>NW_027472580.1:46956598-56956598 GCF_030347505.1 Rhynchophorus ferrugineus
GTACCTTTTATTATTAAATTAATTAATCATATGGCGTGGTGCAATAGTATGTAGAGATGTTAAAATAGTCAGTTTTCCAACGGCAGTACGATAATTTCAATTTTATTTTGAAAACGAAAGTACTCTACTGAGCTAAACTGGATCGATTGGATCGGGTCGAATGATATGTTTCAGCTCAATAGGTCGAATTAGTAGCTTATTGCATTCATAAATAATACACAACACATACATTCCCAAAGTGGCAAGCCATTAATGTTGGCCGTAGCAAGTAAGTAACAGGAGGCATGAATAATAATTCAATACGTTACATACCTTATTTGTTAATTCGTCTGGACTTGGACCCTTGAATATTCCTGCTTATGTCAATTCATCAAGTTCATGTCAATTGTTGCAGCTTTAAATTAACGGATATTAGTCTCGTATCGGTGCGTTATATGTGTGGGTGCATTTTCAAGAATGTTGAAATCTGATTGAAGCTATCAGGACTTAATGTGAGAGTTAGATGAAAAATAATGACTTATTATCAAATATGATAAAATTATGTCCCGATATTCCGTCACAATTTCGAATTGTATTCTAGTAGCGGATTTTTTTATTAATCTCATAGAAGTTCAACAATCAGCCTGTGGGCAAAATGTTTTCCAGTAGCGGATAAATATTTACGAAGAACAGAGTTGACATATGTAGTGTACATACTTTGCAAAATAATTTCATGTTTGTTTTGTTTACTCATAAACTAAGTACGCCAAAACTTACTTTTGTTATTAACAATGCTAAAAAGATGACGACCTAGCTGAGTTGGTCGAAGTACTTCAAGTGTGCTACCTGACGTGCCCACCGCACTGATATTCTGCGAGAGACAGAAAATTATAACAGTAGTATTGGTATGCCGCAATTGCCTTAGAGAATTAGGCTTAGAATTTTACGAGTTTGTAGAAATCAAACACAAAAACACCGAACGTAGACGATTTTTATTAATTTTTTTATCAGATATAAGTTAGCAAAATGTTTTACAACTGTGGATAAATTTATTACTTACTAAGAGCAAATATTTTCTTGATCAGATATACGATTTAAAAAAAACAGCCATAGTATCGTCATCAGATCTGACAAACACTTAATGGCAACACTATTAAGGGACTATTATTGCCGGAGAAAATTTACAATATAGATGTAGTTGATGTCCGGTCATTTAGTTAAATGTTTAAGACCTGTACGTTAAATCATTAACACATTAATTGCCACCATAATTTTCAGAAATCTGACCTAAAATGACAATTTTGAAATGCTAATTCCAGTGCACAGATGTCACCAAAAAGCATAAAGAAGTGATTGCTTTAAGGTCTTACGAATTATCTCGTTATTGTCTTCTGTAACAGAAATCTCTTCACGGAAGTCAACAGCGAGCTAACAGTTACTTGAGGACTATCTCGATAAATGAAACACGGTTTACATGGATAATTTATAAAACTCTTTATCACTACATAGTATAAAACAAAGTCGCCTTTTCTGTCCCTATATCCCTATTTTGCAATAAATAGAGTGATTCAAGAGAAAGGTTTATATGTATAATACATGCATAATATACTAAGGCAACATTGCTAATTTTAGAGGTTTTTAACGTGATGTCGTAAATTAACCTATTTTTTTAGGCTTATTTAGCAATTAGCAAAAACGCTGCCTAACCTTACGAGTTAGATCAAATTAATGTACTACAGTATTGTACACCATAAAAAGGTCTACAAAAAAGTCCGCGATGGTATATGTTTATCTTTTAGGGATAACCCACATTAACCATTTTTATTGTTTACTTTTTACGTGAGAAAATGGCTTATTTACGAAGCTATTTTAAGCAATACGGCATTAATCCTTATCGAATTAAGTACCTTAATACAGTGTGCAATTAATATAGATCAATATGGTTCCTTACAGCATGTAAATTAAACAAATATTTTCGGAGATATTACAAATTTAAAATTTGCGTTTAAAAATGTGTAATGTAATAAAAATTGTATGAATTTAGATATTCCAAAGATAGCAGGAAATCTTCATAGTAAGTATAGGGGAAGAGGAATTGTTTTACTCCAAATTTAATGCGTGCAGGCCAAGGGCAGTAATGAATGAACCAAAAATACTGGATCGATTTTAATCATGTTTTCATTGAGTGACATAGGCATATATATTTTATGCCCGTGCAAAGTCGGAGCGGGCCGCTATGTATTTATATACAACGTTCATATTTTTTCTGTAGTGTATTTAATTTAGTATCAGCATTGCACCCGTGCGAAGCCGGGGCGGGTCGCTAGTACTTTTATAAAACTGCTAAATATACGAAAAACTTATGTGTGTAGAACTCTACGATTTAACAGAAAAGGAAACAGATGTGGTAAATCGTAATCTGAAAAAATATTATAACTATTTGGCAGCAAAATGGTACTATCACTGTATGCAAATGAAAAGACAAACGAGATATTCTTAGCATTTCAACCATACATACTGTTGAAATGATAGAGGTGCCCAATCGGAGGGAAAATTTTTAATGAAAGCGAACATAATCATAAAGATTACAATGCAGGAATGTCTGACATTGAGTTATCAGATCAAATGCTTTCCTACTACTCTTCTCTAAAAAAGACTATTACATGGTCGAAAAAGGTTTCGTTGTAACACCAGCCAGCCCTTTGCGTGGAAGATTGTTTTAAGAACTTCCACAAGCAATAAAATATTTTATTTCTTAAATTTGAACTAATTTTTAAATTTATATTTTTTATGCTTTTTCAATAAATGTTCTGTTCATACAAGTCAGCATTCATTTTATGTTCTTTTCCCCGAAGGTATCTACCGATATTAGCACTGGTATATTTCAAGTTTAATCGTAACTGCGCAAATATGGCAATTAAACATCTCTTTAAGGCATCAGCATGCGTAAATATAAAATTTATTTCGACTAAGTTGCGAAAACATAATATAGTAATTTTCCGGATCACTTAACATTAACTGGAATTCTATTATGGTGTTCTTTTTCTATCCGTCGCCAGTAATTGAAATAAGCCCAAAAATAGTAGCTCTATTTTTTTTAAAGAGCACACCGCCAGTTCTTCGCCCCCATTAATGTAATGGTAAAAAGTGGGCAATAAATTAGGGATTAAGGCTTATAAACCTTTTTAAGTTGGATCGGCGGAAATTAAATTCTGTTAAATTTTCCCGTTAAGGTGTACGCAAGGACCTCAGAGACGATCCCCCGTGAATTTTATTATTACGAAAATGGGCTTTATAACGGTCTATATGAGACTCGAAATTGGTAGTAGATTGCTGTAAGGAAGGAAAGTGGGTAATTTTTTTTGTTTTTCTGTCTTTCTTTCGCGCTATCTCGCGCGCTCTCCCTTGCACCCGATCGCTCTATCGCCCTCCCGCTTTTTTTCGTTGTCTTTTGCTTTTTGTTTTCTGCCAACCCATAAATATTCAGAACCGAAAACAATTTTGAATAAGTGGAGCGAGCATTATTAGATGCCGACATTAAAAAATTCAAATGGGCGAATTTACGATTTTTCGGCTTTTATGATTTTGCGGATGGTGAAGTTCGGCGAGAAATGCGAGGAAATGGGCAACAACGACGATGGGCTACGTTTATGTGTTCGTATTTATTTTTAAGTTGAATTTGGTTTAGCGCCCTTTGTACGCTCTAAAGGTGGAAACGTTCTAAAGTAAATGCGCTGCTACGTCGAGCGTTTCAGCTTAATACTAGTGGAAAAGGTATATGTTGAAACTAACGTAGATAATGTTATCGGGGTGTACTTAAAGGCATATTTACTATGCAAAATTTTAATAACGCGTATATATATCTAATTTTGAAAACCTAAGATAGCTTGAATTATAACAGACATTAACTGTGTTCAAAATAAAATAAAACAAAAAACATGTATATTATAGTATGATTATTGACATTATTATAAATTATGAATATTGTAAATTGTTACCAATTAACAAGTTAATGTGTTTCATGTATAATAACTAATCTGGTAACGATTTGTCTCACGTCTTCTGAACCATATTAGCTGCATCGTGTTTTTTTTAATATTTAGCCTTTTAATAGTTTCTACTTCCCACTGAAACATATATTACTAGACTTTATACAACAGTAAATTTGATTTCTTAACAATAATAATGGTGGCTCAGCATATTTGGTAATATATCAATTATTAGCACCGTTACACAATAGAGAACCCAAACACATTAGGGCAATTAGATAAATAAACATATCCTGCAAAATCAATGCAGCTGTTTAAGCATCTCAGAAATTATATACTCCATATAGTCCAAGTTATAGTACTTTACTCTAACGATGGTTTAGATATAAAATATATATGCCGCTGTACTATTATTTTGTCAGTATATTTTGATTATTGGTAAACATAATTCTTTTTATATTTAGTTAAGCTTTTGCAAGTTTATTTATTAACATTTAACTAAACTTATCGGAATTCTTGGAACCCGAAGTGCCGGTGCTTCGATACGTTAATGTCCATATAACATTTAGATTCATCGAAATACGTCTACTGTATTTAAAAGTAAGTCAGCACTTGGTAGCGGTCGTAATTTATTCTTACAGAATTGTTGATTCCTAACGATGTATTTAAATTAGAAACTGCATTAAACATTGCTATGACGTAATTACATTTACTTATGTTATATGTGTATACCGTAATATAGCGAGTAAACAACAAAACAAGTGGCTAGCAAGAGCTATATTTCATCGGCTCGTTGCCGAGTGTTCTTGATATGGGGGTACAGGAACCGAGGCTAGACGATACGAAAAAGAAGTTAGAGCTGGTGGAAGACCCTTTATGGTGGCTATTAACATAAACTTTAAGAAGGTCCGAGATCGTGGACTATTTTTAGGAATCCGTAAAGCACGTGATCCATCCGCGTAAGAAGTTCCTAGCTAAAAGAATGTTTCCCTCTTCTAAATTCTAAATGAATCGAGAAGCAGAAAAGAGGACTCTTGAACCAGCCTTCTCAGTCATCACCAAGAAACTGAGGGAGGAACTTCAGCTATATAACACGATGCACCGAGAATGAGAATTAGAATTAGAAAACTAAGGATAGAGCATCAGAATTAGCAAAAAATATGCAGAATTATAAATAAAACAGTTTACTATTACGAATCCATTTATATTGCATTTTGCTTCTTTTAATTTATATATTACTGACATTATTTATTTAAATACACAAATTCGTCTCTGTGCATTAATTTAATCAAAGAAGAGAGAAAATGAATTGTATTTTATTTACAACATTGTTTTCTCTCCTTAAAAACTAAACAAATATGCAAAAATATGAAAACTTTATGGCAACTTATATAATCTCTGGTTAGGCGCTAATTTTCAGAAAAATGTTAACTGTTAAACTTAATTTTCCCCGAAAATGGCTTTAAAAAACCTACCAATTTTTTGAACAAAATCCATGGTATTTTCATAATTTAGAGCTATATGATAGACGTGTGTTCGGAAAATAATCTTGTTAAAACATGAAATAAAACAAAGTCATTGAAAGGTCATCATTACGTCAAGGCTATCGAAAAAGCTTCTTCAGATTTAATGAATGAATAGAAAATACTTGTTCGGTAGGATTTTGCAAAAATTAAAAATATTATTCCCATTTAGAACTAATAAAACTACATATAATTTCTCTAAACTAAATAAAACACTAAATTTATTTCGCATTGACTGTCGCAGTGGTAAAAGGCGACAGGACGGTCCTCTTACTGCTGCTATAGTCGCGGGTTCTTACTTTATTTTTGTTATTGTAATTGTAAATACCTTTATAGACAACTGTGAAAAATCCGACAGAGAATAACCATGTAACCATTAACCAGCCAGTAACCAGGCTGGGTAAGACTGGATGTCTTCTAGGATAGTCCCTATGTAGGTCACTGTCTAGTCTATATAAAGTGTCGTTGGTAAAAAGGAGACTATAAAATAGATCTAAAATACTAACATTAATATATTATGCAGGTAATTGCATTACTCATTGCAACATGTGTTGATTAGTCACCTGGAATATTTTATACATGAGTAATTTTCTTTTCTAACAAAAACCTGTCATTTTAGTACTTGGGTTCATAAAACAGGGATATTTATTGATATTTCAACCAATGCTTGTATGGTTGCAATACCGAGTATGAACAAGAATTGTTGAGAGAAAATACAACTTTCGGTTTTAGCATTTTTTTGTTCAGTTTTAACAGTGGTTACATTTGGTGATTTGTCACCAGATGCCCCCACGTCGTAAACTCGAACACAATAAATTATAAACGTTACCCACCGAAAACAAAGAAAATACCCCATCGTATTTCGGACCAGTACGCTACAGTGTTAATTTATACATGACACCTGGTCTGTTTTCTCCTGAAAAATACGCCCTGCCGGAAAAATGAGCCTACTATTCCATTTTGGTCGTTGTTCGGACAGAGTCGGCGATATAGAGCAAAAGAGAGCGGTGATATAGTCTCGCGGCAATTGCTTAATTTAATGAAACGCCATCCGTGAGGCAAAAAGTTAATTTTGCCTTTATGATGCGTTTTTTTCTTCATTTTTGGTAGCGAAAGATGGAGCGGCGTTAATAGGTAGCGGGTAGGGGGCCGAATTGTAAATGTTTTCTCTCCATTTAAGCTGACAGATAATCAGATTTTTCGGTTTGTTTGTCGGATTTGGACGGCTTTCGCAACGAGATCAGTTAATTCGTTTTATTGTATCTCTTTTAAATTGTATTTTTTTTGCGGTTGAAAAAATTGAAAATTGGAATTTGAATTAATTCATCTGAAATTTTTTTTATCTGATGATATTTTCAACGGATCATTTAACAAGCAGGTACGTGTAAAAATATTTAAAAATATATCAAGTCTCTATGCATCTTTACAAGCTTATATAGTTGGGGTGTTATTGGCTCGATGAATGGCGGTAGGATAAAATTAAATACTTAAGGTTCACATGATGTGACCGCTTATTAATTGACGTTATCAAGTTAGTTAACAAAATACAAATAGATTGGAGGATGACGCGATGTTATCTGAAGCAATCCTTGGTGATGGTGGAACGTCTGAAGTGATCGATAATCAGTGAATCAATCATTAACAGCACTCTTCAGTAATATCCTAACTCAATGTTTAGGGCTTGCCAGATTTTCATAACAGTTTACTAGTCGGCGATGCTATCACGTGTTTAATATTTCGGATAATATTTTTTGGGTATTTTGTACACCGCTATTCTAACAGCTCAATTGAAAAATGCCTGGACTGACACATAGATGGCGCTATTACACACGGATGGACACTGCCCCAGAAAAAGCAACCATCAAGGATTGGTATGCTAAGTTTAGACGTGGTGAAATGAGCACCGAAAACGGTGAACGCAGTGTATGCCCAAAAGAGATTGTTACCGACGAAAACATTTAAAAAATCCACAAAATGAATTTTGCATGACCCTAAATTGAAATTGAATAAAATACCAGACACTCTAAAGATATAAATTGAACTTGTACATCATATCATCCACGAAGTTGGCTGTGAGAAAGCTCTGTGCAAAGAGGGTGTCGCGCGAGCACATTATTGGTCAAAAACAACGACGAGTTGATCATTCGGAGCAGTGTTTCAAGATGATCAAGCATAATTAAGCTGAGTTTTTGCGTCGATGTGTGACAATGGATGAAAAATGGCTCTATCGTTTCACTCCTAAGTACAATCGACAGTAATCCGAGTGCACTGCATACGATGAACCCACTCCAAAGCGTGGGAAACGCAACAGTATGCTGGCAAGGTTATGGCGTCTGTGTTTTGTGATGCGCATGGAATAATTTTCATTGACTACCTCGAAAAAAGAAGGGCCATCAACAGCGACATGTACAGTGTCATTGGAACGTTTTAAGGACGTTTTAAATCGTCGAAAAACGGCCACATTTGAAGAAAAAGAATGTGCTGCTTCACCAAGACAATGTACCGTGTCACAAGTCAGTGAAAACGGTGGCAAAAATCCATTAATTGTGCTTCGAATTTCTTTCTCATCTACCGTATTCTCCATATCTGGTCCATCTCCATATAGGCCGGCAACATTTCAAATGACCTGTTAAGTTGTAAAATTTTACTCGCCTTAAGATCACTACGTATATACGTAGATGGGCTTTAGGTGGGATCTGAAACACCCTCATTGCTATTAAAAAACCAAGTGGTCATTGGCCAAATTAATCCTTTTACTATTTTATCTATAAATATAATCTCCAACAAGTGTTAATTGAAACTAAATATTGGACCGAATAATTAATTTATTTATTAACTTTTTCTTATATTGAATCAAAAATGTTGTTTCTGTTTTATTTCGATAAGTTTAACTATTTTTTCTTCTCTTGCAGTACATCCTATGCATAGCGGATCTCTGAGATCTTAGAATTTTTAATGTATTAGCCACAACCAATAAATTACTTAGGAAAATGACTAATCACCACCAACTATTAGATTTATTCATTGCTGGAAAACTCCTAAACTCTGAGGCATAAAATTAAAAATAAAGCGGTGAAGTAGTTTATGAATATTATGTATACTGTATAAATAAATAATACGGTAGCACAACACAAATAACCTGATTAATAGGCCAGTTCCGTAGATAAAAATATCAAGTCACAAGTATCGTAAGCAAATATAGCTGTAAATATTTACTGAAGTCTCTATAGTGATTTATTGATATTATTGTAGTTATGGTATAAATATATATATATATATATATATATATATATATATATATATATATATATATATATCCATATGAATTCGTAGGGTTATATATATTATGGAATTGTGAAAACAAATTTGGTGATCATTTAATTCGTTTATTGTTCATATAAAAAATTAATTGGCAACTGTAGATTTTTTAAAATTTAAGATGAAAAAACTAGACACAACTGATACTACTTCCTTGCAAAATTATAGATATGTCTCAAAATATAATTATCAAGAATAACAAAATCCATTTAACAATAGAAAATAAATTATTGTCTATTAAACATATATATGACGGTTTGGTTATTATTTCATTGAATAGTGATTGAAAAGTAAGTGTGGTAACATAATAGAAATCTTAGGAAGAGTGTTGGAACATTGTTCAGTTCGAGAATAGTTTTCGTTTAAGTCGGCGTTTGTAGGTATAGCAACGTTAATAAGTATAGTCTGTTGAAGTTATGGGGAATTCGAATAGGTTTACTCCAAAAAGAAAGAAACATTTCTTTCTTAACTGTCATTAATCCTAAAAATATTACTGCTGTGAACAAGCTTGAAAAGGATAATGACGAAATGAAAGTCTGCGTTATGAATAAAGAATAATAATAGTTTTTAAAGATAAATAAAGATAAGAAGAAAAACTGTTCAAGGAGGAAAATCGGTTATTTGGAAGAAGTTGTTATTTCGGTTACAGATTAGTTATTGTTATACTGATAATAAAAAAAAATTAACATAATATCTCTCTCTCTCTCTCTCTCTCCTTTCCTTATCGTGGTTATTATTTAATTACTAAGATTTAATAAGAGTAGCTCTTGAAGTTATATTTTGTTAGGTTGAATAACTTCTTTTTTTCTCCTGTATATATTTTGCTTTGCAGATATATTTGGCATAGAGGGGTTATGATGAATAGGGGGTTTAACACAGTAACAATATGTTAGTTAAACAATAAATTGCAGAACTGATTTTACATTATAAAATAAATCGAATAATGTTATATTAGTTTAATAATTTTTAAATTTTTAATATTTATATTTATATTGCTTTCAATCTCATCCAAATCTCGAGATGATCTTGGACTATCTAAGACATTAAACATACTAAAGTTCATTCACTTCATACGTCTTTTCAAGTTTCCTCAGCAATTAGAAATATCCTCTGTTTTATTATCAATTATAATAAAAAACGTAACTGATATACCAAATATCAACGATGTAACTGTAATCGATTCGATTAAAAGTTGGGGGATATGATTACCATCAATATGCCGGTTAAAAGAAAATTATTATTTATGGGGTTACTCAATAAGGGCGACAATAAGAAACGTAGAAACCATCCGTGACATATTAACGATTCTGTTTACATGCCGTTAAGTATGAGAAATAACATGGCTTAAGTATCTGCTGCGTGTTTTCAGAGTAACATTAATCCTAGTGGATTTATTTTCAAATAGACTTTGCATAGATCGGGCTAAATTTAGTTATTGTTATAAATTTGCGACTTCTTAAAAATACACAAGAAAATATCAAGCGGTGTCAATAAAACGGACCAATGACACCCCTGTTTGTTAAACTTTGTGTACATTAGTTTCAATTAACATATGTTATGCCATTATAATTTATATATAAAATAATTCGTTTATCCAAAATCTGGCTATTTCGATAAGAATTACTTTATGTTCAAAATTAATAAATCTGAAAACTTTTGTTTTAAAATTGCTATCAGATAGACCTACTCGTGCAGCCTGTGATAGTCAGTCATAATCGTAATCGGATCATTAATTATAAAACGTAAGTACGTGGTTGCAAAGCATCTGATGAATTTTCAAACCATGAAGACACGTTCTACACTTTTGTAATCATAGCACGACAGTACATAGTCAATTCAAAATAACAAAAAACTCACGTGATCACGATTTTGAATTATTTTCTATTGCAGATTACAAACTCGTTTTGAAACAAGACAATATTTATTCATTTCGTTTTATTCTAGTTAAAAAGATATACAACGCTCCTGCGTCCTGCGTCCGAATATGTAACCGATTAAACTTATTATATTCGTCTGGCTGTGAAATATCTGCAAAACTCTTTAAAATATTGGCGATAATAATTAGAGCTTATAAACTGGAAAATATTGCTTTGGCGCTTTGTGTAGTACTGAATATTAGTATGGGCACAGTGACACGCAATAATCTTGGATTCCGTCACAGAAAACCGTCTTCATATGAACACGGCGACGAACTAAGATCACCTTGATGTTAGCTCTATTTTAAATTAAATTTATGAAAAGTTTAAAAAGAGTGAGTATCTTTTTAAAATATAGACATAATTTAATAGAATTATTTCAGTGGAAATTGTTGTTTCGGGATGTATCAATAGAAAACTTATGGCTATGCAACCCCTTGAGGGATCTAAGTCATCCCTTCATATACTGTTAGTAAACAAGGGATTGACGGTGTTATGAACCTTCCGGACATTGAAACGAATACAATTTTTAAAAGCATATAATAAAATTATCAAAAATTTGTTATTTCAATTTGTGCGGCTAGACGAGACATGGATATGTTAAAATGGAACATTGGTCTATTGTTGAAAAGAATGTAAAGAGAACAAAAGGTGTTGAAAAAATTTAAAATTTGGAATAACATTTGATTAGGTTTTGTTAGTCATAATGTTTTTTAATAATTCATAGCAGATATATAGTTTTCGAAAAAGGAATGGTTCTATTCCTGGAGTGTGTTCCCATTAGTGTTTTCCTTCAAGTCCTCCGCAGACAATGTAACATATCATATTATACTGGTGGAAGAGATCTCAAGAAAGAGATCGGCAAAGGCTGTAATTAATGCTTTTTAAAACATAAATTAGGTTCTGAAGATACCATGTTAAAGAATTAATTATTTCAACGTATTACTCGGTAAATATAAACAAAGTGGTTAGATCCGTTTTATACACTTAGATATGGGTAAAGAAGTATTGTATACAATAACACTTTTAGTCTGTATGAACTCCATCCAAATTTACCAATAGTGTAATCCTGAACAAGTCTTAAGATAGACTGAAAATTAACAATTTAGTGGGTAAAATGTTTGTGTGAATAGATATGTATGTAATTGTTATACATAATATATATAAGCGTCTTGTTAGAACGCATGAGGAGGGCATGAATTCTAACGATTTATCAGATATGGCAAATACATTGGAGAGGATGCACTGATTAAATCTAATTTTATCAACATAAATCTACAAAGGAAGTAACAGAGGAAAGTAACAAGAAATAGAGTAATATCAAAATTACTTGAAAAAGAAACATACCAAAGAAGAAAATAAGAACTAAATGTAAAAAGACAAATATGCCCCTAATGAAAGCCAAATACATTAAGACTTTCCCCAATATGTTCTGATCATTGTATGGTCTATTACATTATATATTATACGTTAAAATAAAATATATTTGAAAACAGCATATTTGTTAGTTTATTTTATTTACATTCGAATTTTGTTATATGTCAAAGCCAGAATAAGCTAAAATTCAAAGTTAATGCGGCTAAATTATAAGTGTTTATATAGTATTTTAATAATATAAGTGTATGTGTAAATTATAATCAATGCAACTATGTTTATTTCTTTTCACTGACTACATGAATGCAAACATTAAATAATGTCAACATCAAAAATTATAATAACAAGTGTTGGTTTAAACGCAAATAAAAAATAATACACCTGCTGCGATGATTTAAGGTCTCTTCTATTTTTAAACGTAAGGAAATGATTTTCAGACCAAGTACAGAGTTATTATTATTGTATAATAAATATTTAGTCAATCAAAAATAATCATAATAGAAAAATAAAGGGAAACATTTTCTCAGCTATTTCGAAACATAAATTTACATTACAGTTTATTAGCTACAGCGGATTGTTTTATCGGTGTTCAAACGGTTTGGATTATTCCTTAATAGTACGGCTCGTATCATTTTTTTTTATGATTGATTTCCCATTAGTTTCGAAATACAACCGCCCGATTCAATCGCAATCGTAATCACAATAGTCAGGCGAGCGAAACTAAAAATATTTGTATTGAAATGACGTTTTATGGATCAATGTTTGATAGTAATTCGACACGATGTGCTTAAATTACCCTAGAAATGGGAAATGTTTTGGTATTTGGCCTTAACAATATCTTATAGAGATTCATTTTTAATTCACAGAAATAGTAATGTTAAATAATAATAGTAAAGCCTGACTAATTTTAGGCTTTATTAGTATTCGGTTTTGTTAGATGCTTACATAGATTTTGATCAACGATATTTAGTAATGTACTCAGTGTATAAGGGCACCAATCGTGGAAGGCTGAAATTTGCGTTTTCCGCATACATTACTTTTTCTGATTGATCTGTTGAAGTCCATTAAACACCTAGAGCATCTGTTGGCGGTGCAACTTCGTCATCTCTTATTTATCAGTTTGGCCTATAACATTTCGAAAATAATAAAAGGACATTTAGAAAGCCTATTTTAGTAATTAAAGGAAGGGAATCATTCGTATTGAGTGAAAATGCCATTACCGACTGTATTCGAAGGCACGTTACAAGATTTACGGAAGATACACTATCGCAATTCGAATGGGAAGTTTTAGCCTACCCACCAGACACAGCGCCTTCAGTTTTCCACTCGTTTTGTGGCCGTTCATTTAATACGTAAGACGATTTGGAGGAGGGCGTTAATCATATCTTTCTATTTTCTGTTACAAGATTGTAGATGGAGGGGTCTTGATAGTGTTTACTTATTATCATAAAAATTAGCAAAGTTGGTTATTACCAAAAAATTAAAATAACATGTATCCTTGTAGGTACAAACAAAGGTTCCTAAAAATTGTTTCTCTAGCATTTGAGATTGTCCTTAGGCAAGAGTGAAAAATCCGACAAGAAAAATGATCCCACTTACGCTAATAATCAGGCTGTGTAAGACCGGATGTTTTTGAGATGATTTCTAAGTTGGTCACTCGTCAGTCGGTAGGCTTAATTGTCGAGGACCGTGTTTGGGAGCCCATGTTAAACAGTAGGTTAATTAAAAAACTGTAAATTCCATAAATTCCCCATTGAAATAATATTGTTATTGTTTTATTTTTATTGCATTATTTTTATTTATTGGAAAAATTTTAATATTTCTGACATATAAATTGTAAAATTATAAAATTATATAATGTTGCATGTGTTTTCCAAATATTTATAATTTATTATTACTTATAATAATTTTAGATAAAATATTAGATATTTAGTTATACTTAAATAAATGATTTCTTTAAACTTTTATTGTTGTATATTTTTACTACTATTTTTAATATTATTTTATTGAACTACTCCAAGTGCTCCAGTCCAAAAAAGTCCGCGAGTTACTATGCCCCATTATTATGAGGAACGTCAACACTCATATATATATATATATATATATATATATATATATATATATATATATATATATATATATAGTAACTCGCGGACTTTTTTGGACTGGAGCACTTGGAGTAGTTCAAGTTGTCTCTCAGAGATATTTCTGTACCAGACCTGTGCTCCGTAGGGGCAGACTGGACGAATTAGCATTTTATAAAGAGTCGCTTTCTGGGGGATTGGGAGTTTACTTTTTCTGCAGAGGAGTGGGAAAAGTAGACTGGATACTCCATTGCTTTTACAGATAACGTGCTGGATTTGAGCTGACTATTGAAATCTGCGGCCAAACTGGAGACCACATTTCGCTATATTTCAGCAAGCTGCTGATAATCCACGCCTTGTGGTGTCAAATGAACGCTAAGCATTTTCACATCTAATGCATTCCTTTCTATATAATCTATGTTTTGTAGTTATCACTTCTCTCTAGCATACGTTATTTAAAAAACGATTAAGAAGTGCACTATATTGTATAGAATAAACTACATTGTCTTCCTTTCCAAATGACGGTACGTTCTGTTCGAATCAATCGAGTGAAGGCAGCAAAATAATCTAAAAATAATTAGATTATGTGCTGTATTATTAATTCTGTTCTAAATTAAATTTAATTTTGTATTATTATTGGTTGGTTAACATACAATAGTTTTAAAATATATAAGAACAGTGCTAAAGGCATAATGTAAAGTTACATTTTTAAAAGTTATATAGGCTAAACTACATCAATTTTATTAATAGTGGGAATGCTAGCTGTCAAGTTTATAATAAATCATTGTCAAAGACATCAAACAGGAATTAACATATGCCCAAAAATTTCACCCCGAAATAGCCGCAAATTTCAAAACGATAACAAGAAGCAGAGAAGAGAATTATTGTTATTTGTTGTTCAAATAAAGAAATTGTAAGGAGAACGAGATAATAGACAATTGTAATAGAAGAAATTTCAAAAGGTAATTATCACTTTTATACATATTTTTTTGCAATTAACCATCCATTCCTTTGCTGGAGGTAGTCAATTCATTAGTGGGGTTTATCCGTCAAAAATCTTAGGAAAAATTGTGGTAGGGCTCATAGTTGATCATATTTTGAGAATTTTATGACATTTTCACTGCTTTCAAATAAAATGGTGCTGATTGCTTTTTTATTTTGTTAATCATGTTGGCTGAATTTAGTATAAATGATGTAAATAGTAATCAAATAAAGAACTTATCAAATTTATTTCTATATATATTAGCCAAATCTGATACAGTTTTTGTAAATACCGTATCCTCTTTTCTCTATCAAGATGTAAACTTTAAATTACTATCATGGTGGTAGACGATGTACAAAATTCTTTCAGTCCTTTCTAAGGTCACATTTGAATATATTTTTGTTGTAATGTTAGCAAATCTAGGGCACCTAACTTTCCGTGTCTTTAATCATATTTAATTTAATTATGAACTTTCCGTTATATTTTTATGAAATTTTAGATATTAAAATGTATAACGCGTAGGTTGGTACAATGCAGCCAAGGGTTATAAAACATAAAAAACGACGCCTACATTTCTTTCTACATTCTTTTTTGTGTTTTAATTTTGCAGCGTGTAACCTTATATCAAACAGTTCAAAATTAAATCAGCCAGTTTTGGCTTTTCATGTCAGGTCAATAAAATATTACAAAATAATAAGATCTGTTCTAGTGCCTGTATCTGTGGAAGGGATATGTATGTATTGGTAAAACCTTTCTGATCTTACAGCAATTGAAAATATATTTCATAGATTAGCTTTTCTATCAACTTCTAAAGCTTCCAGCTCAAAAAGTTATTTTTCATGTTTTGTCGTATTTAATTATAATCACTATACCCTTTAGGGATGATCAACTGTATTTCTGCTAGCAAATAACTTGAAATAGATTCGATTTTATGCCTTAAATCGGTGAAAATTTATAAAATAAATAAAATATAGAGTTACATTTTTAAAACGTAAATAATTATAATTAATAATCATATTGCGATTAAAAATGCTGCTGCTGCCTGTCATCAACTGTCATCAAAATAATCAAAACGAAAGCGGTAAAATTGGTTATCAATTAAATCAATTCAAAACGGAGAGATATAAAAAGCCTGAATGTTATTCATATATATTTTATCTGAGTATTCATCGTATATACTCAATCATTTAGTAGGTTTAGGCCGATAAATTATTCTCCACAAATTTGAAAATGGACAAAACAAAAAAGACACAGATACAGATATACAGACAGATAATCTAGTAAACCCAGGGAAATGAGCTTAGACGATCCGCGAAACCCTAAAACATGTATGTCTTCCCCTAAGAAATCATAAATTTCATATGGTGATCAAGAACTAACTTGGCGGGGTCCATATATACAACAGTAGATTAAGGAAAGTGGAGAATTCAACCATACTTGTATACGTCCTTATTCAAAGCTGCAAAACTGGAAAATCTCAACCAACCGCCTCAAAATAGAAATCTGTGTAATACTGGCTGGAGATTATTGTCTCAGAATAATAGGTGACTTTTATTCCCCATCGCTCTGTTGAACGCCGGTTTTGCAAACGTGTTGACATTAATTATTATAATTACTAATACATTTATTTCCAATATTGAGATTTAAATCGATTAATAACTCCCAAAAAAATCACTTTTCTCGTACTCTATTAAGTTATTAATAAAATTGCAAATATAATTCTCTCTTTATCTCACCCTTATTCTACCGACTCACCTCCCCCTCATTGATCGCCATTAAACTTAAAATGTTAATTATCCGCAGTATCCGGAATGAAACGGTTTTCGGTTTTTCGATTATTTAGTTTATGGAAATTGGACCTAAGTCAACAAAAGTGTTTTAGTTTAATTGCTCTTTGTTGGATGATCGGATTCATCGAGGGCTTTTACTAAATTGAACGACTTTTGAATATCGCACTGCGGACGAGGCGAGAGCGTCAAGGTCCAATTGGGCTTCGTTTAACGATAATTAATGGTGCCGAATTAATTTGTGATTAGTCTATGTTGTCTTTCGGGCCCGAAAATCAAGAAGAAGAATAATGGCCCGTAGTTTAATGTTTTCAATTGTCTTACTTGATTGATTTCTAACAAAAATAAGTTTAATAAAATTTGTATTTGTAGTTATTTCTTATAATTTTATTGCTTTATAATATCCTTTTCATATTGTTTACAATATATATTCTACTGGAAAAAATATCTACCATTCCTACGTTTTGATACTTTATCGTTTATTTGTTTTGATAAAATACATTATATAACTATCGAAAAACTATGTAATTGAACTACCACTAAACGGTTGGACAGATTTTGTTGAAATGTTTTATGTGTGTTATGTTGATTCGAGGATGATTTATAATTACAATTAGATCCGGTAGGATTTTGTGATAAGGTTTCAAAAATCATGTTTGGTTTCATGGTAACCGCCGGAATAATTGAGGTTGCTAGATATAGAATAAATTAAATATTATCACATATATTTGCTGACTTTACCCCTTTCATGGGACCTAATGTGTATTAAATTATATATTGTGTCTTATTTTGTATATTAATATTGTAGCGAATTGAGGCATGTCGAATTTTACATCGTGGAATAACGGTCTACAAAATACCCAGAAATATAATCCCAGATGTTGAACACGGGCGGGGTGCCAATTGGAACCCGACACCGAATAGCTGGCGGCAACCCCGAGAAGTTTATCTGGGATATTATTGAAGGGTATTTCGGTCATTCAGTGCTCAACCCTCGTTTGGTTAAGACGTGCCACCATCGACTGCCCAAGCCTCGTCTTCAGGTAACTCCGCTGCCATCCGCTTTATTATTTGTATTTTCACATCTTTTTTATATTGCCAATAAATAACGGTCACATTATGTAAACACCACTGTTTCATTTCGATTTACCTCCATTCACCGAGCCACATCATTTACCCTAAAGTGGTGACCCCGACGTGATCTTTCGCAAAATTGGGTTTGGACTCGTGAATGGAGGGTACGTAGAAAATGATGTATTTTACGTGACCGTTATATTTTTTTGTTTCAAAATTTTAAATATTTTTAATTCGATTCCTTTTCAATTTTACCTTCAAGATTCATTTTCATTTTATTCCGATTAATTTCATTATTTCCAATTAATTTTTAAAAATTTTTTTTTGACAAAATTTTTATTTCACAATATTTTGGAATATTTTTGCATCACTGCTTAATCATCAGCGTCTCGGCTAAACATTTCTTTCGGCGCTATGTTTAAATCATAATGTCTTCCTTCGCTCGCCGTCTCCGTCATACTGGCAGATATTTTGATTTGAAAGGCTTTGGGCAGCTTCGTTCGGATACCGTCGTTATTTGTTTTTTTTGAATTAACCTAACGTATGTGACTACGGATTAGTCACAGAGCAGCTCCAGAAGCTAGGTACCGATTGCAGTCACCGTAGACTCGTTATGTCTTCGCCGAAGTACCAGAATTGCTAACGTCTCGTCGTCAAAGAAAATAAGCTGCCACGTCGTCGAACAGTCGATCCTCCCACAGCGTCGATTACGGGAGCCCTGTCTGAAGAATAGCTTGTTTTCAACGTTGTCGATGGACCACATTCAAGTGCCAAAGCGACGATGATGCAACGGTATCTGTAGGACCGGAAGATATCAACAGCCGTACCAGATCGCAACCGTACCAACCACAACCGTTTCGAACTATCATATTTTTTCAAAGCCCATTTTACACAGCACATTTTGTTTGGTATATGTTTTTTTTTTGTATTTGATATTTTTTGCAAACATTTTTGTATTTTTGTTGAAGTAATTTTATGTAAAATTCTGACAGGGGAGTATTGTAGGGAATTGAGGCATGTCGAATTTTACATCGTGGAATAACGGTCTACAAAATACCCAGAAATATAATCCCAGATGTTGAACACGGGCGGGGTGCCAATTGGAACCCGACACCGAATAGCTGGCGGCAACCCCGAGACGTTTATCTGGGATATTATTGAAGGGTATTTCGGTCATTCAGTGCTCAACCCTCGTTTGGTTAAGACGTGCCACCATCGACTGCCCAAGCCTCGTCTTCAGGTAACTCCGCTGCCATCCGCTTTATTATTTGTATTTTCACATCTTTTTTATATTGCCAATAAATAACGGTCACATTATGTAAACACCACTGTTTCATTTCGATTTACCTCCATTCACCGAGCCACATCATTTACCCTAAAATATATTCAATAATAAATATAACATTGCCAAAATATTGGCAATATTTGGATATATTGTCATTGCCAGTTTAATTCTCTAAATATTTTATTATTTCAGGGAAATTTTGTCTACATTTTTGTTAATTTAAACTTAATAGGTTACTTATATTTATTAAAACAAAATGCCACATCTTCGAAGACGAATAAAAAATATTGGTCAACGTACGCATAATGCAGAAATAGTCCCGAATGATTTATTAATTAGAAGTTTAGAAGAACACTTAACAGATAATGTAAAATTAGAAGATTTGCAAACTTACGTATAATTGGAAATCAACAGCTAACATATTCAGACAAAAAGAAGCACATCACCTTCGAATATGTCGCCGAAATAGACTATTTGTCACATACAGATATGGAAAAAAAGGCAAAAATTAGTGTGCATTAAAGTATAAAGATGTATTGACCAGTCTTTGATGCGTATCAGTTTCATCAGGAAAAGTTTTACTTCCACTATAATATATGCCACGAGAACCATTGAAAACACTGTTATGGAGATGTATCTCAATCGAAATAGTTTTTGTTTAAAATTCATAAATGCAATCCTTGCTTCCAAATAACATCATTTGGAACAACACAAAATCGTCCAAAATGAGGATGGTCGTCATAACATCAATATTCAGAGCCAAGTATACCATACCATATTTTTTTTAATGCCTGATGCCGATCCAAATTTTTTCCAAATTTTATCGCAACAAGGAGCAAAAATTAACATATCCTCTTTATACAAGCATATCGAGCGAATCGAAGAAAGAGAAATTATGGTAACTTTGAAGACGTTTAAAAAGTAAACAGAAAAAGTAACAGATGGGGATAGAAAAATGTAGAAAGATACAATGTAGCAACCATTAACAGTAGAAATTGTAAGTTGTAAGTTTAAGGAGAGAGATCTCTTAGATCCATTTAGGTATACAGTACCAATATTATCGTATTTTAGTATAAACGAAAGCAAATTTCATAAATACTTATGATCTATCAAAAATAAATCTCGCCCTCTGGGCGGGATATTGAATTCATTAACGTTAGTTACGTTAATAGTCGTATTAACGTAACTAGTCGTATGACATAACAATATCTTCTCTTTTACTCAGCTCTGTTTAATAAGAATATACTTGCAGCACTTTTCTGGGCAAAAAAACGATCTATTATCGTTTGTTGCGGACTCTGATTTTTTTCTACTTGTAAAACTATAATTTAATTTGAAATTAAATAAATAAATAGTTGATATCTAGCCTTCTGAAAAAATATTTGGTTGGCTGGTGGGCTTTGGAATAATATTAAAATATTTCTGAAAATTGCAAACTCAATGC
This sequence comes from Rhynchophorus ferrugineus, assembly GCF_030347505.1. Classification (NCBI taxonomy): domain Eukaryota; kingdom Metazoa; phylum Arthropoda; class Insecta; order Coleoptera; family Curculionidae; genus Rhynchophorus; species Rhynchophorus ferrugineus. The sequence goes on from NW_027472580.1 coordinate 46,977,354, forward strand.
AAGAAACAGACATAAAATAACACATAAAATTTGGATATTCAACTTTATTAGAACTTAGATTAACCAACCAGGGTTTATGTAGATTGAACCTACTGACATCAGTTTTACTGAGCTTACTGACTTTTTTGCAGAAACTATTTGAACTAGTTGATCAGTTTGGCGGGACACTCATAATTTTAGGCGGATTCCCTTGTACATCAACTGAAAAATTGAAGTCTGATATTTGAAAATAATAGTCAAAACGATAGATTCCTATTTTGCGTTTGTTTTATGTTCTTGGCAAACCAGAAAGCATTGCGTATCAATCGGATGTCTTAATTGAAACTTATGTATTTACTAAAGTTTGAAATCGATGCATAATACTTGGGCTCTATACCACACCAATCAAACCAGAAATTTGACTGGAATGATGCTAATGGAGAATGGGGCATTTTAGTGTACTTTTTGGTGTATTAAACTATAATACACCACTTTTCCTTTGGTTAGAGAAACCGGCCGTTGAAATGGGAATGGTGTCTTAATATATCCAATTTTAATATCACGGTATTTTTCATATATGTGTCTATATATTAGTCGATTTAGTAAAAATTTTTCCTCCCTTTTTGAGGAGAACAGGGGCACCTGGAGGCGTGAACTTTGGCACGACTAAAGCTTATATTGGGGAACTTTTAAGCTTACATTTTTTGTGTAATTTGTGCTACAAATAAGTATATTCCAATAAAATGAAATACACCCAAATATTCTGAAGCTCTCAAATCAATAACAAATATCAAAAGCGGCTCAAATATCAATGTCAAAATAGTTTTATTCAAATATTCTCTGTTTTCATATAAAAACTTTTAGTACTTCATTTATAATTCCACATGTATATTTGTAACATAAATATATTTGATGCTCTGATGTTGTTACCGTTCTGAAAGTAATCTTCCTTATGATACTTTACTATAATCTATAGTGGTGTAGTAATGTTATGTGTGTTATATATTAAATTCGTTTTTGATCTGGTACTGTAACTTACTGTGAAAACAAGTTTTAATAACGCGTCTTTTTAAATTATTCATTTTACTCTGTTATGAGAGAAATCATTATCTGTTGGGGTTAATTTAATAAATTGTGGTAGAATTTCGACCACAAGGTGGTTACTACTTTGAATTAATCAACTTAGAGAACATGCCAGAAAATGTTTAGTCTCACCTAGTATGGTTAATGGGGTGACTTGGTAGGTCGTTGCAAATCAAATTGCATAATTTTACTGTAGATGGCCATAATAACTAATAGTAGTTGTGTAAAATCGGTGATAAGTCGGTTATTCTACAGCAAAATAGTATAATACATGAACTGCACACATAAATTAATATATCTGATGACATATAGATCAACCGAGAGGCTGTAATTGATATTTTATAGCCAAGTAGTTGTTTTGTTATATTCCAATAATATTTTTAAGAAATAGAGCAAATTTCCTAAGTAATAGGATCCGCAAAAAAAATTCATAATACATATTAATTGAATTTTTCACGTTTTCTGATATCAAAATATTAGTTGATGAACGACATTGAGTCGACACATCACTACATTTTCTAAAGTGCAACGTCATATATTTACTTTAACTTTCAAATCTTTTATAAACAAATTTGTAGTAAATATATTTTGTGGGTAGTACTTAGATACAATGAAGCATTAATACATGCCTTTCTTATTGCATCTTCAAATATTTTTTTGCTAATGTTGTTAATTATCCATTTTAAAATGGATATATTTAAAACCTAATTTAATTAAAAAATATAGCTTTATTTATAAATAGGTAGAAAGAAACTAGGTTACTGATCTAAACTCGATATTTTAGTGTCAATATTAACTTACAATAGTTATTATGTTTACCGTTAAAAGTATTTGTCTAATGACGAATATTCTTTCAATATAAAAAGATATAAAATATTTCTAATGCACTATAACCATTTGCCAATTCCCGTAAAAATAGTTCCTTTTTAAAACCCTAATCGTAAATTATGTGCTATTTAAAGTTTTCCTGCGCATTATTTACCGACTCTCGGTCACGTTGGAAAAATATTTACCGGCAAACTTTTCGAGGAACTGATGGCTCAAAGTTGAAATAAACTTTTACGATGGCTCACTCGACGGCTTCATTATATTCCAAATCTAAAGTAATGGCTGCTATTATTGAAATAGGAATTTTAATAAGGCAGCGTCGATGCTCATGATTATCCTGGAGTGCGGATAATGGCCACGCGAAACTGATGATACAGTATACGCCCCTTTGAAGTGACTAATTAACGCAAATATATAATTAGAGATAAATCAACAAAGGCAACAGTTTATTCGGCTGAACTTTATTTTCTAACACCTACATTTTTCGATAATATATAATTTAATTGGTCAATTCGTAGGTCAACAGTATTTTTAGAGTGTGATACTCTAGATTTTCTGAAATGATACTTTGTGCTCAAAATAGATAGTGAATTCTAAGGATTCAAGCTGTGTTTATTAGTTAAAATTATTCAATGCTCTATGCTATTTGCACTGAGTGCACTTGATTCAGGACCTGAGTTCTGATACTCAATCTGTGCTAACCAGGATATTCTATTTGTGCAAATACCTATATTTTTCAGAATAACCAGGTCAACGGTTTTGATATTTATAAATATCAAGTTGTGCAGTGGATAGTAGCTCTATTTTGTCGAAATTAATGTTGTGACTAATTTCCACACAATATCTAACGGGGCAGATGTCCATATGCTACTCATGTGAATCCATTTGTCACAGTTCATCACGATTCATTGTAATAAACCTATCTGAATATGAATTTGAAGCAATAAGTTCATATAAAACTTATTTTTCTTATTTTTAAACCATACCCATGTCCTTCACACATTTAACAATCACAATTTATTTACAGAGTTTAAAATCGTTTTATCGCTTTGATGATATCGGTCTAGCAGCAAAAAAGTATAGTCTACATTTTATATTGGTTAGCCAAGATATATTTCACTAATCAAAAGTTTAGTCTATATTAGGCTTCTTACGCTATTCCTATGCGAGAACATAGAAACTGCAGCATATTTTTTCTATATATTTAAAGGTTAAATTTATATATTTATTACACAATTACACAATCTAAACAAATATTGATCATACCACAATACCGGTTTCTACAGGTCATTAATAATTTCTGTTCTCTCAAATAAAGGTTAAATCTGGCTTCTCAAATGTATCACTTCTTTCCATATAAGTTCAACGCTGAAACAATACTCTCAAATGAATTAATTATATGCAAATACTAATCTGTCACGTTTCAGCTGTTTTAAAAAATATATTAACAAATTTCTTTAATTTTCGAAATGTTCTATTTTCATTAATACCCCGAACCTTTTAAATATTTATAAACATTATAGAGCACCATAACGTTGTATATCATTTTTATGGCATTTTATCATTGGGAATATGCACGCATATCACTAAACGGATAACAGTGAAAAATTATATCACCAACTGAGGGAAATGTCAACTTGAATAAATTGAAAAATTTCAGTTATACATGCGACAGGCGCAGCAAACGTGAAAACATCAATATAGTATATTATAATTACAAAAATGGGCTCTCTATTAACAAATTTATTTATAGTCTTCATGGAACGAAAAGTAATTTAGAGTAATTTTTTTTATTGCCGCATTATTCGTATTTTTCAGTAGAATTAACTTCTCTCCATATTTCGTGTAATTACTTTTCTGTAATTGTTTATATAGCAAAATGATACTGCTCATATGCGGTATGATTAATGACACTTTCAAATTGTTCAAAGTTCTTGTAGAAAAATGAATGAGAAAGGGGGGCAAGAATCGCGGCTCTTAATTAAATTTTCCTTGGATGAACAAGCGCCGGAGCTGTCAATTCTTGCGGCGATAAAGTGAAATTATTATCATTTTTCAGATTTTAAAAGTTCAAAAACGAGTTGCCGGATTTTTAATTATATTTATGGGGTAATTTTGGGACGAAAAACGAATATATAATATTATTTTTGGCATAATAGCATTCTACGGAAGGGGTACAATATATTTGTTTACCTGCCGGCTTTGAAGATGTTCCTTGCTTGTTTTTAACCAAGATGAATGCGTGTTTTTTTAAGAGATGAGATTAAATCATAAAATATTTTGCCGTTGTACAAGTTACATATTTAATTTTAATGATTGTACATCTTGCTCCTTGTGTTTGCGAAAGAAGACATTTTTGTTCAAATCCTGTGTTTTACTTGAATTTTCTATATCGTATATTTTTATCTTATTTTACGAAACTTACCGTCTTGTTACTAAAGCTTGTGTTTTTTTTATAGTTTTATTACTAATTAATATTTCTCTCAATCTCTCTAATCTAGAATGATTTTGGTGATCATGTTTAGATGAATCGAGCCTAAATACAAGTTATTTCATATCCGTAATTTGTGGTTTCGCAATATATTAGAATATTAGTATTATTAACTGTAAAAATTAGTTAAAATTAACACAGATTATTTAGTTCTTAAGAATCCCTAAAATATAAAGTTTATATCTGGTTTGATTTGGGAGATAAACAAACTAAATGTAGTCTGTGACTGTTCCAAGAAACAGGAAAAAAAGAAAAAAGATGAGTTTTACTTTTGATAGCAAATTCTTCCTCGAGCACTTGGAGGAACACTTCTGTATCCATGTGTATCCTACTGTATGACTTTCTGCATGTGTACTGTTATTGAGCATCAGCAAAATGTAATATCAATTTTTCCTGAAATATATTCTATATATATGATAGATATTTGGATAGAATAATATAATTTAATTTAACGTTTTAATAATTTTAAAATTAATTTTACATTAGTAGAATTAACTTATCTCCATATTTCCTGTAATTACTTTTCTGTAACTGTTTATATAGCAAAATGATACTGCTCATACGTGGTATGATTAATCACACTTTCAGATTGTTCAAAGTTCTTGTAGAAAAATTAATGAGAGAGGGAGGCAAGAATGGCGGCTCTTAATTAAATTTTCCTTGGATGAACAAGCTCCGGAGCTGTCAATTCTTGCGGCGATAAAGTGAAATTATTATCATTTTTCAGACTTTTAAAAGTTCAGAAACGAGTTGCCGGATTTTTAATTATATTTATGGGGTAATTTTGGAACGAAAAACGTGGATATATATAATATTTTTTTTGGAATAATGACATACTACGGAGGGGATACAATGTATTCGTTTACCTGCTGGTTTTGAAGAGGTTCCTTACTTGTTTTTAATCAAGATGAATGCGTGTTTTTTTTTAAGAGATGAAATGAAATCATAAAATGTTTTGCTATATGAGTAAATATTTTGCCGTCGTACAAGTTACATATTTAATTTTAATGATTATACATCTTGTTCCTTATGTTTGCGAAAGAAGACATTTTTGTTCAAATCCTGTGTTTTACTTGAATTACCTATATCTTGTATTTTTATCTTATTTTATTTCTTGTTACAAAAGCTTGTGTTTTTTATATTTTTATTACTAATTAATATTTCTCTCAATCTCCATAATCTAGAATAAATTAGGTGAATACGTTTAGATGAATCGAGACTAAATCGAAGTTATTTTATTTCCTGTAATTTGTGGTTTCGCGATATATTAAAATATTAGTATTATTAACTGTCAAAATTAGTTAAGATTAATACAGATTTTTTAGTTCTTAAGAATCCCTAAATTATAAAGTTTAAATCTGGTTTGGTTTGAGAGATAAACAAACTAAATGTAGTCTGTGAATGTTCCAAGAAACAGGAAAAAAAGAAAAAGATGACTTTTACTTTTGATAGCAAATTCTTCCACGAGCACTTGGAAGAAAACTTCTGTATCCATGTGTATCCTACTGTATGACTTTCTGTATGTGTACTGTTATTGGGCATCAGCAAAATGTAATATCAATTTTTCCTGAAATATATTCTATATATATGATAGGTATTTGGATAGAATAATTTAATTTAATTTAACGTTTTAATAATTTTAAAATTAATTTTACGCTGTGTGATAAAATCTTATTAGGTGCTTGCATATTTTTGACATATATACTTATATTTTTACAAGCGATATCTTGGTATTCTAAAATAATACGTTTTTTTACATTTAGTCTTATTTTATTATTCAATGTATACAGATGCTGCAGAATGCTCAAAATTGCATCTATTAATTTTGTTGTTATTTTGAAGAAACCTGCTACCGAAGCCGTCTAGACTCTTTTGGAAAATTACAGGGATTAGACTCATTTATATCCCAATTGTCGGTTTTGGTTTCAGTTATTTAAAAGTAGTAATCATCATATCTGACATCGATAGTAACAACCAACATCCTGGAGAAACAAATGTTGAAAGACTATGTATTACAAGACGTACTGGACGGATTGAGCGAAAACTCAGCTTAATTGTTTTTCAGACAGCTTGCCAGTTAATAAATTAACTGTTTTCAGACGCATGCATTTTCTGCGGCATGTTGAGATTGATGGTGAAGGGCGGATCCACGACGATAATCTCAGAAGAAAAGAGTCATAGGTTAGTATAAGAGAGCCACATCAACATTCACATCTACACCGCTAAAAGCTAAAAGCAAATTATCGATACCAATTGATCAAATTAATATTATTCAGCACCCAGCGTACTCAGCAAGTATAGCACCTTCTGTTTGCTATTATGTCATTTATTTAGATCGACGCAGCATGACTTGATTGGCAGACGGTTTTAAAATGCTGAAGAAGTTTAAAATGGAACCATCAACAAGATACCTCTTTTTACCAGAAATATTGTTGGAGAAAGTTGCAGATTATGGCTGATAATATTTCAGTTATATATATTGTACCCATTTTTCTTAACATGTGTTTATTGAAGTGTAAAAAAGATGGAATTATATTCAAGCAACAAAGGTACAGAACGGATTGTTGTCAACTATAATGTAACAGAAAACTTTAAAAGCACAACCCAGCAACAACTTGATCCTTGGGTTGTCTCTAATTTCCATGCTATATTGGCTAAGCATAATTTAGGAGACGTAGATTTTTAAGAAGATATACGAATTTTAGTTAACTTTTATGAAATCTGAACAATACCTTGGAGAACAGTATGGGTACCTTTCTGGTTTACGTAGTCTTAAATTTGCAAATCATCTCTGAAAAATAATTATCGGAACCTTTTAAATAGAACGTCACAAGATTAAAGAGACTTCGATAAATTATATGCAAAATGTATTTAGTTTCATTTAAAATTACCCCATGTTTTATTGTTGAATTGGTTTGGTCTTATTTTGAAGTCTAAGCCATTTTGGTCTTGATAGTTTTTCGTACAATATGTCGCAAGCCACATTAAACGAATACATATTAAATACATGCCGCGCTCTTTACATAACCCTCTGCAGAATACCGATTCAGGAGCAATTTAAGCTCGTTCAAAACTTTGTCAATCCCTACACCAACTCTCGACTTAAGGGCGATTTTAAACGGTATGACGTGTTATGGTCGACGCTTACACGGAACGTGTTATGTCTGAGTTTCCGCATACCCAATTGTCGACAATTTTGCGTCCACTTCTAATATATGATAGATGAATGTATATTGGAAATGTAATTGGTTGCCGCATAGTTAATATATGCAACAAATTTTTGATTTACTTTTTTTTGAACTCTATTCTACTTACGTACCAATTTAATTTGAAACAGAAATTGCAAATTGTGGCAAAGTAATTATGAATATCAAACAATTACAGGTAGGGATCTCCAAGCACAGTTTTATACTCAAATAGAGTCTAGAACGGCATGTTTCAGTATTTATGTAAAGAATGTTTACTTACTAACTGAAGTATAGTTTTAGAAAGAGAAGAAGAATAAGTCAAAATACCAAAGACCTACCGAGTTCTGCTTATTTTCATGTGTATTAATATGAAGGTGGATTTTGTTTAAAAATGAAACGGTAATAAACTTTAAGAGAAACGATCAGTTGCTTAATTTACGAGTTTAGAAGTCAACCAACTCTGCGCAAGTGCAATTTAAGATCATCATGAAAACAGAGATTAGCACCCTCCACATTTTCTATCATCCTTAATATATTTGGATGTCAGATTTATTTCCAGTAGTATACCGCACAGTCTTATACAATTTGGGTAATTTTCTAGTAGACAAAATATACTCCCAGCAAAAGAATTCTTAAGAGCCATATTATTGATTAACATAGAGCAAACATTCTCGTTCGTCGCACTTCCACAGTAACCTAAAATACGTACGGACTTCGTTCCGAACATACAATTCATACATATTTTAGAAAGTTTATATATAAAACGTATAATCTACTCAATTTCGCGTGAGATATGCGTAATTTTTAGTTGTGTATATTTTTTTAATTTCTATTGTTTTATATTTTAAGTTATTCCGACTTATGCTAACTATTTAATTATGATACGGAAACTAAAATCCGCAAAGGTAATCAGGTTGTAGAGGTCAGTTTGTGATATCCAATCAGGAGTGTGGTGTTAATAGGTCTTAGAGTTCCTAAATTTATGTCTATGGAAGACCTTTTCTCCACACACATGCACATTAATTATCTCCATTCCCGATATTTAATACATAACCAGCACAATAAATAGTTTAGATTGGCTTTTAAGTAATTACGATTAAGTATTATTAATTTTTAACTACAAAGTTAAGGCAACAATGCAAATTAATGATGGAAATAGAAGATTGTAGCTAAAACGTTAGCTCTGCTGTAGGTAAAATTTCATTAATCATGAAATAGAAAGTAAATGGTCAATGTAAGCTTTCCTGAAAAGTGATAGGCTGAAGACATATACGCTATATTTTATAAGTTTGGAAACACTGTTTTTGCTTTCACATTGATTATATTCTGATCTTTTAATATTGGTTTAATATTTCAATAATTCAATTTCAGTGAATTTTGTTACATTCGTGTATATTCAAGAGAAAGATCTCGAAGACCCAATTCCACAAGAAAGCAGCAAAATAAGTTTTTTGAAGTGTAAATGAAATTAACTATAACTGCACCTCAAGAAAAATCTAAACGATGCTGACGTTACTATCTCCTGTCTCCTGTCTGTTAGCACAACAGATCGATCGAAAAGTCCCCGGCCTGTTACATAGATGGCGCTACTAGGATTAAATCCATATGCTTTTTAGTTAACCCTAACCCTCAAAAGATGCGTATATAAATTTGACAACTGTCGGATCATTAGTTCGTAAATTATAACATTTTGAGTGAAGCAACTTTTATTATTGTGAAAAAATGGATAAAAAGGAATTTTGAGTGTTGATAAAATATTGCTTTTTGAAAGGAGAAAATACAGTTGAAGCAAAATCTTCCGAGTTTCCGGATATTACCCCAGGAAAATTAACCATCAAAGATAGGTATGCTAAGTTTAGACGTGGTGAAATGAGCACCGAAAACGGTGAACGCAGTGGACACACAAAAGAGATTGTTACCGCCGAAAACATTTAAAAAATCCACAAAATGATTTTGACAATAAATTGAAATTGAATGAAATAGCAGACACTCTAAAGATACCAACTGAACGTGTGCATCATATTATTCACCAATATTTGGGCATGAGAAGGCTCTGTGCAAAGTGGATGCCGCGACAGCTCACTTTTGACAAAAAACAATGAGGAGTTGATGATTCGGAGCAGTGTTTGAAGATGACCAAGCGTAATAAACCCGAGTTTTTGCGTCGATATGACACAATGGATGAAACATGGTTTCATCATTTCACTCCGAATTCCAATCGACAGTCATCCCAGTGGACTGCACATGATAAACCCGCTCCAAAGCGTGGGAAAATGCAACAGTCGACCGGCAAGGTTATGGCGTCTGTGTTTTTAGATGAGCATGAAATAATTTTCATTGACTACCTTAGAAATGGAAGGAGCATCAACAGCGACCATTACATAGCGTTATTGGACCATTTGAAGGACGAAATCGCCGAAAAACGGCCGCATTTGTAGAAAAAGAAAGTACTGTTTCAACAAGACAATGCATTGTGTCACTAATCAGTGAAAACGATGGCAAAAATCCATAAATTTGACTTCGAATTGATTCCTCATCCATCGTATTCTCCAGTTATGGCCCACAGCGACTATTTTCTGTTCTCAGATCTCAAAAGAATGCCTTCCCAGCAGGCAGAAATTTTCATCGAATGAAGAGGTGATCGCCGAAACTGAGGCCTATTTTGAAGCAAAGGACAAATACTACAACAATGGTATCGAAAAGTTTGGAGGGTCGTTATAATCAGTCTATCACCCTTAAAATGAATTATGTCGAATGAAAAAAACTAATTTTGCCAAAAAATTGGTATTGGTATATGGTAGGCCGGGGACTTTTCAATTGACCTGTTAGGTTGCGCATTTGAAACTGATTAGTACTCACTGAATTAAAACACTTATAAAATAGACGGAATAATACTGGAAAAAAGTTTTACTGACGGGTGAATCCAAATTTAAAATTTTTGGTTATAACCCTCCTATTTTTGTATGCTGATTGAAAGAAATTGGGCTCAAAAGCGTACACTTTGCAGGCACCATAAAGGTAGAGTGATGACCTGGGGATGGGTTGGTAATAATTAGTCCAACCATATGATTAAAACTGATAGAAAACTAAATAAAAAAGGCTATCAGAGAGATCTTTCAGAAAAATATGATTCCTTCTCCGTAATCTAATTGGCCAAAGTTGTTTTTCAACAAAACAGTAACCCTAAACCTTCGTTGGAGGTTCCTAGAGCAACAGAGACTAAGACATTTTAAAAATAATGAAATGGTTATTACAGTCGTCAGATCCCTTCCCTCGAAAAAGCAATTGGTGGTTATCGAAGTCATAACAGTTCTGGGCAGAAAATACAAAGTAAAAGGGGGACACTAAACTTGGAATACTTAAGTGATTTAGTAAACGGTATGAGTAAAATTTGGGGAAAATAATTGAAAGTAGAGGTGCCCATTTAGAATAGGTGAAATTTTAACGAAAAATGTATTCACTTTATATTTAAATTTTACTAGTTTTTTTTATTTGTATTAAATATATCTATTTATTAAATTACATGTAACTAAAAATGTTAGCCTAAAATTTAATTAATAATTGAATGTAATAAATTACAATTTATCTGTTTTATTGTATTTTTATAATTACCCTATTGTTTCCTAATCTTTAAACGGTAATGTATACATATAGGCAGTTCCGAAAATTTAATTACTTTCAATTTTGCCAATTTTCAATAATTAAAGTAATTACGTGGTTCGTAATTGAGTAGTTTTACTTTACGAAACTTTCTATTAATATAGTCCAAGTGTGGCTTAAACAATGGTGTTGAGCATGAAAAACGCATTGAAATATTGAAACAAAATATTATTATTAAAATATTTTAATTGCATAGTAATTGTCATAGTTATGTACTGTTATTACGGTTAACTGTAATTATCCACTATAGCGTAAAATCAAATAAGAAAAACAATCCCTGTCAACATACCATATCCAAGAACCATACCAGTCACACCAGTAACCAGATAAAAAAATATAATAATTTGGTTTTAGTTAAATTTAATAACAGAAGATTTAACGGATATCAAAATAATATAATATATATATAAGAATACTATTTTTAAATTTATTGGTTAAGAGGTTGACAAACGATGCACATCTAATGTGTAAAAACTAGATAATCGTCGGTTAAATTGCAAAGTTAATAAAAGCATCCGTTGGCTGGGGATCGTGCCAGTCGATGAACTCTTAATCTCTCGCATCGAATGCCTCATCACGATTGTGGATTTTACTCTGTCAGTTAAAAATTGTTTTCCATCCATTCGCAATACAGGTCACACCTTGAATAAGGCGAGGTTAATTGTTTTTTTTTTGGTCTCGCTGGGGAACTATTCAATTTGACGCTGATATATAATATTTAAGGGGCGAGAATATATCTGATGGACTCCAATATGGCCTAGAAAAGGCGTCAGCTTAATGGGTAGGGTAATAAATGAAGAAAGCTGGTGTAAATAATTAAACAACTTGATAATGTACGAACGGCACCCAGCTCCAAAGTGTTAATTTTTAAAAGTGTCATGAATTGGGTTTAGTTCTTTCTGCTGTCATCGGTACATTTACTTTTGAACTAAATAATATACAGGAAAATACGTTAATCTGATATTTTTTGTACCTAAAATTGAATATGTACCGTGAAGGAACAGAAATTTATGAAATCATTACCATGAAACTAACATTATTAAAGAAGGCAAATAGTCATGTTTTTTTTTTCATTTTTCTGCATTCATATAACCATCCGTGATACTACTAGTGAGGTGCAATATGGTATAATAATAATTTTACTGATATTGTCATAACTGCAATTGAAATTTAAAATGCCAGTAAACTAAATGAACATTTAGAGCAAACAATGAAGAATCAATTTAAATAACAGTAAATCTGTCAACAATAAGTTTAAGTAAAAGACAAATCAACACATACCTATCACAGCAAATAATATTCAAATTTTATATGCTAACACAGCATTTTTGTTGTTCCATATGATGTCTAATACTTACAAGTCTTTTTATGGAAACAGTCGATTTTTAGTATTACATCAATACATCTCTTATCATTTGCACGTTATGATTAGTCATTTTTAATAAAAAAATATTCGACCTAACATAAAATTATCAGTTGTATTCACCGGTTGCATTACGGGTTTTTTTTTAAACTATGATTTCTTAGACAATGAAAATATGTATTAAGTATTGGTTTCTTTTTGATTTTTGCCAATCTTTCAGGCAATTTATTGAACAAAACTATTTATTGAGCTAACTTCTGTGAAATTGGCTATTCTAAGGCTAAGTTCTGCTATTCAGGAGCATGTCCCATTGATGTCAAAGGTTGATAGTAGCATCCTAGTACTTTCAACGCTTCTTTGACCTGTTTTACTTTGTGAGACGGCACATAATCGCGCTGTAAAATGACATCGTATCTTCGGGCCAATTCTGGACGTTTTTCGATCAATATATGGTTCAAATTGATCACTTGTTGTCGGTAGCGTTCATTATTAACTGTTTCACCGGGGCCCACTATACATAGACCACTATCTTACGACCAAAACGGTTTGGCCTTGTAATCGATTGACCGGCTTCGCCAGGTGATAACCATTACTTTTTTCGATTACGATTTTTAAAATAAATCCAGTTTTCATCACCCGTCATTATTCGATGCAGAAATGTCTTCTGATCGTACCTTTGAAGCAGTATTTCAGAGACGAGTTTTCGATTTTCCATTTGCCGACCAACTTCCCATCTTTTGAATTTTCCCCATTGCTCGTAATCGGCCGTTAATCGTTTCCTAGGACACATTTAATGACTTTGCTAATTGTCTTTAATTTGGTCTCGGTTCTCATCCAATAATTCTTGCAGTTTCCCATCTTCAAACTAATTTGGTCCACCAGAACCTTCTTTGTCCAGCACATCGAAATCACCACTTTTGAAATTTCGAAACTTAGAGCTAGCCGTAAGTTTCTAACAGCGAACGATCACTCTCAGCGTCTTTTTTCTTGTACTTGTAACATGTATAGCTTTGAAGCTAGATGTCAGTGGAATAAAATGACATACCTGTCACATCATGACATTGCATAGATAGGCCTAGCGACATATGTCTGCATAGAAAAACTGGTAATAACTTTTCGACACACCTAGTATAGTGGTCTTTTCTTAGAAACCTTAAATATGTTTTCAGTTTTCTATTTATTTAGTATAAAATTACTTTAAAATATGTAAGATTATTGTAATTAGACAGATTAGAAACTTAGTAGAGTCTTATAGATATTAATATAAAAAATAATATAAAAATAGTTAACGAGAACATATAATTTCCCTTCCATATCATAGTCTCTAATACTATATCAAAAGACAATAAATAGGGAACGTTCTATTTTGGTAACATAATAGATCGGGAACATTAATAAGAAATCCAGTTAATAAATTATATTTATTCTAATGTATTACTTATCGATTAATATTTGCTTCTTTATATATAATGCAGCAAACACAATGATATTATTTTGTTTTCATTTAAGGGATAAAATATTAAGCAATTAATACTAGCTAATGAAGGTATTTTTGTATTATATTATATATTATTCTATTATATATAAAGTAACAGACGGGAGAGGTTACTTCTAAAAAATATTGCAATTGGTCTTTTCAAGGCTGTAAGTATATATTTAAAAGGATTTTCAAATTCGCATAAATATTATATTAATCTTTATGGAGAAAATTAAACCCTCAATTAAACTAAATAGATAATAAACTAATAATAATCAAATAATTCAATTCATATAAGCCATACTTATTCCCCTAGAGCACTTTTTCAAGCCTGTAAAGTATTCACTTGAGGCCAGATCTAGATTATAGAATGGGCGGCAAAGCAACACAAAACTCATTTTGTTTAACTTGACCGTTGTTTTAAATGTAACAAAGTTGTTTCACTGCAATATTAGATTGGTTCGATGTTTCGAAATGTGCCGTTTGATGATTGAGAATATTAAAACAGGTTTAAATTTAGGTATCAAATTATACAGTTTAAATTTTATATGACCAAATGGAAATTTATCCGGCTCCATTATAGAAATTCAAGTGGGCCAATGTAGTAAATAAAATATTTTAATCAGCAAAATATGATAGTTTTAAGCATATGTAAAATTCAGAGAGATAATAGAATTGTTTATGAGAAAAACAGTGAACTGGCTTAAGAAAATGTTAAAATGAAAAATAAAAATAGGAGGAAACCTTTGGTAAAAGCATCATCAAGATATGGTTTAGTATCAAAGATGGAATTATGGTACAACTTATGAATGTACATGAATTGCCGGTCTCTAGATATTTGCAGTTAAAAAACTGTATTAAATTTGTTCAATACTTTTATATCACTAAACTTGAACTATATTTATAAAAACTCGATCGTTAACTTCATTGCATTAATATGGCTAATAAGATTACTATTAATTATATTAAATTAAATTATATAAAACGAAATTATTTGTTGAATTATGTGATAAGTTGCAACATAATGTGTTTATTACTTGATAATATTAAATTACTTATTATTAGTTATATTTAATTTAAGTTGTTTTTTTTTTGTATTTCGACTGAATCATTTGCTTCTAATTTGTATTCTGGTATGGAGCTCATAAGATTCTCACATTTTTTATTTTATCTCTATATGATAGAAACTCTTATCATCAGAACCAACAAATTCATAATATAGTATGAAACGGCTTTTATTGTTTCGGAAAAACTGGCACAGTTATCAGCCTGCCAATTCAGCTCGCGTGTTCCCCATCTACATCAAAAACCCATTAATCAATAATAATTGTAAAGCCCACCAATAAACCGAACGTACCAACCTAATAAAAACCCCACTTTACCTATTCTATAATATGCAACCGCATTGCGTCACCTAAACCACACGTATGCGATTTTTATATCATCAACTGCCACAAAGTGAATTAGTTCTACGAATAAATCTTGTTATTTTCGAACGCTTAGTTCCATAAGCTGACGGTCCGTTTGCCATGCATGTGATATGAGGTAATATTGTAAACTTTATATAAAAGACATTCAGTTGAAATACAGTTTTGTGTAAAAAGCGTTTATCAAAACAGGTACAAAGGTTTTAATGGAGTTGTCATGTCCTTTCTTTGCAGAATGGGCGCATCTAAAATGGGAATATATAACAAGTTATATCAATGTCACCCTGAGGGGATATTTTGAAACAAAAATAATATTATTGTGGCATAATTTTTGAATGAAACTCGAAATATAAATATCATATTTTCTATTGAAGCACATGAAGGGAAATAGTATATATTTAAACCTTTATGTTATTTGCGTTAAATAATACATTATTTCAATAATTAACATTACTATATTGTTAAGTATATAACACAGTATTAAGTCGAAATAATGTTCCTCCTAAATTTCACAAAATACAACTTGTATATGTCTGCAGTCCACATTTTTTTTTTTCACTTACGAGGGATTATCTGTACGCTCCCTATTACTGAGGTGACTTTCAAACCACAGCCCTTGGCGTAATACATTATTTAATTAATTAATATTACTATATTGTTAAGTATATAACACAGTATTAAGTCGAAATAATGTTCCTCCTAAATTTCACAAAATACAACTTGTATATGTCGGCAGTCCACATTTTTTCTTTTCACTTAGGAGGGATTATCTGTACGCTCCCTATTACTAAGGTGACTTTCGAACTACAGCCCTTGGCGTTAAGTCTACCAACTGGGTAGTGGCCATCTTAGTATCAAATCTTTCATGAAGATATCCGATGTTAACCAGTCTGGTTACTAGCGTGATTGGGACAGTTATTCCTTTTATACTATTGCCTAGAGACATTTAGTACAATAATTACAAGCATAAAGTGCAACCATATCCTGTGTGATTCGAACCTACTACCCAGCGGTAGGTATCTTATTGCTATTCTATCGTCTTAACCACTGTCGCTACCAATGCATATATTTAAAATATAGCATAAATTACAGTTTTAGTCAGTAAAATACAAATATAGCTCTTATGTATTTTATCATATCTGTGGTATTTATGTAATAGTAACCCAACAGACATGAAATTTCACAGGCTTTGCCAATGATGTGTATACTATTTATTTCGGATATATTTTAAGTAATAAGTCATAGATCCGTCATAACTTCAACTCTTTTGTATTATTTTTGTGATTTGTGAATTAAAGAATATTTTGTTATCTCTACTAAGTCTTCGATTACATATCAAGTTGCGCATGATGAGACAGATAGTTAAAGTGTAGGAAAAAGAAGAATTCTTTAAATACATTAGTGAGATATTTTCTATAAAGAAACTATGTAAAAAATGTTGTGAAGCTTCAAATATTGCAAGCGCTTCTAGCAAGATCTAGATTTGTTAAAAGATAGGTTAAAAGATAAGCTTATGAAAGGTATTTCCCTGAGTTATATCATAAGTTTTGCACTTTTTTCTCTCTTTCACTCTCTGTGTACATTTATTAACCATTAAAACAAAGCACTTAATCATTGTTTCTTGGTAACACTTGTTATATCTTACTGTCATACATATTGCTGTTCTTTCAATTTTCGCTTGTACAATCACTGAGGTTTTGTCAGTTCTTGATAGTGAATTATTCATATAATCATGCCTCATTTAATAAAAATATATTAAGAGAAGTTCAAAAATTAAATGTCACCAATATAGTATAATTACCAGTGGTATACTGAATTCATGTACTAAAAAAATGCCAGCATACTGCCAAATGATATATTTAAAAATATGTGTATTAATTTCCACAATTTAGTAAATAATACCAATCAGTTATAATAATAATTTTCTAATTAACATATTCTAACGCAAACGTATTCAAAGCATGAGAGTGCTAGAGAAGGAAGAACTATATGTATAATATATTTGCAATATAATTAATAATTTTAATGACAGTAATGCTTAAATTTAAATAGAATTTCGAAATATTGATTCTGTATTTGATAAAGGCTGATTATAATTGTTTACGAACTGAGAAATCTAAAACTTAATACGAAATTTTACAATTAATGATTTTAAATAATAAATAGAACATAGAAAATTGACTGAGCAGCACTGGCCGATCTCCTGTAATAAAGAAATGTTGGTAAAGAATATCTAATTTCTTGAAAGGGAGATAACAAAGTATTAGTCTAGAATTTAAGAAATATATAAACAAAATGGAGAAGATTGACTAAAATATTATATAATTAAATAAAAATACAATACATAAGAAAATAAGTATGTATTATAGTGGCCACATATGGCTTTGAAATGATGCCCATTAGTTAGTTCATTTTACTTAAATAGTAGAGGCATAACACATAAAAAATATAAAGAGATTGTTTAATTATTTAGCTATAAAATTTTTTAAATCCTTAACAATTTATTTTTAATATATTCTAATAAATATTCACTTAATCCTCGATTGTAGTAGAGAATAAATCCAATTTACATCGAGCAATTTACCAAAATTACGATAGACCGAAATATTTGCCAAGGTATACGTAGCAATCAGGGATATATCATGAATATTCAAATGCTCCTTGCCGTTGCAAGTTTACAAACTCCTATTTACATCTCTATTTGGGTTTGACATGGTAGTACACGTGAATTTTGATAAGGAATTTACCCGTGTAATGCCTCACTTCAGGCGAGCGCAGTTTCTCGAACAACCCAAGGAAGGTTTTATGTATTTGCAGAAAATTTTTCGATTCAATCAATCCGTTATCTGATATGCGTTCGAATCGGAGAAAATGTATATCCATTATATCTAAAATAATGCTACAAAATGCAGATGCAACAATTTTGCTTCGTATTAACTTCTTCTTTCTTCTTTTTCTAACATTACAATAAATCTTCGATTTTTTTGAATTTGGACATTTTTATATATAAGCTTCTTTAATAAGTTAGGAAATG
The DNA here is from genome assembly GCF_030347505.1 of Rhynchophorus ferrugineus. Lineage (NCBI taxonomy): Eukaryota > Metazoa > Arthropoda > Insecta > Coleoptera > Curculionidae > Rhynchophorus > Rhynchophorus ferrugineus. The sequence continues at coordinate 46,995,884 of NW_027472580.1, forward strand.
TACGTTGAAATGTTTATAGTTGTAAAAGGATCCTTCAGTATAACTTCATTCAACATCCATACACTTATTCCAGCAGTTCACCAGTTTATTGATTGTAGAACCCATAGGCTTAAGCCGGGGCCTCATATCACGTTTTACTTTTACTTAATTCCTGTTGTTATCGTTTATAAAAATATTTAAAAACGAGTTGACCATTAGATAATTCCAGTAGCGTGTGTTTTTAGAAAATGAAATTTAATTGATACCAAAACAGCGCAGTGTTTCGAAAATGGAGTTCCTATACAGTATTTTAGTGATCAAATACTGAAAACAAATGTTATAAACCTCTACATAGTTTAAGAACTTACCCAGCACTATTATATACAATTTTTTCTTGAGTTATTTTTTCAGAATATCTTGAAACATGCTTTGTGCCTTGATGTGGTTTATTTGAGATTATGTAATCAAAAATCGAATAAAAAGGTTACAAACTAGCATTATTTAAAACTTTAAATATTAATGATAGACTTTTATGTAATGAATGTATTAATATATAATATCCTTGTTAATTATTATTATGCATTAATGATACTGTTCAAATCTATTTAAAGGTTCTCTTGATTTAAAGGAAAAAGGAAAACAATGGTCAAAGTTATTCAAGATTATATCATTAAAGGTTAAGCAAGGAATAATAATATTCTGATTGGGAGAAAAGAATATGAAAAGGATTTTTCATATTCAATAAAATTTTCCGATGGTTGAAATAAGAAAAAAAAAAGGATACTAAAATTAATTAATATACTATTACTTTACTATTATAAATACTACTATTTATTGTAGGATTTTTAATAACGTAATAGTAAAAGTGGGTGCTGCCTTCCAATAACACACTTTGTAGTGAATCATAATTTTGTAATATTTCCCCTTTAGTAAGCACTCTATAAATGTGGTATTATGTTACCCATAAGTATATAGAGGTTTATTGTATTGTTATAAAAATAAAGACACTAGACTGATTAATGATAAAAATGCTTAGAAATAATTTTAATTTAAGAATGTATATAGAAGTAATTTCATATGTGAATTTCAAAATAAGCTGTTAATATTTTATATACTTGTGTCATAGTATCCAGCCAATATCTTTAAAGCGCCTGTTTTTAAAAGTACACTTTTACAATGACCCATAAAATAAACTGAAATAGGGATAAGCTGCTTTATATAAGAAAGTCGTGTAATATACATGAAATTACGGTCTAAAAATAATGGGATTTTATATGATAGTAGGACGTAATACCAAAGTGTGTTAACTTAGAGCAGCGTAATATACATCTTGAGTTCTATAATAATTGTAAAAGAATAATGAAACAAGATAATTAATTTTAGAAAACCAGCATTTTAAAATTATTCATAAAATACTATATAGACGCACATTGGTATTTAGAATTAAAACTAGAATAATAAGATTTACTAACTCACCTGTTGCCTGCCCGAACTGATATATTCTAATAGATATTAGAAAGAATGATATGGCAAATATTGTTACCTAAAACAAATATAAAATTTTAGTATCAATAATCTGTTCAAAATAATTCATATGGCTGTTAAATACATGTGATGGGTTTCAAAGGACATTTAATTCTCTCTTTAGTTCTCTTTCTTCAGATTAATAATTATGAAATATTTTCGTTTATAAGGCTTGTAATATTTCCTGATCTAATACCATTTTATTAAGCTTAATATTTAATGACGGACTAATTTGAATTCTATCCAGTAGCACTAATAATTTTAGTATTACAGAGCAACTATTTGTGTATCAATAAAAAATTAGTCTGTATAGTAAAATATAATAAAAATATACTTTGTTGAAAATATTTTACTCTATATTATAGTATGATATTTTATATAATATAATAATGATAAGGTTTTTTTTTATTCTAGGAAAGTCGATTTATTTTTCAATCAATTATCACGTGCTTATTTGACCGACAGAATTAGAAGAAGCCTTAGACATTGAAATATTTCAGCAATGTTTCGTGCTTAAGTTTAAAATATATACAAAGAGAGCTGCATTCCCTAAAATGATGGTTCTTAACCAGAATTAACTTTTAATTCGATTTTTTTATAAATTTGCTATTAATTCCGTTAAAATGTTCAAACAACACATTTAGATTATTTTTATATATATTCTGTATATTTTATAAAATAATTATAATTGTTTATATATTATTATTTCTGTATAACACATTTCACCTTAAAACTAGTATAGTATAATAATGCTGCCAATATCGTCATATTGTGGTTCTGTGAGTTTAAGTTTAATAATGAAAATCTGAAAAATGTTTGAATATTAATTGACTCATGTTGACTATGGACATGTCCTTAATCTCTTCAAGCATGCCAATAAAAACAATCTAAATAAAATGTGATAATAAACAACTTTATATAAACAGTAAGGAAACATTCAAATACCATGAAATTTGTCGAGTAATTTGTCAAATCGGTACCATATCAATTAATCGAAGAATACAAACTAAACTGTTAATTCTTTAATAACGAAAACGGAGTACAACTTCTTGAAGACAAATATACATCAAATTAACCTATTTGTGATTGAAATTGTAATATCAAAATATCTGTGTATTGATCACAATATTTCTGAAAGTTTCTTAAATGGGCAAAACATGTCTAATTAATCTGAAATAAGTAATGAGTAATATCTGAAAAGAGATTATATAAAAAACAGATTGATCGACATTTTCCTTGAATATTATTTCACATGTTTGTTGTGGTGAAATTATAGACATTAATTTTTTAAATAAATACAGCTTATTCTCCAAATTGAATAGGCACTCAAAATGAACACTTAATGTTAATGTTGTTATAACAATTTGATAGCAAACGGATTAGGTTTAATTAAAATAGAGCAGTATACGACAGAACAAAGCATTTGCTGTCATATAATTTTAACAATATTTCAGAAATTGTTTCGGTGGACATTTAGTCATATATTTAGAGCATACAGTTGGAATATTAATTCAACTTAGCCAGCTATGAAGAGAGTAAGTGAAACATTTAGGAGAACTATCCAATCTATAACATCTTGAATCCAAATGTTTCATCACATGGTGCTAAGTCATCAACAACAGACATAACAAGCCTTTTAAATGTTTATATTGAAGCAGTACGGGAAAACAGCAGTGAATCGTGATCAAGAATGGTAAATTTTCTGAAACTTTCCACAGAGCTATTTACTCAAGATTCACATGTGTGTACTTACAAAGTTCAATAGGCACATAGGCTCCATATCTCAATATGTTGACATATACCCGTTATTTTCCGAATTAGTTTAATATTAATATTGATGCGGCCGACGTTGTTTTGACAAGATAGGTGAAACAATTCAGTTACTGAAAGAAACGCTACTGATTATGTACTCTATTCTCATTTGATCCCAGTTGATCAGAATTAACCCTCTAAATTATTTAATTTAACATATAACGATTAATTTTTATGGTCTAATTTGAAGAAATGTGTTTATGCAAACAGTCTTACAACCACTCGGGTATTGAACGAAAATATTGAGCAAAATACATCAACGAAACCAAGTCCCATTTATAGTAAATGCTCAGGATCAATATCGGCAAAAGGCTGCATAATATTAGGAGATATTTGAAGTACATGCTTTCTAAAGTGTAGTGATGAAATTTATCTTTACAATATATGAAAAAGTGTGGCCACGTACGGCCTGTATACCGAATAATACACCTCATGGAATTCTTCTATGGTAACTTTAGTCTATATAACAAAATATATTTGTAATATAGACAGTAGAATTTAGCATTTGAAAACATTATTTTAATTATTTATAAGAAAATAAATCGATAACATATAATTTGTTATAATGTAGAATATTCTGTGCTATAATTATTTTATTTCCAGGGACAATATTCTTTTGATACAAACCATCTTATAAATTATTCTTTTGCATTAATTCTATAATAACCCTGACAGATAGTTCAATGTGCTTTTTTACAGGTGGTGATATTCAATATTATAGCTTACATATAGTTATAATTCTGTTTTAATATAAAAATATGTTCTCTTTGAAAATATAAAGGACACGTTTTCTTTCTATGTATATAAATACAATGGAATTTCCACTAGAGTAAATTTTTATAGCTATAATCTCAATGCCAATTACTTTTGTTACATTTCACTTTAGTCCTTGATTTAAAAAAAATGCCAACCAGCAACTTCGCCAGAATTTCTATATTTAAATATATTAAGTTTTCGAAAAATGTCACTATAATATTTAGAGACAAATTCTAGATTATTCTTATAGAAATGACATTACAGGTAATCTAATAAAATTTATCTAGAGCTCTTTCGAGAAATCCAAGCAATCTGAATAATGGTAAAATGTAAAATAGCCACTTTATTACGAATTAATTAAGATATTTCGTTTTTCTAAAAGCCCACGTTAGGTCCAATAGTTAAAATATTTCCACAAATTCTAAGCAATTATTACTGGATTGGTTCTTGTGTATTGTTTAGGCCAAATTTTCAAGAATAATAATATTCTGCTATAACTTATAGAGTGCCAAAGTATATATCAATTCCCTAGATAATTTTGAAATCCATAATTTTACAGATATTCTGCCTAGTACTGGATTCAAAGGTTCACCTTATTACCGGAGTGTTTGTAGTAATTACCATCACCTAAATTAAACAAATAGATGAACCTAAAGATATCGAAGGAGAATGACATAAACACTCGCAGTTTTCAGCAAGTTTCATCAAATATATTCAATTAATATTTAACCATATAATATTCAATCAGCTTTAGTACACCACGAATTCAAGCTCGCTTCTCTTAAGAGACGAATTAAATTTAAAAAATTATTTTGTATGTTAGTATTTGAGATATTGTCAGATACAGATCAGCGGCTCCAAAAAGCAAATGATAAAGAAGTGAAACATCGTCGCCCTATAAATATATTGATGAAAATGATAATTAATAGAACTTTAAAAGAGAAGACAGAAATGGATATTGTGTATCAAAGAATAGAAAATGAGAAGCGGAAATAAAGCATATGCATGAAAGCTAGGCAAAGCAAAAATGGAAACTAACCTAGGGAAGAGGAACCATTGATTGAAAAACTTTACATAGAGAAAACTGGGTATTGTATTTAGACGTCCACGACAGCGTATCAATAGGTACAATATGTATATAAGTTATAACATGGAAACGAATTTAGAACACATAAAATAAAATTATTAATTTACTTTAAAAACTGTTTTATTCAACGAAGTAAGAGGCGACTTGTTGAAAACGACCTGCTGGATTTTATCTACTTCGCGTCTTAGAACAAGTGAGCTTGACTTCGTGGTGTACTAAAGCTGATGAATATTATATGGTTGAATATTAAATGAATACATTCTTTAAAGTTTTCCGACTAGGAAACAGACCAAACCCATTTCACTCGTTCACCATTCAGGTAAACTTAAAACAGATGGCCCTTCCACATGTATATAGCATATGTATATAAGATAAGTAAGGTGTAAGGTGTAGAACAGGAATCGGAATCACAAACGGTACTACGGTTTAATTCAGTTCCGATATAAATGAGGCCCTTATAAATATAGCACTCTTTACAGCACATAACTAAATTCCAGATGGATAAGATATGACAGAGGGCAAATATAGATATATGATTATATGTTATAAAGATTTCATTTATTCTAATCAAAACTGTGTTAAGGTGTCTGAAATTGTTTATACAAAAGAAATTGATACAAATTAAACAAAAAAAACAGGTTAACATTAAACAACTCAGCACGGATATAAAAATAATAATTTGTAACGTTAATGCTTTCAATCTGGAGAGACAACTAACAACTATCTAAAAAGTATCGCTAAAGCCAATACCAGGTTACCCTTATATAGCAATATAGAGGAGTAAACACAAATCTGGCCTCGAAATGGGAAAATATAACATATCCACTTATCGCAGTGTCCAAAATTAAACGAAAAATGATAAAGTTACATTTCTCTTAGATTATTTTTTAAATCGATTTTCTGGAAATATTAAGTGTTTACTAGCAGACGTATTGGTTCTGTTAAAAAAAATCCAATGTGGTTTGGAACTTGCAATGGTCAAGCTGCTGCCTTGAGAAAGTTTTCCTAATGTTGCCAAAGTTATGTAGTCGGATCTCATGAAAGGATGCATATATTGTCTGTATACGATTATATATAATTAGAATTGTCCGTAAGCAAATGTACAAAATGTGCAACAACGATCCTAGTTACTCCTAGTGAGTTGCAAGCTGAATAAAATGAAGTGTTTTTGTCCATGTTTAACAGTATAAAAATTAGGCTTCTATGAAATTACTAATATTCTCATTATAAACATTATTTTTATCCCATTTAATATAATCAACCTAGTGTTCAAAATGTATGTGTTTCTAAGTAATATACCAATTCAAAGTACGAAATTGCAAAGAAGTGGAGTAATTAGTACCTTGACGTATTTTTATTCCATATCTGACTATAATAATCTGAACCCCTCGATATATTTCATCCCAGAATTCTACACAAAAAATCAAGATAAAACCATTAGCTATTGGTCCATCTTGTATATGAATCTGTCTCTCCTATTTGCCCTGATACGTTGGTAACATTACAGGCCTCTACGATACAATCCCAAATATAAAAACAAACATTCAATAAAAGGAAAACAAATAATAAATTCCGCCGCAATGACGGTTTTCGGTATTGTGCTTTTTTTTCTTGTCCGACCGAACCCGAGAATAGAAAAAAAAAGAACATGAAAGAGAGGGAAAAAAGAGAAACACCGTTGTGACAGATGTTTGGAGGGAGAGGGAGATAAAAGCGGTCGTACCACTCAATTTGGCGGGCCGGCGGGGGTGGGGCAGTTTGGTAGCGGGCGCCATTATCTGAACAAAGTGATTTCGACAATAGGCGAGCGGGCCAACAGAACGATCATGTTTGAGTTTCGTATTAATGCCTTTCGTGCCTTTTTATGCCAGTGGTTGGAAGGGGGGACGGGTTGCGTGATAGTCGACGAACAGCTGGAATCTATTGAGTTGGGGTTTAGTATCGGACATCAAGTATGCATTCATGATATGTCATGAAATGGAAGGTATTATTAGATATAAAAGAAATTATCTGTAAATATTATACTAATACCAGATTTGGTTGACATGATGGCAATTTAACAAGCGAATTTAAAAGAAGCAAAGTTAATCAAATCGTCAAAGAACTATACCTGGATAATAAATATATTAAGAACACCAAATGAAAGTATCCGGCCAGAGTGGAGAAGCTGTAGAGCATGTTACAGAGGGCTACCAGATGTTCGCATCACCGAATACAACTGGCTTGCAATGAATGTGCCTTATATATGTTTAATTAAAATATAGTAGTATGTAATAAAATATAGTATAGTATATTTATAATTCATTCTACTTTATATACTACCATAAAATAAAAACTAATACCCCAAATCTCACAATTTTCGTAGTCGTAGTAGTCTTTATGACAAAAAGTAACTTATCATAATATTCAGGTAACTCTCAAATCGTGACAACTATGACAATCACCATGCTAATGTCAATTTTTCAGAAATGGACTTTTTGAATACTTATAACCAAGTGTTGCTCTGAAATAATACCTAATGATTTATATTATTTTTTATACTTATATCTATATTACAACAATATCTAAAAACTTCAATTTCATTTTTTTAATTTTTAATTTTCGACAATTTTCATTTAATATCCAATTCATTGAGTAACTTTGAGTAAGGTTGAACTTAATAAAAATAGGTTAGATATGAAGAAATTAATTGATTGGATCCTTGAACTATTATTAGATAAGTAAAAACATGTAAACCTCGACATCAAGTAGAGATAGAATCAACAAACAATATTCAAATTTTTCCATATTATAAAACTGATTTCATTTGCTACATCAACAGTACCAAAATTATAAGACTATATAGAGAAAATTTACCCCGAATTTTCCCCTAAGTGAGAGATTTTTTCTTTTTATGAACTAGGGTCTATTTCAACTAAACTCATTCTTTAAAGTGGGCTCACATAAAAATGACATTTGTTGATAACTATTTCATCGGGATTATTTTATATTTAATTGGAAAAACTAAACACATTTCCCTTTGTTGCAACGTTAAATTTTCCCCAAACACCATTAAAAGCGCATCTACAAATTTTATTTAATCGAACAAACGCAGCGATTGCCAATACCGGTCTTTTCTTTCAGCTTAGCACTAATCCCTACGACAACTATAAACTCTATTAAGTTCTTCCCAGGTCCACGTTCTCAATTACAAAGTCATTACCATACTGGATCTTCCCTATATCACTAATCCTGTTCATATACCTCGTCCCTTAAGGTCATTACTTAATTACTACAGTCCCTGTTAGAAGTTATTGCTCCATAATTTGTTTGTATTAAATATGTATTAGACGTGTGTTAAATTTAAATGAATAAAACAGTAAATTAAATAATATAAGATTTTTGTTTCTGTTTTGGTTGATGTTAATATGTTTGTTATATTATCCTATTTTTAATGAAAATAAGAAAATTATTTAGTAAACATTAGAGGATTCATACTTTCCGCCCCTCTGTCCTGCAAAACATATAAATAATAATTACAAAAAGTGTCTATGACTCGCTAAATCCAAGACTAATAGAATAGGATTGCCTAAGAATATAACATTTTCTTAAATTCAGTGCTTTATTTTGTAAGACCACATGATTTATAATTTAGGTATACAGGTTAATATTATTAGAAGCCGATGCTAAAAAATGTCTTTGTTTCAGCCCAGCAGCTTAAAACATAATCTACTGAGGAAATAACAAGTCGAATTATATTAAGGTGGTGTCTTTAGAAGAAAGTAAATATTACAATTCCTAAGTCCACCTCTTTCAAATGCATATATTGTTAAGCTCTCACTATGGCTCCAAAACTTGGAAACTGTTACAATCTGACGTATGTAAGCTTGAAATATTTAAACTGAAATGCTTAAGGTATATTTTACGTGTTACTCTATGAGACCGTATTAAATATGTCATTCGTTTCGTTGCAAATGTACTAATGTTATAAGTACCTTACAAATTCTACTAATTGAATAAAATTATGGTAGAAATAAATATACAAAATTCAAAATTTTGTCATATTAAGTGAAGTAATAATCAGAAGCATTACGAAATATTAACGTCACTTAAAGTCTCTTAACCAATATTTATATATTCAATGGTTTGTATACATACTTCGGAATGATTTGGCGTGCTTATATTTTAGAGCTATAAAATTGATTGATTGAAGTTCAGCACATCTATCTTATCTATGAATAAACTTTTTTAAACCAAAACGGACAAAAATCAACTAAAAAAAGTTGGTCACAATTAGTAACAATTTAGCAATAATATGGTCTCTCCCCAAAATGAGATTAATTTATTCAAGCGACAAGTGGTTTTCAAATTTTGTTTTGTTTTAAACATTTTTTTTTGTAATTTATAAAGTTGCTTTTTATTCGATATAACGAGATTTCTTGCAAGCATAATTAAGTCAATTTTGAAGAGATTTGATCGATTTTACTTGGGGTGTTATATAAAAATCTGAAACTCGATTTATCTCGAGAGGATGTAACCCCTTAAGCCAGTCTGGAAACTTTTCGACTTAGAAAAAAATTACAATATGATTAGGCCCTTTTGTTTGTGTTTTCTCTACGGCGTTTTCCGAAATAAATTAAGTCGTTCTATCTGAAGAAACGCAATAAAAGAGAGATGTTTAATTAAGGATTTTTTCTACATAATTTCCTGTTTGCGGTTTTCTCCGTTCTGTGAGCGGTTCATTAAGACCTTTTAATTAAACAGAATTTTCCAGTAAGTTTCAGAGAATATTATCAGGCTTGGCGGTAGTCCTTTAATGGGTTGCTAGATTTGGTCGAAACTGTATTGCTCTCTGATTTTCTGGAATAAAAATTGCATATTTTTGCCGGCAACTGCCAACAAGAATCGTCGATTTTCTTGAATGAGAAACTTAGAATATCTATACGGGAAATATTCACAATGAACGCAGTACCTATGTACACTATTAATTAATTAATATGTTTGGCTACTATAAACAAACTACTATACACATTAATATGTTTGGCTACTATAAACGCTGTTGTAGGCTACTAGTCAATGGTGTACGAAATATATATTTACATTCAGCGTTAGAATCAAGTTATAAAAGTTCATCAGGCACTATAGATAGTGTTGGGCCTAAACTAAGATATCAATTGCCATACGAAAGGTTCCAAAAAGTGTCAATTAAGCATTATCTAATATATATAATCTATATAATTAATCCTATAACAAGTTAATACAACCAAAAAGTTATAGTTTTTACAATAAGTAGATTGATGAATAATATATTACTGTGAAGTACTTAATAGATATTGATATATTATTATAAATATATTTTAGTGATTATTACTCATGGACATATTGTTGTTATGATAAAATTTACTTAATATACGTGTATGTGTTATTATATAAAAATATTTTCTGTGACTCAACACTCAATAGCACCACAGCTATATATAATTGTATAGAACACAAATTATAATTAATAATTAAATAAACAATAATTATTAAAATCACTGTCTTCATTATTAATAACCAAGGAGAATCATAACGTAATATAGGGTGGCCAAAAGTACGACCATTGACGCAAATTCCACTGAGTAGCAATAATGGAAAGATTATATTCAATAAACATTGCCACTATTTCTGCTTGTTCTTGCAGCGTAAATTTATACATAATAAAATTTAGTCGTCTACGCAACACAACGGTTAAAACTAAACATCACATAAACAAGATGGTGCGGAATCAAAATGCTAGAGCTACTTTTGCCCCACGTTACTGTCAAATCAAAATGATAGCGGGGTTTTTGTCCCATCCTATACATTGTAATATGGGTATAGTAATGGATTTTGAAAACCTGTTCTACTAGGTTCCTATCCATTTAAGTTACTGCAAATCAATTTTATTTTACAAAACCTGTTAAACATTGTTATTGGTGCAGCAAATAAATTATTAATCACTGTTAATACCCTGGTTAAAAATGATTAAAAACAATAAAATAATATGACGGATGAAATCATGAAATAAAATCGATGAGAATATGAAATAGAAATGTAAATAAGTATTTGGTACGTACGGTATCACGTATCTTGAAAATTATCATGTTCGTTCTTTACACCGTTATTTTCACGAAACTTCTGCGTACTCATTAAGTTTATTAGTGCGATTGTCACGATGGAAGATCAAATTCACTCCTTATCTATGTCTACATCTACAATGCCAGATGATGATGGAGATGAAGTTAGCCAAGTGAATGCAGTAGCAAATCCGCTAGTTATACTCGTGAACTAGCAGAAAGTTATTGGCAGTGAAGAACAGCATCTATAATAATGTCTAGGCAATTTAGTTAAATGTTAAACTACCATCAAAGGAAATTTTTCGAAGATTTAATCAGCTTAAACTGCTATATGAAACAAATGGAGCTATATTGGCGTTATATTACTACCCTAGTTACAAAATGCGTTGGTTGCAAAAAGTCATTATAGCAAACTAACGTAGAAGCAAATAACTCAATCATGCCTTGGAGACAAATTACAACAAAAAACACGAAATAATACCCGGGAGTAACAGAATTAGCAGTACTAATAAATATGATGATAATATTATTGTGTCGGCGATCAAAGGTAGTGATCAACCACAGGCAACAAAGATGTAGCCAATATATAAAGGCAAAATGTCTGCCAGCTTTGAACGCTGCCCAAATATAAAAAATATGTTTATACAATATAATCCAAGTTTGTACTCATCAGGACCTATAGAAGGATTGTTTCCTTTAGCAATTTTTTAAATTTCCAACAAGAAGTTGTTTATCAGATAGTATATTTAAACATCCAGTGTTCATGAAAGTAAATTATTCTTCGACTGATTAATAGGCTGGCCTGTACTTGTTCAATTCTATTTACAAAACCTAACGGCTAACTGTATTTGATTATTTACATTTTCTATTTTAAATAAAAATAACTAATATACTGTATTTTGTATTTTATATGTCATATATACGACATAAGATCATGTATTTCGTATTTCAGATACAATTGCATTTTTGTGAATGCCAACCATGTATTTTTCTCAGGTCTGGCTCTAGGCTGTTACTGTAGGAAGAGTTGTAATTACTTTTCTGTAGGTTTATTGCAATAGTTATGTCGATGCAAATATGACATATCGCACCACTGATGCCCTTTTATGTTTCAGCGACATGCTATAACGAATAAGACATGGGTATGGGTTGTGTTATGATGTATTTAGTCCCTCAGATTAAAAAGCCGCCTTTTCTTGCCATAAAATAAAATATTTTTTAAGCAAATTTTTCTTTGCTTTAAACCCTTCCAATTTCATAAGTAACATACACCTAAAATTGTGCCAGTTCGGAACTTAGATAATAATATTCTAGTATTCCAATATTCGATTAAAATTTACGAAATAATAAAGCATAAATTATATCAATTTATTCGATACACAATTTGATACTGAATTAACAAAAGCTTGAATAACTAAGCTTTCATAAATAATGCCAATAGCAATATTTTATATAGGTAGCAGAAAATAATATTATCCAAAATATTACCATAATATACAAAAATGATATACTTCCATGGTTTATTATCAAACACTCCATAAACTTTCAGAGCAGTAAATTGGAAACCACAACTCTGATAAAGAGGTAATATTTTCCACAATTAGCACAAACATACGTTTCTGTCCGGTTCTGTACGTACTGTTGCTCAATTTGCATATGTATATCAAAACGTATATACTAAACCAACTGCAATGCAGACTTGATTTATATTTAGGTAGGTGTTATTATAAAATAAACCGGTGTTTAATTTTAAGTTGAGTAACTCATAACTATTGTTCACATCTCATTCAAACATATCAATGCCGAACTGATAGACGGACTCAGAGGTTGAAAAAACAGAACGTACTTCTACTCAGGTAATCTGATTCTTCTGGGATGGTTTCTAAGTTATTCATTCCCCATGTTAAGCAGTAGGTCCAGCCCAAATCAACCTTATGTGACAAGAAGGAGCCTATAAAATATAGAAAAGCTATCATAAGTTTTTATATGATCTAATCAACATCAGTATATCATCTTATTGACCTAATAGAACTAATAAAGTATATAAATATAAATTATAAAAATAAATATAACAATTTTCAAATATAACCAAACATTTCAGATTACAATATTTGATTATAATTGATCAAAAAGTAGATTGATCTTTGGTTGAGTTTTTATCATAAAAATAACATAACATCATAGAAACAAATCTTAATTAATGTTACATTTAAAAGAGGAAAGTGAAAAATTAAAATCATATCAAAATGTAAACAGAATTGTAGAAACTATTAAACTATCATCAGTCCTTTTCTTTCAACCTAGAAAATTAACCTGCAGTCTCACAATTGTTCCAGTACATAATTGTATTGTATTTTGGAAAAATTCTGAAAGTGTATCGCTTTACTTGTTTTTTGGAAAACTCTATAAAATTAACAACAGAATATTTTTGTTGAAATTCTTCAGATTTAATTTATAAAATGTGTGCGGCTTAAAAATCAAAAACTTTTACTTAAAAATAATTTATTTAATAGCGTCTAGGTCATTAGGTATTTCAGTAATACTGGAACAAGGAACCTATTCTGATTCGGTATCTGGGAAAGTTTTTTATATCAGCTTTCTAATATAATTCCTAATAAAATAATTAAGTTTTCCCACTCTTTGAATTATACAATCATGTTAAAACCAACAATTCAAGCTTCTATTTGCAAAAGTTTTAAAAAGGAAATAGCTAATTAAAAATCATATTTAATAATAATAATTGATTTATTTGATATACATCAAATCATTAAAATTCGACATAATCAGGTTAACAAATGATAACTTTAAGCTTGCGATTATTCAAGATATATATTTCAATTACAAAAAGTAATTAACCGTTTTATCATTTGACCTATTGGATTAATGTCGGAGATTGCTGATTAAAATTTTTCGTCAAAGTTGGAAGTAAAACATAATTTTCATTATGAAACTGTTGTGGATATCAGGAAATTTGCAGAAACACCCCGGCCCATTATTCTTATTAATTAAGACGTTTTATTCCGGAAAAAATAACGGTTTAGCACGACTCTGGAATAAGAAGAGGGGAAGTTTAGAATTAATGTTGGCCCCTAACGTCTAGATAAGCAACATGGGCAAAAAAGCAGCATCAGCATGAAAGGCATAATTGTATAAAAGGAGGTTCCTCAGTGACAAATCGACTTTATTCGCCTTGAAGGTGTGCTTTAAAGAAGTTAATTTTTTATGTAGATCATCGGATAATGATATTTTAAGTCTTATATTAAATTCTTTATTGTTTCTAACTCCTGTTTTTATTTTATATTAATAATAATTAAATTATAATTTGCTTTCAATTTATACTCACTAAATAGAAAAAAAAATAACAAAGAGATTGATTTGAATCTCTGCATTGAATTTGATTAAAAATATTAATTTTTTCTCAACTGACTTAAAAACTGGAAAAATTGTTGCAAAATTAAATTTAGTTTATTCAACCTAGCAATGGTTTCATGTTTTAGTAGTATTTAAATTAAGTCAAAATTAGTCGTATTATATTAATGTTTCGAAAGAGAACGAATAGGCGTTGTAAGAAAACTCCTTAATTTAAAGATAAACAATTTTTTTAAACTCACTACATGAACGAAGTGGACAAAATATCTGAAAATATTGAGTGTAGTAAAAATAAGTTTATGCCAAAAATTAGAGGGAAACGCGCACAATAAAGAAGGCAATTTAAATTATAATCATGTTAGAAAGCAATAAAAAGTAAATAAGCAATATAAATTAAATTAATTATATTATATTATAAAATATTAAAAAGGTAGCGGTTGATTGGTCGTCAATCTGAATTGTCGCTCCAGAATAAGTTATTATTATATTATGTGATTATTACTAAAATGTTGATGCCATCGTTGAACTTCAATGTGCAATGTGATCGAAACTTATAAAAACAATGTTCTTCGCCGCATTGTAAATGCCCCATAGTATATTAGAAATGATGACATCTAGAAAACCTAAGAGTAATGGCCTACAAACAAATTAAAAATACTGCGAAAAAACACCAAGTGAGATTCCGTGAATATAAAAACGTCGAAATACTACACTTGCTTGATAACAGTGGACCTATCCGGAGGTTGTGGAAGTTCTGGAATTAGTATGATTAAGCAATGTGTAAAACTAAGGTATTTTAAATGTATGTGCATCAGTTAGTACAACCATGAAACGCTTAAAATTTAGTATGGGTCTGAAACCTTAGATCTGGATTTTATTATCAATATTAAAGAAAACTTTCTTTTTACTTAAAAATGTGATTAAATCTAACAGTATTGCAATGAATTTATCAAGTTACGAACTTAAACAATATGGAGTTGCTGAGTTACGCAAATTAATTCCGTTAATCCGTTACTGATTCCTAAAGGATAAAATTATAATCTATACCCTTTTTTAAAATTTACAAACATTAAAAAACATTAAAAAAAAATTACAGCAATATCAAAACAACCTTGGCATCAAATAGATATTCTATTATAATAATTATATAAAAACATATTTCAAATTAAAGATACTATATTGATATATAAATATAAATATAAACGGATCGATTTTATTACAATATGATCATGTATTAGTCTTATTTATAAAATATTTAACCACAAGTTCTTATTAGCCAACACGTGTTACAATAACATCCAACAATCGGTTTCCACAAATGTCATAGAAATCCATTAATAATAAAACATGACATTAACAAAAATAGTACCCTTAACAATTAGTTTAATGACAAAATTATTTCGACATTTTTACTAAAGAGGTTTTTATAACCAAATACCATTATTTTTTTGGTGAAAATATTTTTACCAAAATTAACCCTCATAATGTATATATTGCTTATCATTAGCCAGTCGTTAAATAGTTCCTTAACGAAAATAGATTATTATATTTGTATTTTTTATATATAAATGTTTGTTCGAATTGGTCTTATTTTACTAAAATATTCAAATGTTTTACAATATTGGCTTAATTCAAACGCCATATGTAATGAAACTGTTTCAAATATTATTTCCTTCTTTAGCATTAATTCCTAAGTATTATTTTATAAATTTGAAAGGATTTAGCTAAAATATTATGATTATATTTAAAAGTGCAAGATGACTAATAATTCTTGAAATAACACTAATACTAATATCTTCTTGAACTTTATTTTAATATTTATTTCATCACGTTTTTTTATTTCTTATTTTTTTGATATATATATATATATATATATATATATATATATATATATATATATATATATATATTATTTACGTTATATCCATTTATTTCTATACGTTTCTATATCTAACCAATTGATTGGTGATAAATCTTATTTTGCAGCTATTCGTATATTTAATTCATATACTGCACATGCATAATTTTCATCATTTCAATAATTTCTGTTATGTTGTGAAATATTGACAGTTACTTAGATATTTAGTTAATGATTCTACTTTTACACCTTTATAAAATACAACTGTATCAATCTTAAGTTGTCGTACTTTGAATATGGCGATTCCAAGAGACCATTATCCAAAAAGGAAAGAATACAGCGCTGGATCCTCGAAAATTGTGTGGTGATTGCTGAAGTCCTTCCCAGTACTGAATTTGTTCCCTTGAGTTGAGGAAATTTCTATGATAAATTTGAACCTCGCCCTGATAGGAAATTCGAGGAAGTTCTTGAAAAACAAAAATTTTTTGGCAGTTTTACATAAGACTGAATACCAATAAAAGGCATTTACTTTTGTTCCACAATTGTTAAAATTGAATGGACCTTGTTTGCATTCGTCAGCTACTGCTGAAATATAGGCCGTTTTTAAAATGATTGATTACGATTGATGAAAAGTGGTAAAAGACGCCAGGGAAGGTGCAGTTAGAGATATAAAGTTTTGTAGATGCTACTTAGTACACTTGAATGACTATCACAGACTATAAACAAGAATGGCTGTCACAGAGTGTTTCTTAGATCAGGAAACTCAGAGAGTTAATTAAAAGAATCTTGCGTCGATTTCAAAATAACATATGAGTTTTTGAAATTATTATTTTATATATATAACATCTAGAAAATCGCTTTATTAAGTGATCTCCTCTGTAAAATATTATCTTAATTAATTAGTCGTATTCTCATTCTAGTCATTATACGTCCAAAAATCAGATGGGATGTTGTTAAACGTTTTAATCTACGCACTTTAGTATCACGTTTCAAATGTAGCTGATTAGCGAGCGGCATTTGGTGTGTACTAATTTTGTTTTACTTAAGTTAAGTACTTAACACAAATAATTCAAGTTACATTCGTTATGGGTGCTGGATGGATATCGCGTTGTAACACTTCGTTAGGGGCGTAGTACGGAGAACTGACAATGGTTCGCAACACTTTGTTTTGGAGCCATTGTTTGACGGTTATATTAGACTTGCTAGTTATATCCCATTTGATTCTATTTAACCAAATAGGCTTAAGTATTGATTCGTATAGCAATATATTGTTATCTAATGATTTCTTGGATTTGCGCCCGATAAGCAAATACATTTTATGTAGTATAAGTCGTTAAGTTATTTTCGTTCAGCAAGTGTGTATTTCTTCCAGCTTATAAGTCGGTCCATATGCATACCATGCTATTTGGCATTCCCAGTTTGGAACAGTTGACAATTATTGATATTCACTAGTGGACATATTCTTCTATGCAGAGTGAAAATTGCATGGGTTGATTATATATCATTTGCTTTAATACGCCATGACTTCAGTCACGGTTGAATTTAATCAAATTATGATTGGAGGTTCTTTGATGCAGTTATTGGATCTTTGTGAAACGATAAGATTGCTGTGGCGTCTGCACATTTTGCTCAGTGATTTTTGTAGGCAGCACATCGGTTGTATGTAGGAGAAACAATATCTGACCCAGTACACTGCCTTGTAGAACTCTTCAATATATTGGATGTAATTCAGTGAGTTCATTGCCTTGTTTTAGAGCAAAATCTCTGTCTGTGTAGATTTTATTTTAAAAAAATGGGGATGACGGAGAAGTTTCTTTAATTTGCCCTATGCGCCATATTTATTAAAACCTTGATATCTGTTCAGCCGGACAGGTATTTTGGTATTTAAATCAATTTTGTTTATGCACTTGTTTTATAACACCGCGCTTATTAGGAAACTAAAATTGCTGTTCTGTTTTTCTCAAATAGAAGCCTCGAATTTTTTACTCAATGTATTATTTAAATGTATGCAACAAGTTTAAGAAAAGACTTTTTAAATTACACCCAATTTCACGAAAAGAATCGATTAATTAGACAATATATTGATTAATTTCAACAAGATTTAATATAAATCTCTTTCCGTCCTTCCGCTGGTTAGGTACCTCTCCAACATAATAATAATTTTTTACGACATTTACCAAGAAGCAAAGTGGTATTAAAACAACAACAACAATAAAAATAATAATATTTCTTCGTCGCGTCCATAAAGTGATTAAATTTCAAAAATGCGGCGAAGAATTTCAACGCCAAAAGAGAGAATGGAAGAACGAACCGAACAAAAAAAATCCACGCCGGGAATATCCTCGTCACTTCTCGTAAACTTTTTATAAATCTCTTGAATAATGCCTTTTGCATTCGTCTCGTTCTGATGACGGAAACACGCCTTTTAATTAGCATTAGCACAATCCTAAACTGGATGTTTTGTTTTAATCTGTCGACTGAAAAGAGCTGGTAAGCGTCTGTGCGTCTGTGTGGTTGTTTTCAATTCGATTTTTCGCCGGTTTATTACACGTTTCGTTGTCGGAGAGATTGGCCAACGATAATACGTACTGGGAGATATGTTTGCGGAATGCGTTTGTCGTTGGAATGTCTGCTTTCATTCAGTAAACGAGCCATTGTGGTACGCTTTTTCTCAGTATTATTTCATTCTTTATATGGGTTTTTGCTCGAGCTGCTGATGTATTGCGTATATAAAGATGCTACACTAAAGATTATATTACAGTAGCATGGATCCATCAAGCTTGTGTTCTCCCATTTGCCAGCAAGTAAATTTTATGAGATGTGATATACTGAAAGGACAAGATGATAATAAATTTTAATCGATGTTTAAAATAGGTAATGAAATTATAAGATGTGGTACAATGTATTATATCAGTCATCATTCATCAGCCATACATTTAGTAGTTCTGATGTAATCTTTAATATTATATAATCGTCAGGTGCATTATATATTTAGTAGCGTTGGGAACTATCGAGTGAAAACAGTCGATAGTCAAAAAACTAGCGATTACTATTACTACGAGACTAATAATTACTATTTTCAGTCAAATGTACAGTTCGACTGTTTTATTCAATTCGTGATGTCAGACCAACATGTACGAACCATTTTTGTATAAATTGTGATATAGAAAAGGACGGAGGTAATTGCTAGGAGCAGTTAATTTTATATAAGTTTATATTTTCAAACAGTAGTATAAACGAGAAGATGTACATATTCCTTCACGTACTAAACTTAGAAAAGAAATGGAAAATAAAATTACTAAATACTATTAAGGCGCAATTAATAATTTCATTTTAGATGAAGTAGAATTACTTTTATAACTGAATGTTCTGTGGACCTCTAAAAAGCAATGGAATTTCTCTATGGAATAGAATAATACCCTACAAATTTTTTATCGTATTTTAATATATTAATTGCTATATTCAAATAATATACTATAATAAATATATACAATGCAATAGAACTTAAACAAAACCTAAAAACTACAGATGTACAATAACCATAAACATATACCTAATTATAGAAAAAACCTAATTTATGACATAATTAAAAATGATCACACAATAACTACTAGAGCCTTTTTCAATAAATTAAATGCTTCGGACTAAATTAGTCGGACCAAAAATAGCGACTGAAACAGCCTATAGTAAAAAGTAGTCAATTACTAAATAGTCGATAGTCGATTTCAGTCGATAGTTGCCAACACTATTATCGTTTTTGATCTAGAACGGGAGGAATATTGATAATTTTTTGGATATTTTAATTATATTGTATCTCCATTTTATCAACTAGAATTTATTTGTGCTGAATCTATTGCTTAATGTTCTTTCAATCGTCAGCAGTAACCTTACAAACTTAGGGACCTAGCATTGAATCTAGCCAGAACATTACAACGAGCTGTTGTTGCTTGTCGGATTTTATTCGTTTGTCCATTAAGAGTAACAATTTCTATCGCAAACGTTCTTATTCACTAACGCCCAGACAGTTTTTTAATAATCCTGTCGTATTGAAAACTGGGGCTTGTTGGAGAGAGTTTTAATAAAACATGTATTGCATAATCAACATTTTAAAATTTAATTTTAAAAATTTAAGTTAAACAAAAATTTAAAGCAAAAATAACTCTCTTAAGTAGTAACTAATAAGAGGCATTTTGGACGAATAACTAAAAAAAATTACAGAGTAAGTCCAGTCATAGCAATGTTACAGGGTTACCAAGCAACTAAACAATTTAAAATAAGTTATTTGTTTTTCGAAAAATGCTGATTGTTTTTGTATAGTATATTTTGGATTGAAAATGTATATGGGTAATTCTAAATTTAGAGTACCTCGCTTGTTAAGGACAAAAATCTAATTATAAGCACTTTTTATTGAAACAACTCAGTTGAGCATATCTGCAAGGTAGCCAGTTAATTTATTAATTTTATCATATTTTAAAAGACAACAGGGTAGATAGTCAATACAGAGGAGAGACTAGATGTCCATAGTAGGATATCTTAAAAACAGGGGAGGGATTCGTTGCATTGATTTATAAAAGAAAACGAACTACTTTTAAAAATCCACTTTATTCATTATGTAATTATTCATTATCAGACTTTTAATTATAAAACAGACTTAAGTAATACAATAATAATGCAGTCGAAACAAGTTGAACAAATAGTTTAAAACTTTGAATAACCCAGATTTTAAAATGACTGCAGTTATCAAGGTCTCAGGCATAGCTTGACCTTTTGATTACTAGACATTTAGGAATAAATACGCTGACCTTAACTTGGTGAACCTACTGTGCCGGAAGATGTTAATATTTTCTGTTGATCTGAGTATTGCTTCTTTGTCCGAAATGTCTATATCGCCAATGGTTAAGATTATGACGTTCGGACACCTCTTCTGAAATGTCTGTCTTCCAAGGACGAAATATCGGTTCCGGTAGACTCGTTATGTTTACGCATTCATGTATTAACAAAAAAATACTTTGGTGTGACGTTTTTATATCTCCCCTGGACATATAATATTTCGCCTAATATCATATGAGACAGGGGAGATGCCTTTTGTTTAGTAACTGAAATTAACACAAATGTATTGTAATTGTATGTACGTAATTAACAAAGAAAAAAGTATATCTGCACAAATAATAGTAAATATAGAAATAAAACAAATTCTTTAGACGAATAATTACAAAATGTAACTTACCAATTGAAAGTTGTTTTCAAAAGAATAAAAAAACAGGGAATACAATATAGACAGGGGACGAGACGCAAAATATATGGGAAGCGTAGGTGTAAATATTTTCTATGAAAACCAAATATTATGTAATTTAATTTGTTAGATTACTATGGGCTATTTATTCTAGTTATTTAAAATCAACTATTTTGAGAGTTTCCTAGATTTCTGCGTATTTAAAATTACTGATGAATAGCTTAAAAGAACATTGTACCAAAAAATACAAATATTTTTCAGTAGAGGTGTTCTAATGCATCACCATGACATACATCCCAGAGGGGAGGGTAAACTAATAAAATTTTCAAAAATAAATAACATTACATGATAAATGGGGGATCCGTATTTACAATTTATCTTGATATATTATGGGCATATTATAAAATTATGACTTCGTAACCTTTGAGGCATAATTGTAAATTTATATTCGCGATTTTCCAAAATATATAAGTGCAAAATTCGACAAGCAAAGAGATCCCTGTCACGCCAGTAACCGGTAACCAATATCCAATCTTAGGATATCTTTTCAAACGATTTGTAAGTTGGTCACTAGCCAGTCGGTAGGAATACCGAGGAACGTAGTTCAAAGCCACGTTAATTAATAGGATCAATCCATATAAACCTTAGTTGGTAACAAAGATACTTTAAAATATAACAAATAATTGTAATTGTAAATTGTAAATGACATTTTTACCGAATCGACACCTACACACTGCAGTAAAATGTAGAAAAAAATTGTAATAGAAATATAAATTACTAATATAGAAAAAATATTATAACTTTTATTAATATACTTATTATATGAAACATATATTTAAGCACCATGGACGTAATAACATATAGAAACTTACTTAAAAGCTATTTAAAAACGTCCCTATTCGCTGATGATATACATGTTCGCGTGTGAGATATCGTCAAATTGAAAGTTCTCGACAAGTTTAAAAAGTTTCGCCTTGAATTATTCAGCAGCCCAACTAGATTATAGAGTTTTGATTGGATTGCATATTAGATCAGGGTTGAATTGTGTTGTTAGACTTAGTCAATTAATAGTTTTTTAAACAGTTTTCATACCGTATTACATTTCGAACAAATTACTGACTAAATTACTTGATCAATACATTAAATATAAAATATGATTAATCACACTGCCACCCTAACTTTTTATTTATTTAATTTATGAGACTTAAAAATAAAAACCTTTAATTCATATTAAAACTACTAAAAGGCGTGTTATAGGAAATCGGTTCAATGCTATCACGTTACCACATACTAGATCGATTTTTTGAAATTTATAGTGCCTTACTAAACTCGCTGTATAACACCTGCTTCCGGAAGAAAAAACCAAAAGGATGTACGTGGTCGTTATGTATATCGAACAGCCTTCTGATGGTCTGTACTATTTTTATCATTATTTCCCTAGATATACCCTGTATCAAATGGCGTGAAAGTTTATAATTAAAATTCCTATAGCTTACAGCTGAGCAACTGTAGTCTACAATCTGCCCTTGGATATTTTACACTACCTGTAATGCAAGTCTTCTGTACCGTATGCTATAGATTACTACGTTAATTCACAACTTCATTACGCCTTCGGTGTCCTTAGACGCTGAATTACGATGTTTGTTCTAGGTATCTACCGACTTCTCGTATTTTTCAAATCATAGATATCTCCCAGTACCTATATGATATGGCTAGGGAAACTTAAACACCTTGAATCTATCTTTGATAACCTTACAACTTATAATACAATACTTTTATATATAGAAGAATATCACTAGGATCTGAAACGTGTAAAGATTAAAAATCAAAACTTCTACTGTACTTTATTATTTTATATAAACGAAAATAAGAAGCGACTTACTGGATACACAACACTGTCCGGTCAATCCAATATAAATGGGAAATCCTCACGTCATGTCACCAGAAATCAGACCAGTTTCTCAAAATATTCAATCATTAATTGCACTATATAATATTTTTGTTTGAATTGCTTGTTATACTTCGGTAGTGAAAATGAAAACAAATTATTTATGAATGTTAATTATTTATCAATTAGGTTAATTGATTGGAAAATTGTTTGACAAATTGTCCGGTTCACAGGTATAGTGCATAGATATGAATTGGTATCACTAAACTATTTTTAAAGGAAAATGTGGTAATCTTATTGCTTATTATGTACATATATATATATATATATATATATATATATATATATATATATATATATATATATATATATATATATATATATCCCAAAAAGAGACGAAGAAAAAACCTTCTTTAGTTCATGGGAAATGTTATTGAAATAAATTTACAATTGTATCATCACATTATTTTCCTTTCCTCAAGCCACTCTCCCTCTGATTTTGTCAATAAAATATTTTTGATATAATTTCGAATTTGTCATAAAAACTTTTTTATATATAAATATAAATTAACAGCTACGGTCCTTTGCTTTTATATTCAAAGTTTTTACGATTATATTTTGAAGGGCATTAAAACAATAAGGATCGTAAAATGTAAACGTTTAGAGGACCATTTCAAGCTTTTAAAACATGTTCAATTTTATGGTGTTTTATTTACTTTCAGTATTTTACGTCCCTATTTAAAAGTTCCGCTTACAGCTAGTATTTCCGTTTATGCAGTTCTTCAATGGATGAGTAACTACTATATCTGGAATATATAGAGATGCAAATTGTATATAATTTAGATTGTAGTAATGGGTAACAAGTAATTGGTATAATTAATAAGTTGATTCATGTTTATCTCATACCTTACCTTTTTACTACACTCTTTTGTTTAAGGAGTTGTAGTCAAAAGAAAAAACTATTAAACCGTTGCTCATTCTGTTTATTTTCTCAAAGTTTGGGTACAAGTTAGACTATTGGGAGATAATCTAATAAATACAGTAAGTGAGCTTTTTAAATTTGTACTTGAAATCAAAAAAAATTATGGCTACATTTTATGTCATTTCTATGCTGATTTAATTTTGTTATGATATGAGGAATTTCTTTCAAAATAATTCATTTTTATACCTAAGCAGAATTAAAAATGAATCGCTACTCTGAACAGAGAGATACTATTTTATTGGCTGTATTATATAACCACTAATTGTGGGAAAAAAACAAGCAAGCAGCAATTGAGTTTCAATTTATCTCGTGCATTTGCTGAAGGCCAACTTTCAGTGGTAGACGATGCAAATTGTATATTATGTTGATAATGTACCATAAGAAATGCTTAAAATATTATTGACCGCAATAATATAAAAAATATTTATTAGAATAATCCTAAGCGTATAAATTCACGGATAAAGCCTAGTAAACCATCAATAACAAACAATATAAATCTATTTGGTGGAATCAAAAGACAATGATATACTACGAATACCCATAACCAAATGAAATCACAATTGGAGATCGCTACCAATGATCACCAATATATATAATATAATATTTTAGCACGACGTTGCTTGTCTACAAAAACCAGTATAAAAACTGGTCAAGAGTGACTTTATAGTGAATTCATTGCTTCTACTGATGATTCTGATTCTGTAAACCCACCTCCGCCCCAAATTTACTTTATAAACAGCTTTTGGTTGCTCAGGTCTAAAATCTTGTGTATTTGTGATTTTTTTGAGGAGATAATATGAAATTAATTATACCTATTTGAAATAAAAAGGGATATATTTTTAACATATTTACACATTTCACATTAATTTAAAATGAAGTATATTGTTCTAAATAAAATACACTAACAACGTTACATCTAAATAAGGCAGTATTTTAGTAAGACTTGGCGTTTAGCAACTGTTTTATTACAACGTTTATCTTTATACATTTTATTAAAAAAACAGTAATGAAACTACAGATAAGCTAAAAAGAAAACCTAAAATAGATATAGTAAATTAATAACATTCAAAGTAATTTATGATGAACTTTCTGATAATTAAATAAAACAAGTAACTTCTACTGACTATTTTTGAACTAATTGGTTCGAATGCGAAGTTTTTACCTCGTCAGATCGGAAATATTTTGAAATTTATAACTGAAATATATAATAAGTTCAACAATTAATGTTTTAATTATATATTCTATTTGATTTCAAATTAGTTTAGCAGATTTTTCGATGGAGGTACGGGGTATGAGCACAATTAACAAATTAATAATATAGGCGAAATAATTTACGTTATTTAATTTATTAGACGGGAATAATCGGTGGTTTTCGACTGTTCTGTTTTAAATTATATTCATTTTAGAGCAGTTAACTAATTTGAGCGTAGTGGTAAAATAATTTGATTTGACAAATTAAGTTAAAGTTAATATTAACATGATCAAACAGGTAATTTTTTAAATTAATTCTAAGGCTATGTTCAATAAGTTTAGAAACTCAAAAAGTTTTTTATTAATATCGCCTACGCATATTTTAGAATTTAGGAAAATATCTATAAATAAAATGTGAGGCGTGTATCAAAGTAACTAGTCTAATTGAGTGGGCGGCCTCAGCTATCACTGGCCTTTTGTTAAATGTTTATTATAAACAGACTATTAAAGATCAATTGTTGCTTTCTAAAGCACATCGATGTAAATATTAATAGAAGAAATAATCAAGCTTAAGTTGTAACTTAATCAGCTGGGTAGTTTCAGAAATCAAGGCGACAGAACAGTAAAATGCCTCATATTGCCGGGATAGTCTCAGGTTCGAATCCCGCCGGAGTTATTTCAGCAAACAATTGTACTTGAATGTAATATTTACGTCTGAAATAGTATAATTTTAAATGCACACTAAAACCCTTCAAGTCTGTTCATGACGTAGTTGTGTTGGCCACACTAGTCTATTTTTATGGGTATAGATCGTATTTATTCATTATTAATGATCTTGAGTTGTAATTAAACATTCTAATGTGCATTAATGGTGTCAGGGTCCTTAGAGTGATTATATATCAGTAAAAACACCAAACAAGTTACGCATTTTCATTCCGTAGAATTGTGGTTAAATCTTGCAAGGCGCGAACCAACCGGTATGATTACAGACATCTCAACATCAGTAATTTATTCGCAACAATAAGTCCGGAATAGTAGTATTGGCAGAATATAAGTATTTATTATTTTATGTACCTTTAACTACGTCTAAACTGCAATTAACGTAATATCGAAGTAAATACGCTATTGATCGCCTTTGAGTTTAATCCGCATACAAATTATCAAATAATATAAAAATTATATTCAATATGTGATGAATTTAGTCGTACATAAGTCAATAAAGGCAGAGTGTGTTCCAATAAGATCGGAATGCCAACTATACAAAAGAAAATAGGCTTCTAACTGAACTTTGCAACAGTTGCATGTGCTTATATATATGTAATGAAATTATTAAGATGCATTTTACACAATTTGTGCATTTTATTTACCTAAATTTTACAACATAATTTAATAAATTACCAAATACACTTTTTCGTTCCATAAGGCTGCAAAAATTAACTTAATTAAACATCCATCAACAAATGTATATAACTTAAACATTTTTTTGTGTTATAAAAAAATAATCATTCAAAAATGTTTCAATATTTTTGGCTTCGATACAATTTTCATTTGTCTAAGCAAACATAGGGCAATTAATTTCAAAAATAATATTTTCACAGTTCCCTACTGACGATTGTTCTATTATTGGGTACTTTTTAGAATTATATCACTGCACTGATTAATTTTCTAGCCAAGTGTTATACTGATAGCATTTTTACTTAATGTTCATGAATACTTTTCCACACTTTATGGTTAGTGTGTTTGGATTAATCACTCACTTCATTTCTTTAGAAGTTCTAGTATTATATTTAAAAATGTTTTTACGGTTACACAGAAATCACTATCGACAAAACGATTCTGGGCATAGATATTGTCTGGATAAATCCCAGTTCAATATTTTAGTTTATCTAGTTAGTAGCATAAAAACAATTTTCTTAACTGCGAAATATAAGATAAATAATCTAAATAAAATCGAAACGCGCTGAATAGTTCAAAGTTTGAAACGAGGAAATGATGGTTAAGAAACGCTATGTGACGTCAATGTTTCGTGACGCTTCTGATTGGTATTTGACTTAACTTGACATGGCATAACAACTTTGGGTATAATTTCTGGTAAAATACTAGTAATCCCGTTTTTAGTTTTAAAATAAATATATATTTTAAACAGCTCTCTACGGTAACAGTATATTATTTGGATTGTTTTAAAGTTGGTCACTGATCAGTTGACAAAATATGTGTTATATAAATAGCTAAGTTCGGTAAAGGTATTGTTTATATTTAATATAACATATTATATATATATATATATATATATATATATATATATATATATATATATATTCGGGTGTGAGTATGAAACTTAAAAATTTGATTTAAATTCATTATGCAGTTTATCAGAAAATCAACAAAAAATATTTGATTTTTGTGGGTCAAGACCATATAACTCCGAAAATTGAAGAAGGTCATCTAAATTTGATTCATTTTTTATAAGCATATTACATAAAGAACATAACATAAAGAAGTACAAAAACTGTAACGTGTGTCACGTGTACTGTAGATACGAAACTGACGACACATTTATTATTTTTATCCTTAATTGGAATAGAATGAGCTAATGTTTTAGCCCCAGATATATAAATCAATTTTATACAGCTCATGCATATTTAAGGGACCAAAGATAGCTTTCTTTGTTATCGACTAAAATGTAATTTTAGTATTTTTCCAGTATAATAAAAACAATTCCTTTATAGAGAACATAAAATATGTATTATTGATGATGGGTGTGGTTTTCACTGAAATAAGAAAAAACTAATTATAAAATATCTATTATAGTGGTGAACGAGTATGAAATAAAAATAACCTATTGTACTAAAACCTATTTTTGTTTTTTGTGTAAAGTTGAACTACCTCGCTACTACCATCTCTCACATTACTGTTGTCGAATTTTCAGGCACTTATTACGACAAACTAGAAAAAAATAATTAAATAATATTTCAATGTCTTTCATATATCACTTATTAAATGATGAAAATTACTGAAAGCGACACAAAACCTTTAAAATATTATGAAGACTTCTTGTGTGACTGTACCAAGAAGTCTCCAAACGTTCCAAAAAAAATTGTATATTAATAAATACAGATCAGATTTCTATATTCACATCATATCGTCATAGTGACTTGAACCCACGCCCTCGCGGTCGCAGTTCACTGCTAGCTTCCGAAGAGAACGGTCGTGTCCGGTCCTTCGAGCCTACCTACTCTTCCGAGAATTATCCGCAATTGATTGCCAAACGATCGACTCCTAAACCGCTTCCATCAGCACATTGCCCAAAAATAATAAACTTTTGTAAACGCCGGAAAGCGTTTTACAAGCGGGGCAATGGCCTTCTGCATGCTAAAGCCATCACCGCCTCCAGATAATTGCCGTCCAACAACCGAGAAATGTGCCGATGATAGCCCTGATGATGCCCGGATGATGGGTCCTGAACTTATCGAGTATCTGAAAAGTGAAAATACAGAGCTCAAAATTGAGGTTACCCACTTTCGAGTATTGCTAACAAAGCAAGGAGACGAGCTCTCCGCAATGCGGATGTTACTACAAGACGCCCTTACTAAACCCACCCCGGCCCAGTCAGTACATCAAACTCCTGAGACACTAAATGAACTCACATCCCTACCGCTGGAAAATGAAGATCCGGATGATGGATTCACCGTGGTGGGAAAGAGGAAGAGGGGTCCCATTATCCCGCAACAACCTAGTCAGCTGTCGAAGGCCGTCGATAAGGCTAGACAGGCAGCTGTAACCAAGCCGGCTGCCAAGCCGTCTACCCAACCCATCAAGCAAAGAGCTAAGGCCAACTCACAACCATCAACCTCCAGAAATGCCGTCAGATCAGCGTCCACCAAGCCGATAACTAAGACAGCTACCCAGCCAACGCCCAAACCAGCGGCCGTCAAGACGACACAGCGTACTCAGGTAAGTTGCCAAGCTATTAACTCATTAAACATTTCTCCTCAGGCTACCACAGTTCCAAACACTTCGGGAACTCTCTTACAATCTCCAACATACCTACCCATGCCAACCCTTTTGGCGAACCGAAATCCAACCACCGCTCCTAAAAAGGAAAAAATCCCACCCATCGTTCTTCGTGACACGAAGAAATACTCAGAAATCCTTCGAATTGCGAAAGATAATTCCACAGAGATTACTGCAACTTTAAGCCGAAAGGACGGAACTCGCTTATTTGTACCAACTTCGAACAACTTCTGCAAACTGACCAAACTTCTTGAAGACCGGAAATATGCATTTCACTCCTTCTGCCCTCCTTCTGAAAGAACTCTCGTTGTAGAGCGCCTTCCCAGTGTGTCAAATGCATCGGACACCATGAAACCTGTTCGAGCACCAAGGTACGCGAGGAGCTACCTAAATGCAGCAATTGTGGAGACCCACACACAGCTAATTACACAAGCTGTAGCTGTCGACCTGCTCCCAGGAATATTACACCAATCCAATACAGACAAGCCTTCGGCAACACAAACTTTGCGTGGAGCAACCAGGGGGGAAAGAGGTTAGCTCAAAAGCTGGCCTCCTCCAACCGGGCGACTCCCGCCAATATCCCAGCTCCTGCCTCAATGCAACCTTCTGCACTGCCAGCGTGTCTTCCAACTACCTTCACACTGCAGCAGATGCTCAGCATCCTGCAGTTCTTTCAATCCCAACAATTCCTTCCCAATCACTTGTTTACTCTCCAAATGGCTGCTTCCAAAGTGCTTAAAATCATGTCGTGGAATGCCAACAGCTTACGCGATAAAAAAGTGGAGCTAGAACTCGTTCTTTCGTCTTCAGGAATCGATATAGCACTTATCCAGGAGACTCTCCTAAAACCTCTCATCGTTTTTCCTTTCTAAACTACACGGTTTACAGAAATGACCGTATCCCAACTCGCGGTGGCGGAACTGCTATCCTAGTCAAAAGGGGAATTAAACACAACCTTCTGTCTTCAATTGTATCGTCACAAATATCGAATCCACCTCTATACAGGTGGAAACTCAGGATCGTCCAATCGTGATCACCTCTCTGTACAGGAAATGCTCCACGCATGACTTGTCTGCCTTCAAAACGCTCTTCGACGGCCCAACCTCAAAAAAAATCGGTGGAGACTTCAACGCTCACTATCCCATGTGGGATTGCGAGAGCGCAAATCGAGCAGACAACGATATCGCAGCACTGAGTGCAAACTTAGGGCTTGGTCTGGATGAGCCTACCCATCACTCCGCTATTAGACAACGGGGCACTCCACGCATTCTGGATTTTTCCATTCTCCAGAACATCAATCGTCCTTCTAATGTACAAGTTCTCGACGAGTTACATTCAGACCATCGTCCGATTATATTAACTGGGATTGTTGTGCAATCGAAATTCCTCGCTTCAAGGCCTAAAAGAAAACCGACTGGAAGAGATATCAGGAAATTCTCTCGGAATCTGGTCCAATCCCGAAAATTGATCGACCTGACCAACTCAAGCGTGTCGTGGCGAAGCTAACTCGGGACATCCAGTCCGCCGATCAGAATTCATCATTCGAAGTTCCATCATCTTCAAACTCTCAAAGTGAGCCAGTTCCTGAAGGTATCAAGTCACAGATCCGACTCAAAAATCGTCTCTATCGTAGAGCTCGTGCTACCCTCAAATCAGCAGACAAAAGGGAGACCAACAGAGTAAAATGAGAAGTGAAGGAAACCATTAAAGCCTGGCGATCCGAGAAATGGAACTCATTTCTACCGGACCAAAGGATGGATGGCCGCGCAACTTTCTGACGACTCTCTAAAAGCCTCGTGGAGAAGGCGCAAAACGAAGGCCAGTCTTTTTGCTGGGCAATCAGTAAAACCGCAACATTGAAATAGCCCGAAATAGATTTTCAGTCAATAACTATTTTAATAATTTTTCCTCCTTTTGAATATTTCTAATAGCACGAAAACATTTGGAAACAGCATAAGGCTCAATTGCTAAATTACCTGATAATTCTTAGCTGATTATTGTGCTGAATTTTTGTCGAATCAGTCTGGCAATTTTTTTTGTTCCTTGCTTTAACATCAAATCCACAACCTTTAAAGCTTTGAGACCGCAACTGAAATTTCTCGAGATTGGATATATATTGAGTGATTAATTTAATATAGAGGCTATATACAGGCTGTGAAATAGGAGGTTCTAAATCTAAGCTTGAACTTCCTTTAAGTTATATTTTAACTATATAACTGTAAAGATTCGCTTAAATAATACAACATACTAAAATTCGATAAGAAATAACTTACCTAACATTGGTATGTAAGTTGGTCACTAGTAGGCTTAATGCCAATATATAGTCCATATAAACATTGGTAGGTAAAAAGAAGATTTTAATATATTAAATTGAAAAAAATTAACATATCAATAATTAACTATACGATTTGCAATAATTCGGATTAAATCCATTTACCGATTACCATTAAATAAGGTAAATAGCGCAAAATAATATCGTGTATGTTATTAATTTGTTAATTGTACTTAGAGCTCCAAAGGTTTACTAAACAATTTGGAATCAGACGGAATATTAATTAAAATACTAATTGCCAAACTGGCCGTATTTGAAAATATTCTCGATTTGATTACGTGATACCGTTATATTGAAACTAATTAGAGGAAAAATCACTAATTGGATAATTACTCAGTCATCAGAATTTTCCTCCAGCGAATATAAATTAAATCTAAACAATAATAACATAGCTAAGCATATATTAAGTAGACAGTAAAATTAGTTGATGTTACCTTAATACTCTATTAACTAATTTTAGTTTTCAATATTCAAAGCTCCAAATGAACGGAATGTGGTTATTGTCTTTAAATATTTTTATATTATCATGATATTCTTAGAATGATTCTGCATTTAAAGCAAGCAAGCAACAAGCTTCCCTTTAAAACCTTAAAATTAATATTTCTTTCTGAAAACATGGCGATACCACTCCGAAAATTCGATGTGGTTTGGTAGCGATCTATTTTCACACTTCTTCAGCATTTCGAAACCGCGCGTCGGCCAAGCCATAGTGCATCTCAATAACTATCAATCAGAAGATCTTAGTTATCTTCTCTGGCCCAGTATTATTATGCAACAGGATGACGTTGTGTCTGTTATTCCCTGCGAAAATATTGGTATAAGGTATGAATTATTAGTAAAATATTATAATTTTATAACACTAATTTTGTAGATTGTTATGGAACAAAGGATATGTTAAATAATATGGAAACAGAATTTATTTGAAGATTATTGTAAACGTATTTTCTGAAATCTGAGAAAAATATTATTATTGAAGCATTGAAATCTACTGTAACAACAGACAGAATTTTGTCAGACGTAAGATAAATAAATACCCCACAAATGCAGATGATAAATATCATTAATAAAGATGATCTATCATATTTAATAAAAAAACAAAATCAATTCAGTTAGAAGTCCTAGTGAAATGATCGCTGTTGATTTAAAAATAAAAGAACGGAATGCAAATGGGAAAAATTTGCATTCTTTTATAAACGAGAACGTAATATTAATATACATTTGTCTTTTAATTTTGCTTTATGTGCGTATGGTTTTTGTCCTAGGTGAAATGCATAGTATTCTAAAAAAGGAAGTTTTTACTGTGGGTTTTATGAATAGAATAATGGAAGAAAAATTTAAATCCATAGGTATGTTTGTAGCTGTCCAGAGTATACGATAAAGAATACTCTGTACACGTAGGTGCATTTGGTACGTATATATATGAGAACTGCACTAATTATTTTGCAGATAATATAGCAATTGCCCTAGGAGAGCATTCAGTGATTAAATCGTAAGACAAAAAAGAAACTTGAAGAATCTTGCAAGAAAAATATATACAGGGAGAAGCGGAAGAACCAATGATAGAAAATGATATTGATAACAGAGATTTCAGTATAATTAACACATTGAAATCAATTGATAAACAATCACAAAGCCAAATACTTAATAACATAGAGGTTATGCTTCAGAAATTTGCACAAAAAAATGATTTAAAAGGGAAACGAAAGATGGAAACACAGCAATATTTTCCAGCACCCAAACGTTTTTTTTTTTTTTTTTTTATTACTCTTCGTGAGTCCACAATCTGCCCTATTGGCAATAAGTATTTCTTCTGTTTATATTATATATACATGGCATGTAGAAAATCACTTCATTAAGCAATCTTCTGTATAAAATATTAACTTAATTAATTAGACTTATTCTAATGCTTATTCTAAACTCTACATATGTCCAGTAATCAGATCAGGTGGTGTTAAACGTTTTAGTCTACGCACTTCACTATCACGTCGCATATTTAGCTGATTAGCGAGTACATTGGGATGCACTGACACTCTTTCGAAGTACTTCACACAAACACGTTGGATTACACTCGTTATATGTTCTAGAGGAATATCGCGTTGTATCACTTTATTTGAAATATAGTACGGAGCATCAACAATGGCACGCAACACCTTATTTTGGAACCGTTGAATGATGGATATATTAGATTTGCTAGCGGTACCCCATAGTTGAATTCCATATGTCCAAATGGGCTTGAGTATAGACTCATACAGCAATACCTTGTTATCTAATGATAACTTGGATTTGCGCCCAATGAGCCAATACATTTGATATAATTTTAGTCCTAGTTGTTTCCGTTTAGAGAGTATGTGCTTCTTCCAGGTTAGGCGTCGATCTAAATGCATACCAAGATATTTAACATGCTCTGCTTGGGGGAGTTGACGATGATTGATATTTACTGGTGGACATGTTCTTCTACGCAGGGTAAACGTTATATGCGTGGATTTTGATTCATTGGCTTTAATGCGCCATGTCTTCAACCATAATTGTATTTGCTCCAGGTGGGTTTGTAGGTTTATTGATGCTGTGACTGGATCTTCATGGGATGCTAAGATTGCTGTATCATCTGCATATGTTGCCACAGTAGTTATTTTTGTGGTGGGCAGATCAGCCGTATACAGAAGATACAGTACTGGACCCAGTACACTACCTTGCGGCGTTCCTGAATATATGGGATTTAATTCGGTATGTTCATCGCCTTGATTTACAATAAAATGTCTGTCAGTGAGATACGATTTCAGTAGCTGATAGTCCGGATGAGGGAGAAGTTTCTTTAGTTTAACCTGCAAGCCCGTATGCCATACTTTGTCAAAAGCCTGAGATATGTCTAGGAAAGCAGCCGAACAGTATCTTTTGGCATTTAGGTCAGCGTTTATTTGGTTTACAAGTCTATGCACTTGTTCTATAGTCCCATGCTTATTGCGAAAGCCAAACTGATGTTCTGGAATAATTTTTCTTTTTTCTATTATATAGTTTAGTTTTTTTATGTATAATTTCTCGAAAACTTTCGAGATTATTGGTAATAAACTTATAGGTCGGTAGGAGGTCACATCTTCTGGTATTTTTCCTGGTTTAAGTACCATTAATATTTTAGCTACTTTCCAGATGCTAGGGAAGTAATTAATTCGTAGCATAGCATTAAATATATATGTTAATAGTTTTATAGCCTTTTCTGATAATTCTTTTAAAATTTTGCCAGTAATTAAGTCATAACCAGGAGCTTTTTTAATATTAATCTCTCTCATTATTGTATGTTTAACTTTTTTGACCGTTAATTTCTCGTGCGGTAAATCCATTTGAAATGGCGAATCTAGAAAGCTAGTAATTTTATTTTCGTCATCTTTATGTAGCTGAGACTGGAAAGGTTTAAAAACATTTTTTAAGTGTTTTGAGAAAATGTCGGCCTTCTCTTTATTGCTTCTCGCCCAATTATTTTCGCTTGTTTTAATAGGTGGGTTATGCTGCTGGGATCTTCTAAGCTTTTTTGTTGCTTTCCACAACGAATAGTCTGTAGCCTCAGTTGATGTCAAGTTTTCTAGGTATTCTTGAATGCCTTGGTTTTGTTCAATTTGAATTAGATCTCTCAGCTCTTTTATGGCCCTATTAAATTTTCTTTTATTCTCTTCAGTCCTTTGCTGTTGCCAATTTCGTCGTAACTTTCTTTTTTCTGCTATCTTTTTCTGTATTGTACATGATATATGTGTATTTTTTCTTGGAAATGTTTCACTGTTGGGAGTCGCGGAATATGCTGCCTCCTGTATATTTTTTGTAAGATTTATTGCTGCTATTTCTATATCCATTTCAGTTTGTAACGGTAAGTTTAGAGAGATATTTTGGTCTAAGTTTTCTCTAAATGAGGGCCAGTTAGTTCTATTATTGCACAGAGAAGGGGGTTTATCTTTGATGGTAATTTTTGAAGAAATTGTTACTATTATTGGTGAATGATCAGAAGACAGGTGGAAACATGATTCTGCCTGACACTTTTTTGGATCAATATTTTTTGTAATACAGAAATCTATTGTATCTGGTTTTTTATTTCTGTCTGAAGGCCAATATGTTGGTTCACCAGTAGAGATATGTTGTAAGTTATCTTTCCTTATGGCTTTGAGCAGTTCTCTACCTTTTGAGGTTATTATTCTTGAACCCCACATTAAATGTTTTGCATTATAATCTCCTCCTGCTATAAATCTATTACCTAACGTACTGAAGAATTCTTGAAATTGTTCTGCCTTGTTGTTATGTTTGGGTGGGCAATAAATCGCAGAAATTGTTAATGGTCCATGGGCTTCCTCTATGGTTATACTAGTGGCTTGCAGGTAGTCTTTGCGGAATTTTTCTTTTTCGAAATGCTTTATATCATCTCGAATTATTATGGCTGTACCTCCATGTGCTTTATCATCAGGGTGATTTGTATGATAAAGCTTATATTTAGGAACTTTCAGATAATTCTTGTCCGTAAAGTGTGTTTCGGAAACCATCATAATGTCAATATTTTGTTCATTTACGAACATTTTTAGTTCCCTGGCGTGTTGTTGGAGCCCATTGGCATTCCAGACGGCGATTTTGTAACTATTGGTTTCAGGCATTAGGCAAGTTTGCTTACGACGGTTGTGAGTAGACCAAGCATCGTACTCATTTGATCCATTAGTTTGGCCATCATATTTTCTAATCTTGAGATGTTGCTAGTTTCAGTAAGTTGAGATATTGTCTCTCGTTTTTGTGCTGAACCATTTTCAACTATTTGGGCATAAGTTATGTCTGGTTGACTTGTTCTGGTAGGTAGTGGTAGATTGGTAGTAGTGGATTGTTTTTGTTGATGCCTTTTTTCCCTTAAGGCAGGATAGAGTTTCTGCTGTAGTTGCTTGTGAACTGCGCAACCCTTGTAGTTCGCTGGATGATTTCCATTACAGTTAACACATTTCACTTTTTCATCGCGAACTTTACGAGTACAATCTCCTGTCTTATGTTCTCCTGCACATTTTACGCATCTATATGATTTGCGACAGTAAGTCTTTGTGTGCCCGTGCGCTTGACACCTTGTGCATTGTGGTATAATTCTTTTTATATGTGGTGGTTCGCATTTAATAATATTATTTTCCAGTTTGGTGATTTCATACACCGCCTTATTATTTCCATTAGGTTTTATGTCTATATAAAACATAGGCAGAGGTTTTTTTGTCGTGTGATGTCGTATATTGTGAATATTTACGACCTCGTGGCCTTTTTCAGCTAGTGCTACCTTGATGGTGTTAAAGTCCGTCCCGTGATGTAATCCTTTTAATACGAATTTAAATGTTCTCTCGGATTTTGGCCTGAATGTATGGTATTGGGTGTTTCTTTCATCTAATTCTTTTATAAGAACTTTAAAGTGATCCGCTTCGAACAATTGGATTTTAATTGTTTCATAGCTCACTGTTTTAATTGTGTAGTTCGTAGTAATGGTTTTCAATAAGTCATGGATGTTTTTTATTAATCCTACCTTATAGACTGTTATTGGTGGTGGTTTGGGAACAACTTTTTCAGGGCTTGGTTGTATGTTCTCTTCAATTTCTTCCGACAGGTTGCTAAAACTGTTTTTTGTCTCTATCGGTTTCTGCAACCAATAGTCATTGATTCTTGTTTGTTTCCTCGCGATTTCTTCTTCTGGACTTCTCAATCGTTTTTTGTTAATGACTGTAGTCCATTCTGATGGTGGAGTTTGCGTTATTGCTGTTTGTTCTAATCTTATATCAAAGTGTGCAGGTGATTTGGTTGAATCGCTATGGTTTGCCATTTTTTAATATTTTAATATTTTATTTAATTTACTTCCAGAGGATAAAAAAAATAAAATAAATACATTGTTTATTTCACGCACTTCATTTTTCACTTACGTTATTTTAGCACTAGTTTTTTACTATAAATACTATAAATGAATTTCAAAAGGACTGTTGTAAAATAAGATGAAATAATTTTAAACACTAATAAAAATGAGATGCAGTCCTTTTGTCTGGTCACGTAAACACGTATTGCACCCAAACGTAAAAAAGTAAATATGTTTTACTAAAAGTGCAACGTATTATTTGATTATTTTCTTACTTTTGGCACTAAATATCAGTCAGGAATATTAATGAAATGTGGATTAGGCCTACAGGAGACACCACCACAAAATAAAAAAAACGCGCCTGGAATTCTACCTCATAGGTGGTGTAGAGAAGAGTTCAATTTAAATTTAATAAAGAAGTATGCAAACGAATAAACTGCTGTGTTTTCTGTTACGGTTCCTTTAGTATATATTCTTCTTTTTGTAATATTTCTGCTGAATTATTTATCTCCTCTGAGGAGTTATATAAACCGAAAGAAATAATAAATCACAAAGCTTCAAATACTATGTAATCAATTTATTCCAACCACTTTCTATTAAACACCCCTTATATTTACACTATGCTGAAAACGTATGACTTCGTTAGCTTTTAGTTTCGTTATAGCTTTTTTCTTCTTTTGAAATATCTGTAAAATCAGAACGATATAAGCATTATAACAAATAGACAGAAAACGTATACAAATATGACCATATTTCATTCTTACTTTACTATAATCTTCAAATAAGTTCTGTTTCCATATTATTTCACATAAAAATATATCCTTTGTTCCATAATAATCTACAAAATTAGTTTATAAAATGAAAATATTTAATTAATAATTCATACCTTATACACTTATTTTGAGATTATCTGCTGCTGATGTTACCTCAACAAAATCTAAATTAACCTAAAAATGACATCTAACCACAACCAAGACTGTGGTACGAAAGGCGTGGTAGAAAACGACGCCAGTTGTGAAAACTGTCGGGTTATATTAGAACAATTGCGCATGTGCAGTCCTACCCAATAGAAACTTGTATAGGCACGAATGGCGAGGTTTTTTACTGTCGCCTCTGTTGAGTAGTCAATTCATTAATTAGGTTTGTCCGCCAAAAATAGTAGCAAAATTTGCAGTTACTGATAAAATTTTACATATACTTTACTTATGATATATTTTACTAACGATTTAATTTTTCTTTGTAGGTGAATAGTATAATTTGTTGGGCGAGTTACGCAGAAAGCGAATTTGGAATAAGAAAAGAAATTAGATAAGATTTTACAGAATGCAGCAATAGTGGAGAACTATAATTTGAAAAGATTAAATTTACTAATAAGTATTGACTTGAGTCGAACAGAAAATACATATAACATTAACCATCAACGACAGCTTAATTATCTAATGACTACTACTCTGAAGCTAAAAGTGAAGCAAACAAGGAGACAGAATATAAGAGGAGGGCAAGAATATATTTATATAGAAGAGCATAGGTAAATAGGTGAAATTTTGTAAAAATAATGATGTAATGACTGAACACTTTCATATGAAATGTTTGATGGTCTGTAAGGTGAAGATTTTGTTTTAAGATTGATGAATGACACATAAAATATGGTATTTGGAAGTTATTAGTTTGTAAAAATATTGATGTATTGACTGGTGACTCCTTGATAAGTTGATGAAGAAGAATATTTTCTTTCAAGATGAAGATTTTGCTTTGAAATAAACGAATGACATATACAGCTGGTTCGTACACAACTGATATAGATATGATTTCTGGCCTTTTGGTAAATAATGTTAGATAATATCTTTATTTAAATATGGCGCACGAATTATCTGTAAAAATGTTTCAATATGATGTCTTTATGTAAATATAGTGTATGAACTTGATTCAAATATATTTCAATATAAACTTTGTAAAAATATGATATATTTCATTCAGTTTTTTTTATATTTGCAATAACATTTTTAATACACTATGCCTTATTATTACAAAATGTTTCTCAATTTTTTATTTAAATGCAAACACAATTACAACACTTGCAACTATTAAAAACGCATATAATTCCACGGTTAAATAAAATATATGTTTATATAAATTATGCTTTTAAACGGTAGCATTTATTTTAAAATATTTCATAAAAAATTAATGATAACTTTACATACTACTACCTTCGCTAGTCTATAAACAAGTCCCCACCACTCAAGGAAGTACTCACTTCCAATACCATCGTAACATCTGTTTTATTATAGCTTTTTAATCTCATGGGACTAAATTTGTCCACCTCGGAGTGATAAACAAAGAAAACTAAAGTATATGCGCTTGCGCGGAGCTTAACAGAAGAACGTTCCCTCAGACTTTATTAGTTCAAATAAATGTAAATGTCCATGATCTAATCTGAAAATTTTCTTCTAACTAATATATACTGACTTGTTAAACGGCGGTTTAAAATGATACTGATGGTTTTTTGTGTAAAGGTTTTTACTGATGGGTTTTATGTATAAAAAGCCATCCCGGCGTCTATTTTCAGACATCTCATTCATTATCCCATTCATTTTTAAAATACATGGTCGGATTCCTCGAATAGAGTGCAGTCCGTGGCCAGTGTCGGAACAGTCACAAACATATATATGGCCGATCAAAATACCTGCTGAATATAGTACATCAATGAGCAATAAAATGTTCAATAATTCGCAGATTCGAAGTCCATACTAGCGATCCAACACTTATTATATTTTTTTGTGTGTTTAAAGTTGTTAGTACAGACAATCATTTACATTATAAAATAGAATAACATTATATTTTAATTACACCATTGTCTTTAGTGTTACGCCAGAAACGAAATTATCCAACAACTTCGGGCCAGGTCATGTCAGGCTTCTGTAAACGTCGAAATGTATTCAAATCGAACGAAAGGGGGGACGGAATAACAAAGGAAACGACGAGCCAAAATGGAGATTATTAATCAAAAATAAGAACAACGGAACCAGCGGCTCGAAAAAAAGCTATTAGATTACGAGGAAATAAAATTATATTTTACAATTTGTTGTATCGTTCAGTTGGGCTGCAGGGGGTTGGAGAATAAATTTTGTCCCCACCCAGACTTTCTGCTGTTTGTCAGTGTTGGATTCGGATGGGAGAAGACGTTGCTAATATATTAGATTTTCCAAATCGATAAAGGAAATTCGCTGTTTTGTTCATAAAAATATTTGAAGAAGAATGGAAAACGTTCTTTTATTGGATTCATTTTGGTGATTTTATGCTAAGTCGAGAAACGTCATTCATTAACGAAACAATTCCAGTACTGTCTATATTATTTAAATATTAAATTAATAAATTCAAGGTTATTTAATATATATTAGAGATTAAGTTGTGTCATTTAAGGTTTATTTGGAGTGGACCTATAGGTTATATAATGTGAACTTCAGCATTAAGCCTACCGACTGGAAAGCGAGCAACTCAAACATATATTATTCCTAAAGTCATCGAGCCTAACTCAAGGTGGATACTAGCTAGAGGTAGTCATTTCCATCCAGCTTATAGATTATTGCCTACAGACAATCAATGATTTCTGTTGTGTAGAATAAATTTTTAACAGACTTATTTTTTCTAAAAACTATAGAATTATATTGCAATTGAAGCTGTAAGGTTCCAAAAGGTAGATCTAAGTTAGTCAAAG
Source organism: Rhynchophorus ferrugineus (assembly GCF_030347505.1). Taxonomy (NCBI): domain Eukaryota; kingdom Metazoa; phylum Arthropoda; class Insecta; order Coleoptera; family Curculionidae; genus Rhynchophorus; species Rhynchophorus ferrugineus. The sequence goes on from NW_027472580.1 coordinate 47,037,540, forward strand.
GCCCCTAAGCACAAAATTTAACAATTAGGAAATGTCCATGTTTTGAAAAATATCCCTAGGCCATAAATTCCCACCACACTCATTGCTATTTAGGTAATAATATTAATAATTTAATAAGTAATGCCGTTAAAGGCGGACTGAAGTTGCTGTCAGCTAACATAGACCATGGAAGTTTGAACAGAAACTTTCAGTTGAGTGTGTAAGATCACGACAGGATTGGAGTATTTGAATTGCTCAGCGACAAACTATTGGAATTTCGTATTTCGTCCATTATTGTGCCTCTTGTCTCAAGATGGAGGATGCCTGTCTTTGTTATACTGAAAAATGTGATGAGTGAGAGGTCTTAACATGGGAGTTTGTTATTAGAATAGCTGTCTCACTTGTAACGTTGGTCCAATAGGTCAATTATTTTTATAAAATAAAATCTTTGGTTTTTAAACGCTACACATTTCGTAGCTTTTCGCAAAAACGAACCTTGCTATTTGTTTTTCTTTGATTTAGATTTGATTTGAAATTCAATTCATACTCGAATAAAATGTTAGAGTATACGCTGATTGCTACCATTAGTTATTAGAGTATCATTTACATATAAAGATAATTTGATTTAATATACAATCCATCAATTCTGCAACTTGTATATATGACATGTATAAGAAGATTAGCGCTTGGAGCAACATCTTAATTAAGGTAAAATTATTTTGAGAAGAAACTGAATTTAAGGTAGAAGATTATATTACGATATGTTGACAAAAGACATAAATATATAAAGAATAAAGGGAACGAAAATATCGTCAACAGTTAATTAAAAATAAAAGGAAAAAACACAAATATCTCGTTACGAACCCAGTCATTTTCAAATGTTTTACATCAAAACCAACATAAGATATAATAAAATTGATCATTAATCGAAAACATTGAAACGATATAGATAACAGCAAAACAACAATTATTTGCCGCCTCTCTTTCTTTTTATTACGAACATCATCCCCCATTCGAACCTTTTCGACGTATGTAGTTATTTGGGAAACAAAAGACGTATAATAAAAAAACGAACACATTTTTCCCTTTATAGTAGGGGAAAACATATTTCTGGTTAAATCAGGCGGGAGAAAAAGTGAAAAATATCGAAATCTAATTCGATCGGAGGCCCTATTTGGTCGACGTTTAGAAACTTTTTGATTGAAATATCTTCTGTCGGGTTGTATCAAAAATTTGGGAAATAAGGCGGTTATACAAAAGGTTTTATCAATTTAAAATATATTTTTAGATTTTATGGTCAATAGTTTTAGTTAAGGACTTTGCGAATGTAAGAAAGTGGAAGCTCTGGATTACTTTATTTATATTTTTAGGCTAATATATACATGGGTAATTAGTATGAATGACTAATATGAACATGAAAATCATTGAACAGGTCATAATTGGCTTTAAAGGATTATATATATAATGAATCAGCATCTGATGGCATAATTGCGAATGTTAATTATTACGCTAATCCTATTTCATTTGGATCATGCTAGGATATAATGTTCGTAATAATTTTATTTCATAAATTTTATGGAAGTTATAAATCGCTCAATGACATAAAAGTGTTACAATGACCATTTATTTTAAAGTCAAAGTGCTTTTGATGCCAAGGATAAAGAGCGAAAATAGCAATTTAGTGTACAATTTAATGAATGAAATCATATCTCAAACCTTTTCAGCTGGGCTGGCATGTAGGTCATATGAAAGATTTAAAAATATATATTTTCCTTGAAAATCAATGCTCTTTACCAGGCGGTCGAAACACTTGTAGCACTTTTTTTCACTGAACACGTATTTTGAACCCTTAAAACAATTCTTCGTGTATCGGAAGGAAATGACCAAAAAGCTGTAGGATGCCAAGCTTGCACGGTATTGCGGTTTACTCATCAATTCTGTTTTTAAGTCGGTCAAAAATTCTGATGAAGAATGATTCATTTTTTATGTTTTCCGAATATCTTTGCACATATTTCGAAAAAATCGTAGTGTGCTATTCAGATTTAACTGTATTACGTTGTTTTATGGCCACTGTTTCAACGTCATTAGTAATATCAAAGAAACAGGCACCAATTTGCTTGGATATATATTTCTTTCAAAAATAACTTTTGTTAGATTTGACTCGTCTTAGGATACCCCAGTCATATATTTTCACAAGGGTCTATTTCTATTTTGTTTCGAACCTGCAGGTATTTATCCTAGTTATAATATGTGAAAGGGTTTAGAAAATAAAAACCATCCATTTTCTTAAAAAAATGTTTCATTTAATGGAAAGACTGGTTGAACGGCGATACAAACCGACACTAAGGGTACAAACGGGTAATAATCATTCTCTTTATTTATAGATATCTCACTTGAAACAGCGTTCAAAACAGATGGCCCATCAGAACAGATTGCAGTGTAACCAGTAGAGTACTAGTCGTATAACCTCCTTCATAAAGAAAATACCACAGGGATGGACGTGACCGTTGTCCCGTCTGGACAGCATAGTTCTAGTAAAAGTGAGCTTGAGAATCTTCTATATCTTCAGTCGCCATTTTGCTTTCCTTCTTCGAGGATCTTCAAAATAGCACTGCTTCTACCTAAATTTCCATCCTGTCTGTTTATAGAATTATTTTCCAAGTGCTAGTGATTCTAGGTTCCAATAATCAAGGGCTAGGAAACCTTTTTTGACCCTACAGCTGAGATACTTTTGCCCGAATTCCACTTAACTATATTAAGGAATGCTTCGAGTAACTTGGGAATGCCAATTCAACGTTAACCTATCTTCTTTTCTTGATAATTTGATTCCGGTTAGTTGCATGAATTCAGAAGAGAATATCCTTGTGATGTCCTCGTAATCCTACCGACTACGCCAGTTATAATATGTGATAACCAAAATATTAATTTACTTTAAAAACTATGTTATTTAACGGAAAGAAGAGCCAACTGGTTGAACAGCGATACAAAGCGAAAATGGGGTTAAAAACAGGTAAAAATCATATCGACGTCCATTTTTAGACATCTCATTGGTAAGTAACACCACTCGAAACAGATGGGCCGTCAGATCAACCAGTGCAGTACTAGTCGTATAATGTAACATCCATACCTCGTCACTTCTGTAGATATCGTACACTTCTTTTTATGTGCCTTGCATATATTGTTTAAACAACACCTGTATGAGGAGCTATTCTAAACATTTCTCAGATTATGCTCGATCCAATGCGAACAAATCTTTTTTACGACCAAATGATTTGCAATATATCATTGAAGATGATCTGGTTAATCCACTTATATTTCCTGTGATTAATGCCTATTAAGATGTTTTTGGCATTTTTAGCGACCGATTTTGAACGACCTTGGAATACGTTCTGGTGCGAGTATCGGTGAACAAACATTTATTTAAAACTTACATTACTCTAAACGGCTCTCATCAATTAAAACTCTTTCAAATTACTACTACGAAATCCATCTGTTACATTTGCTCCAATAAGAGAATATACTTAAAATAATCTCATTTTACAACTATAGATCTCTGTTTTCCTTGGGTGATTTTTATATTTTACGGCATCCCCTTTTATCAATTATATGTTAATTAGAAGCTTGAATGTAAAACTTGTTAACTTATGTCCATTTTCACATATCTGTATGCTACGAAATAATGAAACTATGAGTTTAGATCAATTTTAATAAAAATAAAAACAGAAATTTTCAAAAGTAACCATAAACGTAGTAAACCATATCAAAATAGATATGCTATCTGGTGAAGTAATGCGATTTTCCATAAAAATAATTGACTTAAAGTTAGAATAAACAGCAAGTCTTTGTTTTTAAACCCCATCCCCAGGGATTGGATTTGCGGTAGAATTTTATGTAGAAAAAACGTCGCCCCTACAATGAATAATTTTTGGTCGATCTGAAATGTCGTGGGCTAAGTTTGTGAGCCTAGAGAAAGTTTGTTGGACTAATTTGCTCTCCTAAACTAATATAACTACAAGGGGTATTGAGAAATAGATTCTGATAAAGGCGAATATTTGTTATAGAAGTACGTAAAATCACCATGTTATTTAAAATTAATCTGAAATTTATTATTAACATGAAACTACTAACTTCGTTAGACCGTTAACAAGTTAAAACAATAAAATACATTTTGTTCAATTAACATTTAATCTCAATTCGCAAGTTTGGGTATAAAAAATAAACATACTTAAAGTTGCATATTTGGCAGAAACTTTAATAACTAAAAAACTTAAAGAATATCTTTCTGCTTATATATCCAAACCCCATCAAAATTGTTTTGTATAGTCCTGGAAAGTACTGCGTGCGACAAATATTTTAGAAGGTAGAGGATCTTTCATATTATTACTAAGTCGTTTCATGAAAGGATGCAGAGTTTCTATGTGTCTTGCCGCGTACGGAAAGAAGATACAGCGTTTAGTAGAGTGGTGAATACAATTTAACGTTAAAGCGAAAAGGAACAACGTTGATATCGTGAATGTGATAAAGAAAAGCTTCGAAGAAAAGGCCATGTAAGATGTATTCTGATACATTGAGCGAACTTGAAGAGAATGCATGAATACATTACAGGAGTAAAATATGCTTTCAATGGGCTGGTTAAGTCGTTTATATAATTGGTATAATTAGTGTAATGTTAACAGTGTACTGAGGCTCCAATAATTTATTTTAAGAATTATTAATGTTTATACATTTATCTACAATCACTGTAATCTATGTAAACGGTTGGTGAACCACAAGAGACCTACAAAGCATTATTGCTACTGTATTTATAATAGCAAACTAATTATCTATAACTAATCATGACTCTAGTTAACTAACTAGACAACCTCTGCTGCCTTACTATAGACGTACGCCTGTAAATTCAAGGTCAATGTTCGTAAATGTTCCAGTGCTAAATATCAGAGATAGCAAAATCATTATTATCATAACTTGAAGGTCTGACACAAGAAACCTTTTTTACAGGATAAGGTTTTCCAATGGCAATTTATGAAATTCCGTCATAATCCAAATTAAATTCACTAAATTGGGAAGAAAAAAACGTCTAAATCCCCACAAATTCGTCAAAATTTTCTGTAGAATAGTCTCAACCGTTTATATAATATTTATTTTATATCTTTTCATAATATGGAATAAAGTGCAATGTTATAAATTATAATGATAATTTTTTTCATATATGTAAGGGTAATCCCATGAAGATCTAGTTACAGCATCAATAAACCTACAAACCCACCTGGAGCAAATACAATTATGGCTGAAGACATGGCGCATTAAAGCCGATGAAACAAAATCCAGTGAATATCAATAATCACCACCAACTTCCCCAAGCAGAGCATATTAAATATCTTGGTGTGCACTTACATCGACGCCTAACATGGAAGAAGCATATACTTTCTAAACGAAAACAACTTGGACTTAAATTATATCAAATGTATTGGCTCATCGAGCGCAAATCTAAGTTATTATTAGATAACAAGTTATTGCTGTATGAGTCTACACTCAAGCCTATTTGTTCTATGGAATCGAACTATGGGGTACCGCTAGCAAATCTAATTTATCCATCATTCAACGCTTCAAAGTATTGCGTGCCATTGTTGATGCTCCGTACTATATTTCAAATAAAGTGATACAACGCGATATTTCTCTTGTACCTATAAGGAGTGTAATTCAACGTGTTTGTGTGAAATAATTAGACAGAGTGTCGGTGCATCCCAACATACTCGCTAACCACCTAAATATGCGACCTGATAATGAAGTACGTAGACTAAAACGTTTAACACCACCTGATCTGATTACTGGACATTAGACTTTAGAATAAGTTTTAGAATAAGACTAATTAATTGAGATAATATTTTATAAAAGAGATCGCTTAATGAAGTGATTTTCTACATGACATGTATATATAATATAGACATAAGAAATACTTATTGACAATATGGCAGATTGCGGGGACACAAAGAGTAAAAAAAATATCTGTAAGAATATTATTGTTATGTGAATAAGTATTCTCCTTCAGCATTTTTAACACTTTATCCTAGTAACGTTCAACATCAAAGTTATCTTCATGAAGTTCAAGTCCAGGTGGATAAAAATCCAGCTTAGCATGAGCTCGCCATTCATCTTCTAATTATGTGATGCAACATATTTATGAAGCACTGAAAATCGTTTCAGCACTGGCGCCAATGCTTTAATTGGTAGATTTTGAACTTTTGATACAAATTCAACAGATATAAAAGAAAATAAAGAATCGCTGAAATCAAATTGCTTGAAAACATCTGACATCAATATAATATAAAATTCTTGACATGTTCTAGAAAAATCTGCATAGAACGGTAGCATTTTCTCGACAATTTTCAATATATTCTCCAGCTTTCAATCCATTGTATGTTTCGTCTGAAGCTAGAAAATTGCTGAAGTTCATGTTTAAAATATTAACAAGTCCTGTGTTAACGTCAGCAGTTAACAGACAACATTTTCAAAATATGTTCTACCCCTGGTTAGAATTTCTAAAGATAGGATGCTTCTGATTGAAATAAGGTATTGAAACTCGTTAGCAGTGAAAGTATATAATACATGAATTGGTTGTTCAGTGTTAATTTAAGTATTAAATATACTGTAGTATGATTTGAGCTAATTTTAATTTGATGCTATGTAAGAGATTCCTTTCCTTGTTAGCACATTGGCCGATCATATTCAATCCGCTGTGTGAATAATACATGAACTTTAAAGTCACCCGCTTCTGATATATTAAATATCCTTTCCATCAAATTATGTGCTAAATAATGTCACGGATCTAATACGTTCATTAAAATACACATTCAACTAACTTAGCAAAGAATATTAATATCCTTTGAAAATATGACGTTATTACAACCTTGGAACATATAATTTTCATACAGAAACATACGACGTTTTCCGCAAAATTAAATTCGGCTACGCCTCCATTGTGAAGGCGTCGAGCGAAGCGGTGAAATAGCAAAAGAAGAAATACAGGTGCGGGTATCTGCGCGACGAAACCGAGAATTTGGCAAATGTTCCATATATGCCGGTGAGTTTAAGAAAACCCTCAACTAAAATACGCATACGGAGTTGTTTATGAAAAGCAGCTCTTTCGGCTTGTTGATCTAAACGAACGAGCTTTCCTTTCTCAGTAATTGAAAGTGGTTTGTTTATAATGTACTTCCATAAGGATTTGTCTGTTATATCTACGTAAATCTCGCTTCAAATGAAAAATTATATTTGTGTTTCATTTATATATACGTACATAATTTATTTATCTCAACATATAGTTCGAGATTTCGGATCAAAAACAATTTATGTCAGCACCAACGGTGGATTATTTATTTTTCAAAATTATTTATATAGTAAAATCTGCGATATTATTCGATTTAATATAAGAAGTCAGTATAATGCTCAGTAACTCTCGGTCAAGCTTTCTTCGACAGTTTTCCTATTTCGCATGTTCATATCAATCCGCTATCTTCCTGTTACAGTTCTTCTGTTATTTGTTTCTAAGTAAATATTACTATAAATGAAAAAATATATTTGCGTTTCATTAACATATATTATATTTATATATAATTTATTCATATCAATGCCTATAAATTAATCAATGTCCATTAAAAAAAACTCGATTAAGTTTATTTTAACTTTTAGATTTATTGTGAAAAATTGATGCAATATATTTGATTCAAGGTCAAAGTCACTGTAAAAGTCAAAACTCCACAAATCAGTTACTAAATCTACACCGAAAGGAATCTTTGGGAAATTCACATATGCTTTTATTAGGGATTGATTTTGTCAAGCAAATATAATTTCCAGCAGCCTTTTTATAATACAATTTGAATTTAGAATAGGGTTATTATTAAAATTATTCAAATAACTAGAAAGTAAACTGTGTAATATGTATTAGAGCCAAATGTTAGACGAGAGTACGAAATTAATAGTACATTTTCATTCGAATCGTTGTTCTATCGAATAATTATGTCTGTTTATAATTGTACAATACACAGGATTGTCAATTAATAGATTCCTATCTCGTAACAATTTAAATTTGGAGAAGAGAAGGTATTAAGTAGAAGGTACACTACTACTGGGGAATTTTAAATAAATTATAGTGCATTTTTATTAGGTCATGTATTTTGAGCAGCAACGTCTATTTGTAAAAATGCGATTTATCAATTTAAGCAAATGTTAAACAACTTAATTGTTAATTCCGAGAGCTTACAACCAACTGTATCCAACAGGAAGGAAACTGACTAACTCAAAAAGGCATTTCGAACCTTCTCCACATGGCAGTCCCATTGCTTGCCATGAAAAATTTTTTTATAACTTCTTGCGATTAGCGATGAAAAGTTGATCTACTGCGACGAACTCATGTTCATAATAATATGGGTTAGACTAGAAGGGCCATCCATAATGTATTACTGTATATAAATGGATAAGCAAGGTCTAGTGAACTACAAGTTGTTAATACCAAATAAGACTGCAGATGTTTGCTTATACCAACGGAACAAAATGAATAACCTATTGTTGGTGATAAAAAATCTTTCCTCTTGCCTAAAAATACTAGATCATGCGTTGTTGAAGGGTTGTGAAGAATACATAACTGAGACTCGAATGGGAAGTTCTCCACACTCACAATATTCACCAGACATAGCTATTTATAATTACCACCTGTTAAGATTGATGTAGCACGACTTTGCTGGCTCACTGTTTCTAAATGCTAAAGAAGTGTGGAAATGTGTTGCATAGCTACCGAACTAACATCGTTATTTAGACACGCAAAACATTACTTATATTATTAATATTAATCAATCTGATCTAAATTATTAGGTTCACACAAATTATGTACTGTTTTTATCAATTATTGAGCATTTGTTGTGAAGGCACAAACCATATCTTTATTTCTTGATGGATAACCGATATATTTTCCCATTACCCTATAGCATAGGATTACCACTTCTTAGAAATTATTTACATTCTCAGGCTGTATATACACGGATTGATCTAATAAATTAATTCAATCGATACTCATATCTTCATCCAATGTTGTTCTTCCACAGGTCATTCGCTTTTACACGAAATAAGATTATGTAGAAAAGTTTTGCGTGTTGTCTCATCTTTCAATGTTCCGCTCAAATTTGTTATTAAAAATCATATTCTATTATCTACAGCTTTAACACTATGTCGCTGTTTTAACCCTTATTTATTCACAAAAACTTCTTTCAATTAAGCCAGATTAACTTTATACTTTTAGAAACAATCAATACTCATTAACTAACTTCGCTAACGAAGAAATACTCTCCTATAAGGTTTTTAATATCGATATTTTGATTAGTAACTAAAAGTTGGATACTCATTTACAAATATGGATAATTCTCTGAAAAAAAAAACGTCCAAAAATTTAGAATAAACAATTTCGGCTAAAAATACCGATATATCGATATATCGATATTTTTCGACATCCCTAACATAAGCCTCAAAGGAAATGTAAAAAGTCTTTAATATTTCAAGCTTATGTTGTAGACCGATCTTCAATATCACGGTACCGAATTTTGTACTAACCAGTTTTAACGCAATTTTAAACCATTAGGTACGTTGATAAATTTAAACTTGAGATAGAAGACAAATATTGAAATAACAATACATATAGTATAAAAATGTATAATAAACTTCTGTACAATAACACAACTAATAAAAAGGAACTGGTTAAAGTTTCTATAACGATTACGTAAATATATTGTAACAATTTCATCCGATACAGAAGAAAATAAATAATTTCAAAAAGAATAAAGGAATAACCATCAATTTCTTGATTTATTTTATTATAAAATCTACTGCCAAAAAAACTTTAATGGAGATAAAGTAGGAATACTACCCTTAAAACTGACAGGAAAACGAATGAACGAATCGACAAATGTTCAAATTCAAACACAACCAATAAAACCGACCTAAAAATCACCCTTATTGTTCCTGAAAACGTTCCACAACAGGCACACCGTTAAACCGCAATTGTTTTTATACGTTTATTTTACGATATCACTCCATAAAGAAAAACATGAATAGAAAAATAAATTTTTTAAAGGGAAATCGTCCTCGACCACGTCCAATTTACATAAAGTTGAATGATTTCGGCATTTTGTTATTGGATAAAATTTTTCTCATGGGAATATTATAATGCTTTATATTATAAAAGAAAAGAAAATGGAAGAGAAACATATGTAAAACATTTACTAGATATGAATCAAACTCTTAATCTTGCCTGTTGCTTAAATGTCTTCGGATAGAAATAAATATAAATTTAAAATAAGCAGTGGTGAATAAGAAGAAAGAGATAATACGATATTTGAAATAGCAGGAACTGTTTATTTTATCCAAATTTATTTCTTTCTTTACAAATTAATCGATTCTGGAATCTATTTTCCGGTTTTCAAAACAATTGTTGATTGCGATTTGTATGTGTAGAAGATAAATAAAGTAACATGAACACAATGTTATTTTTTATTTGTTTTTATTGTTTTGTACATCTTGCTGCATGTTGGTAATATTGCTTCTGTGTAAATAATGTAATGCGTGTGTATTAGTCAGTTTATATATCAAGTCTTGTGAATTATATTTCAATGTATTATACGTTTTGTTCTGACGCAGTTAAAACAAACGATCGGTGAAATCTGTAATCTCCGACATTTCCAACTTCGCAGAAGTAACATTCAAGAAAGGACAACGAGTTTAGAGCTCGGTATAATGGGTGCATCATGAAACCTGAACATTTAATGAATGGAAGAAGAAGACCTTGCTACAGTCCGATGAACCATTTACGTAGTTTCACACAAACGGCTGGGTTTTTCTATGTAGAACCCCAAAACAATCCTAAAATTTGGACTGCCAGTTTCTGACAGTCAAGCATGAGAGAAGTTCCGTTATGATTTGGGCGGCAATATCGTGGTATTCACCTGGTTTTCTCATTCACATCACTGGCCAGAATGATGAAGTTCTTACAATGACTAATATATTGCTACCAAGTACTAGCCAGCGTCGGTTCTTCAATAGTCTACATGTGCACGTGTATCCTCAAATGTAATGCCTCTTTTTGAAAAGAAAACTCAACAAATTCTGTCCTGTTATTATTTTAATAATTATTTTAATTAAAAAAAAAGACGAAACGATAGTAGACTTGAAATTAATACACAAAGACTTTAACGAATTTGTTGTCTGATGGTAAATGGAACACTTAAACCTAACATTCCATAAACAAAATTACATATTCCCAAATCGCAAGACGCTGATTATGTGTAAAGTGAAAAATCCAGCCGTTCACTTTGCTCTGCGCTCGTCGCGGGAGCCTTCGTTCACTGCACATCGGAATATTAGATCTGATTGGATAATCCTCCGTCGCCCGCACCCCGTGTTCCCGTGGCTTGAAGTGGTTTATGCTGGCCTGTGTATGTATGAAATCAGTGCACTTGTAGCTCGCGGATGTAATAATCTGTGTCAAAACGGAAATTTTGATAAAATGACGTCCAATTAGGTAAAAAACTAACGTTGTGCACCCCCAAAGTATTGAACCACGCGCCGCCGCTGATACTAGCATATTCCAAGATGATAATCCGCTCACAAAGGCATAAAATGTCAGTCTTGATTTAACGATTATCAGAATATCATCAAACATCTTCTGTGGTTAGAACAATCGTCAAACCTTAACATAATTGAGCCATATATATATATATATATATATATATATATATATATATATATATATATATATCCATATATATATATATATATATATATATATATATATATATATATATATATATATATATATATATATATATATGTATAAGGTGTTCCTATTACTTTGTTCAACCATGACCTTTCCAAGCCAAATTTTAAACAGTTCAAATGTAATATAAAATAAAAGTCCCAAATTTATTTCAAAAATATCTTATCTATATCAATATTATTTGACTTGTACTAAAGTGAATAAATGGAACATATAAATGGAAAGGCACTAATGAAATATGTTGTTCATAGTTGATACCAGTTTTATTCTCAAATGGCAAAAAATAACTTCTCGATAACATAGTCAAAAATCGTAAACAGTACGCTTATGATAATATGCGGGACTGCATGAACTAAATACTCTTATTGAAAGGGATTACAATATGATTACAATTGATTGAAACAGTATACTTGTCATATATAAGAGTGTACCATAATAATTATATTATAGTCTATAATAGATATTACAAGATAAGAAATTAATAAGCAATATGACTAGAATATATGTGTAGTGTCCCAAAAAAGTGCATGAAAATTTAATTTATCCTAACACGAAATTATTATACCGTAATAAACTAATTTTAGTTTCTTCTGATTCCTCATGTGTTTATGTACATTGTGTCAAGTTTTGATTCTATGCTCACTCATTTTGTTTTTTTAGGATGTTAAATAAACGTGGTGTCATTTTAGAGCTATTTACGGCATTGTGAAATTGTTCTTTTGCTCAATGTTATGCAGTGGACTATTTCTCGCGCTATCGATCCTTTCAAACAGCTTGGCGATGATGGTCGACATCCAGAAAGTGGAAAATGTGCATCGCCAAAACTTTTGATAACCGCATTATCATCAAGAAACTAGTGCAGGAATTCGATGAGTCTTCATGAAAAAAGTTAACCCCATAAGACTTGTATAAGCTGGTCATCGGTTCATCGACTAGCCAAAAAGGAGCACAAACTCGAAGTGTACAAAGTATATTCATCTCTCTACACATGAGAACAAGCGGGTACGACTCGAAAGATGTCGCCAGCTCAAGCGTCGGGCCGCTGCTTAGCGATCGTAGCGTATCCTCTCAAAACAAAAAACACTAAATAAACAGGAGCTAATCCGCTGAGACTGCCAGCACGTCAGCCATCGTCGGACATCGCCAAAATCCGTAGTCCGTCATGGCTTTCTGCGGAATTTCCGCTAGCAGCAAGAACCCTTCCTTTTGGTGGATCAAGAGGTCAAAATCAATCAAGAAATATATCGTCGAGACGTTCTCCAGGCTGTCTTACTTCCGTGGGCTCAACAGCTCTCCAACAGTGGGCTACTCGCCGGTTTTCAACCTGATGGACTATAACATATGGTCGATTTTAAATGTCAAGGCTTGTGCTACACGCCATGTTATTGGTATTCATTGTTGTTTTACTAAATTTATCCGATATAATAAAATTACCATTAAAATTTTTCATGCAGTTTTTGGGAGACGTGTGTTTACTGAAAAATATTTATTTATCTAGCTTTTATAATGGCCGAAGAATAGAATATTAAATAAAGTAAAGGTGCTATTGCTAACTGTATTACTATAGATAATAATATTATATTAAGATTGCTATTGGCCGTAACTTAATAAGGAAAATAACATCCCTAACATTTTACAGTAAGCATGCTGAGGAATAAAATTCAATAAAAGTTATATTAGGACTGGGAGTCTGAACCTTTCGCAGAGAAGAGGCTGGTATAAGATAATTATATCATGATTTATTGAAACTAATACAGCGATTTAAGAAGTATTTAGATAATATCTCATACTTTGATAAAGAATTATGCCAAGAGGAAATATATTTCTTTGATTTCTACATCTAATAAGAACTGCTCCTCCCTACATGTATCAGCACATATAAAAGGTAATTTTATTTGAAATTACACTGAAGGACGAAAACCCCATATCCCGTTGCCATTTTGATTGGACGCCATCTTGGTTATGTACGTTGTGTTGTGTAGACGTCCAAATTTTATTGTGGATAAATAACAACAAGAACGAGCAGAAATAGTGACAATATTTATTTAAAATATTTGTTCCAATAGACAATGGTAGCGGGACTTTTGCCCCATCATACCTTAAATCTTAAGTATTACTATATTTAATAAATACTCTTTAGAAGCTTTCAAATTTTTTAAATAAATAAAAGTATGCTAATAAATCCTGATAACCTTAGAACTCTATTTAATCTGAAGTATTGTATAAAACATAATAATTGAATGTAATAATATTACTATTAAAACTTATAAATTTGTTATTGACGATATTACTCTTTATTCAAATATTACAATCCTAATTACAACACAAAAAATCTGGCTTTTTACAGGATTTCTACATATACCATGACATCTGTATATTCATGTTTGGGCTCTGTGCGAGACTATGCGCGAATGTTCGGCATGGATTCGGAGAACATCTCTCCGTTCGTGGTATTTTCTGGTGATCGAAATGAACTCGGGGCGCGTTTGGTTCTTCTCCGGAAGTTTCGGTCTCCAAAAATCATTTGACGGTTTTCATCGTTTGGTTCGGTGGCGCATATTTTTTTGTTTACAACTATACATTTCGCAATGATAATGCTATGGTATTATCATAACAAAATAAAATGCCTTGTGAATCGCTTTCCGACCGCATGTATAGTGTTCTTTTCATAAAAAGAGATGTTTATTGCTAAAATAACATGTATCATCTGAGCGTTTGTTAAGGAACATCAAATAATTGTAAGTATAGCTAGTAACATGATAAACCAAGTTATGATAAGGAAAATACGAATAATTTTAAAATCCAGCTTGTTTGAAGATTATAGTTAGAATATACTATAAAACTCTTATGTTTATACAAGTCTAGTGTTCTGTTTATAGATTCCTGAAAAGATTTCAAACTTTTACAACTCTGTAACGACTACAAAATAATACAATATCATTAGAAGATCTTTTCGGCCCCAAGAGAAAAGACTATTTATGTAAAAAATTCACTATGAGGTAGACATAATAAAACCATAAATTAAGAATATTACCTTTGTTTGCTCAAATATTTATCAAGTATAACGACAAGGATTATAAAACCAGGAATGAATTTCTATTTACTCTGTATGGTGTATGATTATATTCTAGAAATTTAATTACTGTTTTGAAGATGAAATAGTAATTCTAAAATTAATTAAGAAAATTTATAATAACCGTGTTAATTCAGACACAACGGCTAAGTAGTATGAAAAAATAAAACCTGACCAGTACAAGATGATTTGGATGGAAGAGTCACAGTTCTTATAAGAAGATTTTATGCTAGTATCTTTTCAAATTATAAACTAAGTAACACACTTGCTAACAAGCACATTTGAGACATATCTTGAAAAAAATTGATAGTAAAATCTTGAAACCGTCTAAAGAATAATATAGGTAAGTGACTCTCTTCTAAAATTACAGCATTTATTTGATTTTGCTTTAATTTTAGGTCGAAATTATATTAGTTTTTTTGGAAAGAAGCTAAAAAATAATTGTTGCGTCTAGTGCGGATATTGGTACATCTCGGTATGCTTGATATATTATAACATATTTGCATTTTTCTATGAATGAAATAAAAGTAGTAGTAACATGACATTGTGTTTTCCCAATTACTATTTCTCGAATTTCTGCAAGTAAACTATAAATATTTTAATTGTGCATGTCGTTGCAAGTTTCCTATTTAATTATATGAATTATTATTAATTATTAATAGATATCAAACACATATTTATCATTGAAAAACATATTTGCAGTAATAATTAAATTACAAGGAAAAATCAGGGTATTTTCTCGAAACCAAAAACTATGTAATTTAGAATCCCAACAACTTTTTCCACTCTCGCTCAAATTTGTTGGTCCGATCCGCGGCTCCTGGGACAACAATCTACCCGTCGCCAAGCGCTAAATGTCATGCGGCAAACACTGTAACTAAAGTAAAATCATACTGCAATACCGTTGTAAGCAAAGTGCATGCGCACTACGCCTTCGAACCAATTTTGAAACCTGTTCGGCGCAGATGTTCGCCGGATTAAATTCCGCATTGTGCAGTTTTCTGTGTAAATTCGGCCCGTTCGTGTAAATAATGGTGGGTAAATAATAATCTGAATAGTCCATTCGAGCGGATTCTGTAGAAACGTAGCCTAATTCTTCCGAATGCTCAGGTCTGAACCCATCATGATGTGGCGAGATTTGGTGAATATGTTTTGTAGTTCTGCCCCGAGATCAATCTACCCCAGCGTCGGTTATTAATTGGCGAACAATTCAAACATGGTGCTACTATAAAAGTATGTTAATATTGTCTGGGGTAAAATATTAGAACTAGAATATAAGTCATACCATAAGGCTATCAACAATATGATCTTAAAATATTTCATTTGAGTTAAATAATTGATACTATGATATATTTGAATAAATCTGTTGCTTAAATATCAATTACTTGCAACAGAATGCGAACAAGATGGCCTTAGTGTAAGAGGTGTTGTCGATAGTCGTTACAATATATTGCGACAACCTTCGAGTCAAAAATATAAAGTAAAACCAAATAAATTAAACAGCTCTTCATATTATACCTTGGTATCAAAAATCAAAAAGTGCTAACATAAACGTATATTTACTTTTAGCTTAGAATATATAAAATTCTAAATAATTCAAACTAGAACATGGTATTATTTCAAAACTTACCAATCATAGCAGAAACATTATAAATCTTGTTATTAGATATGCGTTCATTACCTGAAACAAAAGCATCGTTTACAATATTGCAAAAAATCATTAACTCAATTTAAATAAGAATGGCTTTATGTGCTAAAAGCGCACTTTGCTCAATCTATTCGTCCGAAAACTGTCGTTGTGGAACTTGGAAATTGATGGTTTTAAACATTTTTATTTATCTCTGATGAATCTACGATTACACATCATGTCGTGGACGTCTGTAACATCGTATGTATTATTTCTTTAACAGCAAAAGTTCATTGACCTATTCTGCAGAAGATAGGTCGATACATAGACAATATATATCAATATATAGACGTTACAGATAAGGTGTAAATTTATATACAAGAATATCTAGTTTAATAACCATCAGAATGATCAAAAATATTGCGACTAAACAATTACTGACTATACCTTGTTAAAATTAAGGAAGTGGAACCAAAGAAGTTACTTAGATTTCTTACTTATGGCGAGTTAATAATTAGTAGAGATGCCAAAATATTTATTTATAAACAAACATATTTTTTAATAAGCATAGAGTTAGTTTCTATATATCAATTTTTCATTTTAATTATCTTAACTAATATTGCTGTGCGTTCATTCTCTTTCTTCGTCTTTTATATCTTTATTAATATTGTCGGAACAAAACATTTATTTTAGCAAGATTCCAAGGAATTTTTGTTTGCTTTGTAATATATTGTTGGCATCAATTTATGGAATTCACTTTATTTGGGTTTTCAATAAGGGGGAGAAAGGGCGGGTCCCCAATTACACCAAACAATAAAACAAATATCGTTGACTGGAAGCATTCTGAAAGGAAAATTAGCATACTTTAATTTTAATTGATATATTTGATTACCTTTGTTTGTTGATTAATTTAATCTGATATAGATATCGGTTGCCTCTTATGTACTTTTAATACTAATTTGAATTTAGTGCGTTAAATATTAGACTTTTGTGCCACCCATATTTTGGTAGATGATTCATACTCTCTAAGATGATAATCTAATCAAAGGTCTGGAAGAGAATTTTGAAAAACTCTTCTTCTCTTCTATAAAATATTATATTTTTATTTATTCACTCACTATGGTAATTGGTCTACTATCCCTTCGTGGCAAACATGCGTTAAAAACGAAATTACATTTATAACGCAAATGGCTACAGTTTCCCTCTATAAAATTGTGATTTTTAAATGGTGTCACTTTAAAGACATAAATTTATTTCAATTATTCATTCTTTCAGTGCTTCTTTGTGATATATAAGCTTGAGTCTGCATCCATGGTGGTCCAATGAACTGGAGAAGAGTCTGGCAATTAAGGTAAATACAAAGCAATTAAAAACAAAATACAAAAACTGAATCAGCAAAGTTTGAACTAGAAGACAGCAAAGAGTCCTGGAAGCTATTTTGATCAGACATAACTCTATGAATATCAGAGGTCTGTTTGACTTCGGCTAGGCCATAACCTCAGCTATGTGTCATTGAGCTTTGATTACTCAGTGACTTGGTGATAGTTCGAACATATTTGAACAAGTTTAACCATGGTTATTTTAGTTCACATTTACTACTAACAGTAGATTAATTATCTATTACTACTTCAGATCGTTGCATATGATTTTAGTTAATTTCCTTCGTCACTAATATTTTTCGAATTGTAAAGGTGGCTTCTTAGGGCGAAAATGTGTGAAGAAGCCGGGCAACTTAGGTGGATTGCACTACGTTCATCCACGAAGGTTCACAGAGCAAAAACTTCAAAAACTTAGTTCGTATGTTAACAATGAAAATTGACGTAACTAAATAATTACTTTATATTTTTCATATTTAACATATTTAATGGTCTTCTAATACTGTGGCGTCTAATACTAAAAATTGGTTAAAATGGTCTTACATATTTAATTAATGACAGCTGATGTATCAAGCAAATTCTTAAGTACACAATTCTTTATCACCAAGTCTAGTGCCTTGTTTGGGAATCTGTAGTGTTTTAGAGTATTGTGAAGAGTATCAAAAGAGCAAATTACTAACAGTTGAATATCATAGATAAGAAGGTAAAAAAAAATTTTGGATATGCCAAATTTGTTGTTTTATTGAACATTTGTGTTTTATTTACCAAGAAATAAATGTACTTCTTACATTAGTTCCCGAATGATTGAATTAGCCCCATAAATACAACAGTTAAATAAGAGCCGAATGATTGTGTAATATATGTTCGACTAATTATAAAATACAGCAATAACACATTCGTAAATACCTCTAGTGTATATAGTATATAGTAGTGCTTTACTTTACGCAGCAGTGTAAGGCATGCCAGGTATATTTAGTTGCAAATAAAAATTTATGTAATGGAACACTTTTATTCCTTATTTTATGGATATCCTGGCGATAATAAAGTAGAACTATATTTAAAACCCAATCAAATATCTGTCAACGTCACTCAATTTACTTCCCACTACATTCCGCGCCATTACTAAAACATTACGTTGGCATTTTGTCGGAATAAGTGATAAACTGGCGGATTCACAAGCTCCTGCTTCGTTCACTGTTTCCGGCGTTTAGCCGCCCCTCCTCGCGCCCATTCTACAACAAATAAAAAAACAAATAACACCAAACCGATGATTTTTCCGACTCGACGGATTCTCGTAAACATGTCACAGACTACTTTATACCGTTTCGTTTCCAACCCGCGCGTCCCTTGACATGGTCCGGAACTGTTTATTAGGACTGGATATTAATGGACGTTTGTTTTGATCAGTGATGCTCTTTTGTTCATTTTGGCTTGATGTTTTTGTCGCCAGCAACTTTGTTAGAAAGTCACTCTATGGCTGATTGTCTGAAATGTTTTGTGGGAGTTTTATTTATTAGGTTGTTTTAATTGTAATTTATAAAGTAAATACGTCAAATTATCTAAGTCCTCGGATTGATTAGCAAAAATATTTTACTCTGGAAATTTCTCTTTATACATTGAGATGTGTAAAAGCCAGTTTTGTTTGATTATATTTTATCGATATTTTTTTTCTTAAACCACAGCCAAAGGTATTTACCATTCAAGGAAGTCATAAATCGTTTCGAATATCTTTGATACTTAGGATTCCATATGTTAACTCTATATTTTAGACATTTTAATTTGTAGTTGGCATGGTGGCGCAGTGGTAAAGGCGATAGGACGGTCCTCCTACTGTTGCGGTAGCCGGGGGTTCGAATCCTGCTGGGGCATGGTCGTAAATGTATGTTTGTGATTGTTTAAAATTTGTGATTGTTCTAGGTAAGAGTGTAAAATCCGACAAGAAAACTGATCCCAGTCACGCCAGTAACCAGGCTGGGTAAGAGCGGATGTCTTCTGAAATGATTTCTAAAGTTGGTCACTCGCCAGTCGGTAGGCTTAATGCTGACGACCTTGGTTCAGAGCCCAGGTTAAACTTCGGGTCCAGTCCAGATAAACCCATTGTTGGTAAAATGAGTATTTAGAATATTAGAAAAACATAATAATGTAAAATTAACTAGGTGGGATAGTCGCTTATTTTTAATTGTGCAATTTATCGCCTTTACAAATACTTCAGCAACATAAATAGTTCAACATTGGCGACATGGTTGATCCTTTTTCATGGGCTGCATTTGCCAATTGTGATATCTTAATATGTCCAAGGGGCTTTAAAATTACATAAGAGATCATTTGTGAAGACACGATGCTCAGAGCGACTACATTTTTACATTTATTTCATTTTACCCTGTTTTTTGCCAACGAAAAATCTTCGTAATTTTTCATAATTATTAAGTTACTATATATTAAAGATAATATTTAAAGTTACAACTGCAAAGTATAAATTATAACTATTTTATAAACTGACTCCAAACAACGATATATTGTTAACTTAAGGCATACATAATATAACCTAGACATAACTAGTCCTGGTCTAGCCCTACATTACAGAGACGGAAGATGATTGAAGGTTTGAAAAACACATCTAGTCTGTGAATTTATAGAATTTTGATGCTCTAAAGAGATTTTCTGACTCTAGATTATTGAAATTTGGATACAAGCAAATTCTCAAGTTATAGGGTGACCAAAAACGAATTGAAGGTAGTAGGAACTTCAAATTCGAAAATTCTTACGTTGCGGAAACACCTCATCAGCCCATTCTACCGGACTTTAAGTAGAAAGTAATTTGAAATCATTCTAATCTAGAATAAAATATTCTCAACCTTTAACATTTCGATGCCATTCTTTGCCAAAAATTGGCTTTAACCATTTTGCATGGTTTTCGCTGGCTACTGGTGTGTGGTAATAGACTCATGTTTTATCTCTTGTCGCGTACTGATTCAAGTTCAATACTCATAACTTATAGATCACCGTAACTTGTTTTGTTTAGTACTATCCAAAAAATATATGGGTTTATTAAATAAAACTTTTATTATTATTATATTGAATTGTCCATAAACAAAAGCTCATTTTTCAAAGCTTCATTTGGTGTAACTCAAATAAATATCTACTTACTGTAAGATCTATATTATGCAATACTACATCTAATGCTAAAGAGTACACATTATGTTTAGTATTCCATAATAAACATACTCTGTTACATTTAAGCGTTAAGATATTAAATAAAGCAAAGTTCAGTTGCAGTCTATATTTCATGGAGAATCATGATTTTATTTCAAGACTATGGGATAGCTGCTTCTCGTAATAAATAGAATAATATATGTATCAAATTTTCTAAGCACGAATTACAGCAAGTATGGTCGAGAATAATGTTAAGCAAAATTTGTATTAAAACTGAGTAACATTATAGTTACATATACGTTATTATATTATAGAGTACTGAAACCAAAATAAATATATATTTACTACTGCACTTTCAAATGTTCATTTAGTTTATTTAATATTTATGAATTCCCTAAATTAATTAAAATTTTGCATCAGTGTGTTACTATAAAACTAAGAAAAATATATAAACTCTTGAAATGAAATGAATGAGAAATGTTGACAAGTAATATTAATACGAATATAGCCTAGCTCTAAACACGTGCCGTTTTTTTAAGTTTTAAAAATTATAATTACGATAATGTTAATATGGCTTTGATTTGAGGAAAAGATTCAAAGATGGCAGCCTACATTAAACAAACCGATCACGAAATATTTCTAGTGACTGCACATTTATTATGTATAATTTTATTAAAAATGTATATAATTTTATTAAAGACAAAAGTCTATTTTTATTATCAAAGATTTAGATATTACATATATTTTATTCAAATCAACTAAACGTGGTCTATGTAGCGCTATTTCATGAAAAGCTATATAAGTATATATATAAAAATATAGTATAAGAGATAACAAAATATAGTACCTTGACTCATTAGTAATTATATTAGTAGCAAATTATTAGTATATTCATCACAATTCAATCAGAAATCACCTTCCACTGAGATTACATAATACGTATAACGTATTAATAGGAAAAAAATCTGATCAAGATTTTGTTTCAGACTATTTTAAGCGCCGCCTAAAGTAAAAAGCGCTCGTGACTAACAGATGCGAATTAGTTGAGGGCATTACATCCCCTTTTAAATCTTAATGGGCTCGTGTCGCAACCTGTGCGCCCTGTCACGACAAATGATGATTTATTATGAGGTCAGCGAAAGATCAGTGTCGGTTACATCGTTATCCGATAACACTGACAAAAATCTGTCATTATAGTTCGTTCATTATATATATATATATATATATATATATATATATATATATATATATATATATATTTAAACACCATTTCATTTGCGGCTTAGGACACGTGCAAGAAATACTTCAACTTCATTAAGCTTCAGCAGTGTATGACAGATATTAATCCCATCCGTCATGTTTTTAGCGATAAACTAATGAGGAACAATTTTTGGAGATCTCTCTTTTTTACCCACTGTACATATGACTCAAAATAGCTTTGTGGTCAATGTCTATCTCCCTGTCATCAAAATTGTAGGTATTATTAATTGGTATTCAAAAGTAATCTTGAGTAAATGAAGAGCTCTTTCAATAATTAGAATAACAATTTTACGTTAAAATTTTCGAAATACAGGCGGGTTAATATTTTTTCGTAGCAAAGTTTAATAGAGTGCCTTCATAATACACAGCACAATTTTTTTCATAAGCAATATTTTTACTTTTGGCCTAATATATAGAGCACAATAGGAAACGAAAAATTATATAAGAAAATTAATTCAGTTGTTAATCTTGTTACTTAATTTTCCCTTTCAGGCACTGCGCACCTGGTACCGCTAACTGTCTGAGCCATCAACATGGTATAGTGGATGAAAATTGGGTAAGTTCTTTTTTGTATAGATATGAGACTGAAAAAACTAGAATAATCGAATTGTAAACTAGTGTTTGGAAATTAGCATATTGGAAATTAACAGCTTAGTTAAAAATTGACAATAATTGAGAGAAATTTTCAGGATGTGAGATTATGGTTTTAAAAATTACCAAGACTAGAGTATAAAAGATTTATGTGCATAGATATATGTGAAATTGTTCAGAATATACATCAGCATTTAGTTCAAATGTATGAGGAGAGAATGAATGTTATGTTACACGGACGAGACAATCCGGTCATCTTTTTTTTTTAGACTACCTGAACAGTGAACTAGTGCGATCGGTTGGTTTGTTTTTACCCTACCCTACTTTCTTTCCGTTAAACTAAATAATATTTTCAAGTAAATTAATTTTTGTTTGTTTTCTAAACCCTTTAACATATTAAATACCAACTGTTTTGCAGATATGTGAGTGCATTGGAGAGAATACTTAAATCTAATTTGTCAAGATAAATGTACACAAGTAGTAACAGAAGAATCTGAAGGGAAATACAGTGATATTAAACTGACTTGATAAGGGATTACAACAATGAAGGAATCAAGAACTGAACATAAGAAGGTAAAATATGCTCTCTAACAAAAGCAAAATACACTACTTTGATACAACATACAACTGTTAATAGGATCAGGACTCTAGGAGTTACTATATGTGGTTAAGAAGTGAATTCTATGTAAATATAATAAAAGAACTAAAAAAGAGCTACAAAACTGTGGTTGCAAAATTAACTGTAGTTAAAATCTCTTAATAATAGATGCATTATATGTACTATAATGTTAAAATAATTTATATTTCATAACATTATTTATTTTACATATGAAAGCCAAAATAAACTAAATGTCGGAATTAAATGTTGCAATATTATATCTTGACGTCATAAAATTATATAATGCGAGTTGAGTACTATTGGATACACTATATAACTCTTCTGATCTGTCATACTCCTAGCAACACGGTATCAATTTTTTCGCATAGTCAACAGTTGATTCGTCGCTGGAGAAAGTTTATTAAACTGTAGCAATGTACATATTATATCTGTCATTAACGTGATCTATTGGAGAAAATACTACGAACTGATTCGAGCAAAATAGCTCACTAGTACCAACACATTTAGGCAGCTTAGTAATGTAGGTATGGTAAATGTGGGATAGATGCCATAGGAGGATGTCGAAGTAATCATTTAGCGACTTGTACGGAAAGGACATTCTCAGTGTTGTCGTTTGTAAGCTTACCCCATCTCTTCCGCCAGTCAACGTCGTGCACTTCCCTGGAACGGACGTGTTGCGAGTTGTTGCGACAAAACCATTTTACATGACGACAGAGTGCTGGATTTAGGTTTATGAGAATTCCTATGCGCCCGGAACTTTTGATGTTATAAAGTAACTACTTATATTTTTGTACTTTACTACGTACTCGTTTTGTACTTACGTACTATATCAAATAAAAGTAACTATATATTTTTTCCTAATACGATTTATTTGGAAAATTTATCCATGATTGATTGACCATCACCAGGATAAACGATAGATGCCCCAGTTTTTAATAACTTAATTAATTATATTCTTGTTTTCTAGGGATACCACGAAAATATGCGCACAAAGCATGTGCAAAATATCGAGGTATGTGAATACGCTCTATTACCTAATCTATTAGCAAATCCAAAAGCTACGTATACTAGCTTTTGGATTTGTGGAAAAACTTGGTTTAAAACATAACACTAATAAAGAAACTCGCAAAGCTGGACGTTATTGGATACAGTCGTTTTTGAAACGCCAATAACTATTTACACAAACTGAAGGTTTATCTATTAGTCGAGCTCAGGGACTGAATCGTGAAGATGATGATGTTTGAACACAGTATGTTAGAGCTCTAGCTTACGATTTTAACAGAGCATGACTTACTAGACAAGCCAGGTTGTATATTTAACAATGATGAAACCGGGACCTAACTAAACAATAAACTTGACTAAGTAACTTCCACAGAGAGCGCAAAATCCGTAATTCTGTAACGGTCGAAGAAAAAGGGGAGACAATGTCGATTACAGCCTGCTAGAAATTTTTTCCTTCAGTTGTCATTTTAAAGAGAATTAGCAAAAAGCCAGAAATTCAAGAATAGTTTCCACCTGATTGATACGTATACATGAGCAAAATATCGGTTTATGTTAATGTGGAGTTATTCCAGAAGTGGCTAGTATAGCATTTTGTTTCCGGTAAGTGTCAAGGTAAAATTATTTTGCTCCTCGATGAGCATTCTTTCCACATTAATTCTGCTGAATTGTTATGTGAAATTACAGAAGAAAATTATATAATTCTGTTTTATTTACGGAGCTATAACACGCAAGTTTTACCGACTTTGGATCGCTGATTTTTCAAGTCATTCAAAATATTTTATGCAGCTGAGACCAATACATGCGATTTGTAGCTGGCTCACTGATTGGTAATGCATGGATTCCAGAGGCTACGCCTTCAAATTCTGTTTCTGGTTTTAAAATTTGCGGTATTCAGCCATACAATCCAGCTGTTATTCCAGAGGCTTTATATCCAATTTTTGTAAAAGCTGGATACACGAAACTCGCGGTGATTGTTGCATTGACTCAGGGCAACTCTCCTACAAGTCAAAATACCATCGTTATCATATTTAAGACTTTTTATTATTTTTTAAAATAAATAAATAAAACAAATAGTGTTAAATTATCCTGACTATTTTCTTCCTCAATAAGTATTGAATTACTAGATCTTTGTCTTCTGTATGTTAATCACTTATTTCGATAAGGTCAGCATCTGTCCCCGATTTTCCATATTGAAAAATCAAACTTGAATACTTCTATTACTATATACAAGTATTTCAAATTCTGATTACATTGACTAAGAATTCGGGAGTTTTTAGACCAATTAGGTATGTCTCTTCGATTCCACAATGTAGAATTTTATGACAAATATACCCTTAAGTTTTCTGTCGTCTCTCATATGCAGGCACCAAATAGAGAGAAAAAAGGCAACAGCACTCAGCGTTTGGCGTTGAAATACAGTACGTTTTAGTTGGATTTAGCAGCTCGATGTTGTTGACGGGCCGCGACAGTTTTTCTAGTTCGTTAGCGCAACGGCAAATTACTCATTTAATTAAAAATTCGAACCGGAATTATTTCGGAAAATTGTGTTGATGTAGGAAAATAATTTGCTCGAACAAAGCCGTCGACAAATAGTAGAGCGGATTTTTACTACATATCCCGTACGGTACAAATTCTCGATGACGGTCGAATTCAATTTGTTTCTATTTTGCAAATATCCCCTTCAATCAGCGTTGAATAGAAAATGCTTAATATAAAAATTAAACCAGCATTAAACATGTTCAGCAGTAACAGTAGATGAACTCAATATAATTATAATAATTCAATATATTATTCGGATTGGGCAGTTTTTTCGAATGATTGACAACAATACTATTATTATTTAACAGAATTGCTCAGTTAATTAAAAATTCGGACCGGAATTATTTCGGAAAATTGTGTTGATGTAGGAATATATTTTGCTGGAACAAAGCGGTCGACAAATAGTAGAGCGGATTTTTACTACATATCCCGTACGGTACAAATTCTCGATGACGGTCGAATTCAATTTGTTTCTATTTTGCAAATATCCCCTTCAATCAGCGTTGAATAGAAAATGCTTAATATAAAAATTAAACCAGCATTAAACATGTTCAGTAGTAACAGTAGATGAACTCAATATAATTATAATAATTCAATATATTATTCGGATTGGGCAGTTTTTTCGAATGATTGACAACAATACTATTATTATTTAACAGAATTGCTCATTTAATTAAAAATTCGGACCGGAATTATTTCGGAAAATTGTGTTGATGTAGGAAAATAATTTGCTCGAACAAAGCGGTCGACAAATAGTAGAGCGGATTTTTACTACATATCCCGTACAGTACAAATTCTCGATGACGGTCGAATTCAATTTGTTTCTATTTTGCAAATATCCCATTCAATCAGCGTTAAATAGAAAATGCTTAATATAAAAATTAAACCAGCATTAAACATGTTCAGCAGTAACAGTAGAGTAACTCAATATAATTATAATAATTCAATATATTATTCGGATTGGGCAGTTTTTTCGAATGATTGACAACAATACTATTATTATTTAACAGAATTGCTCATTTAATTAAAAATTCAAACCGGAATTATTTCGGAAAATTATGTTGATGTAGGAAAATAATTTGCTGGAACAAAGCCATCGACAAATAGTAG
Organism: Rhynchophorus ferrugineus; assembly: GCF_030347505.1. Lineage (NCBI taxonomy): Eukaryota > Metazoa > Arthropoda > Insecta > Coleoptera > Curculionidae > Rhynchophorus > Rhynchophorus ferrugineus. The sequence goes on from NW_027472580.1 coordinate 47,064,687, forward strand.
AGCGGATTTTTACTACATATCCCGTACGGTACAAATTCTCGATGACGGTCGAATTCAATTTGTTTCTATTTTGCAAATATCCCCTTCAATCAGCGTTAAATAGAAAATGCTTAATATAAAAATTAAACCAGCATTAAACATGTTCAGCAGTAACAGTAGAGTAACTCAATATAATTATAATAATTCAATATATTATTCGGATTGGGCAGTTTTTTCGAATGATTGACAACAATACTCTTATTATTTAACAGAATTGCTCATTTAATTAAAAATTCGAACCGGAATTATTTCGGAAAATTGTGTTGATGTAGGAAAATAATTTGCTGGAACAAAGCCGTCGACAAATAGTAGAGCGGATTTTTACTACATATCCCGTACGGTACAAATTCTCGATGACGGTCGAATTCAATTTGTTTCTATTTTGCAAATATCCCCTTCAATCAGCGTTAAATAGAAAATGCTTAATATAAAAATTAAACCAGCATTAAACATGTTCAGCAGTAACAGTAGAGTAACTCAATATAATAATAATAATTCAATATATTATTCGGATTGGGCAGTTTTTTCGAATGATTGACAACAATACTATTATTATTTAACAGAATTGCTCATTTAGTTAAAAATTCGAACCGGAATTATTTCGGAAAATTGTGTTGATGTAGGAAAATAATTTGCTGGAACAAAGCCATCGACAAATAGTTGAGCGGATTTTTACTACATATCCCGTACGGTACAAATTCTCGATGACGGTCGAATTCAATTTGTTTCTATTTTGCAAATATCCCCTTCAATCAGCGTTAAATAGAAAATGCTTAATATAAAAATTAAACCAGCATTAAACATGTTCAGCAGTAACAGTAGAGTAACTCAATATAATTATAATAATTCAATATATTATTCGGATTGGGCAGTTTTTTCGAATGATTGACAACAATACTATTATTATTTAACAGAATTGCTCATTTAATTAAAAATTTGAACCGGAATTATTTCGGAAAATTGTGTTGATGTAGGAAAATAATTTGCTGGAACAAAGCCATCGACAAATAGTTGAGCGGATTTTTACTACATATCCCGTACAGTACAAATTCTCGATGACGGTCGAATTCAATTTGTTTCTATTTTGCAAATATCCCCTTCAATCAGCGTTAAATAGAAAATGCTTAATATAAAAATTAAACCAGCATTAAACATGTTCAGTAGTAACAGTAGATGAACTCAATATAATTATAATAATTCAATATATTATTCGGATTGGGCAGTTTTTTCGAATGATTGACAACAATACTATTATTATTTAACAGAAATGCTCATTTAATTAAAAATTCGAACCGGAATTATTTCGGAAAATTGTGTTGATGTAGGAAAATAATTTGCTGGAACAAAGCCATCGACAAATAGTTGAGCGGATTTTTACTACATATCCCGTAAGGTACAAATTCTCGATGACGGTCGAATTCAATTTGTTTCAATTTTGCAAATATCCCCTTCAATCAGCGTTGAATAGAAAATGCTTAATATAAAAATTAAACCAGCATTAAACATGTTCAGCAGTAACAGTAGATGAACTCAATATAATTATAATAATTCAATATATTATTCGGATTGGGCAGTTTTTTCGAATGATTGACAACAATACTATTATTATTTAACAGAATTGCTCATTTAATTAAAAATTCGGACCGGAATTATTTCGGAAAATTGTGTTGATGTAGGAATATATTTTGCTGGAACAAAGCGGTCGACAAATAGTAGAGCGGATTTTTACTACATATCCCGTACGGTACAAATTCTCGATGACGGTCGAATTCAATTTGTTTCAATTTTGCAAATATCCCCTTCAATCAGCGTTAAAGGGAAAATGCTTAATATAAAAATTAAACCAGCATTAAACATGTTCAGCAGTAACAGTAGATGAACTCAACATAATTATAATAATTCAATATATTATTGTAAATCGTATCATCATATCGCCGTTTTTGAAATATTACATTTACTATTACACCGAGCCAGATGCGTTGTCTACAAATAATCACTAATATTTCGATTTCTAATTTTCTATAAGATTTTTAATTTTTATTTATAAATTAGATTTGTTGCATTAAATGAAAAATCATTATGAAATATCCCGAGAGGAGCGAAGTCTCTAAACATTCATAAAATAATAGTTGCTGTGAAATTTGATATATTGTTTTCAAGTAAATATTTACAAGCATATAAATCTAAAGCGGAAACTCTGAATACTTATATCACAAAACTAACAAAACTAATCATTAATTAGTAGATCGATCTCCAGTTACAAACATTACTAGTTTTATTATCCTATGGAATTTATAATTATTTCCAACCTTTAATCAGAGAGTATTTAATTGACTTTGTTCTTTAACACTCCGCTATTTGTCGGACAAATATCGTCGAAATCAAACCAAATAAGATAGAGCGACATAGTGCGGGTAAAAAGGGGATTAATTAAGGTTGCTCAGGTCTAAAACGCAAGAAAATTGGATCAAACGGTTGGAAATGCGGATTAGAACATCGTGAAGTGGAAACTTGTGGCCAACAGTTAAGTTCGTCGAGTTTCTCTGCGATAAGGACGTTAAAGTAGTTCGGCGACTATATCAATTTGAAAAAGTTTTACTGTTTCAGTATGATGGGAAATTAAATATTCAGCTCGTTTTATTTGGTGAAATTTATATTTGAAATATTTATACTCTTTTAGACGATGACTCGCAAAAGGATAAACATAACTGTTTGTGGGAATAAGAAATTAACGTAAATTGCAAAAGTTCACAATATAAAATGAATATCTCTAAAACTCCAGAATTCTTAGTTCGTATCTGGTGTTGGAATTATTTTGAACTTTTTTGTCTATTAGTTTTCTGTAAAAGTTTCTCTTATCAGGTGTAAAGACGTGATAAAAGGAAGAACTAAAACGTTCAGTGATAAATTATCATAAGAGCCTATACCTATTATTCATTACCAAGTTCACATATTTACCAACTGATTTTAAATGGAAGTATTTGACGCGGGCTTTTATCAAACAAATTTTTAATTTTTTTAAACTAAATTTTATCTGTTTGCTGAAACACTCTTTGACTTTTGCAATAAAGGCATTATTTGGAGACTAAATATCGGCAGTAATTATTTTCGTAGTAAAGCAGCCAATAAAGAACGACAAAAGGCTTTATTCGATACAAAATCCGACGTTAAATATTTGTCAAAGTGTAAACTATTATCGATTACTTTTTAACCAAATAAAATCGACAAATGTGGACGCTTAAGAATAGCTATATAGAGGAAAATAAATTATTAGAGCGCGAGTTAGAGAAATTATGAAACAATGGAAAACTACATTACCTACGTCATATTCCTAAAACATTAATTATTAATTACAGCTCTCAATAGTATTCATATCCTCCAATTATAACATTTGAATATTTTTGGGAAGTTTGATTAAATGTGGGAAAGATATACTTTTTATTAGAATATAAGACAGCGTAAAATACGTAAAATGGATAGACGTAAAATTACAAATTATTATTTTAAAATATGCAACTATTTATAATTACTAGTGTTCGTTCGCCCGATGGTCGAAATTCGACCACAATGTATTAAATTAATAATGTTTATCTCTGTTGTTCGGTTGTTATAAAACAACTAATTTAATAATGATATATTATAAAAACTTGTTTTCACAGTATTTTCAATACAAGATCAGAAATTTATTTGATTTATGACATTAATATGATTTAAATTGCATTTAATTATATCTAATTTCCATTAAAATTCTGTATTCAACAAAGTATTAATTAAGTGTAATTTATTAGTAACAAAGTATGATATGTAAGATATCATTTATTTCAGAACTATAACAAATTTAGAGCATCAAATATAAGTATCTATGATCTTTCTTTACTTTTATATTATAAACATAAGTATGGAATAATAAATGAAGTAATACATGTGGATATTAAAACAAACTATATATGAATATAACAATTTTGAAATTGACATTTGACTTTAGCGTGTACATTAAAACACAATTAGCTAATTTATTTTTTACAATATAGAAATGTATATCAAAGCAATGCATTTACAATCATTAAATTAACTATAAGCTTAAAATAATTGATACAAAGTTCAAAATATAATAAGTCATATAATCACATATATTATTGCATTAATCATTAAATACCTTAATATTTATCAACACTTTAAATGTTCACAAATGTACTGTCAACAATTCATAATATATTTTATTTGTCCTATGTGTTTCATCTATGCATATTGCTTGTTTGATCTTAAATCCTGCGTGTTCTTATTACTTCATGTATGTATTCATATAGTCCTTATTTTTTATTCATATTTGTCACCTAAAGGATATATTACAAAAACAATGAATATACCAGGCTGTTTAAAATAATAACTTCTTTGCCTAAATGTTTAATTAAAACTGTATTTTTTTGCTTATTTGTTTCACTTCGATCTCGCCTTTGTAGATAGCTCATCTTTAGTTTGTCTTCTATAGCTTTCATTTATCTATTGTTTTCTACTATGTCTTATATTCCACGTGCCTCAACTTTCACATATATCGGGTTTTTGTTGCACAGCTGTATATATACCTTTCGATAAAGCGGGCACATTAATTGGTGTCTGCTAAAAATCTAAAATATAACTTTACGTAACCATATTATTCTTAATCGTTTTTAATCCGAACTTGCCATAACTCTAATAACTTTAATAATTCTCACAATACGGGAATAACCGAAAGTAACATAAAACACTGATTAAAATTAAATAACTTCGTTGGATAATGTTTAAATCAATCACTTTTTGTTTTAATATCATATCAAATGTAAAAAGACAAACAGTCAATGGATATTAAGGAACATTATCCTTTATTTTATTTTATAAACTTTAAGAAAACATTTGTCCCCAGCGGGATTCGAACGGTCAACCAAACTCTTAGCTCGGACATTTACCCTCTGGTTTAATTTATATATTTTGTGTCACCGATCTGACGGCTGTACCAGGTTGCTTGATTTATGCGTTTTTTGTTTTATTTTAATATATTTATTAGTAGCGCATATTACACAAAATTATTTGGCCTAAAATTTCTTCCTCGATATGAGCTTTAACCGTGCCAAATTCCTTGCCTCCAGGTTCCCCCGTTTTCTTCAAAAAGGGAGGAATAATTTTGGCTAACCCGATTAATATATAAAATATTTCTTGATTATTTAGCGCTTATTTACTTATATAGTAAAAATTAATATATATGCTTCGTAAATTAAAAGTTGAAAAAATATAAACACCATGAGCGATTAAGCAGCAAATATTTATGAAGCATGCTCTTAACAATACAAGCACTATGTTCTCTTTAGATTTGTAATATCAACGGCGGAGACAGCTTTTTAATAGCAAAAACAGTAAAGTTATTGATAATTTCTCGTATAAGGTACTGTAATTTTATATGTATGTATAAATAAAAACATATAATGATTAATTAATTTTGTTGATTCTCATGAAACAGTAATGTAAAAGAAGGTGTAGTGAAAATAAAGTCAAGTCAGTAGGGTCCTGCCTTTGAAAGTAATCGTTCACATAGGGCCGAGAGAATTAATATACAAAAGGTTTCCAAAGCACATTTTATCCCCATATCCCCCAAGTGTGGAGAAAATTTTTTGAATGAAACTTTAACCAAAGAAGTAAATGCAAGAATTTTGAAATCGAAAAAGAAAATCAAAAGAGGTCTAGAATAGTTGCAAGACAGTTTGCTAAAGTGTTTTACTATTTATCAAACAAAATTTTCTTTTCATGCTATTACATTAATAAATAATACTGAAAAATAGACTTTCTAAATGCTTTTCTATATTAATGCACGTTGTTATTTACAATTATATTACAAATAATACATAAATCCGGCACAATATTTCCTAGATTGCATCTAGGACGGCAAAAGCAGAATATCAAAAACTAATCGAATGAACTAGTTACAACCAAAGCTGGTCGGCTTGAAAGTAGTCGCATGAAACAATCGATACCAAAAAGAAGTTAATTACTAAACGGTTTATATATTTTTTCAATCGACAGTCCCAACGCTGATTAGTGTAAATAGGTAACTACACAATACACAAAATTACTTTTACAATACACATAACTTACAACAATCCTTACAGTATACATAATTACACTTACAATTAATAGGTAATTATCATTTAAAACTTTATAACTATTGTTCATTATTGATACTTCTTAAAATATTTTCAAACGGCTTTAAGAAACATTTCATCTAATTTATCTAATTACTTAAGTGTCAGTTGACGACTAACGAAACAGATGGTTTAGGTTTAATACCCGTTTTAAAATATTTTAAAATATTTAGGTGCCAAATAGCCTTCAGACCCGTATAAACTGCTGTTAAAACACAACACCGTAAAATGTTATTCGGCGGGCTCATTTAAACCCTAGATTTTGGTAATTTTTTAATTGGCTGCTTCCGACAAATTAACATTATGTAGTTGGATAACATTAAGTAGCGACACTTACTATTAAATTATGTTAAAAATAAAATATATCCGACGAGACATTTTATTACGGTTACCCTTTGAAGTGGCTAATAATGTAACAACTATACAAAATATTTTTTAAATAAAATATTTTTAAATTGTCTACTTTTTGATTATTAGGCAAAAAAAAATTTAATTTACCGCAGCTATAATTTTAATATTGTCAGTAATAAGTGGCTTTATTTCACCTTAACTCAATAAATATTTCCTTAATAATCTTCCTTGTTGGTTTTAATAGTCAAATTGCAACTAACATTGCTAAAAATCCAATTATACATTATATTGAAATAGATATACTTAGTACAATCTTAATATACAAACTAATTTATTACTACTGTTATGTTGTACCAGTATTAATACAAGTACGACGAGTGAGGGATAAAAACATCAGTATGCATTTTCCAAATTAATAATAAAACTAATCTACTTAAGTTAAAGTTAAAAATACAATTATATACTACACAAGTTCGTGTAATTTGGTTCGCTTCAATCTTTTGATTTCCTGCATGTTGCCCAGTAGCTGTATTGCTTCCATGTTGCTGTGATTTAGCAATCTTGTTTCATGTTTTATTGCGAGATCTTCGTTGCGATCACTTCGTGTATACGTTTGATTACGAGGTCATCGTGCAGCTCTTCGTTGGTCACGTAACGATAAGCATTGGTAATTAATCGTAGAACTTAGTTCTGAGTACGTTGGATTACTAGTTGGTTTGATCTCTTAGTGCAACTCCATATTTGTACCGCATCGGTCCAAATTGGCATTGTGATTGACTGACAAACCAATCTCTATGATTTTGGATCAAGTTGAGGTTATCTTCCGACTAACCAGTACATTTACTTAGCTTTGAGTCTAATCTGCTCTACATTTTGTATAACATGATGTTTCCAGTATAACTTACCATCGAGATATTTGGCTGATTCTGCTTGAGGAATTGGCACTGCAAAATTAACAGCGACAAATTTGGAGCTATTAAGCTATATTTTCCGTTCTCTAGTCCATTTGTAGATCTGGTTGACCGCTACTTGTACTTTTTCTGCTGATATAGACAGACATCTTTTGTAATGATAACTGTGTCGTCGGTAAATAATTCAAGTACTGTTTCTGCTATTGGGATATCAGCAGTATAAAGCAGATATAGGAGTGGTTTCAAGACACTACCCTATGGAAACTCCAGCCGAAATAGGTTTAACTGTTGAGAATGCTCCTTCCTGAAAGACTAAATTTTCTTTCGAAAATATATGATTCCAGCAATCGGCAATAATTCCGAGGTAGCAATCTGCTCATTTTGTATATTAATCCAAAATGCCTTACCCGGGCAAAAGCTTGTGAGTCGTCCAGGAATATTGCAGGTCCATTTTACTTTATACAGATGAACTTTTAAACAACCGCTGTTGCCCTGTGTAATTGGTCGATTGTCGGGTGGTGATTTCGGAATCCAAACTAAAAATCTGATCAATCAATCAACTTGTTCTGCCGTTTTGACAGGTTCCTTGAGCATAATTATTCGAGTAACCTTAAGACATTCTGAAACATGTTTCAATCTCAAACAGGCATTGAATATATATGTCAACATAATTATTGCTTTTCGTTCCAGCCCTATTAATAAGATAGGTAAAATATTATCCATACCAGAAGACTTTCGGATTGAGGTTGTTGTCAATTTCTGTGGAAACTTCCATTGGAGGATTTAGATTTACAGCTAGATTGGTCTGACGAACAGGATTTATATTTATTGTAGAATCTATATCATTCGGTTGCAATACGTTTGCTAAATATTCTGTGAATAATTTAGCTTTTTCATCGTTTCGTCTAACCTATTAATTTTGATCATTTTTAATAGGCGGTACTCTAATAATAGGTCTTTTAAATCTCTTTTAAGTCTCTAAATCTTTAAGTATATTCTAAATATTTTGATTTGTCTGATTACCAATTCTATTAAATACTGTTTCCTCACTAGTTGTCAACACAACATTTCTGGTTCTATTCCATTCTGTTCTAGCTTTTGGTCTTTCTTTTATTAATTATATATATTTATCAATTGTAATATCAATAAATCTGGTTGAATATGCTGTATATTTTATTTTATTATTAAAACCTCGAACACGTTCACTGGGGTGTACTGTTCAGTATGCATCATAACCCCGTATTTTAATGTATTTTTGATAATAATAATTCTCCGATATGAGAGGTATATCTATGTTATTTGTTCTTAGATATAAAAACAATTAGAATTATTTCTAGTTCCCTAGAACCATTCTATGAAACTAAATGCGTAGGATCGATTGTTTTGCGGTTAGTGTTAAACTAAATTTAAATCAGTTAATGGCGATCTCAACAATCAATTGGCACGTTCCATCATTAATCCCAATGTTAGCGGACTCAGTTACAGGTTGTTAGCCGCTTATTAGACTATATTTCGCAGTATTTTTAAAATCTTAAAAAATAATAGTATATTTATGTTAATTTCATTTCGAGTATGTTTCCTAAATAGACATTTATACATTTTTGTCCTTGATCTGAATATTTGTTCAGTAATTTGAGATTATCAGTCTTACTGATGTTGCTATCGACTTCGTACACTGACTCACACTTCGGGAATGGAACATGTTCTCCTAAATATTATTACACTTTGTCAGACATATTTTCTTCAGACAATATTTCTACATCAATGTGTAGTGTATATCAAAAAAAAAAAAAATTAAAAGATACATGACTTTGAATAACATTCGTCAAGCTTCTAGGGCGATCAGATGTTCGTTGATACAGGTGGTTCGGCAAAGGTTGTAATTAAGGAATGCCTTGCAAAACATACATATTTTTTGAAGATACTATGTTAAAGGCTGAAGATGTTATAAACAGATTGGAAATTAACGGTCCATTTCAATAAGTTCAATAATGAATCAATTTAGGAACAATTCAGTTTGAATAGTGACTTAAAAAGGGACTGAATGAAACTTCGGGATGTGGGATGATCAAATTCCGAAAGGTACTAATATAGGGCGATGAGAGTCTAAACAAGTAAAGGTGAGTATACAATTAATATAGACCAACTGTAGATAATCGTATTACTGCTCAGACTGAAAAAATTGTATACATGGATATGTGTGTATTTATTCAGAATATACATAAGCATTTATTAGCAGCAGATATGGCAAATTGATTAGGCAGAATGCAATGACTAAATCTAATTTTATTAAGAAACATATACGCAGGTAGTAGAAGAAGAAACTATGGAGAAATACAATGATATCTAAATGGCTTGACGAGGAAATACTGCAACGAAGGAAACAATAACTAAACCTAACAGGTTAATATACTCTCTAATAAAAATAAAATACACAAAAGCTTCAGGGAATATTATATAAGAACGCGCCTAGAACTCTCCCCCATATGTGGTGTGGAAAATAGTTCACTATAAATAAGTCTAGTTCAACTTCGTGCTGATTTTAGAAACTAACTTTTAAAATCGTCATCCCACCGATAGAATAATATATATATATATATATATATATATATATATATATATATATATATATATTCAGTATTCCAAAGTGTGCAATATTTCTATTAAATATAGGTGAACTAATAATAATACAGTCTAGAAATATAATGTTCGTTAGGTCCATAAATACTGTAAGTTTTAAACTAAAATATATTTAATTAAGACCCTAAGTATTTAGAAATCACTAAAGACAGATAAAAAGAAACGATTGCAATTCAGAATGAAAACATTCCAAGCTGAAAGCTGTTGATATTCCATCTGCATATTTCCTCATTCGACCACAACAATTTCAGGGGGTATGAAGAGCTCCAGCTCCTCAGCCCGCCGACAATTAAGCCCGTACATTAAAACCGAACATGCTCTCGGATCGACAAAAGAAAATTAAAAGCCAAACCAGCGAAAAAAACTTAAAGAGAAATGAATGAATAAACGCGAGCAGAAGTATACGCGGGCGGGCTTCTCTTCCTCCGACGCCGGCCCATTTCCTAATGAACTTCGTTCCTAATTCGAATTGGTTATTCTTGGCAACCTCAGGGAAATTAGCGGAAAACCTTCCGCAAGTGGATTCGACCAAACGGCGTAATTTGAAAATTGGCTGAGGATATTCGTTGATTTTTTACACAATATTTGTTCAGTCATGTTATTGCAATTGCAATTACTTTCGTACTCGGTTAGAGGTCTTGGATCATGTATACGATCATTAAAATTATTACAACTTATACAATTTTTTATATTTCTATCTAGAATTTGGCAAATACATAACATGTATCTTTTCAGGACAAAAATAACCCAATCATTTTAATAAGCCTTAGGCTTAACGAATGAAACAACAAACTTTAGGCAAAACTACATCTTCTTCCCCTTAAAATTATTATTTATATACTCAGTAGTTCCTGGAGTTTTTATAGCGTTTTCATCAAATGATCTGTCTCCAGTATTAATGTATGCTTCATCTTTAGCAGTCACTTTTTCATATAATTATAATCTCTTTTCTTTAGGATATTACTTTAAGATCTGCAGGCGGTCAGCAGTTACTAGCTATCAAATCTGAATTGTACGGCATAATTGAAAGTTGATTGAGGGTACTGGTTGATTTTTTACACAATATTTGTCCAGTCGTGTTATAGCAATTATTATTACTTTCGTACTCAGTTGTAGGTCTTGGAACAAGTATACGATCATTAAAATTATTACAACGCTTGTATTTTTTTGTATATATCTAGAATTTGGCAAATAGATGATATATATCTTTTCAAAAATAGCCCAATCATTTTAATAAGTTCCAGGCTTAACGAATGAAAGTACAAATTTTAGGCAAAACTAAAATTTTTTCTCCTTAATATTATTGCTTATATACTCAGTAGTTCCTGTAGTTTTCATAGAATGATCTGTCTCCATAGGTAATGTATGCTTCATTTTCAGCAGTCTCTTCTTCATATCAATATAATCTCTTTTCCCTGAAATATTATTTTAAGATCTGCAAGTGGTCAGTAGTTATTAGGGATCAAACCGGGACTGTACGGCGTAATTTAAAAGTTGACTGGGAGTGTTCGTTTATTTTTGACACAATATTTCATGAGTCATGTTATTGCGAATGCAATTACTTTCATACAGTAGTTACAAGAGCCCTAATTTTGACTGTAAGGTGGATGCCACAGTCTTACGGCAAGGCGCATTAAATTAATAAAAAAATAAAAATGCTATTTCATATTGCATCTTTTAAAGTAAATAATAGATTGGCTTTAGTGTGCTGTGCTTGAAAGTGCTCAAAAGTGCGATGTTGGGTTGCCAGTCATCTAATCATTGATTATTTTTGGCAATAATTGTGAATTTCGAAACTATGTGCTACATGAACAAGTGATATGCAGAATTATCTATGTCTGGTGAGTACGTGGGGTTCCGTAGAGCTTCCTGTTGTAGCTGCAACTCTTGCATTATGAAATCAAGAGTTGTCCTGCAAGAAAATAACTTCTGCGTCTATTGCTAGTATTTTTTGCAATACGTCGTTCAGTTTGTTCACTTCAATCAAATAGCTCGATGTAGAGAGCTTGTAATACACTGCACGTTGCCTGTATGCACAACAATGTATATTGGTCCTGAATATTGCGCTTTGGATGGCTCTCCTAGCCTTGCAAATGGATTTGCGCACTTGGTATTGTTGTGGTCAATTCCTCTTTCATCTCTTTTTACAATATGATATAGAAAACTCATGTGCTTTTAGCAGGTAAACAGTTATACCTCAATGTTGAAGTGATCTGAAATGACATTTTCAGTCAATTCGTGTGATATGTAGAAAGCAGGAAATCCCTGTTTTTGGATATTTCCCAGCGTACGAAAAAAAACTAGAAATAGTTGGTTCATCAACTGATATGTTCTCTGAAAATTCCTTGAGAGCTTGACTAATGTTTTCACTCAATAAGTTTTGCAATTCATTATCTTCAAACTCTTTTGTTCCTCCAGGCATTTCTGTATCATTGCAATCAAAATTAGATATTTTAAGCCACTGAAACTGAAATTGTCTGGGCTTCTATAGCAGATTTATTTAAATATCACAACAAACGAATTGCAAGACCATAGGATTTAATAGTTACGTTATGTTGTTTAACAGTTTAATTACAATGACACCTCGAATATTCACCAATAGATAGGATCGAATATATGGAATAGACAGATTAAAATACATACAGCCACTACGTATTAATATAGTTTACAATTAGAAACAGAGTTGCTTCGAGAAATATGTAAGTGAATTAAGCCCGGAAGCAGACAAAGATTACTCACTATGGGAACCAACTCGGAGATATAAAAGACCAATTATTAGAGTACCACTTATTAAAAATGATCAAAATGAATGTGTTTGACGCAACGATGAATAATACGAATTATTCGCAGAACATTTAGCTGACGTATATTAACCGAACTATATAGAATCTACAATAGATATAAATCCTTTTTATCAGCCCTATGTAGCTGTAAATCTGATTTCTTCAATGGAGGATGTCACAGAAATTGACAACAACCTCAATGTTAAAAAGGCTCCTGGTATTGACGAGATTTCATCTGGGTTCATAAAAGAGCTGCCATCAAAAGCAATAATCATGTTGTCATAATTATAATTAAAAAACTTGACAAATCGGCAGAACAAGTTAGATCTTAGAGGCCTATTCGCTGCTATCTGAGATATCAAATCTATTTGAGAAACTACTGCTAAAACGTCTTATACCATTTATAGAAATACCACATTTTCAGTTTGGATATCGGAATCACCATACAACAGACAACCAAGTACACAGAGTAGATGGTACTAGACGTCTCAGAAACTTTTGACCGAGTATGGTATTTGGGATTAACGTACAAAATATGCAAATTGTTATCGCGGAATTATTGTCGACTGCTGGAATGACATCTTTTCGAAAGAAAATTTAGAGCCTCGCGTGAAGGGACATTCTCAAAACTTAAATCTATTTTGGCTGGAGTTTTAAAAGGTAGTGTTTTGGGACGATTTCTATATCTGCTTTATACTGCGGATCTCTCAACAAAAAAAGAAACAGAACTTGGAACATTTGATGACGACACAGTTATAATGGCAAAAAATATATCTCTGTTAAAGGCTATAGAAGAAGTACAAGTATCAATCAACAAGATCTACAAATAGACTTGAGACTGGAAAACACAGGTTTATAGCTTCAAATCTGTCCATGTTAATTTTGCGTTGCGGCGAATTGACAATAACTTAATTATATCACTTTACGGATGCCCTATTTCTCAAGCAGAATCAGCTAAATAACAAGGTTGCTAAAAAACAGCAACGTGGAAATAATACAGCTACTAGAAAACACGAAAGAAATTATAAGATTGAAGCGAACCAAACCACACGAACTAGTATAGTATATAAGTGTATTTTTCAGCTTATCTTAAGTAGTTTAGCTTAAGTAGATTAGTATATTCTAATTTTGAAAATACATACTGATGTATTAATCCTGTACACGCCTTGCTTGTATATTAATGCAACTACAACAGATTGTAGCTAAGTAAGATTGTACTGAGCATATCCAATGTAAGATGTAATTAATAAAAAGTACTTACAATTCGAAGGTTAGAAATATTGCTTAATGAATTTAAATTATGCCGTACAAGCCTCGAAGGGCTTTATGTGAAGATGTCCAAAAAGTGCATCAACACCAGCAATCGTGACACATTCAGAATGTGGTATAAATGCACCGTCCCTTTACCAAGTGTCCTAGTGGAAGCCCTCTAGGCATTACCAAGAGGTAAAAGCATGGATATTGTTTTCATTGGAATAATAACCTATTCAAGTACTTTCTCAACAATATTTGGAATACTTACGTGTTACCTGTATATGCGTATGAGATTTTGAACCATTAGATATGTCAGCGTTTAAAAATTATTTCAAAAATATATATAAAAAAACTCGCTATATATAACGCTATATATATATATATATATATATACATATACATACATATATATATATATATATATATATATATATATACATATACATACATATATATATATATATATATATATATATACATATATATATATATATATATATATATATATATATATATATATATATATATATATATACAATATAACAGGTATATAACATAATAAAGAGACTTCTAGAGCACATATTTTTTTAGTCTATGGGTTTGAATATTAAATTAATTAAAAAAATTCATTTAATTATGATATTTAATTATTACATGTATTTGTGCATGTATGAAAAAGAACACAAGAACACAACACAGAAAATGACAATAGAACAAAGGCAATTTCATGCCGGACATTGAAATGAATAATATGTTAGGTTTTTTTTGTATTAATATACGCATATGTCAAAATATTGTATTGTAAATTAGTGGAATGTTTTAATGAAGTTTGCCGGAATGGGCGATGTATAAAAAAAGCGACACGGCCAAAAATATAGCTTATTTTTTTGATACTCGGATACCAAACTGGAAAAAAATCCAAATCAACTCAAAGCGGAATCGCATGACGAATTTTTTGCGTGTGTGTATATTTTCATATATTGTTTAATCTGTAGACAAAAATGTGTTTTTTTTGTGCGAAGGCTTATTATTAAGAGCATGAAACAAAATTCCTCTTGTTATTATGTTATCCAGTATGAAAATGCTTATTTTTACTGTTACATTTTACCAAAATAAATTATAAATTTATCATAATCCTATTTGTTACAGTAAAATAAGCTAAATATAGCGCTAACGTGTTATAAGCTAAATTAATTATTTTTTCTATCAATTTAAATAAAAGATGTTCTAATATTTTTAGAATTTTTGAACATTTCCTATGTCCGGTCTCAAAATACTGAGCGACAGGTTCCTAATGTTTACGAAAGTAACTGCAATAATATGCACGATAAAAGTGGCTACCCGTACTTTTCACAGCCCCCTAAAATTTCTATCAAATGGGAGGAAAACATGCTAAGAATATAGTTTCCATATTGATTATCAGAAACTGATTATTACGAAATGCTACAACCAGCGTGTGAAAAAACTGACTGAAGTCGAACTTACGTTATAAAATGCCATGAACTGAGCAACAAAGCAGCAGGACATATTGATGCATGGAAACATGGAGAAAAAGAGAGGAACATTTGTGACCGATCGTCAACAATGGTGAAGTTGGTGAGAAATATTCGAAGTCTTTCTACATCAACAGGAGCGTATGTGCCGAAAAGGAGTTATTCGCATTAAACGTATTCACCAAGCCGTATCCTATTAATTTAACACGTCATAGTGAATTTAAAAAGTCATAAAGAACTAAAACAAAAATTGGAGGGTATGTGTACACCAATTTATTACATTATTGCTCTTATAAACTTAAATTGGTAAGTCTCTTTTACAATAGTTAAACTCCTTTAAATTTTTATATTAAATAAATATGCTTAATAATCTGAGAAAATAGTGTTATATTTTAATTTTAAAATTATTTATAATATTAAAATTTCAATTATTTTGTGCTAGTAGTATGCTCAATATGTTTTTTAATACTAAGTGAAATTATTCATTTGATGAAATGAAATGATAAATGATGAAGTGAAATGGTAAAATAAAATGAAATTTTATGTATAACCTAATTTTGAATTATAGGTATGTTTGGAATCTGATACATATGCACATAAATAGCATATAAACACAAAAAAATAAAATTTAAATAGACAGAAAAATCCACGACAAAATACAAATCTCAAAACACAAAAAAAACAAACAATCATATTATAATAATATTAAAATAAGGGATATTAATTATATTAATTACGTAAAAATATAAAAAAGAATAAATAAAGAATAAATAAAGAATCTATAACCAGATACATATATACAGTTTTGTTATAATTTTCGTCTCATTTTTACCAACTAAGATTTTTCTAAGATGAAGTTAATGCGAACGTAGCTTCTCCGAACGATAGTTATCGGCATTACTACTCATTAGCAAGTAATCATCCTAGAAGATATCCGGCCTTAACCAGCCTAGTTTAAAATTTAAAAAGGTTGCTGATAGGAAAAAACTGGGAAGGTTTTCCGCGTTGAATTTTTTTGGTGACAAATTTAAGTTTTTCATATTATCACTGTATATATATATATATATATATATATATATATATATATATATATATATATATATATATAGAGAGAGAGAGAGAGAGAGAGAGAGGGAGTACTTGATTTTGCTTATGGCAATATTTATGTATATGGTTCTTGGAGTTTTTGTTAATTGTAATTAATTTAAATATTCCGTTTATGTAATTATAGAAAGGCTGTACAGATAGTAATTATATTTTTATTATTTCATTTTATTCAATAATTATTTAAATAAAATGTGTTATTTCTAAAATTTTCTAATATGTATTCATAGTTTCAACATTGAATTAAATATTTATCAAATTTATTTATAAAAATAATTTATGTAGAAGAAAAATTACGTAAAGGAAAATGTGTATAAGCTTGCACCAAACTCAAATTATTTTCTGATTCGAAAATAAATGCCAAATGTACACATGCGCTAAATTTGAAATTATTTCTCAAGTAATGTATGCTTAAATATCGCATTTTCTGAACATGCGTATTACTTTTCAACCTACCATTGTAATATATATTGCTCTATTAATTGACGTAAAATTGCCGTAAAAAATCAAATTATTATTCGGAAAACAATAAAGAATATTTTTACAATAAAAGGCAAGGGATGGTGTTATATATTATGTGGACAATTTCATTTTATTCGGTATATCATTTATTATTGATAGCAAGATCGAAAAAGATATATAGAATATTCAGTTATTAGTATTTTTTATTAAAAGCATTTTACCTTCCTTTTGCGCTTATGAAAATTTAATGGGAATAAAATCTATCTATGTATATCCGGTCGGTAAAAATAATAAAAAGAAACAAAATCCCAAATAAAGAAAAACATACATATCAAAATTACGTTTCGAATCGCATTCCTACAATCGAAGGGGAATAACAAACAAAGGAAAATTGTATCTTTTGTTCCATAGCCCGACTGAATATACCAATGACACGACTAAAATATAGAAAGGATTTTTTTTTGCGTCGGCCTTACCCGTTGCAAGAATACTGAATTTATTTTTATAAACTACACAAAAAAAAACATAACAAAACACCATGTGCTCAGAAAAATGTTTCATTTCAATAGCACTATTTAATATCATCGACATAATCGATGTACACTGAGAGACTTATAATTAAAAATAAGCAAAAAGACCGTATCTTTTCATGAAAACTAACTAAAAAGCATAGTAGGATTAAACAGTATTTAACTGAGGTTTGCTGAATTTACAAATGATGTATGACATAACGTATTGAGTGAAATTTTGTCAAGTAAGGTTTAAAACAACAATATATAAGCACTTTTGTAGAAACAACAAGAGAGATTATAAGAAACATTATGACCAGCTTGGTAGTGGCCAAAGCTAAGGTCACAGGACCTTCTTACTGTTAGAATAGTAGTACCGTAGGGTATGGATATGCTTTCTATTTGTAATAGAATAACCTATTAAAGGTAAGATGACTAAAAAAAATAAAAATCACACATATATTAATTGACACATATATAATCTACCAATATAGCGGAGGCACATGTTAAAAAATATATATTTTTAAATCCTTAGTATGAATGCAAGCAGAAAATCTAAATATTCGCTATATTAAGTCAAAAATAAATCACAAGCGTTACGAAATATCGACGTCACTTAATTAAATCCTTTAATCCGCATTATTATACTATATAAATCTGCTAGAAGCTGACCCATTACATCATCATATAAAGCACGATATTTTAAGGACCAGTTCTTTCAGATTATAAAATAATCGATATTGATATAGACAAACTTTATGTCTCCGACTTCACATTACTTCAACTATGGATTTTTTCATAGTTGCCATAAATAGAGTCCTAACGGTCCATAACAAGGATAATTTTAGTCCTAGCAACCTCAAGAAACCATTTCGCCATCCTCTTTCGCTATATCGATGCTATTAAATATAATACACGAATGGTTCCAAGTCATCGAGAGAATAGGTGCAGTTCTTTATGGGTCCTCTAGTACACAGACTTATAACCTTCATAAATATTAATTCACACTTTCGGCAGAATGATATTCGGTGATTGGTTGATTTGTACTGATTGCTGATGCTCTATTCTGGCAATTGAATACTTTTAGACACCCTATTATTGTCCGCATCTATAAAATACACCATATTCTTATCGGGCAGAAAAGGAGTATCAATTGAGAGACTGTTTTATCTTTGTAACTTTTACTTTATATTATATGTACTGTTAAACTATATTTGTACATCATTATTAGCTGATGTCTGGTTTCATAACAAAATTTTTATATTTTACGTGTTACATAACAGATTAATTGAAAAGTTCTCGACCTGACACATAGATGGCTTTACTAGAATTAAATACATCTATTTTTAAGTTAGCCCTAATTCTCAAACGATGCATGCATAAATTTGACAGCTGTCGGATCATTACTTTGTAAATTATAGCATTTTCAGTGAAGCAAATTTTGTTATTGTGAAAAAAAATGGATAAAAAGAAATTTCGCCTGTTGATAAAATATTGCTTTTTGAAGGGAAAAAATACAGTTGAAGCAAAAACTTAGCTTGATGTCGAGTTTCCAGACACTGCCCCAGGAAAATCAACCATCAAGGATTTGATTTGCTAAGTTTAGACTAAACTAAACAATGATTTTGAATGACCATAAATTGAAATTGAATAAAATAGCAGACACACTAAAGATTTCAACTGAACGTATACATCATATCATTCACGAATATTTGGGTATGAGAAAGCTCTGTGCAAAGTGGGTGCCGCGCGAGCTCCCTTTTGATTAAAAATAACGACGATTTGATGAATCGGAGCAGTGTTTGAAGATGATCAGGCGTAATAAATCCAAGTTTTTGCATCCATATGTGACAATAGATGAAACATGGCTCCATCATTTCACTCCGAAGTCCAATCGACAGTCATCCGAGTGGACTGCACACGATTAACCTGCTCCAAAGTGTGGGAAAAGGCAACTGTTGGCTGGTAAGGTTATGGCGTCTGTATTTTGGGATGCGCATGGAATAATTTTCATTGACTACCTTGAAATAGGAAAAACCATCAACAGCGACTATTACATAGCGTTATTGGACCGTTTGAAGGAAGAACTCGCCGAAAAACGGCTACATTTGAAGAAAAGGAAAGTGCTGATTCACCAAGACAATGCACCGTGTCACAAGTCAGTGAAAACGATGGCAAAAATCCATGATTTGGGCTTCGAATTGCTTCCTCATTCACCGTATTCTCCAGATCTGGCCCCCAGCGACTTCCTGTTTTCACATCTCAAAAGAATGCTCGCTGGGAAGAAATTTTCTTCGAAACATTGGGCGATCGCCGAAAATTAAACCAATTTTGAAACAAAGGACAAATCTACAAAAGGACTACAAAAATGGTATCGAAAAATTGGAAAGTTGCTATGATCACTGTACTGTCTAGACACCGCACTCATCACACCTCCAGGTCTGATATATATGTTAATACAATTTTCGGTCGGGTCGCTATAATCAGTGTATCACCCTTGGAGGGATTATGTTGAATAAAAAAAATAATTTTGCCAAAAAATGTGTTTTAATATGGTAGGCCGGAGACTTTTCAATTGCCCTGTTACGTGTTACATATTAATTTTAAATTTATAATATTTATTTAAGTTTTATCTCATTTTATAAATTGATTGGTTATTAGTTTACTTATACAATATCTGTTTGCATCCTATTTTTATTTTATACATATTTATGTTGTTTTGTTTTTGTCCATTAAGCATAATTTAGAATATTATAGTCGGTATGCAACACAAAAGTGCTGAAGCGACTATTATGAATAAAATTGGATTATTTACTTTATATTTACAGTTCATAAAATACATATATAATAAATAAAACAAATAATCCTCAAGTGTTATCGACAGTGTTGTTTTTCTCGATATTAAATCTATGAAAAACTTTAGACATAATTAAAGTAGTTAAAATAATAAATACCTAACAAATTACCTATTAAAGCTATGCCGACTGGTTCCTTGTCGGATTTAAATGAATGTTATTAAAACCTTTTTAATTAAAATAAGGAACTTGTTTAGCTGGCTTGGTTTGTGCGACCAATGCGACAGGACGAGACGGCAGTAAAAAGCCTATACATAAAGTTTGAACCGGCTTGAACTGCACATGCGCATTTCTTGAAATCCACCCTTTAAAGAAAACCCTAAAGAAAGCCAGCAGGTTTCACAACTACGCATCATTTTCTATATACGCCCTGTTGTTTACCAGAGTTGTGGTTAGAAGTCATTTTTAAGGAAATATAATTATTTCATAAATTAACGGGAGATAATGCGAAAATAAATGTATAAGGTATGAATTATCAGTAAAGTATTATCATTTTACAACACTAATTTTGTAGATGGAACAAAGGGTATATTTTTATGTTAAGTAATATGGAAACAGAACATATTTGAACATTATAGGTATGTACAGACATGTAATGTATGTAACGACGACAGCTACAGAGCTGTCCCCATTATACCATAAAGAATACTCTATGTAAGCATGTGCATTTGTTATGTATACACGAGAAGATAATGGACACTAGTTCTTTTGCAGATAATGTAGTCCTCGAGAAGACGATTCGTTTTATTTTCGAATTATGTTAATACTATGATTTTTTAACCTCAATTTTAGTCGAAAAATTGTCTTTTGCAACGAGTCTTTGTTGAATAAATGCTTTTTAAGCAGGCCTACATTTCGCCCAGGTAATGCGACACTCTACGATATTCATATCGATGTTATGTTATCGAATAAAGAAAAACATTTCGTTAACACAACAAATCCGCTTCTATTGAAAAACTTTTCCCTGTAACAAGCAACACATCAACTGAATCTTATTAACAGAGTATTTAAAGTTTTTTTATGAGCAGTTTCTTAATACCATGTATTTATATTTCTTTTTTAATTTTGAAAGAATTAACCCACATTATAAGTAATCAATTCAAAAAAATTAAGGGGGAAACAAATTAAACAAAAAAACAGTGCACATTCAGTGTGTATAACACAGTGTATACAAAATATCCTCAACCAACGCAAACACTGTCTTGTTTAAGAAAAATTACATACTACGAAAGGGGCATATTGTAAATAACGTAATATGAATATGTTTGGTAAGATGTACTGGCCAATGTGTATGGTGTGTGAACTTCATGAAACCTCCCACTAGATTATCCTATTTTAACTTCCTGTAAAGATGAATCGAACTTTTTCTCAAAATAACATAAAATACCTTTAGGTTCCGAATTTTCTTTGAACTCTCTTAACATCCCCTTTATAATTAGATTCTTGTAGGTGTTATAAAGTAGTTGGTTCCAACTGGAGCGTAAACGTTCTCAAGCTTGCCTGAAGCAGAACACCGTTTTTAACCAAGCTGAACATTGTTTCCTTAATTAGTTCGCAAATAAACTGTCGTACGTTCTCCCGAACATGGAAAATATAGCGGAAATAGCCGATATAATTTGCCCTTTATTAAATTTCTACCTAAATAAACTATAAAGGCTTTCATTACCTCATACTCGGTTGCTTTTCAGTTTTATTATGTCGCTTAACGTGCTTTCCAAGAAAACTTACTATTGTAATTTTGTTTTCATATTTGCAGCATTTCACAAAATATATCGCCTTGATAGCACTTACAACTTGAGACCAAAAGTGGTTTATATTTTTTATTTAGTATGAAATTTGACTATTAATTGTATCATTCAAATTTGAATCTTAAAGGTAATTTCGTGCACGATCTCAATTTAAAACAATTTTTAATTTGTGATAATATATAGTACTTAATTTCTTCGCTCATTTGCTACGATAACGAAACGTAATTCTCTTCATTTATTATTTCTTCTCTATAATAAGATTTAGTAACTTTTTGATATATTTATTTAGGTGTTATTTATGATCATAATCACAACTTAACACAATAAGTTACTGGAGCGTGTTACCATTTTGTTAGATCTTCCAAGTAATATAGTTTTTATCAATTACCTTAAAATCTCTCCACATCTCTTGTCAGTCAACAAATTTCTTCAGGTTCAGAATTAAGGAAATAGTTGCTGAGGATTAAATCTGGAGAATATGCTAGATGGGGTAACTATTTCTAACCAAATTTATAAATATTCTATATTGTTGTCATGGTGATTACACTGCATTGTCTTGATGAAACTACACGATTTCCTTCACCAAATGCCATCATTCTTATTTCAAATTAATATTAAATATTTCTAAAATCCCTTGATAAAATTAGCCGGCGATTGTTTTGCCTTTTTCAATATAATTAAAATGAACCGCACCGCGTGAATCACTAAAAATTTTTTTCTTCTTCAGAGCAGGCTTTTGACTGCTCCATTAACTACAGATTGTAACATTTTAATAGTGTTTTACTTAGATTTCTCCTTACCTAAATGTTCTATGCAAGATTGCAAATACAGTCACTCTAAATATAACATTAGTTACCGATATCGCAGACTTTCACTCATCGGATTCGGTTATCAATATCTGGAGTAATTATTTGCGACATAGTTTTCTTAGCGGTAAACAGTTACAACCACAGGACCAGATATGCCATGATCCGCTTTATCCTACTCTTCATTTGCATCCATATAATGTAGTGTATAAATATATAGTATAGAGTAAATAGTATTCAACGAGAAAACATCATCTGATCCTTTTGATCGAAATTGATAATGCACACTTGTAGACAGGGATTCTAAAACTACAGGATAATAGACCTTTTTAAATAACATGTAGAATTAATAAACAATAACAATAAAATAAAACAGAGTAGCAAACACATATTGAGATGTCATCTCGAAGTTGTTAAACAAATATACTTTATAGTCAGTAAGTCCGCCATTTTCAATAATTCTTTTCCGTGTTGCCCTATCATTTTAACTTGAATACATCTCCACATATATGTCTTGCTCTAGAAAACGTTTCAACCATCCAAAACTACTATAATAAATTAATACCGCAGACATGTTTATTGTATATAGGTCATTTTGTTAAGGAGTGGAAAAAGGAGACACTTAAATATAAAAAAATTATATGCCATTATATTTTCCATATGTCTTATTATTAGAATTAGTTAAGGGCTAAAATAGATCGAATTATAATTTTAATACTATTAATTAACGCCAATAAGGTTAGTGGCATTTAATAAATTGTAAATATACACAATATTAAACATCATGCAACAAAAGAGCCACTGACAATATTCTATGTTGAGTTGAAGTTCAAGGATATACTATAAATGTTTTGAGATGAATTATTTGGACCATAATGTCATTAAATTACCGCCATACACAAAAGAATCATCCGACAATACGCCAGAGGCCAAACACACTGTCGCAAGTTGTATTGATATGTGAAATGCGCAGGAGAGCATTCGACGAATGATTGTACACGCAAAACACGTGACGGTAAAGTAAGGTGCTTCAACTGCGATGCCTAGTCCATTGAAAGTTGCAACAAAAACTGTATCCAGCACTGAGATAAAAAAAAGACACTTACAGCCACCAAGACAGCTTATAACATCTGACTCATCTAATTGACAAATACAACAATTTCATATATCATACGCACAGGTAGTAGTCAACAGTAAGAGCCAACCTAATACGCAAACTACACCAATCACCACTGAACCTGTATGCAATATTAGTAAATTAGAGGAAATTATGGGTAAATTTATGGATCAAATGAGGTACAATGATGAATTTACCAACCGCCGTCGTTAGCAAGCTAACCTAATGACTGATAGCCATCACAGCAAATACAAAATAACCATCTGAAATGGTAATGGACTCCACCAACATGCCAGGGAACTCAAAATGTTCTTATATGAGCTTATATGAGCAAACTTGAAATTTACTGAGGATTATTTACAATCCACCAGTGTAACCATTCAAGAATTACATGAGCCATTAATAATGGGTGCTGCCTATTGTCCACTTAAACACAACAGACAATACCGCGGTTTATTTAACACGCTGTGTAATAGATTCACTGCTGGAAACCATTACAATGCAAAACATGTAATGTGGGGTTCTAGATTAAAAACACCAAAAGGCAGACAACTGATCAGAGCAATGAGGCCGATAATCTACAGCATATCTCTACTGCGGAGCCAATAGATTAGCCGTCGGTGAGAAATAAAATTCCCAATCCCATATACTTTTATGTTACAAGAAATATTGACACAAAAACATGCAAAGCTACATGATTTGATCTATCATCTGATCACTCACCAGTTAGTATAACAATCAACTGAAATATTGTCAACACAGCAAAACCACCTTCTTTACATAATACTAAAACTAACTGGCCATTTTAAAGAGAAACTAGATAGTTTAATATCCCTAAATATACCTCTCAAAACTGAAAGATATACAGAAACAGCAGCAATAAATATAACGAAAAATATACAAGAGGTCGCTTGGTACGCAACTCCTGAGAGCGACATATCAAAAGTTTAATTATCGATCATCTATAATACAACAATAAATTGCTAAAAAGAGAAAACTGCGAAAAACCTGACAACAAACTAGAACAGAAGAAAACAAGAGAAAATCCAACAAGGCAACAAAACAGCTGAAAGAACTAATCAATAACGAATAAAATCAAGGAATACAAAAATATTTAGAAAACTTAACGCCAACCGATGCAACTGAGTATTTTCTCAGGAAAGTAATAAAAAGTATCAAAAATCCTCAACAACATTATCCTCCCCTCAAAATTCATAAGAATACCTGGGCTAGGAATGATTCTTAAACCAGTGACAGTGAAAAAATCAGAAGACGTCTCCTCCTATTGTCATATAAGATAGCTACCTGTGAAATCCATGTTTGTGAGTGGCTATACATTAACAAACTCAAAAGAATCACAGAAAGAGAAATATTATACTAGACTATCAAATTGGATTCCGTAATAAACACGGAACAACAGAATAATTACGCAGATTAGTCAACCAAATAAACAAAAATTTAAATAATAAAAAATATTGCTCCGCTACATTTCTCGATATATGTTATCTCAAGATTTCGACAAGGTTTGACACTGGACTCCAAGTCATATTGAAAATGCTTTTGGTCCACACCCATTTTCAGCTGCTGAAATCATAACTTACAGACAGGCATTTTGTTGTGAAACTGAATGATTAATACACTGATCTACATCCAATATATTCAGGTGTCCTGCAGGGCGGTGTCCTTGGTTCTACCACGCTCAATAGACACTAATGTTGCAAAATATGCTGACGATATAGAGGTCTTATCATCACGCGATGATCCATATCAGCCATAAGAAACCTGCAACTTCATCTAAACAAAGTCGAATTGTGACTGAAAACATTGCGTATCAAAACAAATGAGGGAATATCTACCCATGTGACATTCACCCTCTGTAGAAGAACTTGTCCACCAATAAAAATGAATAATTACGAACTCCTGCAAGTAGACAATGTTAAATATCTGGGAATGCATTTTAATCGACGCTTAACACGGAAAAAATATAGTGACAAAAACGAGTACAGCTTGGGCTTAATCTAAATCATAACAAGGTTTTGCTGTATAAGTCAATACTTAGGCCCATTTGGACCTATGGTATTGAACTGTGGGATACTACTAGCAAATCTAACAAAGTTTTCCTTCAGAGGTTCCGGAATAAGGTGTTGCGAGTCATCGTCGATGCTCCATATTACATCTCCAACAAACTAATTCAGTCCAATATTCCCTTAGAACCCATAACGAGTGTGATTAAAAGTGTTAGTGCAAAGTATTCTGAAAGACAGTTAGTGCATCCTAATGTACTCGTCAAACAGTTAAATGTGCGTGATGCATAGTGAAGTGAGTAGGGTCAAAGCATACTACCCTACGAACTGAATATTAGACACATAGAGTGAGATATAAATAATCTCTAGAATAAGTTAGAATAATTGTTAGAATAAGTTAGGATACACATTAGAATGGTTTCTAGAATATGATTTTTATTACAATTTGTACAGTAGAACCACTTACCGAAAAGATCTTCCACATGTCGGTATATATATATATATCCACACATCATATTGTATAACGGTAATAATAAAAACATACTGACTCCCCACGGGCAGATTGTTGAAGTTCTCAGAGATTAATTTAAAAAAGCTATGTACGGTATGTATAGTAAGTTTTTGTCTTCAACAATATATATGCTTATTCTATTCTATATATATATCATCTAAGATAAACATGTCCTATGCATTACGACCAATATTTTGCATGATTCATATTAATATATTTATACGGTTTTCCCATAATTAGGTCCAATTTAAACATTTTACACTTATTTACGTTTAATTATTTGAGATGGTATCTGTATCGTTGCACATATGTGCCTATTATAATATATCATCCCGTATAATTAGTAATTAAGACGAAGCAGTCATAAAAGATAAAGTCACTAAAAGAGCCATTAAGGAGGTATGAGGCATATTTTAATTTAGATCATAAAATGCTTTTGAAATTATGAAAAAGGAGCGTTAAAAATCGGTTATAAAGTAGTTTGAGATAAGGGTAACGTAACGTGGCGTAATATGAATTTGGGTGTAATAAAAAGGGTACATAAGATTTTTCTGTTGGTTTAGATGCGGGTTATTTTTTGTAAAATTATTTGTGCACTAATTATTTAATGTTTGGTTAATTTTATCAATGTGGTCCCTTTAAAACCAATAGTTATTATTATATGGATATGTACAATGTACCAGATTGTTGAAATATTTCACAATTTCATTTCAATTTGTTATCAGTATTACATTGAAATGTCAGGAAGCGTCGTACACCGTTTGAACTTTTTTAAAGTACCGTCCATACAAGGGATCGTTACAAAAATACAGAAATAATTTTCGAAGATCATCAATTAATTAAGAAGGATATAATACAAGCTTTAAACATCTGTCTCTTGTTCAAAACAGGATTACTAATACCGGAAACCAAAATATGAATTGATTCAACATCCAGATAAATCGTGAACTTTATTCATTGTTGTAGTT
This sequence comes from Rhynchophorus ferrugineus, assembly GCF_030347505.1. Taxonomy (NCBI): domain Eukaryota; kingdom Metazoa; phylum Arthropoda; class Insecta; order Coleoptera; family Curculionidae; genus Rhynchophorus; species Rhynchophorus ferrugineus. The sequence goes on from NW_027472580.1 coordinate 47,092,432, forward strand.
AAAATCTGTTTCTTAATTTCAGTTTCGTTTTTGCAAATAAATTAAACAAACTTATATAACGAGCAACCGTTATTTTCAAGTACATTAATTTTAAATGATTTTTAAAATTTTTCAGTTTGTTTAATTTTAGCGCCATTTTCTCCTCAATAGATAAATTAGCTCATATTATAATACAAGAAATGAATGCTATTGGATGAAATATTTCATTAAAAAATTTTAAAATGCATATTCAGCTATAATAAAAACTTATTATTTCGGGAATATCTGTAACTAACAAAAAAAAATGGGAATAGAAATTGCAAAGATCACTTAAGGTCATCTCAGAATAAAATTATTTCTCGGCTGTCTATCAGTGTTGTATTTTAAATATTTTAAAAATAAATGGTTATTAAATAATATGCAGAGAAAAAACAGTAGTCAATCCCAGACAGTAGGATAAGTGACGTCAAGTTCCCAAACATTAGCTTTTTGTATGGACGCAATAATTTATATTTATAAGATGATCAATAACATGCATTATGATATGTTATTATAGCAAGAACTCAGCCACTGTTGTCAGTGTTGATGGACTTTGAAACCATCTTCTATATAGAGATAATTAACACATTTTTGGACATAATTATTGAAGAGATTACCTTATCACATTATTTAATGAACTTATTTCACCACAGAACATCTGTCACCCTCGTAATATACTCTGCAAATAAGTATCAAGCTTTCTTTAAAAAAATTAAATTTGTTGTGTATAGAAACAGCGGTATTGGTAAGCTAAAAAAGTAAACTTCATTATTATTACATGAAAAAATCCAACCTTCAAAGAGTTATATTATATTAATGATTAATAATATCAGCTATAACATTACATATTGGAAAAACATGTGGCCTTATAGAGTATGATCTTTGAAACGGGTACTGTGTATTTCTTATAATTGATCAAAAGCGGTTATATATCTAACAATTGTTTAGATTTCTTTAAGTGCAATAAAAATAGTTGTACTTTATAGTAAGCGACGTGTTAGCAATGCTGAAATAAATGATAAAATGCAATTAAATAAACTAAATTATAAATATATAGAATCATTGATGGCATTAAACAAGTTGTAAAAATTGCAATAATTGTTTGAACTAATATAATTTTTCAGTGAGATGAGTATTTGTAAGCATTTCTCTAAAATTAGCTCCAGTAATCAACATAGATGTACATGAAATAAGGCTGCGAAAACGGAAATGATAAAGACGATTGTTCAAGAAAAATGGACTAGAAACATTTTAAAAGGTATACTTCTATACATCCCCTAAATAAACGAATAAATTGAGGAATGGTCCGCATTTACTTTTGTAGCTTTATGAACATTTGTTTCGGAGATGTACATTGATTGCTGGGCATTCAGATACTTTTGGGATTTTTTTTAAATAAATATGTTAAGGAGCGGTGATACTCAAACTAGTGATAAATTATTGATTCACTGAGGTAATGTCCATCAAGTTACAGTGTTGAACAAATAACCCACTTATTTTGATATTCTTTGTTTCTTTGGTTATAATTCTAAGATATGAAAAGAGTAAAGTTGCCATTTAGCCATCAGAATATTCGTAAGAAGCAAGAATTAGTTACTTATTGATCCATAAATAAGTTACATGCAGATTAAAACAAGCTAATGATGTATATGGACATTATATAATTATAATGGACAATATATTTTAAAATATGTTTAAGAGACTTGGCTATTGCTCATCCAGTTGTAGTAACTATTTGATTGAAATAATTAGATAACTTGCATAACGCTCTTAAAAGTGTTTAAAATGTAATACCCTGGCCTTACATAATAGTTGCACCTTCCATAAGGTATATTTTTTGTTTAAACCTATTTAAATCATAAAATATACTCAGAGAGGGTTATTTATTTTATAAGGAGTAAATACAGTTTTACGTCACTTAAGATGACGAAAACTCCATACATTTGACGGACAGTTGCTAACATAAATGTTTCCAAATCTCGTAATATTGCGATTAATTATTAGGCTTTATATGCGAGCTTAAAACAACAAGTAAAGTTTGATGGATTAAATTGGAGAATGGCCTTACGAATTTGCCTAAATCACCAGCAACGTTTACCAAACTAATCTAGTAAGCCTGTTTCACATTGTTTTGATGTTGACAGTTTACGATTTCAACACTTCGTTATTATTCTAGTTAGACCTGATGATAAATAGTATCAGTAGGAAAAAAAGTTTAATCTGACCTTACATGGTGGTTACATTGAGTTATATTTTGGCCCTGATATTAACTAAAATATTTTAAGATAATTTTTTATAATTTTTTTGAAGGTAAATATAAATGAAAGCGTTTTGAGTTCTACTATTGATATTAATCAGCTACTATATAGACATAAATCTACAAAAACAAAATTCCTTAAGCATTAAAGAATGAAGTAGCAAAACATAGATCTACTTGACATTGATGATTGTTGTGATTATCGGTTAAGTATAAGTAAGAAAAGTAAATCTAGAGAGTGGTATAAGAGTAAGATCCAATTTCGTCTTCTTATTTTGCCTCTTGTCTTATCTTAAGCATAATGTAGAAGACTGTTCATAAAAAATCTACTTGGTATAGAAAACCCTGCAAAATATACCAAGTAAGTACCGTAATATTAATTAAATTAATAATAATGATATAGACTTCTAGTTGATCTTGGAGGGAAGTTAATGGGCTTAAACTAAATATATGTCTTCACATACTAATTGTGCCTTATCTTTATGCAATTCCAACAGGACGAGATCATAAAAGAAAAAATAGAAACTACGATAGTTATCATTGGAAAGAACGGTGCTGAATTAAACATAGGAGATATTTACTGCACATCAAAATACAAAAAAGGCAACAACAATAGAGAGATTTGTTTTTAAAATTATGTCCTAGATTTATTATTAAAGGGGACCTTAATGTTAAACACACAGCCTGGAGTTCATAATTAATAACACTGGGAAAGGAACCTAGGAAGGAAAAAGGGAAGAAGTAACTCGCAGAAATTAATATTACTAATTGTAATCATTCAGGGCGTGAACTTATTTACTGGTACATCGAGAGTAAGTAAAATGCCAGATCTACTGGACCTTTATATTTCGAAAGCCGTCTCATCAAATGAAATAGGAATCGAAAGCTTGCGCGATCGGATCACACTCCATTATTGTTAATACTAGGCGCGACAATACTGAAAAAAAAACAAAAAAGTCTAATCTCAACAAATATAATAACGAGGACACATTTAGACTCATAATAATTCATGAACAAATAAGTTTAAAAGAAAGACTCAAAAGTATAGACGATCTTATAGCTGCTGTAGACACAACAATATTTAATAGAATTACTAAACAGGAAAATCAAAAGATTAAATAATATAAACAGAGTTGCTTCGAAAAATATATTTTTTTTATAACATCTTTATTAGATACGCTTAGTACAATCTTAATTTACAATTAATTTTTTACTACTTTTCCTATGTAGATTGGCTTAATTAACAAGCAAGATGAGTGCGAGAAAATACATCAGTATGTATTCCTCAATTATAAAATTATAATTATTATTAATTATTAACTTATAGCTATAGTTTACACTAATAGTACACACTAAATGTTCACACAAGTTCGTATGGTTTTCTTCGTTTCAATCTTCTGACATCCTGCGTGCTGTCCAGCAGTTGTATTGCTTCCACGCTAGTATGATTTAGTAATCTTCTTTTGTGTTTCAAGGCAAAATCCTGTACAACTTCGCAAATCCATTTGATTTGCAGGTCATCGTGCAGTTCTTCATTGGTTACATAGCGATAGGCATTGGTAATCAATCGAAGAACCTTGTTTTGACAGCGCTGTATGACTAACTGATTTGAATTCGAAAAATATGTAAGCGAATTAAGCCTAAGTCAATTTGGACCTATGTATGTGGAACAAAGACAGACAAAGACTATTCGCTATGGAAAGCAACTCGGAGATTTAAAAGACCAATTACTAAAGTACCGTCTATTAAAATGATCAAAATTAGTGGGTTGGACGTAACAACGAAAAGCTGAATTATTCGCAAAACATTTAGCTAACGTGTTCCAATCCAATATACACCCTATAATAGATATAAATCATGTGTATCAGATCAATTTAAACCTGATTTCTCCTATGGAAGTTGCCACAGAAATTGACAAACGCAGCCCTAAAGCTACTGGAATTTATATTTCATAGGAGTTATTCAAAGAGCTGCCAGGAAAGGCAATAATCATGTTGATATATATATTCAATTCCTATTTGAGACTGAAGCATGTTCGGGAATGTCTTAAGGTTGCTCGAATACTTATGCTTAAAAACATGACAAACCGTCCGAACAAATTGGATCTTACAGACCTATTTGGCTGCTACCTCCGATATCAAAATGATTTAAGAAAATGTTGTTAAAACGTATTAAACTATTTATAGAAATAAAAGATTTCCAGTTTGGATTTCGAAACGACCACTCGAAAATCGACGTCTCACAAGCTTTTAACTGGGTATGAAATTTAGGTTTAATCTACAAAATGAGCTAAATGCTGCAGTGGAATTACTGTCGACTGCTGAAGTCATATATTTTTGAAGACAAAATTGTATTCCCGCATGAAGTGTCATTCTCAACAGTCAAGCCTATTTCGGTTGAAATACCACAGGGTAGTTGTCTTGGGACCACTCCTGTATCTGCTGATATCCCAACATCAAATAAACAGTATTGGAAACATTTGCCGACGACACATTTATTATGGCCAAGGATGTATCTCCGTCTAAAGCTGCAGAAAAAGTACAATTAATGATCAACAAGATCAACAAATGGACTAGCGCCTGGAAAATACAGCTTAATACCTCTAAACGGACCAAATTAATTTTGCGTTGCGGCAAAATGACTACAACCTAATTATATAACTTGACGGATGCCCAATTCCTCAATCAGAATCAGCTAAATACATCGGAAGACATTGAGATGGTAGGTTAAACTGGAAACATTATGTTAGACAATAAGTAGAGCAGTTTAAACTCAACATCAAGCAACTGTACTGCTTAGTCGGAAGATACTTTCAACTAGACCTAAAATTAAATTAATCAACGAAATTGGTTTATCAGTCAATCATAAAGTCAATTTGGACCTATGATGTGCAAATATAGGGTTGCACTAAAACATCCCAACAAGTAGTAAACCAACGCGCCGAAGAAAATTTCTACGATTAGTTACTAATGCTTATCGCTACGTAACCAACGAAGGAGCGAATCCAAGATTTCGCCTTAAAATATGAAATAAGGTTGCTAAATCGCAATAACTTGGAAGCATTACAGCTACTCGACAACACGCAGGAAATCAGAATATTGAAGCGAACCAATCCATATTTGTTTAGTATATAAGTGTATTCTTAACTTTATCTTAAGTTGTTTAGTTTTATTTTAATTTGGGAAATACATACTGATGTATCAATCCTGCACTCGACTTGGTTGTGTATTAATGTAAGTACAACAGAACAATAGTAATAAATTAATTTGTAAATTAAGATTGTACTAAGCATATCTGATGTAAGACGTAAATTATTTAAAAAAAATCTTAATGTAATAACAATAGAGCTAGTTACTATCAGACGAAGTTAAACAAAGAAATATTAAAATTATGGATCCGGTTCAAACGCAATGTCGTCAACCTGGAACTAATGAATCCCTTAAGAAAAATGCGCAAATACACACCTCGAAATTTATTATATATAAATGATCAATGAATTCAAATTTAATTAGTTGGTTTTTAATATCACGTCATATATTTTTATATCCTAAACAACAACAACAACAACAAACATTTGTAACAATATAAAAAGTTTCACTAAAAATTTTTGTTTTCTGAACGATATTTAATTAAAAAAGCAATAGAGATAATAACATTTAATGTAATTTATTCGAAAAAATATATAATACTAAAAGTCTCCGTATTTTTTTTGCATAGTTAAATTATTATTTGTATCAAAATAACTGTTATAATAACAATTAAAAGAAGTTTTTTATTTATATTTTAGTTGTAACGTAATAAAATGTTTAACTTTCTAATATTTAAGGCGAAAAATTACCTGATATAAAATATATGAGTGCCAGTAGTAAACATTCCTTCACCAAATAACACATTATTAAAAACTTCAGTTAGTTGATTTTCTCTATTTGAAGCAATCTTTTGACACTCTCACAGTTAAGCAAGTACTCTAACAATCCGTTTCACACCACCACAGTCAATTAAAACATAATAGCGTCCTATTTAAAATAAAAATCGGGATAATAGTCTTCTCCGGAAAAGTTTCGTGCGATCGCAAGTTTTGAAAATGCGCGCCAATCGCTGTCTATTGAGCCTGATATAGAGCGGAGTCGGTTCAAGAACCGTCAACGTTACGAACGCAACTGATACAAAGTGGTGGGTTTTCGTGATAGAGCAACAGTTTGAGCGCGTGCGCCTCGCGACTCGTTTTTCGCGAAGGCCCTTAATGTTTTGTCACATCGTTAAGTGGTGGTGTCTTTTGCTGGATGACTTTGCAATAACCCTCGGTATAAATGAGGGTGTGATGTATGGGTTTTTAAGTGGGCTTCACAGCCGAAGTGTCTTATTGTTGATGGGGGTTACTTGTTTTGATTTTTACTGCTCTCCGGTTATTATTCTATGATTTTCTTCAGCGAACTGAATAAATAAACCCGGGATATTGTGGTTGAGCAATATCTGATGGAAATAGATAAAATAAATGTTTTGTTACAAGATCTGGGTGAAAACGAATTAGTAAATGTCGTCTGAAGTATTTTTAATTCATCAAAAACTTGCCAATATTGAAGTTCACCGTTACTTTTTACGTTTTAATTAGCTTATGTTCGCAAGTGTTTTTTTTTAACTTTTATTTTAAAGACGTAATTTTATTGATTTCCAATTTGTACTAATATCAGATTGGATGGATTACCAATATCCGACAAAATGCGATGTCACCATCCAATTATAAATAAAAATGCAAATTGGCCGCCAAAATTCTTATTCTACCATATAAAATGTCGAAGCTCTATACTCCATTACATTTATACATTGGTTTCGTAGGATAAAATGGCATGAGAAAAACTAATTACGGCTTTTATACATTATATTTTTTATTATTAATACATTTCAGACACTAAGCAAAGATATATGTGCCGATGATTGATTTATATGATGTGCCGCACACCGCTAAGGTCCGGACTATATGATGGATGTTTTTTTTAAATTTATTAGTATATTATTACTAGTCGTTGCGGACTAACTTATGTTACAATTAGCCTCAGTAGCTTTAAACTAGGTACTTATTCCGGAAGAATTAATTGTCCTTACTTCTAAGTTTCTAAAATAAAAGTTAATAGTATTTTTCAGTGTTTTTACCATTTAGTATACTTCACTACATAACTAGACAATATTACACGGTTTGGTTTTACTAAATCTGTGTCCTAGGTCAGTGGTGTGCAAAAGTTTCAGCACACCACTGACCTAGGACACAGCAGCACAGTTTCATTCGGGTGTTTACAAGGATGTTTACGAGTTATGTTTTCCTCATGTCTTGTTACAAATTTCTTAATTTACTCTTTGAAATGGAATGGGAAGGTCTTGGTGTAAGTAATGGTGTAAAACAAATAAAATATTTTTATTGTGATTATGTTGCTTCTCACATAAAATTCCCAAAAATTAATTCCATAGGTCCATATACGTTTTAATATGTACAACCAGTACATTTTTTTGTACTCTTATTCGAGTTATTTATTTTCTTTTAAATCTTGACATTTCCTTTTCAACGAAGCTTTACGTCGAGATTCATCCCAAGGTACTTAGTAGTGTTACTATGTCAGATATTAGTTTTGTTTTTCATTTACTGGTATATGAACAGCTTGGTTGTAGGTGGATTCAATATGCACTGACTTACTTTCGTTGACTTACATTCTGCATACCTGATTTCACTTATTTATAATATTATTTGACTGTTTAAGTTTTCTGGTAGATCCAAATATAGTCAAAGTAACATTTTTCGTTTCTGGTATGACACAAGCATAGAGAGGTAATAAACAGGACCATTCTCTCATTATTGACTAAACTTCTTCTTGTTTAACTCTTGACATCCAGGTGTAGGAGTTACAGAATTTTACATATTGCTTCGGTAACATTTATTGGCTATTTTCGTGAATCATTTACGCCGAACTTTAGGCTTGCCCTACATCTAAGATTATAATAGACACAGTTTTTCTTCGTTGGCTTTTACGATTACGCCTGTTATGTAAGTGGCCAGCGGTTGAATATTTACTTATGTTATAAAACCAAGCTGATGTACTGATGTATGGAAACTTATTATTCAGTCTCTCCGTAATTATGGTACTAGAATACGTCTACTTAAAATAAAAATATTCGGGGTAAAAGAAGTAAACCATTTCTTAGGTTTTTTCAAGTACACATTACCATATATAGCTTAGAGCTTTAAATGAGTTTCTGAGGTACTTTTCTTCTTTCAGAAACATAATATTAAAAAATAGCCTTCCAGAATCTCCGTTTTCAAAGAAGTAGCTTATAGAAAAATATAAAATAATATGCTCACTTTTATTTTCATTTCATTTTAAGGAAAGAAGAGGCGACTTGTTGAACGGCAATACAAAATGATACTAACGGTTTTTATCAAACCTAACTACTATCTTCAGGTATATTTTTAGATGGAGCACTATTTCCAATAATCTGTCTAACAAAATATACTTCAATTTCAGCAATATAGCTCAGTTTGACGATAGTAGAGTAAAAGTTGCACGATATAACATATATGGTTTTAATCTGGAAATAATTGAAGGATTATTTCCCAAGAACACCTCTGAATTTTAAAAATCGTCACAAATATTTGAAAATGTAATTGTTTCCAAAAACATTACAAAAAATATTTAACCACATATGATATTGAGACTGTGATAAACTTATTAAGGTTCTCTACTATATAAAAGATTTAATCCTGTTCTACGTTATACAAAATCAATAAATCTTACGAAGAACTGGGAAAGTCCTACTAGGCACTACACAAAACAGTGTCTAGCTGGAAGCCCTTGTTAGGTATAGCGAGTGATATCGTCGTCCATAAAGATTTAACAAGCCTACGTTATATCTATGGGTTATCTGGATTGACTTAAATTTTATATTGGCATCCGTTGCGAATCGAATTAAAAGGACCCAGGCACACAGAAAAAAACTCAGAGTCGCATTGCCCAAGACAAAGCCAGAGGAACAAAACATAGGTCTTAGAAAGTAAATTGTATGGGTACAGTGAGTGCGGGTACACATTATATATAGTCCGTTCAATAAAATAGTGAACACATATCATCCAAATGTGTGACGTCAAGGCATTGCAATCACTGCAATTGCCCCATCAACTTTGAGTTTTAGTTCATTCTAATTTAAATAAGTATATTTAACGCACCTTTTTTCGAAGGACTTAAATTACAGTTAATTATACAGACGCAATAGTTTCTAGGTTAAAGTTGCTTTTATTATATATACATTGCATTCTTTTCCACACCACCTATGAGGTAGAGTTCTAGGTATGCTTTCTAGACTTTGGCATTTTCAATTAGAGTAATTACAAATATTAAGCAGTAATTTTAAATTTATCAAGAGAAGCAAAGCACCAAAGCAACGTTTGCCGGTTTATAACCTCTAATTATTATCAGTAATATTTTGAAGAATTTTGCGCATATTTGACTATCGGGCGAATTTTATAAGCTGATTTGGTTACATGTTCGAACATATCAAACAGCATTATATTTCTTCTCCAAATCGTCATGTAATAATTTTTAAAATGTTGATTCGGCTGATATATATGATTATGAGAATTGGTAGAAATCATTCATTGATTGCCTGTTCTCGATTTGTTTTTATCTCGGGGAACATTAAACAGTCTATAGTTTATGGGCTATATTACATCTAACATTTTAGAAAACTATGCCATTATTTCACATTCTTGAAAAGTAATCTTTCTTGTCATTTTATGTCAAAGATATTAGCTCACCTGGCCTTGAAAATAATTTAATAAACCTCGACTATATGTACCTATGTGTATAACCTTTTACAACTGATATCTTTCTTAATTTCTTTTAGTATTTACAAGTTTGATATATGAACTTATTATTATACCATTACTACCCACATTAAATAGGAATTGTATTGACATTATCATTATCTGCTCTAAACAATAACATATTCTTAAATATACACTCTTAAAATCCTTATCTTGTTCATTGCTTTATAGCGACACCGCCGAAGTTGATTTATCAACCCGCCAGATGGTGTCATTACATGGTGAAATGGTTATACTCCCCTACAGATGACTGAGCATTATCCTCGATGTGATGTATGGCCTTTTAAGTAAACCAAACAGATACCTGCTGTCGCTTTCGTTGCTAAATTTTTCGTTTTTATGACAAGACATCATCGTGGCATGATTAATCTGTCAAGACGCTATTCCAACAGTATTGTTTTACCAGAATATGTAAATCAATTTATTGCATATATCTATAATAATTATAACGTAATTAATACTTTAGTATAAATAAAATTAGTTTTATAAACAAAAAAAAAACTAGAAAAAGGTCTGATGTAGGATTGGACATATGGTACAATCCTTAATTCTAAATCAGCTATTGGGTTCGTTCAACTATTATTATTAATACTAATATTATTACTATAGTTGTGTACTATATTTTATATTATATATAAATTGGAATATATGATACTAATTTAAAAAAATATATTCTTTGCTTATTTTCATGTATTTTTTAAGGTCTTCTTGTACAGTAAAATATATAGAAAGATATAATAGTATAGTAAAATGTATGGCATGAAAAGATAAAAGCCGCGATAAAACGGGCTGGTTAAGGCGACAGAACGGTTCTTCTACTGTTGCGATAGTGGAGTATTCGAATCCTACTAGGGCATGGATGTACTTTATGTCTGTGGTTGTGACTTAATATACATATATAATAAAATTTTGTAAAGATAACAGATAGCAGCCAATACAAAATAAATCTATTTGCAAAATAAAATAATATTTTAAAACAAAGGCTAATTTTTTTGAATCAACCAATTATATAAGCCATATCTTCTCTCAATAGTTTAATAGTTGCTGTATTTAATTAAAATACAAGGGATAGGCGTAGTTTTTTCACAGTGGGATCATACAGGTCTCTCATTTCGATTAATGAGGTGGTCTAACAATATGAATCAAGAATTTGAAGAAATAGTAGATATGAAGGCGGCAATCTTTGTATAGGTTCTTATAAAATTTGTATTCTGAGTATTTACTGGTGTTTGAACAGAAATTGAAGAAATACGTTCTGAAATTCCCGAATGCTCCAATCTGTTCAGAAGATGGCATTTATATTAATATGAGGAAAGGCCCAAAGTAGCTCAAATGTGAAACATATACTTTCTATCCGAAATAAATTACATTCCTCCTATCATCTCGACTAGAAATATAAGGGCTACTGGAATGACAACATTGTGTATGTAATACTATGGGTTTAAGTGTGAGGATGCTTCGAAGAACACGTAAACAGAAAAGTCAAATGACGACGATTAAATATACAGATCCGACTGCAGTTACTTTAGCTATAAAGCTTGTAAATGGCTGTTTCGTTAATTCTTAACCGAACTCTATGCTCTTATTACAAATATACTTATGCAAGTACTTTTATATTATGATTTTAAGTCGCAGACAGTTGAAAAGAGCAATTTTATGCGTTGGGCTGTTATAAGTTTGAAAAAGAGACGGAAATAAAATTAATTTCTGAGAATTCAATAGTAAAAAGTTATACTAAATTGACCGACGAATAGTTAGCTAAACATAGAGCAAAAATTGTCAGTCAGAATTATATTTTACTGCTACACAATGCTATTGTTCATACTGAGAGACTCGTTAAAAGCTCTTTTTCAGAAAGCAATACTCAAATTTTAAGGTGGTGGCCATCCCGCTCTTCTTATTTCAATATTATTGTTAGCGTAAGTTACCAAATGTTACGTTAAGCGTACTTAAATGTTCAGTACGTCTATTTTTTTTTACCTAACTCTCCTAAATCTTTGTCGCGTCATTCGAGCCCAAAAAATGTAAGCATATTAAATGTAACTTACATCTAAACAATAGCTATCTTTTTGTAATATTTATATAAGTAGCCGTAGAATCTAAAAACTAAAAATAAAATTTTACTAGAAGTTGAAAAATGGTGGTGTGTTTTGTCGCCTGCATATTTCTATGAAGTTTTCTGTCAGCACAGCTAATTAATTATCATCTTCAAACTTTTGAGACTCTTCATCGCGTGGCTGCTCATCAAAACTAAAATCATGATGTTTAGAACGTATTATTTTCAGTGCCAAAAGCTAGGAAACAAACCAATTATTGTTCCTACGATTCTGACAAGATATAATATATATTAGCAAACCAAACAGACGTTGTCTGTGTTGAGTGTTGTGCAATCAAGTGTAACAATTGTTTCAATACATGTGCAGTGATATCAAAACGATTCACTGACTTGGCAACAACAAAATTTTTATTTTATCCTAGTTTAGATTGCACGTAGATGTGGGTATCCATAATGGGTACTGGATGTTGTCGATATTACTTGTTGCATCTACCTTACTGGCGATAGCATCAGCTAAATGCATGTAGTCCTCAGAATAAAATAAAATTTTGCTTATTAAACTTATTGTATCGTAATCGCTGGCATTCAATTTTCGCACATATATAAACAACGTATTAGTAAATATGAATGAAATATGTGGCGGCATTAGAGAATATTATTATCTTAATTGGCACGGATCATTAATCGGTATGCGTAGAGGTTCATCACGTTTCCTTTCGTTTTAATTTATATGCTTAAACAATAAAAAGATAAATAAGATACAATAAAATTACTTGTACAAAAAAATTAAAATAAAATAATGCCTATGTTGTACCTGTCATTGTATTTTTTATGGAATGGCTTAAATGGTATGGATATTCTCCTTTCCAATGTATCAATGGATATTGCAAAGCATCGTAGCAAGCAACTTACATTTAAATGTTTATATGGGTAAGCAGTCATAACAATTGCAAGTTTATTGACAGCTGCTACTACTACTACTAACCTAAGGGCACGAAAAGCGGTTTTGTCACATTATATTAATAAAATCTCCAAATCTAGTGAAACTGCTAATTCTAATACTTAACTTGTAACCATATTTTCCTTTTAGATATGTTAAGGGAAGTGATTTGTGAATATATAATATATAACATTTTACGTATCTCAATTTAATTATCGATGTACATTTTAATGAAAGACTCAGTGTGAAAATTACAATTAAGAATTGCATCTTGATTAAGCATAGGTATTTCACATTTGGATCTATAATTATTTGGTCGATGTAAAATGCAAAGAATAATTCTTCATGCTGGGAAGCTACATATAGGAGATCATAAGAGGTTTCCTGAAGTTTACCATTATTTACATTTAAAAACGGTTTCTGCGCTAGAAGAGACTGCATTGGCGAATAATAAATTTTATTTAAACGTTCATATCCTAAAATATAACAACATAATCGCTTTTCAATGATACATAACATTACAACTAAAATCGAAAGAAAAAAAGGAGGTCTGTAAGATTTTTCCCTCTAGTAATTCAGACGCGCAAAAGATAGTTACGGGTGTGCCCATTTAAGTTATCATTCTATATTTCTATGTTTTGTGGTTGAAATCAAAAACGTAGACGTAAACGAGACTTATCACTTGAAGTTTTGATATCCTGTATCCGATCTTTTTAATACCAACATATATAACTAAAATATGTCTATATCAAATATACATAATTCAAGAAAAAAATCTGCAAAATAATGTCATTCATATATAATATATATTCATTAATAATCAGAAAACTAATTTTAATACGTTAAGCATTAAACGAAACAATCAATTTTAATTAGTTCTTTAAAAATATGTGCTTAATTTAATTTGCCATTGTTTTCTAATTGATTTTGCACAGAATATATTGAAACCACCGTTCTATATTCGTAGATAACTTCGAAATTATGTTTTGCTGATCCAGCACAGAGTAAATCGTTATATAACTTAATTGAACTTTATTATGCCGAGGTAAATGCAAACAAGCCCACATCAAAAATAGACCAACAATATCGAAACGTCAGTCTTCAGTCCGCCTCGAGCCAGCGGTGTATACTTAGAATCGAACATCGGACGGCTCTCTCGTTTTCCCGTTTCATTTTAAATTCGCCGCTGGAAAATTTGACGCTGATGAGACTTTGATTATCCTTATTTTCTGCAGTTTTCACCTCGTTTTTGGATTATTTCCCCGTTTATTTCGAAACACTTTCCGTGAAAAGCGAGTAGCAAGTTTGGACGTTTTATTAAAGTCTTGAGAGTAGATTTTGCACGACTTCTTATGTTAATGGCGATGGCATTACCTTTCGGTTGTTACAGTTACAGTTATCTGATTAATGTCAAGATGTTACTAATTATCTACTTCCATAAACTTCGTGTATGTTACGATGTCACAAGTTCAGATGTTTGTAAATTATTTTTGTGTTACTTAAATATATTTACCACGCAGAGTTTCTGAATACAAACTGGTATTTAATTTATATTAATTTCACATACGAAAAAACAAAACAGTTTTTTAGCATAATACTTTTTGTTACGTAAAAAGGTCAATTAATTTCAGAGGTATTTTCTACAAAATAAAGGTTTCATTAAAAAAAATTGTAGGATAATTTAAGAAATATTATTATATTTTTGGAAGCATTTGAATTTCATATTGCAAGAAAGACAGGGCTTTTTACCTAGCCATAGATAGCTTTTACAATATTTACAATATGACCCATTGTGAGATCCATTTCATAAAACACTTCAAAATCCGCTTCTAAATGGATCTTATTTGCGTCAGGGTTACATATTCTAGAACTGGAACAATACAGAGAATATTAGCATAATCCTTACAATAATGGCAGAGTGCAAATTTTTCTCATAGAAAATAAATTTCACCTCAAAATTAGGTACTGCCTGGTGAACGACCTTTACTAAATTTACTTTTAAGCTCAGTAATCGCTAAGTGAATATCCGCATTAAGTCATGATTCCCTTTGATGCACTGCCTCTTTCAAGGAGACTTAAAATCACTCGGTTTTCAAAGAACTTTTAAAAGTTTTACAGCAATGTTTAAAGCGATGGACTTATCAGAAAAGTATCAATGGTCCATATACCATTTAAATATCATTGATTAGTGTATAACTTGTAAAAATCAATTTACTTATGATTGTAAATGAAGAATTAAGTTTAATTAAAGAAATAAAAGTAAAGCAAATAGCTTGTATTAGGTGTATTCATAAGTTCTGCTAATATTCTCGTGCGATAAACCTTCAGATTGGAGCTACCACAGTCAAGAGTTATACTCAAAAATTCTTGCAACATGGTGCGGAACGTTGTGATGTAAAACTAGAGGTTTGCCGGTCAGTTTTACAATATTATATCATTCAATTTGTTATCCTAACTGATGGCGGTCGATATGCGCACTAAAAACTTCTTTCAGTTCTCGCAGTTCTTTAGTTCACATTAAGTTCACCTTCTTTATCGCACTATATGTAGCAAAACCACCACGTAAATCCAGGGCCACGAATATTAATTTTCGACGTCATCCCTTCTAAATTATTTCGTGTCTTCGGCAGAATATTTCTTCAAATCAAATAATAGAAAAGTCGAGTAAATTAAAGTAACATCTGTATACACCGAAAACTGTAAAAGTACTAAAGGGACAACTGTTGCTACCAAGTTTAGAATATTGATACAGAAATCTACTGGTGCCTTATTGACTATAACAGCTAAAAGCACCTCTATTTCTTTATCATATTAACAATTCAGACTTGATACTTGCACAAAATGGTTCTTTCCTCAATTTTCTATTTTAACCTTGATATTAGAAAGCTATCAAAGTCAAAATATCTCTATTTCAGATTTCCAATTTCTTGAAGTCAATTTCTATATGTAGTTTCTAATTTGATATCTACATATACCAAAATGAATTTATTTTCGTTAGTCTAGCTAAAATTTAAGAACGGCTAGACCGATTTGGCCAATTTTGGTTTTATAAGATTCGTGGAAGAAATGGAAATACAAGGGAAGGTGCATAGGTTGGGAAAATAAAATAATTAATTATATTAACCAAAAATTCAACCAACTCAAAACTGGAATAAGTTATTATCATAAATAAGTTCACTGTCATAAACGATCAACATTTTTTTGGGTTGTAAAATATTTATGGCTGCGTTTCAACATTTATTTTGCCACCAATGATAACACTGATAAGTCGAATACGGATTACCTACCGCGGTTAGAATATATAGTCCTTCTTTCTTAATAAAACAGCAAATAAACATCATCAATGGCATCACACGTATTGCCAAATACAGTTTGTAAAAACGAAAAACTCGAAGCTGATTTTTTCCTGTCATTTTACTAATTAGCATTACTCTAGTTAAAAAGAAACAGAATGATATTGATGCGCCCGAACATGTAACCGAATCAATCCATAAAATTCAATTTGTATTGATACTGATCGATACCGTCCTTATATATCTCCGAAGTTATTCAAAACATTAATGATAATAATCAGAGGGTATAAACCCGCAAACCGTTCTTTTTCGCACAAATTTCGAATTGCTTTTAATTTTTTTTTGCAAGATACACCGGGTCGTCTGGTAAAAATATAAAGCCAGGCGTAAATGCGCGAACTCTATTTATACCAAACTTAACTTAGAGAACTAGAACTAGTTGCCGCTTCATGAAAACTTGTGATGCTGAAAAAAAATATAAAGAAAATATTATTTATTTTATTATATCCTGTACTATTATATTATAATATTACTTTGTGGTTATTAATATTAATATTTATTATGAAACATGTGTTAATTTTTAATAAGTTTATTATCGGAGCTGTTCCTGCTTCCAGCTAATTGACATCCTAATCATAATAAATTCATCAATATGCTCTAATAAAAGAGGCAAAGGGTTTTTTCCTTCAAAATTAAAGCTTAAAACCCATTATCGTCGAGCACCTTTTATCGTTCTCCTTCGATCCGCAAAAAGGAAAATCATTAAAAATTATTAATTTAATGAAAGAAACTTGAGTAAAGTATCAAATTTTAATTACGATTAAAAAGTTTTTGTTCGGGATTAATAAAACGCCGGCAAAAAGACGGATTCCTGTTGATGTAGAGACGACAAAGAAAAATATACAAAAATAATGAGGAGCTTGAGCTTACCTAAAACAGATAAATAAGTAGTTATATGTGTTATTAAATTTGAAAAATAATTGAAAAATTGAAAAATGTTAAATGTTTGGTTTGTGTATATGATTGATCAATTAATTTATTTTAAAAAATTAGGGTTTACGTTTGATTCCTCCTCGTAGCTTCAAAATCTTAATTTGAGTGCTTCCACTTTAATATCTTAGCAGATTCGACCTAAAATAAAAATATTTCAAAAATTACTCAACCTAAGGAACACATAAAATTCGTCTATCCGTGTACAGTAGAGATTCCAACTCTTAAGTTTATTCTTCTTTGCTCTTACTTTACATTGTCAATCATTTTTAATAGGCTTATGAATAAGCAGCTTTTGAATATTTTTTTATTACTACCAAACACAGTTTGTTTATATGAGGCGTTGTCAATTGCAATTAGTACGACTTTAATACCTTGGACTTATGATGGTATTATGATCGATAATCCACGATTCTCAATTGTTAATTATTCCCTAAACTAGATGATGTCTTTGTGTCCTGAAAAACTTTCATTCAATTGTTAAGTAAAATCATATTTTTTTAATTTCCTACAAAAATATTCCCTTTAGCACGCCCTCTCGTGATTCAGATGCGCATAACTGCATGATGCAGATGACTTCATTACAACTTAATATAGGAGAGATCGCATTCTATGAATCTTTATTTTATGAGATCGACTTACTTGTGACATAAATCAACGCAATCCAATCTTAATTTTATTGAGAACAAATATATTTCTACAACAAATCTGGGAAATACCTGTTTCATTGAAACAGTGGCACCACAAAATAAAGATACAGAAGGAGGTGAATTAAGAAAAAGGACGTAATGGCTTCGGAGAAAGGAAACTTGTGATGGGCGAAGCATCCTTTATGAAGCTAATTTCAAAGGCTTAGAACATAATTTAAACGGCCTTTTAAAATTCTTTAATAATGAAACAAGCAACCGGCCAGTTTAGGCGCGCAAAAAACCGCCTCTGATCTTGGAGAGACGAGAATTTCGGCAAAAGTTTAAGAGTTTCGGCAAATATTTGAGCCGTTCTAATTCATCCTGGCGATTCGTTTTCCTTCATTAGGACCGTCTTAAATTATTAATTGTCGACGTCGAATGGGTAATGCCGAGAAGCTTAAGTGGTCCGCTCTTAATTGTTGTCGTTCTAACCATAAAGAAATGGAAATATCTCAAAATAAATCGCCTTCTAAATACCAGTACTTCTAGGTAATATATCATCACTTCTCTAATATATGCAAGTTTTTTTAGTAATTTAAAATTAATAGATTCTATATAATTTCCGTCAATTTTAATATACTGATTACAAGAATATTCCTCAAATGTGTTGAGAGAACACTCAACAAGGGTCTCTAGAGAAGAGTTTCGCTACATGAAATATCTAGATGCTGTTATAAAGCGCCCATAAGCACCTGTAAGGAAAACATTTTGCTGCGAAGATATTTGAATGATTCCTTGATAAAGTTTGCCACACTGATGCAACAGGTAACAGCCCTGACATCTCATTTCACTGACAAAACAAATTTATAAAAAACAATTTAATTTCTGAAATAAAATTTTATGAAGAACCTGTAAGATAATTTTGTACTGTGCAATTAAAATGTTTTAAATTAATTTTTTTGGGATACCTGATATGGGATCTTATGAATGGTATACATGTCAAAAATGTCTTATATCATCGAGGTGGCAATATCGTGGAATAAAATAAAAGAGATAGCTCTAACATTATAATAAAACAATTTTGTTGGAACATGAGATATTTCCCTACCTTCATCAAATTAGTTTCACCTTGTCGGTCTACTGAGTACCTCATAATTGAATGGAAACAAATATTACATTTAATTTCCTTTTTCAGAATTTTATCAAATAAACTGCAATATATACGTGTTATACATGTTCCTAAATAAACATCTGGAATTCAAAGTATAGTTAAGTTTCAATTTCTCAAGTCCTGGTCCATAATACATTCTAGTGTTCCTACTATAAAGCCCATTAGAAAAGAAGTATATTTTCTATAGCTCCTTCATGTGCGAATGTGATGAAAATAATTAACTTCTGATGAGCGCTGTTAGCGATTTTGCAAATATGCTTATTGAAGGATGCATATTCCTGAATCCGTGAGCTCTAATAGATCGAAAAACAATTCCAAACTATCTTTGCTAAGTAGCCTTAAACCAATATATTTATTTTTATAATTACTCAAAATATTTTTCTTTAAATAAATAAACCCCCTAAAATAGTTATTAAATTTTTAATTGATGTGTTTTTATTATAATTGTGATTTTAATTGGGCAACAATTTTGCATTATTTAAGTATTGAGTCCCTTTGCAACAAAATTCCTGATATACTAAACTTACTGTTAATCCTTTCTTAAAAGATTTACATTCAGGAGCTATTCTTTTAATAGATGTGCAACTCTCAAATGGTTGATCCAAGAATAAAATAATATCTCCTATTTTCATAGCTTCTTTTAGAAGGTGATTAATTTCTAGAATTAAAAAGTAAATATTAGATTATTAATATAAATGTATTTATTCCTACTAAGAACATCAAAACACGCCGTGACGATCATATGATTTGGTAATAATAAGCTCGACCATATAATTGCAATTGATGGAAAATTGAGAAGGCTAAAACTGAATAAATAAACTTTCCAAGCAGGTGTCTTATCCTGATAATAATTTATATTTTTGTTTCCTATAAACTGAACTCCACAAAGCCATTAAGTAACCTGGTCTGGAAATACTATTACTAATATTGCTATAGTTTTGCTGGTTTAATGAATGATTTAGATTTAATGTCATATTGCGTAACATATACTTTTTAACACAGCAACTTCAAGAACCATGTTTTTATTATTTTGAATAACTATGTTTAAGATTTTCAACATATTAGGAGCCAAGAAAACATCGAGATTTTATGAACATGAAAATATATTTAACTTTTCTTTTCTTCTCCGATATAATTTTAATTCGAATAGATTTGGAAAGGGCAACCCTGACTGAAACAAATCCTTTACTCCCTTTAAATATATTTAGTATTGTTGTAATCGTATGGTAGATGTAACAAATCGAAAAAGAAATAATAATGGGAAATCGTTTGTTATTTTTATCGCCATATTATTGATATTCAGCCGAGCTTCTACTTTAATAGAAGAGATAGTTGTGACTACAACAAATCACGTGCTATATATTGAAACGTTTAAAAAATATATCACTGTAAAATACGCAAACCTCCACATCTGAGAAAATACTTGTTTTGATTGATATAACAGAATCCTAAGTTCGTTTGCACTTAGAAATTGGGTAGAATATAGTTGCAGATCAAAAATGAAGAAACCTATTGTTGGATTGCATAATGTTTCACAAAATATATCGATGAGGAAAAACAATTTGGTTTTTTTCAATAGATGGCCTTAAAATTGCATATCTGTAGATGTAATTACTCATTGATATAATATTATAGCGCCTTTGAAAAGTAACACATATTAGATAGCCGGAAGACTTAACTTATTTTTAACCATAACGATGTTTTCCTTTGCTTAATTCCTTACAGAAAACTAGACTCAAAAGGAAGCTAGATATTTAGGTACCACATCAATTAACAGTGCAATATTTACTCAAGAGTTTTCATTTGGGGGCGTGTGCTAAAACCAAGAGAAATCGCGCAATTTTTAGCTGAACGATTGAAAATCCAGCATCAGTTTGAGGGAAGATTATTTTAAGTATTTGGCTCTATTGAAAGGAAACTGTTTATTATTAACTCTTCAAACCTTTCAAGTTATTAGATAAAAATTGAGCCAATTTTTTTATATAAATCCGTTTATCCGGTACCACACAACTCTACTAATAACTTAAACTGGTTTCAGAAGACATAACGATTAATTGGTTCAGTTTTTCACTCATAAATATCTACGATGACGGAATTAAGAATGCTTTGCCGAAAGGTAAAATAATCTCAAACAAGTCTCTAAAAGGTCATACATAATTTTATTTAAAATTTATATGAATAAAATCGTTTTGGAGGATATCAAAAATTCGAAATTTTTCCCCAACCAATAAATGTATTTAATTTTTCACTTAAACGTTTTTAGAGCAAACTAATATACGGATATAATATACTAATATAATATACGGGTTTTTATGTAACAACAAATGTTGTTAAAATGTAAAAGTTTCCAGGATAAAACAACTGGCTCTGTACTACTAACGTATTTCATAGAATATTAATCATTTCCGCCTCCACTATTTCGATTTACAGTTCTATATATTATGTTATAATGCTTATTTTTATACCATGCGTTTATAGTGACATATTTTTAAAATTTTATACGCTATATGACTATCATAGTATTTTAATTGGCGACTGTTACATCTATCTAAATAATGAAGACTTTAACATGACGATTTAAATTCCATGACTTGCTTTGTTTTTGTTTTCGTAGCTAATTAATTCATGTAAATAACATCGTTAAATTTCTGAGATAAGACATATATAAAATGCTGGTAAAAATAGATGAAATTCGTAATAAATAGCAATTAATCCAATATTTTTTATATATCAAAAATTACGAGACAACAGAATAATGGGTTTATTGAAAGGAATATATCTTTTTTATTTTCCTTGTAATTTACGTAGTGATTACGCGTATGTATAGTCCAATATTTCCCAAACATATCATAGGCCTTCCGACAAAGAATATACCACGTTATTGTGGCCCAAAATGACAGTGATATATTGCTTTTTAATTGTTATCGGTATGACAACGAGGCTCCATAATAGGAACAATAGATTCTACTCAAACTAGTTATAGTCAGAACATATTTTTCATGATATCTATATCGGATAATTACATTTTATATATATATATATATATATATATATATATATATATATATATATATATATATATATATATATATATATATATATATATATATATAATCTGAGAATAAATATAACTTTATACATTTGAACACCAAAATGATTACTCCATATTGTTACATTTCGGTATGAATTGTTCTTGAAAAATTTCTTAAAAAATATGTTAACTACATATAAAGAAGATATTAGAAGATGGTATATTTTAGTATTTTCATTTCAGATATGGCATATTTTTTAATTTTCAAATTGGCGTAATACAAGTATGAAATTTAACAATAACGTCCTTAATTGATTTCTGAGCAGGAATATTCTTAGCTTTATCTATATATCATATTACTATATATCATAGTAGGCTAAGAATCTTTAGCAATATTGCTTATTTGATTGCATTTTGTATAGTGTATTGGGTAACAAGGAAACAATCTAGTTTCACTGCTAACAAAGCTCTATTAGTACTTATAAAGTCTACGGGCCCAATTACGTAGACCCGCTTATTAGGTGATTTTATGTGCTCTAATCGCAAAAGACTAACGAAATGTTTATAAAATAAACATTAAAGCGAAATTGTTTATTAAAAATTAATAAAAACTAAAAACTTAAAACTAAATACCAAAACTTAACTTTAAAAGTTTATTATAATATATCGATATTACGTTTGAAAATTTGAATTTGAGGTAATATCGAAAATTATCGATCAACAATACTATTATTATATTATGATATATTGATATATATGATAAAAAAAAATATCGACCAAAATTATTAATATTTTGTGAAGAAAATATTAATATATTTATATCGATATATTTTCAGCATCCATACCTCGTTGAGCCCACCTTTTGCAGAACAACAGTTTATAGGCATCAAAATTCCGCTTCAGTGAACATGTGTTCGAACTGACCCATGCACTTTTGCACTTGAAATGAAACCGCGATATTGAAAGGGTTCAATATCATATTTTCAGTCAATTCATGTAGTAACCATATTTTCTCTCCGTTTGAATCTTTACTATCGCATGAACTATTGAATTGATGTATTAAATCAATTATTAAGCTGTCCGAACATTCTGATTGAGAGTATGATTTGGGTTTTCGGTTGTTATTTACATTTAGTTTATTTAAAAAATACTTTTTAAATCGTTCAAATCGTTGATTACTTTTCAATCCTTCATAATTAGCATCTGTATACACTGAATAAATCAATAATATTAAATAAAAAGCTTCGTTTCGCTTATTCAAGTAAAGGAGTATCAAAACAGTTTTACTTACATTTACAGTTTTGCATATTCACTAATAGATAACGCTGATCTAGACATGAAAGCACTTAATTTTTAAGAACAATATTTTTCTTGCCTTGCACTTGGATGTTTTATTATCTTGCGGATTTGTTGACTTTTTAGATGAGTCTATAGTTATTTGATTAAGATATTACATTTATACTTATAACTATGCCTGAAAACTAAAATTTGGAGACAATAGCATATAATCCGAACGTACCTCGTATATTCACCCTCTTTATAATCGGATGATGGCCGCTACTACGATATAATGTTTTGTCACATGGCTTTAATGGTACAACCAATAAACTGCTGCTGTATATTGAGTTTTAATTTTCCTAGGCGTATTTAATAACAATTTCGTTGGCACCCCTGGTTTCACTTTATCACCTCTAAACAATTAAACAGTTTGAGTCATATTGTTATTTGTGCCGCTTGGGTAACATACATGTATAACGTTAATTTGTGGTATTCTGATAAATTTGTGATAATTCTGATAAAGAGTTATAATTGTATTTGTTTAATTTTTATTTTCATAATCTCTAAAATAATAAATTATTCTGGATCGAATAATGAATACTCTTTGTACATTTGTTAAAATAATTTGACACTGCATGTCAATTTTATGCAAAAATAATTGGAATATTTTTCATAAATGATAACCTGACTCTTTAGAAAGTAAATTCAATCAAAGGATATAAAATATTAAATCCACCAAATGTTCAACAAAATTGTTTCCAATTGTCGGTTATAAATTTTAAAATTATGAGAAAAAGTATGAGATGAGTAAATCCTACAAAAACCTCTTAAACCTACCAAAAACGTCAACAATTATGAGTCAATATACTTCTACTTCTTCTACTTTCCCATCAATATACAGTTATTGATCGTTTATAAAATTATTCAATCAAGATTAAAATCATAGTAAATCTTCACACTGTTTTCTGTATTTGCAATCTATGTATTTGCTTCCAGATATAGAGTCTAATTATCTAAAAGATCAACTTTACTACAGAATCTATATAAGATTTATCCAATCCCCTTACTATCCAAGTGACAAATATAGTTCTAAAACTGTTCTTCGGGAAAGACTAAATTGGAATCACTTATAACTACCCATTAATTTTTAGGGCATATGACCGAATCAAATTGAAGTGATCTGAAATTAATTTGTAAAACTGTGTTAGTCGAGCACAATAAAAAAGTACCTTTCTTAGAAACGACCATTTTGAGAATAAATTGCTAATAAATTTAAAAAAACTCTAAAAGGGTTAAAATAAAGACTGATTTGGTAGAAGACCTTTTTGATATAAAAGTTAATTTTGAAGCATTGTTACGACTACAACTTATATTATGTATAGTTTAAAAATATAACATATAGTAGTAGTTTATCTCAAAGCTTATTTCTGTATACGTCATCAAAATTTTCGACGTCAAAACATCGCAATGTTGCCGCGTCAAGTTTGAGTTTTAGTTCACTTGGGCTTTGACATACTATAATACAATAATCCTAATGTAAATTAAAATAAAAAATGTTATAAATCATATTTAATTTATTTCAACATTATAGTACATTTAATGCATATATTATCGAATGACTTAAAAACTACAATTAAGAACACATGTATGATTGTTTATAGGTTATAGTTGTTTTATTATATTACTATTTTATTATGTTTATTATATTTACATTATATTGAACTATTTTCCACACCACCCATGAGTTGGAGTTGTTGGCACATATTTTTAAGTAGTGGTGTTCCCCTGGAGACCTAATCCACAATAGTTAACAATTAAATATCAAATTAATATATTTTACATCTATTCGCATATTTACCTTTTTACGTTTAGTTCTTGTTTCCTTCGATGGTATCTTTACTTATCAAGTCATCTTGATATCACTGTATTTTAATTTCTTGTCCTACTACCTGTGTACACCATTATTGATAATAATTTTATCAATCATTGAATACTGCCTAATGCATTTACCATGTCTACAAAACAGTTAGTATTGATTGTCTGCTCATAAATTCTAACCAAATGCTCATGTTTAATTCTGAACAATTAGAATACCATTTTCTACAGTTATACTCTATTAATTACGTGTATACCTTTAGATGTTTCCACTCTCATCACTCCATTTCAGGAATTTCCAGCATTGCACGGCATTATTACATCTCCTGAGAGTTTCCTTTAGTCACTTTCACTAAATCACTAAACCGTTAATTTCCAATCTGTCTAGAATGTGTTTACAATGCACCAATTATTAATTTATTCCTCTGTATGTCTTACTTACTTCATACAAACCAAAGATGTTAAGGCCGATAGTGCTTCCTTCCACATATTCAAACAGTTCTTGATGGAATATCCTGCTCGACTAGCATGCCTATTATAATAAGTCTTTGTTATCCCTCATATCAATTCGATTGAATTGAATATGAAGTGATAGGGAGGAAGTCATAATACTTCGGGCTTATTTCTAAAATAAATAAATTGCAATATTTCATTTATACCTAGTAACAATTTGAAAAAGCCATTCCTTCATTAGAGCCTTTGTTGATGCTATTGTGGGGATTTTTTTTCACCAGTATGCTATGATATCGTGCACTGTGTTACGAATCACTTTACAGGCTAAAAATTAAATTTTTATAGATTTCGTATATTTGATCTCGAATAGAGTCAATATCAAGATGGTCAAGATTCGTCACCCACCTCCTATGTAGAAGGGTTTTCTTGGTTGAATCTAACGTATTGTTCTTCGTTTTGTAAGCGATGTTATTCACAGTACCCACACTAATATTCAGCGCAGCAGAAACTCGCTAAAAACATTTTCAATTAAATTGCAGCAATTTATAATATTTAATGTCATCAATAGTTACCATTCAATTTACGGGCCAAAGGGAGCCTCCATTATTTCGTTTCTTTTGGAAATAACTTATTAAAGCTGCAATAAATTTGTGACCCAGAATATCTATTGGTTTCGGCATTTTCAAACAAAGTGATGCATTACGGAGCGATCTAATTTTATCAAAATAATCAAAGCGTGAAAATAACGTTTTCCGGTTTATAACCTGTAGTAATTATAACTAATATTTTGAATAATTTTGCGTACTTCTGACAACCGGACGACTTTAATAGGCTCAATCCTTTACGCCTTCAAACGAATCAGATTTGTTTCTATTTTAACTAGAATAAAATGAGAGGGAAAATATTGTCTGATTCTAAAACGAATTTACACATTGCGGCGGTCAATACATTAAGCATATTGATGACGCATATACATATAAACTTTGAATAGATTATATATCAATATTACAAGAAACATATATATAATATCGTCAAATATCCCTAAAAAGCTTATTTCAAGTTAAACTGATAAATAAATAAATCTCCTGCAGGAATATTTTCGACAATTTCCTTTATGGGCTACGTCTTTTCTCTTCTAGCAGTGAATATTTTACCATTCATTGCGATTCTAGATCAGCTCCCACTAAACGAAATCCGAAAAGTCGTTCCTTCGGCTCCTTTTTTTCCTTGGCCCTGGTTTCGATTGAAACGCTCTCCTCCGCGTACGGAACGACATGTGTCGTTATCTAATTTCCTCCGAGTCAATTTTCTAAGATACTTTTGACGTCACCGTTTTATTTTATCTTTCTCAGTCGATATAAATTGAAATCAGTACTTAACTGTGACATATGACACGAATGTGTTTACGTAAACAAGATATATCAATATTAATTTTATATGATAATGGATTTTATATATAATATATTTTAACGATTTTTATTTCAACCAATTTTTTTTTCATATATTTTCCTGACCTATTACAAAACATAGGCTCATTAGACCTACATAGTGGTCTATGCCTAATTTAGGAACTACTAGACTAAGAACTATGACTTATCTATTATTAGGACTATCCATGACTAGGATGGTTGTTCCTTTTCGGATTTTAGTCTATTGCAACAACATAACATAGCATGTATTTTACCAACAAAAAATATAATTGAGCTCTTCACATTTGTTCTTAACATGTTGCTTCCCCCTGAGTTCATCAAGGGTCATGCCAAGTCATTTGGCTTTATTTCCATATGGGACTACTTGCTGATTTATGTATACTAACTGGTGCTTGGCTCTTTCGTTGATGAAATCAATACGCACTGATTTATTTTGATTCAATTTGATGCGCCATTTTTCTGTCCAGCATTATTTCGGCAATAGCTGTTTGTAAATTTAACGTCATCCACTGTGTGGTGTTGTACATTCTCTGGAGATGGTCTCCAGATCTTGTAGCTTTCTACTGTTTATCTTTGGGCCAGCCTCACTTCTGGGGTAGTTTGCCACTATGAGTGTTGAATATTCTTGATCAACTTCTCTACCTCAAAATCCAGTTCTTCTTCAGCTTGTATCTTTTTAACTTTGTTTCTAATGTTATTTTAAAATTTATTCAATCGGATTTTCTGTTACATCACGGCCTTCATTTATGTACCGCAGTTCAACATGTCGCCTCTTCTTTCGATAACATATATTAATTTTGAAAGTAAAATAAAAGTTTTTGTTATTATAAACCTTTCACATTGCGCCATTAATATATAAAGGAAGGAAAGATAATATTACAAAAAGCTACCATTACAAGATAATAGTATTAAAAATCTGTTTTAACTGGGAAAATGATTGCGCATAATCAATTGAGCCCTTTATTAAAAAGTTAATTGATTTGTAGATGTAACATAATATGTTTTATACTATTTTCATGGATTAGTTTTGGTACAGATAAAGCTTAAACAGGGGTCAGCGATCAAGATTAATTCAGTGTGAAGATGAAAAGATACGTAAATTCTAAAACCCATTTTCTTAAACGAAAGAAATTAATGTCATTTAGATTAATTAATGTTGTGGCTCCATCAGATTTTGTTTATTGTATATATGTTCATAATGAAAATGTGCGACATTGCGGACAGTACAAAGTTACTCTAAAATTTCAAATAAGAGTTAGCTTTAGGTGTATTCACAATGTAAGTAAATCGATGATTTTTAGATCTGCCTAGTTTCCATTACATGCAGTGTATGTAATATTAAAGCAATTATAACTTTTATAGATATTTTAATTCAAAATGTATCCATTAGAATAATTGCGCAAAGTTACTATGGTGAGGAGGGGTCAGCACGGCTTTTTTGAAAATTCACCCTAACTAATTGAACAAGATAGTGACACATAGAAACCCAAGGCTAGTGATATTCTGTACGGAAATAGAAGCCCTTTCGTTGAGTGCATGGGAGAATTAGAAGATCTATTCTTCAGTAACACTGATTTCAGGTTATGTATCATATAAATACAATTTTTAACCAACTGAGCAAGATAAATCAAATTCACTGTAGTAACATATGTTATTGATCATTTAAGTTTCAGTCATGAACCATCATAAACATGTATGCTAAGTGTTTGGTGTTATCAAAAATTGTGTAAACGATCGATTTCATTTTAAAGAACATCTAGTAGTAGCATCACTTTGGGGAATATTGCAGTAAATATCATAATGATAAACTTATTTTTGTATCTAAATTCAATAACGGATGATTTGGAAGAGAACTGTCTGCTACTTATTCAAGAAAATATTGCAGAACATTATATTACTCACTACACCTTCTAAACAATTTAATATTAAACAAGAAGGTATAATAAACGGGAGTGTTTTATATATTATAGTCTTCTTTTTACCAACTACTGTTTACCTGGATTGTACCAGTTGAATTTAGTAACTATTTAACATGGGCTCCACGGTTCTCACATTAAAATCGCATGAATCCTACCGACTGGCAAGAGACCAACTTAGAGACAATCTCAGAAAACATCCAGTTTTTCCCTGGCTATTCTAACTGCTATGATTAGGATGATATCTTCCAAAAATGTTATTAAACTCGCAAACGACAAATAAATATTTCAACTATATGAAAGAGAAATACCTCATGGTCAAAGTCTATTTAAAACGTAATATTTACAACATTTTTGGCCTTTTGCAGCGCATAATTAATGCATTCAGGGACAGTCTCATTAGCTAATGGCTGGCCATGATGCAATTATGCACTGTGTTGTTATTGCCTTAGGATTTTTCTGCTTTACTAACGTCGCCAGCCCGGAACGTAATCCCATCATTGCCGGAGCACGATCAGCACAGAGGGTAACGAGTTTCTCAAAATTTTCCAATACGGAGTTCATGACGTTGACACCTTTTGATTTTATTTCCTGTTCCCACGAAATCAATAATTCTTCTTTAGTCATGTTGTCGTCGTCTAAAAGCGAACAAACATAAGTAGGTAATAATTCGAAAAGTCGGTCGATCACACTGCAAAGCGAGAAAGGGCGACTTCTTGATTCTTGAAACAAGTTGCTCTAATATGCCATTTGACGTAATTGAGTAATTAATTTGAGTGTTGAATATAATATATGCTCCTTTTTACCAACTAATGTTTACCTGGATATTGATTGCCTGGATTCTGAGATAATCTCAGAAAACATCCAGTTTTACCCTGACTATTCCAACTGCTGTAATTTGTCATATTTTTCACTCTTGCCTAAAGGATAACTATAAAAAACAGTTAAATTGCTTTTAGAGAATCGCCTGATATTTTAGGAACCGCTACTGATCAGAGGCAATAAAATTGATGGAGTCACGTTTACACATTTGTGTAATTATATATATTGTTTCACTATCAAGTAATTTAATGTTATATAAAATAAATAGTTGTACATATATATGTTTATTACTATCTGTTCTTAAATAAGTTTCATCAAGACAAAGTAAACTTCCGTTTAATGTGTGCTGATATGGTTGTCTGATAACAGTTTACCGTTCAGAATGGTCCTCCAAGGATAACATAAATTACAAGCTCAATTATTTTTAGCCGCCTCGAATCAGATAAAAACTCTGTGCATAAATTAGGGCTAGTATATATAAACGCTCTCATTTCTAGGCAACTAGCTGAAATAGTGTTGTCGTTAGAAGCTTTTCCAGACAAAGCGGAGCTATTTTTTTTCCACGTGACACTGATTATTTTCACTCGCGTTGTAATGATTTGCTACAAATTAAGTTTTTTCACAAATAGCATGTTTTCTACTCATTGCTGAAATTGTGATATTTTTAGAACACCTTAGTTCAGGAAACATCTTAAAACATTTCCTACATAATTCCTAAATTTCTTTTATCTATCATACTTTTATTATTCTAATTTAAGAAAAATATAAAATATAATATCAGCAAAATCTTTATTTTATATTACAAAAGTTTTAGAGTATTAAATTAAATAATAAAAAAAATCAGCTGTTTAATGTCTTGTTTCTTGTAATGATAGTTCAATAGAGCAGTGATAGTTCAGTTTGTGAGCAGTTTATTTATCGGTGTTTTCCCATCTGCTATTTGTGACCGTACAAAAAATCTGGATGCTTAAGGTTTTTGAATTATAATGACATTGATGTAGCAATGTATATAATATTATTTTTGCTGTAATAGGTGCAGAATATCGTGTATAAAATATTCAGTATTTTAAACAACAATAATATTAGTTACATAGACATGCCATAGAAATTTATAAATTCAGTCAAAAATTCTTGTTGCGTTTTTTGAAATATAATGTAATTCTTAAGGTGGTTTGGCGAAGCTACAAATTATATGGAAAAATGCTATTTTTGAGCTGCTAGTTAAACATTGAAAAATAAAAAACCGCAACGTTCCCTCTCCTATGCCACATTTAGACAGTTTACCATATTGTAAATTTTATAGTAGATCATGCCAAAGAAAGGGATTTTTGTGTAAAATTTGAAGATAAAATATAAAACTTCTGTAGAATTTTAGGACAATCATAACATATATTATATGTAGTTTGCAGTGATTTAATAGTTTCAAAATCGCTATAGACTGCTAATGAAGCATTTGAGCAAAAAATTAACATCATACAGCATAGATGAGACAAAATATTTTTACCACAGCACTTGATATTAACATTACAATGCTCCCATAATATTGCAATAATGCTTATTCCGTTTGATGCCATTTAATCTGTGTCAGCAGGATTTTTTTCTTATCAAAATACCTGAAAATTGCTCCAATCTTCTTAGATAACATGAAAATATAATTTTTATTACATTTACTTATACAAGTATACACGGTTTTGGACCTAAACAAAAAAATTGCTGTTTTGAAGTATGGTTTAAGGTAAATTAGCTGAAACTGGCTGAAATTGGGTGTAGTTTCCGAAATATTCAATAAATTCATAATATTCGTAAATCATAAATGAACGTAGGTTGAACTGAGTCTTTTACACTGCTTTGGACGCATTAGGATCCAACAGTAATCGCTCATTATGTTTTCGTCGTAATTATTTAGTTTTAAAATATCAGGTCCAACAAATATTTCTTCTTTGATTCTTGCATATTGCAGTCTTTGAAACGACTTGGTTAATTACTGGAAAGTCGTTCCTTCGCTATTGAGTGATTTAACAAAGTTTTAATATGGCCAAGTTTAATGTGAAATGGTAACAATTAAACCTCTCCTGTGGGTTCACAGGAAGTACAGGGGACACTTTATTATCACATAATGATGACACTCTTTTCACATAATGATGATCATGAGCGGCTGTCCCAGAGACCCAGAAAAATTTCAAGAATCCAGATTGCATACAATAAAAAATCCAAAGACCAATAACCTATAATTAATATGTAAATCAATTAATATTTAAAAATTAAGTAAAATTATTTTTCTTCAACGTTTAGATCGCCACAAATGTTCTATTGATACTTATTGTATTTAATTTTGTCCAAAATTGTACGTAATCTTAATTTATTTTCTTAATTTACGCATTCCTTAATTTGTATTGCGTGAGCAATAGGAATGGATGGTTTTTTTATTTACAATGTGGAGTAGAGTCACCCTCAAATTGTAATTAGAACCATTTATGAACAAACGGCATCCGTTTCGATCACATGGTTTATTTCTCACATTAAATAAACCTTTATTAACATTGCAGAATCAATTGGGATTTTCTTTTTTAAAGAACGGTGAACGTGATTTCTATTTCTGTATGTAGTGAGTTGTATTTTAGGGTCAAGATGTTTCCATTCCTGCGAATGTAATAAAACAGCTTGATAAATTCTAATCTGGAATCAAAGGACACAATTTGCGAAATTAAAACATTTTCTTCCATAACGAAATGGCTTTCATTACTTGCCGGTCATAAAGACGAAGTCCTAGAACTGGCTTTCATACTGATGATGCGTGAGGATATTTATACTGTGCTAGTTTTTACACTTATACCGACAATATTTATCGAGTTAAAGTAGCAATCATCTACATGATCTTTATGTTCTCTCTATAACGTTAGCACAGAAAATGAACATTTTTACCAAGTGACCTCTTGTGCAACTTTGTTCTTTATGGGTTACAAAACAATTTTGGTACCCATATATTGTGAGTATTTGCTACAACAAAACCAAAGTATTTCCAAGCGCATCTTTGAGTGCATTTGTCATAATTTTTCCACGTTTATTGAGTAACCATATAATATCCACGTATGTAACAAAAATATTTTGAAACCACTAAACAACATTGTCTATGCAGTTTCATGTATTCCGACACACAATCTCAGCTCAAAAATAAGTTCCAAATAATATTTAATTCAACGTCCATGTGACTACTATCATTGCGTTAGCTGACAGTCATTAAAGAGCGCAGAGTTACAACCAGGCGTGAACTCGAAAACTGGAACCAATCCCGAGACACTGATTCAACATCCGACTTCAGAGCATGTGGTTTGCAATGATATAACTTTGTCATTTGCTCGGGTATAAAAGTTGAGCAGATTTTGTAAAGTTGTGTTATTAGTCAACAACAAATTGATATTTTATAAAAAAAATAATTCGTTACATTGTGTATATAAATATTTGCTATAAATTGAACAATATTAAAGTTGTCTGACAAAGGAAAAACTTATCCTATCATAGGCTTTCCATTCTCCGTTCTCTCAACGTTTTGATAATCTGAAATGAATCAATTCCTATGCGAAAAATAAATTGTCTAATATTTACAAACATCGCCCGAAAAATTCCACATAATTTACTTACCTAATGTTATAAAAAAAAGGGGCCAAAGGACTAGCGTCGGACAAATAAGGGACTTGAATAAAAAGTACCTCATATTTAGGGTATATAGGATGGAAATTACGTACCTACCCCTTCTGTGACCCCGCGCCATTGGTCCTTTCTCGACGTCCTTTTCCAGCTAAGCCCTAGAAAATGAAGCGGATTTTGTTCCCTGTTCGGTTTGCGTTGTTATCACGTTATTGGATATCGGCCCAGGACGGACCCGATGTAGTTCTGCAGAGCTTGCGAATATTTTTAAATTGAAAATTCCAGATGGAAATTTATATTTTGTAGTTGTCGATGTCGTTTTTTACTCCTTCCCAACTATGACTTCGAGATTCTGCCTTCGCAATATTATTGTAATTATATATGCGGTTATATGCGGTTATATGCGATACATCTGTTCACTGGACTGTTCACTATATTTCATAAAAGAACTTATTCGGCTTTTTATATTGGAAATATGTCTATTATATTGGATCAAAAAATTTTATACGATGACCGTCTAATAAGTCGTTAGGAAAATATTAGTAGTAAAGATTCTTTAAACAAAGAAAATTTACAATATGACGTCTTTTTAACTCAGGTGTTCCCAAGGTTTTTTTGGTCAGGGTTTATATAATTATTAGGAATTATATTATTCTTGTTAACAGATGCCACTGTGAAGATATAATAAAAATAGACTGTAAAAATCAAACTGAAACTTTAGCGGAATCGGAAATTGCATAAAGGAAATAATAATATATTTAGGGTTAACTTCCCTAATTTTTTATTAATGTGATTCCTGAGCTTACATCTTCTGCATGACTTCGGCTATCCTAAGACTAATATTGTTACTCAAAGCTATACGCAAATCATCACTTTCTTTCGAGGAATCATTTCATCTTCCAAGCGTGTTTTTAAAGTCGCAAACGCCGAATAATTATTTTCTCAAATTTTACGTAATCACAACTGAAGTTTGCTAATAAAAGCATGAAGTTTATCTTCGAAAATTCGAAGATATATTTATATTTTTTAATTGTTTATTTCCGGAGCCTTGCAGTTGCATTTTCAATTTATTTAAGATTGTAAAATATCCACAAGGTAAGCCAAATTCATCTAACATGCCGGATTAGTAAACTGTTTCAACAAATCGTTAATTATCTTGTTAATCATAAAAATCTCAACTTTTGATTTCAGTTCATATAATCTTCCCAATATATTACCTTTCGATAGCCATCGCACTTCTGTATGAAAGAGAAGTACCTTATGGTCATAGTCCATTTCAGTGCACAATTTTTTAAAACATAATATTTACAACTTTTTTGAACATTTGCAGCGCATGATTAATGCATTCAGGAACAGTCTCATAAGCTAATGGCTGTCGATGAATGATACACTGCGTTATTATTCCCTTAGGATTTTTCTGCTTTACCAACATTGCCAGCCCGGAGCGCGATCTCAATATTGCCGGAGCACGATCAGTACAGAGGGCAACGAGTTTATACCAGATAAGATTATGTTTCTCAGAATATTCCGATACTGAGTTCATGACGTACTGTATTAATACCTTTTGATTTTATTTCCTGTTCCCGTGAAATTGGTTCCTTAATCATTTTGTCGTCATCTAAAAAGCGAATAAATACAAGTAGTTGGCAACAATTCGAAATGTTGGTCGATTCATCATACTGCAAAGCGAGAAATGGCGACTTTTTGATTCTTGAAACAACTTGCTCCAATATATCATTTGACCTAAGTTCAATTCGAGCTTCGGCCATGGTATTGGACAGAAGTATATCTTTTATTTGTTTCTCAGCCTCTAATCCAAAAACTTCTCCTACAGCTTTGATCAAACAAGCTCCGACTGTGTGCCATTTTTAGATTGCACCATTAATTTAATGATTTTTGCGACGTTGAATTTAATTTCTTTAACCGGCTTCAAAAAAGAAGGAGGTTCTGTGTTCGGATATGTATATTCTTTAGTATATTCTCGCCGATTTCTGCGTTAATAATGGACCGGTTTTCAAAGTTATGAATGCCCTTCCGAGGTGGTTCTATTGGAACCAAGTTAGGATCAGATGGAGGAAGGGGTGGAAATCAAGGAAAACCACAAATTTCAAAGGCACGTATAATGCTTTCTTCATTGACTTCAAAAAATAAATAAGGAACTCACTAAAATGTAAAAAAAATCAAACTTAGACTTTTAACACCAAAATATAAAAACGTTTTAAAATAAAATATGTACGGAACAATCGTTGTAATAACTAAATAAAAATCAGTTTTAAGGGGGTGCCGTGCTTTGATTCTATAGACCTTTACAAATATATTTCCGGTTTTGTTAAGTTTTTAAATGTTTAATTTGTCGAAAGTAATTGGTAATAAATTCAAATAAAATTTGTAAGCATTAGTGGACATATACTAGATAGTTATATAGGATTAATCAATAAAAACTGGTCGATGTTGAATACGAATGAAACAAGGTACATGTGGGGTATTGAATAAATTCTTTTTATTCAATATCCCTATAAAAAATATTTTTTTACACCAGGTGTACCTCAAATGATTAGCATATTAAACTAACTCTTAACGTATTAAATCGCATCAGGAATACTTGTAATTAACTTCAAATTGTTGCCTCATTTACAGACTTCACTTTTTAGTATGCGTTATTTCGCCGAAGTGGGAACAAACATTTTTTTTCAGCGCCTTGAAAATTTGTACCGAGTAAATCGCATTTGATTTTTTAAGGTTTTACTTCTTTACTTCAATTTTGTGGAAAAATTTGCCTGATGGTCATCGAACGCTCTGTTTAGCTTACTGCAACCATTCTCCATTCTTAATTAGTTAATATAGAATTAGTTTCGATATTTTGAGAATAAAAAGTTTTGATATTGACACCGAGGTCATTCTGGACAGCAAAAAAAATTAAAGATGGTGGTTATAAGACACTACTCAATAAAACCTTCAATGGGAATCGGTACCGAATACAACTGACATGGTTACTTTTCTGCATTATAACTCTCGACCACCCCACCTGCAGTACTCTCCAGAAATTGCTTCTTCTGATTACTATCTAATCTTCACTTATAAAGAAAATACCACCATATATGATGCTGTACATATGCATGTAACGATAATATAATACATCCTAGATGTAATACATAGTATGTATAACACGTTGGTATGTGTTGTCTATATTTAATATATTTTTTTTTCTTTCAAGAGGTTTTAATACTTTCAACTAAATGGTGCACAACCTCTATTTTTCAGTTCTTATTGTTGTTGCTAATATTTACCAGTCATGAACCAGGTTAATCTTTTGTATAATATACTTTTAAACTTCATTTACTTAATGTTTCACAGTTCGAGTAAGTGACCATATGTTATTCAATATTACTTAATGAGCAGGTATTCTTTTAACTTCAACCAACACTGTTTTCTTGTATTTCAGCTTCTCTTTAAATCTCAATAAGTATATGTGTTTAATGACTGCTCAAAACTAAAAGATGAAATCATGTAGAGAATATAATATTGATAGTGAGTCTGTTTAATGAATCACGAAGGTTATTAAAGTGTTTTCTCCGAGCTCTTCAAATTCTTGTTAGTGCAAAGAAAACTTCGCACAAAGTACATGAGAACATGAGTAATCAACAACATGAGCAATGACTTGTAGTAAAAGATATTTTTTATATTTTCATGTTTTTCAGAGCGAATTTACTCATTACAATTACAAGAAAGATTACCTTTCGCCACTTTTTTTGAAGTGAACTTTACACCATTAAGAGAGAGTTTTAGACTCTCTTAATGAGTTGGTAAATAAAGGATACTATCTTTATATTTAAAAATATCTATGCACTTTGACCTTTCAAGTGTGCTGTAGTATGACTTAATTCCACAAGTATACTAGATATAGGCAACTTCAGAGCTTTTTATTGGGAAAACTGCAATTATTTCCTTCAAAATTTATATTAAATTGTAAAAATAATCTTTTCCGTATATGTACGTATTTGGTAGGCCGAATATTTTTTTTTATCAAAGATGACTAATCATAACGTATAAATGATAACAGGTGTGTTGCTATAACCTAAAATTCGACCTTTTCCATAAAAAGGTTTGTAAGTATTACTAATATTATCTATTAAAGATAATGTCTGACTAAGCACCACACCTAATCATATATTGTAGTATGTACTATTAATTATGCTCTAGTTCTCCAGTGATCAATTAATACTTATACTAACAAATATTTATAGAAACACTAATTAATATAGTGGTGTCAATAACAACTCATTACATAAAATATATAATTCATGTAATTTTTTAAAAACTTTATTTGGAATCGTTATTTGTAATTATTACTGGACTTAATAACGTTCAAAATTTACCTACTATCAATATACTGTTCCATTTAAAGCTAATTTCGGTTGCACCTAATGGAAAATATCCATTTACATGGACGACAATGATGCAATTTAGCTGATTCTCTTAATATATGGAAGCTCATTTATATAATTGGTGGAAATCGTGCTCTGAGCCCGGCATAAATAAAAATTATTGCCATTTCAGTTGAGAGGTTTCGGTCTTTATTGTCGGATGAAAATGCAAAAACCGTAATGATGGTATGGTTCTATAACAGATTTCTTAAAATTATAATTGCCCCTTTTAGTATAAGATAAAACAGAATAGTATTTAAATAAGTAAAGTTACCAAAAATAATAATATATAGTATTTATAATAATTTTGTCAGTATGGTCCTCTTACTGCTGAGGTAGTAAGGGTCTCGAATCCAGCTGAGGCATGATAGTTAAATTATATTTGTGATTATTTATAAATATTATTAGTCATTAAGGAAGAGTGCGAAATCCATCAAGGAAAATCATTCTAGTCACGCCAGTAACCAGGCTAGGTTTGGATTCCATATGGATTGGTCAGAATTAGCTTAATGGCAAATATCGTGGTTTTGAGCCCACATTAAGTACCAGGTTTAGACAAAACAAGGTCTAGTTACTAAAAGAGAGGTTCTAAAATATAATAGAAAACAGCTATAAGATATTAAGTTTTATTAACAAATGTTTCAATATTTGCCATTGATTCTTAGTAGTGTAGACTATACAGAATAATTTGGGTCTGTCTTTTATTTCATAATTTTAACCTTTTTTACCTTATTTGTTATTTTTATTCAAATAATAAAACAGTTAGTAGATAGCTTTCTACATTACTAATGCTAATATTGCACTTCTTTCATATTTTTTATTTCAAATGCCATACAAAATGCGTTAGTGTATCGTAGCAACTGTAGATTAAAGAAAATGTAGGTCGAATAACAATTTTATCGAGTTTAATCAGGTATGAATTATTTCAAATGAATTAACTTCTATCAATTTATGGATGCCGTCCTAAAATACCTTTTTATCCCTTGAAAAAAACCATTCACCTAGCCATTTTCTAACTTCTTTGAAATTGGTAAAGGGCTACTCCACAAACGCGTGTCCCATTGGTGCAAAAAGTTGCTAGCAGTTTGAGGAAAAATCTGGAGATTACGGCGGGTGCGAAAATATGTCACATCCAGTTGACTTCAATGCTTCCTTGAGCGGTTTTGCTTTATGAGACGTCGCGTTATCGTGATGTAAATTTACTTTATCATATCTTTGGGTCAATTATGGACGTTTTTCAATCATTGCATTCAAATTGATCATTTTCGATAGCGATTAGTACTAACTATTTCACCAAGATTCAATAGTTCGTAATGCACCAAACCACTCTGGACACACCTAACACAGAGCATTGTCTTGAGGCCAAAAGGATTTGGTCTTGGAGTTTATCGGCCGGGTTTGCCAAGTGATAACCGTGACTTTTTGCACTTAGTGTATTCAAAATTAATCAACTTTTCATCACTTGTCACTATTCGATGTAGAATGACTTCGGATCATACATTTGAAGCAGCATTTTACCGACAATTTTCCGATTTTCCATTTTCCTGTCACTCGACTGATATAGCACCCGGCTTCTAATTTTTTAAACATTTTTCCACTTGCTCGTAATCAGTCGCTAATTATTTATTGGGTCACATTTAACTCTTCCGCCAACTGTGTTTGAGTTGGGGTTGGAACTTCGTCCAATAACTCACTTTCGCATCCTCAAAATGTTTCAGTCTACCAAAAGCGTTCTTTCTCTTGCTCATCGAAATCAAGACTTTTGCATTTTCCAAACCACACCTCATATTTCATAACATGTTTTCATTCTTATAAGTTAGAGCATGCTCACCGTAAGCTTTTACCGGAATGGTGACTTCCTGGGGCTTTTTGTTCTGATTAAATAAGAAAAATAATGCGTGTTGAAAATGAACGCTTTCAGGCACGAAACTTGTTATTTTCAAAGAGGTGAATGGTGATGATGGTGCTAAAAGTAACACATGCTTTAATTTTAAAAACTTTAAAAATATATGATACGAAAGTGCAAAATATAACATGCATGTCAAATCATAATATTGTATATTTAAGCCTAGCGACATCTACTAGAAAAACCAGCAGTGATTTTCCGGTATACCTGGTACTTCGAGAAGCGTATTGACCTTGGAAATCCGTGGAAAATGTGAATCTCAGGGTATTTATGGGCGTGCAGCTTTATCAAAACAAGAAATTTACCATTGGATAAGCCTTTCCTTCACTAAGAATTATTTAGTCACGATGCGACAGGAAGAATTAAGCTCAAGGGAGGAACAATGGGAATAAAATGCCATGTACCGGTATTCGTATCAGGAGATCATTGAATCAAATTAGAGGGTGGGGTTTAGGGAATACCGCAGAGGTAGACTCCACATACACTCATTTTTTTTGCTGCCAATCTTTCTGACTTAGCGTGCGCATTCATTCAGAATTCTCAACAGAAATTCCCAATTTCAAGGCAAAAAATATTCAGTACGATATCCTTGAAACTGCTTACGGTAATTCTAAAGAACTAAATTATAAACTATAGATCCTATTACTGTAGTGATTTTCTGGAAGATTTTACTTACGCTGCGGTAGCAATTACCTCTTCATTTAATCAAATAAGACAGGAATCAGAAACAATTCCTATTTTAATTTTAATCTAATCTCTCTAGATCGAGACGAAAACATCAAATCGTGTTTTATCAGTGCCAGATTAAACCATTTATTAGCATTTTATTGTTACTGTAGATGAATAAATGGCATTGAAACGATGCGCTAAATGTTGTTTGTGGAAGATTTAATTTTTTTATTTTAGGTTTTTGTTTTATTGTCGACAAATAGGTGCTTAGTTAGTTAATTGGACAAGTTAGTACTTTGGAAATTAAACTAATTTAGAAAACTAGCTTAAATATAGAACGTGAGAGGAATATTAGTTTCAATTGTATAAAATTATCCAACAGTTTCTTTGTATATGAACCTTTTCCTCCAACCACCATCCATAACATTCTGTTCCAATCGGAAAACCTGCTTCTTACTCTCTCGTTCCCCTTCCATCTTAATAACATTTCACACACAATTAATTTCCCAACCAATTTACCGAGCTGCCTCAATAATTTTAAATATCCACGATGGGGTATGAGTAACGCCCGCTCTAATTCCCCAACGTTTCTGCACTCGGCATATAAAAATTAATGCACATTGCGTTCGGGCTGGCTAATATTTCCTTTTAACGACCAAAGTCTGGAATTAATATATATATTTTAACGTGGAGTTCGTGACGAAGCCAACAAATTCTCGCCTTATTGCTCATTATTTCGTTTCTAGTTTTTTTTTTCTCTCGGCTGCCTCCGTCGTTGGCAGCGTGGTTGTCGTTGGTCTTAATGCCGGTAATTGAATAACGATATTTATTTCTAAGATTTCCTCTTGTGATGTTGAGGTCTCCGCGTTGGATTATTTGCCCGCTTGGGTTTTCAGGTTGGAAGGGTTGACGTTGGCAGCCTTTAGTCCTTATGTTGTCTTGATATCGCATGTTTAGACCGTTATTTTCTATTCAGTCGATTATAAAAATCAATGAAAATAAATTGTTACTTGATCCTATTACGTTCTTAGGGTTGTCCTTACCACAACAAGATGTTAGGAGATACGAGCACCAGGCGGAGCATAGCAAGGAGGAGTTTGGTTTGAATGATCTGAAGACGCTCCAGCTGGTTGGGTACAATATATTTTAAACACTGAAACTACTTCGAAACGCTTCTTACGGGAGATGAACGCTCGGGTATTCTAAAGGTTGATTTGCAATCACCAGGGTTTTAAACACTGAAACGTCTCGTCGATTGGCTTCTGAAATATACTTAGGATGAATTCTACATTAAGCAATCGTGCCAAACCTTGTGGAAAGTCAAAAGAACCATTCATATTCTTCGATGTTTTCTAAAAGCTGAGTGTTTAGCGCGAAACCCGAACTGCTCATATGGAATGATGTTGTTTGCTTTAGTGAAGTTGATGAGAGCGTAGACAATTGCTCTGTTAGCATGTTTGGAGATCAAACTAAGTGAAAAATAAAGTTATTTTAACAATGCATAAGTTACTTTATCGTTTCCATTTTCTATTTATCATTTTAAAACAAGATGATCTAAAACTTGATGTCTTCTCGTATGATATCTAGGTTAATCATGCGCCAGCAGGTAACTCTGAAATGACTGAAATTTACATACTTGGAAAGAAAATTAATTTGAAATTAAAATCAACAAAACTTACACTGAAAAATCTTTAAAACTTTTACAATTAGCTCTAATACTACTATGATAATACTATGATACACTATGTCTGTAGAATCATTTCGATTGCAAACGCTTCTATATTAATCACAAAACTTAAAAATCACATTAGACTTCTTAATATTTATGTTAAGAACCTCTAAGCTATGTTTGTCCTCTTGTGGGCTGAGAGACTAGATGATTCTTCCTATTTTCGAATTTTGTTAATCTCTTTCAGGATAATATTTTCGCACGTTTTACCTTATTTAACAGCTGAATAAACTTTTGGAAAAAAGTTGATATACTAATTTGTTGTCACCTCAAAAAAGTAATTTGTTTCTATGGCCGCATACTATGTTTTTATGTTTTTGTTAAGAATTAAAAAAGTATTTATTATTTAATTCACTTGACAGGTATGCGTGGTTGCCTGTCTATATCTGTTATTTATATTTATTTTGTTCTATGTCTTTGTGGTATATATTGTATATACATATTCATTATTTGTTCACATATTTTCCACATGATGGAAAAGGTGGGCAAAATTTTAACTTAGCTTATTAATTAATATATAGATTTAATATGTAATTATTTTTTAATTCTTCAGTTAGAATTTAATTATTAGCAAATATTTATTCACACAAATATAAATAATTACGTTTGTAAATAGTGGGTTATTAAGTAAAACATGGAGCTGGTATTGGCAAGTTTAAATAGGAATAAAGAATAAAAACAAATAACTAGGAATAAATGTTTAATAAACGCTCCTAATCCGGCTGGTATTGCAATATATATATATATATATATATATATATATATATATATATATATATATATATATATATATATGATAGTAATAGTATGAGAGAATTTGTATTCGGCTAGTGCTGTAGAAAAATGTAAAAAATGTAAAATTAAAATTAGTTATTATGAAGAAGCAATAGTTTTGTAACTATAAAAATAATGCAAATCTACAATGCTATTTTAAAACCTCTTTTTTATTTATTAATTGAGTATTTTTTTATTGAGTGGTTGTTTATATGACTTTAAAGCATCAGCATATTTTAGAGGTTATACTGCTAACTATGAGAGAAATATTCTAAAAAGATTTTTTCCTTTTTGGTTTTTGTTATAATAAAATAGAGAAGAATATTTATGGATAAAGAAGTCTCTCTGGGGATATTAAATAATTTAATTGGATTTTATAACATGGATATCGTCAATAAATGAAAATAATTATCAAGATATGGTTGCTAGTAATTAAGTTTCAGCAGCAGTTCAGAACAGCCAAATTCTCAATGAAATTATGGCACATATCCTTTGTTTTTTTAAACAAAGCTATGTCTATAAAATAGTTTTTATTTTGATTCTATTAAGCTATAAATTAATTGAACTTGTATATTTTTTAAAAATATAAATATGTAGTTACGAAAGTTTAATGAGCGTGTATCATATAATATATCATATAATAAAAATATATCTGTAATATATAAAATACAATACCAAGCAAAACCCATTTCAACAACTAAGCGTTCAGTTACTATTTCCTCATGTATAAACGTATGACTTTGTGGTTTACTATGACTAACATTTCAGACCCCAAATTACAACGAAAACAAAAAAGGTAGACACACACTCCCTCATAGTAACACCCGAACAGGATATTCGTTGATAATGAGATAAGTCTAATACAATATTTATTTTAATGTACCATGAAAAATTCACGTCCACACACGGTCCCTACTTATCGAAAAATATCAAAAACTACCCTCGTAATTTTGGGGTTGATAGCCGCATTACCTCGTCTGCGAAACAATTATTTTGATCGTACAGTATTATTGAACACCCGGAACAGCTACGATCGTATTTAATATGGGGTGTGGTATCGTTCAGTGTGCCTTATTGTTTATTTTAAGGTCTCATGTTATACAGGGCATATTAAATTAATGATCTATATATGAATAAGCTTAGAAGGCGGCAAGTGAACAATATTAAATATAGTTCAAAATCATAAGAGTCAGGGTTAAATATAAAGTTTGTTGATGTGGTTGTAGTAAAAAGAGCTTCGAGATGTTTGGGTAGCCTATGTCTATCTCGAGTAACCTTATGGTGGGTACAGACCTGAGTATTCGGGGCGAATTTACAGAGAAAATTCAAAATGTAGCAGAATTGAACTCGGCGAACAATCGTGCCGAACAGGTTTCAAAATTGGTTGTAAATAAGTCGTAGTGCGCATGCACTTTGGTTAGTTTCAGTGTTCTCCACATGACTTTTAGCGTTTGGCGACGAACAGAGTATTGTACCAGGAGCCGTGGATCGGGTCAACAAATTTGAGGGAGCGTAGAAAACACCAGCAGAATTATGAATGACATATGTTTTTGTTTCGAGAAAATAACACCGTTTATTTCCTTGTGATTTAATTATTGCTATAAAGATGTTTTTGAATGATAAATATGTGTTTAATATCTATTTATGATTAATAATAATACTTGCTGTTTAATTTTACTTGCAAGAATCTTGTTATGAAATCTGAAATAATATTTAAATTTTATCTATTTTGCAAATGGTAATTATCAAAAATGTTTCATAAAAATATAAGTTATTTTTCTTAATTT
Source organism: Rhynchophorus ferrugineus (assembly GCF_030347505.1). Classification (NCBI taxonomy): domain Eukaryota; kingdom Metazoa; phylum Arthropoda; class Insecta; order Coleoptera; family Curculionidae; genus Rhynchophorus; species Rhynchophorus ferrugineus. The sequence goes on from NW_027472580.1 coordinate 47,137,392, forward strand.
TCATGAAAGAGAATTACATTTATTGATATTCTGCGTAGCACAAGATTTGTCAAATACTATTTCAAATCTGTGTAAGAGAACATATGTGTAATAAAAATCTCATATAAAATAATTATTAACAACATAAACAACTAAGTTAAGGGATGTTGGAATATTGTTTTTCAATATATTATTGTAACGAACTTTCGTATACATTTGGGCAAATACCAGAAATAGCAATTGAAAACCGCGCTATGACCAACAGTTGGTTTTTTAGCTTCATTCTGAGAACATTACAATATTTTCGACCTAAAATATAAAGTACTCATTGAATACAGTAATTTTGGAAAAAATGTTAGACGTTACTCCTTCAGTTTTTTCGAAGATATATCTCAAATGTGCTTCTTAACAAATTTATTTTTTAGTTTATAATTTTAAATTTTAGTTTATAATTCTTCCATGCAAATCATCTTGTACAGATCAGCTTTTACATTTTTATACTACTAAGTCGTTGTGTCTGAAATAATTTAAAGTCTGTTAACATTTCACAATTATGTTAACATCAAAACAGTAATAAAACTTTTAGAATATAATCGTACACTATAGAGTAATTACAAATTTATACCTGTTTCTATATTAGATTTTGTTTATATTATTGACGCATGAATTGTCCGTTGACTCGATATATACGTTTTGTGCCACCAGCGGAAAGTAATATTCTTCATTCATGGTTTTATTATATCTACCTCATTGTAAAATTTCCACCTATATAGTCTTTTCTCTAGGGTCTCTCAGTATCTTCTTTATATATCTTCTGATGATTTTGGATTATTTTATAGTCATTACAGAATTGTAAATGTTTGAAATTTCTTGAGGAATCTATAAATACTCTATATATATATATATATATATATATATATATATATATATATATATATATATATATATATACTAAAGTTGCATAATCATAACAGCTTTATGACATATTCTTACCATAATCTTCAAACAAGTTGGATTTCAATATTGTTAGTATTTTCTTCTTTATTATAACTTTGTTTATGTTACTGACCACGTCATAATAATAATTTGATATTCTTTTAAAAGTGCTCAGTCGGTACATATTAATATAGCCATAAACTTTGCTTTTTTGAAACGTAAAAGAAACTACACGTGCCGTGGAAAAATGTTTCACAAGACATTTTATTTTGGTATGCCATTGTAAAGTGTATGGTTATAAACAAAATAATACGCGCCTCCGAACCAAACGATGAAAACCATCAAATGTTTTTTGGAAGCCAAAACTTTCCGAGGGGAACCGAACACGCTACGATTTTATTTCGATCAAATACTAGACAGGCAAAAAATCTTACTTGATGAACAATAATTTATTCCAGTAAGTCCCATACCCGTTGAACCAGATTATTTGTTTTAGTAGTATTAACAGGATATAGGTCCATATGATATGGGAGGCTAGCTATTTAGAGTGGCTTCGTTAGATGCAAAATCTGCTCTCTCGTAATAAGATAAGATATTCCATATATAAAGATATTCCAAGTTGTATTCTGTATGGTGTTGTAATAAGTCTGCTTCTATTTAACAGATTTATTTCGGATAACAGATATTTGGAATAATTTGATGATTATACATTTTTAACCAGGCTGACAAAATGGATTACATTTTTATGTCAATTCCTCATAATTCAATGTTATTTATTTCCGATTAAGAAAATCACACGATGCAGAGTTAAAGCATCGTGTTTTGTTCCAATTTGACAATCTATTCGTTATTAATTTACAATCACTGCTGATTGAAAAATCATCATAAATATATAATATTTAATGAACAATAATAATAATAAATATAACTAGTTACTAATTTATTTAATTTCTAAGAAATATATTCATAAATCGTCATCAACATAGCATTCGTCAGCTGCATCAGATAGCAATATCTAAATATTATTTTAGCCAACAACCTTCGTAATATCGTCGCATTAGAATCTCCTAGTATTACTATCCTCGACATAGTTAATCGACAAATTTAATATATTGTACTTATATATTTTATTCCAATAATATTCTTTCGGTTGATAGTGTCCTAAATAAATATTAGTCTTTCAAATTAAAAATTAAAATTGCTCTTAACAATAATATATATAATTGGTAAGACAATATATAATTGGTAAGATTATTAACATTAGCTTACTTCAGTACTGTTATTAAAATATGTAAACATGAGAATACCAAGTTCTATTTCATTTTCGTGACAATTTATCTTAAATATAATATTATAATAATGGATGGAAATATATAATATTACTTTATTTTTATGTATTACACTCGTTTGATCTTTCTACCGAAAAAATCACATAATACCGCTTATCTTCCCTTTTTATCAATGTTCGTTTCTAACATAACCGATAAATTAAAACATTTGCAATGTGCCGTATCAATTATCTCCCAAATATGGGTAGTTGAAGACATATTTACTGTAGGTGATAAGATTTCTAATCTAACGATTATATTTGTTAATTTCAAAATTATCCGTAAATATTTGAACAATTAATACATACGTCAATTTAAAGGAATATATATTAAAATTTGATTCCGGGAAATATATATTTCATGAGAAAATAAATAAGATAACTAATGAAATAGATACCTTCCGTATATTTGTTAAAAACTTGCTAAGCCTGGCATGCATTATAATGCCACATAAAATAGGAGTTTTTGATTTATGAAAACATTCTGATTCGACAATATTTACGTTTGGTGCGTTCTAAAATAAGTTAACGTATCTTGATACGTAAGAAAGTCGCTTATAGTTGTCCATGTGTAAAATATGATTTTTTCCAAATTAATCCATATCCTGTAACTGTTTCTGTGTCTTGTCAATGATCGTGGCAAATGCGTGAACTTAATAATTGATACATCGTGCTCTAACTCCACATATATCAGCTAATTCCAGCCACGCAATTTCTTATGGAAATTACACGCACATGGAAGAAAGGTCTGCCTTTCGTATGCGCACTAGAAGAAAAAAGAAAAAATAATGTGTACATGAAAACCTTTCAATAAACAGTTTGTTCAAGAAAGCGTTTTCTTATTTTGCGCAGTGAATTTAACGCCGTGCTACTATAAATATTCTCAAAGTCAAAATACAAACTAAAAAAAATATTTTTACTTGTGAGCGTCTCCTATACAGCCCAAAAAAGTTTCGTTGCAATTGAATCAAGGGTTTGGACACGTATCGTTGATTTTATTAGCCTATTAGCAAGATTGATTTTTTCTATAACAATTAAATTGTTTTTTCTTCGTAACATATAAATCCCTCTCAGTAATAGTTAAAATGTAATAGGTGTAATAATTTTTTGTCGGCTATTGTAGTTTTTTAAAATAAAATGTTGGCATATGTTGGGTTTTTTTCACAGCTGCATGTACCTTTCGATAAAGTGAAGATATTAATTTTGTTTTCTCTACAAAGAAGGTAAAATATAATTTTATTTAATAATATTATTCTTAATCGTTTTTAGATTATTAAAAATATTTAAAAATCTTTAAAAGTATTAGCCATAGAGGAAGAACCGAAAGTAACACAAAATCTTAAAAAACACAGCTTAAATATGTTTGTATAATAAAGTTTTAACATACTTACTTTCCGTTTTAACATCGTTTCAAACGTAAAATTTCGGGATTTGTTTTTTTAAATATATTTTAAAGTCTCCTTTTACCAACTATAGGTTTATCTAGACTGAACCTACAGTTTAAACGTGGGCTCCGAACCACGGTCCTCAGCATTAAAGCCTACCGACTGGCGAGTAACTGCCTGGTTCCAGCCTGGTTACTGGCATGATTGGGATCATTTTCCTTGTCGGATTTTGCACTTTTGCCTAGAACATTCACAAATTTTAAACAATCACAAACCTAAATTTACAACCATGCCCCAGCAGGATTCGAACCCGCGGCTATCGCAACAGTAGGACTGTCCCATCGCCTTTACCACTGCGCCACCAAGCCGACTGGGGATTTGTTTTGCTGCATGTCGGCATTTTGTGGTACAACGTTGCTAGATTTTTATTTTAAATATTATGCATACGTACAATAGAGACGACAAATAATCTACCATATAAGATTTGGAGCCGGCAGTGCTTCGGTCGGAGCCTAAATATTTATTTGTATACTTTGCCACCGATCTGACGGCTATTGTTGATTGCCTCATTTGGACGTATTTCGTAACGTAGATGTGTTTTTTATTCCTACTCAAGGCAAAATATTCCAGAGAGATCATAATATAAATTTCCTTTAAATTAGTTGATTTAGATTAGAATTGAATTTAAATTAGAGATATTCAATTCATATCATTGACATTCATTGAGGTTTACTTGAAACAACCTTTAACATAATCTAGTAGAGTTCGGCTAGAAGATTGTAGTTCAAGGCATACGATCCAAACTAAATTCAGTTACACCATATTATATTATTTATTAATATTATGTTATAGATTATGTTATTGTTATGGATTATGTTATAGATTATGTTAATATTATGTTCTTAATATTATGTTTCCCATAAATATAGAAGCTAAGCTCTAGCTCTAGTTTGCTGGAGTTTAGATAGAGATATATCAATTCAAGGTGTACGGTCACTAAGGTGTAAGTGCGCTATAAATCTACTGAAAATATTCATAGGCTTGAACTATTTTAATTTGGATACTCTTATGTTGTATAAACTGTTAAACTATTATAGTAGACCTCTCTATAGCACGAATATTATGAGAAAATATTAGATATCAGAAGAACATCAAAGGCGAATAGGTGGACGAAGCTGCAATAAATAATCACAAATAGTTCTGTTACAACTATTAGCTATCCAAAACGAGCTGCGACCATGAAAAATTCTAGAATAGTTTCGCCTCAAAAAGCTTCAGTTTGGTTTCCTATCAACAGTAAATTTAAGATATTAAAATATGTGTATTAATTTCAGGAATTAGATTATAAGACTGGTTTAAACATTCCATATACAAACAAATATAATTTACTCCAAAAAATATTATTTATATGTATAAAAAAATATTATTATATAAAATATTATTTTCATGAAATATTGTAGGCCATCTTTCTTCAAGGATCCTTTATATGATACCGTATTCTCTGGTATTTTATCTCGATATTACTACTACCGTTCAATATATGCGGACACAACGCTGAGTATGTTTAATTTTATAAATGAAAACAGTCGTTTGTTCGAAGGCGTCCACTTGTGTTTTTGGAAAAACACCATTTAATATTTTGGTAGTTTTTAATGTATAAGAATCTTATAATAAATATATCAAGGACACATACAACTACTACGTACATTAAGATAAAATAGTTAAATGCAAATTCAGGGAATACTAGGTGAAAATTGTTAATACCGGAATAGTATATATTAAGCAAAAAATAAAATCAAGCTCATAGTGAATATTAAGATAGTGTTTCAAACACCAGAAATTAATTTTTACATGAAGTTAATTTGCTTTGAAATATGAATTCTTTCTTCTCTTTATTCTATATATTATTTTAATGAATAAACTATATAGTTTTTAATATAAAAATAATTAATAAACAGCATTAAATATTTTCTTCTATTATTTAATTATTACATTGATGCTGGTCCTTTCCGACTAACCTACAATTTATTTTTATGATAATTTTATGATAATAGCCGTAGGGAAAATATATAACACTGCTGTATTTTTGTTAACTGCACATCACTACACAACACTCTCCAAGATCAGATGAGTTGATTCTTTTGACTATGTGTCCTGCTCAGGTGGTATACAAACGTTGCAATACTTCAATATTCTCATGAGAATAGAGTCTTTCCTCATACCCCCTTGCAATTCTCTTGACTTCTTGACTGGCTCTGGGTATGCGAAGGTCTAAATGCAGATAGTCAGTTCTGTAGTATTTGAGTTAGCCCACAATACTTCTCAGGGCTTAAGGTTACTCATTGCAGAACGTTCCCATAATTGAACTCCGTATGTCCATATAGGTTTTAGTATTTGCTTATATAATAGCAATTTATTATGTGCTGATAATTGTGATATTCTTCAAATTAGCCAATATATTTTCCTATATTTTAATTCCAGTTCTTTTCCTTTCTTCTTTATATATTCCTTCCAGCGAAGTTTTACATCAAGATTCATCCCAAGATATTTAGAGTTGTTGCTATCTTATGTGTATGCGGTCTGATTGTAGGTGAACTGCACATGCACAGATTTACTTTCGTTAATTTTTATTTTCCAAGCTCGTGTCCAATTATTTATATTGTCACTTGCCTGTTGTAATTTTCGTGTGGTTTCTTCACTATTGTCTCCGACAGCTATAATCGCAGTATTATCAGCAAATGTAGCTGTCGTAATATCCTCCATTTGGGGTATATCACAAGTGTAGAGTAAATAAAGAATTGGCCACGTACGTACCCGTATGTACGATTCTAGTAGTTCGATGTGTTGTTTTGGTATGATTTTCTGTAGTTTATGAACAAGCCTACATGCCAAATCTTATCGAACGCTTGTGCTACATCTAAGAACATGGCTGAGTATAATTTTTTACTTTCGTAGGCTTTTTCTATAACATCGGTTATTATGTGGACTTGGTCAATTGTTAAATGCTTGTTAATAAACCCAAACTAGTGTGTTGGTATTAGATTTTTTCGCTATGCTAGCCTTACATATAAAAACTAAACTGAAAATGGGATGAATACTGATATAAGAAATTGCAATGCCTTATCTAAGATGAATAAAAGCAAATAGAAAATAATTTTCAAATTAACTGTACTGGTTAAAATATTTAAACGAAATAGGTGATAACTACTTTGAGATGTTAGTGACAGTATGACTGATCGTGTATCTTTATAAAGATTATCAAGAGGGTTACGGAACCCCTGACATTGCTCAAATGTTAAGCTTACCGAAAGTGGAGTGTAGACAAAATTGCCTTCTCAGTAGGTTCTCATATGTTCTATGTAATATATAAGCAGACCAATCGTGACGAATTATTTTTGTGTATTAGGTAAGAGATGCGTCAGCAATTGATACGATACGTTCCACATTATATTCCCAAAGCTTTATGTGCTATCAATATTTCTTAATCGCGAATTTGATATTGCCATAAATAATAGAAAATGTTGAAACCTAATCCTATGTTTAAAATTAAAGTAATTGTAGAAGGAAATCTAGAAATATTTCCAGATAAACGCAACAAAAATCTCAAATCTGGGCGTATTTACGTGTTCCCCAATTCCCACTAATAAAACCATCAACTCTTTAGCGATCTGTTAACAATCCGCTTGACTTGAAAAGCTTCAGCCGCTTAAAGAAAATTCCCGATCAGCTCCGGCGAATTGGCAGTCGGTTTTTCATCGGTGAGGCGTTCCTTTTCATGGCCATCAAACCGATTCTCTTTTGAAATTAGGCCTCGCAGACACGAGGAGTTCGTCGAGTATCGCATTAAGGCTGTCTTTGCGCTTTATGAAGTTGATAAATTATGACGAGTAGAGAATAATTTCATCCATAAAAGACCGCATTAGTGACGTGGGCGATTTAACGGTTATACAGCTGATTCTGTCGTTTTTTCTCCCCCAATTATCTTCAGTTTAAATATACAAGAACATTACCATGATTTATTTATTAATTTTGTTTCACATTAAAATATATTCTAAAAATTTTTTTAAATGTTTTAAATTGTATTAAAAAATAGTATTCAAAGCAGCAGTGTACCCACGTGATCTGTCAAAACCTCGCAATGTTACTGCAACAACTCTGAATTTTAATACATTTTGACACATAACAAAATTCTTATCTAAATAAAATAATGAAACACAAATGTTATATATTATAATTTACTTTAACCTTATAGTACGTCTAATGTATATATTATCGAAGAACTTAAAGTTATAATTAATTATACAGCCACAATAATTTATAGGTTAGAGTTGTTTTAACATATTTACATTTAACTGGTTTCCACACTAGTATAGACAGAATATTAGGCACGTTTTTAATATAGTGGTATTCCCCGAAGGCCTAATTCAACTAATTCAGAATTGTATACCTGAGGAATGTATTTTACTTTCATTAGAGAGCATATTTACCTTTTACGCTTAGCTTTTGTGTCTTTCGATGCAATGTTCTTTGTAACCTCATTTTGATATTACTCTATTTCTCCTTAGTTTGTTCTGCTACTACCTGTATACATCTTCCTTAATAAACTACATCTGACCAATTCATTCTCCTTAATTACTTTTTCATTTTTTTAGCATTTACTGTATATTTAAACCAGTTGGTATTAATTTTATTGTCATACATCTTAACCAAACGTCCATATTTATTCTTAACAATAACATACATGCTCATAGAGCTTTCGCACTCTGTAATACAATTTTCTACTGTTAAACTATATTAATTATATTTGCCCTATTTATACATACCTTTAGTTGTTTCCTCTTTCATCAGCCTGCCATAACATTCAGCAATCTGATCCACTAACTATCTTATCTCATGCTTATTTCTAATAGAGTAAATGACATAAAATACAATTAATTATTTCATTTATTTTTACTGAGTAACAATTTAAAATAGTTTAGTCTTTAACATAGTTTCTTCAAAACTTATTTTATGTACTTTAAGTTATTCTTTAATTGCAGCCTTAGCTGATAAACTTGTTGGTATTTTTTCGCCCAGTGTACTATGATATGGTGCATTGTCCATAACATTAACTGATGGTTCCTCCAAGTTCTTTAAAACCTGATTCTCAAAACACTGCAAAAAGGTTATGGATCCCTTCTCCATGGTAGTCACCCTTAGACTTAGAGGAAAACACACATTTTGCGCAAGAAATTAAACCATTCGTGTTTCCACCATGAAGATATATATGCCTGCAATGAATTACTAATAATTGTTAGTACTAACAAAACCTAATAGATAATTATTCCAATTTTTACCTTCTTCAATCAACTATTGTTGTCTTTATACTAAATTTATTATCATTGCCATGATTGACCCAATGTAGCATCTGAAATATCAATGTCTCATTTAAATATACAAATTGCTATAATAATTCTGCCTTACTTTTTTTGTGGTTTTGAAAATTTTATTCTTTTATTACCAATGTCTGGAAGTTCCATTAAATCCTTTCATGGGTTATATTTACACCACTTATATCCTATATTACCCAACAGTGTGTGAAGAGGTGTTCTACATCCATCAAATAGCTGCATATATTTTGGCTTTTATGGATACTTTTTAGACTAACAATTTTGTCTGAAATAATTGTATTAAATTATGTTTTGATTGAAAAAAACTACTTGATATGGACTAAACTACTACTGTTTTTATACTTTTCGTATATTTGATTTCTGATACACCAATCATCAAGTCGACCTTGTTTCGTCACCTGTTTCGCATAAAAACGCTTTCTTTTTGATGAACTTAAGTATATATTATTTTTTATTTTTTGAGATATTTTAGTGACCGTGACTGCGCAAAAATATTTTCCATAAAATCCGCGGCGATTTGATATTTATTAAAACAAAGCGTTAAAACAACGTTTGCCAGTTTATAACCCATAATTATAATATTTTGAAGAATTTTGCAGACCTTTGACAAACGACAACTTTTGCAGGCTGATTCAGTTATATGTTCGAACTTATCAAACAACATTCTATCTCTTTTTAAATAGAATAAAATGAGAAGGAAAATATTGTCTGACTGTAAAACAAATTTACAACTTTCGACAGAAACATATTGATGACGTGCATCACTGCTGTTTTGAATAGACTATATATGTAATTTTAGCTGCGCTTGTACCCAAATAAAGAAATCCGACTACCTCTGCTGAGCCTGGATTCTAAATATGAATTCAACACCAAGTCACCAAGTGATATTAAACATAAAGAAGCAAGACAAAAAGCGTTTAAGGTTAAAACACTTAATTCCCATAAAAATAGTTTACTTTATAATATATAAAATAGTTAAAAATAAGTTATAAATAAAAATAATATCTTATACTGTCCCACAGTATAGATCCAATTACATTCTAAACGATTTACTCATCACATAACATAGTTCAGATATCACAAGTATAACATTATAAATGTAAATGCATTGTGGCAGCTACAAAAGAAATTAGTACCTAATAATAATTGTTACAATTATTGCAACAATGTAATTTTGGTAATAGATGTTTGCAACTATTGAGTTCATTCATTGTTGTTATCTCCAATGAATAGAAATGAAGTATCATATGCATATGTAGCAACGTCATACCTAACTTTATGTAAAGTTTGAGCAACATCTAAAATTATCACGTAAAAATAAATTTTAAATTCTAGTGATATTTCAATCCTAATCCGATTGATATCCTAATCAATCGTGGAATATTGTTCCCTGAAACCATTGGTGATTCAGAATAAAATGTTTTCCTCAAGGATAATTTAATCCCCTTAAGTAATCCTAAAGGCTATCCTAAAGAATTACAGAAAAGCTTAAAATACACGAAAAACTTGGACAAGGATGTTAGTATGTTATAAAATTAAATGTTATTCACTTATTCAGTTAGCAATTCGTTTCGAAACATTTGACATCGCATTCGGACTGACGGTACCAAGAATACAAATAGATCGAATGATAGAATGAGTGGAGCCTTCATGTATCAAGGCCATTAACAATCTATTCGGTGTTTAGTGGTATTATTTGGTTTTCGTTTATTATGAGCTCAAATCCATTAATTACAGGCTATCATTGATGTCCTTGCGGTTGATATATAAGCAGAGATATAACAATACCATTCTACTATATGGTAAAATCTTTTTATCTTTAAAAAAATTGTATAAGGCGTATTAAAACTTGGAAACGTGTACAGAAAATTTACATAGGCAGTATTAGGAAGAATAAATAAATAAAATAATAAATAATAAATTGGAAAAATAAATAAAGAGTAATGTTTTTAGTATACTATTATAATAAGTCAGATATAGAAAACTCGAATTAGTATAAAAGAAAAATAGTTCTATCATATGTAACTCTAATTATATATATTTACCTGAAGTTTAAACTAAATTATTTCGGTAATATTAATGACTAAATTGTAACCTAAAACCATTTTTTAATAAAATGATTTAATAAGGCCGTGATGTTATATTTTAACCCATGACCTTTTGATATTAAACAGACAGCCTCATTATTCGGCCATTATAAAACGAGTGATTATCTGACGTTGTTAAATTCGTGCTTGGTGGTGAAAATATCATAAAGTCGCAGTTCACATCCTTCAGTTTTTGGTATGTTTTTAAACATTATTTAATCAGGTACTATTCGGCTATATTGAGCGTTACTGCAATGGTATACCTATTCCAGTTGTCAAGCTTTATTATTATTACTTTTTTGATTAACAGACCCGACAGACGAGTTTCACACGAAGTTTGCTAATGATTTTAATTTTTATTTGAACACACGTGAGTCATATCATGACAAGGTATTGATGTCTTATCCTGCAAAAACAAACTTTGATTTCATCCCAGTTTAGATTGCGCGTAAATACGATGAACAAATCTTGTCGACCATATGCACACACCGTCATAGCGTCTTGCATATGACGAGGACAGCCAGTAAATGATGACAGAGAATATGTTGTATACGGTACCGTATATTGTCAGATAATGTATGTAGTCCTCAGAACGAAACTTTGCTTACATTAAACACGTTAAACTTAATTTATCGTAATCGCTCACTTTCTACTTTCGTAGATATATCAACAATGTTTTGATGAAATAGCTGGGGGTATAGAAGAATGTTATTATCTTAAATGGAACATATCATCCATCGGTATGCGTTGAAGCTCATCGCTCTAACTATCTTCTTCATTCCTAAGTCTGAGCAATAAAAGGACAAATAAAATACAATGAAATTAATTGTATCAAAAAAAAAGTATATGTTGCACCTGATTCTTATTTACTTTCTTTCCAAAATATCGGTGAATATTGCAAGACATCGCAAGAATGATCATTGCATATCTCGACGTTCAAATGGGTTGTCAGCCATAATAATTGCAACTTCATTAACAGTGATTATTAATTACTTAAAATTTATTTTCCTGCGTGCTAATAGCAATAACAGGAACAATTGATTATGATTTGCAAGAACGTCCCCAAAGTTGCCACAATTTATTACCTCCATCTGCTCGATGTGACTGTAAACACAGTGTTTATCAAGTTGTTGTCCCCAGTCACCTATAAAATAGATTTATTTTTCCTCGACATCAGGCATTGAAAACAAAGAACCAATATAACTGTGCACTCGGCCGATGGACATTGATTTTTAATATTGATTCAAATTCCCACCATCCTCATTCTGAATAATTTTTGTTGCTCTATATTGAATTTACGGATTTTACGCAAAGTCAATTCGATTGAGAGGTGGCTCCTGCTAATAGTGTTTTCGTTGGTCCTAGTAATATAATGGATATAAAGCTATTCCTGATGGGCAGCAAAGACCAGCCGATTCACTTTTCTACTTAAATGCAGGACAATGTTAGAAGTTTCATGAATTTTTAGATTAGATTTAGAATGTTAGATATTGACATTGACATTGACATTGACATTGACATTGACATTGACATTGACATTGACATTGACATTGACATTGACATTGACATTGACATTGACATTGACATTGACATTGACATTGACATTGACATTGACATTGACATTGACATTGACATTGACATTGACATTGACATTGACATTGACATTGACATTGACATTGACATTGACATTGACATTGACATTGACATTGACATTGACATTGACATTCACATTGACATTGACATTGACATTGACATTGACATTGACATTGACATTGACATTGACATTGACATTGACATTGACATTGACATTGACATTGACATTGACATTGACATTGACATTGACATTGACATTGACATTGACATTGACATTGACATTGACATTGACATTGACATTGACATTGACATTGACATTGACATTGACATTGACATTGACATTGACATTGACATTGACATTGACATTGACATTGACATTGACATTGACATTGACATTGACATTGACATTGACATTGTCATTGACATACGGTTTTACATTGGCAACATTGTTTTAAACCATATTGCCATATTGACATAAATATGGGAAAAATTGTAGATAGTGTTGTGATGTAATACGGCCTTGACTATCCGGCTATTGTTAAATGAAACAGTTTTTAAAGTAAATTAATTGTGGTTTTGTTTAAAACCCTCTCACATACTTGAAGTAGTACAGTCGGTGGGATTCTGACGAGATTATAAAGATATTCTTTATAGAATTCAATCAATTAATCGGAATCAAATTTATTATCAAGAAATGAAGATAGCTAAAGTTGACGCAATTATATTAGCAATCATTCCGCAGTTACTCAAAGCGTTTCTTGGTATTTTTAAGTAGAATTTGGACAAAAGTATCGGAAGCTGAAGCTGTAAGGTCACAAAAAGTTAACTGAAGAGTCTCTACTACCTCTAGCTATAAACTATTCTATTGATCTATACATATATATTTAAAATCCTTTCATATAACTTCAGAATACATACAAGCACTTATATATAAACATATTGTATTAATGACTATAGTCGAAATTAATTCATATTTCATTAAAAAACTTAATGTATTTCAGGTAATGTTTAAAAAGGTGAAAAATGTTACTTAATTAAACTCAAAATTATAAGTAGTGTTATTATAACTAACCGAAAAAATAACAAAAATAAATTTTTGAATGCAATTAAACGATGCTGGAATATAATGTAAATTGGCAGTTTGTGACATTAAGTGCAGATGTAAAATAGAACACTTTGCGGGAAATTCCCTTCCCAAATACCAGATCTATCCGACAATGTGTGAAATCTGATTCTGCCCGTGCGTTGTACATTTGCATGTATTCGTCCAGCTGATCGTCGCTCTGCTCGTCGTGCTAATGCAATTTGCCACTATAGTTCGACAATTTAGGCTTTATGGGTTTTCATTAAAATACATATCCATATATTCACTAATATGAGCATTTTTTTGTGGTAACAAATTACATTGCAATTGTAAATAACCCAACAGGGAAATTAATATCATATAGAATTCAATTGATAATTCTATTCCAATATAATTAATTTATTATTAGAGTTTTTTTATTTTATTTAATATATTTGTGTGGATTCGTCATATTAACCATCTGGATTGATTTGAACAAAAGTATTGCAGCTGAGGCTGTAAGGCCGCAAAAGATAGATTCGCTCAAGGACCATTAGCCATAAAATGTTACAAGTAAGAAACATCCGTGCTCTGAAAAAAATCCAAATCCCTAAATTTCCGTCATATGCATCAAATTTCACTGTGTAACCCCATCACAGGCAGACTGAAGTTGCTGCGAACTAATTAAATTTTTACAGAATCTTGCAGTTCAGGTAGAGCGGTCAGCAAAAGCCGATTACTGTCGTTCAGTTTCTAATCCATAAAATATTCGAACTTTGAGTCATAAAATTTAGGAAATCATTCCATGCAGAGATACCATTTTATATATTCATTTTATAATTTTCATAAAAAACTATGTTATTTTATAGAACAAAGCAGTTTTTTGAACAGCGATACGACATTGATCCTTTTTATTTAACACCACATGAAACCTAACCCCTATTAACGTCCACAGGATATCTGACTTGTTGCACCATTCAATCTTAAAAGATTTTCGGTATCATCGAATATGTAATTATTTTATTTTTATAAAATTCCTTCAGCCACCTGAAACCCCTGTCAAAACGTTGTTCGTATGATCTTTTGGAGGACTGGATATTATTTAGAGCCACTCACAAAGCTGTGTTTTACCGCAACCATATCTCCAAAACACCTCCCTTTATTATTTTTTTAAAATTCTTAGTTAGGTTGGATAAATATAAAGGGACACGGGGTGGGAAGCGACAGATCACTTGTAAGATTATGTGCGATAGTGTTCCTGGATATGAAGGAGCTAATCACCTTATAGACCGAAGTCTGAATACTTCATTTTCATATCATGTAGAAAAAGTTTTAAAACTTCTAAATAAAAAAAGTATTAAAAATTATATTAATATAATTAATATAATTCTTAATTAATTTTTTTTTCAAATTTCTAAATAAAATTGTTGGTTAACAATCTGACCACGACGAACAAAATCCTTACTCGCAATTGCAATAATATCAAAATAGACTATGATTATTTTCTTCAGATTCGACTCCGCTTTTATTATGTTTTTTTGGCCAGGATGAGTTGAGAGTCTTCCTCAAATATGGCATCAGAAATTAGATAGACTTACTTTAAATCTCGAATTGGGAACTGCAATGCGTCTCATTAATATGATACCACAAAAATTCGAAAATGTAATCAAAATGTTTACTTAAATATACTAAGATGGATAAAAAGTAATTTCGTGTGTTGATAAAATATTGTTTTTTGAGGGAAAAAACACAGTTGAAGCAAAAACCTGGCTTGATGCCGAGTTTCCAGACACTGTTAAAGGAAAATCAATCATCAAGGATTGGTATTCTAAGTTTAGACGTGGTGAAATGAGCACCGAAGACGGTGGACCGACGGAAACATTAAAAAATCCACAAAATGATTTTGAATGACCGTTACTGAACGTGTACCCCATATCATTCATGAACATTTGGGTATGAGAAAGCTCTATGCAAAGTGCGTGTCGCGCGAGCTCCCTTTTGACCAAAAACAACGACGAGTTGATGATTCGGAGCAGTGTTTGAAGATGATCAAGCGTAATAAACCCGAGTTTTTGCGTCGATATGTGACAATGAATGAAACATGGCTCCATCATTTCACTCCGAAGTCAAATCGAGAGTCATCCGAGTGGACTGCAGACGATGAACCCGCTCCAAAGCGTGGGAAAACGCAAGAGTCGGCTGGCAAGGTTATCGCACCTCTATTTTGTGATGCGCCTGGAATAATTTTCATTGGCTACCTTGAAAAATGAAGGACCATCAACAGCGACTATTTCATAACATTATTCGACCGTTTGAAGGACGAAATCGCCGAAAAACCGCCGTATTTGAGGAAAAAGAAAGTGCTGCTTCACCAAAACAATGCACCATGTCAGAAGTCAGTAAAAACGATGGCAAAAATCCATGAATTGGCTTCGAATTGCTTCCTCATCCACCGTATTCTCCAGATCTGGCCCCCAGTGACTATTTCCTGTTCTCAGAACTCACAAGGATGCTCGTTGGGAAGAAATTTTCGTCGAATGAAAAGATGATTGCCGAAACTGAGGCCTATTTTGAACAAATCGTACTATAAAAATAGTATCGAAAAGTTGGAGGATCGCTATAATCAGTGTTTCACCCTTGAAGAGAATTATATTGAATTAAGAAAACTAATTTTGCCAAAAAAATGTGTGATACTATGGCAGACCGGGGACTTTTCAATTAATCTGTTATCTATCATAGCACAAAATCAAAATTTAAGACTCAAATTAAGCACATAGGCAAAACTATACAGACTATTAATATTATACAAGAACATCTATACATATTTTTTCCAATGTTTGTTTACAAGTCGAGACAAGTTTTCTTTTAGATTAAAATTCGAACAGATTCAATCGTATGGTTAATGAATCAGTGAATTGTCGGAAGTTGTATCATTTTATACCTTTGACATAGATATATGAATATATACATTAATATTCTATATATATTAGAAATACCTGATTAAATTCTGGACATTCCAAATATCAAATTAGGCAGCTTGCTTTAAACGATTGGTGTGCGGATAATAAATCTCCGATAGAATTTATTGGCATCACGTTCTAGCAAGCTGGAAATTAGTATGAATTCGAATTTCTCTTTTTATTTTGTTTCGTTCAAATGGCCCGGAAATAAATAAATATAATTTTATTTTAGTCCCTCCCTGCAATTGATCCCTTCTGGACAAAAGAAATTAAAATGGATTTTTTTTTCTGAACAAATAATATATTAAAAGAGGGTTTTCTTTTAACATAAAATTCAATATTAAAACTTTCTGAATTTGAATTGAATATATAGATTGTTTTATTATTTTATTAAAATATCGTCTTTAACGTTCTTGAGGTGATGCAAATTGTGAAGTGTTTAAATATAAAAAATTTTTTATAGGTATAACGGGATCATTACACTGGTATAATAAATAAATGTTCACTTTGCAAAAGATCTCGGGCTGCTCTACACTTTTATTGTTTATTTATTCCATGCTTATTAGTGATGTACAGCTTTCCCACAAATCCCTCAGTTTTTCATAAAAGGTGATATCAGCTGCCATTTACTACAAATAATTATACACATTTTTAACAAATTGATCAACCGAAATAGCTTAGGCAAAACTAAAAGTGGCAATGAGAAGCTACTTGCGCAAATGGCACCCGAAGGAAGTAGAACTTGGGTGAACAAATAAATAGACTCTATATCAAGCAAGCCGGCGCCATCCCAGAAAGCTTAAATAGATAAACCGACAACAAATTTAGAGATTATTTTACAATAAGTGGCTGTAAATTATGAGTGAAGGTTTAAGCGATATTAAAGCCTGGCGTTTCCGATGGATTTTGTATTATTTTGAATTGTAATTTTTCTTTAGGAACAGACAAGTAATGATTGAGTAAAATACTTTAACTCAATCACTGCCGAGCAGTTGAGCTACTTCAGTCCGTCTTTGGTGTTCCCATATCCTTAACTATAAGCTCTTGTCCAAATTTCCTTAAACTTATATAAGAGATGATTTAAATAACTTCAATTTCAATTTACTCAAGTTATTAGTTTAACTATACTTACTAATTTTAAATATCTGTTCTAACAGATGAGAGAAAATAGCAAAATAATAAAGAGGCACGTAGATCGTCGTTCAGTGGATAAAAGAAAATTAGTTGAAAAAAAGTTGATAAAAAGGATGAAATAAAATCTATTAGATATTTACATGTATTCTGATCGCTTGAAAAGGCATTTTCTGACAAAAAATTACCCAATATACTTTAGTAAAAATAATTCCCTCATTTACTATAGCTTTTTATCACCTTGCTAAGAAAATGAAGGTAGTGAATCAAAAGAACGACTTCAGTATTTCCATATCGTGTGCCAATCAATTCATGCTCCATTAATCTCAAGAAATATTAACCAGAAGTATGTCTACAGAATATGTTTGGTGCCATTCGAGCTGCAACTTCTCCTTCATAACACTTGTAACGTATGGCAAGGCGTTATTATGTAAGATAACTTTGAATTTCTTACTCGACATTACTATCTTTGCCTTTGTATGTATTCAATTGACGTCCATTGAGCAACAGTTCCATTCAGTTTTAACAGCTCGTAATACATTATATATTGCTGATCCCACCATATGCACAATAATAGTCGACTAGGTTATATTTCAGGTTTTCTAGGTTCTTTTTCAACGTATTATACATTTTATTCTGCAATTGTTATAATAAGCGATGGTTCAAAGGTGCGTTCTCTCAGGCTTCGAAAGAAGGAAAATCGTTTGGCTTGGTTAACGGTAACATCTATTACGAAAACAACAGAATTGTTTCATATCTAATCGCCAACAGAACTTGATCGAACATGATCACCGAAGAGGAATAGTGGACGAAACCCAAAAGTTAACTGACAAATTTCGACCATAAAATTACCGCAGCAGAAGTAACTCCAGAACTCAACTTTAATATATACTCAACTCACTATAATAATACTATATCGACAAAAATAGTACAGCGATACTTTACCAAGGTATCATTTATGGAATCGCTGCGATTTCAAAGTGATGCAAGGGTCACCAAACCTGGATACATGATGATTGGAAGAGTGTAGTGTGGTCCAACGAACAATAATTTATATTCTTTCCTACAAACGATCGAGTTTATTATGGAAAACCTCAAATTAAAATCACAATCCAGACTACCCGCTTTCCGCAAACAAGCATGCGAATTTTTCATTATGATTTGGGCGGAAGTATCGTAGTATTCAGCTGCAACTCTCATTCACATTACTGGCCTGATTGGATTACTAGTGAAAATAGTGACAATACTAGCAATAATAAAAGAGCGAGGCAAAGAGTGAGGAATAGGGCTCCATGTTCAATTTGGATGATTTGGCGAGGGATTGCAGAGATTTAAAGCAAATGGTGATTCAACATCAGATATATGTCAGGTATTCATATTATTTTGTCCATCCCCTGAAGGTTTATATGAGACGAAAGCAAATGATTCTAGTAAAAATGAATCCGGTGATCATGAAATAACGTTACAACACAGAACAATATTATCGTAAAAAGCAACATTTTATAACCTATTGTTTGATTTTTCCGGTGTCACTATTTAAAATTGACAATTAGAAAGTAAAATCTAATTTAAGTATACTGCATAAAATTTCAGTTTAGTGCGACGGACTTATGAGTGTGTAATATATTAAAAAATGAAAACATGGTTTAAAATTAACTAAAAATATACGACTAATCAGATATTCAAAAAAGTGCTCCAAAAATGTGTCCTTACATAATCTCGAATTTTACGCCCAAAACCAATATCGAAATCATTAAATGCGCGAGGGCTGCCAACAAAGACGACGAACCAACCCGACACGTGGATCTCATGTATGTTTTTGATGGTACTTTGACCATCAGGTAATGGTGCCCGTGAGTATAGGGCAATCGCATTACATCGTTGATGCTCATTGGTTTATTTCGGGCTACTGCCATTTGCCAAAGAAGATATGCTATATGATATGGTTGAAGCGTAATAGGATTAATAGAACTAATGAATACATCGACCAACCGAAGCGATTTCTAACAAAATAAAATAATTTAGGTTTTAAATAATGAAATGTTAATAGGAAAATGATAAATAAGAATATATTCTTTGCTACTAGTGCTACACATACTCATACTTTGTTTTTTTCTTGTTGAAGGAGGAACAAAAATATATTGAAAATAGTGATGAGCAAAATCGAATGAAGTTATGATTTAAAAAATATTTTGCGGAGGAATAAGAAGGAAAAACTTAATTGACATATCTTCACCATATGTTAACAAAAATGTTTAAGGACGGCTTGGTTGGTGCAGTTGTCAAGGCGACGAGAATCAAGCTGGGCCATGGTCGTAAATTTATGTTTGTAATTGTTTATAATTTTAAAACAAAACGCAAACTGCCAAATCTGATAAGCAAAATCCCACTAACGTGAGTAACCAGGCTAGATGTCTTCTGCGATGATCTCTATGTTGGTCAGTTGGTCACTCGCCAGTCGCTTAGCTTAGTGCTGAGGTGCGTAGTTCGGAACCCTAGTAAAAAAACTCAAGTATGTAACTAGTTGTGATTTAGTAGCTAATTTTTTTTCACTGACCAAATAATAATAATAATTATAATAATAATAATATATATATATATATATATATATATATATATATATATATATATATATATATATATATATATATATATATATATGATAATAAATAATCAGTGGGTAATTAAAACCAAATAATCAAATAATGTCTTTCTCTATTCTACATTTTATTTAATTAAACAGGAGGCAAATAAACACACAACGTGTTTCATATATAAATCAAAGTGGAAACGCCAAAAATAATTCCATTCGATAGGATAATACAAATTATTCATTATTTGTTTTGATGTGGCATATGCAATTTGACATGCACATTCTAATTAAAACAGTAATGCAACGTACGGTTTGCTCTTTCTAAATCTGATGCTATATAATGGCTAAATTAAATATTGTAATATTTATATATATATATATATATATATATATATATATATATAAATATTGTAATATTTATATATATATATATATATATATATATATATATATATATATATATATATATATGTATATATATATATATATATAGTGTATATACAATTTCTAAAAGGACACATATAAATTACTATAATCACAACCATAACGGAGTAGAGGCTCTATATAGACAGGAAACATTGGTATCCATGACGATGTGGTAATGGTTATTTGGCCAGTGACACTAATATTAGCATAGGCTAGATTCTATGGAGAAAATCGATTTCCGTAAAAATCCGAGGAATATGTCTCTATAATAATCTCTATAATAATGGCATGATGATAAAAGTCGCAGTGAGCAGGTGGGCAAGTCATCAAATGACCATCCAAGAAACGGCAGTGACCCAATCTGAGTCAATTCAGAGCTACTGAATGGTGACGTACGAAAAGAACACGAAGAGAAGAGAAAAATTATCTTTAACATCAAATATTCAGGCTTCCTGGGCCCAACGACGTTATACCTCGTTCTTGGTGAAATAAGAAACGAATGCGATAAGTTCAGGAACGATACAAATAGTTGTCATGAGGAGGGGAGAGTGCCAATATGAAAAAGGATTTTCGGTAAACATTTCCTGTAGCCATTCAGTTAGAAGGTACGGATATTTAAGAGTGAGCCAGTGACCAGGGTATTGTTGAACTTCCAAAAAACATTCGAGTATTTCGGGAATTAGTAAGGATTAGCCATTCTTTGAAATATTCTGTTGTAATGAAAAGCTGTGAATATCTCTAAAGAGTTCAGCGGTCAATATTAAACCCTGTTCAAGGAGCTTGAAACGGAATGCCCGTTTGTCCACCAGAAATGTACTGCCCAACGCGAGATTTGGAGCCATCGGTATATATGTTCTTGTGGCCAGGGTGAGAGTGGAGAAGTTCACAGAACTTGAGCCGAATAAAATAAGAACAATGTTCTCTTTTATAAAATTAGTTCAGTTGTTGTGTGATAATTTTCAATTAAAATTAATATTTTTGTTTTGGGATTATAATATATATTTTAATAGACTAATTTCATTGGAATCGACTTACTTACCAAGAAAATAACACCTTTGTTACAGACAAGATTGACAATCCTTGCGTGGTTACTGGAAATTTTTTAACATAATTTACTTAAGTTCGGACAAGAGACTCCATCTGGAATTGAATCTGAAACTATTACCTCGAGGCCAATATATTGTGACATGTCTGTGTAATAATTCTATTTCACTTAAGACTTAAATTCAAATATATCGAATTTTCATTTCAGATCTCTGCTTAATTTCTTTTACTTGACTTCAGTGACAACACTTGGGTTCATACACTGTCTGTATGTGGGTATTGTTCCAAACGTTCGAAACTTCTGTTTATCATAACACACATACCAGACTATAAAAATTTCATAAAATCACGTTGTTAACCTGGTAAGGTATGGCCCACTGAACAATATCAAATACAAAAAAACGGATATTTGATATTGACTTTTTGTAATTTAATCATGATGGGATTTGATTGACACTTGTTGAAGACTCGAATTTAATTAATAATTTTCCTTTGATTTTGAGGAACTGTGGTCGTTCAGTAATGAAGAGAAGTGAATGTTCTGTTTGGTTGGTAATCGAATCTTGTGGAGCGTTTTAGCGCGTATTTAAAACTACGCTACTTGAAATGTCGATTTTTTTAACTTTGTTTTTGTGGAAATAACCCTCATTCCTGTAATGTAAATAAACACAATCGTCATAAAGTAGTTTTTCAAATAGTTATCAAGCCTACTAAATAGGGCAACTTGTACGAAACTTTTATTTTCATAAGGAATAATGTAATATCAGAGTTAAGCTTGGAGCATAACTTCGCCTACAATCAATTCCTCTACTTCTGTTTGAGTGGGGAGGGTACTGTTGCAAGCTCTTACATTTAACTCAAGTCTGAATAGAGTAATGCCCCAATTCATCTTCCTCAATAATTTTGGCTGCCAAGAAAAATACTTATCGGCAGCATTAAACTACCAATACGAAAATTATTAAACCACTCTTTACATTGCTAATAAGTTAAAACATAGTAACCATAAATTTCTACAAGCATTCTATGCGTTTTAGTTGCACTTTCCGTCTAAATAAATTGATTAAATGTGTCATATTCAATGCAATAATGTTGTGACGGAACTTTAGTTATTTATATTTAAGGAAATCGTTTAAATTTGAGTTTATTAAAATTGTAATATTTTCTCTTTTGTATAGTCTAGGGGATTAATTTGGTAGATCTTCTAATTGTTTTTCCTAATATTTATAACAGGGTAAAAGAATTATGACTTGAGATAAAATAAAATATCGCATGATATCGAATGTCTGGTGATAATATGCCAACCAAGAAAGGATTAGCCCATGGGCTCATTATCGAGTGTTTCGGATAATAGGGTTTCAAGTACCGATGCTAGACGAAGCCTATGAGAAATTATATCTTATCACACCTACAATCATACACATCAAGAAGACCGAGATCGTGGAATTCTCGAGAATTCCTTAAGAATCCGAAACGCACGTGCTCTATCGGCGTGAGAAGTTTTTAGCTGGAACAGTCGTTCCCACTCCGATATTCTCTGAATCGGGGTACAAAAAAGGGTTTCCTGGACCAGCCTTGTCCACCACCACCAAGAACACGAGAGAGGAGCTTAGACGATAAAACATGGTGCATCGATAACGAGAATCAGAATTGACTAAAGATTTGCAATTAAGAAGATCAGAATTTAACAAAATTAAGAAGAAAGAATTGATAAGAGAATTACTAAGAAAATGTAACGTATACAAGAAAAACTTACTGAAGAATTGAACCAGAAGATCAGAAGCAGTAAAATGTCAAATAAGGAAAGAAATATCAGAATCAAAATGAAGTAAATACAGTAGAATTCGTGTATGTTAGTATATTATCCAAAACCAGGTATACGATTTAGTAAGTCACTTCCATATAATTCTTAATTCTTTTCACCATAACGTACCGATTTAATATCTTTAAATGTATATATGTTATTTATATTATTGATATAAATAAACAATTCGTCTCTGGACAATAATTAACAAAAAGAAGAGATAAAATAAATAGTATATAATTTAAAACCTAGTTTACTCTTCAACAACTCAACAAATAAAAACATGATTTTATATAAATTTTATAAATATATGTTATGTTATACGGCCCTGATTATCAATCCATCTGTTTAAAAATACTACCTGAATGAAACAAGTGAGGTGGGTTTTTAAAAAAGGAAAATTTAAATACATATAAATCCTTTTCTTGATTGCTCCTCTGTAAAGGAGCTATCACAATGAAATATTGATAACATTTAAAACCATATTTTGATAACAAACAAAAAAGACCATTTTTAAAACACTATGGATTGGTTGTTGGTGTTGCTGTTAAACCGATAGAAAATATTTAAGAGAAAATTGTGTTGATAATGAAATTAGTTGTCGATTAAAACACTGTTTCTTTTTAATTAATTACATAAGAAAATTTGAACCCATGACTAATATTAGTGATACGGTTTATTTTTAAATTAAGCATAATTTTTTCAATAGCCCGTGAATATAGCGTGACTACAACAATTTCCACACTTAATAAAATGTTTCTGTATATATTGGTACCTATTAAATCTAATAACCGTCGTTAATATAACGTCATGAGAAACAACGTGGATTAAATATGATGAGGCTTATCTATTTTTATACGTCGTCCGTATATTTATGTAACTTTGAAGCAAAACTTTAGCCAAACAAAACGCAACAATTCTGGTAAATCACCGTAATAACAGGCAATTGTGACCCTATCAGCCATTTTGATAGAGTTTACGTATTCAGGTCATGCGGCTCATAAATGTTGTTAACCGACTATTTAGAGTCATTAAATAACGTCATGTAACGTGTAAGATATTTTCCTCGCATAGGAAAGTGAAGTTTGTTTCTCAGCATTGGATAGAAGTATCGTTTTAAGTAGAATATTTTGAATTTGCACAGGTCGACATTGGAGGCCGGTGATGGTGGTATCCGGTAAACCTGTTCTTGATTATTTGTTAGTTGATATTATACACAATTTATATGGTTTGTACAGCCACAGATCACAAATCACTACGCCATTTTAAAATTTTATTAAAATGTGTTGTCAATTCTGAGTGAGAAATCATTTTTATTAAATATACCTATTTTTAGATGAAGGGTTATAATAAGAAGCAGTGTATGAAACGACGCCAATACACACGATGTTCAGGTGGTAACGTTTTCAATGTATTTCGGATTTTGGAGTAGTGGTGTCATTGGTCAGCTTACAACGGATACCTATATTGACACGTATGACATGTCATGTTATGTGTTTTTATACCTGTTTTCTAATAGATAAAAAGCGTCAATGCCGTTTTTTTTATCGCCGTTCAATAGATCTTTTCTTCTAACTTGAATAAAACAGTTTCTAAAGCAAATTAATAGTTTTTCTGTGTTTAAATCCGTTTCCCATTTTATAACTTAGTAAACGTAAGTAACTCGTAAAGATAATATTAATTGTTCTCCAAAATCATACGATTCAAACTTACTAGATTTTCTCTGATGTAATGCTCTGTATGCCAGTAGGTTGCAATCGACAAATGTTAATCAGCAATACCCACGAGGCAAATTGTAAAAATAAAGATCCATGAACACCAATTGTTCTCTTCGTATGCTATCAATATTGATTAAATATTTTGAAGTTAGAAGACGAAGAAAAATTTGAAGAACCCAAATATTATTCCAGGTAACCCAAGATTTCCCAATATAACACTTTCAAATAGATTACTACAAACTGATTTCCATTTTGATTCATATCTATTTGGATTGGTTTGGTATTTTTCATT
This sequence comes from Rhynchophorus ferrugineus, assembly GCF_030347505.1. Classification (NCBI taxonomy): domain Eukaryota; kingdom Metazoa; phylum Arthropoda; class Insecta; order Coleoptera; family Curculionidae; genus Rhynchophorus; species Rhynchophorus ferrugineus. The sequence continues at coordinate 47,163,117 of NW_027472580.1, forward strand.
TAAGGCTAGATTCAATTTACAGTAATTTTTTCTAATTTATTTGATTCATTATTTAGTGTATTAATTATTACTGTGTTAACTGTATTAATTGCTATTTTAATTTTTAATTAATAAAATTTAATTAAGAAAACTGGATGAAACTTGATTTAATTTCTTTTCGTTTTATAAAAATAATTCGATAAAAAAGCAGAGTAAAACTTTCTCAGAGCAATTTCAGAAAACTAATAAAGTTATGATTGAACTTAATATCACTAAGTTTTCAAGACAATTGTTGATTTCTAATTCCTTTATAACTGAATAAACTTTATGGGATTCCTGCTCTATTTGATTTGGCGGCTACTTGAGCTTTGAAAAGATCTAATGGAGCTAAATCGGGTAAATAGGGAGGCTGCTGTGTAGTGTAAGTTCAATATTTAATGACAGAACTGTGAAAAAATACTGTACCAGAAGGTTTATTAATGCGATAAAAATTGTTATTAATAATAATAATTCTGGCATTTTGGGATGCAATAACACAATGCAATGCACAGTGCAATGGCACTCAAATAACATTCACTGTAGAAAATTTAGAGCCGTGACACTATAGGTCTTACTATTTTTTAATCAAGGTATCATCTTGCTCAATTAACGATCTTATCTCTATAATCCCATCCACGCATATAATAACAGGGAGTTAAAAAAAATAGAACTATCATATCTCCCTCTTTCTTCTTCGTATTTCCGGGACGCTATAGTCTTAACCCGCTTATATATACACAATCTAACGAGGAACCAATGATTATGAATACGCGAGGATTGCTGCCATAGAGTTCGAGTGTATAAAATACCTGCGCTAATATATGTTTCTCTCTATTTTATTCCTTTTTCCAGGATACTATAGTCTTAACTTAGATATATATTACGTCAAACCTCCCTGCAGTCATGTGAATCCGTTCCTCTATGAAGTCCTGAATGAATAATAGATGAATAAAGAAATTGACATTTTATGTTTACAATTCAGTTAAATGTTAAGGATCGATGTATAGTGAGTATCAAAGGAAAAAATATATTACACATAGATGAGATCGCCTGTTGGTTTTCCTAAGAAACTTGAAGCACGATCCACGTGAAAAACATATAAAAACTGTAACACCACAGGAAACGTTGAACTATAGTGAATATAGAGAGAGATTTAATACAAACTTGGGAATTTTACTGGGCTCAATGAATAATATTTTAGTGAAGTTTTGGGGTTCAAAAAGCTATATGAAGGAATAGTGCCGCTTCATATAGGAAACAAATATTTGAATCCGAGTTAGTCAGCAACATGCTGTGCCTTTGACAAACGCTTAAACAAAATGTATGGAGCGTTTTATAACTACAGCTGAAAGTCGGTTGCATTGAATAAAAAGTAAAAATCGCATGAACAAGTTCATTCGGAACATTTTTTGAGATATGGAAAACATCGAAAGCGAAAATTACTACGAAACGAGATGACTAACAATACCGCTTGCCAATGCACTTGGAATCGTTGCAAAATCCGATTTCATTGCTACCCAGGCAAAGAAGAGCTTTCTGCAGCGTACGATTAACGATGAAAACTGCGAATTAACTCCGACTCATGTCCAAGTATTGCCATATACATATGGTGGGATTAGCAAGGTGCCATTACGATCTGCTGAAACCGAATGAAACTGTTGCTGCAGATACCTACCGATGTGAATTAAGCAAATCAAATAACGGATCGTTGCAAAAAAGACCAGCTTGTTTGATCCAGCTCGGTCACTCGTTGCAAGCTTCAACATGTTTCTGTTGAGAGTGTTATAATTACTGCGAAACGAGATGACTAACAATGCCACTTGCCAATGCACTTGAAATGGTTCCAAAATCCGATTTCATTGCTACCCAGGCAAAAAAGAGCTTTCTGCAGCATACGGTTAACGATGAAAACTGCGAATTAACTCGGACTCATGTCCAAGTATTACCATATACATATGGTGGGATCAGCAAGGTGCCATTACGATCTGCTGAAGCCGAATGAAATTGTTACTGCAGATACCTACCGATGTGAATTAAGCAAACCAAATAACGGATCGTTGCAAAAAAGGCCAGCTTGTTTGAACCAGCTCGGTCACTCGTTGCAAGCTTCAACATGTTCCTGTTGCGAGTGTTATAATAATACTCTCTGGTGATACTATATAGAGATGTAACAATAATAATAATAATAATATATTATGAACAAGGTGAAATAATATCTTATGTAATACAACCAAGTAATATAATATAGGTTATATTAAACCCCAAAAAAAAGTATTAAAAATGTTATCTGTGTGCCGACAAAACATTTAAGTTAACAACTCCCTACTCTACATCATTAAAATCTTCTCAACAAAAGGACTCGACTAGAATGCCCTTTATAAGAAGATTCTACTTTCAAGACTCGATTTAAAGGGAACCGTAACTTGAAATCCATAAGAAAAAAAAACGCCTACATGCTGATTATATTTCTGCATAAAATTATATCTGGAAATTTCCCGTGTTTTATTGTTAACAGTAAAACTGTCGACTATTAAAAGAGGGTTCTTTTATTTATTTCTAAAGCTTATTGTTCTCATAAGCGGCGGTATTTCTTCCAGGATAAATAAAAATTCTCATAAAAAATTACCAAGATTTATAGAAATGAATAAAAAAAACAACAAAAATGTATAAATATTCAAATATATTATTTGTAAAATATAAACATTTTTAATATTTTTGATGATACAGTGAAACGAATTTTCCAACTCTAAACAGCCGATTCCACAAATCATTAAAATTATTTCGAATTCAAAAATTGTTGAAAGGCTTTTAAATAATCTGATATGGTAGATCCAATTATTCAATCCACACTTGTTTCAAGTTGAAAGCAAGAAAAACAACAAGAAGTGAACATATTTTTACATTAAATTACGAACCGACGAATGGATAATGTATTATGAGTTGTTAAAACCGTAGATTGGAAAAACACTGCCTTGATAATGTCATAATGCCATAATAATACATGAGTGTTACTGTCAGATAAATCTATTAGAATGTGTAAGAAATACTTCATTGAGCTTATTTTATATACTATTTTCTAAATAATTCTTTTAGGTTGTGAATTAATAGTTCTATAACTCGTTTTTACAGATATATTTGTTCGGATTTTTAATATTGCTATTATTGTAATAATGGGTCAATTGAAAAGTCCCCGGCCAACCATAGTAAATAAAATTTTTTTGGAAAAATTTATTTCACCTACAGCTTTTTGATACTATTTATGTGGTACGATTAGTCCTTTGCTTCAAAATAGGCCTCAGTTTCTGAGATCACCTCTTCGACAAAATTTCTTTCCAATGAGCATTCTGTTGAGATGTGAGAACAGGAAATGGTCGCTGGAGGCCAGATCTGGAGAATACGGTGGATAAAGATATAAGTCGAAGCCCAATTCATGGATTTTTGCCATCGTTTTCAATGACTTGTAATACAGTGCATTGTCTTGGAGAAGCAGCATTTCCTTTTTCTTCAAGTGCGGCTGTTTTTAGGCGATTTCGTCCTTCAAACGATCCAATTACACCATGTAATAGTCGCTGTTGACGCCAAAATAAAGACACCATAAACTTGCCAGCCGACTGTTGCGTTTTCCCACGCTTTGGAGCGGGTTTATCGTGTGCAGTCCACTCAGATTACTGTCGATTGGACTTTGGAGTGAAATTATAGAGGAGCCATGTTTCATCCGTTGTCACATATCGATGAAAAAAATCGGGTTTATCAGGCTTGATCATCTTCAAACACCGCTGCAAATCATCAACTCGTCGTTGTTTTTGGTCAAAAGTGAACTCGCGCGGCACCCAGTTTGCACAGAGCTTTCTCATACCCAAATATTCGTGAACGATATGATGTACACGTTCAGTTGATATCTTTAAAGTGTCTGCTATTTCACTAAATTTCAATTTACCATCACTCAAAATAATTTTGTGAATTTTTTTTATATTTTCGTCGGTAACAATCTCTTTTGGGCGTCCGCTGCATTAATTCGGTGCTCATTTCACCACGTCTAAACTTAGCATACCAATCCTTGATGGTTGATTTCACTGGTGCAGTGTCCGGCTATTCGCTAAGTTCTTGCTTCAACTGTAATTTTTTCCTTCAAAGCTCAATATTTTATCAATACGCGAAATTCCTTTCTATCCATTTTTTCACAATAATAAAAGTTGTTTCAATCAAAATGCTATAATTCAGAAACTAATGATTCAAGAGCTGTCAAATTTATACATGCATCATTTGAGGCTTAGGGCTAACTTAAAAACCTATGGACTTAATTCTAGTAGGCCATCTATGTGTCAGGCCGAGGACTTTTCAATTGACTTGTTATTTATTAATATAATACATTCCCTATATATTACTATTTCTATTATTTTAACTTTTTATACATTTTCACTCATCAATTCCTGTCTTTAAATACGTATTTACAAAAAAGTTAAGGCTAATATTTAATAAAGCCGGTACTATAGGGTAGTAGATGGAAAACTCAATAGGGGTCTCTGAAAAGAATTTGGATACGTTTGATGTCCAGATGGTATAATGATCGCCCCATAAGTAATTTGATATTATTTTATATAAAGAAGTTAGTATAAAACGCAATTATAGGCTCCTTTATGGGAAACATTTGGCAGTGAAGACATTTGACTGGTTCTTTGACAGCCCTCACATTGTGTTCCATGGATAATATATATCATGGATAATCAATATATATATATATATATATATATATATATATATATAAAGATAATATAAATATTTTATATAAAATAATATATGAAGTCATATACTATATAGGCACCAAAAGTATATGGTGCACCTGGTTAATATTTATATTTTACTTGAAAGATCATTCTGTAACGTACAATTAAAATACTTTAAATTCATTTAAAAGATATATCTCAAAGACATGCTCATAGACAGCAGCATAAAATTACAGTTATTTTACTTTTTCAAAACCTTTACCAATTAAACTGAAATATATACTATAGTACAACGAAAAATTTAGTTTTTTCGTACATGAGCATCTGGAACTGCAGGTATAGAATCACGACAGAAGGCCGAAGTCGACTTGCAATTTTTCAACTTGTTTTAACTCATCTCCCATCATCTCAGACAATGAACTTATGATTAGCGGTTTTTTTTCAAATATTCATGTTGAGAGATGCATATTCATAGGTATATTAGCCCTAACAGCTACTTAAATACCATATTGGTTTATTCTATGTAGTGTTAAGCCAATATATTTATTCGGATACTTACTCAGAATATTTTTCTTCAAAGAAATGAACCCCCCCCCAAATTATTTATTAAATTTTTAATTTTTGCACTAATTTATATATTTTTTTATGTATATTTTAAAATCTCTTTTAACAACTATCCACGGTCTTCAGTATTAAGCCCACCGGCTGACGAGTGACCAACTTTAGAAATCATCCCAGAAGACATCCAGTCTTACCCAGCCTGGTTACTGGCGTGACTGGAATCATTTTTTCCTTGTCGAATTTTATACTCTTGCCTAGGACAATCACAAACATAAATTTACGACCTAGCAGGATTAGAACCCGCGGCTATCGCAACAGTAGGAGGACCATCTATAGCCATTACCACTGCATCACCAAGCCGGCTTGCACTAAAATTCCTCCTGTATTGGAGTTATGGTTAGTCATGCCTTAAAGGGTTGCATTCAGGAGCTATTCTTTTAATGAAGTTGCAACAATCTAATAGTTAATCCAAAAATGGAAGGATATCTCCGGTTGGGTTTTCTTCCTTTGGAAGGGGATTAATTTCTGAAATTAAAAAATAAATGATTAAATATTTGAATGATGATATGAACAAAATTACCCCTCATACATCTCTTTTATACTTTATCCAATCAATTTAAAATTTAAAATATTATCAACCCTTCTTTTTAGATAGTCGGATACGTCTTCAATAACTGTGCATTTAGCTACACAACACTTAGATTGAGAATGTGAGTTATAATGCATATATGACAAAATTAATCATTACCATTACTTTTATTTTCTCAAAACGCATTGATGCATACATGGTTGGTATGATGATGATATGATGTTGGTATGAGATTCTGTCCAGGAATATACAGAAGGAATAATCATCTAATATTATGATATAATCAATGATATTTCCGATGTGTGCAACTACGAAAAATAACATATCTAGTACTGTATTCTATATGAATTCTAGTAGATAAAAATACTTTTACAGTACCGAAATAAATCAATGACGACTTTACCTCTTATGAAATAATGTAGCGTAATATGTAAACATGTAATTTTATCGTGTCGATCGAAAAAAATATGGTTTCATCGATCAGCACATGCCTTTCACTTATGACTGGACAGTAGAAAAGGACTTTTAAGGACATATTAAAGAACACTGTAACATATGATACAAAAATTATGTTATTGCAGATTAAATGATTAGACACTGAACATAACCACACATTTTCTTAAAGGGGTTTCAATGGGGCTATTTTATTATAGAAATTCTTGGCAAAAAATTGACAAAATGAATGAACAATTTAATTAGTCAAAAACATTCTATGAACACTGTGTTTAGTGCTATATTAGTGCAATAGTCAAAGTTAAATAGCGTATAATGGAATTTTTTTTTCAATTTTTACGCGACCTATAATAACGCTCTATTAAATGATTTTGTAGCACTTCCATGTTTTTGTATGATTTTTCGCCTACTGTTGGTGCTATTAAGTATTTGTGGTTCATAATATTGTTCTTAATATTTAAACATTAATTTATATTATAAAAGTTTTCTATAAAGTGATAATTCCTATTGTCATCCAAAAATCCACTGAAAAGTTCAAAAAGCACTCGAACATTAACAACAACGTTTTAAAGCATCTGAAGAGAAGTTTGTAATCATAATGCATATTGAGTATGCTCAAATTGTAGTGAAAAAAATATTTCAAAATATTACTAAATGTATAAATTAATATTGATGTACTTTGTAACATTCTGCTAGCAAAGTTGAATGTACCTAGCAAGTTCTCTGTAGTTTACTCGCATTAACATCTAGTCAGTAAGATAATAATGTCATAAAACTGTTCCAACTATATTATCAGTATAATACAATTAAGAAATGTAGATTTATTCGAGAGATAAATAAAATCAGATTCATTTAATTCAAAATTATGGTTATACTTTTTTTTATATATTTTAAAGTCTCTTTTTACCAACTAAGGGTTTATCTGGACTGGACCGACTATTTAACATGGGCTCCGAACCACGGTCCTTGGTATTAAGCCTGCCGAGTTACCAACTTAGAAATCATCCTAAAAGACATCTGGTTTTACCCAGCCTGTTATTACGGTTATTGCGGTTACTGGCGTCACTGGGACCATTTTCCTTATCGAAATTTACACTCTTGGCTAGGACAATCACAAATATTAAACAATTGCAACATAAAATTTACGACCTTGCCTCAGAAGGATTCGAACCCGCGGATATCGAAACAGTAGGAGGACCGTCCTGTTATAATGTTTAATATGGTAATAAGGTAATGTTTTTACTACGGTATTCATCTTATACAATGCTTTTTGTAGAGATATAAAATATATTTTTACAAATTGTGCATTTTTAAACCATATTGTGTGTATACGCAATATTTATATATTCTTGTGTATGTTAACATTTCGTGTATTATTTAATTATTCTAATATAATATAATATAATATACTATTTAGTATGATTGGTTTAAACATTTTATATTTTATATTTTATATTTTATATTTTATATTTTATATTTTATATTTTATATTTTATATTTTATATTTTATATTTTATATTTTATATTTTATATTTTATATTTTATATTTTATATTTTATATTTTATATTTTATATTTTATATTTTATATTTTATATTTTATATTTTATATTTTATATTTTATATTTTATATTTTATATTTTATATTTTATATTTTATATTTTATATTTTATATTTTATATTTTATATTTTATATTTTATATTTTATATTTTATATTTTATATTTTATATTTTATATTTTATATTTTATATTTTATATTTTATATTTTATATTTTATATTTTATATTTTATATTTTATATTTTATATTTTATATTTTATATTTTATATTTTATATTTTATATTTTATATTTTATATTTTATATTTTATATTTTATATTTTATATTTTATATTTTATATTTTATATTTTATATTTTATATTTTATATTTTATATTTTATATTTTATATTTTATATTTTATATTTTATATTTTATATTTTATATTTTATATTTTATATTTTATATTTTATATTTTATGGCATATTGTCAGTAAATATAACCATTTTCATAACTTAGGTGGTTAGGTGGACGGAATACCTTGCTGCCTTAGATACTGTTATGAACAACCATCTCAGTTAGGCCATGCCTCGTAACACCGAATGTTTTCTTGCTACTCGTCAGTCGGAAGGCGGGGCCTTCGTTAAACTTGATCCAATATAAATAAACTTTAGTTCACAAAAATTAAGCTTTTAAATATAATATACAAATAAATAATTATTGATAATTGAATATTCCTAATCATAAAAAGTATAATATCATTCAAAACCGAGAGTTAATAAATAAAAATTGTTCTCTCATCAACTACTAGCGTTTGTGTGTTCTTGAATGCTAAATTACTTAGTCCAGGTGGGATTACTGATAGGATAAGAGTTGCAATAAAAAATTATATACAATTTGAATTATATACAAAGTTAAAAGATGTATAAATAGAGTGATTGGCAAGGTCTATTAAAATAGTTTTGGTTGAAAATTAAACAATCTCACAGAACACTGAAAATATATTAAATATTGCGCACATAAAACAATATATAATCTTTTTCCCGACTTATATCTCAGTTAAACTTATTTTCCTTTGAACGTTTTAATCGGATAGCTTAACTAGTATGAAGTGAATTAGCTCAAGTTTATAAATCTATTTATAAACTTTTAAAGACATATTGTGTTTTAAAAAATATATGTTATAGTATAACAAGTGAAATGATTACAAAATTCCAGTAATAAAAGACCGACAAAAAATGGGTATAAGCTTCGACCAAATCACGCGACGTTACAATTCACGCCATCGTTATGTAAATCGAAATCTAAATTGGATTTTTTAATAAATATTTTTGTGTCATGGGTCGTTCTATTTGTGCGATAGTTAACTTAAATGGTAGAAAATGTCCGGTATTATTAAAATTAAATAGAAAACGATTAATTGGTTTATTTTACAATATGGATTACGATCTTTTTATGAATTATGAAGAGCAAATATTACCAACATCAAAAAAATTACTAACTAAACAAAAAAAAATTTTCTTTTATAACATCTCTATTAGATACGCTTAGCACAATGTTAATTATAAATTAATTTAAGTGCATAACGAAACATTTAAGCAAGACGAGTGCGAGAAAATTCATCAATATGTATAGCTCAATTAATAAAAAACAAAAAAAAATTATATGAAGAAAAAATAACATAAGGTTGGGAAAAGCTAATTTCGGGATATCTTAGAGGATGGTTTGTGATCTGAACATGTGATAATATATGTGGAAAAGTCTGGTGGGTATGCTGGGTGCGGTAGAACTTCCTGTTCGAGCTGCAATAGTATATCCTTCACAATTAATGCAACGTCTAGCGGAGTGTTGTCATGTAAGAGAATGAATTTGTATCTGTCAATCACTACTGCTGATCTTTATGCAACAATATGTTTTAAAATTTGTTCAATTCACTTCAGCGGACATATACAGTAACAGTTTTAATCGGTTTTAACAGGTCGGTGATACAAAGAATTAATGAACAGAACACACTGACATGTGTCGAAATTTTTGAATTCTGTCGTTTGTCTTTCGGTCTTACAGATTGAACGACGTTGAAAATAAACTACTTTTCGAATAGTGTTACGTAGTCGATTATATGGGATTCCATGTTTCGATGACGTGGTTAACAGTGCTGCCGCAGTGAAGGCACACTGCACCTGTTCAACATAATATTTCTGGGTATCTCGTACACCATGATTATAAATTGTAAAATTCGACAAGCTTCAAGATCGCTAAGAAACCAAAAGCGATATCTGAGATATGATGAAGCACTATTACATTTAGTTTCTAAAAGTATTTGGCTTGGGCTTGAGCAGCTTAACTTAAAAGTTAAAAACAAAAGTAAGCAATGCCTAAAATATATTATTGAGCTTTCTGTTATCTATGTCAATAAACCCTGAACAACTCAATAATACTAAATGGAAAGCTATTATTTTAGGTTGATAAATGAAAAGTATAATATTATACATATTAAGCACGTATGAACTTACTAATCAAAAGACATCAGATATTTTTTGTCGTTTTCAACTATTTTATTCATTCGCGTCTATACAGTTGTGTTTGTGCGCTTAAAATATGAAATTCCATACAGAAGACGTGGCCAAACACTAATGTTTATGTGTATACATAAAATTTTACATAATTAATTGAAGTAAAATATATGACAAACAAAATGTGTATAGTTGAAATGTTGGTATAGATAAAATGGTGTACGTCAACAGCGAAATGTTAACATTCAAGATTGGCAGGAACAATACAAACAATAACTATTGAGAGTTAAGGGAACGATTTATATGAATTAAATTTTATGATAATAATCAATCTCACGCAAAAATCCCATCAGGCGGTCACCATTGTCGCCGACTATAGTGTTACTATAATTATGCAGCCAGATTTTATTGTTACATAGGAAAGGTGATGACAGTCACTTAAAAGATAAAGGACAGAGACTGGGGATTGATCACAGAATTCACAGCTTGATGAGCTAAAATTTGCGAGTGTATGTTTAAATATAGAGGTATACGAATTGCTCTGGTCTATAGAACAAGTGCAGAGACAACCGACTACATAATCATGATTTGCCATATTAATGAAACACTCTAAAACCATATGTCGTCTGTCGTATTCAACAGATATTGTTTCCTTCGGTGATGTTTTTTATTGATTGATGATTAACACCACACTGTGTATATACGCAGAATCGTATCCCAAAACTGCTATATGACATCAGAGAACGTGTTTTTCAATGTGGCACCAAAAATACGAAAAAAAATGTCTGGCCATAAACGATGTAATACCTTGAAAAACAATAGCGTTTATGAATTATTTAAGAAAGAAGAGAACGCTAAAAATTCCCTTTAAACTAATTCACAATTCCTATATTGTATAATGTAGAATAATTTTATTAGATCAAGAAATGTTTTTTTTTTGTTAGTTCGGGAATTCCCCAAGCAATGTGTTATATGCGAATATATTCGAAGACAGTTTGAATTATAGAAACTGGAGGAAGATTCGTTAAAAACACATTCTTTTCCATTTTGGTACAGAAGCATTAGCGCAACAACATGTACCGACAAAATGTCTTATATCCGTTGAATAGCGAAGACAACGAAAATACATTAAACTTTACCATTATCTGAGCTCCCTTATGCTCCGCGATACAGCTTCAAGAAAAAGATATGTCACGCTAAGCCGTCTAAAATGTTCACTTGAATACATTTCCTTTTATTTTTAGGTATGAGGTAACGTGGTTGTTTATTTTAGATATTAAAATTATGTATGGACTAGAAATTATATGTAACTGAGGTTCGAGAATAAATAATATAATTCAAAAGGGTTATTTATTATTTTAGGTGAATTCTATATATAATATAAATCAAATTAATGGATTATTTAATAAATACTCGCAGTATCTCGGTTATCGAGCTTTACTAGAACCATTCGAAGGTTTACATTTTTTTCTAGGTAATATAAAATAACTATTTGTTCTGCCATAATATACCTTATATCATCATAAATTAAAAGGTTCTATCTTAAAATATTTATTAATTTATCTTAGTATTTTGTTTCTTGATGTTTCTCGTGCGAACAAAGGGCTCTGAACGAATAGTGGTACGGAGGGTTGTTTTTACGAAATAAGTTTTTACTGAGCCCAACATTATGTACATCTTTTACTATAAATCCTATTTATCAGAAAGATATATTAGAATTACGTAACAATACGGTTAATAGCAGTGAAATCTCGATTCATCAATATGAAACAATTGCCAATTTTGCTACCGACACTGCAGTTATTGCCGTAGGAAAGAATTATGAAGTAACGTCTGGGGACCTCCAGACTTGCCTTGATGGAATTAATACTTGGACTAAGACTTGGTCCGTTAAGTTAAACCAAAAATTTATTTTTTACACGTAAATTTGACCAAGAAACAAAAGGAGTATTTACCTATTAATCATATAAGCAATACCCAAATCCATTTAGTTGACTCTTTGAGTATATATAGGAATGACGTTAAACACAGACTCCGCTGTAATGTTCATGTCAGAAAGAAATGAGAAGACTTCGAATTTAACTTCAAATTGAAGATAATGCAATGGCTACTTGGAAGTAATTCCAACTTCTTTATGCTCATATATAAGCAAATTTTCAAGCCTGTTTGAACTTACGGTATGCAGCTTTGAGGTTGGTCCAGCAACAGCAACATCCAGTCTTTTCAGAATAGAGCACTAAAGAACATGGGTTAATATACCCTGGTACTCTTCGAGACCTTGAAATGGATACTGTTCATCAAACAAACGGCAAATTTGCTAGTAGTCTTGAACAACGGTTATTAAACCATGTGAACGACGAGGCTATCCAGCTCCTGGATAACACAAATTGAATAAGAAGATTCAATTGTACGATGCTCGAAGTGTTAAAGTAATGCAGATTATTGAGGAGGTTATTACTTCATGTTAACTTTAGTGTAGTTAAGTTATTGGCACACAGGGCGAGCTAGTAAGTAAAGATGTAATTTTAATTTCACATATTAATTTATGTTAGAACGAAATTGCCCATTAATCTATAGAGATCAGATTGTAATGGAATTAAATGGTCTATAATGTTTGTTTTAAGTTAACAAAAAAGACATATTTTGTGAAATTAAGAAATTATTCTTTCGTATAAAGAGCAGGAATCAAAATAACTAGAATTCAAATGATTACTTACAGGTTTCTCTGGAAAATATAAAGCACCGTTATCTAACATGGCATATCTAAAACTATCTATTCCTCTAAAGTTCTGCTGCAACTTTTATCATGACGTTTTTGTTCTTCAGGGTGCCTAATTTTCATGTAGTGTGATGCAGACTGTCAGAAATCTACTAGCCTCTGCTCGTTAATATGCTAAGTTTCACAGACTACAGACGTGTACGTACTATCAAAAATTCTGTAGATCTTATCGTATTCTATAGATCTTCTGTAAAACTTGTTAACAGTATCACTATTTTACATTTGTTTTATTTTTGACATTGTTTGTGAAAATGTCAATGACAATAGCAGAAAGACGCATTAATATTTGACTAAGTAGACTGAGTAAAATTTGACATCTTCACGATAAATTGTTAAAAATGTCATTTTCAAAAGAATTAATTTATAAGTTAGCAATCTTTACCTAACTGCATGCAATTATGTACTCAAAAATTTAAAGTATAAGATTATAGTTTGGTTTTATATATACAAGATAATCTAGAGAATAATTTATTTATTATCCAACTTATGTTATTTTGTAAGAACATAGATGTTTTATTTTATCAAGTGACACAAGTACATTTACAATTTAAAAGCTGTCGGGGTCTTCCCACTATATACATTGTTTGCTAGTTGACGACGTCTATTATAGTTTATTCGGAAATGAAAAGTTGTTGGAAAGGCAGTGGTAAAATTGGACCACCTTTCCAGTTTCAATCTAAAAGAAGATTATCTTATCATTTTAGATTACATTTTAGTCACCTCTATTAAGAAATCAAAAGAGAAAGAAAACTATAGTCATCAATATGCGGTATCATGATTTCACTTGCGAAAATTTAATGCAGCCAATATATAAAGTAAGCAAGATCTACAGGGATTTCTGCAATTATATTTATATAATATAATTCAGCTGGAATTCTTGTATTTTGTTTTCTTGTATAATTTAAAACAATGACTAGGTAATAAAAGAATTACATAAAGTAAAAATATCAAGTATAGGATTGATGACTCTGATGAATAAGCAATGTATCCAAAGTTCATAAATAACATAAATTCGACTAAGGTACATTCAGGTCCATTTCGAATATTTCTATCTATTTCTGTTTTTTTAAAATTATTAACTGTTTTCAGATTAAAATAATTAACTACTTAACAGAATAAAACCAACAACATACCACAAAAATTTAATGATAACACAAATTTTTCTTGATAGTTTGAGGATACAAAACTTTAGTTGCCCTGTTTAGGACCTGAGTTTTAGACATACATTGTACAATTAAATGTATTAACTTAATCAAGTTCTCCACGTAATAGAAAATTTTGCTATAGAAACTTGTTATTAATAATTAATTACTGATATATGCCTGTATATTAAAACATATTAACGTATATGCATACTATAACTATATCTTAAACTAACAGTCACTAACTTTTTTAAATTGCTTTTAATTAGGTCTAATATCCATTAATTTATACAGTTGAAGTAAAAACTTGGCTTGATGCCGAGTTTCCGAGCACTGCCCCAGGAAAATCAACCATGAAGGATTGGTATGCTAAGTCTTGACGTGGTAAAATGAGGATCGAAGACGGTGAATGCAGTGGACGCTCAGAAGGGATTGTTACCTACGAAAACATTAACAAAATATACAAAATTACTTTGAATGACCATACATTGAAATTGAATGAAACAGCAGACACTCTAAGTATAACAAGTGAACGTGTACATCATATCATTCACGAATATTTGGGTATGAGAAAGCTCTGTAAAAAGTGGGTGCCGCGCGAGCTCACTTTTGAGCAAAAACAACGACGAGTTGATGATTCGGAGCAAAGTTTGAAGATAATTAAGCGTAATAAATCCGATATTTTGCGTCGATATGTGACAATGACGACGTCCAATCGACAGTCATCCGAATGGATACGATGAACCCGCTCCAGAGTGTGGGAAAACACCACAGTCGGCTGGCAAGGTTATGGCGTGTGTATTTTGGGATGCGCATGGAATAATTTTCATTGACTACCTTTTGACTGGACCGTTTGAAGAACGAAATCGCCCAAAAATGGCCGCATTTGAAAAAAAAGAAAGTGCTGCTTCACCAAGACAATATACCATGTCACAAGTCAATGAAAACGATGACAAAATTCATGAATTGGGATTCTAATTGCTTCCTTGTCCAGCTTATTCTCCAGATCTGGCCCCCAGCGACTACTTCCTGTTCTCAGATTTCAAAAGAATGCTCGCTGGGAATAAATTTTCGAATGAAGAGATGATCGCCGAAACTGAGGCCTATTTTGAAGCAAAGGATAAATCGCACTAGAAATTGGCATCGAAGAGCTGAAGGGTCGCTATAAACAGTATATTACCCTTGAGGGGAGTTATGTTGAATAAAAAAAATTAATTTTGCAAAAAAATGTATTTTACTATGTTAGGCCGGAACTTTTCAATTGACCTGTTATTATTGTACTAGAGGTAATCCTAAAGGTTATTAGGATATTTTTATAATTAGTTTACCCTGGACAGCTCTATATATTTTCTTTATTAAGATAATATATTAATTTGGACTCTGCTTGTGCTGTCCAACGAAAATATATTTTCAAACCCAGAAAATTTTATACACTGATATTCCGTCACAATTATTTGGTCAATGTATCGATATGAAAATTAATATCAAAAACCCACATATAGTTTTTTTCTAAATTTAGTAAAGCTTGTATGGATATGAAAAAAGTGTGGAGTAACATAATTTGAAGGTTGTGAATCATGTGAATATTAATGTAAATGCCATTAAATTTTTACAAAATATTTTTTGTTTAATACCCGAATATTTTCTTCTCAGAAATTTTACTTGATGTTTCATTTCCGTATAATCTGACAGATAAGTGTTGAAAAAATTCAACATTCGAAGAACATCATCAAGGAGGAAAGAGGTAACTATATACATTATTGTGACTGATGACAAAATTCAAAATAAAACGATCCAGATGACCTTAAAGAGTACAACGAAAAAAAAGGAATTAAATTAATTGAAACAATATTTAGTTGTGTATACAATTTTGGTCGCTGTAATTTACAAGGAATTTGTTTCACTTAACAAAACTCTCATATTTTCGCAGTTTAAACTTTCTGTAAGACATAATTTTTATATTAGACGGGAATATTATAAAGAAGTAACTTAGAAGTGATATATGATTGTGCGCCATATTATTCGTAGGATTAAAAACTATATGAGTTGTGTCTTATTTTAAAATTGCATTTGCAAATGAAAGGAAATCATTATGGGGATCATTCGAGAATATTACACCACTATGTACCATGATAAACATGTCCAGAGACGACCTAAAAAACTCGCTTGACCTATATCTTGGTGATAAAAGATTATTATATAGGATAACATTCTTTGTTCAAGCTTCAGTCAATATATTATCTATGTGTTGCTTTTTAAGTAACTTGATCAATAACTAATTTTATCTTCATTCAAATCTGTTCATTCAAAATTTTTAAAATATTTTTTCCGCAATCATTAGTTTTCATGTAAATGAAATATAATTCTGAGTATATTTACATAAAGTAAATAAAACAATCTATTGAGATTTGGATTTAATAGAGTTTGTTTAAATTCAAGTTGTGGGGTTTTATCGTCCAAAAATAAGGTCTAAAAAAATCCAAATAATCAGCTATTCTACGTCACTGAACTATGGCAGTCAGAAAATTTAGCGACCGCCTGACTGACATGCAATGGCGTACAATTTCGAAGGCTTAATGAATTATGGTTGGATATTCACGATAGCCGACCAGATTGTCTCCGACGCCCTTCTAGAAGGGAGACACGTAACCGCATGAAAATTGCCATTTTATTGGTTTTAGTGCTGTGTGTCGGAAAATTAACAAATGAAGGGTGACCTTACGATTGATTTATGAACATATTTATTGGATATACGTATTATGAGACATAGAGAAGGAACATACAAACACAATTATGTATAGTATTAAATTTGGGTATCACTGCAATTTTATATAATCTATATAAAATTTTGTATACTGATACTTTAACATTTTTGTTTTAAAAGAGCAAATAGCGAGAATAAGACTTTTGACGAAGAATACCTTACAATGCTTTAGTCAAATCTGGGAATTTTAGGAACTGGAATCGATTGCAAACCTATATCCATCAACAGTTGTCTGAGAGTTATTTGAGAGTTTCAACTGTATTTTTGACCAATTGGACTTGTGTGCCTTTGTATTTGATAATTTTTGGTTCCTGAAGTCGTCTTTTGTCAATGGCGTCGTTGAAACCAAGTAGAGAACTAGAACATCACAGAGTATCATCACCATAAGTTCCTAAAATTACTTGATGGAACAGATTTTTTCAAATTAAACAACAAAAGTAAAGAATATCGATAGTGTAAATCATCATCAATACTAAATGGAAAACTATTATTTTATGTAGAGAAATGACAACATCATCGAATTTAATAGTTAAACTAAGTTTTCTAACAGTCATTTATATTTATATTTCACATTTTCACAAATTACATGCAAATTATATTATCATTAATCAGAGTCAATATTATAGTATTACGGTGTTTTAGCATCAGTAATACAAAAAACTGTAATTGATATATTTTTAATGTATATATATATATCAAGGTCCAGATTTTATTTAAACGTATGTTGTTGAAATTACATATTAACGCACGTGCAACTGTGCAACTTCTGTCTCAATGTCACATCTGATTTAAATTTACATAAGGGTTAACTAAGTCATGTTATCAATAATTAACAATTTCGTTGCACTGATTAATAAACTATTGCTTTTATTGAAATAATAGTGACAACGGGTACGAGTATATAAACGGCTAGCCTTGACAGTTTTAAAATAACATTTTTTAAGTTATTTATACTATTTTTCTCCTAAAATATATATACTATATAATACAGTTGAAGGTGTATTTCATATCTAACGGGATAATATCTCGATTCTTGTTTACAACTTGAGTATAAGATAAATTTTGTTTAGATTGTCGCGACATTGAAACATTATATCTATATTTTAAAGTGTGGTGGCTATTATTGTTTATTAAAATTTTGATTTCAGTACAGATTGGCATTACAAGGAGGTTGTCATACACACATACATGTTCATAATGAAATTAAATAAGTAGCTAAATAAGTAATTAATTAATCGTATTTAATGCATTAAGTTAATCACAGAAAATTAATTTATTTTTTAAAATTTATTTCATTATTTTCAGATACAAAACATTTATGTAAAATGTTTTTCTTATCTTAACAGCCTTTAAAACCTTTGGTTTGATTTTATTCGCAACCAATCTAAATCGATGTAATCGAAGTGAATTCTTAGATTTAAGGAAGTTAAAAAGTTAATGAAAAAGTTAAAAAGTTATGGCAATAATTTTCAAGAATTATCTTCTAGTAATTCCGTAATTTTGAAATGAATAACTTGAAGCAAACGATAATATACGACATTCCGTGTTGACAATTTGACAATATTACTGCTTTTGCTTCTTTCTATTTTAGTTACATTGGTATATAATTGTCTAGAAAACAGTTTCACAAGCTATGGATAAGTACACCAAATACGAATTGCCTGGCTTAAGGAATAGGAATTAGATAAATTGATATCATGATAAATTGAAATCCTGGAAAGTTATTCGTAGATAAGTAGAATATATGAAAAAGAATAATGTAAGGACCAGTGGCATACTTAGCTGAGAGAAATATGGGCGAGCAATGGTCGAACTGTTAACAATTCGTATTTCTGAGATTGAAGAAAGAGAAACTGACTCAATCATATCCCAGGATTGCTACAATAATTTACACATAACTAGCCTGCAAGGATATATGTGTAAATATTTACAGCTTTACACATTTGCACCTTGTTGATCTCACCATATGCAGATCAAGGTTTTATGGCCACTTTGGTTTTGATGTGAATATTTACATTGGCCAGCTTT
The DNA here is from genome assembly GCF_030347505.1 of Rhynchophorus ferrugineus. Lineage (NCBI taxonomy): Eukaryota > Metazoa > Arthropoda > Insecta > Coleoptera > Curculionidae > Rhynchophorus > Rhynchophorus ferrugineus. The sequence continues at coordinate 47,182,222 of NW_027472580.1, forward strand.
TTCCTTTAACTAACTTCTTGCGCTTGGATTTGTAGTACTAGATTAGACTATAGTTTACATCGTCTTTTACATTACGCCTCAGAAGATTCATGTTTTTGGATTGGCAAACAATTAAACTGCAATTTTGGAACGGCTTCAAATGATATTTCGTTTGGTAGCAATTTTCCCACCTCATGTAAACATCTGTAAGTAAATGATTCGTCGTTTTGTTTGATGATATTGATCACCTTCAAATCAATGAAGCCAAAACAAACAATTCTTATTATGTGAAGTCAGGAGAAATGTCGAAATTGTAATTTTTGACCTTGAATAACTCAATATTACTAAATGGAAAATTGTAATTTTATATAGCAACCCAAAGATTGTATTGTGTAGTTGTTTGTATTGATTCTTCTCATTTTCTCCAATTGTGCATCAGTATCATAAAGTAATAAATACATGTATATATTTTTTATACCAGATGTATACCGAAAAAGTATCATACTTATAAGAACATTTCCACAGTTCACAATGAAGCAACTATACACTTTAAAAATATTATGAATATCTTACACTGGAATATTTTATTTCTCGAGGCTCTGAATTTTACGAATTGACCCAAATGTTAACGCACTTCAACTATGCAGCATCAGTTGCATTCTCGTCTTCGAATTAAATTTACGAAAGGGTTAACAAAATTGTGAAGTATAAATTTTTCCTTCACTGATATATCAGTTGAAATATTATATATTAGCATTAACAGTTTTGAAATATTTTCTTATGCGAACAATTTCATATTGGTTAAAGTGTATGACTTATATTAAAATCTGCTTATATTAAAAATGAAATAAATAGCAATAAAAATAAACAATATCCAACAAGTAAATTGAGTATGTGGTGAGACTTATTTAACAATTTTCATGTATGTGTGTTAAATAGCACGATTAATGTGGCACAGGACATTCTAAGAATTCGATCTGGTGTCCGATGACGTGATACAATAAGTGATATATTTATATTATAAGGGTATCGTTTACAATAGATTAGAAATTAAGTGTTTAGTCAATCATTCAAATAAGTCACCACTTATTTTCGACAAAATAAAATGGTTTTAAGAAATGTTTTTTTTTTGTTTTTTAACGCAGTATATTTCATAACTGACACAATCAGCAAAATTCGAACCAGATCATTTCGTTAGTGTTGCATTTAGTATTAGAGACCAAGCAATAATGTCACCAAAGCCGCTTTCATTTCCCTAGTCGTAAAAAAATTTAATTAAGATGTTTTGAAAACTGCCTCCCACATTCCTGGATTGCTGGCGTGTGTATCGTCGTTCAGAGTGTGTGGCTACCGAAGGAGGATTCCAGTTGATTAGTTCAAATTATTATATGATTGAATTAGCAGTGTTCTCTACTTGATCATTTCAATAAGTCGCGACCTCTTTCTGTTTATATAATATTATTTCAAAAATAAAAGTTTTTGTGTCTATCCCGTACAAGTTTCATAACTCGTAAATATTAGGCCTATATATTAATTTTAAAGGATTTACAACAGATGGTGTTACTGTAACTCTATTAAATCGCATGATGTATATTTATAACTAACTTCATGTTGAAATATCAATTACAGACTGAACTTTTCAGTATGTGTCATTTCGTCGAAGCGAAAACAAAAAGAGTTTTCAGTGCGTTGGAAATGTTTCAATTTGGACCGAGTAAATCGCATTTTCGGGAAGTTTTACTTTTTAATTCACTTTGAAGAAGAAGGTGACTAAAAGTCATGGAATGCTCTGTGAAGCTTACGGTAACCATGTTCCATCAATATCAACATGCGAATACTGGTTCCGACGTTTCAAAAGTAGTAATTTTGGAACCGAAGATAAAGAGTGTTCTGGACAGCCAAAAATATTAGGAAACGAGGATTTGAAGACATTACTCGCTGATACCATCAATGAGGATCACTGTCATTTGCGTAAAATAGCCCGAATAAAGCAAATACAAAACAATGTTATTCCCCAACATGACAACGCTCGACCACATGTAACAAAACCGGTGAAAACTTACCTGGAATCGTCAAAATGAGCAGTGTTATATACCACCCATCGTATTCTCCAGGCCTTACTCCCTCTGATTGCTGCTACTTGTTTCGACATATACGAGTCGATGCCCGTCTGAGCAGCGCTATATACCTAAAAAGGGTTGAACTCATGGATATCCTTAAAATATACATCGCTCTTTTGATGATAAGTAAATTGCCTGAAATATCAGAAAAAGTAGCGACTATGACTTTGAATAAAATATTATATCTCTCTTAGCTAACCTACCACTTATATAACGTATATATGAGAATTGAGGGTGGGCAAGTGGTGAAGTTACAGGGAAAGTAATCAACTAACAGTAAAATAAATTGCTATGCTGTGTTATTAAAACAATTAATTAAAATTGATTAAACCAACTACGGTTATATATAGTAATATATATTAGTGGTAATCAAAGTTTTGTATTATTAATAATTGCGGACGCCACTGAACAATAGAGACGCTAGTTTCGCGATCAAAATTTGCTCTCGAGCCTCCCCGACATTCACACCAAGCCGATTTCCGAGTGAATGGATGCCACGGGGTAAGGCCTGCAGCAGAGAGGTGTCGGTCAGCCCCCTTATTAGAGCAGTTTGCTGGCGGGACGCGACGCTAATCTATACACGCTCCCGGCTACAACTGCTGCGGATATTGGGTGTTAGACATGGAACGAATTACGACCGAAAGGGCTCACCACCGCGGCCTTATCTTTAATAAGACTGGAGGGTTGGAGACTCAGCGCTAATTAAAACTTGATGGGGCTTACTCTGTAGTAGATGTACTGTTTAGCATGTTATCTTCCAAAATTCCATGCCACTTTTAGCATGACATATTGAATAAGCACTATGTTGTCCAATTAGTTCTAGGAGCCAAGAGAGATATAAAACTGAATTTATAGTTATAAAAATTGCATTATTCCCCTATATCCGAGATATCGGTTTCACATAATTTTTTAGCCTTCTATTCTGATTCAGAAATTCACGAAATATTAGGCGTTTGCATATATTTTGATCAGCGATGTTTAGACAATCCAGCCCAACTCGATGACTTCGATATTTTCTATTCCGAGTTTTTCCCACGCTAATCATTATTTTGAATACTCTTTGTTTAATTTAAAATAATCTGCTATTTGAAACCTATAACACTCAGACACAATCAAACATTAATAAACTGAAACACTTTTGAAAACTTATATTGATGCTGTTTCTTCATATCGCAATTATTCTTTTGACCGCCCTAAAAGACCACAAAAATTCAAAGACGATGAATCGTAATACTAACTAGATTAAAGCTAGCATTGGGAACAATCGACAGAAAACAGTCGAAACAATCGATAGTCGCAAAACAGTCGAATTAATCGATAGTCAGAAATCTAGCGACTGAAAGTAGTAATTGCTATTTCAGTCAAATGTACGCTTATATTATTTTTCTGTTGGATGTAACACACGGACATGTACGAACTCCTTTCCGTATTAATTTTGAGACAGGAAAGGATGGATATAATTCTTTAATTCTCTGTGATGTACAGATCAGATCATTTGAAATAATTTTAAATTGGCAAGTGACAGTGGAAAAAAAAAACAATAAAATAATGATGCTATATATTTTATCGTATTTTAATATTCAAAAAATAACAATCTTTAAATGATTTTGATTTGAATTTCATTGTAAACTTATGTTTATATTTTGTGTATTTAACTTGATTGTAAAGAACAATAGAGTAATGACCCCCAAAACATTACTATTTTTTTTCAGGAATATGCTTTTGTATTATATAATATCTCTGCTATATTAATATAGATTATCATTTATAATCATATTACAAACAAAACAAAAAGCTATATATTTATATATAAGCATCATTCACAAAGGACTGGACCGAAACAGTTGATGATAAAAAGTAGTCGCGCCGAATATAACGAGTTAAATAGTCGATAGTCGTTTTCAGTCGATAGATTCCAATGTTAATTAAAGTTCAATTTCTCAAAGAACTGCTGATGAATAAACTGTTTTCAAACGTTTGGATGTAATGAATATAACTACTGCGTGCTTTTACTATAAAACATTTCGAACCGTTTCAACATCTGTGGAGTTTCCTTTAGCGTATTTTCCTTGACTGAGACAGTCTGATTTACTAGAAAAATTTTACTTACAAACAGTCACGAGTTATTTCAGTAAAATCATCTACATCGACGCAGAATATTCATAGCTGCAACCTTGCTGTACATGTGGTGAAATCAGAAAGATATTATATATTATCCCTACTGGAATGGAACGTTACAAAAATGGTTGTTACAAAAAGACAAGAAATAGCGAGTAAAATACACAGTCATCTTCTAATATGATAAGGCTCGGTCATACGTTACAAGAGCTGCAGTACCTATTCGTTATGTCTTTAAGATATTTCAAATTTAAATTAATGGTGGAATTTCTGCTATGATAAAATAGAATGAGAGAATATCATGAGGCTTGCCCAAAATTCTAATGTCATCATAAGATTATAAGATCAATAGCATAAAAAAATATTTTGTTCACGAATCATTCAAACTGAGAAATCTCGAAGATGTGTATGATAAAATGTTATTTAGTTTTTGTCTCAAATATTTCTTTATATATAAATATTCCTTTATACCTATTCGATTTTATGATGGATTTATTAAATTATAATTACGTAAAATAATCTTACAACTCCTAAAATATTAATAGTAATAATTGTTTTAAAATTACTAACATTTTGTTCATACTACAAAATAATGACAGATGTGATACATAACAAAGGCGAAAGGTTAAAGAACCTTGCTACACAAGAAAAGGTACTATAAGAATCATAGAGTGATTTCGTTACTGACTTTCAATGGAATTAACATTGAAATACTCTCTAATAAAGCAAATTGAGCAAAGTAAACGGAGTTGTTTCTCCTTATCGAGATGTAATGGGATACTAAGATAGGACAAGAGGTATATTAAGGGCTAGTGGGCCCGAAGGTTTGATGGTACCCAAGAATTAGTGGTGTACCAAGTACCTAAAATGATATATCTTCAAGGCGATTTAGCAGACTAAAATAACAAAGAATTACAACGACAATAGTTGCTGCAAAGAATTGATTTCTTTAATTTTTTTAAAAACCTAAACAAAAGATTTGTTTCCAAATGGATACGAAAATTCAAAAAAAGATACTGCATATTACAGAGATATCCCTTTTAGAAATGTCCACAAAAATATTTCAAATATATTATTGGAATTTTATTATTAATCTTTAATATATTTGTTTTATATAAATAAAGTTATCACATTCATAATCTTAATCAAACAATTACCATGAAAAGCAACTCAAAGGAACAAAATCATTCTCTTTTTCAAGTTCGTATCTGTTCACAAATTTTGTAATGGCTTTATCATTAAAATTGTTTATTTAGGAGATAAACCATTTTTCAATATTGTTCAGAATGGAAAGAACTGTTAAACGATCTTCGGCCATTAAATTTCTGAGAAACATTTTGTTGCGCTTGAGAAACACCTTTCGGCATCTGATGTTGTCATGGGAGTTGTTACCATGATTTCTAACAATGGTCTAGTGTAACGTGTCTCCTAGACAGCTTGATATTAAAAAAAATTAGAAGAGGTAGTGCACTATATAATATTCTTCTATCATTTCTGCAATTATTTCTTGGATTAATAACTGACAGTTCAGTCGGTAAAATGTTCTTTATCAGGCGTGGGATAAAAGGAATATACCAAAGTGACTTTAACCTGAAGAAATTTACAGCAATACTCACAAAAGTATTCCGAAAAGATTATGCTTCTACTAGTTGCTCTTTAAAATGAAATCGATCATTTACACAATTTATTACAACATAACATACCTTTAAATTAGAAATTCTGTGATCACATTTACTGTTACCTGGATGGTAGCGTATATTTTCTGAAGGCTTAGGTTCGATTTTTATTTGCTGCAGATGATTGAAAAGGATATCTACATGGGGCATCATATGAAAAGTTAGTCAAAATTTGAAGATCGGGTCCTTTAATGTACGGCGAGTAGGGGCTGTACTACAGAGTATATCCAAAACGCGGAATCTAATTAAGTCATAATACTTATTGAACCTAGCAACGCCTAGTAAAAAGTAAGTAAGGAAAACAGTACAACTTATTTTTTTTTGTTACATCCAAAAATCCATTCATTTTTGAAATATATATCTCTATTAAATTTACGGGTATACCTTTTCCCTCTACTTACGCAGATTTCTCATTAATAATCTCTGGTAATAGTCTATCTTTTCCTATTGAACTTTTCTTCTAAAGAATATTTTTAAAATTTCTTCACATTAATTAAATTAAAGACCACTTCCTTAGTAACAGTTAACAGGTCAATTGAAAAGTGCCCGGGCTGACACATAGATGGCGCTACTAGAATTAAATTCATATACTTCTTTAGTTAGCCTTAATCCTCAAAAGATCTGTGTATAAATTTGGCAGATGTCGGATCATTAGTTTCTGGGCATCATATGAAAAGTTAGTCAAAATTTGAAGATCGGGTCCTTTAATGTACGGCGAGTAGGGGCTGTACTACAGAGTATATCCAAAACGCAGAATCTAATCAAGTCATAATACTTATTGAACCTAGCAACGCCTAGTAAAAAGTAAGTAAGGAAAACAGTACAACTTATTTTTTTTGTTACATCCAAAAATCCATTCATTTTTGAAATATATATCTCTATTAAATTTACGGGTATACCTTTTCCCTCTACTTACGCAGATTTCTCAATAATAATCTTTGGTAATAGTCTATCCTATTGAACTTTTCTTCTAAAGAATATTTTTAAAATTTCTTCACATTAATTAAATTAAAGACCACTTCCTTAGTAACAGTTAACAGGTCAATTGAAAAGTGCCCGGGCTGACACATAGATGGCGCTACTAGAATTAAATTCATATACTTCTTTAGTTAGCCTTAATCCTCAAAAGATCTGTGTATAAATTTGGCAGATGTCGGATCATTAGTTTCTGAATTATAGCATTTTGCGTAAAGCAACTTTTATTATTGTGAAAAAAATGGATAAGAAGGAATTTCGCGTGTTGATAAAGTATTGCTTTTTGAAGGGTAAAAATACAGTTGAAGCAAAAACTTGGCTTGATGCCGAGTTTCTGGATACTGTCCCAGGAAAATCAATCATCAAGGATTGGTATGCTAAGTTTAGACATGGTGAAATGAGTGTGATGGACATACAAAAGAGGTTACCGACGAAAACAAAAAAAAAATCACAAAATGATTTTGATTGACCGTAAATTGAAATTGAATAAATTAGCAGACACTCCAAAGATATCAACTGAACGTGTATATCATATATATTTGGATATGAGAAACATCTGTGCAAAGTGAGTGCCGCGTAAGCTCACTTTTGACCAAAAACAACGACGAGTTGATGATTCGGAGAAGTTTTTGAAGATAACCAATCGTAATAAACCCGAGTTTTTGCATCGATATGTGTCAATAGATGAAACATGGCTCTATCATTTCACTCCAAAGTCTCATAAATATTAGCAACGAGAGCATAAGTTGGTAGTCCACCGATGGTAGGTTATTTCACTGGTCCACGTTACATCAATGGCTCGCCATTTCCATTGCAGTTTCTTTTATAATTTATTAGAACAATAATTCGCAAATACTAAGTGGGATTTGCTTATTGGTAAGTAATAGAAAATATTTTAGTACTTTAGTTAGAATGCATAATTATTGTTTAAAGTTTCTTCAGTTTTTTTTGTAGCCCTACAGCACTGCTGTGCTTTATTTCGATGTCTTTATAGAATATATACCAAGATGCTTTTACCTTGTTACGCATATTGATTTTGATACCTAATTTTAAAATACTTGGGTACTGACATTTTGAATTTTCTTTCTACATGTCTCTATTTTGATTTTAGCGTATCTATTTTCTTTTCATTATTATTTTAAATTGCACATTTAATTAATTTATTCTTTGCTCGACGAATAGAACCTCTCAAGCCAGACGTTATAAAATAGGATCCGCAAACTATTGTTGATGGTAAAAATAGTTAACCTGAAATATACCATGATTTTTATAAATGTTATACATTATTTTAGTCAGTTTTTGTACGTAAAATTTAAAAAATTTTAGGTATATTAAATAAGTTTCGCGATATTATTTGACGATGCTCTCGTTTGTTGCACTGTCGTTCTCTATTACGATCTGTCCACGGCAGGACCACTTGTGACCCGTTTTACCAGCTATGCAAATTTTAGGAAGATAGACCTTATAAATAAGGGCCAGATAATTTTGCATGTGTCCTGCAATGCCGTAAACAGACAAAAATCCATATCTGATTCGCATATATTGCCCGCATTAGTACGAGTTTACGTTCACACACACAGAAACACATACATGCCCTCGCTTGCATAGATATATCCACACAATAAATACCAGATGGTATTATTCAAACTAATAATTTAAATTTATAATGTTGTTCGATTCGAATTTATTGCCTTTGACTATCGTGAAAGGACTAATAAATACAAATTGTTATTCAATTTATAACGAAATATATTCTATAAGTTTGACATAGTTGAAACAAATTGAATTAGTCGTTGAATTATATGTTAAACAATTGGATTGGATACAAATTTCATAGTATTTCGTATTTGGCAACAGTTCTAACAAATGGGGATTTTATAACAGACATTTTTATTCAATTTTTAATTAACTTGAATTTACTAATAGTAATAATATATTGTGATCTGTGATTGGAGATAATATTAAATCAGTAGTAGCACTTATAGAAATTTAGAGACGTAACTAATGGCAACTGAACCATAATGATTGTTTCATATAACTGTATTCGTTCAAAAAATATATTAGGTTGTTAAATGATAAATCGCGCGTTATTGAAAATAATGCCTTAAAGTGCTCCATTGGCAGCTTATTTGAAACTACGAAAGATTGTTTCCATAAAAAAAACTAGATCATACTTATTGAAATGAATGAAGAACTAGTAACGTATTTGTATAAATAAACAACTCTTAGCTTACGTAGTTCGAAATTAATAAATAAGGCGATATAAACTATCTGCTACTTCAAGATTATGTCGTTAATAGATTACATTTGTAACTGAAGCACAATGAATGTTTTAAGACAGATAATTTTATATTACTGAATTAATGACTTTCTGATTTGTTAAATATGAGAGACATGTGAATGTTTTAATTTTATAGGAAAATTTTTATTCCGTAACATAGTTTAGGGTAAATGATGTGGCTCGGTGAATGGAGGTAAAACGAAATGAAACAGTGGTGTTTACATTATGGGACCATTATTTATTGGCAATATAAAAAAAATGTGAAAAATACAAATAATGAAACGGATGGAAGCACTGTTATCTGGTAACGAGGCTTGGGCAGCCGATGGTGGCACGTCTAAACCAAACGAGGGTTGAGCACTGAATGAATCGAAATACCCTTTAATTACATCCCAGATAAACGTCTCGGGGTTGCCGCCAGCTATTCTTTATCGGGTTCTAGTTGGCGCTGCTGGCACCCCGTCCGTGTTCAACATCTGGGATAATATTTCTGGGTATTTTGTAGACCGTTATTCTACGATGTAAAATTCGACATGCCTCAAGGTCGCTACAATACTCCCCTGCCAGAATTTTACATACAATTACTCCAAGCAACAAAACTACAAAAATGTATGGAAAAATAACAAATGCAAAAAAAATATATACCAAACTAAATGTGCTGCATGAAAAGGGCTTTGAAAAATACGATAATTCGAAACGGTTGTGGTTAGTACGGTTGCGATCTGGTACGGCTGTTGACATCTTCCGGTCCTACAGATACCGTTGCTTCATCGTCACTTTGGCACTTGAATGTGGTCCATCGACGACGTCGACAACAAGCTATTTTTAATACAGGGCTCCCGTAATCGACGCTGTGGGAGGATCGATTATTCGACGACGTGGTAGCTTATTTTCTTCGACGACGAGATGTTGGCAATTCTGGTACCTCGGCGAAGACATGACGAGTCTACGGTGACTGCAATCGGTACCTAGCTTCTGGAGCTGCTCTGTGACTAATCCGTAGTCACATACGTTACGGTAAATCAGAAAAAAGCAAATAACGACGGTATCCGACCGAAGCTGCCCAAAGCCTTTCAAATCAAAATGTCTGCCATTATAACGGAGACGGCGAGCGAAGGAAGACATTATGATTTAAACATAGCGCCGAAAGAAATGTATAGCTGAGACGCTGATGATTAAGCAGTGATGTAAAAATATCTATGAGTTCAAAAGATTGTGAAAGAAAATTTTGACAAAAAATTTAAAAAAATGAATTGGAAATAATGAATTGAATAGGAATAAAATGAAAAGGAAAATCGAAGGTAAAATCGAAAACGAATCGAATTAAAAATATTGAAAATTTTGAAACAAAAAAATATAACGGCCACGTAAAATACACCATGTTCCACATACCCTCCATTCACGAGTCCAAACCCAATTTTGCGAAAGATCACGTCGGGGTCACCACTTTAGGGTAAATGATGTGGCTCGGTGAATGGAGGTAAAACGAAATGAAACAGTGGTGTTTACATTATGTGACCGTTATTTATTGGCAATATAAAAAAATGTAAAAAATACAAATAAGAAAACGAATGGCAGCGGTGTTACCTGGTGACGAGGCTTGAACAGTCGATGGTGGCACTTGTAAACCAAACGAGGATTGAGCACTGAATGAATCGAAATACCCTTCAATAACATCCCAGATAAACGTCTCGGGGTAGCCACCAGCTATTCGTTATCGGGTTCTAGTTGCGCTGCTGGCACCCCGCCCGTGTACAACATCTGGGATTATATTTCTGGGTATTTTGTAGACCGTTATTCTACGATGTAAAATTCGACATGCCTCAAGGTCGCTACAATAGTATTAAAAAGACAGAAATGTTGCAGTTATATTTAAAATCAGATTTTTATGATCATACCTTCCATAGTTAATTAACTACCAAACACTCACAACATATGGATATATATGGACAGCTTTTTGAAACCGAAAAGTTCTGCTAAAACATTATTCACGCTGCTTAACGAGATACTTGAATATATATGAAATTGATATATGAAATTCCATATGTTCATCAATGCCAAATTAATACAATATTTCAAAAACAAAATAACCAACTTAATTATCCTTTCCTTTGTTGAATTATTAAACTTGATTCTTTTGGCTTGAAGGCATTTTCTTACCTGCTAAAATATTCGCAAAATCATCTATAAACTTTACAACTCCAAAATCGTATTTGGTCACTTCAAAATTGGCAACTCCCTCCCTCTTCGCAGTACATTTTGGAATTAGTCATGTGAACAAAATGTTGCATTTTGCTTCTATTAAATGTATGCCTATTAAATCTTGTAATTAATAAAAAGTGTTTAAAATAATAATAAAAATGATAATAACTGAATGAAGCTGTTGGAGATAGATCCGGAGGTTTAAATGAAATGATTTTCGCATAGAAGACAAAAATTCTCAGGAGTACAGTTAAAGGTACCAAGTGAATTAAAACCTATAGACGTTGAGCGGCTTTCGTGACATCACATAAATAATGGAGATTTATAGTTGATTCACTATCACAACTTTAAATATAAAAATTAGTGAGGATACCCCGATCACGTTTCCACGACAAATACAAATATTCATGGCGCGAATCTATTATTGTGAATATATGAAACCAATATGATGCTAACACAGGGGGAACCGATTACGGGAGAACGCAATTCATGCATAAAGACGGCAGCTATATCAAGAAAAAGATGTCAAGGTATCTTTGTTATATTTCTATCGGCATGTAGCTAAAAACTTGAAACACTAAAATGGGATATCCTACTGCACTTATCGTATTCTTTAGATATTGCACCCTCACATTATTATCTGTTCCGATTAACACAGTCTGGTTTAGTAGCAGTGTAATTTTTTCGAAAATCTTAAAAATAGAATCGATTCTTTAACTGCCTCCAAATATGTATAGTAGTGAACAGTATTTTCCCAAATAAATGTGTAATCGTTTTTATATAATAAAGCTAATATTTGACAGTTTTCAATTTATGTTCTTAATATTAAGTATACCTAAGCCAAATTAATTTACATTAATGCTGAAGTGGTGTTTGTGAATAGAACGATAAAACCTCTCTCAAGTTCCAGTAAATTTTACTAATTTACCTAAACAGTGTTAATTAAGGGTTATCGGTAACCGATATCTACGAGTCCATGTTAATAGTAAGGCTAACCACTAAATAATTCAGAATGTGCACATGGTCTAAATTTATAAACAAACATTAAAAATGATTATCACTTGGATTTATTTTGATAATCTTACTCAGAAACCTTAGATAACTGATTCTCAATGATTCCCAACAATGAATGTAAGTTAAAATAATGGGAAATAATTAATTTCAGCTGATAATTAGTTCATATTAAGAGGTGAGTAATAAACATTAACTGAAAATTATAAACATAACATATAATATCATAAATAAACGTAATAATTATAATAAAGTGAACATATTTGACTAAAGATAAATATGGGTATTATTTTTCACATCGATGATGTCGACAAATTATTAATTATAATTAAGATATTCATAAAGAATTGTAAAAATATTGTTCTGAGAATAACTGCTTCCACCTAACTCATTTATTTGTTGTTCCATATTTAACTTCTAATATTATAAATATTTCTTTTGCCAAAATTTTCTAAAATCCAACGTATTGGCCTAAAATTTTATTTCTGACGTATTTACAACCAATTGTGATAATCGTTCTGGTAAGCCTCACTGATAGGCTTCGCTATTTAGATATGTGTCGTATCGTCGAAGAGCGAACGAAATACTTTTTCGATGCGTAGAAAATACAAAATGTATTTGAAGAAAGTCTCGGATTTGAACACGAGGATTTGAAGACCTCCCTCCATGATTACCCATGCAAAAGGCGAGCAGAATATCCAACATTGTTGGGAGTAAATATGTAATAAAAGAATATGATAATGATCCAACAGCTTCGGTATCTGATACCGTATAAATTAAAGCCAAATATTGAAAGCCGTTTGATCATGTGTAAGAAGCTGCTTGCAAAATACATTACAATATCCAAAGCGAAAAAAATCAGGGCGATCATCCGGTCATGTATCAACATCAACCAGATATCAAAGGATATATGGCTCTAATCTGATATTCTAGTGGTAATTAGTGGGATCAGTCTGGTGTGGTATAATATGAGTTGCTACGAAACTGAGCTATGAAACCTAATGAAACTCACAACGAGATTTGCTATCGACTACAACTGCGTTTAAGCTTAGCACTATACTATATACTAGCAAAAACACAACTATGTCATTCTTCAGCATGACAACGCTCGACCATATACAGCACCGATGACAATATACTTGGAAACGTTAAAATGGGAAGTGCTACCCCATCCGTCGTATTCTCCAAACACTACTCCTTCCGATTACTGTTTGTTCCGACATATAAGTCGTGACATGTCTGTCTAATGCTTCATTTCTTATGAAGAAACTTTTATGACATTTAGACATGGACTCCATAAATTGCCTGATAGATAAAAAAATGGGATAATAAAATGGACAATAGCTATCGCATATTACCTAATAATATCATATCACCGAAATAAATTGAAAATGGTATGTCATTATATTAAAACTTCTTCATATCCTTCAAAATATTTTGCAGATGTATTAATTATTTTTTTATTAATTAATTCATGTCATTTCTGATATCACAATTTTGTTATAATATATCAAGGCCTTTAAATTTAAAGTTTAACATTTTATATCTAAACGTCTGTTTTGGTTTGACACATACCACATTGTGTAAAAATCACCCCAGGTTCTCAAATATCAAAAAAACTAATCACTACCCAAAGTTGGTGAAATAATATTTTAAGCATAGCTAATTTAATAATGATAATATTTGTAATAATACGGTGATGCTATAAAGAGTACAGGGACAGACATAATGTGTATATATAAAATACTAGATGTATACATAAATAAAATTAATAGCACAAACAGGGGGGCTAAAAGTATAAATAGTTTATATACAATTTAAAAATGAACACAAATACAGGACTACAAACCCAACCATAACGAAGTAGAGATTATATACAGATAGCACACATCAGCACCCATACCGAAGTGGTAATGTTTATTTGGTCAGTAACAACGCTAAACTTAGCATAGGCTAGATTCTATGAAAAAAATCAATTTCTTGTAGGAGTCCGAGGAGTTTGTCTGTATTTTGTTGCCTGTTAAGGCATTTCTAAAATTTAGCAGCCCATTCTTAGTTCTAATCTGGATGAGCCGTGGAAAGTCGCTCAGTATGTGGTAGACTATAGGGACATGGTGACAAAACTCACAGTGAGCAGGCGGACTCAAAGTCATCAAATAATCGTTCTAGAACCGACAGTGGCCTAATCTCAGTCAATTCAATGCTACGGCATGGTAACAAAGGGAAGAAACGCGAAGAGAGGAAGGAATATCAGCTTTAACCTCAAAGCAGCCCGTTGTGGTTAGCCTCCTAGGTCTAACGACGTTATACCTCTTTATTTGTGAAACAATAAACCAATAGAATAAGGTCAGTATGATCACAAATATCCGTGATGCGGAGGGGAGAGCAGGCTGCCGATTTAGCCGCACTGTCGGCGCGCTCCTTTCGCCGTATACCAACATGAGAAGTGATCCACAGGAAACTTGTCCTGATACCGTTCAGATAGAGGGTACGGATGATTGACAGTGAGTCAGTGACCAGGGGATAGTTGAACTTCTCTTTCAGGAAACATTCGAGGGCCTTTCGGGATTCGGTCAGGGTTAGCCATTTTTTAAGGATCGTGTTGTGATATAGGATAAGGCATTGAATATCGCGAAGACTTCAGTGGTCAATATTGAACTCTGTTCAGGGAGCTTGAAACGGAATGCCCGTTTGTCCGCCACAAATACATTGCCAAACCCGCAGCGAAATCTGAAACCATCGGTATATATATGTTTGCGGCCGGGGTAAGAGTGGAGAAGTTCACGGATCGAATAAGGTAAGGACAATGTTCTCTTTGATATGTTTATGATATATGTATATGTTATTTATATGTTTATGAAGAGGGTAGTGAAGGTCCAAGGAGAAAGTGGACAAGGAGGGAACGCAACAAGCCAATTTCAGCCCTAAAAAGAGGATCAGGTTGAGTTTTTAGCGACATATTCAAATACGCAACAAGCACTGATGGTTTGCTAATTCGGCTCCAATCGGATACGATTGCCTTTATAAGGCAATCAATAAGGCCCAATACGCTTTTTGCACGAGACTACTGCACATCTATCTGACAGAAACAAAAGTTTTAACATGTAAAAGATAGATTTGGTATTAAGAAATACGACGCCTGATTTACCACTGTAATAGGCAATAATCGGGAGCCGAATTGATGTATATGGTCAATCAATACATCAATTTATGGTTTTGACATTATAGCTAGGTTCACATGTGTGTTGAATGAATCAACCCAAATTCGATGGTCCTGATAATTCTTTAGAAAAAATAACCGTTTTCCATTTCGTATACTCGAATTATTCAGTGTATACAGGTACTAATCATGGATCATTATAAGATACATTTCCGACATTCATTATGCGGATACGCTTTTGCTGCTCATATGTGAAGATTTTTGCCGCTGCCAATGCATTCGTCAGACATCGCGCCTCCGGATTACTATTTGTTCATATCAAAACACCATGGTTTGACAGTCACATAGTTTCAAAATATTGAAATAATGTGATGATGATTGGATTTCTGCCAAACCAACATGATTATTTCGATATAATATTGAGATATTGTAATAAGAGCTTTAATTAATTCATTGATTATTTTAGTTATTAAATACTAAGTATATTGAACTATTTTGAAAATCATATTGAAGTGTCAACCATGACCTTGGTTGACTCATACTTATTCGATTTTGGTCCAGGCGATAATTTATTTGTAAATACCAAAAGGTAGCTTGAAGGAATGACATTTAGCTAAACCTAAATTGTATGTGACGGAGGACCCACTTTGAACAGGTACATAATAATAATTAAATTATTACTTTTGAACTAGTGCAAATGTAGTTTGTGAAAACGAGCGAACATACAAATATTTCTGCCGATCAATAACTCCCAAAACCGAAAAACTGGCTAAACAAAACATAAAACAAACGATCGAATAGCATATCCTCGCCAACTACAAGACTAGCCCTAAACTAAACTAAAATTGTTGCGGTTAATCGAAGCCCGGCAACGCTGGCGTTTCTTAACGAATTTATGGCCATCCAGGAAATTTATGGCACTTTTATGCAGGAACTGGACTTTTTTCATTAGCGCGTTTCGGTATATAAATCATACGACTTGTTTGGGGCAGATCGGAATGCGGGCTAAATGGTTTAGAACATATGTGTTTTTTTATTTATTTCTATTTAGGAGTTTTTTTTATTTGGGTGTAATTTAGGGAAGCCGAGATAAAAAATATAAAAAATCTTTCGCAGATTGATGGATTTAGTTGGGGTGGTAAGATAATTATAGATATAAATGAGGTTTCGAATGTTTTACTGCGCGAGCAGAGAAATTCTTTAGCCGAAAACGGTTTTGAATTCCAGAAGTAAAACAAAGGAGTTTTTGTGTATTTATAAATATTATGTATATTGTTTATTATATAAAATAGTATATATTTTTGCAATTTTAAAATATATTTTGCCTTTATGAACTCTTAAATTTTATTAAACTAAAGAATTCAGGCATACTCATAAGAAAGCACTTTTTATTATAATTTAAATTATTTTTGTTTGTCATTTAATGGTTTATCTGATGTAGACCTGTTGTTTAACTTAGGCTTCGAATCATAGTCATCGGTATTACGTCTACTGACTGACGAGACACCAACTCAAAGACCATCCCACAAGATCCGGTCTTACCCAACCTGGTTACTGGCGTGACAAGGATTGTTATCCTTATTGAATATACACTCTTATCTAAGAACAATTATAATTAGAAATTCTTGATTAGAAATGGCAAATATAATTAGAAATGACAAACAACCATGCTTTAGCAATATTGAAACCCTCGACATCGTCCTATCGCCTTAATCACTGCGACTCTGCGACGAGCAAAGCATTTTAGTCGTAGCATTATTTACTTTTCTTATTATAGGAACAGGCTACAAATTGATAAATGACGGGACCTTTGGTTTACCGTTCTTCGTTTCGTTTCCAATGTTTTAAACCTTTTGCTATTATTGGTACATTAACTCACAATAATTTTGATGTGTTTAAAAATTTAAAATGTTGATCAGTTAATTTTTTCAATTCTTCTTCAGTCAGCATTTTTATTTGCTTATTTTCTTATAAACAACGACTACAACTAATTTCAGCAGAGTTTAAATGAAATCATTTTGTGTGAAACGTTAACAGTTCATTAGAATAGTTAATAATTAGATTTTTTATCAAATATATTTTATTTTTATTTAACTAATTTAACTGTATTTTTATATAACTCGATTAATTTTGCAGTTGATTAAGAACTCGGTCTGTTTTTTGCTGATCGGATCGGACCTATGATATATTTAACTTATAAAGATCTCGTTTACAACATTTAGGGATATCGGTCGTAGAGAAAAATAATTAATATTTCAATATATATCTATATTTTTAAGTTATAGTGATATATCCGACTAACAAAATATCGATATTTTGTAAACAAAGTATCCATATTATTAATTAATCTTTAAAATTAAGGGCCAATTTTAAAGGTTTATTAAACATAATTAATAGACCTTTAAAAGTTTTAAAAATATGAATAAAATCTTTAGTCTTTTTTTTAAATACCGGAAAATATCGGCTAACTAAAATAACGATATACCGGTAAAAAAAATGCCGGTCAAAAATATCGATATATTGACAAAAAATTGAACCTGTATAAAATAAGTAGCTAATAGTAAAATAAGTTTAAAGTAAAATAAAAGTTTTTGTTTTAAATCCAACACATCTCATAGCTGACTCAGTCGATAGGGTTCCGAAGCGATTACAAAGGCTACTGTGTTTTAAATTCATTGAATTAACCAGAATCAACTTGATTATTGAAAAAGTAGCTAAGTTGGGGTTGGATTAGCGTTCGTTCGAAGTTACTCCAAGCATTGTTTCACGTTGCTAAGTGAACGTGGGGCCAATGTATCACAACTAAAAGTGTAAGGTCACTAGAGATAGGTCGAAGGTGGTTAGAGTCCTCTAGCCAAAAACTATTTGAATTAGGAACATATACGCCATGAAAAATAAACCCAGTCCTATTCCAGCGACAAGCATTGCAGTTTAGACTGTATTGTACCAAAGGCAGAATTTGTATAGAAGCTTGGATTTCAAGGCCCATGACCACCAAAGGCATATTGCAGTAGCTCATTTAGTTAGCCGTAGATTATTGGTATTTAGTGCCCCAAAACACGTCATAGATGACTCATACCCGGTTTAACAGCACTTACGATAAAGCCTAAAATGGGGTCGGTTCTTAAATCGGTTCAAAATAAGAGAAATGTTTTCAACACGAAATTCATATAAAGCCTGGAAGATTGCAAGCATCCATGGCCAACACTAGCCTTGAAATATACAGAGAATACATGTTGAATTAAATTAAAGGATTTTCTTTCTTATTTGCGTAAATTAATGTTCAAAGATGTATTTATTTTTCAGTGATTTATATATAACAACTTACTTATTTTTGCAGATATTTAAGTGATGAAATTATATAAGAATAAAGGATTATAAAATGATATAAAGTGGCATAAAATGATGAGGAATTATGGCGTATAGTTTCAAGAGACATTGCTGGTAAATGTTTGAATAATGATTATTGAAATGTGATTGACAGTCTGTATAAAGAATGGGTGGTGAAAATTAGATATTATTCTGTGTTATTAGTGTTAATAGTGTTATTCTTGGTGATCTAACATAAAATGGCTTTTAAATATGGAAGAACAACGGTAAGTGCAGAATGTAAGGTTAAATTTTTAAAGGTTATAAAATCCAAAGAGCATAAATTTTATTTATAGTAGGAATTTCAGCTGCCAAATTTATAATAATTCAACGATCTGGAATAGGTATCAATATATGCCAAAATTTAATGATAACAAGCACAAAGAAAAAAATTATTCTTGTTGTGTTGAAAGTAGTCAAGTCATTAATGAGGTTTGTTCATCAAGAATACTAGCACCAACTGTAGTAACTGGTAATAATTAGATATTTGTTTTAAACATAATATATGTTAGTAATGATTTAAATATTCTTTTATAGTTAAGATGTAGCTAGAATTTGTTGAGGGTAAAACTCGAAGAATATAAAATTCAGAGAATCATAGAAATCATAGAATCTAAGCTAAAAGAACAGTGCTCGAATATAGCCCGAAGTATTCATTAATGGAGTATATGGATCAAGAATAGTAGCGATAATATTTGTAGATTTTTATGAAAATTTTACTGCTTTCCTATATAGTTGTGGCTTGTTCGTTTAATTTTAACCATATTGGCTGTGTTTGACCTAAACGATTTTGGTCTTTTATATGGTAATGATTATTTATATTGTTCTTGGAGTTCTTGTCAATTGTTCAAATATGTAAATTAATTTAAATATGTGTGTTTTTATAAATATAGTAAAGCGTATAGAAATTAATTTTATTATTTCATTTTATTCAATAATTTTTAAATAAAATTTTTATTTTAAAATTGTTATTTCAAAAATTATTCAATATATGTTTCCTTCCCTATATAGAGTTTCAACATTAAATCAATTATTTATCAAATTTGTGATAAACTAGAAAAAACAATGATGATGCCTAATATGATGTTTTTATAAAAATGGAATAGCTAGACAAATATTAATTCTATTTTTATTATTTCGTTTTATTCAATACCTTTCTAAATAAAATATGTTACTTCCAAAATTTTACCATTTTTATTTACTTCCTGAAACTATTTACCTGCTTAATAAATTCGACATTAAATCTAATAATCACGATAAAAGTAAGTAAATAAAGCTGTATATACGCATGCGCCAAACTCGAATTATTCTCTGTTTTAAAATTAGATGGAGTCGATATACGCATGCACCAAATCCGGAGATGTGGCATAATGTATCCTTGCATATAATACGTTATTTTAAAACTTAGGTAATTAAGATACACAAAAAGGCACATTTTCGGATATATAAATTAATATATTATACAATAAAAAAGCATTAGCATTTAACAAAAAACAGTTTCAACAAGTAGTTTTAATAATATTTTACCATTTTCCCTAAATAAGTCTTGAGAAATGCCTTAAATCTATATGTTTAACCAATATATCGGAACAGTTTCAACCGTTATAATTGAATATAAAATGTTGACAATTTGTGTAGTTGTATACAGAGGTAATTTTTTATGTAAGATAAGAACAAACTTTAATAAATCTGCGCGCGTCCACTTTATAATGAATGCGATGTCCCCCAGCGTGAATTAGTATTACATGAGGCGTAAATCCAGCGCGCCCTGAAATTTATCCGTGATTTTCGTGACCATAAGCCACTAGACAAGCCGTCATTGAATTTTCCAATTATATTTTTACCACACTCCTTCTTTTTTCCGATTTAATTTATTATAGTCGAGCGATAAGTGTCCACTAACCCCAGTTAGTTAGTGTCGACGTCTGACAGCTAATTATTCCAAGATTTTTTAATAATTGATTTTCTTTAAATGATAATTATAGGATTCGGATGTCATTTAAAGAAGGTTAATTCTATTTTTTAGAGCTTATGATTCATGTTTTATCATTTAATATGCTTATGAAACAATTGATTTATCTGTAAGTGATAATTAAGTATAACGTTATTTTCAATTAGTGATACCACTATAAATAAAACCATATTTATAGCTTACAATTTTTCGTCACAGTACTTCCTCCAATTATAATTTTGCTAAATTTGCTATTAGAAACGATTAATAGAAAATATTAATTTATTATATGTTAAAATCTGAATTTGGCTGATTGTCATAACCTGAAAACATAGAAACATAGAATGGGAAATTGAATAGGCGTATTCCTAACCACATTCTCGCTGTGTGTCTTAGTAGGATGGTCGGAGGGCCGGAGATATGACAGCGGACACAAGTGATTCTTCGGCTCCTCCATTTTGGCCTGAAATTTTCAGCTAAAGACACCTTAGGTTATCATCTTAATATTATGAGCTCTCAATCACAGGTTATATTTGTATTTTTCTACATTTTTGTCTACAATTTTAATGAGATTTGCCATTATTCCGTAATTTTTAAAGTATCCAAAGGATCTTGCTAAATTAAAATTATAAATTAAATTGCGTGATCAATTTAAGGAAATCAGTTATGGGCTGCTGCACAAGTAGAGGACGGATTTTTCTTTGTATATCAGATCGAATATTTACAGACCTAAATATGAAAGAGCATTGATTAACGAAGATATAATTCCTAAGTGTAAATATTTCATACTGTTGATGTATATAAATGATCTGACGGCCAAAAAATCTTAAAGAAGAATCGAAAGGAAAATATGACTACAGTTCTATAATGGTAACAGCAAAAGTTGTTCAGTCCACACTAGAATCTTCGTTTCTCGATAGATTCCTTTGAAATAGACTAATTTGTGATTTTAACTTACAAGAACCAGACAGATAATATATATAAAGAAATGAACTAAGTATATAAGTAAGTCATTACAAGCAAACAATTATTGTTACATATATTTTTATATTATTATATTATGTTATCTAAATGCTATTTATCGATGCTAGGAATCTATTTTAATTCATTAGTGAATTTGTGATGCTCTATATTACTTTATATATAGTAAATATCAGTATAATTTTATACAATTAATTGACTAACCCATACTCAACAGCTTTAAATTGTGAAAAGTAATAATTAAGTGTTCCTTATTTTTCGGTATTACAAAAATGAATAAAATTTCAATGAGAAATTCTACATATACTACATATTCTACATGTAGTATGATGGCGATATATTTTTATTTTTTATTAGTTGTCAACATTATTTACTTTACAACGCTTAATTCAAATAAATGTCTTAATCATATTTTATATCAATAATATACCAGTAAGTGTACCTTCGTTTTGTGAATTCAAAAAGTTATTAGAACTTCAAAGGGCAATATGACTACAATGTTCTCAAATTAAATGTTGTAAAAATAGAACAATTTTCATTAATATTGAATGAAGATGATATGATTCACTTACATTATATTTAATGTCTTTGTTAGATAAAAAAAACTAGCTTGTTCTCTCTTCGTCGTTGGAGAACTTTTTCGAGAGCTTTCGTAGCGAACTACATTTGGAGCCCTTTTATTTGTTTAGTGTTAGCACCAGCGATTCATAGACTGGCGCTCACTTCAATTTCCTTTGATTGCTCACAGGTGACAATTTCAACTATACTAAGATGTAAATAATAAAGTACTAGCTGAAGTGAACCAAGGCGATGGTTTTCTAGATTTTTTCAACTGGACCTCTTGTACGTGAGTAATCATGCGATGCTCTCTAGCTGCATCATAATATCGCGGATATACAACCCCACCTTGAGAGAATATTATATTTTCCACGAACCGTACCTAACCAACGGATTTGCAAATATTCCCAGTAAATACTCGTTAATCCAGGAAATATTTTATGTGTAATAGCTAAGACTCATAAAAAATTTCCCAAGAGCTGTACTCTATGTCCTAAAAATAAATTTTCTAAATATAAAATTTCTAACGCGGCCAACAATGGCCGTTGGTCCATTAAAAACTCTTTAACAATCTTAACGTATACAAATTTAATTATATTCACATTTGAATTTGTATTAATGGGTTAATGAATTTCAAATTTCAGTTTCATTCAAATGTTAAGTAGTACTTACATTTTGTTTAAATTAAAATCATTTTTGGAAATTTCTCCTTGGCGCGCCCTTTTGATGATTTGTCATCAAAAACTTCGTTACAACGCTGTATGGATGATGGATGATGGATGGTAAACTTCTAGTTTGGCTATTTAAGGGGGTATTTTAGTATCACTGAACGGCAGGATATTTTAAGTTTGACTGAGCCATTTTTCTTGAAATTTGGTGTATGTTTTTTCTACAGATTCTTTTACTGTAAGAAAGTTAAGCTATAACAAAATTCGGATTTATATTATTTCCAAAAAATTTGGAACTCTCAAAAAAATTGGAAATAGTTCTCGTTTTTCGAAGAGCAAAAATTCGATTTGGCAAAAATAATCATTGAACTTTTTAATGAAAGCAGCATTTCTTTAGATTCAAAAATGTTCTATTTTTTTAGTTTCAGATACCTAGAAAGTTCGAAATCGTGCCAATCATTCTGTAATTTTTAGATTTCCATTTTTTTCGTTTTGTTATGTATTTTTTAAATATTAGCACATATGTAATAAACAATTTATAGTACAAATAATTGTTTTCGTATGTTACATGAAAATATACATAAAGAAAAACTAAATCATATAATATGGCTCAGATTATTTACACATTTAGTCTAGAAATATGCGAAACATTAAATTCGAATCGATGAATGTAAAATATCGTATATTGTACCGAAACTTCAAAAACTTAATATATGTTCTTTTTACAATAACGAGATAGCATCCATGCAAGTGTATTTTTAATATCATTCTCATAGTTAACTTTCATTAGCTCCAATATATCATACGATCGTATGCAATAACTAGCATCAAGAGATTAAATAACCTTAATTACCTCGACCAGATTCATATATAGAAAAATAATATAAAGGAATTCAAGTTTGGAGGGATATTTACAGTAACAGTGCTTAGCAGGTCTACGTACGTTTTTCTGACTGTCAGTTTTAATGATTGGTAACGAATATTAAAGCGAAAGCCGGTATCAAACTTAGTTTGCTATTTTTCATTCCTGAACATTTCAGGTCCAAGTAGAGTCCTTCGCTGGAGCCAGTAGATAAAAAGAACGAATACATTCGAACGAATCGGAGCATAATGAAGAGAGTTTCGTTATAGAGAACATTGAAGGTTAGAAAGAACATTCAGTAACTGCCAAGGGCTAACGAAATCGATCGGATATAAAATCGGATACTAAAACGAATGATTGCGAACTCTAAAAAATCGAACGCGTCTGATATTGTGATAAAAACATCGTAGAAGCCTTGTACATGGAAGCCCGAATTGACAACAGTTTTATTTGCAAATTTAGTCTTAAAAAATTTGGTAGATTTGTAAAGCAACTGTTTACCTACAGTCAACAACTAATGCGATTGAACTAAGGAATGTGAATGCTTCATTTGAACACCATTTATCCTGTTTCAATTAATCTGAAGAAATTTCTGAATGACGACGAAATCATTACCAGAACAGTGCATAAATAGCACCTATCAGACCGCTATAGTTATTAGTGATTTGTGCTTGAAATTTATTTAAATAAATTCGGTTTAAAACACGGCAGAAGCCAGTATTACTATTTCCCAATCTGTAATATTCACTCCATATTATTTAACGATTGTTCATAATATCAATTTGTAAATCTATAATACACATCATTAATTATTACGTATAGTGAAGGATTTAAACTTTAGTATAAGGTGCTTATGTAGAGTGTTCTTAGTAGTATCTGTAAAGTTTATATTTAGACGAGTAATACCAAGAAAATAAATTGTTATAAACGAGTTATCTTATCATAAAGTAGCAATGACACAAACAAGATCGAAAAATGTACTATATTAAAAGTATTGTATAACATTTGTTATCTTAAAACATAAACGAATGCAAAATATACAGACATCAAAGCTATTCATCATTACTACTTTATCCAACAAGACAATGTTGTCTAAAATGATCAGCTGTGATTACAGAAAAGGCATTTTATGGTAGGAAGGTAAAAGAAGATATTTTATTAAAAAAATATTAAAAATAATTAGCGTTGGGAACTATCGATTGAAAACAGTCGATAGTCGCAAAATAGTCGAAACACTCGATAGTCAAAAAACTAGCGACTGAATATAGTAATTACTATTATCAGTCAAATATCGTGCATCGACTGTTTTCTTTTCAATTCGTGATGTCAGACGAAGATGTATGAATCTTTTCGTGTACAAATTGTGAGAGAGGATAGAAGGGAGATAATTTCTTAGGGCAGTTAATTTTATATGTGGTTGTATTTACCAACGGTAGTATAAGCCAGATGGAGATGTATAAATTCCTTCACGAACTAATTTTAAAAAGAATAGGAAAAAAATAATTGTTGAGTACTATTATAATGATAATACAATAGCATGCAATTTATAATTTAATTTTACAGGAAGTATAATTACTTTTATATTTGAATATTCTGTGCATCTGTAAAGAGAAATGGAATTTCTCTATGGAATGGAATAATACTCCACAAATGTTTTATTCTATATCTCAATATGTGAATTGCTATTTTTAAATAATATACTGTAATAAATATAAACAATACAATAGAAGTTAAACAAAAACAAAAGATGTAGAATAACCATAAATACTATATAAAAAATAAACATATTCCTAATCATAGAAAAAAATCTAATCCATGACATACTTAAAAATGATCTGAATGAAATAATATAAATGCTTTAATTTATTATTGAGTCGAAATATTTTTTAACAGAAATTGAGATAGTAATTGAAATATTACCTATTATTGTCATAAAAACAGTCAAAATATTTTATTATTTATCATTCCCAATTTTAATTTTTTTACCCTATTACATTATCAATCTTAAAAAATATCAATATATTGTTATTCACAAGCAAACTACCAAAAAAATCATAAAAATACATATATTACATATAAATCTAAATAAGCATAAATTGAGTACATTTTTGTCAAGGTCGCCGCTAGGACGACAGAGTCAGAACGTAAAAAATCAGTCGAATGAAACAAGTAGAACCAAAAATAGTAAATAAAAGTACGACTAAAATAGTCGATAGTAAATAGTTACAAAATCAACCGAAGCAAAAATAGCGACTGAAAACAGTCGACTGGAAGAGTCACTGGTAAAAAGTAGTAAAATCAGTCGGATCAAAAATATCGGCTGGAACAGTCGATAGTAAAAAGTAGTCAATTACTAAACAGTCTATAGTTAATTTCGGTCGATAGATCCCAACACTAAAAATAATGCTAATATAATTACTTTACAATTTCCAATTTCAAATTCTGTCATATTAAACTTCATTCTAGAATGAAATAGCACTCAGTCGAGAATCAAAGCTACAAGGAAGTTAAAAATGGGAAAGAGTTTGTGAAAAAAGAGGCGACTTTTTAAACGGCAATACAAAGCATCACTGAGAGTCTATTAGAAAATAGACCAAACCGTTTGATTCGTTCACTATTCAGGTACTTTGAAAACAGCCGGATAGACAGGGTCTTACATATTCCCCCCCTTCTACAGAAACGACCACAGGGATGTACGTGGTCGTCTTTACATCAGACAGCTTATAGTTGTCATAAAAAGTTATCGGTCAATTTGCCTTTTAAAATCGTCGAAATGACACTGTTTCCACTCAAATTTCCATTGTACCCCTCTACGGAAGCTTCCTAATTTTAATGACTCCATATTCCGATAGTCTACGGCTAAGAGACGGACCTGTAATCTTCCTTTGCTGGCCGTTCCCACTGAATTGCAAACTCCTGTCAAAATTCCAGTAGACTATGTTAATTCATAGCAACTTCAGTCCGCTTTTGATGGCCTTACAACTTGATCTGCGATATATATGCTGCGATATATATATATATATATATATATATATATATATATATATATATATATATATATATATATATATATATATATATATATATATTACACATTTGTTTGTTTGAAATTTCACATTTGTTCTTAGAAATTTCTGTAGGTAGTGTGAGTGACGTTATGGAATCCTGCTCCAGCTGAAAATTTATATTTTGTAAAATATGCTTTAACATACATAATTCAATCTACGTCCATGTGCTCTATTCTAAAAGGTTACTCCACTGACGCGGACATCTCCATTAACTTGAATGTGATCTACTGTTCACTATTCAGGTAGTTTTAAAACAGTTGGCCGGATATACAGGAACTTACAAACCCCCCCCCCCCTTCTACAGAAACGACCACAGCGATGTACGTGGTCGTCATTCCATCAGACAGCTTATACTTGTCATAAAAATTTACCCAATTTGCCTTTGAAAATCGTCGAAATGGCACTGTTTCCACTCAAATTTCCATTGTACCCCTCTACGGAAGTTTCCTAATTTTAATGACTCCTGGAGAGGAGACGGAGCTGTAATCTTCCTTTGATTGGCCGTTCACACTGAATTGTAAACTCCTGTCGAAATTCCAGTAGACTATGTTAATTCATAGCAACTTCAGTCCGCTTTTGATGGCTTTACAACTTGAACTGCGATATATATGCTGGGAATTCATCGACTAGGAATGTTTATCAAAGCTTCAGTAATTCTTATTTGGAATAGTTTATGGCTAAGGCTCGTTGAGCACCTTCAATATACCTTTTGCCGGCAATCCACTTAACTAAACCAAGAAACATTTTGAATGAAACGAACTGTGGAACGACTGCCAATCCAACCTCAACCTGCCTTCTTTTGTTTGCTAACTAAGTTTATTCCGGTTAATTGAATGAATTCAAAAGCCTTATGATTTCCCCGGAATTCTACCGACTGCGCCAGTTATAAAATGTGAAAGGGTTTGAAATTGAAAAGAAACTATTATTTTACATTTAAAAAACAGTTTTATTTTCGGGAAGAAGAGGCGACTTGTTGAATGGCGATACAAAGCTAAACTGAGCTACTCAGGGTCGTATTACATCACGGATACATCAATATTGTGTATACTGTGTGGCATGTAGCTTATTGATAACATCCTATTATCTCACACACTTATTTACCGTAATAAACAAGATAAGGTCAGCTCAAAACTACAATATTAGATACAGAAGACGAAACATATACCGAACATTAAAACGAAATATATATTTTTGAAATATAAATATAATTGCTGATAACAAAACAAACCGTTATATAATGACTATAAAAGAAACAAGTTTTTCAAGAATGTCTTTTAATTACTCAAGGGTGAAACATATAAAAGTATATGTATATATATATATATATATATATATATATATATATATATAAATATAAAAGTATATATATATATATATATATATATATATATATATATAAATATATATATATATAAAAGTATATATATATATATATATATATATATATATATATATATATATATATATATAAATATATATATATATAAAAGTATATATATATATATATATATATATATATATATATATATATATAAATATATATATATAAAAGTATATATATATATATATATATATATATATATAAATATATATATATATAAAAGTATATATATATATATATATGTGTGTGTGTGTGTGTGTGTGTATGTGTGTGTATCTGGTAGAAGAATATAAGGAATCGATATAAATTTGTTCTTAGAAATTTCTGTAGGTAGTGTGAGTGACGTTATGGAATCCTGCTCCAGCTGAAAATTTATATTTGGTAAAATATGCTTTAACATACATAATTCAACCTACGTCCATGTGCTCTAGTCTAAAAGGTTACTCCACTGACGCGGACATCTCCATTAACTTGAATGTGATCTACTGTTCACTACTCAGGTAGTTTTAAAACAGTTGACCGGATATACAGGAACTTACAAAGCCCCCTCCCCCTTCTACAGAAACAACCACAGGAATGTACGTGGTCGTCATTCCATCAGACAGCTTATACTTGTCATGAAAAGTTACCCGTCAATTTGCCTTTGAAAATCGTCGAAATGGCACTGTTTCCACTCAAATTTCCATTGTACCCCTCTACGGAAGTTTTCTAATTTTAATGACTCCATATTCCGATAGTGTACGGCTAGGAGACGGAGCTGTAATCTTCCTTTGGTTGGCCGTTCACACTGAATTGTAAACTCCTGTCGAAATTCCAGTAGACTATGTTAATTCATAGCAACTTCAGTCCGCTTTTGATGGCTTTACAACTTGAACTGCGATATATATGCTGGGAATTCATCGACTAGGAATGTTTATCAAAGCTTCAGTAATTCTTATTTGGAATAGTTTATGGCTAAGGCTCGTTGAGCACCTTCAATATAACTTTTGCCGAGAATCCACTTAACTAAACCAAGAAACGTTTTGAATGAAACGAACTGTGGAACGACTGCCAATCCAACCTCAACCTGCCTTCTTTTGTTTGCTAACTAAGTTTATTCCGGTTAATTGAATGAATTTAAAAGCCTTATGATTTCCCCGGAATTCTACCGACTGAGCCATTTATAAAATGTGAAAGGGTTTGAAATAGAAAAGAAACTATTATTTTACATTTAAAAAACAGTTTCATTTTCGGGAAGAAGAGGCGACTTGTTGAATGGAGGTACAAAGATAAACTGAGGGTCTATTGGAAAACAAATCAACTCGTCTCACTCGATCACCAATCAGGTAGTTTTCAAATATATGGCCGGATACTCAGGGTCGTATTACATCATGGATACATCAATATTGTGTATACTGTGTAGCATGTAGCTTATTGATAACATCCTATTTTCTTACGCACTTTTTTACCATAATAAACAACATAAGGTCAGCTCAAAACTACAATATTAGATACAGAGGACTGAAAAGTACAAAAAGAAACTGTTTTACCGACTGATGCTGTTTTTTTTTTCATATTCACTTCATGACTTTTTAAACTCAGGATGCTGTTTCCGTAATTTAATCAAGAATAATTACAATGAAATGTAATTAAAACCAAATATATATTTTTGAAATATAAATATAATTGCTGATACCAAAACAAACCGTTAAGTAATGACTATGAAAGAAACAAATTATTCAAGAATGTCTTTTTATTACTCAAGTGTAAAACATGCAAAAGTATATATATAAATCTGTTAGAAGAATATAAGGAATCGATATAAATTTTAGTTCTTAGAAATTTCTGTAGGTAGTGTGAGTGACGTTATGGAATCCTGCTCCAACTGAAAATTTATATTTTGTAAATTATGTTTTAACATACATAATTCAACTTACCTCCATGTGCTCTAGTCTCAAAGGTAACTCCACTGACGCGGACATCTCCATTAACTTGAATGTGATCTACTGTTGTGAATGGAATTCGGTGAGGGAAGTCACAGAAAAATTGACCATTTATTTCAACCTGCAGATAATGTATTAATATTCGATAAAACAAACTGGATAAAAATAAATACTTACAACATATCTGTCAGGATCTACTCTAATAAGGATATCGAATGGTTGTCCTTTGTGAATTAGTAAAGGACCATCACCGATTTCTTGTTCCCAGGTTCCGTGTCTTTTGGAATTTCGAGCAACGTAGCCTGAAATAACGAAAATAAATTAAAAGCGTTTCTTTTTCTTGATTTAGTCACCTTAGTACCTTGATTTAATCTAACAGAGAAATGTAATGCAATAGTTGCACTGTCTGAAGCAGGACCACTTTGTAGATTTATGGCAAATCTGTGGAAAATTTTAAGGTATTAATTGAAAATTTAATTAACAAATGGATAAAATCAAAAAACGTTGAGAAGGAAATTAAAATATATTCGAGCCGTCTCAGCAATAATAACATATACGATATATCATATATAAAATACATTTTTTAAATAAATTACCTATCTCCTGCAGGAATAGCTTGTCCTCGAACGCGAATTGAAAGGCCTGGTCGGAGACCACCGGGAATGGGCGACAGATGAGCCATAGTAGATAAAGTACAACTTGATGAAAACCACTAATGAAATTGTTGCTGTTGTCATCTGGTGTTATTTATATTTAGCTTTCTATCTTATCGCCTTCAATTGATAATATATCAATGGCATATTAATAAGATAACCTGATACATTTATTTGTCACTTAAAGGAAATTAGATCAGCTAATTACTATAACAGATTGTTTTGAAGCTATTTCAAATATATAATATAAAAGTTTTAAATACACATATTGATGTACAATAAATCGCTTCGGGACCCCGTATTTAATTAAAACGAATTTCATAGATATATATATTTCCTTATCTCTCAAGTACTACATATATAAATACGTCAATGTATATTTTTTGAATAAATGTACACTCATACTTATATTTATATATATTCGAATAAATATAAGCTGGACTAGTGTTGGAAACTATCTATTGAAGAGAGTCGAAAGAGTCCATAGTCGCAAAGTAATTGAACTAGTCGAATAAAATATATTACTAATTAACATTTCAGTCAAATGCACTAAACCTAATATGTATGTAATCTTAACTATTTTGGATCGCACAGTTTTTAAATAAAATATCAATTCTATTTATAGTTAAGTTAATCAGGAATATTTAAAACTTATTATTCGTTAAAACTTTAATGAAAAGATTTTCAGCATAGAAAAGACTTAACAAACATCAAGAGACTTCGAGAATCGACAAAGCGAATCAAAAATAATGAAATATATTAGCTGTTAAAGTAACATAAATCCAGTTTAAAGTACTTTATCAATATTATATATTATCACATTGATAAATAATATTGAAAAATATATTTCTTAAATGCTGCTGTACATTGGTTCATGCAATCATATTACAAATAAAACACTAAACCATTTATTTACATATAAACATAAATTCGGCATATCACATTCGAAGTTGCAACTAGGAAGGCAAAAGCCATAACGTGAAAAACTAGTCACCATAAATCTAGTATCTAATGTTTCATTCCCGTCAGTTTGTCAGTTTAGTCATCAATTTAGTCGACTGAAGTAGTCGTGACTGAAAATAGTAACTAACAAAACATTGAAATAAACTAGCCACGACTACAAAGGATCGACCTAAAAGACGATAGAAAAAGTAGTGTAGTGGTTTTCCGGAAGGCTGTAAAATATCCTTCGCCTAGA
Source organism: Rhynchophorus ferrugineus (assembly GCF_030347505.1). Lineage (NCBI taxonomy): Eukaryota > Metazoa > Arthropoda > Insecta > Coleoptera > Curculionidae > Rhynchophorus > Rhynchophorus ferrugineus. The sequence goes on from NW_027472580.1 coordinate 47,214,355, forward strand.
GCGATTATCTTCTTATTTGATGAAAATATGTCTTTGAAGCATCTTTATTAAATATATAAGAGCTATATGTCACAGGGAACTAAATCTGGCCAACAAGCTGGATTCAATTCGTACTTTAATTCAGTGATTTTATTGATGTTTTCTGAGGGGTGCGACAACTGAAGTGCGAAATCCTAATTTAGAATGTTTTTTTTTCTAATCAGGTAGCATCTTACTGTATCCAAAAATACGAAGGAGGACGAGTCGGGTTCACATCACTCATTTGCCTTTTATATGATTCAAAATCAAGGTAACAAACCCAGGATTCATCTGTAATTATGAAGAGATGCACAACATATATTTAGTTATGTTCAAAGTTCCATTGTAATATCCTTACAAGTTTCCATATCTTTAAAAGGTAACGTTTCAAATCTCAGACAAAACCAAATATTTGAAAAAAATTGTTTATAAAAGATAACGTTATAATGATGTCGAATGTAAATCTCTAATATTGACGAACATATAGTTTTGCTATTAAATCTATTAAATGTATTTCATATTAATTTTATGAGTGTATTAAATTATAACTAAACGATATTCAATTATTTATTTAATTATAATGATAATATTCATATTCCTTTCATAATATTTAATTAATAATAATTTCACGAGCGTATTCTTTATCTCTACTGTAATCCTTAGGTAAACATGTCAATCGACGGTTTATTTGAATACTTATAAGTGATAATCAATTTGTTTCAGAGAAACCATATAATATGATTCAACCTTTCATTCAGTTTGGAAAAATAATTAATAACACTTAAAAATAAACTAATATGAAATTATTTGCTCATTAATTATATCAAAAGAATTAAAGGTTTTACACATATATTTCAAGAAACAAACTGGTACAATTTATCCCAAAACGATATATAGAAAACAATGCAGAAAGCTATACTTGATAAAGTGTGAAGAATTTTTTTTTAAGTTGCCGAAGTTTTATATATTTCTTTACAACAAATGTTTCAGCTGTCAGATCATGTCAATAGAATAGAAGTAATCTAGCCAGCCTATTAATCAATAAAAGTAGAATATCCTTTCATGAACACCAGTTTTTAAAGGTATTGTCAAACAAACTGCCTCTCTCTGGGACATGAACAAAAAAAATATTATATTGTATGAACATATTTTATTATTTAAATAACGTTCAAACTCGCTAAGCATTTTGCTTTTATCATTTAAGAAGGTTTAGATTAATTTTTATGTCTATGATTGACCACTGTCTCTCTCGGCAAAAACAATAAAATCGTTATTTTCTTTACTAGTCGTGCTGATTCTGATGCTCCCTATGTGTTATATCATGTTTTTTGTATTTTTCCTTTAGGGCAAGAATTGCAATATTTTGAATTCTTTGACTCTCATGGATTAAGGAATATTTCGTTACGAAAGCAGTGATGGGAACAAGATCTCTTATATGAGTGGCTTGTTTTACACCTGTATTTCGATTATCTACATTAGATTTTGTTCATTATTTGCTAATTTTATAGTTATATTTTTACTAATTCTTTGGTAAGATATGTTAAATTTGTATATATTTATCATTACTAGAATCATAGTTCCTAGTGGTTATTAAAAAATATATGCAAGCACATAGGTTGTATAAGAATATGTAAGGCATGGATATAAGGCACTGGCACTGTTGCAAACAATATTGTACATGATTTGAGTATGAAAGTACATAAATTCTATTAGATAAAAATGTAAAATTACAACAGAAAAATACAGAAATATTACGTACATTTTCCAAATGTGGAAGACATATATCGATAATATGTAAATATATATATAACTGAATACGTTGATGCTCTTGAACTTGATGAACAGAATGAAAAATAATTACATACAAACTTTATGAAGTGGTACAGCGGAATGTGTTCTCAACGTTCCAAGAATGTCCTTTTGCAATCCATGTCATGGATGGAAAGGTTAGGTGGTACCGCCAAACTGAAAGAACCAATCATAGGTGGCTAACAATATAGTGATACAAGTTTGATATTATTTTCGGTTTTTCAATTTTCAATTTTACTAATTGTCCTGAAATACTGATAATTGTAATCGCATTCTAATGAGTTATCTTTCAAAGATAAACAATATCTTACAATAACAATATATTCTTACTTAGCTAATCCTACAACTCAAAGAAATACGGATATGCAAAAAATAAAAATATTATTCATATAATAATAATAATAAGATCAAGATACTAGCACAAAATCACATTCATCAATTTAAAGCAAATTTTTCGCCGCACCATTCTTCATATGCTTCGCATTGAATCTAATCCTCTGGTGAAGGCATTTCTCTTGGTAGTAAATAAAAAGCCAAATTCTCTGTTTTACCGATGAAACTTTAATTTTAATCCAGACTTCTCTTTTTCAACAGCTGTTTTGTCATTCTCTTCTTAACAATGTTTTCAAGAAGATCATTTAACCTGGGATGATGTGAAACTGGTTTTGCACTTTTACGATAGTAACTATTCAAAAAGCTATAGAAGAATTTCTTTAGTAACTTTGGCAGTGCTGGGTGATACGAGTATATATTGTTGTACATATCATTTGAGACTTCCATGAAATCTAACTCATGATCACCTATAAACTTGTAGTCAAGTATCTAATTGACATTTGATGGTACTTTCAGTTTTTTCACAGTCTTCTAAAGTATTCAACAGTGTTCCAGTTACAAGTCTGTTAGAGAATTCATCCGAAAGCGGCTTTTGTGGTCCTTTGATTTTAATGTACATGTTGCCATAAGGTATCTTGGTAGTATGATAATGTTGGTATGATTTAGCAGTTTTAAATGAGTATACATTGGGTAGTTTTAATGCATGTTGTGTTTGTAGAGGAAGAAGAACAGGGTCAATGTCAATAGTTCATGTGGATTACATGTCCATCCAAGGTTGGAAAAATGTTTCTTTAGGTGCAGTAGCAATTAAAACCTTGCAGCTATAATTAAAAAGCTTCTTGAATCACCCAACCCTTTTCTTCATAACAAATTTGGTATTAGGTGGAACAGCATGATAAAAATCATCTCGTTTCTGTGCACCTTTAAATAGAACAAATGGAGTTTTACTGATTACTTATTATATATATATATATATATATATATATATATATATATATATATATATATATATATATATATATATATATATATATATATTATGCATATATACTGGATAAGACGGTTTCATGATCGCCTCAACATCTGTTAGATATACATCTTTTGCGCCTTTTTTCCTCATGTCGCATTCCCATTTCGCTCATACTCTATACGCTTTCAGGTCTTCCTCTTAAGTTGGGCTTTTCTACTATTGTTTTCTTGTAGAATTCGACCACTATTTCTCTTTTCATACTATCCATTCCTGCTCTTGACAATCCTTCTAGTTTCTAAATAGTAGCCACTTTTCTTTTCATAGAACGATGTAACCAGTTTTGGTCACACATTCCTAATACTCTGTTAGTTTCTGTTTGATTTTTTGATATCCTATGAATTCAAATGCATATCTACGAACTGCCTTGGGTGTAATTCCGAAGTCACGATCCTTAGTGCAAGTCGCAAACGCAGTAAACTGTCTGTTAAATATTTTCCTGTATCCTCATCTAAGGCTGTTTTCATCTTGTCTGTATTTCTTAGGACCATTCTCCCGCATTTGTCTTTTTTATACCTCCAAGCCATCTACAATGAAACAAATACAAATATAATAATTGACATGAATTAACTTCCAATGTAAAACAAAACTATTGTGAAGACTAATGATGATAATGATTGATGAATTGAGAGTGATCCAATTCGCAATGCATAACCTTATTATTATGCTTACAAACTAAAATGTTTTTTAAAATAAGTCCCTCCCTAGTCAATATAAGCCATATAATTCAAAGTTTTATCACACATGGTTAGTATAACACAAAAATATGTTAAGTATCTACCTTAGACCAGTGCAAAAGTTATAACGGACACAAACATTTGAGTCGCAGGTGGGTAGTAGTTATACTAATCTAATTAAAATACTACGGATTGTATGAGGTGTTGGGGGAAGGGAGTACGTAAGACCAGTCAGTTGCGTTCCGTGTCAACACGTATTTCACATTATCAATAATAATTATATATTTTTGAATTGGATATATATACATTGGATTCGCCTTTTGATTGACAACCATGCTAATCGAGAGAGTAGAGCAGTTACAGTTAAAAAATAAATAAAATATTGTATTGAGTTAGTTGAGGAGACAACAATCCAAACAAAAGAAAACCTTAAAAATGATTAAATCCCCGTTCATGTCTTTTTTTCAAAAGTTTTCACAAAGTAATATAACCTACCTAGACACACAGACACTACGATGAGTGAACAGAGACGGATATAGAAATTAAAAAAAAACAACCATAAATGATGTACAAGAATGGTCACAAAAAATATTTAACGTTAAGGATTTATTCACAAAAAAATATTACTATACTAAATTATTTATTTAATCTCTATTACAGTATATGTAACACGCAATACGTATTGTTAATATATGAAATAAATATAATATTGTAATATACCAAAAACCTATTATCAGAATATAAAATAGCCGGCTTGGTGGAGCAGGGGTAAAGACAGGGCGGTCCAATTACTGTTGCGATAGTCGCGGATTCGAATCCTGCTGGGGCGTGGTCAGAAATTTTTATGTTTGTGATTGTTTAATATTAGTGATTTTCCTAGGCAAGAATGCAAAATCCAATAAGGAAAATGATTCCAGTCACGCCAGTAACTAGGCTGGAAGACTTAATATCGAGGCCCATGGTTCGGAGCCCATGTTAAACACTAGGTCCAGTCCAGATGAACCCCTAGTTGGTAAAAGGTGACTTTAAAATATATTTAAAAAAAAAGAATACAAAGTAACAACTTTTTGATCGGTACTTACCCAAGATTATTATTAGTAGTGGTCGAATTGCACTATAGAGGTCAAAGAGGCGAAACCAACGAGAAGAATAATTTAATTATGCTTCTTTAGTACAAAAAATTAATCATTGTATAAATGTTTTTAATTGGATCTGTTACCTATTGATTAAGAATATATATTAATTTGTTATCACTGCCAAAATTTCTTTAAAACATATTGTCCTTGGTATTATACTACTTATAATAATTAACTGCTTAAAATCATTATTCATAATAAGATTATTAATTACTTAAAAGTCCACAATTTTATACAACATCATTAAATATTAAACAAAGTAACAGTTTTGTAAGAATTTTACTCACTAGATTTTCATATAGAATCAGAACGTCTTGCATTTACGTTCAACAGAATAAGTAAATTGGCCGTTGACAGCATGAGCTGGTTATGCCAACCTACTTAAACAGGCGTGAAATTGAAATGTTCAATAGATGCCGGATAAACAAACAACAAGGTTTTTTAAGCAAATTTTAGTTTTGCACAATCTTCCTCATACAAACTTTAGATCTGACAAAACTAAAGTTGTCTTTCATGTCAAAAGTATGAGCCATATCAAGTCGGATCACTTCCTTGAACAACTAATCATACGATATTGAAGGTTTTGTGGAAAACACGTTGTTAACGGTGATGGTTTACGGTCTACTACTGTCGAATTTCAACGAAGAGGCGGCCGATAGGTTTTAATAATTTTCCTTGTTGACAGTTTGGCGCAGCGAATTTAATTTTTTTTCTATTTCACCTTAATATATGTTTACAGTACAATCTTAATTTATAAAATGAATTTATTACTATAATTTTATTCTATTTTATTGCATCAATATGTATTTCTCAAAATAGAGTTTGACTATAAATATTCACGTTTTGTTTCGCTTCAATTTTATGATTTCCTGCGTGTCGTCCAGTAGTTTTTTGATTCTGTTGTCAGAATTGACATTGCTGTCACAATCGAATCTCATGTTCTAACGCGAAATATTCGATAATTTCGTAAGTCCATTTGATTTCGAAGCTGCCATGTAGTTATTCAGTTCTTAGTTGGCTACATACCAAGAATTTTTTTGGCATCGTTGAATGACTAGTTAGTATGATATATATTAGCACAATCCCATATGTGAATCCCATAGGTCCAAATAGCCTTTATAAAAACTGTTTTTTTTATTAATCTCTTGAAACGTCAACAATCTGCACTTAGGCAATAACTATTATTGTTTGATTTCTGTTTTATAATATAACCATCCTAACATGTAGAAGATCACTTCAGTAAGTAATCTGCTGTACAATTTATAATCTAAATCTTATTCTAGATACTATTCTAACTTATATTAAAGTCTATCCGAACTTATTCTAATGACTATTCTAACTTATTCTAGACATTTTTAAATTTCACTCTATGTGTCTATTAACCAGTTCGTATGGTAGTTTGCGTTTGAGCCTACGCACTTCACTGTCATCGCGCACATTTCACTGTTTGGCGAGTGCTTTAGGATGCACTAATAGTCTTTCAGAGTACTTCACACTAGCACTTCGAATCACACTCGTTATGGGTTCTATGTGGATATCGCATTGAATCAGTTTGTTGGACACGTAATATGGGGCATCGACGATGACGCGCAACACTTTATTCTGGAACCTCTAGATGATATCTATGTTAGATATGCTAGTAGTACCCCACAGTTCAAAACTATGGGTCCAGATGGGCCTAAGTATTGACTTATACAGCAAAACCTTGTTATCTAATGATAATTTGGATTTATGCATCGTTGAATGACTAGTTAGTATGATATATTAGTACAATCCCATATTTGAATCCCATGGTTCCAAATAGCCTTTATAAAAACTGTTTTTTTATTAATCTCTTGGAACGTCAACAATCTGCACGTGGGCAATAACTATTATTGTTTGATTTCTGTTTTATAATATAACCATCCTAACATGTAGAAGATCACTTCAGTAAGTAATCTGCTGTACAATTTATAATCTAAATCTTATTCTAGATACTATTCTAACTTATATTAAAGTCTATCCGAACTTATTCTAATGACTATTCTAACTTATTCTAGACATTTTTAAATTTCACTCTATGTGTCTATTAACCAGTTCGTATGGTAGTTTGCGTTTGAGCCTACGCACTTCACTGTCATCGCGCACATTTCACTGTTTGGCGAGTGCTTTAGGATGCACTAATAGTCTTTCAGAGTACTTCACACTAGCACTTCGAATCACACTCGTTATGGGTTCTATGGGGATATCGCGTTGAATCAGTTTGTTGGGCACGTAATATGGGGCATCGACGATGACGCGCAACACTTTATTCTGGAACCTCTAGATGATATCTATGTTAGATATGCTAGTAGTACCCCACAGTTCAATACTATGGGTCCAGGTGGTCCTAAATATTGACTTATACAGCAAAACCTTGTTATCTAATGATAATTTAGATTTATGCTCTATTAGCCAATACATTAGGTTTACTTTAAGCCCAAGCTGTTTGTGTTTTATCACTATATGTTTTTTCCAAGTCAGACGTCGATCAAAATGCCTTCCCAGGTATTTAACGCTGTCTGTATTTTACTGAGGGACATGTTCTTCTGCAAAGGGTGAATGTCATATGGGTAGATTTTGTCTCATTTGCTTTGATACGCCACGTTTTAACCACAATTCGACTTTGTTAAGATGAAGTTGGAGGCTTTTGTGGCTGATATTGGATCCTCGTGTGATGATTAAACCACTGTATCGTCAGCATATGTTGCAACAGTAGTGTTTCGCGAGATCAGTAGGTCAGCTGTGTACATAAGATACAACAATGGGCCGAGAACACTGCCCTGCGGAATACCCGAATATATGGGCTGTAGGTCAGTGTATTCGTCACCCTGTTTGACAATAAAATGTCTGTTGTAAATCGTACCTCTCAAAGATTTCAGCAGTTGAAAGTGCGTATGGGGCAAATCTTTTTCAATTTAACGTCCAGTATGCCACAACTCGAAAGCCTGAGAAATATCCAGAAATGCAGCGGAGCAATATTTTTTATCGTTTAAATTTTTGTTAATTTGGTTGACTATTCTATGTATTTGTTCTGTTGTTCTGTGTTATTACGGAAGCCAAATTGATGGTTTGGAATAATATTTCTCTCCTCTGCGATTAATTTTAATCTCTTAATGTATAGTTTTTCGGAAAAGTTTTGAGATGATAGGTAACAGGCTTATAGGACGATAAAAGGAAACGTCTTCTGAATAAAAACTGGTGAACCAATATGTTTGATCTTATGTGAAATTGGGAATATCTTCCGTCTAACTAGTACATTAACTTCGATCGAGAGTCGATTACTCTTTTTTGTTTAACCTGATGTTTCCAATTTAACATGGTATCGAGATGGATGCGGAGGTATTTTGCTGATTCTGGTTGAGGAATCAGACATCCACCAAGTAACAAAATTAGGTTTTGTCATTTCGCCTCAACACAAAAACGCCGAGGTATGTCTTACAGATTTGTCCATTGTTGTGCATATTTTTGTTCCCGGTAATAAAGAAAAAAAAACTACAAACTTAAAATGACTTGATTTGCTATAAACTTAAACTAGAACGAATAGATCGAGTGGCAAAGTGGCACCAACTGTGCGATATTTTGACCGACTATTTAAATATTTTGTTCGGGTGGATTATTCTTGTTTTTAATTTATGCTCATTTCTAGATTGTGTGGTTTTCTGCAACTGATATTTTCGCTGCTATCTGTAGGCTATAATATAGGATGAATCAACAAGCTATATGTTTTTATATATCTTGCGTGCAGTATGTTTCGTTATCTCTTTTATATATCATTACATATTCTACAGCATGTTACTTTACAATTCTAAAGTTTAGTTCTGTTTCTGATTCTGGACCTAGCTTCTTCTGTTGTCTTCGTTTCTTTCTGCTGTCGCAAGTGGTACACTTGTATGCTTTCTTGCAGCTAGCTACTACTTTGTTGTCTGTTTATCTCTTCTGTTGACGCTTCCTTGCAACTAGTTTCTTTTCACTCTTTCATATAGCGCTGCCCTTTGCGATAATTTGTGAGTATCGTCTTCTATCGTCTAGTATGTTTTATCACTATACGTCCACCCATCCAGCTCGAAGGACTAAATGTCACGTGTCTATTTCTTTTCCCGGTTATAAAAGAAAAATCTGACACACAAAATCTGACAATTTGACTTTATTTACTGTAAACATAAACTACAAAGAATGGACAGGTATAACGATAAATAATGACAATCTTCACACTGTCAAAGTGGCGTCAACTATGCGCGCCTTTGGCCGATTATTTAAATATTCTGTATAAACGAAGATTTTGTGTATATTGATATTTAATTATGATAATATTATGTAAAGACTGTGTTTAGTTATGTGAAGACTGTAGGTAAAGTTTGTGTAATGGATGTGTATGAAAATTGTATTTATTTATGTGAGGACTGTGGTTAAATATTGAGTAAAGGCTGTGTTTGAACTTTGTATATAGTTATATAAAGACTATATAATGACGTGAAGACTGTGAATAGATATTTAATTAGGCGGATACTATTGCTCGTTCCTTGGATACCTTGTACCGAGAAAGGCTGGATTCGCGCGACCTGATTAGAAGTTGTTTCTGGGGGGAGAAAGAGATATCCAATGACGATCATTTTGTTTCAGTGAAAAATAAACAACCAAATATTTTTCCTGAGATGCACCTTTTGCACGGGTTACAATACACTTCTCGGTTTATTTTCACCACCGGATGTTCTTTGAAGAGGATGAAATTATGCAGTTCTAAATATGCCTGGTTCCCCACCTAATTTTCCACACATTTAGGGATCGAAATATTAAAAATTAGCTTATCTGGATGTTCCGAACTGTAGTATTTGTGTTTCGAGTATTTTTTTATTGTCGTAAATAAATCTAACATAAATAAACTTCATACAAACAAGGAACAGACACAAATACATTATGTGCCTAAACTAGTTTCTCCATCAATGTTATAGCATAATTATTGGTAACATATTAGAACGCGACTTCCTAATATTAGTTGTTTCTAATACTAATACAACAATTGAATTGAATTTATTTAATATTAACATTAATATTAATCTATCCTTTTTAGGCACAAAGCGGCAATGAATGGCTTACTTAGTAAAATAATACATATCAAATACTTATTAATCAAATATTTAATTCATATAGATTTTATAAAATGCACTATATTTTAATACGATGATAAGTTATTAATATATTAGATACTAATTTGAAATAGGAGATGTTCGGCAAGAAAAAATCGTCTTTTCACTGCATTTCAACATACTAGTGGATGACGTATTTACGCAAAAGTTGACAGAAAAGACATGGAATTCAATCTGGTTGGATACGATTTGGTGTTCATTGATGTTGAACATTATGACGATATTCGATGACATTGTTCGTTCACGATGAGACAATTATTGTGCCTTTGAGGAAAAAATACAGATACGCGGATTATAATGGCTTAGATATGTTTGTTGAATAAAAAATGACCGTATTCTCCACTCTTCGACTTCTACGGCTAAATTTGCTGCGGTCTTTGGAACGGAAGAAGAGCTCTGAAATAGATTAATGTTTTCCGAGGACAGCTCAGCTCTGTTCGTTCGTCAACTGTGGTGAAATTTAGTGAAAAATGGTTGAAGTTCTCTGTCAATAACAGCAGCCTGGTATACACTCATACCGAGTGTTGGATATGGATTGATGGTGATATAGTTAACCATACTAATTTGCTATGAAGATGCTGATTTTAAGTTTTAAACTGAACGTTCAGTGAAGAACAATATAAATTGAAATATTAAAAATTTTTCACAAACTATGTTATAGAAGTAAAAATGTTATTCTACAATATGGAAACAATCGGTTATACTCATCAAAGCCCGTCTACTGTACTTACCAGATGTTGCTTCTTTTAACTGCCATTTGGTTAGATTGATGACTGATGGTCCGGCCTCACTGCAATTTACTTTTTTCAATGAATTTCGACGAAGTACTTCTTGGACCACAAATTTTAATAAAATACAATGCACCCTGTTTGACAATAAAATGTCTGTCGTAAATCGTACCTCTCAACCATTTCAGCAATTGAAAGTGCGTATGGGGCAAATCTTTTTCAATTTAACGTGCAGTCCAGTATGCCACACCTCGAAGGCCTGAGAAATATCGAGAAATGCAGCGGAGCAATATTTTTTATCGTTTAAATTTTTGTTAATTTGATTGACTATTCTATGTATTTGTTCTGTTGTTCTGTGTTTATTACGGACGCCAAATTGCTGGTCTGAAACAATATTTCTCTCCTCTGCGATTAATTTTAATCTTTTAATGTATAGTTTTTCGGAAAAGTTTTGAGATGATAGGTAACAGGCTTATAGGACGATAAGAGGAGACGTCTTCTAAATAAAAACTGGTGAACCAATATGTTTGATCTTACGTCAAATTGGGAGTATCTTCCGTCTAACCAGTACATTTGGTTAGATTGATGACTGATGGTCCGGCCTCACTGCAATTTACTTTTTTCAATGAATTTCGACGAAGTATTTCTTGGACCACAAGTTTTAATAAAATGCAATGCAATGCAGGAACAAATACATGTGTTAAAAGTCATAATTATATAATATTTATGTTAACGGTGCCAGTTACTTTGGAAATAGATAGAATTCAATTCATTAGAGACTTTTTAAATTCGGTAGAAATATTGTCATCTTTTTGGAATTTCAAGGAACATGTTCTGAGATAACGCAAATAAGACAATGATGTTGTTTATTTTTATTCGTGCGCTCAATATTATACCTCGATTTTGTTTAGAACAGAAATGAAATAGAACAGTTGGACTATTTTCAGTAGGGCCACTTTAAACATGGATAAAATGTAAAATAAATAAATTAAAAGGTGAAGGTGCAAGGTAAATTTTAATACATTTAGATTTAAACACAAACGGTAATACATACAATTTAGAATATATAATACCTATATATATTTTTAAAAATCAATTAGCTCGTTCTTCCAGTAAGAGCTTGCTTATGACCCCAAATTGAAGGACTTGGTTGAAGGCTGCCTCAAAAAAATATTAATATAATTGTTAATGTTGTCATTTGGACTTTTTATCTAATCGATTTCATTATAATTAACCTACAAACAAAACAAGATGGCGTATAAAAGCGAACGAGAGAAAATCCAGTGATATAACGGTTACGCTCCGTAGAAAAACATGTCCACCAATAACTGTCAACTTCCGTAAGCAGAGAATGCTAAATAACTAGGTATGCACCTAGATTGACGCCTAACCTGAAAGAAGCACATACTCGCCAAATGGAACAACTCGGACTTGAACTCTACTCTCTTGGTTTAAATGGCGCAAATCAAAGTTATCATTAGACAACAAGATATTATTGTATAACTCTATACTCAGACCTATTTGGTCATATGGAATCCAACTAAGGGGAACCGCTAGCTACTCTAATATTTCCATCATACAACGGTTCTAAAATAAAGTATTACGTGCCATTGTCTACACTAATGTCTACAGATGGTAGAAATTCTAAAACAAGCAAATTCAATCGATCTCCAGAAATACCGAACATTAAATAAATGTAAAAAGAATTAAAACTAGAAAGACAAGCTTATTGTATTGTAATTTGGCGATAATGCTGATTAAAAAGTTGCTACAATGAAACATTAATATCGAACATTGTACCAAATACTAAAGAGATTGACCGGCAGGAATAATACGTTCAAAAAGCAGATGACATTCGTAGTCACACGATAAGCTTCCCGAGTTCTTCATGCAACTTTACAAACATGACCAGAGGGTTTAGAAACTACATCAGCAATTCAAATTTCAGAAACTTTTGCTGCATATCGAGCCAATAATTGACCTATTGCGAAACGCTATAAAATCACTACAGTGTGGAAAAACTATTAGGGACGGCTTCACGTGCAGCTCACACAAATTTGGCGATCGGAGAGAGTACCGTCAGCGGGGAAGAAAGCGATAATTCTACCTATCCTGAAAAAAGGCAGCATTAAACAGTGTGAGCAATATGGACGCATAAGTCTCCCATTAATTATGAGGACGGTGTTTATGAAGATCATGCAAATGAGACTTCAAAGCGCACGCGAGGAAACAGGTTGAGAAAAAGAGGCGGACTCTAAACTCAGTCGAGTTTCTGTAGATAATATTTTTGCCCTACATCAGCCCCTTGATGGAAAAGCTCTAACTCTGGGCTGCTCTGGAAGCTGAACATGTTCGTCCAAGGGTTATTAAACCCCTTACGATGGTTTTACTAGCTGTATGCAAATGATTTGCCAAATCCATTTGTGTTTGCCAATGAGATGTCGTCTCTTCACTGCTTCTTAATATATTAGTGGATGAAATTATATGCAATTGTGATACTACAAACTGTACGATAGAAATGTGGAGGCTTCTAGCATTCTTCATGATATAGTTCACACAGTAAAACCAAATGGCTTGATAATTAATGAACAAAAGACCAAGGCCTTGGCAACTGACGGATGGATTGCTATAATAAATCTCAAAGGAATGCAGTTAGAGCAAGTGCAGGAGTTCAAGTATTTGGGATCAGAAATACACGAGAAAAAATTAACTTATACCGCCTACTAAGTAATAAGCCGAATCAGCCAAGCTGCAGTTTATTTCGTTGAGATGGCGCGTATGGAAGAAAAGAAATATTACAGTCAAGACTTAAACACACCCCGTTCAAGCACTTATCGTGCCAAATTTTATGTATGGCTGCGAAACTTGGACTTTGTAACAGTCTGACATATGTAAACTTGAGGTCTTTGAGATGCGATGCTTAAAACAAAATCTACATGTTCCTGTATGTACATGTACACGAGATTATATTAGAAAAGGAGTCATCAGTTTTAGATGCGATAAATAGAGTACAATTGGATTAAGATTATCGAAAACGATCTAAAAATAGGAGACTGGCACAGACTAGAACAAGTGCGGGAGTATGTTAATATGGATTGGTGATGATGATGCATATAATTACTGCACAGAACCATTAAATGTTAGACAATATACATATAAGTAAAGTTTTTCTCTTAGATAAGGATATTAAGTTTTATTGAATTGCATATCGGTCCATATTAACTTAATAATAGATAGATTATTTTAATTATTTTATTATTATTTGCTTATTTATTTTTAATAAAAGATCGTTAAATAGAATTCCTAAAAGCTGTACATTAGAATTTATCATATAAGTACATTACATTTATATAATCAAGTTTATAGGTAAGACAACAAAGCAACAAGGCTAAAACTAGTAATGAACGATATATTCGAAAGGACCAGGTACTAATAAAACTAGTAAATTTCATTGTCAAACATTCGAATAATTTATTCGATAGTTAAATGTGATCAATTACTAAGTATATATTGTTGTCATTCTGATTCGATGTTTCCCAATGTTATTTAAGAGCACCTTTTTTATATATATTATTAAAGCTATTAACATTTGACCTTCTTAGCGACATTATTCAGCCCATCCACCACACATGTAAACATGTCTTCATATTAGAACAACACAAGTTTCTACTTGGCATAATTTCGTTTCTCCTATTCTTTCACGCATATTGGTGGCTTATTTAATTTGCTGACCAGTTTCTTACTCACACACTTTCAATTTTAAAGATTTAATGTTTAATGTATTATTCGCGACATTAATCCGCTTAGCGAAAATTATGTTTCCCATTTTGAGGAAAATGCGGGCATCTGGAGGCGTGAAATTTGGCAAGGTTAAAGCTTATATTGAAGAAGAAATTTAAGGCACAAATGTTTTATGTAATATGTTCTACAAATAAGTATATTTCAATAAAGCATAATACGCTAATTCTTATACGGCAGATTATTCGTCGCTTCTATTTTACGTAAATCAATCACGGATGCGCGTATTTTTTTAAATCAAAATCTCGCAGCGCTCTGCCGCAAAATGACTACAGTATAATATTTAATCGTAAAACATCACTAGATTTTATATTGAAAACAATTTTAAAATGGAAATAAAATGTGTTAAAACCTTATTAAATAAATATTAAGCATTATTGTTTAAGTTTTTATGTTATTTTGGTGTATTCCTGTGTTGATGGGACTGTTAAAGAGTTATGGCCAGTTCGAATAAAATCAATTAAGAGAAAACAAAGTAGTGTATCTCTTTTTTTTTATATACATACTAAAGTCAAATATCGATTTCAAAAGTGCTTAATTCATATATTACCTGTTTTAATATCCGAGTATCTATTACTTCATTTATTATTGTATATTTATATTTATAAAGGTAAATAATAAATAATGATTGTATATATAGATATATAGTATATAAAAAGTAAAAAAATATAATATACACTTATATTTGCTGCTGCGAAATTGGTACAGTTCTGAAAATAATCTTATTTTACTTTTGTTTTAATGTTCAGCGACTTAGTAATTCAAACTTATCAAAAATATTTTGATTAAGGAAATGGAACTTCCTGAAAATTAGATTTAATTAGATGCAATTTAAATAAGGATAGTAACTGTTTGTTCCTGAGAGAGTTTGGATATATTTTAATATGTTTTAATACTTTATATTACACAGATATACATAATTTTAATTAATATTATGTGTCGAATATATTTCCGATCTTATGTTGAAAATAATGTAGAGACCAAATTTAGTACTATAAAATATAATTTTTAAATTATTCTTTTGACTCTAAACAGTGAGAAATATAATTAACTTAATAAATCGTAGTTGAATATCGACAAGTAACTAATATTTAAAAACACCAAAGTTGGTTTTGTAAAATTATATGAATTTTTCGCAATATATAATCGTCACAAAACTGAAAAAGTTAACCAACTGAATTACATAAATTCCCGAAGGATATTTCTTTCCAGATTCTGACTGTCGATAGTGTATTTTGGTCAATTTAATTGATTTACAGTCGGACGGTTTGTCTGGGAGAGTATCGTGTAGGTCACACGCATCGCACGTTTCTGTAAACAACGACCTGTGGGATCCACGACAAGACCCAGACAGTTGAACAGCCCTTGGGAGATGCGTCATTGATCCGCTCCCTACAGAATTGTAACTTAGGTGATTTAGCCACGGAAAAGGGTAATTGATATATCGAAATAAGCAATAAACGGAGTTTCTAAGAGATAATGAATATATGTTGAAGGACGATTTACTCAGGGTTTTATTATTTAAGAGGTTTTCCACTAGTTTTTAATTTGAATTAAAATAGTATACATAGGACATTCTGCTAGATCAAAAAAATTTGAAGCTGAGAAACTGCAGTAATTATTGGATGAAGACTAAACCCAAACGCAATAACAATTGACAGAAGCGTTATATGTGCATCAAGTAAAGCTGCTTCAAAGGTATGGTCGGATGCAATTTTACATCGAATAGTTAGGATTGATGAAAGGTTGATCTATTTTGAAAACCCTAAGCGCAAAAAGGTATGGTTATCACCTGGCAAAGCTGGCTTATCCACTTCAAGATCCAATTGTTTTGGTTGCAAGACAATGCTCCGTGTTTGGTGGGACCAGAGTGGAACAGTGATCACTAGCGACAACAAATCATAAATCGATCATTTGTTGAACGTCCAGAAAGGGCCCGATGACCCAGTAAAATAATTTTACAGGACGATAGCGCACCTTCTCGTATAGGAAAACCGATCAAGAACACGTTGAAAGCATATAGATTGGACATATCATCGCACCCTCTGTAGTATGCAGATTTTGTACACGTTTTAAATTACACATTGAACAAATAATTTTTTTTAATTTTCTTCAAAACTGTGTATTCTATTTTTCGAAAAAAAAAGTAACGACTTTTCGGTATATGATGAAAAATCCGACAAGAATGATTTCAGTCAAGCCAGTAACCAGACTGGGCAAAATCGGATTCGTTCTGGAATGATTTCTAAATTGGTCCCTCGCCAGTCGGTAGGCTTAATGACCAGAAAGAACTGTGGTTCGGAGACTACGTTAAACACTAGGTAAACAGTCCAGACAAGCTCTAGCTGGTAAAAAGGATACGTAATGTAATCTGTATATGTAACATGTTTTGTACCATTAAGTAGTGTAGTTGTATTATATTTAGTGTCTGTTTTCTTTTACCGCAGTCTTTTTGCATCACCGAGTTTTTTCCCTTCTCTGATATATCCATCACAGGCTCTTTTGGTCCCCTCTGGTCTTTTTCCTCTTTGCCCTTACTTCCCTGATTCTCGATGCCTCTTTTGTGTCTTCCATACGCTCTAAGTGTCCCCACCAACCGGCTTGTCTGCTTTCTATGTACTCTTTCACTTGTGTAACACTGAGGTAATTTTTTGTTTATGTTATTATGATTTTGTTCATATTTTGCACCCCTGATCTTCTATGGTATTTTATTTCTACTGCTTGTATATTGTTTTAAGAAAGTTGGAGGGTTAAAGTGTTACGAATGTTATGGTTAGTTATGTGTTTCTTTGCAAATTCCCATTTTCATATTGCTTTATATCTGTTTTTGACCACTGAATTTGTTACTTATAGCAGAATTCCGACATTAATTTTCTACTCGTACCTTATATTGCGTTCGATTTCTCTACCCAGATACTTAAATGTACATTACTTGTTCTCTTTGTGCCTCTTTTATATTTAAATATTTCTTTCGTCGGGTACTTTCCAATTACCATGACCTTGACTTTGTTTTTGTGCATTACCATCCCATATTATCTTAACGGATTTCATTTATTTACTAATTACTATTTATATATTTCTGTAATAATTTCTATCCGTCGTTATTAGTCTATCATGCGCGAAGCCTTCTGTCGGCATTTCTATTTCCTCCATAAATTTATACCATATAAATACTCGACTTCCACATTGGCTTGACTGGCCTTCAAGAGTCTTAAAGATATTTATATAAACTAATTTCAGGTTATCTGCAATGACAGCATTGCAATTTACCCCATATATTTCTTGAATTATTCCTGTATGTTTATTTATCCTCTTTGTTATATATTCCAGAGTTTATTTCATAACTGTGTTGCCTTTTCAAATTAATGAACGCTAAGTGTATTTGTTTTTTTTTATTGTACTTTTTGCACTATTTGCCTTAAGCTGATTTTTCTATCATTGTTCACAAAATAGTCATAGTTGTGAGTGAGGGTCATCTGTAATTATTACCGCCAGTTATAAATTTCGTTAACAAAATATACTCTTCAAATTCATATTCTATTTGATGCTAGATTTAATTGTACAATATTTTCCGATTTGTGAAGCGTGCCATGCTTTTAATATGCTCCCATAAAAAGAATTAAGATTGTCACACTATACCAATCTAACATATATGGAAATATCTATCGATATGTTTCCAGCAAAAACAAAAGTTTTTCGTGGACATCAGTATTATATTTCTGATGATATATACTTTTTTATTAGATTACAAAATTGAAAATCATAGCTATTTTCCAAATTTTAAAATAAAAATTGTCTTCTTTGGCGACGGCCCAAGAACTAACACGTATTTCGGTAGCTCTAAAAGAAAGAAACTGTTGTTTAGCCATACCGTATGCCATTTACCAGAATAGATGATAATCCAAAGGAGCAAGTTCAGAAAAATAGGGCAGGTGAGGTAAACTTTCATCATCATCTGCTCCAATTTGGCATTTTCAACCTTCTTAACTTTTCCAGAAGGCTAGTCTCATTCAACACAGAAAGCATCTGATCTTCTCTCTGGTTCTTTCGCTATTAAACTAATGACCATATGTTTCCATTATCATTTTTTGTACATTTTTGCATAAGCTGCAATTTATTTTATCAGAGACAAATAGTAGCATTTTTTGCAAATTGAACTTATAAAATATCGTATACAATAAAATATATATAGAATCAAATTTAAATATTACACCGGACACCATAATTGATTCAGTCTAGTATTTCTGTATATTTTTATACTTCATTTTAACAAACCAATTTAAAAACAAAAACAGAAACAATGAAAATGTATCGGCCATTGGCTCACCTTACATGCAAAACACGTTACAAGAAACGAGTTTTTGATATATAGCCAATAAACTGATGGCGTCTCGATTCAATCTTTTGATCTTATAGAAATACGAAGGGTGGCAAATCAGGAAGCGAAACTCGGTTTGCTTAAGGGGAAAATTGTACTCGATGAGTCGCCATTCCGAATGTAGATTTGATTTTTGGTAAATATTACTCGAGACTTTAAGTAAATATTAATACATTTTTCTCTATATATATATATATATATATATATATATATATATATATATATATATATATATATATAACGAAAATACTTAATTAAAATTTGTTTGCTTTTACAAATTTGGCTTATCTCTTCGAAAATAATAATGGAACATTTATTTGACGGTAATTTTTCAAATCCAATAAATAAATTAAAAAATTAACAATTGTAGCACAGCAATAAAAAATGTAGTAAAGAGCGACTAATATGTGTTTTGTAGTACAAATCAGTTTGCTCAATTTAGGTTTCAAGTAGAAGAGAGAGTTTTTGTGAAGTAATTAATCGATAACGCGTTTAATTACACACCAATATACAGCATCAAAAAAGATTAAAAACTTGTGGTAATATGACAAAAAAGAATTGTTATATATAATTATACTTATAGTTGTTCCGTATACACTTTAATGTTGTATACATATCTATTTATTATTCTGATATTGTTATTATGTTATTTTTTAGTAATGTCTCGTTTTTGTTCTATTTATTACAAAAATTATACGCCTACTTATACCTTAATCACATTTGCATTAATAAAGCATTTTATAATTATCCCGCGTAATGCGTCATTGTCACTGTTAAATAGTCATGTTAAATAGCATATTTTGTGTTGTAATATAATGTTGTTTGTGTTATGTAACAGCAAGAAAAACGTTCGAATTCTAATAAAGTTATCATTATTTATAATGAAGTTCATATTTATACAACTGTGCTTATAACATAATCAGCAAATTACTAAATTCTTACCATTATTCCTTAATTTGACAAAAGCACACGTGTGTTATGACCACATATATGGCCTTAAATTTTCAAAAACTATAAGCTTAGAGTTGAATATATTTTGTGATGCTTAGTAATAGCTAAAAAGTTTATAAGTGCATAACATAGTAAAAATTAAGCAGATTTCTCTTGAACAGCGGTGTACTATCAGTAGTTTGAGACTCAAGATATTCTATGCGACAAATTTCAGAAAATTACGGAGATCATTTGATCAAATTAATGTTGAACAGTTATCTGATTATGGCTACTTTAAATTAAACAGGAGAAAATTCAGTTTCAACTACGATTGTAAAGAAACTTTTGTTATCTGAGATCTGACTGATCTGATTTGAGTTCTGAGGCTGAGAGGATCAGCCACAAAACCAAGTCTAACTAGTATTTTTAAGCGATTAAGTAGGCTAAATCGCATAAAAACCTGACGGAAAAAACTAAAAAAATAACCTCTCGACGGATGAGTGAAATTTCAGATCTGTTGTTTTCGTTGCGAATGTCAAAAATTTTAAAATTAATAAAAAGAGCTATCTGAAAATACTCCAGGAAATTTTTTCTGAAGTTAGTTGGCCATTTAGTCAAAGTTTCGTTTACAAACTAAAAGGTTATCCCAAATATTCGTCTAAATAAATTTAAGGATACCATTATCTCAAGAAAATCAAACAAAAAACTTTTTCAGACAACGAAACGCTCATTACATTCGCTCTCCAATTAAAATAGTACGTGATTAACTTGAAAAGAAAGTGAGTTATAGAACACTTACAAAGAATTGGACTCCGAATACTTAAATAGATAAATAATAAAAATGAGTAACATTTGTGAACAAGTAAATAACGTCGGCTTGGTTGGCGCGCTGTTCCTCCTCCTGTAGTGATAGACACGCATTCGAATCATGCAGGGGTATGGTCGTAGATTTGTGTTTGTAATTGTTTATAAATGTATTGTTATTGTTTGTGTTCCCAATCACACCAGTAACGGTAAGACCGGATGCTTAATGCCGAGAATTGTGGTTTGAAGCTCACGTTTGTTGGGAAAAAGGAGACTTTAAAATATTACAAAAAATGATATGGACATAAAATAACAGGGGTGGAAAAGAAACTTGACGAGGACAAAATTTGACAAAAAAGTGTTTTATTTTTATTTGTTTTTACTAAAATAATTTAACTAGCTTTTACTAAATATTAGTCTAAGGTTTGATTAAAGATTTGAGTGTAATAACTAATAACCAAACTAAACCAAACTTTAGAATCCTAGTTCATTTGTCATAAAAATAATTGATTTCCAGGGAGTCTAAATATTAGATAAGTCGCAGCTACCCTGTAAGAATAATAAATTGAAAGTTAATTGAAACATTAATTTAAAACTTTAATAGCTTTGAATGAGATACTTTGTAGAATTCAAAATAGGAACCAAATTTATAACACAAGTATACTACTTATTCTTGTGAACTTCAATCAACTGGCTTTTTGCTGACATAGCTACTCACATTTTAGAACAAAATATATTTCTATCTCTGTAAAATTGCTAACGAATTTTATTAATCCTAGAACTTTGTCGAGAAAAAGTTTTATAGTTGCAAGTAGTTTGTCATATAAGAGTTGTTTTGAAAAAAATGAGCCATATTAGTTTAAGTGCTCAATACGTGGACTATATTACAGTACCTTAATATTAATAAACAGTTGAAAAGTAAAATTGTACTTATCTCCTATATATCAACAATATGATATACCGTGATGTTAGAATTTTGGTCTACATTATGTCATATTCTAGTTAGCCTTGTGCGACCGCTACAACCCTTTAGGCCAGTACGCATTCACCTACAGCAAGTTCAAAGATTGGCAACGCTGGTGGATTTATACCATGCGGTTCCCGGCTATAAAAGACCACCACGACGATGTGTCTCCCTTCCAAACCTGTCGAAAAAGCGATATTAAACGCTTCAGACGATCTTACAGACGCATATCACATAATCCCGAACGAACAATTCGGTTTCCGTGCCAAACACTCATGCCTCCATCAAGCTGCCCGCATCGTAGCAAGTATCCATTAGGCACTGAGAAAAGGTCGAAAAACCGGAGCCATCTTCTTAGATGTCTCCAAAGCTTTCGATCAGGTATGGCACCATGGTCTAATATTCAAAGCGAAACAGCCAGATCTACCGAATGACCTAATATCCCTGATAGATTCATATTTGGACGTTAGGTCCTTTCAGATGAGGATCGGTGACGCAATCTCTCGTAAACAAATTTCCGCCAGGAGTCCCGCAAGGTGCTCCGCTAGCCCCAGCACTAGTCAACCTTTATATGGCTGATTTCCCGCTTTACAAACTTTCCGTGTTGGTTGTTCTGGCCTAAAACCAGGCGGTGGAAGGCATGACGCATATCTGTCGCGTTACTCAGAGCCCCATGGTTTATGAGGTACTTCAATACACACCTCGAATCAGGCATCCCGTTTGTGAAAAATTTCATAAACATTCTCAGTGTGAGATTCTCCATAGGAACCTTAGAACACGACAACATCTTGATAAAATCCCTAACCGTCCACAAACCCCGGTAGTAAACAAACTACGACAGTCCCAGTCGTAACCTAGGGTCTCTGTCGCCCTCAAAACAACCATATCCCGAACCTGAAGCGACATCAGCCGAAGACCATTTGGTTCTAGCTGGTCAACCTAGTAAATGAAAAAAAAGTCTCTCTCTTTTTCTTTTCTCTACCCCCTTGTAACAGTACCACTTCCACATCGCTACCGTACTTTCTTTACCTTAACCTATTATCCTGTCTCCCGTCGACCACATTTGTCAATTTAAATCCAAATAAACAAGTATTTCTTCAACCAGTGTTTTGAGTTCTCATGCGAATTCGTTCCACAAAATAGTAGTGAGTGTTCGGACAAACAATCGCATCGACAGCCACACATTCCGACCGACCCACGAGACGAACATTCCTTCAACCATTTTCCGTGTTTTAATCTCCGTATTCATTATTTATATAAATATAAAAATTTAGCCTGCCTTAAAAAAGTTTTATGGCAAATCTCGCTATACCCAATATACTAAGATGAATTAAATATTTAATTTTATTTTATCAGTTTATTTTATGAAGTTAAAACAATGCTTCATTAGAATATAATATACCGTACGGTGGTAAAGGTGAATGAACAGTCCTCCTAATGTTGCGATATCCGCGTATTCGAATCCTGCTGGGGCATGGTCGTAAATTTATGTTTGTGATTGTTTAAAATTTGTGAATGTTCTAGGTAAGAGTGTAAAATCCGACAAGGAAAATGATCCAAGTCACGCCATTAACTAGACTGGGTAAGACCGGATGTCTTCTGGGATGCTATCTAAAGTTGGGCACTAGCCAGTCTGTAAGCTTTTATGCTGAGGACCGTGGTTTGGACCCCACGTTAAATTGTAAGTCTAGTCCAGATAAACCCATAGTTGGTAAAAGGAGACTTTAAAACATATAAAAATATGATATCGTATATAAAAAGATACATGATACTTTATTTAGTTCATTGCCTCTTTTTTGAAACTAGCAGAAAAATTAAGAGTAATACGCGAACTGTTTAGATTTGGACAAGCTTTAAATTCGACATACACGACAAGCAATCAATTTCAAAGATCAACAATCTTTGAATTCAATTGGAATTTGAAAAATTCTAGAAATATACATCTAGCAAAGCAAATGTAGACATAATTTCGAACAAATGCTATATTACGTTCCCGCTATTAAAAAAAAGTTTAACATAAGACAATATATTATAAGATATTATAAAACATCAGCCAACAAATAAACTTGAAGTGTTGGTAATTTTGCATCACCGCGGCATATTTTTTTTTATTCGGATTTTTAGATTAGTTAGAATGATTTGAGGGGAATTTTTATTTTATTCCTTTCATTTGAAGAAATTTAGCGACTAAGAAATAGGTTGTCTTGAGTATTCCCAAATATATAACGAAATTCAAAAATAACTATGGACAATACATCTCATAAAATAAACTAACTTATTTACAACAAATGCTTTAATAAAAAAAAATGAGTCACACCTAGTCGGCCGTTTCAACAGTTTTTCCTCCAGTCAGAAACTATATTTAAAATAGAAATATTTTAAATGAATTAACAAAAAATCCGCTCATTGGATTACAAATTAAAAAACCAAATGCCTCACTTTATGACTCACAATATTTACTACTTTTGAATTTGAAAATAATAATTAAGATTTCTTTTGTTTATTTAGCGTGGACTTACAATTTCACGTTCACTCCAAACAGTGATTCTTACCGTTAAGATTTTTTTCTTCTTTTTCCAGTATTACCATCTAGAACCAAATTGTCTCTTGTTGATGTCGTTTCGGGTCCAGGATAGTTATGTTTTGGTGGCGAAAGAGACCCTGAGTTATAACTAGGGTTATTATATTTGGTTTAACTACTGGCGTTTATAGATGGTAGGTACTTAATCAGATCGTGTTGCAAGGCGCCTAGGGGGAACCTCACATTGAGCATGCTCGTGAAGATTTTCACGAACGGGACACCTGATACTAGGTGGGTATTCGCGTTCCTCATGACCCATGAGGCACTGAGTAACGCGCGGATTTTTTTGGATTGGAACACACTCGTCTCTTGGAGACATACCTGTACCACACCTGTGCTCCGTAAAGTTACACTGAATGGACCAGCATCTTGCACAAAGCCAATTTCTGAGGTATGCGGAATTTGTTTTTTCTACAGAAGAGTGGAAATAATAGGCTGTACAGACCATTACCCCTGCAAATAGCCTGCTGAATTTAGGTTGATCATTGAAACAAGCGATCGAATCACAGACCGAGGTATGATACCCTTAAAGTATACGGACTTTTTCAATTTGGAGGCGGTATCGGCGGAACTCTTTGCGATGGAACAGAATAGCCCGAGTTTTTATCAGGTTAATCTGCAGTAGCCAAAACTTGTACTACGATATTTCCTGATTGAGTTGGATCTGGAGTCTGTGGCGGATGGTGTCGGCACTCTAATCAGTGATGAAAAAAGCTGTGTCGTCTGCATAAAATACTGTGTGTGAAGTGGAAAATCAGCCATGTACAGATTGAACAGGGCTGGGGCTAGTTAGCATATTGCGGGACTCCTGCAAAAATTTGTTTCCGTTCCGTTGCTGGACCTACTACTTCACGCGGTCTCCAAACAATGATTATTGGAATTAAGGTTACCTAATGATGACCTACTTGGATATTATTCCAGGATAAACCCAGCCTTACCCAGCTTCGTTATTGTCCTGAGTAACTGATACTGATACTGTAATGATGTTTACGTTGTATGCGTTATATATTGTCGAGAAATGAACAGGTAATTTTAAAAAGCATCAATCCCTTATGACATGGCTGTTTATTTTGGCTTTTTCTCATTAAATGATATCTAGAGACAGTTTCTGCAAGACATTTTGTTGCTATTATCCTAACCTTAGAATTTTCATCATCTTCAAAGACAATGGCTGGAAATTATTATCGATTTCTCGGCATTTCCGGACAAAGAAGCCGACGTCACTAACATTTTACAAGTTACGCATGAAATACATTTAAAAGGTTTTGAAGATCCTCAGTGAACAGATTTTGACAATTACAGATTAAAACCTCTTCAATCACTAATGACAATGAACGCACAGAAGAGCAATTCGTTGAAATTTTGGAAAGTAATACAACTAATGAAGATGGTACTTCTCAAGAATTAGCTGAAAAATCAACTACATCTTTAAGTTTAGACAAAATAAATAAGATTTTTTATCTGCTCATCAATTGCAGAATTTGGTTTTAAACCTGGTTCCTTCACTAGAAGGAAGCATGGAATTTAATAATGGTCCAGAAAGTTTACTAGAACCGTATAAAAAGCAACAATCATCAATCATTAATCAAATAATCAACCAACAATCATTTTATTACCAAAAATTTTTGGTTACATTTCAATTTTTTAAGTACATATGACTTTGTGACTTGCTTACTACAGAAATTATTTCATGTTTTTATCAGCAACTAAAATATAAGGGAAGATACATTTTATATCTACTTATTTTCGATACGATTTTTCTTAATTAAACAATTGACAAATAAATTCAACTATAAATTTGACAAAATGACGTGCTTTTCTCCTTTTCTCTTCTTTTTCCTTTGAAGAAGTATCCGATGGTATTTAAAATTGGATTGGTAATATTAAAAGTCCCAAATTGACCCAATTAAGTATGAAAGAAGTTTATGACCGTTACCGCGTGTTAAGTATGAAAGAAGTTTATGACCGTTACCGCGTGTTTTGTTGTGGACAGTTGTAGCAAGTATATTCTTATTAATAATCATTCAAATATTTACTTTTCAATTATAGAAATGTATTTCCTTTCGAAAGAAGCTATGCAAACCCTTTAAGGGAAGATTAGCTGTAAGGTCAATACACGAGAAATTTTGATGTAAAGCAATTCAGTACTTAAATAGTGAAACATTTTTTGTCCTTTTGAAATTAAATGTATTAAAGTGTCTCAATAAAAAATTTAGTTGCTACTTTCGAGGGGTTCATTTCATTAAAAAATCAAAATATTATTTGAGCAATTTTGAGCAGATAAAAATAACGTTGGCAAAAACGTTTTAAAAGTCGCAGTTTTTAAATTGGAGATTCTCGACAGTTTGAATATGAGGATCTCCCAGCTCAACTACGACTCAACAAAGACTCAACCCCAACCACCTAAAGAGTTTTTTCAATTTTCTGAGTTTTGCATGAATCGAGAAATAGTAAAAGTAAAGAGGGTTTTAAGGAGATTTATTCAGGTGTTAAATGAAGGAAATCTAGATCAATAAACGAATAAGTGACATGATTAACCCAAAATAAGCTGTTAAGACAGCTAAAAACTGATTAAATCCCCTATTTTGTTGTAACGCCTCAGGTGTTGTAACTTAAAGTCGCTACCATTTAAAGTACTTGTAATTATTAATAATACGCCCTGAGATCCGGAAACCTTAAATTTAATCAACCCCAGTGTAAAAATTTGTACCTCCTAACACTACTACACTAGTTACAATAATAACAGCATTTCAACGATATTATCTAAGGCGCACTTTCGGTCGCCTCTTACTGTGCATGAAAGCAAAACCTTCGTTGACTGTTACCGAAAGTTGGAAACAGTGTAATATTGCTCATTGCATAACGATTATTAAAGATGCAGTGAGTGACTGAAGACCATCAACTATAATACATGCTGGAAAAACCTATGGCCGGAAGTTGTTATCGATATTTCAGCTTTGCCGGACAAAGTAGCCGAAGTCATTAACATTTTACAAGTTACGCATCAAATACATGGAGGTTTTGAAGCTCTTCAGTTAACAGATGTTGAAAAGCTTTTAAACGCTAATGGAAATGAACTCACAGAAGAGAAACTCGTTGAAATTAGTACATACTTCTCAAGAATTAGCTGAAAACCCAACTATGTCTTTAAGTTTAGACAAAATAAATAAGACTTTTTATCGGCCCATCAGCTGCAGAATTTGGTTTTAGACCTGGATTCTTGGTCTAAATGGTCTAGAAAGTTTACCAAAACCGTATCAAGAGGCCTAGAAAGATGTTAAGAAATTTAACTGACTTACTTAGCACAGATGTTTTTTTGTTATTTTATGTTTTTATAAAAAATATAAGATAAATTTTATATCTACTTATTTTCGATACTATTGTTCTTAACTAAAAAATTGATAAATAAATTCAACTATAAATTTTACAAAATGACGTGCTTTTCTCCTTTTAATACGTACATGTGCCCTCGTCAACCGCGGTTTCACCAACCGCTGCACTCTTATCGGAACTTAAACCCCGCGGGTTACAAGGGATTGCTGTATAAAGAATCCTCGATCTGGAAAGTGTTGTATAACAGGATGCACAAGAAGCTTAGAAGAAGTTTCCGGTTGTATATAAAAATGCATTGATAATATTAAAAATCCCAAATTGAATCAATGTACGAAGGATATTTATGACCGTTACCGCGTGTTTTGTTGTTAACAATTGGAGTAAGTTTATTCATATTAATAATCAATCAAATATTTACTTTTCAATTTTATAAATGAATTTCCGCCCGAAAGAAGCTATGCAAACCCAAGATACTTTTATTCTTGAACGACTATTTGATAGTTGTAACTCTACTAACAGAATATTTTCTAAATGGTGAAACATATTTTGCCCTTTTGAAATCAAATGTGTTAAAGCGTCTCAATTAAAAATTTAATAGCTTCTTTCAAGGGGTTAAATGTTTAAATGGCTTTGATTATCGAGAAAACGTAGTATAAAACATGGAAACGTAAACATGACAAAGACGAAAATGAAATCACCATTATTATAATCAATCTAGAGCTGGCATTGAGGGTGAGTGTCTACACCTAATCCTGTTGGTTATCCGCCTCAACCATTATAGCCTCGTCTCCTATCGATATACCTATTCAGTCTTCATGCATGTCCTTTTCGAGCCTGCTCACTACGTCTTAATCCGACAGATATATCCAACTGCATATTGATTGCCGCGTCCAAAACTTTATTGACGAACTAAAACATTAGAATTAGTTATATACATCGCATTTGAATTGATATTTGATTTTTTGCCTTAGTATCTTCGCAGAATATATATTCTAGCACTTCAAATATATTTTTAATTTCCACTATAAACTCCTTTTGGTGTGATTCCGCAAGTTCTGTTACAACTCTCTGCGCTTCTCACATTGGGGTGGTAGTCATACGGAGAAGGTAGTTATCAAATCTACAATGAGGTCCTGATATCAAATAAATTTCAAAGTGTTTCGTTTAGTTCTTGGCTTATGATATGCGATAAAATTGCTACAAAACTTAATATAAAATGTACGAACGTAAATATAAGAAAACCGCAAATAAAGCTTTTCTCAGCAGAAAAACCGAGTGAAAGTTTAGTGAACTCTAGGTAGTTCTAGAAGAATTCAAGAAGTAATTCAATAACTAGTTTTTGTACAACTCTCATTATCAAAACCAAAAGGGTTTCCTTTTGTTTGTTCAATATTTGTGTCAATATTGTCTCGGCATACCTATTACAATCCAGATCCAGCAAGACATAAAGTCATGCTGTTGTTATGTATTTTAGTAGCCGTGTGACTTCGTAGAGATTTAGCGACAAACACCTTAAAGTTTGGTATATTTTTCGTTGTTTGATAAGTATCAAGAAATGCTATCAGTGGTAATCATTATTCGTTTTGGTAAAAACTAGTTGGTTAAATAAAATCTATAATATAACATATAAAATATTAAGAACATTAGTTAGTTTCAAAGCCATAATGACTATTTCTTCATAGTTAATAATAAGACAGCTTAAATTTTGCTGGGTCGCTGTACATATATGAAAGGAAGAAGAAAGATGTATAACATTAATTAAAATTTTATTTTGTTTTACTGCTTGCTTAATTTAGTATATTTTGTGCATATAGATAATTATACAAAGTCAGCCGTATATAAAAGTACGCTTACTAATAGACCAAAATACTCTATAACTAACAAATGAATGAATATATTATTCCATTTCAAAATAATTTGTCCAATTTGTCCTTGGTTCAAATGTCTTATTGTCAATGGTCATCGTGTTAACATCTCCACTTATTTTGATATAATTTACATTACTGACAGGCAATCGGTGTTGAAATTTGCAGAAAACCTTTTCATCCACTTCAACCTATAAACTATGTAAACATACTTAACTTTTATCACAAAACACATAACTAATGTTTTCGTCTTTATCAATTTCAATCTCTACTTACAAAGTATACATCTTGTTCTACCCTTATAAGTATATTAAAATGCTTCCCCTTAGAAAACGGCATACAACCATCGAGGTGTTCCTGTCCCCATTTGCCCTGATTTTTAGAATTTCGGACAACGGCCTCTGAGAAAATTAATCATGTGTAAAACTACATTTTATTTAATTTATCTCATTTTACCTTGTTCAAATCTAACAGAAAAGTGAAAAGCAATATCCGAACTGTTTGGTTCTGAACCTGTTTGTAAGTTGACGTCGGACCTAAAAAGTTAATCTAAATTATAAGCATTCGTCGGATTCAATTAAAATATCTACAAAGTAGTTCAGAATGAAAATTCTAGAAAATCTTTACAAATAGTTACACATAACATAAATCAATCGCAGTCATTATTTATTAATTCTTTAAATTGAAAAAAGCGCAAGTGTCCTGTGTTGCTTTTCTTGTTAGTAAATTTAAAATATTCATAAATATGGTAGTAAAACAGAACTGAGAGACTAACGAGAGAAAATATTTTAATAAAATATAATAAGATAATAAAAAGTTCATTTTTGAAAATAAATGTTAGAGTGCCTAAAAATTACATATAATTATTTGATTAATTAAAAACAATTACTTATGGGCAAGAGGCACAGAACATCCTTCGAAATATATTAAATCACTTGGTCTTAATCCACCTGGAATCGAAAACCACCAATCGGATAGCAAATCGGATAAATCACCATGTTAGAGTATAAGGAATCGACTAGCTACCACTTTAGTCACAGCTCAGTATACACGATTATTAGCAGTCAGTTATACATATGCCAGCGTAATCCCTTCTTTTCTGTGAATATCATCCAAAAATAAACTAATAATGTTAGGTGCATGACTTAGACATTAGGGATTCTTTCCTGGCGTTTAAAAATATATTTGAGGTAGAAATATTTTCAATGATTCAACAAAATGTTCAATGAATTTTATAAACTTTCTCTCCAATATCAATGTCACATAAATTTTTAAACTTTAAATTTTCTTATCCTATTGATATAATAAATTTGAAGCTTTCAAACATTCCGAAGCAATACGTGTTTTCAATTACTTGCTGTAATAGGGATAATGGCAAAAGGGCTGAGCTAGGTCATTCATTTATTGACCAAAGGTAGCCTATACCACCGCATGAACATGCGCCTTTCACAAACTAGTTGAAAAATGTTGATGGGTGGTCAAGCTTTTTAAAAACGCTCATTATTGGTACATAATATATGATAAGAGAGAACTTAGCGTCAAAAATTAAAAGCTTTTAGATGAACCTTTTCGTGACATATATATAACAAACTAAGGATGGTCACTTGAGATATATACAGTATTTATTTAGTTAATAAAGTTTTGAGCCATAATTTTCCTTTAAAACAGATGAATTTCTTTTCAAAATAGATTCGTCGAGTGTCAAATGGAATTTTGTTCCATTCTGGGACCATTCTCATTCCCATTCTTGTACTAAAATCTAGCAGCAAAATTAAAGTAAGGCTATTAGCAATATTCTAGTCATTCAGTAGTATTAATTCGCCATGATACAGTCAGTGACTGGAATGAGAAGATGAAGTTATTACCACGATATTGCCACCCAGATCATAATGACACCTCTTCCAAACTCATCTGTTGGAAACAGCAGTCCATATCGTTGAATAAAATCTTAAAATCACTAAAATACTTGCGTTAGTTTAAATGCCGAAGACCTGGATTGTTCTCATGTTTAACATTCAAAACATCTAAAATTATACCAGACCCTTGTGTATTAGTGAAAGAATTCGCGGTAGTCTCAATATGCATTGTGTTACTTTCTAACTAAAAATGTGTCTTCTTGTTAGTCTCTATATATTAAATATATAGATTAATACTAAAATTTCACCATACATAATTAGCAACTTCTCATACATCTCTCCATATATCTAATGCACGAATTTAAATAACTATTAAATATATTATACTTCTTATACTACACTCGTGTATAATAATTCCAAAAAAATATAATTTAACTTCTCCATGTAAAATTAAACACTAAATATATTAATATAATTCCAAATGTATTTTCCAAGCTCTGCTATGATCAACTGTTTTATTTTCAGTGATCATTTTGTTAATGTCCCCACTTATTTTGATATGATCTACGCTACTTAGAGGCATCCTGTGAGGAAATTGGCAGAATAACTTGTCATCTACTTTAACCTGCAAGATATTTACCAATACAAAATTTTAAACTTTAATACATATTAACTGCTATAAATACCCAAAAATAAATTACTATTATTTTAGGGTTTATCCATTTTAAAAGCTTCTTACAATGTATTGATCTTTTTCTACCCTCACAACCATATCAAAATGTTGTCCCTTACAAAAGGGCATAGAACCATTAAAAAGTTTTCCCCCCAGAAATTTCGATGTCTAGAATTCCGCACAATACGTCCAAAAAAATGGTTACCATACTTAAAAGATATCTTTTATTTTATTCTGTCAATCTTACCCAAACATTAATCTTACCTTCAAATCTAACAGAAATATGAAATGGAATGCTGTCACTTTCTAGAAATAAACCGGTTTGAAAATCGATAATAAACCTAAAATGTTAATTTAAGTTATATACAATTCATCGGAGTATCAAATAAATTGATTTAGAAAATCTAGCAAAAATCGAATAAATTGGAAAAAGATCACAATAACATAAAATGAAAGCAGTCATAGCACATCTGCGAACAAACAAACTTCAAGTGATAGATTAATTGCATAATTTATTATATTTGAATTTCGAGTTAAGTAAATATAATTAACAACATAAATAATTGTCTGTTACTTCGTGACACTATACTAATATTAAGCAAATAAAAGCTAATATGACAATCATACATTTTTATCAGCTTTGGTTTGTGTTACATACTATAAATTAATAAATTATAATAAATTAGGTATGACTTTGTTTAATTTTGAATAACATAGAACTTATTAAGTACTTAATCTAAATATATATAAAAAAGATTGTTACATTCTTAGTAATATTTACTATAAATACGTAAAAAGGCTTAATAGATTACACCAAGAATCACATGGGGGTTGATGAGATTGTAGTTTTTGGCTTTTCTGGTGTACGTGATTGCAAGACCGCAATTTTGCAAATTATTTCTAATTCTGTAACATTTTTGATTAAACTCTGTACATTGAAGTTCTTTTTTACGTTGTTTTTACGTACGTTGATTGAATTTCTCTTTTCAAGCTCTTTTCAAATTTGTCATGGAAGGTTGAATTTTTTTCCACACTGTTATTATTTGATAATTCATACACAAGTTAAGTTTAGAGGCGTAAGAATAGTTGGAATACCTATACTTTACAATATTTCGCTAACCACAGACATTACATACGCTATATGGTATTAACATAAACACACCCATTCACCTATTAGAACAACATATAAAAATATGGACACAAAATTATAGCGTTAAGGCACTCTTTAGGTGAGTTAAGACTGCGGTAGACCATCCTACACATGTCAGATGCACCAACTGTTAGGGAATGCACCCTACCAGCTACAAGCGTTACAAAATGTATATATAGAGAAAAATATTAAAAATTACATCTAAGATTAAACGAAAATCAACAGGTACCAAACGCAAGAAAATACTATAATACGCAACACCAACACAGCAATTCAGTCAAGCGACTACAACAAATATAAGATATGCGTGGAGGCAACCCAGACACATATTTAACCAGAAGAACAAACAGAAAGCGACATTCAAAATATTATTGGAGATATTGATTTAGAAGGTTCAGCCGACAATGATCCTCACACATGTCACACATTAAGCCTTTGACAATGTCTGGCATGATGATCTGGCATACAAACTAGAAAAATACCTTTTCATCCTACCTCAGCATGGAGCTTCATGTTTAAATGTAACAATGAACATTTTGCCTTGCAGCAAATACTCTCGGACGTCCTACAGAGCAGCGTGCTGGGACCTAGGGTTTACACTACAGGCTTCCCTACTACGGAGGATACAATGACGCTGGCGACACCGCCGTCCTATCAGTGAATTCTGTCTCAAAATCTTCTTCCAACTCCAATGCAATCTCAATGAAACCGAGAAATGATTTAATCAATGGAGATAAAGGCAAACAAAAGGAATTCTGCTTATGTTACTGACATTTTGATAAGAGATAAAATTATGTAACGAAAACACCCTACAGAACCACAAATTGAATAAACATGTTAGTTAATTATTTTTAAACTGCTCTAAAATAATTGTAAAATCAAATCAAATTTTATAATGGTGGAGAAGACACGAACCACCATATTATATAATGAGTGACTGATGTGATGAGTAGACTAATACATATGAATATTTTCACTTCTTTATAATTAAGCAGAGATATGTATAATGATAATCACGACGAGATGTTCCTCGCATATGTTTCCTACGTAAAGTTCATCACGAGCAAACGTGACTATAACGGACGACCACGGATTTCGTTATATGTGGACCAATCGAGTGCAAAGACGACAACGGTCATTACGATGATTCGTCGTTGATTTTACCATTTACATTTCAAATCGACGTTTCGATTCTCAGATGGACATTGTTATTTAATCTTAGAATATTCAAATTTCATGAATTTACGGCCTTCTTAACATCTTCCATCAGTAGGATTTTGTCACCCAAATGTTATACATATAAAATTAATTCAAAGAAGAATATCTTTGTGATCTGACAATTTACAGAGACTCTAACCGTATTGCTTATCTGTTCACTTTCAAAAATAAAAGCTTCAGATATAAATACTTACTGCCACTTAAAAAAACACTCAAAAATTTAAAAATAAGCATAGCCTAATGTGTATGAATTATATTATTATAATATATGAATTATATGATATATGTATATTATATATATATCAAACGTAAGCAAAATTCTTTAAAATATTATAATTATGGGTTATAAACCGGTAAAGGTTCTTTAATGTTTTATTTTAATAAATTTCAAATTGCGGCAGTCTTTATTGAAAATATTTTCTGCGCGTTGCAGCTGCACTGAATACTAGTACGGGCATGGTCGCTAAATTATCTTATAATTTCGCCAAAAACCCGTCTTTATGGGAAAGAAGTGACGGGCCAAGGTCAGCTTGATATTAGCTGTATCAGAGATAAAATATATAAAATGTAAAAAAAACCGTAAGTACATTTTTTCAATCGAAACATAATTTAATACAATTATTTTAGAGAAGATTGTTATTCTGGAAAGTATTCACAAAAATCCAAAAGTTATTGCAGCTATTTGAGGGATGTAGAACATCCCTTCATACACTGTTGGGTAAAATAGGATTTAATTGGTGTAAAGGTAACCCACGAAGGGGTTTAATGGAACTTCCAGACATTACTTTTAAAAGAATACAATTTATAAAAATACATAACAAAATTAAGGAAATATTATTATAACAATTTATATATTTAGATGAGACATGAATATTTTAGAATGGTACATTGGATCACTTATGGCAAGATGATAGTAGATATAATGTAACGACAACTAAACTTGATGGAAGAAGGTAAATATTGGAATATCTACTGGTTAATCTTTGTTAATCATAACATTTTTTAATAATTCATTACAGACATATATTTCTTCATGCTGTAAACAGGAATGGTTTAATTCCTGGTGCAGAAATAAAGTTTTCCTCTAAGTCTAAGGATGGCTACCATGGAGAAATGAACTGCCACATGTTTTTACAGTGGCTTAAAAATCAGTCCTCATACTAAGCAGGACAAATCAAGATCAGCTTGATGTTAGTTCTTTCAGATATTAAATATATGATATGTATGAAAACACTGAGAGGTTTTTCAATACAAACATAATTTTGTACAATTCTTTCACAGAAACTAAGAGGTCAAATTCCGGATATTGATTTTAAAAGAATAAAAATTTTAAAAGTGTATAATAAAATGAAGGAATACTTATTATTTCAATTAATATATTTAAATGAAACATGGATATTTCAGAATGGTTCCAATATATCCAATGGGTCACTCATGCCAAGATGATAAAAAAATATTGTTATGACAACAAAATTTACAGAAAATGGTAAATGTTGGAATAACAATTTATTAGACTTTATTACTCATAACATTTATTAATAATTCATTACAGATATATTGTACTTCGTGGTGGAAAGAGGAATGTCTAATAACACCTTCGGTTTTGATGAACTCAATAAGATACATTGAAAAAGAAAATGAGGACGGAATTGTAAACAAGTATGAGATAAATTGGAAAGTAACAGATTAGTTATTCACCTAAATGAAACTTTTTGAATACGATATAATTCATTGCTGCCAATTTCTAAGGCAGTGTGATGAGAATGGGAATAAGTACAGGTTACCCTATAATATTAATATAATGATTAATATATGGCAACTATAGGAAATCTTAGTGTAGAGTGCAAAATATTTATGTGCACGAATATGTGCGTAATTTTTCAAATATACATGAGCATTTGGTTAAACTGCTCCAAGAATGAAATAATAGTAACTCTTTTGCAGATATGACAAATACATTAAGGAGAATGCAGTGATTAAATCAAGGTTTATCTAGAAAGACGTATACAAGTTATAACAGAACAAATGAAGCAGAAATAGAGTGACATCAAAATAACTTTACAATGAAACACTGTACCGACGTACATAAGAACTAAGCGTAATATGCTCTCTGATGAAATTAAAGTATATTACTTGGATATACAATTGTCAATTAGCTAGATCAGGTCAGGATCATTCAGGGGATACAGAAACAAAAAAAACTCATAGGTGGTATGGAAAAGAAATCAATGTAAATATAGTTAAACACAACTCTAACTCACAAACAATTACAACTGTTGTACTTGATTGTAGTTTTAAGTTCTTCGATAATATACGCATTTGATTTACTATAATGTTAAAATAAATTTTATTTGATAACAGTATTTTTATTGAATTATGTTATTTAGATTAGAATTTTGTTGTATATCAAATCCAAACTGAACTCTGAGTTAATTTTGCAACATTGCGACGTTTTAACGACACAAATTTAGATGATGTATGTACCAGATCTATCCAAATTTAAATACCTTATATGAATTTTAATCCACGCATAATGAAATATGTAGATCAATAAAAAAATTCAGCCATATATAAGGAATATTTAATCTTAAATCCCACCCTATATCTAATACACAAAATTGCAACACTTTAGTAGAAATTTGGTGTACTACAAATGTTGATGTTCAACAAAAATAATTACAACATATTTAATTTAACCTTTAGATACACTAAAAGAATAGATTATAAGAAGATTTAGAATTATTAATAGAATAGATAGAATTTAACACTACATA
Source organism: Rhynchophorus ferrugineus (assembly GCF_030347505.1). Classification (NCBI taxonomy): domain Eukaryota; kingdom Metazoa; phylum Arthropoda; class Insecta; order Coleoptera; family Curculionidae; genus Rhynchophorus; species Rhynchophorus ferrugineus. Next base: position 47,251,572 of record NW_027472580.1, read on the forward strand.
TATTATTACATTTGCAAATAAATTTTCCAACTGTTTCTAAGATCAAGAGTTTTGTTGTAAATGTTCATTGTATTAATGTCTCCACTTATATTAATACGATCTACGCTACTGAAAGGTATACGGTGGGGGAATTTGCAAAAAAAAACGATTTATTTCTTCTTTGCATAAATTAATGCACAAAGACGAGTTTGTTTATTTAAATGAATAATATAAAAAACATATATAATGAGAGATATATAGACACCTAGTGGTGAAAATAATTATGAATCGAATAGAAATGATTTACTAAATCCTATGTCTATACATTACATATAAGAATTCAACTAGTCTTCACAATTAACTATTCTGTTTTTGTTCCGCGATTCCAGTTGTGTTTTTCTTTCTTTTCAGATTGACGTTTCAGTTCTGACTCTCAACAACTAACTGTTTTGATTTTTTTCTGCAATCTGTTCTGACTGTTCTTTTGCTAATTCTTATTCTGTTTTTAGTTCTGCCATTCCTTGACGATATCTTGCTAATTCTGCATAATTCTTTTATTATTTAATTCTTCTACTAATTCTGATGTTTCTCAATTCTCTAGTGCTTTGGTAACTTCTGCTACTCTCGCTAATTCTACTTACCTGCACCACGATTCGTTCAGAGTTTCGTGGGATGGAGTATTCGAGCTAAGAACTTATCACGCCTATGAAAACTTGCTATAAACGATATTTAAAAATGCTCTAAAAGTACGATCTCGGACCTTTTTGAAGCTTTTGGTTATAGCTACTACGAGAGGTCCTCTATCAGGTCTAACTTCTAACACGCTTCGTCTACTCCCGGTACCTGAACGCCCGTTATCCGGAACACTAGACAATTGCCGATGAAATATCCTTTTCGCTATCTAATTGTGTTCCATTTGCTCGTTACCTTTCTAATCTTTGCCTAGCCCCACCAAATATTCGATATGTAATAGCGTCGTAACATACATATATATCTGCTTTTCGCTGCATACTCTTGCCCTCACTTGGGCAGTTTTGAAAGCAGAACACATTGTTTTTTATTCAGGTTGTCTTACGGTACGCATGGTGTCTTTACTGATCTACTGATTCTCAACGTAATAGATGCATGCCGTTCAATATCATACTAAAACTCATTAACTGACCTTCTAGGCCACTAGCATTCTTAAAGCAGAATACAATTTATTCGTTGTTTCTAAAGGATTTAGAGGATTTAATTCTATTGTGAGTATGTCTTCAATATTAAATATTTCAATTGGAAAAAAACAGAAAAAGGATTATTGATAATTATGACTCAAAAGTGTGGACACATTTTTCATTTTTATGTTAAAATTAATAAAACTCAAAGTGTTTTCGGATCCTATTCAGCAATATCCAAAAATTAACAAAAGAAGCTGTTAAGTTCTAAAAATCGATATAATAAAATAACTCTACATCGTAACCAAAATGTTTTTGGAAATCTAGCCATATTTAAAATAGAAATTAGCAAGCGTTACATAGGAATGTAATTTGTCCATTAATCACTTTAATATATTATACCTAACGAAATTAACAAATAAAAGTATTTACACTATTTTAAAAATATATTGTAATAACGCAAATAGCATTACATATATATGCTTTACCGACAACTAAACATTATTAAACCATACATTATTAAATCTTGAATTGACCTAAACAATTTTTCTTGGTTGGGGAGTGCTCATGCTCAACAATCATATAACTGATATCTCCAGATACTTGGATGTAATCTATTGTAGTGATATATGCCCTGTTAGGAAATCTACAGAAAATTTCTTGGTCTACTTCAACCTACAAAATATAAAAAAATAAGATAATGAAAAAACTAAAATATATGCTTTAACATTATTTACACAGTAGCCATTATCAGATATCTTTGTATATTAGTCTCTTTTTTACCAACTAGTTAATTTTTACTATCTGGATTTGATCTACTGCTTTACGTCGACCAAATCAGTCCTACCCAGCCGTAACTGGGATGACTTTCTCTGTCAGATTGTACTTTTGCCTAAAGATAAAGACCAACAATCACAAACATATTGCCGAATACTATAAGATCAGTAGAAGGATCGCCTTTCTCTTTTAACAATTGCGTTTATAGGGCTATTAGATATTAGTACAAATAAAATATATTATAATTTAAAAAACCTATATTACTAGTCTACTTACAATGTATCCATCTTGTTCTACTCTTACAAGAATATCAAACGGTTTTCCCTTGTATAATGGCATAGGACCATTCCCTAGTTCCCTTTCCCACCCGAACTGTTTTCTGGAATTGCAAGCAACGCGACCTGGAAAAAATAGACCATATATAAGGGATACTCCTTATTTATTTAATACGGTGCACCTTCGGCAAATCTAACACAGAAATGAAATGGTATATTCGGACTGTCTATATCTTGGCCAGATTGAAGATTGAGGTCAAACCTAAAAAAATATTTTGTCATGACAATATATCTATATATATTTAACATAATATTTATTATTCATTCTAATATTAACATTAACGGTAATTCCTACCTGGGTTATTTATAAAAGATCTGGAGAATATAAAATGAATGAAGTCATCAAAGGTACAAATGAAAAAACTGTTCTTACTTAAGAACTGTTATTAATTGATATGGTTTCGAAGAGATACTGTCGTTGATATACTATCATTATACTAGAGGTAATTCTAAGGGCTGTCAAGATTTTTCAATAAGTTTTAGTGGTATTAACTTCTGAATAATTTCAGGTTTCATTAGGTTTCATTATTAAATGCATTTATTAATAAGTACGTTAATTTGTGCATTAAGAGTTAAATTTAATGTTCCATAAAATATCAATAGTTATAAAACAGTTTCATATAATTCCTCATTTATTGCTGAGGTTTTAGTTCCAACGTGAAACACTAGACAAAGTAGAAATCAATAGATATATGAAAATCATAGAAGACAAATAAAAGTTGGGGTATCTACAATGGCGAGATTGAAGACTGAAATAAATAAATAGGAAGAATCCAATTTCATTTAAAAATTTAGGGAAAGAAATTATTCTGTTAGTAAGTCTGATGTATTTATTGTTCTGATAATATATATTTTAGGTGACCAATATGGATAAACGATAAAGGCTACATGAATACATAAATAATGTAATGAAAATAAGCTGGAGTTAAAATTTAACTAACCACATAATTTGCGTAGACGAAATACATAGGATAAATAGAAGAAATTATGAATTATTAATAGTTATAGATTAATGCAATAAGATATGTGACTCTAACATTTTATTCTTTGAACAATTTTATGGATTTATTATTATTATAAGTCTTCTTATTAATTGTATGGATTATTTACTTTATAGAACTAAGTTTTATATATTTCCAAATTGTTACAAATAAATTACCTAATGTTCTTTATTGTTTTAGTATACATGTTATAGAAAAATATTAATTTCAAAATTATTTTATTTATATATTATCTTCTTTACTATACAAACGTGGTTCATTTATTATTCCATACTTATGTTTATAACATTGAAGTAAAGAAAAATGATGTATAGTTATATTTGATGCTCTAAAATTATTGTATATCTGAAAATAATCTTACTTATGATACTTTGTTATAATGCTCAGTGGTGTAGTAATTTACAATTATCAGTATTTTGTTGATTATTGAAGGCAAGTGCTAGTTCTTGAGATAGTTTGCATATATTTTAATATATATTAGTATACGGACATCTATTATTTTAATTAATTTCTGATCTTGTATTTAAAATATTACAAAAACAAGTTTTAGTAGCATATAATTTTTAAATTAGTCCCTTTACTCTATTATGAGAGAAACTCTATTAAAGTAATAAATTGTGGTCGAATTTTACTTTACTTATAGGCACTTGTTAATAACAATTTGTAAAGCATGTATTACTCAAAATATTTTCCACCATTTTCTACAATTTTTTTGAAACTTTCTGGCAATATGTATATACGATACTGGGATACTGAGACAATAGTCGTTGTCGTCTTCGTCTTCGACTTCGTCGCTAAAAATGCGTTTATGGCCAAAAGTAGAATACTATACTTTAAGCTGTCGATGGTGCATATTTTTAACCGCCTTCAAAAAAGGAGGATGTTCTAGGTTCGGCTGTATATATAAATATATTTTTAATGTATGTTCGCCTATTTCTCCGTCAATTATGGACCGATTTTCAAACTTCTTTTAGTCCAAAGAGTACACTTCCACGGAAAACCTCAACAAATTTCAAAGGAACGTACAATGTTTTTATAATCTACAATGTCATTGCTGAACTGATCTCACCAAAAATCGAAAGCAATTCGTTAGAACGTATTTCTACACGTTCGTTTTTTAGGCACTAACCATATCATATGAGACGTTGTAGAAAGAGTTTAGGCAACTGTTTCTATAGTGTAATGGTTAAAACGTTGAGCTCACACGCGAAAGTCTTAGATTCAATTCCCAGCAGATCAACAACTTTTTTCGTTTTCGTTTGATTGGAACATTTATCAAATCACCTAGACTAGGTAGCGGACCCCAGGCCCTGAAATATTCTTTATTTTCAATCATTGTTTCCTTATTCCTATTTTTCCTCATATACTTTTATTTGAGCTATACATTGTAATACTTAAAAAAATGCGTAATTTATTGAGTAAATATCTAACACAAAAATGAGAAAAATAAAATATCTTTAACAATAGAAATGAGACGTTCACAAAAAATAAATAAGGAATTCACTAAAAAGTAAAACATAATCAATCTTCAAAGCGATCAGTTGGTAGTACTTAAAATAACATTGAAAATAGATAAATAGATTTAGGAACATATTAAGCTGAACTGTGTGTTTATAGTAGAGTATAAAATACGTGTATGATATAGGTTAAATAAGTTTTTTGTTTATTTTTATTTAGTTATTACATTTCATTTTAAAACTTTTAAATCTGAATAGTCTATGTTTGATTATTTTTTACTTGTTAGTGAGTTCCTTATTTATTTTTTGAAGTTGGTTCAATTTTTTTGTTAAAAATGTTTTATAAAGCTAAAAGTTTATTTCACAATAAGTAGCGAAACCTGATTTAAACTGCGGTCTAAATAACGGTCACATAATGTAAACACCACTGATTTATTTCGTTTTACCTCCATTCACCGAGCCATCTAATTTACCCTAAAAATGTAAATTTATAAGAATATAATAACTATATAAAGTGAAACAAAATCAGAGAGCGGAAAATTCCTAAAGATATTACAGAGGTTAATAAAATTAGATAGGATGTTAGAAAACTAATTAAACTATAAATAGGAATTTTGTATAACAAGCAGTAAACTTAAAAAAGCTCATTTTAGGTATAGGACATTAAATCGTGCGGCAGATTCAAGACAGGGTCAAATCTTCGGTGTAAACCTATATACTTGTTCTATTAGAAAATTGAACCTTGAAACGATGAGGTCATAGATATTCTATTAAATTCTATGAAAGTACGACATACATAAGTATATAAACCATAACTTAATTAAATATGATAAACATATTAGAAGTTAATAATGTACAGTTAAAATAAACAATATTTGACAAATAACGATTTAAAACTATTTAAAATTAATTATTCTAATAATGGAAATCTCGTACCTATGGGCAAGTTTTGTGGCACATCCTTTGAAGCGTATGAAATCGCCTTGATGTATACCGCCTGGAATGAAGAACACAGAAGCCACCATATTATAGGATGAGGATTGAACTGATACCCTCGTATGAATATTTAGGCCTTTTATATTCGCTTTACAGTATCTTATCGTTAATTCTCCAAATATATTTCTGCTTATCGGTAAATCAAGTTCAAACATACACATGTAATGTTGGGTTTGATTCACCAAATTATGTAAATATAATTAAATATAAAATAAATAATAGGAAGGTTAACAAAGGTACCAGAATACATCATAGGTTTAAATTAGAAATGCTTGCATACTATAAAATTGCTGCGTTGCTACATATTTAAGGCTCTGATAAACAGAACTTGTCAAGCTTTTATTGTATCTCGTGATATATATCATTACTATTACTATCTACACTCATTACTATCATTACTCATTACAAATAATTTAAAAAATCGCGAACTTACACCACATATTGTATATCTTTTGAGGAATTGTTTGAACTACATTGCTAGTACAAGGTTTTGTTCGCTATAAAATTATTAACCTGTATAATATACGATAATATATAAAATGTCCCTTGAAACTCAACTTCAAAATTAATTAAGTCGACTGTTTATTTTAAGTTACATATTATCTCTAAAATATATAATCTTCCACAAACCGATTCTGTTAATTTTAAAAGGAAAAAGTGGAAATAAAAGGTAAAAATCAATATGTGAGTTAACAATCACTTATTTACTAATATATAGAAAAAGCATACATTTATCTTTAAAATTACTCTGTATATTCTAGGGTAATAAAAAATATATTCATCGCTGCTTACTATATTTGTTGACATGCAAAAACAGCATAGAACCCTCTCAACCAAGTCAATACCAGAAAATAATGCAATTCAAATCTATAATCTATTCAGAAAATGTTTTCCTCCTCATAATAAATTTCTATTTTGCAGACTGACAAGTTGGAAAATCTAACAGAATCAGCCCGCCAAAGTCGTGCGATGGTCAAACGTCTGCAGAATTCTTCAAAATACTCATTATAATAACTACGGGTTATGAACCACGACAGAACCAATACAGAAATTATCTTAGTTATTCTGTGGTTATAAACCAGCTAACGTCAGCTGAACCCTTTGCTTGTTTTGATAAATTTTATATCACTGCTTACTATTATGCTGATTCAAAATGGCGAAGCCAGACGTAACAGATTGTGTTTCTAATCAGTTACTTCGAAGAGGAACGAGATAATAGAGTGAAAAGTTGCCAGTGAAATTATTTCAATACGTAAGCATTTTTACTGTTGATTATTAAGTTGCTGCGGGTTTTATTAAAATATTTTTAGCGTGCTGCAGCTGCACTGAATATTAGAACGCAGTCAAATTAAAATTATATCTAGAAAATATAGAACGGCATTATTGACGAATTACGTAGAGCACACATGACGTAGTTGACAGCCGATTGTTGTTGTACTCACCGTTATAATACCTTGTATATTATCAAGATAGTGAATATTGTAATGTTATGCTGAATAGTCGTATTTTATTTACCAAGAAATAAAGTATTTCTTACAAATCAGAAGTGGGATTATACTCGAAATACGCTCAGGATGTTTGTGTGATTATACATTGAGCTCTGAAAGAAAAAGCTGTTCAAGGAAGATGACACATAGAGTTACAGAATAATGTTTTCATCCCACGATCTAATAAACAAAATCGACGATATAACCAGAAAAGAGCAAATATATTGTACACGTATTGTGAGACCACTTGATAGAAAGAACATTGGTAAAGTGATCTGATAATATGTTGCATCGAATTTATAAATTTAGTTATGAAATTGTATCAGTGAAACAGAAATGACATTGGGATAAGAATAGTAAAATGAAATGTATTTTATATTCAGATGACGAGTGTTGACGCTACATGGTCAAGTGAAAATAGATTCAAAAGTCTGAAGGACAAGTTAGAGAGGCGAATGAAAGTGATGCTTATTGACGGAGATGAACTGGAACATAAAGACTAAAACCATTATAGTTGATGTGAATGGGTAATACTGAACAAATTGGAAATTGGATTACCATGAAGACCATGTTGATATCCTGAGGTCATGGATATGGAGATGTTGGCAAAGGCCGCAAGGCGTTTAGGCTAGGAAAAATAACAATCAAGACCGATACTGCTTGTTATTTGAGCCGAGACGTGTGACTTTGGTTACTGAGGTTTTGCATATGAAGATTTGGAGGGCAATAATCGAGACCGATACTGTATAGTTGTTGCACAAGTTGAATCATGGAAAATCTTAGTACCCATAATGTCTGTTGGAAAGCCACAAGACATTAGGTTGTGGAGAATAACAGCTGAGACTGCTTGTTGTTTGAGCAGAGTTGTAGTGATGTTGGTTATTGGAGTTCCAGAATTAAAAGATTAAGAAGAAAAAAATTAGAAAATGGAACAATGTGTGATATTCTTATTCATTTAAATTGTGACTGTCTGGTTTGAGTTTCTAAAAAAAAATGTTAAGATATCTGTTAATTAATGTTAAGACAAAGACGACGAGGTTATGGTCAAAGTTTTGTCAATATGGTATTAGTAGTTGTCTAGAATTAGATTGGAATAGTGGTTTATTTGTTTTGACGAAATATATGCATGTTATGCTTTTACAATTCTGAGGACCGAACCGACTTCAGAATGACCGAATGTAAGAAAATATAGGACGACATTCTTGACAAATTACGTAGAGAAACGCTGAGATGTACACTTTTTGGGTACAAAGGCCGGCGCCTTGACTGGGATTCGGATAGTTTCTTAGAGTCACTCGAAGAGTACTTGTTGACGTAGTTGATAGCCGAATGTTGTTGTACTCACCGTTGTAATACCTTGTATATTATCAAAATAGTGACCATTATAATATTATGTTGAATATTCGTGTTTTATTTTCCAAGAAATAAAAGTTTTTCTTGCATATAATCACAGATTCACCGAAAAGAGACCGTCTTTTACTAAGGGAGTGATGAATAAAGATCAGCTTGTTAGTCAGTCAGTTATATTAGCTCTATCAGATATTAAATATATGACATGCATAAAAACAGTGAGTAGTTTTTTGATCATAAACTTAATATTTAATAACATTATTTCAGAGGAAATTGTTGATCTGAAAATTATCCAAAGAAATCTTAGAGATATGCTGCTCTTTGAGGGATATAGAGCATCATTTCATAGACTGTTTGGCAATAAAGGATCTAAATGGGGTAAAGATAACCTACAAAGAGGTTGAACGAAACTTTTAGACATTGCTCATAAAATAATAACATTTTTAGAAGCATATAATAAAATCACGGAAGACTTATTATTTCAATATGTCCATTTAGATGAGACATGAATATTTCAGGAGACCAATGTAGCCAATGGTGACAAAAACCTTGGAATAAAAGCTAATTGGGTTTTATTATTCATAACATTTATTTATAATTCATTGTACATATATTGTTCTTAATACTGCAAACAGGAATAGCTAATAACACTTTCGGTTTGGATGAATTCTATCAGGCACATTGAAGAAGATACTAAGAAAAGATGGAATCGTGAAAAAATATTAGATCGAAAATTAACAGCTCAGTTATTTATTTGAATATGGGATCGTGATTCAATAGTGACAATATAACTAAAAGTGAGATATAATTAATATACGATAACTGTGGGAAATCCATTGTAGAGCGTGAAAATATTATGTGCGCAAATATTTGGAATTGTTCACAATTTACATGAACATTTGGTTAAAATGTGTGATGAGAGAAAGAATAATAACCGTTTTGCATATATGGCAAATGCATTAAGGAGAATGCAGTGATTAAGTCTAGTTTTTTTTAAGAAGGATGTATACAGGTAGCAACAGAACAATCTAGGAGAAATACAGTCATATCAAAATGATATTACAGGGAAATAATATACCGAAGGAAAGAAGAACTAGCCTAAAACATAAATATGCTCTCTATAGAAAATAAAACATAATAATTGTTATATTGTTATATTAGGTGGGTTAGGCGTCCAGAGGATACCACTACATAAAAAAAGCGGCTGGAACACTAGCTGATAGGTTGTATGGAAAAAACAATGTAGATATAATAAAACACAACCCTAACCTATAATCTGTTATAACTGTAAAATAAATTAAAACTCAGAATTAATGCGACGTATTGACATGATTATTAAAATATCTTTCATTTAAAGTAGGGTAGCTGTCCAGAAACTAATATTGTGGTATTATATCAGCCGTCCTGTATTTTTGACTTCATTTATCCATACTTTAACATGTGTAGCTTCACTTTTTGCTTTGTACCTATGGAATACAATCGGTTTATTAAATATTATATAAATTGTTATGAGTCAATAAAATCCAATCTTTCCCAACTATTACTGATTAAATTATCTCGATTTTTATCCAATATAGCAACCATTAGAATTTTACGATCTAGCCGCAATCATATTTTTATCTGATTTTAATAACTTTTACGAATTTCTAATCGATAACAAGCATATTTAAAAGTGGTAATATATATATATATATATATATATATATATATATATATATATATATATATATATATATATACCAAAATAGGAATTTCCAACCTGGAGAAAAGGGGATTTAGTTGCTTCTTCAATATAATATTTCCAAGTCTCAAAGTCTTCAACCGAGGAAAACTTTAATGTTTCTTGTTCGAAATCAATATTGTGGAATGACTCTATGAGCTCTGTGAACTATATGAACAACGAACTTTAATTCTGATGACGTATGCTCACGTAAAGGTATTTATCTCTACACTTACTTTAACAGAGTGAAATATAGTGATATAATACTACACACTAACGCATACAAAACAAATATAACACTACTGCATTAAACTATCCTGTAAAATTTGTCATATACCAAGGTCGCTACAAAGAGTCGCTACACCTTTTTACGTTTTTATAAGTTTTTTTTAAATATTTAATATATTCTTAAAACGGGGCTTCCTTTAAATGTACAGTAGGCCTTTGAGCAAATTAAATAATTAAAAAAAAAAACAGATATGGAACAGTATTTATTTTTTTAATATAAAAATTTATATCGTATAAATATAATTAATTGCGTAATAACAACAAAAAAAAATTTTGAGCTCTATTTTGGCCCCGGATATGACTCAAACCAAACTATATATCCATAATATTTGGTACCCACCCAGAGTTAGCTGTATCAACCACGTTTTCCTTATATAAATTGTTAACCCGGATGTATGCCAGTTTAAGTGACTATTCATCAATACTATGGTGTTCTATATGACGAGCATTTTCTAAACAATTTACATTCATTTTATGGAATAAAGGTCTAATTTTAGCAAAGCGGTTATTTTTATCCAGGGAACTATTCTCACAATAGGATATTTGGCCATAGTTTGTTGAAATCGGTCTCTGTTAATAGCTTTGGAAATTAGACTCTTGTCTGTGTCGTCAGAATTTTCCCAGTACATTCTTCTTCTACTTACTGTGCAATATCCACACATTAGTAAAACACCCAAATAAAATTTAAAATCCTGAGCAATTTTATCAGCTTCTATGCTTCTTCTAGCAGCATAGAGGTTGGTATGTCGGACCTACATCGATATGAATTTGCCATAAAAAAATTTCACGAACAGCTCCATTTGTGAACTTTTGTTTGTTACAGAAAAAAGTGGTGCCCATGTTGACAAAGTAATATTTTCGATGTGTAGATCTTTTTTAGCCACTGGTATGACTTTTTTTTTTGCTTAGGTGCTATGTGTTAACATAGACCAAGAGTAGGCATGTCTGAATTAAATTAGGAATGGAAACATATCTTATCGACTCTCGATTCATATTTTATTTTTATATTTTCCGATTCTAAGAATCGTTTAATCGAGAACAAGAGTTGATTATTTCAATTCTAATATATTGTAAATTTAAATGTTTTTAACTTTTATAGGTAATGAATTTATTTTTTGAATCGCAATGCTGTGAACCAATAATTCAAATGTATTAAATAAAACAGGTTTATAAAGAGACTGTAATTCTTTAGACAACATTCTGAAGCTTTTTTTTTCACGAAGTCATACAGGAAGGATAACAATAGCAGTCATATACATGAGAGCAGATGTTACATCATTATTACGATGACAAGTCACTTGTAAATATACGTACGTACGATTTTGATTAGTCAATTTTATATGTTTTCTTGGGATGTTTAATTAAACTGCTCGTATTCTTATTATATTTCAGTTGCCTCTCACGTTGGTGACATTGGACATTAGATTCGTTGTTTACTTTTTAAAAGTAAATCGACACGGTGTTAGGCATCGTTATAATAAATATATTGTCTATAAATAATATTAAGTATAAATAAATATCAAACAATGAATAAATTTATATTTGGATGATTTTTCATCGCAACGTTCGTTTGTGATCGTATGTAGAACTTGAAACTAGCCATTTAACTGTAAAATCGAATATCAAGAATGGCCTCTTGATCGACTTCGAGAATTAAAGCTATATTCAAAAAATTGGATTATTTTACGAAAAAAAAACTCGATTCTTGGAATCGAGTTTACCATCTCTAGATTAAATATCGACGGTTTATTAATGCAGTGGCAAATTTGGTATTTTCAAGCAGGAAGAGGCTGGTCGTATTAAACAAATAATAAAATATTTTTCGTCTTACTCTTTTAGGTTTTCCAAAGTACAAAATAGCAAGAAATTACTACTCATAGAGCAAGTATATCAAGTACATAACCTTCAGAGTGGAACTAAAGGCAAATACGTAAAAATGTATATTGTAATTAAAAAAAGTAAATCGGGAACGAAATGTCATGGCAATATATTGACAATGATGTGCATTTTTATTCAAAAAATTAGTAGCACAAAAACACCGGAATAAATTTTGCGCGTCTAGATATTGTAATATAAAGTTGCGGCGTAGTAAGTTAATATTGTCATAAACATCAGATATAATATGATATGTAATAAAGGAGTAACGACACTAGGATTAGGAAGTGAGGTACAAAATATTCCAAGAAATTGCAAGTTGATAACATTAATCTCTTATAATATTATCGAGTATCGATATATAGGACTACTACCTTATTTTCTCTCACCAAGAAAACAACTCAGAATATAAAATTCTTCGAACATGTCAAAGGATTCTTATTATCAATACCTATATACTACTATAAAAGCATGTTAAGGCTGATTTCTTGGAATATATTCGTAGTCGTTGTCCAAACTGTCTTTAGGGTAAATGATGTGGCTCGGTGAATGAAGGTAAAACCAAATAAAACAGTGCTGCTTACATTATGTGACCGTAATGATAAAACAATGATAAAACGGATGGCAGCGATTTTACCTGGTGACGAGGCTTGGGCAGTCGATGGTGGCACGACTAAACCAAACGATAGTCGAGTACTGAATGAATGGAAATACCCTTCAATAACATCCCAGATAAAAGTCTCGGGGTTGCCAGCTATTCGTTATCGGGTTCTAGTTGGCGCTGCTGGCACCCCGCCCGTATTCAACATCTGGGAGTATATTTTTAAATATTTTGTAGACCGTTATTCCACGATGTAAAATTCGACATTCCTCAAGGTCGCTACACTATTCCCGTGCTAGAATTTTACATACAATTATTTTAAGCAACAAAAATACAAAAATGTATGAAAAAAAAATCAAATACAAAAAATAAGATATACCAAACAAAATGTGCTGCATGAAAAGGGCTTTGAAAAGTATGATAAATCGAAAGGATTGTGGTTGGTATGGTTATGATCTGGTACGGCTATTGATATCTTCGGGTCCTACAGATACCGTTGCTTCATCGTCGCTTTGGCACTTGAATGTGGTCCATCGACAACGTTGAAAACAAACTATTTTTCGGACAGGGCTCCCGTAATCGACGCTGTGGGGCGATCGATTTTTCGACGACGTGGTACCTTATTTTCTTCGACAACGAGACGTTGGTAATTCTGGTACCTCGGCGAAGACATGACGACCCTACGGTAACTGCAATCGGTACCTAGCTTCTGGAGCTGCTCTGTGACTAATTCGTAGTCACATACATTACGGTAATTCAGAAAAAACAAATAACGACGGTATCCGACCGATGCTGCCCAAAGCCTTTCAAATCAAAATGTCTGCCATTATGACGGAGACAGCGAGTGAAGAAAGACATTGTGATTTAAACATAGCGCCGAAAAAAATGTTTAGCCGAGACGCTGATGATTAAGCTGTGATGTAAAAATATCTGTGACTTCAAAAGATTGTGAAAGAAAATTTTGACAATTTTTTTTTTAATTAATTGGAAATAATGAAATGAAATTTCAGCTTTATTGTTCCAGCACTAAAATAAAATTTAATGACGAACAAATGTTTGAATGAATGTAATATTGAAGGAATTTGAAAAGGAATATTGAAGGTAAAATCAAAAAAGAATCGAATTAAAAATATTGAAAAATTTTGAAACAAAAATATAACGGCCACGTAAAATACACCATGTTGCACGTACCTTCCATTCACCACTTTAGGGTAAATAATGTGGCTCGGTGAATGGAGGTAAAACGAAATGAAACAGTGGTGTTTACATTAAGTGACCGTTATTTATTGGCTATATAACAAATGTGAAAAATACAAATGATAACACTGATGGCAGCGATGTTACCTGGTGGCGAGGCTTGGGCAGTCAATGGTGGCACGACTAAACCAAACGATAGTCGAGTAATAAATGAATGGAAATACCCTTCAATAACATCCCAGATAAACGTCTCGGGGTCGCCAGCTATTTGTTATCTTCTAGTTCCGGTTCTAGTTGTTGTAGGTTCTAGTTGGCGCTGCTGGCACCCCACCCTTGTTCAACATCTGGGATTATATTTCTGGGTATTTTGTAGACCGTTATTCCACGATGTAAAATTCGACATGCCTCAAGGTCGCTACATGTCTATACCAAAATTTTCATAGTGAATAATTTACGGTACTGCTGAACAACTACGGCTGAGCAATTGAGGTTCTGCTATTCAACTTGTGACAACACGCTGAACTATTGTTTTCTGTTTAATCTCCGGTAGGCTTTGTTAATTTACTGCCTCAGAATGCCTTAAAGGGACCACACGATATACAATTTGTAGCGTAAACAAGTTGTAGAACCAAAGTCGTACAATCAACCGTCGAAATGATAATTGCATAATCTGTGACATTGCCGTTCAACAAATATAATGCTGCGGTTAAATCTTTGGGTGTCTGGTTGCTCACGAACCTTTTGTCTAATCGCATTTGATATATGACAAATCATGAAGTATGCGCGCCCCCATTAAACTTGTCACTTTTAATTCAGACTTTTGATATCCGACGTTACAATGTAATAAATACTTAACAAAATATTTAATAATATAGTTAATATAACAAAATAATTAGGTTACATAAATAATATTTTGTAGAATCTGTAAATGAATTGGAAGAAATAGCTAAAGAAGTGAACTATAACTTGTACTTCAAATGACATAACGTGTGATAGATTTAGGTGGCTAGAAATTCACGAACTAAGGGTATTTTTGAAAGCATGAATGTTTTTAATTTTGACTGCTAATTGCTAGGCGACTCACTCAAGGCACTTTCAGTCCACCTGTTGAAACCTTACTGCTGAATAACTACAGAGTGATTGCCAACCTTACGTCAATCTATTTTCTTTTCGCTTTTAACCTAATATATTATTCTCTATTCTTACAATATTTCAGGTTAATTTTGCATTATTGGAAACAGGAATAGGGGTGGTTCAAGTATATTTCAGAATACGTGCTATAATCCTTAACTAAGTAATAACTATGCTTAATAGTAAATTGCTTTAACGTATAACGGTAACTTATTTTAGATTTTCTACCCTGTATACTGCAATACACTGAACATAATAGATTTTAAATAAGGAGTTGAAACTTATTCACAAGAATTGATATACTACACTGTTAGGAAAACATAATAATATAATTGTTAAAACCTACCTCTGATCAATAGATTAATGTAAAAATTATAATACTGTAAAAGGTAAAATTAAGGAACCTTAGGATAAATAAAATGGAAGGCAACACGTGGCAATAAGAGCAGCTAAAATATATACCATACGAAATATTATTAAAAATATTGAAAATGCAACGTCAAGTATTTACTAATTGATTATATTTCTTTACAAAAATTATGAATACGTATCGTTTTATTTATTAAAAGGCAGCAGCTTCTAGGCCTGAAGAAATTTCACCCGTATATAACATTGGTAATATTAGGTTCGTCCCTTCCATCTGCAAATAAAAATCTAATACATCAATAAGCTTCAATGCATGTAATTATATTCGACTTACATTCAGATGTCCCACTCTGGATGGTAATTCTGTTAACTTGAACATCTCCAGAAACTTGAATATGATTTACGGTACCCACTGGTATTCGATGAGGGAATTCACAAAAGTATTGGCCATCTACCTCTATCTATAGAATATGCAAATATTACAAGCTGTACAGCTAGATTTTATTATTTGAAGCTTTTAAATCGCATTGATAAGTGTTACATATTTTTGTTATTGTTAAAGTTACTCATCACCCACCATAAGGTTTAGCAACACCGCTTGTAATTAACATCCAAGAAACGTTTCTTTATGATGAGTCAAAATGGATTAATTGCGAACAAAATTCTTCAAATATGGTAGGACCATTGGAGTGAACTAAGTGACGGCAGAAATTATTAAGCCCGGTGATGAAACATTTCTTCAATGGCATCATGTCCAAACCAAGAAAAAAAAGGAAAAGTCATATAGTGATAAAACGCCAACAGCTTGGACTTGTAGCGACCTTGAGGCATGTCGAATTTTACATCGTGGAATAACGGTCTACAAAATACCCAGAAATATAATCCCAGATGTTGAACACGGGCGGGGTGCCAGCAGCCCCAACTAGAACCCTATAACGAATAGCTGGCGGCAACTCCGAGACGTTTATCTAGGATGTTATTGAAGGGTATTGCGATTCATTTAGTGCTCAATCCTCGTTTGGTTTAGACGTGCCACCATCGACTGGCCAAGACTCGTCTCCAGGTAACAACGCTGCCATCCGTTTTATCATTTGTATTTTTCACATTGTTTTTATATAGCCAATAAATAACGGTCACATAATATAAACACCACTGTTTCATTTCGTTTTACCTTCATTCACGGAGCCACATCATTTACCCTAAAGACTTAAACTAAACCAAATGTATTGGTTGATGGTAAATTTAAATTATCCTTAGATAAAAAGGTTTTGCTGCAAAATACTTTTAAAAAAATACTTTATAAAGCAATGCTTAGTCCCATTTAGACCTTTGATAGTGCACAACAACTAGCAATTTTAACATAGCCATCTTCCAGAGGTTTAAGAATAAAGTGTTGCGAGTCATCGTCGATGCCCCATATTAGATCTCCAACAGATTGATTCAGCGCGACATACCCTTAGAACCCATAACGAGTTTGATTCGAAATGTTAGTGAGAAATACTCTGAAACACTATTACTGCATCCCAATGCACTCGCCAAACAGGTGCGATGAGAGTGTAGTGCATAGGCTCGAGCGCAAACTACCATACGGACTGATTAATAGGCACTTAGAGTGATATTTAATAATATATATTTAATAGAATAAGTTAAAATAGTCTTTAAAATAAGTTAGAATAGTATCTAGAATAAGATGTAGAATATGGCTTGTACAGCAGATCACTTACTGAAGCGATCTTCTATATATCAGGATAGTTATAGTATATAACGGAAATAATATTGTATTACTTATTGCCCACGGGCCGATTTTTGAAATTCTAAGGGATTAATAAATAAAATATACCGAAAAAAATAAGATAGTAGAAACTGTAATATATCATCTATTGATACATAAGTCTCATATCAATTATCAGGAAGATGTTTATTTAAAGTGAAACGGCATCCAGTTAGAGAAAGTGTAGGAAATCATGTTCGCTTGGGATCGGCATAACAGGAGAAAAAAGTGACCTTTCTACGATAGTAGATATGGAAGAGAATAAGTGTTAAAACAAAAATCCGTCTCTTTCGAATGCTTATTTAACCTATCCTCTGTACAGCTCTGAAGTCTGACATCCGAATGCTTGAGGTCTCTCAAATGCGATTCTTAAGGCCCTTCCGACACACTTCTCTCTAAGATGGCTTTAGAAATGCAGTCATTTTTTTAAAATGTGACAATCAGTACACACTTGAGACTATACCGAAGCACCAAGATCAACCTATTTACTGAGGAGTCTCTCACAGCGCCAGCAACTGTTTGATGACATTCATGAAATGTTCATGATGATGATGATGATGTTGATAACGGTTATTAATGGCAGTACATTATAAGAGGTATTATTTACTAACAATATATTCATCTGGTTCTACTTTTATAAGAATGTCGAACAACTGTCCTTTGCCAATTAGCAAAGGTCCATCGGTGAGTTCTTCTTCCCAACCTAGATGTCTTCTCGAATTTCTCACAATGGTTCCTGAAAAAATTATAAATGAATTAGCAGTACTTCGTATATGGCTTAACACTTTAATCGTAATACCTTCTTCAAATCTAACAGAGAAATGGAATGGTATCGTTGGACAATCTGTTTGTGAACCACTTTGAAGATTAATATCAAACCTGTAAATGGAAATGTAATAACTCATTATAAACATATAACAAAATTAACATAGCAGCGTGAAATTTTATTTCTTTCTAGTGCCATGTGTATTGAGATATTTTTGAACAGTACAGAATAATATAGATTACGGAAAATTATGTCCTTCATAAAATATGATCACATGTAGAACATATTTTAAAATTACTTATTTTAATATATTTTGTAATTGCTCTTAATACATGCGCTAATACTTCTTGTAATTATGTACCATTGAGGTGGGTATTTTTTTGAGCTGCAATTGAAGACATAGAGTTTTATAGAAATTATGTATTATATTGAATGCAAATTAGCAGTTTATACTCCAGATAATTTGAAAATTCTTACAAAAAGAAATTCAAATAAAACCATATTAATAGGATATAGTGTATTAGCCTCTCAGCTGTATGGTTTGCTGAGATACTTGCTCGGTATATGGGCCTTTTCTGATTAAGCATTAGTGGTTAGTATAGTGGTTATAAATACTTCCTTTTAATAATATATTGTATTGTGTAGAATGATGTCAAAATAAGATCGTTAATTGAGTTCGTTCGTCGCAAAATAGTAATTTCAAATTTGTTTAACTTATATATTCTCTATTTTAATATATATGCATACATTACTTCATTTATTATTCTACGTTATAATTATATAACTAAAGAAAGCTCATGTGTACTTATATTTGATATTCTGAAGTTGTTACAGTATTGAAAATAATCTTATTTAAAATAAGATTTTGTTATAATTTCTAGTGGTGTAGTTATTTAAACTTATCGATACTTTGTTGATTGTTGAAACTTAATGGAAACTTAATTAAATGCCATTTATAAATGTTAGTGAGTGTTAGTTCTGGAGATAGTTTGTATATATTTTAATATGTTTTAACATACAGACATTTACTATTTTAATTAATGTTATATATCAAATACATTTTTGAACTTATGTTGAAAATACTGTGGAAACAAAGTTTTAAAAACACAACATTTTTAAATTACTCCCTTTACACAATCTTATATCATAAGACATGATTAACTTAATAAACTATGGTCAAGTTTCGACCTCAATGTAATGAGTAGTGATTTTAAAAACTAGAAAGAAACATTGGCAAAAATGTATTGTATACAAAATGAGTCACCCTGAGAAAGGTAAAATAAATTTATAAAAATACATAATAAATAACCTGTTAAGTTTTATTCCAAAAAGATTTTTTAACATATCGCTTCAAAGGCGCTTCAATTTTAATAATCTAAAGTAACAAATCTTAATATTTTTAGGTAAATAAAATTCAAATATTGTAATATAATCTTAATAAAAATATTTAACTATTATAAAACATATTACCTGTCCCCTTCTATATCAGCGCATCCTTGAATGCGAATTGAAAATCCAGATTTAAGACTAACGGGAATGGATGTCAGGTACACGACCATTGTATTGACCAAGTATTAACAGCCTTCCCACAACAGCACTAATTAATTCATTACAGATATTATTTTTCCTTTTTATTTATATTTAGCCTGCTTTATCTTATCATCTTTAAGCTAATATTATATATAAATTTCAAACTGCAATAAATATGTATTTTATTTATATAAGTATTAGACTGAACGCGTTATACAATAAATTATCAATTATAAGTTAAATTATGATGCGTCAATTCTTAGAAAATAACGTGAGTTTAATTAAAAATAAATAGAATTTTTTAAGTAAACTGAGAGCTTGAGAATGAGAATAAATTTTTAAGAACCGAGCAGATCTAAAAACGATACTGATATCTTCCGCCGCGTACTCACCGGACTAAAAATAATTTGAATACCTGTTCAGATTAGAGCAGTATGGCTTGACTGGCACACGGTTTCCAGTGGTCCAGAGGTAAAGTGAATATAGATCGCTAAAAATCTATCGTTCTTTCGACATCAATCGCAATGTGCTCAGGAAGATAAGGAAAATATATTTACTAATATATATCGTACCAATTTTTCTCACCAAATGCCCTTTTAAAGTGATAATGTGAACTTGCACGCGCGAGTACTTAATAACAAACAAATATTTATTTAAAAAAGCGAGAAACTATATTACTATTTAGATAACACCAACAAGTGTTATATATACTTGTGATATATTTTTTCTATATTTTTATATTGGTTCACTGTGTTACATTTTAATTTTAAATTTATAATATTTATTTATGTTTTATTTTTATTTATATATATATATATATATATATATATATATATATTATAAGTCTCCTTTTACTATCTATGAGTTTATCTGGACCTACAGTTTAACGTGGGCTTCGAACCACGGTCCTCGGCATTAAGCCTACCGACTGGCAAATCACCAACTAAAAAATCATCCCAGAAGATATCCGGTCTTATCCAGCCTGGTTACTGGCTTGACTGGGATCATTATGCTTATCGGATTTTGCACTCTTGCCTAGGACAATCACAAATATTAACTCTATTACTATTTAGATAACACTTGGAATTTTTTTATATTTTAAAGGTCTCCTTTTTACCAACGAGTGTTTATCTCGACTGGACCTACTGTTTAAGGTGGGCTCCGAACCACGGTCCTCGGCATTAAGCCCACCGACTGGCGAGTGACCAACTTGAAAATCATCCCAGAAGACATCCGCTCTTACCCAGCCTAGTAACTGGTGTGACTGGGATCATTTTCCTTGTCGGATTTTACACCCTTGCCTAGGACAATCACAAATATTAAGCAATCATAAACATAAGTTTACGACCATGCCCACTCTTAGAAATTTGATATAACCCTATCATATTTTATTAGCACTGTAATTAATTGGTGGCGTATGTAATAAAATACACAGTATTATAAATTATACATATAAAAAGTACATTTATGTACAAAACAAAATGTTTTTCAATTTTTTTTTTCAATAAAGCAATTATTATGAAAATTTAATGCACCCTAAAAGTAATATATATAAAAAATAAAGGTTTAATCGTTACGTTATTTAAAATAATATTTTTGTTGTTTTCTACCAAATTATTACCGTTTATGAGGTGCTTGCCTGTATTCTAATATTTTTTCACTTTAAAAATACATTGTGAAAAGTTTGTTAGATATATGTAAATCAAATTGTTTTTCATATTTTTCGAACTTCTTCCCATCTACCATCCAAAGTCATGCTTCAAATCATTTCCCTGATCCAGTAGTAATCAGAGAGCGCTATGTATGGGCAGTACAGATTATGCAATAGATGTTTCTATTTGAGCTGCAGCATATGTTTTACAAGTTTTGCAACGTCAGTCTGAGTTAAGTCATTCCATTTTTCTTCTGCTGGATGTTGGTTTACATGTGTTACCCGATATTGCTTGTCAATTTTGCTACAATACATCGTTATTACGGTATAAGGAATTCGTAATACTCTACTCATTGCTTATTGATTTACGATTATGACGTGACTTAACCGATGACTCTTGAACTTAGGTTTTCTATAATATATCCACTATTTATCGCCTATTATAATACACCACAGAAACTGCACCCGTAACTAGCTTCGAAATGATACAGAGAATACATTTTTATGTACCTAGCAGCGGTTTATGGATCCTCTAGAATAGAAACTTATAAGCTGTCTGGAAGATTCTACAGATTGCACTAGAGATTGAGTCCGATAATTGGTTGATTTGTACTGATTCCCTGAGTTCTATTCTGTCACTTAAAATACCCCTTTTAGATACCCAATTACTGTCACCATATATCACATATACGACATTACTATTGAATAGAAGAGAATAGTATGAATTGTCTGGGTCAGCAATCATATGAGCATTGAAGATAATAAAGAAGATAGAAACATTCCTAGTCTTCCATACTATATGGATCTACATCACAATATTAAAACTAAAATAAAAACGCAAGTGTTGCGCAACTGGAATGGAACTTTCTGGAGGGTGATAAAAAAGGATGGTGCATTAAGAACATTTTTGCTTCTTCAACCTTGTCTACTAAAAAGTATAAACATGTCTTGTTAGTTAATTACTGAACATTGCCGGTTTTTACATTACTGTCTTATGACTGGTGATGTTCCCCCTTTGTGTGATTATCGTGGAATGGCAACGTACAAGGAAGTCATGTTTTGCTATCATGTAAAGTATTAAGGTCATTTCGAGATAGATAGAATATACCTAGCAATATCGAAGGCCTTTTTACAAATCATATCAATAAATTTTTCAATTATTTATATGAAATAAATTTAAAATAACAGATCAATTGAAAAGCCCCTGGCCTAACACATAGATGGCGCTACTAGAATTAAATCCATATGTTTTTCAGTTAACCCTAACTCTTAAGAGATACTTGTATAAATTTGACAGCTGTCGGATCATTAGTGAATTATAACATTTTGAGTGAAGTAACTGTTGTTGTTGTGAATAAAATGGATAAATAGGATTAGATACCGAGTTTCCAGACCCTGCCACAGGAAAATCAACCATTAAGGATTGGTACGTTAAGTTTAGAAGTGGTGAAATGGGCACCTAAGCCGGTGAACGCAATGAACGCCCAAAAGAGGTTGTTACCAACGAAAATATTTAAAAAATCCACAAAATGATTTTGAATTACCGTAAATTGAAATTAAATAAAATAGCAGACACGCTAAAGATATCAACTGAACGTGTACATCATATTATTCACGAATATTTGGGTATGGGAATGCTCTGTGTGGGTGTCGCGCGAGCTCACTTTTGACCAAAAACAACGACTACTTGATGATTCCGAACAGTGTTTAACGATGATCAAGCGCAATCAACCTGAGTTTTAGCGTCGATATGTGACAATGGATGAAACGTGGCTCCATCATTTCACTCCGAAGTCCAATCGACAGTCATCCGAGTGGACTACACATGATGAACCCGCTCCAAAGCGTGGGAAAAACGCAATAGTCGACTGGCAAGGTTATGGCGTCTGTATTTTGAGGTGCGCATGGAATAATTTTCATTGACAACCTTGAAAAAGGAAGGATCGTCAAAAGCGACTATTACATAGCGTTATCGGGCCCTTTGAAGGAAGAAATCGCCGAAGACGGCCGGATTTCAAGAAAAAGAAAGTGCTGCTTCGCCAAAACAGTGCACCGTGTCGACTTGTGAAAGTGAAAAAGATGGCAAAAATCCATGAACTGGGCATACAATTGCTTACTCGTCCACCGAACGACTATTCGAATTAAAAGGTGATCGCCGAAACTGAGGCCTATTTTAAATAAAAGGGCAAATCGTATTGCAAAAAAAGGTAACGAAAAGTTTGAGTTTCGCTATAATCAATGTATCACCCTTGAAGGGAATTATGTTGAATAAAATGAACTTATCTTGACAAAAAAATGTTTTTCACTATGGTCGGGCGGGGACTTTTCAATTAACCTGTTATTCTATTTAATTCATCTTCCCATATTTAATTTTATTTTAAACAAACCATGCTATTTTACCTTCTTGAACTTTATATTGTATTTTGTCTATAATTTTTGTCTCAATATAATAATATACTTTGTATCATGAACTATGATTTTTACATTATTATTATTTTATATCTACTTGTGATATATTTTTTCTATATTTTTATATGGTTCACTGTGTTATACGTTACATTTTATTTATTTATTTAGTTATATTTATTTATTTTATTTATTTATAATATTTATGTATGTTTTTTTTTATTTATATTATAAGTCTCCTTGTACTAACTATGGGTTTATTTGGACCTACAGTTTAAGGTGGGCTTCGAACCACGGTCCTGGGCATTAAGCCTACCGACTGGCGAGTCACCAACTAAAAAACCATCCCAGAGGACATCCGGTCCTACCCAGCCTGGTTACTGGCTTGACTGGGATCATTATGCTTGTCGAATTTTGCACTCTTGCCTAGGACAATCACAAATATTAAACAATCACAAACATAAATTTACGACCATGCCCTGTTTAGGTGGATCGTCCTGTCGCCTTTACCACTGTGCCAACCAAGCCGGCTGTGTATTATTTCATTTCATAAAATGCTTAGTTTATATTTTATTTATACAGTGTATGTTTGTAACCTATATTTATTTTATACATATTTATTCTGTTTTGTTTTTGTCCACTAAACCTAATTTGAAATATATATCAGAGTTCTAATTAAATAAATATACGTTTAAAGTGGCTAATTAACACAGTGTGTTTACATTACTATGATTAAACAGAAACAAAAAAAAATCTTCCTTCTCGCCTGGAAAGCGATGATACCGCGTTGTTGAAACGGTTTGAAATCATATTAGATTTCAGACATTGTATGAAAATATCTGCTGCTAGTTTAGTTTGGATTATCGTCTAACGAGACTTTCAATTCATTGAACTTTTTTGATCATCTACACCGTTTCTTGCGTGTGACATCAACATTATCACTCTTAAATCATTAAAACCAAATTCAACCGTTGGAATATGACAGACAGAGTAACCATTAAGTTTTAAAAAATTTAACGAGCTAACTCTAAATGAGATCCTATGATCTACCCAGTGAGCAGCCATGCGAGCCAAGACTTTAGATCGCCGGAAATAACCTACTAGGATCGAATCTGGTGCTAAAGGTCGTTTAAAGAAGTTTATAATATAAAACAACGGATAATGTTGGTAAAAATTAAGTGAGTTTTTGAAACTTATTAATGTTTTTATTAAAATGAATATGCTACAAAACCCGTAATATCGACCCTGAATAGTCCAAAATGCTGGCGGGTTTTTCATTAATTAAAAAAATTCCATAAGAAAGAGTGTAAAATACGTATACCCTCTGGAATAGTGTTTAAGTTGGTCTTGCCACTTAATAGACCCAATGCCGCAAACCATGATTCAGGGCATACGTTAACTATAAAAATAGTTCAAATAAACTCTTAGTTCGCAAAAATGAAAGTTTCAAATAAGACTAAAAAACTAAGAGACTATAAATTGATGTACCGAGGTATTTAAACAGTTCTAAAAAATGTGAGATATAAAATTAAATCGATTTTAATATATTAAACATACCAAACATCCTTTTCGAAACAAACCTTTTGTACAAATAACGTATTTCCAATAATAACATTTATTATTCGACTCCCTACAGATAAATATCTTGTTTCGTATCTTCGCGAATGTGAAGGGCGTATTTTTTTTCTCGAAGGACAAGCAAATGTCACAAATAAACAAATTGAAAGCGTACATTTTACATTTATCTTCGAGAGAAGAGGAACCCGCGAAATATTTTCAGTAATACAAAGACGTTTTTCACGAGCGAAAAATGACGTCTCTGGAGCAGTGAAAAGCACGATTTGGTTATTTATGTTTGGCATCTTGTGTTTTAGATCGCATATGACTATAACAGTATTGCGAAAATATAATCTTGCACAATATTTCGTTTCTTTTTTTTTTGGTCATTATATCAAGTTTAGTACAAATCAAAATCCTAAGGTTTCTTTCTAAATACAATTAATTAATAAAACCTAAATATTGGGAGTATATCAAAATTTCCCCTGTTTTTTACCAGTGTTTGAGTATTTATTACAAAAAATGATTGATGTTTTATTCAAACTATTGTCAGTAGCCGTAAACATATTTCTAACAGCATATAGTCGACCACCCTCGTGGACATGCCTTATATTTTAATGTTGTTTACAAGGTGACGTACATTAAGCTATTTTTATATGATATGGACGTTTTTGCTCAAATTAAGTATTATTCAAAAGGACTAATGTCCGATGAAACAATGAGGTAAGGCAACGAGTTACACTTAAACGCTTATGTGTAGATTTCTACATATTTCATATCATTTAAGATTGATCACAAGGTGATCTAAATCTGGCTACTTTTATATGATATGAATGCTTTTGTTCAAAATAAGTGGTTTTCAGAAGCACGTAATGTCCAATGAAATGACAGACAGAGCGACTTATCAATTCTTATG
Organism: Rhynchophorus ferrugineus; assembly: GCF_030347505.1. Taxonomy (NCBI): domain Eukaryota; kingdom Metazoa; phylum Arthropoda; class Insecta; order Coleoptera; family Curculionidae; genus Rhynchophorus; species Rhynchophorus ferrugineus. The sequence continues at coordinate 47,277,883 of NW_027472580.1, forward strand.
TGTACATTTTTCATAATTTTTATGGATATTGGGACCTTAGTCAAACTTTGTCATGCTGCAAAACCGCTTGTCCAAACCAACTGATATTGTTCTCCCGTAATAATTTCGTTTGATATTAATTTCTAATTCGGCTAAAACCCATACAACATATATGTTATACACTGCAAAATTGTATATTAGGAGACATACTTTTTCCAAAATTTATTATATTAAAAACTTTAGTGAAATAGGAATTATGGATATGCATCTCATACCATGTATAGTTAAATCCCGGTACAGCTTAAATATAATCCTTCCAATAAAACAGTGAATGCTACGCCATCAATGCCGTCGAATATGTTTCCAAATTCAATTTGTAAAAACGTAAGGATCGTTTTAAATTCGAAGCGAATTTTTCCTTATTATACATTACATTATAACATTACTCTAGTTAAAAAGAGACGGAATGAGGTCTAATGCGTCCAAACATCTAATCGACTCAGTCTATAAAATTCGGTGTGTTGCTACTGATATACATATAACGAAGACCGCCTGTTTATACCTCACGTATCGTTGATGTTTATATTTTCTTATCAATGTACTTATTTTTTAAATAGTATTTTACTTATTATCTCTAGTTTCTCCTATGTACAATTTCATACACTCACAGGTGACCTTGTAGACATAAGTGTAGAATTAGAATTATGTTTATTATCTTAATACGAAATATGGACAGCTCGTAAGACGATAAACATGGTACCAAATATTTGGTGAACATTAAATTAAGGTTTGTTTATTTAGAAAAATATGTTTACTGAAGCTTATAGGGATTGTGTGCGTCTATCATTTTAACACCTATTATAAATTTATCATAGGACTGATAAAACTTAGAACAACTTATATGATTCATTATTTTCATTTGTGTTCCAATTATTATTACAAGTTGTGTATAAGTTTATTCAACGAGTTTTGTTTACTGGGATAATAGTGAAATAAATAAAAATGAAGTTTGAATGCCTTGGAAATTAGAATAAAGGCATACAGAATTTGGAAAATGTTATATGAAAAATAACGTGTTTTTTTTTCATTGATTTTACGATATGATTTAACCCATAAAGTTTTGCTTTATTTTTGAAACAGAGGAATTTAAAAATCATCCTAGAATTATATTTTTAAGAATAAAGTTCAGTTCAAAATATAAACAAATAAAGAGTAAGTTGCAAGACGAAATGAAATTAGATTAGTCAATGTTGATTATATGTAAACTCCAAATATACTCTAAAATCTATATAAATTAAAATGAATAGCCCAAATATACGTTCAGATGCACTGTACCAAATTGTAAATTTAGTATTTCCGGCTTGGTTGGCGCAGTGGTAAAGGCGACAGGGCGGTCCACCTACTGTTGCGACAGTCTCGGGTTCGAATCCTGCTGGGGCATGGTCGTAAATCTATGTTTGAGATTGTTTAATTTGTGATTGTCCTAGGCTAGAGTGCAAAATCCGACAAAAGAATTATCCTAGTGACGCCAATAACCATGCAGGGTAAGACTGGATGTCTTCTGGTATGATTTATAAGTTCGTCACTCGCCAGTTGGTAGGTTTTATGTCGAGAACCGTGGTTCGGAGCCCACGTTAAACTGTAAGGCTAGTTCAGGTAAACCCCTAGTTGATAAAAGGAGATTATTTTTATGTTGCGTTAGTTATGATTCCTATTTGTTGCTCAAGGCGTAAAATAATAATTATATTTAATAAAACAATATAATACGGTTTAACATCGAAAATAGTGTTTAACAGCGTGCGTGATCTTGATGTCGAGATGGTCGTGATATAGTTCTGAAAATATAATAAAATGTACCTGAGCAACCAATTTTCAATCACAAGGGTGGAATTAAAAATATACATGAAATATAATAGGTATCAGTTTATATTATGAGAGATACTTCTAATACCAGGTAAATATTGAATTATAACGGTAATGACAGTTAGTATACTGGCAGCTAAAAGTATCGGTAATTAACAAAGCTGGTGGATCATGGAGCTGATAAATAATACTATCGATAAATAAATGTACTGACTGAACCGAAGTACTTATAATGGATAGTATTATTAATCTTTACATTAGACCATGACAATGGGAATCAATAACAATGATGAAATAAGCGGGATGGTTAATAACAAACTTAGTTCATAGTAGTGAATAACATTGCCGGAAAATCATAACAAACAATAATAGTAACTGATTATAGACCATGCTAGGATGAATTATAAAATGTGCACACGGTACGAAGAGAAGGTAACGCACGATGTAGCAATTTATGTCCTAACAATAATGTATGTGCAATAAGATCAAGGGAAGCAAAGTCGCGAGATTCTGTCATTAAGGTTAGTAGACCTCGCTAGGATTGAGTTAAAATCTCAAATAAATAATTAAACAATACTTTGCCCACATCTCCAGCTCCAGACATGATGAACGTGTAATGCGCATACGGGAAATAGCTAAAGGCCACACGCTAGAGACGCTACTATTAAGAGATAACAGAAACCACTTTCGGTAGCGTTACATATGTTTAAAATTATCCATAGATCATAGCTACACATTAGTAACTTTGCCCACCTTGGCGTTAATTTCTAGTTTATAAAATAGTTATAATTTATAATTACAGTTACAACCATAATATTATTATTTTTAATTTATCGTAATTTAAGAAGAATTTGTAAAATTGAATACGAATACGAAAAATTAATAAAATAGATAAATGGATAAAAATATAAATATAAAGAGGAAAACAAACAGAGAATAATAAATTGAAAATGATCAATAAAGGACAATAAATTGAAACTAATGAATAAAGGACAATAGATATATATATATATATATATATATAATAATAAATGGACATTAAAAAGAGAAAACTTAAATTATCTGTAAACAAAGTCGCCATTTGGTAAAACTCAGCTTGGGCGGCACAAAACACAGTAAAAGAAAGTAAATAATAAAAAAAATAGTGACTCTCAGTCTACTAAAGGCGCCTGGAATTATTTTCTTTTTCCGTTGCTAAATATTCGCAAAAGCGACAAATTTTACAGTTAAAAGGAAGCGGCAATCCAGCCTAGGTCTTATCGTTCAAAACTTTTTTAACTAAAACCTAAACGACCCAAAATTAAATGGTCTAAAATATCAAATTACCAGATGGAAAACCATTTACTATAGATGTTCGGAACGATTTATGATTTCCTTGAATAGTACATGTCTTTGCGTTTTAATAAAGAAATCGAGAAAATATAAACAAATAAAACTCGCTTTGTGGCATAAAAGACAGGCACCAGACAACACTGACAGAATGAGGTATTTTTTTAATCTCGAAAAAAAATTTTGTTTTAATTTTTTTCCTTAAATTCTTCTGGTGTAACTGGAAAGACGCTTTTAATATCAGTAGGTTTGGCAAATATTCCATCGCAAAATTGAATTGCGTTTGCACTTCTTTATGAGGTACTGTAGCTATGTTGTTGGAAGATGGTCGAACAGCTCAGTCAACAGTAAAGCTGCTTAGATAATGAAACTCCAATTTGCAACCTTTGGAGGAATTCTACGATGGCCAAAGAGTTGCACAAGAATAAATTGGTCGTTGGTATTAAAGTACACGAACGCATACAAAAATCTTTGGAGGTTGTTGATCGCTCTATGCAAACTTAACGAAAATGCCATAATCAGTCAGTGTTGTGGATGATTTTGGCGGTAGGTAATTTACCATCAACGGTAACGGACGCATGTTTGAAGTCATCCATTTTGTGGAATTGATCCATTTCACAAGGAATGGAACACTCGCCTTTAATATATGCATGCCAGTCCAATAGCAGAACAAGCGATCTGGAGAAGTTTTTTTCCAAACATTTGGCTCCACATTAATAATAGAAACACGTCTGCTGATATGTCGTCTGGATAGTTATATTCGCTATAAATTATTATCACTTCATTATATCAAAGACCGAACTCATTGAGATGATGTTCCCAATCATTAGTAAAATTACAAAAATCATCTTTGCTTAAGCGAAAGCATTATAATGGCTCCAAAAAATCGACTAGCGTCAGAATATATAAGCTCACAATGCATAATAAAAAAGCAATAGAATAAACACTATGTTTTCGAAATAATTTTTTCTTATATTTTTTATACCAATTGAATTGAATATTCATACCTCAGATAACTAAATTTTCTTTTAATAATATTTCCCTTGTGACATTTTATACCATTTCAACATTTGTGTTAAATGTAAAATGTTATGGGTAGTTCAATATGAGCCATAACAGATAGCCAAAAGGCCTTAATTAAAATTCATCTAACATATAAAGCATTTTTAAAATATATGTTTAGAAATAAATATTCGGTAGGAATAACGGCGTTTTAATAATAAAATTATGAATGTATTTCCATTTATTCTAGGTAAATAATGCGTACGTATTTATGTGATTTTCAGAGTGTGACTTTTTTTTTCTGGGGAATGAACAAATGTTGCCAATAAACAAATTGAAAGCGTACGATTTACATTTATCTTATGAGAAAAAAGAAACCTGCAAAATATTTTCGGTAATATAAGGACGCTTTTTACAAGCGAAAGATTACGTTTTCAGAATAGTGAAAAGAAGGATTTGATTATTTATGTTTGATATTGTATATTCTGAAGCATAATTATATTAGCTAAATAACATTTTGCATATTAAGCTATTTATATTTGTCTGCTATTTAGGATGGGATTTAATATAATGTAAAAATATATTTTGAATGATCGAGAAATCCGTATTTTACAGTGAAGTTTTAAAACATATTTTTCTATATCAAATACGATATTCAACCCCGAATTATTTACGCAATTTATACTTTTTTATGATTACTTGAATACGATAGAATGATATATCTTGTGAAAGATGGCATAAATACATATTATAATAGACCAGATGTACTTGGCACGTATTGTAACGGTATGTAAAATAAGACTCTTATAGTACAATTTTGTAATATTTATTGGATATATAAGACAAATAAGTCGCCGCTTAACGACACGTGCGAAAAACACTTACAGTGGTCCAAGACATGTGTTTTCCAAATCTAGTTCACATCAGGAAGTTGCAAGCAAACGAGGGCTTGAACTGGAATATAACTGGTTAATCCAAAAGACCCTGGCCTGACGAATAGATGGCTCTAGTAGAATTAAATCCCTATGTTTTTTAGTTAGTCTAAACCCCAAAAAATGCTCTTTTGACCAAAAACAAAGACGAGTTGATGATTCGGAGCAGTGTTTGGAGATACTCAAGTGTAATAAACCCGAGTGTTTGCATCTCTATGTCACAATGGATGAAACATGGCTCCAGCATTTCAGTCCGACGTCCAATCGACAGTCATCCGAATGGAATGCACACGATGAATCCGCTCCAAAGCGTGGGAAAACGCAATAGTCGGCTGGCAAGGTTATAGAGTCTGTATTTTGGGATACGCATTTTTTTTTTATTATTATTACTCTTCGTGAGTCCACAATCTGCCCTATTGGCAATAAGTATTTCTTCTGTTTATATTATATATACATGGCATGTAGAAAATCACTTCATTAAGCAATCTTCTGTATAAAATATTATCTTAATTAATTAGTCTTATTCTAATGCTTATTCTAAACTCTACATATGTCCAGTAATCAGATCAGGTGGTGTTAAACGTTTTAGTCTACGCACTTCACTATCACGTCGCATATTTAGCTGATTAGCGAGTACATTGGGATGCACTGACACTTTTTCGAAGTACTTCACACAAACACGTTGGATTACACTCGTTATAGGTTCTAGAGGAATATCGCGTTGTATCACTTTATTTGAAATATAGTACGGAGCATCAACAATGGCACGCAACACCTTATTTTGGAACCGTTGAATGATGGATATATTAGATTTGCTAGCGGTACCCCATAGTTGAATTCCATATGTCCAAATGGGCTTGAGTATAGACTCATACAGCAATACCTTGTTATCTAATGATAACTTGGATTTGCGCTCAATGAGCCAATACATTTGATATAATTTTAGTCCTAGTTGTTTCCGTTTAGAGAGTATGTGCTTCTTCCAGGTTAGGCGTCGATCTAGATGCATACCAAGATATTTAACATGCTCTGCTTGGGGGAGTTGACAATGATTGATATTTACTGGTGGACATGTTCTTCTACGCAGGGTAAACGTTATATGCGTGGATTTTGATTCATTGGCTTTAATGCGCCATGTCTTCAGCCATAATTGTATTTGCTCCAGGTGGGTTTGTAGGTTTATTGATGCTGTGACTGGATCTTCATGGGATGCTAAGATTGCTGTATCGTCTGCATATGTTGCCACAGTAGTTATTTTTGTGGTGGGCAGATCAGCCGTATACAGAATATACAGTACTGGACCCAGTACACTACCTTGCGGAACTCCTGAATATATGGGATTTAATTCGGTATGTTCATCGCCTTGATTTACAATAAAATGTCTGTCAGTGAGATACGATTTTAGTAGCTGATAGTCCGGATGAGGGAGAAGTTTCTTTAGTTTAACCTGCAAGCCCGTATGCCATACTTTGTCAAAAGCCTGAGATATGTCTAGGAAAGCAGCCGAACAATATCTTTTGGCATTTAGGTCAGCGTTTATTTGGTTTACAAGTCTATGCACTTGTTCTATAGTCCCATGCTTATTGCGAAAGCCAAACTGATGTTCTGGAATAATTTTTCTTTTTTCTATTATATATTTTAGTTTTTTTATGTATAATTTCTCGAAAACTTTCGAGATTATTGGTAATAAACTTATAGGTCGGTAGGAGGTCACACACACAGTTCAGTTCCAACCTTCGTAGGGTGAAGACGTATTTTCAATACGGTCCAAGCTATAAAAAGATACCTTTCTTTAAAAAAACCCAGTATATTATTACGGTTATTTAATTGAGTGTTAAAAACGCATAACAGATGCGGCTATCCGTCTCTCAGTGGACCTAAAGTGTAGTGAATACGTGTTTACGTGACCAGACAAAAGGACTGCATCTCATTTTTATTAGTGTTTAAAATTATTTCATCTTATTTTACAACAGTCCTTTTGAAATTCATTTATAGTATTTATAGTAAAAAACTAGTGCTAAAATAACGTAAGTGAAAAATGAAGTGCGTGAAATAAACAATGTATCTATTTTAATTTTTTTATCCTCTGGAAGTAAATTAAATAAAATATTAAAAATTAAAAAATGGCAAACCATAGCGATTCAACCAAATCACCTGCACACTTTGATATAAGATTAGAACAAACAGCAATAACGCAAACTCCACCATCAGAATGGACTACAGTCATTAACAAAAAACGATTGAGAAGTCCAGAAGAAGAAATCGCGAGGAAACAAATAAGAATCAGTGACTATTGGTTGCAGAAACCGATAGAGACAAAAAACAGTTTTAGCAACCTGTCGGAAGAAATTGAAGAGAACATACAACCAAGCCCTGAAAAAGTTGTTCCCAAACCACCACCAATAACAGTCTATAAGGTAGGAATAATAAAAAACATCCATGACTTGTTGAAAACCATTACTACGAACTACACAATTAAAACAGTGAACTATGAAACAATTAAAATCCAATTGTTCGAAGCGGATCACTTTAAAGTTCTTATAAAAGAATTAGATGAAAGAAACACCCAATACCATACATTCAGGCCAAAATCCGAGAGAACATTTAAATTCGTATTAAAAGGATTACATCACGGGACGGACTTTAACACCATCAAGGTAGCACTAGCTGAAAAAGGCCACGAGGTCGTAAATATTCACAATATACGACATCACACGACAAAAAAACCTCTGCCTATGTTTTATATAGACATAAAACCTAATGGAAATAATAAGGCGGTGTATGAAATCACCAAATTGGAAAATAATATTATTAAATGCGAACCACCACATATAAAAAGAATTATACCACAATGCACAAGGTGTCAAGCGCACGGGCACACAAAGACTTACTATCGCAAATCATATAGATGCGTAAAATGTGCAGGAGAACATAAGACAGGAGATTGTACTCGTAAAGTTCGCGATGAAAAAGTAAAATGTGTTAACTGTAACGGAAATCATCCAGCGAACTACAAGGGTTGCGCAGTTCACAAGCAACTACAGCAGAAACTCTATCCTGCCTTAAGGGAAAAAAGGCATCAACAAAAATAATCCACTACTACCAATCTACCACTACCCACCAGAACAAGTCAACCAGACATAACTTATGCCCAAATAGTTGAAAATGGTTCAGCACAAAAACGAGAGACAATATCTCAACCTACTGAAACTAGCAACATCTCAAGATTAGAAAATATGATGGCCAAACTAATGGATCAAATGAGTACGATGCTTGGTCTACTCACAACCGTCGTAAGCAAACTTGCCTAATGCCTGAAACCAATAGCTACAAAATCGCCGTCTGGAATGCCAATGGGCTCCAACAACACGCCAGGGAACTAAAAATGTTCGTAAATGAACAAAATATTGACGTTATGATGGTTTCCGAAACACACTTTACGGACAAGAATTATCTGAAAGTTCCTAAATATAAGCTTTATCATACAAATCACCCTGATGATAAAGCACATGGAGGTACAGCCATAATAATTCGAGATGATATAAAGCATTTCGAAAAAGAAAAATTCCGCAAAGACTACCTGCAAGCCACCAGTATAACCATAGAGGAAGCCCATGGACCATTAACAATTTCTGCGATTTATTGCCCACCCAAACATAACAACAAGGCAGAACAATTTCAAGAATTCTTCAGTACGCTAGGTAATAGATTTATAGCAGGAGGAGATTATAATGCAAAACATTTAATGTGGGGTTCAAGAATAATAACCTCAAAAGGTAGAGAACTGCTCAAAGCCATAAGGATAGATAACTTACAACATATCTCTACTGGTGAACCAACATATTGGCCTTCAGACAGAAATAAAAAACCAGATACAATAGATTTCTGTATAAAAAATATATTGATCCAAAAAAGTGTCAGGCAGAATCATGTTTCGACCTGTCTTCTGATCATTCACCAATAATAGTAACAATTTCTTCAAAAATTACCATCAAAGATAAACCCCCTTCTCTGTGCAATAATAGAACTAACTGGCCCTCATTTAGAGAAAACTTAGACCAAAATATCTCTCTAAACTTACCGTTACAAACTGAAATGGATATAGAAATAGCAGCAATAAATCTTACAAAAAATATACAGGAGGCAGCATATTCCGCGACTCCCAACAGTGAAACATTTCCAAGAAAAAATACACATATATCATGTACAATACAGAAAAAGATAGCAGAAAAAAGAAAGTTACGACGAAATTGGCAACAGCAAAGGACTGAAGAGAATAAAAGAAAATTTAATAGGGCCATAAAAGAGCTGAGAGATCTAATCCAAATTGAACAAAACCAAGGCATTCAAGAATACCTAGAAAACTTGACATCAACTGAGGCTACAGACTATTCGTTGTGGAAAGCAACAAAAAAGCTTAGGAGATCCCAGCAGCATAACCCACCTATTAAAACAAGCGAAAATAATTGGGCGAGAAGCAATAAAGAGAAGGCCGACATTTTCTCAAAACACTTAAAAAATGTTTTTAAACTTTTCCAGTCTCAGCTACATAAAGATGACGAAAATAAAATTACTAGCTTTCTAGATTCGCCATTTCAAATGGATTTACCGCACGAGAAATTAACGGTCAAAAAAGTTAAACATACAATAATGAGAGAGATTAATATTAAAAAAGCTCCTGGTTATGACTTAATTACTGGCAAAATTTTAAAAGAACTATCAGAAAAGGCTATAAAACTATTAACATATATATTTAATGCTATGCTACGAATTAATTACTTCCCTAGTATCTGGAAAGTAGCTAAAATATTAATGATACTTAAACCAGGAAAAATACCAGAAGATGTGGGATACGCATGAAATAATTTTCATTGACTACCTTGAAAAAGAGAGCCTATCACATAGAGTTACTGGAACGTTTGAAGGACGAAATGGCGCATTTGAAGAAAAAGAAAGTGCTGCTCTATCAGGGCAATGCACTGTGTCACAAGACAGTGAAAACGATGGCACAAGTCCATGAATTGGGCTTCGAATTGCTTACTCACCCACAGTATTCTCAAGATCTGCCCCCCAGAGACTTTCTAATGTTCTCAAATTTCAAGAGAATGTGTGCTAGGAAGCAATTTTCATCGATTTAAGAGGTGATCGACGAAACTTAGGTCTATTTTGAAGCAAAGGACAAATCGTTCTACAAAAATGGCATTGAAAAGTTGGAGGGTCGCTATAATCAGTGTATCACAATTAAAGGGAATTAAAAAATGTATTTAACTAGTGTAGGCCGGGACTTTTCAATTGACCTTTTAATTCGACACCATTTCCAAAGAACTACAAAACGACGAAATTAAAATTCTGGCAACCCATTTAAACCTAGAGATATATGTACGCAACGCAGATATACGATACTTTTAATATCCGTTGATACTTTGGTAAGAAAAAGATGGATATCATTTAAACATTGAACAAAATATCCAACGACAGCTACAAGATTCATAATTTAATTTTTTATTATTTTTTGTGCTAGCATTTTCTTTGTATCTTATTTATTTTTTATTATACACGCGCAGAAATTAACAAGAAAGTTAATGCGATTAAGTTCTGCGTATACCAATTTATGATCCGTGCCAATCACGATAATACATTCATCGATAAAGCCAGCTATTTTATAAACATATTGTTGATATGTGTTCGGAAATAGAAACTGTGCGGTTACGATACACTAAGTTTAGTTAAGAAAAGCTTCGTTCTGAGGACTACATACATTTCCCTAGGAACCTGTGTGGAACAACTGATATCGACAACATCGATACCTCATATATTCTTCCATCATCACATATCGGTTATATGGTTCGCGTTATATGCAAGAATTAATCAATAATTAGTCAAAGCAACATGACTTTGAACTAGATCTGTTCATACCATTTACGTACATTCCAAATAAGTATTGAATTTAAATTACTTATTATATCTGATATCGGATTCCGCAGATGTTATATGTTGTTATTGCAACAGTGAACGATTTGCCATTTGAACATTTGAAATGGGACATCGCTGACTGATATGATGAAATGAACAGCTGTCGTCGAACGTAACACTCTCCTGCTAAAGAAAATAAACAGAGCTGTGCATAATTGTAGCTCACTTTCAAAAACTTCAATCCGCCTTTGGTATCTGTACACCCTAACATGTAGTTAGCTAATAAACTAGAGTTAGAGAGTGTAATATACAGGAAAGTTAGACTAGGAGGTGATTTGACTAACTTCGAAATAATTGATGATCTAGCCTAAACCCCTTTTTTTGTCTCCACGCAGTTCTGGTTTGAGAAGAGATGAAAGGAAACTTTAACTTGGTTTTAAAATAATTTTCTTTTAAGAGTAAGTGATGATTACTATTATTATTATTTTACTAGAATATTACAATTAAATAAAAATAAATTCATGAAACTTGAACAGTTGCTAAAGTTCTATATATAATTCACAGAAAATGTAACGATTGGAATTTAGAAAGAGGCGGGTCTAAAAACTATTCCTGGTAATGCCCAAAGGAAGACGACAACGAAAGCCCGAAGCTGCTTACCCTCGACTTGTCGTTTACGCAGCCCTAAGGTACGGAACAACAAAGGGTGGAAAGTAGTCCCCGAAGGGCCTTAAAAACGAAAATGAGAAAATTAATTACTATTATGATTTTATCTCGACGGCCAAAGCAGAGAGAAAGCGAAGCACCTCATAATTTTTGGCTTTTGTCACGCGGCGTTAAGTGAAATTCGCGACACTTGATGGTAACGTGAGGCTCGAGATAATTTTCAGACACTAAAAACAAACCACAGTTAATTATTATCTTTTATTTGGATGAAGGGTGACGCTAATGGTAGAGTCTATGAGACGTGAATTCATTTAGATAATTCTATAAAAATATATTTGCGTTTTGTAATGATTTGATGTTGAATTAGAAGAGTAATGTTCTTTTTAAATATTTATATACATCTTCAGATAATGAAAATTGTCCCTTGATATAGCACTTATCTATAACTATTGGAGCTATTTTATTTCACTGAGAATATTTTCATAGAAATGTTGTAGCTTTCACTGTTAATTAACTAAAGTATGTTCTCAATATATTATGTAACAACGTACTTCAATACCAGAATTCGAAGAAAACAAAAGTGTTTTATTTAAAAATAAAAGTACCAAATAAAGTAATTTGTTATTAATTTAGTTTAATGGGTTATGATGATATTACAGTTCTAATTTAAGTCAGCGAACAATTGATTTTATTACTGAACAGCTAAAAGTTTTTATTTTAAGTATGTATGTAAATCCAAATATTTTGCGTTTTCTAAAACTTTTTCATATCTTCTTGGTAACACGACTATACCGTATATAAAAAACTATGTTGATTTGACAGCGATCCAATGATCGACCCATGTTTTTAGCACTTCTTTAACTTTTGGAAACCAAGTATCAGCATTCTGCACCATTCTGAATAAGTCGTAATCAAAAGGCACTATATCTAGCTAGTCCTATTAATACGACAGAAATTTCTATTCTAATTATAACGACCTTTGCATCGTCTGGATTGACGTTATCATTTAAGACAACGACTTTGCGATTATTAATCGTTATTGCTAGTATTTTCTGGGATAATATATTACACAATTTGACCAATTAACATTGGTAGACATCTAGCTATAAGTTGTAATACACTACACCTTGCTGATCCCACCATATGCACAGCAAAATTTTAAGTTCATGAATATTCAGCGTCTATATCAGTGGGAAAGACTTTCCTGAAGTAACCCATGAATTTTTGGATTTGATATTGTCGTAGTCCACAAAAAAACTTCTATTTTTCCTGGTGAGAAACAAAACCATGATATGATGGTCTTTCTTCTACCTTTTGACTTTTTCGAGCACGTATGAACCTCTAGAAGCAATTGATTCATCAACTATTGAGCTACGAGCTGAGCTTGTATTTGAATGTACCTTGAGAGTTTAGGAAAGCTTCTCGTCCACGAAGCAATCATCCTAAATATTTCAAAATTGTTAATAGATTTCGGTAAAAAGTAAACGAACGTCAAAATGTAATTTATGAATAACTAAATAAAACTGATTAATACTGTCGAAAATCACAGTTAGGTTAGGTTTTTTAACATTTTTTTACAATGACACTTCACGCTTTCGCTAATAGATTACGCGGATACATGTAGCATACTACAATAATATACAACGGAGAAGCTGTAAAATCAAAAATTTAAAATGTTTATGTAAATAATTGATAAAAAGATTCATATCGGTTCAGTATGGCCTCATTTGTATGCTTCCAATATATTAAGTCAAATTATTTAGTCATTGTAATAATTAGACAGAGTTTTCTGCTAATTTTTCTCAATATATGTTAACTGACGCGAATATGTCAATATACTAAGTATGAATTTATAACATATGTGATGTAGAATTATGATATAACTTCATCATGTAGATAAACGCATAAATTAATTAAGCTGATAATAAAAACTATATTATAATATTTATATACATAGAAGTTCAGAATAGTTACACGGAATAATATTTTTTATGACGACTCTTCTAAACCACATGTAAATATTAGAATATAGTTTTCGTTCACACTCTCATCCATATAATGAAGTTATCTTACAATTCCTCTTGCTGTTTTACTTTAGCTTCTACCTTATTCGGTAGCGAAATCCAAGGAATTTTCGCTAGTTCTAAAACAAAATCATATATTCTCGCATGGCTTTCGTATTGAAACTGAATCTCGTTATGAATACCTAAATACTTCCCGCAACTGTACATAGAAAATTCTAAAATATCAGTTTTATCATTTATATAAATTGAATTATTTTATTTATTTGATTATTTGATTATTTTAATATTATTATTTAACGTTTACGGGACTTTTAATTTCTCCAGTTTCTTTCTCATCACTCCTGGGCTGTTAAGTTGAATTAATTATTCATATAAAACTAGATTTCAATTCAAAACTAAGACCGAAGTAATAATAATCGGATTCGATTTTAGCATGCCTATTTTTTGCACACCTGTTGAATTACTTGGTGTAATTCATAAAATATTATACGGAACGCTCGTTCAATATTAGATAATAAGTCGTAATCCGCATATGCCGCTCAAAGGATCACGAATGTCTCTTTGTCTGCCAGTTCTATCAGCTTGAAGGACCATGTTGAATTATCTTATGTAACTCTTAAAATAATAATCAGGAACCGGTTCAATAAGCTTAATTAGTGAATTTTTTGCGAAGGATATCAGTGATTCATGAAACTAATATACCTGATAGTTCTTTAACTATTCACTATACTACGTAACATAAATTTAATCTGTATCTTAGCTAAGTATATTATAATTATTCTTACCGTTACTATGAAATACCCGATCTCTCTTCGATCATACGGATCGATTTTATCGAACAATTTAAATAAACAGTAAACTAAACTTAACTATGATGTGAAGCAATATATCGTTATATATTTTCACTACTGTTACATTATATTTTTACGGTATCCCTAGTTTTGACGAACAAACTTGTCTAAAACTTTATCTATAGGGAGTCCTATTCTAAGTATGTGTATTCTATGGTCTAGTTTATTCATTTTTATAAATTTGATGACGTCCCGTCACATGATTGACAAATGCCACATAAGGTTTTCGTTGTTTATATTCACAAAGAAAACAGACCTTTAGGCAATTTTAGAAAATGTTGTATATTAAATACTATCTATTGTCTATTGAAAACAGCAGTGAACCCACGTCATTCAAATTGATGGCAATATTGCCGCATCAACTCTGAATTTTAGTACATTTTGACAATGACATAACAAAACTAATCTAAATAAAGTAATTAAACCAAAACGTCATCTAATATAATTTATTTTAACATTATTGTACATCTAATGCATATATTATCGAAGAATTTAAAACTAAAATTAATTATATAGCCACAATTATTTATAGGTTAGAGTTGGTTTATTATATTTACATTGAACTTTCTTCGATACCACCCATGACGTAAGGTTCTAGGCGCATTTTATTATGTAGTGGTATCCACCGAAGCCTAATCTACCGAACTAAGAATTGTATATCTGAGTAATGTATTTCACTTTCATTAGAGAGTATATTTACCTTACCGTAAAATGTTTCCTTGTAAAGAAATTTTGATAACACTGTATTTTTCCCTAGATTGTCATGTTGTATAAATATTTCTTGATAAAACTGGATTCATTTACCGCATTCTCCTTAATGCATTTGCCATATATGTAAAATAGTTAGCATTATTTCTTTCCTCAAACATTTTAACCAAACGTTCATGTATATTCTGAACAGTAACAAACATATACATAATTTTTTCACACACTATAATAATCTCATACAGTTAAAGTATGTTAATTATATACTGATGTTTAGTTGTTTCCATCACTCTGTCTTGGTAATTGCCAGCATTGAATCGTAAACCAACATTAATAAAGTTTTATTCAATCACTGCCACTTTCAGAATCAGTATTCAATTGAATAACTAAGCTGTTTATTTCCAATCTATCAAAAACTTGCTCACAGTTCCATCATTTCACAATTTCTTCTTCAGTATTTCTGATCGAGCTCATCCAAACTTCCATAAATCCAGACAGTTCTGGTTTGAATATTCTTCTCGACCTGAATGTCTATTGTAATAATTCTTAGCAATACGCCAGATTAACTCAATTGTATTAAATATGCAGTGATAAGCAATACAATGATGCAATTATATATTTAATTTATATTTATTTACCAAGTAACAATTTGAAACAATCCATTCTTTAACATGGTTTATTCGAAGCTTATTTTATATACTTTAAGCCATTCCTTAATTGAAGCCTTTGTTGATGCACCTGTTGGGATCTTCTCCACCAGTATACTATATGGTGCATTGTCCATAAGAATTGGTTCTTAAGAATTGGATGGTTCCTGTAAGTTATTATTAAAACACCGCAAAAACAACTTATGGTTCATTTCCCCATGGTAGTCACCCTTGGGCTTTTCTGCACTAAATACTATTTCTGCAGTAGGAATAAAACCATTCCTGTTTACACCATGAAGAACTATATGTCTGCAATAAATTATTAATAAATGTTATTACTTAAAAAACCTAATCAATAATTATTCCAAGGTTTACCTTTTTCCATCAAATTTTGTTGTCTTTACACTATATTTATTATCATCTTGCCATAACCCTGTAGCGACCTTGAAGCATGTCAAATTTTACATCGTGGAATAAGGGTCTACAAAATACCCAGAAAAATAATCCCAGATGTGTCATTCAGTGCTCAGTCCTCGTTTGGTTTAGGCGTGCCACCATCGACTGCCCAAGCCTCGTCTCCAGGTAACTCCGCTGCCATCCGTTTTATCATTTGTATTTTTCAAATTTTTTTATATAGCCAATAAATAACGGTCACATAATGTATATACCACCGTTTCATTTCGTTTTACCTCCATTCACCGAGCGACATCATTTACCCTAAAACCCAATGTAGCATTCTGAAAAATCCATGTTTCATCTGAATATAAATAAAAGTTGTTAAAGATTTTATTCTTTTAAAAGCAATGTCTGGAAGTTTCATTAAACCCCTTCGTGGGTTATCTTTATACCATTTAAATCTTATATTACCCAACAATTTATGAAGGGATGTTCCAGATCCGTCAAATAGCTGTATAAGTTTCAGCTTTTTATGGATACTTTCCAAACTAACAATTTTCTCTGAAATAATTGCATTAAATTATGTTTCGATAGAAAAAAATTACTTATTGTTTTTATACAATACGTATATTTGATCTCTGATACAGCTAACATCAAGCTGATCTTGATTCGTCACCGGTACGCATAAATACGATTTCTTATTGGTGAATTTAATGCTATATTGTGACCGTGCTCGTACAAGTGCAGCTGCAACGCGCAAAAACATATTTTCAATAAAATCGCGACGACTTGAAAGTCGTTAAAACACAACTTTAAAGCAATGTTTGTCCCTTTATAACCCGTAATTATAATATTTTGAAGAATTTTGCGGACAAACAGACTTTTACAGAGTTATTCGGTTACATGTTCGAACTTGTCAAACATCATTCTCTCTCTTTTTAAATAGAATAAAATGAGAAGTAATATACTGTCCTGCTTTAAAACGAATTTACACCTTTCAACAGGCTCATATTGATGACGTGAGTTCACCGCTATTTTGCGGAAGCATATATTTCTTGTCAATTATTGGATGTTTACTTTTTAGGGCTCATTTTTAATTCATGTTTATTTCCCTCACCTGGAAATATTCCCCATATTAGCTTGCTAGCCTAATTTATTGATTGTATCCTGGGCAATTTAGAAAATCAGCGTACCTTTTCGAATATAAACAATGGTACATTTTGGCTTGTTTTCAAATTCCAAAATAAAAACTCAATTAAAATCGAATTGTAACTATAAATTGATGGAGCCTACCGATAAACAAAGGGCGTGAAGAATATAAGGTATCTAAAGGAAACTTGCTTAATAAAACACAACACGCCATATTTCAACACAACTGTAAACGAATCATTATGCGCATATTTTTTCCTCTTACTACAGGGGTGGGAACAATTGCAACGTCATTACCTAGAGGAAGCGAAAGGTTTGTCGTCACTTAACGTGACCATTACCAATTACAATTAACTCGACGGAAAGGGAGGGGAAACCGGGGATAAAAATGCAACTCACGACCGCGCCATTTCGATTCTCCTTTCTGCACTGATTGCAGTGGATGTGGCAAGCGGATGTCGACGGAAAAATTCGGCATCATTAAAAGTGTCAGTGCAAGGTCGACTTGATGAAATGCTCGCATTTCCGACGACGGGGTTCTATTGTTTTTATTTCGAATGCGGCAAACCGAATCGTTTGAAGGTAAATAGAGTCAGCCAATACAGGATTATGTTCCGCTGAAGTAGTTCCAGGTTTGAATTTTGACGTAATTTAACTTTTCTTGCATACGCCGATCTAAATGACACGAGTGAATCGTGCGAATTTCCCTTTAAATCAATAGCACATATACCCATACTAAGTCTTAAATAGTAAGTTTAACTAGTTGGAAATTTCCCACTAATATATCTAATTATAAACTTTTAATAACTAGCACGTACTAAATCAGCTGACCTACGTAGTTTGCTGTTTATATTTTGGGACCAATATTGAGAAGACAGTAATTTATTAACAACAATGGCTTCAGTGTTTTTATCAAATCTAAAATAATCCTTATGATAGCTTACAAAATTTTGTTTGTCACTTTGGACAATTTTGCCGTCTTTCCTTGACTATAAATTTGTCTTTTTGCGTTATGACCGAACATTCCATAGATAGGACGTGGAAAAACAAAATATATGTGTATAAATAAATTTTTATAGAATTATTATTGTAATATATGAAGTGGCTCAAACGATGGAGTGGACGACAGACACATATTTTAGGGCCTGGTATGTGAAGTACAATTCACTGCCCTGTGTCCTGCTCAGCGAACCTAAAAAGGCAATTTTTTCTATTACAGACAGAAATAAAACCAACTCCTGTACTGGATCTGGGGCTATCGATATAAATGTGCCCGTGCTCCGAGTAGAAAGAGAGTCGCGCTTAAATTTTACTGTTGTAACTAATACAATTTTGCTATACATGCGCTTGAACCAATCCTTCTAACACTAATATTACTCGGGCTGAGGTACCTCAAAACATGATTTTTAATGGATCGGTGGCAACAAAAAACGTTTGGTATTAAAACAGTTATACGGAGGACAACCCATCAATCTGACATTTTAGTCAATCAAATGGCAGCGCTATACCGCTAATTGCCAACAGAGCTCTTTAAATAGATATATTAAATAGGAAGCTAATTCCATAGTTTTTGTATTTTGAAACGATATTATCACGAAAAGTCAGTGAGTTAAAATATTATTAAATGATTTATTTGTGATAATTTAACGGGTCCGTTCTATCAGAAATTATTCAGCTGAGGAAAAAGAACACGATATGTGCCAAAAAATTCATCATAACATAAATTAGCAAAATTCCAGAATAACGAGAATCTGCTGTTCTGGGTTTTCAAGGTATTTAGGTTTTCGCAAGCAGCTTTTTCAGATTCATAATCTATACATCAATCAATTCATTTTTAATTTTAAGATTTTAAATTAATTTGATATCTGGTGAACTCAGAGTAGTTAAGAAAAAGTGTTTTGCATTCTGGTTATCACTGTATTACTGTTGGTTATCACTGTATTAGAGGTACTAGTAAAATTGAAGATTTTTGTGTAAATTTTATTGGGATCCACTTCTAATCCATTTCAGGTTTCATTTGTAAATTCATTTCGTAGCAAAGCCGTAACCAAATATTGCAGGTAATAAATATATTAATTTGTGCACCTAAAGTTAAAATAAATATTTTAATCTCTCATTTGCTTTTAGTCCTTATATGGGACCTAAGAGAAAATTAGGAAACAGTAGATTAACCAAAGCCATAGATGATAAATTAAAAATGAACTATCTCTAATAGTGATTTTCCAGAATATGGCAATTTTATTTCAAAACGTGGGTAAAGAAATTATTATTTTATCAAATAAACCTGGTTTCAATTTGTTGCTTTTCAGTATATATTCTAATAGAAAAGTAGGTCTAAAAGATATTAATAAATAAAACAAGTAATGAAATTATGTGGATAATATAAAAATAACTACGTAATTTGCCTATATGGAACATCTGGGACAAATAGAAGAAATGAATTATGAAATATTAAAACTAATATTGATTATAAATATATTACTTCAATACAATTTCTATATTCTAAAAAAAATTTGCCTAACTGTGTGAACTAAAACTTTATTTAATGTTCCATGTTTATGATTATAACTAAAAAGTAAATAAAAATCAAATATTTGATACTCTGAAGTTTTTGCAGTACTGAAAATAATTATCTTTAATTTGAATTATTAAAACTTTACGGAAATTAGATTTATTTAAATTCCGTTTAAAAATGCTTAGTGAGGGTTGGATCTTGAGATAGTTTGCATGTATTTTAATATAGAAAAAGTTGTTACTCTGTACTGTACTTAATGTTTTATATTAAATATATTTCTGATTATATATTATAAAATATTGCCAAATCAAGTTATTGATCTATTAAGAGAGATACGTGATCAACTTTATAAATTGTGGTAAAATGTGATCACTAGTAACTATAAAACCAACATAATAATCATTTATAGAAAACTAATTTTCCTATTTAAAAATCTAAATTCACATAATAACGACAACTAAAAACATTAAAATAATGCATATACTAATACAACATGCAAAAGTTGTATGTTATATGTAATGATTTTCATATTTTACAAATTAAATTATCGCTATATATTATTGAATTATAATCTGCGGAAACAAATCAAGCATAGAACATTATAAGGTCAAATAGAAAATGTCCATTACATAGGTAGAAAGACGATTTTATTTTGCTTTTTTATAATATTATGTTACAAAATGGGAATATTGGAAAAATAAATGGGAAATTGTACTATATCTGTTAAATTCATAACAAATATATCACAATAGTCACCTCCTTAGATCGAAGGCGTAATAATATCAGCATATTTAATGTCGATTATATTGAATAAATCACTAAATTCTTCTTTTTTTGCCTGACAAGTAGCGGAACCGCCATGTCGTAACTATTCTAAATCCTTTTGGGTGTTTTTTATTGCATGTAATAATCTGAAAATAACTTAATCATGGACTACTAAGCGGTCTGAAAGTTCTTTGAAAGCTTGAGTTCATTTTTTGTCCAACAAGTTTTGCTATTCATTATCTCAAGACTTTTCTGATTGGACCTTTCTTTGTGTTTAACATCAAAATCTCAATTGAATATCACAACAAAACCAAAACTAATAATTGGGATGGAATGATATCCGGAACAGCATCACAAAAAGTTTTTAAAACTATTTGTTGAATTAGATTATTAGCAATATTCTTCCAGCAGATGTCTTCCATTTCAACAACAAAAATAAGGAATGTTCAATATGCACGTTTGGACCGTAACTAGTACATAAAAGCTATTGAATAGTTAACACTGTTTAGTTTTTGTGCATAGAAATGTTAAAGCAATGGAATTTTATATTTAAATGATTTTGTTTAAGAGTTAAAAGTTGGTAGAACAGTTGGTTTAAGTATTGAGAAGACCAATAGACGTTGTTAATTAAAATAATTGTAAGCACCTTATACCTGATATTAATATTCCAGAGAGAAAATACCTTATATTAATTATAACATTACTCTTAGATATTCTCAAAAGAACAACTCTTCCTTTTCATCGATGTTTATTATAACACCTATAGTTCATGGAAATATAAATAACAATATTGTATTATACCAATTAACTTTAATATTTATTAATAATAGTATCACTATGATATGACCCTACATCACTAACACCTATCATGCTATTCGTGAAAAAATTACATTGACTAGAATAAATGACAAAGATTATAGTATAAAAAATTCAATACTAAACAGAATAAGGTGAAAATATTACTAAAATTGAAATGATCCCTTAAACAAATTATCTACATTTGTAATTAATTAATTAGCATTTCACTATTTCACCGATTTGCATTACTTACTTGATAAAGGTCCAATAACAAGAAAAAATTGAAATGTTACTGATTTATTGATTTGACATTTGCTTTACATTTTGTACTGTACACATCAGAATGGTTATCAATAAAGGCACAAATTGTACTTTTCCTGCGTCTTGTTTAAATGTATCCTACGCATTTCTTTATTGCGTTCCTGTTGGTCAATTTCCTTCTTCAATGGCTCACGAGTTTCACCAACAACATCCTCATTATTAAAGTACACAACCAAAACATCATTAGTAAAGACCACAGATTTACTGTTGTTCGGAAAATATTTATATTTGTAAGGTGCTTCTTCCTCCATAAGTGAATTATCCTCGTTGGAATCGGTCGGTTGTTTGTTATCGGTTTTAAGTATGGACACTTTATTGCCTTCAGTTGGTATGGTGTTGCTCTCGTTTCGCGGTGATTCTTCAGCTTTGGTGATGTTAGATTTCTTTTTAATTTCTTTTCGGTTTCTTTTTCCAGTCCAGTTCGATACAGTTTTAGACGTTCCCGGTTTCCATTTTTCGGTTAGTTGTGGGGATGACTTTGGTGACTCCGCTATGTGTCTCCAAGAATCTGGTCTTGATGTCTGCATCGTCTCCAACTTATTCACACTGTTTTGAGAATTCGACATATTTTTATTCGTGTTCCCATTTGTTTCGTCAACATTGAGTTGATTTAGAGATTTCGCTAGATCCAGTTGAACATTAATTGTATTACTAGGGCTGATGTCTCTACAGCTCCAAGAATGGGCCCTATCTAAACTTTTCTTCCCGTGTCTCTGATTAGGTTGCACATCGTTCTCCCTGGGGCTCGTACTGGATTTAACGTCCTCCATCGACATGTCTGATTTGGAATCTCCATTTGATGTTTCCGAAGTTTTGGTTATTTCGGTTTCCGATTGATCTTCAGACATTTTATTGAAATTTTGAATCTGTCACTCTAACATATGTCACTTGCTAAACAGAAATGAAGTTTTCAAGTCGAGAATATATAACCAGTCTGTCCAAAATAAATCAATTAAGGAATTTTATACCTGAGTAAACTATTTATTTACAATATCCGTTTTAGGATAATAATTATATTTTTATTACTTTACGACTTACTGTTCAGTAATTTTTATATGGTGTTATTAATATTATTCTTAAGTGTATTGCATGTTAGTATTTTTAATTTGTTTGAGGTTCAACTGTTTATAATAACTCTATGTAAACAAATTTGTTTTGTTGGTAAACAAATCATAGAATAAAGACATTTAGAAGTGAAAGTTATATGGATAAATCGGGTGCCACGTTTAAGCTTTTCGGAATCCCCGTTACGCGGCCAAATGTAAATGAAAAATGCAAGAGCTATATGTGTGTTTCTCCCTCGTTCGGTTTCGATATTAATAATTCTAACCTAAGCAGTCAATAGCAATTTTTAGGTGATATAATTTGTAGTGTTTATTTATGAAAATTTTTCGGTATGTGTTTTTATATATATTTAACAATTACTTTAGATTATTCTGTGCATTTTAATTAATTAGTGCAATAAAAAGAAAACCTTAAGTGTGGAAAGCCATGGCTGAAACAAGATGTAATTCCTACATGTAGTTTAAATAGTAAGTATTTTGTTAAATAGTAATGATTTATTGCATTGAAATAATTAAGCAATATTTATTGAGATTTTCACCTTTACTACAATACAAGGAAAATGTGCCCCCAATGGCAATATTACAATCACATAAGTTTTTTCAGGCTGATAGATATATAGGTGATTCTTCTACCTAAACAAAACCCAGAGTAAGTAAATATATAATAAGAAACGTATGTTTATTATTAGAAAATGGAGGTTCTAACTTGAAATTACATTTATATGTTCCTTTACAGATTATTTACAGGTAACTCAGCCTGTCCCATCAGCTTCGTTTCAGGTTGGATGAAACAATAATTACTTTATCCTTATTGAAATGCAGTGGCAGACTATATAAGCTATTATTGAAGATATTCTGCTGGCCTTCTAGAAGAACATTAATGCAGATACTGACTAAGATTCCTTTTTGCTGCTAATTTTGGTAGTTAGTTCAGAAACTTGACTGTATAGACCGAACTGCAGTTGTCATATTTGATGAAATATACCTGACTTTATGTAGGTTGTTAATTTAGTTGATTCTAAAAAATAAAACAACAGAACCATTAATAGTTATATTATCTTATTTTAATGTTTGTTTTAAATATTAGATAGAAGATGATACCAGTGGATTGCGTGTTTTGAGTAGTGGAGATATCTCTGTGATTACTGTCTTTATGGTCAAGGAAAATTAATGTAATTGTAATATTTCAATGAAATATATTTAAATAGATTTTTTTGATTTTCCCAGTAAAATTAAAAGATTTTTTTTTATTTCCGCGTAAGCGCCTTTATACGGGGATTCCGAGCGTAACTTAGAACCAATTTTAGTATAGGAGATGCCCTTCTAAGTTTCTTTATTCTACGAGACAAATATAATATTTGAAATTTCTAAAAGGAATGTTTATTTTTTAGATGTGCAAATAATTATTCGCCGTTTGGAAAAGCGAAACGCTGTTGTTAAGTCTGGCAAAAATATTTAAAGAGGATTGAATGGAAATATCAAGACATAAAACTCATAAATGTTTAGAGACACTTAGCTACTGAATAACGGTAAAACTACAATAAATTTATAAATACATTTTATTTACCATTTACTAACACTGTAAGTAAATATTTTAAAAATTATATATTACTGCAATTTATATATATCATTTACATATATTACTGTACTAATATCAACAAGAATAACAATTAAAAAAATATTTTACGAAATAAATGTAAATGACATGTAAATGAGACATGTAAATATTTTCAATTTTACTGAAATTAATTAAAAATATTTTATTGCCGGCTTGGTGGTGCAGTGTTAAGGCGATGGGACGGTCCTCCTACTGCTGCGATAACCGCGGGTTCGAATCCCGCTGAGGTATGGTCGTAAATTTATGTTTGTGATTGTTTAAAATTTGTGAATGTTCTAGGCAAGAGTGTAAAATCCGACAAAGAATCCCAATCACGCCAGTAACCAGGCTGGGTAAGACCGGATCTCTTCTGGGATGATTTCTAAAGTTGGTCACTTGCCAGTCGGTAGGCTTAATGCTGAGGACCGTGGTTCGGAGCCCACGTTAAACTTTAGGTCCAGTCCAGATAAACCCATAGTTGGTAAAAGGATACTTTAAAATATATATAAAAAAATATCTTATTAGTATATATATTACTTTAAGTAAAGTTATATTTTATCTTATTTTCTTTAATATATATATATATATATATATATATATATATATATATATATCTGTTATTTTTACATAAATACGCATCAAGATATACTTGAGCTACATTATAGATTAGATATACCTAAGAAATATTTTTTATTTTTGCTCTTTGAAATTTTATTGGCCTTTCTAATTAATTACAATAAACAGCAGTTATTTTTATTTCGTTCGACATCGACATTCGAATAGAACTCCACTCCGGTCCATAAGACAAAAGCGACGCAAGACTGGTTCCGGACTTCATCACGTGGGCGAAATGGCCTGCCTACTCGCCGGATCTCAACCCAATTGAGGACAACATGTGGTCCATTTTAAAGCTATGTACCACACACCACTAAAATTTGCAATTGCTGAAGCGATCGCTGTGTCGAGAATGGGACCGATTGTCGCCAGAAGGTATACGGCCCATTGTCCAAAATTTCAAGTCATGTTTAAACTTGTGTACCGCTGCGGGAGAAGTCTATTTCAAAACCGGCTGAGTATATTATTTCTGTTTATGTTATTGTTATTAATTCTTATTTTCATAAATTTAGATGATTTAATAAAATTACTTACAATGTTTCATGCACCTTATGGATATTGTTACAATATAACCTTAAAATAAGCAACTTTTGGCGTAAAGCATTCCTTTTTCAGAATTTTGAGCCAAGCAAACGTTTTTTCTAAGAGGAAGTTCCACTTTAATAATTTAATTTGAAGATAATATACAACAACACTTTCAAAAGGATACGGAAAATGTAATTTAAGTGGTTAATTACTAGTTGTGGTTGATTTCAAAAGTACAAAACCAATAATTTGTCGCCGAAGACATAGAAACTGATAGGCGAACAAATGGGAAATCGCCAAAAATTGAAACTAATATTTTACAGCAAAGTGACAAAAAAAAAAACAAACAATAAAGCTCTCGTTAGGGTGACAAGATAGAAAAGAGAGAAGAGAGAAGTACAAATAGAATATATGGACTATTAATGTTTTCTACTTTAATTGTGTTTCAATCGATTATATCTCATTTTATTCTAGATAAAAAGCGAAACGATTCTGTCCGATGCATCCAAAATAGATAAACGATTCAGCACATAAAATTCACCTTCGTGTGAAATATACGCGAAATTCTTGAAAACATTAGTGATAATAATTAGAGGTTATAAAGCAACAAATGTTTTGGCACTTTGATTGATTTGATAAATTTCAAATTGCTATTTTATATTTATGATTACTCCGATTGATGACGTCGACCCTAATACATGGCCAGTTCGAACGAGATTGCAGAAACGAGAAAATGCTGAACTGAACCTACTGTTTAACGTGGGCACCGAAGCACGGTTCGCGGTATTAATCCTACCGACTAGCCAGTGACCAACTTAGAGATCAGGCAAAAAGACACCCTCTTATCCAACCTGGTTACTGGAGTAACTAGAATCAGTTTCCGTGTCGGACGATTGTCTATTCATACCTAGGGACGATCACAAACCAAAATTTACAAAAATTTATAACCATATGCCGCAGAAGGATTCGATCCCGCGACTATCACAACAGAAGAAGGACCGTCCTGTCCGCTAGTACACTAATAACACTAATAAATAATATAAATATATATATATATATATATATATAATAAAATAATAATAAATAATAATAAATAACAAGTTTCTGCTGTTTTATGTGGAAGAGAAATGAATTTATATTTGACAACAGTATTTTTATTTTAAATAATTAATAATTTGGGTATAAAATACTATTATTTACATTAGAATTTGTCATACCCAATCGACATAAAAGTCAAAGTTGATGTAGTAACATTGTGATATTTTGAGGAAACAATAATAAACAATTTTGACAACGAAAGCGAGTTCACTGTTTTGTTGAATAGACTATACGGATATTTAAAAATGCCGACGAAAATGTATCGTTTCGTATTCTAACATTTCTAAAGCAATGTTTCCTTATATTTTGTCGAAGTTTATTATTAAACATCAATAAGTTGATGTAACGGGAAGAGGCACTTTGACGGGTTTCAAATAAACTTGCAAATTATATAGGAAACGAACGCATAAAGAAAATCCTTCTAATCCGCCAACAACGAAAAAGTTTTCGTGAAATTTAAACACGGCCCAAGAGCTGGAAAGTAACCATACTGAAAAGGCAAACAGCATAAAGTTTCGAGATAAGAATCCATAATTACAGGCTTAGGGGTGGTAATCAGTCAAAAATTGAAATTTTCAAGTCGAAAATTCAAATCTGCCCAACAAGACATTGTTTGAAAAGAAACCGGCTCGCTTGCGCGGGCAACGGAAGGGGCTCGAATGTTAAGCCATTGTTGACATGAAAGGAAAAATCCACTTTGCATGCAAAATAATAAAAATGCACTTTGTCAACTCTAATCTTACTTTTTTATGTTCTTGAAACTAGTTGATAAGGCATAATTTGAATATACATCTACAGAAAGTACTCTATATGTTCAGCATTTATCATCTATATACATAGAGTAATAGAGAGAAAACTCAATAGGGGTAACTGGAGAAAAATCTTGTCCAATAGCCAGATGGAATTATATCGGCCATTCAAGTAATTGATTGGCGAATTTAAACCTGTAAGTAAAAGATTTTGCTGTGAAGACATGTAATTGGTTTTTTGATAAAGTTGGGCATGTAGCGGCTCTGTAATTAACGTGTAATTAACCAACAAAATTTAAATAAATAACCATTTAATTTTTGAAATAAATTTATTAAATAAAATTCAGTGATTTAAATAAAAATAATCTGTAAAAATAATTATGTATAATATATAGTATATAGTATATGTATATTATCTATATTATATATAATTATGTATAAAATATAAATATATAAAAATATATATGAAAAAAATCATAAACTTTGGAACAAATCAAAATTATTTGTGTCTTTTCCATTTTTCATATTTTTTTGTATCATCAATTTAATAGGATCTATTAGAGTTCTGTCTTTTTGTTTTCTTATACTATAAGAAAACTTTGCGTCTTTCTCTGTAAACATTATATTAATATGCTATCTGCAAGTATATGTGTGTATAATTAAAAGTTATTATATTTACATTTTTAAAAGATATTTGACAATAAGATATATTATTGATTAAGTAGTTTTAAGACAATATATTTATTCGGATAATTACACAATGTTTTCTTCTCTAATGCAACGAGGGGTTCAAGCTAGTTATTAGATTTTTCATTAATAGCACTTTAACAAATATGTTCTTACTTGGGCAATAAGCACTATATAAGTCCTGAATTGCTTTATACCAAAATTCCTATTGTATTGAACTTCGGTTAATCCTGTCTTAAAAGCTTTTCATTCAGTAGCTATTATTTCAGTGGTTATTGGTTATGTGTGGTTATTATTATATTATATTAGTTATTGTTATGTGGTTATTGTTTCAGTGGTTATGGTTATCAAAGAATTGATCTGAAACTAAAAGTATATCACCATTTGCATATATTCCTTCGGAAGGGGATTGACTTCTGAAATTAAAAAGATATATTTGATATTTTATGTGATTATTAAAATGAATAAACTTATCACAACTTACATCAAAACACGCTGTAACCATCATAAATATATTTGATACTTAATCCAATAAGTTTGGGATTTTAAACATTATCAACTATTTATTAAAATTAACCAAATACTTCCTTGACGTAAAACGATTGTGAATGTGTTTACTATCTGTGAATCTTGATAAACAACACTTTTTAGATCGTGAGTTCATTTTAGTTATATTAGTACCCACTTACATATACCACTAATAACTTAATCTCTAAAAGTTTTCAAAACCTAAACGCACTAATCTTTACGCTAGGTATACTGAAAATGGCGCTCGAAATAAATAAACAATAAACACACTATAGAAACCAAGTATATCAATCAGATCTCGGCGCGGCTATTAGCATAGCGATTAAATCAAGTAATAAATTGAAAGTAGCGACATCTAGATGTTGGACTTCGCGAAACATTTACCCAAAATTTCCTATAAATTTAAATTTCTATTTATCTGTGTCTATATATCTAGAATCAGCTATAACTATTTTGCAAATTTGCACCTGCAATAACAATAGCAATAGGGAAATCTCCTCACCTGCATCCCATCAGGTACTATAATGATCAAAGTCAGATAATGAAATGAGATCAGATGAGCAAATAGTTATTTTGATTAAGAAACGTTTGTATTTCTTGGACCATAGGTCGCTTTACTGTTGGATTGTGAGCACAACGCCTACTATTTTCTGCATCGTATTGTCCATAAAATAAATTTGTAAGAATACATAATCTGCCTTTGGTAGTGATAATAATGCTTATAGTAAGTGATAAACTTGTCACTTTGAAAGTGATCATGAAGCTATCCTGTATGACAATGTCCTGTTCAAATGTCGTAATTTGGAAACACCTATTATGTTTTTCGGTGTTGACCAAGAAGTAAGAATTATCCAGAATAGATAAACAGCGCTCCTGGTAGTAAGTGATAAATATATTCTTGTGTGCAATTGTTTAAGATCTTACTAAAATATTTCTGATAAAAAATTGAATATACTTAATATACTTTTACAGTACGATACCTTCAAAGTGGTCATGAAATTGTCTTTCGTGACATTGTTTTGTCCAAGCAACATTTGTTGTGGTTTGTTTGTTCGAAGCAACAATTGTTTTTCTGAATATTGGCTAAGAAGTGGTTAGCATCATTTCCCTATACAGAAACTAATGAATGTAATGGATCTGGTGGTAGAATTTTACTTTCTCACTGGCATGACATAACCCAATATATTCACCGCAGTAATTTAATGCCTTGCAATATTAATAAACGATAATAATTTCCCCAATTAGGATGGATAACTCTATTCACTATATTTGAACTCTATTCTTGGTAAATATTTACTCCACGCGCAATTAGAATGCGTTTTGAAATTACCGCTGTTACATAGTCATATTGTATTTGACATATATGTCACTATTTTTCACTTGATTTTCACGTTATTGAAGCCATGAATCTACCAAAAAATATCTATATTTGTATGAAATGTAAATAACTGTATCCGTATTACATTTCATGAGAAGATAAAATATCAAAATAGCGAAGACATGTAATTTTACTTGCAATGTTATTTCAGTTTCATCATACTTCTTAATGCCGTTTTGTTTCTAGTGTTATTTTATAACTATTACACAGGTCTGTTGTTTCCAAGTATTAAATTTTTCTTAATAATATTTTGCGCCAAGTGTTGAAATGCTTGAGGTTTGTTTTTCTAATGGGGTACATTATTGCTTTAATATATTACTTTCAGTCTGACAGCATACAGCATTTTATAGAACTGACTGTATTTTAAGTCATAGTTTTATTATGAACAGTTTTAAAATATTTTTCAAAATATGTTACGCTACTTGCCATAATGCTTTTTTATCTAGTTTTTAAAATTTAAATAAATAAAGAAGGTATTGATATGATTATACAATTGCTTGTAAAATATCATATAAATAATATAGAAGGCTATATAGAAGGATATAATAGAAAGTACGTAAGACTAAAGTGATTTGATTAAGTTTGTTAGCAAGAGTACTGATCGAACACTACCTAAATTGCTTCAGCAGTGGAAGAATAAAAGTAATAATACCCAATAGCGGAAAATATCTCAAGAATAACGCCTGATAAAACATCGACCAAAAAGCCGGAGGACGAAGTAAGGAGTTACAGAATATATACAACTACTGAACATATCATTGTCGATATTTATATGTATATTATATATAAGGGAGTAATATTCTTGGCCCATCAAGGTCAGGTATTAATATGTTGGTCATACGCATGCTTTGAGAATATATTTATTTTCAGTTTGTTTGTAAACCTTGGAACCTGATAAGAGTCTTATTTTAGTCCCCTTGTAAAAAATCAATATGATATAATCAAAGGACAGTCTTTCATCTCAACAGATAATAAGCCGGCCATATTTATTGCATTTATTCAAATATCTTCTGGTTTAAAAAACATTAATTTATTTATGTTAATTACACAGAATTATAATTTATATTTTATTCTAATCACTAAACAAGTGTGTTCATCATATACAGTACTTGATATATCAAAAAAAGTACAGTATTAAATGAAAGATATGAAAACGTCTTAATTTTTGTTTATATTAATTATATTAAACTTTGAAATTTTGGTAGGTTTGTTATTCATATAATTAAAATAAATTACTGGCAGCTTTCTTGGCTCAGTAATAGAGGCGAGATGACGGTCCTGCTTTTGAAATAATCGTGTGTTCGGATACTACCTACCTACTCGGCATGTTTGTGACTGTCCCAGAGCAAAATCAGACAAAGGAAATGAACCTAGTCACGCTGGTCACCAGGCTGAGTAAGACAGGATGTTTCCAAGTCACTTCTTAGTCAGTAGGCTTAATGTCGGTTCATATCCCACGTTAAACAGTAGGTCCAGTGGAGATAAACCCTAGTTGATAAAAAGAATACTGAAAATTAAAAATACTATTACAGAAGGTCAGTTTGGAAAAGATTGAATTTAAACCAATCCGTTCGTTTAAACACCATTTATACAAAATAACAAATTAATTAATATTTTAGTTAACCTCTCCTTTAATTAAACTCTTGAAATATCGTTATTGTCTACTCTCGCTACAAAAATCAGAGCCATTGAATATTAAATTCGATTAGTTACATTAAGAAAGATTATGGGAATGGGAATTAAAGAGAACGGGAAGTTTGCAAGAAAAAATATGAACTACATTAGATGAAAACACATTTAAGTTGTTTGTGTCAAATGTATTACTCCACCTCAGATATCTCTTATGCGCCAACAGTTTTAAAAAGAAATTATTTAATTTAATAAATAGAATAAATTTGTGGAACTCTATAACAACCAAAACAAAGAATATCTAACCAGGGAATTTATTTGTAGTATTCAATCGATAGAGCAAATGAATTCGCTTTAACAAATTAATAGTATTTATACGGTTTGTAGTTCTTTTAAGAACACACACTCATTTTATTTGCTTAGCTGACGCACAAAATGCAAATACGCGAAGGATTTTACGGTATTGTGGCCAGGGCGGTTGTTGGTCTGACCTGACACAAAAAGCACCAGTGAGGCACGTGTTTATTTTCTGCTTCGGATCCCTTTCTCATTACCATTCCCGGCTTTTCCAATTTTCGCATTATAAAAATCATTTATCAAAGGCTTTGTTTTCAATCAATTCAAGTACGAAATGAAAACGGTTGTGTATCATTGGTGATCTTTTATTTATATCTCCTGCATGTATATTCGCATAGACTGACTAATAAAAACGTTTAAACTTAACAAAAAAAAAAGTGGATATTATGGAATATTTGGTTGAAATTTTGTAAAACCGAGAGGATTTTACAATATTATATAAGCTTAGAATTGCTATTGCCGGTTAATTTTTATTAATTAATTAGCTAATTCTCAAATGAATAATTTGTGTACTATTATATTGAAGATATAGTGAATATAAGTTAAAAGCCTAGAAATTAAAAAAAATTCTTTTGCACAATTTTAAAGATGTAACCCTATAAGTATTTGCCCTTAATGGGATTTTTCAAAATATTTGGAGATACAGCTATTTAAATAATGGTTTATTTTAACTGCCACATCTAAAAGCTAATTTTTAACAGCGTTTTTTTTAAACTACTTCTTTCGAGACGATTGACATGATATCCCAAATTTTACTGAAACGATATACTTGATATTTCGTATGAGTCTCCTCTATACGTTATTCTATTGTATCAACAAGGGGTTAGACTTTAATAATTTTAAAGAAATTGGGTTTTTTAAATCTCTTAACTAGAACATTATTATTACTAGAACTTAATATATCAGTTATAGCAAATATAAAAAATTTTCGTTACTACATTACGAAACTATTTATTTGCTTAAAAAATAAATTTTTAGACAAGAAGAGACTTGTTAAATTAAAAGTTTAGACGATACTGTCCATCCAATTATATTTTAATGTAAATAAATATTCAGGGCTATACTGATACAGGTATATTTAACAGATATAATATTTAACTTGTCAAAAAATATGTAGATATAGTCAACTTTCAGTCATAATAGTATAATAGTTCAATTGTAACTTCAGATTGTAATTTCATCCCTTTGATGATCTTCTGTACTGTTTTTACCAAAATTTACGGTATGAGAATATACTTGCATGAGTAAATCAGCTTTTCGTGGCTATACGCCTTGCACTACAATCCCGAATTCCAGTAGGCTAGGTTACTTCATAACAACATCGTTCTTCACTCAGTTTGTTTATGAATTATCATGCTTATGCCATGATTTTTAACCATAAGAGTTGGAATAACTAAAGGAAAGAAAAATTGTTCTAAGTGTATTTGCCCAACTAGTGTAAGAACAATAAATAATTTGTACTATACCATTGCTTCAACGTTTTCCTTCTTTCTGACAACAAAGTGATACTGTTTTGAAAGAATTATCGAGACATGTTCTGAGGAAATGGTAGTCTGTAAGCGCTTTTTCTGGTGAGTATGCTGAGTGCGCGGGAACTTCCTAATCGAACCCACTTAGGTGTCGATATGGATGGTGTTCCTGGCCTAACTAATGAACTTATTACGCTTGTGATTGTTAGAGTAGATCTAGTATTCATTAGGATTCATAATACGTTACTTATATATAGGAATAATATAAATTACACATGTTATCGAATTTAAGATTTTTAGTGGTTGTTTACATTGATGCTTCAAATTTTCACCAACAAATATATGTAAGCTCCTAAAACATATAATACTGTCTCTACAGACATTTCGTATAGGATAATATAGACTATATTCTCCACTAAAAACAAACAGAGTAGATTAGCAGTCTTCTTGATCTTGTCTACTGTTGCTCACCAATGTTCAAAATATATAGGACGTCGTAAACCACATTCATCCTTTGTTTATCTAATAGCGCCTTTACCTTTACTGAACTGTATTTTACTTCATTGTGTATTCGCAATATTTTATTTTTATTAGAGAATTTTTTTTTCCTTTTAATTTTTTGTCATATTATATCGTCATAGTATCTCTCCTTATGTCTTCTGTTTCTATTAAATTTAATTGCTGTATTATCCCTGATGCATTTACCATATATTTAAAGAATATTCATTTTCTCTCATATATTCTAAACAAATGCTCATGTATATTCTTAACACTTACAGATATATCTATGCCCACAATGTATTTTATATATTAAATATATACTCATCATTGGTTTTCATTGGATCATAATTCCACATACCCGAAGATGCATTCAGTCACTGGCATTTTTTGAATAACTAAGGAAGTTGATTAACTGGAGTTCTTTTGGACTAAAGGTGTGGCTTTAGATGATACCATATTTACATACACAGTTCTTCATCTACTGTTCTTGATTGTGTATCCTTCTGAACCTGCATCTCCACGTCTTTGTCACATCCCATATCAATTTTATTGGATTGAGTATGCAGCAGTAGGGTGGAAGACATAATACTCTGTAACCATATTGTTATGTTTCTAAAAGTAAGTTGCATAAAACACAATTAAACATTTTATGTATATTTACGGAGTAAAAGTTTGAAATAGCTCGCTGTTCAACATGGTGTCTTCAAAACTTAATTTCCATTTTGCAAGCCTTTCCTTAATTACAGACTTTGTCGATACATGTGTTGGTATTTTTTCCACGAATGTGTTTTGGTATGATGTATTGTTCACAACAATAACTAATGGTCCCTCCAAGTTCATTAACAGCAAATATTCAAATCATAGCAAAACATGTTATGGTTCATTTCTCCATGGTAGTCGCCCTTGGACTTGGACAAAAACACTAACTCTGCTTCGATGTAACTGCAATAAATCCTTAATGAATATTATGACTAACAAAACCTAATTATTATAGTTAGTTAAAATTTCCCAAGAGTGGCCCAATTTTTCATTTTTAAGTATATATGTCTCATCTACACACAAATTGAAATAACAAAGCTTCGTTAAATTTACTATGTGCTTTTAAAAATTTTACTCTTTTAAAAGCATTGTCTGGAAGTCCCAGACCTCTTTGTGCGTTATCTTTGCACCATTTATATTAGCTAGTATAACAGTGTATGAAATAATGCATCCTTAAAAAACTTCATAGACCTATGTTTTTTTGGCACCGTGGCATTAAGAGAACCTATTTTTGCGTGAGTTAATTTTTATTTAGCGATCGCTTTACCTTAATATCAATGAAATGCTTAAGGCAACCAACGTATTTTAATTCATAAGGATTTCTAAAAATAGATTATTGCCCAGGAATAGATTTCCTTCCAATGAACAATTTCAAATACATTATCATATGCCAAAAGTATCATGTAATGGAATCATGGTATGAGTGTTATAGCTATTTTAGCAAAAGAAGATAAGATTAATACAACTATTGAATTATTATATTATATAGACTAAATTATATATGACCATAAGTAAAATATAAAATATTTTAAATAGAGAACCTGTTGCCTCAGGCATATACAAATAGATATAAGCTTTCGATACCGAAATCGAAAATATAAAGGAAAAACTGTTGAATATATACTTTTTTCAATGCTGATTTTCTTTGGAAGTCACCGTTAAGTCCCAACACGAAAATGCGTGTCTTTATGGCATCAGATAAGGGTGATACATAGCTTTTTTATATCTTTCGACAGCAACAGCATAAATATGTTTTATGTTACAGCCGGGTCGAATGAATACAACATTTTATTACGCTTATACAATTACCTAATTAAATAAAAAAAACCGTTATAGGCGTTTCTATTTTTTTCCCCTTTAAATAAACTAGGCTATGTTTAGAAGTCATTAACGGTAACGGCTGTTAAAATTAAAACTGAAGGAATATTTAAATAGTATTAAAGTTATAACAATTACTATTGACGGCAACCAAGTGCTTAATAGCCAATAATCTTAGTAAAGACCTATTTCTTCGGCATAATCTTTGCATGTTTTATACAACTTGTCGGTAATTATATTACATGAGTCTTTAAATGCAGTTCTATGCCGCAAATGTTTTATTTTAGCTAAATAATTCAGATATTAATTGTTCCTGTCATTTGGATTATACAAATATACTGTCAATTGTGTTTGTTGATGATTTCTATTATACAAACACTTAATTTCTTTCTCGAGTGTATTTAAAACACAAATAATATAAGAATATTTTGAACAAATATAATTATATTAAATAAACTGTAGTCTCCCATGTAAATAGCTGTAGTCAAGTTTTGTTCATCTTAACCACAAAGGTGCGTGAAATTTGTTATTAAAATACCACTTAGCAATTGTGTAAAATATTTGAAAAACATTTTAATCTAACAACTGATAACTTATTTTCTAATTGTACATTGTTATTGCGTTAAATGTTATAAACTAAAGAAAATAAACTTTTTTTTTCCATAATGTACTTAAAAATACAAGATTTAAATTTGATGAATATAAGAATTCCATATTTGATTACAAAGCCTCATTTTTTATATATACATTTATATGTGAATAATTGGACACTCTCCATATTACACATGGCCATTTTTCATTTTTGCCCTTTGCATTTGCCCATTTATTTTTCAGTGTCTATTAATATCATTATTTTATCTATTTCATTCACTAGAATAAACCACACTTAGTTATTGTTTTCTTTATTACATTGATGATGTTTGATTGATGCTTTGTTTGATTTGGTTTTGTATATTTATGTCAACAAATGAAAAAGTATACAAACGAATTAAAATATGTTCCTGGTATCGTTAAATAATATTTAACAAATCTTGCTTATAATAACATATATATACTACTATATTACCGCATATAAACGTGGTCGTTAAACTTTTTGGTGTTATACTATCTTGTTCTCTTTATGCATGCAATTGAAGGCACATATTGGTCTGTTCCAAGAATATCTGCGCAAAAATACGTGTTATATTTTCCAGTTTCTTTGCAGTTTATCTGAGGTACTTCCTTTGAAAAAATATTATATTTGTACTTCTAATTCTTTTGAAGACTCTAATGTGGGCTGAATAGGTCATTAGCTAATTTCAATATTTAACTTATACCCATTTCTTGAAATAATTGTATTTCAATTTAATTATCAATGTAAGTTCTAATAAAGTGCTTACTGTAAAAATACAATAAGGAATTGCATCTTCGTTAAGCAATAATCTTCCACAGTGGCATAGAGTAAGCCCTTCTTCCTAGAAGCTTTTCTGATGTTTATTATTATTTACTTTTAAAATCCGTTTCTGGGCTAGAAAACACGCGAGAATACTTCTGATTCTGGAAAACAACACTTTTATTTTGTTATTGCATTTAAGCATATAACATTTACCTTAAATGCCATAAAACGTCATAGCAATAAATTTACTTAAATTCATTCACAAAAACCTAAAATGTCCTACAAAATTTCAAACCAGACGAACGGAAATATCCACCAGTTTTTGCTTTTATACCTCCAACCCTTTAATGATTAAGAACATATTTTTATACACATTGAAAATAATGTTACAGGTAGTTACCATTCTATATTTTAATATTTTACAACATATTCATCAGTAGATTAAAAAAATAGAAAACTTTTTGTTGGCTATACTTCAGTAAACTAATACGTAATAAATAATTTAAAATAAACAAATAATAATATTATATAGAAGATAACATAATGTGTTAAATACTTGCATGTACAATTTAACTTAGCTCTTGAATTTGATGGCATTGATATATTGCTAAACGAAATAACAGTTTTCTACTTATTATTATTCAGATATTAAGTGTACATAGACACTAATCATAAAACGCTCAAAATCGTACTTTCCAATACTTAACTTTTGTTGTTTGATTTAGATAAATCTGCCACTACCGAAGTGCATCGTATACTTTTGGAAACTTATGGTAATATTACTCCTTAATATATAACGGCCGGTTTTGGTTTCAACGATGTTAAAATTACTTATATCATTCATGATGAAAAATTACTAAAACCCAATTCAAACGCCAAAAAAATCAACCAAGTAAGTTGAAATTTGACGAGTCAACTATTTCCATACCTTTATATACGACTAGAAACATCCAAAAAGGGAAAATGGCTAGTACATGAATTGACTGAAAAGACCATTTTGTCTCAATATGGCGGTTTCATTGTCTGTCAAACCAAGAAAGAAGAAGGTTCTCTGGAGTATTATGACTGACACTGACGATGAAAAGTGCATTTGGTACGAACATTCAAAGCGAAAAGGTTGTGGGTTAAAATGTAGAAAATCCAGGGACATATTGTTGTAAAATTACCAGGAATAGCAAGTAAAAAATTCAATGATCTTCTTACATAACGACCCTCGGACACACGTTACAAATATTGTGAAAGAACGCAGCTCGAATGAGATATTGTGCTCAGCAGATATAGCGCCTTCCAATTACCATTTACTCGGATCGATGACTTGACATGCATGGTTTCAAAATGATGAAGAAGGGCGAAAATGGACGAAAAAATCCAACATCGAGCTTTTGACACGGTAGAGCCATGTTGCCAGAAATGTAAGAAAATGTTTATAAATATATTAAGAAGTTAAAAAATTATTTCCCTTATTATTATGTCATCCTAGTAGATTTATATCTTCTGAAGTTATGAAATAGTTATTCCATGTATGTACCTAACTTTCACTATGTCTAAATCAATATGGCACTAATACTATTAAATAGAATAGTTTTTTAAAACAAACTTTGCAGAATTAGCTATTAATATCAAAAATACTCATCAATAGTAAAAGATTCACTGTTACAAAATTTAATGAAAATGTAATAATTAAATGAGTTATGAGAAGCTCATAACTTACAATCCAGTGTATTTTATTTTAAATAACATTTTTCACATACTACGAAAAAAATTCGTTTCCTTGTAATCAGGCTAACGCCAATGATAAAGTGCTACCACCCCTGCCGATATGGGGCCGTCTTAATTTCCGGTAACTCATATTTCAATTGATGGGGGCGAAGTTAAGACACCCCCGGCTACCGCAAATGCACACGGTATACATTATACATCATCATTATCTCGGCAATGGGCCACAATCGTCTTCTCTTGCGGCCCGAAATGTGTGCCCAAGGTATTGGTTTTTGAGCTATTGCGAGGGGAATCATAAAAGCAAACTCTAAAAAATCGCACTGTCATTTGTTAGTTACACAAAACCACCCCACATAATTGGGAAAGACGAGGGTAGCGACCCTCCAACGATGCGAAATCAATGGGCCAATAGTTTCTGCCGCTTTAGGACAGATTTTTTTTATTACTATTACGAAGGGATAACAGAAAAAGTATGGGCCGAATATGTATGATATAAAATTAAAAACCAATATTTTACCTAAACCAGCGGCAAATATAAATTTGTTTTATTTTCCAACATTGGCTTTTGAAAATATTTTATTACTTCCGACTCTAATCAGTGAATATTCAGTGTTGCGTTTTCGACATTCATTAATTGCTTTTTCCGTTTGATTTGAAGAAAAATACTGCCAAAGGCCATCAAACACTTAGAAACTTATGACGATACTACCTCGTTTTAGCCCAATAGACGGTTTTGATTTCAACGATTTCAGAGGTCTGGAGAGTCGAGAATTTCTAATTATTATTATTTGGATGGAAATTCGAGTGAAAATCCCAAAAAAAAAATAGACAGCTCAGCTAGAAGCCGGAATTAACTGTTTCCCGATCTTTATGGGAAAATAACTACCACACAAAGTAACTGAAAACTGTCGTTTCGAACTATTTCAACATAGCACATTCATTACATGTTATGCCAACTTCATGCATATCTTCTAATTACCACTTCTACAAATCAATGCAATATGTTTTCGCTAGTACATAATTTCCAAAAGCTGTCTAAGAAAGTAAATGGACCTATGATAAAAACTCATACAAATAATATCAACATGAATGAACTTTTTGGAGAGACCATATTTCGTCTCAGCATTATTACACCACACTGTTCACAAGATTTAAACCTCGAAACTTAAACTAATTAAAATATCATTATCGAACAAAAACTAATATTTGTTTCAAACATTTTAAATTGTTTTATATACATATTGATAACAATATATCCGAAATAAATTGTAAGTAACAAGTACAAATGATATATACCACACGTCTTGCATAAGATAAAAGTTAAATATATTAAACGCGCTATTATTCGAATGAATATGCATTAAATTCACGCCTGTTTTTATCTTTGCAACATCTTGTATGATTTAATACTGCAGTAGAATTAATATCGTGTAAAAAAAGTTTAAGAATTTATGTGTATTATTTTCCTTGTTTTTACGAGAAATATAATTTATTAAATCGCACGACATGAGCCGTAAAGTCAGAACGATGCCGTTGAAATGGCGATGAAAGCAATTTCGTCTTGATGAGGAGCGACCAGCAGTTGCATTTTACAAAGTGCCGCCAAAGTAGAATGGACGGCATCTTGGTCCAGTTGTCCGACAGCGCGATAATAGAAAATGATAAATGGCGCCGCGCTGGCTCCAAGTCGAACCCCATACGACAGTTTATTTTTACAGGACATCGTCTCATATTAAATTTCAACTGATCCTGATTAGGCGTGAAGGACATACAATGAAACCATTCCTCTTTTTTTGTTTTGTTATGTTTTTGATTTCATACGTTTTTTATCATCATATACGCATAAGTTATAAAATGTGAAAGGGTTTTCAATACACAAAAAAAACTAGTACTTTAGTTCAAAGTACTATTTTATTTCATTGAAAATAAATAGGCGACTAGTTGAACAGCGATACAAAGCGACGCTGAGGGTAAAACTGGTAAAAGTAATCCAGAGGTCTATTAACACCATTCTTAATAGCTGCTCCCTCAGCTGTAGATCGTAAACAGTACGGTACTTCTCATGACCTAACACATCCCTCCACTCATAAGGAAAAGACCACAGGGATGGACGTAGTTGATAAGTCCGCTTATAGTTATTCGAAAATTGTGTTTAAGCATCGTCTATGGATTTTATTTAAATGAGATAAGAGGCGACTGGTGGAACGGCGATGCAAAACAACACTGAGGGTAAAAATAACTAAAACTCATGCCAACGTCATTCTTTAGAGCTGGATAAGATGGTGCGCGTTGAAAAGAGAAACTATTATTTACATATTCTGACTGACATATTCCTCTTTTGAACGATTATATTGTCAACACTTCTGTATGACTCCGAAACTTGGCACTGTCATAGTCTGATAACTGTAAGCTTGAAGTCTTTTAAATGCAATGCCTTAGTTTGAAAAACGTAGGTTACATAGATTTGGAAATATCTGCCGAATAAAAAATGCAAAAATTCCTCATAAACTTCTGTGGCAAAATCGAAATTTCAGATGGAAATTACAGCGAACAGCTCTGAAGAAAACACGCAGTATACGTACACATAGTATACGTTGGCGAGTTGACAATCTCCCCAAGTGCGGGCAATTGACCGATGATGATAAAATCATAGAATATAAATGATAGAAAATAAATTCTCTAATTAAATTTGAACTCCTTTATTTATGTATTTGTGTCAATTTATACATGCAGCAGGTAATTGCCTACATTTATTTCGCTATATACATTGACAAATTATATTTTCCTTTTTAATATTACCCACTTCACTATAATTCCACTTCACATGAAAATATACACCCCTTGCTTTACACTTACCCTTTTCAACGTTGAGAAATTGCGTGATAATCAACAATTCCCCCACCGTCTTAAGTAGATAAGAAGGAAAAAAGTCTCGGCACTGACCACAACGTTCATATATAATTTATGATGCGCTATGACTCACCTCGACGTCAGTATCGCCAAATGCCATGCCAGCAAACGGAATGATGGTAGAGAAAGCGAGAAAGCTTAAAAGGTAATCTCTGTGTCTTTTATAATGATATATACGTGTGTGCGTCTCGAGTAGAAAACTACGGGTTTTTATTTTTCCCTCTCGAGAGGATGAAAAAAGGCAGATCGTTCATAAAAACGAAATTAATGGAACATAAGGAGGCGACATAAAAACGGATAATAGAAACGTTCTTAATTGTTTTCTTTTATTTTGTTAGACAGCTAAATTGGACTGTTAAATAAAATTAACGGCTGAACAACAGTAACGGTTCATATAAAAACAAACATATTTTACCTGAATATTCGTGCGTCTGGAGACTAGATTCGGAATATGAATCCCTTCTGTTTTTGTTATTGTGACAGGTCAATTGAAAAGTCCCCGGCTTACCATAGTAAAACACATTGTTTTGCCAAAATTAATTTTTTTTATTCAACATAATTCCGTTCAAGGGTGATACACTGATTATAGCGACCCTCCAACTTTTCGACACCATTTTTGTAATAAGATTTGTCCTGCTGCAAAATAGGCCTCAGTTTCGGCGATCACCTCTTCATTCGACGAAAATTTTCCCATAGTGCTTTCTTTTGAGATCTGAGAACAGGAAATAGGCGCTGGGGGCGTGATCTGGAGAATACGGTGGATGAGGAAACAATTTGAAGCCCAATTCATGGATTTTTGCCATCGTCATCGCATTGGTGAAGCAGCACTTTCTTTTTCTTCAAATGCGGCCGTTTTGTGGCGATTTCGTCCTTCAAACGATACCATAACCCTATTTAATAGTCGCTGTTGATGGCCTTCTTTTTCAAGGTAGTCAATGAAAATTATTCCATGCGCATCCCAAAATACAGGCGCCATAACCTTGCCAACCGACTGTTGCGTTTTCCCACTTTTTGGAGCGGCTTCAACATGCGCAATCAACTCGGATGACTGTCGATTGGTCACAAACGCTGCTCCGAATCATCAACTCATCGTTGTTTTTGGTCAAAAGTTAGTACGCGCGGCACCCACTTTGCACATAGCTTTCTCATACCCTAATATTACTTACATAATATTACAAAAGTACTAAGATAGTTAATTGACTAATTGTAATACATAATACAAAGATTATTGCACATTGAAGCTATTTAAAACGGCCTTACTCTTAGCGTGGACTAGGAAATATCGACCTGTGTTATCGATTACTCTCAACAAATTTATTTACCTGTTATCTAGTAATATATG
Organism: Rhynchophorus ferrugineus; assembly: GCF_030347505.1. Taxonomy (NCBI): domain Eukaryota; kingdom Metazoa; phylum Arthropoda; class Insecta; order Coleoptera; family Curculionidae; genus Rhynchophorus; species Rhynchophorus ferrugineus. Next base: position 47,321,138 of record NW_027472580.1, read on the forward strand.
AAGTCTACTAATTGACATCAGCGAACATCAGCTAGACGCCCAGTCTATTAACATAATTACCAGTCTGAGTGCGTAATTTAATGTAATGTTAGCATGTCTTTCCATAAAGCGCTCGAACTGATAGTACTGTAAACGTACCAGGTGAACAGGAAAGTCATTACAGTTTTTATCTGAAAAAAAAACTAAATAATTTTCAATAAAATGGAAACATTTATTTATTAAAAGTATTGGCCATTTCATTCTATACATTTTGTCCATTTTTAAGCAATTTATGGATGCCATCCCAAAAAAACTGTTTGTCCTTTGAGAAAATCCATTCATCGAGCCATTTTCTAACTTCTTCGGAACTGGAAAAATGCTGCTCAGCAAATGCGTGTCCCACTGATGCGAAAAGTTGATAGTCCGACGATTGAAGATCAGGAGAGTACGGCAGGTGCGATATGCTTTCAATGCTTTGTTGACCGGTTTGGCTTTATGAGACGGTGCATAACGCACGTGCTGACTTTATCCTGTCTTCCGGTCCATTCTGGTCGTTTTTCAATCAATACATGTTTAGGGTACAGGTGCGGTTAGATAAAGACAATATATTCGACGATTTATTTCCGTACAAATGGAATCTAATTATATGCAGAAGAAATATTTATTTTTAGACGAACAGATATTAAACAATAAACAATATATTAAACACTAAACAAGATCACACTATAAGAATATAAAAAGAAAGAAATGCACGTGGCAGGGTTACCTTCAGGTGTTACGAACAGTGGCACGTCTGATCACTCTCAGAGTCGGGAACAGAAAGAACCTCGAGGCGTCGCGTCATCCCCTAGCTTCACCACCCGAGGTTGCCACGTCGTACCCTCTGTCAGTACCACTTGTTGCCACCTCACCATGGGTGCTAACTTCAGGTATGTGCAACGCCTCGAGTAGATCTGTGGGCTGCTGAGAATTGTGGGAAAATTCGAAACATCTGAAGGTCGCTACACATGCTTCAAATTGATCATTTGTTGTAGGTAATGACCACCATAAACTCTTTGACCAGGTTGCAATAATAATTTTCTATTTGCCTGTCATTCAATTCATGTGGCACCCATCTTCCCATGTTTTGGATATTTTCCACTGCTCGTAATCGGTCGCTAATTATATCAGGGGCCACATCTAACGCCAACAATTCTAACGCTTCTGTCAATTGCTTTTGAGTTTGGGTTGTGTCTTCATACAGTAACTCTGGCAGCTTCGTATCTTTAAACTTTTTGGGTCTACGAGGACGTAATTGGTCTTGCACATCTAAATCACCAATTACGTGCAGAATACGACTACATATGTGCCATATCATAGCACGGCATATTTAAGCCTACCGACATCTGCTAGAAAAACCGGTAATGGCTTTCTAGTACGTTTGATATATCGAGAATATCGTCTGAACGATTATTTTTACAGTTACTTAATTACTCAAAAATGTTAGCTAAGAATTTTGAAGAAAAAGTTAAATATTCCCATTCCCATATATATAAACACCTCACTTACGTTGTTCAGTTCTTGTACGCGCATTAAATTTTATTTCAATCTAAAGCCAGACAGTCAACAAAACAGTAAAGCCACACACTTACAATTAGTAACACTATCTAGTAATTTTATTATATCTCAAGTTCTACTCTTAAGTTCCAGTTCCAAACCTAAACCTTATCGGTTGATAGATGTATGTTATAAAGCGAGATTTATACGATGTTGTTAGTAAGGTTCTCGTTTGCACTAGAATAGAATAGAACCGACAGTATCACATGTGCAGTAGATTGAGCAAGTCTCCACTTCTTTACGTTAAAATAAAATAATTATCAAGAATATAATAGTGCTTTTTCATGTATTTGAAAGGTACATGTTTCATAACTGGCGCAGTGGGTCTTTAGTTAACCGAAAGCAGAGCAATATTTTCAATAAAGGAAGCGAATTATAAGCAAATGAAAACAGGTTGCCTTTGAATTAGCAATTGTTCTGCATCTACTGGAAACATTTTGACACAATTCATAAATGGAGTTTCAATAAAAGCATCGCAGTGAACCTGAGCACTGAAATCCTTAGCAATTGGCTATTAAAAACTGTTAGAGGAACATCTTTAGTCAATCGATTAATGACACAACCATCGCAGTTCAGAATGTAAGGCCACCAAAACCGAGCTGAAATTGCTCTGAACTAACGGAATAGACAGAAGTATTTCAAATTGTAGGGCAACTAAAGGTGGCAGTGTCTAGTTCGCTCAACCGTAGACTATTGGAATTTGTAGAGAGCAGAAATTGGGGAACGTTTCTACAGGTATGTCGTGAAATTTTGGTGTAAACAGTGCAATTCGGAAGATCATTAAGGGTAAACTGCGAGTACAACAGTAAAATGTCCAGACGACCACGCTCTTCGACAGTTTATCATGAGAGAGGTTATACTGCGCGATTGAGATGGAACTGGATATTCTAGCGTCTGATGATATGATGCGGCCAGTGGTGCGTTTACATTATAAGGGTCTTGATCACAATAGAATGGGATTGAAGCGGCGGTTTTATATGGTCTGTCAATAAGTTGTCACTTCTTTCCATTAATAAAATAATTTTTAGGTAAAATGAACATTTTTGTTTCAATCCTATACTCATATCTACTCTCGTAACCCCTAGTCTCGTAACTTATATATTTTGTATCTACATGGCCCGCTGTCTCCAACGACAACATGAACCGAAAATATAACCTCAATAATTTTTTAAAAATTATTAATTATTAATTAAAAAAAATGTTATATAAAAACAACTAAGAATATAGTCGGAGTTTACTTATTTACATTTAATACAAGAGCTTGAGTATCATACCGAAGTGTATGTCTCGGATTTTTAATAATTAACTGTCAGTGTTTGGTAACCCGTTTTTAAACTGCAATTTGTGTCAGTCGACTTTATTGCATATAACTTAATTTCTGATTTCTTACCTTATTGACAATATTTTGCAGTTTATTTGTAACTGTTTTAATGTTGCAATAATTAGCCCATATAGCTGTTTCTGCTTTTAACATATATTGAGTAGGTGTAGAACATATTGAGTATTAGTCAATGGATTATTATTAACAATGGATTTTAGTTTTCACTATTTGTCTCCATATTTATTTACAGCATAAACTACGCCTCCAAATAGAAATGAGCAAATTCCTACATAGTCAAGCTTGTTTTTCTATTATATTCATAATTTTCTTTTATTAATTACATTAGATATGCTTAATACAATCAAAATTTAAAAATGAATTTATTACTACAGTTCTGTTGTAGTTGCATTAATACACAAGCAAGGCGAGGACAGGATTATATCCTAAATTAATGTAAAACTAAACTACTTAAGCTAAAGTAAAGAATACATTTACACACCAAACATGTTCGTGTGGTTTGGTTCGCATCAATCTTCTGATTTCTTGCGTGTCGTTCAGTATCTGTATTGCTTCCAAGTTGCCTCATATCCATAATGTCGAATGTTTATTTCTACATCCAAACTGATGAACTTTGATGAGTCACTTTTCTTCAATAATTGTTCTGAGATATTTTAATAATATATTATAATTTAGTTTTAAACGAAGGAGAATTACTTTTTTATTTCAATGTTCTGCGGATCTGTCTTCTGAAGAAATGGAAATTTTCTATGGAATGGAATAATACCCCAAAAATATTTTATTGTATTTCAATGTGCTAATTGGTATTTTTAAATAATATACTATAATAAACATAGACAATACAGTAGAACTAAAACAAAACCTAAAATCTAAATATGTGTAGTAAGCAAAAACAATATATAAAAATTAAAAATATACCTAATCATACAAAAAAAACTAATCCATGACATAATTAAAATGATCTGAATGAAATAATATAAATGCTTTATTTATTACTGAACGGAAATATTTTTTAACAAAAATCCAGAGATTAATGGAAATATTATCTATTATTGCCATAAAAACAGTCAAAATATTTTACTATTTATTATTCCCAATTTTAATCTTTTCACCCTATTACATTAACAATCATGAAAAATATCGTACCAAAATGCTATAATATATTATTATTTACAAACAAACTGTCAAAAAGTCATAAAACTACATATATTACATACAAATTTATGTAAACATAAATTGGGTACATTTTTGAAAAAATCGCGGCTAGGACGACCGAGCGAGAATGTTAAAAATCAGTCGATCGACACTAGTAGAACAAAAACTAAAAGTACGACTGAAACAGTCCATAGTAAATAGTAGATAGGCAAGAGACAGAACTAAAAATCTATAAAGTACTTACATAACTTTTAAATATAAAATGTTATAAATATACATTATTAGACTGCATAGGTATTTTATTAGCAAAATAAGGTATAAATCCAGCCGATGACAGCATCACTAGTATCTTTGCACCTGTCGCAAGATCCGGCGAGATAGACGACAGCGCCCACGTTAAGAGGCGCCATCTATCATTTATTAATATAAGTGAAGGGGCAAAGTGATTTATGACGTCACAGTGCCGCAGAGACGGGGTAGATTAGGGTAATTTGCTCAGCTTTATTGTTTTAAATTGGAGGGTGCCATAAATGAAATGATCTCGCCGATAAGGAAACAGGACGGGGGGATGGTTGTTTTAAAACAATTTCTCGATACAGAAAATAAACGGACTGGTTTCAGTTGCGTTTTCATCTTGATTAAGCTTCTGGTGGCGTTGGACGTACTCTGGGGACAGATAATTTATTTATTACTTTTACTTTATCGTTTAATGATTTAACTATATTTCTTATGTTACATTTACGTGCATTATTAATTTTATTATATTTTCATTTTATGTTATATCCGCAAGCCTTAATATATTGATATTAATGATAACGATTTTTAACAATATTAATTAAGACATTTTCAAAGTATTTCCTTCAAATGATGGTATAGGGGATCTGGGTTAAATTGAAAAGTGTTGGGATTTAATTTCTCTATGGCAAAAATTAAATCTAAAAGTGGAATAAATAAACAAGAAGCGGTAGACTATCTTTATTGTAGTAATATTCCAAATTTACAACTTAGTCGCTTAATCATTTAATTCAACTCTTCAATTAAACTTGTTGAAATCCATATTTATTGCAAAAGATCTTTACTATTTTATATTATTTGAATATCCTTCCAATAATGAAGGCCAAGCAATATCTAGACTAATGCAAAGACTCATAGGGCCGAACTCAGAATATTCCTCAATTATTATATCATATATCATTGCAATAAATAAAATATTGCCGCAACACCAAGATAGTTTATAAAATTAAGTGGAATTATGTTTTGAGGTAGAAGATCAAGGTAAGGAGGAATATATTATTGCTTGACTCTTCAGCACACTGATTGCGAAGTTGTTCGCCAAATTATAGGTCTTATAGTTTCGAAGATATAGGCTATCGAAAATTGATATAATTCCACTATCCGCTGCGTTTCTTCTTTTTCAACAAAATCTAAAATTGGCGTTATGACTTACGGATTTTCTTGAAATTAACACACTAAAAACTTTTTAGCATGCTGATTACTAAACCGTTCTGAATTATCTCTTATAGTTTCAGAGTTACAGACTTTCGAAAATTTACATACGAGGGGGAATCAAATATAAACGGTAATTTTGTAAATACACAAAGTAAAAATTTTTCAATGTAGTCACCTCCGGGCTCTATCCACTTCGTTCACATTCCTACGTACTCTTCAACACACCATCGATTTGGAAACTTGAATATTCCTTCCTCATAAAAAGTTTGACAGCGAGTTGTCAGACAATTGCGCATGCAATACTCCTCCACATCATCATTGCTTTCAAATATTTTGCCTCCAACTTATTCTTTCAAAAGCGCAAGCAAAAATAATCACGTGTCGGGGCATTAAGGAGGATGCTCGAGGGTTTCCCAACGCATTTCTTCCAATTTATTCACTGCGTGTCGTTGTCGTAACGGATGATGACGTCTCGAATGAGCATACCCCGTCGTTTACCTTGATACGAGATATGACATGAGATTTCTTCAATCCGGCGATCACTTTCAATAATCTTTCGAACAGCACAGATGTTTTATTTGTGGGCATTGATCAAGACTTTCATTGTCGACACGTTCTCACCCATCTCTGAATACCGTGACCCACGTATACACTCGATTCTGAGACAGTGTAGCATCAAATATTATATATGTGTATATAGATCAAACGAGTGAAAATTTATGGTGGTTTAACGCCCTCATTGGTTAAAAACTTTATGATGATGCGTTTTGTAACAGACTAAGGTACCTGGCGCTTAGTCAAGGCTGTACTGCGAATAGAACTGAGCACTGAAGAATACGCTAAACTCCAGGTAATTATGTAATATTGTGCGCATGCGCCAAATATTTGCGCTCATCCTTTCCCCACATACAGTGTATAATTGGCTCATTTAAAATTAACCGTTGTCGAGTGAAAAGAAATAAACTAGAATATGTAGATTAAAAAAAATTATGATTAAAATGTTTTAAAAAATTAAATTGTTGTGTTATTCTTAGTACTGTAACATACATTGGTTATAAAATTTGAAAGTTTAAGTTTTATAATGTTAAAATTACCAAACAGCTTCAATTTTGTTTATGGTGAGAATATTAAGCGCCAAACTTGTAACAAAATATTTTGTACATCAAGAAGTCTGCATATGCCAACATTTCACCCCGATATAGCTACAGATTTCTAAACGATAAAAATAGGCAAAAAAGACCATTATTCTTTTTGTTGAAATAAAAACGTTGCAAAGGGTATTAGAGAAATAATATGCAATTGTACTAGAAATAATATTAAAGGTAATTATAACTTTTATACACATTTTGTTGCAATTAACGATCCATTTGTTTTAGGTTAGTAAATGTGCAATACGTCAATTAAAATATAATGAGTTCAGTAGTCGATTCATTACTGGGATTTGCACATCAAAAATAGTAGCAAAAATTGCGGGATTTTGCAGAATGCAAGAGTAGTGGAGAACGACACTTTGAAAAGATAAAATTTACCAATTGACCTGAATCGAATAAACAAAATATATAACATTAATCATCAATGACACCCTAACGATCTAATGACTACTGCTCTGAAGGTGGAGGAGTGAAACGGAGGTTAACGCGGTTAAGTGGGTGAATAGGAGGTGAACCGGATTTTTTCTATACAACTGAGTTGCAGCTTCAACTAGTTTATTTAAAGCCCCTTTCAAAATCCTACGTTATTTGAAATAATCGTAAATAATTGTAATGATAAAGTTCTGTAGTAAAATAATTGGGAACTATTGATTTTACATTATTAACACGTTCACTGCCGATTTTGCATCAAATACATACCCTAGAAGCCGACTAAGTTTCTCCTGATCACAAGAATAAAATATTCCTAATAACGTTTTTTAAACTTGTGTCCAGTTTAGATTTTAATATTTGTTGACAAAATTTTTTTTTGCGTTACGCGCAACGGCATGATAGGCACTGAGGTCAAATAAGAAATGTGCCGTGGCGATTGAAAATCGACAATATCGGAAAATATATTGTTAATTAGAAGATATAGTTTAATATACCATAACAAAATTATGTATCTAATGGGAATGATTCAAATATTAAAATAAGATAAAAAGATATTCACCAGAATGACAAGAAAAATATAACTGCCAATGTCAAAATAAAAGTCAATATTACTACAAACAAACAAAAAATTTATTCAACTAATTGAGAAGTCAATCGAAATAAATAAACGACCATAAGCTAATACAAATTTTCACTAAAACTCACGCAAAAATTCAGCGCAATCTAAAGAGTAACCAGGATATCCAGGACATGCACTGCATACATATATAGTGCCTTTTTTTTGTAAATAAAAATTTTCAAATTACTTTTCCTGCTTTCTTCTCCTCAAATTATTTTATTATTTTATTAGTATTTTCAAAACATGTTCGCTGATAACCGCTCTGGAAGTAGGTTTGGACGGAGCCTTTAGTAACCTTTTTATGACAGACAAACGAAAGTCGCAAATTGAAATACGATTTCCTGAATATTTATTGTAAGATTAGAACACGTTTCATATCTATTTTTCCATTTTTAGGACGAGAGGACCGTGACATATCGATATTTTTTCCCGCCATATGCAATTCTGTAATACGTATGAATTAAAAATAAAAAATCGAAACCAAGCACGTAAATGACTTACCTATAGTCTTCAGATAATTCCGATACAACTGTACGGGCGCATTGCTAATGGTGAACTAAATACAAGGCTTAGAAAGACCTCTGCACAAATAACGCGCTGAAGCGTAATTGGCGCCCAATGAAAGCTAAATATTACGAGCTAGCGCGTTGTTGGCATCGAACGTGTTAATGTTTTTTTTAATAATTCTAACCGTACCTAATATTTAAATCTTAAAATTTCATTAACCTATTTATGTTATATCTTTTTACCAAAATTTTATACTACAATTAATATCTAACACCTATATAAAAGATTCATAACATTTTACGACATTATTCCAGAACTATGCGTAGCATAAACGGTCTTATTTATAAATAAACGATGAGTCTTTGAATTATTTGTCATTATTATTTCAACTATTCAAATATATAACCAACGAGCTAATAAATCACCACAGTTAGACAAATAAATGGCTACTGATCGTGAAATGTGACGGAGCGAAGTAGATAGTTTACAGCTTCGATGTTGCCATACCATTTGTCGATATAGATCCTGGCAAATTAACATATTATAGCGTGAAGCAAGTTGTAAAATAAAGGGGGGGCAGACTGTCGTCTGTCTCCGCTTCGTCATTACCGGGGGTTTGCACCCTTCCTATAGCCTGTGCTGACGTTGAAATTTATTGAAAGCCCTTTATTAAACATTAAACGAACAGAACTGACTAGAGTATATGAAGGAAACTTGGATTCAATGAGGTTGGGGTTGATAGCTGTGTTGTTTATTTTCTTATCACTATTGATTGAAAAGCGTCAGTGGATTTTCCCTTCTTTCTTCTTATATTAAACGTATTCAGTCGGAAATTCATGATTTGAAAACGTAAAAATATTTACTAACCTTTTACTTATAAAAAGCATTATAAAAGTTAAATTATATATCTAAAATAAATGGTTTCTTTTTTAAGTCTATAGAAATATCATCATCATCAACTATAACCAGCGCTCGGTGAAAGTATTTGAACAGATATTCCACAGTTGATGTCTCAGAATTTTAAATATCAGCTTCTTCTCATTCAAGTTAGTATTATCTTTATCTGCGTCTTTTTTGATTTACTCGTTTTATATTTTATTTAAAAGGTCCATATCATTTCAAAACTTTATGAGAAATGTGTTCATCTCAACTGAAAAACCTGCAGATATAAGACCGTACCAACATTTAAATCTAAAGAGCCTTTTAGAAAGATTAGTAAAATAAGGAAAATAATAAAAATAAGAAATATTTCAAACATTTGGTCAATTTGGCAGATCTTATCCAACATATTAGCAAACCTTTAGTCCATTTAATAAATCAGCAAACTCACGTCATCTAAATTGATGACCTCAAACTCTAGCATTCCCAAACTCTGCATTCAAACGAGTAAAAATGTCTGATATTTTAACGCCTTCATTGATTTCAATTTATGATGATGCCTTGTGCAACAGACGTAGATACGTCACGCTCAATCATGGCTGTACTGCAACTAGAACCGAGTACAGCTGCTACCCACACAGGTTTTCCCCCTCTACATAAACCAAAGAATATTGTGCATCGAATCCTCTAGATCGGAATTACGTGTAAAGCTATGTAGTAAAATAACCGTTTTTATATGATGCCCCCTCATATATATATATAGCCAAATTAATGTAAAAAAACACGTTCAGCTTCCAAGGCTTCCCTTCCCAAGAGAGTGCCAATATATGGCCGACAGTAGAACGAAACTCAATATAACCGATAATCGCAAAAATTCCATATGTGATAATTGCCCTATAAATTGACTAAATACAAAAATTTCGGTTCAAAGGCTGTCTGCTCTTCTCGACCTGTTTCTTCAGAAGCAGTCCTCTTGAAGTATCTATTTCATAATGTTCATAAGTACATTTTAGTTTGTACAATATTTACTATCACTTTTTGTCAATATTGGAAAAATTACAATTTTTTTTCCACGAATTTTTTGAAGTAATATTACATTTATGACTTGGTTTTGGTCCAGTGGTATTATTTTCTTCGAAAAAGGGGGAGTTTCTATATTTGGTTGTATATATATATATATATATATATATATATATATATATATATATATATATATATATATTCCGATTTCTCCTTCAATTGTGGATCGATTTTCAAAATTTTTATTCGAAAGAGTGCACTTCCGAGGTGTTCCCATTGGAACAAAGTCAGGATTTGGAAGGAGGTTGGGGGGAAGGAGGAAATCGCTCAAATTACAAAGGCGCTTACAAAGTTTTCACATATTTTTTTATCTAAAATAATCAAATATTTGTGTATAATGTCGCTGAGCTAATGCGACGGAAAATCGGAAGTCGTTCAGTGCAAAGGCCATTCAGTCTGGTTTTTAAGCACTAACTATAGAATATAAAAGCTCGTAGAAATATTATAGACAATTGCTTCTGGTTTGATTGTTAAGCGGGTTCGATTCCCGGCGCGGAATTTTTTTTTGTTGTTCTAGTTTAGTTAGAACATTTGTTAAATCACCTAGGCTCCTAATTTTCGATTATTGTTTCTTTATCCCTATTTTTCCTCACACAGGCTGCAGCTCCGCTTAACTTACTCATTGCAATACTTAATAAAGCAACTGCAAAATTTTCTGAGTAAAGATCTAACACTAAAAAGAAAAAACCAAATGCTTAACTAAATAATTGAACCGACTTCAAAAAATAAATAAGGAACTCCCAAAAATGTAAAATATAATCAAACTTAGATTTTTAACACAAAAAATATTTTAAAATAAAATATGTACATAATAATCGTTGTAATAACTATATAAAAATAAACAAAAACCTTAATTAACCTATCTACTACACGTATTTTATATTCTACTATATACACAATTTAGCTTAATGCCTACATAAAACTATTTATTTATTTACAATATCATTTCAACTACTACCAAACAATACAAAAATAATAATATAATTTTGAGACATACACAAAAAAATGAGTTAGCAAATTTAAATTTAAATAATTAAATAATTTAAATATAAATGTTTGGGCTCGGTTGGGTTCTTAAAATTAAATTACGATCAAAACAAATCTAATTTCTTGTTCGGTACCAGATTCAAAGTGATCAGTTGGTAGTAGTTAAAATAATATTGTAAAGAGATAAATAATTTTAGGTAGGTATTAAGCTAAATTTTGTGTATATTATAGAACATAAAATACGTGTATTAGAGAGGTTAAATATAAATAAGGTTTTTGTTTATTTTTATTTAGTTACTACAACAACTATTATGTACATAATTTATTTTAAAATGTTTTTTTTGTGTTTGAAATCTAATATATAATTAAAAATAATAAAGTTTGATTATTTAACATTATTGTTCGTAGACTTATAACTACCTCCCGATATCCTGGTAATTAGATAAAACGAGCGATTTATAATATTCGCGATTTATTATATTTTAATTTCACTTAACCATTAAAAAAATGCATTGTTATTCTTACAAAGTTATAAGACAAAAATAAAACACATCATTAGAATACTAAGTTGGTTAACTTAGATACATAAACTTTTTCAATGGCTAAAATTACTTCATCTTGTAACTTTTGATAAACAAATGGTAATCTTGAAACTCCCCACACAAATTTAGGCCAATAAATAAATATTTGTTGGCAACTTTTTGAATGGGGACCATCAAGGATGCAGGAAAATAGAAAACTTTCTTATAAAGAAGTCTTCTACCTAATTCTGTTTTAATTCTTTCACTTAAGAACTTTTATGTAAGAGAAAAAAACAATCTTTTAACTCAAATAAAGAAGCCATTTAAAATACGATAGTAAAACTTCTTCGGCGGGCTTCTTTATCTGTTTGTTGTTTTTAATTGTAGTACATGTAAGGGGAGAAAGCTTAGTAATATTTGGTGTTACTGCTGTGTATATAGAGAGTTATGATGGATTATTACACAAGTTCATGTGTTAGACAATAGAAGGAGAATAAGTGGATTAAGGTTCTACTAAACCCTTCGGAATTTACACAATATTTCGGCTTTGTTCATTAATTTAATTTTCATTAAGGCTGATTATTCTATGTATTAAAGTTGCTGTGTGTGATATTAAAACGCTTATAACGAAATGATCTGCAAATATATTATATTTCAGACAAGTGATATAGGGTATAATTAACTTAATATTGTTAATCAATAGCTTATTGGTGTATTAATATAAACAGAGTTTTTTTCAAATAATAATATTTTTTGGTAATTTTTTTCCTCAGATACCATAACATATATATTGCTATTTTCTTGTCTTTTGATTTACTTGATTCTGAAGTCACTATGACAAGTACCGAGTGGCTATGGAAAATTTATTTTTCAATATTGATTACCAACTTATTAATCAAGTGCTAATAATCTAGCTCTTTGAAAGCTATGAATGGTGGTTTATTTTGAAACAAACTGTGCAGAACATCGAGTTTCTAAGTTTCTCAAAGCCACGTGAACATACCGCGAAATATTATAAATTTAAGTCCATAAATATAATAATATATTATCCAAACATTGTTGAGAAAAAGTGTAAAAGTAAAGTAGAATATCACTAAAACTGGCATCTGATATAAGGTAAAAGATGAAATTACGGGATATATACATATGTTACAATTCTTCTTCAGTTATATTTCGAGTATGGTGGTATCCCAGGGTACCGAAAACAGACACATTTTGAAAAAGAATATAATTAACCGTATATATTCCACATAGATAATCGCAGTGGAATATCGCATTTGAGGTCTTGATTTATCAAAGAAGGAACTTCTAAAGTCAAGGTTACATCAATAAAACCGGCTGCACAGTGACGGGCTTTGCTTTAATTTCTATTTCTTTTATTTCTAGTTTTCTTATTTTTTACTTTTTTAATATTAATGGTTTACTGTAAAGTTTAAATTTAAATAAGATCCAAGTTGATAAATGTAGATTCTTCTAAACCAAGGTTTTAAAAGACTTTGTTGTTTCATAAGAGTAACCGTTTCTTTTGTATTCATATTGATGATGCAATTTATATGAAAGAAAATTATGCAAAAGCACTCTCCTTGAGAACTATCAACTTGAATATAGCATAGAATAGGAATATAAAGGTGTTGGAATAAAGCAAAGCGGATTTATAGATATGTTTGTTCAGGAATCATATAAGAGGTTATTATTATATCTATTAAAAAAAAGACACTGGCGCTTCAAGTATGCTCTATATTACAGCTCAAAAATTCTATATTATAAAACTAGAGCTACTAAAATGCCTGTTTGTCATATTCATTTTTCTTAATACACAATTAGGATTTTGTCATAAAGGAAACTTTTCAATTGCTTCTTTCTTTCAACATTTTCAAGCCAGTAACTTGGCTGGATGATACACGTCTTCTGGGATGATTCCAAAGTTGGTCACTCACCCATGAGGTCCATGGTTCAGAACCCCCGTTAAGCAGTAGACCCAGTCCAGATAAATTTTAGTTAGTTAAAGAAGATTTTAAATATAACAAATGTTTATCAAATTTGCATTTCATTACTGAATCTTGGAAAAATAATACTATGAGGTTATTGTTTGCTTTTCATTACAAATATATGTCCAAAACATTGGAATTAATTAAGAATTTGATGTATATCAGGATATACCTAAAATACCACGTCTAGAATATTGATCTTACTGATGACTAATTTAAAAAATGTTCACGTCTCTCCTAAAATGGTCGTCTAAAAATGGTCAACGAACGTGAAATAGTAGATGTTTTGTCTAACGTGATACACTTTCATCTCATATATGTGTTTGCACTTCTTGTACTGATATTTCCAATATAACTATCTTTTTAATTACTATATAATGATGAGGTTAAAATATCATTCTCTAACTGAAAATGTAAACTCAATCAATATATAATTGATAACTATTAGCGAAATAAAACAAATAAACAACTAGCTCAAAATTATAATTATGAAACTAAATGAGACTAATGATGTTTAATACAAAATTAAGTATGGCAAAACTTTGTGTACCGTAAAATTTTTCGTAGTGTGATAACTGGGTGCAATATATAATGATAATTGAGGAAAACTTAACTAGATACGCTGAGATGAGACCGAATATTATATTTAACAAAGTATTCCATTTGCATAAAATATGGAAAAATATATTAATAAGAAATAATAAACATAAACAAAAATTGATAAATTATTCATGTCCGCAAAAGAACAGCGAAAACTTCGAAATTTAAAAGAAATAAATATTCTCCCGAAAAACTTTTAAATATTTTGCGTGCAAAACATGAAATATAAAAGAACATCAAATAACTAATAAATAGGCTTTCTATTGGTAAGTATATTGATTAATTTTATCTCGAACTAATTTTAAGTTATTTTAAAATTACATTTAAATGTGACTAATTAAAATGTGAATTGTTAACATTGAATATTTTATTGTAACTATTTAATTAATAAATATAAACAATATTTTTAATTTAATTATATGTATTGTGAGAATCAGTGCGTCAATTTTGCGGAGAGATATACGACAAAGGTTTCCATCTACATCCTTCTCCATTCCCTATTCCATCTATTTAACTGGTTACCATTCAGCTGGCGTTTACCTTTTTCCTTAGCGAAAAAAAGAAACTCCATCTAATGAAAAGGGCTACAAAAACCCTAAATAACACATTACCGAAAGACACGCCGTCATTTACCCGAAGGAATTGTGGAAATGGACTCCGTTCAGTTTTATATTGGCAAAATGTACGTGCTGAATATTTCCTGCTAATGTCGTCAATCAAGATCTTCAGTCATTTTATACTCAGTTCTTCTTTGGGCATTTCATTATCGCCACCACATTTAGTTTATGAGTAAATATGAGCATCCTCGTAATATAGACAATTGTAGGGTATATATATTTAGTATCATCGTATCAAAATATCGTATAAAATTATATTTTCTTTAGTATATAATTCGTTTTAAATATGTATATTTTAGTGGCTCGATTTATGATTCAATTTGGATAATATTTAAAAACGTTAGGTGTGAAATAAAACTTTACCAGAGAACAAACACGTGTAGTTTCGCTCAAAGCAGCACTTAAACTAATGTAAGTGTAGATTTCAAGAACCGGGCGAAGTGTATCACGATTTTAACCTGTTGGAATATTATAAGAATAATCCGACAAAAATCGAGCATTGCGTTGACTTTGACAACTCTGGTAACCGTGACTCTCTGGCCGTTTATTAACGATTCCAGCGAGACACAATTACAGTTGGGCGAGGTTTTCCTTCCTGAAAATGTCATCAAATAAGGCGACAGGTTAGTGTTCTTTTTTTTTTGTTCTGGCCTAAAAACCAGGTGGTGGAATGCATGACGCATACCTGGTCGCGGAGACTTGCCCTGGAGTGACAAGTTGGACCGGGTTATGTGGGAGTGCCTCTGGGCTTACCAATACACTAAACCGAAATCGCCTCACAGTTGACCCCTGTGGATCGCTACTGCTACTGCATTAAATTTGGGGATATGGCATCCGCTGATCGGGCAGCCGTTATTGGGCACGAGGGCCCGGCGATTCTATTGATTCGCGAACCTGACACAACTGGATACTGTTGTATGAGAGCAAAAGTTATGACTGTAGCGACGGATGAAGCCGTTTCAGCCTGGAAAAGGGGGGGAGCTTAGCGGTAACGCGGTACTAAGCTCCCAGCATGTCGACCAGCTCGCGAACAAGCGCGTTTTCAGAAGAACTTGAGCTGAGTTGTTGTTTGTGAAATGAATGAGATATGAAGTGCTTGATTTCTGGAGTGTCAGTTTCTCTATGAATTTGGTTATTTCTGACAAACCATGAAGCGTTTAATATTCTCCTGAGGAGCTTATGTTGGAAAACTTGAAGCTGTTTGATCTGGTTGGGTGTAATAAACTTGAAGTAGATATTAGATCCGTAGAGGAGTACGGACCGAATTAACATCTTGCAAAATAAGCATTTGGTGAGCATGGGAAGTCTGCTAGAAGGGCAGATCAGAGAAAATAGGAGGTTTGCTATCCCCGAACCTTTTTGGATTGCTTTCTGGATTTGGGAATGCCAACCGAACCACCGGTCGAAGTTAAGACCTAGGTACGTGACGTTATAGGGTACTAGGTGTTCTTACTGCTGTAATAGTAATTGTCTCTAGGCAACAGTTTCAAATCCTACAAGAAATAATCTTAGAATATATATAGAGATTTTATTTAAAAAAAGGCGAAACCGAGGAAATGTTTTGCGTAGTCTGTTCAATGCTGGCGCTGAGACCACTTTTTTATTGGTTCATTTGAATTGGACTACAAAGGCATTTGATTAGCTCATTTCTATAACGCGAATGTCTGTTTCAGTTTGTTTACGACTCCATTATATATATATATATATATATATATATATATATATATATATATATACCTAATCTATAATAAGATTTAAATATAATAATTATTATTTGATTATAATGTATCTTCATTGTCAAAAGTATTGTTTATCCAGTCAATGTGCGGAAATAAAAAGCCAGCCGTAGTTTTCCTTGGAATAAACAACCTAAATTAGCTAGATTAAGGATGAGTGTGTGTTACTTAGCATTGTTTTTTCCTGGGACGTATACAATTATTTATATAATGCATTTGTGTTTATATATATTATCATATAAAAAATCATGAAAATGTTACCCACTCTTTAAAACCAAAATGTGTCCAAATGAGGCAATGGTAAAATTACATATAAGGTATATATACTGCATTAAAAGTTTTTGTTGCCCTTTAAAACGTTGTTTGTAAAGTGCCATCAATTTAATACTTAATTATTTTGAAGGGGTTCATTTAATTGAAACAAATCCATAATGGTTAAGATATTTATAATTAATATTTTTGCTTAAGATTCCTTAACCGAGATAACATTTTCAATAAGGATAAAAATAAAATACATTAATACAGAATTAAGTCCTCGATTTTATCATAGTAAGAGCACAACTGTAATTTTGATATATATCATACATTTTGATTTTTCGTTGCTGTTCTTTAAAGTATTACTTTTTAGTATATTTTCTCCACTCTGACGTATATTTAACGGTTTTAATTATCCGTTCCACAATGTTCCCAAAACATTGTAAAAAATAATTATAACCTGTCTCAAAACATTTTTGTGTTGAACAAGTAAAATATTAGCAGACATAGACTTTCAGCTGTAATAGCAAAAAGATAGAAACTGTAATACATCTTTTTTTAATTGATAGCATTAAAGATACATGAAAATGAAAAACGGAAGTGTTATAAGCAATTTTGATCATATTTACCACGAAATATGTTATGTCTTCAATTAGATTGCAGCCATTTTTACGTACCCATTTAATTATTTTATATATTAAATTTTATTATTTTTTATTTATATACATTATATATATTCATTATATAATTATATTTTTTATTATATAATTTTATTCTTTTGATATTGTATAATATTTGTATTTATATAGAACTTTACATTAATTAATGGTTTTGAAAAATTTCATTTTGGTTTTATTTTAAATTTAATTGATCAGTAGAATGTAACATCAGAGGTTAGTCACGTCATGCGTATGAAATCGTCAACCAATAAAATGCTCTCCTAATAAAACATTTTCATTACAGGTGTCTGTAATGGTAATTTAAACTAAACAATGAAATTCAGCAAAATGACGTTCTCAGCGCCTTCCTGCTGAGACCACCCAAAACAATTCTGAAATTATTTCTATTAAGTTAACACTCTATATATTACTCTATGGAAATAATTATCCCGGTTACGCCAATAGCCATGCTGGATAAGATCAGACTGCTTCCATAGTTGTGAGTTCAAATACCGTAGAGCATACTCACATCTATGATTGTACTTCAAAACATAAATGACAAATATGTCACAAAATTCCGACAAATAATATCCATCTTAGTCAGGCCAGTAGCTAGTATGGGTAAGATCTGGCTTGAGCAATCCATAGTCTCAATGCTGAGAAACGTAGTGTGGAGTGTAATCACTACTACTGGTACTTACTACTTTTACTTATTACTTCTTTCTTAAATAGATATATGAACAATATTTAGAAGAGTAGATTTGTAAAAAAGTTAAGCTGAACGTAAACCATCGGGAAAGAGGCTATCGAAAAAGTTCGAAGTTGAGCAAAAAGATCAAAGTAAATTAATAAGAAACAAATTAAAATAGGACAAGATATGGTAATTAATTAATTAATTACTGGACAAAAAACAATTTTAAAGCAAATATTAAAAACAGTTATTTTCTAAGCAGAAACGAGATTGTCTTGCACGATAGTATGATATATCACATTTAAACGAGAGGCCTTATCCAATACGCCGTATTCATCAGACATTGCCCCTTTCAATTATAATTGTTTCCGAATGATGTCATCCGACCGTGATGTCCGATCGACTAACCGCCACTTGCAATTTTATATAAGTTACCGGAAATTGTGCTGGTTTTAAGAAAGCTCAAAAGGCGAGTCTTATCTCTAACATCGAACTGAAATATACCGGAAATATAAAAAATAATAGTAGAATGATATTATTTAAAAAAAAAGGCGCTCAAAACTAATTCACGCTACTCATTTAGTATATGTATTCAGGGTGAAAATAGAAATGTTATCAATAACTATAACAATAACAATTCAATCAAAGCAAAATAAGTTATAAAAATATAAAAATAGATTTTAGCAAATAAATTAAATTAAATGGTAATATAAAATACATTAAATGATATGTTCAAGGCTAATGGCTAATATATATATATATATATATATATATATATATATATATATATATATGTTAAAGTCTTCTTTTTATCATCCAGGGTTCTGGACTGGACTGGACCTACTGTTTAATGTAGGCTCCGAACCACGGTCCTTGGCGTTAACCCTACCGACAGCCAGTGACCAAATTGGAGAGTATCCCAGAAGCCATCCGGTCATTTCTCTTGTCGAATTTTGAACTCTCGTCTAAGGACAATCACAAATGTTTACCAATCGCAAACATAAATTTACGACCATGTCCCAGCAGGATTCCAACCCGCGACCATTGCTACATCAGGATAACTCTCCTGTAGCCTTTACTTGTGCGCCAACCAAGTCGGCTTTTGTTTAACTTAGACAATTTTATATGGAGAATATGAAATTCTTATAAGTAGTGGCTATGCTTAGATGCATCCAGCCTGTAAACTTTGGCAGTTTCCGTCTGATTTTGCGAGATTGCCATTAACAAGAGGGCTAAAGGTAGAATCCAATGAACTACGACAGCCTGATACTGGTGAGAGTTCTAGTATTACTTGATTGTTTATATCTGCTATTTGATATTATTAAGTTATATTATTATTATATTATGTTTATTACTATACTATAAACTACAGCTTAATTGTTGTCTGTTGAGCGTTGTATTGTTCTGTAAGTAAGGTTAAGAATTTTGTTGTTTACAGTTTATCTATTATACCGTTCATATTTTGATAATAGATAGTAGGAAATTATGGATAAATAATTGTTTTGCGAATATTTTCAAAGAGACAGATCTAACGTAACTAGATGTATTATGAAACTCCATCCAACACCAGAATAGCTGCAAATCTATTCACTACTTTAATTTTTGATTCATTATATTTTAGGCATAAGACCCTCCGAAACAAAAGCTCGGAGAAATATGACTCAATGTAATTTACGGGAGCATATATCATCAAAATTACAGTTCATTAATAATAAGTAGTTATTCCACAACATTAAAATTGAAGAAACATGGAAATTCGACTGATTTGAAGATTTTGAAGTGTGGAAAGATAATATTGAGAGAACTACAAAACTCTCCATTACCAAGTTTATGGGGTTCGTATTTTGATAAAAATACTACCACATCTAAATACCCAACCATAAGAAGAAAAAATTTGTACGAGGGATAATATTTTAGCCGAAAGAAGATTTTTTTCCACTAAAAAGTAAAAGTATTTTATATAAAAGAATAGTGAGAATTTTAACAGGAATAGAATTGATTTTTTTCGTTCGCAGTAATCAAAAATAATGAGAGATCGGACAATGCATTCAGTTAATATGTTAAACTTGGAATATGTATAATTTATAAATATATTATTGTGTGATTGTAAAGATAAATGCATGCTTGTGGCATAGACTTAAAGGGAATACAATGTAAGAAAGGGTATGGCTAGAACTGTGATTTGCTATTATTTTTGTTTTGTCCTTATATATTATAAAACAAATCATATTTACCTTACCTTTATTATCTCTTTTATTTATTTATTTTCCTTTATTTTCTATAATAATTATTATTTCAATAAAATGTTATTCATATTACTATATAATATACACACAATGATTTCTTTTTGCTATTAATTTATTATTTCTCATATTGTTTTATTTTCTTTCAAAATATTTAAATTTAACTATATTTATTAAATGTTTATTTTTCTATTTATATTATATTTTGCTAATATATGTTATAGTTTACAAGAACTCCAACGTTGCAAATTAAATTTCTTGTGTTTATGCTAGGCATTCCTATGCCTAGCCTTTTGTATTCGAACATGTATGAACATGAACCAACAGAGGTGTTAACAATATTGGCGATCTATCCGTACTTTAATCTAAACAGAAACTTTATATTTTAAGTTAGCCACCAGTTGAAAATTAACACTTGAAATATAATATCGTCCTACGGATATGATGGAAGTACCCGTGGCGTACCTGTTGTACATCGTAGCACTGTAATTTTCCTACATATTCAAATCTCAGTAATTAACGGACTAGGGGTATTTTCAATAGTCAGATCTTCTTTCTAGATTTCAGTAGTCTATGACTGAGCAAATTATTTACTTTAATAAGCCTTTGAGTAACTTCTGAATGAATTCATAGGTCACATATTTTCTTATTTAACTGAATTAATTATTTACGATACTGGACAGCCTTGTGATATCGTTCTAATAATCTTACTAATGTAACTGGAGAATTTAGAATTAAGCGTCTCAATAATATAAAAATGGGATTTAGTAAAGAGCAATGTATATACAGCGCAGCCAGTATTGACTTCTTTTCGTTAAATTAGAATAGGTTTTAGCAAATTAGTTTTTGTATTAAATTGTATTCTGAGGAAGTCAATAAACAGCCTTATTTTTAAAATTTTTGGTAAAATAGTTAGATTATTATTTATATTATATAGTGTGATCGTTATTTATTGTCACTATAAAGTTATAAAGTGAAAAAGATAACCTTTTATTATTACCTAACGAGACGCTTGGGCATTCAACGGTGGTGCCAGTGATGACTAATTACTCAGTTACTGAATGATATAAACTACCTTTGAATGAGATCTAAGATCAACATCTCGGGATTTCTAGATCTCAATTTCCGTCGGCTATATGTTATTGGCTATCGGTTAGATCTTATGTGTTATCCTCTACTGAGCAAAATATAAAATTCAACATAACCCAAGTTTCTACAAATAGAAATATCAGAAATCAATTTACCTATTAGTAAATGTTAAAGGGCATAATTTAGTGTGTGAAATTCATGCAAAAGCTTAATTTCAAGTTGTAACGTTACTGAAATTGTTCAAATCCATGGACTATTGGAATCAGGAATACCACCCTTAATTCTTAGTGGATATTGACACAAACATCGCAATTCAGGATGTAAAGTCACTAAAGGTGAACTGAAGCTGAACTGTGAGCTAATATAGTCTGGTGGAATTTGAACAGAAGTTTGCAGTTTAAGGATTGTTTCATCCAAAAAGTATTGCATTAGCTCAGTTGCTTAACCGTGAACTATTGGAAGTTCAGGCACCAACTCTTAGGAAATCATCGGATACATGTTAGATGGAGCACTTCAGAAGACCCTAAAGGCAAACTTGAGGAAGAACACGCAGTCAATACCCAGAAATATTTTTTTACAACTATAAGCTATCCACTCTCACCCCAGTGAGATGTTAAGAGGGAAATGTTTGGAATGAAGGATTTCGTTAAAATGAAAATAGGATTGGATAGGTCCTCTTTCTCGTTAAAATAAAATAATTTTTGAATTAAGTGGTTTTCTTTTAACTCTAGATTTTTCTTCTCTGATGATCTAATGTTATTATTTTTTTAAATAACAAACTATTAATGATCCTTTATATAAAGTAATGTAACAAAAGTCAAATTGTCGTCAATGGTAATTACTGAACATTACCGTAATGGAATTCTGGTCTTTAACATGAAATGGTTATTTTAAAATTTAAATATGAGTTAGGAAAGTGGCGCCTTTTTCGGGGACGTGCACTATTTATTTGAGACTTTCGCTTTAACCGGATTGGAAAATTGCTGAGCTGTCAACGCGATGAAAGCAGTCGAATATAATCGTGCTGAAACGGCGAACAGTAATTACGGCGTTAAAAGGGGTCGCGGGTCTTGTTTAAAATAACAATGGGTTATTTATAATAAGGTGTGGTTATATGAGAGTTTTTTGACTTATTGAAATATTGCATGATGGATATGTTGGTGGCGTGATGAAGCGAAGCTCGATATGTTATTAAACATAAATAATCTTAATCGTTATAAATATAGAGCAGTTAAATAGGAAATAAGACCGTACATGAAAAATAATATAAGCTGTCATAAATATGGAAATTGAGTTTATGAAACTAAATTTGGGTTAAGAAATTGGGATATTTTTTTAATAGTAATTATGATTACAGCTTAGAAGATAATATATAAGGAATATATTTTCAAATATTTTTTAAACTAATGTGCATAGTAATCAATTTCTAAAAGATATAAAGCTTTTTCCTCAAAAACTAACTTTCTCGTTGTTGGATTGGGTGTTTAATAGTTTTATTATAATCAAAGTAAATTATAAAACTAATGCAGTTTTAACCTTCCGATTTGGAATTAATTTGGTGTGTTTAAACAAAGATAACACAAGCCTAAAAAAAGTAGACATGACACATAATAGATAGGAAATTTTGTGAAATGAGTATAGTGTAAAATGAAGTATGTAAACTACACACTACGACTGATATGATTTTTGGTAGGACTGATATGGATTAAGGTCTACAGCATTTTTACGCATGGGACATGAGTACCTCATTTAAGTTGCTTTTATACCAATAAATAAGAATACGAACAAGAAATAGTTCTGTATTTGATTTTATATGTGAAGAAATACTAGAAAGCAACAAACAAAGATACATAAAATTTCTACATAAAAATGATTTATTAAAATATAGCGAACTTCTATTTATGATATATTTGTCTTAATATATAGTTCAAATGTTTAAAAATAAACAATTTTACTTTTCCTATCATGTTCACCAGAAGTTTCTACAATCAACCCCCAAATATAATCACCCATCATGCTTTCAGTGTACTGAATATTCCAACATCAGAAGCACCAGAAGTAAATTCCATTGTTTTATCTGCGATTCCAGTAACTCTATGCTTTATTTTTTGGATTTAAGTCTCTTGTTAAGTCATTGAGATCTTTAGAGTTGACGAGGTGTGATAGTTTTTTATCAAATTCATTACCGAATTCGAAATTGATACAGATGAAATCCGTAATGGACCTTGAGAGAGATGTTGACATTCCAATACAGAAGGAGCAACTACGGGATATATTTCTGTAAGGGGTATTGAAACTGATGTCGATGGTAAATAAATATAAGCTATTTTCTTTAAATTTTATCTTTAAATATATTTACAATGTAAAAACAACATTATGTGTGATGATCACTTTGATACTTCGTGGTTCTTCCAAATTCTTGGCTTTGAAAACTTCATTGCTCTTTTTTCGACTGTCTAGTAACCTACAATATGACCTAACACAAAACTTAATGAATGGTTCCATACAATAAAAAAAGAAAGAAAATAAATCCACCCTCTAGAACATATCTGCAAGGGTTCCATGATATATGTGAAACCCCTTTTTTGCCTTGACTTTTGAGACTTGAGACTTGATTGACTTGAGTTTGATAGGTTTCGTAAGATTGTACATGTAAATTTGTAGTTAAATCGTACTTTTTTTCTCTTACTTTAATAAATTCGTCGCAAATATAACAAAACGAGTCAGCATCTCGTTTAAAAACTATCAAAGCCATTAGGAACTGTTAAAAGTATGTAAAACACGTTATACCACTCTAATACGCATATACTGACTATTGTATACATATGGGCAAGGCTAAAACAACTACACCCGCCCTCTTACGTCTCTTTCGATAGCAACAACGCGCAAAGACCGCTATCAGTTGAGTGCCAAAATCAAAAATGGTCAAATTGCTATAACTTTTTTGAAAGCAAATATTTTCGATATCCAATCGGTCTTTTCATATAATTTTGCTAATATATATCAGAATATTTTAAATAAAACCTATGCCCAAGATATGTTTTTGTAGGCTGGCGATGAGAGGTGGCACGTGAGGTATTTAGAATGAAAGGTTCCATGTATATTGGGATAGGATTGGCAATAATTTCCGGAACATCCATTCATCAAGTCTCGGCTTCTCGTTGTTAGAGTATATTTAATATATGTATTTCATATTAGGGATGGCAAAAAATATTGATTTTTTTTGGGTCGATATATCAATATTTTTGTTTAGCGATATTTTCTAATATTTGCTAAAGAGTAAAAATAATTTAAAAAAACATATATTTAAAATAGGTATTAATATTTTTTATTCTCTGATATCTCAAAATATTGATATTATTCTCCGCGGCCGTTGTAATTCAATTTCAATTTACAGTCACTCAAAATCATTTTGTGGATTTTTTAAATGTTTTTGTCGCTAACAACGTCTTTTGGGCGTCCGCTGCGATCACCGTCTTCGCTGATTATTTCACCACGTCTAAACTTAGCATACCAATCCTTGATGGTTGATTTTCCTGGGACAGTATCCGGAAACTTGGTATCAAGCCAAGTTTTTGCTTCAACTGTATTTTTTCCCTTCAAAAACTATATTTTATCAACACGCGAAATTCCTTTTTATCCAATTTTTTAACAATAACAAAAGTTGCTTCACTCAAAATGCTATAATTCACAAACTAATAATCCGACAGCTGTCAAATTTATACACGCATCTTTTGAGGGTTAGGGCTAACTAAAAAACATATGGATTTGTGGCGACCGCCCCGACCCTTTAAGCCACCACGCATTCAGCAAGTTCAAAGATTGGCAACGCCGGTGGATTAGTACCATGCAGTTCCAGGCTATAAAAGGCCATCACGACGACGTCTCACTCTCTTTTCTTTTCTCCACCTCCTTGTACCAGTACCACCTCCACAGCGCCACCGTAATTCCTCAATCTAACCTAATATCCTGTCAATTCTCCCGTCGACCACTTGTATCATATATCGAAGTCGAAATAAACAAGTTTTATTCAACCGGTGTTTTTACTTCTCGTGCAAATTCCTTCCAAAAATAGTAGTGAGTGTTTGGACAAATAATCGCATCGACAGCCACACATTTCGACCGACCACCAATTTAATTTTGCCTACAATAATCAGTGTTTGAATGACTTTAGACTTAGATACCAAATAATAAAGCATTTTTTCTTCATAGTAGCGCCATCTATGTGTCAGGCCGGGGACTTTTTAATTAACCTGTTATTGCACATTCATGACCTTCGCTGCTATCAAAATCTATTAATACATATAAATTCCGATCACATTTATTAAAAACACTTTCCATTAGGCCAAATTGTCAACAGAAAAAACTATCACAAGTACTTGTTTTTTATCAAATTTTAATTAATTTCTCATGAATTAAACATTTCACATTTCATCTGCCTTACTCCTCCGATTTAGCTCTCTCGAAATATTGCAAATATTACTACAAAGGCTGAAGAAAAATGTTGGCACAAATACATTGTCTCCAAGTGATATTGGCGTGAATAGAATTTTTTAAATCAATTATCATGTTTTATTATCATTTTACACCAAAAATAAACCATCACAATTTTAGAGTAATATATTTTAATTAGAGCAGTTTTTTGGAACCTATTGAGAAAACAATCGTTCTCTGAGCAACTAACAAATGCATGTAGTGTTATAACATGCTTAAATGTTCTAAATATTAAATAAGCTTATGTATAGGTTTTGTCTCAACCATTAAAAAAAGAGAAAAATTCTGTCGTCAAATCCAGCATAGTTGGCCTCAGACAAGTTTCATTTTATACTAATTCCGATTGGCACAGCGGATAGACAAGCGTAAGTAATATAATGAATGTCTAATAATCATTTTTGTTGTATCAGGTGTAGATTCTTATAATGACCAGACAAGCAGAAAGGAAGCAAGATAAAATTAAATGTACATTCAAACACACAATGTAAAATCACAAATATATTCCATACCAGCGATCATGATATAAAAGTAGACCCTTTAATTCATTCAATAACAACCATTTAAATAAAATATACAGTTCTGTCCTTCACAAACAATGCCCAAATGTTGATAAAAATCGATGGAAGCCTGTTTGTACCGCAATTGTAATTCAAACTAATTGCAAATGTTAAATATAGCTCTCGAAAACTACATTAACACTAACAATAGAACTTCAAATTTATTCTAATCAAACATTGTTGTTATAATTCAATAAACCCTATATATAAATAACTACTCATGATTATTTTTGTATAACTCTCATTGTTAAATAATGGAAATAATGTATAATAGTTATGAATACAAAATATCTAAGATTTATTCTGATTTAATGTTGCCTTCAATACTTAGTGTTTTAATGATTTTAGACTTAGACCCAAAATAATAAATCATTTTTTCTCCACTGCTAAATCTCTTCTTCTGCTAAATCTGCTTTATAAAAAAATAATCAAGTAATGATTTATATGATTATATTCTGGAAAACTTCAATTATTACCTGTATAATTTCTCGTCAATCACTGTTGATTAGAAAGAAAAATAAAACGGTAATAAACATTTTGTAACAACGTATAAGTTTTGTGTTTAAGTAATTGTTTGCAGATGCTCTCGTTTTATCGTAAACATTGCGGACAAACTAACAAAAGCACCACGAGACAAAGGAATACGGTGAATAATGAAACCGCCGCTCCATAAGACGGAACAAACTGCAAGTTAATTAGAAAATGTAATTTTATCAATGCAATCGCTCGTCGGTTTTTTTGCTTCTTTTCAGTGGTGAAATCTCGCCGAATACCACCACGTAGGCTTTAATTTTACCGTTGATTTATTTTGACCTCAATGCGTAATTTAAATGATAATGGCGTAAAGCGTACGCGCCGCAAAATTAACAAAAGAATATTAGACAGATTAATAGTTGGTGCCATACGATGCATAAATGTATGGGTTTACGACCGCACGTGGAATATCCAATTGGAAAACGTGTTTTTAATTCGCCCACTACACGCAATGGAATTATGCATTTTTGATTTTGTATCTGGGGTAATTTTGCGTCAATTTTCAGTTAATTGGCACGTCGAATTCTTGTTGCAAATAACTGTTGAATTTATCGCAACATTGTATGAATGGCTATAAATAAAAAGCAATAATTATAACTACAATATCATTTAATTTTCCTGTCCTACACACTTAACTTTCTTCCTTATTTCGTCATTTCCAATTCATAACGTTAATATAAAGTAGAGAACGCTCTGTGATCGAAATTTGACTTCATATGCTTTATATGTTGTTTCACTTTTTACTTTCCACCGTATTTCTAATATAAGTCAGAAATTTTAAAAGAAAGGAACCAATTAAAATAATAAGTGTCTGTATATTATATCATTAAAACAACTATCTCAAGAACCAACATTCATTAACCTGTTTTAAATGGTATTCAATTATATCTAATTTCTATAAACTTTGAATAATCATAAAGTATTGATAAATTTAAATTACTATACCACTGAATATTATAACAAAGTATCATAATTAAGAATGTTTTTAGAACTATAGCAACTTTAGATTAGTTATAAACATAAGGATGGTATAATAAATTAAGTAATACATATTTGTATGTGAAAACAGAGAATATATTAATAATGCAATTTTAAAACACCTCTACGTAATCTATTTTTTACAAGTTAGAACTACATAATTAAATTATTTACAATCACTAAATTAACTAACGAGTTTTCAGAACTTATATCTATAAAGCCAATAATCAAAATAATTCAAGCAATAAAATGTTATGTAGTCACATATCATATAACATTAACCGTTAATATTTATTAATGCTTTAAAATGCCTACAAACTTACTGTTACTAATTCATAATATCTTCTATTTGTCCTATGTGTTCCATCTTTACAAATTATGTAGTTAGTTTCATATGAACTGCTGCTTTTTTTCATTACTTCATTTATGTATTCATAAAGTCTTTATTTCCATATTTCTCGCTTAAAATAAATACTGCAAAAACAATAAATACAACAGACTGATTAAAAGAATAATTTCTTCACCTAAATTTTAAAATAAAATTGTATCATTCTTTGCTTATTTATACCACTCTTCGACGCCACCCTTACAGATAACTCATATTTAATATACCTTTCGTCCCACGTGGGAAAAAACTCACCAACAAAGGAAAAATTAAAATTCTCTGAAACTATTTTATAGTCCTTAATATTCTTCGCAACATTCATTTTAACTCTTAATGCACAGATGAACATATTTATTATCTGCAATATTCGGTTAGTGCTTTCTTGAGAAATCTATTTACTAAAGAAACCTGAAATGAATCAGAAGTTAATACCATTAATATGTACAGAAAATTATTAAGAATCCTTACGGTTATCACTAATAAAATGATATGCTATGTCTCCAGAACCATATCAATTATTATCACTCCTTATGCAAAAACAAATTTTCTCAGCCATTCCCTGTTCACCAAGTATCAATCGAGTTAAATCAAAGGCTGATTTCGAAATTCTAAGTATCTTATAAACAAAAAGGACGATCATGAAACGATTCTTGTTATTCTCGAATTTTGTTAATCTATGTTGCGATCAAATTATCGCCTAAGTTTGTTTTTTCTTTCACAGTATATCGATGTTCTGATAAAGCGGACACATTAATTTATTCTTCCTACAAAAAATGTATATAATAATAATGTTTACATGACCATACTGTTCTTAATCGTTTTTTATCCAAACTTGTCATAACTCCTTAAAAGTTCGAACAAAACGGGAATAACCTAAATTAACACAAAATCTAAAGTAACATTGCCTGCAATATAAACACAATACTGTATATTAAATAAATTCGTTTAATAATATTTTAACAGACTCATTTCAAAATAAAATTAACTCATTAATAAATGAATTATTAATAAATTTAATTTAGTCACAATAATAGACTGCAAATTTTTACCTGAATAAAAGGTAGGTAGGTAGGTATTTTTCACCACTCATCAAACATTTTTTAAAAGCCTCATTTTTTTCTGTCTTTAAAAGACAATACCATTTTTTTATTTACTGAATATATTTGTATGCCCATTTTGGGTCACACCTAATATTTTTTATGTACATGAATCAATCTCATTCTTCCTCATCCAATAGCCCAAGAAAGACAAGAATGCACTGACTGAAGACAGGATAGAAATGACAGGACATATATTATATCATTATTTAGCAATTGCATGTTAATGTATTTCAAAGCCAGATCTAAGATATCTGATCAAAATATTGATTTAATTGCTAAATTAATAGTTGCAATTGTCTAGAAAGCAATATGGTTCAAAACATAAATAAAATAAAGTTATTCTCAATTTGCTAAAATATATAAAAATGACCCACAATACGCCGTAGGACATCTATTTCCACCCTTAAGTTGAGAAATAAGGTGCTTTTCAAGAAGTCACTGACTTATCAAACTGCCCTCGTACACAATGATTAACTACCAAAGGTAACATAAAGTATAATACATATTTTCGATGGATAAAGTTATAGCGCTAAAATTAGCTAACAGCTCATGAATATAAATCAGCATGATCGTAACTTATTTGTTTAATATTGGGATTATCCGACTAACTTAACAATTTATTGTGATCCGCGCATTTTTTTCATCAAACTATGTGAATTAAAATCTCGCTGAACTCCATAACGATACAAATTTGAACTTTTCCCATCGGCATAAAAGGATAAAATGTGGACATTACGGACAAAACGTTTTATATATTGTTTAGAGGTCCATAAAAAGCTGAGTGAAGGGCGGGGGAGGCTCCGTTATTGCCTCTAAAACAGTAAATTTTCATCTGATTTTATATCCCGTTATACGTTCGACGTTTAAACTCTTTGTATTTCGCGTTCGAATCGAAACAGATCGTTAAAACCGGCAGATAATGATTTTATACTGGGTGTTTATCGCTTTTTACTTGAATAAGAATTTTTCAATGGACTGTACCCTCTATAAAATGTTTAATAGTCCGGCGAAGTAGTGCGTGTTCGACGTAGTAAACTATTTTTAAAACGGTATGGCCTGCTTTTTAAATATTTTATCTTTGGACAAAACAAAGCCTTAAATTTGCGTCTTATTATTATATTATGTAACGTATGTTAAACTGGATGTAATTAACGACTAGAGATATTAATAGTCTAAACAATTTAAACAAAATTTAATGACATATTATGTATTACAGAACAACTACAAAAAGCAAAGGACCCTCAATATGCGGACAAGATTTGAAATGTCACAGAGGAGGAAGCTCTCAGCCATTATTAGAAATAATCCCCATGAGTCTATAGTTTAAATGAAGCAATGGAATAACTTACAAATGAAGAAGCCCATGAAATTTTAAGGAAGGCAAAAAGGCTCTTCACGTGAAGCTCAGAAGTGGAGACCTCAAGTTGTTAAATATTGTAAGGCTATAAAGTATTTGTAATGAAATTGATTAATGATTAATTGATCAATGGAAGTAATAACTGCCAGTTATCTGTTAGTGACTAATAAACTTTCTTAATATTTAAATTTTGAATGAATTTGACTTGAATATTTGAAAGTTGAATGAGCATTCAGCTTAACTATATATTGAGTTTGAATGCAATATTTATCAGAAAATCGCTCATTGGGCTATATCTCTTTGCTCTCCTGCTCTATAGTTCACATCAACCCTTATATTAAAATATTATTATTACTTACACCAAAAATATCACGGAGCCGGCTTGGTGGCACAGTGGTAAAGGCGATAGAACGGTCCTCCTACTGTTGCGATAGGCGCGAGTTCGAATCCTGCTGGGGTATGGTCGTAATGTTTGTGATTGTTCAAATTGTGTGATTGTCGTAAGCTGGAGCGTAAAATCCGACAAGGAAAATGATTCCAGTCATATCAGTTAACCAGGCTGGGTAAGACCGGATGTCTTCTAGGATAATTTCTAAAGTTGGTCACTCGCCAATCGGTAGGCTTAATGATGAGGACCGTGGTTCGGAGCCCACGTTAAACTGTAGGTCCGGTCTAGATAAACTCATAGTTGGTAGAAAGAGACTTTAAAATATACTTAAAAAAATATATTACGGTATGACTTATAATTCATTGTTCTTGAAATGTTTCCATCCTCATGGGCTTTATTATCATTGCCATAAAAACACACTTTTAAATTGTTGAAACCTAAGCCGACAATATGATATTGAGCATCATGGCTTTCTAAGAGGGTTTAATGGACTTCAACAAAAGATTTCTTAAAACAAACTAACAAATGCAATTTTAAAAGATATATGACTAGGGTCTGTATGTGCTATATGCTTTTATGTGCTATACAAAACACTGTTTGTGATTCAATAACATCACTTTTAAACTGTTGCAACCAAAACCCAGTTTAAGCCATTTTCTCTAAGACAGTTCAAGTTAAGTTAGACTTTAGCAGAAGATTTTTTCTCATCAAACAACAATAATTAAACTCTACAATGGAATTTTGAGCGATATATGATTAGCGTCTGTATGTAGTGAAAAACTTAATACTATATGGAAACTGCTATTTTTATAAACAATGATCAGAACCATCGAATTAAACAGCTTCTTAAACATTGTTAAAAATTAAAATACACATATGTAAACACTTAAGAGTAAAATCACGATATACTGATTTTTAAAAAAATCAAAAGATTTAAAATTAAAATATTTTGGTACAATGGTTTATTAATGAAATAAAAATAAGCTGTAGCGACTTACGGCGTTACCCCTTCTTCCTGTTCGAGGAGCGAAAACAAAACTTCCGGTTCTCGATGTGTACAAATCTGGTACAGCAAGGATAATAATCTGCAATTAGTTCGAGAGTTAAATCCTTATAGGAAGTGGTGCTTTGTAGTTTATTATTTGGGACGTGATTTAAGTGAACAATTTTGGCCGCGGCGGATGTATAAGACTTAGACGAGATTTGTTGGTACATGGAGCAGCTCCGATCTAATTTACCTAAATAATTGCATTGGTATAAGCCGATTTAAATGATATTAGCCGATATTCAGATATTTTACGTAATAGGTTTAAATGTTGCTAAAAAAATTGCAATGGTGTGCTGTTCATTATTTTAAAAAGACGTGAAATACATAACATTGAAAATTGAAACACCCTGAGACATGAATATAGATGTTGTATAAAATAGTTCCGTGTTAGGTTGATAGTAGGCCAGATAATGTAACTGTCAAGATCTAATCTGTGTATATCGCAGTGAACTTCTTTCAAACCCTCTTTGTTTTCTGTTTTGAGTATGCCAACGGTATGGTGTATGAAATTAAATTTTTTTTTATAACATCTTTATTAGATACGCTTAGTACAATCTTAATTATTATTATTACAATTAATTTATTACTACTTTTCCTATGTGCTTGGATTAATTAACAAGCAAGACGAGTACGAGAAAATACATCAGTATGTATTCCTCAATTATAAAATTATAATTATTTATTAATTATTAACTTATAGCTATAGTTTACACTAATAATACACACTAAATGTTCACACAAGTTCGTATAGTTTTGTTCGTTTCAGTCTCCTGACATCCTGTGCGCTGTCCAGCAGTAGTATTGCTTCCACGTTAGAATGATTTAGTAATCTTCTTTCGTGTTTTAAGGCGAAATCCTGCACAACTTCGCAAATCCATTTGATTTCCAGGTCATTGTGCAGTTCTTCATTGGTTACATGGCGATAGGCATTGGTAATCAATCGAAGAATCTTGTTTTGACAGCGCTGTATGACTAACTGATTTGAATATTTAGTGCAACCCCATATTTGCACCCCATAGGTCCAAATTGGCTTTATAATTGTATTATAGATCAACCTCTTTGATTTTAGATCAAGTTGGGAGTATCTTCCGACTAACCAGTATAGTTGTTTTATTTTGGTTCTAATGTGTTTTGCTTTTTGTCTAACGTGATGCTTCCAATTTAATCTACCGTCAAGATGGATTCCAAGGTATTTTGCTGATTCTGCTTGAGGAATCGGGCATCCATTGAGTGATATAATTAAGTTTTTATTATTTCGCCTTAATGCAAAATTAACGTGGACAGATTTGGAGCTATTAAGTTGAATTTTCCAATCTTTTGTCCATTTGTAGATTTTGTGGACTGCCACTTGCACTTTTTCTATTGCCCTAGGCAGAGATATATCTTTTGTCATAATAACTGTGTCATAAGCAAAGGTTTCAAGAAGTGTTTCTTTTGTTGTTGGAATGTCAGCAGTGTAGAGCAGATACAGGAGAGGTCCTAAGACGATACCTTGTTGAACTCCAGCCGAGATATTTTTAAATGTCGAGAACGCCTTTTCGTGCGATACTCTAAATTTTCTTCCGAATAAATATGACTCCAGCAATTGACAATAGTTACGCGGTAACAATTTGCTCATCTTACAGATTAATCCCAAATGCCAAACCCGATCAAAAGCTTGTGAGACATCCAGGAATATTGCAGGGCAGTATTTCACCGGTAACACCGTTAAGAGGTGCCTCTTAACGGTGTTACCGGTTACGGGCACCCTCCTTACTAACAGTAAGAAGTATCAGTTAGGGTCATTGGATCAGCTGATAGGGTGGGGTTTAGTGGGTAGCCCAGAGGCAGCCTCCACATAACCAGTCCAACTCGCTTATTCTTGCGGGTCTTCTCGACCAGGTATCCGTAACAGGGATTCCCCTACCCGGTTCCAGGGCAAAAAAAAAAAAAAGGGTAGTATTTCTTTTCTTCAAACGCTCTTTCAATAGCCGCAGTTACTCTGTGCATTTGATCGATAGTTGAATGGTGATTTCGAAAACCAAACTGGAAATCTGGTATTGTTACCAAATGTTTAACACGTTTATATATCAGCTTCTCAAATAGCTTTGATATTGCAGGTAGTAGCGAAATAGGCCTGTAAGATTCGACTTGTTCTGCAGGTTTGTCAGGTTTTTTGAGCATAATTATTTGTGCAACTTTAAAGCATTCCGGGACATGCTTCAGCCTTAAACAGGCATTAAATATATATGTCAACATGATGATTGCTTTTCGTGGCAGTTCTTTCAATAATCCAGGTGAAATGTCATCTATACCAGGTGCCTTTTTAGGATTGAGGTTATCAATTTCAGTGGCAACTTCCAGTGAAGAAATTAAATTTAGATCTACATCGGGTTGATAAATAGGAGTTGTATCCATGGTAGATTCTATATCATTAGGCCGAAAAATGCTAAATATTCTGCGAACAATTCAGCTTTTTCATTGTCGCGTCGAACCCATTCATTTCGATCATTTTTAATTGGCGGTACTCGAATAATTGGTCTTTTAAATCTTCGAGTTGCTTTCCATAGCGAATAATCTTTGTCTGCTTGTGGGCTTAATTCACTTAAATACTTTTGAAAGCAATTCTGTTTATATTCTTTGATCTTTTGATTCGTTTGATTACTAATTCTATTAAACGTAGTTTTGTCAGCAGCATTTCTGGTCCTGTGCCATACTCTTCTAGCTTTTCGCCTTTCTTTTATCATTTCTCTAATTTCGAGGGGGTAAAGTACTTCATATTCTGATTTCTCTCTTGCTATTGGGGTAGCATCTTTTGCAGCTGACCGAATTTGTTCAGTTATATGTTTGGTTTGTTGCTCAAGATCATCTATAGTTTTAAGTCTTACTTTTAAACTGGTTTGTTCCTGCAGTATTAATCTCAATTTGTCCTAGTTAGTATATTTGTTGGTAAGATTAGGCTTTTTTGCATTTCTTAGGATTGTCGCGCCCAGTGTTAACAATACTGGAGTGTGATCAGATGTTAGATCGCACAAGCTTTCTGTACTAATTTGATTTAATGAAATGCCTTTTGTAATGTAGAAATCCAGCAGGTCTGGGACTTTGTTACTGTCTGTCGGCCAGTAAGTGGGTTCGCGCCCTGAATGATAATTACAATTTGTAAGGTTAATGGCTTTGAGTAATTCGTTTCCTTTTCCAGGTGTTATTATTCGTGAACCCCAAGCTGTATGTTTAACATTAAAGTCTCCACCAATAATAAACCGTGGGCCTAATTTTGAAAAGATAGCTTCATATTGTTGTTGTGTCATTTTATGTCTTGGTGGACAATATATAGCGCCAATATTTATTTCAGCCCCGTTTTTTTCGATACTAATTATCGTAGCTTGTATTTCTTCATTTTTAATATCTTCTTGTTCGAAATGTTGTATATTTTGTTTAATTATTAAAGCTGTTCCGCCTCGAGCCCGTTCACTGGGGTGTAGTGTCCAGTAAGCATCATAACGCCGTATTTTAATGTAGTTTTTTTTAGAAAAATGTGTTTCCGATATGAGAGCTATATCTATGTTATTTGTTTTTAAGAATAATTCTAGTTCCCGGACTCTTTGATTTAGTCCGTTTGCGTTCCAAGTTATAATTCTTAAAAACGAATTACTCATTTTGATTTTTCTTTAGCTTGTTTTGTGTATATTTCCCCAATCCGGATTTCTCCAATTTTTCCACCCTGTCTGCTAACTGACTGAATGTCTGTCTCATTTCGGTCTGGAAATCTTTGAGCAATTTCATCATGTCGACGATAGTTGTCTCGTTGGCCGCAGCTTTCTGCGGTTTCGTATCAATTTGTTTATCATTTGATATTTTGGCGTTTATATTATTGACCGATGGTCTTACGGTTTCATGGGTTTTTTTATTTTCAATGGAAGATGTTGTTTCAGAGTTTTTGACTTTGTCAATTTGTCTTAAGCGTTGTTCTGCTGTAATTTTCTTTGGCTGGAGTTCTTTTATTATTTTTTTTGATATACTGCACATCCTTTATAATTGGCAGGGTGACCTTTTTCATTGCACAACACGCATGTCGCTACACTATTGCGTTGTTTTCTGCACTGAGTTGTGTGATGTTTACCGGCACATTTCACACATCTTGGTTCCCTACTGCAAAAATTTTTTGTGTGTCCAAGATTTTGACAGTTTGTGCATTGTGGCATATTATTATTTTTCTTCGGAGGTTCCACTTTTATCCTACAGTCTAGTAAATAATTTATGTCGTATATATTTTTATTATTTTCCTTTTGTGTCATGTCTACGTAGAACAACGGAAAAGTTTTAATTTGTTTTTCGCCATTTACATTTGTTGTCTTTTTCGCTATAAGCGTGACGGTCACTACTTCGTGCCCGCAAACCCGTAATTCCGATTTAATATCGTCCTGATCTATTGTGGACGGTAATCCTCTAATGACTACTCTATACCACTTGTCACTTTTTAACTGATAAGTGTGATATTCGAGTTTATTGAATGAATTGTTTTTCTTCATCTCAATAAGATGCTTTTTTACATTCCTATAGTCTGTTTCATTGCTAAGGGTTACGTTGATATCATTGTTAGACAAAGCTTTAAACTGCAGTCGGTCAGAGGCTACTCCCTTTATTTCTGATCTAAATAAATTAAAATTGCCAACATTGCTTACCTTGATCGGAGGGGGCCGAGGGATTTTGTCTTTTTGCTTCTTTTTTTTAATATTTATACCACTTTTTGCGATTGGCGAAGGCGTCATCTGAGACTTCCTCCTCTTTTTATCCTTCTTGTTTGTTACTTCGGTCCAGTCAGACTGTTCCCCTGCCTCTAATGCTAGTTCGTCTTCATCCGTGTAGTAGTCTTCTGCATAATTAGTATGCCTTTTTGGTGTATCTTACGTGTGACCTTGCAGTTGCAAACGTATAGCAGCCATATCCTTAGATAATTGCAACAGTTGTTGGTTCAGACGCTCATTATTCGTTCTTAATTCCTTGTTTTCTTTCAATAATATATTCAAATCCATGTTGTTGTCCATAATGTTATAATTAAATGTTTTTTTTCACTAACTTTCACTTTTTCCCTTTTTTCGAAAACGTAGAACGTCTTTTGTTTGAGAGCACGTATTTCCTTCACTTTGGGTTGGCCGTTTCACCGTATCCCGTACCTGGGAGTTCTTTGAAACCGTTAACCGAAGCTGACCGTAAAAAATATATAGATATATTTTTATTTGATATTTACGGAGACTCGTTTTCGGGAAAGAAAAAACACGTCTTGACTCTATGAAGGTCGGGACCGAACTGATGAAATTAAATGAAAATTAATTAGATTAAAAGAACAACAAACATTAAAAATCAAATATTTAGAATGAAATATAAAATTTTATGTATGTGAAATGTAAATCCTATAGAAGCTCCTGATAATAATATTCTAAATACTACTCGATATTTGAATAATTGGTAATTTTAGCATTAATTTTAGCGTTGAGAGCAATTCTACAACTACCCTTTTAGTCCAATAAAACCAAATAAAGGTAACGACCTACTGTCATTGCCCGTCTAATGAATCAACCGAAACATGAAAAGTTACACAACAACCAGTTTCCATACGATTTGGTTTCCCACGAAGGCAAATAGGTGCCTTATAAATAGGTAAGTATTTTGCACTGTCAAGCAAATGTCCAAAGATTTCGTGTATAGAATATTTATTGAAAATAGACGATGTAAGATGTATATTTACAGACACAAGTATTATGGTATGCTTGCAAAAGTTGTGATTCTATTAACATCAAAATGGCTTGATATCGGTTGTATTTCTGTATTATGTAATTCTAAATTTTATTTCGGAAGAATTGGATGAAGGAGTGAGAAAAGGCAACGGCATACCATTTGACTAATCTGTTCATTTAATTGGTTTTATACTAAATGATCACAGACAGATGGACCGAACCAATTTTAACTACCTACACAAAAAGAGGATAAATAGTTGGTAATTGTTGGTGAAAATGCGTAATTTAACTTAAAGAAGCTAGGCTTTAAAAGAAGCTAGGAAGTATCTCTTCTTCGGTAAATTAATATATATGAATTATATATATATATAAGAATAAATTATGTTGTCAATGTATAACCCTTTTCTGTAAGTATCAATTATATATCCAAACTCGTTGGTTACCTATAGAGAAACATACATTTTTAACATTTTCACTGAACACCTATTTCATTAACAATACATATTTACCACAAATAATTATTCAAGCAGTAAAAGAAAATTACTTTATTTTTAGAGCGAATTTTGATTTGAATATAGTTTTATTTTATATCGGTTTTTTAATCAGTGTTTTTATACTATACATTTTAAGCTTTTTGTGGATTCCTGCCTTCTTACTTCGAGTGTCTAATTTCCTGATCTTTATTTACTCCGATAGCCAATAACCACAATATTAGTCTATTAAAAAACATACATAATATTAAATTACCCTAAAATCGTTAACAAATTTGAGTGAATCCTCAAATAAGTGTAAATCCAATATTCTCGTTACATCTTAAGTTCTATAGCTATCAGAGTAATGTTCCTCTATAGAAGGGGCATGTTCATCTAGACAACACAATAATTTGTACTGGAAAAACCTTAAATTAATACAGACGGTAATCACTTCAGGTGAAAGGCCTTCAAATGTTCTAAAACAACCTTCTCAGACATATCCTGAACGTCATATGCCCCGTCAGGGACTTCCAAAACCACTGGAGTAGTGACTCCCACTAGTTCAGGCATTCATATCTAAACCTTTCACGGATTCTTTATACAAATTAAGGTATTCTGATAATACGTCCATCCAGGAGCTGATCGACCTGTTAGGCTTGTACTGATAGCGAAGAGCTACCGTTCGTTTCTTGACAGGCGACCAGTTCTCTGGCTCATTAATCGATATTGGCGATATCACAGCTAGAGATATTATCTAGCCCCAGTTCTTCTCCTCGCCCTAAGGACCCTACTCTCTCTCCCTCTTACTCCCTACTCCGGTTATCCGGAAAGGGTAGCCAAACCCAGCCAAAGCCCCAGAACCAATAATGGGTTGCTAAAATATACACATTTATATATAGGCAATATATGTATAGTGGTTTGAAATTTCGGAAACTTGTATAATTGGATATAAAAGTTTATATTGAAAGCGGTACATTTAAACAAAATTCGAAAGAGAAAAGCGGGAAAGTGGACGGTGTGTTTCGCTCGATGAACGTTACCCAGTCTAAACCATTTCCTTTCCAAACTTTAACGGTAGCTTTGCTATAACAGGTGCATAAATACCGGCCCGCTAATTTTATGCTTTAAGTTCAGCGATAATATACAGGAGTTTGTAAACTGAACCAACTCGAAATTTCCAAAGTTTCGACGGTAGTTTCAATGGCGGACGACGACCAACTCACATCATGTTGGCGTGAAAATTAAATATTCCAGCACATTTTATCAGGCTTTCATCTAAGAAGATCCATTAATATGCTATAATTGCTAAAAATTCAATAATTTTAGGTTGCATTCAAACACCAAAGTTTTTGATTTACAATGTAAATATGAAATTGATTTTATCATACACCAATAATAATATTAAATAATTCTATATGTTTAAATTTATTCCGTATATAAAACGTGACAATTTTCATGTATCAGGCAATGAGTCTGATGCAGTTGGTAAAATTATTACATTGAGATCAAAATATTTTCGTTGATTCATCATAATCACAAAATGTATCAAAGAAAAATTATAACGGCCATGAAAAATTTAAATTCTAAATCTACCGTCACAAAATTATCGTAGATCGTGTAAAGAGCACAATGATGGGGTCTCCAATATAATCTACCAAGAACTTTTTAATAATATAATACTCTTACTCTTTACTTCATTCTTACTTACTCTACTATTTTACATGCTATTATTTTCTGTTCGGGAAAACAATAAATTTAGTTCTTTAATTGTAGCGCACTCAGAGACCAAGGAGCCAACCACAATAAAAATGACATTATTGTAGTTTACGTACGTAGAGCATGTATGTCCGTAATTATCTTCCGGTTTATGTAACAGATTTCATTACCCATAAATTGGCAATGTTATGATTTGATACATATGTCACTTTATTCTACTGATATTAACCTCAAGACTATATAAGTTACGTTCCACCAAAATAACAGCGTTATTGAATTATAACTTTTTGAAAATGTCTAGTTTTGCACCTGAAAACGTGCATTTGCAACACGCTTTTCTTGTTGCATCAAGTATGAGTGTATGAGACTTACAGTAAGCTTGCTCCAACCACAAGAAAATGCGAAACTTTGCCTTGGCAAGATTCAACAATTGGCAGAAAAGTTTGTGAATGAGAGCTAAGCCACAACTTTTAAACAATTAAAAGTCATGGGAAAGACCCAAAAGATGAGAAAAGAAAAATCGAAAAAGACTACTTCGAAGGTATGAAAAGATGCATCGAATAGTAATGGGTGATGCGTTTATTTCGAAAATCCTAATCCAAAAATAATATGGTAATCAC
Source organism: Rhynchophorus ferrugineus (assembly GCF_030347505.1). NCBI lineage: Eukaryota > Metazoa > Arthropoda > Insecta > Coleoptera > Curculionidae > Rhynchophorus > Rhynchophorus ferrugineus. Next base: position 47,362,074 of record NW_027472580.1, read on the forward strand.
CTAACCGAAGCCGGCCTACCGCTTGCAAAGCCAAATCGCTTCGGTCGTAAAATCGGATATCTGGTGGGACTAGGTTGATGTCGTACATTATAAACTATTAATATCGAGAGATAATATTGATCTCTAGCCACATCAGATGATCCACTTGAACATTGATTAAGAACCGCACACTATTCTCACAAAGACATAGTAAGAATATTTTTCAGCATTACAACTCGCCGGCTCATACAACAGAACCAGTTAAATAAATGTTAAAATTATTTAGATGGGAAGTTCTGTCACACCCTCCGCACTCTCAAAACTTAACTCCGTCCGACCACCGTCATTTCGCATCGAGGAGTCGTACGCTTGCAGAGTAACTCTTCGCTGATATCGGGGAAGTTCCAAAATAGCGCACCTTAGAAACCGTTATTTTGAAATAGAATCCACAAATTGTCTGAGAGATAGGCAAAGTATACAGAATCAAATGGCTACAGCTTCGAATAAATTACAATAACTATCTATTGTGTATAACGGCGAGAAGCCCGAAGAAGATTAGGCCAGAAAATACCTGGTTTAATCGAAATAATGAATTAGTCTTTTCATTTACATTATAGTATTGAATATATTACTATATGTATTACTCATTGATTTGGTGCCAAAAACTGATTATTTACGAGTTTTTTTAAGTGATGGAAAAAACAACTGGAACGGAAAGTGCCTATATCAAAAATTAACAAATACTAAACAGGAACATCGTATCTATTGGCGAATATATTGAAGGTGCCTGACACGGTAATTTAATAATTAAGTTTTTTTTTGTTATATTTTTTGTGTAATTTATATTGCTTCATAGCTTATAGATGTTTTATTTGCTTATTATTATAATAACAATATATTTCAGCTTTTTACAAACTAGAATTTGCCTCAATTGCAGTGCGTAGGCTGAACTCAAAACCACCGTTCTGGGCATAAAGTTTTCAACCAAATAAATGTGACTAGGATAATTGTTGTTTGTGCGATTTTATAATATTTCCATTAGACGGTGTCAATTGTCAATTAAAAACGCTCATGCTCTGAGTGAAATTCGAATAAGGATAAGGGTATCAATAGGAAAGCTTGCCGTTGTCTTGCAATAATTAGCTTGTGAAGCATCGGTGATTTAAGCTTTATGAATGCTCCAAGTTTTCGAAATTTTTCAAAACCTACGTGTTGTTTAAGAGAGTAATGGTAGACCGTAATGGAATCACTGACCAAATTAATCATACACTAGAATATCTCTAATATTCGGCGGTTGTAATACACACAAATGTTGCCATGGTTACCACGCATTTATTTTGAAATTATAATCTTGTCACTTTTTTGATTTTGCCTGAAACTCCTTCACCTGTAAGACAAGATAAGACATGATAAACCACCGCTCCCCCCCCACTTCAAAATTGTTTTTTATATAAATGAGCAGCATATAACAAGCCGGAAATTAATACAGGTAATGTCCATTTTACATATATTTAGAAAAATTAATCATTTTTAAACCATCAGATAATTAATTATTATTTAAATTATATTTAAATTAGTTAGTAAATAAATTATTACTTCGGTTTTAAGTAACTTGTTATTCTATTCTGAATTATTGGAAAATTGCTTAGTATTTAACATATCATATTTAATTTGAATTGAAGTATATTACTGATTATTATTATTTAATTTAAATAATAAATAATATTTTTTAACTAAAATAATAAAAATAAAATAACCATAAAGATAAAAAAGCTTGCAGGCATTATATGAATAAAATTTATGAAACATTCATATGAAAAATACGTGTCATTTATACTTAATACGATCTTCTAAATTTCCTTTTCGAGATTAAATTTATGTTTAAAATACATATTGTTTAATTATTGTTACGGTCTTTTTCGGTTTTAACCCTATACAACTCTAAAGTTTGATTGGAAAGTCTCAGAATGCCAAAAGACAAACCTTCCTATGTTATACGAACTACCAAAAATACAGAGCTTGGAATGAGAAATATCATATTTGGTACTGTACTTTGTACGGGACCCTTATAAATTAGAAAATCAATTTGTACTTTGAATAGCCTGTAAGTTTAGAACTAAGATATTGCAATCTCTACTGGATGAAAACACAAAACAAACACAACAAGAGCAAACGTGCTTCGTACGTAGATGAAGTCAAAATCTAAATCTTTAAATCGAATTACAGAAACTAAAAATCTTAGAAATAGTTAGGTCTTAGCAATGTTAACAGTATATTGCTGGTTTTAAGGTACCAGACAACAAAGTAACACGCCTCAGTTCAAAACTAAAAATTATTTGCTATGAATATTTTGGTGACTTCTGGTATCTCGAGTTAATGAAGTTTTTGCCACAGTTTTATAAGGATATATGAACTATTTCCAAGTACTATGTAGTATTGTTTTTATAAAGACCAAGTACAAATATGAAACAATTTTTTTTAATCTGCAAAAATTAGGTCAACATATTTAGTACATATTATATAAATCGATGAGATTAATAACAAGATCATGGTAAATAATTTATTCAATTATAACCAGCTTTATAAGATAATATTCTAATCAATCCGGATCAATGGGTTCTATACTGCCCGATCAAGTAGATTAATATAGATTATATTTGTCTTTGGTTGACATGGAATCCGTACCATATACTAATCCACCTTACCACTTGATTCACACGATTCGTCATTTGTTGCATCGCTGGTAATCGATCAAGTATTCCTCCATATTAGCAGTTCTAATCGATTGAACGGTCCTATTCTGTGTTATGGCTGCTTATATAAATTAACTAGTAGCAGTTGAACATCGAAATATGGTATTAATACATCATAATTCATTATCATTATGCGTGACTGTCAAATTAAGAAAAATATATGTTGTTTGTAGTGGGCGCTACCATCTAACGGTTATTCCGTTAACTTGCAAAGTTGGGGTAAGGATACATCGCATAGAACTGGAAGTATTTCCGAGCGCCAGTAGATGGCGCACGCTGACAAAGAAAATATTTTAAATCAGCTATAATTGTTCATAAAGTTGTTAGGTGGCGCTCCCCTTATTAAATTTGAATTTTATTTTAAACTTTTACTATAAAGTTTATATTTTATGATTGTATACGATATTGACGATTCCAAATAATGTGCTTATTTCTCGAAAAATATAAGTTTAAATATGAATTTGATTTGTTCGAAAATGATTGAGTTATTCACTGTATATATACGGTAAGTAAGCAACGCTTTAGATTAGATTTGCCACAGTCATTTAATCAGTTATTTTGAAGAAATCTGCTTAGTTTTAATATCAACTATTTAAGGGTGATAATTTTGATGTCAATGACAAAGAACGGCCTGGAGGGTCAAATTATAAAGATCTTATAAGTTATCGTAAATTAAGTAATTTCGAATATTTCTTCTTCTATCTTCCGATGTATTAGACGCCTGCATGTATTTTAAATATTTTTTCGTTTTATAAATGTAAAATTGGGACTAAATATTTTCCATAATTTTTTAAAACATTTTACAATTTTTTTTAATTTGAACTCGACGTCGTGTCAACGGACGAAGTTGATTTAAACCCAAAACTAACAATTGGGATATGACGAAGAAAACATGGCACGTTACCAAGCATTTCAGAATTTCATCGCCACAATTTCACAAGTTTTCTGTTTGATAGGCCTCGATAGTAAATTCTTTCAAATACTTATAACAACTTACTTCTACAAAAGTCATGTAATATAAGCGTCGAGAGTGTAATTTTGAGCGTTCCATGATATTATATTTTATTAGAAATACTAAAATTTAAGAATGTTGCTTTAAAACTTTTGAAAACATGGCCTACTTGTACTAACCCAAATCGAACTATATACGCCGATTCGGCTACATGTTCCAACGAATCAGCTGGCATTCTATCTCTTTTTAAGGAAATATCCACTCCGAATTTAAAACGAGTTTATATTTTTTTTATCAAACTGCAATTTGGAAATATATTCGACGTCGTTTGTGACATGAATTTGATGTTTTACTAAACGGGCTATACTGAAGATCTAATTAATACTAAATGGAAGAATGGCATTTTATTTAGAGAAATCTCGAATCCATCGAATTTAGTTGTTAGGTTAGGTTGTTTAACTGTTTTTTATATTGATACTTTCACACGTATCAAATATACTAATACATCAACTGGTCACTAATCATAATAATATGCAGCACATAAGATATTCCACTAATTCATTGATATTTAGGTAAATTCATCAAGTAGTAATACATATCTATCTTTATTTCCCAATATTAGGAAAAAATTTCTGTATAATTCGTCACGATAATCAAGGAAATATAGCAAATCATTATAAACTTTATCCAAGACGGTAAGCATAATATTTCATCATGATTTTTCTGTCACACTTTCTAGGTTATAAAATGTCTTATCTAGCAATTTGCGCCTCATACTATTTATTCATTATCATTTTCGACCATCATTATAATTATTCTCATCTAGCAACGACGAAAGAGTCAAGGAGTCATGTAGAAGAGATCATGACTAAACTCTGTGGTCCATTAAGAAGAATGTAGAAGTTCAAGATGTAATATAACTATTATTATGTATGTGACTTATTACATAGTATTATGTGCTATTATATAATATTAATTTGATCATATTTTTATGATGCAATTTTATTTTAGGCTTATCATAAGGGTTTCTAGTATATATTATGTTAAATTATTATTACATTATTTAACAAGACGTCACCTATTTTTCTCTAAAAGAAATGTAGTATAACTGAGTTTTCATGCCAGCACAAATCAAAACTGGTATACCAGATATGAGCTGGTGGAAAATGATCGAAAAAATTCCGAGTTCAACAGAAACAGAAAACAGCGACTTCCGTGTGATAGGAACTTATGTTGTAATATAATATTTCTCTTGTTGCAGAGGAATCCTTTTAAAGACGGAAATAATCCTGTTATGCGATAAAACAAGATACTGGTATAATTTATCGTAACTATTTCATTGAGCCACTCTTTTCTGCTCTTTGATCCTCCTTACTTTTTGAGTGATCTTAAGATATACAGTTGTTAGTCTGTTATAATATCACCAAAGTCTGTGTCTTGGTGTTTGCATCAGTAAAAACAGGATCGTCATCAACAATCATTTGTCTTGTTGGCATAGAGATTAATTTCGCATAATAAATTTGAATAAAATGTTAAAATGCATTAAAAAGACTACTTCTTACGGTGACCAGTTAGTATGTATTCTCTTCACGTCACCTATAAAATTGTCGAAGTGATAGTATAATTAATTAAAATGTATGCCTTGAATATTAAAATTAAAATCACAATATTTTCATGCTACAGAACTAATCTTATTGGTAAGTACTTACAAATAACGTAACTTCCGGGTAAATAATATTTCTATTTTTAAAAAGTTCGTATCAATTTATAATAACGAGTAGATTGCTTAAATAAGGGTATAATTATTCCTTAAAACTTCAAAACATTTCTATATCAGAATAACAAAGTTACTTATGTGCTTAACATTATTTTTTAATAGTTGCTTCCTATTAGATTCCAAAGTTAAACAAAGCTACTTACCATTACCTTTGAAATATAATTAATGCAGATGCTCTGATCCCTCTGAAAATAGCTTGTTATATTCATTTTTATCTTACTTTTGATGATACTTGTGCTTATTAATAAAATATTATGTAATGTTTTATATTATGTAATATAATAATAATATATTATTATGATTATAAAGGAACGTAATAATAAATATATATTAAATTTTATATTCCGGATGGAACCGTTAAGAAGTTGCCTGATTGAAAATGAATGAAATAAAAGCTATGATGCTGTATGGTAGTTTTTGAGACCGATCCTTTCTTTCGTGTTCACTGATGATGTTCATGAGTTGCAATATGGTATAATATGGTACAATAGCCACTTTTGCTGACAATACTGCAATGATGAATGAATGTAAAGACCACAATGAAGCAACAATGAAATTACAATTACTTCGCGGACTCCTAGAAAATCAACCACAATTTTAAGGGCCGAATAATAGATAACGATAATAATAAATTTAGGACAATTTATTTTCGTACTGATTTTTTTAATAAAAATTAAATATACTGTATTAATGTGAAGGTTGGTACTGCTTTTTTTCAACTAAATTAGAAATATTCTGGTTGATTTTTTACTTAGTTATAATTTCAAATCAATACAAAATGAAGTTGTATTTAACAGCAGGTAATGCATTTTCACAGGTATATGGATAAGAAAATCAGTAGATGCTTCAGAGATTTTCCTGATATTTTTGATTTATATATAACAGGGCGGAGCCCCATGAATTTACTTGCGGACCCCTAGGCGTCCGCGGCCTCTAGGTTCTCTAGGTTAGGCAACACTGTCCTGGTATCATATAGTAACTCAGTAAAATATGCAAGAGTGATAATATGTAATATCGAAGCTGCGCTAGGAGGCTCATGTAAAGGAAAATAAATATATTAGTGAATGTTAAATTTAGACAAATATATTGGCTGTTTGGAGGAAATTATGTCCTGTTAATATATAATAAAATTTTGTGGTATAAGCAAAATCCGTAAGTCTATATGGCACCAGATATGAAGTTGTATCAACAAGAACATAACTGAACACATTCTTCACCATATTACTGAACATATTCTCCACCATGTTACGGTTAATCAAGAATCAAGAGGACAGCATACGATAACAAGAATATAATTTTGGATTATAAAGTCTGAGGGGACCAACGCTCGTCTGTGAAGCTATGCATTGTGCCCACTTTGTTTTGTTAACTGGTGAGGAACATTTTAATCAGTCTACTTTTCTTTATATATAGCTCCCTAGTGGAGATATTTAGCCGCATGAATTTGTGGTTTAAAGAATAGTAAGGATTAAGACTTTTCAACTGGTTTAGTGTAGTTTTAGCGTAAAATTAGAGTATAGTGCTAGCGCATAAATTAAATTAGTGTAAAGAAGTGGAATGGAACTTGAAATATCTTAATGTCAACATAGTTCTCAATTTGTTGTAATATAGGCCTATATAGTTAGTACACTTATTGTGCAGGGATGGCTAAGTTTGTAATTTTCAGTAGTATAACTTAAATATTATCTAATAATTAACATAAAATTATGACAAGAATATAAAAATGAAACGCTTGAACGTGAAAATGTCGCTTCTCCAGGGCGAAACTCTACATTTTGGCTTCAGAAGCATTTTCTAGCGGTTGCGAAATATTTGCATATAAATTAACACCCACCAAATATACAATACGAGACCGGCAGCTAGATTTATGGCGAAGTTGCGGAATCGGTGGACCGTCCACCCCCTCACTTTACTTCGCTCTGATCCCGAATTTGAATTTTAAATGCCAGGCGATTCATAAACTCGGGAACAATTAGCGCCAGAAACTTTTTAAGTAAATGCGGTTAAACGGTCATCAGAAACCAATGAAAGTGTTTTTATAACAATGCCGTTTTTATTTGAGGTTTGGTATGGGAATAGTTAGATGTTATTGGTTTATATTTTTGTAGTTATTTATTTATATTTTTGCGACTTTATCATAATTATTATTTTAATATATAAATCATATCCAACGACACAAGTTCATTATCGGTACAAATTAAAATCTGCCGAAATGATTGGTCTCCATGACATAACAAAAAAAAACTGTTTTTATGTTTTCAATGAATTTCTATGTATTTTGGTGTGTTGACAACCAAACTATACATAAATTTAAAACAAATGCAAGATTAAATGTACTGTAGATTGGAAGTACTGGCAGTACCTAAGGCCATTGCGGCGTTGGATGAGATTTCAAGTTCAGACGAAGATGGTACCGTATTGATTTGAAAGAACGATAGAAGTTGAGCTGCTCTGTCTTCCTCCTGCTTTAGATATTGTGAGAAATATTTCACTACCACTTTGCCTAAAAGAACGAATTTGCTTGTTGTATGAGTGCTGAAGATTTTATGGATGTTTCTAACATCTAATGGGGTCTTTTCATAGATTCATCAAAATTAAACCTTCAAACAGTTCTGCTTCACAACGGCGATGTTTATGCTTTCATTACTGTAGGTTATTCCGTAGACCTCAAAAAAACCTGGAACTACTTGAAATTGGTTGACCATTGAAAGACTATTGAAGGATGGAAGGCGTGCGGCCAATTTTAAATTTTTATGTATGTTGTTTTTGTGCCTATGGAATAAAATGGAATTAGAAAATCACCAGACCAAAAAGAGTTGGCAGTCGAGGGAGCTCAATGTTAGTGAAGAGAACATCTTTCAAGGAGCATCAGTATCTTCGTAAAGTTATTTTGCCACAGCTGCACCTAAAATTTCAAGGTTCAGGGTAAAGTTTCAGGGTTGTTTGTTTCCAAGCCTTCGAAGCAAAGGTGTTTCCATCAGACCAGACAATAGACGACTTATGAATAATCCACAATATGCCCAATTCATCACGAACATATACGGATCCTCAAATAGAAGGATGGCTTGTTTTTAAGGAAATGATATAGAATTTTTCAGGAAATCACAAAGACCCCATCTATAAACAAAGCATCAAAATAATAATGAGGACATTTCAAGCCTTATTTTACCTAATAAGTCTAAAAGTTCTTCTCGACTACTTTCTGAAAACTTTAGGAGATATGAGTAAAGAGCAAAGTGAACAATTTCAAAAGGACATTAAAGAGATTAGACAATAAGAAGGAACATTAAAGAGATTAGACAATAAGAAGGAACATTAAAGAGAAGAAGAAAAGATTCGGAGGAAAATGGAGTATCTCAATGACATCAGACTACTATTCGACACTTCAGAGATACCTTCCGGATACTTTATACAAGCGAAAAGGTATAAATAATAGTTCAACTGGGAAAAAACTAAAGGTTTTAGTGTGTGCTAGTGTAGTATAATATATAAAATATACGAATCGTTAATATTTTGTAAATAAAATGCTATTTTGTAATATTTTCTCTTTTATTTTATTCTCTTTATCTCGAATAAAACTTAACTAAAAAACTTCGGTTTTGAAAGACCTGTGATATTTATCAACAATTTTCTCTCATTTTATTTGCAAATTATATGCAGCGAAATTAACTTCTAAGTGAGTAAGCATGGCCAGACATGACTTTTTTTTTGACATGAAATTTAATTATTGAATTAAAACTTAGACCGTATTTGCTTCAAAATAGGCCTCAGATTCAACTCTTCATGCGACGAAAACTTCTTGCCAGCGAGCATTATTTTGAGATCTGAGAAGAGGAAATAGTCGCTGGGGGCAGACTTGGAGAATATGGATGAGGAAGCTATTCAAAGCCTAATTCATGGATTTTTGCCATCGTTTTCACTGACTTTTGACACGGTGCATAGTCTTGGTGAAACAGCACTTTCTTTTTCTTCAAATGCGGCAGTTTTTCGGCGATTTCGTCCTTCAAATGGTCCAATAACGCTATATAATAGTCGCTGTTGATGGTCCTTCATTTTCCAAAGTAGTCAATGAAAATTATTCCATGTGCATCCCAAAATACAGATGTCATAACCTTGCCAGCCGACTGTTTCGTTTTCCCACGATTTGGAGCGGGTACATCGTTTGCAGTCCACTCGGATGACTGTCGATTGGACTTAGGAGTGAAATTATGGAACCATGTTTCCCATTGTCACATATCGACGCAAAAACTCGAGTTTATTACGCTTGATCATGTACAAACACTGCTCCGAATCATTAACTCGTCGTTTTTGGTCAAAAGTGAGCTCGCGCAGCACCCAATTTGCACAGAGCTTTCTCATACGAGTGTCTGCTATTTCATTCAATTTCAATTTACGGTCAGTCAAAATCATTTTGTGAATTTCTTTGTCAGTAACAACTTCTTTTGTGCATCCACTGCATTCACCGTCTTCGGTGCTCATTTACTACGTCTAAACTTAGCATACCAATCCTTGATGGTTGATTTTCCTGGGACAGTGTCCTGAAACTCGGCGTCAAGCCAAGTTTTTGCTTCAACTGTATTTTTTCCTTTCAAAACCAATATTTTATCAACACGCGAAATTCCTTTTTAGTCATTTTTTTCACAATTACAAAAGTTGCTTCACTCAAAATGCTATAATTCACAAACTAATGATCCGACAGCTGTTAAATTTATACACGCATCTTTTGAGGGTTAGGGCTAACTAAAAAGCGCTATCTATGTGTCAGGTCGGGGACTTTTCAATTGACCTGTTATAATTAACTATAGCTTATGTCCTTTGAAAATATATGCATTAGATGTATTATAATATTAGAATAAATTATATTTTGTAGAAGTTTTGCTTAATTACTTCATTTATTTTAATATGTTGTTATATATAAAAACGAAAAAATAAACTAAAAGTCAAAAGTTAAATGCGGCAACATTGCGACGTTTTGATATAATAAATTTAGTGACGTGAGTTCACTGTTTGATTGGATAGATTATGTGTTTTTATTACATTAGTAAATACAAATTAGTTTTATAAATGGTCTAGTTTATAAATTTAAGGAACAAAAAATAGTTATTAAGCTACTGCCATTTGGATCTCTTGATATTATTCTATGTTTTTCAATATTTTTTATATTAAATCGATAGAAATTGTGTATTTTACTTTAAATTTCTTTCGGGTCGAATTAAAATAAAATCGCTTGACTGGAAATATTTATCGGTAATTCGCGAGCGATCCATTTATTCAGCCATTTTGGAACAAGGTAATCCCCTGATTTGACTGTAAATCAACATTTACATAATTCAATTATTTGCGTACATCAGGACGCAAGCGGGACGGTTTCTTCGTAACGTTTTCCCTCCCCTTTCTCTAAGCCTTTTAATTATATTGTTTGAGCATGAATTATGGACTAATAAGAATGCTAATAGGCTTAGCGATTCATATTTTACTACGGTATTGCTTTCGCCTACCTTAATAAGACGACGGTGGTGGAACGAAACAATATCCACAATTATTTCGATGCTTTTCAAACGATATTTGGGAATCGTTTTCGAAAAGCGGAAAAGGGATATTTATGAAAATCAATACATTTTACTCCAATATACACTGCGTTTCAAATGGTTTGTTATACACTAAAATAGGTATATTATTTTCAGTATGATTAGGGTTTTTTTTCTACAAGGTTTATTCTATTATCTTCTTATCTATTTCAATTTATCTACAAAAACTGTTGGTTTAACGCATAAACTATACAAGCATAACTAGTGATTGCCCTGTGGTGGAAATTCGACCACAATTTATTAAGCTAATCTTGCTTTTTAATAATGTAGTAAAGAAAATAATTTAAAAATTAAATTTTAATATCACTAAAACTTGTGACAATATTTTCCATATAAGATCATAAATATATTTGATGTATAATATTAATAACAGTAACAAATCCATATTAAAATATATGCAAACAATCTCAAGAACTAATACTCACTGACCTTTTTTAAAAGGTAACTAACTAAATCTAATTTCCCTTAAGTTTTGATAATCAAAAACAAGCATTAATAAGTTTACTACGCTAACATACTATGCTACATAATATCTTCTATTTGTCCTATGCGTTCCAGCCACGCAAATTATGGTGTTAAATTCATTTAGATCCTGCATATTTTCATTACGTAATTTATATATTCATATAGTCCTTATGTTTTATCCATGATTTTCACCTAAAATATATATTGCAAGCATAATAAATACACCAGACTAATTAAAACAATAATTCATATTCAATTAAAAAATAATTCCTTTATCTACATTTTTAAATAAACTTGCATTGTTCTTTGCTTTTTTTCGCTCTGCGATCTCGACCTTACAGATAACTCATGTAGTTTGTCTTTTATGGCTCTCATTTATCTTTTGCTTTCACCTTGGTCTAATGTCCCACGTGTCCAAATTAAAATTCTGTGAAACCATTTTATAACTCTTAATATTTTATGCAATTTTTGATTCGATTAGTATTATATTAAGAAATCCATTTATTAATGAAACCTGAAATTAATGAAAAGTTACGATCACCAAAATGTACAGAAAAATCTTAACGACCTTTAGAATTAACCATGGTACTATGTCCTCAGAACTATACCAATTTATTATAGGCCCTAAGTAAGAACAATGCTTCTATTTTCTTTTTCTTGACTAGACAACAAATTAAATTAAAACTGTTATATTGAAAATCTAAACAACTTGTAAACAAAGAAAACAGACGATTGATTTTGTTCTGGAACAATATTAATTTATGTTGGAATGAAATTTTCACATATGTCCAGTTTTTTTTACACCTGCATATACCTTTTTTTTATACCTTCCATTAAATCTAAAATAGCAAAAAATCGCTTCTCTGCAGTAAAATGTAAAATATAACTTTATCTGGCCAAACTATCGTTAATACCAAATCAGCCATAACTCTTTAATAATGCCAACAATACGAGAATAACCGAAAATAACACAAAAGCCGGCTTAAAACTTTATAAATTCGTTTAATAATGTTTTAACCACTCATTTTCCGTTTTAGTATCGTTTCAAATATAGTAACAAGCAACATTCACTTATTTTAACGAAAAATTTCCTTATAAATCCAGAAAAATCTTTGTAGCTCTAGCGAGATTCGATCCTAGTACGTTATTGCTGGTGAGCTAAACTCTTAGCCCGCACGGCTACCCACTGGATTTGCTCATATATTTTATGCGGCCTATCTACTGGATATTCAAGGTTGCTTGATATGGACGTTTTGATTTTATTGGAAAATATTTATTTGCAGCCCATATTACACAAATATATTGGGGATAAAAATTTTTCCTCGGTATAAGCTTTGACCTTTTAAACAGTGACTTGTTGCTTGTCAAAGAAACAGGGACAATATTTTAAATTTATTAAGACGTACTTTAAAATATTAATCTATACAACTTCATCTTTCTTTTCTTTTTAACTTGAAAAGGGTTATATTAAAATAATCTTGAAAATTTTTTATATGATCAGTTCAGTGGAGATTCTATGTTTTAGTGAAGTACTTGATTTTAACGAATACTATTCGTGAATCGTTTAACACTGTTGTATACGATTAAAACATGAATGTGTCTGAAACATGCTGAAGATAATATCTATTAGATTGCTTTCCAAATAAAAACGTTAAATTTAGATTGGCATCAAAAGCATCGAAGCCGTTTGCAAAATCGTATTAACATCTCTATATATAGTTCTATTCAAAACAGTAATGACACGGGTGACCTGCCAAAACGACGCAATTTCGCCGCATCAAGTCTGAATTTTAGTACATATTGGCTCTGACATATAACAAAACTTAATATAGATAAAATAATGAAACAAAAATGTTTTGTATTATTATTTATTTTAACATTATAGTATATCTAATGCATATATTATAGAAGAATTTAATACTACAATTAATTATAGCGCCAGAATAATTTATAGGTTCAAGTTCTATTATTATATATACATTGAACTTTTTTCCACACTTGTATTGGTAGGATTCTAGGCGCGTTTTTTTATGTAGTGGTATCCCCCAAAGGCCTAATCCACCTAAATAACAATTGTATATCTGAGTAATTGATTTTAATTTCATTGGAGAGCATGTTTATATTTTACGCTTAGTTCTTGTTTCTTTCAATGCAATGTATCCTTGTAAAGTTATTATGATATTATTATATTTCTCTTTAGTTTGTACTGTTACTACCTGTATACATCTTTCTTGATAAAACTACATTTAATCACTGCATTCTCCTCAATGCATATCTGCAAAACAGTTATTATTTCTCTCCTCATACATGTTAACTAAATGTTCATGTGTATTCTGTACAATAAAACACATGATCATAAAGCTTTCACACTCTATAAAACAATTTCCTACAATTAAAGTATATTAACTGTATACTGAACTTTAGTTGTTTCCTCTTTCATCACCCTGTCTTGGTATTTGTCAGCATTGAATCATAAACCAATACTCATTAAGATTTATTCAATCACTGTAATTTTCAAAAACACTAATCAAGTTAATGACTAAACTGTTTATTTCTAATCTATCAAAAAATTGCTTAATATTCTACCATTTGTCAATTTCTTTTTCAATGTGTCTGATCGAGCTCACACAAACCAAAGGTGTTATTTTGGACAATGCCTCTTTCCATAAATCCAGACGGTACTGGTTTGAATATACTTCTCGACCTGAATGTCTATTACAACACCTCATATCAACCCAATTACATTAAATATGTAATGATAGGTAGGAAGACCTAATACTCTGTGGCCATAACGTTCAGTAATCTGATCTACCATGTATCCCTTCTCAGGCTTAATTCTAAAAAAGTAAATTACAGCAATTAAAATATAACAATTTGAAATAGTTCAATCTTTTACATGATTTCCTCGAAACTAATTTTGTATACTTTAAGCCATTTCTTAATTGCACTCTTTGTTGATGCACTTCTTGGGATTTTCCCCACCAGTGTACTATATATATGGTAGATATGGTGCATTGTACATAACAATAACTGATGGATCCTCCAAGTTATTTAAAAGCTGACTTTCAAACTACTGAAAAAACAACTTATGGCTCATTTCTCCATGGTAGTCACCCTTGGACTTATAGGAAAACACTTATTCTGCACTAGGAATAAAAGCATTCCTGTTTCCAGCATGAAGAACAATCCGTCTGCAATGGATTATTAATAAATGTTATGACTAACAAAACCTGATCTATAGTTACCTTTTTTTATCAATTTTTTTTATCTTTACACTATATTTACTATCATCTTGCCATGAGCGACCCAATGTACCATTCTTAATAATATGTAAATCGATATAATAATTCTTCCTTGATTTTGTTATAGGTTTTTAAAAATTGTGTTATTTTAAAAGCAATCTCTGGAAGTTCCATTAAACCCCGTGGGTTATCTTTACACCACTTAAATGTTATATTACCCAACAGTGTATAAAGGGATGTTCTACATCCCTGAAATAGCTGTATTAGTTTTGTTTTTTTATGGATACTTTCCAGACTAACAATTTTATCTGAAATAATTGTATTAAATTATGTTTCGATGGAAAAAAACTGCTTCCTGTATTTTAAATTTCGTATATTTGATCTATGATACAGCTAACAACAAGCTGATCATGATTCGTCACCTGTTTCGCATAAACATGGTTTCTTTTTGTTATATTGTTTTTTTTAGGTATTTTAGGGTCTGTGCCCGTACTAATACTCAGTGCAGCTGTAACGCGCAAAAAATATTTTCAATAAAAACCACGGCGATTTGAAATTTATTAAAACAAAACGTTAAAGCAACGTTTGCCGGTTTATAACCCGTAATTAAAATATTTTGAAGAATTTTGCAAACATTTGACAAACGGGCAGCTTTTGCAGGCTGTTTCGGTTACGTGATCGAACTTCTCTAACAGCATTCTATCTCTTTTTAAATAGAATAAAATGAGAAGGATAACATTGTCTGACCGTAAAACCAATTTGCAACTTTAGACAGACACTTATTGACACACGTTTCACTACTGTTTTGAATTGTTTATATAAGAATTAATTGACTAATAGAATAAAATAATGTGTAGTCTATATAAAGTAGCTAAATTTACAAGAATATAAGCAAAAAAGAAAGCTTAAAAAAGCCATCGAATCTTTTTTTTTCTCTAAAAGATATATTTCATTTAGCGATGATCCAGAACAAGTTAATATCTATTAAGACAGATTCTGACGAACACAAAAATCGATAGGTATACCGTAAATAAGAACGGCTCCAGTCAGGCACGTCAGGTTATTTAGCTAACAGTAAAAATTTGATTAATAGAGCGGCGCAAACTTAATCCCGCCCAACCTTGAACGGCGCTGTCGACGAAAGGGTCGATCGCGAAAAGGTGAAACGGTCGTATTGGAGATATTCAATTTTGCAAATTGTTCGAGCCGATCACGCGAAACGATAAAGAAGTTAAACGGGACCGGCTCCGAATGACATCGAACGCAGCTCCGTTCTGGTCGGCGTTGGAAGCCAATTAACGGAAATTAGAACAAAATTAATTTGGCGGTTTAGCGACTCGCTACTAATTCAATTATGGAAATGCAGAAATATTTTTGGACGGATTCATCATCACTATTAGTTATTACCGTGAAATTGCTATAATATTATGCACTGTTGCCGTGCAGTGCTGCGATTATCATAATATATAGTCAAAACTCATCACTCTAGGAAATAAAAAAAATATATGACGTGATGCGACGTATTGAATATGAAAAGCCTTCGCCTTGGACATGTTGCACTAAAACTTATATTCAGGTATCTTACGACGATTCTATTAGTTCATGTGCGAATCCGAAATGATTTGTTACATCCTTTTGAGGTCCAAGCGAGTGTTCGCTAAGGAGATGTTCTCTATCCAATGTTGTTCAGCATCGTAATGGATTCAATTATGTGAAAAGTTTTTAGCAGACATAACGCGTTCATTGTGAATGTGTAAACTCCTTGGTCATCTGATGTTCGCTGATTGAATATTCGCACTACATAGCCCTATGGCTTCAAAATTAATCAAGAAAAGAGCAGAATTAATCAGGAATGAACGCGTTAACAGCCGACAGATTGTCTACTGTAAATAGAATCCAGTTGAAACAGGTGCAGGAATTCAAGTACTTGATGATGGGATTTGTAATACAGGATTTCAGCTGAAGTTATAAGTCCAATTGGGTAAGTTGTAATAGCTTTTACTTCTCTAAGATAGTGCATGCCGAAGAGTAGAATTATTACAATCTATACCAAAATCCTTGCGTTTCGAATATTTATTATACCAATTCTGTATCGCTCCGAGACTTGGACGCTATTTCTAATATCTGTAAATATGGCATTATTCGGATACGATACTTAAGGCAAATTCTGCATCCATTGGAGAGAAATCCGAGACAGTGTTAGAAATGAAGAGAATACAGACAGAAAATTCGTTTAAGATTTGACAATCATTGCACAGTTGAGGGAACAATTTGGAGACGCATATTACAATGATTTGGACATGTCTGTCGATTGAAAAGTGAACAAATTCCTCCAAAATTTCTGTGGCTAAATTGATCTTTTGTAAGGAAGAGGTACCAAACAGCTCCAAATAAGGAATATCATTATCATTGAAATTGATTTGAAAAATAGGTTGAAATTATCCAAAGCCAGAACAGTTGGGGCCAACTGTGACGAGATTTGGAAAGGATATTTGAAGCGTTGCAAAACTAACAGAAGCGTATTGGTTGAGAAGTAGACAATCTTTCCGAGCGCCAGCTATATTATTAGCTGACGATGGTGTAGCGACTTTGAGGCAGGTCGAATTTTACATCGTAGAATAACTGTCCACAAAATACCCAGAAATATAATCCCAGATGTACAACATGGGCGAGGTGTAAGAAGCGCCAACAAGAATACGACAATAATTAGCGGGCAACCCCGAAACGTTTATCTGGTAGATTATTGAGGAGTACTTTAATTCAATCAGTAACCGACCATCGTTTGGTTTAGACGTGCCACCATCGACTGCCAAAGCATCGTCAACAGGTAAACCCAACGCCTATATCTTTAATTTATTTGTGTTTCCTTAATATTTTATATCGTCAATAAATAACGGTAACATAATGTCAACACCACTGTTTCATTTTGGTTTAGCTCCATTCACTGAGCCATATAATTTACCCTAAAATGTTAACCACGTAGATATTTGCGTCACTTTCTATAAATATTCAATAAACTTTAATTACTAGGGATTTTGTTTTTATTTTAGTAACTTAATAAATTAGTGCAAAAAAATCTTTTAACAGATTTTAAAACAAGAATTTGGTTGATAATTTGAACATAGTTTTCTAAAACTTAAAATTTCATGCAAAATATTTCTCATGCCTTGGTATCTGAAATTTTAATTTTGCTATCCACAGGAAAGGCATATTGTTACCTAAAATTAAAGGCTTAACAACTCAATTTCTGGTAATAAGAATAAGCCTGACAGCATCTAACAACTCGCATAATCTCTAATCAGAAAGTCAAGATATAGCCTTTGACATTGGTTGTGTAAGCCTATAAACGTTGTGTTCGAAGAAGCTTGAACCAATGACACCGCCAGTCCAAAATCTGTGCCAATAGTATCTTTTTAGCTATGTATTGTCATCTGACGAACCTTGTACATATCAGCGTCGTTCTATATGCGACAGTTAATCCAATTAACACAGCCATTCGTTAAATATATACGCCAGATCGCTAAAGTTGATTTTTCAGTAAATATACATAAAACATGTTTATAATAATGTTTTATATCATCTGTACCCACAGTCGTGTCACTTGCCATAGAGATTCGGCATCAAATGCTCGATCAAAAATATGACCATCACAGATTGCCTGCGTTAACCCATTCAATATAAAAACCTAAATAAAATTAAAATCTTAAATATACTTAAAAAATATTTACTGAAATAAGTTCAAAAACATATCAGCTTAAATGCGAGAGTTAAATCTATAGACGATTTTAAGCAAATTATTTGCGTCGTTTTAAAACTTACCTGAATATGATTCAGTCGTAAACAAATGCTAAATACTAAAATCCTATAATTGTTTTCATCAATTTCAGTATTTTAGGAATGAATTTAATATACGAATATAAAACAAGTTCAGTTGAAGATATAGGATTTATAGCTTTTTTGGGTTGATGGCAGGTGTTTTGTCAACTGTAAATTATGTTAGGTACATTTATGTATTTTGGTCAGTGAGATCTATTGTGAAGTTCAAAGGTGGACATTTTTATACATTAAATAATATTATAATAGTTTTTTAGTATTATTGAGTTATTCAGTATGTGCAAACGCTAATCAGAGAGCCTTTGCTTTTAGAATATTGCGGTAATTCTGCTCCATCATATCTACATATTTTCATTTCAACGATTTAAAAGTGGCGATTTTGATAGCAATGACAAAAAACAGTGTGATGGTCAAATGTTAGAGGATAAAAACCCAGCACAAACCAAGTAAATAACTTTCTGATGGCTTGTTTCAATATCTCATTTTCATTGCTTTTCTGATGAAAAAATAATAGTTTTGTTGTGGCATATCGTAACTATCGATGTAAAGTCGGTCTACTAGGACAAACCCAAGCGCTGATGCAAAAACGGCACTTAATATATCGTTTCTTTGAAATGAATTATATATTGCTCGTCGTTGCATCTGATCCATTCAGTTTAATAATTTTTAATATACGGTAACCTAATAATTTGTAGTTAAAATTTCGAGATTATATCGAAGGGGTAATTTGTTCTATGAACTTTTTTGTTGTTGAGGTAACTACTTTTGAAACAATACAACAAGAAACAATTAAGACGAAAAAAAAGTATATTTAAGATTTTATATTGAATGGGTTAATGTTGGCAATCTGTGATGGCCATATTGTTTTTGATCGAGCATTTCATGCCGAATCTCCATGGCAAGTGACAGGACTGTGGGTACAGATGATTATTATAAACATATTTTCTGTATATATATATATATATATATATATATATATATATATATATATATATATATATATATATATATATATATATTTATATATATATATATATATATATATATATGGCTGTGTCCATCAACAAGTTCCACAAATGGATTGGAGACTAGAAAATACAGCTTAACGGTTTAAAATTAATATATATCAGAAATCTTATTATATTACTTGAGAAGTGTCCAATTCTTTAAGGCGAGTTACTGAAATAAATAGCGTTACGTAGGGGTTAGAAAATCGACTTATAATCTAGCACAGACAAAACAAACTTATTATATTAATTATAAATGCGTGTTACTGTGTGAAAAGCGAGGAAGTGTACAATGACTTAAAAATTTAAAATGTATCTACAAAATAATCTAATATTTAGCCGTAACACATGAAAGGATGTTGCACCAACACATGGTCTTCAACACCAATTTAACAAAAAGCGGGAAATCAAAAGAAACCCCGTATATGTGAATAAGTAAGTGAATGAGAATTACTACCAACTTTATTGTAAGTTGAAATTAAGCTGAAAAACTGAGGTATTAATCTTGAATTCGTCTTTCTTATGAATTGATCCAACTATAACTGAGAAGAAGTAATAAATTATATTATCATTTAGAATATCCTAAATAGCTGATTAAAGATGCTATAAAAATTAATTATGCATTGCCGAATAGTTTTGTTGAAATATTAATAAGTTAATCAACTATAAGAGGTAATGGGAAATTACTCCACTATACACAAACATCTTATATATTAACGTAGACCATCATATTAAAACCAATAAGTCGTAAATATTTAATGACGCTGCCACAAATCTACCGATCTCTTATCGTGATATAACGTTCGGCCGGTTTATAGATATTACTAGACAGCCAAGACTTTGCTCTTAGGCAAGCTAAATATCTTATAAAGTTAGATAATCTAATTAACGAGGCATACGCGTTACGCTCGAGTTTCGATCAGGATATGTGCTTAGTCTTCAGATTTTCTAACTGAGCGGAAGTCGGTGAAACGCCAAGGGATGGAAGTGGCAAAAATCCCTAATGATTCTGACGGTCCCGTCTAGAAACTAGCCTGTCTTACCTTAAAAGCTAGCCTTTATGTTGCTGCTAGCGACTGAAACTTTAATGAAACAGTATATAAATATAAAACGTTTATTAAGTTTCTTCAATAACCTTTATTAAAAAGAAAAGATAATTAGAAATAAATAATTCTGAAGAAAATATTTAAAATTCTTAAACTCTTGGTTTTAAACAAAGGAAAATATTTTGAGCCTTTGAAGTTTCAACACTAAGTTAAAATGTAAACAATTATCACTATTAGTGTTTAACTGTTTTGTCGTAGATGATGCACAACCGTAAGAACTAATTTAATAAGTTTCAAAAAAGGCGCACCATTATTAGAGAAAAAAGATATTATATAGGTCGTAGGAACTCTAGGTAATATCATATTAATAATTCTTAAATAAAATTAACAGCATATAAAAATTAGATTATATCTCATTACATTACACAATTTTTGCAATAGATGAATATCTGTAAGAATTTAAATATTCATAGAAGTAAGCTTATTTTTCATAATTACTTCAATTATTTCGTATGTGTCCTCCAGTTTGACAAGTACTTCGACTGCCTTATCATTAATTTACCCACTAGCCAATAGAAAATTTTTGACAGATCTAACAGAGGATTTTTTTACAAATTTTGGAACATGTTGTTGGTTCATTACCACATTAAAGGATTTTTTCAACAAAAAAAAACTAAACCCAATATTTAAACATTAAGTTGCAACAAATTCTTTATGAGGCTGTTTATATCAGAGCAAGGTCGTCTGAATGCTGATTTGTTATGATTATTATTCAGTCAATACTCTTGGTGTTTCAGTCAGAAGAATGTTGCCTAAGCATAATTAACAAAACGCAGAATTAAGTTGAAAATTTAGGTGATAATTATTTTGAGTATTGTTCAAAAAATTGATGTTTTTTCTTTGATGTGAAGGATCGAATCCTACAATCACGTGCGCAAGAATTTTCTTAACTTCGGTGATCCTTTGTGATAGTGGCATTTCAAATTATGTGCTCTTTTTTGTTGAGTTTTTGTGATAGTGACACTTTACTGCTAAGTGTGCGAGAACTTTGCTCACTTTGATTAATTACAATTTACTTTACTGCTAAGTGCGCGAGAAGCTTTCTCACTTTGACTAATTACAATTTATGATGCCCAGGAGAAGACGACCTGACTAAGGTTGTCGCTGTTAATCAAATGTGCGAAGAGCTACCTCACGTGCTCACCGCACTGATGACCAGAGAGAGACAGATCAAGAAAATAATCGTATTGCTATGTCAGAATTATAATGCAACGAGTTCGTGCACATCAAACACAACAACAGCGAGCATGACATCATTAAATTAGGCGACTTCACAGACACAGTGCTCCTGTGATACTGGAACGAGCTGCATTCCCCTATGATGAGGCAATAGATTATTGTGCCGACAAATCGGTAACAATTGGGGAAATGAAAATACTTTTAAATATTGTAAGACATACAGTGGTGAATCTACTGGATTATATTGTGCTGGAGGCAAAGTAAAATTGCCACAATTGGTCCCACCACAAGATCCTTTACGCTCTTTAGTTTCTGGGATTGGAAATGATTCCAAGCACTTTTTGACCAACATTCAGAAATTTAAACGCTGTTTCCAGATGACATCATTTGCATGCAGTAGTTACCAAACACATGATACATGGACCTTGCGAAGTTTTCAACTACAATTCACCCTGTATGGTTGACGGCAAGTGTTCCAAGCGATACCCAAGAGACCTGATTGCTGAAACCATAACGGGAAATGATGGATACCCACTGTATCGTCGGCGATCAGTTGCGGACAATGGCCGATGGGCAGTTGTGAAGGTAAGAGAACAGAATGTTGATGTAGACAATCGTTGGATCGTGCCATACTCGCCAATACTAACCAGAGCTTTTGAGACTCACATCAATGTGGAATATTGTAACTCTTTAACTAAGGTTGCGATATGGCCGCCTTCGCTGTAACCAATGCAAATGACGAAATAATATCACAGTACCAGATGGGTCGCTATGTAAGTAGCAACAAAGCAATTTGGCGTATCTTTACATTTGCGATCCAGGAAAGATACCCTACAGTAGACCATTTGGCAGTCCATTTAGAAAATGGCCAGGAGGAAAAAAGTGGCGGATTCGAGATTGTCGAGGGTCTCAATGGGACTATTTAGAATTTTTTTCCGGGACAGTTGGTTTCCAGTACGACGTAGTCAACTATCCCACGGACCTCACAATTTGAAGTTAAAAGTAGGATCAGTTGTCATCATGCTGCTTAAAATTATTCAACCTCGACTGTGCAATGGAACAAGACTGGCTGTGAAAAAGATGATAAATATCGTCATTGAGCAAAAAAGGAGAGGATGTCTTGATCCCGCGTATACCGATGATTCCAACGGATTTACCATTCGATTTTAAATGTTTACAATTTCCATCTTGGTTTATTTAGGCACCATAAAATAAAACAAAAATTATAGTTTATCAGAAACTTTTATTTTGATTAATAATTGATAATAACTGTATCATAACTGTGTGTGTCTGTAAATATCTAATTGAAACCTTAGAAATAGCCAGTATTTCAGGAAAACTCTGTTTTTTAAGTATAAAACATCATGTGTAATTAATCGAAAATAATAAAAATTCATTCATACCGAGCATTTTTTTAATTAATTACGGATTATTAGGTATTTTCATTATCGATGACCTGACAGTACAAAGTCTGCCGAGTCAGTTGTTACTTATAATTATGTAAGTATAAGACCGACCAAAAATATTAAGACTTTTGACCTACAACGCAAACCGGTTCTTCATTTTTTCAAATTTATTGTCTCTTCTTCGAAGCAGTTCCTCTTGTGACCATTTTCTATTCTTCAAAAGAGTTGCTGAATTCAATTTTTAAAATGGTTCCTCTTCTGCCTGATTAAACCTTGTTAAGGGATTACGTAGTTTACATGATTTATATGTTTACATGAAAATTGTCGTATCCACATATATTCGATTAATTCTTCTTACATTTTTAAACACATGCCGTGACTTTATGCGAAGAACTGCGACAAGAACACTAAGCTCTGAAGGATCACGTTAGCCAAAACTGCACAATGACACACTGCAAAGCAATATTGCCCAGAAACTATTGTTCTAAACCCTCAAAATCTCGCCGTGACTTACGCTGCGTCACCTCACCAAGCTGCGTCCCATTTTGCGCATAGTTTTAACATATTTAACACTTAAATGGCATTTCTCATTGATGATTTGGCAAGAAAAGCATTTTTAGGTGATATTTTTTATCACTGTTACATACTACTCGATATAATAATATATATTTATATCACAATTAACATGGCTTTTTTTTAAACTTAGAAACATTTTCTTTATTTATGTGTTTTATCTTGATATCTTGATGACGCTAATGCTTAATATGTTGTGAAATTATTTTGGTATATTATGTTGAATTAAAGAGGCTCCTTAAGTCATAGGAAAATTATAGATTTAGTTAGATTGGTTAGTTTAAACTAGAATAATCAACAAAATTACCATTTATTTTATTACGTTTTTCTGGAATATGTAAAGCACCACAGTGAATAAAGTGGCTCTAGACATACTTTAGTAAATCATTCCTGTACCTTTCTTAACCTCTCAACCATGTTAAAGCTTGGTAGTATATGCTATAATGGCGTCTGTGTTCTTGCAAGTGCTACTTTCGTCTTTTTTTTTAGATAAGATGGTGAAAACTCAGTGCACCTATTTCCATCAAGTTTTTCATGGCCAGAAGAACGACTTTGCAAGTTAATAGATACTTCTTGACTGCTAAATAAATTTGCGACTTCTTCATAGATGTCCTCAATGATTTTATGAAATTAGTTACTTGGAGTGTGTAACTGGCACGCCGTTCGATAACGAATGCCGCCACAAACTATTTGCACAATTTCATCATTTATT
This sequence comes from Rhynchophorus ferrugineus, assembly GCF_030347505.1. Taxonomy (NCBI): domain Eukaryota; kingdom Metazoa; phylum Arthropoda; class Insecta; order Coleoptera; family Curculionidae; genus Rhynchophorus; species Rhynchophorus ferrugineus. Next base: position 47,386,647 of record NW_027472580.1, read on the forward strand.
CTTTATAAATTAGATCGAAAAAAAAATCGAACACAAAAATAAACCATGCCAATTTTTTTGTTAATTACCTAGTCATATGATCATCAAATATCTAAGATTTGTATGGTACACTACGGTGCTGATTGAGCCTCTATTCATGTCTTTGGGCCTAGTCCTTGATAACGTTATCGACAATTTCTGCCTTCCTATTTATGCAGATTGTTGTTACGAATGTACCATGAGCCATCAACAATACCTCCTAGGATAAAATGGAGTCCTAGTATGGAATCTTTCAATGATATTTCATTTCAATGATATTCAATTCTTAATTTAATGAATAAAAAGAGAATATCTTTATAATTCCGTTGGAATCCTACCGACTCCGCCCATTATGAAGTGTGTTGCGCGACTTTTTCGTAGAGAAAATGGCAAAGCTAAAACTGCATTATTTATAATAAACTTAAGATAGGTATCTGAATAATCTTGATGACTCGTGAAAACGCGTGGTAGAGATACTTTGTGTTGATAGAGTAATCTCACTTAGGCCTTTTTCTCGCCATTTGATTTTTAATTTTTTTCTGGGAAGGGAGATATATGTCCAATGATTTTCTCGATGAGGTTCTCAAAGGTTATCTCGATAAAGGATATGCTCCCATAAATGCCCTGAGATTCACATTTGCCATGAGTTTTCAACATCGACACGTTTCTCAATTGTAGTTTCATTTACTTTTAGCAGTTTAGCAGCACACTAGATCAAATGTCCCTGATTCTACCACATGCAAATGTTAGATTTGTAATTAATGCTTATGGATGGATGGACTTAATTCAGAACTCTTTATACTTTGAATTGTTGTAATGGGTCTGATTTTCACAACTCTTAATTCAAAGCAGAGGCAGGCCATAAATCAGAGAATGTTCTCAGAAATTCGTGTGTCCAAGGCTTTCAGGCTTTTGAATACTATTGATAACTCAAGTCTTAATGATTCATTTTAGTTTTTGGCACTATTCTTTAAAGACTAAATCTCCGAACTTCTCATCATAGAGCTGTGTCACATTTTATCGAACATTTAAGTCAAGAAATGTATGGTATGCCTCTCATGCTAATCTCGTTGTTTCATGAATTTATAAGTGTTTTACGACTTCAGTAAGACCGCAGATTATTTTATTTTATAATCAGAGGGGTCTCTTTATTTATCTTTTTGAATAACAACGTTATTAGACCTCTTAGACCAGAATCGGTTTTGATAAAAAATAGCTAAACGACAAATATCAGCGGACTATCCATTTTTCTCATTATTATGAGAATCTTTGATCTGATGCCATTAGACTAATTTTTAAGTGGATGTGCTAAAGACAAGTACAGCCACATACAATTTAAATTCCATACATAAATTGAAAGTTGCACCTTCTTAAATGAAGCATAAATAAGTCAACAATATTTTAGTAATTTTACTTTATCCATTAAATGCAATAATTTATTTTAATTTATTTCATATCCGTTCTAAATAAATGTTATTTCTTATGTTTATTTTATTAACTAGAGTAAACAGTTTCAAGAATACCAATCTAAGATTTTTCTGATTGGTTCAACAATAAATTCCTTTAATAATGACAAAACCCTTGCATTTAATGAAGTGGTTGATATTATAGAACGCTATTTATTACGTTTATTGATATTGGATAAATCAGATATTTACCAGGAGATGGCGCCATAGGCCAAACTAGGTTGGTCTGTAGTGTGTTTTGACGTTGTTTGTTTGTTGGTATACTCACTACTATTTTGTGATTGAAACATTGATTGAAATAAAATTATTTAGTCAAGTTGTTAAGGTTCACATATGGTCGACGGGAGGACATATATGATATTAAGTTACGTTAAGGTTATGCCGCTGAACATACCTCTATGGGGTAAAAGTTCTTGAGGGGCCTGGCATCACATAATCAATAGCCCATGTATTGCTAGAAGACGGAGATTCGACCTCAAGAGTTTTCCAGGATCAATTGTCATCACCAGAAAAAAATAGGATATAGTTCATCTGGAGGCGTTCTGATTTGATTTGGGGTACTTGTAAGAGCAGAACTTTACGTGGCTGACGGGTCTCCTGGTACAATGGTACAAGAGTGTTCATGCGATGTTGTCATGCCTGATTGGGATACTGTTGTCTTCGTTAATTACGCTTTTTGTTACTTCATGCTGTTCTTCCATCTTCGCGTTGCGCGTGTGGGTCTTGATCAATTTGTTGATCTGTTAGGAACTTCAATCATGTTGAGGTCAGCAGTTGTAGGAATGTTCACTTGTTGTATGTATTGATTATGTTTTTTTTTGTTTGTTGGAACAGTGACTACTATTTCGTGGTAGGAATTTGCACGGAAACCAGGAAACACTAATTGCTATAAACTTCTTTATTCAAGTTGTTAAAGTCTATATATGGGCGACTAATCTTTAGCGTTGCCAACCGTAAAATTTAGCGTGGGTATATCTGTTGGTGGTCTAAAGAGTTGTAGCACTCTTTCAACTAACTACAAGTATTAAACTGGCTACAAGTATTAAAATTTTAAAATATTTTTGAAAAATTGAAGTTTGACTACACAGCCTTCACTAATCGATTTCTAGATCGAAAAAACCATTAATCCTAGATGTTCGTCGATATTATTGCAAGACTTCGTGTGACGGGAAATCGGAAGCCGTTCAGTGCAAAAGCCATTCAGTTTTCTTTTTAAGTACCAGCCATAACATATGATAGGCCGCAAAAACATCGCGAGCAACTGCTTCTGTGATGTAATGGTTAGAGCGTTCAGCTCACACACTGAGGTCGCGGGTTCGATTCCCGGCGGGAACAGAAACTTGTTTTAGTTTAGTTAGAACATTTGTCCAATCAGCTAGGCTAGGTAGCGGACTCTGGGACCTGAAGTGTTGCATATTTCAAATGATTGTTTCTTTATTCCTATTTTTCCTCATACGGACTGTACCTTTACTTGGCCTAGCCATTATAATATTTAATAAAATAACGGCGTAATTTATTGATTAAATATCTAACACCAATAAGAGAAAAATAAAATATTTTTGACAAAAAAATTGAACCGACATCAAAAAATAAATACCGAAATCACCAAAAAGTAAAAAATAATCAAACTTAAATTTTTAACACAAAAGAACGTTTTAAAATAAAATATGTACATAACAATCGTTATAACATAAGTCAGATATTCAGATAAAGTTATATTTTTAATTTTTAGTTAGTTCCTTATTTATTTTTTGAAGTCGTTTCAATTTTTTGTTAAAAATATTTTGTCATATATATTTGTATATCGAGCACGATCAGAAACTACGTAACTGTGTTGTCTAAAATTGTGTCGTCTCCAAAACATGAAACTGAAACAACACCGGTTGCAATACACCTACGCAAAATGCAGCCACGTCTCTATCTTACACGGTTTTGCATTCGGGAAAGTTCTTCGTTGAAACAATTGTCGCTTCCAAACTGCATCGTACGTTCGGTTCAACGCCTCTTGGTCAATAACTGTATTCCGAAGGCGCGTTTGCTATTTGAAACGATGTTTGCACATCTACCCGTAAAGGTAAAACTTTTCTTTTTATAAAATTATAATATCGCAAGCCCGGAAAGTTGTTCGCTGTGAAATAGAGTACGGTGAATAGTCGGGGTAAAAATAGGACTACAAAAGTTGTTTTAATAACATTTCAATAACTTTGTTAATTTAGTTATATTTAGTTAAAAAATATTATATCTCTTTTTCGTGTATCAAGTCACTTAATGTGTCTCATCATTACATTAATGTTTTAGTTAATTATAATTTATAATTATTTATACAATCTATTTTGGTATTCAAATTTAGTTCACTTTGCTTAAGTGAACAATCAGGCAAATTATCCCTTAACAATTTTATCAATATATGCTATCGATCTGTGTGGATTGTTCATCAAGCTGTGTTTTAATCATTTTAGCGGTTAAAAAAATACAGGCTAACTACCTGTATATCTGCCATAACGAATAATAACACAAAATTACGTCAATATTCATCCAACCCTTTAAGAGGACTATCTATATATATATATATATATATATATATATATATATATATATATATATATATATATATATATATATATATATATATATAAATATATATATATATATATATATATATATAAATAAATATATATATATATATATATATATATATATATATATATATAAATATATATATATATATATATATATATATAAATATATATATATATATATATATATATATATATATATATATATATATATATATAAATATATATATATATATATATATATATATAAATATATATATATATATATATATATATATATATATATAAATATATATATATATATATATATATATATATATATATATATATATATATATAAATATATATATATATATATATATATATATAATATATATATATATATATATATACATTTATATATATTCTCTAATTAAATCTACTTTTTCTATTTATTTCTTCTCTTTAGTAAAATTAAAGTAAAATTTGTGTAAAGTAGTGTATTAAAAGCGTTAAAAAATAGGAACACGGAAACTTTAAAATTTACCTCATGGAGTCTCTTATAATAATCTGTTGGAGTCTGAGTAGATGCTATGGATGATAGATTCACTCAGAAATGGTTTTAAATAGCCCATAGCATATATATATATATATATATATATATATATATATATATATATATATATATCGAATATCCATTAGGATACGTTATATTATATAAAAGATCTATTATGTTACAACGGGTGGCATGTGTGGATCTACCCAGGTGGTATTTCCGAATCGAATAAAGAGGCATTTCAATATTTATACGCGAATGCAGATACAAGTTCTACGATGCCAATCAATAGCGATTTGAATTTAAAATGCGAGCTTTCGGGCCGGAATCGTTTTTTGAATTCGCCTAGTCGCATACGTCGAGACCAGATCGACAACAATTGGACCAAATATGAGCGTTTAAAGGAGACCAACCAGGTTAATGGTCAAATTTATTAAACATCAAGTGATTAACATAAATCGTTAGAGAATAATAGCATAATATTAACTATACAGTTATGGATGTTGTGTAAACGAGATTTTATACTTCATCCTGATGTTATTCTGATCGATCTTACATTTTTAGAAGGAAAAATTGGCAGTGTTTAACTAAATAATTTATCATTTTCTATGTTTCCCATCTTCCTACTATATTAACTAATAATTTCTCGGGTACCGGGGCGGTCGTTGATAGAAACCTTGAATATAGCTTCTGATGATCTGTAATAATGAAAAAAGATCGATCTTGAGGAACAATGATATTCTTGCACATATTTCGAAATCCAAAACCTCATATACAGAAAAACTTAAAAGAGAAGCGGTTTTTATTACCTTCAGCATTCAATTATCAATTATTAGGAACAATGTGGTATGGATTCGTAGGGCTGCATTAGCTTGAATATCCTTGGGAATGACCACTTTACTTGATAGCTTCAAAGCACTTAAAGTTGTCTGTAGCATCACATAGAGAGCTTAATAATTTGTAATGAAAAATAACATTGCATGTCTGCATGTATTTAGATCAGCTATATCTTGAAAGAAACATCTAATTTCTAAATACCAAGGTTTTGACATTTTTCTTCATGAAATAACTTTTCATTAGTATTATTAAGTTATTTAATTGTATGGTATAAAAACAACAATAATTGAACTTAAAAAAATTAACTTAAAATTAATAAAATTAAATTTCGGCTTTCAGCGCTTTTGTTTGATTTGAGAATAAATGCAATTCAAAACTTTAACGACTTGCAACACTTTAAAAAAATTAATATCACAATTGTCGGTTTTGGTTTCAACGATTTTTGGCTTAGAGGCTCATAAAAATTGCCATAATAGACAATGTTGAGACAATTTTGACATGACAATGTTAATAAATCAACTATTTCCATACGTTTATGTGCAAGAGATTCAAAAAAAGCGAAAATAGCCACACCCTAGATGAAAAATATTTTGATTAATATATGTTGTACCAATTCTTCTCAAAAATATGATTTTATAGTAAAAAGATAATCAAAATAGCTGGAAGCATAAGTAAAGTAATAATAACAGTGGCGGAATCGTATTTTAACAATCTCGATTTTCGCTTCATCAAAAAAGTAAGAACAATGGGTTATATTAAAGTTCCTGTAATTATTAGTATTTTGAGTAATAAAGTGTGTTTGCAAAATATTTTAATATTATTTCAAACCAAATCATGCTTGTTTTATTAAAAGACAAAAGCTAGAGAACCATCCAGTATATAACTAAACTTACGAGAAAGATATTCTTATATTCCCCTAATATTTTAGAAATGTTCTGCTGTATTTTTGCATTGATTAGATAAAGAAGCCCTAAGAAGGCAATAGAACTAAAATTACTGGTAGACGATCTAGTTAGCCATAAATATTTAATGCCGCCCCGAAAGACCCACACATCCCCTATCGTAACATTAGATTAACATAAGGGTTATGCCAGAGCAATGAGATTTTGCTCTTAGGCAAGCTAAATATCTTATGAAGTTAGATAATGTAATTACCGCACCATACGCTTTTCAGTTTAATTTCAACCCTGACGTGTCTTACGTACTCTTTGGAGTTTTAGTTTCTCGACGGTACCATCGACGGAAAATTAGAAAACTAGAATTAAGCAAAAGATTTTAATTTCAAGAAGCTAGTGTCCGCGCAAAAAGTAACACCCTTTTTTAATAAAAATGTAACATTAGGCTAAAAAGCTGTAAGGACCTGTGGCGAAACGTTTGTTTGTTGTTAACTTATTTTGTAAGTCAGTTAACAAGCTTTTAAATTAACTTTTCTGTTAGAGTGCAAGGTTTAAATAAAAAGAAGTAAAAGACAATCATATTAGTTAACCTAGTGTAAGTGAACATAAGATAAGCATAAGCAAGCAAGATGTATCTTTGAGAATGTCCGGAAAATTCCAGAAGTTCTTAATCGATCTAATAAGTATGAGACTTTATCCCTTTATGTTTTTTTTATGGTATAAAACTCCTGTACTAGCCATCTTAAGGCCAGACAAATATATAAAAAATCATAGTGAAAGTGACAGTAACTGAATAAAACTTACCCGATGTAGGATTATGGTGATAGAGTGGACAAATTAAGATGTACTGATAAGAGCAGAAATAGTTAAAGATGATTATATAATTAACATAGGATAATTGTAGAAAGTCATATTATGTGTAAAATCTTTGTACACAGGTAACAGTTCAATTAAAAAGTCCCCGGCCTATCATAATAAAACACTTTTTTAGGCAAAATTAGTTATTTATTCAACATAATTCCCTTCAAGTGTGATACACTGATTATAGCTACCCTCCAACTTTTCGATACCATTTTTGTAGTACGATTTCTCCTTTGCTTCAAAATAGGCCTCGGTTTCGTCGATCACCTCTTCATTCGACGAAAATGTATTCCCAGCGAGCATTCTTTGGAGATCTGAGAACAGGAAATATTTATTGGGGGCCAGATCTGGAGAATATGGTGGCTGGATGGATTTTTGCACTGACATCGTTTACACTGACGTGTGACACGATACATTGTCTTGGTGAGCAGCACTTTCTTTTTCTTCAAATGCGGCCGATTTTCGGCGATTTTGTCATTCAAACGGCCCAATAACGCTATGAAATAGTCGTTGTTGATGGTCCTTCCTTTTTCAAAGTAGTCAATGAAAATTATTCAATCGTATCCCAAAATACAGACGCCATAAACTTGACAGCCGACTGTTGCGTTTTCCCATGCTTTGGAGCGAGTTCATTGTGTGCAGTCCACTCGGATGACTGTCAATTGGACTTCGGAGTGCAATAATGGAGCCATATTTCATCCATTGAAATATATCGACGCAAATACTCGGGTTTATTGCGCTTGATCATCTGTAAACAATGCTCCGAATCATAAACTCGTAGTTGTTTTTGATTAAAAGTGAGCTCGCGCGGCACCCAATTTACACATAGATTACTCATACCTAAATATTCGGAATGATATGATGTACTCGTTCAGTTGATATCTTCAGAGTGTCTGCTATTTCATTCAATTTCAATATACGGCCATTAAAAATCATTTTGTGGCTTTTTTAAATGTTTTCGTAGCTAACAACCTCTTTTGGGCGTTCACCACCTTCGGTGCTAATTTCACCACGTCTAAACTTAGCATACCAATCCTCGATGGTTGATTTTCCAGGGCAGTGCCCGGAAACTCGGCATTAAGCCCAGTTTTTGCGTCAACTGTATTTTTTCATTCAAAAAACAATATTTCATCAACAAGAGAAATTAATTTTTATCTATTTTTTCACAATAACGGAAGTTGCTTCACTTAAAATGTCATAATTTACAAACTAATGATCCGATACCTGTCAAATTTATACACGCATCTTTTGATGGTCAGGGCTAACTAAAACAGTCAGGTCGGGCACTTTTCAATTGGCCTATTATGTGTGTAATTGTCCATAATATAAATAAGCATTTGGTTGTAGTGTTTGATTCGAGAATGTATACTGATTGTTTTACATATTATATGGCAAATATATTAGAAGAAATACAGTGATTAAGTCAGAAGTTACGGAGGAAATCAATAAAATTTTACAAGAAAAGTATATAGAGAAATCTAAATAATATAATAGGAAATATACTCATATTAAAATGACATGACAAGCAAAAGAGGGATGGAAACACATAGGAAACAAGAACTAAACGTAAAAAAGTCAATATGCTCTTCATTATTACTTGAAATTCAACATTGCGTATTGCATCAAATTTTGAAGTCATACATTTTGATTTTAACGTGAGCTCACTGTTATTTTACAAGGACTGGCTAGATTTTAAGCAGCTTTTAACCGAGATTAAAAAGGCTTCTGACTGGGTTGACTGAAGGTGGAGTCTAAGGCCAATTATTGTGACGGAATTAAGAAGGTAAGCTCATTGGGCTGATAAACTGGTTGAAACTAATTTCTGAAATCTTCTATCACGGAAGCAGTTTTTAGTGGCCCGCAAGGCTCAATAAAACAATTCCAACAAAAAAACAGAAACATTAGGTTGTAGAGGAACGAAAGTCATAATGTAGAAGCTATACTCGAAGCAGATCCAGTTGTCACAAAAGCAGTAAAAATGTCAACAGATGAAGTAAATATGTTTACTTTCATTTTCAATATGGAATAAAATACAGGTACCTTTGCAAATGAAAAAAAAAGGCACAAGCGGTTTTGACGACTTTCTCGACAACCATGTCGCTCCTAACAAGTTTGATTCGGAACAGAAAACGAGTTCTAGTGCAAATTTAAGTCAGTTAAATTATAAGTTGGCATAAATTCGTTTTACTCGATACAGTTTTAGATATTCTCAACGCACTGAAATTTTTTTGACGATATAACGCATACTGAAAACTAAATCCAGTCAGTGAAGCCTTAATATGAAGTTGGTTATGAATGTATCCAATGCGATTTAATTTATAGTATCACTATCTGTTCCAGATCCTTTAGAATTGATTTATAAGTCGCTTAATCTTAATAATGAAAGTTTAAATTTTGTAGATAGATATATTTTTCAGGACTGGCACTCCGTTGACAGGATTTTGAATGGCATACCGAATTTTTTTTTAATGTCGTAATAAGTTACTGGAAGGGTAGTGAATGTAGTAGTATGTATTGCGAATTTCCTACTTTAATGAGGTTTAGGGCTACATAAAGTAGATTCAACCAATAGGTTAATTCTAGCCAGCTAGACTCAATTTACTAGCGCATAGCTAGTTAAAAGCTCAGCGCTAAAAATGTAGGTTTTTATTTTTTTAACATAAAATAATGGAATGGTAAGCCGTTAACGTCGCTAAACTATAAGTTTTACTTCTCTGTATTCGAGAAATATCTTTTTTTTATAGAACAGTTGTTTAAGAAACGCATTTAAACAATATTCTAATTAAATATAACTTTCGTGCAATCAATATGATTGTTCCATGTTTAATAAGAAAAAAACTCGGCCTAATAATATTTTAAACCCTATTTATTGTTAGGCTAATGTTAGGCAGGCATGCAACTTGTAATATCGTGCCCGAATTGAAGGATTAATATTAAGACAATGTAGAGACCGAGAAGATTTCATGACCGGTCTGAAACATGCTCGTTACTTATTTATGTTAAGAAATTAATTTAGACAATAATGATTCAATAATAGGTATAATATTTCAGTGTTATTATAGGTCATGCCCGTTTTTCATGCAGATTTAATGATAAGTTTTAGTGCTTAGAGTTGGTCTACTTTATTTAATATACTATTTATATTTAGGTATAGTTAAGATAAATTACTAGAGATTTATTTCTTCATAAAAACGCCATAGAGGCGCCGTGTATTGCAACTATCTTTTGCTGTTAATAATACCTAAATATATTATTCTCATGAACAGTTGGGCCTGGAAATCGATCTGTTAAGATTGTTCTGGAATAACATCATTTTAAATAGATTTTTTATTTTATGCGAATTGTTCTATTGATATTATTTAATTTAATAATTTAATGTGAATTTTTTTTTGCTGAATATATAGTAGGTATTTGAAATAATCATTTACATTTCTGTTTACTTTTTCTTTCAAGTTAGAAACAAAATATATGATGTTATATAGACGGCTTGTGCAATATTAAAAATGAAAAATATATTCATTTTCTATTTATGCAGATGAATAAAACTAAATCTATCATTATTTAGCGATATGATACTCGTGTTACTACAGAACTCCCGTTATAGTATATATGTAACATCACATTACAAAAAATCGGACCGAAAATCAAGGATGTTGGCAATTTTAAAGCTTATTAGGACTAACGAGGTGCAAATATGGAGTGGCACTAAAATAATTACCCAACTAGTAAGACAAATATTATAAATCAGTTTTTCGATTAATTACCAGTGCTTATCCCAACGTAACCAACGAACTACCAGATGACCTCGAAATAACACGAAGTTATATAAGATTTCGCATTAAAATATAAATGAAGGTTACTAAATACAACGTAATAGTTATATATATAGTCAATTCAAAACAGCAGTAAACCCACGTGATCTGTCAAAACGTCGCAATGTTGCGGCAGCAACTCTGAATTTTAGTACATTTTGTTTTTGACATATAACAAAATTCAAATCCAAATAAAATAAGGAATCAAAAATATTATGTATTTTAATTTATTTTAATATTATAGTACTGAAGGTCGTACTGAAGTTTATGAAGTTAAAACTTTTGATATTACTATATTTCTCCTTAGTTTCTTGTTTTACTACCTGTATACATCTTTTTTGATAAAATTACTTTTAATCACTGCATTCTCCTTAATGCATTTGCTATATCTGCAAAACAGTTAGTATTATTTCTCTCCTCATAAATTTTAGCCAAACGTTCATGTATATTCTGAACAATAACATATATACTTATAAAGTTTTCACACTTTATAATACAATTTCCTACAGTCAAAGTATATTAATTATATACTGACCTTTAGTAGTTTCCTCTTTGATCGCCCTGTTTGGTAAAGGTCTGCATTGAATCATAAACCGATATTCATAAAGTTTTATTCAATTACTATCATTTCCAGAAACAATAATCAAGAGAATAATTAAGCTGTTTATTTCCAAACTATCAAAAACTTTCTTCTTCAATGTGTCTGATCGAGCTCGTCCGCACCGAAGGTCTTATTTTCGACAATGCATCTTTCCATACATCCAGAAAGTTCTGGTTTGAATATCCGCCCCGACCTGAATGTCTATTGTAATAATTCTTTGAAATACCTCATATCAACTCAACTGGATTAAATATGCAATGAGGACGTAATACTCTGTCGCCATGACATTCAGCAATCTGATACACCATGTACCTTTTCTCAAGCCTATTTATAAAAAGTAAATTACATAAAATGCAATTAAATATTTCATTTATATTTATCGAGTAACAATTTGACATAGTTTATTCTTTCTTTGAATCTTATATGATGGATTTTAAGCTATTCCTTAATCGCAGCCTTTGTTGGTGCACTTATTTTCATCTTCTCCACTATTCTACTATGATATGGTGCATAGTCCATAAAAATAACTGATTGTTTCTTCAAGTTCTTTAAAAATTGATTTTCAAAGCACTGCAAAAACAATTTATGATTCATTTCTCCATGTTAGTCTCCCTTGAACCTAGAGGAAAACACTAATTCTGTACTTGGAATTAAACCACTCCAGTTTCCAGTATGAAAATCTATATGTCTGCAATGAATTAGTAATAAATATTATCAGTAACAAAACCTAATCGATAGTTATTCTAATGTTTACCTTTTTCTATCAACTTTTATTGTCTTTACACTATATTTATTATCATCTTGCCATTAATTACGTACCATTCTGTAACATTCTTTTTGTGTACAATTCAATTCATGTACCATTCTGAAGTATATATGTCTCATCTAAATATACATAATATCAATACATCTAAATTGATAAAATAATTCTTCTTTGAAATTGTTGTATGCTTTTAGAAATTGTATTCTTTTAAAACCAATATCTAAAAGTTTTATTAAACCTCTTTATGGGTTATCTTTACACCACTTAAATCCTATATTACCCAACAGCGTATGAAAGGATGTTCTACATGCCTCATATAGCTGTATATCTTTGGGCTTTTTATGGATACTTTAAACACTAACAATTTTCTCTGAAATAATTATTATGTATTACGTATTAAAATATATTTAGATCGAAAAAAGTACTTACTCTTTTTATAAATTTCGTATATTTGATCCCTGATACAGCATCAAGCTGATCATGATTCTCAAGTTGAGAGTATCTTTCGACTTACCAGTACAGTTGCTTGACATTCTCTGCTCGGTTGTTTGTTTGATGATGGTTCAACTTTAACCTATCATCGAGATATATTTCGTAGTATTTAGCTTATTCTAATTGAGGAACCGGGCATCCGTCAAGTGATATAATTAGGTTTTAGTCATTTCGTCGCAAGGCAAAATTAACATGGATGGATTTGGAACACCATGGTTCAGCCCACGTTAAGCAGTACGTACTGCCCGTAGAAATCCTAGTTTTTTTATAATATTTATGAGAAAACTGTGGTTTTTATTATTAAAAAAAAATTCTGAAATGTTAAAAAATGGATTAACAGTTAAACGATAATTTACAAACAGTCGTTATTTGGTAATTTTTTTTTATAAAATAGAAGAATCTACAGACAAATCTTACATCAAATTTTAAGTCAATCGTGTCATCCAGGACTTGAGATATGATGTCAGCTATTTCGAAATTAATATTTTCGAGAAAAATAGATTTAAAATTTTCTTTTTGATACCATTGTTTAGACGCCGCGTTACTTAAACAGCTATATCTCCGCAGCTAATAATTTAAATTGTGAAATATAATCTTAAGGACTTAATGTTAAAGGGCTGGGCTTTGACAATATGAAAACAATTGATTTTATTTTTTCAGAGTTCTTGACCAGAGTACCCCCTTAAGAGATACTTCTTCTTTTTACATAAAAATTAATAATACAAAAACTGAACTGAATATTATTCACTGTTTTTGAAAAATTGAAAATTCGTCACTAAAATGTTGGAAAATATCTGAAAATGCATCTAATAATTTTTAAATAGGAGAAACTACATTATATGTCTAATTCACAAGAAATTGCACTCACTATCCAAGTATTATTTGCTTTATAGATCGATAACATCCGGTTAAACTTTTCTTCGGTGGGGGATTAATTCATGCAAAGTACATGGAAAATATATAATAATCTCAGCAGTTTTTTCTAAATAATTGGCAGAAATAGAAGATAAAGCGGGGGCAATATTTAAAAAAAAATTTACAGTGAAGAATCAACTTAGGAAAATATAAAATAATTAGTATTAAATTTATAATTCATTATATAAATTAATATTTTCTTGCTGAATTGACTGTTCGAATCTCATCATCTCTACTGCTTATCCTGCAATCAAAAGACTAGGCAGATATTCTGATCAGGGATAAACCAAAACGCACATAGTTCGATAATTACGTTATCTAGCTTTATAAGATATTTAACGGGCGTAAGAGCAAAATCCTATTTCTACACTACAACCTTTATGTTAATCCAATGTTACGGTAGGGGATAGGTATGTCTTTTAGAGTACCATTTACGTATTCTGAAATGGCCGATATTTACTCCTATTTACTAAAGTAGAAATTTGTAAAGCGAGATAGATATACAGGGGTTGCTTAGATACAACATTCATTTTTAAGATTTATATAATATACAAATTATTTAAAAATGAAATTTAACATTTTCAAGAGATTTTATTTGCTTTAAATCTATATTTACATGAAAATGAGTGGAAAATTAGAAAAAAAATCGAAATACATCAAGAAATGAGAGGATTCGAGGATAGTGGGATAGTATTCTAGAATGGTCGTTGAGAGGGGAGTTATGTGACAACTAAATCAAAAAATAAATAACAAAATATTCAGCCGGTTTGGTTGGCACAAAGGCGGCAGGAGGGTCCTCTTACTATTGTGATAGTTGTGGTTTGAATCCTGTTGGGATATGGTCATAAATAAATGTTTGTGATTGTTCAACATTTGTGATTGTCTTTAAGGAAGACTGCAAAATTCGACAAGGAAAATGATCCCAGTCACGCCAGTAACCAGTCTGAATTAGACCGGATGTCTTCTGGTATGATCTCCAACTTGGCCACTCACCATTCTAGGTAGGCTTAATGCCAAAAACCGTGGCTCGGAATCCTTGTTAAGCAGTAGTTCCAGTCAAGATAAACCCTAATTTGTAAAAATGAGACTAAAATATATATAGAAAATATTCACAAGCCCCTCTTTTGAGCCCTGTCATTTAAATTAACAAAGGGTACCCAATTGGGTTACCTAGATATATAAACTCTAGTTTCTCAGATATATAATCTATGGTGATTCTTATGATTTTTAAATTAATAATTAGTTACTCTTCCAACAAACTTTATCTTCTCAAATTTAAATATAAATATATTTCCAAAAAATTACAATAAAATTTAAAAGTAAATACATGTTGCAGTACACTTTAGGTATAGAATCATAAATTACAATAAAATAGGCATGTATTTTAAGCAAATGTGTTTTTTTATTGAATACTTTAAACTAACATTTAAGGAATACAAACATTAAAGATTTCGGCAGTAGTATTGAAAACTATATGGTATTGCGCATCTAAATGATGATTGACTAATATCGTATTTGAGAGGCCTTAAGATTGTAGATGTGAGACTGTATTATTGTCCAAGTCTCGTTCGAAGCAGTCGGATTTTTGGCCTGATTGTAATACGCCCTTTATATAATAAATTGTCTAATTATAATAAATTGCCTAATTATAATACATTATGATATATTGTAACAAATATTCAAATCGGGCTGAAAATTTCATTTGTATTTACGAAAAACAAGCATTGTCAAATGAATGCCGTTATTTTCTTCACGTTGATTAACTTTAAAAGTAAAATGCTACCGATCACTCGGCATATTATGCTCAAAATGGCATCGATTTCATTCGCGATTCTTTGTTTTATGTCAGTCAATTTTGTTTTTAAGATAGACGAATAAAAAATCTGCAAGCATTAGCTACGGATTCGTCGACGGTAATTCGTTATTATGGACAACTTTTGCATAGACAATTTTGGAAAAAGAATCAAGCGAGGCTTTCGTGACATGGGAAGCAGTTTAATTTTGAATGATACATTTTAAAAAAGTTCTAATATTCCGTATTCCCAATTACTAGTTTTCAGTTTGTCACTTTTTTTTGATTATCTTCAAAAAATAATTCAATAACTCATTGACTTTCTATGACCGGTAAAACGCGTCTGATGCAGTATGGGTTGATTTTTGACTTTTGACTGCTTATGTTAAATGCCTGTTGATGTGACTAATACATCAGAGAACCATGTTGTTGAAATGAAAGAACTCCTTTACCTCTCTGGAGAACTCAAGTCGTTTGGTCAGTAAATATCTCCTAGTAAGTATTTAAAATCTACCCTATTTAATATATTTAGAATAGTTGAATCTAATACAAATTGGCTATTGGCTGCTTTTTACTAATCCTGCATATTATTGTGCTACTCATTGGTTTACCCAGCAGTGTGTTTCTTTTCTTTTCAATTTTACACATTTTTCCTAAGCTTTATCAAAATTAAAATGTGTTTTGAACTGACACCGAATTATGACAATCGTTACATCGTTTACTAACAAAAAAAAAAATAAAAGCGACAAAGGAATGAGAGGACAACGACGTCAAAATCCGATTGCTGAAATCTATCCCAACTTGTTTACAAACATTCTTCTCAGTAATCTCGTTTTTTCTAAATCTTTTGAAACTGTGATCAGGAAATTTATTTCCAAAAAGGCTAAGGATTTTTATCATATTTCAGGCACCAGCTAAAAGACTTCCCTTGCAAACAGCTCGCAGAATCAGCTAATATAATCAAACACATTCTGATGCTTTCCTCCATTATAGAAATAGAATTTCTCCACCGTGGTTTCTATGAAATAACCTCAATCCGTGCTTATGCCTATCAAGTCAATCTCCAATTTAGCTTCTTTAATAGATATATTAAGATAAAATATAAACATTCTGCCATCTATTACGCCGCACCTTTCACCCACAATATCAGAAACGTTTTTGTGGTCTTTATAGACCTTTAACAATGTTTTTAGACCTAACCGAAGCCGCAAGGCTTAGTACGACCGTTTAATTACAGTACGTGTGATTGGGTTAGGTTGGGTTGCTTGGAAGACCTTACCGCTCTTACAAAATCGTCTCTATGGGTTTTTCCAGTTCAGGTCGAACTCTTCGCTCTCCTTTCAAAAATTCACCACCTCAGGTGTTCGAAAAGGTTTACCGGTGGCTCCCGTGAACTGTCTTCAGTGAATAAATCATTGGGGATATTCCTCGAAGAAAATACATCGGAGTGCTCTATGTGAAGAGCACTCCTTTCATCAGGAGCTCACGTCACATAGTTCAGATCATTATGCAAAGCCATTCGATGACAGGGTGAAGGGGCCAAAATTACGTAAGTTATAAATCATAAACCACTTTTAACCCCAGAGAATTCAGTCCATCTTTTTTCACATTGAGTGAATCCTATCTGAAAGTCGGAATAAAGAAGACCGCGTACTACTTTTTTTTTCGCATATTTTTCGACCGAAGGCTCAGTGTGAATTTGCAGAACCAGAAAGCTGCCCACTTCTATCAAGTGCTTGTTATATAAGATACGGTTGGTCATCTAATATGGACTGAGTGTCTATTTCATATTCATTAAACTATCACAGATTAGACGATTTCATGTATTCTAGAACTGGCACCTCAATAGTATCCTGAACGGCCCTTGGCTCATGAGAAAAACTGAAATTCACCAAGATTTTACATTCCGTTAGTCCAGACTTTTATTTTCCAACTCTACGCAGAAACAAAATTAAAATTCAGGCATAGTCGAAAAATGTATTCATCAGGGACTTTTATGTGGACAGCAGGTGAAACGAAAATATTGTGAAGACAAATCTATTTCTGAAACACCCTTTATATGACAGTTTGTATAGAAATGTACAGAGCTGACAACAGAGCCGTGTAGCTGTATGAAACAACAAAAGTCTTTGCAACTTATTTACCTCAATAAGATATCAAGGCTTGGTTAAAAGCAAAATTCCATTTATCTACCTTATAACCTTTATGTTAATCTAATGTTACAATAGGGAATATGTGGCCCTTACGAGGCATCATTAAATATTTACGGTTTACTAGGTCGACTGGCGGTAATTTCTGTTAGATTTTCTGTAATTGAATGGTACATCCCCTTCTACATTTAATAATTGGAAGAGATTGAGGTGGAAAAGGTTTTCCAAGTTTGTTTCGCCCAAACGACTGTGTGACATGAAATCTCTCTTGTTAATCTTGTTAATTAACAATCCTGTAAAACTTTTCATTATTTCATTTTATTTTATGGTTGAACTATTATACCTATTTATCTATCTGGGACATATACGTTACATGATAATTCTGTTGGTTTTTATTTTTTGCAATAAACATTTTGTGTAGTATTTGTCAGTAGTACTTTGCTTGCCTTTATTGATATTTAATTTTGCACATCACTTGAACTATTCATATTTGACAAAATTATTTAAAGGAAAGTATTTTAGCGGTGGGCACAAATGTTTTTTATTGGTGAATTAGTTAACGGTTAAGATTTGCTACTAATTTTCACATATGTTACACGATTAGAAATCGTACGAGAGTTTTATTTATGTTTCTGATGTAAAAAAAGATGAGACCGATGTAGTGGGATTGAGAGGAAAGCTGCATTACTTATTGGAATATTGAGTGGACAAATATTGTTATAAGGATCAATCGGTACGATTGACTAGGGGGTGGAAATGAAATTTGCGAAGCTACGGATATGATGATAAGAAAGTGGCCGCTAATATTAAGGTCAGGTATAGGGGAGGGGAAAAGGCTTTGTAAGAATGGGGTGAGACAAGGAAAGATATCCGAGGCAAGGCAGAGGCAAGCAATGGAGCCCCACTATTAAGAAGGTGGAAGTCCATATACTCTAAGAGTTCATACATTACCTATCCCTTCACATTGGGAGCAATACATCCCAAAAGTGGGTGATACACATTAAAGTTTCCTCTTAATATAATGAGGGGACGTGATTGGATAATAAAGTTAGAAAGTGAATCGAGGGAGACGCCACTGGAGGGAGGGATATATACTACAGATGATCATGTGGTATTGGAGGTGGGTGCCTATAGCAAGAGCCGCAAGGTTCATATCTAATGCGAGGGACTGGAAATCGAGAGATTCATCAACCATAATTACTACATTACCCGAAACGCGAGAAGTTTCAATTCTGTCCATTCGTATGATATAATATCTTGTGAAAAATGTGTCTCATTAAAACGAGATAGAGTTTGTGGTTACGGTATAATATTATTAGTGCGGTAAATTTTTAAGCGGCAGTGGTGATGTTTCAGGAGGAGGTGGCGAAGGAGGAAGGAAATGAAGCAAGAGCTATTTTTAAGGGGTACTTGAAGGTGGGAAAAAGGCGACAGGTCTGCCTTTCGGCAGAGGGTATGGTGTATTTGTTGTCGAGGCACGTTTTGGGGCTAATTCTGTCTATTTTATTCATTCATGCAGACTCGCTAATTTCTTATGGGATTTGATTAAATAATTGTACTGCGCTCATATTTTCAAATGAAGAACTATTTCTTATATTATAAAAATATGATCATTATCAAAGACACAGCGATCAGGATAAATATCATAACGGGGTTTATTTAACCATGTATGAGGATTGTTGTTTCCACGAGAGCCACTTGAGTTGGGTTGATTGAGACCGGTCATCTATTCAGCCACACATCCTTTCGGCTCATCCCAACTGAGGATTTCGGATTTAGAAAACGGGAGGGAAGGGTTACTTACCTTACCTGGTCATAACAAGCCCTTGGAAGGGAACATCTATGTATCTACTGCTATCTTGTATATTCTTTACTGAAAATTTTAAATAAACACTTAAAAACAGTGATAAATATTACGTACTTTCGAATGCGAAGCTCCTTTTCTCCAAATATAATAATAGACGTCAAGGCTGACTAGTCAATAATTAGGCCAAAGGGAAAGGTTTTCCTACCAGATTTTCGAATTTGATGTGTGGTGACTTGTAAGATAGATCAAAAGCTATATTATAGGTGCAGTTGAGTGTTACGGAATTTACCCTTACATTATAACATCTCTTTTAAATTTATTACTCTGTTATTTCAGTATCATCCCTCAATATATAAGTAATTTTTTTTTACTATTTGTCATTCCACAATCTGCCCTATAGGCAATAAGTATTTCTTATGTCTAAATTATATTTAGATGGCATGCAGAAAATCACTTCTTTAAGCGATCTTCTGTATAAAACATTACCTTAATTAATTAGTCTTATCCTAAAGCTTATTCTGAAGATTATATATGTCCAGTAATCAGATCAGGGGGTGTTAAGCGTTTTAGTCTACGCACTTCACTATCACGTTGCAGATTTAGCTGATTAGCGAGCACATTTGGATGCACTGACACTCTTTAGAAGTACTTCACACAAACGCGTTGAATTACACTCGTTATAGGTTCTAGAGGAATATTGGCGTTGTACCACTTAATTTGAAATATAGTACAGAGCATCAACAATGGCACGCAACACTTTATTTTGGAACCGTTGAATCATGGATGTATTAGATTTGCTAGCGGTACCCCATAGCTGGATTCCATATGACCAAATAGGCTTGTAACGCAACACTTTATTTTGGAACCGTTGAATCATGGATATATTAGATTTGCTAGCGGTACCCCATAGCTGGATTCCATATGACCAAATAGGCTTGGGTATAGACTCATACAGCATCACCTTGTTATCTAATAATAACTTGGATTTACGCCCGATGAGCCAACACATTTGATATAATTTCAGTCGAAGTTGTTTTCGTTTATAGAGGATGTGCCACTTCCAGATTAGGCGTCGATCTAAGTGCATACCAAGATATTTAACTTGCTCTACTTGGGGAAGTTGACGATGATTGATATTCACTGATGGACATGTTCTTCTACGCAGGGTAAACGCTACATGGGTGGATTTTGTTTCATTAACTTTAATGCGCCATGTCTTCAACCATAAATGTATTTGATCCAGGTGGGTTTGTAGGTTTATTGATGCTGTGACCGGATCTTCATAGGATGCCAAGATTGCTGTGTCGTCTGCGTATGTTGCCACAGTAGTTATCTTCGTGGTGGGCAGATCGGCCGTATAGAGAAGATACAGTACTGGACCCAGTACACTACCTTGCGCAACTCTTGAATATATGGGATTTAATTCGGTATGTTCATCGCCTTGATTTACAATAAAATGTCTATCAGTGAGATACGATTTTAGTAACTGATAGTCCGGATGAGAGAGAAGTTTCTTTAGTTTAACCGGCAAGCCCGCATACTTTGTCAAAAGCCTGAGATATATCTGGAAAAGTAGCCGAACAATATCTTTTGGCATTTGGATCAATGTATATTTTGTTTACAAGTCTGTGCACTTCTTCTATAGCCCGTACTTATTGCGAAACCCAAACTGATGTTCTGGAATAATTTTTCTTTTTTCTATTATATAGTTTACCTTCTTAATGTAAAGTTTCTCGAAAACTTTCGAGATTATCGGTAATAAGCTCATAGGTCGGTAGGTCACATTTTTCCTGGTTTAAGAATCATTAGTATTTTAGCTACTTTCCAGATGCTAGGGAAGTAATTAATTCGTAGCATAGCATTAAATATAAATGTTAATAGTTTCACACACTTTTCTGAGAGTTCTTTTAAAATTTTACCTGTAATTTAGTCATAACCAGGAGCTTTTTTAATATTAATTTCTCTCATTATTGTTTGTTTAACTTTTTTGACCGTTAACTTCTCGTGCGGTAAGTCCATTTGAAATGGCGAATCCAGAAAGCTAGTAATTTTATTTTCGTCATCTTTATGTAGCTGAGACAGGAAAGGTTGAAAAACATTTTTTAAGTGTTTTGAGAAAATGTCGGCCTTCTCTTTATTGCTTCTAGCCCAATTATTTTCGCTTGTTTAAATAGGTAGGTTATGCTGCTGGATAAAAGTTAATTAAACTGCAAATTCGAAAATGTAGATATACATTTATAAAATCACAGCAAAGCAGTAAAATTTGATAACTCCACCCTATAATAAGTCCCCGGCCTATTATAGTAGAATACATTTTTTTTGCATTTTATTTATTCAACGTAATTCCCTTCAAGGGTGATACACTTAGTTATAGTGACCGCGATCCCCCAACATTTCGATGCTATATTTGTAGTACGATTTGTCCCTTGCTTCAAAATAGGCCATAATTTCGGCGATCATCTATTAATTCGTTGAAAATTTCTCCCCAGCGAGCATTCTTTGAGATCTGAGACAGCAAATAGTCGCTGGAGGCTAGATCTGGGAAATACGGTAAATGACGAAGCAATTCGAAGGCCAATTCATGGATTTTTGCCATCGTTTTCACAGACTTTTGACACGGTGCATTGTCTTGGTGAAGCGGAACTTTCTTTTCCTTTAAATGCGGCCGTTTTTCGGCGATTTCGTCCTTCAAACGGTCCAATAACGCTATGTAATAATCGCTGTTGATGGTCTTTCCTTGTTCAAGGTAATCAACAAAAATTATTCCATTCGCATCCCAAATTACAGACTACATAGCCTTGCCAGCTGACTGTTGCGTTTTGGAGCGAGTTTGTCGTGTGTAGTCCACTCGGATGATAGTCGATTGGACTTCGAAGTGAAACGATGGAGCCATGTTGCATCCATTGTCACATATCGAGGCAAAAACTCGGGTTTATTAAGCTTAATCATCTTCAAACACTGCTCCGAATCATCTACTCCTCGTTGTTTTTGGTCGAAAGTGAGCTCGCGCGACACCCACTTTGCACAGAGCTTTCTCATACCCAAATATTCGTGAATGATATGATATACACGTTCAGTGGATATCTTTATAGTGTTTGCTATTTCATTCAGTCTCAATTTACGATCATTCAAAATCATTTTGTTGAGTTTTTTAATGTTTTTATCGGTTAACAACCTCTTTTGGGCGTCCACTGCGTTCACGCATTTTTTGAAGGTTGGGGCTAGCTAAAAAACATATTGATTTAATTTTAGTAGCGCTGTCTATGTGTCAGGACGGAGACTTTTCAATAGACTTTTTTAATTGGATTAGCAAAAATGTTGTCTCTTTTTTGAGGTAAATATTTACATAAGGGCAGCATGAAATTTGGCATAGTTGTTATATAGAGAAAGAATTTTATAATATGCACAATAAATAAGTACATTCCCATAAAACGAAATGCGCTCAAAGTAATTAGGGATAGGGATCAGATCAGATAGTAAATTAGCATTTTAGGCCCTATTTTCATTGGAACTTGCCAACCCGCTGCAAGCTCCAAATTTTATAAGATAGATATTCGCCATTCCTGTAGTAGGTAAATTAACTACGGATGTGTAATTCAACATTGTGGCATAAAGTTTGGCAGCAGAGTTTAGGCAGAGCGATTTTAAATCGGAATATTAAATAAATTATTTTTTGCAACAAAATTGAATCGACTTCAAAAAATAAATAAGGAACTAACTAAAAATTAAAAATAGTCAAACTTACACATTTTTAACACAAGAAAACGTCTTGTGTGTGAGTGAGTTAAAACATTTTAAGGTAAATGATGTGGCTAGGTGAATGGAGGTAAAACGAAATGAAACAGTGGTGTTTACATTATGTGACCGTTATTTATTGGCTATATAAAAAAATGTGAAAAATACAATTAAATAAAACGGATGGCAGTGGTGATACCTGGAGACACGGCTTGGGCAGTCGATGATGGCACGTCTAAACTAAACGATGGTTGAGCACTGAATGAATCGAAATACCCTTCAATGACATCCCAGACAAACGTCTCGGGGTTGCCGCCAGCTATTCGTTATCGGGTTCTAGTTGGCGCTGCTGGCACCCCGCCCGTGTTCAACATCTGGGATTATATTTCTGGGTATTTTGTAGACCGTTATTCCACGATGTAAAATTCGACATGCCTCAAGGTCGCTACAACATTATAAAATGATTTTATTTAATTTTGGACAGTGTTGTTTCAGATCTTGTTACTACTTGTTATTTCTAAAAATTTATGGTAAGTTTGGACAAAAAAAAAACGATAAAGTATAGCATGATCCTGTAAAGTGATACATTTTTTTGTAGAGATAACATATTAATGTGCCCGCTTTATCATAATATTTATACTACTACGAAAAAGCAGGACATTTCAAAAAAACAGAACAACTGAGAATTCCATCCTACTATTCGCAATCAGCAAATTCATAATGTTTAGTAACAATGGTTAATTATATAATTCATAATGATTCATGATGTAACAATACATATTGAATTTTAAGAATTTCAATTTGAATCAGAATTTTCAGTCAGAATTTAATTTGATGACTGTTAAATATGTACATATATATATTTATTTGATTCACAAAATTTTCGTAAATATATTAATTAATAAAACGAAATATGCACCTGTTTTACATATAACATTTTACTCTTCTAGCCTTTCATCAATTACTGCTCAATAAACAAGTTAATAGAACATTCAATAGTTATAAATCAAATTTTTCTATTATATCTTTCCAATCTGTGCAAAAGAATGTGCTTATTTTTTCGTTAATATATTTTAATAAACAAAATATATATTATTTCAGTTAATATTATATATCATATATATTTCTGAACTCATATTGATAATATTGTCAAAGCAAGTTTTAATAACACATTATTTTTAAATAATTCTTTTTATTCTATTAGGTGAGGAACATTAATAACTTCATTATTAAACAAAATTAATAAACATTTTGTATTATATTATAATATTATATTACGTTGACATATTCATACGTTTTTACAGATAACACCCAATAAAATAAGAACATATAAGATATGCATAACAATATCAATCAGATTAATAAAAATTTATATAAACATGTACAACGTTAATTATTTTAGAACCTAAAGGAATAGTAAATTTTGAATAATTAGCCCTTAAATAATTCAATATTCGTGTATTTTTATTTAAAATATGTATTATTGCGACTAACTATTGAATAATCTATTTCAAGAAGTTAAAAAATAAAATTTGAATTTTAATGTTCTTATTACTCCCATTTGAAAGGTTTCCAGATGCATGTTAAAAGTGCTTTAAGTAAATATATTATTATAATAATATTTAGATGTTAATTTGTTTATACACGGTTAAGAATTATCTTTATCGTTTTCTGTGTTGCCATACAGTTGCTAAATTCAACGTTACACGATATGGTAAGTTGCATGCCTCTCGGACATTAATTTAACCTTAAAAGGGGTTTAAAATATTAGCGAGAAGAAAAAAATCAATATTAATAAAAAGTTAACATAATGTTGAATGCACGAAACTGACATTTAATTACAATACAGTTAAGTAACGTTTATTTTGATACAGTGTAAAATGTAATAGACATGCACGAACGAGCTAATAATGACAGCAATATTTATATGCAGAGAGATTAGATTAATAATGGTTATTTAGGAGGGTTTTTACTGTTAAAACCTTGAGGAAATCTATTAATTAAACAATAATAGTCCGGTGTGCTCCATTACACATGTTAGGGGCTATTATTTATTTTAATTAAATGACGGTGTTGTTTTACAAGGCTTTTCCATAGGAGGATTAATTTCCGATAATATCAAAATAATTTGGAGTAAAGATTTTAATATTTTACATTAATTAAATTCTATAGGCTTTGCCGTTTTCAGTTTGGCTATTAATGTTCTTGCAATTAATATCGTTGTATATTAAACTAACATTTACTATTGCAATAAATTGATGTAATTAATATTTATATAGATTATTTCCATTAATTATATTTTGAAATATTGCATTATTGTATTTATGTATTAACATTATCTTGACATGTGGTGAATGACAAAAGAAAAGTTCTATTATTTTTGATTTTAGCTGTCAGAAAGTACGCTACAAGCTTTGCACTACGGAATTTCAGATGGTTAAATGTAAATTTTATGTGTTTCTTTTCCCTATTACTGGTTTCCTTTCAGATAAGTTGTGGTCAGATTACACTAAATATATAGCCGTGATGACTATTTGCCAAGTTGATTGTCAAAGTCTGCGTATATCGTTATAAAAAGTAGTGAAGAAATATTTTTTAAATAATTTCTACAAAATATATCATTTTCGCATATTTTGTTATTGTTATTGACTTACTCCTTGAAAAGATAAGCCAGATGGTAAAAAAGGCTTTTCTATATATTTACTAAAATAGTTCAATGAGTAATACTCTATACTAAGTTTACAACATATTATGATCATATTAGATAATGTCGCTAATTTATTTTGACGAGATCCTACACATATAGTATATACAGAGTTTTTTAGTAATGCGTCATTGATATTTGTGACGTCGAAACATTGCGATGTTGTCGCATCAACTCTGAGTTTTAGTTCAGTTTGGTTTTGATATTCAAAAAAATATTAATCTAAATAAAATAATTGAACAAAAATGTGATCAAATATAATTTATTTTAACATTAGAGTATATCTAAAAACTTCAGTTAATTATACATCCACAATAAGTCATAGGTAAGAGTTAAAAACTCTTATCACTATTGCTTTCAAGAATTTTGTTTACGTCTGACATTAGTCAACATGACATTGGTCAACATTATTTTAGCGCTTTGATTATTTTGATACATTTTAAGTCGCTCCGTAATATATCATATAACTTTGTTTGAAAATGCCGAAAACAATAGATATTCAGGGTCACAAATTTATTGCGGCTTTAATAGGTAATTTGCCTTTTGTCGGTAAATTCCGCTGGAGAGGTAATTATTGATGATATTAAATAATGTAAGTCCCTACAATTTTATTGAAAATGTTTTTAGCGGATTTCTGCTGCGCCAAATATTAGTGTGGGTACTGTGAATAACATCGCTTACAAAATGAAGAATAATACATTAGATTCACCCAAGAAACCCCGTCTACATACAAAGTGGGTATACATACAAAACATACAAAATCTTGACCCTCGGAGAGGTTTAATGGACTTCCAGATATTGCCTAAAAAATAACTAAATTTTTAAAGGTATAAAATAAGACCAACGAATATAAACTATTTGAATTTGTGTATCTTGATCGAACTTGAATATTTCAAAATTGTTTCATTGTGGCACTCTTGGCAGACAGTAACAAAGAAAGTGTAAAGACAACAAAAATTGATGGAAAGATGTAAATGTTATAATAGCATTCGATAAGGTTTTGTTGGTTATTATATTTGTTGATAATTAATTGCAGATATATTGCTGGTCGCTATATAAAACTGTTTGGATATGTGGATGAAAGCATTGTCGACCATAACACCTTCCGTTTGGATGAACTCGTTAAGACATACAGAGGAAGTAATTAATAAATGGTGGAATTGTGAACATGTTTTAGACAGATTAGAAATTAACAGTTTAGTGATTGAATTGGACAGTGAGTCGGAAAGTGAAAGTGACTGAAGGAAACTTTCAGGATATGTGATAATGCTATGTAATGCTGGAAATTCCTGAGGCAGAGTGATGACGGTCGAAAGAACTAAAGGTATGCACATAATTAATTGAATATAACAATAGAAAATGGTATTGTAGAGCATGAAAGATTTTTGTGCACAGACTTCACTGTAATTATTTAAAATTAAACATAAGCATTAGGTTAGAACGTATGAGGAAAGAATAAATACTAACTATTTTGTACATATGGTAAATGTATTAGACATAATTCAGTGATTAATTTTATGAAGATTGGTGTATACAGATAGTAGCAGAAGAAATTAAATATACAGTGATACCAAGGCGACTTGACAAGTAAACACACCATAGAAGGAAACAAGAACTAAACCTAAAAAAGTAAATATTCGAGAGCATAAATGATGAAACTAAAATACTTTTCTCAGATATACAATTTTTAATTAGGTGGATTAGGCCTCCAAGGAAATACCACTACATAAAAAACGCACCTAGAAACTCTACCTCATGCATGGTGTGGAAAAGAGTTCAATGTAAACAAAACAAATCTAAGCTACAAACTATTATACCTGTGTTCTTAATTATAGTTTTAAGTCATTCGATAATATATGTACTAGATATATTAAAATGTTAAAATAAATTATATTTGATAACATTTTTGTTGAATTATTTTATTTTATTTAGATTAGATTTAGAATTTCTTGTATGTCAAATCCAAACTGAACTAAAACTCAGAGTTGATGCGGCAACATTGCAATATTTCAATATCACAAATATCCATGACGAATTACTAAAAAACTTTGAATAGACTATAGGGATCTCTCGCGTATTAAAATTTAAGTAGCTAAGCAAACTAAGACGTTGCCAATTCCTCTAAATTTTTTGCATATTTCAAGGCTATAATATAAGAGAATATAATATAATATAATATATATTGGATACAAAATTTAACCTGAATTAACCCTTTAAATTAAAGTTCCAAATTTATTGGTGTAAATGTGATTTTCTGTAATACATTAAAAGCAATACCAAGAGCTTTTTATAAAAATATTGAATTTTACAGTAATTACAGTGTTATTACCGTTTTCTCTCATGTTCTTTCAATATAACCTTTCCCCATTTTCAGATCTTCACTCGAATACCATTTCAATGTTTCTTGTCGAATTTTCTCACTCAAAGCATATCGAGTGACATAACTCAATTAATAGAACTGAATCCAATTTGCAAAATTAAGAAGAGATAATAAGAGCAAAAATAATGATAAATTGAAGAGTAGATACCTACTTAGATAAATTTCCCCAAATTATTGTTTAGTGGTTTGATAAAATTCATAACATATTTTTAATCTTATTCATCATTGCCCACTATATAAAACAAAAATTTGAACAGTGAACGAACAAATACCAATATTATATTGTACTGTATATGTGAATAAGGTGATTAAACATAATATAAACTATTTTTAAAATGAAGAATTAATTAATATACTCGGATAATGAAAAACGTTATATGTAAAATAATAATAAACTGAGAATAACACGCTCTACGGACCTACTAATAAATAATATAACTATTAGTGTTATATCCAATATAAACAAACCCTTGCTACTAGGAATCCAACTAGTTTTAGCGCGAAATCAAAAAGGCAGCATTTGTTAAAAGCAACCGGCATCAAAAATTGAGACTCAAACTACTGAAATATACCAAATGCCGACTTGGTGCCCGATAGAGAAGCCGATATTTTAGTATGATCTACCATATATGCAGATGCTGTGGTTTAGTTGGGAAGCAGTTAACGCTCTTTTTCTGTTTATCATTTCCGATAATATTTCCCAAAAACTCATGTGTTCATAAACGAATGAAATGAAATGATTGAAATGAACCCCTACTTGTCGCCTATATTTTCATAAATGAGATGATGGCTAATTTTTAAAAAATTCTATAATATTGTAATACATTTAAGAATATTCTAATATATATAAGCTATTTCTTAATAATTAATTAATATATTTGTACTAAACGAAATAAAAGTTTTCACAAGTTTTTTTTTCTATCTTAAAATTTCAAGCTTTTTTCTACTTCACGTCTAAACGCTTACCCTATGATATGCTGTAATATTGCAGTTTGTATCAAGTAACTAAATAATCAATGTTGGACAAGAAGGCAGCAAAATCACTTATTTTGCTTGTTATAATGAATTCTAAGGTATGTAAGTGGTAGGTGACCCTGTACAAAAGCATATAAAACGATCAAACGGTTAAATATCTAGAAGTTGTTTAAGATAACATAGAACAAAATCACATTAGAATCTCAGACATTTTAACTAACGATACATCTTTATAATCGATATATCGATATAATATATATATATATATATATATATATATATATATATATATATATATATATATATATACCTATACATATTTACTTACAGCATTCCAGACAATTATTAAAAACGAGGACTTTTCAATAAACTGAGATTTTTTGAGACTAATAACCTTTTTTGTCATGATTTTTTTTTCATAAATATTTTTGTATGATTTCCGTTATACAATTTTGTATAGTTTTAGTACAGTTACACTGACATGTAGAAGATCGCTAGAGTAAGTGTTCTGCTGTAAACAATTACAATCTAAATCTTATTAAAGACATAAATTATTAAAGATTAAATCTCATTATATGTGTCTATTAATCAGTTCGTATGGTAGTAAGCGTTTGAGTCTACATATTTAACTGTCATCGCGCATATTTAACTCTTTGGCGAGTGCATTGGGGTGAACCAACACTCTTTTAGAGTACTTTGCACTTTGAATTACACTCATTATGGATTCTAAGGATATGTTGCGCTGAATTAGTTTGTTGGAGTCGTAATATGGGGCATCGACGATGGCTCACAGCACTTTATTCAGGATCCTCTGAAGGACAGCTATTTTTGAGTACTACCCACAGTTCAATAACATAGGTCCAAATAGGTTTAAGTACTAACTTGTAGTTACGCTCTATCAGCCAATAAATTTGATTTGCTGTTTGCGTTTTGTCACTATAAGTTTTTTCCATGTTAAGCTCCGATCAAAATGCATTCTCAGATATATAACGTTGTCTGCTTGCGAGAGTTCATAAATATTTATTTTTACTGTGGGACAAGTCCTTCTACAAAGAGTGATTGTCACATGGTTAGATTTTTTTATTAAACTAAAATATTTGTCTGTAAAACTAAAGTATATACAGGAATTTATGAATTATATATACCATGACATACACCTTCTGTAGGTGAAACCGAAAAGTTTCCACATTTCATTATCGATTTGCTATCGCAGAAATAGAAACTATTTCACACATTTATAATTCACAATTAAAGTAATATATTGTTTCCAACCCTCTCAGCTTTGTATGCATATAATCTGTATGTCAATTAAAATGGAAATCCCCGCTGTTTGAAGAATTGTTGATTTTCTTGATAATAAACAAAATTCCTCGGGCCCGAGCTGTCGTTTATTATTTTAACCCCACATAAATCATTATATTTTGAAGTAGACAAACAATTTGTATGAGACCCAGGCGTCATAGTGTCGACATTTCATCATTTCTCCGCGTGTATGGGGCGCATTTGTCATTTCTGACTTTCCACGCAAGTGTTTTGATTGGATGTATGATATTAACGATGCAAATACTAGTCGGCTTGTATTTCGAGTAATAAAATTTTCCTTCCAACAATAGAGTAAAACTTATATATGAAAATATTTTATTACTCATATGCGTAGTAATGAACTGAAACGTATAACGAGAATACTATTAAAGGAGAAAAATATATTAATACAAGTAATACTGAATTAAGGATTATACCTTATTAATGCAATTTAATGTGTTTGGAACATGATTAATGATTATCGATATACAGTGTCGAAAATGCCTAGTGTTATTACATACAATTCTTAGACAACCTAGCCTAATCTAACTCTTTAAATCGATGGCTTTGACATCTATCGGCATAAAATAATAGTTTTCTGTTTATTCATGAATTATTAACTTACTTAATATACCCATACGATAATTATGGAATACTCAAAATTATATTTTCGGCATAGATTATTTTGTTGTTTAATATGAAGAAGTCCGCTGCCGAAGCTCTAGAAATTTATAGTGAATACTGAAACGGAGCATACATGACTAACATTGGGAAAAAGTCTATGTTTATATATTTATACCTATTCTTAATTTTTGATTGGTTGGGCCTTGGACCTGTTTTTAATTTTATAATGAGAATAATATTTTATTTATACGACTATTTTTGACATGACCCTTGCCAGACCCTAGATATGACTAGTATGGTAAATTTTCAGTGGTCCCCAGTCCTTCTGGAATATAATATCCTTCTTCAATGGAAACAAGAAGCAAATATTTTTTATTATTACCCTTAGTTGTTCAAAAATCTGCCAAGTTGGCAATAGTGAGACAACCGTTATATGCATGACATGTATAAAACCACTTCTTTAACTGATATCCTGTGTAAAATATTTTATTCTAAATCACACTCCAAAATCTATGTCTCTCTTAATCAAATCGGATGGTGTTAAACTTTTCTAAGATAAGCACTTCACCATCTTGTCCGACATTTAGCTGATTAGCAAGGATATCCAGATGCATTGACACTCTTTAGAAGTATTCAACACAAGTTTTTGTTCGTACAGAAATTACAATTACCTTGTTATCTAATGATCACTTGGGTTTGAGTTTGATGATTCTTCTTGTTCACATTTGGTACAAGTTGTTCTCACAAGTACGCGCATTTTTTAAGTTAGTGTCGGTCTAGATGCAAGCGGAGTAAAAGTTACATGGGTAGACAGCTGTATTTTATTGAGTGTGTTTGGAGTTTCTTTAATATCGAAATTGGATTTTCTTTTTAAAACTACTGTGTCCTCTGCATATATTGCCGCAACAGTGATTTTTGTAGTCGGTAGATCAGCTCCATCAAATGTATCGGTAATTAATGTTTTTGTAACATATTCTGCTAGCCATAAAATTATGATTTGATACTTATGTAATTTTATTCTACGAATATTAACCTTAAAACTATATATGTTTCGTTTCGCCAAAATAACACTATTATAAATTTATAATTTTTATTTCTCTTGTTTGATATTTTCCTTGTTGAAAGAAAAAAGCTCTTTAAAAATCTATCATATACTAGTAGAAACTTGCGATGACCATACTCCAACCCTAAAAATATGTGAAACGTGGTTTTGATGATTCAAATGTGGTCATTTCAAAGTCAAGACATACAAGACCTGGTAGGCCGAAAACGTTTGAAAATGTGGAATTGCAGGAGTTATTGGATGACAACCAAATAAAAACTCAAAAACAGTTGGTAGAAAAATTGAATGTTGGCCTATTCGCAATTTGTAAATGAGTACAACTGATGGCAAATGTATGAAAGAAAGTAATTCCTGCATTGAATAATAATGGCTGATGAGAAATGGATTTATGTCGATAACTCGAAGAGAAAGCAATCATGGTTATCAGTTAGCAAGGCCTTCCATCCAATGCAATGCCATAATCGCTTTGGCCGCAAAATCTTACTCTATGTCTGGTGGGACCAGGTTGGTCTTATATATTATAAACTGCTGACGTCTGGAGAAACAGCTAATACTTATCGGTGCCGACAAGAAATTATAAACTTAAACTGTGTATTGAATTAAATATTTGCACACTACGCTCAAGAATAATGTTCATACAGAAAAACCAGAACAAGAAATGTTGAAACTAAAATAGAAGTTTTATTCATGACTACCGCCTTCTCGTATTGGTGTGAAACAAGATTGCAGAGCTTACAGATCATATTAACGTCAATTTCGAAGAAGTTAACAAAGGGCTCGGTGAATGGCTTAGCTGAAAGCAGAAGCTGTTCTTTTGAAAATACAACAAATAGCCAAAACTTTGTATAAATAAATTTTTGCCGTACATTTTATATAACGAGTAAAAAAGGAAATGTACAACTGATATATAAAAGTTACAATATCGGAGCCAGTTACACCGCTTTCTGGGTTTCTTGAATATGGTAAAATCTGCTTTTGATGGGGTAAAATATGTGTAAAAATAATTATTAAAATATGGTCCATCTGTGAGATAATTTTGCTACAATGCTGTAAGTGATGATGAAGATATCTATTTTGTACCAAATTATTGAAAAACTCAAATTGATGTGCTATATTATTAAGCCGCTTAATATATAATATTTCAAAAACCCTTGACATTATCCGTAATAAGCAATATTTTTCCGGTTTGAGAATCACGATTATTTTGGCCAGTTTCCAAATATTTTATAGTATTGAATGAATGTTGATTCAAACTATATATAGAAAAACCAAATAACAGTTAGTATTATTTTGGTCAATAAAACTGTATTTTCAATTCTGAAACAATCATTTTATAACATATGTGAAACGTTTCATAACACCAACAGTAGTAATGCGAGCAGAAACGGTATCACTCAATAAAATAAGTTTTATATTAAGTTCGTGAATGAAATGTCTTTTATACGGATTATTTTAAAACGCGGCAGCTTTTAGAATAATTGAGAAAGTGAAGGAAAACAACTCGAATATTCATCCTCGACGAGTTTATGTCAAAAGAACAAAAGCAACTTTGAAGTAAAATAAAATACGGACCATTCACCTGACGGAAAAATATCAAAGAGGAGGAAACTCCATTTTCGACGTAAGCAACTTATGCTTCCGCATTTCGAAATAAAATAAATAGAAGTTCTTTTAACACTATAGCGAAAATAAATTCTAGCATGTAATAATGTCATGGCTGTCACAGGCAGAGAGCTATTCCCAAAAGAAATCAAACTATACGAAAGGCAAGATGGTATAAAATTTTATTTACATTTCGTTACATTTGGGCGAGAATATCACACTGAAGCGTTTTATTATTCCTTAATTTTTTCTCTCTCTACCTCCCTTTTCTCCTCTCTGTCTCATCGTCGCTCGTTTTAGGTTCAATTTTTTTTTGTAGAAAAGTACCATTGTATCTATATTTTATTAAATTATGTTTAATATGGTATTTTTATAAAAATATTATATATAGGATTGGAGAAAAAGCTATGTCGGTTTTTCATGTTTTAAATTTCATGTTTAATGTTTTTGAAAGCTATCGCAATTCATTGTAGCTAAGCATGTTTCTTTATTAAAACTGTAAACAATATTGTCTAGACGGTTTCCTCAAAAATTATTTTTAACCTATAAAATTATTGATATTGATGATATGGAGAGGAAAGATTTCAAAGAGAATAATTTCGGCAAGGTGAAAAGATGAGAACAGAGAATAGACCATATATTGGCAAAAAATAGAAAATATTGGAAAATAGGATCCTGAACTTACGAAGAAGGCCGGGCCAGGAAAGTGAAGTCGAGAAAAGTTTGAACACATGTACTAACAGTAACCAAAGTTTCGTCAAAAGTACCCTACATAATAACTAAGAAACTGCAACAATAACATTATAATAAAGATAAATGAAACAAAAAGTACAATAATTATATATGCTTTAGGCCAAAACTGTAGACTGTTAACAAAAAGTTCTGGGGGAATATAACGCGGATTGCTGATCAAGCAGACGAAAAATTATACATTCTCGGAGTAGGTAAATTAATAAATAGGAGTAGATGGTGTGGTATAAAGATAACAGAATAATAATGTTTGAATTTTTGCTTATTTGATGCTGATTTTGTGGTTGGATAACAGTCCGAAAAAACGAAATGAGAACTTACCTGAGCAATCAATTTTCAGTGAGAAGCAAGTTAATATAACTAATAAAATAAAAGATGGTGGAATAGATAAAGATAAAATGGAAAGTAATAAATTGAATTGATAGAATTGAATGACATTAAGAAGAGATAACTGGAACACTCTGAACAAACTCACAATTTTATGAAATTCAGATTTGGCAGCACAAAAGACATTAAATTAAACTCAATAAAAAATTAACAAGTTGTAATGTTTGTTGGACATACTGAAATATCTCATCTGATAATAACTCAGGTGGCATATACAGCGAATCCGTCCCATTTAAAAATATAAGCGGCAATCCCGTTTAGTTCATTTCACATTATCGTGACAAGTTTTAGGTGTGATTTAAGAAAAAAAATGGTCAAGAAAATATGAATATATAAACTCGCTCTTACATTATAGAACGTTTAAGCATCTAAATAATAAAATGCAGTCTCTCTTATTATAAAAAATAATTGGCGAGGCTAAAAACAGTTGAAATTATCATTCAGATAAAGTAGAAAATATTACTTTGCCATAGTCTGCATTTTTTAATGCATTGTCAAGATATTTTTAAAGTGTTAATATTTTTAACGAGATATTTACCGGTAATGAAGCGAAGGCACTTCTAACATACTACCATACAGAGAAAGACACATTTGTTCGCTCATTCCAGTCGTAAGCAATACCGTTCACTAATCCTTTTTAAATTTCATGATATTCTTATATCTAAATATATTCTTCAGTATAAGTCATCGCAGTCTCAATTTTATATTGATTGCATTGCGTCTGACAGGTATAGGTAATCAGTTATAAACGGAAAGAGTTGACTTTGCGTATTAATATATAAATGCAGTTCAAATACTAATCTATAAGGTATTGATTGATTTTGACCAACGATCCGTTCTATCTTTAGCTATGGTACTTCTCGAAAACTTGTTGGTGATGGTGATGCGTTAAAAGGGTTATTTCTATTAATATATTATATTATACACAATTTCAGTTCGAGCAACCAATTTTGATATTAGTATATCTCCACTACTAAATGTATTTTCATATTTGCCATATAATACACATCAGTTTGAAGAAAGAAGTAAGGAAGTAATTTTTTGACGATATAATTTTCAAACACTAATCAATGGCACATGTGCAATTTCGTACTTTACCATTTTTCAGATTTCTGGTAAAACTATCATTTTGTCACTACAGACTATCGGAGATTCAGCGGTGAAAAAGAGAACTAAGTGATTTCCACAAGCTTCTATTGCAGTCAGCTGCTTTACAGCATTGCAAGGGTTTTGATGGTGGTTGGATGGCGCATGGTCGGTGGCGAATTTTCTTTTTTGGAAGTACAAATTAATAATTTATATAATGCAAATGCTTTTATATAGATGTAAGTATAATGATATAACAGAGAAGTTCGAAGACTCTCCTGGTCATTGATTCTGCGGTCACTGGAGCTTTAACATGAATACACGTCCTGCAGCAACTTTAATTGGAGGGAAGGCCACATAGGCCGCTTAGGCGAGGAAAGCACAGTTGACAATTTTCATGTAAAGACCAGAATGGCTACATCGTTCTCTCTTTCCTATACTATTTCCAGAAACTCCTTGACTTTAACACAATTACCTTGTCGAACTCTCATCGACTATATCTAACTTAATACCGAAATAAATGCGTATAGTGTGCTTACTATTCCCATATAATTCCTTCTAATAGTAATAATAGTGAGTTCGTAAACAAGAAAAAATAACGTACATCTGCTTAAGACATGTGACCTTAAGGATCTAGTAGAAAAAAAAAAACAAAATAACTTTTTTTCTAACCTTATATTATAAATCCATTTTATTACTTCTCAATTGAAGTACCTTTCTCGTTTGAGTCTGTTACACCGCTCTGTAACGTTGTATGTAGAAATAAAAGAATCCATGTATTTTTTAGTAGGAACAAATAAGGCACAATCAAGATCGTCGGAAATAAACACAGGCCCATGTAAACAATTCCGTTCGTCTCCTTATCTTTAATATATACACGACGCTTGAGCCTTTTTTCCGACTTTTATCTTGACTTATTCGCGACGAGGAGCCATTTGTATCGGGGAATCGACGCATTTTTCTTATTCAGCGGCCCAGACACCTGTTTGAGTTATTATGTGTCGTGATCTGGCCACCCTTATCCATTTGTTTCGGAATAATGACGAAGATTTACGCGAAACAGACTCGGTTTTCATTTTTCTCTCGGGCATCTGACGGCGAATCAGCTCTGTTACGTATCTCCTTGTTCTTTTTCTGCGGATTATTAGATAAAGTTTGATCTTAACGTAATTACAAAAAACTAAAGGCTAATTGAGTCTGACAAACCATATAGATATATATATATATATATATATATATATATATATATATATATATATATATATATATATACAGCCATATTTAAATAAAGTAATATAAAAATATAAAATTCTTGAAGAAAGTAAATAGAGGTCCAAATAAATGACCAATAAATAAGTAAGTTAAGTCTAAATGTGGAAAATCTTGATATCTTGATATCGAATCAAGTTTCTAACAATTCTGAAAACCAAATAAAGAGTGAGAACCTAATTTTCAACGACAAAGGTGAAATTAAAAATTCATTCAAAAGAAAGGTTAATTATTATGTATTGATTATTGTAATGACAGTCAACATTACTGGGAGCTAATACTATGAATAATTAAACGTACTGACGGGCCATACTGTATATATAATATTAATATAGTGTATAATACGTAATAGCTTCTACCCTAACACTAACAACAAAGGACGAGTAATCAGATCAAGGGAAAGCAGACGCACGATATCATGCCACTAGTGTTAGTAGGCCTCTCTGGAGTAAAGCCAATAAGTCTCAAATTAACAATTAAGCAACACTCTTGCTATTATGCTCTCACTTCTCCGAACTCCGACTATGATGAACATGCAATTCGCATAAGGTAAAAATCCAAAGGTGAACACGCATGATACGCCGTCACTAAGAGCCGACAGGAACCATTTTCAGTGGTGTTTATATATGCATGTTTAGCTTACGTTATACCACAGTAAGCTATAACTATACATCAGTTGCTGATGTCTACTTTGGTCATAATTTTTGGCTTATAAAATAGCCAAAACTTATACTTCATTTTTATCGCCGCTGCCATCCGTTTTATCTATTTTGTATTTTCCACATTTTTATAATACTTTAATAAATAACGTTCACGTAATGTAAACACCACTGTTTCATTTCGTTTTACTTCCATTCACCGAGCCACATCATTTACCCTAAAGTTCTTAGGTGTGTATTTAGTAATTATAATCTATGAAATGATAATAGAAATCGAATGCAAAGATGAAATAGTTTAAGTATAGTCGACACTATTAGTTTAAAAGTTTTCTTCCATGTACGATTCTAAACGAAAAATGACGAAGTGGAGGTGCTTTAATAGCGATCAAATACTCTAAACACCAGTAAAAGAATGAGAAGACGGGAAACGGCTAGCAAATTTTATTACTAAAATATGAAGTTAATTTATGTGGGGTTGTAAGAAGGAAGGTGTAGACTCACAAAAAATGTATGGATATAACAGATTAAACTTCCAGAGCCTGGCTGTAGTTTCACCATATGATATTTTTTTATGTTTGTGAACTAGAAGAGTTCTTTTATTTTATTCACAGCGAAATTTTACAACAACCCTTACTTTTGCTTAACCCGTACTATATGTAACGAGGCCGATGGGGTATCCAGTCCAGATCTAGTCAGTTTTCAAAAAATGTGTTATATATTTTTACTTTGAATTAAACCAAAACAATTTGTAAGATTATGTAAGACAATGAGAATGACCATCATTAATTTCTATAACATTTCCAATTCCGCTTGTCTTATTAATAATATATACGTATATTAGTGTATTACAATTGATTATTATCAATTAATGTTTCCATTTAAATTTAAATTTAACATTATAATTTAAATACCTGTTACAGTATGTAGTTAATAACAACACGTTCTACGTTGTAGACTAATTATTGACTAGTCCAATTTAAAAATGGAAAAGTAGTTAGCCATGCAAAAAAATAACACTATCGTGACTTTAAAGTAAGCTATCAAATGCCGAATTCAGTCACCACGAACGGTTATTAACGTTGACATTGACCGATTATATATTATCGAGGTGGCCGAGCTAAAAACAATGTAACTTTGTCCGGGGAAAAATTGACATCAGTAGGCACCCTCGCTTTTTTACCGCCTCTCGTTATTTCGAAATTGGCTAATTAGTTTGATATTGTTTTACATACAAGGGAGACTCGAATATATCAAAAATAGACTAATGTAAAATAATATAATGAAATTAACTTATTACCTACAGGTATATAAAATTGAAGAAATATATTTGTAAGATAATAAAAAATTCTGTAAATTAATTCTGAGGGATTTAGAGTATACTGCATAACTTATCGCATATGATACATCTGCAATTCTATTCGCATTAAACGTGTTATTGAGAAATTTGCTGATTTCGTGCTACAATGGTGTTTTGGTAAAGTATGACAGCTTCATACTAATATATAGCATTTCTCAGATAGCT
Organism: Rhynchophorus ferrugineus; assembly: GCF_030347505.1. Lineage (NCBI taxonomy): Eukaryota > Metazoa > Arthropoda > Insecta > Coleoptera > Curculionidae > Rhynchophorus > Rhynchophorus ferrugineus. Next base: position 47,426,226 of record NW_027472580.1, read on the forward strand.
ATAGAGGAAACATTCCACGAGCAATAGTATCTATGGTAATGATAGCGTACAGAAAATATGCTAAAACATCATCGGCAGAAAAGAATAATGATTGAAACCCAAAGTTAACTGACAGAAATCGACGAATATTAAAAAAGATTTTGGCCAGAGTATATAAGACTGCCGTGGTAATAGAGGCAACAGAACAACATATTCAAATTAATTCTCAAATATAATTGACACTATCCGTATAAGTGTGGATTATTTATTGGCCCAACAACTACCAACTGTTACCAGCCCATTTCAATAAAGTGTTAATCATCTTACACTATGATAATGTATTTTCTCATACAGATGAATCTTCACTAGTGAACTGAAAATAAAATTATGGTTTCAGAATATTATCCTTGTTTATTCTTATTTCATTTCAGAACCAAAAATATAAACGAATATGAAGGAAATGTGTATTTTCTGAAAATTATTGATATAATAAAATTTAATATTGGAGGTATTCCTAAAGACAGTTCACTGATTCTTTTGAAACTATGTCAGAAGGGAACAACCAGAGTTATTAACAAAATAATAAATTATTTTAACCTAAGAATATATATGTAACCTATAGATATTAGATAATATGTCGCAATATAATTGCTGGCTTTTGTTGCAATAACATGCTGTTCAATTGACATCTATACACATCTGTAGAAACAGGTCCATTCGTTTTTAGCAGCTGATACACCTTGCTGATGCACAGTAAGACTTTATGGTCATGAAAGCTGCGCTTCAGTGTCGATGCAGTTGGTTCTCGTATTTTTTGTTATCCATGACCTTTTGGGATTAGAATTGTCGTAGTAGATATACTTTTTTTTTCGTAATATTCCGTAGGCAATTTTTTTTTCGCGTAGCAAACAACAAAACTAAAATGGAATGGTTCTAAAAGGAATGTTAATTTGTGTTGGAGTCATGTGTCCGTCATTTACACCTTTTAGTAAGCGCACATAAACATTTGGTTTATCAACTAATAAGCTGCTTGAAAGTTCCTTGAGGGTTTGAATTGGTTATTCATTTAATAAGTCATGCAATTCAACAGTAAATTTTTCAATTTTTTTGCCCTCTCCAGTGTTAGTTTTTTCATTAGACGAAAAGCTAACAGTTGCCTAGTATGTTCTGCTGTCATTCCAAAAATCTATTGGAGTGAGTGGATCCCTAATTAGAAGGATTCTTAGAGAATAACGCCATTTACGTACTCGTACATGCACTTTTAATTTTCATTTTCAGAAAAATCTATTGGCTTTCTGTAAACTTCTTGAGCAACCTTGTATACTACATGTTAAAATCAATAACGCTTACCTGCAGTTTTTTTATTCCAAAAATTATTCCTGATCAACTTGGATACTTGCTAAATACACGGATCTGAAAACTAATAACACGAATAAAAGGGAGAAAAGGGAAACAGAACAATTTTGTTCAGTACAGAGATTAAGTTTCTGACAACAACGGAAAAACTCACTAACAAAGGAGGAAAGTACTTTTTAACCAATTTTTTTATCTGTTGGAAAATAAAAACCCGATATTCTTACAGATATAAAGCTTCAATGTACGACTCCCAATTAAATTTATTTTCGGATAAAGTATCCCATTAAATGTAATCGATCGGTATCAGACGTCGATATTTAACAATAGGAGGGAAAAATGTATTAAGAAATGTAATTTTGATTTGGACCATTCATGGTATCGGCAAAAATATTCCACAAAATAAAAACGGTCCTTTGAATATATGCATGAGAAAGAGAGAGACAGTACAATCTCGTCGAATATTCCGGAGGGCTTAACTGACCATAATATCTATTTTGAATTTTATATTTTATTTTTCGGTTATATTATACTCAACTGATTCTTCTGGTAAATCCTTATTGGACTGCTATATTTAGAAACTATTAATTATTTTTTAAGAATTAAAAATATATATTCGCCAATTACTTTCCTCATTTTTTTGAGGACAGCGTCAAGAATAACAGAACATTTTTAGACTAGAGCTCCGAGGAAGTATTTTTAAGTACTTTCATATATAAATTATAGTGATTCTTGTTTCAAGTGAGTAACATGCAATTTCTAATTTGACTATTTGCTTGAAGATTATAAATTTTTTCATTATATTATTATGTCCATGATTTCCGGGAGTACTCGACACATTTATTTGTACTAGTGATCTATTAGTGGTCGAAAATAGCCGCAATTTTAATTATGTTTCTCCTGTCAAAATCTCCTATATAATCTAAATATATCGAAAATAGGTGTACTAATCTATAGTATATTAGTTCTACAATTAAATTACAGAACATTAATCAACAATCATAAAAAAAACAGTAATATAAATATAAAATAATAAATTTACTTACAAGTCATCGTATAGTTAACACAACATATTTTTGTGTATTAGTTGATCATCTTATGTTAAAACTTTTTAAAAGTTCTTAATACTTACCAAAATCTAAAAAAATATTAAATTATCTATTCTGTTGGTCATATATTTCATCAATTCAAATTTGATTATGATGGTTTGATATCTTTTCTTAAATTTTTCTCCATTATTTTATAGACAAAAGCTACTAAGAAATCTTTATCCTTCATATTAACGTAATTTTCACATGAAATATGCAACAAAAACAATCAGGGAATAATATGTTTACCTATATTTTAAATTAAAAATAAATTGTTTTTCCTTATTTGATTCACTCTTCCATGTCTAAGCTATGAGGTCTAAGAAAGTGAAGGTGAAGTTGATAGAAGAGCTACATTAAATTGTCAGAGTGTCGCCGCTTCTAATAATTTCTCATATATGTATCACAATTTGTTACTATCATTTTCAACATATATAAATCTTTATAGCATTATACAAAGAAATCTGTAAAAATCTATTTGCATATCCAGTTTCAGGAAAAATAAAAACAAAGTCTCAAAACGAATTGAAATTGTCCATATCATTTGAATATTAATGAAGCAAAAAACTTTTAAACTATTATGGCATTGACTATGAATTCGAAAGGGGCTATATGTTTTAAGACTAATGATGCATCGTGTGAGATATCTAAAAATATATATCGAGAGTGGTATATTTCTTTTTTCTAATAGATACAAATCGTCAGTGTCGTTTTTTATTCAGTGTCGTAAACTACTTTAATATAAATTAAACGTTTGCATAACTTGCCTTGATTGGCCGATTAAAACACCATTGTGTGCTCAAGATAATAACTTAATGGTAGTAACCACAGAAAAACCTAGGTTATATCTAAAAGTCTAATTTTAAAGGTTTTGAAAATGTACATATCAAAATAATGTTTGGCTCTGAACTTTTACCAAAATAATCATCAAATATATTTCAAGTAAGTTTCAAGCACTAATCATTGATTGATAACCTTTTTTAAATTCTCTTTACATCATTAAGGGAGTTATGCAGAGAGTGAAACAGATGGTACTGAGATGAGGAGTGGATTGTACGATGGAAGCACCAAAGCTTCCAAACTAATTGCGCTTAGATTCTACCGAATCCATTGATCGTTTTGATGGAACGCAATGCATGTCCTAATAAAATTCTTGTTTTTTTTAAACACCACCTTTTTTATAGTTTTAGCTGATAGTTATAGAAAGTCGATTAAATTGTTTAATCGGGTTCGAACAGTTTTTGATAGTGAGTATTATTTTTTGATCTCCTTTACCTTGATTTGTGAAGTTTCTTTGATATTCAAGTACGATATTTATAGCATAGTGGTTTCGATGCGATACATTTTTCATCGCCCATAAATGGCCCAATTTTTTCATTTGAAAAATCATTTTCGGAACAAGACAAATAGCTGCACTCAAGAAAAATAATTGTTGTATGTAAAATTATGCTTATTAACATTCATCATATGATAATACACCCTCAAAAAGTATTTTATAAGGTGGATTTTAGGCCCATGGCGTTATTGGTCCGTCTCGAACTCGATGTTGATAATCAATTTCTTTGGGCTCAAATAGACAATGCTTTAAGGTTTTAAGTAACGACATGAAGTTCATCGGGCTATCTAGTAGTAATGTAATAATTCATCGCTTTTCATCACTTATTCACTATTTTCAAGATAAAATCCAAATAATAGTATTGATAAATATGATAAATAATGAAAGATATGAATAATAACCTAATAATAATGCTATTACCATAGCTGAATAGTATTTATAGATTATTTTGTAGAGCGTAATCATGACATTATCAACACCGCTACGTTCATATTAGCAGACACATTATCAGAGAATTAGCACAAGCACTAATTTTTAATATATTTCTGGTAGTGCTTGCACTCCATGTCTAAAAAAGATATTTTACTCTAGAATTTTTAACATACTGCTCATTTTAGTGTATTCGCTTGAATATAATATCAGCTACATATCTTTTACATAGGATTATTAAAATATACTAATTTGTTGATTGGATTAGTTATAAACACTGCCTGTTTCTCTTAGATAATGTTGCATTGACAGTCTCGATTGTCTTTTCAAACTTTAGCATAGATTCGGCACTGAAATTGACTCCTGCAATGTTCACTTATGAAAGGAACTAAATATAGTGAAAACAATTCAATAATTTAGTTAGAAATACCAGTATCTGAGGTTTGAATGAATACAAGAAGAGCTCGCTTGAAAGAAGAACTTGAAAAATGCTTTCTTTTGAAGCAGAGGAAGGGAATCATGTACTAAAAAAATTTAAGTTTTAGTACCATACCTTAATTGAAATTTTAAATACAAATTTCTCGAAACTACCTTTTAGGAGATGGTTGACTTGATATTATATTGAGAATATTGCAATCGCGCTAAGGGAGCCGCTATTATTTTGAAACTCCCACATTATCAACCCGTCACTTTTTGGGTTTTTACTTTTTTCACTCTTTGTGTTATTTAAATATTTGTAAATATCTAGAAAAAAATATTGAGAGAAAAATATTGTATTGTTGTTCTACTTGCAAAAATACCTAAAACACATTTCTCTAGACTAGTATATCTCTTTAAGAGTATTGAGTAGAAACCTTTATGATTAGTACCACACGTAATATTCGCAAATACCAACCATCTTAGCAAATTGACACATGCAAAAGAATTTTACTTAAAAATCGATCTGTTTCCACTCGACTAGGATATTTGAATAGCGCAGCGGATGCCGTTGGGGAAGTTGCTCAGAGCGATTGCGCTCGCGAAAGAAAGAAAAAAACAAATTGATGTCAGCACAAGATTAATGGTAAGTGTCGAACGCATAATTTTTATTATTTAATAAATGGCACCGGGCCGAAAAAATGAGCATCGAATATACGTCGATAGCTGAGATCACAGATTGTTACTGAGAAGAGGTTTTTTACCCCCTCGCGCCCCGACTTGTCCTGCGTGCCTGCGGAGGGTGACGGTTTTTTTGTGATTAATATCACGGTTATATTTGAAAATTGGACCTGATAACCAGCACTGAATGATGTTCGATACTAATGACTCGATTTGAAACACATTAATTCTATAGCTGATGGGTTATAATGTAATAGATTGAACAACAAAAAAACCGAATTACAATTTAATACACATTCTATACAGACAGATATTAAATTACGAGCCACCAGAATAAAACGTTGGTGTGTATGTGAAAGAACAAGTAATCTCCTTTTTTTAGTAATAACATTTTTGTAGACCAATTTTTTCATAGAATATTTATAAAATAAAGAGACATAGAAGGCGTCCTCTGATGTATAAGGTTGCATCACGTTTTCCGCTTCGGAACCGCCTGGGGTTGGTACAAACACGATTTTAATTTTAAATTATATAATTTAAATTTATAATAATATATATTTTGAATATAGATTATTTTAAGAAATGTTTTAACAAACTCATCTAATTTGATAATTGTGATGGTTAAACAAATATAAAAATATTTTCATTGGGTCAATAATATACTTTAAAATGGAAATTTATATTATGAATATATATGTGAAAATTATATTTTTATATATTTTAGACTCTCGTTTTTATCAATTGTTTCACGGGGGCTCCCAACCACGATCCTCGGAATTAAGCTTACCGACTGGCCAGTGACTAATTTGGAGATCCCAGACAACATCCGGACTTGCTCAACCTGGTTACTAGCGTGACCAGGATACTTTTCAATGTTGGATTTTACGCTTTTGCCTAAGGACAATCACAAACATATATTTACTACTGATATTTACTTACTTTACAGATATTATAATTTTAAGATCTCTAATCTCTTAAATTTCTTAGTTTCAAAGAAATATTTCTACACACTCTCTGAAAATTGAACTTCTGGGTATAAATGTATGTTGTGCATTTCAATTCAATGATATACACCAAATACAATAAAAGGATTACTATTTAAATTAAAATTAGGAGATCATCTTGGTTAAGCAATGTCTTTTCATAATTTGATCTATATCCATCCGGTCTCAAATGTAAAAAACAAATCTTCTTTTATAAATATATATAGTTAAATTGTTTTAAGTATTATTTTCAAGAATTAATACACACTCGGCCATTTCCTATTATACAACATAGAATAAGCAGTTGGGAAAAAGGATTTTCGGTTTCTTCACGTTTATTAAAGCGAATTTATTCAAATAAATTTCAAACAGTAATAGTTAATTGAGACCTTTTTGAAGTCAGCTTTACACCATTAAGAGAATTTTGCAGAAAGCGGAATTCAGATGGGCAGAGGCTCAAGTTTTACGATAGAAGCACCCAACTAATTACCTTCAGTTTTGATAGCTTTAATGGAACACAATGCCTTTCTTATTTTTATACTTGTCGTTTTTTAACCACCACCTGTCTCAATAGTAGAGAGTCGTTTAAAAGGTTTGATCAGGTCCGGGCAGTTTTTGATAAACAATTTCTCTTCAATCTCATTTACCTATCTTTCTAATCAATACCGTTCCTTACAGCATATTTGTTTTGTGTGCGATATATTTTTCGCAAAAATCACCCGTTATTTCAAAAATGGCTCAATTTTGTTTTGTTTTAGCAGCAATTCACAAAAATGGAAACTCGGTTTATTAAACTATTTACTATTAATTCATGTGGAACTCTAGTTTTAAGTTCCTTTTTTTATTTAGTTTTTTGAAAAGTTGTTCAAATCTCCAAATGGTAGGTGCCTGTTGATCTACGATACCGCGATATTGACATGTTTACAAATTCCATCGCTTTTTCAACAATTGACCGATACAGGTAAGGGTGAACTTTACCATCAAACGATCCGAAACGCAAACGATCATCATTATAAACAATATTAACAATAAACATGCACGGAAATAAAAAGCAAGAACGCAAATTATTACAGTGATAACCCTGTTCAATGTCTATTTTCAAAACGAATTAACATTTGACTGAGTAAACAAATGACTCAAAAAGTTGAAGTAAAAATTTAGTTGAATCTTTAGAGGTTATGTAGTAGTAGTAGTAGATATCGAATTCATATTTACGAGCAAGCTATCATATATTCATTATTAACTTAATGGTTTATCACCATTTGCATCATTTTGCACGAACGAATACAGAAAATATGAGCTAACTTAACATACCTATAATGATTTATTAATCAATACGCCAAATCTATTCAGGCTAAGTGATCAAATGTAGCTCCATCAGATTTCGTTAGGTTTGAAACGAATATTGCAAGATACAGCGTTTATACGTGACAATGTATTTTGCGACATTGAATTGTTGATGTTTTAAAAATTTGCGTTGGAACTGTTATGTCCATGTATCACATATCGAATACACTAGACGTTCCGTTCGCTGTCACATAGTCGGGTTTATTATAAATTGTTGAAAAAAGTGAATGAATGAAATGAATCTAATTCCTTGCAACTTAAAATTTTAGCTTTTTACGAGAAATTAAGGTATACTACATACAATTTAATAGATTTATATAATCTTACAATTATTTATGACTGTATTATATTATTGATTTTGCTAAACAATCCTCAACTGATGTATTGAGCGGGATTGAATTTTTCTAAATTAATAAATTCAAACTGAATATTTAATAACCGTTAGGTTTCATTCAATTATAAAATAACTAAACCCAATTCAGTTCACCTCTAAGTTAAATAATCAAAAAATTTAGTTCCTTTTGGTATTAGAATCTTGGGTAGCTTCTCGATTCTTGAAATAGCAACGCACCAAGTGGTTTAATTGTGTTGGTATATTGGGAAATGAGCGCGCGGATAGTGCGGCTAAATCGGCAGCCTTATCTCCCCTCCCCATCACGGATGTTTGTGTCCAATACCGCCATTATCCCATTTGTTTCACAAATAATGAGTTACAACGTTGTTGGACCCAGGAGGCCAACCACCACAGTCTCATTGTTAAAGTTAAAGCTAATTTTTTCTCCTCTCTTGACGTTTCTTCTCTTCGTCACCTAGCCGTAGCTTTGAATCCACTGAGATTGGGCCACTGTCGTTTCTCGCACGGTCACTTGCTGACTTCGAGCCCGCCTGCTCACTGTGAGTTTTGTCACTGTGCCGCTATTCAGTCTACCACATATTGAACGACTATCCATGGCTCACCCAGATTAGAACTAAGTATGGGTTGCAAACTTTTAGAAATGCCTTAACAGCAGAAAATACAGACAGACTCCTCGGATTTCTACGAAAGATCGATTTTCTCCATAGAATCTAGCCTATGCTAAGTTTAGTGTTACTGACCAAATAACCATTACCACCTTGGTATGGGTGCTGATGTGTGCTGTCTAGATAGAACCTTTACTTCGTTATGGTTGTGTTTGTAGTCCTGTATTTGTGTTCATTTTTAAATTGTATATAAACTATTTATACTTTTAATCCCTCTGTGTGTCTTATTAATTTTATTTATTTATTAATTCATTATTTATATATACAAATTTTATGTATGTCCCCGTCCCCATCAGATCAACACCATACTATTGTATAGTCGCGAAATGACAACACCAGTCAAAGTGACAACAAAAATTGTGTTTGAGTGAGACAGAACAAATTAAAATAAGAATTATTGCAATATCTGTACCGCTTTTAGGGTTATCAGCCTAAATTCGAAAATCATTGTTTAGGGTAAGTTTGTATGGCTCGGTGAATGGAGGTAAAAACGAAATGAAACAGTAGTGCTTACATTGTGTGACCGTTTTTTATTGATATAACATAAATATGTGGAAAGTACTAGTGATAAAAAGTATCGGCGCTGGGTTTACTTCTTGACGAGGCTCGGGCAGTCGATGGTGGCACTGAACAGTTTGAGCACAGTCTGAACTCAACGCTGGTCAGATACTGAATGATCGAAAATACCCTTCAATACCATCCCAGATAAACGTCTCGGAGTTGCCAGATAAACGTTATCATTTCATAGTTGGCGCTGCTAACATCCCGGCCGGGTTTAACATCTGGGATTATATTTTTGGGTATTTGATAGACAGTTATTCCACGATGTAAAATTAAACATGCCTGTAGGTCGCTATAATTGTACAAGAGCTTTAGAAAGTCTATATTTAATAACAAATAAAGTCAAAAAATAATATTTTTCTTATAAAACCACCAAATGTTTGTTAAGTTTCTTCAAGCTATTAAACATGTTATGTATTAAGTAAAACAGATCGTTTTAAGGACATTTAATTATAAGCCATATGGTTCCATAAAATAAAACATTGTAACGAAATTGATAAATGACGAGAATATTATTTAAATGGCGCGCTTATTACGCGCGTTCTTAGGTCGACGACTTTAAGATCAAGAAGACTCTGGACTTGATGTGACTGTTGACTAACTAACGAAAACATAGCGTTGTCATGATTTGGTTTTTGGTATTGTGTTTGAATGATGACCCTGTGCTGAGTGTTAGACGTATATATAGATTCAAGGAAATAATAAAATTGTACATTTCAAGGAAAGAATAAAAAGACTCCACCATACAATAAGACTGTTTTCTCTCTAGAGCACACAGCTGTAAATACCCAGAGATTTATGGTTCCCAAGTTTCTCAAGGTAAACATAGCTCTCACTGTTTGTCCAGATATTGGATATAGATAGCTATTATTAAATACTTGCTTGATAAGAACGAAAACATGCATATTATTTTCGCCCTATATTCTTTTATGTTGTTGTAGATACACTTTCGTGTCATCATTTTTATAATGAACATCATCTTCATTATCAATCCATAGTATCTAGTTCTCAACCAATATAGTGCTTTTGGTGCCCCAGAACTTCAAACGGTGCTCACTAAATCTCACATTTGGAGATCGACTGCTATTTGACGAGCTGTTTTGGCCACGAACATTGTCTTTTATTTTTTCAGATCGCTTTTTAGGATCTTGATGAGTTTGTTGCTTCTATCCATAAAGTTGATTTTGCTAAAATGTGGTTACCATTCATACGCTAGATACGTTTAAACCATTGGAATCGGCGTCCCCGAATTTGTTCCTCTTCTGTAGTTTGGTTACAGATATATAACAGATATAAGAAGGAAATGTAACATATATAACATTTCTTAACCTGTGTTTGAATTGTATAGCAAACAACAAAATCCTTTATTATTCTAGTGGTTTAGTTTCTCATCCGTAGGCCATTGAAATTTCGAGTCATAAAAATCTTTGTGGTCATTTCTTTCGGAGCGAGGTAAATGATACGGCCCTGGTTATTAACTTGACGATTTTCAGTCATGTCTAAGGGCTATGTGTTTTAAGACCGAATAGTGAAACGAATTGGACATCTAAAAATAGGCGGCGAGATAGAGGTTCGATTTGATAAAAACCCTCAATGTTGTTTTATATCTACGTTCCTGCTTTCCTTAAATAAAATGGTATTTCAAAGTAAATTAGTGGACTCATATCTCATAACTTATAGGTATGTATTATTAAAAAATGTAGTTTCTAAATGAACAAAAATTAAATTACATATACATTTGTAATTAGATTAGTAATTGAATTAAATTTAGTAATCAAATTTAATATACTTTTAAAACACTGTTTGAAGTTCGAGAAGCAAGAAAAACCGCTTCTGCATCACAAACCACCCTAAAAGCCTGCTCGTCCGTAAATATCGTTATATTAAGTTTCATATTACGTCCTTCCTCTCTTTATATATTGTGTTTTTCAAGCGAACGAGTCCACGTTATCAACTTAGAATGATTTAATTAATTTTTTCGTGGACGGGAAACGGGGGGCGTCGAGAGGCGGGAGGCGGGGTAACGCGCGGCAGCAATCGCTTTCAAAATTGATTTTAATTTCTGAAGACCTTCGGCCCGAGTATTTTCGATTTACGGTCGTCGAGCGAGATATTTTCGGGACGCGCCTACCCTACAAGATCTCAAGATGTTATTAGATTTTTTTCTGTTCCGTCTCGATAAAACGTTTAAATTTTATTTTTCCGTCGGATTTTGCTCGTAATGATTAAATTATTCCTATTTGTCATGCAAATGAAAGGGTATTTATTTTCAGATTTCATGCAAATTTTAAATACCGACAGTTGATTGTTGGAACAGATTGGTTTGCACTGTGGGAATAAGAACTAACGATATCCCTTAATCGTTTGATTCTGGTGACCATTACATTAATTTTCATATAACAACCTCTCCGATTTTTTAAATAAAGGCTGAGTAAGATTGATATCGAACGAAGCAAATTTTATATAATTAAATAGTATTGTAGGAGAGTCCTTCTAGTTCTTCTTCAAAATTTTGGAATAAAGGCGGTGCGATATTGGTATGAAACCAAGCAAGTTGGATGCATTGAAATAGTATACGAGGATAGTATATGGAGGTATGGAAATAAAACTGTGATTTTATATAATGTTACTAGCGAACTGACATTGTCATCTTACAAAATCTGAGTAGTCCATGGTGACACGTCTATACTCAATGATGATCAGTGACTGACTGGTTCAAAGTACCAAAAGAATATAATCAACACAGGCATCAACGCCTCGGGGTCGCCAGATCATATTTTTCGTTGATTCGCCGTCGTTGTTGGTAGCCTCCACCTACTCGACATCTTTGGGTTTCACATAAAATTATAATATTTGTTAAAATAACATATAAAAAACATCAAATAAGATGCTAAATAAGAAGCAATGCACTCAAGAAAATGAGTTTTAAAAATAGAACCTACATATAAAGAGCTTTGAAAAAGAATTATGGGAATAGTAATAAGTAGCGTTAGGAACTATCGAATGAAAACGATTCGCGACTGTTTAATAATTAACTATTAACTATATACATGTGCAGACAACATTGAGTCTCTTTTTAACTGGAATAAAATGAGAAGGAAATTATTGTCTGGTATTGATATGGCTTTACAAATTATGATAGGTATATATATATATATGTAGTATGATATATATACATATCATAGGTATATATATATATATATATATATACGTAGTATCACACTGAATGTTAATACATCGTTAAACATAATACGCTGCCGCTCTTAAACGAGATGAAACCATGCTATTTTGAAAATTCATTTGTTCCATAGAATTTTAAGCAAATTCGGCGAAAAATATCAAAGAATCCGAGGAATTTTAATTGATTTACGCTAGTAGGCATTTCTCTACAGCGAGCTACAACATTTTTCCTAGAGTAACACTATTATTTATGGTTCTATGTTAATAGGAAATTTTCTATCCGACTACCCTATTCCATTATCTGCATATCCGATTCGTATTCGCTTTTCCGGCCGTTTCTTGGCAAATTGCTTGAGCATTACTTAGCGAGGGCGTCCTGGCGACCCATTAGGCATTCAGAGTCGTATTATGTTAACTGTCTGCCAGGCAGCAACTGTCAACGTGCATTAGCGAACTTGAGTAATTTGTTGGACACCTTGGGCCGACTCTGCAGCAGTGTTGGTTCGTACCAGCTCGTCGTCGCGACTGCTTTGCCATTCCAAATCGGTTTTCGAACTGCGACAATCGTGACGACTCTATTCAAATACATCAATTTGTAGATATATGTAATTACAGTTCAATTAAAATTTAACTTAAGTTAAGGACAATACAATTTTATAAATATAGTAATTCAGGAAAAAGTAATTTCAGATGCTTTCTTGTTTTTAAAGCGAATTTATTTATATATTAATAACGATTTGATTCTCCTACATTCTTTTTAGGTTCATTTTCTTCTTTTCTTGCTTTTCTGAGAATTCTGGGCGGAAAACCAAACCAAGGATTTTCGATAAGCCTCTTTTGAAGTTGGTTGTACGTTATCAAGATAGTTAGATAGGTAGAGACAGAAACAAATGATGAAAGGTGCGGAAAGCTCTAAGACATGCGGTGAATTCATGAAAACTTCCCAGCCAACCTTTATCAATTTTTATACCCTAAATATACTTGTGTAGCGTTCTAGTGGTTGAATAAAATTATTTTCATTTCAACGGTGGTCTTTCTTTTAATTAAGTTACTGATTAACCACAGATAGTCGAATAAACGGTTTTACTAATCTATGATCAATAATTCTTTTTCGACCTTATACAAATACATATACAGGAGATATACAGAATAATATAGACAGAATAATAAGAACACCGTGCTATAGAGTGCTTGTTGAATCTTGTTGCCTGTCGGTAATACCCCTTCCTTGTAGATAATGCGATGCTTATATTATATTTGCTCAGATTACATGCTAAATCCTTTAGTTGTATTTCAGTGTATTATATGCTTTGTTCTGGGACAAATTAACTGATTGGTAAAATCTGTGATCTCTCACACTTTATAAGGTGGTAAATCGTTGGTGCTCGGTTAGTGGGAGGTCTGTGATAAAAAGCTGAATTAACGTTTCACGAGCGACACTATTCACGGCAATGACAGCATCCCCAAAATATGGTAAAAGATCAAGAGACCTACGAACATTCAAATGGATTGTGGATGAGCCACATAAAACTACCGCAAAAAAAGCGTCAGGGACAACTGAACAGGGACCTGAGTAAATTGTTAACTGAAACTTCTTAGGTGTAGCGCAAGACTTCGATAAAGTTTGACATAAAGGTCTTATTCATAAACTACAAAAAATATTAAAGATAAAAATATTAGAGTCAAACAAGAAGAAGTTTACTCTACAATAAAAGAAGCTAAAGCAGGTGTACCACAAGGAAGTGTGCTGGTGCCAATGCTTTATCTACTCTACATTTGGGATATACCACAAATGGAGAATATTACGAGGGCTATATTTGCTGATGGTGCTGCGATTATAGCTGTTGGAAAAAATACTGAAGAAGCCACACGAAAATTACAACAGGCAAGTGACAATATAAATAATTGGACAGTCGTTTGGAGAATGAAAATTGACCAAAGTAAATCTATGCATGTGCAGTTCACCTACAATTAGACCGTACAACCACTAATAACATTAAATAATACTATCTATCATTCCATATAGCAACAACGCTAAATATCTCGGAATGAATCTTGATGTAACACTTCGCTGGAAGGAACATATAAAGAAGAAAAGAAAAGAACTGGAATTGAAAAATGTATTGGTTAATTGGGAAAAAATCACAATTATCAGTACATAATAAAATGCTATTATATAAGGAAATACTGAAACCTATATGGACATACGGAGTTCAATTATGGGGATGTTCTGCAAAGAGTAACATAAACAAATTATATTTTTTCAGAACAGAAGTCCTGAGAAGTATTGTGCGTGCACCCAAATACTACAGGACTTACTACCTACATCGAGACCTTTAGATACCCATAGTCAGTCAAGAAATTAAGAGAATTGCAAAGGGGCATGCCGAAAGATTTCACTCTTATTGAAATATTGCAACTTTTGAGCAGAACACAGGTTCCAAAGAATCAAACCATCTGATCTTATGTACTGTTGTGTAGTGAGGTGCATATAATAAAAAAATGCAGCAATGACATGTATAATTATTATTTCAGCAGAGACTGAAATAGGGCTGATGGGTCTTTCTAGTTATATACCTAGATTTATGTTATCATAGAGACAAATTTTAGGTTAGTCGGAAACGACTAGTCACAATGTAATAATTAAATAAAAAAAATATTATTACTCAAGTCAAATCTCAGACGGAAATATCATGAAATGTTCTACTACAAAATGTCCCACTATGAAATAATATTCTTGAAAATAAATCGGATCGTAAAATCTTATGGACAAATGGTATTCTTAGTTCACATAGCAGAAAGAAAGAAAAGATTTAACTCTACTGAGGGTTTAATGACTTCAAGGTACCTCGCTCTATAGGATTACTCTGCCTTCGGGTATGTGTCACCAATCGGCAGACGACCAGACAACTGCACGTCTTCGCAGGAATTGAAGTCAAACGCTTCCCGTGACACCCCCTCGTATCCGATGGTATGAATTTCAATAAAATTTTTGATATATTGTGAATTTTCAAGTCCGACGAAAAATGGGAACGGTACAACTTATTTATACACTGTGTTTGGTTCACAAATGTATAACCTACCTTTGAAGTATTTGATTCTTTTTTATTATGTACTAGTTCAAAACTCCCCGTCCGATCCTTTCAAACGAAAATATTTCTGGTTTATAAGTTATTTTAAGAACGTAGATGAATACGTATTTTACAAAATGTGCATATTATTTTATATTTAAGTATACTCGTTAATGTATTAGTCGCGTTATATCATACCCCTATCGCAATAAAAAATCTAAGGTATCTGCCTAGTTTTAGTCCCATCTGGAGAGCTTATTATCGTCAAATTATTGGTGAGATTTTCCTTTTTTTGCTCGCCAGTTTGTATTTGATGATCCTGTAAGTTATGTTGTTTTTCCCTATTTACTCCTTATGAAGTGGTTGTTCAAGTTTTGACAACGTAAAATTAATTTGAAATTAATATTTTGATGGCAGCACATCCTAGGCTACAAGATTTTGTTAAAATGTTAGTAGATCATTGTAGTTAACAGCGACTTCTGCCCACTTTTGGGAAAATATGCCAAAGAATGCTTCGAGTTGTACGGAACGATTGTCAAATCTGAAATCAATATATCTTCTATTCTTGATAATATATTTATTTTATAAATATGGTAGTTTATTTTAACCGAAATTTAATTGAGTGAATTTGAAACAGTGCGAGATCAGTCATATGATATTCTTGGAATCTTACCGATTGAACATATACTCACTTCTTGTCATTTTAAAATAATATAATTAAAATACTCTTTATATAGCAAATATTATTCAAAATAGTAGTGAACTCACGCCATCAAGATGTTTAATCTATTGCCTGAGGCTATTTGTAAATTCGTTTTAGAATTTGGCAATATTTTCTTCCTTATTTTATTCTAATTAATGAGTGTAGTCTAGAGGTATAATGCTCTCTGATACGTTTGAATATGTGACCCATTAAGTACACAAAAGTCGTTCGGTTGTCAAACGTGTCCAAAATTCTTCAAAATATTAGTTATTAAAACTACAGGTTATAAACCAGTAAATTTTTTAACGTTTTGCTCATTTAAATAATTTTCAAATCGTTGCTTATAATGACTCTGGTTGAAAATACCGAAACCAGACAGGACAGATTGCCTCTGCAATCAATTACCTCGAGTAGGAGCGAGATAATGGAGGCCCCTCTTGCCAGCAATATGCGTTACAAAGGTAGGCATTTTTAGTGTTAAATATTAAGTTGCTGAGGTTTTTATTAAAAAGAGAATGAATTGAATTGCTGAAATGAATGAATTGTTGAATTTAGAATATTGCAACTGTACTGAATCATAGTATGGATACGGTCAGTAAAATATCTCAAAAAATAAAATAAAATGTAGTCTTGGGTGAAAGAGAACCCATCCTCATAAGACGCTTGATGTTAGCTCTGTCAGATATATGAAATATGTAAAAACAGCCAGTAGTTTTTTTTCAATATACCCATCATTTAAAACAATTGTTTCAGAGGATACATTTAGTCTGAAAAGTATACATAGAAAGCTTAGAGATAAGCAGCTCTTTGAGGGATTAGAAAGATCTTTAAAGATGTAGCAAACTCATATACTCTTGAGTAAAATAGAATTTAAATGGTGTAAAGATAACTCACGAAGATGCCAAAATAAAACTTGCAGACATTGCAATTGCATTTTTAAAGGAATATAATAAAAGGAAGACTTACTATTTTTATTATTAAACTATTAAGACTTATTTGCAATATATTATTTGCAAATATAATTATCAGTTGGAGGTTAGGCCTACAAGGGATAGCACTACATAAATAAAGTGCATAGAACTCTCTACTTCCTAGGTGGTGTGGAAATGAGTTCAATATAAATGTAATAAAACACAACCGTAACATATAAACCAATATGACTGTATAATTCATTGAAGATTAATAATAAGTTCTTTGATAATATGCATTAAATGTACTAAAATATCAGAGGCAAATTTATATAGCAATTCTTTTATAACTATAAACAACTAAATCAAGAATTAACAGTGTAATTTATAGGGATTATAACTTGATGAGCTTTGTTACGTACATGATCAGAACAAGCAAAGAGAATGATTTAATTTTCCGTCAAATTACGATACAATTGGGCCCAAAGCTTCAAATCGATACTCCACGGCCATAGAGATAACGAAAATGTCGTCCACGTACGCGGACGGTCTTTTTCTATCCGCGCTCGTAAACCAGACGGTGCGGTGGCGTGCCGCAAACTCTGCCGAAATTAATCCGAACACGATCCGCAACGATCCTTTTTATCTCGCCGACCCCGAAACAAAATTAGAGCCGAATCTCATTTCCGCAACGGAGCAATTTAAACTACGATCATATTTCAGAGGCCGCTCCACCGGCCGGGACCTTCTGACGTGGGTTGACCGCTTGTCTCTGCAATAATTATCCTTTAATGAGGTAGACCGCGAACGGCAACAGTCCAGTTTACTAATATTGTTTTAAATGCGGTCGCGTGTTCGCACTCACGACGGTAGTTTGCCCATTAGAGGAAATTGCAAGAAGTTTTTCGACACTTTGCGTTTTAATAAATAAAAGGTGTGATTTGTAAGTTAACTATATAGTTAGTAATAAATATTAGGGATGTGAGTTGATTGTAAGTAACTACCAATAGCGTAACCGTTGCTGTAACTGGATAATTTATTGTAACTGCTACATTTTTAGACAACTCTATAATTTAATATTTAAGGCCTTTATTATTATGAGGCATTTATAGTTTCTAAGCAATCTTACACAATTATGTGAAATCAACAAGATGGGGTTATGGTTTCTTCATTTCCATAGGTTCTTTCGCCATCACTGTCACCCGTAATGGTGTGTACAGACCTGGGCATTCCGGGGAAATGCACATAGAAAATCCAAAATACGCTATTGGTGTAAAATATGTCCAACGAGATGAACCAAACATCGTTAAATGATTGCTTTATATTATAAAACATTATTATTAAAACATTTTTACAACACAAACAACATTAAAACAAATATTATATTATAAAACTAATACATTATATTACTACCTTTTTTGGAATTAGTACACTGGTAGATGGTTCTGGAAACATGGAAATACGAAAATGGACTCTTTCAATTTACGTTCTATGTCATGTTGATTTTGACGCGTCTTAGTAGTCGCGGCTCTTAGCATAGCATAGCGACATCTAGATGTTGGATGTCACTAAAAATTACCCTAAATTTACCTACAAAGTTAAATTTCTATTGCCTTTTTATTATGAGGTATTTATGGTTTCTGATAAATGTTAAACATCCAACAAGACTCTTCCGTCTCTTCGTTTTCCTTGATCTTTTCTCCATTCCTGGCACCTGTAACGGTGGGTACAGACCGAGTATACGGAGCTAATGAACATAGAAAACCCAAATGTGCACAATCAGAAATTAATTCGACGAACAGTTTTAGCCGAAAATATTTCAAAATTGGTTCAAAGTTCTATTGCGCATGCACTTTGCTTAGTTACAATGTTTGCCGCAAGATTTTCAGCGTTTGCCGACCAACGGAATCTTGTAACAAGAGCCGCGAATAGGGCCAACAAATTTGAGCGAGAGACTGGAAAAAACTGACGGGATTATTAATGACAGGTATTGGGTTCAATAAATTAAATCTGTATTTCCTGTTATTTCATATCTATTACAAATTGATAATAATACATATAATTATAGAAAAACTTTAGAACAAAATATGAAAGATCTAAATTAAAATATTTCTATTTTCCTTGGAAAAATCTTATTATGAAATCTGAGATAATAGTTAACTTAGTAGATCTTTATTTTGTAAAGGCAAGTATCAACAAAGTTAAACTTGTCGAACATGAGTTATGACCTATTTTTCATTAAACTGAAGGAAATTACATCTATAAATAATAATTTTGTATTTATACATATTGACATCTTTCATAGCACAAATTTTATAAATAATGTGGAAAAACTATGTCAGCTGGTGAAGAGAAAATATGTTCAATAATAATTTTATATAAAATAATTATAACATAAAAATTAGGTTTACCAAGGGTTGTTGGATTATCATTTCTTAATGTATTATTGTTCGAAACATGTATGAAAGTTCTGCAAATACTATAAATATTGTAAAAATGGTTGAAAAAATACAATAATATTATTTATTGTTATTTAATTGATAGAACAATGCAAAAATTTTATAATGTTTCAAATATATTAATATGTAAAAATAATCACCCATTAATTACACTGTCATCGGCGTAAATTAGTTTTAGCCTATTTCCCAATTCTTTCTATGTATAAAGGGGTTTAGACAAAAAGGTCTTTGAAACTTGATTTTTTTCTGTCTAAAATATAGAGTAAAGCCATACATCCTTTTTACTAGATGCTGAATAATTCTTTTGACAATTTTGTATTATTTTGTAGTTATTACAGAATTGCAAATGTTTGAAATCTCTTTAAGCAATCCCTTCAGGAACATTCCTATTATCCAATACTAACGTTGTATAAATATACGATTTTATGAGGTATTCTTACCATAATCTTCAACAGAGATATTTTATTCCGTTATGGCATTGTGAAAAGTATGGTCATAAACAAAAGAATACGTGCTTCCGAACCAAATGACGGAAACCCTCAAATAATTGTTGGGGACAGAGACTTTCCGAGAGGAACCGAACACGCAATGAGTTCTGAGAGCTGTTCGCCGAACGTTCTTCTTCTCCAAATGTTCGCGCAGATCTCGAACCATTTTTCATTCTTCTCCATTCATGTCTGTACTGACCACAATGACAGTTATTAGCCATAGTAACAGTTTCACTACACTTTAGTCTAAAAGTGGTAACGAGTAAGTTCAGTGACTAAAAGTTTTTTGAATTTGAATTTTTGCCATGTTGATAGCGTAGTAGTTAAAGCGACGAGAAGACCACCTTCCACAGCGATAGTCACGGTTTCGAATCCCGCACTACATGGAAACACTTTATGATTGCGAGTAAAGTCGGAAATATTTTTGTAGCCATGACAAGCAACATTATAAAATCCGACCAAAATAACTATCTCAGTCATGGCTATGTTATGGATGTGTTCTGGGATGGTCTTTAAGTTGATCGCTGACCTGTCGGTGGACTTAATGCTGAGGACTATGGTTCTGAGACCACATTCGGCTGGCGTACAGTAGCTGATATACATACTTTTCTTTATTTTTAACATATTTTTCTTCTATAATATTTAAGTGTAATTAGTTAATAATTTTCAGCATACATAAACATAAAAGGCGATGTTATTCACAGTATCCACACTAATATTTAGCGCGGCAGCAACCCGCTAAAACCATTTTCAATAAAATTATAGGGAGTTATATTATTTAACATCTTTAATAATTACCTCTCTAACGGAAATTATAGGCAAGAGGGGGGCATCCATTATCTCGTTCCCTTTTGAAATATTTTATTAAAGCCGCGATCAATTTGTGACACTGACTATCTATTTTTTCGACATTTTCTAACGAAATGATATCATATATTAGGTAGCGATTTAAAATTTATCTAAATAATCAAAGTGCTAAAATAACGTTTGTCGGTTTTTAATCTGTAGTAATATTAACTAATAACATATTTTGAATAATTGGGATATGATAATGATATAACGGAGCATCATCAACATTCTATAAAGTTTCGAAGTTTCTAAAACTTCTTCTTTTCTAAAAATTCTTAAATTAAATTACTTTCACCATTGCATATAATATATTGCGATAATTCAATGATATTCACTCAAAGTCACCGTTCATCTAATAGTATACACATCCATTATATTTTAAAATATATTAAAATAAATTATTATTTTATTTTAAAATATCTATGTAATTCCATAACTTTAAAGATTGACATATAACAAATCAGTATACATTATATCCAAAAACTTAAGCATAACATTGCATCATGATTTTACTGCCATATTTTCTGTCTTATCTAGTAAATTGCACTTAATGTTATTTATTCATTATTATTTTCTACCACCATTGTCATTATCATTATTATTATTGAACAAAAGCGAACGAGAAAACCAAAATCACAACGAAAGATAATGATGATTATTTTCGGGGTAATATAAAATAGTTAGTACTATATATTAGTATATTTGTTGGTATAATCAAAATATGTAGAAGATCTGTATTATATATGTTTCTTATTATAGTTTTCTACAATACCATAGTAATTCAATCACACTCAATTTGTTAATATTTCTTTTTCTAATGATTATGACAAGTGTAGATTAGCCTACATTGTATTGAATTGCGAATATATTGGTAGTATCGTTTGTTTACATTATAATTACAATATGCACGTTATACAATATACTTCCACTGATGAAATAGATATTGCTGATCATCTTCAAAGCAAGCACATAATAAATATCGAAACTGATAACTGAATAAAGATATAATAAATATAACCATTCAAATATCTGGGAACAGAAATAGAATATAATGAAAGGTAGAGAAGGAAATGTCACAATTGGAGGAATTATGAATGTTTATATAATATAAATACATTGTATTTATATAAAGTATAATTTATAGGCAGAACAGCATACAGGCTACTTCTAACTTTCGGCGAACTTGACGATTAGGAACGATGGTGTCAGGGAGATACCGTAGAATATAGGAAAACCCCCAGTCAAAGCAAGAATATCAAGCAGAAACAAAAAATCAATGGGTGAAATTCATACCCTAAGTATGAGATAACAGACACCAATTACCATGCATCTACACCACTTACTTGTCCAAATGCCTGTATTTAATGAATTTACTGTACAAACCTGTACAATTTACTGTTTTCTTAAACTACCATTATTGAGCGATTATTAATATAAAGTGTTGCATTTCAGCAAAGACGGTGTTGCACACTAAAAAACCTTATAACGGTATAAACAGGTTTAAAAGTACCACTGGAAAATGTAATACTAAAAAATAATTTTGAAGTAATTTTAAAATTTGAGTATATTATTATAATACCATTCGTAAATTCACGATTACTATTCACGTACGGCATGATAAGACATTTTAATAGAACTATAATTCCTTTTACATAACCTGTACAACATATTTTTCTATTAGTAAAGTGAATTAATGCAGTAAGAAACTCTATGATATATTAAAATGTAGAGTATTTTTAAACAAGCAAACACAAACAATTTTATTATTAATGACAGTTTTTGTTACGTCATATCACCGAAAATGTTCACCGTTACTTAGCTTTTAAAATTTTGATAAACCACAACCCAAAAATATATACATTTTTCTATTACTGTACTCATATTGGATTCAGTTGCTTATAAGACATTAAACAAAAACTTTTTCATTCTTCTATAAATAGATGAAAAATAATGGAAATAATATCGATATAATTAGGGAAAAATTGCTTTCCATAAAATTTTAGGTCAATGATAAAACATTGGACACATGAACTATATAGTCTTATAATTCTTGATATTGGGATTAAAGCGTAGGCAAACATACGATAGATAATAATAACATACAATTTTCCTCAAACAAACACGGTAATTGCATTTAATAATACAAATTGATTTTACGATTTCTGTACCAGTGTTTAAACCGTAGTAAATGCATTTCATACTACTTTAGTTATTTCTTAATATATGTACATACTATAACAAAATAAAGGTTATATTTTTTTAAATATGAATTTATTAACCAAAAAATACATAAAAAAGGGGCACTAAATAATTTATAATAAATGTCTTTAATCATATTTCCTTTTCACTCCTACAAGCTAAATCCTTGGGCCATAAATAAGCTGCATCTTGAATTATTTTAAATAACATTTTTTTTAGAGCCGGCTTGGTTGGAGCAGTGGTAAAAGTGAAAGGACAGTCCTCCTATTGTTGATATAGTCGCGGGTTCGAATCGTGCTGGGGCTTGGTCGTAAATTTATGTTTGTGATTGTTTAACATTTTTGATTGTCCTTAGCCAAGAGTGCAAAATCCAACATTGGCAGTAAACAGGCTGGGTAAGATCGGATATCTCCTGGGATAATTTATAAGTTACTCACTCGCCAGTCGGTAGGCTTAATGTCGAGGACCGTGGTTCGGTGTCCAAGTTAAATAGTAGTCCCAGTCCAGATAAACCGTTATTGGTAAAAGGGAGACTTTTATTTAAAAAATATACTTTTTAGATTTTGAATATGGTGCATTTATATGATATCATAAACTATATATACAATAGCCGATAACTTTTTTGTCAATCTGCCTATTCCGATATTCATATTTTATATTAGTTAATTAAGTTAATTTTAAATATGTTTATTAACATATATTATAAGCTTGCAGTATCAACTTGCCGTATATTTTGAACTTGACATATTAACTTCTAAGCTATCTGAAAGTTTTTTAGGAATCTGGCCTGGATTTAATAAGTCTTGTCTTCGAACTGTTTTAGTTTTCCAGGCCGTTCTTTGTCAATTGGAATATTGTTTATCGGTATTGCCACAAGTCACCAAAAAAAAAAACGCTTAAAATGCTGAAGATCATGTCTTAAAATCAAACAAAATATTAGAAATGTAATTTGGAGGCTCCGTGAATATCGTCTATATAGACTGAATAATTTAATAATACTAAATGCAAAATTCTATTAAAATTCTATTCTAAATATTAATTCGTCTACATTGATACTTCCCTGTTAACCAATATATATCGTAGAATAAAGTACATGGCAGCATCTAATAACTTGTAGTAGCTTACTCGGATATATGTAAAACAGAAAAATATATTACGAATTGTCGCTAAATAATAAAATACAGGTGCAAGCTAGTTTTGAAATTATAATATAGCCGAATAATCATAAACTAGGTATAAATTACGAGTATAAGACGAACAATGTTGTAGAGCAAACGTGCTCATCTGATGTCAATATTTAAACAAAGTCAATTAGTGTACATAAATCCCCATAGGGGACATCTAAACAATAAATATTAATGTAACCTTTTTTATATTACAAAAATACACTTGTGAAATCAAATTATATATATTTATGAAAAAATATTTTGTACAATATTAAGATAAAAGCTGGCTGATATTGTAATAACCATCAGAGGCACCTAAACAACACAAATATAAACTGAGCTTTTCTGCACATCGCACCGAGTCAGGAATAACCTCACAATTCCTAAAAAATCTAAATTTTCTGTATAATATAACAAAAAACATTACTATGCCCATGAAATCAAATTGATATTTGTATCAGAAATATGAATATTCATTAAATAATTCATATGTCTTCTAAATATTAAGGTAAAAGGTCTGAAAGGAAAAAAAAACTGATGAACATTTTCCAGATCTCACATTTTTTTAATTAGTAATAGTATTAATACTATAACTATATATTAATTTAAAGTTATATCACGTAACTATTAGGGCATTGACTAGACTCGATGAATCGAAGCTATGTGTTCATGCTTAGGTCATGCGTTTTAAAAGTGAATGGCGAACCAATGGATACGTCTAAAAATAGACTACAATTATATAGATTGAATACTGGTTGGGTTTGATAAAATCCCACCGTCAAATAACGGCCTCTTCTCTTTATAATATTTTAAACCAAATTTGTTGTTCCAAATTTGTTGAAAACAAAAATGTTTCAAACAAACCCCTTCACATTTCATAACTGGTATAGTCGATAGGATACCAGGGAGACCATATGTGATCTCTTTTGAATAAATTCAATTAACTGGAATCTACTATCAAGAATAGTAGGTAAAATCCAAAGTACACTATTGTCAACAGAAGTGTACGAAACTTTTAACTGCATTCTACCTCTGCTTCTATAAAAACTAAACTTTTATGGAAGCAGTGCAATTGCAAAACTCTTTGTAATCGAAGCCATTGTAATCAATACATTTGGAGGAATGTGGTATGCTCCAATAAATCGTTTCTTAAATTTCATAACTTATTTAGGTATGACAAATTAAAATATTTATAACACAATATTCCTTTTCTATTAAGCAAGGAAATATTCAAAAGCTACACTATTGAAAATTCTTGGAAATTAAAAGTTGATTCACTGAAGGTCTACAGAAGCTAGGAAAAAAGTTGCTTTTCCTCTTTTTACGCGTTTTTTACGTGTTTAAATATCTCATCTTCGAACAATGTCCAAATTTACTCCTTGTTCACTTTCTACAACCTTAATTAACGTGATATTACTTATTTTAATGCTTAAATCTTTCTCTTATTTTTAGCATATATTTTCTGTGCTATTCGATTTTTGGTTTGGTGCTCATAATTGTTCCGTTTTTCTTCTTCATTGGCGTTTGATTCATTTTAATTTCTAATAACATATCTATATTCTACCTTATTCTCACTTTTGTCGTTTCCATCGTCGTCTCTCTCACCTCCTTTATCAATTTTTGTTAAATTAGTTTCATTTTGTTGTATGACAGCTTACCAGGTTACAAAAGCACTTTTGTGATGACTCTGAGCTTTTAAATTGATCTCCAATCTTCTTTGTTGACCTGATGATCTGATATGTTTAGTTGGTGTATAAAGTGAGCTCGTTAGTAGAGCCTTTTTATAGCCTCATTTAATAGAGGCATTGTTGTACTGTACGATAGGTTAACATACCACTTAAGTATTCCTTGCGTTAGAAGACATTATTCTTGTCGTGATGTGATATGTCTACTTCCTCTTTCAATATAATTGAATTTTTAATGTAATGAATTCTGAATTTGTAGTACCAATAGACAAACAGCGGTGTTCGAAACTAGATTCAGCCTCTATATTAATTTTACCCAGCTTAGTGATTTTTGAACTAATTTTAACTCTTGCCGGTCATTTGAATAGGGTCACTGTAACATTTTAAGAATAAGGAACCGTAAAACCTAACAAGGCTCTCATTAGTTTCGATTTGTGCGACACCCCAAAAGGAAAGTTGTCGTGTCCGCGCCATATCTGCTATCTGGGTTTTCACAGGTCGCAAGTCCTAATGCAAATAAAGTTTTCATCGGCATAATAAACAGAGTAAAAAGAGGCGTTTTACATTTTCATACGCGGCAACAAATATCAGTTTGAAAAATCGGAAAACTAACAAAGGCCCGACGTTCTAAACCCATAAATTTCTGGGTCAAAAGATCACGTGACAAATGTATTTGGCATGCAACCTTTCGCAGACGATGGCGGACGTTGCCGTGTCCCCGCTGCCCACCTCCCGCTCACGTATAATCATTTAAATTCTTTCTCTAAATAACCGACAACCCCCTTATTACAATAGTTATCAACATCGAAAATTATAATAGGTTTATTAACATGTCAACGTTGAAAATATATATCTAAATAGCTACCGCCACGACCTCTGCCGACGACTCGGCCCACATTCGAGCGCCTAACAATGAGGCGTAACCAGGGGGTATTTTTATGGCGGTCTTGTTCAAGATATTCTTGTTGAGAAACATGCGACAATTCTGCATGGATACCATGCTTAAGTGATATTAGTAGGCCGTTTGGTTTATGCCATTTTTTATGGGCTTATTACATTTGTTCAATGATTCTATTCAATTCAATTCTACTAATTAATGACCAAGATAAATATATAAAATATATTTTAAACTAAGGACTAACTATATCAATTATTTAAATATATTTTTGATATTAACGATATTTTCTATGTTATTTAAAAAAAGTAATATAAAATAGGGGATACGTTTTAGAAATAAACTATTTTACATCCTTTAATAATATTGCATGTTTTATATATCTACAAATCATGAAAATAAATTGCAACGGAATTAGGTCAACTTTATACATTGTATGTATGAAATGAATGATCTGTTGACTGAAATGTTATGACAAACTTTTTATCGGCATAGTTTAACACAGGGACTGCATAAATTCCTGTTAAAAGCTTGAAGTTACGATACATATATTCTATCCAAGGTTCTTTTGTACATACGCCATCAAGATGTTTAGTGTATTACCTGCCGCAACTTGTAAGTTCGTTTTAGAATCAGACAATATTTTCCTTCTTGTTTTATTCTAATTAAAAAGAAAAACAATGCTGTGGGAAGTTCGAACGTGTAACCGAACTAGCCCGCCAAAATCGTCCGATTGTCAAACGTATACAAAATTCTTCAAAACAACAGTGATAAGAGGTTATAAATCGGAAAACGTTATTGCTTGTGTTGATAAATTTCAAGCCGCTGTTAATTATTACTCTGATTGAACATACTGAAGCCAGGCAGAACAGATTGCGCCTCCAATCAGTTAATTTAAAAAGGAACGAGATAATGGAGGCCCCCTATAGCTAATAAAATTCATTCGAGAGGTAAGCATTTTCACTGTTAAATATTAATTTGCTGCAATTTTTATAGAAAATTTATTTTAACGTGTTTCAGCTGCACTGTATATTATTATAGACATAGTCACTGAAATAACTTAAAAATTGAAAAGCATAATCGAAAAATAATCTAATTGAATTCACCGAGAAAAAATCCGTTCTCACACGAAACGGGTGACGAATCAAGATCAGCTTTATGCCAGCTCTTTCAAAGATTAACTATATGAACTTCCGGATATTTCTTTTAAAAGAATACAGTTTTTAAAGGCATATAATAAAATGAAGGAAAACTTATATCAATGTATGCAGTTAGATGAGACATGGATATTTCATAATGGAGCCAACATAGTCACTCATGGAAAGATGTTAATAAAAATTAGGTTATTACAACAAAAGTTGATGGAAAAAGGTAAGCGTTGGAATAACAATTGATTAAGTTTTATTAGTCATAACATTTATTATTAATTCATTGCAGATACATTGTACTTCATGCTGGAAACAGGAATTGTTAATACCTCCTTCGGTTTGGATGAACTCGATCAGACACATTGAAGAATAAATTGACGAATGCTGTAATTGTGATCTAATGTTAGATTGTAAATGAACAGCTTAGTTATTCACTTGAGTGAAACTATCTGAATATGGGGTTATGATTCAATACTGACAATAGCAAGATAGATTCATGAGAGTGGAAACAACTAAAGGTGAGTAAATAATTAATATATAACTGTAGGAAATGTCAATGTAGAGTGTAAATGATTTATGTACACAGATATATGTCAAATTGTTCAGAATATACATGGGCATTTAGTTAAAATGTATGACGAGATAATGTTGCAAGTCGGCAAGTTGCTTCTAATCATTTTCCGATGTAGTATCCGTGTCTCTTCAATATACAGCATATCTTGATGAATTGTTTCCGCATGCTCATCTGATACAGTACCAAGAAGGATTTTATAAGCAGAAGGGAGTTCCTGAATGATTATTTGATAGTCTTCAACTCTTTTAGTGCCTAGGAAATCACGCCAGATATTTGAATCAGCCACCCAAGCTCTTTTTTCTGCTCTATTTAACTTCATATTAAAAACTACGTCTGTTATCGTGTGTCGGATTTGCAGATCTACAATTGTAGTTCCTTCTTTTAATTCTGAGTGACAGATTCGAGAAAGTTGTCTTTTCAAAGTATTGAAAACCTGTGCGCTCTCCTTGTCCATAGGTTTTACAACGTTTTTCATGAGGTCTATCTTTATGGGAAGAGGTCGCAGAAACATTTTTTTCATTTAGCACTAAAAGTTTTTGAGTTACATATTTGACTGCAGATATTAATCTTGCTCTTTACGGTTGATTTTTCTCTGAATTATTTTTGTCACTTACGCGCCACTCTCATTAGCACAAAAATAGCAGAACTTGTAATTCAGTAAATATAGTCAAGGTTTTCAGAGCAAATATATTTTTTAATGATTGGAGACCCGTCAGTCTCATGGGTATTTCAGGGAAGCGGAGATATTCCATAGATTTTGCGAGAATTTTATTATTTCAAGTAATACTATTGTGAGTAAAACGGTTTGTTGAGATTTTCATATATCTGAGTAATTCCATTGATTTGTACTTTAGATACTGATAGCCCTAAATCTCAAACAATATCATTTCATCAAAAAATCGCTAATAAAAATAAGGTTATTTTCACATATTCCACTCGTTTCCAACTAGTATGAAGTTGTAGAACCTGTGCGAGTTCACATATGCTACCATGAAAAATCATATGGCTCTTATTTTTTTCTCTGACTTCCAGCTAAAACTTATTTTGTGTTTTTTATATATTATATATATAATATAATGTAATTTATAGCATGTATAACGTTTACAAAAAATATAAATATAATAAATATAAATAAAATCACGAAACCTATGTGATAGCAAAAACTGATAAACGGTTATCGATTCAGACCATTAAAATCTTCATATTTATGATTATTTGTCTTGAGGGAGGATTTTATTGCTGACCAAAGTTATTTGTGAGCATCGCCTACACTTCCCTCCCTATACTTGTTCTCCATGTACATATAAATTGGTTAAGAATGTTTTGCGGCGAAATCAACCTTTTGAAAGGACGATACACCGAAGGGGGCCGAAAAATAACGTGGACCAGGATAATAGAAAACGATCTGAAAAATAGGAGACTAACATTGTCTTGTCGCCAAATATGCAACAAAAGCGCATTGATTGAGAAGTAGACTATACTGCAATTTTTGTACCAATCCATGCTCTAGTGTTGCTTTTTAATAAATCAATGAGCTTTGGGCACCTTCAGTCTAGCTTTTATAATATTTTAGCTTCTACTGCTATATGATCGTATCTGCGCTTAACTATGCTAAGAGATATTCCGAGTAACTGGACAACGATTGCCAATCCAACAACAATTTGTTTTATTTTCTCGATAATATGTTTCATAAGTAAGTTAATTCTGCTTAATAAATTGAATTTAAAAGAGAATAGTCCTATGATCTCCCTAGAAACCTACCAATTGTAAGGTTAAAAAAATATTTTACGGAAATAACGATTTATTGAAACGACCGAACAAGCAATACTTCCTTTTCAATTTTAATACTTTTATTTTATTAACTCTCCTTCTTAGAACCACGGTCCTCGACATTAAGCCTAGTGATTGGAAAATGACCAACTTAGAGATCATCCCATAAAACATGCTGCCTTACCCAACCTAGTTACTGGCGTGACTGGTTTGGTTATTCCTTGTCGGATTTTCCACTGTTGTCTATAAAGACATTTTCAATTACAATAACAAACATAAAGTACACCCATACCCCAGCAGGATACTAACCCGCGACTAACACAACAACAGTAGGATGACCGTCTTCGACCGCAGTGCCAATGAAGCTGGCTCATTTCTAGTATAAACGAGACGATATCCTTATATTATAGTTAAGTTATTCGTTATGTAGCTTAAAGACCGTATCTGGTTATACCTTCGTGCTAGACGATTCAATTACTACAAACTAGATCATTCCATTACATTTTCCATTATCTCCCTTACTAGACAACTATTTACATTACTTTCTTCCACTTGAGAATGATACGATTTCCGACTTGGAAAAAATCAAAATATTTTGAAGCGAACAATGAATTATACTTTTAAGTCTAAAAGTACCAATGAACAGGGCATATTTTGTTTCACAGGTTAAAAAACTATGCTCTTGAATTTTATACTAGGGTCTTAACCCTATTTTCTCCTTCCTTGTGCACGATTCATTAAAATTCTTCGTCCTAACGCTTCAAAAATATAATCCAAAGCCATTTGAGGTTTTCTGTACGCTGTGTGTCCCTTCTTTTACCATTCTAGAAGCATTGAAGCTATTCACGGTGTGTGATTTTAATAAGAGCTACACGACCATAGCTATGTTACGTCATACCATGAGCCTAAACTGCAGATATATACATCATGAAGCAATAAATTTAAATATTCTGCAATTAACCATAATTTAGTGAGAGAATATTTTCTCACAAGAAGGATGATTATTAAAATTTATATGGGGTAATGTTTCTGTTTGAGCATCCATAATTCATTGATTTCCATTACTACTTAGCACCAAAACCATCTATTAGGAAACGGGGAAATCAAGGTTATGTATATATAGATTAATATTTAAATATATTAATGATGTAATATAAGAACTGTGAACGAAAATGGATTTTTAAATACATATTTAATGGTTTAGTAAATTTAGTAAAACAACAGACATTAATTTTATCAAACAATATATTAAAATGTTTTAGATAAACCATTGTCATCATGTCATAGCATATTAATGTGACAGAAAGAGACAGAATAGGTTATGTTTGGGTATATATGTGATAGCTAGATATGCGAGTCCTAATTACCAGAAATATCATGTACCAGATGTAACTTTTTTCGACTTTCGTAAAGAATATTAGATTCATAATATAAATGTTAAAGAATCAAATTTTATTTCTAAAATATTGATGAATTTCATATCTGAAGAATATAGGACAGCAGAATAAAATAATCCTTAAGAAATGATAATAATTGTACATGTTCTGGTAACATTATATACTAGTCGTATAAGTGTTAGACATAATCGTAAAGGGTGTCATTTAGTATTTATTTCCTTTTATGATGAATTTATAATTAATAAACCCCATATGTTGTATTACTCAAGTGGAGCAGGTAGTAAGTATATCCAAGATATATTGCAAGAAATACAAACAGATAATGAAATATATTTAACAAAAAAAAACTGAACCGACTTAGAAAAATTAGATAAGGAACACACTAAAAAGTAAAAAATACATAGATTTTTAACAGAAGAAAAACGTTCTGAAATAGAATACATACATAATAATCGTTGTAATAACTAAACAAAAAGAAGGAAAAACCTTATTTAACTTACGTGTATTAGGTGTATTTTATATTCTACTCTATACCCACAATTTAGCTTAATACCTAGCTAAATCTCTTAATCTATTTATAATATAATATTTATAACTAATACCAACTGATCACTATAAAGTCGGTGCCTTGTAATTGACTTTGTTTTGTTGGTAATTTAATCTAGCGTATATGTCACAAAATTATATTAGTTTTGTATTGTTTGGGCTCGTCTGACCGACTTCAAACTAAATTAAAAATATTTTATTTTTCTCTTTTTAGTGTTAAATATTTACTCAATAAATTACGCATTAAACTAGAACCAAAAAGTTGGTGTCCCCGTTGGAAATCGAACCCGTGGCCTCCTCGTGAGCTTAACGTTCTAACCATTACACCATGGAAACAATTGCCTTCAATATTCCTACAACTTCCCATCTGACATGGATAGTGCTTAAAGCAAACTGAATGGATTTTATACCTCCCTCCTTTAGATCTTGACTTAATTTCAATGCGACATCCTCGGAAGTGCACTCTTTCGAAAAAAAAAATAATAATTTTGAATATAGGTCTATAATTCTCGGAGAAATCGGCAAAAACATAGATGCAAAAAAATACAGCCGAACGTAGAACCTCTTCCTTTATTGAAGTTGGTTAAAAGTGGAGTGCAGTGTTACCTGAAGAGATACTTGAGCAGTCGATGGGGGGCACGTCTAAACTGAACGATGGTCGGTAATTAAATTATCCAAAATACACTTCAATGACATCCGAGCTCAACGTCTGGGTTTTGTCAGGTCAATGTATATATGTACATATATATATATATATATATATATATATATATATATATATATATACATATGTATATATATATATATATATATATATATATATACATATGTATATATATATATATATATATATATATATATATACATATGTATATATATATATATATATATATATATATATATATATACATATGTATATATATATATATATATATATATATATATATACATATATATTACGCACTTGTTCGTCATAAGAAAATTAGCAAGCAGAGACAGCTAGCCTCATGTTCAAGATGAAATATGGGAAAATATACTGGCTAATTGGAAGAAAATCGCAATTATCAGTATACAATAAATTGCTATTATATAAGCAAATACTGAAACCTATATAGACATACGGAGTTCAATTATGGGGATGTTCTTCAAAGACTAACATAAATAAAATACAAATTTTTCAGAACAAAGTTCTGAGAGTTATTGTGGGCGCACCCAAATTCTATAGGACTGATTACCTACATCGAGACCTTCAGATACCCAGAGTCAATCAAGAAATCAAGAGAATTGCAAGGGGGCATGAGGAAATACTTCATTCTCATGAGAATATTGAAATATTGTAGCTATTGGATACCACCAGAACAGGACAGACTCAAAAGAATCAAACCATCTGATCTTGTGTAGTGTTGTATAGTGAGGTGCATTTAACAAAAAATACAGCAGTGACATATATAAATATTATTTCACCAGAGACTGAGATAGGGACGATGGGTTCTCTTAGTTATATACCCAGAATTATGTTATCAGAAAAACAAATTGTAGGTTAGACGGAAAAGACTAGTAACAATGTAGTAACTAAATAAAAATAAAGAATGTTTAAGATGTTTGGAAATATGCAGGGTGTGAAAAATGACACTTTAGGTTCAAACTTAAAGATAGCCCTTATAACAAATCCATTATATTTTTTGTTGTCTCAATAAAAGCGTTTTATAAAATAAACCTAAAAAATTGTTTACAGCAGACAGATAACTGTATTGAGACATTTCATGTAAAAAGGGGTCATGTGCTGAATCCAATTTTCTACCATTTTCCTATAGATGAGAATATTTTTTATTATTACGAACGTCTACGAATGTTCTATTAAAATTCTGAAATCGACGTGAAATGTTTATTCGACACAAACCTCATTTAATGCCTAGGCAAACTCCCACCCGTTTCGTATTTTGTTAATGCATTTTTTATCGGCACCAATCACAAAAAGCTTTTTTACGTTTTTAGTTTTCCGACGGCAGAAAGAATTTATTGCTGGTAATACTATAAATTGAGTAAACACTACTTCTTTGAAAATATCCGTCAAAACAACCCTGTCCGTGGAAAAGTGTTTTCCCCGTCAAAATCTGATAGGACGCCCAGATTGTGAATGTAATGTGTTTTTGTTTGAACAAAAACGAACAAGTTTTAAATGGCCTTCGTCTATTGACTTGTCGCTGTTGCTTAATAGAACTGGTTAAATATTTATAGCACATACTATATGAATATTCTATACGTATAACAATGCTATTTTGAATATTGTAACTAAATTGTTGTTCTGACGAAGAATCGTTTTTAGTTCTTGGACAACACTTTGCTATACTTATATATTGACAGCATAGCGAATATCAATGTATGAAACAAAAATATGATGTATACAGAGATAACTCGATTACAAATTAAACCAGCAGAACTAGCAGAAAGTGTCATGAACATACACAATACCAATAATTTAATAGGTTAATTGAAAAGTCACCAGTGTGAGACATAAATGGCGCCACTACAATTAAACAAACATGTTTTTTAGTTAGCTCTTACCCTCAAAAGAAGCGTGTGTAAGTTTGACAGCTGTGGGATCATTAGTTTGTGAATTATAGCATTTGAAGTTAAGCAACTTCTGTTATTGTGAAAAAATGGATAAAAAGGAATTTCGTGAGTTTATAAAATATTCATATTTGAAGGAAAAAAATACAGTTGAAGCAAAAACTTGGCTTGATGCCGAGTTTCCGGACACTTCTCCAGGAAAATAAACTATCAAGGATTAGTATGCTAAGTTCAGATGTGGTGAAATGAGCAACGAAGACCGTGAACGCAGGGGATGTCCAAAAGAGGTTGTTACCAACGAAAACAATTAAAAAATCCGCAAAATGATTTTGAATGACCGTAAATTGAAATTGAATCAAATAGCAGACACTCTAAATATATATCAACTGAAAGTGTACATCATGTCATTCACGAATACTTGGGTATGAGAAAGCTCTGTGCAAAGTGGGTGCCGCGCGAGCTCACTTTTGACCAAAAACAACGACGAATTGATGATTTGGAGCAGTCGTTGAAGATGATCAAGCGTAATAAACACGAGTTTTTCCACCGATATGTGACAATGGATGAAACATGACACCATGATTTCACCTCGAAGTCCAATCTACAGTCATCCGAGTGGACTTCACACGATGAACCCGCTCCAAAGCGTAGGAAAACGAAACAGTCGGCTGTCAAGTTTATGGCGTCTATATTTTGGGATGCGCATGGAATTATTTTCATTGGCTACCTTGAAAAAGGAAGACCCATCTACAGCGACTATTACATAGAGTT
Source organism: Rhynchophorus ferrugineus (assembly GCF_030347505.1). NCBI lineage: Eukaryota > Metazoa > Arthropoda > Insecta > Coleoptera > Curculionidae > Rhynchophorus > Rhynchophorus ferrugineus. The sequence continues at coordinate 47,461,800 of NW_027472580.1, forward strand.
ATTGGACCTTTGAAGAACGAAATGGCCGAATAACGACCGTATTGAAGAAAAAGAAAGTGCTGCTTCACCAAAACAATGCACCGTATCACAAGTCGGTGAAGACGATGGCAAAAATCCATGAATTGGGCTTCGAATTGCTTCCTCATCCACTGTATCCTCCAGATCTGGCCTCAGCGGCTATTTTCTGTTCTCAGATCTTGAAAGAGTGCTCACTGAGAAGAAATTTCGTCAAACGAAGAGGTGATCGCCGAAACTGAGGCCTATTTTGAAGTAAGGGACAAATGGCACTACAAAAATGGTGTCGAAAATTTGGAGGGTCGCTATAATCAGTGTATCACCCTTGATGGGAATTATATTGAATAAGAAAATTCATTTTGCCTAAAAATGCGTTTTACGTAGGCCGGGGACTTTTCAATTGACCTGTTACTAGAAACTTTAATCTATTGAAAAGGTCCATCAGAAAATGGAATAATGGCTATGTAAATTTAAAAAAACAATACGGTCCAACTAATAGACAGCCTTTGATACAAATAAATTGATACATTCAGACTTCGGGTAATAAATGGATGGTAATACATCAAGAATTAAAGATCTTTCTTCAAATATAACTGATATTTACTCTAATATGCTTAGAATTTTTTGTACATATTAATCTCATACTTAATTTAATCATGCTTATAAATTTTAAACAAAACACCGTCCAATGTTATTAAGCTCATTCTCCTAGATATTTGTGTCGCATATGATAAGAGCTCTTCAATTAATGAAATAATAATTGATACTGATTTGGGTTAGTGAATAGTTGTGGATTTTTATAAACTCTAAAAATATATGTAATGTTATAAAACTACTAATATATCTAGAATACATCTTCTTCATTTCAATTTTTCCTATCAACTTTTAAACATTATGGACTGACTATTACCGTTTTCATTAACACGAAATTCATTTCAAATAGAAATTCCGAAGAAGAAGAAATGTAAAATCTTAATTATATATTTAATTCCCTAATAATAATTACATAGTTATGTTGGTTTCATTTCTTAGTTTGTGTTGGGTGGCTATAACTTGTTCGAGTACTTTGTTTAAAAGTTTTATGGTTTAAAAATAACCTAATATGATATTACAGTAATTACTTGGTATCACAATAACCCTTGAGTATTCAGCGGATAGACAAAGTAATATGAACACAAAGCTATATTTGACGCTTATGTATTGCTTAGCTTACATGCTAAGTTTGTAGGTTATACGATTTGATCTGCAACGATCAACTTAGAGGCATAACAATCATAAACTGGACACTTGATGATAATGGAAGAATGGGATATGAATCTATGATACGATGAATCATCGTATTTCGTTTATGTATGGAGAACACCAAAAAGAAAAACCTTATTCGGACTGCTTGATTCCGACAGTCAAGCTCTGGCTTAGGTGGCAATGTATTATGTGTATTCAACTGGTTCTCTCATTAACATCACTTGACAGATGACTGCGAAAGAGTACATTCTCATTAATGGCTGGCTAGTTCTTACTATGACTAGAATTTTGTCGCCAAACAGTGCTCCAAAGAACAATGTGCCCGTACATGGATCTGAAAATATACAGTCTTGGTTTGTAATCAAGGGGCATCCCAATGTCATGAAATATCTTCCCTGGTCGCACAATAGCTAGTCCTCAACAAAATTGGTTCATTATTGGAATTTTAGAGCAGAAAGTATGGCGTAGATTTCCATGTCTAACATCACTGAATCAGTTTGCGGTTGTTTGTGTAGAAGAATGGGACAACAATCGATTGGAAACTATTCAAACATTATTCCGCAAACAATGGCAGCTATTCTAAAAGCAAATGGTGGATTAACAACTTGTTAATGTGCAAATGTTGTGTATATATCAGAATTTAATATTATTTTGTCCATCGTTTGTAGTTGACATAATGTTAATCACTGTTAATTAAATAGGGCAATATAATTTAGAACTATATATATATATATATATATAGAGTAGAAATCAACATGTTCTTTATATCTGAATAAATAGTCCATATTTATTTTGAACGCAAAATTACCTGTTGAATCGTGCACGCTTCAATCATACATTATTTACGACAATGGAATTTTCAGTTTGTTATGACTTTTTCTTATCAGTATGTTCTTTGTGGTATTATCTAGCCCTTATTTAAAATATTGTACAACAAAGTTTATTAATGATATTATATTATAATAGTTTAATAATACATGCTGTAAATATATTTTTATGAAAAGTAAATATTGTTCGATACAAAGCCGTTGATTATAATCACGGCAACCATTAATGTACCCAAAACGAATTTGCCTTGTTTTTCTCATTGTTTGGATCGGTCCCAAAACTATTTAAACGCGAAACGTGTAATCTACTAAAACGGAAATATATATTCCTAGGACGCTTGTAAAATAATTATTAATACTTAGAGATAAAAGCCGTTTTAAGTGGCGCCGGAATCCGAAAAACTAAAGTAACATCTGCCATAAATAAAAGGGGAAGAACGTGCCTGACATTTTTATATAATCACTGGCTCGTTCCTGGACATTTCCTGATGATTTAACACGAATGATATTTTACAGTACCCGCCGTACAAGAATTAGCTGCTATTATAACAGTAATATACAAAGCTTTGATAATTATAATAAACCGATTTGTATTTATTAATAGTTCTTTTATGAATAAATTAATATCTGTCGTAGGATTCATTTGTGTTTCAAGTTTATGTTCGTTACATGAATGTCCGGGAATGTCAGTCCCTCCACTATTACTTACTTTAGTGATAGGTGAAGTAACCTAAAAGTCCTTAGAGATGGACGTGATCTCCAATATAATGATACAAATGGTAAAATTTGAATATCGCCACACTAGATTTTTTTAAAATAAATAATAACGTAGACAACACAAGTAGAGAAAATCACGCATGGTCAAAATTGAGTATAAACGGTAAAGAGTTTTATTGCACGGAATTATATTATTTTATTGAGTAATCCCAAAGTAATTTTATTTTGAGTTTTCCTACAAAATTTCTACAAATTTAATACTAAATTAATAATAATAATTTCATTTGTTCTAGAAAAATGAATAAGGAGCGGAGAAGAAAATGTTTAAAAATCGCTTGTTTTAAAGGTCTTTTATCTGCGTATTTGAATCAAGTCAAGGCATATTGTATTATTATTAAGACAATAGCTCTATATAAAAGTATTAACGCATAACTCTTTATGAGTTTCACAAGTTGAAATTAACTTAATTGATGAAAGTATGTATAATATAAAAGATAAGAAAACGTTTTAAATAAACCACTAATGAGTTTTTATTTTTCCAAATTTACTTCGTCTCCCTTAAGGTATGCTTTACAAACACCTGGCACCTTAGCCTTCTTTTCGATATTTAGTCGAACGTCGTTTAACAACTTTTTGTTGATTTGAATTTTCAAATTTTACTTCAGTTTGGTTTTAGCTCAGAAATATATTTTAGAAAAGGTATTCTTAAGTCTGATAATAATAAATTAGTTAAATATAGAGACAAAATTGCCAAGAATCATTGTCGTGTGAGAAGTGCAATAATGATATTGAAACTTTTAGTTTCATATTCTATAGTATTAATTAAATAACTACAATAATACTGTTAGACTAGTACAAGTGCTTGTCGTAACATGAGGATGAAAACAAATCACACTTTTACTTCTATACATAGCATACAGTATTTAAAATAATTGATTCGGTTCAGTGCATGCACATTCTCATTTAGCTGTAGTAGTAAACACTGACCAACTATTCTGATATGCTCTATGCAAGTGCATACATTTTGTTTCGTATTTTATATAGAACATTTGAGATTATTTTTCTTTCCATATTGCTCCGTGCTAAAGAAAATTTAGCTGTATGTATTGAAAGAGCTATAATGAAACGTTTAAAAACTAGCAAAGTAATATATAAAGTTATCCTACATTTTTGGTGAGATATCTTACAATAAATATTATGGTTCAAAAGTTTAATATATAAAAGGACTAGTTCTTAATAAAAATTAAAGTTAATAATAATTCAAAAATGAAGTTGGTTTTAATATACCATATATAAATTATTGAACACATCTAAATAATTTAAATATATATCTATCAAAAGCTGAAATGCTCGTGTCTCAAATTGTTATTGTCAAGGCAATTTCAAGTTTAGTTTTTAAAAATATTTTTCTACGGGTCTCACTACAATCAATCTTGCGCTTTTTCAGTTCTATACCAAGAAAAAGCTTGTTTCTAATGGGACAAACAATGACTACCTAGGGACCAGATCGAACAATGAGATCCAATTTGTGCAAGAGCAAGAACAAATATTATTCCCCATACCGGTTCAATTTAATTTGACATAGAACCTATATAGACACGTGTATAGATTGGGGAAACTCGAAGGAAAGCAAACAGAGGAGGTATAAATAATCCAAGACAAACTGAAATTAATTTCTTTCAGAAAATTGTTAAAATAATACGAAAACAATTAGTTGTTTATAATACTAATAAGAAAAATCAAAAAACGCTAAAAGAAAACTCAGTAAACTTAAATAAATTTTAAACTTGAAGTAATGTAAAATAAAAAAGTAAATTAACATAAACCTTCCAAAATAACAGTCAACATCATTTTAAACTTGTAGCGGATTTTTCATTCTCAATTTAACGTAATTAAAAAAGAGAATGCTCTCTGTTGCGTTGGAACAGGTAACCAAATCAGTCTATAAAATTTGATTTGTGTTGTTACTAACCTCCAAATGTCTACCTTAAATATCTCAAAGTTAATGGGGCAACATTAGAATGTACTGACGTCAGAAATTTTGATAACGTCCATTGGTTGCTTCATTGAATAGACTGTATATACATTTGTAAGAATTATTGTTGTCTGAACATAAATTATATGTCAAATGTATATACAGAATTCAATATAATGAATCATAAAATATTAAACCAATATACTTGCCCTAACTGTAATTTCAAGCTGTTCGATTCTGAAGCAAGTCGGCTTAAACCTAGATTTACTGACTGTCAATATTGTAACGCGGTTAGACACAGCTGCCCTCAATATCCAAAAAATTATAAAATGTTGGAAAAGCCCTAAAAATATAATTGATTATTGTACATTAAACATATCAATATAATTAAGAAGTTACTCGAAGCATCCCTTAACGTATATAGGTGGAGTTGGTAACCTGCAAAGTTGAAGCGGTAAGGTCCCAAAAACGGGTCGAAATTGCCGAAAGATCCGTAGCCATAAACTATTCCAATTACGAGATATATATGCTTCGAAATACAACCCTTTGTCTTTGCACCCCTATTCAAAGGTGGTCTTAAGTTGCTGATAAATATGAAATATATATAAAATAATTTCACATTTCACTTTTACATATATGAGTTACATTCATAGGAGTTAGATAGGGATGAAGCGAAATAAAAATTGGTGGAAAGTAATATTGGACGAAAAATTAACTGATAATTAATTAGTTATTTAAAAACGTAACGGCGTCGAAATGAGATTGCTTTTTTTAATTAAATAGCATTTTTAGTGCTAGTTTTGATTACATTGCTTTATACATAAGTTCTTCTATAATAAATAATGCTGCTTAACTGCATAAATCCTCAACCAAGAACACATCAAAGCTAAGATTTTAGGAAAAGCTTCATTATTTTTATGATCACAGTACTTGTAAATAAAATTGCACGATTTGAAGGAGTCCCAGTCTTCAAACAATCTAATGTTCAATTGTACTTTATTCGAGTGTTTTTTAAATGTATTTAAAAGATAATAAACAGATAAAACTTGTATTATTTGTATTGGTTCAACATAACTCTCATATCTGATCTCAAAAAGGAGAGGGTAAAATTAATGAATTGTATATATAAAGCAACAATTATTAGTGTGTTCTTATATATAAAATATAAATAAAATATCAAATAGACTTTAATAATAACAGATACGTTTGCCAATTTCCAGAGTTTCACGGATCTTAGAGTTATCGAGGTCAAAAGTATTTTCAATGTAGTGTAGATTGTAGATTGTTCAAAGTAGCTAGATTCAAGGCAGTTCAGTCGACAGGGAGTGTTTCTCCAAATATGACTTACGGCTTACGAGTTTAAAGAGCATTAGAAAAACTAAAATCCTGGCGATCAAAAGGATCAAGAACTGCAAAAAATGCAGACAGTGTTTCTTGTTCTATTACAGACGATTTTCGAACGTTCATTACATTTTGCATAATGACTTAAAGTCTAATCCCTAAAACATTAAATTCGCAACAGTGTCGCAATTAGAACCACAGCATGCCGGAAAAGGGCTTGACTTCCCAAATCAGGAATTGAGTATTTTTCAATATTTATCGTCATATTATTTTCAGTAGGAGTGCCACTACTCAAATTCAACGAATCTAGCATCATCAAAAACTGTTTTATTCGCCTAAGGTGACGTTCTCTTCGATTTGCTTCAAACGCAAACGTTTACATCAGGACAATGTCATTTTAATTTCACTTTACTTTAATTTTAAATATAAAGATGAAATTGTTGTTAGTCTTGCTAAAACTGGAGAAAGGCTAGACCGATTTGGCTAGTTTTGATTTTGGAATATTTGTAACAATTCGGAAAGGTTTGCGTGGTGATAAAATATGGAATAATTACGAAAAAATAGTAATAGTAACAATTATGTATATTCCATAGAGTAATAGAGAGAAGACTCAATAGGGGTCTCTGGAGAAAAGTTTTGCTTTGTCCAACATGCATCGGCGTTATAATCAGCCATTCACGTAATATGATTGTTTACTTTAAATCCCTATTATAGGCACATGTAAGAAAAATATTTTACTTTGAAGGCGTTTGATTGGCTCTTTAATAAACACGTGGCAACCCGGACGTCACGTTTAATTGACAATAAAATTAAAATCCCTTTGCACCAAAATTCCTAGTGTACGGAACTTCGATTAATCCTCTCTTACAAGGTTTGCATTCAGTAGGTATCATTTTAGGTGAGTTGCAACTGTCAAATAATTGATCCAAGAATAAAATATCGCCATTTGTATAGCTTTTTTCGGAAGGGAATTAATTCCTAAAATTAAAAAATAAATATTTCATATTTTATATAATTATTAATATGAATAAACTTACCCCAATTTACAACCAAACACACTATAAATATCCAGACAGTCTGGGACCTTTAACGTTATCAGTCATTTGTTAAAGACAGCCAAATACTTCTACGAAGGAAGACGATTCTGCATTTCTTTTCTGTGTGTGCATCCGGGTACACAACACTTCCTGGATCGAGAATTCACTTTACTTATTGTACTACCGACTTATATATACTACTGAGTTAATAACTTAATCTTTAAATGTTATAAAAACCTTAACATACTATTCCTTACGTCAGGTACATTGAAAATGGCGCCCGAAAGAAATAAATAATAAGAGCACCATAGAAACGAAGCGAACTATCTTTCTATTAAGTACACCTTATATTTACACTATGCTTAGAATTCATGACACTTCGTTTAAATATTTAGGTTTTTTCTTCGTTTGAAATATATGTAAAATCAGAAAGATATAAGTATAATAACAAATAGACGGAAAAGGTATACAAACATAACCATATTTCATTCTTTCCTTTACTTTCAAATATTTTTTCAATTTCAATTTTTTTCAATTTTCAAATAAATTCTGTTTCGATATTATTTAATATAAAAATATATCGTTTGTTCCATAATAATCTACAACATTAGTGTTATAAAATGATAATATCTTACTAATAATTCATACTTTATACACTTATTTCGGTATTATCTGCCGCTAATTTTGCTTATAAAATGATTATATTACCTCAACAAAATATAAATACAAAATTAACTTAAAAATGACTTCTAACTACAACTGTGGTAAACAACAAGGCGTATATAGAAAAGGACGCGTAATTATGAAAACTCTCAAGTTAGATTAGAACAAGTGCATATGCAGTTCTAGCCAATCGAAACTTGCATAGGCATAGATGCATAGGTTTTTTACTGGCGTCTACTCATTGTCAATGCACCGCGTTTTAGCGCTGAAGCTCCTCTCTCGGGTTCTTGGTGGTGGTGGACAAGGCTGGTCCAAGAAACCGTTTTTTGTACCCTGCAAAAAAACTTCTCACGCCGACAGAACACGTGAGTTTTGGATTATGGTTATAGGGGTCATAAGGCGAAACCTTCTTCTAGCAGCTTCGGTACTTGAAACTCCATTATCCGAAAGACTTTACAACGAGCCGGTGGGACACCCTTTCTTGATTGCTTTCATGCATGTTTTCACCGATTATATATTTTATCTCAAGTCATAATCCTTTTCCCAAGTCATAAATATTGCAAAATCAGTTAAAGATCTAGTGTGTTGAACCCTAGACTCTATAACAGAAAAAATGCTACAATTAACGTAAATTTAAAATTAAACGGCTACCCAAATACAAACAATCAAAAATTGCGTTGGCAGCAATCATATATTCTTACAAATCGTTTTTATGGGCAACGTGGTAATGCAACAGTGAAGTGAACTATGATCCCAAAAAGTCCAAAGGTTACTTCATCAAAACAACGATTTAATGCAAATGCTCGAGACAGCATTGGGTTGAATGCCATCTGATAGCCATAATATCACCTGACAAAGCACCTGCAGGTGAGCGCACAAGGAGGTTCACCTTCAATCTACGAAATAGCTATTGTTATTGTCGGAGAAAATTTGCAAGATGGTTGAAAATTTTTCATCGAAACAGTCGATAAAAATCAGGCATCTGGTAATTGATTAACACTATTTCGATTGACAGCTTGTATTTTTGAGGCACCTTATATTAGGTATATATTAAAGCAATATATATAAAGCTATAAGTGAAGGTGTTTTTTCTTATTTTAATGATTAGTGGTGAAAATAGAACATGAATGAATATTATTAATATAATTATAAATTATATATACCGAACAATGATATTACGTCAACCTTTTCGCCAGTTTCTACATGGGAATTACTACAATATGACACAATAACTGATAAAGGTTCAGTTTCGGAGTTGGCTTCTAACGCGCCGGATGCAAAATCTAATTTAGCTTTCATGTTGTAAAAGTTTAAAGTCGAAAGCGATCTTGTTTGAACAGATAACAATTTCGCCACTCGCCGGCGATATCTTTTAACACTGGGCCCGTCGCGAATATTAATTAAATCTATCGATTCGGGCGAAAGATAAGGAAACGGTAATAAAATACTGACGAGATTAAAAGTTACTAATTAATCGAAACAAGACAGCGCCGGGCAAAAACTCGTTTCAATTAAACTTGGAAAAAGCAATTAGTCATTCCCGGCGAGGTATTATATTTGGCGAACTCTAGCTATTAAGCTCGTTGATTTATTACTTGTTTCGTTATGATTATTTTTTATTTCGAGTGGAATAAGTTATGAGTGAGTTGTACACGCTTGTTTAGTTTGTTTAGAGGGAATCAGAAAAAGTAGCTGTTATGTTAAATAGTTAAATATTTTTTATTTACATTTTAGGATGTTATTATTTAAAAATTTCTATTCATCAATATATAGTAAAACATAACAATGTTAATAAAGTTTTATTGGAACTTTATTTCGATAAAAACCTGTTAAATACATAACCCCATAAAACTAACAGTATAAAATATTAATAATTACTTTTTTACCATATTTAACATCAAATAAGATAGGATGTCTTAGGGCAACAATGTAGGCTCACATTTCTGACACATTTGACAGAGAAATTTTTTTATAAACAAAATAGAATTAATCAAAAATCTATCATTTTAATATAAGGTTCTAAATATGAAGGTACTAGAGGGAGTATTTTTTTAATGATTGAATGAGAGATGATATCATCTTATTAGGTGATTTATAGGTGACCATTTCTCAATTGAAAATAGCATATATAAAAAAAAATTTATACAATATTATAACAATTTTAATCAACATATCTTTCATATATTTTTATACACTTTTCCCAGCTTTTTGGCGACATGTCTAGCAGTTATGTTAGACTCTTTGACAGTTTTTCAATATATATGAAGCATCTAATAGATTTAGACCAATTCCGAAATAGTGCTCGTAGAAATATCTATTGTGAATAGGATGTTCTAATAAAGTTATCATATTTTAGCAAATACCTGTTACAGCTTTTGTTACAGTTACATAGTCTTTACAGTTTTTAGTTACAGTTTTTATAGTCTTCTGAGTAATACAAATTTAAGTGAATGTTATACTAGTTACGATCTTCTAGCTTACAGCCTTGACTTTGTTGAAATTATGTTCATGTTTAAAATCCCTTAATTCTACCAATTTGGACTGCTTTCCTTTAAAGAACAGACTTTCAGTTATGTTTATTTAGAGGATGAGCAGGTTTGAAGTAATTATATAAATATTCTAAAAAATTTTGTTCGAAAATGAGGAAAGCTCTATAAATTATGAAACAATTATTTTTAGAAAGGTTGATGGCATACCGCTATGATATTTGTTTGCATATGTGTGGGTTTCCTGTTAACCTGATGTCCTAACTGAACATTGTTCTTTCGTCGTACTAAAATGTCTAAGAAATTTATCTTAAAATTATTTTTGGTCTCTGTTATGAATAGACTGTTCTACAAAAACATGTATTTTTATCTATATTTTAGAAATGTATCAAAATTTAATAAAGGCAATTTTCATTGAAAGACATTTGGTAAGGAATAGATAAATTAAGATATCCCTAATTCGGTACGATCGAAGTTATTAATTAAATCTTCTAATTCCAACGAGCAGATAACGAAGCGGAAATATAGGTCGGTCAAAAGCAAAAGTTTAAGCGAATTAATGGCAATAAGACGTTTTTGAGCGGAAAGTTATTTCAGTTAAACTTCGAAGTGCAATTTGCTTCAAGCAAAAGGCGATTTATAGTTAGAGCACTCTGATTATTTAAACACGTTGAACTGTTCAGTGTTATATAGATTAATAGTTAATGTTAAGTAATTAATTATATTGCATATATTACTGTAATAATTTAGTAATTCATTAAACATCGTTAGAACTTTCTTTTTGAATACTGCACCATACAACTAACCAGAAAACAAAATCTATTAAGTGAGGGCTGGACAAGATCGAGATATTTTATAAATATATTCTCAATATACTACATATTCTAACAAAACAGTAGCCATTAGTAGAATTAGCAGAAATTAAATAAATAATAATTAAAATATAATTTTAACAATATACTCATTAATGCTTTTTGAAATAATGTAAGTTTATATTTTAGAAATGAAATCTTATATACATGTTTAAATTTTATGTAGTGTTAACATGGTCAAATAATTGTACAATTGTATAAAACAAATACTCTAGCCAATTAGAGTAGTGGCCGAAATATTTCTATTTAAAATTACACTGACGTTATCAGATAATTTATTTAAAAAACTTGAAGATAATGTTTTGACAATTTCGGTAAAGCCACGGATGCCTCTAAATAATGGATTTCAGTGAGGTTTTGAGAGTAATTCAAAACCATATTTATAAGTAATAGTATCTAGCGAATACTTTGAAGATTGCTATTATCTCAGAAATTTTACTTCAGTAAATAAAATATTTTAAAAACTCTGAATAAAATAAGTTAAAAAATAATTTATAAGATTTTTCAATAATCGTCGGTTGATGTAGAAGTAGAATGAATGCTTGTTAGGTATTAATTGAGAAACTCTTGTCGTTAATGTAGGATGGAATATAATATTGTTCAAATATCCGACTTAGCTTTCTTTTCACAAATATAGTTCATAGAATTCCCAAACATCGCTCCTCTATATAATTTTCAAAGATTGTTCTATATAGATTCAAATGAACTTCGGTTTAGTTATTTTGATTTTACGTTTACTTACTTTTATTCTCACCAATTCTCTGGGAAAGATAACCATATTCTCAAAGCTTGTTAAACATTAATGTCGATATATATAATTATCATATATTATATTTTTACGATTATTGGGCATCAGATTTCGAGACCATTTTTAAGTAGTAAAGTTCAATGTCCATGAAATGATGGACAGCTTACATAATTATATAATCATTTAAGGTGCAGATATATTTGTGAGTCGTGTACCCGTTTTTGTTCAGTTCGCCATTTATATTGAAGTCTCCATTTAGTTGCAATTAGTTAACTGCAAGACTATTTTCTATAACTAACCCTAAAACAATTGACATATAACAGTGGATGACAATCTAATAAACAAAAGGAAAAAGCTGTATAAGGCATATTTACGTAAATTGGCAATAACCATAAAACTAAATAAAGGAAATGAAAATTAAAGATTTAGATTTCATTCCCAAATATAATAAGCTATTAAATATTACCAGAATATTTCTTTCCTTATATTAAATATAGCATATTTTCATCTAGAGGGTTATATTATGTTAAAATTGTATGTACACAATATAAATTTTCTATTGTGATCCCCGTTGGCCTGTTTCGCATAATTTTCTGTCAAACTTTCAAATAATTAGTTCGTAATTTAGAAACTATATAATAAAGTTGCTAAAAGTCTCGCCGAGGACCTCTTAATTAAAATGTGCTTTCTGCTACAAATAAAGTAAAAGAGCCAGGTGGCACCGAATATAAAATGATTTCAATTAAACTTGGAAAAGGCAATTAGTTATAAGATGAGAGAAATAGTTTGTAAACTCTAAATATGAAACTCGTTGATTTAGTAGTTTTAATCTCTGAGCCCGAAGTTTGAACTAGGATATTAGAAAAGTCTTTTAATTATTTGAGTAATATATAAGAGAAGTAGAGATGTATTTTTACCATCAAAGTTATATGGTGAACTAAAGGTTTTGTTTGTTTAAAAGTGTTTTTCTCTTTCTGAATATGTTGTCACTCTCATCATTAATAATAGATAATAAATCCAAATGTTTTATATGTTCCACTAATAAACAAACTCCATACCCGATAAAATATGATCGCATACTGAATTTTGATAACTTCTATGCATATAAGTAATTTTCAAGCCCAATTACGAGATTATTGAAATTAAAATCAATAGTTGACGAGATTTATAGTAATGACGCTAGGTTACCGAAAATACCACTTTAGATAAGTAAAATGATCTATAGATACTATTTTTCTTCTAGTAGCGCCAAAATTACGTATGTAAAGTTCAAATAAGCATTTATTGTCTCAAGTCACTTTCCACAAAAGTGTTTAACGTGTGAACTTGTGTATATCTGGGGATTGAAAGGCGTATATGAATAAATTGAAAGTGGTGATCTCTTCCACACCATTGAAATAATAGCGACTCAAACTACAGAAATGGGTTTTTTTATCCAACCTTCTCAGCTACCATAAGGAACCAGAGGGAGGAATATCAGAACTAAAAATATTTTTAACAAAAAATTGACCGACCTCAAAAAATAAATAAGTAATAGTCGTGGTAATAAAAAAGTAAACATAATAATAATAAAAAAGTACATAAGAATCGTTGTAGTAACTAAATAGAAATAAACAAAAACTTTAATTAACCTATCTACTACGCGTATTTTATATTCTACTACATACACACAATTTAGCTTAATACCTACCTAAATCTATTTATCTATTTACAATTTTATTTTAACTACTACCAACATCACGTTGAAATCGGTGCCAAACCCAAACACTTATATTAATTTAAATTTATTTTGTTGGAAATTTAATTGTGTGTATATGTCACAAACTTATATTATAATTTTTGTGTTATTTGGGCTTGCCAACAACTGAAACATTTTTGTTTATTTAATTATTATAATGATTATTATGTACATATTATGTTTTAAAAGGATATTTTATGTTGAAAATATAAGTTTGATTGTTTTTACTGATTCAGTATTTTTGTTAAAACTTTTTTGTTTTTATCATTATCATTTAAAAATCATTTAAAAATTTTTATCATTTAAATCATTAGATTTTTGTTTATTTTATAGACCGGATTTTTGCAAATTAAAGAAAAGTAAATAGATTAATGACCTTTAATCAATTCGTTTTTAAATTTTTTTAGCTAAGGGAAATGGATTACTAAATTGTCTTATCTAGTATATATTTTTCTTTAGTAAACCATATATCATCATGAAAGAACTAGTTGCATCCAAATGGATTAAAATCATATTCTGACTTTCTAGAAAAGAAAAACATTTAAACCAAGCGAAACTGATACGGAGTAAAATTTACCGGAACTGTGAATTTGTGAACTGGCGAACATTCGACGATTAAATTAATGACGCTGAAAGAAACCGAAACTAATGAAAATTAAGGAAGTCACAATATCATGATTTAATAATAGGGAAATTGCTGCAAATCCTATCAAGAAAGGGAACTGAAACACCCACTAATTTGATTAATGCAGCATTTCGACTAAAATATGTCCTAGGCGTTTGAAAGGTGGCTAAAATTATCATGTTACCAAACCCTGAAAACCCACCAAATGAAATAAAAACTTTTAGACCTATCTCACTGCTACTAGTAATAACCAACATATTTGAGAAAAAAAAACAAATACCTGCATGATATAGTTAAAAAGGCCTATGAAGGTGAAAAGGTATGTTCAGCTATACCATGAAGGCCTTGTTTATAAGCTACGGAAAATGTTACCAAAACATCACACAGACCTACTGAAATCTCACATTAGAATCAGAATATTTAGAGTCAAACAAGAGGAAGCCTACACTACAATGAAAAAAGCTAAAGCAGGTGTACCGCAAGGAAATGTATTACGGCAAATTCTTTAGTTACTCTAAGCATGTGATTTATCACAAACGGAAAATATCACGATGGCTATACTTTCTAATAGCATTGCGATTATTGCAGTCGAAAGCAATAGCGAAGAAGCCATACGAAAATTACAATAGTCAAGCGATAATATAAATAACTAGTCCCAAACTTGGAAAATAATGATAAACGAAAGTAAATGTGCATACAGTTCACGTAGAATCAGACTGCACAAGCGCCAATAACAGGAATTAATATTGTTACACCAAATGCAAATTGCTGATGGCATACTGATCCTTGCAGTTGGAGACAATAGCAGAGAAGTCAAACGAAAATTACAACAGATATGCTATAATATAAAAATTGGACCCAAACTAGGATACTAAAAATTAACGAAACTAAATCTGTCCACATATAGTTCACGTATAATCACACCGCGCAAGCACCAATAACAATAAATAATAGTATCTTTCCATATACTTCACAGGAAGGAACGTGCAAAAAAAAAGAACTGGAGTTAAAATACAAGAAAATAATATATATATATATATATATATATATATATATATATATATATATTTATATATATACATATTAAATTAGTTATGAAATTTTGAAATATTTTTTGAAGCATTGAGATAAAATAGCTCACTGTGAAGGAATAAATGGCATTGTGTTAATTCTGCAAACTTATTGAACAACGTGATATTTATTTCTTGAGAGCAATTATCAATCAATAATGTATTTAACAATAATCAATTTACATAATACAATACGAAACATGTAAAATAATTATTAAATAAAGTTTAAATCTCAAACATATTTCATAACTCCCTAATACAACTGAACTGGTCGTTTATACGTATAATGTGTCTCGTAATAAGACACACAGTTAATTTGTAATTTTCTCTTATTGTTTTGTGTCTCTTAATAGTAAATTACGTTGACTCGGAAAACTCTCTTGTAATTTACGGAATTTTAGTTGTCTAACACAAAACTTCTCTTCAGTTTATAATACTGAAACTACATTTGGAACTTCGTAAAAGTCTCTCCAAGGGCCTATCTATTAAAATGTATTTTAATATAGAAAACTAGCTAGGATATCTGCAAAAACAATCATTAAAAGACGGGATAAATTAGTTGGGAAACTCTGCATATTAAACTTGCTTGACTAAATTGAATAAAGCCCATTAACAGCACAGACATTAATGTTTAATTAAAATTATCAAGTACAAATTCTTTTTTATAAAAAACATATCGTATGCTATTAAACGAGTATTAAACAATATATAAATAAAATAATAGTTGTAATAAAAATTATTGTTTTAAATTTTATTAACTTTTAACTATAAGGAAATATATAAATTATTATATTAACCAAAATTTTAACACCCTAATCAATAGGTTTCTGTTTAAGGGACGTTCAGAGATATTAAAACTGATTTTTTTATCTATTATGGTATAATAGACATTCATTGTAAACTTAATAAAAGCCCCCTGGTAGATATAAAGCTTCTTTAGACAGCTAAATAAAGACGTATTGATGTTAACCATGGCCTTATTCGAGGTAGACAATAAGGAGAGTTAATGAAGAGCATCTTAACGATTGTTCGTTCCAACATTTCGTTCTTAATGACGATAATCTTATTAATGTGACAATTTGTCGGGTTTCTTGTTCGATAAATGATTAAGGAATACTTACGTGGAGGACTTATTTTTTTATGGTGGCGTTGTTCAATGAGACGCTGCTGCGAACATTATAAATTGTTTCATTAATGACGTCATGATATCGTTATTTATCCTTTAAAATTAGTTTTTTTTGGATGGACCATAGGAATGTTCTTGGAAATATGTGAATTCATTTTGTGGAATGCTTTCATTAGTTAAAACTTTATGATGTAAAACTGTATACATTATTAGGAAGATTTGAAGGAGTTATATTTTTCATTTTTAGGTACTTTTTAGGAGACTAATTGGATCTTAATTAGATTGATACAACCAAAATATAATATTGGCATCTAGATTGTCAGGAGTTGCCGATTTGCTATAAGGAGAAACTTGTATTCTTATAATTAAAATAATTTTAATCAGTTCAGATAAATCTAGAATTAAATCGCATTTAATCTTATTTTTCTTCTGAAATAATATAGTTAATTTCTTGAAGCTAACTATAAATATACGAGTTCAGTTTGATTCAACATTACAATAACATCAATAGGTGAAAATTGCGGACCTAATCTTAGAATGAATTTAATTTTCTGCTTCTTCTCAATTACTATTATATGGATTTCTGGAGGACTAAAATCTATCACTTGATGCTTAACAAGTTGCTTAGACAGTATCAAAGAAAGCTAAACAATCAAACCTTTTTCCGAACAAATTAAACCTGCTTCAAATAAGCTACCATAAGAGTAAAATCGGCATTGGCACTGTCCTTTTTATTAATAATTTAAAAGATTTTCGTAATTTTTGTTTCAGGTTTAATAACAGGCTTATTTTTTAAGTGTACCTCAGAAAGGATATGTTCTTATTTGCTACATAAATATACAAATAAGCTATATGACTGTAATAAAGAATATAAAACATATGTTTTATAATAATAAGTACTACAGAGATGTTATTAAAAGTAAATTTATATTAAAATTAAAGTGCTCCGAAACATTGACGTCACTGACCGTTTCCTAACCATCATTCTAACATTCGGCATTCTAACGTTTGAATGTATTAGAGCGCTTCCATTTTATAAGTACTATTTTTCTTATGTTTCTCAGTTAAAAAACTGGTTTTGTGCAAACAACAGAGAGAAAAGTCAAGTCATAATTTGAACTGGGATTTAGCAAAGAATATAATCTAAATTTGTTGACAATCATAATCATATTAACATATAAGAAGTTCTCCTATGGGTTCTTAATCTAGATATTTGTTCAGTTTCCTTTTCTATGCTTAACTTCAGCGACAAAATTTGGTACACAAATTGTCTGTACGTAAGTATTATTCGTTTCGTTTGCCATTATACACATACCAAGATGTAAAAACTTGATAAAATCAAATTGTTTAATCAATTATATGCGACGTATCCTTAACCTGGTGAAATATAACATATCCAACTGCTTGATGTAAAAGAAACCAGATCTTTGATATTGGCTTTTCGTGATCTAGCCATGATGAGATTTGATTGGCACTTGTTAAAGGCCTGAATTTAATTCATATTTTTCTTTGCATTTTGAAAAGACATGGTTATTCGGAGTGAATAGCAGTGAATGCTGAGTGAGTTTAGTTAGTAGCCCATTTTATTCTGTCTTTGGCATTCGAATTTGAATCTTGTGGAAACATGTGCTGAATTCACATTGTATTAAATACAATTTTCTATATTATTTCATATACACTACATACAATACAGGATTCATATACACAACAGTGTTATTTACTTCAATATTACGTTAATCACAGTTTAAACATAATCAAACGTAGTTAAAATAGTAAATATTTACATAGAGTGACCTTATTCCTTGAGTATATTAGTGATGTCCAAACTGTGGTGGTTCCCGCATTGTGAAGATTTTTCTGCCTTTGAACGAAAATATACAATTGCTTTTTGGCGTCTTTAGCGATGTATAATAACGTTAGCGCCCATACACTATCTATGCAACATATAATGTTTAATTATACCATAAAATTATTAAAATTGTGTATAAATCAGAGTGTTCCCGATTTGAAGCATTTCAGTAAAATTGTCATAAAGCAGTTTTTTAAAAATCTCATTCCAGACTATTATGAGGATCATTTGGCTTCAATAGCTGTTGAAAATTATATATTGTATGTTGTTTTATATAGTTACAAAGCAAGATATTGAAGTAGTTTAGCGATTTAACAGACATATCAATTTTTGTGCAACTTAATATGAATTATATTTTGCAGCAATGCAGTCATATAACTGAAATATGATTTCCTCCAAAATTTATTGATACAAAATTCCTGCAGTGCTCGCGCAACACGTACCGCCTTTGGTTATAGCGCGCTGTATCTTTGATATTTTCGAAGTTTGCTATATTGTAGATACGTGAGTCACTGTAAACAAGCAAATTTATTCGATCCTTTTTAGATTACATGTACAGACATCGAACCCTGTACTTCCTACTTATTTTATGTAGCTGTATGTTGTGAAGGTTTTAGCGAAATAGTAATATAAAGCACAAACGTGACGTGGAACGCTAAATATACACCGCTCGTACAGCACCTAAGTATGTAAGCAATTTTTTATGGGTTTCTTTAGTTAATTCGACAAAATTGACACATGTAGCCGGATAAACTCGCAAGATGGAAGTATTTTTATGGTTCTTGTAACAGTTTCCTTGAAGGTTTACGTTCGTTATATCTAGGTTATAGTTTAGAGTTTTTTAAGTCTGTTTAATATTTATAATTATTTTTCTCCTTAAGATATCATTGAAAGAATACGATTTTGTCGTAATTTATACAATTGTCGCGAGTATTCAATTGTGCTTCGTACTTAAAACAGGACATTCCATACAAAGGACGTCGACAAACACAAAATGTTTATGTATATAAATATGTTTTTATGATAAATTATATATACGAAAATATATTTAATTTATTTAGTTGCATGAGAACCAAAATGTGTATAGATGAAATTGGTGGTATAGATAAAATGAACTTTAACAGCAATCTGTGAACCTTCAGGACGTCAGGAACAGCGGTGAACAGTTAAAAGATACAAAGACAAACTATAACTGTTAACAGTTAATGAAACGATTCATATAAATATTTTTTTAAATCGATCTCTCGTAAAAATCTCATCAACCGATTACTATTGTCGCCGACTAGAGTGTTCCTATAAATATTCAGTCCAAATCTTATTATTATAGAGGAAAGTCTTTCAAAAGGTGGAAGACAGAAACAGGGGATTGATCATAGAATTCACAGTTCGATATAGAGCTTGAGGATTTTGCTTGCTCAAGTCTTGAAAATTGAGTTTTACTGCAGGGAAACGGGTAGTAGTAAGAGGAAGAACACTGAAAAAGTCACTTTTTCAGTGTTCACAAAATTTGTTTAATCTATCCTTTGAGTCCCAGTGTCCTTGTACTGCAGCTCTGATAAAAGTTCTGGTCATAGGATAGAGGCCAGTGTGAATATATCTATATATTCTCGACAGGGAGCAGAGTGAGGGGATATCTACACTAGCCCCAGCAAATGACCAGCCAACAAGAGTGATCGCAGGAGTGCGAAATGTAGGAGTATGAAAGGATAAGTCATTCTCCACTAGGTTGGTTAGATACAAATTTTAGGACCTGATGTACGTATAATTCGGGAGTGGCTATCATGCCCTGTTCGGTGACCCTGAAAAGGCAAGTTTGCCCATTATAGACAAAGGCGCAACCAAGACCTGTACTGGATTTGGACACATCAGTATAAATGTACTTTTGCTACAGGTAGAGGAAAATTTTCATAATCTCATAAAAATTTTCTCTTGTAAAAGAGGAACGGTACTACATTATGGAATATAGATGGAGAGAAGTATCTTTAAAGAAGCCGTGAAACATTTAGTTTTGAATTGATACAAACAATTATATATGTGACTGCGTTCCAGCGTTTAGACTACGATTTTAATACATTACCATTAGTACATTATTCTAAAGGTTTTACAACAAATGATGTAACTGTGTATTAAAACACATCAGGTACATTGGTTACCAACTTCATGTTGAAATCTTACGTACTTAGGTGCCATTTCGTTGAAGTGAGCATAAAAAATTTAGTGCATGTCTCAACTTGTACAGAGTAAGTTGAATTTTTGAGACGTTTGATTATCTTTGTAAATTGCAGAAAGGAGAACAAAAGAAAAGGTGTACAACCTGGGCTGTATAAATTGAAGCCAAGCTATATTGAAAGGCGTTTAGTTATGTGTGGAATGTTGATTAGAGTGGATGCGTTTGAGCCGAACACTGTGTGAAAAATGGCCGAAATACGAGCAAAAACACAACAATCTTGTTCTTCAGCATGATTACGCTCGACCATATGTTGCAAAACCCCACCCGTCACATTCTCAAGACCTTGTTCCATCCGAATATTACTTGTTTCGATATATGTGTCGTGATTTATCTGGGCAGCACTTTACTTCTTATGAATATACCAAGAAATGGGTGCATTCGTGGATAGCCTTAAATGATACTTCAATCTTTTGCGATCTGTAAATTGCTTGAAAGGTAGGAAAAAGTAGGGACTGTCACAATAAAGCTCCAATTTAAAAATAAATTAAAACTAATGTATAGGTAATTAGTTAAATCAAATATATAGGCACCCAAACAAAGTGATAATTTAAAAATGATATATAATTTTTACCTTATTGTTCAGTTTATAAATGACTTATTAGTTCACAAAATTAAACTTTTTTCACATTTTTTCGAAAACTTTTTAATAGTTTTATATAAAATAATGATTTTAATATCTCTATGGCGTATATATATATCTTATTGCACAAATATATGCTACAGAAAATATATATTTTTTTATAACTTAAGGTACAAAATATTGCACTAGATAGCTGGAGCGCTTTTCCGATGATGTTGTTGAGTGCTCAGCGCTCAGAGCTTGCAACTTTCATGGTATGTTCATGTTCGTAGCCATTTAACGATATAACAGTTTTTCTTACCATTATGAGTGAATTCACCAAGAATTTGAAACGTTGGAATGAAATACTGTTCTTGTTAGATCTTCAAGTATTTTTGAATAACATCAAATATACGCATAGTTATAGCTGGCACCATAGCTTCTGCATCATTTTCTTCCTCAATATATATGCAAGTACTGTTATTAATTTTATTCCTTTTGAGAAGCTATTTATAAAAACATTCGAATCCTAATAGGATTTGGTTCGCAGTAATCTTTCTGTCCATTTATCGATATCAGGCATAGGTCTTTGTGTCTATTGACCATAGTCACCACTGTCCCAATCCTCTTGCCATTTGGTCTTTACCTTCATCTCTGCTCTTTCCATGCCTAGGCAAGAGTCATATAGTTGTTTTATTTGATAACGTATAGGAAATAAACAGCCCGAGGTAGTAATATATTTCCAATTATAAAAACCAGGTGACTTATTTTTACTTTCCTGGTCATCAAGACTACTTCTGTATTTTCAGGAGCCAGGGACAATATATTCTGCTTGATCCATGTATCAACCCGAAGAAAGGCCAGTTAACTGTGACAGCTAATGCGATTCAGTTTGGAGAACAACAACCAACTAAGCATTTATAAACAATGAGGATTGTCGTACATAACGTTCTATTGAGTAGGGTGAAGTATCGAGTATTGGGGAACACTACCACTAATATGTAGATCTTTTATATTAACATTATTAAGCTTATGTTCAGCCTCGTTCTGCTAAAAAGGTCAAGAATAATTTTCCAGGATGCACTGTCGAACGCATTTTTGATATCAAATGTTAAAAATGTTACCCACAGTCATCTGTTGGCGTAGAAATAATTCTTCGTTTATTTCTCTTTTCGAAATCCATATAGGTAATTACCTTTAATGTCCGTCAGGCATTTTGTTCGGAATAATTAGGGATTCTAAGTGAACATTTAACAATTTTGAAGAGGCAATAGTTACCTTTTCTTTAATTATTATAATTAATAATATGACAGTTAATTATATGATAATTAAAACATAACAACTAATAATTTGATAATTATTAATATGGTAATAATATCATAGTAAATAATATAATAATTAATACTATTTTTTCTTGTTTTTTCAATTTTAAAATATAGAATGAAACTTCTATATCCACTTTGTGTTTAACGGCCTTTAATTTTCTGTTAAACATTTCCTTTTACACATTGTAAAGTTAATTACAAAAGGACTTACAAAAAGGCATGTCGTCGCTTTAATATTTACTTTTTTACGCCCATGACCATCAGCATTAATTACAGAGCTAAGACTCACGCTTGATAAGGCCGAAATTTTCTTTAGCGTTACGCGGGCCGAAATTAAAAACCGCGTTTTTTCCTGAGCTAATCGGTCTTAGCTTTTCAAAATTACAACCAAATTTATTAGTAGGCGAATTATAAGAAAAGTTCCTTAATTGGAATTAAGGCGATCAAAGGCCGTTTGTACCTTTTAGGCAACTAAATAAATAAAGTTTTTAAACCTTTTTCGTTCGCTAATTAACGTTATATATATACACAGGGTGGTTGCAAAAGAAAATAAGAAAAGTGAAATGTTAGTCGAATTCTACTTTTTAACATTTTCATTGTATCTGAAATAATCTGTGCACGCTTTAATTTTTTAGAAATCTCATTGAATACAAAAATCTTTTTTTTTTTCCTTTAATGTGGAAGGTGATTTCTGAAGAAGTGAGACTATCCTAACCGTTTAAGTATTTTTAACATATCTAGACATTGTTATTTTGTAATATCCCTTTGTCAGGATTATTTTCAAGCGCTTGATCGAGCAAAATCCTTTTCAAATATTCTGAAGAATAATGAAGCCAAATCCACTGTTAACTTATGAGAATTATCGTAATGTATCTACTTATCACTTACAGTATTGATAAAATTATTTCTATGCAGTTGAAGTGTAAAAGGGCCCAATGTTATGATGATATATATTTATTTATTTCAAACAGAACATATAATTACCATATTCTATCAAAAAAATTAATATTATTTAGAGAAAATTACCGATTATTTAATTTGATTTTAAATTAATTGAACTAAAAATTTTTAATATATATATATATATATATATATATATATATATACAACAGCATCAAATTTAAAATATAATCAATCTAATCTAAATAATTTCTAAATTAGTATGAAGAAAAGAAGAAATTTCCTATATTCTTCATTCAACATTCAGCGAAAAGTTTCAGGGATTTTCAGATTAATAATTTAGAGTAATTCTCAAAATCAAAAGATTTGCATTCATTACAAAGTTTATTTAACTTAAAAATATTGTCCAAAATAATACTGCGTAAAGCATATCATATATAAAAAAATTTGTAATATACAGAAACATGCAAGCTTATGTAATTATGATTTAACTATCTGTCCATTCAAAGTGAACTAAAGTAACTAACTTAACTAAGAACTAAGAGAAAGTTATCTATATATGAGACAAATGTTTTTTTTACATAATTTACATTTATATATTTTTTTGTAAGTAAACTTCCTCGAGCATGTGCATTCATTGAGCATGCGTATATAATGCATATGATAAGCATTTTAAAAATGATTTTCTTTGAACAACATTTTGATCGCTGTCATTTTGAACAACATTTTGTAGCACCTAGGCATTGATGCTGTTAATATTGAGCATAGCAAGAAATACCTATGTAAGACTTTTTTATCTCCTTTTTCAAAATCAAATCTGCGGGCATATAGGCGCCGTGTATCAATCAGCCAACATTCAAATATATACTTATTTATAATTAACTGGTCTCGTTGTGTAGACGAATGCAAGGAAGGAAGTTAATGGTGACGAAAACTCTCGACTGTTTACGATTTGAGAGTAGGAACAGAATGTAAATGTCGTATATATTTTATTATTATCCATATTTGAAGTATATGTGGCCATACTAATATTACAAAAAAAATTAAAGTAGTAAATGAAAAAATAGGACATTCTATAAAGTCGTATTTCTATATTACAGATATTCTGTGTTAGCAGAATAGAGCATATAACACAAGCTGTACAAAAAATTCAGGTGGAAACAGAAACAGACGTGGTGGTTGTCTCGTCTTGGCGCTTAGAAAAGTTGTAGTAACATTATCTGTGAATATTAATTGTGCATTTGTCCGCCGTTTTATCTCTGATGATATTCTTAATAACACTCTTTTTACCCAAGTTTGATTTGTATAGCATGCATGGAATGCTTTTCCAAATTTTAATTTTGTCAAAATCCAGAGTTCTGAGAAACTATAATCCGTTTTTAGTGGTCGTATACTCTGAATTTCCTCAAGTTTCTGCTTAAATTCCAGTTGTCTAGATAAATTAACAGCAATTTTAGTGTATATGTTACAATAGTTTTATATAGTAGTAAGTAGTAGTATAGTAATGACAATAGTTACAACTCAGTTGGTTGTAGTATGAATCTACTGACTAAGGGTGTTTTCAAAATGCGGATGTTTTCTAATTGTAAAAAGTCATACTTAGGGGACTATGACATGATACTTTAACCTGGATTTCACTAAACTATGTCAAGAAATATTTCGAGTACCTCAACGTCAACCTGTTAACTTATCTGTCTCATCTTAAAACAACATATCTCATATAACCACATAGAGTCATCATTTTTTTAATTCAGAATAACTGGGTCCTATCAGTCTCGGAATTTCACATATATTGATCTATTTAAACTGTCAAAGTTTAAAACCTCGAAGGTATTTCATTTCATCACTGAGGATTCTGATAACTAAAAAGAGAAAATGACAATCTTAACGTAGCAAGTAATATTTTACGTCTAGTTTAAATAGTAACCTATGACGGCTAATGATTCTGTGGCATTCTAGTCATGATCATTTTTATAGAGCAGATTTCATGGCACGAAGAGTAAGGAATTGATAAGTTTAATATTACCAGGTTAAAAATATTCCACAATAATAATTGTTTATTCTTAATAGGTGACCCGAATCTTATCCGATAATAACAATAGTCAGTTCATGAATTTTCATTGCATTGAACCTTCCCGTGTGCGGACTGGCAGGTCAGATGACAATATTATTGTTGCTAGATGGAATTGGATTCAACGCTATTTTTAATTAATTTATTAAATCGTACAAATGAAGATACGATACTTGGACTAGAGTTCACTTCATTGTTTGATTGTGAGTCCACATATTTCCGCATCTGGATTGCCCAGGAAATACATTTCTAATAATGGATGATAGTATCTGATAGTAGTAACAGCATCCTTGTCGGTGATTAATTTGTGCATGTATCTACAATTGTTTAAGGTTTTGTTAACTAAGTTCTGCTACAAATTTTAACATAACAAAAATGGTTATGGTATGACAGCTTAAATGTCGAAAATTAAAGAAATGCATGAGTGTAATCGATCTGGTTGTGAGATCCATTGTAGCAATTTTAAATTTTCACCGGCATGACATAAACTAGATACAGATTTTTGTGCCTTAGAATATTAACAAACGATTAACATTTCTCAAATTATTATTTTATTCATTAATTTGTTGGAAATAAAATCCATTTCCGTTTCAAAGTGAAATTTTGCTTCGCTCCTGAATCACAGGAGCACTAGGTTTGCGGATTTTCATGCAGGAGTACAATTTCATTCGTATCTCACTGATTCTGTGTTTAATGTGATGCTCGTTGCTCGTTTTAAACTTATTATTTCACTTCAAGTCACTCTCCAATGCACCATACTAATACAACTATTATTATCTACTACTATTTTCTGTGTTTCGCTGGTCATTAGTGCGGGTACTACATGATATAACTCATCGCGCATTTGACTGATTTTGACCACCTAACCCTAAACGTTGTCTTCTCCTTGGAATTTTTAATAATAAAAGTAATGACTTTAAATTAGTGTAATAATTATAATAGTTGTAATATAAAAGTTTTTAAAAAAATCTGATGCAGTACGTTTGTGGCCGAATAATAACAAGCGTGAAGTACATTTACAAAGAGTGATTTACTATTGGACATATATGGACATATTGTTATAGCATATTGGACGTTAAGGAAACAATGAACCTACCAAAATATAAATACATTTGTATTAAATATAAATAATGATAAGGTATTAACCGGCTATTGCCAAAAAGTTATCTGCAATGTTTAATACATTATACGAATATATCCTAATCGCAGTTTAACAACATTGACCAGTAGTTTCTATCAATATTCAACATGTTTAGGCACAAAATAAATTACCCATAACAAAATACCCATAACGACTTGGCAACCAATAATAATGCGGATATTCTGTGAAATTATTGATGACCGTAACAGAGTGTGTGGGTAAACAAAATCCTTGTTTTTATTATTTTCTTCGCAGGTATTGCATATTTTCTCACAACATAAATCTTCTGTCTCGGACTTCTATAAATCAATCAGCCATTCTCGAGTTTTAGCGAGACTAAGGAACTTATTAAAAATATTTAATATTTCTTCCTGCTGTTTTTTAAACAATTTACACTTAAATATTATTTAGAAATGTAACATGTTACTACAAAGTGACAAACAATAATCGCTCGCACAGGCAAACTACCGAGTACTATTAAAAAACTTCAACAGAAATACGTATATGTCAGTTTTATGTAAATATAAACTTCGAACCATAAAACACCAAAGTTAAACGGGCTATTTTTGCACGGCCTTATGGAAATTGAACAGTCGAAAACTTCATTAAGTTCACGTGAAAAATGTTAATATAACAATTAGGGGCTGATAAAATGAAATTTGTTTACTACAAAACTTCAACCGCCTGCTGGGCGAACAATACGACTAAGTCGTGCTTGGAGGACATTTACTGTGATAATGGTCAGTTCGTAGAGTAGATAGAAGTTTGCGATATAGTTTTTATAGTCTAATGTGATTAATGTTTCATAATAATAAAAAACGAACTCACTAATGAATAGGTCTAAAATAATAGTAATAAATCTATCAAAAATACTATAATTCCATTAATATTTGTTTTGAGTGAATATAATTTTAAAAAATGTTGGTATCCTTATTGTTACATGGAACGACGCTCTTTTATATAATCTGTAAATATATAAGTAATAACACAATAAATAATAAGCAGTTTAACAAATGTGATCAGAATACGTCGTCTATTCAAAATAACGGTGAACTCGCAGCATAACACATTGGATTTATTGTCTATCACAATTTGTAAATTATTTTTAATATTAGACATTATTTTTCATTCTAAATTTAATTTAGATAAAAAGGGATATAATGCTATCTATTGGATCAGAGCACCAAAGGTACCAAAGTCACTCTATATAATTCGCCTGGTTATCAAAATTCATTAGTGATAAAAATTAGAGATTATAAACTAGGAAATATTATTTTTACATTTTTCTTGTTTTAGTAAATTTAAAATCGCTGCTTAATATTTCTGAATAAACTTATTTAAAATGCAGAACTCATTAAATAGTCAGAGTCAGGAACTGATTGTGTCTCTGATATTGTGTTTTATTGGAAATATTTTTATCGCTAATAAAAAGGGTGTAAACACACCAAAAGGCGATGGAATAAGGTAAAAGTTAGGATAAAATTGAATTGTGTTTTTCATCCTGGAAACAAGAATGTTTCTAGTCCTGAAACAGAGTTAGAGATAATTAGAGTCTTTCTCCAACTCGAAAGGCTACCTTGGAGAAATGGTCCATAATATTTCTTTCCTCTACTTTGAAAAACAGCTGTTAGAGAACTAGGAGGAACCATCAGTTAATGTTATCTACAATGCTCCATACGAAATACAAACGATGTAATTAAGGATTGATTACCAAAATATAAATTAAATTTTGAAGATACCATATTAGAAGAGTACATTGTTACTCGGTAAATAGAAATGAAAAGTTTAATTTCGTTTATGAATAAAAAATACTTTTTTTTATAAGTAGGCCTAAAAATATATACACTAGATCAGATCAATCTCAACAATAAGTCCACATAGTATTACGCCTCCATCTCTATCATTGAAAATCGTATTGTAATGTGTGATAGATTTGTGTGTAATTGTTCAGAATATATACGAGTATATTATTAGAATGTATAAGGAGAGAATATACTAACTGTTTAGATTCGTTATGGAGAAGGCAGTGACTAAATTTAATTTTATTAAGAAAAATGTATACAGGGGATAACAGAAAAAAATTATGGGGATAAATAATGATATAAAAATGGCTTGACAATTGATTGTATACGGCATGTAATGAAACCGGGATATTGAAAATATTTCAAATGACATTTTAGCTGATACTCTTTATTCCTTTTGCGGAAACGACTGGAACCAATTTATTCATGAACTGCTAAGATTTCTGAAATTTCGTTGAGTAATTGGGCTGCATCTTCGTCTTACAAATCTTGTAAATAATTGTCTTCGGAGTTTTTTGATATTCCAGCTGTTCCTTGTCGTTGATATTGAAGTTACCACTTTTAAGTCTTTAAAATCAAAACCGACAATTGAGATGACGGAGCAGCATCAGAATAAGTTTCTCAACAATCTTTGATATGGTTCTAAAGCATATTAATTCAAATCGAAATTGCAAATTTCAGAGTTCCTTGACTAGTGTCTGTATATACTGAATAACTCAATAACACTATTAGAAGATATTTAGAATTTTTATCTCTAATATAGCAAAGCTCTCCATTTCTTTTAACAGCATTACATATGCAGATCAAAATTAGAGCTCCTGCAGTTTACAGTTCACAGTTCCTGAACTAATATAATTAAATTTACGTATGTCAGATATACAGGGATAATAAAAAGACATAATCTTCATAATAATAAATATTTGATTTGTTAATTTACAAATAATTTACATGCATTTGTGTTTCATCTGTAATTACAAGTAAAATTTTTATCAGAAACCCGCTGCACTTGCTAGAAGTTAATTGAAATGAACGTACAGACTATTTAAAACTAATTTTCTAATTATTGTTCGAAATGATTCATTAAATATGCCGTCTGTGATATCGGAAAGGGTCAATAGGAGGGTATTAAAAATGAAAACTTCCATAACGACAACTGACACTAGTTCGAACAAAAGTTTCGCATTCTCCTTTAGTAATTTTTCATTCCCTCGTTTATTCGGAAAAGCTATGGAAGAATAGTAGTAAATAAATTACGACGAAAGTATTGTTAGAAGTAGTTTTATATTTACAAAGTAGGTCGGAAAGTACACCGAAAATTGTAATAAAATTCTCCCTACTTTTCTTTCACTAAAATTAACTAAATAATTTACAATAAATATGTTAAAATAATAAGTCGTCTTATCATAAAATAAGACCTGGGTATTCATTTTAAGAAATTACTTTGTGAAATCAGAGCTTATTGTAAAGAATTATTATTATTTTTCAAGTATTTTTCATCGTTTCAACTTATGTCTGATGCAATTTGAATGTTATCCAAAAACTTTTCTACCTGAAACTCTCCTGTAATATAAGCATTGCACCAAACGACTTCATTTGGAAACTCTTATGTTTTTGAATGTTATTTAAGAAGTTGTTAGAACTTTAGGGTAAATGATGTGGCTCGGTGAATGGAGGTAAAACGAAATGAAACAGTGGTGTTTACATTATGTGACCGTTAATTATTGAAGTCATATAAAAATGTAAAAATACAAATGATAAAATAAAGGCCGGCAAGGGTGTTACCTGGAGACGAAGCTTGGGCAGTTGATGGTGGCACGTCTAAACCAAACCATGGTCGAGTACTGAATGAATGGAAATACCCTTCAATAACATCCCAGATAAACGTCTCGGGGTTGCCAGCTATTCGTTATCGGGTTCTAGTTGGCGCTGCTGGCACCTCGCCCGTGTTCAACATCTGGGACAATATTTCAGGGTATTTTGTAGACCGTTATTCCACTGTGTAAAATTCGACATGCCTCAAGGTCGCTACAGAACTATTTCCAATCCCCGAAGTTAATGAGCTTAATAAGTCTGGTGATGGGACTAATTATGACTATACTATAGAATAGATTCCTCTCTGTTCTCTGTTCATTAAGGCCTTACGGTATTGGCAAACTGTTGTCATTTCTTTAATTTGACTGACTTGTTAACATTAAAATACATTTCTAGATCATTGTCTAACCATAAAGTGCATCTGCGAAATCTCTAAATTTTATTTAGTTTTGTGCTCACCATTGTTGTGTCTGAACTGTATATCATTTTATACTATACTATCATTTTCTTAGGTTATTTAGGTTAGATTGACTTCTCCTTGATAGTAATAATATTACAATTAAAGAATGTTCTTGTGTGGTAAATTTGTGACTAAATAATAACAACTGTTGAATACATTTCCAAAGTATGTCTTAGTATAAATAGTCACTATATATTTTCTTTGTCCTTAGTAAATGTTTACTCGATCATTAATAAGATGTAATTCCTTCTTATTGTTAGCATATAGGAATATCATATTTGACATATATGTCATTATTTTTTATTATTTCAAGTCATCGGATCGAATCAAGTATTCGACAAATCATCTTAATAATATAATAATAAATATAATTTTTATAATAAATTACTGACAGAATAAAAATTTGTCGTTGAAATGTCGATCCTTTTTGACAATAAAACCATTGATGACAGTAACATGACAGTGACACTTGGTATAGGTATAACAAAACAGCATTGCTGTTGTTGCTCTCAGTTATTCTGTTTTTTCAGCATCTGTCTTCTTGGATATCAACAAATATTTTAAAATAGAAACTTGTCAGCTAATTTCAGCCGTTCTGAACTTTACAATATACCCTTTCGATTGATTCTGACAGATATACGCCACATGAAATTAAATATCTTTCAAAACAATGTTAGAAGCTTATCGCGGCCCCCTACAGGAACTAATTGTAATTATAAAATATCGAATCCATATAAATGCATATCAAACTATCAATTTTATCAAAATCGGTCTAACCGTTTGGTCAGAAGAGATTGATATAAAGATTAATGTGGTGTTAAATACCATGTTATATGTTGCTTTCCCTTAAAATTAATTATAATGTTGTTTCATATCTAGTTTACACCAAATTCATTACGTTATGTAAATATAAGTAATTAATTTTATGCTTAAAAACATTTTTAAGGTTGATTGAATCTATTTTTAACTCAGAAAACTTCATACAATTTGGAGTTTTATTATAAAAAAAATCAAACCGATTCCATCTTTATTACTACTATACGAACCTAGGCTACGAAGTGTACTAAAAAGGAAAATATAATACATACTCATTGGGGGTTAGCGTAATTACGATTTTGTTCGGCTTTTGAATTGATTATTGGAACACAAAGGTCCCAGTCAGATCAAACGTTATCGATTGGTCTTCATAAATCAGCGGTCGTTATTCCGAGTTACCGCAAATCCTTTGAAGTGTAGTGTAGTCCCAAACTTCTAGACTTTTACGCAATAGCTAATTAATTAGCCCGTATTTATTTTACCAGAAGGATCTTTGACTTTTCGTTAATCCGGGATTTATCGAAAGTTACTTTCGTTATAATGATCGTGTTATAGAATATATAACATGGTTTTAATTTGTTTCTTTTTGTAGTTGTTTTTTTTTGTTTAATTTATTTGTGTTAACACTACTAAAATTATAACTGTTCAATTAGAAATATCAAATACTAAGGTATTTCTTGATATTACGGGAACAAAATATCGTTGTTTCAATTCTTGAGATAACTCTGGCAGGATCTGTAAACATCAAAACCTTTAATGACTAACTTATTCATATTCTACTACACCATTCAGGAGTTCCAAACTAGCAAGACCATTTACCGACAGGCCATATGGAACTGAGGTTAATGGCCATTATTTCTGGAAAGGCATTCATTTCTATCGAAAGAGAAGCTATCTTAGAGTCAGCATAATAATGATACACATCAATTTCTTGCCTCAAACAGGATATCATATAATTGATTCTATTGAAACATTACTGACAAGCTTGCATATGGACATATACAAAGCAGTCCCTTTGATCAAATTACACAGATTTCGTACTTAATATCGACCTGATGGTACCTAAATAAAATGTATTTCGATGGTGAACATTATTCTTTATCCATAAGTCGTGAACTGCTCTTAACAAAATTACCAGCCTCCTTAAAAGTTAAACAATAACTAACAGGTTATTAGAAGTTTTTTCGTAGCCATTCGAAGATAAGTCTCTCGATGAATAAGTACAAGGAGTCATATTACATGTTCTGCAATCTTAGTCGTTTTTCGCTTCAATTTACTCAAGCTTAAAAAGTTAGCCATAAACTATATCTTTCGACCTTCATAGTAAGATATAAAATACTTTTAAAGATTACTTTTCTCAATAGAAAATTGGCTACCGTAGGAAAATATAGAAGTATTGTTAGTTATCATTTTTTACAAGTTATATGGTGAAGATCATTAGTTCATCATTCTACAATTTAGTTGATTTGGTAGACGGTATGAAGACAATATTATATGGAGACACTTTGTGTTTGTAGTTATAGTTGCAAATATCTCTATTCAATTGTTTAAAATCCGACAAGAAATAACAATTCCTGTCATGCTAGTAACCTAGATAGGCTTACCCATGCTTAACCATTACTTATCTTTAATAAGGTGTTTTCTGGATGGTCTCTAAGTTAATGAAAACGAGAGTAAAGTTTTAAAAATTTTGTAGAACAAGTAATATTGATTGTGAATGATTGTGAATTATTCATACTGAGATCAATATTAATATATATGTTCATATATCTTATTATGACTCAAATTGTTCAAATATTTAATAAATTGCTTTAGATTCTAAAAGGGCTAAAATCAAATAAATCATGAGCATTACAAAAAGTATAGCTAGTTTTGGCGTGGTTTCCTTTGATTGGTCAAAAAATTGCTATAATTAATTACTAAATATTAGATATATTACGCAATTATTATTCTAATGCAACCACTGTGTTATTTCAGTACAAATTTAGACACTTCAAAAAGCATACCAAAAAGCCTACATGCTTAGATACTTCAAGCAATTTATAATCTCTACCGGTACTTCATAACTATTTTAATTATATATTCTGTGTGCACTTCATAAGTGTATCCAAAAAATACCACTGCGTGTGTTGAAACTAAAAGTAATTTATGTTATTATGAGAACGTATTATTTGTTGAAAAATTTAAATTTGACAAACCTGTTTAAATAATTCATAATATGTCTTTAGATTCAGGATTGCTTAAAGACTTAAGAAATATATTATATACAAGTCTTATGTTTAAATTTAGTTAGAATAAAGACTAAAATTATAAATGTTATTAGGAAAGAGTTTATATCAAATTAATTTTTGTTATTTCAATTCCAACATAGAAAAATTCAATTTATTATAGCGTTTCTTTTTGTCCTTTGATATTTTAGTTTATTCAATTCATCAAAGGACAACTCATTAAAGATTTAATAAAACGTTAATTAAAGTTTACAGACGAAAAATGAAACTCGTGTTTGAGTTAATTTCGGTATATTTTTTTCGAATCTCAAAGTATCCATTTATCATTTCACCTTCTTTTTCAGATAGAAATTTGCAAATCAAATGTCAGATAATTGGAAATTAATTGCAGACGAATAATGTACCGGGTCTTTAATAGATGTCGTCTTTAACGAAAATGAATTTTAGGCCGAGAAAGATAAACGATCTCCTCTAGACAATAGAAAAGAACTTCGGAATACAAATGAACAGTGTTTATTTTCGGAAAACTGTTTATTGTGTACCGAGAACATTTTTTGTGTGAAAAACTTGATTAAAAAATGAATGAAAATCATTTGTGACATTACATAATGTTTTTTAAATTCCGTATTCTATTAGAGACGAATCCTGTTGACTTCCATTCACTATAAATCCGTGGAGTAAAGAAACATTATTATTTGTCATAGAAATAAATTGAGCTTGATCTTGTTTACAGCGAGAAGAGATACTATCCTCTTACTTAGTTAGAAAGCTTCTTCTCAATAAGCGTTGGGAACTATCGACTGAAACCAGTCGAAACAGTGGATAGTCAAACAACTAGCGACTGAAAATAGTAATTACTATAATCAGTCAATCAGTCAGTTTTTCAATTCGTAATGTCAGGCGAAGATTTACGAATCCTTTCCTGTATAAATTGTGAGAGAAGAAAGGACGAAGACAATTGCTTGGGGCAGTTAATTTTATATGTGCTTATATTTTCCAACAGTAGTATAAGCGAGACGGAGATGTATTAATTCCTTCACGAACTAACATAATTTTAAAAATGGGAAGGAAAAAAATAATTACTGAATACTATTATAATAATTATACATAACATGTAATTTATAATTTAATTTTAGACAAAGTAGAATTACTTTTATATTTGAATGTTCTGTGTATCCGTGAAAAGGAAGGGCATTTTTATATGGAATGGAATAATACCCCTCAAATGTTTTATTGTATTTTAATGTGTTAATTGCTATTTTTGAATAATATTCTATAATAAATATAGACAATATAATAGAACTTATAATAGAACGAAACACACCTAAAAATTAAAAATGTATAATAACGACAAATACTATATAAAAATAAAACATAAACATAATCATAGAAAAAAAGCAAATCCATGACATACTTAAAAATGATCTGAATGATATGATAAAATTGCTTTATTTATTATTGAACGGAAATATTTTTAACAAGATCGCGAGAGTAATCGAAATATTACCTATTAATGTTATAAAAACAGTCAAAATATTATTTATCAACCCAATTTTGATTCTTTTATCCTATTACATTAACAATTTTGAAAAATATCTTACCAAAATGCTATAATATTAATATACAATATGTTATTATTTACATGCAAACTACGAAAAAATTATAAAACGACATATATTACATATAAATCTATGTTAGCATAAATTAGGTACATTTTTGTCAAGATCGCGGCTAGGACGATAGAGCCAGAACATTAAAAATCAGTCGAATGAAACAAGTAGGACCAACAATAGTAACTAAAAGTATGACTGAAACTAGTATGAAAATAGCGACTGAAAACAGTCAACTGAAACAGTCACTAGTAAAAAGTAGTAAATTCAGGCAAACCAAAAATAGCTACTGAAACAGTCGATAGTAAAAAGTAGTTAACTACTAAAGTGGATAGTCAATTTCAGTCAATAGTTCCCAATACTATTCTCTATTCTCATTGTGTTTTTCAATTTCTTCAAACCAAGAGGTAATATCGTTCACGGAAACATACATCAACAGCTTTCGGGATTATAATTTCAGGGTTGAAATATTCTTTTGTCTGATCGATGCCAGAATAATATCTTCATGGGTGAGAAGATATTATTCTAGCGGCATTTTATTAACCTATTTTTTTATATTTCAATCCTTGATAACTAGGTTGATGCATTCTCTAGCTCATAGTTAGCAGGAACTATACAGCAGTCATTGAAAATAATATCATTCACATGTGAATTGTATTAATTTCTTTATTTAAGTACCAACATTTATGAATAATTTGGTATAAATCTTGGTATTTGATGAATAGAAAACATGAAGTTTGACATGACGTGATATTACCTACCAAACATAAAGAAATCACAATGGTATTACACACGTTTGTAACGTTTTCTTGATTATAACATATAAATCCTAATTCCTGCGATGGACAAGGTAGATGAAATATCTATAAGCACTCACGGGTTTGGATATCTGAATAAGAAATATCCTAAATTCTTCAAGATAACAATTGCAATACGTCATAATAAAATACTGAGAAATTGTAATTAGTCAGGGTAATTGTTAGAGTAAGTGTATGGAATCACACAAATAAAATAGAGAACAAAACGATCTAACTCTTATGTGAAAAAAGAACAAGGGAACTGTCAATGAGAATCGATAGAACATAAGAAACGAACCGAAATATTACGGAAGTTGAAAATATCTTGGGAGTAATACATCAACTTTAATAAGAACTATTCTCCAACATATCAGGACAACTTATATTATATATATTTAATAAATATATTTAAATATTAAATTAAATCAATTTAAGATTAAGTTTAGCCTAACTTACATACTTTTATATTTTACTAAATAGTTTTTAAAAAACTATTTGCGAATACTGGGATATATATTACACATAATATATTTATTTAATACTTAGTGAACAGTTATAGTTGCTTTACTGTTATACTTATAACAAATACATGTTCTTTTACAATGATTTCAAATATTTTTTATCCTATGGTTTTCATCATTTTTCTCCCCATCCTATAGTTTTCACTGTTAATTAAACTATGAAGAAAAACTGATAATGAACTAAAGTTTTATACAATAGATACGATCAGACTAGATTATTACTATAGTGAGTTGGTAAAAAAATTCGAAACTAATACTTGGAAATAATATATTTCAAGTATACTGCTCAACAATGAAAACATTTTCGTTATAGCACATTTCTAGTTCCTTCTGGTGGAAAAAAATTAATTTTTAAAAACTATGTGAAATTAAATTCAAATGAGTAAAATGTAGAACACTCTATAGAAATATAACAAATAAATATCAATCCTATAACCCAAACCACTGACGTCAAAAATAATATAAAACAATTAAATTGATAATGAGTGCGGAGAAAAATCACTTAAGGCAAAAAAGCCGTAAGGGGAGAATAACAATAAAAAAAGACCTTCGAGACGATATAGTTAAAAAGTCTTCAATTTCCTATAGAAATAGCAAAAAGCAAATATTAGACCTGACGATCATCAATCTTCCGGAACAAATCAACAGTCGTCTATCAAAAAACCCATCAGTTATCATTAGAAAGCAGCCTGATCGAACTAATAAGAAAATATTTATATCGGAAAATGGGCTACTCAGAAATTTCTATTCACCCGATATTACGGCTTTGCCTTTTTTTATATGTGTACACTTTTCGGCCCTTAGCTTCATATTTTTATTATCCAGGGTTTACGAAGTAATTCATTTTTTTATAAATATTGTATAATAATTAAGGATTTTATTAATATTTTAATAACATGATAATATAATAAGAATTAGTGTAGCAATTTTTATTTACATATTCTATATTTAAATTAAGTATTTAAAAGAAAATATTAAAAATTTATTTTGTTATATTTAATATTCAATAATATATAATTTAAACGAACATAATTAATTAATTTTTAAAAATTGCCAGGTTAGAAACAAATATGTCAGGTTTTAATCACTTTAATTAATTAGTGTTAATATCTAATTGTCAATAGTGTCACCATTAGTGGATTCGTTGCAGCTTAGTGGCTTTATCAGCCAACAAGTAAACACATCTTTTTATACCATGAAATATAAAGCATTACTTTGGCCATTTAAATTTAATTTTGGGTATCAGGTTTGACATTTATACGCTTTTTAGTATATTTTTTACTTATCTGCTTATTGGGTTACCAAAGAATTCAGCTTTATTTTACTATTAATAATACGATGCACTATAATTATCTTTCTACCAGTCATCATTTCGGATGTTTTAAATTTCCTTGTTTTTATATATTATGCGCTTGCATGTATATTGATCTACTATATCTATTGGCCAAATATGAAGTATTAATTGTTAAACAATGTGACTAAAGGATTATTGAAGATGATTTTAAACTATATTTTTTGTTTGAAGAAACCTACTATCGAATGTTAACAACAATTTACGATGACTCTGCTCTATTATTTCCCAATGTTTGTTATAACGATTTAAAAGTTGTATTGATGTCAATAATAAAAAGAGCCTCGGGGACTAAAAAAATTCGAAAATAATTAATTACAAGACCTGTTAGACGAAAACCAAGTTTACGTTTACTAAAAATATTCACTACTTATCAAAAAAATATACTTTAAGTTATTTAAAATAAAGTCAGGAAATATCTTTCCTGGAATGTAGTTAGGCGGTGAACGTGAAATAATAAAGTGGGTACTACAAAATGTATCTATGCCGCTGAGAAGTAATTCTAACGAGAAAAATCGCAAGAGAGAAATTGAGATATCGAGCTGTAAAAGGGTATCAATTTGTTGCATTACTTACACATTCAAGCGAACGGTCTGTCAGTTTTTTCACCCTTTCGATTCCAAAGATAAATGGAGAATGAAAATTATATAGTCATGGAGGATACTGTAAAATAAATTAAGAATTGATTAATTTATAATATAATTTCATAATATTTTTGATATAATTTGAAGAGAACTGAAAGTTTATATAAATTATATGGAAAGTTTTGTTATAAAAGCACCTAGAGGAGGAAGTCCTTAATAACGAACACCTTAGGGTTTTAACATTTAAATTAAATTAAATTAAGTAGCTGCAAGAGATGAGAATGCATTTCTTACATAAAAACTTTAAAATATTAGTTTTAGTTTAAGTTTTAATAAAAAAAAGGACACATAATACCAGATGGTACCGAACTGATATTAGAAATGGTCATCTTTTTTATTACGGTTTGTATCACAAATAACTTATTTATTACGTTAGTTTGTAAAACTAGGGGGATAGTGTTTGAAAAATAATTTATTCTTAAGGGTATGTTTGATAATTTTTTTTGTCTGATTATCCAGAAAAGCCTTTTGGATTAACTATACCATGATATACTATGGGGCCCCTACTGTGTCATTAATACATATTATATACCGCGATTAATATGGCTTAATGTTGACGTTTTTATTATAATAGAATTGTGTCAGTGCTAGAATCTGCACAGTCGTTAGAACAAGTTAGCACTTCTTTTCGTTAATAAAGAATCGTTTTCAAATAAAATAAAGGATTTAGTTTTAAATCCTACACGTTTATTAGTGACATTAATGTCATTAGTGGCGCATTTCGTATGATTCTGGAAAATAGCGCTGTTCTCTTCTAAATTCATTCCACTTAACTGCAATCCACTTGCTTGTCATGAAAAAAAGCAGCTTATCTAGAAAATAATATTGACGATCGTTCTGCAGTTAGTCGACATAGTTACGTGGAGGTTGAGCAAAAGTATTCTAGTTCAGGCTGCAAGATTACCAAAGGTGGATTGAAGCCAGAACCATTTAAAAAACTTTAACTATTTTTATGCTTTAAAACATATATCTTGTCCATGAATTCATGGCAAACAAATCGAAGTTTATAGTGAAAGGTTACCAAAAGAGCACTGAACTTGCTGTGAACTAACCTAACCTTCTGGAATTTTAACATACGTTTGTAGTTCATGGGGTACGGATATTAAAGGCTGATTGCAATAGCTTAGATGCTCAGCTGTTCGGTATTGGAATTTGGAGACATCAAAACTTGCGAAACGATTCCATATAGGCTATATTGTCGACATTTCAGTAATAACATTAAAAATATTTTAAAAATTATACAATGAGAACTGGCGGACGAAGGTGCTTGTGATACTAACAAATAATTTAATTGCAATCTTATGTCGCCCAGACTGGCAAATAGCCATCTATAAACCTTTTCAACATTTCTGCTGGTGAAAGATATTATATAGCGCAACTAATATGGACTACGGACAATACTGGTATTCTAAGAAATCAGTGTGGTCTCAGATGATGTGATGTGACGAGTGATTTATTTATATTTTATTAGTCATCATTTATATTAGAACTGGAATGGACCGGCAGTATTGTCTGTGAACCAGACGGCACATCTTTCCGTTGAAACAAAATAACTTTCAAGTAAAATTAAAAGTTTTGTTTGAAACATTACAGGTACATTACAGGTCAAACGTATATCATATTTGAAAAAGTATAATATTTTACTGTGCGTAACATACATATTGTAAGTAGGTTTGTACCTTTTGCTAGCAACCAAACGTTGCGTTTACACCAGTCAATAATTCGGAATATAAATACACAAAAATATAACGAAACCTTTACATTACTAAAAAAGCGAGCAGGAAGTTAGAACGCAGTTAGAATATGGCCTGATGGTACAATTTCTTTTAGAGAAAAGGAAGACAGCCACTGGTAGATCAATGTAAAATATTATTTGCTGTTTATTATTGCCCTTTGCTCAAAAAAGTGACAAGAAAAGTTCAAATCAATTTTGTATTTGTTATGAGCATTTGGTTGAATACAAAACAATCGTTAATTACTTCTTACTTGCCGGACTGTTATTTTTGACTTATTATTATTCCTAATCCTAAAAAATAAAGGCGAAAGAAACATTTCCTATGAGAGTAACACTTTGATATATATTTTGTAATATTCCTAACTATTTTGGCTAAATATTTATATACAGATTAATATATATAAATATAAAATTTTGTTGACTATCTATTATAAAAATCCAAATAAATTGAATCATGTTTCCTACTATCAATAATTATGGCTTGTCGTTCGCATCAGCTTTACTATATAAGCATAAAAACAAAAAATAGTACATCAATACGAATGATTGTGATAATTCATAAAAATTAAATTCGCATATTAAAATCAAGATCACAGTTTAACAGTCAATAGAAAGATTTACGAACTGCCAAACTTATTGCAAATCATCCTGCAGCTTTTCGTTGATTATGTAGCGATAAGCATTGGTCTAAATAAACATTTAATAAATTAGCTTTATGATTGACTGATAAATCAACCTCTTTGATTTTAGATCAAGTTAAGAGTAACTTCTGACTAATCAGTACAGTTGCTTGATTTTGAGCCTAATCTGCTCTAATTTTTGTCTAATATGATAACATGGTGATTTTTAATCTACCATCGAGATGAATGCCGAGATATATAGCTGATTCTGCTATTCCTGAGGAATCGGGATCCATCATGTGATATAATAATAGGTTTTTGTCATTTCATCACATTGCAACATTAATTTGGACAAATTTGGTACTACTAAGCTCTATTTTCTAGTCTATAGTTCATTTGTTGACTGGTAGTTGTACTTTTTCTACATCCACAGCACAGCCTGTTATATATATTTCGTCATGATAACTATGTGATAAGCAAATATTTCTTATACAAAAAAAGTACTGTTTCTCTTGTTCTTCAGATATCAGTGTAAAGCAGATACAGGAGTGGTCCCAGACAGTACTCTGGGGAAAACCAGTCGAAATGGTTCTAAGTATTGAGAATGTACGTTCATGCGAGACTCTAAATTTTCTTTCGAAAATATATGATTCCAGCAGTTGGCAGCAATTCCGTGATAGAAATTGGCTCATTTGGTAGATTAATTCCAAATGCTACACCCGGTCGAAAGCTTGTGATATGTCCAGGAATATTGCAGGGCAATATTTATTTTCTACAAATGCCTTTTAATCCACCGCTGCTACTCTGTGCGCTTGGTCTCTGGCTATTCTACTGCATTGATAATTGGTGAGGCTAGATCTGATCAATAGGCCTTACACGGGAGAACTTTTGATTCTAAAGTCAAGAGGTTAAAGCTGACTTTTTATTAATAGTATGTTTTTATGCAATGTCGCCGCCAACTACACTAAACTTTAAGTGTGTTTAATCGTTGACTATATAATATACCACACTCACTATTTGGCTGTGAAGAAAAATTCTCTAGATGTATTGTCTAGAATATAAAGTCGCATGAATAAGAGATTATGTAGCTCATATAAACTTAAGATTTGTTTTTCTAAGCCTTTTATTTTCGAAAACTATAAGAAACCTTAAATGTTTCTCTTTTAAATATAATTTAAGCTTGAGGAAAAAATTCGTGAAAATAAAGCCGTTCGTTGACGTTTTAATATATCCTCAAATAACCAAACTTAATAAGTCAGTATGTATATACGAATTCGGAAAACCTTTTAAAAAAATATAAAGAACGGTATGAACGGCAAATAACTTGGAAAAATCATGTTTAGTTTACTCCCAAGTTCGAATCAAACGATTATTTATCAACCTCTGTTAACAAAAAACGCAGCGCATGTCACAAGTCATAAGCGAGTCTCCTCAGAGGCTCAACAAACTTTGAGTTTGCCATTCTCCACCAGTTCGAACGTTGCGACGCCTGCACGAAGACGCGCGTACACTCGGCGTCGGCGTCGTATCATTTCGCTACGTCCGTTTTCGGTTTTGGAATTTCGTATTTTCGCGTTTCGTTGTCGGCAATACCGTTCATATCTAAACTAAAATATACGAGATAACCACTGTGAAATTTTGTCCGGATATTTCTGTGATTGTTTGTTGATGGTTTAGTGCCTACTTCGGTTTTGAACACATTTGTAGTCTCGTCAGGAAATAATACCAATAGAAACATGAGAGCTGTTATTTTGATAGTTACATGGGGTGAGTGTAAATTATTTAAATTTTGTAATGTAGATTCTTTGTCAAAATTTGTTGAAATTTTCGAATCAAACCTTTATACATTTATTTGCTGATAATTTGTTTTTCATGA
This sequence comes from Rhynchophorus ferrugineus, assembly GCF_030347505.1. Taxonomy (NCBI): domain Eukaryota; kingdom Metazoa; phylum Arthropoda; class Insecta; order Coleoptera; family Curculionidae; genus Rhynchophorus; species Rhynchophorus ferrugineus. The sequence goes on from NW_027472580.1 coordinate 47,504,632, forward strand.
CTTATATACTCAACAACACATTTCTTATCAAAATAAATATATGTTCTACTAAAAGCCATTATTATTTATCGTAATATAAATTTTGTATTAAATATTAATAAAACCCTTAACAGTTATTCAAATTATAGAAGCCGCTGGTTATAACAATTGCAGAAATACTGGTCTGTTTTTATTTATAATCAAACATTATAGACAAAAATATTATAGAAATATTGCTTGTGATGATTGAAATTATACAATAATACTGCTGTTTAACAAATATGAATTATGCTATTGTTATAATTTAAATAAGCGATAAAATTAGTTATAAATAAACGTTACATACTGCTAATGTGAGTTATTTTATTAATGTTGTTTTTGTAGCAACTGACAATAGAACAGTGGCAGTACAAAAAAATTGCGGAAAATAACATAGGTGTTTACTTAGTTTAAGTTATTTTTTAATTTGTTTATTACATTAATTTTCGTTTTAAATTTACATACAAATTAAGTATTTTTTATTAGTAAATAGAAAATTATATAGGCACTTTAATATGAAATGTAAGAAATAACAAAGTGATAGTTCAAGTGCAAATCCTATTTTTTGTTGTAATGTTAATAATGGTGCCGTATTTTATATGATGTAAGCGACATTTGTTAAATATATTTTGAGATAGTAATCAAATAAGTAACTAAATTGGTACAATAAGTAAAATTTGTCGTCGTGAATTAAATGTTTATAATTTAGAAAATTATGGATAATTTTTAATAAATTATACAATAAGTTTTATAATATCAGAATCTTAAATACATACACAGATTTATTGAGAAAGTTGGGGACCATTTCTTTTATAAGGATTGTACATTAATATTGGTTTTAATTAATTAAAATTTATATAATATTGTTTAAGTATTTCTGGCTAACGAATACATTTCATGACAGCCTCTCCACTGCTAGCTATTCGTCACTCATTATTCTTCTAAAAATAGTGGTACCCTTTAGCTATTTCATGTGGTAACTATTGAAAGAAATGACTGGTCTTAATGCATGTACACTAGAAATTTGCATTAAATCATTCCCATGTGTCATTTTAGGGATTTTCTTTTGATTTCGTTTTTCAATTATAACTGTTTGAAGCTCTTTATAAACCACAATAATTCAGAGCAACGTTTCAGAGCATTTATAAAACTCTATTATATATTCATAAAACATAATTAATTATCCTAATAATTCTTATCTGGTATATAGAAAACTTGTTCAACAGGTTAATTTACATTTTTACATCTTATTTTGGTCGCAAACTAATTAATATTGCACCAATATATAATTCAATCTTTGAAACCGTTGAATCATTAAATCTTTATATTAGATTTATTTTCAGCTTATACGAGAATATACTCTCAAACCCGTATTTTATATAGAATAGCTAGTACGATGAAGCTAAATCAGGAAACTGATGGATGTTAAATGAGATTAGGTAAATATTAGTAGAAAACGCTTTATACCGATGAAAAATCTAAAAGATATATGCATAACCCTTTAGTAATCTTCTTGATTGGCGGTATAGTCCAGATGAAAAAATCATAATAATCAGCATGTCCATAATCGAACAAACCATTAATATCATCTTGATATAGGGCTTGCTTCTTAGGCATGGTTCTTTCAATTTAGGATAATCTCTGTTAGAGTATTCACTTGATTAGTCGGCAGTTTCAGGGCACATGTATAGATTAATGTCCTACCTCTCCAAAACCATTGAATAAACATGATGATTTAACACGACATTACTTATTGAAAGAAATGTTCGCTTTTCTTTATTAGCGAGAGGAGTCTTTGTTAACAACAAAGTAATAGTCAATCCACCATTTTTCACCACCAAATCCTCAATTTAGTGGACTTCTGTTCCTGAGTTCTGAGATGACCAAGACGTTCTCCATCCTTCTTCCTAAGCTTTGTTTATATAACTAATGTGATTTAAAATTTATTCTGTAAAGAGTCTCAGCATTATATGCCCTTCTGATGAATAAACAATATGGAAATCTATGTATGGACTATTTCTCATTATCTAAACATAATCGTATAAAATGGTTCTAAGGTTTTCCTTCTGACTTATTTGAACATCTGGTGCTTACTTGTTCTAAATTATCGTTTTCTGGTCAGAAGGGTTCCTTTGGAAAATGTATTTAATATTTAAATAATTTATAATAAAACTAATAGTAATATACCTAATAACATTAATAATAATAATAATTATGAAATAACAGTATATGTAGTGTCTAGTAAACATTTACTGTTTTTTAATTTTTATATGAGGTTTGAAATTTTATTTAGCAATAAATATTTAAAATCAAATTTTTAGTATCTTAGGTTATGTTACTTTTTTACTATAATATGAATACAAAAATATATAAATTTTATATTAAAAGTTATATGCAGTATTATAGGAAATATAGATTATATTTCAATAATATTTTTTATAATATATTAATAATGTTTAATAATATATTTTTGTGATATTTGACTGAGTGGAATCATTGAGCATATTTTAAGGTTATATCTTTATTTAAACTAAAAAAGTTGTTGAAACTGAAATATATATTAGTTTTGCAGCATCATATTTATTGCCGGGGCTGTGACCTATTGACTATATATTTCTGGCGGAATAGTCAGCAAGTAATACCAGATGTAGATTTTTTACTATTAGGAAATATTTTTATTCGTAGATCCAATTAATCAAATATGTTAATATTTTGGTATGTTATTTTCTGAAATATAAGCCTATATAGAAATGATTAATTTTTTGAGGTATATGTTTTAAAATTGATCCATATTACCAATAAATTATAAACAAGTAAACACAATTGATGAAATGGTGACATGATAATTAATGAGATGAAATTATTTTGTAATAGTTCTCTAAGTATCCCGTTTATCAACATAACCCTGTGTAATATTCGTAAATGTAGGAATGTATTTTACAAATAGTCCCTGTATTAGATACCAAATACTACAATTACCGATACGTTTTTCTTGCCGTGTTGAATTTAGCAAGGCTGGAAAAAGGAATGAAAGCCCGAAGGGTAAATTAAAGAAAGATACAAAGGAGAAAAAAGCGCCATCTCAAAAGACCATCGCGGTACGGAATTTAAATAAATAGGAAGTTTCAAAGGAGTGAGAGAGGAAGAGAGAAGACAGTTTGAATGAAATTTAGAAGCGGCAAAGAGATCCTGCCCGTTATTGGTACGAATAACGAAGGTAGTTTAGGTCTATGGCGGTCTTTGTGCCGGCTTAAATGAAACTAAGCAGGTTTAAATTTTTCTTATAGGACTTTTCCTGGGGGCAAAATAAAAGGTGCAAAATGTCCGCCTCCGTCTTTTGTTTAAAATTTTCATACGTCGGCTGGTCGTTATTTTCTTTGATATTGCAGTTTTGTAAAGATTTCTAAATTGTTGGTTCTCCATATGTTATTTACAGAATATTTAATTATTTCAATTTATAAATAATATATTATAAATTTACATTTTATCTTACACATTCAAGTTATGAAATATGAAGGGGTTTACACATACAAATTATTTATTTACTTTAACAAACAATTTTATTTAAAACATAAAAAAACAAAAAAATTATTTACTTTAAAGTACTATTTCATTTTATTGAAATAATAAGCGACTATAATAAGCGGATATAGAGCGACAGTGAGGATTTAAATTTATTCTAACATAAACCAAACTGTTTATGTGTAGATGCCTCACTCATCAGTACTATTTAATATTAACATAAGTGAATCCTCATCTTTGAATACTCAGTTTTCGCATTCAAGCCCGTTAACAATCACGTGATATAACATACATTTATACGTATTTTAGTCACAAAGTAGTCTTAATGCCGCTCGATGGTCTGCCCTTAAGCTAACCTTACTAGGCTGTGAAAAATATGTTCACAAAAAACATTCAGTCTCAGCCAGCCTAGTTTCTGGCGAAACTGAGAAAATAGACAATTACATTAATCATACTCATAAAATTACTACCATGTGCCAGCATGATTTAAATCCACTCTACATCAGCAGTAGAAGAGTATATATACTAGGTGTACAAATAACTCTCTTATGTTCAACAAAAAAAATGTCTCCAGTTAGGTATTAAAAAATTGTTTTATTTAAATACTTATATCTTAATAGTGGGCATCTAGTAACAGTATAACCTTTTAATCTTTTATTTTATATGTTTATTGTGAAGGAAATGAGAGCAGATGAGACAAATCGATTGCTTTTAGAAGCACCTGATTATAGTAACTTAATTTGCGGAAGTTATTTGAAGTTATTTCAATACGAAGCAAATTTAATATCGAATACATAAAACATAACAGGTCCTCCAAAAGTGTAGGAAGCAAAATGGAGAAGTCATAAATTGTAATTCATGCATTTAAGTCAAGTATTTAATACAAATTCTTTTTATAGGAGTGAATGAATGTTATGAGAGAGATGATCCCATGAAGTATATATTTGTAGTGGTCGACTGATGACTCAAAGCTTTGTAAAACGGACTTACAAAACTACAATTACAATTACGTAACTAATTTATCCTAATACTTCTCTTGTAATCTTGAAAGTAACATTTTGTTAAGTCTATATATATTTTGAAGAATTTTTAAAAGTTTTATAAGTAATATAAAAAGTGAGGTCACTTCCTCGGTTGACTTGAACTGTTTTCTTCCGATCCTGCATTATTAACTAAATACAAAATTAACTTATTCGAGAGAACATCTACTGCCACGACCATATCAATTCTAATTTTTATATCCTGTTTTATTTCTTGTAAACCTCATATATTCATATTTGGAAAAGTTGAACTAGTATACTGATCAGGTCGGTAGTTCCACAGAGTTTTCCAGTCGCCATTGAATCGTTTCACGTCTACGTACATACAATTACTCTTCATGTCTGATTTCTCTAATGTAGAAACAGTAAAATCCATGTTTCATGCTGCTTTCTTTGTGCTCTCTCAATCTACTGAAATCAATTTTAGAGAACATACACCTCCCACCTTACCATCATAATAATTCGTTCATGTGCTTTTTTTCTTGCCTTTGGAAGAGGAAATTTTATTTCTCCACTTGATAAACTTGTGTAAAGAAAGGCGGATAATGCCATGTTTTTCGGAACATATTGTTTTAATTGTTTTTTTTTTCTGTCGCTGGATTATAAAACGATATTCACGCTTCGTCTACAGTTATGTATTGATATATAAAATCTTCGATATAATGACAAATGGATGGTTGTATTTCCATTTATCTTTGCGATAAATGTTCATTGCGATTAGTCTTAGCTGAGAACGTAAATGGCAATCATGTAAAATTTTTACAAACTTAATATTTGTACAAGCTTGGAAACAGGAAGATAACTATAAGTTAATCAATTTTATAAAAAATTCAAACTTTATACATATATTTCGAGATCTTTGATTGTAGTTTGTTGCTTAAAATAATATTGATTATTTGAAATATTATACATAGCACAGAAGTGAGAATAATTGTGGTTCTTCGAGTACTGTCACCTCCAGTGGAAATCCCAGTCACTATTTAAGTTGTCCAATATAGTTATGTTTAAATTAGTTTATAAGTTGTAGTAAGTTGTAATCTTCTTAATTTATCGGTCAATAAAAATTAAGGGCTATATTGGATATAACTAAGATTACGACAAAAAGAAAATAAGGAATTATTTTATATCCAAAAACAAATGATTTTTGATCTTATAAACCTCCTATCTATTCACCTTCTAAGGAACTAGTTTGAAAGAATAAACTGTCCTCACTAATTCATCATGACAGTCAATCCATATCCAGTGCTCAGGGCGAGTTTATACTTCTTAATCAATACGCTGGTGTTGGTGCTGCAAGGCTTCCAATATATTCTACACTAAATTTCGCCACTTCTGGTGATCAGCAGCAACTGTAGCTGCTCGCTAATTTTAAGCAATTTTACCCAAAATATCGACTTGTGGGGATTTCGTCCACCTTTAATTCGACAGAAGTGTTGAAACCATTATAATCTATGCCACTAAATGTATTAATCGATGCGCACTGATAGCCACATCTTAAGCGATCTCAAAGAGAAATACGTAGGATTTGCCTCAGTTATTGCATTTGAAACACCTCTAGGCAACAGCTGTCAGACTACAAGAGTGTTCAAATCTTGGAACAATGCAAAAGGACTGGAAAATATATCGTTTCAAAATAAACGGATATTAGCCTTGTTTGTAATATTTCCTCTCCACCACTTGAACCATCTAAGCGAACTTCCTGTCGCTTTGCCGATTCGACTTATTAGTTCAGCAGTAGAGGCCTCTCTCTTTTCCTGTATTAGAGATCCCAAATAGTTTAATTCTTATTCATACTGTAACTGAAATCCATTGAGATATACAATAGTGTGCGATCAAATTCTTTGATCCATTCTGTTAGGCATCATTTATTCGGGGGACGGAATTAATAACACCACTTATGGCTTTGGAAGAAATGAGAAACTTTATTTAGATCTCTGGGCTTTTATACAATTTTGAACATCCTCGATACAAATTATAGCGCATTCTACTAGTTGTTCTTCTTCACCCCATCTCAATTTAAATGTACCTAACGACCTAACGGCCTAACCTAACCTAACGACTTAACACAATTAACATTATAAACAAAGAATACAAAAATACATTTGAATTTCCAGAATAAAACTGTTCGAATCTATAGATAAATTTATTAGAACTTGATGAATTTATTCCATGCCAATGGGTTGCCATTATAAAATGGTATGAATCCATTAAAACTTTTTCTAGTTGGTTACCATTCCAGTCTTCATAACTTGCTCCTTCAAGTCCACTATCGCCTTATACTAGTCCATGGTCCTTCGTACCACTGAGTTGTTATAGTACTCTTTTTTTGAAACTTTCCATGCCTCTTTTATTGGTCTATCTAAATATCTTCTAATCTATCTATAGCTTCTAGTACAACTTTAATTATTTCTTAACTGTCCCCTATATTAAAATTATATAACGGAACTTATATAAAACTGCATTTTAATCTTCCATGTGGTACATTTTAAATGATTTCTCCACTTGTGCTGATGTTAAAATTAATTTCAATCGGTGTTGTTATCTTCGATATTTCCTCGAGCAGTCATAACTGTAAGTTGTTCATCACTAGCTTTAATCTTATGGGACAAATTTGGATAAATATTTTACATAGAGTTTACCCGAACAATGCTTTATTGAATTGTTGATATATATAATTTACTGATATATCTTCCACTTTAAGATCCAATTGTGTTGAACTGATATTTATATCAAATTCTAATAGTTTGTAACTAAACTCTTCTTCACTGGTTTAGCTTCAATAGCTTTTTGTCCTACCCGTAGCTCTGTCGGATCCCATGTTTCTATTGTACTAGTGCTTCACTGGTTCTGTAATTCTATTGGAGCCCTGTGTTTCTAATTTTCTAATGCGTCACTGATCCTTGTAAATTGTTCTCAGCTGAGTTACTAAACTCTTGATTACTCCATCGATTATATATATTGATTACATCGATAATTTATATATGTACTTTACCGAACTCGAACTTTATATAATCTCCATTCCCCCGCACTCTCCGTCATCACCCCACTGGGTGATAAATAAAATGGGAAAAATAAAAGCACTAAATGGGAAGAAATTTCCCATTTATGCCGAGAAATCTGGACCCATAACCTATTACGGATCACTTATGATTCGGGACGGTTTCAGAATTTTTTTTCAATTTTGAAACAGGATACAAATTACAGCGCCCTCTACTAGTTGTTATTTTTATTTTCTATTATCTGGCTCTTGTATCGATATAAATCATATTTAACACCTTCTTCATTAATTCTCAAGCAATATGGCTCTACAATACGAACAATATCATGAAGAATACTACATATAATATAAATATAACTTGTTTGATTTTAAACTCTTGCCTGCCAAATAATTACACAGCCATTAAAATTCGAACTGGCGATATTCTTGTTTACTATAAAGAATAACATTCAACTAAATTTTATCACAAATCATTGATTTTAATTCCCCAATGACAAATAAATGACAACATACCTGACCGATATAAATTGCTTCTGTAAAATCAGCAAAAAATATAAATTAAACCAAACCAAGTATGCTTTCATTAGCCCTACCTAAGACGAAATCAATCGTTGTATTACCCCCGAACGTATCCGGGACATCTATCCGATTCCCGCCGAATCGAATGATTGGATACAACAAATAAATAAAAAAATAACGAGGCCACGTCAAGCGTGAAATGCCACGGACAAAATAACTCGAATAAAAGCCGTAAATTTTTAAAACTTGTTGACATTAAATCAAAACAAATTCGTGCCTGGGGAAGGGAGAGGACGTTCTGCACGGTCAAACGATTTTCGGAGTTTTTTTTTCTACGTCTTTTTATTCCATTTTTATTTCCCTTTCTGTTATTTTTCCCCATCTGGAAAATTATTTTCTTTTATTTTATAGACATATTTTCTTTGGGATTTAATATATTGTGAGGTTTAGAATTGAAAGGATTTATAAATATTTATGTATATTTATAAATATAAATAAAATTGATATTTATTTCGGACATGTTAACCTCTTGTATTCTGTAGTGATTAGACGTGCTGCTTAATGTTTACATCAGATAGAGCATTAATCACTAGCTATTCTGCGAAATCTAATGACTAAGGAGTGACCAATTTGTCAGATTCTACACTTTTGCCTAAACAATTACAAAAAATTTTAATACTCGGAGTGGATTTAAACCCGAGAAGTTCTTGAAAGGTGCTATGGTCATGTAGAACTATCATTGTAGGAAGAGAAGAATATGAGAGATGATGATGATATAATTATAAAGGCCCCTTCTGAAGTGGCTTGGACCTAGTAAAATGTGCTAAATAAACTTCGAAATAGTCCGTTTTTTTGCTTTAGTACCTTTACATTTTATCAATGTTAAACTATTCCTGTCTTAACTTGACATGATAATATAACAGGTGAAATCTCATCGTTTTATATCCCTTTTTCATACTTTTTCTCAGCATTCAACATTTATTTCGATATTTCTATCAGCTCTTAGTTTAATGTTCTCTTTATTACGATATCAGATCAACTTGAGGTTTTAATTTGGAGCTATTAAAAAAGCCATGGATTGTCAACTTAAATGTCGAGAACAAACCCATCAACTTGGATCTTAAATCTCAGTAAAATGTGAAGTAGGATTTAGTTATCAGTTAAGTGGTGATTGACATGATAAAACTTCAATGCAGAAGTCTTCTTGGATCTCATCAGGGTCTTTGACAAAATATACCATAATGATACAATTTGCATGGTAATCAAATTGATCTCGTAAACCTCGTGCATTCATTTCGGGAAAATCGATTATATGAAGTCGCTGTTGCTGATTCTTTTCAATTAGGATGTAAATGTAATCTGAAGTTTCACAGGATTCCCCATACGCTTCGGCACTCTTTCATTTTTACACGGTTTATTTCCCTAACTTTGCAACAATAAAATTTGCAATGTAACTGATTCGTCGATGTGCATCAATGCTGAATGCTGTACTATCCATCATAAACATACATGAGTTCTAAAACTTTAAATCCAATCAAATTGTTCAAATTTTCCTGTTCAAAAATTCTAAAGCGGTTTTCCATCGTAAAGGTTTCTTTGCTTTAACCAAGTTATTGTTTTAAAATATTCCCATTCATTGATACAGAAAAGTTATATACCTCAGAACTCACTTCAACTGCCATCTAAGATCTCTTTCTTCCTCGTGTAGATCAAGTAAACTACGAGTCCCAAAAAATCCTTGTTTATCAGGCTATGATGTGGTCTATTTTCCTATTGTGTGTTCAAAAATAAGACGTTGAAGATGATTTTGAATATCCCATGGTATGTCGGGCAGTGGTAAAACGAGAACTCAGAGACTAAATATCTGAGTTCACAAATGTAATCATCGAAAAGCTCATAAAATATACATCCGGCATCAATAGAAGCTTAATTCACATCTCCCTCTAAGCTACTACAATGTCATTTTGCAATAATATACCGAATCCCAGCCACAACTTCAGTTCCAATTGGTAAATTGCATATTGCCAGCCCGAACTCACGGAAAAGCTATACAATTATTGTGCTCTGAGCGACATTCCTCATCAAGCGCATCAAATGACACTTGATCAACTTGAATTAATGAAAACAAACCAATGTTTGGGCTTACCCAATCTGGTTATTGGTGTGACTGGTCGAGACCCTGGTAGGATTTGAGCACTTGACTATTACAGGAGTTACTAGAAATTTTTAAGTATCAACTGGTATACCAACACCAACGTTTTCTTATGTGGGGGAGAATTGTTACATTGGTACAATCAAAAGGCTTTTGAAGCCATTTTTAAATTAAGGAAACAAAAATCTGTGTCATAATTTCTAAATGTATTTATAATATGGCTAAAGAGTGACTCTTGTGTAAATTGATAACAAATTTATTTTATATAGATGTATTTGGTAACATTATACCTTTAAACTTAATGTTATTAATACAAAATTATAATTAAAATATAGGTGAGAATCTGGCTTAAAAATAAAATGTCAAATAGAAACGGCTGATCATTTTATTATAAATACCAAATACTTTTAATTGATCTTTAAAATTGTTTGTAGTATCTAGATTTTAGCTAGATACAACTATCGCTCTTTAACAATCCACAATTTGAAATTTTTAAATTGTTTTACTCAAATTGTTTTTCAGTAAAAATCGAAAGCTGTATTCTGCTGAATAAAGCAACAACTTAAATAAAATTTAGTACATGTCCAGCTTTCAAAGTCTTATTAAGAAGAAACCAACACATGACCTATCTTAACTATCTTTCAACGACAACGGTATTTCATAAGATTTAAAACAACAAATCAGGAAAAAACGCGTTCAACTATTAGTTATAATTCTTTAGTTTGTAACCTATTTGTCCAATAATAACCGATATTTTAATTAATCCTATTTGTTTACAATACTTATTGAGTGCTTTAATGAGCATATTTAATGAACCGGCAATGTTGCATAAACGGATAATATTTGATGAACCGGATAAAACTGTAAAAACATCAAATTTGATAGGCTTTAATTAACATATATAATATACATATGATTTCCAAACTGTTATTGTATAATTTTAAAAATTACTGACCATCATTAACTTTAGCATAAACTACAGGTGGCATTTTTGATATCATTGTTAACGTGTGAAATATATAAGATTTTTAGGGAATGTTAAAATATAAATTTATACAATATGAAAGTAATATTCTCTAATCTATCTAAAAATGCTGAATAATATACACAACTCCGTAACAGGACCAACTATACATTGTCCATAATGAAGAATATATATTATGTACAAACAGCATGAAATAAAGCTATAATTGTTCCCATATCTAAAAAGGAATGTCATAAATATTTTAAAAACTAGAAATATAAGTTTGCTATCACTTGTGGGAAGATGTTTATGGGCAATATATAAATGAGACTTCAAAGAGATCACGAGGAAACAAACCGAGAAGAGTCCTTAAAGACTATCGCACTCCGTCAGTTTATGGAAGAACATATTAGATGTGGAAAGTGTCATATTGTCATCCTAAGTAACCTTTTCCTGTCGAGTCTTTCTAGACTTCGATGTCAATTAGTTTAGTTTCTTTTCCTTCGTGTACCATTTTGTACGTTTAATTCAGAAAACCAAAGGAAATGCTGCAGTCTGCAAGGTAAATGTTATTTTTTAAGCAGCCAGATAATATATTATCTAATTTTATTGTCAATACTTGCTTTATGGGTGCAGATAAATATCATAGAGAAGCAGAAATACATTTGCAAGAGGAACGAATCAAAATTTATAATTGGATCAAGCAATAACGAATCGAACTGAATAAGATTGAGCTTAAGATGTGTCGATGACTAAAATAAATTAATATATTCCTACTATAAATAATATCTAAGTGTAATATGCTAATACAGCAAAATATTTGGAAATGATATCAGACACGAAGTTATGCTTGAAAGATTATGTGAAGAAAAAATAAAAAAAAGGAACTGGAAATTTAGATTGAAAAAAGACACCTATTGGAAGAAATTCTACGTGTCAATATATAATGATGTATCTTTGTATAGAAAAGTGTTTAAGCTTATGTCGACATATAGTGTAAAGATTGTGCAAAGAAGAGCAATTTGGGCAAAATTCTGGTTTGAGAACAAATTATTGAGAACTTTTAATGAATGTAATTAACTAGTTTCTGTCAAGCAAAGAAACACGATGCCATGTCCAGTCAATACAGTTTCTCGACAACAAGCATCTGAGAAAACCTAGGCTTCTAAAAAGACCAAATCTACATTTTGAGCTGGTCTAAACCCAGCGCTTAGTTCTAATATATGTCAGTGCTAATGTAAATAAAGTACTGGAACGTAACAAGTCCAAAAATATTATTTTTTTGATTTTTTTTAAATAGTACATCTATATAACTGATTTATCATTATATTTTAATATTTTAATTCATTTAAAAAATCTCTAATTAGTATTTTATAGATAAAATTCCAGGAATGTAAGGGTTCTATGTACTATATCGTCTATGTCTTACCTATCTATATCCAATATATGTATTATTATAGTTTAGGACCTCTTTAATAAAAGAAAGACCAATAGAAAGATGTTCAGAATTTTAATGTATTTGTACAGGGCGGTAATTTTGTGGATATATTTATACTCGTGTTAGAATGTTTGAATTGGAACAAAACCCTATTCATAGAGTACTGGGACCTATATAACTACGGTAAATAAGGCTAGTAATGGTTTGTGAGTTTCTTGGAATATTGTTGAGTTATGCTTGCTAAGCACAAATTGTGTTTTGCTTATGAATGTTCTTAAATCATAGCCATTTTTAACACAGAAAATTATTAGCATGTATAAATCAAGAAAAAGTGGAAGGTATTTAATATTTTGCGTAAGTACAGTTATACTTACCATTTTTTACCGGAGAATACATGTTTCGCTTGGTAACACGACCAACAAAACTTTTTTCTTCCTTTTCGCCACTTCCACATGAGATTATGTAGTTCTAATATATCCCAGTGTTATAATATTGTTATTTTATATCAAGCCTATAAATTAATTTTAAAGGATTTACAATAGAGTTACATTTGGTACATTTGTAACCAATATCATATTGAAACCTCACTAACAGGCTTCACTTTTCAGTATGTTATTTCGTCGAAGTGTAGATAAAAACATGTTTTCGCTGCATCGAACTCAATTTAAGGTGACTGAAAGGCGACTGAAGATCATAAAATGGTGTGTTGCGCTCAACATAGCAACAGTGCTCCAGCGATTTCGACACCTGAATATTGATTTCGACGTTTTAAAAACGGTGAATTTGACACCGAAGAGTAACAGCGTTCTGAACAGCTAAACAAATTTGAAAACGAGGATTTGAAGACAGTACTCGAGAAAACTATCAATGAGGATCGCTATCGACTGCAAATTATGCGTTTGAGTGAAGCACTGTGCGAAAACGACCAGAATGTGAACAAAGAGACAACAATGTTATTTTTCATCATGACAATGCTCGACCGCATGTTGGAAAACCGGTAAAAGCATATTTGGAAATCTTAAAATGGGAAGTGCTACACTAGCCGCCCTATTCCCCAGAGTTATTACTCTGATTACTACTTGTTTTAGCATATCAATCGTGACCTCTTGGAGTGGCCCTGTACTTCTTATTCTATTCTATACTTTGAATAAAATACACTGTACCGATTTTTCACAATAAAGCTTAAAATTTTTAATATTTTAAATTATTTTGAAATCCTATAACTATTTATTTCTCCGTCGTTTGTCTTCGACATAATTTAATATATTTCCGTTTAAATGAAACTCCCCATGATGATTTCGATGGAGTATAGTTGACGGTAAATCTCAACAAAAACGACGTGTATGTTACTAACATTAACTGTGGGGTTTTAATTAAATCTATAAAATGAAATCACTGCAAATCATCTCTTTCAAAAACAACATAAAGAAAAAACTTTCAGATTTCCAAGAAATAATAATTTTCACAGATTTATATTAGGTTTTTGTTTGCTATTATAAAGTAACTTATTCAATTCAGGGTCAAAATATTAGCTAACTAATACTAACAAACATAATTTGCTTGTTATATTTTTGAATTTTATGCATTTCAATTCATAAGTGCCTGACACTGTCACATATCTCAAGAGATTTGTTTAATTTTACGACAATAGAAAGGAGAAAAGCAAAGTTTGATTGTATAAGCACTTTAATACTTTACGCTTACTGAATATTTCGTATCAGTTTCCTTAAGGCTCTTTCATTTTCTTCACTTACAGCTCCCACTAATATTCTCAAAGTACTTTAATTATATTCTTAATACTAGGTTTAGGAATACCTGGAGAGAAGCTTTTCTTGTATCCCGGTCACTTCAACATTGATGGATAATATATTATATTATTATTTTTTGAGCGTAATTCTAGAAATATTCCTAATTCTATAAATTCTTAAATTTCTTGATAGTTTGGAACTTATTGCCGATATTTCCATCGATACTGTATGTCAGGCTAATGAAATACGCAAATATTACTTACATGTAGCCTGATCATTTTTCCCTCTGGAATCACTTTTTGTCCAATCATGGAATAGGTGCTAATTAAAAAGTTTAAATAATTTTACTACTGTCGAAAGAATTATGTTAATGTGGCAGGGATCCAATTAACAATCTATTTTCGTATTTCTTCAGCATTTTCGAACCATGTGCTACATGGATTTGAACAAGTGGTAATTAGAAGACGCTATGTCAGGTGAATAAATTTGGCGGCAGAATTTCTCGTTCGAGCTTTAACAGTGTATCTTTTCTAATTCTTGCAGTGTATTTACACTCGAAAGAGTCCAGCGTTCTGAAATAAGAGGATTACTTTTCGTGTGTTACTGGCTATTGCTTCATCATAAATAGACATCTACATAAATAGTTTAATTTTTAGTCAATTCATGTGGAGGCAAGCTTGCCTTTTGGTTTAGTCAATTGTAAAGGCATGGAAATGGCAGATTTATATACTGTTAAGCTGTCTAAAATTTTTTTGAGACTTTCGCTTGGGTTTTCGTCCTTGTATTGTAACTCGTTGTCTTCGAGGCTTTTTCGACCTCCAGGCCTATTGTTATTATTGAAATCACAAGCACTACTTTTAAATGATCGAAATCAAAACTAATAATTGGGATATGACGGATCAGCATTATTCAGAGTGATGGGCTGCAAGCAGTTGCTAGCACTTTTCAATTCTTTCTTCAAACAAACAAAAAATGATGTCAAAAATGCAAATGGAAAACTAGTATGTTACACAGAGAAATGCCAAAATCATCGAATTTAACTTTTATATTAGATTTTTTAATATCGATGATCCAAACTTGTGAACACCTAACATATAAATAAGTATTAAAATAGTTAAAACATCATACCTTTTCAATTATTAACTCAAATATATGTTTAATGCAGTTTTTTATTTAATAATACGAACACAATATTATCGATATTCTCCTGATATATTCAACAAGTCCTTTAGCGGTATTGTTATGTAATTTCAAAATTTATTGTATTTGATCCATTTCATTAAATAATATAAACTTTAATACGTTTTAGAACATACTTATCCTATTGACATCAACTGTTGGGGTAAAGTGAAGTAACTTAGGACCACATTATAGCAATTAGTGTAGATTTTTCCGTAACGATCGCATTTAGAGTAAACCATCAGTTAACTGTCACTAAACATCACAGCCTGTCTCAAATTAACCCCTAGAGATATCGTCCAGAACACCGACCCACAAAACGAAGAGGTATGCTGGTCATTGTCCGACTGGCACCTGACAAACGAGGCTGAATATAAAATAATTCGACTCAGAGTGGATAGATTCGATCGGTCGCTGGGCTTGGCACAGAGAACAAATGTGCACATCGGCCATAATCAATCGTCTAATGTGCCTTCAATATTTTTTTCCTTCCTTCCTGTGCTTTCTGTTCGCCGGTGTAATTTACTTATTAAACAGGTTTTTCGTAACTTTAATTTAACAACCTGAAATGTGTTCTCTTTATTGATAAAATAAAACAGGTTATATAGTTTCTTACAATAATTACTCTAATTAAAAATAAAAGAGGTAACTTGACAGTATTTGTGACTAGTGTGCTTCTACAATTACATGTCTGGCAATTAATAATGTTTTCAAATATATATATATATATATATATATATATATATATATATATATATATATATATATATATATATATATATTGTAACATTCTTTTAAATAGTACAATTCTCATTCACAGCTGATGTCTTCCCATACCTTATGACTTCAACAAAGTAAATTGCGAGGAAATAAAGTAAAGGGACATACTGCAAACTAATTAACTGAAATTTTACTAATTAAAAGACGCACAAATATAAAGTTATTGTTAATTCATATTCTGGCTCTTATTAATAAGCAACTTAGTTGAGACTGAGTGTCTCAAATATCTACTGTAACCATCAGCTTTAAGGAATATAAGGTGAAATAATATTGATAATATCGGTAAATGATTCACTGATTCATTCACCGTAAATTAACATCTCTTCATTTGTACGAATTGTGAAATGTTTGAAATAGAATTATGCACTGTCTGATTTATTATGATTTTGATTGATTTTATTATCTGATTTTTATTATATTAAACATGATTTTAACGGGAAAAATTATAGCCTATCTTCGAAACACCATGTGAACTTTTTTACTTATACCAAAAATAAAATGGCCGGCTTAGTTGGCGTACTGGTAAAGGCGACAGAACGGTCCTCCTATGGTTGCAATAGTTGAGGGTTCGAATACTGCAGGACATGGTTGTAAATTTGTGTATGTGATAGTTTAACATTTGTGATTATCTTTAGGTAAGAGTGCAAAATCTGAAAAGGAAAATGATCCCAGTCACGTCAGTAACCAGGCTGAGTAAGAGGAGAGTAAGTCGCCAGTCGGTAAGCTTAATGCCCAGGGCAGTGTTAAACAGTATGTCCAGACCAGATATACTCTAGTTGGAACTAAGGAGACTCTAAAGTATCAAAAACATACAAAATGAAGAAGTTAATCTTATGCAAACTCAAGACCATCTGTATAGATGAAGACAGTGTATTAGTTTTTTGGCAGTTTAACATGACAAAATATCATCAAATTATTTTAAATGTATGGGACTGAATTACTAAAAAATGTATAAAAACATAATAGATTTTTTACTAGCAAATGTTATAGTAACGTTAGTTCATATAAAACTATACAATAATGATTTAGATTCAGGTGTTAAATTATTTTAACTGTAACCAAAGCGATTTATATTTCTCCTAGCAGATACAATACAAACTGACAAACTAAAAACTGCTAGCATTCTTCAGCTAGTTGCTGATGCAATTATTTTATATTTTTAGCAGAAAAAAGGTTGTATAAAAAGATTATTTACCCATTAATACTAATTCCCACTAAGCATTATTTTCTAATTATAATAGGGGCTCTCGCAATTTTTTCATTGATGCATAAGATTGAAATGAAGTAAAGGGTATTTTAAAAGTAGTCGGTCAAACAAATATAAAACAATTTGCTATGGGTACTTAATGTACCCAAAATACTTACAAACGATCTGAAACTTGTAGTAGTTTAATGAACATTTACATAGCACACTTTTTGATAATACATTTCTTAATTTAATGTTAACAAATTTAGCTTAACTGTTTTACTATCTAAATTGGGAAATATTTATGTGCAAATAAGTTTCCCCTCAAGATACCGGAATAAACTCGTACTTTCTTAGCCTACCAGTGGCATTAAATCTAAAAATACCAGTATTTATTAACCATTGTTTATAATTCTCTATATATCACACGACCCCCAAGCGAACGCCCAACGTTCATTTCCGCTGCTTAATTAATCTCCTAATGAAAAATATAATTAAACACAAATTAAAATTAAAACCAAGGAAAACGCTAAAGAGGAGGATCAAATGGACAATAATAAATTACCGTAATTTTTGTTAAACTTGAGTAATCTTCTTTGAATATATCATAGTCTCTATCTCTCTCGGATCTGGCCAGAGACAGTTTAATGAAAACGGTATCATTTATTCAGCCAGTTTAATTGAAACTATTTAATTTGCATGAAAACTGAATTGGAGATTATTTAAATACAAAGGAAAATAATAATACAACAGTGAAATTATTGTAGAATATTTAATAGATCATATAATTTAATTCCCTACTCAGACATTGTATATAGATAATAACATATATATGTTTTATAGCGCGAATGATGCGACTCTAATTGCTTAAAAAAAAAATTATGTCTAGTTACGATAATTGATGATATGTGATCACGTAAATTATCGGAGCTTCCAAAACTTCTACACGACACACTACTACCACTTCGTTAGTGTGTAAACCATTCCTTATAGGCTATATCATGGAAATTTTGGTAGAAACAATAGCATATAGAAATTAATTGTAGAGAAACGACGTCACAAGTAATATGAAACACAATAATCATTTTTCTTTTAAATCCTTACAAGTCTCATAGCTTACACACATAAGAATAGCCAACAATATTATCGTATAGTGGTCCATTATGTTGTCCATTATGTTGTCGCAGAGGAATCTTTATTTCATTGTTTATAATTGTTATGTGTTTATATATCACTATGAAAAGTATGCGATCCAAAAAATGGTGCTTTAACAATTTCATTACACAACCAAATTATATTAGTAGGTCTTTGAAAGTTCAAGTTTACGGAAAGCAACTCTTGAGTGTATGTTAGCGTTTAGTAACGTTCAGTTTATAGAGATGAATTGTATTAAACCAATAGCTGAAGGAAACTGACCATAGTCAATGTCTAGTTTTGTTTGTTATAGATTGTTCCGATTGAATATCATAGTGAACTATGAAATTCATGAGACTAGACGATCTAGTGAACTGGATCTCCTGTGCATCTATCTTTCAAATGTTCTCCGGCGATAACAATAGTCAGTTCATTGATTGTCGATTAATTAAACTCCACTCCTTGCATGTTCATCGGCAGGTGTTTTGTCAGTTCTAATGACTATATTACGGATGTTAGACGGCATCCTATACAATGCTATTTTGAACATTTTGACTAAATCGTTATTGTGATGAAGAAACGTCACATGTCCAAGCAAAGAACATTTTCCTGCACTAAATTTGCGACTAAATAATAAAATGTGAAATACATTGACAAACTATGCTTTACTATAGACTGTCACTACATGTCTCTACTTAATTCTTGGTAAATATTAATTCGGCTGTAATTATATAACGATTAGATCGAAATTACGATTAACACGTAGTGATATCATATTTGATATATATGCCATTATTTTTCACTTTATTTTCACGTTATCAAGTTGATGTATCAAAAAATGCTTACATATGCATGAAATATAAATCGTTGTAAAGTATAAAACGTTCAGATCGATACATTATCTTCAGTGTGTAATACGTTATATAATTCTAATTGCAGTTTAACAAGCATAGCTTTCATTCCTTTGTGACAGTGAATTGGTGATAGAAGCAATGATAGTTTGAACGAGAAAACAAAAAACAGAAACAGAACAAGTTTATAATTTTTAGACTTTAATATGAATGCAGTGGTCCATTCATCGATCAATTCTCGGCTCTTCTGCGCCTATATGGATGGCTCTCCTGGTCTAATCCATCTCTTTTTGCACTAAAAATTGTTCTAGTAGATCCACCTTTGTTAGTCTGAAACTTTTGAGACCTCTGTTTTCTTCCTTCAGGCTGTTCGTTGTTAATAGGATCAAAATCACCACTTTTAAATCATTCGAAAGAAAACCAACAACTGGGAGAGGACGGTGCAACCTAATCATAAGTATCAACAAGTGTTTATTCTCACAAATATTATATAAAAAGAAATTTTATTCAAATCAAATTGAATCAATTTCACTAATGTTGTAAATGCATTATCAATCTGAAGCTATTTTTTATATTATAATAACTAAATGAAGGTAATGAATCAAAAATGTTTTAAAACTTTCTTCTATTTCCGAACTCTAACATAATAATACGTAGACTTAAATTCTGATTTTAATTAAATCTCTGCCGCATCGTGCAAAATTTATTTCGAAATGGAGGCCTAATAATTCAAAACATTCGATCGATTGATGCCGAGCTTTTTTAACGGAAAATTATTCACATACTCTTACTCGGATTACCTTTTGCGTGAGGAATATTTTTGCTTAATTTATGCAAAATGGCACGAGATATTTCGCAAAAACATTCTCAACGCTCCTTAATGTACATTTAAAATTCGAACTGGAATTATCAGAAATACGTTTTAAAGTTACTACATTTGACGACATAATCGAAAAAGTTTTAAAATTAAATACAATAATTACATAATTTTATATTCAAATATTTTTTAACCCTTATCTACATCCCTCTACTTAATTAGTTTCATTTGATATTTAAATATATTGTTGTATGTATATAATTTATTTTTGTATAACAGTTTTAGACCGATTAGACCATAAGGAATAGCACACTTTTACTATTAACTTCCACATTAACAAAAAAAGTACGACATTTTTCAATAGAAACTCTTTTCAGGTAATCTTTAAAATCCTACTGCTTGATAATCTCAAACATGTAGTATTTCAAACAATAACGGAATATATTAATGAGGGGTTCACTTATAATATATATATATATATATATAATTATGTAGTAGAAAATCGTACTGCCGTTACTAAACATTTATTGTAAAAGTTATGTTTTGTATGATAGATCAATGTTGAGAGCCTGTTGCTGCCATGTTGGTTTGGGGGCTCTTGTTTAATATGTTATTTATTATGCAATTACTGAAGTCAAATTGCCATGGAAAGTTACATGATTGAGTAACACGTAGCGCATTATGCAAGTTGTGGCCTTTTGATGGCAGATGCGGACCTAGAGCATCACCCCTATGTAAAGAAAATGCCAGAGAGTTTCAGAATATTACCGCACTCGGTAAAAATATACAGGAAACCCCAATGTTGCAAATTTGTCATCAAATATAATTCTCGCCTTTCGTAGAATGCCACTTGGCGAATTTTGCGTCGCGGTTCGATCAGATAAATTTCAGCTGACTCAGAATTTTGAGATTGAGTGATGATGGATCCCTTTGCAGACTGGACGTCGGGGTGTTTGAAACAGGACTCTCCTTCAGTGACGAAGGTTATTCTTAAATGAATGACCATTTTAACGAACACCTTTGAAGTATATGGAACTAGGTCAACCGAGACAAAATCCAGCTGGATTTATGATTTCTTTTTAGAAAATTTGTCATAAAAAGCTAATGGTAGACTTCCTTTTTGTTGCTATAACAGACCACCATCGTTACTGTCAAAGTGGGACAAAATTGACTACGGCTAACACTTTGGTGACAAAAATCATACGACTTCAAATAGTTTCAATTCAAGTTCAAATAGAAAACGTCAATAGATTTAATTAATTTATTTTGAGATCTGGTTAAGAATAGAAAGAAAGAGAAATTAAGTATATCATTGTACTGGATGTAATTATAAAGATTTTTCTATAAATTTTAGTGCTATTGACTTCTGATTCATTTCAGGTCTCATTCGTAAATGCAAGTCTCAACTTAATTAAATCACTAACCGAATATTGCAGGTAATAATTACATTAATTATAAATTAACGTATACTTGTGTATCAAGAGTTAAAATGAATATTGTATGCATTAATTTATATGCTAGAGTTAAATATAAATTTCAAGATGGTTTTGGTCCATATATATTCTGTTTTAGTATACAAACATGTACTACTTCATTTATTATTCCATACTTTTTTTAATAGCATAAGAGTAAAGAAAGGTCATATATACTTACATTTGATGATCTGCAGTGGTTACAGTTTTTGTAATAATCTTACCAATGATAATTTGTCATAATATTGAGTGACCTAGTAATTTAAATTTATTAATACTTTGTTCATTATTGAAAGTTAATGGAAATTTGTTTTAATTAAATGAAATTTAAAACAATATAGTGAGTATTAGTCCTTGACGATATTTATTATGATTGATTGATTACGAGAATTAGTATATATTTTAATATGTTTTAATATTGATAAATTTATTATTTTGATTAATGTTATGTATCAAATAGATATCTGATCTAATGTTGAAAATACTGTAAAAATAAGTTTTGGTAACATATAATTTTTAAATTAGTCCTTTTACTCTATTGTGAGAGAGACATAATTAATTTAATACATTGTGGTGGAATTTCAGTCACAGTGCGATCACTAGTATGAATTAACCGCTTAGTTATGCTTTCGCTTTCGATATGGACGGTTTTTGAAAATTGAAACATCTTGATATTAAAAGTGCTTGTTTATTTAATTTTGTATGTATATAGCTTAATTATTTTATAGAAATTACATAGTATACATTTCATCATATATACTTATTCGTACGTTATTCAATATTACATCATAATAAAATATATATGTAATTTTAAGCACATAATTTGGGCGATGCTGTGTCGTTCATAAATGAAAAATTTATGAAGCTTCCGATTTGCGCGTCCATCTAAAATGTTCAGAACATTAACGGGCGTTGATATAATGAAAACGTACCTTTCGTTTATTCAAATCCTATGACGTAGGCCTGGTTTTTGACGAATGCACGCGCTAACCAAATAAAATCACATTTCCGTCGCTGTGGGCAAAGACCCATTAGCTAGAAAACGGTTTAACCAGCTTAATCCATCAGCTTGTATAAAGTGTTTTAGTGCCAAACACAAAAGGCTGGCAAAGAAAAGCCCATTTCCATGCAACATATTTTATTACAGGTCTCTCCATCACAATCGTAAATTTACCGAATGTTCCACTTATTAAATTTAATGCCTCATTATTTACACTCAATGTGGAATTAGTTATATCGTAATAAATAAATTTATTGTTATAGTAATAGAGTAAAAATATTTTCTACCCTAAAACTGT
Source organism: Rhynchophorus ferrugineus (assembly GCF_030347505.1). NCBI lineage: Eukaryota > Metazoa > Arthropoda > Insecta > Coleoptera > Curculionidae > Rhynchophorus > Rhynchophorus ferrugineus. The sequence continues at coordinate 47,527,748 of NW_027472580.1, forward strand.
TTTATTTCCATTTTATTAAATTTTAACCATTTGTATTTCAATAAATATCTTTTAAATATATTTAACCAAGAAATGTTCCATATAATCTACAATTATTGTAGCTGTATGCATTTTAAATATAGTATGATATATTATCATTTGCAACAATTAGTTCAATAACATGTTAAATTCTTAATTAAGTTGATGTATGTGTACAATTTAGTTACATTACGCGTGATAGAGTATCTTCTGAGAAATCGGTAAATATTGTGTTCGATAAAACATGGTGTTGTTATATATGTTGCTTAATTATCTTATTCAAATACTTCCTTTATATGTTTAGAGCAATGGGTAATGTTGCATGTTCACGTTTGTTTTAAATTAACGCCTATAAATTAGTTTGAAGCTTTATTGTGAAAAATTCGTACAGTGTATTTTATGCAAAGTATTATCCATCGATTGACGATAGCTTTTCCCATCTTTCAGAAAATTCACGAATTCAGTTTCGAAAGAATGTTTAAGGATATCCATGAATCGACCTATTTTTGTTATATTTTGATAAGAAATGAAGCATGGCTCAAATATGATCATGCATCATAGATCTGAACAAGTGGTATCGAAAGAACGAGGTCTGGAGAATACAACGGGTAGGGTAGCTTTCCAATTTTAACGTTTTCAAGAAATTTTTCACTGCTTTTGCAACATGTGGTCGAGCTTTGTCATGCTGAAGAGTAACATCTTATCTTTGCTCGTATTGCGTTAGTTTTTTAGCGAACTGCTTGGCTTAAGCGCACCAATTAAAGTCGAGAGGGATCTCTGTTAATGGTTTCATCGAGTAATTCAGTCGTCTTCAATTTTTTCGGTCGCCATTTTCAAAACGTCAATACGAGTATTCACATGTTGAAATTGATGAAGCGTGGTTACCGTAAGCTTCGTAAAGTACTCAAAGAATTTCAGAAAATTTTTTTCTGCAAATTGAAATAAAAAGTGATACTTCCTATAAATTCGATTTACTCAGTATCAATTCAGACATCTTCAATGCTAAAAAATTTGCCAATCCTGTCTGCAATGAAGACTGTCTGCAAAAAAATTGCAATGAAGAACATATAGCAACAAGCTGTGCAATGACAATAATTTATAAGGTTATAAGAAAAGGGTCAAACATGTCACCGAGCGCAATATATTATCCACAGAATATTCACAAAGCCACCGCCCGAATGCATTTTTAACCCCTTTACAAGTGGGGCCAAATATGGAGACGCGGGTCGCATTCTTTCAGCGAAAATAAACTACGAGCACTAAAAGACGACAAAACTTAAAATTATGATGAAGCTGCTACGAAATGGAAGCTTCCCGACAGCGTTGCCAAATTATTAATCGTCGGGGTATCCCTTAATGGGCACTGTCGGCGGAGAAAAGAACTGGAGATAAATTTTTTAGTGTGATGTTGTCGTAGGCTCGTGGATGACGTGACAAAGCTTGCTAAATAATAAAGGTATATACAAAGTAGTTTCGGGCGGTAAACAAAAAAATTTCGGCTCAAGAATGAACTTGGCGATAAAACGTTCTTCGCTACGATGTCAGTGCAGCGGCTTTTTCGTGATGGTCATAAAATATTAAGGGCTTCTTGATAAGTTATGTAATATTTTATACCACATTGAAAGTAAGCGCGTATTTGTACACTTAAGCAGTATATATTATTATTATAACTTTATTATATATTTCACTTAATTTTCAATTGCACACACTCTTAAACAGGCTCTTCATTCGACCAAAATTTCTTCCCAGCGAGTATTCTTTTGAGATCTCAGAACAGAAAGTAGTCACTGGGGGGCAGATCTGGAGAATACGGTAGATGAGGAAGCAATTCCAAGCCCAATTCATGGAGTTTTGATACAGTGCATTGTCTTGGTAAAGCAGCACTTTCTTTGCACCCATTTTCGACGATTTCGTCCTTCAAAGGGTCCAATAACGGTATGTAGGAGTCGCTGTTGATGGTCTTTAATTTTTCAAGGTAGTCAATAAAAATAATTCCATGCGAATGCCAAAATACAGACACCATTAACTTGCCAGCCGATTGTTGCGCTTTCCCATGCTTTAGAGTGGGTTCATCGTGTGCTGTCCACTCGAATGACTGTCGATTGGACTTAGGACTGAAATTATGGAGCCACGTTTCATTCATTGTCACCTATCGACGAAAAAACTCGAGTTTATTGCGCTTGATGATCTTCAAATACTGCTCCGAATCATCAACCCGTTGTTGTTATTGGTCAAAAGTGAGTCAGTTGATATCTTTAGAATATCTGCTATTTCATTCAATATCAATTTACGGTCATTCAAAATTATTTTGTAGATTTTTAAAATGTTTTCGTCGGTAACAACCTCTTCTGGGCATCCACTGCGTTCACCATCTTCGGTGCTCATTTCACCACGTCTAAACTTAACATACCAATCCTTGATGGTTGATTTTCTTGGGACAGTGTCCGGAAACTCGGCATCAAACCAAGTGTTTGCTTCAACTGTATTTTTTCCCTTGAAAAAGTAATATTTTATCAACACGCAAATTTTCTTTTTATCCATTTTTTACAATAAAGTTGCTTCAGTCAAAATGCTATAATTCACTAACTAATGATCCGACAGCTGTCAAATTTATACACGCATCTTTTGAGGATTAGTAGCGCTATCTATGTGTCAAGCCGGGGACTTTTCAATTGACTTGTTACCAAATAAGGGTAAGGATTCGAATTCACTAATTCATTCAACTATTCATATTGTTAACATTAAATGGCACCTAACAAACTGTAACGCCTAATAACACTGTGTCATGTAAATACACAAATTGAATTGAACATAAATTGAAACAAATTTTAAATGTAGTGCCTGGAGGTAGTATTCGATCTCTTCGTGGGTTGTCTTTACGCTATTTAAATCCTGTTTTTCCTAACAATGTTTGAAGTGAGGATAACAGTGTATATCCTTCAAAGACCTCTAAGTTTTTTAATTCAAAATAACGTTTTCCGGTTTATAACCCCTTGTTATCACTAATGTTTTGAACAATCTTGCATACATTTGAGAACCGAATGAATTCTGCACGCTAATTTTGTTGCAGGTTCGAACATGTAAGACAGTATTATACCTCTTTCTAACAGGAATAAAATGAGAAGGAATATGTTGTCGGATATTGAAACGAATTTACAAACTGCAATTGGCAATACACTATACATCTTGATAACGTGAACTCACTGCTATTTTGGATAGACTATATGTAAATTTGTTAGTAAGCTATTGTAATTTGGGGTCACGAAAACTTGGGAAACTATTCCATACAGGGAATATCATGAAAACTTGGATAAACATGGTGCTATACAGCATATCATCAAAGACAAACTGGGAGACTAAGGTACTGGCCGTACGCATAAATAATTTTATGACAACCATAATCCGTCAAGACGGGACGACGACGTACCTTTCGTCGATTCTTTAAGCGGAAGGTATATCATGTAACTAATACATCCCTGAATATTCAAAGTAACGAAACGATGTCTTTATGTTAAAATGAATGGTGTGATGTGTGAGACCTCTAGACATTGATGTTTAGTTTATATTAGGATAGATTTAAATGGGAAATATCGTTTTGTATCGCAATTCAACAAAAATAATTATATAGTTTCTTTACACTAAAATAAAAGTTTTCGTAATTATAAAACATTTATATTTCCAGATGAAATGGTAGAAGATAACAAAGTAATTATTATTCGCGATAATATATTAAATCATTATATCATTTCAGAGTATAACAGCCTTAGTTTTAAGTCAACTAACATTACTCAGTTGTGTTTAGGAATACTCAAGATTATGCTCTGAATAAAACGTTATTTAACTAAACTAAAGTAACTGACCAAAGAGTATTGGACGACGCATTAACATGATGTCATTAAAATGTTAAAATATTTCTTTGTACTTTTATGGAGGCAGTAACATATTCTTTAGTTGCAACTGATTTCTGATATAATTCTTATTTGCAGGATGAGTTTAACTGTAGTAAGGGTCCCATCATATTGAACACGAAACTTTTAAAACCAGAATAATTTTTCCAGTTGTTGTTTTCTCTGGCATGCCCTCTTGTTATTATTTACTTTAATCAATTTTAGATTGAGTGGCTGAACATCACCTTTATTTTACGGAGCTATCTGAAAATAAGTTGACCTTGAATTAAAAGACCGTCGTTATTTTTACTATAACTTGTATAATTTTTATTATATTATTCTAGGCAACTCAATGGCTGATTTGAATCCATGAATATATTTTCTATCAATTTCTCACACTAGACACATTTTTGTTTTGTAAACAATTTAACAATTTTAAAGCAAAAACACATTCGACAGTAAAAAAAATAAAAAAATTTTAGGCATTATTTTATTACTATGTATGAAACATAAGGAAATAAGTAAGTAAGAACAATAAGTAAATGAGGAGTGTGAAGTAGGCTTTTGGATTTTCGAAGCGGGTACGTGCTCAGATATCCATCAAAAAGTGAAAATGTTAGTTTATGAGATGCAAACCGAGTTTTGACTGCAGATTACTTCCAAAGTTATTAGACAATACTCAGATTAACTTTGCTTAGGTTATTTTTAATATTTGTAATAAAATACATGTAAAAATTAATGAAATTCAGAAAACACACGATTTTCAGAAAAACTTCTGCTCATAGAGCTGAAAAAATATTGCTAATTTGACTGAATGTATATACGATTTGTATCAACAGTCAGATTATTTACTAGATTTAGCTCGCTCTGACTAATTACCTCTCTGACATCAGCAATTTTTTTATAGTGTATAGATTTAATAATAACAATTAATTAATTATATAAGAATAAATTAAAAATAAATAAAAAAGAATAAAAAGAAGAAAAATAATCAAAAATATTGTTGCACTTTTACTTTGTAAGAGAGAAAAATATACAGATAATATTCACATTAAATTTAAATAAATCATACTAGTAAAACTTGAGATATGTCCAACGTTTCAAGAAAATCTACTTTTACAAATCTTCCAAAAAAACTTTTAAGAAAAGGCCATACTCTTCTTGGATCCATAAATTAGAATATGGACGGAATAAGTTATGTTGTATTTTTATAACTGTGAGCCCGTTTTTAATTTTTTTCTCTTTTGGATTTCTAAATTTAATCAACCTAAACTTTTTAATAATATTTCCAACATTTTGGCTGGTTATGTCATTACACTGCAATAGAATATAAAATTAATAACAGTTCTAAATAATCTAGAACCTATCTATATATCTAACAACACTCAAAATCACGTAAAGTTTTCAAAAACTAATTGTTGAAAGTACTACAGCTATTGCTTTATTATCTTTGTATTTATTTATAATCTTTAATGGAAAAATAATCCGCTTATTTTTTCTACAAAATAGCACTAAATTTTAAATCCTTTTAACCTCATTGAATTATTTATATAACGTGAAAGCTATAAAAAATAGACAGGAATAGAAATAATAGAACGTTATGAATAAAAATTGGCTAGCTTGATAGTGATCAAGGCGTCAGAAAGGTCATTCTACAGCTGCGATAGTCGCGAGTTCGATCAAAATATTGCTTTGATATTTGATTTTTCATTGATACATAGATTAGGTTAACATTCAGAAAACAATATGTGAATAAAATGGAGATATTTATATGACATATAAAGAATATTGACTTTATATAGTTAAAAATATCGCAATGTCAATGTAGAAGAAAATATTATATTCCGCCATCATTTCTGCATTTTTTATACACATAATTTGACAGGAAACCAAAAGTATTCCCTGTGTCGTGACTTCGGATTTTCGTTTAACACTCTATAAGTTTTTACGCTTTTATTAGATAGACAATTTTCTCTTGTCCTTGGAGGAAATCCTATAGAAAATGTTGTTTCACATCTTTTTCGTTAAAACACATAAACTTACTTTGGCTTCGGGTCACGTTTGCAATCTTGTAACACTTTGTGTAGTTGTAGAAAGAGAATGGCACCCTAAAAATATGAAAAGTAATATTCCGAGGTTGGTCATTTATTTTGCTTTTCCATTATCTCGTTCTGTCACCATTTCTTGTTTTAAATTTAAACAATATGTATTACTATATTATTTATGTAATTCGGATTAATGTTATTTTAGAAACTGAAGGAGTAATCGATACTTTATAACATATAATTGTAAATATATTGAGTTTATAATTCACAAATAAAACTAAGTATACAAAATTAATTGTCAGTCCAAATTAATACTATTGATGCTGAGTTTTTACTAATTTTTCATATGTATACTTTATATTTTTAGACTTGACTTATATTAGCTTTTTTTGCCTACTGACACTGTTTAATATTTGAGAAATAGTTAGACTTTTGCATTTACAAGTCTAGTAAGTTCGTTTTATTTCATACATTCGACATGCATAGACATACATTTTTTGTTGCATTAAATATGCTAGATTTTAGTGCTGAAAAATATAGTAAAGTAATGAAAACAAATATGCCTGATATCAATATATTAAAAAGTTATAAAGAAAACTACTCTAAAAAGAAAAACATATTCATGGAAACTTAATCAAAAACCTTTTATAGGGTTTTAAGGTTTTGTTTAACAATCAGGGTATCAGGTTTGGCTCGAGTATAAGAATATATTTATATAAAAATATGTAGATAAGATGAACATAAAGATTATTAGAAGTGAAGGTTGTATGAACTCAAATTATTACTCTAGGAGTATTATTCTAAAAGTTGTTGAAGATGAAGTATATTTGAAATATTCATAAGACATATTCATAAACTATCTGAAATATGAACAAAATTGATAGATTTTGATTGGCAGTACTCTAAAAATAAATAACTAGTTCAATTATGTTGTTATTGAAACAAAATAGGATTTTCAAAAATACAAATTATAAAACATTTTACATAATTCCAAAGCATATATTAGGTGCTTTCATGTGCTTAGGTCATTCTCTACAATTTTTTCCACTCATTCTGGCGGCATGGTGATACCTTGTTCAAAGAATAATGCCGGTTTAGTAATGATCTAGTCATCCATGCTGCATCTATTGAAACAACTCGTAATGAGAGGGCGGAAATGATAATGCTTGTGGAGTACGCTAGAAGCGGGGTATCTTCCCTTTCGAGCTGCAACAGTTCATTCTTCGTAATATTTCATACAAGAAGATTATTTTGCATTTATTATATAAATGATTTTCGTAGATATTTGTTTTAACAATTTCATTCGGTTCTACTAGCTCGTAATACACTACACCTTGCCAATCTCATTATCTGCACAATCATAAATATTCCGCTTCGATGGTGATGTGGAGAGTTCTCCTAGATTAATCCAAAATTTTTTACGCTTGAAACTGTAGTAGTAGATCCAATTTTCATCTCTTCTATCGTGTGTCTATAAACAGTTGATTTATCAACTGTTAAGCCATCTGAAAATTCTTCGGGTCGATCAATAATGACTATAGAAAATATAAATTTGGTTTCTATTATTCTGTACACTAAACCACTGAATGAAAAGTAGTTGTTATCAAAATTATAGAATTAAGTAGTTACACTGCTATTTTGGATTTTTGCCAATTATTTATCAAAATAATCTAATATCGAGACGATGAGAACTATTTCTTACGATGAGATATGATCCAATTAATATTTTCAAGTATTAGAAATATTTTTAAAATTATATATTATGTGAGATAGATGTCATACTGGGTTAGGATTTAATTTTCTGCGACATGTTATTTTTTATTCCGCAGAAAATGTTCTTCGCAAATGTTCTCAAATATAACTAATCTTATTAATGCTAATAGGTAATAGTGAAAAGATACCCTTTATATTAATTGCTTATTGTCTAGTTTTATCTTGTAAATTTAATTACCTTGTAATATATATATATATATATATATATATATATATATATATATATATATATATATATATATATATATACTATATTACATACAAAATATCAGTCTTCGCTATATTCAGATCTATGTTATATATTGGTCAAGCTGCAATTATCGATCATAGAGATATCTAGATAATCATGCGAAATAAATGGTTAATTGTAAACGAATGCAGTCTTTTTTTTGTCAATGTTACATTAATTTTGTAGAAATATAGGACCTAATATGTTGGTAAACCGAAAACGTTCGTTCCAAAGCAATGAATTATCAAAACGCAAGTAATTAAACATTAATGACAATTAGAAAACAAATCTTTTTTATTTTGAGATATGAAATATGATGTTCAATTAATATTATTAGATATTAGATATATCTTGGGTTAACATTTGACTTTCTTCGTTCAACAAATTACATTTTATTCCACAGACAATATTCTCTCATCCTCGGAGAAAATTTTAGAGAAAACATTGTCTCATATTTTTTGTTAAAATACATAAACTTACTTTAGCTTCCGGTCACGTTTGCAATCTTGTAACACTCTGTGTAGTTGAAGACAAGAGAATTCCGTCATAAAAATATGGAAAGTAATATTCTGAGTTTGGTAAATCACATTTTTTTATTTCTTTCATTCAGTTTTTTGTTAAATTAAAAAAACGACGCTCATTTTTTTTTACTAAAAATATTTATACTATTTTCATTAATATCAAGTGGAAATAGTCCGTGGAATGTTAAAAGTATACGTTAACGGGTTAATTAATTTTTTTAAATTTGTATTATAGTACTGTTTTAAATTGTATGAAATAATTTTGTCTTATAAACTTAATTCTCATATACGGTTTTGTTACCCAAGGTTATACCGTGTAATAATTTGCTGTTAGTTTTCAGTTATCAGCACTATATCATAATCTCACATCCGGAAAATTTCTTTCCGTTACTGTCACCTTTTTGATAACTAAGCTGTTAATTTGCAATTTCTCTAGCAGTTGTTGTCCAATCTGCATAACATGATTCCTCCATTTGTGAACTTCTTCAATATGCCTGATAGAGTTCATCGAAACTAATGGTGTTATAGCAGACAAAACTTCTTTCTATATATCTGGACAGTTCTTGTATATTATTTTCGACCTTCATGTTTATTGTAATAATTCTTTGATAATTTATGACAATAATGTATATTTAATATGCACTGATAATGAGCGAGACATAATACTTTTCGGCCATATTTTGCAGCTATCTGATTTATCATATATCTTTTTTCAGGCCTATTTTTAAATAATTACACTACATAAAATGTGATTAAACTATTGCGATTATAATAATTTCAAGCTCACTCATAGTACGGTTTCTGCATAGCTTAATTTACCTAATTCAAGCCTTTAATTAATTAAATATAAAAAAAATAATATAAAAATTAATACACCCGGGATATTTTCCAGTATACTGTGGCATGGTGTATTGTTGCCAACCGATCGTTCTCGAATCCCTTCAGTTCCCTAGTTCTTTAAGGGCTGATCCTTCAACCAAAGCAAAAACATATTATGGTTATTTTCTCCATGATAGCCTCCCTTGGACTTGCAGGACGGATTGATGATAGGAAAAACTGATTGTTTCTTCTAGTTCTTTAAGGGCTGATTCTTAAACTAAACAAAAACATATTAAGGCTTATTTCGATACGATAGTCATCCTCAGACCTTTAGGAATATTTATTACTAACTTTACGCCAAGAATAATATCATTTCTATTTCTGGAACGAACAACTATATATCTACAATAAATTATTTAGAAATATTATGTTTTTACTCATAATGCATAGCTTACTCAAATGTTGTCCTAACATTTACCTTTTTCCATCAACTTTTGCTGTCTTTATGCTATTTTTATTATCATATTGCCATTGAGTGACCCAATATTCTATTTGGATATATTCATGTCATATAAATAGATAAATTAAAAGTAGAAATAACAAATCAAATAACAAGTAAAATAAAAAAAAAGTTTTCTTTGATACTATTATATACTTTTGAAATTAGTAATCCTCTAAAAGCTATGTTTGGAAACACCATTAGACCTCTTCATGGGTTACCGTTTAAAACTTATGTTCCCATCAATATATGCTATATATGCCGCAAAGCGCTGTATATCTCTAATTTCTCTTTACATACCTTCCAGACTAACAGTTTCGTCTGAAGTAATTATCTTAAATTATGACTATATTAAAAATCTTAGTCGTTATTTTTTATACGTCATAAATTTTATCTCTGATAGAGCTAACATCAAGGTGATCTTGATTCGTCGCCCGCTTCATATGAGGACGGTTGTATTTCAGATAATCTAAGATTATATTGTTTTTTTGAGATATTTTCTTCACTGTACCCACACTAATATTCAATTCGGCTATAACACGCTAGAAATATTTACATTAAAAATCGCAGCAACTTAGCCTTTAATGGTATCGATTATAACGCATTTTACTGACAAGATGGGCCTACAGTATATCGTTTCTGTTGGAAGTAACTGACTAGAGACGCAATCTGTTTCTGACTCTGGCCATCTAGTAGCTTCGGCATTTTCCATCAGAGTAATAATCGCCAGCGATTTGAAATACAGCGCTAAAACAACATTTGCCGATTTGTCACCTCTTATTATCACTAATGTTTAAGTTTAAGTTTTATTATCCAATGTTAAGAATTTTGTTGACATTTGACAACCGGCCGATTTTTGTAATCTAATTCGGTTACATGTTCGAACGTATCAGACAGCATTGCATCTCTTTCTAACTAGAATAAGTGAAAACATTGGGTGATTTTAAAACGAATTTGTAAATTGCGATAGGCAGTACATTACATGTCTTGATGGCGTGAGTTCACTGTTATTTTTAATAGACAATATATCAAAGCATAATATTGCATAATTATAGCTAGTGAAATCTCTTACAAAAATGGGTAAGTATATACCGACACGCCTTCATATAGGTACACAGAAAGATAAGCGGATACGTAAAATTTTCGATTCAAAGGAAATTCCTAGATAACCAGGTGATTACCTAATAAAGTCATTTGGCGATATCGTTGACCAAAAACCGTTCCGGCTCGTATGTTAAACGAACACTTAACAGTCTCTTAATGACCTAACTTCGCTTCGGAATAAAGTTGGCCGGTGCACCAGCTTGATTAACACCTCTAATATTGTCTATTAGTGTTAGTAGAAGTACCCAACTTCGAGTTACAATTCTAATTTTATCGGGATAATGGCTGACTTTTGTTGGGCTGAATAATTTTACTGGATGCATATCGAAAATTGCCTCATCCATCTTCGTCATTTTTAGACTGAATGTTTGTATATATTTTGGAAAGTCTCGACCGGTTTATTATGTAGTTTTGACACGGTGTCGTATTAGCTTGAAATTCCCATTTAGTTCTACGTTGGACGACTAGAAAATTATTAAATGCATAGTGTGAAATCATTTTAATTTTTTTTTTAATTTAATGCATACTTATAAGAGTTTTATTATTAATGATCCTAGACTTTTCATCGAAATATATGATGGGTCTTAAGTTGATGCTACAAACTTCTTGACGAATTTCATGTTCGCTAATAATTCATGTGACTTAAGAATTAACAAAAAGAATACCAAAATATTGACAACTGACGAAAATATTGACGTAAATCTCAATGGGATCCAGGTCCAGATCCAGACTCTTTGGCTTAGAGACTTGAAATTCTTTACACTCTGAAATCTCTAAACCGAGGTATTTCAAATAAGATTGTAAAGTTTGCATATTTCTTTCCGAGGTTATTTTATAAATAATGTTATTCATTAAAAGTACGGCAATAAATGTACAATTGAGAAGCAAATCAGATTATAATTGTTTGGACCTGTCGAATGATATTTGAACGTATTCATCATCCACTTCTGTGGCTATATCCACCTAAAAACACGCATCAATATCATAGAAAACAATCCAGAAATTAGTAGAATAACATTACCATCAAATTAGGTGAGACTTTGTGAAAAATATTTGCACAATCCAGCAGCACCAACACTAGTGTACTGGTCGAGTGTCTGGTAGATTGATCATGATGAAACCAACGGTCTTACTTTAGTCTTGAGTTTCTTTTATTTTGTTTTCTTTGCGTTGACTATTTGATTTTCTAATTGGTTAAATACGTTTTCCAGTGGAACTGAATTCCAAAAGAACTCTTTCGACATAATGTCAATGATTTCTAAATAGTTGATACTAGCGCAGCTGGGTTAAGTAGGCTAGAATATTTGTGTACTGCTGATAACTACTGATAAATAGAGAAACGGGTTATTATTTATCAGGTATTCGCTATTATTTCTTAGTTTCTCGATTTTTAAGGAATTCTTGTATGAAACCTGACTTTAACATATAAGAAATGTACATTATTTAATAAGTTTACTATTTGTTTACTATAATCGATAACTTTAATCTAAAATAGTATTTCGTTTGTTGTTACGTATGTTACTTGATACATACTTTTTTTCATACAATTTTCAGCCGTACATTAATGAATACTCCATTATTTTATAAGTATTCCGTGCTTGTTACAGTTATAATCTATGTAGATATATTAATTGCTTACATTAACTGGTATGAAACTGATAATGAGCAAAGTGATGTGATTTGATTTGTACCAGATATCGAATAGAATATAAATTAGGAATCAACCATCTCTCGGTCACTCGGTCGGCTTACAGTGAATCATCCGTACTCTCTATCTGAATGGCTACAATATAACTTTAGTACAGCTACATCGGCAGCATCTTCTCCCCTGTCCATCATAAATGTTTGCTAATGTTATCCATATTGACATTCCCATTCCTTTTTGTGTTTCAACAAACAGTTTTTTGTGGGCCCAGGAGACCAACATTGAAAGCTCCTTGAAATTACAACTGTCCTTTTCTTCTCTCTTAACGTTCGTCGCCATGCCATAGCTCTGAATCGACTGACATTATTTATGTGCCGCAAAACATTAGAAATTCCTAATCGTATCACTTCATTGAGTCTATCCTATGCTGAGGTTAGTGTAGCTAACCACATAACTATTACCACCTCGGTGTGGGTAATACTGTGTGCAGTTTGAATAAAGTCTCTACTTTGTCATGGTTGTGTTGGTTGACTTATATTTGTTTCCATTTTTAAATTGTATATATACTATATACTATAAACATTATCTCTTTATATCAACACCCTACTGTTTTATAGTTGCGAAATAACGACATCCGTCGAAATGCCAAAAAAATTATTGGTTAGTCAATTAATGAATAATAGTTTGATTACCACTTAATAGCGAATTATTAGAAGGTATAACATTTCACAGCAATACTCTATATGAAATTTAAGGCTTATAAGATTTAGCAAACAATGGATAAACATGTTAACGATTATGCTTTTTAAGGTATTACCTATTGACATTATTGACAGTCGGTATACATTTGCAAAATTACGTTTGTTACAATTTGTTTCTTCTTCCTGTCCTTTAATTTAACAAAAATTTAAGTAAAGAAAAAAAAACGAATTACCAAATACACAATATAACTTTCCATATTTTTATAAAGGCATTCTCTTTTCTTCAACAACACGAAGTATTACAAGATTGCAAACGTGACCGGAAGCGAAAGTAAGTTTATGTATTTTAACAAAAAAAATGAGGCAACGTTTTCTTTAGAATTTTTAAGGACAAGAGAATACTGTCTACAAAACAGTAGCTAAAATTCTGGAGAAGGTCAAATGAACATACATTTTAATTCAAATGGTTCCATTTATATTGATTTTACATGCCTACTGGCTTTAATTTAAACATTTTGCAATTTAACTGTGCCATTTGTTGTCTTTATTTTTCATTAATGCCTCTAAATTATTACTGAAACTAAATGAAAAATTTATATTTTATACTTCCAAAACGTTGAAATTTTAATTAGAAAAACTTTTTGTTCAGTACTGTTGGTGGCGTGGTTGCGGCTATTTCATACATTTTACTTACAATTATTCAGTGCTTTACTATGATTTTATTTATAAACATATTTAGTTGTAAATATTCAATAATATAAGTAATTAATCATAATATATAAAATGTCAATCGTAATAATACATTATATTTTTATTAGGATTATTATAATATTTCAACCCTTTTCAACCAATCTCAATTTTAATAGTATTTAAAAAGATCAGTTGTTTTAACAAACATTTAAATAGTTGGGTAAAAATGCCGGAACAAAAACAAAATCTCTAATGTAATGTTTAAAGGTTCCAGGATTTCCTCTGACCTCAGGGGTTCCAGTTTGTTACTGGCATGACTGATAAACAAGCCATTATCAGTTTATCATTAGTAATTATTGAAGAAAACTAATTGAATACCCAAAACAAGCTACAACTTTTAAAATTAAATTTATGCATATATTAATTAAAGAGTAAATAAAATAAATTAAATTATTAAAAAAAAAACAATAATCAACATGCACAATATAAATTTATAATTTCAATTATTATTATCTTCAGAAGCCTTTATATTAGTCAAAATTCTACCGAATAAATATTTTGGCAAATCCAACAATACAAATAATTTTTCACACACACAAGTATATATAAACTGGCATGCTATAAAAATTTCCTTTCAGTTATATAACGGTACGTGATTTGAATTCGTATCTGTCAAAGCCGAGAAAAATTTGACCAGGAATATATTAGATGTATATTGGATGCTTATTCAGATTCGAGCTATAAGAATATTTTATGTCGTTTTACACAATTTTTATCTTCACCGGAATAACCTGCTTTTCTCTAGCCGCCGTACTGGAGACGGGAATTCCGCTGGGTATCTGTCGTTATTAAATGAAAAAAGGAAGAAATCCCCTCCATAAATTTATAGGGCCTTTTGGGACTCCCCCAGGAATAAACCGTATAAAATATATATTTGTTTTCAATATAAACATTACAGTTTTAGAGCGAACTAGAAATAGTACAGTCTAAGATGTTTATCTTTAATATATACAGTAAGGAAAAACAATGATATTAGATAACCAGCTAAACAATGAACAGTTTTCGATGAATAAATTTTAACATCAAATCGGCCCAATTATTTTCATAATTCTTATTATTTAATTATCTTACTTTTATAACTTTGCTGTCATCATTTTGTTTTTCAATGGGTGGCTTGGAAAGTAAATTTGAGTACAAATACACAGATCATATATATATATATATATATATATATATATATAGCATAATAAATTTAAGAATATATTGATAGATCTGAGGTGGTTAAAGACCCAGTTAAAGGCGCTTAAACATTTAATGGTTTATGTAAAATTATCTCCGTATTTACTCTATCAATTTTTACCGGAAAAAATAGCAATGTATTGGTATATTACAACATTTCAGCGGTGAATTGCAGAAATTCTCAGGCTTCTACTAAAGTATCCGTTTCCAATAAGACGATACAACATTTCATACCACCAAGGCTTTATAACATCAGTTCATCAATGAATAAAAATAAAATAGTTCAGAAAATTTGTTTAAAAATGAGTCAGATTGCTACTGCTACTTCACGGAGGACGAATCTCACAGGATTGCCAAACACATTCTGATGTATCAAAACTAAGATAAGAGAGTTTATAATAATTATAGATTGATCATTTTGTAGTGAAAAACCATGAATATCTATATGAACAAATAATAAAAAAAATTATATTAACAGTAGCAGATAAGATTACATATCAGCCTAAGAAAATTTTTAAAAAATACCGCCCCAAATTAGAGAGATATATGTACCGTTTATCGACGCGAAAAAAAGGATTTAGCTGAGTAAGAATATAAATACTGTAGGTTGTTGTAAGAGAAAAAGGAGTAGGTAAAAAAATTGCAAGAATAATTAAAAAATATATAGCCAGCTTGATTGGCGCAGTGGTAAAGGCGACAGTGCGGTCCTCTTACTGTTGCAATCGTTGCTGGTTCGAATCCTGCTGGGAAACGGTCGTAAATGTATGTTTGTTATTGTTTAATATTTGCGATTGTCCTAGACAAGAGCGCAAAATCCTGAAAGTCTTTTGGGATGATTTCTAAGTTGGTCACTCACCAGTCGGTAGGCTTAATGCCGAGGACGGTGGTTCAGAGCCCACGTTAAATTCTAGGTCCAGTCCAGATAAACTCTCGTTGTTAAAAAGGAGACTTTAAAATGCAAACAACATTCGGTTACGACACATGGGTATTGCTAAGGAAGGATAAATATTTCAATATTTAGTCAGGGGAAGACTATCCAGAAAAGAGGCAACGTAGTTGTGGGAACACTTGTGACGTATAGAGGACATAAAATAGCCGAGGTGGCCTGGAAGGCATGGACGGAAACTGGAAAGATCAGAAGGCGACCTAATAGGGCTGGGTATGAATACACCTTGGCCACACTGCAGGGGAGAGAAGAAACCCGACCGAAGCAGGAGAACTGAGTATATCAGAAACGGGCGGAACTAGAGCTCTTTATTATTGGGATATGGAGCAATTAAATCTGTTTGCCAATAAAATAAACGCTTGCCTCATATTATTAAATATATTGTTGTATGTGGGAAAGCTTCACCAGTAAACATGAGAGTTGAATTCTTAAATAAATTGCTGAAAATTTCTTCAAGCGATTACTAAATATCAGTAATGGCAGAATTATATACTATTATACAATATCATTCTATTACAGATTAAAACGAAGTTAACAAGCCTGTGGTATGCATTTAGTAATAAGAAATCTGACAATCAATGTGATTCACGCCACGATACTCTAAGGAACATTCATTCATTCAAAATGTGAGGGAGTTCTCGTTCTGAGGATTCCGACGTCATTCATTCATTCATTCATTCATTCATCCATTCGTCTTTCATTCACCATTCTTCAAGTATCTTCCTTGTTTGTTTTTTCACCTGATAATAAAAAGAAAACTATATGTATTTGATCACAAAACCCATGATTCAAAATACGCTAATGGAGCTAAAATTTAGCAGCCAATTTATTAAACTACTTGATTTTTGTACTATTATTGATATTTACTTTCTTTATATATATTATCCTAATAATTTTTTGGACTTTCTTAAAAAAATATCTGGCAGTACAATGCCTTCGAATATTTTTGGTTTTCCAGGCCAAACTACAACATCTAACTATAACATCTAAATCACCACCTTTAAAACCTTGAAACTAAAAACAATAATTGGGATATGATGTGGCGGCATCACTATAAGTTTCTTTCTTATATTATTCTTTCAACTTTGAAGCAAAAGTATTGATTGTCTAAAGTAAAATTTAGAACGTTACATTATTAACAGTATATACCGAGTAACCCAAATATACCAAATAGAAAACTGTCGTTTTATTTAGAATTGTTAAAACCATGGAATTTTAACATTATGCTTTTTAACTATAATATTTTACATTTTCATAAATATATATGGCTAATCAAAGTCAATGCGAAAACATAATATAGAATGTATTTATAAGACATCGTACATAGTTATAGGGCTTTTGGACTAGCCCGATATTTCAATAGTTATTATTGAGTACGTATCCGGTGTAAAAGTTTAGTAATTAAATAAACCAAAATGGTTAGTGAAATAAAGATAATCATCTTGGAAGTAGCGGTTTTTTTTCTAACGGTAGGAATTGCGGTCGTTTCGTCTCATTTGAATCTAATTAGATCCCGCCAGATAAGCCCCAAACTCTATAAAATAAAGGGGCGAACTTTTTTTCCCACCGCACCGACATCCGCGCCGCTGAAAAACTTTTTAATGCAGAGATAAAACTCGACAATTCTCACAATAAGAATTATTTCTGTATCTTTCGGCGCAGAGCCAGACTCTTTGCCCCAGGCAGTAAAACCGCTCTCTTTTTTTTCTGATTTCGCGCGCTTCCGTGTCGTTTTCGCAGTGATGACGTTTAAATTCCGCCCCTACATGCAGCAGAGTGGATAATGTGGAAAATGTTTTCGGCGAGCGCCAGGAAAAGTTTCACATTTTGATGCTGTTGAGGTTTTCCTTTGGGTTGGCGTAACGTTTTGCCAAACTCTAAACATATTAAAATGGGCAAATTTATTTATGAGTTTGGTTAAATATGTTTGCTTGCCAAAGGACCATTCCTAAATTATTTTATGCCTCTGAAAATTTAAATTGGGATATTTCGCTTCATGAAAATTCATATTCCACGATAAACAATATTATAACCGTTATATTAGATTCAGTTTTTATTCCTGATATAGCAATTATTATAAGTATTGAATTTTAATGTCAATTTTATATGGCATTGTTAGGTCTGTAAATTTGTTTTAAATATATATTTTATAATTTGAAACTTTACTGTGAGAAATGTGTACAACGTATTTTAAAGTATTGGCCGTCAACGATGTATCTCTTGATGCTATCCGCAGATAGATTGCAACTCATAAGTTGGTGCAAGTGGTGATTTTTTGTCATGGTTGCTCCTCATCTCGTTTTTGATCGTTTTTTACGCAGTGGTCAGCTCAAGCGCGTCAGTTGTAGTCGATATTGAGTCTCGCTGGTAGTTTCATCGAGTAATGCCTTTAAGTCCTCGTTCTCACATTATTTTTTTGGATATTCAGAACGCCTTTTATCTTCGGTGTCTAGGTAACCATTTTAAAATCGTCGAAACTAGTAGTTACATGTTGAAATCAATGAAGAATGGTTCTAATAAACTCGACAGGATATTAGATAAACTTCAGATGCTCTTCTATTAAAATTGAAGTAAAAAGGTAAAACTACCCGCAATACTACTTAGATTTACTCGGTAAACAAAAAGTATTTGTTTACACTTCGATTAAATGACACATATTGAAGATTGAGGCCTCAACACGAAGTTTGTTACAAATGTACCCGATGCGATTTAAGACCATCTCTTGCAAGTCACCTTTCAAGTTATTTCTTATACCTGCTATAATTAATTTGATAATCATACTTAATAATTAATTAATAATAACATATATTCAATCAATTTTGCCATTTTCATGCTATTCGTTATAAGCTCAACCAGCATAAAACATATATTTCATGATACAAAATGGAAAACACCATTTCGTGAAATTCAGATTTCCACGAAAGAATTTTTCAGGTGCGAGAAGGGCTAGAAGTCAGAGAGCGGTCTTTCACTGAGCGAATAAACTCGAAATAATTTTTCCATTAATTCAGTTATGCAAGTGATGATTTTTTTAACTGTATGTGTAAACACTTGATGCTGGAGAAAATTGACTTTTTCCCTTTAGTTCTAATTTTTTTGTTTAGTTAAAATTATTTTTTTACAACAAATTAATCTTCTAGTAATATTGAAAGTTTGTTTGTTCACCAATTTGGGGTTAATACACACATAAAATCACTTCTCACACATCTACAAACAATTAGCGAATTAACTGTTATTGTCGGGCTTGTGAAAACAAATTCGCTTGCCATGTCACACTACTCTTAAGTCTGCTGTTTTGAATTGTAAAGCGTATACTTTTTAGTGTTGCCGTTAAGAATTCATGGTGTTCGTGGATGTACATTTATGGGGTTTACAGGTTGCACTTATGTGTTATATTTGACAGTAACTTATTTACCAACAATCATTTTTGGATCATCCGTTTCCAGTGTACCAAGTCGGCGAGTGGAATGTTCCAGGTATCCATTATTACCAAGCACGATTTTAAATATTTTTGTATAAATTTAGTGCATTCAAATATGTATTTTTAATAATATTAGCAAATATTAATGGCAAATTTTGATTTTTATAACACTGTTATTATTAATATATTAGTTCGCCCATGGACAATGCGTCCAGTTTTCAGTTAATATGTTATTGCTAACACTACAAATTAAATGTTATGGATACTATAACCGTCATTATGGTTTCATCAACTAGCAGTCGGTGTTGAATGCAGTAATAGCAGTTTAAATTTGAGTAATATTTTACGTAGTAAGTTTTTAATTTAAACTATATAATTTTTATTCACGTTCAGCATGAAATGTAATGCTCTGTATCATAAAATATATAAATTTAAAATTTATTTCATGATCAATACCCAAATTTTGAAAGGAATTAATATATGTATGTGCTAAAGGACTTAATTTTTAAATTTGCAAAGAAAATAATGAACAATTTCATTTAGTCTCCAAAACACGGACTTTTAACGGAAAAATAGGTTACCAATTTAATCAAATTATCTCGCAGATTGTGTTTTATATCATAATTGTGTTATTTAAGCTATATGAGGTTCACTCCCATAGCAGCATCTAGGCATCTAGCAACATGCGAAGAGGCTCAAAACGAGGAGCAATATAAGAAGATGATATAACGGTTCAATTGAAAAGTCCCCGGCCTACCATAGTAAAACATATTTTTTGGCAAAATTAATTTTCTTATTCAACATAATTCCCTTCAAGGGTGATACACTGATACCAACTTTTCGATACCATTTTTGTAGTACGATTTGTTCCTTTCTTCAAAATAGGCCTCAATTTCGGCGATCACCTCTTCATTCGACCAAAATTTCTTCCCAGCGAGTATTCTTTTGAAGTCTGAGAATAGGAAATAGTTGCTGGGGACCAGATCTGGAGAATACGATGGATGGATGGATTTTTGTCATCGTTTTCACTGACCTGTGACACGATGCATTTAATGGTGAAGCAGCACTTTCTTTTTATTCAAATTCGACAGTTTTTCAGCAATTTCGTCCTTCAAACGGTCCAATAACGCTATGTAATAGTCGCTGTTGATGGTCCTTCCTTTTCCAAGGTAGTCAATGAAAATTATTCAAAGCGCATCCCAAAATAGAGACGCCATAAACTTGCCAGCCGACTGTTGCGTTTTCCGGGAGCGGGTTCATCGTATGCAGTCCACTTGGATGACTATCGATTGGACTTCGGAGTGAAATGGTTGTTGTTTGTTTCATCCATTGCTTGTTTCATCCATTGTCACATGTCGGCGCAAAAACTCGGGTTCATTATGCTTGATCATGTTCTAACACTGCTCCGAATCATTAACTCGTCCATGTTTTTGTCAAAAGTGAGCTCGCGAGGCACCCACTTTGCACAGAGCTTTCTCATACCCAAATATTCGTGAATGATATGATGCACACGTTCTCAGTTGATATCTTTAAAGTGTCTGTTTTTTCATTCAATATCAACTTACGGTCATTCAAAATCATTTTGTTTGAAGAGAAGTTCCGGGAGTCCGGAAACTCGGCATCAAGCCAAGTTTTTGCTTCAACTGTATTGTTTCCCTTCAAAAAGCAATATTTTACCAATACGCGAAATTCCTTTTTATCCATTTTTTTCACAATAACAAAAGTTGCTTCGCTCAAAATGCTATAATTCACAAACTAATGATCCGACAGCTCTCAAATTTATACACGCATCTTTTGATGGTTAAGGCTAACTAAAAAACATATGGATTTAATTCTAGTAACGCCATCTATGTATCAGGCCGGGGGCTTTTCAATTGACCTGTTAAATGAGAGTCAAATCCATTAATAACTAATTAAAACGTATTTAAAACTATGCGTTCTTCATTATATTAGAGATTCAAATTGAAACCGGTTGTTTTACAGCATATGTCGTCAATGTAAAAAGAGGACATAAAACGGCTCTGACATGTCAAGCCAAAATATTTGTCCATAATTCGTCATCATCAGATTTTTTAATAAAACACAGCGTGAGATACCAAATGAGTAGACAAGACTAGTTTTGTGCAAAAAAAACGGCATTTTTGGGAGGTATTGCGTTTTGGTTTTAATTGCAAAAAATCTACAGCCGAAGCACGTACGATAAATGAGTCATATGGTGACAAATGTGTTAGCGACAAAGCCTGACAGGTGTAGTTCTAGTGGTTTAAATTCGGTGATATGCGCGAGAAAGATAAAGAGCGTTCCGAAGTAGTAAAAGAGTTCGAAAATGTGGAATTGATAGAGCTGGTGAAAGATAATTCAGCAAGGATTTCTTATTTATGTACTGATATGTTAGCAACTGCTCAAATGATAGAAAATATAGAGCTTTTTTACATAACTACATAATTGATTCACTTGAAGTTACAAAATGTGAAAGGGTTTAAAACACCAAAACCGTTAATTTACTAAAACAGTTTCATTTAAAGGAGAGAATAGACGACTTGGTGGATAGCTATAGAAAACGGCACTGATAGTTTATATTTATTAGTAAACAGGCCAAATCCATCACTGTTATTTATAATTAAGGTGTCAGGTAGTTTTAAAACAGATGGCCCCTGCACATGGCACAATAAAGTCTTCAGCGGTTGCATTATGTAACACTTCCCTCCTTAAGAAACGGCCACAGGGACTTACGTGGTCGTAGCTTACAGTCGTAAAATTTTATTTGAGTATCGATTTTACTTTTGTCACCAGTTTTTTTTGAAGATCTTCAAAATAGCACTATTTTTAATAAAAATTCGATGTATTCCTACTGTATGGTTTTAAAAATTGCGGTGACTCTAGATTTCAAAAGTCCACGACTGAGAAACTGAGCTACAACAATCGGCCTTTGAGGATTTCTAAGGATTTCTATCAATTAGAAAACGTACCAAATCCATATCATCTATTCCATCATTCAGGTGTCAAGTTGGTTTAAAAATATGGTCCTTGCACATGACCACGATATAATATAAATTGTGTAAGTAATATCTATGACCTAGACGTTTAAATGCCCGTATAAATTTCAGCAACAATTACAGATTTTTCCTGACAGGAGAGACTCCTGAAGAAATAAAACTATTGGAGACGATATATCCGATCGATTAGTCAGTTTCAGCATTTTCTTGCAGGAGACGATAAAATCGTTTCATAGTTGACTTTCCCAAATCGAATCCGGGAAATTACGAGACCTACAGACACAACCTAATTACCATTTTCGAGGCGAATGTCTCATTATAATTTCCCTTTCCGACAAAGCCAAACGAATCCGTCAGACAAATTGGGTGAGAAAAAATTCTTGGAAAGTCTCCTGGCCTCGCACCGTTCGAACAGAAAGGGGTGTTGTTTAATGGCTTGTTACTGAAAATGGTTTATTAAAAATCCATTAAATACCTTCGCGTGTACTATAAAATATTCAGCTTTCTGATGGGTTATGTGTTAAACTTCCGACAACTTGTTTTATGCTTTTATGAGTAAAGGTAGGCAAGCCCTTTCGTCTGCCCTAATCTATCCACTTTTTTCCTATTATCAGTAAATCAGTATTTATAGATATTTAATCTATTCATTTAGATTTGAAAGAATAATTTATTTAAACCTAACGTTTTTAAAGCTTTATTGCTTTTTAATGGCTGAACTATAAAATCATATCTTTCGTAAATTCTTATATGAACCTTCCATATTGATTATTATAATTAACATTTACGTTCTATATTTACGGAGAATAAGACCGAAATTTTTATCAAAGCAGCCCTCACGTTTTCTTAATAACAGAACGAATTGGAAGAGTACTGAATAAGCCGAACATCAGAGTAAATTCAAACTACCCAAGATGTCACAGGCGCTTCCTAACTTCCAAATTAAAATGTACTCGCTAAAAGTAACAGGTCCACTGTGAAGGTGGAAAAGTGTTCATAGGATAGAATGAGAGAATGAAGTATACGAATAAAAGACCATCAAATAAGTGTGAGTTATGGAAACGCGGTTCAGTCAACTTTGGCTAAAAACTGGATAGTGTTCACAATAATCAGCTCAATAAAGTCGAGTTTTCAGCCTCTATTCATATTCGTACTATTCATATTCCTCGTTCCGTTTTTTAATTTACTCAGCATATGGTAAAAAGGAAAACAAAAGCAGGGTCCTTATGTGTAGCCAACTTTTCTTTTCTCTTGCTTAAATAGGAGGCCCTGGTTAAATAGGATAACTTCAAAACTAGAATTCCCGCACTGAAGATGCAATCTGTAATGATTACGAAACGTTAACTAGTTTTCAACAAATGCGGCTCAAATGTGGAAGCCAGTAGTTCAAATGTGACATTAAATTTTCCGTATTATTAATCTCCTCAGGATTCGTGCTAAAAATAGCTTTTGGGTTGAACTTGAACCGACGAGAAATGACTCAATAAATTTATAAGTTGAAAATTGTTATTTAGAGCATCATACTTTATGTGATTGAATTATCATTAGTGTTAAGAAACAGGTATTATACGGAAACGTTCGTAAAACACTTAACAATAGACCCAGCCAACCGACCGAATATACCTTGACACGGTTGAAACATGTACTAATCTGATCAACACATGAATGGGTAAGCAGCACATCTACTGTTACGAAATAAACCAAAACAATGCACCTTGATAAATCGTTGATGCTTTGATCAATTATAGCTTGTTGATATCTTCAAAAAAACATGTCATTATTTTGATATAAAATTAAGGCAATAAACGTAATGTGTGATCAAATATAATAACATATAATTACAAATTTTGTTTTGCGAAGCACTATTGTTAAATATTATGAAAATACGTTTTGTGATACTTAGTATTGTTAAAACCTATCCACCTAATTTCATTAGAGAGCGTATTTAATTTGATTTAATATCGATTACAAGATCGACTTGATTGAATATGCAGTGATAGAGAGAAAGACGTTACACTCTCTGGATATATTGTTACATAAAAGTTATAAATTACATAAAACGTAAACATTTCATTTGTATTTACCAAGTAACAATTTGAAATACTTCACATTTTAACATAGTATTTTGAAAACATAATTTATGTTATGAAAGCCATTTCTTTATTACAGCCTTTACCGATCCATTCATTGGGATCTTCTCCACCAGGGTGGTGTTCTTTCTAGTTATTTAACAGCTAATTTTCAAATCAGAGCAAAGACATATGGTTCGTTTAGTTCTCCTTGTGAGTCGCTCTATAATTTGGAGGAAAATACTAATTCTGCCCAAGGAATAAAACCATACCTCTATTGAAAAGTTATTTTAACTTTTATCATGTTCCATCAACTTTTGGCGCCCTTACACACTTTTTATTATCGTCTTGATAAGGTTGATAAGGTTGATAGGGTGGTCTAGTATTGCACTTTGAAATATCTATGTCTATTCATAATTTAAAATAGTGTATGAAAGGACTTACATCCCTCAAAAACAAAACAAAACCACTGCAACTTAAGATTTAATAATATAAATATTAATCTTTCTAGCGCATTTTACTGGTAAAAAGGACATTGCTCAAAACAAGGAAAGTATCAAACAACGCTAGTCGGTTTATAAATTATATATTATTATCTCTTATGTTTCATATAATATTTTGAAGAATTTTGCAGACATTTAATAACTAGACAAATTTAATAGGTAGATTCGGTTACATGTTCAACAGACATCAGACAGCTTTGTGCCTCTTTTTAACTAGAATAAGTTTAGAAGGAAAATATTGACTAATTTACAAACTGTAATAGGCAATAGATCATATATCTGGATTTTGTGCGTTCACTGCTATTTTGAATGGACTATAAGCTTTATACTTAATACATAACAAAATAATATGGCAGATTCCAGCTACTGAGTGGCGAGTCGTTAAATTAACAATTTTTTATCCATATGAATAAATACAATAAACTCATACCAGAAAAATATAACAACACTTTACAGTAAGTCTTTAACGTGATATTTCTGGTACAAAATTTAATTGATAGAAAAAGTGTTAAATAAAAATGTACTAAATTACTTTCTAAGTCTAAAAACATCAGATACATAATATTTAACATTTCAATCATATATTGATTTAAAAAATCTAAAGAATAATTTAACTGACTTATTACCTAACTAAAAATATTATATTATATCAAAAATTGACATATTAATTAAATTAAATTTAAAATAACCTCAAATCGTTTCTACTCAAAAGTCAAATTTCCAGACAAATACCACATTCAAAATATGCGCCACCGCCATCGACCTATCCATCAGCTTATCGAGAATAAATGCACCACATCAATACCGTCCACAAAAACGATTATTATTCGTAAAGCCGAGCTTGTCGTCTCTCATATATTATAAGGAACCGCCAATTTCCCTAAAATAGACCGGCGGCATAACGGGACCTGCATGAGAATCGGCACAAACTTATTAGACAACAACAATTTGCATATTTACATATGGTAATTGGGCTAGATGTCGGATAACACACTGTACACTAATCTACTGACTCGCTCGGTTCCCGATTTTCTCGGCGGCTTGAGGGACAGAGGGCGCGGGAACGAAGAAAAGGTGCGGGGGGTTATGCAAACACACAGCTCTAGGTTAAATAACCTTACGGTTCTTGGACTTGTGTTTGGTAAACAATGGGTACAAGAAATTCGGGAGTTAATTATCTATTCATCGCTCGGCTACCTAGGTACGAATTTGTCCCTCGACAATTTGTGGGACTGCTAAATTGTTTGGTTGTTTCTGGTTTAAAAAGAATATAAATTATGCCCGGTAGAGTTTATCTAAATAGAATAAATATCTTACTTTTCGTCCAACATTATTTTAATCGGGTGTATAATTACTTTATTTGTAACTTTTGCAATTACACCGTTGGATTTGCTAGTCTTATTTCGTTGTTGGAAAAGGTCCCATTTTCAGCACCTTCATACAACTAACAAATATTTTTTTTAAAGACGCTAGTCTGAATTAGAAACTTTTTCAATATCCTGCATTATTGTAGTTCAATGAACATTTGAACTGATTCTCGAAAACACATATTTGAAAAGATTACATTTGTATATTTGTGAATCTTAATGCTTGTTTAAAGATTCTATTTATGCACCAGTTAATGTAATAGTAACATTCTGAAGTGCTTTATTTCTTAATGTTCATACTTGCTTTTGATCATATTGCTTTTCTGATTCATAATGCTTATAATTGGATGCTTTGCTATTAAAGCTGACTATTTTTTTTAATTATTAAAGTTTATTTTCTTATATGAGGAATTAAAATGAATTGTATTTTATCAATTTGCATTCATGTGATCTTATATAATATAGTTTATTGTAGCTTGGAGACGGATACTTGGTCGTTCTGGACTCTCATTTCCATTCTCATAGAACACTTAACATAATGTTGCTTTCTTTAGTATCATTTCATTCTACATAACGTGATGAGCAATAGAATAAAACGTTCTTTACACTGTTACCTGTTAATCATTCTATAATAAGACTTCATTGAATTACTGAAGAGATATGCGAATTACTTTCTGTACGTTCTTATATAATAACAATTGCATACTTCATGCAATATTTTTATACCGTATATTCAATTCAAATACATTTAAAGTTTATTTAAACTTATGAAACTGAATAGCTCTAAGTTGTGAATGACATGTATATCTTCTCTTCTTTGCGAAATTTAATCCACAAAGACCTAAAGTTGTGTAAAAGATATTTATTTTAAACAAAACATATTTATGATAAAGAGGTAACATATAAGTATACATTTGCAAGAAAGCTGTAGAAATATAATTCTAGTGATTTCTTTATTTTTGAAATGAACGTCTTAATGGCTGTTTGGTCAAATAATGGTTCTATATGACTAGACGCTTATATCCTTGAGAAGTGGTAGTAGGTGAAGAGTTGAAGCATTGTGATGTTCTAAACATAATTAAATAAAATATAGTTGTGTCGGCACAACTTCTTTTATTCAAACCACATTTGGTGCTATATGGTATAAAATAATAATATCTGATGTCATGGGCAATTATTTGAAATAATGTGTTAATAATCTTGATGCACGATTTGTTAGTCATCAATCAAACCAGATGGTATTGCTGTGAATGAATTGATTGTTGCACACCTAAGCTTTCGGGGGGAATGAACACAGAAAATTAAAAATACGCGTGAGCAGAACTGAGAGTTTAAGCCGAACAGATTTCAAAATTAGTTCAAAGTAGTATTGTGCATGCACTTGGTTCCAGCGTTTGCCGCATAACTTTCAGCGTCTGGCGACGAACGAAATCTCATCCCAGGAGCCGTGAATCTTGATAAGAAATTTGAGCGCGAGTGGGAAAAACTAGCGGGATTTTCCTTGTAATTTAATAATTACTATAAAGATGTCTTTGAACAGTAAATATATGTTTAACATCTATTAATAATTAATAATAGCAATATAATTATTTAAAAAATGAAAATTTATATTTTCCTTGTAAGAACCTTGTTATGAAATCTAAAATAATATTTAATTTAGTGATTTTCTATCTTGCAAATGGCAATTATCAACAAAATTAAACATGTCATTAAAATAAAATTATGTCTCGTATTATTGTTTGTGATACTTGATAATTAAATTGTATTTACAAAAAATAATTTTCTGGTCTTCATACATATAGATACAATTCGTTGCACCAAACTTGCCAAAT
Organism: Rhynchophorus ferrugineus; assembly: GCF_030347505.1. Lineage (NCBI taxonomy): Eukaryota > Metazoa > Arthropoda > Insecta > Coleoptera > Curculionidae > Rhynchophorus > Rhynchophorus ferrugineus. The sequence goes on from NW_027472580.1 coordinate 47,556,049, forward strand.
AATATGGAAAAAGTCATTCACAACTGGTGAGGGATAACATGATCTATAACAATCTCATTATAAATATAAATATTATAAAATAATTATTAACTACATAAAAAGTTTACCAAGGGTAATAACATTATTTTTTACTATATTAATGTTTGAAAATATTCAAATAGTTTCAAATGTATCAATAGTTCAGTTCCAACCTTCGTAGGGTGAAGACGTATTTTCAATACGGTCCAAGCTATAAAAAGATACCTTTCTTTAAAAAAAACCCAGTATTTTATTACGGTTATTTAACTGAGTGTTAAAAACGCATAACAGATGCGGCTATCCGACTCTCAGTGGACCTAAAGTGTAGTGAATACGTGTTTACGTGACCAGACAAAAGGACTGCATCTCATTTTTATTAGTGTTTCAAAATTATTTCATCTTATTTTACAACAGTCCTTTTGAAATTCATTTATAGTATTTTTGGTCAAAAACTAGTGCTAAAATAACGTAAGTGAAAAATGAAGTGCGTGAAATAAACAATGTATTTATTTTTATTTTTTTATCCTCTGGAAGTAAATTAAATAAAATAATAAAAATTAAAAAATGGCAAACCATAGCGATTCAACCAAATCACCTGCACACTTTGATATAAGATTAGAACAAACAGCAATAACGCAAACTCCACCATCAGAATGGACTACAGTCATTAACAAAAAACGACTGAGAAGTCCAGAAGAAGAAATCGCGAGGAAACAAACAAGAACCAGTGACTATTGGTTACAGAAACCGATAGAGACAAAAAACAGTTTTAGCAACCTGTGGGAAGAAATTGAAGAGAACATACAACCAAGCCCTGAAAAAGTTGTTCCCAAACCACCACCAATAACAGTCTATAAGGTAGGAATAATAAAAAACATCCATGACTTATTGAAAACCATTACTACGAACTAAACAATTAAAACAGTGAGCTATGAAACAATTAAAATCCATTTGTTCGAAGCGGATCACTTTAAAGTTCTTATAAAAGAATTAGATGAAAGAAACACCCAATACCATATATTCAGGCCAAAATCCGAGAGAAAATTTAAATTCGTATTAAAAGGATTACATCACGGGACAGACTTTAACACCAACAAGGTAGCACTAGCTGAAAAAGGTCACGAGGTCGTAAATATTCACAATATACGACATCACACGACAAAAAAACCTCTGCCTATGTTTTATATAGATATAAAACCTAATGGAAATAATAAGGCGGTGTATGAAATCACCAAATTGGAAAATAATATTATTAAATGCAAACCACCACATATAAAAAGAATTATACCACAATGCACAAGGTGTCAAGCGCACGGGCACACAAAGACTTACTGTCGCAAATCATATAGATGCGTAAAATGTGCAGGAGAACATAAGACAGGAGATTGTACTCGTAAAGTTCGCGATGAAAAAGTGAAATGTGCTAACTGTAACGGAAATCATCCAGCGAACTACAAGGGTTGCGCAGTTTACAAGCAACTACAGCAGAAACTCTATCCTACCTTAAGGGAAAAAAGGCATCAACAAATACAATCCACTACTACCAATCTACCACTACCAACCAGAACAAGTCAACCAGACATAACTTATGCCCAAATAGTTGAAAATGGTTCAGCACAAAAACGAGAGACAATATCTCAACCTACTGAAACTAGCAACATCTCAAGATTAGAAAATATGATGGCCAAACTAATGGATCAAATGAGTACGATGCTTGGTCTACTCACAACCGTCGTAAGCAAACTTGCCTAATGCCTGAAACCAATAGCTACAAAATCGCCGTCTGGAATGCCAATGGGCTCCAACAACACGCCAGGGAACTAAAAATGTTCGTAATTGAACAAAATATTGACGTTATGATGGTTTCCGAAACACACTTTACGGACAAAAATTATCTGAAAGTTCCTAAATATAAGCTCTATCATACAAATCACCCTGATGATAAAGCACATGGAGATACAGCCATAATAATTCGAGATGATATAATGCATTTCGAAAAAGAAAAATTCCGCAAAGACTACCTGCAAGCCACCAGTATAACCATAGAGGAAGCCCATGGACCATTAACATTTTCTGCGATTTATTGCTCACCCAAACATAACAACAAGGCAGAACAATTTCAAGAATTCTTCAGTACGCTAGGTAATAGATTTATAGCAGGAGGAGATTATAATGCAAAACATTTAATGTGGGGTTCAAGAATAATAACCTCAAAAGGTAGAGAACTGCTCAAAGCCATAAGGATATATAACTTACAACATATCTCTACTGGTGAACCAACATATTGGCCTTCAGACAGAAATAATAAACCAGATACAATAGATTTCTGTATTACAAAAAATATTGATCCAAAAAAGTGTCAGGCAGAATCATGTTTCGACCTGTCTTCTGATCATTCACCAATAATAGTAACAATTTCTTCAAAAATTACCATCAAAGATAAACCCCCTTCTCTGTGCAATAATAGAACTAACTGGCCCTCATTTAGAGAAAACTTAGACCAAAATATCTCTCTAAACTTACCGTTACAAACTGAAATGGATATAGAAATAGCAGCAATAAATCTTACAAAAAATATACAGGAGGCAGCATATTCCGCGACTCCCAACAGTGAAACATTTCCAAGAAAAAATACACATATATCATGTACAATACAGAAAAAGATAGCAGAAAATAGAAAGTTACGACGAAATTGGCAACAGCAAAGGACTGAAGAGAATAAAAGAAAATAGGGCCATAAAAGAGCTGAGAGATCTAATCCAAATGGAACAAAACCAAGGCATTCAAGAATACCTAGAAAACTTGACATCAACTGAGGCTACAGACTATTCGTTGTGGAAAGCAACAAAAAAGCTTAGGAGATCCCAGCAGCATAACCCACCTATTAAAACAAGCGAAAATAATTGGGCGAGAAGCAATAAAGAGAAGGCCGACATTTTCTCAAAACACTTAAAAAATGTTTTTAAACCTTTCCAGTCTCAGCTACATAAAGATGACGAAAATAAAATTATTAGCTTTCTAGATTCGCCATTTCAAATGGATTTAGCGCACGAGAAATTAACGGTCAAAAAAGTTAAACATACAATAATGAGAGAGATTAATATTAAAAAAGCTCCTGGTTATGACTTAATTACTGGCAAAATTTTGAAAGAACTATCAGAAAAGGCTATAAAACTATTAACATATATATTTAATGCTATGCTACGAATTAATTACTTCCCTAGTATCTGAAAAGTAGCTAAAATATTAATGATACTTAAACCAGGAAAAATACCAGAAGATGTGACCTCCTACCGACCTATAAGTTTATTACCAATAATCTCGAAAGTTTTCGAGAAATTATACATAAAAAAACTAAACTATATAATAGAAAAAAGAAAGATTACTCCAGAACATCAGTTTGGCTTTCGCAATAAGCATGGGACTATAGAACAAGTGCATAGACTTGTAAACCAAATAAACGCTGACCTAAATGCCAAAAGATATTGTTCGGCTGCTTTCATAGACATATCTCAGGCTTTTGACAAAGTATGGCATACGGGCTTGCAGGTTAAACTAAAGAAACTTCTCCCTCATCCGGACTATCAGCTACTAAAAAGGTATCTCACTGACAGACATTTTATTGTAAATCAAGGCGATGAACATACCGAATTAAATCCCATATATTCAGGAGTTCCGCAAGGTAGTGTACTGGGTCCACTACTGTATCTTCTGTATACGGCTGATCTGCCCACCACAAAAATAACTACTGTGGCAACATATGCAGACGATACAGCAATCTTAGCATCCCATGAAGATCCAGTCACAGCATCAATAAACCTACAAACCCACCTGGAGCAAATACAATTATGGTTGAAGACATGGCGCATTAAAGCCAATGAATCAGAATCCACACATATAACGTTTACCCTGCGTAGAAGAACATGTCCACCAGTAAATATCAATCATCGTCAACTCCCCCAAGCAGAGCATGTTAAATATCTTGGTATGCATTTAGATCGACGCCTAACCTGGAAGAAGCACATATTCTCTAAACGGAAACAACTAGGACTAAAATGATATCAAATGTATTGGCTCATTGGGCGCAAATCCAAGTTATCATTAGATAACAAGGTATTGCTGTATGAGTCTATACTCAAGCCCATTTGGACATATGGAATTCAACTATGGGGTACCGCTAGCAAATCTAATATATCCATCATTCAACGGTTTCAAAATAAGGTGTTGCGTGCCATTGTTGATGCTCCGTACTATATTTCAAATAAAGTGATACAACGCGATATTCCTCTAGAACCTATAACGAGTGTAATCCAACGTGTTTGTGTGAAGTACTTCGAAAGAGTGTCAGTGCATCCTAATGTACTCGCTAACCAGCTAAATATGCGATAGTGAAGTGCGTAGACTAAAACGTTTAACACCACCTGATCTGATTACTGGACATATGTAGAGTTTAGAATAAGCATTAGAATAAGACTAATTAATTAAGATAATATTTTATATAGAAGATTGCTTAATGAAGTGATTTTCTACATGCCATGTATATATAATATAAACAAAAGAAATACTTATTGCTAATAGGGCAGATTGTGGACTCACGAAGAGTAATAAAAAAAAAAGTATCAATATACAGTATACTCAACTAAAGGTTCTTCCATATGTTCTTTTCCACTTTTCCTTTTTAGATATAGGGATATTTACTCAAAAAAGGTCTTTGAGATAACCTTGAGGTCTTGAGAAAAAGGCCGATATTTTCTACCTAAAATATAGAGTAAAACCCATTAAATACAGTAAATTTAGAAAAGAGCCACATATCTATATTATTCTGTAGACAAAAGTTTTCATATTACTGCGTACTCGTATTATATGTCCGAATGTGCTTGTTAGTAAGTTTATTGTTTAGTTTATTATTTTAAAATATACCACTCTTCCTACTGACTCTGACTTTGACTCTTTCACCCAAATCATCCTGTACTCGTCAAATTTTTTTTCATACTACTTACATAAGAGTGTTAACAAACATTTCATCTTAAAAACAATAATATAATTACTAAAATATAACCATACAGCATGTAGTAAGAATACATTCATACCTGTCTATAATTCGTCTCTTTCCTCGATAGCTGAATTGATCTTAATAACTCTGTTTATATATTTTGTACCAACAGTGGAGGTAATATTTTTAATTTATGATTTTGTTATAATTACTTCCTAGTGAAATTTATACATATGTACTTACAATATTTTTCCTTGGGGCCGAACATTTCCTTTTACGATTTTCATTGTAGGCATTAGAGAACCGTAAGTGTTTGAAATCTCTACAGAAATCTATAAATAGAATACTGAATACTTCATTATGTGGCTGGCTATACTTACGATAATTTGATGATGTTGAAAAAATATTCGCAAGACAATTTATTTTGCTATGTCACTGTGATAAATATTTACCATATATACCATATACAAAAGAATAGGTGCTTTAGAACCAAGCGATGAAAATCTTCTAATGACTGTTAGGGATCGAGACTTTCCAAGAGGAACCGAACGCGCCAGAAGATTTCGACAACCAAGAAATATCGCGAACGGAGAGCTGTTCGCCGAATTGTCACCGAATGTTCGCACATAACTTGAATTATTCACCTTATTCATGTCTGTACTGACGAAAAGGTATTGGCAAACAACATACAATCAACCTCGGGATATAATAATTTTTTAGCGTCTAAAAATTAACAATAATTTTGAACACTAGACTTTTCACACCTGCTTTATGATTATATATCAAAAAAAATGTAGCGATGTTCCAAATTCGAATGTGGTTTCATGGAACAAAATAATAAATAGTCTTCAATATTTTAACATTATCTATGGAATATTAAGTCGTCGCTGTAATCGATAAAAAAGCAATCGCTATCAATTATGTCCTAAAAGAACATTTCGAACGAAACGTTTAAATCGTCGCCTACTTTGTATACGAAACTAATTCCGTATATCCGTTCTGTCCTTCTTGTTTATTCGTCGAAAATCGGAAATTGAATAGGCACGTCTGACACCAGCGACGCTAAATTTTAGCGGCGATGCAGCCGCACAGTTTGTTTGCTACTTTGACACGTAAAAATACGCTTTGAAAAAGGAAGTTGGCGTTTTAATACCGATATGGATCCCGCCTACGAAATTAGACCGTATTGGCTTTGAGTTTATTTTGGATCATCGGTTGGCCGTTAAAAGCAATCGACATTCGATGTGACAAGAATGGGCTTGAAAGCCCATTTCATCATGAAACACGATTCACTACCATCAATCAGTTTGTTAATTAACGACTTGTTTGATTTGCATCAACATTCTAATATATCGCATGAATATTGTGTAATTTGATATAGAGAATATTATATTTTAGTAATACCTAGTGGCTAGTCAAATTATATATACTAAAATATGACATTACACCTTTCTATAGACTAAATTAGTGAATTAGAGAAGAAAATAAAGAGATGGGGCTGGATGGATATAATAATCAACTGCAGCAAAACATACTTAATAATAGCCGCGTTCTAATGGCGAATACTTTATATTTTCACATAAAAAGATAGAAGTTAATTCGATTCTAATTCAAATTCACATCACAAATATTCGCGCTCTTGATCCAACTCTTATTGCTTAAACACTAAATTGAGTATTTGGTGAGTATTTCAAGCGCACACGTTACCATCATCATCAATACATAGCCGGCGCTTAGGAAGACTGTCTACTTGTCAGGTCCACCCTAAAGGTCGATTTTACCACAGAAGTGTTTGAGGAATTCGTTCATTTTTTATTCTAAAGACTGGGCATTAATTGTCGCATTTTAAACAAATACTATTATAAGGCTGTCTTGGAGACAAACATGTAGAAATTGTCTTAGGCGTCTAAAGACCTCAACTTACAAATGTCAGACTGTAACGATCGTCAAGTTTGGGAGGCTTACAGAATTCATACAGAATGATTGATACAAGCATTTCAAGGAGACGGATTTTATATTAAACTAGAGAATCCGCAAAAGCTTCTGCAATTCATCTTGTTATTTTAACAGTAGATGCTACTTTCTTCTCCTGTATCTTAGATAATTAAAAATAGTAATTCCACCTTAGTGCCTTAGTATCCTAAACTCCTCTAACTGATTTTTTTAGGAGATTAGCAGGCAGTCCGTTATTTGTCAATATTTGGACTTTTCTATCGCAAATGCTCAAGCAATATGTTTACCAACACAACCACAAATCAGTCTAAATTTGTCCCTTTAAAGCCTGTCTTCAAGCGTAGTACGTAAGTAGTGTTTTTTGTGCCCTATATTTCAGTTCACAATTCCTTGCTCTTTTATTTTTACGTTTTCTTTCGTCTAGAGTGATCATTGTGTACTCGTCTATTCTACTGTTAGTGTAGTGTGTTAGTGTAAACTTAACGGCCATTCGTCGTAGTTTCTTCGCGTCTTTCTTTAGACACAAATTCATAGAGTGTTATTAATTCCACTTTCACACAATTTTCTCTGAAAGCTCATCAGAAGCTCATCAACTTGCTTGAGATTTTTATTAATTAATTTGTTGTGATTTTTTGGTGATTGACTTATTTATTATACACCGTTCGTAAATGACAAACTGACAACTGGATGCTTTCAAGGAAATTACTGTGCCTTCTAGAAGAGATTGATCAGAAAAATAATCCAAATCAGAAATACTTTTATTATATAGGTAAATTCAAGTACATTTAACTTCAGTTATTGCGATATATCTTTGTTAAAAGCATGGAGATCTTCATAGCTTTAAGCAAGTCGTAAAAGCATTCATTAGGAAGAAGGTATAGTGAATCTGTCAGTCTGATTCTGTTAATTACAATAACAACGCCAATACTTTATTATTAAAGAATGCTTTATGGATCTTAAATTGATTGTTTCTATGGACAAAACCTTATCCGCCACAGTTTGTGGTCTTATTGTTATGTTGGGTTTGCCTTCTTCTCCACAACTTTCATTTTGTTATATTTTTCGTCTAGAGTAATGATCGTTCCCCTCTTTGGTAATGTAGAGTGGCTTTTATTGGATTAACCGACGTGAGTCCTAAATTCACTTGCGTGGTGAAATGACGATCTTGACGATACTGATGTTGCATTGGCACTTGCTGTTCAATGAAGGTTAAATGTACTTGTGCAGTTTTACATGTAGTAGTTAAGAAAATATGTGGATTGGAATGCATTGTTTGTTCTTTCATTTGAATTTGATTTTACAGCAAAATTATTGGATATTGCTTGTTTCTAGGTACAAATATTAAATAAACAAATATTGGGACCGTATAGACTATCTTTCACATCATAACCGATACCTTTAAATTATTTTAAGGGTTGAAGAATTATATAGCAGCGAACCACTTGAGTACCTCAATATTACAATTTTTTTCAATGAGTTTCAGTGTATTGATAGTGCTGTTTTCTAATATTTTCAAGACTTTTGTAACATAATGTCAGAAAAACTATGAATTGTGTAATATTCCAATCATCCTTTTTGATCTACTAATTCTTTATTATGTTTTTAATTATATTTTTACAAAACCATTATTAATATCTCGATTTATCTATAACTAATACTGAATATGGCTTGTTTTTTGTTTTCTCATGAGCATTAGTAGCATCCGTCAATAGCAGTTTTTTTTTTGTTTGATCAGATCATAAATACCACTAATATTCTTGCATTTTTTAAAATTATGCCGAATATTATTAAATCATTAAAGCCAGCAGTATACAATTTCGACCATAAAAAATTAAACAAGTAATCTGAAATAACACCTACATTTCTGAAAGCATCAAGGCTCTCTAAAAATAAAAAGGCTCTTCTAATTTAAATAATTTTAATAGAATTACATATAGACAACGAAAACCAAGACAATATACAACTTGTTTATAGACATATTATCGTGGTTTATAGACATACTATACCGACATGGTACTGATGATGCCGTTGATTGGAAAACCGCCAGAAATTTTGAAATATCCAATAAAAAGAATTAGTATTGCCGGCAGTAACAATAAATGTTAAAAAAATGTTAAAAATTATAAATAAATAAATAAATGCAACTGAAATCTACATTGTATTGATGAAAACAAATACCAAGCAGGCTGTGACAACAACGCAGCAGTTATTAATTTTCCAGAGAAAGGTTTTCCATGTAATATGACAAATCAAAGCAAAGTGTCTCCTTTGTTTCACGTTATTCAACTATCTTCGACTTGTTAATTTTCACTTCACCCAAAGAACAATCCAAAACAATATTTGCTTTATGAAATATTTTCTTCAATTTCAATTTGCCGACAAGGGAAAACGGAGAGAAAAGAATAATAAAAGATGAGCGGCCCGAAAAAAAACTCGACAATTTAAGGAAAGCAAAAAAACGTCAAGCCAGGCCATGAAATGTACACAAGGCAATAGAAGCATAATAACGGTTGGCGAAGTTTTAAATGAACTTTTCAACTTTTTTTTTTCGGTACGCTTTCCCCCCTCGGCCAAAATATGATGCTCCATTAACGAGATGGCCCAAAGCAATTTCTCGAAGAGATCCCCCGCAAAAATTTCGTGAGTTTTATGAAAGATTTGTAACTTAATTATTGGCTCGGATGTATGTCTTATCGTCTTAGACTTCTGTCTGTGGAAATTACAGCCATCCTTATATAGCTCAGGCTGGATAACTAAGATTATTAAAAGCCAAGTTTACGCTTGAGTAGATTAGACCCGTGACTCGAATCTCGTCATATATTACATCAGTTCTGTTTCCGTCGAATTATTTTATTAGTTATTTTTTCCTATATCAATCTAAATAAAAATGTTATTGTTCTTTTCTACAAAATCTGTAATTTTCGAAAGTTCTTTACTAATTCTCCTGTAAAAATGACTGAAATTTACACTAGAGCACACGTAATTTGTTATTTGTTTTCTGCACGTATAATGAAAAATTTTTCATTTTAGGTGCTTTTAAGAGAATACATAAATCAAGGATTTTATTGAGAATAATTCAGGCAATATATATTAATAAACATGTTTTTAATAATTTTCCACATTTTTTTTTCGCCAACTTATCATCAAAGATCCAATTATAGATACGTTTTCGGAAGCCATGCTGCATCAATCTGAACTAATAGTAATCAAAAGGCGCTGTTTATGATGAGTATATCTACAATACCAGTTTTGTTCAGTTTTAGCAACCTGTAATACACTACACTTTATTGATATAATACATATAATACATAATACATACATATATATAATACATTCCATTTTGGTGTCATTGTGGGTAGTTCTCCTGAACTATTTCATGATTTTTTTGCGCTCGGGATTATCATAGTTATATTTCATTGACAATAAGCAAGTAAACCGATGTTCAAGAGTCTTAAAAATGTATTTTAAGTCAATTGGTACTTTTAAGTGAACTAAAAGCCCTGTTAGAATTTGAGCTGGCCTCTGGGCTGCTGTTTTCCATTAACATCAAAATAACCACTATTACACCTTTGAAAGTAAGATAAACTATTAGGATATAATGGTACAGCACCACCATTAAGTTTCTAAAATGTTCAATGGATTTTGACTGCAGATTGCCATGATAATTTCATGTAGAAAAATGTAAAAAACCAGCAACTAACATCATCATCAATTAAAAACAGTTAGGTTAAACTGTTTAACAGTTGTTTATCTCTATATATATCATATTTTCAACAATAATCAACATATATTAAACGACCAAATATGTGGTCATTACATCGATTCATGAATCAACGCATGTCTAGCGATTTGAAGGAGATAGATTCGAATTATAATTCTCAATAACGGTCATTTTCAGGTGATTTACATTTTATATATAGTTTTACGATTTTATTTTTGTTGTTTCTACTTTTCAATATAAGCTGATGATAAAACTTGTATCATAATACTTTCAAAGCGAAAGAAGTCATCCAGGTAAAGAAATCAAATTGTGATATAACGAGCATAAACGAACCGATTAAATAATAAAGTAAGAACTATAAGGTTTGTCTAGGAAACAGAGTTACGTACAAAAATAATTAAGTATGCTCTGGTGCGAGACGATATTGGCATTCAGAATCATTATATCTGCTTCATTGTCAAGAAAATAGATTCCGATGCACTGTGAATTAAGAGTGTGGCCTTAGTGTAGATTATTAAAAAAACTAGATACGAAATAAATATAACTGTATTAAGGAGAATACAAATTCGAGGAGTTCTTCACTAAATAAACTAAAGTCTTTATTCAAAACAGCATTCAAGATGATGATATTTGATGTATGCGCGAGTGATATTTGTTTCTATAAACAGTTCACTTGAGAATATATGCGAAATTAGGTATAAAAGAAGTTATAACGAAAGCATTTTAATCAAATACCTGAAACTCATCAAGAATGCTATAAATCATCATTTCTTGGTACTTTGCAATGGATCATTTCAATATTTAGTTAGTGCATATAAACAGATAAAAATGTACTTTACAAAATGCTGGCAATATTATTTTCACTAGCTGCCAATCGTAGATACGAGTGCGGCAGTCGAAACAAAACGCTCGATTAACTTAAACCTCTTTGTTTTTAGAGCTTATAAGGAACAAGCTAATTTAAACGGTACATATCATAACTATATATCAACGTCCGACCAGGTAGAAATTTTGATAAATAAATTATTGCAATTCAACGCTAAACCACATATTAGAGAAAAACTTTAATAGTAAGAAGTCTCACCATGTATTGGGATGAAAAAGAAAACTCAGATTATTACTTTTACTTTTCACTCATCTATTACTTTATTTTTTATAAATCATAAAAATACCTTTTCCAAAATTTTTACTCGTTATTCCTACTGCTCAAGAAACTCCTCGTTAAAACCAATAAATTAAACTACAATTTATTTTAACATTCAGTTGAGTCACCAATATGAGCTCCCTACAACATCTGTCTGTATATAAAAAAAAATTCATGAGACACCTCCCAGAATACCACGACTATGGACGCAACTTGTCTCAGACTTTCCTGTATTATCTATTGAAGTAATCAATTCTAAATCTCTTAAACCAATATGTACTTTCAACATAAAGTTTACAAGAGTTAAATCAACAGAATCTGTTTATTGTAAGTTTTTTACCACATTTTTCTTTGAAAATAGAAAATGTCGTTGAAAAAATGTTACGTAATAAATTTAATTGTTCTTTCTTCTATTCCAAATGAGTAATCATGACGCAGGTAGACATATAGCTCTTTGATAAATGCGTCAAAGAAAATGACCGGGAATAAGATGGACTTTATATTTTAAGTATCACAACTAATTTAGCTTAATAGTTACTAAATACAATATTATATATTTACGTATATAATACAATATTATATATTTACACAGTTTACAGTTTGTATTTAAATAATAAATTGAGCAAATAAATCACTGTTATTCATATACTACAAGAAATATATCAAAATTCCTCCTTTGTTTTACATCAGTCAATTTCATAAAATACTTATTAATTTTCACTGTGTATTGATAACCACAAATAAGATCAATACCCGGGGGGATTCGAGTCCATGACTATTGCAACAGTAGGAAGACCATTCTGCCTAATTAAACATCGATATTTATTTATCTTTTTCATTAAAATTATGATCCAATAAATTTCAGTAATATATAAACCATTCTAATTTTTTAATAAACCAAATTAATATTTTCTTCCTGCTATATATATGTGACCAAATAGGCAATATTTAAGATAATTAAAACGCTACGAATTCCATAATTACACCAGCATCCACGAGATGTATTTTACCGGGAAATGTATTTTATTAATCTGCTATTATACCAGGGAAAATGCGTTTGTGGAAGTTTACCTTTTTAATGGATTCCAGTTTATTATGTCGAACTATTGCAAATTGGCTTTACATTTAATCCTAGGCTTTCCATAGCAAGCAAATACGTAATTTTCTACATTAACCTCTCATGGCCCATCGAAAACAAGCCGCATTTGATCGCGTAATAGCTGGAAAATGACTGTTTAAGTAACATTAAATGACGTCGAACACCGACTACATTCGACCACAGTAAAACTGAACGAAATTCTAAAGTAGAATGGAATTAACTCGTCGCAGGTTATGTCCCGGTCATAATGGACTTCATGGCTATTACGATCGAAACGCTAAGTCGATTTCTCTATTCAGTTTGAGACATTTCGACCGGCATTTGTTCCGTCAGCTGTATTTCAGATTATCGGTTGGAGATATTGTAAATATCCTTTTGATGAACCAACTGTCTCCATTGGCTGTTTGCCGGGATTATTACGCATCCCGTCAGGTTATTCCACCAAGTTATTGACTGCCATATGGACGTTTTGGCTTGTTTGCTTCGCTCCACGATTCTGTTTATTGATCAAACACAATATTGTCCATGAAAATTTAATTCGTCGATTCCAATAAGGTTTGTTTAGTAAATAAGATTTTCCATTGGGTCGTTAATAAACACTATTTTGGTGATTTTTAATTTTAAGGATAATTCTAGTTCCAGATCATAATTATTTTTTATACATTTAGTGCAGCCGTAAAGGATATCTAATAGATGAACCCCTAAAAGTAATTTATAAAACATTATCTATAAGAAGCTTGCGTATATTATGATCACCAATATATATTAAAAATTTAAAATAAATTATGGTTTTGACATTTATGTACATACAACATTTTTCGGTACAACGGCATTGGCCAGTGAACCTACCTACCAACTTAGAGATGATTCCAGAATATATGATCTTCTATGAGGATATTGCGGTAACTCCTTAACAATAAATTTAAAATCTAATATTACTTCGTTCTTACTTATTAGACTTTATTATTAAAGAATGATCTAATTTTTGGTCAAATTATTTTTATTATAGCACAATAACGTAAAAAATAAGGTTGATAATAAACCAACTAAATTATATTATTAAAATGATTATTATGACGGAAATATGTTGCTAAAACTGAGTAGAGAGAACATGGAATGAAAATGATTCACTGAAACTCGCCTCAATTTAAACTAATATAAGTTTAGTTTCGTGAATAAATGCAATTAGTTTCCAGAAAGCTCAGGAAAATTTTGTATAGATCGAGACAAACAGCAAATATTTGAAAATTTAATATTAGAAATTTGCATAAAGTTACTTGAAATACCGCATTTCCTTAAAGTTCAGTTAAATATACATTTTCCTTGAATACGTTTATAATTTACGTCATATTATTTCCATAATATATTTCTCTAATAATTGATTAGTTTATGGAATTTGTGTCATCTAAAATACTTTAATTTATTTTTTCCTTTATATCCCTACTGTTTTTACTATAACTAAGATTATTACTAGTTTTATAGTAATTTCTGTTATATTTTCAATAATATTAAGCATAATTGACGCTTATATTGCTGTATATGTACAACCCAGTGTTGTATACAAATGTGTATGTGTAAAGCAGGATTTTGATATTATTTACTAAACTACCAAAAAAAAGTATAAAATATAACCCATCAAACTAAAATATATTAAAATTAAAATAAAACCCCAATTCAAACGTAATAATTCTATGAAACTCTTTTGCCTAGCTTAGATCCCTTAATTTTTTTTTGAAAATGTACTATTAGTAATGCGTTTATATAAAATATTGAAGCGCCAAGCAAACAGAATATTTTAAGATACTGAATTCCACAGCTACACCAATTGACATTACCTTTACGTCGACTGTGATTAGACCATTTTTAATTTAAATTGATTTTTTAATTGTAAGCCCTGTTGTGAGTACCTGTGATACAAACGGTCTCGAGAAAAAATACTTTTAAAATGTAAAAGCACAATCTTCAATCACAAAAAATCTAAATATATACTTGCTAATTCTTTTACCTCTACTTTGCAATTTCGGCGCTGTTTATAATTATACTATTCAAACATGTTGGACTTAAACTATAATAAATGTATTGGCTTATCGGACGTAAATCCAAGTTATCGTTAGATAACAAGGTATTGCTATACGAATCAATACTTCAACCTATTTGGTCATATGGAACTATGGGCTACTGCTAGCAGGTCTATTATAGGTATGATACAACGGTTCCAAAAGAAAGAGCCTTTCGTGCCATTATCAATGCTAGGTACTAATTATCTAATCAAGTGACGGTACGTGTTATCCCATTAGAATCCATAATGAGTTTAATTCAAAATGTTTGTGTCACTTTAAAATAGTGTTTCGTTTTTATCAAGAGCACCAAAAGTCCTTTAGTATATCAATGAAGTTTGTCTTGTGGCTTCTCTTCGGTGGCGTTTCACCCGATCAAGATTTATTATCTTTATTTGGTTATATTTTGAGAAAATCTAGTTGTTTATTATCTAATGTATCATTCGATTTTTTTTCCTAATACTCGAACAAAAAACAAGGTACAAGGTAGTATGAAACCTTGAAGTTAAATTGAGTCAGGAACGTAAAGGTGATGATAGAGACACTAAAGGTGATGAGGATTATTTTTATTTGTATTTTGCTTGTTTAATGTTGAAAAAATTTATAGATTGGTGTGAATGGCGTTAAGGATTTAAATATTATGGATTTGAAGTCAAAATATAAAAAAAACATATTTTATAAAAAATGTTATAAAAATATGTATGCAATTAAATAAATTTTTTATCGCTGGCCATATTTATCTGACATTAAATTCATCTGATTATTATTGCTTTATATATCCATTGTTAGTCTCTAAAAATTAAGCATTCATTATGTATTTAAAGCAACATAATTTTTATTTAATGTTCATAATTAGTTATCGGCATTAAAAATTCTAGCTGCTTACATAAATACCAATAGTTTAAATAGTTTTGATGTTTACCATATTTCAAGATATGTATATATGCACTCTTTAAAGTGTCTTATATGATTGGCAACTGTAAAGTATTCTCTTTGGGCGCATTTCTGATGATATTTAATAGACTTCCATAGAATATCTCTTTAATTCAGAGCTAATAATGAAAATAATCTCAGAATTAATCAAATCATCATCATAGCAAAGTTAATCAATATACACAACACTTCTTCCTCTAGATATCGTATTCGGTACTATTAGCCAGACAACGATATCCAAAATGTCTCTATTATTCTGACTAAATTCGCGACACTCCCGCAACCTTGTTTTGTGCGTCTGAATCACTAGAAGGCCGGAGGTAAAAAGATGCCTGATTTCTTTTCTTTCTCTCGATTTAACATTTTGGGAGATGTTTGTGACAAGTTATATATGCTTTTCTTCTATTTTTGTGTATATTTTTAAGGAAATGTGTCATTATGACGTATTCTTCAAATGCAAGATAGACTTCCCAGGCACTCTTCAGGAAAGGCATGCGCAAGATGATTTTAGAAATGTGGAATATCATTGCTTAAACAAGATGCAAATCCTAAATTTAATTTTAATAGTAAATATTTTAATAAAATCTACGTCAATAATTATTTCCCCTAAAATTCTAATAGTAAATATTTCATTAAAATCTACGTCAATAATTATTTCCCCTAACTTATCGATAGGAAATTATGGCTGCAAGCTAAACGTTGGAATCAGGCGTTACTCATCCCACATCATAACCTTCAAAAAGTAGATGAAACTTTTTTGGTAAAGGAAGTAAATTGAGTGGTTTGAATAGACAAAATAGACGAATATGCCTTCAACTTTATGTAGATAAGAACCACATAATATAACACCAAAAAGACTACGTGTATATATGGTAATATTGAAAGCAAGAATTTTTATAAATATTTTTCTGTTAAATGTACACTTAGAAAATAAGATATTAATTATCACATTAGATATTGTTTTATATATATTTTGAAAAGGGTTTGATGGTTCATATATATATAACTAAATATCGAATTTCTAAAAATCGAATTCTAAGTACGTCTATGCTAAGATTCACCAAAATTACAGAACAGTAAAGTCATAGTAACAACATTATAATAAACGTTCAATTTTTAATAAACAAATAGACCGAACTAATATATATCTCCAACCTAAATCTATTAAAAGAAATACAATTATGGACCAGTAATTAAACATGGAAATTGCCACAAAATCTAGAATAAAAATGAAATCGTAATTTAAATGATATCGATCTGTCATAACCTCCTTAACCAACTCTTAACAGCATTCAATTGTTAGGCGACAAACTAACATCAACCGAACAGCAGGCATAATCTTTATTCACTACCACTGAAAATAAATGAATCTAGAAACGGATAACTACTGTTCGTAACTCATTCCGATACGGCAGCTAATAGAACTTTACAATAACTTAAAATGTGTTTGGCTGGAAGCAGCGAATAACACAGCGAACTCCGCCAATGTTACAGTTAAACGGGCGCTGGAAATTCAGAAATCATATCTGCTCAACTACGCCATATATTTAATTAAATTCGTACATCGACCGAGTTACGAATACAAAATCAAAAACCCATTCAATTAAAAGGGAGTCAAAGTTGAAACGTCTTTGTTGTTGGAGATTTATTTGAATATATGTTGGATTCCCAATTAAAATTATACACTCTTCTATAAATTGTAGTAGATTTGATGCTTTAGAAATAGTAATATTGAGACAATAGGCTAGATGACTGTGATAAAAAATCACAAAAATATTAATTAATAATAATAATATACAGACAGATTATTAAAAATGCATTTATTCTAAAACTAAAAGTGGGATTAGTAAGATTTTGCGAGAAATCAAACCCCACAGAATTTCATAAGTCGTCATGTTAAGTCAATGTTACGTTACACCAATCAGAAGCGCTCCGAAACATTGACATCTTTTACCATTTCAATATTATCATTCATTCCAATATTTGAACATTTTAGCCCGATTCTATTCTATTTAGATCATTTATCTTATAATTTATAGTAAAAAAATTGGTTTTATGCAACCAGCTGAGAGAAAAAATTGAACTATGATTTATCTAGACAAACAACCTAAATTTGCTCACAATCATTTCGTCAATAATGACTGTACTGTGTGACCTTAAATGAAATACTAATTTAAAAAAAAATGCTATTGAATCGAAGTGAGTACGTATTCCAGACATAATAAAACAAGAAATTTTCAGGGATATACATATACTAGCAGTATAACACTTGGCAAGAACATTAATCAATTTACACTTGGCAAGAAAATTAATAAATGCAGGTAATAGCTGAAAAGAATACCCAATAATAGCACAATCGCTAGATGGGAACTGTGAGATTAATATTATTGAAATCAAGTACCCTATATTTGCTAAGACATATCAAAATAGTGTCGATGACAAACATACTGAAAAATATTTTTGTTTGGAGTTTCACGATCGGTTAACGTTATAATGTCTAATTATAACACAAAATTATTAAAATAAAGTAAAAATAAGACATGTACCCGTAAAAATCGTCCAGTGCGGCCAAAACGATTACGTGATACTCCTGTTTGGAGAAATTTACCATAGGAATCTAATTTCACTACTTCAAACTTCAATTTTTCTTTTAAATCGATGTTTTTGCAGAAATAACTTTTATTTAGTATAAAGTAAGCACGTAGTAATATCGTAAAGTAGTTTTTCGAAAACAGTCATCTAACCTATTGCCAAGGATCTAATAACTGCAGCTTAATACTATGTTATTTGGAGGGCTAATTTCGAATATAATAATAGAAATGCCACGTCTACCAAGAATTTCTCACATTTTAATATCAAAAACAAGTTTAAAATGTATGTTAATGAAATATTGAAAAATATTTAGAGCCCGTCCAATAAAACAGAACTTCATCAAAATTTATGGACTAAATATATAATCACAGAGCCATTTTCAGCCATCTAATCTACAGTCTACCTTTTTTTCAAGCCTGCTTCCAGAAAATTTAATTATATAAAACACAATTAAATTTCATTTGTATTTGGTAGAGGCTAACTATTTGAAATAGTTTCCTCTTCAATGTGGTATCTTCAATATTTAATTTATGTATCAACTATAACAATAACTTATGGTTCCTCCAAGATATTTAAAAGTTTCTTTTCAAATCAAAGCAGGAACATTTTCTGATTCATTTCTCCATGGTAGTCGCCCTTAGACTTGGAGAATAAAACCAATTGTGTTTCCAGAATGATACATCTGCAATGAGTTATTATTATTAAAAAATGTTGGATATATGACTAACAAAACACAATCCAATGTTATTCTAACTTTTACACTTAATTAAAGCCTTGCTAAGTGTGGCCCATTGTCTCATTTTGGAACATGCATGTTTCATATAGATAAGCACATTTAAATTCTTTAATTTTATGATATGCTTTTAAAACCTGTATTCTATTAAAAGCAATATCTGGAAGCTCCATTATCCCTCTTCGTGGGATATCTTGACACCATTAAAACCTATGTTTCATAACAGTGTATGAATGGATTATTTCCATTCCTCAGAGAGCTACATAAATCTAAGTTTTCTATGAATGCTTCCCAGGTTAACACTTTTCTCTGAAATAATTGTATTAAATTAAATTTATAAGAGAAAAACTACTGACTGTTTATTTCATAAGGTAGTCTTGATTCATCTCCCGCTTTCATCCACATTCGGATGCTTTCTCTCTGGTGAGTTCAACACTATATTGTTATCATCTTTCGAGATATTTTAGTCATATTGCATATATTAATATTCAGTTCCGTGGCACCAAGAAATATTTACAATTAAAACCCCAACAAATTAATATTTATTAGTATTAATTTTTATCGCTCTAACGCAATTACGTGGCAAGAAAGGGAACCCAGTATATCGTACCTACTCAAACTAGCTGATTAGACACTGGTTTATAACCACTAATTGTTATCAATAATGTTTTGAAGACTTTTGAATCCATTTGACAACAAGTAGAATTTATAGACTCTTTTGACACCATTCTGTCTCTTTTTACCTAGAATTAAATGAAAAGCAAAAATCGGCTAGAAGTTTAAAAGGAATAAAACTTTTTTACTACAAATATTTGTAGTCTGATTTTCATAAATTGGTGTCTGATGCCAGAGAATTGGTAGGTGGTAAAAAACTTATATCAAATACATTATTGTACTCAAAAATACCTAAAAATGGAATTACAATTTCCTGTCGTGTTTAGCAGTTAGTATTTATTACAAATTGACGAGCTCCTTAAACATGGGGTCCGACATTAATTGTATCAATTGTCGAGTGGTCAACTTAGAGAATATCCGGTTTTATCCAGCAAGGTTAGTTGTTTCATGAGTGATATTGTTTTTTTTTCAGATTTTAAAGTATTCTCCATAAACCATAACAATTATTCAAAAAGATAAATTAAAAATAACATATAGCTAAGTGGGTATTAATGTTTGGTTTTTCAATAGCTTGGTATGTACATAATAAATTCAGATATGTTTATATTTACTTCAGTAAAAAGCATATAGTATAAATACACATTATTTAAACATACTGATTTTTACTTTTAACGCTTAATATTTTAGTAATATATTGACCAGTATAAATGGAGGTAAACCTATTGATTTCTGGTATATGAGCTTTGTTTGGAAACTGTTTGTTTAGCTGAAGTTTGTTTAATATAGCCTCAAATACATGTCGAGATAAAATTCGGGTACTAATATTTTA
Source organism: Rhynchophorus ferrugineus (assembly GCF_030347505.1). NCBI lineage: Eukaryota > Metazoa > Arthropoda > Insecta > Coleoptera > Curculionidae > Rhynchophorus > Rhynchophorus ferrugineus. The sequence goes on from NW_027472580.1 coordinate 47,576,736, forward strand.
AAATGCAAAACGCCGTTAAAATTGCATCGGGTTTTCTCTTTTTGAAATTTAACTAATTCGTTTGACTACGTTATCAAAGCCTTTGTCGTTTGCGCCCGACTATTATATTAACAACAACCGTATCAGGAAAAAAAGCACAGAACAGTTTTAATGAAAAAGCAGCGGCGAAAATGGGTTTTAATTCCGAAAAGTGATTATAAAGATACACGTTTTATCACTTTAAATTAATTGTACGGGTAGTTTGAAACAATAGTTAAATGCAGTTTAGAGAAGAATACTATTGTCAAGTGGTTTTTTATGTATGTAGTGCGTTATAGTAGATTTTCTACAAAAATTCCTCAGACTGATATTAAACTCAATAAATTTTTAGTATAAATTATAGAAAAATTGATGAATCAAATGATCATTATTCTATATTGTCTCAAGGTAAGATTCTCTAGAAATAAAATCATGTTCCATAAAAGCTTGCACTAATTAAATTTTGTAAGGACGGAACTTCGAAAGTTTTGACAATAATTTAGGGAGAATTTGTCTAAAAAATATCTGAAATTTCTGAATATTCAAGTAAAGGGCGTCATAGATCTAATATAAGTGATTCATATACACGACAAGAGCGTTAACGCAGTAAGCCTATGTTTCAGCATTGGTCATTGTGTGCATTGGTGCCATTTTGGCACTTTTAAAGCATTCTAATCTAGTCGATCAAGTTTCCTCCCCTCTGCTCAGCATGATCTATTACCATATAATTCAAATCTAATATTTGAATTTTCCACTAGACGCTCTAAATGTTGTCGTGTTGCATCATAATCTGTATTACTATTTGCTCATGTTTGTCGTTTTACTATATTTATTTTCCATAGTGCTGAACCATTTCATATTTCTACTAAATAGATACATTTTCTTGTTTTAAACAAGATACATCAACTTGTTTTAAAGCAAAATTATTCGAACTAACTATAAAATATCGAATTTTAACGAGAGCTGACGACAATATTAAACATAAAAATTAACTTGAAACACCAGCGAATTAACTTAGTGCCACCAAATAGATAAATATAAATAGCCGGGTTGGTATGTTGTAAATTGTTTGTATTTGTAATCGTCTATAGAAATCGTCAGTAACCAGACTGGGTAAGACCAGATGTCATCTGGAAAGGTCTCTAAGTTGATCGCTTGCTAGATAAGCAGTTAAGCTATAGATCTAGTCCAGATAAACCCCAAACACAAACATATTATATCACGTATTTTATCGAACCAGTAACAATAAATACTATATTTTTCAATATAACATCAATTGGATTACAACATTGCAATTTGTATCGCAGTAACAACACAAAACCATAGTTGATTCTAAATTAATATTACCCTAATAGGTAAAAAAGTAGTAACGTGTTAACTTTGATCAGTGCGTGAGAAATGTACATTAAAACGTATTCTAGTCGCAGATGAAAACGGCGAGATATGAACCTAATTTAAATAAATAATTGTAAAGCAAAAAATACGTAATTTACACTTTTTTTGCTGTGTAATAAATAAATGCGCAAGCGTTACATGTGTACTAGTATGCTTTGACGATTATCAAGTTATATTAACACAAAACAAAAACGATTTCGAAATATGAATAAAAAATTCTGAAACGCATATGTCTATTAGAGCAAACAAAATGTTTCAGATTTAAAATGTCACAATATATCTTCTTCGATTTATAACTAATATAACTATGAATATTCAAGCTGTATTTATTGTTACTTTTAGTTAATTTTGTATTTTTTGCAAAAATATAAGTTGAAAAACCATTAACGACATTAGATTAAGGTTATATAGAAATTTTTAATAATGGAATCTGAGTCGATATTAAAATGGCATGAAACCAGCGGTGTCTGAGGTATTAAGGAAAATCTTGTTTTATATTTCGCATTATATATAATAAGAAATATACATAAAATAAATATAATTGTTTATTATACGTATTACGTATTATGTAAAACTTATAAAATCAAACAAGTTATTTTAGATAAAAGCGAAATAAAAAGTATTTATAAAATATAACGTAAATTTAAAAAATCATTTTTATGCATTTCACCAAGACCTATTAATTTGAATTAACTAATAGGAAATAAAAGTAAAACGAAGCAAACCTTAAAAATAACATTTTTCAAAGTCTATGTATCTAGCAGAACGATAAATGCAACTTTCCACTTTTCAGGAGAAGTAATATTTCAATAAATCTTCATGGGAATAGTTTTAAAATGTTATTGACGTAGATTGATTGCTTGTCTAGAATAACGGGTAAATTCGCAAAATGATAAGTGAACATTTCAAAAACCTTATTATTATAAATATGTTTTATACAGGTTAATGTGATCGTTTATTGGTATAATTGAAAACTGTAAAAGGGTAAAAAGGGCTGAAAAATAGTTAATGCACATATTACATAATGTAATCATAATTTATTTAATTGCAGTTTAAAATATTATATTAATATTACGTACAAATAAATCTCTTTCATTTAACAAATCAACCGTCAATAGGGGTTTTAATAGAGACAGGTTTTGCTACATCCAAAAATTATATGGTACTTTGGTCTAAACTGTATAGTCGGTGGTGCTATCATTATTGTAGTATATGACTGGGTTTTACACAGACTTTATAGGCAAACGCGAGGCGTTGTCGTGGTGGTCTTTTATAGCCGGGAACCGCATGGTACCAATCCATCAGCGTTGCCAACCTTTTGACTTTGATGTAGGTGAATGCGTGGTGGCCTAAAGGGTGGTAGCCATCGCTACACCTATATGAAAAGCTATTTTCCAATTTAATACAAGTCCTGGACAAGTCTATATGTAGAGAAAATATGGAATTATATATTTTATATATATAGACTAGAATTAAAATATGTAGTGACTGCTTATGGTAAAGTATATTTTGCAAATATTTTTCAACACTAAAAAATATAATGGTTGTTTTCAAATGAGAAAATGAGCCGGGATTATAGCCGGGAACCTCATGGTACCATGGTACCCTATTAGTGGGGCTGCCGTGGAACGTACCTCTATATGGAGCAGGTTCCGGAATGCAAATAATTACTCAATGAATCGTCTAGGGACTGCTTATGAGATGGGGATCCCAACCTGAGCGAGGAGTTTTACGGGATCAGCTGTCATCGAAGTTGTAGCAGGATATCGTTAATCTTGGGGCGTTCCGATTTGTTTGAGGGTGGACCTATAAGTGTGGTGCCTTACGTGTCTCGTTTCGTGATGCAATGGTGTTGATGTTATGCATGATGGGCTTCTGTGGTTTTCGTCCATCGCGTTAGTGTCGTGGGATAACGTCGACCATGTGATGTTGATGATCCGCTCCTCGTGCTAACCTCTTATACGAAGAACTAAAGATAATTTCTAGGCAGTGACCATTTAACAACTTACCAAGATTTATATACCTTACAATTGTAGGTATTTTTTTTTGAGGTACATCCACTCAATATCGTGAAAATGAAGTGAAAAGTAATGACATTTATGTCAATATACCTATATTCTAACGGTAATTTAGAATAATATTCTAAGTTCACCGGATCATCTAGTATAATAATATAAAAATAAAAATATGTGTAAAAATAAACAATAATGATAACTAACCAAATTTAAATAAACTCTTTTATAATTATGATTCTTACTAACAGTATATCAATAATTTTTCTTCGCTCGCGCACAGACTCAGAGATGTTTAATTCAGTTAATTTGACAATGTTAACTTAGTTAATCAATCTTTGAAATAAAACTTGAAATTTCTTTCAAGGAAACGATTTCTCTTTCATTAGCATTCTACACATACGGCAGAAACCTTCTCAGATCGTGAGGGTATTACAGTCAATTGAAATTCATTATAATTTAAGTATAGTAAAAAATACAATGATGCTAAACGTCTCTCTTCGACATGTTATAGTCAAAAACTAATCAAATACCTTTCTGGATACTGACGTTGCGATTCAAATAACCGAAGAAAAGAGTTCGAAAAGACTGTTGCAGTGTTATCAGGATTATCAGCGCTGCTAACTAGCCTACCACTTACAAAACTTATATCTCTATGTATTCTGTCACATACATTTTTCTATATTCTATTCTAACTTAATGTAATTTAGGGTTACACTCTATATCATTTTTTTAAAGTAAAGACCTATTCTTTGTTTTGGATTTTTTTTTAAGAAGAAACATTATAATGCTGGTTTGTGCAAAAACACTTTTCTGGCCTATTTTCAATTTTTTTTTCAAGGGTAGCGAGTTTAGAGCCGACGACCATAGAGGTACCGACCAACATGGTTACGAAAAATCTTACAAAATAAGTGAAAACCTAAATCAAAATATTTGAATCTAGAGTGTTAATCAACATGCTCGTTACCAAATATTGTCAAGCACTAATTATCTTATCTAGCAGTGTTTGAATTCTTACAATGAAGCAATATTCTGTCGATTACAGGACGATCCCAAAATAAATTTTATAAATGAGTCTTTATGTGACCTAAAATATTGGTAAAAGTCATACATAATTAGAAATATTACTTTTATTTGTTTTAATTACCTTAATAAATATGGGACCTACTAAAAAAACATCAATATTTTCTTAATTGAAATTTAATTATTTATACCCCATAATTTGAGGAAACATGTAATTTAGACTTATTTCCGTTTCTTTTTTGTTGACTTTTCCGATAAATTAATTTCAGTAATAATAATCTCTCGCTCAATAAACCCAAAAAATATTTTATGAAATATGAACACAACTTAATTGTTTTACCATTATCCGAAAAAGCATTAATTAAAACAAATTTAGCTTTATTCAATGAGGGAAAAACAATGTGTTTAATGAAGCTACGGATTTTTATTGCTATTGAACCAAATAACTTTGGCAATTTCGAACTGTTAAAATTTGCATTTTTTATTGCATATTAAATTATAGGTTTAGATTATTTAATGATTTTTCTAGAACTAGACTCATACGATATGGTGAAATATTATTGGGGTTTATATTTTATTATATCTACATTACCTGTTGCTTAATGGGAAATTATGCATCTCTTTAAAATGGAAAATGGAAAAGAATTAAATTACGTACAATAAAAATTTCCAATCAAGTTTCTTTGAAACATTTTTAAATATTATCGTTTTGAAACTGACAATGATTTGTTTTCGACATAACAAGTTATTGGATAGATAATTAAAAGTTATTTATTGAAACTGCTAATAAAATAATAGTAATATAGTAATAGAAAGGATATGAATGCATCGCTGGTCTAATTTATCTTTTCATTAAAATCGGGTTGGCTTCGTTGTATTGGAGACGTTTGTTTAACTGATTTTCAATTATTCAGTCGATAATACGTATTCGTCATGTCAAGCTACACGATTAAGCAGCACCTCAAAATGCTACAACACTTTTCATTTTTATTAAAGTAAGTGTTAGTTTTATCTCGCCTGGGCTAGAGCGAGAGCTACGGGTAATAGGATACATTATTCCGCAACATCTTCGAATTTGGGGCATGCCCATATTGACTCCATTTAATTTCAGTGGAGATAATAATCCGAGTTTGGCGCATGCGTATATATTGCTTTATTTACTTATTTTTTATCGTGACTATTGGATTTAATATCGAATACATTAAGCAGGTAAATAGGTTCAGAAGGTAAATAAAAATGGCAAAATTTTGGAAATAACACATTTTATTTAAAAAGTATTGACTAAATCGAAATAATAAAAATACATATTAAAATCCACATTTAAATACTTTTAAATATTTGAGCAATTAACAAGAACTCCAAGAACCATATAAATAAACATTACTGTAAAAAGACCAAAATCCTTTATATCAAGCACAGCCAATATAGTTAAAATGAAACGAAAAAGCCACCTCTATATATAAATGCACTAAAATTTTCCTAAATTTTCAAATATTATCGCTACTATTCTTGATCCACAAACCCCATTAATAAGTTGACTACCCCGAGCATTCAATTAACATATTGTACATTTGCTAGTCTAAAACGAATGGATGGTCGTTCTTTAAAGCTGAAATACATTATTATATTCACAAAACAATAATTTCTTTACGTATACCTTTATATAATAATGCATTGTATTTTCCTTGTAATTAGACCACTAGAGTCGTTGATAGCTTTTTTATTTTCTCTAGGTCCACTTTTGCTAGCAAATTTAATTATTTCAAAGTGTCACGGTACACTTTTCTATATCTTAGAAAAATGCTGTCTAATTTATTTTCTGGTTCTCTGAATTTCACATTCTCCGACTTTTACTCTCAACAAATTCTAGCCAAATCTTAGCTATAAAACAAACTTTAAATCATTACTAAAATATATTATGTTTAAAATAAATGTCTAATTATTACCAGTCATTACAGTTTTTGCTACTATTCTTGATGGACAAACCTAATTAATGACTTGACTACTTCCAACACAATAAGAATCATTTTCTTCTCTGTTCTTGTTATCTTTAAATTTTGGCATATGTTGATATCTATTCCAGGTCGTTCAATGATGTGTTATAAATTAGGCAGCTAAAATTCCTATTATAAAGAAAACTGATGCTGTATGGATTTTATAACTTTTAAAAATTTAACCTTACATTCTCTACTTACCCATGTTCTTTCATATTTTAAAAGCAATGTATGATAGACCACCAAGAATAATACAACAATTTAAATATTATTACCATGGAATTATTAATGTAACACAAAATCTAAATATTCTAATTTCTTTGTTTTGATCTGATCGACCATACCGATCGACTTGAAAAGAATGGACCGCCTTTAAAAAACGACGATAAAATAGTTTCAGATAGTTTATTCTTTTCTATGATATGCAGGTGAGTGCGCATGCGCCTAATCCGGAGATGTTGGAGGCTAATGTATCCTATGAATAATAACCGATTTGTGTTAACTCAAATTTAATAAAATATACAAGGACGATATATCTTTGATTCATCAAATTCTAAAATTGTATCACTTTTATTTTCAGAATAGCCTGACATCGTCCTTTGCTATTCGAAACTTTTCTTTTATTATTTTCTCACTTCAAATTCTATAATACTGAAAGACTGTAGGACATTAATCATCGATATCATCAATATAAAAAAGATAGAAATATAACGGAATCGTAATTAAAAACAGGTGTATGCTCGCCCTGATTCTTTAATTTTTTTAATTTCTATTTTAGTTAATTAATATAATGTACGTATTATATATACTTAATGAATATGAGCGAAGATATTTTTCAGTTTTAGTTTAAGATTTCATACGAGAACTTAATATATTATAGCATGGGTAAACATTTAGAGATTTTTTGGAGTTACTGAGGAAGTTTCACGTACTAGCTGTGTTAGTAATGGTGCAAATTATAACTTTTTTGATTATTTTGATTTTTACTGATGAACTAAATTAAACTAAACATTGACTTCCAATGACTTAAAGCACCTATTTTTAATTCATCATTATTTATCAAAATATGTTCATGACCGAATGAGGAACTTATATGCATCATTTAGATTCTATTATTTCAATGCTTGATTATTTATAGAAAAACTGTCTTGACTGAAAGACATTAGCATATTACACACATTACGTTTATTACCAGAAAACTCCCATCACAATCGAACTATTATTTGGAAATAGATCTCAGGCTAAGTCCTATTTACTACATTCAATCATGTTAATAAAGGACAGAAATTAAACAGACTATTAAACAGAAAAAAGTAAAAAGTTTCAAACATTTCATGGGCTAAGCTCGATCTCTTATATACTATGCTATATCGATAAAAATAGCGACTATATGTTAGCAACAGTTGAGATTATACAAAATAACATTTTATATGTATTAAGAGAGCAATTAAAAGTTGTTATATCTTTGAAATCACAACGAATAAAACTGATCAACAGACTTCCAGATCAGAGCACGGTTTGAAGATGTCGAAGTAAAAAAAGAGATTTTTTAATTTATAAAGCCTGAATTTAAACAAGTAATCCACATATTATAGTAACTGATAGTAACTGGCAAATGCAATCCAACAGCTAGATGAAAAATGGCTCAATGCTGTAAAAGATTATTTGTCGATGTATAAAGTCGAAATTCAAGTAATATATTCTTAACTAGACCCAAAATTTATTATGATATGTTATCAAAAAATCATATAAGTAGAAATAGCTTATAAGAATATACATACTTTTGAAAGTCATTGAAAGTTTTATCGTTAAAACACGTCTAGTTTCGATTTTTAAGCTTTAGTTGTTTAATGAATCTCCCAACCTATCTCAACGCAAGATATATTGGTGCTTCGACATTGCCAGAAATAGTTTATCCGCTTGAATGGTTGGCACGGCCCTAGTCGGGCTTTAATTGCACCTATCCCCTATTTGGTTTTCGATCTGGGGAAGATTAATTCACAGAGAAACGGATTGTGTTGAAACTTTACCCATTGACGTGATATTGATAAACTGCGGCTGATTGCCGCAATACGTAACAGCTTATCGCTTTCTCGCATTCGCCTTTGTGATGTGTTGGCTGTTGTATTGGGACAAGTTAAAAATATTTTGCTTTAAATGCAAACCAGCCAACAATATAATAAAAATCGTATATCGCTTGTTAGTAAAAACATAATCTTCATAATATGGCTTAGTTTAGAGCGAGTTTCCCTCCTAATTCTTGAAATATTGTTCATTCATTTTTATGACTAGAATGCTGTCTCGAAGCGTTTGAAATTTTGATCTTATGGTGAGTACAGACATGAACGAACCGAATGGTTCAGATCCTGTGCGAGACCATACGTGGAGATTCGGGGAACAGCTCTACGTTCGCGGTATTTTCTGGTGATCGAAATGAACTCGTGGCACGTTCGGTTGCTCTCGGAAAGTCTCGGTCAACAAAAATAATGTCACAATTTTCATCGTTTGGTTCGGAGGTGCCTTTTGTTTATAACCATACTTTTCACAATGGCATAACAAAATAAAATGTTTTGTGAATCACGATTCCACGATACGTGTACAGTGTTATTTTCCTAAGAAACAATGTTTATTGCTAAAATAATGTGTACCGCCTGAGCGTTTTTAGAGAATATCAAATTATTGTAAGTATGACCAGTAACATAATAAATAAAGTTATGATAAGGAAGAAAGTACGAATAATACTGAAATCCCACTCGTTTGAAGATTAGTGTAAGAATATGTCATAAAACTATATTCGAAAACCTCTAATATTCTATTTATAGATTCCTGAAGAGATTTCAAACATTTACAATTCTGTAATGATTACAATATAATCAAAGAGAAAATAATGTATATGTGGAAATTTCACTATGGGGTAGACATAATAAAACCATAAATTAAGAATATTACGTTCATTTGGTCGCATAAAATGTATAAATGCAGTCATCCATTTTTTAAACAGGTACGAATTTGTATTTACTGCATGATGTATGATTATATCCTAGAAATGTAATTACTGTTTTGAAGGTGAAATATTTGTTAACTGTGTAAAATGGTATAAACTTTTTCAGACACAAGGATTAACTAGAATGAAAAATTAAAAGCTGACCAATACAAGATGATTTCAATAGAAGAGTCTTTATAAGAAAATATTTTGCGAGTATCTTTCAAAATTCTAAACTAAAAAATAAACTTGCTAACAGGCAAATTTGAGGTATATCTTGAATATGAAGGAGTAACAATCTTTACCACTAATAACAAAACCAAAAACATATAATATATATATATATATATATATATATAATTATAATAATTCTTATAATTATTTTGATTACTATGTACAGGTGAGAAAGTGTTGCATATTCATGCCTTCAGTAAAGTCTACGCAACGACGACAAACTATACGAACTTCAAAAACTTAGTACACATAGATCGATGCACAGAGTAAATAATAGATAGATCACACGTAAATATGCCACCCTCATAGCTGATGCAGGCTTCATGATACTAAGTCTTACAAATTATTCACTCAATCGACACTTCAACCGATTTCGGTACTTTTCTCGACATAATGGAAAATATTACCCTTGCTGCGAACATTCATTTCTCTTTAGGTGATTTTGACTTGAGGTTATATTTGACCCAATCAGTCATAATAAATAAAACAATTAAAAATACAAGTTTGACTTACCTTAAAGAAAATTCGTTAATACTTTTTTTATTTTTTGTTTTATTACTCTTCGTGAGTCCACAATCTGCCCTATTGGCAATAAGTATTTCTTATGTCTATATTATATATACATGGCATGTAGAAAATCACTTCATTAAGCAATCTTCTGTATAAAATATTATCTTAATTAATTAGTCTTATTCTAAAGCTTATTCTAAAGTCTACATATGTCCAGTAATAAGATCAGGTGGTATTAAACGTTTTAGTCTACGCACTTCACTATCACGTCGCATATTTAGCTGATTAGCGAGTACATTGGGATGCACTGACACTCTTTCGAAGTACTTCACACAAACACGTTGAATTACACTCGTTATAGGTTCTAGAGGAACATCGCGTTGTATCACTTTATTTAAAATATAGTACGGAGCATCAACAATGGCACGCAACACCTTATTTTGGAACCGTTGAATGATGGATATATTAGATTTGCTAGTGGTACCCCATAGTTGGATTCCATATGTTCAAATGGGCTTAACTATAGACTCATACAGCAATACCTTGTTATCTAATGATAACTTGGATTTGCGCCCGATGAGCCAATACATTTGATATAATTTTAGTCCCAGTTGTTCCCGTTTAGAGAGTATGTTCTTCTTCCAGGTTAGGTGTCGATCTAAGTGCATACCAAGATATTTAACATGCTCTGCTTGGGGCAGTTGACGATGATTGATATTCACTGGTGGACATGTTCTTATGCAGGGTAAACGTTATATGCGTGGATTTTGTTTCATTGGCTTTAATGCGCCATGTCTTCTACCATAATTGTATTTGCTCCAGGTGGGTTTGTAGGTTTATTGATGCTGTGACTGGATCTTCATGAGATGCTAAGATTGCTGTATCGTCTGCATATGTTGCCACAGTAGTTATTTTTGTGGTGGACAGATCAGCCGTATACAGAAGATACAGTACTGGACCCAGTACACTACCTTGCGGAACTCATGAATATATGGGATTTAATTCGGTATGTTCATCGCCTTGATTTACAATAAAATGTCTGTCAGTGAGATACGATGTTAGTAACTGATAGTCCGGATGAGGGAGAAGTTTCTTTAGCTTAAACTGCAAGCCCGTATGCCATACTTTGTCAAAGGCCTGAGATATGTCCAGAAAAGAAGCCGAACAATATCTTTTGGCATTTAGGTCAGCGTTTATTTTGTTTAAGTCTATGCACTTGTTCTATAGTCCCATGCTTATTGCGAAAGCCAAACTGATGTTCTGGAATAATTTTTCTTTTTTCTATTATATAGTTTAGCTTTTTTATATATAATTTCTCGAAAACTTTCGAGATTATCGGTAATAAACTTATAGGTCGGTAGGAGGTCACATCTTCTCGTATTTTTCCTGGTTTAAGAATCATTAATATTTTAGCTACTTTCCAGATACTAGGAAAGTAATTAATTCGTAGCATAGCATTAAAAATAAATGTTAATAGTTTTATACCCTTATCTGATAGTTCTTTTAAAATTTTGCCAGTAATTAAGTCCAGGAGCTTTTTTAATATTAATCTCTCTCATTATTGTATGTTTAACTTTAATGACCGTTAATATCTCGTGCGTTATTTCCTCATCTTTATGTAGCTGAGACTGGAAAGGTTTAAAAACATTTTTTAAGTGTTTTGAGAAAATGTCGGCCTTCTCTTTATTGCTTCTCGCCCAATTATTTTCGTTTGTTTTAATAGGTGGGTTATGCTGCTGGGATCTCATAAGCTATTTTGTTTCTTTCCACAACGAATAGTCTGTAGCCTCAGTTGATGTCAAGTTTTCTAGGTATTCTTGAATGCCTTGGTTTTGTTCAATTTGGATTAGTTCTTTCAGCTCTTTTATTGCCCTATTAAATTTTCTTTTATTCTCTTCAGTCCTTTGCTGTTGCCAATTTCGTCGTAACTTTCTTTTTTCTGCTATTTTTTTCTGTATTGTACATGATATATGTGTATTTTTTGTTGGAAATGTTTCAATGTTAGGAGTCGCGGAATATGTTGCCGCCTGTATATTTTTTGTAAGATTTATTGCTGCGATTTCTATATTCATTTCAGTTTGTAACGGTAAGTTTAGAAAGATGTTTTGGTCTAAGTTTTCTCTAAATGAGGGCCAGTTAGTTCTATTATAGCACAGAGAAGGGGGAAGACAGGTCGAAACATGATTCTGCCTAACACTTTTTTGGATCAATATTTTTTGTAATACAGAAATCTATTGTATCTGGTTTTTTATTTCTGTCTGAAGGCCAATATGTTGGTTCACCAGTAGAGATATGTTGTAAGTTATCTGTCCTTATGGCTTTTAGCAGTTCTCTACCTTTTGAGGTTATTATTCTTGAACCCCACATTAAATGTTTTGCACTATAATTTCCTCCTGCTATAAATCTATTACCTAGCGTACTGAAGAATTCTTGAAATTGTTCTGCCTTGTTGTTATGTTTGGGTGGGCAATAATTCGCAGGAATTATTAATGGTCCATGGGCTTCCTCTATGGTTATACTGGTGGCTTGCAGGTAGTCTTTGCGGAATTTTTCTTTTTCGAAATGCTTTATATCATCTCGAATTATTATGGCTGTACCTCCATGTGCTTTATCATCAGGATGATTCGTATGATAAAGTTTATATTTAGGAATTTTCAAATAAATTTTGTTTTTCCGTAAAGTATGTTTCGGAAACCATCATAACGTCAATATTTTGTTCAGTTACAAACATTTTTAGTTTCCTGGCGTATTGTTGAGCCCATTGGCATTCGAGACGGCGATTTTGTAGCTATTGGTTTCAGGCATTAGGCAAGTTTGCTGACGACGGTTGTGAGTAGACCCAGCATCGTACCCTTTTGATCCATTAGTTTGGCCATCATGTTTTCTAATCTAGAGATGTTGCTAGTTTCAGTAGGTTGAGATGTCGTCTCTCGATTTTGTGCTGAACCATTTAGAACTGTAATGAACTTGGTAGACTGGTAGGTATGGATTGTTTTTGTTGCTGTTGATGCATTTTTTCCCTTAAGGCAGGACAGAGTTTCTGTTGTAGTTGCTTGTGAACTGCGCAACCCTTGTAGTTCGCTGGATGATTTCCTTTACAGTTAGCGCATTTCACTTTTTCGTCGCGAACTTTACGAGTACAATCTGCTGTTTTATGTTCTCCTGCACATTTACGCATCTATATGATTTGCGACAGTAAGTCTTTGTGTGCCCGTGCGCTTGACACCTTGTGCATTGTGGTATAATTATTTTTATATGTGGTGGTTCACATTTAATAATATTATTTTCCAAATTGGTGATTTCATACACCGCCTTATTATTTCCATTAGGTTGTGTATCTATATAAAACATAGGCAGAGGTTTTTTTGTCGTGCGATGTCGTATATTGTGAACATTTACGACCTCGTGGCCTTTTTCAACTAGTGCTACCTTGATGGTGTTAAAGTCCGTCCCGTGATGTAATCCTTTTAACACGAATTTAAATGTTCTCTCGGATTTTGGCTTTAATGTATGGTATTGGGTGTTTCTTTCATCTAATTCTTTTACAAGAACTTTAGTGTGTGTGTGTGTGTGATCCACTTCGAACAATTGGATTTTAATTGTTTCATAGCTCACTGTTTTAATTGTATAGTTCATAGTAATGGTTTTCAATAGGTCATGGATGTGTTTTATTATTCCTACCTTATAGACTGTTATTGGTGGTGGTTTGGGAACAACTTTTTCAGGGCTTGGTTGTATATTCAATTCTTATTAAATGCTAATTAGTTTACCTTTTCCTCTTTCATTCTGTTTACTCACTAGACTTATTGTAATGACTTTAGCATGTAAATGAATTTCAAACAAATGAATAAGAAAACTGTTTAAGAGAAACTGTAATAAGTGTTCATGCCCTTGTGCGGTATTCAAACCTGTGACCCGATGCACTTGCTTAGGGGTTAAAAGCAAACTAAATAAGACAGGTTTAGACCGCTTGTCAATGGCATCACTCACGTGAGGTTCACTGCGCACACTTACTTACCCGTTGCATACTCCACATGACTTTACAGGTCGGGTGTTACTATACAGCAATATCACTTGCTTGATTTTCTAGCCTTAACTCAATTAATTTCTAACAGTGTTGTTTCGGATTAAAGCTCTTCCTTCATGCTCCACCAAATAGACACACCTCCTTTTAGTTGATGCCCTAATTTTATACTTGATATCTATCTTAAGGGTAAGAGTTTTACTCAGCGGGGTTATTTCCATTCCTTACAGTACCATACATCAAGCTAGTCTACCTATATATTCATCAAAATTCAATAACCCACCATTTTAAAAAAGATATCTTTACCTGAAAATTGCGATTCATAATGGCAAAAAATTTAAAAGAATCCCGGAAACATATGTTGACGCGTGCATTAGCGAGAGAACATGCAATAAATAGTTGTGGAGGTTAAATTTGGTGATTCCCTCGTTGGAGACATAGAGTGTCCCTGAGCAAAGAAGTTTGAAGAGGCGAAATTGGAGAAGCTGCTGAATGAATAATCTTGCAAAATTCAGCAAGAACTGGCTCATTGGAGGTTGGTCAGAAATCATTCCCCATATATTAAAAGCATTAGAGATGGTTCAAACTTCAAGGTTGAAGCCTAGACACTTTGATCGGTGTTTTTCGAATATGAGCTACTTTTCCAACGACAGAAAAGAAAGAGGCTTTTGCATCGTGTAGGTACTGACGACGAAAATTGTTTTTACTATGACAGCACCAAATTATGGTGATACCTGAACCATGTTTTCATCAAATTTTGTATACTTGCTGGGAGCGATTTGGCGTGGCCTACTATAAGTTGCTAAAACTGTGTAAACTGTTGTAAGATTCGGCTAAATAATTACAGCACACTCCTCATTTTTTCAAATTTGATTCATCATCATAAGGTTGGTTCTATTCTTGGATTTCCAAAAAAAGAAGAATTTCATCAACATGGGATCGGATTCTGGAGGTTATCTGAAGATATGCTAAAGCTAATACAATGGTATTCAATACTTTATCGAATAAATATGAAATAGTTCTACTGTAATAAACCTTCAAAATTATTAAAATAAAGGCGGTTTCTCAATTGGTACTCGTAATTCATCAAAATAATAAGTTAATGTAAAGAAATAGAAGATTTCTAATTAAAACATTGGAAACAAAACATTTTAATTTCCCATAAAAACATTTCGTTTCATCTCGACAAACAATGGAAACGATTTCGAGATACAATAGAAGCGCGATGTACGAAAATGTTTCTAAGCCCTTCAGTTTGACATCTGTTCGCCCGAGTCTTAATTATAAACAAGCAAGAAACAATCTGAAACACATCAAACGGAAAAAAAGAGCCCCAACTAACTTTATAAGCGGCTTTCGAAAAGTTTATATAAAAGCAACGACGCGCTTTAACAAAATTTGCTTTTGAACCGCACCGTTGATCGTATGAATGGCGAAGAGTAACAACAGTCTGCCTTCCAGTCAGAGGATAATTTGAATTTTAAAGCAGTTTTCGCGGGATATTATCCTAATCGCACCGCGCTACCTATCGGTTAGCTTCAGGTAATCATATTCATTAATTTTAACGAGAAATATTTATCTTTAATATTTGAAAATTCGCGGTAATCCATTTTTATAGATTTTATTCCTGTTTTCCCAATCTCTTGGTATACTATATTGTAGGTCAGCTCATATATTAAAAGAACAATATAGGACATATATAATTATGGCCTACTAATACGTTTTAATACGATTTTTTAAATTTAGTCTGGAAAATGTGAAGCACCTCTCACTTTATTGTTTTTACCAGTTATTCTGGTCGAACATTATGCTAAAGAATAACATTGTTTTGTCATTGCCGGTATTGGTGGTTAATGGTGGTTTTTCCACAATGTTGGGCTCAAACGCATCAACTGTAAATGACAGTGCTCTCCTTTAATGGTTTTATTACGTTTAAGCAGCTCATCATATACTACATCAAACTAGTCCGGCCAAATACAGAGCATTGACTTGGAGCAATGGATATTCGGCTTTACCTTTGATGTTGATGCATGACATGAATCGACTTTTCATCACCAGTAATAATAAAACGATGCAAAAAACCTTCCGTCTTCTATTGAAGCAGTATTTTACACATGACCAAACTCTTTTTATTGCCTCTTGGCTTCAATTCATATGTCATAAAATATCCAAGCAGTTTGGATTATTCCCATGTACTTCAAGCGATTGGAAAAGGTTTCTTCTGTAATTTCCAATAATTCTGCATATTATTCTCAAGCTTTAGACGGATCGATGTTGAGTAGCATTAATTCATATTGTTGTTTTCGAAATTCTTTTATTGTTAACGCTCTTTTTCTTCGTTGTATAAATCACCACTTTTAAAACATCGAAAATCGAGAAACACTATTCACCTCTTGATCGATTATGCATTTAAATCGGCGCCTAACCTGGAAAAGCACATACTTGCTAAACGAAAACGAACTTGGACTTAAATTATATCAAATGTAATGGCTCATCGGGTGCAAATCTAAGTTATCATTAAATAACAAGGTATTGCTGTATGCGCCTATACTTAAACCTATTTGGTCATATGAAATCCAACTTAGGGGTACCGCTAGCAAATCTATTGTATCCATCATTCAATGCTTCCAAAATAAAGTGTTGCATAACATTTTCGATACTCCCTACTATGTTTCAAATGAAGTGATACAACACGATATTCTTCTAGAACCTATAACGACTGTAATTCAACATGTTTGTGTGAAGTACTTCGAAAGAGTGTCAGTACATCCCAATATACTCGCTAATTAGATAAATATGCGATATAACTATACATATATATATATATATATATATATATATCTAATTTTATCTGCGAGTATCTGTTTGGACGGTTTGATGACGGCCAACGAGGATTGTAGGCATTCGCTTGCAATCCATAGAATGTTGGATTGTATTAAAATTGGTAACATTAAAAAGTAATGAATGGAGTAGACGAATGCGGTGCCGACGGTAGGAATATACACTATAACCGCCGCCGTCTTTGAAAGATACGGATTCACGTGCAACGAACATGTGCCCCTAACAACAAATGCAATATGTTTCATTCATGTTTATACGCTACACTGAAGGCCAACAAGTGTTCGGTATCCAACGTCGAATCTCATTCGTTGTACTTCGTAAATGTTGATCGATGGAGAAATTCATCCGTATTGTTCTTTAAATTAGAGTAACCCGAAATCTACAAATTTTACTGTGGCACATTTTCACCGTTTTCAGCGTACTGAAAAAATGTCTGTGATGGTTCAATATGAAGTTGTTTACATATGTACCCGATGTGACTTAATTAAAATCTGTTTTAAAACCTTTAATATTATTATATAGGCCTATGTTTGTATATAACTATTATTATTAATTTTTGTTAATAATTATATACTGGTGGTATAATTAAATTAAATATTTTATACCCATTATGTTGAGGGTACCTAAAATTTTCATGGAACTTTAAGACTAAACTTTATCGCAATTTTTGCAACTCAGCATTATAGAATTAGTAAATATAGAGAGTGTACAAGTTGAAAACTACTTCAACATAATGACACTATAGTTGTCACAAATCCCAAATTTCATAAAAAATATGGTTGAAATATCTACTTTTTTACATAAATGATATGGATGATAAATATATGTTCCTATGATAGGAACATAAACTACTGGAGGGGATACATGTGCCTTTCAATTAGAAAAAATTGCTAAGACAGAATTTGTTCTCAGACAAACATCTTAGAGAAGAAAAAGTTAAATCTCATTTCCTTAATTCAAACAGAGGAAAATATTTTGAAAAACATAATATTACAAATTTAGATTCCGTAAGATTTCTGAGGTCGACCAAGTGAGTCGGGCAGAAATGATCAAGACAGGTGGAGAAACACTATTTCGACAACTTCATGTTCTGTCAGCATTGAAAAAATTCAATAAAGGAAAAAAGGAGATAATAAGTATTGTCTAATAGAAACTATCATGGACAAATCTTCTATCGATTGTGTAGAAATGAAATCCAGATTGAATGATATTCCGAAGAGCTCGTGAAGAATTCTTTCCGCTTAATATACACTGGCCTACATTTAGGGTAGCTTTAGAAGCTGAACATAGAACATAAATACTAAAAATTACTCTATTTCTTCAGGCATGTTATGTATCAGGCATTACCCCCGTGGCAAGTACGAAAATAACATATTTTCTTCATATACTGCATTTTATTTCCGAAAAGGAAAGCATACATTCCAGGCGCATCGAAAATTTAGTATTAATATGGCGATGGCTGTTGCTAAATGAACACTGAAGTTTCGACCAAGTTATAGAAGAATTGATCGAGGTCGACGAGAATAACCGAGGTGCAACCGGACTTTAATCTGTGCGATTATTATCTATTCCGATCTCTATAAAACTTTCTTAATCTTCCTTAGAAGAAAATCACTTCATTCAGCTATTATCCCAACAATACCACAAGTTTTAGAGTAACAGAATAATTCCTGGAAGAGCAGCAAAAGATACACAAAAATATTTTTAAAAAATATAGAAAAAAACCCTATTATGAAAACACATACAAAGCGTGTCAGTATATGTAATTTACAAAATATTAAAGGGACAAAATATTAAAGGACTGAAGAAAAAAGCTGGATGGTTATTTAGAAGAAAATAATTTATATTTTTGTAATATATATTATGTTTCCCACTTTCTTATTTTTATTGGGACTATATTCTACTAAATTTAACAAATTTACAATATATGGATTAAATAGTTACCACGAGACTCCAAGGAGAGATAAACAAAACAGCTCTTATTTGTGTAAATCATTTTTGGTTTTTTGTAACGAACATAACAGCATTTTGATTAAAAAAAAAAAATTTTAATATACAATTTATAGAAAAGATTTTTATCATTACTTTCACTTTTCTGTTTATCTCTTAATCGCCTTGTCGAGTTTATTCTCTTAAATTACTTCATAAATAGTAAATTAAAATACCACAACAACGAAATACCATAAATACCCAAAAAACCCATAAATAGCACCATATAACAAATCTTGGACAATAAAATAAATGAACTCCAAATTTTATATACTTTTTATTTATATTATGCGTCGTCATCAATGCCTAAGAGTTTCTTTCCAAAGATCTTTTCAGCTACAAATTGCGCCTTTGAGTTAATTCGTTCCTTTTTTTCTGCCACATCCGTCTTTATACTTTCATTGATCTGCTGGAAATCGGTTTTAGCTTTGTTCAATAAATTCGATACCCGTTTCTCTACATCATCTTTTGTGGGAAAGTTTAACTTTTCCTCGTTATCTTCTGTAGGATTTTTATTAGCAGGTGTTAATTGGTTCACTGTACCCATTATTTTACATGTTGTGTTGTTGACTTCTGAGTTAATAGTATCCTGTATTTCTTTAAAGTTGTTTTTAAACTGTTCAACGTAATCTAAAAGTTGGGCCTCAAAATATTGCTGTAACAATTTTTCTGCCTCAACTTCCTCAGCTGGCTTAACAGAATGCAACACGAAAATATTTGAATGCCTTTGGCTAATCTGATTACTTTTTTCGTTATAAGTCTTTGTTCGTACATAAAAGTCTTCTTGAACTTTCTTACGAACATCTACGAGTATCTCTTCTGCAGTTTCAGAAAATTCCTGTCGTGATTCCTGATCTCTGAGACAGTGCTCCACGACCTTTTTAATATTGTGTTTGGCGTCTTCCATTAATATTTTTGATTTTTCATTGGTCTTTCTGAAATCTTCTTCGGCAATTTGGCGCAATTTATACATGGTGTTTCTTAAGATATTTTCGTATTCCACGACGGCTTGGTGTGTCTCCTCTAGTGGTGTACTATTTATGGCATCTCTCAGTCTCCCTCCTTTATCCAAAAAATTGGTCTGTATATTCCCCAAACCTTGCGTTGCGCGTTCCTGATAGTTGCTAAACAGACTGGCTTTTTCATCAACGATGTCGTTTGTGAGATTACCCAAATCAATGTTATGACGTGGTTTAGTTTCTTCACCTTCTCTGTTTTCATTGTCGGGGGATGATTTATCTATTTTGTCAAAAGAATTATCCATGAGGTGAGGCTACAAAAAATTTTGATTGTCAAATGATTTAACCTAAAACCTACATATGTCATAAATCATGGGATGTCAGTGCCATGGAAAAAAAATAAAACACACGAAAACGATCCTTTAACTAGTATTTTCAGAATAGGTTATAGAACGATGCGAAATTTCTAATATTTTCGAATCTTTTGATTTAGAAAGTCTCAAAGTAGGTTGAAAGACCATAAACTTCCTGGAAAGCTAACAAAGTTTCAAATTTGAGGATTCCGGGGCAGATTGTTCGTATATCAGTTTTATCAGTTTAAACAGAATGTAAGCATTCGTAAGTTGACTTTATCAAAAAGCGCGTAAAACCTTGAGAATAATCCATAAGTAAGAAATTGGCTATCTTAAGAATTGGAACGCAGTGTTACCGGCATATTAACTTGTGGTGAAACATGTGTCTATTACAAGTGTTCAAAGTGATGAAAATTATGATTTTAGCGTGTTAGCCAGAGATCAATAACAGTTACAAACCCAAATATCCAGGGTTCCCTATAAAAAAATCAGATGGGCCTGGCAATGTTTCTTTTTGGTTTGGTATCTGTTGTTCCTGTTATCAACAGTGATGAAACATGGAAAAGCTTCAAGAACTCAACTGCAACAGCAAATACTGCAACAGTCCCAAATCTATGTATTCACGATTCCAAGTACATATTATGTAAAATCATAGTTCAGATTTTTTATCATATTATATTGATATGCTAAAGTTGTGCTTAAGACTAGCCCGGCTGGATTATTCCATTCAAAATAAAAAATCAGTCAAAAAATCAATTTTCAGTGCACGTGAAATGTGGAAAAATCATTTAAAACATATTTTGAAACATCCAAATGGAATTTTGGTCTAAACTGGTAATCAGTGGTGGCAATTTGTTGAAACCAAATGGTCGATTTTGGTTTCAAGGATTTAAAAGTGGTGATTTTGATGACAGTGACAAAGAGCGACTTGATTTAATAAAAAGTTCGGTGTATTACGAGCTGACAAGATCTGACAGCTGACAGATGTCTGCCGACTTTAATTGAATAAATAACGACATATGAAGAAGAAGAAGACAAATTTAGCACTAGCAGGTAATATGCTTTGCAGTCTTACATTACATGGCAAGGCTGAGTCACACGTTGTGACATTCCATTTTAATAAAGAGAATTATCTTCCTTTTTCCTCTGGCCACACTAGTGACAAGATTGTCCTGATTTTGCGGGCGCTCTTTAAGTTATTAGTAGGAGAATACTACATATATCTGGGAATATCCATATTACAGCCACAAGTAGTTGGGATGAAACCTCCTTTGGATATTATATTTATTTATTTTATATAAGTATATATATATATATATATATATATATATATATATATATATATATATATATATACTTATATAAAATAAATAAATATTTAAAAGGAAAAAAATGATCATGACACGTGCATAATTATTTCTTTAGTCAGAATTCCGAAATCAGGTTGTTAAAATGATAAACATTTTTGTAATAATTAGTGGGCTAATTCAAATATGCTTTATTTACATTATAATATCTCATTTAAATTTGCCTCTGATGGTGTTTTCGAGTGTTTGAAATTAATATTGAAATACGTAATTTATGAACTTTTCCTAATTTCAATAAAACGCGCATGATTCGTGATAATTTTAATGATTTGTGTACACTGCATTTGCTTTTAATGGCCATTGAGTGGCGATAAATATTTAAATATAAATGCCGACGTATTTATAAATAAAGCGGCGCATGCAGGATATACGGATACAGGGCGGGGATTTATTGAAAATACACATTCGGATAATTGTACGTTGCTGTTTTCCGTGTTGGACTGTCATTTCTGCTGACAAATTATAGTTAGGAATGTTTCTGTCGATATAAAATTTTCCCACCGCTTAAAACAGGTGAATTATTTTCTATATTACGTTAATAATGCCTAAAGGTTACATTTCCGTAAATATTTATGTAAATGGAACCGATTGCATTGACTTAAAACAGTTGGCTTACGTAAACGTATTATGTTCACAAATCTAGCACTATTGGTTTTGTGTCAATGGGCATTATATAGATATTTTCTTTTTGATATATTTTAAAGTCTCTTTTTTACCACCGAAGGTTTGCCTGTACTGGACCTACTGTTTAACGTGGACTCCGAGCCACGGTCCTGGGCTTTAAACTTACCGACTGGCCAGTGACTTACTTAGAAACCATCTCAGAAGATATCCGGTTTTAACCAGCCTGGTTACTGACATGACGGGGATGTTTATTCCTTGTCGGATTCTTTGCTGTTGCTTGTAGGAATATTTACAATTACAATCACAAACATAAAATATAATACATCCATGCTATAGCAGGATTTGAAACTTCGACTACCATAACAGCAGGAAGACCGCTATATCGCCTTTAACACTGCGCCACCAATCCGGTTAAAGGGCTTCTAAAGTCCATCCGACATAGTGCACAAAACATTTATATGTGCTGAATCATTATTTTCCACGTTCATTTCCCTAAAGGGTGAACAAATCGAATTAAACTTATTAAAAAGTAATACTTAAAAATTGAAAACCATAGTTTAGATGAAAAAAGAGCATAAAGTTTATAGACAGCCGAAAATTTATATATAGTAGACCGTATAAATATTACACAAAACAAGACATCGCTAAAATAACCAAAAATCATTATAATCTTTTGTTAACTTTTTAAATAATTAAACGTTTAATTAATTGTTGTCTATTTATTTTATAATTACGTATGCAGACTATAGTTGAGATTACCTCTAATCCAGCCAAAAATCTATACAATAGAAACTTTTTAGATACATTTTCGCGTCAAATTAAAACAGTAGGTTTTCACTATAACTACGTCTAATTAATTTCACCATCTAATTCTGGTATTTTTTAACAAATATTGTTGCATACCTGTGATTATACGCATTACCATATGCATACTGAGTAATAACTGGAGATACCCTGGCGGTTGATTACAGATTTTGTTGTTCTCCCAAAGAAGTCATATCTGCGGACATGCGAAACTTTATTTTTATTGAGTTATTTCGAAACACGCGAAGGATAAAGTGTGCATTTTGCTGCACTGATACTTCTGAAATTCTGAGACAGAAAAATTAAGTGTTTCCTTATTCTAAGGTTATTTAGTTTCGCCCAACGACAAATTAAATGCGTTTGAGCAGTTAAGGACTTGGTTTAAAAACAGTCAAAGCTATCACGATATATCGCTATCGATTATATTTCAGGCTTTTGGGTCGCGAATTGAAATAAAAGCGGCCATTATAAAACAAAAAAGGTGCATTGTCAAAATGGATTATGTTATGTGAAATAAAGCTGGAAAACTAGCGTAGTCAGAAATTAAAGCGGAACCACCTTTATAATAGTGTTGAATAATTGGCTACTTTTGAAATAAAATACACATAATACAATATATCAATAAGCGCTACTACATAGAATAAGAAAATTAATAGAAAATTTATTATATTATTTTATTTACTATATATTATTTAATAGTATTATATTTATTAATATATTATTTTGAAGAAGAAAAAGAAAAAGCCAGCTTTTTGGCTCTCGGCTTTATACTTTCCAATATTTCTGCGGCAATTACAATATTCAGTTTTTTTAAAAACAATAAAACAATATTAGAATACCAAACAATTTCTAACTTTACATGAATATTTTACTCTCTATTTTCTAAAACATTTCTCGATCATACACCTTATTTCATTAGTATTTGTACTAAAAGTTTTCAGTTCGTTTATCGCTGATTACGAAACACTCGGACAAAGAGTAATAAAATTTTCAAGGTTCTCACACCACTGTCCCATTTATGGATATGACAGTATTAATAAATAACGAAGTTAATATTTAATGTTTACCCTTGGATAGTTCATTTCATATATTTATATGAGTATTATTAGGTGAACTAAAATAACTGTAAGTGCTTTTATACCATGTTATTTACTCATTTGTAATAATTTAACACAACTAAATATAATATTTTGCTTCGTTTCGTAATTTTTTGTTTGAATGTTATATTAATTATTCTTAGTATCTGTATCTCTATCATTGATGAAGATGTCGTAATCCATCATTTAAATGGATCAAAACCATTTGACCGGCTTTTTCAATTATTGACGAGATATGGTTAGATCGAGGTTCATCGTTCATATATATATATATTATATATATATATATATATATATATATATATATATATATATATATAGATATATATATATATATTTAAAGAATGGGATTTCTCTGATTAATTTTACCAACCGACAAAAAAAAAAATGGATCGAAATCAGATGAATAACGCGGCTATATATTTATGTGAATTGATTTTAAGGTGTAATATGGTGGCTTCTTAAGAATAGCATGAATCTATGCTATTCAACTAACGTATAGCAGATGTTGCTGAAAAGACATATTGTATTGATCTGAATAAGTGGTAATCAAAAACCGCAGTACTAAAACGGCTTGGAATAGCATTTTCAGTTAATTTGTGGGATAGTCATTTGCGCTAATTTTGAAACTTTTCCTTAAGATATAAATGCCTGGAAACACTTGATTCATCAACGGCTAAGCTGCGTGAAAGTGTTTTGTGAATTTGAGCTGGCCCAATAAGTATTGCAATTCTTTGGATTCGAAATATTCTTCAAATCAAAGGATAAAATTAGTCATTATTGAAAATGTAATTTTAAGCGTTCCATAGTTAAGACCAGCATACAGTGAATAATGCAAAAGGAAGCTGTCGTTATATACAGAGAAATGTTTAAACCATTGAATTTAACAGATAGTTTAGTTTTTTAAGACATTAAATAATTGATTCATAGGTTTAATGTTAATATTAAGACTTACAGATAAATATACTTCACACTAAGCAATTAAGCATCTCACCAATGGATATATTGACACCAATATGAGTAGTAGTAAAATTAAATGATCTCTTTGTTAAAGCTGTTACACTAATTGATGGGGATAAGAACAACATATAGCACAGATTTTTTCGGAATATATTCATAAACGACTTTTTAGGTAGCAAAACGAATTTTTTTTTTCAGGCCTGATGTAAAATTATGATTATTTTAAAGGATGATGTTGAAAATGAAAGTTTTAGTCTTTTTAGTCTAATTTTTATTTTTACTGTTGACATCTATATATCAGTCGGCTTATCGAAGATTTTGCCTCTCTTTTTGAAGAATACAGGGGTACGTGGAGGCGTGAAATATACAATGGTTAAGGTTTATATCGAGGAAGAAATTTTTAGGTCTAATATTTTTGTGTAATATGTGCTACAAATAAATATATATTCCAATAAGATGAAATACGCCTAAATCGAGTAACCAGAAATAGCGGTCAGATCGGTGACATAAAATATAACAAACCCAGCAGGTAGCCGTACGGGCTGAGAGTTTAGATCGTCGACAATAACATCCTAAGATCGAATATCGTTGGGGCTAAAGATTTTTTAAATAAGTTTATAAAATAAAATAAAGTATAGTGTTTGTTTTTTATATTTCGTGTTATTATTATTTTGTGCTACTTTCGGTTATTCCCGTATTGTTGGAATTATTAAAAAGCTATAAAGCAGTATAAGGCAAGTTTGAATAAAACACGATTAAAATAGTATAGTCATGTAAAGTTATATTTTACATTTTGTTGATAAATCAAATTAATATGCCCGCTTTATCGAAAGGCTAAAGAGAAACCCAAAAAAAATCACATCTGGTGAAAAAACAGAAATTAAAAGGAATTATTCTTGCTTATGGACTATTATTAATTGATATGGTTCTGGAGACATATTATATCATTGTACTAGAAATAATCTCAAAGGTTGATAAGATTTGTCTGTAAATTTTAGTGCTATTAACTTATAACTAATTTCAAGCTTCATTAGTAATTCCATATCTTAATAAAGCACTAACCGCATATTGCAGGTAATAAATAGGTTAAATTGTATTATATAAATATTGCATAGAATATTAAGAGTTATAAAATAGTTTCATATTTTTTGATTCGTCATTTGCTGGTGAGTTTTTAGTTCCCACGTGGGAGATAAGACAATATAATTTGCATAGATGGAATACAGAAATTATGAATTATTAATAGTACAGTTGTAAATATTTTGAAGTATTAATAAATATTAAAGTGTTTTATTATTGATTCATTAAGATATTAGTGTGACTATATGACATTTCATTCTTTAAACCTAAGTTTTGGAAAATCAATAACATATTTAATTTAATGATTGTAAAAACTTTCTTTAACTTACCAAAATTCTAAATTGTAAGAATTAAATTATCATATTGTGTTCGTTATTATTTTAATATATATGCTAAAGCCAAATATCAATTTTACAATTGTTGTAATGATATATTCACTGGTTTAATATACAAACATGTGTTACTTCATTTATTATTTCATACTTATATTTATAACATAAAATTAAAGAAAGATCTTGTATACTTGTGTTTGATGCTCTGCAGTTGTTACAGTTCTGAAAATAATCTTACTTATGATATATGTTATAATGTTCAGTGGCTTTAGTAATGTACACTTATCAATATTTTGTTGACTAATGGAAGATAATGGAAATTATATTTAATTAAATGCAATTTAAATAATGATAGTGAATGTTAGTTTTTGAGACAGTTTGCATATATTTCAATATATTTTAAAATACAAACATTTATTATGTTAATTGCTGTTATTTATCAAATACTTTTCTGATCTTATATTGAAAATACTGTTAAAACTAATTTTAATAACATATCATTTTTAAATTGGAATTTCTGCCACAGGGCAATCACTAATATAGATGTTTCATGAACTTATTGAACAACCTAGTATATAATAAGAAAAAGAAATGAGAAAAATAATTATGAGGACGTCCCTTAAGGTAAAAATCTTCCAGAATCAGTGAAGGAAAAAGCGCAATCATATATTTTATCCGGTGTCAGGTAAAATGTCCACCAGGCCTCTATATTTCGTCTCTTTGGTATGCAAATAGACCTTTCGCAAGCAGGACACGTCACGTCAGATCCGAATCTTGCGTATCTGAGCCTCTCGGGGGATACTGGAATGACCTCAACACCCACATCTGACCGCCCGCCACGTCTCCGTCGCTCCCGCGGGCATTCGGCCTAGCTGATTTATTATCCGGCACTCTCTTCCGTTTTCAGACAAGCAGCGCTCGCGTTGTCTTATTTGAAGTTATTTAGTGGTCGCATTACCATCATTTTGTTTTTCTTGTCTCACGAGATTGGACGTTGCTTTGCCGCATCTGTATTTGTGGGGATGTGAACAGTAGCCTACTTTTATTACATTATTATTTATTTTATATATATCATTGACCATAACTACAAATTAAAGTATTTAAAATTAATTACATCTTATATTAGATATGCTTAGTACAATCTTAATTTACAAATTAATTTTACTGTTCTGTTTTTTAATTTACGAGCGGGGTTCAAATATAATGATTTGTCGCTGTAGATGGCGCGCATGTTTGTTTTGAAGGTCGTGGTCGGGGTTTTTGAAGTATGTGACAGTTGGGTGTGTTACGAATAGTGTGGCATAGTTTTCATCTGGAGCGCATGTTTCACGCGCGTGCTACGACCATGAGCGAACGTCAAATGCCGACCGCCGTAGCGCTAAGTATTGTCATTCCTTTTTCAGTGTGGGAAGGCTTCAATCTTCTGATTTTCTGCGTGTTGTCCAGTAGTTGTATTGCTTCCACTTTGCTGTGATTTAGTAAACTTATGTCATGATTTGAGGCGACATCTTAAATCACTTCGTGTATCCATTTGATTTCGAGGTCATTGTGCAGTTCTTCGTTGTTTATGTAAACTTTGTATTGGATGTCCTGGATTACTACTTGGTTTGATGTCTTAGTGCAACTCCATATTTGTACCCCATAGGTCCGAATCAGCATCTGTCAAGTGATATAATTATGTTTTTGTCATTTCACCGGAATGCAAAAATAACATGGACAAGATTTGAAGCTATTAAGCTGTATTTTCCAGTCTCTAGTCCATTTGTAGCTCTTGTTGACCAATATTTGTTCTTTTTCTACAGCTCTAAACAGAGATCTTTTGCCATGATAATTGTGTCGTCGGCAAATGTTACAAGTACTGTTTCTTTTGTTGTTGGGATATCACTAGTATAGATAAGAGTGGTCCCAAGACACTACCCTTTGGAACTCCAGCCGAAATAGGTTTAAGTGTTGAGAATCTCCCGTCATGCAAGACTAAATGTTCTTTCGAAAAGATATGATTTCAGCCGTCGACAGTAATTCCGGTTTTCAACAACTGCTGTTACTCGATACACTTGGTTGATTGTGTAGAGCGGTGATTTCGAAATCCAAACTGGGAATTTGTTATATCTATAAATGGATTAAATCGTTTTAACAGAAGTATCTCAAATAATTTGGATATAGGAGGTAGCAGCGAAATAGACTTGTTCTGCCGGTTTGTCACGTTTTTAAGTATAATTCTCTCTCTTCTCATCTCTTTTAATAACCCTGGTGAAATGTCATCAATTCCGGGAGCCTTTTTAGGATTGAGTTTCTTGTCATTTTCTGTGACAACTTCGTCGGTGAAATCAGATTAACAGCGACACCGGGCTGATAAAAACGATTCATATCTATTGTAGATTCTATATCATTCGCTTGGAATACGCCAGGTAAATGTTCTGCGAATAATTCAGCTTTTTCATTGTTGCGTCGGATTCATCCATTTGACCATTTTTAATAGGCGGTACTCTAATAATTTTTGGGGTACAGGTGCGGTTAGACAAACGCAAATATTCGGCTATTTATTTCGGTATGAATGGAATCTACTTACATGGAGAATAAATATTTATTTCTAGACGAACAGATATTAAACAATAAACAAGATCACACTGTAATAAATTAAAAAGAGAAGAAGTGCACGTGGCAGAGTTCGCTTTAGGTGATACAAATAGTCGACACGTCTGATCACTCAGAGTCAGGAACGGAAAGAACCTCGAGGCGTCGCGCCATCCCCTAGCTTCACCACCCGAGGTTGCCACGTCGTACCCTCTCTCAGCACCACTTGTTGCCACCTCACTGTGGGTGCTAACTTCAGATATGTATAATGCCTCGAGGAGATCTGTGGGCTGATGAGAATTGCGGCAATATTCAAAACATCTGAAGGTCGCTACAAATTGGTATTTTAAAACTCCGAGTTGCTTTCCATAGCGAGTCAGGTTTGTCTGCTTCCAGGCTTAATTCACTTACATATTTTTAGAAGCAATTCTGTTAATATTCGTTATTATTTCGATTTATCTAATTACTAATTCCATTCATTATTGTTTTGTCTACAGCATTTATGGTTCCGTGCAATACTCTTCTAGCTTTTCGTCTTTCTTTTATCAATTCCCTAATTTTAACGGGGTAATTTACCCCATATTCTGAATTTTCTCTTGATTTCTTGCAGAACGAATTTGTTCAATTATATTTCGAGAGTGCAGTTCAACATCGTCTATCCGTCTGAGTCTTACGTTTCCATTGATTTATTCCTGCATTATAAGATTAAACGTTTCCGAATTAATACATTTGTTACTAACATTAGGCTTCTTTGTTCTTTTGTTCGGAATTGTCACGCCTAGTGTTAATATTGGAGTGTGATCAGATGATAGTTCGTACATTCTTTCGATTTGTATTTAATTTGATGAAATAATTTTCGAAATCTAAAAGTCCAGTAAGTCTGGCACTTTATTACTATCGGTGGGCCAGTAAGTGGGTTCACGCTCTGAATGTTAGTTACAATTATTAATATTTGTTACTGCGAGTAATTCGTTTCTTTTTCTTGCTGTTATTAATTGTGAACCCCAAGCTGTGTGTTTAACATTAAAATCTTCTCCAATAATAAACTTAGGGCCTAATTTTAAAAATAAATACCTGTATTGTTGTTGTATTATTTAGTATTTTAGTATAATACATTACATTACTAATACTTTACTTTCGCCTTTTTTTCAATAGCTGTTTCAGTGATTGACTTTGATGATGAGTCACTTTAAACCTCAACAATAATTCTATATGATGTAGTTATATATTTATTGTATGTTTAATAATATTAATATATGTATTTGTTATTAGAAAATGTCATATAAAGCAGTGCCATTCTTCTACCCTAAAAGTAATTACATTCTAATCGATTTTCTATTTTTACTGCAGCACTGACATATTGTCTTGTTAACAATTATACCATATATTTAATATAATATCTTTTGTACCAAGAAAGTTACTTACAGGTAACGTAAAACATAATGTTGCTAAGCCGGGACAAGTCCGAAATAATTTGGATTATTTAATATAAAATTAAGAACTTGTAGCCTACTTTTCTTACTTACAAAACAACCTAAACAGACTACATCAACGGTGGTTTTTATCGGAACAATCCATGGGTCGTGGGTCGAACCAATTGAATGTTTTCTTGTAGGAGTTTGCTCAATGGGCGCCATGCGATTCTTTGTTTGCTCCGATATCCCAAACCATGAAGAGTATATGGGATGTTCTAAATAAGGGGGCTAACGAGAGGATATAAGGAAACATGAGATTAATAAAACTATATCATATTAACTTAGGAGGTATAATAATTACAATACCCTAAAGTAATATCTAATAATGAACAGTTTATACCTAATACTAAATATTCACAAATTTTAATCAAAATAATCCAATACGACTGAATATATTTTCAGTCTCTTATCCGCTAGCTAGCCGTAAAATGTCCTAGTATAAAATTATACCGACATAAAGATATTCTCGTAAAACCTATTCTCGCTAAAAAACTGTAAATTTTGAAAATAAAAGCTATATATAAAAATACATGGCTATTAATCTTGAAGATGTATTGATTTTTTTGACGATTTGTGTTGTTTATTACCTAAAGAAAACTATCAATACCTATAGTATTCATTTTGCTAGGTTTAAATTTCCTCAATTAGTGTAAATTCTCGCAAGTAATTATTTATATTATTTCTAGCTAACTTGTTGTTTTTCAAACGTTATCATATATGCGCTCCACCGCTGTAATGTTTATAGTAATAATTACACATTTCTTAAGATTGATTCTCAAGCATTTGGTATTGTTATTCCTTGTTGAACGTCGGATAGAAAGTGATGTCAAATCCATTGTTTATTAGTGTTTATGCAATCTTATGTTTGTATTCGAAAAATGTATACATAATGTCTAATTGAAATGACGCCTGAGAGTGTCATAATTTTATTAATAAATATTTCTTCGTTAAATAAAGGTTGGAGAAAAATAATTTTGGTTTTCCCCAAAAGTTTACTTTAAAGACGCTCTTGAGAGGGACGAGCTAATATAATATTGCAGATATAAAATTAGGTTCGCCATTTCTGTACTTAGTGAAAAGTTATCGTGCTTTAAAATGCGCAGATTCCAGAAAGTAATCTTGTCCTATTTTGATTTTTTACTTTCGAAAAGGAAAAATACATATCGACAATTGTATATTTTTTTGGTAAAGACTGCTTAAATGAGAGCCAGAATCCGATTTAGCATGCTTGTTTTCGTTTCATTCATTTTTGCTCAAACCTCAAAGAAAGGGCCAAAATAAATTGGAATAGAGAACAAAATAAAAAATGGGAAAAATTGATCAACAGAAAAGGTTATCTTTCATCTCGAAAACACTAAACGATACATATCCTTAGTGACTCACTCGTTCACAGTGCTCTTATTTTCTAAAGCAAATATTTCACCAAATTGCGGGTTAACTCTAATTTTTTGATGAGTAGATCATACAATTTATACATATATTCACCAATTTTTTTACACTGTTCTTTGATTTCTTCAGTACGACCTGTGTTAAATGTATAGTACATATGTCTAACAGAGATGCGTAAGGTCACCAAATTGACATGGTACCTCATTCCAACTTAGTTGACGATAACTGGTATTATTAAAACAAAATGGTTTTTGATAAATGGCTTTTTTGGCTTTTTTGACTTGAGATTTTACTTCACATTTAGTGTAATCACGAGTGTTTAGTGCGCGGTTACTCGAAGAGGCCCATTGTGTTGATTGTTCTTTAGTTTCTGGTGATTTGTGATGTATCCATGAAACGGGGCAAAAAAACCCGTTTGGATTATGGTTAAAAATCATCCGTTTTAGTCACGCGATTGCGTTTATAGTCCAATGTGAGCACATCGAACTGATGGCTTTTTATATCCAAGTATTTACAAGTAAAACTTAAGTTAAACATGATCTACTTGCTTAATTAGGATGCCTATAGGACCACTTTTTAATAACTAAAAAGGCCTTTCCTTGATTTCGGTGATGGTTGTGCAAAAAATTAATCAAAGGCTACTCAATCAGCCCACGAAAATTAGATTTTTCATTAATGTTAAAATTCCAGAGGTGACTTGCTAATAATGGCTATCAAACACAAAGTAAAAATACCTTACCTAAAATCTCATAGTAGTCTATTATTAAATGACCGTTGAGGGCAGAAGTGATGCGCGATGAAAGTTACTCCGCGAGAAATTTAAATCGCCACTGACTAATCAAACTCTCCTGTTATAATTAATCGATTCAAAGCTCTCAACATATAGTAGTAAAATCTGTTTACTACCAGTTAACTACATAACAAGTTAATTAAGTAATAAATGTGAATCAAAATTATTTCGATTAATATTAGATAAAAAGCATGTGTAGCTTAATGGCTAAGTGGGCTAGAGATGACATTGAATAACATGGAAGTTTAGTGGTCGAAGTTAAGGAATATAAGGAATTTTAGGTGGAGTTAAAAGTTGTGGAAGGCATCACAACGTTAAACAAAATAAATTGATCATATAAAAGGGGAACGAATAAGGGCGAAATTTTCTAAAGGGGTATATCAGTTCCTTGGAAAATTATATATTATTCTCCTATCGAATACTTCTATTCAATTTTACTAAGAGGTATAAAAGACATGCAAATAAAATTTTATGTTTACTTATATATTAAATTATATATTAATTTTATTGTTCAATAAAAACTAAATTTTTATTCTTCTTAATTATTGTCAGTCTAACATAATAATAAAGTGCTCTTAAATATAACATTTTTATGATATCTCTAGTCCACTTCAACAACACTAAATAACCTTTGGCGTAAAAACGTGAGGGGACAATAAAAATATTCCACATACTGTCACGAGAATTGCTACCTTTTTCCCATTTTCTACTTCTTTGCCATGCAAATCGATCCATCCACTGAGCCTCTCAAGGGAATACCCAAATGACCTCAACCCCTTTCCGCCTCCCTTCCGCGTTACCCCACCTCTGCCCCCACGTATTCGGTCTGACTTGATTTATTGTCTGACGTTTTGTACCGCTTTCAGACGTATGGCATTTCCGATGTCTTATTCTAAGTTATTTAGTGGACGTATTATCGTCGTTTTTCTATTCTCCGATAATTCGTTGCACTTAACCAATAGATATCTATTAACGGGCTTTAATTCACGCTAATATTTCATTTTTATTGATCTAAAACATTTTTAAAGAATTTATTATTTCATTTGTTTACTTAAAATTATAAAAATTTGGCTTTGGGCGTGGGTTAACTCAATCGAAATGTGACAATAAAATGTGGTATCATAGAATCATCTTTGGGGATTACCTGAACCATTTATTACCATTATGTTTTGGCGTTCATCTATTTCTTATCTTTCTGCAATTACCATTATTTTGTCACAATTAAAGAGACAATTATTGTGCTCAGTATTTACGTTTTGGTGAATAACAGTTCATTATTACAATATCCACTATATAATTATACCTTGTAACTTTGGTAAAATTAAGTTATGAGTGAAATGTCATAATATGCAGTACCTGTCATAGATGTAGCAGCTTTTAAATACTATAAGTTTCTGTTAAACATTTTGTTTTGTTTCCTTAGAAATTAATAAAGGTGTGTAGAAAAGTTATAGGGGAATTATAATTATATATTAAGTGTAGGATTAGGATAAATAAATTTTATAAATTATATCTTGAGCTGTAAAAGTCTGATCAGTGTATACCATAGAATAATAGGGAGTTAACTCAATAGGGATCTCTGGGGAAAAGTTTTGCTTTACCCGATATCCAGATGGGGTTATATCGGCTATTCAAGTAATTTGATTGGCCAATTTAAATCTACATTATAGGCACCTGTAAAAAAACATTTCGCTGTGAAGACATTTGTTGGTCCTTTAATAAAGTTTTCCACGCAGGTGTGGCCCATGACAGCCCTGACGTCACGTTTAATTGACCAATAAAATTTAAATAAAAACAATTTAATTTCTGAAATAAATTTATTAGTTCAACGAATTCAATAAATATAATCTGTAAAAATAAACATATCTATAAAATATAAATATTTTATATATATAAAATCATAAACAAAAAACTTTGGACAAACCAAAATTACTTTTTCAGTCTCTTCCCTTTTCTATATTTGTTCAGTGTCATCAATTTAATCTATTAGAGAGCTATTATGGGTTTAAGCAAAAGTATATAGCACACCTTACTAGTTGTGATATTCTATCTGGAAAATCATTGTGTAGTGTAAAATTAAAAGGTTTTAAATTTACACTTTTTAAATATACTTGACTAAAATATGTTATATTATCGTCGTGGCAATATCGCGGGTTTAAAATAAGATTTTTAAATAAAGAGACCTACTGACACTACAATAAAACAATTTTCTGGTCTGGAGTCATCCCCCGTTAGTATAGAATGTAAATTACTTAGAAAACCCTTATGTTCATCCTCTTCATAATTTCCTAAAGGTCAATGAGGAGAAAAAAATTAACTTATTATGAGCGCTTCTAATGATTAATAAAAGTCAAGGATGCATATTTCTGAATTCATGAGCTAGATCCAAAAGAACTATCTTGCTTAAGTAGTCTTAAGCCCATATATTTATTTGGATAACTACACTTATTCTCTCTTTAATGAAATGAACCCCTCAAGGTAGTTATTAAATTGATGACACATTAACAGATTTGTTCTTAGTTGATCAAGAAATTTTACACCAAAATTCCTCGTTTATTGAATGTCAGTTAATCTTCTCTTAATAGATTTGCATCTGTTTCTATGAATAGTTGAATGTATGAATTCGGTTTTGTTTCAGCTCAAGTTAGGGATGGGCATCATTAAAGAAAAAATAGGCTATTTTAACCCTTTATCTTCGAAGATTTTCTACCGACTTATATATAGTAACAAACTAATAATTTAATCTCTAAATTCACTATTCGTTATGTCACCTATATTGAAAATGGCGCTCAAATAAATAAACAAGAAACGTAACATAGGAACGAAGTGAAACAATCAGATCTTGTCGCGGCTTATAGCGTAGCGTTTAAACCAAGTAATAAGTTAAAAGAAGCGACATCTAGGTGGTGGACGTCGCGAAACATTTTGCCAAAATTTTCAGTCAATCAAAGTTAAATCTCTATTTCTCTGTGGTGTATAACAAAGGTCATTAGAAAGCTGACATTGACATACCAAATAACTTATGTAACTGTTTTTGTGAATAGTTAATTCTGCTTAGTTTCAACTCAAGATAAAAATGGATATCATTAAATAAAAAGCACGCTATTTTGACCCTTTTTCTTCGACAAAGGTAACATATAAGCCAGGTGATTGAAAATATTATTGGTGGTTACGGCCCTGATACTGTAGTAGCTCATAAAGTGCAATCATAGTACAATTTTGATTTCATCTATTCTGTTTTAGCAATTAGATGCCAAAGGTTATTGACACAATGGAAGGATAATTATTGAAAATGTGACTAAAATGATAGAAATATTGCTCCAATTGCTCCTATTGGGATGTAAATATTACACAAAAATTTGGTATTATTTAGAAATGGATGGATACTAAAGAGCTCTATGAGTGCGACGGCCATGCTTCCAGAGTGAAACCAAATAACCTCTTGGACTGAACATTCATCTCTATCTGTGAATGGCAGCAAAATCGAGTCATTTCTGAAACAGGTGGATTTGCGACAATAGCAAGCGAAAATGGGCATATCGAATATCGCTGAACTAATGTCAGTAAGGTTTTGTTGTATATTTGATTGGACTGGCAAGGAATTATGTACTATGAGCTCCTCGACTACGACCTACGACCTTTTGTTAATTTGTACTTTGAACAATTGGATTTCGTTTCATCTAGACAATGTCATATGTTAGATATCGATAGCGACAAAAAGCTCCGACAACTTGGTCGCTTAGTACACTTATTATTGAGAATTAAGCCAGACAATTTAAACTTGCTATATGTTTCCATTAGTCATAATTCCAATTCATGTATTTCGTGGCAATATGTCGGCTGGTCCTCTAGGAGATAAATCGCAAAAGCGTCTTCTAAGCGGTCTCTCTTAAATGTAATCCATCAGCTCAGTACAGAGTTTTAAAATAGTAATTCCAGAAAGTAATTCTTATCCTATTTTGATTTTCTTTCTTTGAAAAAAATGCAGCATGGCTCATAAAAAGTTGTGTAGTGATTATGATGCCTAAATGATCGGTAGTGTCAGAATTAGCGTACTCGTTCTTGTTCTCTTGTCTTGTTTTCAAAACGTATATAATCGGTCAATAAGAAAGGCCATGTTTTCCACCATCACATATATCCATATTATATATTTACTCGGCAAAACTCCCTTATACATGGCTTCAAAAGAGGTTTATGAAAATGACTTGGTTCGGTTTTTTCCTAGAAACCAATATTTAACAGAAAGGCGACATCTATCAGAACGGCACATACATCATTGATCGATGTTTGAAATGTATAACAATAATTTGAAGACATAAAAAAACTAAATTCTATATTAACTTCGTTATTTTTTGATCAGTTATTTAATTAATGCAGATTTGTGATAAGTAACTTCAGATTTTTCGAAACTAACAATTTA
Source organism: Rhynchophorus ferrugineus (assembly GCF_030347505.1). Lineage (NCBI taxonomy): Eukaryota > Metazoa > Arthropoda > Insecta > Coleoptera > Curculionidae > Rhynchophorus > Rhynchophorus ferrugineus. The sequence goes on from NW_027472580.1 coordinate 47,613,983, forward strand.
TTATCATAATGTCAGTACATTTTCAATCATCTACATTAATAATAATTTTTAAATATATCAGAGATAAAATAATCGATGAGAAATAATATTAATTATACTTAAGATTTTATGAAACATAATTCCCTAATTATTATAAAAATAATTCTTTCTAAAAATATTTTTTTTAATTATCACGACGAAAATTTAATACATTTTGAAACAGCTGTATCATATAATAAATATATTTGTATATTTTAATAAGTTACTTAATAAGTAATTTAATATATATATATATATATATATATATATATATATATATTAATAATATTATAAACATAATCGCATTAATGTATTATTTTGCCTTTTTTGCATGAATTCTCAACACTCCTTCGTTAGGTTAGTTGGTAGAGCGGTGGCGATGGCGATGGAAGATTTTGTTGTTATCCATAGGTCTGTTCAAATCCGGCTCGAAGGATACTTTTTGTTATTTTGTTATTGTTATATATGTATTAAATCGAACGTGTCAGTCGATGGTCATAATATAAGCATATCCCATTTCATTTACTATAAGAATTATATTGTCATTATCAAATGTTTTAACAAGCAATTATATCTACAAATATTAGGTGTACTTAATTTTTTCAACGAACTAATCAACATTAAAAATGAAGTCAACTTGGTACTTAAACCTTCAAGGAATTAGCAATTAAAACACTATTTGTCCAATTTTGTTTCGATAGTTTAGTAAATGTATTTCCCATTGGTCAATTTTTTGTTTATTTTGAAAACAAATTGTATTCATTAGCTTCATGCATGATAACATTATATATAGTGCAGTTATCTTAAAATTTAACACGAAAATATTTAATGCTCATATATTTTATATATATTGTAATTTTAAAAATATAACAGTAAAAAGTTAGAACAACAACTACAAAAAGTTATAAAGTACTATGGTTTAAACCCTAAAAGTACCAGTAAACCTATCTCATTTCATAATTCAAGTTATATTATAGTTTTTTTTCCATTTCATTATATCAATTTGTTTGACACTGAATCGACCTACCGAAATCTCAGTCATTACTTCTGACGCTTTTCTATTTTAGCGTTTTTCAATGTGCAACACACAGGATATGTTGAAAATCTTTGAAATTCTTCACCATGCTCCTTTATATGAGCTGGAAATTTTTTTGTAAAAATATATGTACGAATCCTAAAAATTAATTTCGAGTGACAATGTGACAGAGTTCGTTAATGATTGTTGGTGGTTGTCAACTTTTATATTGTCGAGAAAATCATGACAAACATTTGTAATAACCACCCAAGCTCTATTTCTGTTCTGTTTAACTTCGAATTAATAAAGTATTTTAAAAAAAATTGAACCGACTCCAAAAAATAAATAAGGGACTCACAAAAAAAATTGATTTTTAACACAAAAAAACGTTCAAATATGTACATAACAGTCGTTGAAATAACTAAATAAAAATAAACAAAGCCTTTATATAACCTATATTCCAAACGTATTTTATATGCATTATATACACATAATTTAGCTTAATATTTACCTAAACATATTTATTGATTTTAGCAACAAATTAGGTTTGTTTCGTTCGTAATTTGATTTTGTGTATATGACACAAAAAAAGTCACAAGCGAATATGTACTGCCATGACAATCACATTTGCTAGCGAAAATGTATAACCGAATATTGACTCAGTGTAATCCTCATATTTATAAAAAAATTTGCTTGAAGGGAGGTTGAATTGCAGACCATTTGCTACTTGCTACTACTTCGAAATTTAATATTATTTTAAAACCACTCTATTTATGCGAAAATGATATAAACAAAAATAGAGATACTGAAAATATATTGATTGTTAGCGAAACTAAACTTTAGCAACTGAAATTAATTTTATGTTACATATTAAGCACAATGCATATGTAATTACAAATAGAATCACTAATAATAAAAACCATACTATGTGTGAGCTGCAAAATATTAACGTATTTTGTTTTTCTTTCAATTTCTTCTCGATAGACATAAACAAATTTGGAAATTAAATTAAATTTATTCTATTGTAACACAATATAAATCAAATGTACTCAATGGCCAAAACAAATATATGGTGAATATCGACGAATTGTTGTATCTTTTTCGACTACCAATTAAAATCTAAATAATTTATGTTCGGCTGTTTTAATTTGCACCCGAGCAAAACAAAATAATAAATCAAACTAATTAAAAAAGGATCAGTTCACTTCATCCTGTTTACACAAACGAAAGTCAAATCGGAAGGAAAAATATTAAATTAGTGTGCTGAAAATTCTAATTATATTTTATATATAATATGTGGGTGGTTGCATATATATACTGGTTTTCAATTAGCAGGGTTCAACGTGGCCATATTGTAGCGGCCATATTTCCTATTGCCCATTCTTAAATTGTATAGATATTTGTTTAATTTTTTGTTTTTTAATGCATTAATGAAGTTTTTAAATATTATTCAATATATGTGTAGGATTATTTTAAGACAATATAGGAGTATTCTCTTGCGTGTTTAAAAGTTATTATTACTACCAACTTGTAAATTACAAAAAACAAATTAATAGACAATTTGTACCGACGACAAAACAATTTTTTAATTAGGTGACCATAAGCAATACTACGAAACGTCAAGAGAACTTTTAATTGTATTACTCCTTAGTTTTTTGCAGGCGACTCTTCGCTCTTATATAGTCCAATAAAACAGACAATGCTTGTCATCATATTTCATAATGCAACGTTGCCCTATCAAATTCCAGATTAGGTTTATTTTGACTCTGACAATAAAATTTTAAATGTTATAACATTAAAAGAATTAAGTTATGAAGTACGATTTACTTATCAGTAAATCTAATGCATATATTTTCGAAGGTCTTAAACTACAGTTAATCAAACAACCACAATAGTTTGCATGTTACAATTGCTTTGTTATATCTACATTGGATAGGCGTAATCTACCTAATTAAAAATTGTATGTTATAACTAAGTAATATATTTATTTTAATTTTATAAGAAAGCATATTTACCTTTTTACGTTTAGTTTTCTATGTTCATGCGTTTCCTTTCTACGGCAATTTGAAATATCTGAATTTCTTTAAGTTTCTTCTGCCATTATCAGTGTTCTATTTTTCTATTAATTCACTCTCCAAATATCTATGCATAAGTTTATTCGGTTATTCTATATTAATTGTATACTCATCTTTGATTGTTTCTGCTCTTATCGCTCCCTGTTGTTAACTTTCCGAATTGGTTATAATCCTACACTAAAAAAGTTTCATTCCAATAAATGTTTTATTTCCAATTAAACTGCATAAACTTAATATTTAAGGGTATAAATACTTGCCTCTCTAGCGCATTTTACTGGAAAGATAGGGACCCCAGTATGTCGTTCTTGTTCGGTGTAAATGATTAGAGACGCAACAAGTTCATCAAAATCAAAACAGGCGCTAAGAGAACGTTTGCTGGTTTATTATCTAATTATTATCATTATCATTAATGTTCTGAATAATTTTGCACACATGTGGCAACGGTCTCTACCAGTACCAACACAAATCGAAGTTTATAGACCGATTCACTGGCATGTTTTAACGCATCAAACTTCATCATGTTTTTTTTTAACTCGAGTAATGCTAATTAGTAAAATGAGAAGGAAAAATCCGCTCCGAGTTTAAAAGGAATGTTACAGTTTTACACACTGTAGTTGGCAATACATTCGACGGCATTGATGATGTGCGTTGGTTGTTTTATTGAAAAGAGTATAGATATTTACGTCATATAATACTGCCCAGAAAAATAATGGAGCTCTGGTTTGTTATTATTTTTGTAAAATAAGCCTATTTTTACTTGAGAATGTCTAGATAGTTTTCCTCTAAATTAGTGCATTTCTCGTGAACTAGCAACTTCTTCACTACTACAAAAAAAGTGTATTATAAGATTACTTCGGTGAACTTATCGTACGTCGACTTTTCGTAGTCTTCAATTTGGCGAATTTTCTTTCACTCTCACAAGATTTAATTAATTCTGCCATGATTTATCCACAAGCTCAAAATTTATGACCATATATAACGATACACTTTTGTTCGCCGAATGTGTTCGTTATAAAACGTGGAAATTACAAAGACCACTCAAATTAGATGTAATGTTACATTTTAATAAATATGTTTTTGTTAAGTTGTGTTAGTAATAGAGAATTCTGGTTAATTTAGGTATTTTTTTTTAACTAAATTATCTAATATTTCATTTGTAAATTTTCGTTTGGTCACTGACATTGGTCGATTTCGAAAACTTACGGGAAGCATTGGTTTTATTAAAATTATAAAATTGTACTCGCTCACCCTTGGTCTACTAAATTGGTCCTATTGGAAATATGGGAATTGTATGCGGCCGCTTTCAGTCCGATACATAGAGCGATATTGAATTTATACGTTGGAATTTAAATAAAATTTTATAAACTAAGCGAATGCTAACTTTAATAGCATTACGAGGTATTTGTGTCCCTGGGCTGCTGGTTTTGCTACACTGTAGGTCACAAATTTTATTTTCGTTTTAATTTAGAGCACATAAATAGCAGTATTATGTAATGTTCCCGAAACAGTAATGTTGGCCTCAAAACAACTTTATTAATTAAAAAAAAAATTATTTGCCCATAGGATGATGATATAAGTTGAAAAATTTGAGTTCGAGTCTGAAATTGATGAATTTATAATATACCTAGAGTGTAATAATATGGATAAGTTCTAAGCCACAATAATTCAACGACTTAAATTTATTTATTTATGAATTATGAAGAACAGTGGATATTTAAAACCGATATTCTCTTATATAATAATTGTAATTAAAAAAATCTATTATATGGGCATTAAAATTAAGCATATAAGGTAATTTTGATTTTCCCAAAAGTAAGGCGAATTACTTAGCAGCAAATAATTAGTTGGTGCCAAGTCCGGACTAAATATATGCATATATCTTTTAATCAAGCTCCCGGGGCTTTTAGTCAGTAGCTATAGGACTTCCGGGATAGCGCTTTCTTGAGACACTCCAATTGTTTACAATAAAAGTTCGAATTTGGGAGTTTGGCTGTAGGGGAGCCCATAGTGTGTCCTTGTTAATCTGACCATTCGCCCAGAAAACCCTTCGTGGCCATTAGTTCTGCTTTGCCCACTCATCGCGCTTCTACCACGACCGTATCCGTTTGATGTTATCGTAAGTAATGGAATTTTGTTGCGGTTCAATTGCGATTTACATATGGAAATTCGGTTCATGTGATATTTTAGGTGTATTTGGTGTAGAATCCATATGTTCAGCTTCTTATTGTATTCAGCCTTTTTTCAAATGGTCCAAACAGTTTTTCGTGCACTGTTTGGATGCCCATAAATAGAAACAGTACTTTAATTACCGCCGTAGTCGACAATGATTTTATCATGGTACATTATTGAAACCAGCAGTACCGGAAATGAGTTAAGCAAACCTAAACCATGATTAATTAGCTTTGAAACTGTCAAATTTTAAAGCTTTTAGAAACATTCACCTTTTCGGCCTCAATGCTTGCGTTTTTACCTTGGACAAAGTAAAACTATAAAATATAGTGTATTTTCTTTTTACTAGTATAGATTCCTGGCCTGAATTCAAATGAAACTGAGTAAACCATTCACCAAACAGTAAAAAAATTTTTTAGCAACCGAAATTTCATCTTTCTAATACGTAATATAAATCGATCGCACTTTTACAGCGCCAAATACAGTTTATTAAAGTCGAACAATGAAGAGATAATGGACTTCTTTTACTGTACTTAACATATAGATAGGCTACTACTTTAATGTTATTTTGTTGCTAATAATGTGATATGACAAATATATTAATCTTGAGAAAAATTTTAAGCGATAATTATAAAAAAATATGTTCGCTTATATATAAATATTACACTAATAGAAGTAAATACATTAGCCATAAAAACATCAGAAAGTAATGAAATTTTACAAAATTAAATAAAAATCATTGATTGCACAAGACACGATTTTTCATTAAACTGTTGGAAGAATATATATTTCATTGGCATTCAAATAGGTTTCTGTCTAGTTATAAAGCTTAAAATAAATAATAAAATAAGATCTATCGAAATATTTATTAAAATCGGATTTTTATACCGATCTACATGCTCATTAATTTGTCTATTTTCTATCTAACTATCTTTTCCTTTCGAATCAATAAAATACCATAAAATCGTTTTTTAAGCCTATCGATAATTTTTCTAGTTTATATGGTCTGCTAATAATATATTCATTAGACCACTTTATCTAAATCATTAGCTACTATTAAGCATCAATGCGAATGTATATTCCTATATTATGGTATAAACAGATTCAATCTGACAACAAAATGCATAATTAGACATTCGAAATAAATATCAAATTATGAATCTTTATTAAGTTTTAGTTTTTTCTTTATTGGATGTGATATTGATATGAAAAATACCTAAAACTAATCACTATCCATATAATTAGAATGCTAGAAGTGGTATTGCGTATTCGAAATAATGGATTATTATCTTGATCTTAGATATATATAAAATATCTACGTATCTGGTGTTAGATAGTTGATTAACAAAGAATATATCTTACTTGCTATTACAAAATAAACACATTTTTTAGAAGATAAAATAACCAAAAATTTATTGTCAGCTTAATCCTACTCTAATATAAACAAACCCCTATTTCTAGAAATCTCAATCACCATATGTGTCAGTCTAACACAAACACATTATCTTGGTTTTTGTACATCACAGGCCATATCATTCGCATAATATCTCCCTCCTAAAGATAAAACCAAACGGATGTACGTGGTCGTTATCCTATCTGAACAGCTTACAATTATAGTAAAATTATTTCTGACTACCGCCTGTACCTCTGTCTGCCAGTTTCTTGTTTGATCTTCTGAATAGCACTGTATTACATTTTTTTGTAAATCCAAATTCCAATAACCCACTTTTGAAACTGTTTTCGAAAAACTGAATGAGAAGATATTAAAATCAACATTTTTATTTTACAGAAATAATTGGATATTTATTGGACTGATATCCCAAATGATAGTTCTGGCTCAATATTACTCCATTATAAAGGAACCCTGAATATAGACATTTCAATAAACACATATTTCAGTCTAACATAAATACACCAATTTATTTTAGAACAACTGGGGTCATATCAATCATATGATATATGCAACTGACTATATATATCTGAACTACATATTAATTTACTCTATTGGTAAGCCAGTTAATCTGGGTTTTAATTTTTAGCCGGTCGAAAGTATAAAGCAAATTGCAGTTAAAAGTGGTGCACAATATTTTTGTGGGTAAATATTATCCATTTAATTCCGAATTCAAAATTGAGCATAACCACGTTAAACGATAAGATACAATGGAAGTCATTTCTTTCCCTTTAATATTTCAATGAATTGAAATATAAATATTGTTAATGTAGACCATTATTAAATATTTAAATTTACCAAATCAATTAAATTAATTAATATATTTAATTGTTTTTCAATGTTATTTATATGCTTCGAAAATATCTAATTTATAAATTAATTATTTTAAAGTTTTAAATATTTATATTAGTAGTGTCAAACGTTATATATAATAAATAAGTAGTATATTATTTACCGAACATGCAACGCAGTTTCTAAACTTTTATATAAGCTAGTTTTTTATTTAAACTGAGACATTTCTACTCAAGTTGGGGGAAATACATACTGATGTATTAATCCCGTACACGCCTTTCTTGTATATTAATGCAAGTACAACAGAAGAGTTGTATTAAATTAATTTGTGAATTAAGATTGTACTAAGCATATCCCATGCAATATGTAATTAATTTAAAAAAATCTACTCAAGTAATTAAATAATACAACCTTGTTAAATCAGTAGCTAACACAATAATAATTTATTTGAGACTAAAAATATTGATTATTGATTAAAACTATCGGTCACCATTATCAAACCGCGATTAAAATGAATATATAATGTAACAAGCATTGAAAATAATTGCTCGTCACAAGCCGTTTAACACTTTACCATGATTTATATTTCATACAAATGTAGGAACTTTTTGATAGGTACAGTAATTCGTTGTCCTGAAGATCTAGTGAAAATTAATAATAAATATTATTAATTAATAATAAATATCAAATCATACTCTAATTGTAACGGAGTAAAAATTTCCCAAGAATAGAGCTGAAATATGTATGTGTATATCACGTTAATTATTAACAAAGCCAAAATTAAGTCGGTCTGAGCTAGGTCGTCGAAGTCAATCAAATGTGCGCCAAAATCCCTTACGTGCTAACCACACTGATGACTAGCGAGATAGATAATACGATAACCATCATATTGGTATGTTATAATTCTGCTCGAGAGTGACTGGAAATGAAGGACTAGATTGCGGCGAGTTCGTACACATTAAAGTCTACAGCAGCAATACAATGAATAGAGCAGTCCCGCAGACACAGTAATTCTGTAATCCAGGAAAGGTCATCCCACGATCGGAAAATATGTTATTGGTGAAATCAGTTACAACTAGGAAGCGACAAATTTTCAACAGTGTAAGGCAATAAAATACAGCATTGAATCTATTCGGTTATGTTATGATGGTGGAAAAGAGATTAGTTTCTTGGATGGGAAGTGATTTTTTCCACTTGGGGTTCTGCTCAGACAATATAATATATACTTTCAAATGTCGTCATTTGGCGATATGCATATTTTACAAAATGATTTCAGGCCCACATTAAAGTTTTTTTGATAGCATTCAATTTTCTATCAAAAATAAGTTAACATTATCTTGAACAATTGCACATACAGTGAAAAATGCACCACTTGCTAAAAGCGCTGCCGGGACTAATCAACATTGAAGTAAATTATTTTCCAAGAACTGTAAATGATTATCTCAAAACACCGATTTAGTCAAAATATCAATTTGCCAGACGGACTGAATAGCAGTGGTAAGTTATTGATGGAGAAAATTTGCAAAATAAACATACGTGGCACGAAGCTGACCCAGCCGTCTAGTCCCGTACAAAAGTTATTAGATTATACTTTAGTTGTTATTTAACGAGAATAACCTCAAATAATAAAGAGTAAACTAAAAAAAAACAATAACAATACATAATAGCAATAAACTAATATTTATTGTTTACTTGTAACAGTATAGGTATCTCAGAACAAAAATGTATCTTTAGCTAAATCATCGTTATCTTTAAACCGTCCAACCTAAAGACGTTACTCAGCCTCATTTCACTCAGTTTGATAAGCGCAATTGTTAAGGGGACTCCACCTACTGCTGTGATAGTCGGGAGTTCGAATACTGCACGAATGCGGTTATAAATTTATTTTTATGATTTTCCATGGACAAAAGTGTAAAAGTTTATAAGAAAAACCATCCTCTTTACGCCACCAACCAGGTTGGGTGGGACCGTATGTTTTCTTGAATGCTCTCGAAATTGGCCACTCGCTAGCTGATAAGCAGGTCCGGTAGGTCCTCTCCAGATAAATTGGCAGATCCTTAATTGGTAACAAACCAAAATAAAACTGCTTGGTCTTCCACGATAAATTGATTTATAGAGACTTTATTTGGGTAAAACAGTATTATTTTTTTTTCAACTCAACATTTTTTAAGCATGTTTCAGCCTTATTTGTATATTTTTAAAATATAATTTCCCTTTAAAACATGTATTTGATGAGATATATTTCAGTCCATGTTAGTGTAATATCTAAATAATTTTGTGATATTTTTTGTTTTTTTTTTTCTTGTTATATTCACAAGTTCAGATATATTATACCTTCAACGGTAACAAATAACCTGATTGTGTAGCTCCGTAAATCTTTAAATGTACATTATGAGGTTAAACGTAGATTTATATTCGGCCGTGGGGGTGAAACATCGCCCTAATTGAATGTCGACAAATCGTTCAAACCAAACGTTTGAACGGTTTTCCGTTCCCTCTCTAGCTTTTGTTGATTTTTTATTAGATTTATAAGCTCTGAGGTTTTCTTTTTGTCTTAAAAAAACGACAGGCCCCTGGGAAATTAGCCTAAACTCGTATGGCATTGTTTCTGAAAAAACAAGAAATAGAAGGGGAAGAAACCCAGAAAATCTCGGTATGTGAATATTATATGTTCATGTGTATGCTTTTTGGTCGATTATTCTGCATTAGGTAGAAAATATATTGTTTCAATTTCATGAACATTAGTTTATCTATATGTATGTGTTTTAATTAATATTAGGTTATCGTTCTTTAAAGCACTTGATTTTTAATCTAATACGCAGGGTATACATAATATAACATGTTTTTTTAAATCTCCTAGAACGTCAACAATCTGCTTGTGTGCCGTAAGTATTATTATGTGATTTCAGTTATATAATATAACTATCCTGACATGTACTAAATCACTTCAGTAAGTTATCTACTGTACAACTTATAATCTAAATCTTATTCTAGATACTATTCTATCTTATTTTAAAGTATATCCTAACTTATTCTAAAAACTATTCTAGCTTATTCTAGAGATTATTAAATCTCACTCTGTGTCTATTAACTAGTTCGTATGTCACTTTGCGTTTGAGCCTACGCACTTCACTGTTATTGCGCACATTTAACTATTTGGCGAGTGCATTGGGATGCACCAATAATCTTTCAGAGTACTTCGCACTAGCACTCCAAATCGCACTCGTTATGGGTTCTATGGATAAAAATCACGCTAAATCAGTTTGTTGGACACGTAATCTGGGGCATCGACGATAACTCGCAACACTTTATTCTGGAACCACTGGACGATATCTATGTTAAATTTGCTAGTAGTACCTAACAGTTCAATACCATAGGTTCAAATGGGCTTAAGTATTGACTTATACAGCAAAACCTTATTATCTAATGATAATTTAAATTTACGCCCAGCCAGATCTTTAGATCAGCCAATATATTTGGTTTAGTTTAAGCATAAAATGTTTGCGTTTTGTAACTATATGTTTCTTCCATGAACATGTATATAAAGGAACAAAAAATTCTCGACTTTTACAGTATTTGTTATGGTTGTTTTTCAGGATTCAATTAATTTCAACATATATCAAGGCGCCAGTTGATTTTAATATTATATATATGGCAGATTTCTGAGAAAATATATTTCTAAATTATATAAAAGTTTATTCCGGTGGTTTTGTGTTTTGCTTATACAAATTTGGCGACAAGCTAATGTACCATCAATACGTAAAAAGGGTATTAACTATTATCCATTATTGAAAAAAGGGCAGAGTAGAAATTGCAAACACTATTAACGCAAGTTTATTACAAATACTTAATATATTTTAAATTAAAAATATCTTATAATCATAGTATATTATTATACTATTGTTTTTCTTACAATGATAGATTGGGGAAAAATGCTTCTACAATTTTTTACAAAAAATATATCTGTGTAATAATTTAGCCGTGAAACTATGAGCTTCTTTTGGTATCCAGCCTTAAGTAAATAGTTTTAAATTATCTCATAGTTTATGTGTTACGACTAATTCAATATTAGCTTTCAAACGATCTATAGTCGATTTTCTTTGAATAAGAATACTATTGCTAAAAACCGTACGAATTTTTCCCCACGTTATAGTTACTATATTATCTAACATAACATATAATAGATTTTATCAAAGTATTTATTTAAATATGTAGAAACAACAATAATAGTGTATACCTAATTTAATATACCGCTGTGTTCAAATAGTATTAACTAAAATATAATAATAGTAATATTTTGAATAGGTAGATACTACCTTCCATTCCACCTTATGTTAGTTGGCCTCGTTCCACATATAGCTTTCAAATAAAAACTGCAAAATTGCCATTCATCTGTTTAAATACCTCGTCGCCAAAAATAATTTTTAAAATAAGCGAGTGATTCTAAACTACTTGTTTGGATTCGCGTTTTAACAAACATTTGAGTAGACGCTAGCAAAACGACTTTATAACATCTTCTACAATACTATAAACTATAGCCTTTAGGTTATGCTTTAATTAGACCATCACATTTTTTATTTCATGCGATTAACCGAATATGTTTATCATCATAATAATTATGCCCTTTTTTCTATAGTTAACAATTGTAGCCGTTTATTTTTACATCTTTCATACAAACATAGACTTGCATATGCCAACAGATCTACTTATTGTTGTTTCTATCATTATTTATGTAATATTGCTTTCAAAAACATGGGTAAACTTGGATTACTACTACTATATTGAACAATAGTGGATATGGAAAATTTCCTTGATGCATTGCTGCACTGAAAAAAGTTAACGTAAAGGATTCCGTAGGAATGGATCGATTGAAGTTTAATCAAGAAAATTGGTTCGATAACCGTATTTTAAGATTGATTAGCATTCTTTCCTACCATCAACAGAAAATTGATTCGATATATACCGATTTAATGGAATACATTTGTTTCGGGTCTGCACTAAAACGTATTAAATATCAAAAACTGCTTTTTTTTACCAAGGCCGTAAAGCTAAAGGCGCGGAGTTGGAAGGAAAATCGGAACGAAAGATATTCCATGGAAAGAAAAATGAGGGGATTAAATGAATAAATAACCGGCTACGAAACTTCTTTAAAGAAGCTCCTCTTCATATCCATATACCATAAAATTGATATACAATATGGGACCTAAAGTCTTATGGTACTTCAGTAACTGTTAAAAATATATTTAAAGATTTAACATAAAATTTATATTTCATATAAGGCGTGAAAAGATAGACTCTTAAAACTATCAATATTTTAAGCAAAGCAAAAATCGTTAATATGTCCCGATCTGTCAATCGTCAAAATGTTCCAAAAAAGGTTTTTTTAATACATTAAGGTATACAATTTCAGTTAAAGCTTATCGTTATCATTCGAAATAGCTTTATCGTTATCATTCGAAAGCCGTGTTTCAACTCTCTATTTCTTAGACAAAGTGACTTACATTGAGTGCTTGATGGACATCTAATTTGGAGCCTAATTCCATAAATTAGCCATACATATTTCTGTTGTATGCCCTTTAATTACAGCAGATACAGGACTGCCGTAATATCCAAGTTAATTTCTTGGAAAATTGACTTTATAATTTTGAAAAATAATTCTTTACACCTAGGAGATTTATGAATACAAAATATCGAATACTTTGTACGCTGCGTAAAGGGCAAGAAAAATTTACTTTAATTTACTTAAATTGTTCGATAAGCTGTTCTTGAAATTCCTTATATCATTTATTGGAGGAAAGCAACTGATTCCATTCCAGCTCGCCAATTTGAAATTCAGAAAACTCGACAACTGATCGAGTATATGGTATTATGGATATAACTGAGAAGACTTTCAAAAAACTTAGTTATAGCTATGATATCCCTAAATATCAATGGCCGCATTGCAGATGATATTTTCTTAGTCGTTATAAGTAACAGCAGTGAGACAACTGTTAACAGATTACAAACGGCTTTCAACACATTGAGTGAAGTAAGAAGTAACAAAGGAAATGAAATGATAGGAAGTTTACATATGCGGATTTCACTTACAAAAAAATTTGCCAAAACCTGCCAGTTATAATCGGATCTAGAGTAGATCTCATAGATATATGAAACCATGAAAAACGCTAAATATTACAACTGCTTCATAACACTAAATCTACCGGGAGCTTATATAGACAAAAAGCTTTAAATTAGTATAGTTAAGATATTAGTGAAAATTTTGCTGTGTTTTAAGCTTATATGGTATGCACTTGCGGGAGTACATCCATCAAATGATGATTAAGTCTGAAATCTTCGATCCGGACATTAAGAACATTATTTAGGAATAATTACTAGATAGTGAACAACTAGCTTTAATATGTCTCCCAGGTGCTTTTTTAAATACAAAGAAAACCTTAGGTTTTTCTATCTTGAACTCCATCTTTCAAGCAGTATACAGATGCTGTGTTGAAAAAGTTAACCTTAAATTTTACCTTCGTGAGAAGCGATGTTAAGGTTCACCAGGTTGTGGGTCACCAATTGGAAGAAGTTAGAAATAGCATTATTCGTTGAGCATGGTGGGTGAAATTAAACGTCAAACTGAAGTATGTTTAATATTGTCTCTTGCGAGATGCGAGCGAGCGTTGTCATAATAAAATATTACATTACCTTATTTTCGCCATGTCGGGGACATTGGGCATCACTTTTTGGCTCATTTATACGAATTGTTAACTTACTCCAGCTTATTCTGTCAGATGCGCTGTGTTTTATGTAAGTTTCGTTAGTTACAAGATCGCATCTAAACAGATCAATTTGGTACGCCAATGGAAGTCAACTTCAATATGGATAATAGTGAAGAAATATTTAAAGATATACCGCTTAGAAAATATATAGATAGACCAATAAAGAAGACCATGGTCTAATGTAAGGCGGAAGTTTACTTGAAGGAGCAAGTTATGAAGACTGGGATGGTAACCAACTAGGAAGTTTTAATGGATTCATATCATTTTATAAAGGATACCCAGTGGCTTGGACAAGAACAAACTAAATAATTCGTATTAAAATTGGAGGGTCGTTTGACAGCTATGATTGTTTAAAGTTTTTTTTTTGTTCAAAGAGAGAATTATATGTAGTTAAGAGAAAAACTGATTGTTACAATTGTTTATCATATAATTGTGCAGATTTATTCGAGTAAATTATTAATTAAAATTAAATTCTCACCATGTAAAAATATATTATTTCTAAGTTCAAACTAATCTTTATGTGTATAATGTAATAGTTTTATTCTGTCAACTTAAATGTATTTTTGTAATTTTTGTTTATGATCTTAATTAGATTAAGTTGTTTGGTACATTTAAATTCAGATGGGTTGTTAAAGATATGATTTGGGTCGATACAAGAGCCAGTGTAGAAAAGAGGAAGTAGAGTTACTAGAGGGCGAGGTATCGAGCCTGTATAAAATACCAGTGATTTAAATAAAGTTTCTCACGTAAACGTTTATGATACGCTTACATACGTTTGCAGCACGTGGTGACTTCAGTGTGGCTAGTGGTACGTGAACTTAGTAGCGTACCCTAATTATCTAAAGAAATTATGCTTAACTAAAGCACTAGTGTAGTTTTCCATAAAAATGACCAGCCAACAGGCACGGCCAAAAATCGTCGAAAAATTCAGCCAAGATGTCCGAACAACAAAAAGACTATTACATCAGGCACTTGGAAGCACAAATTGCGATACTACAAAATCAAGTGTCGCAATTAATCAATACCAAAAAGGCGACCGGCGAAACCGACATCGAAATGATTGACACCGGAAAATCGGATACTGACGCAAGCTCTGACAGCGAAGGAGAATTTCAACCTGTCCGCCGAAGAAAAAAAGGACACAGAAGGCTGAAATCAACTACAACAACCGACGAAGAATCAAACCAAAAGAGAAGCATAAAGCAACAGGCAAAGAGGCAAGTTGTGGACCAACATGAGGCGAGACTGCTCTTAATGCATTGTATATTAGTAATATCGCAGTAGCTTCTATTTCTTCTTTCGCTCTTCCACAAACTAACGTGACGCTTATATCAGAACCGATGGATCACGCCACAACAAGTAATAACGAACAAACTTTTACAACTCAATCTAATGATATCCTCCGCGATAAAAACGCGTACTCCGAACTGATTCGCATCCTGACTTTCCAGGGTATTCAGTTTGGGTCAACATAAACTAATCCCGAAGGGTTAGCTTATTTCCCCCACACCTGACGACTATAGAATGATGATAAACGTCTTTAACGACCGCAAATATGGATATCACACGTTCTGTCCGCCGGAGAAACGGCATCTCCGGACGATTATCAAGGGCGTTCTTGAAAGCATCTCAACTCACGAAGTCCAATCCGGGCTCATGAAGCTCGGTTTCAATCCAATCCATGTATAACGGTGGAAAACAAAGAGGGGAAAACCAATTGCCATCGTGCAAGTGGTTGTTCCACGAGAAGAACGCCGCATCTTCGCGGTCGACCGCCTAATACATCAGGTGGTAAAAGTACAAGCATAACGCAGCAACGGCAGGCACGTCCAATGTTTCAACTGCCAAATCTACGGTCATCCATCGGCCAACTGTAAAGCCACCCCGGTTGGCGTCAAGTGCGTAGGCAAACACGATTCACGTACCTGTCCCAAAGACAGAAATTCACCGCCAAAATGCGCCAAATGTGGAGAAGCACACATCGCAAATTACTTGGAATGCAAATGCCGACCTGCCCAAAAAAAACCAAACCTAAAAAACCAATCCCTTCTCCCACTCATGTGTGGGCTACTCAGGATAACATTCGTCTGGCTGGTCCTTCCACAACGACACAAACCCGATCCCCATTGGCGAAATACTCTCCAGAACATCATCAGATGATCAAGGAGACAATTTTCAAAGCCATTGGTGCACAGCTACTGGAAGAATTACTATCGGCTCGCCATGGATAATTCCCTTCCGCGAACATTAATTGTAATGTGCTGGAATGCATTTTCCGTGCATATTAAGAAGAAGGAACTTATCACCGCACTGTCGACACACAATGTCGACATACTGCTTCTCCAGGAAACGTTTCTGGAACCCTCCATCCGTTTTAAGATACCAAATTACTCAATTTATGCAAAACGACAGAATAACAGCCCACGGCAGTGGCACAGCCATCGCCGTCAAAAATAACATCAAGCACATCCAACCGCAATTGCAGTCTCTGTCAAGTCTTGAACATACTTCCATAGCAATCCGAGTCAAACAGCAGGCGAATTCAATTCACATCACTCTATCGGAAAAACGATAGATTTATTGAAGATGAATTTAAGTAATTATTTCAAGGTATTACCTCCAAATTCATCGGGGCTGATTTTAATGCACACCATCCACTTGGAGCACAAGCAGACCAAATACTGCTGGTGCGAGCATCGCCGGGATAATAGATGAGATGGAACTTCGGCTAATTGCTCCAAGCGAACCAACTCACTACTCCTCCAATAGACCAACAATAATTGACATTTTCAGCTATCAAAATTCGAATCAAGCCTCTGACCTGCAAATACCCCAAGATCTCGATTCCGACCACAGGCCAATCTTCCTCACCATCAGCGACTGAGTTCCCTGAGTTTCCCCTGAGTTCCGTTGTCCCTAAACCCATGAAATCCACCGACTGATCCACCGACAACAAAACAAATCTCCGCAGGAGTTCTGCAAGGCGCTCCATTAGCCCCAGCTTTATTCAACATTTATATAGCTGATTTCCCGCTCTACAAACTTTCCCACACAGCATTTTATGCAGATGATACTGCTTTCTTCCCAATCCGTTACTGTCCCGACGCAATACGTAATAGACTATAAGTACAACTGAATCAAGCGATAGCGTGGTACAAATTCTGGCCGCTTCAGATTAACCCGAGCAAAACTCAGGATATTCTGTTCCACCGCAAGAAGGAGTTTTGCGCCTATCGCCTCCAAATCGATAATGTCCTTATCCCATGGCTCCAGAAAGTTTCATACCTCGGTCTCCAGTTCGACCGCAGATTCCAATGGTCTACCCAAATTCATCCCGCCATTTGCAAAGGAAATGGTGTCTACAGATTATTATTTCCTCTACTCTGCAGAAAAACAAACTCCCAATCCCACAGAAAGCGACTCTGTATAAAATGCTAGTCCATCCAATCTGCCTCAATGGAGCACAGGTGTGGTACAGGTATGTCTCGGAGAGACAATTTGAACCACACCAAAGTGTTCCAATCCAAAAAAGTCCGTCCGTATGAGGAACGTCAATACACACCTCGAATCAGGCAAGAATCAGTCAGTTTGTGAAAAATTTCATAAACATGCTCAGTGTGAGGTTCTCCATAGGAAGCTTAGAACATGACAACATCTTAATAAAATCCCTACTCGTCCACAAATCCCGGTAGTAAACAAACTACGACAGTCCCAGTCGTAATCCAGGGTCTGTGTCGCCCGCCATCAACCATATCCCGAACCTGAAGCGACATCAGCTAAAGACCATTTGGTTCTAGCTGTTCAATCTAGTAAACCAAAAAAAATGTCTCTTTTGTTCGAATGCCGAAGTCATACAAGAGAATTGGCATGATAAGCGTCCGACTATAAAAATTATGACACGTTTTGTCTAATTTGGATCTCTTATTTAAATTACATCCTGACAGTACAATATCTTACATGCTTTATAGCCTATAATAATTACTTAATATTTGGAAGTAATGCACAGTTTTTCGTTTATACCGCACTATTTTAATAAAATTGTTTCGTTGATATAAAAGCTAAATTTCCCTGAATATTACAGCTTAATAATTCATATGCCTATCAAAGAAATAATATATTGTTTCACGTCAGCAAAATAATATATATTGTAAAGTAAAGCATATATTTATATTCCGTATACTAAAGTAAATACACACAATCATTATTCATACATGATAGATACCCCCTTCTCGCTAGAATCCTATAGCGTTATGGGCGCTCTATTAATAAGTCTCTCTATCAATTCTATCCATAATCCGTCCCATAAAAATCCATCAGGGCGAACGCGTAAAAGCTCCATGCATTATTTATACAATACACACGCACGCACGCATACCTGAAAAAAAACAACCTGGTTGTTCAATCCGCACCGGCTGCCAGTCGACCTGACAAGGTCGAAACCGACGAAAATTAAAGGGATTAAAAGCCAACCAGTATTTACTGCGCTCGTATCCGATATAAATAAGCCGGAATTCTAGTCCGGACGGAATTATTAAGCGGGACAGGTTGGTTTTTTTTCTGCGCGACCCCCTCCCTCTAATTTTAGTCCGCGCTTTTTCACAATTCAAGTTATGGAGTTAAACTGGTTAAAAATAGGGTCCGAGAATCAGCAGGCCTTGGAAAAGCGAACATAAACAGATTTTGTTTTAAGATTTAGGATAAATATTTCTACAAAATAGCATATCAGAAAAACTGTATTAGTCATTAATTTAACAAGCCAATTGAAAAGTCCCCGCCTACCATAGTAAAACACATTTTTTTTAACAAAATTAGTTTTATTATTCAACATAATTCCCTTCAAGGTGATACAACTTTTCGATCCCATTTTTGTAGTACGATTTGTATTTTGCTTCAAAATAGGTCTCAGTTTCGTCTATCACCTCTTCATTTGACAAAAATTTCTTCCCAGAGAGCATTCTCTTGAGATCTGAGAACAGGAAGTAGTCGCTGGGAGCCAGATCTGCAGAACACGGTAGATGAGAAAGCAATTCGAAGCCTAATTAATGGATTTTTGCCAACGTTTTCAATGACTTGTGACACGGTGCATTGTCTTAGTGAAGCAGCACTTCCTTTTTCTTCAAATGCTGCCTTTTTTGGCGATTTCGTCCTTCAAACGGTCCAACAATGCTATGTAATAGTCGCTGTTGATGGTCCTCTTTTTTTCAAGGTAGTCAATGAAAGTTATTCCACGCGCATCCCAAAATACAGACGCCATAACCTGGCGAGCCGACTATTGCGTTATCCCGCGCTTTGGAGTGGGTTCATTGTGTGTAGTCTACTCGGATGACTGTCGATTGGACTTCGGAGTGAAATAATGGAGCCATATTTCATCCATTGTATTATCGATGCAAAACCTCTGGTTTATTACGCTGGATCATTTTTCAACACTACTCCATCAACTCGTTGTTTTTGGTCAAAACTGAGCCCGCGCGGCAACCACTTTGCACAGAACTTTGTCATACCCAAATATTCGTGAATGATATTATATATATGTTCAGTTAATATCTTTAATATGCCTACTATTTCATTCAGTTTCAATTTACGGTCATTCAAAATCATTTTGTGGATTTTTTAAATGTTTTCGTCGGTAACAATCCGGGCGTCCACTGCGTTCACCGTCTTCAGTGCTCATTTCACCACGTTTAAAATTAGCATACCAATCCATGATGGTTGATTTTCCTGCGGCAATATCCGGAAGTTCGGCATCAAGCTAAGTTTTTGCTTTAACTGTATTTTTTCCCTTCAAAAAGCAATATCTTATCAACACGCGAAATTTCTTTTTATCAATTTTTTCACAATAACAAAAGTTGCTTCACTCAAAATGCTATAATTCACAAATTAATGCTCCAACAGCTGTCAAATTTATACACGCATGTTGTGAGTGTTAGTACTAATTAAAAATCTTATGGATATTATTCTAGTAGCGCCATCTATGTGTCATGAAGAGGACTTTTCAATTGAACTGTTATATATATTTTATATATACTAGCCTTATGGTGGATATTCGATCAAAGTTTATTAAGTTAAACATGTTTCCCTTATATTAGTGTAAAGTATCAGTGTAAAGAGAATTATTTAAACATGATATGTTACCAAAACTTATTTTCACAATATTTTCAATATAAGATCAACTGACAATTACTAACCTCTTATAATATAATATAAGTTTCATTAATATAACATCAATAACGTCAATAACGAAATATTATCAAATTTAAATTACTAAACCACTAACATTATGACAAAAACATCATATACCTACTATTATTTTGAGAACTGTAACAATTTCAGTTATATAGTTTCAGTTATATATATATATATATATATATATATATATATATATATATATATATATATATATATATATATATGTTTATATATTAAAACAATAACAAAGACAATTAGGCACTGTAACATATTTTTGACAATTTACTAATATACCAACATTAAAGGAATATGTTTTCTGGTTATCATTAAATTAATTATTACATACTTAATTATTAATTATTATTTAGTTTTCAAAACACCAAGCCTTTTGATAAATAGAATGATTTATTTACCTAAATTTTTAAATAACATTACATCGTTATTTACTTACTTACGCCAGTAACTTTGTTTCGTTCATACTATTATGTTATTTATTATTCTGTCTTCCTTGCAGATAGCCCATCTCTAATTTGTCTTCCATGTCTATGTCTTTCGTTATTCTACTAATTTCTACTTGGCCTTTTATCACACATAGGGAGTAACAACTCACCAATAAATGAGGATTTATCTATAATTGTTAATATCTTTTTATGTAAATCGCTACAACATTCATTTTAACTCTGACTTTAATTCATTTATTACCTGCTATATTCAATTACTTATTTGTTACGAAATGCTTTAAAGAAATCTGAAATTGATTAGAAGTTAAAGCAATAAAATTTAGAGAATAATCTTAATACATTTTACTACTACCTTTAATAGAATGATGTACTGTGTCTCCAGAACCACATCACTTACGACCAGTTCACCAGCAAGAGGAATTTTTCTTAGCTGTTCGGATTCCATTAAATAAATTGTTATTTTGAAAATTAAAAATTCAGTCACGAATTTTGGTATTACATAATACATATCTGAAAGAGCTGTTTGTAATAATTTAAATACAGTGTAAATAGAGGACAGATGATTTTTGTTATTCTTTTGTTAATCTATATTAAGTTGATATTTTTGCCTTTCGTGTTTTTCATTACAGCTTGCAGCAATATACCTTTCGATAAAACGGATACATTAATTTGTTGTTCTTGCTTTGTTGTTCGTCTAAAACTCCAGCCATAACGAAAAGTAATACAATATCTTAAAGAAATCTGCTCAAAATTAAATAAAATAATTTAATGATGTCTGAATCCACCCATTTTCCTTTTTAATATCATTTCAAATACGAAACTTATGGATTTGACTTTCGATTTAAAATTGTTTTGCCGTCATTTGGCGATACAGTCTGCCGAAACTTTACAACGTAAAGTTACACGTCAGCAGTCGATTTACTTATAACTCTAACGGCGAATAATCTACCGAATGGGAGAAGCTGGTAGTGGGTCATCGGAACTTGGAGGAAGTGTCTGTTTTTCAGCCAATATGCTTCTGTTGGTGCCGCAAGACTTTGAATATTTTTCACTAAATGATCTAGCATCCATTTCAATTTTGAAAAACTATGGAGAGACATCTCCTTGGCTAACAAAGACTCTAGCCTCAAATGGATTTGACAAATTATTTTGCCCTCGGAAATAGCTAATTCAACAATCGTAAGACGACTGAAAAAGTATGGAATTGACTTGAAAAAATAATAATTAGGGGCAGGTATATAGGTTCTAACGTTGTCTAAAGGGGGCCATTGTATACCGTCGCGAGCAGGGAGAACATCAGTAAAAATGACAATTACACGCTTGAAAATTATTTATAGATATTTTTGACTGCCATTTGTACTTTTTCTATAGGCTTAGCCAAATATACCATATCTTTTACTATAAGAACTTTGTCGTCGACAAATAATCTATAAAGTAATTTTTATTTTTGGGATACCAGTGGAACCAATCTCAAGACTACCTTCTACTGAATATGTATACACTGAATAATAATAATTCAAAATGGAAAACGGTAATTTTATGTAGAAAAAAGTCAAAACCGTTGAATTTAACAATTAGATAAAGTCATTAATAGATATCACTGATCAAAATACATGCAAGCACCTAATATAATACCAGGAACACTTTATATAACATACGCACTACGAAATAACTATTTTTGTTATAATACATAAAATGTTAGCTTGGCATAAAATATTTTAATAGAACTAATCCATTTTTTATACTATTTATTTTATACCGAACATTAAGGATAAACTGTAAAAGAATAAAAAATGGCTATATATAGCACAGTACCTCGAAAAGTTCTAAATGACAAATATTTTTATTTCTACCGGGCTTTTATTATTAGGATAATGGAAAAGCTGAAATGGAAAAAAGGTCGTATAGACAGGAAAACAACAATAGCAATTCGAATGTCTGAAGTATATAAACCGTAGGTAAAATAGGTTGATGAAATTGTAAAGGACAATAAACCTAACTGGTATAAACAGCAAGAGATCACTTTGTTGGTAAGCACCCTGAAGAGGCTCCCTTTTTTAAAACAATGTAGCGACCACACTAATGATGATAATAATATATCAGATGTAATCTAAGTAGATTCTGGTTCGTTATTTTTTTCTGTAAATTATTCTGTAATTTCATATTTTCGTCATTATTTTTGAATGAATTTAAATATATCGCCGATATTTTCACGTCACATCTGACGAATTTTACGAGATGGAATTGGCGCTAGGAAAAATGCACAAATAAAAAAAATATTAAACGGACGTTCCTTTTTTTTTGATCGCCCGTAAATCCAGTCGCAATGAAAACTGAGTAATAACGTCAGGCAACATATTTACGATACCATTTATCAATGGGGCTTATGAGAATGAACGCGAATCAATATTGATGGTCTTTAGGGAAAAATCCGCTTGGAGTCGATGGCGATTGTGACAAATATTTTGACGCCCGGGGGCCGAAGTTAATCGTAGATCAGTTTATAGCCGGTTAATGTTCCAGATATATATATATATATATATATATATATATATATATATATATATATATATATATATATATATATATATAACCAACGACTTTACATACTTCATTCGTTTTTTTATGTTTCCTCACAGGTTCCCAATATATATTCTCACAGAAGAAACATTGAAAAAATTGAGGAGAAAATTACAAGAGATTCCGCGTTAAAGAGTTCGCGCGCCACAAATAAAATTTAATAATTTATATTAGCGATTATGACCGATCAGGTCTTTTTAGTATTTCTCTTTTATTTGCCTGAAACAAAGAATTGCGAACTGAAAAATACATGAGGCTTTAACTAACGATCTGAAAAGAATTGCTTGTAAATCGACAGCCCCCTACATATTATTGATTATAAAACATGTACATAAGCAGGAGAAAAAAATCGGAAACAAGATAAATGACTGTCACATTTGACCAGCTCGTAGATTTCAATACGCCATCGGTCTTTCCAGCTGGCCGAATTTAATTTAAACATAAAAATTCACTTAGTCCAACGATCCGATCGAAAATCAATTTTCAAAAATCCAAAATCGACGACTGCCGTCCATCGCGCCCGTCCGAAACAAAAACCCTTCGCAGGGCCCAATTTATCATACGGAGGGATGTGTCGGCTCGGGAAGTAGAGATTTAATGCGGGAGCTGTGAATTCGTCTTGACCGTCCTCCATGTCGCCCGTCCCGCGGACAATTTACACCGACCGAAATGAATTTTGAGATAAAGATGGACCGAATAAAGGGACTCATCTATCATTCTCGGGTCCCACAAAAGAAATATACCATTATTATTTGTCCCCTTGAACGTGATAGAAGGGGAAGGATTCGTCTCGCGAGATCGCTAAAATATTTTCCTTTTTTGGCCGCCCAAGAATTCCATGTACGGGGTAATTAATTTTCATCATTAAATCTCCTTTTTATAACATTTTTTCATACATGATCATTTTATAATTAAATTGTGGGTACAAATCAGTTCAGTTTTATAAAAAGTGCTTATTTCCTCGGAGACGAGAGTTTATTTTTAGGATTTTTTTACAATGATTGCCAATTACTACCAACTATTTTTGTCATCCTTCTGGCAGCACACAGAATAATGCTTTATTTTTTGAGATTATTGCAAATCCGCGTAATCGTTATATGCGTTATCAATGTCATATGCATCATCTGGTTAATACAATATAGTATACTCAAAATAACAGTGAAACTCACGTCATTAAAAGGCTTAATGTATTACCTTCTGCAATTTGTTTTAGAATCAGGAAATATGTTTCTTTACTATTTTTTTTAGAACATACAAGAATATCACGCGTTGTTTCATGTCTTAACTTTCATTCTTCTTAATTTTTTCCATTTTCGAACTCCAATAATCCAATAAGTCTCGGCCATTACACTCCATGCCCCTACGCCCTGTAAATTTCCAGCAGGCATTGTGGGTACTAAGATTTTCCACATGTCAACTTGTGCAACAACTAGATAGTATTGGTCTCAAACATTGCCTCTCAAGTCTTCATATGTAAAACCTCACTAACCGAATTCGCACGTCTCGGCTCAAACAACAAACAGACAGTCTCGGTCTCGGTTGGTATTTTTCCTAGACTAAACGTCTTACGACCTTTGCTAACATGCCCATGACTTCAGGACATCAGCATCTTTGACCTTCGTGGTAATCCATTTTTCACCTTTATTCGTTGAAACTATCATACGTATCAACTGTAGCGGCGTTTGTCTTAATATTTCAATTCATCTCCATCACCGAACATCATTTTTATTCACTATTTTGAAAAACTCTTCAGACTTCTGCATCAATTTTCACATGACTTTGTAGCCTTGATATAGGTTATCTGGATACAGAGTAATTTTTATTTTCCTATTTTCATTGTAACGCCACTATGTTTCATTTGTTTTTAACGTCTAGGTCACTGACTTTTAATACATTCTCAAAATTCGATTTGGAAATACGGTACAACATATTATCAAATTGCGTTAACAATATCCTTTCTATCAAATCGTCTATCCTCTCACAATACTTGTACAATATATTCGCTACTTTCGCGTTATATGGTTGATTTTGTCTATAATATTGTCGAACACAAACACAGTTCACTAACTCTGGTTTTACTTCATATCAAATTCATCGTTTTCGCCATAACTTCGTAAAGTCGTTACAGTATACGCAACTTATTTTATTACAATGATTCCCAATTACTATTTCTATTGTGAGCCAAACAATACTCAAAATATTAATATAATTTTGTGACATATACAAAATATTAAATTACCAACAAAACAAATCTAAATTAATATAACTGTTTGGGTTCGGCATCGACGTCAAAGTAATCAGTTGGTAGTATTTAAGATAATATTGTAAATAGATAAATAGGTTTAGGTAGGTATTAAGCCAAATTATGTGTATATAGTAGAACGTAAAATACGTGTAGTAGATAGGTTAAATAAGGTTCTTGTTTATTCTATATAGTTATTACAACGATTCTTATGTACATATTTTGTATTGAAATGTTTTTTTTTTTGTGCTAAAAATCTAGGTTTGATTATTTTTCAATCCTTAGTGAGCTCCTTATTTACTTTTTGAAGTCGGTTTAATTATTTTCGGTAAAAATATTTTCTTACATCTAGTTAAAAATAGACATAGGTTTGATAGGTTCAAACGTGTAGATTAACCGAATCAGCCTGTAAAAGTCATTGTGTTGCCAAAATTCTTCAAAACATCAGTGATAAGGGGGTTATAAAGGAATATATGGACTATTTTGGTAACGTCTCAAGCTACTTCCTTTAGTTTATAGGAAATATAACTGTGGAACTAGAACTATGCGAACTTTTCCTTATATGGACCCAGGCAATTCACTCTGGAGATAGAAAAGGAAAACAAACGAAACAGGAAATAAATAAACTACTTAAATATTGAACTTAATAATTTTACTAACAACTATTCAGTTGGCGGATAATTATTGAATATATGATTTGTGAATATATGTATTTCGCAAATATTAGT
This sequence comes from Rhynchophorus ferrugineus, assembly GCF_030347505.1. NCBI lineage: Eukaryota > Metazoa > Arthropoda > Insecta > Coleoptera > Curculionidae > Rhynchophorus > Rhynchophorus ferrugineus. Next base: position 47,640,460 of record NW_027472580.1, read on the forward strand.
TGAGTTTTCAATATGACATTAGAATTGTGTTTTGTTCCCTGTGACTACATATATTTAATCAAAATATTAGCAATATTGTATATTAAATTAAAAAAAAGTATATTTCATTTTTCGTATGACATGCAGGACTTATTTAATGAAGCTTAAAATGTTTGTTTTTTTTTGTACTAAAAATCAAAGTTTTACTTTTAATTTTTAGTGAGCTCCTTATTTATTTTTTGAAGTCGGTTTAATTATTTTCGATAAAAAATATTTTCTTACATCTAGTTAAAAAGAGACACAGTGCTGTTTGATACGTTCGAACGTATAGATTAACCGAATCAGCCTCTAACTGTCGTTGGGTTGCCAAACTTCTTCAAAACATCAATGATAAGGGTGTTATAAAGGAACATATGAACTCTTTTGGTAACATCTCAAGCTACTTTCTTTAGTTTATAGGAAATATAACTGTGGAACTTTGGAAATAAAATTGTGTTTTGTTTTCTGAGACTAAATATATTTAATATTCTGATTAGCAAAATTGTTTATTAAATAAAAAAAGTATATTTCATTTTTCGTATGATACGCAGGACTTATTTAATGAAGCATCAGCCAAACCAGTGCGTTAGGTGGCAAATCTATCATTGTTTTAAACGCCAGTCGCTTTTATCTTTTCCTGATTCGTCTAGAAACCTGCATTTTGCAGTTTCCAGCTAAAAAAAAAATAGGGTTATTGATATGAACATACCAAGGCCAAACTGGTTATAAATCGATATATTCTAATAATTCCTATAATCTTATAATTATAAAAATTGTTGATAATAATCTTGATATAACTCGATTATTAATATTACTCCATATTTAGTGTATTTCAGCTTGCTTATATACTGCATATATATGCATCCATACTTCTCATATTTAATATATATTTTATACTTTTTTGTGTTGTGATTTAAATTTGTGCTAAAGCGCTCGTAAGCATCATATGAGGTTAGCATAGAATTAGAAAACAATGATGATGGGATGATAAAGTAACAGAATCAATTATTTTATATTTTCTTGTCAATTATAAAGGGTATAAGTGGTGTGTGGTTAAGTACAAAAGAAGATACAATGATCTAATGGTAATAAAATCCATCAATTGTTGAAGCTCACACAGAACAAAATGACATCTGGATTTTTTTTATATCTAATAATATTTAGTATAAAAATGTAAAGGTTTTCATTTCATTTTGTTTCATTTTTTTGGTACTATATGTATAATATATTTAAAAAAAGATATAGCGATATCTTTTTGTTCCGTTCCTGAACTGCTATCATTATCATTATCTATTATATCTATCATTATATAATTTGGTTGTTATGAAATGTTACAGTTAATGTACCTAACCTAAAATTAACTATAAAAGTATTGTTAGAAATTAAGGAAAGAAGAAAACACTCTCTTAATCGAGTGACTTAATCGACTTTTATAAAAGATAACAAAGTAAATGAGAATAATGACATGTAATCCAATAATACGACGATAAATAATACAATAAAAGAGAATTATTATTATAAGAAACATATGAACTGTCTGAGGTGGTCCTGAGGAATGTGTGCTAGATATTTCATAAACGTTCTTTGGTAATACATGCCGAGGGAGGAAAGGGTAGTTAGTTAGGAAAGTCATTGTATATCATTCATTATCATTGTTATCATTGTCATTGTATTGTATCATTATATATTTGAATAATATTTATTAAATATACAAATACAACTACATATGAAAAAGGCTGTTTATTACTTTATTATTGCTTGTCTAGAAATTGCTATTAAAAAAAAAAAAAATTTCCGACAGACTATTTGTCCACTCATATATTTGATTGACAGAAAGAGAGAGAGGAAATTTTTTGTCCGTCAGTTAACTAATAGATCAAAAAATCGATATAATCACATTTTTGGATAAAGTTATATTTTCGGCATTTTATTTTATATTTCCTTATATCATTTTATTTTTACTGTCTTGGAATAAAACACAATAATTTTATTTTTCATTATAATATTCTTGGCCTCCAAAATGCAAAAAAGTGATCGCCGATGTCATTGCAGTTTGTTATGTTTTAATACAAGGAAAGTTCGCTTTCATAACTTCAATACCGCCATCATTGTATAATGCATAAGAAAATTATATTTTAAAGGTTGTAAAAATAATATAATGCACGCTAAAAAATCAGAATAAAGTGTAAATAACAAATAAATACATTATGAAGTCTGTATCAATCAAAAATGTATATGGAATAACAATAGTTTAACAAAATTAGCCTGACTGAGTATCATCATCCCCTCTGGATCTAAAAAGTAGCGGTTTTTCTTTGAGCTGAACCCCGGGTCCGGAATAATTTGCATCAAAATTACATTAATCGTTAAAAGTTTCAAGTCAGGATAAAACCTAATAGAAGAAGAGCAAACACAATAAGGGAGAGAAGTACGCTGGCTCGTCGTTATCTTCGCAGCAGAAATTTTTAACATCCTTTGCAGTTTCGTCTGGTTGTGTTAACCGTTTGTTTATCCGAGGATAATTAGGTCTTCCACGGCTTCTGTAAATATACTGTTAAAAAAGGTTGTGAGTTAAATTTAGTATTTAAAATGTCCGTAATAGACAGCTTCTTGAAATTATTTATCTTTGATTCAGAAAATGTGTAATATTCTATTTTAAGTTATTTGTAAAAGTGTAGTTAATTGGGTTTAGTTTAAATATTTAACAACTTTTGGGTATCCTGATAGGATGAGTATAGAAGCATAATTATACGTATATTCCGCGTTATCACGATAACCTCGTTTATCGATCTATAAATTAATTTTAAAATATATAAAACAAATATTGTTACTTTGTATTAAATCGTATCGTATAAATTGCTAACCAACTTCATGTTGAAGCTTCAGTAACAGGCGTCGCATTTTAGTATGGGTTATTTTGTTGAAGTGTGATCAATAATTTTTTGAGTGTGTTGATAATTTCTGAATTTGTACCGAATAAATCGCTTTGAAGGTTATCGAATCGGCTGTCGATAGGCAATAACTTGAATAAAGTTCATTGTATCGATCATTCACAATAAAGCTTCAAATTGCAGAATAAACCTTTAAAATTAATTTATAGGCATAAGATTATATTATATCCCGTGAAGAACTCTCATGCTTCAAAAAGTGAAATAGATAAACAAATAAAACAGATTGATGATGATGGAGTAAGCGACGTCCTATCAGCCGTAATACGTAATTAATGCATTCATGATAATAAAATAAAAATAATGCAATACCACATTATTTCAAATACAAAGCATAAACATTATTGGCAGTTATATTTGAATTAATTAGTCAGTAGAAAACAGGATTTCTTATATCTAATAATTTAGTTGGAGATTGCTGCCTATTAACTTAGATCAGTTAATTATCTAATTCCTCTATATCTTACTTGGAAATAAAGTTTTTTGTAAGTTGGGGAATGTTTTGATTAAAATTATTAGTCAGCTATTAAAAACACGATGGTTATCATCATTATGCTTCGATAACTGTTATTGGAGTTTACTGTTTCCAAAGTAGTTAAAAGCTTCAGTATTTTTAATTAAACTGTCATTTCTTTAAAGCAAAAACAACTATAAAATAAGTTTTTAAAACCTTAATTCGATATATATGAGAAGTATATATGATTCAACAAACCTAACCAATAAAACAACATTTACTCGATAAATACTCTTGCGTACAATTTTGACCAAATTGGCCTTAGTTCAACCCTAATCTCTCACCATGGAATACTTTTTGTGAGATCTGCACTCGATCAGTAGTTAGAAGGGATTACATCTGAAGTATGTTATGGGCGGTAAAGCAATTGGAAACGCAATAATTTAATTTTGCGTTCAATACACTTTCCATTGTTTTCAAAATAAAACTTGCTTCTTTAAAATCATTATAATATTTAAACTAGCTCGATTATTATTAACTGAGTCCTTTGAAGGTAATGACAAATAGGTTAGGTTTAGGAAGATTTTGAGGTGGCATCATCTTTACGTCAAACCCAAAATTCAGTTATTTTACGTTTATATTTTATAGTTATTGTGCTTATCAAGAGCAGAAGAGGATTATCAATAAATGAATATAGGTTAGATTGGAATGGAAATCTATATTGCTCGAAAATTTCTTTGACATAATTAAGAATAATTGGAGAAAAACGTCACAAAAGATAGTTTGAAGATGTCCCCAGTAATCTAGCCATGAACTATTCTATTTAAAAAAAAAACCATACTTTGAAAAACAATCTAACTGTTCTGTGTGAATTCTTGGAACAATCATCGTAGTTTAAGAGGACTAAAGTCTACTGGAACTAGGACAGAAGTAGTTCAGATTAGAAAGCCACCAAAGGCGAATTCCAGTAAGAGCTTATTGGCTCACTTATAGACCAATGCAATTTGTGGTCACCAAAAGTAGAAATAGTATTATATGCACACATAACAGGTCCATTTAAAAAGTCCCCGTCCTACCATAGTAAAACACATTTTTTGGGCAAAATTAGTTTTTTTTATTCAACATAATTTCCTTTCAAGTGTGATACACTGTTTATAGCGACCCTCCAACTTTTCGATTGCAATTTATAGTACGATTTGTACTTTACTTCAAAATAGGCTTCAGTTTCGGCGATCACCTCTTCATTCGACGAAAATTTCTTCCCAGCCAGCATTCTTTTGTATTAACCATACATAGTAAGAACTCTTTTGGGCGTCCACTGCGTTCACTGCCTTCGGTGCTCATTTTACCACGTCTAAACTTAGCATACCAATCCTTGATGGTTGATTTTCCTGGGGCAATGTCAGAAAACTCACCATCAAGCCCAATTTTTGCTTCAATTGGGTTTTTCCCTACAAAAAGCAATATTATATTAACACGCGAAATCCGTTTTTTCCATTTTTTTCACAATAACGAAAGTTGCTAACTAATGATCCGATCTTTTGAGGGTTAAGGCTAACTAAAAAACATATGGATTTGTGGCGACCGCCACGACCCTTTAGACCATCACGCATTTACCTACAATATGTTCAAAGGTTGGCAACGCCGATGGATTTGTAGCATGCAGTTCTAGGCTATAAAAGACCATCACGACGACGTCTCGCTCTCATTTCTTTTCTCCAACCCCTTGTAACAGTACCACTTTCACAGCGCTACCGTACTTCCTTTACCTAACCTAATATCCTGTCAATTCTCCCGTCGACCACATGTATCATTTAATATCAAAATAAACCAGTATTTCTTCAATCAGTGTTTTTAGTTCTCGTGCAATTTCTTTCAAAAAATAGTAGGACAAACAATCGCATCGACAGCCACACATTTCGACCGACCAACCAGACGAACATTCCTACAGATTTCATTCTAGTAGTGCCATCTATGTGTTAGACCGGGGACTTTTCAATTGACCTGTTAAGTTTGCCTGAAAACTGTATTGTTCAGAAGATCATTAAAGGCAAACTAGCGTTTCAATGTACATGCAATACTCACAAATAATTTTACTATAACTATAAACTGCACCCGAAGATGTTGCCATTTAATAAGTCACTACTTATATTTGTAAGCCTACAACATTTTCATAACTCTATAACTCTAACTAGACGCTGTTTCAGCAAAATATATTTTTATTTGTTCCTCTGTGTAGCTGTTTTGGAGCAGAGATTTCGTGTTTTTTTCCTGTATCTTCTTGTTTATTTTCCGAATCCATAAGCCTCAGTTAGACCACGCTCCTATATACAAACAACCGTCGGTAGTACAAGAGACCAATTCCGCTGGTATAACGAGAAGTAGAATAATAGGAAACAAGACCTGAAGATGGCAGATGTCATCAGAGGTTCTTTTACATGTAAGACCCGTGGAAACATCAGAAACAACATTTAAGGTGGACTTGCTGTAAATATTATGATTTCGGCTTTTGCTAGATGTTTGAGTCTGAAGTTTTAGTTACTGAGATTAACTTTTGCGATTTTAGTAAATTAAATGGTTTACTGTAAACCCTTTTAAACAAAATTGTTGACTATATATCCCTAGTATTCTGATTCTGGTCCACACAAAAAGAAATCCAATTTTGTTAATTCGATCCGTTTAACGCACCGACGGACAAACTAAATGTTTTCTCTTTCCAATCCAATCAGTTTATGAACTTGTTCGAACATTTTATGTGTTTGCTAGACCCGAAAGGCCAAACAAATATTCAAAATCACAGCGGATGGAAAACGTCCATTTCGGAATATATATAGATAAACAATACGGCGGGTAAATTAGAAATATGCGGTTGCATGGGACATATTTTGTTGCGGAATCAGGGAAAAGCCCCGACGATGTTTAATATAAAGCTTAATTATATGGAAATATTGAAGGAACGGCTTTACGAGAAAACGCAAACAGTACTAAAACAATTAAACAAAAATTAAATGCTTAAAGCAGCACATTTTCAGGGTAATGAATAAATGTTACATTTTACTTAATTGGCAGTTTTGTGTCGGCAAAATTCTGAAAATATATCACACAGTAATTAGGGAAACTGGAATTGCTTCTGTATATTAATTAGTTTAATTATTTGAATTAATTTCAACTCTAAAAATGTACATTAAAACATCATATATAACAATGGCTTGAAATTAACAGTAGATACTAGATAGATAATAGATATAACAATAGATATAAATTCTTTACACTTTACTTCATAACTTACATAATTTTTGAAATATTTTCGTTTTAGAATTAATCGACTTGAATTATAAAAATCCTCTTAAACTGTGTCAAAAATCTCAAAATTACAGATAAAATATTTAATAAAAATTATTCCATCCATGGAGAAGTGTGAAATTTAGTATAGATACAACTTAGGTGAGCAGCATTTTTCTCAAACGCATATCCGACGAATGTTTACAGATCGTAGAAAAATGAAAGCGAGCAAATCTAATTCATGTAGTTAAATACCGTAAATTAAATTAGAAAAATACTAAAGCTAGACAGATAAACTTACTGGAATAGTAATAATCCCATTTAGAAGTTACAGCATCGAAATATTAATATTGAACGCTGTATCACAGAAATATTGAGCGGTTGGAGTAGATCTACTAATGAAAATATTCAAAAAACGGGTGTAGCTTTCGTAAAGTAAAGCCTTCACATGATTGGCTCTCATAGTCCAAAGATGCAGATCTGTAGTGACATATCATAGGGCAGACAGGATCATAGTGTCAACTTTACTAGCAATTTACATCCTTTAATAGCAATAGACAAATTACATATATCAATAAAATCATTAAATGTGGTGGAAAAAGAAGACGAGAAAATAATAATTGTTTCTGTACTGATATAACAACAGAGTATATATTGTAACTACCAATATGCATAGCTCGAAGGGAGAAAAGAGACCAACTTTTGGGATGGTGTTTCAGGATCATTCAAAAGATACCTGAAAAATTTCCTGAAGATACAAGCCCAGAAGAGCAGGAGGTATTTAGACCTAGTCTAGATAATATTTTCGCATGTCGCCATTATATGGAGTATCATATGTGGAATGTATCAATGGATGGAGAAACATGTGACTTCTGTTTTACTGATTTCTGTTTTCGACTGCATGCAATGGCCTTCATTTTAGGCAGCTTTTGGCAGAAAAACTGGCGTTCACCAAAGAGATGTCGTTCTTTCGAGATGTTCACTGCTTTTCAACAAGGCAGTAGATGCAATTATTCGAAAAGGTTTTAAAAACAAACATGGTTTTTAACATAAGTGCTTGATCGATCTAATGTTCTCTGATGCAGATGTTGAGGCTTCTAGTATTCTTCATAATATGCCTAAAATTGTAGCATATGCCCAGAGAATGAATAAAAAAGGCAAATTATTAAAAATTGACGAATCGCATGCTATTACAAATATAAAAGGAAGTAAGTTAACGGAGGCAAGTGCCCGTGTTCTGGTACTTGGGATCGGTAATACAGGAGCAGCACCAACTGCTAAACTAATAAACTAAACGAAGGTTTGTCTAAAAAAAAAACGACCAAGTCTAAAATCAGCCTATTTCAAATGCTGACCATACCACTCCTTGTGTTTGGCTATCTCAAAAGATGAGTGTATAAATTTGACAGCTGTTGGATCATTAGTTAGCCAGTTTTGTTATTATGAAAAAATGGATAAAAAGGAAATTCGCGTGTTGACACAAAGTTTAGACGTGATGAAATGAGCACTGAAGACGGTGAACCTCCAAAAGAGGTTGTTGCCAACAAATACATTAAAAAATCCACAAAATGGTTTTGAATGACCGTATATTGAAAGTGAATGAAATAGCTGACACTTTAAAGATATCAACTGAGCGTGTACATCATATCATTCACAAATATTTGGGTATGAGAAAGCTTTGTGCAAAGTGGTATAGCAGAGATTCTAATGATATCAACTAAACGTGTACATCATATAATTCACGAATATTTAGGTATGAGAAAACTCTATGTAAAGTGGGTGATGCGCTAACTCACTTTTGACCAAAACAACGACGAGTTGATGATTCGGAACAGTGTTTGAATATGATCAAGCGTAATAAATCCGAGTTTTTGCGTCGATATGTGACAATGGATGAAACATGGCTCCATCATTTCACTCCGAAGTCCAATCGACAGTCATCTGAGTGGACTGCACACGATGAACCCGCTCTAAAACGTAGGAAAGTGGAAACAGTCGGCTGGCAAGGTTATGGCGTCTGTATTTTGGGTTGCGCATCGAATAATTTTCATTGACTACCTTGAAAAAGGAAAAACCATCAACAGCGACTATTACATAATATTTTTGGGCCGTTTGAAATCGCCGAAAATCGGCCGCATTTGAAGAAAAGGAAAGTGCTGCTTCACCAAGACAATGCACCGTGTCACAAGTCAGTGAAAACGATGGCAAAAATCCGTGAATTGGTTTCCGAATTGCTTCTTCATCCACCGTATTCTCCAGATCTGGTCCCGAGCGAGTTTTTCCTGTTCTCAGATCTCAAAAGAATGCTCGCTGGGAAGAAATTTCGTCGAATGAAGAGGTGTTCGCCGAAACTGAGGCCTATTTTGAAGCAAAGGACAATATCAGTATAGCAAGTATCACTTTAGAATACTATAATGAGTACATAATTGAGGAACAAATTTAGAGGCGCAGATTACAATGGTTAGAACGTATCAGTTGGATGAGTGGTGAATGAATTCCATTCAATTCCAGCGACTAGCTCCGAAATAAATAACAAGATCCTAGAAAGCTATATAAAATTAGGCGGTTAACGTTGTCTGAATCTAGAAGGGTTCTGTTCGATACCCATGTATGTTGTTCGATGTTCGATATGTTTGCGAGATTTAGTAAAGAATATTGGAAGTATTGGAAGTTGCACCAACAGCAGAATATTGGTTGACAGTCTCCTCGATGGCCAGTTATGAATTGATGCTGATGATGATGACAAAACTTATAGAGTCATGATTTGGATATTGGAAATATTCTTAGCATGTAGACTTCTCTTAAATTAAACAGTCTGTCGTAGATATATATATTTGCCTATAGATTGTGAAAATTAAAGAAATCCTTTCATCATTCTACTCAACTGTTTCTTATCAAAATGTTCAGTAACCTAAAAACACGACGATAAATATGGTGCAAAATCCCAACACATTAAGGTAGAATGGGTAAATAAAGTTAAATATTAGAATCCAAATATTGGATTAATTCTTTGGTCGCATCACAGGATGAATATATTTTTCAACACAGAATCCGTACACTATCCAAAGACGGAGATGACACTTTTCTAACCATGCACGATATATTGAACAAAATATATACGTACCGTACCCCAAAACATGTTTCCATACTCTAAAAGACCGATTACAATTTATACTAATAATATTAATTATGTTAATAAAAGCGAATATCAAAGTCTGTTTCATTTTTTGTGCATTGTGCAATGGTCTTCATCGTTTTCTGGTTAAAAAATTACTGGAACTATGACACATTAGTTAGAGAGTGTTATATAAAACGTATGTAATATTTACGATTCTTGTGATATGTATTATTTGTACAACTGAACCGATTTATAAGACTAAAACGTATTCATCTTGCTTCCTTTTTATATATTCTAACTCTGTAGTGCATTCTTTAGACACTGTGACTGTCGAGATATCTATAATTAGAACAACTGCTTTTATCTTAAAAGTGCCATCTCTTATTAGGTTATACTATGTTGATATGTAAGGAACATACTGTTTTCAGGTACGAAAATATAGAATTTCTTAAAAAAATACTTTACAAAGTACTATAATTTCACATAGAAGGACGTGTGAAATAGTGTAATTACATTTGTAATTTTTATTACGAACAATTTTGCACTACCCATATGATATATATCCGTGCAAAATTTTTCATTTTTGCTTTTTGAAATCCTAATTAATATCTTCATGCACCAGAACAAGCAACACCTAATTATTATTATTTTTATTATGTTTCCCTCCACCAGATTTTGAACATAAGTAATGGTTTCCAAAAAATAACAGTGACATTTGCTGCTATAACATTTTATCGAGAATTTTATTTAAAATTGCTTTGGCGCATACTTTTGGCCATACATAAAAAAGTGTAGAGATATCGGAAATATTATTGGGGATATTATCGATATTATCGGAAAACAATACCTATACAGGATTTTAGCCCTACAACCTTTTTATTTTATCGTATTAATTTTATTAACTTTCTGGCAATTAAACCAGATTTATAAATTCTGATTTTCCTTTATATTTAATTTGTTTAATAATGATTAATGATACGTGTAGGAACATGGAAACAAACCAAAAATTACACTAAAATTATCTTTCTTACAATAAGCTACAACAATTTTAAAGCATAAGTTTAAAGGTTAAAATATCAACCCTTCGTGTGTATTGTCGGTAACGGTCGATAGGCTCGTGCACCACATTCCAAATGCGCCGAACCCTCTTGTTATATCAACCGTTTGATGCAATAACTAATTGGGCCGATGCCCTTGTTATCACATTATTTGCGCATGATTGGAAACATGCAAATGGAAAGGTCACAAATGCAGGAATATTGAAATTCTGGTACTGCGGGCCCAGATAATTCGCCTCAGTTTAATGAAGATCCCATTGTGTGGCTTTCATTCGAAAGACGCAATGGTACACAATGGCTCATCGTATCCGGTCCAGAATGCTATTGATCATCGGAAACTGCCGATCTGGGGAAGTAGGACCTGTTAGAGAATTGCTATCGCTTATTGTGTGAATCGCTAATTTAAATTGAATCAGTTCCCTCCGATGATTTGAATTAATTATTTGGCTAATTACCTACGAGTTCATCGAAATATTAACAGAAATATTATCATGTTGTTACATCTATAAGATTTTTGATTACTATGCTAATTACATTTTCAATACTACTCTTTATTTTATATTATTTATATTTTTTATTTATATTATCAAATGTTGTGTTACTTTTTGTTTGAACTTTATATCGAACATAACATTAAAAAATTATATTAAATTAAAGGAATTAAAATTATAAATCATTATTTATATTCATAAAGGAACTCAACTGCAAGAAGGGCAATCCTATGGACCAAGGAGTGGGATGTGCCTTTGTGATTGATTATTTTGTACAATAAATTGTCGGTTGGTTTACTGTAGCGTACTTGATCATCACGTTTGTATGATCATCAATCTACAGTGGGCGCTAAGCGACATGATTTACCTTTCAACCAATGCGCTGCTATTAGTGCCCCAGTAGTTCAAATATTTTTACAAAATTTCGCCATAGTTGATTATCGACTGCAACTGTTTTTCAGGTCAGTTTTTATGACCTTGATGCATGTCATTCTCAATTTTTACCGTATCAAAGTAAATATATATATATATATATATATATATAAATATATATATATATATGTATATATATATATGTATATATATATATATATATATATATATATATATATATATATGTATATATATATGTATATATATATGTATATATATATATATATATATATATATATGTATATATATATATATATATATATGTATATATATATGTATATATATATTTATATATATATATATATATATATATATATATATATATATATATATATGTATATATATATGTATATATATATATATATATATATATATATATATATATATATATATATATATATATATATGTATATATATGTATATATATATATATATATATATGTATGTATATATATGTATATATATATATATATATATATATATATATATATGTATGTATATATATGTATATATATATATATATATATATATATATATATATATATATATATATATATACATATAACAGAGCAAAGTAAAGAGAATAATTTTAAAGTGATATGTTAATAAAACTTGTTTTAAGAATATTTTCAATACAAGATCAGAAGTATACATGGTATAATGTTAATATATAAAGTAATATAAATGTTAAGATATATTACCATAATAAAATAACTAAGAAATAGGCACTTATGTACAGTTTAGAAAGTAGAAAGAATATTCAGAAAGGGAATTTATAACCTATAAAAGACTTATTAACTTGCTAATTGATGAACAATTGGTAGAAGATTAGAAGAGTAAAATGAAATTTCTAAAATAACTACATATTTCATTATATTTTACTAAAATCCTGTGAATCAGAGCACCGTACCTTAGTTATGATACCTTAATATATGAATAGGGAATTTATGATGGAGGTAGTTCTTTTTTTATTTGTCTTCTATGGCTTTCATAATAAACTGCTTTCTATATAGCAATTAAGACTCTATGAAGCTATTTTATAATTGTTAATATTCTTTACAACATTCATTTCAACTCTTGATACGCACATTAATGTTTTCATTATAGTATTTATTCAGTTAGAACTCTGTTACTAATGTATCTACTAATATAAATATATACCAATAAAATGTACACAAAAATTTTAATATCTTACATTTACCTCTACTAGCATGATATCTCCAGGATATCAGGATATCTCCAGGACCATATCAATTACTATCAGTTCTTAACCAAGAATATTTTTTCTTGAATATTTTGTGTTCACCGGATATTACAGGACACTATTCTTGAACAGATTAATTAAATTTTTTTGTCATATTTTAGATTTTCCTTTTCAGCAACTAGGGTTTACCTGGGCTGGACCTACTGTTTAACGTGGATCGAAACCCTGTCATCGGCATTAAGCCTACCTAATGGCGAGTGACCAACTTGAAAATCATACTATAAGACATCCGATCTTACTCAGCCTGGTTTCTGGCGTGACTGGGATCATTTTCCTGGTCGGATTTTGCACTCTTGCCTAAGTACAATCACAAAGGTTAAACAATCACAAACATAAATTTGCGCGACTACTTTACTACTGCGCCAACCAAGCCGGAATTAATTGAAATTATTAAAATTTAAAATGTATTGATTCATATTTATATTACGAATATGGAAAAGCTGCTTGCGAAAATCTATAAACATTGTAAACACACGGTTCTTGTTAATCTCGAATTTTGTTAATTTATATGAAAGTAAAATTTAGGCATATGTCATGTTTTTGTTTCATAGCGGAATATATCTTCCGATAAAGTAGACACATTAATTAGTTATGATGAAAAGAAACGCTAAATTGATTAATATATAAATCTCCTTATAAATATACTTTATAATCGACTTAATTTATATCTTTATAGTCTATTTTATTATTGAATATAACAACTCTTAACACTATTAAATAATATTAGGTGTTGTAGTAATTGGCTTCAACAGTTTTAAGATAGCGTTTGAATGCATTCTAACCAGCTTTGATATCAGCCAGTAGAAAACATCATGAAGGACAGCTCTAAACGTGATTATTAAAACTCCTTGAATTTTGCAGCATGATAGTGTTTCATCACGTTTAAAACTTGTGAAAAAGTACATAGAAACATTTTAATATACATCATCAATACATCATAAAAACAGCATCTCATATAAAAAAGGCATTGCCGGATTAGCCCATAGGGGAATTAAGTAATTAGACCTCTTAGGGCATCACATCTTGGAGGCTACCATCAAAAGCACTAAAAAATTGCTAGGGCATGAAAGGTTTACATATAGATAGGGGGGCCTACAGACATGGAATGCTTAGGTCCTCAAGTAACCTTTAAGTACTGTAATCCAGTCCCAAAATAATACCTAAATTTTTTGTAAAATAAATTTTACCAAAACTTATATTTGTAAATTTTAAATGTAAATGCTTAATTGTTAGTAAAAAGGGAGAAAAAAGGTCCAATAAAATGTAGTATCGTATTAACATAATTAGTAATGAGCAGGCAGGACACACGAAATCAATCGATTCTTCTTAATTGCACAAGAACCATTTGGAAAATTAGACAAAGAAAACAATACTGTCACTTCAATATGGAGCAGGTACCGGCCATTGTAACCTGCGTAAATTATGAGTTTATTTACGGTGAGCTATAAAGATTGCCACTGTTACTGCGTTAGATTTTCTCAAAGCGATTTAATTGTAGATGCTGGCAAAGAAAATCGCCGACAAGAACAGACCATTGTTAACGAAATGTAAGGTTTATTTTGCCCGCTTCCACGTAATACGTTACGTTCTCCTTTCTGAACAGGAAGATATATTATCCTTATTTAATAAATAACTGTTATTTCATTTCATTCATTATAAAATAAACAAAAACTACCGTACGTTTATTATTATTATAAATGAAGCTAATTTGTGGAACAACTTGATTATAAAATTAAATATTAACATTTAATGCTTTTTAAGTAATTTTTGGTAAACTTACTATAATAAAGTAGAAGTAAAAACTACTATATAATGAAACTACTATAATACTAATACTACTATAAATACTGCATTCTACTATGGTATATTCGAGAATTCGAGCTCAGAAGCTCATTAAATTGCCATTGAATTACGATTCATTCTGCTTCCTCAAGCCACACTCGTGTCCACACTGCTCTGATTTTGCGGTCGTTTCACATGTTATTAGGTGTGGAGGAGGTTCCTTCTATTTTTTGAAATATCCAAAGGGACTCTCACTACTTACGACCAATAAATGATGTATGCTCATTCTGAGATACCTGAGCGAAAAACTAAACCAATTCTAGACCTGTTCTCTTCCCAGCCAACGTCTCTCAATGTTTGCCTACTAAAGAGCATTCTCCTCTAAGTTTATACATAAGCCTTTACCCATACCACTTGCGATAGAAAGCAACTTTCTATGATGGTTTCATTAGTTCCTTATATATACTTTTCATAGGTTCACCAATATTTATTATTTTTAATTTATTCGTTTTTATATCACTATTTAACAACGTTTTAAATAACTTTGGCCATTGATTTTCTGTTATATATCGACCATTCAATTCAATTTTCTTCCATTGTTGTTTCTGAATTTAAGAGTGATTTGATTTGGAATCTTGGAACATGCCTTGGTAGGATGCTTTTGTTTGATAATTAACTATTGGCTGCATATAGTAATAATTAATAGTAAAAATTGAATCTAAGCAATTTGCACAAATGTACAATAAATATTTAGAGAAGAAGAATAATAATTTAAGGTGAATTGTATAATCAACTTAACTAATATTATATTATATTAATAATATTATAATATAAATTGTAAATATTTATTACAAAATATATTTTCTTTTTAAGCTTTAGATATTTATAATGTAACCTTATATTAATATTTTTTCTTGTTTTTGAACTTCATTTGAATGCTTTCTATTAATATATAGTGTGCTTATATATAAAATATAAAAATAATTGTTTGTTTGTTTGCTCTCGGTGAGAGCTTAAACCGTTGATCCCATTGTAATGAAACTTTGGTGAATTGTTCTGCCTACGCCCTCGAAGTTTCCTCCCGACAAATCTAGACAACCCGAAAATATATTTTTAATTTGTATTCTCTCTATTAAAATAGAAATAAGTAAATATATGAAAAAGTGTTGGGCTGAATAACCTGTTTATTATAATATTTAACATATCAATTTTTTGCGTGTTTTCGTCCAGTATTTAAGCGAATTCGACTCTTATTAGAATGTAAAAATCCGACTGAAAATTTAATAATGTATCAGAGAAAATTAAAGAAATAATTAACTCTAAAGAAATAATTAACTATTTTATGAATTTAATAATCGAAGAATCGATTTCAAATAGTTGGAAAATTCATTAATCTGATATCAAAATTAACTTTAAAATTAAATATGCGTACACATATATAAAATATCTGCTGAACTTTTTGCAAAAAAGAATGTTTTTGAGTACAAAATAAAAATAGAAGAAAGTAGTAGTCGATGAATCTCCACAATATAATACCTTTATAAAAGCACAACACAGCAGAACAAGACTATAAAAAATACCTGTGGTCAGTGAGCATGTTATATTCACATATAAAAATGGGGATTCATATTATCATCTACAACATTTACAACATAATACCAGACGAAACAAAAACCTAAAAAAACATTGGTGCTGCAATGCATCAGGACGAAATTGTAAATTATTCAAATGAATTTTTAAATTGACTTGACTCTTGATTCCGTCTCACGTTTTAATATAAAAATTTACAGACTTTAACTGACTTAAAACAGGACGTAAAATAAGAAACTTCAAGAAAAAATAAACTTCGTAAATAAGATTGTAGAGGCGAAATTGATATAGAGACCCATTCCAAATATTCTTACAGATTACTATTCGATATAAAAGGGTTTCAGT
Organism: Rhynchophorus ferrugineus; assembly: GCF_030347505.1. NCBI lineage: Eukaryota > Metazoa > Arthropoda > Insecta > Coleoptera > Curculionidae > Rhynchophorus > Rhynchophorus ferrugineus. The sequence continues at coordinate 47,657,242 of NW_027472580.1, forward strand.
CTCCTTACTAATAGCATTTCCGATGGCCATAAGCAAGCTATAGAGACAATTACTACAATTATGTACTAAATTTTAAAGCACCATGCTACTCACACGAACACGAGTCGTTTTGGACGTAAGAGAAGAATTCAGGATTTTGAAAAAATTTATGAAATTGTGGAATTTATATACTCCTCTTTAAGAACAGATATAAGTGTGGAATGCGTTAGTAAAAAATATTTCAGAATTAAATTATATTTTTACAAAGTGACTTTTTTGGAAATATGTAATCTCAGAAATATACCGAAGAGTCATTATTATTTATGACAGGATATACGCCCAATTATTATTCCCTAGTTAGAGACATGCATTCAAAGTCTTAATAGCAATAAATTTGAATTAATAAATATTGTTATTAATGTTCCATGTTCTTTTAATTCCCCTGTAAGTGAGTTTTTTGGCCATTAAAATAGTTATCGTTAGGTAAGTCGATAAGGCTCAGTACGAGTTGTTCTCAGCTATTGAGCTATTAACAGATACATTTTTCTGGTCCAAAAACGAATGGAATGCTGATCTCAAAAGTTGTGTCTGGAAATGTATTTTCTTCATGAGCCTATATTTCAAAAACTTAATAAGTGATTTAAAACTAAAAAATAAATTAAAATATACATTTTACTTATCTACCTATACCTCGATGTGATGCACCTTATACGCAGTATATAAACATAATATACATCTCACACCCCTTCTGTCCTCTTATGCTACGTCCATGACTCCAAGTCGATCGCGAGATACTAAGCTAAAAGTAGATGTTATATAACGAAAAGTTGACCACCCTACGAGTAAACTTTTTGGATTTTTGTACTGACACTATCTTGCCTTCATTCTTATTTAGATAACCAAAAAAACCTTGCGATGGTTTATGACTGTTTATTTCGATCATTTATATATGCGTTGATGTAGTAAGGTTCTTGAATACTACAAAATTCTCACGGGGCGGAGTTGTATACTGTAAAGGACTCCATGTTAGGAGCCAAATAGCATAACATTTTATATGTTGAAACCTGGTTTACTTTGTTCGATTTTTTTATAGTTCGTTGCAAGAAATATTTGCTCAATAGATAAATTAAATACAAGGCATCCAGTAGAGGACAGTAGTGATGCCAGATCATGAATGACTCGCGTTACTAATTAGAAATAAAAGGGCTCTAATAGGGCTATATTTATATGGCCTTTCGAGTTTAATCTATTTCGGTAAAGAACATAGTTATATATAAGTTATACGTTTTTTTTTGTGTGGCAAAGTCATAATATATTTGTTATATATTTACACACAATTTCATTGTTTTTTTTAAATTACTTATTACATAGAGGATAGCATTCTCTTTGCCTTCTAGTAGGAATGTTAATTTTTACACTACACTGACCTTTTTCTCTTATTAAAACCTAGAGTGGGCGTATATGTTTTATATGAACAAACACGTAATTTACGGTTCGGCAATAACTTGTATTAAATGAGACCACATTACTTCAGCTGTAAACGTAAATCTGTCGAAAATGCCCCTTTCGCTGTTTAAACGACAACCCGAATATTTACTTGAGATTAATATACCCCAAAACGAAAAACGGAGAATGAAAGACGAGATAAAAGACCGATGCAGGCGGATGAACGAAGAAAGGATATGAAGAATTAACTCAAGTGGTCCCTTGTGGATCTCAAGGTCTGTGTCTTTTCTCTAGAGGAACAGTCTTTTGGTCTCTAAACCTTATAATTTTCGGCGGTTTCCCTCTGCTATAAACATATTCGTATTGAACGTCATTATTACTTCTACTTTATTCGTGTAGGGATAATTGTTTCAAATTTTGAATCATCTATGCTTTCAAATAATATAATCTACAGTTATACTAAATTGGGGGCTATTATTGACATTAGGGAGTCTTCACTTAAAATCGTGATTAAAATTGGGTAGCATATCTGAGTTTGAATGCAGCTAAATAATGCATTTCAGTAATAATAATTTTACAATAACGATATAAAAGTATTTTACTAAACATTTAATGACACCATTTTCATACTTATTTTGTAACAAATCAATTGGAAAGAGAATGTCAATTTTTTATTACATTATTCGCTGTACATTGCTAATTTCATACAAAGCATTCCTGCTTATAACTGGAAAGGCCTTCGAGCACACGAACTTTTTAACTATAAAATACAGTACGATAGTTGTGTCTTTTCTTACATTAAGTAATTATTTTTTAAATGTACGCGCATTTTTTTCAATGAATACTGAGTGAAATACTTGAAATTGTTATGAAAGTAATGTTAAATGTTAAATTTGGCAGTTAAAATTGACACTTTTGGATAGACGTTTTAAAATAATTCTGACAAAAAAAGCATTTTTGTAGGCGACTGTTTGTTCGGTTCTCTTGAATATTTTTATTTTTATGAAGATACTTTTTAAACGGCCTCAAATATAATTTCAGTTTTCTTCTAAATAGTAATTTCTTATTCCAGATATACCAGCTATTCTAGTTTGTATTATTCTCGTATCTTGCTTTTAAAGGTAGCTCATGTATAATCCGGCTTATGTAGACTTCAGTGAACTGTTTGCATCCAACTTTGCCTTCATATTCTCCATATCTCTCTAAAAGCGAACAACTCATCCACAGAGAAGAAACTAAATTACTAATATTTTTTATTCGTTATTCTTCTTATTAATTTTCACTCTACATGTACAAAACTACATTTATGATATTATTAACTATTGCTATATTTTTAATAATAAATTATATGATAAATAAAATATATAAATAATAATATTTCGACAGATTTAAAACCAATTTGATTAACATCATATCTTAAGTAAGTATTTTCTTATAACCTCTCCTGAGTTCTTTCCAAAATTTTCAAAGTACAAATAGAATTACGTAATTAACATTCTGAAAACCGTGGTTGCTGATATGGAGCACATTTATTATTACTACTAAAATATTAAGCGTTTCAACTTTTTACATTAGGTATGTATATAATATGTATATTATATTATAATATGTATATTCGCTATATGGACTTATCATTGTTTTCTCATGGCTCCAAATTTATCGAAACAATTAACCTGGGTCTTTTAATAATACATTCCTTTATTATTTCAGGTTAGAGAAATACTAGTTTATTTTAATGAAAAAAAGAGCAGTTTATTGAACTGCGGTACAAAACGACGCTGGGCGTTTTTTTTCTATTAGAAAACATACCAAATCCCTGTCTACCTCAGTTCTTCCGTCTATTTTAGACACCAGATATATTATGTAGCCAGTGTGGGGTATATATATATATATATATATATATATATATATATATATATATATATAATACTACTACTACCTGATTGGTGAACGCGTGAAGCCTGAATTGTGTGGCCGTTCAATAAGATGCATCTTTTTTTCCGTTACATAAAATAATTTTTTATATCAAATTAATAATTTCCAGTGAAATCATAAGGCTGTTCCCTTTTGAATTTGTTCAATAAACCGGAACCAACTTAATTATCAAGGAAAGAATACAAGTTGAGGTTGAATTGGCAATCATTCCGCAGTTGCTCGAGTCATTCGTTGGTGCAGTTAAATGGAGTTGGAAAGTAAAAGATGTCTGAATTTAGATACAAGCTTGCAGTTCAAGATGAACGGCCATCAAAAGCGGATTGTTGTAGTTCAGTTTCTTAGCCGTAGACGATTTGAATCTGGGGTCACCAAAATGTGGAAAGCCATTCCATAGAGGGACACCATGGAAATCTGGGTAGGAATATAGATTTTCAAAAGCAAACTGACGGCAGAGGATGCAGGTGATGCTACACATAATTTTACTAGAGCTATAGGCTGTCGGGACGGAACAACGACCACATCCATCCCTGCGGTCTTTTCTTTAGGAGGGGGTAATTTATTATACGACCAGCACTGCACTGGCTACAGACTGTAATCTGTTAATATTGATGTAATGAATGAAATACCTAAAAATATACGTCGTGATGATTTTTGCCTATATTTAATCCAATGTAGCTTTGTGTCGTCGCTCAAAGAGTCGCCTCCTCTTTTCGTTAACCAAAAACAGTTTTTAAGGAAAATTTATAGTTTTACTGTGTTCAAAACCCTTTTCCCATGTTATGACTTTTAAAGTCACATTTCTAATGTTGGTAGTGCTCCACGACTTCATTGAACAACATAATGTTCTTAATGTCAATCTTAATTAAATTGAGTTCTAGGTATTAAATTAATATGTTGAGTATAAGGCTTGCAACCTGAATTTATATCGAGAATTTAAATTAGATAGGATAATATTTCCGCATTTTCTGGAACAGCGGAGACTCCAAACATTGATATATAAGCAAATAGTTATATGTTATCTAGCCTTTGATGGTTTTTTCATTTCCGACATATACCGAGCCAAACGAACTGAACGCACAAACAGAATCTCCAATATCCTGATGCCGGAGGTTTACACAGTACACATATTTTTCGATTCGATCGAGAGCGACGTATCTTTTCGACGACAAATGCCAAATCCGCGGAAAATGTCTGTCTCGCTCTTTCTCCGTACAAACAATAAGCTGAATATTTACTAGAGATTAATATTATCCGGATCAGAAGAAAAACGGAGAATGAAGGACAAGATAAAAGCCGATGTAGGCGAATGAAAGAAGCAGCGATATGAAGAATTAACTTAAACGGTCCCGTGGGCCTTCTCGTCCATGTCTCCGACACCGGCTCTGTCTTTCTCTCCTTAAACTCTGATTTTCTGCGGTTGCCAACGTATTTAACCTGTCCGTAGTTAGGATTACCCTTATTTTGTTAATGTACTTTTTGGGTGCCGTTTCAAAAGTGGTATACAATGCTTTTACGCCGTTCTGGGTCACAAGAATATTTTATTATTTAAAATACTGCAGTTTTGCGGCTAGGAATTGCTTTTTATCTGAATATTTTATATAATTTATTAAAATCAGTAAAAAAGTTAAAACATACTACAAAACAAAATTAATTACGGCTTTGCCTTAAATCTTATTATTATTAAATAGCATAGGCTGTTCGCTGAAAATATCTACATTATTCCAAACACTATATCCAGTATTTGATAGTTCAATATAGAACCATACAACAACAATTTACTCAAATTCAACATAGAAATAATCACGATAGTGCCTTTTTGATGTAGGTATTTAATATTTAACAGAGGAGTGATACGAAACATTTATCACTGATGCTATAAAATGATATTAACCGGAAAGGGAATAGTTCGACAACCGATAATTTGTGCGGCTAATAAGAATGCAACACTATGTAAGGGATCAACAAATAAATGTTAATATTCTAACCAAAACCGTTTTAAGAAACGCTGCCTTCCAATCACCTATCTAGACAAACGTTTTAAGCAATCTTAAGAATAGTTCCATAAAGTAATATATAGTCTGTCCAATGTTGCAGTGTGCAGCCATCTCATTTTATGACATAAAGAAGGTACAATGTGGCCGCGTTTAACGTTGACATTTTACCCATTTTAGTTTATTTTAACTTTGATTTATAACAACATTCTAATATACATAAAATAATTAAACAAAAATGTTATAGGATATAATTTATTTTAACATTATTACATTTAATATATGTATTATCGAAGGACGTAAACTACAGTTAATTAAACAGCTACAGAGTTATTTTATTATATTAAATTAAAATCATTTTTAAACCACTTATGATATGCCCTGGGGGCTTAATTCACTTAATTAATAACTCTGCATCCAAGTAATCTGTTTTATTTTCACTAAAGAACATATTTACCTTTTTATGTCAAATTGTTGATTTCTGCGTTCCTGTGTTTTCTTGTCAAAATATTCTGATATCGCTATATTTCTTCTTAGTCCGCTGTTAATATCTATGTACATTTTTCTTGATAGAATTTGATTTAGTCACTGCATTATCCTTAATGCATTTGCTATATCCGCAAAGCAGTTAGCATTCAATCTCTCATCATACATTTTGACCAGATACTTATATGTATTCACATACATCTTTCACCCTCTGCAATTATCCTATATTAATTATTTACTCACCTTTAGGTATTTCCAGCCTTATCATCCTGTCTTGGTAATGTCAGCAGTGGATCATAATCCTACACCCATAAAATTTTTTTCGCTCACTGTCACATTCTCAGCCAGTATTCGAGTCAATAACTAATATGTTAATTCCCAATCTAACACTAGTTCACAATTAAACCATTTTCGTTGCCGGATTTTGCACTCATGCCTAAAGGCAATCACAAATGTTAAACAATCACACACATAACGATCATGCCCCAGCAGGATTTGTCCTATTGCCTTTTTCACTTCGCCAACCATGTCGGTTAATAATAATGTTATATATATGTATATATAGCGATTTTAAACTCTACTATATTTTCGATAAGAAATACTTTAATTGAAGAATCAATCACAGTTTTAAGTTAATATTAGAGAAATTATTATTAGGACAAAATTTGATTGATACAATTTAATGTTATAAAGATGATTGTACGATTTATAGCTCGGAAAATTTTTAAAATCGAAGAAAATGAAAGATGTCAAATTAAAGTAATGTTATTTTTTAATAATATAAATAAACTGTATGATGACATAAAGTAGTCGAATAAATTGAGCACCTGATCTTTAACATAGATCGAGATCATTTACTCTCCTAATCTAACTAGTAAAAAGCCGAAGAACCAAACAATAGCGTTTCTCAATTCGAACATTGTCCTTTATCTGGAACCAGCTCAAGGAAACCCTATACTCACCATTAACAATGGTGGGTCTTTGTTGGCGATTTTCTTGGCAGAATTAAATTCCTTTCAGCTAGTCTGCCGCGGTAATACCGGTAATCCCTTAACCCCCCAAAACAACCTCATAATTTAACGGAGGGTTTATACAATTGTTTGGGAATGTGTCTCCTTTAAAAATAACCGTATTAGCTTTGTTTAATGTTTTAATTAGAGCGTTATGTATCATACATTAATCAATGGTAATTCCACATCTCAACATTTACGTTCAGTAAAATATTCCATCAAAATACACTGATAAAAGGCGTAAAGTGGAAATTCAATTTTAATATTAGGAGTCGAAAGTTCTGCTAATTTTTACATTTTATATTTCTTTCTATGAGCCATGACATCTATAAATAATATATCTATTGTTATACTTTTGTTACATTGTTCCGTTTAGATATAACTTGCGGAAGCAAGGAAAATAAGTAAAAACTGAAAAAAAAGTTCCTTGGTCTTAAGTTCTGAAGTAATAGGTCAATTGAAAAAGCCCCGGCCTAGCATTTTTTTTGCCAATTTTTTTTTATTGAACGTAATTACCGTCAAGATACACTGATTATAGTAATCCTCCAAAATTTCGGTACCATTTTTATAGCACGATTTGTCCTTTGCTTCAAATTAGGCCTCAATTTCGGCGATCACCTCTTCATTCGAAAAAAATTTCTTCTCAGCGAGCATTCTTTTGATATCTGAGAACAGGAAATAGTCGCTTGGGGTCAGATCTGGGAATACGATGGATGAGGATGCAATTCGAAGACCAATTCATAGATTGTTGACACGGTGCATTGTCTTATTTTTCGGGGATTTTCTCCTTCAAATGATCCAATAACGCTATGTAATAGTCGCTGTTGATGGTCCTTCCTTCTTCAAGGTAGTCAATGAAAATTATTCTATGCGCATGCCAAAATACAGACGCCAAAACCTTTCCAGCGGGCTGTTGCGTTTTCCCACGTTTCGGAGCGGGTTCATCGTGTGCAGTCCACTCGGATGACTGTCGATTAGACTTCAGAGTGAAATGATGGAGCCATGTTTCATCCATTGTCACATATCTATGCAAGAACTCGGATTTATTACGCTTGATCATCTTCAAATACTCCTCCGAATCATCAACTCGTCGTTGTTTTTGTATCTTTTTGCTGATGTACACGTTTAGTTGATATCTCTAGAGTGTCTGCTATTTGATTCATTTTCAATTTATAACTAACTCTAACTAAAAACATATAGATTTAATTCTAGTAGTGCCATCTATCTGTCATGCCGGGGATTGACCTGTTAAATGTCATCTTACAATTTCATTTTATGGTAGTGATGAGTCTTTACGGGAATACTTCCATTAATTAATACTAGTGATTGCCCTGTGGTCGAAATTCTACCACAATTTATTAGGTTAATCATGTTTCTATCATAACAGAATAAAGGGAATAATAAGACGATATGTTATTAAAACTTGTTTGCAGTGTTTTCAGTATTAAATCACAAATGTATTTTATATATAACATTATTTAAAATAATAAATGCTTGTATCTTAAAATAACAATAATTTAATTAAATCTAATTTTCATTAAGATGCATTAATTAACAAAGTATTGATATCTTATAAACATAAATATGGAATAATAAATAAGGTCATACATGTGTGTATATGAAACCAGATAATATATGAATAAAACAATATTGAAACTGATATTTAACTTTAGCATATATATTAAAACAATATCGAACGAAATTGGGTAATTTATTTTTTACAGTTTGATAATATACATTAAAAGAATGTATTTTGAAACATTAAATTAATTATTGGTCTTTCACAACTTAGATCTGTGAAGTTAATATTCAAAATAATTGATATAAAGTTCTAACAATAAAATGTCGTATAGTTACATATCTTATAACAATGGTAACTAACACATTAACATTTATAAATGGTTTAAAATATTTACAAATGTACAGTTAATAATTTTTTTTTCTAGTTATCCAATATAGAATAGAATTGCATATAATCTGTGCAAATTATGTAGCTAGTTTAAATTTAACCGATGGCATAATTTCATTACTTCATTTATGTATTCATATAGTCGTTATTTCTTATCCATTATCATATCCATATCCATATCCATTTCTCACCTAAAATATATAATGCAAAGACAATAAATATACCAGGCTGATTAAACGAGTAATTTTTTTACCTAAATTTTTAAATAAAATTGCATCGTTCTTTGCTTACAGATCGTTCATTTTTAATTTCCCTTCTATGGCTTTCGTTTATCTAGTGCCTTCTATGTGACCTTATGTCTCACGTGGGAAGTAATAATTCATCAACGAATGAGAAATTAGAATCCTATGAAGCTACTTAATAATTATTAATATTCTTTGCAACATTAATTTTAACCCTTGATGCATAAATTAACGTATTTATTAGCTGCAATATTCAGTTAGATCTTCTCGAATTTTTATATATTTTTTGAATAAGAAATTAAATTAATACGTATATTTGATGAAGCAATTTTTATATTATTTCTATTGTAATTAATGTTCTTTATTTTAAATTTTAATTAACAAACAATTACCTTGGCCTAGCTCCTCTTCGAAGAGATTATATTACTTGGGTTCTACGCGCGTCAAGATACGTGGCTTATTATAATTTAGTTATCTAACATTAGACATTATCTAAGCAAACAATCAGGAAATTCGATTGAAATTAATACCTAAAATACCGCTAATTCAATTAGTGATTGTTTAGTAATTAAATATTAATGTCTACCATCAACTGTATAAACACATTTTAATTTACTCTTTAACCATAGAACGAATGTTGAATAATTATTGACTAAGCTAACAATCGCTATTGAGGACATACAAATCTAATAGTAATCGAGTTTGTTAAAAACAGAAAATTACTGTAACCAATTGTAATCGAGGTATATATTTAATGAAAGCTTTGTTTGATATTTAACAACAATTAGTCGTTGAATAAATATCTGTATTTTTATTGAAATTAATTAAATAATAAAATTTTAAAAATTAATTTAAAAGCTCTATAAATATATCCAAAACCATCATTACTTTACAATATAAAACGAGTAAAATATTTAGTTTAAAGTAAATTTGTTTGTCTTGATCCCAATATATTCTCTAGTTGCACTCATCTCAGTACTGTTTGTTATTCCTCTTAAATGTTAACAATAATCAGCCTATAAGCTATTATTTATTTGCTTTGGTACGCTGAAAGCATCAAATTATGATCATTCGACTACGTTTTATGTTGTGCTCTTTATGTATTTCATTAAAATACAGGGAATGTTTACATACAGAATTTAAAAAAAAATTTTTATTCGAAACACTGCACTTCCAAAGTCGTCCCATTGAAACCAAATCAGGATCTGTTGGGGGAACGGGGGAAATCAAATTTCAAAGCCACGTACAATGTGTTCACATATTTTTTACTTAAAATGATTAGATATTTGGGTATAATGTTACTGCTGAACTTATGTGACGCAAAATTGGAAGTAGCACTAACCATATCATACGAGGCTCTGTAATAACACTATAGACAACTGTTTATGTGGTGTAATAGTTAGAACGTTAAGCTCAGAAGCGGAGGTCATGGGTTCGATTCCCAACGGAGCACCAACTTTCTTTTTTCTAGATTAGTTGGAACATTTGTCAAATCACCTAGACTAGGTAGCGGGCTCCAGTGTCTGAAACATTCCTTGATTTCAATCATTGTTTCTTTATTCAAATTTTTATCCCATACCGGCTGTACTTTGACTTGGAGTATCCATTGTAATAGTTAATAAAATAACTGCGACTAAGAAGACAAAATTAAAATAATTTTAGAAAATGAAATTGAACCGTCTTCAAAAAATAAATAAGGAGCTCACTAAAACGTAAAAAATAATCAAGCTTAGACTTTCAACAACAAAAAATCGTTTTAAAATATGTACGTAATAGTTGTTGTAATAACTAAATAAAAATCAGTTTATTAAATTAATTTATTTTATTAAATCAAAATTAAATTAGGGACAAAACAAATATAATTTAATATAACTGTTTGGGCACAACAAAAAATATTTTTTTAATATTTAACAATAAGCGCCGATGATATGCTTATTAAAAATATAATTTATAAGAGTTAAGATTTATTTTTTATTTTTATTTTGTTATGTTCAGCTTAACGAGAGTTATTTTAGTATATATATACATATATATTCCGTGCATTCAAAATTTAGTATTGCACAAAATGAAAATCTGTTGGTAGAGCTGATGGAAGGCATTAATAATTAATTTCAAACCATCGCTAATTGAATTAGCAGTCAAATCGCAGTTTCAGGTATTACACGTAATCATCTGCTGCGATGGTTTATATTGGCAATCTCTAAGGTTGTACTAAACATTAAACAGCTTTGTCGTATATAGGTGATGAAGTATGATCATCTACAATAATATTAACAAAGCTACATTGTTTTTTAAGTATTTATAACTGAAGATTATACTTAGCATCAAATACGGAAAATATAGGGAGTAGAATTAACACTTTCTGGTTAATTCCCAGAGTTGTATCGCGAATTTCGCCAGTTTTGAACGTATTTAACCTCTACCGTCTAAGGCTTACCTTTATTTAGTTCACGTGCATTGCTACCAAAACTCGCAGTGAGACACAAGTTAACTGTTTTATATTGTTCTTGGTTAAATTGCAGTTTCGTTGCGCTCTACGTTGTTTTCAACTCGGGATTGTCATTATTATCCTGTCGGGTGAAATTGTGCAGGCCACTGTTAGAAAATCGAAAGTTAAAAGCCGTATTTATTTTGTGGTATTCCCAGTGTACTTGTTAATTGCTACTGGTTACCATGGAATGTGGGAGCCAATAGGATTTTACTTACTATATATGAGTTTTCCTTAATGCTAAATGGATATAGTTTTGGAACAGTACAAAATATATGTTGGGTTTTACTTGCATTTTATGTAATTCCCCAAAAAATATTTGACTAAGCATAAATCGTAATATTGTTCATTATGAATTATTTTACCAAGGCAACTGTCGAAAAATAATATAGAAAAATAAATAAAAACTTAGAAGCTAAAAATAAAAAATTTAGATTCTTAGCACAAAAAAAACCTTTTAAAATAAAATATGTTTCTAATAATCGTTGTTATAACTAATTAAAAGCAAACAAAAAACTTATTTCACCTATCTACTGCACATATTTATTTGATACTATCTACAAAATTTAGCTGAATTAACAATTAACATTAACCTATTTATTTATTTACAATATTATTTTAACTACTACCAACTGATCAATTTGAAGTCAGTTCCGAGCAATAAATTAGATTTGTTTTGTTCGAAAATTTAATTTTGTGTATATGTCACAAAATTGTATTATTATTTCAGTATTATTTAGGTACTAACCATATCATATGAGACGTCGTGGAAACATTTGTAGGCAAATGTTTCTATGGTGTAATGCTTAGAACGTTGAGCTCACAGGCGGAGGCCGTGGAAAAAGCAAACTGGCTTTTACATTGAAGTACTTCCTATATTTCGTCACATCAGTTCAGCAATAACACTATATACCAATATCTGATTATTTTAGATAAAAATTATGGGAGAGCATTTTACTCGATTTCCCCCTTCCCCCATCAGGTCCTAACTTGGTTCCAATGGAGCCACCAAAATCGGTCCATAATTGACGGAAAAATCGGCGAACATATATTAAAAATATATATACACAGTCGAACAAAGAACCTCCTCCTTTTTTGAAGTCGGCTAAAAATAAATTTACTCATCTTGGGCTATCAGAATGATGGGTATATAACTATTGTTTCTCATGTTAATAATCTTACACTCTATTATTTGGTTACATGGGACGATTGACTATTTTCTAGATCGAAAAGAGTTTAAATGCCATTCACATCTAGAGGAAGAAATCCTAAAAGAGAATAAAAAATGGGAAATCAAATCACAAATACAATATACATCCATGTGTTGGGAGATTTTATCGCAGCAGTAGGAGGATTGCTTGATCGCTTTGCCGCTGCCCGGAGTACGGCTACAAAGACAAAATAGACTATATATTTTATATCACAATGACGTATTATATCGCATGAAACAATGCTGCACTTGGTGTATTATTACAAAATATATTAGAAAAATGATCTCACAACATTTCATTACAACGCTCATTAATAAAATTCGTACTTTTAGAAGCCGTTACAATATAACAAATTAAATATAAATTGCTGTTTTAAGTGTGTACCAATAGTATATATCGTAGTAACGATATTATTATGGAAAACTGTTTATTAAACAAGTAAATTTTTATGAAAGTTCTAAGCATCTTACTGTGTTGTATGACCAATATATTGGCTAAAACGTTGAGTTACAGAATGGGTGATGCATTTGTTTACAATTGTAATAATTTGGTTAGAATGGTAAACGACTTCTTTATCAAACATTATTTACATAATGTTTTCTAAAATTATATTTTATATTTTTTATCATAAGGGCTCATCTGGACTGGACCTAACGGGGGCTTAGAGCCGTGGTTCTCAATATTAAAGCTACTAACTAACTTAGGGACCATCTCAGAAGATATGCGATCAGCCAGTTGCTGGCGTAACAGAGATCAAGAAATATAAAATATATTCATGCCCTACCATCTATAGTAGTTTATATTTGTCTATAGTAGTTTATATATTTCTCTATACTAATTCTTGGATCTGAAATTAGTACTATAACTAGCGTTGGAAACTATCGACTGAAAATAGTAGAAACAGTCGATAGTCGCAAAATAATCATTATATCTATAGTTTCTATAGTTTTAAAATATTGGTTTTTTATTCTGATACTAAATTAATAAAGAAACTAAAAAGAATAGCCTCAGTTCCGAAATTAACCAAGAAAGCTTTGTGTTTACAACCATGAAAACGTGCTTTTATTATTGATCGGCCAAATGTATTGAAGAATCTCTAAAGTAAAACAGACACCTTAATTGTGTTTGTTAGGTACTGCGGTACCATGTGTACCTTTTAATATAAATGATTTCCACATAATACAATTTTATTCACATTTACCTGTACCTAACCTAAGTACAAACTTAATTGATTATATAACAGTATTAACAGAATCAAAGATTAGAAAAATGTTATCTGCACTTGACAAAATTGCATAGTTTACTAAGAAGTTGTGCTTGATCGGAAACAGGATTAGCCAAAATAAATGAATATGAAATAGCCCTATTACTTAATTACAATTTCCATATGCCAATACAGAAAGTATTTTGCTATTATCTTGAATACGCAATTAAAGAACTTTAAATAAAAAATAGCGTGTTGATGCATACAATACATACTAATGCAGACCTACTAATGACAACATATACTAAGTTTGCATATACTAAGTTTGTAAGATAAGCAAGAAATAATATCAGCGCAGAGTTGAGATATTTTACCGTCGGACTATTCTAGTAAATTTAACACTTATATGCACTTATAGATTATAAAACCAAGTGTATTGTGAAGGCACCTTGGTATGTTAGTTCATGGGAATGAATAATTTAATGGAAGCTGTTTTAGTTAATACTGTAACAGGTTAATGTGAAAAAAAGGTTAAAGTTAAAAAAAACTTTAATGTTTCTTTAGTGAAAAGTAGATTTGCCTTGATGCCCATGTCAAGCAGCAGATAAATCCCAGTTTGTAAATGGAAATTCCAAATTAAGAAAAAAATCTTAATTTCTGGCATACTTTTTATTGCCGGTCACCATCCGATTCAGAAATGGGCCAATTTTGTTGTGATTCAGCAAAGATCCACAAATAGACATCCAGTCAATATTTGTTGTTTGTTTAACTAATGAGGCTTCCATACATCTAAATTATATTATGGTGCATCTGGGATATCGATATAGCTTATTTTTGAAAATAACTCAGCATCATTCTAAGAATCCATTCCCAAATATGACAGATGCACAGAGATCAGACTTTCACCGCACTATATACTATTTATTAAAGCCATCTATTGGAAAATTGATAGATATCTTCTTACCGAATCTAATATTTAAAAATTTGGGTCTGTGACTTTTAGGTCATGCTTGAACTCTCTTTTTAATCTATTAACTATTAATAGTTGTGATAATGTTAATATTATTAGTTTTATTAGAATACTTTATTTATATATGACAGTATAACATGTAGTTTTATAATTTGAACTAACGACATACAAAAATGAAATATTTTTAAAATTATACTATTACGAACTTTTGTCCAGGTTCAATCCAGGTTATTGAATAATAATCAGCCAGGGTTGTTAAAAAAGTACCTATTATACTAAAATACTCATAAAAATATATACCAAATTTAAAAGATACACATAAATCTTAAATATTTCCAAATCCTGGATACGGAAACTTTTTTAATATAACCATCAAAATGATTTCAATATTCTCTTTAAAGTTGGGTAAATCCACGCGAAAAAAAGTATCAATAGAGGTTAACCGAAGGCTCTCGAAAAACTCCCCCTACTATTTTCGGAGGGCACAGTTGGAAAACCGCAATACAAACAGCATGCGAAATATCCTTCGTCTTTGAGGTTTACACAGCACACATATTTTGCGTTTTAGAACGAAGCCATATCTTGTCGGCAGCCCAGCCAAATCCGTGCAAAATGTCCCGCCCCTCCATATAAATAACTAGCCTGAATATTTACTGCAGATTAAAAGTCCCACGAAACAAAAAAAGCAAGAACCAGAAGAAATAAAAGGCCGAATATGGAAATGAGAAAAGGAGGGATATACGATTTAAATATGTTTAATCCTCAGTTAAATTTTTTGTCTTATTTTATTTAACTACATTTTTATTTGATCTATTTTGTTTACTCATTTATAAATATTTTTTATGTTATATAAATTTGTAGATATTTTAAGGTAATTTTCTTGGTGAATATAATTTTTTATTATATGTTATAGTTTTTTATCAATCAGGGCTCACTGGATCTACTTCTAACGACTCTAAACCACGTTTCTCAGTATTAAGGCTACTAACTGGCCATCGACCAACTTAGAGGTCATCCCAGAAGATCTTCGATCTTAGCAAGGCTACTCGCATAACAGAGATGAAGAAATATAAAATACATCCATTCCTTATAATACTAGTTTATATTTGTCTATAATACTTCATATATTTCTCTGTACTCTATATTTATCTGTGCTCTCTATAATTAGCGTTGGCAATTATAGACTGAAAGTAGGAGAAACAGTCGATAGTCGCAAAATAGTCGACAGTAAAAAAACTAGCGACTGAAAATAGTAATTACTATTTCAGTCAAATGCACATTTCGACTGTTTTTCTGTTAATCGATAACAGATGGAGATGTGCGAATTCCTTCCCATATTAATTTTGAGAGAGGAAAAACGAAGATAATTGTGTGACACTCTGTGCTGTACATCAGTTAATTTTAAATAGTTACTTTTAAAGGTGCATTAAAAGCTACAGTTAAAGCTGTATGACGTCTGGTTAAGAGACGAATAATCTGTCAATATATGAAATATATTGAACACTGAAATATATGTAAATTGTTTCTAAACCAAACACTATATCATTAATTCGACCTAATTACCGTACAGTCCTGATTTGAGACCTAATAACATTTTTATTCTCGCACCATTTACGTGACACTCGAAGAAGAGGTTGATGCGTTGGTAGCTCCTATTTTGGAGTTACTTCAAGTGGATTAGAAATGTTTCTTGCAAAGCAGAAAAAAAGTTATTTTTACGGAAAATATTTTCAATCATCAAATTTGGCGTTTCATTGTTCTGGCAGAAGCATAAATAGTAACATTTGTGTATAGAGGTTACTATACTTGGTAAATCTTTGACTACTGTTTATGATTCAGTACCAAAAAAATTCATTCTGACTGTAAATATCGATTATATGTGATATTAAGATGATTCTAAAATAACAGGTAAGTAAAATCTCAAACCTCTTGCTAAGTAACATAGGCCGGTCAATAACTAGGTGCTTCTCAAATAGCTCTGTTTGGTTACCATTACATTTTATAATATATTTCGGTTAGAATGACTAAATAATACAAATCCTTGTAATTTACTGCAATATAAATATTAGTATCATCCTGTTAGAATTAAATGAAAGTAATAATAATTATTAATAAGAGTGAGAGCTAGATTAAAATTATATCAATTCGTCACGCATATTTTACACATTTCCGAAATTCATTTCTGGTCAGTTTAATGTATTTTCTAATAAGATCCTATATAAAAGGTAACACAGAAAAGGCAAATAACAGAAAATTATGAAAACTGTATTAATTTATTTACTTCTTAGTTTTTGATGATGCGGTATCTTCGATTTTCTTTTTTGCTTCTTCAAGTTTCTTCTTGGCAGCACTGACATCCGCTTTCTTTAAAGTCGTCATACCTTTCTGGGATATATCTTGAAAATACTTCAGTGCTTGTAACTGTTGAGGTGTGGCCTTTTGTTTGTACTCGGCGTACTGTTTTATGATTTCGTCTTTTCCGGTTGACACCAGCTTGCAAGTTGTCTTGGCTGTTATTAGAAGTATCATTTTGGTAATTTCGAATGCGGCTGTAGCCAGTTCTAAAATTTTATCTTTTGACATGTTCGATTTTATGGATTTAAAAAAAATGACAATACTGACAAGTAAGGTTAATTGTTTTGACAAGTTTTATGTCATTGGTACTAATTATAAATAAATAGCTCTACCTGACCACACATTGACTGGAGTGTATTGAGTATGATTTTTGTTCTTCCATTGTGTAGACATACAAATTATGGAAGATTCGAAGACAACATACGTTTATCCATATGTAATTCTAAGCATTATCTAAGTTATGATTTTAAAATTTAGCTGGATTCGTAATTGCTCAGATTTAAATCGAACATTATAGTATGTCGATTGAAGCTATAAAACTGAGAACTTATACATCTTTGAAGGTTTCTGATTAATTTGTTGATTTCACAACGCTGTTTATTAACTTTTCCTCTCAAGTTATGTGTGTAAGTTTTATTTAAATATGTATATGAGATATCCTTGTTAAATCAAAAAAATTAAAAAGTATCTGTTTCAAATGCATGCTCCAGCGGTTTTTCCAACTAGGTAGTTACTCAAGACCATACTAAACTTATGTTGAGTGGAACAGTATTTCTGTCAAAATCAGAATCTTTTGTTGCTTATCTTGCTAGATTTATTACAATACAAAAAAAACACAAAACACTGCTAATTTTAAGGGTAACAATGGAAACTTTCTGCTTGCTTTTTAGGCGATTTTCAGCTGAACCATAAAAGTATCGTGAAAATGACAATGTGTAAAAATTGAATTTGTCTCTTAATAACACTGAAAACAACAAAATAAATTTCACAAAAATCTTACATTTTACGATAATTTTCATTGAAGCTCTATTTTATTTTTATATGAAAAATAAATATGAGTTAATTAAAACAAATACTTTTTAATTTTTTATATTATTAGATGGTTGAAGATAAAGTTCTCAATTTAAATTAGAAAGAAGAAACTCATTTATATTATGACGTTATCAAATTCCGCGCGGAAAATTGTTTCATTCCTATGAAATTGATGCCAGTTATCGTATAATATTGCAAGAGAAACGTGGGTTACTATCTGCACAAATAACGTTACTATGGAAATAACGAATTTCACAAAATGAATAGTCTAAGATTTCATTTTCATTATTAGGTGTCGCTACTGATATTTTATGATGCGTTTATTATAAATAAGTTATAAGAAAGTGCATACAAACATTCACTAAATAAAAATGGATAGTAGATCTTTAAACTAAATCGCAGTTTTCTAAAGCAGAATTAACAGACAACTAGTGATTTAAAAAACGGAGAACATTAAAACAAAATAAGAAGAACGCCTTGTGAAACTACACCTGTATAGTATATTCAAAACAGTAGTGACACGGGTGACCTGTCAAAACGTCTCAATGTTGCCGCAGCTCTAAGTTTTAATTTAATTTTTATTTGGCCTATAACAAAATGTTAATATAAAAGAAATAATGAAACAAAAATGTTTTGTATTATAATTTATTTTAACATGATAGCACATTTACTGCATATATTACCTAATAACTTAAAACTACAATTATTTATACAGCCACAATAATTTATAGGTTAGAGTTTTATTATTATATATACATTGAACTTTTTTCCACACTAGTATAGATAGGAATTTAGGCGCGCTTTTTTATGTAGTTGTATCCATCGAAGGCCAAATTCACCTAATTAATAATTGTATATCTGAATAATGTATTTTCTTTCATTTTTACGCTTATTTCTTGTTTCTTTCGATGCAATGTATAAATGTAAAGTCATTATGATATACTATATTTCTCCTTAGTTTGTCCTGTTAGTACCTGTATAAATCTTTCTTGATAAAACTAAATTTAATCACTGCATTCTCCGTAATACATTTGCTACACTTGCAAAACAGTTAGTATTTTTTCTCTCCTTATACATTTTAACCAGATGCATACTGACCTTTAATTGTTTTCTCTCTCATCACCCTGTAATCGTCAGTATTGTATCATAAACCAACATTCATAATGGTTTATTCAATCACTATCACTTTCAGAAACACTAATCAAGTGAATAACTATGCTGTTTATTTCCAATCTATCAATAACTTGCTCAAGATTCTACCATTTGTCAATTTCTGTTTCAATGTGTCTGATCGAGCTGACACAAACCGAAGGTGTTATTCTCGGCAATGCCTCTTTCCATAAAACCAGGCAGTTCTGGTTTGAATATCCTTCTCGACCTAAATATCTACTACAATGCCCCATATCAACTCAATTGGATTAAATGTGCAGTGGTAGGGAGGAAGACATAATACTCTGAGGCCATAACGTTCAGTAATCTGATCTACCATGTATCTTTTCTCAGACTTATTACCAAAAATGTAAATTACATAAAATGCAAATACTTCATATATATTTAAAGACTAACAATTTGAAATATTTCATTCTTTAATATGATTTCCTCGAAACTTGCTTTATGTACTTTAAGCCATTCCTTAAATGCAGCCTTTGTTGAAGCACTTGTTGGGATTTTCCCCACAAGTGCACTATATATGTGATGGATATGGTGCATTGTACATAACAATAACTGATGGTTCCTCCAAGTTCTTGAAAGGCTAATTAAGACTACTGCAAAAACAAGTTATGGATCATTTCTCCATGGTAGTCACCCTTGGACTTGGAAAACTCTAATTCTGCACAACAGTAAAAAAATAATTCCTATTTCCAGCATGAAGAACTATATGTCTGCAATGAATTATTGATAAATGTTTAGATTAACAAAGCCAAATCGATAGTTATTCCAACGTTTACCTTTTTCCATCAACTTTTGCTGTCTTTACTCTATATTTATTGTATCTTGCCATGAGTGCCCCAATGTTCCATTCTCAAATATTTACGTGACATTTAAATATATAAATGAATATAATAATTCTTCCTTGATTTTGTTATATGTTTTTAAAAATTATTTTATTAATTTTGTATTATTATTATGCGTATAATTATTTTATTATTTCCGAAGCAATCTCTAGAAGTTTCATTAAACTCCTTCGTCGGTTATCCTTACAGCACTTAAAATCCTATATTACCCAAAAGTGTATCAAAGGGTGTTCTACATTCCTCAAATATCTGTATATGTTTTGGCTTTTTATGGATACTTTCCAGGCTAACAATTTACTCTGATTTAATGGCATTAAATTATGTTTTGATTGAAAAAACTACTTACTGTTTTTTTTACATTTCTTAGATTTTGATATCTGATACAGCTAACAAGAAGCTGATCTTGATTCGTCACCCGTTTCCCATATACACGGTCTCTTTTTGGTGAATTAATGTTATATTGTTTTTTATTTTTTAAGATATTTTAGTGACCGTGCCCGTATTAATATTGAGTGCAGCTGCAACGCGCAAAAAAATATGTTCAATAAAAATCCCGGCGATTTGCTATTTATTAAAACAAAGCGTTAAAATAAAGTTTGCCGATTTATAACCCGTAATGATAATATTTTGAAGAATTTTTCAAACGTTTGACAAACGACCAAGTTTTGCGGGCCCTTTTGGTTACATGATCGAACTTCTCTAACAGTATTCTATTTCTTTTTAGATAGAATATAATGAGAAGGACAATACTGTCTGACTATAAAACGATTTTACAACTTTAAGCAGACACATATTGACACACGTATCACTAATGTTTTGAATTGCCTATATATATTTAATATATTTTTAAATCACTATTATGTTTTAATATCTTGATGATGGTTCTATATTGATGAATATATTCTTACTTATTTGGAATATTAATTATTTAGTTATACGGAATTCCTAACACACCTCTGGCTAACTTTTCTCAAATATGAAATAACTGACGATTAAATTTAAAAATACATATATGCCAGAAATTAGAATAGAATGAGCATATATATATATATATATATAGAGAGAGAGAGAGAGAGAAAGAGAAATCCCCAGCAATCGCAAAATCCCATGCGAAATAAGTACGACCAATCTTCTGTACTGATGTTGCAATATAAACTAATACGAATTAAATGATTAAAATGTTTCGAATACAATGAATTTCGACAAATTTCGAAGATTTACTCTACGAAAAACATACTCAAACTATCAAAAAACTTTTAGATTGGTTAGCAGTTAATGAATCAACTATTTATAGAATTTTGAACTTTCTTAGTAAACACAAGCGATGGGAAAGATCCAAGAAGGGCGAAAAAGAATACCACACCACTAGAATTAACCGAATCTATTAATTCAACATCACTGTTTCATTGTTGCCAGACAAAACAAAAGTTGTGAAGTTGTGAACTATACTGTTGAAACTCGAATGGGAATTTATGCCGCGCCCAGTGTACTCACCAGACATAGTGTCATCTGATTAACATTTTTTCAGATCTAAATCAAATCAACTTGACTTAATAGCCCATAGTTTCAGAAAAACTGCGATTATTTTAACGCTGCCATATCAACATTGTTCTTTCGACACAATATCGCTTTTGGTAGAATGGTGAGAAAAAGTTGTAGAGAGTGGCAGAAAGTATTTTGAATAAAATATATTGTTTCAATTTTTTACAGTAAAGGGCGTTTAAAAGTGAAACATTTATAGATTTAAATTATAATATTAAGTTTCTAAACCCTGCTCAGTGACATAATAGGAATTGATTAAAACGGCATAACTAATCAACCCCAATTTTATTATCTTTTATGAATATCTTTTTCGGTCTGCCAGCTTGGATGGTGCAGTGATAAAGACGACAGGGAGGTCCTTTCCTGTGATTGCCCTTCAGTAAGCGTGCAACATCCGACATAGAAAATACTCCCAGTCACGCCAGTAACCAGGCTGGTAAAATCGGATATCTCCTGGGATGATATTTGACCGCTCGCCAGTCGGTGAGCTTATTGTAGAGGACCGTGGTAGGAGTCCACGTTAAACAATAATAAAAAAATTATTTTCTAAAAAAAATATTTAAATATATTTTTCTAAAGTTCGGGGATATGACGAGCCAACATACTATAATTTTGAGGAAACATGGTTTTTCTTTTTCATCAAACATTTTAATTTAGGTTTTAACTAGTACCAATTAATGCTCAATAGTCTAATAAGATACGAAAATTGAATATAAGCACATTTTATAAAATCAATCTCCTACAAGTCTAGTAATAAAATATATTTTGTTAATTCATTATATGATACTAATGTTTTGATTAAACTGTACGTAAAAGAGTGTAACTCATTTAATAATATTTTAAATTATAAATAATGTTTGGTCTCTGAAATAGCACAATTCATTCTCAGAAAGTTATTGCTTTCGAAATTAATTCTTAACATTTCGAACACTCTGGACTTAGTAAATCACTGCAATTGCTCTTGCAGCACGATCTCAAGTATCCAGTTCTAATTTACGATTACAGTCGGCAGGAACAAAGCTGGACCGAATCAATCTGAGTGCAATGCCATAATCCATGCCGTTGCGTCCTCTAACACTTAAGACAAGACCACATCGTAAATTCACTTTGAGACAATTGCATTTGATATCGATCATTTTCCACTTTTGGTCCGCATCTCAGTATAGCCATTAGTCGAGTCGACAATCGCCGATTTCATGCGGGTCCAGAAGAAATTCCAGAGACAAACTAGTTAAGGACTTAATTTTAACGATTAGTTTTCAAACTATATAGCTTTTGATGTAATCTCATCAAAGTTTAACATAGTTTACTGGTAATGTGTAACCCGTTTGCTATTAGTTTGCCTTTTAAAATGTTGTCATGAATATTTTAGATATTTTTTTTAATCAGGTAATAATATATTTTAGTATTAAATATAAATGTATTATTTTTCTGGGGGTGTTTTTTCTTAGTTACAATAATGGTAAAATACAATGAAACGAAACCAAATTTCAAGAAAATTTTACTTTTTAAATTCAAATAAAAGCACAGCCTGAATTCATCATAATATTTAAATATCTTATTTTCGCGCCAGTAATACGGAACTGGTTACAAAGACTGCGTGTTTATGTTTAATTAGTGGTGTGATGAAATGAGACAGATATAAAATTTTGGCAAATATTATGAAACATTTAAACCCTCAGAATTCTTTTGTGATCACTATTGAACAAGTTGCCACCTCTTTTTTTAAAATCAATACCCAAATAATTGTTTTTATTATTTTCTATCAATTATTGATAAGCTAGAGGTAGGAGTTCTGTTAGAAATAGCAACTTGTAAATAAATAATCGCAATCTGTTGCAATCAAATAACATTTTTATGTTTGAATAAAAACTTGGCTACATATTGCAAGATATATTTGTAAACCGTTAAACCTTTTCCAATTATAGCAGCTATCAAACATATCTCCTTTCAATTATAACTTACTTTGATGTTTTGTTATTATATTTACTATTATCCTTAATAAGATTAATAAGCCCTTAGATCGCTTAAAAATAAATACAAGCGTAAATGTACAAGAGGTAATCGATTGTATCTAGTTTTCTAGATAAACAAGAACCGTCATCCGAACCGAAAAATTTTATCAAGATATATAGCATCCAAATACTATATATTTATTTAACCAAGCATGCACAGCAATTTGTTTTTGAAAATGTAATACTTAATTTGAAGTATATAGTGCTTAAATGTATCTAAACTAATTGTATGATATATACTTTCTACATTTCTTAATTTTTAGGATTTTATCCATAGCTGTGATGAACTTAATGATATTCTTTTTGTGCTTAATTATGATATTAAAACTTGAGGAATTATTTAATAGTTTGAGTTAAGGATCGCAAAATAGTCAACAGTAATTGAGTCATGTAAATGCTCCTTTCTTAAAACCTAAATACCTAATCACAATAAACCGAAAAAGTTAGGTTAGCATACTAAAACGGAATCCCCTGTTAAAATAAATTCAAATTCGGAAATCTTTTCAAGACTGTTTAGAAAAATATTTATCAGATAACATTTTTGACATACGAATTAATTTAAAATATAGCAATTAAGATAAACAGCCACAGAAGCGTAAATAAAAATTAATCTTACTTTATAAAATATCCTAACATTTAGTAATTAATAGTTTCAATATTCATTCTATTCATTGGCAGAAATCATTACATAGGACTAGAACTAATAAAAAATATTTGTTTGATTTGATTCTAATTACTTAATTAAATTAGCAAAAAAAATTATGATTCAAAATATTAATTTTTAAATTTTTACTCTTAATTCCTACTCTGTGCCACTTTTTGACCAAGTTTAGGTAGGTTTAGGTTGAGGTAGGTATTAGGCTAAATTGTGTGTATATATTAAAATATAAAAGACGTGTAGTAGATAAGTTAAATGCTTTTGGTTTATTTTTATTTAGTTATTACAACGATTGTTATGTACATATTTTAAAATGATTTTTTTTGTGTTAAAATCTAAGTTTGATCATTTTTAGTCAGTTTCTTATTTATTTTTTGAGGTCGGTTTAATTTTTTTGTCAATTTTTTTTATTTTTCTCTTTTTAGTGTTAGATATATACTATATACTATTTTATTTAATATTACAATGGGTAGGCCAAGTAAAGGTACTGCTCGTATGAGGAAAAATAGGAATAAAGATACACTGATTGAAAATAAGGAGCGCTTCAGGCCCCGTGGTCCGCAACATAGCCTAGGTGATTTGACAAATGTTCTAACTAAACAACAAAAAGAAGTCGTTGTTCACGCTGGAAATCGAAGCCCCAAACTCCCTTTGGAAGCTAAACGCCTTAACCATTACATCATAGAAGCAGTTGTAAACAATATTTCTACGAGGTTTTATATGCTATAGTTGGTGTTTAAAAAGCGAAGTGAATTGCATTTGCACTGAAAAGTTTGTACGTGCCTTTAAAATTTGAAGGTTTCCCTCGATTTCTCCCCCTTGCCCCCACCAGATCTTGGTTTGTGCATTCCTTTATTCCTTCGAATAAACATAGAATTTTGAAAATCGGCCTACGATTGACGGAGAAATCGGCGAACATACATTTAAAAAATATATACAACCGAAAATAGAACCTCCTCCTTTTTCGAAGTCGGTAAATAAAAATATCTGCTTAGCTCTTACATAATAGAAAAACATAAACGCTATACTAAATTTCAAAAACAATATATTATGGCGCATTGTCAATGCATTTTAAAAAAATCTTCCATGTTACAACTGATATGGCCAATTTGATGACTAATTAAAGAAACAAATACTAACACTGTGATAAATCTTAATTAAAAGGGCGATGCTTCGCTATTGCTACTCGGATATATGTTTAGTGTGTTTATGTTATTGTATATATACATGCTGCCTGCATTCAGTATGTTAATGTATTTGACAACGTCGATAAACTAATTATATTTTAGAACAAAAAAAAAGTTTATTACTGAAATTTTAAGGTAAACTGTACCAAATCTCAATAATAACGAAAATGCCAATAAATTTTTCATATGGAAATTATCTATATCAAGTAACTAGCTAAAATAGCAATTGATAATATAATGAAAAAATGAAATGTCATGTTACGGCATATTCTGTAACCTTAATTTATAAATATCTTAAAACATATTTAATGTAAAATAACGATTAGATTATTTGATCGCTTGTTTTCTATTTATTCAAATTGCTCCATTAATTTCTTTAATTTTCTGGTTTATATCATCCATATAACCTACTAAGAAATCTTCATATTTTAGCGATCAAATGTATGGGATTTATATAAAAATAATAATAATATAAATATTATAATATAAATATTAAAATATAAATATAATAAATAATATAATGTTATATTTATTTGTTCAATTAAATTGTAATGGCAATTAAGTAATTACAAAGTATGTTAGAGTCTCTAACCAAATAATCTTCTTCTTACAGGCATAATCAATATTTGCGAGGCGGTTAAAATAAACCGACTCCATGTGCCCGACGTAACCAAGCACGGAACCGAAGTAACTTTGGATTGTGATTTCACCCTCGACGACAGTGAATCGGACCTCGTGGTAAAATGGTATTTCAACAAATCTTTGGTCTATCAGTGGATCCCCAGTAAGTAAAGAATTGTTGTTATTGGGGCGTAACGTTTAATGGTACCCGGGGATTCGGAAGGGGTTTTATGTCTGTCTTAACGTTGACGATTATTGTGGCAAATACAAATAACCGCCGCCAGATATTGCCTTGATGTTTGATTTTATGTTATCAGTCCTGTTCCCTTGTCGTGAGTTTTATTACCCTACGAAAGCGGGACCGAAAATAATCCTCTAAGTAATTTACAACAATAGTTAAAATAACGTATCCTTTAACAGTGCCGCATGCAATTATCGTAATCCAAATAACAACGATAATAATTTTATTTGCTATATTCGATAAATAAAGCGAAATAATATTAATAATCTGTTTTAATTAAATTTGCTTATACATTTTGGCTATTATTTAATATATTGAACAATATAATTAATATCACGGTTTTATTTTCTATTTATAACTAACTTCGATGGTTTCTATTTAGCAGTATTTCATTGTTTTATAACCAATATTCATAAATTCATATTAATGCTAATGTGAAGTATTTAAGACAAAAAGTAGATTGAATTAGCTCAGTAAGTCTTAGGTGTGCCATGTAGATGATGCCAGCTAATCCTCTTAAACGTAACCTAGCTTAGTTTAACAATTATAGTGTACTTAATGAAACAACTTTTGAAAACAACATTGCGTAGGTGATTCAGTAAATTTCTGAACGATGGTATAAAGACATGGCTATCGAAAGACAATATTTTAGATAAAATACATTGCACCGATTTTTCATAACAAAGCTTCAAAATTAAAAAAAATGTAATACTGTATAATGTACATATTGTATATAATTTTTATTTAATACTTTAAATTTTATACATTTAGTAAACAACGAGGGTGGGTGAAAACCATCAAAATAATTTATTTTGAGTATTAATTACAAACACAAATAAAACGACTAAACAATAAAATACCGGAAATTGTCAAATTTCTTACGATATTTTTTCTATAGACCCATATTTTGGTCATCAAGATAGTAAATGTATAACTACTCAATTTATAGTCACCAATATAACAAGTACATTATGCTGAATTACTTTCTTTGATTATATTTTATCAAATAAACTGTCAATCTCGACTTAAATTCATTTCGATACATATTCATTAGTTCGATGTCATTAGATAAATAAATATCTAGTCCTGTGAAGGCCGTTAGGCTGTAGTGAAAAACTGACAAATTATTCTTTGAAGGAACCGCTTTTGAACGAAATAATATTAACAAATGGTGAATGATGATCTGTTTTAGAGGTTAGGCCCAGGACTTGAATGAGTTAATTGATTTTATAGAGTTTATAAAATATTGATTTAAAATGTTTTTACCCAAATAATCTTTAATATTAATAATGTGTATTTTTACTTATACGGAGTATGAATATTCTTAAATTTTCAATCAATATAAAACTGAACAATATAACTTTAATTGAACTCTCATTCATTATAACGAAACAAAATTTGAGCTATTAGCTGTGACGTTGTTTGTTATAATAATAATGAATAAATAATCCTTCAGAACGTCATGTATTTTTAAAGCAATTTAAATTCAAAATTCCGATGTCAGATCCATTCCCTTAAATAAATTTATCTATTAACAAGTAAGGAGTATATATCAACTTTTAATAAATATTCTATTTTATTTTAGGTACTAAAAAGCGACCTCAAAGTTTAGGAGTCTTAAAAGATAGAGTTAACTTAGAATATCAAGCTAGCGTCGATGCCAACAGCATTCATAGAGCCTTACGCATCATCCGACCTGGACCAGACCTCTCTGGCAATTACACGTGTTCAGTTTCCACACTGGAAAGTGAAGATGCCAAAACTAAAGGAATGGTGGTATTAGGTAGGTTTATTTAGGTTTTTTAAAGATTTTTTAGAAACTAAGTTCATTTTTTAATTTTACAGTTTTAAAAACCTTAGTACGTCATTTATCGTAGCAATTTTATGTATATATGAAATTCTGGTGGAATATAATTAATTGACTCACTTAATTTAAATATGTACAGGATGCTGCAATAAGGTTGAGTTGACATTGACATGGAATGAAACAGTGTATGACAAATTAACTAAGTTATTTTTTTAATTCAAAGGCACGTGAATATCATTATTAAAAAATATAACATCGTTAAATATTTTCCTTTTTTTTTGTTCTGGCCTAAAAACCAGGCGGTGGAATGCATGACGCATACCTGGTCGCGGAGACTTGCCCTGGAGTGACAAGTTGGACTGGGTTATGTGGGACTGCCTCTGGGCTTACCAATACATTAAACCGAAACCGCCTCACAGTTGACCCCTGTGGATCGCTACTGCTACTGCATTAAATTTGGGGATATGGCACCCGCTGATCGGGCAGCCGTTATTGGGCACGAGGGCCGGCGATTCTATTGATTCGCGAACCTGAGTTAACACACAACTGGATACTGTTGTATGGGGGCAAAAGTTATGACTGTAGCGACGGATGAGGTCGGTTCAGCCTGGAAAAGGGGGGAGCTTGGCGGTGACGCGGTGCTAAGCTCCCAGCATGTCGACCAGCTCGCGAACAAGCGCATTTTCAGAAGAACTTGAGGTGAGTTGTTGTTTGTGGAATGAGATATGAAGCGCTTGATTTCTGGAGTGTCAGTTTCCCTATGAATTTGATTATTTCTGACAAAGCATGGAGCGTTTAATATTCTCCTGAGGAGCTTATTTTGGAAAACTTGAAGCCGTTTGACCTGGTCAATGTGTTTTTTTCTCGGCAGATCTGAAATAAAGAGGTTAAATAAGGCTGGGGCCAGCGGGGAACCTTAAGGTACGCCAGCATCGATTTGTTTACGACTGGAAAGTGATTCCCTGATCTTGACCTGGAAAGATCTGTCCGAGATATAGGACTTGATGAGAGAGGTTAGGTCTTCTGGGAGGCCTAACCGCACGCACTTTGCGATCAACCCATCGTGCCAGACTTTGTCGAAGGTTTTGGTTAGGTCCAGAATAACTGCTCCTAGCCTTTTACGTTGGTCAAGAGCGTGATGGATGTGTGCGGCCAGACGGGTAGCCTGATGGACGGATGAGTGGTGAGCGCGAAAGCCGAATTGTTCATCTGGAATGATGTTGTTTTAAATATTTTCCTTGACTTCTTATAATGGCACAAAACCTGAAAATTAACAATTTATAAATACTCTTCCGTTTCAATCCGGTTGAACTTACTCCATATTGTTCATTCATTAATAATTGTGGACAAGGCCTTTAATATTGTAAATGGGTTTCTAGCCTCTCGATGAAGATTTAGAAGGACTTCTCGTACTGATAAGTAGTGAACGCAAACTATAAACTTATTACAGATTCTAAATTTCCAATGAAGAGTAACTTCAGAAAACATCACAAGAATACACCTCAATTTAGTCACATCTACGAGAGACAATTAAACACACAAATTTTACTTATGCACAATGCCCATGGAGGCGATCGCAACATATGATATATAAGCCTCTTTGGTGAATTCACATGAAATAAATCTACTTTAGTCGGTATCTGTGAAAGTTACCTATAGCGGGGTGAAAGTATGGACCAATTATGTCATTGACTCAAAATGCTCTCGGCAATAACTTTTATTGGATACATAACATAGTACTGGCCTGGTATACAAGTTATAAAATAGGAAACAGATAAACTGTTAATTTAAAGAAGTAAAGAAGAGGCAACTCATTGAACGTCGATCTAACACTGAGGATTTTTATATATTAGAAAACAGACCAACCCGTTTCACTCGTTCACCATTCATGTAGTTCTAAAACAGATGGCCCTTACACAAGGCCGCGATACTCAGAGCCATAACCAGCATTATGTAACACACACACGTCAATTATACTTGTTAGATTGGTTCTAAAATGTGCCTAGAATTTTGACTGATTGAAAAGGTTAACCATGTTACTTTTCCTTCCGTATTAATAAGTAGACATTATATTGTCCCTTTGGACGTTATTCAAAGTCCATAAAATCTTGATGGAATTTTCCTTCACTAACAGAAGTCTTCTAATATATTATCAACTAGCTATTCGTAAATTTGATTGCTACAGTTTTTAGGAGGTTCAACATATTTTTTTGCTGAAAGCTGTCACAAGTCTTTTGAACATGTTTTGAAATTACTGCAAGCAATATTTGAGGCCAGGGTTCATCGATACTCCAAATAGAAGAAATAAAACAAGCCTCTTAGACCTTTCAAAGCTTTTCATATGCATTTAAATAATATGTTATATTTCGTATTTTAATAACAAAAGACATCTTAATCTATATACAAGATAGTTAATTCTTGTCTATCATTTAACTGGCATCTGCAGACGCTGTATGAAAGTTGCTTAATGTTTTTTTGCGTTACTTTTTAATACAGTAGAACCATTTAATACATTTTCTGGTATACAAAAATTTTTAAAAAACAAAAACATTTTGAGAAATATGGGTAACATATTGTATTGATGAACATTTTAACAAGTATTTTTTCGTCATTTTTAAGCACAATGAAGAGTAAAATAATAAAATTAACTTCAGAATAAAGACAATATTTTTGTGGAGTTTTATAATGTTCTATCATTTAGACATGCTGCTCAAATGTCTAACTTTTCTTGATAAAGACATTATAGTGCACAATTACAAATATAACATTACAATATATTGAAAAATATATAACTCATTTTATTCATATATTCATATTATTTTCGCTAAAAACGATATTATATATATATATATATATATATATATATATATATATATATATATATATATATATATATATATATATATATATATTATTTATGTAAGCAAAAGTATGAATCAAAAGGTAAAGAAATTAATATTAAACATGTCTTGAAAATTTGGAAATACTTTTGGACTTTCACTTTTTTATTAAATCCAATTAACAATTGAACTTTTATTTTAGTAAAAACACAGGTCAATACGAATTTTGACTGAGATGAAATTATTATGCGACGGTAAACACAAGATAGTTGAAACAAGCTTCTTAGCCTTCACAAAATTTTCTAAATGCGTTTCAATAAATTTTTATATTTCATATTTCAATAGATATATCACATATATACCAAAATGAATACATCAGCATCATACTTGTACTTTTTATATAACATCTTAAGCTTTTTAAGTTTTGTACAAAACAATAAATTGCTTATACCTAAGGTGGAATCTGTAGATGCTGTGCGAAAGTTACTGTTACGGAAGTATTTTATTATACCAGAACTGTTTAATACCTTTTTAATATTTAAAAAAAAGTATTATTATTGTAACTATCAAAAAAAGCAGAGTTTTAAATTTTAGCATAACAACATAATTTTAGAATAAGGCATTTTTTGTAAAGATGTATAATATCATTTGGACATCCTGCTTAAGCGCTTATTTTGCTTTGTTGAACGTATTATATTTTACCATCAGAAATAAATGCTCTTTGTATTATATGTTGGAAAATATACACGTCATTATTTTTTATTTTTACGAAAAGTGGTATTACGTATACATTATTCATGCAAACAAAAAAATCTTAGCAAGAATGAAAAGATACTAATATTAATGATGTTTTGAAAATAACCTAATACTTTCCGTTTTTCGATAAATTCACATAAGTGAACAAAAGGTCATAGATTCTTACCGTTTATATGTCAAATATTAGCCTGACATCAACTGAATACCTTCATCATCATGGATTTTGCGAGACAATCTCTATATACAATAGAACGTCGATAATTAAATTTGTTTTGACCTTTCGACATCAAAGCTGACGTATATTTTGTACTTTAACGCCCACAGCTTGCTTTGAAACCGTAGGCACTCGAATTAAACTGAAAACTTTTGGCACAATCCCAACTATGTCTCAAATATCCAATTTAACGAGACTCATTCGACCGAACCAATCTAAATGCAATGCTGTAATCCGTGTCCATTGCGTTCTCTCCGTTTAGGAGAAAACCACATTATAAATTTACTTTGAGACAATTGCGTTTGATATCGATCACCCGTTCCAGTCGCCTTCTCCTCCACTTCTCACTGATGCGTAAAGTTTATTTAGTTTACCTTCACCCACTGACAGAACTCCCTTCTAAAGTGACTGTCAATAAACTGGACTTAGAGTTCTGTTTTTCGTTAAATAAGTTTTTGATTGTTTTTTTCTTGGATTTTCTTCTAATAAAATTGAAGCAACTTGCCATGAAAAAAATTAATTCCAAATTTAATTTGACATACAAATATTTGCTATAGATAATTATTAATTATATTAGTTTAAGTAATGTGGCCTTCTGGTTCTGCTTGGAGGCTTAAACAGGAAGGTAAGGAAGAGGATTTAATTCCATTTTACATTATCAAATTTAACAATGGTTTCATCCAGACTTTAATGTTTAAGCATTTTTTTCTTTTTTAGTTATAATTAGTACTTGGTGTGGAGTAATAATCTATGTTTCAATATTAAATTGTAAAATATAATTTTCTTCAAAATTATATTATAGAATTTGATCAACTTAACAAAGTTGAATGGTAAATATGATTGATACACATTTGATTAATATTTTATAAATGTCATACTTTTGGTGACGTGAATCCCAATTTACAATATAGCTAGTATTTCAAAATATTTAAGAATGTAAAAGACTAAAGAGTAAATGGCACTCAATGAAACCAAAATAAAATCGAAAGTATTAGTGAAAGTGATTGAAAATGAGAGATCAGCCGCTTGTCCGCCACAGCTGCTTGAATGATAAAAAATTAAGTTTCATCAGAAGTTCATTCTTATTTATGTGTCTTAATTATAATATTAAAATATTTAATTAAAGCAAAAAACCAAAATGAAAGTTGAACTTGAAGAAAAATGAAGAAAAATTAACTCTTGAAGATTGGTAATAATTGTTGTGATATTGAACGATGTTAGCATCTCATTTTTCGGATCGTTGTGTGTGACCTTGATCAATGTCTTACTTGTAGCTACAATTTGGAGAAACAAAAGCTTTTTCAGATTGGTCAATTCGGTTGTCAGGCATAGATTCTTGTTTCTTGTTATATATTACTGATCGCCTTGTTGTCACTTGCTGGTGGATGGATGGTCGAAACATATCATCAGCGAATATCAGATCGTTAACACATATCTCATATAAATCCCATGTCTCTATTTAAACACAAGGACATATCTGTTTTTGAGATCCCAAATAAATTCAAAAATAATTTCGCTAACAGAACTATGGTAATATTGCTTGTAACTAACTAAATTGGACAATTGCAGGAGAGCGTATTCTGATTCTGCTGGAGGTTGAAAGCCGCAAATCTTCTTCTGTCTGTATGCATGTAATTGAATTCCTCTTAAACGGTTGAATCTTAACGGTTGTATTTATGTAGATCCGAATATGGCTAATAGCGACAATTAGACCCTCTAGGTGGCTACGATAAGGTTCCAGAACTACTTTGATAAATTTTAATTTCAATTGGCGTGGGTATTTATTGAAGTGATATTTTCATGGTAATCGCCGTAATTAAGGGCCGTTACTACTTGTAGAATAAATTTAATATTATATTATATTGATATGTTAATTATAATACTAAAGGTAAAACGTGCCATCCTCGACAGTAATATATTAATTCCACCTCGCAGAAATCAGCTGACTCTGCATTATAATGTGATATAATGTGTAATAATATATGTAACATTATACAGCGTATCTTAATTTACAATTATATAATGACTAATAAAAATAAAATGTGTGTTGTGTTGATGTGCTGTATTATTGAAATTTCGTCTGCATTTCTATTAATTTTAAATTAAAATGCACTGTATATACATATATTATTTACTGTACTTTTTACTGTTCAGATGCAGAAATATAAGTTATAGCAATGAACTTCTTCTATGTATCATCATATACTTGTAGATCGTGTCATATGCAAGAATGTGTGCAACTAGTATAAAATAATAATATAAATCAATAATGACGGTAATAGTATGTAGTGGGAAGAAGTTATGTCTGTTCTTTTCGACTTGTTTCTTCACAAACGCTATGAAATCCTTTTTGTATCATTTTTGTAACATTCCTCTAGAGTTCTTGTAATTTTTGGTATCTTATTTTTTCAATGGTAGGAGCATAGGACGTTTTATAGTTACATATCATATACATATCAAGAAAACTAGGGAAATATATTAACTAGGAGTTTCCGGATATTCTTTTATTTATCTTATATTTATTATATGTTATAATCGATATTTGATAATATATAGTTTATAGTTAAGTGCCCACGATACAGAAACAGATTCAAATACACCAAAATATAATTCCAACTCTAAATCTCACTAATGAACATTATTTGATAAAACAAAAAAAATTTATATTTATCTTCTCTCTCAGAATATCCAATATTTTTTACAAAACAGGTCTTAAACATTTCCTTTTAATAAAGTAACCGATGGAGATCAATCAAATATTTCCAATGTTATCGGGAATATATAAAAGTTACAAGTCATTTTAAAACAAAGGAAAAACAAAAGTAACAGTAACATCAATCAAAACTGGACAATCATTATAAACTCTTAAGTGCAGAACATCCGTCCTATTTTCTAAAGTACTCGTCGATCCAGTTTGATCCAGAAACGGATCCATTCATCACAAAGAACAAAACGACAGATTCACGTAACATTTATTTCCACAAAACACTTAACTATCCGCGGCTTAAAACTAGAGCACAATCAAAATCACTTGAAGCCGTTGAAAGCAGACACAAGATAAATGAGTTGCACCGAGAGGCAATAAACATTATTATGGAAGTTTGCGTTGGGGGAGTGGCAGGGCGGCAGTCAACTTTTTAAGTTGGATAGTCGATCTTTAACGAGCACTTTTTGAGCGAAAAGAGACCTCCGAGATGTTTTCGAAACTTTTAATTTATTTATTAGCGTGGTATGGAAGTTTTCGCTAATATCTGAGATTTTCCAACAGTTATATGCGTAAAATTATATAGTATCATTTTTCAAAATATACTATCTATTATTATATGAGCTTTTTCTACATATTTTTAATATATTATTAAATTTGTATTTATATATTCTTCTTGTTACTTTCCAGAGAAAATATTCCGTTGCATCAGTTGGCGTTAAGTTTTCTAAATAGTTTTGAATTCTTTGATTTTGTTCATTTTTTATTAGCTCTTTCATCTCTTTTGTGGCCTTGTTGAATTTTCTCTTGTTTTCTTCTGTTCTGATTTGTTGCCAGGTTTTTCGCAGTTTTCTCTTTTCGGCAATTTTTGTGTTGCTTAATTTTGTTTGTTTTTATAGATGAAATTTAATTTTTAATAAAAAAACTTTTATGAGTTCACTGTTATAACTTATTATAACTGGTGATCGATCAGATGATCGAAGCATCATTCAGCTTTGCACGTTTTGGTGTCAATATTTTTTGTAACACAAAAGTCTATGGTATCGGGAATTTCATTCATTTTCATTATCATTTTCACTAATAGAGATTATCGTAAGTCATGTGCCTTCATTGCGTTGACCGATTCTCTGCCTTTTGTTGTTATTAATCTAGAACACCACATTACATATTTTGCATTACAGTCTCCTCCGGCAATGAATCTATTACCCATCGTGGTAAAGAAACCGCGGTATTGTTCTGCCTTGTTGTTTTATTTAGGTGGACAATAGATTGCACTCATTATTAATGGCCCGTGCATTTCTTCAATGGTTACACTTGAGGCCTGTATATATTCCTCACTGAATTTCTCTCCCCTCACAGTGTTTTATGTTTTCACCAATAATTATAGATGTCCCTCCATGT
The DNA here is from genome assembly GCF_030347505.1 of Rhynchophorus ferrugineus. Lineage (NCBI taxonomy): Eukaryota > Metazoa > Arthropoda > Insecta > Coleoptera > Curculionidae > Rhynchophorus > Rhynchophorus ferrugineus. The sequence goes on from NW_027472580.1 coordinate 47,693,501, forward strand.
GCTTTATCATCTGGATGTTTTGTGTGATACAGCTTGTATATCGGAAATCCGCAAATAATTTCTATCAGTGAAATGTGTTTCGGATACCATAATGATATCAATATTTTGTTCATATAAGAACATTTTAAGCTCCCTGGCATATTGCTGCAGTCCATTAATATTTGACAATATGATAATATTTGCATGTTTTTTACTTAACGATATCTATGGGTGAAAATGGACGGTAAACAAATGTAAGCAACTGTTAAACAACTTAGTATGATTGTTAAATTAGATTGTTTTTGATATTTATCTGCATAGAATAAAGTTCTCCATTTAGAATTATTTCGTTTATTCAGTATACATATGTGATAATCACGTTTGAAGTCAATCGACCTGGACGATCTAGAAAGATCGATGACAATGAACTGTAAAACTTATTGGAAGCAATACAAAAAAGGTATATTTTAAGGAAACAAATACTTGATGATTTTATTTATTTAAATCGCTTTTCTGTTGCATTTGCTTGCTGGGACTTTTGAAGGTAACTAAGTAGACAACAAATGTTAAAACTTTTCAATGGAATAAGTTATGCAATCATTTTTAAAACCACTCATAATGCCGTACAAAATATTATCTAGCAAATTTTGCGCCCATTTATGTTATACGACTGAAAGTTTTCTACCTCCAATGAGTGAGAACCAAAATTCCTTAATAGCTTGTGTAAGTCTAATTGTATTTCTATACTCTCCGCATTTATAATATTGATACCGAATATAAAATTAGTTTATATCTTTAATAATATGAAAATACTCTTAAGAGGTTATGTAACTAAACAAGTTTTCAACATAATAGCTGTTTAAGTATCTTCAATTAATTTCTATGTATATGGGTATTCTTAAGACCAAAATATGTATGGTATACTAAATTCCTTTGCTTTTTGAGTCAATGGTATAGCAGATACCAAGCAAACCACTCAAAATATTTGGCAGTTGACGCAGATTAAAATTGGTAAGAAGAAACTTTGGTACCTCCACATAAAGCGCTTTTACTACCGCTGCACACAAAGTTGGAATTGATGAGGCAATTTGTAAAATAACGTCCCAAAGATGGAGATTGATCAAATACATAGGTTCAAAGTTTCCACAGCTCTCAGAAGTAAAGGCGACGAAAGGTCTTTTCGTGGGACCAGTCAGAAGACGCCTTATAACTAACTAATAATCCATGACCATGACAGATCCTCCATAAATGATGTGGTAGAGTTATTTTTAGGCATAAATATCCTAACCATAAAGAAATCGTCAAAAGAATGCTAAATATTTGGTTACCTATACAGTCTAAAAATAAATTTCCTTCACGCCCATCTCAAGGTTTTCATCAGGACAATAAGGAAATGAATAATGCCAAGGAAAATGAGGCATCCCAATGATATTAGACTACTGTTGCACGCTTAACAGAGACTTTTCAGATTTACAGAATGGAAAATGCAGAAAGAGAAGTTTCACTAGGAAAATGTTTTAGTCTGGGCTAGTGAAAATATATTAGATAAAAAAATTGTATAGTAAAAATGGTTTATGTCTGTTCTCTTTTATTTAAATCAATAACGCGTTTAATATTGTTAGCAATTATTAAAAAACGTGTCGTCCTACGACAAAAACAATTTTTTTCGGGCATCTTTTTGCCACTTATGGACAAGTGTCTAACTATATCATCAAATATTACTTTTAACCAGACTTTTTGTTTCTTAAACTAAACTTATAATTGAAAAATGTTTTAACAAAACAAACGAAAGAAAGTTTATGTTATGAAAGTTAAATTATGTCCATCCACAGTTCGAAAAAATCTGTAAGAATATCAAGATGATGGGGTCTGATATGAAAATATATGGACATATTACATAGAAGATAAATAAACATGCTGCAAATAAATTTGACCAGCACTCTATAACGCTTTACCACTGGAACAAACACGCGAAACTATTACAACTAGGTTTCAAATAACCAATTCCAATTTACGAGCACTATTTCCAATTCGAAATTGATCCGATGATACGAATACCGTCGCCTGCTCAACATTTAAGAGAAAGCCGCAGCGTAAATTCACTTTGAGACAATTGCGTTTGATATCGATCACTCGTCCAGCATGGTGCCCCATCCCCATCCCCGGGAGATCTATTTGGTTTACCCCCGACGTTTACGGTCTACCCCACCTTCAGCTCGCTGTCGGAAAGGTTGGTCGAAATACTTGAGGACAAGGGAATCGAATGGCAATCGAATTATGTCTTAATTTCAAAGACTAGTTTTCAAACTTAGTTCGCTTTCAGATTAATAGCAGCTGAGACCGCTGGAGACTGGTTTAGGGTATATTGTGTCAAGTTAACATGAGTTTATTTTTATAGTTCCGTGAATAGTTAGTAATTATTAAGTTTTGATTACTTTTTATATTAGGTGCTTGCCTGAATTTTTCACTATAAACAGCATTTAATGAGCTGTAAAACAATGCTGTAAAAATGCAATTTACTTTCTCTCTTCTTTATGTAAATTAATGCGTAAAGACAAGTATATTTATTTAAATAATTAATATTATAACAAATAATATAATAAAAATAGGTACGTAAAAAAGGTACGATGAGGAGAATTATGAAATGAATTGAAAATTACTTACTAAATCCTATATCTGTTTTTTACCGACTCCGTACTCGAACCCAACTGCTGATTATATAAGGCGATTAGTAAGAACTCTATGGTCCTGTGAACTGGTTCAATGAATGTTTTCATTCAATGAAGATCCTACTAGTTGGTCTTTGACGAAAATCGCCCGCCTTCTTGATTTGTTGTTGACTGATTCTTGATTCCGACAGTTTCTTTATTTCGAATGGTTGACTATAATGTGTCTTGACACTTAACACTTTTGTTTCTGTTCTTGATTAATTTCTGTTCTGGTTATTTTTTTCTCTTCTTACTTCTCATCACTCACTGAATGTGGTGAATGCATACGCTGGAGCATCTCCTTCAGGTTTTTGTAGTGGCTGAGAAGGCTGTTTCAAAAAAACCCTTTTCTGCATCTAGATTCATTCAACATTTTGGGGATTGAAAGACTCTTCCATCTAGGATCCCTTGGGAATGGAATACGTGCGTTACGAACGCTTGAAATTGTTTTCGGATATTTAATGATCTCGTGCCTTCTAGAGGTTTATGGTTATAGCCACACTAAGAGGTCTTCCGTCAGGTCTAACATAATTCGTTTATCCCTTGTACCTGAACCCCCTTTATCCTGAACACTCGTGATGAGCCGATTCAATATGGTTTTTACTAGTCATGTGTTTTCAATGTCCCACGGTGCAACGGTGTTTCAATGTCCTTTCCTATTACTATTACCGGGTATAAACTATTCAAAAAGAAGTATATTTCTCTTAAAGTTAATACATAATTCAAATATAATTGCGCCGCGATAATGAGAAATTTTTACAATATATATTAATCAAAATATTTTAAAACTTTTGCAAATGTTGGTTTGGTAGTGATTTAAATTCAGTATCTATGTGGATTCTGGACTAACCTATGATATATGTACTTGGGATTATCTTAGTATATTCACTATACATCGTCAGTCACAATACGCTACAAAAAACTAATCTTGTTTGTTTAAATAAAAATTACTCATGGATGTAAAGAAATTACAAAAAAATTATAAAAATATTTATAATCTTTCTGGTAATAGTGTCGAATGGTAGGCACAGACATGAGCATTCGGGGCAAATCTACACAAAAATACCAAAATATACATGAACATAAATGAATTCCGCCAACATTTTGATGCGAATATATTAGTCAAAATTGGATCAAAGTCCTAATGCGCATGAACTTAACAAAATTAAACCTGTTAAATAATATGAGGTGGCTTTCTTTTTTTTTTTTCGTCAAATTGTAGAAAATTACATACATTAAGAATATTATTGATACCTTTCAAAATACAAAACTTGTTAAATAACATGGAAAATCTATTTCACAACTGGTGGGGAAAGTATACTCAAAAATAGTGTCTTACAAAATAATTATAAACAGTATAAAAAAGTATCAAACCAAACGTTGTTGGAACATTACTTTTTAATATGTGATTGTTTAAAACATGTATGAAAGTTGCGTAAATATTAGAAATAGCAAGTGAAAAGAGTGAAACAATAGAGTGATGTAACATTACAAAATTTTTTATGTAATTCACAGAACAGTGTATACATTTTAAAATGTAGCAAGAATTAACAGCCACTAGCCACACTGTACTCAACAATTCTTTGTTTAGCTTCTTTCTCATCCTTTCTATTTGTGAATATATTTAGCCAAAAAGGTCTTTGATACTATTATATTTTCTACCTAAAATATAGTGTAAAGCCCATTAAATACAGCAATTTTTAGAATAATCACTTACCTATGTTATTTGTTTGACAGCAGTAATCATATCACCACAGTGTCAAGATCATTCTCCTTCATTTCTTCCAACATATGTCTCAATGCCTCAAGTTTATTTTTTGGTTAATTGTTGTAAAATATACTAGCATAATATCGATTATAGGTACTATGATTCTTCCATTGAAATCATCTTGTAGTCGTCAACAACAAAACATTTCCTTATACTACTTATATAAATTACTAGAATACAACCATACATCAAGAGGTACTACAATACTATATGTTTGTTCAAACCCTGAAGACAATAATTTTATCGATATATTATCCTAGTATGGGACGTTAGATTATTAATAATTCAATTTTAGACTGGAGAACAACCAAAGTGAAGATGACTACATGATATTCGACATAAACGTACATGCTTCTATAGAATTCGCTGCCGTGACCCTTTATATATAACAATACAGAAAAAAGTGTAAAATGTAATAAGAAATAACCATCCTGGACAATAATAATCAGGCTAAGCAGAATATATATTTGGGAAGGTCTCCAAGTTGGTTAAGTCGGTAGGCATAATGGTAAAGACCACGTTAAGCTGTAGGTCAAGTCGAGATAAATCCCAGTTTATAAAATCAAAACTCTAAAATATTATTTTAAAACTGATTATGTAATATGCAATGTAAATATTTAATCAATTATTTTGTTCATTCATATTCTTATTCTTGTATTTTATATTTTTACTAGCTGACCCGACAGACTTCGTCCTGTCAAAAAGATTTGTAATGTGGCAGTTTTGTGCCTACGTATTTTAAAAAATTCTCCTGAACAGAACCATCACCCTGGTGATAGGGCGTTGTGAATAAAAAATAATTAAATAAAACATATATAAGGATTGAAAAGTAAGTAATCGCTTTATTGTTAATCATGTGAATCATAATTATTATTATTATTATCATTATATTGCTTTGTGGTATACGATGTTTTTTGTTTGATTACCTGGCGCATAGATAAACAAATCTGATGGTTTTCCAACACGGGAACAGGCAACATACAATTGACCATGTGAGAAACATGGGTTTTCTAGATTAATACCACAAACACTTAATGATTGCCCCTGGGACTTGTTTATAGTCATAGCAAAAGCAAGCCGTCAACATGTCTATAGGAAATTTGCCATTACCAATGTCAATGAGTTGTTTAGAGAATATGTTTCCAGATTGGTCATTTTGCAACTCGACACGCATATTCTTGCTTAAATGAAGTACTTTAACATGTTTCCACAAATTGGAGGACTTTAGACATGCATTGAGTTCATCAGCTGGCGTTGATCGTGGAATCACTGGCAATGTTTGACGAAAATCTCCTGCTAATAAAAGCATTGCACCACCAAATCGGTTATTATTGCTACGTAGATCTTTTAAGGTTCTGTCTAAAGCCTCCAAAGATTTTTTATGTGCCATCGTGCATTCATCCCAAACAATCAATTTACATTGCTGCAAAACCTTTGCCATTGCAGAGTTCTTCGAAACGTTGCAGGTTGGAGTTTCATTGCTTTGCATATTTAATGGCAATTTTAGTGCTGAATGGGCTGTTCGACCACCTTCAAGCAAAGTTGCTGCGATTCCCGACGAAGCGAGTGCAAGTGCAATTTTATTTTGTGAGCGAATTGTTGCTAATATTAATGAAATCAAAAAAGTTTTTCCTGTACCACCAGGTGCATCTAAGAAGTAAATCCCTCCAGTTTCATCATTTGTTACTTTCATAAGAGTTTCAAATACATACTTCTGTTGTTCATTTAACAGTGGAAGATTTGTTTGAATTAATTCTTTCAAAGCGTTGAGATCATACAGTCTTTCTCGATGCAACTCTTGGTTAAAAGCGTCATGCATTGGACGATTGGGCGCGGTCAGGCCTAATTGAATTAATAGTTTGTTTGACATTATCAAGCACATGTCCTCAATTGAAATCAATGCTTCATTGTAAATTTCTTCACTGATTTGTATATTTGGATTTCCCATTCTATTCCGTATTTGATACAAAATATCATCACACATATAATCTTTGTACTTAATCCACAAATCAATTGGGTTTGATGGGAAGCATGTAGATATGATTATAGAAAACAATGTTCGTATTTGATGAGCGTGTGATGATATTACAGCATCATTGAGAGTTTGATCCCAATGAGCGTCATTTTCAAGCAATTGCAAACGTTGACAGGCTTCTCTGTAGGATCCACACAATTCACCATCAACAGTTCGTAACTGTTGGAATGATGTTGGGCCACGTACATTGACTAATAGCAGTCGTAAATAAAAACATTCATCATTGCTTGGATGTACTGAATAAATCCAGCCAATCGCATCGGTGGAATATACATCTGTATATCCTGGAACTGGTTTTCCTTGTTTCCGTCGTATAAATCTCCTTGAGGATTGATTCCAGGTATAATATTTTGGCATTTCAGAATATAGCAATGTTTGTGCGAAATCATCGTTTTGGCATGTCTCAAAAAAACTGGTTAATGTAGTAGATGGTGGCTGAGCAGCTCTTTGTACTGCGTTCTGTGCTGTAAAATACACTCTTTGTCCATTTTCTAAATGTACAGCTAAGTGAACAACAGAAGGGTGTCTCTCATGAATAGGAAAAGAAAATATTCGCCAAACTGCTTCATTACTACTGACATAGCGGCCCATTTGGTATTGGGTAACTTCATCATTAGAATTCTCTGCACCAATTCCAATCACAGCCATATCACTCCCTTTGGTTACATATTTGCAAATGTATTTAATCGATTTCACTGAATGGCAAGATTCAACGTTGATGTGTGCTTTGAATGTCTTTGATAAAATGGGTGAATATGGAACAATCCAACGATTATCTATTTCAATATCTTGTTGATTTAATTTGACAATTGTTGATTTTCCATTGTCTGCTGTCGATCTGCGACGATACAATGGATAACCGTCATTACCAGTAATTGTTTCCGATATTAATGTCCGTGGATATCGTTTTGAACATTTACCATCCATCATACACGGTGAATTTTGATTAAGAGTTCCACAGGGACCATGTATCATGTTTTTGATAACTACCTCATGCAATCCAGGATCTACTTGTACATTAGGGATTTCAGCTGATATCACTGCATCAACTTCATTTGGCCTTATCTTTTCAACCAACCAAATCAAAATGTGTGCATGTGGCAATCCTCGTTTCTGCCACTCCACAGAATACATCCAGCAGCGTGTCTCACCAAACACATTATGTTTTACGATGAAATTCATTAAAGATTTCAACTTTTGTCTAAAGACTCTGGCTGTAATATCATGACGATCAATGGGTGATTGCCCAGGGAATAACTCCTGCTTAATTTCTATCCATTGCGGATTGCATGTAAATGTGATGAACAAATCTGCTGTACCATAATGACGAACATACGACATGGCATCTTGAGCATATTCGTGCATATGCCGAGGGCTTCCGATGTATGTTGCTGGAAGAATAGTCATCCGACCGACATTCTGTGCATTTCCATCAGTATTAATCGCATCTCGAAGGTGAATATACTCTTCAGATCGGAGTTTGGTTTGATTCAACCTGATGAATGTTAATCTCTCCGTTTCAATTTTAACATACATGTCAACAACATATTTGTGATATAATCGGCGACATTTCAATATGTGATTATCTTCATTTTCCCGAATCATTAGGCGGTATGAATAATAGTTCATTGAACTGACTTTTTTGTTGGTTTCAGAACCTGTAAACAGATTTTGTTTTAATAACATTCAAATATAAAATTAAAATACATAATATAGTGACTGAGATATTATCGCCATAGCTAAACTAATATTTTAGTTACCTGTAATGGGATTTATCATTTTTATTGAGAAATCGTAGCCATCTTCACCTTGCCAAAATATAATGGGATATTGCAGTGCATCATATGAGCGGTGTGTTTCCTTTATACGTTGTAATTGATCATTCCGACGATGTAAAACAATATCACGGGATTCCAAGTTTTCTCCAACTACAACGATAGCAACTTCATCAATAGTTGGTGCATTAAAACGTCTTGTATGTTGACCTGCAGGTGTTTTATCAGCTCTGATTACAATTTTGTGATTATCGGATGGCATCAGATCCAGGGCAGTTTTAAACAATATAATCAATTGATTGCGTTGATGAAATAAATTTTGTAATTGTTCTACAATAGACCTTTTTACTAAATTGTTATGTGCACAACGCAGATCAATTTCTTGTGGTGAATTGCCCATAAAATAAATTTGCAGGAATTTGTTGTCGCTATCTGACACTGGTAACAGTGAACCTGCTCTGTGATATATTTGCCCTTGTATCTGTAAATAAAAAAAATATTATGGTGTGGTATAAATTAGTGGATTGTCAGTGATCAAACTTAAATAATATTTGATCTTAAAAAGTATATATTTAGTTTTAACTAATATCTATCAATTATAAAATATAATAAAAGTGTCACTGAAACTGAATCACCATATAATATGATGACTAAGTGATATATTTCGTAATGATTAAGAAATTGAAGATTAGTAACACATCTTAACTTTGGTGACAGAAAATTTTGTTCGCTAAAATAATTATGAGTAACTGCTATAATACATACCTTGAAAGTTGGCATAAAATTTTCCCGAACTGCATTTGTTGCCCCAAATGAAGTCATTTGAAAGCAATTGTTATATTGTTGAATATGTGTCAAAAAGTGTATAGAATCTGTTCCTATTCCTGAAACCAATGAGTACAATGGTTCTGGTGGTGGATCCAATGGTATCAATTTCACTTTACCATTTGCGCAACACAATCCATTGGCTTCGTTTTTGTATTTTAATGCCTTACAGTGTGAGCAAACCAAGTTCATAGAACCAATAACAACACATTGGTAGTTACTGTAGTCAATTGACACATCGTAACTGAAAGCAGCTCGATTCAAACTTGCGCGATTATTAGTTGAACGTCGCGCTCGCGGTTCACGCGTTTGTGATATCCGAATTCTTTCACGTTCATTTCCGTCGTCACGTTCTTTTGCAATACGATTATATCGGTAATTAGCTTGGTTTATAGCATTTCTGGTTCTTCTACCTAAATTGCTTCGTCTTATAGGAGGCATATCAAATATAAATTATTTTTTCACTAATCACGAACTAAACAAACACTAACTAACTAAACACTCTGCACAAAACACGATATACGAATTTGTTTCGTGTATCAGTTGACAATTCATCTGTCATCTGTCAAAAGTCATCTGTAACAGACAACTTTTTTTTTTAAATTTGATATGACTTGAACTCAAATCCTTTTAAGCCGTACGAATTGTTTTATTTATTTAAAATTTGAATTAAATTTTAAATAAATAAAAAATTTTAAATAAATAAAACAATTCGTACGGCTTAAAAGGATTTGAGTTCAAGTCATATCAAATTTAAAAAAAAAGTTGTCTGTTACAGATGACTTTTGACAGATGACAGATGAATTGTCAACTGATACACGAAACAAATTCAAACAAAAAGGGCTTTTTTTAGGGTTTTTCCAGCAATAATTCTAATTTTTCTCGCCGTAGAAACCATCCTTGAACTTCAACGAACATTTTAAAAAAAGATTTGGCCAAATTGGTCCAGGCGTTGTTGAGTTATGCGCTTACCATCACATTTTGCGATTCATTTTTATATATAAGATGTTATTTGGTTTCATATTAATATTACTGTTTTAATGAATGAATACATGATTTTTATGTGTTTAAGTAATTTAATTGCTAGCTTTTTCTTACCCAATTTCTTAAAGTATTACCTTTATATTAATAAATATTTGCCTACATACTTAATTTCAGAAGAAAAATTTATTTAAAAATTTCACTAGCGATAAAATATTACCATTAAATTTAAATATTTCTAAATTAATTTTCGGCGTACTCCCGGTTCAAAAATGCCACATAAACTTCGACTATCTCGCTTAAAAGTTCCCTTACCATCTCGACCCTTCAGTAACTTCTATAATGATGTTTATTGCCTTTTGATACAATTCATTTATCTTATGCCTACTCTCAACGACTTCAAATCATTCTAATTGCTACAGTTTTGAAGCGAGGGTAGTTAAGTGTATTCTGGAAGTCATTCAGATTTCACGTTCAATTTTTAGTGACGAATTACATCTTTTCGGAGTTGAATTTGAAACTTTCTCTTTTTAATAGTTAGAATTTTAATATTTATCATAAACTCGGTTAATTAAAAATCATATCTCTAGTACTCATTATTTTTCATATAGTAAACTAACCTAAATATTACAAATTCGGAATTCCACAGGCTTTATTTTTTTAGATTTTGGTATATAGCATATATCTTATTGTATTAAACACCTTAATGTATATCTATGCTTTAAAATGTTTACAAATTTACTGTTAAAAATTCATAATTTCTTCAATTTGTCAATTCGTTTCTTCAATTTGTCTGTCTCTATGTGTTCCATCTATGCGAATAATATAGTTAGCTTCGTTTTAACTCCTGCAAATTTTCATTATTTAATTTATGTATTGATATAGTCCTTATCCTTTATCCATATTTGTCAACTAAAATATATATTGCGAAAACAATAAATATACGAGGCTGATTAAAACTATAATTTATTTACCTAAATTTTAAAATAAATTTACATTGTTCTTTGCTTATTTATTCCTCTTCGATCTCGCCCTTGCATATGGCTCATCTTTAATTTGTCTTCTATGGTTTTCCTTTATCTATTGCTTTCTACTTCGCCTTATCTCCCACGTAGTCTCCAAAAAACGATAAAATTTTATGAAACGATTTTACAACAGTTAATATTTTATGCAAAATTCGTTTCAACTTTTGATGCAATAATTGACGTATTTATTAAAAACCTGAAATGAATCAAAAAGTTAAATCAGTATAATTTAGAGAAAAAGCGTAACAAACTTTAAAATTACCTCTAGATATCATACATTATGCCTCCAGAATCTTATCAATTACTCCCCTTAAAAAAGAACACTGTTTCTTAGTTGTTCTGTATTACTAGTCATTAAACTAAATGAAAAGCTGATTTCGAATATGTAAATATATTGTAGGAAAATAGAACAAACGATTCTTGTTATTTTCGAATTTTGTTAATATATGTTGGGATGAAATTTTCACATATGTCGCATTTGTCTTTCACAGTTGAATATACCTTACGATAAAGCGCACACATTAATTGGTTTTCTCTGCAAAAAAATATAAATAATAACTAACTAATATATATAATAAATAACTTTACGTGACCATACTATCCTTAATGGTTTTTTATCCAAACTTGCCCTAACTTTTTAATAATTCCAACCATACAGGAATAACCGAAAGTAATACAAAACATTGTTTAAAATTATATAACTTCCTTTAATAATGTTTTAATCACTCACTTTTTTTTAATTTTAACGAACACTATCTATTTATTTTATTTTATAAACTTCAAAAAACCTTTAGCCGCCGCGAGATTCGATCCTAACCACTTATCGGGCACTTTTATCCGCTGGGTTTGTTAATATATTTTGTAGTGTTGGGAACAATCGACAGAAATCCACAATCGACTGTTTAGTAATTAATTACTTTTTACTATCGACTGTTTCAGTCGCTATTTTTGGTTCGACCGTTTCTACTAGTGATTGTTTTCAGTCGCTATTTTTAGTCCGATTGATTTTATTACCATCAGTCGTTAACTTTTAGTTACTATTCTCGGTTCTACTAGTTTCATTAAACTGATTTTTAACGTTCTGGTCTTGTCGTCCTAGCCGCGACCTTGAAAGTAATACCCCGAATTTATGCTTATATAGATTTACATGTAATATATGTGGTTCTATGTTTTTTGTAGTTTGCTTGTGAATAACTATATATTGTAAATTAAAATAGCAGCATTTTGAAACGCTAATTTTCGAGGGCAAAAAAATAAAATTGTAAATGATAAATAGTAAGATAATTTTGACTGGCATAATAGGTAATACTTTTTTGATAATCTTTCACGATTTTTGTCCAAGCCTTTTATTTGTCAATATATTTTTCTTAAAATCTTGAAAACTAAAATTAGGTTCCAAAGGTTTCAGAAATTGCGTTGATTCTAAAAGATTTGAAGAATTTTTTGCAATAGCAGTTGTTAAATTTCTTTTAAAAATATTGACGGTAAAGATGTGAATAAGGTATATTAAATATATGTAATAAATATATTTTCTGATAGGAAAACTCGACTTTACTATTCAACAACTTATTTTGATGGCTATTAAGAAGGGCACCGCAGTTTTTATTTGTTGGCGATTTGACTATCTTAATAGAATGTGTTCAACTTTTAAAGCCCATTGAAATAATGACCACCGAGTTATCTGGTGAAAGACATCCCACGATATCTTTAATAATACCGTTAATAAGAGGACTGCAACATTCCATCAAATCCAGGATTTTAACAAGTGAATCGGGAAAAATTACAAAATTTTCTTTTATATGTCATCAATGGAAGACTGGTAATTTTAGAAATGAACACGATATGCGAGAAATCTACATTTTTAGATCCTAGATTTAAAAAAGCAGGATTTGGTATTTCAAATAATGTTGAGGCGCTACAAAAAGTTATCACAAAAGGGGTATCTTACAGATTAAGCAGTACTTGGAAATGCAATTTATTGGGCGTTTAGAAAACTCACTGGATTTTAGGCAAGTCTATGATGGCAAGTCTAAATGACACTACCTGAATTATATCAGTTACACGTAAACTATTCTTCTATACCCGCAACATCTGTCCCCTCGGAACGAGTTCTTTCAAAATCTGGGCAAATAATTAACGATCTAAGAAATCGCCTCACGGGAGAAAAGTTGAACATGATAATATCCCTGAACAGTAATTTAAAAATACTTGCGTTCAAAAATAGATAAAACTTTTATTTAAAAAGAGTCTGGTAGTTATTGTACAATCATTTTTAGGTTCATCATGTACGTTCGTACATGTCGTATTGTACTATTTATATTTATTATACTATGTTATTTAATAATAATAAATATAAATAATAATAAAAATAATAAATAGCAATTAATATATTAAAACATTTTTGGTGTTATTATTCCATTACTTTTTACAAATCCACAGAACATTCAGTATAAAAATTCAGTATAATAATAATCCTACTTCCTTTAAAATTATGTTATTTATTACATGTTAATAGAAATTAGTAATGTTTTTTTTTCCTTTTCTTTTTTATATATATATATATATATATATATATATATATATATATATATATATATATATTATATACATCTCTGTATCGCTTGTACTACCATTGGAGAATATAAACACATTTAACGTTAACTGCTCCAAGCATTTATCTCCGTCCTTTCCTAGCTCACATTTTATAGAGACAAGAATTCCTACATGTTGGTCTGTCATAACAATCGAACTGTGCATTTGACTAAAATTAGTAATTTTTCTCGTCGTCATTTTTTTAAATAATCGACTGTTTCCACTGTTTTGCGACTATCGACTCTTTCGACTGTTTTCAGTCGATAGTTCCCAATGCTAATATTTTGTGTCACCAGTCTGACGGCTAGTTCAGGTTGCTCGGCTCGGGCGTTTTTCGTTTTAATAGAATGTATTTATTTGTATCGCATATTGCATCAAAATATTAGGCCTAAAAATTCTTTCTCTATGTAAGCTTTAATCGTGCCAAATTTCACGCCTCCGGGTCCCCCTCTTTCTTCAAAAAGGGAGGCAACATTTTTGCTAAGCCAATTAATGTATACATAATCATACATACGAATAATAGTAGAGATGGTTATTGGCCAAAATTGGAGTACTCGTTCGAACATTCCGAAGCCCAATTAGCCAATAAAACTTTGGCTAATTTTTACCTAACAGGACTTATAGTGTAAATTGCCATTGTTTTATTTCTCATCAGAGACTAAATAATAAATAGCATGTTATATAGGTTTCAAAAATCTAGCACCCTATAATGCAGAATCATAAAAAGCGAATTATACTCCCTTGGTGAAATATATTCAAATAAAAATTTAATGAATAAAGCTTATTAATATTTCAAGTTCAGTGTTGTAGTTTGAATATTAAAGGATGTGAGAAATACGTAAATAAAAATATATAATAGAAGTAAAACCGCATTATTTAACTAAACATAAAAATTTAGCCACAGAGGTTAATCGACATTGCCTTTCAAGCTTTCAAAGAATATGTAGGAAAACAGTTTCAATCCATTTAGTGTTACAAACTACACCTTACTTCTCCCACCATATGCGCAGTGAGATCTTATGGTTAATCAAATTCCGTTTCGGTGTTGTTTGTTGCATGGTAACTTTTCATCGCCAGTCACAATATGTCACCGAAACCTCTCCTTTTTTTTACTGATTACAACTTAATCGCAATTTGAGCTTTCTGATATCAAAAACACCTGCACACTGTCCTGTAACACCTATCTGTATAATGTAAATTTATATATATGTATATATATATATATATATATATATATATATATATATATATATATATATATATATATATATATATAAAGCTAGTCTCAAGCTAGCGTCAAGGCGACGAATTTCGTCACCCCCCGTTAAGGCTGCCATTTAGCTTAATACTATATGCTGTTTCCTGTCCATTTTTTGATTTTTCCAACATGCCTAAACCTACTCCATCCATCTATATTGTTGTGTCTGATTTTGCAGTTCGATGTTTGTTCAAGCAGTCTCCGATGGCCACGGTTCGCATTTTGGATTAACTGGATATCTTTCGCTGAAAGTGGTCTGCACCCGTGCTTCTGTGTACAAAGGTGGAATGCCCGATACCTGATGATTGTAGATCAAGGCTTCAGTTAATGTATATATATTATAGAACCTAAGCTCCCGTTGTAGCTATCAGGAGTGGTCTCTGCGCACCGGACAAATCTCTCTTGATTCTTGTCTCATCTGCCTTGCTTCCCCATATCTCTGCTCCAGATAGGGCCGCCGGTTTTATAACCTGTTTGTAGAGGATTTTCAGTAATTTGGCCTTGTCGCCGTTTTGCCTTTTTAGCAGTCCCCAGATCTTAGCTATCAGAGTTGTCATCGTCTCTCTAATATACCGGGAATGCCCTTGGAAATTTAGGCATCTATCAATAGTTATTTCCAAGTACCGTACTGTTTCCTGACTATATATATATATATATATATATATATATATATATATATATATATATATATATATATATATATATATATATATATATTACGTATTTTATGTAGTTTGTTTAATTTAATAGTTTTAATACCACACCCCTTCACCAATATATATCGCTCATGAAAATACAAGTCTAAAACCTAATATATATTGCGGAGATTATAAATAAATAAGCGACTGAAAAATGAAAGAAATAAATATACCAACGTATATGTATGACGAAATTTTTGATGACATGGATTAATACTGTTTTGAAGCATAATATTTTCACGGTCATTTTTCGGCACTAATGATCTTTCCGGACGTGAGTCGTAAAACGTCACCGTTTTATTTTTCCGCTTGACGGGTCATTCTAATCACTTAGATGGCGCTGGCCGTAAATAAAACCTGCACGGGCAGACGGTCCTGACGAGATTGCAGGAATACTTCAGGAAATAAGAAGGCGGTTCAACGAATTAAAACACGAAGAGCCACCAGAAAATTTCGCCCCTTGGGAAATGCGATTTTTCCGTTTTAAAATAATTAAAATGGCGCCGGGAATATTCAGCAGCCGAACAATTTTCATAATGGCGACAGGATTGATTCGATTTTATTATAGTTTCTCGTTAAATTGTCGAGTATCATGATGAGCGAGGGCACAAAAAATATCGTCCCTTGCACAATTTACATTACCACTTTTATCGGTAATGAAGACTGAATTTTATAAGCTATTCTGGCTCGAAAGGATAAAAATGTTTTTCTTCCAAATAGATCCAATAAAAATCGTAGTTAATTTATCAAAAAATCTTTAAAACTATTCTACAACGTGTCTCAGAATATTATAAAAAGTAAACTGTTCAAGAATAAGAAGTTTTAAATATTATAATATATTGTTTGTTACAGAATTTTGTAAATTATTTATTTAAAACGATATCATCGCAGCTTATTCAATTACTTTTTAGAGTCTTTAATACTTGCATTTAGGATTTCGGATTCTACAAGCATCAGTTCAGCTTACATACATGACAAGATATCGATAAATCTTAATAAGCACACAATTTCCTGGTTTACTTGAGTCTCTGACTGACATTAGGGAGTTCTTGCATCAATTGAATTGTGAGAGAGCAGGTTCAGGTCTTGTGTGCTTTTGAATGAAAAAAACAAATTTGATTTTAATTGGTTTCCAGTATTGTACCTCTTAACAATTTTCACCAAATTCTCCATAACAAGAATGGTTGGCTCATTATTTCAATATCTATTTTTGTAATGTGATCACACACCGTACATTCCTGAAAAACCCTCCATGGTAACTTATAGATTTATACATACGCTACTCCCATCAAATTCGTTATGTTCATTACGTCCAATATATCGGTAAAATACCTGAAAAATTATTCGTACTTTAATGATTTTATTCAAACAAGTAAACATTAATTCAATACATTCAGATTTTAGAATCACCGCCGTAATTTAAAATGTACCTACTATTTAATATACGTGATTTCCAGATACCGATTACCCCAAACCCACAAAATATTTCAGAAAGCGTCGGATCTCATACAGCGATCTAAGATTATTTCATATAAGATATTGTTTGGTCTATGTGGTACATATTTGTCAGTAAAGAAATACAAGTATTCATGTTCTAAAAATAATCAGTCCGTTGATTTAAGATTAAGTTATTAAAAGATCAGATTTTACCAATATTTATATATTCAAGAAGCTTCAAAGATTTGATAAATACTTTAAAAATTAGAATATATGTTGAAAATCTAGATGACAATTTTAATAGCGAATTCGTGGATTGTCAGTGAATTAAATCGCCTTGCGTTCTCACCAATAGGTGTTTTCCACTTATCACCAATAGATGGCATCCGATCTAATGCTATTTTGAGCTTTTTCACAAGTTATTGTTCTTAGACAATAATTCGCTTCATTGTCGGATTGTGCCATAACGCCTATCAATTTCAGCATCCCGATTGCTTGTTGACTTAATTCTGATACGCATTTGAATGCTACTAAAAACTCTTATGGTACCTTCGAAGCGAGCATGAAGTATTCCTGTATAATGTTGCGCAAAACGATGTGATCTGGAAACAACTGTTACATTTTTGTATGCTTGTCAAGAAATGGTGTAGCTACAACCCTTTCGGCTACCACTATTTCATCTGCATTAAATTCAAAGTTTGGCAACGCTGGTGGATTGGTTCCATAGCGCTCCCGTACTTCCTTAAACTAACCTAATATCCTGTCCATCCTCCCGTCGAACACATGTAGTAATTAAACTCGAAATAAACAAGTTTTTATTCAGCTGGTGTTTTCTGTTCCCGTGCGAATTTCTTCCACAAAAATAGTAGTGAGTGTTCCAATAAACGACAGCGTCGACAGCCACACATTTCGACCGACCAGACGAACATTCCTACAATTGGTGACCCAGACGTGATCGAAGTGCCTAACAAATAAAACAACTCGACAGAGTCCACTCGAAAGGTGCTCGATACGTTCATGGAAGGATAGCGTGAGGAACCCATCAACATCACAAGGTCGACGTTATCCCACGAGACTAACGCGATGGACGAAGACCACAGAAGTCCATCATGAATAACATTAACGCATGAATGCCCTTGCACCACAAACCAGGACGCATAATGCACCACTTATAGGTGTCCTAAAATAAATCGGAAGAGCTCCAAGACGCACTACGTCCTTCTACTCCTTCAATGGCAGATTGATTGCGTGATTGCAGGTGTGCACCGCATGGAGATAAGTTCCACATCAACTATACTAAAAGGGGAGTGTTGTAACGACCGCTACAACCTTTAGGCTACCATTATTACGTCTGTATTAAATTCAAAGGTTGGAAGCGCTGGTGAATTGGTACCATGCGGTTCCCGGCTATAATTTTTATACTATAACGACGACGTCTCTCTCTCTTTTCTCTACCCCCTTGAAACACTACCACTTCCATAGTGATTCCGTAGTTCGTTTACCTTAAATATAAATAAATATAATAAACGAATAATATATATATATATAAACGAAAATAAGGAAACTAAATAAATATTATATACAAAAACAACTTATTAGTTTTCTATATTCTTTACTATACTTACTATACTTACTTTATTATACTTACGTTTTCTATACTTATTAGTTATATATATATATATATATATATATATATATATATATATAAACGAAAATAAAGAAATTAAATAAATATTATATACAAAAACAACTTATTAGTTTTCACCAGTTTAAATTATTTGATTGAATGGACAGAAAAAAGTTTTTGTTAATGCAGTTGGTAAAGCAATTTTTTTTTTATTATCGACATTTTATTCAACTTTTTTATAGAGTAGGAACAAGGGCCTAAAATACTTCCACTTTGATAAGTCAATTGAGATTTAATAAATTAGCTTTTGTTTGATTGGGTTTGATTATAGTGAAAATATCTCTACAAAAATGGTTGTTTCTAGTAAGAAATAAACATTGCTGCATCGTTATTAGTTCTATAATTATAATACATATATATATATATATATATATATATATATATATATATATATATATATATATATATATATGTTTGATTTGTGTATATAATTTTTTATAGTCTGTTATATGTTATTATACAGCAATTAATAAGATGTTATTAAGTGAATATAATAAAGGTAAAATAATTTAAAAAAATATAAATGGATAAAAACTGATAATTTATTTGGATATATAGTTTACTAATACATTAAATAATATTTTTTAAACCACTACTGTTGTTAATGTTATTAAATTATTAAAATATTGTCAAAATTATTATGCATTTGTGACCTATATAACAATGAAACAGAATATAATTAAAGTGAATTGGACTATGAAAACAGATCGATTAAGGAAAAATAACAAAACCTAACAAAAATTAATAAATAGTTTTTATATAGGCGTCTTAGCAATAATTTCAATTTCATTTTGTTTAAAAATGACTTTTATGAACAGGTATATTAGCTAGCAATTATATAAACTGACAAAAACTAATAATTTGTTGTTGCATACACACCTTAGGAATATTTTTGATAAAATATTTTAAAATACCAATTGCTGTCAATATTATTATAGATTAATGTTACCATATACTAATAAAATAGGATATAATTAAAGAGAGTAGAACTATCGTAAGCAGTTAAATTATTATTATTTTTTTATATTTTAAAGTCTCCTTTTACCAACTATGGGTTTATCTGGACTGGGTCTAAAGTTTAAGGTGGGCTCCGAACCACGATCCTCAGCATACCGACTGCGAGTGACCAACTTTAGAAATCGTCCCAGAAGACATCCGGTCTTACCCAGCCTGGTTACTGGCCTGACTTGGATCATTCTCCTTGTCGGATATTACACTCTTGACTAGAACATTCACAAATTTTAAACAGTCACAGACATACATTTACGACTATGCCCTAAGCAGGATTCGAACCCGCGGCTATAGCAACAGTAGTAGGACCGTCCCATCGCCTTTACCACTGCGCCACCAAGCCGGCAGTTAAATTATTTAACAACTAGGCTTAGGTTTTTCAATAAACGTCTGCTAAATTAGATAGTACATTCTTTGTCAACATTTTATTCTTAAAATTTAAACAATATAATATAATTATGAAATAATAAAGATAAAATAAAAACGTGCTTTCGAATTATAACTTAGGCAATAACTCCACGAAATTTTTCACTTCAAAATAAAGTACTGGCTGATTGTCGACGAGTTTTCAGAATCCATAAAAATAATTCGCAGAGAACCGGCGAGAAACCGTTTAATATTTGAAATCGAACTGCATTACTGCCACGAGTCTTAACGATTATTTGAACAATAAAAATTGAGGAATTCTTTATTTAATATCTCCTTTTAGTATTAACATTTGAGAGACATTACCGTAAAATTAACAGTTAACATCTTTATGATGCTTTCACATTTGGTGACATGCTTATATGGCCGACCTCTTACCATTTAACTTTATTGGGCCATCTTTATTTTGAAGAAGCGCCATCGTTGGTGGAATAAAACTAATAAAAAGTGGAACAATTTTCTTGTGTTTGACTTCCATCTATATATTGCAGCCGTAATTATATTTATAACAAATTTAATGGAAATTTCAATGAATAACTTTTTATTAATTTAAAAGTTGTTGAATAAATTAGAAGTACTGATGGATATAAATTTAATACCCAAATACAACGAAATATATCACTGACAGTCTTTCATATTATTGTTTCTAATCTTTCAGATTTAACTTAAGATATATTGTTATTTCTTTCCAGGTTAGCGACGCGTTTTGCTATGTTTAGATCGCTGATACGGCGCTTGAAGTTATGTTCTGTTTCAGTATGAGATATCCAATAAGGTTTAAATTGGCACTTGTGGCATTCATTCTAAACTCTACCAAGAAAAAAAAATTAAATAAATATATTCTGGTAAAACTCTAATAAGACGTTTGATAATGTATGGCTTAAGCAACTTTCATTATTTTTCTTGTGTATATAACAGCTTATGTTTTTAAATGTTGATCCATCGATAATAGGTGTTCATATTTTTACGTCGTACACTATTTATATCATTCGCCACTTCCTTATCAACACTCTTTGGGTCATCTTATAATTGAAAAGATAAATGATGAATTGATATTTTTTTCCTTTTGCTCTTACTTTTCCAATGCATACTTCGAACACTTGGGACTGTTGTTCTAAAGAACAATTCTAATAACATGTAATTATATTGCTCCAGATAAAAAATTGGAGGGCTGGGACAAGAGTGGTCTATAAAATAAGCACATTTATTAATAAGCCAATAAAATTGCCTTTACGAAATCTGATATGTGTATAATATGATAAGAGTTTATGTAAGTAACCGTTATATATCATGGTTTTTTTGGGTATTATTGAGTTACTCGGTTTATACAGATGGTTGTCCTATTACTTGAAATTACATTTTCGACACTCGTTACCTTTGTGGTTTTTTTATATCATATTGCCGGTTTCGGCTTCAATTATTTAAAAGTGGTGATTTTGATGTTAATGACAATGAAAGGCCTGAACGGCTAACCAATATTTCGACAACATTTAAAGTTCCAAATTGAGATGAAATGGATACTACATCCATGGATTGAAGATGTATTTTCTCATCATTTCAATAGAGCAGTTTAATTGTTTTCAGACATGTCCATATAGTCTTGCTGTATATATGGTGGGATCACAAGGTTCAGTGTATTACGAGTTGCTAGAACACAATGAAACTCGTACTCTAGATTCCTATCCACGTGAATTGGACGAAATGAACGACGTATTGTTAAAAATAAGATCAGCTAAATGACAAGAATAACGATTAAAAGGCACAGTGTCATCCTCTTGCATAACAATTCTTGGCTACACAGTACCAGTTAGCGTGCTCATCAGATATAACACTTTCTTCACATCAATGCAGCCTCGCTTAGCTGGCACATGGTTTCAGAAGGTTGGGTAAGGGCAAAAATGGATCTATGATTTAATTTTCCCATATTTCACTTGCCATAAAGATGAGAAATAGATGTAAAATATAATGCAAAGTATCATGATTAATTTATATTATCATATATTATATTGTAATACATATTATACTAACTTTTCTTAATAGATGTACATTATTTAATAATATATTATTCTGTTAACAGTAACATTAAGTAACTAATAGAAACTACCTATTGTATATGATCACTATGATGAACTCATTTCATTTATCTTTTTACTTATGTTTTTATTAGATAGATATTAGATCAGAAGAATGTTTGTGCATTTGTGTCATGCGTCTCTGCGTGTCAAGGCGAAGTTTAGCTCTTTTTATTGGTATCAAGGGAAACTCTACTTTTTTAAAGGTTCTGATTATGTTAAGCATCATAATAACGAACTTTTTCTCTATATATTATAAAGTTTGACTTTATGACAATAAATTGATTTAAAAAAAGGGTATTATATTCCATAAATATAAATTGACAAGGCTT
Source organism: Rhynchophorus ferrugineus (assembly GCF_030347505.1). Classification (NCBI taxonomy): domain Eukaryota; kingdom Metazoa; phylum Arthropoda; class Insecta; order Coleoptera; family Curculionidae; genus Rhynchophorus; species Rhynchophorus ferrugineus. The sequence continues at coordinate 47,716,110 of NW_027472580.1, forward strand.
GGCCAACAATAACCATCAAAAAACTCTCTAACATATTTTTTCATCATTGATGGAAAGGTAGAGACTGCTGTTAATTTTTTGTTTATTAAAAATTGTTATATTTGTTTAATATTAAATATATAATTAATTTAAACCATTCCTATGATATATTTTTTTATTTTATACACTACAAGAGCAACAACAATATTTTAAAACGTATACGTCGAAAAAATATTTTCGCCAATATGCATGACCGAAATGCGACAAAAATTTAAAGAAAATGTGTTTATTATACTAACACCTAATGCCAATGCAACACGTACCAGTGGTAAACACCGTTGTAGACAGTAAATTTCGTGACAATTTTCTACCGTATCGAGTGAATTTAAAAAGCAAGACTAAAACAATTTTGGCCGTACGATAAAACATGATGTCGGTATTTTGAATGGAGTTAGTTTAGCAGGAAAACGTTTTCATATTTTACAACGTGAAATAATTTATTGTTACGTCAACATAACGATTCATGCCGTCACAAGAATATTAATGTTACAGTATAGCATAGCACTAACAAAATCTTTTTAAAATATATTTAGAAGAGCTCTCAAATAGTAAATTTATCATTAAAAGTCCTTTTTTAGAGTAATATAATTTTTAATTCCAATGAATTTCAGATATATTAAGTTCATTCATATTTATTTATATAGCTATATTATGCCTCTAACTCAGATATTGAGCATTGTGTCATACACTGAGTATAAATGGGCAGGAAAATTAATAATTCCTTTAACAACTTTGTATTCCTATTTATAAGTAACTTACGGTGTCAATCTACGGGATATTAAATACTTTGCAAGTAGATTTAAAAAATTTTTCGGAATATGAATATTTAGTATAAAATGCAAGAATATTTATCACAAAATATAGTTTGAATTATTTTTTGTGTTTTACTTATTAACTAACTTAAAAAGTCAATATTTGAGCTAAAGTGTATATGTTTTTCTAAAAGTGAATTAATATTGGTAACAGCAATAACTAGTAGAAATAGAAAATAATAACTTCAAGAATTTTGATTAGAGATAACAAAATAATATTTCAAGAACTAAATATTAAAATTTAATAGCATTTCTGATATCTGCAGCGGCGTATAGGTAAAAAAGTCAAAAGTGATATCCCAAAATAGAGATTTTGGATTAAATAAGAGGGATCATGACACTTTTTAAGTTTTCGTTTTTTGTGTTTTACTGAAGTTAACATTACCTCAACTACAGATTTTCTCAAATGAAATCGAGTTCACCTTCTACTTATATACTTAATAGAACGATTAACAGTACTTTCACTATCAATTTCTTCTAGACATTTACTAATGTTTTAATAATACAAAAAAATTAAAGAATTAAATATATAAATGTACAGGCCGATGAAAATCAGAGAGATTTCAAAAAACCTTGCTGACACTCTAGCAACTTTTCAAATAAGCTGAATGAATTTAAATAATACAATATCTAAATGAATACAAAGTATAAAGAGATTTTGAGTCTCCTTTTACCAACTAAGGTTTATCTGGACTCGATGTACTGCTTAACGTAGGCTCTGAACTACGGCCCTCGGCGTTAAATTTACCGTCTGGCAAGCGACCAACGCAGAAGTTATCCAAGAGACATCCGATTTTACCCAACCTGGTTACTGACTTGGCTGGTAGCGTTTTTCTTATCGGATTTTGCACTTTTGCCATTTGGACAATCACAATTGTAAACAATGACAAGCATAAATTCACGATTTATACGATATATTCACGCCAGCAGGATTCGAACGCGTGACCATAGATAGAGTAGGACCATCCTGTCGCTTTGATAACTACACCAACCAAGCCGAATTTTTAAAAAATAGCAATAATCAAAGTGACAGCTTTTCATTGAACTATATAAGAATGTATAGAGAAGGCTCGCACCCAGTTTGGATTATATCGGATCAGTAGAATTTGAGAATTTTGCTAACCGCCTCGAAGAAAGTAGTTTCGGGAAAGAACGCGTTGGGTTAGTAAGTTATACCCCGAAAACAATTAAAATATTGAAATATATTCTTAAGCGCATATTCTTAAAATTTAAACTTTTGAAAATAGGAAAAAAATTGTTCTATCCTTCTAAAGGAATTTCTTCTAAAGTAGTGTGAAGATGATCGTACTAGAAAAGCATGAAAATGTGAGGAAGGAAATCGATTTTTCTCAAACTTCTAGCAACTCCTAAAATAACTTAGATTTTGAAACATTCTCTTACGGGCATATCCTCAAGGTTCGGTTCTGAAAATATGAATATAGAAAAATATTTTTCTTAATTTCTCGGTTAGAATACCCTCTTAAGAGGCTAAAATGATGTTAAATCTATGGTATAAAAAGGCTGTTATTTAATAAAATGTAATATTAAATATTGAATGTTTTGAACTTTTTTATCTGATTGTATTAATGGATATAAATTAATAACCTTCTAAAGAATGAATGATCTTTGCCATGATATCCTGGTAAATAAATGTTTTCATTGATCAATGTGTCGCTGTCAATTTATCACAAGCCATTTCTCACTCCAATATCAAGCCAGCTAGTTGCATACCGGCATCTCACTCATTCGCAGTCGCCATACAAACCCCAATTCTCCCCCAGAGATAAATTGCCTGAAACAAAAACCCCGACTTATCTTTATTCTTACCGCGGGCCCGAATAGTCGCCAATAAATAAAATAATTTCGCATTTTCGAAATTGAAAAATAAGCGAGACGTCGAACGACATCGAAATAAAATTTGTCCTTACCGTCGGGAACGCCAACGAATTATGTACAAGCGAGAACAAAAAAAAAACGAACGAAATAAAACAGAAAAAAAAAGGGAGATAAAATCCGACGGTCTCGCGAATGATCTATGCTGATGTTACGGATGATGAGGATATGATTAAGGTCGATGAAAGAACGAGCTCCCTCTTACTGATGCAACTTTAAAATGTACTGAGTGTTGAATTTTATATTTTCTTGATAAACAATGATAAGCATCATAACTATGAAACCATAGATCACATCGTATACACTGTTCTGTTAGGAAAATTGAAATTTTAAAAAGTTCTAAATATTAGTTAGTTGTTTGAGTGTATATAGATCAGCGATATATGTTGTAGGCATACCGAAAAAATAACGACACGTCGATATATTGATATATTTTGAAAAAATATCGATATTTTTGGACGATATTTTTTATTCAATATATCGATATAATTTTGGATTGATATTTTTCGATATTTTTTCAAAAAAGTATGGATAATTGTAAAGGAAAGTAACAGATTTTAGTTCGTAAGTAAACTATCGATACTGAAAACCTAGAGTTTTTGAAGCAGAATATCGATCTTTTTTGTTGGGATTTCTTTCTCCCGGTTATCAAGTTACTTTTGTGTGGAGAAGTAGGGCTGTGACAGGAAAAAGTCTGGTATCGACATTTTATGTTATATCGATATATCGATATATATTGATTTGGAATATCGAACTCGATATATACGAAAATATAAATATGTTTCTTTCCGGCCGATATTCTTGATTTACTGGCGAAAACGCAATGCAAACATAAACTGTTAAATAACCTAACTCTTAACTTCCATAATTTGACATTTTTCAACATAAAATATCAGTTTTTCATTTTTGTATTATGGAATTATAGGACTATACAGGTGTTATTCTTTAGTCCCTCAAACTTGTATTTTCGACGTTCCTTACTTTTTAACCGACTTAAAAAAGGAAGAGGTTCTATGTTCAGCTAAATATATAAATATATATATATATATATATATATATATATATATATATATATATATATATATATATAGTTAATTTAAAAAAATACAATAATAATAATATAATTTTATGTCATAAACACTAAATTAAAATTAGTTATTACAACGGTTATTATGTACATACTTTATTTTTAAAAAATTTTCTTTTGTGTTAAAAATCTAAGTTTGATTATTTTTTTACATTTTAGTGAGTTCCTTATTTATTTCTAAAAGTCGGTTCAATTTTTTTTTGTAAAAATATTTTGCTGTTTGGTTTGTAGATAGCCTTTAAGAAGCTTCCAGATATTCCAATTTTTGGTTCTGATAAAAAAATGGTGATTTTTCAGTAGAAAATATAGCTTGGTGTACCAAAATGTATCGAAGAAAATGAATTGCAAGACATAATGAACGAAAACCCATTTGAAACTCTAGGTTACTGGAAAAATAACTAAGTGTTTATGCTTGACTGTGAGATATGGTTAATAAGGTGTTTAAAAGAAGTAGATTTATGTATATTAACACAGGAATGGAATGACAATATCTCTTGCGCAGTTGATTCTACAAATTGCCACTTTTTGATTTAATATACAATAGTATTAAAATACATTATAAGTTTTTCTTTTAAACTCCATACGTTTCATAAATGACGGTGAGGGTAGTATCCCAGAAAGTTCTCAAGGCTGTTCTCCATTATATTCATTCAGTTAGCCAGGATCAACTTACTTATCAAGGCAAAAACGGTTTAATACTAACAGAAAATAGGTTGATTTGGAATTAACAATCATTCCGCTGTTAGAAGTATTCCTTCAAGGAGTTTAGTGGAATTGGGGCAAAATTCAGTCTGTAGGTAATTTGTGTTCATTTCAGTCATTTGTCTGTGTTGTGTTTTTTGAATAAGATATCCCCCAAATATAACCATACATTTTATATACTAGTACAAAATTGTTCCCCTTTTTGGTCCAATTGTATCTTAATATTTAAAACTTTTTTCATTTATATATCCTTCTAAATGAAAATGAGTTTTATTCAATTGAAACTTGAAATTCATTGCTGAAAATCTCCAATATTTTTTCAGTGTAAATTTCTCATAGGTAAAACATATGTTAATTAAGTGTTGTAAGGATACAAATGCAATTGTTTTCTTATAATTAAGCAAAAAATATACGACGAAAAAGGCCCAGTATCAATTTTCAAATCAGAATAACTTTTCATCTAGTAAATGCACTTTAGTATGGTTCCACTCTAAATGTAATCATATAGGTAATATTAGAAATAGGCTGTTTTAAAACAATTTATTTAAAAATTAACATTTTTACGGTCTTGTATTTCGACAACAGATAGTAGCTGCTGAATAAGATTGTACTTCATTAATATAAATATCTTAATTACTTAGGGTGATATTACTGCCTGATTACAATTTTCCTAATAAAAAAGTATTTATATTTTATTTATTTTATTATAAAGCATAGATAATTATTTGTTAATAAAATGAATTTTATTCGTCATTCGTAAATACACAAAAAACTTATGTTTTATTTCGAGTGAAATATTTAACGATGAGTAAATTGAAAAATGTATAAGTTTAAAGCTTTTGGTAATTGCAATAGTACTATATATCTTATAATACCGCTGGTATAATTAAGAAAATTACATTAATCATTTCGAGATGTTCAAAACAAGGTTCTCAAATAGGTTGTCATTACTAAATTCACTAAACGCACTAAACTATTCAAAGGCAGTATTGATTTTGTTAATAATGTCTCGTTGTGAACAATAATGTCTACAATAAGATCTGTACAGGCAAAGCCTACGGACAAAGCACCAGCTATAACTTGAAATTCATAACGATGATGATTAATACCTACAAAAAGTAGTGGCTGTGCTAAATAAGATTTTGTATAGTTAGTTATAGATTTCCTATAGTTGTTTTTCTGTCACATTCAAATTCACAGCAACTAATTAAGTGAAAAATTAATTAAATTAGTAAAAATGTCATGTAATAATATTGATATAATTAACGAAATGTTTTGGTTGGAGTTAATGAAACTAAAGATGGAACTAATAAATGGCTACAAATAATATTATAAAATAGTATTGGGTATTACGTTGATGATTTTCAGCATTAGCCAATAAACCTTTATATACTTACATTAACTACTAAAACTCATAAAAAAGAGTTCATAGAAAATATAAATTATATAATAACGTAATAATAAATTACACACAATAATTGATGGGCATAAACGTTTTGATTTCATTATGTAATACTGAAACATATTACTCTGTAATATTTTTCTCCTTTACTAAGACGCTATCAACCCATGAAAGTGGACTGTATATTGTAAAGGGAGATAATCAAGTAATCCACTTGAGTTGTATCCTTTTATATAGGCACCGCTGTAAGTACTTATACATCAATGCCACCATAATAAATATGTATGAATATATTGGAACAAAATAGGGGGATATAAGGGAACACGAAATGGCGCAAAGCAAAGTGCAAAACGACACGTCTAGTGGGCGAGAACTTTTGTTTTTGCCGAACAGTCGACGACACGAGTGTTCTCGAATGACGTGGAGGACGTCGAGAGTATGTAGCAGGTTTACAAGGGTCGAATTAAGTGCGGAGAAGAGACCGACACAAGGAAGAGGATTCGGCCTTTTTCTACCTGAAAGTACGTGACTTATTTTAAGGTTGCCGCCCTGTCGAACCGATCTAACAAGTGGAATGATTCAATGTTTGGTCCTTTGAAAATCGACCGCCCTCTACTTGCTCATTTTTCCGCCCAAAACACGACTCGTCCCATATGAAAAGAACCATACGAATTCGTTAAACATGTTTTTCAGAAAAAACCTTTTATAAACTAATGGTATATATATAAACCAAAAACTTGTTACTTAAAGCATACTAATTGCTAAATAGCCTCAGGTATAGATATATATATATATATATATATATATATATATATATATATATATATATATATATATTCTCCAAACAATTTGGATCTCAAAAATATATATTTACTGATACTGAGACCTAAGTTTTGAGCTGGTGAACGAGATAAACATAGGTCTACTTTCACCCTCAGTGTCGCATTGTATCGCCGTTCAACCTCTCTCCTTTTCATCTATAAATTAGATTTTAAGTATATTTATAGTTGTTTCTTGTTCAATACCCTGTTACGAAACATAACTTATATATAGTAGCGGATCCGACAGACATTATCCTGTCCATTTCTCATTTTCCATACCGAGTGTTGTATTTTGTCAACGATTTTAATTTCTATTTAAACACACGTTTACACGTGCAGTGATATGATGGCGATGCATTGATGTTTTACGTAGTAACAGCAGCCTTTTAATTTTATCCTAGATCGAATTGCACGTAAATGGGATGAACAGATCTGGTCGAACATAAGCATGTGTAAATGTCGTGGCGTCTTGTATAGTTAATTCAAAACAGCACTGACACGAGTGTTAATATGTGACTGTCTAAAGTTGTAAATTTGTCAGACTACTGATTAATTTACAGTCAGATAATATTATCCTTATCATTTTATTATATTTAAAAAGAGATAGAATGCTGTTAGAGAAATTTGACCATGTAACCGAAAGAGCCTGCAATAGTTGTACGTTTGCCAAACGTCTGAAAATTCTTAAAAATATTATAATTACGGGTTATAAACCGACAAACCTTGTTTTAATGCTTTGTTTTAATAAATTTGAAATCGCCGCGGTTTTTATTGAAAATATTTTTTGCGCGTTGCAGCGGCACTGAATATTAATACGAGCGCGGTCACTAAAATATAACTATTATAACTAAAAAATAGCTTAGTGACTGACAGTGATTGAATAAAACATGAGTGTTGGTTTACGATTCAATGCTGACGATCACCAAGACAGGGTGATGAAAGAAGAAACAGCTAAAGGTCAGTATACAATAAATATACTTTAATTGTAAGGAATTCTATTATAGAGTGAAAAATTTATGAGTATATGTGTTATTGTTCAGAATATACATAAACATTTGGTTAACATGTATGAGGAGAGAAATAATACTAATTATTATGCAGATATAGCAAATGAACTAAGGAGAATGAATTGATTAAATGTAGTTTTGTCAAGAAAGATGTATGCAGATAGTAACAGAACAAACTAAAGAGAATTACAGTAATATCATAATAATTTTACAAGGATACATCGCATCGAAAGAAAGGCGAACTAAGTGTAAAACATAAATATGCTTCCTATTGAAAGTAAAATACATTACTCAGATATACAATTGTTAATTAAGTGAATTAGGTCTTCAGAGGTCGGGTCTTACCAGTACATACAAAAACGCGCCTAGAACCCTAAAAACCTATATAATAAAAGAACTCTAACCTAAAAATTATTGTGGCTGTAAAATTAATTATACTGTTAAATTCGATAATATATGCATTAGATGTACTAGAATGTTAAAATAAATTATAATAAATAACATTTTTATTTCATTATTTTACTTAGATCAGAATTTTGTTATATGTCTGAGGCAAAATGTACTAAAACACAGAGTTGCTGAAGCAACATTGCGACATTTTGACAGGTCTCCCGTGTCACTGCTATTTTGAAATAACTATATATATATGTTTGCATATGACGCTGATTACGAGTATATGATGATGAAAGAATATCATCGGTATCGATGTTGCCGATATCAATTGTTCCATCTACGTTATTTATGATAGTATCAGGTAAATATAGGTTGCCCTCAGAACGAAGATTCGCGTTTATTAAACTTACAGCGATATTTCCCATTTGCCGGGTCGCGACGGGTACCGTCATGAAATATTCAAAGTTGCAGTGGTCTTTGAAACTTGAACACATCCTGGCTACAAAGAATAGCCAAAAAAGTTCTTCGCAAATAAAATGAGAGAGTTAAATATTAGTTACAGTTAATTATTAGTTAAAAAATATATTTAAAAAATATGTACGATATTATTTTGAGAATACTATTTATGAAGAGCTGTTGTTTTGTAAATCTTTGCCAACAGCAACGACAGGCGAAGAAATATTTAACTTGATTAATGATTATATCAACAAAAAGAATATTGACTGGAATATGTATGTGAAATTGAGTAGAGATGGCGACCGAGCAATGACAGGTATTCGTACTGCGCTTTATTCAAGGATACAAGTTGTAGCGCCGGAATGTTTATGGACAAACTGCAGCATTCATAACAGAGAAGAAAAGCATTAGCAAATTAGCGCTGGTAAGAAAATCCCTTTACCCTTGACGGCAACAATGCGAGGGTATATCAAGTTCATATATTTTATAAAATCTGGTCCAGTGAATTCAAGATTATACTTTGTTTTGTATAAAGAAATGGGAAGTGATCATGAACATATTGTTTTATATTATGCGGCGCGATGGCTCTTAAGAGACTATGTCTTAAAAGGGCTTATTGAATCAAAAGAACTACATTTTTTATAGAACAACATTTCTCAAACGCCAGAGATGTATTATTTGAATTCAAGGACATATTTCATGATGTTAACTCCTTGGCAGGACTAATAACTGCTTACATATATAATATTTTCGAATTTTCAAATAATATAAACAAGACATTATAAGGTAATAATGTAACAAATGGAAGCTGCGAAAAAAAGCTTAATATGCGGGTAGGCTTAGGTGTTCAATTGCGTACACATATACAGAAGATTGTGAGTCAAAAACTGAAGAAATCAAAAACTTGTTACTTAAACTATACGAAGTACTAAATAAATATGTAAACAATATATATTCTCTGAACAGTTTTCTTTGATGGTCTTATATTCTGATTCTGAAAAATATATTTTTACCGCTACTAAGACTTAAATTCTAAATTTCTTATCGTGACATTGTTTAGGAGTATTCGCTACCTACAAGGTAGCGGAAATAAAGCAACATTAAAAGTATTGCCCGGAGGTATCCAGACATTGGACGCGCTCTTCGTCTCCCCGCGACGTCCAAATAACTTCACCAAAATACTCTTTAATTTGCATTAATCTTCCACATATCTTTCCCTTGCATTTAAATGACTCGAAAGTAGCTCGGAGGAAGCGGCAAACTTTTTAAAATATGCAAATATGTATTAGATTGCGAACAATGTGTGGTCTTCCTTTAAAATATCGTCCATGTTTTCGAAATAATTCTCAAATGGTAAACAGGGTAGATCGTAGATTCGTTGCTGACAATTTCGAATGGCTCGGTACAATATAGTTATCATAACATCAAGCCGTGACTCTAATGACATTTAGGCAAAATTGAACATTATTCATCCAAATACTCTACTTCATAGGCCATTGATTCTAGCTTTTCTTTACATTTTTATGTAAATGTTGTGAAATAATGTATCTTTACATTAAAAATAAACTTTAACTTTGATAATACTCGGAATTATTAGAAGATGTGCATATATAAACGAAATTTGGCAAAATATTTCTAAGCGTAACACTTTCAATTGTTTGCATTGCAATGTTTCAAAAATATATCTGTTTCTAAAAAATTGATTTTGCCTAAAAATCAGATTGTTCTGGCATTTTCACATGATCATTTTGAAGATTCGGATCTTCTACATTTTTATTGTGTTATGTGTTATACTAGAACAATAGGAAGGCGAATAATGAGCTCTGGAAAAATGTTTGCCAGCATACCGAAGCTTGATTGTACTTTGACCGCCATTCGAGTAATTTGATTACTTATTTTGAACTTCCATTTTAAGCACCTGTAAATAAAACATTTCTATATAAAGGCATTTTACTCCTCACCTATGTCTGTGAGCAATAGAATTCAAATTAACAAGGAAATTAAATTTTTGAAGCAAATTTATTAACCGATATCAAACAAGTATATAACTATATGTAATATAAAACACATTAATATTTAATGATAAAAGTATAAATATAGAAAAACAAACTAGTCAAATATCTATAACTAATCGTATCTATATATAATAATTACCATATATAAAATACAAATATAACCGGTTTGTTAGATACATTGGTAAACGTAACAGGACGATCATCATAGTGCTGCAATAGTCGCGAGTTTGGATTCCGCATGGTGTAAACGTACCTTTGTGTATGATTGTCATTGTAACTATAAATGTCCTTAGGCAGTAGTGTAATGTTCGACAAGGAATAACCATGCTAGTCTCTGGGTAAGACCGTATATTATTTAGGTGGATGGTGATGATTTGGAAGATGATCTCTAGGTGTGTCACCGGCCAGCCCACGTTAAGCAGTGTGTTCTATCCAGATGAATCCTCGTTATTACAAGGGGCTTTAAAATATAACTAAAAAACATGTAAATATATATATATATATATATAACATAAATCTTAACATATTATTCCTTAGTCATAATGAGAGAAAACTTACTTATTACTTAACCTTGCTTATCGTAATAACTACTAACCTACTAACACTGTAATAAAACGATCTTGATAATTGAAGTCGTTAACTAAATCATGACGGGTACTCTATCTCGTCTCTATAAATTCAGTCTCAACTTGTTAATCCACAACTATATTATCTATCAGCCTGAAGCCGATATATTTATTAGTATATATATAGATTTCTCCGAATAAATAAATCCCTTAGAAAAGCACTTTAATTGAAGGCAATGTCAAGAGCAATAAAGCTTGGTATTCAACCACAGAAAATCCCTTGACAGAATACGATGTCTCATTTTCTAGGTTACTGCACCTCTGGAAATACAGAACCTTTTAGATCTAGAATGGATTAGAATCAACTGATAGTGAATATAATTTAGTCACAAAATAGGATATTAAATTATCATGTTATGCATATAACATAACAAGCAAACCAAAAAGAAGCGGATCGAAAAAGCCATTGCAATGTGAGTTGGATTGTTGACTCATGTGGAAAATTATTAATCGCAGCCGTATAAGATCAAATCTCTAATCTATCTTATATGTATATAACTAATAGAATGAGCATCATTTAACAATATACAGTTGAAATAATCCCAACAAAACTCTTCTAACTATCACATATATTATAATATATAACATTTTTTCCTAAATCACAACATTGCCAAGAAGTTAGCTTTGAAGAAGTTATTGTGGCAATTACAACGGTATTAAACAGTTTTGGCTAATATCATGACTAAGAGTAAAAATATATCTGAAAGTAGTTTTTACAAACATAGCAACAGGTCTAACTTGAAATTAATGATCATAATCATGGTGATTGATGATTAATACCTAAAAGAACGTTGGTTATAAATTTCATCAATTATCTATCTGCAATAGTATATACAGTTTTATGTCCGTCTGTAGATTTAATAATTGTGTTACTTGATCATAATATAAGGTGTCACTCGGTAAATCCCATCCGTCATTATTAGATCAGCCGACACTATTAGATACAGTGGTTTTAAAAATTTAATAATTCACCATATCACTAGTCGTTGAAAATGGTAGTCATTTGGAATGGGAAGTAATTTGAAAATGAATTTCTTTTCCACCCAGCTTATACTCCAGATCTGACCTACGGTAACTAGTGATTGATTATTAATCTTTAAGAAATACCATAGGGAAATATAGTAAAATCAGACGAGAAGGTACTAAGGCATAAAAGGATATGAAGTAAAAGTATCAAGAATATTATCAAGAAACTAATATCATGGTCATTGAAAATCTTAAGAAAATAAACTACTGCAATTAAACGCCTAACCAGCAACTGAGAAACAGAATAAATAACAAAATATTACGGAACAAGTATTCTTACAGTTTCCGGGTATCAGGAAAAGCTGTAAGTCAAATAAGAAAACAATTGGACTTCGCCGAAATGAAATTATAAAAGCTTGCCTATACTTCGAATGGAAACATCTTCTAATTTAATCGTATTCAAGTAAACGACTGCTTGTTCGCTGAACTGCACAGGGTAATTAACTTTTAGGGGCATATCTACAATTCTGGCCTGTAAAATGAATATAAACGGGACCATTCGAGGCGTTAATAAATACGAACAGGCGTCTTTCTAGTTTTGCGGATATATCCTTCTTTGTTTAACGGTACACGATCTTACATTGTTCCCTGTTAGCAAATTCGTTTAATTTACATTTTCGTTGGGAATACATCTTATTTCTAGACGAATCTCGCGTTTTACCGGAATTTCCATCATCGCTGCAATTTACCTCCTCTATTGTTATCTTAAACGTTTTTCCGTTAAAAATAACAAATTCACTGTTTTAATTTAATTTTTGTTTTAATTTTATTTATATACCATATGTTAGGCATACAAAAGTATTATTGAAAGATTATTCGAATACGAAGAAATTTGTAATAAAGAGAATATTATATAGAAATGAAACCTGATGAAAATCATTCTTCCTATTCAAATTGATAAATCTACAGGTTAAAATTATGTTGGTTAAAAAAATTAAACAATACATTTTGCATCACTTGGCTAAACTCTAACTAATTATTTTCTTTATTTTTTGCTCTTATTGAGTTTATTACGATCAGCAATTTCTATTAGTTGAATATATCTAATGGTTAGATTCAATGGTTTTAACATTCATTTACATAGTATAATTGATTTCTGTTTTATATTAACGAGTTGTTCAGTGTATACAATAATAATCACATCCAAAATTGTATTTTCAAAATTAATTGTTTATTTTGATTTCAAGAAAACTGTTATCGAAGTCCCTTAAAAACTTTTACAAAGTCAGGGTGAAGCTGTTCCATCATATGTCCATTGTCGATACTGGTTTCAATGATTCAAGTCTTTACTTTGATCTCAATGTTAAAAAAACCGCCTGGAATTATTATAATCTACATATCTGAATCTATTCCTCACTTGTACACTTATTGTCATATTTTAAGCATATGACTTCATTTTTAATACGTTTTCGGAGATAAACATACATACGAAATGCACCTGAAATATCTCAAACTTATAGATGTCAGACTACAAGAGTGTCCAAGTCTCAAAGCTATACAAAAGGATTGTCAAGAGACATATTTTAGTCTTGATTGTAACATCTTTTTTTTTCACACGAACTATTTCATAGAAGCAAGAACTCCTCTAGCGGATGATTCGTCTTATCAAAGACTTATATCCAAAAGTGTTATTGGTTTTGGTTTTAACTGAACTCAAACTCTAGAAAATCAGGCAGTTAAGAGTATAATGAAATAACAAAAGAGAGAAAATAGCTACTACGCGAAGAGTGTTCTTTTTAACCGACTTCAAAAAAGGAGGAGGTTCTATGTTCGACAGTATATTTTCTTAACGTATGTTCGCCGATTTCTTTGTCAATTATGGACCGATATTCGAAATTCTGGGTCCCATTGAAGACAAGTCAGGGTATGATGAGGGAAAGGCGGGAAATCGATGAAAATACTGAAATTTTAAAGGCACGTACAAACTTTTCACATATGTTTTAATCTAAAATAATTAGATATTTGGGTATAATGTAATTGCTGAACTGATGTAACTGAAAACCGCAAGTCGTTCAGTGGAAAAGTCATTCAGTTTTTTTTTCAAACAGTAACCATATCATATGAGAAGCCGTAGAAATATTGCATACAACTGCTTCTGTGGTGTAGTAACTAGACCGGTCAGCTCACAGGCCTCACAGCGGCTGGGGCGTGTTCGGCTCCCGACGGGGCCAACGACTTTTTGGACATTTATCAAATCGTCTAGTTGCGGTAGCGGACCCCCAGGCCTGAAGGGTTCCTTATTTTCAATCACTGTTTGTTCCTATTCTTCCTCATACCGGTTGCACCTTTACTTGGCCTATCCTTTGAAATAATTAATAAAATAACTGCGTAATTTATTAAGCAAATATCTAACACCAAAAAGAGGAAAACAAAAAATTAGTTAGATTTAAATTTTTAACACAAAAGAAACTTTTTAAAATAAAATATGTACATAGTAATCGTTATAATAACTAAATAAAAGTGAGCATAAATCTTATTTAACTTATCTACTATACGTAGTCTATATTCTACTTATCTATTTATCTATTTACAATATTAATTTAACTACTGCTTACTGATCTCTTTGATGTCTGTAATGAGCCCAAACAAAAATAATAATATAATTTTGTAACATATACAAAAAATTAAATTACGAACAAAACAAATCTAATTTGTTGCGCGAAGCGACATCAAACTGACCAGTTGGTAGTAGTTAAAATAATATTGTAAGTAGATAAATAGGTATAGGTAGGTATTAAATTACTATATACACATAATTTAGGTATCAAGCTTAATCGTGTGTATATAGTAGAATAAAATACGTGTAGTAGAGAGGTTAAATAAGGTTTATATTCATTTTCATTTAAATAACGATTATTATGTACATATTTTATTTTAAAACATTTTCTTTTGTGCTAAAAATCTAAGTTTGATTATTTTTTAGTTTTTAGTGAGTTCATTACTTATTTTTTGAAGTCGGTTCAAATTTATCGTTAAAAATATATTATGTGTATTTCACAATATCATAAGTAATATAAGCAATAGGTCGTATAAAAGTAAAGACTTCAAAAAACAATAATGTGAGTTATGATCATAAAAGAAAAGTTGAAATATGGTGAATCATTGAAATAATTTAGCTCTAATAAGTAAGTACAGTAATACCTCGTTACACGCGATCTCACCAACCGCGGTTTCGCTTATCCTCGGTTCCGCTTTTCAGATTTAAGCTAGGCAAGTACGATTAACTCTTGTTTTGTTGTAACGCCTCATGTGACTTTATGGTGAACACAATGCTTGTTTACCCTTTTGACCCTTTAAAAATGAATATAAGGACCACCTGTCTCTATATTAGAAAGAAAATCCTAATGCTCAGGTTACGATAACGCTATTTACATAGTTGTTTACTAATTGTTTTGTGCCTAATGTTAAACAGTAATAGGCATCAGGTTCACTATTATCTAAAGTACTTTTGCTTATTCACAATGCGCCTGTTCATTTTTTTCATCTGCCTATGAACTGCAGGATTTGGTTTAGGAGCTGGATCCCTCAATGTAGCGAAGTATGAAGTATAATAGTGATCTAGAGGGTATACTACAATCGTATAAAGAGGCACAGACAGGCATTTAGAAAATGATGAAACATCCAACAATTCCTTAATTTTTTTTTAAATAAACTTTGTTTTATTACATTTATATTATCTAAGTACAGATAACTTCGTGACTTGCGTATTATAGGTATTATATGTTTTTATCACCAACTAAAATATAAATAACAATACATTTTATATCCACGTTGAAGTTTTAGCCTTTAATATTGTCATTAGCTCATAGAAAAGGAACACGTTCAAACATAGCAAAGCAACACAAAAAATGTATCAAGTGACGAAGATGATATTTTTTAAGAATTAATAGGAAAATCAACTGCCTTTAATTTTAGATAAAATAAATAAGATTTATTCATCTGCCCATGAATTGCAGGATTTGAGTTAGGAGCTGGATCCCTCAACGTAGCGAAGTATGAAGTATAATAATTATCTAGAGGGGTTACTACAACCGTATAAAGAGGCACAGACAGGCATTTAGAAAATGATGAAACAGCCAACAATCCCTTAATTTTTTTATAAATAAACTTTGTTTTGTTACATTTATATTATCTAAGTACAGATAACTTTGTGACTTGCGTATTATAGGTATTTTATGTTTTTTTATGTTTTTATCACCAACTAAAATATAAATAACAATACATTTTATATTTACGTTGAAGTTTTAGCCGTTAATATTGTCATTAGCTCATAGAAAAGGAACACGTTCAAACCTAGCAAAGCAATACAAAAAATGAATCAAGTGACGAAGATGATATTTCTTAAGAATTAATAGGAAAATCAACTACCTTTAACTTTAGACAAAATAAATAAGATTTTTTCATCTGCCCATGAACTGCAGGATTTGGTTTAGGACCTGGATTCCTCGCTGTAACGAACTACGAAGTATAATAATGATCTAGAGGGCTTACTACAACCGTATAAAGAGGCACACACAGGCATTTAGAAAATGATGAAACAGCCAACAATCCCTTAAATATTTTTAAAATAAACCTTGTTTTGTTAGATTTGTATTATCTAAGTACAGATAAATTTGTGACTTGCATATTATAGGTATATTTAGTTTTTTCTATGTTTTTATCACCAACTAAAATATAAGTAACAATATATTTTATATTTACGTATATATATATATATATATATATATATATATATATATATATATATATATATATATATATATATATATATATATATATATATATATATACCTAGATATTTCTTCATTAGTGAATAGAAATATAAATTCAACTGTAAATCTAACACAATTACATGCTTTTCTCTTATAAATCCGTACATGTATGGATCCCTCTCCAACCGCGGTTTAACCAACGCTGCCATCTTATCGGAACTTTGACTCTGAATATAACTGATAACTTTGAATAACTGTTTCAGATAAAAATGGATGCGTTATAACACCTTATTAAGTCATAGCAATTTTATAAGCATTCTCTATATACCAGTCAATCTTTCTATAATTAATAGGCTTTACTATATAATTAAGGTACGGCTTTATATATATCCAAGGAGTGCTTAACTTTTCAGACAGAATATCTGGCCCCGGGCGAGGATCTTAAAAGTTCTTAAGTCATAATCATCAAAAATAATAATATTTCATCCTACTATTCCCATTTAGTCCCAGAAACAATTAAAACGCTTAATCGAAACGATAAGGAGGCTTTCGAGATACCCCTCATAATTCCTAATTATTATTGTTATCGAACTAGGGACTTAATAAATTTATTTATCCAAGAATTATCACGAACCCCTCGTTCCCCAAGTGCTGATATTTCAAGGAAAAATCTTTATCTTCTTCTAAGTTCGCCCATACATTTTAATTACTCGTTATTGGCAATCCTCTGGTGCTAAGTTATACTATATATAATAGGTTATTCAATAAATATAAAATAAGAACTGGTGCTATTAGTAGTATGCCTAATGACATAAAGATGACGAATATTTTAGGTTTGTTTCAGAAAGTAGATATAATAAATAATGATAGAAAATATAATTCGAATACGGCTTAAAATAAGTTATGCATCGTTCCGTCACTGTATATGAGACGTTGATATACTCAAGTTAAGTCCATTCAAGTAGATATTATGTGCGTTAGCATAGGATATAAAAGAAATTTTAGTTGTAAATGATATCCAATTTAATAAACATGGTTGTTATTGTTATCTTTCATACGGCTTAGATGTAAAAATTTCTTTACATAAAACCATCTCATCATGTTGGAAACAATCTCATGCTTACAAAATCAAAATTAAATAACAAAAATCATAATATTTTTTCTTATTTTAACAAGCCAATTTTTTTTCAAGCGTTTTTAGTATTAATCAACAATCTCCTAAATGTTTGCCTACCTTAAACACTCTTAATAGTTCCTTTGATAATTTATGGGATATTACCCCCTAAGTTCTTTCACAGAATTATGTAATCGACCTTCATCAGAACTAGATTCTTTAGACTCTTAAATCTTTGTTTAGACTTTTCGATATATTTGTGTATTTACTCCACTTATGTATTTACTCTCAAAGCTTAGTCATCCAGCATTTTCGAGATTATTCAACACATGTTCCTTTCATCTTTCATAAATATCCCATTAATAACTGTTGCTGAAATATCAATTTAGAGCAGTGAGAGTTTTTTGAACGATCTCCATTGCTTGTTCGCTATTATCCACTTTATAAGCATAATTAGATAGATTGATAAAATTCTATTTATTATTATCGATATTCGAATCGATAGTTTTTTCCTTACTAGCTTTGATTCTAATTTCCAAGTATATACTTCAATTATTCATTGATATTCTATTCTGCTATGCTGTTATATGACTTCACTGTTCATAGTTGCACCATGTATTTTGCTGTCCTATTTAGATATTTTTTCATTCTGGTAGGGTTTTTTGACTCGACTCTTCACCTACACTTTTCAGCGATTAACAGAATAATATCATATAAGAAACATTTTTTTAAAAAATCGTAATATCGATGTTTTAATTTGCGGGATATGCAGGCTATATAAAGACCTTATAATTTTATTAGAATTTATAATAGGACTTATGACAGGTTTGTTTCACAAAACAGTTTTGTTTAATATTTTTTTCTACTTATAAACTGGAAGCTTGTCATTTGAATAGCATTAGGCAGACAGCTTGCAATAATAGAGTAGGTTAATATATGTTAAAATAGAAATTGTAAAATACGTAGCAATTTATTCTTTTCATTTAATAACTAGTTTCCCGCCATATTCCTTTAATTTTATTTTCAATAGTCATTCAACGTATTTTTCCGGTATATTTCTCACAAGCCCATTATTATTCACTATATCTATTAGGTTCTTCTATATATTTACTTTCGGGGTGTCTGTGTATTTCACCGAGTTACAACTGGTGATTTTCATGTTCAAATAAGTTAGTTGACAATTATGCTACAAATACTCAGCTAAAACTTTCAAAATACTTTCATAGATATTGGCATGTAATGGTAGGTATTCAAAAGTAGAAGAAATGATCGAAATGGACGAGAGAGATTAATTCACATCGACGTCGAAGCGGTAGATTCATGACCATAAAATAATGTTGCGTATATGGTGAGATAGGTAAGGAGCAATGTACTACGAAGTACTAAAACCGAATTACACTTATTTTTTGTGTTGTGTTTAGAGAAGCATGCCACTGTTGCAGCTAGAATGGGAAGCTCTACACGCACACTCTACAGCTATTTTACTAGAAAGACGAAACATTATTTGATTAGTATATATTATACCCATTTTTTTAAATGCCTTTTTAGAGGGAAAAATAATCAGAATACACATACAATATAACAAGTTCAGTCTGCAGGAGTGACCATGTCGAGCAAAGATTAGATGACAAAAACAGTGATACGAAATAATGAAAGAAAATTCAAAATGACTCTCAACAGGTCAAACGGGAAATTGTCGGGCGTTCGCTTTGATTAATAAGGGAAATGAGCAGCCTAAAGGGGTGCGTTATAATGCAGGGGTGATTTTATGATTTCGATGGGCGTTTCTGATTTTCACCTACCACTCTCGACAAAATGACTATGTAAATACCGGAACAGAAACAATATATTTTTTTCAAAAGTTAAAGCGCGTGAAAATATCGGCATTTAAACGTGAGTGTTTTATTTTAATGTTTATTATATAGATAGAGACCATTCATAAAATACTACAGTATATGTTTGTATGTATGTTTATTAATCCTTCAATTATGTAAGCCGTAATTGTCGGGACTTTAAACCATATTGTTTTATCAGAAAAATCAGAGGATATATTATTGTGCAACATCTCGGAATTTGGTGCATGCCCATATTGGCTTCATTTACTTTTAAAACAGAGAATAATCCGAGTTTATCGCATGCGTACATACAGTTTTATTTACTTATTTTCTATCGTGATTATTAGATTAGAATATATTAAGCAGGTAAATAGGTTCAGTTTGTAAATAAAAATGTTAAAATTTTGGAAAATACATTTTATTTAAAAAAGAATTGAATAAATCGAAATAATAAAAATATAATTAATATATCTAACTATTTTTCTTAAATATATTTTAAAGTCTCCTTTTACCAACTAGTGGTTTATCCGGACTGGACCTATAGTTTGGGAAGTGACAGACAGCACAACGTGGGCTACGAACCACGGTCTTCAGCATTAAGCCTATCGACTGGCGAGTGACCAACTTTAGAAATCATCCCAGAAGACATCCGGTCTTACCCAGGCGGGTTACTGGCGTGACTGCGACCATTTTACAGTAGGAGGACCATTCTATCGCCTTTAGTACTGCTCCACCAAACCGACATATATCTAACTACTCTATTTTTATAAAAATATCATCTTACACATTGTCATTAATTTTTATAAATAAAAATACACAAATATGATAAATAATTGATTTAGTGTTGAAACTACATATAAGGAGAGAGATAAACATTGAAAAATTTTTGAACTAACACGTTTTATATAAAAATTATTGAATAAAATGAAATAACAAAAATAAATTTTATATGCCTTTCTATTTTTATAAAAACACAACATTTAAATAAATTTACATATTTGAGCAATTAACAAGAACTCCAAGGTCCATATAAATAAACATAAACTATATATGAAAGCAGTAAAATTTTCCTAAAGATCTAGAAATATTATCGCTACTATTCTTGATCCACAAACCCCATTAATAAATCGACTACCTCGAGCTTCCGATTAACACATTGTACATTTACTAGTGTAAAATGGATGTATGAACATATTTTAAAGCTAAAAGACATCTCAGTCAATACATCATCATATTCACAAAACAATAATTTATTTACCTATACTCTTATATAATACTCCATTGTATTTCCCTTGTCATTGGATCATCAGGGTGTTATTGATAGTTTTATATTTTGGTTATTTGATCGAAGTTTACTTTTGTTAGCAAATTTAATTATTTCAAAGTATCACGGTACACTGTTCTATATCTTAGCAAAATTCTGTCTAATTTATTCTCTGATTCTTTTAATTTCACATTCTTAGACTTTTAGTCTCAACAAATTCTAGCTACACCTTAGCTATGAAACAAAATTTAAATCAAACTAAAATATATTATGTTAAAATAAGTGTCCCATAATTATTACCAGTTACTAGAGTTTTTACTACTATTCTTAATGGGCAAATCTCATTAATGACTTGACTACTGACTACTTACAATACAACAAGAATCATTTTCTTCTCTGATCTTGTTATCATTAAATGTTGGCATATGTTGATACCTATTCCAAGTCGTTGAAGATGATACTGTTTGGATTTTATAAGTTTTAAAAATTTAATCTTACATTCTGCACTTATCCTTATACTTCCATATTTTAAAACAAATGTATGATAGACTACCAAGAATAATATAACAATTTAATTGTTATTACTATGGAATTATCAATGTAACACAAAATCTAAATATTCTAGATTATTTTGTTGTTTTGATCTGATCGACCGTACCGATCGACTTGAAAAGAATGGACAGCTGTTGGAGAAGAAAGAAAATATAGTTTCATATAGTTTATTCTTTTCTATGGTTTATTCTATGCAGCAGAGTGTGCATACGCCAAATCCGAAGATGTTGTGGAGCAATGTATTCTCAAAATCTGTACTTTTACAGCGTAACTTTCTGAATCAACTCTCAGAAAGATACGTTATTAAGCTTTGGCGTTGTTTTTTAAGTCCATGGTTAAGATTATTTTCAGCAACGTTTCTTTTAACATCTTCTTATACATAGAAATACGGTGCGTCTATTCAAAATTTACTGGGAAAGGATGAAATATTTCCACACATTTATAAATTTTAATAATTCGCGGGGTTCTTCTAGAAACTTAAGTCTTAACTTTTGACTTTTCGCACCCAGAACTGCGATGTCTCCAAAGAGATAAGCGATTCAACGTCATCTCTATGATCGTTACGAAATCATTCTCTGCTTAATGTATATTAGGCAACTGACAGATTAATTAGAACGAAATTAGTAGATAAAACGATCGAAACAATGGATATGCATTAAATCGACAACCGATATGCCTAATGCGCATAATAATGGTTATGATTTCCACAATTTAAAACTATTAAAGAGCGTGTCTTGAGCCTAACAGTTTATTAATCAACTGTTTTCACATGTTTACAGAAAATTATGGAAAATATCCAGAAAGATGAAAATAACACCACAGGTATTGACCGAAATTCGGTCTTGCATCGACACCGTATATCGTTATTTCGACATGGTGTCCCCATGTTGCCAAAAAGACGTGAAAATGTTGTAAAATATATTGAATGTGAAAAAAATGATAATTCTTCTGTCCGGACCACTGAATTATGAAACTGCTGAATTATCTCCAGATTACTCAATTGCCACAATCTCATATCTGGATGTAATATGATTACAGTCCAATCATTTGTATGGGTGTTGTATGCTGACGGCGAAAAATTTCCTAAAAAATTCCATTACTCTCTTCTAAATTTAATATTTAGTTCTTCTTTCTTCTTCTTGTTATTACTCTTCCCGTAAAGCTTTGCGTTCATTTATAGCTTCTAAATATTTTGCTTTGTTGGGATATCCCACTATTTGTTTTCTCTTATATGCAGAATTGATGTACAGAGACTTTTTATTCAATCTCATACAAACTATTTCTCCATTTCTTGGCCCAATTATTTTTGCTAACTTCTGCAACTCCTCTGCCTCTTTGCTTTTACGTACAGCCATTATGAGAATATGTTCGCAAAAGTAGCTAATGTACTTGGTATACATTAGGTAAATATTGCCACAAACACACTAACTTGCGGCCCCCGCATTAATTTCTTTCAATTAGTTTTATTGCTGGGATTATGTTGTTAATTACAATCATTTGGGTCAGATTTATTTTGGACTAATTAACTAACTTCCGTGACATCCCGTTTCAACTATTTTTCATATCGTAAGCACATATTTGTTTCGGAAAAAAAATCTTAAACTCAAAGTCTGTCGATTGATATACTTTTTTAGTGAGTAATAAAAACTTATTTCTTGATTTAGTTGTTTCATCCAAAAAAACGATAATTTTTTAATTATTGTTTAACATACTATTTTATAGTGATGGTCATTACACAGGTGGCAACAGGAAACAAAAACAATGACCCATAAAAAACGGATCGTAAAGTCGTTTCCAATTTTGAAGCCACCTGTTGGCTTTGCTCGTTCTGATTAAGCGGCTATATAAATTTAATGTTCCTTTATGTAATTTTGTGATGCATTCACAAACGCGCCATAGAAAGTGTACGGTTTATAAAACCCTTTAGGGATCTATTAATCCATCGTTAAATCCTTGATGCTCGTACCAAAGTATTTAAACATGTTTTTATCCAGAAAATTGATCAATGAAATAACGTTACTAAATGTAAGATTATTAATATTAAATAGTGTAAAATTAATTCTTAAATGATATATAAATTTTATTCCTTTACAAAACTTGACTATTGTTTATATTGATTGTTATTGTACTTATTGTTGTCTATAATTTAAACAACTCGTATATATAGAGGCGGGCAATTTTTTTTGGTTAATTTTATTTATAGGTTTGAGAAAAACATATCAACTTTAACTAAAAACCAAACTTTTACCAAAAATATAATAAGCGTTACGTTGATATAGAATGGTTTCGCAAGTTTTAATGTTTTCAGATTCCATTACTCTGCTGCAAAGAAACTGTGCTACCACAATCCGACTTTGGTGGCTGTTCACCCAAAATTGTATGATTTCGTCTAAATTTAAGTGGACCAAGTTAATTCATAGCAACTTCAGATTGGCTTCTGACTAGGGATGTTTTGTAGTATTTTCTATTCCTAATAGTTTATGACAAGGAGATTTTGAACATATCGAATCCATCTTAATAAACCTTACAACTTGAACTGATAAATTATTATATTATTTCAAAAAATTTTCAAATGCTTTATTTAAAAAATAAAATGGTATCTAACCATAAATTGTTGGGACCTCCAAGGTGCGAACAATACTTTAGATCTGTTTTAATTCCCATCTTAATTTAGTCTAAGCAAAACCTTAAAATATAAATTCGGCACCACTTGAAATCAGACGCTTGAAAGGGAATATATGGGTATGACCGAAAGATCAGAAATAAGATGGGTAGAACCAAAAAATTATTGTAGCTTTTAGAAAATATCCTACAACTATAGCTTACATAATCATTAAAAATCAATAACACAACTTTATATCTCTTAATTATTTTTATATTAACTTGATTTATCTTTTTTTCAGGTAAGCTGACTGACTGAAACAAAAAAAAATTGTAAGTAAAATATATGATTTATTTGTCTATTTATTTATAATATATGTATCAATGATCGGCCCTGTTGTCGAAAATCGACTACAATTTATTAAGTTAATCCTTTTTCTGTTATAACAGAGTAAACGGAATAAATTAAAAATATTATCTGTATAATAAAACATATTAAAATAACAAATAATCGCAAGAATAAACACACATTAATTTTTTTAAATAGCATTTAATTAAATCTAATTTCCATTAAATTTCAGTAATCAACAAAGTATCAATAAGTTTAAATTATTTCTCTACTGAATTTTATTTAAATATGCTATAATATAAGTATACTTGAATATTCTTTAACTTTTATTTTATAATAAATGAACTAGTACATGTTTGAATACTAAAACAGAAGGTATTTGAATAAAACAATTTTGAAATTTTTACTTGATTTTAGCAGGTATATTCACACATTAACTAACACAATTAGTTATTTTTTACGATTTACAAATGTAAAAGAGTATATTTATATTCACTAAATTAACTATTAATTTTTCAAACCCTTTGTCAAACATTAAAATATATACTCACACCTCTAACATTAATTGTTAAACATCTATATATCTATCGATGCTTTAAAATGTTTACGAATGTACTATTTATAATTCATAATTTCCTTCATAGTCAGCTTTATAGAGAGCTCATCTTTACTTTGCCTTCTATGGCTCTTATTAATCTATTGCTTTCATTTTTTTCACGTGGGAACTAAACACTCACCAACAAATGTGGAATTAAAACAATATGAAGCTATTTTATAATTGTTAGTATTCTGTGCATCATTCATTACATTACATTCATTACATATATATATATATATATATATATATATATATATATATATATATATATATATATATATATATATATATATATATATATATATATATATATATATATATATATATATATATATATATCGCTAAAACCTTTAGAATTACCTTTAGTACAATGATAAACTATATGTCCAGAACCATATCAAGTGTTATCAGTCTCTAAGCATGAACAATTTTTCTTAGCTGTTCTCTGTTCACCAGACATAAAATTAAATTAAAAACTGATTTCAAAATTTTAAATATCTTGTAAGCAAATAGGACAGACGATTATAGTTTCGAAATTTTCGCATATGTCGAGTTTTTCTTTCACAGCTTTATATACCTTCCGATAAAGCAGCCACCTTAATTAGTTCTCTCCACAAAAAAATATAAAATATAATTTTACGTGATCAAAGTTACCATAACTCTTTAATAGTTTCGACCATACGGGAATGACTGCAAATGACAAAATATCTTAAATAAAACTGTTTAAAATTAAATAACTTCGTTCAATAATATATTAACACACTGACTTTCTGCTTCAAATGTAAAATGTAAGTATTTACCTTGCGATTGAAAATTGCCCACCGGCATTTTACGTTAATACGTTGCCAGATTTTTATTTTAAAAAGTTACGCGTAGTTAATTTATTTACAACAGATATGACGCATAATCTACTATCTAAAAGCTGGAGGTGGCAGCGCGTTGACCAGATCCAATGAAAATAGTGCCTAAAATATGTGTTTATATATTTTATCACCGATCTGACTATTCCTAGTTGCTTGATTTGGGTGTATTTTATTTTATTGGAATATATTTTATTTGTAGAACATATTACACAAACATTTTAAGCATAAAAATTCTTTGTCGGTGTAATCATTATCCATTCCTACTTTTACTCCTTCAGTTGCCTCCATTTTCTCTAAAATTTTGCTAAGCCGACCAATATATAAAAGAAGGTATTTCGAATACTTTTAAATCTAAGACTAACGCACAAAGCTTAAAAAAGGTTTATATCACATTATGCTTCATTAGTTTGAAACATTTTATATTCATATCCAAAACCTTTCATCAAGCTTATTACCAATATTCCATATTTCCCTTTTACAAGTTTTAAAAATGTGGGTTTACGATCTTCAAAATATAATTTTTTACAAATCTCAAATAGCTTGCTCAAACATGATAGACCCTCATGATTTATAGAAGTAGCAACTAAGAGCTAGTCAGTGAATTGTAGAAATAAAGATATTTTTCTACTTTCATTAGGTTTGTTGAGATGTGGGAGAGAAATCAAGGTTGTAAATTAAATATATATATATATATATATATATATATATATATATATATATATATATATATATATATATTCTCAATTCTCAAATCTCTCTCAACACTTTCAACAATACTTTCTTCATTTCATTTCAACTCTGTCGCTGTTGATGCAAATATTGTTTTAATTGTCGATGCAGATTCGGTCATCTCATTGTCAATTCACAGATTAAACAATCGCTGAAGCTTCTCCCTCGGGTTCTTAGTGGTGGCGGACAAGGTTGTTTCAAGAAACCTTTTTCTGTACCCCGATTCGCTGAGAATATCAGGGTGGGAAACTTTATCAGGTCTAAGTTCTGACACGTTTCGACTAGCCTCGGTACGTGAACCCTGTTATCCGAAACACTCGACAACCAGTCGATGAGATGCCTCTTTGTTGGACACGTCTGTCCTGTGGACTCCGTGCCGTTCTTGGTTGGCTAATTTTACCAGACATTCAATTCGATGTTATATTTTGTATCAAGCCATAATTATTTCCCGTATCACAAATATTAGGAATATCAGTTAACGTTCTAATAAATTAGACCCGTTAACTATCCAACCCAAAACATTTCTACAATTAACGTAAACTTAGATTAACACGACTGCCCCAAAATAATTAAATTTGCGTTGCAAAAAGCTTTGTTACGAGTTTTTTTTTAATAAAAAAAAACATTATCATCATAAAAGCACGAGCCAACATTATATCAATATACAGTAACAATAGACTAGAACGAAATTTAAATTTGCTAAATGTACATAATATAAATATATCCATAAACAATCTATTATTAAGAATATAATTTTAAACAGACCTTTGTTCAACTACCGATAATATTAAAATATCTAAAACTACCAGCAACAGCTGAATACAAACGTCAAATCGACACCAGACTTCATGCTGAGCTCCCTAACAAATTAATTAGTAGTTTGTTATGCAAATACGCGACTTTGATTGAAGTCTACATCGAAAACTCAGACGGAAAACGAGATCCGTCATCGAAACATGCCCGCTTGCTCTGCTAGTTAATTAGTATGCAATTTTCGGGTTTATCAGTCAGAGATTTGACACCGCAGTAGGAAACGTCTGTATACGCGACGAGAATCGTGTGAATCTTATGTTTATGTTAACTTGATCGAAACTTTGTATACAAATATCTATTTTGTCTTTATTTTTCTTTAACCTTATTTATTTATTATATATAAGAACTTCCAATTAATTTTTAAAGTTATCGCATTGGGTTATTTTAAAACTTAGCGCGTAAAATAAACATAATGTTAAATAAAACAATAATAAATAACTTAACTAATATTAAATAAATAAAATGTAAGAAATACTTTTATTTATTGGTAAATAATATACAAGCATTCAATAAAACGTTATAATGGTCACTGTCTTGATAATATAAGAAGTATTCCAAAGGTAATTACCATAAAATACATCTATAAACTACACCAGTGAGATACTCTTCAAGACACTCTAAGGAACTATATGATTTACAGTCAAGGCGCTTGTCTTTGTATCCAAAAAGTGTATATATTAGCATTTCCATCGTCCGATCCCGATACTAGGGCCCTTATAGATGCCTTCTACCTCATTCGTCAACAAAGCCATTGTATATTTACTTACAAAAAGCAGAAAACATTGAATCAATAAATGATATAACAACTACTTAATCAATAAATGTCAAAATAAATAAGGCAAATAAGCGTGCGAGATCTTGATGTCGAGATGGTCGGGTGACATTTCTGAAATCATAATGAAAACGTACCTGAACAACCAATTTTCATTGATAAGGATCAAATTAAAATATACTGGAAATATAAATCGGTGGTTATTATTACGCAACGAACTTGGACAACCTAATGTTACTATTAAATTCGATGTATTTCATTGTTTTCATTAATTTCATCTTTCATTAGATGTGCTTAGTACAATCTTAATTAATGTATTACTACTGTTCTGTTGTACTTGTATTAATGGACAAGAAAAGCGAGTACGAGATTGATATATCAGTATGTATTTCCCAAAATGTATTAGATGTATGTTTAAATTGTGGACATAGGCTCAAAGGACTTTATGGATTATTTTTTTAATTTTACCTAATAGAATTTCACCCATCGTACTAACTAGATATTTTCTGTACTGGACCTTCTCCTTAATGTCAGTTTTGAATTATAATCTTCGACATTAAACCTGCCGTAATTGCTGACCAATAGTCAACTTCCATTGGGAACCTTCATAGAGAACGTTTGGCTTTGCCCAGCATTGTTACTAACATCAATGGGATGGTAACAGGCCACTTGAAAAGCCCCCAGCCTACTATAGGAAAAACAATTTTTGGCAAAATTAGTTTTTTTTATTCAACATAATTCCCTTCAAAGGTGATACACTGATTATGGCGACTCTCCAACTTTTCGATACAATTTTTGTAGTACGACTTGTCCTTTGCTTCAAAATAGGCCCCAGTTTCAGGGATTTCATTGGACGAACATTTCTTCCTGGCGAGTATTCTTTTGAGATCTGAGAACAAGAAACCGTCACTTGGGGGCAGATCATCCATTGTTACATATCGACGCAAAAACTCGGGTTTATTACGCTTGATCATTTTCAAACACTGCTCCGAATCATCAACTCGTCATTCTTTTTGGTCAAAAGTGAGATCGCGCGGCACCCTCTTCGCACAGAGCTTTCTCATACCCAAATATTCGTGAATGATTTGATGTACACGTTCAATTGATATCTTTAGAGTTATCTAATATTTCATTCAATTTGAATTTACGGTCATTCGAAATCATTTTGTCGATTTTTTTAATGTTTTCGTCGATAGCAAGTAGTTCTTTTGGGCGACCACTGTTGATTTTCCTGGGGCAATGTCCCGAAACTCGACATCAAGCCAAGTTTTTGCATCAACTCTATTTTCGCTACAAAAAACAATATTTTATCAACAAGCGAAATATTTTTATCCATGTTTTTTACAATAACAAAAGTTGGTTCACTCAAAATGCTACAATCCACAAACTAATGATCCTAGAGCTGTCAAATTTATACACGCATCTTTTGAAGGTTGAAGGGCTAACTAAAAAGCATGTGGATTTAATTGTAGTAGCACCATCTATGTGCCAGGCCGGGGACCTTTCAATTGACTTGTTAACTCCTTGTTGGACATAAAGTGTACTTCCAGAACAAATAAAATTCTCCCGATACTTTAATCAGAGTGGCTACCAAGGCAGCAGACTATTTATTCTGGAATAGAATTTTAACTGTTCTAAGTAATTGTTAACAAATATAATTTAAACGATGAGCTGTAATCAAGTAATTGTACATGTATAATATAAATGTAAATGTACACAGCTAATCAAAAATTATACATAGTAAAATATATATCTAAATAAAAAAACGACATGAATATAGCTATAAAATTAATTCACATCAGTAGCATATATAAACAATGCATGGGGAACCCTATTAGAAAATAGCACATTCTTAATTATTTTTTAATAGCGTTACGAGCATTGGGGCTTATTAAAAGATTCATTAGAGAAATTGTAATTGGACGAATCGAGAAAAAGACAAAATAAAAACGTAGCGAGCACAAAAACCAAGAAATCCAAGTTGCAGCGCTTTCCGTTCAGCGAGAAAATTAAATGCGAAACGTTAAGTTTCTTTTTTCCGTTGCGTTTTAATTAAAACGAAACCAAAGCCATAAATTTTTATTTGTTAATTCCGGGTAAGTCTTTAAATCTTAGTCGTCGGGCTTAAGAAAAACAACGTTAAATTATTTACGGTTTATTAAATAAATCGCCAGTTTATGTCGGTTTCCTCTTCGAACGGCGGAGTTCTAAGTAAATTACTTTCCGTACTTTATTATTTTAATTTTGGAAGTTTACGCTCTCATCATTAGATTTTTGTATACTTTGTTTACGATTGATTTCAAACATTGATTCAACATAAATACTCCCTCTCCTCTGTTTTTACATCTAACTCATACATAAACACGAATTGAAGCGATCTCTTAAGTGAAGATAGAAATAAGAAAGGCGTAAAAGAAATAATTGGTGTGGTTAGATAAGAAATAAGTCATCTACTTCTAGTCAACATCTAGTCTACTATTAGAATTAAATTAGTGCATAAAGTCCACAAACAGATGAAAACCTTGTTTTGGTATAGTTCGACTAATAGTAGTTTGAAGGTCTTGAAGCTAAAGCCAGTGCTGTGTAAGAAGATATATTATTGTGATGAAGATGCCAGAAATCCCTCAGAGTCAAAAACTTTTAATTTCAATATATAGAGACGAATAGCTTCTCATAAACTACACATTATATTTCACATTTTTTAAGAAGATTGACAGATAAAAGCAAATATCCAAACGACAGAATTAAAAATGATTAGATGCAATCTAATAACCGTAAGTCCCTCGATAAGCGTCTATATCATGGAAGAAATTTAGCCATTCTGTCAGCAATTGACATTCCATAAACTTCACTTTCTGGTAATAAGCCAATAATGGACCAATTGCAAACGATAATGAAATCATTAAAGTGTGGCAAGACTACTGGCGTCGATCAAGTAACGGTAGAAGTTATCAAGGCCGGTGAGGATTCTGACCTTTCAACGGTTTCACCATCAGCGTGAAATAAAGCAATCATCCTACTTATATTGAAAAGAGGAGATGATACACATCGTAAAAACTCACGAATTATACGTTTTCTGTTAATTGGGGGAGAATTTATGACAACCATACAATTCGGAGCCCACGAAAAGATAGGCCGAGAAGAGCAGGTGGTATTTAGACTGAATCGGGTTGCGTAGATTTGCTCTCAATTTCAATTCAATTTCACTTTGATTTTAATTCTGACTAAATGTACTGACCCTTACTTTGGAAAACTTATATAGCTGACTTCATAAGACATTTTACGGGGTTCCAAGAGCTGTGTACGAATGTTAATTGATTTGTGAATTTCATTGGGATAGAGGTTTTTATTTGCCAAGGATCTGTCGTATCTCCAATAGTTTTCAGCATAATAACGGGTGCAATTATGTGAAAAACTTGCGGATTTGAATTCATTATGATATTAAAAACTGCTTGACCAATATGACGTTCAGTGATGATATCTTTACGTTGCGCCCCTAGCATATGATATACTTCGCATTGCAGAAATACACGACTTGAAAATTAATGAAGAAAAAACCAAATTATTGACAAGCGACGCAATTGACAACCTGGTATTGCAAATCTCAATGACAATAGATAGAGCAAGGGCAGTACTTCAAGTACATGAGATCGGTTAAACATAAGAATAAAGTAGCATCTGCCACTGAAGAACAAAGGCAAATCGGCAAGGGCGCAGGTGCCCTTGCTTCCCTAAAATAGTGCATATGAAATGGAAAAATTGTTATAATCGATACTGAAATCCGAGTATGGCTCGGAGACTTGGATACTTTGTGTCTATGAAGCCTTTCTAATGCTATACTTAAGGAAAATTCTACAATATTTCCGGAAGATCGCATAACAACTGAACTAATTCATTTACTATGTGGTAGAGTACTTAAACAATAAATTCGGAGGCGCAGATTGTAAAGCTTTATTTAGCACTATTGTAAAACGAGAGGTGCAAGAACTCCAATTGCAAAATCAACCTTTTGAGTGGAAAACCCAGGAAGTAACTTCGAAAACTATGTATAGATCAAGGACACTTAAAAGGCTGAAAAGTAGGGAACTAATTTTATTTAAATAAGATACACAATACACAATTTATAGCATATATACTTACCTCCAAATATTCTCAACTATTTATGTACACTGGATTCTGTGATATTGCGAAAATAAATTTCGGGTACTCAAATAAAATTATATTGGCTATAATCAAATTGGCTGAACCGATGTAGCTAATTTGATTATTCGATATCTCTAGAGGTTCAGGAAAGATTTATAGACAAAAAAATAGGGAAAAGTTGCGGCGGAAATAATAAAAACAACAATTTTCTTTTCCCATACAAAATTCCACTGTCACTTATCAATGTTATCACTATCACAAAGGATCCGCATTGCTTTTGGCTTTCAAAAACTTATTTTGTAACTAAAAGTGTTCTATACAGATTAAAACCATGATTAAAGCATACAATGTACCACTCTAATACTTTACCGCTATTCATATCTCAAGCAAATGCAAGTATTTTTCGGTAGATTTGATTCGATAACGTAAAAATTGAAATATGTAGGGACTGTATATGTCTTTGTCACAAATTTACTACGTGAGAACTTCCTTCATTTTATTATAACTGTTAAAATTATTACAATTAAAAATTATTACTTTAATTACTAACAGTGTCTCGGTGCACTCAATAGGTCTCGGGTCGATCCAATTCGAGGTTACCTTCGGGGGGTTTTGTTCAATGGGCGCCACATTGCCCTTGGCTCTCTCCAGTATCCCAAATCACGAAGGGGATATAGAATGCTCTAAACAAAAGGAGATAATGAGAGGGTATGGGGAACAATCACAATCTTTAGATTCTTTTATTAGAATAAACTTCTATTACTATTCTTTAAGAGTTTAAACTCAGACAGAAATAAACAAACCACAAACTATTTGTATAATGTCTTCATCATGAAATATCCCATAAATTATATTCGAAAATACATCCGCCTCGATAATATATCCTAATTTCAAAATAATAGCCGATTTTTAAACAATATACCGACTTGAAAATGTGTTCTATGTAAAGGTATCTTATCCTGAAATATCTCTACTGTGTACGAATAGTGCTCTTAGTCCCCATACCAGAAATATTGAAATGGCTTACTTCCAGTGAGGGTTTGCTTTCAATGAAGGTTCTTCTGCGGGACCACTCTCCCTTCGGATATCTCCAACCGCTAGACGCCCACTTCAGGTCACGTCTCCACAAGAACTGAGGACAAACCTCCCCGAGGCACTCTTTCTGGTTTGATAGTTCGAATTTTAATTAGATTCTTTAGGGTTTTGGTAAAATTTAAATTTCTATCAGAAATAAGTTAAGAAAATCAATTGAAGATATAAAGACAAATTTATCACTTACTAGGTGCGTTGTTATTACTATTAGATGGAGATCATTAATACTTACAAATTTGTATTTGTTAACTGTGGTCCAAAAACTAAAAACGCTTTTTCAGACAACAATTTAGTCAAAATGTTTGAATCAAAACAATATAGCATTGGGCCGAGTACCATCGAGTCATTAGATCTGAAGAAGTGGCTATTGTTAATATCGGAGAAAATTTGCAAAATAACTGTGATACAATTGGATTAATTAATACTTAAAAATGTCCCCAAGATATCGTATGTCTCCAAGAGACACTTATGTTATATTACATCAAATATGCACATTTTCTAATAAATCATGCAATTAGAGGACAAAAATTACACTTAATTTACATAAACGGTATATAAATAAATTTTCACCGAATAATTTTACATCATTTCTTTATTAATTTCCCTCCCACAATAATCTCCTGTCGGTTCTGTCGAACTGTGCAACGTTCAGAAATCGAAGCAATTAAACTTTACACACTGTTTGAAGCCATAGTAATTAATTATTCCGCACGTTCCGACGGCCTCCCCCCGTGTTTTCACCGGGAAAATTAATGGAAAAATTCATTATCCGATTTTTTACCGGGGAACCGGGGAAAAAATCAAATTTATAATAATTTCGCCCAACTAAGGCCCGGAAACCTTTATTTGTATTCTATGGTCGGCCCTTATTTTTAACTAATTAAGTTCATTAAGATTGCGTTAATTAACAGTTACTTTCGCTTTGGTTTTCTGACTTTCGATGTTTGCCGAATTTAAATTAATATTTTTGATAAAACTTGTTTTCGTGATTTTTTCGGGGTCCGTTTTTTCGATGTAAAAAAAGGTGGACTGAAAATTATTTTTCGTAATTAGTATTTTTACATTAAAAAAGCCTCTTGGTAACAGATTTTTTAAATTTTTATCGGTAATATTCGGAACTTTTATCATTAAATTATGCATAAAAAGATGTGTTTCAGTTTGGATTGAATTTATTGGGAAATAAAATAAAACCTAAGATTGTTTAACTTTTATGTACTAGAAGATGCACTTTGTTATCACTATATAATTTTCTGTTAATACCCATACACATATCTCTCGCAAGAAATCGCTTTGTAATTAAATAAATACGTGTTTAAGAGATTATATACAACATAGTAGGGAAAACCGAAATAAATTTAAAAAATAGTTCCAGAATTAGTTCTTATCTTTAAGGACATTTATTATTTAATCTTAACATTTTTGTAAATGTCTAATCACAGTAAAATCACAAAAATTAGACATATAACAAATTATTTGTGGACAGAAATCATTAGGCGAGACTAAAAACAATTAAAATTATCGGTTAGGGAACAATTTAAATAGAAAATGCATTTTTTCAAAATGTTTGAAATATAAATTCATATTGTAACTCTATCCCATGTATCCGATTTATTTGGCCAAACACCACATAATATAAGAATATATTCAAAGGAATATAACTTAAAAGATGCCATCAGCTTTGTTTCTAGAAAGGGTAACTAAATATGTACTTAGAATGATACCTTAAACTTTTTTAAATTGTTAAATTATTTATACTTTTGGACATGTGTTAAGTCAATTAAAATACTATTATTGCTATAGTTGCGAATTTAATTCGTACATTAATGTTTGGATAGACGATGTCCATATTATATGGCGAAAAATATATATAAAATTCTTCACTTTTGTTTTTTTAATTAAAATATTCGGAATCATTATAACTTAATTCTGTGAAACCTGGTGGGAAATCTTAATCTTATTGTTTGTCATTATATCAGAATCTTTCAACCAAAATTTAAACAGAAAAATCTCAATAACTCTTACAATTTCTTCTAATAAATTGCGTTTCTAGAATATTTTTTAAGCAAGTATGATTTTCTTGTGTTCCTCTATCATATTTTTCAAATTCACAAGATATCTTAAAATTCGGACTAGAACCCCTAATATATATATAAAAAAATCTAAAAGGAATGTTTGTGAAAAAATTTAAATGGGTGAGATAATTCATGTTTTGTATATAGACAGGATAGAATATTTTATTATTTTAGAATGTGATTAATCTATTTCAATGCGACATTTTTGTGTACACCGTTTTTAATTTTATTCGTAGTTGAATAAACTTGTCGACAAGGCGGGTATATTAATTTGTTGTCTAAAAAATTTTTACATATTTTAACTTCATGTCATTCCTTTCCACATTCCTCTCATAACAAATTCACTTTTCACACGAAATATCAACATACATAAATATGTATGTATAAACAAACATTTCTAGTATTTTGCCTTTAAATTGTTTTCTGATTTTAAAAATTACTTGTTGAGAGTCTGTATACGTCAAATTGAAACAGATAGTATACTCTCTAAGTATTCTTTTTCTTTTAATTATTATTTCTATTAATTGTTTAATTAACATTAGTTAATAAAAAGATAAAGAAAATATAGGTTAAGTATGTTAACTTTGAAATTACAGTATTTCTAAAATAATACTGTTGCAATAGTTGGAGATTCGAATCATAAATGAATCATCGTAATTCTCTATGTGTGTAATCTTTCCTGTTACGCTAATGATTAGAGTTGCTAAGACAGACTGAAACACGTGAACACATTTCACTGAAAAAAAATTATTAATAACATACTTTTTAATTAGAAAATTCGGAATCATTAAACTTGAACACAGTGAAACCTATATCTTTTCAGAACATCCCATTAATTACGCGTTCACGCAGTAATTAAGTCATGTACAAATTACCGTAGTGCTCGTTTAAATGATCATGTGCGGTATTGTATTCTTTCAATTTTGTCCAGTGGTCGAACGTTTGAAAATCGAAGCAATTAAATTTTACGGACTGTTTGAGGTCGAGGCAGTAATTAATTACTCTGTCTTTTTTTCAATGTATTTTTTTTCAATACATCAGGGGGTAATTAACGAAAAAAATCATTAAGTGTTCGAGGGAATTTGTTTTGTTCGATTTAATAGTCCTCTCGCCGTTGTGTTGAAAAATTGCTTTGTTTTCACTTTTGACAAAAGACTGGAAGTATAAATTATAACTAAAAAAATGTAAATTAGTTTTAATTACCTTTTATTGACGCTATATTTATTAAGGTACAGCGAGACTCCTGAAGAGAATATTTTAAGTATAATTTTTTTCAATGTATTTCCTTGATCTCGTTCCTCGGTC
Source organism: Rhynchophorus ferrugineus (assembly GCF_030347505.1). Classification (NCBI taxonomy): domain Eukaryota; kingdom Metazoa; phylum Arthropoda; class Insecta; order Coleoptera; family Curculionidae; genus Rhynchophorus; species Rhynchophorus ferrugineus. Next base: position 47,753,203 of record NW_027472580.1, read on the forward strand.
GTAGTTCTAGAATTATTTTTTAGGATATATATTTTGATATCACCCATGTTTTTTTTTATAATAATATAAAACAACATAATTTTTTTCTATCTGGCTTTCGAGACATTTTCAAGAACCAGTCTCAACGCGATTGTTGAATAATTAACAGATTTGGAACCTTAAAATCATTAAATGTAATTTATATATATAATTTATTATTATGTAATTTATGTATAATATATATATATATATATATATATATATATATATATATATATATATATATATATATAATATATGTATATATATATATATATATATATATATATATATATATATATATATATATATATATATATATATATATATATATTTAAGCCCCTTTTAACCTAGTGGCTTTCTGGATCGGTCCTACTGTTTAACTTGGGCTCCGAACTACCACTCTCGGCATTAAAGCCTACCAACTGGTGAGTGACCTACTTTGTAGATCTTCCCAGGGGACATCCGATCTTAGCCAGCCTGGTTACTGGCGTGATTAGGATCATTTTCGTTGTCGGATTTTGCACTCTTGTATAAGGACAGTCACAAACGTAAATTTACGACTATGCCTCAGCAGGACTCGAACAACTAATGTTTACAACATACTAGATTGTTATATGTTCTTTGCCAACTGTATACCAATATCGGTGGTAAATCATTCAAAATTTATTTAAACAGTTCTAATTCTAGTTAAACATGAGGTTGTTGTTTGTTATTAACTTTGTTTTTAAACACTTCAATAACATCCACAGAAGAAAAATGTACATTCTGGATACTGTACATTCATAATTTTTTTTTATTAAAAAATAATATAAACCTATCTTGGAATTATTGCTTTATTGAAGGAATCAAATTACTGTGGAAATATTTATATACATATATAAAAATTAATTGCTGTCTCGCAAAAAGTCTCACTAAATCTGGATAATAGTCTATTACATATTATACAGGGAGAAATTGGGAAATATAGTGAGAAAAATAGTAAAAACAGCAATGTTGTTTTCCCATACAAAATGCCTCCGTCATTGTCGCCAATAGTTTTATTTTCAGAAAGGATCAACATTTTTCTTAGTTTTCAAATATAAACGTTTTAAAATGTATGTAGTGACTAAAAATTTTATACAAATGTATATATTTTTAATATTTACAGTGATTCGATAACAAATGAAAAAGGATATGATGTGAAGAAATAATGACATATGTAAAATATTGATATAATTATGTGTCATCAGTAATTTTGAATCGTTTTCTAAATGCGGTTACCCATTTATCAGGAATATGTTATATCCTTGAACTATATAGTGACTGTTTATGGTAAAGCATAGTTTGTATATGTTATTCACATGTGTTTTCATTAAGTAACAAATTTTGTGTGCCAATTTCTTTTGCTACTGTTATTAACTATGTTAGAGGGATTTAGAGACATTGGTTAATTGTAACACCGTAGCCGAAATTAGCTCGTTTTAAAATTACCCGATTTTTTCCCCTTCAATTAACACCCTTCAACTAATCAATCAATTAATTTTGCTTTTGATTAAACCTAAAATTACTTTGGATTCTAGAAGTCCGAACTGGTTGATACAAATTGCAGGTATGTATGTAAAATAATAAAAGAACCTAAAAAATAGCATAAACTAATTGGGAATCCACTGAAAACATTTTAAGAGGCATTGAAGTAAATTACATGAATTTTAAGGTTGCATTTATAATCACAAAGTTACTAATTGAATTAAAATGTGTTTTATTTATATTATTGTTTTATACGCTTTTGTTTTATTTGAATAAAATAAATAAAATTTTAAATTTATACTATTTATAAGGTTGGGTTATATTGTTTTGAATACGTAGTAGGAATATAGTTTTTACGTATTTCCATACAATTCTTTTACATTTTCTCTCCACAAGAACCTTTCTTAAACTTACTACAAGACATTAAATGTGAACATTAGACGATTTGCTCCATGCGTCCTTAAATTTTGTACCTAGCAACATACTTAGTCATTCATTTGTGTTTATATGCCATATATAAGAGGCTAGCACCAACAAAAGATCTATTTACTATTTTTTCTAACAATGCTGCAATCTGCTGCAACCAAATAAAATCTAGACCAGCGAAAATCTGCCGCGTATCGATTGAAGTTTCGTCTTAAAGAATCCTCATCAAGCCGCCGCATAATGTGCAATCTATATGCAAAAAAGATGCACAAGGCATTGTGCTCTATGGATTCTTTGCTTATTCTCCTTTCGCGAAAGCTTTGTACGGAAGCTTTTATATTATTATTTTCTTGTAAGGCATAGGAAAATCCGCTTAAGAAAATTTTTCAAGTCTGGTACGATGAAGACTTGAGCGCAGACAAATATTTGATGGGTAAAGATTAATTATTAATATATTGAGGAGGCGATGCATTATATAGAGGATTTTCCTGTTACGGGACAGGATTGTGTGCTGGAAAAGTTGCCGCAGATTATAATTTATCAACAGCATACACAATATAATTTATAAACTCATTGAAGTTTGTTCGCAGACTAAGTAAAGAATAAATATGTTGAGGTTCATGTTTTAATCCTAGTTTAATTCACTTTCTTTTCCTGCATTACTTGTTGCTTATATATATTTATAATGTTAAATATATTTTATATATTGTGCTATTTATTTTTGGTCAAAAACTAGTGCTAAAATAACGTAAGTGAAAAATGAAGTGCGTGAAATAAACAATGTATTTATTTTATTTTTTTTATCCTCTGGAAGTAAATTAAATAAAATATTAAAAATTAAAAAATGGCAAACCATAGCGGTTCAACCAAATCACCTGCACACTTTGATATAAGATTAGAACAGGCAGCAATAACGCAAACTCCACCATCAGAATGGACTACAGTCATTAACAAAAAACGATTGAGAAGTCCAGAAGAAGAAATCGCGAGGAAACAAACAAGAATCAGTGACTATTGGTTGCAGAAACCGATAGAGACAAAAAACAGTTTTAGCAACCTGTCGGAAGAAATTGAAGAGAACATACAACCAAGCCCTGAAAAAGTTGTTCCCAAACCACCACCAATAACAGTCTATAAGGTAGGAATAATAAAAAACATCCATGACTTATTGAAAACCATTACTACGAACTACACAATTAAAACAGTGAGCTATGAAACAATTAAAATCCAATTGTTCGAAGCGGATCACTTTAAAGTTCTTATAAAAGAATTAGATGAAAGAAACACCTAATACCATACATTCAGGCCAAAATCCGAGAGAACATTTAAATTCGTATTAAAAGGATTACATCACGGGACGGACTTTAACACCATCAAGGTAGCACTAGCTGAAAAAGGCCACGAGGTCGTAAATATTCACAATATACGACATCACACGACAAAAAAACCTCTGCCTATGTTTTATATAGACATAAAACCTAATGGAAATAATAAGGCGGTGTATGAAATCACCAAATTGGAAAATAATATTATTAAATGCGAACCACCACATATAAAAAGAATTATACCACAATGCACAAGGTGTCAAGCGCACGGGCACACAAAGACTTACTGTCGCAAATCATATAGATGCGTAAAATGTGCAGGATAACATAAGACAGGAGATTGTACTCGTAAAGTTCGCGATGAAAAAGTGAAATGTGTTAACTGTAACGGAAATCATCCAGCGAACTACAAGGGTTGCGCAGTTCACAAGCAACTACAGCAGAAACTCTATCCTGCCTTAAGGGAAAAAAGGCATCAACAAAAACAATCCACTACTACCAATCTACCACTACCCACCAGAACAAGTCAACCAGACATAACTTATGCCCAAATAGTTGAAAATGGTTCAGCACAAAAACGAGAGACAATATCTCAACCTACTGAAACTAGCAACATCTCAAGATTAGAAAATATGATGGCCAAACTAATGGATCAAATGATCAATTACTCACAACCGTCGTAAGCAAACTTGCCTAATGCCTGAAACCAATAGCTACAAAATCGCCGTCTGGAATGCCAATGGGCTCCAAAAACACGCCAGGGAACTAAAAATGTTCGTAAATGAACAAAATATTGACGTTATGATGGTTTCCGAAACACACTTTACGGACAAGAATTATCTGAAAGTTCCTAAATATAAAATTTATCATACAAATCACCCTGATGATAAAGCACATGGAGGTACAGCCATAATAATTCGAGATGATATAAAGCATTTCGAAAAAGAAAAATTCCGCAAAGACTACCTGCAAGCCACCAGTATAACCATAGAGGAAGCCCATGGACCATTAAAAATTTCTGCGATTTATTGCCCACCCAAACAAAACAACAAGGCAGAACAATTTCAAGAATTCTTCAGTACGCTAGGTAATAGATTTATAGCAGGAGGAGATTATAATGCAAAACACTTAATGTGGGGTTCAAGAATAATAGCCTCAAAAGGTAGAGAACTGCTCAAAGCCATAAGGAAAGATAATTTACAACATATCTCTACTGGTGAACCAACATATTGGCCTTCAGACAGAAATAAAAAACCAGATACAATAGATTTCTATATTACAAAAAATATTGATCCAAAAAAGTGTCAGGAAGAATCATGTTTCGACCTGTCTTCTGACCATTCACCAATAATAGTAACAATTTCTTCAAAAATTACCATCAAAGATAAACCCCCTTCTCTGTGCAATAATAGAACTAACTGGCTCTCATTTAGAGAAAACTTAGACCAAAATATCTCTCTAAACTTACCGTTACAAACTGAAATGGATATAGAAATAGCAGCAATAAATCTTACAAAAAATATACAGGAGGCAGCATATTCCGCGACTCCCAACAGTGAAACATTTCCAAGAAAAAATACACATATATCATGTACAATACAAAAAAAGATAGCAGAAAAAAGAAAGTTACGACGAAATTGGCAACAGCAAAGGACTGAAGAGAATAAAAAAAAATTTCATAGGGCCATAAAAGAGCTGAGAGATCTAATCCAAATTGAACAAAACCAAGGCATTCAAGAATACCTAGAAAACTTGACATCAACTGAGGCTACAGACTATTCGTTGTGGAAAGCAACAAAAAAGCTTAGGAGATCCCAGCAGCATAACCCACCTATTAAAACAAGCGAAAATAATTGGGCGAGAAGCAATAAAGAGAAGGCCGACATTTTCTCAAAACACTTAAAAAATGTTTTTAAACCTTTCCAGTCTCAGCTACATAAAGATGACGAAAATAAAATTACTAGCTTTTTAGATTCGCCATTTCAAATGGATTTACCGCACGAGAAACTAACGGTCAAAAAAGTTAAACATACAATAATGAGAGAGATTAATATTAAAAAAGCTCCTGGTTATGATTTAATTACTGGCAAAATTTTAAAAGAACTATCAGAAAAGGCTATAAAACTATTAACATATATATATTTAATGCTATGCTACGAATTAATTACTTCCCTAGTATCTGGAAAGTAGCTAAAATATTAATGATTCTTAAACCAGGAAAAATACCAGAAGATGTGACCTCCTACCGACCTATAAGTTTATTACCAATAATCTCGAAAGTTTTCGAGAAATTATACATAAAAAAACTAAACTATATAATAGAAAAAAGAAAAATTATTCCAGAACATCAGTTTGGCTTTCGCAATAAGCATGGGACTATAGAACAAGTGCATAGACTTGTAAACCAAATAAACGCTGACCTAAATGCCAAAAGATATTGTTCGGCTGCTTTCCTAGACATATCTCAGGCTTTTGACAAAGTATGGCATACGGGCTTGCAGGTTAAACTAAAGAAACTTTTCCTTCATCCTGACTATCAGTTACTAAAATCGTATCTCACTGACAGACATTTTATTGTAAATCAAGGCGATGAACGTACCGAATTAAATCCCATATTTTCAGGAGTTCCGCAAGGTAGTGTACTGGGTCCAGTACTGTATCTTCTGTATACGGCTGATCTGCCCACCACAAAAATAACTACTGTGGCAACATATGCAGACGATACAGCAATCTTAGCATCCCATGAAGATCCAGTCACAGCATCAATAAACCTACAAACCCACCTGAAGCACATACTCTCTAAACGGAAACAACTAGGACTAAAATTATATCAAATGTATTGGCTCATTGGGCGCAAATCCAAGTTATCATTAGATAACAAGGTATTGCTGTATGAGTCTATACTCAAGCCCATTTGGACATATGGAATTCAACTATGGGGTACCGCTAGCAAATCTAATATATCCATCATTCAACGGTTCCAAAATAATTTGTTGCGTGCCATTGTTGATTCTCCGTACTATATTTCAAATAAAGTGATACAACGCGATATTCCTCTAGAACCTATAACGAGTGTAATCCAACGTGTTTGTGTGAAGTACTTCGAAAGAGTGTCAGTGCATCCCAATGTACTCGCTAATCAGCTAAATATGCGACGTGATAGTGAAGTGCGTAGACTAAAACGTTTAACACCACCTGATCTGATTACTGGACATATGTAGAGTTTAGAATAAGCATTAGAATAAGACTAATTAATTAAGATAATATTTTATACAGAAGATTGCTTAATGAAGTGATTTTCTACATGCCATGTATATATAATATAAACAGAAGAAATACTTATTGCCAATAGGGCAGATTGTGGACTCACGAAGAGTAATAAAAAAAAATATATTGTGCTGACTAATAAAATTTTTATAAAATACTAATACTATGATGAAAAAGTATAATGGTGGTAATGTTCATTATTAAATCCTTTAACAAGGCCAGATTGCCAGCAAGAAATATTAGTTGACTGTTTTGTATCAAACAAACAAGCAATAAGACGAGCTCTCCGCAATACGGATGCTGCTACAAGAGCCCTTGCTAAACCCATCCCGGCCCTAATGTACTGACCGCCTGAGACACCAAATGAACTCACATCTTTACCGTTGGAAAATGAAGACCCGGATAATGGATCCACCGTGGTGGGAAAGAGGAAGAGAGGTCCCATCACCCCGCCCCAACCAAGTCAGCTGTCGAAGGCGTTCGATAGGGCTAGACATGCAGCTGGAACCAAGCCGGTTGCCAATCCGTCTACCCAACCCATCCAGCAGAGAGTCAAGGCCAACTCGCAACCATCAACCTCCAGTGATAGCGTCAGATCAGCGTCCACCAAACCGATAACTAAGACCGCTAGCCAACCAACGCCCAAGCGAGCGGCCGTCAAGTCGATCCAGCCTATTCAGGTAAGTAGCCAGGCTATTAACTCATCAAACACTTCTCAAGCAACCACAGCTCCAAACACTTCGGGAACTCTCTCACAAACTCCAAGCCCACTACCTATGCTAACTCTTTCGGCGAACCCAAATCCAACCACTGCTCCTAAAAAGGAAAAAATCCCACCCATCGTTCTTCCTGACATGAAGAAAAATTCAGAAATCATTCGATTCGCGAAAGATAATTCCATAGAAATTACTGCAACTTTAAGCCGAAAGGATGGAACTCGCTTATTTGTACCAACTTCGAACGACTTCCGCAAACTGACTAAGCTTCTTGAAGACCGAAAATATGCGTTTCACTCCGTCTGCCCTCCTTCTGAAAGGGCAATACGAGTAATCATCCGTAACATCCCAATGATTGTAACAGTTGACGGATCCAAAAAACACCTTATTTCGCAAGGTTTCCACCCAAAATCTCTTCAAAGGTGGAAACTTAAATCAGGCGAAGACCTTTCCATAATCCAGGTCGTCCTTCCTAACGAAGAAAGGAACATCATTAGTCTCACCAAAATTGGCCTGTCAAACGTGAAAGTCGAACTCCAGCGAGGCAACGGCCAGCCTGTACAGTGCTACAACTGCCAATTGTTTGGCCATTCCAGTTCCCGTTGTAGAGCGCCTCCCCGGTATGTCAAATGCGCCGGACACCATGAAACCCGTTCGCAATTGTGGAAACCCACACACAGCTAATTACACAGGCTATAGCTGTCCACCAGCTCTCGGGAATCTTAGACCAATCCAATCCAGACAAGCCTCCTCAACACAAACTATGCGTGGCGCAACCAGGGGGGATGGAGGTTAGCTCAAAAGCTTGCCTCCTCCAACCGGGCGGCTCCCGCCAATATCCCAGCCCCTGCCCCAATGCAACCTCCTGCACTGCCAGCGGGTCTTCCAACTACCTTCACACTGCAGCAGATGCTCCGCATCCTGCAGTTCTTTCAATTCCAACAATTCCTTCCTAATGTAGCCGCCTAAGCGACAATCCCTTTCCCGTCTAGCTTTGAGCAGTTGTTTACTCGCGAAATGGCTTCCAAAGTGCTAATAATCATGTCGTAGAACGCCAACAGCTTACGCGATAAAAAAGTGGAGTTGGAACTCATTCTTTCGTCTTCAGACATCGATATAGCACTTATCTAAGCGACTCTCCTAAAACCCTCTCATCGTTTTTCCCTTCTAAACTACACGGTTTACAGGAATGACCGTGTCGTAACTCGCGGTGGCGGAACTGCTATCCTAGTCAAAAATATAATAACAAAGCGCCATCAAGCCAAGTTCTATCATTCTGAAAAAGTGCTAGAAATCAGATGGCACTATGTCTGATAAGTAGGCTGGGTAAGCCATAATTTTTCATTTAAACTGTAACAATTTATCATTCCCAACATTTTCAACATGTGACCGATAATTGTAATGCTCTTGGATGCCTCTGTGTCTGATATTCGCTGTTCATGTCTTCTTGGCGACAATACGTCGTTCAATTTTATGTCAAGTGAAGTCGTTAAACATTCGAAGTAACAATTTCATTGGGTTTTAGCAACTCGTAATACACTACACTTTTCTGGTCCTACTAGATAGGTCCTTCTTTCTGGATAGCCATTGCATCTATACGTCTGGTAGCAATTGATTCATTAACTATAAAGCTGCTGAAGGAGCAGTCTTTTTTGAAAATTTGAGATGGATTTTTGTCAACAATGTCGAAAATTTTATTTTGAGCCTTGAGCGTTGTCATCTTTAGCGTGTATATTCACTTAATAACTCGATAATACTAAATGGAAAATAGCCCTTTTATCTATGGAAATGTTACAACCATTGAATTTTACAGTTGTGTACATTAATACTTATTACAGTCGGCTTGGTGGCGCAGTGGTAAAGGCGATAGGACGGTCCTACTGTTGCGATAGTCGCGGGTTCGAATCCTGCTGGGGCATGGTCGTAAATTCATGTTTGTGATTGTTTAAAATTTGTAAATGTTTTAGGCAAGATTGTAAAATCCGACAAGGAAAATGATCCCAGTCACGCCAGTAACCAGGCTGGGTAAGACCGGATGTCTTCTGGGATGATTCCTAAAGTTGGTCACTCGCCAGTCGGCAGGCTTAATGCTGAGGACCGTGGTTCGGAGCCCACGTTAAACTTTAGGTCCAGTCCAGATAAACTCATAGTTGGTAAAAGGAGACTTTAATATATAGAAATATATAAAAAATACTTATTACATTTCACCAATAGATATCACACATCGCAAGGCACAAAATACATGTAAACACCTAATTAAAATAATTTAGAATGTATATCTAGAGTGTTTTAATATCATATCATACATTATATTTACGCGCCATTTTAAGTTATATAGTCTTTGTATAGTCATCAGTTGACGTATATGACAAACTTAAAGCCTATTATGACAAAAATACATCTGAAAGAATTAAAACTAACTATATCATCGCGGGTTTAAATATTCCGTCGCCAACTCGCCCATATAATCTGGCTAAATATTATGACAATTTTTTGTATGATATTCTCGCCCAAGTCCGAGTCGTAATTCGGTTTTTGTCGCTCGTTTCGGACGCGTTAACTGTCGAGGCACCAAAACCATTTTTCACTCAACAGCGCGGCCATGGCAATATTGTCGCGAAATAGAAACCGGAGAGAAAAAGACAACGACTGCTTATTGCGGCCGGTTGTTATGTGCCGTGGCACAATTTCAATCCTGACCATGTCGGCTTCTGTGTATAGTCATTGTTATGAAAGCGATGTACCTCCGTCGAGGTTCATTGTTCTTTTGTAGCGGTCAATATCAGAAACATAAGTCGCAAAAGGCGACTTAGTAATAATAAATTTGTTGTTTCTACTAGTTATTTATAAATGATGTTTAACAGGCATTATATGATTTGTGAGGGGATGAAAACACACTTTTATATTATTTAAATAACAAGTGAGCAAGGCAAACATTCGGTACACTTTTAACATATTATATTTTGTGAGAATATGACTACAAATTTTTATCTTATTGTAGGTTTTCGTTAAATCTTGGATTAGATATATTTAACAAAATATTCGTTTACAAATTAATTTATTATTGTTGCTTTACTGTATCTGTCCCAATATACAATCAAGAAGACGAGATATAGTCCTTTCAATGAAACAGTCAATGCATTTCATCGAAATTTATAATACAACGTTACCGCATCAAATTTGGGTTTTGGTTTTTGACTATGGCATTCCAAAATACTAATATAAATAAAACTATGAAACAAAAATAACGTTATCATATATAGTTTATTTTAACACTGTTGTGCGCTAATGCATATATTTTTGAAGGACTTTAACTACAGTTGATTAAATAGCCACAATAATTTGTAGGTTAAAGTTGTTTTATTATAATTCATTGAACTTTTTTTCAACACAATCTATGAAGTATATAATTAGGCACAATTTATTATGTAGTGATATTTCCTGGAGTAATAATCTGCCTAGTTAACAAATTGTATATCCAAGTACTGTGTTTTACATTCATTAGAAAGCGTATTAACCTTTTTAAATTTATTTCTTGTTTCCCTCCTTCCTGTATTTCCTTATTAAGTTTTTTTGATATCCCTAAATGTCACTGAGTATCTTCTGTTACTGCCTGTCTATATTTTCCTTTATTAAATTATCACTACATTCTGCAATTCTGCAAAAGTTAGTTTTAGTTCTCTCCTCATAAATTGTAACCTAATTCTCATGTATATTCTAAATAATTATACAAATATCAATACATATAAATAGTTCATACAATACAATATAACTTTCTACAGTTATCCTATAATCATTATAAGTTTATCTTTAACTGTTTCTGCTCTTTTCACTCCGTGTTGGTAATTATCACCATTGGGCTATGAGCCCACAGCCAAAAAGTCTCATTCAATCTCTTTCACTCCCAATCACTGTTCAAGTAAACAATCATATCAAATTGTTAAATTCTAATCTATCGAATACATGTAACGATTCCACCATCTGTTTAATTTCTTTTTTCAGTCTGTCTGATGGAGTTTATTAAATACGAAGGTACTATTGTAAACAATGTTTCTTTCTAGAGTTTATATTTTTTCAGGCTACTTTCTAAAAAAAGTTAATTATATAAAACACAAATATTTAATATAGCTTTAGAAATTGAACAAATATTAACTCAGCTTCAGGAACACTAATATTCCACTACGAATAATAGTATATCTGCAAATAATTATTAAAATATGTAATGGCTATATATGACTAATGAAACATAATAAAACGTTATTCTAACTTTTATCTTTGTCCATAAACTTCCTTTCTTGATATATTTTAGTCTCGAACTGGACATACTGTTTAACGTGGGCTTCGAACCTCGGTCCTCGGCATTAAGCCTACCGACTGGCCAGTGGCCAACTTAGGAACCATCCCAGAAGACATCCGCTCTTACCTAGCCTGGTTACTGACATGAATGGAATGGTTATTCCTTGTAGGATTTTTGACTGTTGCCCATAAAAGCATTTATAATTTCAATCAGAAACATAAAGTACATCCATGTCCCATCAAGATTCGAACCTGCGAATATGACAAGAGTCCATAAGGCCATAAAATTTTGCTGCCCTTAGAGTCTATAATAAATCTTACTTAATGTTATGATAAGTTTTTAACATGTTTTTTTTTAAACCATATTTAAAAGTTCGTGACCTCTCTGTGGGTTATCTTTACACCACTTAAATCCTATGTTTCCTAACATTTTATGAAGAAATGACTTACATGCCTCAAAGAGCTGCAGATCCTTAAGCTTTCTATGGATAGTTTTCAGACTAACAGTTTTATTTGAAATAATTGTGTTAAATTATTAAATTATCATTTATGTGGAAAACACTACTCACTGTTTCTATACCTTTCATAACTTAAACCTCGAAAAGAGCTAACATCGAGATGATCTAGAGTTGTATTCACCTGCTCTCAATGTTTATATTAACCTTAAATGTAGCTGTAACACAATAAAAATATTTCCAATAAAACTCCATCAATTTAATATTTAATAATATACACACTTGGCTCTCTAATAAATTTTACTGGCTAGAGCCAAAAGAACGTTTGCCGGTTTATAGCCTCTGATTATTATCATTAACATGTGACAACGATGTCGACCTGCACCAACACAGTCATATTTTATTGATCAATTGGGTTACACGTTCGAAGCATCAGGCTCTTTTTATATGGAATAATGATGATTATTAAAATAAGAAGGAAAACCCCGTTCCGAGTTTAAAACGAATTTAAGTAGTTCTTCGATGATTACTTCGTTTGTCAGTTAATCAAAGAACTATGCTGTGGCAGCATTTCATTACTCTTGTGATGTTTGCAATACGGTTCAACTCTAAATAGGCTTTATAATTGCCTGATGAATATTTGGTCTTTGTTCATGTCAGGAGTCTAAGAGATAAGTGTACTAAGATCTGTACGGGATCTTTGATTTTGAGCCAGATCTAATCTTTGTCTAACACGTTTTATATTAGATTTGAAATCTGTAAATACACCCCTTGCTGAACACAGCGGTAAAAATGTTAATGTGAAATACAAAATCATTTTTTGCACTGTTTCATCAAATATGAATAAGATTTGGGTCTATCACAAAGATTATATACCAAGCAAAGTACTAAGAAGTGGTACGATTTTGGTTCTTTGATTCTGAAGCCAATTTGTATTTAAAACTTAGCCAAAAAATTGTTGCTGTTAGTTTTATGGCACAGGAGAAATATTATTACAGGACGATGCCTAAGATGGTAAAATAAGAAACTTTTTGACTGTAGACACATTCATTCTATTATCTAGAATTATGGGAAAAATATGTATCAGTTTAAAGGACCTAATATGAATCCCTAAAAATTTATTAAATTTATTGCTATAGAATTGTATCGCCTTACAAAATGAAGTTATACCAACTATATTTTTGGAACAATATTTTTGCGAAGAACAGTTACCGTACGTAGGCTTCAAACAACCCTCTTAACTTAAAAACGACTTCCTAAAACATCCGGTATTACCCAGTATTGTTATTAGCGCATGTAGTAATATGATATTAGAAAATGCAGTTACAGTACGAGTACCAGCTACTAACTACTAACCTAAAAAATATCTTAATGAGTATCCTAAAAAATTGAGGTATGATCCGAAGGGAATAATTATCCAAATTGAGATCTGTTAAGTTCAACAATTTAGATTATTAAAACTATATGATGTATTTTCAGCAACCTGGTAACTAAAATGTTCAAGACCAATCAAGAAGAACGAGATGCCGAAAACATGAAACCCACCAATCTGAGTTCCACCCCCCACGGGATTTCAGAGTCTTTTGTTTAAGTGGGGCTCATTAAAGCGCCTTTGTCTGTCGCTGTTGCTCCCATAAATAAAGACCACGTTACGAATTAGGTCTGATTCGAAGGACACGAGAACGCTATTAAAAGTCATTTTTAGATTCTACTTATTTTCGAGCTGCTCTTTAGTTAACTTTCAGGTCAATGCCGCTATAAGGGACTTATTTTAATTTTTTGTTTTTTTATGTTTATTATGTGGATTTAAATGTTTTATATACCTAAACAGTCCATCTACTTTTCAACTATAACATAGTTATTATTTCTGTTGTTTTTTGAATTGTTTGTTTTGCGCGCTACTATTAACTTATACTCAATCAATAGTCATAAAAACACACATTTTCTTTTTAAGGGTGTCATTTAAGCAAAGTTGATAAATGCGTTATGACGTTTGTTTTAACGATAAATTACAATCTATGGCGGTGGGTGATGTAATTATGTTAATTGGGAATATAAATTAGTTCTAGCAGAAGATGATGTTCAGATTAAAGTCTTATATCCTTTGTAGAAAAACCAAAGCAATATTGCATCGGTAAAACATGACTGCCTATCAATATGAAATAATTAAATGTTTGAAAGAGCTCACGAAGTTAGTTGAAGAAAATATTAATCAAAACGAAAATTATGGTGATGGGAAAGTTTAAAGATATAACTGGAGATACAGCAGATAAATTCATTTAATTATTTAAAACTAGAAATTGAGAGTATCAGGAGAGAAGAGAATTTAGAGATTTATTTTTGGCCATTCATTTTCATAGCCATATTTAAATACTTATTAATAAAAAGAGTTATACAGATTTATGGGTAAACTTTTTAGAGGAATAAAAAGAGCAACAAATAGGATGAGAAATTAGAAGATTCTCAAAATAGAATATTTAAAAGAGTATGCAGAGAACAGATGACTTCGTGTGACCTCTGACAGCATATGAAAGGGACAAAACAAATTAAGAACATCTGATAATCAAAAGCAAAGAGGATTAACCTAAAGAGCTATGAAGAGGGTAAGTATCAAATAAATATCGCATAATTGTCGAATTTTTACACGGAAATTGAGACGACACTAACTATTCTTTATAAGCAAATTAAAAAAAGGATAATATATATCAAATATACGTTCTGTCCAAGTAGTACAGAATATGTTTTTGCAGTCATAAATTTGATTTCCCCATAGTATTAGCCTTCCAGCCGTAAAATATATTCTATATTATATTTTAAAGTAAGAGATAATGTTCATAAATTTTATATTAACCTATATATAATTATATATATATATATATATATATATATATATATATATATATATAGGTTAATATAATAAGAGTAAGAGTAAGAATGTGACATATATTACGAAACAGGTAAAAAGAAAAATACAGCATATTTATGAATTAAAGGATATAAAATTATAGGATATATCAACGAACATTAGCTATGTCAGAAAATATTTATTAAACTACCATATATTTAAATATACAATACAACAAATGTATTATTTATAGATAACCTTAACAACCTTAAAAAAATTAACTGAGAACCTAAAACTCAATAATGATAAAATGTTGTGTTTTTTAGTAAATATGGTAAATATATATTTATTATTAAATATAGTAAATATATTTAATATATATACATATATATATATATATATATATATATATATATATATACATATATATATATATATATATATATATATATATATATATATAGTGTATATAGTTTGATATAAAATTTATGAAAATTATCTCTTACCTTAAAAAATAATACAGAAATAATAGACAGGCTCCAGTTAATTTATTGCCCATAACTCTTCTTTGCCTTAGTGTGGGTTTATTTACCCTTCCTAAAATTTATTTGAAAGATATTAGTCATACCGATAATCTTACGGAAATTACTACCTTAACAATTTATTTTTATAAAGCTGTATACTAAACTTCTAACATAGTTTTCCGAAAAAATATTTAAGCTATAATATCTTTTTTCTTTATCGTCCTGTGACTTCCAGCTATCAGTCTTCCAAATTCTTAAAATATAGATTGGATTGTTTAAAATCTATATTATGGATGTGACAAAGATGCTCCCGAAATTCAGTATGGGTACTAAGATCATTAAGTTGGGCACACAGAGGGCAAATGATTCTTTTGAGGCTTTGGTAGTGTAACAAGCTCTAGGTGAAATTTTCGCGTATGTATCGGTTTTCGGTTCGGTTTCTTTCTATTAGCTGAGTATATCTTATTACAAATTTGACGTATAAATTTACCTTCACTGCGAAATTCAAGTCATTTAATTTATTAATCCAAGTCCATTGATTTATCCTATTCATAACAAGAAACAAAACTTACTTTTGACCCTCCATAATTGTAATTCTGTTAAAACGCTGAAATTTTAAATTAAAAGAGGTTCCTTTTAAATCAAAATGAACGTCAAAAAATAACTTTATTAAAAACCATAGCAAAGATTTTAGTAATTAGACAAATAAATGCACAGCATTAAATCAGAGCAATATGTTATTTCAAAATATCTTATTAAATAAATCTTTTTTTTTAATAAACTAAATCCATAGAGCAAATAGCCTAACGACATATTTGGCAACATCGACTCTTAGGGTTTTGGTTTGCCAAGATTATGTTGCGCCGACCATACGATGATATATACGATTAATGCCGAAAATAGCCGAATGTCTGGACGGGAACTGGCCTCCTGCATTACCAGTGGAACCTTATACACTTGAGTGCACTTGTCAAAGTGGCTTCTGGTGTACGAACGTTCTGCCTGATTACAAGATAGAATGATGCAACGATTGAGATGTCTAATATCTCCTCTTTGAAAGTAAATTAATACAGCAAAAGGCGGATTATGAATAATGTAATAAACAAAATTATGATTCTTTGATTAATAATATATTTTTAAATCATTGTTAATAATAATAAACTATACAAAACCTAAGTTTGGAGAAAAGAACATACCAAAGTAAAACGTATTTAAGCTTAGTTTAGTTATAAGCTTTAAAATAAAACAAGTAAGCAATTGCACATATTAATTTAATAATATTGTTTTAACAATAAGTTATTAAAGTGTACTATAAAGAGTGTCATGTGGAAAGTTTATTAACAAAGTATATAATTCTGACTTTAACACTTCGTTGCGCATAAATAGCTATAACACTACAGTCTGCAATTAATAATCCTGTAAAAACATTATGTCAAAAGCTATTATAATAATAGTAATGGGCCTAGCAATTATACTTTTAATTAAAACAAGTAACTGTTTCGGGAAAAAGATGTAAAATACACCCCTGTCCCGACTAACGGGGTATAAATTCCCAGGGAAAACATTGTCACGATCTCGACACCATAACCAGATGAATTAAATAGCAGAAAATTAAGAAATCCGCAAGTTCATTATAAAGACAGAAAAGCAGCCAGAATTAGTTTTGGTAACATTTGAATAATGACCCTCTCGAGATGGGAGAGTTCAGGAAGTTGCCGGTGAACCGAAAGCGAGAGAGAGAACAAAAAAATGTAGAAATGTGGAGACTAAGACCACGCTCTAGCTCATGCATAAGGTCGGAGACTGGAGATATCTAAATTTTATAACTTTAATGCCACAAAGTCGAGAGTGGTTCCCACCTAACGACTACGAAAACAGTTTACATTCATTTCTATTTGCTATGATTTGTTGCTTTCGTTTGTTTCTCGCAGCCCTCCCTAATTAGAACTTTTTCAGGTTAATCTCATAGAGTTTCAAGTTGATTACTTAAATCCGCTACATAATTGTTTGGTAGTAAATAAAATTTATTAAACTTTAAAAAATATGCTAACAACATATGTCGATACTTACCTTCAGTCGATATTCTTGACAATTTCAATATATTTTGTTCAGAACTATTGGAGAGAACTTAAAGTATCACTATAAGTGACTGTAACCTAACTAACCTAATTGTTTTTCATTAATTGAGATATTATTACGCTAATTAGAGAACACTTAATATTCATTACTCTTTTACTCGTTTGATTTGCTTTTGATCAGATTTCTTGTTGATAAATCTGCTATCGAAGCCATAAATAATCCTAAAACATACAGTGATAGTGATAATATCCTTATTTCTGGTTTTCATTTCAACGATCTAAATGTATTATTTCTATACTAACGACAACAAACGCAAATTCATCTTGCATGGCAACGCCCGATCAGGCGTTGCAACACGTGTGAAGGATACACCGTTGGAGCTCGATTGGGAAGTTCTACCACACGCCATGGTGGTGATATGTCTGGCAAGCATACCCCAGGCATATCGCCTTTTGAATACCACTTGGTCAAATCAATGGCATGGCCTGGCTGGCACATGATTTTGAAAAGAAAATCTGTACCAGATGTGGCAGTCTGGAAAGGTTTTAAGACACGATTTCCATAGCTGGTATTATTTATATCTTAATCAATAAAAATAATTTAGAAAATAAGGAGAAAGTCTATGGTTAAGTTAATCTAGGCATGCATTTCTGAAGGCAACAGTAGTTGGAAACCAGTGAAATCTGTTTAACCTGAAATTTTTTAAAATATGAAATATTTTGTAAATTGTTCAAATTTATATTTCCGAGATACTTCTGTAAACCCATTAGTAATCAGAATGAAATTGAAATAAGTTTAATGTGACGTGTTAATGTGGTAATCGTTTCAAATAATACACCTAATGTACCGCTGTATAGGTTGTATAGAATGAACGAAACCGTAAATTGCAATAGTTAAACATATTTAGGGAAGTTTTATAACCAAGTTTTGTAAATGAGCCAAAATCATAGAGAGCGATGTAAGATATCAAGGTTCTCAATAATGCCCTTGTTGCGGCCAAAAATAGCAAACCCTGAATAGTGGAGTACAAACAATATAAAAATAAAGAACAGTATATAGCAACGCAGATGTACTGGTTTATAATGAGAAAGTTCAGAAAATTATGTCAAGCATAATTTAAATAAAGTTTGGTGCAACTAATGTATGTTGTAAGTATCATTATTTATATACAAATTTTGAGAATATCGTGATTGTGTTGATAATATTGTTGCATTTCTCCATTTTATAACACTGAATGTGAATGTGCAAAATACAGAAAGCATGGAATTGCTGTTTTTATTGATTTTCGTTATCGTTTAGACTGTATACATCAACCCTTGTCTTGTGCAGCTTTGTATGCTTGATATAGATAAAATACTGTAAGTAGATATGTATGTTTAAAGACTACTAAGCTTTATCATATGATGGTTAGATATCGTAGGTGTGCAAATGGTTTTTCCAATCATTTGAGATCCTAACGATATTTGGTAAGAAGTCCCTATGTTGTTTTGAATATAGTAATTTATGTAGTGAAGATATTTAAAAAGATGCATGGTGTTTAATACGATAATAGAAATGTCCTCAACGATCCGTTATTCGTTAATGATAGGGCAATATTCACTGATACAGATGATGAAATTTCCAGCATAAGAGACTAACATTACTCCAGAAGGAAAATGATCCAGTCGATCATCAAAAATTTTGAGATTGAATTCTGCAGTACCAACAGCAGTATATTGGTTTAGAGATAAATATTCTACCAACACGATGCCTTGATTGTAATGCTGATATATTTTGAAAACTAGATGATCTTCATCTAATCTTCTTAGTCACTATTTAAATATTTTATGTTATATATGTATGTATGTATGTGACATAAATAATTTCATTTTATAAAATAAATGTGAGATTAATTTAGTAACTTGGTTTATAGCAGAATATTACACAAATTCAGAAAAGCTCGCGATAAAAATAATGAATGATTAAATCGCACAATCTATAGAGCTGATTCGCATGGCTCTTGAGAAAATAGCCATCAATTAGGCTCGAATCATTAATGCAAAATGTTCATCGTGGTATCTGCTATATGACATGTAGTGCCACTCTGCTATGCCCATATTGGACGGGCCAGGAAATTGCTGACCAACAGTGTGTTACAGTGTTTTGGCATCAATTACTTAATAATAAATAACACAGTAAATAGACAGCGCCACACCAAGCATCCTTTATTGAAAAGGCCTATAACAACTAAATTAACTCTGATTCTTCTTTATATCTACAACTATCCTTCCTAATTTTTTCAAAGTAAGAAATCATATGTTCATATGATTGTATTTAAGCATGTTATAGAGCGCTAAGTTGAGCTAAACTAAGCGAAGGGATATTATATTAAAAAAGAATATTAAAAAGGAAATTAAAAATAATATACAAAATTAAATTTAATTATTATATACATATAATTATTCAAAAAGATATATGAATAATAATATATAAAATTTTAATTTGGAAAAAATTAGTTGAGCGTTTTTTATAGAGTAATTTTTGGAGAATATTTATAAAAAATAACCATTGTGTGTATTTCATATTATTATAAGTCCAAATATAGAAGAGTATACTATAATATAATAACATAATTTTTTGATGTGGTAACAAACATTTAACAGAGGGATATTAATAAAATTACAATACTAAAATACGCAGTACAAAGTTAAAAACAAACTGTTATACACAGTAAAATACTCACTAAGTTATATAGAAGCAAACAACTAAAATGTAGTTAAAACATTTCATTTTTTTTACGCTAACGTGGAAATTCCAGATATATACCATATGTATGACTTGATGATTTACTGGATCTAAAAATCCAGAGAAAGGTTGAAATATTTCAGACAATAACTTATATCAGAAAAAAATCTGTTTCATATAATGGTCATATTTCAAACTATAGTAAAAGCGGGAATAAACTGTGCTCTTTTTTTATTTTGGTCGCAGGTACGTCGTTACTTGCAATCAACGGCAGAATTTTTCGAATCCTGCAATGAAACTAAAAGCAGAATCTTGTTCTAAATCACAGCTCGTTTTTTTCTTTTGCTTTTCATGGTAGATTGAGTTTATAAACCATGCAATGTTTTTCTTAAAGTTAAAGAAGGGCATGAAAATATCTATTGCTTTCACCTAAGACATAATATTGAAATATAAAACGTATATGGTAAAATGTTGCACTTAAATATATATTTTGCGGTTTGTATAATACAAGTCTGTTTCTCTTTAACTAAATAAGTTAAAATAATTGGGGCTACAGTTAATTTATATTATTTTGGTTTACAAATCAGTTGAGACCATTGGTGTTACCGTAAATTACCAAAATACATATATCCATATGTGTTTAATCAGATTTACAAACATCATTAAATATGACGTGGATGTTTATCTTAACAAATGCCTTTTAAATAAAAAATTTATTTTATACATAGATCTAATAAGATACTTGGTTAACTATTTATTAGGGGTGTTGCTAGAGTCTTCTTTTTACAAACGAGAGCTTTTGTGGACTGGACCTACTGTTTAACATGGGCTCTGAACCACGCTCCTCGGTATTAAGCCCAGCCAGTGACCATTTCATAGACTACCCCGGAAGACATCCTGTCTTACCCAGTTAGGTTACTGACGCGACTGTAATAGTTATTCCTTGTCGAACTTTCCACTGTTGTCCATAAATACATTTGCAATTACAATCACAAACATAAAATACATCCAGTTCCTAGCCGAGTTTGAACCCGATACTATTGCAAGAGTACGAGGATCGTCCTGTCGCCTTGACCACTACACTTTGCTTACAGGAACACATTCAGAATAGCTGTAATATGCGTACGAGGTTAAAATATTATCAAAAGTGGTGTGCAAATACATAGTATAGTTACACAGACGAAGAAATTGTAGTCCATGTTTGAAGTTGTCAAATCGGCCAAGTTGTGATTACTGTTGGTTCTTTAAGATGACGCCTGTAGAAAAGAAAATATGACAATCCAGACTACGACTGATCATCATCAACGATAAGATTTTATAATATTTTTCCCAAAGTGCATTCGTTGAGAATTAACCATATTCTTATATCTGTAAAAGTACTAAAGAGGTAATAAAATCTTCCGATGGTGATAATGCTAAATTATCGTACTTGTCATTGTATATAAGACATTTAAAAACAATAATTAGAAAATTTTAACTCCCCCTTCGGAAGCTCAATAAATGTAACGGTGTTAAGTGTTAAGCTAAAACCGTAATAAAGACGTTAATATTAAAAGCTTCCTGATATTTTAATGTAAAGGTAATTATACGGTATAAAATGTTAAACTGTGTTCATAAGCCCTCACTAACGAGTTTCCTCCAGTGGTTCTTTTTCGTATTCTTCAACACGTTAATAATAAAAGCAATTTACGGTTATGCCTAATTAAAATTTCTATGTCTTCTTCAAGAATTCACTGGAATTAAAAAATAAATCTAATAGCTATTATATGTTTGTATACAATAAGGGTCTCATTAAAAGAAATAAATTATAAAAATTTGCCTGGATAATTAATTGAGTTATTCAATTGGGAGTGTTATTCATCTTATTAATTATTTTATATAAATTGTTCAATTAATATTATTAACTACATAATTAACGATATTAATTATGCAATTAAAATGTTAGCGTTAATCCGTTGGTAATGAATTACGTTTTTGTATTATTGGGAAGGTTAATTATGAAAGTACTAAGGCTACGACTAATTAAATTTATATCTTTTCTTGGCGCTTTAATTCGGGGACAACGAAAATACTATGATAATGTGTATTAATATGAAGGATATTTGGTAGCAAATTATATAAAATATCGGCAAAAACAAATGCCAAATGGTTTTATGGAGATATTTTCTAAAATATATTCATACATATTCAGAGAGATCTTAAATTTATTTTTTACATAATATGTCAACTATTTGAGACCGGTAAATGTAAGTTATTAAATTCAAATACTGTGATTTCAAATAAGAAGATTATTGAGGAGTAATTAGTAAGTAGTAGTAATTGAGGAGTTATTATGGGAATGAATATGGTATGAATGGAATTTTGCGGAATTGGTTGTTAATTCTTTGCGGGAATAAAGTGTAAGTAATAATAACTTCAGCTTAATGCCTTTCCAATATTTTTAAAATTTAAATTCTTCTTTGCATCTATATATTGGTTATGATGTTCAATCGCAAAGAATTTCTAATCAACAAGATCTAGACACAATTTAATGTTAGAGATTTGCAATGTTCACAATACAAAAGACGTGATTTTAAAATTAAATATAATTAAAAAGCAAGAACAGCTTAAGTTAATTTAGGAGAAATCGACAAAGAAAGATAAATATTAGGGGTAAAAAATGACATTGGTTATTTAATGTTTTATTAATAAATTGGGTGTGGCCTCCTCTATACAATGATTTGCTAAAAACCTCCTTTAATCATTTACGGAAATCAGTCCTATTTAATACAACATTGCAGTATTTGAAAACATTCTGTAGTTGTTTGACCAAATTTATACTGAGGCTTAAGGTGGATATGAAAGTATAAAATAAAGCCACAATATAGTAGCACATTATAATTATGTGGATATGTTCATGTACCAGTCGTTATGTGTTCTTAATTTTTCTTCCAGTTAGCATAATAGAGCATATTTGACATATTGTAAGAATGAACTTATAAGACCAACTGGTATATATGAACATAAAAACTTTTGTTTTTTATTCAATATTTTTTTTGCAAAGACGACGCATTTGAAGCTTAAATTGTTAATATATTTAATTATCCATTCGTTTGTAAATTATTACACATAAGCCCGTGATACGCTTCGTTGAATTATTGGTTTAGCACCTCATGAAGCATCGATGAACCAGTTTCGAAAGAAATTTTCTAAATTATGTGAAGCGAATTAGACACCATTACCATTTTAATATATTCAGCTAATTAATTGTTATTGAACTCCTATCTTCACTTAATTATACGTTCCCAGTTTTCTATAACTTGCTCTATTAATACAACCTTAGTCCTTAGTACCAACCTGCCAAGTGACCAGTTTTGTTTGATCTTCATCTTCTACATCCTCGGGTTCTCTCTTTCTCTCATTTCGTATGAGATGTGGCAAAGGCGTTATAAATAATAACGAAATAACAATACAACTCTTGGAAAGCAAAACAAACAAAAAAATCTGAAAATACAGTATGAATTGCTAAATTATATTAAGGATTGCTGAATGTTATTAAGGAGAGAAAACGATCTTGTAAGAAAAATACAATTTATTTTCTCTCTTCTTTGCGTAGACTGATGCACAAGGACGAGTTTTTTTATTAAATGAATAATGTAACAAATATATAACATTAAGGAAGTAAAATAGATATAATGTAAAATCGATACTTATGGTGAAAAGAATTGTGAAATTAATTGAAATGACTTACTAAATCGTATGTCTAATTTGGATAATGTTTAGACCCAACCCAACAATTCATAATTATACAAACGACTATATAAGTATTATACTGTTCCTCTTGTGTTCCTCCTTCTATTATATTTTTGTTGTTGATTGTTGTAGTTGATATTTTCATTCTTCTTAATTGTGATACTTGTTTCTGTTCTTACTGTTCTGATCTTAAAACATGCTTGTTTTGTTTCACACACTCTGTTCTTAATTCAGATATTATTTGGCTAATTCTGATTCTGACTCCGATTCACACCGTGAATGCATCTATTTTTATAGCTTAATCTCCTCCGTAGGTTTCTTGGTGATGGCTGAAAAGTTGGTTCAGGAAACCCGTTCCTGCATCTCGATTCGTTCAGAATTTCGGTGAGGGAAAGACTCTTCCAGCTAGTTACATTTCACGCGGATGGAACACGTGCCTTACGAACTCTTAAGAATGCTCGAATATTCTACCATCTCGGGCCTTTTTGAAGTTTATGGTTACAGTTACCAGGTCCAATTCCTTATACGCTTCGTGTAGCCCCGGTATCTGGACCCCCATTTTCCGGAACACGCGACATCAATCCGATGAGACATACTTTTTGCTATTTGTGTTTTCTGGTTTGCTCATTGCTTATCTTGGTTTGGCTTCACCAGACATTCGATACCATACGGTATTTTACATTGTCTCAAGTTATAATTCTTTGCCATGTGACAAATATTATAATAACAGCTAAATGGTCTTATAAATTTGACCCCTAAACTATACAATTATATTTTTCCTAGACATAAAATTAAACATATCTCTTAAACATAGATAAATATAATTACATCGGAACAATAGTGATGACCCTATAAGTAAGTTACCTACAATTCAAGGTTATCTAATTCAGAACTATCTCACGTTACGATATGTTATCCATTAGCTAATTTTAACCATGTTTATGGAATATTTTTATGGAACGGTGGATATTTATTTGTACTCTAGCCAGAATAGAGTAGCGTTTTACATTTTAACACAATTTTAACTAAAACATAGGGCTTGCACGTAAAGGTAGATCTATTTATGCAAAACATTTATGTAACATACTTTACATACCTATGGATCTCGACGCACCCATCTCTTTTAAAAACTAACCGAAATCCTTCATACATTGAATTGCTTTTAAGGGGAGAAAAAAACGATTTATTCGACCTCCTTGCTTAACTTTTGTGTGATGCGGATCGCAGCGCAGAATGAAAATGTAAATTTTTCTAATGTAAAAGGCATGCACGAGCCAAGGGGTGTCCAGATATATGTATTCCGGGGCTGCCGATCTTTCGAAATAAAAGTCGACAGTAACGGCGAGGCTTTACGATTATTGTCAGGAAGAAAGTGCCGCGTTGTGCGGGATCACGGCTCAAGATTGTTTTCGTCCTGTGTATAAAGCAGAAATTGAATAGCGCGAAAATCGAAACTGGAGGACGTCAGTATCAATATTACTATATTTCGGAGTGTAACGGTTATTGCCTTAAGATTATTGCTTCCTCTCATTGTTATTGGCCTTAATGTGATTAATTTACATTGAATTTGATTGCTAATTATAATGTCGATCATGATGGTTACATTTTTCGGTGTATGCATTAATTTTCATTGATTTTTATGATAAATTTATTACACAAAACAACCACATTAATCTTTTAGATATCACCCAGCATTTTGAACAGTTTACCCGTCAAAATTTCCTCTATTGATTATAACTAGCGTTAAGAACTATCGACTAATAATAGTCGAAAAAATCGACAATCGCAACACAATCAAAACAGTCGATAGTCAAAAAAAAATAGCGACTGAAAATAGTAATTACTATAACAATAAATAAAAATATAAATATACAATAACAATAAATACTAAATAAAAATTATACATATACCTAATCATAAAAGAAAACTAATTCATGGCATAATTAAAAATGATCGTACAATAACTTCTAGAGCGTTTTCAAATAAAATTAATAATGCCACAGCATTATTTGCAGCACCAAATACTGATTCCTTAAATTGGAGATTGCAGATAGCAGAAGTTGAGGAGTATCTTTCAAAATATTCTCAAACCATAAAACGTTTACCTGAATGCTTCAATCTACTGAAAAGTTATAAAATAATAAAAATAGTCTGTAAAAAATATTTCTTTACCTTACCTGCTGATAAAGTAAGTCTAACTTACGAAGTCTAACTGCTGCTGTAAAAATGTCTTCAAAACTTTTCGAATTGGTAGAATTTCTGGAACCTTTGGAATCAAAATTTTCTCTTCAAAATTTTGGCAAAGAAGTTTTGATAATCAAATTAGTTGAACAAAAATTGAGGGAGTTAGACCGAAACCAAAAAGTCAATCAGAAAAAAAATTACCTATTGGTGCCATAAAAACAGACAAAATTATTTTACTATTTATCATTCACAATTTTAATCTTTTTGCCCTATTACATTAACAGTCTTGAAAAATATCGTTCCGAGATGCTGCTATATTAATATTCAATATATTGTTATTTAGAAGCAAAGTACCAAAAAATAAGTAATAAGAAATATATAAGCCTAAGTTCGGCATATTTTTGTTAAGGTCTTGGCTAGGACGACAGCCAGAATGTTAAAAATCAGTCAAATGAAACTAGTTGAACCGATTTCACATTCTTCGACTGTTATTCTTAACACATTCTAGCCACGTCTTAGCTATAAAACAAAATTTAAATCATTAATAAAATATATTATGTTTAATACGAATGTCTAATTATTACCAGTTACTACAGTTTTTACTACTATTCTTAATAAACAAACCTTATTAATGAGTTGACTACTTCCAACACAACAAGAATAATTTTCTTCTCTGTTCTTGTTCTCATTAAATTTTGGCATATGTTGATACCAATTCCAGGTTGTTGAAAATGATGTGTTATATATTTTGGCAGCTAAAATTTCCACTATACATAAAGTTAATGCTGTATGGATTTTATAACTTTTAAAAATGTAACCTTACATTCTGCACTTACCCTTGTTATTTCATACTTTAAAACCAATGCATGCTAGACCACGAAGAATAATACAACAATTTTATTATTATTACTATATAATTATTAATGCAACACAAAATCTAAATATTTTAATTTTTTTTTGTTTTGATCTGATCGACCATACCGATCGACTCGAAAAGAATGGACCGCCCTTAGAAAAGGGAGACAATATAGTTTCAAATAGTGCATATGTAATGCAAGTCTATGCAATGCAATAGAGTGCGCATACGCCATATCCGGAGACGTTGGGGTATAATGTACCCTTAGTTCTTGCCATCTTCGTCAAAAACATTCCAAATGACAACTTTATGAACATATACCATAGAACTTAATTGGCATCTGCTAAATATGTTAATAATTAAATAAAAATATATTTGTTTGTTCATAAAAATGACGACATAGCTAATCGCGATGATCTCTTGATGATAAAATTTACTGTATTGTGAAGACTTGATTTAGTCACAATTTTAATTTAAAATTATTTTTTAAATATGTTTCAAATGACAAACACTGTTAATTTATTTTTTAATTTTTGTAATAATTTTAATCAGATTACGTACACAAAACTGTATCTAAACCATATTACATAAACCATTAATATTAACCGTTAATAGCAGTTAATATCAATACTAGCAGCTATTTTGTACACTTTATATTATTTAATATTTATATCAGACTGTTTTATGTTTATTGTGCACAGTTTTATTCGAAGTCGACAAAAACTCCAATCGCCTAACAGGTTACTTTATTACGATGTCAACTGTTTTATATATTAACATAATTGCTATTTCGAATAATTAAATATATACATTAATTTTACAATAAAATATATATTTCAGGATATAATAAATAAATATTTTTTTAAAAAATCGGAGAAGTGAAGTTATGTAAATAACACAAATTATGTATGAGTACAACTGAATGATAGTTTAATAATATTTTCTAATATAGGCATACATTCTATTATCTATCTTCAAATTCAATTAAGATCATGCTGTTTCTTGTCTTTTGCACCATTTAAAACATATACAATCCACAGCGCAGCTACAGCCTCTTGTAGTAAGCATTGCAAAACTATTATTCAGAGGATAATCTTCGCCGTGTAGCCGTTAGATAAACTGAATTAAAATTAAATTAGAGCCACTGAATATCAGAGTAGAACGAGGTTAATTAAGGAAAGAAGCGAATTAACATTTAAGGGGCATAACGTCAAACGCGCCGTCTCGCGAAACCCGGGCCGGTAAAGCAGGAAATGCTAATTAGACGGTATTAGTGCCGTGTTCTGAGTACATTTTTAAGCGTTGCGATATATTAAATCAAAACGATTTATGCCTACTGTCTGTCTGGACATGCTTTTGGTAATTCGATAGGTATACATATATATATATATATATATATATATATATATATATATATAAATATATATATATATATATATATGTATATATGCTGCTCGATTACGCCTTCGACATTTCGCTTAAAGACGTATTTGACTTCTGCTAATTGGTTATTTTCTCAGGCTTCGAGAATAAAAATTTATAATAGAATTTATTAACAAATTTCAAGATATACTCGATTCATTAATAACCTCTACATTATTTTTATTCATATCGTTCCTAGGCAAATTACTAGAAAATATCATTTCTGTAAATAGTACTTCGGTATAATACTATAATTTTGTTTTAGGTTCGTTGATTCACAAATAATAACATACAACATGAATTGATGCTTTTTGCGTTGCTTCTTAATACCTGTAATAGTTTGGCCAGCTAATAAGAACATCGGTAGATGCACCTATTATATATGTTTCGTATGTATGTGGATTTTTGTTATCTTAACAGCTTAAATATGTTAGCAAAGTTGCTTACTGTTTAACTTGATGTTCGAGCCATGGTCCTCGGCTTTAAATCTCCGGACTCACGGGTAACCAATTTAGATACCATACAAGAAAATATACTAGCTAGCGCGACTCATTAACAGTCCCTTATTATAACTGATTATAACTGCAAAAAAAACTTATGATTACCTACTTATGGTATGCGGCAGTTCGCACGGTATAAATTGACAACAATGCGGGTCTGAAATAAAAACGTATAGTGGCAATATTTGAATAGATCATTTATGCTATTATGCATGGATGTGTGGCTCAAGCGCGTCTTTTCATGGCCACACTGCCTAATTTTTATAATATAATATTATAGCGACTGGTTGCCAATTACCTACAATTTTTCAAGAAATATTTTTCAACATTTCACGAAAACTAAACAAAACTATCTAATGAGTTGAAAAGAGAAGAGACAAAGTTGCTACTCTAGGAAACTTTTAAAAAATCTATTGAAATAAACGAAATGTGCTATAATTTTCATGAAAAATTGTTTACAAGTTACTCAGTGCAAGTATCACAATTACTTACTTCCAATTAAAAATAAAAAGTGCGCTGTATTTCATTATATTACCCTGATAAATCTAAATAAACCGTATTTGACATCATTAGGAAGTTGGACGATCTGTAATCGGACTTCATAGGTTGATATTAAAACGACAGTTATTTTTGATGTGCACATAATCAAATTTTCCCTAAAATACCTAAATCAGCTAAAAGTAAAACACTCTACTGAATAAGTCGAAGAATATGATTTGATATTTCTGACAGTAAATTTGTATTTGATAAAAGGTGCTAGCAATTATTAAATTTATTATTATATCTTATCATTGTTCCAATCTTTACATAAAATTAAGAAAACATGGTAAATATAATAATGAATAAGCTTTATTATAACAGAGAACAATTAATAATTCATCTCAGAAGTTATCTTCCATTTTTCAAAATAGTTATATAGGGATTTTTTTATTTATAATTGTGTCAAATACTGTTTATCTTATGTTGAAAAATACCAGATTATTCTTATAGCAATTCTAGGCATATTGAAATATCACACTCTGCTGATTTTCATCTTTCAGTCCATCTTTGAATCGAGAGTTCAGAATTTTATTGACGTTATCTGTAGTCGTGAGGGTGAGACCTCTTCGGGGAGAGTCCACGTGTCTCCAGGAAATGTTTTATGCTATCGTAAACCGTTGACTTCCTGTAACCATTCGTTACGACCGTGTCCGGAATATAAATTAGTTTACAGTTTCAATATTTTCGGACGGATTTACATTTACATCCTTATTGGGTTGGGTCCTCAAATCGATCCGTTTCGTTTTTTATATCGTTCCACTGGCCCATAAGGAAATTGATCGAGCAATACCGCATTACGATAAACGAACGAAAAATTTGCACAAACGACCAAATAACATACACAAACTCATACGCCTACATAAACATATAAATAATAATCATTCGATCAAAGCCGACCTTCTCGAAAACCACCCCTAGCGTCAAATATTTTATCAACCCTCTTCTCCGGACGGAATAGGCATGATATTTTTTTCTGCTGATGTATGGACGCAGTTCGGGAAACCAGTTACGGGGGACCCTAAGAATATTTTTATGTATGCGACTTTTGGACCCATCCGTCCTAACTACGTTTGCATTCGCATTTTCCGTATATATAACTTTCAAATAGACTGCGGAAGACCGTAACTCGACCATTTCGAGTCTGTGTTTGGGTCGTAGACGAACTGATAATGATCGGGAAAGAATGACGAATGATAAGTGTCGGAGACGGGAGCCATCGTTTTGCAATGACCGCGTTATATTAAAAGGCATAAAGCAACTTTATACAATAGAGGGTGCCCTAAAAATAAAAAAGAATAGAAAACACTGTTTGTACTATCACCATACACTTAACAATTTACTTTCTAACTGCCACCAAAAGTGGTATTTTTAATTGCTCAAAATAGATTTAAAGGGATGTTGCAGTCTAGAAATTTTTATAACACAATTTATTTAAAATTTGATGTGAGCCTTCCCTATACATTATTTTATCGTATTAAAGCAAAGCTATGACAAAACAGTATTTTTACTTTATTTAGTAATTGGTCTTATTTTCTATACATATATGAAGACGTCCCTGAAAATATATCATTGTTTTAATAAAGTTTTTCCTAGATTTTCAGGTAATTGGTATAACGAAATTAATTTGTTTTATACTTATAAGGCCTGTTCTGATTTAACAATCTTAAGGGCAACTTTTTTTATATAAAATATATTGTATCTCAAGAAATATTGTTTGTATTATTATTAGTGGCTTGCATGTATTTTGATCACAATTATCTAATGGAGAAAATAATGAATATTTATGTAAACAAACATTAAACAATTTAGTTTCAGTATTAAATTCGACAGTTTATTATCTACCTGTTATCTCAAAAGAACCTTCCTTTTAGTATTATATATACTCAATATATACAGAGGCGAATCATGAAACGCTTAATATTGTATTTACAACATCTAATGATTTTGTTCTTTTATTAGAAGAAACTTGTTACTGCAGTCTATTAAAAACATTGAGAAAATGGTGATGCTACTCAGTCATAGCCCAGTTTTTGTTTGAACGATTTATAAGTGGCAATTTTAATGTCAGTAACAGGAAAAAAATGCGAACAATGGATTGCTAGGCTTATTGGACCAAA
This sequence comes from Rhynchophorus ferrugineus, assembly GCF_030347505.1. Lineage (NCBI taxonomy): Eukaryota > Metazoa > Arthropoda > Insecta > Coleoptera > Curculionidae > Rhynchophorus > Rhynchophorus ferrugineus. The sequence continues at coordinate 47,784,738 of NW_027472580.1, forward strand.
ATTGATTGGTATATTATGACTGACAATGAAAAATCGAATTTATTACAATTTCAAGTGCAAGAAGTAATTAGTTAGTCCAGGAATATTAATGTTAATATGGTTGTGCATTTGGTTGATTTAAGAAAATGTAGTATATTAAGAGCTACTCAAAATGATGTTACTGCGGATGTTTACAGACGCCAAGTAAACAAATTAAACAAAATATTATTGTAGAAAAAGACCAGTAATAGCGAATAACAAAGAAAAAGTTATCCTCTTACATAACAATGGCCACAAGTTGAGTTGTGAGGGATACACTGTGGTAGCCTGAATGGAAAGTTCAATCGTACCTTGCTTTCTAACTGAATCTCTGATTACCGCTTGTTCAGATTACTTCCTGACATACAGTTTAAAAATTCTGAAGAAGTGAGAAAAGATATCGATGATTGGATTTCAACCAAACTGACGTCGTTCTCTCAACACCATATCGCCAAGTTGCTAGAAGAATGGGAGACTGTTTTAGCATTTTAGTATTGTATCAATTTTTCACAATGAATGCCTTTAAATTGTAGAAATGGTCATAATACATAAAAACACCTAATATGTATTTATGATTTACTACATCAGCAAACTAAAATTTAAAAAAAAATTCACTAATACTATAGGTAGAAACTTCTGGGTTTAGCCGGAAAAATCATCTTCTTTAGAAAGAGAACACGGAATACTACAACGGAGCTTGAATTATTATTTAAAGAACGGCTGTAAAATACCTATTCGACTCGCTAAGCATTCAGACTGCTTTATACGATTACCATCGAACATAAAACTATTAATGATGGGTAAGTCCAAAATGGTCATTTGTTATTCGATTAAGTTAACGGCTAACAAACTGTTTCTAATATAAAATAATCTGTACTGTATATTATTTAATAATCTACGAGTAATACACCTGTTATTGAAATTATTATTTTTCTCTTATGTTATATGAATACTTTTAGTTTGTCTAAATAAAGAGCAGTAACCTAAAATCTTTGAGACACATTAAATCTCAAAATATTATCGTAAAATAAATTAATCTCTTTTATGCGTAAAGACTGATGTGAAATTTTATATCAAATTTTGATACAACCTGAAACACGTCAGACCATAAGGTAAACTCTAGTAAGTAAATTTAGCCGATAAAGGCGCTGGGCTGTTAGTAAATCACCAAGTGCGTAGCAGCAAGTATATTTAAACCGTTTCCCTCGTGAAATTTAAACGCTGAAAGGTTTATTTAGGCGCGATGACACTTTGTGACCGAAATATCACACATTTACGCTCGAAATTAATTAAAACACTCGGAAAATGGCTGCCGGAAAGTTTTAAAGTTTCCTTCTTTCGCCGGGACCCAAAGTTTATATAACGTAGTCGGGAATTAGCGGGCCCGCCGACGTGTTGAGGCCAACTTTATGTTAATTTCTTAGGGGGTTGTTGATAATTTGCCAAATGGCCGTGACGGCAATGCACTTTCTCTTATCTAAATAATTCCGATTCGTGTTAGCAATCTTTTACAAGATAATAAAAACTAGCTTTATCGTAAAAGAATGCACAAAAAGGGCATTTATTAAAACATATAATCGATATATAAATTAATATAAACAATATAATATATAATAAATTTTATTGTATGTATTAAATGTGGTTTATTTTGGTTTATAAATAATAAAGCATGCATAGTAGGACGCGTTAATCATTCTCACCAAACTTCTAGTAAGTATACTCATATCGACAGTATTCTAGTTCAATAAAAGCCTTTGTACTTTGTTATTATTGGACTTATTTGATGCTCTGGGATCACTAATGATCCAGTAAAATTTTATGCCATTTCAAACGTTTCAAAGTCCTTTATGTATGTAGTAACAATTTTTGTTGAGTGTTGATATCCTTTATATTTAAAACTGGGTATATTATGTAAATCATAGGCATGTAGAGAGAAATATCTTACAAATAATCTATAGTAAATATTAAAAAGTGTTCATAATTCCATAAAGTCAATTGTCGATATAAAGTGCGAAGGTTTACAGTTAATAAAATAAGGAATACACTAAAAAAGTTAATTAAAAGCACTATAAGTTATTATTATTATTATTTAAGTATTTCAATCGACAGTCAAGTCAACATTTGACATAAATATTTCTGTTTCAAGTCGACATCTGACGTTGCATTAAACGCTAAGTAGATTGGCAGGACTAAATCTACCAACGAACATTAAAAAAGTATGATTTTAATAAACAAGTAAGGGACAATGTGGAGAGTTCCTCATGCAGCTATAACCACCCACACAAGGATTACCAATTCCGCTAACAATCAATATTTATTCTAATAGATATCAGACTGTGAGTTATTATAAGTAGGATGCATAAGGCGCATTCTGCATGGTTCATATTAAAAATTAAGCTCTTCGATTAAGATTGCAATAATGGGTATATAATTGAGAAGATATGTAATATCTTGAACACGTATCTGGAACCATGTACCTCTTTTACAACCAAACTCCTCCCTGACTATTGAATAGAAAATACAACGATCAGCCTCAAAAACGACATAAATTAAGATAATAACAGGTCAACTGAATAGAAGTCCACGGCATGATGCATAGATGGCCCTACTAGAATTAAATCCATATATTTTTTAGTTTGCCCTAACCCTCAAAAGATGCGTGTATAAATTTGACAGCTGTCCGATCATTACTTTGTGAACTATAGCATTCTGAGTTAAGCAACTTTTGTTATTGTGAAAAAAATTGCCCAGTTACCGGATACTGCTCTAGGAAAATTAACCATCAGGGATTGGTATGCTAAGTTTGGACGTGGTGAAATGAGCACCGAAGACGATGAACGCAGTGGACACCCAAAAGATATTGTTACCGACGAAAACTTTTAAAAAATCCACAAGATGATTTTGAATGATCGCAAATTGAAATTGAGTGAAATAGCAGACACTCTAAAGATATCAACTGAACGTGTACATCATATCATTCATGAATATCTGAGTATGAGAAAGCTCTGTGCAAAGTGGGTGACTTTTGACCAAAAATAACGACGAGTTGATAATTCGGAGCAGTGTTTCAAGATGATCAAGCGAAATTAATCCGAGTTTTTGTGTAGATATGTGACAATGGATGAAACATGGCTCCACCATTTCACTCCAAAGTCTAATCCACAGCCATCCGAGTGGACTGCACGCGATGAACCCGCTCCAAAGCGTGAGAAAACGCAACAATCGGCTGGCAAGCTTATGGCGTCTATATTTCGCGGTACGTATGGAATAATTTTCTTTGACTACCTTGAAAATCGGCCGCATTTGAAGAAAAAGGAAATGCTGCTTCACCAATAGAATGCACCGTATCACAAGTCAGTGAAAACGATGGGAAAAATCCATAAATTGGGTTTCGAATTGCTTCCTCATCCTCCGTATTGTCCACTATCAGAGACTATCCCCTAAACACGACATGGATTCATGCTTTAAATATACCTTCGCCACGTACTTTATATTTCTGGGAAAAGTAACCACATATTTATTATAGATAATTATCAAATATGTTCAAAACTATATTCGACCACACACTTAACACTAAAAATACCCAACACTAAAAATATTAAAAGCGGAATTGTGGCAAGAAAATGTTTGAATAATGATTTAACGCAAGTTTAGGAAACAAACGACTAAGTTAGTTTAAAAAATTGAATGAAGACTAAAGTGTAAAACAAACAATATATGTGAAAGAATTATTGTTTAATATGCTAATCAAATATATAAAAATCGTCCAAGTGCATTTTATATAAACAATCTCTATGGATATAATATACTGAAAAGGTGGCGGTAAACCATCTGAATCTAGACAGAAACGAAATAGTCATAATGTTCAAGTTATGCTGTGAATATCTAAGATATTACAATCGAATATTATTCATTGTGATCAACAATAGCATTAAATTGAGCACCGAATGTCTAGTAACAGTTATTCATTTCATGTTAATGTATGGCTACTAATACACTTTATTAGTTATTTCCATTAATAAGGTTTGTTGACGTATCATTCCCTATCTAGCTATTAAATCACTATTTAATGTAGAATGTGGAAGATGGTTGTAAATAGCGATGATAATATATCGTTCGAGTTTCCCCCATCACAGATCACGATCACAGAGACTTATAAACCTGTAAACTTGTAAATCAAACTTCAAAACCAAGAAACATTCAACCAAGTGGATAGAATCATAGACTGGTTGTAAGCACGTAGGAATATAAAAAATCGTCTTAACTATATTTTGATGTATGTAGGCGTATGTTACGCTCTCGACAATGTTTGACGTGAAATAGTCATCCATGGACTTCAGAATTATACGAAAGCATTACATTAAATTGTTAAAACCTTAATCAGAATATTTTGAATTCAACAAGACAAAGTCTACTCTATAACAAAGTAACAGTAATTGGGCCGATATTTCACAAGTACAGAATATCACAATGGTTACATGGTGGTACTATTCTATTATTACATGTGATGATAGCACGTGATACTGAATGAAAACGTGAAGAGTGTAAAAAATATAAAATGTATATTGGTTAATTGGAAAGAAATCTCGATTATCCGAGAATAATAAGTTGCTAGTGTACAATAATTTTAAAATCTATATGTATCTACGAAATCCTATTTGGAGGTGTTTAGCAAAAAAACATTAAAAATAATATTTAAAAAAATCCTGATCAAGACTCTAAGAGGTATCATAGCATAATAAGTAATTACATCAAAAACGACTATTACTCAGAAAATAAATAATATCGGAAGAGACTTACCTACTTTTAAGTTATTGTAAAAACAAATTCTAGATTAGCCGGCAACGGCTAGTAATAAGGTATTTATAAAATTATTTAACTTCACACTTATTAATACTCTTGAATAAGTTAAGCCAAGGTCTGGGGTTCAAAACGCATGTTTGTCCAAGAATTTAGGAGTGTGACGTGACTTAATTAAATATATATAAACATATTTATTACACTATTATTGAAACTTTTTTAAACCAATCTTATTTGCTTTTACTTATAATTAAACATATTTTTAATAATAATATTAATAATGAATCATCATGCTACAACATAATCTGCAGGGTGAATGTAATAACTGATGTCTACGTAATAAATAAGTTTCCTTAGGATCTATATAATGTGATTAAGTCGATACAAACATAATAAATTGATCGTAAACATACAGTTATTGCCTATAAAAAAACATCAAATCACTTTAATTCCATTAATCCTTTCTAACTTTAGTCAACCTTGGCTAAAATACCTTCGAAGCTGGTTTATCAAATTATTTATTCAATAAGCAATAGTATTTGGAATACTATTTATATTACATATTTGTTGTATAATAAATATTTTGATAGAGATTCAACTGAACTAATAATATATAGGATATTTGCTAAATATCATTTGTCATGTTACCCATTATTATTAACGGAATATATTGTTAATTTACCTGTTTTATCGTAGGCATAAATCTAAGTGATATGAACAACACTTGTGTACATATTTACAGTATTCTATAACCAACAGTTTCAAATATATAGTCATTCCGAAATAACAGTCAAATCACAGCCAATAACTTAAAATTTAGTAGTATTAATACTTCTCTAATATTCTATTGGCAAGAGGCCCCATTATCGCGTTCCTGTTCAAAATAACTGATTATTTATTGGCTTCGGCGATTTCAAATAGAGTAATCACAAATATTAACAGCATTTTTAAGTTTATCAAAACAAGCAAAGCCCTGAAAGAACGTTTATTAGTCTATAACCACTATTATTTTTACTAATATATGTGTGAATTTTGCAGGCGTTTAGAGCCTGCAGCCAGACAAATTTTATAGACTGACTCGGTAATGCGTTCGGACGCATTAAATAGCATCTTATCTCTATTTAACTAGAATAAAATGAGAAGAAAAAACACGGCGTCCTGATGACGTTAATTCACTGATATTCTGGATGAATTATTTGTGTATTTCTTGAAGTTGTAAACCAAACCAAATATTTGATAATCGTTAACTCACCGAAAAATAACAGTATCAATTTAGAATTAGATACAAAATACAATACAATTAGCGTTTATTTAAATGATTGATCTAATACCCACTTCCATCTCATTGATCTCCATAAGGCATATTATGTACTAAGCATATTACACTTAAGCCGCCTATGCTTCCCTCTGCTGTGAGCAGTTTCATCTTCAAGAAGAGAGAAAAATCTGCAGTATGACCAATTCTGCTTATTGCTTAAGCACTAGGTCCCACTTTCTTCTGTGTTACTGATTCCAAATATTAGAAATATTACCCTTACTCTAACTGAAACCTGTTGGTAAAGCCAATAGCGGACAGTCTATCTGTTCAATACGTTGCCTTTAAAGTTTTCCATATGTCATACAGTCGAAAGCAGAATGAATCAAAATGACAATCGCACGCCTTTCAAATTTACTACGTTCCTTCATAAACTGCCAATGTGCAAAAATCTTATCTACATAACCGCACGACATGAGACTTAGTCCTTACTATTATTGTTATCTCCGAACGCCAAATGTGTATACGCATAACAAGCACCCAGTGAAATAATATCCTTGGCTTTGATCATTGCTGCTCTTACTTGATAGACCCCAACGCTGTTATTATATTTTAAAAATTTTATTGTTTTTCATAATTCGTCTATTATTGGCTCGTTATCGGCAATTTCCTAGCATAACAATAATTGGCGGAGTTGTTAAACGCTGTGATTGTAGACCAGCACGATGAATTACCCAATTCCAATCGACATATTAAATACTCGATAATAGAAACACTATGTAAATGAAATCTCAGCGCTCTTTAAATATAATTAGAAAGTTAAATAGAATTTATAAAACGTAAAAAACTCTTTACAATCCATATGGCCTTATATATATTTAATTAGTCATGCGACATCTATTTGAATTTTTTATACAATAATGAAATGCGTTTAATATTCGGCCTGCTTTTAATGTCTACCCTGTAAAATTAATTTTTCTTCAATGGAGGAAGTCGTCATTAAGCTGTCGGTGTCGTCTGGATATCGACAAAATCCAAACTAATTACGTTTGGTAAAGCCATTGATCAAATTCTGTTTGCGGAGCGGGATTGTCTTTTTTTCTTCTTTTCTCAAGGCGGTTTCTTATACCTCACGTCTTAATGGGTATACGCCGTCCGAATTCGGACTGCTGTTTTCTAAAGGTGAACTTAAATAATAAAAACTTACCTACGTATAGAAATCCATTTGTATGTAAGGGGGACATATGTCATACTAATTATTGTCTAGTCACAGTTACATCATCAATCAATAGACATATTACCTTAAATTTTATAAAGGTATATTAGTACCAACCACGATACATATTACGACATTAACTGTTATTGATTTGAAATACATTTTTTTTTTATTTATTACATCTCCTAGAACGTTGACAATCTGCCCATGGGCAATAAGTATTATTATATGATTTCACTATCATAGTGCACATTTAACTGTCTGGCGAGTACATTGGGATGCATTAATAGTCTTTCAGAGTACGATTTGAAATACATTAAACATAGATATTTTTGTAAATCATTTGGGGTTACGTATTTTTAATTGCTGTGGGTATTAACCATTTTAAAACTGTTTCCTTTTATTTTCTGAAGTATATCTGCAGCTATTGTTGTGTGTACATTGTGCAATATTTCGGTATTGACGCACTGGCTTGGAACAACAAAATCCATCATAGAAGACATCCGTTCTTAGCATTACGGAGCCCTTTCGTGGATGAATTTTACATTTTAATCTCTAGGAAATCGAAATCGAAACTATTAATTGAAATACCTAGATGGAACACGAATTTGCTGTTCTTGAAGCAAGAGGAAAACCGTCGAGTATTATGAATAGCTTACATTAAATTTTGGCAATATTTTTGAATTTCACTTAGACTCGTTTCTATAGTAAAAGTAATATTTAATAATACTCGACGAAATAACTATGTATATCATGTACTTGACTATCGCGTTCAATGAACAGCTCTAACATCAAAGTTCATCAAATATCAATCGCACAATCCAACTCTGCATCAGTAATCTCCATAAACAAAATAACTAATAGTGAGTTAATTAATTATTACTCATAGTATCAGGTAATAAGAAATCAATAGATTATTTTGAAGTAAATGAGATGCTATTTATATCTTTAGACTAATAACGAAAAACAAAATATTCATTAAAGAAATTGAATATTTGTAGCACTTTTCTAGTAGTGAACGCTTACATTCTAGTAAAGAAAACTGATTTCCGAAATTTTTCGAAGACTTGTGGCAAGCAAATGGTAGTACACAATTCAGAATTGGTATTCTTATGTTGCCCTTTACCGGTAACATCCAAGAAATATTTATTTTTCTACGAACAATTCTTGCTGCATTTCACACATCTTGGAAGATCCCTTCAGTGGCTTGCTTAGTTGTTTTGGGCTCGAAGATATATATCTAATTTCATCTGTGTAGATCTTATGCAATGTCTGGTTTGTCTTAATTTTTATATCTCCTTGTGTCTCTTACACCTATCAAAACACCAAATCTTTTAAACCAATTAAAAAAAGGAATTTTTTGAACACTTGTCAGATTATTCGAATTAAATTGACACATTCTTTTTAATAGCTAAATATTTATGTGGAATCTTATTAACTCTTGTCATTCTAGTTCCTAAGAATATTAGTATAGCATCGATGTTTTCTGAAACTCCTCCTGAGACGAGTGTTGGCAACAGCTGTATTTGTTATATTACTTTATTTACGGTACTATAAGACGGTACTTTATTAACGTACAAGGAATGAGGTCCATATATTAACCATTTCATTTTAATCGCTTGAAAATATTCATGTGTTAACTTTATTTTTGGTCCAGCGAAATTTTTTAAATTGAGGTAAATACAAATTGCACTCAAATTACTAAGTGTTCGGAAGAAAATTATGTTGAACCATGCCAAGCTTCCAATTAAAATATCAGAAATTTAGAAATGTACAGATAGTAATTAAGATATAAGTTATTATGTACTATTCTCTCCCTACTTATTATTTACAGTCAAAAATGATAATTATTTCGATTATACGTACGGCTAGTTAGCGATATTTCGTAGATATACTTACTACACATAATATACAGTTCCTAGTCAATTGATTTTAAGTTACACTAGTCATACTTACACTTTTTATATACTTCAATATTTTTGTCAATTGTAAGTGACTGCTTTGCAAATAGAGCTATTTCATTGCATTAAGTTGCATCAAATAGTTAAACCTGATGATGGTATTTTAAAAAGCATGATGTTAAATCCTAATAATTGATTTTAATAATAGTTTGTTAGTGTAAATATATATTTATTTGGATCACTGCCATTAATTCGAGATACCAAATTCTCAAGATAATAAAGACATTTTAGGTTATTCATATAAAAAACAAATATGTAAAATTGAAGAAATGCAGTAGAATCTATCTAGATATATCCTCATTTGTTAAAATAACTAGCTCTATTATTAGATTATGGGCAAAGTTAACGAGAAATATCATGTAATCTATTAACGGAACGTACTGTAACATATAAACTTGTTACATCCTGTAGCTGGCGGTTTTAACATTCCATAAACTTCAGCAAACTCCCTCGATCTTGAACCTATTACATGTCTCCTTTCCGCTCAAAGCCGCCTGCAATAACACGTTCCTCGATAGTCGAGAATCCAAACAAAGGACAGTCATTACACCGTGACGCTCCTTTACACCAAGCGCTCGGAACGGTATTTTGCCAATTGGGTCATGAAACTTAATCAGATAGATTTTATCGGTACCGGTTCTAGAACAGATATCGACATCCCTTCAGCAGCTGCACAGCCCTAATTTCGGAAGTTAAAACCCATCCCACGATTGGATTAAAAACAAACAAAGCAAACTTGATAATTACGTGTACGTATAATTACGTATTAAGTTGTCATTTATGTTCATGATTATATACCGATTAGAAAACGGAAGGTAAAAGGTTTGTTCTTGGTCGGATAAAAACTAATAACAATGATTCTGAAATTTTGCTTAAAATTTTAAGTTTAAAAAATGCCACTAAGATAAGCTATGAAGTCATGTTCAATATAACCTCACTTCGCAATCTTAATATGGTACTGAATAATGCCAATAACAGACCCGTTTTGTAAATATTTTGATGTCCTCTTAATTCTGAAAGCTCAATAAAATGGTAAAACTATCTGTCCTGTGGACAATAAATATTTTTTATAATCAAGACAAGAAATTATGTAAAATATGATAATATTTTCTTCAACAGTCAGTACCGACAAAAAAACCTGTTTAGTAAACACAAATTTAGGCTATTTTAACGCTAACTATGTTTAATGAACAAGATTTATAATGTATCTCCCAAAATGTACGATAATAAAATTGAATCATAGTAAATACTAGTATATGAAAAGTGATAGTAGCTTTCAGTTAGGCTCCAATATATTGGAGCATCATATCATATCAAAAATATGTCAGTTATTCTACTATTATCTATTATTATAAGCAGTAAAGTAAATAATTATGTTTAATAGGGTAAAATTTTATAGTAATATCACAAGCAAAATGAATTGCCAATTAACCACTATGGTCACCATTTATATCAAAATGTTATTAAATAATTTTAGAAGGAAACGTTTTTGTGATTGGACAAAATTCAACAAATGAAATACAAAATTACACAGTAATCACATAATAATAAAATACGGTACTATATTGTACTTCAGTAATTTCGTCCCGAATTAAAAGTGACCTGTAACAAATTATAGGCCCGGTTATCTCAGTTTAAATGGGAAGAAAATGAGCTCTGATGACGGCGATTGCAGGCTATGGAGGCCACGAAAAGTTTTGTAACGTATACAATTATATAGACAAGTACTGAGACGACTGGATACAATGATGGACGATGGATGGCTTCATTAACATATGGAGTACTAGAGCCCTCAAGGAACAATCAAGCACTGGAAAGCTAGGAATATAGGGCCAACAGAGATAGCGGTAGGATAAAAGCCACCGAAATTAACGGAAAAGCGTTCAATCAGCAGCCGTCTACAATCTACATTAGAATTTGATATCAATCCATATCCATTCAAAATAGCTGGAAGATAAACCAAATTGACGTCGAATCGAATTTTTTCATCATCGCAAGTCAATACTTTTCTATATTTTGTTCTTTATCGCCTGTCTCTATATTCCAAATATCACATTTTATCATAATTGATTTAACATTGATTAAATATTTCATATAACTCTCCTGTTCAAATTTTCTTCCACTTCATAACTAGCATAACATATTATTGTACAAAATATCTAACTCTAATCAGGTTTTTATTTTTGAGAAACTTTTTAAAATAATTATTTAACCAACCTCGAAAATGGAGGAGGTTCTATGTTGTATTTTTTAAATGTATGTTCGCCAATTTCTCCGTCAATTGCAGGCCGATTTTCAACATTCATTTCCTATTCGAAAGAGCGCACTTCCAAGATGGCCTCATTGGAACCAAATTAGGGTACGTTGGTGGAAAGGAGGGGAAATCGAAAGAAACGCTTCAATTCCAACGCACGTACAAAGTTTTTACATATTTTTTATCTAACATAATCAGATATTTCTACAGGTTAGACAATACAAAAATATATAATAACATAATTTTATGTTGCTGTTTGGGCTCGGCAACAACTTCAAAGTAGTCAGTTGGTAGCAGTTAAAATAATATTGTAAATAGATAAGTAGGTTTAGGTAGATATTATTCTTCCTTATTTTTTGAAGTCGGTTCAATTTTTTTGTTAAAAATATTTTTTCTCATATTGGTTCATATGGATTTGATATGAACGAAATATTTCATATACAAAAATTCTTTACCGGATAACTTAGAGTTGAGCTCTGTATGAAAAAAAAACTAGTGATGCATACGAAAATCGTCCCCAGATAAACCGAACATACAGCAAATAAAATCTCGGACTGGAAATCCACGAGACGGGTTTTCTACTGCAGATGCTAAAGCTTTTATCAGCTGCCGACAACAATAAATATTAAACAAAACGAAAACACTCAACTGTATAAGTCGTTCCGCAGCAAACGCAGATATATCAACGAGAAAGAAGCCATCGAAAGCCGCACCTACCCCTGGATACAATTTATCGCTCCTAATGGATAACGGAAGGAAAAATAAATGGTTTATCGAGTCGAATGAAACGTCCTTCCATTTCTAATAATAAATTGTCACCGGATCATCCTCATCAAAGGTCGCAGTTAAAAATAATGAACGCTATCGCCACACACTCCTCACTCAAATAATGCTAAGTCGATGAAAAAAAAAAAGATATATATATATATATATATATATATATATATAATTTATTATTTAATGTTTACAATTAAATAGACATTATTTATTGATTGGATATTGGGTAAAATTTCAAGTAATTTGTAGTAAAAACTAGTACTAGTGTGTTTTGAAAATTATGTCAGTGTATATTTATTAGTTGCTAACATCTTAACTAAATAAAAATAATTTTAGCAAACAAATTGAACCGACTTCAATAAATAAGTAAGCAACTCACTAAAAAATTAAAAAATATCAAATTTAGATTTTTAACCTAAAAAAGCATCTTAAAATTAAATATGTACTTAATAATCGTTGTAATAACTAAATAAAAATAATCAAAAGCCTTATTTGACCTATCTACTACAAGTATTTTATATTCTGTTATATACACACAATTTGGCTTAACATCTATTATTATTTTTATATTATGCAGTTATTTAATTTAATATTACTTATTAGAAATAATAGGAATAAAGAAACAGGGATTCTGTTTGGGAGCTAAATGATTTTTTTTTCTTTTTTTAATTATTTTTTATATATATTTTAAGGTCTCCTTTTACCAACTATGGGTTTATCTGGTCTAAAGTTTATCGTGGGCTCCGAACCACGGTCCTCAGCATTAAACCTACCGGGTGGCGAGTGACCAATTTTGAAATCATCCCAGAAGACATCCGGTCTTACCTATCCTGGTTACTGGCGTGACTGGGATCATTTTCTATCACAAATTTTAAACAATCACAAACACAAATTTACAACCATGCCCCAGCAGGATTTGAACACGCGGATATCGCAACAGTAGGAGGACCATCCCATCGCCTTTACCACTGCGCCACCAAGCCGGCAGCTAAACGCTTTAACCATAACACCATAGAAGCAGTTGTCGACTATATGTCTAGCAGGTCTTATATGCTAAGTTGATACTTAAAAAGCAAACTTAATGCCTTTTGCACTGAACGACTTCCGATTTTCCGTCACATTAGCTCTGCAATAATATACATACATATTTGATTATTTTAGATAAAAAATATGTGAAGACTTTGTACGTGTCTTTGAAATTTGAATGTTTCCCTCGATTTTCCCCCCTTCCGCCAAAGGATCCTGATTTGGGTCCAATAAGGCTACCTCGGAAGTTCACTCTTTCGATTGAAAGAAAATTTGAAAATCGGCCCACAATTGTCGGAGAAATCGGCGAACATACATTTAAAAAATTATATGCACCCGAACATAGAACCTCCTTCTTTTTCGAAGTCGGTTAAAAATGCAATATTATTTATGAGGTACTGGCCAACAAGCTTAAGCATCTCATTTAAATTAGGATTGGAGTGGCTCTATCTTTTGTGGGATCGTTCCAAGGAGTCTACAGTTTTTTCTGTTAATATAAAATAAATCAATTAAAATATTTTCTTTGTATGATAGAACAACAGAACGGTTCGCCTACTGCTGCTACAGTCAGTGGTATGAAACACGGAAAGCACCGATATAGTTTATGTGTGTAGTTGTAATTGAAAATATTTTTAGGCAACAGTGTAAATGATGGTCCCTAGCTATTTGGTAAGCTTAACATCGAGAACTGTGGTTCGGAGCCCACGTTAAGCAGCGGTTGGTCTAGAGTCTAGATATACACTAGTTCGCAAAGCGATTTTAAAATACAAAAAGAAACAGGAAACTAAAGCAATATTGAAGGAAAAAGAATAGGGGATATTATATCAAGGGGCTGTTGATAGAACTAAGATTTTTTTCCTGGAACTGCTTGCAGAAATCATTATAGCTTTCAAAAATCTTCTTAAGCAAGGTCGTACTTAACGTAACGACGTAACCTAAATATACTATATTTACTTATGGAATTAATTGTTTAACTTAAACATTGCATAGTTGATGGTAGTATATGTTGCTCCCAACTAGATATCCCTCCCCAAAAAAAAACTACTACTAAGCCAATATTTCAATATATTTTACTTTTTTATGTACGTTGTATTTTGTAGCAATTTTTCACAGAGTGCATTTGTCATTCTCGCATAAATTTAATATCAAATCTTATCTCTCTATAGAAAACGATCTGAGTTTTCTATGATCTCATTTATAACGTTACTATTTTGAACTGTTCACTGCATCTTCCACCCAAAAGCTTGATTTCGGCAAGTGAGAAATCCGCTCACATTTTATATGGAAATGACTAATTATCACATCATAATCGAACCACTTCATTTTGAATGCGATTTTAATCGAAAACTATCTAACTTACAGATGTTAGATTAAAATAGAGTCCAAATATCGAAGCCATTGCTATATAAGTATTGGTAATAAAAGCATTCGAAAGATCCACAATTTTGTCTTTATTTGTCAAGGTGCAGACTCCGACACTCACCCAAAATGTACCTTAAGCATGCCATTTAAAAAATCTCAAACTTGCAAATGATAGGACTGTTACAGTATCCAACTTTCACATACATACAGAACTATTGTCAAGATAAGCATTCGAAAGAGGCGGATATTTATCTCAGTCATGATGTAAACTCCGACAAGAAGCAAGATCGGATATTTTCTGGGATGGTATCTATGTTATTGCATCGCCAATATATTTGTTTAATGGCGAAGACGGTAGGTCAAACGCTATGGCAAGTAGTAAATTTCATCCTATTTTGCAACTCGGAGATTCTAAAATATAGTGACCAAAAACCTCAAAATTGTAGGGCTTATTAAATTTTTTCAGTTAGTTAATTTTATATACAGTGGTGGTTATTTGATATAACAATACACGATGATCGAGCATAATTAAAAAAACTAAATTAAAATTATTCTTCTTCACATAGAATATATAATTTTTTACTTCCGAGAATATTTTTACTTATATTCTCCATGTGATGTGTACTCTATGTCACGCTTAACTGTCAGTTGTCTCTTTTTTATGAACTTTTCCCCCTTACAACATTCAGTTTTTTTGTCTATCTCTACTGATAATGATTTTGTCCATATTGGTTACATCCGTGATAGTTGTAAGATATTTATTTTACTACTTGACAATACCTATGTCTTGCAGCCAAATGTTAGGGTTAGTTTGTATAGTCAATTCAAAATAGCAGCGACACGAGTGTCAATATGTGTCTGTCTAATGTTGTAAATTCGTTTTGCATTCAGACTATATTATCCTTGTCCTTTTATTCTATTTAAAAAGATATAGAATGCTGTTCGAACGTATAACGGAATGCCTGAAAAAGTTGTCCGTTTGCCAAACGTCTGAAAATTCTTCAAAATATTATAATTACGGGTTATAAACCAGAAAACGTTGTTTTAACTCTTTGTTTTAATAAATTTGAAACCGCCGCGGTTTTTATTGAAAATATTTTTTGCGCCCTGCAGTTGTACTATATATTAGTACGGACACAGTCACTAAAATATCTCAAAAAAATAAAAAACAATATAACCGTAAATCCGCCAAAAAGAAATCGTGTTTATGCGAAACAGGTGACGAATCAAGAAAAGCTTGGTGTTTCAGAGATCAAATATATGAAATGCATAAAACAATGTTTTTTCAATCGAAACATAATTGAATACAATTATTTCAGAGAAAATTGTTAGTCTGGAAAGTATCCATAACAATCCAAAAGATATACAGCTATTTGAGAGATGTAGAACATTCGTTCATACATTTTCGGATAATATAGGATTTAAGCAGTTATTTTTTTTAAAGAATACAATTTTTAAAAACATACAACAAAATCAAGGAGGAAATATATCAATT
The DNA here is from genome assembly GCF_030347505.1 of Rhynchophorus ferrugineus. Classification (NCBI taxonomy): domain Eukaryota; kingdom Metazoa; phylum Arthropoda; class Insecta; order Coleoptera; family Curculionidae; genus Rhynchophorus; species Rhynchophorus ferrugineus. Next base: position 47,800,902 of record NW_027472580.1, read on the forward strand.
TACATATTTAAATGAGACATGAATATTTCAGAATGGTACATTGAGTTGCGCATGGCAAGATGATAAGAAATATAGTGTAAAGACAACAAAAGTTGATGGAAAATGGTAAATGTTGGAATAACTATCGATTACGTTTTGTTAGTCACAACATCTATTCATGGCAGACACACAGTTCTTCATGCTAGAAACAGGAATGGTTTTATTCCTGGTGCAAAATTAGTGTTTCTCTAAGTCCAAGGGTGACTACCATGAAGAAATAACCAATTATAACTTGTTTTTGCAGTAGTTTGAGAACTTTGTTTTAAAGTTTTAAAGAACCTAGAGGAGGAACCATCAGTTATAGTTATGTACAATGCACCATATCAACAAGTGCATCAACAAAAGCTTCAATTAAGGAATGGCTTAAAGTACATAAAATAAGTTTCGAGGAAATCATGTTAGAGAATGAACTATTTCAAATTGATGCTCGGTAAATATAAATGAAATATTTCATGTAATTTTTATATGTAATTTACTTTTTTGGAAATAAGCATGATACAAGATACATAGTAGATCAGATTACTGAATGTTATGGCCACAGAGTATTACGTCTTCCTCCCTATCACAACATTTTTAATCCAATTGAGTTGATACGGGCTATTGCAAAGAATTATTACAATAGATACTTAGGTCGAAGAGGATATTCCAACCAGAACTGTCTGGATTTATGAAAATTATTGAAATTAGCATATTCGGTTTGTGTGAGCTTGATCAGACACATTGAAGAAGAAATTGACAAATGGTAGAATCTTGAGCAAGTTTTTGATCGATTGGAAACAAATCGCTTAGTTATTCACTTGATTAGTGTTTCTGAAAATGGCAGTGATTGAATAAAACCTTATGAATGTTGGTTTATGATTCAATGCTGACTATAAATTACCAAGGCAGGATGAGGAAAGAGGAAACCACTGAAGGTCAGTATACAATTAATATACTTATAATATTAATATACTATACTAGAACTAAGCGTAAGACATAAATATGCTCCTCTAATGAAAGTAAAAAACTTTACTCAGATATGCAATTGTTAATTATGTGGATTAGGATTTCGGGGGATATCTCTACATATATAAACGCGCCTAAAATCCTACCGATACTAGTGTGGAAAAAGGCTCAAAGTATATATAATAAAACAACTCTAACCTATAAATTATTGAGGATCTAAAGTTAATTATAGTTTTAAGTTTAATTTAAGTTTTTAGTTAAAATTTTGTTAAAAGTCAGAGCCAAAATATACTAAAACTCAGAGTTGCTGCGGCAACTTTGCGACGTTTTTACAGATCTCCCGTGTCACTGCTATTTTGAGTTGACTATATATTATTTTGTACACTGTTAATTCGTCTATTATTTATAGTAATACACACATTCGTCGATTTTCGAATTCTGTTTTTGATTTCATTCTCCTGTCTTTCATCAACTTTCATGTATATACCCAATTATTACTTAGTTTGTTATATTTTCAATTTGGGTATTTACTTCTTCTGGCTCCTGTTCATTATCAACTTGTATTCTCTTAATTCCGCCAGTTTCCTTCTGTTTAAGGTATTCTGTATATTCTCTATAGGTTTTTTATTTGAAATTTCTTTATTATTACATGCATTAATATTACAGGAATGAATTTAAACTTTTCGCTAGTTCTGCCTAAGTTTTGAAGGTGTTTTCACGTCATCTACAATGACGGTATTGGTATTTATTAGAGCATACAGTAATCTTCGTCAATTCCATACTCTTGCATATTCTCAAATATTTCTTTGGCATTTTCTTTGTTAAGTTTATGTTTATATTATTCCTGGATTAGTTATCATTTAACAGGGAAAATTAGCAGCAAATAATATGCGTGTAAAATATAAATATGTAGGTAAAATATTATAATTAAGTAACTCTAATTTTTCAGATTGCTAACTAACAAAAGTTTATTTATGTTAAGTAACATAAAAGCACTGAGCAATATGACGTAATTTCGGTAAGTCCGATATGCGAAAAGAACTGCCCAGTAGGATACTGCTACAAATGAAAAATATCTTTAAATTAGAAGCAACCCTCTCATAGCTATAACAGGGAAAATATGAGTGGAATTGGTGAAGATTAGTATATGCTAAGTATGGCATATATTTATTTTCTTATTCTTATTATTTTTTATTATATATTAAATTTTTATTATTGCAATAAAATTATATTTTGTGTTATTCATTACTTCCGTATCAAAATACATATTCCACTTGCAGTTATAAAAACTCGGCCGAAATCTAACAATAAAATTTATCGAACCAAGAAAGAAACCTTTTTTATTCCGTCTTAATTGAGACACTAAAATTTGACCCGTCCAAAAAACGAACAATGGAACATTAAATTTATGGCCGGGCCGAATCCCAGTGCCATCAATCAATGGTTCCAATAAAAGGACATCGGTCGATGTACCACAGCTTAGCAAGACAAATTAAAACTACTTTTCTGGAAAATACTTTCGAGCGGTCCGGTAAATTATGGGCCCAATCAGAACGGGCGGACCAGGCGTGAGACATCCGAATTAAATGTGATATCCATTTCCTGGATTTGTTGGATTTATCCAGATAACGCCTTGGCGCGTGTACGTTACTACCAAATTACGGATTTCGTTCTATAGGGGCGAATTGAGGGAATTTTAATTAATAGATTTAATGTTGCTCTATTGTTAAAGAAACAAATTCAACAGAACCGTACATTGTAACAGCATAAGATTCCTAAGACGTATGTGCATAAATTTAGGAAGAGGTGGTTCCGAGATATTTTCCTACCGTTTATAAAAGGAAATACTGGCAAAATTAAAATGGCTTTATATACAATAAAACTTTATTATAGATTAGATAGACGGATATAAGTCATTAGTGACGGAAATCTTCACTGTCAAAGTAGCCCCAACTGTGCCCTTCCTTGATCAAGTAGTAATATATTATATTTAAGGAAGACAGTGTAATGAGGACCATGTAAAGCAGACTCTATAATGAAGACTGATAGATCGCACTTTATCCTTCATTACCCCTCCATGGGAGTACTTTTTACTGAGTAAGCAGGCTGGATTTTCTTATCCCGTTAAAAATATACCTCCAAGAATTCCCTGATTCCCACCTTTCGCATGGCTTATTTACATCATCGAAGGTCTTTCAAGACTTAGAGACTTAGAGAATATTAACATCTTCCGTCTATTTCTTGACGTCTGCACTCTCCTCGTCTCAAGCGTCTTCTTCAGTCCTAAATATGTCGGCTTTCATCCTAATTTTTTATACATTTATACAGGATTTCTATCTTAGAAATTAGCTTATCTAAATATTCCGAACTGGTATTTTTATTGTAAAAAATAAATCCAACATAAATAAGCTCGACACAAATAAACACCAGTATTTAGTTTAGTTACACGTTTAGTGTAATACACTAAACGCCTAAAAAAAAGCTCAAAAAATTTTTAAAGTATTTCTTTTAATTAACTGAAATGTGACCGCATGAAGAAACATCAATAATTGCCATCAATTTATAAATTGATTATTACGAACATAAATACACCTTTTATGGTATTAGTAGATGAAAAAACGACTTCGTATCACTACTTGCTCCAAGCTTCAATCTTCAAGCTCTCTCCATAGCCTAAAAGCTAAATATTGTTGTATTATTTTTAAAACAATGGTGTTGAGGAAGTAAAAACTTAGGTATAAGTATATGCTATAGCACATGTGCTCTTATTGAATTTCGTTTTAAAAAGGTACGTATTATTGTATTAATCGAAATATTTTCCATCACTTATTAAAACTTGGTGGCCGTTTTTAACAACATAGCTATGTGTCTAACTATATCTAACACTGTGTCGAAAGAAAGATGGTGATTCAATTTTTGTACTTCTTCGGTATTTTCAGATGGTGTGCGAGCTAAAAAAATGCTCCATTAATGAGAAATCAAAACAAATGGACGGCGATGTGTCCGGTCCGGAAACTTCTTGATGAAACTAGAAACAGTGTATCCCTCAAAACTATTGCGACACATGGCCGAGAGTTTTTATACAAGAAAGTAACTTTAAGTCTGTTACCCTATATTGTTGCTTTTTTTGCAACAATACATCCTTCAATTTTTTGAAGAGACGTCGGTAAATAATAACAGTTTCATTCGGTTTGAGATACTCATACACCTATAAACTATATCTTGCTGATCGCGCCACATGCACAGCCAGATTTTATAGACCTAAATATCCCACTTGGACTCTCCTAGACTACCCCATCGCTTTTTGCGCTTGGGATTGTCAGTGAGAATATACTAGCAGGCATAAGAAAAAAGAAACAACGAAATGGCATTTTTATTCTCTTTGTATGTCATTTACTTTGGTAGACATTTTCCCTCATTTGGACCGCTGTCATGGCATCTAGATATCTGTAAATAATAGCTGCTTTGAGAGACTGAGTTGAGTTTTCGGCCAATAAGTCTAGGAATCCATTTTTTTTATCTTTTTAAATCATCCAGGCCGTCCTTTGTCATTGACAGAATCGCCACTTATAAATTGCTGAAACCAAAACCAACAATTTTATATGATATGGCAGCATGACCATCATAAATTTATAAATGTGCTTTAACGGGCGTCAGCAGTATATTTCTTCAAATAAAACAACAAAAATAATGAATATCGAAAATGTAAGTTTGAACATTCCATGATAACGTCGGCATACACTGAACCAAACATTATAAATATAAATCTATTAGTTTATACAGAAAAATATATTAAATCGTTGAATTTGATAGTTCTTTACATTGATAATCACCAATGCATATCCCTGATCAAGATAGATACAAATACCAATAGTTTGTAGCTTGAACATATGAATTACTTGACGAATTTATATACTCCTGTAATAAAAAAGTAGTATGGCTTTGCGAGTAATCTTCCTTGGGTTTAATAGATATATATTATTTTTTGAAATACTCCGAACTATTAACGAAACTAAAACTATATCCTGGAAGCTGTATTTTGAATTTAGGAATAGAAAGAAATCCATTGCAGCTAAATCAAGCAAATAGTGGAACAAATCCAATGACTGTCATTTTTAATCACAGTGCTAAAGTCAATTCAATATTTAGAAAAATAAAGAAACCAAACTAATAAAAACAGCATCATTTTTATCTAGCGATAAAAGTTATTATTAACCTGTTATCCGACATGCTAACATATTAAATGTTATTGACATATTATATAATCTGTTATTATGTTATGTGCCATTATATATAGATACTACCTTATCCTACATTATCCATTATTGTATAACAGTTTACAGTGAAACTATATATCTATAGACGAAATCAAAAGCAATTCTGGGCTGTTCATTAACAGTGTGAAATTGTTAGTAAAACCGCAGGCTTAAATTATTGGCAACCAGAAACGTTTGAATATTTATCGAAAATTAAGCCCAACGAATAATTACCGTATTCTTGAAACGCCAGTTAACAACAATCGATTTTCGAAAACAATTAAAAAATTACTCCAACTGACTGAAAATGTCCGCACAAAGGAACGCAACATAATTATGGATATTTTAAAAGCGTCATTATTATTAGTGCTTGTTTGTGTCGAGACATTCGCAATGAATAGGCTAATTGAAGCTCTAAGTGCATTGATGAATTTATGCAAATTGTTATTACGTTCTAGTAATGATTTTTCGATTTAATTATCTATTCAATTAGTGATACTTCATCTAAATTTTAAAAAATTTGACGATTTTGTAATGTTACCAGGAATGTTTTCACATCGTTTCAATAACTAAAATAACTATTATTTTGTATTTTATTCTTTACTTACTATTATGACTTTATTTCATATTTGCTTTTGTCAATATATTATATTATTTATTATAATTTAGGTTTCAATTAATTTCATTAACTCGCGCTATTTTGTTAGTAAAATATAACAAATTTGAAATGAAACTGAAGTTTTCATTAATTCTCGCACTATCGAACAAAAGGCGAATGTAGAGTATGAATAGCTTTTTATCTTTAAAATCCATGAAAGGGTATATTTTCGCACTGACGTCGCATTGTCGTTCTGATAAATTCAAAGATTTCTGTTCTGGCAAGCTCTATAATCCTTGATCTGAAGTCGCATGGATCAGCACCTGGAGGATACGACGGGGGCATACGGTGGGATGGCCCTTTTATTTGAGTGGTCGAAATATTTCTTATACCATTTTGTAACATACAGACAAACATGATCGTGATGAGAATTATTTTTATTTGAACCGTCATAGAATTCTACCCGTTATTCTCTGAATGAGCGATATAATCGTACCAATTATAGTCAGCAGCTATCTCAAATTACGACGCTGTTTAGTAGGCCATTGTAGTTATTCGATTAAATACATACATATACATAATCTTATATATTCAACATAATACAATGTGCACATTCGGAGCTTGACCTATGGACGTTCTACCGGGAACTGTTATTGGTCGTCTACCGTCATCATAAATCAAAGCACCCTTCTTTATTTCACACCAAGGCTATTTAACGTTTGTTTACTAGTAATAAATCAACCCTCAATGATGTTATTTAAGTCTCTGAAATGGGTCTATATCAATCAATTGTTCCATTTATTAATGGTTCAACTTTATCAGTTCTCAGAATCGATGCTTAAAAGGTGTAAAATAGTTTTAACAGATTATATGTTTAGGATTTATGCGTCAACTAATATCTAATATGTTGTTTTTCGCACTGATTCACGTTGAGACACCTTGACTAAGTAAAACTAGCCCACGTTTCGTGATCATTGCAGACTTCATCTTCAGGACAGGAGCTTTAATACTGCGGTTTTTAGTCAGGCAAATTATATTTATTCTTTGATATTTTTATTTGGTTAAGTTGAGGGAAACCTGGAAAACAATTTATTTAACTCTTTGAGAGTGATTTTTTTAAATGCAATTGGTTATTACTTCTTTTTAACTCATATTCGTATCTCTTTAAAAAGGCATCTCTTGCAAATATTTAAACTATTTTGATTTAATTCCTCAATTTTATCCTTAATAAGAGCTCACCAGTAATTTTGATATATATCACATATTTTTATTGTTTATTGGTGTTCTTTGAAATATTACTAGTTGATATGTCACCTATGATTCCATATATATCATATTATTTAATCATTTTAATTTAAAAATAATTATAACTTGCCTGAACAAGTGGTCAACATGTTCATCATCATCTTTCATCAAGAAGTAATTAAAATATTAATAGACGCAGATTGAGTCTGCTTTCAGTATAAGGGGATGAAAAGATTGCACATTTAGTACATCTTATTTAAATTGATAGCCCTATAGAAATTTTAAAAAGGGAAAAGGCATCATGGGCAGTCTTTTATTTTAGAATTTTTATATCTTATAATATTTGTATTTATATAGAATTTTATTTTTCTTTCTGTGTTACAAGGAAATTCATATAATTATCATTTAAGTTGAATTGTGAATAATAGATCAGCAGGAATCTTCTAATGATTTATAGCATTAGATTAATATGATTCTCAATGACTATTTTATTTACAGGATCGATCGTCGACATCAACATCCTTTAATTAATCAACATCCTCGTATTATCGTTATTGGCAATTTGTTCGATGCATATATAATATTATTCGGTCCAAAAACGACGTGAAACGGCGACAATAAACCGATACCGTGCCGTTGCAGCGACAACACAACAATCGCAAAATTATGCAAGTCGCACAATCCCGAAACTACGACGTATCAGTAATAGATCAAAAGCGAGTGTAACAATCACGGAAAAGCAAGGACGCTCCTGATTACCGAGTATCTGCATCAATAATTTAAAGCGCAGCGAGTGGGTGCCTGATTGCGCTTTCATTAAAATAGGAACTAGTTTTTGTTTCGGTTTTGTTTGCCTTCCGATTGTACACCATATCTCGGGCTGCTGTCGATGCGACAATACAACACTTGGAATTCGCTCTTAATCCAACGCGAAACTATTTCGAATCACTCGATTGTAACACAACGAGCTTTTTATTGTGTCTGTATATCAAGTAATTTTAGCTAAATCTCTAAATAAATAATATCTCCGTATGCATGATTCTGCGGTTATCACAATGCATGAATTCAAATTCATTTTATATTAGCTCTTAATTACGGAGCTAAAATTAATTAGGACCTAAAATAGCATATTATTAAGAGATATAATATAAATCATTTGGCTTTTAAATATTGAAAAATAATTTATTTAATATATAATCCTTTTTTTAACATTTTTGTCAGAAACTGTCATTCAGAGTAATTCCTATTTGGTTTCTATGAAGAATATATGAAGTTCCTACTTCTAGTTATACTTACTTATAGAAAGGAAAATAAGAATGTGGAATCTCCTCTTGAAATAAGCTATATTGGTTAAGCTGCAGAACATTTTAAGTCTATAAGATTCTCCAAATTAGTGTTGGGAACTATCGACTGACTGAAATCGACTATCGACTGTTTAGTAATTGACTACTTTTTACTAACGTCTATTTCAGTCGCTTTTTTCGATCCGACTGATTTTGTTAGTATTTACTATCTACTGTTTCAGTCGTACTTTTCGTTACTATTTTTGTCTCTACTTGTTTTATTCGACTGATTTTTGACGTTCTGTCTCTGTCGTCCTAGCCGCGACCTTCACAAAAATGTACCCAATTTATGCTTACATAGATATATATGTAATATATGTAGTTTTATAATTTTTTTGGTAGTTTGCTTGCAAATAAAAATATATTGTATATTAATATTATAGCACTTTGGTAAAATATTTTTAAAGATTGTTAATGTAATAGGGTAAAAACATTAAAATTGGGAATGATAAATAGTAAAATATTTTGACTGTTTTTATGGAAATAGTAGGTAAATAATATATTTGGAGTTTAACATTGAGTCTAGTTGAACCTATTAAATTTAACATTTGAACATTCTAGAACACTCAAACTGATTTTAATTTTGAAAAAAATGCTTCTTTTGATGTTAAAGATGAATCCTGTTGGCCAACAGTCTGTCTACAGAAATAAAAATCTTCTATGAAATAATTTTGAACTATTTATGTAAGAATGCATATTAAAAGAAGCTCGTAGAAACTTCACAATCGTTTACAAATTCGTATTACCATAAGAAAGAAGTAGTAAGTGTAATGAGTTCGTGAAAATCATTACCTCTCCTTTCTGTTGGTAACAGCTAATGCGATCGCAGATCCAATGACAATAATAGACTATTTCCGAGGACATACACCGTATTGCCCGGGCCTTGCTCTATTTGACTAGCATTGGTTCTGATTTTTGCTTTATTCTTCGGGTATAAATCTGGATTCGAAAGAGGTTCACGAAATCACTCGGTACGGTTTTTTGAACACACACATAAATTGAAAAGGCCATCGACCAAAACGACGTATGATGATCATTGTAAATTATTGATTTGTATTTGAAAGGTGTTTGAATATATTCATTTTTAAAAATTGTAACGATTATAGTTTTTCCAGGATTATTTGATATATTGTCAATGTCCACTACAACTTGGCTTAATTTTGAATTATCATGATATTTTAGTATGTATTTTAGTAAGTACATATCTGGGCTTTTAAGAATTCGTTTAAATGTTTTTAAAGTGGTGATAAAATTTTAGCAATCATTTATTCATTCTTATATTGGACTTCCAAATAAAACACAACGAATATATGCTATATGCTGCGTGATTAAGAGGTATTGATTTACTGACTAGTTCACTCTTACACATATATTTAATGACACCAAATAACGCTTAGAAAATTCCTTCAAAATATGGTCTTTTATAGAGTGTGAACCAATATTCCATAAAAACAGAACAGGCTCAACAATAACGCTGCCACTATTCGTACAACATCAAACACTTAAAAAGATGGTAAACAACCCGGTTAGGAGGTAAACTAATTCGTATTGTCTATTAGTACAACATTTTAATAGTAACGGCATTAAGTCTAGTAACAAAGATAGGGGATAATAGAGATAAGACACTGCACTTTTCTGTCGAAATGCTGGAGCATTTTCTTTGGCCGACGATTCTAATTTGAATAGTTTCGAAAATCGACAAAATTGCGGATACTGGAGTGGCTTCACCCGGCAATTGAAGCACCTAAATTAGTTCAATCTCTGAAAGTAATTGCATACTAATACATAATTAATTATTGATCCATACATTTATGAAGGTCAAGTTTCTTAAAATTTCAGAACGATATGGTGCTATGGTGCATAATTTTTATAAAACCAGTTTTATTAAACCATAAATATTATTAGAAGTGCAACTAGTAATAATATGCCATACATCCAGTGACCTTTTAACAAAAACAATAACTAACTAGACCACCGTTCGAAACACCTTGATACCTTAGACTATAGAAACTAAGCATATTTTGTTTCCTTAGTTTTTATTTTAATATAATTATTGTAAAATATTTAATTGGAAATAGTATCTGAAAATGAACACAAATTCTGTTTCACAAAGTGAAAAGTTTTGTTTTTAGAACGCAAAATTAGTTTTTCCCTTTTATTAATATTTTTCCATCACGAGCAATTTATTTCAAATGGATCGAGATGCTCGAGAATCAACTCTATTTTTGGTGAAATGTATCGAAAACAGAATATTCCTGTTAAATTTATCAGTATTCTGTGTTTATGATCGGCGACATCTATATAGTTCGTTTTTGTGCTGGACGTGGAAGGAAAACTGAGAGGGATAATAAATATAAAATAGGGCGAAATGTGTTCAATAAGACATGGCAATTCTAGCGGCAATTTCATCAGCGTTGAATTGGCCAAGCGAACGGAAAGAACGGTCGTGTATCGTACTTTTTAAAACAAAACGGTTTCGAATTTTGTTTCAAAAAATCTATAAGGCACTATTATAAATTAAATAATTAACATGATAATACAATTAATTAGCACTCCCTGGTTTGATATCACTGGGATATTTCTCTGCAATCTAATTAAACATCGTTAGAATTCATCTAGTACTGCATAAATCCATGCAATAATGCCAGTAACCATCCTGGCTAAGATCGGACGACTTTTAAGGTCATCTCTGATCATCAGCTCCTCGGTGGGTACTGCGATGGTACTCTGAACTACCATGCTTGTATCAGAAATCCATGAATTATGAATTTTTTTAAAGTATAAAACTTTCTTAATTCTTATAGTTTATGTTTAGGGGCTTTGGACATCTTCAAATCATGTTGCTTGACAAAACTTTGATTTGAAAACAGCTGTTATATTTTTACCTGAACTTTACTCAAATATGCCTTTTTTGCTAAAAAGCTTTATTTAACACACTTAGGTTTGATCGTAATTTCATTATAATTTTCTCATAGTTCATGACCTTAATGTCAGTCAAAAAACGAGAGATTTTCAACATTAGGCAGCAGAATACCATGAAAATATGAGTAGAAACCGTTACATATTAATAAACGCATTGAATATTTTCAAAGGCAAACTGGTGGACGAAGGTACAGGCGATACTCAAACATAATTTTATATTAACTATAAACTGTCCAGATGGGACAAAGCCCACATCCATCTTTGTAGTGTTTTCTTTTGGAGCGAGGTATTATATCGACTATCACTGCACTAGCTACGAACTGCATTGGGATCTGAGGGGCCATCTGTTAAGAATGGACTTAATAGACATCGGGATGATTTTGCGATTACGATATTATAATACCTGTTTTACCCTCAGTGTCGTTGTCCTTTTCAACAAATTGCCTTTTCTTTTTTCGAGTGAATCAGTTTTTAAAGTAAATTCATATTTACATATATATATATATATATATACAGAAAAAGAAAAAAGATAATTCAATTCTTAGTCTTGTTAGTTGAAGTGCGAAATTGTTTCGTAACAAAACTATCAGATATTTAAACGGTTCCATCCTCAATTTCGCTACACCCCCATGGAAATATATTTTCCATTAAGAGCGATAATTTGGTGTAAATCCGATGAACCAAAAGGCGTTAAATTCAATCTTGGTAGGCGTTGGAATTAATTTCATAACACGAGCGATATATTTTTGCCCAGGAAATTGAAGCGATAGGCCAATAAACGATTGAAAAGCGCCATCGCCTCGGGGGTGGGAAAACCCGAAAACACGCGAAACCGGGACCGCGTTTTTTCTCCTTTCACCAGGCGACATCACGAAGAAATTTCGTCAGCCAATATAGGGGAACGCATACCGATAGATGGTGATACGAGGGTTAAAAATTGTTCGATAAGCTCTGGAACGAGGTTTGGTTTATCAAATTAATTAATAACTGAATCTTAAGGACTAAAATTAGGTATAATATAATATTATATTAACATATTTGGAATCACTTTTTTATATATCGTAAAAACTATTATGTTTAAAAATACTATTCACAAATATTAAATCTAAAACACATGCCCAAAAAACGAATATATTGCTAATTATGTAATTTGTAAAATATTCTTTAAATAACCAGGCATTTATTAAAGTTCCATATTACGTAACATCTATTAATACAATGCCAGTAATTATATGTTAAGATGACAATAATTGGTCGGTTGAAATTGATAGTGTTTCATCAAAATTTTTGCAAATTTTAAGAATATCTGGCCAGGGTTCCAGTTATTTTTAAAACTATATTAGAAGACGTTGTCTACTGTTACTGACATGACTGAGATGGTTTTCCTACTCGAATTTTAGTCTTTTGCCTAAGGGACAACCACAAGCAGAAATGTATATATTTTTGACCGACTGTTGTCACAACAATAATATTACATTTGATCATCTTTACTTCCATTATTTATTTGATCCCTCATGGTTCATATCTAGATATGTTTCTAATTAACATAATTTTGTATGTTAGACTGTGACAATATATACAGACGATCACAATAGTCTCATATAATATTTAAATTAAAATAATGTTTGTTTAATAAATAACTTAGTAATATACAGAAGTTATTATCTAATAATGAAATCAATACATACACTTCTCTTTCAGTAACACTATGTTGGCCATTATTATAATATTGGAAGCAAGAATATTAAAGTGTTATTATAATATATTATAAAATATATTAATTATAATTTTATAAAATTATTAAATTTTGCTATATTAGCTATCTGGTGTTGATATGTAGTTACGTTGTATTACTAGAAATCGTATTCTACACTATATCAAATATCTTTGAGGCGGATTTCTGACATTTTCATCGTAACTCGCCTCGGAACGATGTATCATTCAAAGTATTGGTTGTGTTAATTCACAGTCATGATCTCTCTCATCTATAGCTTGAAACTGGCACTGAGTTTAATGCTATTGATTAATACTTAAACTAATAGCAAACACTAAATAGATGGATATATGTATTAGAGAGTGGCTTATACTAAGTAGCACTAACTGGTGCGCTTCCATGTATAACGAAATTAGTGAAGATCTACCGTTGCATGTCGTATAACTTGCTGCAAGTAGTGTGCCAGAATCTTCTCTTTCGAAATCCGAAGTACACTAATGTCATTTAGGACTGTTTGGATTATCAAAGACTAATTAATTTACCAGAGACTTAGTGTAGAGTGGAGTTATTTAGACCACTCGGACTACTGAAATCTGACTAAGGTCTGGTAGCTTGCCTGCAAATTGGTTGGTTGACTGAGCAATGCAATGTGCGAGTTTTGGCACAGTGACAGTCCAGAATGGCTTGTCCCTGTGGCAGTCTATCTTTCTCTATTTTGGGAAATTTTTATCATAACCTATATTTATTTGCATTCTCCGCTGGATTCCATAAATTATATTATGAATCATATTGTATTGATGTATCAAAACTTAGTATAAAGTGAGTAACATACTACTCTATTCTCGTCTAAAATTCGAATTAACAATGAGTAGTATTTGTCAAATCAAGTAAATATTAATACATTTCTCGCAAACTCAAAACAAAACACTTGAATTCTTGAACAAAGCAATTATTATTTATTAGTTTTATTAATCAAATTTTTGTTATCTTTTCTGATTAGAATCTGATCAGTTACTTTAACAGTAACAGGTTTAAGAGAACAACAAACTTTAACAAAAATTAAGAGATGAACTTAAAGTCAGTGACCAAACATCACCCTAAGTGGACGACAAAATTAAAGCACAATATATTTCAAGTATTATTATACATAAATCGAGCTCAAACATCTACAGGCATTCCTAATTAAGTAGAAGTTGTTAAATAAATAATTCAATACATGGCTTCGGTAAATGATCAGTCATTAAAAAATCCCAGAGGTCAACGTAGCTAAATCCATCTCTTCATCTAGATATATCCATCCCATAACATGATTTACGAAAAGTGTACGGCTTACAAACAAGCAATAAGCAACAAGTGCAGACTTATTGGACCGGTATCACAAGCGATACTGTTGGCATATACTACGGTATTGGGCATTTTATCTTAATGTAAACTAATATTATGTCTAAACACCTCATTCCTCACATCTTCAAGCGTAAATGTACCATTAAAAAATAATTAACAACCAAAGCTATACTAGTTATATAACTAATGGTTTTTATACCCTGCATGTAATAGGTTCCTTCGAGTTTTGGATACTGAATGCCAACAGTCTACGATAGAGAAATTGAGCTACTGCAATCCGTATTTGGTCAAAGTGAACAAGCTTTATGATTTCCTCGAAATCCCAAGTCGGGCCGTTGTGAAGATTGTAGGATTTTAAATTAAAATATTTTATTTTACATAGTACTATTTTATTTTATGTAAAGAAGTAAGGACTTGGACTGACCTTACAAGCGATACTGCCCACTCCCTCCTATTTTGCTATAAACGAAATCCTTATGTCTAGACACCGCATTTATCACACCACCAAGTCTGATATTAATGTTAATACAATTTTTTTGTAACGTTAGTTTATCTATATAGAAGACATATTTACCCTACAATATATTTTTCAATAAATTTACTCACACATTTCAGCAGATTAATAATATGCGAATATTTAAACTGAGGTTTCCAGTTTAAATTTTCCATCCATTTTCCATAAAAAAAAAACCATAACTTTTCTGATGTGATTTTTTTTTGAGATCTTATTATGTTTTACCTATCTACAAAGGGCGGGGTATTTCTATTTGGATCAATGAAAATTAATATATTATATTGTTTTAATTATAATATTGAATAAATGATACAAATTTCTCCATGTATGGACGATACGGTATAAATTAACATATTTGAAAACTCAATTAAATTTAATATGCGTAATGAAAACTAACCTGATATACATCACAACAAATTTCATTGAAAATATATGGCTCATTTATGTAATTGACAATATAAATTATAAACTTTGGGATATAATTAGCAATTAAACAACATGTTTTTTTAGGTGGGGGCCTCATATTTTACACGGCCATACACATTCGTATCCATATTTCTGAACAGTTTCGATTAATTAAATTATTAAATTTCACGATTTTCCGCTAATTTTGGATTTTATGGGGCGTATGTTATTGCTTGTATTAATAACGATAGAGCTCGGAATAAAGCAAACAAGCGTGGGGATAAACTCGATTGGAAATAAAACTAATTCGAGGCCATAGAATTAAACAAACAAATGCCGAAACTGGCGTTATGGGTAAAATATAAATTTTATTCGATTATAGGGAAAAATCCAAACAAATACACATGTTTATTATTTATAAAGTATTTGAGGGCTTTTTTACTACTCGCTCGATAAAATATTTTTATAAATTTAATTATTGTAGGTTCTCATCAGATAATAAAATAAAATATAAACCCTTATTTCTTTTTAATCCCAATATAAAGATAGTTAGAGGTGACAATTGTTTTATGTGAGTCAATATGTTACATTACACTTTCATTACCACTATCAGGATAATTACTTCACACTAATTATTGAAATTTGTAGAATGAACTATTGTTAGTTACTTATTTCTTTATTAGTATACTAACCCTCTTTATTCAATTTCAATTCAATCAACGTTCTTTCAATTTCCTCTTTCCTATATTAGCTTGTATGGGAAGCCATTGCAATTTACCATGTATATTAATAAGAATATTAGAGGGTACCTGGGATTATTGAGATTCTTGTGTATTGTAAAAAATACATCAATAAGATTACAAGTACGATTGAAAGACTAAATTCTATTGTAAATTTATTTTACAAATTCAGATTTTGTTCAAGAAAATACATTTTTTAATATAGGCTGAAAGAAATTATTCAGGTTGATAGAAAAGTTGTGATAAAAGAATATAAAAATGGGATATAAATTGAATACAGGCCTTAAAGCAATATGCATGAAAGTAAAAGGCACCTGTGAGGCAAAGGGAATTAAATTTAAAAATCAGTAAAATATTAACTTAATCTATACAAGACCATAGTAAACAGTAACAATAAAAATTATGAAGCGAATTTATAGCGAAATAGCGAAACATAGAGCAATAAAGGAATTATTAATTAATCAAACCTTCAAATTAAAGTCAGAGGAATGATGTATCTTAGAAGTCCGATAAAATATACGAAGGACTGAGATTTATAGAGAAGGGGCAACTAATTTGATGGGAATTTTCCCAACGAGTACGTAGCCACTGCTAAGTTGAAATAGTAGGGAAATGTAATATAAGGAAAGAAATAAAAACACGAAAGACTTATGGTAAAAATACGAACAAAATAAGAGGAGAGCTTTACCTCAGACGAAGAGAAGACATTTAATAATGAAACACTAACATGTTTTTTTATTAAAAAAGAACTAATATAACCAAAAATAGTGTCAAATATCTGCAAGTAAAATATATTTTAACGTTAACAAATGTGTGATCGATTTTAACTTATCGAAAAAGCTTTTACCTTTCTTAAATATTACAACGGAATTTTATCATCTCCTACCAAAAGTGGAGAAAAGCTGATCCCCTAAGCATTTCAACACACTCCGTAAACAAAATTATTCCTTGCCACTGCAACCATTCTGATCTGGCAGCCAAGCAGTTAAATTTTGGAAGTGTAAATCCACGGCGAATTGGCAATTATGGAGCGTTAGCCCTACAGCCCTGCCAGATAATAATATATCCTATCTAATTCTTTTAGAAACCAAACTCCATCAAGTTCAACAAAAAATTTATACATAGCAACAGATAAGTCCGAAATTTTTAATGATTTTGTCTTACATTAAATGTTGTTAAAATGGCACATGCTTAATATATAAAAATGGATATTCTGTTTTTTATTTGTGACGGTCTAAACCCCTGATGCCATTGTAATTAAATTTTCGTTTCTTCCCCTACCAGGCAGATAGGGTCTTCTCATCAATATGAATGTTGTTTTGTCACTTTGTATTTTGACTATGAAGACTATATGTTATTTCATCACCGTTGGGTGCTAGTTATTTATTATGTAAGATGATTTTGACTTATTGATAAACTTATTATAAACTTATTTATAATACATAACTTAATAGCTTATACAATATTTTCTTTAATTTTACATGATTGTAACATATGCCGGGTAAATGTGACCTAATTCACATCTTATGAAATATTATAGCTTGTAAAATTATATAATTTTGTAATTATGATAAATAATATTTTAATATTATGACAAATTTACTATTATTTTATAATTATAAAGATTTACAGTGGTAATATTCGTGTTGTGTAAGAAGGTGCGTTCGGAAGTAAATGAAACATTATGGTTAAAACAAAAATTGGACCCATTTAAATATTATTATAAATTAATTGAATGGTATTAATATAAAAATTTCTATAGAAGGTGTTGCTACCATTTAATATCTCTGACGGTCACGGCACAATAGACAACCGCACCTTCACTCTCATTCATGTCTCAACTGGTATTCGTGGAAACTCGCTATAAGCCTTAACCCTATTTCCTGTCATAAACAAGTAAAACCCATCAGTGCTTCTGTTCTCTAGGAGGCTTGAATTACAAGAACTATAAACAGTATCCATCACATCCATCTATGTGATCGTGAAAAAACCAACCAAATAAACGCGATAACAATAAAAGAAAAACCAATAAGATGCACGGATATTGAACACTGCCGGATCGACAATTCCACGAGAATAATCATTGCAGAAGCTAGTATCCAACATAAACACAAAATGCAAAGCCAGGTTTAGGTTATTCGGTTAGTAACACCGAAGGTCTAACACATAAGAACAGCAGCCGCACAGGTACCGAAACCAGATTTCCATATAACCCAAAACAATCTACATCCTGCTAATCTGAAGGCCGAATTCACAGAGACTGCTCTATGAGGTACAACAGTACACAATTTTTTACAACTTCTTCACTACACTTCGCACAATAGAACTCAATTTATAGACAATAAAAAGATAATTTTTGAATGTTTTAGATTTAACTTACATTTATTATACAGGTTTGTTATATATATTACCAACATTATATTATATTTTAGGAGCTTCTATCTTCTGTTATTTGAACCTTCTATGGGTAGACTAGTTTGTTCACTATATCACTTCGACAGAAGATACTTGTAACCCATTAGACATTTTGACGTCTTGGAGAATAAAAAAAATATTATTGAGTTATCCTATATATACAGACACTAATCAACATTATTTCTATTGAAAAATGTTTAGAATCTTACGGCGATGCTGCTCGATCATATCCCAAACGTCCGTTCTGATTTCAATTTAAAAGTGGCGATTTGTATGTCAATGGAAAAAGAACTTGGAGAGATAATAAAGCTAGACAATAAATAGCAAGACTATTTGAACGAAACCCCAAATCAAACTCTCAAAATATTAACAATTTGTAGAAGTTTACGTAGGAAAATTGTTTCCACATTAATAGAACTACTACTACGATAAGAAAAGTCTGAAGGCTGGCAATCGTTCAGTGAGACCAACAAAATAAATTCTTTAATAAATTAATGGTGTAACAGAAAATTATGAATATATTTATTTTGGTGAGCATTTCTGGAAATAAACTAAAGTTTGTATGGATGAGATGAAAAGATAACACATTTTCATACATTCTTTCGCGATACGAATGTATGTCTAGAGAATAGTGTTTTCTTTCTAAAGACGCTGGAAATAGTTGACGATGGCTTATGCGTTTTATTTTAGAATTCGCATATACTAGGAAAATATTTTACTGGAAACCGCATTATTTCCACAAATAAAACTCCTCACCATATATCTTCTTAGCACTTTTCGCCGTCATGCCTCGCTCTGTTTCAAGATTTAGTTTGCTAATAAACTTTTACGACTCAGATGCAGAAAAGTAAAACAGTTCATACTTTACAAGTCCGCATCGGGACATATCCTTCTTATTTGCATAATGCAGCTGTTTCTTTCTTTTTTCCCGCCTGCCTCGGCTTTGGAAATTCGGTAACGTTCCCCGACAGCAAATGGTTTTTCTTTTACGGTCTTGCTTTCAAGGAAAAATGGTTAGAGGAGAAACGAAAGGGCCCGAAACAAAGGAGCCAAAGCTACAAGGTGTTATTTTCTTAAAAGCAAAAAAAATGGTTCATCATCAACTAAACGCAAATACCTTTGAAGTGTGAAAAAAATCCGACTCTCTTAAAACTGTGATGTATTAAACCATCTTGAACCTTTGAATGAGACAAACTGTTATCTGTTATAGCATATATGAACATACGAGTTATATTTATTAAACAATATAAAATTAACCGCATAGGTTTTCAAGACCATATTAATATATTGAGCTTTAAATAGTAATGATAAACATTAAAATATTAATATTGACATAAAACTTTGGATCGGTGGAAGCTTAAGACCATATTTAACTCCAGTATACTAGTTAATCTTAGCTCTCTGTAGAAACCAGCTTTCATAATGATAGGCATACGTTAATAAACTTCTAGTTTCACTGTGAAAACATTGAAAGCTCGGGTTCCTCCCAAGGCTGCTTGTTAGTAGATGGTTATATTGTATGTTCTGGTAAAATTGTATGTCCTGATAAAAAAATATCTTATAATGGCCGGTATGTTCTCCTAGAATTGACTACATTGCTCAATGTACGTATCTTTATACAATTTTACATAAACATTGTCTGATGTACATACGTTGATCCATTTTGAACAAATATTGGACAAAGCCCTTATAATGTTATAATGTATTGTACTCACTCATTCCACTATAATCTTTCTGTAGTCGATTACTAAAGATTAATAACCCAACTAAGATGCAAATTAGGTGTAATTGTTAATTGCAAATTAGGTCATGTTTGACGTATACATTAAATATTAGATCCGAAAACTAAATGGCACAATACTAACTACGTCTTTGTAGATTCAAAGCCCATGTACATATATACAATGTTACTAAAGATCGTTTCAATAATAACCACAGCACAGAAGTCTTAAGAAAATAAAATTACTCTTAATCCCTTACAACTAATATCTATTAACTAGTGCTTTTTACGCTAATCCAAGTAAAATTGCTGGATATATTGTTAAAAATGTTATATGTGTATTTAAAACCATTAAGAGTATTCCTCGTTGATAGTTTAACAAAGAGCGTCGTTATCTTTGTGTACACAGTTCAAATATTATTTAACAAAAATTTTTATTTATATTTTTCTGACCAAACTCTCTTATTCTTGAAGAGAAAATAGTATAAACACCTGACATAAACACAATATTTAATTCTTTATAATGTGTTGAATTATCAATCATTCTTGTAACATGGCGATATTTGGAAGCTATATGCTAATCATAGCAAGAACTTCATTCATCACTGAGGACGCCGAGATACAGTGATGTGAATGAGAGGGTTAGCTTAATACTGCCGCCCAAATCATAACACGAACTTCATGTGCAATTGTAGGAAACAAGTAGTCCAAATCGCAGGATTCTTTTGGGGCTCTCATACATTACCAGGTATATCAGACTATACCATGTTCTTCCAATTATCAATTGTCCTTTATAAAGGGTTTTGTAACCGCTGTTCCTCTATTAATGCTAGTTTGTGGAGCTCCCGCCGTACTATTTTTGTTAAAACTTTTGTTGTCACTGTTCCTCTTTGACGATGGTGTTTTATCATGTTTTGCTGTCATTACCGTCGATACTGTCGTTCGTGAAACATTAAAAAATCAGCTGCTTTTACATATTTCATCACATAGTACAGTTAAATATAACTTGAAATACTTAGATTGTAGACTAAGTAATACATTCGTTTCGCATTAGATATACGACAGAAGTATTTCCAGCATGTAGCAAGTTATATTGCATGGTGCTCATATTATTTTGTCTATTGCATGTATTTTCAATTCAATTGAATAGGGAAATTGTTATTTTAATTTGAGCTAAATACCGAAAATATATCTAGTACTTTAGTGGACAATGCTCTTTAATGTATTCTTTTTTAAATAACATACCAGATTTTTTATATTAATTCTTGTAATGAAATAATAAAAAATATATTTTCAGCATTTCTACTATATCTTAATTTTTATCATTTTAATATTGTAGTATTTAAATATTAGTTGAAGTAATGTATAAAAAATTAGGTTTTTCAAACTATGATATATAATCTATTCAAAACAGTAGTGACACACGTCATTAATGTGGCTGTCCAAAGTTGTAAATTCGTTTTAATGTCAGACAATATTTTCCTTCTTACATTATCGTATATAAAAAGAGATAGAATGCTATTTGACGACTTCGAACATGTAACCGAATGAGTCTGCCAAAGTTGTCCCTTTGTCAGACGGTTGCAAAATTCTTCAAAATATTATAATTACGGGTTATAAGCCGGAAAGAGTTGTTTTAACGCTTTGTTTCAATACATTTCAAATCGCCGCTTATTATTACTCTGGTTTAAAACACCGAAGCCGTACGTAGTCAGAGTCAAAAAGAGAATGCGTCTGTAATCATTTAACTTGAACAGGGACGAGGTAATGGAGCCCCCTCTTTCCAGTACAATGTGTTAGAGATGTAAGCATTTTTACTGTTAAATAGTAATTGCGGCGGTTTTATTTGAAAATATTATATGAATATTAGTGGTGATACGGTCACTAAAATATCTTAAAATAAAAAACAATATAACTTTAAATTTACGAAAAAGATTATCCATGAAAAGTTGAAAGATATGAAGCTATTTGAGGGACGTAAAAAATCCCTTCATACATTATTGGGTAATATAGGATTTAAGTGGTGTAAAGATAACCCACGAAGGGGTTTAATGGAAGTTTCAGACATGCTATCAAATGAATAAATTTTTTAAAAACATATAACAAAATCAAGACAAAAAAAGTTGATCCAAACGGGTAAACGTTAAACGTGTAATTAACTTTTTTAGAAATTAGCCTGAGAAAAGATACATGGTAGATCCCATGGCTGAACGTTATGGCTACAGATTATTATGCCTTCCACCCTATTACTGCATATTTGATCCAACTGAGTAGATGGGGGGTATTGCAAAGAATTATGATAAGAGACATTCAGGTCGAGAATGATATTCAAGCCTTCAAGAACTGTCTGGATTTATGTAAGAAGCATTGTCGACAATAACACCTTCGGTTTGGATAAGCTCGATCGGGTACATTGAAGAAGAAATTAACAAATGGTAGAATCGTGAGCAAGTATTTAATAGATTGGAAATAAACAGCTTAGTTATTTACTTGAGTGATTGTGAAAGTGACCGTGATTGAACAAAACTTTATGAATGCTGGTTTATGAATCAATGCTGGCAAATACGAAAAGAGGGTGATGAAAGAGGAAACAACTAAAGCTCAGTATATAATTAATATACTTTAACTGTAGGAAATTGAGTTATAGTTTGTGAAAGCTTTATGTGCGTGTGTGTTATTGTTCAAAATATACATAAACTTTTGGTTAAAATGTATGAGGAGCGAAATAATACTAACTGTTTTGCAGGTATTGCAAATGCACCACCATAGTAAAACACATTTTTTGGCAAAGTTAGTTTTTTTATTCAACATAATTCTCCTCAAGGGTATTACTAATTATAGCGACCCTCCAACTTTTCGATACCATTTTTGTTGTACGATTTGGCCTTTGCTTCAAAGTAGGCTTCAGTGTCGGCGATCAACTCTTCATTCGACGAACATTTCTTCCCAGCGAGCATTCTCTTGAGATCTAATCTTAGGTCGCTAAAAATAGTCGCTGGGGGCCAGACCTGGAAAATACGGTGGATGAGAAAGCAATTCAAAGCCCATTTCATGGATTTTTGACACGGTGCATAGTCTTGGTGAAGCAGCACTTTCTTGTTCTTCAAGTGAATTCGTTTTTTGGCGATTTCGTCCTTCAAACGGTCTAATAACGCTATGTAAAAGGCGCAGTTGATAGTCCTTCCTTGTTTAAGGTAGTCTATAGAAATTATTCCATACGCATCCCAAAATACAGACGCTATAACCTTGCCAGCCGAGTGTTGCGTTTTCCCACGCTTTGGAGCAACTTCATCGTGTGTCGTCCACTCGGATGACCGTCGATTGGATTCCGGAGTGAAATGGTAGAGCCATGTTTCATCCATTCTCACATATCGATGCAAAAACTCGGGTTTATTACGCTTGATCATTTTCAAACACCGCTTCGAATCATCAACTCGTCTTTGTTTTTGGTCAAAAGTGAGCTCGCTAGGCGCCCACTTTGCACAGAACTTTCTCATCTCCAAATTTTGGTGAATGATCTGATGTACACGTTCAGTTGATATCTTTAGAGTGTCTGCTGTTTCATTCAATTTCAATTTATGGCCATGCAGAATCACTTTATGGATTTTTTAATGCTTTCGTCGGTAACAACCTCTTTTGGCGTCCACTGCGTTCATCGTCTTTGGTGCTTATTTCACCACGTCTAAACTTGGCATACCAATTCTTGATGGTTGATTTTTCTGGGGAAAATGCCCGGAAACTCGACACTAAGCCAAGTTTTTGCTTCAACTGTATTTTTTCCTTTAAGAAGCAATATTTTATTAACACGCGAAATTTCTTTTAATCCATTTTTTTTACAATAACAAAATTGCTTCACTCAAAATACTATAGTTCACAAACTAATAATCTAAAAGCTGTCAAGCATCTTTTGAGGGTTAGGGCGAACTAAAAAACATATGGATTTAATTCTAGTCGCGCCCTCTATATGTCTGGCCGGAGGCTTTTAAATTGACCTGTTAATTAATTGTAGTTTTTAGTTCTTCGGTAATATACGCATCAAATGTTCTATAATGTTACAATAAATTATATTCGGTAACATTTTTGCTTAATTGCTTTATTTAGATTAGAATTTTGTTATATGTCAATGTCAAAATGTACTAAAACTCAGATGATGAGGAAACATTGTGTCAGTAATTCAGATGACGTGGGTTCACTGCTGTTTTGAACAAACTATATTCACCAAATTGATTAACAAAAGTAAGTCGCCTATTGATATAGGAAATTTGTATCTTGTGCAAGCACTTTTTACACTTCGAGTAAATGTTCTTATATTAACAAATATGAATTTCAAACTTCCTGGCCCGTCAAACAAGTGAAATAAATAAGCATACCTTAAGCAGAAAAATCCTCCGATAAAAATCCTCGATATAAAGCTCTCACATATACAATATGTTGTTCCGGGCGAATGAGTTACCAGTTACCAGTTAATTTTCTAAAAACTAAGATCTTGATGAAAATATTTCAACTGAGCTCAAACAAATTAAATATGTTTTAATCCGTCCTATTTCTATTTTTAAAGCAAGATGATGAAGCAGAATATCCGACAATGCATACTATAGTCTATATCCTTTCAAGCTGGCGAGCCACAAATAGCCATCTCCGAAAGTGTGCAACAGAGCTTATGGTCAATAGTCTACTAGCTCTACTAGCTTAGAATCGTTTGCAATTTCATGTTAGAAACGTATTAGTAATCAGAAGAATCAGACCCAGGCTCTGTTTTAATGGCTTAATATTAACCATAAATGCATTTTTCGCACAGGTATATTTTAATATACAATGATAGAATGTACATAATTGTAGAGTTAGCAATAATTGTATGTATACATGTATTAATTTCTGACATTTATCATAAAATTAACATACCATTCAATTCAATGTAGGGTCTTGAGGAAAAATACCCTTGTTACCCTTGTCGATACTTGGTAATTTTTTTTTCACTCTATATTCACTCTAAACTTGGCTTTCTTTAGAACTTTAGTAAAGCTCTCAATCGCAAAAGCCAGCTCTTCAGCACTTAACCAAGTTATATTCAAAACTGTCATACACAAAAATTAAAAAAAGGAATATTTGACAGACTTGATATTCAAGAACTAATAGCTGACGCATTCCTTTAATAGCTTATAGTTATTAATTAATAACTAATTACAAAAGTTTACAAGTTGTTTGTTGCCTGATGAAGCAGCAGCATCGGAATCGTTTGAAATTGTTACTCAGAACTTTATTGGCAAAATTGGACCTTGAATGTCTTTGAAAATGAATGAAGGAGAGCGGCTATACAAATATATAGTGAAAATCAAACAGCGATACCAAAGATTTTAGGAAGAAGACATGATGAGATATTACTGTTGAATCCTAATACGTGAAACAGATCATAAGTTGTGCAACAGACTCGGTTCAAACTCTGTTCATTTCTGATTAATACTTTTTACTACAATAAATGGCCGTCAACGGTCAAATATAGTGAAATAAAGAATTTCTTGAATATTTTGAAAATTGGCACCAATATTAAAAACAAGCTGCTGATTTGGATTGGATTCAAAAAGACGGCAAAGTTAAAACGACTTTATTTAGAATAAAACTTATTAATTACAAAGCCCAGATGGGTATAAACGATTGGTGATGTCAACCCTTACACTGTAAAAGTGGCACCAACTGTGCGCTTTTTTGACCAAGTATTTAAATCTTCCACGTTAATGTTCAATTTAACGAACACTATGAATAGACTGTTTGATTTGTCTAAAGACGGTATGATTTGTTTTAAGATTGTATGAAAAAGATGTAATTTGAGTGAACGACTGTGTTTTTGATGACTGTATCATTTGTTTGATGATTGCGTATTTTGTTAAAAAACTGTATATAAATAGAAGATACATCGGATTGTATCACCCATTGTGCCCCCCTTGGGTACTATGAACTGAGAAAGAGGTGAGGCTGGCTAAACTGTTTATCTCGCAGCCCGATTTATAATTATTTATAAAGGGGAAAGAATTATTTAATGATGATTTCCTTGTCTCGAAAAGCGACAAGACCATAAATACCCTAAAATTTACCTTTCCCAGGGATTTCCAAGGTCAATAAGCTTCTCGATATATATCTGCTTATTTACTTCAACTGAGGTCTTTCAAGAGATGAAATGTTCACGTATTCCGTCTGGCTCTTGGCGCCTGCACTCTCCTTATCTCAAATGTCTTTTTCGGTCCTATGTTCACCTGGTTTCCCACCTATTCTTTGCACACTCTTAGAGCACACTCACACACTACAAATTATGCATATGTGTTTTGAGAATTTTTGTTGTCGTAAACAAATCTGACATAAATAAAGACCAAGTAAATAAATAGAATAGATATATAAGCTAATTTGTACAGTTGTAAGTTGGCATATCGAACTTCTATTACAATTAGAATATTATATAGAAAGAGGTCTTCGGCTAATTAAACTAAAATGCAAATTTCATTATTAACACGTATAAAAAATTTTGTATATGTGTTTCGAGTATTTTTGTTGTCGTGGGCGACGGTGGAGGATGTTGAAATTATCAATACACCGAGCATATTATGAACTTTTCGTAAAACCTCTCTTCTAGGCTTAAGACTGTCTACCTTTTTCGGAGGGTTAGGCTTTATATTCCCAATCTATTGAGATGCTTCTCTTGCCAAAAGTTCCGACATGTCTCTGCCTCCTGTAATCATAATCATATCTGTCCTTCATGTGGACACAATATTCACGAAGGTACTTCTTAGATACCATTCTCCAAGATAAAAAGGATGCCCAATCTATCAGCTTCAGCTAAAAATAAATTAAGTCAGGGTCTTAGAGAAAACTACGTCGCCCTTTGCACCCAAAAATAAGGTTAGTACTCCAATATTTAATGAAGTTAAGTCATTTGTTAGCATCACAAAAGAGAGTACAGCATCATGCGCCACTCAGTGCAATTTAGACACTGAACTTAAGATTCATAAGTATATTTCTTTCGTTAATGGAGGTAAAATTGAAAATCTTCCCCCACTATCTTCTAATTCCACTCCCATATACAATTTATCCCGTCCACACCCTGTTTCTAAATCCAATATATCCTCTTCCTAAATATCCACCGTTTTTCTCCTACAAATTCTAAACTCTTATAATATCCCACAACCATCCTCATATCATCCTCCTACTCATCCTCCCCATTCCTCTATCTTGAAAACATCTAAAATAGATAAGGTTAAACCGCCAGATAAGAAAGAGAAAGCCAGCAAACTATCTTCTAAGCCATCGACAAGTTCCTTAGAAGATGACACAACGGACATTTGTAATTTTTTAACGGTATCAAACCAAGAACTGAAGAATGAAAATTAATAATTGGCAAATATAAGCCAGCTTTCCTGTTATTACAGGTGAGAAATCTTAAACCGACTGACCAGTTTAATCTGAATCATTACAAAATATATAGAAAGGGCAGAGTTGATACTGATCGCGTAGCAGCAGGTGGTGTAGCTATAGCAGTATATGAAACGATTCATTAGGAAGTTATTCAGTTAAACACAAACTTGGAAACCATAGCAAACAAAACTTATTTCCACTTTCCAATGATACTTTTTAATATTTATATACCCCCCACATTCTGTTGATTCTGATGAACTTGATGGCCTAATGAGTCAGCTGCCTGCTCCATGTGTCATTGGTGCTGATTTCACTGCTCATCACCCGATTAGGGGCTCTGTTCATCCCAATTCTAGATGCACCATAGTCAATAATTATTTAGATAATTCACAGATGAATCTTAAATTCGGGCTCCGCTACACCTACATATTTATACAATTTATGTCTGTATCGTATATGTATTTCATACATGTTCATTCTATTTTGGTTTTGTCTACTAAGCATACTTTATAATTTATATCAGAGTCATAATAAAGTAATTATAAGATGTGGGGCAAAAGTTCCGCTACCATTTTTAGCTCAGTTTCGCTTTAACTATTGTGTTGTGTAACGTCCACATTTTATTATGGATAAATATACGCCACAAAAACGAGCAGAAATAGTGACAATATTTATTGCATATAATCGTTCCATTATTGCCACTCAGCGGAAATTACGTCATAAAAACGATTAGGATAATCGTCCAGTGCCTCACAAAACTACAATTTATCGTTTACATGCCAATTTTCGACAGTACAGTACCACAGCAGACAGGCCTCGTTCTGGAATGAGTCCTGATCAACGAGTTGAGTACACTAATACAATCCTAAGGTGAAATTGAAGATCGCGAAAGAAATTAAAGTGAAATTGCAGCGCATTCCTCCAATTTTCTTTTGGTTAAAACAAAGGGTAAGACCGCAAGGAATGGCATGTAATACCAGCAGAGTCATATACTATAAATCCCTCAAAAATCTTTGAACGCCTTATATATAGTCTATATATAATTTGCCTTAAATCTCATAAATGTTGCGGTATTTATATGTCACGTAACGATGTTAATAACAACTCCAATAACAACGATAATGATTCATTATAAGGTAGATTCCAATTTATCTAAGTTTAAACCTTCACCCGGGAGAATTCGGTTACATGGGATTTTCTATTTGGCTTTATTAAAATAATCGTGCCGTATTCCGTTCTCGTATATATTAATAGCTGAAAATCTCCGAGGTGCGTCAATATTTGGGAATTTGCGAAATTAATGCTCAGGGGTAATATCGTAAGCACATTGAAATATTAAGCCTTCGTTGGCGTATTCGGTTTTGGATTATTTTCCCAAAATAACTTTTGAACTATAAAAAATATCTGAATTTTTTATGGTGATGAACAGAAAATTTTGTTGTTTGCCTTTTGTGGATCTTGAATGCGTATGTTATTTATAGAGCGTCCACCGTAAAAAGTTGTGGTATTCTGTTTACATCTATTTAACCCTGTAATTTTTTTTCTTGGCATTCCACATTTTTAAAACATCAAAATTAGTAATAGAGTAGATATATTTCATAAAAGTATTTGTAATTGTATAAGTAACTTGATTAAATACTGAAAACCCAGTCTTTCTCGATTAAGCGCATTAAGAAGGTTCTTAATAAGACCTAGTTTAATGTGAAGAGGTGGCAATAGAACCTTCTGTGGGTTCACAGTTGGTACAGAGGACATGTTATGTTGTCCTGACTCATAATCGTATGATTTAACTACACTTTCTTAGTCAATCATGAGCATCAAATAACGTTAAAAAAATAAAGGTCTAACAGTTGACCCGATTTTTTAAACATGTGTTAGACTTAATTATTCTATATTTAAAGTTTTCTATAATCCTGTTCTTCTTTTAAATTGTTTTTAATAGATTTAGATAGTTATTAATAAATTTAATCTTTTTTTATTTATTACATGGTTACTAATCGTTGCCGACTAACTCACCCTTTGTTTTGCAATAAATTATATTTAGGTATATATCTAGGAGGAGCCATCGGCCCTGTCTTAGTCTCTGGTGTAATAATGTTTATGTATTAACACTCCTGTATTACTATTAAGTGCACTTCAGTACAGTACACGAGATCAAACGGTTTGATTCATTGAAGTCTGTGTACTGTTCTGGTGTTATATTAAAGTCTGTCCTCATATCTCCTTACAATTATCTGGATTTCTCGAGTGATAATCGGTCTCTGAAGGTATCGGTGTTATTAACCAGTCCTGTAATATCTGGGTACACCTAAAATACTTTTGAGGATTTTGTCCTGGAAATGTTTTATTGTATTTATATTACTTGTCGCGGAACATCCCCATAATTGATGCTTACTGATAGGTTGCTACTGTAATAGTAATTTAGTATGTACTGATATTTGTTATTTTTCTTATATTTTACCTCCAGTTCTATTCATTTCTTTTTTACGTGTTCCTTCCAGCGAAATTTTTTAAGAAGCACATGCACAGATTTACTTTCCTTAATTTATATTTTCCAGATTAAAGCCCAATTATTTATATTGTAACTTGCCTGTTGTAATTCTTGTGTGGCTTTTTCGCTATTGTCGCCAGTAGCAAGAATCGTAGTGTTATCAGCAAATGTAGCCATCGTGATATTTTCCATTTGTAGTATATCACGTGTGTATAGTAGGTAAAGAATTGACTCCAATACACTTGCATGTGGTACACTTGCTTTAGCTTATTTTATTCTAGTGTATTTTTCCTCTGGATTAGCATTCTGGCTTTAATATATATAATAAGATTTAAATAGTGTGTTTTCATTAGTCAAGTTGGTGAGTTTTATAAATTCCTTTCATAACATGGACATGAACTACATCTTAACTCAGCAGCTGTTTTATGAAGTACATTGCCTTTAGTTATCGTCATTCTAGATCTCCATCTTGTATTCTTTGCATTGCACCACCAATTATAATTTTTCTCCTGGGTAATTTAGGGCATCCAAATAATTTTCTTTCTTTTGAAAAAATTGTCTTGGCAAATTATCTTTATTATTATTATGGTAATTTGACCTCCAGTGATAAAAATGTTTTCCTCTACATTTTATAATGCATTCTGTGGTCAAGTGGGTTTCAAATATTTGACAAATAACTATTTTTTGCAATATTAAAAATATTTTTATGTCAGCGTAATGTTGCTGGATTCCACTAGCATTCTAAATTGCAGTTAAAATGTATTTATTTGCAATTTCTATTTTTTGAACCCACAGGCCTATAGTTTTTTAATTTTTGAATTATCTCAGAGAAAGATTCAATTATTTTTTCGTGTTTGTCAAATGTTGATATGAATTTTAATAGCACTGTCTTTTAGCTTGAATGCGTTTATTTCTTCTCTTTTGTAAATTTACCAAATACGCATCCTCTGTAACTTGAGGGATGTTCTTCATTGCAATTTGTATATTTTGTCTTAGCTTCTTTAGGTTTAATTGCTCTTTGGAGTGACATAGTTCATCTAGGTTCTCTTTTGCAGAATTTCTGTGTATGTTCGTGCAACTGGCATTATTTTTCATTGCATTATTAAATTAGATCTCTTAAGTGATTCCATTTCTATTCGAGAGAATTATTTTGATACTAAAAATAGTTTTTGTGGCTTAGGAATAATGACTTCTTGTTGACTATAATATCATCTTTGTTATGTTTAGTTTGTTCCTTTTATAGAATATATATTGCGTTTAAATATTTAACTCGTTTTTGGTTCAATTCTGCTTTACCTTTTCGGTTTAATAAATATTTTAAACTTTAACTGTTAGTCTTTAGTCTCTTGTCCTAACTTTTATGTCCCTCGATATAAAATAGTCAATTTTAGTTATGACAGAAAAAATTAAACTTAATATTACCTATTCTTATTCGTAAAATATATAAGACACCTTGACACTGGAACAAAAACAACCAAATGGCGGGTATTTAATAAATCACGTTTTTGTGGTAATTGAAATAAATCAAAAATCGTTTCGATGAAAGATATTGTTTCCGATAAAAGTCCCATCGACCATCTGATTTATCGCCGCCCATTCCTACCAGTTCATTATGGCGCATGAAATATGCGAAACTTATAAAAAATACGCGACACTTTAAAGGAATCCGGAATATATATTTTCGTATATGTGGGCCCCGTGATTTTATCGCGATCGTATTTTATTTCGGAATTTATACTCGACTACCGGTTTCCGCTTTGAATATCACTGCGAAATAGATTGGCACTTTTATGTATACGCTGTGACGCGTTTATCACTGAACCACCGCCGGAATTACAGGCCAACTTGACTGTAATAATGCCGGTTGTTTTCTTTTTTTTTCAGTTTTGTTTTGTTTGTCGCTTCTTTCTCGTCGCGAACCGAATGTTAGTTTTATAACAAAGCAAGAACGCGATAATACGCTAATGCGACACATGCGCTTCTTCTAGAAGCGAAGATGCATTCCTTTTATTAAGTTTATATCTAAAATGAGTCATGTTTTATTTTTCTGATTTATGATTCTATTATGAAATTGTTTGGAATACTTAGTCACACTTCGCAATGTTGGATTATTCAGTAATATGCCTGAAATAAAGAAACGGAATTAGAGATGTAAAATTGACTTTTTAATATTATTTTACTGAACTTCAATGCATGTATTTCAATAATATTCAAATGCATGGACAACATTACCGTACTAGTTTTATGAAAATCGTTTTTGACAATGTATCAAGGGTCATAAGTGAAATACAACTAAATCGTGTAAATAAGCTAGGTGTTATTTAATGATTTTGACAACAGGTTTTTGCCATTTTTTTTGGTAATTTATCATTATAGAAAATTATGTTTTTTTGTATAAACCCTATATATTTTTAGAAATTTTTTCATAATAAATAATGTGAGTTAATTTTTAGCATATTTTAAAATACTAGTGATCGTCTAGTCTACCACGATTTGTTAAATTAGTTCATCGTGATTCTCACATGATAGAGTAAATAAAATAATTTAACAATTATATGTTATACACAAAAACTTGTTTTAGCAATATTTTCAACATAATATCACAATTATATTTGCTATATAAAATTAAGAGAACATTTTAAAAAAAAATTGAACTGACTTCAATAAATAGCTTACTAAAAATTAAAAAAATTTCAAACCTAGAATTTTAACACAAAAAAAATTATTTTAAAATAAAATATGTACATAATAATCGTTGTAATTACGAAATAAAAATAAACAAAAACCTTATTTTACTTATTCTGCTATAGGTATTTTATATTGCAATATATACACATAATTTAGCTCAATAGCTACCTATACCTATATATCTATTTACAATATTATTTTAACTACTACCAACTGACTACTTTGAAGTCTGTGCCAAATTATTTTTCTCTATTTAGTGCTTTAGTAATATTTACTCATTAAATTACGCAGTAATTTTATTTAGTATTACAATGGGTAGGCCAAGTAATGCCAAAGTGCAGC
This sequence comes from Rhynchophorus ferrugineus, assembly GCF_030347505.1. NCBI lineage: Eukaryota > Metazoa > Arthropoda > Insecta > Coleoptera > Curculionidae > Rhynchophorus > Rhynchophorus ferrugineus. The sequence goes on from NW_027472580.1 coordinate 47,834,024, forward strand.
CCGTATAAGGAAAAATAGGAATACTATAACAATCAACAATAATTACTATAACATCAACATATCTCCATATATTAAAAATACTAAAATATATGCAAAGTAACTCAACTAACTCTAATTATTTGCTAACCTTTTTTAAATTGTAATTACTTAAAACTAATTTTCATCCAGTTTCAATAATCAACAAAATATTGATAATAATTTTAAGCGACAGGACAGGATGGTCGTCCTACTGTTGCGACTGTCACGGGTTCGAATCCTGCTGGGGCATGGTCATAAATTTATGTTTGTTATTGTTTAACATTTGTGATTGTCCTTGGAGAGGAGTGCAAAATCCGACAAGCAAAATAATCCAAGTCACGCCAGTATCTAGACTAGGTAAGATCCGGGTACCTTCTGAGATGACTTCTAAGTTGGGCACTCACCAGTCGGTAGGCTTAATTCCGGAGACCGTGGTTCCGAGCTCTCGTTAAACTATAGATTTTGTCCAGATAAGCCCTCGTTGGCAAAAATGAGACATTAACATAAAAATTAATTTTATTATTTATTAATTAGTTTATCTATTTATTATAATTTATAATTGTATGTTAAAGGAAGCTTTTTATAAAGCAAATAATCAAAATAATTAATAAAATGTTCAAAATAATAATGTTAGAGAAATAATATAATATATAAAAGAATAAAAGAATAAAATGTCATATATAACATATCTTATTGTATTATTGTTAAACTCCTTAATATTTATAAATGCTTTAAAATATATACAAAATTACTATTAGTATTTCATAATTACTTCTACTTGTTCCATGTGTTCTACCTATGGAATTTATGTAGTTAGTTTCATTTTATCTGCTGCATTTTGTCATTACTTTATTTATGTATTTATATAATCATTTATCCATATTTCCTACCTAAAATATATATTGAAAAACAGTAAATACAACAGGTTTACTAAGTCCATTGCTTATTTATCCCACTTTTCGATATTGTTAACAGGAGCTTTCATTTATTTCCCGTCAGCAGATTCAAGTTGTTCAGTACTTAGCTTGAAGTTATTTAATATAATTTATATGAATTTGTGATCTTACCCTCGCCCTCTATGGCTTTCGTTAATGTTTTCTCTTATGTCTTATCTCCCACATAGGCTCTAACAACTCACCAACAATGACGAATTAAATTTCTATAAAGCTATTTTATAATTGTTTGTATTCCTTGCAACAGTTATTTTAATACCTTAAACACAAATTGACCTATTTATTATCTGCAATATTCGGTTAATGCTTTGCTAAGAAATGCATTTACTGATGAAGCCTGATATGAATTAGAAGTTAATACCACTAAAATTTACAGAAATATTTTAATAATATTTAGAATTATCTCTAGTAAAATGATAAACTATGTCTCCAGAACTACCTCAATTATTATCAGTTGAAAAGTAAGAACAATTTTTCTTGTCACCAGACAGACAATTCAGTTCAAAAGCTGCATGCGAAAATCTAAATACCTTGTAAACAAAGAGAACAGACGATTCTTGTTATTCTAAAATGTTGTTAACTATGTTCGGATGAAATTTTAGCATATGTCGGATTTTTCTTTCGCAGTTAAATTTACATTCGTATAAATCGGCAGCATTAATATGTCCTTTCTCCAAAAAATGTAAAACGTATTTTTATATGATCACACTAATCTTAATTGTTTTTGATCCGAACTTGTCATAACTCTTAATAGTTCCCATGATACGGGAACAACCGAAAGTAATACAAAATCTTAAACATCACTGCTTAAAATTAAATAAATTTGTTTAATAATGTTATAACGCGCCCATTGTCTGTTTTAATATCGTTTCAAATATAAATTCTAGTGATTTTTGCTAAAATTGCTCCGTAAGCATTTGGCGACAGCATCGGCAGATTGTTAATTTAAAAAATACGCGCCCGTAGTTGATTGGCGTACGACAGAAACAACGAATAATCAACTGTATTAGAGCTGGAGCTGGCAGCCCGTCGGTTACGGACATTTACAGTATTTATCTAAAATACAAAGATAAATATTTCGCGGTAAAGAAACAAAACTGTTAATAACCAGATAAAATATGCGTCTTATTATATACACATATCTTTGTGACATACCGATATATATATATATATATATATATATATATATATATATATATATATATATATATATATATATATATATATATATATATATATATATATATATATATATAAAAGAATTAGTTCACGTATACATAAACTAATGCAAAGAAACCATACTTTGAAACAATCAAACAACTATTACATGTAAAATTGTAAATATTCACAACTTCCAGTTTTACTAATTTTTATACATACTCATCAACTATTATTTGAAATGACATGAAATTTTATTTGACGATTGATACTATACACAAATTAAATTGATTTGTAAGCAATGATATCATCTATGAGATTGAACAAGAGTTTCTGAACATAATGAACTAATACAACTATTACGAGATCTGAGAACTATTTAATTTTAAAAGGTTCATAGAGAAAACTTTCCGCCCTTTAAAAAAAATTCTGAACTCTCAAGTATGAACTAAAACATTTTGTGTTTAAATAAAATTTTAAAATATAATATAAATGAACTCAATGCGATCATAACGTTACATATACCAGTGTTGACCTTAAGGTTTCTACTATATAACTTGATAATATATTGGTGAAATATATGACGCTTATTGTGGTCAATTAAATTATTAAACAATGCTCTATCATCAATTATATAATAGCGCTGGAATGCGACTGAATTGTGCACGAGATTTGTAATTTATCATTGTCTGTGAACCAAAATTGACCTCCAGTTAAATTGTCGGCTAGAATAAAATTTAGTAATTGTATTTCTTGTCGTTTTACTAATTTTCCAATATTTCGTATCATTTAACAGGTATCAGTAAAAATACTGAATATATGAGACTTAATTAATAAAAACTTTATTATTATTATTATTAGATGCTTATAGAATACTGATCATCGTTTCACTTTCAAAAAGGCCTTTACTGAAAACAGCGGTACAACATTTATTAAAAATGTTTTCCATATTTTTCCATCCTTATAGCAAGGTGAAGATGCTACATCGAAAGAACTATGTTGTTTTGGTGGCGGTCCAATAATCTATGCATTTGCAGTTCTTAGACACTTCGAAACCGCTACACCCATCTGGACGAGTATTCTGGAAGCAATGTGCTCAGTGAGTACGCTGGGTGTAGCAGAATTTCCTATTCCTTATCTTTCGTAATTAATACAAGGTGTGTCCGATCGATATGTATATCATGAGTATACAATACGTCATTCAAATGACATCGGTAGACATCAGCAGTAATATTATTACCCGGCTTTAGAAACTCTTAATACAATACACCTTGGTGATCCAACCAAATTCAAGGATTTATGTCCATGACGTTTCTACTTCGGTGCATTTGAAGTCGTCGTAATAGATCGCTAGTCACAATACGCCACAGAACAGTATTTTTGCCTAGAAAGCATTAAAATCACGATATTGAAATGGTTTGAAGTAGAAACAGATTATTCCTCAACTATTTCAGTCAATCTTCGGACTTTTTTGGTTCTTCAGACCGGCCGTTCTCATTGACATCAAAATCAGCCTTTTCAAATCATTTTGAAACAAATAGTTAATAAATCTACAAATAGTTAACTAAGTTAAGCTGTTTAATGTTTGTTATCATTAATATTGCATTGCATCAATAGATATTGCTGATCAAAATAAATGCAAGCATCTGATAATAAAGTAAATATGTTATTATTAATGTAAAGATTTAAACAAATCTAAGACTTGGAAGAGAAACATTAGAGAAAAAAATATTTACAACTTTTAAAACTAAGCAAAAATTAAAAAGAAAAATAAGCGAAAAATTTTTTATCAACCTAATATGAACGAATGTAGAAATAGCGTTATTTTTTACAATAAGCGATATAACTTTTCCACATTCAACACGTTAATATTTTTGTAGATATCCATAGGTACGGTTGAGTTGCATCAAAAATGTAAAAAGTAAAAAGCAATTTTCTGTTCTGTCGAATAAAAAGTTTGCGGAGCTGAACCTTAACAAAAATCCGAAATACGTTCTGAAAGTTTGAAATTGTTACACCTGAAAAAGTTCCTGCTCGGGAATGCCAGAACGTATGTATATAGATAGGAAACGTATATGAGAAATTCCGCCGCTTTGTTATATATCGGCTGCCTGGTAAATATGAAATTTTTTATATCATTAATTTAGCTAAAATTGCTGGACCGTATTTATTTAAATAATAAAAATACACGTAGTTAGTATGGTATATGGAAGAAAAGCATTAAAAATAAAATATTGGAAACTCTATAGTGCAAAATGAATATTAAATAATATAAAGTGTTCCAACGTTTTCGAAACAATTACATTTTTGTGGTTACATTATTTATTGAATCATGTATAGAATCAGGCAATTAGTTTCCATAGTTTTGTTAACACATATATAATTTTCTCGTTGATTCATTGATTTTCCTCTTTTAAAATAGTTGTGTTTGTAGGCTTGCAATGAGATATTAAATCATGTGATATTGGGAACTAATTCGACTCACTAAAACAATGAATTATATTACATCGTAATTATTATTTCAGGAGCGTATTGTAATATGCAAAATAATCGAATTGATATTATATGTTGTCCACATCAATGTGATCAAATTTAGAGAGAATCGGGCCATAAAGAATTAGTCGAGTATTACAGTCAGCACTCGACTAACCCAGTTTTTGAAGATGTAAAATATAATGATGATTGTAGCCCAACATCTAAAGCAATAAAGCAGTTTGTGGATAGCTTTGTTAGAATCAATCAGAAGCGCGTCCCAAAGGTCCAAGTCTTGCCAATAATCATTGCTTAAGATTATTTTACACAATATCTTTCATTTTGTATAAAAAGTCGAGTATAATCTCTAAAATATCAGTTATCGCACAACTCTAACAGCAACACGTGTTAAAGTAGACAATCGAATAAACCCATTTTTGAAGATGTAAAATCCAATGATGTTGCCACCTCAAAATTCCAAGCCGTGATTAGATCTGATATATTTGGTTTAATAATATATGGGTTTGTGTGAATCCAAGCTGTCAAGGTTTAGAATAGCTTTGCTCAGAAAATGACATTTCATGTGTTAGTGTTCAATAATATGATGCTGCGCATGACCATTAGTTTTCTGTTCTTATCTGAATTGACCCTCGTAAGCATAAAAATGTATCCTTTTGCAAGTATACGCTGTAAAGCATCTTAAAATTTGTACCCCTCTCAGACACGCATATTTTCTTCACAGCTAATAAAGTTAAATCAAGTTCCTGACCATATTTTATATAAAATTTGCGAACCATTGCTGGCAAGCTCCAATTATATCCGAAATAATATCGAACAATAAAAACCAGTTAGTTACCCATGTATGTCTAAAGTAGCTATGAACATTGAACTATAAAGTTCAAAGAAATTTATTTTATTTTCGTTTTTGTTTCATTATTTTATTTGCATTAGAATGTTGTAATATATAAAAGCTAAAATGAACTAAAAGTCAAATTTAAATGAAGCAAGACTGAGAGGTTTTAAAGTCCAAGGTGACTTGAGTTTACTGCTGCTTTGGATAAACTATAGTGCTACACCTCTACTAACTCCCTATTCTAGCACAATATATTAAGCAGTTTGTGGATACCTTTGTTTGAATCAATCAGACGTGCCTCCCAAAGTTCCAAGTCTTGCCAATGATTATCATTGCTTAAGATTATTTTGCACAATATCATTATTTTTTTATAAAAAGAAGCCGAGTATCATTTCAAGAATGTCAATTATCAAACACCTCTAATAGTTACATGTGTTAAAGTAGGCTACTCGACTAACCCCATTTTTTGAATATGTAAAATCCAGTGATGTTGCCAGCTCAAAATTCCAAGCAGTGATTAGATCTAAATTTATGAATCATTTATGGGTTGAGTGAATTGAAGCCTTCAAGGTTTATACTTGCTATGCTCACAAAATGAGCTTTCATTTGTTAGTATTCAATAATACTATGTTGCGCATGAGTATTAGTTTTCAGTTCTTATGTTAATTGACCCTCGTAAACATAAAAATATATCATTTTGCGAGTATACGCTGTAAAGAACATCTCGAAATTTGTAGAACTCTCAGATACGCATATTTTCTTCACAGCTAATTAAGTTAAATGAAGATCCTGACCATATTTTATACAAAATTTGTGAAGTATTGCTGGCAAGCTCCAATTACATCCGAAATAATGTCGAACAATACAAACTAGTTAGTTACCCATGTATAGATCCAAAGTGGCTATGCACATTGAACTATAACGTTAAGATAAATTAAGTTTTTTTTCGTTTTTGTTTCATTATTTTATTTGCATTAGAATGTTGTAATATATAAAAGCTAAAATAAACTAAAAGTCAAAGTTAAATACGGCAATATTGCCAGTTTTGACGTCTAATATAACTTTAGTTCACTGCTACTTTGGATAAACTATAGTGCTCCGCCTTAGCTAATTTTGTTTATACTGAGAACTCTTAAAATAAAAATTATATTAAGAACACATTGGCCTATAAAGTTATTTTAAAGATAAACTAAAATATTCACAGATAAACTAAACTCGTAATAAAAATTATAATTTAATATATACTTGAGCAACATATTTTGAAGCATTTATTATGATCATGGCATGGCATGCGTGGTAGCTTATCAATAACAATCGTAACTTAGTAGTTGATGAACCAACTGTTGGCAGACGCTCATGCGATGTGGGAGTGATGCAAAAGGAGAAAAAATGGTGACTAAACGAATTAACTAAACACGACATTACCAACCAATCAGTCTTTTTGTTCCCGACAAACTCCTTCCTTGAAATAGTAGTAAATTTTCGAACAAACCAAGTCAGTACACAAAACAAACGAATATTCTTGCAATTGGTTGCCCTTTTCTATTTCATTCCTTTCCTTAAGACTTCCATACAACCGTGGCCTAATCTAAAACCCTTTTTGTCCTCCCGTTAGCGAAATGTGTATTTTTACAACTTAAAAAAGCTTTTATTAATCAGTGTTTCCCGTTTGTACAAATTATTTCCCCGAAATAATAGTAAGTCTTCAACAAACAAGCAATTTTAAATGATTCATACGCAAAAATTGAAAATTTTTGTATGACATATTGTCACTGGGGATGAAAAACAACTTGGCTATACTATTGCGCCTACTGTGAGGTCTGCAAGGTGTAATATATTACAAGCTGCTAGAACCCAATGAAATTCTTCTGCATATATGTACCGGCGTCATCTGAACAAAATGAATTTTCTGCTGCAAGGAAGAGCAGCAATAGCGAATAATAGACACAAAGTCATCTCCTTGCTTGATAACGCTCGGGCATACGTTGCAAGAGTTGTAAAAAGTACACTGTTGCACGCTACAGACCACTTCAAGTAGACGCAGCAGAGCAAGCAGACGGTTTCAAACTGCTGAGGATACGCGAAAATTGATCAATGATTGAATTTTTACGAACCCAATATCGTTCTTTCGACACTGCATTGTCATGTTGTTAAAAATATTGTACCTAGAGTTTTAAATTAATGTGTTTTAAGGTGAAAAAAAAATAGATCAGATTATATGTAAACAAGTGTTAGTAAGTGATACTATACCTAACACTGATTGGATGTAATACTGGATTGAATGTATATAAATTTATTTTCTTACATAAATATTTATGGTAGTTTAAACAAGTTAAACTAATTAAACGAGCTTTGTATCGTCGATTGTAGCCAAGATAATAAACAAATTGTATCAATCCCGTTCTCCATGAAACTGATTACCAAAGATAAACAGAACTGTATACCCTCCGCTTTTTATCTTTGTTCTTCTCTAAGCGCCGGCTCTGCGCCCAACACCACCGTCAATAATGAATAATTCAGGAAATTAAATTGGCTTCTCAAAAAATTATCGATCCCGCATAAAATCGGGACTCCCCGCCATGAATATTCAACTGACGTCATTTGGATTTTAAGGTTTTATTGAAATGTTTAGGAACGACCGGGACCCTCCAGGCCTGAATACTAAGGATATTAACAATTTAAAAGACAATTTTATTCGCTAAAACACAACTGATTAAAATTAATAACGGGAATAGATTTAGATAAGGCCCGGTCCGAACGATTTTAATTAACAGTTTGTTATTTTGTTTCAGGTAAGCTCGCTGACTCGTTGACGCACCTTTCAGTGATGAAGTGTTTCTTTTAAAAAGGAACCGGTAAGGTACTTTTACTGATATAACTTTTTGGAATTTATATAACAGGTGTACTAAAAATTAATCCGTGATATTTTATGGAGTATATATATTCCATAACTTTATTTAACATACTTAGAATGATTACATTAGGTTAAATATGCACCATTTTGTAGAGAGGCGCAAAATATTCCGCGTCGGAGACAGCAACAGTCAATAGTCACTTGGTGCCTGTATGGAACTATCAACCAGATGCTTATGAAGCTCCTAACTAAGACAACAAGAGCTTCTAGGAAGTTGTTTTCGATGTTTATGGCCTGTTGTTGTCTTGATTAAGCAGAATTATTGTCGCATACTTTATTTTCTACCTTCTTTGGGTTAATTAATATACATTAATAATAAAACATAGAAACGATGAAACGATTTACTAAATGCCTGTATGCCTGGTTTTGAATAATACTGACATATGAATACTATGACTATGACTATGACATAGGAATACTTTTGTTTTTGAATCTTGATTAATTCTCGATGCTTCTTTTCTTTTTCTACTGCTGCTGGTCTTCTGATTTAATTCTTCAGTAATTCGTTCTTTTCAACTCTTCAGTAATTTTTTCTTGTCAACTCTTGTAATTATTGAGTTATTCTGATACATTTTCTTGTCAATCCTTATTGATGTTTAAGGTATCTTGTGACAGGCTTCGTCGAATTACTTCGGTACTTGAAATCCCATTATCCGAAACACCAGACATTCGATACCAAACGATATTATATTTTGTCTCAAGTCATAATTATTTCCCATGTCATAAATATTACGAAAAACAGTTAAAAGGTCTTATAAATTAGAACTCTAGACTATACAAAGAGAAGAAATATTATAATTTTCGTAAACCTATATATAAAAGACTTACTTAACTATAAATAACTAAAATTGCAAATTGCATATATAAAATATCATAATTGTAACATACAGCCCACCTTGAACCATTAGGTTCAAATAATAATAATAATAATAATAATAATACTAAGAATCATATTCCAAGAACCACATCATGGCCGTGTGTACAGGCACATTATCATCTTGAAATATGGTAGTGTGTGGCAGCAATGTGCTAGTCATAGTAAGAACATCTGTATTGAGGATGTCGATATATATATATATATATATATATATATATATATATATATATATATTCGTAGTATGGCCAGTGATGTGAATGAGAGGACTAGCTGAATACTAGAATATTGCCGCTCGATCCATAATGGAAGGAATCCTGACGTCCAGATCGTAGACTCCTTTTGGAATCCATATATACACAAATCCGACAGTTTATAGACAACAATGTATACGTTAGCTTCTTATAACGGAAAGGTTTCGCAATTGCAGCAGTACCATGAATGTTATCTTTCTGGAGCACCCGCCGTACTGTTTTTGTCGAAACAGTATTATTCGCATGAGTGTTGAGTTTTGCCATCACTTTTGCCGTGGTAGTTTCAGGCTTGGATTTCTCCCACTTCCTCTTCGCCGATGATGTTGTACCTTGTTTGGTGTATGATGTTACAACCATTGATACCGTCGCCCGTGAAACGTTAAATGATTCAGCTGTTTTCGGTATAGTCGCTCCCGTTAACGGAGCACGAACGGTTTGCTCTTTTTCGATGTTTAACCATCGCATAATACACTGAATGAATTAATATGAATTAGAACATTTATATATAAACTAAGTAATACAGACGCGTCGCATTACATACATCTAGAGATGATTTCAACATGCTATATGCAAGATTGTCTATCTCTGTATGTATAAATGTACAGGTTCCTACCAAGTCGAAATTTTAGCTAAGCGCTTCGAACAACTGATAATCTAACTACATTAAATTTCCAACTAATTTGAATATTGGAAAAACACTTCATTCGCATAATCTGCACACGTATCAGTTTGTACAAAAAAGATAAAAGATTGTTTATGACAACAACCTGCTTAGTTAGCACATTTTCATTCGTGAAAACATTATTGTAAACATTGTTTTAAACGCACCATCGATATGTTGGTTCCTTATTTTAAATTACTCGTGTATAATTATTCTGAGCTTCGTATATATTTATGTTTTATAAGCACATATTAAACTTCTATTCTTCTATTATTCTGTTCTTTCTTGATTTGTTTATTCACAAAAAATAAACTTTCCTATTATTTCTACCACACGATTTTACTTTTATGGACGTGGGTTGGTTAGCTTTTTTTTCATAATATGTTTTGAAAGAAAATTAATTTTAAACGTTCTTAAGAGGAACTCACACTCACTCAGATGAGATATATCCCTTTCTTCCCGCGTTTCTTGATTCTTTTCTTTAACTTAGCGTCCATGACAACATGGAAATAGGCCCTATCAAGATATTTTTGTGATGAAATGGAGATGTAAGAGGCGTTGGTCTAAAACAATGTTATTTACTTCTGGTTTAATTGTAGGGATGCTCTGAAAGATAACTTCTAGGAAAAATGTGACAAGATAGTAACCTAATGAGGCACCAGTCAAGGTGATTTTTTCAGAAATCTGAATATAAATGTCATTAAAAAAAGCATAATCCCACTTTACATATTGTCAGAATAGGGAATTATCATTTATTACTTTTCTTCTTAAACGATAAACTTTCATATGCTGTCATAAAACATATGGGTAAAAAAGGTTCGTTGTCATATGTTTGTTCTTTATTAACCCAAATTAGTAAGAATTGATTCATAAAATGAAAAAGGTTTCTATCGCTACGTTGTACTATATTTCCCAAAGTTTTTAAATACTTTAATAGTCTCAAATATAATAATATATAAGATATAAGATATTTTATAAAATAAGTGCCTGGAATTAAAAAAAAACAAGAAGCCTAGATTAGTAATGTAAAAGTGTCGGATTTAAAAGGCCATTTCATAGGATTGGATTGGAGAAAAGATCTGTCAGTGCTCTACTCGTCAATTATTAACAGTTTTGTATCACCATCACATATTTTCTTCATTTATTCACTTTTTATATTGCATATTTAATTTGGAAATATCTACAAATAAGGCAAGTAATGTATCTCTGGACACGATAATGAGGCGTCGAGCGCTAAATGCACAGAAAGGCGCAAAATTAAGTCTTAAGGTGTTTAAATATTTTGTAATTAAAAATGTTCGTTTACATAATAATAAATTCATTTATCACTAACTAAATGGAAGCATTCGTGGAAGTGGGTTCTTCTGGGTTTGGTCGTTTATAAAAAATACCTCTCCGTTAATTTCAATTACACTAATTTCTTTCTTTTCTCATTCAATCTAGACAAACCATTAACGCCACGAAAACGGTAACAATACTGTTTCCGAATGGTCACATTTGGATATTGCGCTGTACAAAAACCATATTATTATGTGGCCGCCGACCGACTCGAAGGACCAGTAATTATGCTTTGTCACGGAATTTCCAGCGGGGTACATGCCGCCCTTAATGGCGGACGAAAGTCGTTACAAAATTATGTAAACACGACACCTTATAAATTTACTTCTTTGGTAAAGCGACACAAATGTACGATAATTGTAAAGCAAGTGTTTCATTGTAGTTGTTCGTGAGTACAGTCGTGGATTATTTAGATACAAACCCCAGAAACTATTTAAAGAACTTTTATTGAATTATTATTTAAAACTAACAATATTTTAAATTTTAGGCTCAATGGTCGGTATTTTTAATATTATCGCATATTATAAAATAATAACTTTAGTTTATATTATTTTTATTTAGTTTAGATTCATTTAGAACCCGTGACAGTAGGTGGACTGGCCTGTCGCCTTTACCACTGCGCCAACCAAGCCGGCAGTTATTAGGTATTGGAATTTGTCTACACATTTCAGGTTCGTTAATGACCTTCATTTAAAGTTTCATTGGGTTTAGGAGATCATAATAGATCTATTTTAAATCAACTAGGTACAGAGCATGAATTTAAATATTTCGCTTTATAAATTGCTTTTGTAGTTGACTTATTTAAATAATGGTCCATCCGGTAATTCGGGAAAGGTATCTGCTTCTCAACCATATTGTTATAGTATTAATATTACAAGCTGCTGTCGGGTTTTGAATATTCTTCATACAGCTTTCTTTAATCTTAATCTACGTATGTTTCTGAAGTCGTCACGACATCTTCTTGTGAAAAGGTCCATTTCGCTACCCAAGTCTGTGACAAATTCGTTTACCTTTCATTGGATACACACACGTAAGCCATTGTCATCAGCTCATCTGGATGTGTTTCTCAACAGTTTATCGATTGTCGCATTGTCTAATGCGATCTCAAAGAGAAACATGTAGAATTTAATTTAAACATCGCTTTTGAAAGACTTGAGGTCTTACAAATGTTAAACTGCAACAGTATTCAAGCCTCAGAGCCATACAGAAGGTTTGGCAAGATAAGTATTCGAAAACGGTGGATTCTGTTCCTCTGATTTAACTAATCAAAATACATGTAATACATTGTTTTTTAATCACCGGAGATAGCTGCAGTCCTCCTTTTGGGTTGTTGAAGTAAAAGTTCAGTCAATCACAGTCAAAATCCCACCAGCCTAACTAGAACAAAAGTCACATACAAAACCAACCCTCTTGATAATGAGCGGGAGATTTGTAGTAATACAATTTCTAGTAATCAAACAACTTGCATTGAAAAATGGATCTAAAACATATCCTCTTTTATGTTTAGTATATGATTATAATTTCATAACATAATATATAATACAACTTATTTTTATCGTACTTCAGAAGTTGGCAGTTATTTCGAGTCTTCCTTTTACTAGCAAAGGTTTATTTGGATAGGACCTAATTAATGTGGGTACTAAACCACGACCATTTGTGTTAAGGCTGCTGGCTGACAAGCGATCAACAAGTCCTTCCAAAACCATCCGGTCTCTCCTTGGACCCAGGCGATTTCTAAGTCCACATTGAACTATTATCATCAAATTTTGAAATAATATACGGTATGAAAATACAGATTCACTGATGGATTGAAATTATCAAATTCAATAGGTTAATTAATTTAAACTAGAAATATCACATACCGTAATATATGGCAAACTGCAGCAGAATCAACCCCCCACTATATATACTAAGATATATTTTATTTAGGCAATCACTCATGTAAAATTACTATAAATTAGCTGAAGAAGCTGTTAAGAATTATTTTGTATCCTGCGTTTTAGCAACTATGGTGACGAATTAACGAATAACTAACTAAAATACCGTCCCAGAAGACTTCTAGTCTTACTGAGTTTGGTTATTAGCATAACCAGGATGACCATGTCAGATTCTACACGTTCGTGGTAATTTATATAAAAGGTAAAACACAGTCAGAAACATATAAAAAATTAAAAACTTATAACACTGCAAACAATTATAATTTTCAAAGGATTTAAACTCGCTATTATGACAAAAACTCTTTTATATTCGTTAATATTAACAATCAATATCAATATAATCATGTCCAACTCCTTGACCTTTTATTAATGTAGTTTTAATAATGTAACTCTTGTTTTATGTTCGACATATTTTTATCTTGTCGGTATGTTTTTCATTCTCAATTTGATGTATTATATTTTTTGTAGAAAACTAATAAAATTTGTTAGTGACTTGCATTTATTTTGATCAGATTGTAAGCAACTGTTAAACAATCATATCTAACTGCTAAACTCAACTACTTAGCAGGTTTTTGTACATAGAACTAATTAGTGTAAAATATAACATATACACAAGTTATAAAATATGAAAGAGTTACTAGTTGAATGGTGATGTAAAACGACACTGAAGCTTTATTAGAAAAGAGACCAACCCGTCACAATCATTCACCAATCATTTAGTTCTCAAATCAACCTCATGGCCGGATAGCCAGAGCCATAATTGTCATTCCTAAAGAAGCGGTCATCTGGACAGCATATAGTTGTTAAAAAAATTATTTTTGTGTATAGATTTTACCTTCGCCCGCTAGTATGCCTTTCAAGATCTTCGAAATGGCAACATTTCAACCCAAATTTTCACCGAATGGTTTTCCAAATTTTGGTGTCTCCACTTTTCAATAGTCTACGGCTAAAAAATTTAGTTACTGCAATCCGGTCGCCGTTCGCCCTGAATTTCAAGCTACTATTCAAATTCCAGTAAACTATGTTAATTCACGGCAACTTCAGTTCGCTTTTAGTGGCCTTACACCTTGATCTGGATGCTTGTTCCGGAAATCAACTAGGGGTGTTTTTCAACCCTTGAATGTTTTTTACTTGGAATAGTTAAGGGCTAGTGGTCGTTGAGAATCTTCAACTCACCTTTTGTGATCTCACAGCGTCAGGTGCGATATTTTTGCCAGAACTACACTTAACTGCATCAAGAAACGCTTCGAGTAGCTGCGGAACGATTGGCAATCCAATGCCAACCTGTCTCCTTTCCTTGATAATTAATTCATATTTGATTAATCTCCTGGAATCCTACCGGTTGCGCTTGTTATAATACGTGAAATAATATAGAAAACAAAAACTACTAAATTACTTTAATAAAATGTTTTATTTTACGGAAAGTAGAGGCGACTGGTTGAATGGCTTTACATAAATACGCATGAGGGTCTATTACAAAATTAACCAACCCGGCTCAACATCTTCCCATTAAAGACGCAAAATTCATAACACCATCAATTATTTAATAAATATAGCTCATTAAAAATACTTAATCTATATTTGGTGTTATTTGGTGTTTAATAAAATAAAAAAATTTTAATACTAGATGTATAAAAACCGTTCATTTCATTTATTTATATAATAGAAACGGTACAATGTTGAAACAACTAAAAATATAAAGAGCAAAATTGGATTTAGTTGTTGGACAAAATACCGTAAATTTCATCCGGCGGTACATAATAAAAATAAAATTTCAAACATTTTTAAAAGCTATTAAAATCATATTCGCCCCGTTTGTTATCTATACACTCGACGATTCGGCCAACAGTTCACTCTCTAAGTTTAATGAATTTCAAATTAGTGATTCTCGTTTACATTCATTGTCTATACTAAATAAAGGCTTCAGCGCAAGCTTCGGCTTCATAGCCAGTAAATTATTTTATTCGTCGAATGTCAGAACGTTAATGAACTATCGATCTGATTCATTAAACAGGGCACTTATACGGTATAATATCGTTAGCCATCACAAAAATCAGTTACGGTGGAAATTTAGTTACGTTAGAATAGATTTTTGCTTAAATTATTTTTGTTTGTTGATACTAGAAGTCATGCTCTGTGGATCCTTTAACTTTGGATAAAATAAGTTTAATGGAATATATTACTACTGGGTACTAGCATATATTCTAAATAATTTTTCTAATAATTATATATCTGTCAACATATTATCCATCATTTTCTACAATTCTCACCCTTCTCTGTTGGTTTCGCAGCGATTCAATCAGATTCTTTTTCAAATTTATTCAACATATCCGTATGTTGTTCAACATGTCCGTATTCAACGTAGCCGTATGTCAGGCAAGCCATACTGAGATGCATTAGAGGATGGTGCATGATTATGAACTAGCGTTGGGAACTATCGACTGAAAACGACTGTCGACTGTCGACTACTTTCGGTCGCTCTTTTCGGTCCGACTAGTTTAATTCTGATTGTTAACGTTTTGAATTTGCCGTCCTTATAATATATGTGATCTTATGTTTTCTTTGTACCGGATATTTACTCAAGCTTTTTGGAAGTTAAAACTTATTTAAGTTTCCATAAAAAAATAATTTAGAAATATTGCTGATTAACCCTAAATAGAATTATTATTGTCTTTAAAAGGGTGTAAAGGTTAAATATCAATGATAAATATTGACTGAGAATTGAAAATTAAATACGATACAATTATTTAGACATAATTACTCAATTCCTGTTTACTATAACGTTAAATATACAAAGTATAAAAATAATTTTACCCAATTCAAAATGAAACTGTTCTTACGAACCCAATAGAATTCAACAATTATCTGTTTCCTTTTCTCTCCCAAAGAACGTTCGAGAAGGAATACGTCCATCACCATTTCACTTACGGTATGGTCGAAATAATAATTACTATTTTCAAGTTGAAACGATTCGAAATGGCATTCCCAGTTTATTCGTGTGGTAGTCATTTTCGCTCTTGCTTGTAGAGGATGGCTTGAATCTTTCGCTCCGCATGTAAATCGATTAATGAATTTATATTAGTATATAATGGATCAGTATCATCACAAGTTTCTAAAAGTATTTGATGGGTTTCCGCAGCAGATGTCATCAATTTCAAACAAAAAACAACGAATGTCGAAAATACAATTCTTAACGTTTCATGATTAGCGTCCATACAAACTGAATAACTAAATATATAATGAAAAACTGTTATTTAACTTAGATACATGTCGAAACTATTGTATTTAAGAGCTAGGTTGTTTAATAGTAGTGCGCATTGATACTTAGCATTTTTACCAAGAGATATATCACAGATCAAATACATACAACTATCTAATGAATGCAAATCTAACTTAATCGACTATTCATATTTCTAATTTATAAATGTTAGATGTATAATTTCATTTTTGCAATATATTTTCTTAAAACTATGTTTCAAGCAGAAATACTTTCGTTTAAGGGTATGTAAGTTAATGAACCTCTCAGAGAGACATACGTGAGAACTAAAATTGATACTTTTGGCGCTGATTTGGATGGTGTGAAGGTTATACGAATTCAACAATAAAACTAAGAGAATGCTCGTGATACATGGGAATCTATGAATTATTTGTAATTGTAGATATTGTAGCTTATGAAGTAAAAAAATGTTAAAATATATCTAAAATGAGTGACTTCCGATTCAAGATGAGTCTCAATAATACTCAACACAAACAGGTTCCCCTTCCCAGTTATACTAATAGGCAAACGTGGAGACTGTTAAACTGCAATTGCTATTGAAAACTCTCCAGATATATTTAAACACTAGATGAAATTATGCTGCAATACTTTAATTATTGTATATCAAAGCTTTTTTCTGTTCTCGTGATATGATTCAATGACATACCTAAATATGTGCATTACTGAATGTCAGATTAATTTGAGATATTTTAAGGATTTATCAAATTTTATATTTCTTATTTTGTTCCCGTCTATTAATTATTTTATGAAAACTAATTTTAAATTAATGATATAGTCCGAATAACTAAGTCTAAAATGAATAAATTTGTGAGAATAAGGGAGGAAATAGAAGTTCTTTAATTCAATGCCAATTTTGTATCTAATATAAAAGGAATAAATTGTTGAGTATATTTTAACAAAACACAACCTAAGAAATTGCGGAGATGTATGTGAATTTCACTATTGGACAATAGAAAAAGAACTCCTTCTGAAAGAAATGTGAAAAATCAACAATTTAACAAATTGTTCATATAGTTCGGTTAGAAAATGGTATTTACTAAGCAAGGAGTCATACCGTTCACATGAGTCAGAAAATGTTTAGTTTGGAATAGGAACATGCTTTGTACGCCAAATATTATTCACGTCTTTTCATCCTTCTGGGCTTCTACTTTCTGGACGTCTTCCTTCCTTAGAGCACAACACAACAATAAAAACGAGTAGTATATCAGAGCTCGATTTTATCTATAAAAAGAAATTGATATTTATAGAATCTACTTATGGATTAAATTTTCAGGAATATATAAT
Organism: Rhynchophorus ferrugineus; assembly: GCF_030347505.1. NCBI lineage: Eukaryota > Metazoa > Arthropoda > Insecta > Coleoptera > Curculionidae > Rhynchophorus > Rhynchophorus ferrugineus. The sequence goes on from NW_027472580.1 coordinate 47,852,017, forward strand.
CCTTTGTAACAAAAAATATTTAAATAGGGTTGGAACTAATAATTTCATTAAACCATTAAATTTGATATTTAATGAATGAAGTTAAGCAAAAACAAAAATGCTCTGATTGCTAAGGAGTTTTTGACATTTAGTCCGAAGTACTGACTAAACTTGTTGGATGGAACAAAGAACAATCTCGATTTTTAAAAAACTTTAGGGTAAATATCTAAAAGATAAGGAAAAAATCCAGATTGAAGGAAAATGACGATATAGAAAAAACTAAGTTATATATTTAATAAAAATAAATACTTTTTATAAAAAATCAACAGTGAACTGGCAGAGAATATATTTCCTGTTTATATTTTATATATACGTAGACTTAATGAAAAATATTCTACCCGCAATAACCATTATATTTTTTTTGGATATACGATGTTTTCATGGCAACATTAGAAAGTTACTTTCTTTTTTTTATAACTAATATTTATATACATATATCTATATATATATGTATATATATATATATATATATATATATATATATATATAATTTTGAATTTTTTATATTATATCGTCTGTTTAAATTTACCCTCTATCCTGAAATAAAGAGCATCCAAACCTAAACCATTGTAACAAGGCCAAGAAGCAGAAGAAAAAAAAATTAAGTTATTTACAAAGCATTAGGAATGTCTTTCATGGTTTATATATCAAACGAGAGCTGGAGCTTTGAAAAATAATATTTTTGTTGAATTTTGCTTTCCTTTCATTTTGCCATCCGAGATTTACACAATATACGTCAAGCTCTTATATCTCTTATTATACAAGGGTGTAAAGCAAGATCTAACAGAGCGCAGAAAATTGATATTTTCTTTTCTTTTTATACTCGGTTTCTGGGGCGCGTGTCCGTGTTTGTTTTACAATTTATATATTTTGTTCGTAAAATGAGATTTGTTTTTTCTGTTCTCTTACCATCTCTGTACCATTCTCGGTTTTGTGTCAGATTTTTTTGGTTATTGTTTTAGAAAAGTCACGGCTAAAAATTACTGAGTCCAAATCGTCTGGCGGCTACCTATCTACCCTTTAAATTATGTAATAAATAACAATTCGTTATCGTCAAATATTATTAAGTAATATCTCGGAACTATAAATAGATCCCCTCTGATTTTTTTAGAAATTGCCGATTTATTGTCACAGATCAGATACTTATATTTTATCAGAAATATTAATACGGATGCTAAATCAAAGGAATATTTCATCTTTTGATAACACCCACTTATCAAACAGTTTTTCTTTGCCTGTAAAAAATTTCATATAGATTTGCACGTATTTCCAAAGACAACATTCAGGTATTGCAAAATCGCGTTTTTTCTTTAAAGAGCATTATAAAGTTATACTAATTGGACTCAAACATATATTATTAATACATTGTGCATTTACTATACTCATTGTTCCTATAGTAGTGAAACTACTTGCTACAACTTGTTTGAAAGGCAACACTTGAATAGACAGAAAAATACATCATGCGATTAAAAACTGCTAAAATATAGAGGTTATTAATCAATATGGTAGTGCACATTAGGTAATTTTAAGGTAATTTATTGATGATTTTATTAGTTACATTCTACATTAATTCATAAAATTTATTTGTTATTCTTCAGTTGAGATCCGAGTCGGTGCTTGCCAAAGATAATTTACACTGTAGTGGAGGTATTTATACAAGTTCTACATCATCTTGGCAATCTTGTATATGGCTCCCGAGATTTATATTCTGTTACAGTCTAGCACTTCTTTCTGTATATTTTGTTAAAATTAAAATAGTTTCTTGAAGATTTATAAAAAAAATAGGTGCGTCGTTGGAAAACAAAAGGCATATCCGAGATCACAATAATTTGGACATCTCTATCAATTGAAATGTGAAAGAATTATCGAAATTGTGGCAAAATCAACCATTCGGACTAAAGATGCAGCTCCCAAAAAGACAGGATTCAAGACCATATAAGTCGATCTAAAAAATGCTCCCCGTAGACAGTAGATTGAGGATGATGATACGGTTATGATATCGTTTAGGATATTTATCAATGATAAGGCATTTTCACAACAAAAAATCTATTTACAATTCACTAGTGGGCAGCATCAAAATTTTTTTCTTTGGAAGTATTTAAAGTTGAGGGCTTAACAACCTCCTGTAATAAAAAAACAAATCTAAAAAAAAATTTAAATAAAAATCTAAGAAAGGTTTTCAAGAACTTCAATTTCAAAGCCAAAATAAAACAAAACAATTTGTATAAACACATTCCTGTACGCAAATAAAAAAAGTTATTTTTGGATTAGATTATTCGTTATTAAAACTGAGAGAAAATGTCTTTCGGACGTACAAGCTGTTTCTAGTATATTATAAATTACTGAGAAACTATTAAGATTACTGTTTAAAGATTACTTCAGAATTTGTTAAAGTATACCAACTAATTTTGTGTATCAACTTCTATCTGGCGCATTATTACTTTACATCAAGAGATCCAAAAAAGAAAGAAGAGTGGTTATGAGTCATATTCGGACAACAGGATATTATTTCTATAATAATTTCGGGTATGTATTTGTGATTTCTATTATTTATTAATTAATTATGATTGTGAAGTCTCCCCATTATACTATTATTAAGTTGAATTCGATACTGCAATGTCGATTGCAGTATGATTTTAAGTGAGTATTCTGTAGTTTTGAATAAAATCAACTAAACTCAATAAAAAGTACCTTAATCCAGCCAAAATGACAAATAATTAACTTCCATTGGAATATCACTAGTGACAAAAAGTGTCTAATTTCTAGCAGCACTTTAATTATAAAAATTAAAAATATTAATTTATAGAAAATATTTCCATTCCAGAAAATAATTCATAGAGAAAATTCCATCATATTAAACTATTACGCATACTATTACAACTAGCTATAAAGCTTCATTAGTTATTAATACTTAATGATGGAAACAATCATGAAAATATATAATTATATCGACGCGTCTAGAAGAACTATAATTAAGGATGAACCGATACAACCACACGTTATAATATTATACACCAAAAATATCATTAGTCCAAAAATATCTCGCCTATATTCAATTCAAACCCCAATCCATTTTGAAGAAAAGCATACCAAACCATTCCCTTTGTATTCTCGAAGGTAGGCAAATTATTATTCTCGTAATATGTCATTTCTTGTTAGTCTAAGACAGCTCATTAATTTTGGAGAATCCGGTAAAATTATTCGGAACAGACAATGTGGTAAATTTAGTTTATTATTTCTGAAGGACTCTTCAGCAATTTGTTTCGAATTCAAAATAAGGGTATTTGTATTCCTAATTTATTACGTACGTAGGTAGTTATTGGTTGTAATAGGAAATTGTATGTAAAAGTCTGTCAAAGTAATGTTATAATCTGCTTTATTTTGTCATAAAAATATATCTTACTGGAGTCGTTACTATTTTTTGATAATAAAAAATTTGATGGATATTTTTCTTACGCAAAGTGTTCAAAATAATGGATGAACACGATTCTTATTAAAGAGAACTAACCATCTTTTTTTCCATGATTTAAAACCGCCGTTTCTAGTTGTCGTGAAAATAAAACCCTGTTTAATTTTAATAAAAGATTGCAAAAATTTTTGATTGAAGTGTGGCCAAAGGTAAAATACTGGTTAGATTATACGCAAATTTATAAGAATTTAGCAGTGGTATCAGGAATCAACCTTTAGACTAAAACTGTGTATAATCATAGGTATAAGCAAACGGGTCAATTGAAAAGTCCCGGGCCTACCGTAGTAAAACACATTTTTTGGCAAAATTAGTTTTTTTATTCAACATAATTTAAGGATGATACACTGATTATAGCGACCCCCCAAATTTTCGATATCATTTTTGTAGTACGATGTGTCCTTTGCCTGAAAATAGGCCTCATTCGACGAAAATTTCTCCCCACCGAGCATTATTTTAAGATCTGGGAACAGGAAATTGTCGCTGGAGGCCAAATCTGGAGAATACGGTGGATGAGGAAGCAATTCGAAGGCCCTTTCATGAATTTTTCCCATCGTTTTCAATGACCTGTGACACGGTGCATTGTCTTGTTGAAGCAGCACTTTGTTTTTCTCCAAATACGGCAGTTTTTCGGCGATATCGTGCTTCAAATGCTCCAATAATGCTATGTAATGGTCGCTGTTGATTGTCCTTCTTTTTTACAGGTAGTCAATGGAAATTATTCCAAGCGCATCCCAAAATACAGACGCGATAACCTTGCCAACCGACTGTTGCATTTTCCCACGCTTTGGAGCGGGTTCATCGTATGCACTCCACTCGGATGACTGTCGATTGTACTTCGGACTGAAATGATGGAGTCATATATTTATTACACTTGATTATCTTCAAACACTGCTCCAAATCATCAACTCGTCGTTGTTTTTGATCAAAAGTGAGCTCACGCAGCATCAGATTTGCACAAAGCTTTCAAATAGCCAAATATTCGTGAATAATATAATGTACAGGTTCAGTTGATATCTTTAGAGTGTCTGATATTTCAATCAATTTCAATTTGCAGTCATTCAAAATAAATTTGTGGATTTTTTTAATGTTGTCGTCGATAACAACCTCTTTTGGGCGTCCATTGCGTTCACCGTCATCGGTGCTCACTTCACCATGTTTAAATTTAGCATATCAATCCTTGATAGTTGATTTTCCTGCGACAGTGTCCGGAAACTCGGCATCAAGCCAAGTTTTTACTTCAACTGTATTTTTTCCCTTCAAAAAATAATATTTTATCAGCACGCGAAATTCCTTTTTGTCAATTTTTTTCACAATAATAAAAGTTACTTCACTCAAAATGCTATAATTCACAAACTAATGATCCGACAGCTGTCAAATTTATACACGCATCTTTGGAGGTTAAGAACTAACTAAAAACTTATGGATTTAATTCTAGTAGAGCCATCTATGTGTTAGGCCGGGAAGTTCACAATTAACCTGTTAATTGAGAGTTGTTATACAACCTGTAATGAGTAGCCAATGATAGCGCAATTTCTACAAAAACCAATTTAAATTTTCCTAGACTAACTGACAAGATGCGCTACTACTACCACTAAAGTAGTAAAGGCTTTAATTTTAAATAACAACTTTTTTTGTTACATGGTTGAATATATTTTCCTATGCTCAATAAGAAAAGGAAATGAAAAAGCTGCTTTATTTATTTTTATATTATTTTTATTTTAGTTTATTTTTGTATTTCCTTGTTTTAATAGAAATTATAATCTAAAATTTATTTCTTAGGGCTTTTTATTTAAGGTCTATAAATTATAGTAGAAAAATATTTTAAACGAAAAATGCCCCCCGCATTTTTACCATCATACTCGTAGAATATTCGTGACTAAACTTTTTATAACAGACTCTGCTCACAATTCTTCTTCGCAAATGTATTACAGATTATTATTTATCTTACAGATTCTCAAAGGAATTCCATTGGTATCATCTAGTTCAGCTTTTTTAATTATTAGACTTTAATCATATATATTGATTTAATTACCTACATTTGCTGCTGGTATTTTAGCTGCAGTGGATATTGATTTATGTTTATGCAGCTTTTTATATACATAAACTTATTTATATAATGTCATTATATAATTTTATATACATACATTAAAAGTCCCCTTTTTACCAATGAACTTTTATTTGGACTGAACCTACTGTTTAATGTGGACTCCGAACCACGGTCCTGGGCATTAAGCCTATCGATTGGGCAATCTCAGAAAACATCCGGTCTGTCTGGTTACTGGCTTGACTCGGATGGTTATTCTTTGTCGGATTTTCCATTGTTGCCTACAAAGACATTTCCTATTACAATCGAAAACATAAAGTACATCCATGCTCTAGCAGGATTTGAATCCGCGGCTGTCACAACAGCAGGAGGACTGTCTTGTCGTTTTGTCCACTGCACCAATCAAGACAGCTTATATGTAGTTTTATGTCTTTTTTAATAGTTATGATTGCATACAAAGAAAATTTAAAAACAATTTTAAAAACAACCATATTAAGCCTAAACCCATTAGGTATAAGATATTTTTTCAAGTGAACTAAGAGAATTTACAGAGGAAAAAACATTTTACTATTAATTTTTACTGAATATTTACTAATGGTTAACGATACAGGCTGATAATTTTATTTAATGGATCAAATTATAAACAACTTTTTGCTTGAAATTGTTTTATCGTTTTTTGATATATTTAGAAATAATGAAAATATTATAGTTGGTGTTCACCTTGATACGATAAAAGCACGTATACTAAAAGGCTCACCACTTATTTCAAGAAAATTCAGTAGAACTTGAGATATTAAAAAAAAATTTAATATCTAAAATTTCGTGATAAATTACGGTACCTTCTAGTTATGTAATTTTGAAGCATTATGATCTTCAATTTCTCTATTTTAACAATTAACCACGAACACATAGGCAGCAGTTGCTATTTCCATAAAGGCCATCATTTTTAGAATGGAAATGATGTCTTCATTAAAACTATGAAATATTGTAGTAGGTTTAGATAAAGCCTCGCTAAAACATCTATTATAACGTAGAAAATTATTTTGATTATGAAAATCCTATTGAGGCCGTCCAGTTAGTAATATACCCATCTTGAATGTGACTAAAATATATGAGCATACACACATACACTTTTTCAACGAATGTTTTTTTTTAAGTTTAAACTCTATATGTTCGCTTACATATAATTTTTGTCACGTCAAAATAAAATTGACAGAAGAAAAACTATTCTCAATTTATTCTTAACCCTTTTGGGCAACCCCATTTTCGCATGGCATTTCCATAACTCAGTTACCGGCACATATCTTACCTTCAACAACCTAAAGATATCCTCCCCTGTAAATTCAATACGCACCATATCCCACGGAACAAATCGTTCGAAATATATCAAAATTCAGATAAATCCGCTATCGCGAAGATATTCGTAAATTATAACGTTGTAATTTATACAGACGGGGATCTTTCGGATTTTGTGTAGATGTACACGTAAAAATTTCCCTATTTGAAATTCAAATGTGCAAAATTCTTTGCTTTCCTCTACATTTAGTCGAGAGTTTATTACGTTACCATATCGGAATGATAAATAAGTATCAGCATGGTGCAACGGAATCAGGTCTTGTACTAAATGTATGCAGATTATGTTATGCTCGTCAGAATTTAGCACGTAGAAATATTGGAATTATTATAATCGTGAACATGTTCAACAGTACAGTACGGAATTGTATTTTTCTACAGAGACAAAATATGTTTGAAATGACAAATAAGATATATATGATACAATTTCTTTAAAGTTTCTGCAGCCTAATTTCTAGTAGTGCCATCTATGTGTCAGGCTGAGGACTTTTCAATTGACCTGTGAGTTTTATTAAGGTTACGCCATGTAAATTTTACTTCCTCTTGACAAAATTATTATACTGAACTTGTGGAAACCCTAATTATTTTCTTTAAGTATATTTCAGAATAACCATAAAATCGATAGTGACTCCTGTTGGTGTTCCTTGGCGTTCTTGTCCACTTCACAAATGATCGATTAACTGCCTCTTTAATTTCCTTAAAGTATAGTAGAGATTCAGAAAAATATCGATATTTTTCTGAATTTCCCACGATCTTTAATAATCAACATCTCGAGTTTCTTTCACTATCTTTTGATCACAGTATTATATCTAGTAATCAATTAGTGTATTTTATGTATATGTTTTATATTTGCATGAAAAATTAAGCCGTGCTACTTTTAATCTACAAGAAACTATTTATAGATAAAACGACGTCTCCGTCTAAGCCAGCTTCAAAAGTGTTACAATGTCTTCTTTACTCCAGCAATAAAAATATGAAATAAGTGGAGGCAATGGTGATTAACGATTACAGTACAAACTTTGGAGAAGTAACAAGGGAAGTAACAAATCTCCATGTTCTCTTGGAGTAGGATGTCTTGTCCTAAGTATATTATGTAAAAAGGTGTTATTCTATGCTCTACAAATACCAAATTTATTGCAGTCCTGAGAAATCATATGACTCAAAATTATTATATTTAAAGAAAGAGAGCGACTTTTCAGGATAGCAGCACAGCTGTATAGTCCATTTCTTAAATTAATCTACTTAAACTTAGACCAAGACATTGCAGTTTAGGATGTATACTAACAACAGCAAACCATAATGGTTCAAAGTTTCCTACATATGATGCATTGAATTATGAAGAAATAGAAGCTTTGAAAGCCATGCTTAGTTTGGGAATTCCTGGAATATTGTATATTCTGGAACTGCTTATCAATTTATCAACCCTGTTTATAACCACGATCATCATGGAATAGAATTTATGTAGACGTATTATAGTTATAGTTAATACAACCAAAAGCGAACTCAAATTGTTTAAAGTAGTTAACTATAAGAATATCAGTCAGAAGTTGCAGAAACGTTGCAGCTTAAAAGAATATTATACGCAAACTGGTATTCAAAGCTACTATTCAATTCCCAAGGCTAATTATGTTACAAGTTAAAACCAGTGACTAGGCTGGAACAACATACAATCATTTGGTCACCTTCTTAAATAAGGAAGCCATGCTTAAACATACTACGGTCACAAATAAAACCGGCCGGTTTATTTAGTTGTGATGTTTAAAATACATTTCTAGTGACCAACAATTTAAATTAAGTTTATCGACATGGATTCAGTTAATTGGCGATAAGGTTTGCAAAAACCAGCCAACTTCAGTTACCCGTTGCTAAGTAATTTAGCAAAGTCCCGAAATTCAAAAGCCATCCCATACACATTATCCAACATTACTAATAGCATGCAGCGTATATTTGATGTAATCAGATTGAATTACATGACGACAGGGAATTACGATTATTTTAACAGATATTATTAATATATTGCATTGATACTTCTCTTCTTGTTTGTTTAGTTCTACATACATTCGTCTAGTAACCAAATTCATTACAACATAATGCAGATAGAAATAGGTTTCAGAGTAATATATAAAGCTGGATGCTTCTAACAAATGGAATCCAAAAACAAAAAAAAACTTTTCTCGAAAACAATAAATATTCCTTTTTCGCCGTGTAACACATTCCATTCAACGACAGAAACAAACAACGCTGAAGTTTGTCGAGACGTCAGAAAAGTTTTTGATATGTGACAGTGAAAAAATTTCGCGAAAAGCAAATTATTTTATGCCATAGCGTGAAGGGATATTGTTATGTTTTTTTTTTCGTTACTTTCTGTTACACGGTCAATTACCGTCAGTGTAAATTCCAAAATGAGTGTGTGAATAAGCGCGTAAGAATTTTCGTTTGTGTCGTGGCGGTTTTACGCGTTTTTGTCTCGAGTTTCACGTAATGCCGGCAGGTATTGCGATAAAATATGGTCTTTTTTTTCTTTCCAGATGATGATACACATTTACATTTTGTAAATGGCTAATAAACATGCCTCGAGTTAATTATTATGAGTTAGTTTTACATGTTTAATTATATATATATATATATATATATATATATATATACATATATATATATATATATATATATATATATATATATATATACATATATATATATATATATATATATTTGCAACCAAGTGCTTTTAAAATATACATATATATATATATATATATATATATATATATATATATATATATATATATATTATGTTGAAGCCTAGAGATTGCGTTAGCTAAGGAAGATGATTAGTTATATTCTGATGCTCCTCAACGCAAGACTAAAAGTTTTGACTGTGTCGATCGGCATTTGTTACTTTAGGGTATGGCTGCCAAAGAGCAAAATGCTTGTCATAGTAAGAAATTTATTATTGGCCATATTCATTCGCACTAGGACCACGATAATACCACCCAAATCATAACGGAATCTCCTCCATACTTGACTGTAAGAAGCAGGCACGTTCAGATGGTCTACTATTACGTAGCTCTATTGGATTTCTACATATAAAAACCAAGCCATAATCTAGCTTTACGAATTGCTTTTATTAATTTTCAATGATCTTTCAGTCTTTTCAATGAAAGATATTGATGAATGACCATTTTCAGAATTTCCCAAACATGTTAGCCCTTTGATATCAAAGCATATTAGCCGCGTCCATATTAAACTCACCCTTATCTAGCATTTCAGCTAAAAGATTAGAAGAATGTCTTATATATTTTTTTAAATAGTTTTAGGAAGGATTACGCAGGGATCTCTGACTGAAGAGCTACCACTATTCGATAAAATTATTCTTGTATTTTCTATAAATGAGTCCTATTTCATTGAATTTTACGCGATTTCAATTTAGTTTAGAATGGACCTAATAATTATTGTATACTCTATATGAAACATAAATAAAAAGTTTTCAAGCTAAAATATACTAATTAGATAGATAATATTTTTTTGGGATTAGATTTATCCTATTTTTATTATATCATACATAAAATAAAACAAAATAAAATAGCAGCCCTTAGATTAATATTTCTCCGTCGAAAAAGTGTCCTCCAGTTGTGACATAAAATTAATTAGCCAGCTGCATATTTTATTAACGGACTCACAAAACGGGGGAAGGAATAAATGGCACCACAAAAGCACAAACAAAAGCGTACTTTATTGTAATGGGCTTTACTCCGAATATGAAGCGTTGGGAAAAAATGGACAAACTCCATTTTATGTCTCTGTTCCGGCGCAAAAACTGACCCACAAAAACTCCTAATGTCCTTGTTTAATTGCAATATTTCCGGCTGGTATTATGGTGGGTATCATATCAAATAAAATTATGAGGAAGATAAAATTTTAATAATTGAAATAGATATAATGCAGTATTATATTGACTGCAATATAATTTAACCATAATATAATACTAATCTTATAATTAATCTAATCTCACCTTATCATTATTATTGGGAACTTATATAAACGGTTTTGGAATAGTATGGGTACCGATAACGGTAAACAAGTATTTATACCAAAGAACAAGCAAACCAGGTATCATCAAAGATGTTAGTTCATTATATTAGACACTTTCACGTTTTCTGGTGTTTTTAAAATTTGAAAGGCGTTTACTAATAAATGATAAAATATTTATTAATCAAAATAATTTCTATAAATTTGTTTTGCCGTATTTGTTTACATGTGCGATTGTCACCAACAGGCCGGTCGATTGGTTACATATGATTGTATCAAAAAAAACAATGTTGACTCGGCAGCGATCCAATTGCCGATCAATTTTCCAACTTATTCTGTCTCCCGAAACAGTTTACCAGTCGAGATATGCTACATCCATTTCTGAACAGGTGCTAATTAGCGGTATGCAATTCATGATATTTTACGCTAAGGATTGTGGTGATATTTTTCATTCCTAAATGTGACAAAAAAAAATTACATGGCAAAGAATGAAACCGTGATGTTAAAACGATTCGAAATTGCATTTAAGTTAATTGGCATAGTAGCAACTTTCCCTTCTTTTAGATCTTTCCCATGGCGTGTAAGCTACAAGTTATTCATTAATCAAATGCTACATTGCCTAAAAATGCTTGAGTTGAGTTTGATCTGGGTTTTCGTCGAATAAGTCTTACAATTCATTATCTTTTTAAACCAAAACATTACTGATTTTAAAGCATTTAGTGAGCTTCGGTAGCTTCCTTCAAATAAAACAACATGGTGAATATCGAAAACGCAACGTTAAGTGTTCTATGACTAACGCTTTTACACAGTGAACTCAATATTGTCAAATAAAAATTGTTGTTTTATAAACGAAATTGCCAATCCATCGAACACAACTGTTAGAGCAGGATGTTTAGTACTAGTCGCCTTTTCACTAAGACATCGCTGATCAAAATAAATACAGCCAACAAATATTAGCCCACTATTTAATAACAATCCTTACAACATAGAGAAAGACATAAATCTGAAGAATTTTATACAGAAATTCACAGTTACTTTAAAATCTGTAAGAATATAATTGTTTTTCTTCAATGTAACAGGTATTATTCACGAATTCTTAGATCTTACTGACTCAAAATGTAACAACAATTATTTAAACTCGTCAATTATGTTTATAATAGTCATTTCCTTTCCTATTTCTAAATTTTATCTTTTACGTTTCTGTTATAGCTACCGAGTTAGTACTACTGTTTATTTTGGTTCAAAGATATGATGGTTGTTATCTAGAGTGATGAAACAATTCACAAAACCCCTTCCAACTAGTATGAATTAAACGTGATTTTGTTCCATTGTTAATAAATACGGTTATGAAGGAGTTATTCGAAGAGTTTTCTAATGCATTCTAGGAAATTCTAATCAAAAATTTGTGCCAAAATATTGCCTAGTGAGGGTATTAACTCTTTTACAAAGGTTATTTGCTATTTGCAGAATATTTATATCATTAAGCAATCCCAATATCACCGATTAGAGGATAATTAATTAATTTAATACTATTCCATATATAAAATAATCCTTGCTGTGTATTAATTAAAAAGCAACTTAAACATAATAAATAACTAATAATAAAAAGATAATAAAAAAAAGAGATTTCGTGCTTTTTTCGAGTTGTAAGCAGATATTTCGACCGCCCTTCTAATGGTTATAGTTTCGGTTATTTTCCAGGAAGAAAATCAAGGAAGCCATGGGTGGGAAATATTAAAATTCATACGCTACAACATGGCTCTCGACAATCGCATGTTTTAAATCAACCATCGTGCGTTTCCCGAAATGTATTGTGTGTTAGACGTTTGAAATAAAAATGAATAGCGTGTCTCGAGTCCGAGCTGGTATGCCGGCTCAGAAATTGTTATTTGGAAAAATTCAAACACGCAACATCTCCGCCGACATTATAATAATTGGCTAACACCTCTGTCAGATGGCTTTTAGCGTGGTATTTTTGAACAACATTTAATTGCTTAATTTCCAAGTAAAAACGCGCTGGAGTGGAACTGTGAATATTAATTTTGGTGGAAATGGTAATAAACTACACCAAAATCGTTTCAAACTAAAACAAACACATACGGAAATAAAATAAAACAATTCGTTAGCTATTATAGTGTTTTAAAATTAAAATATTCGTGGTTTAGTTTTGTAAGGCTTAGATTAAAAATAATAATTTTGATACCTTTTGTGTTTGTTAATGGACTTTATCACTCAAGTTATACTTAATATTTTAATTCTAAAGAATTTTTTATGTATAATTTCTTTGAATTTTAATAAATTTCCTGAATATGTAAAACTTTATTTGCTTAAAAGCTGTTTTCCAAATGAACAAATATTTGCAGAAATATGAAAAATAAATAAAAGAAAAAATGCATATTTCTAATTTGTTCAATAGTAGAATGCAGTGAGTGTATGATAATTTCTGCTTTTTCATTATTTTTGTAAGAAATAATCATGTCTAGATTTAAGTGACTACAAGTCACTAATTCGCTTTACATAGGGTATCTGTATACAAAAACCTTACTGATAATATTTTCAAGTTGCACTATTAGTTTTCTTATTGCCATTATTCAGTGCGAAACTTAATCTCATTGAAAAGGATAATTTGTTAGTATTTCGTTTTTTTTCATCCATATATACAATATGTTATTGAAATAATTGACTATATCTCAGAGGGGTCAGTTATTATCGTTTTGTTCCAAGTCATTAATCCATTTGAATGATTCCTTATTCTGACCAATCTTATAGGTACCGTAGTGTAGTACCCGCAACAATCATTTGATATTGCAGAATTAGTTATAGCATTTATGTCTTAAATAATATAAATTCTGTTTGAAACATATTTCCCGAATGAGGAATAAAATTTAATTTTAGGATTTAAATTTACATGCAGCATTTTTGTTTTGAATTACCTGCAGGTATATATTAGAGCTATTTCTTATTAGTATTATTTATTTGCTGATTCTCATTATTTTCTATTTTGATTTGTGATGATCCATCGAACCGTTTTTTCTTCCTTTTGAACTATTTCTCTAATAATTATAATCTTTCGATATCGACTTCGACGCTACGTTTTATTTTCTGAGAACGAGTTTTAATTCACTAAAGGAAATTTATTACAATGAAAAGCAAAGTATTATCGATAGTCCTAAAAGATTATATACTAGCGAGTATTTACATTTACATCGTATCACTTACATCTCTCTTTGAAAATAATAATAGTCTGTTCTATATGATAAATAATGATTTTTTATATAAATTTTAATGTTATACTAATGTTATTTTAATGTCAAGTAATGAGTGATATGGTGATGTGACCGACTGTGGCAATTTTACTATTCCACTGGAACAACATAATCAAACAAATACACCGCTGTATTTTAACGCCTCAAAATATCGAAAAACGATTGTGATTTCCACATTTATAACTCAACTGTTACTACTATAAACTATATCCGATCGTCGTAGACTACTGCTGTTTCTTGAATCGCAGGAGTACTGTGGTTGAAAAATCACTCAATTTCATTACAATTTCGTGCTTGCTATTGTTGTGTTTCATACGCAGTAACTCGTCGCATTTCAAACGTCAATTTCGGTTACTCTCATACACAATTGTGAAACAACAATAGGTCTAATATTATTTTCTGCATCTCACTGTCCATTAATGGGTTTGGCACCTAAAGTAGATTGTCGCACATTTCATTTGGTGATAAAATTCTTTAATGAATCGAAATCAGATACAGGCAGAAGTCAGGTACAAAATACCTACATTTTTATAATAAATAAATCGTAGTAGTACTAACGGTTAGTGTCAAAAATTATATTCAACGTTGAATATATTATATTCTAATAGCTGTTTGATATCAGTGGCGGATAGGTTTAATCAGTACTCAACATTTTTAGTGGCAATGCAAATTTCTGAATACACTCATAAATTCAACATTTGACAACCGACAAAAATATCGATTCTTTGTGACAATAAAGCTATTGATGATACCGACAATGAAATTTTGTTTGGGAATCATCATATTATTACCATATTTTCTCACAATATAAACCTTTGTTTAACTTCCACAAAAATTCTACAACTAAATCGGTCGTTCATTATATAACATATCCCTCCTAAAAAAATAGCCCCAGGGATGTCCTTATAGTTGTAAAATTATATTTGAGTATCGCCTGCATCTTGGTCCGCTAGTTTGCGTTTGAAGGACTTTGTTTTCTGGAGAATCTGGAATTTTTGTAACTTATTACTAAATTCAATGTCAACATGTCTTCTTTTCTTGATAATTAAATAATTAGTTGATATGATTTCCGATAATTAATGATTCCGGCTAATTAAAGGAATTTAAAAAAAACATCCTTTTAACTTACCCGGAATCCTTTCGAGTGCACCAGTTATTAAAAAAGAAAGTCTTTTAAAAACTGAAAAGCCATGTAATTGTTATTTTAATAGAAAAAAAATAGTAATTTCACCAATTGATAAATGTTTGTTGATAAATGTTGTTTGATTTCAGAACTCGAAACATAAATATTATTATTTTATTGCAATAGCTTTTATAGTATTATAGATGTTAAAGTAGTATTATTTTTTGTAAAAGTAATTACGAAAGTATATCGTTAAAATTTTTTTTAAAAACGTGCGCAAAATAAAAAAGATTTTACAGCAACTTCAAAACATAATTTGAAAGTAATTCGTTGGCGCTGTAAAAGTGGAGAGCGGCGCTCCATCAAAACTTATCATGCCGATTGCGGCGAAGAGCTTTTTGGTTTCCAAGTTGGCCTTTTCATCGTTAAACTATCGAGTTCTCGAGTTACTCGTCAAAACTTAAATTGTTTCGCACTCTCACCATTTTTCACCGAACACAGATAGAACACGGTTCAAGTTCGATCGTTTGGAAGCGATAGTTGCGGTTTTCTACAGACAAATTGTTCAAGATAAATTTGCATATACCGGTTGAATATCGAACAATTCACTAGAATGTCAATACCAGTGTCTCTAAAAGGTGTTGTTTTTACACAAATATACGGTACATATTTAATGATATGATTAGACTTTAATGATATTAGATATTGCAAAATTAGTTATTAATTAGGTAATGACAATATTATATAATAGCATGAAAATTAAGATGATGCTATAAACATGATTCAACTACGCTCTGTTAGTTCATACCGAGAAATTCATTCTAACAGTATCCTTGTAATTGTTTTCCAAGATGAAAGGTATGAATGACTCAAATTACAGAACCTAACTTATAATAATTTACAACATATATCTGAATACAAGAAATGTTATATAAAACTGAAACCGAAAAAGATTCGTTACGAAGGAAAATAATATTATTAACTGAGGTATGGGTAAGTAACTAAAACTAACTACAGCCATATTTTGCTGAAGCTGAACAACAAGCTTCTATCCAAATTTCAGTCAACTATGCCAGTTACCATCAATTTCAATCCGCCTTCCACCTCCTTGAGCTACGATGCTTCTGTCAGGACTATGGGTTTTCTTCAAAGCATGGATGTTTCCTACTTGTAATAGCTTATATATAGGCGACTGTGAGACAGTGTTCAATTCACCCTTTCTGATCCTGCTGAGTTAATTGGAATATTTTTTAACCGAATTTCACTGAATTACTCCAAGTTTTCCAATGTCATGTCTAGGTACACAAACTGAAATTTTCAATCCCCCTTAATTTTATAATATGCTTTTAAAAATTTTATTCTTTTAAAAGCAATATCTGAAATATCCTTAACATCTCTTCTTGACACTATTTCAAATATGTTTCCTAACAATGTATGAAAGGATGACTTCTCTCATAAATCTTCCTTTTTTATGGATATTTCCATATTAACAGTTTTCTCTGAAATAATTGCATTAAATTATATTTATGCCGAATAATTACTCACAATTTTTGTACATACACATTAAATTTGATTTCCAATATCCAAAGATGCCACATCAACGCGGCCTTGATATAACACCCGCTTCTTATGCAGACGCTTTCTTATCATTGAATCCAACATTACACTGCTTTTCAGCTATTGAAAGGTTTTAGCCACAGTCCTTTTATAGGCATCTGACATCATTGTCGACCTGTCATACCAAGACTAATCGAATTGTATAATCTGATTCGGTTACATGTCCCAACAAAATAGGCAGAAGTCTGTCTCTTTTTGAATAGGAGACATTAACTAATAAAATCAGAAGGAAATATCCGCTCCGAGTTTAAAACGAATTTTATATTTTTACAAATGTCAGTTGGCAATATATTCGTTATTGTCTTTGACGCTAATTGGTTGCTTTATGGAGAGGACTATAAATAGTGAACGACCCTCGTAGATAAATTAGAACACTACCGTTTCTTGTCTCCATCCGTGAAACATTTCAGTTCTCGTCTCGCGTAATCGACATCCGGCTCTCATAATGATCCGTCCTCCCTCTTTCGCTCAATGTATATTTTCACCGCGTTACACAACAAACGTTTTCTACCGAGAGCGCCAACGACGAACGGAACTCGTCGAAAACCCAAAAATTGCTCTCGATTCGACCCGACCCATCGATTGACCTTCGCGATAAGCTAACCGCCACCATCACACAACCATCTGATAAACGGAAAATCCCGTGACAAAGTTCAGGCCAACTGGGTCAGATGGAGCTTTGTCCGAGATATTCCGGCCCCGTCGAATCGCCTCCGTCACACCGTTGGCCGTTATCTCTTCTGCTTCGAAAAGTATTTCCTAATCCGCAGTGAGAGGAAATATTTTTATACATAGAATAGGTCCAAATATATATTTAGATATGTTGAAATTGCCGCTCGTTTTTTTTTTGAGATTATTGAACTAAAAATTTAGGGTTTTGTTAACAATAATGTAAATGTTAGGTGCTTGCGTGTATTTTAGTCAGCTATAGGTCTTGAGTAAAATATGAAACATCATTGTAAACGTGCGCAAATTTTTTTAACTTTCTCTTCATAAAATTATTGTTTTCCATTTAGTGTTATTGAGGAATTCAGAGTAATATAGATGCTAATAATGAGAATACGTTACTTCACAAAATCTCCGGATTTGGCGCATGCGTACATACAGCTTTATTTACTTACATTTTCAGTTATCGTGATTACTAGATTTAGTACTGAAAATTTATATATATATATATATATATATATATATAAATTTGCCATAGAAAATGATGTCGTATTATAAATTTGGCAGCTAATATTCCCACTATTAATAAAATAGGTGCTGTTTGAATTGTATAACTTTGAAGACCTTAACCGTACATTCTGCACTTGCCCTTGTTCTTCCATATTTTAAGACCAATGTATGTTAAATCTCCAAGAATAAGACAACTATTTAATTATTATTACCCTAGAGTTATTAATATAACACAAAATCTAAATATTCAAGATTTTTTGTTGTTTTGACTTGATCGAGTATAACGATCGACTAGAAAAGAATGTACGGCCATAGTTTATTCTTTTCTATGATTTATTCTATGCGGGATGGTGCGCATGCACCAAATCTGGAGATGTTGTGGAGCAACGTATTCTGTAATCATAATTTAAAGAAATTTTCCACCGAAGCCAAACAGTTTTAGTTTATATTTGAAAGTTGTCTTTTTGATGCAAATGGCAAAGAACGATCTATAGAACCAAATATGTTCGAACTATATGGATTGCAATAAGAAACTCTCAAATAACTTTCACTGTCACTTATATTTTGTTTGCACACAATGGGATAGATCCAGAAAAAGAAAGTGTCTACCACACAATTTGAGAGGAAATTTCCTTTCGAATCTTTTCAAAATCGCGGTTTCATTGCACGGCAAGCATAAAAGGAGAATATTATATAGCTTATTACGACTGGGGATCAAACAAGCCAAAATATATATTAAAATAGTTCCAAGCACAAATAATCATGACTTTGTACAGGAAGGGTACCTACATGAAAGCGATATATTGATGACTACAATATCTTACTATTCAAATCGTGAGATCAGAGAAGTGTACTATATTATGAGCTACTAAAACCGAAGATGTGGACAAATTGTAAGTGTTGTTACAAATTGACCACCAATTACGAGTAACAGGATTAAAGTGATCTTATTGCATGTCTACGCTTGGCTATCGGTTGAAAGAGTCTTGAAGTATACGCTGTTGCTAATCAAATGAGAAGTGCTGTCACACCCAGCGTACTCACCAAACATAGCACCTTTTGGATATCGCTTGTTTAAAGTGATGAGCCTGTTTTAGTTGGCAGGCTGTTTGAAAATGTTAAAGAAGTGCGAAAAATATAGGAAAAATGTCCAGAAAATTATGTAAAATATTTTCAATAATTTATGTTTTGTAAATTTGTTTCAATAATTGTCTATATAATATGAAATAGTCATCAGAATACATGCATACATGCATGTAATATAGAAGAGCCTACCTAAATTTTTATGAATAGAAATACGATATTTCAGACACTTTAAGTAGTTGCTCTAGTTTCGTACAGTCTATTTAGTAATTCTCAGTTATATTATTTTTGAATTTCTTTATTATGTAGGAAACCGCTTTCTCCAAAGTATGTTTTAAAATCGAAAAGTAACAAAAACAGCAACCTGTTACATGTTTATAAATCTAGTATGGGAGTATGGGGAATATTTTAATACACTAAAATTTTTTAACCTATTATTTAGAGCAATTACCTTCTGTTGCCTAATTTATTATGATCATATATTTAATGTATAATAAAATTTTCTTTCGATATTTTTATGAGTAGATTTTCACATATTATTACACAAGAAATATATGTTAAATATGGTAAATTAAAATATGATAGTGGGTTTCAGAATGCAGTATATCTAAAATTTGTTAATTCATTCTAAGATTCATGTTTTCAAACCAAAAATTGTATTCTGTATCCATCTCTTTTTATCCATAAAGGAAATTATACAATTTAATAAACAATTGGTGTTCTACTTGTTTAACCGCAGTCTATTTTAACTCTTTACTGTATTTACTCATTTAATCATTTAATATTTAATAGAATATATATAAAGACAGGGTTATTTTGTTGCTGAGTTGCAGCCATTGCACCCTGAAAGTAAGTATTTCCGTAACTTTGAAGCTTTGTTATCTTTATGACAACAAATGGGTTGTTTAGTGATAAAACTAAAAATATTCTCTGAAAGAATATAATATTCAGATGAGTTAAAATCTTATCTACATATGAATTGTGCTATTATATTTTTTCCTGTAGTATATTGGAATGTATGGCAGGATTTCTCTGCAATCGTAAATTTAGCGGAATTAATTCTTATTAGTTTGTGGCGTTAATTTATAGTATTTTACAAATGATGGAGTGAGTAATACAGCATGTCACCTCTGTTCGACTATTCTTTGACTGCTCTCTGACAAACTGTTCGTCGCAAAATAGCTATTATTAAGCGTTTTTTCCAATATATTGTATTTTATTACAAAGTAAATAATAATATAATTATAGTTAAAAAAAATCGGATTATGCTCAAAAGATAATATTTTTGAATTTCGCCTCCAAAATCATCATATTCAAATCATGTTTACTGAATCAGATATGTCGTAAATTATTTGTGCATTTCAATTATGGTGATCTTGACTTTGCATAACCAGATATTTATTTTTGAAACTAAATGTTCATTATGTTATAAAGACTCGTTCCAAAAACTTCCAGAATTGTCTAAATCATTGTTGCAGTTGTCTTATAAACCAACTCTTTGGAAATGATAAGTAAGGATGTAAATTGGCTCTCGCACAAACTGAAACCATGGAAAATTAAGACATTTTTTGAGAACAAATCAATGAATGAAAATTGTTTGCAGAGAGTTTTAAAATAGGATGGTATTCGTAAGCTATTTTATTTACGTTACAATTAATTAACGACATATTCACTTAATAAATTCAGCAGGTGAAAAACCGAACTTGGGAGAATAATAATGCCGTAAATTCCTTTCACTTTACGATACGTAACAACCGAGGTGTTCAAACAATTTGAGAGACCCTCTAACGATTTTTCAGCGCGAAACATAAATATGCTTGGCGAAATGACAAGTTTTAAGCGGCATGGGGCTAAAAATCAAAAGCGAAACGAGAGCCTTTATATAAAAAAGGCACTTTGAAAATTTAATTTGCGGCAAATAGAGTCCGGGAAACAACGTTCGTCCGGGTAAAAAAAATGGGACCGGAATATTTTGCTCGGTCATTAATTTGCATTTTTTATTTTTCGTCAGCCCGAATAAGGGTTATGGTCGTCCAATATTTGACGAGCAAACCGAATCAAAATGAAATACACAGCTGCCTTTGATTGAACACAGAGAGATAACAATTAGGCATGCAAACCTTCCCAATTTACATTTTGCGATATCCAAAGCGGTTTTTTTTCGTTATTAACTTGGTATTAATATCGTGATTGGTTATGATATTGTAACACTGATGAAAGCCACAGTTTTGTTCAGTTCGACGTGAAACGTACTGAATTTACTGCACCAAGGCAAAATAATTAATGGAATTTTGTATATTTAATCTTTTTCCGTATTGATAACACCACTTAATGAGTAGCCATTAAAAATACTTATAGTACTAGAACACTCGATAGACGTTGCCTGTTTAAATGTTTTATATCTGAAACTTAAATTTTTTTAATATATTGTAATTGTTTAGGTTGTTTAAATAAATATATATGTAAAAAATCATTAAAATACATGGCGTTAACACACGTACAGTTATCACAACATGACCTATCAACCCTTTGTGAGTATAGATATATGGTCTGTCCAAAGAAGTTTTGTACATACGTCATCAAGATGTTTCTTGTATTGCTTGCCGAAATTTATAAATTTGTTTTAGAATGAAACGATACTTTCCTAGCCTGCCAAAGTCATCCGGTTGTCAAACGTAAACAGAATCCGTCAAAACGATAATGATAAAAGGTCATAGATCGGCAAACGTTGTTTTAGTACTTTGCTTGTTTTGATACATTTCAAATCGCCGCTTAATATTACTGTGATTAAAAATTCCGAAGCCAGACAAAACAGATTACGTCTCTAATCAGCTACTTTAAACAAGAGCGAGATCATGGAGGTCACCTCTTGCCAGTAAAATTCTTTGGAGGGGTAAGCATTTTTACTGTTACATATTAATTTGCTGCGATTTTTATTGAAACTACGTCACACACAGACACGGTCACTGAAATATCTCAAAAAATTAAATATGTAATCTTGAATTCGGCAAATAAACCGTCCATATACGAAGCTGATAACGAACCAAGATCAGCTTGATGTTAGCTCTATCAGTTACTCATGGCAAGGTAATAATAAAAATATTGTTATGATCACAAAAGTTCACAGAAAAAAGTAGAGGTTGGAATAACAATTGATTAGGTTTTATTAGTCACATTATTTATTAATAATTTATTCCAGATATATTCCACTTTATGCTGGAAACAGGAATGGTTAATAATACCTTTGGTTTGGATGAACTCGGTCAGAGACATTGAGGAAAAAATTGATATCTGTAGGAATTGTGAGCAAATGTTAGATAGATTGGAAACTAATAGCTTACTTATTCACTTGAATGAAACTTTCAGCCAATTCAGATGACGTATGTTAAAAACTTCTTTGGATAGATATATATATTTATATATATAATATATGAATCGTTCATTATTTTAATAAAAACGTGTTAAAATGTTATAGAAAAGCTGTCTAATTTAACAGCCATAATAATGAAATTCAAATCATTTTCATAACGAGAATATTATGTATAAAAATTAAATATTTAGGTATAAATTTAATCCTTATATTAAGAGCACTTAAATTTAGTATTTTATATCGTAAATATATATAAATCTAAATCGTCACTAATTGATGTTTGAATGGGCGCGTCTGAAAGAGCATTTTTCATGATTATCAAATAGTTTGCCATCACGTAACTTTGGTGCATTCGGACTTCGAAATAAATTTATTGGTGAATCAATATGCAATAGATGAATAAGGAATTCATTGTAATGCTGTGGACTTCGGTTTAAAACCCTATCACAGCCACCTACCAGATATAATTGTGATTATAATATTTTCTCAAATCCACGTAAACACACACAAAATTATTAAAATATGCCGAATGGCGAGACGGAGTTCTCTCCCATACACTCAGACACAATAATTGAATATATATAGATATATAGTAGTATACCATTTTGGTTTTTTTGCAGTACAAATATATTTGTAACGTCCATATATTAAAATTACAAACGAAACAATAAGTCATATGCACAATTTCTAGGACAAATATTCTCCAGTTAATCCAATATTCCAAAGTTAAAAAGAAATAATATATACTCAAGTCGCCGTTAGTGTATAATTAATGTCCCTTGGTTTAATTCCCACAAGGGCAATTGATTGGCTTACTTCTATAACGCGATTATTTGTTTCAGTTTTTGTAACAATTATAGTCACAATTAATTGATGATATGTATAATGTATCTTCAGTCATACAAGTATTGTTTATCCAGTATATGTGCGGAAAAACAAAAAGAGACGTCGTTTTCCTTGAAAGAAATATCAAACTTTATTTCAAAATTGCACTGACGACAATCAGCTTAAGTTAGCCAGTTGAAGCATGCATGTATGCTTTTATGTGTCTTTTTTCCCCTGGTATGTACAAAATTATTTATATAGAGAATCTGAGTAAAGCTATTCAATATAGTGCCAAATTTTATTTTCCTTTGAAAAGATGTTTGTATATTACCATCAATTAAAAAAAGGTATTTGTATTTGCATTCAATTATATATTAATACAAAATAAAATAACATTAATAGACCAACAAGTTGATACTAATTTCATAGACAAGATAATATCTCATGATTGTTTTATTATATCGTTAATAGATCTTTAAACAATCTCTTTAATATGACTTCTTAGTTTTTCCATAATAAGAACACAACGGCAAATCACACATATTAATTTTTTGCTACTCTCCTTTAAAAATTACTTTTTTCTACGTTTCCTCGATTTGACGTATATCATACAATTTAACCGTATTAATTCTCCAATCCACAATATATATCCAATTAAATTTTAAAAATAAATAAAACTTGCCTCATTAAATTTTTGCATTAAAGAAGCAAACAAAACAATAACGGATACAGTCTGTTTTAAGTACGAGGGAACAAACAAGAACTTTCAGACCTTATTAAAATTGATAGCATTAAAGAAACATGAAAAAAAAGGTTGGTAATAATTTTTTAATTTAAATTTTAACATGTTTACATTTATATGTATTTATATTTTACATAATTTTGTTTTAATAAATTTTATCAGTAATTATATTGGCGTTTAATTCTAAATTTTATTTGCTAGTAAAATGTGAGGTCTGATATGTTAGTCACGTGATAATATAAGTAGACCACGTAATATTGATTAAAATCCTGAACCAATGAAATGCCTACAGAACAAATTATTTTTAGTAAAATTAATAGTAATTTCCATTACTATTAAACTAACCAATAAAATGCGGAGAAATGCCGATAAAAGCGTCATTTTTGTTAAGATCACACAAAACAACTCTAGAATATGTATCGAATTTAACACTCTATATAGTACTGTACAAATTATTTAGAGTAGTGTTACTTTTGTAAATACAAATTTCATAACATGACCTATTTTGGCATTCAAATGATCTAAAACTATTATTTTAATATAAACTAATTTTGAAAAATTTTAGTCGCTACTTTTAAATGTATTTTCAATATTTTGTTTTAACATAAGAAAATATTATAATAACTAGTTCTTAAAACAATTGAAACTTCGTAAAGCAGGCTAGGACAGAAGTGTATTAATAAAAAATTAACTCATAAATTTTATCATAAAATGTATTTGAGTCGAATGCTATATTATGCACTAAAACTTATTCGTATACGACAAAATACATTTTTCATATTTTCAACTAATTAAACTTCCGTACATTTAAACGCGAATTGCGTCAGGCGTGCGCACCTGGCAAAATGAAATATTATCTTTTACACTTCCTTTCCGACTACGGCAACAATAACTTTCCGCTGATAGATCGTGGAAAAACTTTGGCCATTTACGGAAAGACCATCCGGCTGACGAGCGACGTTATTTTGATAGGACAGTTTGAATCTAAATCGAAACTCCTGACGAAACGTCTGAAAAATGAGACTGTGTTAATTAAGAAGTTTCGAATATAATTGAGTTTATCAAGGATGGTGAGAGAAACGTTGGAAATTTTACGATTCGAAGTGGGTGCTCGGAACGAAGTAGGGAATACAGTTAAAAGTCTAGTTAAAAGTTAAATATTTGCAATTTTGATATTGGGTTTGCATTACAATATCATGGAATTGTATATGATATATCGATTTTAGCAATAGAGTCATTTTGATCTTATGTAAAATTTGTCTTTATTATTTAATAACTGAACTATTTTACATAAGTACATAAGAAATGGCTTATAGAAAAATATTATAGTTCAAAAAAAGTAAATTAGGAAAAGAAGCGCGATAGTAATACACAGAAAAGTCGAAAATATATTGAGAAACACATTCATAATATTTAATTAGGTAAACAAGAGTTGGAGTATATACAATGACAACGAATCAAAATTATGGAAATTATAAAATGGGAGAGGGTGGAAATTGAAATAGTAATAGTAAAGAAGGAAAAAAAGGACTAACTGCCGTAACCCTAACAACAATAATAAAAAGACGACCAAGAAAGGCGAAATTAGAAGAAATTAAGTAAAGTCCAGAAATTTGTTAATACCATATTTAGTAACAATGTGGAAAACGAGCAATAATTTATTTTTTTATTAATCTCCTAGAACGACAACAATCTACCCGTGGGCCTTAAGTATTATTATATGATTTCAATTATACAATATAACTATCCTGAAATGTAGTAGATCACTTCAGTAAGTGATCACTTACTAAGTGATCTACTGTACAACTTATAATCTAAATCTTATTCTAGATGATATCCTAACTTATTCTAAAAACTATTCTAGTTTATTCTAGTGTTTATTAAATCTCACTGTACGTGTCTATTAATAAGTTCGTATGGCAGTTTGCGTTTGAGCATACGCACTTCACTGTCATCGCGCACATTTAACTGTTTGGTGCATTGGGATGCACTAATAGTCTTTCAATGTACTTCGCACTAACACTGTGACGAGCAATGATTGCAGATATCAAATTGATGAGGAACTCATTGAAATAATTAATGCGGCGGCAGAGCCGAACTACGCTCTAATATAATCAAAATTTACATAACCGATTATTATATATAATATTATTATAATTATACATAAACGTAATATAATATAATATATATAATGTAAAATATAATATATATATAATATATATAATATAATTATAAAATTATGTTATATAATATTATCATCTATAATTAAAATATGTACATGGAGCATACCAAAATTTTTTCTTTAAGTGTTTTGACCAAAAATGTTATTTTAACTTAACATTTTGCTACGCCACATGGGAAGAGTGAACTAACAGTAGGTAGGAAATTCTTTGTGGGTTTATTTCTATGTATAACTAACACATGATATAAAATTAAAACTACAAGACCAAGAGCAGCTACCTAGTTAGGGAAATAGAATGGCCCCATGACGTGTTATACATAACAATATACAATTTGAATTTCAAAGAATATGATATTGTGACGCTTCCTAACACGTAGTAAATTATTTCTAATTTGAACATGGCCAACATACTTGTATGACCAACATATTTCCAATTTGGCTCCAATGTAGATACATTTTTAACGAGTAAATGAAGAAATTAAGTTAATCGTGGTAGTTATGGCCGGAAACTCGGAAAGATTTTCTAATTCTAATTTTCAACCAATGCACAGGTTAAGTTATTTTGCTCCTCATTTGCGGCTTCCAGTTTATACTAATCATGGCGTCTTAATCGAATAATGAAGAATGAATCGAACAAGGAACAAAAATTGATTTAAAGGTAATTCGAAAAATCTTATTCGAGAGATATGTCTTGATGATAAGTCTTAATTTCAAAATTTTAACTCTTTCGGACGCACTACATGCATTTTGTCCCTCGCAAAGACGATATTAGCTTTTATTTTTATTGTGTTATCAAATATTTTTTAGCACTACAGTACATACACTGCATGGACATACATACAATGAAGGACTTAATTTAAATTTAAATATAGAGTCATACCAAGTTAGGGTTGTGATTTATATAATAAAACACTTTTGAATTACTTAGAACACTTTTCCACACCACCTTGCAGCAGCAGAGTTCTTGGCACTTTTTATGTACAATTGTATATCCATGTATATACATTTTACACTTAGTTCTTGTTTTCCTCGGTGCAGCATTTCCTTGCAAAGTTAGATTAATGTCACTGTAGTTTTCCTTAGTTTGGTCTATTACTACCTATATAAATCCTTCTTAACAAAACTAGATATAATCACTACATTCCATTTTTTTTTCATTCCGTTTTGGTTCTTCACTCAAACAGTTTAACCATGGATCATGAATGTTCTAAACAATTACACATAAATTTATGAAATAAATCTTACACGCTCCACAAAACAATTTTCTGTGGTTATGACTCACATCACCCTGTCCTGGTAATTGTCAGTATTGAGCAATAATCCCACATCTAGAAACACTAATTCAATCACTGTCACTCTCAGAATCGCTATTCCAATGATTAACTCCACCATTTGTCAATTTCTTCTTCCGTGTATGCGAAGTCGATGTCGATTTCATCCAAACCGAAGGAGTTATTGTAGGCAATACTTCTTTCCATATATCTAGATAGTTCCTGCTCTCTAGACCTACATGGCTATTCTCATAATTATTTGTCACACCCATATGAATTCGATTGGATTAAATATGCAGTGATAGGTAGCAAGACGTAATACCCTGTGGCCATAGTGTTCACCTATCTAATCTACCTCGTATCTAGACCATCAGGCCTATTCATAAAAAAGTAAATTGCGTAGAAGACAATTAATCAATTCATTATTTCATCATTTACATAGTAATAGCTTGAAATATTTCACTCTAGCATGAATTACGTATTGCAAACCAACATTTAATTGCAGCCTTTGTCGATGCACGATTGCTTCTGGGATCTTTTCCACCAGTACATTGTGGTGGTCCTTGAAGATCTGATTTATATAAGAGCTCATTTTCATACTAGAACAAAAATATGTTATGGTTCATTTCTACATCATATTAACCCTTAGACTTGAAGGAAAATAGTAACTTTGTGCCAAGAATAAAACCATCCCTGTTACCAACATGAATACACTACATGAACACTATACGCAATAAACATTAAATAAATGTTATGGTATGATAACGATTATGATCACATGATTATGACAACAAAACTTAATCAGGTGCTATTAAACGTTTACCTTTTTCCATCAACTGCCTTTACAAGGTGCTGTCTTTACGCTGTTTTTACTATCATCTTGTCATTAGTGAACCAATGTTAAATTTTTCAGATTAACAGTTTCCTGTAGAATAATTGTATCAAATTATGTTTATATTGAAAAACTACTTACTATTTTTATACATTTTATTTGGTATGAAGACGGTTTATTTTTCGTATACAAGATTATATCTTTCCCTTTTTGAGATATTTTAATAACTGTGTCCATACAAATTTAGTGCAGTGTAGCTGCCCGCTAAAAATATTTTCAATAAAAACCGCAGCAACTTATTATTTAATAGAATCAATGCTTACCTTTCTAACACATTTTACTAGCAAAAGCAGGCCTCCATTATCTCATTTCTGTTCGAAGTAACTCATTAGAGACCCAATTTATTTCTAACTCTGACTATCTAATGCCTTCAGCGTTCAGCATTCGGAGTTATAACCTACTAACTAATGTTGTGAAGAATGTTGTAGGTTGATTCGGTTAAAAGTGAGTACTTATCCGATGGCATGCTATGCCTTTTTATGTAAAATAAAATGAGAAAGAAAATATTGTCTCATTTTAAAACGAATTTATAAGTTGCACTGGGTAATACATTAAACATCTTAATGACGCGAGTTCACTGTTATTTTGAATAGACTATAGATGTAATTAATACACCTCATATTTTTAATGAAATACAAATATATGGCCGCTGGATATATATTTGCATCTGATCTGCATGTCTCTTATTTAAGCCTTATGACTCTGCGATATAAATTATATCATGAACAATACTCAAATATATGACACCTGTATCAACGAATACAGCGCTATTGTTCACCATTATCTCAACTTTGCAGTTGCAGGAAAAAGACAATATCTGAATAACTGAAAGGACAGTAAAAACATGAAAAGTAACGTAACGGTTATTATAGCATTTTAAACTACTAAAAGAAGGCACATAAAAGAATATATTTGTAAAGGCAAAAGCTTATGCTTGATTCCCATTCAGCGTATTCGGAAACGGGTTTATAGATAAAGGCAGCTTTATAAATTTTATATTTTATCCGGAAACAACCCTCATAATTAAAATAAAACATTCATCCTATTTTAAAGGGAGTTTTTAGTCCGCGTTTTTCGTCGGCCATCCGTGCCGCCTTTATAACATAGAATTACATTAAGCCTTAAAAATCTATAAGCTTTTTTTAAGCTCTTTTTCGGAGATTTATATCAAAAAGCACTGCCCCTCCTCTGTTAATGTATTTCAAAGAGCGATTTAGTGCCTCTTTTAAATGGCCCCCGTCCTTTCTCTTCCACGGTCGTATTTCTTTTTCGGCCTTGCATGAAATTTGAATTTATATACTTAGAAAGAGACAGAGAGGCCGAGGACCAAAGTTCGGCCGATATAAATTTTAAAAATTCGCCGTCTTTATTTTTCGGGCGACGTAATTTGCGCTCTCGTTGATATAGAGTCCAAGTTTTGTGATGTACGGCGGAGATGAAATTAGTGCGCCTCTTAACTACGGGCTAAGAAAGCCAGAATTTAAATTTTATTTTAATCAGTTGACCATTAGTAGATTAATTCTTATAACATTACTTGGATTATTCTTTTTTTTGTAATTATTATATTGCAAAACATTAATATAACTTTCAAAAATGTGAAAGGGTTTTAAACACAAAAACTATAATTTTACCAAAAAACTATTTTTCATAAAATAAAAGGAGGCGACTTGTTGGACAACGATATAAAACGACACTGAGGGTTTTTATTAGCGTTGGGAACTATCGACCGAAAATTGACGAAATAGTCGATAGTCCCAAACAATCGACAATCGGCGACTAAAAATAGTACTTACTATTTCGGTGAAATTCAAGTTTCGTCTGATTTTCCTCCTATACTAATGTTGAGAGAGAAAAGAACGGAAATTATTTGATACTCGCGCTGTACATATTATTTTATTTTAAATAATTATAAATTGCAGGTATTTTTTCAACTACTTGACGGTCGCACACATTTTTAAATACAATAATAATTGTATTTATCGTTAATAAGGAATATTTTAAGAATTTTATTCGTTGAAACTTGAATGAATGAGGTTTTAATATTCAAAGTGCTTGAACAAACATTCAGAGACTTATATAGATATCACAAATATTGTCAAAATTATTTTTCCCTTTCTCAATCAAAATGTTGTTTTCTTTACCTTACTACATAAAAAATAATTTTGAAAAATAGAGTTCCAAAATGATGCTATATTAATGTACAACATATTGTTATTTACAATCATACAAACAAAACTTAATACCATATATATTATTGTGAGCATAAATTCAGCACATTATTTTCAAGGTCACGGCTAGGAAGACAAGGCTAAAACTTCAAAAATCAGTCGAATCTAACTAATAGGTCCAATACCCGTGTATACGACTGAAAGACTCGATAGTGAAATGTAGTCTAATTAATCGGATCGAAAAGAGCGACCGAAAATAGTTGACTGTAAAACACAGTCGATAGCAAAAAGTAAAGAAATCAGTCAGATCGCAAATAGCGACTGAAACAGTCGATAGTAAAAAGTAGTCAGTTACTACAATCGATAGATCCCTGCGCTGGTTTCTATCTATAACAAAACATGTATGAAATCGCTTTTGACGTCTATTTTTAGATATCCCCCTTATTCGTGTCTCAACACATAGTCCTTACGATCACAGTGCAGTCTATAGCTAGTCCAAACTTCTAAAAGTCCTACTCCTAAAAAAATGACGACAGGGATGGACGTGGTCGTTATCTCCCATCTGGACAGTTTGAAATTCTAATAATATTATGTCTGAATATCTGTACCAGTCTGTACCAGCCTTTAAAGATGTTCGAAATTCGGCAGTTGCAATCCAAATTGCTACAATTGCTCAATGGAATGGGTTTCCAAGTTTTCGAGTAACTATTATAACTTATATTAACTTTTGTCCCACATTAGTGTCAAATTAATATGGTAGCAGGAGTTTTACCCCACCCTATAGTTCCCTTTTCATCATTTGGAGACCGCCTTCAATAGCTCTCGTAGTACTGCCTTTGGAGGCCTTGTATTTGTTTTTATTGTTAGCGATTCACAAACTGATGCTAACTTGCCTTGATTGCTTACAGCTCACGATTACGGAATAATACAGCATTCAGTGTACTTATTTCTAATTTATTAATTAACTATTTACACTGAAATGAATGAAGGCGGTCATTTTTCTTCTCAACTCGACCTCTTGTCCGTGAATGATCATACGACGCTCTCCAGCTGCATCGTAACTTGGCGGGTATACAACTGCATCTTGAGATAATATTATATTTTCCAAGAACCTTACCTCAAATAACTGATGTACAAATGTTCCTAGTAAATACTTATTAATCTTGGAACATATTTTCCGTGAAATAACTAAGATTCGGGATATGGCGGCGGTGCTAAAAAGTATCCCAAAAAGGGTATTCTATGTCCTAAATATAAATTTATAAACATGACGAACCATGGCCGTTAGTCCATTAAAAAACTTGTTGACTTGTTTAACAGCGATACAAAACGACATTTATATTTTACAGAACAGGTATAAAAATCCTATCCACGTCTATTTTTATATATACCACTCGTTACACCATTTTTAACTAATGGCCCCTGAGATTATAGTGCAGTTTGTAGCCAGTAGAGTACCAGTGGCAAGATATAACATATATGCTAATGTAATGAAATTAAAAAAATGTATCAAAGTTTTAATATTTAAACGATGAAAACTAACTGTTTGACTTAGGAAACTTCTTAAATGCTTGCCACTACAACGATGTTTATCTTAAAAATATTTAGTTATATACTGTTTAGATAAGACTGATGTTGGCCTCATAGGATTTGAAACTCTAAAGAAAGCATCATAAAGGTCTTAGTGATTATCGCTTAGTCCTATAAAGCAACTGCAACATTTTATATATTATATTTGGTCTGGTACTTTGTAGCTGAGAGCCAAAAGGCCAAAGAGAGAAAATTTTAAAGAAAATTATATAAAAAATCATCCGATTCTCGAATATTCGATTTATCCAAATTTTAACAGATCAATTGAGCCCTATTCAAGCTACAACTTTACTGTTTACGTATCTTTAGCGTTCCATTACGAGTCTAATAATTGTTTTGAGTTTGAAGAAATTCGGCGTCCACTAACTAGATGGCGGTACCGCGTCCGCTTTTTCGATGTTTTTAGTGGACTATGTGAATTGCTGTAATAAACCTACGAAGATATTTAATTGTTAACTAATTTTTCTCGCTTTAATATCGAACATCTTCAATTTCCAACGCCAATTTTCTGTTTCAATAAGATCAATTTTCATTTTTCATCAATTGTTTTGCTACTAAATTATAATCAATATTAGTTGATTATAACACATCTTTTATCTATGAAGTATTGCGTACTAATTTTAGTTATGTATTATTTACCTCTATGTTGTTTCTGAATTAATTCTGCATATTATTTGATATTTTTATTGAACTTTAAAAACTTGTTTCAGAAATATATATTGATTTTTATTTAAATTTTAATAGTTAATAAATAAATTATCAGAGAAACGCCATTCGGTGTGTTACGTAATGCGCTTGCGTGGTACCAAGTACGTTGTGGATGCTGCAAAAGGTTTCTCTAGAGACCTTTACTCAATTGTATCTCTGTTGCTCTATTATTATATTTTAATAAATAATTTAAATTTTGAGCCATGTACCAAAATGTTGCCACAAGCTAGTCATGTTTTCAGCTTATAAACAACTGAGCATAAGGTTTCAACTATGAGACGGTATCACTGTAGGCCCGAATAATTTCCGACCCAGAGTAACGTAATCTCCATGTTTCTAGTTAATAACAATAAACAATAAAAATAACATAAATATTAAAAGACATTTTGAATGCTCCGGTTTGTGTTTGCTAACTATATAAGTTTATCTTATCTGTGTAACGTTGTTATGTATGGTTAACAACTTGAATCCGCCTAACAAGTAATAAATATTAGCCATAGATCTATAGTTAAATTGGTTTTTTTCTCAAGTTACTCTAAAGAGTACAAATAATTCAAAATTTCTGACAATATATACGGTAAGTAATTAATCCTGGGTCATCTTTTAAAAGTGCTACTACAGAGATAAAAATGGGAGAGACAAAAATGTGCACCTTAATCAGGCCTTATCGATGAACGACTAGAAATTAGAGGTAGTAATGTCTCATGAATGCGGAGGCTGAAATAGAACTTCATATTTAAAATTTTCATGTTGTTTTCTTTGTGGATTTTACAGTATATGACTTTATGCAATATTACAACTTTGCTTCTGTTTTCTGGCTAATATTCGATTCAACACCTGCAATCAACAGCCATCCCGTCTCGATCAAGCTATACTACCAATTTCTTGTATTACGTATTTTCGAATTTAAGCTTATTAAACTATAAAAAAATTTCAGAATGGCTTTTGTGACTTAAGGCATTCTTGTAACGTAATTCTAGAAGCAATCAATACCCCTGAATTGCAAATGTCTTTAACTCAAAGTAATAAATCAAAATTTCCCTCAAATGGCACTTATATATTATAATTGATAAGTATTCAAATTTATGGCTTTAACAAATATCAAACCTTATAATACGAAATATTGTTTTGTCGAAGAAAGGTGGTGAATTATTCCTCTACTCAGTAAAGAGAATCATAAAATATCGTTACAACCTATTCATTTACTCCATTGTATATGCAGTCCTCGAAAATGTAACTCGAAATAACGGAATATGGAAAGTTTGACAGCGCGGGGAAAATTACTAATTGCTCTTAAGATATTTATGGCGCGGTCATTATACCACGGTTTCCACTGGAATTTTTGTATTTTTTAGCGGAAATGAAACGGGCTCGGGCTACGTGTACAGGGATCGAGAGGGTGTCGGTGGCGGTGGTGTGAAGCCGATAAGCCAACTGGAAATATATTTTAAAAATGGCGCAGATTAAAAGAAATATGGCGCCAATAAAATTTCATTTCGTCGCGAATAATTTTAACAGATGTTGCGGGGAATAAAATTCTGCCGTCTCAATTTGTAAATATTTTATTTAAATTGTTTTGATAAAGCTCTCGCAGAGATAGGAAGTGCCGGCTGTGAAGTATTTCCGGTTTAATGGTTAAAAGATTTAAACGACTTTTATAGTCATTGCAACAATAAAATATGCATTTTATGCAGAAGTATATACATAGATAGTTAATATATATAGCTGGCAGAAAATTTATTGAATCGATGCAAACATTCTCAATATTTAATTATCTGGTTCAATTCTTCGTAAATTAGTGAAATTTATTATGTTGCTGTAATTTCCTTTCGCTTTCCCATTAGATATTTGTATGTATTTTGACCACCGATATCCATTGATGAAAATGCCAAGTTTAGTGTAAGAAGTTGATAAAAATAAAACTTAACTATTGAAACTGATGGTTTTAACCTTTCACTTTATTAAATAATAATTTCCAATTTAGTATTATTGAGATATTCAGTGTGTCCAGCTACTAATCATGAGATATTCAATTTTGTATTTAAACGAGTTTTCAGGCGTTTATTTGAGACGGGAAAAATCAAAGAGGACGGAAAATGGCTACCACATGATCCAACTGAAAATGTAACTTGGAATAATTTCAACATAGCCAATTTATTTCGAAGAGTTTTTAACGTATATCATGGATATATGGAGGATCATGGACAGAAGCCTTGCTGCGCAGAGGTGAGAATCAACAAGGTGTAACTTAATACGAGTGGCTAAAACTGAATGTTGCTATGCCTACCGACGTCAGTTGAACAAGCTGAATATCGTATTGCTGCAAAAAATGACCAGAAATAGCAAGTGAAACGCAATAATGACGCAATGTGCTCCTATTGCATGGCGACGCCTGGAGACACGTTCCAAAAGTTGTAAAGGTTAAACTGCAGCTAGAATAGAAGTAGAAAATTCAGACGTACTCGATGTGCTCATCAGGCATAGTGCTGTCAGATTGCCATATCCAAACCAACATCGTCTTTGCATCTTCATGCTGCTAAGATAAATATATGTTACAGAAAATTATGGAAAATATTTCAAGGAATATAAATTGTGCTAAGTGTTCTCAATATATATATATATATATATATATATATATTTTTAGAGTAAAAGTTTAATCAGAATATGCATCCATCAAACTAAATATTACCCAGCACAGGCTAGGTCTGAGCTATACGACGGCGGCAGCATTAAGTGGCGAAACCATAATAGAAAGTCCATGCATAACTTAAAGACTTTCTTCTAATAAAATAACAAAGTAACTTGTCATTGTTATATGAAGAATTTCCCATTCACTCACCCTTGTGACCCCGATGAAATAAATGCGTTTCCCATATAGTTGCGAATGAATAATATTCCAATATTCCTAACTTTTTCTAGGAGTTTGCTTCACTATGTAATAATAGTAGAGTAAAATTTACAATACGACAATTTCAGTAATATAATATTAAATATTTCCGGTACTGTAACGACTATGTTTTCGTAAGGAACGGAAAGCTATTTTCACTGTAAATATATTTATATATGTCTAACCTATCAAGCAAAATGTTATGTTTTGATAAACAATTTTAAGTAAACTGTATACTTGTTGTATTAACAAAAACCAATAAAGCCGGTTTAACAGTTTCAATGGTTAAGGCGAGCGGACAATCTACTCTCTATTGAGATAGTCGCGAATGCAAATCCCAAAAGGAATTGTTGTAAATGTATGTTTGTGGCTATTTATATTTGAAGTAGCAAATGTAAAAGTAAATAAATATTAAAGTAAACTATAGAGTGTAAAATCGGTAGTCACCTCAGTAACTAGGCTAGGTAACTGAGTAACACAAGATGATATCTAAGATGTTTTCTAAATCGGCTCCAGGTCAGTCGGCAGGAGTGACGACAAGTACCACGGTTCGAAACCCATGCCAAATGCTAAGCCTAATTTAGATAAACCCTAGTTAGTAAAAATAAGATTAGAATAAAAAAGAAATATTGAGTTAATTTAATAAATAGTCATTATGTAAAAATATATCTGTCAATTAATTAATAGTAAATCTATATACAAATAAACATTAGTTTTGTCGTATTAGCAATCAATTTTATAAAAGTAAATACGTTTGAGTAAAAAAAAATTAGAGCAGCTGTTATTGTTGTTACTGTGCACTATTATATACCGCTTAACAAGTTAAACAGAGTCACTCCTAAATATATCACAATGTTTAGAAGGTTGGTTTTGAAATTTTTTTTGTACTTCTATATTGAATGTTGTGTCTTCAGATAAATTTAGCAATACTCCTTAGATATTGTATTACTAACTGTTAGTTTAAGGATCCATATCTGCATTTCATTAATTTCATAGCATCATAACATAACCATATATATAATTCGTATAACTGTATTATGTTCCGTATATTATTCCAATTATAACTTTCGCTTATTAGCTAAATTAGATTTCTGCTTTCTTGACTCCTAATTTGTTCTGATCATTAACATTACTTGAAACAAGGTTTCCTCTAATAGAATGAAAATCGTCGGGATTCTTGCGGCTTACCGATCGAATTTAAACAGAACAAGTTTTATAATTTCTTGCAATTATGCTCACACAGCGACTTGAAGCTTCTGTGATACTTCTATAACGACACTACACTATTATATGAACTTAAAATAGTGGATACAATATATCTGCTTCAATTTGAGCTCTGATAAACTAATTGTACTATATATGATTTGTTTTTGAGCCTACCAAATATATTAACAGTTCTCTCTCAGCTCCAAATGTTCAATATTTTTATTAGTTTTTTTTAATGACGTTCCGTGAATGTATACTAAATTCTTGCTACTTCTTGATCATGGCGTTATAATTTTTAAATGTATATATTAAATGTTTTAAAATTAAATTCAAATTAAGAACTAGAAATCAAAATAATTGGAAATATTTAATTATATTCTATAAGCATTTCAACTGGATATAAATAGTCCAGTTTTAATAAAATATAGATATTTTGATAGTTTAATAATTTATAT
This sequence comes from Rhynchophorus ferrugineus, assembly GCF_030347505.1. NCBI lineage: Eukaryota > Metazoa > Arthropoda > Insecta > Coleoptera > Curculionidae > Rhynchophorus > Rhynchophorus ferrugineus. Next base: position 47,889,512 of record NW_027472580.1, read on the forward strand.
AAATTAGAACTCGTAGTTTACAAAATAGTATGAACTCTGTAACACTGATACATTCAAGGGATTTTACATTAATTAACTTTATAATGAGTTATTTGGTGATATAGAAAATTCTGCCTGATACTTAATGAACATTTGCATATTTCTCTAACAGTTTTAACCGTAAAAGACTGTTCTTTTTTAATAGAAATATAAATATACACATGCTATTTTGTTATATAACCTACTGAAAAAATCCAAAGTGTTTGTCACACGGTATAGGTGTCGGTTTTATTAACGTCCAATTAAAAACACCACGGCCTGACACATAGATGGCGCTATTAGAATTAAATCCATATATTTTTTAGTTAGTTCTAACCCTCAAAAGATGCATATATAAATTTGACAGCTGTCGGATCATTAGTTTGTGAATTATAGCATTTTGAGTGAAGCAACTTTAGTTATTATAAAAAAAATGCATAAAAAGAATTTGGTGTGCTGATAAAATATTGCTTTTTTAATGGAAAAATGCAATTGAAGCAAAAACTTGGCCTGATGCCGAGTTTCCGGACACTGTCCCAGGAAAATTAACAATCAAGGGTTGGTATGCTAAGTTTAGACTAGGTAAATGCAGTGGACGCCCAAAAGAGGTTGTTGTCGTCGAAAACACATTTGACCAAAAACAACGACGAATTGGTGATTCGGAGCAGTGTTTGAAGATGAACAGGCGTCATCAGGATGAAACATGACTCCGTCATTTCACTACGAATTCCAATCGACAGTCATCCGGGTGTACTGCACAAGAAAAGTCCGCTCCAAAGCATGGGAAAACGCAACAGTCGGCTGTCAAGGTTATGGCGTCTGTATTTTGGAATGCGCACGGAATAATTTTCATTGACTACCTTGAAAAAGGAAGCACCATTAACAGCGATTATTACATAGCGTTATTGGACCGTTTGAAGGAAAACGACGGTAAGAATCCATGAATTGGGCTTTGAATTGTTTCCACATCCACCGTATTCTCCAGATCTGGCCGCCAGCGACTATTTCATGTTTTCAGATCTCAAAAGAATGCTCGCTAGGAATAAATTTTCGTCGAATAAAGAGGTGATCGCCGAAACTGAGGTCTATTTTGAAGGACAAATCGTACTACAAAAATTGTACCGAAAAGTTTGGGGGTCGCTATAATCAGTGTATCACCCTTGAAGGGAATTATGTTGAATAAAAAAACTAATCTTGCCAAGAAAATGTGTATTATTATGGTAGGCCGGGGACTTTTCAATTGATCTGTTACGCCACTCATCTGTAATAATACCACTCTAGTTAGTGTATAGTCACTTCTCATACTATCCTATTAACTTCACCTTATCAATTAATTTGATATAAATAATAAATATTTTATAAAGCTTTTAAATTTAATAGCTATAAAAACTCAACTGCAACTTCTACAGCGTTATCTACAAGTTTATGTTAAGATTTTGTTCAATAATATATTTCCAACATGTGATACCAAGGAAATGCGCTGGTAATATTCATAAATTTAGCAATTAATAGGTAAAATAATAACCACGACAGTAATTCTGCCTGAACATTGATGGCATGCGCGGCAATTAAGGTTGTAGCACCATACAGACTAATTAAATTTGTTGCAAATATATTATTAATGCCTCTACAGCCCGGCTTATTAATTAAACCTAACACAGACACGCCACTACAACAGATGTATAAATCATTGTAGCTACATGTGTATTTAGTTGACACTTGGGGGGCACAAAAGCATAAAATACACAATTTCACAGATAACCAACATCGCAATTTGTATTACAGATTTTGACCATTCTCATTTCCTACCGCCAATTTAAGTTAATGTAGATCCAATCGTTAAATTATCATTATACAATATTCATTTCGATTTAAGTCAGACTTGAATTAAACTGTTAGTTAAGTGTTGGTTAACGTATGGAAATTTTAATATATTTAATAAAGCTATTAAAGAAGCAGTTTTGTATATAAATACAAAGACAAAAACTTATTTTTTAATTCTATTGATAATGTTTCAAAATTGCTTCCTTGTATATAATACCATCTTTTCTCATATATGTTAAATGTTTTTTGTTATAAAATGATTGAAAAATGTTTTCATTAAAATATTGTTCAGTATTCAGTAAATATTAAGTACACATTTTATTGTTATTGAATTTGGTTTATTGAGTTCTATTTAACCATGATATCATTATTGGTATATTAATATGTTAACCTTTAGAGGACATCTGATAACAAGACGAAGACTAATAATATTATCAATCCAACATCGTGCAGATGACTTGCTTGATTATTTGGTAGCAAAAATCTTAGCAAACTTGTAACTCTTCCGATTCATGTTTTAACTTTTCCTTTCCTACTGTTATGGTAAGATATTACTAAACAATGTTCAAAATTAAAAATTCAGAGTTGCCGTACAATTAACAACTTTATGAGAATTCAATTAGGTGCTAACAGTACTGAAACTTGTGAAAGGGGAACGTAAACATCTGCAGAACCTGTGATAACTCGTATTGGAGGCTATAGTGATCAAACGAGTGAGAAACAAACATCAACCAAAAGATTTGCACAGTATATGGTGAGTAGTGAGAACAAACATGGAAAAACGTCTAACACATGATTCCTAATACTGCGGAGGTATTTTGAAGGGTAGAAAGTTCTACTAAATTACAAATATGCCATAACAAAGATTAGAAAATTTATATGAAAAGAAGAAAAGTCATGTAAATCCTAGATCTCTTGAATATTTTTTGATTATATGGACGAGTCAAATTAAATCTTTGACTGAATGAGTCTGTTTATAATTAAGCACTATATATCAAAAGAATTTTGAACCACCTCAGAATAATGAACAAAAATGCATTTTCGCCATAGAATCTGTAAGTGCATAACAGAACGAACATAATGGTCGATTAATTGGTTATAGGGTTCCACTTTTATATAGGGTTTTATTTATACCCTTTCATGTAGGTAGAATAAGTAATTGACCACTTGCTAAATTATAACCTGAGCCATTCTTGATACTGACATTTTTATGAATTTCGTTAACAATTTCCTTTAGAGCTATTGAGTATTTAATCATTTATATTAATTTAATAATTTTATCCTCCGTTTATTTGGAAAAGCTAATCACATCCATCAGCAGAAGGTTGGAAAGTGTTTGTTAAGTTCACAGAAAATAATAGCTCGGTCTCGCTGTTTTTCTTGTTCACTCATCATTTTCTTTGCATTTCCAACTTCATCTTAATAAAGTCGAATTGTGGTTGAAAACGTGTCGTATCAAAGCAAATGAGACAAAATCTACCCATGTGACATTCACCCTTTGTAGAAGAACATGTCCCTCAGTTAAATTGAATAATCATGAACTTCTGCAAGCAGACAACGTTGAATATCTAGGAATGAATTTCGATCGACGTTTGACATGGAAAAACATATAGTTACAAAACGCAAACAGCTTGGGCTTAAACTAAACCAAATGTATTGGCTGATAGGGCGTAAATCTAAATTATCATTAGATAATTAGGTTTTGCTGTATAAGGCAATAATTAAGCCCCTTTGGACCTATGATATTGAACTGTGAGGTACTACTAGCAAGTCCAACATAGCCATCCTCTAGAGGTTCCAAAATAAAATGTTGCGAGTCATCGTCGATGCCCTATATCACGTGTCCAAAAAATTGATTCAGCGTGATATACCAATAGAACTTATAACGCGTGTGATTCGGAGAGTTAGTACAAGTACTCTGAAAGACGATTAATGCATCCCAATGCTCTCGCCAAAGTTAAATGTGCGCGATGACACCGATGAACTGATATTGCGTAGGCTCAAACGTAAACTACCATACGAACTGATTAATAGACACATAGAGTGAGATTTAATTATCTATAGAATAAGCTAGAATAGTTTTTAAAATAAGTTAGTATAGTATCGATATAGATTAAGATCTAGATTATAAGTTGTACAGTTGATCACTTACTGAAGTGATATAATACATGTCAGTATAGTTACATTATATAACTGAAACCATATAATAACACTTATTGCCCACGCGCAGATTGTTGACGTTCCAGGAGATGAATAAAAAAAATTACTGGAGAATAGACCGTTTTTTTGCAAACTTGTTGAACAATAAATAAACGGATTCATCCAGATTCAGAGATTCCATGAATTTTTCCGTATTAATAAGTTTATTTTCAACAATAATGTATTGAAACCACTATTACCTAATTCTGTTACACAGAATTTTTGAAAAATCAGTGACAGCCTACAGAATGGAACAAATTCAATAAACTGAAGCGAAACAAAAGACAAAATCCACCATTCATTATTAAAAACGGCTTCGAATTCGCGTTATTTTAAGACGTCGGCAAACATTTGACATTTTCCAGTTAAATTCCCGTTTAGTAAACCGGTAAATTTCCAGTTTAAGCTGAAATACTGAATGTAAGATTTGTATATAACTTATTCATGAACGGGGAGAATAGTTTGCTTTCCGTAGGCCGTTCTGTTTGCCGTGCATAATTTAATATCTTAAAACGGTCTCTCACGTAAATTCTCCGCCATCAAAAGGAGATGTTTGTTAATTCGCTGGGCTAGGATAGAGCAGGTTTCTTCAGTTAGGCGTGTGCATTTAGTCCTTCATAAAGCTTCGTTGCTTTTTGATTACTGTAAACATTATCACTAAATTCCAGAGACAAAACTATTACATCCTTAATAGATGATGTTAGATTTAGATTTATATCTGAAATGCGTTACGTCATAGAATCTTCTTATATTATCGTTATTCATATATAAACTTATGTTTCAAATATATTACACAGAAAGAATAATTAGAAAAAATCTAGTCAGTATCACAATCAAGTTAGTAAGGTTCCCATTAGGACCTTCAGCTTTCATAGCCAGAGCACACATTAAACAGTAGTCCAGTCTAAAAAAACTTTATTTACTAAAAAGGGGCCTCTAAAATATAATAAGGTCTAACAAAAAATTTAGAAACTTGGCCAGCTAGCGAGATTTGTTATATTAATATGTAAAATGAGTAAACCAAATAACTTGTGAGCAACAAGGAAGTACATATATATTAAAACTCATAAACGTGTTAAAGATTGTCTGTAATAAAATGAATAAACAAAGTTGACATAAATAGTAGAACCGGAAGAGTAAATAATTAAAAAAATCTATTATACTAATACTAATATTTGAATAAGCAAGAGAAGAAAAATAAAGTTTATAGTGAAAAGAAAATTATAATATATTGTAAATCAAGTAGTAATAGATAATATATATAGTAAAGAAATTAGGGAATTGCCTAAAAGGAAACTAAGGTCAATGAAGATGAAGATTTCGACAAAAATAAAGAAAGTAAAGACAATAGAAACGTAAATAATTACTAGTTCAATTAGTACCTCATTAAACTCATATCTATTAGTACTCAAGTAACAAAAAATCGAACAATAATTGTAGATCTTAAATAAAAAAATTAATTTATATTTAATAAAACTTAATCACTAATAGACAGGGTTCAAATTACGAGAATTGACAAAGGAAAAATATGAAATGGTTAGGAGAAAAATAGAGATAGTCGTCGAAAAAAAAAAGAATGAATTCAGGAAGAAACATAAGAAGGTAAGATATGGAAAAAAATCAACTTTGTAGGATTTAGATAGTTTCTTCCTTTAGGAGCTCCAACCGTTTGCTTCAAAATGTCCTAACAAAAGTTGTGATATTTATATATTAATGTATTTTCCTATCAATTCGAACGGCCACTTTTTGTCGCTGCATATTGAAGTTTACTTGAATATTTCTTTAATAGCAATATATTAGGTACTTACATGTATATTGATCAACGATGTCTAGAGCGATGTGTTGATGTAAAGAACTGTTAAAGAACCTAACGTAACTGTTAAATTCGATGATTTTGATATCACCTACAAAATATTACGGTTTGCCGTTTAATATTATTGAATTATTCAGTACATACACACGTTAATCTTGAAACGAAAAATTGGAATTTCAACTTATTTTTGTTGTTTTATTTGAATAATTTTTTTACTGAAATCTATTAAATATTTTTAGAAACTGTTGCGAATCTTTTTTCTCCCGATTATAAGGGAAAAACCTGGTAACGTTAAAACGACTTTATTTACAATATACTTAAATTACAAAGAATAGACAGGTATAATAACGGTTCGTGACGACAATCTTCAAGTATCAAGGGGCACAAACCCTGTGTTCACTTGACCTATTATCTGCTTCATTTATTATCTTAAAGGCTCGTGGAGAATCGTCTGAAGACTCGTGTGGTAATTAGATGAACACATTGCACTTATCATTTACACTTTATCATTGCCGCCTTGTCTTAGGTACCTTTTACTAGTAGTAGTTATTTCTAGGGAGTGAAAATATCATCCGTTGGTGATTTACCTAACTCGATAAAGTTATAATGTCATAAATTCCCTGAGACCAGCATTCCCACGGACTTCTAAGGTCAATACACTTCTAGATATATATCTATTTATTTACACCATCGGAGGTCTTTCCAGAAACCAGTTCGACTGACTTTTCACCTAATTTTTTGCACCGTCTTACGGGATAGATATCTTAGAAATTAGCTTATCTAAATGTTTCGAGCTAAAGCATATGTTTTTCGAGTATTTTTGTTGTCATAAATAAATCTGACGTAAGGAAACTTGATATAAATAAGTACCAAATACGTAAATATATTAGACTCCTAAACTAATTTATCTAAAAACTTATGGTGTTTAATATTTTGTGTTTTTTTAAACAAAGGTGTCAAACAAAAAGTCAAGTATATCACTTAACGATTAATGAATTAATTATTTGCGCACATGTATATGTGATCGGAATGATAAAAAGAAGTGAAAATCAACCAGACTAATTAATTAAAATTTTCAACTATTTCTAAACGAACGTTTAATTTCCGCCAAGGAAGAAATAAAGAATTCGGCAAAAGGTCGTAGATTGGTCCATCATAGCCACATCGAAACCGAAGCAGAATATTAAAAGCCCTAATGTTTTGTTTTAATGTTAATGTTTTAGTGCATTACAAGCCAAAATGTAATGAAGCTGTAAAGGTAGATGTTTACCGACGTCAACTGAATAAATTAAGTAATGCACTGTTTCAAAAAGGGTATACGTAGTGTAGAGTCATTATCTTGTATGAGAACGCTCAGCCATACGTTGCAATCACCATGCAATAAATATAACGCCTTCTGGTTACAAATTATTTAGATTGATACAGACTCGTATGATCGGCAAACAGCTTCAAAATACTGAAGAAATGCGAAAATGTATCGATGAGTGGGTTGTTGGCAAAGAAATATCGTGCGTTCGATACAGTAACTCTCCAGGTTGTCCCAAAAAATGGAAGAAAGTTGTAAATATGATAGAAAATATTTTTGCAAATATATATTATATTAATTTATCTCAATAAATGCTTTTTAAAGTGAAAAAATTATCCGAATAATGGCAATTAACTAATATGTTGTTGTATAAAAATCGGACTTCTCCCTACTCTTGGTAATACCGTGTATTGAACATATTTTAGGATTAACTGGAACAAATAATTTAATTTAATTAAAATGGTAATTGCAAATATGCTAAACGTATACGGTTATTTTATCTTCGCATTATTTCTGGGGAAGACAGGTTATAACACCATCTTCAATTAATTCGATCTGGATCTCCGCACGGCTCTGACCCAATTTATTAATCTCGCCCATTCCTGGACGACGCGGCCGGCTCCCCGTGTGTATGCATAAATAATCTCCTGGATGTAAATTCGGTGCACGACGGTGGCCCTCGAGGTCGCCGGACCGGACCAACGAAAGTTATGGCCCCGGGAATTTACGATTCTTTTATTTTCTGGTCTCTGAGGTTGAGTGCTCGGGTCGTTTCTCTTTTTGCGGCAGTTAAATGGCCTCAAAAGTGGTTTATAATTTAAAAGAAAAGTTGCGCGTCCCTGCCAAACGACCGGTCCGAATTAAACGGTCTACGGCCGTTGTCGGCTTTGTTCCGGGCTTTACGAGCCGATGTTTTGGATTTCTGCGGTCCGACTGTTCTTTTCGTGCTAGTTACTTTGTTAATTATTGCGGTAAAGGTTAAAGACCACTTTGATTTAGCTTATTAAACGATTTTCTTCTCGCCTAACTTTACTCTCCCTCCCTCTTTCATTTTTGAATGTAATTTATATAAAATAAGGAGATAGAGGTTAAATCAACAAACATAATTTATTTTATCTAAGATAAAATGAAATTTCAGTTATGAGGATCAGTTTTTAACATTCTGATTATAAAAAAAACTATACTGCTTTTGAGTTGTTAAGGGGAGGAAACAATGTTCCATATAAAATAAATTTTATTTTCTCCTTTCTTTGCGTAAATTAATGCACAAAGAAGAGTTTGTTATTTGAGTGAATAGTGCAACAGTATGTACATTTAAAGTTGCTAAATCGATACGAAACGGTGAAAGAATTATGAATTGGATGGAAATGACCTACTGGATGGTCTGTGTGCTGTAGGATAACACTGATTCCGTCATCGGATGACATATCAGAACTATACTGTTCTTGATTCTTGATTTCAATTATTGATGCCTTTGAATTCTTCTTAATTCTGATTAAATCTTAACTTTCATTAATTGTTAATTTGATTAATGTTCTTTAACTAATTCTGTACTCTGGACATTTTACTGTTTCTAATCTTGGTTCTGCAAGTCTTCATTTCTTTTAATTCTGTAATTTTTTGCCAATTCTTTAGTCAATTTTGTAATTTTCATCAGTGTTACTGCAACTTACCGGTAGTTCTTTAGTAAATTCGGATTCTCCTTGTCGATACATCGTATTTTCTCGCTGAAGCTCCTCCTTTGGGTTCCTGGTGGTAGTTGAAAAGGCTCGTTCAAGAAACCCGTTTCTGTATCCCGATTCGTTCGTAATTTCGGAGGAGTAAGACTGTTCCAGCTAGAAACTCAAGGAGTGCTCGAGAATTTCACGATTTCGGGGTTTATTAATGTTTATAGTTACAGTCACCATAAGGGCTACTCTACCAGATCTAACTTCTGATACGGTTCGTCTAGCCTCGATAACTGAACACCCATTATACGAAGCACTCGACAACGAGCTAATGAGATATCGCAATTGCTACATACATGTATTCTGTGTGCTCGTTGCCTTTCTTATCTTGGCCTAGCTTTAACAGACATTCGACACAATATAATATCCAATATTGTCTCAAGTCATAATTCTTTACCAATATCATAAATAATACAAGAAACAGTTAAATGATCTAATAAATTAGATCTCAAAACTATAAAAAAACATGATATTTTTGTTAGCTTAATATTAAACAATTTTATTAAACATAATTAAATACAATTACGTCTCAACTCATTCACAACATTTTTTACAATTACAACAATATTGTCCCATACTTTATTATATACTTTATTTTCTTTTCTATTTTTTTTTTGTTTAATTTGTTGTTGTGTTGTCCAAATATGCTTATTTTCTTGTTTTGTACAGATAGATCGGTTAAGGAACTAATTTATAGGCGCTTTAGATAATATTTGAATGACTTGTTGGATGCGCTATGGGAAGATAATGAATTGCTATTCGTTAGTCTCGATAAAATTCGATAACGGCTGGACTGATTTGGTTCATTTTTGTTGTGAAATAAATGTGGAAGCCCAGTGAAGGTTCATATGGTGAACAGATATGGAATAATTTTGAGGAAAATAGTACAACCAATAATTTCGTTTTCCTATACAAAATGTTGCTGTTATCGGCAATTTCACTATTACAAAAGATCGACATTTTTCTCGGTTGTCAAATATTGATGGGTACATTCGAAAATTTATTTTGCGAAAGGAATGTTGAATACCGATATAAAGCACCAACCAGTTGTCAAACTGTTATTAGAACATAATGATTTAAACATTGCAAATTAATTGTGCCACTGATCGTTGAATATATTACAACTGTATATTTTATACAAATGTAGGTATTTTTTGATAAGTACATCGATTCGATAGAAATACGTATCGTTTATAGTAAAACATGTTTTGTAAATGTATTTAACGTAACTATTTGGTCACAAAATGAGTGCACGCAAACTATCTTTACTCTTATTATTAACAATGCCAGCGGCGCAATAGAGCGGTGAATCTACTGGGTCATGTTGTTACGGTGGTTTCTGGAATGGAAAATTATTATAACCGCTTCTTGACCAACAAACAGTCGTTTTCAAATGACGTCAATGGCGCAACGGATATTGTGCAGGATAACTTCGTGTTCACTTTTAAGGTATTACACCATTAAAGTTATTGGCTCATATTAAAATTTATATCAGAAACAAGAAACAATTAAAATAGATATATGGACAAATTTATGACTTATTAGATGTGCTGTTGCCACTACAAGAAATTTATTTAATGGCAGTTCGGATGTGGTTATTGATAGAAGTTACACTCACAATCCAACAATGAAGCGAAGTACTTTTCAAAAACCATAAATGTTTCTTCGTCAGAATACCATTTAGTAAAAATATTCAAAATAGAATTGAATCGGTGTGTGCACACAAGGATGTTTAATTCGCCGACAATTGACGAAAGAGGCTATTTTCATTGTCCGAGAAAATTTGCAAGATTGTTGTAGGTCATAAGAAGTTCATCAGGTCATCTAGTTATATTATATTTTTGAGCTAAAAGTAAAATAATTGAGCAGAATGTCTGGTGGAGGTTGGCCTTACCTGAAAAGGGGTTAACCAAGCACCTGGCCAATGAGAAAACATCTCATCGACTCGTTACCTCAAGACAATAGTACTCAAGATAATGGGGCTGCAAGTGATGGAAGCTAGGCGATATTTTTGTCTCATTGCGACATATGCGAACCATAGAACGTCTATAGAGCCCTCTACAACTAAGTATATAGTATAAGTAATTTTATAAGAATTTTAAAGCTCAAGTGTTCCATCTGTGTGAGAAAATCATAGTTAAGAGTTTTCGCCTCCTGAAAAGAGCAAATAATCAAGTTGTACCGAAGAAACTCTCGACTCAACCCTCTCAACTCCTATCAGGAACTCGAAAGAGGTGCTTGAAGTATAAAACCTGATACATCTATCAGAATCTACGAACAAGCCGAATTCAACTTTGTACTAATTCAAAACGGTAGATACTCATTAGAATCATATTAAATTGTCAGTAGTGCCAAGACAGTAAGCAATCTACCAATCTCGTAACCAGATTCGGTATTATAGAAGAAAATGTTTTTAATAACATAAATTTTAATATAAAACAATTTATGGATTGGAAATAAGAATTGAGGGCATTTTTTGTATAATTTTTATGCAAACAAAAAAATTATTTATATATATTATTATTATAATTTATATATATATATATATATATATATATATATATATATATAAATTGTTTTATATTAAAATTTATATTATTAAAACATTTTCTTTTCACGTCTATTAGTCCAGTTACTCTTGAAATATACAAAAAGGTATGTTAAAAAATATAAATATCTTCCTATTAACGCTTTTCAACTAAACTACATGACATCGATTACAAGATGTAAAAATCGACAAAGACAATCTTTTCATCTTAGTTTCAATCATTGTTATATTGCAATTTTATTTAGTTGCCTTTCCTTTTCTATAAATATCGTAGTTTCTATCTAGAGCGACCTACTCTTCTTATGCTTTCTGACCACATGTGATTTGTTGCCAATTGTATTATAAATAGCAAATTATTAATTATTTTTTATACTACTCATGTCACGAAAGATAGTCTCAACATAATCTAATGTCAAGCGGACTTGTTTCTCAGTCAACTATAAAGCATAGTTGAACATTTGGCTTGTAAATATGAGGTTGCTCTAAAACATTAAACCTACTAACATTTCAACGCTGTCAAAACAGTCTTCAGATTAATAATCAATGCTTATCGCTACGTACATGTTGACCTCGAAATCAAATGGATCTACTAATTTATCCAAGATTACATCTTAAATCATGAAATAAGGTTACTAAATCACAGCAACTTGAAAGCATGGAACTATTAGGTAATGTTCAGGAAGTTAAAAGATACAATCAAACTACACGAACTTGTATAATGTATAAATGTTATCTATCTGTATGTGTTAATATAATGACATATTTACACGGCACACTGTTTACATACTGATATAAGTACAACAAAATAATAGTAATAAAATAATTTGTAAATTAAGATTGTATTATGGTTATTTCATGTAGTAAAAAAGATTAATTGAATTGTATAGTTAATACAGTACAGAAAAATATTTATAAAAAAAAACGCCTAATTACAATAAAAATGCTAATCCATTCAAAATAAGAGTAATAAAACAGAATTAAAAGTTTTAAACTGAAAAACAAGAATAAAACAGGCAGAAAGTACATAAAGTGTTTCTTCCCAATGCTGAGATTTCTCGGCTCTGGTTCGCTGGAAAAACCTGTCTTTATTGGTTGATTATAATCCTTAAGGTCACAATTCCCTTTATTTCTGACATCGAATTACTTTTGCGTTAAAAATGAAATAAAGCCTAAGCGTAAAATGTAACAAGAGTCCTTCCCCAGCGGAGGGGAATTTGTTTAATGCGCGCCCAGAAAACGGCGACTATAAACTCGAAAACCTCTTGATTATTAATTTGAACAAACGTCGATTTTATTGCGAACGGCATCCCTTGTAGCTCGTAAAAACGCCATAAAAGCCGAGCCGCTTCTTTCGAGTTCGAACGCGCCACATATCGCGTCCAAATTTCCATAACGTTTCCAACTCGTCCGCCCACCAGCACCTCTCGCTCTCACCCGCTCCCCCTTTATTCACCCGTTCCCTTATTTCACATAATGTTTATGAAGCGACCCGGCCCGGAATAAATCGTCCGCGGACACGCACACTGCACGTCAATTTTTATTGAAATTAATAGATAGGTGGTGGCGGAAACTGCGACCATTCGCAACTCTATTATTTATTGCTTTTCTCGATAAACATCGGATCGAAGAACGTAAAATGAATTTTGCCAAGGACCTGATTTCGTTTGTTATGCGGAATATAAAATACTCCCTAGAGTAAACTTATGTACTCCATAATATAAGTTCAAGAATTCACTAAGTATACCACAAGTCTGTCATGAATAATACTCATATATTAAAAGTGAAAGCTAAATTTTAGTATATGCAGTAAATCAAATAAAACAACGTAACTTGACTTATATATGGTTGGGAGCCAAAGTACATTTAATGTTTCCTAATAGACGGCTTTAAAGGCTTTATAAACTTTATCTCTACTAATACTTCTATAGTGACTAGACCTGGTGAGATCTGTATCACCCACATTTATATTGATAGTTTTCTCCGACAATAACAGCAGCCTCTTCAAAATTTTGGTAAATTAAAGCTCCTAGCGTAATCACCAGCTATTGTTTCTTTAGATCCGATATCATATGGCTGTCAGATGGCATGCAATCCATTTCTATTTTGACTATTTTGACTAACTTTTGGTTCTGATGAACAAACGTTTGTAGTTCTTGGGCAATAATTTGGTTAACTGTTGAGTTGTGAGCACAACGCCTATCGGCATCGGTATCAGGATTACTCATAAAATACATTTGAACAAAATGTTGACCTGTATCTTGTAGTGGCAACAGTGCTCCTGCTAAGTGATAAACTTATTTCTGTATCTGAAATTATTTAAGATTTTATTAACTTGCCTCTGGTACAAATTTGAGTGGTACCAAAAATGTTTGTGGTATAATATCTCGAAAGAGGGTATGAAATTATCCTGTGCAATACACGTTGCGTAAAACAACGTCATTTGGAAACAACTATTATATTTTTTAATGTTGATCAAGAAGTTGTTAGAATAATTTCCCATCCCAGAAACTAAATGAACGTAATGATTTAGATACTGATACCCTGTAGATTCACCCTGCATTTTAATATCTTTCAATACAGAAAAATGAATGTATACTAGACAACAATTAAAATAGGACCCTAAATTACCGATGGCACATAGCTATATCATATTTGACAATATATGTCATTGTGACTGTCATTATTTAAGTCATATTTATCAAGAAATATTCAGATTTATAGATTTAGAATTGTATGAAATATGAAATTTACTTTAATGTTTAATACATTATATGTTATAATCGCGGTTTGATAATAGTGGCCGGTAGTTTTAATCAGTATTCAAGAGTTTTGGTCATACAATAAATATCTGATAACCAAAAAAATGTCGATCTTTTATGACAGTTACACTAGTCACATAGAGTAATAGAGATATAACTCAATAGTTGACTCTAGCCTATAGTTTTGCTTTACCCAACATCCAGAGGGCGCCATAATTGGCCGCTCAAATAATTTGATTAGTCAATTTAAATCTCCATTATAGGTACCTGTAAGAGAAATACTGTGAAGGCATTTGATTGGCTCATTAGTAATGTTTGGCACGTGACAGCCTTGATGTCATGTTTAAATGACTAATGAAATTTAAATAAAAAACCATTTTTTTCGGAAATAAATTTATTAAATAAAATATAAATAAAAACAAATATATCTTATATAAAATGTATATATAAAACCATAAATAAAAAACATTGGTACATTGTAAATCAAAATTATCACTTCCGTCTTTTTTCTTTTTCCTATTTGTTTAGTGCCATCAATGTAATAGGATCCATCAGACGTGGCAAAATCACTGAATAAAATACAGGAGATAGCTCAAAGACCTACTGACAGTATTTTCATTTCATCCCCGGTTGTTATAGAATATAAATATTTAGAGCCCTCATGTTCATCCTCTTCATAATTACCTAAAGGCCAATGAGATGAAAACAATTAAATCATGTTCAGCGTTTCAAATGATTTCTAAAACATACTAGCCGAAGATGAATATTCCTGAATTCATGAACTAGATCCGAAACAAACTATCTTGGTTAAGTCGCCTTAAGCAAATATATTTATTTGAATAATTACTCTTAATTTTCTTTAATGAAATTAAACCCTCAAGGTAGTTATTAAGTTGATTTTTAACAACTTAATTTTAACACTTTAACAAATGTGTTCTTATTTGGGTAATAAATTTTACAACAAAATTCATCGTGTATTGAATGCCGGCCAATCCTATTTTAACAGATTTGCATTCAGAAGCCATTATTTTATTTGATCTGCAACTATTGATCTAAGAAGAAAAATATATAGCCATTTGCACAGCGTTTCTCGGAATGGTTTTTAATTTCTAGAATAAAAAAAAAATTGATATTTATATATATATGAATAAACTTACCCCGACTTACAACAACAAAACATACTGTAACCATCATAAATTTTCTTTGATACTTAATCCAATCGGTTTGGGATTTTAAACATTATCAACCATTTTTTAATGAGAACCAAATACTTCTTCGAACGAAAACGGTTCTACATTTCTTTACTATCTGTACATCCGGTACGCAACACTTCCTAATTCATTTTACTTCTACCCAAACTCCTCTTTGGTATAGTTACCAAGGAATAATTCGAGTAACCGCGAAATGATTGCAAATCCATCATCAACTGTCTTCTTTTCATGCTAATCTGATATTTTTCTTTATAAGTAACTTCTTCCAGTTATTTCTATTCATTTGACAAATAACAGCCTTATGATTTCCCCAACATCATATTAACTGCACCAACAATGAAATATTTCACGGCTATTTTAAGTAAACAAGTGCAGATTTATTGGACTAGCATTTCAAGTGATAGTGCTAGATCTCTCCAGATATCTAACTCATCACATCTTCCATTGCAAAATAAATACACAGTCTTGTCTTTTGAACAACCATGGCCATGTCAGACGTACGATTTAATATATATACTTTGCATTTATTGGCATTTATTTAATTTGAAAGAGTAATTGTTCATGTAATCGGACTGATATCAATCAGTGTTCAGCAATCACATATACTTATAGAATCAGGATATAAGAAATAGGAACCCATCATTTTGTGTAAAAAGTAAAAAAATATGATAGAAAACATTGACCTTCTTTGAATACCACACACCCAATCCACTGATGAAAAAATATAGTTCAGCTGTACTTAATTATACATTTTACCATAGACTATAAAACTTGTACTGTAATCACTATATTGAAAACCATCCATATTTTATCATTATACAGACCAATTAACCCCCCCTATTAAACCTATTTAAAAAAGTAGAATTAAAATGCAAAAGAGAATAAAATAAATTTATCTTGTTCAAATGGCTATTTACGATAATTTGTTAAAAATCGTCGGACCGTGATGTCGAATAAAATATTTAAAATTCAAACGTTCAGTTTTATTAAGCGAAATACTGAATATTCGAGCTCGATTAACTCTGGTTGAGTTATTTATCGAATCGATAAAATTCGGCTTCAAATTAATCAGGCATAATTTTCATTGTGCGTCGAACGGAACAAAAGTTCCCGTAAACAACCGAAAGAAAATATAATTTAATTTGCATTAATTAATAATCGAAATTGCCATAAAGGATTTGTTAATTATCGTTGCAACACTGTATAATATTAAAAGTGTTAAAACAACAAAATGCAAATTTGAAATATTTTAATTTCGTGGAAATTCGTATTTGAGTGTAATGGTCTTGTATCTAAAAATCGTCACCATATTAATGAAGTATTTAAATTAAATATGTAGATACATTGATTTCCAAATATATTTTGCATATAAATATTTCAATAGAGTGTACGATATTTATTACTCTTTTGTCTGCTTCTGCTTGTATGCAATTAAAATATCAAAACCAACAATAGTACAAAATCACTTGTAATAAGTTTACTAATATAAATCGTATCTTCCAGTTACACTTAAATTAATGTGAGTTTTGTACCTTCATCGGCTAATTTGCAATTTTTCGTCTTCTGAATGTTACCTTTTCTACTCAAATTTCTGTAGTATAACCTGTGTGGATATCCCACACACACAGGACAGAGAGATACACTTTACTATGTGAAAGAATATATGGAGTAATTACGGAAGGATTGCCAATTCAATGTTGTTTTCTTTTTCATCAAATGCGGCCGTTTTTCGGCGATTTCGTCCTTCAAACGGCCCAATAACGCTGTATAATAGTCCTTGTTGTTGGTCCTTCTTTTTTCAAATGAGTCAATGAAAATTATTCCATGCGCATCCCAAAATACAGACGCCAGAATCTTGCCAGCCGATTGTTGCGTTTTCCCACGTTTTGGAGCGGGTTCATCGTGTGCAGTCCACACAACTGTTGATAGGCCTTCGGAGTGTAACGACACTATTGTCACGTATCGACGCAAAAAAATCGGGTTTATTACGCTTGATTATCTTCAAACACTGCTTCGAATCATCAACTCGTTGTTGCTTTTGATCAAAAGTGAGCTCGCGCGGCACCCACTTTGCACAAAGCTTTCTCATACCCAAATATTCGTGAATAATATGATGTACACGTTCAATTGATTTCTTTTGAGTGTCTGCTATTTCATTAAATTTCAATCTACGGTCACTGAAAATCATTTTGTGGATTTTTTAAATATTTTCGTCGGTAACAACCTCTTTTGGGCGTCCACTGCTTGCTCCACTATATATGTATATATATATATATATATATATATATATATATATATATATATATATATATATATATATATATATACATATAAATATATATATATATATATATATATATATATATATATACATATAAATATATATATATATATATATATATATATACATATAAATATATATATATATATATATATATATATATATATATATATACATATAAATATATATATATATATATATATATATATATATATATATATACATATAAATATATATATATATATATATATATATATATATATATATATATATATATATATATATATACGTTGGAGCAATCCAATGCGTTCCTTGACTTCCCCACTTTAATATTTAATATAGTTTCCATCCTTGTTAGATTTCCGGGACGGTCAAATCATTTTCCAAACGTTATTTTACGAATCACGGCACCATGCTGGCGATCAGTTACCGACTGCCGAATTCCATTCTCTACTATGCGAATCGACGATAATTCTTGAGGTTTTATTGTCAGGGATCAATTTACGGGTTTCGATGCTCGGCGAGCTTCCGCTCTAGCAAGGCCCGGGCCCTCACTTGGTTTATCTTCCCAATTTTACATTTATTACTGAGAGTTTGCCAATATTGGGAAGACGGACGAGTCGTAAAGACAAACTCGCCGCTTTCAGCTGAGTTGTCTTCATAATCAATTTGAATATTTATTACTGGCAATAGCTGATATTAGTCAATTAGATTTAAGCAGATCCAAGTACATTTTATTACTACTGTTAACTATATTGGTACTAATTATTTTGTAAAATATACAGTTACCTTGAAACCAGTTAGTATATCTAACTTTGTTCGAATATCTTAATCTTTGACTCAACTAAATGGGGAACTGAAGGACATAAGTAAACTAATGAAGTTTTCTGTTGAGGAGAGTTTGGCGAATAAACTAGATATTCAACAATTCGTACTCCAATTTGCCGAATCAGAATTTAAGAGTTCGATTTAAGTTTTAAACTGTTTTTGTTATTTATTAACGTATTTTTACTAGTCCTTACCGATTCACAATTTGTCTCCGCAGTGGCTTAAAGCTAGGTATTAATATACGTGGACCCATTGGCCATTACTTAGTCTCTAATAGAATAAAATAAAGTTTTCTTTGTAGCACTTTCAGGGCTTTTACCATTTACTAGAATTTGCGACACAACTACAGAGTTCACACAGTGTGATCTATTGAGTTTAATTTCTATTTCTGTGTTAAGATGGGAGTGGAGTCTGTTCTCATATCTTGTGGAAATCTGAAAATTTCTGACAAAGTAATTGTTTCTATAGTATCTGGGTACATCCAAAATAACCATCCATCGGTCCAATAGTCAACAGCTGGTTTGATAAAGGATGCATTGATATATAACTTAAATATTTTTTTATAATTATGTATTCTAATGTATATTGATGGTCTCAGTGTAATGTAAAATGTGGTTGCAAGGCAAAACCTAGCAGATATAACTTCGACACCAGTATTTTTTTTTCATAAATACCATATTGATAACAGTTGTGTACTATTTTAACAATATTTCTAAAGTTTAACCTCCTATAAATGTAAAATAAATGTTAATAACACTGTCGAACAAGTTTGAGGTCAGGTATTATTTGTTTTTTTTATTGTGTATATGAGCATAATAAAAAAACAGATGTCTATAAGATTTGAATAGCAACCGAACTTAAGAAAACAGGCTTCTAAATCTATCAAGGTACTGTTTGTTTTACGAAATAGAAACTTAAATTAATTAACATAAATAAAAGCGTTAAAAAACATTACTCAAGCACAACTGATACCTGTTTAGGTAAATAATGTGATATTAGCAAGTTCTACAACCTGATGTATGTAGGCTGAGGCTTCAAGATAGATAATCAAGCATCCATCATGTTTGATGATCGTGCTAGCATTAGGCTCTTTACAGAATATGAATATCTACTTATTAATTTTCTTGCCAACTGTCATTCTTATGGTTTTTCCTTCATTACATTTTTTTGATTTCTGTTATTGCATATATTATTATCAATAATTTTAATTTTAATAAAATGCACAATTTAATCATACAATTAATTATTAAATATACTAAGTCATCATCTACAAGTCGACGTGTAAATTTGACTTATTTGCTGTGATTAATGCTCATTTAAATACACCATAAGTACCACAAAACTGAATTGTGTGTTTATATTGCTATAACAATCTTAATAATCGTACGTGCCATTTAAAACCAATGTTTTTTTAGAATAACTCTGTTCTATAATGAAGTACACAGATGTTCCGTACTCATTCCTACAGTAATACTCTTCTATACTATTTGCTAACAATTTTGAATTAAGTCCAGTCCACAACTGATCAGTAGCTTCGTTGCAATTAAGACATAGTAATCATTTCAAGCTTTATATTAAAACAGTTATCAATTGCCTACAAAAATTTTAAATAATCTTGAGGTATAATTGTAATCAATATTATGTTATTTCGCCCTATTGTTAAAATATAAAATCATGCTATATATACGTTGAAAAAATAAGTATAATCTATTATATAAATATATTATATAAACGGATATACACGAATTGTTGAATTATCTATTTAATTATAATTAATATATTGAACAATTATATAAAGGAAACGTTGTCCACTGAGCTTCAATATTGTCTATTCTGTCATCATAGATCCCTATATATATTATCCCAAGATGTTACTTAGTTTCAGTCCACTCTATCCTTATCTGTTGATAGAAGCTTAATGCGAGGTCTTATGCTGTGTTTGTTGGTAAGATGATAAATGGATTTATATTATCTCATAGCCGACGATATCATGAATAATTCGTTGTCTTAATTTAGACAGCATTAATTGTCTAATAACCAGGCGTAAGTTAAAACTAAAAGCTAGACTATCTGATGATTGATGTATGTTACTATTATCATAATAAATTAATTTTAATTGGTGTTGTAGTAATATTTAAATTAAAATATGTCAGTATAAAGGCATTAATTGTTTTAAACCTGCTCTCAGAGAAAACTTATTATTTTTGATTAATTTGATTATGAAAACTTAAAATTTTTTGACTCCTAATAATTTTTGTTACACTATTTTTTTCGATAATTTCGAAACAAAGATGGCACTGGCTCTTATATATATTATAGACTCATTTAGAATTGAAGTACGTATATTATATAAAACCCTTAACATTACCTAACAGGTCAATTGAAAAATCCCCGGCCTACCATAGTAAAACATATCTTTTTGGCAGAATTAGTTTTTTTATTCAATCTAATTCCCTTCAAGGATGATACACTGATTATAGCGACCCTCCAACTCTTCATTCGATGAAAATTTCTCCCCAGCGAGCATTTTTTTTGAGATCTGAAAACAGATCTCAAAATACAGGAAAATAATCGCTGGGGGCTAGATATGGAGAATACGGTGAGAATATGGTATTGCCATCGTTTTCACTGACCTGTGACACGGTGCATTGTCTTGGTGCAGCAGCACTTTCTTTTGCTCCAAATTCGGCCGTTATTCGGCAATTTCTTCCTTCGAACGGTCCAATAACGCTATGTAATAGTCGCTGTTGATTGTCCTTCCTTTTTCAAGATAGGCAATGAAAACTATTCAATGCGCATCCCAAAATATAGATGCCATGATATTGCCAGCCGACTATTGCGTTTTCCCACGCTTTGGACCGGGTTAATCATGTCCACTCGGAAATAATCTTCAAACACTTCTCCGAATCATCAACTCGTCGTTGTTTTTGGTTAAAAGTGAGCTCGCGCGGAGTGTCTGCTATTTCATTCAATTTCAATTTACGGTCATTCAAAATAATTTTGTGGATTTTTTTAATGTTTTCGTCAAAAAGCAATATTTTTGTCAACACGCGAAATTCCTTTTTATACTTTTTTTTCCACAATAACGAAAGTTGCTCACTCAAAATGCTATAATTCACAAATTAATGATCCGACTGCTATTAAATTTATACACGCATGTTTTGAGGCTTTGGTTAACTAAAAATCATATGAATTTAATTTACTAATTTGAGGACTTTTCAATTGACTTGTTATGTCACATTGAAAATTTAGTTTAAAAAATAGCTTTGCAGTTTTATTTCGCGGTTCGTTTAGCTTGGTCTGCTTTATAATTAGTATTTACAGCTTTTCTCGTTTTTGAATGGTTTTTGTGGAAATATGCAAAATCATTTTTATGTCTTCTTAAGTCAAATTGTACCGCCCTCACCTGTGCGAGATATAACCTAATTCTACGCTTATGCATTGCTACTTCAGGAAGCTCATATGATAGCGTCGATCCAAACAAGCGAATTGTGCTTGCTATTGTGCAATTGTCGCTGGTTCGAATCCCGCAAAGCTCGGGAATACTTTATGTTGGCGATTGTAATTATGAATTGATCAACAGTAATATCTCACAAAATATAACAGGAAATAGTCTTACCCAAATTGGAATGTCCTCTAATTTGATCACTGGCCAATCAGTAAGCTTACTGCCAAGAGCCGTAGATCGAAGCCAACATTAAGCAATAGGACCAGTCAAAATAAACCCCGGTTAATAAAATGGAGTTTTCAGAATAAAACTAAATAGATAATAAATATAATAATTTATCCAAAAATGCGTCGCCTATCTAAAGATGATATTTCAAAACAAGTAACAAATGAATATAACATCTTCAGTATTAATCAGACCTTTAAAGTTGTGATAACATAATCATAATTTTTACTCATTGTAGTAAACATGTAAGATATTAATTCTTTAAACAGGTTTTCTTCAAAAAAGTATAATTGGTTCTAGGTATAACAAAATGGTATAATTGTTATAAATAAAAGTATTCCCAAGACACATTACAACAGTTCCTTAAAGCTGACCAACTTTCTTAAAATATATAATACATATAATATTAAAATACATAATAAATAATATGGGTCAACTAGTATCAATATAAAATTAATTAAAAATATTAATGCTTTTTGACTTTAAAAAAGAGTAACTGTCATAAAGAGTAACTGTAATCAAAATGTAACGTTTGGTTTAACATATGCGCATTTTCATTTATATGAACTAATAAAGTCTGAGGAACAAGCGCTCTTCTAGCAAGCTTTGCGCAAGCATATATCTTTTGATTTGTAGCTGTTAGTGGACATTTTAGTCTATCTTTCTTAGCATATCGCTCGGCGATGGAGAATGTATCCCCATGAAATTAAAAACTTATAAACAAACATATCTCACAATAGTAAAGAAAGGGCTAATATTTCTTTAGGTGCTAGGAACTCGTTTGAACCCTAGCAACGATACTTATCATTAATTTTTTATGAAATATTTTAAAATATATACTACAGTACAAAACTTGATAATATATTTGAAGAAATATAATATTTAACTTTGTTAATAATGGTAATAACGATTATATGCACATTTTAATAATTTCAAGTGTTGTAATTGTTTACCAAATAAATAGAAATTGCGAAATATTTGAAAATAATAAGTAGAAAAGGAATTTTATTGCAAAAATCTAGAAAAAGAAAATGGAATTAAAAGCAACCTATTTACATAAACTTCATTTTGAAATGTATTTACAGAAAGTCCATGAACCATCATATTATCTAATATTATTATTTATCTATATACCACCTGAAAGAAGGTTCCATTAAATAACTCTTCATTTTGACAAAACGATAACTTATTTGCCTATACTCTTTTATAAAAATATATGCTTATTTCCTTGTTTTTTTTTTACTTCTGCACCTTCAGAATAGTAGTCATTAGATCATTAGGGTTGCCATGTTTGTTTGATTCATGTGAATTCGAATGAACTCTCATTTGTAATTTTTTTCTTATTCTAAATTTGCTTTCTTCAGCTTTCCCTCGACAAATTCTAACAATACATCACCTATAGAGAATATATTAAATCGTTACTAGTTACTGGTTAAATATATCATATTTAAAGTGAAGGTCTAATTTTTATCAGTTACTGCATTTTTTACCTTTTGCAATGTCTTTATTTAAAAAAAAAACGAATAGTTTTCTTATTTGCTTCTTGTTATCATTTTGAAATATGCAGCTATTTAGGGGTGTAATTATGGCATATGTGCAATTATACTTGATGGCCCATAAAATGTTTTCATATTTTAACTTATATTTTAAAATCAATATATGTTATAACACTAAGAAAAATACAACAATGTAATTATTACTGTTATAGAGTTATTAGTGCAACAATAAATTTAAATATTATATTCTATTGATGTGCAGTTATATTTTCAGCAGCATAGGCATGTCCTCAGTTTCCTGCACACATATTAGATACTACTTGTGAGTAAGAAAATAAAAACAAATTATATATGAGCACATGATTATATATGATGTTATGAAATTATTATTTATAATATAAACACATAAGTATATATGTATGCAAATGACGTTAACATGACCGAAATTCATTTTACTTGACAATCATCTCGATGATTTTTTAGAGTGGTAATAACAATTAAACTTTCTCGTTTTGTTTCAGTTTCGGAGAGCAACTTTGAGCTGAAACGGCTGGAAGCCAGAGAGGGATCAATAAGGGTGCAGTGCCGTGCGGACGGAATCTTTCCCACGCCAGTGATGAGTCTGCACTCTCAACAAAGGTAACTTTAATGGCCCGAGCTAATAAACACCTTATACCGTTCTCTGCCCGTCTTTATGTACCTCCCAGGTATTATCGGTGACTCTCCGTGCGCTCCACTTAGCTTTTATGTTTGCAAGGAATTAATTTAAGTTTGCGCTATTCCATTTTCGCTGCTGCCATAATGGTGCAACGTTCCGTTTGACTGTAGTGAAATGGAAGAAACAGTAACGATTATTATCTATCAATCTGTTAATCAATTAGTGATTTTATAGAATTATTAATTATCCGATATTAATTGTTGATATAAATTTAATTTTAGTTATTATTATAGGATATAATCCAAAGCGTTTTTTTTAATATTTAGTATATACAAATATTTAAAGATACCTGCCTGCTACGCAAATTATCGATGAAAAATAGTTTTAGAGATATAAATGTTCCAGGGATTTTAATCATTGGAATAAACCCTACTTCAGAGATACTGTCACACATACATTTAGTTGGTTACTTAACCCATTCTAAGACTTGTCATCCTGAAAAGGAACGTTTTTGCGATATTTTTTTCAACAGCTACTTGATGCATATAGGTACCGTTCAAATGTTTGAAAACAATAACGTGATTAAAGAAACAAAAAAACCAATAAATAATTATCTATGGCACTCAAGCATTGATGACCACTTAGACTAACGTTTCATTAAAGTAAAAATGAAATACATTTTCATTACATTTTGATAATTGCTTGATCACGAATTTTACTCACTATTTTTATTAAGTTAGTTATATATTAGGAGCCCAGTGTCTTCTTTCATTCACGTTGTAAGTATTCCTACTACTGTTCTGAGCTCGATGGGCATCGATTCTTCTTTATTATATCATCCCGAACTAATGCGACAGGAAGGAGATCTAAAGATAGTGACGTCAATTTCATTTCGTTTTCGCCTTAGAAATCCTTGATATAATTGTGACGAATAGTTAAGGTCACTAGCTTATTGAAAAGCTAAAATTTGCCAATTAAACCAGTTCCAGCATAAATTCCATTTTCCTGAAATATTTTCAGATAACCCTCTCTATTTAGCTTTCCATCAATTTTAATCATATGTCCGGACTTATACTACCCGGTCATCCTCAGACCATCATGCTTGTTCTGAAGCCCGATCGCTTTTTGATCGGAGTACAAAATACGTCTATCTAATCTGCCCATAAAAAATGTTTCCTGCTTTCTTCCGTCCAGTTTGTATGTATTTTGGTCTTCTATTTATCTTATAAGTCATTATTTCGCCACCACTTTTTGTTGAAACTGGCTTTTCTCGTATTTTATTTAAAATAGTACTAATATGAGGTGTAGTTGAACGTCGTTTTCTTTTTGATCATAATCAACTTATTTGCTACTTTCTTCGGGGCATCAATATCACTCCCGATTTTGATTTTCTCCAGTAACTTGTTTAGGTGTAAGAGTATAATAAATTTACGTGAACCTTTCCGACCATTTCTGAAAGTTTTTGTAGAGAATATCATTCCTGGCTAAAAGCACAAATAGCACTAGGAATTTCAAGAGATATATGCTTATTTTAGCCACTCCGCCGTGATATACCTTAAGAGTCATCAGTTTTTTTTGTAGAAATATCATAAAAATTTCAATTTATTTTATGGGGCGCGACGGGAATATAACGGTTATTTCCATTACCTAGAAGTTGATCAGCCTCCATGATAAACCATACAATCATATAGTTTTAGTTAGTTTTAAGTTGGAAATGCTGACAATAATCTGACATTCCTCAGGGTCCATTCTTTTATAATATACTTAAATTATAACTGCAATATTCAAGGCTATCACCATGACGACATTTATATGCAATCTACCTAAATCTACTGAAGCAATGGAAAAGAAGCTTTTTTCTCGTTAAGTATTCGTAAAATTTATGAGTAACGCGACTCGCCACGAAAAGGTCTCACAAAGATCACCTCTCAAATGAATCCTCTTACGACATATACCATATTGAGGTTTTGGTCTATAAAATCTTGGAATATTAACATGGTATAATAGCAGCTATATGTGTGTGTTAAAAACGTATATTATTTAAATATTATCAAGTGTTATTCTTGTTACTTTCTGTTCTTCTCTTTTGCTGTATGTTTGTTTTTAGGTAATATTTTTGGAATGCTTTTATATAGCTCTCTTACAAGTTTTGATTTGTTTCTTTCTGCATTATTAATTTTACTTACCTTTAAAATTTTGAACATACTGAATATTTAGTTATTAAGTAAGGAACAATGCAACAGTATACAAACAATTTTCCTATTTGTTTTTAGTAAAACAAGATATCTTGATTAAACTTTATGAAGTCAACCTCGATCTCGACTGACAATAATCACAGTTACTAAAAATAATTATTCGCTTCCAATATCTTACACTTGCTATCAGTCTATGGCATTCGATCGTCATCAATTTATTATTTTGTTAGAGATTCCGTCGAATTAATAAATAAATACCAAAGTATTGATAACTGACCCATCTCCTGCTATTCATGATTATTAATTAAGTCTTAACGTTCTGTTAAAGCATTCAGGGGTTAGAGTTCCATCACTTGGGATTGGCAATACAGGAGATGAAAGTGACCGGTGAAATAACAAGCTGAATCGCCCAAATTTCAAAATAATTTGCTGGAAGATTTTATTGAAGACCATCAGCGGCTTATTGGTTCCAAAGTAAACACTCTTCAGTTATGACCATGAGCTTTCAATATATGAAGAATTTCTTAAATGATTAAGTAAAGCTGAAAAACATTAATTGCAAAATATATTGTATTGAATAATACTAGCGGATTTGTTTGACGACCCACGTAAAAGTGTATGTTTGTAATTGACCTAGGTTCCAAGATAAAGAACACTGGTCGCATTTCCGTCTCTCCGTTATTGGAAAACGAGGAAAAAATAATGGAAAACGTAACCTTTCATCCCGTTTCGCTTATCGAGCGACAACAAAACGCGGCAAAATGTCAGAAAGGCATTCGAGGCCGGTCGCTGCGAGGAAACAATAGAATTCTCGTCACTTTTAAATGTCTCCTAGTTTAAGGTTTACCGGAAGTTGTTTAGAAACGTGCTGTCGTCCTCAAAGCCCTCACAATAGTCAAGGACGAGACTATAACAGTTATATCCGACATTATATAACCAGGTTAAGACTCTTCTGTTTCATTCTTAAAGATGATTAGAATTTTTGTAGACGCTTTCGGCATATCATATAGTTTCATGGCGCATTCGCATTCGCTGTAAATTTATCTTAAAAATAATTAACTCTAAAATTTTAACAAAGAAGAGAAAGTTCTATCTGTCTCATCGTATTGGTTCGGAACCTACATCAATGTGATGCTACTTTATGGACGATTAGTTTAAGAACCATCCATCCATATTATTTGGAACAAGAGTACCAACTATGAGGGCAGCCTGTAATTAAAAATAGTATCCATAAATAATCCAATTGATACAGTTTTATGTTCACTAAGCAAACTTCCATTTATTATATCTAACAATAATAATTCAAGAATAATTTCCCCATTTAAATTGTTATGTATATAGAAGACATTTATCTATGATTTTTAATATTTTATATATCACTAATATTTCACTAACTTACTTACTCAAACTAACACTTACTTTATTTATATATGAAAATGTGTAATTTATGTCCGAAAAGTACAGGGTTTATCAAAAATTGCCGATTAATTTTAAAATGAGATGAAGCTGTGAAATATTAACGACGGGCTTCCCATTTAAACGTCCATTTAAGGCATTTTACAAGGAATATAAGATTGTAAAATATCCACCGTCGCTTCAGATAGTGGCATGGTCATCTTGAATAGTAACTTACCATTGCTTGCGGCTTGCAGGTCAGTTTGCTCCACCAAAGTTCAGAAAAGCTACCAAGAAAATATCTAAAGTTGATGGGCAATACATGCCAGAAAAGAATTGCCAGAAAGAATTATAACATCAGATCATTCATAAAGAATGTCCATCATCACTTTGCTCATTACGTAGCGCAGTTCTGGTGAAACAATATGGAGCCAAAATTCGCATCAAATAGTAACTTTTTGGGTATGCGTTGACGCCTGTCGAACTTATTTTGGACTGATGCAGTTTCGAACTCGAAATTTTGTTCGTTAACACAGCCACTGATCTAAAATGCATTTCATTCCTAACAATTATATGTTCAATCATAAATAACAGTTATTTTAACATTATCCTTATCATTTGGACGTATTCGTCAATAGTGTTGTTTGCACTAGTGATTTTCCATATGCAAATGAGAAATAAATAATTTACGGTACCAAAACAACAAGGCATCCAGAAACTGCCAACATCGACTGGCATTTATTAAAAGCTCTACAAATACAATAGTCTATATACGTAAATTTCGTCTGATAGAAATTGCATAAACATACGTACTTTGATCTGAGACATCTATAATTTGAGCACTCTAATGCATGTATTATGGACCTGTACGTTTTATCATCAATATTTTCGTTTTATAAAGCATCTATTGAGAAAAATTGGTACAATTTGTATCAGTTAAATATTCTTCACCATTTTATACAAATATTTTCTATCTTTCTTGCAACATATTAATACTGAAAGTGCCTAACTCTTTCTAACATACTTATTTTTTTGCAACACTAAGCCATTGTAATATTTTAAATTATCCCATTAGTATTTGAGCTTGGAATTACCATAGTAAATACATTTTTTATTATCTGTTACAATCCTTCACAAAAAAACTATTTTCGTCTTGAGAGCTATGAAGCCTCAATCTTGAAAATGTTTTAATTTGCTAAAAAGCATTGGAGGCTGTGATATTTATATCTATTATAATATATGTTATAACATACAATACGTTTTATCTATTTTAAGTCAAATGCTGTGAACTAAAAATAACCATTTTAGTTTCTAAGATCTTTTCTGAAGAGTGAAGTACTTTTGTAGTTATTTATTAACGATTCATTAAGTTGATTCAACATCATTGTGTGTATGTGCAAATGTATGTATCAATTTTATTTCAATCACCGCCTAACAAATTGAAAAGAAGAAATATTGTAAAGACGCTTTGTCATATCCCCTAGCGTGCGTCAGCAAAAAAAGACTTGAGGATCAGTCAGTGCGAAGAAACAATAGAATTCCCGTCAGTTTTAAATGTCTCTTGACTCAAGGGCGACCGGAAGTTGTTTAGGTGCCGATCGTTTGTCAGCTTTATAGGCGTTGACGACGAAATCTTTAGACCGCTTTAGGGTAGGTTATATCAAACTAAAATGAACTTGAAAAGTACCCTCTTCATTTTTTCCATTGCTGGTGGGGACAAATAAACCGTAAACACCAGATTTTTGTATATCAAAATCAAAACAGTTTATTTGTATATATTTCAATTAAAATAAACAAATAGAAGTTGTTGTTTAGGGAAGTGTTATTTATTTATATATAAATTCAAAACTGATTCCCATTGTAAAAGTAAATTATAGGTTTAGTTTAATTAATTAAGTAAACATGCTCCTGAATAATCATTACCTTCGCCAGAAAATTAAATTACATGTGCTAACCGTTACAGTATTATATTTAATTGATCTAATTAAATATCACTATTCCCTTGTTTCGAGGGCTGTTCGCTCTTTTCGCCTGTCATAAATATGGTAGTATAGGAATATTTAAAAATTTTAATGTAACTTACTATTAGGAAAATTTAAAATGTTAGTTAATTTTCAAAAGTATTGCTATTTAATATTTCATAGTAACAACTGATTTTAATGGTTTCGAAGAGATGAATCTACTTTTCGTTATCAATTATAATTAGTTTATCTCCAAGCTTGGCTTTTACATTTATAAATGTTTCACTTTTCTTTGAATACTTATTTAAATTTATTTTCATATTATTCCTTTGTGTAGGGAATAGTTTCAAAGTTTCACAGTTGGTAAATTTAACGTTAAATATAGGTTTTGTTATGTCTAAGTCAGCTAAAAATAGAGTCGTGGAGTCATTGGAATTGACGTAACAATCACTAATGGTATAATAAAAATCCATGGGACTGATTCACGAGCAAGACAATTGGGTGCCATATCAACTAAAAGAGTGAATTATTTGAGATCGAGTATCATTTGCAGTTATCCGATCCACAAGCTAAAAAAAATATATTTTATATGAGGTTGCTTCTGCGCAAAAAAATGGATAAAATATTATGTTATATGCCAATTATTGGCATTGATCTCAATATTTATGAGAGGTACTCCATCGTATCACTTATCATTTACAACAGTAACTGGTTAATTAGAAAAGTTGTTGTTTCGACAGATGTTGCACAATTTGATAGAAATACCCTATCTAGCAAATAGATGAAATATATTGGAAATAAAAATAGAAAATAATCTGAAATATTGAAAATATAATAGTTAGAGGGTGTATTTGTTAATCTATTATTTATTCACAATGACCATAATTATATTCATTGTATTACCGTCCTGGAGCTTCAAAGAAGGATTTTTAAATTTAGTTCGTTCAATTTGTCGACCAAAATTTTACCACAAAAGTGGCAAAACATGCATGGCAAAGACAAAGAAAAAATGGTATATTACACAGCTCTACAAAAAATTTCTTGTTGTGAATTATCATAAAGTGTTTGTTATTTCAGGTAAGTTGGTAATGTGAGTTTAAATGTTTACAAATCACGTGTAGTGTCTATACGATTAGGAAAGAGAGAGTTTGGTATTCCTATGATATATGTTCATTGGAGTAGAAAAATCAAATCGACGTACGCCACTTTTGCATAGTAGACGTTAAAGGTTTCAATCGAATAAAACGTAACAATATCTAGGTTTACAATCCACAAGATATCCTATACAGCACAATGAAGATATTTCTCGACCTACATGTGCTTCAAAAGTAGTAAAATCTACAAGTAGAAGTAAATATGAAAGTTGGACACCATCACCACAATTGTTTTCTCAAAATGAACTCGAATCAAACGACACCTAAATTTATCAAAAAAAACAACATTATAGCTGTTGACTAACAGCACCAAGACTGAGGAAAACATTTATTGGTTTCAAATGTAGTAATAACGTGAAGTTACTGTTAGATGTGGCTTTAAAGAAATACAAATATAATGATTGACGCCCTTTCATTCATGGAAGAAATAAAAATGCGTTTATGTAATGAAACTGAAACTATATTAGCATCACTACTAATTTAAATAAACAATAAATGAACGTTGCTTAATACATACAAAACTTGGAAAAAGGTGCGACGTCCTTAAGAGAACTATTGGTAAATGCAAGGTAATTAATGGACCATTGTTAAGTAGGCAAATAGTCATATTTCCACCACTTTTCACAATTCGTCAAAGTACTGTACAAATAGGAAATATTCCTTAAATGCTTTTTAAAAACATTTCCTACCATAAGAATGAATAAGCTGAACACAAGGTTAATAACAGTTATGACTGACTCTAAAGGTGAAGCTTGGAACGGGGTTCTGTTGCTTGGATAAAACTTCAAGGTAAATATGAAGGACATAACTATAAAGAAATGCAGAAAATGTTAAAAATTCTAGGACTAAATATGGGAACAAGTTACACTTTTCCACAATTACCTGTATACATTTCCTGAAAATTTGGAAAATTATAGTGAGGAACAAGACAAGTGCTTCCACCAGAATTTAGGAATTACAGAAAATAGGTATCAGGGTAGATGAAATCATCACATTTTATTATTTACAGCAGATTTATGACATTTTTTATGACATATGTTGCTTTATGAGATTTGTTGCTGTAAAAAGGTGTTTCTTTGAAGTTTAGGAATAAGTTTTATAATTTTTTCTCTGCCTCAACTAGTATGTAAATGAATTGAAGTTTTATATTTAAGAATATCCATGTCATTAATTTGTCAAACTCCTCTTTTATATAATATGAGAATGGAAAATATGAGAATGAACAAAACTATTTCAAAGCCATTCATAGACTCCAGAATTGTCAGCATAAAAATATTCTAAACCTTCTATTTATATTAAATATAAATGATCATGACCAGTGTTTGAAAGTAATATTAATACATTCTTTCTGATAAACATAAAAAGAAAACGAAATTATTATTTCCCTCTTCAATCAATTTTAAGCAAATTTAAATTGATCAAGTAAGATAATAAAACGCATGTTTTGCACCATTTTACCTTTACTAACAGAAAATAAAATTTCTTCGCCAATGCGACTATAAACAATGTGGAAGGACCCCTCAAGAACCTCTTTGAATCATGGTAAACTAACGATCCTTCCCCTAAAAGAAATATGCGCCTGTAAACTCCCCTGCCCCAGTCGGTACGGACCCTAGAAAGACCATTTGGAGCGTCCACATCGGCGGACGACTGTTATAAATAAATCTGAATTATGCCCACAATCAACAATCGTTTTAAACTGATAATGTAGACCACGTTCGGAACAATTTTATAACTCTGTTCGGTAATAGCGTTGCTCCAAGATAAAATCTCGGCCGATAAATCGAGACCATAGGCACAACAAGGGCAGACGATGGGAAAAGGGGCCCAAGCGGTACGGAGCGAGGGTGCGAGGAGGTGAGGGCGTGCGCGAAGTGCGGGTCAGGAGAGGGGTTGAGACCAAGGCCAGATTTATGCTCCTTTGTAACAAGCCGAACACGTTTTGCTGGTTAATTGCGGAAAATAGAAGCGGGGACCGTGAATGGAGTGTTTTAAAAGGCGCCTGTAGTTTTTTTTCTCTCTCTGGTGACGGAAAAAAGGGTTAAAGGACCACTTTGATTTGTTTGATTAAAATTAATTGAGCAATTTCGGTACATTTAGAAAGAGGGTTTTTATGTTTTCAAATCGTGATTATTATTGCGAAACCAAACAATTATAAATATAGAAAAAATAGTATGTAGGCTATGAAACGTATAGTATTAAATCAAAACCTTTTAATTTACTTAAAAACGATTTAATTTCAAAGGGGCTAAGCGGCGAGATGCTGAATCGACTATAGAAGCTATGCTGAAAATCATGTTGTAATATATACGAAACACTTTATTCTTCACATCCCACAGATAAGCATTAACATGTTTTTCTGAACAACATCACGTTAGACAAAAAGCAAAACACATTAGAACTAAAATAAAAGCACTATACTGGTTAGTCGGAAGATACTCTCAACTTGATCTAAAATCAAAGAGGTTGATCTATAATACAATTATAAAGCCAATTTGGACCTATCGGGTGCAAATGTGGGGTTGCACTAAACATTTAAATCAACTAGTCATACAGCGCTTTCAAAACAAGGTTCTTCGATTGATTACCAATACCTATCGCTATATAACCAACGAAGACTACTGCTCGATGGCCTAGAAATCAAATGGATTTGCGAAGTTATCTAAGATTTCGCCTTGAAGCACGAAAGAAGATTACTAAATCATACTAACGTGGAAGCAATACAACTGCTGGACAGCGCGCAGGATGTCAATAGTGTAAATTATGGCTATAAGTTAATAATTAATAGATAATAATAATTTTATAATTAAGGAATACATATTGATGTATTTTCTCGCACTCGTCTTGCTTGTTAATTAATACAAGTACATAGGAAAAGTTGTAATAAATTAATTGTAAATTAAGATTGTACTAAGCGTATCTAAAGATGTTATAAATAAAAAAAATCTGAACACTCAAGATCGCGCTGTATAATACCTCCCACCAGAAGAAAAACTTAGAGAATGTACGGGGTTGTTATTCCGTCTCGAGGAAGTTTGTCCGTATAGTCGTTAAACCATTCAAATTTGTACTCTCTGTTGCCAGTTTGATGATCTTCTGCATTGCATTAGTTTCAACGCTTTTGGTGGTCTTACACCCTAATTTTGCTCTAATGGCTGAAAAATCTACAGAATAGTGGTATTTTTCAAAGCATGAATGTTTCTGATTCTAATAGTTTATAGCTACAGGATCTTCAATATACTTTTGGGGATCTTACAGCCTCATCTGCGGTATATTTGCCCTCTAATCTAAGGGCTGCTTGGAGTAACTGCGAAAGGATTGCCAAACCAACACCAACACTTCAACTTGTCTTCGTTTCTTGATAATATTTTTCCCTTCTTAGTAAATAAGTTGATTTTAACTATTGCATAGATTCAAAAGAACCTCGATCACTGGATCTTACCAGAAAACCATTTTATTTTAAGGGAGAAAAGTGGCAAATTTTCAAAAAGACTAGTAAGAGAATATATTGTTACTGTAGTGTAAAGGAAAAATTCTAAACACTAGAGTTGAGAGAAGATTTTTTGTTGAACAGCTAGGGCAAAATGGTTAAAACTCATTAATCTAACAACGGTGTGAATGGTATATACATCACTCAACCAATAAATGCCTAACGGTCAGTGACTATCTGCACTCATTACATAACGGTGAAGGAGAGTTTCGTTGATAAAAACAGAGTTAACTCGTAGTCGCAAAAATGTATACAGTTTCCGTCTGTTAATATTGCCTACCATAGTTTATTGTTCTCTGGCAGGTCCCACTCAAGCTGATCCACTTTCCTAGAGAGTAGTGCAGGAAAGGATTTCAAATACCTTCTACAGAAAATTTTCTACAGAAGATTTTCGATATGGATCGCTCTCTTTTCTCCTCCAAATAATCTGTTTTCTCATAGCGTTCGATTCCTGCTATTACTTCTCAGATTTGCAATCAAATCGCAGATTAATGATGTGAATTGATGGTATAATTGGATTAAATTAAGGCTTTCCCGGGAACTCATTGAATTAAAAGCAATCACAATAAGATTTTAAGATAGATGGCTAGTAGTTCTGCTGTTAGTATGCCATATAACGAGAGAAGCTAGTGTTTCTCCGATAACGCTTATATAAAAGCAGTACGCACATAATCATTACTCTTGGATCCATCAGTGTAAATGAATATATGTTGAAGGTATCGCTAAGTTATTTTTTGATTAAAGAAGAAGGTGGCAATACTGTGGTAGCTATAGTTTCTCTTGTGAAGATTCCTCACTAAGAGATCAACAGTTACGAGAATACAAACAAGTGGAAATTTCAGAGATAGGCTATCACAAACTGCAAGCAATTTGTCGTATGAGTCTTTGTTCCGATCTTTGGATAAATTGATAATAACATTAGCGGGAAAGAAAAGTCTGTACTGAGACAATCAATGTTTAAATTTCACTGAGCAACCCTGTTGTATTAAATGCATGTAAAGTATTTTGGAGGCGATTCTAAGCACTGCGTTATGGATCGTGTTTAGTTTATTGATATTTGTAAATGCAGCTGAAATAAAGCGCTGGTTGCCGTATTCTAATTTAGTCTATGTTACCACTTTGTATAGGAGTTTCTGTGTGATCGCCAACTGAAGTTAGCAAGGAATGCCGCATTCCAATATATTTCCGACATATATCCTTTTGTATTTAATATAAGGAAGCCAGCATAGATCGAAATATACACCCAGGAATTTGAGTCACAGTGTCTGATGATTTTGTCGTCTGTCTGAATGATGTACAGAGTCAACAATTTTTTAATGTTTTTGTAGTGACCTTGAAGCATGTCGAATCTGTAATGCATCTTAGAATAACGGCCTACAAAATACCCAGAAATATATATTATAGAATAGATGATGGATACGTACGGATGCCAGCAGTGACGTACAGTAAATGTAATTTGGGATATTGTTGAAGTGTACTTTGAACATTCACTTATTGACCATTATTCAGTTTAGACGTGCCACAACTGCCCAAGCCTCATCATCAGGTAAAATCAGTCCCGCTTCCTTTTCTCTATTTGTATTTCATAATATTTTATATAACATCAATAAATAAGTTCTAATATTAGTAATCATAATTTTCAGGGGATGTTTTATCCATATATCCAAATTTTCTATTCTATAGTTTAATCATAGTTTGATTTTTCACTAATAAAAAATGCAGCACAATTTATAATAAAAAAATTCTGATATAATTAAAGATGTTATCAATAAATTACACTGATGGCTTCAACAAATACATATTGCTTACGAACAATATTACACATTTGTATGAAATAACTCAATTCATTGGATTCTATTATCAGAAAATCCTCTTGACGATAAAGTACGGTCCTAAATCGAGGGGTAGAACAACAAAATCGTAATAAATTATCAACTCGGTATTACCCAGTCGACGAACAAAAAATATATCAAGCGACCATAGAGACCGAACTATTACAATACGTTTGACTAACAGAGAGCCGTATGTCCATTTTGTAATAAAGCTCGGGCCAGTTCGCATCGGACATTTCCTGCTCGGTCTCGATCAGCCGTTTGTGTGTCGGAGAAAAGTAATTTTGGAAAAGAGCTCGTTGAGATATTGGGTTTTCTCGGTAATATGTGGAAAAAATAGAAACTATCGAGGAAATCCAAATAGGGCTCGATCCTGAATGGGTGAAAAAAATGGGATTGACTTTATCTTTATATGATTTGGTTTCATTAAAGCTAGATTAATGAACTAATTAGCTTAACTGACATTTAAGTATCTATTTAATTTATCCTCATGAACTTTTAATGGAAAAGCATTATTTTTTAAAAATTTTTCAATTACGTGATAAATATTTTTCAATTTCCTTGAGCACGGAAATATATTATATATAGTTTTTAATTTCCAAACACTAGCAAGGTTTTAATATTTTGTTTTTGGTGTTTCATAGTCTTTGGTAGTCAGATATAATAGAATATTACAACCAAGTTTATTCAACTGCTAATCCGATAATATCAGGTTATTAAATAAGATCACGGGCCATTATCTATTGGTCAAATACTGATTTTATATTAGTTATTAGATTATTATTTCGTAATAATACCAACTTAGAAATTGGCGTCAAAATCTACACATTCCTAAGAAAATTCAAAAATGTTCCCAATTGGCCAATATTTTATTTCGACCAACCAATTAATTATTTATTTTAAATACCTTTAAAGTTGTCGTGTAAGTTTCTTTTTAGCATAGAAAAAAATTATACATATTAGTATGAAATCGATTGAATAAGTCCTTAAGGTTTAAAAGGTCTGTTCAAATTTCATTCAATAAAATGAGTTTTTATTCATTTCTTCATAAAGAATAGTAAGTGAGCTTCTTCGTTTAAAATTAGTCATTCAAGCATTGACATCAACCCACCTGAAGGATGTCCACAAATTGCTCGTTCTCGATAGCATTTCGCTCAAAACAATGTCCAATATTATGTGGCCGTTCATGACAAAAACATATAATTAAAATTTACTAATATTTACTAGTAATTATTAGTAATTAGCTATACTGCAAAATAAATAATTTTATTGTTTATTTATAATCCTATTCGAAAAATTCGTACTCATCACTAAGTCATCATATACATTAATTTAGAAAACAAGAAATACTTAAATTTCTGAATGAAATTACAGAAATTTTAAACAACGGAAAATTAAAACAAATCAGAGCACAGTTTCAGCTTTCGGCAAAATTCAATTTAAAAATTAATATCTTTTATTTCTAGGATCATTAGATTGCCTGTCGTACTGGATTTTGTAAAATTAACTTTAAACGAACTGGATGGATAAACGTTAGACTGGTATTAGAAGCTTGAATGGAAAAGTACCGTTTGTTTTCATTTGTAAGTTTAATGTTCCACAACAGGAGAATATAGTTAATTAATGTTAACTGCTCTTAGTGTCCCTTCTTTCATCCAATGAAATAAAAATAACAATTTATATTGCAAATAAAATTTATAGAGCAGCTAAATTAAAATATATCAGAAAGAACTAATATGAATATATGAAAAGATCTAAGAAAATTTACTATAATAATTTCAATGCTTCAATGCAGCAACGATTCGAAGTAATAAGGACTTTATACTCATATATTTCGTCTTTTGAGACTAAATGATAACTTTTTTATAAAGATACATTTATATAATTCATATAATAGAATAAATTTAATGAATAAAAATTGCTGATAAAGGTTTTAGTTTAGTAAAAAAACATTAAAACACTCTCACGCAATAACGCATTCTTGTTCAGTAAATTAAAAATAAGAATTGTTGCAGCATCCACCTTGTTCAGTAACGGTAGATTTGGTTAATTTGTTCTTCCATTTAAAAATTGTATGCATAGTGCTTGATTTTCATTTAGCGAAGGTATCATAGGGGCAATAGAATCAATATTGCAAGTACGCTAGAACAGGTATAATTATTTAAGGAACCGAAAAACCACTAAAATCGTATTTTCATTTATAACAGGAAAACTTATATTTGACACGCCTTATATTTGAATTCATCCCAAATATTTATTTAAATATAACAGGTCAATTGAAAAGTCCCCGGCCTACCAGACTAAAACATATATTTTTTGCAAAATTATTTTTTTATTCCTTCAAGTTCTTCCTTTTTCAAGGTAGTCAATGAAAATTATTCCACGCGCATCCCAAAATATAGACGCTATAACCCTGTCAGCCGACTGTTGCGTTGTCCCACGCTTTGGAGCGGGTTAATCGTGTGCAGTCCACTCGGATGACTGTCCATTGAACTTCGGAATGAAATGGTGTAGCCATGTTTCATCCATTGTCACAGATAAACGCAATAACTCTGGTTTATTACGCTTGATCGTCTTCAAACACTGCTTCGAATCATCAGCTCATCGTCGTTTTTGATCAAAAGGGAGCTCGCGTAGCACCCACTTTGCACAGAGCTTTCTCATACCAAATGTTCGTGAATGGCGTGATGCACACGTTGAGTAGATATCTCTATAGTATCTGCCATTTCATTTAATTTCAATTTCCGGTCATTTTTTTAATGTTTTCATCGGTAACAACCACTTTTGGGCGTCTACTGCGTACACCGTCTTCGGTGCTCATTTCACCACGTCTAAACTTAACACACCAATCCTTGATGGTTGATTTTCCTAGGGCGGTGTCTCGGCATCAAGCCAAGTTCTTGCTTCAACTGTATTTTTTTTCCCTTCAAAAACTTTTATCTTTTGTTTATATTATTTTGATCTTTTGACTATTATTCTTAGATTCAGTAACCTTTACATTTACACATTTCTGTCAGTCTTATATATTGAGTACTGATAACATAATACGTATTGTTCAGAGAAAAAGTTTCAGCAGGATATGAGCAAGACAACAAGCAAGACAACTTAAATTAAACCAATTGAGGCAATCTTAAACATTAAACACAATAAATGTCAGCTACGTAACAGAATAAGATATTGGATTTCTGTAAGATAGCGAAAGTAAACTGGCAACACTGGCAGAAAAGCTAAGATTAATTTGCAACATGACAATCACCGCATCTCTATATAATTTAGACCTACTTAATTTCTTAGCTTTTAGAAAATCAATAAATAAATATTAATTAGAAATTATGATGTTGTATGTCGGGCTTAGAAATCTCGTAACGGAATGATAAATAGAAACATAATTAATTAATAGAAAACGGGGTGAAAATCGCAACGTTTTAAAGGAAATTTATTTAAATACAATCTGAAACGTTATTAAATCGAGAAACAACGAAAACCGGGGTAATTCCGCCCCCGTAACTGTCTAATAAGTTCCCATTTAAGCCACATATATCGGCCATTAATTACTTAATTGGCTTCCTCCGTTTCGCATTGTACGCGTCTAGGCTCCGCCGCCACAGTTTCGGAAGAAATTAAGAACTTCCTGCGGAGGAAGTGGGCGGCCGCCATAAATTAGGCGTCATAGACGTCAGGGAGTCACGTGACGTGGACGCCCTTTTCCGCGCTACGCCTACGCGGTCCGTCTGGGGGTCGTTGGAGTTCGTAAAAAGTGCGGCACTGCCCGACGATCTGATTAAAAATTAAAAATGTATTTGCCGTTTAATTATGGCCGATGTTCCCGTGTCAGTTTATTGGGATTGTGTGATCACGCAAGCACGGAATAAACCTACGCCTTCATATTCTTCGATAAAAAGGAATATATATCCAAATTGAAAAATTCCAAGTGAACCTATAATTTATTAACAACCTTTGTCAATATAGTGTGACGAAATTAAAAATTGTAAAAATAACCAATAAATATTTTTAACAAAGCAATTTTTTTAATATATGCACATGATAGATTAGTTGTAAATATCAGATTAACAAATACACATGTATCAACACACTAGACATGCTAAGATCGCCTTAATTAATATAAACCAAACGAAATGTTTTAATAATAAATACATTTAAAAAATAGATACCTGAAATCCTGTCAATTTTTGTAAATGTGTGAGGCTTATAAATTAATTTTAAAGTATATACATCAGATGGTATTACAATATATTAAATCGCATCGTAATTTGGTTGGTACATTTGCGGCCATCATATTGAAGCCTTACAAGCATGGACATACAATTCTTTCAGTGCATTGAAAACGTCTGAATTTGAACCGAGTAAATTTTATTTGTGGGGAGGTTTGCTTTTTTACCTTAATTTAAAGAAATGCGGCTGAAGGTCGTCGAATACTCTGTGAAGATTATAACAAACATGCTCCATTATTTTCAAAATGTAAATGCTGGCTTCGACGTTTTAAAGTTAGTGATTTCTACACCGGAGAAAAAGAGCGAACTGGACAGGCAAAAAAAAAGTTATAACGAGGGTCTGAAGGCATCACCCGATGGAATGGAGATCTCTGTCATCTACATTTGATGGTTTTGAGCCTACTGAATTAGAAGCAAAGGCACCTCAATGTTATTCTTCCTCATGATTTGTTGTCTGAGCAGAGCTTAACTTCTTATATAGCTACCAAAAAATGGGTCAATCAGTGGATACCGTCAAAAGATACATTGTCCTTTCGAGATGGAATCCGTAAATTACTTGAAAAAAAAATAGTAAAAGACACTTTCAACAAAATACATTGTACCGATTTTTCACAATAAAATTTCAAATTAAAAAACTTCAAAACTAATTCGTGAACCTAATATGTAAACTGTGACAATTAAAATCAGATTAATAAATAAGCAAGTATCATAACACTAAATATTATGCTAAAATCGCCTTAGTTGATTACTTGACTGAAACCTTATTCATAAATAAACGTAATAAATACATTTCTGAAGTCTTGTCAATTTTTGGAAATGTGTGTAACCAATAACAATCAATATCAGATCAATAAAGTATCGCAAACTAGATGTTAAGGACGCCTTAATTAGTGTGAAGTAGACGGAATGTTTTAATTAATTAATATATTCCAAACTAAACATTGTAATTGTACATAAATAGCTAAACTAAAGCTGTTGTCCGTCTAATAACAATTAAAATCAGATTAAGGAAGAAACAAGTATCATAACGCTAGACATTATGGTAAGATCGTCTTAATTATTATAATCGAAACTGAAACCTTATTCATAAATAAACGTAATAAATACATTTCTGAACTCTTGACAATTTTTGGAAATGTGTGTAACCAATAACAATCAATATCAGATCAATAAAGTATCGCAAACTAGATGTTAAGGACTCCTTAATTAGTGTGAAGTAGACGGAATGTCTTAATTAATTAATATATTCCAAACTGAACATTGTCATTGTACATATATAGCTAAACTAAAGCTGTTGTCCCTCTTTTTAAATGCATCTTACTAATAACAATTAAAATCAGATTAAGGAAGAAACAAGTATCATACCGCTAGACATTATGGTAAGATCGTCTTAATTATTATAATCGAAACTGAAACCTTATTCATAAATAAACGTAATAAATACATTTCTGAAGTCTTGTCAATTTTTGGAAATGTGTGTAACCAATAACAATCAATATCAGATCAATAAAGTATCGCAAACTAGATGTTAAGGACGCCTTAATTAGTGTGAAGTAGACGGAATGTCTTAATTAATTAATATATTCCAAACTAAACATTGTAATTGTACATAAATAGCTAAACTAAAGCTGTTGTCCCTCTAATAACAATTAAAATCAGATTAAGGAAGAAACAAGTATCATAACGCTAGACATTATGGTAAGATCGTCTTAATTATTATAATCGAAACTGAAACCTTATTCATAAATAAACGTAATAAATACATTTCTGAAGTCTTGTCAATTTTTGGAAATGTGTGTAACCAATAACAATCAATATCAGATCAATAAAGTATCGCAAACTAGATGTTAAGGACGCCTTAATTAGTGTGAAGTAGACGGAATGTCTTAATTAATTAATATATTCCAAACTGAACATTGTCATTGTACATATATAGCTAAACTAAAGCTGTTGTCCCTCTTTTTAAATGCATCTTACTAATAACAATTAAAATCAGATTAAGGAAGAAACAAGTATCATACCGCTAGACATTATGGTAAGATCGTCTTAATTATTATAATCGAAACTGAAACCTTATTCATAAATAAACGTAATAAATACATTTCTGAAGTCTTGTCAATTTTTGGAAATGTGTGTAACCAATAACAATCAATATCAGATCAATAAAGTATCGCAAACTAGATGTTAAGGACGCCTTAATTAGTGTGAAGTAGACGGAATGTCTTAATTAATTAATATATTCCAAACTGAACATTGTCATTGTACATATATAGCTAAACTAAAGCTGTTGTCCCTCTTTTTAAATGCATCTTACTAATAACAATTAAAATCAGATTAAGGAAGAAACAAGTATCATAACGCTAGACATTATGGTAAGATCGTCTTAATTATTATAATCGAAACTGAAACCTTATTCATAAATAAACGTAATAAATACATTTCTGAAGTCTTGACAATTTTTGGAAATGTGTGTAACCAATAACAATCAATATCAGATCAATAAAGTATCGCAAACTAGATGTTAAGGACGCCTTAATTAGTGTGAAGTAGACGGAATGTCTTAATTAATTAATATATTCCAAACTGAACATTGTCATTGTACATATATAGCTAAACTAAAGCTGTTGTCCCTCTTTTTAAATGCATCTTACTAATAACAATTAAAATCAGATTAAGGAAGAAACAAGTATCATAACGCTAGACATTATGGTAAGATCGTCTTAATTATTATAATCGAAACTGAAACCTTATTCATAAATAAACGTAATAAATACATTTCTGAAGTCTTGACAATTTTTGGAAATGTGTGTAACCAATAACAATCAATATCAGATCAATAAAGTATCGCAAACTAGATGTTAAGGACGCCTTAATTAGTGTGAAGTAGACGGAATGTCTTAATTAATTAATATATTCCAAACTGAACATTGTCATTGTACATATATAGCTAAACTAAAGCTGTTGTCCCTCTTTTTAAATGCATCTTACTAATAACAATTAAAATCAGATTAAGGAAGAAACAAGTATCATAACGCTAGACATTATGGTAAGATCGTCTTAATTATTATAATCGAAACTGAAACCTTATTCATAAATAAACGTAATAAATACATTTCTGAAGTCTTGACAATTTTTGGAAATGTGTGTAACCAATAACAATCAATATCAGATCAATAAAGTATCGCAAACTAGATGTTAAGGACGCCTTAATTAGTGTGAAGTAGACGGAATGTCTTAATTAATTAATATATTCCAAACTGAACATTGTCATTGTACATATATAGCTAAACTAAAGCTGTTGTCCCTCTTTTTAAATGCATCTTACTAATAACAATTAAAATCAGATTAAGGAAGAAACAAGTATCATAACGCTAGACATTATGGTAAGATCGTCTTAATTATTATAATCGAAACTGAAACCTTATTCATAAATAAACGTAATAAATACATTTCTGAAGTCTTGTCAATTTTTGGAAATGTGTGTAACCAATAACAATCAATATCAGATCAATAAAGTATCGCAAACTAGATGTTAAGGACGCCTTAATTAGTGTGAAGTAGACGGAATGTCTTAATTAATTAATATATTCCAAACTGAACATTGTAATTGTACATATATAGCTAAACTAAAGCTGTTGTCCCTCTTTTTAAATGCATCTTACTAATAACAATTAAAATCAGATTAAGGAAGAAACAAGTATCATAACGCTAGACATTATGGTAAGATCGTCTTAATTATTATAATCGAAACTGAAACCTTATTCATAAATAAACGTAATAAATACATTTCTGAAGTCTTGTCAATTTTTGGAAATGTGTGTAACCAATAACAATCAATATCAGATCAATAAAGTATCACAAACTAGATGTTAAGAACGCCTTAATTAGTGTGAAGTAGACGGAATGTCTTAATTAATTAATATATTCCAAACTGAACATTGTAATTGTA
This sequence comes from Rhynchophorus ferrugineus, assembly GCF_030347505.1. NCBI lineage: Eukaryota > Metazoa > Arthropoda > Insecta > Coleoptera > Curculionidae > Rhynchophorus > Rhynchophorus ferrugineus. The sequence continues at coordinate 47,934,061 of NW_027472580.1, forward strand.
CATAAATAGCTAAACTAAAGCTGTTGTCCGTCTTTTTAAATGCATCTAACTAATAACAATTAAAATCAGATTGAGGAAGAAACAAGTATCATAACGCTAGACATTATGGTAAGATCGTCTTAATTATTATAATCGAAACTGAAACCTTATTCACAAATAAACGTAATAAATACATTTCTGAAGTCTTGTCAATTTTTGGAAATGTGTGTAACCAATAACAATCAATATCAGATCAATAAAGTATCACAACACTAAATGTTAAGGACGCCTTAATTAGTATGAAGTAGACGGAATGTCTTAATTATAAATAAATATATTAGATAATTTCGGATCTATAAAATAAAAAGCCAGATTTAATTACTAATATGTTTGACAAATCATTAAATATTTTGATTCAGCTTTCAATATTATGCGAGATCGAGATTTAAATCAGAACTAAAGACCGATCAAAAGGGCAACTGTTTTCAGTTAACGCCAAATACTTTAATTCATAAACTGATACAGTGAGAAATGTTTTAGAAAGCTATGCATCTATAAATATAATAATATTTTATACAATCTCTTTTTATAAAAACCCTCTAAATATTTTACATAAGCTATTTCTTGATTAACCAAATTACCCGGTGGTATCACTTACATCCCTGTCGATTGTCAATTACAATTCGTTCTATGGTCATCGGGAGATGTTTTGGAAGGCTTATACTATTGCTGTCAGATAGCAGATTGGTCCGTTTACCTAATGAAGAAATGTTTGTGGTTTTTGGTTACTAGTTCGCGTCAAAATAAATTCCCGCTTTCTGATTTCCTATATAAGAAATTTGTAAGAAATGGTCATTTGAATCTGATAGTGGTAAAAGGGCTATTTTCTTGGAAAGTGATACTTGTGTTCATTGTATCTGCAATTATTTAAAATTTTGTTAACTTATTTCTGATACAAACTTTAATTTTACCAACTATCTTTTATGGTATAATGCCTTGAAAATTATTATATTGTATTATATTTTTGAATATTGGCCAAGAAGTGGTAAGAATCATTTCCCTTTCCAGAGACTAATGAGTATAATGGATCTGGTGGTGGGACCAAGGGTGGAAATTTTACTTTTCCACTGGCACTCAACCAACATAACTCAGTAGATTCGCCACTGTATTTTAATATCCTACAATATTGACAAACCATTATCATAATTTCATTTATTCAATTGTAACAGATTTATTAGCATCATATTCTATGTCAAGATCGTAGTGGGACGTCGCTTGTTCCTCGATGGCGGGGCACTGCGACTGCCAAATCCTTCAATTTCATTATGTGATGGTTCCTGTGATTTTGTATGATGTGCAGAATCTTGTTAAATCCTATGCCTGTACAGTTTATTTTCAGTCACTTTGACGTATTTGCGACACATAGGACACTAATGCCAACAGGATTAGTACAATTTTATATATCTCACTGTCTTCTCTTTCGCGCTGTATTTGTTAATTTGTGACTAAATAATAAATATAATATAAAACACATTTACAAAGTATGCTCTATCATAAACGGTCACTAGATATTTCAGCTCTTTTCTTGTCAATTCTTGACTCGATTGTAATTAGAATACGATTGAATTTATTTTATTTTCTGATATTATTTCGGGATTTTCTTGGATTCTCCTGCATTATTGAATCAATCAGCGCTATATATGTTAATTAATATACGTTTCTGGTGTCTAAAGTATTGTCACTATACTTTGGTTTCCTTGATGCGAATGTGCACATCTTTGACTGTAAACCGTTTCATAGTTCGTCGATATTTAGTAGACTAGCAGCAGATATGAACAACCGAAATGAATAGATTTTAGGCTACATTAGTTTTTGGGGCTTGTGAAGAATAAAATCTCGCCCCTTTCTCGGAGACATGTCCGGCACAGTTTCAAGAAAACCACACTTCTCTGGCCGTCATAGCATCTCCAACCATACATCACCTCTTTATTCCATTTTGTCGTTTTCCCACCAGCGCCAAATTATTGCGGGACCACCCGGGAAAGCTTTTAGCGACCACGGGCCGCGCTCTTATCTTTTCACACACCACTGAATCAAACTATTATTACGAAACGAACGAGTTTTGCCCGTCCGCTCGTCCCGACAACATTGGCGCGACCGACCAGCAAGAAAAATTCCCCTCCGTCACCGCCACCCGTCGCCTCGCACCCGCCATGACCTGAAGCTGTCACGCCGTGAACCGGCACCTCTCTCCCCTCGCCACCATGATTCCGCCACCCCTGCAATTTACTGCAAAGAAAGACCATATTTCATTTTGGCATGTCGCGTTTCCCTAGAATATTTTCCGATGGTCTGCCTAGCAATTTAATTATTATTGGAAGGGTGATATTCCTGTCCTCATCAAAGATTCTGTCAAAATATTCTCGATTTATATATAGTGAAATAAAAGTAGGTGTCAAAAATAATTTGGTGGAAACCGCATACATATTGGCCGCATTCACTTGGTATTATTGATAATGTACCAGGTGTACCAGAAAGTCGTTACCGGACTTTTTTGTAAAAAAAAACTTTAAAGAAAATGGAAAAATCTCTTTATTTAATTTTAACCATGTGATTCCGTACATCTTGCCCATCTTACAGCATTTTATGGATGGCATCGCAAACAAAACTGTTTGTCCTTTATGCAAAACCATTCATCCACTCATTTTCGAACTTATTCGTAATTGGTGAAGGGTTGCTTTTCAAGCGGGTATTCCGTGAATGTTGAAACTTGATAGTCGGTCCGGACAAGATCTGGACAGTACGGCAAGTGTGATAATATGTCCCATCCAAGTGCTTTCAATGCTTCCTTAACCAATGCTTTCCATCAATGGTTGGTATGCTAAGTTTAGACGTGGTGAAATGAGCACCAAAGACGGTGAACGCAGTGGACTCCTAAAAGAGGTTGTTACCGATGAAGACAAAAAAATCACAAAATGATTTTGAATGACCGTAAATTGAAATTGAATGAAACAGCAGACACTCTAAAGATATCAACTGAACGTGTATATCATATCATTCACAAATATTTGACAACGACGAGTTGATGATTCGGAGCAGTGCTTGAAGATGATCAAGTGTAATAAACCCGAGTTTTTGTGTCGATATGTGACAACACAGGAAACATGGCTCCATCATTTTACTCCGAAATTCAATCGACAGTCATCCTAGTGGACTGCACAGGATGAACCCGCTCCAAAGCATGCGAAAACGCAACAGTGGGCTGGCAAGGTTATAGAGTCTGTATTTTAGGATGCGCATGGAATAATATTTATTAACTACCTTCAAAAAGGAAGGACCATCAACAGCGACTATTGCATAGCATTATTGGACCGTTTGAAGGACGAAATCGCCGAAAAGCGGCCGCATTTGAAGAGAAAGAAAGTGCTGCTTCGCCAAGACAATGCACCGTGTCACAAGTCAGTGAAATAGATGGCAAAAATCCATGAATTGGGCTTTGAATTGCTTCCTCATCCACCGTATTCTCCAGATGTGGCCTCCTGTGACTATTTCCTGTTCTCAGATCTCAAAAGAATGCTCCCTGAAAAGAAATTTTCGTCGAATGAAAAGGTAATCGACGAAACTGAGGCCTATTTTGAAGCAAAGGACAAATCGTCTACAAATATGGTATCGTAAAGTTGGAGGGTCGCTATAATCAGTATATCACCCTTAAAGGGAATTATGTTGAATAAAAAAACATTAATTTTGCCAAAAAAATATGCTATGGCAGGTCAGGGACTTTTCAATTGACCTGTTAGGTTCGCCAAAGGTGAATTAACGAATTACGCTACCAAACTTGTAAAGTCTATATTGGCTAACTCGTACTTAAATTATTAACAGAGTTTAATTTAATTGAGGTATATCGTATAAACTTGTGTATAAGCATCTCAGTTTAGTCAAAAAATGTTAACTGTCAAAGAAATTTCCAATCAATAATTATATTTTGTTTATTTACACTAATATCCAATGTTTATTAAACATTTTGTAACAATAAATAACAAGACTACTACTGATATTTTTGCATTTTCTAGATAAAAAAAATTGTAGCTCGAGTGGTGTTTAAAATAAAATAAAATTATAACACCTTAAGTTACTTAAAAAAAACCAATAAAGACATTCCAATATTATATACTTGAGAAACTTTAAATGTAACTATATCCTATGAAATAGACCTAAAATATATATGTGAAGTTTTGTTAGGTAATCCTTCCAAACGAATAAGTCCTTTTATATTTTCCTGGAAACTATAAAATGTAGAATTTACCGAAAGGACGGGTTTTTGGACGTTGTGTGTTTTGCCGCATACATCACTTTTAGTCCTTTTTGTCCTTTTTCTCACCAACTCTTCCGACCTTTTACAAGCTACTAGCATAAACAGTTATCGTAAATTCAATAATGTTTATTTTCAGTCTAAAATAATGCTTATTTTTTAAATAAAACAAAATATTTCGCAAACTATAAACATAAAAAAAACAAATAACTTTAACACACTTATATGTGAATAATTGTACCTATCTGTTTGGTTTTTTGATAATTGTTATGCTTATTTGATCATTTATTATTTTTCTTACTAAATGAACACTGGCCATTAGTTTAAACTAATTCTTGTAATGAAGTTTTTCTTTTATTGAAGATATAAGAAATAAATCAAAAAGTTCATTTTTCACTAGTAAAATACATACAATCTCGCTAATACCGAAGTTTAATAATAAAAAATAACTTCGGTAAACCATTGACAACATATCAACCTATAATATTGAGATGGTTATAATGCGATGCCTTATTACGAAGACAGTTCATTTTTCATTAGAAAACGTCGGAATATTTTCCAATGGCCGCCGATGTGGATTAATTATTATTGCATGGGTAATATCCAGGGCATCGACGGTGCTTCTGTCAAAATATATTAGCCATATCGGAGCGAAATTAAAATGAATGATTCCCTGATGGTTTCGAGTCGATGTTTTACCGAGACCGGTTGTGAACGAATGGCTTCGAAATGACCCAACGGAATGCACAATTTATAGTTATATAATGTTATAGACAATATCCTTTAATGGATAAATCTATCATATTGTCTAAAAAGTTATTTGCTTATTGGATGATGGCAAGTCAAATTCAAAGGGAATTACCAATTTTTAATGGAAAATGTTTCAAAATAATGTTTTCATTTAAAACTAGGCAACTGTATCTTTACTAGTATTATTATTGTCTAGTTCTCACCCTGTGGTCGAAATTTGACCACAATATATGAATCAGAATAGAGTAAATTCACAAATTTAAAAATTAAAATTGATTCTACAGTATTTTCAATATAAGATCACAAACGTATTTCTTATATAAAATTAATTAACATAATAAATATCTGTATATTAAACATATTTAAATATATGCAAATTATCTCAAGAGCTAACACTCACTAACATTTTTTAAATAACGTTTAATTAAATCTAATTTCCATTAACTTTCTATAATCAACAATAACATATATTAATAAGTGTAAATTACTACGCCAATGAACATAATAACAAATTATACAATATAATAATACAAATAAAAGTATACAAGATCCTTTTTCGCTTTTATATTATAAACATAAATATGGAATAATAAATGAATAACACATATTTGTATATTAAAACAGAGAATATATTAATAAAGAATATAAACCCATTTTGAAATTGATATTTCAACTTAGCATGAATGTTAAAAAAATTAGGATCACAATTTGGTAATTCATTCTTTACAACTATTAAAGGAATGCATTTGCAATAGTTAAATCAGGTCTATAATTTAAATATTAACTTAATTGACACAAAGTTCAGAGAATAAAATATCATATAGTCACATATCTTATTGCATTAATCAATAAACAACTTAATATTTATCAACGCTTTAAAATGTTTATAAATGTACTGTTAATAATTCATTATTTCTTACATTTTTCCTATGTTTCCCATCTATACAAATTATTTGGTTACTTTTATTTAAATCCTGCATATTTTTATTACTTCATTTATGTATTCATATAGTCCTTACCTTTTGACTATATTTCTCACCTAAAATATATATTAGAAAACAATAAATACATCAAGCTGATTAAAAGAACAATTTCTTTACCAAAATATTCAAATAAAATTGCATCGTTCTGTGCTTTTCTATTTCACTGTTTGACCTCACCCTGCACCTTGCTATTAGTTCATCTTTAATTCGTCTTCTATCGCTCCCATTTATTTATTGCTTTCTAATTTGTCGTTTGTGTCCCAATTTTATTAAACTATTTTATAATTGTTAATATTCTATGTGATACTAGTTTTCTCTTGATGCACAAATTAACGTATTTATTACCTACAATATTCATTTACTGCTTTGTTATGATTGCATTTACCTATGAAACCTGTAATTAATCAGAATCCAATAGCAACAAATTTTACAGAAAAATCTTAGCAACCTTTAGCATTATTTTTGTTACAATTATAAACTATGATTCCAGAACCTTATCAATTAATAAGAGTACTTAAACAAGAACATTTTTTAATTTTTTTCCTTTTCTTCACTTGGCATCAAATTAACTCAACATTGTGATTTCGAAAAGCTAAATATCTTGTATGCAAAAGAAGCATACGATTATTGTTATTCTCGAAGTTTGCTAATCTATGTTGGGATGAAATTTTTTTTTTAATTTTCTCTACAGAAAATGGAAATAATAAATTTACGTGACCATACCATTCTTAATCCTTTTTTATCCAAACTTCCCATAACTCTTTAATATTTCCGACATTACGGGAATAACTGAAAATAACACAAAACACTTTTAAAAATTATATAACTTCGTTAATAATATTTTAATCCATCTCTTTCCATTTTAATATTATTTCAAATGTAAAAAACCAACATTCACCTAATTATTCAGTCTGAATCTTATTCTCATATAGGAAAGGCGATGGTAGTAGTTCAAAAAATGGAATACAGAGACTGGGGCTTGGTCACAGAATTCACATTCATTCTATGCAACGTTTGAGGATATCAACTAGCTGTGAAAGAAATAACAGTGTCCCAGTCTCAAACGATTGAGTTTCACTGCATGGGAACGGACAGGGGAACTGTATCAAAAAGAAAATCCTTAAATATAGTTATTACTAAAAAATTATATTTTATTTGTTAATTTAATTATAGCACACAAGTCATGTGCCGATATGGATTCATTTATTATTGATATACTTATTACTATACCTATATTATTATATATTATTAACTTTTATATATTAAATTTAATATAATACAGGTTGATTTTAAAGAGTCAGTCGCCCGATTATTCATGAGAGCTTGTTTATAATTAAAGTAGTTAACTAGATACAAGCAAAATCTAGCAAGCTGCTAGAGTTGCATTGGCAACCAATATTCTTAACCAAAAAGTGCAACAACTTGTTGATCAGTCAGTGCGCCGACTTTTAACCATCCAGATATTAAGATGTTCCTGTACAAGCCAGTAAGATGGTGGTAAATCTCAGCAGCGTAATAAACAAGGAACGTGTTTATAAAGCATTTTTAACAAAAAAATTGGCTTAGGTAGGTATTAAGCTAAATTGTGTGTATATAGTAGAATATAAAATACGTGTAGTAGATAGTTTAAATAAGGGTTTTGTTTATTTTAATTTAATTATTGCGACGATTATTAAGTACATATTTTATTTTGACTTTTTATTTTATTACAACTTTTTTTTTGGTTAAAAATCTAAGGTTGATTATTTTTTACTTTTTAGTGAGTTCCTTATTTGTTTAGTTGAAGTCAGTTTAATTTTTTTGTTAAAAATATTTTATTTTTCTCTTTTTAATATTAAATATTTACTCAACAAATTACGCACTTATTTAATTAAATATTACAATGCGTAGGCCAAGTTAAAGTGCAGCCCGTACGAGAAAAAATAGGAATAGAGACACAATGATTGAAAATAAAGAACGTTTCACGCCCCAAGGTCCGCTACCTAGTCTAGCTGAATTGACAAATGTTCCAACCAAACTAGAAGAAAAAAAAGTTGCTGCCGCCGTCGGGATTCGAATTGTTAATTTTAAATTATGGATGCATTCTATAATAAAACTCTGACACTGCTTCCCAGGCCCCAGATTCCCAATACTCTAGATCTTAGTCGAAATTGCCGCAGCTGCTTGCGAGATTTTAACGAAATATTTGGACAAAAGAATTGCTAATTTAATAGTATAAGACAGATTAAAATATATATACAATAAAATACTTTTGTATAAATCGGAGGGATGAAAACTATAATTTTAAATGCTTCGGTATAATTCAAAGTTACATATAAAAATAGTAGAATACTAAGTCCTAATGTACCTGGTTTAATACTAGACGATATTTTCAGGGAAATTCCAGAGGCGACAGTGGAATCCAGAAAGCTGAACCACCTCTACGAAATATCGGCTCAGGTTACAATGCCCGAATTAGAAAGGCCAGAAGAATTTACCTGCGAGCTTCGTATTCCCGAAGTGAATTACACCACCCGTCGAGAGACAGTATTTTATCCAGGTAGGAGTGTAGAATAACGAAAAAGCCTAATTGCGAATACTGCGACCGACTAATTAGCAATTAGCGTCCCTTTCGTCGGCCCGACTATGTCTCGGTCTTTTACAGCAACGTTTGATTAATTCTTGCGGAATTATATAACTTTATTTAGTACGTCACTTACGAAATATTAAACTTACAAACTTTATCTTATACATCTACGCATAATTAAATTATTTAAATAAATTTGTCTGTTAAGGTTATGCTTTCGTATAATTTATTAGTATTAATAGTTTCGATTAAAACGTAATATCTAAAAAGTATTTAGAAGATAAATGATTTGACATATGATTTATTATACATTCAAAAAATTAAGATCAAATATATCCGATTTAAGAAAAGTCAATTTATATCCGACACGATTAATAAAACCTGTAGAATTATTAAGATATCAACTTCCAACACCAACATTAAAGCGTACTTGTCACGTATCTTGTGAAAGTATGAAGTATAATGACTAATAGTTTAATCTTTTACCACGACAAGTTGGAAATATCGACATAGATCATTATAATTCTAAAAGACTATCGGCTCTACAAATATTCGGAGTATATATTTTTATCAATCACATCTCGTCACCGAAAGATCTACTCCCAAAAAATTCATCCTTAGAAACATATTTACCAGATCGAATTAAAAACAATTCTGGCTCAGCCATATTTTGAGGAAATCAGTTTTTCTAGGGCAAAATAATCGATTTCTGATTAATCAGCAAATATAACCAGTTTCCGCTGATTCTAATCCAACAAACATACATTTCGCCCAAATTAGATAAACCTTCTATGTTAACCAATTGATCCTCAAGTTGTACACTTTCTCAGACTTAAGTAACCATACAATCAATCCTAGACGTAGGCGTCAGTTTTGCAAGTTCCGATGAACCGAAATTGACCGAAACTGAATAATGTTGAAGATTTTCTAATTCCTTGTTGCATAAATACCTTCCACCACATTTGGCTTAAAATTGCCTGACATTACCCATGAAAGATAAGAGTCAAGAACCCTAATATTTTTAGCACAACTTCTCATCTCTCCAGCAAACTACCAATTCAAATAAAAGTTATTTTAGCTTAGTTTTTCAAGCTACAAAGCGTCGTAAAGCTACCATGACCACAAAACAGATTTATATTTATTAAGCCTACTCAAACACAAACTCGTTTTTCTAGAGTTTCAATATGAGAATATGAGATGCCTGCAAATTCACTGTGAGAAAATGCCTAAAACATCATCAAATATGTAAAGAAAGTAAAGTGTTATTAGTCGACTATTTCAATTCTGTAAATGCACCAAAGACAATTCTGAAATTCAAGATTTTGATGCATTACGTTTCGAAAAGTACATGCTGCTGACGTAAAGTATACATTATTATTATATGAAGCTATACAACTCTTTTACTATCTTTTACCCAAAAAAAAAGTTTTTTCAGACAAATGGTTGAATATATTAAGCTTTAACTTATAATAGCTAAAAAAATATTGGAAACTGAACAACTACATTAATTCTGTCAATAGTTTTGAAGATCTCCATATTTCTGTCAGTCCACTCAAATTTATTAACCCATTTTTTTTACTTTTTCCATAGGATTTTTTTCAAACCATTTGTTTCATACAAGATTTGTACTGACAATTACAAACACAACAAAAAGAATGAGACAAGTAGGTACATCCGTTCTGAGGTGGTGCGTTTGCATATGTTACATTCGGTAATTGATTTTTGTTTATATAAATGCATGCTAATTGGTTTATTTAATAGGCTTGTTTATTTTAACATATAAAAAGCTGATACAACTGAGTCGCTTTATATTCAGAAACCAATTTTAAAAAAAGCAATCTGACAATATTTTGTCAACTGTCTTCGGTGTAATGGTCTTCATATTATAACATTTAAATGCAAAAATATTTTCTTAAGCTCCTTTTTCTTCCAACCTTGTCCTAATAACAATACAACAAATATATATTTTTCCAATATGGTGCAGTGGTTCTGAAGTTATGCGCGTACATATATTTTGGCTATCAAGTTCAAGAGCTACCTAAACTCGCGTCGTCTTATTAACAAAGCGACAAAACCTACGAGCGATATCAAGTACTATATATCATAAAAACCGTGCTTTTGTCCCTCCTGGAAACAGCTCTGGTGAAAGTGATTTAATCTAAATAGCCCCATTTTGTTATTTAAACTTCAATATATTTGAAAGCCATTTTTCTTCAGCTTCGCAGGATTGACGTATACTAAATGGGTAAGTTTCACAGAACATCCCCCAGAATAGACTTTTCCAGACCATACTATAAAAACCAATTAATATTCTTTAGAGATTGTCCGACCTCGGAAATAACGTTACACTTCCTGAATCTTTTGTTCGACGTAAAAGGTTGATGGATATCCGGATTCTGTTCTTTTGTGTTCGTGAGGTTGCATCTGCCTTTTGAAACTTCCAGTTTACATAATCGATGTATAAATGTTTCAAATTTTATGGCCTAGTTTATGAAGTAGGAATTAAAATATTACACGACTTTTAAAACTATACGTTGTTGTAGAGAAATCATTGTTAAAATTTTATTTTTGGCACCGATATAATAATACATCACCATATATATACAGTAAAACAAACTCCACGGAATAATGATGTTTTATCAGAATATTGGAAAGATTTATTGAAATCAATAAAACGATTTGAGAAATTACAAAAAAAAACATAATTTCGAAAATACCTTCAGATGAAGAATATAGACCGTAAAAAATAGTTTAACTAGTATATCATATTAATGTAAATAATACAATAAGCCTAAAGATAACTTCAACACAACCATAACAAAAAATTATTATATACTGAAAAAATATTGAGATAAAAATAATTTATAGGTTTAAATATATATGGACATACTTTCATATGTTGACAGAACAAACATTGAGACTAGATGGAAAAAGTAGGCCACGTTTTTTTTATAATTTTTTTAAAAATTGGTTCCAAACTCATTTGAAATCAATAATTCGAAAATTAATTTAAAATAAATCTACCATTCAATATGATACTATAAACATCATAATTAATCTTACCTTCGTTGGTAATAGCCCAAGCATTAGTTAAGATATAGTTCGTATTGAAGAGCCATTTGGCTTAAGAGTTATAGAAGAACAGAAAAAATGTCATCTGAATGAAATCTGAATGAATCTGAATCTGACCGAATGATCATCTGTTACTGTGGATCCAAACAGGATCCAGTTAAAGTAAATGCAGCAGTTCAACTAGTTCTGACCACTGATACTGACTAAGAGAATGGCATCTTGTGCTAATATTGTATACCGAATAGTGCAAGCTTTAGAGGCATTTTCTTCTCCAAGACAATGAGTACTCATCTTACTAATAATCAATATCAAAATATATCTCTTTCTATTGCTTAATTTGCAATCGTTGTAGAACTCCGAGACCCGAAGCACTTATATAGTCTGACATATCTAAGCTTGAGATATTTCATACATTTTATAATATTAACATATTTAATAAATTAAGTTACTTATTTAAGATGCGACAGTCAGTTCATCGAGGAAGAAAGCCATAAATGAAGAATACAAATACTTCAACAAACTACATACAGTACTATAAAAAAGACATTGATCAAGATCATGGAAAAAGATCTACAAACCAATCGCCAGCGATATCGAGACTTAATGAACAATACTCGTCATACGCCAGCAACATCAGCCAGTTGGTTGAGTACATTCAGACTACGGATTGCTGATGATGGTACATTTATTAGTTATAGTTTAAATATACTATATTTTTATAACATTTCCTATGTCATTTTATACTGAACATATTTTAACCACTATGGATTTTGGAGTAAGAGGATTAGCATAGAAAATATTTTAATATTGTTGTGTTTGTCTTCCCTATTAGTTAATATATAAAAAATTAATATTATAAAAATAATCCGTTAGAACTTTTGGATAATTAGTGGTACTTAATGTTTTTAAAAAATCATTGATTAGAAAAAAATATCAAATTAAGAAACCTGAGAAAGAATTCATAATTGAGGAAGAAACCCATAAATGAAGATAACGACGACATCATTCAGAGAAATTAACGAAATCCATTCAGACTTCTGTGTCATTTGAAATGAGCAACTACGAAAAAGGCATTGATCATGATCATAGGAAACGATTTGAATTGTTTAGGCTACAAGTTAGAACAGTTACGACCAATCGCCATCTATATCGTGACTTGGTGAAGAATATTAGTCCTACGCTAGCAACAGTAGCGAGTTGGTTGAGTACATTCAGGCTATGAATTGATGATGATGATACTTTTATTAGTTATGGTTTAGATATAATATATTTCTTATGTTATTTTATACTGAATATATTTTAACCACTGTTGATTTTGGAGTAAGAGGATTAGCATTGAAAATACTTTAATATTGTTATTATTGTCTTCCCTAATAGTTAATATATCAATATGGTAGTTAATGTTTTAAAAAAGCATTATAATTTTTTATTAAAAATATTTAGATTTTATTGTATAAAATGTTATTTCAAATACAAACAATAATAAATCCTTAAATCTCTATAAATATCAATATCTGGTGCAGAAATTCTATACTTCTGATTAAAAATTGTAGAGATTTAAATCCATCAAGAAACTATGTTTAATTAATGTGCAAATCTATGTTTTATCCTCTATTTTAAACATTACAAATGTTGTTCCACTAAAACATCTGTAACCTAGTAGACACACTAGTAGATACCCTGTACACTAGTAGATATAATGACATGAAATTATCCTTATTATCCAAGGATCATATAAGTTACGTTATCTGTTATTAGATATCTGATAGAGTGACCATTATCCATTTAGATATCATCACTCCCAGTGACTAACTTGCCAATCTTCACTGACTGAGATTAGTAGCTATACAAATAATTGTGCTGCCTGGTAACTACAACACAATGTTGATTTTCACATGATGTAAATTAAACATTTTTAATTGATTGAACAAATAAATTTATTGATTTCAAGAACTTGTTATGTCGCTGTTCCATCCAATAACATGTTATTTTTTTCCGTACAGTCTAAATTAAAATTAATCCTAATTTCAACTATTGTTAACATAATGCTGATCACAATAACATTTTTTTTTAAATTATTGTTATTTAAATTATCATATTTTTATTATGATTGCTTTATTCGTTAATATTATAATTAGTTATTTAAAAAACTAAGGTTGCAATTTAATGAAAATTACTGTAGATATTTTATCCAAAATTTACCGCAGTCTTTACCTCGCCACTACCAACGGTCTAAGATAAGAAAATAATAATGAAAGAGAATGTTCATAGTAATATGTTTCTGGATTGGGACGGGTTTTAGTTTCTGGAAAAGTTTTTTACAACTTTTCGTTTGGTAAGGGCCCGAGATAAGGGAACTTTTCTATTTACTGGAAATAGTTTTCGTTACATTGTAGGTTTCTCTCCTAGATGGAGACAAAACGGATGAAAAACGAATGGAATTTCCGTATTTCTGGGAATTATATGAGTCAAATTATTATTTAAGGAAGCATAAAGGGTTCAGCGTGTTTTCAACTTTTTTAATAATGGTATTTTATGATTTGAACTAAAATTATACAAACTTAAAATATAACAGTAAAATTACAAATATAAAATCTTCAATTATATACTAAACTTTATTTATGTCAGTGTACTTTTTATATCGAAAATGATCATAATTATTTTATAATCCTAATAGCTAATATATATTTCTTCCAACAGAGCAAGGCCATCGAAGGTGTCAGTAAGAACAGATATATCACACTTTTAATTAGTAAATACATGTTAATTCTATTTTTTATATTCACAAATAATGTTAGGTCCCTAACTATTCGTTTTTTCAAATTATATTTTATTAAATCATCTGCAACACTTTTGTTTAAATAATATAAAAATATCCTATAACATTGAAAATATATTATAAAACCCTCTAAAATTATTATTTAATTAATTCGAAGAAAAGTGTAATACTATAATGTAAAAATTATTGAACTGATATAAGTAAGCATATGAAGAATGATTAGTTTGAGTTTAAAAACAACAAACAACTGTTGAAATAAGAGAATCTCACACATGAACATAAGATTCGCAATATTAGTGCTTTGTCTGAATTTTGTGTAAAAATTGGATATAGAAACTCATACTAGTTCTAAGAGCTAGTAAGTTTTTGGAAAAAAAGTAAAATATTATCTTAATTTGTTTATGAAACTTTCTAAATAATCTGTACTTTTTGAAAATCTTAAGAGAGTTAAGAAAAATAATACTAATAATAATTATGAATTTATTTTTCTTACTGCTGGATTTTTGCAGCACTTTCTCGCCCAATTTTCATCAGTTCAGTTGAAAATGAATATATTTAAAATAAATTCAAATGAATTGTAGAGATTGATATGATTAAACAAACCAAAATTAATTGAATAAATGATCCGATTTATACCAGTTGATGTATCAGGCGTTATGTCATTGTTCTAGATATTGAATAATTTATCGGGAATATATTTTTTAAAAGTTTCTAGGATGAAAGTATTATAACGACATAGAGCTACTAAAACATATCAAAATTCCAGTGTTTGATCTGCTTTTTACTATCTTAAAAACCAACTGGTCTTACTCAAACTAGTTAATAACGGGACGGATGCAGTTGTTCCTTATCAAATTTTATACTGTTGTCTAAGAAAATTTCAAGTTACAATTACACACATAAAACATACCCATCCCCTTGGCGGGATCCAAACCCGCGACTATCGTACTAATAGGAGTACCGTTCTGTCCGCTTAACCACCGCGGCTACTAAGCAACTTTCAGATGAACGAAATATAACAAAGCACAATTTTTTTCATAAAAACATATCAGAATAGATAACATTTAAAAAACAAAAATTCGGCATTAGGGATAAAACCCATACTGTACTTGAATCCCGGAAGTTATTTTCTTTTTTTTTATCTTGGTTTTCTCTTGTATATATACCGCTTCCTTATATTATTTCTCAACCAGTAATTGAAATTTGTAAAAAGTCAGGCTTTTTGTGGACATGTGAAGAGATTTTCTGAAAAAAGAAGACATTTAAGACGATTACCTTCGAATATACTAAAGCGTCCCCAATTTATAATTATGTAAAATTTGTACGGTTTTTACCTTAATATTATTTTTAGATCCAGAATTTTGTATTAGGGTTTATTCCTTTTGACATGTTACGGACTTGGGAATAAGTAAATTAGACATATTATACTTATTCAAAATCAGAGCTTAAAATAACTTACTCATGACTTAAAATAAATTTTGGCTCTATGTTTTTAAATATACTAATCAACTTGGTCGCTTGTGTAATTGTAGAATAATAATTTGAGGGACTTAAAACAATGGACGCAACACTCGGTTGCAGACACTTCTCTGACTACATTTTTTTCCAAGGTCTATCTTAAGATATTACCGTGGTTTTGTTAGCTACAAAAATATTAAGATATAAACGACTAATTTGTGAGGAAGTTTATTTGAATTAATGCTGGTCAGTTCATCTACCACTTGATTCGATCAACACCATATGACCCATCTTGGAAAACAAATTACTTCCTATGAGAATTACGAGAGGTAAGTTTGTTATTCATCTAAGGATTAGTATTTAGTACCGACATGGTGTTCGTCTCTTTTTCTGATAGGTAAAATGATTAGTTGGATACAAACATTGATCAGATACATAAAGAGACAGTTTTCTATTTAATATTGTTGAGCTGTTTAATATCTACAAACCCTAATAAAGGAACGCTCCAAATTGTATATTCGATGACCACTAGTTTAGCTGGTTAGCTTCAAAAAATCTTCTGTCGAAGCCAATCAAAACCTATTAGAAAATTGTAGTTATCCTGCTTCGTCAAATGCTGATTGTTGATTTTGGTTTCAATGATTTTGAAAGTAATATCAATAATAGCCTGTATAGCCTGAATGCACGCAAAAAATTTAAAATGAAATCGAGTAAAATGCATTGCAAGAGTTATGGAACAAAACCCAGCAGAAACCCTTAAATTAATTTAAAATTGTTTACCAGTTGATAAATAATTTATTTGAAGCATCTATAGGTGATGGGAAAGGTTAAAAAACAAGAAAAATTGATACCAGACTAAATGAATGAAAACAGTATTTCCTACTGTTTAAATATGGTAATTTAATTTCTTGGCAGGAAAAAAAATTATCTGGGGCATTTAGTGACTAACAATGAAAATCTAGTACGATAATCCCAAGTGCAATCTATTGGCGCAAAAGCGGAGTATTTATGGCCATATTACCTTGCTGGGTATGTTGCGGGAATAGCGAGATGTAGTTATAATAAGAGCTGTTAAAACCGAATGAAACTATTACTTCAGATATCTACCAACATCAAATATTAATTTTGGAAAAAACAGCAATAGCGACTAACAGACACACATTCTTTCTCTTATATGACAAATCTCGTCCAAATATTGCAAGAGTGGTGAAGGCTCGATTGTTTCAGCTCAAACAAAAAGTTCAGCACACGGTTGATAAATACTGAAAAAGCGCAATAATCGATCTTTTGACACGATATCTCGATGTAAATAGGAATATGTGAAAATGTTGTACAAAATTATAGACAATATTGGCTTTTTACGATGAACTAGTGATCATAATACATGCAGGCACCTAACAGGATCTAGAACAACACATTAATTCCAAAACATATCAAGTTTATGGTACAAACAAGTAAAACTTTACCTACATTTGTCCTAATAATCTCTATTTTTCTAATTGAAAACAAAAAGATAATTAAGAAATCATAACAAAACAAATTGGCCGACGTTCTCACACATCCTGACCGTTTTCGAGCGAGATAATTTCCCGCACAGTCTACCCCATAAGTTCTCCAAACGTCCTCGTTCCCAGTCTTCCGTTCGGCTATTTCCTTCACAGTTTCCTTTGTTTCTGTCTCTATCGCGCTCCCTAGCGAATTACTCGAGTTTAAAGTTTCATTTCTGCGAAATGTGATACATCGTCCGGCAACACGTCAGTCCTGGTCCCCGACCGGGCAGCTTTATTGTGATTAAAGTCTTTTGCTGTTTGCGAGCGGGCATCGGACGGAGAAGAAATTGGAAGAAGCAACGGTCCGCCAGATTGCGCCACTGGTCGTCGACTCGGACAGTCGTAGTAGAAAATGGAATAAAATAAATAAGAACCAGTTCAGGAGGATTTCGAATAGCACGACATTCGAAATAAGACGGGACGTGATTATTTTTTGTATTGTTTCTTGTTTCTATTTTGAAAATCTAAAAGTATTGTTATATAATGTATGGGAAGAGAGTAATTTTTGGTTTTTCATGTTTTCCAAAGCAAATGTATGCTAGATATGTCTAATACTAATCAATATGTGCCGCTTCGATCGATGGACCTTTAAGTGGCAAAATTCTTCTTTAGCACGTTAGTTCTAACATTTTAACAAATCAAATTCCAGTTAAATAACCACAACCATATGACTTTCACAAACCTTTTTGAAGCCATCTCTACGCGGTTAAGAGAAGAAATGATCAACATATTTGAAAGTTTAATTGCGCTTTAGTTAAAATATGTTATTCAAGATAATTATTATTTAGTGGTAATTTCAAGAAATATATTATTTAAACAGCAACCGAAAACATATTATATAAACACTTTAATGGATAAATTTGGAAGCATAGGTTATTATGAAATATCATATCACATCATATGTTTATTGTCGCCGGTGATCATTATGATCAAAAACTTTACGGTATATAGGTGATAAAATCAATGCAACCAAGTGCTTAAGAAGTATTGTCACAATAAAACAGCCAAAACAGCGAATACAATGATCGGCTGATTACTTAGGTCTACTATACATTCAATTGTTTTAAACACCACATAATAGTTCTAGACGCCTTTTTTTGTAGTGGTATACCTCGGAGGCCTAATCCACATAATTAACAACTATTTATCAAAATAATCTATATCACTTTCATTAGATTTTTACCGTTAGTTCTTGTTTCCTGCATTGTTACACGTCTTCTTGTCAGGTAATTTTAATATCACTGTATTACTCCTTATTTTCTTCTGTAATTATTATATGAAAATTTCAAATTTTATCGATTCCCTCTATATCTTCCGCATACCCCTCAATGGACCTTAACTCTACACCCCGAAATTTTCCTTTGGCCACCTTCACATTCACTATCTGAGTCTGTCCCTTTTTAAAATTATGTTACTACCTGTATACATTTCTACTGATAAAATTAGATTTAAACACTGCATTATCAATTAGAATTAATTATCTGCGCATACATTTTAACCAAATGTTCATATATATTCTGAACAATTACACACATATACAGTACGATTTTCTATAGTTCTATTATATTAATTATATAGCCATCTTTAGTTGTTTCCATTGTCATCACTCTATCTCGGTAACTGTTAACATTTGATCAAGCTCTCACATCTGGAAAGCTTCATTTAGGCACTGTCACTTCCTGAATCACTATTGAAGTTAATAACTAAGCTGTTAATGTAATTATCGGACACATGTTGTCATGTCTATGTAACACGATTCCACCATTTCCCAATTTCCTCTTCAGTATGTTTGATCTGGAGATCACTCAAACCAAAGGTATTATTGTAGACAAGGCTTATTTCCACATATCCAAACATTTATTTACTTGTATTCTCTTCTCGACCCACCCCATATCAATTCTATTGGATTGAATATGCATTGATGGGGAAGAAGGCGTGCAGCAGTACTCTGTGGTCATATTGTTTAGCCATCTGATCCACAGCGTATCCATTTCAGGCCTATTTTTAAAAAAGCAAATTACATAAAAACAGTTAAATATTTCTTATATATTTACCGAATAACAATTTGGAATAGTTCGCTTTATCTTCAAAACTTTATTTAAGTTCTTTTTCTGTTGAGTTTCAAACCTCTATAAAAATTTTCTGGTTTAATTTTGCATGGTAGTTGTCCATAAATTTTTGAAGGAAAAACGAACTCTATTCCAGCAAAAAGAACCGTTCTTGTTTCCAGTATAAAGAAATATATATCTGCAATAAATTATTAAATAATATTATGGCTAACAAGACCTAGTCAACTGCTAATATTTTATTTAGTTCTGTGTATTTATTTTCTGTGTTTTCTGCCTTTACGCTCTCTTTATTAGTGTCTTACCATGAGTGGCTCAACGTTCCATTTTAAAAAATATAATGTATTTCATGTAGATACACAAATTTAAATACTGGTTTTAAAAGCAATATCTGGATGTTTCATTAGCCCTCTTCATGTGTTATCCTTTACACCATTTAAAAATTATATCTCCTAGCGGTGTTTGAAGGGGTGATCTAAATTCCCCAAAGGGCTACATGCTCCTAAGTTTTATAAAGATATCTAGGTTTATGTATATGTCAAAAATATCTTTTCGACAATATTCCCAGGAAGTTAATATTTAATATTATTAATACATACCTCCGCAATACAGTTCAATGGCTCGAATCAACTCCTGTTCGAATCGTCCTTATTCGAAAAACCGCCCGTTTATAACCTCTAATTGAACGGGATTGATACGATTAAAACTGCTTTGAAGAATTAGCTGAAAGTAGATATTTAGCAGCATCACCGACCAGTACCAATCCAAACCGAATTTTATAGACTGATTTGGTTACATGTTCCGACACATCGGACAGCATTATATCTCTTTTAATTAGCAGTATATATTTTCGGGACGGGCTATATAATTTGTCAACTAAGTATTTGAATCGACTTACCAGAGACTAATATATATCATTTACCTAAAGATAATATTAATACATAGCAAAGAATCGAAAGTTAAGAAAAGAGAGCTAATATCTCCAGCAAATCAAGATATGTTACTTGTAACTCAATGTTACCTATGTTAAAATCTCATTATTTCATTCCGGAAACTAGAATCATGAGTTTATATAAAATATTCTTAAATATAGTATAATTTATTGTAACTGTTAATACTGGGATATAATTCTACATAAATCAATATCTGAAGTTGCAAAAAGGTAAATTTAACTACACCGTATCGGAATAGAGCTTGGGCCTTTTTGCCGCCGTTATATTTCACCGCAAACCTTTAGCAATCTCTACCGGGAAATCTTGCTCCTTCCGCGATGATTAATATCGAGGTCAAATTACACGCTCTGACCTATTATGGTCATTATTCGTGATGGCCAAGGACGTGCGGGGAGGGTATTAATACTAGCACCAGACGGAATAAGCGAAATAGTTTGGTTTGTTAGAGGCTCGAGATATCTGTGCGGTGCGGTCTTTGAATCTGGGCCTTGTTGGTTCGCTGCACATTACTATCCTCATTTTCGTTTGGGTTGACCGTTTCCTCTTCTATAAAATTATAGTTTCCGAAAAGATTTTGGTAATTTCATAAAAACCATCGAAAAAAACACTAGTTTATGTATCAAAATAAAAATAAAAGAAGCACTATTAATATTAATTATTAAATTTAATATCAATAATCTTTATCCATATCTTATTAATCTTTATTAATATTTTATAATCTTTATTAATCTTTTATTAAGAAGATTATTTATTAAAGCACTAGAAGCATATTTATTATTATTGTAAAGACAATATATATTAATCAATATATTTTCTAAACATTTTTACAAATGTTTCTCATCCTTCTGGTGACATGGTGATACCGAACGATTTTGGCTTGGCATGAATATTTGCATATTTCTTTGGGATTTCGAAACCATGTTCCAGCCAAGCCATGTTCCATCGATCTGATTAAGTGTTACTCAGAGACAATACGTCAAGCAATATGTGGTACAGCTTTGCACTCCATCTGTAACAGTGTAACGTGTGGCCGAGGATTGTCATGCAAGAAGAGGAAGTACGTCGTTTAATGTGTTTAATTAACATCTGTAGTAACAGTGTCATTTAGTTTTAACTCCATTTTTAACTCACAATACACCACACCTTGCTAATACTATTTGTATCCCGCCTTTTTGATCCTTTTTATGTCTTATAAAAGGTCAGTTCAAAAGTCCCCGGCCTACCATAGTAAAACGCATTTTATGGGGAAAATTAGTTTTTTTATTCTACATAATTCCCTTTAAGGGTGATACGATTATAGCGACCATCCAACTTTTCGGTACCATTTTTGTAGTACGATTTGTCCTTTGCTTCAAAATAGGCCTCAGTTTTGGCGATCACCTCTTCATTCGACGAACATTTCTTCCTTGCGAGCATTCCTTTGAGATCTGAGAAAAGGATATTCAATTAAACAGATATTTAGATTGACACTTCACTTTCTCAACAATAGATATCGCTAATCAAATTACGTGAAAGCTCCATATATCAAAATAATTTAATACAGGAAAATATTTATAAATTAAATCATATTATAAAAGGAATAGATATTTGTGAAGAAATAATAAATTGTGTTAACCGTAATTCAATCAAAATATTATCACTTTTTGTAACAATATTACCACAATATACATGGTGCCATTAGCCATTAGTTAGATATTTACTCATCTTAGAAATTGGAAAATAATTTTAAGTAGACAAATATTATTTAAACATTTTTCTAATAATACTCGTTTTTACTTCGACTCATTTGTGTAATATAAATATATAAATAGATATGATAAGTTAAGTTAAGCCAAGAAATGATGCCAACGGCTTTGAATTAATTTTCTATAAATTAATTAGTAGCAAGAGCGGATAGCCATCCGTAAATCTAGAACAATACTTTTTATTGAAAAGAAATTGAAACATGTTAAGAGCAAAAGTCTTTAGTGGATACAGTTTGATACAGTTGCAAGGATATATCCTCCATCCTCCTTTTAATATGAAGGCTCACATATATTGAACAACTTCCGAGCCACGTGTGTCCATTCAGTTTTTTGCACAAGTTTCATAGGGCGAGTTAAAGAATTGAAGCAACTCATTAGTCTTGAGGAGGTAAATTAAAATCATAGACCATCAACTCAATATTGATAAATATCTGAATAAAATATGAAAGGATTACACAAGTGTTACGTCATATGTCATAATCAACTAAATCAATCATATTCAATAATCAACTAATGTCGGATTAAGAGAATTAGTTCTAGGTTATTTATATGCAATCGATGAAAATTATGGTATGGTTCGAATAAAAATGGTTAATATTAATTATCAATACATTTAAAATATAACTATTGTAATGTAACTGTTCTACAAATACTCAATTGGTATCTCATGGTATCGCTTTTGGCTCTCTTCTTATAAGCCACACTGCCATTATCTACTTCCATTTAGGATAACATAACGAGGGGAATAGAAATGAGTGTTCGCAAATTGGACGGAATACAATAGATTCGATTATTTCACTATTCCTTTTTTATTCACAACTAGCGACCCGCCCCGGCTTCGCACGGGTGCAATGCTGATACTAAATTAAATACACTACAGAAAAAATATGAACGTTGTATATAAAAACATAGCGGCCCGCTCCGACTTTGCACGGGCATAAAATATATATGCCTATGTCACTCAATGAAAACATGATTAAAATCGATCCAGTATTTTTGATTCATTCATTACTGCCCTTGGCCTGCACGCATTAAATTTGGAGTAAAACAATTCCACTTCCCCTATACTTACTATGAAGATTTCCTGCTATCTTTGGAATATCTAAATTCATAAAATTTTTATTACATTACACATTTTTAAACGCAAATTTTAAATTTGTAATATCTCCGAAAATATTTGTTTAATTTACATGCTGTAAGGAACCATATTGATCTATATTAATTGCACACTGTATTTAAGGTACTTAATTCGATAAGGATTAATGCCGTATTGCTTAAAATAGCTTCGTAAATAAGCCATTTTCTCACGTAAAAAGTAAACAATAAAAATGGTTAATGTGGGTTATCCCTAAAAGATAAACATATACCATCGCGGACTTTTTTGTAGACCTTTTTATGGTGTACAATACTGAAGTACATTAATTTGATCTAACTCGTAGGGTTAGGCAGCGTTTTTGCTAATTGCTAAATAAGCCTAAAAAATAGGTTAATTTACGACATCACGTTAGAAACCTCTAAAATTAGCAATGTTGCCTTAGTATATTATGCATGTATTATACATATAAACCTTCCTCTTGAATCACTCTATCTATTGAAAAAAACCGCATCAAAATCCGTTGCGTAGTTTTAAAGATTTAAGCGCACATAGGGATATAGGGACAGAAAAGGCGACTTTGTTTTATACTATGTAGTGATATCACTTTTATGAAGCAATCAAAATATAAAAACCATCTATAGAATTCATAGATTCTCGATAAACCATAGGCTTTGATTGTTGAGTCTTTAACTTATTCTATTACACAAATTTATACTAAAATAATGGCAGTGCAGACTTCGCAGTATTTAAGTAAAAGAGAATATTTAAATAAAAAAATATTTACTGAATATACGCATTTCTGATATTGATGTTACAAATTTTACTCCATAAGCACTCTAACTAATAAAAAAAATAGTGCACTGTTAAAATACACTCCAATATAAAATGCACTATTACAACAATAGTATCGCTTTTTATAATCTTCACAGATTATTATACTATAGTTCATGTATTTTGATAGTAAACAGATATTTTAATATCAATAAAACCACAATCAATAATTTTCCACAAACTACAGATATAGAACATTAAAAATACAAAATAATTACTTACATTTTTAAAATTTAAGTCACTTACTTGTGCTTATACACTTGGTGGCAATTTTTGAATTCAGAGGATGAAAAGAGATGTGAGTAGGCTACATTCATTGTGTGATGAATTATTTCGTTAAAGACCATTAATAGTTGAATATCATTGTATAACTAAACCAAAATCCGCAATTATTCCAGAAAATATAGATAAATACTCAAACTTCTTCAGAACACGCAAAAGTAAGTTACCTGCGATAGTTAACACCTTAAATATATCAAGTGGTCAATCAAAAACTCTCGTTTTTGTACAAAGCTGTATCTAGCAGTTGCTTTCATTTTGATGAATAATTATTGAAAATTCAGACTAAAGAATAGCCTCCAAAGTCATCTCTGAATAAACACTAATATATGTATAGTGTGTAAGATATCAAAAAATCAGAGCACCTTTGGAATTAATCTATGACCGTTGAGTATAGATATGAATGTATATATGGTTATTTTGTATGCATCCTATCATAGGTGAAAGTTATGAAAGCAAGGGCAGCCGTTAAAACCGACATTTTCAAACAAAAAAATACATATTTTCCAAGAGTGATGAGAAAAAAAAGAGAGAGTACGAGCGACACCATCCATCTTATTAAAATTCAGCAGATATAACCACTTGTCCTAAAACTGGATCGTTCGTTCGTGCCACCAGGCTCTCGTCGTATAAAAACTGGAAAATTATTTCGGAATTTGTATCCAGGCTTTTTGTCGTCTGGTCTCTCCGCCGACCCCCCGAAATCTCTCCGGGGAAATCTTGGTTGTTTCGCGATGATTAATATTAAGGTCGAATTACACGCTCTGACCTATTATGGTCATTATTTCTGACGGTCCAAGGTGGATGGCCCGGAATTAATTCCGGAACGGATTCAAGGAAATAGTTTCCGGTTTCGTACCGTCCCGAAATCTGTTAATTTTTGGTCGATATTTGAAACATCTGACTTCCGCTTTGCTACTTGTTTGATGTCTCCCGTTACGCCTGACAAATTGTTGAGTATTATAGGTTTAGCGAGGACATTCGTTTTCAGAATGAACAATTAACGCTAAATAAATCATGCAACGTACAGACGCATTCGTTTTATGTTAAACATCTTTGCTGTAGTGATAACTAACGTGATATTAACAAAAACCGCCAATAATAATTAGTACAAATTTACTAGTAATATAGTACATGCTTGTTTTATTTATAATAAATTTGACTAATCAGCTTTACAGCTACAAACTTCACAAACATTAAAAAATTCTAGTGGTTGAAATTAGACCACAATTTGTTACACATCAAGTTAATCAAGTTTCTCACATAATGGAGTAATGAGGATATTTTAAAAATTACTTGTTGTTCTATTAAAACTTATTTTTACATTATTTTAAACATAAGATCGGAAATATATTTGATATATAATATTAATTAAAGTAATATTTGTCTGTATTATTAAATTATTAATAATTAATATATTAATTATATTATTAAAAATATATTAAAATATGTCCAATCAATCTCAAGAACTAACACTCACTAACCTTTCTTAAATTGCATCTATTTAAATATAATTTCCAGTAAGTTTCTAAAGACCACCAGGGTATTGATGAGTTTAATACACCACGTAACACAATACAACTGAAGTATCACAAGTAAAATTCGTTTAAGAACGGCAACAAGTTCAGAGAGTCAAATTTAAATATATATAATATTTAATACGTTTCAAAAAATAAAATGCCATATAGCTAAACAAATTCATACATATCAATGCTTTAAATGTTTACAAAATTGCTGTTAATATATAATTGTATATAATATATAATTTATTCTATTTGTCCAATATGTTCCATCTATGCAGATTAGAAAATTTACAAATCCACTAGGTCTTCGACATTGCCTTATGTCTCATGTGAGGACTAAAATTTCAATAACAAAGGAATAAATAAATTATATAAACTATATAATATTCAATATTACTTGCACGATTTATTTTAACTCTTGATACATATTTATTAATGTTAGTGCTTTATTTGGAAATTCTTTCACTAACCTGAACTAACCTTTTAAACCTGAACTCAATTAGAAGTTAACGAAGAGTAAACTTGATAGAAAAATCTTAATAACTTTTAGAATAACCTCTAGTACAATGATTTACTGAGTATCCAAACCATATCAATTACTGTCAGTTTTGAAGTAAGAACAATTTTTTTAGCTGTTCTGTGTTCAGTAAGCTACAAACCAGAAACTGAACAACAAATCAGATGCTGTTTGCGAAAATCTAAATATCCTGTAGCTAAAGGGGACAGATTATTCTTATTATTTTCACAAAAATTATAAGCCTAAATGTTCCTTGATATTTTGGTGAAATCATGTGGAAATAAGATATGGTCTTCATATATTGTAGATGTATTGTTCTTAGGAAGATCCCAATTTAGCCTATATAGCTGATTCATGCTGGTCTTGCTCAGCTAAGTAGTATATATGTTAATCAATATCGTGAGGTGGTGTCCACATGAAGGCTACATATTTGCCTATATCACTGGCGCAATAGAGATTATTAATATGATTAGATTTAATCATACGTATATTGATACATTTAACATAAGCATTGTCATAATCAATCTATAACCAGCGCTCACAGACAGTGTCTACTTCTCAAACAATACGCTAAAATTCCACATGTATTCGTGTATTCTTCACTAAATCTCGCTACAATTGATTTTCAGATACTTCTCAGATCGATTTCTATAATCTGGACCCATGAGATTTTCGCAGCTCTTTGCTACATCTTCCACCCAAAAATTCGACTTCGCCATAGAAACATCCAAGGAAACAACTGTGCAATCTTATAAAAATACAATCTTTAGAAAACACTATAGATATAAATTGTTTTCGATAATATAGCTATATAAAGCAGTCTTTCAGAAATTGCTCCAAATTAGCATGTTTGTACAATAAGTTCATTATTTAATGTGAATGTCAATTTTGTTTAAAGGTTAGGAATACAAGTACTTTCTTTCCCTCATTTAGAATTTCTTTACAGTCTCCGTCAACTAATAGCCTTAATGAAACTCAAGACGTTCAGGCTGTAAAACTTTCTTAGCTAGCAAGATTAGGTATAAGCTTTTAACTCTTTGGTGTCATGGTTGTTTATAAAAATTTCTATTGATACTATTTTTCGAAACAAGCACGAGGAAACAAGATAAGGTTTTAAACGTTAATCAAACGACTTTCAAAAATATGATGCATATAGTCAATAGTTATCAAGAGTCATAGTGTTTACTAAAATGAAACATGTTAATGCTAATTTCTTACGTTTTCTAGGAACTTACTGAAATACCCTCGTAACAAAAAATATTTTGTTTTCTATCATATCTTCACTCATTAATACTCCTGCTGATATATTAAGTTTGTGAAAGTCTTTTGTAAAATTTTTTTTTATTTTGTCGACAGATTTCTTCATTTTTCCGACATCAAGCAAACCGTATTATATTCAGAGATTTAATTAAAAAATATTTCTGAAGAACCCGCTGTAGCAAGAATAACGAGATTTTTATTTAGCTTATATGTAATATTAATAGCCGAATTCTTGCAGAAGGTACATATATTACACCCTTTATGGAAGGGGGAATGTATAATTATATTTACATAATACAAAGAAGTTTCTGCCTTCCTCTGTATTATTTACGATTCACTAAAACAGCATTAGTGTTGCGATAATATTACATGAGGTATAATTAGTCTAATTTGAATATATGTCTTAGTATAATTGTTGACTAGTTTTCATAGAATTAAAATTAGATCACTTTGTCGCGAATACTAATTTACAGTGTTAATAATGTTAAGTTACGACTGGTAAATAATTATATTTAAATTACTTTGATATGCTACTATCACAAACAGGTTATTTGCTTCATATTTAAATTCAATCACTCCAAGAAAGAAGCTTAAAATTCAAAAGGCTTGAATAAACAAGGAAGCTGTGGAAAAATGTGATAAAACAAGAAATTACAAAAATTTAGGACTTATAGTGTTGAAAGTAACTCATCATTGTTTTAGTAGTACGCTTTCCAAAACTAATAAACCTTGCAGATATGCATTGTATTCAATTTTCTCCATTATAAAAAATACTGTAGACCATCAAATTTGAAAAAATTTCAATAAATAAATACGTTATCAAATTTACATAAAACATCATATATGTCCATAAAAAGGATAATACTTAGTACCATTTTTATTACAATATTACAAATTCATTCATAAATCATTTCGATTGATCAAACAAAACCAAATGAAAGAGCGTATTTGCTAACTATAAGGTAGACCTTTGTTATTAATATTATAAATTTAATATCAAAATCTATCAGAACGATATAAGTAATACCACGTTAGCTTTTAGAATAATTAAGAAGGTATACATTGGTGCTTGAACTGTAGCTACGTGTACGTCTATCGTTTCATAAATTAATCACCCGTACAATCTTAGGCTTCTACGTCTGCTCTGACTAATACATAAGTGAGAATATTAAAGGTTCCTTGCCTACTTTAAACTAGAAAGAGGCAGTTGCGGTTTTGGATTCAGACGCTACTTCTCCAATATTTAAGGCTCAGACCGCTTGAATTTCCGACTATCTATTGAAACTTTCATATCGTCTGTTTGATGTAGATTTATAAGTACACGGTATGGTGGAATTGCCCTAAAATTTTAATAGAAAAGGAAATCTGTAATATCTGCTTTTGTTAATTCAGCTGGTCCGTTATTAAGGTTCAATTCTATTACCGATAATTTATTTAAGGAACTTCTACTTACAATTTAAAAAGGAATCAGTCCCAAGTTTCATCAGATTTTTTATTTAGAAATGAACCACTTAATCCACCAGCTAAACAGTTAAAAAATGCCATTTATTAGATACCAGACTATGAGAAAATCAATAAAAGTAAATAGTCGTTTATCTTCCATCTCAGCTTTTATTCATAGTTTTGAGTTAAGGAAACCAAACTATGCACCAAAGTGCATCAAGTGTAGTATCTTTGTAGGGGCCCTTAACCCGCGACTTCACTTCCCCAAATAATGAACTGTGTTTGTAATATTTATAGACTTCAGTCACTTAACTTTAATTACTACACAATACACATACTGTACTAGACGCTTATATCCTTATTATGTACCACAAAATAGAAGACTTAGAATGCGACCTCCCGTGTTTAAAATTGTAACCAAGTTGCTCATCCAATTCACCTGATGGCGCGCAAAGCATGTTTACTTACTTCTGGCGGAAATTAAAAAATTGAATTTTAATAAAATATTTTATTTAAATACTAGTTAACATTTGTTTAAGATATTTTCTAAATACATTAAAAATATCTAATATGACAACTGATAACTCATTTTCTAATTGTGCACTGTTATTGCCTTAAATATCATAAAATATAAAACTCTAAATTAAGAAATCATATTTTAAAAATATACTTAGAATTGGAATATTTAAATTTATTAATGATAGTAATTACGGGTTGCGCAATTTTGATTAATCTTTTTTATGTTTTTTTAGGTATTTAATTGAACTTTATACATATGACATGTAGCCATGCAAAATTTTTAATTTTTTCCCTTTGTAATTCTATTTTTTTACACCAGAATAAGCAACACATAATTATTACTTTTCTTATAATATTACCCTCATACGGATGTTGAATACAAGTAATAGTTTTGTAAAATAGTGACATTTGCTGGCGCAACATATTATCCAGAAATTTCTTTATATTTGCTTTGACACATACTTTTGACAATGCATAAAAAAGTCTAGAGATGACTTCAAAAACGTAAATTAAAATAAGTTGCTGGTACCGTGAGACCACATTTATTATACTGGCATACTTCCTCAGCTCTGTATTTTGTCTATTTATTCTATTAACCTCTTTAGAAGCATAGCAAGACTTAGATAGCTATCCTGGACAAATTAATAACTTTTTGCGCTTAAAGTTGTTATACTAGATCAATTTTCATAGTTTAGTCGGTAGTCACAATACACAACAGAAAATTCTTCCTGTTTTGCCTATATACGCTGCTGAATGAAACTGCACTGTTGAAACAGTTCGAACTGATATTTTCAGTAAATTGACAATTGTCAATTTTTCAGACAGTTGGATCTTTCTCGTCAATTCTCAGTTGTCATCTTACTGCTCATTAATATCAAAATCACCACTTTTAAATAGACGAAAGCAACCGACCATTTGAATTTAAAGAAGCGGAATCAAGTTTTAATGGCATTTGATATGGTTTTACAAGAGATTTACCCAAACCAATAATAAACGTAAAGAATATCGAAAATTCGAATTTGAGATTCCACAATCTATATACACTAGTATTAAACTATAATACTAATAACTCAATAATTATAAATATAAAACTGTTATTTTATATAGAGAAATGTCAAAACTATCGACTGTAACAATTCGATTAAGTTGTTTGTTATTCGAATGGATACTTTGAATTTTCAGGAATAGATACCGCTGATCAAAATATATACAAGTGACATATTAACGCGCTTTTCTTTAATTTGTGCAAATTTTCGTACAAACAGACAATAATTTTGCCCTACAAAAATATTTACCAAGTTTTCTTAAATAAATACTACATAGTCTATTCAAAACAGTAGTGACGTACATTATCAATATGTGCCTGTCGAAAGTAGTAAATTCGTTTAACAGTTAGACAATAATTTGCTTCTCAATTTACTCTATTTAAAAGGAGATAGAATGCTCTTTGGCAAGTACGAACCTGTAATCGAATAAAAAAAGTTGCAAAAGTTGTCCGTTTGTCAAACGTCTGCAAAATTCTTCAAAATATGATAACTACTGGTTATAAACTGGCAAACGTTGTTTTAATAAATTTCAAATCGCCCCGATTTTTATTGAAAATATTTTTTGCGCGTGCAGCTGCACTTGATATTAGTACCAGCACGGCCACTAAAACATCTCAAAAAATGAAAAACGATTTAAATTTAAATTTGCTAAAAATAAACCGTCTTTAGGCGAAACGGGTGAATCAAGATCAGCTTGATGTGAGCTGAATCAGAGGTCAAATATACAAAATCTATAAAAATTAGTTAATGGGACTTCCAGACATTGCTTTTAAAAGAATACAATTTTTAAATGAAGGAAGAATTATTATATCAATCTATATATTTAGATGAGACCTGAATATTTCAGAATGGTATATTGGGTCACTCATTGCAAGATGATAATAAATATAGTGTAATTACACCAAATGTTCATTGAAGAAGGTAAACATTAGAATAACTAATGATTAGGTCTTTTTAGTCATAACATTTATTAATAATTCATTGCAAACATATAGTTTCTCATGCTGAAAACAGGAATGGTTTAATTCCTGGTGCAGAATTAGTGCTTTCTTCTATGTCCAGGGGCGACTCCCATAGAGAAATGAACCATAACTTGCTTTTGCAGTGGTTTGAAAATCAGGTTTTAAACAACTTGGAGGAACCATCAAGTTTTATAGAAAAAAAACAGATACCAAGACAGTAAATCAAGAAAAAACGATGTTAAATAATGAACTATTTTAAACTAAAATTCGGTAAATATAAATGAAATATTTGCCGGCTTGGTGGCACAGTGGTAAAGGCGATAGGACGGTCCTCCAACTGTTGCGATAACCGCGGGTTCGAATCCGTTTGTGATTACGTAAAAATCTGTGAACGTTCTAAGCAAGAGTGTAAAATCCGACAATGAAAATGATCCCAGTCACGCCAGTAACCAGGCTGTGTAAGACCCGGATGTCTTCTGGGATGATTTCTAAAGCTGATCACTCGCCAGTCGGCAGGCTTAATGCTGAGGACCGTGGTTCGGAGCCCACGTTAAATTGTAGGTCCAGTCCAGATAAAATAAAAAGGAGACTTTAAAATATATTTAAAAAAAAGAAATATTTAATTTGCATTTTATGAAATTTACTCTTTTAGAAATAAGCTTGAGAAAAGATACATGGTAGATCACATTGCTGAATGTTATGACGACTGAATTACGACTTCCTCCCTGTCACTGCATATTTAATCGAATTGATTTAATATGGGGTATTGCAAAAAATTATTACAATAGACATTCAGGTTGAGGAGGATATTCAAATCAGAGCTATCTAGATTTATGGAAAGAGGCATTGTCGAAAATAACACTTTCGGTTTGGATGAGCTCGATCAGGCACATTGAAGAAAAAATTAACAAATGGTAGGATTCTACCATTTTTTTTAGTAAGTTTTTAATATGTTGGAAATAAACAGCTTGGTTATTAACTTGATTAGTGTTTCTGAAAGTGACAATGATTGAATTAGACTTTATGAATGTTGGTTAATGATTCAATGCTAACAACTACCAAGACAGAGTGATGAAAGAGGAATCAAATAAAGGTCAGAATATAATTAATATACTGTAACTGTAGGAAATTGTATTATAGAGTGTGAGAGAAAATGTATGTGCAGAGAAATAATATTAACTCTTTTACTGACATTCTAAATGCATTAAGGATAATGCAGTGATTAAATGTAGTTTTATCAAGACATATGTATACAGGTAGTAACAGAACAAACTAATGAGAAATATAGAAATATCAAAATAACTTTACAAGGAAACATTGCATTGCATAAATATGCTCTCCAATGAAAGGAAAATACATTACTCAAATACACAATTCATAATATACCTATATTAGTATGGATAAAAGCTCACCATAAATATGATAAACCAACTCTAGCCCATAAATTATTGTGACTGTATAATTATTTATAGTTTTAAGTTCTTCCATAATATATACATATAATATATAATTGTTTCATTATTTTATTTAGATTAGAATTTTGTTATATGTCATAATCAAAATGTACTAAAATTCAGAGTTGCTGTGGCAACATTGCGACGTTTTGACAGATTACGTGGTTACACTACTATATGTGATATAAAATATAATGAAATGTAAATTTAATTTAAAATAGGAAATATTTAATGATCAAAATTCGCCAATAATCCATAATGCGACACAATAGATCGGTTACGTATTTATCATGGCATAGACTATATATTTTAATTTTTATTTAATACATTTGTTTTGTTTCTAAATTATTTCTAAATAATTAATACAGCATTATATTGAATCGTGTTATAGACAAGTCTAATAGAAATATGCCGAAAATAGCGATGTTTCATATATATCTAAATAATATGATTTTCAAATATTTTAAAAATGCAGTTCATATTCCATGCGTCCCAATTCGAGGCTTTGTCATCAAACAATATCAATCACAACTGCGTCCGAATGAAAATATTTTGTTTTATATCGCAAAGGTGTTTTATGTTATTTCAATTATTCATGTATACTTTTCCATGCAGATATCAGAATTGAAATCGTTTAAATGTATTTTTATAACGTCTGTGTCAATAGAGAAAAGTATATATTTTATTTATTTAATTTTAAACAAAATTTCTATCGAAACTTATCTGAAATACGTTATTTTTATGACAACTGTATTAATTTATTTTCATTTGAATTTTTATTTGAATTATTCGATGTCATATTAATTAAAACTTTTAATAAATTTGCTAATCATACTGTAGCCAATATTGATTCTTTTTTTTATTCAGAAACAACAATATGCAGTAGTTATATATAGTAAATGTTTTCTGGATTATGATGTATTCAAATCTAATACTAACATTATATAAATTATATTTATAATAATTGGAAGTAATATAGTATGGCATGTCGGATCTACTGTCATAGCAATCGTAAGTAAAAGCGACGAACTTTAATATTTACTGTTATATATAGCAAAGATACTGATTATTTAAGGGAACTATGACATTTAATTTAAAAGCCGCCGGTTTCGTTAGCGCAGTGGTTAAGGCGATAGAACGGTCCTCCTACTGTAGCGATAGTTTCGGTTTCGAATCGTTCTGGGGCATGGATGTACTTTGTGTTTATGATTGTAATTGTAAATATCTTTATAGGCAACAGTGAAAAATCCGACAAAGAATAACCATCCCATTCACGGCAGTAACAGGCTGGGTAAGACCGGATGCCTTTTGGGATTGTCTCTAAGTTGGTCCAGTTAGTAGGCTTAATAGGGAGAACCATGGCTAGCAGCTCGCGTTAAACTATCGGTCAAGTCCAGATAAACTCTCGTTGGTAAAAAGGAGACTTAAAGTATAGAAATGTTTTCAAAAAAATTAAAAATTGCTAAGCATTGACTCTTTCCGTCATCTGTCCAATTTAAATAGTGACTTAAAGGATATTTTTGTTTTTACCTGTGTTACTATAAACATCAAAACTGATCTCCTCTGACTGGTGATCCCATTAACTTAGTTTTAACAGTTCTTGGGCTATAGCTCATTCATCAATTGCTAAAACAAGCTAATAAACTAATAACTAATTAACTAATTAACCTTAATTAATAGACCTTAATAAATATCACCCATTTCATAATACTATTTGGTCATTTTATCTTGAAAATATCATAACATTGAAACTTGAAAAGGAACAAAGGTACTAATTTGGGGAATGTAATAATTCATAAAGCAATTCGACTGTGACGCTGCACATTATACATCACTAAATGAACCTTAACCTTAATCCACAAGAAAGAGCAGTTGGAATTAGTGGTAATTTTGTAGTCAGCATATCTTTGTCTATAAACTTTCCTGTGATAACTGTTGCTTCAATTACATTGCTCATCATCGTTTTAACAGCGTCACTCATTCCATTGCATAGTTTCAGTTAATATAGATTGCATAACATGATTATCACCAAGCCAACCTTAAGCTGTATAGCAACATTCCTGGAAAACCCAATAAATTTATATCCGGTGATGCATTATCCATCAATTCAATTCTTAGTTACTATTATATCTTATACTCATTCATATCATCAATATCCCTATTTTTAGCTGCTAAAACGGCTCGTCTGCTCAACCAACCAAGGTTTTTGTAATGCGAACAAATATGCATGTATTGCGAAATATTTTGATAACAAGTATTTCTTTGAGGTTGTGAATTCTCAAAATTGATTTAAAAGGTATAAGGCCAGTAGAAATATCAATCACAGTTTTCCTATTGGCAATGTCTGTTTAAAGGTCACATACATATTCATTGTGAACTTGAAAGTTTTCACCTATCTCCACATATTTTGTCGCCAGTTCTTGATCTACGAAATCTCGAAAATCTCCTACTAGTAGAATCATACCACTTCTAACAATTTAACAGCAATCTTCATTAATAAATCACTGAAATTAAGAATATAATAGCGGTTGCGCTGAGTGCGTCAAGGAAAAGATTATTTCAGACATATCCACTAGAACTATCCGTAGTTTGTACAAATCAATTCAACAATCTTATCTTGTTGCCCTTCTCCTTCAGATTCTCCTTAATTATCAGGTAAAATATAAATTTTGTCACTTAATACTTGTTACTACATTTCTCACAAACCAACAAAGTTCATTTTCGGAGACAATAGTAAATAAAATAATCTGAAGAACTGATTGTCAATCTATCAAATCTATTAATATTCTTGACCATTCTCCGCTGTCCTCTACCGCACTGACTGACAAGAAAAGAATTAGTCGATTATGTGCAGCCGTGGTGAAGTGACGCACTATTTGCACACGTGATTCGACAATTGGTTTATACTTACGGTTTAAAAGTAAAAAAGTAACCTCCAATAATGTTTCTCGTATCTTAATGAAAATAACTTTTTACTAAAAGGAAACAAAAAAAGGGAAGCCTAAGCTTCACGAGAATATTAAAAGCAATTAAATTAAAAAATTCATCGAACAGTGTCAAGAACTGTATTAACTAATGACATTATTTACACGCTAGTTAAAAGACAGGGGTCATTAAGGTATCCAAATTTATATTACTAAACAAATTTCTTTGTTTTTTAATAAAAAGCTTCAATGTGTTCCCAAAACTACTACAAACATCATTTCAAATATTCGGGATTAATTCGTAACAGTATAATATAAGCCCGGATAACAATGAAACCAAATGTATTTAATATTGCTGCAAATTCATCTGATATAAACCCTCATTATTAAGAAACTATTTTAATATCGTGATATACGCTGATGTTCCGGATTTGAACTACCACGATAGAATTAACAATCTGATACAATTGCCACGTTTATTAAAATTTGAGTGCACTTCCTTGATATCGTGCGCTAATAAATCTATATCCGGTAGCTAGCATGAAAGTTTCAATAGGTAGTATCGGGAACCTAACGAACCGATGCTTTGTATATTGGAGAAATGACAAGTGAATTGCACTGCTGCAATACGTTCGCATTTAAAGAAGAATAAATAAGGAGAATTTTTAATATAATTACTGTGTATATTTGTCACGGTATATTTTGTTATTTTCACTCCACTAATGATACAAATTTTCTTAGATACATCAACACTTACTTATAAAATACTTAAAAAACTTATAAAATTGTTAAAAATATCAAGATATGCCGTCGTATTTCAAGCGACATAGCTATTAGACTGAGTACCTACTATAAAATGGTTTCAAACCATTTACATTAAACTGGATATCAAAAGAATATCGATACTTGAGTTCTACATGAACTAACATTGAAAAATTGAATGGAGTTTTTATTTACGAATGATACTGAATCATTGAAACAATAACAAAGTACGTATTAATGCGGTGGTGATACTAGATATTTGATAGATTAGAAAAGTTGTTCAACTACTCGAACCTCGCCCAATCAATGACTCCTCTCATCACTTTCAACAACTAATGGTGCCGAGCCGAAGCAAGATACTAAACAGCCAGAAATGATAAATAAGAAAGAGGATTGCTTTCAACAAAATAACGCTAGACCACACACATATTTAGTTCCTCGATAAAATTGAAAAATAAATTACTAGAAAATGTTGATGCATAAACCTTATAACACGTTTATAAATGTTCTCAACACAGTAAATTAAAGATGCTTAAAGATAAAGATTTTAAACAGGTTTGTAAAAATCACTTGGTTCAATTTTTGGTTCAGAAATATCAGAGGTTCTGGAGAAATGGAATTATGGTTTCGCCAGAACAATGGTATAAAATAGTGGATAGATAACATATAACAGGTATATTTTTAATTAGTTATAATTTATATGAATAAGTTTGCCCTGAAATACCTTAAATTAAAATATGCTAAAACATGAAAATATCAAAATAACTTTTTACCAACTATACACAGTGTGACATTTTTATATATGCTATATTTACGTCATGGACATAGACTACTAGAACATATTAAAAAATATTACCTGAATAGAATTAGAAATTTTACAAAATTACAACTAACTTATATAGACTATATAAGGTGTTATTATTGGATAGCTTAGATTGTGTACATCAACATGCGTGAAATTCTATTTCTCATTTTTAAATGTTGCTTGGTGAAAAATGCATAATAGCAGTATATGCTTATTTACAAACTCTTATTGCTTGAACAAAGCAGGTCAAGACACAGCTTATTAACAATACATCTACTGTATATAACCATATACTTTTTTTTAAGTTGTTAATACACTTTTCAATAGAGCTTTCCATAATCTTTAATTGTTCATGAAAAATTGTTTAAGATTCAATAATGAGGGTGATTACAGCATCTCTGCTAACATACCTATATTTATCACTGAATAATTTTGCGAATAAAATCAACACACTGAACTAAAAATATTTTATCAGTCAATATTTTGCAATATTATTCGAAAGAAAAACAATCAATTTTCTACGAATCTTTGACATTAGCATATTTGTCAATATCAAGAGCAGAAATGTTACCTGAAAATATTGAAAATTTTTTTTCCAAGTGCCTATATTTCTTCCAACAGGCTTTACGAATTTCTTTTTCTTTCTTATATGCCATTTTTGGATAAAAATATTATTGCTATTTTTTTAGAAGTTAAATGTCGTTTCAAATTGTAATACTAATCTAAACTAACTGAATTACAACTTCATTTTATCAATCAATTCCTACATTTACAGTAAACATTGACATAAAACTAATATTTTAAGTATTGCACGAATAAGAAGATGATATACCAGTAACTTGTAAAACCAATTTTGGCTAATAATATAAACCCCTTTTTAGTTTTAATATTGTAATCAGACTTAGTATTTTAATATCAGTCTATATTTTTAGGAATTTCAGGAAGATGTATGAATCCTACAATTAAAATACAATACGCAACTGAGAAAACAATATAAAACTGATTACAATATAAATTCTGGATAAAGAGAATATTTCCAGAACATGAATTTGATCTCGATAACAAATATATAGCTATAAAAATGAGTTTTGGAAGAGAAATTTATAGCCAGCTATATTGTATGTTTTTATCTTACACAAAACGTTGTTACAAGTTAATAAGTAAGTTTGATAATACAATGAATTTTATAAAGTTGTCTATTGTTAGTTGAATGACCTTTTACCAATTTTAAAGCAGCATATAATTACCCCGGAGAAAAATTACTTATTTTCTTCACTCATATTAATGTGATAGTCGTAAAGAAAAGTCGGTCTGATGAAAATGGCGATAGAAAGCACATCAAATTAAAAATGTTTTTAAAATTGTCATTGTCCTCTAATATATTGAGGACATCAGACGTAGAATACTTGTTACAATGCTTGCTATTGGTAACATTTTTGTGTCATAGGTCCTTGAAAATGGAATGATTCATATTCCACGCAATAGTTTTTTGTCATGCATTAACACTTTTGGTTATCGCAATGGATTCACTTTTTGTCTTCCATTTTCATTCGATCAAAAAAAAAGAGGTATGTTTGGAGTATTAGATCATGTATAAATTAAAGAAGTCTATTGGTTTGAGATCATGAGAACTGAAATTATAACATTACTTGTTGAATCATTTAAAAGGTTTCGGCGAACTTTCCTTAAATTTAGTAATAATCTCGGGCTAATATGCATCAAACTCACAGCCTTCACACTTTAGTAGCATTTTTCACTGATTCCAATGTAATTTTTAAATGTCAGTACTTGTGGCCGCAGAGGTTGACATGGTGGGAATACAAATTAATTTCTTGTTGAGGCTTCAGCGACACGATGGATATAATGTTTTATAAAGAAATGATAGTGAGGAGTCAATCCACCCGCCACCCTCTGTCTATCATTCAACAAGTACAGGCGGATTATATACTAAGAATGTGTTGAGCGATCATTTGCTTTGCAGATGACAGACAGCTGCAATTATTCGCTGAAAAGATTCATACAGAACTCGAATAATTTACAATGAAGAATAATAGACATTGTTACTGCGCAGTAAATCGTATCGGGATAGATCTATCCAACCTTATTTTGAAGCCTCAATGGCAGTCTTCACTTTTTAGTGCGATTTCGCTGAAGAGTTAACAAAAAATGTATTTAGTGTGTTTCTAGTGTATGATAATTGCAGGAAGTCTTACTTTTTATTTAAGACTTGAAGAAAATAGCGGCTATGTTTTAAAAGTAGTGATTTTGATACCGAAGATAGAGAGGAAGGACAGCAAGAAAAATTAAAGACGAGGATTTGAAAGCATTACTCGATAATGGTCTGTGTAAAACCTAAGAATAATATAAAGAATTAGTGGGAGTAACACATGAAATAAGTTTTAGTTGCGTAAAGAACATATGAATAATCCAGCAGCTTAGGTATGAAGTGAAGCCAAAAAGCATCGAAAGTCTCTTGGTGGTGTTTGAAATGCTACTTCAACGACATAATCGTGAAGGCTTTTGCATCGTATTAAAGTGGATCCATTATAATGATAATCCAACAAAATAATGCAGAGGGCAACATCAATGGAAATACGGCTGATTTAAAATTCTTTATATCTTACTCTTATTCTCGAAAGTTGGTTGCTCAAGTACTTTTTTATCTATTTCAGAACTGTCGCCCGACTATTTCCTGAATAGACGTTTACCACCTGTTTCCTTTTAGTTTAATTTTTTGTTATTATTTAATTAATATATTGTTACTAGTCGTTTCCGTCTAACCTACAATTTGTCTTTATAATAACTTAAATCTAGGTATATAACTAGGAGGACCCACTGGCCCTGTCTCAGTCTCTGGTGAAATAATGTTTATACATGTCACTGCTGAATTTTTTAATATATACACCTCACTACACAACGCTATGCAAGATCAGATGGTTTGATTCTTTTGAGCCTGTGTCTTGTTCTGGTGGTATCCAATAGTTGCAATATTTCAATATTCGTATGAGAATGGAGTCTTTCCTTATGCCCCCTTGCAATTCTCTTGATTTCTTTCGAAGTAGGTAATCAGGCCTATAGTATTTGGGTGCACTCACAATATCTCTCAGGACTTTGTTCTGAAAAATTTGTATTTGATTTATGTTACTATTTGCAGAACATCCTCATAATTGAACTCCATATGTCCATATAGGTTTTAGTATTTGCTTATATAATAGCAATTTATTATGTACTGTTAATTATGATTTTCTTCCAATTAGCCAGTACATTTTCCTATATTTCAACTCCAGTTCTTTTCTTTTCTTCTTTATATGTTCCTTCCATCGAAGTTTTGCATCGAGTTTCATTCCAAGATATTTGGCGTTCTTTCTATATGGAATGATAGTGTTATTTAATGTTATTGGTACTTCTATGGTCTGTTTATAGGTGAACTGCACATGTACAGATTTACTTTCATTAATTCTTATTTTCCAAGATTGTGTCCAATTATTTATATTGTTACTTGATTGTTGTAATTTTCGTGAGGCTTCTTCACTATTGTCTCCGACAGCTATAATCGCAGTATCATCAGCAAATGCAGCCATCGTAATATTTTCCATTTGTGGTACATCACAAGTGTAGAGTAGATAAAGCATTGGTCCCAGTACACTTCCTTGTGGTACACCTGCTTTAGCTTCTCTTATTGTAGAGTAAGATTCTTCTTGTTTGACTCTGAACATTCTGGTAGTAATGCATGATTTTAATAGTTCGGTGTGTTGTTTATAAATAAGGCCTTCATGCCAAATTTTATCGAAGGCTGGTGCTACATCTAAAAATATAGCTGAGCATACATATTTATTTTCGTAGGCTTTTTCAATAGCATTTGTTATACTGTGGACCTGATCAATTGTTGAGTGCTTGTTAGTAAACCCAAACTGGTGTGTTGGTATCAGGTTTTTTCTCTCTCTGATCGGTTTTATTCTTTTCAACAGAAGCTTTAGGTTTATAGGCTCTTATTTCGTTTGGTGATTTTCCAGGTTTTGGGATCATTATAATTTCCGCCATCTTCCGAATGTCTGGGACATGTTTTAATCTAAATGCTGTATTGATCAAGTTCGTTAGTTTTATAATTCCCTTTCTTGGTAGTTTTTGCAGTAATTATCCTGTTATTAAGTCGTAGCCTGGTGATTTCCTGGGGTTAATATCAGTTTTAATAACTTTGGTTAACCTTTCGGCGTGACTAATTAAAACATTGAATTTTCAACTTCTATATCCGGCAAATTATGTTCAATATTAGTTTCGTTTGGTTTGAAAGTTTCTTTTAGATATTCAGCAAATGCTTCTACTTTTTGGTGATTGTCACGTGCCCAATTCCCACATAAATCTCTTATATGTGGACTGTGTAGACATGAGCGCTTTAGATATTTTGTGGCTTTGCAGAGCGAGTAATCAGTTTCTTTATCATCTGTTAAATTTCTCAGAGAGTCATTTATGGTTTTGTTTTTAATTTCCAGTATTTCCCTTTTCAGTCTTTCGGTTATATTGTTTAAACTATTTTTATTTTCAGGTGTTCTGTTTTATTGCCATTTTTTTCGTAATTTACGTTTTTCAGCTACTATTTCCTTCACTTCTTTTGGATAATTAATTCCTTTAGCTGTACTCTTAATTTCTAGAGTATTATTCCAAGCAGCTTGTTGAATATCAACTACGAATTTCCCTGCTTCAAAATTTAATTGTTCAGTTGTCTTGAAGGGTACATTTAGTTGAATTCGTTTGTTCAATTCTTCAACAGATCCTTCCCAGTCTGTTCTCTTGTTTGTTAACGTTGGGTTTCTTTCTTTTCTTATTATATTTTCGCTCAACATCAGTGGCGATATAAGATCACTGGCGTATAATCTGAACTTAGCTCAAAATTTTCTTCGACTTTTATATAGTTGGATGTAATGTTTCTTACTATGAAGAAATCTAACAGGTCTGGGATTTTCTCTTGATCAATTGGTCGGCCAATAAGTTGGTTTTCCAGTTGACGTGTAACTATATTTTAGTTCAGCAGCTGCTTAATGCAGTTCATTGCCTTTATTTGTTTTCATTCTGGATCTCCATTTAGTATTTTTTCCATTGAAATCACCTCCAATTATAAATTTTTCTCCCAGGTGGCTTAGGACATTCAAATAATTTTCCTTTAGTATCTGCTTGACTTAATAGTTACTGCGGTTACCTGATTTTCTGCTGTACTGAACTCGGGTTCCTGATGGTGGGACTTTTAGTTTAATTGATTTATTGTTGTTTGTAAATACTTTATATGATGCTTGTTTTCATTGTGTATATATTTTCTTGTAACTAAAATAAATAAATATCCTTTAAAAATAATTTACATTTTTTATTTACGCCCACATAATAAAATACGTTCTACACATATAACCCATAATTTTTTGCGGGTTGGTTTTCTCCTTCCAAATAATTCAACAAGCGAATGAAACAAAAAAGATGGAATCGAATTGGCCGCATTGTTACGTTTTTAATTCAGGCAACAGGCGACCGTTTTAATATTAATGCATTTTACACCGACGAACAAACATTGCCCCAGTTTAATTTAAAACCACTTAGTTTACATTACGCTCTGACGACGTGTGTTTCTTTATTTTTCGAAATTAAATATTCCTCAGACATAGCATCGCGTGCCGTTCGGCATTCGCTATGAGCTTTTTAGTTTTGTGTGTGTGTTTTTTATTCTTTCGTTTTCGTTTCATTCTCGCTCGATGCCGGCATGGTTTCCACGACGGTGGTTCGACTTCGAGGTGGCCGAACCCTTTAGCCCGACCGGTTAGAGGGATGTATCGGGGATTTTAATTGCCCGATTCTCTTCGAAATATTTGTGATTCGATTGCTGTGTGATACCGTGACGTTATAAATTCTAACTAATTGGTAAAACTTACAAACAAAATATTTTTATTTAAAGTAACGTTAAGAACTATCGACTGAAAACAGTCAAAG
Source organism: Rhynchophorus ferrugineus (assembly GCF_030347505.1). Taxonomy (NCBI): domain Eukaryota; kingdom Metazoa; phylum Arthropoda; class Insecta; order Coleoptera; family Curculionidae; genus Rhynchophorus; species Rhynchophorus ferrugineus. Next base: position 47,977,662 of record NW_027472580.1, read on the forward strand.
CAGTCGATACTCGCAAAGCAATCAAACTAATCGTTATTTAAAGAATGCAGGCTTCGATTTTTCTTCTATTCATGATAACATGATTCATGAAAGGATGGAGATAGAAGTTTTATTCTCTGTGCCGTATAGATTAGTTCATTTTAAATAATTTGGTAATTGACAATTGGCAGTCCGCAAAAATTAATTCAATAATGATCGCAAATATGTTTCATGATATTTTAATATTTGGAAAATAACTAGGATATAATAAAATAATAGTAATCGGTTTATTTCTACTTAATTCCAACATGTTCTTTTGAATGTTTTTTTAAACTGTTCCCTAAGTGATACTGAGATGTATATATTCCTTTTAAAACTTTTTTTAATAAAGAATTACATTCTACTGCCGGATTCTATTTTGTTCATAATAACTGTTTAAACTTAAATGATGTAAAATAATTTCATGTATTTGACTTGTTTGTAAAGATGAAAGGGCTAATGATCTAAGGTATTTGTATCGTGTTTTCTCAGTCAATCTTTATCAGCAAGTTAATCATCGCAAACCTTACAAAATACCCTTAAATAAAATAACAGTTTTATTTATCACTAATAATAAATATTTTAAGATTATTATCCGCTGAAGCTTGAAGAATCTTCTTGAAGTTGACCACATTCAAAATGCTTTAACAAACTTCGAGCGCTAACTTAAAGTAAAAGTATGTTTACATGACTCGAGCATCAATATTGAAGCAGTTAATAGCTTTACTCCAGGAAGCTAATAGAATTTAACTTTACATTTATTTTCAATTCACTTGAATCAAACAAGTTACCTGTCAATTAACTATTCCGTTTCTTAATATAACCGAGCCTGGCATAGTAAGAATTGGGTAAATGTATTATTGTTATAATATTAAGACAAATATTTATCTGATATGAACTCAAAAAGAAAAATAGATTCGTTATGCAGAACCACTACAATAAATGATAAAAAAATTGATAGCTATGTAGTAAGTAGTGAACTAGAGTTTTTGAATACTGAAAATTGCTTAAATTTATATTAGCCTGCAAAACTTAGGACAATCGGACTAAAGAAAATGTACTGTCGAAGTTGTGTGTACTAATTCCTAACACTATTCTTAGGTTTTACTGACTTATTAATTTGTTATATAGGGTTGGAAGTTTTTTTCGTTTTTTTTTTCGGTTTTTTCATAAGAAGTGAAACGTTGACCAGATAGGTCATGACTTACAACTATAAATAAGTAGTAGTTAATGGAGCAAGGTATGGGGAATACAACAGGGTGTAGTAGCACCTCCCATTTTAATGCTTTCAAGTACGTTTTCACCCTTTTTTCGACATCTGGTGGAGCGCTCACATGCTGAAGAATAACATTGTTGTGATTTTACTCGTATTCAATGCTCATCTTAAACGCATATATTATAGTTGATAATATTCCCTTGACGCCCACTTCTAAAACCTCCTAACAATTATTCGCATATTGAACTCGAAGGATCAAAATTGTCATAAGTTTTACATAGCATTTGATGACAACAGTAGGATTTTTCTTCAAACTGAAATGGAAAAAGTAACTCCGCGCAAATCAAGAATGACAATGTTGTATCTTTGGTCGTATTATGGCATTTCTTCGGGCAGTTTTCAGATCAAACACTTCAATTGCAGTCGACAGCGAACCCATCGATGGCTTAATCGAGTAATGCCGTTCAATCTTCGTTTTCAATTTGTTTGTCTGTCCAGAATGGTATTTGTCTTCAGTGTCAAAATCACCACTTTTAGAACGTCGAAACCGGTATTCACAATGAAGTAAAACAATCTGCAAATGCGATGTACTCACACTTCGACAATATGATACATATTGAAAAGTGAAGCCTGTCAGTGAGGTTTCAACATGAAGTTGTTATATATGCAATTTAATACAAAGTAACATTATCCGTTGTAAATTCTTTAAAATGAATTTATAAACCCAATAATAAAGTTAAATCATAAAAAAGATAATGTACATTAAGTCTACGGTTTTATCTCTATCAATTTTTATAGTTTATATTGATATGATAATACATTTCCCGAGTAATAATTTTAGTATGTTTGAGTTATATTATAATATATCGTAATTATAGTTTAATCAAAATATAAATTAAAAAAAGTATAATTAATATCACAATCTACCGTCCTAGTAACAGCAGTGCTTAAAGTGACAGGAGTGTCCTCGAACTGCTTAGATAGTTGCGGGTTCAATCCTGTAGAACAAGTATGTACTTTATGTTTGTGATTATAGTTATAAATATTTCTAGGCAACAGCTTAAAGGCCGACAAGTAATACCCATCCCAGGCACGCCAGTAACTGGATTAGAGTAGACAGAATATCTTCTGGGATAGCCATTGCAATGGTCACTTTTGACTACAACTTGGTGGTTTTAATGCCCTAAACCGGCGTTCAGAGCCCACTCTAAGTGATATGTCCAATCTAAATAAACCACTAATTCTAATGTACTAAGAGTAAAAAAATAAATTAAAAATTATCTCATTCGATTAGTGACAGAATTAATACTTTTCATTTCGTAAATATCAGAACATTATTAAATATGAGAAAAAATATTGAATTCTCAATAGTTTCAGACTAACTTCTAGTCTTGTTCGAATAATGATATAATCTAAATGATATCTTTAATTCTAAACACTTCACTCTTCGCATTAGAATCATCTTTTTTTAACCAACTACAGTGTCATTATCAAAATAAGAATAAATATTAATATACTGCAAACATGCGTTTTACCGTATTCGAGCAAAAATATTCAGTATTCGGCTGAAGATACTACAGGTTTATAATACTATAAAGTTTGTAACTTTTCGTGATCAGCGGATTTGTAATTATGTGATCAGTTAATATTCCAAATATTCAAAAAAGTTTTGTGAAACAAAAGATCCCAATAAGAATCAGAAACATCAGAGAACATTGTAATTATTAGAATAATAGAGTAATAATATACACTATTATTAACTTTTTATTACAAAATGTATTAATAATAATTTTTCAATAAAAAAAGACACCTTAACTCGGTCATTTGTCCTTTACAAAACACTAGTTAATACATAATAATGCTCGGGTGTTTAGCCATCTGAGATACATCCAGTAGTTTATTTAACGAGGCTGCGCTGTCCGATTATTAACTCCGTACTAAAACTTGGTAAATCCTCTAAGGAAAAATGTTTATCTCAGTTACTCAACTCTGCTTTTCCGTATATATTTTCTTAATTTCGAATGTAAACAGGTTTAAATTAAAAGTTTGATAAAGTGCAAAAGGCAAAAGTTTAGTTTAGGTTTTTATTTAACTTTCTACTCTGTTCCAGAATACTCTTACAATAGTTTATATCTATTACAAATAGAGAGCAAGTTCATAAAATTTCATAATGGAAATATTCCCTCTTGTATTTACAATAAATATGTTTTATTTATTTATTTTATTTTATGTTTATTGTTAATAAATAATATTTACATATAAATATTTACAATAAATTGAGTTTCCTTAAATGATTCTCTATTTGAATTATTAATGGTAATTAAACGAAAAACTTTTTATGAATAAAAAAGTTCATTATTCATTCTTTGCTTTGAATTTTTCTGTAAGCGAATATTTATTCAGTTAGAAAGTATTTTATCGATAATTTAATGAATTGAATCGTAATCTAGGTTAAGATTGTTACAATTAAATATAAATTATAACATGTACAGAGGCAAAGTAAAAGGGAACTCATATACTGAAAGTGTAGATATAACCCTAATAAAGAGAGATGAGAATTGCTTTACCAATTAAGACGCGCCATCATCGTCCTGCAACTGTTATACTCGCGGGTTCGAATTTTTATTAAAAGAAAGACACATCGTGTTATTTTCACATTTAATTGTCAAATTTATGTCGTCCTGACTCCCGGCTCACATGTAACTTATATCTGGCAGATAGAATTTATTGAACCACCTTGTATATAAGCTACATATAAAATGTAAAATATAGATGTAAATATAACTAAAAATATAATTATTGAAAATGGTTCAAATTTGGTTAATTTTTTTTAGAATTTGTTGGAATACACATAGAATATAGAATAAATATAGAATCAAATATGTAAATAGAAATGAAAGATATAAAAATCTATAGGGCTTTCAATAAGGAAGTTCGATATTGAAATCGAGCGAAATAAGCTGTGTTTGTGATTAAGACTCTTTATTTATCTTGATACTGTTAAATACATGTGATATAATACACATGTATTTAACTATAGAATGTAACATTGTTCAAACAACTCTAATTGTAATTTATAATGTTTATTTGCATATCTCTTTAATGATGATCACTTTACGAACATTAATTTCTAAAAAACGCGAAGTTGTGATACGAACATCCCAAAATTATCACCAAAAATTAAAATACGGCGTTCTCTATTAACATTAACTTATTCTCCTGGATCAATTCGTTTCAAGTGCAGATCGCAACTAAGTACCACAGCAAAATTGGGGTCCTTGTGTACACATACAAGTATTGGTTGATTCTTTACTGAACTGATCGTCTCATTGGTTACCATATATTAAAAGGTTTGGCCTTGAAAACTGGTGAATCTCTTATAAAGTCAGCCAAAGCCGACCTCTGTCATGACATGTTTACTGAATACTCTGGATGCGTCAGAAAATGCGAGGTGTAAAAGTGTATCCTTCACAATTATCTCTTGCAATATGTGACCGACTATTGTTATGCAAAAGGAAAGCTTTGGGTATGTTATTTTTTATTAGTGGATTTTTTCTTGCAACAATATTTCCTTTAATTTTTTCAATTAACATATGTAAACACCTGCCATTTTATGCAGCTTCACCAGCTTTGCACAAAAACTTTTACTTATTGAGTCATTGCTATTATCATAGAAGATCTGTATTTCTTCACCTATCACAATTCATTACAAAAACTCTACTACAGCCTGGCAAGCAGCGTGACGACGATGTTGAAACTGTTCGAATTATCGTACCGACTTGTTTGAAAGCCATTTTCTTTCTTTTTGTATCTTTCCCACAGCATATCAACTTCTATGTAGTTTGAAAGTTGTTTGTGGATTTGAGCCAATTTCCTCCAATAAGTCTTATTTCGTTTTCTGTCACTGACATCAAAATCACTCCTTTTAAATCATTCAATCATCAGTATCGCCATGATTTTCTAAAAATATTTAACGGTTTTTGGCAGCAAATTTCTCCAAATCAAACTACATAAATAATGGTTTCCGAAAATTCAGTGCTGAGTTGTCCATGACTAGTGTGTGTGTAAACTAAATAACAGGTCAATTGAAAAGTCCCCTGACTGATACGTAGATGGCGTTACTAGAATTAAATTCAAATGTTGTTTACTTATTCGTAACAAGGCTAGCATTTTGAGTAAAACAACTATTGTTATTGTGAAAAAATTGATAAAAAGGAATTTCGCGTGTTGAAAAAATATTGCTTTTTGAAGGGAAATAATACAATTAAAGCAAAAACTTCACCTGATGCCTAGTTTCCAAACACTGCTCCAGAAAAGATCAATCAAGAACATCAACCATCAAGGATTGGTATGCTAAGTTTAGACGTGGCGAAATGAGCACCGAAAACGGTGAACGCAGTGGACGCTCAAAAGAGGTTGTTACCGACGAAAACATTTAAAAAATGCACAAAATGATTTTGAATGGCCGTAAATTGAAACTGAATGAAATAACAGACACTCTAAAGATATCAACTGAACGCGTATGTCATATCATTCACGAATATTTGGGTATTAGAAAGTTCTGTGAAATGTGGGTGCCGCGCGAGCTCACTCTTGACCAGGAACAAAGCGTGCGAAAACGCAACACTCTGCTGGCAAGGTTATGGCGTCGGTATTTTGGAATGCGCATGGAATAATTTTCGTTCGCTACCTTGAAAAAAAAGAAGGACCATCAAGAGCGACTATTACATAGCGTTATTGGATTGCTTGAAGGACGAAATCGCCGAAAAACAGCCGCATTTGAAGAACAAGCAAGTGCTGCTTCACTAAGACAATGCACCATGTTAAAAATCCATGAATTGAGCTTGAAATTGCTTCTTCATCTACCGTCTTCTGCAGATCTGGCTCCCAGCTACTATTTTCTGTTCACAGATCTCAAAAGAATGCTGTCTGGGGAAAAACTTCCGTCGAATGAAGAGGTGATCGCCGAAACTGAGGCCTATCTTAAAGCAAAGGACAAATTGTACTACAAAAATGGTATCGAAAATTTGGAGAGTCGCTAGAATCAATGTATCACCTTTGAAGGGAATGATGCTGAATAAAAAAAAACTAATTTTGCCAAAAAATGTGCTTTACTATGGTAGGCCGTGGACTTTTCAATTGAACTGTTAACTAAATAATACTAACTCAGAAACTATTATTTCATGTAGAGTAATATCAAAACCACCAACAGTTTTTTACATTTATAACTCACATTTTCACCAACAGATATCGCTGATGATAAATACATGCAAACACCAGATATTTAATGTAAGAATTCTTATTAAATACAGTTATTATTACTTTTTATTAAGAATTATTATAAATATTAATTTACCCACTCAAAATGGAAATTTGTAATAATACCTAAAATATGCTTAAAAATAAAATAGAAGTTATATAACATTATCAGTCATAAAAAATTAACAATTTAAGTAAAATTCATTTTACTAGCTGCTCCTGTTATATATTAAATATAAATTAGAAGATTTTTTATGATTCTAAAAAGCGTCATTCTTTAAACTCTACAAACATTTAAATTTACTTTTATTGTTTTCAAATTAAGGGACGGAAACTGATTTGACTGGAAAGGCTTAAAAAAGTCGACGATATTTTATTAATCATCTGGTCGATTAACGTTACCCTTTAATCTATTTTTCGATCGTTTATGCGGGGCTATTGAAATTTACTACTGAGGGCTATTATTAATGATGTGATCGTTAAAACTGGTTTTAACTGGGATTTAATTATTATCAGCTTTTTGGCTAATACGGTTATAAAAAAGGTCCATCTGATAAATGATTAGTAACACTAATCATTTACTTTCATGTTTATTGAAAGTACGGATAAATCGTAATTTACCTTCAATAATATAACAAGTTTCCAACTATAGTTACTTCGTTAAATACGACTCACTAATTATTATCATCAAATGTTAACCACTGCGAAATTAGTGAATTAGAAATATAATACTATTTAGAAGGTAGACTTGGAATTAGAAGAGTCAATGGTAATTCACGGGAATTTAAATAAAAACCTTCTTCAATTTTTTCTAATAATTAAAACATCGAAAAACAGAAACAATTTCAAATAACTTTAAAAATAAGTTTAATTGGTTGCCAAAATCAATATGCGTATATAAATATAAATATAATTCATCCTCAAAATTGCTGGAAATTGAAAATGGAAATATGAGATTCATGAACGTAATAAATCATTTGGTTAACGAACAATTGTAAAACCACAACTATAGAGTCAATTCAAAATAGCAGTCACACGAGTGTCAATATATGTCTGTCTATTTCAAAAGAGATAGAATGCTGTTAGAGAAGTTCTTACATGTAACTTACTGAGCCTGCAAAAGTTGTCCGTTTGCCAAACGTCTGAAACTTCTTCAAAATATACAGGTTATTTATATAAGGTTATAAACCGGCAAACGTTGTATTAACGCTTTGTTTTAATAAATTTGAAATCGCCGCAGTCTTTATTGAAAAAAAATGTTTTCGCCTTGCAACTGCACTTTATACTAGTACGGACAAGGTCACTAAAATGTCTCAAAAAATAAGAAACTATATAACCTTAAATTCGCCAAAAAAAACCGTATTTATGCGAAATAGGTGACGAATCAAGATCAGCTTGGTGTTTCAGAGATCAAATATACGAAATGTATAAAACAGTAAGTAGTTTTTTCAATCCAAACATAATTTAATACAATTAATTTAGAGAAAACTGTTAGTCTGGAAAGTATGTATGTGTTATTTAGGATATGTTAGTCAACAAAGATCCAAACGACATACAGCTCTTTCAGAGATGTAGAACATCCATTCATACATTGTTGGATAATCTAGGATTTATGTGGTGAGGTAACCGACGAAGGGGTTTAAAATGGAAAAAAGTGGAAAAAAATATTTTTCACCACCAAGAAAAAATAAAAACAAAAATATATCGGCCTGATAAAAATTGATATTTACTAAACATCTTAAAAGTAGCTATATATTTAATAAACTTTCAATATTAAATACTAAAATGCGCTACACCTTTAAAATGAAGTACAGATTTTTATATATTAGCTTATTAGAATAATTAAAATGTTTTTGTCCATGTGATAACAGGCTCATCAGCTTTCTCAGTGCCATTTCGAAGCTTGCCGAGAAGGCAATACTACACGCTCTCAACTCTCTCAGAAAGGAAAACAACATCATTCCTGATGAACAATTCGGCTTTCGCGCTCACCACTCATCCGTCCATCAGGATACCGGTCTAACCGCACACATCCATCACGTTCTTGACCAACCTAAAAAGCTTGGAACAGTCCTTCTGGGTCTAATTAAAGCCATAAGAAGCGTTACGCAATGCGCGTCTCGCAACTTAATATGGACCTAGGTCACCACTTCGACGGACGGTTCGGTTGGCATTCTCAAATCCAGAAAGCAATCCAGAAAGGTTTGGGGATAGCAAACCTGCTATCTTCTCTGACCTGTCCTTCAATCAACAGACCAAATGTTATTTTACAAGACGTTAATTCGGTTCGTACTCCTCTACGAATCTAAGGTCTACTTTAAGTTTGTCACACCCAACCTGGTGAAACGGCTTAAATTTTCCAAAATTAGCTCCTTAGGAGAATCTTAAACGCTCCATGGTTTGTTAGAATTAATCAAATTCATAGGGAAGCTGACACTCCAGAAATCAAGCACTTCATATCTCAATCATTCCACAAACAACAATTCAGCTCAAGTTCTTGTGAAAATGCGCTTGTTCGCGAGCTGGTCGACATGCTGAGCTTAGCACCGTGTCACCGCTAATCTCTCCCCCTTTTCCAGGCCGAAACGACGTTATCCGTCTCTGTAGTCATAGCTAAGTAGCAGTAGCGACCCACAGGGTTTAACTGTGAGGCGGTTTCGGTTTAGTAGTATATTGGTAAGTCCAGAGGCAGTCCCACATAATCCGGTCCAAATTGTCACTTCAGGACAAGTCTCCGCGACCAGGTATGCGTCATGCATTCCACCGCCTGGTTTTAGGCAAAAAAAAATGTTTTTAAAAAATATCGGTTGTAAATATTGATATTTTTTCGGCATACCTGACATGAATACATTACAAAGCATCAGAGATAGAAGGGCAATCCAATCAATGGGTTTCTCTGGGATTAACCAAACAAAGCCAAGTCGTATATGTCGTCCAACAAATCATGGCTACAGTCTTGTACACGCTGTCATTCGTATCGATTTTTTCCAATGGCTGAGGGGATTACCGAATAATATTATTCTGAGAAAATTCTAGACAAACGTGATATTGATCTGACATCATCTCTATCTGTATATTTAAAATTTCGAAACTTGAAGAACTACTCCCTAAAATACCTATTATTTGCAAGGAAGAATAAAATAGAACATCCTATCAAATATATTAGTTAAACAGAGGTTATGTAGAAAAATAAAATGTTTTTGATCCAAAAAAAAAAAAAAAAAATATATATATATATATATATATATATATATATATATATATATATATATATAAAATCCCCAAAAGATTAATTTCAATAAAATACAGAAATTAATCTTTTGGCTATATATATATATATATATATATATATATATATATATATATATATATATATAATATAATATAATTTAAAATACAGAAATTAATCTTTTGGGGAGTGAGCGATGACATGTAGGTATGGTTGTATAAAAGGGAGTTTACCTACTGTTAATATAAATTTTACAAGAAATGTACATATATATAGACAGAGAAGAAACAGAAGGTGGGACGTATGTATTGAATGATGGTCAATAACTTAATGATCAAAGTATCCTCAAATGATATCCTAGACAAACAACTCGTGATAGGCAGACCTTCGTTGCAATTTTTCATTGTTTAGCCATCACACCGTGGCATGTTCACCATCTAGAATAATATTTTGGATACTGTATTATAAGCTGTAATATTCGGCAGGATCTAAAGTCGACACAATATTATAGATATTGATAGTATACTAAAAAAGTATAATAAATAATGAAAAGTAAACGAGGCTTTAAAAGGAATAATGACCAGTGCAATAACATAATAATAATTAAACTATATAACAAATCTCCGCATTTTACTGTTTCGTTAGTTTCGCTAAAATGGGTAAACTGTTGTACTGATTTGACTAATTTTGGTTTTAAAATATTGTGGAATGTTGTATTAAGTCAATAATACCAGGAAAATAATAAAAACAACGATTTTGTTTTCCCATATAAAGTGCTAATGTCACTGTCATCAATAGTTTCAGTGTAACTAAAAATGCTGAGTATCAATTACCATTGCAAACTACCAGTCTTTATTATTAAATCGCCGTTAGAAAATATAATATATTCAATATTGAATATAATTTCTCGGTACTGACCATTTAATATCTTATCACGATTTATATTTCATACAAATATAGCTATTTTTGATAGATATATCGATTCGATAACGATCGGGGAATCAAGTCAAAATGATAACATATAAAAATGATATTTCGAGTTGTATTCTAATCGCCGTTGAGTAAGTATTTACCAAGAATAGAGTTGAAAAATCCAGTCATTGTTTATAGTAGAGGATACTTCCCAAATGCATTTCAGATTTGTTATTATTTGGACACCAATTTAGTGCTTCACTTAGGTTGCCGCGTAAGTCAATCGCGCTAACTGACCAGCGAGAGACAGTAAGTGACAAGAGTCATAATAGTTACGTCCCAATTACATTCTCGAGTGACTCGAACACTTGGAGACACGACAAATGTATTTAGTGGTGCTATTGAATTACTAGATAAAGATCATCAATTTGCGTACCGGAGACTTGAAAACATACCTACCGGTGAGCACGTGAGAAGATTTAATTCACCGATAATCGACAAAATGGCTATTTTTATTGTCGGAGAAAATTTGCAAGATATATCTACGTGATACGAAATAGGTATTTTGAATTATTCAAAAGCTTATTTGGTTCTAAAGATCATTCACTTATTAAACGAATACTAGTTAAAAAAAATGTTATGAGAGAATTTCAAAAGTAGTTTCCATCGGTATATTATAGATTTTATTATCAATAAAAGGGAGTAGGTTTATTATGATAAGGAACCGCAAAAGTCAATCGAAAACGAACGGAAAGAGATCACTTTACCTTTCTCTCGATTGGTTTGCGCCTAGATTCTTTCGCGCGAGTTCGAATGTTGCATTTATGATCCTCGGGGAGGAACGAACGGTGTCTGGCTCTAGGATTCACCGTAATTGCATCTCTCCTATTTGTTTAATTCCGATTTTAATTAAATTGCTCCTAACGCTTTTGCCTAATTTGGTTCGGAAAATAGACGGAGTGAAACTACTTTAAGTTAATGTAGAGGAAAAGATTCGGAATTTATTTCGAACTGTAATTTTCGTCGGCTTGTGCAGCATTCGCCGATGGGGGTATTGTCAGTGCTCGGAGCCAGCGGCGTTCAAATAGGAGCGACCTAATCTCGGTTATCTATCATTACGTTCGAGTAGCGTCAAGAAAAGAGCGTATGAGACTAGTTTGGATTGTGACTTACTGATATATAATGTACTTAGAGAGGTTATTACGGAAAAAAGCGTCAAGGAGATTTTAGAGGGAAAATAACGAAGTATATGACTAAAAATATTCTATATACAGTACATAAATGTTGTTTAATTACTTTTTCACTAAAAGTGTTTATTTAGGGAAATTGTTCGCCTTCAATTTGGAACAGGACTTATTTTATTAGTCAATATTTTTCAAAATGTAATATTATTCGACTGTAAATTTTTTAATTATTACATAGTGGCATATTGGGCACTATGTTGGAAAGCATAGCGGTTAGACCATATAACATCTCTTTTGTTCAGGAACCCATTTGTAATCAACCAGATATAACTACCCAAGGCATCAAATATCCAACAATAAAGCATGCAATATCGAAAAATATAGCAACAATATGCTATCATATAAAATTATTCTCATTAAAAAATTGCAATATATACTATTGTTATGAAAGCGTAAAATTTATGATATTTATTATTAATTCCCTCCATCTGTCCAACATGTCCAGAAAGAATATTACTTCATAATAATTGCCTAATTAACAGACGTTATAACATTAACAGTTCGTTATCTAAATTTGAAAATTGCTACGATAACATCGTTTTAAATCAATTGCGGAGACTTAAACCGATCAAGAGAACATAGGATTTCATTCAAAAACCCGAGTAAATTCCCGTTTCGGGAAAAATACGTCGACATAAATCTTGTACATCCTGTACATTTCAGTCAGTTAATATGTTCCAATTAAAGTTGAATCTGGAATCCAATGAGGAAATTATTTGTACCCAGTCAAGTTCAGTTTATAAAAATAAGATATATAATATGGCATCTTATTATATAGTATAAGTTGTTGTAATTTAAACTAAAACTTAAAAGTAAAGTAAAACTAAAAAAAGTAAAGTAAAAATAGTAATAATAAAATATAAAATATAAGATAAGATTAAATTTATTGAGGAATATAGATCTATAATACGGTGGATTATCTATTTATTCAGCAGTCAGAGATTTTTTTTAGATATATCCTGCAAAAATTGGCTGATATTTATCCCAACATTAATACGTCATCCAACGTCAAAATCATCATTTTGGCTGTTAATGTAGTCATTGAACAATAACATCTTCCATCAACACTACTGTAAATGCGAATATTGTACCCAAATATTTGAAGAAAAGGTAAACATTTTTTAGTTGTATTTTGTTACATCAATTTAATAATTCTCATACCTAAATTAAGAGGATGGTTCAAATCGAGACAAATACACGTTTATTTACTATTAAAAAAATTTACAAAAATGTACAGTTTTTCTAGGTATTTCCCCTCACTAGTTGCGCATCTTGTCCATCTTTCCTGAAGTTTTTTGATGCCGGTATCGAAGAATTCCTTGGGCAACTCGGACAACCATGTGCGCATAAACTCGTTTACCTCGTCGTCGGTATTGAAACTTTGACCTTCGAGGACTTCTTTCAGTGGTTTCCACAGTTTCAAACATATGGTAATGTCAGGATAATAAATCCGGATTGTTCCAGTACCTCCTACCCTAATTCCGTTATTGTATCGAGCGTAAGACGCGCGTTATGAGGGCTCGCGTTATACTGGAGAAGAGTCGCACTTCGTGCTGCAATACTCCTCCGTTTCGATCGATAAGCGGGTTTCATGTGTATTTTCAGAAGGTTAGAGTAGTATGCATCATTATTTGGTACGTTGGATGCGCAGGAAATCGACGTATGTTTTACGCACCGCCGATCCCAGAATACCGCACACAGAACCTTACCGGCGGAGCTATTTGTCTTCGCTTTAACTGGCACCCCTTCCTCCACTTTTTAGACGACATCTTGCTTTCGGGAGTGTAATAGTATGCTCATATCTCGACTGTAGTGCAGATTCGCGTTAAAAAACCGTCCCCCTCCGCCTCGTATTGCGTCAGCAAGTGGCGACAAACTTTCAACCGTGTAAATTTTTGCTCGAGATCAACAGTTTAGGAAACCATAGCGCCGTTATTTTGCGATATTGAAGATGTTCGTGGATGATAGACTCCACACTACCAATACTGACGCCGAGTTCAGCCGAAATGCCCCGAAGATTCATCCTACGGTCCTCCAAAATGAGTTGATGTAGCCGTCAAATGTTGTTTGATGTGATGCTGGTTCGCGGTCGACGATCACGCGGCTCATTCTCGATGGTTTCTAGGCCATACTTGAATGCTTTGGCCCATTTAAACACTGCAGTACTACTCAGGTACTTACTACCGAACTGGTTTCGCAAACGCACAATAATTTCCGTCTTTTTAATGCCTTCTCACACTAAAAAACGAATGACAATAGGTTGCGCTACGGCGGTCGTCACTTGACGTACACTTATGGTCGTAGCACGCGCGTTAAATATGCGCTCTCGACGAAAACTATGCCACAATGTTCGTAAGGGACCCAGTTATCACATACTCAAACTATGACCTTCAAAATATACATGCGCGCCATCTACAGCGCTTGTCTTCATCATCTTTGAACCACCCTCGTACATTAATATGTGTATCAAAGAGACATATTAATATATTTCAAAAATTCAATTAAATGCAATATCAGAGCTCTCGACCTAAAGATAGAATATCCAACGTCCAAAACATTCAGACCGATACTCAATAGTCCAAATAATTGGTCACAATTTAATTTTGCTAGATTTGTAAGAACTAAATTATCGCTTTAAAAGGCCGAATTCGTGCATTCAAAAAACAGGTTATAATATGAAAGCTAGTGATAAACCCTAAACGATTTGATACCGGAGAACCTAACAGATAATAATAAAATGTCTCTTTTTCATGGTGGTGCCTCCTAAAATTATTTAACACCATGTAAGCTACATATTGAGCTAATTCCTTCAAATTTCTACATCAGAAAGATTGTGTAAAAGTTTTTTTCCACCATATATTGAGAATATTATCAGACTATTGGAACACCTTTCTCAAAGGACCATGGGGATAAACAAATAATTTTAATGATTTATTACAGCATAGCTGCCACTGAATATTATAAAATATATATTCAAAATATGTTAAAATTGTTTGCTTATTACATCTCCATTCAAAGATAATTATTAGTGAAATACGGAACTCCCATTAAAAGTTTAAATGATATGTACTCTAAAAAGGAATACGATACATTAAATCTTTAGTAATTATTCACACTGTAGTTAATGCACCTATTTGTACTTCCTTTGCCCATTAAGGAAACAGTTTCAGAATTATTACGACTATTCGTATTAAATCGTAAAAGTTCAAAATAACAGCCATTAGTGCACCTACACCACTGGATCCCTTGCACGCCTTTTAATTTTAGTGCTATAAAGTAATTGTTCCAAGTGGTAGTCAATAAAACGGTTATTACCATCACAAAACCCCCTTCGCCTCTCCACGCGGAATGGAACAACAAGGGGCGAATAAACCGAATAGAGTTGAAGTAGTCATTTTATTGTTTAAAATATTAGCTGGTAAACAAGGCAAACTGGTATTTTTAGAAATAATTCCGGCTTTATGGACTTGGTTAAGTGCCTTAGTCGCTCGTAAAATTTGAATTAATTAACATAACTTAGATCTATTTTAGTAGTACGTATTTTCAAACAACATTTACTAATATTATTTTTAGATAACACGTATTATCAATATATTCTCTATTTGTGTGGTTTTTCCACTATTCTTCATTCAGGTAATAATTTCCACTACAGCATTCAACCCTTAAAGTAAGTGCCAATCACAATGGCAATTCTGATTGACTCTTGGGGCTATTTTTTCTATCTCCAATTCAAGCTTTACTGAAGACATTTGAAGGAAGTCGTTAATTCCTCATCCAAGACATATGTCTAACTATTATAATATGTGGCGCTGACTATTTTCTTGCATTCTACATTGATTCTCATTATGTCGCATCTTGATGATGAGAACTTGAACACTTCACTGACTAACGAGCTATCAAGAGCTTAGTTTCTATCGGTTTAGTTTAAAAAACTGGTTACAATATATACCATATCTACTAAAGCATACTATTTACATAACTTTATTCATAGCTATATCGAAGGGCAATGGAGAGATAATATATCTTCAAAGAACGTTTATTTAGAATAAAACCGACATATATTTTTGTAGTCGTGAATATATACCAATTATCTAATAAGTTATCTAAAAGAGTTTAATACCATTTGGAGAATATGTTCTGTTTGCAAGTCTACATAAGCCAAATTAAAAAAGTAAAATAAAAACTAAAATCGTAAATTCCTGCATCAACTAACGAACCTTTATAATTAAAGAGATATTAAGGCTGGCCCGTATTCTAATCACGTTTTCACTTTAAGGAGGCATTTATTGATAAGTATAGCGAAAGAACGTTATTGGTTTGGCAGCGATCCACTTCTTCAACATTTCAACGATCTAAACAAGTGTTAATCAGAAGGCACTATATCTAGTGAGTATAATGAATACGACAAAATTTCTCATTCGACCTGAAACAGTGTATTCTTTATAACGTGTAACCTAACCTTGTCATGCAAGAAAATTAATTTGCGGCTCTCACTCAGTTGCTCAACTGCATTAACAATGTCGTTCGCCTCTAACAATTCGAAATACACTGCACCTTATTGATCTTATCACATGTAATGTAAGACTCTATATTCATGAATATTACGCCTCACTATGGCTCTGAAAGGCTCCCCTCAACAAACCCATGAAACTGAGAACCACCTTTTGAGATTATTTCGAAAGGTGAACTTTTAATCATCATTCCTAATGTGCCTCACTAAAATATTTTTCCTGGTATGCAATGAAACGGCAATGCTGAAACGGCTCCACTTGTTTAGTCAATTCCTGTGGAAGCCAGTTTTCCTCCACTTAGATCTTTCCTATCGCATCTGGAAACTGTTGATTCAACAAATACAAATCTATCTGGAAATCTTTGAAAGTTTGTGCTGAATTTTCGTCCAATAAGTGAGCAATTTAACATCTTCGTATTCACTATTATTCGTTGTAATCAAAATCACCACTTTTAAACCATTGAAACCAACATCGACGGTTTGAACAGGACATCACAGCACCACCGTAACTTACTAACAATCGGTGACGATTTTAGTCTGTATATACTGAATAACTCAACAATTTCAAATGAAGAATTATTATTTTATGTAGGGAAATATCTAAACTATCAAACTTCACAGCTAGATTAGATTATTTAACAGTTAGTTACATTGATACTTCGCATCTATTTATCAATCAATCAAGATATCGATGAATAAAATACATGTATAGTTATGTTCGTTTGATGCTTCTGTATTGACTTTGTTTCTTTGTTCGAACAGTTACTACTACTTTATGAAAGGAATTTGCACGAGAACAGGAAACACTCATTGATATAACACTTGTTACTGTTAAACACTACATGTGGTCGACCGGAGGATGACCAGGATATTAGTTTAGGTCAAGGTTACGCGGTAAGTGTTACCAAATTAAATAGTAAAGAAGAAAGAGAGAGGGACATGTCATCATGCTCGTCATTTATACCCAGAAACGAATGGTACCAATCATCTAGCGTCACGAAGGAGTTTTAGATATCTTTGGATTTTATTTAAATTCTTAACTCAAATTCTACATTATCTATATATTTATTGACGCGAAAATGTTGCAACCCGTTTTGAGGAAAACGAGGGTATCTATAGGCGTGAAATTTGTTATAGCTAAAGGCTATATAGAGGAGAAGTTTTTAGGCCTAAATATGTATATAATATACGCTATAAATAAGTAAATTCTAATAAAATGATATACACACCTATCAAGCCACCATGAACAACCGGCAAATAGGTGACACAAAATATACAAAAAATACATTAAGCTCTGGCCTTCTGTCCGACGGGCTGTCAACTCTAACTTTTACACGGTAGATTATTCTGTTGTACGTAAACCTATCACAGACGCGTGATTTTTAAAATCAAAATATGACAGCGCTGTACAGCAAAATTTCCCCAGAAAAATTTTAAATCGAAAAACCAAATCTCTTAATTTTTTATTTGAATAGGCTTTAAAACCGAAAGTGTTTATTTTACAAAACAATTAATCGAAATTATTTAATTTTAAATAGTGTTGATTCAGATTTTGTGTTACTTCCATTATTATTTCCATTTTGCTGGAACTATTAAACAGGCAAAATGACAAAATGATTAAGAATAATAGTACGATCATGTAAAGTTGCATTTATTTTTTTCAGAGAGAACAAATTAATGTGTCCGCTCTATTGGAAGCTATATACAGCTGCGAAAGCTGTGAAGAACCCGACATACACGAATATTTTTTTCTAAGATAGCTTAATAAATCGTCTGCCCTCGTTATTTACAAGGCATTTAGATTTTCTCAAGCAGTTTTTTATTTAATTGTCTGGTGAACACAATACAGCTGAAAATTCTTATTGTATATATCAGATATTGTATTAGAGGTAATTATAAGTGCTATAAAGGTATTGATGAAAACTTTTATAGCAATAGCTTTTAATTAGTTTCAAGTTTTATTAGTAAATGCCCTTCCTAACAAAAAGCTCTAACCAAATATTTAAAGTAATAAGTATGTAAATTTGTGCATTATGAGTTAAATTAAATGTTGGAAAGAATATTAACAATTATTAATATTTTTATAGAATTTTAATTCCTTATTTGTTGGTAAATTGTTAGATCCCACGTGGGATATAAGACAAAGTAGAAAGCAGCAGATAAACGAAAGCCATAGAAGGCAATTTGAAGATGAGCTATCTGCAAGGGTAAGAAAAGTAAAAATATATAGATATTATTTCGCAAAGAACGATGCAAGTTTATTTGAAAATTTAGGTGAAAAATTTGAATGAGGTAATTATAATATGCAGTAGTTAAATTGAAACTAACCACATAATTTGCAAAGATGGAACACATAGGACAAATGGAAGAAATCTTGAATTATTAACAGTAAATTTGTAAACATTTTAAAATTATTTTGAAATGATGATAAATATTAAGATATGTGACTATATGACACATTATTCTTTAGATTCAATTATTTTGATTATTTAATTCATAGACCTAAGATTTGAAAAATCAATAGTTTATTTAGTGATTGTAAATACATTCCCTTAGTATACATGATAAAATCAAATGTCGGTTTCAAAATGGTAATAGATCACTAGTTAAATTAAATTCTGGTAAAAGATGTTTTTCAAAAACAGTAAAACTGTTAAACTCCTCGTCTATTTTAAATAATTCCAAAATATGAAAAGTGATTTGATGTCTTCATCTTTACAAATTTCCATCTACTTCGAATCATCAGATTGTCTTTTACTTTGGGTTTCTAGCTTTGCTACTACGAATGCTTTCTAAAACCAAAACTTCTTACTATAAAATTTTAGTTTATGCATTATAAACTACGATGGGCCTTAATATGAGCCACATTTAAAACAATCACAAATTGGATAACAGCACACTATTTAGAACACATTCATATAACACTAAAACAAGTGCATACTTGAATCACTGTTTTAACGATCTTAAATTAGATGACAGCAGACTATTTAGTACATACTAATAAAAAACTATAATAATTACATACATGTCTGAAAATGGAAGAAATTTTGAATTATTAACAGCAAATTTTAAAACGTTTTAAAACAATGATAAATATTAAAGTGTTTGAGGATTGCTCTAATAAGATATGTGACCACATGACACATTATTCTTTAGATTTAATTATTTTGATTATTTACTTTATAGACCTAAGATAGTTTATTTAATGAATGTAAATACTTTAGTATACATCTTAAAGTCAAACATCGGTTTCAAAATGATTTTATTCATATACTACCTCTTTTAATATTCAAACATTATTTATCTTTATGACATAAATGTAAAGAACCAACATACATACTCATATTGATTATTGAAACTCTATTGAAATTAAGTGTAATTAAGGTCAATTTCGAAAAGGATGATGAGAGTTCTTGAGATAGTTTACATGTATTTTAATATATTAATGTCAAGCATATATTGCTTAATTAATATTATATATATATATATATATATATATATATATATATATATATATATATATATATTATAGATTTGGCAGAATGAAATATCATTTTCAAATTATTACTGTGTTATTTGACATAATTAAATTATTAAATGTTGGTCAAATTTCAACTACTAGGCGATCACTAGTTAAATTAAATTCTGACATAAGGTGTTTTATAAAAACAGTAAAATATTTAAATTCTTCGTCTAGTTTAAATAATCCCAAAATATGAAAAGCGATTTGATGTCCTCATCTTGGCAAATTTCCATCTACTTCAAATCAGATTGTGTTTTACTTCGTGTTTCCAGCTTTGCTACTATCAATGTTTTCTAAAAATTAAACTTCTTACTGTAAAATTTTACTATATATATTATAAACTACGATGAGCCTTAATATGAGTCACATTTAAAACAACCATAAATTGGACAACAGCACACTATTTAGTACACATTCACATAAAACTAAATCAAGAGCATACTTGAGTGATTTTTTTAACCATGCTACATTAGTTAACGGCATACCATTTAATACATATTGATATGAAACTAAATTAAGTTCATACATCCGCTACTTAAGTGACTGTGGTTAAAGCCAACCCGTTCTGCAAGTACGTGTGCTTATCAGCCTAGTCTCGTATATATTCAAGATATTTTTATACAAAATTTATGTATAAAACTGAAAAAGGCAAGACAAGTACATTACCCTTGAATAGATCTTAAAAAGTGAAATGCCCGGAGCTCATGTTTCGACCCTTTTTATCATGAAACATAGCACCACGGTGGCATCATATTCGAAGGCATTACTCTTAATATGTCGAGGTCGATTTGTAAACGTCTGAGCATAGGATAGCTCGAACTTCGGCATATTGTTGTCTTCGCCAGTTTATATTTTGCATTTTAATGCGGTAGAAGAGAATATAGAGAAGATAGTACGAAAAGCTATTTCAGTTCGGTAAGAGTATTTATTATATAACGTAATGCAATTCATGTAAGTTGGTATTAAAATATTTTCCGTTTAATGCAAATCCTCTGGTTCGTTAACATTTACAATACCATATTGCATATATTTTATTTTAATTGCTTTTAGTAAAAAAGTTCTTTTTTAAATAACGTTGAGCTATAAATATGTATCGTGTTTCATCAATAACATAGGTCACACACATTTTTTCGAAAATATTGATATTTTTTAAAATATCGATATATTTCTAGATAACCAATATCCCTAACTAGAACTATTTAATATTTCTCGACGATAAGTAAAAAACATATATAATTACTACAAAAGAAACTTTTTAACGGATTTGATATTTTTCCTTTATTTTGGAGCAAAATGAATAGAAAACTCAAAAAATAAAGTTTAGGACAAGTACGATATTTTTGTAGAGTTGCGAATTAGTATTCTTAATTATAACTATCACATCTAAAGTATATTTGGCGAACATTCCAATTCATATTCATGAAAGAAAACAGCAATAGACCGTAAATGGATTAAGAGAGAAAGAGGATAGATGGAGCACGAGACAATGGGTCAATCCCTTCGCCAAGAAACTAAATGAAGGGGATAATCGAGAACAAACACGTCGCTGGAGACAGGCGCCTTAATGAAAACAGAGTAATTGCTTAAATTTCTAAACACACTTTTTTACAGTGTCTATATGAAAAACGTTAAACATTTTGTGTATATTGAACTTATATTATAATTTCTTTACATTTAGTTTAAATTTTATAAATAAATATAAAAAAATATTTTAATTACATTTATTAACACAGAACTAGCTCCAGCAAATACTATATTTAAATAGGGATATAACTCTATTATTTGTTTCTCTATCTTTAAATATTTATAAGTAACATCAGAGTTGAGTGTAATTATCAAGGTATCACTATATCGTAATATTTTAAGAGTTTTGTAGCTTCGAATACATTTGATATTGTTTATAAAGACATTTATCTGCTTTAATTTTATTAGATGTCAAATTAATTAAATGCCAGTAAATCTCAACTCTAAAGCTGTCGGACGGTGAACCAATTTTGCTAATATTTACCGGAAATTATAGTTTACCTATTTTATTTTATTTAAAAAATTCATGATAAAATTACCTAATATTAATTAATTGTTAAAGACCCTGTATTAAGTGCAACTTTAAATATGCAACTGAAAACATTAAGCTGAGCTTTAAAATAGCAAAGGAATTTACAGATTCAAAACATCCTTAAAAAATTGTATACTTTAAGCACTACTATATTGTGAAGGAGAGCCTATAGGTTAAAAATGGTTTAGTTTAACTTATCACGAGTTAAACAAACTTAAGTTAGGTAGAGTCAAATTTAGTTTAGGTATAAAAAAATTAAAAAATTCTTTCTCTAAAGTTTCAAAAAACTCATATGTAGCATATATCAGAGGTATGATCTTCAATGTGATTCAAGAACCAGCAAAATATCTTTATAGTTTTTCAGGCTCATTATTTCTCTGCTTCTTTTAAAATTTTAACTTTATTCATCAACATAGACTTTCTTTAAAGCATCACGTCACGTTAATTGCGATTTTCCTTTAACTTTAACTTTTTCCTTTTCTAAACATATTTATATTACTATTTGTTTTTTCGGTTAGTTTAGACTGTTTTCAGAAGCTTCTGACAGCTGGCGATATTTTTACCATTCGTTTTTCATTCATAGTCACATTACCTAGAAAAAGAAATTATTTTGATTGTCGCTATACAGCTAATAATTTACAAATAATTTTGTAACTTTAAGTTAGAAACACTTTTAGATTATTTAGAAGTCTAGTAAGTCTCGTAAGTAGGGGATATATTTCATTGTCTTTATAGTTTTGCAGGCTCATTATAATCCTGAAAAAGAAACACGATTCTTTGAAAATGTGGTGTCATTAACACGATTTTTTTTAAAGCCGCCACATTGACTTCTATTTTCATTTAATTTTTGTCTTCCTTAATTTTATATAATTTCCTTAACATAATATAATACGATTTGGGTTTTTGCTTATTTTAGATAGCTTTCGTAGAACTTTCGTCTATCTTTTCAAATTTTCAATGCAGCTGCTGATTTATTTATCTTTGATTAATAAGCACATTACCAAGTTATTAAACTATTTTTAAATCCTTCTACAATTTGAAACAATGCAAACAAACATGTTATTACTTGAAGTTGAAGTTACTTCTTATATATGTCATGTTATTATAGTGTGTTTGTGTGTGTAATTACTTCTTAACGATTATCAAGCCACTATTTGAGCTCACTAACATTTTCAAAACGCTTGATGCAAGATATTAGGTAATTTTGTCCCATTCTCTTGAAGACAAAAAGTTTTAACTTGTCAGCGAATAGTTCGAAATGACATAGAAATGATACACCTATTGAATATTAGCAATGATACCAAAGAAGTGACATTTATTAACGGATGTGGTACCAACTTAAAGGATGATTCGATAATTCATTTGTGATGAAAACTATCGTTAATAAGTCAAATCTCTCCGACTATTTATTGAATATGTGGACATTAGTTAATTTAATATTATTATATATATAAGTTATAGGTAATTTAATAATATAAGTATTATATTATTATAGGTAATTTAATATTATTATAATTATTAATATATATTAACATTAAGAGATCATTCAGTCTCTCGTTTCCAACGTCCAACGTTTTAAATGAATTAAAAGATAATTATGTTAAGCATAATTCCACAATATATATAATAGCCCAGATAAATGTAATTTTGCCGACAGGATAAATAAATTACAGTTGTATTAAATTTTGAATTAACAGTATTTAATTAGTATGCAATCATGTTTATTTAATAAATCTACGTGTAGATATGCAATAATGTAACAAAATTATAAAACAATTATTATAAGTGTAATATATGATTAATCGCAATATCAATAACAATTGACCGTTTGATTAAATAGTTGATCTACATCCCACGAGGACTCGCCATTGAAGTGGAATTAACATGGAAAGTCGATCGATCAAAAATATTGCTTACCAATATCCCACGCAGCGGATCTATGCCTGCTGTTCCAGTCCACGGGCCAATTTTTATCCACCATTAAAAAAAGATTTCCCAACAAATCCCAGTTATAAAAAAATATACTGTACTATTTATATATTGGGCAATTTCAAATGCTACAGTTTATTGCTCATTTTATATAATGGAATGGTTGGTATTTACAATAAAAAATATATTATACTTTTTACGAAATAATACAGTGAAATTTGGAGAAACCATTAATTCAATAGAAATTCCAGAGATTATACAAGAATGCCTTTCTTTTATATATAATTATTTTTAAGAACAAAATATAACGCCCGTAACATCCAAAACGGTTTTGTGTTAGCAAATATCAAGATTCATGAGACAGCTATTAAAATCTTAATTACATCTATGACTTTTTTATATTTTTTATTATCAATTAAACCAAAGAAACCGTTGTATATTTAGAAAAACTGAAATCTAATGTGAAACACTCCTGAAATATATAGTTAAGCAATGACAACATGAATTTCCCATGAAAAATATATTTCAATCACTGTCATTGTTTAAGTGTAAGGGATACCATATACTCAAAAAAGTAGTAATAATACTAAATTGACAATGTTAAATAAATATGAAACCGCTACGAAAAATGGTTAACATATTGTAAATTGTTAATAGATTTATTTTGTGCTAAGATCGATTCATTTCTACGGGGCCTCTCTATATTTGATGAACACATCGTATTTTATCGTATTATACATTAAAACTTGTTGAAATCCGCGGCCCCTGGTGTGAAAGATCAAATCATATTATCCATTTTTCGAATTATCACGTCATTTGCTACTTTTGTTGACAATTAGAAGAAATGTCGAGCTTTGCTCAGATTGTTCATAGGTTTAATTTTTTATAATCAACAGCAATTAAAGTTTTTCAGAGTTAATTATTCTGGCCTTTTTGTTTACATATTTGAATTTTCTAAATGAAGCTTAAGCTATAATATATTACCAAATTATATCCTTAATTTGAATGGATTTCTGTTAAAATAGACTATAATAAATCCATTGATGTTGTATTAAATATTTCAAGAATGGTTTCATCATTCATTCATTTTGTATGTACTCTGGCAGTTCGAATCCTTCCCCAAAGAGTATATCTTGAATGGTCTGCCAGGTTCATTTTATTATTAACTTTTCCAAAAATAGTACTATGTGTAGTTATTTTTTTCAAAAAATTTTACAACTGAAGATACATCCATTAATCGGTCGTGAAAATATTTTGATATAACATATATAGCTTAATTAGTCGGTGTTAACAAGATAATCAAAATAATTACGATTTACATATAAAATATAAAGCACCACAGTGAGCGGTCTCAAGCCACAAAATATGCCACAATTCAAGAATAATTAACTTTTCTAACTTTACATTTAGCTTTTGTAGCTGCACTATAATTGCCACCATCGTAAGATTGGGTTAACAGGCCTTAATTGACCGCGGGCTATAAGAATATTATAACTGCTATATCTTCGTGAAAGCCTTAAGCCGAGTGAGAGGGAGTTGCGTTGCGTTACGTTTTGCACCAGCTACTATTGTTGCTACAAGGGAACTAAAAACACTAGTTAAGCTTATATTTACTTATTAAGTCCTGTTCTTTTAATCGTCGAACATTGCGAACCATAGATTCCTATTAAGGTGTATAAGGGGTGGCCTAACCAGTTGTGGCAATTGGTTGCCGCCAATAATTAGCATTTAAAAACCGACTTAGAGGGAATAACCATATGTTTTCTGCAAAATTGTCGCAGTCATTTACGAGATCATAATAAATAAATATACAAGACTTGTTCGTTTTATAGTATAAAATTATGTTTCATTTTATTCTTGTTTGATACTTTTATATCCTATTTTTCTCATACTGGTATAATATCAGCTATACAAATAGTGTAAACAAAAATGAAACCATGGACATAAAATTAGAGCATTAAAAATTTAAAAATAAAACAGTTATTTCAATAACAAATAGTGTAAAGCAGCGGTTTACGTACAAAACAACACAAAACAAACACCGAGCTTAGGTGGTGATCAAAGAGAAACAAAAACGTATATTTTATCAATTTGTAAACCTCGTAACTTTTTTACAGTAATACCCAATTTCAAATCCCGAACTCTCTTTAAATTGAACCGACAAAATATTGACTCACGTCCAATATTCCACCGGTCGTCAGTTTGCTTTATTTTAATTCTGTATCAGAGATTGATTCAAAATCAGTTTTAAAAGGTGGATAAAATTCTGTAGCGTTATGCGGAATATTGGTAAACATCATTTCGATAGGCCGACTTTCCGTTTTAACTCCGGTTTAATTGCATATCTCTGTGGCGTGTCGAATAAAAATGGGTTAATGGTTTAATCAGTCCAAAAGCTGTATTGATAACGCTTATTGTAAAACGGCACAAACGCGCTGCAGATTTATAACAAATGGTTTGTCGATTGTTATCTATCGGACTAACAAACTGAAATGACAATCAAAAGGAAAATAATTGCTAAAAAAAGGTATTATGGCTAACAAAAATATGTTTTTTTATTATTTTTCAATATACCAATTTTAACGATGCACAACATAGCAACAGTAACTAGATATTTTATGGACAATTTTTGAGGTAGTACATTATAATTCATAAAAAAATCAAATATTTTTCCATCTTCCCGGAAACATGGCGATACCGTCTGGAAAGAGAGTTTGACGGTTTAACGGCGATCCTGTCATCGATTCATTTCCGCAATTCCCCAACATTTTCAAATTGTGTGCGAGCTAAGCATCGATCTGAAACAGTAGTAACGAAAGGGCTATATGTCTGGTGAATAGCGGCAGAACTTCTCATCCGAGCTATAACAGTATATTCTTCAAAGTTTTGTTAAAAGTTATGTGGCTTAGTTTTATCTTGCAAGAGGATTACTTTGTGTCGTTTAATCATTATTGCTGCATTTTTTCCATCGATTCGTCGTATTCAATTTTGATGTGTATATCAGTCGGTTTTAGCAACTCTTCAATTGCAACTCAGCAAGCATATGCCCACTAATATAACACATGGGTGTGTATGGGGATAACCCTTTTTTGCGCTTAGAATTACCATAATACATCTACTTATTCAATGCAAGCAATAGAGCGCGATATTCAAAACGATTCGAAATGGATTTTTCTCCCGTTTTAGACCTTTCCAAAATATATAATCACCTGGAACTAGTTTATCAAGTACCTAAGTAAGTAAGTTAGTATCTGAAAATTCACTGACATTCTAAGGCTTTCGTTCAATAACGTTCAATAATTTATTGCCTTCGAAATTTGTTTTAAATCATTCAGTCCAATATCTGCAGTTGGGATAGGACGAAACTGCATCACCAAAATTTTCTAAAAATGTCAGAGAGGATCCGGCAGCAGATTTAAATTGAGACAACAAAATAAATTAATGTAAAAAATATAATTAGCGTTTGTTTACACAGAATAATTCCATAATAATAAACAAAAACTGTTATTTTGTGTAGCGAAATATGAAAATCATCGAATCTAACAGTTAGGTTAGATTGCTTACTTCTCATGTTTACCAATGTTGGTTTTCTTG
The DNA here is from genome assembly GCF_030347505.1 of Rhynchophorus ferrugineus. Lineage (NCBI taxonomy): Eukaryota > Metazoa > Arthropoda > Insecta > Coleoptera > Curculionidae > Rhynchophorus > Rhynchophorus ferrugineus. Next base: position 48,005,152 of record NW_027472580.1, read on the forward strand.
GTAAATTTGCTGAAAATATAAAATATATATTGAAATATATTGAAATCAATACACTATTATTATGAAATTATTGATTTAATCGTTTCTTCCTTGAAACAAGGTATTAATTGTTGAATAACAATATTTTCTTGGTTCCCGAATCTTATTCGGCCATGGTGTTAAATTTATTTTTCTGAGTAACCATCTCCAAATTGCAAAAGTGCAATGAAATCAGAGAATGAAAATCATCTCAGTCACATCAATAACCAGGCTGAGTAATTCCGGATGTACTCTGTAATAGTATCTGAGTTAGTCACTAGCCAGTCGATAGGCTTATAACTGAGGACCGTGGTTCGGAGCCCACGTTAAGGAATGATTCCAGTCTAGAAAAATGGTAGTTGATAAGATGGAGACAAAAATATAACAAGAAAAAATTGAATTAATTTGATAGGAGACATGGTTGATATTTTTTTATAACTTGAATATACTGTCTTGATTTTATACCTAAATGTAGAATAATATATTTAGTTTTTTTTATTATTTTTTAAAATATTTTAAAGTCTCCTTTCCATCAACGACGATTTATCTGGACTGGACCTACAATTTAACGTGGAGTCGGAAACAGGGTCTTCGACATTAAGCCTAGCGATGGATCAGTGACCAACTTAGAGATCATCCCGTCTGACTCAGCCTAGTTACTTATTGGTTACTGGGATCGTTATACCCTGTAGGATCTTCCACTGTTGCCCATAAAGACATTTACAGTCACAATCAAAAACATTACAGTGCATCCATACCCCACCAGGATTCGAACCCGCGACTATACCACCAGTATGAGGACCGTCCCGTCCCCTTGACCACTGCGCCTACGAAGGCGGCTTTTTTTTATATTAATTTTGAGCATTACTTCCCGTAAGATATCTATTTATCGAATAAAATATTGTAAATGAGAATCCAAGTTCTCGTATTATTGTTATTTTTTAAGAATATAAAGTTTGATGTTCTACCCCCTTCGAGTTGAATTAACTCGATTATAAGATTCCTTGGTGGCCCACTAGATCAGTTTACAGAACGAGAAATGACGATGTGCCGTTGTTAAAGCAACCCCACGCATTAAACGTGAAATTTTCCGGGACAATAGATAAAAGGTCGAATTCCGAACCGAAAAAAAATTCGGCACGCGAAGTGAAACCAACACTTGTTTCACGCTTGCCTGGTTTTTATTCTGTTTAAATCGTCATTGTTGGGACAAATATCAAATATAGGTACAACCTTTTTTGTCATAGGGTTTATGTGACAATAAAAATATCGAATAGATATTTGGTAGTAGAAATATAAAGTTTTTTTATCCCCAGTAATTATTAAAATCCGAAATTATATAAAAGGTTTATAAATAAAAGTTCTATAATTATTTATAAATAATGAAATTGAAAATCAAATGAGGTTCTGAGATACATATGAAGTGTGTTGTGTTCTAAGTGATACTATAATTTATAATATATTATTAATAATATATATTAAATAAATTTTTTTATTTTTTTAATATTTTAAAGTCTCCTTTTACCAACTATGGGTTTATCTGGACTGGGCTTAAAGTTTAACGTGGGTTCCGAACCACGGTCCTCAACATTAAGCCTACCGACTGGCAAGTGACTAACTTTAGAAATTATGCCAGAAAACACTCGGTCTTACACATCCATGTTACTGGCGTGACTGGGATCATTTTCCTTATCGGATTTTACACTCTTGCCTAGAACATTCACAAATATTAAACAGTCACAAACATAAACTTACGACCATGCCCCAGCAGGATCCGAACCCGCAGCTATCGCAACAGTAGGAGGACCGTCCCATGGCCTTTACCACTGCGCCACCAAGCCGGCTTAAATACATTTGAAAATATTGCCAAGAGAACACTTGAGACGATTATATTTTTAGATACATAATTATTTCAAGCAATATAAACCCTACTTATACCAACAAAACACACACTCCTTGTTTGGTTACTATTAATATATCTTAATAATATATAATATAATATATAATATATATATATATATAAATATATATATATATATATATATATATATATATATATATATGTTAATTAATATTATTAAGTCACTGTATTCTGAGAAAATACATTAAGACTGTTTTTATATATATAAACAGAGACATCCTCCTGGTTTTCAATTATTCATGACCATTCATGAGAAAGTAAATCACTTATTATCTTATCATTCAGCTGTTGCAGGCTTGCTTAAGTTGGTTAACCCCATTTTATACAAACAGAAGTTTTTTATTCAGTTTTTCTGCCTCAAAAAACACCAAATATACTGACAAAAGATAAGGCGTTGAAAGATTTTTTTCAAATTAGCGTCCATTAAAAAGTGATCTGACATTTCTTATGTTTCCTACGTTGTCCCAAAATAACACAATACATACAATATATATATATATATATATATATAGGGTGTCCATTGCTAATATATTAAAAATGAATTGGATTCTCGCCGACTAAGAAGAAACACCTATTTGAAATTGATTTGCTTTTAATTGTAGATCCTTTTTATATCGATTTTATAACATTGACAAAAAAAAACAATATGGAGAGCCAACAATATTCGAAGATAATGAATTGTAAAAATTATTTATAATAAACCCAGCCTAAATTCGTAGATAACTTTCAAACCGCTTAACAATTGACGAATAAACTCTTTCGAGATATTTACATGCTAATGTCATACGAATTGACTGAAAATATCATGTGGAACATTACGATTTCATTGACTAAAGGCAGTTCAGGAAATAAGAGCTTCCTCTGGCATATTGTGTCTGGCAGTGAATATGAGTTTCTAACACCGAGACCTTCTTAACCATTTACTGCTGATTTTCACCAGATATAGGGCCTTTTGATCCTGCCAACCGCTCTGATCTTCAGCGAGAGAAAATGATAATAGTCGCTATGGTATGTCACAATTGCGTTGAAAGTAACTCTAAATGGAGTGGATGAGCTTAGAATGCTACGATTTCGTTCAGGACATAGTGAAAATGAGTAATTCCGCAGACGCGGTGCTTTTAGGATCCAGGAGCGTGAAGCATTCCACTACGATCTGATAATATATTATGGTGTTAACAAGTCAGTTCCAATTGGAGAAATGACAATCTTTTCAATCAATATTATAAGGCACTAATCTACATCAGTGAAGCTACTGAATTATGTTGTGCCAGTAAAATTGCCACAATTAGTCTTAGTACCAGATCAATTAAATTCATTAGTTTCTGAGATGGGAAATCATACTAGCCATTCATTGGATAACATTCAAAAATATACAACGCATATTATAGTTTCAATATTTTATACCATAAACATTTTAAATAACATTCAAATTTGCAGATACCAGAACGAGTTTATAAGTTTATTACTTACTTAAAGCATTGTTGCCCGTAGCAGATGCAGATCATCAAATCTTACAAATATATATTATATGAAGTATGAACTGTGAAGCCAGCTTCATCTGAACAACGATTTAGTCAAATCTTTCAATACAGCATTGGATCGGATGCCATCTAACTGCCATAATGTCGTCATTAGACCTAATAAAAGAACTGCCCTGAGGTGGGTGATGCAATGTTCATGGGGTCATTTAATTTAAAAATACATAAATAATAATTTCAAAAAATGTCTAACATTGATATATAGAAAATTAATATCAGTTTACAATTTAAAATTGCCAATTAGCAAAATTACTAAACTAATTTACTCAAACAATATTTATTCAAACATTTATTGAATTCAACCGTAATGAAATGTTCAGCGAAAGATCGCTACATATTTTTTTTTGAGTTTTTAAAGTTTGCTGATGAATTTGGGCGATTTTCGAATGGAATCGTTACACAATCACGGAAATCGTAATTATGCCCGAAAACCAAATTCAAACAAGCACGCATCAAAGACAAACGCATGCTACGAATACGTACGTTTGTACGCTATTTTTTGTGCGAAACATGACCGAACGCGGAACATAGAATTCCAATCCAACATATAAGTAATCATTGGACCGTAGAACGCTTTTCATAGTTTTCATAATGGGAAACGGATTTATACGTAAAAGAGTACCAGCTTGTTTTCAAACCAGTTTTCGCTATGCCAACGTACATTTTAAACATCACTTTTATGGTCGAAATAGATTTGCTTTAAATTAAATTTACTTGACTATAATACTGTCCTGAAAAGGAACTGTTAGGGATATAACATAATAGTCAGGTAATGTCTGCACACTATAATAAACATTCCAAAACTGCCTTTTTATAAATGAAATGTATCGGTGAATTTCGTATTACCCTCAGTCTAATTTTTTACAGCCACTACGTCGATTGTTGTTAAATTGAAGCTCCTCCCGTATTATCCAAGGTCTTAAAACTACAATTAAGAACACAGTTATAATAATTTGTATGTTACGGTTGTATATATTTACACTGAACTCTTTTCTTGGCCACCTATGAGTTCTTGGCCCGTTTTTAGTTATACCCAAGTAATACTTTCATTGTACTTTCACTAGAGAACATATTTAACTTTTACGCTTAGTTCTTCTGTCAGTGATTCTTTGTAAAGACATTTACCTTCCTTGATTTTTTATTTCTCCTTGATTTGTTCTGTTAATATTTGTATACATCTTTCTTGATAAAACTAGTTTTAATCACATAATTATCCTAAATGCTTTTGCTTTATCTGCAAATCAGTTACTAGTATTTCTCTCCTGACATACATTAACCAAATGCTCATGTATGTTCTGAACGATTACACACATATGTGTGCACATAAATGTTTTACACTGCATTAACATTTCCTACTGCTATCATATATTAATTAAATATTCACATCTAGTTGTTTCAACACTCATCACCATGCCTTAGAAATTGGCAACATTGAATAAATATTATTACTAGTGAAACCTAATCAATTGTTATTCCAACGTTTGCCTTTTTCCATCAACGTTTTTTGTCATAACACTGTTTTTTTATCATCTTACGATGAGTGACCATTGGGTATATTGGTCCTATTCTGAAATATCTAACCATTCTAAATAAATAAATGGAAATAATAAGTTTTCCCTCATTTTATTATATGTTCATTTATTTATAAAAATTGTATTCGTTTAAAAGCAATATCCGAAAGTTCTATTAGAATCCTTCAATACATTTCAGACTCCTCTGAGCAGTTTCCTCTGAAATAATTATATTAAATTATGTTTGTATTGAAAAACTACTCACTGGTTTTATACACTTCATATATTTAATCTCTGATAGAGCTAACATCAACACATGTTGATTCGTCACCCACTTCGTATGAGGACGGTTTTATTTTTGGTGAATTCAAATTTATATTTTCCTTTTTTGAGATATATCAGTGACTGTGTCCATATTAATATTCAGTGCAGCTGCTACATGCTAAAAAATATTTTCAATAAAAATCGCAGAAAATTAATATTTAACAGCAAAAATTACGAGTTTTACTGACAAGAGGGGGCCTCAATTATCTCATTCATATTCAAAGTCATTTTCATGTTTAAGTCTGGCTTAGAAAATTTCAATCTAAGTTTCTTTTTAGCTAGAAAAAAGTGAGTAGGAAAATATCGTCTGATTATAAAACGAATTTTCAAATTGTGGCAGGCAATAAATTAAATATGTTGACGATCATTCATGATGTTCAATACTTCTTTGGATAGATTATAGAATATTTTTATCAAACTGTTGTTCTGACAAAGAAACGTTTGCAGTTCTTGGGTAATAGTTCTCTTCATTGTCAGATTCTAAGTACAATACCTATCAATTTCCGCATCCCAATTTACCATAAAATAAGTTTGTAAGACTTTACCTACAACTGGAAATAGTAACAATGCCCTTAGTAAGTGATGATTTTGTCCTTGTATCTGCAACTGTTTAGAATACTGTTAACTTTTTTCTGATATAAAATTAAATGTCAACAAAAGAAATTATAATACCTTACCTTGAAAGAAGTCACAATCTTCTGTCTGTCCTCTACAATATTTATTGCGTCAAAGGAAGTTATTTGGAAATATTAAACAAAAATTGAAATGTTATATTTGTTATTGTTGGCCAAACGATTAAAATCACTTGCCATTCTAGAAATTAGTGAGCAAAATTGGTCTAGTAGTGCGGCCAATTTTGGCAAATTTTATTTTACACCGGCACGATATAACCTAACATATTCACTGCTGTATTTGACGTCTTAGAATATCAACAAATGATTTAGATTTCCGCTACTATAACTGAAGTTCATTTAAATGGTTTCATGTTCACTTAAACATTGGCAAACTTTTTCATGCCATATATTTTTTTCGTCCGTAATTAGGCCTAAAGGATTGGAATTTAATGCTTTAAAGTCAAAGTCAAATTTTGTGTTGACCCGTGTTATTATTTAGTATGTTTATGCTGTGCTATTATTTTACATTTAAAACTAGCACTCATCTGCAAAATTTTTTTATTCTTTTCATAACGTTGGCACATGAAGTGTACATTTTCACACAGTGAACACTTGTAACTTTGTCCTGCACATGTTACAATATATTTTAGTTATTTATGGCTTGTCAGTGTTTATTACAGCAAAACCATAGTACTACAATTGGCTTTGAAAGGTTGCCTGTGCATTTCTATAGGTTCTAAAGTACAATCATAGCACAAAAACAAGTTCCAAATGATGTTTAATGCAATGTCGTTAGCCAACGTATAAGGCGCAGTGTTGCCACAATGCGTCAGCTCGAAAACTAGAACCAATTTTGACATAAGGATTGAAAATATGAGTTCAGGGCATCAAACAACTAAAAATTGTAAACTAAAAGAGCTGAAAATGCTTTATTAAAATAGCACCTGATCGATAAATAACTAAACTGTATCGAATCTAAATAAACATTCCCATCATGAAACCGCGAGCCTTCCACTAATTTAAGCCAACACGGAACCGTTTTATTTTAAATCAAAAAAACGCCATCGGGAAACCTTTGCACGGTTTCACAGCCTTGAATACAAATGCCCAATTCGGATGCGAAACATCGATTTTCAGCCGATGCCCCGTCCAGTCTAATCCCTATTTCGATTTCGGGAATTAACAACGAAAAAAAAAAGAAACGCCGACGAACACAATGAGGTCTTTGTTGTCTGTTTACGTGTATGTGTGTGAGTGGATGTGGGTTCGATGTTCGCATGATTCTCCGCCATTTGACGAATTTTCCTGTCGATCTCGAATTTTGCCGACTCATTTTCCAACTTACTTCCTTTCATTACGTGTCAATTTGGCTGCATGTTAAACAAACAGCGTCGTTTGATTCCAATTTTTATGTTTACCCGCTGAAACAAATCAAATTAATCGCTGTTCCGTTTTGGTTTTATTTTACCGGTTGTTTTCGTTGTTTTTTGCTATGCGTAAAAGCTGACATTGCAACTGATGACGCTTTTCGTCCATTAGTTAAATAACGGGAAAATAAAACATTTGTATAATTAGGACACATTTGAATAAATAAATAATTATTGTAACTAATTAATATAAAAAGCTTTATAAAAATCAATATCTTGAAATTATTTAGTTTAACTACCTTAAAACTGACTATGTAAACATCAATTTTCAAAATCCCAACTGATGTTTATAGGACATTATTAAATATTATTATTACTGATTACAGATTATAGAGAGGCAGAAAAGATACAAAGACATACAAAAACGACAATCTTAGTCTTCGAAATATAGTCCTTTGTGTTCTAAAATATTGTAACATACCTTAGATAATAGTGGAATTCCGTCGGAAATAAAACTAAAAAACTTCAAGATAATAAACTCATCAATGAATACACGTCAATTGTTTAATATTGTGAGTTTTTATCCAAATATTCCAAGGAAAATATTGTAGTCAGAGAGAGCCTAACTTCTGAATGCGCGACGAGAACCTCTAGCTCATGTTCGAGAGCCAGTCCCTTATGAAGAAAATGACCAATTCCGATTGTCAAATTTATTCATAGAGTTTATTCACTTGTAACGATTCGTACTTACCATATGATTAGTTTTTGTGGATTTTGTAATAAAACAGTTCCTTCAAAGAGAAATAAGATTGTTTTTTGTTTTCGAGTCGATGTACTGCGTTGTCAAATATCCACCTAGAACCTTTTACGATAAATATTGGCATGAAATATAATAGACTGGGAAAAATGTTTTAATCTAGCTTATTAATATAAAGCTCAAGCACTAGTTTATGATTCATGAACCGTTTTTATCGATCTTTTATCATTGCGTTATTATAGATCTTCTAACATTTCTTGACAAAAAGAAAATTACTAATAATTTTAATCAGCCAGTTTTGGTTCCGCCTTTATACCTGTAACGGAAGTTGGAAACACTGGAACAAATATCAAGTTTGGCCATTATTTTATATGGTCAAGTGCAATCATGCCCGAAGAAGAAGTTCTTAAAATTTAAAAATACAACGCCTTTCCAGTTAATCATTTCCAGTCGATGTTTTAATTCCCCCCTTGGGTCATATTAATTGTTGATAGTGGAGTATGGAGATAATGGTGTGGCCAGTTCTTGAATAATTCGTGATTAACAATTTCTTATCAATACTAACCAATACTTAAAATGACCTTTTTTAGTGAGAATGCCGGCTTTGTAACCATTTGTGCAGCTTCTTCGGGCTTCAGTTACAATCCTTCTCAAGTATTATTATTGTACGTAAGCACCTTTTCGTTACCCACGGTCAATCGTTCTAAAAAGATCTTAATTCACCAGCGATATATTCGTGAATTAATAATATTTCGATATACCGTAGCGATATAGAGATATGAACTATGTCGGCCGACCGAATTTATTATTATTATTATTTTTTAGGAATTTCATCGCTTTTTTAACTCATTGACTGAATAGGCCGTCGCTAATCGTTAACATCAAAATGTCTGCAATGAAGGCAAACAGAATTCTCATACTGGCATTCATTTAAACCACATCATATCGCGACAAAAACCTTACAATCTTTTGTGTGAGTCCTTTGTAAAGTAGAGAACTGGGTTATTTATTTATTTTTTCAAAATAATCCCCCTTTGAGACACACATGATTCTTCAGTTTTCAAAACAGTTATTGAATTAAATTCTTGGAACTGTCTTAATTGACTAATTTGATGGATTTCTCTTAACTCGGAGAATATACAGTCCAAAGTAGGAAAAAGTCGAACATTATAAAGGTTTTTAATGAAAAATTCAGTAATGACTAACGACATGGAAGAAGGCATATTACCATAATAAGAAACAAGAGTTATAGGTGCTGGATTGGTTGGCGCAATGGTAAAGGCGCGTTTAATATTTCTGATTGTCGTAAGCAAGAGTGCAAAATCCAGCAAGAAAAATGATCGCAGTGATGCCTGTAACCATGCTGCTGTAAGACCGGTTTTCTTTTGGGATGACTTCTAAGTTGGTCACTCGCCAGTAACGTCGTAACCTTAATAGCGGTAGCGAGCAACGTGGTTCGAAGCCCACGTTAAACCAGTCAAATAAAGTTAAGAAAATTTATCCAGTCCAGATAAACACTCGCTGGTAGAAAGGAGACTTTAAATATATTTAAAAAAGAGTTATCTGCTTATAGTTCCGCTTTTTGAGATGATCATCATCACACTCACAAATTGACGCCAAATTCATATAATATTTCTTATTCGTCCAATGAAAATCATAATAAATAACTCGACAATTTTACATATTATTATTTTTTGATCGCAGTAATAAAACTGACATTTTTTAATTAGTTTTATACCCACATCAACAAATTTATAATTGTAATATTTTACAAAATTACAATAGTGTCCATAACAGTTAAAGTATATTGAGTTTCTTATCTGGATAGTTTTAAAAGGTTCTAATGTAACCAAAGCATAAAGTTTTATAGGTTATTACTTTTTCTTAAAGCTATATATCTGGGAAATATTTTATTTTAAGTACATTTAAAGCAAAATGCACTTACCCTTATTGCTCCTTAAGGTGGCCTAATAAAACACATATGTACTTACTAAATATGTTTAAAACTTTATAAAGGATATAAACTTCAGACGTATAAGCTATATTATTTTATTAGTTTTTGTTAAAAGTATTTTTATAGAACTTGTTGAGTGATACTTTCACATTCATTTATCTTGAGAAAAAGGTAAATATTCATTACCATATTATAAGACAATATACATACAGAAATAAAACTAACAGCAATTTATAATATTAAAAATAAATAAAATTGATTGATATTTCTGTTTTTCTTTACATGATATATTTTCACTTAAAAAATAATTTCAGAAGATAATCTACATTGCCCTGTCTTGTTATTGGCTTGTCAGATGGTTATTCGAGTGAAAATGTAGACTTTGGTATATAAATGTCACAACGTCACAAAATTGCTATTTTCGGTAGAGAAGTGAGCGGCTTATTCCTTATCTCTAATCCCTTATCAGTCAATTTCGCAGTCAAGAAAGTGTGATCCACCAGGAGGCTATGACTGATGTTTGATTGTCAATGATAATCAACTAAAAATACCTCTTTAAAAATTATTTTTCAGAATAATTATTTCTTTACAGGCCTACGGAAATCCCAATAATCAAAATAACATATCACACACTTTATATACAACTGCATAAGGTGTAAGTAGCATGTAGTTAGGAATTTTTAATACCACTTTTTTCTTTTAACATGTTTTTCTTCCTTAATTTCTTTTTCAAACCGCATTTAAAGAAACTTAAACCACATTCTTCTGAAAACTGGACTTATTTTCTGAAAAAATATTCCATAAGTTAGCATCATATATATCCAAGACCCACCTATTAATATATTATGTAAATTAATATATTAATATCAATTCCATTTTTAATATATCTTATTTCCAAAGTTTACTATTATACACCAGCTGATTATTATAAATAGTCTAAATCTCTATTCTAACTAATTACAATATTTCCTACATTTCTCTTTCAAAGATGACATTTGTATTTCAAGTCTTTTGTAGCTTTATAATTTTTTTTATAAAGGGATTTTTTTTGCTATTAAATTTAGACTCAGTTCACTACAATTACTTACTACTTTCACTGGAGCGTCTTTTTAATTTGGCAGTGTTGAATAATTAGAAATATAATTTATTAAACTTGACCAATGTCTATTGAATTAAACAGATCAGATGGAATGACAGAAAATGAAACAGCAGTTTTCTTTTGTTTGATAGCCAAATTTTTACATGACATACACTTAATCTATTAAATAACCACATGTTTTATTTACTCTCAAATCTTTTAATTTTCACAAAATAACAAAACAATCGATGAGTAGGAGGATCCAATAGAGATATAGCAAGGCGGAAAAGATATAGCTGACAAAAATTAATTCATTCATCAGCTGTTTAGTCTCTGGCGGAGAATCCCATATTTTATGTATGGGATTATGCATATAAATGTATGTATATTGTAAACTCAAAGAATGCACACTGTACTTAAACATATTAACTTTCCAAGAATCTCTCTTCCTATAAAAATCCCACAAATCGGTCTGCATAAAGAGGCTTCTTAACTCATCCATCACAATCACCAGAGCACCAGTTTCCCTTCAAACCGAATATTGAATAATGTAACATAGTAGCAGTAGATTCCCGTTAGCTAATTAACAAACACATCATGCACAGTATAATGGCAATAAACAAGCCGTGAAAGAAAATACACACAGCAAACGCGTAAAGTGATACTCATCATCAGCTCTTACAAGGAAGTGTAACATATAGCATTCCACTAATCATCAAAAGTAGAGCTGTTAATTCTCATAACAAAATTAAAATTTTAAATCATTTAATATTTATTTATTTAAAGTTATTTGGCAATAAATATTTTAAAACCAAATGCGGCTGCTTAGTTGGCGCAGTGGTAAAAGCGAAAAGACGGTCCTTATACTGTTGTGATAGTCGCGGGTTCGAATTCTGCTGGGGCATGGTCGTAAATGTATGTTTATGATTGGTAACATCTGTGATTGTGCTCTAGGCAAGATTGAAAAATCCGACAAGGAAAATAGTCCCATTCACGCCAGTAACCAATCTGGGTAAGACCGGATGATTTATAAGTTGGTCACTCGCCAGTCCATAGGCTTAATGCCGAGGATCATCGGTCCAAGCCCACATTAAACCGTATATCCAGACCAGATAAACCGTCGCCGGTAAAAGGGGACTAGAATAAAAAAAAACTAAAAATAATATTTTCAATGAAGAGGGAAAGTTTAATTGTATATTCAATGTATATCCTTTGCAGCATACCAGCTGTTTGGCTTCAACAATGATAAAACTGTTTCTGTTCCTCTGAGGGTTCGAACGAAATCGTACAGCTTTGTTAGTTATTTTTAGTAGCAAATTGGAGTATATTTACAAAATTTTATTATTATCTTAAAACATAGCTTAAAACGTTATTGTATTATTCCTATTAAATTACAAACTTCTATTAACTGCTATTAATAAAATAATTAATAATTTGTATTACCTGTATTACAAACAGACATATTAGCAATAATAAATGGAGTAAAGCCAATGTCCTCTATATTATTAAAAGAGAAAAAAATGTTATTTCATATAAAGTTCCGCAAGGTGACCGTGATATGAGGGAGAATATCCTGAAATAAGACCCGTAATATACCGCAAAGAAGATTTTTATATATATATCTGGGGTCATGGCCGTCGTACTGGCTTTATTTTCATTATCTTTAAAACGGTCTAGCCATGTATCATCCCAGTTGACTTCGTTTTTTCTCGCCGCTTGTCTCGACCATTCCTCGTTTCATAGTTCCGAAGGAAAATATCTCGATATTGTAGTCGCCATTACATTTTTATTATTTAGGTATTGAATTGGGTTGCCATGATTTCATTATAAAAGTTTTAATATAAAAAATTTCAGATTGTTTCGTTTGAATCATTGATTTTATCTTGAATCTTACCTTGAGGTCCGACACAAAAATACGTTTAACAAATAAAAAACTAAACATTTTTATTGTTTAAACAATTTTTTGATACACCTTATTGATTCTGTTAAAAATTTTGAATAGCCTGAAAACATTTTCAAACTGATCTTATCAAACTTGAGCTCACAGACCATTATCCAAACAAATTACATTCTAATCAATTCGAAAATATATTCAACATCGATGTAATATTATTAGATCATTGACAACTACATACATATATACACAGGTGGCACAGATGACGAGTGACCATATATGGTTTAATTGGGAGTATTGTTTGTGCAGTCCATTCAATAAATCATTCAATATGAAATCAATTTACTTGTCAGAAAACATAATCGTACCGCAGTTACTCAAAAGCATTCTTTGTTGTAGTTGAATAGAGTTCGGTCAAAAGTTATATATGTATAAAGTTCAAACCGTAAGGTTATCAGAGTCAAACTTCTCAAAGTTTTAAATTTGGTCCAATGTTTGCAGTTCAGGTTGTACTACCATCAAAAGCGGAGTGCAGAAACTCAGTTATTCAGATGTAGACATTTGGAGATTCGAGATGTTAAAACTTAAGAAATCGTTCAAATAGACCATATTATAGTAATGTATACAAAAATAGTACATTTCATATCATTAAAGGCAAGTTGACAGGCAATACTTACAAATGTTTTCTCCTTTTAGCCGTTTGTTTAGAAGTCTTGGCGTTTTCAAACTGTGAGTTTTGAAATATATTGAAAACTGCTTTTAAAACATATACATTCATAACTTTTTAATATGATCATTAGTATCGAATTTCAAATAAATTATTTTGATTTATTCATTTCTAAAACTAGTTTTTCCGGACCTCGTTTCCTATCGAAGCTTTAAAGGAGAAAGCAATTGTGGCTAGTCGCTATGTACAATTTCAGAGAGCACATTTATCTTTCCGCTTAGTTTTTGCTTCCTTCGATGCAATGTTTTCTTGTAAAATCATTTTCTATCATTACATATATCCAACATCAAGAGTAATTTAAAAATATAGATTCCCAATTAAATATAGAAAAAGTTGACTTATAATAATAGCCAGCCTATAAGAATCAATAATACTGTAGTCTACTCAAAGTTTTTTAGTAATGCGTCGTAGACATTTGTGACGTCGAAACATTACAATATTGCCGCATCAGCTCTGAGTTTTAGTTCAGTTTGGCTTTGACATACAAGAAAATTCTAATCTAAATAAAATAATTGAACAAAAATGTTATAAAATATAATTTATTCTAACATTATAGTACATCTAATACATATATTATCGAAGGACTTAAAACTACAATTAAGAACACAGGGATAATAGTTTCTAGGTGAGATTTGTTTTGTTTGCATTGAACTTGTAGCGACCTTGAGGCATGTCGAATTTTACATAGTGAAATAACGGTCTACAAAATACCCAGAAATATAGTCCCAGATGTTGAACATGGGCGGGGTGCCAGCAGCGCCAACTAGAAACCGATAACGAATAGCTGGCAACCCCAAGACGTTTATCCGGGATGTTATTGAAGGGTATTTCAATTAATTCAGTATCTGACAACCGTTCAGTTTAGACGTGCCACCATCGAGTGCCCAAGCCTCGTCACCAGGTAACACCGCTGCCATCCGTTTTATATATTTTGTATTCTCCACATATTTATATTACTTCAATAAATAACGGTCACATAATGTAAACACCATTATTTATTTCATTTTACCTCCATTCACTGAGCCATATAATTTATCCTAAAAGCTCTTCCACACCATCTATGAGGTAGAGTTTCTAGGCGTGTTTTTTTATGTAGTGTTATTTCCCTGGAGGCATAATCCACCTAATTAACAATTGTACATCTGAGAAATGTATTTTACTTTCATTCGAGAGCATATTTACATTTTACTTTTAGCTCTTGTTTCCTTCGATGGTGTGTTTGGCAAGTCATTTTGGTATCACTGTATTTTTATTTTTTCTGCTACTACCTGTGTACACTATTCTTGATAAAATTAATCACTGATTTATGTCTAATGCATTTACCATATCTACAAAACAGTTAGTATTCATTCCCTCCTCATACGTTCTAACCTAATGCTTATGTTTAATTTTGAACAATTACAATCATATCTGTGCATACAAATCTTTCTCGCCCTACAATACCATTTTCTATAGTTATATGCAATTAATTATGTGCATACCTTTAGTTGTTTCCACTCTCACCACTCTGTCTCATGAATTTCCAACATTGCGCAGCATTATCACATATCCTGAAAGTTTCTTTCAATCGCTTTCACTTTACGACTCACTGTCCAATTCAATCACTAAACTGTTAATTTCTAATCTGTCTAAAACCTGTTCACGATTCCACCATTTATCAGTTACTTCCTTTGTATGTCTTACTGAGTTCATCCAAGCCGAAGGTGTTATGGTTGACAATGCTTCCTTCCACACATCCAAACAGTTTTTGATGGAATATCCTTATCAACCAGCAATATATCTGCAATTAACTATCAATAAATATAATGGCCAACAAAACCCAACTGAAATCTATTATAACTTTTACCTCTTTCCATTCCATTTTTATTGTCTTTAGACTTTTTTGTTACTGTCTTGCCAAGAGTGCCACAATGAACAATTTTGAAATATTCAAGTATCTTATATTATTTTATACCTTTAATTGAATTATTTTTAAGGTAATGTCTGGAAGTCCCATTAAACCTCTCCGAGGGTTATCTTTACACCATTTAAACCCTATGCCCTGTAATAGTGTATGAAAGGTTATCTTGCATCCCTCAAAAAGCTGCATGTCCCTAATTCTTTTATGTATACTTCCCAAAGAAACAACTTTCTCTCAAATAATTTTATTAAATTGTGTTTATATCAATAAAATCTGCTCTACACTGCTGACATTCCTACAACAAAAGAAACACTTCTTGGAACCTTTGCTGACGACACAGTTATTATGGCAAAAGATATATCTCTGCCTAGGGCAATAGAAAAAGTGCAAGTAGCAGTCAATAAAATCTACAAATGGACGAAAGATTGGAAAATTCAACTTAATAGCTCCAAATCTGTCCACGTTAATTTTGCATTAAGGCGAAATAATTAAAAACTTAATTATATCACTCAATGGATGCCCGATTCGTCAAACAGAATCAGCAAAATGCCTTGGAATCCATCTTGACGGTAGATTAAATTGGAAGCATCACGTTAGACAAAAAGCAAAACACATGAGAACCAAAATAAAACAACTATACTGGTTAGTCGGAAGATACTCTCAAGATGATCTAAAATCAAAGAGGTTGATCTATAATACAATTATAAAGCCAATTTGGACCTATGGGGTGCAAATATGGGGTTGCACTAAAAATTCAAATCAGTTAGTCATACAACGCTATCAAAACAAGGTTCTTCGATTGATTACCAATGCCTATCGTTATGTAGCCAATGAAGAACTGCACGATGACCTGGAAATCAAATGGATTTGCGAAGTTGCGCAGGATTTCGCCTTAAAACACGAAAGAAGATTACTAAATCATACTAACGTGGAAGCAATACAACTGCTGGACAGCGCGCAGGATGTCAGGAGATTGAAACGAACAAAACCATACGAACTTGTGTGAACATTTAGTGTGTAATATTAATGTAAACTATAGCTATAAGTTAATAATTAATAAATAATTATAATATTATAATTGAGGAATACATACTGATGTATTTTCTCGCACTCGTCTTGCTTGTTAATTAATCCAAGTACATAGGAAAAGTAGTAATAAATCAATTGTAAATTAAGATTGTACTAAGCGTATCTAATAAAGATGTTATAAAAAAGTATCAATAAAATAGTTTGTGTACTTACTGTTCTTATACATTTCCTACATTTGGTCTCGTATAGAGCCAATACCAAGATGGTCAAGATTCGTCACTCACTTTGTATGTAGACGGGTTTTTTTTTGGGTGAATCTAACGTATTATTCTTCATTTTGTAAGCGATGTTATTCACAGTACCCACAGTGATATTTAATACGGTAGCAACCCGCTAAAAACATTTTCAATAAAATTGTAGGGACTTATATTATTTATTATGATCAATAATTACATCAATAATGAAATTTACCGATTAATGGGGCCCTCAGTTATCACGTTCCCGAAATAACCTATTAAGGCCGCAATCAATTTGTGACTCTGAATATCTATTTTTTTCGGCATTTTCAAACAAAGTAATATGGTATATTACGGAGCGACTTAAAATTTATCAAAATAAAGGACTAATATAATGTTTGCCGGCTTATAAACTGTAATAATTATAACTAAAATTTTAAATAATTTAGCGTACATCTGACAACCGGACGGCGATCAGCTGTCAGACGTATCCAAAATTCTTGAAAGCAATAGTGATAAAAAGTTTTAACTCTAACCTATAAATTATTGTGGTTGTATAATTAATTGTAGTTTTTAGATATAGTATAATGTTAAAATAAATTATATTTGGTAACATTTTTGCTCAAATTATTTTATTTAGATTAGAACTTTTTTGTATGTCAAAACCAAACTGAATTAAAACTGAGTTGATGCGGAAACATTGTAATATTTAGACGTCAAAAATATCTACGACACATTACTAAAAAAACTTTGAATTAACTATAGGTATATAACTATAAAATATTTGAGAATGAAATTCAGGAATAAAATTGGCTCCCTAAATAAAATGAGAATATAATCGACAGATATTACTGACTACACTTAATTTACAAAATCATGAATTGAAGACAAGATGCTTGAAATAATCTAAAAACGGTGAAAAATATATTAATACTGGAAATAAATAAACCCATATGAAATACTATTATTATTATCAGGACAATGCTGTAACCGACTCCCACTTCTGCCAACAAAATCATGAAAAAAAAGAGATATAGGATGCTATTAAACTAAATTAAAAAAATATATTAAAAAAACTGATACGAATTAGTTAATATCAAAACTGTAATGAACAGAACATCACATTATTTAATGAGAATTAATTTTTAAAATAAACATCTTCCCATATTAGCACAGGTGGTAAAGTCTTACCATTAAATAGACATAATCTTTAAAAAATAACTGCCAAGGGCCGAGTTGTTTGAATTATGCTTTATCAAAAGCACATTTTATCGACATTAATCATTTCGACGAAAAAAAAGCGAAGCAGTTCCCCAAAAGATAAATGGAAAAAAAATTCCGTTTGTCGTCGATGTCTCAGACAATTAATTTAAGTTTTTTTTTCGAAACTGAATAAAGACGGCCTAATTAAAAACCGTTTTCATGGATATGCTAATAATCTCGGATTAAATTAAATCTCACCATCTTTGGCGAGTTCCTTTCTGTTCACTTTCAGTTAAGAAGAGATTCTAACAACAATAAAACGTTTATAAACAGGATTATGGGAGAGCAACCAATACAATCCTGCGAACAAAATAATTTTTGATATTATAATACTTAATTTCCTACATCAGATTTAACTAATCTTTATTAAAATCTAATATTTTCTAATTGAGGGATTTTAATTTATATCACAAAGTCTTCAATCTGTACTATTGACCTTATTATATTTAACAAGAGAAGTCACCATTGATGTAAAATTGTAACTAAATACTATATAATATGGACATATCACAGAACATGTCAGCAACAAAACTTAAGTTAAGTTAAGGAAGAATTACATGCCATTGTAAAGTCGCTATGAATTTAAATTTATACACGTGAACCAAGTCTTGAAGAAAAATAGTTGTTAGAAGCGAAAATGAGATTAAATATTTTTACACCTGCTCTGTTCGCCAAACGCTCACCAAAACGGTCACTTACTCATAAAAGAAACAATTTCTTAACATACATAAACACTGACTCATTGTCTGACCGTCAGCTCTTCGTTGCCGAAGACGAGGAATGTTTCCAAAGCGGAATCCTTAAGCTACATTAACAGGTTTACTTAGAGCATATCATAATATTCAAAGTTACAAAATAACTTCAAAACTTACCCGGAAATCCAATATTTATAAAAAATATGTGCAAAAATATGATAATATTTTAAGAAAATTCGATTATCAAATACCGAATAGTCGTTTTGGAGATGATGGTTATTGTTAATTTTAAATGAATAAAGAACAATTGTCTGCACCTTAGGTTTAAACAAAACAGCAGCTAACAGCCGAATATGCATATCTTTAATGCAATTTAACTTGTGTCAAACGGTCAAGGGTCAACAAATCAACAAAAAAATCGGTTTCTTATTATGATGAAGCTACACCTAAACATTTTAGCCCGAACGCATAAGCTGCGAACATTTGATTATTCACCGAATCACTGTCGAAGTAATTTTAAGTAGCCTGGCCACAATTATTTTTAAAATTCGTCCGTATCTGGCCGTTAGCTTTGGGTTTCGACCACTATTCCTCTATTGCCCATTATTGCCATTATTTCTCTTTGGTTATGATATTGTTCTGTGTATGCTGTCATTACCATGAATACAGTCACTAGTGAAACTTTAAACAATTCAGCTCTTCTTGTCACAGACGCTCCCGCTAATTGAGCACCAACGATTTGCCCTCTTTCCAGAGATAGTATTGTCTGAGGGATCACGCATAGACTATTCAAAACAGCAGTGAATTCATGTCACCAATATGTGCCTGTTGAAAGCTGTATATTCGTTGTATAGTCACACAGTATTTTTCGTATCATTTTATACTAATTAAAAAGAGATAGAATGCTGTTTAACAAGTTCGAACATGTAACTACTTGAGCCTGTAAAAGTCGTCCGCTTGTCTGCAAAATTATTTGAAATACGATAATTATAGGTTATAAACCGCCAAACGTTGTTTTAACGCTTTGTTTTAATAAATTACAAATCTCCACGGTTTTTATTCAAAATATAAAATTTGGCGTGTTGTAACTGCACTGAATATTAGTCAACGGGCGAGGTCACTAAAATATCTCAAAAAATAAAAAACAATATAACTATAAATTCATCAAAGATAAACCGTCTTTATGCGAAACGGGTAATGAACAGCTTGATAGCTGTATTAGAGATCAAACATACGAAATGATAAAAACAGTAAGTAATTTCTTCATTCAAAGCATAATTTAATATATTTTTTTCGGGGAATAAAGGAATTATTCTGAAAGTATCCATAAACAGCTCAAAGATATGCATGCAGCTATTTGAGGAATGTAGAACATACATTCATACACTGTTGGGTAATATAGGATTTAAGTGGTGTAAAGATAACCCATGAAAGTATTTAATGTAACTTCCAGACATTGGTTTTAAAAGAATACAATTTTTTAAAATATAACATAATTTAGAAAGAATTATTATATCAATTTGTATACTTAGATGAGACATGGATATTTCAGAATGGTACACGAAGATTATAATAAATATAGTGTAAAGACAACAAAAGGTGATCAAGAAGGGTGAACTTTGGAATAACCATTGATTAGGTTTTGTTGGTCATGACAATTATTAATAATTCATTGCAGACATATAGTTCTTCACGCTGGCAACAAGAACGGTTTTATTCCTGTAAATCGAAGGGTTAAAGTCTATAAAATAAGTCTTGAAGAAACCATATTAAAGATTAAACTATTTGAAACTGTAAATAAATCGGTAAATATAAATGAAATGTTTAATTGCATTTTATGTTGTCATTTTTGGTACCTTTTTGGTTTTTTTTTACCTTTTTGGAAATAACTCTAAGAAAATTTACATGGGAGATCATTTGAGTTGATATTTGGGTATTGCAAAAAATTAATACAATAGACATTCAAGTCGAGAAGAATATTCAAACCATAACGGTCTACATTTATGGAAAGAAGCATTATCGACAATAACGCCTTCGACGGGGATGAGCTCGATAAGACACATTGAGAACGAAATTGAGAAATGGTGTAATTTTGTGCAAGTTTAAGTTTTTTCGAAACGTCATAGATAATATTTTAATTCTCTCTAAAGACCCATTCTTCAATGTGTTTTTCCGCTAATGTTTTCATGAAAAATTGAAAATAAGTCGTGAAATTTTTACTATGTTCTTATCTGTCTATTATTTTCTCTATTAGATTCTATAAAAATAAAAATAAAAGATTTAATGTATTGCTCAGCGCAAAACATTTTCAGTTTCAATTTGTTTATTCTAGGAAAGCAATATGATTTCTGGGGTTGTAAAAGTCATTTCGGGTATGAATATGAATATATGAATCGATATAAAAAACTTAGATCATCTCATTCCTTTACATTCTGCTTTATTTTAAACAAACAATTCAAATGATTAATAACCACAATATAAACAAAAGTTATCTCAACCTTAAAATTAATGTAATGTAGATTACTTGAAAACATCAGTTGGTTTGAAACTTAATGTTATAATTTGACACATATGTCATTTATTCTAATAACATAAATCTTTAAAGCTAAGTTGAATTTTTTTCCGAAATACGTATTGACATATCCCGTACTCGCCTTGCTTATGTATTAATGCAAGTACAATAGAACAGCAGTAAAAAATAATTCTGTAAATTAAAATTGTACTAAGGATATCTAATGTAATATGTAATTAGTTTAAAAAATGTTACATTTTCTAAAAGTAACTTCAGAGATTTATATCTCTTTGAAAATATCAAGTTTCATGACCGAAAACGTGCATTTGCATTACTTTTCTTATTTAATCAAAAGAAAAAAGCCGCTGAAGGTCATAGTTTGGTGGTGGAAGTTTATGGTGAGCATATTCTATACATAAGAACATGTAATGCGAAAACAAAGAAGTTCTGATAGACCAAAATATTTTCAAGATGCGAAATTGCAAGAGTTCTGAGATGAAGACCCAACCCAAACTTAAAAAAACAATTAGCAGATGCGTTTTATGTGGCCTATGAAACGATTAGCGAATGTAAAGGACGAAAATCGTTTTGGTCGCAAGACAATGCTCTGTATTTGGTGGGACCAGAATGCCGTGGTGTATTACGAACTAATGAAATCTGATAAAATGTTAATAGTGTTCGCTACTCACAACAAATGATCAATTTGAATCACGAATTGATCAAAAAACATCCAGAATGAACCCAAAGGCACTTTAATGTGATTTTACAGTACAATCACAAACCGTCTCATTAAGAAATACCGGCCAAGAAAGCGCAAAGAGCACCTGGATGGAACATATTATTGCATTCGTCTTACTCTCCTTATATTGCCCCGTTCCGACTCTCCGTTGCCAAATTTTCACATCAACGGGACACGCACTTACATAGTAGCACTTCGACATTTTCGAACAAGTTAAAAATATGTTTCGATAAATGTTTCTACTCAAAGAACAAACAGTTTTTTTGGGGTGGCATCCATAAATTACCTGAAAGATGAGCTAAATGTACAGAATCAGTTGGCCAATACTTAGTAAATAAATTTGTCCGTTTTCCTGCATATTATATAGTTCTATTTAAACCGGTAATGACTTTGTGGTACACCTAGTAGTTGATTCCCAATTAGTGCGTAATATTTTCTAAGTAGATTTCAAGTATTCACTTCTCAATTAACTCCAAAAATATCTATCGAGTTTAGTTACATTATTTTGTGTATGTTCTACATGCAGCATCCATAAAAACATACCACAATACTCCCAGTTTACTCTTTGTGCATGTTCGAGTTAGCAATTTATTCTTCTGTCTTAGTCTATTTCGTATTCATGTTAGTGTTATTGTTAGTCCTCTGTCTTTTACTCAGAGAGATGAGACACGTGCGGTTTATATATGTTGTTTACAGGTGCGAATATCTAAGATTAACTTTAACTATATGTTATTTTCAAGGAAATTAGTAGCAGACATGAATTTAATGAAGTAATAGTAAAATGTTGCATTTTATAACATTAACAATTTAATTTTTTTTAGAGTAACTAGAAAAGTATAAATCAAATATAATATAAAACTATTAACTTGCACATATGCAGAATGTGGCAAGAATATATGTTCATATCTAATTTTAATAAAACAGACTATTTAATAAATTATTATTTATGGAGGATGGAACTCAAAATTCTCAATCAGATATTAGGATTTTTAAGGTGTATAGGTTATAGCATAAACAACTGAAATAAGTATATAAAACTACATAATTTCTATATAGTAGAAATGATCAAAAATATAAATACGCATTAATCGAATATATAAAACCTATATAATGATTGTGATTAGTACTTAACAAAGTATGTATTCAATTAATCCGAAACATTTGAAAAACTAAGGAAATATAAAAAACAAAGAAACAAACTAAATGAAAAGTTGGTGTCTAAAATAGTTTTTATATATTATCATGACATTAAAAATACATACACTGTATCAGCATTATGAAAATTTATATTTTATTTATATATTGTTGATATCCCTTTAATTATTTAATAGTAAATAAATAAAGTGGTCACCCTGAAATAGTTAATCAAAGTAAATGTGTTATCAAAACGTATACTCTTTGTAATCCAACAGCATCACCAACACTTGATCCGAAAAGTTAAATTTGTGCGATTGTCTAATTATACTTTATAAAATTGTTGTACATGTGCTTTATTTGTTAATGTAACAATGAACTTAATATTGATCTGTTTTTTTATTTCCGCCTTTTAATTAGCATTGAAAACAAATTACAAAATTATTCTACTTTAAATATGTTTCTATTTTCCCTTTATTTGCGTGGGATGGTCGTCCGCTGTTTTTCATTTAGAAAATTTTACGGTAGGGTCAGTCTCGTGTTTTGTGCTGAACGTTGCTTCTCTCTTCCTCCCATACACGTACATACACATACAAACGCAGATACACATCCTATCCCATCATGTGTCAATTTTCCCGCGCTGTGAATAAAAGGTCGATTTGTTAACGTGGAAAATAAACCGGGGTCAACCATCTCATCAATAAAACAAAGAGAAAGATAGATAGAGGGGCCTATCAATCTTGCATTCTCTTTTTTCATCAGAACAATTAGCTTATATAACAATAAAATGATACCCTTACATATATTTATTATTAGGGACATTACACATTACAGCATTGTGATATATACTTAAAAGTACACTTTATAATGAAATACATGATGTAATTTAATACAATAGTTTTAAGCCACCACAATTTTATGTGTTATAGTTCATATAAATAATAATAGTAAATATAATAATTAATAAATAATAATAATAATAAATAAATATAATATAAAAATAAATAATTAAGAGTAAATCAAGGTCTTAAGTACATCTCCTACTTATCATTTAGAGGATATAAAAATACTCTCTTTTGTGATAAATTACATTATGCAAAAGTCTATGAAACTGTGATATTAGCCTATCATTACATCATGAAACTCATCATTACGGGAGGCATCAAAATAATCGAACAACAGAACAATCGTTCATGACTAATTAAGTTAAAAATGAAGGTGATTTTTATAGTTTTTTTATTATCCTTAATTAGAATAACTATTTAAAACATTTCTTTTTAAGTTTTCATAAATATATTGTCTTCAAGGGGAATTATATTGAGGGAAAAAATGATGGTTTTCATTTGGACATTTGCTGTGCTATAATTAGGGCCTATTAGATAGAAAATTTATAAGTTAGCAAATAGATTACCTAGCCCGATTTTTATATCCTACGTTTCTGATCGTCACTTAAAGTAAGACACGATGACCCATCTTCCACACCATACCAGAAGTTAGTATCCTTAAACAAATATAGTACTTACTTTATAGAAATGATATCCTCGAAAATTAAAGAGGACTTTGACTTTAATAGTTCCTGGCCCTCTACAAGTAAAGAAATTGAAATAGCTGTAAATAGATTACAAACAGCTGTTGGTAGCATTACTGAGTTACTTAAAAAATGCCATATAAAACTAGCACTACTAAGTTTGTTCAAGTGGATTTCACCTACAGAGAATATATTACCTATTAATTCGATATGCGAACATACCAAAATACTTATCACTAGATACCAAGCTCAACCAATCGAAAAGAGCATCTTAGGAATAAACGAGAAGGTATTTGTATTAGGCTTAGAAAAGCTGGTAGTTGATTTGACGAAAATACCAATACAAAGATTTGAGTCGACAACAGTGGACTTACCTGGAAGTTGAGCTTGTACGTGCCGTTAGATCCGGACTTAAAGAACTAATGGATTTCAATATTATGGAAAAGTTAATAGATAGCGTTTAATTAGTTGTAATATTTATATCATATTACTTGACATAATTAACATATTTTTCAAAATTATAAATTAGTCTTATCACAAGTCCGAAACGCCATTTGAGGCAGCAAATTATTTAATGCAAAAATTTAATACCGTAGTACCGTTGAATTTGAGGGATCACTGTATATTTCAGTAGCTACCTTTCATACGAGTTTCATACAGAAAACGTTGAAAGAAAATCACTCGTTATGCATACAGAAACATAGTCGTACTTTGCAATATAAATTTTAATATTTAATGAAAAATTCCATGAATTGAGAACGATAATAATGTTACTTTAATTGTTATTAAAACTATTAAACAAAAAAAACTATTTTACTGAATAATAATGTGAGAAATAGTTGATCCATCAAACTCATCAATTTTCTATGTTTCCTTCTCGAAATAAAATTAACATGGACTGACATAAACCACTTAAAATATCTATATATTAATCGGTTTAATGAAAATTGTGTCTCCCTTTTTGAAGAAAGAGGAAGCTACTGGAGGCAGTGGTTCCGTTAAAGCTTATATCGAGAATGAGTTTTTAGAAATATGCAAATAAAAAGAAAAGCACCCAAATCAAGCCACCTGAGATATCCGACAGAAATGCGACACAAAATATTTAAACAAACCCAGCGGATAGCTGTGCGGGCTAAGAGTTTTGCTCGCCGACAAAAACATACTAGCATCGTAACTTGTTGGAGCTAAACGATTCTTTTTTTTAGTTTATAAAAATAAAATAACGGACAGTGTTCGTTAAAATACAGTGAATGTTTTTTTCTTCTCTGAAATGATGTTAAAACGAAAATTTGGCGATTAAAAATTATTAAACAAATATTTTAACAAATTTCGAGAATAACAAGAATCGTCCGTTTGCTTTGCTTACATTTAGATTTTTAACATCACAATATTGATTTAATATAATGTCTGAAAAAATAAGAATTGTTCTTGATTAAGGATTGTTTAATTAATTAATTGATATTATTCTGGAGACATAGTATATCGGTGTACTCAAGGTAATTCTAAAGATTAAGATTTTTCTGTAAATTATAGTGGTATTGACGACCGAATTAATTGCAGGTTTTATCGGTAAATACAATTATTAACAAAACACGTAACCGAATAATGCAACTAATAATGCAATTATAAGTTAAAATGAATATTGCATAGAATATTAACAATTATAAAATAGTTTCATAGAATTTTAATTTGGACATATAGGACATAATACAGAGTAGAAAGCAACAGATAAATGAAAGCCATAGAAGACAATCTGAAGATGAGCTATCTGCAAGGGAAAGATCGAAGAGTTGAATAAATAAGCAAAGAACATTGCAATTTTATTTGAAAATTTAGGTAAAGAAATTATTCTTTTAATCAAGCCTGATGTATTTTTTTAAATTCGTAAATTAATTAATGAAAATATGTAGGATTTAAAATGAAACTAACTACATAATTTGCATAGATGGGATACATAGGACAAATGGAGGAAATTAATTAATTAATAATAACACTTTTGTAGCATTTTAAAACTTTGGTAAATATTAAGGTCTATAATGATTAATGTAATAAGATATATGATTATATGACAATATGTTCTTTGTACCTTGAATCAAATTATTTCGATTATATTCGATATACATACATTTTGGAAAATCAATAGCTAATTTAATGATTGCAAATACATTCCCTCAATATAAATTTGTAAAGTGTAAAAGAATAAATTACCTAATTGTGTTTATTATTCTTTTAAGATACATGCTAATGTTAAATATCAATTTCAAAATTGTCTTATTGATATAATCTCTGTTGTAATATACAAACTTGTATAACATAAAAGTAAAGTATGTTCATCTATAGTTACATTTGATTTTCTGAAATTGTTACAGTTCTGAAAATAATCTTATGATTCTTTGTTATTATGTATATTATAATTATTGAACGTTAGTGAAAATTAGAGTTAATTAAAAGCAATTAAAAACATGTTAGTTAGTGTTTTAAGATAGTTTGCATATACTTTAATATGATTTAATATACACATATTTATTACTTTATTTAATGTTATATATCAAATACATTTCTTACCTTATATTGATAATACTGTGAAAACAAGTTTTAGTAACATATCATTTTTAAATTAGTGCTTTTACTTTATTATGCGAAAAGTATGATCAATTGTATATTGTGGTCGAATTTCAACCCCATGGAGTAACTACAAAATACTACTATACTATATAATAATAAAAAGAAAGCATATCTTCGACGAGATCTACCATTGGTAAATATATATCCAATGGCACAGACATATAAAAACAAAATTACGTATTGGAGGCTTTATACAAATCTAAGCCATTCTGCAATCATTCATCTAATCATGCGGATCCAGAGCTTCGTCGTAAACATGTACATATTAAAAAACTTTATAGAATACAAATGTATTTTTCCGTGACAAATACATTATAAAGACAAATGTGGAACCATACGTAAGATCTGTCGAAGGACGCATAACAGTCCTCAATACAAGAACGGTTTGTCGAGAGAGACAATTTGTCACCGAATAAAAAAGCCTGCACGTATTTATTTATCAACCTGTCACTTGGGCGATAACATGGCTGAAAACCCATTTTCTTAATATACATGCGGGGTGGCGGGAGAGGTGAAACACCCCGGACGTGGGAAAAGGCAAAAAAAGCGACAAACGAGTAATAGAAAACTCCAATAAATTTCGCGTAGACTTTTGTTTGGGAATCGGCCGTTTCTTTTTTTACTTTTATTGCCTCCTATTAATCGCAAGAAACAGTTGAAATTATAAGGAAATGAGAAAACTCAAGATTAAAAATAACTTTATGTTTGCCGATGTCTCTGTCAATTATGGACCGATTTATAAAATTATTTTTTTATTCAAAAGGGTGCATTTCCGAGGTGGTCCTATTTTAACTAAATCAAGATCTGTTGTGGTGGAAGGGGGGTAATCGATGGAAAAGTCCAAATTTCTAATAATCTAAAAAATCTAAAATAATCAGATATTTGGGTATAATGTTATTGCTGAGCTGATGTGACGGAAAACCGAAGGTCGTTCAGTGCAAAAGCCATTTAGTTTGCTTCTTAAGCACTAACTATAGCATATAACGCCTTGTAGAGATATTGTAGACAACTGATTCTATTGATGGTTAAAGCGTTTAGGTCTCAAACGGAGGTCGTGGGTTCGAATCGCGGCTGGGATAATACATTTTTGTTGTTGTTTCGTTAGAACATTTGTCGAATCACCCATGCTTGTTAGCGGATCCCGAGGCCTGAAGCACCCCTTATTCCTATCTTTTATTTTCTTTATTCCTATTTTTCCTGATACGAGCTGCACGAATACTTGGCCTACACATTATAATATTAAATAAAATATCTGCGTAATTTATTGAGTAAATATCTAACACTAAAAAAAAGAAAAATAAAACATTTTTAACAAAAAAATTAAACCGACTTCAGAAAATAAATAAGGTAGTCACTAAAATTTAAAAAATAATCAAACTTGAACTACCTAAACCTGTTTATCTATTTACAATATTATTGCTTTAAACACTACCAGTTGAAAAATAATTATATAATTTTATGACATCCAAAAAATTAAATTACCAACAAAACAAATCCAAATTAGATTATTTCTTAAATTTTAGTAAGTTAGTAAGTTTTATTTAAGTAAGATATTTATTGATAAACTGCGGAGTATACAACTCTTAAACAATTTATCCTAAATGTTAAACACGATGGTTTTGTAGCACTGTAATGTAAAATGTTTTCCATTTAGTGTTACGGATTTATTCATTAATCATGGAACGCTCAAAGCTACATGTTATTTGATATCAACAAATATGAGGTCGAAGCTTAGTGGAAAGTGTCAAAATGAAGGATAATGGCTACCACATTAAAATTTACTAAAAATATTTTTAATGCTTTACAGGCAAAAAGAAGAGGAAAAAATAACGAACCAACTGTTTCCAGGCGTCTAAATATTATTATCGTAGTTTCGTTACTTGTTAAGTAAAAAAATGTGACGCTCTGTGATTGGCAATGAAAAGTAAATCTACTCGTCCAGGAGTGCGTGAGGATTTCACATCGAAGTGGAATAGATGACCAAAAAGTCTATGCGTAGTGTTTTATGAGCTACTAAAACCGAATGAAACTGTTATTGCAGATATTTACAGACATCAATGAATAAACTGAACGACGCAATTCTGTAAAAATATCTGTATGTAATATATGTATAAGAGTGAGTAACAGATGCAAAATCATTCTCTTACATGACAACGCTGAGCCACGCGTTGCAAAAATTGTTATTGGTACACTGTTGTCGCTCAGATGGGAAGCTCTGCCACACGTAATTTACACATCAAATATAGAAACATGTAATAATTATTTATTCCGATCGAAACATAATGGCTTGGCTGGCACTCGTTTTCGAATGCTGAACACTTACGAAAATAATGGATGATTGAATAGCTACCCAACCATTTTTGGGAAATACATACTGATGTATTAATCCCGTACTGGCATTGGTTATGTATTAATGCAAGTACAATAGAACAGTAGTAATAAAGTAATTTGTAAATTAAGACTATACTAAGTATTTTTAATGTAATATAGAATAAGAATAATATATAGAATAATGTATAGAATAATAAACAATATTAGCACCAATTTGTATTGTAATATAAATTAAACTAAAGAAAGTCAAAATAGGTTTCTTAGCTGTTCCTTGTCTTCCTTGTCGTCTTTATGATCGTTCTGAATTTAGGTGACAGCTTAAATCAAGTCAACTCAATTCAAATTAAAAAATAGGACAATTAATTTTGAATTTATTTTTGTTTCCCGGCATCTTTAGGGTAACATACGAATGCAGTTCAGAAAAAAATCTTCCAGACTTCGAGACTATAAGAACATACACGAATTTAGCAACTTATCCTTGAAACATGACCTTGAACTTATTAACTGATCAAATTGTATCATGAGAAATATACTAAAGCGTGTTTTATAAATGTAGTTTTGATGAATATAGCTCAGGAAGAAACCTACTTTTCGTTCCAATTTCAATATTATCTTCTGAGTCATCATCAGTAACCTGAGGTCGAGTGTTGTCAATTAAGTTTATACTCTGATTAGTTCTTCATTCAGTTTATCTTATCTAACTATTGGTTGTAGCCTTCCGCAATAACCGTCTAGCTAGTTTCCAGGTATTGGTAATGAAGCACTCTCTTGATGTCCTTTATATAATTTACCTGTAAGACTTTCTTTGCTGTCAAAAAAAAATTGTAACTGTGTTCTAATTTTACTCAAAAATTTCATTAATGATTCCACAAATAAATATTATTTTAATAACAATTTTCCAGTAAGGATATTTTGCTGTATCTAATGGTGTAATTAAGGCATAAGTGTTTATAAATTATCTTAGGTTCCACCGGGTCTACATACGTGGAATTCATCTTGAGTTAAAAATTAATGTGCAACCTTGCCGCAAATTGTGATTTGAGGCCAACTTCAATATTAAATAACACTCGCCTTTATAGACGTGAGAGTACCCTAATTGGTTATAATTAGCATTGGGAACTACAGTCACAAAACAATCGAAACAATCGATAGTCGAAAACCTAGCGACTGAACATAGTAATTACTATTTTCAGTCAAATGCGCTATTCGCCTTTTTTTCAACTCGTGATGTCAGACGAAGGTCTACGAATTCTTTCCTGCATAAATTGTGAGAGAGGAAAGAACGGAGATAATTGTTTGGGGCAAATAATTTTATATGTGGTTACATTTTTCAACAGTAGTATAAGCGAGACGGAGATGTATCAATTCTTTCACGAACTAACTTTAAAAAAGAGGAGGAGAAAATAATTACTGAATACTATTATAACAATTTCACATAATATGCAATTTATAATTTAATTTTAAACGAAGTAGAATTACTTTTAGATTTGAATGTTCTGTGAATCTGTCAAAAGGAAAGGAATTTTTCTATGGAATGGAATAATACCCCTGAAATGTTTTATTGTATTTTAATGTGTTAATTGCTATTTTTCAATAATATACTATAATAAATATAGACAACACAATAGCACTTAAACAAAACCTAAAAACTAAAGACGTATAATAATCATAAATATTATATAAGAATTAAACATATACATAATCATAGAAAAAAAGCTAATCCATGACCTAATTAAAAATGATCTGAATGAAATGTTATAAATGCTTTATTTATTATTGAAAGAAAATATTTTTTTACAAAACTCGAGAGAGTAATCGAAATTTTACCTATTATTGCCATAAAAACAGTCACAATATTTTACTATTTATCATTCCCAATTTTAATATTTTTACCCTATTACATTAACAATTTTGAAAAATATAGTACCAAAATGCTATAATGTTATTATACAATATATTGCTATTTACAAGCAAACTACCAAAAAAATCATAAAACTATATATATATATTACATACAAACCTATGTAAGTATACATTGGGTACATTTTTGTCAAGGTCGCTGCTAGGACGACAGAGCCAGAATGTTAAAAATCAGTCGAATGAAACAAGAAGGACAAAAAATAGTAACTAAAAGTATGACTGAATCAGTCGATAGTAAATAGTAACAAAATCAGTCGTACCTATAATTGCGACTGAAGCAGTCGCTGGTAAAATGTAGTAAAATCAGTCGAACCAAAAATAGCGACTGAAACAGTCGATAGTAAAAAGTAATCAATTACTAAACAGTCGACAGTCAATTTCAGTCGATAGTTCCCAATACTAGTTATAATATATCCCATAACAGTTATTTTGTTAGTTTACTTTGATAAGACTGGATAGAGAATTACACCAAATTTCAAGTAAATCGGTTTAGTCAATCATCTCGAAAAAAGTTGTTTCGAGAAAAGCCAGTTTTTAGATTTCGTCACTACAAATATACCCACTAATATACCTGTTGATAAATGTAAAATAATTTAATTTTTGGAAAATCTTAAGGACATATCCTTAAAGACCTTAAAATAGATATTTTTACATTTCTACATCCTACCTCTTTCAGATTTCTACCTCCTTAATAACTATATTTGTTATTATGCTCTAAAAAATTAAAAAGATTAATTCCAGCAGTATAATAAAACACAATATTACTCGTAGAGCCAGTACGTAGTATTCTTTATCTACCCTTAAATTTTGTTATAGCATACCTGAAAAACACTTGTACTTACTACTTCAGAAATAAACTAACGAATTTCAACTTGAGATAAAAAAAGATTCTGCTTCCAATTAGTCCTTTTTGTTTTACGGACCAGCCATCATTAAAAAGTTTTAATAAACCACTCAAAGGAAGGTCCCAAAAAAATTACGTCAGGTACCGCAAATCTATAGCTTTCCTCGCAATTTGTTTCGTTAATTTTTTTAAAACTTTTTTTAATACGAATCAATAAGAATTAATGAAAATTCTATTTAGACATATTTCCTTTATGATGTAAATTTAAAATAACTGAATGACATGACTATTAAATTTCCGCTTACATTTAAATTAGCTAAAGTTTCGCAATCATTCCATAATGTGTCTTCAGGACTAGATCTCTGATACTGAAGCTCTTCTGGTCTAAGTCGTTGTCACGGCTAATTACTGAACACATTTGAATCCACTTTTTCAAACTAAGTTTTGACTGAATATTCGACAGATATTTGTCATAACATTCGAGATCTTAATCACCCCACAATGATATCTTGAGCCTCAGTATCAGAATTGTATTAATTAATTAATGTGGCTAAGGCTCTGAAGCCCATACTCTTTAATTTTAGATAACCAGGAACTTCAAAGGAAACTAGAACTAACTTAAATATTTGATCAATCCTGAAGTGATCCTAAATTATATTTTTATTTCGGAATACATAATATATAATTTCAAATGATATTTTATTATGGAACTTAGCAATAGAGTATTTTTCACATAATTAAGAACCCGTTTTTTACCACAATTGTATTTCAAAACGTTCACCTAATCCAGTATTTATTTATTGGGCACGTGGGAAAGTGACGTTTTCCGATTGATTCCACATAAATTTTTTTCGACGAGGGATTATCCAAGTCAGAGGGAACGTAAAGTAAATGGTTTATGCCAACATTACTAGTCAATGTCTGAGCGGTGAGTTTCTGCTTAAAATTTATTTTATTTTCGAAATTTTAGAATGAAACATGAAAAGATATGAGAAAATATCAGATATTAATTTATAGCATAAATAAATTAACAACAAAATCCTGGAAAAATAAAGAATATAAAGTGATTAAACAAATTGTCAGTTGTATCATAGATAAAATAAATTAGAACTAACTTCAATATTTGATTAATCCTGAAGTGACCCTAAGTTATATTTTTATTTCGGAAGACATAATATATAATTTCAAATGATATTTTATTATTGAACTTAGCAATAGAGTATTTTTGACATAATAAAGAACCCGTTTTTTACCACAATTGTATTTCAAAACGTTCATCTAATCCGGTATTTATTTATTGGGCACGTGGGAAAGTGACGTTTTCCGATTGATTCCACATACATTTTTTTCAACAAAAGATTATCCAAGTCAGAGGGAACGTAAAGTAAATGGTTTATGCCAACATTGACTAGTACATGTCTGAGCAGTGAGTTTCTGCTTAAAATGTATTTTATTTTCACATATATTTTGTTCGGATCACTGATATTTAATCGAAATTTCAGCATAAAACATGAGAATATATGAGAAGAACTCAGATACTAATTCATAGCATAAATAAATTAACAACAAAATCTTGAAAAAAATTAATAATATGAAGTGATTAAAAAAATTGTTAGTTGTATCATTGATTAAATAAATATATTTAAATAAAACTTATACTGTTGGATAATTGTAACATATAATGTAATTATATTATATTATGGCAATTTTCTCACTTTAAATAGCCACTTATTGAGAAAAAACGATGCAATATACTATTAAATTATTCGACATCATTATCTTAAACGTGTTGTATCTTTCTGGCCACACAGCATAACATCTGGAATATACCGAAATAGTAACGTTGGTCTAGCAGCGATCCAATCATTGATTCATGTTCGCATTTCTGCATCTTTGCTTTTCAAGACCTTTGCTAGTCAAGCCATGACACGATATCTCGTGAATACGCTGAGTACCTGGGTACGTCAAAACTTTCATTTCAAATTGCAACAGTCTGTCATTCAGTCCCTTAAAAGTGTGGCCAAACGTTTCCATTCGAAAGAATAACTTTGTGCGTTACTTGCTATTGTTAATTTGTTAAATTGACATCAGTGGACATTTGCAGTACAATACGCCAAATATTTTTTTCTTACGTAACAAGCAATGAAACTACGATGTTGAAACGGTTCAAAATAACATTTTCTGTCAATAGGTACTGTAACCACTTACCCTCCTTTTGGATCTTTCCAATCACATGCAGACTTCTGGAAAGAGTTGATTATCACCATCGTCATTCATCAATTTATTCATTTTCCAGGTCGTTGTTTTTCATTGACATCAAAGTCACCATTTTTAAATTGTTTAAACCAAAACTGAAAAATAGGTTATCATAGAGTATCACCATACGATTTCTAAAGTATTTAATAGGTTTCGGAAGGAGAACTAAAACACTAATGTAGCGATCGTGATTGTCAATAACCCTAAATGGAAAACTAATATTCGTATTTTAACCGATAGATATCGCTGATTAAATTACACCGAAGGACCTAATATATTACTAATATATATTGAATTATATATGGTACTTTATATATTTATTAGTATATTGTCTATGTTATTATTAATATTAACATTGATATTAATTAATAATTAATAATTTGTTGAACAAATAGTATGTTTTGACCACATTCTGATATAACATATTAAATTTTACGATTCGGCCCTAAATATTTCAATTATTTGTAAAATATGTTATTAAATATTAATATTATTAACTATGTTATGTTAACAAATAGCTAGTTACAAAAAATATTAATAATTCATTTTAAAAATAGAAAAACTCCATATAATCGGAATTATTTTGAAATAATTTGATATTTTATTACAAAAATACCTCAAAATATCTGTTATTGAGTTATGTGCAGATACCGAATAAACCGACTTCCTTAATCCTTCTGGAAATTTGTATCATCCAATGTTCTCTATAAAAATTTAGTATCATTCTAGTGCCGTATTATAGCGATAAAATATAAAAGTAGAATGGGATTAATTGATGTTTATATTGATGAATTCTAATGGTTTCGCATATATAAAAATTAATGAGAATTTAGATCAGTGTTCGATCATCACAAATCTCTTAATATTATGCAAATTTTGTTTCAAGATGAAACATATAAATGAATCATTACTGAAAAGCTAACATGTTATATAACATATTGATTTAACATCATTATAATATGTGAAAACTGATACATAATTAAATTTTGATATCGAATTTGGGAAACAGCAGAGAAATATGTATCGTTAATTACCTTTGAGGGAAACAAATCGTTTCATTAGGTTATGTGAATATTTGATTATCGTAGAGCATCCTGCTGTGATAGTTTAAATGTTGAAAACGAGAAATTATACTGATGGTATAGTATACAAAGAATACAGGAAAAAATCTAGAATTACAACTTTAGATGTAGTTTACATGGAACATTCACTTTCCAGATCACCATCACTCTTCTTTGTATCATTTTACTAGATAAAAGATCACGAGTTGATATGTCTATATAATATTTAAATTATTATGATAGCATTTGTAAAATTTTCTTTTATTTTCGAATTTAGAATCCGAAACGGGCCACTGAATAAGTCTCTTAAGTATTGATATAAAAATATATATTCTGCCATTTAGAGATCACTCTCTATGATATACATTTATTTTACACACTTTCTAATTAATTTCTTGTATGTATGCTATATTGTAAAATTCAGAGATTTAATATCGTTTGTTAATCCGTTAGCAAATGTAAAGCAAATATCTGTAAAATATAATAGTAGTATATAGTAAAAGTATTTTAAACGTATATAATTAAGTACTAACCTTCTTAAATAAATAAGATGTATTGTAATACTATTAAACATGAAGGTCCTTTTTCTACAAATACTTACTACAGCTACTGTTACAAAACCATAACATTTTAGCAATAATTTATATTTTACACACATATTACCTGTTACTAATTTCCTCTATTAAGTAAAAAAAATTATCTTATTAATTAAAAATATATTTAAACATAAAATTAACATTGTAAGATTGATCCGAAAACAAAATCACATGTCACTCAATCACTCTCTCAACTGAGACGAGGTATGAACGCAGATTGGAAACTAGAGTATACGCAAAGCATAAATCGACAATAGTGCGATGCATATGAAAGTACCATCACAACTATTAGTATACAAGTTATAGCGGTTATAAAACAGCAACTATTAGTTTTAAAATAATTGATAAAAAAGTTGATAAGTGTAATAGTGCATTGATTATACACTATATTTTAATACGAAAAATTACCAATAGATTAGAAACATTGGCTCGGCAAACATAATGGAGTCGCTGTAGTGTGGAAAATAAAAATTATTGCCTATTCGTATGCCCAATTCAGGCCCGGTTTGTATACCGATGATGTTCACCTCCCTTGTTACCAAAAAATTGTAGTTCTTCCACA
Source organism: Rhynchophorus ferrugineus (assembly GCF_030347505.1). Lineage (NCBI taxonomy): Eukaryota > Metazoa > Arthropoda > Insecta > Coleoptera > Curculionidae > Rhynchophorus > Rhynchophorus ferrugineus. The sequence continues at coordinate 48,042,086 of NW_027472580.1, forward strand.
AAATAGTCATGGAAAACAAGTTGGTTTGAAATCGAGCGCTGTATTTGCTCACATCAGACCAAAATAACAATGCGTCGACGATTCCAAGCGCTTTTTGAAGCTGTTCAAGTTCAAGGAAAATAATTTCTTATGTCACCATATGGAAATTTACTGGTAGAACCAGTCTTGAAAGAAAATATGTTGCGAATTGTTTTTATTTAGTTAGATGTATGGTTGTAAAAACACAACATAAAACTGGAACTTAACACGATATACATAAATTAATAATTTTATTTTAATAAACTAACGTTACGGTATGAAATAGGTTATTTAAATTTTTTAAGACAATGAAATGTAAATATTTTTAAGTGTGCACATCAGTCTCATATAAAAGTCATGGTATGAATATAACTTCGAAGTTCGGTAATTATGGGTCTGTAAATCCAAGTGGGATAAAACAAGCTACGTTTAAAATACAATATACGTTTAAAATACAATATATTTCAAAGATGACTCAACAAACATGAAACAACATGGCAGCACATTTTCTTCGATATCGAACTTTGACGGTTTTCTTGCTACATTGAAATTATGACAAGTGTACGATGACTACAATCAGTACTTAACTATCCTATACAACACCTTCATCCACTACCCTAAACCTCATTTTGCCAAATCTCACGACAGGATATCACGACAGATAAATACAGATACTACGAAATAAAACAGTTATACTACATGGTGTAATGGTAGTTTATTGTTGATATTTAAGTGAAGGAGAATACATAGAAAACAAATAGAGAATTAGGTAGTTTTGCCTGATGGACGCTTAGGCAATCACATGTCTGTACTGAATGATGGTTAATAATACAGCCACTCGTCTCGATATTGACATCTTTTCATTACCGTTAATTCGGTCGTATTTGTCTAACATGTGTTTCCATTGAACATGCCCTAAGGTCGACGCATTAGTGTTAAAACTGTACATTTTGATTTAAATTTTTCTATAATTCTTATTACAATTACTTAACATGCATATTTATTTGTTTACATTGAGGGAAACTGTCGCTAATAACAATCGCTTTAAACCAAACAAGGTCAGAAAATGTAACGGACATTGTTTACTAGACCGTTCGACTGTTTTCGCTTCCAGTTAAAGCCATCCTTGCGTGGAATTTCGTCCGAATCACGGACTGTGCAAACACTGCATATTTGCCTTTTCCTAACTAGAAATTGTTTTGGGATTTGGCGCCGAATCGTTCCGATCTTTTCTTTTTTCATCTCATTCCACGTCCCGTCACAAAATGCGGTTTGTTTAAGGTGAAGGATTTCTAGCGGTTTTGAATTCCACCTATCTGTGCCGTGGAGCTCTTGCGATTCTTATCCATGTACTTATTTGTTCTAGAAACGTAGCTATTTATATTTAAAATGAAAAATTTTATAAACTAGAAAATTGGAGGTATTTCAAATATTCCTTCAGAATATTACAAGCTCCACGACATTGCTTTATGTATTATTTTGTGTTAATACATTTTACACAATACCAATTATATGTCAATAAGAGTTGATCATTTCTATATGAATTATACTTGAATAAAACATTATTGCTTAAAAATATTTAATAATGAGTTTTCAAGAAAATTTGGATAATTTATTATAATTAACAACAACTGAAATAAATTGTAATATCTCAAAAGAAATGTTAATTATACCGTTATACATTTATAATCGAAAATAAATTTATTCATATTAAATATTTTCATATTAATATAACGGAATTCTATGAGAAATGTGCTGAGACATAATGTTATTTTTTCTTTTTATCATAACACTGATCCATAGTTATTCTATAACTCAAACTTTGGGATTTTCTCAAAGTTCGGCTTTAGTATCTACTTTGTTTGATATATTCATAGCGCGCATCCCCAACATATGAGGCCAACATATGAGCTTTGTTGACAACACCGTCTTCCTTCATTTTCGTGGACCAGTTAAGAGGATTTCAAATTGTCGAACATTCAACTTTAACTTAATGTTACCTTTAAAAACTACAATTCTTAGAGAGATATGTTATATTGCACTCAAAAAACTTTATTCGTTAATTTTGTTAACTGTTAACTTGCGTTTCAAAACCTTCAGATAAAACATTCAAGAATTCAACATCTGATCTGGACCTATCAGTATAGTACAATCATAAAATACTTAGTGTTTGCATAATTTTTGTATATATCTTTTATTAAAAAATAATTATCGTATAACCTCTAACCGAAAAATTTTGTTTGGACATATTTGGTCAACAATTATGTAGACAAGATCACTATAGCACTGAAAGCATAAAACTCAAATCGAAATACAATGTCACTGAAAATTTGATTCGTAGTAGCACAGCGTCCTGGAAAAACTAAAAAATACAAAGGAACAAAATAAATGGCATTCTTTAAAGCTTATATGTCAGAACCTAGCTGTGGTTAACGGTCGACTGAGTGACTCATTTTCTTTTCCATTTCGTCTCCATTATTCGAACATTGTCACCCTTTCAAATAAGCTTGACGATTTCTAAAGAATAATATTGCATGGTTAACATTTTAATTAAATATCTAAGATATTATATATTTTAACCCTTACCAAGTTCGTGTCTTGAAAATTAATATTTTAATTTATCTGGATATGATACTTATATTAAGAAGATAATATTTATAAGTTTCTAATTTCTGTTAAGTTGCGTAAATATATACGATAAAGTAAATTAGGAAATAAACCTAAAGGTCACTACTATTAAAATGATGTAGTTTTAAAAACATTCAATGACGTTTTGTATAATTTCAAACTGTTAAATAAAATTTATTATATTTAATACAGGCATAAACTATACCGTTTATATAATATTTTATAAAATACTATTTTTATTAATATATTTAATATTATATATTTTGTAACACAATATATTAAACAATAGTATATTTTTACGTATTTTTAAAATTATAATAAATACATAGAATATCGAGTTAGACTATTAGATATCAGAGAATATGTTGAAAATTAACCTAGTGGTCTTGAAACCCAGTATGATTCAACACATCTAGAAATTGGCCAAGAATTTAAAATCATTAATTGTTAAAACATTTATTATCTTCATCGGATTTAGCATTTTATGTTTTTACTGATAATTTTCCTGGCTGTCAAAGCTATTTCGTATTTTCAATCTAAATCAAAAAAAGATCTAGAAATGCATATAACACAATTTCCAATTTTATTAAATCCATTGAATGTTCACTATGGACACTCAACACAAGAATTTAACTTGTAATATATATATATATATATATATATATATATATATATATATATAATAAAAATGCTATATTATATATTCTCCCAAACATATTTTCTCTTCGATAACATTTTCCCGACAATTAAATCGACGCTTCATTTTGGTATTTATCAACAGTTTAGGAGACGATAAAAATATAAAGATTGCTTCACACCCTCATCGACTATTTAATTAACTTAACAATACAAAAATAAACAGGTTTTGTCCGGTTTATTGAGCATTTAAAAGGTTTTTCTAGCCTGCGTCGCAATTAGAGCTCTTCTTACTTTGTTACAGGTCAAATTAGCACGAAAAAATCCTCATTCAAGTTTCCCAATTTTCCACTTTCATCCTTATTAAAAAAGGTCACCTTTGATAAAACATTAAATAAGTAATTACATGAAAGCATTTAATTAAAGCGCCTTTCAACCTTTTATACTGTCCTGCCAGCTATTTTTTCCTGCTGTTTTATATAGCGACAGAGAAAAAAAGCCCATTTAAAAAGTTGAGAAAGGAACAGTGAACCCATAACCCTCGTGAATTTTCACATTTTAATTTATTGATATCCTTTTTCAAAATTCATTTAGTAATGTTTAATTATAAAGTTAATTAATGTTTGTCCACTGTGAAACAAATTAATCATAATAATAATAATATATATGACAACAGTTTTAAGGACTGCAAGTTAATTATTCTTAAGATAAAGTTATATTATATCGGGTATGAATATAATTTTGTTTGTTTTTCTTTTGTCTTTTGTTTATTTTATGATATTAATATTATTCATAATCATTGAAAATAAACTACATTTACAGCTAGACTGTCTCCAAAAGTATGAAAATATATTCAAGGTGTAAATAAAATATTTATAAATTAAACAATAACAATAAAAAATTATATATATATATATATATATATATATATATTTATATATATTTATATATTTAGAAATGAAGAATAGAAGAAAATACTCGAGTGGGGTTAGCACATATATTAAAACTCTTATATATTAAAATATCAACAGAGCAAATATAAACAATATATTAAGACAATAAGGGCGATCCAATAAACATGTAAATATTAAGAGAGATATGTTTATTAGAAGAGAGATGTGAACTGTATGAGGTGGTACCGAATGTGTCCTCGACATCCAAAACGCGTCCCTTTGAATCGACGCCAGGAGCAACAATATAAATAATATTTGATTAAAAATGTAACACGAATACTTTATCAAATACGTCGGATTTTTGGCGATGAGTTTTGACTTAACTATTTGAAGAAATATATAATTACTGCTTAGCAAAAGTAGCAAAGATAGTTTTGGTATTTTAAGAACAGTTATGTAGTACAGTGTTATCTACTTAAATAGCTATTATTAACTGTTAAATCAAATTATCTTGAGAATCGACAACAAATAATTCGAACATTGGAGGAAAATGGCTGGACATTTTAAAAGACGAGGCAAAATCATTTTTTAGGACGAAAATGCTCGCCGACACATCTCAGAAAAGGCTAAAAATATTTAGAACCACCGGCTTAAAAGGCCTACGTTGTCCCCTGCACTGACTAGATCCTACTTCATGTGACTGCTAGTTGTTCCGAAAAATGGCACAGATTTATTCATGGATTTAATCTAAAACTTTTTTTCAATATGTTTTATCGAAAATAATATATTTCGTTCAACATGATTTATCTAAATGCCCTCTTATTTCATCCTAATCTGTCCTGCTCTCTAGGAATATTTCAACAATATAAACAGAGAGAAATTATTATTTTATTATAAGAGCTATTAATTAGCGTGGGGAACTATCGACTGAAAACAGTCGAAACAGTCGATAGTCGCAAAAGAGTCGAAATAGTCGATAGTCCAAAAACTTCAAATGCACGATTCAACTGTTTTATTCTATTCGTGATATCAGACGAAGATGTACGAATCCTTCCTTGTGAGAGAGGAAAGAACGGAGATAATTGCTTGGGGCAATTAATTTAAAATGTATGTATATTTTCAGCGGTACTATAATCGAGACCGAGATGTATATTTTCCTTTACGAACTAAATTTTAAAAAAGTAAAGGAAAAACATAATTACTGAATACTAATGGTTTTTCTAAATGCCCATTACGTGGCGTTTCCAAATACTGCTTAATTTATAAAGTTGTTGTAAGACCTAGCATTTCTTTCATTCTAGCTAGTTTTTTTATCTAAATGTCTTCAGATGAAATGCATTCTGCGTCAGCATTTGTGTCTTGAATTCCGCGCTGTAGTACTGTAATTAATTGTATTAATTTTTTAAACTTAGAATGAAATATATCTCATTTGAGATCATTTCTTGTATCGCCTCAGCATTATTTGTAATATCAAATACTGATTCTTTAAATTGAGGATTGCAGATAGCAGAAGTTGAGGTTTCTCTTTCAATATATTCTCAAACTTTGAAAAGACTTGAACAAAAATCGAGAGAGTTACATCGAAATCCAAAAGTCAATCAAATAATTTACCTATTATTGCCTTAAAAACGGTCAAGTATTTTCCTATTTATCATTCACAATTTTAATCTTTTTTGCCCTATTACATTAACAATATTGAAAAATATCGTTCCAAAGTGCTGCTATATTAATATACAATATATTGTTATTTACAAACAAATTACTAAATGATTCCTAAAGCTATATAATATATTACATATAAATCTATATAAGCCCATGTTCGAGATATTCTTGCCAAGGTCGCGGCTAAGACGACAGCCAGAATTTTAAAAATCAATCGAATGAAACTAGTAGAACCGAAAATAGTAACTAAAAGTACACGACTGAAACAGTCGATAGTAAATAGTAATAAAATCAGTCGGGTCGAAAATACCGACCGAAAACAGCCGACTGAAACAGGCACTAGTAAAAAATAGTAAAGTCAGTCGAACCAAAAGAAGCGACTGAAACAGTCCATGGTAAAAAGTAGTCAAGTAGTCATTTACTAAGCAGTCGATAGTCAATTTCAGTCGAAAGTTCCCAACACTATTATTAATCATATTCTACTATGTTTTTGAGTTTTCTTTGTGACTAACAAAACTTAATAAAAGGGTATTCTATCTTTTATGTTTTTTTTTAAGAGAAAGTAATCTGATTTATTAACTGAACGTAAAACAAAAACTACCATCCATAGAAATAAAGGTTAATCTTTCAATATAGTGATTATCTTATAAATAAAAAATAATTTAAAATAACAACATATAATAACTAAATACCTAAAATATTAAATTACATATCGTCAAAATTAATGTGGGAGTATAACCTCTTAACCAAACAACATAAATCATAACCAGATAATAATTATTTCACGTAATGGAAAATAAATAACAACAATATCCGACAAAAACAACATTGGTCTGAAACTCGAACAATACAGTTTAAATCAAACAAAACGATAACCATTTATTTCGCGTTTCAAGACACTCCGGACTTGAAGAGATTTATAACCCCATTGTTGACTGAAAGTGTGAATATCTGGCGAGAAGCGAACAAGGACAAAAAGTGACACAAGCAACAGCTTTAATCGTTTTTCAACGGCGTAAGCCGACGCCCTACTTATCAACGGCCTTAATGTATAGTTAAGAAACAAATGCCACTAAACTGATGTTTTCTTTCTTCGGGCTATTGCCGAGAAACCGGCTTTGTAAAATGAGCAAAAGATATAGTCTTGGGGGGGCGTTTCCAGTCGATATTTTAAGATAATATTAGAGGAAGTTTCCAGATGTCTAATATAATGTTAAAAATATTTTATCAGTTTTCCCATTCCCTTAATAGGTCCCTTGTTAGTGATCATGGGGTTATTTAAAGATAGTAGACAATCTCTTGGAGTGCTGAAACCCTCAACGTTATCTCTTTTAGTAGTAGGGTGTATTATTATTACTAAACATTACAATAACATAACTCCACAAAGTGTACACTTTTTAATAACTTACGCCTATTATGCTTATTTATATGAACATGATTATCTCGGTAACACTATTATTATATAGATATAAAATCATTTATTATTACGAAGCATTGAGGCTTAGTTTTAATGATAGTGAATTTATAAATATTCTTTAGATTATATTTAGTTCACTTCAACAACAAGTTCAGTTTTGAATTACTTTCTTAAATTAATTTTTAAACCCACAATGCCGACTTGCCAGCGCAGTGGTTAAGAGGAGTAGTAGGACGGTGCTCCTACAATCAAATTCCGGAAGGCATGGATGTACTTTATGTTTGTAATTGTCCCTAGGAAATTGCTTAAAATCCGACAAAGAATAAAAATCCCAGTCACGCCAGTAACCAGGCTGGCTAAGAGTCGTTGTATCCTATCACTAGGTTTGTCTCTGGTTGTTGGCAACTTGGTCACTATGAAATCAGTAGGTTAATAACGAGGATCGTCGTTCGGAGCCCACGTTAAGACATATATCCAGTCCAAATAAATTATAGTTTGTTAAAATGAGACCTAAAATATAACATACACATATATTATTGAAGGGCTTAAATTACAGTTTATTAAATAACCGTAATAATTTGTAGGTTACAGTTGTTTTATTATATTATCAATGAACTGTTTTCCACACCACCTATGAGGTGGAGTTCTAGTAGGCGCTTTTTATGTAGCGGTATACCTCTGAAAGCATAATCTGCCTAATAACAATTGTATATTCAAGTAATACATTTTACTTTCATTAGGGAATATGTTTACCTTTTTACATTTAACTGTTGTTTCCTCCATTCCTGCGGTAACTTGTTAAGTCATTTTCATATCACTGCATTTCTCTCTAGTTTCTTCGGTTACTGTTTGGGAACATCCGTTCCTAAAATTCATAAAATTCAATTTAATACCTGTACTCTCCCTAATGGATTCTCTATATCTGCAAAATAGCTAGTGTCCTTATAAGTTTTAATCTAATGCTGATGTATCTTCTAAACAACTGCACACAAATCTTTCACATTCTAAAATACGATTTTCAACAGTTATAATATCTTAATTACATACTCTTCTTTAGTTGTTTCCGATCGTATCACTCTATGTTAGTAATTGCCAGCATCGGAAATTGTCATTCATTCACTGCCACTTTAACTATCAGAATCACTATCAAATCAGGTCAATCGCCAAATTGTTAATATCTAGTGAACACTTATTTCACCATTCCATTATTTGTCAATTTCTTTTTCTGTCTGTCTGATGGAGTTTATTCAAACCGAAGGTTAACACCTTGTAGACAATGTTTTTTATTCTACAAGTTTTCTTATTTCAGACTTATCTGTAAAAAAGTAGATTACATAAAACATAAACATTTAATATATACTTACCAAGTGACCAAACACTAACTCAGCTCCAGGAATATAGCCTCTTTCAACCTCAACTGTTGCTTTCTTTACACTATTTTTTACAAGTTTATCAAGAGTGGCCCAATGTTCAATTCCAAAATATCTATGCCTCGTCTAGATATTATATACATTGAAACAATAAATCTTCCTTAATTTTATTATATAATTTTAAAATAATAACACTTTTATTAAAATAACACCTTATTTAAAATAAATCTCTTAAAATTCTATCGGATATCTTCGAAAGATAACTTAGCAACATTTAAATCCTATATCTCTTAATAGTGTATGAAGGGATTATTTACATCTCTCACGGAGCTGAATATTCCTAAGGTATCTATGAATACATTCTAGACTAACACTTTCCTCTGAAATAATTATGTTATATTATATTTATGTCTAGAAAACTCACTCACTACTTTTATACATTTCATAAATTTGATCTCGAAAAAAGCTAACATTAAGGTGACCTTGATTCATCACTCGCTTTGCGTTGTGCCGCTCTTGAAATTTAGGCACTCTTAGTGCTTATATTAAGTGCAGCTAGAACACGTAAAATTAATTCCAAAGAAACTGCAACAATATAATATTTAATAGTAACAATATGTACATCCCTAAAGCATTCAAACTAAAACGAAATCCTCTTCGAGTTTAAAATGAATTTTACGTTTTTGCAAGCTGAATTTGTGAGTGTATTCGATGTAATCTATGATATTCACTGATTCTTTTATTTGAAAGTATCCAATCATTAATATATAACTAACATAAAATAATGTTCGTAGTTCTTCAATATTTCAAAACCATGTCCCAACCAAGCCATGCTGCCTTGATTAGAACAAGTGGTTACACTATACTATACAGCATACAACCACTCCCAAAATGCCTCAATAACTAGATCGTTGAACAAGATCCTACCACCGAGCGGTTGGAAATCCTTTTTTTTTATAACATCTTTATTAGATACGCTTAGTGAAATCTTAATTATAAATTAATTTATTACTACGTTATTATAAAATTATAATAACGTATAGCTATAGTTTACACTAAAGGTATACACTTTATATAAGTTATATGGTTTGGTTTACTTCAATCTCCTGACATGCTGCGCGCTGTCCAGCGGTTGTATTGCTTCCACGTTAGTATGATTTACTAATCTTCTTTCGTGTTTCAAGGAGAAATCTTGGATAACTTCGCAAATCCATTTGATTTCCAGGTCATCGTGCAGTTCTTCATTGGTTAGGCATTGGTAATCAATCGAAGAACCGTGTTTTGACAGCGTTGGATGACTAGTTGATTTGAATTGATCTGAGTTGAGTTAAAATCAACCTCTTTGATATTAGATCAAGTTGAAAGTATCTTCCAACTAACCAGTATAGTTGTTTTATTTTGGTTCTAATGTGTTTTATTTTTTGTCTAACATGATGTTTCCAACTTAATCTACCGTCAAGATGGATTTCGAGGTATCTAGCTGATTCTACTTGAGGAATCGGGCATTCATTGAGTGATATAATTAAGTTTTTATTATTTCGCCGCAATATAAAATTAACGTGGAGAGATTTGAAGCTATTAGGTTGAATTTTCCAATCTTTCGTTCATTTGTAGATTTTGTCTACTGCCCTAGGGAGATATATGTCGTTTGCCATAATAATTGTGTCGTCAGCAAAAGTTCCAAGTCGTGTTTCTTTTGTTGTTGGAATGTCAGCAGTGTAGAGCAAATATAGGAAAGATCCTAATACGCTACCTTGTGGAACTCCAGTCGAAATAGTTTTAAATGTGAAGAACGCCATTTCGTGCGATTCTCTAAATTTTCTTCCGAAAAGATATAACTCCAGCAGTTGACAATAGTTACGTGGTAACAATTTGCTCATCTTGCAGATTAATCCCAATGCCAAACCCGATTAAAAGCTTGTGAGACATCCAGGAATATTGCAGGGCAATATTTCGTTTCCTCAAACGCTCTTTCAGTAGCTACAGTTACTCTGTGCACTTTGATCGATTGTTGGAAATCTGGAAATCTGGTATTGTTACAAAATTTTTAACACGTTTAAATATTAGTATTAAATATATATATATATATATATATATATATATATATATATATATATATATATATATATACTAGCTGACCCGACAGACTTCGTCCTGTCAAAAAGATTTGTAATGTGGCAGTTTTTGTGCCTACGTATTTTAAAAAATTCTCCTGAACAGAGCCATCACCCTGGTGATAGGGCGTTGTGAATAAAAAATAATTAAATAAAACATATATAAGGATTTAAAAGCAAATAGTCGCTTTATTGTTAATCATGTGAATCATAATTATTATTATTATTATCATTGTAGTGCTTTGTGGTATACGATGTTTTTTGTTTGATTACCTGGCGCATAGATAAACAAATCTGATGGTTTTCCAACACTGGAACAGGCAACATACAATTGACCATGTGAGAAACATGGGTTTTCTAGATTAATACCACAAACACTTAATGATTGCCCCTGGGACTTGTTTATAGTCGTAGCAAAAGCAAGCCGCACTGGAAACTGTAATCGTTTAAACTCAAATAGCACATCAGTCGGAATCATTGGGATGCGCGGTATGAGAACATCTTCTCCTTTATACTTTTCTTTGAGTATAGTTGCTTCTATCACATTGTTTAGTAATTTTTTTATCGCTAACCGTGTACCGTTGCAAAGACGCGGTTGGTTGATATTTCGCAACATTATAACCACCGATCCAACCTTTAATTGAAGATTGTGAGGTGGCAATCCTGACAAATCCAGCGAGTTTAAAAATTCCGGTGGATAGTTGACTACATCATCTTGATTAGTAGCCGAATCAACTGATTTATATATCCTCAATTCGCCTGTAATTTGTTCTTGAATTTTGAAATTTAATTCATTTACATCTATGTTTTTTGCAGCCAGTATAGCTCGTTCGCTCAACCAATCATGGTTTCTATAATTTTGAGAAACATCTGGAAACACCTTCTGAATAAGTTCATCTTTTGATCGAGTTAACTGACAAAAACTTTGAGGAAAGTTAATGCAGCCAGTCAACATGTCTATAGGAAATTTGCCATTACCAGTGTCAATGAGTTGTTTAGAGAATATGTTTCCAGATTGGTCATTTTGCAACTCGACACGCACATTCTTGCTTAAATGAAGTATTTTGACATGTTTCCACAAATTGGAGGACTTTAGACATGCATTGAGTTCATCAGCTGGCGTTGATCGTAGAATCACTGGCAATGTTTGACGAAAATCTCCTGCTAATAAAATCATTGCACCACCAAATCGGTTATTATTGCTACGTAGATCTTTTAAGGTTCTGTCTAAAGCCTTCAAAGATTTTTTATGTGCCATCGTGCATTCATCCCAAACAATCAATTTACATTGCTGCAAAACCTTTGCCATTGTAGAGTTCTTCGAAACGTTGCAGGTTGGAGTTTCATTGCTTTGCATATTTAATGGCAATTTTAGTGCTGAATGGGCTGTTCGACCACCTTCAAGCAAAGTTGCTGCGATTCCCGACGAAGCGAGTGCAAGTGCAATTTTATTTTGTGAGCGAATTGTTGCTAATATTAATGAAATCAAAAAAGTTTTTCCTGTACCACCAGGTGCATCTAAGAAGTAAATCTCTCCAGTTTCATTATTTGTTACTTTCATAAGAGTTTCAAATACATACTTCTGTTATTCATTTAACAGTGGAAGATTTGTTTGAATTAATTCTTTCAAAGCGTTGAGATCATACAGTCTTTCTCGATGCAACTCTTGGTTAAAAGCGTCATGCATTGGACGATTGGGCGCGGTCAGGCCTAATTGAATTAATAGTTTGTTTGACATTATCAAGCACATGTCCTCAATTGAAATCAATGCTTCATTGTAAATTTCTTCACTGATTTGTATATTTGGATTTCCCATTCTATTCCGTATTTGATACAAAATATCATCACACATATAATCTTTGTACTTGATCTTCAAATCAATTGGGTTTGATGGGAAGCATGTAGATATTATTATAGAAAACAATGTTCGTATTTGATGAGCGTGTGATGATATTACAGCATCATTGAGAGTTTGATCCCAATGAGCGTCATTTTCAAGCAATTGCAAACGTTGACAGGTTTCTCTGTAGGATCCACACAATTCACCATCAACAGTTCGTAACTGTTGGAATGATGTTGGGCCACGTACATTGACTAACAGCAGTCGTAAATAAAAACATTCATCATTGCTTGGATGTACTGAATAAATCCGGCCAATCGCATCGGTGGAATATACATCTGTATATCCTGGAATTGGTTTTCTTTGTTTCCGTCGTATAAATCTCCTTGAGGATTGATTCCAGGTATAATATTTTGGCATTTCAGAATATAGCAATGTTTGTGCGAAATCATCGTTTTGGCATGACTCAAAAAAACTGGTTAATGTAGTAGATGGTGGCTGAGCAGCTCTTTGTACTGCGTTCTGTGCTGTAAAATACACTCTTTGTCCATTTTCTAAATGCACAGCTAAGTGAACAACAGAAGGGTGTCTCTCATGAATAGGAAAAGAAAATATTCGCCAAATTGCTTCATTACTACTGACATAGCGGCCCATTTGGTATTGGGTAACTTCATCATTAGAATTCTCTGCACCAATTCCAATCACAGCCATATCACTCCCTTTGGTTACATATTTGCAAATGTATTTAATCGATTTCACTGAATGGCAAGATTCAACGTTGATGTGTGCTTTGAATGTCTTTGATAAAATGGGTGAATATGGAACAATCCAACGATTATCTATTTCAATATCTTGTTGATTTAATTTGACAATTGTTGATTCATCAATAGTTGGTGCATTAAAACGTCTTGTATGTTGACCTGCAGGTGTTTTATCAGCTCTGATTACAATTTTGTGATTATAGGATGGCATCAGATCCAGGGCAGTTTTAAACAATATAATCAATTGATTGTATTGATGAAATAAAGTTTGTAATTGTTCTACAATAGACCTCTTTACTAAGTTGTTATATGCACAACGCAGATCAATTTCTTATGGTGAATTGCCCATAAAATAAATTTGCAGGAATTTGTTGTCGCTATCTGACACTGGTAACAGTGAACCTGCTCTGTGATATATTTGCCCTATTATCTGTAAATAAAAAAAATATATTATGGTGTGGTATAAATTAATGGATTGTCAGTGATCAAACTTAAATAATATTTGATCTTAAAAAGTATATATTTAGTTTTAACTAATATCTATCAAATATAAAATATAATAAAAGTGTCATTGAAACTGAATCACCATATAATATGATAAGTAAGTGATATATTTCGTAATGATTAAGAAATTGAAGATTAGTAACACATCTTACCTTTGGTGACAGAAAATTTTGTTCGCTAAAATAATTATGAGTAACTGATATAATACATACCTTGAAAGTTGGCATAACATTTTCCCGAACTACATTTGTTGCCCCAAATGAAGTCATTTGAAAGCAATTGTTATATTGTTGGATATGTGTCAAAAAGTGTATAGAATCTGTTCCTATTCCTGAAACCAATGAGTACAATGGTTCTGGTGGTGGATCCAATGGTATCAATTTGACTTTACCATTTGCGCAACACAATCCATTGGCCTCGTTTTTGTATTTTAATGCCTTACAGTGTGAGCAAACTAAGTTCATAGAACCAATAACAACTCATTGGTAGTTACTGTAGTCAATTGACACATCGTAACTGAAAGCAGCTCGATTCAAACTTGCGCGATTATTAGTTGAATGTCGCGCTCGCGCTTCACGCGTTTGTGATATCCGAATTATTTCACGTTCATTTCCGTCGTCACGTTCTTGTGCAGTATGATTAGATCGGTAATTAGCTTGGTTTATAGCATTTCTGGTTCTTCTACCTAAATTGCTTCGTCTTATAGGAGGCATATCAAATATAAATTATTTTTTCACTAATCACGAACTAAACAAACACTAACTAACTAAACACTCTGCACAAAACACGATATACGAATTTGTTTCGTGTATCAGTTGACAAAAGCAAACTCAGTAGATTAGGTAACAGACAACTTTTTTTTTTTTAAATTTGATATGACTTGAAGTCAAATCCTTTTAAGCCGTACGAATTGTTTTATTTATTTAAAATTTGGATATTAAAAATAATAAAACACTGTTGGTAACGCGATTTTTGTTTGACTGATGTAATGACGTGGAAATTGATGCATTTTATCTCGCGTGCCGAAACTAATACAAAAGAAACGCGAGTTTCGGAACGCGACATTAAACTCCTCCAACTATGTATTCTGTGCTCCAACACACACACGCACATTGTTTTGATAGATATGATCTTTGACGTTAGGAACACACCTACATTGCTTAGACAACAGTGAGTGCTTGTAATTTAATATGAACTTTATACCATAGCAATAAAGCTCAAATTGACTACGTTTTAGTTACAAATCATTTGTATGGGAAAAAGAAAAGGGCTATTTTTAGGGTTTTTCCAGCAATAATTCTAATTTTTCTCGCCGTAAAAACCATCCTTGAACTTCAACGAACATTTTAAAAAAAGATTTGGCCAAATTGGTCCAGGCGTTGTTGAGTTATGCGCTTACCAACACATTTTGCGATTCATTTTTATATTATAGATTATCTCAAATAGTTTTAAAATTGCAGGTAGCAGCGAAATAGGGCTGTGAGGTTCGACTTGTTCTGCAGGTTTGTCAGATAATGGAAATCCTGTAAATTATTTATCGTTAGTTTCCAATGCTGTAGACGTGTGTTTGAGTACTATTGGGAATAAATATTTTTGATATATGTTGCTGATAACTGTTGGTGAATAAAACATACAATAATTAAAATAAAGGAATTAATACAATTTTAGGCGGTTTTGGTCGATTTACTTAATTAACTGTTTTAAAAATCTTTCAATTTATAACAATAGCGTGGAAGCCCTTCTACAATAACAGCATAGGTATCCCATCGGCAATGCAAATTACTTACTTGTTCCATAAAGTAATTCGGAAGGATTTTACTTTTAAATCTTTTCGTATTACTTTTAATTCGTTTTATTGTAGCCGGTATGAAATTAAAAGACAGCCAAAGATTTTTCATTAAGATATCCCATTTCGAAGTTAAGAGTTTGGGTCCAGATTGAAGTGAAGCAATTTCCATCCAGCACCTTTTTAAAATTGAAACAGTGAAATCTTGGCGGCATTACGCAGCTTATTAAAAACCTAGAGATCTGTTTAATATTCATTTTCTTTTTTTTTTGTTACAGGTAAGAGCACCAAATATTTAGTTACTGGCAGAATTTGAGTAAGTTAAACAACTTTATATAAATGAACAAGTATATTTAATTAAATTCCTAAAATTAGATTTTAAGACAGGTATCAATATTGAAATAATCTCTAGTTAAATATTCTAATCTAGGCTAACTTTGGTCTCTAACAGTTCCCTATACAGTTACTTATCTGTATATAGCTAATTTTAAAAAACTATTGCTATCTGTAAAATCAACAAGTAAATGAAAATAATGTAAACGATAAAGTAATATGCAAAGCTAACTTCTTAATCTCTTGAAGGTCAATAGCATTTTACCTTTCTTTCTTTTTTGTTTTGTATCACATTCTCTGATTACTTATGCCGACAAAGCAAAGTTTATACGTATTCGATTTATAACATTTGCTGTTCAAACTGAAAGGGAATTTAGGAGCAGCGGTTATAAAAATTTTTAATCACCAAAACTTTGGAAACTTATAGATTATACCAAATTAATTTGAGAAACGGGGAAAATAGAATCATACTTACAACTAAAAACTATACAGACAGGACATGGTCGTTGTACATTCATTTGGACATTTCTTCAGGAGCGAGTCTTTATATAACGTGACTGAATGGCACTGGATATTATACGAAATCGGACGAGTGGCGAGTAATTTGTTTACATTATAAGTATATTATAGCTCTAATAAAGAAAAACTCTGAATATCAGAAATAATTGAAAAATATCATAATTCCCGTTTTAACAAAAATTCTACATATTTCATTAATAAAGGGCAGTAAAATATATTTTAAAGAATTTTTTCTTGCTTCTTATTACTAAAGAAATCGTAGACCCAATACAATTTTGTATAGTAGACCCAATACAATTTACAAGAGATGTAAATTTCAACAGCGAGAACTTATTCAACGCCAATATCAATATCAATGGTCAAGTTCAATAGGATTTAAATTAATTCTTCTCTAATATATGTAATACTAAGAATATTTTATGATTTTCGACTTTATTATCGTAATAATTTAACCAGGATTTAAATAATTGTTAAACTAATTTAGAAAGAATTAAAAAACAGCATTTAGACGGGACGGTTCTATTATATGGGTACTTGTAGGTTGGTGATTATCTATAGGCGAGAGTATAAAGTCCAACAGTGAAGAATCATACTAGTGATCAGACAAGATAAAACAGGATATCTTAAAATCTGGAAAACATTATAAGTGTATTCAAATATCGATTGTTTATAATCGTAGAAAGAAATATTTATATGTTCCATTTCCAACAGTCAAAATAAAGCGTTATCTCAACCGTAATATTTTGTTACCATTCGTTTAAATATAGTGTTTTTATTGGACTTAATTGTGGACCTTCAAGGCCATGTTATGTCAATAATTTATATAATTTCCTCAAAATTCCCCTATATTAGTTTTATGTAACGCCCAATTAAATAACCAGATAGATAATTATTGAAAATAATTACCAGTACAGTTTTATATCAAAATATGTCCTTCTATTAAATAATATTACTTGCGCCAAAAGCAGACATTTTATTAGATATAAATTTTCATTACTTTTTTTCAATCAAATTAAGAGATTTTCCTAGACATTTCCGAAGAATCACTCATTAATCTCCATTAATTTATTTATAACAAATGGGACTTTATGCCATATCCATTATTAGAACAACGTTTATATATTAATTTTCCATTTATTTTAGTGTTACCCTACAATTGCAACTCTGTATAGCTGCCTCGCCAAAAACGTATTTTTCTCCTAATCTTTTCTGAAGAACATATTTGGACATAAAATTTGCACATCAACTTCTTCAACATTATTATATAATACTAAATTAAGTTTTGGGTAAAATATTCTCAACATCTAACACTCGATGTAGTTCTTAGCCATTAACCGAGCGAAATATTTCTTAGCATTTTGATCAAATATTCAGCAGAAAGGAGAAAACAAAACCTCTCATTAAAATTCATAATTATATACTCATAATTCTCTAACGTGTCCATAACGTGAACATTCTTCTTTCTTCCAACAACATTATTCCAAGGGAATAATACCAAATCAAAATAGAAACTATAATTGTATAATTGCAGAAAAATTAATAACTAGCCAATATTTCGAATGAATCATTCGACTTAGACATTATTTTCAATCACAACAACGCTAGACTACATAAACCTTTAATTACTCTAAAAATGTCGGCAAATTGACTGGGATAGATACAAAAAACTTATTGGTTTTGGAAGAAAATCTAAATTATCCTTAAGTTTCTGCTGTAGAAATAAACAATAAAACCTATGGACTGGACCTATGGAATTCAGTTTTAGGGATATTGTGCGAGAATTAATATTAACATAATATAAGTATTTCAGAATAAAATCCTGAGACGTACTGTGGATGCACCTAGGTACTTTAGGAGCAATTACTTAAGCCAAAATCTTCGGATTCGAACTGTAAAGAGGAATCTAAGAGACTCACAACAAGACAAGAAGAAAGACGTAACTACTATGTTAACACCAAACTGCTGCAACTATTGGATAATACGGAACTAGGACGCAGAGTTACTAGATCTTGTGTAGTTGTCTAGTGAATTGTACCAAATGGTAAAACACTAAAGAGTTCTACCCATTTTTATATTATTTTCAGAAAAAAATGTGAGTTTTTCAACCGATTATATATCTATCTTAAATAATGTCGTTATCAATTTCAATATTTTATTACTCAGATAATAACGATATTAGGGACTTATATACTAGTAGCTTTTGATAAAAGTAAAACAAATTACAAATTTCACAATATGGTCGTATCATATCGCTTAGAATTGCAATACAACTCTATAGTGGATATAATCAATTAATAAAGATTAAAACTCGAATTAACTGAATTCGTGCGCTCGACAATAATGATCCTGCAAATATTTCATGAAGGGTTAATTAATATCCAGCCTCTCAAAATATGCGAAACAATATATGCCAAATTTTACGTGGCGGCTGACTGTTATTCAATTGCATTAGGGTTATCGCTGTGAAACGACAGAATTAATATTTTACTATCCAATTCTCCATGGCATTTGTTCTACGTATGTAACTTCATAGCAATATCCATTTTAATAGATAATTTGAGATGAAATTAAGTTTCACTCTGGTTTATTCCTAATTTGGAGATATTAAATTCCTTAAAATTAATAAAGTCAAAATATTATTGACTAACATTTATAGCTTAATTTTAGTGTTAAAATAGTATAATAGTATAAAGTAATAATTAAAAACATCGTCGCAAGATATCAGAAATATGGGTATATAACTCCTACTGCACTTATATATACTCTTACTTATTATATAACTCCATAGCTCTTAATTTTTTCATTACAACCGTCTTCTTGCGCTGCATTGATGTTACTCAACAACCACTCTATTGAGTTGCCTCAGCTCGGCAGTATCTCAAGCTTAATAAGTAAAGTTCATTAAAGAAATCGAATTTTATGTAAACTTTTTGTGCTCTGGAAAAAATATAGACATAGACGCTTTGAATGTAAAAAACATTGTTTTGAATTGGGTAAATTAAAATTTAAATAATTGTGTAATAATATATAGCGAATAATATATAAAGGTAAGGGAAAAAGTTATTTCGATTTTTTCTTATAGATAGCTATATCAATATTTTTATATTATGTGGTAGCAAGCCGTGAACATTGATGAACATGAACATTTTAAAGATGAAGAGGGCATATATACATAGAATAGGGGTGAACAGAGATGGTAATGGGTTAACGGTAATCTTAAAAATATGACTTCAAAAATTAACTTTAAAAGTTAATAAACTATTGAAATATTTAACGGCTTATATGGTAGGTCTAATTTATGATATCTGCCTTTTATGGCTTTTCCCTATTATTGATTTAAATTGAATTAAATTATCGATTTAAATTTGATTAAATTAATTTTAATTAACATAGATATAACATATTTTAACTTCCAATGCATCAATAATGCGCATAAGTATAAAAATTATGCCGGTATTGTCAACATTAAAAAAATATTAAAAAATGCATGGTCTGATTATTCAACTAATTCACTTTTAAAATAGTTTTACTTTTAATTTTCATATATTATTACATTTTTTTTAGTTTTAGCTTATAATGGCAAATATCATCAACAGAAACTTAATTATCGATTAATATTTCATTATTAGTAATTGTTATTTTTTTCAATACCAGCCACTACCACCTTCACTGTGATGAAATTGTCAAATCATTTTTCCCATCTGTTGAAGAGCCTTCTAAGCTGTTTAGTTTTAATATCATCCAATACCTTTTGAAAGCTATTCTTACCGCCTCCACATGAACAAACCGATTCCTTTTTAGTTTTTTTCTCTTCAGTATTTGAATCGCATGGAGCTATATCTGGCCAGAATCCTTGAAAAGTTCACTATTTTTATTTTAAAAAAGCTTGGGGTTTGGAATATACTTGTAATTAAATGTCTTTGCTCTAGAGCGATTTATCTTTGGACATTTTTGGTCACTTTTAGATAGTTTTAATCAACTTGTGTCTACTCGACTGGTGATATTTTTAATTGAGATATACACTAGATGCTCCTCTTATTTTATTTCAACAGCTCCAGATAGTATTTTAAGTCATTGATGCTTTGTTGTTTATAACCTGATATTAGCAAATAGAGTATTCACTTCAAAAGCAACTTATATCACCATAATTATCATATTTTTGTTTAAAGTAAATTCCGATGTTGATTAACCGACATCGCATTACTGATATTTATTCGAACGCATTTAAAGGCTATACCGGTTAATAATAATTTCATAACTTCCAGAGTCCCTATAACTCTTATCAAGGTACTTTTGACTTTAAAAATATTTTCTCCATCAACATAAAATATTTCAAGAACTTCCATATTATCATTTTTTGTAAGTAAAAAGTATTCTCTTCTTAAAACCAGTGTAACCAACTTGTAAACCAATAATGTATTTTGTCTGTTGCATTCAGGAGCTGTATAAGAGCTTTACCACAAAATGGTTTCACTCCTCCATCCTCAGAGTTTTCTTTGTTAACTGTATCGAAATCATTACTCATAATAACATGCAAAAAAGTATCTTTGTCGAGTCAAAATATTTTTCTCGTAAATTTATTAACAAAATAGACTACTACTCTAATTTTTATTAAAAGCCTTATCTCAAAATTAGACATATTTGAGGATGAAATTTATTGACACTCTTACACTACATAAAATAATATCACAAATAACAAAACACTATTCCACTAACACACAACTAATGGTTTTGCATCATTACATTATTTTCTGACGGCAACGATATACAGTTTTCAATTATTCTATATACATAATAAAATATATTATCTGATAGCAAACATTTAATATGAATATAGTTAATGCGTTATCTTATTGTAAATCCCTCAGAATTAAATTCAAAATCCTAGTAGAAAGCTAAATTATTAAATAAAAATGGAATTATTTACTAGACCAAAAAGCTTTTGGGTCTCACTTTCTAAAAAGTTTTCAAATATTTGAAGAAAAAAGGAACCGTAGCATGTTTGTTCTATATACCTCGCCGAGGAAGTAAAACTTTCTCCGGCAGCAAGTCAATGACAGAAATAAAAATCGGCAAGGTGTTAAATATATTAAAGTGTCTCGAAGAACCACTCAATTTCTGGAAGGACTCCGGAAAAGTTTCAGAGAACGAACAAAATTGCTTCGGCCACTCGGAAGTTGTCAGGCGAGACTTCTCCCTCGTCAAACGCAACTCCAATACATTTTTAAATCTTATCGAGATTGGAATTTTAAGATTTCCATGATTTGGATTGATTTCAGCATGGAATTTTAATGGCTCCATCGTAACGATTATATGAAATGCTACTATATATCTAGTAATATCCATTGTCTACTTTCCTTTTTAACTGTATTAAAGTCTTGGATAAACTTATACGTTAATACTAACTGCATAGATTTGCTTACTACCCAACTAATGGGATAAAAATATGAATAATTTAATATCGAGATATTACTTTTTTCTCCTTATTGTGAATTTACCTCAACCTCGCCCACAAGTAAAACAAAAATGAGGTTCAACCGTCTCTCATTTTTAATCACCTTCGATATGTATGTGACTCACCCACACGAGTATTGTGACTACTGATGGGATCTGATCTATCGCTATTATCCCAAGTTATGGGTTAGACCAACAAAGCCATCCATATCAACATCGAAGCAAAATATTCATGATCATAAAGCCTTATTGCGCGTTATGATGTAGTAAGTTACTGCCTGCTAACACGGAATGCAAGTGCTACTGCAGATGTCCACCGACATCAATTCGACAATCTGCACGTATTGAAATAGTTGTGAAGAACACACTATTGTAACTAGAATGGGACGTTCTGACATACCCAGCGAACCACAATTTATTCAGTTAATAGTCAAGTTATTAGTTATTTACTAAGTATTGATAAGTTTAAACTACCACAACACTGAACAATATATCAAATAAAATATTTGTACAAAAAAAAAATTAATCGACTTCATAAAATTAATAAGGAACTTATTAATTTTCGACTAAAAATTTTTGACTTTCGACTAAAAAAATAATTTTGAAAATCTCTCCATAATTCCATTCCAACCATCCGCGAACATATATATATATATATATATATATATATATATATATATATATATATATATATATATATATATATATATATATTTGAATAGATTTGAAGTGGGTTAATCATAAATAAGATTAATTTCAGAACTGTAAAAACTTTAGAGCATCAAATATAAGTATACATGATCCTTCTTTATTTTTATGTTGACATGAATATGGAGTTGTTAATGAAATAATACATGTTCGTATATTAAGACATGCAATATATGAATAAAACAATTTTGAAATTGATATTTGACTTTAGTATGTATATTAAAACAATGATGACAAAAATAAGGTAATTTGTTTCTTATAATTCACAAATGATATTAAAGTTTATTAAAGCAGTATTTACAATCATTAAATTAATTTAATTAAATTAATTAGCTATTAATTTTTTAAATCTAGGTGTATAAAGTAAACAATTAAAACATAACTTATTAATACTTTAAAATGTTTGCAAATTTACTGCTAATAATTCATAATTTCTTCCATACATGCAAATTATGTAGTTATTTTCATTTAAACTGCGGCATATTTTCAGAACTTCATTTATTTATTCATACTGTATTTATAATTTCTCCATATTTTTAAATAATATGTAACCTAAAATATGTATTGCAAGAACAATAGTAAGAAATAGAATAGGATGATAGAAAAGAACAATTTCTTTACTTACATTTTTAAATAAAATTGCATCGTTTTCTGCTTCGAGCGAGTGAAACTTCGATCTTGTATATACCTTTCAGATAACTCATCCTGAATTTGCCTCCATTTATCTATTGCTTTCTACTTTGTCTTATGTCTCGTATAAAAACTTACACTCACCAAATAACTCATCATAAAATGAGAACTTAATATTCGATAAAACTATTTTATAATTGTTAATATCCTATGCAACAATCATTTTAACTCTTGATGCACAAACTAAAATATTTAGTACCTGCAATATTCGGTTAGTGCTTTGTTAATAAATATATTTATTAAAGAAACCTGAAATAATTCAGAAGTTAATACCACAAACATTTACAGAAATATTTTAGTAAGAATAGCTCTAGCTAGAATTAGCTCTAGTACAATAATACATAATATCTCTAGAACCATATCAATTATTATCAGTCCTTAAGCAAGAACGATTTCACTTACATGTCCTCTGTTCACCAGTTAACAAATTAAATGAAAATTGAATTATTTAATGATTTCGAAATTCTAAATATCTGGTAAACAAACAGGACAGATTATTCTTGTAATTCTCGAATTTTGTTAATCTCTGTTGGCATGAAATTTTCTCATATATGGGGTTGTTCTCTCACAGCTGTACATACCTTCCGATAAAGCGGAGACATTAATTTGTTCTCTCTACAAAAAATGTAAAATACAATTTTACGTGATCATACTATTCGTAGTCAATTTTTATCTAAACTTGCCATAACTCTTACATAGGTTCAACAATACCCGAATAAACAAAAAACACGAAATATTAAATTTAACACTGCCTAAAACTAATTTAAATTAACATCGTTTTTTTTAACACAACTCTCCACTTTCCGTTATAATATTATTTCAAATGTAATATTTACGGATTTGTCTTACGAGCCGACATTTTGTGGTATAACGTTGCTCGAATTCGTCTTTAAAAATTACGCGTCCGTAGTTGTTTGTCCGTTGTTTGTTTTACGTAGAACATAAACGACGAATAATCTAACGTATAAGGGTTGGCGCCGGCAGCGCGTCGGCCAAACTTTAAAATATTTGTTTTTATATGTTGTGTTACCAATCCTGGCTGCTTTATTTGGACGTATTTTGTTTTATTGAAACTTATTTGTTTGTAACGAATATTAGAAAAACATTTTAGGTTTAAAAATTCTTCCTCTTATCAGTCTCAAATTGTATGCCTCCAGATGTCCCGTTTTGTTTTAAAAATGGAAGAAACATTTTCGCTAAACCGATTAAAATATATAATCTGTCCAAAGTCGTAGCGAACAGTGAACTATAATGTTAAAATATGTGATATTTTCTAACATTTTTATTTCATTATTCTATTTGTAATTGCATTAGTATGTTGTAATATATAAAAACTAAAATAAACTAAAAGTCAAATAGGGCAATATTGTGACGTTTTGGCGCGTTAAATTGAGATGAAGTGAGTTCAGTGCTACTTTGGATAGACTAAAACTTATGTTTTATAGATTATAATGTTTTTTTTTCAAGAAATGTCTTTTAAAGCCAAAACTGATTAAAACACATGCAAGCACCTGATAATATATTATCACTTATCCGCATGCGGTAAATATCCAGTTAGAAATAATTTTACGAAAAATGTAAATAAGGATATATAAAAGTAACGGGAGATATGAAAAAAGTGAAATGTGTATAATGTCCATGAAAATTGCTGTATGTCGAAATATCAACCCAGAAAAATCGTGGAAATCTTAGGATTCTAGTCATAAATTTTCGAAATGTATTGAAATTCCAACCGACGAGAGGGAACTTGAATTTTAATCTGGCAACTTTCAAGTGGCTAACGCAATTTCTCTCGCATTCTGAAACTTTTCCGGGACCCTTGAGAAAGTTGAGCGATTCTCCTGGATGCCTTAATAAATTTTACACCTTTGTGAATTTTTTACCATTTTCTGTTCGAGATAGATAATTTTGCTGTACTGCACTACGGCAAAGTTGATTTTGTGTCTACTTTCTCTAGCTTATTAATATTTAAATTGGTTAAATATTTTCACCTTGCCATTTACGTTTCCTTCAGTGAATATTATTTATTCATTACGTAATTTTGTTTACTAGAATTTTGCATTAATTTGCACTGATTCAATTTTATATAACATATTATGCTAAATTATATCGGAACCAATGATATCATAGATTTGCCGATACATACAATTTTGGAGCATTTAATGAAGTGTTCCCAACTTATTTTGTATAACACAGAAAATATCAAAGTTAGTATGCTCGAGGAAGTGTTGCTAAAAGCTAGTTAAAGTTTCAGAATGTTTTCAAAACACATGTCAGCGAAGAAACAACTCAACCGAAAAGCTAAAAAAATATATTAGAACTGTGGTATTGATCCTCCTCCATTAGCCCATATTTATGCTAAGCATCCTTCAACCATAAGAATATGTGAAGTGTGGGTTAGACAATTCAAATATAATAATTTCAGCGTTCCATACAAAGAAGGGCTTAGAAAACCGAAAAAGTTTGAAGTTGCAATATTGCAGGAATTTTATTATTGGAGCAAGACCCAATACAAATATAAGCCATGGGAAGGATCCAAAATAT
The DNA here is from genome assembly GCF_030347505.1 of Rhynchophorus ferrugineus. Lineage (NCBI taxonomy): Eukaryota > Metazoa > Arthropoda > Insecta > Coleoptera > Curculionidae > Rhynchophorus > Rhynchophorus ferrugineus. The sequence goes on from NW_027472580.1 coordinate 48,067,963, forward strand.
GGGAAGATGGGTACAACATGAATATAATGAGAAGCAATTAAACTATCGAGAAATAATTTTCAGACATTTATGCAACGAATAATAATGTGTAATGAAAAATGGACTAATTTCGAATATCTCAAGCAGAAAAAATCATCTGTCGAATCCTACAAAGCCTAATGGTCCTGTGGATATAAATCTTTGTTCGTAAGATATTATATGCACTATTAAAAACTACAGAAACAGTTATTACTGAACCCTATCGACTACTGGACTGTACATTAATGGAAAAGCATCCATAATACGTTCAAAGACATCATGTCAAGTTTATATCGCAACATAACAATTCAATCTCATACAAAAAGCCAATCTGTTACTTAATAAATATACTGTTGAAATTACTTGAATGGGAATTTTTATTGCATCCACCATAGTTCTCTCAGATCTACCTCCATTCGACCACCGTATTAATGACATCTGATTTTGTATCGATAGGACACGCGCTTGTAGAGCAGCATGGAAACTAATAGCAAATGTTTTCGAAACAAAATAATTTAAACTATCCATTGTAATTAACTTATTATCTTTAACGAAAAAAAAATGAAAAGCAATTATCGACAAACCTGGTAGTAAATTAATTAAAAAGTGATAGTTATTCAAATTATTAATACCATCTAGTTTTTGTCTTATTTTGTTTCAAATACAAAAAAATAGCAATATAAAAATATAAGGAATAAGATGCGAAAGACATATTTACGAAAATGTATTAAAGAAGATCAGAAAAGCTCGTGTTTTCATAATTTAGTGAATATACGGCAAATCAAAGAAAAAGGTCACGTGTTCAAAAGTAAATTAACATCCTACTCTACAAGTACTTGTTTTATATAATTGAGATGTTTCTTAAGGCAATTAATTATTTTCAAGCAACTTGTTAGTACATCTAAAAAAACCTTACTGCTACGACCTGTTGTGCCTTATTACCATGCTACATTTTACATATATTCCTCTAGAACCAATGACGAGTGCGTTTCGAAGTATTTGTGTGAAGTAATTCGACAAAGTGTCAGTGCATTCGAATGCACTGGATAATCAGTTAAATATCCGTAGACTAAAACATCTAACACCATCCGATCAGATTATTGGACATAGATTGACATTAGAATAAGCTTTAGAATAAAAATGATTCATCAAAATAGTATTTTATACAGGATATCACTTAATGAAGGGACTTTCTACATGCCATATATACATAATATAAACATAACAAATACTTATTGCCCTCATATGGAGATTGTGGACAGATTGTGGAACTATTACGAGTAATAATAAAAAAATTATTAAAAAAATAGCCATCACGAACAAGATAGCACCAATAGTTATTAACTAGAATGTTGATTTGTTGCAGCACAACTTTTTTATAATACTGATACGTATGGCTAAAGTCGGTATATCTGACATTCTTAAATAACCAAATAATAACTATAATTGTTTTAAATTATATGTTGAGATGTTCAACTACTATTATTACAATTATTTAAATGACGGAGTTGCTCTAAAACTTTGCTATAAAACTCCCCATAACGGTTCAATAATGTTGACAGCTGGCGATTTTGCTAGCTAGGGAAAATGTTTGGTGATGTTTTGAATCTCCTCAAACCAAGACTGAACCTTTTTGGTTGTATGTATGGGCGCATTATCATCTCGAAATATGGCTATGCAGCAATTATAGTACGAACTTCCGCATTGAGGATGTGAAGACCTTCCTCAGCAGTAATCCGATCAGTGATGTGAATGAGATCAGCTCAGTACTAGGATAGTGCCGCCCAAATCATTACGAAACCTATTCAGTGCTTGACTGCAGAAAGCAAGCATTTTGGATTGTAGTTTTTCTGTTATTCTCCATACAACTCCAACTCGGCATTCGTAGAAAGCAATGTAATCAAGTATCCAGGTTTTATTTATCCTTTTACCGCATCTTTTGCAGCTTTTCTTTAGCTTCCGTGGTAAAGAATTTCACAGACTTCATCTGTTTTTATCAAAAGAGTATTGCTCAAGTGAATTTTAAGTTCTGCTGTCACTCTTGCCGCAATAATTATATGTTGTCTTGGCACAATTTGTCCACAGATTATGGTACTTATTCCTATTATTTCTATTTTCCACGACCACTATTCCTATAAGATAAGGTCGGAAACCTTATCTTATCACTTTGGAAAATTTCAATGGTTTGTTTTAACCATCACAGGACAAAGCGTAGTATAATACACTGAAATATAAACTATAGCACTTGGCATGTAATCTGAGCAATAGATACGCAACAAAACATGCAAAAAGATGTGTTATATTGCATGTTGTTGATATTATTTTATCTTTCTCCTCTAAACCTAAAGTCGCACAATTGTGAGAAATGGCCTTCGATGAAATAAACTTCCGCCAAACTTGTATTAATACTATATAATTAAATAAGTTTTGAAAGTATTTGGTAAGGAAAATAGTTGTTTTAGCTGTTTGAATAGTTAGGTGTCAATGAGGTTTCGTAAAACTCTTAAAGCACTTCTTACATGTTATATACATAATTCAAAAATTACGTAATTCTTTACATTAAATAATATCGTGGTAATTCTAACGCAATAAATCTGTGTTGACTCTAAAAACATACCCAGCTTTTGCGCAACGAGAGTGAAGCCAAATTTTAATAACACCAAGTTTCGAGTGGCTAACACAATTTCGTCCTTCTTTGAAAACTTCTGGGCGGCCCTCAGTCAGACCGATGCGGTTCCCCAAGATACTTTAATAAATTTAACACCTTTTGTGATTTTTTTACCGTTTACTTTCCGATGGATAAAACTTTTTTCTCTTCCACGGCGCGCTACTTTGCTGCCGATGGAAGGTACGCTGTGTCTGGCGTAAACTTTTTCCGGAATTTTCAGAAGCTTGATAAACTTCAAAGCAGAAGCGATCCGGGACTGGAATGCGAACGAGAGGGATTTTTTTAAAAATGTAGACTATTACAGAAAATTTGAAAACTTTACTTTCGGAGTATAGAAATAAAAAGGGCGGTTTTTGTTTTGATATTTCGTACGTGTATCATGTCTTGCAGAAGGAACAATATATTCTTTTTGAAATATTTACCTGAAAGTATACCGCAGGAAAAGTTAAAATTAAATTGCCCGATGAGAGTTAAGTAAGAATTAGAATTATTTCTAAAAATACAAGTCAAATTCTATTAAATCTTTTGATTAATAAAGAAACCGCTAATATATAATTTCTGTAATTATAAATTATAATAACAAACCGTTATGAGAACAAATTTACTTGTTCTCTGAATGTAGCTGCTCAAATAAATGTAACAATTCTGGCATTCGTTCATAATTTTTAGTATCAAATTGTACACAATGTTTGGTCTAATATACTTCCAATATTTATTACACTTTTAATCAAGTCTTAGTAAAAGTCACTCTTCTCGAAAGGTTCTACATATATATCGGCGCCTATCATCTCTGTTTGTTTGAATTTTCAATTTCAAAGGTGTATTGGATTTAGTATAAAAAATAGATTATTATAATTTAAAAAATTGTATATGCGCTGCTGTCCTTCAGCATTTTCAACACACCTAAAAACAATACAGTAATTTTGCTTTGTACTTTTTTTTATACATTTATATCTAATAAATAAAGCAGTAATGTATAAATACTGTTTCCATATAGCTATAATTACTAAAAGTAAGTAATTATACGATAGATACCTTTATAAGCTGTTTGTTAAATTTTACTTAAAATATGAATATTTTGTAATATTCTTGAGTTTGAAAGAATCACACAGAAAACAGAATTTGCACGTACGTGCAGGTTTTGCGACACCACAACAGCAGGCCATTTATTTCTTGGTACTAATACTAAATCCCATGGAATGTGTAATGACTGATTTAAGCACTTTAAAAGTGTTGATATAATCTTAATTAGCAATCCTATGTGAAACATCTCCAAAATATAATTTCAAACCTAATAAAAGTAGTATAATTATAGTACATTATACGACCATATAATTTGTATTACTTATACGACAACAAAAAAAAAGAACCTATTATGAAAAATTCTGAGTAACCAAAATTATACAATTTCTTACGAGAATAGAGAACGTAAATTGCTGAATATATTCAAGAAGCTAGTATTTCAATATCAAATCGAGATATCTAGTTAATTATCATATATGACACTAGAATCTGGCACCCCTGAAAACTAGCCAGACCTCATTTTAAGCTAAAACCAAAAATTAAACAAGCTGAGTTAGAAACCAAAAATAATCAATAAACATAAGCAAGAAAATAATATAAATATTAAATTTTAACAGCCCTAATCGAAAATAATCGTTGTCTACCTTCTACTTCTAAATATACTTAAGTTCGAGATCATCAGATTTTAATTAACACCTAATAAGCGTTGACTCAATAAAATGTTTTAATATTTATATTTTTGTTACATTAATTATTTATGAACCTAATATTTTAACAACATTTATTCCATATATAGTGTAGTTCATATTCTTTTCGATAATATTTAACATAAATATATTAATGTTGAGGCATACAGTATCTAATATTTTATTATTAAAATTTTTATAATTTTTTTTATTAAAAATTGCCTTAAAAATTCTTGTTTCCAAGAAGAGGTTTTACTTTATAAAATATGTATAGTTCAAATCTCCACTATAATTAAAAACAAATAATATGACATTTTAAATTTTACCATATCTAGGAAAAACCATAATATCTATGTATTCTTGAAATGTGTTGAAAGGATTAGTAGTCAAAAGGTATTTATCGACCAAATTATTTAGTGTAATCAAATGCATTTTAACCGATATTCAGCAGAATTAATTCTTAGAATTGATAATAACATTAATATATAATATAAAATACGATATATTTAGTAATAAAATATTATAGTATAGTTAGTAGATTGTGGCTTATAAGTTAACATATAATAGCAATAGTTGCAAAGAATGTTTTTGCGTTGCCGAAATTATAGAATGAACTGATAATATAAATAATATATTTTGTGTATTACGTATGCCTAATATATTAACGCAATAAATAATTATAATTTCTATATAATTATGCAGACTTAAAAAACAGTTATGGTATAAACTGTTAGAGAGATATCTCACTGTATTTTAGTCAAAAGCTGAAGGACACTATACGTCCTCAAAATATCAGTTCAAACCTAATAAAAGTTTGCCATTAAAGCTTAGCTAAAAGTATAACTATAATAGATTATACGACCACATAATTTGTATTCTTATAGTAATAGTATTTCTTACGAGAATAGGGAGCGTAAATTGGTGAATGTATCCAATAAGCTAGTATTTCAACATCAAATCCAGACATCCTATAATATATGAAACTAGAACCTGGGACACATGAAAACTAGCCAGACATTTTTGAAAGCTAAAACCAAAAATTAAGCTCGGCTAGAAATAAAAAATTATCAATAAACATAAGCAAGAAAATATTAAATAAAATACTTCAATATTAAATTTTAATAGTCCTAATCGAAAATAATCGTTGTTTACGTTCAACCTTTATCGTTATAATATTTATATAACTATAACCAGCATCGTTTATTGCTTATTAAATCTGTAAATGCTTTAGAATAATATTTAGTATTAATAAGTTGTAGAAACGCAAACTTCTGACCCTTATAAATAAGGAAATGGTAAGTCAAATACATCCGTTGGTCTCATAATTTATTTATTTTACTCTCCTGGAAGCACGTTTGATTCCATTTACGGTTCGGTCTCTTATTAAATATGAAATTTTATATATTTTGTCATTAAAAATGTAGGAGAAATTTAACTAAACATACAGATATTAAATTACAAATATTAATGGTATATTATAACTACTATTTATATTGTATAATATTACTAAACGAATAAATATAAATATTATGCATTATAGTGCATATATAAAGCATTATTTTTCGTTGTTTATTGTTGTTTCTAATGCTAGATCATATAGTTTAAATATTATTTGGCACCAAGATCACTTTTCTTTTTTTCTATAAATATTCTCAATTAAAAGGAGAATGGTTAACCTTTCTTCTTCCTCTCTTTCTCGAGACGGTAAAGCTTATTTTATACTTTATTCTGCAAATATTCAAAGTATGGCAAGTGACTGCAATCATAAATATGCCGCAAAATATAAAATAATTTTATTTCATAAATAAATGGCAAAATTATAATGGCACGCAAATAATATATTGAATATATTTCAGGGATCAAATATTTAAAGCATTAACATTTAATATCATAGTCACTTAAGATATTTCATCTTTTTTTTTATAACATCTTTATTAGATACGCTTAGTACAATCTTAATTATTATTATTACAATTAATTTATTACTATTTTTCCTATGTGCTTGGATTAATTAACAAGCAAGACGAGTACGAGAAAATACATCAGTATGTATTCCTCAATTATAAAATTATAATTATTTATTAATTATTAACTTATAGGTATAGTTTACACTAATAATACACACTAAATGTTCACACAAGTTCGTATGGTTTTGTTCGTTTCAGTCTCCTGACATCCTGTGCGCTGTCCAGCAGTTGTATTGCTTCCACGTTAGAATGATTTAGTAATCTTCTTTCGTGTTTCAAGGCGAAATCCTGCACAACTTCGCAAATCCATTTGATTTCCAGGTTATTGTGCAGTTCTTCATTGGTTACATAGCGATAGGCATTGGTAATCAATCGAAGAATCTTGTTTTGACAGCGCTGTATGACTAACTGATTTTAATATTTAGTGCAACCCCATATTTGCACCCCATAGGTCCAAATTGGCTTTATAATTGTATTATAGATCAACCTCTTTGATTTTAGATCAAGTTGGGAGTATCTTCCGACTAACCAGTATAGTTGTTTTATTTTGGTTCTAATGTGTTTTGCTTTTTGTCTAACGTGATGCTTCCAATTTAATCTACCGTCAAGATGGATTCCAAGGTATTTTGCTGATTCTGCTTGAGGAATCGGGCATCCATTGAGTGATATAATTAAGTTTCTATTATTTCGCCTTAATGCAAAATTAACGTGGACAGATTTGGAGCTATTAAGTTGAATTTTCCAATATTTTGTCCATTTGTAGATTTTGTTGACTGCCACTTGCACTTTTTCTATTGCCCTAGGCAGAGATATATCTTTTGCCATAATAACTGTGTCATCAGCAAAGGTTGCAAGAAGTGTTTCTTTTGTTGTTGGAATGTCAACAGTGTAGAGCAGATACAGGAGAGGTTTTTTTTTGGCCTGGAACCGGGTAGGGGAATCCTGTTACGGATACCTGGTCGGGAAGACCCGCAAGAATAAGCGAGTTGGACTGGTTATGTGGAGGCTGCCTCTGGGCTACCCACTAAACCCCACCCTATCAGCTGATCCAATGACCCTAACTGATACTTCTTACTGTTAGTAAGGAGGGTGCCCGCAACCGGTAACACCGTTAAGAGGCACAAGGGCCAGGCAAGGACGTGGCGTCGTTATCACACCACGCAGCTTGCGGTACATGAGTTAATCGCTCGCCGGAGAAGGTCGAGACAATTAGGAGTTAGAGCACGACGGGGTAGTGTCGGCTGTGATAGAATAAGGCTACGAAGAGCCGAATGAGTTATTGGCCTGAAATATCGGCCAGCTCGGTAATACATCTATTGTCCGAGAGACGAAGAGTGGAGAAATATCTCGAATAAACCTCGGATATAAAATCGTGAACTTGGGGGACGTCTGTTTCTCTATGAATTTGATTGTTCCTGACGAACCATGGGGCATTGATAATTCTCCTGAGAATTTAGTTTTGAAACACTTGGAGACGTTCCATCTGGCTAAGTGAGACGTATTTTAGATAGACACTGGAGCCGTATAGAACGACTGATCGAACCAGCATCTTGTACAGGAGAGATTTTATAGATAGAGGAAGCCTGCTGGCTCTGTTGATAAGCGGGTACAGCAAATTAACAATACCTTGACCTTTATGGAGGGACTTTTGAATGTGGGAATTCCACCTAATATTGCGATCGAAGACAAGACCGAGATAGGTGGCTTCTTCTGACCATCGGATTTCTGCGTTCTCGATTTTAAGACGCGATATGCTCGGTGCAAAACGCTTCTTTTGGAAGAAGATGGCCTGGGTTTTCTGTGGGTTGACCTGCAACCTCCAGAAATGTAACCACTGGACCGTCTCATCGAGTTGTTTTTGGAGTCTGCTTCGGATGTGCGGTGCTACTCTTGAAGAAGCAAAGTAAGCAGTGTCGTCTGCGTAAAAAGCAGCCTCAACTTGTGGTCTCCTAGGGATATCTGAAAGAAAGATATTAAATAGAGCGGGTGCCAGTGGGGAGCCTTGTGGAACTCCTGCGTCGGTGGTTTTCCGGCTAGAGAGAATATCTTTAATCTTCACCTGGAACGATCGTCCTGACAGAAATGATTTGATAAGAGCTGTTAGGTCATCGGGTAGACCCAATCGGATGCATTTCGCCACTAAGCCTTCGTGCCAAACCTTGTCAAAGGCTTTGGTTAGGTCCAAGAAGACCGCTCCAAGTCTTTCACGTCGGTTAAAAGCACAGTTGATTTTTGCGGCCAGCCGATGGGCCTGATGAACGGCTGAATGTTTAGCGCGGAACCCGAATTGCTCATCTGGAATGATATTGTTTGTCTTCGTAAAATCATTGAGGGCATAAAGAATTGCTCTTTCAGCCTGCTTGGAAATGGAACTTAGTAGGCTGATAGGTCTGTAGTCAGAAGGTGATGACTTAGCTCCTTTTTGGGGATAACTGCGATGAATGCATGTTTCCATGTGGATGGAAAGTGTTGCAGCCTCAGAATGGCGTTGATGATATTACTTAGTTAGGCGAGCTGCTTGTAGAGAAGATTTTTTAGTTGGGCTATCGAAATATTATCGAAACCCGGGGCCTTCTTATTCCGAATCTTGCTGATCATTTGAGTGAGTATTTTAGGAGTGACTAGATGGTTTAAAAGATAACTCGGAGGCACTTGCGAACGAACGGAGTTGGAATTCCTAATGATTTCGTCGTTGTCAGCAGCGTTTATATTTGTAGCAGGAGGGAGGCGTTCCATTTGAGCCTCATAGGTTTTAGCGAGGAGCTCGGCCTTTTCGCGGTCGGTGACTGCAAAAGTTCCTGTCTCCGCTGACTTTAGGGGGTATGACGTTTTGCGCCTTCCCCACGAGGCTTTTAGAGAGTCGCCAGAAAGTTGCGGGGCCATCCAGTCTTTGGTCCGCTAGAAATGAGTTCCATTTCTCGGATCGCCAGGCTTTAATGGATTCCTTCACTTCTCGTTTTACTCTGTTGGCCTCCCTTTTGTCTGCCGAGTTGAGGGTGGCACGAGCTCTACGATAGAGACGATTTTTGAGTCGGATCTGTGACTTGATGCCTTCAGGAACTGGCTCACTTTGAGAGTTTGAATAAGATGGAACTTCGAATGATGAATTGTGATAGGCGGACTGGATGTCTCGTGTTAGCTTCGACACGGCACGCTCGAGTTGGTCAGGTCGATCAATCTTCGGGATTGGACCGGATTCCAAGAGAATTTCCTGATATCTCTTCCAGTCGGTTTTCTTTCTGGCCTTGAAGCGAGGAATTTCGATTGCACAACAATCCCCGAGAGTTAATATAATCGGACGATGGTCCGAATGTAACTCGTCGAGAACTTGTACATCACAAGGACGATTGATGTTCTGGAGAATGAAAAAAATCCAGAATGCGTGGAGTGGCCCGTTGTCCAATAGCGGCGTGATGGGTAGGCTCATCCGGCAGGGCGAGACCAAGCCCTAAGTTTGCACTCAGTGCTGCGATGTCGTTGCCTGCTCGATTTTCGCGCTCGCAATCCCACATGGGATGGTGAGCGTTGAAGTCTCCACCGATTATTTTTGAGGTTGGGCCGTCAAAGAGCGTTTTGAAGGCAGACGAGTCATGTGTGGAGCATTTCCTGTACAGAGAGGTGATCGCGATTGGGCGATCCTGAGTTTCCACCTGGATAGAGGTGGACTCGATATTTGGTGACGATACAATTGAAGGCAGAAGGTTGTGTTTAATTCCTTTTTTGACTAGTATAGCAGTTCCGCCACCGCGAGTTGGGATACGGTCATTCCTGTAAACCGTGTAGTTTAGAAGGGAAAAACGATGAGAGGGTTTTAGGAGAGTCTCCTGGATAAGTGCTATATCGATGTCTGAAGACGAAAGAACGAGTTCCAGCTCCACTTTTTTATCGCGTAAGCTGTTGGCATTCCACGGCATGATTTTAAGAACTTTGGAAGCAGCCATTTTGACGAGTAGACAACTGCTGAAAGCTAGATGGGAAAGGGGGGGTTGCCGCTTAGGCGGCTACATTGGGAAATAATTGTTGGGATTGAATGAACTGCAGGATGCTGAGCATCTGCTGCAGTGTGAAGGTAGTTGGAAGACCCGCTGGCAGTGCAGAAGGTTGCATTGGGGCAGGGGCTGGGATATTGGCGGGAGCCGCCCGGTTGGAGGAGGCCAGCTTTTGAGCTAACATCCTGCCTCCCTGGTTGGTCCACGCAGAGTTTGTGTTGCCGGAGGCTTGTCTGGATTGGGTTGGTCTAAGATTCCTGGGAGCAGGTCGACAGCTACAGCCTGTGTAATTGGCTGTGTGTGGGTCTCCACAATTGCTGCATTTAGGTGGCTCATCGCGTACCTTGGTGCACAAACGGGTTTCATGGTGTCCGGCGCATTTGACACACCGGGGAGGCGCTCTACAGCGAGAGCTGGAATGGCCAAACAGCTGGCAGTTGTAGCACTGCACAGGCTGGCCGTTGCCTCGCTGGAGTTCGACTTTCACGATTGACAGGCCTATTTTGGTGAGATTAATGATGTTCCTTTCTTCGTTAGGAACAACGACCTGGATTATGGGAAGGTCTTCGCCTGATTTAAGTTTCCACCTTTGAAGAGATTTTGGGTGGAAACCTTGCGAAATAAGGTGTTCTTTGGCTTCGTCAACCGTTACAATCGTTGGGATGTTGCGGATGATGACTCGTATTGCCCTTTCAGAAGGAGGGCAGAAGGAGTGAAATGCGTATTTCCGGTCTTCAAGAAGCTTGGTCAGTTTGCGGAAGTCGTTCGAAGTTGGTACAAATAAGCGAGTTCCGTCCTTTCGGCTTAAAGTTGCGGTAATTTCTATTGAATTATCTTTCGCAATTCTAAGGATTTCTGAATATTTTTTCGTGTCATGAAGAACAATGGGTGGGATTTTTTCCTTTCTTGGAGCAGTGGTTGGATTTGGGTTCGCCGAAAGAGTTGGCATAGGTAGTGAGGTTGGTAATTGTGAGGCAGTTCCCGAAGTGTTTGGAACTGTGGTAGCTTGAGGCGATGTATTTAGTGAATTAATAGCCTGGCTACTTACCTAAATTGGCTGGGTCGTCTTGACGGCCGCTGGTTTGGGCGTTGGCTGGGTACCTGTCTTAGTTAGCGGCTTGGTGGACGCTAATCTGACGGCATTTCTGGAGGTTGATGGTTGCGAGTTGGCCTTGGCTCTCTGCTGGATGGGTTGGGTAGACGGCTTGGCAGCCGGCTTGGTTGCAGCTGCATGTCTAGCCTTATCGACGGCCTTCGACAGCTGACTTGGTTGTGGTGGGGTGATCCATCATCCGGATCTTCATTTTCTAGCGGTTGAGATGTGATTTCATTTGTTGTCTCTTGAGGTTGATGTACTAACTGCGCCGGGGTGGGTTTAGTAAGGGCGTCTTGCAGCATCATCCGCATTGCGGAGAGCTCTTCTCCTTGCTTTGTTAGCAGTATTCACAGTTGGGTAACCTCTGCGTTTTCATTTTTTAGGTACTCGATGAGTTCGTTACCTCTCATCGGGGCATCGTCAGGGCTATCATCGGCACATTTGTCGGTTGTTAGACGGCAACTTTCTGAAGGCGGTGCTGGCTCTGGCGTGTGGGACGCCATTGCCCCGCTTGTAAAACGCTTTCCGGCGTTTACAAACGTTAAACATTGTCTGTAAATGCGCCTTTTCGGCGCTTACAGGCGCTTTTTTTTTTGAAGTAGGCACTGGTGGAAACGTGATAACGGATCGACCGTCTTTGAGAAAGTTTCGGGTAATTCTCGGAAGCGCAGGTAGGTTCGGCGGACCGGACACGACCGTTCTCTTCGAGAGCTAGCACGGAACTGAAGGTTCCAAGAAGTGTTCTTTTGTTGTTGGAATGTTAGCAGTGTAGAACAGATACAGGAGAGGTCCTAAGACGCTACCTTGTGGAACTCCAGCCGAGATATTTTTAAATGTCGAGAACGCCTTTTCGTGCGATACTCTAAATTTTCTTCCGAATAAATATGATTCCAGCAATTGACAATAGTTACGCGGTAACAATTTGCTCATCTTACAGATTAATCCCAAATGCCAAACCCGATCAAAAGCTTGTGAGACATCCAGGAATATTGCAGGGCAATATTTCTTTTCTTCAGACGCACTTTCAATAGCCACAGTTACTCTGTGCACTTGATCAATAGTTGAATGGTGATTTCGAAAACCAAACTGGAAATCTGGTATTGTTACCAAATGTTTAACACGTTTATATATCAGCTTCTCAAATAGCTTTGATATTGCAGGTAGTAGCGAAATAGGCCTGTAACATTCGACTTGTTCTGAAGGTTTGTCAGGTTTTTTGAGCATAATTATTTGTGCAACTTTAAAGCATTCCGGGACATGCTTCAGCTTTAAACAGGCATTAAATATATATGTCAACATGATGATTGCTTTTCGTGGCAGTTCTTTCAATAATCCAGGTGAAATGTCATCTATACCAGGTGCCTTTTTAGGATTGAGGTTATCAATTTCAGTGGCAACTTCCAGTGGAGAAATTAAATTTAGATCTACATCGGGTTGATAAATAGGAGTTGTATCCATGGTAGATTCTATATCATTAGGCCGAAAAATGTTAGCTAAATATTCTGCGAACAATTCAGCTTTTTCATTGTCGCGTCGAATCCATTCATTTCGATCACTTTTAATTGGTGGTACTCGAATAATTGGTCTTTTAAATCTTCGAGTTGCTTTCCATAGCGAATAATCTTTGTCCGCTTGTGGGCTTAATTCACTTAAATACTTTTGAAAGCAATTCTGTTTATACTCTTTGATCTTTTGATTCGTTTGATTACTAATTCTATTAAACGTAGTTTTGTCAGCAGCATTTCTGGTCCTGTGCCATACTCTTCTAGCTTTTCGCCTTTCTTTTATCATTTCTCTAATTTCGAGGAGGTAAAGTACTTCATATTCTGATTTCTCTCTTGCTATTGGGGTAGCATCTTTTGCAGCTGACCGAATTTGTTCAGTTATATGTTTGGTTTGTTGCTCAAGATCATCTATAGTTTTAAGTCTTACTTTTAAACTGATTTGTTCCAGCAGTATTAATCTGAATTTGTCCCAGTCAGTATATTTGTTGGTAAGATTAGGCTTTTTTGCTTTTCTTAGGATTGTCCCGCCCAGTGTTAACAATACTGGAGTGTGATCAGATGTTAGATCGCACAAGCTTTCTGTACTAATTTGATTTAATGAAATGCCTTTTGTAATGTAGAAATCCAGCAGGTCTGGGACTTTGTTACTGTCTGTAGGCCAGTAAGTGGGTTCGCGCCCTGAATGATAATTACAATTTGTAAGGTTAATGGCTTTGAGTAATTCGTTTCCTTTTCCAGGTGTTATTATTCGTGAACCCCAAGCTATATGTTTAACATTAAAGTCTCCACCAATAATAAACCGTGGGCCTAATTTTGAAAAGATATCTTTATATTGTTGTTGTGTCATTTTATGTCTTGGTGGACAATATATAGCGCCAATATTTATTTCAGCCCCGTTTTTTTCGATACTAATTATCGTAGCTTGTATTTCTTCATTTTTAATCTCTTCTTGTTCGAAATGTTGCATATTTTGTTTAATTATTAAAGCTGTTCCGCCTCGAGCCCGTTCACTGGGGTGTAGTGTCCAGTAAGCATCATAACCCCGTATTTTAATGTAGTTTTTTTTTAGAAAAATGTGTTTCCGATATGAGAGCTATATCTATGTTATTTGTTTTTAAGAATAATTCTAGTTCCCGGACTCTTTGATTTAGTCCGTTTGCGTTCCAAGTTATAATTCTTAAAAACGAATTACTCATTTTGATTTCTCTTTAGCTTGTTTTGGGTAGATTTCCCCAAACCGGATTTCTCCAATTTTTCCATCCTGTCTGCTAACTGACTGAATTTCTGTCTCATTTCGCTCTGGAATTCTTTGAGCAATTTCATCATGTCGACGATAGTTGGCCCGTTGGCCGCAGCTTTCTGCGGTTTCGTATCAATTTGTTTATCATTTGATATTTTGGCGTTTATATTTTTGACCGATGGTCTTACGGTTTCATGGGTTTTTTATTTTCAATGGCAGATGTTGTTTCAGAGTTTTTGACTTTGTCAATTTGTCTTAAGCGTTGTTCTGCTGTAATTTTTTTTGGCTGGAGTTCTTTTATTTTATTTTTTTTTGATATACTGCACATTCTTTATAATTGGCAGGGTGACCTTTTTCATTGCACAACACGCATGTCGCTACACTATTGCGTTGTTTTCTGCACTGAGTTGTGTGATGTTTACCGGCACATTTCACACATCTTGGTTCTCTACTGCAAACATTTTTTGTGTGTCCAAGATTTTGACAGTTTGTGCATTGTGGTATATTATTATTTTCCTTCGGAGGTTCCACTTTTATCTTGCAGTCTAGTAAATAATTTATGTCGTATATATTTTTATTATTTTCCTTTTGTGTCATGTCTACGTAGAACAACGGAAAAGTTTTAATTTGTTTTTCGCCATTTACATTTGTTGTCTTTTTCGCTATAGGCGTGACGGTCACTACTTCGTGCCCGTAATTCCGATTTAATATCGTCCTGATCTGTTGTGGACGGTAATCCTCTAATGACTACTCTATACCACTTATCACTTTTTAACTGATAAGTGTGATATTCCAGTTTATTGAATGAATTGTTTTTCTTCATCTCAATAAGATGCTTTTTTACATTCCTATAGTCTGTTTCATTGCTAAGGGTTACGTTAATATCATTGTTAGACAAAGCTTTAAACTGCACTCGGTCAGAGGCTACTCCCTTTATTTCTGATCTAAATAAATTAAAATTGCCAACATTGCTTACCTTGATCGGAGGGGGCAGAGGGATTTTGTCTTCTTGCTTCTTTTTTTAATATTTATACCACTTTTTGCGATTGGCGAAGGCGTCATCTGAGACTTCTTCCTCTTTTTATCCTTCTTGTTTGTTACTTCGGTCCAGTCAGACTGTTCCCCTACCTCTAATGCTAGTTCGTCTTCATCCGTGTAGTAGTCTTCTGCATAATTAGTATGCCTTTTTGGTGTATCTTGCGTGTGACCTTGCAGTTGCAAACGGATAGCAGCCATATCCTTAGATAATTGCAACAGTTGTTGGTTGTTGGCTCACTATTCGTTCTTACTTCCTTGTTTTCTTTCAATAATATATTCAAATCCATGTTGTTGTCCATGATGTTATAATTAAATGTTTTTTTCACTAACTTTCACTTTTTCCCTTTTTTGGAAAACGTAGAACGTCTTTTGTTTGAGAGCACGTATTTCCTTCACTTTGGGTTGGCCGTTTCACCGTATCCCGTACCTGGGAGTTCTTTGAAACCGTTAACCGAAGTTGACCGTAAAAAATATATAGATATATTTTTATTTGATATTTACGGAGACTCGTTTTCGGGAAAGAAAAAACACGTTTTGACTCTATGAAGGTCGGGACCGAACTATTTCATCATTTAAAAAATAAAAAGTTATAAAATCTGCTTAGTGGATTCCCCAAGGTACTATCGATATTGGCGATCTATTCAAATTTTACTCTAAATGAAGGCTTGTACTACAAACAGTTCTAAATATCACTTGAAAAAAGAATCTTGTCATATGTATAGTAGTGGAATGAAATATACATAGAAATTACCACCACCTACAAGAGCTTATGTTAAGATTGTATGGTATAACAAATTAAAATAAATAAATAAATGGTGTCTAAAAATAGAGAAGTTGTAATAGATAAAAAAAACTTCACATGTTATAACACCATTCAAAATAAAGAAGATACAAGTCATAATGGTTTGCGCATATAATTACAAAGTCCTGGATAATATGTAATACCAATATAAGCTTACGACGCATATATATACAAGAGATATGTTATATCATAGATTGGACCCGTCCAGTTATATTTGAGAATAAGTTGGCTCCAGTTCCTTTATGTAGTATGTAGACTAATTTGTTAGAATCACGGAAGAAGTTCATGTGTGCGTGTAAATCTACAGTGTCTATATCTTTATGAAACGTACAGACCGTACATATGGCATTTGCTGTTAGGGGTAAACGTTCGGCGTGAATTCGTATTTCCTACGGCGACGGTGATTATAGTGTACCTTGTAACAAATAACGGTGCGCGAATAGATGACGACTTTATTATTGATAATGCTGCACTGATAATTATCAATAAAGAAGAAACAAGAAAGAAACCAAAACAAAAACGAAGATGGTGGACGACCACATTATTTAAAAATAGAAATAGCTATAATGGAAGCTTGTTCAATAAATTTTATAGAATGTGTACAAAATAATTTTAATGGTTATTAATTTCTATTGGACCTAAAATAACTAAACAAAATACGAATTATCGTGAAGATATTCCAACGAAGCATCCGTTCATTCGTTGGCTGCTGATTATCTAGTACCTACCGTCCACACCGCATTCGTCGATTCCATTAATATCTTTTGATGTTACTGACACTCTACGGATTTTAAGCGAATGCCAACAAACTTTCTTACCAAACAGAACTAACAATTCTAGCTTGGTTGGCCTAGTGGTAAAGGCAACAGGACGGCCAACCTACTGCTGCGATAGTCACGGGTTCGAATCCTGCTGGGGCATGATCGTGAATTTATGTTTGTGATTCTTTAATATTTGTGAGTTTTCTTAGGCAAGAGTGCAAAATCCGACAAAGAAAATGATCCCAGCCACGCCAGTAACCAGACTGGGTAAGACGAATGTATGTATATAAAGGGCTATTAAAAAATTCATTTTAAAGTTAAGCGATTCTGCTTTCTCCTCGCCCCTTCTGGTAACACCTTCTGATGCACTAAAATTAAGTATTATGAGAAAACAGGATAAGTATTCGGATTATTAAAGTTGAATTACCAGTTCGCGACGCTGTAATAACGCCGCAACTTGGAAATTTATCATGTAATAACCGGCCGATTCCCCAATATAAATTACTAAAAGAGATAAATGCTTCCCCGGTTAGAAACCGTCTTATAGCGAGGAGGATTTTAATAATCTGGCGCCGGTTGCCGTCGAAGAGCCGACTTGAAATGAGCACTTAGCGAATAGTTGAGATTTCCGTATTGTTTTGGCACGAGGCATACCTGACAATACAATGCTCAACAGTGAAATATAGGAAGGGTTATTTGCCGTGAAACTTGTTCGAAATTGTTTCGGAATTTACGTGTCATCTCTTGTTACTCATAATCTTTGTTCTTATATTAAAACGACCTAGATTATCAACTAGAGCAATTATATATTTTTGTTCATTCACATTTCAGTAATATACTCTCGTTTGTGTCTGACACTTTAATTACAACGGTCCGTTACTTCTCATATAGCCCTTTTATAGATTGATATTTTCTCGTTACTTTGAACAGTTTGTGCCAGCTGTGCTTTATGCAGTAATGGATTTTATTATCTGCTATGCTGTAATGGATCCATGTTCCATCCATTCTCACGCACAGCGCTGTGTTCAAATTTTCTGCACTATGCCGAATTTCAATAATGCTTTCTCTTCAAAACTATGTCTTCTAAAATAATTTGTATAATCAACTTAGAATTATTTTTATAAATAGATATAGAAGTCAAAGAACTATTTCCTAATAGTTGAAGTTATCTACACCCGTATAACATACAAGTTTGGTATAGGTATGTCAGCAGTGATGCCATAGCGGAGTCAACACAATCATAGCGCTTTGTCTAAACTATTCCTAAGTCAAAACTTTTTCTTAAACTCTACAAAAGGTACTATGTAAGATATGGAGCTAATAAAACATATCAACATTTAAAACTTGTCAACGTAGCTATATCATTTAAGTGCACCGAATTTAGCATCAAGAACAAAAATGGGATATTGGAAAAATTTAGAAACATATAAACTAGACGTATATTTATAAAACTTTGATGGGCCGGCCGATTTTCATTAGGCAAAAGTGCAAAATCCGACAAAGAGAATGATCCCAGTCACGCCAGTAACCAAGCTCGATAAGACCAGATGTCTTATGGGATGATTTCTAAGCTGATCACTGGCCGGTCGGTAAGCTTAATACCGAAGACTGTGGTTAGAGGCTCACATTAAACAATAGCTCCAGTCCATATAAACCGTCGTTGGTAAAAAGTTGCCCGTAGATTATACTAAAAAAAGAACTTTGAGGGTGTGTTAAATTATGGCTGTTCCAAAATACGATAAATTTGTTTACTATTTTCTTTTTAATTTTTTAGAAGCATTAAGAATCTTGCGCCAATCAATCAATTCAATTTTTTTTATAGTTTCACTTTGCTACGATAGAAAACAACAGCGCTTGTGGTGTCATGTATACCGTCTCGAAAAAAAGAGTTTCCTGAAAAACGCGTTTAATATTCGTCTTTCGATGATTCATCTCCAATAAAACTGCTTTATATCTGACATTAATGTAGTTTTCGAAAAATCCTCTTAAGCCATTAATATGTCTAAATTCTTAATGGGTTAAGTTCTGAAAACCGATTTTTTCGAATCGAAAATCAACAGAATTTCCAGACCAGAAATAAATCGTATTGAGAATAACCCAAATATATTTTTCAACGTTAACTAGACATTCTTTGCAATGTCTATGTATTAAAAATATATAATAAATTGAATTGGTAGTATATTTACATACACCTAAATTAGTTATTATAATAATGTAATGGTTTAAATTATCAAATTAAATACATTATAATTTCAGGTAGTTTTAGTTTAAATTTAAAAACATTTTATATTGATTGTGAGATGTTTTTTTTTCGAGCTAAGTTGTAGATGATGTTGCTTACCAAATTTTATTCTTATATAAGCGAAAACTTTATATTGCAAATACTTTACTCGTCACATGTTAATATGTATGCATAAAAGTAAACACCTTACATTCTTTTTATCTTTAAAATGACTTCTTCATTATTTCTTCTTTAAATAGATACAGTTTCCTAATTGGGAATAGTCGTTACAATTATCAATAAAAATTCTGTGCCTATAAATAATGTATATACCTTCCTAGTAGAGCCAGTGTACTTATATAGAGACAAATATTTAATTTTTTTATTTATTTATTATTTTAAAAGCCCATGAGCCTCTTGGGCTATTTAGGAGCAAGCTACTCAAGTTAATAAGCATGTCCAAATGCTTGGGTTGGACCACTTGTTCTAATGACCTTGGCACCCCAAGTTGCTGTCTTCAAGTTTTTCATAGTCCAGAAGAATGTGCTTGACGCTCTGTTCTATTTGACATTCGTCACATTGTGGAGGGTCTCTTCCTTTTAACAAATGCTCATGAGTCACTCTGCTATGTCCTATTCGCAGCCGAGCATGGATGCTCAGTTGGAACCTGCTAAAGTTATTAATATTAGGAGATTGATGAAAAACTTTCTTGATCTCCCACAACATGTTATTTTCCATAAGGAGATCCCAATTTAGTTGATCCAGTTTTTTGTATAGAGTCCCTATATGGGTTTTAGGGTCTTCCTTACTAAATAGAACGCTTTGTTTAATCGAATCTTCCATTCTGCTCACCAGATAGTCAGCTCTTTCATTACCGGAAATTCCCCTGTAAAAGGGAACCTATAGATAATTTATTCTTATTCCCCTCCTCTTCAGTGCTATATGTAGCTCTCTGATAGCTATAACTACAGAGTGGACTGCCTTTACTGATATTAGACTATCCAAACAACACATTGAGTTCGATAATATAAGTAGAGATGCGCCTATTGATGACCTATCCAGGGCAGATAGAGTACTGCTCCAATTTTAGCATATGTACCGCCGAAGCGTGTACTACAGACAATGACGCTGCAAATATGGAGTTGAAAATTCTGTAAACAGTCAACACCGACTCAGTGAGCTTTAGTTAAAGACTCATCGTATAATGCGAGCTAATTTGAATCTAAAGAGCCTCACTGTAATCCAAGACTTTCTGAATTAGGAAGTAACAATGAAAATATATAAATCTCATTCTAAAATAGTTCCGTCATTCTGAGACACCCTTCAAAATAGTAGCCTAAATTAATTACGCCAGTGGACTATTATGCGACAAACTATTAAACCAGTATTAGCAATGTACAGTCAGTAATTCGAAGAAAAACTCTAGAATTATCCATGTAAATCCTTCAACTAAGAGTTGCACATTAATTGCGCATTATTTAATTTAATTACGATGGGAAATCTTCTGCCTGCAAGACTTGTGATTTATCTGGCGCGATGTTATTATGAAATAAACGGAAAGTATTAAAACTTTAACTTGGACAAAAAGTTAAAAATTCCCCCGGGAAAAGTCTCCTGCAGTTCGTGCGGAGAACCCAGCAGTCGGTCTTAAATTACCAGCCAGTATATTTCCTGGACTGAGAAAAAAGGAACTCCAAATATCTATGATTTGTGATTTAATCTAGCTAATATTTCAGAACGGCTTTATGAGTAAATATAAATCAGCGGCACAATATAATTTAATTAATAATAAACCACACTCAGATCTTTAACGAAAATGAACTAAATATATCTTCAGTTATTCATCTATGAATTATCTACTTCAACCATGTTGAGGAATTTAATTTATCAACATTGTTATTTTATATATGTATATATATATATATATATATATATATATATATATATATATATACATATATATATATATATATATATATATATATATATATATATATATATATACATATATATATGTATATATATGTATATATATATATATATATATATATATATACATATATATATATATATATATATATATATATATATATATATATATATATATATATATATACATAAAATGAATATATGTTCATTATTTTCGCTAAAACTCGATAAAAGTTGGGCTGATTTGGCTAATTTTGATTTTGCAATATTTGTAGAAACCCAAGGAAACATCGTGAGAAAATATGTAATAACTGCGCGAAAAAAAGTAAAACTAAAAATTTTGTTTTCCCATACAAAGTGTCATTATCACTGTAATCAGCAGTTTTACTAGAGGGTCGTCGTTGTTATTGGTTGTCAAATATTTGTGGGTGCATTCCAAAAATCTTTTGTGACTAAAAATGATAAATACTGATTAAAACTACCAGCCACTATTGTCAACGATTAGGATATATAATATAGTTTATCAACATCGAAGACAATTTCTCGTCACTGGCTGTTTAATATTTTACTTCTATTAATATTTCATACAAATATAGGTATTTTTGATGGGTTCATCGACTAAATGAGATCAAAGTAACTATGTGCCAATGGTAACTTCGAAACGTATTCTAATTGTAGTCCAGTAAAGTTTTATCAGGAGTACTATTAATATGTGTACTGTTTATGGTAAAACATACCTTATAACCATATTTCAGATTTGTTAATGTTTAGTCACAAATATACTGTATAATCCTCCTTGCTTTCGTTAAAATTATTACAATTATTACGATTATTAACAATAGTTACATTTATAATTAACAATTTCAAGGATCAGACGCAATACGCCTCGCAAAAGAAGTGAAAATGATAATAGTTGTATTCGTAAGTTGCTTTTGAGAATAACTGGAAATGAAATTGATGAGCTTAGACTGCAATAACAGCGTACACGACACAGTGCTCTTGTGATCCAGGAACGAGCAGCATTCCACTTCGATCAAGAAGTGGATTTAGGTTGTAACAAGTCAGTTATAATTGGAAAAATGACAATCGTTTGTCTATATTATAAGGCATTAAAATACATCGTTGAGTTTACTGGGTCATGTTGAGCCGCACAGTATGACGTGGTATACGGAATAAGGGCAACATTTTATATTTTAAAAATAAAAGCACCAATTTTAATTCTGTACACGGGTTTTAATAACTTAATGCATGATGTAACAATTTACTAAAAGATGTTTAGGGTTTTTTACTTAATATACAGATTGCCCGGGTAATGCTATAAAGCGGCCATATCTCAAAGAGTATATTACTTCTAAATTATCCAGAAAAAAATGAATATATATTTATTAAAATAATTACCTTAATCGGCCAAAGGAAATACATGGAAACTATTTGCAGTTTGTCTAAGGCTAGAGGGCTCAGCAGCTGGAGGGCCTCGACCATTCACAAAAATTTTTCTTAGTACTTTGTTTTAAGTTAAAGTTCAATAAATGTTAATGTTAAGTTAAAAATGTCTGTATTTACAAAGAGTTTACAAGAAAAAAACATATTTTTCCTATTACAAGTTTAAAAAATTATCTTAAGTGTGTAATGACTAAAGTTGGATGTTAAGATATTGATTTAATATTGATAATATAATATTGAATAAGATATTGTAGATCTAATTCGATTATTTCCCGATACTACGTGTGAGTGAAACTGTAGCTCCTCTAGAGTTCCGCTAAATACTAGGCCGAAGAGCTACGCGTCTTCTTTTTGTTTTCATTGCGGCCTCTTCAAAAAGAACGGTCTTCCTCCCCCGATTTGAACTGGAATTAGGTTGGTCTATATCGAAAGATGGTGTTTCTTGTAACTTACTAAAACTCGCCTGCGGGAACGACATACTTCCTCATACTTGGAGACCATTCTTAACCCGAAAATGCTACTACAATTCATTATTTTATCTTTCAAATATTTTAATGGTTTTTCAATATTAAAAAGTGACACTATTGTTTCATACACCGATTGTTTTCCACAACCTTTTAGAGTTTCCAAATGTCTAGAGTAACCAAATGTCTATTAATTTTTTATTTTTTATTGTAACATCTGCCACTAAAAAAACTCTGTTAATCGTAACCCACAGCAAATGATTTCTTTTTTAATTACTAAATTATTTTATGAATAGTCTATTGTAAAATGTTGGATGTGACGCAAATGGATTTTTTTATAAACTAGAACAAATTTCAAAATGCTGGAAGATTTACACAAATTTGGCTAAATATCTCTAAATTGTAATAAACTTAATATAACTCAGCGGTAGGTTTTATCTATAACTGTATAAAGTACTTTCCAACTTCAAAAAAAGTAATTTCTATATTATGTAAAGAGTATAACCCTTGATTTAATCGTAATTCTTTGCTGATGTTGACATAACAAAGTTTAGGAACGTTGCTAAACGAAAGCGCGACCAACCAAGATAAAGTGATGTTTTTGTGTTATTTAGTAACAAACAGTCTGCCCAACAATTCAATTTTTAGTTACTTAGTTAATTTTGTCCATGATATATCACATTGTGCGCCGATGAGAAAATAAAAACGCGACAATAGGCCTCACCACAAAATCCATTATACTTATTAGTTTCTGGGATAGGAAATAATGGTAACCACTTCTTGGCCGACATTCAAAAACATAATAGTTCTTTCCAAATGCTGTAATTTGGCGAAGCGCATGTTGGACAGGAAAATTTCATGACCACTTATATAGCCATTAAAGTTCTTTGGTAACATTGAAATTTGTATCAGAAACATTTTAACAAATCCTTAAACAGCCAAGGACCAGTGTATCACTTGCTGGTAGCGCTGTTACCACTATCAGATGCAGCTGATCAATTCTTACACATTTTTTTATGAAGAATGCAGCTACAGAACTTGATGGGCATGGAGCTCACAACTCAACAGTAAAGCGAACTACGGGCCCACTATGGAACCATGGAACTACGTTTATTACTCGGAACAACAATTTTGTTAAAATGTTCAAAATACCATCCGATCGAATGACATCTGACTGTCATAATAACGTCATTAAATCAAGACACTTCAGAGACAAAGCACCGGTAAGCATGTTAGAAATTTTCAAAATAGTTATAGTTAATACGAAGTTCACCAGGTCATCTAGTAGTATATTCTTTAAAATAATGGTGTTTATTTGTTTATACAGAAGCGTTTTTATTGATTCGTTAAAAAATAGCCATACCAGCATTGAAGACAATGGATGCGAATTTCTAAGAACACCAAAAACAGATACTATAGTTGGTCAGACAACAATGAAACTTTGCCAAAAACTTGGTAGCAGGTATTTGACTAAACATAAGGGACAATGTTTAAATGAGATTGTGTATTTCAAAACGCTGAATGCGCGATGAGTTCCGCATTGGACATTTTCACATCTGCCGGCACCGACACGACAACGACTCGACATCGGCACGGCACGACACGGCACCAGCACGGCACCGACACAGCACCGTATTTTGTTCTTATTATTTTCATTAGTATTGTCCCATATAGAAGACTGATTCTACTAATACAACATCATATTTAAAGCTAGACTTTTCCTCTTTTAACCTTAAAAATATCTCTGTACACAACACAATCGGCGTCGACACGATTGGACCGATTGCTGCCCGCCGACATGTCAGTGCTAGCAACGAAACGATACCGAAAGTGCGAAAGGGATCCATTTGTTTACGTGTGATTACAGGTCCACTGATATCGATGTCGTTGTCGGTGCCGTGTCGATGCCGGCAGATGTGAAAACGCCCAGTCGCTGATAATAAACCAGAACATATTTGAATTCGATGTTTGAAAGGATTAAAGTGATTTTACATTTAATTTTGTATAATATGTTATAATGTAAAATCCAGAACTCACCGATTATCCCTTACTTGTTATTGATGGTGTGTTTTACTCATTAACAACGATAGCTAATTGTAAATATTTGCTTTATTCCATTTAATTTTAAAAAAAAACATATATTGGTGCAATCCTAACAAAGATAGTGTAATCCAACGTTAAAAACATTAAATATAACAAACCAATTAACATTAAAATAACTAATAACGAAATCTATTTATTTTAAATGCACGACAAATGTTAAAATTCTAATGGCTGTTGTACGTAAAATATAATGTGTCACTTAATAAGCCCCACGTTTGTTATAACATATATATTACACCATTTCCTAGCATTATATAGTGAATGTATTATTATTTACATGATTTGAAAATCTCTTCTGAGTGTTGTTGCTGAATTATATATGGAAACGAAAGCTTACTTTTTATATGATACTCACTTTCACATAGTCATATACTAAGCTTAAGGTCATAGTTTTCCAAAAATAAGGAAAAGAGCTCTGCCAACAACTAGATAATCACTGGTGTATACAGCGTTGTCTATAGATTCGTAGCGATCGTGTTTAACTGCTAACAAACAACTGTGTAAAACAACAATGTAAATTGTATTGCAATCTGATATGTAGTATAAATAGTACAAGATGAAATCGCTTTTGTTATTTTCAAAATAATGCATTACGTTAAAAATCAATACGAACATGATGGTCAAAATGAACAAACTAAGTTTCAAATTGTTTGTCACCACACACACTAGCCCCTAGCGATTACTACTAGCGATTTGAAAACTTGAAAAGGTTATTCCAGGAAAGTAAATTTAAGCCTATTTGTACCAACTTTCTAATCGTTAATTTTTCCTTGTTAAATTTCTGCTTAAAAAGTTATTATTCTATTCGTTAGGTTAGATATTAACTGAGTGCTGGGTTATAAATATAACGGTGAATAATAAACAGCCTAACTTAAAATAATAAATTCATATTCAATAAAATAATAAAATGATAATATAATAATAATTAATATAATATTTCAGTTTTCTAAAAAATCAACTGTCATTATCGTTTTTAAAGATACTTTAGCACGGTCATTTAATTGATACAGTGTCTCGCAAACAAGACTTACTCGGTTTGAATTCCGATTTTTTAATGAAAATAAACTATCTACAAGATCATTGCAAAGTTAATCTTTGGGGTTATGCGATTTATATCTGACAATGAATTTCTCCTTGGAACCTGGAGTATTATATTAGTACACACCAACATTTTCACATAAAATACAAATTAAATTATGATAACTTTTATTGAAACTAAACTAAATATATTCTGCGTATATAGGTGTTTCAGCGATTTCAATTTCTGTTACTTTTTATGTAAATGGCCAATAATGGCTCGGAGGATCAAGAAATGTTGGTCCTAGTTCATACTCTCAAAGAGCTTTGAGACAACTCAGCAGTTGACTAATACATATTTTGCAAACGTTTAAAAATTTCTGAAGAATTAATGGAATTCCGATGAAAATATCATTTGAAGCTTTTTCAGGCACCAAGCAAAAAGAAAGTTTTCGGTGGCGTATTATGACTGGAGATGAAATGATTTTACTAAGATAATTCCAAGAACAAAAACATTTGGTTAATAAGCGAGAGCCATCTACCATCGACACCGAAGCGAAATGGTCTTGGCCATAAATTTTTGCTATGCATCCGGTGGGATTTCCTAGATCTAATGTGTTAAGAGCTGCCAAACCGATGGGTAGTCTGGTCACACCCAGCGAACTCACATAACAGAGCGACTTTTGTATGCCACTTAACATAATAAATTAAAACAGTTATCCAGAAAATATCTATAGTCTATTTCAAACAGCAGTGAACTTACGTGATCTGAATTGATGACGCAATGTTGCCGCATCAACTCTGAGTTTTACAACATTTTAACTTTTACATATAACAAAATATCTAAATAAAATAATTAAACAAAAATGGAATCGAATATTACATTATAGTACATCTGGTGCATATATTATAGAAGAACTTAAAACTACAATTATTTATATAGCCACAATAATCTAAAGAATAAAGTTGTTTTATTATATTTACATTGAACTTTTTTTCAACACTAGTATAGGTAGAGTTCTAGGCACGTCTTTTGATGTAGTGGTATCCCCCGAAGGCCTAATGCACCTAATTAGCAATTGTTTATCTGAGTATTTTTCTCATGCCTTTTACTTTTATTAGAGAGCATATTTACCTGTTACGCTTAGTTATTTTTTCTTTCGATGCAATGTTTCCTTGTAAAGTCATTTTGATATTACTGTATTTCTCCTTAGTTTGTTCTGTTAATACCTATATACATATCTTTCCTGATAAAACTAGATTTAATCACATATCGCAAAACCGTATTTTCATTATTTCGGCATATCTCTACTCATAGATTTTAACCAAACGATCATGTATATTGTGAACAATAACATACATGCACATAAAGCCTTCACGCTTTATAACAGTATTTCCCACAGTTAAAGTATATTAATTATAAACTGATCTTTAATTGTTTACTATTTCATCACCCTGTCTTGGTAATTGCCATTGATAGTTCATTCTTAAACATGGCTTCTTCAAAACTTATTTTATGTAGTTATTCCTTAATTGCAGACTTTGTTGATGCATTTGTTGGGATCTTCCCCACCAGTGTACTATGATATGGTGCATTGTCCATAACAATAACATAATGGTTGCTCCAAGTCCTTTAGGAGCAGATTTTCAAACCACTGCAAAAACAAGTTATGGTTCATTTCTCCATGATAGTAATCCTTGGACTTGGAGGAAAACACTAATTCTGCACCAGTAAAACCATTCCTTTCTGGCATGAAGAACTATATGTCTACAATGAATTAATAACAAATATTATGACTAACAAAACCTAATTGATAGCTATTCCAACGTTTACTTTTTTCCACAAACGTTTGTTGTCTTTATACTATATTTATTATCATCTTGCAATGAGTGACCCAATGTACCATTCTGAAATATCCATGTCTCATCTGAATATACATATTTATGTAATGATTCTTCCTTGATTCTGTTATGTGTTTTTAAAAATTGTATTCTTTAAAAGCAATATCTGGAAGTTCCATTAAACCCCTTCGTGGGTTAGCTTTACACCACTTAAATTCTATGTTACCCAACAGTGTATGAAGGGATGTTCTATATTCCTCAAATAGCTGCATAACTTTCGGCTTTTTATAGATACTTTCAGACTAATAATTTCAAATAATCCAATAAAAACCGCGGCAATTAATATTTAACAGTAAAAATATTTACCTTTCTAGCACATCGTACTGGCAAGAGGACGCCTTTATTATCTCGTGCCTGTTCGATATAACTGATTACAGACGCAATCAGTTTTTCACTCAGACCGTGTAACGGTTTCGGAATTTTAAACCAGAGTAATAATAAGCGGCGATTTGAAATTTGTTAAAACAAAGCGTTAAAACAACGCTTGCCGGTTTATAACCCGTAATAATATTTTGAAGAATTTTGCAGACGTTTGACAAACGGACGACTTCTGCTGTCTCATTCGGTTACATGTTCGAACTTGTCAAACAGCATTCTATCTCTTTTTAAATACAATAAAATGAGAAGGAAAATATTGTCTGGCTGTAAAACTAATTTACAACTTTCGTCACTTACATATTGATGGCGTGCGTCACTACTGTTTTGAATAGAATATAAATATATATATATATATATATATATATATATATATATATATATATATATATATATATATATATATATATATATATATATATGTATATATATATATATATATATAGATATATATATATATATATATATATATATATATATATATTTATATATATATATATATATATATATATATATATATATTTATATATATATATATATATATATATATATATATATATATTTATATATATATATATATATATATATATATATATATATTTATATATATATATATATATATATATATATATATATATATATATATATATATATTTATATATATATATATATATATATATATATATATATATATATATATATACAGAAATTGTTAGAAAAATATTAATTAATTCTACTAACATACTGCAATAAATAAATTACTGTACCTTTTGTGGTAATACGTATACGTTCTAATATACAATAATAATTTCTTATCATTTATAAAAACAATTATGTACGTATTTAGATAAAATGAATTTCAATATTAAACAAAATTTTCCATTATTAATTTAAGCGGCAATGAAAGAAAATCAATCAATTTTAATTCAAACATTTATACCTGGGCTTGTAAATTCTATCACGACTGAGGAACAACGTAGACCATTTGTCTGACCCCAACCGACAAACGGGGGCGCAAAAAAAGCACGGAAAACAATTTGCCGGAATGTAATCAAGACAAACCTTCAATTTATTACTCGCCGTGTCTTTGACGACATTTGTTATTGTCGGATAGACAATGGCAGCGTCGCCGTCGATTTCTCAGAGTCGCGCATAACATTAGGCAATCCGCGAAACCTACTTCTCCACATCGTCCTAGTCTGCCAGCTATGCTGATCCCGTCGCGAGGATGGAGGGGGCTGTGAGAATCTACCGAGTTTGGTTTAGTGTTTAATTAGGACGATGGCATTTGTGGGCGAGAAACGCCGGAAATTATCATCCTTTACGTTTCATTTATTTGGCGGATGTTTCTGGTGAAATTTTCTATACTTGGGTCTTAATTATATATTTGTCTGTATATGGAATTGTTGGCAAAAAAAATGTTTAATTAAATAACTTATGCGGGAAGAAGGCGTAACTGGGTAATGATATAAAATTGCCTTCTGAAACATACCTACATTTTCTGATAATAAAAACCATGAGGAAGTAATAATATTTAACACTTGAACAATATACTGATATAGAAAAATAATTAGAAATGACATTAGATACATTACTACTCTGGAAAGCTCATCTAAAGAAGAATAAAGAAGAATTAGCTATTATATTTATAAACAAATCTTTAAGTCCATATATACATGTAGAATACAGATAGAATTAGTATTAGAATTAAGCTTGAAAATGATTACAAACTCAAATAAATCTATTGTAGACCCACAAATATTGAAATGAAACAATTATGCCCAAGCTTTTACTGTGAGAATACTTAAATCTTTGTGCGTTGGTTTTCATATAATGTAGATAGTGTCACTTTTTATCGCCATTTCAATAATAATCTGATAAATTCAAGTGGTGTAGAAATCCACGTTACATATAAAATAGAAATATCTTTCGTCGCTTGTCCATATTTCAGCCATTCTGAAACAAAATATTAACTAGTTAATTATTAATAGTAATATTTAGTTTTTTCTTTGTAACCATTTAGAACTGCTCAATATTACTAATTGGGCAAGTAATTCTTCAGTAATTTCAGTAATGTAACTGACATAGTATCTCATTAAAGAAGAACCACATGCAATAGATAGCTTAAAATTGTTTCTAGAGCAATTCAAATCCTTTCTTCTATACGAAGCATTAAACTGTTGTGTAGTTCATATACACTTTAACATTGGAAAGAACAACACGCTGTGTTCCAACACGCCAAATAATTATAAGTTTGGTAAATTTTACTCACAATTGTTACAAATAATTGAAGCACAAATACAAATGTTATCATTTCATAATGTTTATTGAGAGGTAACAAGTTTATATTTAAGTACCTGAGATTAATGATAATCAGTTAAATAATTTACAGCATCAATATACTCTGATTAGCGAGAAAAACATAACATATTTTTTATGGGTTTTGCATTATATATATAAAACATTTCTTGTCCATTATCTTTCTCTTTAGTTTTACTAGTGATATTTTCTGGTGCTGCTTCTATGAAAAAAATTAAATAAACCACATAGAAATTAAAACTCAGCATACTTAAGTCACATATTAATATAGTAAGATGATAGACTATCCTAGTAGGTCCTCTTTTAACAAATCCGCCAGTCACAAAACACTTTTTTGACCACAATATTGAAATGGTTTATTACGGTATTTTCAATCAATTTATGTAGTATATATTTTTCCTCACTTTAGATCTTTTCCATGACATGTACGTCTGAAACGAGCTGATTCATCAACTGCTAGTCTCTTTGAAATTTCTTGTTTGAGTTTGAGCTTCCATTCTACATGTCCTGAAATCCACTGCCTTCGAACTTTTTAGAGAGATATCTTCAAATCAGAGAACAAAAGTAATGAATGACGAAAATGTAATTTTAAGCAATCTTTGTAGACGTAAGTCAAAACTATTTCATTTTACAGTTATATTAGGATGCTTAACAATTGTTTACATCAAAATTTATATAGCCGCTTACTATATGTTTTATTCTATGCAGCCAGAAGTTTACGTTATTGTAATTTTGAATAATATATGATGATAAACAAATTTTAACTTGAGATTCAAGAAAACTTAATTAGCAGCAGTGCTTAGAAGTGAATGAAAATTTCCGCCTACATATCGAATATTTCCCTACACCAGTTCAATATTGCCGAAACGGCTGGACATTTATGTCGTTAGCTTTATTACTTTATATGGTTTTGGCCTGTGTCCGCCGTATTTTATACTCTTTCCCCGTTGAAGCGGCCACTTCCGTCTAATCCGCATATCCTTAGGCCGACATGGCGCTCCCGTAAACCCTCATTGAGTATTTATGGGTTTAAGTGGTGTTTATATTTAAGGGTCCTTTAGCTGGGATTCCGATATTAAGCCCTTTTTGTACAATAAATAATATTTTCCGAAGGCCGATTACCTAAATCTGAGCGGCAACGCAACCGTGGAGAGAGGTTTTTCCGTTGGATCGTAAAAAATATAATTGATAAGATGATATACTGGATTGTGAACCCCAAAAATATCTAAACACATGACGGATATTTTAAAATGTGTCTGAATTTCCGAAGCAGCAATACGGGATGGGATTTAATCAGCGCTAAAAAAATTATGTAACTTGACATTATCTATATTTTAATTAAAATTTTAACTCCCTTTTTGAAGAAAACGGGGCACCTGAACGGGCCTGAAATTTGGCTGGCTTGAAGCTTATATTGACGAAGACTTTTTAGGTTTAATATTTTTGTGTAATATGCGGTAAAAATAAATGCATTCCTATAAAACCTAAAAGCCCAAATCAAGCATCCTGGCGGCCTGAAGGTTCGACTCGCTGACAACCGTACTCGGATCGAATATCACTGGATATATTGACGAAATAGAATAAAAATATAGTAAAACGTTAAAAGCTAAAAAGTTAATGTTAAATATTAAAAATGAAAGCCAAAGCAAACGAACTAAAAAAAAGCTATCTGCAAGGGCGAGATCGAAGAGTAAAAAAAATACAAAAAACAATGCAACATCTAATTTAGGTGAGATATATGGATAAAAGATAAGGATACATGAATACATAGATCAAGTAATGAAAATATGCAGGACTTAACATGAAACTAACTACATAATTTGCATAGATAAACACATAGGAATTACTAATAGAAGGAATTATGAATTATTAATAGTACATTTGTAAACATTTTAAAGCATTGTTAATTGTTAAAATAAGTTTAGTAATGTTAACATATCATTTCTACGATATTCTCTATAGTAAAAATATTTACTTACATTTACACTCGGCTAATTTTGCCATTAATTATTGTTATTTAACATGCATCTGGTGCCAGCGCCAGATGTGGACCACGCATGTGGTGCTAAGGACGCCTGACTTTCGCCAGCAACAGCATACCGTTATAATTTCCAGTATTTGTCTAGTGTATATTGTTCGAATGTTAGCATGCGTGAAGATTTAACCTAAAGGTGCGTGAAGGCTTTTAAATATAAACCACCAAACACACCGGATAGCGAACATATTATTTACTGATATCCTATTGTTCATATTAAATAGAGTTATTAATTAGTCAAGGGCTATGTGATTCCTCACATCTATCAAAACTATCATCTTTACGAATCATTTTGTAAAGATGATACTGGCACTCATTTATTTTTTCCTTTGCATATAAGATATTGAATTAATTTATAATAAGTCAACATAAAATGCAATACCAATAGCCAACCAATATTGACTTCCACTCTTTCATCAGATGGTCAATATCGCTTTTTTGCATAAATTATATAGGTCTACGAAAGAGAGGGCTAGGTGAGGTTGTGATTCAATTGTACGAAAAGTAATTCAAGTCAAAACTGGACTATTTAATATAATTTGAGCATGCTTATTTGAAAGGAATAATGAGTGAATATGTTTTTAATTAGATTATTCACTGGTGTTTTCACCAAATAATAATCTCCCTTTATTAATTTGGCCACAGTATAAACATCAACATTTTTTTTTGGTAAATTCGGGGGTTGTAAAAAAATAGTTCTCAAAATTGCTTTTAATCACTAGCCACTACTCTTTCCAATAATTCTAAAAGCATTTGAACTTCATACCTCAACTGTTGTGTCATAATTCTTTTGGTGATTTTTTTTCTGTTTTGCGAATTTCGGTGACTTTGCAGCAAACCATGTTAAGAAATGCTTTATTTAAAGGTGATTTTTTTCAGATTAGTTGTACCTTCACTTCATAAATAAATTGATTCTGGTTCACCTAATTTGATTCACACAATTCTCCATTTTAATATAACCTAAAGATGTGGTCTAAGAATGTGGTTGAAAAGCCTTTTATATATATACTAGCGACCCGCCCCGGCTTCGCACGGGTGCAATGCTGATACTAAATTAAATACACTACAGAAAAAATCTGAACGTTGTATATAAAAACATAGCGGCCCGCTCCGACTTTGCACGGGCATAAAATATATATGCCTATGTCACTCAATGAAAACATGATTAAAATCGATCCAGTATTTTTGGTTCATTCATTACTGCCCTTGGCCTGCACGCATTAAATTTGGAGTAAAACAATTCCTCTTCCCCTATACTTACTATGAAGATTTCCTGCTATCTTTGGAATATCTAAATTCATACAATTTTTATTACATTACACATTTTTAAACGCAAATTTTAAATTTGTAATATCTCCGAAAATATTTGTTTAATTTACATGCTGTAAGGAACCATATTGATCTATATTAATTGCACACTGTATTTAAGGTACTTAATTCGATAAGGATTAATGCCGTATTGCTTAAAATAGCTTCGTAAATAATAAATGTATATATATATATATATATATATAT
This sequence comes from Rhynchophorus ferrugineus, assembly GCF_030347505.1. Taxonomy (NCBI): domain Eukaryota; kingdom Metazoa; phylum Arthropoda; class Insecta; order Coleoptera; family Curculionidae; genus Rhynchophorus; species Rhynchophorus ferrugineus. The sequence continues at coordinate 48,102,079 of NW_027472580.1, forward strand.
ATATATATATATATATAACTTCTTGTAAATCTAATAGTTTTACATTAAAAGAAATATTAACGAAACTCATCTTGTCAAAATACTTTATATATATAAACTTTTAGAATAAAAGGCACTTTATTTCGCTGCTGATATCCATTCTCTCTTCCTATCTTTTCTCGCCTGACAATTATTACAAAATGTCTGTTTAAAACATCTCGCCAACAAAATTGGACTGAAAAATATAAAAGAAAATCCTGTTGGGAAAATACATATTGTGTTCCACGTCCATAACGTCCGCACTGTTTTCATCGAGCTCTGTTATGTTAATGCGAACGACACAGCGCCAGAAAAATGAGACTTCAGGATTGTCCTGGCTCGAAATTAGAGCGACCACCATAACCAGCTTTTGTGTTGCTAACCTCGTTTTTTTTTATATATCATCCAATGAATGGGATAAAAAAAATTAGGGGATAAATATAAAATTTTAACGATGGACTGCTGTGAACATTTATTTGTCCAATTTATAATCTAACAGTTTCAAAATATTTTATAGCAATATTACACGGAACTATTTATTAAAAATATTTTAATATTTTACGCATAGTTGATAAAAGTTAAGCCAAGTCAAATTAATTATGGATTTGTTTCCATTTTTTAGAAAATAGTAATTTGAAAAGTATTAATTTATTCATTCCGTCTCTGATTTTACTAATACATTAGTTATAATATGTAACAATTATCAGTACAATTAAAGATTTTAAAAATAGAATGGATAAGTAGTACGAGTAGATCGGTCTAAAATGCAATTTATTTTTTATCTTTATTTATGTATATATTAATTAATTGAAATTTACTTAATTTTATAACAGAATAATCCGATAAGATTTGTACAAAATATTGAGTTTGTACATATAAGTCGAGTAAAAGGTACGCTGCATTGAATTGGTCAAGTTTGCATACTCCAATATTCAAAATCATATTATAATCTATTAGGGTGCTAAATGTATTAAGTGTAAACAGAAAGTCCACTGTGGAAACAGTTTAGAAACATATGGTGTTGCTGCTCCGTCATATACCAAATGTCAGTCTTAATATTAGGGATTAAAAAGTCGTCTCAAGCTCATTGGTAAATTTGAGTGTGAAGATAATGCAAATAAAATGAATTCCAAGACTTATTGAATGAAAAAGAATTGGCTGAAAATGCCTTAAATTCTTCGAATCATTTCAGCCTTACGGTTTAGTTATTTGTCGAGCCAAACAAGGAAAGGTTTGTTTAAAATATTGAAGATGGCGATTGAAGATTGATTTACTAAAACAACCTCTAATGATGTGTGTATTTTGCTGTGCTTATGGGGGAATCGATTGAGGTGTACCATCGAAACACAGTATCGAAATCTTCAAGAAGTGACACATTAGATCATTGAATATATCGAATAGAACAGAACAGTTTTTCTCAATGGACCCCTTTTTAATGTGAAGAAATAATCAGACTACACCTAATACATATTGGTCGTCATCCAATCATAAACTTTACAGCGGAGCACATTGGAGTAACGTTAAGCAACTAAATAAAATATAATTAAATTCAAGTATCTTTACACATTTAAAATGATTTCATAATTTGCCATTTTCTACACATAAAATATGTATATATTTTTAAATAGAAACCTTTTAGTTAAGCAAAAGTTGCATTGCTTGTTAAGTAATTGCACTTTATCTATTTCATTTCTATTTTTGTTTACATATTAGCTTAAATCGCGTTTGCTTAGAATAATCCAATGCAGGCAGAAAATATATCGTAAAATTTAACACTTTTTAAGCGCGCAAATATTTTTGTTTCATATCCGCAAAAAGCTTGTTAATTAATCTCCAAAAAAAAGGTTACGCCATTTTGACCGAGAGGGAAACTTCGCTCGTTCTAAAGCAAAAAGTCGTTTGTCTACGGTTGGCCCGTTATTTACGGGATATAAACATATACTTTCTAATATTAAAGCTGCTTCTTTTATCAAAATATATTTATTGAAGTTATATACGCGGCATATTTCAACAGAAAAAAATTAAATTATTTAAGCTTCCTCCCGGAACGTTAGTCATATATTAAATAAAACAAATTTATCTTAATAAAATATGATGGCTCGTGTATGTGTGCATCAGTTTGGATTCAAAATCATATTAATGACGTAAAATATAACAGAAAACGCCAAATATTCTTTTTAGACTTGACATCTTCCGTATCAAAACTGCATTTATTAATTTAGGTTCCTAAACACTTTATGAGGGAACTTAAAAAACTTAAATGATGATCAGTATCTCCATTTAAAACAGTAGCTCGTGTCAGTTGCCAGATTAGATAAAATTTAATATTCCCTGGAATGACATCTAAGTTAGTTATTTGCCAGTCGACAGGCCTAATTATGACGACAGATAAACCTTACTTAGTAAAATGGACTCTAAATTATGATCAAAATAATTATAATAATCTAAAATGTTACTAAAAATTAAATCAGATTGTTGCTACTTATTTTTTTAACTCCGAAGATCTCCAATTACGACATTGAGCTATTGGCAAGCAACTTTACTTCTATGAGTAATTAAAAAAATGCCACCGACTACTGTTTGATATTTAGGACCATCAATTTGTAGTTGGTCATTCACGGGCTAGATTTAAAAATTTAAAATAAAACCAAACAGATTGACCCTAGATAGATTTAACATTGGTATTCCACAAGAATATCGTCAAAATTAAATCGCATTCCTTAGAGGTGAATATTGCGGAAGAGCTTCAAATAGTTTCTCAAATAACCTATTCATTTATTTAATGCTTAATAACTTTTTTAGCTTTCATAACTATACTTAAAATCTAAGAAGGCTTCTGAAGGAAGTTTGCCACAATTCAATGATTCTGGCATTTAAATTTTAAACTATAAAGAAGCCCTACATGCTTAATATCCACAGCGTAGCATTATATGGTTAATATGTCCATAATTTAAGTCATGTTCATCTTTTAAAGAAGGTTATTCTAATTAAGAAGGGTATACGAACCTATCCACGAAAATAATTGTTACATATTATTGTCTATACCAAGGCATGAAAGAGATCGAGATGAAATAATTGCCCCTTGTTACCGATATTTATTCTAGAATATAAACAGTTATAGAGTATTATTTTCGTACATTAAAACTGGTAATAGTTTCTATATATTTTAGCTATTTTATTTTCTGTGCGTATTGTTCACTCGCGCTCTAGTTATAAAACGAAAATAACGAGCCAAGTTTTCTTAGCTTAGACCAATAATATTTCTGTATTTCTGTATAATAAATAGAACTAATATACATCATCAACATGTACATCCATGTTAGATATATATGAAGCAAACCTGAAATAAATCAATATATATATATATATATATATATATATATATATATATATATATATATATATATATATATATATATATATATTGATTTATTTGTTTAGTAAATGCGTTGCTCAACAAAGCAAAGCTAACCGAATATTGCAGGTATTAAACACGTCAATTTGTACATCAGGAGTTAAAATTGAAGTTGCAAAGAATATTCAGAATTAATAAACAATGTAATTATTCACAATAGCTACATAGAATCCCACGTAGGACATATCAGTATTCGAATACAGCAGATAAACAAAACCTCTAGAAGACAAATTAAAGATGCGCTATCTGTAAGGGTGAAATAAATAAGCAAAGAACTATATAATATTATTTAAAAATGTAGGCAAAGTAATTATTCTTTTAAACAGCCTGGTGTATTTATTGTTTTTGCAATATATATTTTAGGTGAGAAATATTATAAGATATGTGTATATAACATTTTAATGTTTGAACTTTTTCATTTATTTTGATTATCTACTTTATAGACCTAAGTTTTTAACAATTAATTTAATGATTGTATGTATATACGTTCCTTTAATATACATTTCTAAATTGTAAAAAATTATGTCTGTAATTGTTCTAATATATATGCTGAAGTCAAATATAAATATCTGTTTTAACATACAATTATGTACTACTTCATTTGTTATTCCATATTTATATTTATAATATGAATATAAAGAAAGATCATGAATTTGCTACTTTGAAGGTGTTTATTATTTGTTATCTTAGTTAATGTTATATATCAAATACATTTCTGATCTTATATTGAAAATACTGTGAAAAGAAATTATAATAAGATATCGTTTTTAAATTATTCCTTTACTCTATGAGAGTGTTTTTCTTTGTGAGTGAAATTCGATTATACATAATAGATTGTGGTTGAATTTCGATGTCAGGGCTCCTAATTATCATCGTATGGAAATAAAAAATTTATATAAAAGCTTTTTTTGTAGTATAACAATCATTAAATAAGAAATAATAAAAAAAATAAATATGTGGTTATCAAGTTTTAATCAGACACTACTAAACGATCTCCAAGCATAACAACGTTGTCATAAAATTTCGTACAGAAAAAAACCACGTAAATGTAAAATTGAGGCCATACTCTCGTTGATGGTAGTTTAGATATCACACGCCGGATTATATGTGACAATATTAAAACGACCTGAATGGGGGAGAAGCCGTTTGCGCATCAGAAGAATATGGATGAAAACTTTGAGTAATGGCGCCGGTTAGAAAAATTGCTCAATCATGCTGAAAGCTGGGGAAAAGTTCGAAGAGCTACATAAATACGTGATATTAGCATAAATTGGGGAAAATCTTATCTTAAATATAAGCGAGGGCATTTGGGAAATGAAATACCGGATATGTTTTACAAATTTCCGATTTTATACTTAACTTACTTTGATCGTACCTAGATATTTACTTTATATGAAACAAAATTCTAACTTTACCCATCAACTTTGAATGTTTATCACTCAAATTTACAATGCCTGCTTTTATCAATCTTTATTGTAGGTTTAAAAGCCTTAAATATATAACTTTAAATCTCAGTTTTTATTAATTGAGTGGTTAGGAATAGAAGTAAACGCAACTACAATGTGCTATTATTGTATATGTGAGGATATTTGGTGGTCACTTATATTTGTAAATAAAATTATTGGAATGAATAATGACTTCTTTGATTTATAATCAATAACATGAATCAAAACCTCCTAGAATGAAAATCAATAATAATATAGGTATTAGAATCAATAGACTTATTTCACAGCTTTTTATTACTAAAGACCCGCTCTCGTGAATCTTACTTTTCTAGGAATATCTAACCACGATTTTGTCCTAACTATATATATCGAGGAGCCTATCTCAAGCTATCAAAAATATTTTCGGTTTAGCGCATGTGTACAATCGGCAATGTTGCGCTCTCTTTATCTAACATCAGTTCTACAGTATACATAATCGACCATTTTAAATTTTGCTGTCGATATAGTAAAAAACAATAAATCTAGAATATTTGGATTTTGTGATGCATTAAAAACTTTGTATAATAATTAAATTGTTGTGGTATTCTTGGTGTTATATAAGAAACATAAGAAACATTGATTTTCATTGGATAACTTGCATATTTTAGTAACAATTTAATATTTATTTCAAACGTACTATTGCTAGAATTTGTTCACAAATGCAAAGAACGCGAATCTAGAATAAGAGAATAAATTAGATAGGATATTGCAGGATGAGGGAATAGTGGAAGACGATACTCCGAAAAGATCAAATGTACTTATAAGAAAAGTAGAATAAAAAAAATATATTGACCATCAACGACACGCTAATGATCTAATGCTAACAAGGAAAAATAAACAAGGCCGCTAATAAACAAGGGAAAAAAGGGGTAAATAAGTTATTGTTTTGTAAAAATAATGATGTATTGACTGGATACTCCTTTCAGGTCTGCGAGATGAAAATTTTGCGATAGATAAATTTTTGAGATAGATAAATTATATAAACAAATATGATTTCTCCACTTCATGTAAATAATATTAGATTTTTTTTATTACTCTTCGTGAGTCCACAATCTGCCCTATTGGCAATAAGTATTTCTTCTGTTTATATTATATATACATGGCATGTAGAAAATCACTTCATTAAGCAATCTTCTGTATAAAATATTATCTTAATTAATTAGTCTTATTCTAATACTTATTCTAAACTCTACATATGTCCAGTAATCAGATCAGGTGGTGTTAAACGTTTTAGTCTACGCACTTCACTATCACGTCGCATATTTAGCTGATTAGCGAGTACATTGGGATGCACTGACACTCTTTTGAAGTACTTCACACAAACACGTTGGATTACACTCGTTATAGGTTCTAGAGGAATATCGCGTTGTATCACTTTATTTGAAATATAGTACGGAGCATCAACAATGACACGCAACACCTTATTTTGGAACCGTTGAATGATGGATGTATTAGATTTGCTAGCGGTACCTCATAGTTGAATTCCATATGTCCAAATGGGCTTGAGTATAGACTCATACAGCAATACCTTGTTATCTAATGATAACTTGGATTTGCGCCCAATGAGCCAATACATTTGATATAATTTTAGTCCCAGTTGTTTCCGTTTAGAGAGTATGTGCTTCTTCCAGGTTAGGCGTCGATCTAAATGCATACCAAGATATTTAACATATTCTGCTTGGGGGAGTTGACGATGATTGATATTCACTGGTGGACATGTTCTTCTACGCAGGGTAAACGTTATATGCGTGGATTTTGATTCATTGGCTTTAATACGCCATGTCTTCAACCATAATTGTATTTGCTCCAGGTGGGTTTGTAGGTTTATTGATGCTGTGACTGGATCTTCATGGGATGCTAAGATTGCTGTATCGTCTGCATATGTTGCCACAGTAGTTATTTTTGTGGTGGGCAGATCAGCCGTATACAGAAGATACAATACTGGACCCAGTACACTACCTTGCGGAACTCCTGAATATATGGGATTTAATTCGCTATGTTCATCGCCTTGATTTACAATAAAATGTCTGTCAGTGAGATACGATTTTAGTAGCTGATAGTCCGGATGAGGGAGAAGTTTCTTTAGTTTAACCTGCAAGCCCGTATGCCATACTTTGTCAAAAGCCTGAGATATGTCTAGGAAAGCAGCCGAACAATATCTTTTGGCATTTAGGTCAGCGTTTATTTGGTTTACAAGTCTATGCACTTGTTCTATAATCCCATGCTTATTGCGAAAGCCAAACTGATGTTCTGGAATAATTTTTCTTTTTTCTATTATATGGTTTAGTTTTTTTATGTATAATTTCTCGAAAACTTTCGAGATTATTGGTAATAAACTTATAGGTCGGTAGGAGGTCACATCTTCTGGTATTTTTCCTGGTTTAAGTATCATTAATATTTTAGCTACTTTCCAGATACTAGGGAAGTAATTAATTCGTAGCATAGCATTAAATATATATGTTATAGTTTTATAGCCTTTTCTGATAGTTCTTTTAAAATTTTGCCAGTAATTAAGTCATAACCAGGAGCTTTTTTAATATTAATCTCTCTCATTATTGTATGTTTAACTTTTTTGACCGTTAGTTTCTCGTGCGGTAAATCCATTTGAAATGGCGAATCTAGAAAGCTAGTAATTTTATTTTCGTCATCTTTATGTAGCTGAGACTGGAAAGGTTTAAAAACATTTTTTAAGTGTTTTGAGAAAATGTCGACCTTCTCTTTATTACTTCTCGCCCAATTATTTTCGCTTGTTTTAATAGGTGGGTTATGCTGCTGGGATCTCCTAAGCTTTTTTGTTGCCTTCTACAACGAATAGTCTGTAGCCTCAGTTGATGTCAAGTTTTCTAGGTATTCTTGAATGCCTTGGTTTTGTTCAATTTGGATTAGATATCTCAGCTTTTTTATGGCCCTATTAAATTTTCTTTTATTCTCTTCAGTCCTTTGCTGTTGCCAATTTCGTCGAAACTTTCTTTTTTCTGCTATCTTTTTCTGTATTGTACATGATATATGTGTATTTTTTCTTGGAAATGTTTCACTGTTGGGAGTCTCAGAATATGCTGCCTCCTGTATATTTTTTGTAAGATTTATTGCTGCTATTTCTATATCCATTTCAGTTTGTAACGGTAAGTTTAGAAAGATATTTTGGTCTAAGTTTTCTCTAAATGAGGGCCAGTTAGTTCTATTATTGCACAGAGAAGGGGGTTTATCTTTGATGGTAATTTTTGAAGAAATTGTTACTATTATTGGTGAATGATCAGAAGACAGGTCGAAACATGATTCTGCCTGACACTTTTTTGGATCAATATTTTTTGTAATACAGAAATCTATCCTTATGGCTTTGAGCAGTTCTCTACCTTTTGAGGTTATTATTCTTGAACCCCACATTAAATGTTTTGCATTATAATCTCCTCCTGCTATAAATCTATTACCTAGCGTACTGAAGAATTCTTGAAATTGTTCTGCCTTGTTGTTATGTTTGGGTGGACAATAAATCGCAGAAATTGTTAATGGTCCATGGGCTTCCTCTATGGTTATACTGGTGGCTTGCAGGTAGTCTTTGCGGAATTTTTCTTTTTCGAAATGCTTTATATCATCTCGAATTATTATGGCTGTACCTCCATGTGCTTTATCATCAGGGTGATTTGTATGATAAAGCTTATATTTAGGAACTTTCAAATAATTTTTGTCCGTAAAGTGTGTTTCGGAAACCATCATAACGTCAATATTTTGTTCAATTACGAACATTTTTAGTTCCCTGGCGTGTTGTTGGAGCCCATTGGCATTCCAGACGGCGATTTTGTAGCTATTGGTTTCAGGCATTAGGCAAGTTTGCTTAGGACGGTTGTGAGTAGACCAAGCATCGTACTCATTTGATCCATTAGTTTGGCCATCATATTTTTTAATCTTGAGATGTTGCTAGTTTCAGTAGGTTGAAATATTGTCTCTCGTTTTTGTGCTGAACCATTTTCAACTATTTGGGCATAAGTTATGTCTGGTTGACTTGTTCTGGTTGGTAGTGGTAGATTGGTAGTAGTGGATTGTTTTTGTTGATGCCTTTTTTCACTTAAGGCAGGATAGAGTTTCTGCTGTAGTTGCTTGTGAACTGCGCAACCCTTGTAATTCGCTGGATGATTTCAGTTACAGTTAACACATTTCACTTTTTCATCGCGAACTTTACGAGTACAATCTCCTGTCTTATATTCTCCTGCACATTTTACGCATCTATATGATTTGCGACAGTAAGTCTTTGTGTGCCCGTGCGCTTGACCCCTTGTGCATTGTGGTATAATTCATTTTATATGTGGTGGTTCGCATTTAATAATATTATTTTCCAATTTGGTGATTTCATACACCGCCTTATTATTTCCATTAGGTTTTATATCTATATAAAACATAGGCAGAGGTTTTTTTGTCGTGTGATGTCGTATATTGTGAATATTTACGACCTCGTGACCTTTTTCAGCTAGTGCTACCTTGATGGTATTAAAGTCCGTCCCGTGATGTAATCCTTTTAACAAGAATTTAAATGTTCTCTCGGATTTTGGCCTGAATGTATGGTATTGGGTGTTTCTTTCATCTAGTTCTTTTATAAGAACTTTAAAGTGATCCGCTTCGAACAATTGGATTTTAATTGTTTCATAGCTCACTGTTTTAATTGTGTAGTTCGTAGTAATGGTTTTCAATAGGTCATGGATGTTTTTTATTATTCCTACCTTATAGACTGTTATTGGTGGTGGTTTGGGAACAACTTTTTCAGGGCTTGGTTGTATGTTCTCTTCAATTTCTTCCGACAGGTTGCTAAAACTGTTTTTGTCTCTATCGGTTTCTGTAACCAATAGTCACTGATTCTTGTTTGTTTCCTCGCGATTTCTTCTTCTGGACTTCTCAATCGTTTTTTGTTAATGACTGTAGTCCATTCTGATGGTGGAGTTTGCGTTATTGCTGTTTGTTCTAATCTTATATCAAAGTGTGCAGATGCTTTGGTTGAATCGCTATGGTTTGCCATTTTTTAATTTTTGATATTTTATTTAATTTACTTCCAGAGGATAAAAAAATAAAATAAATACATTGTTTACGCACTTCATTTTTCACTTACGTTATTTTAGCACTAGTTTTTGACCAAAAATACTATAAATGAATTTCAAAAGGACTGTTGTAAAATAAGATGAAATAATTTTAAAACACTAATAAAAATGAGATGCAGTCCTTTTGTCTGGTCACGTAAACACGTATTCACTACACTTTAGGTCCACTGAGAGACGGATAGCCGCATCTGTTATGCGTTTTTAACACTCACTTAAATAACCGTAATAAAATACTAGGTTTTTTTAAAGAAAGGTATCTTTTTATAGCTTGGACCTTATTGAAAATACGTCTTCACCCTACGAAGGTTGGAACTATAATATTAGATAATATCAAGTATTTTTGTAAATATGCTGTATGGAGTTTCTGTTTGATCTATGATAAAAATGTTTCAATATGATCTCTATATAAATTTGGTGATTGTCACTCAGTCTTTTTCAGATTTTCGTAATAGAATTTTCTAATAGGATTTAATATGGCTTATTAATTCCAAATGTTTCTTAAATATTATTTACTTGGTAAACACAATTACAACACTTACAATTATTAAAATGTGCATATAATTCCGCAATTAAATATTGTATTTGTTCAGATAGATTAGGGTTTTGAATGACAGTATTTAATTTAATATATTGCATAAAAATTAATGATAACTTCCTATTACTATCTTTCATAGTATTTAAAGGAGCTCCCACCACCTAAGGACGTATTATTACTTTCTTTACTGTCGTAACATATAGTCTATTGGTTTTTAATTTCATGGGGTTAAATTTCTCCACCGCGAAGTGATATACATAATGAATTAGAAATAGAAAGAATAAAACTTGGAAGGAGTGTTCCCTCAGAGTTTTTTAGTTCAGGCAAATGAAAATGCACATACGCTTATTTAAAAATATCACTATTATTAATGCATACTCTGAAAGAGCTGTAAAATGCATGTAGCTGCATTACATGTAGTTTATGAGGTCTGATACCTCATATTATTCTCCGTGTTGACTCTATTACATACTCACATATATATTTGTATGTAAACTTTGATCAAAAACTAAACAATTTTTATAAGAAAATCATTTATATAAAATAAACCATGATTCTCAATTATACTAATATGTTATTCTCCATTTGATTACGAATATTTACATATTTCTACTGTGTTACTTCTTCCTCCAGTGCCATTTTATAATTTCAAATGAAGTTGATGGCCGCGAAGTGCAATTTTGATAGTCAAATACGCTTTTTTATACCGTTGATTCACACGGCTACAGATCTTCTGATTGGATATGTCAACGCCAATACCCGCATCTACTTTGCAGCGAAGAAAATGTGCATCGAATGCCTGATATGTTATCGAAAATTCAATACGTTACTTACGTAAAAAATAGCCCTTTCGGCTTATGTTAATTACAAAGAAAAAATTAAAAACTTTTTCAACCTTACAAAACTCATTTAGAACAAACTAGAAGGGAAAATTATCATGTTTTAAGGAGAAAATATTAGGAGTTTTTTAGAACGACTCTCATATTCATTGAGAAGGCTGTGTAAAAAGCATTACTAAAAATATAGTCCTAAAAAAGAGAGGCCCAATTAAAATATTGATATATTTTCTAAAAGTTAAACAGTTACTAGGTATAAGTGAAATAAATATATTACTACATTTCAAAATTTATTTTTGATCTATTTATAATACTTTGAAAATTGAACTGACCCATATGGTACACCGCTCATTTTTTGCACATGGTTCAGAATCATCGACTTTATGTTTAACTAGATGTCTAATTTCCATAATGTATAATGCCTATAACACTTTGCAAGTATTTTTCTCTATTAAAAAATCAAAATTTAATCAATACAAAACTACTGTCACGTGTAAAACGTTACAGATATTTATATATATATATATATATATATATATATATATATATATATATATATATATATATATATATAGATACATGTTAGCACTACCCAAAAGTCTCATGACTCAGTCAACAATAATTTTGTCGATGTATAAGACCGGAGATGTATTGGGAGATAGATATCCTCTCTATATTAATACGCCCTTCTTAATAATACTGCGCGCTCGAAGGAGTATATATGACAGTTAATATTTATATCAAGTATATAGAGCTTAAATGTATATATAATGTGTGCTGTGAATACATAAAATTAAATAAAATTATATGTATCTCTAGGCAAACAACCACCCGTGCCTACCAGTTCAGCTCCCCGCGCAATTCTCTTCTACGGCGGGGGTGCCAGATCTACCTTTTACACGGTACTGGTTCCGTTCTGTACTGTTTCACATATCGACTATCAACGAATCATTTTTTAAATTTGCAACTGAAAAAAATGCAATTTTAGAAGAGAAGCGAGTCTGCTATAATTTAACTAATGATGATGTTGTATTGATTCAGGTGAACAAAAATTGACCAAGGTACCATTGATAGAAATACACAACTACAATGTTTTACTTTTTTCTGCGAGAACGTTTAATCCATTTATATTTACACAAATATTTATTTCAGATTCAAAATAAAAATATTAAGGCGTCTAAACTGAATTTGAAACTGAAATTTTTCTTTAAACATTGGTTAGCTGAATAGAAGAAAACCGTCAAAAAATAGCCATGCTCTAGAAATAATAGTAATTTAAAATATTCTAGAGACACAATCTACTAGAAGAAATTTTAAGGGTTATTAAGACTAATGAATCTAGCAGTAACAAAAAGGCGCCTAAGCTACTTAATGAAAAAATAATATGGATAATCAAGTAAATTCTGAAAAGATCACTGCTATTTCATCTTAATTCGTACCTCATACCTTAATAATAAGCTAATAATTAATTCCTTTGTCAAAAAATTACTGGTATATGGATTTTTTTTATTGATATATATTTGCTGTAAGAATATAATTCAAATAATAAAAAAGTAAGTAGCAATAAAAGTATCATAATTTTTTAAAATAATATAAAAAAATAATTTAAAAAATGAAGCTATAATTGTCAAATATGCATGCTCTTATCACATTGCCTTAATTGAAAATCAGACAAGATTCCATCGTAAAAAAGCAGTTAAATATCCGTCGATTACCTCCTGAAGAATCTAACTAACTAAATGAGCAACATGGATCATTCCCGAATTGTCTTCACTTTTAATGGGACATAATAAGGAAATAATAAATTTCCTTTTACGTTTACATTTTCTGACGAATTTCGTGATTTGTCGTAGTTAGATCAAGTTTATGTCTGGATTTAATGGTTAGCTTTCGACTAACTTTCAAATTATTGACTGGAGCAAATCACTTCGATAGAAACTATGGCGATTCTGGAATGGATTCTTTAACATAAAATACAGCTGGGGCAATAAGTTATAGGATAGTGGTTTTGTTGGACACACATATTGTAGATTTTCGGATTGTTTAACTGTAATTATAATCTGAAAATGTTTCTGTAATTAAACTGTTAGTGTAAGGCAATGTTTTACGCGTTACGAACATTACGAACATTTGCTATTACTTAACGGAATGAGATATAAACGTATCTTTTATTATGACACTATTATTTGAAACTTATTTGAAAGTGATCGTAATATTTTGAAATTATTTTTTTAAGAATCATGAAGATTCATGTCGATTTTTAATTATACTTGTACTTAATAATATAATATAATTATAGTGTAATTAACTTAGAAACTGGATTTCAAACTGGAAATCGGTCCTAATGCGATTCGAATGCGGAATTCGATATCAGCTTCATTAAATAGAACAATGATTACGTTAATATTAACAATAGAATATGATGTGTTAGAATAGAACTAAAAGAGAAGTCTAGACTATTAAATATCCGTTCACATGACAACCTTTTAACGTTTGAAACTTATCTACAGTCTACGCCATCATATAAACCTCATGCAATTTTACACTTACATCAAGTGCTCGTCATGTGAATAGGGCCTGGTTCAATAATATCTAAACCAACTGACGTTCTCTTGTCTATCGGAGCTGCGGTTGTAATTACTTTTACCATGTTTTCTATTTTACTTTCGTTATTTCCATAATTTTGGGCAAGATACACTATATACTCAAGACTTTTCAAAATTAATCCATAGTTCTTAACAATCATATCAGTGGCATAAATAAGGATTCTAATTGTAAATTTGAACAAATGTATTCCCGTAATATATTGGTTTGCAATAAGAGCGGGTAGATGTTGAAAGAATCCAGCGATCAAGCATTCAAGGGTACGCTTGTATAAGTTATTATTTATTATTCAATTATAAATGTCATACCGTCATAGTAACTTGTCCAAATAAGCAGCAAGTCCAAGAGATAGAACTGCATCCGATTGGATCCAAATCAATATAGCATAGAAGCCATACTAGCCGTAAAAGCAACATCAGTGATGAGGCACAATTTTGGATGAATAACCATATCAACAACCAAAATTGTTATAATATCTTGTATGCCAACCCATACAAAATATGTCGGATGTCTTCCAAGTCAAGAAATTACTATTTGTTGCGGATTTTGTGCTAGTGAAGACATAAGACTACTCTTACTCATACTTTTTCATCTCGCCAAAGAGTAACTCTACAGAACAAACAGAGTTGCTATATTTTATAGGCCAACCCACACAAAGTTTACCGGGTGCCAGTACATTCACAAAATTTTACGTTTAGAGTGGATTTTAAACTAGTGCAGACGTTGGTTGGTACCTTTTCAACTCGTTAAAATGGAACCCTATAGAACAAGCCAAATTGTTATATTTTATAGGCCACTCCATAAAATGTTTATCGAGTGCCAATACATCCCCAAAATGTTAATTATTGGTGCGGATTTTGGATTAGTGAAGACATAAGTTTATAATTTTTCATACCATCAAAACGAAGTCTCCCGAACAGTGATAATTGAATTGGTTTGACCAGAATTATTGTTCATATATTATAGAATGTATTATTTGACTACACTGGACTATCTCTAATGTAATTTTCTGATCTCAAAAATAAAGTTCCAATAAGCAGCATTAAACCTTACAGTTAACATAATTAGGATTCTTACTCAAACTCGACCGAATATATGCAGCAAAGTTATTAGAAATTAATCTACTGAGTTCCATGCCGCGATAAGAAGCCGCTGCGGATATCCCAACGACGTTAAATTCTACGAAATTAAGAACTTCTAAAACAGAAACATACAAAAACAGAATTTTCAAGTACACAAGTTTTAAAATACTTTTAAAATATATAAATGCAACAATCATAATTTTTTAGCAAATTTTACATCAAATACGGTATAAGAAATAAACATGTATATATACAGCATTCCTTTGTTTCCTTCCATACATAAAATTTACCTCGTTTTTGGTCGAAGAACAGAACAGGAATATTTGTGAATATACGTCGATATACGTGCAATTCATTGGCAATATTTTGTTGCATTCTATGAATATTTTTATCCCGGACCGTATAACTTTCCATATTGGTAGTACATGCATTTTCATTCTTATGTAAAGCAATATCGAAAAATATGCTTCGTCCATATCAGAATTGGCCGTTTCTCTTCTTGCGCATACTCTTGTATGTATAAGTTTCCAGTCAGGCAAGCTTCAGTCGTCGATTTTACTACAAGCTGCTTGTTTACGAAAGACGAAATTTGATCTATACATTTTATTCCTTACATTTTCAGTCAAACGGACTTGAAAACACATAAATACGGATAATAAATGTTTCAATGGATACACCAAGGCATGTGCATTATCAATGCATGAATAACCGGTTTAAGTTTCTTATGACCCTTTATTCACCAATCACTTATACTTTAAAGTATCTGACGAAAATGTATACAAAGTGTTATATTAATAAATTCTCCTTGGAAAATTATTTAACTAATAGCGTTCGTACTTTTCAAGTTTTATCAAGCATTTATTAATGTTGGAACGTTATAAATAATTTTATTACTATAAGAATAAATTAAATTAATAATAAAAGTTGGTCTCAAATATAATGTAATATTATATGTTTGATGCATGTATATTACTTCTATTTCTTATATTATATATTAAAAATAAATTTAATTATAAATAAATTTGTTTTTAAACTACTGTATCTACCGCTACGACCCTTTAGGCCACCACGCATTCACCTACGGTAAGTTCAAAGGTTGGCAACGCTGGTGGATTGGTACCATGCGGTTTCCAGCTATAAAAAACACCACTACAACGTCTTGCTCTCTTTTCTTTTCTCTACCCCCTTGGAAATGTAATCCATCTCTTAGCCCACCTCAACAGACATTATTCATCATAAACGACACTATCCCCCCTCTAAAGAGAAAATACTTCAAGCCAGTTCATCTTCTGAAGAGCATAGTTTCTCCTAGAGACATTCAGCTCTTCATAAAACGTCTGTCTTGGTATAACAGCAAACCATCTAAAAAACCTCACTAG
Source organism: Rhynchophorus ferrugineus (assembly GCF_030347505.1). Taxonomy (NCBI): domain Eukaryota; kingdom Metazoa; phylum Arthropoda; class Insecta; order Coleoptera; family Curculionidae; genus Rhynchophorus; species Rhynchophorus ferrugineus. The sequence goes on from NW_027472580.1 coordinate 48,118,516, forward strand.
CAAGCAACTATCAGAACTTGCTAACATTATTAACTCCATTCTGAGGTTAAAGCATTTCTCAAAGAATTGAAAACATGCGCCTGTCGCTGTCATTCCTAAAAAAATGCCAAGTCCAATCCATCTGACTACAGGGCCATCAGCCTGATTAATTCACTCTCCAAACTTGCCGAAAAAGCGATATTAAATCCACTAAACGATTTCACAGACGCACATCACATAATCCCGAACGAACAATTCGGTTTACGTGCTAAACATTCATGCCTCCATCAAGTTGCCCGCGTCGCAGCAACACTCCACCAGACACTAAATAAACAAAAACAAAAAATAAACACTAATAAAAGGTCGGAAAACTGGAGCCATCTTTCAGAGATCTCCAAAGCTTTCGATCAAGTATTGCACCATGGCCTAATATTTAAAGCGAAACAACTAGGTCTACCGAATGACCTAATATCCCTGATAGATTCATACTTGGTAGGTGCTTTCAGGTGAGGATCGGTGACGCAGTCTCCTCTCATAAATAGATTTCCACAGGAGTCCCAAGTCCTATTAACCTTTATATGGCTGATTTCCCGCTATACAAACTTTCCCACACAGCATTTTATGCAGATGATACCGCTTTCTTCACAACCGGTTACAGTCCCGACGCTATTCGTATTAGGTTCCAAATACAGTTGAACCAAGCGATAGCGTGTTACAAATTCTGGCGACTACAGATAACCCGAGCAAAACTCAGGCTTTTCTGTTCCACCGCAAGATGGAGTTTTTCGCCTACCGCTTTCAAATTGACAAAGTCCCTATCCCATGGCTCCAGAAATTGTCATACCTCCGTCTCCAGTTCGACCGTAGATTCCAATGGTGAGTCCAAATTCAGCACGCCATTTGCGAAGAAAATGGCGTGTAGAGCCTACTATTTCCACTACTCTGCAGAAAAAGCAAACTTCCAATACCACAGAAAGCGACGGTGTATAAAATGCTAGCCCGTCCAGTCTGTCTCAACAGAGTACAGGTATGGTACAGGTATGTCTCGGAGAGACAACTTGAACTACTACAGGTGTTCCAATCCAAAAAGTCCACTCGTTACTCAAAGCTCCATGGTTTATGAGGAACATAAATACACACGTCGAATCAGGCATCCCGTTTGTGAAAAATGTTATAAACATGCTCAGTGTGAGGTTCTCCATAGGAACATTAGATCACGACAACACCTTGATGAAATCTCTACCTGTCCACAAACCCCGGTAGTAAATAAACTACGACCGCACGGTCTCTCTTACTAATCTCTGCGGTCTCTGTCGCCCACAAAGCAATCATACCCCGACCTGAAGCAACATCAGCCGAAGACCATTTGGTTGCAGCTGGTCAATCTGATAAAAGAAAAAAAAACGTCTTACTCTCTTTTCTTTTCTCTACCCCCATGGAACAATACCACTTCTACAGTGCTACCGTACTTCCTCTACCTACCCTAATACCCTGTCCATTCTCCCGTCGACCATATGTATCAATTCAATATCGAAATAAACAAATATTAATCCAACTAGTGTTTTCAATTCTCGTGCGAATTGCTTTCATAAAATAGTAGTGAGTGTTCGGACAAACAATCTCATCGACAGCCACACATTTCGACCGATCGATAAGACGAACATTCCTACACTACCCATTATTTAATGGTGATTCATATATCGGAACAGAGAAACCTATAACTCGGATTACACAGATTGATTCAATTTTAATATCGACTCGTCACTATTAAAAAAAAAACATATTAAATTTTAACAATAAAAAAACGATTTAGGTTCTATAGTTTTAAGGTATTAAAAATAATATTTTATTGTAATAATAATTATTTTGTTAATTTATGTCGGAAATGTGAATTTACCCATAGATATAAGAAATAGTACATAGAAGATCTATTTCGTTTTTTCGAAGACTTCTTATTATTTCTATAAATGTTTGTGAATAATGTGCATAAAAGTGCCGTTCAGGAATAATAATCTTATGAATAGCTGGCTTGGTTGGCGCAGTGGTAAAGATGACAGGACAGTCCACCAACTTTTGCGATAGTCGCGGGTTCGAATCCTGCTGGGGCATGGTCGTCAATTTATGTTTATGATTGTTTAATATTTGTGATTGTCCTAAGCAAGAGTGCAAAATCCGACAAGAAAAATAATCCCAGTTACACCAGTAACCAGGCTGGGTAAGACCGGATGCCTTTTGGGATAATTTCTAAGTTGGTCATTCGCCAGTCGGTAGGCTTAACGCTAAGGACCGTGGTTGGGAGCCCACGTTAAACAATAGATCCAGTCCAGATAAGCACTCGTTGATAAAAAGGACATTTTAAAAGATTAATTTTTTACTGACTGTATTTAGCAGATAGTCTAGTTCTCGCTTATGCCACTTTGTGAAATACACACCGATACAGTTAGTTCGTAGTTCGTTCGTAGTTAGCCCGATGTAGTACTCCGCACTCGTCTTACTTGTTTAATTGGACTAGTAGAATACAAAAATGGTAATACATTGATTTATAATTTAAGACTTTGTTAAACTTAAGAAATGTAAGATAAGAAGAAACCATTCCAAATGTTGCTGCAAGATCTCACTTAGCAGTACTATTATTAGAAGCTGCACAGTACTAATAACCCAAACTACAACATTTTCATCTGAATCCTCAGTCCTGAGATTGTACAAGAAAATATCAACATCAGCTGTTGTTGGTGTCTTCTTCACAAAATTTCTCCAGGGTTAGCGATTGACAGAAATTGTTAATGTTCTCTCCTATTTCTTTTTCTTAAAGCTAGGATGACTTTTTAGAGGAGTTCTTCACCTTTCTAATTGTAATAAAACCATTGAATGTAATAAAACCATGTATATCTGGATTTGTTATTCAAGAATTTGAGTCACACTTTAAACGAAATATTGTACAGAAAGACTGATAAAATAAGCATTCGAAAGAAGCGGATTGGCCGGTTGTAATATTTTCTCTCTTACACACGCACCAACTTTGACAAACAAAATATTTTGCAGCTTGGTCGACTCGGCTTGATCCCACTTACTTAAAGTCCTGCACTTACTCCAACTAGATCCCATCAATTGTCAATATTTTAAAATTTTCTTCATGAGCTCTCAAGTTCTGTACATCCGAACTAGGAACTTTACCATAATATCACGAAGCATGCTAGAAGCCTTCAATTAAATATGTCTATCTCTATCTCTAAAATGGCGCTATTAACAGAGCACAGATAGGTCAAGCATCATATTGCATGCGATTTCTGATTTTATTATTTTATACAAAATTGCATAATCTATTATATTAAATAGCAGTAGACAGACATCTTCTTGATAGACATCGGCTCGTAACTCAATTAAATTTGAAAAAATATTTCGCACTTGGGCATAGCTAACCGTATTATGGCTAAAGAAGTCTAATACGAGAAAATGATTTTTAAATTGTCTGATAGCCGCTGCAAAGATGCTGTTAATAGCTAGCTAATGAAAAGTATTACTGCTCGTTTTTGTGGCGCATATTTATCCATAATAAAATTTGGCCGTCTACACAACATAATGGTTAAAGCGAAACTAATCTAAACGTCAAAATAGTAGCGAGACTTTTGCCCTACCTTATATAATATTATTTCCAAGATTTTCTCATACTTATAGATGATAACATGTAGTAAAAATTAACTGGGACCCGAAAGACTTCTTTTGTTAATACTCTAAGAAAGAGATACATACAAAGAAAACTTATTAGATTGCTGAGTAGATAGTGTGTAGAATGTCATTTTACTCATTTCATCTCTGTCCTCGCCGAAGGGAAAGAGTGGATTCAGTAATTTCATAACTATTGGGTTATATAATGACTTATTCATTGTTGATGTATTCTTATCATAAAATCTGCCTAAATAATTTATTTTCGTTGAAGAAATCAATTTATTCTATTACATTGCTTTTCATGTCAAACATGCTATATACTACAAACTAGAGTTATTCTCGATATTAATAAATTAACTCAGTTAAAAAATATTTCTTGGTTATATTAAATACCTCAAAACATATTTAAGAGAGAAGCGCTATACCGCGTTGATATTTATTTCTATCTTTGTGCAATTGTTTGTGCAACTTTTTATTTAAAAAAAAGAGTTACCTTTACCAATAATGTTTTATTAGAAAAGCAATTTGAATCGAAAGACGTTTTTTATATTGAACTTAAATTATATGGACTATTCTATTACACACTTAATATCACTTGATATATATATATATTAATATATTGATGAATATATATTTTAATAGAGCATTTGAAACAAACTTTCAAGTAAGATTGACTATTATTACAACGACTATTGCCATGTGCATTATAACAAATTGCCCATAAAGCTATCGCACAAATACCTCTAATTAACGTAAATCCATGGTAAAGATTAATCCCTTAACTGGGACTCGAAAGACTTATCCTACTAACACTAGAAAAGAGATACATAAAAGCAAAACTTATTAGATTGCTGTGTAGATAGCATGTAGAATGTCATTTTACTTATTTCATCTATGTCCCCACCGAAAGGAAAAATGTAATTTAGTATCTGCTTATCTAATAACTTATTTATTATTCACGTGTTCTATTCATAAAATCTGCCTAAATAATTTGATTGATGAAATCAATTTACTATATCACTTTGCTTTTCATATCAAACATGCCATATAGTTTAAAGTACAGTTATTCTCGATATATTTTTATAAGTTTAAGTATAACTTTTCACATATTTTTTATCTGAAATAATCAGATATTTGTTAATAATGTTATTGCTGAGATGATGTAACGAACAGTCGGAAGTAATTTAGTGAAAGAACCATTCAGTTTCGTTTTTAAGCAATAACCTTATGATATGAGATATCGATGAAATAATAGAACAACGGTTTGAATGATGTATCCATTAAGACGTTATGCTCGCACGTGATTATTTTAATTATTACCAACTGATCAGTTTAAAGTCGATGCCGATTCCAACGATACAAAAATTATAATAAAGTTTTGTTACATATAGTCAAAATTAAATCACAAACAAAACAAATTTAATTTGTTGCTCGTCACCGACTTCAAAGTAATAATTTGCCAGTAGTTAAAATAATATTGTAAACAGATAAATAGCTTTAGGTAGGTATTAAGCTGCATTGTGTGTATATAGTAGAATATCAAATACGTGTAGTAGATAGGTTAAATAAGTTCAAATAGTATTTTTATTTACTTATAACGATTATAATACATATTTTATTTTAAAACTTTTTTTGTGTTAAAAATCTAAGTTTGATTGCTATTTAATTCTTAGTGAGTTCCTTATTTATTTTTTGAAGTCGGTTAAATTTTAAAATAAAATAAAAAGAATTTTTTTGTTAAAAATATTTTTATTGCAGCATTTGAAACAAACTTTCAAGTAAAATTGACTGTTATTACAACGACTATTACCACGTGCATTACTACAAATTGCCCATAAAGCTACGACACAAAGGTCTCCAATTAACGTAAATCCATAGTAAAGATTAATCCCTTAAGGGCGTCTATTATGTTATATAATTCGAAAAATATAGCGCCAGCTCAACGGTTTAATGGCTTCGTAATTACGACTTGCGCGAACACATTTCATACATACAATGATCAATCCGTAGAAACCAGAAAATCTAATTATCTCGGACAAAGTGAAATAATAATGGCGAAATTATTGTCAATAGCTGGTGTTTAGTAAATTATTGGAAAACTAATCGTTAGATCGAGTAATAAACTTGGAACTAAACCACGACAAAGCACGAAATCCGTTACAAAATGTAAACATAAAGGAAAATTTATTATTTCCTTATTATGTCCCATTAAATCTCGAAGATAATATTGAAACGATCTATGTAATACATTTAGTGGGATTCGTATTAAGATAATGTAATTGGACTAATTTTTTCATGACAAAATGTCGTTCGAATTTCATTATACTATACGTAAATATCCATCACAAAAAAATACCGAGTCTATTAACATTAAAATCTTTTTAGGTTAATATTAATGGCCATTGATATATTAAAATAGCACCTGTTTTATTAAACTAGATACAGTTTTATTTTGAACATACTAAATTATTTATTTGCTTTTTCTTTTGAGATATAACTTCTTTTGAGACTCTTTTTGAGACTAATATTGTAGATTTGTTGAATATTATTGATACCACAAAATTAGCTTAGATGTTTGGAAAGAAAAATTAAAACCTATTAAGGATTAAAATGAGGATCGTTTTAGTTAAGAATATTTTAATTTGTTGAGGAGTCTTACTGTGACTTACAGCATTAACGACAAACAACCAAGACATTTTTAAATAACTTTTAATGATAAATGAATTAAGCATTAGAAATAATATTTTAAGACCGATCAAGTCATCAATTACAACTCAAGTCAGTCGATTTCATGGAACCAGATAGTTGTGATTTATTATAATAAATAATCAGTTTAAAGCATAAATCGATCTCTACCGCTGAAAACTACAAGTGATTTTAGTGTACTGACTGAATTGAAAAAACGCATGTCTCAAAACTGATAAATTAATATTCGGAAACATTTAAACTGAAAATACTACTTCGTATGCCTTATTTTCCAAGTATTACTCGGTTGGACTCCCTACTTATCACTGATAAATAGCATACCGGATTACTTCTTATGAAAATAACAACTAAACATAGTTCAGTGTGAAATAATTTCGGTAAATTTAATTAATTAATTATTTTGTTTTAATTCACTTAATAAATATTTTCAAAAATATACCATAGAAAACTGTACATGTTCATTAAAGATCATATTCGAGTACCTACATATGATGCTGATCTTGATAAAACAATTGAAACTACATTTTAGGTACTCAAATGTGTCTAATTAGACCTATATAATTTGACATTTACTTACATAAATTAACATATTTTAATTTAGTATTATTAATTTATTCAATGTATACAAACGCTGATCATGATAAACTTATAATTACATTTTCAATGAAAATACCATTTCGAACTATTTCAATATCGCTGTTTCGTTGCTTGTCTGGAAACAAAAAGCAGTTATCTGTAGCGCGTTGTGACTGGTGACGAAAAGTGAATCTACTACGACAATCCCAAACAAAGAATGTCATGTGTCAAGCCAGGAAAGCTATTCACAACGACACTTCAACTGATAGTCATGGCGGTAGAGCCATGTGGTAAACATGGTGCGATAATTAAATACAGGACGTAGTGTATTGTGAGTGGATAAAAGGTAATCAAAAAGAATTATTACAAAAATAAGACCAGAACTAGGGAGAAACATCGACCTCTTGTATGAAATTGCCAGGGCAAGAGTTACAAAAGTTTGGAAAGATACACTGTTGCAGTTTGAATGGGATGTTTTGTCGTACCCAGCGCGTATCAGATATAACGCCTTCTGATTGCCACTTATTCAGATCAGCAGCGTAGCTTGGTTGGCACATGGTTTTAAAATGCTGATGAAGTACGAACATGGATCGATAATTGAGTCGTTGCTAAACTAATATAGTTCTCTAGACACGATTTCATCATATTACCAGACAAACAGGAAAAAGTTGCAAGAAACTAATAAAATATAATTTGAAATGCATCAAAAATATCCAAGCATCTGATACTATCAAATCTTATAATCTCTCTTCTTCTTTCTTAATATCTCCTCGTTCGCCCTCTTGCAGAAATTTATATATGAGAACTGTTTGAAGTTTTTTTTTTATTTGAAGCTTTTATTTCTTCAAGTAAATATTTCCAAAGATTTCATTGCGAAAAAATAACTGAGTAAATGGATAAGCAATAAGCAAATGTGTAAGGCAGCAAGGTTAACTTTTGTGTTTGCTTGTGCAACAACGTCAAATATATATATACATATATATATATATATATATATATATATATATATATATATATATATATATATATATGTTTGCAGCCTATGCTGGCAATATTGTTTCAGCTCTGCCTCATTGACATTGTTATTTATTATTCAGCCATTTATGCCACCTAGGAAAGATACGTAGAAATGACAGTTCATCAGTACTGACAAACGACAGAAATAAATGGTTATATTAATAAACATAACATAATTGTTGTATATGAAGAAGGTGCCAACATAAAAATGAACGAAATGTATCAAACAAAACTTAAAATCTGAGTAAAAATATATTATATTGTACAAACCAATACCATTCATCTGCCTGTCTGTTCAAATGGTTAACATATCCTCCTAAAAGTCTATTCTATCTTAAATAAATGCTATCCTATTAATCTAATAATGTACTTATAAGGTACTTATAGTTCAGTATATTCTTAAATATTGTATTATATCAAAATATTAAGTTTCTCAAAGTGTTGTATATCAATGTTTACTCTAGAAGCCACACAAATTAAGACATTTTTTTATAAATTGCACTCTATATATTCAACATATAATATGTCATTATAGATAAATATAGAAATAGATCGAAGTTCATCCAACCAACTCCATTAGGACGTCGATTGAACTGTCACCAAGACGCATTCAAGAAAAAATTATTGAAAACAACGAACTGAAAGCCGACGAAAAAAGTCCCATTCGTCTTATTTAATCAAATAATATAACAGAACAAAGTTCCTTCATCAGTATCTGTATTTCATAAATAACTGCGACCAGCCAACTTTCATGATTGATTTGACAGTTCCGTTCTTATGTAGGAATTCGGCCCACTGGTGCGCATTAATGCTAAACGGAATAAAAAATTATTTTCGTCCTTTTTATTTAATTAGGAAGTTTCTTGGTAATGGGGAGTCGCGTAGGCCGATCTGTTTCGACTGTTTTGAATACCGCACCCTGAGATAAATGCGGTTTCTAAATAAATTATAATTTTAAGAAAATTTCGATTTATTATAATTTAGCTGGCTTTGAGCTCATGCCACTTTATTTGCTTATAGCTGTTATAATTTTGCAACAAATTGTTTTGTTATTTTATGAAAGAGATGAATAATTTATTAATAATCTAATATATAACAAATGATCATCAATTCATAGCCAGAACTTGTATAAAAGCTACTTAGACACGGTATATGCTATATTATTAGCCAAATATACTTAAGGTCTATATGAATGTTGTACATTACTTAGAATGTTAAACTCGGATCTGAATATTAAAAATTGTTCAAATTTACATTGCATTGTCATCTCCATATTAAAAATAATTGATACAAAATGCTGTGTTAGAAGACACACACACGTCAACATCGAAATAACAGAAGCAACTGCAAAATATTTTCTTGATAAACAACACTTATTATTTTTACAAATTTTATGTCAGTACTATGCATACAAAAGAAAATCGACTGGAAATAATTCTAAGTTTTGGTTTTTATCGACTTAATTAAAATATTTTTATAAAAACTGACCCAGTCCAGGCATTGAATGACTTTTTTCTCGTTTCGCTCGAGAAAACTTCTTTCGGAAGAAAACCCCATGGTCCACAATGGCGTTATTACGTCCAAAGGAGACGTAAAAATCTAGGAAACTTCCCGGGGCGCTGCCAAACTTTCCAAAATTAAACGCGGATCAGGACACAACGATAATTGAAACTTTTCAAGTTCGGAAGTTTTAAAGGAAATCTTCTGGACATTTAGTTTTGACTATACCCACTTAGATTATTTGACTAATTAAAACTTGTGTAAAATCCGTTTGAATCGCTTCGTTCGCCCTCTTGCTCTCCCACTTCAGATAGTTCAAACATGAGGGCAACTTTTCTCAAAATATTCCCGCTTTTGTTAAAATCGAAATTGTTTTATGCAATTTTAAGTAACAAGGCGATAAATTTAGGAATCTTCACATATATGAATAATAAATGCAATTGAAGGGAAATAACAATATCTCGGTACTGACCGCTTAATACTTTGCCACGACTTATATTTCACTAAAATGTACAATATATAAGTGATCTGCTATACAAACTAATCTATATCTAACTCTAGAAACTATTCTAGCTTATTCCAACTTCTTCAATCCTTCCTAACTTCTTCAAAAAACTATTGTAACTTATTCTACAGATCTTTATATCTCACTCTGTGTGACTATCAATCAGTTCGTATGGTAGTATACGTTTGAGCCAACGCACTTCACTGTCATCGCGCCCATTCAACTGTTTGGCGAGTTTATTCTGGCAACACTTTATTCTGGAATTTCTGAAAGATGAATGTTAAATTGTTTTATCAGATTTAGCAGTAGTACCCCACAGTTCAATACCGTAGGCCCAAATGGGCTTAAATATTAACTTATACAGCAAAACTTTTTACCTAATGATAATTTTGATTTATGCCCTATCAGCCAACATTTGTTATAGTTTAAGCCCACGCTGTTGATCACTATATCATCACACAAATCATAAAAAAATACTTATTATCTGCGGCAGATTGTGGAAGTTCTAAGAGATTAATAAGAAAAAATTAAATGTAGATATTTTTATAGGTACATGGATTGGATAACATAAAAATCAAGTGAAAAATAACTATGTGCTAACGGTAATTTAGAATCATATTCTAATTACGATTGAGTAAACATTTACCAGGATTAGAATTAAAATATCTAGTGACTGTTTAGGGCAAAGCATATTTTTTAAATATATTTGAGCGATATTTATATAATTAATTGAGCGAGAATAATCTTTAATGTTATTATTAACAACGCCAAAGCGAAGATGACTTAGGTTAGGTCGTCAATATACAGATTGTCAATTCGTACAAATATATTTTATGGGAAAATCGGATATGGATATTGACAGGCATTATGTTTACAATCCAATAGTGAAGCAATTTATTGTCCAATAACCACAATATTCTCCTCAATAGAGCATTGGATCGGATGCCAGCTAACAGCGGTAATATTGTCATCAGGCCTAACAAAATACGTGTCAGTAAGCACGCGAGGAGCTTTAATTCCCCTACAATCGATGAAGTGGCAGTTATTATTATAGCAGAAAATTTGCAAGATAGACGCAGGTAATACGAAGTGCATCGAGTCATCTAGTAGAAAATATTTATTGCAGGAGTACTATTTCAATTCCAAATTTTAATTATTTTGTAGAAGCATCCCAAAACTGTTGAAGCGAATAAATGTTGAAATAATTTAAATTTGAATTCGGATTGATTTTATTGATGTGAAATTCAATAGAAACCTCCTATTCGAAATTTCAACAAACGTTCGAAAAATTATCACTATTATAATTCCTTTATAGAACCTGAAACATATTGAATACAATTTTATTATATTTATATATTTTAATCTAATAAATTTATCACATTAAATTCATATATATATCATTCATATTAGCCCTGTAGCAATGTAAACCTATCCCAAGGTCAAAATCACCAAACAAAGAATTAAGTAATACAAGGAATATAATATATATATATTTATATAAAAGTCTTATAAAAGACTAGCTAATTAGAATAACACAAATTATTACAATAATTTCAATTGCTCTACAATTTTAATATTTATTATATTTTGCACTATATATAATTATATGAGCAGGTAAATTTAAGTATTTTATATGAATTTTCATATTTAATAACACCGAAAATTGTAGGTGGAATTAAGCAAACACCCCACGTGAAAACGAGAGTTAAATAAATAAATGACGAGGCCACCGGATGAACCGTGTTTGAACTTACCATTTCCTTATTTATAAGGGTCAAAAGTTTGCCCGGCTGCAAATTATTATTAATAAACCTTATTCCAAACATATTTCAAACAGATTTTACAAGTAAGCAGCATTAATGTGCCAGCTATTTCAATAAAAAACATTAATTTGAAGCAATTTTTTGCTATTCATTTATAGATTAGAAAGAGTTAATAGAGAATAAAAAATTAATTTTAAAATGACTGCAACGAAATGTTAATAAAAGAAATGTAACGTTTAAATGAATCAGGTATGATGCAAAAGTTAGCAATAGAGGTGCTGCTCCTGTAATAAGAAGCTTATTAAAAAATATGTTTTAATTCTTACGCCGTCTTATTTTATAAGAATTTTATATAATAGAGATTGATTTTTTATTGTTGATTTCTTATATTGATTTCTGAACTAAAAACTATTTAAAACTTCCAGTACTTCTAGGTTTTATTTATAACTTATTATGATATTTACGATTATGATTTTTTATTGTTGATTTCTTATATTGATTTCTGAACTAAAAACTATTTAAAACTTCCAGTACTTCTAGGTTTTATTTATAACTTATTATGATATTTACTCATTTTGAACCCAACCTTCCTAGAGAGAATTTTAATTTATATTAACTTTGTGTTCTTTATAGAATTTCAAAAAATGCCTCTTAAACAAACATTTCACTCATTAGTATACATCATCATCAAAATATTATGAAATTAATTCAATTGTAGCAAAATCGATTCAAGGACTCCTAATAGCAACTATACAAATGAATTATGATTGATACATGCATATAATCTCGAGAGAAAACAGAAATCAACTATCCGAGTATTTCAAGAAGAGCCAAAATCAACAAAATTTGTTCGCAAAAGAAACACACCAAAGAATATAATCACCTGTAACTTCGGCATTGCCGGTCATGAAGATTTATCCTACGTAATTTTAGCTAATAACTAATTAATAAATGTAATACAGCAGTATCAAAATATATAAAAATTATTAACTAAATAAAATTTCATAGCATACTAACCGTACTATAAAGTAATTCTCTCTATGAAACAATTGTAGCGATGTGTAATGTGCCATTTTTGTAGTCTATATTTGTTCAATAACCTAAGCAGGCCACGCGAACAGTTCTCTTCGTCGATGGAATCTATTAATCGTAGGTAAAACAAATTCATCGTTTCTTTAGTGGGGTTTTGCTCAATAGGCGCCACGTTGTTTTTAACTCTCGCTGATATCCCAAACAACGAAGGGGATACGGGATGCACTAAATAAAGGGGATTAATCTAAGAGTGCAAGAAAAGAGATGAAAATTGTGATAAAAGTATATTTGACTATATATTAACTTAATATATTAACTATTAAGGTAAAATATATAAATCCTAATCCAATTATACTTGTAAACCGAATTATACAGACGGCAGGCTATTAATATAATGTCCTAGCTTATATGCTAGCATTCTGACATAAATAAATTTCATCAAATAATATTCTAACTCGAAAATAAATCCCAACTTGAACTATAAGCCGATCATGAAACAATATCCCATCTTGCAATAATATCCTAACCTGCAAATATATCCTAATTTCAAATATATCTTCCCACGTTATAATATCCAAAAAAAACAGTAGTAAGTAGCAGTAAATCATGAAACGGTATTCCCACTTGAAATATCCCGACTTGAAACCCTGTGGGTAAATGAAGTTCTTAGTCTGCATAACAGAACGAAAAGAAAATGCTCCCTCCATTAAGGACTTGACGACTTGTAGGAACTTTCTTCCGCGGGATTACTTTCCCTTCGGGTGAATGTCATCAATTGGCAAGTGCCCACTTCTGCCCGCATATCCACAGGAACTGAAGCCAAACTCTCCCCGATGTACCTTTTCGAATTTGATGATTCGAAATAGATTCTAGACATTCTGTAACAGATCAGTTGAAAAGTCCCCGGCCTGAATTAAATCCATATATTTTTTAGTTAGCTCTAACCATCAAAAGATGCGTGTATGAACTTGACAAATATCAGATCATTAGTTTGTGCATTATAGCATTATGAGTGAGGCAACTTTTTTTATTGTGAAAAAATTTGATAAAAGAGAATTTTGCGTGTTGATAAAATATTGCTTTTTGAAGGGAAAAAATACAGTTGAATGCCTCGGCTTGATGCCAAGTTTCCGGACACTGCCCCAGGAAAATCAACCATCAAGGATTGGTAGCTAAGTTTAGACATGGTGAAATGAGCACCGAATATGGTGAACGCAGTGGACACCCAAAAGAGGTTATTACCGACGAAAATACTTTAAAAATCCACAAAATTATTTTGAATGTCCGTAAATTGAAATTGAATGAAATAGTAGACACTCTAAACATATCAACTGAACGTGTACATAATATTATTCACGAATATTTGGGTATAAGGAAGTTCTGTGTAAAGTGGGTGCCGCACGAGCTCACTTTTGACCAAAAACAACGACGAGTTGATAATTCGGAGCAGTGTTTGAACATGATCAAGCACAATGAAACCAAGTTTTACGTAGATATGTGACAATGGATGAAATCTGAGTGGACTGCACCCGATGAACCGGCTCCAAAGCGTGGGAAGACGCAATAGTCGGCTGGCAAGGCTATGGCGTCTGTATTTTGGGATGCGCATGGAATAATTTTCATTGACTACCTTGAAAAAGGAAGGACCATCAACAGCGACTATTACATAGGGGTATTGGACCGTTTGAAGTACGAAATCGCTGAAAAACAGCCACATTTTAAGACAAAGAAAGTGCTGCTTCACCAGCAAAATTCCATGAATTGGGCTTCAAATTACTTCGTCATCCACCGTATTCTCGAGATCTGGCCCCCAGCGACTATTTTCTGTTCTCAGATCTCAAAATAATGCTCGCTGGAAAGAAATGTTGCCGAATGCTCGCCGAAACTGAGGCTTATTTTGAAGCAAAGGACAAATCTTACTACAAAAATGGTATCGAAAAGTTGCAGGATCGCTATAATCAGTATATCACCCTTGAACGGAATTATGTTGAATAAAAAAAATAATTTTGCCAAAAAATGTGTTTTACTATGGTAGGCCGGAGACTTTTCAATTGGCATGTTAATTAATACGAAAAAGCTACATGTTTTTCAAACAATTTGTCAACACGCTATCTTTATTCAGAAATTTATGTCAGAAATATATTTGATATATAACATTAATTAAAATAGGAAATGTCAGTATATTATAACATATTAAAATATATGCAAACTATATCAAGAACTAGCATTCACTAACCTATTTTAAATGACATTTAATTAAATCTAATTTCCAATAATCAACAAAATATTGATAAGTTTAAATTACTACACCACTGAACGTTATAACAAAGTATCATAGTATCATGAATAGCATTTTTCGTAAATTTAATAAATTAATAGTTTAACTTCAAGAAATTTTGACACGTCCTCTTTAAAAATTGAGTGATTTAGAAACAGTTGTGCCACTATGTATCAGACCTGAGTCTAATTGAATAGCTCGTTACCATCATAAAGATAAATAGCAAATCTTTTCGTCCTATTTAGAGATATCACAGTTAATCATAACTCGACGTTGCTTAAGAATAAAAGTGAAAAAGAACCAGAGAGAGATGAAGAATATAGGCGAGTTCTTAACGAGGTTAAAACCAAAACCAGGAGCGCCCAGTTAATTCGATAAAGCGTAAAATTGGGTCTTCGCTTGTCAGCTAATTTGTACCCAAAACGGTGGCTTGCCCCGGTTTGAATATTCGAGATGAAATTCGCATCAGACAAAGCCGGATCCGTGACAAAGGTTTAGAACTCAATAATTACGCAGGTAAGTTCTGTCATGCCAGGTTTAGTCAAGACGTGCCAGAAACAGTCAGACAGGTATGCAGACAGGTGCTCCAAAATATATACTAATAATTGCCAAACTTTAAATAAACTACAATTTTATATTTTAAATTTGAATTTAAATTTGAAAATTTCTTAATTGCATTAACTAGATTAATTAAAACTTATAACTTAAACAAGAAATTTAAAGATTATTAATTCGTCCACTGAGTAATATTAGGTATGTTCTCATTATATTGAATAAAACTATGAAATATCTATATTATGAATTATTGTCAAGTTTTGTTGATTCTACTTCGTTGTGGTAAAAATTCTAAAGGTTGTAAACCGGTCTCGTTATACAAATATATTTAAGTAATCGTATCTATAATTATCGCTATTAACTATTTGTAAAAGTTAGAGTAACTTTTTCATTTCTAGTCATTTAATTAAAAAATTATCATTTTTTGCAGCAGAAGTTGGTCAGTTTCCACGAAGTGATGGTCTCACATTACTTCTTTTAGTGCTTTGGATATTTTGAATTCGTACTTTTGAATACTCCATCCCTTCATAATTTTCAATGGAAAAGTAATATCATGTAAGCGTTATTGTCACTATTGGAACCGAGAACAGAAGGTACCAGAACACCAGTAAACATACTCTATAACGCAATGAAATCTGACACAATTCACAGTAATAATTGGACTAACCTATGACTTTTTAGGTTTGAGCTTATCGTAGTAGAGCCACTTTCCATCGCCAATCACAATATGCTACCGAAAACTTCTCTTTTTTAACCTGGCAATCATTGCTTGCAATATTAAAACGTTTGGAAATTATATTTTCAGGCAATTTCTGTAGTAGCCATTTTTCCTCCTTGTAGGTCTTTTACATCGAACGTTAACTTCTGGAAACAGTTGATTAACTGCTAAGCTGTCTAAAATTTCTTTAAAAATTTGGACCAGGTTTTTGCCCAATAACCCTTGCAATTCATATTAAATTAAGACACTTATGAATATATCAGTTTTTAAAAAAATATAAATATACAAGGGATAGGCAAAATAATGTAACACCATGCAATATAGTACATATCGTTGACAAACACTAAAAAAAATTATGTCAAAAAAAACTACCGCGGCAAAAGTGACATCAGAACTCAATAGTCACTTAAGTAATACTGTTCCGACAAAGACAGTACTGCAGAAGTTCCAGAAAGCTAACATTCATGGAAGGGCTAGGATTGTGAAACCATTTATAGAGAAAGGTAACGCTAGCTGCGAAAGCAGTAGTGATGATTAGAAGAAAGAAACACATGACTGGAAAAGAAAGTTTTAAATGTTCCCTACAAACAAGCGTATTTATCTACTGAGAACCTTAAAAGATGCCTGCTATCCAGACTGCCTGTATTCAGCTGGTTATCTCAATGGCATCACCGAAAGGATTACTGCGAATGAATATCTCGATACCCTCAACGATGATGTTCTTACTATAATCAGCACATTGCTGACAAGCACTGCCATATACGATGATAATACGCCCATAAAAACTGCCAACATCTTCCCTAGTCAGCACAATCGCTAGGCCTCACCATAATTGAACACTTATGGAGAGTCTTGGAGCAATTAGCGGATGTTTTGGTACAAAAATTGGTCAATATTTCGCTGGAAACTATCTAAACTCCACACTGTACACATGACACTGCGAATCTATTTGTAGAAGAATTGTAGTTGTTATAATAACAAATAATACCTCAATACCTGATTAATAAATAAACAATTATTGTGTATGTCAGGTGTTCATATTATTTTATTAATCTGCTGTAGTTTAAATATATTTATCATCATTCAGCATTAAAGGAATTAAAACAAAAGATAAAAATAAGAGCACTCGTTACAGTACAAACTTTTTTCTCTAGTATCGAGAAGTTTTCGTGTCTCAAAAAAACTTTGAGCGTACAGTTGATATAAAGTGACACAAAGTATTTTTATGACTGTATTAAGCAATTTTCCCGCTGCAAAAAAGTAATAAGAAACAGTTTTCTTCTTCGTACAATTGTTTTAATTCGTAAACATCTAGGGAAACGATGTTTTCTCTCGACAAAAGGAGAATTCGGAGTCTCCGGTCGCGGAAAGTTACGAAACAGAACTTCTAAATCTACTTATAATTTTTTTGCCGACTCAATTAAGAAAACTTCTCTACTTCGGCTATGCGGAATGGAGCCATCTGGAACGGTTTAATTGCCGATGGAAAATTAACAGAACCCGTAGGAAAATATAATAAGCAACGGCGTTCTGGAAAACTTCATACACAAACTCCGTTAGTTCTGATAATTGACATTTAATTTTTTATATACGTAATGATCTAATCATATCTATTTTATTATTTATTACTTTTTTTAAAATATATTGCAAAGTCCCCTTTTACCAACTATAGGTTTATCTGGACTGGGCCTAAAATCTGACGTGGGCTTCGAACCACGGTCCTCAGCATTAAGCCTACCGACTGTCGAGTGTCGAGTTTCCTTGTCGGATTTTACACTCCTGCCTAGAATAATCACAAATTTTAAACAATCATAAACATTAATTTACAACCATGCCCCAGCAGGATTCGAACCCGCGACTATCGCAACAGTAGGAGGACCATCCTATCGCCTTTACCATTGCGCCATCAAGCAGGCACTATTTATTACTTGTACATTATGTTAGCTGGAATATTCTAGCTGTCGATTTTAGTTCAGCTGCTTAGGGCAAATAAAGCAGTATACATTTCGAATACTCACTCCCTACGATATCAGTTATCTCTTTTCAAAATGGACAGTACTCTCTTTGTATGTAGTGTTATGTATGCTGATTGCGCCAGTATTTCTTCTGGGTCTAAAATATAACAAGATGCTGTGGGTCCGCATTCAAAATTTCTAACCTAAATTTTGAAAGTTCAATCAGAATCAAACGATAATATAATATCCATTAATGGATTTTTTTTTAATTTTTAGAAATACTCACAATTGTAGGGCAATGTTGTTTTTGGTCCATCCGCTGCTGAATATTTTCATATTTACCAAAATGTAAACGTTAATAAATATAGATACCGGTTTATTATAGAGTAAATCCAAGTTTGAATAAAATGAGAGGTGATATGCTGAAAGAAACATATATTAACCACAAAACGGTGCAAAAGGCACAGAAAATTGTTGTGCTTAAAATACGTTAAACCTTTAGCTTAGAAAAAATAGACACTGGAAGTGCTACTTCATTTCAAAATCAAATTTGGTTTTTTTATAAGTGACTCAACACGTTAACTGTAGTGGTTGCTTTCTACATAATTAGATGCCAAAATTGTTTGTATTTATGTGTCAAACGAATCACTCTGAATAATGTCTTCTATAGCGCACTTCATCAATAACGAGAACATAAAGTCCATAAAAGCCGTTTGAATCGCACGATTATAATCACAACAGGTCACTTCAACCACCTGGAACTGTTATTAGTCCAAGTAATAATTATTTCGGATAATCGACTATACATTATTGCTCGTTTTTCCTATGTGCACTGGACCGAAATATCAATAACAATTATTATTTGAGTATTACAGGTCATCTACATTTCCTAAACTGAATATTTTTTGAGCTAAAAACCGCCTTCACCAAAAAATCATTCTGCTTCGAAGGAACAAATTAAAATCAAGAAGAGAAGATTTTAATCAACAGGGATTAATTTGAAGAGGGAGACAGAAATTTGTAAAAACATATAACTCGCTTGGGTTTTGTTTCAAAGATCTAAATACTCTTTAAGCACGGCGGCAAATGAAAATAACGAACGAAAAATAATATTGATATATTAATTTCTGAAAAAAATTTAATACAAAATGGTCTTCAAATGGTCGCTCCAGAAGCTAGGTACCGATTGCAATCACCGTAGACTCATTGTCATTGTCTTCGCCGAGGTACCAGAATTGCTAACGTCTCGCCGTCGAAGAAAATAAGCAACCACGTCGTCGAACAATCCATCCTCCCACAACGTCGATTACGGGAGCCCTGTCCGAAAAATAGCTTGTTCTCAACGTCGTCGATGGACCACATTCAAGTGCCCAAGCGACGATGAAGTAACGGTATCTGTAGGACCGGAAGATATCAACAGCCGTACCAGATCGCAACCGTACCAACCACAACCGTTTCGATTTATCATATTTTTCAAAGCCCTTTTCATGCAGCACATTTTGTTTGGTATATAATTTTTTTTTGTATTTGATATTTTTTCATACATTTTTGTATTTTTGTTGCTTGGAGTAATTGTATGTAAAATTCTGGCAGGGGAGTATTGTAGCGACCTTGAGGCATGTCGAATTTTACATCGTGGAATAACGGTCTACAAAATACCCAGAAATATAATCCCAGATGTTGAACACCGGCGGGGTGCCAGCAGCGCCAACTAGAACTCGATAACGAATAGCTGGCGGCAACCCCGAGACCTTTATCTGGGATATTATTGAAGGGTATTTCGATTCATTCAGTGCTCAACCATCGTTTGGTTTAGACGTGCCACCATCGACTGCCCAAACCTCGTCTCCAGGTAACACCGCTGCCATCCGTTTTATTATTTGTATTTTTCACATTTTTTTTATATTACCAATAAATAACGGTCGCATAATGTAAACACCACTGTTTCATTTCGTTTTACCTCCATTCACCGAGCCATCTAATTTACCCTAAAAAATATTTAAAATATTTCTACAATATTACGAACTAGTTTTTGTACTAGATATTGATATATAAAAAACATACAATTCTGAAAAAAATTGATAAAAGAAGAAAACTGAAACAATTAAAATTCAAAATGTTTCAGACTGAGGCCCTCGTTGACATATGTAGAGAAGTACATATCGTTAAAGTTAAAAAATTAAACATTTTTTGTGCCACACCTTTTCTACAAAAAAATTTACCTTTTTTTATATATCTGAATACTTCAAAAATAGTAAATATGTTTGTTATAGTTTTACTTTCTATTATAAAATGAAAAATGTATAAAGAAGGCGCACACCAAATTTGAAGACAATTGTCTCGAAAAAACTAGCTTCGATAAAATCGCATTTAACTTTTAGTTTTCTGTCAGACCGATTTAGATGCCGCTTCACTAAAATAAATACATATTATCAAAAATAATTTGAAATAGCCGTCTACTTTTGATGGAATTTAGCAAAATTTTTATAAATGTAATTTAATTCAATCTAATTTCAGTTAAGTTTCAATAATTAACAAACTATTGATAAGTTTAAATTATTACAGCTCTGAACGTTATAATAAAGCGTCATAAATAAGATTATTATTATTTATTATTATTATTATTTAATAAGTTTAGAGCTTATAAGACACATTCTCTTTTTTACTTTTATGTAGTTAATTTCATAACTGATGTTTATTTTCATTGCTTCATTTATAAATTCCTATTATTCCATTTACACGAGGTTGATTAAAATAATAATTACTTCAACTAAATATTTAAATAAAATGGCGTCATTCTTTGCTTATTTATTTCACTCTTCAATCTTATCCTTGCAGATAACCCATTTGTCTTATGTCTCATTTGGGAACTAACAACTTATCAATAAATGAGGAATTAAAATTCTGCTGTTAATAACATTTTCACCATTTATTTTAATTCTTGATGCACAAATTAATATACTTATTACCTGCAATATACAATTGCACCCTTGTTAAAAAATGCATTTACTAAAGCAATCTGAAATGAGTCAGAGGTTAATACCACTAAAATTTATATCAAAATATTAATAACCTTTAGAATTACATATAGTAAAATGATATATTAAGTCTCCAGAACCACATCATTTACTATATGTCCTTCAGCACGAACAATTTTGCTCAGCTGCTCTGTATTCACCAGACAACAAACTGAATCAAAAGCGGATTTTAAAAATTTATATATCTTGTAAATAAAGAGGACAGACGATTCCTGTTCTAAAATTTTGTTAATCTATATTCAGTGATGTTTTTTTCACAGCTGTTGGCGAGTGACCAACTTAGCAATCAGCCCAAAAGACATCCGGTCTTACCCAGCCTGGTTACTGGGATCATTTTCGTTGCCAGACTTTGCACTCTTGCCTAAGGAAAATCACTAATGTTAAGCAACCACAAACATAAATGTACGACCATTCCTCAGCAGGTTCGAACCCCCGACTATCGCAACAGTAGGAGGACCTACTTCGCCTTTACCACTACGTCAACCACGCCGGCTTGTAACGTATATTACACATAAATTCTAGGCCTAAAAATTCTTCCTCCAAATAAGATTTAACCGAGTGAAATTTCACTCCGCCAGGTGTATTCCTCAAAATTTTGGCCAAGCCGATTAATATATAAATAAAATAGATATTTTATTTATCGAATGCTAAATGTTATAGAACAGATTTCATTAAGTCATGCATTTTGTTATTGCAATGTGATATTGTTATATCTTGATGATTTTGCATATAATCTACATATATATTTTACTTATATATAATGATGTGTTTGTTACAGGTACGTGGAATAAACCTATATCCTAAATACCACGTAAGTAATTTTTTTTGTGCTTTATTACGACTTTAGAACTAATTTATACAGTTTTGGTTTATATACATGACACCCATTCAAGGAATAATTTTATTGTTAATTACATATTTTAAAATTTATTTTAAAAGTGTAAATTACAGGTAATAGTTACATTTATCTAGTCAACATTAATACGTAAACTCGCTTAATCATTTAGTCACAATATTAAATCATGCCCTAATTTCAACAAACCCCCTCCATTCTTTCTTCGCCGACTAAAAGATTATCAAAGCGTATAAAATATTAAATTACCTTGCTAGTATTGTTTCGAACAAGCGAGTAACTTTCCGACTAACTCTAAAAAATAATTTGCCTCCTTATTTATTCATAGCGTGATTATAAAAGTTTGCCGAGCGGCGTTTTCCATTTTTAGTTGACAATTAAAAAAAATTAAACTTGTTGGTACCGTTCAGAATAAATTATATTAGGTAAGGGTTATGTATTTTTTAAATAGAGTTCGGGGATTCGTTTTGAGGATTTTATCAGATTGTTTAAGTTATAATAATATTAAAATAAAAGATTATCTGTGATTTATGGCTGAATTAACATATAATTTTGGTATTATTTCGAGAATATTTATATTAAAATATTAACAATTAATATACTTAATTATAAATAAGCATATTAATAATATATAATAATTTTTAGTAAATACAGCATATCAAAGTTTAATGTGTCTTACTTAGGAAATATTTAAAAATTTATTTACTGATATACTTTCAACACAAAATATCTAAGGGAAACATACAATATATAAATAAGAGCAAAATATTGCCGCATTAACTTAGAATTTTAGTTTACAACGTTTGCCGGTTTGTAACCTCTAATTATAGTGTCAATAATATTTTGAAGAATTTTGTAGACATTCAACAAAGTCGACTAGTGCCATAACTAGGATAAAATGAAAATAATTTAAAATGACTATTACATTTTTGCAAAATGCATTTGGCGGTATATCCATATCATCTGCAGCGTGAATGTAATAAGAAAATTTTTAACTTTTCAGTAAGTTTTAAGTTTCAGTAAATAATATCCTTATGTATATATGACTATAATTTTAATGTATAACCCTATCACTCATTAGTGTATATAGCCAACCAAACATTAATCTATCCTACTTAAGCAATATATGAGAAATGCTTTACTGATTGGACAACCACAATATATAAATAAAAGCACAAAGTTTACTACAATAAAACAGTCAATGCACATTATCAAAATTTATGACGTCAATACATCACAATCTTGCCGCATTAAGATATAATGAGAAAGAAAAATCCGCTCTAAAACGAATTCTAAATTTTTACAAACTGCATTTTTCAGTATATTCGTCGTCCTCTGTGAAATGTATTGGCCGATGTATGGGAATGAAGATAGTTAATGTTTAAGTCCTTTTTAAAAATGCTGAAATGGATACAAATAATTTAAATATATATATGGGATATATAATTTCAACAGATATCACTAATAATTAAATAAAATTTTAAATAACTAATAATAATATCACTAGTATATTATTGTATACTATATTACTATAGATTATACTACTATGTAATTGTATGTCTAAGTATGCCAAAGTATTTTACAAATTGCTTAGGTTATTGTTATTAATAATAATAATTAAGTTATTAATAACCTGGGATATTATTAAAGTATTAAGACATAAGTAAGAAAAAAATCCACAAAGTACACAATAATTGCGAATAAGAAAATGGGCACTTGTATGGGTGCTACACATTTCTGGATATTATTCTATATGTAGTAGTAGTTCCAATACTTTTACAAGGCCCTCATTTTTGTTCTTGTCCTTGTTACGTTACTTGTTACATATTTCTCCTCTGTCATAATTTGCTCTTTTTTCGCTCACTAATAAGTTTATGCTAAGAATTTAAACCTCTTCCGTTTATAAACTTTAAAAGAAACTTTATGAATATTTATTAATACTTTAACAATTAACTAACACAATCCTAATAATTTTCATCAGTAAATGCATAAAAGAAGAGCAACAAAACATTAAATATATTAAAAACTAAGACTACCGTAAGAGTTTGCAGCAATAATAATACTATTGATTTCATCATATTTATATAGTAATCAAAAGATTCGCTGGGAAACATGAACCGAAGCTGCATCTCCGCGAATGTCCATGAAATGCTACGAACGTGCGTGTTAGTACGTGAGTGAAGAGGTGTAAAACCCGCATAAACATATTTTAAATAACTTTTGCCATCTAGTTTTGAGGCACAATAACTTCAATTTCTTCTAACATGTGAATAAACAAGGAAAGAATAATAAAAGCAATGTGCCCAAAATAAACTAGTATCTTACTAGAAATTATAAATGACAAAATACATCTCCTAAATCTAACTGAGTTTTGTAAGTTTGGAAGTTTAAAAAATTATATATTCGATATTGAAACTTATAGAACCTTAGGATAAATATTTCAAGAAAAGCTTTAATATAAAATTTGGAAGTAAAAAATTAAACCGTCACTTTATATAAAAATATTCTGATTTTTTTTCTAATTGCGACACTCTCATAGCTCAGCATTGTCGCCAGAAACAATGAAACGCCCCTTTACGACCTAAAGCATCAAAATCAGCCTTTATGAGACTGAAAAAATTCCTTGACGATAATGTTGAGAGCCGACATGTTTTTAAGTACCTAATCGGGACTAAAATTCAACGACGACGTATTAAGCGCCAAGCTATATTTCTAATACTACATAAACTTACACGTTATGTACAGTTTATAGGTCGAGAACGACCCGGGCGGCTCATAAACGCGCAAAAGGAGAAGGAAAACATTAAAACAATTTTCGCTTTTCATTAGGTTACAAAAAAAGCAATTTGAAGTATGGGGATTTAGCGTGGAGTCAAAAAGTTTAATAACGAACATCGTAAATCACTGGTCTTCATTAATTTCATTTTATGTTTTATTTTATTACATAAATTTTGTTTGTATTATATTAACCGTCGGTTTATTGCCTTAATATAGAAATAATTTGTACAATAGTAATATATCTCTCGACAATTCCCAGCAAAATAAATTATATCTTGAAATTAATACGAGATAATAAGATAAAACATTTTAGGCAAAAAAATTTTAATAAAGCTAAAACTGATTTTAATTGACTTTGCCTAATTTTATCCTAAAGTTTTATTTATTTTGACGTTAAATTGGGACAAACACTTTTCAACTAGAGAAATGTACTCCACAATAACAGATATAGTATTTAATAATACAACGTTTTCTTATACAAAAACCTAGTTTGACAAATTAGAAAATATATGCGTTATCACTAGTTATAAATATATTTCTAACAAATTACCTCTCTATCAATTCTTCGATTAGCTATTGTTGATATGTTTAGTAGAATTTTCTTAATTGTTCTGAACTAGTTTATGTCGTTGAGGAGAACCAAACGTTAACAAGTTTTGTTTCAATTCTCATCCTAAACACACAAGATATAGTCTATAAAAATATTCTGCAATGATTTAGTCTGTTGAACCTATTATTCATCATCTTAATTTTTTCATCGTTGTTTTAAGTGTCTCTCGACCTCTACAATTAACCATCTAAACTAGTTCATACCAGTTTCTTACTGAAGTTCAGTGTCATTATAACAGGATCACAAATATTAGCATAATTCGAAATCGTTTAAATAAAAATATGATTTTAGGGAAACATTGCACGTATAATATTGTATATTGTGCTAGGCTTTGACCTCTAGGTACATCAGCATCAAGAAAAATAATAGTGTATATAACATTAAGTGATTTTCATTGACCATTAGTTTGATTTTCAAATATGGCAAATTTAAATACAAACACACATGACCACATTTACACATGATCTGTATTGAGAATTTCATCTTATCGATTTGATATTAACATTTCGATGTGTTCGAAAATATCCATATAACTTCCAAATACACTGAACGTTCAGTATCAACCTTACTTTCTTTTATCTTCCTTATTTTTCTTTTACTAGAGCATTGTTATAGTTAAGTATTAGTTATATGGTTACGCATATACCTGTTTCTAAAGAATGACAATTTAGAAAAACAAATTAACAGCTACTCGATATACTATATTCATAACTCTATCATATGTTCTTGTATAATTTAAACAAAAAATACATTTTTTAATTAAAACCTTGCCTAAAATTTGCAAAATAATTTTATTTTTCCAACCAATTTATACTTATTGTTTTTTATTGTTAACTTGTAACAATATTTTTCCATTTTTGATATAGTGTATCCATTTTAATCACCAATAATAGATTTAAAATATTGATTATACATTCATTTATTAATTTCTGGAGTTAACACATATTTTATTTTAACATAAGTATCCTGAAAAATTAAAGAAATTAAAAAATAATAAAAAAACCTTACGATCTTATACTTTAAAAAAGGAAATCAAACTTAGGGTACCTTCAAAAAAACCTTATGTTGCTGAATGTGTGTGTGCTGAATGACTAAATTGTTACTAAACAAATAACAACAGTCCATTCATGATACCATAGTGGTGATGTGTACGTATTTGTACGTTTACGTTGATTAACATCATTAGGTAAACATCAATCATTTTCTTGATTTATAGTTATTGCACTAATTGCAATTAATTTTAATTGAACTTTTGCAAACAATACTTATCAATTATAAGCAGTTTTAAAATTAGTTCAAACACAAATTTCAGTGTGATGATAATAATATACGAGACAACTAGTGACTCCAAAATGTTTGACCTATTTCGTAGAGTGGCAAAATCTCTAATACAGGAGAACCTTTCATGCACTACAACGGCCGAATTATCGTTATTTGTAAAACTCTCGCATTGAAACTCGCGTCCCTTGACATCTTTGCATTCAGTAAAATAAACAAATATAATATTTCGTTCAAGACAACTTATATATCGGAAACTCTGGTTTTGAAGCTATATCATTGAATCCTACCACATCTCCTCGCAACAAACTTTATTAACGTACATAATATACATATATTACTACTATATGTACCATATATATAGTAGTAATATATGTATATAATATATATTATAATATACTCTAAATATATATAGTCAATTCAACACAGCAGTGAACCCGCGTGTTCTGCCAAAACGTTCAAATGTTGCCGCAACAACTCTGAACAGTAGGATGGTCTTCCTACTGTTGTGATAGCCGCGGGTTCGAATCCTGATGGGGCATGTTCGTAAATTTACGTTTGTGATTGTTAAAAATGTGTTAATGTTCTAGGCGAGAGTGTAAAATCCGACAAGCAAAATGATCCCAGTCACGTCAGTAACCAGGCTGGGTAAGACCGGATGTCTTCTGGGATGATTTCTAAAGATGGTAACTCGAAAGTCGGTAGGCTTAATGCTGAGGACCGTGGTTCGGAGCCTACGTTATAATTTAGGCCCAGTCCAGATAAACCCATAGTTGGTGAAAGGAGACTTTCAAATATATTTAAAAAAAACAGTACATTTTGACTTTTATATAAAAAAAATGTACTCTAAATAATATATTGAAATAAAAATGTTATGTTCAAAGTCATTTTTATATTACTATAATTCTCGTTAGTTTGTTCTGTTACTACCTGTATACATCTTTCTTGATAAAACTACAATTAATCACTGCATTCTCCTTAATGAATTTGCCGTATCTTCAAAATAGTATTATTTCTCTCCTCATATATTTTAACCAAACGTTCAATTCTAAACAATAACACACATGCTCATAAAGCTTTCACACTCTATAATACAATTTCTTACAGTTAAAGTGTATTAATTATATACTGACATTTAGTTGTTTGTTGTAGCATTGAATCATAAACCAAGATTCGCAAAGTTGCAGAGACACTAATCAAATGAAAAACTAAGCTGCTTATTTCCATTCTATCAAAAACTTGTTCACGATTCTACCATTTGTCAATTTCCTCTTCAATGTGACTGATTGAGCTCATCTAAAGGTGTTATTTTATTACAATGCTTCTATCTATAAATCCAGACAGTTCTGGTTTGAATATTCTCCTTGACCTGAATTTCTATTGTAATAATTCTTTGCAATACCCCATATCAACTCAAACAAATTAATTATGCAATGATAGGGAGGAAGACGTAATACTCTGTGGCCATAATGTTCAGCAAAATGATCTACTATGTATTTTTTCTCAAGCTTATTTCTAAAAAAGTAAATTACATAAATTGAAATTACCAATTTCATGTATATTTACCAAGTAACAATTTGAAATAGTTCATTCTTTAACAAGGTTTCTTCAAAACTTATTTTATGTATTTAAAGTCATTCCTTGATTGCAGCCTTTGTTGATGCTCATGTTGGTATGTTCTCCAGCTTCTCTACCATCATTAAAAACTGATTTTAAAACTACTGAAAAAACAAGTTATGGTTTATTTCTCGATGGTAGTCACCCTTCGACTTAGAGGAAAACACTTATTCTGAACCAGGAATTAAACCATTCCTGTTTCCAGCATGAAGAACTATATGTCAGCAATGAATTAATAATAAATAACTAGCAAAACCTAATCGATAGTTATTCCAATGTTTACCTTTTGCCCTTACGCTATATTAATTATCTTGCTATGAGTGACCCGATGGGCCATTCTGAAATATCCATGTCTCATCTAAATATAAAAATTGATATATTAATTCTTCCCTGAGTTTGTTGTATGTTTTTGGAAATTGTATTTTTTAAAAAACAATGTCTGGAAGTTCCATTAAACCCCTTCGTAGTTATCTTTACATCTCATAAATCATATATTACCCAACAGTGTATGAAGGGATGTTCCGCATCCCTCAAAGAGCTGCATATCTTTTGGCTTTTTAGGGATACTTTTCAGACCAACAATTTTCTCTGAAATAATTGTATTGGATTATTATTTGGATTGAAAAAACTACTTACTGATTTTGTACATTTCGTACATTTGTTTGTATTTGGATTTGACACCTGTTTCGCATAGAGACGGTTTCTTTTTGGTGAATTTAACCTTTTTTTACCATGAATTTTGACCATGCCCGTACTAACACTCAGTGCAGCTGCAACGCACAAAAAAATATTTTCAGTAAAATCCGCGGCGATTTGAAGGCGTTAAAACAACGTTCGCCGATTTGTAACCCGTAATTATGATATTTTAAAGAATTTTGCAGGCATTTGACAAATGGACAACTTTTTGCACGCCCATTCGGTTACATTTTCGAACGTCTCAAACAGCATTCTTTCTCATTTTAAATAGAATAAAATGAGAGGGAAAATATTGTCTGACTGTAAAACAAAATTAAGACTCTCGACAGGCACATGTTGATGACGTATATATACCACCCTTGCATGCAGTACTATAAAGAGGATGTGAAATCGATTGTAGTATTCGTTTAAATAGGTATTAAAATAGTTAATAAATAGTTAATAGTTAAAATAATTATTATAACTATAGTTATTACTGTTTTTTATTACTGTTAACAATTATTATATTATAATACTAATTAAGTCATTATTAACAATTACTAGTAATAATTATTACAATAATTAGAAGTATACCATTTTTTCAGGATAAAGTTTTTAATTTGCAAAAATAAACTCTACATTAAACCACAATTATTATAAAGTAAGATATATAAAACTATTAATCTATATATCAATACAATTTATCAGATAAAAATGAACTATAGAACTATGGGCGTTCCCCTACCTAGTTTTTCCATCCAAAATACATTGAAATGTTTTCAACTTTTCAGAGCCGTTTTAAAATTTAAACAACTTTAATTTTACTTATCTTTTATTCATCGGTATGCGCTAAGATTTATGAATATGCATACCTATGGATATTGATTACTGACAATATTAAATCATGTTGAAAAAACTGAAATCACCATTCATATTGAAATTTATATATCAACTTTTTAGTATTGATTTTTATGTAGTGAGGCTCGAGAATATCTGACACATTTCATATGATAAATTATGTGAATAATTATTTATCTATATTATAAATTATAAATATACAGACAGTAATTTATATAAAATATTTATTTGCGATTGTTTGATAAAATATTATTAATTAACAATATATTCTTGTATGTGTATTAACGACAGAAATTATATTTTTCTAAAACGCTCTCGAAAATACGAAACGTCAACATACATATTACGCACGGTTGATAAATGTTTATTGCGAAATAAATATTATTGGGAGAAATTTCATTATTTCGACGAACAACCGATTTTATTTAACCAAACAAAAAATGTTTCTATTTATTTTATCCGCAATCAGCGAGGATTCAGAAATTAATTTATACAAAATGTTAAATTTTTTATAAGAAAGTAATTTTAAGAATAATTATAATTTATTATCACTTTTTTTATTTTGTTTTTATTTATATATAGGAGTGAGTTAAAAAGAACACTTATTTAAATCGGTCTATTTCGTTTTATCTCTTAATTTCGGCTTTGACCCCTCGCTGTTAATTATCATCTTAATGTAGTAAATAATTAAAAAATACATTTAAGAAATAGAATTTATTTTAACTTAACGGATACTGAAAAAAATATAAGATTATTATATAAAATAGAGCTGTTATATAAAATATAGCAGAAACAGGACAACTATGCTAGTCATTTCAGTAACCAGACTGGTCTCGATACTACCGATGTTTATTAAATGAGTACAGTTTATTTGATATGATATAGGTTGAAATCCTTTAACTGTCTAGTCTTTAATATTGACGGATATTAAGTAAATTAACTAATTTAATGTTGTTCAAATCGTGCATTTTCTAAATAACCTTTTTTTTCTGATTTTTAATATTTTTTTTGTTTTACTCGCTTTTGTCCTATCCGCCGTGTACTCTTCAGCTTACTGCTGTCATTTGTTTGAAGTATGAATTAAAACTAAGTTTTAATTAACTGTATTATGCTGTCAGTATCAAATCAAGTAACAATCAAATCAAAATACCAATTGAATACACGCATATCCTAGAATGACACGTCCAGATCTATAGAGTGATTGAGTCTCCAGAATTTCGAGAATCTCTCGGAACAAATTATTTTTAATAGAAAAATAGACCTTCTCGAGGCTACAACTAGTGCCATGGTGTGAAAATAGTGCTTTTGGATATAGTGTTTCCATTTTAATCACCAATAACACATATTTTGTTTTAACATAACTATCCTAAAAAATGAAAAACTTTAAAAAAGGATCTTAAACAAGATGTTTCCAAAAAAAAATTATGTTGGTGAATGATTAAATTGTTAATAAACAAATAGTAGCATTCAATTATTCATACCATAGTGGATATTTTGTTTATGTTCGTATTTGTAAGTTTACGTTGGTCAACATTATTAGGCAAACTGCAATCAATTTCTTTATTTATGATTATTACACCAATTGCAATTAATTTTAATTGAACTTTTGCAAATAACAATTATTATTTATAAACAATTTTAAAATAAAATAAGTTCAAATACAAATTTCGGTGTGATGAAAATTTTATACAAGACAGCTGATTTTTGGCTTTATAAGGATACGCTAGTGTCCCTAATATGTTTGACCTATTTCGTAGTGTGCCAAAATCTCAAACATAGGAGAATCCTCTACGTAATGCAACAGTCGAATTATCGTTATTTGTAAAAGTCTCGCATAGAAACTCGCGTCCCTTGACAGCTTTGCATTCATTCAGTAAACTACTAAATAAATATAATCTTTCATTCAAGGCATCTTTCTTATATATCAGAAACTTTGGTTTTGAAACTACATCATTGAATCCCATCATATAACGTACGAACTGATATTCTGTTTTAATCGCTTTTGTCCTGTTATTGTTGTTAGTTGGGTTCTCTTCAGCTTGTTGCTCTCATTTGATTTGTTTGAACTATGAACTAAAATTAACTTTTAATTAACTATATTATACTCTCAGTATCAAACCCAGTAGAATCAAATAAACATATTAATTAAATAAAAACCCATATCCTAGAATGACTCGGCCATATCTGCATAGTGATTGAGTTTCTAGTCTCCAGAATTTCGAAAATTCCCAGGAAATTATTTCTAATGGAAAATTTAAAGACATCATTTAAGAAAGCTGAAATCATAAATAACCTATATCTAAGTTTGACCTTGTCGAGGCCACAACTGATGTCATAGTGTGAAAATAGTGTTTTAATATAATTAAAATTGTTGGTGGATGAACAACTCTCGGTGGTTAGAAAAAACTGTATTGGTAAACAAATGATAACATCAATTCTTCACGATCTTATAATAGTTCCATTGGGTAAACTCAAATGCAAAATGATTTCTCAAATTCACTTGAGATCCAAGCAGATTTCGTTTCTCTACTCTTTCTCAACACATTAGTGCACGCAGTTACACGATTTTTTAACAGACATCATATTCTTCATGACATCTTGATAATCAGTATAGGAAAGACCAAAGTAACAACTGACGGCTCACCTATCAAAAATCTCAACGGGATCTATAGATCATGTTCAGAAGTTCAAGTAATTAGGATCTATAATACAAGAGAAGAAAATATCATCTACCGCTGAAGTAGTAAGCCGAATCAACCAAGCTAAAGCTCTTACAGCTTACCATTCTATGGTGGTGCATGTAGAATAGAAGTATTATCACAATATAGACTAATCCCCGCCCCTTTCGAGAGCGTATTTTGC
Source organism: Rhynchophorus ferrugineus (assembly GCF_030347505.1). Taxonomy (NCBI): domain Eukaryota; kingdom Metazoa; phylum Arthropoda; class Insecta; order Coleoptera; family Curculionidae; genus Rhynchophorus; species Rhynchophorus ferrugineus. Next base: position 48,151,335 of record NW_027472580.1, read on the forward strand.
CAGTTCTTCTATAGGGTTCCAATCGTTGGACACTGCTACTGTCTGACATCTATAAACTTGAGATCATTCAAGTCAAAAATGTATCAGAATCAGAAATATTACATCATTCATTTCAAATGCGATAAGACTACATAGTTGAGGAGAACATTCAGAGACATTTGGGTTATTAAAATGGTTTGGACGTGCTGAAAATTGTAAATATAAAAAAGGTATTTAGCTATTGTATTAAAGTCCTTCCCGGCATACAATTTTATTAAATAATATTACATATTGTCTTTCAACTAGATAACAGGTTAATACCCGACCTGAGACATAGATGGCGCTACTAGAGTTAAGTTCATATGTTTTTTAGTTAGCCCTAATCCTCAAAAGATGCGTCTATGAAGTTGACAGCTGTCGGATCATTAGTTTGTGAATTATAGCATTTTGAGTGAACCAACTTTTGTTATTGTGAAAAAAATGGATAATAAGAAATTTCGCGTGCTGATAAAATATTGCTTCTTGAAAGGAAAAATTACAGTTGAAACAAAAACTTGGCTTAATGCCGAGTTTCTAGATACTGCCCCAGGAGCATCAACTATCAAAGTATGCTAAGTTTAGACGTGGTGAAATGAGCACCGAAGACGGTGAACGCAGTGGACGCCCAAAAGAGGTTGTTACCGACGAAAAAATGTTTTAATTTTGATCCACAAAATGATTCTGAATATAATAGCATAATGAAATGGCAGACACTCTAAAGATATCAACTGAACGTGTACATCACACCATTCATGAATATTTGGGTAGGAGAAAGCTCAGTGCAAAGTGGGTTCATTTTTGACCAAAAACAACGACGAGTTGATGATTCGGAGCAGTGTTTGAAGCTGATTAAGCGCAACAAAGCCGAGTTTTTTCCTCCATCATTTCACTCCGAAGTCCCATCGACAGTCATCCGAGTGGACTGCAAGATGAACCCACTCCAAAGCGTGGGGAAACCCAACAGTCGACTGGCAAGTTTAGGGTGTCTCTATTTTGGGATGCGCATGGAATAATTTCCATGGACTACCTTGAGAATGGAAGGACCATCAATAGTGACTACTACATAGCGTTATTGGGTCATTTGAAGGACGAAGTCGCCGAAAAACGGTCGCATTTGAAGAAAAAGAAAGTGCTGCTTCACCAAGACAATACACCGTGTCACAAGTCAGTGAAAACGATGGCAAAAATCCATGATTTGTGCTTCAAATTGCTTCCTCATCCACCGTATTCTCCAGATTTGGCATCCAGCGACTACTCCCAGTTCTCAGTTCTCAAAAGAATGCTTGCTGGGAAGAAATTTTCGTCGAATGAAGAGGTGATCGCCTAAACTGAGGCCTATCTTGAAGCAAAATACAAATCATACCATAAAAATTGTATCGAAAAGTTGGAGGGTCACTATAATCAGTGTATCACCCTTGAAGGGAATTATGTTGAATAAAAAATAACTAATTTTGCCTAATAAATATATTTTACTATGGTAGGCCGGACACTTTTCAATTGACTTGGTAAACGATAAAATAAAATGAACCTTCATAATAATATACTCGGCAAGAAAAAAAACTAATAAATTGCAACGGCAATATTTCCAAGGGATATTAATAATCCGTCCAAGTTAATTAAGACAGCCATCTTGGATAAGGTCGCGCTCATATTACAGCTATTAATTACAACACATCATTAAGCGGGACACAAAGTAGCAAAATTAATTAATCCGTTATTGTCGCATAACCAGGTGCACGTTGAATGAATGTTTTATAAAGATGTCGCCCGTATCCGCGGATGAAATCTCGAACTGCGAAAACTACGGAATGACCGTCGCTCTAATTGGATTCAAACCAAATCTGGTTTTAATTGACCAAGCGGAAAACTGCCGCTGCCATCGCGCCCTCTATAAATGAGAGTATACATTATAAAGAGTGTGTAAAAATTAATGAATTTTTCTAATGATATTTATTTTTTTGGAACAACTTACTTTTTAAATTGGGTTCTCCATGGCTACTCAATAACCTAATATAAATTAAAATAACATAATTATTTTTCTGAGTCTGAAAGTATAAATTCGAAAAAGATTATAATCTTCGCCCCAGACGAATTATTTACTACTGTCCATTTTGATGGACAACATATAAAATAAACTTCCACTTATCAGTTCAAGCCGTCAGGGATTTTATTTGTCAGAGGTAAATACTTGGAAAGTACGGTAACATCGAATATTTTGAGAAACCACGGTATTATGTATCAACATTAACACCTCATGTCAACCGATTTATGTATCAACATTAACACCTCATGTCAACCGATTACAAGATACAAGGGCGGATCTTACAGCAGTGTCTCCAAAATAAATTAACACTAAACATCCAATTCCAAGAACCCTGATCCATTGGAGTGAGGGGACAATTTAGAAAACTTGGATGAGCAGTCCACAAAAGATATGCGTTATAGGTATTATTGATATCTATAGCTATGATAGAAAATTAACATAAGAGGAATAGAATTCAAAACAGGAACTATTGATATTATTATATATAATAGGAAAATAAATACATCGATTTTAATTAGTGTTGGGGATTAGTGTATTGGACTGAAATCGATTATCGAGTAATTAACTAGTTTTGACTACCGACTGTTTTAGTTGCTATTTTTGATTCTACTAGTTTAATTTGACTGATTTTTTACGTTCTGGCTCTATCGTCCTAGCCGTGACCTTGACAAAAATATGCCGAACTTAGGCTTATATAGATTTGTATGCAATATATATAGTTTTATGATTTTTTTGGTAGTTTGCTTATAAATAACAATATATTGTATATTAAAATAACAGAATATTGGAACCTTATTTTTCAAGATTATTAATGTAATAGGGTAAAAAGATTAAAATTGTGAATGGTAATAGTAAAATACTTTTGACTGTTTTTATGGAAATAATTGGTAATATTTCGATTACTGTCTCGATTTTTGTTAAAATATATTTCCGTTCAATAATAAATAAAGCATTTACTTATTTAAAAAAGCTCTAATAGTTATTGTGCGATCATTTTTAATTATAACATGAATTAGATTTTTTCTATGATTAATTACATGTTTAAGTACATGCTTAATTTTTATTTATTATTTATGGTTATTGTGCATCTTTAGTTTTTAGGTTTTGTTTCATTTTATTATATTGTCTATATTTATTAAAGTATATTATTTCAAAATAGCAATTAACATATTAAAATATGATATACAATTTGTGGGATATTATTCCACCCCAAAGAAAAACTCCATTCCTTTTTACAGATCCAAAGAACATTCAAATATAAAAGTAATTCTACTTCGTTAAAAATTAAATTTTTAATTGCATGTTAATAGTATTCAGCAATTACTTTTTTTCGTTTTCCTTTTTAAAGTTAGTACATGAAGGAATATGTACATCTCCGTCTCCATACTCGTCTTTATACTACTGTTGGAAAATATAAACATATATAAATTTAACTGCTCCAACCATCATATCTACGTCCTTTCCTCTCTCATAATTTATACAGGAAAGGGCCCGTACATCTTCGTCTGACATCAGGAATTGAAAAAAACAGTCGAATCGTGCATTTGTTGGTAGTTTTTGACTATCGACTGTTTTGCGACTATCGACTGTTTCGACTGTTTTCAGTTGATTGCTAATTTTAATCATATCCAAATTAAAATTTTGAAGTATATAAGAAAATGTTTTAAGTTATAATTTCTTAATTGCATGCAATATGATAGATCAAGAGAAGTACATTAAGAGATAAGGTAAATTTTGAAACAAAAAGGCCTTATATTTTATTTTTTACTATTACCCTTTCCTTTTTACCAATATCCTTGGCGCACTATAGTCTTAAATATCTATATTATTATATTTATGCGTTTTCTATGCTATTCGAATGGCAATGAAAGTTTTAATTTATATATAATGTCAATATAATTTCAAATATTTAACTTTAACTATTTTATACAGATGTATTTGAGTACTTAACATAGAATAATTAACACTAACAGGTTGAATTACAGTAATAATGTGTTCTAAAAAAATTGCCTTAAATCGCCTTACTACAGACGTAGTTAGGGCTATTAAAATATTACATAATACTATTTTTAAACCACTAAAAAATTGGTATGTTAATATTATCAGTAGTACCTCTCAAAATGGGCTACATGACTGTAATAAAGATTCTAAAAAATATTGATGAAAAGATAAATACAAAAATTTAACTCAGATTTATCAAGGCAAATAACCTAAATTTACATACAATCGATTCGTCGATAATGGCTGTGTTGTGTGACCATAACTGAAATAATTTTAAAAAGAATATCAGAACTTTTATAAAATTGTAGTATTCCAGACACAGCAACCATGAAATGTAATAGAATATTAAATAAATGCAGGTAATAACTCTAAAGCGTACCAAATAATAACATAATCGCCACTTGGGAACTGTGAAAATAGTATTGAAATCAATTGGCAAAAAAATGCCGTTTAAGATTTACTAAGAGATATCAAATTTGCAAATTATTTGACACGGCTACCAACATTTTCATTTTACATAGTTGATAGTAAGTACAACACAAATATTTTTTAAATTATATACATTTAATGATTGATTATTTCTTAAACTTTTAGCAGCTCTGTCGAACGAAAAAGTGTGGGAGGTATTGAATCAAATTAATTTGTAATATATAGGTAGTAAGTTCATTTTAACAAAAGTTAGTTAGGAGTTAGTTATTAGTTATAATATATTAAGCATGTGTAACTATAATATTTCATGAAATATCTTTAAAATCTTTGTTCTAGCATATTAAGTTCTTTTATGAATTTATAAACTAGAGCTTAGTTTCTACTTTATTTGACTTCAGTGACAATATTTGGATTTATAAATTTTTGTAAGAACATTTTTGGAAACAGATATTTTATATTGACTTTTCCTATTCTAACGATAAAAGGATTCTATTGTAATTGTTGAGAGCTTAAAGAATAATTAAATTTAATTAATGTAATATTTCTTTGCATTTTGAGAATATATGGTCGTTTAGTAGTGAACAGCGGCGAATGTTCAGTGAATTCAGTTCAACGCCCATTTTTTCACTAATGTACTTTTTGTGTAATTTGGATGTAGTCAACGAAACAACCGGGAGGTTTTTGTTCTTATTGAAGCCTCCAAAATTCCAAGAAAAAAGACACACAATTTCAAGATTTTCTTAAAAATCGAATCATTCCCTATATCTATGAAATGCTCACGAATTTTTTGCGTCAAATGTTTTTGCAAAATGAAATTATTTAATTTAATTAAACAAATAATTAAATTAAGCAAAATTAACTTAATAGCAAAACGGTTTTACTGCCTGTACCACCAACCGTAATAAACCCAAACACTAACCGTAATAAACCCGAAACCGACATTAAAAATAAGACCGATATTTCAGGTTAGCTCCAACGTTTTTTTTAACAAAATTCTCAAAAAACATCATGCATCCGTTTCAATTTAATTGGTTTTCAAAAAATTCATTTTCGGTAATGTAGCACGCAAACACAAAATAACATCCAACGCTTGACACGGGCGCGGTTCTAATTTTTTTTTTCGCGACAGCACTGTCAAAAAAGCAAATTAAAAAATGTGTTTCATTAATCACACAATTCCGGTGAGCGGGGGCGGGCGGGGGTTGGTATAGTGTGCGACCACCAAACGTCCAATTTGAAAATTTTTAAATTAAAAGCCAAATTTATACTCGGGCTAGTATCCCAATTATGCTCGAATGTTTAAAAAAATCAGTTTTCAGGTTGGTGTTTCCGCGTCGAGATAAAGGCGGATTTTCAGCTCTAGAATTTTATATTTTAGTTTAAACATACTTTTAGATTTTATTTTTTAGCCACAGATTATGCTCTAAGGATCATTTGTTCAATATATAGGCGTTTTAAATTAAGGGTGGATCGATGTTAAATACTTTTTAACGAAAATACTGTTTATTTCAGTGGACCATGTATATTATTAAATATTATGTTATGCTTAGTACAATCTCAATTTACAAATTAATATATTACTACTGTTCTGTTGTATTTGCATTAATACACAAGCAAGGCGAGTACGGGATTAATACATCAGTATGTATTTCCTAACAATTAAGTATGTCGAAGAAATAAAAGGTTTTGACGAGGTCAAAGAATGCCTTGGCATCTAAATCGCACCGGACCTACTAGAACTCCGACCATGTACATATTCTTCAATTTGGGCCATAAGAAATTGGTTGTAATCGTTCTGTAGTGCTCGCTTTAATGATTGTCTTAACCAAATCATTGTTGAAGACTATATACTTCGAGTATGTTGTCGATTTTTTTAAACACTTGTTTGTTTAGCCATGGGTTCGAAAAAAACGATCTTGATTACCAAAATAAGTTATATCGCGCAACCAATACAGTCTTGGCTACGGACTGCACATTTTAGAAAATGTGGCTATGTGAAAGTACTTACATTAAGATTGAATAGTAAAACCACTGAGATGTTTGAAAATAAACATCATCGAGGGAGGGATTTGGTTTGTTCTCTAATAAAGAATTACCATTAGTGTCGATTTGTTGCCGCTCAACAAGTGTTAAAAAGTAGTAAGTCAAACAAGTAAGTAAGTCTTTTTTGTTTCGAAGTGTTTTAAACCCTTTCAAATTTTATAGCTAATATATGGCACATCGGATATAGCTGTTTTAATACATAACACTTTCTGTTACCGTCTTCATGTATATAGTACATCCAACAAAGTGATGAACGCACGTCATATAATTTGATGACGCCAAAACCTCGCAATGTTGCCGCTTTTAATATATTCAGCAACTGCAAATGCTGCATTGTAAATAAAATAATGAAACAAAAATAATATCATAAGAAATATAAGTTCTTTAACACTAAAGTACATCTAATGAATATATTATCAAGTGACTTAAAGCAAGCAAATTATACAGCCAACAAAGTGATGAACGCACGTCATATAATTTGATGACGCCGAAACCTCGCAATGTTGCCGCTTTTAATATATTCAGCAACTGCAAATGCTGCATTGTAAATAAAATAATGAAACACTTTAACACTAAAGTACATCTAATGAATATATTATCAAGTGACTTAAAGCAAGCAAATTATACAGCCACCATAACTTGTAGGTTAGAGTTGTATTGTTATATTCATATTGGACACTTTTCCAAACCACCTGTAGTATCTCCTGGAAGCCCAATCCATACAATTGTTTAAACGAGATTAATTTAGTGTGATTAGAGTTATGTGTCTTTTTCCATAGTTTCTTCTTATCTGGATATATTTTTCTTTAAAATTTAGATTTAATCATTACATTCTCTCTAACGCATTACAATATCTGAAAAATAGCTAGTATTCATTCTATGCTCATACATTTTAACCAAATTCTCTTGTATATTCTGAATTACTACATTCATACCTGCGTGCATAAATTTTCGTATTCTACAATACGATTTCCCGCATTTTCTACCATACATATTAATTATATACTTACTTATATTTGTTTCCACTTCCATCACCCTGGGTTGGTAATTTTCAGCATTGAATCAAAATCACGCATTCAAAAAGTTTCATTCAATTATGGTAACTTTCTGAGCCACTATTCAAGTCAATAACTAAGCTGCTAATTTCCAATCTAACAGTAATTCACATTTCCACCATTCCATCGCCAATTTCTCCTACGTGTCTGATGGAGCTCATCGATACCGACGGTTGTAAAATGCATTGTAAATATGCAGTATATATGCATTGGGACGAAGACTATGCAGCCTGTGGCCATATTGTTCAGCCATCTGGCTTACTGTGTATTTTAAATTATATTTACCAAGTAACATATATATATATATATATATATATATATATATATATATATATATATATATATATATATAATCCATAACAATAACTGATGATTCCTTCTAGTTCTTTAATAGCTGATTTTTTTATTTTTTCCATTTTTGTTATCTCTACAATTGCTTTTGTTTTGTTTACATTCTATATGTATTTTTGTTGTCTACATTCTTTTTATTAACATCTCGCCAAAGATGACCTACTATTACATTTTGAAATATCTATATCTATACACAAATTGAAATTGCGAATATTGTATGTAAACGCTTTCTTTATGGAAGTAATCACAAATAATAAGCAGCAATTTACAATGCATCGTAACAGGCAAAGTGCCAAAATAACGTTTCCCGATAACATCTTATTATCACTAATTTTTTGAAGAATTTTGCAGAGATTTGAAAACTGGACGAATTTTATAGACAGAATCTGTCACATGTTCGGACGCAGCAGAGATCGTTATATCTCTTTTTAACTAAAATAAAATGTATAGGAAAATATTGTCTGGTATGAAGCCGAATTTACAAAATGCAGCAGGCAACATATTATACATCGCAGTGACGTAAACTGACGTTGCTTGTTATATTTGAAAGACTATAGACTATTTTTTGAAAGATATATTTAAATAACAATCATCTAACCTTATAAATATGAATTTTTCTAGTATATATTGAAAAATATTTAATAACTAAAATCGAAATTTTAAGCGCTATGTAAAACAAAAAGTAGTGTTTTGGAGTTCTATAGTTATTTTTTCTTTATAACATTGTATTATTAATTCATAAAGCACTGTATAAGTGGAGTGAACCCTGCTGTCCTTGCTTAACCGTCCGGTCAATGACCGGGCACCCGGTCATCCATTTAAAATCCGCAGGTAAAATATATTAACTTTTCCTTAAAAAATTGTATGGCCCTCTGGATCCCCAAAATTGAAGTAATTTGATACCCATTTTTCGTCAAATTTTTTAACAATCAATTAATTAATAAAAGTTATTAACTATATAACCACCACACCCGTTCAATATCCAGGTACCCGGGTACCCACTAAGACTGTATATGCACGACGGGCTTATACACACTTCAGAGTCTGTTTATTAAAGTATTTAGTTAATTTGACTTTTAAATTGATAATAGACAATGTAGTTTGTAATTTTTTTTATTTAAACAATAATTAAACAATAATTCTTATTATAAACAATAACAAAAATAGTAAGTTTTATTTTATTTTGTTAATATCGTTTTTCATTCCTTTACTATTTATTTATTTACATTATTTTATATGTTATGATACAGTGCCATATAAAAATTGAAGTACATTAAATTACTTCGTACATCCGTGTTCGTAACAAATAGGGTTCTCACATACTAGATTTGACAGCATGTTGGTGTTCCTGTTAGGTCCACATCTCTCTCGAACAATATTATGCCTCCCAGTTTGGTGTTCACTTGGGGATGTCGCAGCCCACTGAGTACCTTCTTTTGCTGTCATTCCAGACGCCGTCGCTTCTACTTCACTTTCTTCATCCTCATCCTCTCCCTCTTCATTTTCTTTATATTCATCTTCGTGGTCTTTATCTTCATTATTGAGTGCAATTTCATCATTTATTATGAATAAAATATACAATTTATATAACATAAAATACATTATAACTATCAACGTACACAAGAGAAAATAGAAATGTTAATTACCTGTATCATCACAATCCCAAGCTGCCGCCTGACTCAGGGGAAAATATTTATCATCACTACTATCCAACACTCTGTCATCATCAGATGATTCTGTTTCAAATGTTTTATTATTTATTACTTTTTTTTAATATTGAAAACATAAAATAAGTAATTTACTTCAATATAAAACAATTAAATCTCTCCTTACCGTCTAAAACTCGATGAATCAGCAACTGTATTTAGATTAAATACAATTTGTTTATTAATATATTATTATTATATTATATTTTAATATATTAATAATATTAATAATTAATATTAATTTATATATATATATATATATATATATATATATATATATATATATATATATATTTTAAGTCTCCTTTTGCCACCTATGGGTTTATCTGGACTGGGCCTAAAGTTTTACGTAAACTCCGAACCACGGTCCTCAGCATTAAGCCTACCGACTGTAGTGACCAACTTTAGAAATCATCCCAGAAGACATCCGGTCTTACCCAGCCTGGTTGCTGACGTGACTGGGATCAATTTCCTTATCGGACTTTACATTCTTGCCTAGAACATTCACAAATTTTAAACAGTCACAAACATAAGTTTACGACCGTGCCCGAGCAGGATTCGAACCCGCGGCTATCGCAACAGTAGGATGACCGTCCCATCGCCTTTACCACTGCGCCACCAAGCCGGCTAATAATATTAATTTTGTATACTTTCTGTTCACCTTCAGTGTATATTTTAGAGTATGTTCACTACGCTTGTAGAATTTCAACTGAACACGTTTCCTTCTTTTCGTACGACATGAGAAGGGGAAAGGGACATCACAGGTACCTAAATATCGATTGGCTTGGCATTCCGCTATTGTTATTTCTATGATTGCACTATAAACTGTGTCCCTATAGCTATTTCATATGCCACATAGCCAGTTTACACAGAAATTTTTTTTATTCAGTACACTAATGACTTGCACATCTGCCTATATAAGTGGATACCCGGTAATTGAACTAATGGTGAAAGTTTGGTCATTGACCGGACGGTTAAACAGTTAGGCTGTTTACCTTAGTCATTTGTGTATATATTTTCCTGTTTTAAAACAATTTCACACACTTTAAATTTTGCTCTTACACAAATTCGTTGTAAGAGGAAACAAGTTTCTAACTTACGTTAAATGAAAAGTGTCAACTAATTAAAGTTCTATTTTTCCGCAGAATTCGCTGTAATATTCATCTATCATTATTAATAGCACATCTCACCAGTCAATCACTTTTTATATTCAATTCTTAAAGAACAGCGCAATTGTGTAGTACCCTTAAATATAGTTGAACTGAGTTGCACTGGTACACACTATACTGGTAGATATTTACTAGAAGGGTTAACAAGTTGAACTGAGTTGCACAACAGCAGCCATTGTGCTTTTTAGAAACGGCAACGATTGTGGCTTTTCCCTATTGATATTTTGGTAAGTCGTTTTTAAAAGTCAGGCTCTATTATTTATGAAAAAATCCTAGTAACCGTAGTTACGAAGATGATCTGTAATAATGCAATCGACGTTCAAAATTAGAACTCATGAGATAAATAATAAAGTTTAAAAATCATAAAAATAAAATTAACACTTTGTTCTCAGTATATTTTAAAATATTATTTAAAAAACCTGGTCGCTCTAAGTAAAGCTACTCAATAGCTGTATTTCTTATCAATTTCCATATCAAAGCGCCAGTTTTCTCCCATACTTAGCAATAGGTCTCTATCGGCAACCAAGCGCCCATTTCGGTCATATTGCCGCATCGGCAGCGACCCAAACTGCATTCCATGAAGGCAAACCAACAGTTTATATTAATTTACTGACCTCGCTATCGGACTATGTTCATATTTGTCGATATTTAGCACTCTGGTGTAACGATGCTGACCTCGTCGTTGTTGTAGTTGTCTATTTCGAGCATTTTCGAGGTATTACGAAATTGCCTATTTCATTTACTAATCCTCTGATAATGGTTATCGTAATTAACTAATACCTAAATACATTAAATTATAAACTGCTGCTTCTCGTTTTACATTATTTATAGGCATTCATTATCCTAATCATTATTGTACGATTATATATTTTGAAATTAGAATTGACTACAAAAAGTTTCTATTTGAATAAAATAGAAACATAAAAACTTTATTATAACTGCAATGTAAATCATGAAAGTCTACCGAAAACTGAAATGTGTACTGTTTAACTTTTATTTGGTAGCGATGGATCACCAGTCGGTTTTGCTGTCTTAGTGAAAACCCCATATTTGCACCCCATAAGTCCAAACATGCATTTGTAATTAACTAAGAAATCAATCTTTCTGATTTTAAATAAAATTAGGAGTATCTTACGACTAACCATTATAGTTCTTTGATTTTGTGTCTGATCTACTCAGTCATCGACTCAGCTTTCTGTCAAACGTGATGCTTCTAATTTACCCTACCATCGAATTGGATACTGAGGTACTTCATCAATTCTACTTGAGAATTAGGGCATCCATCAAGTTAATATAATTAAGTATTTTTATTTTGCAGAAACGCAAAGTTTTCATGAACAAATTTGACAATTTCAATTTTCATTCTAAAATCTACTGCTCCAACAACTGATAATAGTTTCGCGGTAACAATTTGCTCATCTCGTTGATCTCCCCCAAATGTCATACCGAGTTGTAGAAGGAAATGAAAAAATAAAATCTAGGCTATAAGCTTATTACAAGCAAGATATCAGTGATAATAATGATTCATCTAAAAGCAGATAGCTAAGAATCATCTTTAATACTAGTTTCATTAAGCATAATTACTTTCTAGGCAGAAGCGCTTCTTTGGAACATATCGAATAAACCTTGTAATTTTCATCAAAGATTTCTACAATAAATAACACCAATATTGTAAAATTATTCCATGTTATCATCGCTGGTCTGTTACAACAAAAAACAGCAAATTTTTTCTCAACAAATTGTAACATTACCTAATACAAATTTAATATGAACTTTTTAGTTTTTAATATTGAAGCTGCCTGTGAGGAGAAAACCACAACAATCTCATTACAATAGCAGAACACCCTTCGTGCCCTGTTTCCATGCAGCATGATCGCTACGCCCTTAAATTATCCGATATTAATTTACGGCATCCCCCCGTTTTTCATCTTTTACCGGTCCGGCTTCTATCACGACGGCATCTGGTTATTAAAAGTTGAAACCACCTCCATATTGTATAATATCAGCCGTCTTATAAATGAAATTTTTTATACCATACAAAAAATTAATCTCAAGCTTCAGTAAATGATAATTGATAGTAGATGGATAATACTGGGGTATTTTCAAAAAATTTAATAATGCAAAAAGTGAGAAATTCTATTATATGGATATATTACTGTCGGTGTTACATATATTCTACTAAGTGTGCAAAAGCATTATAATAAAATTAATTTATATAAAGAAAAGTAATAACTATTTTACTAAAAGTGTAGCACACGAATATGCCAGGATATCGAAGATATGGAAATATAAATACGAAAATCTCTTACGTAATACTCTCAATTTCTTGTGGATGCCTTCAAGAAACATGTGATTGGTTTTATAGTGAAGGAACATACTTTCAGATTAGTAGTTGTAGACGTGTATAGAACTACCAAAATGTTATTAATTATCGTTATTACTCAAGTCCTTCCAGCTCCGGGTAAATCTTTTATAAATATTCATAATTTTAAAGTATGTAACAACCTATTGGCAAAGCAGTATATTTGATCAGATCATTTACTAATCAGATAATTTACAGTTGTAGCCAACTTTTAAGTAGTTGGTGGGGTTTTTATATTTTGTATGGTTAACCTAAGGTTCATTAATATTTTAAGTAACTGAGAACTAGCAGTTTTTAAATGCTTTGACAAAAAAATTATCGTGAAAATCTCTGCAAGGTAATAGTTCATTAAGCACTTATTATTGTTATATACAATAATTATTGTCACATTGGTTAGTTGATGTGGATAAAAGTACGTGCAGTTTCAACATTCTTGTTTCGTTGGAAAATACAGGGTTTCAATTAGGTGCTTGCTTATATTTTGAACTTTTCTACACTTTAAAAAGTCATTTGTTAAGAAATATGTGTACAATATATTTCAATGAGAATATATGCATTACTTTCTACAGCTTTTTTCCACCTTTCTAACAACATAGCGATAGAATGTCTAAAGAACGATCCATTTTCGTAGTTTAATTTCAATATTTTAAAATTGTGTACCAACGAATATTATCTATCTAAACAAGTAGTAATCGCAAGTAATAGGTGCAGCATAACTTCCCATTAGAGCAGCAATACTATATTATTCACAAGTTTTTCACCATGATGACTTTACATGAGTTAGTCGCTATTGTTACTAACAGTTCCATTCGGTTTTAGCCATTTGTAATGCCACTACCTACTAAGCCACTATATGTTATTGGTGCCACCATATGCGTATAATGCTCAATATGTCACAGAAATATTTTCTTTCTTTGCCTGGAAGGCAATTAAGCCGAGTTCTTGAAACGATTCGCAATGGAACTTATAGTCAATTCGTGTGGTATATAACTTTTCCCTCCTTTGGGATATTTTCATGTAGATGCCTAACTAATAACTTGTCTGAAAGTTCTCCAGGAGATTAAAGTGGGTTTTTGTTCTATAAGTCTTGAAATTAATTGGCCTCCTGATTATTTTGACATAATTGACCCTAAACCGACAATAGAGATATGACGGGGATATGAGTATCGCCATAAGTTTCGAAAAGTGTTGATCGGTTTCATACTAAGATTTCTTCAAGTCACACAACAACGTTCTATGATTATGCAGCAGTATGCTCTGAATAACTTAATAACACTAAACGAAAAACTATTACTCTGTGCAGAGGGGCCAAAACCATCCAGTTTAATAGTTAGGTTGGGGAGTTGTTTAAGTTGATAGTTCAGTAGTTCGTGGCATTTTCATACATAGTTAGTGATCAAAATACATTCGAAAATTTAATATAAAATTAATGTATCTTGGTTTTTATGATACTTAAGAACCTTTTACTTTTTGTGTGAGCCTGAAGAATATACATAGGCGTTTTCAGAACAATAACAAAAGTTTTTAAAATTTTACAATTCTAAGTTCCTAATTATATTAATAATACATAATTCTCAGAAATATAAAAATCGTTAAAAATACTACTAAAAATATTTTCACTAAAAATAACAAAAAAAAACAACTTTCGCTTAAACAGTAATGTACAAGTTCAAACCCAATCACAACATAATCTGTCTTAATGCAGTCATAAATGTAAACGGTCTTAAAATAAACGAACGAACCTATAAAAATTAACTGAAGTTATTAACTGTACCCATAAATCAAGTCTCAACCCTTAACATCGGGCAGAACTTTGCCGGTTTGGGCGTCGACACTTTAATTTAACGCATAAATATAAGAAAATAACAAAGTCCCAAGTAGAAACTTTTATTCGGGTTGCTCGAGAGCGCAGGTGTTTTGATAAAAATTTAAAAGAAAGGCATAGATGATAGCGTTCAAGTGCCCCAAGTGGTTCGAAAAACTTTCCTTACCTGGGTAAAGTGGATAAGGTACACCGGTGGTATGTAAAGGCTTTCTGTCGTTTAAATTTCATCCCCCATCGAAATTTTTAGAGCTTTCAGAGTTACTTCCCGAAAGAAAAAACATGGTATAGATTATCTTTTTTACCACGATGTTAATGGTACTTTTTACTTGTAATGGACGCGTACAGAAAAATGGTAAAAGGATTTTGGCATTGTTAAAACTGCTCATATAATATTTAAAGAACCGCTAAATTTACCATCAGAATTACTTAGTAACTCGGTGGTTGTAAAATCAATGTGTACTTTAAATACTTATTTGGATCGCATCACAGCCAATGCATATTTTTCACAACTCTTTAGTTTTTATTTGGAATGTCTCCTATAGAATGTATTATTAGGCACTCGTTTAAATGCTTTAATAAGTGGAAATATGCCATTCAATATATTTGATTGTGATATATAGCTACGAGGTAAAATAGGGCACTTCTATGAAATTAAAGAGCTATAATTAAACTTATGTTACAATAGTAAGGGAGGTGCTAATACTTCGTTAAATGCTGGGAACTCATTTAAAAGCAAAGCAAATTATAGTAATATGAAAAGGTATCATTAATTGGTTATGCAATATTTTAAATTAAATATTATTTAAAATTCACATTTTAATAATTGAGCGTTGTGATTGTATTTGCAAAAGTAAATAAAAATTGGAAAACCTTTAGAAATAAAAAGTCATATTCTATTCGAAAATTTTATTGCAAATCTGAAAAAAGGGATTGAAAAATATCTTATTTATATAGAGATTATATTGAAATATATTCACATCAAGTCTATGCACCATATATGCAAATGACATTCAGTTATCTCAAATACAATACAATCACCAATACATTATTTTTACAATAAATAAGTTATTGTTGTGCTCTTTTATGAAAATATATTAGTGAGTAGTCGTCATTAGATCATTAGGGTGTTATTGATGGTTAATGTTATATATTTTATTCATTCGATTCAGGTCAACCTTTATTAGTAAATTTTATCTTTTCAAAGTATCATCCTCCACAATTCTTGCATTTTGCATACCTAGCAACACTTCGCCTAGAAAAGAAAAATTAAATCGTTACTAAAATATTATACAGTTACTGCAATTTTGCTACTATTTTTGATGGACAAACTCCATGAAAAAATTAATTACTGAACTGACATCTAGATTTTTTCAACCTTCAACTCAACCAACATTTTTTCAAACTGAATGTGTGGTTAATTAACCATAATATGTATAAAAGTTAAAATTACCTTTACAATTACTTTTAGTACAATTGTATATTATTTCTCGCATACCCTCTACAATGATTTAATTTAAAAAAAAGAATAATTTTCTTCTTTACTCCTTGTTATCATTTTGAAATCTGCAGCTATATTGAGATGAAATTTTAGCATATGTTGAATGAAATAACTTAAAAAATTACTGTACAGCCTGAAAACTATGAAAATTTAGGAAAAAGCGTTACAGTTCAGAAGACCATCATAAGGGAATTGGCAGATGGATCTACTATCATTTCTCATAAAGAACTTTGTAACAATTATAAACTGCCGAAAGAAAGCTATGACCATAAATAACCCTTCTGTCAAAAACATAACATTGGTGTTCAACATTGGCATTCCATACAAGTGTTTGTTCTGTTAACCATAAATTATATTTTAAGTTTATAATAGTTCTTCAGTGTTGTTACTATCTCACGTCATGTGTCACTACTTCTTATGTTATACTTGACAAAAAATTGTTTCAGTAAAATAATTTTAGAGTATTTTTATGTTCCTTCGTTTGGAAAAACTTCTTCTCTCGCTACATCATGAGGATTAATGTTTATGTTGTATTTTAGAGTAAAATTCAGTGTCGGAAATACCTCGAACAAAGTAAACATCTTGTTGTAAAATGTTTACATTTTAAAGTACTGTAATTGTTAAATGAATATGCCGATCATTATATACTGATTCACAAACTTGTTAACTAGTACACTGTGAATATTTTACAGATCATTTATTCTGAACCTTCCTAGGATCCCATTTTCTATCAAAATTACTTATTAATTAGTTCTTAATTAATTTTGTGCTACAACATCTATGCCAAAATCGTCATTTCACGCAGTTCAAGTATAGTATAAGTATAGTATAATAGTAAATAATTAAATAATAGAAAGCCTACAATATATTTTTAAGAATATGTGTTTCTTTATTCTGCACTGCATATGTACAACATGAAAAATGAAGATTGGTATAATTTGAGGAGTTATTTCCACGACAATAACTAAGGTGATTGATTGATTCAGGATCAACAGTAATGTATAATTAATTAGTTAATCCAGCTAAGGAAGAGTAAATTTCAATGAGAAAATGTTATAAGTTTCATATAGTCGTATAAATTTATTTATTAATTAGAATTACCTCCTTGTGACATACACACAATAACATATGCAATAATAAAAATATTTTTAAATAGGACGCTGTTATACAAAAATATGATTTAAAATTATAGTTGAAAGAAATGCTGAACAATTACATTTAAATATCCCAAAATGTGTAACAAATTTTATTTTATAACAAATTTTACAAGTGAAAGTTACTTGTAATTAAAAAAGTTCGAATAATAAATAATACTAATTTCTATAGACAACTGATGCTCAATTCAATTAATGCATCTGTTCGGGAAAGAAGCAAAGAAGCGAAAACAACCGCAGAACGGCAGCGGAAAAAACTTCCTCATTTATCCGAAAAATAAAAGTTTAATTAAAAAAGAGCAACTTCCATTTTAAAAAATAATCAGTTATTTTAATTACTTTTCGTTGTTGTTTACCCGAATGCCCCCCGAAGGGAAGGAATCGAAGCCGAAGGAACAAGACTCTTTCTAGCATGCACACGCAGCTCTCGGAGTTAATATAGCCTTGTTGTTTGAGCAATAACCTGACGAAATGAATTTTTTCGAGCAAATTTACGAGAAATATCTGAAATAAAGATTTATTAAACTAGCAAGTTTAAAAGTAGCCTTTATAATAACTTCTACAGGTAGAATATTCAAAATAAAATATCGTAATAAAAAGTCGTCGGACAAAATATATTTATATAAATATTCATATAAATATATATCTAACAACGGTGAAACGAAATATAATTAGGTAGTGCAATGGGCAAGATGACGGTTGATATACTGATTCGATAAGGGTAGTTGGGTAGTGTGTTCCTTTCTAATGTTCTAAAAATAAAAACAACCATCATATACAGCGCTACTGTTGTTAGTAAAATTGTTCTCCCGCTGGTATTGGAGAACCTCTTCGATAGGTCCGTAATGTAACTATCATTTGGAGCCCCTTTATTAGCTTTATCACCAGCGATTCACACACTCATGGATGTAAATAACAACTCACTGTACTATTCTACTAATTTATTAATTCAAATATTTACACTGAAATGAATCAGGGCAATGTTTAAGTTTAGGTCTTTTCAACAATACCTCTTGTATTTGAATGTTTTACCACTATATTTTTACCTATTGCGTCTGCAAATCCCGCCCGCAGGGCATATCATGGGTACATTAGCTCATTAATAGATATCGTGATCACGGACCTATGGTCGAATTCGAACACAATTTATAAAGTTAATCAGGTTTCTCTCATAGTAGACTTAGAGAATAACTTATGTTACATACTAATATTACTATAACTTGTTTTGACATTATTTTGAAAATAAGATTAAAAATATATTCGTTATATAACATTAATTACTATATCTGAATAATAAAATACATGCAAACTATCTCAGGAACTAACATTAACTAACCTTTTTTAAATGGAATTTAATTAGATCTAATTTCCATTAAGTTTTAATCGTCAACAAAGTATTATTAATAGGTTTAAATTGCTACATCACTGAACATTATAACAAAAGTATCAAGTCTAAGATTATTATCAGAACTGCAATAATTTCAGTGCATCGAATATAGGTATATATGAATTTTATTTACTTCTGTTATCACACTGAAATTTTAGGCCTAAAAATTCTTTCTTCGGATATGCTTTATGCGTGCCCAATTTCAAGCCTCTGGATGTGAAAATGTTCGCTAAGCCGATTAATATATCATATAGATATAGATAGTTATATAGATGTGTAGGACTTCAAGTAGAAAAGCAAGGGTCTCAAAACTATAAAAAAATACAAATCTGTCGCAGTAGCCGCGGGTTCGAATTCTGCTGGGGAATGGTCATATGTATATTTGTATTATATCTAAAAGTGATTATCCATAAGGCAAGAGTTCAGAATCCAACAAGGTAAATCAACCCAACAACGGCGGTAACTGGGCTGGGTAAGACTAGATGTCTTCTGGGATAATCACTAATCAAAGTTGGTCAGTAAGCTTAATGTTGTGGTGCGTGGTTTGGATTCAACGCTCTTCGACACAGCAGCAGATACAGTCCAAATAAACCACAGTTGGTAAACTAGAGCTTTAAAACAATATTTTAAAAATACTGCTCTAATATCGAGACTGCAGGTAGACGGCTTTATCTCATAAGGGTGGCCTCTAATCTATGCAGTAAACCACTAAGCCAAAACTTTTTTGAGATTGTTGTGTGCACAATGAAGTGCGAAAATTGACATAGTTAAAATCTATATAGAGAAACTGTGGCTATTGGTTTTCTTCTTCCGATGTGGTTTTTGTTTTATAATGTTGTTATTTATTTTTAGCAACTATTTTGCAGTTAAATTGTTCTCTAATTTTACCATAATTTTTCTTTATGTCACGTGCTACTTTCTAAGTAACTCTCTTCGAAATTTACTAGTAAATATCTTGGTTCAATAATGATTATATATATGATATGTATATGTTTCTATTAAAGACACCGCTATTTCAGCATAGGATAGTAGGTGTTTAGCTAGAAGTGTGGCTAGATGCTGCAGTGGTGATCCGGTGATGCTTACAATTGGTATCCTTTTTGCTATATTTTGGCACTGTAGCTTCCTTATGCATTTTTGGTATTTGTGTAGTCTGGGACACTTGGGTTGCTTTTTCTTGAAATCAGCTGGTATTATTTATATCTATAGATGGGACTTGCTTTTATTTTAGCTTTTAGTTGCCTCTAGGTAGGTTGTTACATATATTTTTATATTTTACCACTTAAATACCTTCTCCGCCATGTACAATTAGGATCGTCGTCAGGTAGTAGTCCAGGACTATTTTTATGCTATACAATCTTCCACGTTCACCACGATCGTTTTGGTGCACCCCGTATATGAGTCCCATCTTTATTGCCACTTGCTCATCAGTTCTCACTTGGCTGAGTCTCTAGCCTTTCTGATCAAAGAACCCCCCCTTTTTTTGTCACAACTCGTTCTTCTGGCAAAAGCTCTATCGGTAGCATTCCCGCCAGTACTAGTAGTACCTCTGTAGCTGAAGTTTAGTACGCGGAGGTTATTCTTAGCGCTAAACTTCTATTTATGCTTCCCAGAATCCCAGAATATGTGTAGTTGATATTTTACCGCAACTATCCAAATTGGCACTGAGTACAATTTGGTGAAAGAGCACTATGGTTGCTAGCGTCGTACTTTTTATCATGCATGAGGCAGACTGATAATAATGCTGGTGGCCCTCACTTATCACCGCTGGACGAGAGCCGTAAATCTTAGCCCTCTGAACCATATTACCACGCATTTTATGGTTGTTAGTCTACGAAGATGGTTTAATACGCTGGAACAGCTAGAAACATTTTCATTTTTTCTTCGTCTTATACTCATCACAATAGTTTTATCCATTCTCTCAATAAGGCACGTAGAGCTTATAGACCGTATATTTAAAAGATGACAGAAGGCCATTGTGAAGAAGTATATCCGGATATATTGGTCTTACCATTATACCAAATTATTGCCATATCATTTATGTGTATTTTCCTCTTAAATAACTATTTGAATTCCTTTTTTATTTTCCTCTCATGGTTGTTGGAATTTGGCGGCTCCAGTGTTCCCCATATTATTGGGTTCAACATGTTCATTAAATTTAAGTATGATTTTAGTAAATTAAATAGAAAAGCTTGCTCTTCTGCGTATGTTTTTTTGGAACCAAATATTTAGCTTTCGACATTAAAAAGTTGCCTTTAGTAAAGCTTGCATCCAATATTACTTACTATTATTGAATATATAAAACATTTTCTTAGCATTTACTTAATATTACTACACAAAATAAGTTGGACATAAATTATATAAAATGTAAAAAAAAACTATTGCAATAAAAAGTAATCGACAATTTAATCGACAGCCATAAACCATTTTAAATCTTACCCGAAAATATAACCATTGTAATCGGCAAACGAAAACATAGATTATCTCCTCACATTCGACGAAATTTATGAGCAATAAATTAGTCACTAGCTCCCGAGGAAAGTTTTCAGCCTGTTTTTCCCCTTTTTATATCGTTTATGGCCATCTAAAACATATATTCTACATTCAATTAATCCGTCTCTCCTCTTGAAACTGTCAAACTTATATATAAAAAGTACTGTCCATCCGCCATGTGCTTCTCCGCCTTTCCCTTTCCGTTTTAGACTATCAGGAAAGTTTTTCGAAAAGATTTTATTTTATTGGCCAAGGAATTTAGGATAATTTATCGTCACGAAAATCTGGCCGTGTTTAAACATGTATAGATTTCTTTAAGTGTTAGTTTAAAACAAGATTTTATGATATCCTAAATGATTTATATGCAGATCAGAATAAAATGTACATAAAGCGATGTAACATTAAATCATTCTAGAAATAGATACGCTGAAATGTTGTATTAGTTATATAGCTAAAATTAATCATTTTTGATAACATAGGATTTTGTGATACCTCTCAAAACTTATTTATAAGATTGAATTGTTTCGAATTAAAATATTTTTAGTGATAAAATGTATTTTATATTATAATGGAAATATATAACATGTTTTTTATATATCGGCTTAATAGAGGGTACTAAAGTGTTTTTCTGCTCGACATAATATTAAAACTACTTTTTTGATTAATTATAGGACTAATTAAATTAAAGAATAATTTTACCAAATATATTTAGCGGCCTTTACTTTTATTATTACAATTGTATACAATTTTCGGAACACTTATTAAATAATGAATTTAGAATGACAGCTCCAAACAGTTTTCAAAATACGACGAATGATGTCAGTTATATTTTTTATTTAATTTCGATCTTTTATTGCAGTTTTCCGTTATACTTAAAATAACACAACCAGAAGTATACTAGGGCTTATTTCGAATATTTTCTAGATTCCGAATTAACGTTTAGGTGTCGCGTGTCTTCATTTAATGTCCTAACGCAATCTCCCCTTCCCTATTAGCATTAATATAATTTTAAACAAATTGCGCACTAATTACTACAAACCGTTTAGGATTTATACATTTTTATCGTTTAGTTCGAAGCTGAGAATATATTATATCCAACAAATTTGCAATGCAAAGAAACCTAAACAATCAAAATTTCATAATATAAGCGACAAATAACAAACTATGCGCAAAGTATAATGTTGGAATCAAGACCAGAAGGTATTCTAATCCTTTTCCATTATCTTATAAAAGTCACAGCTGCAAATGTTTTACAACACATACAAAACCATCAAAATTAAAAATCAGTCAGAAAACTTTTTAAGCAACCTATTTCCAATGGGACAACAAAAACGATTTTGCTATGCCAAGGAAGATTCGAGAATAGCCAAGTAGTCACTTTGTGGCGAAAATAAACAGAAGAAGAAACTGCAGTTGCAGTGCTAATGCTAAATACATATTTTTCAATTGTCACTAAATATATTTATGTATTACTTCTGGTATCCACAAATCTGTAGAAACACAAACATGTGAAATATATAATGTATTAAGTGGATTAGTCTCATGTGCTTTATAGTGTTCTAAATGCATTAGCAAAGATGAATATTAGTTTGAAATATCATTATATGCATGTTGGCACCCACTGCTGGACAAGAAAAGGTAATGAATTTAATGCTGTAAGACTAAGCCTAAACTAATAACAAATTTAAACTGATACGAATGGCGCAACCCTTATTACAATGGTTCCCCTATTCGTATAACAAGATTAATGAGAATGGGCTGATCCTGATTATTTGTAAAAATGGGTTCCCCTAAGATTGTTCCTTCAGTTCACCGAAGGGCTGTTTGATGTCCTCTCCTCAGCTTCCTGCTGATGGTTTAGTAGATCATATCAGATATCCTTTGTACTTCGGAGATTGTAATACTTGAGCGCAGAGGATATTCTTAAGCTATTAATGCTTGTTACTCCAATTGGTGACATCCACATACAGTAGTTGGAAATTACCTGGAAAATGTTATATCGCCCAATAGTGCTACGTGGCTATTTCAATTTTAAAAAGAATTAATTAAATTATGCGAGTCATTTACTACTATAAATGAGGCTTGTAACTTTCATTGCGGCCTCGAAATAACACTCCAAAACTCCAGAACGCGTTCATGTTAAGAAATTGGCCAAGAAAGTAATTTTGCGGTTTTTACTCATAACAGACTTTTAAGCTGGTAAACCATTTAAGTCAGATTGTGACTGTGTTACTGTTGTAAAAATTATTGGATAATAGAAGAAAAATAATTTCCTGTCAACCTTACACACTAATACACAGAACTTAAAATTCCATTGCTAAATTCGGTACATTAAAATACGAATTGTTTCCAGATTTGGCTTCGTCTGACTTCAGGATCTAATAGCATTAAACGAGGAACCTTTGACAAGTTCCATGTATTTGAGAAAATTATATTGAAAAATAAAGCGGTTTTACCACCATAAATCAATTTCCGTTTCGATTTCAAGAACCTATACTATATGGGAAAATCCCACAAGCTCAGGCTTGAGTCAACCTTATAAAACATTGGCACAACCCTGCAACCAATCTTATCTCAGCCTTGAACTTAAATGAATTAAATGAAACTAAATATTTAAAAATATTAATAAACAAATTGTACAAAGATTGTCGTAAAAATTTTACTATCAAAATTCAAATAATACATATAGTGAAAAATAAGTTACTATATCTTAATGATCGATTTAAATAGTTATTTATTAAAAAAAAAAAAAATATATATATATATATATATATATATATATATATATATATATATATATATATATATATAAATGACTATTGCTTAGTTTTAGCTAACTTTGAGCGAACATTATATAACTATAAGACCTAGCCTACCTTGGCTGATAAATGGCCAATGCCATAT
Organism: Rhynchophorus ferrugineus; assembly: GCF_030347505.1. Taxonomy (NCBI): domain Eukaryota; kingdom Metazoa; phylum Arthropoda; class Insecta; order Coleoptera; family Curculionidae; genus Rhynchophorus; species Rhynchophorus ferrugineus. Next base: position 48,175,774 of record NW_027472580.1, read on the forward strand.
TATCTAATGTTAGACATAACTTCGTACATACATATAATTTATCCCTACTTGCAACTTAATATTTAAAATGTTTAAATCGTCTTTTTATTATGATACTACAAAACATATTGAGCAAAGAATTATAAAGACCTTTTTATTAATCCGCCTATCATATAGTTTTATTTTAATAAATTATGATAAACAAAATTATCCAACAGTATAGAGATATGACCGTTTATATAGCTTCAACATTTTCCACGAACAAACATTTCTTTTAATGTACTGATAAATTATTCATGAAAAATAAATTGTATATGTGTATCGTTACTGTCCATTTTTTTTCTCTTCGCTCCAAAAGCGTTTTTGTATGAAATGCGCTGATAATATCGCAATGGTCTAAAAGCCGGCTTTAACGTCTCTCTTTTCCATCTCTGTCTCTTTCAAAGCGGCTAAATATTCGGAATGAGTAATGGACAGGGAAAATTTGAAATGGTAATGAAACAATTTTTACTCTTAGGAAGAGTATATTTCGAACAAACTAGTGTTTTATACGGCTTCATTCCCCTGAAAATAAGCCTTCAACTGTATTGGCAATTGTTCCATAATCGATAATCGAAACGTTATAAAACAAACTGTACATTTTTCGGTAGCCTGTTGAATTGACCGTTTGTGTTTCCATTAGCTATGTGTAAAATGACGTCAACTAAACAATATAAACTATCTGAACTCACATTTGATATTCTTTCAAGTCATGCCCACAAACTATTAACTCCACAATATTCCAAAAAAGACAAATTATGTTGTTGACAAACCTGTTGACAGTGGCAAATGTGTTAGAAAATATGTAATGTAATCTAATATATGTTAAATGTAAAATATGTTAGATAGCACAGTTATATGAAATTCTCTGGGTAACAGTCGTGTTATTAAAAAATTGAGGGCTTTAAGATATTATATATCTAGTAATAATTATTCCATATAGTGATCAGCTCCATCGAACATAGTGTAGTGTTTATAGTGATAACGGCTTACGTGAATACCAGATATATTTTGCTTGTTTCCATCATCAAATCATTAATTCGACTATTCACTGTGTTACAACAACTAATGTTACCAAAGCAAGCGATAAAGAATACCCTGAAATGATCAATAGGAATAGCGCTATATTCTATTACAACAACTATAGACCACATACCACTTTAGTGAGGCGGCACAATATGAGAGATACTAACTGGGAAGTTTTTGTACATCTACCGATGGCATTAACTTTGCATCGTCCGACTACCATTTGCGCTAATCTTTGCAAATCTCCTCCATATACTAATGAGAATAACTTTCAAAAAATATGCATTCGAAAATCTCGAAAGTTTTACAATTACAAAATTATGATTTACCAGAAAAATGATAAAGGACTATACATCAAAATAGCACATATATCATTAATTAGTCTTTCATATGTATAACAATAAATTCGCTTTAAAAATATTTTAAAAAACTAAATTACATTTTGCCCAGCTCGTTTTATTATATTTGTATCAATCTTGCTAATCCACTCATTTCTTATATATTGTTAAATTATAAAGTTTCTAGAGCCGAAGAGATTTGATTTGATATACCAACTATAATAAAGAAATAATGACATGAAGTCGTAAAAATTAATTAATCATGCCAAAGTTAAATTAACATTCATATGTCTTCATTTTGAATATTTTATTTTATGAATTGTATTGGAAACATTGCATTTCATTATAAATTATAATAATCTACAATAAGTTTCAAATACTTTGAACGCTTTTGATTTTGAACATCCATCAATTTATATGGATTAAAATATGAACATATCTTTTAAAGGCAATTCATTTTTAGATAATAAATGAAATTTTTTGATTTTAAGAAAATAATTTAAAAATTTTTGGAGATAGATATTCAGTAATAACACGCATAATTGAATTTAAAGAGCTATATATAAATAGTCACTGCTTATTTAAAAAAAAAAATTAGCAATATAGCAAAGTAACACTAATAATCTATTTGTTTTTATTCTAATTTTCTCCGGTTTAAAATTATAAAGTACTTAATATACGATAAACGTTTGGATCAAACATCTATCTCACCGGTTTTAATGTACACTGAGTTTTTCTTATAACTTCACTTGAATTAGATCAAATGGTTTTACTATTTTTAATCTTCCTTGATAACCAATACATATTGTTCTATACTTCTTTTAGTGATTTTGGTTTTAGCCTTTTCAATAAAAGTTTTTCATATAATATGGACATAGCGATATTAGCCTCTGTGACCCTGTCTCATGAGGTGGTTTGGTCTCATGTGAGGTCCTGGTTTGGCAACAAGTTATTATTCCGCCACAGTTGTGATATATATTGCAGTTTGGATGAGGCCCTTATGGTTTTAATTAGTGCTGTTTCGGGATACTCCATTAATGTTTTCCGGCAATAATATCAAAACCAGGAGCCTTTCTTTCTTATCGTCGGTCAAAATGAGAATTGAAATGGCCATCCATTCTTGTGCAATGAGGGGTAATGATTTAACTGTATAAGGTTGAAAGATTATCTCAAGGTGGTCTGCATATTTTGTAGCCTTCTCCTGATTATATCTGGTCTTTTTGAATTTCTGGTATCTCTCCGCAGCGAATACTCAACACTAGCATTACTTTAAACAAATAAAAATATAAATATATCAGTTAAATAGGTAATATTGTTTTGTATCCACTTTAATGTTCAGTTAAAGTACTCATACACAATAAATCCTCGTTTTACTTGTTAAAAACGGGCCATGGAAAAAGTTAAAAATATTTTTAGAATTTCTAATGTACCAACAAAACTTCCAGTTCGGTTTCTGACGTACGTTTATTGATGGTGCAACTGAAAAGTTTACTTCCGTATTATTTTCGCCTGCAGGAGGAACAAGCCGGCTATATACGATCGTCGTTTCTGCATTTTATGACGCCCTTTAAATTTCCACGAAGCAGCTTGCCTCCAACACATCCCGTACTATTTGTCAAGCCACCAAGCTGCACTCAAGCGTCAAATTTTTTACTACTCAGAAACGGTTTAAGACTTTTATTCTCAACAGCATGCTATTTACAATTTAAATAGGATAAAAGAGGAAGTTAACGATCATTTGTATAATATATAATTTTTGAAAAGTGTAGGGTTAAAAGCAAAACATTCCAATTTGTTTCAAAACTATTTTATTTCAAATGAAAGTGGGACTTGTGAATAAAGCCTGTAACTTCTTCGGATTTGTACTGTTCGGTTTCTCAAGTTTTGATTTCTCCAAATTTTAATAGCATATGGCTGGGAAACCGAACTTTTGTAGCCGTGCACCCTGAACTGCAAGAATCTATTCAAATTCTCTTAGATAATGTTCGTTCTCAGCAACGGTTCAGTTCAACAAATGTACTGTACCACAACCAACTCTACAACAAATGTAGGCCCATATACTAAAACTTTTCCAGTTTTAAGTTTTTAAATACAACACCATTTTAGTAACATTAGAATTGTTACATTGTAATTTTATAATTTTGTTATGGCTTATGATGGCAAGATTATTATCACTTTATAAGTTATGAAACCTCTATTTTCACTCAAGCATTCTTATTAGTAAGTTTCGTAGTCTTCAATAAGTAAAATGCACGAAATTCAATTTGGTATAAACAAATAATTGCCACATGACGTGACGAATAAAATAAAAGGTGATAAATTTTACCTCAAGGTGAGGTCTATGAGAAATATTGTGGTCAATTGTCGAGGATTGTCCAAGAACGTATTGTAAATCATAAGAAAAAAGGGGAAAGGTTTAGAACATAAAAACTATTAATTTACCTTCGAAATGGCACTGTTTCTATCCGAATTTCCACGGTATTCCTCTATGCAATAGATTTTCAAATTTTACTGACTCTAGATTCCAATGCAATTACTGCTGAGAAAATTAGCTACCACAATCCGCTTTGGGCGGTCGTTCATCCTGAAGTGCAAGCTTTTGTACAAATTCCACTAGACTGTAATCATTCATAGCAAATTCTGTCCGCTTTTGATGACCTTACGAATTTTTAAAAGCTCGAATGTTTCTTACTTGTAGTCTGTTGATGTCTGAGGTCTTTGAGCACATTCTATCCTCCTTTCGTGCTTCAGCAGCAATATGCTTCCCCGAACTCCACTTAACTATGTTAAAGAATGCTTCGAATAATTACAGACGGATTGTACCAGTCTTCTTTTCTTGATAATTAATTGATTCCATTTAATTGAATTAATTCAAAAGAGAAGAGATCTTCCCAGAATCATATCGACTGCTTGAGTATCAGGAATAGGTTTAGAACATATCTCCTTTAGCTCTCATCAAAATACGAAATGGGCAGATGAAATCTCTTACAGTTTTGTCAATTCGGCATATTACTTCAGATGTTGAACTTTCTCCTCTATTGCAATTTGTAGTTCAAAATAGTCTAGATCTAAGTAACAAACAGCGGCTTGAATCTCAAATTAATTTGACATTTCTTTTATCACCCACGTATAGCCACATAAACTATCCTAAGATACCTTTCATACAGGCCTACGGATTTTATGAAAATAATGAAATATGGATAGAGATATTTTTTGTTTCTTTATACTCAACAAGTACACGACATCTTAAACAGCTATAAACAATAATTTCATTCTATTGGAATTAGTTCCATCATTTCTTATTTTAATTATTAAATTACCGAGACAACAAAAAATGTGTTGCAAAAAGCATTACATAAAAATCTTACTGATCCACTGTTGTAATAGACAACGAAAGCAACGATACATATCCTTAAAAATTCGCGCATGTTGTGGCGGCTTCGTCGTCTATTTTTGACAGAAAGATGGATTTGAAATTCGGTTAGAGAAATATTTTTCCGTGTCCAATGTGGGAAATTGCACGAGAAGCGACAAGAAGTTTTCCCGAACTATTCTAATACTCGTCTTATATGGCAGATCCGTGTTCGTTGTGTAGTCGAGTTTGTAGCGAAACTTTTAATATTACGAAGAAATATTACGGATACGATTTTTATCTGTTAGTTTACCTATACAGGATGTTCGTTTTATGTTTACTTGATTTTTTTTGCATATTCTCTTGTAAATTCAAAGCTATAAATATCTATCACTAGCGATAAGGTACTAACTATTTTCCATCTTCTTCTCAGCAGTGGAGGTGAAAACTGAATCCCTCTTCAGTCTATTCAAGAATGCGCTAATTTACTAGAGATCAATAATAATAAGAATAGTAATTGGGCATCCTCAGTACCGGAATATGGCACAATAAAAAGGAAAGCCTAATATTAAAGCTTTGAGGTGTTTATTATGACGAAATCGTTCGATATGATATAGCATAAATTACTCATTTTTTGAATCATGATAGAAAGTACTTTTTTCTCTATTGGCTAGTTCTTTTCATCCGATTTTCTATCTCTCCAATAAGAAAATTAGTTTATTTTCTTGCCAGTTCTTAAATAATTTACGAATAATATATAGATTGACTATAGACCCATAACTATGTTAATGATTTCAAAGCACATTAAAATGTATATTTTTAAATGCAGCACTGAATAAATATCTAGGTTTCAGATATATGAACCCAAATCATGAACATAAATAAACAGGTCAATACTGAAAAAATTATAAAAATAAGCTACAAAAATATTAACTAACTCTTATCAGAAATTAAATATATATCGTGTTAGAAGCACATCAGTTCAGTAATTTGAATAAACGAAAAATATTATGAATAAACTAACGAACTAATATTGATGCAAATTGTAATGAAGCTATTTTATCAGATAAGTTTATAATTGTCTCACTATTAAAAAAAACGTTTCATATAAAATCTAATTTGACCCAGAACATTAAAATCGCATGTAGTTAAAACTGCACAGAAAATATTACAAGAATAATATCTTGCTCGGACTTTTAAGATGTTCAACCATTAATTGTAAAATAGTAAATATTTGGTCGCAGTTACTTCACCAAAGCAAAAAGCCAGTCAAAATGATCAAACTGACTAAAATATGTTTTCTTATACTATTTTCTATTTTATTCTGTATTCTTTTGTATTTATTTATTCTTGAAGTATATTTTCGATGCAATAAAATAATTTTCTTCCTGCTATGAAAACACGGTTTCACACGTCACGAAATCAAATAATCGATCCAATTTCAAAGTATGTGACATCAGATAATATACTCAATATCTTAGATATTTAGTTATAATATATCAACATTAATAACAATAGATATCTTAACGAGATATTCCTTTTTGAAAATATGAAGAGCATTTGGTAAAATCTAATTATAAATTATAACATTAATACGTTAATATCATTTTAATAATGCTATTGAAACTGTTTTCTTTTTGTTCTGACCTAAAACCAGGCGGTGGAATGCATGACGCATACCTGGTCGCGGAGACTTGCCCTGGAGTGACAAGTTGTACCGGATTATGAGGGACTGCCTCTGGGCTTACCAATACACTAAACCGAAACCGCCTAACAGTTGACCCCTGTGGATCGCTACTACTATTGCATTAAATTTGGGGATATGGCACCCGCTGATCGGGCAGCCGTTATTGGGCACGAGGACCCGACGATTCTATTGATTCGCGAACCTGAGTTAATGCACTACTACTGTGGTTGTATGGGGGCAAAAGTTATGACTATAGCGACGGATGAGGTCATTTCAGCCTGGAAGGGGGGAGCTTAGTGGGAAGTGCTTGATTTCTGGAGTATCAGTTTCCCTATGAATTTGATTATTTCTGACAAACCATGGAGCGTTTAATATTCTCCTGAGGAGCTCATTTTGGAAAACTTGAAGCCGTTTGACCCGGTTGGGGTGAACGAACTTGAAGTAGACATTAGATCAGTAGAGGAGTATGGACCGAATTAACATCTTGTAAAATAAGCATTTGATGGAGATGGGAAGTCTGCTAGAAGTGCAGATCAGAGAAGATTTGCTATCTCCGAACCTTTCTGGATTTGGGAATGCGAAACCGCCGGTCGAAGTGGAGACCTAGGTACGTGAGGTTATCCAGCCATTGAAGTATTGCGGTGTCGGTATTAAGTAGCGAGACGCGCAGTAACGCTTCTTATGGAAAATGATGGCCTGGGTTTTCAGGGGGTTGATTTTCAACCTCCAGAATTTGAACTACTTGACCGCATAATCGAGCTACTTCTGTAAACGTTCATGAATTGTAACTTCGAACTTGGCGGCCGTGAAGAAAGCAATATCGTCAGCAGAAAACGCGACGTCAATGTGCTCTTTTCTCGACAGATCTGAAATAAAGATGTTAAATAAGGCTGAGGCCAGCGGGGAACCTTAAGGTACGCCAGCATCGATTTGTTTACGACTGGAAAGTGATTCCCTGATCTTGACCTGGAAAGATCTGTCCAGGAGATAGCACTTGATGAGAGCGGTTAGGTCTTCTGAGAGGCCTAACCGCACGTACTTTGCGATCAAACCGTCGTGCCAGACATTGTCGAAGGCTTTGCTTAGGTCCAGAAGGACTGCTCCAAGCTTTCTACGCTCTTGACCGTGATGGATGTGTACAGTGTCATTGTCTTTAGCTTTAGTGTTCTCTGCGGGTGAGAGGCATTTCATCTGAGCTGCGTAGGTCTCTGCAAGGAGCTCGAAGGCTATTGAAACTATAACTATATATATTTTATACAAATGTTACATTATAAGGAAGAACATACATTAAGGTCATATATGAAAATAATTTAATTAAATTGTTATCGAAGCTAGTTTATCGGTAAAATTATCTTATCTTACCCAAATTCATTGGTTGATTAAGTAGATTCAGGTAAGCATATCTTTATACAATCCATGTACCAAAACTCTGTGATAACCAACAATATTATTGTGTCAAATCGACTAGCATGTAGGTAGCATCGAAGACAACAAAAGCAGTAGAAGGGAAGAGGCAGTAAAATTAATATAAAAAATGGCCATAAATTAATATGTTGGAGTCACATCTCGCAATATATGGAAATTCACAAATGCTTAATTGGAAAGCCCTACACCAATTGTCGTATATATAAAATTCTAGAATAGACTTGAGACTGAGTCACGATGAATCCCTATGTATTAACATATCAGGTGCTTATATATTGTAGTGACCGCTACAACTCTTTAGGCAACTACACACACCCATACTGGATTCTCATGTTGGAAAGCTAGGGTTAGTACTATGCGGTTCTGGGAATAAAATGCGAACACGACGACGTCTTTCTCTCTTTCCTTTTTACTATTTCATACCTTTGCCGTACCACTTGCTCATAACCTTGACCTAACCTAACATCCTGTCCATCTTCCCGTCGACCACATGTAGTCTTTAACACCGAAATAAACAACTTATAAACCGATCAGTGTTTACTTTTTCCGTGCAAATTTCTTCCACGATATCGTAGTGAGTATTCTAATATATAAACAAAGTTAATACACATACAACAAAAGAACATTTATATAATAATATAAATTGATCAACGATATCTGTTGATGAGAAAGTGAGGTGCAAAGTTTTAATGTAAGTGATCATTAAACAAACTGAGCTAACTGTTAGACTTGACGATATTAACATTTCTCTACATAAAATAAAATTTTCGGTTTAGTGTTATCTAGTTGTTCAGTATACCCAGACGTCATAACAAAACCATAACTTTCAAAGTAACATTTTCAACATGCATTAATTTTGTAATTTGACTTGAATAAATATGCTGTAGAAGTCCACCAAATACTTTTAAAAACTTATGATGATGCTTCTCTGTCATATTCCATTAATGAAGTTTGGTTTCAAAGATTTAAAAACGGTGATGTTGAAGTTAATGACAAAAAAAAGATTTGGACCAAAAAATTGTGAAGAAAATTAGTTGCAAGACTAATCTGACAAAAACACCGCGCACATCCTCAAAAAACATTTTAGATAGTTTAACAAATTAATATCTATATAAAATGGGGAATATTCATAAGGATAGAAAATTACTAGGGCACTAATTTATCAAAATCTCGGTTTGATTGCTTGCCTGGCAAAAACTCAACAGTTTTCTGTAGCGTATTGTGGATGACCATGAAAAGTAGGAATGCGAAAATCCCAAATGCAAAAAGCCGTGACTTGTTGATCATATGATGAGATCAGCAATGTATGACTATTACGAACTGCCAAAAATCGAATGAAATTTTACTGTAGATGTCTATCATCGTCAATTGAATAAAATGAACAACGTATTGTTACAGGAAAAGTTTTTAAATAAAAATATAATCAGAGTTTATGCAAGCACCTAATTCTAACGTTTTATTTTAAATATTTTTATTCCACCAAATAATGTTTAGTAACTCCCATGCAGAATAAGCAGTAAAAGAAATTATAAGGGATCATCTAGAATCGACTAGCGATTAGAGAAAACGATTTTATAAGATCCAAATTGACTTAGTTAGTACATAAATTCGAAAAAACTCGAAAACTAAGTAGAGTTCTCAAATAATGAACGGTAACTATCCATTATTATTATCGACTACTACACACAGCCGGCACCATTTTATCCGGTAATAATAGAGCAGGAAGCTTTTAAGATTCCGGTTTATGAACAGAAATTTATAGAAGAAAATTTCAATCAATTGCTTTTGTGTCCCGATTTCTGAGTTGCGTTTCCTTCACCCAGGGCGTAAAGCCGTCCCGATAAAAACTTTTTTGTTCGATTCTAATTTTAAACGAACGGTTTTATTTTACTGTTCGCCATGAAGAACATCGCTCAGCTTGCGTTTTTTTATTAAAAATTTAATGTTTATTGGTTCTATAAGACAAATATTATACGGGATTTTGCTTACGAGATGAAGAAAAGCGATGAAGTCGTCTGATTTATTCGACACGTTTTTCTAATAAATATTTTATTACATCGAGGAAACTCATTTATTTAGCTTAATAAACGTTTTAATCCAATTAAAGTCTAATATATATTACTAAAACTTCGAAAATAATTAATTTTATATTAATTGGCTTATTTTTTCAGGATGTTTAATACATTCCTCGAAATGCGCATAGCGAATATTTACACCGCTAAGTCTGTTTTTCAATATAAATTTCTTCAATCTCGATGTACTTATTTATCACACTTCTTTCAATTCATGGATCCCATCATTATAGTGACCAATAGCACTCCAAAATAATACACTGCGGCAGCAGTTAAGCAAAAACTACAACTATAAACGGAATGGTGCCTTCGCTAATTTGGAACATGCAGCATCTAAGCCTTATCACTCACTTGAACGGAGAAGTAAATTTATCAACAACAACATTCTAAAATCCATCTTTCTTCATACAACTCTGTAATCATTTTTTAAAATATTTACTACATTGTTACTAGTTGTTGTCTACTAACCTGCAATTTATCTTTACAATAACTTATATCTAGTTATATATCTAGGAGGACCCATCGGCCTTATCTTAGTCTCTGGTATAACAATGTTATACCAGAGACTAAGTTATATATTAACACAGCTGTTTTTCTATTAAATGCACCTCACTACACAATACTACACTATATAAGATCAAATGGTTTGATGATTTTAAATATGTATACGGTTCTGGTGTTATCCAAGAGCTGTAACACTTCGACATTGACATGAGAATAGGTTCTCTTGATTGCTTGAATAATACTCTGTATTTGAAGGTATCCGTGTAGGTAATCCGTCCACTAGTATCTGGAGGTACCTAAGATGTTTCTCAGGACTTTTTTGTATCAAATTTTATAACTTGTATTGTATTTATACTACTTTTCGAGGAACATCCCATAATTCCGATCCATCGTTCATCCGCAAACCAATAGATATTCCCATATTTGAACTTCAGTTCTTTCCTTTTCTTTTTTGCAAATTCCTTCTATCAAATTTCACTCCAAGATACTTAGCGTTGTTGCTATATGGAATGATAGTATTATTTATTATTGATGTTCACCCTGCTCTCAATTATACATTGCGTTCGACAACTTTGAAAGCTCGACATGTTATCCTAAAAATTATTAAACTTCTTCAGGCATCATACAATGGCTCCATTACCGTACGAATGCGAAATTATTTGTTAAATTCATTTGAGATCTGACCTAGTGTTCGCCAAGAAAATGCTGTATCTCCACTGGTTTTCAACATAGTAATGCATCAAATATGTGAAAAGTTTTTAAAAGTAGATATAAACAGAAACAGAGTTCCACATGATATTATAAGCGTCTTAGCTGATCTGATGATCTTATCATCATCTGATGATCTAGCAATCTTCATATCTATATGATACGTAAATTGTTTGAAGAGAGCAATACAAATTTTTCGAACGCTTATCAAGAAAATTCTATTTTTTAAACGAGTCTCGGAAACTGCTATAGGCATATTTAAGCTTGAGGTCTTTCGAATGGGATGCCTAAGGCAGGTTCTACATGTTTCTCTCCAAGATTATATTAGAAATTAGGTAATTCGATTAAGATTGTGTATATCATTGCACAATTGAGGAACAAATTGAAAAACGGTAATTAAAATGGTTTTGACATGCTAAACGAATTCCTCACAGATATAGAAGAGGCAAATACTAGCTCTGAGTCAAACCAAATATGGATCAAGAAAGATTTTGTAAAGAATGTTCAAAATTCAAAGGCATTAACAGACTTACATCAGCGTATTGGTTAGCGTACCAGTTATGGACTGTCGATGATGATGGCTGCTATTTGTTTGACGAAAATGGCCTTTCTGAAAAAAAATATAACCATCTCATATATCCAAAAACTGTAATTATGTACCTTACTATAACAACTTAGCATCAGAGAATGAATTAACAGGTTAACGTAACAGGTTAAAGTAAATAACAGGTTAACCAGGCAGCACCAAAACAACATGGTCGTCAGATATAGCCAGTGTTATCGTCTATTGTCCGTCCACACATCCGTATTGAAAAACCCTATATTTATAAAATAATAATATATATATATATATATATATATATATATATATATATATATATATATTATCGATATATATATATATATATATATATATATATATATATTATCGATATATATATATATATATATATATATATATATATATATTATCGATATATATATATATATATATATATATATATATATATATATATTATCGATATATATATATATATATATATATATATATATATATATATATATATATATATATATATATATAATAGAATTAATACATGGTCAATTATTTATTTGGTTTTGGGAAGTAAATTAATAAAGTTGCCTGTTTTGTGTGATACTTTTATATATAAATATTTCATTATATTCATGAAACTATAGCGATTTCGATTCACACACAGATTTTGGAGAAAATTCATTTTCGCTCTAGTATATTTACAATATCGTCCAACTTTGTTTGTTATATTAAGTAAACAATGGCTATACGAGACGTATAAAAAGCCAAGTCAAACAACAGGGTTTATATATGTTTGCATTAGATTTGATTGCAGTATCAGCTTTGTCGGTTTTGTGGACTGAGTGTCTTGTCATGTTGTTCGACATTATGTCTCATGTAATTCTTTTACAACACTAAAATCTTTTTGCTTTTTATTATATACTAAAAATATATTAAAACACGAAGCATATATAAAAGTTATAATATTTTAATATTTGGGTAATTAATTTATGAAAACAATTAGTGAATTCAATTTCTGGAATGATCTGTAAGATTTTCGCTTTTAGCATCAGCTTTTTGATGACTTAAAACGGATGAGGTGAATGCTGTGCAAAATTGCGTATTATCAGCGTATTACTAAAAGATCTAAATAACTAAACAACGACACATAATACTCAACTAACCAGCACTACTACTATTTCACACTATAGAAATTGTTATGCGTACGAAAAAAAAGAAAACATCTGGAATGGCTGAACTTAATCTGAATGAAAATATCTGAGTGGAAAACAAGTCAAGTTAAAATATGTCATATTAAATAAAATTAGTGTTTTACTGTATATTAAATCGCATCAGATACATTTATTAATCATTACAGGTACACAATAACCAACTGCTAATGGTAATCATGATCCATTAATTTTAAAATGTGAATACTGGTTTCGACGTTTTAAAAATGATGATTATATGCTCCAAAATAAAAAATCCTTGAAAACTAATTGATAGGTAGTTATCGGTGTAAAAACTGTTATATTAGACGTAGAGAGGACTTGTTAGATACTAATAAGTACTTGCTGTTTTTTATTGACAAAAATGCACCTTATTTATAATAACATAAACATATTACAACTATTATACTTTTAAATTCTCCTGTTCAATATTTATCCACCTCTTGATTTATCGATTTTCTGATGTTGCTTGGAAAAATCATACCTCATGGATCGGCATAAACAATATTGCATTCCACTAACAATCATAATATATTTGTTCAAATTGTATTTTAATTATTAATCATGTTTCGTTGCATTTTTGGTTACTAAAATTTACAAATATAATATGACAATTTGAAACCTTAAATAAATATATTGAATATGTAAAATGCTAACAGTTACGCGTTTCATTTAATTATAATAGATTATTACATTTAAAATGTATTTTAAAATATACAAAAACATTTTATTATATAAAATCTATTAATGTAAATACTAATTTCGGTTGCAACAACAATTATTGCTTTTGTAAATTTTAAATAAACAACTATAACTAAAATATATATAAAAATATTCCATTCCAAAAATTCCATGAAATCTTGTAATAAAGACAATTTCTTTACCTTTGAATATAAAATCATCTGCCATTCTTAACAAACATGCACTATGCATTAATATTAAAGATTGAATTATTAGAATTAGTTCAGTCATATTTATTGATAGATTTATTTAACACTTTTATTCAAATAGCATAAATTCATAGCTGTAACAGATATCTCAATATTTAGCAAAAACACAATTTTATATAAATTACTTGTCTTTTAATTTACCCTGCCCACTAAAGAAACCATAAGAAACCACCAATAAAGTCATAAAAATAAATAAAACCACCCAATCTATGGCTTGAATAAAGCATAATATCAAAGAAATAAAACCGCATTGTGACTAGATTAAAAGCTAAATTAACCTAATTAATAACATAATACTTATATAAGAAAATACCTTATTAGGACCTTATATTAGTTAATGATACATTGTGCTTTATTTGGAAAATATTTTAGCGAATGTGATAAGTTATGTTTCTCAATAATATATGATCCTATAAAGTCCGACCGTTTTTTATTCGAATTCGGGGATCGAAAATCACAATATTTTTGGACGGTTGAAAATAGACAAAGTTTTTATTTTTGAAACACTAGAACACAAAAACGAATGATATGAACTACTATTAAAACTGAATGATTCTTCACTTCCAACCTTCAGCTTCCAGTTCAACCATTTTGACTCGGATATACAGAAGTTTACTCTCCTCCAAGATGGTATAAATAGTGGAATGGTGCATGTGGAAGGGAGGAAATAATTCAGTCAAGACTAAATTACTACCCCTTCGAATGCTTATATTACCATCCTTGGCTCCGAATCTTGGACACTATTAAAATAAGATAGTAATATTATTCGACACTCAAACCATATAGTAAAAATATTCAGCGTTCTGGACAGTGCAATATTAAGACTACATGATGTAGTGTTGATAAAAAAAATTTAATATAACGTGATACATCATTACATACTTTCGATATGTACAAAGGACAAAAAAGATATGTGGAGTAGTATTTAAATTCCATTTTGCAACTTTTTTGAAAATTAACGTCGCTGAACTAACTGACTCTATATATAATATTGATAAAACATTAAGCCTATCCTATAACATCGTTGTTCATTTGTTATTTTTTATTATTTTCAATTTCCAAAAAAATCATTCCGCTCTGCATTTTAATGCAATTAGGCATAAAAATATTATGATCGCCAATGTGAACGGCCTAGTCAATTTAAAGCACGCGTTTTTTTAAGAGCCTTACCTTTCATGTTTGGTACTGTTTCTCGAATCCCCCCAGGATATGCCTTAAACAATTGTTTACCCTACTTATGGCCCAATCCCAAACTCGTCCTGCAGCACCAGCAGTAATGTATTGGTTGAAAGAACACTCTTCCTGAGCTATGGGTTGATGATCATTACAGTACCCTCAAGAAAACGAAACGTCTTTCGACACTATTAAAAGGACTGATCTCTTGCAGTATCGTACAAATTCATTAAACTACTTTGCTAGATTATGAAGTACTACTTATAAACATGACGGATGTGTTTAACATTTCATTTAAATTTTTCACGCGTTTTGCAACATGTAGGCGGGCATTACAATGTTGCAAAATCACTTTGTCGTATCTTCACGCCAATCAATAACCAACTTAGTTTCAATCTATTATAACAATTGATTTACAATATTTCAGTTTGAGTTTCACGTTCAACACGTTCGTTTGATATCTTTACGATGTTAGCTAACTTATGCAACTTCACTGTTCGATCATTCAAAACGATATTGTAGATATTATTGAAATTTTTATGTCCTCATTTGAACGTCCACTGCGTTCTACATCATCAGTGTCTCTCCGACCACGTTTGAAGTCAGAAAACCAACGTTTTATTGTTGTTTCTAATGTAGTGTAGTCCTTATAACACTTTTCAAGGCATTCGCTTGAACGGTATTTTTTCCATCAAGAAGCAGTGTAAAATTAAGACACAAAATTGTTTTTGATCCATTGTTTTGAAAATAACAAAAGTAGTATCACCTTTAGCACATTAACTCACAAACTGACTAGAATATCATAAAATTTTAAAAGCTTTCTTTGGAAAGTTAGTACTAACTGAAAAAGCGGTGAATGCAAAAAAAACTAGCTCCATTTATGTATTAAGCCCGGGACTTTTCAGCCCATGTGTTACTTGTGTAACTAAACCGCGCAGAATTTAATCAATTTCGCAACATAATTTTCTTATACATTTTTATGAACAAATTTTGAGGTTGAATCATCAAAAGAGGCCTATCCAACTGAAATTATAAATCCAATCCAGGTGTACCGTACTTTTTTATTTGGCAATAGAAGCAGTTATAGGAAGTAATAACTGAAATGAAACATAAATAAAATACTAGCCCAAATGCCGGAAGAAATGGGACGGAACGGCCAGCCGAGAGCGTATTTATATTTTTTGGGACGATTTATTTTTCTTTATTACCGGACAGTGACCCTGAAGGCAATTGTTTTCGCTTTTATTTACTCCAATAAAGTTTACTGGACCTGAAGGAGCATTTCGCTGCTGGGTATATGGAGGCTTTTTAAGGCCTACCACTAATTTCCACCGGCTTAGATTTTCCTTCGGGGACCTAATACTAAGTTTAATTAAAGGACCGTATTGATGCTTTCTGTGTGGATTTTATTCTCTCGTTTCGTTGGCGTATCGTAACGTCGTCTCTGGCCGGATAATTGAGACTCTTTTTTAATTAACGTTTAATCTAAGTGATTAACACTTCAAAGGAGTAATTTCAATATTGTACTGTTTATTATACTTGCCTCGAATTTTTTAATAGTTTGGATTAATATTATTAATGAATCATTAATGAAAACTACCTTCAAAAATTAAAACTATTGAGACAATAAGTCAAGTTTTTCCGCCTTTCTCTCAATTATTCCATCGGATTGACGAAGAGTTAAAAATAATCACTATTTATTGAAGTTATGAGACAAATAAAAAAAAACAATTTTTGTTAATTATAGGCCTTTAAATTATTTTTAAAGTAATTACAATTCATAGATTTACTGTGTATTAAATCATATCCGATACATTTGTAACCAACTTGATCTTGAAGCCTCACTGATAGAGGCTTCGTAGATCATGTCGTCAAAATGTGAACATATAATATTTTCGGTGCGTTGAAAATATCTAAATTTGTAGCCAGTAAATCACATTTGCAGGAGGTTTAATTTAATTACTTCAGTTTTGAAGAAAAAGGCGCTCGAATGTAATCCATAGCAATATGGTTTATATTTAGACTTATAACAACCATATTCCATCGATTACAACATATGAATACTGGTTTCGACGTTTTAAAAGTGGTTATTTTATACCGAAAACAAAGGGCGTTCTGGAAAGATTATGCAATGCAATATGCAGAATTGTTGGGTGGAACAATTGCCAATCGCTTGAAGAATATGGTAATTATTCAAAATCATGAGTAGCTTATACTGATGAATTGAAGTCTATAGACATTGAAAGGCGTTTGGTCATTAATTAAACGTTATATGAAATGCTGTTTCAACCGTAAAACCGGAAATTTTTTTGCATGGTATCGTTTCTGGTGGTGAAAAGTGAATTCTTTACGACAATCGAAAGCGAAAAAATGAAGGATACGATGTGATCAAGCATGACCATGAACGGTAAAGCCAAATATCCCTGGCCCCAAACTAATTCTGATAGTTAGTGAGTTTAGCTTGGTTTTGTTTACTATAAGCTACTAAAATATAATGAAACAGTCAATGGGGTCCGCTATCGACTACAGTTGCTGCTTTTGAGCTGAACACTGCGTGAAAAACTGCCGGAATACGAGCAAACACAACAATCTAATTCTTCACCAAGACAATGCTCGACCACATGTTGCAATATCGTTGAAAACACAACAGTACACTACTTGTTCCAACATATGAGTTGTGGCCTATTATCAACAGTAATCTATTGGTTGAAAGAACACTCATCCTGAGCTATGGGTTGATGATCATTACAGTACCACTCAAGAAAGCGAAACGTCTTTCGACACTATTAAAAGGATTGATATCTTGCAGTATCGTACAAATTCATTATTACAGTACACGAAAAACATAATGAAACAGTCAATGGGGTCCGCTATCGACAACAGTTGCTGCTTTTGAGCTGAGCACAGCGTAAAAAACTGCCGGAATACGAGCGAACACACAACAATGTAATTCTTCACCAAGACGATGCTCGACCACATGTTGCAAAACCGGTGAAAACACCACAGTACACTACATCTTCCAACATATGAGTTGTGGCCTGTCTGAGTAGCCTCAAAACACTCAAACATCGATTGTTCGAGATGAAATCCGCAAAATTACCTGAATGAGGAAAATGTAGCGGCTATCGTTTGACAATACTTTGAATAAAATACATTGTACCGATTATATATATATATATATATATATATATATATATATATATATTCAACAGTGGTGACAAACTAATCTAATATCAATATAGGAAACTTTGGAATATTGTAAATGCTCTATAGTAAAATAGAAATACACTTGCTATAAGCTAGAGTGTTTACGGTTACTGATGAAATTAAACGATTTGGGAGAATAGACGAAGCAAGATTGTGTGAATATAAGAACGTCAAAATGTTATAATTATTCAATAACAGCAGGCTCTGTCTACTTATATCTTCAAGAGCTTAAGGTTAAAGTATGTGTAAAAAAATTTCAATTTCTCAATTCAGTTTTTATTTAATACATTTTATAACCTTTGATCTAGATGTATTTTATTTAAATAAAATGCACAAATTTTAATTTTAAAATTTATTATACAGTAGCTGTACAAACTTATAAGCACATGTAACTACAATACTTTATAAAGTAATTTACACAATGTGTTTTGAAACATGCTTTAACACGCTAAATTCTCCTATGAATTATTTAACTACATCTCTGCTTTTACTTTATTTGATTTCAGTGACAACATTTCTATACCTAACTACTTTTGACAGTATGAGAAACTTCTGTCTGTCATAACACACGCATACCAATCTGCAAAAACTTGATAAAATCACATTATTCAATCAAATTCGTATCTGTTACCCTTAACATGATGCTCATCAAACTATTTTAGGCATAGGCATAGGCAAGTATTTCATGAATATTTTTTTATTTATTTGTATTTTGGAAATATATGGTCGTTCAGTAAGGAAGAGTAGTGAATGTTCAGTTGAAAGCTTGACCTATAAAAAAATATAAAATCCAGGGTCTTCCAGTTCTCCCAGCACAAAATCCGTCTCTAAAAAATAGTAGTTAACCCTAGACAATATTTTTAATAACAAATTATTTCAATTTTGCTTTTCAAACTTTTACTAGATATTCATCCGTTAATCAACGATATATATTAATTATGTTATCAATCTCCTAATAAACAAGATACATTCTGCAATTTATGTGGTAAGAATGTTACCATAAAGTAATTCGCAGCAACATCTCCAACATGAATTGTTACCCCGGCAATGCAGTATCCACCGTCGAAAATTACCTCATTGCAGAAACAATTACAGGGAGTAATAAACAAAATTAAAAATAAGGAACGGTTCGGTCCGGATGCCGGAAGAAATGAAACCGGATCTCTGAACCCGAGCAATTCCGAAGACTTGCAACTATGACCCGGGGCGCATTTATATTTTTGGGGCGATTTATTTTTCTTTATTGCTACACGCTGACCCCGGAGGCAATTGTTTTTTGCTTTTATTCGTTCCACTAAAGTTTACTGGACCTGGAGGAGCTTTTGACTGTCGACTCTATGGAGGATTTTAAGCCTACCACTAATTTTCACCGGCTTAGATTTTCCCTTGGGACACCCATAGTGGTTTAAATTAAAGGAATGTATTGATATTTTTATTGGATTTTCTTGTGTTATTTGTAGGATTTCATGGATCTTTGAGAATTACTTTTTTAGAGCAACATCATCTTTCATCTCATATCAATTGTACTAATTTCCATATATAATTTATTAATTTTCAGATACTATTTTTTCAAAATTTATTTAATCTTCTGCAGAGTACTGCCCCCTCTATACATTATCTTTTCTTGCAGTTGTGATTTCGAAAAATGTAATAAATTCAGATTCGTGGAGAGCTTTCAAGAAATTCTTCTCTATTCAATTTTCATCACCTGCATCAGTTAAAACGACGTCCTCGAAGTCATTTCTTTTTTCTGCAAACATCACAAAAAGCAGGTACCGAGTGATGAAAAAAAAATGTCTGCTTATAATTCAGATCCTTCGGGACTTAGGCAGTTCTTCAAGACTATAGTGGATTTTGGAATGCTTAAAATAATTGGATTAAGTTGCATAGTTATACATTATTAAGGTCAGTAAAACATCATAATATCTGTTAATTTCAATTAAATCATCATCAAAAAAATAAATCGTCAATTGAAATGTATTATATTAAGCCGTTCTTCCTATATATAGCATAAGCACCCTTGTATTATCAGTAGCTACTACTTTACTTCTACTCTATTCTTCGAGCTATTTAATTCGCAATTTGCAGAACCCATCAACTGACGTGCAACCAATTTCGGTGCATCTACAGTACTCCTCAGAATTTATACTGAAATTCTAGTTCTATGTTGATATTATCTATATAAGATCATCCCCATAACTAAATTCCACGGGTCCATATAGATATTAATATTTGGATGAAAAGCAACAATTTATTAACGGAAAATTAATTAAATTTTCTTCCAAATAAGAACACAATACAAATTTAATTTAATAACAATAATTCATTTTTTTAGTATTTCAATTCGTGTTATTTTCTTTTATTTTTAACATGTTCTTCTTATTAATAACAGTTTGATTGTAGGTGCATTCAATATGCACGAATACTCATTCTCGCTAATAGCAGGTATCATATATTTTCTATTTGTAGCATATATTAACGGTACAACTGCTTTTATTTCTTTCATTGTTGAATAATTCTTCTTGTTTAATTCTAAACATCCCGGCTAAGATGTAGTAGTTTTAGAGTTCAGTTTTTTTGCTTTGGTAATATTTTATATAGTCTATACCCAAGTTCCTTATGTCAGACTTTATCGAAGGTTTACACTAGGTCCCAGAGTACAGCTGAGCTGTTTTTTTTTTGAAGATTTTTTTCCTCATAGGTATTCTTAACACAGTCTGTGATTTTGTATACCTGACCAACTGTTGAATGTTTGTTTATAAAACCTGATGTGCAGGTATTTTTTTATCTTTTATTGGTTTTATCCCTGTTAATAGAACTTTTTAAATGCTTGTGATATTACTGGTAGTAGTGTAATTCGTCGATAGGATTTTATTTAGTGGTTTTTCAAATTCCACAATCATATTAACTTCAGGCATTTCCCAAACATCCGATATATCTCAAAATTGAAATGCTGCTTTGATCATTTATATGTGATTAGTGGATATAAAACTATCATAATAATTGTTTTTAAAAATACATATTGAGTATCCCGCACTGGACTTGATTGTCTTGATTAATGCAAGTACAACAACAAATTAAGATTGTACCAAGCATATATAATGCAAGATGTAATTAATTTTAAAAAATTGTAATACATCTTATCACAAGTCATATTGCAGTTCATGTAACATAGAGCAGTCTATTACACAAGAAAAACAAAATAATAACCTGAGTCGGTTATAATATAATATATAGGAGATACAATTTTAACATTATATTTTGATATTAAAAGATTGTTTTAACATTCTTAATTTATATTTACTGGTACAAAATCTGTTCATTTGTGAATTATTTCATAGTAAGATTTTTTTTTGTAATCAGTCTTTGGTGAAGTATGCAATTTTTTCTAACTGAACACTAAGATGTTGCGTTGGTGTTGAATATTTATCTAGCAGACTTTACAATTTCGCATCTTTTAATTTTCAGGGTTATCCAAAAAATACTTGGTCATAATCGAAGTCAAGCCTTTTAACATCTGTACGAATAAATATCTGTTTCATAAAACAATTTTTAGAATTAGAAGCACTACCCATTGTTGAAGTTAGTAATGAATAGACGGTAAAATATAACTATTTTATTCTGATAAGTTCTGTAAGTAACATAAAGTTAATATGCAAAATATCCAAAAAACATAGCAAAAAATCTATAAACATTTTATTTTAAAAGTTTTATACCCAAACCATTTTAAGGTAATCCTCAAATAAATTGCATTATCTCTAGCTCTGCTCTAACATTATTTAGGTTAAAATGTTTGCCTTTTACTTTGTTAAAATATCCTTGATTTTTCACCATACTTCTGTCATTACAATATGCATGATAAAATCAAAATACACAGCATCAATTTTATGAAAAATAAATGGAAATCCTTCCGTCCAAACTGCAACGAGTTTTATTATTTCCATGTCCGTTTTTTAAATTTAAATTTAAAAATATTTAGCAGCAGCGAACAGTTAGTGGCAGATTTGTAAATAGTTTACGACCGTTTCCATATTCAATTTTCTTTTATTAATGTTTGGTTTGTACATTTCTATATACGTACATAAAAAACAAATATGTAGCTGTACTCAGCACAGTTTTCATTAAAATTGCATCAACATCCGCAGGATAGGAAACGACCGCTGCCTGATTGATGTAACCGCAATATTTTCACTTCGCAACGCGTGACAATCATGCCACATTAATGTAAAGTGGTGAGAATTAAATTATTTAGTTTGTGTCCATTGTCGTTCCATTTCCACAGCTCTGAAATGATTTTGTTCCCGAAAATCGTGCCAAAATTATTTATTATCGAAAAAATTGGGTGGTAGCAGCATTTTGTCTAGGACTTTGGTAATTTTGCAATATTCACATCGCCATAATTGAAACTTTTTTTAGTGCAATCAACTGACTAGAAGTCTAACCTTTATTATAATTACTATAATATTATATATAAATAAATCTTGACACTATTAGGGTTACAACTTACAACAAAGGACGTTGTTCTATTCAAAATATTTCTCACTCAACATTTTTTAAAAATAGATTGTAATTATTTCGACTGTTTTGGTGGAAATATGTGAAAATAAGTGTTATTACTGAGGTGTATACTTATATCTCGACGTTCAAATCAGTCGCCACCCATAACAATTGCAACTTCATTAACAGTGGGTAAATATTTTGTATCTTCCTACGTGCTCTCCATATGGTACTTTAATTTAATGTTAATAACCTAGTTCTCGCTTTGCAATCTATTGAAATTGGTATTTACCAAGTACCAATTGGTTATGACTTATGTTATGAAACCTCCCTAATGTTACCAGAATTTGTCTCTTCTCCATTTGCTCGATGTGGCTGTATATACAAAGTATATTAATGTTTTGCTACTCACCAAATATTTTGGATCGATATGCGGCATTGAGTACAAAAAACTAATTTTGTGATGCACTTAGCCCGAAATCTTGAATGTCACTTATTTTAAAATTACGACTATCCTGATTCTGAATGATTTTTGTTGCTCAATTTTTTTGTTTGTTTGACATTTGAAAACAGCAATTGAATTTACGAGTTGTAAGCAAAAGCAACTTCAATTGAGATGTGGCTCCAGCTAATATCGTTTTCAATGGTTCTGATCGCATAATTAGTAATGAAAGTAAAACATTTCCCCATAGGCAGCAAGGGCCAGCCGATTCACACTTGTACTTTAATTCATGAAAATAATTTAATTTTTCCCATATTGATAATGACAACTTATTATTAACTTAATGCGTATTCCATGTATGTTAGAGTAAATAACACATACTGTATAATATACACTATGGAATTACAAAACATGTAATATGAAAGGGTTAAGAGAGGAAATATCGTTGAGGTCGAACGAATACATTAGTGTTGAAGATAACTTGTTGTACGTTTAATATTACAAATAATATATCAATATAATATAATATTTAATTTTATTTTACACATAGCAATGGCCATGATCACAGCGGTTACAATGAAAATGTCACTCTATACACCAGCTGAAACAAAAAGTATTTTAAACATAGTCCATCAAATGAATATATTATCGAAATACTACCAGAACCAAAATTAATTATACAGCGACCATAAATTAGAAGTTAGAGTTGTTTTATTATATTTACATTGAAATATTTCAACACTAGTATAGGTAGAGTTCTAGGTGGTTTTTTTATGTAGTGCTATCTCCTAATCCACCTAATTAACAATTGTATATCTGAGTAATGTATTTTATATTCATTAGAGAGCATATTTACCTTTTACGCCTAGTTATTGTTACCTTCGATGCAATGTCTCCTTGTAAAGTCATTTTGATATTACTGTATTTCTCCCCAATTCCACCATTTGTCAATTCCTTCTTCAATGTTTCTGATCGAGCTCATCCAAACTGAAGGCATTATTATCGACAATGCTTTTTTACATAAATTCAGGCAGTTCTGGTTTGAATAGCTTTCTCGACATGAATGTCTATTGTAATAATTATTTGCAATACGGCATATCAACTCAACTGAATTAAATATGTAGAGACAGGGAGGAAGATGTAATATTCTGTGACCATAACGTTCAGCAATCTGATCTACCATGTACCTTTTCTAAGGCTTATTTCTAAAAAAATAATTAAATAAAATGCTATTAAATGTTTCATTTATATTTACCAATTAATGATTTGAAATAGTTCATTCTTTAACATGTTTTCTTCAAAACTTATTTTATGTACTTTACGCCATTTCTTAATTGCAGTCTTTGTTAATGCACTTGTTGGGATTTTCTTCCCCAGTGTAATAAGAAATGGTGAATTGTCCATAACAATAACTGATGGTCCCTCCAAGTTTTTTTTATTTTAAAACCACTGCAAAAACAAGTTATGGTTCATTTCTCCATGGTAATCACCCTTGGACTTGGAGGAAAATACTAATTCTGCACCAGGAATAAATCTATTACTGTGTCCAGCATGAAAATCTAAATGTCTGCAATGAATTATTAATAAATGTTATAACTAACAAAACCTAATCGATAATTATTCCAACGTTTACCTTTTTCCATCAACTTTTGTTGTCTTTACACTATATTTATTATCATCTTGCCTTGAGTGACCCAATGTATAATTGAAATTGATTTAATAATTCTTCCTTGGTTTGTTATATGTTTTTAAAAACTGTATTCTTTTAAAAGCAATGTTTGGAAGTTCATTAAACCCCTTCATGGGTTATCTTTACAACTCTTAAAACCTATATTAGCCAACGGTGTACGAAGGGATGTTCTATATCCCTCAAATAGCTGCCTATTTTTCAGCTTTTTAAGGACACTTTCCCGACTAACAATTTTCTCTAAAGTAATTTCATTAAATTGTTTCGATTGAAAAAACTACTTACTGTTTTTATACATTTCGTATATTTGATCTCTGATACCGCTAATATCAAGCTGATCTTGATTCGTCATGCGCTTATCATAAGCACGTTTTTTTAGTGAATTGAAGATTACATAGTTTTTTATTTTCTCAGATAATTTAGTGACCGTGCCCGTACTACCGCGCTGACTGTAAAACGAATTTACAATTTTCGACTGGCACCTATTGATGACGTACATCACTACTGTATTGAATAGACTATATAAAAATATTCAAGAATGACATCCAAAAGCCCCGTTGAGGAAAAAATGTATATTTAACTTGTTTACTAGCTTAATTTTCGAGACATTCGTTCTTGAAACATTTGCTGGTTTTTGCCAGTATAGATTCACTATAATATCTCGAAATATATTTGCCGACAGTACATATGAGAAGTCATTGTAAGTTACTTACTCAAGCAACGAACATAGAGCACATAAAACAGTACAATGTTTATGTATGTATTACTCCGAGTTACACCCTTGATATTGAGTGATATTGTATTGTAATTTCCTACATTAAAATGAGTGAAAAAAAAGCATATAATCAGAAAAATGGAATAAAGTCAATATCGATAAGTGCGAAAAAAGGAATTTGCCTAATACCAACAACCTATAAACGGTTTCGGACTTTCGGATAAGTATAATATTGACGCTAGTGTTGGATTTGTCTACGAGATAATAAATATGATAACCAATTATGCTAATATATGGATAAAATATTATTTTTGCTGTTAGAATAATAAATGCTACGTAGAAACATGTATAACATAAAGGTAAGGAACGAGGCTACGAAACAAAATACGTGTTTGACTTTTCGTGGTCTAGATTATCTGTGAAAATATCTAGTATTTTAAAAATTGTCATATAATTACAAGCAGATTTAATTATAGTATTGATCTTATTTAGATATTTAGATTTATGGTCGATTGTTTGTCCAAGAATAATAAAAAAATTAGATCACCATCGATTTTTGAATTAAAAAAATGTATATACTAAAAAGGATCCAATATGTACCTATATATTTCTCAAGACAATATGCTCGTATGCTATTGCTTTCTAAAACCGCTACACCATTATCACATTAACAGTAAACTTGTAAATGTCCATTTAAATTTAATATTATATTAACAGTACTAATATAATAAATAATTTAAATTATGTAATTATTTAAATATTATTTAAATATAATATTTAATAACAATACATAATATGTAGCAGGCTATTAATTTTCTTTTAAAAGTGCTACAGCAACATCCCCTTTCCAATATTCTTTCAGAACCCAATAATTTCCCATAACATTCGACAATTCTGATATAATTTTATATAATATGTTTTTCAATATATTCTTATTGCTATGCATTAAGTTTCTAGCTATATAACAGTATATACGTTTTTTTTAATTATTTAATTAATATATTGTTAGTAGTCGTTTCCGTTTAACCTACAATTTGTCTTTATAATAACTTAAATCTTGGTATTCAACTAGGAGGACCCATCGACCCTAACTCAGTCTCTGGTGAAATAATGTTTATACATGTCACTGCTGATTTTTTTAATATATGCACCTCACTACACAACACTACTCAAGATCAGATGGTTTGATTATTTTGAGTATGCGTCTTGTTCTGGTGGTATCCAATAATTGCAACATTTCAATATTCGTATGAGAAAGGAGTCTTTCCTCATGCCCCCTTGCAATTCTCTTGACTTCTTGACTGACTGTAGGTATCTGAAGGTCTCGATGTAGGTAATCAGTCCTATAATATTTGAGTTCTCAGGGCTTTGTTCTGAAAAATTTGTATTTGATTTAGGTTACTCTTTGGAGAACATCCCCATAATTGAACCCCGTATATCTATATAGGTTTTAGTATTTGCTTATACAATAGCAATTTATTATGTACTGTTAATTGTGATTTTCCTCCAATTAGCCAGTACATTTTCCTATATTTCAATTTCAGTTCTTTTATTTTCTTTTTTTATATGTTCCTTCCAACGAAGTTTCGCATCGAGATTCATTCCAAGATATTTAGCGTTGTTGCTGTATGGAATGATAGTGTTATTTAATGTTATTGTTGCTTGTACGGTCTGTTTATAGGTGAACTGCACATGTACAGATTTACTTTCATTAATTCTTATTCTCCAAGCTTGTGTCCAATTATTTATATTGTCACTTGCCTGTTGTACTTTTCGTGAGGCTTCTTCACTATTGTCTCCGACAGCTATAATCGCAGTATCATCAGCAAATGTAGCCATCGTAATATTTTCCATTTGTGGTATATCACAAGTGTAGAGTAGATAAAGCATTGGTCCCAGTACACTTCCTTATGATACACCTGCTTTAGCTTCTTTTATTGTAGAATAAGCTTCTCCTAGTTTGACGTTGAAACATTCTGGTTGTAATGTATGATTTTAATAGTTTGGTGTGTTGTTTTGGTAGCATTTTCTGTAGTTTATGAACAAGGCCTTCATGCCAAACCTTATCTAAGGCTCGTGCTACATCTAAAAATATAGCTGAGCATACTTTTTACTTTCGTAGGCTGTTGCTTGTTAATAAACCCAAACTAGTGTGTTGGTATTAGGTTCTGTCTCTCTATGATCGGTGTTCTTTTAAACAGGAGTTTTTCAAAAACCTTAGATATTACTGGCCGCAGTAATATGTGTATAAGCTCTTGTTTCGTTTGGCGACTTCCCAGGTTTTGGGATCATTATAATTTCCGCCATCTTTCAAATGTCTGGGACATGTTTTAATCTAAAATCAACATCTATTTGCATTTTTCACAAGCGAATATCTTATCTTTTATATTTTATCTCATCATTCCAGCCTACAATTATATTAAGCCTTTGGCTCTTTCAATATAAATATAGATGTGAAATTATAAGGGCAGGCAGGTGGTATTTAATAATAATGCTACCAAATGGTTATTCAAGCCACAGATGTTGTATAACTAACCGTAACAACTAGCGAATATTATAATAATTAATTGAATAATAAGCGAATCTAGTTCAAAACCGCATAGAAGAAAAACTACATCTAAACTAAATAATTAAGAAATAGATCATTTATCGAGCCTTGATACCGCGTTTTATTACTGAATTTATTAAATTAATGATTGTTCTTGTGTTAATAATGATAATAATAATAAAATGATCGAACTAATTTCCATTTTTTTCCCAAATATATTAACACACTCTTAATTGACAATATTAACAACATCCAAGATTTACAAAACCTGCCTTCCGCTTAAAATTTAAGGATATGTATTAGATATAATGTTATATATTAGAAATATTAGCCACTCAATTTTGAAACATTCAAATAATATCGTGAAATAAACTTATTATATAATGACTGTGTTGATGTTTTGCGTTGTATCTGAACCGTCACTATTAATTGTTGTTGGGA
Source organism: Rhynchophorus ferrugineus (assembly GCF_030347505.1). Lineage (NCBI taxonomy): Eukaryota > Metazoa > Arthropoda > Insecta > Coleoptera > Curculionidae > Rhynchophorus > Rhynchophorus ferrugineus. The sequence continues at coordinate 48,204,328 of NW_027472580.1, forward strand.
GAAACTGTACGCGAAAAGAAAAAGAGGATTAATAGTTTTATCTATTTGATCTTAAGTGTCACATGGTGCACGAATACAATTCAGAGACAAGATATTATGAAAATATGAAAAGAGATAAACTCTGGTCTAATGTACCCTCAGATCGCATGGTACTAATCGTGATTCATTGGTAACGGTCGGTTGAATTCCGAGTCGAGTCGTCATAAGCTTTTTTTTAATTCACCCTTTATATTGTTAAAAAATCGCTCCTTAATCTTCAAGTTTCGTTATGTTAGCATAACATATTGTTCTACTTAAATGCCCACAAAATAATTCACTATAAAGTTTCCTTAACCCTTTAACAATATTGTTGTAAAAGCTTATGTTTACGAAAAATATCACTGCAATTAACAGGTCAATCGAAAAGTACCCGACTGACATACAGATGGCGCTACTAGAATTAAATCTAAACCCATATGTTTTTTAGTTAACCCTACCCCTCAAAAGATGCGTGTATAACTTTGACAGCTGTCGGATCATTAGTTTGTGAATTATAGCATTTTGAGTGAAGCGACTTTTGTTATTGTGAAAAAAATGGATAAAAAGGAATTTCGACAGTCAGTCATTCGAATGAACTGCACATGATCAACCCGCTCCAATGCGTGGGAATACCCAACTGTCGGCTGGCAAGTTTATGGCGTCTGTATTTTGGGATGCGAATGGAATAATTTTCATTGACTACCATCAAGCAAGAACCATCAATGAGTACTATTACATAGCGTTATTGGGCCATTTGAAGGACGAAATCTCCGGGAACGACCGCATTTGAAGAAAAAGAAAGAACTGCTTCAACAATACAATGCACCGTGTCACCAGTCAGTGAAAACGATGGTAAAAATTCATGAATTGGGCTTCGAATTGATTCCTCATCTACCGTACTCTCCAGATCTGGCCCCCAGTGACTATTTCCTGTTCTCAGATCTCAAAAGAATGCTCGCTGGGAAGAAATTTTCATCGAATGAAGAGGTTATCGCCGAAACTGAGGCCTATTTTGAAGCAAAGGACAAATCGTACTACAAAAATGTTATCGAAAAGTTGGAGGGTCGGTAGAATCAGTCTATCACCCTTGAAGGGAATTATGTTGAATAAAAAAAAATAATTTTGCCAAAAAATGTGTTTTACTATGGTAGGCCGGGAATTTTCTATTGACCTGTTTTGAGATGAATATGTTTATTTCAATAGTAACCGTGACAGTTCGATTTACCTTTTACTGGGACGTGTGTAAAACTTTGAAGTTGTATATAGGACTTATAATGTGCTTGTAATAAATTATGTATACTACTATAAATAACTCAAACTGAATTATTAATTGAAATATTCCTTAAGCTTCAATTTTAACTGAACATCCATTCTGATGTCTATTGAATACTACACTTCGTTCAGATGTCGATTTTTTGTCATATACTGATCTTATGGCAACATGGAGGACTTAAATTAGCGCAAGACTAATGAAAAGTATAAGAGATAAGGAGAAGATTAATATTGTCTTTAAATTAAGGGAATACACAAATTAATATGAGCAACGTGCAATTTAGTACATCTTGTTGCATCTTGGCAACACTGCTTCCGAAGAAATAATCAGTAAACAATATTTTACGTTATCTTTATTGTATTATACGCTTTCTTCTGAGATAGTTAAGAAAAGCGATCGGTGAAAAGTGTGTTTTCTCAGGCTTCGAAAGAAACGTTAGGGCTGGATTAGATTAGAGCAGGACTGTCTGTGACAAAAACAAATGAATTGTTTAACGTGTCACGAGCATAGTACACGGTAATACACCATCGAGCATAAGTTATCGGCAATAGTAGGTGAAACCCAAAACAAAGACTAACTGACAGAGAACTATGAACACTGAAAATGATGTTAGACTGACTACATAAAACTGGCAGACATCATAATTCAACACTCACTTGAGCTAACATTCTTGAAAGACTTTCGATTGCAAAAGTCTCTGTAATAAAAGCCAACACTAAACTGCAAAGTAAGTAGTTCAATTACCACAAAACCTGGTTGCTTGATAATTGGAAAGATGTATTATCGTTCAAACATACGGTCGGGTACACCGTATATAAGGAGAAACGCTAGAACTAGTTTAAAATTTGAACTATCCGCTTCCTACAATCAAACATGGGGGAGGTTTCGTTATTATTTGGGCGACAATATCGTGGTAATCAGGTAGTCCTATCTTTCACATTATTGGCCGGATAACTGTGAATGAATATCTCGACATCCTCAATGAACATATTTACTGTGATTAGCATATTCCTATCAATCACTGCCATTTTAAACATTGCAAGATGGTCATGCAAGACAACCAAAAAGGCTCATTAATGGTTTGAAGAGCATCAGAATATCATAAAATATCTTCCGTTATGGGAAGTTTTAGAACATATAATGAGGAGTGGATTTCCATGTCCAACATCATTGGGAGAAGATGATGATTAGAACCAATTAGGGGATGTTTTAGTACAAGAATGGGACAACATTTCATTAGAAACGATTCAGGCACACTACGTATCTATACCGCGAAGAATTGCAGAAGTTTTAAAAGCAAATGTTGGCGAAACACCTTATTAAATAATAAATATTTTGTATATTTCAGGTAGTCGAAAATAAATATATATAATATATTTCATTACAACATCAATTAACTCTTTCTAAACTGATTCCACTGTTCTAAATATAAGGATCATCCTATTCTGACACTAAACATCTCAATAACCGTGAAAAACAGCGCCCTAGCCAGAGAACTGGACCGACATAAACCGATAACCTTTTACGATGCGGCTCAATCCTAAAACGCGGACCGAATGTTTACCCGCACTGAATATGTTTGGAGCGTACCCTCTGTGTTATTTTCTAATTGTTGCAAATCCGGTAGGCTTAACGGTCCTAACCCTTGCCGCCGCAGACGAGACCCACACCTGACATCAGAAATCCCTCAGGTCTCCTGGGGACACTCATTTACATTATTTCTCCACTAATCTGATCAGCTGGGTTCCATCAACACGTGTACGGACCGTCCGACTAATTTATTGTTTATTATAATTTTAATTGCAGCACCAAACTTACTATAAATACTATACACATACATACACCGTACTGTTCAACTGAAATTCACAAGATACAAGAAATAACGTGCCATATATACAATTAGGGTATATTTACAACTATTTAAATCAAAACGTATTAAGATATGATTTATGTATTTATGACAAATTCTATATATAAGAATATTTTTAGTTACATTTCCTAAATGCTTCTGTTGAAGAATAACTCTATTCCAACAAAAGTTGTCCACTATTAACAATCATATACTGTCATTATTCAGATACAGATGCAGTAATTGTCTTCTTTCTCGAAAATCGGTTTCTGTGTATGAAAATAATAGAGCAGCTGTAAAATGATGACCTATCTGACTTAATTAAAAAATGGATAATAACACGATTCTACAAAAATGTATTTGTCATGAAATTTATTTTATGAGTTTTCTATTAATTACGCTACAAAATAAAGGAAACATACCCATATTTCTTAAAACCTTCTTTTGTGATATTTGTGATAATACTTTTTTGAGTTCTTATATACAAAATGTAATAAATACATTTAATAATAGCGCGAATTACTGAAGAGTTCATGAGTATTACACAGCGTCTAGAGATGTTGCGGTCTAGGTTTTGTAGAAAACTCAAAAATATTAAACACACGTGAAAAGCATTGTAAAACCTACCAAGTTTATTTCAAGTGGCCAATTCGGAATCTAGACAAAACTTGGGGTTCAATTTAAAATATAAACAGTTAAAAAAAGAGAAAGATGTTTGCTATATAAATAAATGTTGATAATATCTTTATTTTTATTTATTTCAGGTTGGTGGCATATTCTCCTGGCCAAAATATAATATTTCTCTTGTCAAATATATAATAATTATATATATATATATATATATATATATATAAATCGCTACGTTTTAATCAAATTAGGTACATTTTCATTTAAATTAATATAATTATTCTACTTACTACTATTATACTACTTGTATAATTATAAGATAAGATATAATATTTCTCCATACACTAGTAAACACAGTACTAATTAAACATAGCTTCAACAAATTGTTTTAATTATAAACTACCATATTAGAAAACAGCCATATTAAAAAATATTTTTTTTTACATTTTTAATACATACTTCCATATTTTGCAGTTTTAAATGTTGGAAAAATGTTACATATTTTAAATATATCCAAAATTCCACTGCAGAACAAGTAATAAATGAAAGGGACAATTTCTGATATATCTGCAATGGAAATATGTAATACTAATGTGTTCGCAAACGATTATACAATAATCATGTCAAAGGTGATTTTAAAGGCTTTTCAAAATCAGAATGATTAGGTACCTTCGTTAATGTTCAGCCACGGTTTTAGTCGAATGCAGTATCACAAAACCGAATCCTTTAACAATACGATAGCCTTAAATTACAAAAATTCGATAACTCCCTAAGCTTAGGGGCAGCTCCACTTAGGGCTAAAACATCGAAGCCTAAACTCATACATTTTATTAAAGTATATTGACTGTCATTTTCCAAAAACATTTAACAATTTCTAGCAGTATGTTTATTTGCATCAAATACGAATAAATTTTATTCTAGAACCCCCAAATTTAATTCACATTCCTACTACATAAAACCAATATTTTTAAATCTATATAATTACACCGACGATCGATCTTAAAATAAATTAAATTAAAATCAACAATAATCTGAAACGTCATCGTTTTTTTATCTTCCGCAGACAATGATGTCGATGTCGGCAATAAAATTATTGAGTCCCATCGATTTTCATTGGCCAATTCCGTCACTCGAGCAACTTCCTTAAGCGAATAAAAGCAACCCTTAATTAATAAAAGCGAAGAGCGGAAGGTTCCGGGGGATATCGGAGACCTACTTGAATGTGTTCTGATGGCTTTTCCATTCCTTCCCGGAAAACAAAAGAGTTTTAATCTTTGCGGATTAGTTCGGACGATTTTAATAACCCACAAAAGACAACGGTAGTTGTTTGTTGTGAAGTCTCTCGTAATCAATCGAACGAAATAATATTCTATTTTTCGATTCGAGCGTGAGAACTTTTAAGACAATGGTCAATTTTCTAAACATTAAGTAGACCGAAGTAATCATTAAAAATACAAATATAACCACAAAATAAGCAATAAAAAGGACGTTATAATAGAAAATAGTAAAACTTTAATAAGAAAACGCAAATCATTATTTTATTCGATTTTAATTCTACAATCAACTGAACTAAATCAGGTGAATAGGATGGCTTAGGGCGATAAAAATTATATAATAATGGAAAAGTCGCTAAGAGCTAAAGTAAGGCTTATTACAGTGCAGAAATAACCAAAAGTTAAAGGCACATCATTTGGGGCTGTTGAGACGAATACTTTGACTTACTAGTTACACAATCTGTTCAGAGGACAATAAGTATTTGTTATGTTTATTTTATAAATACATGAGATATAGAAAATCGCTTCATTAAGTGATCTCCTGTATAAAATATTATCTTAATTAATTAGTCTTATTCTAAAATCTATATGTTATATATCCAATAATCAGATCGGATGATGTTAGATGCTTTTGTCCACGCATTTCACTGTCACTTCGCATATTTAGCTGATTAGCGAGTACATTAGGATGCACTAACACTCTTTCGAAGTACTTCACACAAACACGTTGAATTACAGTGGTTATTGGTTCTAGAAGAATATACCTTGTATCACTTCATTTGAAACATAGTACGTGCCATCGACAATGGCACGCAACATTCTATTTTGGAACCGTTGTATAACGGATATATTAGACTTGCTAGCAGTTCCTCATAGCTGGATTCCATATGACCAAACAGGCTTGAGAATAGATTTATACAATAGTAGCTTTTTATCTAATGATAACTTGGTTTCGCGCCCGATAGGTCAATACTTCTAGTAGAGTTTAAGTCCAAGTATTTTTCATTTGGCGAGTATGTCCTTTTTCCAAAAAATCATATATATACATATATATATATATATGTAATATATATATATATATATATATATATATATATATATATATATATATATAACGTTCTAATAGCATGCCAATACCGTGTCGGGATATAATAATTCATCCATTTTCAAACACAAGATTTATTTTCGCACTTTAACTTTTCAAAACCATGACGTAATAACCATGTTGCATCTATCTGAACAAGTGGTAATCAGAAGACGCTATGTCTGGTGAATCCCGCTAAGTATGACAGAAGTTCTCCTTCAACCTTCAATCATCAATTCTTGTAACGTGTACCCAAGCCTGGTCATGGAAGAGAATGCTGATTTCACGTCTTTTGCGACAGTACGTCGTTCATTTCATACAATTGACGTCCATAAACATCTGCAGCAAAGGTCATTCATCATTTTTCGTTAAAACGTCTTATTTCAATAATTGAAATGTGACAGAGAAGCACCAGTAAAAATGTTTAATGAGCTTCGACAATATATTTTTTCAAATTAAACAACTATAACCGTGTCACAACACAAAACATAGAAAAGAATTAAAAAAATATAGAATATAAAAAAATAAAACTAAACTCAATTTATCAAAACTATTTAATAATTCATTCTTGATATGAACTAATTCATTGAAGTTCAGGCATGTGCATTATTATTTCCTGAGCAAAAGACATAAAAATGGAATGCTGTAACATAAAAGAAATTACACCAATATTATGATCTAAAATATTGACCTGCAGTTTAAACAATATTAATAATTAATAATGCTACTATACTTCCACCTCTAAACCTCAAACGCACATAATTAATAAGCTATATAGATCGTTCGACAAATTTCGAACCTTTATTACTTCATTACCGATTCCCCAAGCAGCATAAAACAAAGAGAGCGTCATTGTTTCCAACAGCCTCATTACTAAACCAAAAACCACACCAACCACACTACCTATATTGTTCAATTTTGTATTAAATTATCGAACAAAAGACTATTAAATATTCGAACGGTTCATAAATCGTGCGACGCTAGGTTAAACCGGGCCCGATATAGACCACCAGCTCCTTACTTCATGAAATTGTTGTACCGTCACTTAGATCGTATCTCAAGTAGAGTATCGATTGAGTTGGGGAAGGAAAAAATTAGGGCGATTTTTGCATAACAACACTTTTCTCGGTTGGATAGCGCGAGCTTAGTTTCGAAAACTAAAGGTTATTGCGTCTGATAAAGCCGAGAAAATATCACCCAATATTCCTTTCCATAAGATACCGCAGTCGTTTATTTTCTTTTTTTCGTTAAATATTCGAGACTACAGCCGTTTAGAAATATAGCATAGAGATTTTTTATCATTATTAAAAATTACAATGGGATCATTCTTTAATCGAGAACGGTATTATTTTTTACTTATTATCATACAACTTTATGTTTATGTCAAAAGAATCTTTTACTTACTAGTATTTTATATTATTTTATTTTCTCAATAATTGTATGCTTAACTGCAAATATTTCCAAATTTCATAAAATATTAGGTATTACTAATGTTGCTTGGCACATTTAAAATTCATGGGTAATTTATATATTACTATTTTGATTTCATTTTCTTGATTGAACGTCATGTTTACATACCAATACAAACACTAACTGAAGTCTTATTGATAATTATTTATACACACGTCTACCTTGATATAAATATCACAGTATCGCTAATATTTTAACGCTAATAATATTACCGTCTCTACCTATCTACAACTGCAACTAACATCTTACATTGACGAATATATTCTTCAAAGCTGAGATTGGGATAAAATTTGATTGAAGTAGATACCCACAAAACATTATTGTTTAATATTTACCTCGGTTCTTATAAAACAATTGGTGTTATTTCAAAATGTTATTACCTTTACCTTCATTCTCCCAAACTATTGGTTGGTATGATTTCATGTTTTATTTATATCCTCCTTGCTGAATAGATTTTGTATCGTATTTAAATTATATCCGCCGAGACGACTCCAAAAAAGACCTACTTGCCTAGAAAACCTCAAAACAGTCTAGCAGGTTTAGATAAAACCATCTTGCTAGACAATTCACGTTACTTCAGTTAGATAACCATACATTAAAATGATTCAAGGACACGGAATATCTGCCATGGGATCCACGATATGACATATCGCACCGTCTTGCTGGTACCACAAGTTCTTGATATCTTTCTTATATCTTTCAATTTGCGCTAAAGTATTCTATTGATCCTGTACTGATTAATAACACTGCCGACCTAGAATACTTACCACAACAGTATTGACTGTTGTTATAATATATTAATTAGAAATTCTACTAGAACAAATGAGGTTCATTATCACATTGCTTATTCTTTCTCGAATTGTATATTGTTTACAGTTATTAGATACAATTATACTCTTTTAGTTGTAAGGATTCAAGTTAAATATACTTCATCACAAAAGATACTGAACATTGTAAATAGAAATTCTAGGTTTGAAGAGGCTCAAATGCTTAAAATTGCAGTCATAATACACAAAGAGGATTTGCTATCCATTTCACCTGATACTTTTGAAAAAATAGTCTATATACTAGCAGAAATAAAATAAATATTATACAACAAAATATTAATCAACCATATGTCCATGACAATTGAAATAATAATTGTATTATCAGATTATCCCTTATTTTTATCAACAAATAACATATAGTCTGATTATTCAACACTTATGAGTTTATATAAGAATATCCGAAAATAAAAATACTCTATGGTAGCCCCAACAGACATATTGTTTCTCTGGTGCGAAACTCAAATACTGCTGGGAAGTCTGAAAAAAAAGTACTTAAAAACACTTAATAAAAAGAAACTAATATAATATAGAAAATAGATAATTTAATGGGAAGAAGAGGCGACGGATTGTACGGCTATACAAAGGGCCAGTGCTGGTAAAATCAGATAAAAATAATTCCAACGTCTAAATTTAGATATCTCTCTCGTAACATCATTCAAAACAGATGGCCCCTCAGATCAAAATGCATATAACACCTCTCTTTTAAAAAAAGACCATAGAGATAGGCATAGTCTTTGGCCCGTCTGGGGAGCTTATAGTTATATGCAGCTTATATTAAATTATATTAGATTATCGCCTGTACCTCTGTTCACCAATTTGCCTTTGAAGGTCTTCGAAGTGGCACTGTTTCTATCTAAATTTCAATGGTGTCACTCCATGGAATGGTTTTACAAGTTTTGGTGACTCCAGATTCAAATAGTTTACGACTAAGAAACTGAGCTACTATAATCCGCCTTTGGCTGCAGTTCACACCGAACACCAAGTTTCTGTTCAAATTTCAGTAGACTGTGTTAATTCACAACAACTTCAGTCGGCTTTTGGTCATCGTCTACCTTGAACTGTGATGTATGTGCAGGGAATCCACGGACTTAGGGGTGATTTTCAAAGCTTGAATGTTTTTACTTGGAATAGTTTATGACTGGGACTTTTGTGACCTTACAGCTTCAGCTGCGATACTTTTGCCTTAAGTCCAATTAACTACATCCAGGAATTCTTTGAGTAACTGCGGAATGGTTGTCAATCCAATGTTAAACTGTTTTCTGTTCTTGATAATCAATTTGATTTCCGTTAATTGAAACAATTCAAAAGAAAACAACTTCATATTCTCCCCGGAATCCTACCGACTGCGCCAGTTATAAAATGGGAAAGGGTTTTTAACATAAAAACTATACATTTTCTAATTACAGGAAAGAAGAGGCGAGTGGTTAAACGGCGATATAAACTGCCACTAAGAGTAAAAACATATAAAAGCCATTCTGACGTCTGTTTTTAAATATCTCAATCCTAACACCATTCAAAACAGATGGCCTCTCAGATCACAGTTCAGCTCTAGCCAGTGCATTACTAGTTGGATAATATAACATATATAGGAAATTTAAATAAATAAAAGAATTGCGTCCGTAATACCTCATTACCGCTTATCGCAACACACTCTTATTTAAAAATTATATAAAACAAATTATTTTTCAATTCTTTTGAGTACAAACCGTTTAGCTCTAATTTTATTTAGATATAGAAATAATAATGTTATAGAGAAAGTGGCATGACATCAATTCTTAACGGAAAGCCCAAACACTAGAAACCGAGATAGAGAAGCCTCTTTCATTCGCCACCCGTTCCTTGACACAAAGCAGAATAAGACGCCAAAAGCGCCAAAAAACAATAAACAATTTTCCTCTTGGAAATCTTTCCGTGCGGTTTTTCCAGACAATGGCTTCCGCTCTAGCGATAAAAGTATTGAGACCTATTGATTTTCCTCAGCCAATTTCCACACTCTTTGTTAGAGAGGTTCTTTCGATGAATAAAGGCAACGTTTAATTAAGAGCGGCGGGCGATGGGAGCGCTCGGGGATGAAAATATGCATCGGACGGTTTTCACAAGACAAAAGAATTTTAATCATTATGCGATAATTTGTTCGGTTTTCATAAATGAGAAGAAAGGATAGGATCTGTTTGTTGTGGCTGTTAAAACGGCTCAATCGGAAAAGATTCTTCTAGGAAAGTAACAATATCAAGTAAGAGATTAACTTTTTAATGAAAATTTATTATACCACCATTTGAATAAAATTAGTTATAAGGGTTATTCTGTGTTAAGAAGTACCCGCTTTTTAAGAAGAGCGACATGAGATAAATGATAGCATTTTAATCTAATTATATAACATTTTTATTAAAATAGCTCAATTGTGCATACTGTAAGGGAACTAATCTAATTAAACTAATGAATCAAAAATGTTATGTATTATAATTTAATTTAACCTTATAGTACATCTAATGCACACATTATCGAAAATTTTAGAACTATAATTAATTATACAGCCACAATAATGTATAAGTTAGAGTTATTTTATTATATTTACATTGAACTTTTTTCCACACTAGTATAGGTAGAGGTCTAAGTGCTTTTTTCATGTAGTGGTATCCCCGAGGACCTAATCCACCTAATTAACAATTGTGCATCTGAGTAATGTATTTTACTTTCGTTAGAGAGTATATTTATCTTTTACGCCTAGTTCTTGTTTCCTTCGATGCAATTTCCTTGTAAAGTCATTTTGATACTACTATAATTCTCCTTAGTTTGTTCTGTTACCACTTGTATACATCTTTCTTGGTAAAACTACATTTAATCACTGCATTCTCCTTAATGCATTTGCCATATCTGCAAAACAGTATATTTTGAACAATAACACACATGCCCATAAGGCTTTCACACTTTTTCCTACAGTCAAAGTATCAAATTATATACTGACCTTTAGTTGTTTTCTCTTTCATCACCCTGTTTTGATAATTGTGAGCATTGAATCATAAACCAATATTCATAACGTTTTATTCAATCACTATAACTTTCAGAAACACTAATTAAATGAACAGTTAAGCTTTTTGTTTTCAATCCATCAAGAACTTGCTCACGTGTCTATCATTTGTCAATTCCTTCTTCAATGTGTCTGATCGAGCTTATCTAAACCGAAGGTGTTATTTTCAACAATGTCTCTTTCCATAAATCTAGACAGTTATAACAATAACTTATTTAACTTTTATGGAATCTGATTAGTAACTCTATATATCGTGATATTTTCATTAAAATACTTTTGAGATTCATAACTAATTACAATTTCACAAATATATTTAGATATAATGAAGAAATTTTGTCCTTTAAGTGTATAAAGACTGGTAAATAATTTACTGCTGTAACTGTACAGGTCTGGTATTTAACATTTCCCTTTGTCAAAATAAGTTTCGTTGAAATTGTCCCAGTTCAATTCCGACTATTTGTTGGAAAGTTCCCAGTCGATTATAATAACGTTGTTCAAGTAAGCAGGAAGGGAATTTAGTTACGGGACCAGAGTGATAACACAGACTGTGATTTCGGATAGTTGTGGAATGTTCTGCACTGTATTGTTTAGATCTGAAGGGGTATAAAGTATATAAATCATTGTTATTTCTGACAAGTAGTGATACTGAATTAGAATAATTCAAATGATTACCTGATAAGTTTCATTACAAAATATTTAGTCTGTTTCGTCAAAATAATCAATATTTACGGCTACTTTTAAATTTTGAATTCGGTATAAATTCTAATTTTAATAAATTATTTTAAAGGGATCCATGCATGTCAGTCACGAATTATATAAGCTGATAACGCTTTTTCTATATTTCACATTATATTTAATCTATTTCATCGAGTCGAATCGGGTCCATTAACTCGCTGTTGACTTTAACATTTTAACTTTTTAAAGCTTTTAACTAAATCCCGTAACCTTCGAGTATCAAGTTTGCTTATGCAATTTTCTTAAACTTGAGGAAATCTTATATTTTCTATTGTATTTTATAATAGAGTTATCATTGCTCACATTTTTCTCCGCGTCCAACAAAGTTTAGTTTATTTCGTTAGTATTAATCTCCAAATTTTAACAGCAAATTTATAAAAATTAAAAAGTTGTTTTTAAGGTTATTTAACAAGCCCTAAAATGATATGACCAGAAAAATTTAATCAATAATGATTTGATAATGATGCGAAGATGCATATAAAAAAATATTAATAGTTAAACTTTTTAAAATCCATTACAGTTCCGTATAAAAACAGACAATTTAATACCGGGGCAAAAATAGTAAGGAACCAAATACTTTAAATTAACGTCGGCTCATATCGACCGAAATCGACGATCAATTGTTTGGTAATTAACTACTTTCATACTGTGAACTGTTTCAGTCGACTTCTTTCAGCCGCTATTTTCAATCCGACTGACTTGACTACATTTTATTACCGACTGTTGCAATTTTCGATCCCACTAGTTTCATTCAACTGGTTGTTCCGGTTTTGTCGTCCTAGCCGCGACCTTGAAAAACAAAATTATGCCAAAATTATGCTTGCATAGCTTTGTATGTAATATATGTGGTTTTATATTTTCTTTGTAGCACGATTATAAATGACAATATATTGAACATTAATACAGCAGCATTTTAGAATTCAATTTTTCAAGATTATTTATTAATGTAATAAGGTGAAAAAAACAACATTATTATTGTATTTAAGAACGGTGCTATGGTTAAATTGATGACAAAGATTGATATAAAAAATAGGATAAAAATATTTAGGGTCTCTTTACAATCAACTCAAATAGATAAAATATAAAAATAATTTTACATCATTCAAAATAAAACTATTATTTTGAACGCAGTAGAACCCAGCAATTATCTCTTTCATTTGTTGCTATGTTCCAAATATTAAAATACCAATTAAACATATTTGATCATTATTTCATTTCTTTTTTTCACACTGACACAAACAATCAAACTCAAAAATGAATATGGGAAAAAATTTGTCTCTAATCACGAATCGAAAAACAGTAGTATTAATAAATATTAATTAGTCTAGACTAGTCGGTATTTTTTGCCACCGACCAGTTCGTCCGTTTTGCGACTATCGACTGTTTCGACTGTTTTCAATTGATAGTTCTCAACGCTAGTTTAAATCCTAAACGTCCTCTCAAAATCCTTCATCTTCAAGTCATTAAAGACAATTTTGCAAAATTATTTCCATGGATAAGGCATCAACACATTCACAGGCATTTATGACACATTCACATTTATAATGGTATAAATGATGCAGGTTATAAACTATATAGATAGAAGATAATAAGCTTGATAAGACTAATATTCAGCACCAGAGACCTGACAAAATAAGAACTTTAGTCTTTTAGAATGTTTCTTTAGTTATTTAGTCAGTTGGCAGCCTTAACGCCGAGGATCGTGAAGCAGTAGTTTGTCACTAAAATATCAAGGATATTGACGTTACTAGAAATCTGAATACATTAAAAAAAATTTAGAACAGTTTCTGGAAACATACTACTATGGTCTACAAATTCGTACTATGCAAATTTATGTCCCTTGGAACGACACCTAAAACTTTCCTCAATTCAATTTTAATATCCTCAATAAAAATACGGCGATATTTTTGAAGTACTTGTTTAAGTTTATGAAATAGTCAAAAATACCGACGAACAGCTACATAAAAAAGGTCTTAAAGAATAGTCATTGTTCACAGTTAGGTTTGATAAAGAATTAATAAAACTAGAGGTTTTTGCTCTATTCCTATTTTCAATTAGAGTGACAGTTTCGAGTAAACAAGATTCGAACCGGCGATTCGACACATGGTTATATATTTATCATTATTTATCATTGTTTAATATTTGTGATTGTCCTTAAGCAAGAGTATAAAATCCTACAAAGAAAATGATCGCACGCCAGTAACCAAGCTGGCTAAGATCGTATGTCTTCTGGGGCGATCTCAATGCGGAGAACCGTGGTTCAAAGTCCACGTTAAAAAATAGGTCCAGTCCAGATAAACCCTAGTTGGTAATTATATTTTTATTGTTACCTGATCTTATTTTAACTCATGTTAAACATCAACAAGAAACAACGAACATAGCACAGCCTGTATTATATCCAAAACGACTAAAACCCTACTATATTCTCCTACCAACCAAATAAATGTTAACGATTGTTATTTCTTTACAGAACATAATTATTGTTCCCATTGAATTAAAACTCCTAACTCTCGAACTGTACGTAGACTCCTACCGTTAATTTACTTCTTCGTTGCTCCCTATAATCGCATTAGAGAGCCGGGCTTTCAAATTTGGTGGTCGCCGATTCTCTTTTTTTTTGTTCGGGCACCAATGAAGTTTCGATCTGCAACGACACGTAGATGGATCGCTCCTTTTAATTCGTTTTGTCCGCCGCGATATCTGTCAGTAGTTTCGATACGGAAAACTGTAAAAACTTCGTTCGTTTGTGTAGTGGTAAAAAACGACTTTTTGTTGTTTTTGTTCCGTTTTCTTTTTTTACAGTACGCGGTCGGGTTCACAAGCTTTAAAATAGGACTAGTTAAAAAGTACCCAGAATAAACTTCTTGTTTTTTTTTTCATCACTTTTTACCACCAATTTAGTTTATACAGCTCTATTATATATCAATGTTTAACAAAAAAATAGAAATATTAAATTGTAAAGAACTAACGAATTGATATTATCCCTTCTTTACGCAAACTAATCTGCAAGAACATTCAACAATGCAAAGATGTTTATAATGAAACAATATCTATTTTAAATATATATTTGATAATATGTAACTATATACTAAATACATATTAAATATCCATAACTAGTGAACAGTAGGATGTTTTAACTCGCACTTCTTCAAAGGTTCCATGTTACAGACACAAGTAATACAAGTGTACTTCTTTATAACTGTTCGGTGATTTTTTTTAGAATTTTCTGACTAAAGAGCTCAATCAATCGTTACCGTTGTATTGTTTTACCGAAAAATTTTTCAATTAGACCATTGCATTGCATTCTGTCACTGATATTCTACCTTCGTTTGTCTCGGGATTGTTTCTGCAGGCATATTTGCTATTATATTTTGTTCTCGATGTTTATCTGGCTTTAGTAGTAAATGTCTTTAGTAGTGAATGACTGCACCTGTTACTTGCTTATACTATTGTAACACTACATTATTCAATTTGTTCAGTTGACGTTGGAAAACATATGCAGTAACAGTTTAATTTGGTTTTAGCATACACCACCACTTACCACCCATTACTGATCAGCAGGACGTTATGGCTATGAATATTTCACTTCGGTGTCGATATAGATCATTCCTGGACTAATTCGTGGCTTTTTACGTTTGGGATTGTTCAAGTTGAGTTCACTAACTGAATGTTGTGCTGACACAGAAGCATTATCAAGAGTTAAATAGCAGGTCTATAAATTACTGTGTATTAAATCGCACCGCGTACATTTGTAACAAATTTCATGTTGGTGCCTCTCCAAAAGGATTCACCTTTCAGTATGTATCGTTTTGTCGAAGTGTGAATAAGACATTTCTTCATTTTATTGGAAATATCTGAATTTATACTGTTTTTACTATTTTTACTTCAATGTGAATAAAAAGGTGGCTGAGGGTCATCGAATGCTGTGCGAAACTTAGATCAACCATACTCCATCGGTTTCAATATGCGAATACTGGTTTCGATATTTTAGGTGTGATTTTCGTACGGAAGACGAAGAGCATTCTGGACAGCCAAAAAAAATGTAAAGCCTTACTCGATGAAATTATTAATGAATATAGTTGATGCGTTTGAGCCGAAGAATGCGAAATATACACAACAATATTTTTCTTCAAAATGACAACGCTCGACCACATGTTGCAGAACCGGTGTAAGTAATACCCCACCGGCCATATTTTCCAGACCTTTCTTCTTCTGACTACTACTTGTTCCGAGATATGAGTCATCACCTGTCTTAGTAGCGCTTCTTTTCTTAAAGAAGATATCTAAACATGGGTCGATTCGTGGATAGCCTCAAAAGATACATAGCTTTTCGAGATAGAATACGTGGACAATGCTTTAAATAAAAACCCGTTTATTTACGCCAATATATAATTTTTTTACTTATTGTTTCTCACAATAAATAAATGTTGAGGGTTAAAAAATTAAATATAATTTCAAACAATTCAATCCTCAAAATGTTTTTCAATAGTTTTAAATAAAACAAAATAATCAAAAAAACAATAATTTATGCAATTGTCAAAAAATCCACTTGTAATGAGAAAAAGCAACATCGAGTGGCTAAACCAGTGATGTGTATGAGAATGTATCCTGTAAACATTTTAGGAATTGTTTTTTTAATTATAATAATATTATTTTATTTTATTTTGCACTTGTCTCAATATATATTTTAATAATATCCATTAAAATGAGTAAACTCTACCCGGCATGCATCATCAAAATAAAATGTGTTTGCTTAATCTAATATATAATCTAATAATCTCTTTTTTGTTATATTTGAGAGTTATTGGTCTCAGAACTAATCAGATGTAACACAGTTCTAAAACAATATCAAATTACGAACGAAACTAAATAAATATACAATTTGAAGGACTAAGTATAGAAGAAGTAAATTCATACAAAATATGAAGAAATCGAAAGTAAGAGAAGTTTGCAAAAGGAATATAACGCCAGAGTTAGAAAACCATGAATTTATACTTCGCAATGTATAACAAAACAGTGAATCCAATTTAGAAATGGAAATATATAAAAAAATATATAAACCAATCCACAGCCGAAGAATAAACGGCGGAAATTAAATGTATCGTAAGGTTGAGAAAAATATTATATAAGAATACATAGAAATGAGACAGCTGGTATCATGGAGCCATTTGCGGTGCATGGAAGGAACAAAACAAGTTAAGAAAGTTTGGGAAGGGGGCGAAAGGATGATCTAAGCCAATCTGAATCAATGGTATTAGTGACTGCATACTGCAGAAAAGAGGAAAAATTCCAGCCCAAGTAAAACTGTTGAGTATAAGCAATAAAATATTGGATAAAATTTGTACGAAACATAAACAAATATAGCAGTGTACAAGACAGCAAATATAATACATTTATACCAGTGGTACAAAGGGTGTCTTGACTATTCAAAATCGATTCAAGCGACCGTATTGACTCTTGATGAGTCTTTGCTTATAAATATTGTCTATAGAGCTAAAAGAAAATGATGAAGGAGAAAATAAATTATTTTCTTCTTTCTAAATATAATAATATTTTTATATAAATCGACGGATTTTTCATATACTAACCGATGACAATTTAATAAATCTTAAAAATCTTAATTAATGCGATACAAATAGTAAAAAAAATAAAAAGCAATTAACGTTGTTCACAAGATCACCCACCAAAATTGTATTAGAGTTCTATTAACTACTACCTCCGGCCTTCCAGCTGTGCAATCATCGCTTTCAGATTAAAAGACTTTACACTGCCGGTACGTGCGTTTCTACTGTTAATTTAGTTTTTCCTAGCTCTCTAATCGTATTAGCGTGCAGCTCTTTCTAGTTCCGAGGCCGTCGATGTCCGATTCCGCTTTTTTTGCCTCCCTTTCCTCCGCCCCAATTTCTCGACGCTTTTGTCGGTTCGGCGATGAAGTTTCCATCTGCAGTGGCACGTAGTTGCATCGGTTCTTTTAATTCATTTTACTTCCAACGATTTCTTGTCGGGGATTTGTACTAGCAAACCGCAAAAACCTCATTTACCCTACCGAATAAAGGATCAGGGACTTCTACTCGTTCACTTTTTCTCATCTTTTTGTTTCCACTGACTTAATCAGTTTAGTATTTGAAGTGTATCACTTTCAAGGCTATTTGCACTTGCTCGATGAGAAGTGGATACGATAAAATAACAATATAACATAATTTCGCTTATTTGACATACCAAAAGTAATTTTCAATTTAAATATTTTTTATTTTACATACTTATAATTTTCTATTATTTTTAGTTCATACTACATTGAAATTATATTTTTAATTAAAATGCTTACCACTGTTGATAGATGATAATTCTTACAGTATAAATTAAGATATAAATTATATAAAACAATTTAATTTTCCAAAATTATAAATTACGCTTTTCTAATAAGTGCTGATCAAAGTTGATATGGTGTGTGTAAGATATTACGGAATTATAATATATAAATATATTATTCGTTATTTATTATTAAAACCCATGTATTATCCATCCAGTTGATTTGAATTACGACCTGAGATATGTTAACTAAGGACACCAGTCAAAAGATATACCTCTTCAGAAAACCCTACAACAAATATTCAGAGCCAAATCATACGATCTTAGTAACCAATGCACTTTATCTCGAGCGATCACTCACATCCATATTGTCCTGAATGAGCTGAAGTAAAAGGCACTGAAGTGATATGCGCTACAAAAGGATGATCATTTTACCAAAGCCTTTCGAAAAGTTTTGTCTCACATTTTTGAGAAAAGTGGGGCACCTGTCGGCCTAATTTGGCACGGATTAAACGAGGATTAAATAATAAAAAGGGAAATAAGTATGCTAAAACATTATTAAACGAATATTCTAATATTCAGCAATGTTGTTTAACATTTTGTTTTATTTTTAGTTATTCCTGTATTGCTGAAACTATTAAGGAGTTATGACAAGTTTGGATACAAAACGATTAAGAATAGCATGATCTCGTCCTCTTTGTTTGCAATATATTTAGAATTTCGAAATATTCGAAGCTGTTGATTTAATTTGATATCTGGTGAACAGAAAACAGCCAAGAAAAATTGTTCCTGCTTAAGGATTGATCTTAATTGATATGGTTCTGGAGACACTGTAGTAGAGGTAATTCTAAAGGTTACTAAGATTATTATTTTAAAGGTATTTACTTCTGATTCATGTCAGACTTCTTTAGTAAATACATTTTTTCGCAAAGCACATCAAAAATTAACACTGCAAAAAATATTAACAATTATAAAATAGCTTCATATATTTTAATTCTTCATTTCTTGGTGATTTGTTAGTGAAACAAAAGACAAAATAGAAAATAGTAGATAAACACAAGCCATAGAAGGCAAATTAAAGATATTAAAGATGAGCAAAGGCAAGATTGAAGAGTGGGATAAATAAACAAGGAACTATGCAATTTTAATTAAAGATTTAAATAAAGAAATTATTATTCTTATTAATCAGCCAGGTGTATTTACTGTTTTTGCAATATATATTTTAGGTAAGAAATGTGGATAAAAGATAAAGACTATATGAATACATAAATGAAATATTCATGCAGCAGTTTAACTGAAACTAACTACATAACTTACATAGATGGAACATATGGAACAATTAGAAGAAAGAACACGTCTTACATTTATTATTATTATTTATTATTCCTCATTAATTATTCCATATATGGTTTATAACATAAAAGTAAAAAAAGATGTATACTTATATTTGATGCACTGAAGATTTTACAGTTTTGAAATAAATCTTACTTATGGCACTTTGTTATAATGTTCAATAGCGTAGTAATTTAAACTTGTCAATACTTTGTTGATTATTAAAAAGCTTCGAAGACTAGTCAGTGACCAAACGACATTATGTATGTTCATTATCCTTGGACCCGATAATCACATGGATCTTGTACGACACTTTCACAGCAGCAATTTGCTAGGCACGTCAGATATTTTAATATTTAATATTTAAATATTTTAATACGACTGGTACTTAATTGTTTACTAAATTCATCGATCGAATTTAGCAACCAAATATTGGAGAGACAACTATAAAGGGTCACTAACGAAAGGTAATTTTGATAATAAATCTTATCGCTTGTAGGTGCTATACAATCTTAGTGATTTATCATTAATGAATAAAAAACATAGGTTACGTAGGCCAAAATAACATCATGTTGTAGCTTTTTTTATCACAGTAGATACATCCCTTAATATTTAAAGTTAAGAATGAACCAGTTATTTGACAATGATTTTCATTCATTTCAACTAAAATATATAAAAGCGTAAACATTTCTGAACAATTCTTACAATATATATTTCGTTTCGTACAAGTACTATTTATAAAGTAAGTCGAAAAAGAAAGCTGTTTCAACACAACCATAATGGTGAGTGCTTGCATTTCCCAAAGAGCCCTTAGCAATATTCGAATGTCTGGACCATCGACCAAGCACCTACATAATAATTGCAGAAGATTAATGAGCAAACTAAAGGGCGGCGAACCTAGTTCCCGTTAACGAAGGAACTTTCTAAAGACATGTTCCACTTTGTAGTAATTGTATTCGTATAGACGCCGAAGCCAACTGGTCTAGTGCCAACGGACAACCCGATACTCTTCGATGGAGCGACGCTGTGGTCATCACGATAACTTAACGCGTCAAATTAATTAGACCTTGAGAGTTCCACTCCACGTCCGGTATCAAATTTAGCAGCAGTTACCAAACAGTTTGCGATTGTATATATCCAGATAATTAATAGATTATTTGGGTGTTAATTAATGCCCACCGAGCGGCCGATAACGCAGCCGGCTCGGATCGGCTAGCCGGGCAACAGGGATAGGAAACGGGTTGATTGGTGTTGCAGTCAGTTTTTGGTCTAATGAGTGTCATCGCCGGTAATCTAACTATTAATTTAACTAATTAATAATATTACTAGTAGATAATAATTATTTATAAATTTAACTAAGTGTTTAATGGCACTATATATCATATTTTATTACAAATGCCGTAAATTGAATTAAATTTACTCAGTTTGTCTTTAACAATTGTTACCACTTTATTGCATTTTATATCACAATGCGTAATGTGAGCACATTATATATGGAGTATGACACCGAAAACTATTAGTTAATCATGATCAATGATTGATTAAGAAAGTAAATTTTTAAAAAATTAAGTGAAAGTTGAAACGAAATGAAAACATACGTGGGCAACCAATTTTCACTGACAACGATGAAATTAAAAATAAATACGAAATATATCAAGAGTAGTAAGTAGTAATTATTACATTATTAATTATTACTAGTGATCGCTTTGTGGTCGAAATTCGAACACAATTTATAAATTTAATCATTTTTCTCTCATAATAAAGTAAAAAAGAATAACTTAAAAATGATACTTTAATATTACTAAAACTAGCAATATTTTCGAGGTAAGACCCGACAAAACTCCGTAACAAAAGTCCTTATATTAAATAGTAATTTCCATTAAGTTCTAATAAACAATGAAGTGTTAATATGTTCAAATGACTACATCACTAAACATTATAACAAATGTTTCATGAGTAAGATTATTTTCAGAACTATAACAACTTCAAAACATATATGTTTTTATTTATTTTTATGTTATAATCATAAACATAGAATATTAAGTGAATTAATACATATTTGTAATATTATTTTTACAATATAGAAATTTTGTTAAAGTAATATATTTACAATCATTAAATGAATTAGTGACTTCTCAAATCTTACTTATATAAAGAAAATAATTTATATAAATGATTAACGATTCAAATAATAAATTGCCATATTGTTACATATCTTAAACATCTTAGTAGTTGTCAGCTGTTCAGTAATATTTACCAAATTACTGTTAGTAATTCATGTTTTTCTCTATTTGTTCATGTGTTCCATCTAGGTGATTTATGTAGTTAGTTTCATTGTATCTACATATTTTCATTACTTCATTTATGAGTCAATATAATGTTTACCTTTTTTACATATTTTTCACCTAATATATATAAAAAAATAGTAAATTGTATAAAAAATCAGGCCTATTTGATGTAAAGATAATTTCTTTACAAACATTTTTAAATAAAATTGAATCATTCTGTGGTTATTTATTCAACTATATCATCATTAAAATAGTAGCTGTCATATTTTTGTCCTATCAGTAAATTTATTTTCAAGCATTTTTATTATTATTTCATTTTTTTATTTCAAGCTATCATTTTGTGTAATATTCGGAATTCTCACCATTATAGATAGCTACAAATAGCTAACGACTTCTGTGGGTTTCGTTAATCTATTGCTTTCTATTTTACCTTGTTTTCCACATGATGACAAAAGACTCAATAAGAGAGAAACTAAAAAATTCATTTTAACTCTTCAATAAATACTTCTTAAATTGATTCACAAATCAATCCATTTATTACCTGCAATAACTGGTTACTAATAAAATCTAAAATGGATTAGAAGACAATAAAAAATTTAGAGAAAAATCTTAATAAACTTTACAAATATATTATACAATTACTATGCTATGTCTCCAGAACCTTATCAATTAGTACCGGTTCTTAAGAAAGGACAATTTTTCTTATCTGTTCTGAGTTTTCCAGATATCTAATTAATTGAAATTATTTTAATGAAAACTGGATTGATTGGTGTTTATATTATGAATCTGAAAAAGCTGCTTCAGCACTTAAACAGCCCAGACGATTATTTTTATTTTGGAACATTGTCTATCTATATTAGGATGATGTTTTCGAATATGTCCTGACTTTTTTCACATCAAAAAATATCTTCGGATAAAAGGTACACAATAATTTGTCGTCCCTACAAATTATGTAAAATGTAACTTTATACGATCATACTTTTCTTTATTATTTATCACACCAGTTTGGGACTACTAGCAAGTATTCAACAATTGACCAGGTCCACAGAATAACAGATGTTATTGAAAAAGCCTACGAAAGTAAAAAAGTATGCTCAGCTATATTCTTGTAGCACAAGCCTTCGATAAGGTGTGGCATGAAGGCCTTGTTAATAAACTACAGAAGATGCTACCAAAACAACACACCGAACTATTAATATTGTACATTACAACCAGAATATTTAGAGTCAAATAAGAAGAAGCTTACTCTACAATAAAAGAAGCTAATTAATAATAATCAATAAAAGAACCAATATTTTATCTACTTTACACTTGTGATATACCACAATTGGATATACGATATAACATTACGATGGCTACATTTGCTGATGAAACTATAGCTATCTGAGACCACAGTGAAGAAGCCTCACGAAAATTACAACAGGCAAGTGACAATATAAATAATTGGACACAAGCTTGGAAAATAAGAATTAATGAAAGTAAAGCTGTACATGTGTAGTTCACCTATAAACAGACCATACAAGCACCAATAACATTAAATAATAGTATCATTCCATACAGCAAGGGCGCTAAATATCTCGGAATGGATCTTGATACAAAACTTCGCTGGAAGGAACATATAAAGAAGAAAAGAAAAGAACTGGAATTGAAATATAGGAAAATGTACTGGCTAATTGGAAGGAAATCACAATAATCAGTACATAATAAATTGCTTTTATATAAGCAAATACTGAAACCTATATGGACATACGGAGTTCAATTATGGGGATGTTCTGCAAAGAGTAGCATAAATAAAATACAAATTTTTTAGAACAAAGTCCTGAGAGATATTGTGGGCGCAACCAAATACTTTAGGACTGATTACCTACATCGAGACCTTCAGATACCCACCGTCAGTCAAGAAATCAAGAGAATTGCAAGGGAGCATGAGGAAAGACTCCATTCTCATGAGAATATTGAAATATTGCAGCTTTTGGATACCACCAGAACAGGACACAGACTCAAAAGAATCAAACCATCTGATTTTGTGTAGTATTGTGTAGTGAGGTGCCTATATTAAAAAATACAGCAGTGACATGTATAAACATTATTTCACCAGAGACTGAAATAAGGCCGATTGGTCCTCCTAGTTATATACTTATATTTAAGTAATCATAAAGACAAATTGTAGGTTAGACGTAAACGACTAGTAACAATGTATTAATTTAATAAAAATACTTTTCTTAATCGTTAAATTATAACTAACATAACTTTATAATAGTTCCAACAAAAGCGGAATAAGCTCAAATATAACAAAATCTTAAACAACACTGTTTAAAATTTCACAAAATCTATTAATAATTTTTAACTCCCTCACTTTCCGTGTTAATATCATTTCAAATTCAAAACGTAAGGACTTGTCTTCCGATTGCTATGACGAAATTTTGGATGACAACTAGTACTGACAGATAATAGTACTTATAAATAATTCTACTGAAGAGTGCCCTGATAAATATATCTACTGACGGGGCGTAGTACTGGTAGATAATGGTATTGATATCAATAGTAATAGATATTAACTATGATATTATTGATCATAATAATGTTAGATAAGAGTGATATTTTATAGCAAATATAAACATGTTAGGATGAAGTATGATATGTGTCACAAAATGATCCAAATGGACTGAAGGCCACAAAAAACACGTTACGTACCGTCTTTCTACCACTAACACTTACAACAGTCGATATGCAGTGGGATCAAAAGTTGGCGAACACCGCTAGAATAAAGCTAAAATAATATCCAAGTCGTGCCTGCATTGCATACATAAAAAAGGCAGAAACAAGGATGCTAAATACGCTGTCACCATAGTCATAGTGGAATAAAGAGCATCTATGTATACTTCAAATTATTAATAATCCATAACATCAGTAATTAATATCCACTATATCAACAATGTCAAATATAGAAATAGCTATAGTTTATAATTTTCAGTTGCGACCATAAAACGCTATAGCCTTTAATTTAAAAGTTAAAAGATAGGGCAGGACAAAAAATTGTAAAAATTAACATGAAAAAATAGGTACTAACTCTGAGCGTTGCAACTTTAAAACTGAACTGTTATGACATAATGACATGTCAATATATCACTTTTATCAATAACGGCCCACCAAAAAGAATCAAAAATATTACCATTCATGGTAATTGCCTCTGTTGCTGCAAAGATTGCAGATGCCCTATTGCTTTTTACACATTATCTTTAAAATATTCTCACTAAACATAAATGCCGCAAAAATAAAAAATACCTAAATAATGAAATACCAAATGATCTTCAATGGCATTTCAAACAACGTATATATTGATTTATGATTTATGGTTTTTCTTGAATGTTTTTGTTTGTGTCTAAAATTTATAGAGGGAACATAAATAGCAGAAAATCCGTTTCTATACATATTCACAAGACATTATGTTACGTTCATCAGTTCTCACTGTATGTTTCCTCCAATTTTAACTTCATTAAACACATGTTAAATTGAAGCCTTTAAAATTTTGCCAGTTATATTTTGCATCTGTATATTTGACCTTTAAGTTCAAAGACCCCGAACTGACGCATTCTAAAACTAATGCGAATCACAGTCACCCTTAACGTGGTAGCCACTAAGACCAGAATTCCTCCCTTTCTATTAACTTTACCTTCACAGTGTTATTAAAACCATCAAGGGACTTGGCTAACAAATAGCTGTTTTAGAACTCGGACAATTACAGTTAAACTTCATTCCGGCATAGCAAAACACTGAATCAGAGAAGCTGTTCAACATTTATGCAAAATATATTTTGTTTAATATTATTTACTTCAAATAATTTAGCAGCCATAAAGAAATACTTAATAGCAAATTTATTTACATAAATAGATCAATTTTTTAAACCAGTAAATATTTTTTTAAGTAATATTATTTTTATATTAACACTAGCTAATTCTCGCAAAATCTATTGATATGTGGCTTATATTTCTTCAAACTTATCTTTTCTGGTCAAACTTTGGTAATAATTTAAGCTTATAAAGTCTACTAATATTGACAATAAGTTTCATTTTCAGTAATCAGTTAGTTTGACTCATAATTTGTTTATATAGATTAATTTTAAAAACAAATAGCATCTTCAATTAAGTGATAATATAATGGTGTTGAACGATTTGTCCTAATATTTATATATCCATTAAAAAAATTCCAGTGAAAATCATTTATCAAAAAGATTAAAATATAAGATTAAATTAATAAAATGATATTTAAATATTAATCATTATATTTTTATATTCGGAAAAATATTTTAATCAAAAAAATTTTTTTAAATCCTATCGCAGCACCACCTACCAGTCCAATTGCGAATCTGAACATTCCGAGAAAAGTCAAAAAATCAATCCAGCGGTATAATGTTTCTACAATGTTAACCACACTGATAATTATGTTTTAAAATGTTTGTACGACAAGTGCATTAGATTTTAATTAATAACAAAGGATTTAAAAACGAGACATTGATATTGTAAATTTTATATATCGGATGGTCCCAAGGCATATTGTTGTACAGTAGGTAATAATACTGCACTATTTACAATCAAGCAAATATTTATATATATATATATATATATATATATATATATATATATATATATATATATATTATTATTATTATTTAGTTTATTAACTTTTGCTTCATGTAAGCTACAATATTTTTTAGACATTTCTTTATAGATATAAAAACATATTCAAAAAGATAAAGAAAACGTATTATATCCAAATCTAGTAGTCTAATATTGTAGCACATTTTCTGTGTTTAAAAATCTATCAATTTTAATAATATTCCTACTAAAGTAGAATATATAAACTAAAATATCTAACTATAACGTATATAACAATTTATGTCAAAAATATATAAAACGAAGCAAATGCAAAGTAACGTTACATAAAATATGCATACACTCATTAATTATAAATTAGATCTAAGTAATATTCAATTAGGTTTGATTGTAATGGATAAAATTTCCTTTGTAGTAGAGTAACTTTCCAACGATATGCAGCGTGCATAATAAACTGGTGAACTAGGAGGTACGCGGACTTAACTGAAGTCCAAATTATAAATTCGAAATTATAACTTTCGAAAGCAGTGAGGGGAAAATTCGCAACTAACTAGATATGTTATGAACTGACTTAATTATAAGAGATAACTAATTTATTTATTATTGAAATAATAATAAATAATTATTAATGTAAAATGTTACAACAATATATATATGGGTCTCTCGACTAAAGAAAGAAAATATTTAAAAAATCAAATAAAGATTGTTTTATCCAATTTACAATCCCACAACAACCCGCATATAATTAACCT
This sequence comes from Rhynchophorus ferrugineus, assembly GCF_030347505.1. Lineage (NCBI taxonomy): Eukaryota > Metazoa > Arthropoda > Insecta > Coleoptera > Curculionidae > Rhynchophorus > Rhynchophorus ferrugineus. The sequence continues at coordinate 48,231,807 of NW_027472580.1, forward strand.
TTATATTTTACCTGTACGTATTTTTCTAAATCCATTAGCAATCAGAATATAATGAATAAGACAAGTTTATAATACATAATTTTATGCAATGGAAACTAATAAAACCCCTAAAAATACTAAAAATGACCTAAATTTTTCTTAGTTAATCTAATGTTCTTAACGTCGGAAATTATATTGTATAATTTACTGTCTGCACTGAATATGAATTATGAATATTAAAGGACAACTATCTATTTGTATTGAATTTTTATCATTGAATAGTTTTCCCCTCTGGCTATTTTAAACATTTTAATTTAGATATATACTGTATCCAAAATCCATGTCAAGAAGTGGCTCATATATATATGATCTTATGTTATAATATAATATATTATTTTTCGTAATATCATAATACTAAAATGTTAGTAATAATAACCTAAAAACTGTATTTATAAGGACGTCTTAAAGATTAAATTCTATTATTTAATAGATCAAAATATATGGAAAAACTGAAGATATCCAAAGGCTCATCTAAACCCCGGATATAGAGGGTTTTTCTATCCCTTTAATCATTTTAATTTATCTGGTTATACGGTTTTCCTCGCCGCCCTCAAAATATACAATGATATCTAAACCTGACAGTAATTTCCTCCGGAATGAAGCAGTTGTATACCCTAACTACAGACCAATATCTATAAAATCTTCGAAAGGATGATCGTTCATAGCCTCACTTTTACCTTGGTATCTAGAAATAATAGACCAATATGGCCTTTTTAGCCAGAAGGTCCACTGCAGGTCACTTTTATAAGACTAGAAAACATTATCCCCTGAACTTACAAATAGAGCAACCACAGATCATCAAAATTACTGGACATAAACAAGCTATTCGACATGGTCAATAAAACCATAATCATTTCTTAACTACACTCTTGGGATATTAAAGAGAACATCCTTCATTTCATATTTTCAACTTTCATCTTCCATCATAAGGACTTTATTAATAAAATGTACCTCTCAACAAAATAATGTCTCCTTCAAAACATCGTATTACAAATTCGATCCAATTTAATCCCAGTTCTTCAGTCAGCTTTTCAACTAATTGACACTGATGGTTACAAGGCTTCTTAGGAAGTAAGTACGACTGTCTTCGGGCACTCAATTAGTAACAATATATTATCTACATAAACTCACATTTATTTTCACCGCTGATATGAACAGCTCTTTGGAGGCCATTACGGGATAGGTAAATATCTAGTCTGCAATACTCAATAAATACCATTCAGGTGATCAAAGCTTAATCATTCAATAACCAAATTTAATAGTTGATATATTTGATACATTATTGGTTTAGTTTGAAAAACATCAACTATATACACATGAGGCTCAAGAGGATATTAATTTATTAACCGATTTCAAAAAAGAAAGAGGTTCTATGTTCGGCCGTATATTTTGTTTTATGTATGTATATTTCTCGCCGATTTCTCCGTCAATTATGGACCGATTTTAAAATTATTTTTTTATTTGAAAGACTACACTTACGAGGTGGTCACATTGGAACCAAATCAGGTTCTGAAGGGTGAAGGGGAGAAATCGAGGAAAAAACTCAAATTTCAAAGGCACGTACAATATTTTCATATATTTTTTATCTAAAATAATCAGATATTAATATGTCATTGCTGAACTGATGTGACGAAAATTCAGATGTATTTCAGTGTTTGTGTCAAACTTTTTGTTTGCTTTTTAAGCATATGAGACGTCGCAGAAACGTTGTAGGCAACTGTTTCTACAGTGTAAGTTCAATTCCCAATAGGGCAGCAGCTTATTTGTTCTAGTTTGATTGGAATATTTGTAAAATCACCTAAACTAGGTAGCGAACCCTGGGGTCTAAAAGATTCCCTATTTTCAATGATTGTTCCTTTATTCCCATTTTCCTCATTCGGATTCTACTTTCACTTGGGATATCCATTGTAATACTTAATAAAATAACTGCGTAATTTATTGAGTAAATATCTAACACTAAAAAGTGAAATAAACAGAATTCAAAAAATAAATAAGGAACTCACTAAAAAGTAAAAAATAACCAAACTTACATTTTTAATACAAAAATAACGTTTTAAAATAAAATACGTACATATTAATCGTAACATATATAATATATATAAGTATTTATGTATATTAATATAATTTTATATAATTATTAGATAACTAATGATTCAAGTCACTATCACAGCTGCAACTATTCAACGTAATACCCTAGTGTGCTTAAAAATAGTAAGACTCTTTGACCACCAGGTAAAAAAGTGAAAACGAATAGTACTCGAGTTTTATGTGTCGTTTGCGTGAAGATTTCGACTCAGAAGGCTGAAACTATGGATCGGCAAATCTTAATATTTTCATCATGATAATGCACCGTTTCTAAAATCTTCAATTTTACACAAATTTATGCATGGCCTTCTACTTCTCAGAAGTCAACAGTTGTTTCAAGGACTGGAATATAAATGGGTTTTCATTTGAAACACTTTTATTGATTTAACTAACTTTAATTTATTGCTCTAATGTAACCTTATGTCTTAAGGCCAGTGTTACTTATTTAATCAACAGGCGAATATTTGACAATATGTCATAATTTAGATATACAAATGTTTTGCATAATATAGCCCGTGCACAAAGGTAACAACAATTGTTTCTAGTGCTGATTATTCGGTAAAGATGGCATACGGAATTACTTTATGTAGAAGCATTCAATTTACCGTAAAATAAATTATTACACAACGGAACATTCCCACCAATTACTGGGCAAACTTCATTCCGACAAAGGCAACGCAAATTCGAATTTCTCAGCTCGCCGTTGCTGAACACCCAGCGGCCGTGATATATACGTTTAATGGTTTAAGCTTCGGGAGACAAAACTAAAAATTAAACGTTTCGCCCGACTGCTGGCTCTGGCGGGGTGCATCTCTTTGAGAGCGTTTTCGTTCTAGTTTCGGTCTAATTGCATTAACATTCATATTTCTGGTCTGCATCGGAAGATTAGAGTCCATGGAGACCGATTCATTAAACAATAATTCGGACCAGCTATTTCCATTACAGTCGGTTTTAGCTTAAGAGGAGAGATAGTCTAAACGGAACAAAAAAAAATTATACCACCTTAATTTGAAGTTCTCAATATATAACAGTTATTACTAATTAAATTCCCATTTAATTGTTATTAACTGTTACATCATGTCAATTATACATGAAATTTATTAATCTATTAAAATAATCAAGAATATATTTAGGACATTAAAAAAATATATGTATATTTTGCGCCCTCTATGCATTCTGTTGATAATAACCTACATAGAAAACACAGCATTAAAACAAAGAGCAATCTTTTAAATACATATTAAAGTCTGCCTTACCTATAGTTGCCTGGTCCTACAGTTTAACGTGGGCTCAGAACCACGGTCCTCGGCATTAAGCCAACCGATTATCTAGTGACCAACCCAGAAGACATTCAGTCTTATGTAGTCTAGTTGCTGGCCTGGCTGAGATGATTATTCCTTATCAGATTTTCCACTGTTACCTATAAAGACATCACAAACATAAAGTACATCATGCCCTAGCAGGATTCGAACCCGCGACTATCGCAACAGTACACCAAGCCGGTATTAAATGAACTAAATTTTAATCTTACAGAATTCATAGTATAATAATTAATAACATATTAATCTTTTAGTTGAAGTTATAACCCATAACTCCAAACATATTACCAAACATACCCTTCTAAAAACTTAATCTTTCTATTTAAAATATACATGTTATTAACATACGAACATTAAGCTTGCCTTTTACATAAAGTAATTTACTGTACATTCGAAGGGATTTGCCATATCGCATGCTAGATCGAATCGGACTAAGCATAAAACATAGGTCCTGGTGTTTTACTTTAAAAGCATTGAGGTATTGAGCAGAAGAATTGCTACAATATTAAATAAAAATAACATATTTTCATCATTTTGTGCAGATTTTCCCACCTTTCTGGTAACAAATCATATGCCAGTCAAGCCATGCTGCATCGATCTGAGCAAGTGGCAATCAGAAGACGCTTAACACATGGACTGAAAAGTCCCTGGCGTAACAAAGAAAACGGTTTTTTTTCATCATCACAATCTCCATCACGAACCACACAATAATTCCAGTGCCCCTCTAACTTTCCAATACCACTTTGGTAGAACGATTTATCTTTTGCCTCAACGTTTCACGACATCGCGTTTTTTTTTGGTCAACAGTGAACACATGCGGCACCCACTTTGAACAAAGCTTTCCATAGCTAACTGCTCATGCAATATAAAACACCGTTATTTTGATATGTTTATGATGTTAGATAAGTCACGCAACTTCACTTTCACAACCTCATTCTGCATCATCGGTGTCTCTAAGACCACGTTTTATTTTATTTTTATACCAAACTAACGTTTCTTTGTTGTTTCTGACGAAGCGGAGTCCTTATAATTGCTTCTTGCGTGCGTTCGTAATTGTCCATTGCTTGTAAATAATATTGACATAACAAATAACAATTTGAAATAAAGATAGTGTCACTCTTAGCACAAAAACTCACAAACTTATAAATAGAATATCATGAACTTTTAACAGCTTTTTTGAAGGTTAGTACTAACTGAGAAAGCGGCTAATGCAATAAACCTAGCGCCATCTATGTGCTAGACTCGGGACTTTTCAGCGCATGTGTTAGGTGGATGAAATGGATGAATTGGCATCTCTTCACTATTTGTGATCTTGCAACAATATATCATTCAGCATGTTCAACTGACGTCGGTAGATTGGTAACACTTTAGTTCAGTTTTAACAGTTTGAAATACACTACATCCTGCTGACTTAATGGCTATGAATATTCCGCTTAGATGTCGATATAGATGGACTCCCTAGACTAATCCTCGACTATTTGCGCTTGGAATTATAGTAGTAAATGTTCATTCCCAATTCCAATCACAATACACCAAAAAAATATTATTAGGTGTGTGTGCCATTAGTACTGAATGAGCGGTTCATCCGCCCTTCAACAATTTAGCTTCAATACCTGATGAAGCAAGTGCAAGTGTAATTCCAATTTGCGATCAAATTGTTGCCAAAATCATTATATTGATATTGATCATAAATATTCATAACTCAGACAGTACAAGGTCTGTAGAGTCAACTAGTATGTAACAGATCAAACATACTAAGCAAACACTATATAAGAATTTGTATTGTAAACAAAATATAGATCTTTAAATGCCTTGGCGAGTGTCATTTCCCAGCTCGTTATGCAAACACAAACGAAAAAAAAATCGTCACCAATAAAAAGAGATAAAACAATATTTCCATACAAACTTTCGTACAAATTTAACGAGAATCATTTTTTACGGGCTTATTGTTATTCCCTCTTCGGCGGTAATAACAAACACGAAATTTGCGCGATATTTCTCGACCATCGAGACGACTCCGGTACGGGCCCTCACAATTCCCTCCCCCCCTTCACGCCACCTCTTCTCGTCCAGGTCACGTTCACGATTCCGTTTATTTTTTCCCGTTTCTTGGAACGCGCGTCTCTCCCACATCTAATTCACGTGTATCATCCGCGTGACACGCCGTAAAAATATCGTAATAAAAACTCCGGGCCCAGATTGCTTCACGTATCTTATTTAACCAGAAAAAAAGATTCGGGTAATCGGCGACGAGGCACGTGTTACAGGCCGGACCCCGAAAGCGGTGGCTGACGCACGTAATAAAAATCTAATTTTACGCACTTCGTCGACACTGCCCCCTCCGTCCCAGGCGGTTCTCCCTCCCGATCCCATTTTCCGTGTCGTAAACTTGTATTTATGATTTTTTACTTGGGAGAAATATGTCGGAAATTCAATATGATCGAGACGTCCGCATCCCTGTCGACGTAAAAGTTTCTCCGGCGGGTCCCGCGTGCCCCTCTTTTGGTGTATGTGTGAGTTTTTCTTGATGTTCGGATCCGGCGTTCGGTTCTCGATTGTTTTATGGCATCCTCGGGTTTTTTCCCCGTGATTTCGCGAGCTCAATCGAAATACAACCATCAGTAAATTATGATTAGTTCTCTCATTACCACATTTATTCAATAATATTATTGAGTGTTAAGTAAAGAAAACAATGTTATAAAAGATACAATTTATTTTTTCTCTTCTTTTCGTAAATTAATACACAAAGACAAGTTTATTTAATTAAACAATTAATATATCATTAAAGGGAGTGAAATATAGAAAATTCATAAAAATCACTATCTATGGTGAAGAGGATTATGAAATGATTTTGAAATCGAAATGTCTGGTTTACTTAACACCAATTCCATCCTCGAACCCAACTGCTGATTATACTAAGCAACTGATAAGAACTCTACCGTTCTTCTTGATGTGAGCTTGTTCTCTGTTGAAAATCGTTTTCTGTTTTCTTAATTCCTTGTTTACTGTTTTTTTTTATTTTGAATGTTTCTTTATTCTTAATTATTGAAATTTGTTCTGCTCTTGACTGTTCTGTTTCTGTTATTGATTAATTATGTTTCTGCCTTTTTCTTTCTGTCCTAAATTCTGATTCTGACTGTTTCTTTCTTCTGACAATTTGACTGTGGTGTTCCTTGACACCTGATTGTTCTGTTTCTGTTCTTAATTGTTTCTTTTTGACTTGTTTCTTTCTGTTGACTGTTTCTTTCTGTTCTTAATACTAGTTTCTGATTATTTATTTCTGTTCTTGATTCTAAGTCACTCATTTTAGTATATTATTTTTTGGATTTCTGTTAGCTAGTTTTCGTTCTTATACATATTTATTAAATTTTATAAACATTTTATATTATAAAATTTATATTTATATTTTTATTATATATTATATTATTATTACATATTTATATTATATTTATATTTATTACATATTTATATTATATTTATATTTTATAAAATTTTAAAAAATAAACACAACATCATGCAGCGCAGCATCACAAGTTTTATAACATTGGATAACACAACATTGTAACTCAGATTTTTTCAATTTTTGTGAGTGCTAAGACCTGTATCTTAAAACCAATATCTAAACAGACTTGGGGAGACCTAACAGGGAATTAGCGGACTAAAATGTTTTGACATGCTCGGCGTCTTTCACAAATCTCGCTTGTACTTTCGAAATAAAATCAACGACCTGTGGGGTCCCGGTTTCTCTGTGGATTAGCGTGTTCCTAATGAACCAGGGGGATTTCAGTATCATCCTCAGTATGTTGTTTTGTCTCACCTATAGAGAGTAGCAAGATAATGCGATGTAGCTATACCTAATATGGGACCCGGAGCAGCGGCAGCGGAAAAGCTACTCTTCTTCCAAATTAGAGGATAGATAATGTGAGCAACACCATTGCCTTTGTACATCTCTTGTTGGATTTGCCCTGACCTTGAATCGTCTATCAAAGTATAAACCGAGATACTTGATCTTCTGTAGACAAGGTACGTGGACTTTTCCAATAATCCGCTTAGAGATCTGAATATCCCGATTGACCTGCAGTCTTCAGAATCTGAGCCATATAATTGTGTTGTAGCTAAAGCTACAATTGTTTTCTAATTGTAGTAGAGATGACAACTGTAGGCTGACAAAATAATGCGCATGACAACTGTAGGCTGACAATATAATGCGCAGTATCACCTTGTTCCTCATCGAAAGGTCTGATACGTAGAGATGGTCAAAATTGTAGGGCTTGATTAATGCGACTAGGCCAGTTTAATTTCTTTTGGGAGCACACATTCGTGCCAATCTTTATCGAAGGCATTTATACACTTCAGAAAAACTGCACCGACTTTCTTTTTGTTCAACAATATGTGGTGTGTTCTATGTACCGCGGTGCCTATTTCCTATAACCTAACTTCTCCAGATATTAGATACAATACAATATTTCATATTGTCTCTAGTCATAATTTTCTTTCCATGTCATTGAGTTCCATAAGTCCATATCGGTTTTAACATTTGTTTGAACATCAGGAACTTATTATATAGTGATTATTAGGATTTTCAATACATGTTACCAATTAATCAATACATGTTCTTATATTTCTATATCAATTATTTTTATTTTAATGTGTTTTTGTTTTATGGTAATAATTAAAATATTTTTCAAACTTCTTGTTAATCGAATATTTTGGTTATCACCGAAAATTTATAACATAGCTAATTCTCCCAAAGATGAATTATTAAAATTTTTATGAACAAAAACACACCTATTTTCCGTAATTCCCATTGGTTTTCCATCTGCATTCTTAATCCAATACCCCAATTTTCATCAAAAATACCCATTTAGATGTAGTAATTTCGATGTAGATGAGCGTAGATAAGCAAATTATTGGATAAGAATCCAAGATCGGCTGAAGAACAACAGTTAATAGAAAAATTTTAAAAAATTAAAAAAATATTTTCATTTAGTACGTCATAGCCATTACATCTTTTGAGTCAATAGTATTCAAATAAATTGGTGACACTTGAGATACTTTTTGATTGTGAAGACTTTTAGCAACTCAGAACATTCTCCATAATTCTCTACAATTATTGTTGTCTTGTTGGGTTTTATAACTGTAATTCTTCAACTGGAGAAACATGCTCTAAAATTATAAGTGATTATAAGTATTTCGTTTGAAAAGTATTCGCTAGCAATATTGAACAAAAATAATATATTATTAACTAATACAAAGATTTCTAGTTCATAATTATAACCACATTAGTTTAACATTACGAATATTCGTATTTCTACCAAATACTATATATATCAATAAAATAAATGAACTTGTAGATATCGATGTTTATGCATCAATAAAAAAAACTCCAGAGTGCTAATATTAGATCCTTAAAACTGGACTGGATTTGTAAAAAACTTTAATTGATGATAGAAGTATTGTACTACTATTCAATTTTGTACTAATCATAAATACAAAGATCCATCGTCATTTCATGTAGTCATCGATCACTATATGAAATGAGCAGGGATAAACGGATGTCAGAGTTTGAATTGCAAACACAATTTATATATGTAAATTAGATTTAGATTTACTCTGCTCTCTCAACAATATGTATACGAAAACCATCTTATATTCGGAATATCATCACTTTGCATACAATAAAAAAGGACTAGATCTAATAAACACAATATGGAAATTCCCTTTTTAAAAATTAACCGTGTCCTCTGCGTCCCATCTTCTACCATAAATTTAGCCGCGACCTACCACCGGGCTCATAAATTTCAGATTCAATAAAATTCTCAAATTCCCAACCACTTACAATAATCCGCCGTTATTTATAATAAAGAAGGGTCTGTTTTAAAAAAGGAACTTGAAGCAAAAAAAGTAAATAAATATCTTAACGGCATCGACGCGCACCTTGTCAAGTCTTCCTTTTTATTCACCTCCCACTCGATAAAAATGTACAGACCGAACGAAGGAAGATCTTCATTTAAATAATTCAATAGCTGTCATAATAAGGGATTTTAGGGCTTAGTATATATAAGTGGCGAACTAAGATAACGCAATTTCCAAAAAGTCGAGAAATTGTTGTACTTATGTCGAATTTTATGGAAATTTCGGGTGACGTTTTTCGTCGATCAATTAACTTTTATTTTTGATAGAGATCGTGAAAATATTGGGGGATGGTGCTAAATTTCAATCTATCTTAAATAGCATTTGGATGTTATCTTTTAATTTAAATCATTAGTGGTTCAATAATCCGTCGAATATGGGCAGTAAGCACTTCTTATGAAGAACTATAACATAAACATTATTATCGAGCCTATAGATGTCATTTGATTTGATCTGACAGTAGTATGTTATGTTTTAAGCGGCTCACACGCTGTGCAACTAATTGCCTCCCTTAGTTTTGCATCTTATTTTAATATTTCGGGCCGAACTAATTCTAATAATAAGTTAAACAAGTCGTTTTCCATTCCAAAATTAAATTTCCAAACCTAATGATAAGTAAAGAATCACAAAAATATAGATTTATAATGATATACTACAGAAACGTTATGAATAACATATTTATTTTAAATCTAAAAGATTATTAAGATTTTACCAGAAATAAAAACATAACATTTCAAAATTCTCCATGTGAAGTCAAACACCTATCAGAAGCGCTATGATACATTGATGTCACTTACCGTTTGCTAAGCGTTCTTTCCACATTACCACGTTTAAACTATTTTGTATCATTAGTATTGCGTCAAAGTACCTTGTAATATTTTGGTAAATAAAATGCACAAATTGTAATTTTGAATTTTATTTTAATAATAGCGTTAAAACTACAATAAATCATCAAGTAGTTTACAAAATATCTGCTTAAACATATTATAACATGAAAATTAATTATTAAACTGGATCTCTTATTACTTTATTTTACTTTAGTTGTCTTCGGTGAGAACATGTGGGTTTATACATCATCTCTACGTAAGTATAGTTGAAAATGTTTGAAACTTCTGTTTGCCATTACACACAAATACTAGGTTATAAAATCTTGACAAAATCGCATTCATGAATGAAATATTTATTAGTTTTCTTTAACCTGCTGAAGTATAGTCCAATAAACTATTTAATAGCTATCAGATCGTTTCACTAATTTCACTAATACCGTTCTAATCATAAAATGCTCAAAATTGAATATTCAATATAGTTTTATCGTTTTATTTAAAAAATCTGATATCAAAGCCGTCTGTGCTGCCGAAATCTGCTACAACATATCCGAATTATCGGTTTCAGTTTCGATGATTTAAAAATGGCGATATTGATATTTATGACGAAAAAAGGCCTGAGGGACCAAACTTATTGGATAAAACCCCAACTCAAACTATTAGGGAAGTCTCACAGAACTTTGCAGTTGAATCAATTGTTTCCAGACGTTTACATGCGGATAGGAAAATCCAAAAGACCGAAAATAGTACCTCCCGAATGCACTGAAAATACTATAAAATGAATATTTGGTAGCGGGTTATGATTAATGATATTAAGCGTATCTGTTCTAAACACTAAACACAAGAAGTAATTAGCTCAGGAGAGCTATTATCTCTATACGTATAGTGGGATCAGCATATTATAGCAAGTATTTTAGTTGATAAAACTGAATGAAACTGTTACGGCAGATGTCTAACGATGTTAAGGCGTCGTAGACTGTTGCACCACGCTCACCAAATAAAACGCATTTTGTTTACCATTTACTATTTTCATTCTTCAAGAAGGTATCACCTTGTTGCCAAAAATATTGGAGAAAATGATGGAAAATATTTTAATTAATATATGTTATACCAATTTTTCTTGATGAATACCTTTTTCGGGAGAAACATTTTCAGAATGCAAGCAGCTAGTAGACCGGAAAGAAATGGACAATTATTTTCTACAGAAAAATATTTAAAAGTAAAGTTTTGTCTCTTGGGATGTCCTGGTAATCCAGTTTTCGATATCTGAGATTCAGTCTATACGAAAGTTAAAATATAAAAGACTATTCAGACATGATATGCATTGCATTTATAGTATGAATAAATTCAATTAAAACGTGATAAAATTAAAATGGTATGAATGATATAATTGTCTATATATTAATCGGCTTAGCGAAACATTTGCCTCCCTTTTTGAGGTAAACGATAGAACCAGGCGGCGTGTAATTTGAAGCGGTTAAAGCTACGGAGGAAGAATTTATAGGCCTAAAATGTTTGTGTTATAGGCCCTACAAATAAGTAAATTCCAATAAAATTAAATGCATCTAAATCAAGAAACCTGATCAATCAACAGCCGTCAGATAGATGACAGAAAATGTGTTTATATAAATATATCTGGCTTTATTTTCATTGGACCTTGCGGACACGCTGACTGACAGTCTTACTCCGTAGATTATTCGCTGTTTTTGTTGTGCAAAAATCGACGCACAACGACCGACCTTACGTTTTGTATTTAGAAACGATATTAAAACCGAAAGTGAATTTTATTTAATTTTAAGCAGCGTTTTTGTATTAATATAATGACTTTCAGTTGTTCTCATATTGTTGGAACAATTAAAGAGTTATAGCAATTCGGATAAAAAACGATTAAACACATTTTACATTTTTCGTGCAGAGAAGAAGTTTTATCGAAAGGTATATTTAACTGTTAAAAAGAAACATGGCACATGCGGAAATTTCATTCTAATATATTTATTCAAATTTAATATATATAACAAAATTCGAAAATAAAAGAATCGTCTATTTTCCTTATTTAAAAGATAGTTAGATTTTCACAAGCAGCTTTTTCAGTTTCTTAAATTAAACATTAATCAATTTATTTTGAATTTTAAAAATTTCAATTAACTTGATATTTGGAAAATAGCAGATGAGAAAAATTGTTCCTGCTTAAGAACTGATGAAACTGAATGAACTTAAGAAATGCAAAAGTTATCAAGATATTTCCGTAAACTTTCTTGGTTTTAATTCCTAATCCACTTCAGATTTCATTAGTAAATGTATTTTGTAACAAAGCACCAACTGAATATTTCAGGTAATCAATACATGAATTTGGGTATCATGAGTTAAAATGAATACTGTAAAGAATATCATCATAAATATCATATTAAATATCTTCACAGAATTAATTCCTCATTTATTGGAAAGTTGTTACTTCTAATATTAGATACATATTGAAAATAATTTTAATAATTGAAAATTTTAAAATATAAAAATTATATGAACAATTTGCATAGATGGAAAATTTAGGAAGAAATTATGAATTATATAGTTATTTGGTAAATATTTTAAACTATTCATAAACCTTAAGTGGCTTTACAACTAATGCAACAAAATATGTAATCTTTCATCAATTATTTTAATTATTTACTTTATAAACCCAAATTTTCATAAATCAATAGTTATTAGAATAGTATACGCATTTCTATATTGTATAAAATATTATGTAGTATAACTAATTATGTAGTAAGTAATTAATATTATGTATCATATATATTTTTGATCTTATATTGAAAATATTATCAAAACAAGTTTTATTACATATGTTTAAATTATTTTTTTATGAGAAAAACATAACTAATTCAATAAATTGTGGTCGAATTTCGACCGCTGGGCAATCACTATAAATCATATAAGATATGTATTGTTTAGAATATAAGAATTAATATTTTTACTTCGATTTCTTCACATATAGATACTGGTGGTATAAATACACATTAAGAAGATTTAGATAAACAACTAGGATCGTGGAAAACTTTCTTGGGTTAATTTGTCTGTCAGTCTTAATTTCTTCTGTTCCTTCTTCCGCTTCCTATTCCCCAGCTTTAAAATCTGTTTTCATCAAATTTTGTTTTGCGTCAGTTTTTTTTCGAATGGAAGTTTTATCGGTAAACTTAATTCCAAATGACCCATAAAAACCTCCCATCCCACCGTTTTCCATTATCTGTTGGCGTAAAGTCGGCGACGGCGGATCTTTAAAAGTGACAAGAACAAAAGGAAAAGTTTTTTTGCTCCCTATAGACGGCAACTGTCTGTATTTTAAGGCGGCTCTCGAAGGAAAAAACGATTTAAAGGGCGACAAACCGCCCGGAAAAGTTTAGCCGCGGAAAAATCTGTTCCTGCTTTTCTACGGTTTCGTTTTATTTTTCCTCGAAGAACAGTGAAAGATCCGAAATCGTTTTCAGTAACAGATCCACAATAATCAACTGCTTTGTCATTACTTTTAAAAAATCGAGGCAATTCACCATTTAAAGTTCCAATTTGTAATGTTCAGAAATGATGTTACTAATTTAAAATTATAAAGTATACAAACAAGTTTTAAAAGTTTTTCATGTAATTGTAATGCTTTTTTTAGACATATTGCTACAAATTTCTTTATCTTTTAAGGCAATTGAAATATTGAGAAAATGCTGCTTGGTCAGTAAATGAACCACCGATAGAATGAATTAGAATGGGGACGAAATATTATTTGGTAAAGACAATGGATGGGACAGAATTTTTCATTTAATAATTTCCATCTAGATGTTCATATATTTCACCAAATTTAGCAATTATTTTTCTTCTATAGATACTTATATAATCGTATCATCAGATACACCTCTTTCTAATTATACTAGCATTAAATTTTCATATGTTTTTCTAACAATAAATTATTTATTTCTGTAGCTCTATACATTAATTTTGCCATTATATCCAATATAGTACTTAGTTCATATGCTTTCTGGGTATAGAATAGATGAACAGTAGGCAAATCTATCTAGAATCAAAATATAATTATTGAAAATATAAATCCACTTAAACAGTCTGGTCATATGTTATATGTTAACAATTATATGTTGGAACAGATGCACGTATGATGAGAAATATTTATGTTTTCCTATGTTTTTTAAATCATCTTTACAAAAACAAACTTTACATACAAATCAATTTTTTTTGTATAACATCTTTTTTAGATATGCTTAGTACAATCTTAATTTACAATTAATTTATTGCTACTTTTCCTATGTACTTAGATTAATTAACAAGCAAGACGAGTGCGAGAAAATACTTCATGCTTCATTGCTTCCACGTTAGTATGATTTAGTAAAAATTTTTCGTGTTTCAATGCGAAATCTTGGATAACTAACTAATGCAAATCCATTTGATATCCAAGTCATCGTGCAGTTTTTCATTGGTTACATAGCGATAGGTATTGGTAATTAATCGAAGAACCTTGTTTTGACAGCGTTGTATGACTAGTTGATTTGAATATTTAGTGCAACAATATGGAAATGCACCCCATAGGTCCAAATTAGCTTTATAATTGTATTATAAATCATCCTCTTTAATTTTAGATCAAGTTGAGGGTATCTCTCGACTAACCAGTATAGTTGTTTTATTTTGGTTCTAATGTGTTTTGCTTTTTGTCTTACTTGATGCTTCCAATTTAATCTACCGTCAAGATGGATTCCAAGGTATTTAGCTGATTCTGCTTGAGGAACCGGGCATCCATTGAGTGATATAATTAAGTTTTTATTATTTCGCCTCAATGCAAAATTAACGTGGACCGATTTGGAGTTATTAAGTTGAATTTTCCAATCTTTCGTCCATTTGTAGATTTTGTTGACTGCCACTTGCAATTTTTCTATTGCCCTAAGTAGAGATATATCTTTTGCCATAATAATTGTGTTGTCAGCAAAGGTTCCAAGAAGTGTTTCTTTTGTTCTTGGAATGTCAGCAGTGTAGAGCAGATACAGGAGAGGTCCTAAGACGCTACCTTGTGGAACTCCAGCCGAGACATTTTTAATCTAATCAAATTAAAAGCATATATTCCATAATTATTACCTAAACAATTTTAAATGTAGTATTAAATCAAAAGAACTTACCAATAAATATATAGTATAATATATAATATGACATTTTCCAAGTACTAAAAATATCTACAAAATAATTCACAACATTCATATTTATGGAAGGATGATCGAAAATTCATGAAAATATGTATGGATTATTTTTGCTGTCCCTTTAAGGGAAAGTTGTTTATAATTTTGCGTCGTCCATATTTTCACAAGTTGGCCAGACGTCGACGTGAGGGGAAAACAAACGCCCATCGGACGCAAGCCGAACGGCCGAAACAAAAGCGAAAACTTTTAACAAGCCCGCGTCTTTTTGCATAACATTTGCCGATCTTTATTTTGTTTCGTAACTTTTTTACACAAAATGTTTGATAATTCCGATTACGCGTATCCAAATTTCTATCGGGTTCTTTTTTTTTGTCAGATGGAATTTTAAAATAGCCCTCATCTTGAGTTTCCTCGTCTCCCTCTCGTTCCAGTTTCGTCCTACAAAATATATTGTCAGTTTAAAATAATACTTCTTTTGATAAAAGTGATTCAAAATCAGATCACCAAGATAATGCATGTTGGATGAAAATTTTCTCGCAGCTTGTTGTCGTTCAGTGTTAACTCAATATTTTTAAAAATGCGCATATTTAAATAGTTTTATTGAGTATAATAAGAAACTAAACTCATCGATCACTCCAAGGAATTATTATCTACTTACGCTTCATTATAAAAATTACAAAATTCATCCTAAACAAGTCAGCAGACATCCGCAGTACCAGTTTAATCCATGACTTTTTGCGCTTGAGGTATAGAATCAAAATGTTGAAACGGTTCGAAATGGAATCTTCAGCTAATGCGTGTGGTAACTATTTTCCCTTCTTTTGGATCTTTCCCATACTATGTATGTATGTAAACATCCTAAAACATTCTTTTATCAACTGCTAAACTGCCTAAAATGTTTTTGAGAATTTAATATGCTTTTCCGTCTAATAAGTCCTGAGTTTTATTATTGTCATCGATCTTTATTGGTTCTCCAGGTTATTCTTTCATACTGACAGGTCATTCATTCATCACAATTTTTAAATTGTTAAAATCGAAACCAACAATTGTCATAATAAAGCAAAATCTGCAGAAGTTTTTAATAGTGAGCTTACGTAGCTATTTTAACCGTACTATGATTAGCGTCTGTCTACACTGAGCAACTCCATAATGGCAAATGTAAAAATGTCATTCTTGCAAAAAATAATGTAAAAAAATTAGTTTATTGATTAGTCAGATTGCGTTAACATCACATTTTTACATTTAAATAACGCTGATCACAATCTAAACAAGCGCATAATATAGAAATATTGACAACAGTATTATTTCTACAGGAAGCTCTATCATGCAGCTTTACGAACTATTCATGTTGTCTTCCTTTCCGTTCTTTAGATATTCTATGTTCTTTACATTTTATAATACAAGTATAAAGATCGCATTTTCACTGCACGGAATTTTTCATAAATTGTGTGCAAAACAAAAAGAAAGTTTTTTAAATATACCTCTCATGAAGAAGAAGAAGGTATAAATGAAGAAAAAGAAAAAGAAGAAAGAAGAAAAAAGAATAGACTAATGCAGAAATTGTAAGAAAGGCATTCTTAAAGACAATCGCACACGTCACACACCTAGACAATTATCATCATCATCATCAATCCACAATCAGCATTCAGGGAGAAAGCAAAGATATAGAGAGAGAGATATTGAGAAAGATAGATAAGCATAGTATCTAGTCCTCAACAAATAATCTGTTGGCGCCGCAGGACCTAAAAATATTCTTCACTAAATATCGTTACAGTAGCCGACCTACCGAAGCTGTTCTGACATCGAACAATGTTAATTTTCAATTTTTCAGATTGCTTTGTATGTCTTTTGCAGAGCTGTTCGCTGTACATTCCGTCCAAACTTGTCAGCTGTAGATTGTCGCATCACAATCGTTTGACTTAATTCAACGATATCGATCTCGGAGAGAAAAGCACATATGGAATAAAAATATATGGACATATACACATATAGTACACATATTGAATAAAATTATTTGTTTATTATCGATACATATTCCTCATTATTAACTCAAGTATGCAGAACATGCTTTGACCCAAGACCTAAGTCAATACTAAAACGCAAAATATAGTGTAGTTCCTTATACTCATTACACTGCCTCCTGGACAAAACTCCTTCCTCCTGGCCTCTATTCGAAGTTTGGGAAAACCTCATCACGAACTATTTATATTGGTGCTAGAAATTATAGCTTCAGGACACTAATAGAAAACATACGTTATATTAAAAATACAACAATTTTTGATGTGATTTTTAATATATAAATAAAGAAAATTTGTACGTCATTAAAAACATTCTTGATAGATGATTTGCATTCATTTCAATGAACAATCAATTTTTAGATTCACCTTAACATCCAATATACATCTTCATATATAGCATCCTTACCATATTAAAATTCAACTAAAATATCCTAATTTGTCATGCAACTCATGTTCAAATTTAATCAGTTTGAGAAGTAACTTATTGAATGAAATGAGATTTTACTAGCTAGAGGGATTGGATTTTACACCATGGAAATCGAGAATATTTAAGTATATTATAGGATTACTTTAAATTGTTTGGAACCATTTAAAATAAATATTGAGAAATTATAAATCCTCATACACCATATTATAGATATAGTCCGTTCAGTAAAATAGTGAACTCACGTTATTTAAATTTAAAATTACCGTATTTCTCCTTAGTCCCTTCTATTACTATCTAGGTACTTCTTTCTTTACAAATTATATTTAATCACTGCATTCAATACATTTGCAAAATATATCTGCAAAACAATTAGCATACCTTCTATCCTCATATGTTCTAGCTATACACTCATGTGTATTCTGTGCAATCACACATCAATTCATCTCACACAATTATCATATAGCTATCTTATATTAACTATATGCTTACTTTTAGTTTTCATTTCAGTCACAGCCACTTTCTTAGTCGCTATTCGAGCCAATCAACTAAACTGTTCTATCTAACACTTGCTCACGATTATTTTACATACTCAATATCAAATCGATAGGATTGAATATGTAAAGATAGTGAGGAAAATCTAATAGTATATGTCCATATCGTTCAGTCATCTAATTTACCATGTATTTTTTCTAAAAAAATAAATTGCATACGAAGCAATTAAACATTGGACTTAAAAGAATAAAACCATTCCTGTTTCCACCATGAAGAACAATATATCTGCAGTGAATTATCAATAAATATTATGACTATGAAAACCTAACTGAATGTTATTCTAACGTTTACCTATTTTCATTTACGCTAATCTTATTTTGTGTTCCATTATGGTATATGAAGCTAAAATATATTTCCAATAAAAACCGCAGCAACTTAAAATTTAATAATATCAATACTTACCTCTCTAAAGCATTTTACTGGCAAGAAGGGGCCTCCATCTCATTCGTGTTCGAAGTAATGAATAGAGATGTTTCTGTTCCTGGCTCTATCTAATAGCTTTGATATATTCGGTCAGAGTAATAATAAGCAGGGATTTGAGATGCATCAAATCAAATAAAGCGCCAAAATAACGTTTGCTTGATTCTCACCTGTTATATTACTATCAGTAATGTTTTAAAGAACTTTGCAGACGTGTGACGAATTTTGTAGGCTGATTCGGTTACATGTTGGACCGTATTAGACAGCATTGTATCTCTTTCTAACTAGAGAAAAATAAAATAACAACTTCTAAAACGAATTTGCAAAATACGATGTGCAAAACATTAAACATCGTAATAACATGAGCTCACTGTCATTTTGAATAGACTGTGGCAATCGCCACGACCCTTTAGGCCACCACGTTTTCATCAACAAGTACAAAGGTTGGCAACGCCGGTGGATTGGTACCATGCAGTTCCAGGGTATAAAAGACCATCACGACGACGTCTCGCTCTCTTCTCTTTTCTCCATCACCCTGTAATAGTACCACTTCCACAGCGCTACCGTACTTCCTCTACCTAACCTAATATCCTGTTAATTCTCCCGTCGACCACATGTATCACTCAATATCGAAATAAACAAGTGATTATTAAACCAGTGTTTTTTCAGTTCTCGTGCAAATTCCTTCAAGAAATAGTAGTGAGTGTTCTGACTAATAATCGCAGCGGCAGCCACACATTTCGACCAACTGACCGACCCGACGAACATTCCTACAAGACTATAGATATAACCCTGCAGAGTTCATTAATATCAACCTTATCGCCAACCATAAAGAAAATACCCAAAACTAGCTAATAAGTTAACTCTAAAAACATCTATCTCATCCTACTCTTTTATATAACCTATGAATCCAACGCTTCAAACAAATTAATTAGTTGATTTTGCCCTCATATACAAGACTCAACATTTCTTATATTTTCATCAGTCTTCTTTCCTTGTCCCATCTTTACTTTATTACCTTAAATCACTACTTCTTTCTTACGTACTTTTTGCGTCTGCTGTAGCTCAACAGCTACTTTAAGTATCTGGCTTATGAAAGAAATTACAATCGAAATTACCCGTAGCGCAATCAGTGCACTCCTACGTACAAATTAAATATCCTGCACAAAACGACCGTTCTTCTGCAAACTTCAACTTTCGCGATGCCGTTTGTCCTTCGCTACAAACTTTCTCCTGCCAAGGCGAGCGTTAAACGTTTCGCTTTTGTAATGGTAGCGACGATATTCCCGAAATGTGTTCCGCCTGGCGAAAGATTAAACGACGACGTATTTGATCAGCGAACAGGGAACGCGAGAAAGGAACGAGAGGGTGTGGGAAAAGGGGGCGACGGTATACGGGCACGAGAATTAGATTATTAAAAATAAGCTTTGTTTGATGTAGACTTTTCCACGGTGCAGGCGATGGATGATAAAACGTCGGGCTCTTATCTTATTGCGTTGTCGTTTTCGGATTGAATTCGTTCACAGGGTAGATTTTATATTGAGTGTTATCTAAATTCCGTTCAACCTTTGAACTTATAACTGCCTTTTATGAAAATAACTGATTTATCTATAATTACAAAACATAATAAACATAAATTGACTTGTTTATCACATGATATGCCAGGTTCGTTGGTAATTGCTTTCCTTTATTTGTAACAGATGCCATAGAGCCATAAGAATGTAATGGTATGATTTGATACCTATGCAATTTTATTCTACTGAGATTAATCTCAAAACTACACAAGTTCAACACAACTACGTTCCGATAAAATAATAGAACTATAGATTTAAACATTTTTGAAAATGTCGAATTTTGTACCTATAATGGTACATTTGCAGCACTTTCTTACACAAACTTTCTTTCTTTCATCAATAGACAAAATCTGCTGATAAAAACTTACAGTGAGTATGCTCCAACCATGAACATGCAAAACGTGATTCTAAAAAATCAAATAAGTCAATATTTCAAGGTTCAATACAAAGAGCTAAGGACTCACGCCGAAAATGTTTGAAGATCGCTTTTTGTGAACGATTACAAGCATTGCGAAAGATTCAAAAGATAGCAAGATGCCACATGATGCTGGGTACCAAATTATTTAAATGACAAGCAATTAGAACATCAAATCATCGTCACCGAAACGCTGCTTCAAATGTATGAAAGGAAGTTATTTTCTGCATAGGATAGTAAGG
Organism: Rhynchophorus ferrugineus; assembly: GCF_030347505.1. Lineage (NCBI taxonomy): Eukaryota > Metazoa > Arthropoda > Insecta > Coleoptera > Curculionidae > Rhynchophorus > Rhynchophorus ferrugineus. Next base: position 48,252,815 of record NW_027472580.1, read on the forward strand.
GGTGACAAATAATTTATTCATTTCGAAAATATCAAGAAAACAAAAGATTATTCTCACCAAACCACTTCGGTAACAAGAGAATGATGGAACCTCTGTCTAGAGGGACCAGGTTGGTATCTTAATCCGGAGAAAAAGTTAATCCCAAACGTTACCTACAATAAATAATCAATTTGAACTCAAAGATATGATACGCTCAAAGATATTATAATATAATTTTGCAGCATGATAACACACCTGCGTTTAATCTTATACAGCAAAAAACAGTCAAAAAAGTGTTGAAATAATTTGAATGAGAAGCTTTATTACAGCCACTGCACTCTCCAGATTTGTCTCCATCCGACTTCCGCCTTTTCACATCGACACGCTTACAGAGCGGCATTTCACCGATTCCGAAGAAGTATAAATGACTCGATGAATGATTTAGCTCAAAAAAGAAACAATTATTTTGCTATGAACTCCATAAACTGCCTGAGAGATGCTCAAAATGTGTAGAATCAAATGGTCAATGCTTGGAATAAATACATTTTAACTATCAATTGTATATAACATATTTTCTTTAACAAGAAAACCGGAAAGGAATTACGAATACACCCGGTATCATAATTTTATCATAGTCCCTAATGAATGGTCAGTGATCAAAATGTCACCTAATTAATTAAAATAATTATGTTTCTATGCAAAGCGAAGTAAATAAACTGCATAATAGTATGTTATTGGAGTAAAATTTATTCTTAAGTTAAAACAACTTCACATTTTGTTAATATATTTACCAGTCCATAACTTTTAAGCTTTTAAATATTAAAATGCACTTTCTTATAACTACCAATCCAATTTACAGTGTTTTTTAACAGAATCTGGTAGGAAATACTAAATTCAGTTCAAATTATCCGTGAAAATCTTGAATTATCTATAATATAAGAAATATTTCGTTTCAAAAGGTTGGTTTCGTTAAGTTTATTTATTGGAATTCACACTCTTAATATCTACTCTGTACACTTGTTTTAGTACGGGAGCAAGCAACGTAGAGAAAACAAGAATTTCAGGTCAGGCTAGTCTTTTGGCATTTGATCTCTTCACTCTCTCAGTCAACACCTAGCCAATCTGGCTAGCGCGGCAGGGGTTTCGTTTACCGCTGCGCATCGTATCTGCACAGGTAAAAATATTCAATTTTTAAATAAATTAAGAATGGATACATTTTTTTAATGACTTTGGATTTTTTTAGGCTTAGCAAGATATGTAATACATTACCAGAAATTTTTTATGATTTTTGATAATGTGTCAGACGCTTCTTTTTATTTATAAAATTTTTTAAAATTATTTCAGTATGGCTGTAATTTTATATGATATTATATAAGTATCAAAATAAGGAACACTGATTAAGTCCGGAAAATAAAATTGGTATGTTAAAAGAGTGCTGTCAGTAATGGTGTCGGCAGCCGAACAAAATATCGATTAAGTACCAAAATTACACTAAGCCAACACAACTAGTACCAATGCAAAAAGTTTATTAAAAATAATTATATGGTTTTTTATAATATTGAAGAAATATATTTCATTTTTTGGAAAAAATATCGCCTAACGACAATATCTATATATAGTTATGTTAACCCTATCAAAAGTCATTAAAAAAAATTATCCATTTCTAATTAATTTAAAAATTGTGTATTTTATCTGTACAAGTACGATGCGAACTGGTAAACGCAACCCCTGCCGCAAGCCAGATGGACCAGGTGTTGACCAAGAGAGTGAAAGAGATGATATGTTAAACGATCAGCTTACCTGATATTCTCTCCCAAAATCGTCTCTTCAAAATCTCTTAGATTATTTTATTTGATGAACTACCACAAAATATAAAAATATATTGAAAAGATATACCTCATATAATATATCGAAAATGTTTAAGACAACATTTTATTTGACATTGTTAATGAATTTTAAAATATCGTAAAAAATATTTATTGAACCACAAAAACTATGAGCAAGAAAAATCCAAATAAAAATGATAATGTAGATATCTAAAAGAACCCGTCGGTCTTTTCATAGTTTCTATAATATTACTTTTATGTTTCTATATTCTATAATTAGTAATAATGTTCATGTATTAATTAACATTGCTGTTTTTCTTGTTAAATATACGTCACTACACTACTAAATCAATTGGTTTCATTCCTTTATCCACCACCACTTCTGTCCTTTTTGTGTTTTTTAAATCAGTGTACTCCTCGAGTGTTATACAAGAGTTGCAGTATTTCGATATTGCCGGCTTGATGCAATGGTTAAGGCGACAAGACGGTTCTCCTACAGTTGCGACAATCGCTCGTTCGAATCCTGCTGGGGCATGGATGTACTTTGTGTTTTTAATTGTAAATGTAAATGTCTTTATAGGCAACAGTGGAAAATCCGACATGGAATAACCGACTCAGTCATGACTGTAACCAGGCTGGGTAAGACCGGATATCTTCTGGGGGTGGTCTCTAAGCTGTTCACTGGCTTAATGTCGATAGGCTTAATGCCAAGAACCATGATTCTGAGCCAACGCTAAACAGTAGGTTCAGTCCAGATAAACTCTCGCGGGTAAAAAAGAGATTTCAAAATCTATTAAAAAATATTCCGGTGTTAACATAAGAGTAGAGTCTCTTCCCATGTCTCTTTAAGTTTCTTTTGTATAACTGAAGGTCTCAGTGTACATTATCATTTGCATTTTTTTTTCGCGGACTATCTCCAAAACTGGATTCGTGGATTCAACATATTGCTTTCCCGGAAAGTAGAGACAGCAATAAATTGGTATTCAAATCGGCAAGAAAAAAAATGAGGATCTAGTTGATATATTAAACAATCAATATAACAGATAATAGTTGAATAGCAATTCTCTTTTCGCTATCTTCTAACTGAATTTTGAATTATGTACAAATTTATTACTTTTACAAACTTTATAAATCGGGCCTAGTAAGCCATCGGGACCAAACTAACATGTCCTTAAATCACCACAAAAAATTTAACTGCCTCGAAATCGGATTATTTTTATTGCTTCATAAATGGGCTTTTCCTTTTCTTGGATTGGTTGGTAGTAAACCATGCCTTTGACGTTATTCTTACTTATCAGAAAAAATATTGGTTTATTTCGTACTTTGAGGAAACAATGTTTAAGCGATTCCTTTATATAAAACCATAAAATGTATGTGTATATTGTATATCACAATAAAAAATATACGCGACATAAAACCAGCAACTGTATAATATAAAAATGTTTTTCCTCCGTTTTCATGCTGATAACTGGGGAGTACCATAAATATAAAAGGATTTTTAGGCCTGTCTTTATTTCTTTTCTTTTAGGCTGTTGTTACTCGCATATACCCGTACGAGGATACATTCAATAAAAAATATTTTACTAGTAAATTGTGTATGTTCAATATTTATACCTATAAATAGTAGGTATGGAAGTTCGTTTAAATGGAATTTCAAATTAAAAATATGTACTGTGTATCAGTAGAGAACATTGAAATTACTTTAGATAAAATAAAAATATGTTTCTATTTAATAAAAACTTGTATGTATTATGTAGGTATGTAAGTCTTACAACTAGTGATTATTTAGCCCCTTGTCTATAATATAGTTTCCGTAATATATTAGTCCTAATCTACGCATTAAACTAGGACTCAAACTTAATGAGCGTATTAGGTGCATAGATACTACCACTGGTGCGCTTCACATAAATTTAAAACACGGCACTTTTTCAAACATCGTTTTGCTATAGTAATTCAATAATTCAAAATTATTTGTGTCTTCAACCTGCGGATAAGTCCACTATTATTCTAATACTGCGACGTATTTATGTTAACGCAATCTCTTTTGCTCTTTTGTTTTCTATGTGTCTTAATAATCCTGGATCTTGTAAGTAACAAATCATTTGAAAAGTCCCCGGTCCGACATCCGACAAAAGATGCGTGTATAAATTTGACAGCTGTCGAATCCTTAGTTTGTGAATTCTAACACTTTTAGTGGTGCAACTTTTATAATTGTAAAAAAATAATTAAAAATGAATTTCGCGTGTTGATAAAATATTGCTTTTTGAAGGGAAAAAATATAGTTGAAGCAAAAAATTGGCTTGATTCCGAGTTTCGAGACACTGCAACAGGAAAGTCAATCGTCAATGATTGGTATGTTAAGTTTATATGTAATGAAAGCAGCACGGAAGACGGTGATGGTCGCCCAGAGGACGCCCAAAAGAGGTTATTGCCGACGAAACCATTAAAAAAATCCACAAAATGATTTTAAATTACAGTAAATTGAAATTAAATGTAATAGTAGACACTCTAAAGATATCAACTGAACGTGTGCATCATATCATTCACGAATATTTGGATATGGGAAAGCTCTGTACAAAGTGGGTGCCGCGCGAGCTTACTTTTGACCTAAAACAACCACGAGTTGATGATTCGGAGCAGTGTTTGAAGATGATCAAGCGTAATAAAGCCGACTTTTTGGGTCGATATCTGACAATGGATGAAATATGACTCCATCATTTCACTCCGAGTGGACTGCACACGATGAACCCGCTCCAAAGCGTGGGAAAACACAACAGTCGGCTAGCAAGGTTTATGGCATCTGTATTTTAGGATGCGCATGGAATAATTTTCATTCAATACCTTATCAAAGCAAGGACCACCAACAGCGACTATCACATGGCGTTATTGGAGCATTTGAAGGATGAAATCGCCAAAAAAACGGCCGCATTTGAGGAAAAAGAAAGTGCTACTTCACCAAGAGAATGCACCGCGTCACAAGTCAGTGAAAACGATGGCGCAAATCCATGAATTGGACTTCGAATTGCATCCTTATCCACCGTATTCTTCAGATCTGCACCCCAGCGACAATTTCCTGTTCTCGGATCTCAAAAGAATGCTCGCGGGGAATACACTTTCGTCGAATAAAGGGGTGATGAATGAATTAACGGACAAATCGTACTTCAAAAATGGCATCGAAAAGTTAGAGGGTCGCTATAATCAATGTATCACCCTTGAAGGGAATTATGTTGAATAAAAAAAACTAATTTTGCCAAAAAGTGTGTTTTACTCTGGTAGGCCGGGGACTTTTCAATTGACCTGTTATTTCAGTCTCTTTAGCGCTCTCTTACCAATGTAGAGGCACCTTCAGAACAGGCCAATGAAATTCCACGAAATTCTACAGTAACGAAATATGGACAAGAAGTCGTCCAACAAGATGACACATATATCATCGGTTAATGTTTAAAACCTGAATGAATAAACTGCTTTAAAAATGTGAAGGAAACTGAAATTGGTATTTTTTGCGCAGCCCCTACTCACCGCAGATCCACACTGTTTTTTGTTTTTTAAAAAAATTGTTTACGGAATAACAATATGTTGTGAAGTGATTATTAGAACTGTCGTCCAATCAACCACCACACATTTTAAGCCTCTTACAAAGTTCTACTCGTTTCTTCTTTTCAGTTAACTACTTGACATCTAATGTCATATACCAATATTTTTCTATTTTCGCACAGATCTACTGCGCGATCATCATCAGTAGATAATTTATTATTTTATGTATAAACTGTATCCCATTTTATTCGTCATTTCTTGGTCGATTTACTAATATCATTTTCAGTTGTTTGTATTATCTATTAAAGCTCTCTCAGTGTTGTTACTTGTAGCGAGTAAGGCATCATTATTACTTCTTTACATTTAAGTTTATCACCGTATTGATCCGAGGACATTATTTCGTGGTATGTATTTCAAACGGAGACACGGATTTCAAATCTGAGTTATTGTCGTCGTATCTTACTATGTAGTAACGATCAGAAATGTAAGATTTGGTGATGCGATTCATCTGACTAGATAATTAATTTGCTAAACCAACAATTTACTATATTATTTAAAACTATACTATATTTTTTCATAGTCTTCACTACAACAGACATATACTTGTTGTCGAACCCAAAACTTACTTGCTCATCCTTACATGGCTAGCCGCATGTTAGTGAAGTGCCAACTTGGTAGTACAGTGGTCCACAATAATTCCACGCGGAACATGGACAATCTTAATTCATATTTGTGATCTTGGATGATATATATTTAAATAGAAACAAGGATGTAGAATATAAAGGGTCAACCATCCCACTCAAGTTAATCAGGCTTAAGGCCTCAGAGAGTGATACAGCAAGAGGAGTCAATATTCTCTAATTAATGAACTGCTTTTTTATTTAGTTTAAAACATGTTCATGTGTTTTAACAATATTTCTAAAAATTGTTATAACTAATACCGATTTAGTGTTGAATTGGCTTCTAATAAATTATCGTAACATAACACTTCACACCTGATTTGAAATAATCGTTTGTTCTATTCGATAAGTAGAGCTACAAATAATCCATAATGTGCTATAAAATAATTCGGCTTTCCAGCCTCGGCAGCATCTTAACTGAAACCGCCGTGAAAGTAATGTGTACCGCTCTACTGTAGTTTTATTTAAACTAATGAAAATATTTTTGGTAAATATAATATATAGAAATGTTTACAGTCTCTTTTATTAAGTTCTATTAATATAATTCCTTTCCGAAATCAGTATATATCCATTTATTCATTTATAAATAAAGGAAAAAGAAACAAAATATTGTTTCATTCTTTACCTTTTCCGAAAGCATTATTTTAGTTGTTCCTTTGTAATATAACGACGTAAATGCCTGCACGTTGGCCGACAATAAAAAATACACACGCGATAAACCACCAACTGTATAAAAATAAAGCAATTTTGAGCAAAGGAGAAAAAAATGTGCTTCCTATGTTTCCATGCTGATAACTGGAGAGTAACATAAAAATAAAGGGATTTTATACGTTCGCCTACTCTCCCAGATGGGGAGAAACGTATTACTAAGGCTTTATAAAAAGGAAAAACGCCCAGGAAAAAGTTATTGCTGTAAATATTTGTCTCTCCTCGAATACGGAATAAGATCTCGGCGCTATACGCACGCTTCTTTTACGTAGCTTCTCGTGTGGTTTCTCGGACTATGTCAATGGTATAGTAAATTTCAAAAAAGAACTAGCATCTTCTGATGAGTAATTTCATTTAGATATGTTATGATATTGCATAACTACACACCTGATTAAATTTAAATATGGCATAGTTATTCTTTTCTCGATATAGACCGATTCCATAAAAAACAGATATTAAGCAAATATCATCCAAATCTGATTTTTAACCTTCCACCTTTAGAATATACTAAATGTAACCTCGCACGCATTGCAACGCCACATAAAATAAGAGTGTTTAATTGTATAAACTTTTTAATTAAGCATATTTGAGTATCTTGTAGTAACTTATCGTGTTTCATTCTATTTAACATTTCCCAATGCTCTATTCATATACATTAACCTTTCAAATGTGGGTAGCATGGGAAACTACATGTGTTTAAATCCCAACAGCATGCCTGGCGATATCATTGCCATGTAATCTTGATGCAAAACTTCGCTGGAAGGAACATATAAAAAAGAAAAGAAAACAAAGGAAATTGAAATATAGGAAAATGTACTGGTTAATTGAAAGGAAATCACAATTATTAGTACATAATAAATTACTATTATATAAGCAAATACTGAAACCTATATGGACATACGGTGTTAAATTATGGGGTTGTTCTGCAAAGAGTAACATAAATAAGGTACACATTTTTCAGAACAAAGTCCTGAAAGGTATTGTGGGCGCACACAAATACTATAAGACTGATTACCTACATCAAGACCTTCAGATACCCACAGTCAGTCAAGACATCAAGAGAATTGCAAGGAGCTTGAGGAAAGACTCCTTTATCATGAGAATATTGAAGTATTGCAGCTTTTGTATACCACCAGAACAAGACACAGATTCAAAAGGATCAAACCATCTGATCTTGTGTAGTGTTGTGTAGTGAGATGCATATAATAAAAAAATACAACAGTGATATGTATAAACATTATTTCACCAAACACTGAGATAGGGACGATGGATCCTCCTAATTATATACCTAGATTTAAGTTACCATACAGACAAATTGTAGGTTAGTCGAAAACGACTAGTAGCAATGTAATAATTAAATAATAAAATAATTAGCATGTGTGGGAACAGTACATCGTAATCTATGATATTGTTCACCATTTAAGCAGTGGTGAATTGATATTTCAGGGAAGAATAATGTTACACTGATCTATTTGCGGTTTTTCAATTATGTCCGATATTTTAAAAAGCTTTTTAAATCATTGGATCTGTGGTTACCTGGATGTACAAAGGTTTATTGTCGATGACACATCATGTGGATTCATGAATTGGTATTGTCTCAACTATTTGTTTCATGTTCATAAAAATTTGACGAATTGAGTTTTTTAATAGTTTAAAATTTTGCCAGGGTAACCAACTATATCTACTGTATCTAAAATTATATCTACATTTAACTCAGATTAAGTAGTCCATATTTATACTTCAGCTGCAACAGCTACTGAATTCATAACTTGACAATATTATTCATTGAATTGTTGAATGTTTTATGTGTCGACTATCATTGAGAATACATGAACATACTTAATTAAATATACCTAAAAAATTACCAGTCAATTTAGTATTATTGAGTTATTCAGATTATACAGATCATAATCGTGGAATGCCCAAAATTTCAATCTTGTTTAGATCGAAGAAATCTGCTGCCGAAACTTATCAAACACTTTTATAAACGGATAGTGATGTTACTGTTTTATATCCCAATTATCGGTTTTGGTTTCAACAATTTAAAAGTGAATTTAAACGATGAATTTCAAGAGTTCTTGGACGAAAATCCAGCTCAAAATATCAAGGAACTTTCAAACAACTTAGCGGTTGATAAATAAACTATTTACTGACCAAAAAGGGCGAAATGTGAATCGTTTCAACAAAGCAGTGATGCGTAGAGCTACTAGAATATCCCAAGCACAAAACGTCACGGGTTATTCGAAGAAAACCATCCGCATCGACACGGAAACGGAACATAATATATAACATCATCCTCTACATATGGTGAGCCTAACATGGTATAGTATATTCCAAGTTATTAAAACCTATTGGAAATATTATACAGATGTTTATCAATGGCAATTGAACAAATTGTAAAATGTTTTGTTGCAAAATAGACCACCAATAACAGACACAAATCATATTCTTGCATAACAAATCTCCGATATATATTGCAAAAATTTTGAAAGATAAACTGTTAAAGCCCGAATTGGCCACGTTCTTCCATACGCAGAGTTTTCATCAGGCATAACGCCTTCTGATTATCATTTGTTCAACTAGATACATCATGGCTTGGCTGGCTTATTGTTTCTAAATGCGAAAATAAATGGATCGCTATCAGACCAATATCGCCTTTTTTCATGGTGTCACAATGTTATCAAAATTATGAAAAAAAATAAAATAAAAGCAAATATTTTGATTAACATACGTTGTATATTTTTTAATAAAGATCATTTTAAATGAAAAAAATGATCAGTGCACATGCAAGTACTTGATATAATAGATAAACATTTATCAAAATTAATAAACCATAATATTGCGCAAATAAAATATTATAAATGTCTGAATGATTCCGATCAGTACTGTATTATATACAGTACTGATCGGAATGTATTATAGTTCTAGTATAGCAGAGGTAGCTACTTTTAGGAGAGCATCTTTTGAGCGAAATACTTAATCCTTATCAAAAAGAAACAACAAAAGGAAAATAAAGTCAGTTTCACTGTCAAAAACGTCTTTATTCCATTAGAGTTTCCAGTTTGTCATCTAACTGTAAGGAAAACTCCTTTGAAAGTGGAAAAAAACAAAACACACCCTAACGATTTTACCTCATTTCGGTCCCTTTTCCCATCCGAAGGGCGAAAAAAATATTCAATAAAAACTTTTCCCTCGCTTATTCTGTTCGCATGGGTCCTGTTGTAGGCATATCTTTTTCGCAGACATGTGATGATAAAAATAGATAGTTTATGCTTTATCACGTAGACAATTATTAAGTTATTGAATAACGAGAGTAATTCTGGAAATACAAGTGGCAAACATTAGTGTACTAACAATAAGTAATAAGATATTCAGAACCCAAGTCGAAACAAAACAGTTCAAACAAACACAAAAAAGATTAATCCCAACTTTATTCATAAAATTTTAGTTGAAATATCGAAAAGAAATCGCAGAGAGAGGATATTACATTATAAAATAAATCCAGACCAACTACAGAATACTCCAAGTAGATGGACCATGATAGGGAATAAGGGAAACTTAAATGATACCAAACAAAATCAAAACGAAAGTTGCGGCGACGCGAGAACTCAAAGAAATAAATATACAAGTTAAGAAAGCTAACTGGAGAAGAAGCGCAACAATGAATTGTACTACCAAAGAAATATGAGAACAAAATTCAGCACCAGAAATTAATTATATTATATGAGCTGAAAGGGAGCATCAAATAGAATTTATACTGAAATTATACACGAAAACTAAAAAAACTCATGAAATTAGAAATGCCTAAATAATGAAATTAACCACGGGCTCAAGTAACAATGTTAGCGTTTTTATAAGTGGGCAGAAGAAAGCAATAATAACTCAATGAACATAACCAATAAAACAACAACAAAAATGGATTTTGTAACGTACACTAGTTTGATACGTACTAAGCTTGTTTTTTCTGGTAATATTATAATACCCGTTGGGCGATATTCTAGCTCAAGTATTTTGTATTGAGATAATGGTATTCGTTTAGATTAAAATATGCACTAATCTACTGTATTTTCAGTGCCTTATTAGGACAAGCATATCACCACTTCTTATACTTTAAATAAAGTTATTTTATAAAATAGAAGTGTATTTTGATCCCTACACTAATCAAGACGTATGCACGTTATATGCGAAAGGCTAATTTATTTAAAAAAATATTATAATGTTAATTATATACAAAAACTATGTATTTACTTTAAAAACCTAATTTATTTACCGGAAAAAAGAGGCGAATAATTCAACGGCAATAAAAAACGACAATGAGGGTAAACAAGTTATAAATCATTCCAATATTTTTAGACTCGTACCACCGTTCAAAACAGACGCAATGGTTTTCCAATGGATAGTTTCTCAAGTATTGGTCATTGCAAATTCCAATAATCCACGGCTAAGAAAATAATCAACTACAATACGTCTTTGTTGACGGTTCACCCTGAATTGCAAGCTTCTATTCTAATTCCACTAAAATATGTTAATTCACATCAACTTTGGCTTTACACCTTAATCTGTGATGAGTGCGCCGTGAATCCTCTTACTAGAGGCGTTGTTCAAAGCTTGAATGTTTCTTATTTGTCATGGCTTATGACTAAAGGTTGTTAAGTACCTTCAATCCACCTTTTGTTACCTTACAGCTTGAGCTGAATACAGTGTAGAAGTCATCCCGATGTCCATTTTTTTATATCTCACTAATACCACCATTCACAATAGACCGAATCGTTTTCCAATGGATGTTTTCCCAAGTATTGTGATTGCAGATTCGGCTAAGAAAATTAACAACTACAATACGTCTTTGTTGACGGCTTACACTGAATTGCAAGCTTCTATTCTAATTCCACTAAACTATGTTAATTCACATCAACTTGAGTTCCTCTTTGGCTTTACACCTTAATCTGTGATGCGTGTACCGTGAATTCAATTACTAGAGGTGTTTTTCAAAGCTTGAGTGTTTCTCATTTGCAATGGCTTATGACTAAGGGTTGTTAAGTACCTTCAATTCACCTTTTGTAACTCTCAGCTTGAGCTGTGATACATTTGCCCGAACTCCACTTAACTACACAAATAATACTCGAGTAACTACGGAACGATTGCCGATCCAACGTCAACCTGCCTTCTTTTTTTGATAATTAATTTTAATCCGGTTAATTTAACGAATTCAAAAGAGAAGAGCCTTATGATCTCGCCGAAATCCTACCGACTGTGCCAGTTATAACATGGGAGAGTATTTTAATCCCAAAACTATTAATTTACTTTAAAAGACTATTTTATTTAACGGAAATAAGAAACGAATGGCGATACCGAGGTTAAAAACAGGTAGAAGTCATTCCGATGTCCATTTTTTTATATCTCACTAGTACGACTATTTAAAATAGACGGAATGGTTTTCCAATGAATAGTTTCCCAAGTATTGGTGATTGCAGATTTCAATAATCTACGGCTAAGAAAATTAACAACTACAATACGTCTTTGTTGAGGGTTCACACTAAATTGCAAGCTGTTATTCAAATTCCACTAAACTATGTTAAAACTAAACTAAACTATGGCTTTAGACCTAAATCTGAGATGCGTGTTCCGAGAATCCACTAACTAGATGAGTTTTCCAAAGCTTGAATGTTTCTCACTTCGAATCTGGTTCAGGTCAACAAAAAGTTATTGTGTATAATAGGACTGAATATGAAAATCATGAAATCCAAATGAATCTATTATTGACTCTTCACTCAATAGAGACCCCGGGGTGCAGCATTATTCTTTTCATTAGATAACCAAATGACATTTAAAATGAAATAAAGTTGATTCTCGTAGATAAACAAATAGTTCAAGTAATATTTGGGATAATGTAGAAAAATAAAAATAAAAGGAACATAAACCAGAGGATATAAATGAAGATATTAGAGCATTTCTGTATAAAAGCCAATGTTATTAAATTGGTGCTTTTTTGTCTCAGTCGTAATAAAAAGTATGAACTAATTGAATTTTTACGACGTACGCCCGCGGCGTCGGTTGTCATGCAAATATGTTTCCTACGAAATGACTGTATTAAGATTAAAAGGTTCGATAACAATTTTAGGGTTTGTTCTTTTAATTTATACTCTTTATGGACGAAAAACGGCGACTATCGTCCATATAACCGTTTCCTTCACGAACCGTTATTTGAAAGAGTTCCCCTAATAAGGTTTCTGTGTTCCTACAACTGATTATTTATACAAATGTCAAGTAAGCAGTGGTGGTGAAATACTGTTTTTTTCTTGATAAATGTACCCGCTCGGTGGAAATATATTTCTTTCATTACGCTACAAATATCAGCATAAGATTGAAAGTGTATTTCTAGTTACGACAGGTGCCGTTTATCACAATGCGACAACCGCTTTTTGCAGTTAATTCGTCTTAAAACATCGTTTGTATGTGTAACTCATCAAATTATAATTTTCAAACTTTTATTTATTTCCATATTTAGAATGTGTGGTGTTTACTTACGACTAACTATAAATATAATATGTATTGGCTACATTTTTACTTTAGTGCTCAATTTATTTTAGTTCATTCCTATACCGGAAAAATATCATGAACAGTTGGCTATCATTATCACTTAATATATAGAAGCTCTATAATTAGAGAATCCCTAGGGTAGTGCTATTGAGGTCCAATAAGATTAAATTGTATAATAAAATATACTTATAATACAAGTCAAAATGTATTTCAAAGCATCAAATCATAATTTCTATAATATATTTAATATATTTAGATTTACTTGTATTATTTATTCTACAAAACTGATATGTATTTTAATATTTTTATTGTATTTTGTTTTATTTGGTATTGTTATGTTCATCTGCATGTTGTTTTTCTGTATATATGTTTATTGTTTTTGCAACATAATCTTATTTACATGTATAATTATCTATTATCGTGAGTATAATAAGCAGTAATATTTTTTGATCTAGATCTTAAAGAAGTTATTTATTAATACATATTATTTGTTCACTTCTGTTTAATTTAGCTACTATTAGATATCCGTAGGTAGTAAATATATACACTTTGTTTTCAAACGAATTACAGTGGGGAACCGAAAATATAAATCAACCAAATTGCAACTAAAATGATTGACCCTTTTATTCAAATTGCTTTTTTGATATTTAATAATTCAGCATACCCCCAACAAACATTACCATAAGTTGATTTATAATTAAGCACTTGATATTTACTTATAGCCAATGAAAATAAATTCATTCAGGGTTCATTTTTTTCTCAAAATCTACTCCTTGTACAAAACTTTCTTTTCTTTCTTTTTATAGCAATACCATTGTACAATATAAATTATATATAGATCAACTTCTGAAGTATTTTGTCTATCGGATTAATTATATATAATATTATATATATTGCACAATATCAATTATATATAGAATTAGTTCTTTAACGTAAAACCGAATAGACACCAAACCTACACACATTAACTTTTCAAATAGGCAAAGGCTAATCTGAAATTTTCAGTAATACAGTATGTTTATACCTTTCTAAAATTATCTACACTTCTAAAGGTCTACAGTATCTGGAACTACGACGTTTCTGTCCCTCCAATAACTTCGACAACTTCCAGGCTCTTAAGCATAAAACTTATGATTCGTATGACAGTTCTTATAGTTCCTGACATTATTTCATGATATCTATATTTTAAAATAGGAGAGAGGCAGTTAAAATAGTAAGGTAGTAGAAACTGAGTTAAAATATTTACCTTCAAGGTTTTCGTTGTTATAGCAATGAGTCTACACGTCATTAAGCTCTACTTGATTTTCCAGTATAAAAATATTATAATAGCAACTTCATCGTGGAATTTCTCTAAATATATGGGAGCAACGTGATTTTTAAACTATATCATCTATCATATCATTAAATTAGGTAAATAGTACTCTCAATGTACATTAATACAAACTCCAGAATGACTTGTCGTTTAATAAAGAAATAAAGATCGGGAAGTGTTTACATATTTTAAGTCACAAATAGCCATATGCAGCCTCATATGTTTTCTTTCTACCTTAAGGAGAAAATAGAGACGGAACAAAAATAAAATTATTAAACACTGTTAATTTTTCGGACAATTATTTCCTCACTTACATTACACTTACTAAATAACTAAGTGTCTTATTTTAGTAATAGGCGGTTTAACATCAAATTAATTAAATTAATTAAGCATCCTACCGTCTAATAAAGCATGATTTTGACGAATACTAATCACACATTTAATAACATAGAATAATTTAAATATTGTCGAAAAGTAAATAAAAGTCAATAAGATTTAAAAAACCCTAAAAGATTATTAGATATTTAAACCCAAAACATCTGGAAAATTAAATGTTTAAAAGTAATTTAATTATTTAAAATTAAAAATGAATTTTCGTCAAAATCGTGGCCTTTAAGAAACCGTACCAATATATTGATATAAACAAGAATTGTTCATCTAATAGTATAAGATTCAACAAACCGATATTAAAACTTATAACTGGTGTTGGGAACTATCGACTGAAATCGACTATCGACTATTATTGGTTCGACTGTTTTTACTAGTAACTCTTTTCTGTCGACTGTTTTCAGTCGCAATTTTTTTTTTTGATTATATATATATATATATATATATATATATATATATATATATATATATATATATATATATATAATAGGTAATACTTTTTTGATAAACTTTCACAATTTTTGTCCAAGCATCTTGTCGAAAAAGCCCATTGAAATAATGAACACCGGGTTATCTGGTGAAAGATATCCCAAGTCTCCCATGTCTTTAATTATACGGTTAATAAGAGGACTGCAGCATTCCATCAAACCCAGGATTTTAACAAGTGAATGGGAACAAGTGAATAGACAAAATTGTCTATTAGATGTCGTCAATAAAAGACTGGCAATTTTAGAAATGAATACGATATGCGGGAAATCCATATTTTTAGATCCTAGGTTTAAAAAAGCAGGATTTGATATTGCAAATAATGCTGAGGCGATACAAAAAGTTATCACAAAAGAGGTATCTTCCGTTCTAATTTCAAAAAATACAAATATAGTTCCACAACTCCAAATTCAAGACAAAACTACTGACCAAGAATGTATTGACATCTGGGGATATTTTGATAAAAAAATGGCTAGAATGAAAGAAGTAATTACTCCAAGTACTTCAGCAACTTTACAGATTTAGCAGTATTTGGAAATTCCATTTATTGGGCGTTTGGAAAACCCATTGGATTTTTGGCAACCCCATAAAACGAAACTACCTGAATTATATCAGTTACACGTAAAATATTCTTCTATACCCGCAACATCTGTCCCCTGGGAACGAGTTTTTTCAAAATCTGGGCAAATAATTAAGGATCGAAGAAATCGCCTCACTAATATACACAGTAATTTGAAAATATTTCCATTTAAAAATAAATAAAACTTTTATTTAAAAAGGGTCTGGTAGTTATTGTACGATCATTTTTAGGTTAATCATGGATTAGATTTTTCAATGATTACTCAATGACAATACATTTTATTTAGTAGTTATGGTTATTGAAAATCTTTAGCTTTAAGGTTTTATTTAAGTTGTACTTATATATATTTGTATATTTATTGTGCTATGTTATTTAAATATAGCAATTAATATATTAAAACAGGACAAAACATTTGTGGTGTTATTATTCCGTTCCTTTTTACGCATCCACAGAACATTTGGTATAAAAGTAATCCTACTTCCTTTAAAATTATATTTATTACATGATAATAGAAGTTAGTAACTTTCTTTCCTTTTTTTTAAGTTATCACATGAATTAATATATATATACATCTCTGTCTCGCTTATACTACCATTGGAGAATATAAAGACATTTAAAATTAACTGCTCCAAGCATTTATCTCCGTCCTTTCCTATCTCACATTTTATACAGACAAGAATTATTTCATCTTCGTCTGATATCACGAATGGAAAAAAACAGTCGAACCATGCAATTACTATTTTCAGTCAGTATTTTTTTGACTATCGACTGTTTCGACTGTTTTGCGGCTATCGACTGTTTCGACTGTTTTCAGTCGATAGTTCCCAACGCTACTTATAACATTAATTTATAGTGCTTTCCTCTGGGAATGCTCGAGTAAATGCAGCATCAGTATAATCTAACGCTAACAAAATTTTAGTTTTATGGCGGACATGAGTACATATAAAAATAACTAAAAGTCGTTAAATAATATCTTAAACATTAGTTATTTATATATAATCAATCGTGTATTTTTGTTTCAATCGCTATTTTTGGGTCGACTGATTTTACTACTTTTTACCAGTGATTGTTTCAGGCGATTGTTTCCAGTCGCTATTTTCGGTCCGACTGATTTTAATACTATTTACTATCAACTGTTTCAGTCGT
The DNA here is from genome assembly GCF_030347505.1 of Rhynchophorus ferrugineus. Lineage (NCBI taxonomy): Eukaryota > Metazoa > Arthropoda > Insecta > Coleoptera > Curculionidae > Rhynchophorus > Rhynchophorus ferrugineus. The sequence goes on from NW_027472580.1 coordinate 48,269,990, forward strand.
GTAATTTTAGTTACTATTTTTGATTCTACTAGTTTCATTCGACTGATTTTTAACGTTCTAGCTGTCGTCCTAGCCGAAACCTTGACAAAAATCTATCCAATTTATGATTACATAGATTTATATGTAATATATATAGTTTTATATGTTTTTTAGTAGTTTGCTGGTAAATAACGATACAATGAATATTTTCAAGATTGTTAATGTAATAGGGTAAACAAATTAAAATTTTTATTGCAATAAAAGGTAATATTTCGATTATTGTCTCGATTTTTGTTAAAAAATATTTCCGTTCAATAATAAATAAAGCATTTACTTTATTTAATAAAGCTCTAATAGTTATTGAGCGATCATTTTTAATTATGCCATGAATTAGTTTTTTTCTATGATTAGGTATATGTTTACTTTTTATTTAATACTTATGGTTATTGTACTTCTTTAGTTTTAAGTTTTGTTTAAGATCTACTGTGTTGTCTATATTTATTGTAGTATGTTATTTAAAAATAGCATTTAATATATTAAAATACGATAAAATATTTGTAAGGTATTACTTCATTTAGAAAGAAATTATTTACATTTACTATCTGTACTATCTACTATCTAAATATTACTATATTAATATTTATAATTATATTAATATTTAATATTAATATTACTATATTAATATTTACTATCTAAATATTACTATTCCATTCCTTTTTATAGATCCACAGAACATGCAAATATAAAAGCTATTCTACTTCGTTTAAAATAAAATTATTAATTGCAAGTTAATAGTATTCAATAAATACTTTTCTCCTTTTCTATTTTAAAGTTAATATGTGCAGGAACATGTACATGTCCGTCTCGCTTATACTACCGTTAAAATATTAGCATATAAAATTAACTGCAATCCTGCAACTCCAAGCAATTATCTTCGTCCTTTCCTCTACCACAATTTATACAGGAAAGGGTTCGTACATCTTAGTTTGACATCACGAATTGATAAAAACAGTCGAACCGTGCATTTGACTATTTTCTATTTTCAGTCGCTAGTTTTTTAGCTATTGACTGTTTCGACTGTTTTGCGACTATCGACTGTTTTCAGCCGATTGTTCCCACGCTAGTTATAATACTCATAGAAAAAATTACTCTATAATTCCATAATTTTATATCAAAATACAAAGTGTTTTTACTCAGCAATTGATTAAATACATACAAGGAGTTTTAAATATTAATTATTTAATTAGTTTTTAAATTTTAATTTGTATCATCGATTATTTAAAAAAAGGTAATTAAAATCATCGGCAGGTGAAAACACAACTCAATAAAATAGAAATTGAAAAGAATAAATCTTTTATTAAAAGCGATTTTTAGACGTTTAATAATTCGTCATATTTCCAATTCTGCGTCAGTCAATATAAATAAGAACCGATCTACTGCCGCAATGGTTTCATCATATTCAATTGAATCCCGTTTGTGCGAGGCTCTCTCGGTCGGCATACGGCAGAGGAAAAAGCCGATACGTTCAATAGGAAAAATGGCTGATGCAAAACGAACGAACATCGTCCGTATTGTGAATAAGCCGATGAAAAATGTTACGATTGGCGAAATTGAATCACGACATCGTCCGTTATGGGCAAAACGGATTGAAATGCATTTCTTAATTAAATTCCGCTATTTTAGGTAGTCTACGGGTTTGGATCGTTCCATTTTTGCCGTGTTTATCGGGAACGATGGCGAATCGATGCAGGCTTTTCGGATAACTTTATAATCCATTTAGTCTTGGCACGAACTAGAGGTATTTTTCCATCCAAAAGCCGGGACCTCGTCTTCCTTTTTGTTCAAGAACGAGTTTGTTTCTATTAGCTTTGGTTCAGTGCATCCCTAATACATTTTCGGGCCAATAACGGTCTAAGCTTCCATGTTTAAACATTATATATGGTTTTAGTATACTTTAGTATCGATTTCTTCTTCTCATATCCCATACGATATTATATATAATATCAATTGGCAATACAAAATAATAACTATACAAAAATAATTTATTTAAAAAATTAAAGATAAACTCTAAAAGCCGAAATATCTAGCCTAGATTTTTCCTTTTTACTTCAATTCATTGCTTTTTAATTCAATTGGCGGAAAATATAATATAATATTTCAAGTTTACCTTGCCTTTGTGGCTTACGATACAAAATACAATTGTATTAGGTATTTTAGTAGTTTCAAGTTATTCAAAATATATTTTGGTAACCACTGGTAAAATTTAAACTAGTTTTTAATTCTGCAGTCTATTGTTCGAAACCTAAACACTTGTTTTATACCTTAACAGTGAACTGCAGCATTTTTTGTTAGTATTACAATAAAGAGCTCAATAAAGAAATCAGAGGTGTAAATGATATTTATAAAATATTTATAGAATCCCTAATTTGTACAATTTATTGCTATTGAATTTCCAGTTTTTCTTATAATTTTTAAAAATAAAAGGAAATATATATAGTAGTATTATATATATATATATATATATATATATATATATATAGTGCTCCTTTCAACTTAATAAAAGTGAAAAAAGGAAAAGGGAGCACTTTATGCCATCTAAATTGAAGAAAAGTTGTAAGGAGAAAGAACCGAAACACATGCAGCCCTAGTTTCAGTAGTAATAGCCTCATTAATTACAGAGTTTTTAAATAAATCTATATTAATATTAACTATCGACATATTAAATATAGACCATTCCACTGGAATTTCTGAAAAAGCACTTTATCACTTGTTTTATCAAAATGCCTAGTCCCTATGGTACAACCATCTGACAACTCCAAATTTTTCCTTACCAAGCTAATAAATATCATAAATTCTATCCTCAGGTTATTTATTTCCTTCTATCTGAAAACACGCCTTTATTGTATGACCTCGAAAGGGGCTCCATTTGGTTTCTCTAACGCTTTAACTGTATGTATCAAAGTACAGTTTTCAAGACATTAAAGTTTGGTATACTCAATGATCTTGTAGCTTTGATACTTGGAAAACTCGTAATTCCACATCAAGATCGATATTTTTTAACTAAAAGATGCATCCAATCTGTAATCCCACAGAGTTCCCCACTGGTGGTTTAATTATGATGTTTAATATATGATCACTCTAAAGTGGAAACAGTAAAACCGCGTTTTATGTGCATGAAGTACCTCTAGATGAAAAGTCTTCTACCTACACACTCGAACATTTAAACATTGCAAACCGCAAGGTCATCTAAACATAATAGTCAAATGATTCAAATTTCGAAAGCTGCACATTAATCCACAAAAAGACACAAAAAGGACACACTGATAAGTGTCCACCATAAAGGCTCTTACCTTAAAGTACTTAACCAATTTACTGATTCAAAAAGTTCCCAGTCTGTAGCTACAAAAAGTTACATATTTCAGACTTCTTTTATATCGCAATCTAAAATCAGCAAGTAACTGCGAAGTATTATCACGTATCGAAAACAGTTCACTGTCCTATATAGACCGAACAAACTCCCTGTCTGAATTAATATCCTTGACAATCAACGATGCCTTCCGATTTACTGTACGGTTCACGACTATGGCCTCGTTTCGTCAAACCGACCAGGATAAAAAAAACCTGTAAGCCTTCCAAAACAGCCTTAAAAACTTCATCGTGGTCCAGTAGATTGACTATAACTGCGCCAGCGCCATATTTGAATATTCTTAGTATTGCTTGGGGCGTCATTAGTAGGGCTGTATTTCATCTATAACCAAACTTCTGATATAGGCATAGTGTTAGTCTTCGAGTCGAAAAATATACTCCGTAATAGTTATTAAAATAAAGGGTAATGTTCATCAGTTTTATGCTATATATGACTTTAAAAAATGACTTAAAAAACACTAAGAACATGACATTAATTTACGAGACATTTTAAAGGAGGTAAAAAGAAAGATACAGCATAATACTAAATTTTTATATTATATTCATTTATATATTTTAATATTTAATATTAATATTAAATTATAAATTAGTGGATATAAAACAATGAACCTTAACTATGCCATAAACTAATTACTAAATTAACACATATTCGAATATACAATACTACAAATGTATTATATATAAATAAAATTTTATAAAAACTTTCTTGTAGATACAGTCCTTTATACTTATCACACTAATTACTAATTAATTATAATACAATAAATAATAAAAATTACTTAATATTAAATAAATTAAATTACTAAATAGTAAAAAAAAGTATCTAATTTTTTTTTGTTTCAAGACAAAATATAAAAGTTAATGTCAGAAAGTCTTGTTAAATATATTATTTTTCTAAAATAAAGTACATCCATAAAGCAAAATAGCCTGGCTGTAAATTTGGCAACATCGACTTTTAGCATTTCGGCGTACGGCGAGTAGATTGCGCCGACGAATATACGAATAGTTCTGAAAGTAGCGGAATCTCCGGACCACGATTATTTTTAATGTATACATTCCAAAACCACATGTGGAGTTCTGACTTCTCATCATGAGTAGGTAGCTTATTATTTTCTTGGTTAAAACAAACCAATATTTTAGTTATTTTTGAAATTACGTTAAATCAATTATTATCTGTCATTTCCTATCAAAATTAAGAATGACGATCAGTAGTAACTATTACCGACATTTTAATTAAGGTGTTTCTGACTGTCTATGCAACTATGCACTTTCATATTTTGACAATTTTGACAGTTATATTTTTTGTTGTATTCGGTGCCCAAAATGAGTTAGTATCCGAGAACATTTATGATATCCGTAATTTTGTACGAAAATTGGATCTACAAGTCTGCGTTTTTGTTGGCGTAGGATTGAAATATTACGCGTTGTTCGTCGAATTTGCTATAGACAAACATTATTTCCTCGGATTGTGTCATTCAAGCAGTTTACAAGAATGGACACTATGCTCCGAAGAGATTTTTGCAAAAAATAAGAAAAAGTGTCGCATACAACTAGAAAATAGCAGACATTACCACAAGAGAATTCATCGGAGGCTCTGTGATTTTCAATTATTGGTCAGTTACGATGACTGTCAATGCATACCGAGTTTATTTGAAGACGATATAAAACAAGTTGTGGGGTTTCCTACATGTTATATTTCCCCATTGCCTTCATCTTTATGTAAATACAACATTTGTGGCTTAAACAGATGTGAAATATTGAAAGAAAATGATAATGTATATAGCATCAATTGTCATTGTAAAAAGCCATTTTGTGAAGGTTCTGTAATCTTTGGTACCAACTCTTTACCCAGAATAACAGATATATTTTAAACAATAACATTTTAATATTACAGTGCAAATATGTTAAGCTAGATTTAGATTTTGAATTAAAACTATTTGTCACAAATCCTCTTCATTTTTTATTTCTGTATTTTTAATTTGAAATGAAAATATTTCAAGTTAGTTAATTTCAGAACTTTAAGAGAGTGACTTTAAGTGCGTTACTGGCTAGTGCTGGATCTTTTTGCAACAAAACAATATTCAATTTACACAATTGACATCTGCAGCAACAGTTTAATTTTCTTTTAGTACGCCAAATACATCGCAAGAAATTATAGCCAGGAATATTCTGCTTTAATGTCGATGGGAATGGTCTCCCCTGGAATAACCTATAACTTTTTGAACTTGGAATTGTCGTTGGTCCGCTTTTCATCAAGTAATGAAGTCAATCCCTGTGCGATCTTCCCTCTTTTTGGAACTTTTCAATCACATGTAAACGTCTGGAAAGAGTATAAGTATTTATTCCTTCAAGCCATTCTTTGTCACTGATATCAAAATAACCACTTTTAAATCTTTGAAATCAAAACACTCGATTGGGATATAACGAAGCACCATCACCATAAGTTTCTAATATATTTTAAAGGGATGCACCTGATAATCAATTAGCATCAATTTTCAAATCATCAAATCATCAAAAACTTCTTCTCAACATATTCATTTTTTTGCATCTAGTTCATGTCTCATTAGAATTTGTCAATCCATAGAGGTGAATTTCATATTAAGAAAGCCTAATTTACCTGGCAATGATAATTAGTCCTAGAGCAATTCTATAAGAGTACTCATCAAAATATTTGAGCATGTCACTGGATGCCAAACTCAAGTGGAATGAGCGTATTAATAGGAAACGAGCAGAAATCTGTATGAAACTCAAAAAATATGGAGGCTGCTTAGAAGAAAATCTATTTGACATCAAATTTTTATTATATAAACAAATTTTGAGCCAAGTGTGAACCTAGTGTGCAACTATGCAGTTACTGGAAGAAATTCTACATCAATGATCAATCAATGTTACTAACTTATCAAAACAATGTTCCTCGAAACATTGCTAACGCTCCATGGTATATTAGAATGCGGAGTAATCTAGACCATAGAACCATATTAAGAAAAAATTACTAGATATTGACAGTGATAGTCAATCCATTAAAACATCCAATATATGTTAAATAATGTATGACGTCAGCACGTAGCAACATTACTAAAACGACTCTGTTTGTTTGTTGGTTCGTAACCTAATTGATTATTGTAAACTAATTATTGTCACTAATGTTTTGAAAAATCTTGTAGACAATTGACAATATGGTCAACCAGTTCAAAAACCTATCAATTCAAATCAACTTTTATAGACTGATTTGGTTACTTGTTCCAACGTATCATACAACATTCTGCCTCTTTTTAACAAGGGCAAATTATAAATGAAAGATATGCTGGGGTATAAAACAAATTTCATATTTCTACAAACTGCTATTAACAGTATATTCGACGTCATCTATGGTGTAAATTAGCGTTTTTGTTAGAAGACCTATAGTTATTATATATAATAGCAAATAATTCGGGGCTAAATAATGTGGCATGATATTACTCAATCAAATATAGTGACATATGAAAAAATCTACAAAGAATATACCCATTTATTTTCCTTATATTATATATACTCCCTATACAACTTATAAAACCCATCAATTATTCAGCTTTCAATAAATTTATCGCTATTGTTGAATCCTTACAGTTTTTAATTTTTTAATTCTAATTTTTCTAATTTCTATTCTAATTTTTAGTTTAATTGTTTTTAATTCTCCTTATCTCTCAAATTATTCAAACAAACTTTATTCGGTATTTAATTCAAGTGCACACGACGTCGACAAACTCTAACAAAAAGTACGAGAGAAAGACCCAATGGCGTGGACTCCGCCGCCGATCCATATCTGCGAGTACATCTCCGGATGATATATATTTGTTTAACTAGTTGATAAATTGCGAAATTCGATTACCTTAAACTCGGCTATGAGAGGAAAATAATTGTTTACATTGATGAAAGTTCGCGCCATTTAATACTGAAGTTTAATTAAATTTTATGCCTCAGTCGACGCTCCGTCGCCCCTATACCCTTTCGAAATTATTTGCTAGTAAGAAAGATAATTGAAAATGCTCAAAAAGGAATATAAATAAAGAAACGAAGAAGGAGGAAAAAACGTTGAGGAAACAGGGGAGTGTTTGCGAAGTTTGTAAACAACTGTCGCACGAGATAATTAAAGGTATCGAAACATCGTTTAAAGAATAAATTGCATCTGAAATAATGTCAACTGAAATGAAAAAGAGTTGAGGACAAATAATTTCGCTTTTCTTCCCAATCGTATATGTCAGATCTTTATGAGCAAATATTCAACAACTGTATGTTCTTGAACAGACTCTATAAAATATTACAAAAGCAATACGTTAAACTTTTGAAATCCTATATCTCATCCAGGATGTTTAGAGTTGAACAAGAAGGAATTTAGCAAAGTAGGGTTTTGAATTATGTTCTCTACCTTTCTGTTATGTGATATACCACTAATACAAATAATTTTACAATGAGTATATATGGTATTGATACTGAAGAAGTAACCAGACACCTGACACTTTTAAGTAATAATATAAGTAGAAGCCCATAGAAAAGTCAACGAGAGTAAATTAATACATATTGAATTACCACACAATTACATTGAACACCTACAACAAAACTGTTCATATACCAATAAATATGAATAAAACTATGATATCGTACAGTATATATAGAAATTCTAAATACCTTGGGAGACATCTTGACGCTCATTGGAAGAGATACAACAAATGCAATCTACTACTGGAATAAAATCTACATTATCCGTACATAATAAATTTCTTATGAACAAACAGATACTAAAACCTATATGTATTTTTAAATAAAATTTTCACAAATATTGTGATGTACCCAGATATTAAGAAGAAATAATTCACCCTCATATTCCAACTGTTATTAAGAGGCTCCCTACAAGACCACAACCCTTAAGTGATTCGCAACCACCCATAGAGTACACAAGGATATTTTGTGAACGTCAAGAACATCTTATAGTATTAACAGTTCTCTTCATATTTAAATGTTTATTGTGTTATTCATTATCTTACTTAATATATGTCATTGTCCTCGTTTATTTTCTTATTATTTAAAGTTTTTCCACATCTTTTACTTGCGAATCATCTGTTACTCAGTAACATCTGCCAAGAAGTAAGTTCTCTTTATATTACCGATCAAGGACGTGCAATTTAGGCCCTAATATATATATATATATATATATATATATATATATATATATATATATATATATATATATATATATATATATATATATATATATATATATATATGTGCTATTTCGACCGATCAGTAAAACTATAATCTTGTCACCGGAAAAGTTCTGGAAGTCATGGGCGAGAAACTGAACCAAAAGGATTTTACAGGTCTCTTAAAACTAATTTTACGCCTAATAAGTTTTGCAGATACCAAAACAATTAGTAGAGAAATATGACAAGCTTCGGGATATATGGTAGTTGCATCAAAATTTCCAATCTCCCAGCCAATCTCTCCAAACTTTAACTGAAAATGTGAGACAAATTTAATTTCTAACTAAAATGTCTAACACATCTCAAATTTCAGCTCAGAGAGAAACATATAGAATTTGCCTTAGACATGATTTTGAATAACCTGCCTGAATCTAACAAATGCCAGACTGGAACAGTGTCCAAGTCTCGAAGCCATATAGAAGTACTCGGAAGATAAGCGTTCGAAAGACTTGTCATTACTTCAGCGGTATATGCCACTTTCTTTTCTTGTGTTACTGAGCCCAAATATTTGAACTCCTGCATCTAATCTAATTGAATTCTGTTGAGATTTACAGTAGCCCTATCATCATCAAATCATATTGGTTAAGGAGTTTATAGTATCATATTGAATGTCTTGTCTGTCTTCAAAAACCTTTCACATTATTGCATCCGCTTGTATGTATATGCTTTCAAAGTAAAGAGACGTTCATCTGGTAATGCGTTCATCCATCAACACACATAATATGAGTATCTTATCTGCACCCCCTCAATTGGATTTAAATCCCCTCTGCTCTTCTCGTCTTATCTGTCGTGAGCTTCACCTTTCGGACAATTGATTGGAGACTTGTACATTGATAGTTCTTACACTATTTCCTGTCGCCTTTCTTCGGTATAGGTACAATATATTATAGCTTTCATTCATGCTGACAGTACCCTTTCTGATTGCAAAATTTGTGAGAGCTGCACATGAGCCATTGAAATAACATTTCCCTACCGATCATTTCTGTCGTGCCGACTTAGTCGACTCCGACGGCTTTATTATAGATCTGTAATTTCTTTCCAATCCCATTAAAAGTTCGGCATTAACATTCTTGGTCTAATTGATGATTTAAAAGCGTTTCTTACAGCATTTCTGGACTTTAATCACAATCTTTTCGCACATTTTCTTCACCGTAGATAATCATTCTCTTTCCTTGATCTTTCTAACCCTACCTATATAAATAGTTCAAAACTGTTTTATCGTCGATGCTTAGTCCGTAGTGATATCTCAAGATGAAATAGGTCGGTCAAGCTCGAGATAGTATCCATAAATTTCAAACAATTTTAGAATAACATGTGCTTCATATTGTCATTTTCAGAAATGGCATAGCTAAATTCGACGAAGCTGAACTTGCTTTTCCGGAATTTTCATTGTTAAAGCGTAGTTTCACTTAACTGGGTAAACTATTGACGCACCTTTATGTTTAGAATATTTTATGGACCCTTCAATATTTAGAAATATTAAATACTCTCAGAGAAAGAGCATGTACAATACTTGCCAGGTATAGCCCTATTACCACAAGCTGAAGTTTTCTTAAGTACTTGCCGCAAAAGAATAAAATCAGATATTTTCTGAAGGTCTCCGTATAAGTTGGCTTTAGAAGAGGATGAACTTTCGAAACAGATACTAAAGAACAACCAAGAGGACCTCAAACTAAACAGTCCAAAAGACCTTTCCAATATCCAAAAAAAACTACATGGGCTTTAGAAGTATCTAATGCGATAATATACGAAGAAACGAAGAAAAATGTGTACTTAACTTATGTAGGCACGAAATTTAAGATAATTTTTATCCAAATAATCCACTAACTACCAACAGTATTATTTATTTTTGGCAAAGTACATACGAATGATGCTAAGAAATTTGAATTATAACGACAATCGGTTCAATAATTTACCCGTCCATCATATTCCCCCAACGCTGGGAATATCCTATTATTATTGCCCCTATTTTATTCGTGCTTGTTCTTAAATTTTTCAAAGAATCCATTGAACTCAAATCCAAGCCTTCTCGTATTGGTGAAACATGTTTTCCCATCTTCGCATGGAAATTACGCCGGAAAATTCATGTAAGAGGCTTACCTCGATAATCTGGCGCGGAACGTTTCCTTTTATTAAAAATTTTTCGAATATGTTTAAAAGGGAATAAGATAATCTGAAGAACGGAAAGTAATACAGAAAATTTCCTTTATTTTCCACGGTAATTAGGTAAAGAAATTAGAAATAACGACTATGTATATATATAAAACGAGGGGAAATTTTCTTTTGATTGGAGGGAAGCGTAAGGCAAGATACGCACAAAGCGATTATATAAAACTCGGCGGAAATTTCCGGTGTATAAAATTGTATTATTCCGAAGTAAAAAGGCAGTTATAAGAAATAATGGAGAAGAAAACCAGGAAATAATTGAAATATTCTCCGCAAATTTAACTGAATTTTTTTATATTATTATGTATATTTTTTATTTTCCGGGAATAATATAGATAAGAATTCAAAATTATGACTGACTTTATACTTACTTCAATTATTTAAACGATCTGAAAAGAATCGGCGTGTTGGAGTCGTGCGATCATCATATCACTACTTACGTTCCTGATGGGGTGTGGATGTGTATCCTTGTTTACAGAAATTTGGTGTTATGGTTCGATAAATACGAACCGGATTAAAACAGTAAAGAAAATTACTAACAATAAGAATAAAACGAGAGAAATATGACAAGGTTACCTCAGAGATTCTTGAGATATCGAGGGTAATCACATCTATGTCACTGAAATAAAGACTCACGAATATCGTCAACCATGCCAAGACTGCAATATTTTCGCTACTAGTAGTTCCCATTTATTCGTTCAGTGTGCCTTCTGTTGACTGCAGGAATATATTTAATATTCCTAGGCCTATCTAATATATAATTTATATGGACCTAACTATACTAATCTATATATTTAGTAAGAATTTTACATAATATTTGTTAAAAATAAGTATCCAAAAAGCTATAGATGAACAAATTTAAAAAAATAATAAGTTATGTCTAAAAATAAATCTACACGATTAAACAAAAACCGTAAAAAGTATGAAAAGACATAGTCTAGCTATCAAAAAATTGATTAGGATAGTTTATAAAGTGAAATTATTGAATGATACAATTAAAAGGTGTAGCGGTATGCGAATGTGCTGTGATGATGTAAATACATTAACGGTGCAGATGTCGCTGTGTCTATTGCTAGATGTTATAGATCTATTTTTTCCTGGGCACTGAGCTGAACGGTTGCTTGCTAATATCGGGTGAAGGTTAAATCGTGCCAACAAATCTGGACATTTTTACGTTAGGATGAGGTCGTACGGAATTTAGTGAACTGGGATTTCAGGTATTCCCGAACTTTTGAAGCACCAGTTTCACATCGGATTAAGATTCAGGATTAATATTTAGGGCTTTCAAGTAGTTATACAACGCTTCTATTTTTGCCTGAGGACCTAGAGGTATATATTAATTAGCCTATACGTCCATGTAATATGATATGATCTTAGCGAGGGCGTTGCAGACCATTTGATAAGACCTAAGCTAAAGTTTGCCTTATTTGACTTGATTGTAATTAGTGTAAAAAAACTAACTGAAGTAAAAAAAAAATTAAATAATTTTCAAGAAAATATAACTGAAATAGTCAGTTATGACCAACCAAGGCGCAAAGTGATTCAACTGTTACAAATACAAATAAAAGGGATTCAAGAACAGTTTTATTACTGACAATCCGTCCAATATTGAACGTCGAAGAAATGGTATCCAAGACGTTTTCGTTCAAAATATCCACCGATTTCTAGTTATACTAACAGGAGCATTTTTGTGTTCCCAACCTGTAGCGGCTGTGTTATTTGGAAGGTTATTATTTAAGCAGTAATGCTGAGTATTTCTTAGGAGATCAGTTTTCATAAAAAATGTATATTTCTTAATGACTTACCGAATTACCTTTAATGAACAAATATAATTACCGTATATGTGATGATGCCCAGACGCGCGATATTCAACAGGTGCTAATAATAGCATATATAGACAATATATAATCAAATAAAAAATAATTTAATTGGAAAACCCTGGAGTGAGATGAATTTATGATACACACGATATGACACCAACTCTACAAGAATGTCCAAATACTTTATATTTCGTCAATTAAAACATCAATGAGGAGCAAAATAAGTCGTAATTCGCAGTTTGTTACCAATTTATAATGATGGTTTGAGGAATTGCTACATAGGTAGGCTAAGATTACCGATAATGATAATAAAGCAAGAAGACAATAAAGTACAAAAAAGAGGTTAACCTGAGAAGTATAGAAAAATTTTACGTAATAATATGATATAAAAATAATAATATTAGGTACAAAAAAGTATTCAAAAAGCTTAACGTGAACAAATTTTTAAAAAAGTCTAAAATAAATCTGCAGAATTAATCAAAAACAGATCAGATTATAAAGGGAAATAATTAAATGTTGTGTTTTTCGTTAGGGGGGGGGTAAATTTAGCTGACTGGCTGATATAGGCTGGACGTTAAATCCTAGCAACATATCTGGGTAAATATATCTGGAAATGTTTGTCTTGGGATGAGGTGTCTAATCCAGAGTCATCTTATACCTAGGAACATTTCATGGGCACAACAATTCAAGTATAGTATTCAATATCAGCTCTACTTAACAATGGGTGTTTCGTTTTAGAATTAATTTATTTTTGTTTTTAAAAACAAATCATTCTAAGATTCAAAGATTCTAGTCTATTCCAAAACCATATACAGTATCTGCGGTCCACATTCAAATCCTTATCGAATTAAGTAGATAATTAAATGATTTCAGGTGCAATAAGTATATATGTCTATACATTATTAACGCAGAGAAACTACATGCTGATAAATTAGGGATTATCAAAAAAATGCGATGTGGATGGTGTGATTCCAACCCTTCTAGTAATCCGAGGTCAAAAAAGGATTGCTTCTTTTTTACAAACAATTTTTTGAAACAAAAAAAAAACATTTCTTTATCTGATTTTTATATTTACAAGTTTTTTGAAATAATAGAAATTTAAATTTAGTTTTTTAGTTACTTTGTAGTCTTGACGGATTTAGAGAGAAAGTTCATAGCAAATTTAAAACCAAAATAGATTTTCATTGATATCTCAAAACCGTGTCAAAAAATAATTTCGGGAAAAGTGCGATTTGAGCAAACTTTCAGAAAGCCAGTGTTCTTGTAAACTGTCCTATCAATTTTAACTCTTCGAAAATGTGTCTATTAATACACAATAAGATAATATAAAATATACAATATAATAATTACACTAAAACGTCATATAGCACCAAACTACACTATTAGTTAACAAATTTAAACTACTTCGGCTAAAAATTCGTAAAAACCATCCCTAAGGCAAAATAGCTTCACTAAAATATTTATTCAATCAACACGAAAGTGAAGCAGCAAAGTCCATAGATTTTTATTAGCCTCGTAGATGATGCTTAAACTTCGTTGAAGATGGTGGCGGGTTATTCAAAACGACGCAACCGGTTTAATGGCACGAGTAGAGCGGAGCCAGTGCCAGTGCTCGCTCGCCAGATACGACAAGAGCCGACGATGCTTTTCAATTTCCTAAAGCGAGTGCCGTAATTGAATTTGTATCAATCCTATGTGTAAATATCCACCGTCGTGAATACGTATTGATTAGAATAAATACCAATAAATTCCTTGTCGGGATCGTAAATCCTTTGGATTGTGTCGATTTGTTGGCAGTGACACGCAAAACGAAAAAAATTAACAATTTCGTAACAGTTCAACTTTTTTTTATAGACTTTCGAACTTGAGCTAGCGTTCTTGATTATTTATTACCACGAGTATCATTCATTGTCGATAACTTCCTGAAATAACTAAATAACTAACCATGACTTTTGCGCTTAAGTTTGTCGTACTATAGTCACTTTTAATCGCCAGTAACAATACCTAACTTATTTTTTGCCTGCCAAGCAATTAAACCACTATCTTTGAAACCTTTGAAATAGTTCGAAATAACATTTTCCAGCAATTTGTGATATAGCCATTTTCCTTCCTTTTACGTTGTTCTTGAATCAGTTGACACATGAACTGTTGAGCTGTCTGAAATGTCTTTGACAATTTTTTCTCCCAAGAAGTCTTAAAATAAAACAGCAAGGGCTCCTTTTTAATATGTTTAGTTTCATAATACTGTGTAGCTGACAGTGTTTTTAGTGGTTATTCCTTTATGTGTGGGGATAAAGCAAATTACATTGCTAATTCTAGAACATGGAACGAATAGTTAGTCAAGTGAGAAAAAATCCCGTCTAAAAAGACTCTAAGACATTTTTAATAGAAAAATAACATATATGAAATAACAAATAAAATGAAAAAAAAAACACTAATCAAGGAACACTGCCTTTTTCACAGAACCTTTTCAGCTACTTCAGTAATAAGTTATAAAAATGTGAAATCCAGAAAAGAAATAATAAAGGGTTTTAGAAATGCAATGGAGTCGATCGTTATCTTTCAAAAACTCCAAAATGTTGATAATAAAATTAAAAAGTATGTTTTCGTATTGAAACATGTGACATCAATATAGTAAGTATTTAAGCAGAACAAGTCTGTATTAAAATGTAAGAATTTTACAAGAACTTTAGATGTTATAGAAATGAAATTTTTTATTTTTATTTAAGTAGATCATGCTAAAACAAGAAAAATATTCTCCATAAGGTAGATATAAGTTTTACTTCAATAAAAGCACCTACAAAGTTATAACAAGAACCATAACAAGCCCGAACTTTTTCCCCAACTATCTCCATAGTTTCAATAGTTTTTAATTAAAAACAAACCCTCTCGCATATAATGCTTTATAAAGCCATAAATCGATAGTTATAATGCCATAAAGGGAATTTTAAAAAAGGCCAAAAGGTAATTTTTTTCGGAAATATCTAAACTTGGGAACAATTTTTAAGATAGTTTATAGAAGAACGATCGGCTTTAGCTAGTCGAGCAATTAGTGTTGAAAGTTTGATGCCAAGAAAGTTTCGAAATGAAATTTATTGGAAACGGTCGGCAAGTTTTCGTTTATTTTTTATGAGATTTCTTTTATATTCTTCGTTATGACTAATAGTTAACTTAACATATCATATTAATATGAAACAAAATGGATGAATAGTTAATTCAGTCGATGTTTATTTGAATATAAAAAAATTATATATTATGTATGTAAAAAAATTATATTATGTATGTAAATAACAATACTATAGAACTCTATTAACCGTATTATACAAATAATTATTGATACAATATATTAGTATTATACTGTATCACTTAATTTTACTAGATAATTCATTCTATGTATATTTAAAGGATCAGACACAAGGTTTTAGAAAATCAAGAGGCAAGTTTACGTATGTTACATTTACAATTTTAAGCACATTCCACATTGTCTATTGTGAAACATGTAATTATTGTTACAATGTTTTAGAAATAGTCCGAAAAAAGGAGGAGGTTTTATGTTCGGCTGTATATATTTCTAATCTATGTTCACCGATTTCTCCGTCAATTATGGACCGATTTTTAATTTTTTTAGTGCACTTCCGAGGTGATCTCATTGGAACTAAGTCAGGGTCTGATAGCGGAATCTTGGGAAATCGAGGGAAAACCTGAAATTTCAAAGCCACTTACAAAGTTTTCACATATTTTTTTATCTAATATAATTAGATATTTGTGCATAATGTTATTCCTGAACTGATGTGACGGAAAATCACATTCACCCATTCAGTTTGCTTTTTAAGCACTAACCGTATCATATGATAAATCGTAAAAATATATCAAGCAACTGCTTCTATTATATATTGGTTAGAGCGTTCAGCTCATACGCGGAGGTCGCGGGTTCTACTTCCGAAGGTGGCAACAACCTTTTATTGTTCTAGTTTGGTTAGAACATTTGTTAAATCACCTAGGCTAGGTAACGTACCCCGGTGCCTGAAAGTTTGCTTATTTTCAATCATTGTTTCCTAATTCCTATTTTTCCTTATACAGGCTGCATCTTTATTTGGTCTACTCACTGAGTTAATAACTGTGTAATTCATTGAGTAAATATCTAACACTAAAAAGAGAAAAATAAAATATATTTAACAAAAAAATTGAACAGACTTCAAAAAATAAATAATGAAATCACGAAAAACTAAAAAATATTTTGTTTTAATCTTAATGACCTGCCGCTTCTTATGCGACATGGAGAGTTGAAAGATGCAAAATTACCGGCTCTGCTGTTTGCAGCTCAACTAGAAGCCGCCCAAGAAAATATTTTCAAAAATTTACTCCCACTGGAAAGTATTCAAAATAATGAAAAATGGAAGGTACATCCAATGAGTTTTTCACTTGATTATCATATATCTTTAATTATATTATCTCAACAAAAAAAGGACATGGAAATTGTTTGATTGACACTATCATATTAGACATATTTTATTAACCTATCTTTAACCACAATTTGCTTTAAGTTATGAAGAACACATACGTGGACAAACAATTAAAGACGCTATAGTAGTAGTTGTAAAACGATAAGTAGTTGGTAAAGATGAAAAAGGGAAAGTAGACGATAAATAAGTATTATGTAATACGTATAGAAGGGGATAAACGTTGAATTAAAAATTTAAATATATTGCCTCTCTTCTTGTGCCAATTAATCAGCAAATAATTATTTTACTTTAAAACAAAATTCATCAACAACAAAATTACGGTAATTATATTGCATTATCAATATTATTGCATATTAAATATATAAAAGATAAAAACTGGTATATTTTGTGGGAATCTTTGCATATGAACAGTTTAACTTACGAAAAGTTACGATGCGGTAATTATGGTGAGAATCGACCATTCCGAGTAACTGACTAGATGAATGAAATATAGCGGTAAAATCATGATCAAGCTATTAACCTTCAGGAGGCTATAGGTATGGAACAACCTATCCTATGAGGATTTTCTTATCTCGATAAAAAACGTACGGATGTAAATTCCCAGTTTCCTAGAGCTACCAAGGACGACGTAGGTTTCGATATTTGCTTATTGTCACAATCAAGGATTTTCTAACGGGTTAAAATCATAATTTATTTGGTCCAGTTTTTGGCGTCTGCAGTCCCTTGCCTCAAGTGCTTGCTTAATACGAAATTCGTTTCGCTCTACAGGTGTTTCATTTTCTTCGCTGATTAATGTTATGTCTATTGAACAACAATATTAAAAATAATTTGTGAACAATGATTAATTAATTAAACCACAAATTCTCAGTCAGGTATTAAATAACATAAGTATGATTGTTTAGTGTTTTAACACACTACAAACTTGAACTCATTGTATTCAAAGTGCTGCTATCGAGGTATTATTAAAACATTTTTTGCAATAACAGCCATTTTATTGTTTTCTTTTTAAATATTTTCTTTGACAATAGATATATTACTGCAAGCATTTTAACGACTTTTTGAAGCACTGTTAGTTTTCCAACATATTATGTAAATAAAATATTGACTGCTTATAATATTTTTCATTTTGTTCTAGGCACTGGCAGTGTAGCTTCAATCAACCACTGGTTAATACTTGCGGTCTCAATACTCAGCTGTCTACATTTCATCGGTAAGTTATCAAATTATTTCGAATCATACCTGAAAATTAATTAAAACAAATATATTTATATATTAACAGTCGAGTAAGTTCTTATTTTTCAAGTTCTTTGTGAAAATGAATTATATTACGGTCTTAACTAATATTACCTGACGTTCAACAAACTTTACAAATGACATTTTCTGAGGTCTGATACTGAAATTCTCTTAACCATGTTATCACATTTAAGCAACTACCTGTCACGATTGAGTGATTGCCACTCAAATCATAACGGAATCAAACACGCGCTGGACTGTAGGAAGCAGGCAGTCTGAATCGTAGACTTCTTTTGAGTTCTCCAAGATTAAACCCAGACTTTTGTAGGAAACAATATAAACGATGATTCATCGGACCATACCATATTCTTCCAATCATCAATTAGCAAAATTTTAGGATCATTGCACCACTTCTGCCACAGCTTAAGTTTTCAATATCTCAATACCAAATCAATTACTACAATATTTCAATTCTCCTACGACTTGCATTTTCATGAAATTATATTATCTCCGTATAATAACAGATCAATTGAAAAGGCCCCGGCCTACCATAGTAACACAAAATTAGTTTTTTTATTCAACATAATTCCCTTCAAAAGTGATACACTGATTATATCGACCCTCCAACTTTTCGAAACCATTTTTGTAGTACGATTTGTCGTTTGCTTCAAAATAGGCCTCAGTTTCGTCGATCACCCCTTCATTCGACGAAAATATCTTCCCAGCGAGCATTCTCTTGAGATCTGAGAACAGGAAATAGTCGCTGGGGGCCATATCTAGCGAATACGGTGAAAGAGGAAGCAATTCGAAGCCCAATTCATGGATTTTACACACGGTGCATTATCTTGGTGAAGCAACATTTTCTTTTTCTTCAAAGGCGGCCGTTTTTCAGCGATTTCGCTCTTCAAACAGTCCAATAACCTTACGTAATAGTCGCTGTTAATGGTCGTTCCTTGTTCAAGGTAATCAACGAAAATTATTCCATGCGCATCCCAAATTCAGATACCATAACCTTGTCAGCCGACTGTTGCATTTTCCCACGTTGTGATCGGGTTCATCGTGTGCAGTCCACTCGGATGACTGTCGATTGGACTTCGGAGTAAAATGATGGAGCCATGTTTCATCCATTGTCACATATCGACGCAAGAACTCGGGTTTATTACGCTTGACCATCTTCAAATACTGCTCCAAGTCATCAACTCGTCATTGTTTTTGGTCAAATGTGAGCTCGCGCGGCACCCGCTTTGCACAGAGCGTTCTCATAGCCAAATATTCGGGAATGATATGATGTACACGTTCAGTTAATATCATTCTGTTTCAATTTACGGTCATTCAAAATCATTTTGTTGATTTTTTAAATGTTTTCGTCGGTAACAACCTCTTTTTGGGCGTCCACTGCGTTCGGTGCTCCTTTCACCACGTCTAGACTTAGCATACCAATCCTTGATGGTTGATTTTCCTGGGGTAGTGCTCGGAAACTCGGCATCAAGCCTGTAATTTTTCCCTTCCAAAAACAATATTTTATCGACAAGCGAAATTCCTTTTTATCCATTTTTTCACAATAACAAAAGTTGCTTCACTCAAAATGCTATAATCCACTAACTCATGATCCGACAGCTGTTAAATTTATGGATAGGTATCTTTAACGGTTAGGGCTAACTAAAAAATATATGGATTTAATTCTTGTAGCGCCATCTATGTGTTAGGCCAGAGACTTTTTAATTGACCTATTATAAACCATATCATCTTAATTATTTTTACAGTTCCAATAAAAACATTTTTCTAACTTTATGGCTTTAACCTTCGCACTTCACTAACGTCACGCACATTTAATTGTTACACAAATTCATTCGGGTGCACTGGATATAAAAAGTATTTCAATTGTGTTTCCAATGTACTGAATTTGCTAACAGTTAATATATGACTGAATATAACGACATATAATATTTTTTACTTCAAACCGTTTGCAAGAAAAGCAATTTCAAAATAAATTAATGAAATATACATTTATAGCACAAACAGTTCATGTTTTTTTGTTTGATTCTTTTATATTTCATAAGTTTAATTTATAACTAATTTTAGAATCAATATCTCAATACAACATGCCCAACACAATTTGAAATATTCCAAATTTCACTATGTTATAAATAATAACGAAATTACAAACAACCCAAAATAAAAAATCAATAACAAAAATAGCTAGGCGAAAAAATATATTCTAGAATAGTATATTATTCACTAAGTATATTAAATAACAATCATAAATAAAATAAAGCTAGAATACGAAGCACAGTGTGCTCAGACGATATCATAGAATAAAAACATACAACACATAAATAGTCACACAGCGACACATAAAGAATTTATATCTACACATATATTTAATATTTCCTTTCTTTGCAGTCTTATTTTATATTATGAAACGGAAGAGTCGTCCAATTCCAGTAGTAAATCTTTGCGGTCACATTTTTATTGCGACACGAACCGCAGACATATCGAACGTGGCTTGAAAGTCGGTTCACGCAGCCACATTGAGGACCGAATTTGTTCCACTAAACTAGGCCTAAATTATGGACAGCTTTAAATATTTTAAGGGCGACTCGACTAGCAGGTTTATGGTTTCTAAATCGTTACTCCGGATTCGATAACCGGCTCCGTCATCAATTATTTACCGGGTTTCCTGCGAATTTACGCTTTACCTTATTCCGACATGGTCAAAGGTTAGGTCAGATATTATCTACTGAATATATAATGAAGGAATTTTTATTCACATGACAAGTAATCTTAACAGGTCGGGGAGAATTCTGCTTTTCAGCCAATATATTGCTGTTAGTGGTGCAGTACTTGTATAATATTCTAATATTCTAATTTATTCCGATATTCTTCACACATCTCGGCACTGTTGACGATCTACCGCAACTGTTCTTGCGGCAGGAAATGTTGTATTTCCTGTTCTTTATCGCTTTGCATTATCTCGGTCCATGGTTTGGTTCAAAAGATCGATTCCGCCACATACGTTTTTGTAATAATAGCAAGCTAAGTATTGAAAAAAGCCGGATTTTAGTCCTGATTGTAATATTTCCCCAATTCCACTCGATCTAGAGACGCAAAAAGCATCTTGGACAATTCGCCTTATTTTTTCAGCTATAGATGTCACTGTCTTGTGTATTAATTATCCCATGTGCTTGACCTCCAACACTTGTTCTAACTGAATCGATGAAATGTATACAATTGTGAAATATTTTATTAATTCTCGAACCATATGACTATGCAATGTGAACTATATCAACTACTCAACTTCTGCATCATATTCATAATACACCAGTCATTGGCGAACATTAGATCGATTGTAGCAACCTCTTAAAGACATTTCGCGTTATTGCATCCACAGCTATATTGAAAAGTAAGTAGAGAGACGGCATCCCCACCCCGTGTTCCAATGTTATTGACTACTATAGATTAAGATTGTTGTTAACCATCTTGGTTACTCCATCATTGCCTATCATTGTCACTGTCTATTATTGGGATTATCAATACCATCCATTATCAGTATTTGTCGATACATTTATTTATCAATACTATTACTTAGCAGTATTATGATCCGCCAACATAATTAATTACCCGTACATTTGGCTGCCAGTATTTTAACTGTTAATGCCGTTTTCATTACATTCTCAGAATTATCACCCGACCACCTCGACATCAAGATCTCACACGCATATTTGCTTTATTTAGTTTCCATTTATTAAGTAAGCAGTTCTTATATCATTTATTTTTATCTCTGTTTTTATTTATTTAAGATGTTTGATTATTGTATATTGTTTTACTATATATAATTTTACACTCTGGGTTTAAAAATAACCCTACAACCCCTATCCTACCGTATCCCCTGAAATAATCAATATGTTAACATAATAACATAAACAAGGTGACGAAAATTATTTTATATTATACATAAAATACAAAACAATTCATTGGTGATATTTTAAGTTCATCGCAATGAAACAAGTAAAATTAATACTATCTATTATAAGACTGAGTGAAATGTTCATTAATTGAAGAGTCCTAATTGGCAAATTTACAAATTGGCGCCGTCTTCTTGGGTCGCGACGGCTTCATTAACAGCGGCACGACGTAGCGAAATACACGTGGCGCAACAAACAGTCACCCGATTCGATAACGCGAAGTATTACGGCCGTATCCGATGGCGTGCCATTTCTGTCGGTTAAAATAAACACGGCACATTATTATGTAGCTAATTAACCGCCACTGTCGTCGTTACAATTTAGAGCGAAACTTTGTCGACGCTTTTGTTTCCATCCCGCGGTTCACGAGGTGAACGACAAAATGAACACCGTCCCTGGAAGGCGTCTCGACAGCTTATTTTGCCTACCGACCGGCTAATTTAAATTAAATATGGCTTTTGCTCAGACGCCGTACGAGCTACACAACAATTGCGCCCTAACTACAATGGAAATTGTTTACCTATATCGCTGACAAAAACGAATTACCATGGAAACGCACACGAGCTTAGGTACAAGTAAAGATGTAGGCCTTATTCTTATACGCATTTTTTATATTATTAAAATGTATATGTAGTATTTCATACAAAGTTTACGTGTCTGTTATTAAGTACCTAAAACGTTAAACATTTAAAATAGCTTAAATATGTTGACGAAGTAAAACTTACTCAAGAAATTCCGAAAATAAAAATAATAAGTAAAAGTCGACGCAATTTTAACATTATATCTGCCATAAGAACATAACCATTTCGCCTTGATCCATCAATCCATTATTTATTTACACTAAATGAAACTTTAAAAATAAAAATAGTGCATTTCATTTAAAATATTACATTATTAAGGTCATGCCTTTATTTTGATAATTTTTTCAGATATTTCACAAGGCAATTGTTGAGAAAACATATATATTGATTATATTTAATAAATATTTTCCATCGTTTTACAACTTTTTCCCATCTTTCTCGCAATATGGCAATAAATAACAGGTCAATTGAAAAGTACCCGGCCTACCATAATAAAACCTATATTTTGGCATTTTTTTTAATCAACATAATCCCCTTCAAGGGCGATACACTGCGACCCTCCAATTTTTCGGCACCATTTTGTAGTACGATTTGTCGTTTGCTTCAAAATAGGCCTCAGCTTCTGCGATCACTTTTTCATTTGACGAAAATTTCTTCCCAGCGAGCATTCTTTGAGATATGAGAACAGGAAATAGTCGCTAGGAGCCAGATCTGGAGAATACGGTGAATAAGAAAGCAATTCGAAGCCCAATTCATGGATTTTTGCCATCGTTTTCATTGACTTCTGACACGGTGCATTGTCTTGGTGAAGCAGCACCTTCTTTTTCTTCAAATGCGGCCGTTTTTCGACGATTTCATCCTTCAAACGGTCCAATAACGTAATGTAACAGTCGCTGTTGATGGTCCTTCCTTTTTCAAGGTAGTCAGTGAAAATTGTTCCATACGTATCCCAAAATATAGACGCCATAACCTTGTCAGCCGACTGTTTTCCCGCGCTTTGGAGCGGGTTCATCGTGTGCTGTCCACTCGGATGACTGTCGATTGGACTTTGGATGATGGAGCGATGTTTCATCCATTATCACATATCGACGCAAAAATTCTGGTTTATTACGCTTGATCATCCTCAAACACTGTTCCGAATCATCAACTCATCATTGTTTTTGGTCAAAAGTGAGCTCGCGCGGGACCCACTTTGCATAAAGCTTTCTCATGCCCAAATATTCGTGAATGATATGATGTACACGTGCAGTTGGTATCTTTAGAGTGTCTGCTATTTCATTCAATTTCACTTTACGGTCATTCAAAATCATTTTGTGGAGTTTTAAAATGTTTTCGTCAGTAACAACCTCTTTTGGGTGTCCACTGCGTTCCCCGTCTTCTGTGCTCATTTCACCACGTGTAAACCTAGCATACCATTCATTGATGATCGATTTTCCTTGGGCAGTAACCGGAAACTCGGCATCAAGCCAAGTTTTTGCTTAGACTGTATTTTTCCCTTCAAAAAGCAATATTTTATCAACACGCAAAATTCCTTTTTATCAATTTTTTTCACATTAACAAAATTTGCTTTACTCAAAATGCTATAATTCAGAAACTAATGATCCGACACCTGTCAAATTTAAACACGCATCTTTTGAGGGTTAGGCTAACTAAAAAATATATGGATTTATTTCTAGTATCGCCATCTATGGGTCAGGCCGTGGACTTTTTAATTAACCTGTTATGGTATTGAATGAAAGAACGATGTTTGGTTTGAGAGCGATCCCATCATGGATCCATTGTCGCACTTCTACAGCATTTTGAAAACGTGTGCCAACCAGACCTAGCTGGGTTTGCCAAAAATTCCTGTTACGATGTAGCTACAATACAACTTTACAACTCTTGCAACATGTGACCAAGCATCTTCATATAAGAGGATGACTTTAAATAAATTTTCCGAAACGAATCAATAATATTTTGGGCTTAGGATTATCGTAATTGATTCACTTTTGATATTCGGTCACAATACGCCATAGAAAGTTCTTCTAATTTGTCTGACAAGCAGTGAAATCTAGATGTTTAAGGTTTTCGAAACATAACTACTTTTACTACTTTTACATCATTGAAACCAAAATCGTTAAATGGGACAGACATAAAAAATAAAACTAATGAAATTCGGACATTTCATTTTGAGCTGTCCATGTTTAGCCTCGATATATACTGAATAGCTCAATAATACTAAAGGGAAAGTTGTCAGTTTGTATAGAGAATTGTCAAAACCATCGAATATAATAGTTAGGTTAAACTCCTTAACACTTGTATGTATTAATACTTAATTTTTACCAGTAGATATCGCTTATCAATATACCTGCAAGCACGTAATATTTCAAATATGTATTGCATTATTTAATAGCTTTCAATGAGACTTAGATTTACCGCCGTGATTCTAAATCAAAACTGGAACTCCGAGGAATTGGAAGGAGTGGTGTTCAAGAGGAATGTTGTTCTGGTGAAGCAGTAAACTCAAATTATTGCTGCATTAAACTAATACGAAAGTTAAGGAAGTACCATAACTATAAAAAATTCTTTTTTTATATCTGTTTGCGAAAAGTTCCGGGCATAACAAAGAAAAAGCGTTTTTTTTTTGTTCAAAATTCCCTTAATTCATCAACGTAACCCGAAAGAACAAGTTTGTAGAACTATTTATCCATTGCCTCAAAATAGGCCTGTCACCAATTGATATCCATTCAGTTCAGTCACCATGTTTCATCCACTGTCTCATATTGACTCAAAAATTCCAGTTTATTACGTTTAAACATGGCCAAACACTGCTCAAAACCATCAACATGTTCTTATTTTTGGTCAATAGTGAGCAAACGCGGTACTCACTTTGAACAGAGCATTCTCATAGTCAAATGTTCGTACAATATAAAACCAAAACGTTATTTTGATATATTTACCGTGTTAGCAAACTCGCGCAACTTCATTTTTCAATCAATCAAAACGATTTTATGGATTTTTTATGTTTTCTAAAGTTCACTTGGACGTCCACTGCGTTCTGCATCTTCAGTATCTCCATAATCGCGTTTAGAGTCAGCAAACCAACGTTTTATTGTTGGTTTTGATGGAGCGGAGTCCTTGTTACACTTTGCTTTGCTTAAACTGTAGTTTTCCCGTCAAGAAGCTGTGTAAATGTTAAAAATTAAAACACGTTAAATTGTTTTTGATCTATTGTTTTGAAAATAACAAAAGTAGCGTCACTATTACCACAATAACTCACAAACAAAAATATGAGTAGGATAAGATTAAATTTTAACAGCATTCTTTTGATTCTAAATTATCATAACAATAGTGACATATTTTTAAACCATACTATTATATACCCTTACATTCAATAAACATAGAGGATCAAACTCTTATAATATAGGAATCTATATTTATGCCATAAAAGTATTGCTATGAAAAATGAAAAGTACTCTACATTATATATTGTTATATATCTAATCTATCAAAATAAATAATTAGCTGCAGTGTTACAAATTATTTTTCTTAAGTGCTTCCATTAACAGTATTTCCTTTGTTTCAGGTATACACTAACTTAGGACAATTGAAGGAAACTAACGAAAATACCCCAGGAGATCGGCCAAGCCATCTTCCCCATTTTTCTAGGGTAGATTTATATAAAAGAAAACGAAAAACTAACCAAATCCACTTGAATGTTTTACCGTCAAAAATAAAAATACATGTTATTGTACCGCTGTAATATCTCGTAAAATATGTGTTTTAAATGGGTCCATTGATTTTGGATATGTAAGGGAGTTGAGAAAAATTCTTCACTAATTTTTTTCTCTAATACAAATAATGGAAACTGTCTTATTCAAAATATTTTATTTTATTGACAAGCCATAGATATATATGTATATATAATGCTAGAACTATTAATAAACATATATATTACGAATATGGACAAAACATATTTTTCTCGAACTCCCAAAAAAGTATCATTGTAAAAAATCGAGAAACACTTCTGTTATCACCTTATTTCACTCCTAAAAAAATCACAAAAGAAAATATACGTAAATACTAGTTATTGAAATCTAAGCACAGAACTGAAGAAGACGATGAATAAGAAAAAAAATTATTTGTACATATATTAAATGAAGATGAAGAATTCAAATTTTTATATTTCTTAATGACTATCTAATTTATACTGAAGGAGGCTTTTTCTAATGCTCTATCGTTTGGTTGATGCAGATATATATATATTTATTATTGTTTTACGTTTTGACAATTCACTTTTAACTAAAAATAACTAAATATTATAGAGGAGCTTTGATTAAAATTTACCATATAAAAACTTGTACTTAACGTAAGTTTGAAATTTAAAATTTTGTTGTTTTATCTCTGTATAAGTGTCTTTGAAGTCCCTGAGATTTTATTTTCGTTTTGTTGTTATTATTCTCAATTGGTATATATTACTGTCAAACTTAGTTTTAAGGCCATGTGTATATGTAAATGAATATATGTTTCTTTTGTTACTTATTATTTTTCGCAAGATTAATTGAAGCTTTTCTTTACATCATTGGGCATTGTAAAAATGACATATTTAGGTGAAGTTACGCTAACTATCGAATTTATACTAAAACTAAGGCATTTTAGGAAATTTATTAAAATTTTAATATTTGATAAGTCTAGAAGAATTTGTGCAAAGTTAGAAAGAATTACTATAACATATTTGTATCAATACTTTCTTAATTACTGATAAATGTAATGTAGTCTCGGGCACCTAAGGTTTTTTGAAAATAATAAACTCAGTAAATATAAATTTATTAATAAATTTAGTTAAATCAACAAACTACTACTACACGACACCAATGCTTACCATACTAGACACTCAGAACCAGACTGACGTAACCTCGAACCACAAGAATACTTAAAACATAGTGCAATTCTCCGAAAATAAATATTTCCCCCCTTTCAAAAATATCTGCAAATACTTGAACTCACTCTACGCAAGAGCAACATTGTATCTATATTCGTTGTGTCTATTTTCTCAGTTCTGAGGCATTGCAATGCTTAAAGGTTTACTCAAACCTAATTATTAATCAATTCAAACTATTTAGTCAATCCTTTCTTTATCGCAGATGTTAAAGTTTCGACTCAATTTCCTTTCATTTTTACTCTCTCTCATCTCGAAATATATCCGCCCTAATTCTTCTATCATCTAAAGCAGCGTACTTTTATTTTGATAAGTATAATAGAACAAACCTGCTGACAAAAATGTTTGAGAAATTTATTAAACCACTAATACATACATACACTAATTACATACTTAAACGCAAAACTTAACAGCAGTATTCTCTCAAAAAGCTTGAAAAGGCTGGTGTAGCAGTCTTTTAAACTTACATTAAACCATACTCTAAATATTTTGGTATATTCTTTCTAATTTTGTAATCAATTACTCACTTTTAATTTTATAATAATTTAGAATGTTAATTTATATAAAACTTTCTGAATACTCATTTTAAGTTAGCTTCTACTTTTATGAAATCGTATATAAATAAAAATAACTTTATTTAACACTCTTATCTAGTTATTTATCAATTTAAAATGAGTTTATTGGAAATTTTTGATAGTGTACATACACGTACAATTTTCTTTAACGGTTCCTCAAGAGATCTTTAAGAGACTATTTTTTCGTAAGCATTATTAATAATAAATAATATCTCGGGTGAATTGGCAAAATGTAACATAGGTGGATACTAGGGACAAAGAGATGTATGAATGTTTTATGAATCTATTTGTGATATAAAAAATATTGGATTAATGTTGTATAATAATAATAATAGTAATAATAAAAAATTCTTGATCATTTATTATATGTTGGCAGTTTGTAAATATTATATTGAGTAGCTTAATAAAACAAATAATAACAAAACAAAGTGTTTTCTTAATCTTTTTATATATAATATATTTTTGTTTATATGAAAAGCATTCTAGTTTTAATGTTTCATTAATTCTACATAATTCAGTGTTTTCTAACTTGTTTGGTTGGCCATGCCGTTCTTTATCACAAACTTCAAAATCGTCATTTTTAAATCGTCGAAACAAAAACCGACAATTGGAAAATAATAAACGACAACTTTCTAAAGATGTTTCATGATTTGATATTCTAATAAAGAAATCTTCATTGTTCTTGGACAACACTTCATTTCTCTGTTCGATCTGATGAGTACAATGCCTATCAATTTCCGTATTCGAATTGCCCATAAAATAAATGTTGATAAAATAGAAATTGATGACATGCATCTGGTGGTAGTAACAGATCTCATAATCATAATAAGTAAGAAATTTGCCCTTATATCCGCAATTATTTAATATTGTTTAACTTATTACTGATATAAATTATCAGTATGAATATAGTATTATTACGTTATGAAAGTTATGAACAATATGTATACTATAACACCATGAAAGTGAGCATGGAATTAAAGTTTACAGTATGTGTTGCGCCAAACGATGTCATTTGGAAATAACTATAATATTGTATATTTTAACGATGGCTAAGGAGTGCAAAGAATCATTTCCAATCACATAAACTAATGAGCGTAATGGATCTGGTGGTGAAATCAATTGTAATAATTTTACTTTTCCACCGGCACAACATAACCTAATAAATTCACTGCTATAATGGCTATAATTTAATGGCTTTTACAGTATGGACAAACTATTATTATATCCCCAATTATAACTAATTTATTCGCATCATAATCTGTTTAAAGATCGTAGGGGAATGCTGTTCGTTTCTGGATCACAAACCGTTTTACTATGTCGTACTCGCTGTTGTGTTTAATGTGCACGAATTCGTTGCATTCTAAGCCTATTCACTTAATTTCCGAACGCAATTTTGAAGTACCAAAAAGAATATTATCATTTTATGTCTCTGTTTAGCTGCAGATCATATTCGGCTCCTTGCACAATGTTAATTGTTTATAGAAATTATTCACTTAACTTTAATTATACATATTACGCTAGATGACTTATTTTTCATATACAAGGTAGTTGTTAATTTTACGATATTTCTTAATACACTCTTAACCTAACTTTTTTATACATACAAAAAGTGGGGCAAAATTCCAGCTACCTTTTTAATTACGCGCCATCTTGGTTATGTGACGTTTAGATCAGTTTCGCTATAACCATTGTGTTGTGTAGACGTCCAAATTTTATTATAAATAATGCCACAAGAACGAGCAGAAACAGTGACAATATTTGTTGAAAATAATAATTCCATTATTGCCACTCAGCGGAAATTGCCTTACACAAAACAAGGATTAAAGCGTAACTGAGCTAAACGTCACATAACCAAGATGGCACGCAATCAAAATGATAGCGGGACTTTTACCTCACCTTATATGTCAACCGTTATATCTAATTATGTGGAGGACATCCGAACTACTTTGAACCATAGAAGAAAAAATATTGTCGATGGCCACTTTATAGATATATCCATCTAGATATATAAAAATGAATCGTTGTTCGTTAGTCTCGCCAAAACTCGAGAATGGCTGAACCGATTTGGATAATTCTGATCTTTGTGGAATTATTTGTGGAAGTCCAGGGATGGTTTAAAAGGTGAATAAATATGGTAATGCTCGAAATTAAATAAAAACAACAATTTTGTTTTTTCTTTGATGTCGAGGATTAAATCCGACAATATACGTGCGCGAGAACTTTCTTAACTGCGGTGATCCTTTGTGATAGTGATAGTGTCAAAATATGTGCCCTTTTTTTGTTGATTTTTTGTGATAGTGACAGTTTACTGCTAGGTGCTCGAGAGCTTTTCTAACTTTGATTAATTACAATTTACTTTACTGCTAAGTGCCAGAGAACTTTTGTCACTTTGATTAATTACAATTTACGATGCCGAGGAGAAAACAATCTGACCACGAGAATACTTAAAACATAGTGCAATGCTCCGAAAATAAATATTTCCCCCGTTCAAAAATATCTGCAAGTACTTGAACTCACTCTACGCAAGAGGAACATTGTATCTATATTCGTTGTGTCTATTTTCTCAGTTTTGAGGCAATGCAATGCTTAAAGGTTCACTCAAACCTAATTATTAATCAATTCAAACTATTTAGTCAGTATATATTTTATTTATCGCAGGTGTTAAAGTTTCGACTCAATTTCCTTTCATTTTTACTCTCTCTGATCTTGAAATATATCCACCCTAATTTTTCTATTATCTAAAGGAACGTACTTTTATTTTGATAAGTGTAATAGAACAAACCTGCTGACAAAAATGTTTAAGAAATTTATTAAACCACTAATACATACATACACTAATTACATACTTAAATGCAAAACTTAACAGCAGGCAGTATTATCTGTGTTATGTGTATGTTATATATACGTGCGCGAGAACTTTCTTAACTTCGGTGATCCTTTGTGATAGTGATATTTCAAAAAATGTGCTCTATTTTTGTTGATTTTTTTGTGATAGTGACACTTTACTGCTAAGCGTGCAAGAACTTTTCTCACGTTGATTAATTACAATTACAATTTGGCGCTACACATATTATACAGGACAATTTCATGCCCACTTTCCCACAGTTGATCCAAAATTGCATGCAGTAGTTACCAAACAAATGATACATATGGAGTTTTCAACTAAAATTCACTCTGTATGGTTTACGGCAAATGTTCCAAGCGATACCCAAGAGACTCACATCAATGTGGAATATTGTAACTCTGTGAAGTCGATAAAGTACATATGTAAATATGTTAACAAAGGTAGCGATATGCCCGTCTTCGCTGTAACGAATGCAAATGACGAAATATTACAGTACCAGATGGGTCGTATGTAAGTAGCAACGAAGCAATTTGGCATATCTTTTCATTTGCGATCCATGAAAGACATCCTACAGTAGTCCATTTGGCAGTCCATTTAGAAAATGGTCTGGAGGAAAAAAGTCGAGAATTCGAGATTGTCGAGGAGCTCAATGCGGCCATTCAGAATTTTCTTTCGGGACAGTTGGTTTCCTTCAAATTAGTCGACACCGTTATGAACGTTATGAGTTATTAAATTCACTGGATTGCCTGGATTACCACCTCACAATTTGAAGTTAAAAGTGGGTTCAGTTGTCATCATGCTGCGTATTATCAACCTTGATTGTCCAATGGAACAAGACTGGCTGTGAAAAATATGATGAGTAAAGTCACTGAGGCAACAATCATAAAGGGAAAATACAAAGGAGAGGATGTCTTGATCACAAGTATACCGATGATTCCAACGGATTTACCATTCGATTTTAAACGTTTACATTTTCTAGTACGCCTGGCCTTTGCGATAACCATAAATAAATATCAAGGCCAGTCGTTGGCAGTTTGCGGAATCAACTTGAAGTTTCCCTGTTTCTCGCATGGACAATTATAGGTCGCGTATTCGCGCGTTGGCAAACTGTCAATTTTGTTTATTTACGCACCACAAAACAAAACAAAAAATATAGTTTATCAGAAAGCTTTAAATTGATTAACAAACTGTATCATAACCGTGTGTGTGTCTGTAAATATCTAATTGAAACCTTATAAATAGCCAGTATTACAGGAAAACTCTGTTTTTTAAGTATAAAACATCATGTGTAATTAATCGAAAATAATAATAAGAATACATTAATACCGAGCATTTATTTTTATTAATTATGGATTATTAGTTCTTTTATGTATCGATTGAAGCAGTACGAAATCTACCGGGTCAGCTAGTAAATAATAAAAGCGCCTTTACATATAAAGACGCAAGAATAATAACAAATGTGAAATACATTGGCGAAGTATTCTTTACCATAAATAGTCACTACATAATTCAACACAATTCTTAATAAACGTCTACTCGACCGCTTTTACCATTAGCACATAATTATATTGTGTTAGATATGACACATATGTCGTTACTCTTTACTTGATTTTCATGTTATCGAATCCATGATGTATAAAAAAAATGCCTGCGGTAAGGTATTAAACGATCATCACCGAGAAATGATCTGCACTGTTCATTATACATTATGTATTCTTGTCATATTTTAATGATAGCGGCCAGTAGTTTTAATCAGTATTCAACACTTTTAGTCACAAAATACATTTTCGAATAATTTACCAACTATTAATGGTAGTGACAGTGACACTTTTCATATGAAAGACTGTTGTTTTAACAATTATTCCATATTTTCTCATCATATAAACCTTCACTCGACTTCTAAAAATATTTCAAAACCAAAATTAGCCATAGGTCTAGCCGTTCATTTTTACATATATAGAAGATTATAGGTTGTTGTATTGAAGAGAACATATTGTAGGCCTCACCCAAAAAAAGCAAGAGTTATCAGCCATAATTCTAGTTTTCTAAAGATATATCATCTTTACGCAAGCTGTTAAATAATATCCCCTGTTGACTGTTTGGTTCAATGGAAATAACATAAAAATTGGCTCATAAATTGACTTTTTATTAAGTGCTGGCCTGCATCAAAAAAAATATGTAAATTATGTTTATCACTTTTTTTCTTCTAAAAACACCAGAAGGTGAATAATGCCACATCCAGTAGTCTGGAGGTTTTTTCTCGACAAATCTGTTCATTTCTATCCTCTTTTCTATTCTTGGTGTAAACTGAACGCAACGTTCTCTGGTGGCCGTCGAGGAAAAAAACAATTACACCACAAAACCGTCTGAAACTGTTGGGAAACGATTGGTTTCTGATTAGACTGATGTTACTTCTATTTCAACACGTCTACCCGACTGTAAAGGTATCCCCGGGGACGTCGAAATCCACAAGGATATTCCCCCTCGTATCATATGAAACCTTAATGGTTTTTGCGGGATACACGGTCCTGCGGAGTCTTTCTCGGTCCCACTCTCGCCCCTCTGCAGTCGCGAACACTCGGTGAGCCCCGCGCACATCTTCGATAGATTTCGGTTTATTGAAGGCAGGAAGCCCAGATAAAAACGAATTTAGTTCCGGTATTGAGGCGTAAATCTTCTCTACAGGTGTATTGGGTCTCAATAATTAATTTTATTGCTGGCAGTGAGCTTACAGGCAGATGGAGATATATCGACTCCATCGTTAATGATAAATTAGGGAACTGGCGGCAATTTATAGCTTTATATCGACGTCGTTTATATGAAATTGAATATCTTAGCTTCGATTAATGAATTCGGTTAAATCTGACTTTCAAAATAACAATTAATGTTAATTCTAACTTTTGATTAAAGAGAAATACTATATATTTTCTCATTGAACTCTTGTTCTAACCAGAAATGTGATGTATAGTATATTACAAAATCATCAATTTCTATATTATTAGGTTTTTGCATGTATCCTAAACATTTTTTCACTTTAAAAATATCTTTTTTGAGATAACATGGCTATATATATATATATATATATATATATATATATATATATATATATATATATATATATATATATATATATATATATATATATATATATATATATATATTATTCTAATTTCTAATTTCGAATTAGTACACTAGCTGCAGCAGAACTTCCTTTTCGAGCTAGAACAGCTCATATCCTTGACAACTCTTGTAATGTTTGACCGAGTCTTGTCATGCAAGATAATGAACTGTTACTCGCCTGATTGTTCTTGCAACAAATGTCGTCTATATTCAATTAGCGTCTAACAATACATTACACCTTGCTGATCCTACAACTCATTACATTTACTCATGACTTTTGCGCTTAGTATTGTCGTAGTAGGTTAAATCAAATCAATAGGCTATTAAAAATTCTTGTTTTTTACCTGGCGAACCATGAAACCGAGATGTTGAAACAATTTGAAAAGTACATATTCAATTAGTGTGGTAACCATTTTCTTCAATTGATTCATCAATCGTTAAGCTGTCTAAAAACTATTTTAGAATTTGAGCTGAATTCTCATCAAATAAGTATTGTCTTCGAATATTGAATATTGTCTTCCAGGGCCTTCTTTGTCACAAACATCAAAATGATCACATTTAACGTTGAAACTAAAACCGACAATTGAGATATAATAGAGCAGCATCAGCATAAGTTTCTAAGTGGGCTTCAATATCGTACTTTTTAAAACTAAACAACAGAAGTTAAGAATTTAAGAAATGCCATTTTTCTTTATTCAGTTTTTGATACTTCGCATCTTCACTAACAGACAAATACCGTTGATTAAAATATATGAAAGCAACTAATATATACACTTTTTTAAAACCAATCGGCAGTATCGCTGGTTCTAATAAAGCTTTTTAGATCTATTTCAATGGATCATTTGAATTTTTTTATTCAGTTTTTTGACCCTATTAACTCTTTGTTTCTCGTTTAGTTACAATCACTTTTTTTTGTTTTCACCCTTATTTCGATAGTTCTTCTTTTTCTACGTCATTGTCTCTCTCGCTTTACCTTGTTTTTATTTTTGCTTATCCTCTTTATCAGTTTCTTAATTTTCTTACTTACTAGTTCTTTCAATTTCCATCCTAGAGACGGATCCCTATTATCGGATTAATGATTTTTATCGGTTCGGGTTATCGGATTTTTTAGAATTTCAATTTATTTTGTCATTAGTATCCAATTAATTGACTTCTCTGGTGGATTTTAACTTTTTTATCATATCAATTTCCACTTCTGTGGCTACCTTAGTTGCTTTATCTATCATTTGTACATAGCATCAACTTCTTTCTATTTTTAATAGTTTTTCATTATATTGTACAATATGAAATTTAATTTAATTTCACTAAATCAGATATAGAAGACCATTTTGCCATTTTGCGGTAATGCTTTTATATTTTATTTTTATTACAGTACTAGCTCCTTGGTAGTTGCCTAATATATAACATATGCTTGACCGGCTTGATAGTCTGTAAAGGGGTATTCTAGTCAAGAAATTTGTTTTTTTTTAACATATTTTAAAGTCTCCTTTTTTTAAGGAGGGTTTATCTGGACTAAACCTACTGTTTAACATAGGATCCGAACCATGGTCCTCGGCATTATTAAAGACCATCGCAGAACACTTTCGGTTTTACCCAGCCGGGTTACTGGAGTGATTAGAATGGTTATTCCTTGTCGGATTTTCCACTGTTGCCTATAAAGATATATACAATTACAATTACAATCACAAACATAAAATGCACCAGCAGAATTCGAACCCGCAACTATCGCAACGATAGGAGGATCGTTCTGTCGCCATGACCGCTGCGCCAATCAAGCCGACCTTTCATGTTTTTAAATCTTACCGCTTTAAGAATATGCCCTTTAGAGGAAATAGCTGTTTAGTTTAGTCAGGAAGAATAGCGCGTCACTAAGCTGTCTAAAAGAGCAACTTTAATAGATTTTTTCCTGAAGCAATTTTTATCATTAATCTTAACCGATTTACTGAAAATTTGATGTGAACCTTCTCTATATATTCTTCTATCGCATTAAGCGAACATCGAACATAATGAAGAATATTTAATATAATTTATAATACAGAATACGTAAAGTATAATCTTTGTCCTGATGAAGTTAAACGCTACTTATTAATAACAAACTCTAGTGATATTCTTTTCACACATATATACATAGCATAATAATAAATAATCCAATAGTTAACTATACTTGTAAAAAATGATGAATCTGGAAAATTAATATTTAACTAAAACTAAATAAACCCAAACTGTCAAAAAAATGTACCCCATTAAGGCATGAATGTCCTAGAGTAATTTAGGTATGAATACCAGTATATATATATATATATATATATATATATATATATATATATATAAATTAAGGCATCAATATGTAATATCCTAGAAGTAAATAAAACTCTAAATGAGAATCATATTTATAACTTTTTTGAAATTTTTTAGTCCTATGTCTATAAACAATTGTAATTATAAACAATCATAAAACTAAATTACGTCTGCACCCAGGAATTCAACTATCGCAATAGACACCTTGTCACCTTGACCAGTACTTAGTTGAAGTTCACGTTTTGATTTTTTGAGAATTTGGTTTTTTATTCAAAACCTTATTTAAGTCCTCAATATACACTCAATTTTATCAGAATATCAGTTTCGCACATGATATGAATTTTGTTCTACTAATGCTTCCAATTGCTCATTTTTATTTGATAATGATGTTTTTGGTGAGCCTTATCGAAGCCACCTTCATAACATAATAAAAAATTAAGTTCGATATACTCAAATTTACGCTATCAATTGTAAAACCATCAACTAAAATCCTTCTAGTCAGAATCTTAGAATAACATAAAATTACTGAAGAACTATTAACGATATGACAATATTTACAGTCAATGTTTTTTATTATTTTGTCCATTACTAACAACGTCAGCGTTAAATAAAACTAATAATGATTTCTAAATCAACATCAAAGAATCGCCTTATTACAAAAAATATAAATAGCTAAACAATAGCTGTTGGTGACATTAAATAAATAAATAACTTGAGTAAATATAACTTAAATAATAAAATATCATACAATGATATATGTGTACTTACTCTCTCCATATCCAATTTCGATCCACTTTATATAATATTAATGACTTCTCTGATATTCCCTAAAAACTACTTTTCGTTTCCTATTTATTATAGATAAAATATCACTGGAAGAAGGATAGTCTATTATTAAGCGTCCAACCTAAACGACCCTTCTTAGTTTATCTAAATCAATTTGTAATTAAAATACGTAACTTAGTTACATTTTAAACAAATATTAAGTCCTTAACAGAAAATTAATGGAGATAGAGAAGTTAGTTCTTATACAAAAGGGGCAAAACTTATTCAACAGCAACGAAAACTAAAAATAAATTAACAATCGTATAAATAAGTACCTTATATCAGGCGGTTAGTTTCGGCATGCAAAATGGGCATTTCAGGCAACAAAACGCTCTCCTTCAGCATTTGTTGATGTTTTGTAACCGATTAGAATCACGCATATAAATAAATATTATCTGACACAGAAGGAGACGCCATAAAAAAGGCGAAATAGGAAATCAAGATAATTCCGACAAGTATTTGAACGAAAACAGAGACGTAAAATAAAAATTATTTGACGTATTAAGTCGAGGGGCAATAGGCTTATAAATTATTCTCGTTCGAAAAATGTTTTATCATATTAAGAAGTCCACGAAAATACTTTTAGCCAATCATAAATCAAGCACCAACAAGGGTGATCATAATCAAGCATTGCATATTGAGATATACTAATGTTTAGTATAAATATTAATTATAAATCGTGTTTCAAAATTAATATTTAAGCCATAAAACTTACCAACAATCAAGATTTACGAAAGGTTGATTTATAATATTTTGATACGGTATACGTTTTTTATAGAGAAGCATTTATACCATAGGATAAGTTAAATGGAAACACAAAAACAAAACATAAAATATATTGAAATTTTGGTAGTGTATATATGTTGTGACGTAATTACGTTTATTTATATTAAAAAAAAACATTACAATTTTTAAAATTAACATACATGACATTGATAATAATAACAGTTACAATTTGTATAGCTTAGGGGTCTAAATTATTGGACCATTTAAATAGTATTTGTAATGATTGTGAGATGGAAAAAGTATTGAGACTTAAGACAACATAAAATATTGCATTGTATCTAATGTCTGGTGAAGCTATGCTAGGTGAAAATAAGAACGGCACTTAGCTAACAGAAAACACGTGTCTTGTAAAAGGGCTCATTGTCGTGTGTTCCAGATAATGGGGATTCAGGTACCGCGGCTATAAGAAGCGTGTAAGAAGTTAAACCTAGAGGACCCTGTAGGAATGTTCGTTAGGTCGGTCGAAATGTGTGGCTGTCGATGCGACTGTTTGTCCGAAAATTCACTACTATTTTTGGAAGGAATTTGCACGAAAACTAAAAACACTGGTTGAATAAAACTTTTTGGACTTGTTATAGTTGAATGCCTGGTAGCCTAAAGGGTCGTGGTGGCCGCTGCATGCCTCCCCTTCTAGTGGAACTACCGTGGAACGTACCTCTATGTGGTGCAGGTTCCGGAGTGCACCCGTAATCACGCAAAAAACAAACGCCCAGGGACTGCTGATGAGATGGGGATCCCAACCTGAGCGAGGAGTTTTATGGGATCAGCTACCATCGAAGTTTTATCAGAACGTCATTCGTCTTGGGGAGTTCCGATTTGTTTAAGGGTATCTATAAGTGTGGTGCCTTACGTGTCCCGTTTCGTGATGCAAGGGTGTTCATATGTTGATGTTATACATGAGGGGCTTCTGTGGTTTTCGTCCATCAGGCTAGTCTCGTGGGATGTCGTCGACCATATGATGTTGATGGGTTTCATTCCTCGTGATGTCCTTCCATGCACGTGTCAAGCACCTGTCGAGTGGCTTATATTGAGCTGGTTTACCTGTTAGGCACTTTGATCACGTCGGGGTCACCAATTGTAGGAATGTTCATCAGGTCGTTCGGTCGATCGAAATATGTGGCTGTCGATGCGATTATTTGTACTATTTTTGGAAGGAATTTGCACGAGAACTGAAAACACTGGTTGAATAAAACTTGTCGTCGTGATGGTCTTTTATAGCCTGGAACTGCATGGTACCAACCCATCGGCGTTGCCAACCTTTCAACTTGTTGTAGCTGAATGAGTGGTGGCATAAAGGCGGTCGCCACAACCCCGTATGGTTCTTAGAATCATAAACTTCAAGAAGGCCCGAGATCGTGGAATTTTCGATCATTTCTTAAGAGTCCGTAATGCACATATTCTGCGTGAGAAGTCGCTAGCTGAAAGAATCTTTCACTCCCCGAAATTCATAACGAATAGGGATACAGAAAAGGGTTTCTTGCACCAGTTTTCTCAGCCACCACCAAGAACTCGAGGAAGGAGCTTCGACGATAAGACACAATACATCGAGAACGAGAATCAGAATTTGCAACAAAATTAGACAGAATTGAAGAACAACAGAATTATCAGAGTCAGAATTAGCAAATACAAAATTGAAGAATTTAAACAGAATTAGCAAGAATAAAATTATTAATTAATCAAGAACAGAACACCATAAGAAGCAAAAGAATTACAGAATTAGTCAAATAACATGAATTAAGAAACAGTCATTAAAGTCAAGATGTAATAACAATTAAAAAGAAAGAAAAAAAATCAAGAATGGAAGTCAAGAATGAAGAATTATAAAATTCTTAAATGTTGTGTGTATAATCATCAGTTGGGTCCGATGACGGAATCAGTATTATCCAAATCCAGACAGATAATTTTGTCATTTCAGAATACATTACTCCATAAATATCTCCAGATTTGGAGCAGGCGCACTCTCCTGCATAGAGTAAACCATAGAAAAGTATAAACTATATTGTCTTCCTTTTTTAATGGCACATTAATGGTACATTCTTTTCGAGTCGATCGGTACAGTCGATCAAATCAAAACAACAAAAAAATCTAGAATATTTAGATTTTGTTTTTAATTAATAATTCTACAGAAATAATAATTAAATTATGTTATTCTTGGTAGTTACACACGTTGGTATTGAAATATGGAAAAACAAGGGTAAGTGCAGAATGTAAGGTTACTTTTTTAAAAGTTATAGAATCCAAACAACATAAACTTTATTTATATTGGGAATATTAGCTGCCAAATTTATAACACATAATTTTCAACGATATAGGTATCAGCATATGCCAAACAAATTTCATATGATATACAAGATATACAAGATAATAACAAGAACAGAGAAGAAAATGACTATTGTTGTGTTGGAAGTAATCAAGTCATTAATGTGGTTTGTCCATCAAGAATTGTAGCAAAAATTGTAGTGACTAACTGGTAATAATTAGACATTTATTTTAAACATAATATATTTTAGTAATGATTTAAATTTTATTTTATAGGTAAGATGTAGAGTTTGTTGACAGTGAAAGTCGAAGAATGTGAAATTCAGAGAATCAGAGAAGAAAAAATTAGACAACATTTTACTAAGATGTAAGAACAGTGGACAGTGATATTATGAAATAATTAAATTTGTTAACAAAAGTAGACCTAGATCAAATAAACAAAATATTAAGCTATCAATGACACCCTAATGATCTAATGACAAGGAAAATGCAATGCATAATTATATAAGAGTATAGGTAAATAAATTAGTGTTTTCTAAAAATAATGATGTATTGATTGAGATTTCTTTCATCTTAAAAGTACGATAATCCATTCATTTTAGGCCAGTAAATGTACAATATATTAATCGAAAGCTCGAGTCAAATCTTGGTTTGTGGATGGGGTTTGGGGATCAAGACTAATAGCGATCATAGTTCATCATATTTGGAGATTTTTAGGAGAATTTCACTGCTTTCATATATAATGATGGTTATTTCGTTTGGTTTTAACTATATTGTCTGTGTTTGATATAAACGATTTTGGTCTTTTTTTATTTTTTAAGTTTAGTCTTTTAAGCTGTTCCAAAGAACAATCACAATTCTACAATTTCGAAACTTTCAGCCTCAGATTCTCATATTGCCTAACAAAATTTTTTAAAACAAGTAAACAATAGCACCATGATATAATTCCTGAGATTATTTACTACGAAAAAAACAGTCGCGTCAATATCCAAACTGGGTAAGACCGAATGATTTCTGAGCCAGTATTCAAGTTAGTCCCTCGCGAGTCGAACGACCAAGACCAAATAAACCTTAGTTAGTAAAACGTTTACTCTATTTTCTTACGATATTTTTTATCAATTTAATTAAAAAAAATTAATAAAAGTTAGTAATTCAAAAGATGTCTTGCACTTATACATTTATTACAATATTTCCATTCTTGCCATTGGAATATAAACGGAGTCCTTTATATTTTGACTATTATCACTATAATTAATTTAAACACTGCGACTGATATCAGTGCTCTATATGAATAATCTAGTTCTAGTAATTCATAAGCCTTATTGTATAAAATTACCACTAATTGTGTTTGTTTTATAATTATAGTTGTATTATTATTCAAAACCCAACCACCGGACCATTACCGTTAGCATGAAAGCCGTTCGTTCAAAGAAACGTTGTCCGAAACAAAATAAATACTTTTATGACGTGCGGAAAGAGGCGATAAAGTCGGCGAAAACTTTAACAAACGACCCAACCGAACGAACAAACCTGGAAATCGATGCGGTCATCCGGTGTCCGAAATCATTTTCATAAAGATTGGACCGGTGGGTTTTTTTGTTCCCGCTCTATTGGGGCAATTTTTGGACATTGTTTCAACCGGATACTGATGTAATTTGACGGTATGGAGACTGCGATCGATGATTTCAACATCGGAAAGCGTAAATATCGCGTTTCTCTTCTTTTTCCGGTTCCATTAGATTTTTTGTTGGAGTTCGCTTGTAGATCAAGGGTATGGGATAATAAAAATGTACATTAACATAACTTAATAATATTATTTATTATCCTTTTATCTATATTATTGTTATTTTTTCATTCCATATATTGATCGGGTTAGCGAAAATTTTTCCCTGTTTGAAGCAAACGGGGCGGTGAGAGACTTTGGAAATTTGGTACGGTTAAAGCTTATATGGAGGAGGAATTTTTAGTGTAATATGCCCTACAAATAAGTATGTTCGCCATTTCTGTTGTACGTAAATTGACTACGGTACATGTCCATTTTACATTGTGACGTAAATTTGGCAGCGCTGTACCTAATATGAGGATACATTAAAAATCATCGAGGTCCGGTAGATAGAATAAACTGCGCTGGCACGTGCATTCCCACTGTTGGAAATATTTGAATATTCTCATTGTTGCTTGCGACGTCGTTGGTAACTGTGTGTCTTAATTATAATCAAACTTCTGATATCGGCATAGTATTAGTCTTCAAGACGCAAAATATCCTCTGTATATCCTAATGTATACCATATATACATATATATAGTAAAAATGACCTTTAAAAAACAGTAAGATGTCAATTCACAAAACATTTTATAGGAGGTAAAAAGGAAAATACAGCATAATATTAAATTGTTAATTATAAATTAAAGGATATAAAATACCACATATTTGGATAACAGAAATGTATTATATATAAATAAAATTTTATAACAACTTCCTTGAAAATACATTCCTTTATACTTCTCGCACTATTTACTAATTAATTACAATACAATAAAAGTAGCAATAGAAATATTTTTTCAAACAAAGGCAAAGTTAATATATTTAATGGAAAAAGAGCTTACCCACTAAAAAACCACCACCATATTTAATGGAATCAAGACTCAGTACCTAAAAACTCAATGATGTTAATATTTTGTGTTTTTTTAGTATACCTTTCTAGTATTTTCTTTTATTTCTCATTGGATCTGCTTTTCTCTTGTTTGGTATTTCGGCAGATTACTAACTATTCATTATCAACCAATCATACAGCTGTAGCAAGTGCAATACTTTCCCAAATAACTACCTTTTGAGGATTAATCGTATGCAATCTTTTTCTGCACTTCTACAATGTT
The DNA here is from genome assembly GCF_030347505.1 of Rhynchophorus ferrugineus. Lineage (NCBI taxonomy): Eukaryota > Metazoa > Arthropoda > Insecta > Coleoptera > Curculionidae > Rhynchophorus > Rhynchophorus ferrugineus. The sequence continues at coordinate 48,313,362 of NW_027472580.1, forward strand.
GCCAAATTTAAGGGCAAGAACTATATATTGTCCTAAATACTAAAAAAACGTATCTACTCTATTATTATGTTTTGTTGCAAAAGTCTTGTCAAATATATTAATTTCCTAAAATAAAATACATTCATAATGCAAATAGCCTAGCTGTAAATTTGGCAACATCGACTTTTAGTATTTCGGCTTGCAGCGAGTAGATTGCGCCGACGAATATACGAATACGAAAGCAATTTTAAATCAGAACTCCATATGTATTGTATTTGAAGCGATATTAACACGGAAAGTGAGTGAGTTAATTTATAATGAAATTATTTTATTTGATTTTAAGCAGTATTGTTTAAGATTTTGCATTACTTGTGGCTATTCCCGTATTGTTGGAACTGTTAAGGAGTTATGGTAGTTACGATTTAACGTTTAAGAAAAGTATAATCATATAAAATTACATTTTACGTTTTAGGGACAACCAATTAATGTATTCGTTTTGTGAATCGCCTGTGCTTTTTCAGATTCATAATATAAAAATATATCAATCTTTTTAATTTTAAGAATTTGGATTAATTTACTATCAGATGAATTCAGAACAGCTAGGAAAAATTATTCTGGCTAAAGAAGTGGTAGTAATTGATAAAGTTCTGGAGACATAGGATATCATTGTAATAGAGGTAATTGTAAAATGTATTAAAAATAAATTTTATTGGTATTAACTTCTAATCCATTTTAAGTTTCATTGATAAATGCATTTTGTGACAAAGCTGAAACCAAATGTGTCAGGTGTTAAATACATTAATTATATTACATTAAATAAATACATTAATGTGTGCATCATTAAAATGAATTAAAATGAATGTTTTAATTTCTCATTTGTTGGTGAGTTTTTAGTTTTCGTGTGGGACACAAAGCAAAGTAGAAGGCATGTGAACCAAAGCAGTTTTACGAAATCCAGAGAAGACAAACAAAGATGAGCTATCCGCAATGGTGGGATTCCATGGAATATAAATAAGTAAAGGAAATAAATTAATTTACCGACAGAATGATACAATTTTATTTAAAACTGTAGATAGAGAAATTACTCTTTTATCAATCTAAATATCTTTTATTAAATGTATTGTTTTCAATATATATTTTAGTTGAAAAATATGTATAGAAGACAAAAATTATGTTAATACATAAATGAAGTAATAAAAATATATATATAAAGTAAAACTAACCACATAATTTTCCTAGGTAGAGCACATGGGACAAATAGAAGAAATTATGAATTATTTACAGCAATTTGGTAAATATTTTAAACCGCTGATAAATTTTAAAATGTTTAACGATTATTGCAATAAAATATGTAACTATATGACAAGTTATTCTTTAAACCTTTTATCAACTATTTTAGTTATTCACTTTATAGTCCCGATTTTGAGAAATCAATAATTCATTTAATGATTATAAATACATTACCTCAATATAATTTCTATATTATAAAAAATAAAATGTCTAATTTTGTTCGTTATTATTTTAATTAATAATATACACATATATCTATTACTTCATTTAATATTCCATGTTTATTATTATAACATAAAAGTAAATAAAAATCATATATGCTTATATTTTATGATCTATATATAAGTTTATTATATATAAATTGTAGCAGTTCTAAAATAATAATATGATAGTTTTGTTATTATGTTCAGTGATTTAGTAATTTAAAATCGTTATTAGTTTTTGAGTATTAAGGATTAATGGAAATTAGATTTAAACAGAATTTTGTTACAATTAATGTTATATAGCAAATATATTTCTGATCTTATATTCAAAATATTAGTAAAACAATTTTTAGTTATATTAATATATCATTTTTAAGTTATTATATTTAGTCTATTATGACACAAACATGTTTAATTTATAAACTGTGATTGAATTTTAACCACGGGCCAATCGCTAGTTTTATTTATTATTCATCCAAATACAAAAATAATTCAAAGAATTGTATTTCATCATCATCAATCCATAGTTCGGCTCTGCGAGAGTATCAACTTCTCAACTTCAGGACCTCTATGGTCTAGATTCATATTATTTTTCGAACCGGTTCTCCGAATTTTCGACCCAAAAGATTCTGAAATCTGTGTGGAACTCGTTCACCATTCATTCGATAAACATATCCAAAAATCTTCCCCCATTTGAAGCTACTAATATCAAAATAAGCGCCAGTCTTACTTGCTTATATAATGCTTTAAGCCCAAATGTTTTCTTAATACATAATCATATTCCTTTAACAAAGTTACATTTTGTAATGATTTTCTCATAATTATTGTTTTTTAAATTCTATTTCATAATTAAGCTAAAATGGGCGAATATGTTTATAGAAAACTGGGAGGATTTACAGGAGATCAACCACGTAATTGCATTGTGTGCAGAACCCGCTTGACAGATACTAAAACATAATCTAAATCATCATTATTAAAGTATAACTCAATCGCAATAACGCTTTTGATTACTAAACCCTCACTTTGGGAGTATTGATTAAGATACTTCCGCATCAATTAATCATTGCTGGCATCATTGGTGAAATGGAACTTTTCATTTAAGCGTCTTCTTCCAAACCTTTACGGATTTTGTAAAATGTGGACGAATGATGTGATGTTACAAATGTGATGCTGCGCTGTAAAGTTCTTATGTTTATAATAATAATATTTCGAAGCGTTTGTGCCCAGGGTTAGCAGATACAAGGTTACATTGAAGCAAACTTCTTTGACAAAAGTGAAAAATGTATAATTGATGGTAATTTTAATGCAAAAAATGCATAAGGATAGAGATCTAGAATGACGAGAGCTAAAGGCAATGAACTTCATAAAGTAGCTGCTGAGTTAAGATGTAGTTATACGTCAACTGGAAAACCAACTTATTTGCCGACTAATCCAGAGAAAACCCCAGACCAGTTAGATTTCATCATAGTTAGGAACAAAACATCAAACTATATGACGAAGTCGAAGGAATCTTTGACCTAAATTCAGATCACACCACAGAATCACCATCAGAATAAAAGAACACAAGCCAACGTTTATAAATAAGAGAACAGACGGGGAAGGATTTGCTGAAGAATTGAACAATTGAAATCAACTAAATTTACCCCTTAAGACAGCCAAATAATTAAATTTTGAAGCAATAGTAACCAAGAAATAGGTAATAATAAACGAAAACTACGACAAAATGGTAACAAAATAGAACCCCTAAAAATAAAAATATTTTTAAAAAAATATAACCCAAAGGTTGAAAAGAGAAATACTAAACTAATCCTATCAAATACGTAAAACGATCATGTCTCATTGTCCAATTATAAAAGACCTATATTAAAATTGGGCACGCAGCAATCAAGAAAATGCGGAAGCATTTTCTGGCCATCTATAAAAAACCTTTAAACCAAACTTAACTGATATTGATAGTAATTTGATGGACAATTAGATGAATGTGAGAATTCGACGATTCAATTGGTCACGCCGAAAGAAGTAACTAAAGTTATCAAAGTTAATGTTAACCCAAAAAAGTCACCAGGCTATGACGTAATAACAGGATAATTGCTTCAAATAAACCAACAAACTACCAAGAAAAAGAATTATAAAACTTACCAACGTGATAAATGCAGCATTTCGACTAAAACATGTGAGAAATGAGAAACATGAAAGATCACGAAATAAAATAAACGCCTGTAGACCTATCTTACTGCTATCAGTAATATATAAGGTATTTGAAAAACTCCTCTTAAAAAGAATAAAACCGATTAGAGAACACTCAACAATTGACCAGGTTCATAGAATAACAGATGTAACTTAAAATGATTTACTTGATTTACCGAAACAGCAACCTGAAGAGCCAGAATGTTTAGAGACAAAGACGAGGAAGCCAACTTGACAACTAAAAAAGCTAAAGCAGGTGTAACACAAGGAGGTATACTGGGGCCAATTTTTTACCTACTCTACACATGTGCCACAAATGGAAAATATCACGATGCCTACATTTATTGATAACAATGCGATTCTTGCTGTAGGAAACAATAGCAAAGAGGCCATATGAACAATAAAACAGACAAGAGTAACAACATAAATAATTGGACCCTAACTTGGAAAATAAAAATTAACGAAAGTAAATATGTGCATGTATGTATAATCAGACCGTACAAATACCCATAACAATAAATAACACTATATCATTCCATATACCAACAAAGCTAAGTATCTCGGAATGAACATTGATGCAAAACTTCGTTAGAAGGATATCTAAAGAAAACGAAAGAACTGAAATTAAAACATAGGAAAATATATTAGTTAATTGGAAGAAAATCACAGTTATCAATACACAATAAATTGTTATTATACAAGCTACAATACAAGTTTTCCAGAGAAGTGTTGTGATGCACCCACATATTACAGGACTAATTACTTACCCCGAGACCTTCAGATATCGACTGCCATAATCGTGAAATTAAGAGAATTTCAAGGAGACATGAGGGCAGATTCCATTATCATGTCAATGTCGAAGTAATATATCTCTTGGATAATACCAGAACAGGTCACAGTCTAAAAATTATTAAACTATTTGATCTTGTGTAGTGTAGTGTAGGAAGATGCATCATTACGCTAGAGACTAAGAGAGCGCTGAAGTCTTCCTAGATATATATCTAGATTTAAGTTATTGTAAAGACAAATTGTAGGTTCGTTGGCAACGACTAGTAACGATTTAATAAATACATTTAAAAAAAATACACCAGCAAATGACTGAAAATAAATTATGCCATAAAAGCAAATTGTTCAATACATAAAAATTCCAGTTATAGTTTAATAATCAAGTTATGAATTAAGTTATAAATAATTATGAAATGGCCAAATCAAAATTATTGTATAAAAATATAATATTGTTTCCATTAAATGTAATAAAATAACTTATTAAAGCAAAATTTAAAGTAAAAAACATCAAACGAACTCTATCATACTCCTACAATTAAGTTCGAACCGACATCAGGAAACTTTGCCTTCTAATTGAATAATTAAAAATTAACAGAAATCCCTTCTGTTATTGAAACAGTAAACATTTAAATTATAGAAGAGTGCGCAGGCTACACATGGCCAACAAACTTCGGTCAGAGCAAAAAAAGACCCCGAAATATTTTAATTTGGAAACTGGCGACTAATGAAAATAATCGACAAAACGTATGAATTCTTGATAACCCTGTTATTTCCGTTTTTTCTGTTATTAAGTGGATTTTAATTATTTCGACTTGATTATAAAAATAATGACACTGAATAATTTTACTCTAATGTTAAAGGTCAACTAATATTTTCTGGATACTAAATAACTACCGCAATTTCGGGTTCACCAAACGTCAAACTATATTACGTTCGTCTAGTACACGTACTGTAGTAGGCGACTTGTTTATATATATGTTAATTTTAATTTGCACAGGTTACTTCTTTCGTACCACGCTCCTTAATTCTATCTTAACCTAACTTCTTCGTATATACATGTCAAACTATACATCTAATTACATCAAGGGCATCAAAACTACTACAAGATTATGGAAGACAGAATTAGAAATATTGCCCATCGACATTTTAATTGCATCTTTATATCCAAAAAAAAGCAACAAATTGAGCTTACCATAAATTTACCATAGCACAAAGTCGTACAATAAATAATAACGTATAATTTTAATATAATTTTAAAATAATTTCACTAAATAAGATCACTAAATTTAGTGCATCATTAACATTCTTTTGTGAGAAAATTATTTTCATCAAAAGAAGTGGTAATAGCTACCGTAGAGAGACATTTCATAAATCTTCAGAGTAACCACATAACCACATTCATTGTTGTCATTCTTTTGTTGTTTTATTTGAAAGTATGTGCTGCCCCGAAGTCCATCAAATAATTTTTGAAAATTATGGTGATGCTGCTTCCTCATATCCCAATTGTCGGTTTTGATTTCAAAATGATGATTTTGTTGCCGGTGACAAGAAAATGTCTAGAAAACCAAACATGTTCGAAAATAGTTAATACAAGATTTATTGGATGAAAATCCCAGTGACGGCAGTTACCATATTTAGCAAGTGATGCATCATCTTTCTTTAGATATGATGGGAAGATGAGGGATAAGGATCACGAATTGGAAATGCTATTTCAAACATTTTCACAAATCGCGATTTATTAGTTTACCAGATAAAAAGAGAGATTTTTATGGCGTATTTTAACTGATAATAAAAAGTGGACCTACTACGATAATTCCAAACGCAAAAAGTCATGACTTTTGCAGGAGAGCCCTGCACATAAAAGTCTTTCCGCGTATATGACAAGCTGCCGAAACACAAAAATGCCTCCAATAGAAAATAAGAAACGCAAAGTCATCATCTTGTATGACGGTCTGTTGTTGTGAAAGACATACTGGTGCAACTTGAATGGGAAGTTTTATCGAACCCATTGTAATCATCAGATATAGCTTCCTAGTTAGCACTTGCCCAGATTAGTGCAGAATTACTTGGTTAGCACACCGTTTCGATATAATATAAATTGTGAAAACTAATCAATGATTAAATCAATGCCAAACTAACATGATTCTTCTAATACGAAAGATGAAAAGAGTTGCAGAAAATTATGGAGCATATTTTGATTAATATATATATAGAACCAATTAATGAAGGGAAAAATTATCAGAAGACATGCAAGCATGTATTTTACCAAGTAACACTGAAATATATATAATAATAATCTAAATATAATATTTTACTTCATTTCATAATTCAACTTCATTTTTTAAACAAATTCATATCCCAACTACTAATAAATTTTTTTTCAATTTCCAAAATATAACATAATATATAATTTAATCTAATAAAATTGTTTTTTAAACCTAATAAATCATTAAAATTAATTATTTTTAGCTTAGACTTACAATTGCACCGAACCACTGTCTCCTAGTTACAGTAAAACCCAATTATATTCTTAATAAGAAAGAAAATAATACTTAACACAAATATTAGTTTCGTTATAGAAGATGAGAATTATTGAAAAAGTTCGATATTTTTGCTGAAAATATTTTTTAAACCGCTTCGCTTTAAAAAGCACATACAGAAATATCAGAAAAAAACAATTGTATATCGATGCTACTGTCAATCACTCTCTCGGTGCCATTCGTACGATATCATCGAAAATAAAAATACGGACGGTATGAAATTATTGTCGCTATATGTAACCTTCGAATCCCATTGAGTCGTATTATCTGAAAAAATCGTAGTTTTCGCTGGAACATTTACCATGCTATTAAATAACCATCGACTTGAACGGTTTATTGTATATGTGATATGTGATATTGATGTGAAATTGCTAGCAACATATTATCCAACCGGTATTTGATCGCTCCCACTCATCATTTAACCATACAATGATATATTAAAATGTATATGTATCTGTTTGTAATAATAGTTATTGTTCTAGTACCCAACAAAGGCGAAAGTAAAATTTTTAAAGGCCGCTTTATCGTTAACGTAAGTTATAAATAATATAAATATATTATAAAATACCTGACCTAATATGCAGTTTTAAATCTTTAGATAATATACTAATTATTATATTTGTTAGAATAATTAAGAATTCATAATCTGTTTTTGCTAATCTGAAAAGTAAGGTATCGACACTTTAAGTACGGTTACATACATAAAAGCTATAGCCCGTTCAATAAAATAGTGAACTCGCGTCATCTAAATTTATGACATCAAAATATCGCAATATTGTAACATAAACTTCGAGTTTCAGTTAATTTTGAATTTCATTTCTAGGATCTAATGCATATATTATCGAAGAACTTAAACTACAGTTAATTATAAAGTCATAATAGTTTGTAGGTTAGTTTCATACCACCAATGAGGTAGAGTTCTAGCAGCTTTTTTTAAGATAATGTTATCCCCTAGAGGCCTAATCCACCTAATTAACCATTAGTATCCATTTAATGTATTTTACGTTTACTAGAGAGCATAATTACTTTTTACATTTAGTTTTTGTTTCCTTGGTTACCATGTTTCCTTATCAACTCATTTTGATATCAATGTATTTTTCTTTTAGTTACTATCTGTGTACATCTTTCTTGATGAGACTGGGTTTAAGCACTGCATTCTCCTAACACATTTAGGCAAAATATATTACTGAACTGAACAATTACATATCTCACGCATATCTATACACACAGTTGTTATAGAGTTATTCTATATTAATTATATAGTTCCTTTTGTAGTTGTTTCCACTCCCATCAACCTATCTTGGTATTTATCAGTATTACATCAAAATTTCACATTCGTAAAATTTAATTAACGCGCCACTGTCTAGTCGCTATTCAAATCAATTATTATTATTATTACTTATTCGGGGATTATCTTTACACCATTTAAATCCTTTGTTTCCCACCAGTATATGAAGGGATGCTTTACAGGCTAACAGTTTTTGTCCTTCGTATCCCAATTATCGATTTTTATTTCAATAATTTAAATGTGGTGATTTTAACCTTAATGATATAAAGCGGCTTGTAAGAGTTATGAGACTAAAACACTGCCTCAATCAATTGTTTTCAGACGTTTGCATGCAATGCGTTGGGAAGTTTCAAAAGAACGGAATATAACTACCACGTGAATAGACTGAAAATGTCATCTCAAGCAGTTTCAATGTTATGGATTAGTTGCTTTTAAGTTAAAAATTGAATTTTCCGTGGCGTATTGTGACCAAGGATAAAAGGTGGATATACTATGACAATCCCAGATACAAATTTTCGTACGTTGGGTCAGAAAGTCATCCGCATCGACACCGAAATGGAATATTCATAGCCATAATGACTTGTGTCATATAATGGGGTCAGCAAGGTGTAGTATATAACACCTATCAAAGCCGAATGAAACTATTACTGCAGTATTTACTAGACGTCTAACGACGTATTTTAGAAAAGGAACAAATTTAGAAATTTTAATTCCACCAATTGTATCAATTTTTCTGAATAAATGCTTTTTTACATGAGTATCATCAATTTGTGAAAAGCTCTTTTCATTCGCATATTGCCACAAAATAACAAATAAAGAATGCATTATAAAATACAGACAAAATATAAACAAAGCCATTAATTTTTAAAATATCAAAAGTAATTCGAATATTGACCAAGTTAATTTAATCGAAAACCGATTTATCTGTAGCATATTGTATAAAAAGACGTCAGCTTAACTAACATGAGTATTATCCGTGCAGGGATACGGCCGGATCGTTGAAGCAAAACAAGGCGAATTTCCATACCACGCTGCTCTATTCACACCCATAAACACATCGAATGTAATATTCTGCGGGGGCAGTCTAATACAACCCAGATGGATCTTAACAGCGGCACATTGTCTCGAACAAGACGGTAAACGACTTTCCGCGTAAGTTCTTAATCCCTTTAATTAACCTCATTATAGATTTACACAACTTTGCTCAAGTTGTATCGCATAAAGTTAAACGATTCCTCTAGTTACACCTTAACCAATCTAGTTCTATTAATGTATAGATAATTTTATGCAACATTTTCCGAATACATGAATAATTTATATTCCTTTTGCTTTTGGTTAGTTTAAAACTGTTAACTTATTCAATTAATTAATATACTTCAGAAAGTAGTATACTGATCGTTGTTTTATAACGTGGAATATTTTTACATATATATTTTTACACAATAATTTTACAATATTAACATAAGTATAATCTATCTAAAGAAGTTGTGACATACGTCATCTCAATTTATGACGTCAAAACATGACAATGTTGTCGCATCAACTCTAAGTTTTAGTTTATTTTGTCTTTGACGTATAATAAAATTCTAGTCTAAATAATGAAACAAAAATGTTATAAAAAATAATTTATTTTAACACTATACTACATCTAAATACATACAATATATGTATTTATTATCGAATAGTTTAATCTACAATTAATTATACAGCCACAATAGTTAATAGGTTAGAGTGGTTTTATTATATTTACATTGAGCTCTTTTTCTCACCACCCATGAGGTAGCATTCTAGCGTGTTTTTTTATGTAGCGGTATCCTTTGGAGCCTAACAAGCAAAGCGCCAAAAAAACGTTTGCCGTTCGAACGTATCAGACAACATTGTTTCTCTTTTTAAATGGAATAAAATGACAAGGAAAATATTGTCCCATTCTAAAACGAATTTATAAACTGCCGCAGGCAACATATACATCTTGATGACGTATGTTCACAACTTCTTTAGATATACTAGATATAATGTTTTTCAGTATAACTTCCGAACTTAAATAAATTAATTCCAACGATTCTACAATCCTTTCACTGTATCAGTGTACTGATGGTTTTCTCGGATGCTTACAAATTTCGCACAGGTCCAACCATTGGGTCATAGTCTTTCAAAAAGCGTTTAATTGTATTAACAAATACAATTTTTGTAGAGTTGTAAGAAATGATAGTTTTACACAAATAAAATTTTTGTAGAGTTGTAAGAAATGCTAGAGTTTTTCACAAATACAATTTTAGTAGAGTTGTAAGAAATGCTAGAATTTTTCACAAATACAATTTTAGTAGAGTTAGCGAATGTAGTAGTCGCGAATGTACACTGCTCTTAAGACCTTGTTTTAACTAACAAACATGATAATTGATGCAATTTACACGTTGTGACAAAATGATGCATAAAACATTTTAATGTGTTTTAAACCCGTACTCAAATTTCTTTTTGTTTCGTTGTGTGCAACAGCTTGACATAACTTGAAAATTTTCGAATTAAACGGTTTGGAATACTTAGTTCTACTGTTGAATAAAAACCTCTTGAAGTAAATAGTCTTGAATCTAGCAGAATCTATCTAAAAAGCATACTTATCAATTTGTCTCTCAGGCTCGTCAAAAATATTACATGGAAAGTTTTACAACATTAATTTACCATTAATCCATGTTTTTTTCAATCCAGTTATTAATTATCATTGCCTTCATCTATGCTAAGAACCAACATTTAATATTAAATTCAATTATCTTATGTTAATGTAAAACATTATTAATAAAACTTATGGCAAAAAGGAGAATAAAAGATATTTCTTTCTAGATATTATAATAAATAAAATTTGTTGACGGAAAAAGTTTTTTAGGTTTTTCATACACAGGTTTTTGTACATACCCCTAGTAATATTTATATAAAAGTAAAATATTAATCTAAAAGTTTTGTTTAATTTTTTTACTTTTAGAAAAGAGAAAATGTCATTCTAGTGATGAGTTATTAAGCGAAAGCCAATATTAAACTTGGTTTGCTCATTTCCATTTCTGGAACTTCGATGCAATAGCACACACCTCTTCCCGACCGAGTACAATATTCCATCCTTACAAAACTCTCTTAATGGTGTAAAGCGTAAAATATGAAAAGAATCGAAATTACTTTTCCCCAACCGGCTATATCACATAGAATATTAACTTTAAGATATTTCTATTATAGTCTATTCGAAAGTTATTTTGTACATACATCATCTAAATTTGTGGCCTCAAAACTGTATCAACTCTGAGTTTTAGTTCAGTTTGGCTTTGACATACAACAAAATTCTAATGTAAATAAAATAATTGAACAAAAATGTGATGAAATATAATTTATTTTAACATTATAGACTTATATCTAAAAACTACAGTTAATTAAATAGCCAAATAATTTATAGGTTAGAGTTGTAATTTCTTGTCACTATAGCTTTCAAGAATTTTGCATATGTCTGACAACCGGATGACTTTGACAGGCTCATTCGTTTGCGTGTTCGAAATAATCAAACAGCATTTAGTCTCTTTTTAACTAGAGTAAAATGAAAAGGAAAATATGGCCTGATTCTAACACGAATTTACAAATTGTGGCAGGCAATACATTAAATCTACATACATTGAATCTTGATGACGTATGTACAAAAAACTTTGAATAGACTATGTATTATACTAGCGGACCCGACAGATTTTGTACTGCCTGAACGATAAATAAAAGACCTAATAATCCGTAATTAATAAAAAAATGCTGGGTTTGAATAAATTTTTATTATTATTTTCGATTAATTACACATGATATTTCATACTTAAAAATACGTTTTGAGTTTTTCTGAAATACTGGCTATTCATAAGGTTTCATTAGATATTTACAGACACACACAGTTATGATACAGTTTGTTAATCAATTTAAAACTTTCTGATAAACTATATTTTTTGTTTTATTTTATGGTGCGTAAATAAACGTAGATGACGGTTTTTGCAACGCGCGAACACGCGACCAATAATTGTCCATGCGAGAAACAGGGAAACTCCAAGTTGATTCCGCAAACTTCCAACGACTGGCCTTGAGATTTATTTATAGTCATCAGAAAGGCCAGACGTACTGGAAATTGTGAAATTGTTTAAAGTCGAATGGTAAATCAGTTGAAATCATCGGTATACGCGGGATCAAGACATCATCCACTCCTTTGTATATTTCATTCCTTTATGATTGTTGCCTCAATTACGTTATTCTTCAAAGTTTTCACAGACAGTCTTGTTCTATAGCATAGTCGAAGTTGATTAATGTTACGCAGCATGATGACAACTGATCCTGAGGTGGTAATCCAGGCAATTCCAGTGAATTTAAAAACTCCGTGGGATAGTTGACCACGTCATCCTGATTCATAACGGTATCGACTGATTTAAAGGAAACCCTCTGTCCCGGAACAAAATTGTGAATGGTCGCATTGAGATCCTCGACAATCTCGAATCCTCGACTTTTTTCCTCCTGACCATTTCCTAAATGGATTGCCAAATGAACTACTGTAGGGTGTCTTTCATGGATCGCAAATGAAAATATACGCCAAATTGTTTCTACTTACATCGCGACCCATCTGGTACTGTGTTATTTTGTCATTTGCATTGGTTACAGCGAAAACAGCCATATCGCTACCTTTGTTAACATATTTACATATGTACTTTATCGACTTCACAGAGTTACAATATTCCACATTGATGTGAGTCTCAAAAGCTTTGGATAATATTGGCGAGTATGGCACAATCCAACGATCGTCTACATCAACATTTTATCCTCTTACTTTCACAACTACCTATCGCCCATGGTCCGCTACTGATCGATGACGATACAATGGGTATCCAGCATTTTTCGTTATGGTTTCAACAATCAGGTTTTTTGGGTATCGTTTGGAACACTTGCCGTCAACCATACAAGGTGAATTGTAGTTGAAAATTCCGCAAGGCCTATGTATCATGTGTTTGGTAACTACTACATGGAATTTGGGTCAACTGTGGGAAAGTGGGCATGAAATTGTCCAGTATAATATGTGTAGCGCCAAATTATGTCATTTGGAAATAGCTGTTATATTTCTGAATGTTGGCCAAGAAGTGCTTAGAATCATTTCCAATTCCAGAAACTAAAGAGCGCTAAGGATCTGGTGGTGGGACCAATAGTGGCAATTTTACTTTGCCTCAAGGACAACATAATTCAGTACATTTACCACCGTATTTTAATGCCTTCCAATATTTACAAATTATTGTCATTTCCCGAATTGTTACCGATTTGTCGGCACAATAAGCTATTGCCGCATCATAGTGGAATGCAGCTCGTTCCAGGTTCACATTAGCACTATGTCTGCGGAATCGCTCAATTTCATTATGTCGTGCTCGCTGTTGTTGTGTTTGATGTGCACGAACTCGTTGCATTCTAAGCCTATCTACTTCATTGTCACTCTCTAAAGAATGCAATTCTGATATAGCAATACGACTATTTTCTTGATCTGTCTCTCTCTGGTCATCAGTGAGGTTAGCACGCGAAGTAGCTCTTCGCACATTTAATTGACTGCAACGACCTAAGGCAGGTCGTCTTCTCCTCGGCATCGTAAATTGTAATTAATCAAAGTGAAAAAATTTCTCGCGCACGTATATTGTCGGATTTCATCGTCAACATCAAAGAAAAAACAAAATTGTTGTTTTTATTTCATTTCGAGAATTTTCATATTTATTCACCTTTTAAACCTTCCCTGGACTCCCACAAATAATTCAAAACCAGAAAAAATCTAATCGGTCCAGCCGTTCTCGAGTTTTAGCGAGGCTAACGAACAACTATTCATATATATATATATATATATATATATATATATATATATATATATATATATATATATATATATATATATATATATATATATATATATATATATATTTTATGAAATAATTTTCTAAGGTTGAAAATCTAAGCTAATTTCACATTAAACTAATTTTGAAAAAAATGCATTTGTATTAAAATATGTCTATCAGGTTAATATTATCTTTTAGGAATAAAATAAAGGTAGCTTTGGGTTCAATTTACTACAATCTAGGAGGAGCTAGAAAATATCTTATCGAGAAACTAGTCATTCATCCGGCCTACTTCAAATCTGATGGCGATCCTGATATAGGTTTAATCAAACTTAAGAAAAATGTTAGTTTTGGTAAGTCACCTATTTTGGCAGCGGACAATTATCTTTATAATTATTTATTTTTATAATATTCAATAGATTCCAATATAAAACCAATACTCTTACACGATGATGATAATGAGATTCTTGTGGGGAAAGAAGTATATCTTAGTGGTTTTGGTATTGTAAATGGTAATGTTAATAGTTTTTAAACTAATAACTAATAATGATTAATATGTAATCTTTAAACAGATTTCTATAAGAATCCTACTAAACTTAGAGTAGCTTTATTGCATATTAATAGTCCAGAAAAATGTTTGTTAAAACAATCCGATGGAAGTTCTTTATGTTGTACATCAACTATTGCTGAGGGAAAAGCTTGTAAGGTAAGGATAATTTTAACTAATAATAATTTGTTTGTTTGTCTTAAAACCTGTTTTCCAAATTGGCTCATAAAAGAATCGCGTCTTCCAACTTTATACGAACAGAAGAGAACTTTGGTCTGGATTCCTATCATATAAGTATTGTGTTATGTCATTATTTTAGCTTTATATGAATATATAAAAAAATAGCAGTTAGAGACACTAATCATACTAAAGATTATACTGTTAAACAAAACTACTGATTGGATAAGCCTTCCTCCAGTCCAACATAATCTCCAATCGCAAAACGACAGAGTTACACAATAAATTAGCTAGAAGAAGAGAGGGAGTTGAATGATACACAAAACAGTTGAATTGCCTACCAGTTAAATAGCTAAACGAACATAACTAAAAGTGTGAATTATGCATAAAATATACCAGAACGAGTCAAAGAAGAAATTAGGATTCCTATAGGCAAAGCCGCATTTAACAATAAAATTTAAAAGCAGAAAGAAAAATCAATAGCTACAAGTAATCTCCACATAAATGGTCCGATACTCACTCTTGATGATAACTAAGAGAATCGAGAGGCCTGTGACATCTATCCATCCTATAATAAGCAATGGTGAAGCCTATTACTACAAAAAACAATAAACAAAGCCCTTTGTAAATATTATAGCTAAAAAAGTGATAAATAATCATACTAACTTAACATTTGAAATTATTACACTACTTAACCAAAAGACTGACCACTAAGCACTTAGATAATTTGATCTGATTAGCAGAGAAATTCTAAAACAATTTCATAAAAAAGCAATAATACAGCTTAAAAATAGATTGAAAGTTGCTTTTAGACTGAAATATGTGGGAAAGGCTCTATACTGGAAAATGAAGGAAGCTTTTGATGAAATATTACTCAAATCGAATAAAGCTAAGAATTTCATTGTATAATATCAATTTATATTCAGAGGAAAGCACTTGACAATCGACCAGGTCCATAAGGTAACAGACGCCATTAAAACTTCTTTAGAAGAAAAACAATTATATTCTAGTTTTGCTTGATCTACAACTGCGCTACGCAAGCCTTCAATAGTGTTTGTTACGATACATAAACAAAAATATGTATATTCTATAATAAATAAAATATAAGGGAAATCTAAAGAGGATTACTATCCTACATTGTTTTATGATACGACACATTAAGCAGTGGGCACGAACCAAGAAGCATCTCTAAAGAAAATTCATGTAGGTAACGATAAAACAAAATACTGGACCAAGTAATGGTAAATAAAACCAAATAAACTCAAATGTTCTTATTAACTTTATCAGCAATAGACCAAGCGACCCACTGGCTAAACAAGTTAAACGGCATTTTTATATGAAAACAATACCAAGAAGTAGATATGACATTAAAAAGAAATTAAGTGGCCTGAAAATAGAATATAGACATATTGCGTTTGCTTCTTGGAAGAAAACTCAAAATTCTAATATACAATAAGTTGTTAATTTGCAGTGTTCAAATATGTTCAAATCAGTTCAAGGCATTGGGTAACGTAGAGAAGGCACATTGGAATGTACACTATGAAGACTTATATATGTTAGAGATCATAAAGAAACACAGCCAAGCATACATAGCAGATACAAACTAATTTATAAATTGTTAGATATAAATTAATCAGGGATCCACAATTAAACATATATTTTAATATTTCCCAATATATGATACAAAACTGTATATATATATTACGTATTTGCTCTACATTTACAGTAAATCTTTCGTATCACCCCGATTACTGCCCATCCAGAAGAAAGAACATTACTACCAAACATAAAAACCACCAAGATAACTCATCATTCCGACCGATAAACCCATTCCCGAGCAGCGAACCGAAGCGACCCAATCGTAAACTGGAGGATTACGTCGAACGATCGTCCTGTATAAAACAATCAACGATCTTCGTTGCGTAAAACGAGCCATAACTTAATTAAAACGCGAAAAAAGAACGAGCGGCGCCCTAATCGTTTAGAAATTTAAGGACGCGCGATGCCGACGACGATGCGAGGGGGTAAAATCACGCGAGGGGACGTTCACGTTGCCTTATTTTCGCAATAAAAACCAATATAACGCGTTCCCGTAGTGATATTTTATTAAAGGGCGCCGTTTTGTTTATTCATAAGCGAAGACGTTAAATAAAGCAAAAAGATTGCGGCTTTTCTTTTTCGTCAGGCCGGTTGAGTCGTGGCGGGGAAAGCCGGGGGGAGAGGAGAGGAGGCTCGGTTTATTTCGACGATGCATTATTCATCGCTTGATTAAATTGGACAGCGAAATGTTTTGTTTTACGACGCGATTGTCATTGTTTCGCATTTTGTAACACCCCTTGTTCCATAAGCGTTCTTTTATTGCGTTTTTATTACACCTACTTAAGGGTTATAGAAGGTTTGATCCTACCCCCGTTGCGAGACTACTTGGTGGAATATTTTACTATGGCCGTTAAGAGTTAATCAATTGTAGAGGCTTCATATAAATTTTATATGTTCATTAAAAGTATTTCAGTTAAACATTCATAATAAAGCTCTACATATTTGACTAATATATTATATTAGGAAGGTTTAATTTCTTCACAGTGAAATTGCCTACATTCTAAGTAATTCATTAAATTATTAGGCAATTAGCAACTAGTTGGTTTGAGCCGTTTACAATATTATTTTAACTACTACCAACTGATCACTTTGAAGTCTATACGAGCAACAAATTAGATTTGTTTTGTTCGTAATTTAATTTTATGTATATATCACAAAATTATATTATTATTATTGTATTGTTTAGGCTCGGCACCGCTATATTAATTATTATAAGTTAACTTATAAATCTGATATCTGTTACCTATAGAACATCAAATGTAATTCTAAAAACCTCTTTTAATTTAATTGCAGGGAGATAGCGGTGGACCACTAATTATTATAAGGAACGGGCATATTTATCAAGTTGGGATAACAAGTCACCTAGCAATATTACCTTTCTGCAAGATCAGTTTCAACCATTCGGTATATACTAAAGTGTCCGCCTATATAAAGTGGATCAGAAATGAAACTAAACATAATGCCAACAGTTAAAGGATGATACCCAATGAATCATAATTTTGAATTATAAATATGACATTGTAGTTACATGAAGTTGTAATAGTGTAAAAATTAAAAAATTCAAAATATTTTTAAAAAATTTTATGGAAATAGATTTTTATATAATTTGTGTACATGCAACAATCTACTAAATATTTATTTAGTCACCCAATATTAAGATTATATAATTTTGTGTAAAGATCAGTAGCGACGTTTATTAAAAAACTCGCTTGTTAATAATCATACCTTATATGTACACCTAAGTCTATCCAAAGTTGGTGTGAACATAAGTCATCAATATCTTTACTGTATAACCTGCCGCAATTTATGAACTTTAACTTCCTTTTCGAATCAGACAATATTTTCCTTCTCATTTTATTCTAGTTAAAAAGAGATACAATGCTGTCTGATAAATTCGAACGTGTGACCGTACTAGCCTGGGAAAGTCGTCCGGCTGGTCCCCTCTCATCCCCTCTAATGGAGGCCACCTCTTGCCAGTTAAATTCATTAGAGAGGTAAGAATTTTTACTGTTAAATATTAATTTGCTGCGATTTTTATTGAACATTTTTTTAACGTGTTGCAGCTGCACTGAATATTAGCATATACACGGTCACTGAACACATTAACACTGAGATTGCATTTAAAAGAATACAATTTTTAAAAGCATATAATAAAATCAAGAAAGATTTATTATTTCTATTTGTGTTCTTATATGAGACTTGGATATTTCAGAATGGGAAAAATATACCAAATGGTCACTCATGGCAAGATGATAACATAAAGTAGTGTTATGACAGCAAAAGTTGATGGAAACGGTAAACCTTGGTAAAATAATTGATTAGATTTTATTAGTCATAACATTTATTAACAATTCATTGCAGATATATTGTAATTCATGCTAGAAACAGGAGTGGTTAATACAACCTTCGGTTTGGATGGACTCGATTAGACACATTGAAGAAGAAATTGACAAATGATGGAATTGTGAACAAATGTTAGATAGATTGCAAATGAACAAATTGAATAAAACTTTCTAAATATGATATGATTCAATGCTGCCAATTTCTAAGGCAAGGTGATGAGAGTAAAAACAACTAAAAGTAAATATATATTTAATATACGATATCTGCCGGAAAAGTTATTGAAGAGTGTAAAAGATTTAAACATAGATATGTGTGATTGTTCAGAATATACACGAGCATTTGGTTAAAATGTATCAACAGAGAAAGAATAGTAACCAGTCTCTTGTATATATGGCAAATACATTAAAAAGAATGCAGTGATTTAATCCAATTTTATCAAAATAGGTATATACAGGTATTAACACAACTAAGGAGAAATACAGTGATATCAAAATGACTTTACAAGCAAACACTGCACCGAAGGAAACAAGAACAAAGCGTATGTTAAAAGGTAAATATGCTCTTTAATAAAAGTAAAATATATTACTTGGATATACAATTCTTACTTAGGTGGATTAGGCCTCCAAGGGATACAACTACATAAGAAACGCGACTAGAACTCTTAACTTATAGGTGGTATCAAAATGATTTTAATGTAAATATAATCAAACATAGCCCTAAACTACAAACTATTATAACTGTGTACTTAATTGTAATTTTAAGTCTTTCATTAATATATGCGTTATATTTACCTTATATTTACTATAGTGTTAAAATAAATTATATTTGATAGCAGTATTTTTGTTTAATTAATTTATGTATATTAGAATTATGTAGTATGCCAAAGCCAAACTCTACTAAAACTCAGAGTTGATACGGCAACATTGCGACGTTTTGACGATGACGAATGTTCACAGCAACTTTGGATAGACTATAAATATATCGCATACTTTAACACGCATTAATAAATTTTATAATACAAAAAAGGATACCATATGATATACATTTTAAGTTATTAATAAACTTTTAATTAGCAATATTTCAGTTAATTGCAAAATTGCGCGGTTGTTTTTGCCCGAGGATGATTCAAACTTTCAAGTTTCGTAATTAAATTAATGATAGTCTGATATCTTGCGCCGCGAAATCTTTAATAAAGTTATCTAACGTGGAACCTCTTGAGCAAACTGCACAGCTTACCGCGTAAAACAGATATCCGTCAACCATTTTCAGGCTACAGCTTATTAAAAAGTTTCGAATGGGGCGTCTTACGGTTTAGGTTTCGATTTGTCAGCTACGACCTTCCACAAGCTGAAAATTAATTAAAATTGTAGAAGACCAGTGGCATCAAACGAAACTATCTAAAATTAAATAATATACTAGTTTGTCCAATACATATAAGAGTTATGTTTTATTACTCAATAAAATATCTGTAAACATCAATGAATAGTTATTAAAATAATCTTCTAAATTGTGAATTCCATACCTACATTAAAGTCCGAAATCTGGACAATAATTGTTCATATTCGAACAATTCGCAATACTTCATATATTTTATTACGACAAGATTTTGTAAGCTGTTCGAAGGGATATCTATCTAGTTTTTTCTAATTAGCTTCTTCTACACTAACTAGCATTTTTGTCATAAATCTTTATACCATTCATTCATGATTATTCATGTAAAAGATACAGTAATAATAGGTGCTTGCATGCAGTCTAATCAATTTTTCATTAAAAACAAACATGTATTGAAAAACTTAAATACAACAAATATTGTTAAAAATGTTTTCGAACTGCAATAGTTTACACTTTCCCAACTATTACAACGTGTGATCATCGTTGTCATGCAAGAGGATGATTGTGTGTATATTACTCGCTAATGCCCGCATTTTGCAACAATATATATATAACAAATACAATGTGTGTGTGACCAAATAACATCTGCAGGAAGAGTTTCATATGGTTTTACCCTGCTCGTAATTCACTACACTTTTCTGATCTCACAATATGCACAGCAATACTTTATAACTATATTCTGCTTCTGTGTTAATGTGAACTGAAAATTTGAACTTAATGTTTCCTGAACTAACCTATAAACCACCACATACACCTTTTTTGTCAGACAAGCAATTAAACCGCTCTAAGCAGGTCGAAATTGCATTTTCAGTTAAATCACGGTATCAACTATAACAAACACACGCCTTTGAAAATTTCAGTTGAGCTTTCGTTCAATAAGACAATTCTTCGTGTTTAAACTTTTTTAGTCCTCTTGGTCTTTGATAATGGTATCAAAATTACTACTTTTAAAATCTTAAATACAAAAGGACAATTGTTATAGGCTTCGGAAGCATTTATTCAAATAAAACAGTAAAAACAATGCATTTTTATGCCACATTCTAGACTCAACTCGCTTTGCAACCAAACTAGCAGATTGACACCCGTTCTTAGATAATTGTTTTGGTTTAGGAATCATGGTTTGAGAATCATGGTAATTTTTTAAACTTTCTTACATTATTTCTTACTTAGTCCCATTCTTATATGTTTTGCTTCAGTTTCAGCTAACAAAGCGCTCTGAAACTACCTATATTCATTCATTCCTTTTAATTAAACTAGAATGAAACTTTTAGTGGCACCAAAGAAAACTATAATATTAACTGGCCATACACCTTAGCTTGAAATTCATAACAAACACCATTGCAAAAAAAACCTCATCAGCTAAAAAATAATGTATTCAAGGAATGCGCATTGATTTACTCATTCATGTTGATGAACTTTATATAATACAGTCCATATGCTGACTTAAATAGAAGAGTTGTAAGCAATAGTGCAGAAATAGGAAAATAAGTAAGTACAAATATTAAATTTGCTTATAAAAAGACGAAAAGACTATCTCTCTTATGTCATTAAATTAAAAAATACTTTTCATAATTTAATTTTGTACTCCTCTCTTGCTTCTTTTCCGTTCTTTAATTATAAAATATTATAATAATAAGCTATTTTTCCCCCTATAACTATTTTTTCGGTACTCAATGATTTTAAATTATTTGGCCAAGCAAAATAATATAAATTTTGATATTTAATATATATATATATATATATATATATATATATATATATATATATATATATATATATATATATATTGTATCAAATTACCGAA
This sequence comes from Rhynchophorus ferrugineus, assembly GCF_030347505.1. Lineage (NCBI taxonomy): Eukaryota > Metazoa > Arthropoda > Insecta > Coleoptera > Curculionidae > Rhynchophorus > Rhynchophorus ferrugineus. The sequence continues at coordinate 48,335,361 of NW_027472580.1, forward strand.
ATAAATTAATACAATTAAAATAAGAAATAGATTTATAATATTTTATAGCTATAAATTAATTACGATATTTATTATATGCTCACTACGTGTAACTGTTATATGTTAAATTTTAAATATATATTTGATATTATAGAATATTTCAATAATCAATGTCCATATAAATCAACATATTTAATTTGATACCACAGAGAATCAAAACTAGATTACTAGATATTAAGTTGCTTGCTAATGCCACAAATTATTTTTTTATATAATTAACAATTGTATTTTCATCCCTATATACCACAAAGTAGTTCTTATTACAAGTTAATTTCAGTGCATTTTGTTTGGTTAAACAATCATCAATAATTTATATATTATCAAATATGTCGGATTTTGTACTGAATAAAGTGTTTTGCGTTTTACTTCAGTGTTTTAATAATGGAAGAGTTCGAAAGAGATTGAAAGCCGTTATAAAACTGTCGATTTTGATTTTCGAGACAAGAAGCAACACAATGTCCTCTAATAAAAACTTGACAGAAATAAAATTGACACTGGTATAAATTAATGTTCAGAAATATTAGGAAGTGCAATATCATTACTCCAGAAGGACAATGTTTCTCTACACTGGTCAGTTTTTTTAGACTACTTGTTCATGTCTACTTTTTCTATAATACTTGGCCTGGTTATAAGTTCACTACTTGTGAAGATTGCAAAATTAAATTCCTTGCATTTCACACAGCTAATGGAACCATCGTATGATGCCTAGAAAAGTTTGATGATTTTTATGAGCACATGCGGTCAAAAGCCGACATAAAATCAATAAAAGTGACAATCATACGCCTTCATCTAACAATTTACCTACATAACCTCGATTGGGTTTAAATACCGCCCGCTCTTCACAGCTTGTACCTTCACCAACTCTTTAAAGTCTGACTTGTAATAATTTTATAAATAACTATCCAAAAAATAATAGGAGACTTATACGTCGATAATGTTTACGAAATTTACTACCTTATTTTTCTCTATAGGAATTTGGGTGAGCAGCATTTGAAACTGTTAAAACAATGTGGCCCCCTGGCCTTCCAATTCCAAAATAACTAAACCGATATATACTCTACCTAAAATACCAGTACCCATCCAGATGTATAACTAATTAATTATTAAGCCTATTGCAGTTTGTAAATTCGTTTTAATATCAGACAATATTTTCCTTCTCATTTTAATGAGTCAAGACATTAGCAATAATAATTAGAGATTATAATTCGCTTGTAATTAAATAAATCCACTGTTTTGGCGATTTGCTTATTTTAATAAATTTCAAATCTCTGCTTAATATTTTTGATTACCCTGAGTGTAAATGCTGATGCCAAATAAATGTTCAGTCCGAAAGTGATGACGTATTTAATCAATAACTTTGACCAGCAATGATGTAATGTAGTTCGTTCTTACTCTATTATAATTATTTTATTGCACTGAATATTAGCGTAGGCGCTATAACTAAAATCTCTCAAATTAAAAAAAAAACATATAATTTTGGATTCACCGAAAAGACAGTATCCACATACCTTGATGTTAGCTCTATTCAAGATTCAGTTTATGAAATGTATAAAAACGGTGAGTAGGTTATATAAACATAATTTAATTATTTCAGAGGAAACAGTTAGTTTGGAAGACATCCATAGACAACTTAGGGATATGCAGCTCTTTAAGAGATATAACACATCACTTCGAACACTGTCAAGAAGCATAAGATGTATAAATAATATAAAAATAAATCACGAAGAGGTCCAGTATATGTTCTAGATCTTGATCCCACTGAGTAGTAGGCAAAGGGTGTAATTAAAGATTGGCTTGCAAATATAAATTACGTTTCGAAATACCATGTTAAAGAATGAACTATTTCAAATTGTCACTTGGTAAATATAAATGAAATATTTAGTTATGTTTTATTTAATCTACTTTTTTAGAAATAGGCCTGAATAAAGATGCACAGTAAATTTCCTCTCACTGCATATTCTATCAATCGAATTGTGTGTGGCAAACAATTATTACAGTAGATATGCAGGTCGAGAAAGATATACAGGCAAGAACTGTTCGATATGTGGAAAGGATTGTCTACAATAGCACTCTTCGGTTTGGATGAACTCCCTCAGATACACAAAAGAATAAATTAACAAATAGTGAAATTGTGAACTAGTGTTAGATTGGAAATTGATTTGTTCAAAATATATATGAGCATTTGGTTAAAATGTAGAAGGAGACAATGAATACTAACTGTTTTGTAGATAGCAAAAGCATTAGGAAGAATACAGTGATTAAATATAATTTTATTCAGAAAAATTACACATGTAGTAACTAAGGAGAAATATAATGATATCAGGATGATTTAACAAGAAAGCACAGCAACGTAGGAAACAGGTAGTAAACATAAAAAGGTAAATATGTTTTGTAATGCAAACAAAATACATTACTAGGATGTACAATTATTAATTAGGTGGATTAACCCCCCCCCCCCCCGGGGTTACCCAAAGTGATTTAAAAAAGGGTTAAATGTCAATATAATAAAAATAATTCTAACCTAAACTACTGTGACTGTTTAATTAACTGTAGTTTATATCTTTTGATAATATATGCATTATTATATTTTATAATTTGAAATAAAATGCCAAAAATGTCAAAATGCACTGCTATTTTAGATAGACTATACAAGTGTTTTTATCGATATATTCACTAATAATTTACAACAATATCCGTTGACTTTGAAGAAGAGGTATCTTTGAGTTACATAACACAACTGAACTCCAGTACAATATGTTATGTTCAGTTCTTTTAATAGAAAAAATATATTTACACAAAAAATGTAACCTAATAAAGAGTAAAATATTATTAAATAAAACTAATAAGTACTTAAAATTGATTTTAATAATTTAGTATTTCGACTTTTCCCAGGTCCATTTTCTGTTCTTCAATTTTCTCCAATTGCACATTTATATATTCCTCTGTGTATACCCAAGTGTTAAAAGTACCACTTAAAAAACCAACTCCCTTCCTTCCCCATTTAACCGTTTAATTTAATGTTTGAGTTCCTTCCGAGAAAATCCGCAAAGAAAAATATAACTTTTCCACCGTTCGGCAATATGAAAGGGGAAATTTATAATTTCCAACTTTCGGACAAATTCTCTTTAATTTTTGCCGATGTTAATAAACGGGCCGCGGCATATTCGGTAACTGAAACAACATAATTTACCCTTGCGCGGGCAGCTCACCAACGAAACGCGAGGGGACGGTGGGACGACGGGGTTTTTGCCGGAATAAGAAAGTTTCTTATTGCTAGTGGAGATGAAATTTCGACAAATCGAACCTTTAATCGAAAAAGTTTACGATGGAAATGTTATGCAAAGATTATCTTCTGATTGGAAATAGACGGGAGTTTGTTTCGTTCGTTCTTTTCCGAGGGTAAATTGATAATCGATTGAGTTATCTCTTCTTTCGAGTTACACAGAATAATTTAAAAAAGCTAGAACCATTATAACTAAAATATCTAGCATGGTAAATAATTTATTAATTGGTAGAAATTTATTAATTCATTTTATTTATCTTTTTTTAAATATTTTAAAGTATGCTTTTTACCGATTGGCCAATGACCAACTTATAAATTATCTCAGAAGACATCCGGTCTTACCCAGCCTGATTACTGGTGTGACTGGGATCATTTTCTTTGTCGGATTTTACACTCTTTCGTAGAACAATCACAAACATACATTTACGACCATGCCTCAGCAGGATTCTAACCCGTGACTATCACAACAGTAGGTGGACCGTCCTATCGCCTTTACCACCGCGCCAACCAAGCCGGCTTTATATTTCTCGTTTAGATAAAATATATGGATCGTTTCTAACAATAAAATTCCAAAGTTCAAAATTGACATTAAATAGCGTTTTCAATAAGGACTGGTCTATATTGGCACCTTGTAGCTACTGTGTTATTTTAGCGATACTTGTTTAATCTATTGTTTATAATTCAGACATTAATGCCAGGTCACTGGGAAAAATCGTGGCTAACTTTTTACCCATGTTATCAAGTACCTACATATTTAACGACCGTATAAGTCATTAGGCAACCATAAATACTACCGCACAGGATTCAACGGTTGGCAACGCTCGAGAATTGATACCATGCGAATTCGAGGTATGAAAAACCAGCTACGTCTTTCTCTTTTTATTTCATCCAAATCCTTTACAATTTCTGCACAACTTTAATCTAATTTAATATCCTGTAAAAGGTGTTTCACCATTTAGAGAGAACATATTTTGAAAATTAATTTTTAGTTGAATAAATGAAATATTGAACGAATTTGTGTTGAACGAAATGTGAGGCGCCTCGTCACTGTAATTTTATAGTTATAAATGTTTAAATCCGATAACACTTTGCATTTATGCAGTTGGACTGTGGGACGCTTCGCCACTGTAATTTAGTTTTGTTAGAAATGTTAAAACTATAGTTTTTTTCATTAAACATGTCGAGAACTCTTTGAGAATTTCCTTATAACCAACAACTTGGATCATTAATAAAACCCTACTGAAATTTAATTAAATATTTAATTTTCTATGCTAGATACTTGGATTAGTTCGAGAACGAATTAAATTGTCAGAATGGCCATGTTAGCATCCATCCTGTATCAAAACAAATAGCTAAACAACAATCTGAATAGGTCTTTCCAAATAGTACGGCATTACCCAGGAGACAAAAGGTTTTTGCAGAATTATGGAATTCCCAACACCAAAAGAGAAGACAACCAAGTCCCGCCCTCCATCAAGAACCCAAGAATGGAGTTTTATCTATAAAAAAAACCAACACAGATACTCGACAACATTTCCTTTCTGGGTTTTCTCGAGTATCTATATTATTATAAATTCATCTAATAAATCATAAGTAATCCCGCTAGTTTCTGTTAATAGTCACCACGTGCCAACATTTCTCATATTTTTGGATATCCAGGCATGGCGTGACCGAAGACAATGAATGGCAAGACTTACTGGACGAAATCCCAGGCAAAGCTTACTGGACAAATATATCCAATGACTTTCTATCAACTTAACAATTTATGAATCAAAGCACAAGACATGCGATAATAAAGATCATAAAAGATGGAACATGGCTCTCACAGAAATGTTGACGCCATTTCGAATAGTTTCAACATAACAGTTTCTTTACTTGCTATGGAAATGTAAGGGTTTTTTTTGTGGCGTATTATGTCTGAAAAATTAAGGCTGATATACTACGACAATTTCAATTGCAAAAACTAATTGATTAGTAGAGAACAATCCACATCGACACCAAGGCGTAATATTGACGGTTATAGAAAGTCTTGATGTACGTATTGTGGGATTGACAAGGTGTAGTGTATTATAAGCTGCTAAATATTGAGTAAAATGTCTAACTGTCCGACGTCAATTGAACAAATTGTACGATGTATTGTCGACACACGTTGCAAGAGTTGTGAAGGATACACTATTGCAGCTCTAATAGGAAGTTCTGCAGTATACTCACTAGATATAGCGCCTTCTATTTATTGCTTTTTAAGATAAATGCAACACATTTTGGCTGACACAGGGTTTCTAAATTCCAAAATTAGTTAAGTGCTATTAAGTGGGAATAAGAGGAAATATTATGGAACAAAGAAAACTATGGAAATATTTTGATTAATACATATTTTACCAATTTTCTTTTAACGTCCTTTTAAATTAAGAAAATTAAAAAAACCTAATACACTTCTATAACCTGGACCAAATCTTGAATTCATTATTTGTGACAGTAAATATTTTTAACATATTGTTCAAAAAATCACTATGTTCTCACATTATGTACTAAATAATATCAAAATTAAAATAATTAAATGCGCACCTCATTAACTATATAACTTTATGATGACCCAATTCGTAGTTGTTTCGAATAAGGATTTTGGGTGCTTAAATATAGACTAACTTTTGACGGAAGGCCTAAAGATACCGGGAATCATTCGATCGAATTTCGTCAATAATTAAACAGAAAGCTGGATGATAAGGATCTAAATAGCGCGGAAACTATAAAACTGACCGTGTACCTCATCAAACATTCAGTGACTTTTATGACGCTTTCGACTATACCGGTAAATCTTTCGTTTTAACAATTTAGCGTGCAATTTTTTTGCTAGTTTTGGTCTGGCTCAGAATATCGATACGAATTTCCGATGTTAATCATTTGAAATCACCAGATTAAAAAATTAATAAGACATAATATATTTTCCGAGATCTAGTGATCGTCGGATTTACCTTATTTTATATAAATTTAACTTTACTTTTGATCGATTTATTAAATATATTTTGAAGTAATTTATGTATAAATAGATTATACAATACACTAGACATTACTAGTTATTTTAACAGGTCAATTGAAAAGTCCCCGGCCTGCCATAGTGAAACAAAATTTTTTATTCAACATAATTCCCTTCAAGGGTGAGACACTGATTATAGCGAACCTCCAACTTTTCGATACCATTTTTGTGGTACGATTTGTCCTTTGCTTCAAAATAGGTCTCAATTTAGGCGATCACCTTTTCATTCGACAAAATTGTTTAAAAATTCTTCCCAGCGAGCATTCTTTTGAAATCTGAGAACAGGAAATAGTCGCTGGGTGCCAGATCTGAAGAACACGGTGGATGAGGAAGCAATTCGAAGATCAATTCATGGATTATTACCATCCTTTCCACTGACTTGTGATACGGTGTACCGTCTTGTCTTTTAGGCGATTTCGTCCTTCAAACGGTCCAATAACGCTATGTAATAGTCGCTGTTGATGGTCCTTGCTTTTTCAAGGTAGTCGATGAAAATCATTCCATTATTCCTCATACCCAAATATTCGTGAATGATATGATGTACACGTTCAGTTGATATCTTTAGAGTGTCTGCTATTTGATTCAGGTTCAATTTACAGTCATTCAAAATCATTATGTAGATTTTTTAAATGTTTTCGTCGGTAACAACCTCTTTTGGACGTCCACTGCATTTCATTATTTCATTTCACGACGTCTAAACTTAGCATACCAATCCTTGATGAATGATTTTCCTGGGGCAGTATCCGGAAACTCGGCATCAAGCCAAGTTTTTGCTTCAACTGTATTTTTCCCCTTCAATAAGCAATATTTTATCAACACGCGAAATTCCTTTTTATCCATTTTTTTCACAATAACAAAAGTTGCTTCACTTAAAACTGCCATAATTCACAAACTAATGATCCGCCTGCTGTCAAATTTATACAACCATCTTTTGAGGGTTACAGCTAACTAAAAAGCATATAGATTTAATTATAATATCGCCATCTATGTGTCAGTACGGAGACTTTTCAATTGATCTGTGAGTAGTTAGCTAAATAATATAAAATAGATGAGAAAATAGAAAAGCAAAGAAAGGGTGAATTTCATACTTCAATAAAATATATCAAATAAACACCAAGTACATCAAGTATTTCAAAAATTCCATATTCCATAAAATAAACCGTATTCTATAAAATGAATAGCCATTTAATTATAAATGTATCCTTTAATCAACTCCTTAATTCCTTAGTCATTCACTCACATTTCAACCAAACCATTAATAAAGCTCAAATGAAGTATTAATGTAAGTTTATATATATATTTAAAATAGCACACTCACGAATTTTAGTCTTCCTCTTCTAAATCTTCTTCTGCTAATATTCGAAACAGGAATCAGTTTTGTTGTAGGAAAAAACCTTGATTCTATACCATTCGCATATCGAAGTTGAAATGTTTAATCTTAAGTCCAATTTTATATTCATATGTTTTATTTGTATTCAGTTTATTTTTATTTGCTACATAGAGCATTAATTATATATTCATAAAATTTCAAACAATAAACAATGTATTTATGTGCAATTTTGACCAAGGGCCGTAGAACTTTTGATATTGATGAGAGAAAAATTGAACCACATGATAGTAACTTAGATTAAGTCCTTTTTAAAGTCCACTTTACAGCACTAAGAGAGTTTTGCTAGGACCAACACAAATAGTTACACAAGCTGAACTAACGAGAACTAAAATACAATGAAGCAAAATCTGAAATTCTAAGATGACATTCTGCCGAAACGTTGTCAAAAAACAATATGTTATTCTAAGGAAGAAACACCAATGGAAACTCGAATCAAACATGTAGCACCTATAGAAGCAATACTTATATATATATATATATATATATATATATATATATATATATATATATATATATATATATATATATCAAGTATTGATACTACATATATATATCCAAAGTATTGATACTATTAAATAATAAGGTGCTGTTTGGGATTTTATTAGAAGTATTTTTATTGTATTGCAGCCGCACTGATTATTAGTGTAGGAACTATATGTTAACTAAGATTACATAATAATATTAATATAAACACAATTTAATACAATAATTTCAAAGGAAACTGTTAGTTTGGAAAGTATCCATAAAATAGTTAGAATAACATTTGATTAGGCTTTGTAAATCATAATTTTTTTAAATAATTTATTTCAGATATATTATTCATGCTAGAAACAGGATTCCAACAAAATTACCCGAACAAGTGGTCCGCAAAGTCTCTAATTAAGAATTCGCTTGCAAAACATAAATTAAGTTTTGAGATACCATGTTAAAGAGCGAAATATTTTAAATTGTTACTTGTTAAATATAAATGAAATTTTTAATTGTAATTTACGTAATTGACTTTTTTATAAATAGACCTAAATTGTCTTCCTCCCTATCACAGCATATTCAATCAAATCGAGTTGTTATGGAATGTGGCGAAGAATTGTTACAGTATACAGATCGAAAAGGCTATATAAGTAAGAAATATTTGGATATGAGGAAAGGATTGTTTACAATAATATCTTTCGGTTTCTATGAACTCTACGACACGCGGAAGAAGAAATTGACAAATGGTAGAATTATAAACTAGTGTTAGATTGGAAATTAACAGCTTAGTTATTAACTTGAATACTGGATCAAAATGTGATAGGGAGTGGATGAAACTTTCTGGGTTTGGCACTATGATTCAATGCTGACAATGCCAAGACAGGATGATGACAACGAAGGAAAAAAGAAGTAAGACAGCTAAGTACGTTCTATAATGAAAATAAAATACCTTACTTCAAAATACAATTATTAATTAGATAAATTAAGCCTCCAGGGATACCATAGGTGATTTAGAAAAGAGTTCAATGTAAATACCAATCAAATATAATAAAATAACTCTAACCTACAAACTATTCTGGCTGTTCAATTAATCGTAGTTCAAGTCCTTCGATAATATATGCATTAGATGTACTATAATATTTAAAGAAATGGTATTTTATGATACTTTATTATATTTAACCTAAATTAAACTACAATGGGTAAAATATAAACATTAAATGCGGCAATATTGCACTGTTTTGACGTCATAAATTGAGATGACATAAGTTGCTAATTTGGAAACAAAAAATGTAATTTAATTTATTAGTTTCTTAGTTTATTATACAATTTTATTTATATAGTATCATAGAATCTACAAAATATGAAATTATAATTTTCCAAGAATAGTTGCAGATGATCAATGACTGTGGCGAGATTTAGAGAAGAATATATAAAAGAAGTTCTTTGGCACCAATAGCAGCGTATTGACTAAGAAGCGGAGATTCTCTCCAACGATATGAATTGATGGTGAGTTTTTTTTCCGTTAGATAACACGTCGCTTAATAGTTTTCCCATCTAAAATATAGATAAAATCACTCTTAATAAATTATCTAGCATGTTCTACAGTCAACAAACCTAAGTGTTATATACTTTAAAGCATTATAACATTAAATATTTTAGAAATGTTCTCTCCCTTTTATTTATCTTTCAATTTAACTAAATTCTGACATAGCAATACGTGACTATTTATTATGTTAGTTATTTTTGTTGTTACAAGTCAGAAATATTTCAGTGTTTTTAATATCTACGTTTGTCTGGTTTCTCTAAAAAATCAATTATTAATACTACAGAATTATTTCAATATGCTCAGGAGATAACATTTTCATAGAAAACTTTTTCAATTAAAAGTTCATTTTAAGCAAAAATTCATAGCGCCCACGAAAAAACGTTCTTATTTAACTACCTCCAGCAAATAGCTTTGTTTAAATAACGAAATTCATCCTACCTGGACCGCTAATTTCAGAGGCAAATTTTTTTAAGTTATATTTTTCTTTGTTCATTTTGGTTACTCTAAAATATTTTATAATTACATTATTCTGAATAATACTAGTATTAATTAATATTTTTTAATTATGCTAATTACAGTAGTTATAAATATCAACTCTAGCAATTAATACCCAACTTTTTAAATATTCCTTCTTTTTACATTTTTCTTAAACTCTAAATGTAGAAGATCTTGGTAGTCAAAAGGAGTAGGATCTGAATATATGGATAGAAATATGCGGAGAATGTAAAAAGGATTCATCAATTTATGGCTCCGAAATTTCTTATGCGCAGGACAAGAATTTTCATCCAATAATACGTCCAATTCTTCATCTTGACTTTTGTTCGACGCAAAATTACCATCTCTGAAACATTAAAACAAATATCTACAATGGTTTCAGATGTTCAACATATTGTTTATAAATTCATGATACAAATATGATATTCCTTATCAGTTTTCTTATATTATGAAAAATATATACTGAAAATATAGAAACAAAAATATATATCAGTTGCATAAAAATCTCTTAATTTAGTCCATCGAAATTTAAATAGACACTTATAGTTCAAGCTGTATGGCTACCAAAAGTGTACTGAATATCTCGTTTTCTTAGCCATCTATCCTTGGAATTTTAAATTATCAAAACTTTGAAAACCAGTACGCAACCTACGCCCATGGAAATTGAGATAGAGAAATTGCACTTACAAAAGATCATCAAATATAAACTGTTCGACTATCGATATTCACAAAAAGGAATTTTAACAATTATTACTCTTTGGTTACTATCTTCAGGAAGTAATCGTTATGCTATACTACTGATGGGCTATGGGATAATACTACTGATTATGTGTTTGTTTCCAAATGTCTACCAACAAGCCTTTATATTTTTGTTCAAATCGAAATAGGCAATATTGATAAATCTTCAATGGATCTAACATGTCACCACCACTTATTTCTGAAATAAGATTGTTTAATCAAAATAAAAATGCGTTTTCATCTCTAGACAAATCAAAAATCACGACACAACAAAATATTAAGGAAAAGTTTACTTTTACCATTTGGTATGAGGGAATGTGCTTTTTGGTTGTTTTTTTTTAAATATGAAATCTAATGGAACATTTCACATTTCATTTACAATGGTGTTTTAAAAATTCGTACCAATTAACACTACTCAAGTTTTATTTTTTGAGCCGATCAGACTCATCATAAATGAGTACTCACTAAATAGCGAATACACATCTAATCTAAGGAGTAACTCGGCCAAATGAAAAGGTTCGAAACAGTCGAAAACAGTCGAAACAGTCGATAGTCAAAAAACTAGCGAATGAAAATAGTAAATACTATTTTCAGTAAAATGCACGGTTCGACTGTTTTTTTCAATTCGTGATGTCAGACGAAGATGTACGAACCCTTTCCTGTATAAATTTTAAGAGAAGAAAGGACGAAGATAATCGCTTGGGGCAGTTAATTTTATATGTAGTTATATTTTCCAACGGTAGTATAAGCGAGACGGAGATGTATAAATTCCTTCACGAACTAACTTTAAAAGAGAAAAGGATAAAAATAATTACTGAATACTATTGTAATAATAATACATAACATATAATGTATAATTTAATTTTAAACGAAGTAAAGTTACTTTTATATTTGAATGTTCTGCAGATCTGTAAAAAGGAATGGAATTTTTCTATGGAATGGAATAACACCCCACAAAGGTTTTATTGTATTTTAATGGGTCAATTTCTATTTTTAAATAATATACTACAATAAATATAGGCAATACAATAGAACTTAATCATAATCTAAAAACTGAAAAGATGTACAATAACCATAAATACTATATAGAATTAGACATATACTTAATCATAAAAAAACTAATCCATAATATAATTAAAAATGTATATTTTTAACAAAAATTGAGAGAGTAATCCAAATATTACCTACTATTGCCATAAAAACAGTCAAAATATTTTACTATTTATCAGTCCCAAATATCGTACCAAAATGCTATAATATTAATATACATTATATTGTTATTTACCAGCAAACTACCAATAAACTCATAAAACTACATATATTACATATAAATCCATGTAAGCATAAACTACTTTATACCATAATACCAGTTTTATTATTTTAAGATATAGTGTGAAACAAACGAAACAACAAATCGAAACTTATTAATAAAAACCTGCAATAAAGTTTAATCAATAAGAAAACAACAAGGAAAAATGCTAATTATAAACAAAATTGTATTCACTACTTTGCCCTCGGACTTGGAAAAAATTAATTATAAATAACGTCGAATTCTACCTTTACCTGTTAATTAAAAAAACTTCAGATTGCCGTAGGCTTACACGACAATTTAAAAATTAAAACGAAATAAATATTTGCCTTGCAAACCGAGACAAAGGCCAAGAAAAGGGACCTGGGAGAAAAACGGCGGATCGGTACAAGTTATACGAGTTTCTTTGATTCCTTGAAACTGGCAGGACGAAAAGGGTAAAGAGGCTCGGTTCCGAAGGCGCTTTGTTTCTTTTCCTTGTCGTTTAGAAATTAATGAATTTCATTTAAATGATATTTGAAGAGCTTTAAACGCTACCGGTTAATTAATTGCGAGACTGGCAAACAAAAAGCTAAACGATGCGAAAAACTCTCATTTGTGAACCGTTCGGAATTGTGTTTGATGACAAGAAAAGTTTAGTATATTTGATGAATAATGAACATCTTTGATTAATGCGATCCTTCTATACAGTCTGTATCACAAAAAAATAATTTTTGTTACATACTCTAGCGCTATAAAAACATTAATTCTAATCCTAATTCTAATCTCCTGGTACATATATAATTTTTTTGCTTCCGCGGGTTTTATATGTTGGTGTGATATTCCAGGTTTCTATCCACGTTTGATTCTGAAAAGAATCTTTAATATTTTGACAACATTTTGACAGAATCTCATCTGCCATTTTCGGGTCTTGCTTACTTTTGTTTTACTGCTGGTAACACAAGCTGAATTGGTCTATTGCATTTCCGAGGACAGCCTATAAAAAATAGTGCTTCAAAAAACAACATCATTATTATCGCAGCAGATATAGAAAAAAGAATTGTAGTAATGCACCAGAAAGTCTACGAAGATAAAATGCAAACACTAGATGACCTAGCCTACCATATCATCTCACCAAAACCGACCACCTGTCTGGACAACTTATTCCTGGAGAAAATGATCGAAGTGCCCAAATCTCAACGACCTCTTAAAAACACACAAGGAGGACATACCATTGAGACCAATTGTAGGCTCTAAAGGATTGCCATTGCAATATCCAGCCATATTCCTAACAAGACAGCTACATCCCTATGCCGAAGAAGCAGAATCTCTTGACAAGAACACAAGCCACTTCATCGAGCGCATAGAAAATATCACTGTGGAGCCAAGACATTTGCTAGTAAGCACTGAAATGGTATCACTTTTAACGTAAAAAAGAAATACAATATAACGGAGGAGACAACAAATCTGGAAAAAGGTTTTCTGATTAAAACCTATTTTATGTTTAATAATAAAAAATATAAACAAATTGAAGAAGCACCTATAGGTTCACCGCTATGCCCGGTCATAGCAAACCTATTTATGGAGGCTCTAGCAGTAGTAGTAATATATACATCAAGCCAATCTTCTACGACTCAGATATGTGGACGATACTTCCGATATATAGACACATAAATAAGAAGCTAACGGATTCACAAAATAACTAAAGGAAATAGAACGAAAAACACAGATAAACAAATAAAAAAGCACAAGGACCACGCCAGAAAAAATTCTACCAACCATAAAAATTAAATAGAGCTGAATTACCAAAAAGTATAGAAAATTCCATGACAGAACTGTGAAAATGAATTATGAAGAATAAGAACTAATAGAAGAATAGGCGAACGAAGGAAAGGAACATCAATGCAGTATATAAAAGTGAGAAAACATCGTCTCTTGCTCATCATGCAAGAATTACCTAACACTTAATTTTGACAACACAAAAGCAATAGCTAGTGTGATGCATACATCGAAAAGTATCTTAAAGGAAGCTATTGAGATCGAAAAACATCCCAAGAATATCAACATTAAAGACGATACACAACGCTTGTTAATATCTTGGAAACCAGCACTACAAATTTCAGTCAACCAAGCTGAACGTCCATACACCAGAAGTCAGGCACACCAGACAGGTCTCGCACAAAAACACATCGGCAATGCAGGAGGCCACTTGTGCTAGTGTAATGAGGAGTAGAACAAAAAATAGTAGTCAAAAAATAGTAGTAATCACTACTTATTAATGATGATAACAAGGCTAGACAACGAAACAATGAAGCAAAATAATCAATAAAGAAGCGCACAGTTTGAAACTATAAAAACTTATAAGTTCCAAAATGTAATTATAAGCAAGTAATACAGATATAAATATTAACTCAGAAATTTGACAGATATATGAAACAATACCGAGGACAATCAACTGAACAACTCTGAAATTATTTCAAGAAATCATTATTGGATGCAGCAATATTGATCTGTAGCATGAACAAAATATCAGACCTAAAACAAACACAGAATGTAAGTAAAACGAAAGAAGAAAACCAGGAGAAACTATCTGAATGAAAGTCAACCAAAAATTGTGAAATATATAAAAAAGAAACAGAGGAAGAGCAATACGAATGGTAGAAAAAGAAAAAAATTGTGGCTATTTAGAGGAAGAAAACCACTAAAGAAAACCTAAAACTTGCAAAGTTTTAAAAAAAACTTAATAAAGAGGAAATGTCGCCTTAATCATTGAGTACCAAGTATGGGATGTATAAGTAAGCATATAAGTCAGAAAACTCTTTGCAATTTATGAAAGTTATATCCTCTTGAAAAGAGCAACAATCAGTTATAATAAAAATATGTCCAGTTGTCACTTCAATAGCGTTATTACGAAAAAAAATAGTTGATATAAAATCTTACATTAGAAGATTTCATTAGTTACGAATAATGATAATATAAGATAACATTATGACTAAGATATAAGCTAGTGAGAAATATGTAAATTTTTCAAACATGGAGATTCTTTGAAACATATAAACTGTTGACCATTTAAGACAGGAAAAGGATAGACTATAAAATGATGAACCGAGCGACTCGAAATCATGAGATAAGAAACTGTAAAAAAGTTTCTAGATTAAGGGAAAACTTAAAAAAGGCACCGATATATAATACACTTGAACTGAAGCTTGTTAATAAAAATGCTGGTAAAACTTTAGAAACTTATTCATTCAATTAGGAGACTCACCCAATCGTCAACACCCATTTATCAAATTGTCCAATTCACCTGAGAATAATTTTAAGATTCCTTTCTTAGATGTATAAGTACAACGAGATGACAGTGGCCAACTAGAATATTAGTTTTACAAGATACCAAGACATATTACGCCATACCAACAACCATTCTAAATGGTAACCGTCCTGAATTCCTTATCCAAACGGACATTAACCATATCCGAACGATATTCCGTAGAATATAAACTTAATCGCCTCACGTGTTATAAAACTGATTCATTTAACAGATATAAATGACAGCTGCTGTTTCGAAGCTGTTCGCTGTATTTTCGATCCATAAGGTCAATTTTTCCACAGAAATCTATAATAAATGCATTCATTGTTCATCTGACAGACTTAACCAAACTATTGTAGTCTAATAAATTTTTTGAAACCCTTGTCGCTTATCCGATTCGGCTAATTACTTCGGCAGTAGATGCCACTTTATTTTCTATTACTTATTCCAAATACTTGAGCAGTAGCACTTGCTTTAACTGGATTTCGTTGTGATTTACAGTAACAAACCATCCGTTACTTTTGTTGTTTCTAAAGCTGTTGATACTAAATTCTCAAACCATATTCAAGGGACAATAATCACATTGGAAGGACACTAATGAAACGAAACATTCAAGTTTTATTAAAACCACATAGAAATATATGTCCAGATATTCCGAATCCCAAAGCCGAAAGAGATCCGCTAAAGATAACAGCTATGTACAAAGTCACCTGTGAGTATTGGAAAGTGTACATAGGAGAAGTGAGGAGGATTACAAATATATAGAAAAAGTATATGGGACATAGACATATCAGATCCAGGCAGATTTGGTTGAACACCAAAGTTTTAGTCATAAATACAACACTAATGCGAAAGCCAAATCTTGGTAAAACTCTCAACACGTATGACAGAGTTATAATTAAATTAAAATAAACCTTTAAGGCGAGAACAAAGAGAAAGACGTTACTCAATATGAAAAAATCCGACAAATTTTTGAGTCGTTTAAAGTCGCAGGCAACAAGTACCAAGAAGTCCGTCTCTGCAAACAATTATTTCATTTCATTGTCCTTTGAAAATGTATGAATTAAATCTAAAATATATTTAAAAAGGATCGAATATTACTTCTTATTTAACTTTCAGGAAGTTGTTTATATTTTGTTACAAATTATATTTCGGTATAAGATTTGTAATAAAATGAACTGTTCTTATATGACGCAAATGTCTTAACGTCTTGTCACATCAGTATGGCATTAAAAAAAGAAATCAGAAATGAACATTAACAGGAAAGTGAAATTCGTCGCGAGCACGGCAGGAAAACGGCTCTCCGACCTCAGCGGAAATTACTGCGAGATCTCATTGCGTGATAAATGCGCAAATTTATTTCAAATTATCCCCCTGATTACGAGATGGTATAAAATCCAACGACATTACAAGACGATTAGATCGTTATTTGGTAAGATACGTTCATATTAAATAGTCACAAAATTGGTATTGAATGTTACAAAATATGTCAGTTGTCAGAACTTGTTTTTTTCTTGATTAACGCTGAATATCTAGTGATATTAACTGTTAATAATAATATAACGAATAAATGGTAAACCTATTTCATGAAGAATTCCAGAAGGCTCAACTTTCGTATAAGCGAAAATGTCATGATCATTAGCAAACCTTAGTTCGGCCAGGGAATTTGTAACATAGCATCATAGAGTTACGGCATCTCCCTGGCTAATGGAACCATCGTAAGATGCCTGAAGAAGTTTAATAATAATCGCGAGCTTTCCACACTTAATACTTTCCCCCATCAACTGGCTTAGCGTGAAAATTATATGTACGCAGCCTCGACTGAGTCTAGAATCTGTCTGTTGTTCTCGAGTTGTCTCATGGCATGATCTTTAAAGTCTCATTTGTACCGTCTTCATACACCTTCCCGACAATTGATAGAAATCATACCGCTGTAGTTCTTTTACAGTTTAATGTAGCCAAATTTATGTTAGCAACACATCAAGCCGTTGAAACAACCTTCACCCAACCAGCCTTGATAATTTCTATCATAGCTTGATCACATCCAGTAGTTTTACTACACTTTAGTGATTTTATTCCGGTTTGAAATTCATCCAGTTTTGGCTCTACATCATAAAATAAAGTTTCTAGAATAATAACTGCTGACGGAGTTGCTAAACCTAGTGGTGTTACAATATTATAAAGTTACATGAAAAATACTTTTTGAATGTTGTCGTTGGAAGATCTATTCCTGCGGCTCAATCTCTTAAGCATTTGGTACAACGTTCAATATTCACGTCTCGGTGCAGCGACTTCCAAATTGGCGGCTACACCATTTCAGTAGGCTTCTCTTCCTAGTTTCTGTTTTTGTTAAGCAATTCTACTCAATTTTCGGTATTTCTCGAGATAGGTTAGTTTTGGCTGTTTTCAAGCTTCTACTATCTGTAAACATTTGTCGAATATCCAGTGTTGTGTTTCTTAACGAGTTAATAGACAGACTTTAGTGGCACACTCAACAATTGTTTAAAATATTTGCTTTTATTATATGTTCTAGTGCCTGGAATTTATTTGTAGTTTCGATTTGAAACTCCTTCTGATATTTTAGATTCTGCATGTAGCTCCTTCGGCGATTGATTGTTTATGACTTTTTACAGATTGATATTAGAATCGTAGTGTTGCATGAAGAAGCAGTGGTGGCCCCTTCACTTTGCTTCGTTATCACTTTGTCATTAAAATTGCATATTTCGAAAATAAACTGTTTTTTTTTTTGGAAAAAGAACTATCTCTGATGTCATGGGAGTTGTTATCACGATTTCTAATAATTGTCTAGTCTCCTTTCACGTATCTCCTAGATTTTTTACTATTAAACACTTTAGAAGAGGTAGTGCCCAATTTAATGTTCTGCAATCATTTTTTGAATAAATAACTGACAGTTCAGTTGAAAACGTTCTCTATTAAGTGCGGGATAAAATAAATATACGAAAGTGAGTTTATCATCAGAAAATTTACCATAATACTCTCCAAACTATTTCTAAAAGAAAAGTGATGTAACTACTAGATGCTCTCTAAAATAAAATCCATCTTTTACACAATTTATTTATTATAACATCACACACCACTGAAGCAAAAATTCAGTGATTAAATTTACTATTGTCTGGAAGGTTGCGTTTATTTTTTGATAGCTTATGACTTATTATAACGGTTGCTTCACTAGGTTATAAACTTCATTAATACTGCGTTCAAAATTATGGATACCGACTCTTATTCCAGTAGAATAGATTTTTCGTTGCTGCAGTTGATTAAAAAGGAAAACAGTTATCCAAAAATTGAAGATATCCGATCTTCAATTTTTCATTTATGTTAATGTACAATGAATATAGGCTGTTGCACTACTGACTGTGTTGCTGGAGAATTGATTTTCTATTTCATCCAGAAACTTAATGGGATGGCTTCTATTTTCGCACACAATATTAATAGTCCATATATTAAAATTCCAACGAGTTGGAGCGCCGTGGGGGATCCTTCTGTTCACAATTTTGTTCAATACTTCTACTCGTTGGGGTCAATTATTAAAAAAGAAACAAGAATGTTTTATAGATTGCCAAAAAATACACGTACTTAGTTATTTGTGTAAGTAGCTTTAGATGTAATTAAATTTAATTTGTACGCAGAACAGTGTACATAGTGAGCAAAGTGATTTTTTTTAATTAATGCTTGAACGCCTGCATGTCGGACGTTCATCACCGCTGTTCCATCATAGCTTTGCACGATCAGTTTGTTGGGTGAATTTAAAATTAAGGGATGTATATAAGGCTTAAAACTTGCATTTTTCAGGAATTAAATACTTCCAAAAACGCTCAATTGGCTCTCCATCTTCATTTTATATCTAAAAATAAGTACTATTTGAGACATGATGGTGATTTGAAAAATGAAGAATTAATCATTTTCTCAATTATTTGTTCCTAACAAAGTTCAAGCATACAATATAACAAATCATTCTGTATTTCTTTGGAGATTTCTTTAAGTATTTGCATTCCCTAAGTGTTCTCTTATAATTGCATCTAGTACAGCCACTAGTAAGTCCACGAAATATACTCGGACTCTGGGAACACAACATTTTTCTTATTATGTCTCTATATATTATTGAGCTAATTGAGCAGATATAATAGTAAACCCTAATGCAAATTCCATACAATTAGGAAAATGGATTTTAGAGCTTTCATATCTTTTTATTTTCAAACTTAAGTGCTCTAGACCGGTGATCCCTATTTCCGTTCAAGCTTTATTGCTACCATGGTAAGCAGGGAAAATATGACACATTTTTTGTCCACAAATATATATAAATCAATAAATTTTTTACATAAATGTCTCTATTGCGGTTGTAACTTTTCCCTCTACTTTCACCAGATTTCTCAATAATAGTATGTGGTAATGGTCTACCTTTTCCCTTAAATTCCAATTCTTCTTCGTAAGAATATTTAAAAAATTCCTTCACGTTAATTAAATTAAAGGCCACATCCATTGTCATAGTTATTCACATGGTTAATATTTACTGACCGAAAATCGCGTAAAATTTCAATACCGATATCACATACTGGCCATACGGCGTTGGACTAAATGCAGCAAAATCTACACTTCAATATCGGCTTTGTTTTAGACCGTTTGTACGAACACGGAAGTAGCGGAGTACCGTGCGGGTTTTTGAACGAGCTCGCAGAGCCCGTTCGTGTGACCCTGATAAATAATAGCGATAGCCTAACCCTGTAGCCTACCGACGGTAAGTTATTCCACTAGTGCACGTTACTTACGTGACTAACACTTCCATTGAAGGTTTTATCATTTATTGAAAGAATTCGAATGCTAAGTAGGATTTGCTTTTTGGTAAGTAATAGAAAATATTTTAGTCAGTTTACATAATTATTGTAGCGACCTTGAGACATGTCGAATTTTACATAGTGGAATAAGGGTCTACGAAATACCCAGAAATATAATCCCAGATGTTGAACACGGGCGGGGTGCCAGCAACGCCAACTAGAACCCGATAACGAATAGCTGGCAACCCAGAAACGTTTATCTGGGATGTTATTGAAGAGTATTTCCAATCATTCAGTAACCAACCATCGTTTAGTTTAGACGTGCCACCATCGACTGCCCAAGCCTCGTCTCCAGGCAACACCGCTGCCATCCATTTTATCTATTTTGTATTTTCTACATTTTTTTATATTACCAATAAATAACGGTCACATAATGTAAACACCACTGTTTCATTTCGTTTTACCTCCATTCATCGAGCTATATCATTTACCCTAAATTATATTTTGGGAGCTTCTTTAGTTTCTTTTAGGAGCTCTGCAGCACTGCAGCGCTTATATGCAGCGCTTATGTAAAATTCTCAGGTTCAGAAATTTAACTTATTGCACTGGTTCGTGCGATTAACGAACAAGTTACGTTCGACGTCGGAGATTCACAAGTCTGACTTCTTATAGTAGGATATCTGTTATTAAGTTTTTATTTCCATTTTGAGGGGTTTCATCTATAATTATAACATTTCTGTTTGTATATTGACGCTTATATTATGTTCACTGCTGTTTTGATTTTATATAAGGCACTCCTCCGTATATATACGTAAGAACAATCTACCCTGTCCTGTCATCAAAGTTGGCTACGGCATTTAAAATGTTTTCGTATATCTCGATGCCGCGCGAGAGGAGAGGCAATACAATTGGCAATAAATTCGACATTGTAATGACGTGAGTTCGGACTATACATCTTAACTTCTCAACAAATCTATCAAATTAATAATGCCAAATATTAGAAAGTTCTTATTAATGTAATTGATATTAAAAAATCACAAATACCCAAATAACATTGAAACTGTTGATTATTTTGACCGCTTTTTTTGTTGCATGACAAATAAAATTTAAAGCAGTTGATATTCGATCCAATTCCATTCCGACTCCACCACCACGGGACGGAAAATAAATTTCGGTTCCGTGCGAGAACGTAATGAGGACGGTGAGAGTGCAGGGCCCCATCTCGAAAATTAGACTGAATTATGGCCCAGCACCTTTAAAATCCCATCTAGCAGACATCCGATTCGGTCCGCGCTGGAACTTTTAATAAGCCGAGGCCCAAAATGATTTGTTGGCGGGCGCCATTAATGGAAAAAGGTGGCGCTACCGTCGATTTTTACCTCATTCCGCACTGTCCCATCTTTTGCAGGTGTTATTTGTTTTCGTCTCGAAATTAGATTTGTCTTTATTACTTCCTCTCCAGTTCCAGATTACTCGGGCTTTATGACTTTTCGTTTTTTACCGCGCTCTTCCGTCACAGGAATAAAAATTGTGTAGGCATTAAATAACTTTTCCGTTGTTTTAGTTTCGTGTCTCAGTTTGTGAAAAAAAATTATTTCCAAAACGGTAAAAGAAGTTGGTTGGCATAAAATCCTATGGATTACAAAAGTGTTAAAACATTTTTTAATTCTTATTTATTATCTGTTATAAATGATTATTTTAAAATCACTCGAAAATTTTTCCAAGAATCCATATATTAGATGCTTTCATGTATTTTGATGTAAAGAAGTATAAATGTAATCAACTATCAAAAAAACTAACCTAATTGTTTAAAATCGATGGATTTGAAGTTTCTCTATTTAACATAACAGTTTTCATTCAGTATAATTGAGCTATTCAGTGTGTACTAATACTGATCATGGAATGCTTAAAACAGCATTTTCACCTCTTGTTACATTTGTTGTTTGACTTTTAAAAAAATCTGCCTCACAAACTTTAAAAATACATATTAGAGTTATGCCGCACCCAGCGTAATCATTATGGCTTGGCTAGCATACGGATAACTACCAACATCAATGTTACCAGAAAGATGCGAAAAATAATTGGAAATAATGGAAAATATTTTATTTAATATATATTGTAGCAAATTTTCTTAATAAATGTTAAAAAAAAAATTATCAGAAAATATGCAAGCTGCTAGTAATGTTTATATATACTAACCTTTAGAGAATAAGTTGATCATTGAACTATTAATTACAATGTATAGTAGCGCAAATATTGATATATTAAAACAATCATGAAAAGTAATTTCAGACGTAGATTCGCTTCAAAATAAAACTTTTACTATAAATTACTTATATAATTTACTTATACTTATATTTTACTAAACTATTACTTAAGTAATTATTATGATTAGAGATCATAATAGTAATCGAAATTCGACTAAAATATATTAAGTTAATCATGTATCTTTCACAATAGAGTAAAGATAATAATTTAAAAACAATATGTTAATATTACTACTAAAACATTTTTTGACAATATTTTCAATATAAGACCAGAAATATGTTTGATATATAATATTAATTACAGTGTCTGTAACAAATATCTGTATGTTACAATAAATGCAAACTATTTCAACATCTAACACTCACTACAATAGTACGGTGTTGATCTAAAGAAGACGGGAACAGACAGAAAGTGTATATACAATATAATAAATTAATAAATAAATAAAATTAATGACACAAACAGGGGGGTTAAAAGTTTAAATAGTGTATATACAATTTAAAAATGAACACAAGTACAAGACTACAAACACAACCATAACGAAGTAGAGGCTTTATCCGGACAGCACACATCAGGACCCATATCGACTTGGTAATGGTTATTTGGTCAGTAACTCTAAACTTAGCATAGGCTAGATTCTATGGAGAAAATCAATCTCTCGTATAAATCCTAGAAGTCTGTATTTTCTCCTATTAAGGCATTATTGATATTTTGCAGCCCATATTAGTTCTAATCGGGGTCAGCCGTGGGCAGTCGTTCAATATGCAGTAGACTAAAATAGAAGCACGGTGACAAAACTCACAGTAAGCAGGCGGGCTCGAAGTCATCAAGTGACCGTGCAAGAAACGACAGTGGCCCAATCTCAGTCGATTCAGCTACGGCATGGTGACGAAGGGAAGGAACGCGAGGAGAGAAAAAAAACCAGCTTTAACCTCAAAGGGCCTGTTGTGGTTGACCTCCTGGGCCCAGCTGCTGTACCTCGCTATTTGTGAAACAAGATATGAATGGTATAAGGTCGGTATGGACAGAAACATCCGTGATGGGAGGATACATTACTCCTCAGTCATCTCCGGTTTTAGAATAAACAGTAATCAAAAATCGAAACAGCATCAATTTTATTTATAGTGGGAATGTTAGCTGCCAAATTTATAACACATCATTTTCAATGTCATCGAATAGGTATCAACATATATCAAAATTTAATAATAACAAGAACAGAGAAGAAAACAATTCATTAATGAGGTTTGTCCATCAAGAATAGTAGTAAAAATTGTAGTAACTGGTAGTAATCTAATTATTATTATATCAAACATAATATATTTTAGTAATGATTTAAATTTTATTTTTTAGGTAAGATGTTGCTAGAATTTGTTGAGAAGTCGAAGTGAAATAGTGTACAGTGATACTATTAAATAATTAAATTTGTTAACAAAAATAGACCTGGATCAAATAAACAAAATACAAAATGATCAACGACACCCTAATGATCTAGTGACAAGGAAAATACAATACATTATTATATAAGAGTATAAGTAAATAAATTATTGTTTTGTAAAAATAATGATGTATTGACTGAGATTTCTTTCAGTTTCAAAGTACGATAATCCATTCATTTTAGGCTAGTAAATGTACAATACGTTAACCGAAAGCTCGAGGTAGTCTATTCATTAATGGGATTTGTGAATCAAGTATAGTAACGATCATAGTTGATAATATTTGGAGATTTTTAAGAGAATTTCATCGCTTCCATATATAGTAGTGGCTTTTTCATTTGGTTTTACATATATAGGCTGGGTTTGATCTAAATGATTTTGGTCTTTTTTACGGTAATGTTTATTTATCTGGTTCTTGGAGATCTTGTTGATTGTTCAAATATATAAATTTATTTAAATATGGTGTTTTTATAAAAATAGAAAGGAATATAGAAATGATTTTTATTACTTAATTTTATTTAATAATTTTTTAAATAAAATGTGTTATTTCAAAAAAATCTCAATATTTATTTCCCTCCTTATACATAGTTTCAACATTAAATCAGTTATTTATCAAATTTGTGTATATTTATTTATAAAAAATAATGATGTGCAATATGATGTTTTGATAAATATAGAGTGGTTGGACATATTTATTATATTTTTATTATTTCGTTTTATTCTATAGTTTTTTAAATAAAATGTGTTATTTGTAAAATTTTACCATTTTTATTTACATGCTATATAATCACGATACATGTGAGTAAGTGCTCCAAAGTCGGATTATTCGATATTAAAATTAAATGGAGCTCAATATGCGCATGCGCCAAATCCGGAGATGACTGAGGAGTAACGTATCCTTGTGATGGGGGGGAGATGAGACTGCCGATTTAGCCGTACTATCCCCACGCGCATTTGCCGGTATACCAGCGTGAGAAGGGATCCACAATAAACTTGTCCTAATACCATTCAGATAGAGGGTACCGATAATTGACAGTGAATCGGGGACCAGGGGATGGTTGAACTTCTGGCATTAAATTAAATATAATTTTCGTTAAGTTTGAATAATCAAGTCTTAATAAGTTTAATTTACTATACCACTACAACATTACAACAAAAGTATCATAAGTAAGATTATTTTCAGAACTGTAACAACTTCAAAGAATCAAATATAAATATATTTGTTTTTTAATTAGTTTTGTGCTCTTTTCACTTTCCCTTTCCTCATACCCTTTTTTCCTTCCTTTCACATAATTGGTAATCCTTGAGACCCTTGAGAATTGATCACATCCTTATATTTTTATTACTATTTAATATCGTAAAAATATTTTCTGGTATAAGAAATACTGTGATATATCTAGTTTGAATAAATACAAAAATAGTAGATAAATAATTTGTACGCCATTGCAAATGAGAGTAAATTCCATTCCACATCAAAATACACCCTTGTGGCATAATTGTCGGGCAACACTCAATACACCACAACAAGCACTGACATTTGTGGATAGCGGTCGTGCAATATCTAAAAGCTGCTGTACGTGAAACGACTGCCTGTAAGGCCAAGAGAAATGCACCCGGACACAACCGCATTCCCGCCACATAAAATATTATTCCCTGACAGAATTTTTATCGCATTTATATGCTAATAAAATTCAATTTAGATCAAGTTATTTGTTATGCATTGTCTAGAACCATTTAGGATGGGCCTGGGCTATAATATGTCTTCTTCATTAAATTATTTATGACGCTTTTCGAAAAAAATATCAGATAGCTTAATAAAAAACTTCAGATAATATAAATATTTTATTCATTAAATATCTCACATTTTATTTCGATAAAAACATTGCATTTATGTGGTATATTTATAGTGTGTTTTAACTAATTTTTTAATGAATTTTTCGTTATAATCGTTAATTAAATTTAATTGTAACGGTTGTCAGAAAATGACGTTGCATTAAACATCATTTAGAACTTATTTTTATGTCGTGAACATACTTGGAAACGTGTGAAAATGCAGTGACAACGATGCAAAGTCGACCCAAAGTGTTTTTGTTAGGCCAAGCTCAGTAAACGTGGTAAAATTATAACAAATGATCTTACAGATGAGTATTTACAGTACTTTAGTTTTTTTGTAGTAAACACTGGCAAGTCATGAGTACTGGAATTGTTTTGTAACAAAGCTGTACAAGTGGTCACTTAGTGAAAATTTATTTTCATTTCTGTGCCAACGTTATAGAAAGAACGGAAAAATCATGTAGATGACTGCTGCCTTTACACAATAAATTTTGTCGAAAAAATACAAAAAATAGAACAGTGTAAATATACTGACATATCATAAGTGTCGAAAGCACTTCCACGCACGTACGTTCAGTTCATTGCTAATTTGCCCAGGCGCAAATGCAAAAAATGCCTAAAGAACTTCATCATCATCACCGATGAGCAATGATTATCACAAGATTGAATTTCCCGAAATACATTTTCTACATTCACATCTTGATTTATTTCCTCAGCTATACCAAAATATAAAACACTCAGCTCAACATCTGTTCATTTCTAATTTCGACTCTAAAATAAACGGCTGTTAATGGTCAAAAATAGTAAAATAATGAATTTATAGAATATTCCGAAAATTAGAACTAATTTATAAATAGCTTTTGGTTGTTCATGTCCAAAACCGTGTATTCTTATTTAATTATTTATATTATTAAAACAGTAACTAAAATAATTATGTTTTAACATTTCTAAAATTGAGAAAAAACCCATTTTGGATTATAAACATTACATTACAGACAAGAACTACACACCGATATCTGTTTAGCATACCTTGCATTACAAGTTACAGAATATAGAATTAGAGATTCCATGGACTGTAAGAAATAAGAACGTATTTAAACATGGATATAAATTATAAGATGGCATTTGATCATATATTATAAATGTCCTAGTCATATAAATTACAAATATATAAGATTTTTGAAAAAGCTAAAGCCAAATTGAAATATGAGGATTCTTCCATACTTTTACAGAAGACATAATGCCAGATACAATCCCTTTTAGAAAACATAATTTTTTGTCGTTTTGTATCACATCGTCTCAATTCAACAAACATGGAGATCTATTATGTATACTGATCTGTTATATACTGCGTCAAAATCTAAGGAGATGAAAACAAATAATTAATCAAAGAAATAATTTCTTCAAATAATCTGAAATATCACTGCTTCTCTAGACAAATGTGAATAATAGAAGTCTGGAAAGGAAATTCCATACATGATAGGCATCCGCCTGAGACTGGCTAAGATAATATCGACAACTAAGCGTCAAACTATTGGTCCATACCAGACCGCGTCATCCTGATCAAGAACTGTTTATAATAAATATATAAAGATTCGATCCATATCGATGACAAATGTAGGTATGAGTGCCAAAATAATGACACTATAAAACGTATTAACAAGAATGTCATCAAAGCATACTACTCATAGACTAGCTTAACCACTGTAGACCGCATAATAGGTCAATTGAAAATCAACTGACACATAGATGGCGCTACTAGATTTAAATCCATATGTTTTTTAGTTAGCCCTAGGCCTCAAAAATGTGTGTTTAAATTTGACAGCTGTCGGATCATTAGTTTGTCAATTATAATATTTTGAGTGAAGCAACTTTTGTTATTGTGAAAAAAATGGATAAAAAGGAATTTCACGTGTTGATAAAATATTACTTTTTGAAGGTAAAAATACAGTTGAAGCAAAACTTGGCTTGATGCCGAGTTTGCGGACACTGCCCCAGGAAAATCAACCTTCAAGAACTGGTATGCTTGACGCTTGAAGTTTACACGTGGTGAAATGAGAACGCAGTGAACGCCCAAAAGCGGTTGTTACCGAAAAAACATAAAAAATCCACAAAATGATTTTGAATGACCGTAAATTGAAACTGAATGAAATAGCAGACACTCTAAAGATATCAACTGAACGTGTACATCAACCATTCACGAATATTTGGGTATGAGAAATCTCTGTGCAAAGTGGGTGCCGCGCGAGCTCACTTTTAACCAAAAACAACGACGAGTTGATGATTCGGAGCAGTGTTTGAAGATGATCAAACGTAATAAACCCGAGTTTTTGCGTCGATATGTGACAATGGATGAAACATGGCTCTATCATTTCACTCTGAAGTCCAATCGACAGTCATTCGAGTGGACAGCACACGAAAAACCCACTCCAAAGCGTGGTAAAACACAACAGTCGGCTGGCAAGGTTATGGCGTCTGTATTTTGGGATGCGCATGAAATAATTTTCATTGACTACCTTGAAAAAGGAAAGGACTATTACATAGCGTTGTTGGACCGTTTGAAGGACAAAATCGCCAAAAAAAACAGCCGCATTTGAAGAAAACGAAAGTGCTGCTTCACCAATACAATACACCGTGTCAAAAATCCACGAATTGGGCTTCGAATTGCTTGAAAAATTGTGTTTTACTATGATAAGCCGGAAACTTTTCAATTGACCTGTTATTATGGTGATTGTGACCACAGAAGAAGAGCAATCATTTCATCTACGATAAATGCCTTTTGATTAAATTTATAAAATAATAAACAATTATATATAGCAATATAAAATTACTCAATAAATTCCGGGCTTGATATATTAATAGTCAGGACTAATAACATACCCTGACTTTTTTAACCCAAACCTTGTAGTCCTACTCTCAAACTATACGTGTTAAAATGTATTACAATCTCGCATTAGTTTGAAAGTTACAATTTTAATAAAACAACACTTGTTGAAAAATCCAACAACCAACCCGCATGCTAAAGAAATTCCACATCTGCCACACATCCCTGAACCCGCGAAAATGTGCAGGAGGACCTAAGCAGAGAATTTCACTTGGGCCTGCACTTTTACAAAATTCAACTGACACACGGACTCAAATTTAATGGCCATGGTTAAAGATACAGTTGGTGAGGCTGTCTTTGTGAACGCTATAAACCGATGATATCAATGATGAAATGAATATAGTCCTTCCAATAAAACAGCCATTGCACGTCATATACGACGTCGAATATACTGCCAAATACAGTTTCTAAAGATGAAAAATTCATTTTAAACTCGGAGGTGGATTTTCTTTTTTTGTTCCATTTTAGTAGTCTCCTTTTAGTAAAATCTCCTAGTTAGAAGACAAAATAATATGTCTAATGGGTCGGAGTATCTAACTCAATCAGTCTATAAAATTTGATAGTCGACTCTGTTGTCAAATATCTACAAAATTCTTCAAAACATTAGTAACAATAATAAGAGCTTATAACTCGGCGTCCCTAATCAATTACTTCAAGCAAGAACGGGATAATGTTAAGCCTTAAAGAGGCCTTAGAGAGGCAAGTACTATTAAATATTAAGTTGCTGCGGTTTTATTGGAACTTCCAGAGATTGCTTTTAAAAATATTGTATTATTTAATTATTTAATTGTATTAAATATTATAATAAAATTAAGGAAGATTAATTATTTCAATTTGTGTATCTATATGAGAGATGAATATTTCAAAATGCAACATTAGTCCCTTTTTTATGGAAAATGGAATAACATTTGATTAGGTTTTGTTAGTTATAATATAATTTAATAAAACAATGCAGATGTATTGTTCTTCCAAATCTAAGTTAAAACCAAGTTAAAGAACTTGGAAGAATCATCAGTTCTTGTTATGGACAATACACCATAGATACCATGTTAAAGAGTAACCTATTTCAAGTCGTTACTTGGAAAACCTACAATAAATACTTTATTGCGTTTCATGTAATTTACTTTTTTAGAATAATACCTGATAAAAGATACGCTGTAGATCACACGGCTGAACAATGTGGCCACAGAGTTTAACATTTTCAATCTGCATGTTCAATCCTATCGAATTGATATGGGGTGTGTCAAAAAATTACTATAATGTGCATGCATGTCGGAAAGGATATACAAGCAAGAACTGTTTTGGTATGTGGAAAGAACAAAGCCTATAATAACACCTTCGGTTTAAACTCCATCAGATACAGAGAAGAAGAAATTGACAAATTCTGGAATCATGAACAAGTGTTAGATAGGTTGGAAATAAACAATTTAGATACGACTTCTACGATGAGTGACTGAATTAAGCTTTCAAAATGGGGGATTATGACCTACAAACTATCGTGGCTGTATAATGAATTGTAGTTTAAGTAATTCAATAATATATACCTTTAGCTTATTGCGTTAGCTTAGATAACCAATAACATCTTGTTTTATAACGCCATTAATATGGCACTGAATACTGAAATTGAAAAATACTGAAATCAGTGTGGTGTCTAATGATGTGGTGTCACGAGTGATGTGTTTACATTAGAATTTATCGACAGTTTCATATGATTCATTAAGATTCCATTTCCATTAAGATTAAATGGTTTGCATAAATGTTTATATTACAGAATGTAAATTGACTAACCAACGTACTCGCCAAGATTAGTCCGTTTGATTATTATTTGTTCGCACACAAGAATATAACACACCTATTATGAAAAATTAGCAAATAAACAAAAATATTCAGAAGGAAAATAGAATCCTTAATAAAATTAGACTATTGATGACGATTCCCTGAATTTCGTAATAATTTCTCGCAAAAGCGACTGAACATTTTTAAATTTAATTTCGGCTGAACAATCAATTTTTATTCGTAATTTCAAAGCCATCCCATTCCACTTGTAACAATGCCCCTACGACTTTCGGTCCTTATCGCCATTTAAAACTCCCAAATAAAATAAGCTACATATTTAATACCATTAGGTATATCAGTCTTAATGTTATCACTTCTCCCCTATCTTTCTAAACTTTCGCCAGAGTTAACTGGTAATTTAGAAAACAAGAGTGTCAAAATACTTGAGCGGAGAAAGGGCAACTTTTAATAGGTCCTTAGATGAGCTTGTTAACGACGTTGCCAAATTTGTCGGATGAAATTCGACGACGCAGGACAAAGGTGCGGGGCCAATCAATTTCCAGGAACCAAGTTAGGAAAGTTGAAAATTTTATTAGTACTATTATCTTTAAGGTATCGTTAATCAACGGGAAGAGCCTGGGAGGGAAACAATGTCTGTATTGTTTTAAATATTTTATAAGATAATGAATATTTTAAATAGTCATATGCCGCGTCTAGTTAAAAACTACGTCGTTATTCTCGGCTAGTTTAGTCACATTTTGTTAATCTAGTGTCTTAAGGGGTTATACTAGCTTGGCGCTTTCTTGGAATTGTTTCTCGGAAAATACTCCATGCATTTTAAATGAAATCTTGCGGCTTTAATATGCATGTATTCATTAATATACAAGAACATAAAAATATTTTATATAGATAAAGGACATAAAAAATGGCACCAGGAAACTAAAAAAAACTAAAATTCTTATACAAAAAAATTCTTAAAATACGTATAATTTTTCTTATTAATATTATTATTACCAGTCATTGCCTACTAAGTTACAACCTATCTCTACAGTGACTTAAAACTAGGTACTTATTTAGAAAGACCCAATGATCTTTACCTAATTTCTAATAAAATAAAAATTGGTAGCACTTGTCAGTGTTTTACCACTTCACTACATACATACACAAGATTACATTAGATACATACAGAAGTTTGGTTCTCTTAAGTAAGCGTTCTAGGTCAGTGTTATCTAAGTGTTGCAGTACTTCAGTATTACGTTGTCGTGAAGTCTTTCCTCAAGCCTTCTTGTGACTTATTTCTTTATTATTACAATTGGAATCCGAAGGTCTCGGTGTAAGTAATTGTTTCTGTAATAGCTAGATGCATCCACAATACGTCTGAGGACTTTATTCTGAAATATCCCCAAAATATACCCATAAATGAATTCCATAGGTCCATATAGGTTTTTGCGTTTGCTTGTATAGTAGCAACTTATATGTACAAATATTTTATATTTTTTCCACATAACCAATAAATTTTTTTTAATTCCAGTTGTTTTCTTTTTAACGTACTGCTTCCAACGAAGTTTTGGTTCAAAATTCGTCCCAAAGTACTTAACATTGTTACTGTATTCATATTTATTGTTATGTACAATAGTATATTAAAAATTTGGTTCTAGGTGAAGTCAATATGTACTGATTTACTATCATTGACTTTTATTCTCCATATTGTAAACTACCTAATGATAGTATTACTTGCGTATTGCAATTTTCTGGTTGCTTCTTCGCTTTTGTCTCTAGTAGTAAGTATCGCAATATCATCATCAAGTGTAGCCATAGTAACATTTTCTATTTGTGGTCTATAGTCTATACATATATAAAAATACTACTTTGCGGTACATCTGCTTGTAAGCATCTCCTTGCTTAATTCTAAACATCATGGCTGAGATGTAGCTAATATGCAATACTATATCGAAGGCCTACGCTATGTCCAAGAATAAAGTTCTGGGCAAACTTTTAGTCTATTCATAAACTCTTTCAATAATGTCTACCATTCTCTGTTTTGTTCTCTACATTTGTTCATAAAACCTAACTGGACAGCGTAAAACGTAGCGAAATTCGTAGACCTACTTGAACAAAAAAATTATATTATTTTTTCTAATTTTTAAGTATCTAAATTTTTTAATTCATTAACAATTTTTTGCAATTGACAACAGTTTGTGTTCATAATTCGGGAACCAAAAGCATCAACATGGTCTTCAGATGTTGACGATTTATTTTTTTCGTCCTTGAGTATTGACAGTTTTAGAAGTTTTCTATTAGAAATTCTACCCTGACTGGCACGGCTTAATGATTTAAGAGATTTGAGACACTTTTTTATATATAATTGAGAATATAATAAAAAATTCGTTAATGATTGTATATTTAATCTTGAAACTTATTACATATTTGGGGAATGCTGCGAAATAGCATTAACTATATATCCATCTTTAGTCATTTCAGTTCTCTAATGGGCTTATAATCAGCTTGTTTTGGTAATTGTCAGTAAGTCATCTAACGAATCCAGAAGCTTTTCGATTGCCACCAGAGCCTATATTTTTACTTCGTTTCTTTTCAGTGGATTATGAATCAATACTCATGTTTTATTTATGGCTATTCAGGCTGGATTCTCTATCATTAACCTATAACACCACTTATGGTCCTCATAACAATCGACCAAGCATTAGAATATTAAAATATAACATTTAAAATTTAGCTCAGCATCGCTCATAAAATAAATCTAAAAGAGGCAAGAGCCATAAGTGTTTGGAACTTGGCACAATGGTATAAATACTACAGGTTTTAATACACAGTTTTAAAAACAGGTCTATTCGATTATATGCAACCAATAAAAATACAGTATATATATCTCCTTCCACAAAAGGAGGGAAATTATTTCAGGAATATATTTCGCAGGCTTGCTTGCATTTAAATAGCAATAAAGGACATTTATTTCAAGATTATATATCGATCTACAGGCTTATTGCTAACTAATACCCGTGAAACTTCTACCGTCATTATATCCGAACCGTCACTTCCATCATAATTAGTATCAGTTGATTACTTTCTTCTGCAACATAAGTACCATTGATTGTTTCACAGCGCGCGTGAATTCACAACTCAAGTTGATTAATTAAAAAATAGCAAGTCTACACTACAGTGCATCTTCCGATTTTTGATTGATGTAATATTACCACTTTAATATTTTATCCATCAAAGAAACATAACTAATATTTCATTATTAAATTCAATTATTTTTAATAGAGTGACTTTTATCTCTATGAATAAGACTTGGATCTAAATCACTAGACAATCCCAAAACTCTAAATCAAATCAAGAGGTGGTGGTGTTTTTTTATTCGAAGGGCTCTCGAAAATAGTGTTCAGGAAGCAGATTAAGGACGTAGACTACCGAAGCTAGTAAAACGTTAAACTCACCTTTTATTGTAACTTTTTGAATCAGTTGAATCTAAAATTTCATTTCAAGAACTCAAAAACCCCATTGCGAAAATCAGTGAATTAATTTTCGAATTAAACGGAACAAGTTTCTTCTGATACACGACGAGAAGTGGAAAACATTTTTTATTGAATTATAAATAATAAGAGCTATGGCAGAAATTAACCAAGATGTTAGCATGAATAGACTGCATAAGAAATTTCGTTCTAATGAATCTATAATTACAACAAAATCACCCAGTATACAGAACAAATAATAATTTCCTCTCAAGATATAAAACCTGCAAACAGAACCATCACTATAATCAGTTAATTTGAGTGGAAATTATTTCAAAAACCAGCTTATTCGCAAGATTCAGTTCCCTGTAACTTCTAGCTCCTGTCATATATTTAAAATGATTTCGTATTAAAGGAATTTTATCAAGGATAAAAGTATAGTAAGAAATAAGGAAGGATAGAACTTATGAAAAATTACAGCAATGATAGGATTTATAATTTAGAAAAATGAAGCAATATAAAAATTCCATTTCATTGCCGCAAGCTCTTTCAACATTCTAGAATTTTAAACGGGTATATCGATTTAACAAACATCATCAACACTGGTGTTTATGAAAAGATACACTTGCCTTGATGAGATATTTGACTAGCAATAGGAAAACAAAAATTGTATAGGAAATTGAGTTAATTAGAATCAGAAGAAAGGGAAAATCGGACACACACTATGGTGAACAGATTATACCGAGCAGAATTTGAAGAGCCTAAGCTCAAGCAAATATCTTAAGTAATCTTAAAGAAAGGTAAATAGCCAAGCTAGAATAGATTAAGTATAACAAGTGTATAAGTTAGTGTTCGTGTAACAATGAGTCTATAACAACAGTAGAATTAAACTATACCACTGTTCACAATTGCTTTTTTTGATAAAACTATACTATAATTACTAATTCTAACAAGAAATGTTCTCAATATTATTCCCTTGTTATTTATAAAAACAAAAACCATGATATTATTTTTGAACATATTTTTTCAATTAAGATTCAGCTTTAAGTAATCGTAAATAAACGTAAATGGCCAATCTAGAATAGATTAAATATAACAAGTGTATAAGTTAGTGTTAGTGTAACAATAACTTTATAACAGCAGTAGAATTAAACTATACCACTGTTCATAATTGCTTTTTTTGATAAAACTAAATTAAAATTAATAATTCTAACAAGAAATATCCTGGATATTATTCCATTGTTATTTATACAAAAAAAGAGATATTATTTTTTAACATATTTTTTCTATTAGGATCCAACTTGGTTTAGTGTTGATTATAACGCTATTATCAAGCCCTGTCCATTAAATTTAACGCTGATCGTTATAATTTTACGAGAATTTCAAAGTTGCTTTTCAAAAATGATTTTTTTGGGTAATTGGTCTATTAAGTGCCCGATATCGATTCCATTATATTCCGATGTATCCGAAGTATCGTAAAACGGCGAAAACAGAAACGGAGAGAAGCTATAAAATAGCAAATAATTCATTGATTTTTAGATTGATATTGAACACCGTTTATTCTTCTTTAATAACACTATAAAAATGTAATATGTTTTGTCGGTTGCCGATGGAGGATATAAAGTAAGATGTTATTAGATATTTTATCTGTTCTTTCGGACCGGAATAGAAAGAGTAAGATGCCGGGGCCCTAATAGTCTTTTATGTATTTCGGTCCCTTGACTGGGTGTAATTTTTGCTGAAATCATTAGTTTTTAAAATGATTTTTAATATTAAAGACGATAACACTAGAAACAAAATCCTCACCATAATGTATATCGGTAACAGATTTGTTAAATAAAATTTATTTAGTAGCTAAATTAGTTAAGGCGAGGATATCTATCTATTGCGAGTCGCGGGTTCGAATCCTAAAATTTTGGCGTCAAACGTTTTCAAAGGTTTCTCTCATATTATTTGGCATTTATCCAAGATATCATTAATAAATTAAGTTATAATTGTCTCGTGTACGTTAACACCAAGAAGACATGTGTTCGGACTATCCAAAGGTTAATGATCATATTACATGTAATAATAATTAATTTTACATTTTTTAGTTTACCCCCCATCTATTAACATGATATTAAATTGAATATTTAAAGGATAGTTTCATCGCTCATTAACAGTAACTATACCGTGGCGTTCGACGTTTTCTAGAATTCTAACTTATTGTAATGAAACTAATTTGTCAAATAAAATTAAGACTTCGTAGCCGAAGTGGTCAAGGCGACAGAACGGCCCTAAACTGCTGCGACAGTCGCGTTCGAATTCCGCAGGGGCGTATTTATGAGTTTATGTTTGTGATTGTTTTTAGGCCGAGAATATAAAATCTGCCAAGAAAAAAACATACCAATAGTGTGTAAATTGATCACCTTTCCATATGTAGTCTTAAGCCAAGAAGCATCATTTGGAATTCACGTTAAGCAGTATGTTCAGTCCAGATATATCCTAGTTGGTAAAACAGAGACTGATTCCATATTGAATATTATATTAAATGTATACATGTGTTGTTTTTAATAACTATTGATCTAATAAATTATATGTATCAATATTGTCTGTACTGCTCGAAGCCAGATGCAATGTTAAAGACAAGTTAAAATGTTATTCGATTATATAAGGACAGTGAAGGAGTGCGTCAAGTATTTATGCCATAAATCAAACCTTTGAATTGAACATAGAATGACCAACCCACAGAAAAAACATAAAAGACAATAAATTAAATAGGACAATTGTGAAATAATAAGATCTGATTTTCTCATGAAAGGATTTATCGTAATTTATTGTGTCATAATTATCCGAAATTTTAAAACGAATAACTTTAAGCAAACGACACATTATACAATAATTATTCGTTGCTGCAAAATTGGTCCAACAGAAGAAATTCATAATGAATAACATCATGGTAATAATTTTTTCTTCTTTCATGTTTTAAGGCGAAATCTTGGATAACTTCCCAAATCCATTTGATTTCCAGATCATCGTGCAGTTCTTCGTTGGTTACGTAGCGATGGGCATTGGTAAGTAATCGAACAATTTTGTTATGACAGCGTTGGATGACTAGTTGATTTAAATTTTTGTTCAACCCCATATGTGCACCCCATAGGTCCGAATTGGCTTTATGATTGTCTGATAAATCAATCTCTTTAATTTTAGATCAAGTTAAGAATATCTTCGGACTAACCGACTAAACTTTTTGTCTAACATGATGTTATGGTAATAAATACTTTTATATTTTCTATAGCAAGTTATAACGATTGTACTTTACATACAATGAATCAAATCACACAGTAGTAGAAATAAAGTCATCCCTTTCCACTGCTGGTCAAAAGTGCGATAAACACCATAATGAAGAAGGATTAAATATAGTAAAAAACATAATTAAATAGAAATTTCGAAAAATACTGACAATCGACAGACCATTCATCCTAATGGATAATATTTAAAAATAAGTCTGACCAGTAATTAAAATAATCAAATTAAAGGTTTTCTGCTACTTCTGCAAAACTGCTACCGTAGTGCTACTATAATGCTAGACAGTACTGCATCAATGCCAGTAATCAGCTGCTCTCGACAGTTTCCTGTTTTTTCCATACATATGCTAATATATACTCTTGACTGCCCTCCATTCCTTTTTTCCGTCCAAAGAACTACAGCCGCAGAACAAAAGATTACACAAAGAAGCCAACCATGGTCAGAAGTTCCATTTATTGATTATATTGTGTAGAAAGCGTTAACAAGTTGCGTTCTCCTACCAATGTTCTCCTTCTGTCTGTATTATTAACACCAGCGAATTACAAACTCACGCTATTATCTTTTTTACTTAATTGGCCTTGATTCACATAGCTGAGGATATCAGCTAAACTGGCATGTAAATTAAAACACTCTCTGTACTATTTTAGTACTAATTTATTAATTCCACTATTTACAACAAACGGAATCAAAGCGATGTCTCTAATTCGACCTCTTGAAGATGAATATTACATACAATGCTCTCT
The DNA here is from genome assembly GCF_030347505.1 of Rhynchophorus ferrugineus. Lineage (NCBI taxonomy): Eukaryota > Metazoa > Arthropoda > Insecta > Coleoptera > Curculionidae > Rhynchophorus > Rhynchophorus ferrugineus. The sequence goes on from NW_027472580.1 coordinate 48,373,437, forward strand.
GGCTGCATCGTAACGGCATATAACCCCATTCTGAGAGAATATTATATTTTCCAAGAACTTTACCCCATCAACGGATAAAAAAGGGTCTCAATAAATTCGGGATAAGGCGGCGGTAATAATAAATGCCCCAACAAAAAGTACGCTGTGCACTATTCATATTTATTGTCAACAATGGTCGTTGATCTGCTAAAAGCTTATATTAATACCCACCACTGCAGAACTGATAAAACAGTATAAGAGAATGGGCAGTATCCATAAGTGATAGTATAATGCGCATTATATTAGAATTATCTATCAAATATCTCTTTAATTCATTTTTTTACAGTAGATTATAATTCAATTACCAGGTTTGTAATTCTTGCGTTTTACCGGAAATACTGAACCCTCCTCTTCATTGAAAAGTGTATACTTCTATAATCTAACAATACGGTTTCTTCAGCTTCTTTTTACCTCAACTTATAACACCACTTAATTCTTGTTAGTAATAATTTTCGTGCAACCATTAACATATTTTGGGTTTCCAGCTCGATTTATAAAAGCTTTTAGGCCTAATAATCCTTTAACGCCTAAAAATACTTCCTAAATTTACTGATCAATTCAATTGGTCAACAATGCAACAGGAAACCTAGTATTTCTCTCATCCTTAATTAACATTATGGTTATATATATATATATATATATATATATATATATATATATATATATATATATATATATATATATATATATATATATATATATATTCCTCTCATTGATTCTATGAATGCCATATACATATAAAATCTCTGGGTGTTTTTTCTTCCATCATTCAATTCATGAGCCCACAAAAATGTTTGCCTATAACAAATATACACAATTACGCCAAACATGTACACATGTTAACACATCTATTATAATTACAAACACTGCAATATTAAAGATAAGTCTTATTGAACTATATATATATATATATATATATATATATATATATATATATATATATATATATATATATATATATATATATATATATATACAGATATACTGATATTTTTAACTTATTGAACTTATGTGTGAACTGATAAGTACGGGATACAATACAAAAAAAATGGACAGTATCCATTTTACTCTTTGTGATTCTACAATGTGCCCTATAGACAATAAATATTTCTTATGCCTATATTATATGTTATGTAGAAAATCACTTCATTAAGCCATCTCCTGTATAAAATATTGTCTTAATTAATTAGTCTTATTCTAAAGTTTATTCTAAAGTCTATATATGTCCAGTAACCAGATCATGTAGTGTTAAACGGTTTAGTCTACGCACTTCACTATCACGTCGCATATTTAGCTGATTAGCGAGTATATTGGGATGCACTGACACTCTTTCGAAGTACTTCACACAAACACGTTGAATTACTCTCGTTATAGGTTCTAGATGAATATCGCGTTGTATCACTTTATTTGAAATATAGTACGGAGCATCAGCAATGGCACGGAACACTTTATTTTGGAACCGTTGAATGATGGATATATTAGATTTGCTAGCGGTACCCCATAGTTGGATTCCATATGACCAAATAAGCTTGAGTATAAACTCATACAGTAATACCTTGGTATCTAATAATAACTTAGATTTGCGCCCGATAAGCCAATACATTTGACATAATTTAAGTCCAAGTTGTTTTCGTTTAGAGAGTATGTGCTTCTTCCAGGTTAGGCGTCGATTTAAGTGCATACCAAGATATTTTTAACATGCTCTGCTTGGGGGTGGTTGACGATGATTGATATTAACTGGTGGACAAGTTCTTCTACGCAGGGTAAACTTAACATGGGTGGATTTTGTTTCATTGGCTTTAATGCGCCATATCTTCAACCATAATTGTATTTGCTTCAGGTGGGTTTATAGGTTTATGGATAATCGGCCTTATACAGAAGATACAGTACTGGACCCAGTACACTACCTTGCGGAACTCCTGAATATATGGGATTTAACTCGGTATGTCCATCGCCTTGATTTACAATAAAATGTCTATCAGTGAGATACAAATTTAGTAATTGATAATCCGGATGCTAGGAAAGTAATTAGTTCGTAGCATAGCATTAAATACAAATGCTAATATTTGTATACACTTTTCTGATAGTTCTTTTAAAATTTTACCGGTAATTAAGTCATAACCAGGAGCTTTTTTAATATTAATCTCTCTCATTATTGTTTGTTGAACTTTTTTGGATGTTGATTTCTCGTGCGGTAAGTCCATTTGATATGGCGAATCTAGAAAGCTTAATTTTATTTTCGGCATCTTTATGTAGCTGAGACTGGAAATATTTAAAAACACTTTTTATGTGTTTTGAGAAAATGTCGGCGTTGTCTTTATTGCGTCTAGCCCAATTATTTCCGTTTGTTTTAATAGGTGGGTTATGCCGCTGGGGTCTCTAAGGCTTTTTTGTTGCTTTCTACAACGATTAGTCGGTAGCCTCAGTTGGTGTCAAATTTTCTAGGTATCCTTGAATACCTTGGTTTTGTTCATTTTGGATGAGTTCTTTCAGCTCTTTGCCACTGTCTGTCTTTGCTGCTGTCTTTCCCACACATTTCCTAATATATGGCCTCCACTATTCTGGATCCCTTCTTCTATTGGCCGCTTTTGTACTGATTGTTTTGCCCTATATTACAAAATGAGAAACATCGAATAATAATGCATAAAGAAACCAAGCAAGATCTAGCGTTCCATCTGCAGATAATGTTTCGCAGGAACCATCGCAGCAGAATTGATAAAAACAACACAAAAGTGAACAGTATAATCCATAGATAAATGTATAATGCGCATTATATTGTTAGAAATCTAAGAAAGAAAACACCCTGATCTGACGTTTTAGATACAGAAAAATGAATAGCTGATCAGTAGCCTCCGAGTTTAATCGTTTTAATACTTCTAAATATCTGGGATAAGCTAATTTTCCCTTTATAAGGAGTTAGAGGGCCTTCGAGATAAAGAAACGATAATATAATAAAAATTAATTAAGTTGTTCCATAATATTTTGACTTCAATTCTTAATATATAACAGATCAATTGAAAAGTCCCCGGTCTACCATAGTAAAACTCATTTTTTTTGGCATTTTTTTTTTATTCAACATAATTCCATTCAAGGATGATACACTGATTATAGCGACCCTCCAACTTTTCGATACCATTTTTGTAGTACGATTTGTCCTTTGCTTCAAAATAGGCCTCAGTTTCGTCTATCACCTCTTCATTCGACGAAAATTTCTTCCCAGCAAGCATTCTTTTGAGATCTGAGAACAGGAATTAGTCGCTGGGGGCCAGATCTGGAGATTACGGTAAAAATGAAAATGAAAAATATTCCATGCGCATTCCAAAATACAGACGCCATAACCTTGCCTGTTGCGTTTTCCCACGGTTTGGAGCGGATTCATAGTGTGCAGTTGACTCAGATGACTGTCATTGTCTCATTTCGACGCAAAAACTCGGGTTTATTACGCTTGATCACCTTCAAACACTGCTCCGAATCATCAACTCGTTGTTTTTAGTGAAAAGTGAGCTCACGCGGCAACCACTTTGCACAGAGCTTCCTCATAGCCAAATATTCGTGAATAATATGATGTACACGTTCAGTTAATATCTTTAGAGTGTCTGCTATTTGATTCAGTTTCAATTTACAGTCATTCAAAATCATTATGTGGATTTTTTAAATGTTTTCGTCGGTAACAACCTCTTTTGGACGTCCACTGCATTGACCGTCTTCGGTGCTCATTTCACCATATCAAAACTTAACATACTAATCCTTAATGGTTGATTTTCCTGGGGCAGTGTCCGGAAACTCGGCATCAAGCCAAGTTTTTGCTTCAACTGCGAAATTCCTTTTTATCAATTTTTTCACAATAACAAAAGTCACAAACTAATGATCTGACAGTTGTCAAACTTATACACGCCTCTTTTGAGGGTTAGAGCTAACTACAAAACATACGGATTTAATTCTAGTAGCACCATGTATGTGTCGGGCCGGTTAAACTGTTATTGCAATTTTTGTTATTCAGTGAATAAGTTGAGTTGCTGGCAGTATAAAGGGTCAAAGTCGGTGGGAAAACATTAGTTCAACAACTTGACGTTCTGCTTGCCCAAATTTAGTGATTAGAGAGTGATTGCGTCAACATGAAAAGAACGATAATAGTTACAATACTGATAAAAGGAGATGCCACACACTGTGAAAACTATGGGGGAATAAATCTCTTATCAATTGTCGGAAGTGTATTTCTGTCGGAAAATAAAGAATCGAGGGAAACAGTCAAATTTCAAAGGCGTGTACAAAGTTTTCACGTATTTTTTATCTAATATAATAAGATACTTAGGTATAATGTTATTGCAGAACTGATGTAACAGAAAATTGGAAGACGTTCAATGCAAAAAATCATTTAGTATGCTTTTTAAGCACTAGCCATATCATATGAGAAGTAGAAATATTAGGCAACTGGTTCTATGGTATAATGGTTAAGGCGTTCAGTTCACACGCAGAGGCCCCGAGCTTAATTCCTAGCGGAGCCAACAACTTTTTGTTGTTCTAGTTTGATTAGAACATTTGTCAAACCATCTAGACTAGGTAGAGGTCCCTTTACGAGCTGCACCTTTTCTTAGCTAATCGATTGTAATATTAAATAAAAATAACTGCGTAAATTATTGAGTAAATATCTACCGCTAAAAAGGGAAAATAAAAAAATTGACTCGATTTATAAATAAATGAGGAGCTCCCTAAAAAGTAAAAATAATCAAGCATACCTAATAACACAAAAAAAGTTTTAAAATAAAATATGTACATACTAATCATTGTAATAGCTAAATAAAAATAAACAAAAACAATTATATAGAAGAAGAAAATAGTATTTACGGCTGAAATAATACGCTGAAATAGTCAAGCTGCAGAAGCTTTTTACAAGACTAAAATCCTACTCCTTCATTTTTAAATATGATAATCAATACACAGTGAAGAAACAAATCTAGAGACACAAATTTCTGTTTTGAAATCAATCTATTGAATGTAATACGAGACCAACAACTCAAAATCACAGAAAGGGATCTGACAAATAAGAGACTAACATATGATAGTGGCTAGATATGAAGAAGTCTTACGGAGCAACGACAGCATTATTAGTGGAGAAGTGTCCAGATCAACACCCAAGTACCGGCTATGTATTAAATAATTATAATTAACAAATTTATTTTAAAAAATATTACTAATGTCACTTAACGAAACTTGAAATTAAAATAGAGTTAAATCGATTATGACACAAAACAAACTTGCTCTAACAACACTAATAAACATAATACAAATCTGATACTGAAGAATGTGTTCTGCATTTACAAATTAGTATCACTCCGCCACCATCCTGTACATGCATATAAAAGCTTCAAGTCATAAACCAAACTGTTCGCTCCCAAACTGAGTACCTTGTAACGTCCCGGAGCTCCCAACTTTCAGGATCTTAAGATATATGGCCGCATTAGAGTTTGATAAAACCCCTAAATCGGGGTTAATGGGTCAGTCACAAGGGGATAAATTTGCCCCCGCATTGAAATTGAAAGTTTCGAGGGCTCTGTAAATCGAAATTAATCATTCACACACTGACGAGAGTTACAAACTAAGCATAATGGTGATAGAATTTATGTATTCATTAAGACGACTGGGTAACACACATCTAAAGAGTCGTCTAACAGTAACCAATGCATTCGCCAAATTTTAAAAATCTTGACGGAAATCATTTTGCAAGTCTTCTTACGTATTATTAGGCGTTCATAGAAGACCCGATTAATAAATAAAATATATTTAACAAAAAAATTGAAGCGACTTCAAAAAATAGATAAGGAACTCACTAAAAATTAAATCAAACTTAGATTTTTAACACAAAAAAAATTTAAAATAAAATATGTACATAATCGTAATAACTAAATAAAAATAAACAAAAACCTTATTTAACCTACCTACTACACATATTTTATATTCTACCATATACACACAATTTGTCTTAATACCTACCTAAACCCATTTATCTATTTACAATTTTATTTTAACTACTATCAACTGATCACTTTGATTGATAGATAGTAATAAAATATTTTATTACAATCCTATTTTAGTTAAGGCACACAAAAGTTAGTAACAAATTTATACATAGGACACCGCATAATATGTCTCGTTATTTTATATGATAATTACCGATAGAAAAAAAAATGTCAACTCTCAACAGTGACAGAGGCACATCATTTCGGTCAAGCAAAAAAAAATGAAAGACAACTTACACTTGATTCAGCGGCAGCACAAAACAACGTCTTTGTCTCTCTCACATAACAACATAGAAAAGAAAATAAAGACGGAGAAAAAAAATATTAGATGAGACATTTCACCAGTGGCTGTTGATGAATAAGCGCTGCAGTCCTCCCAAAAAACAACTAAAGAAGCTCCAAAAAAATAATTATGTAATGTAATGTCACTAAAATACTAAAATATTTTCTATAACTTACCAAAAAGCAAATTCCCTTTAGTCTTCGAGAATTCTTGTTATAATAAATGATAAGAAAACAACTGCAATGGAAGTGCAAGCCACGAGGGTAATGTAGACCAGTGGAATAACCTAACGACGGTAGGCTACCGAGTACCGACACACGCTATCGCTATTATTTATTTGGGCCACAAGATTGTGCTCTGCGAGCTCCTTCGAAAATCCGCACAGCACTCCGCTGTCAGCGTGACCGGCCGTAACAGTCTAACACAAAACGATATTTAAGACGAGATTGAAAGTAATAAGTGAAGGTGATAAAGTTAGAAAACTGGAGAAAACAAAATTGAATACAATATTAGAAGCAGAATATGGAGATAGTGGTGACCAATTAGTTATGATACCTCAGTGATACCAGAAAACCATGGGTTAATGTAAGGCAGAAGTGGACTTGAAGGAACATGTTAACAAGACTGCAGTGGTGACCATTTAGTTATGATACCTCAGTGATACCAGAAGGCCATGGACTAATGTAAGGCGGAAGTGGACTTGAAGGAGCAAGTTATGAAGACTGGTATGGTAATCAACTAGGAAGTTTTAATGGATTCATACCATTTGATAAAAACAATCCAGAGGCATGGAAGAAATTCATTCAAAGAGAAATACATATGTATGTTTGGCAGCCCAAGAACAAACTATATAATCGATATTAAATTGGACAGTGTTTTGGCGACTATTTTTGTGATATGGTTCAAAGTTTTTTTTTTGTTCAAAGAGAGAATTGTTTTTAAGTAGAAAACTGCCTGTTAGCTTTGTTTATCACATAATTGTGTAGATTCATTTGATTAAATTATTAATTAAAGTTAAAATTCTCGCAATACAGAAATAGAATAGTTCTAAGTTCGAACAAATTTGTATGTACAATGTAATAGTTTTGTTCTGGCAATTTAAATGTACTTTTATAATCTTTGTTTACAATCTTAATTAGGTTAAGTTATATAGTACATTTAAATTGAAGGGGAGTATTAAATATATGACTTGTCTCGCTACAAGAGCCAGTATAGAAAGGAGGAAGAAAAGTTAGTAGAGGGCGCTGTGACTTGTATCAAAATAAAGTCTCTCTTTTGTTCCAGGGCCATAAGTGGTGTATTAATTCTGTCCCGTCCCGAATCATAAGTGATTCGTAAAAGTAACAATTCCCATGACAACATCAGAGGCCGAAAGACAAAACACTAAAGCACATCAAAGGGTTTCTCAGAAGTTCAATGGCCGAAGATCGTTTAACAGTTCTTTCCATGCTATCTATTGAAAAACAGTTTATCTCCGAAATGAACAATTTTAATGACAAAATGATTACCAAATTGGCGAACAGAAAAAAATGTAGGATGGAATTAATTTATAAAAAATACGAACACCTTAAAATTGTTTTTAAATAAATCTTAAATTTAATCAGGAGCGGCCACTGCATTTGACTTAATCTATTCCATACATATTTTTGTCTTATTAATTACATAGTCATCATTGACCAAAAAAATAAGTTACCAAGTAACAAACATAAAATAATCTTTTTACATGACAACGCTCAGCTACATGCTGTAACTGTTACATGCTACATTAAAAAAATTTTATAAGAAAATATGCGAAATAGAAAATATACAACAAAGCTTCCATTTAGCCACTTTCCATTAGCCTCAAGAACTCGTAAACAAGAGTCGTATTGTTAAACGGGTTAAAAACTTTAGCACAAGTGACTAATTTCCGCATTATAATATTTGCCGGCGGTCGCCTCAAGAGGGCAGTCTGTTTCGCGACCGTAAACATTTACTCCGTTCGCATTTTCTAAGAAGTGCCAAGAGACTAGCCCAAACCCCTACGAACGCCAAAGATGAGCCTCGAGAAGAACATAATCACTGCCGCCAAGAAATACAGCGTATTTGGAAGACCAGGCTGGCAATTAAAATAATTAAATGTTCCTGAAAGTTTGCAAGTGTAAAGTTGGAAATGGTCGGCGTGGGTTGACTGAGGTTTACTGCTGCCTTGCTAACAGTACACGGTTTTAGGATCGCAATGTAGTCGACAGTAGTTTCGACAAAAACATTTAAGCACAAAACTATTACCCTTAAATTGCAGCTAGAGACCAAATCTAAGAAACATCATTGATTGACAATTATGCAATACATAGATGCAAAAATATTATATACAACTATCATATGAAAAACGAGTTAAAAGTAAAGAAACTCAATTAGAAATAGTACCCAAGAGATCAAACTTCGCTCAGGCCATTATTAATTTAACAGGAAACGTTGATGGTTTAATAAATTTCTACCCTACCGAGCTATACCGGATTACATAAATTACCCTTGTATTATATTTTCCTCCATAAACCATAATAAAAGCTCCAATCACCATGAACTTTACTAAGAAAGAGTACAAATCAAACAACAAAATTATTAGTGTTGAGAACTATCGACTGATATTGACTATCGCCTGTTTAGAAATTGACTACTTTTTACTATCGACTGTTTCAGTCGTTATTTTTGGCTCGACTGATTTTACTACTTTCTACCAGTGATTTTGTTCCTATTTACTATAGACTGTTTCAGTCGTACTTTTAGTTACTATTTTTGGTTCTACTTGTTTCATTCGACTGATTTTTAACGTTCTCACTCTGTCGTCCTAGCCATAACCTTGACAAAAATGTACTCAATTTAGGCTTACATAGTTTTATATGTAATATATGTAGATTTGTGATTTTTTTGGTAATTTGCTTGTAAATAACAATGTATTGTATATTTATATTATAGCATTCTGGTACAATATTTTTCAAGAATGTTAATGTAATAGAGTAAAAAGATAAAAATTGGGAATGATAAAGTATTTTGACTGTTTTTATGGCAATAATAGATAATATTTCGAAAACTCCCTCGATTTTTGTTAAAAAATATTTCCGTTCACTAATAAATCAATCATTTATATCATTTTATTCAGATCATTTTTAATTATGTCATGGATTAGTTTTTTTTCTATAATTAGATGTATGTTTAATTTTTATATAGTATTTATGGTTATTGTACATCTTTAGTTTTGAGGTTTTGTTTAAGTTGTATATTGTATTGTCTATATTTATTATAGTATATTATTTAAAAATAGCAATTAAGACATTAAAATACAATAAAACATTTGTGGGGTAATATCTCAATCCATTGAAAAATTCCATTCCTTTTTACATATCCACTGAACATTCAAATATAAAAGTAATTCTAAATTCGTTTAAAATTAAATTATAAATTGCATGTTATGTATTATTATTATAATAGTATTCAGTAATTATTTTTTCCTTTTCTTTTTTAAAGTTAATTCGTGAAGGAATTTATACATCTCGCTTATACTACCGTTGGAAAATATAACCACATATAAAAAATTAACTGTCCGAACCAATTATCTTCGTCCGTTCCTCTCTCACACTTTATACAGGAAATGATTCGTACCTCTTCGTCTGACAGCACGAATTGAAAAAAACAGCCGAACCGTGCATTTGACTGCAAATAGTAATTACTATTTTCAGTCGCCTTTTTCGACTATTTTCAGTGGATAGTTACCTTTCCACGATATCCTTAAGATACATAAAAAATGGTCAGGTGGATTTTAGGTGGTGGAGCTCACAATAGATTCTAATTTTTTGAAAATAAAAAAATATAACACATCTACCATATCCCAATTCTTAAAAATTAAAAAATCCAAAAAATTAACTTTTCTTTTGGAAAGAACAATTTGTCTCAACAACCAAACAAATATAGGATCACCATAATTACAAATTCACAATAACCAGTTATGGTTTCATAACATATGCCTTCTTTAGTTTTGCCCAATAGTAAATTATCTTGTAGTAATAAAAATGTATTATATTTATTTTTGACAAAATGATGAAAAATATATTGAAACATTTTAATAACTAGAAATAAATGTATATTTAGGAACGTTACAAAATAACAATCAGTAGTTCTTAAATAACTGGTTCACATAAGATATCAATTCTGAAACATGAACTTCCTCCTAAAAATATAATGAAAATATCGCAGAATTTATATAATGTTTACTACCAACCTTCAGGGTTGTATCTCTACTTCTAAGAAAAATAACACCATTTTTCAAAGTGTTTTCATCTAAAGCAACATTATATGGAATACCAAGCTCATCAAATTGTACCCATGAATCTTTTGAAGCTGAACATGTTCTATTAAATAAATACAAGGTAGAGACATTATTTGCCCTCAACTGTTTAGTTAAATACAAAGCTAAATCATTTAATTCATCTTTAGTTTCAGGTGCTAAAGAATAGACATTTTAAAATATCACATGTAACATACTATAACACTTACAAGATGCAGCCAGAGTCAAACTAATCCTATAAGGTGCTAATTTCCTGTGAAATCTAAAGAAGGTCCTACTATTTCCTTTATATTCAGATTCTTCATAAGCATCACAAATAGTATTTAAAAAAAGTGAGTTCAGGCTTACTTCACTTACAACTTTACATGCTTCAATTGTTTTATTATGTTTCTTAAACTATTAATGTTTTATTAAATTAAAGTATATCATATGTTAAACATTACCTGATGTTGTACCTCATCTGCATTATCACAATTAGGTGATATGTATAGCCTCTCAACTATTTGGTTACCCCAAGAATATTTAGCAACAATATCAACACTCTGGACGCTCTTATTGTCTATTTTTATATCAGTCAAACTATACCTCCCAGGATTTGGAGAAAACTATTGCATATAATTAGAATCATTATGTATACTTAAAAATACTTTTACCTTTCGCCACCACATTCTTCTTTGTTTTTGCCACTTATGGAAAAAAGGTAATGAATCATTAGCAGGAAGAAAAATTGTAGAATTTAAACAAATTTTGTCCTTAGGTAAAAAAAACCTATCAAACTCCAAAGCTTCATTTAACACATTATAGTTAATGCCTGCTTGTTGATTCATGTCATATAAAGGAAACTCCTGAGCTATACCAAATGGTAATGTATTATCACAAAAATTATTAGCAAATGAAAAAGTCGCTGATAAATCTTCATCAAGAAACATACAGATTTCACTATTAATAACAATATTGTTGAACCACTCTCTTCTTAAATTCTGTAGCAACAAATTCCCTATTGGTCCAATTTTAAGATGTTTTAATCGAACTGATGATATTACTTTTCTAATGAAGCCCTGCTTTTCTGAGAAACTAATAATGGAATTAATCATTTTTCTAGCTTTTTAGTTATCCTTCTCAAAGAGTAAGTCTTCCCTTGGTTCAAGAGGAATATTACCAGGTGGAGCAACAAAGTAATCCTCTTCAGTAATACTAGCATTACTTAATGTTTCAACCTTTGTGCAGTCTTGAACAACTTGATCTTCCCTTAGTATAAGATGACTAAAATAGCAAGTATATATACACGAAATGCAATTTTAAAACAATACTTACAAATCTTCTAATACGGTTATTAATGGTTCAACACCAACAGTATCAACTTGATGTATTTGATCTGCAAACTCAATAGCGGCTTCTAATGTTGCAATACCTTGTTTATTCGCACAATCAACTAAGGATAGTCGCTCTAATAAAGCTATAGTATCTGCATCAATTGTTGTTCTCTCTGGTAATTTTGACCGATCTAAAGACGATGATATGGAATTTTTGGGTACTAATTTTGCAAGCAATACTTTTCCAACTGATTTCCTAACTACGCAGAAATATCTAACTCTTGGTAAAAAGTAACAAGGTAGACGATTCATTACAAGTATCTAGAAACGAAACGGACTTATTCGTAATATGTATGGAATATTCAGGTTATAGTATCCATAACCTTACATATTCCTCAATTTTGAAAAAAATTTAAATATTCCATATGTTTTATACATACCGTTTATTATATTAAAATAATACAAGATTCCCTGGCTCAATGTTAGTTCAAATAGCTAATTTGTTTAAAATGAATATCATATATAATATAATATAGTGTACTAAAATATAATAAAAACTTATGCTGAACTGACAACACCGAGCCAGCTGAAGCTGACATTTAACTTTATGATCTTTTTGTTTTGCTAGGGTGATTTTGAGCTTATCAGTGTTCTAAATATTGCAAAAATATTTTATACACTTACATAATTTTAACATTATGCCGTTAGAAATACAAATACCTAATTTTAATTTAAAAGTAAAACATTGATTCTATAATTATTATATGATAATATTGTAATATTTTAGATTGTTTTTCTAATACATTTCATATTCACATCTAGCAGTTGTATGGGATCATGGACTAGTAACGCCTATTTATTTTATAATTCTGCGTTAATATTTTTTTTATGCTGGAGTATCCTTAATCCACAATGTCAGGAATCTTTACAGTTGGTTAGTTTTATTAAAATATAATGTGTTTAATATGCTTATAGCTCATATATAAATGTTTAAATTTTATTTTAGGCAATAGTCATTAATGGAGTCTCTTTTATACTTGATATTATATTACTCATTATGAATTTTCCACCATCTTATTCAGGTTTGTTGCTATGCTTTATAAAATTTAATAAAGTGAAGCATTGTACATTAACTAATTTGTAGGTGCAGCTGATAAATTTGCAGCTGCAACAGTTATATTGCATCTGATTGTAAGACCAGTATTAATTTATAGCCAAATTAAAATTTTGGAAGAACGTGGAGGAAATAGAGGTAATTTTGGATCAAATCTTATGTATTTTTAACAATCCTTTAAAATACGTTACCACAGTCTTTAATGTCATATCTTTTTCACCAAGTCTGCTATATTTAAATTGTAAATCTTTTCTATAAATAAGCTGATCTTATTTTTATTAACAGGAAATATATCAAGTATATTTAGAGATAACAGAACAGATTCTTATGAAGACATAGATAGGACTACACCACCCCAAGCTAGTTCTGCACAAAGTGGGTATACGTTTGCAACAGCACAACCAATATAATTAGAAACAAATTAGTAGTATGATGATATTTTGAGTTTTTGTATTACTACAAATATTAACAATGATTTCTATATATAGCTTTATGAAAAATATGTAAATAATATATTTAAATATAAATATGTATATTTTATATTAAGTACTAAATATATAGCTCATATATACATTAATATTTTCATGAACTTATCAAACGATATCAATTTTAGATTATACCCAACAATCCTTATTTGTATCCAGATAAAACATGCTTTGTTTAGAATATAGTAAACAGTCATCAGTTTAGAGAGAGAAAGTGATGAAATGGTCACAGTTGTGTTCTTGCGAAGTTAGGATAAAGATTGAGAATAGTAAAGTGACTAAAAATTAAATAAATTAAAATATATAGCAAAAATATTACTAATTGATCTACTATATATTTACTTATTGACTCATCAGTTATTACATATCAGAAAAACAGAATACACGCATGTAAGACACTAACGGAATATTATCAAAATGTATCAGAAATCAAAATATCAAGTTCAAATGTAATAGAATTTTTTTTTCAAATAAGAGAAAACTGAAAATTTATAACTTGTGCTTCGAAAGACCAAGAACTAAGTTTATATAATGGTAACAATAATAAAATGTCCTGACCAAATAACCATTACTGGTATGGGTGCTAATGTGTGTCGTCTGGATAGAGCCTCTGCTTTGTTACAGTTGTGTTTGTAATATTTGTGCCCATTTTTAAACTGAATCTACTTTTAGCAAATTTATTTAAACGTAACATGTTAGATCAAATAAGGAGAAATAATTTTTTTTGAGTAAATTCAATATTCAAATACTAAGTTGTAATAATATATCATATATTTTTTAATTAAAATAGCCTGCTTTCGCACCCTCTTGTGATTTCGAAACGCAAGACTTGGTAACAACCTTATAGGTGAGAAATCACCTTCTGTGTCTTTCTGGGATAGAAATTATCTAATGCTACCAAAACAACTACAGGAAAAGAGATTTTTTTAAATTCATTTTTGTTTATTTTAAAAAATTTTTCAGAAATAATATTTAATCCGTGTAAACACAGAATTATAAAGTATTACTTTACGACGATGTTTAAAAATTAATCGTCAAAATTCAAAATATGGTAAAGCAAAGTCATTAAGAATGATGGAAACGTCGAAAATCTAAATCAATTTGTTCATGACGATCTCAACGTTCCATCTCGGACAAGTTGAGGTGCTTTGAACGCGCAAAGATTATCATACCGCATAAATTACATTTATTTTTTTATGCAAAATGCATTACATAAGGTCATAAGCATAAAGGTCTAAGATGCAATATTCGTCCACCAAGTAAATTTTTGAATAAAGCCCTAGCATATCTTGACTTCAAAAGTGGATTTGGATGAAGGCCCTCATTTTATGCACCCGTTAGTAAGAACTTTCCTGTAACTGTAGTGCAAAGAATTTGAAAGGCAAGTATAAGAAACCTTTTAATTTGCCTAATGCAATCGTATGGTTTATAATGATGATATTTTACATTTAGATGATATTATTAATGTCTTACTTTTCATTCAATCAATACACTAAATATAGTTTCTTTTGAGATACTTTCTAGAGCCTATAAAACCAAAGTCAATTCATTAACTATTAATATAATTCTTAGATGGAATCATATTCAAGTTATATATTACTTATTATCTCTTGCAAATTGACAGAAACAATAATGTAAAACAAACCATAGAAAATTTGAAAATAAAAACACGCTTTTATATTCAATTACTTTTAATGATAAATTGGTTTTTTATTAATAATCAATTAGCTGTCTATAAAATCTAACAATAGCAATACATTCAAGACTTATTTACACTTTTTATTTACATATTCAATTAAGTTTTGTTTGAAATAAACAAATTCAAAACAAAAGTCTTTGGAATTTCTCAAGTTATAGGCGAAAAAACTGGTGAACCCGACAATGTTAATAGGAATGTTTACATTTACACTGGAATAGTTACTGGTATTTCCTTATTATGGAACTATAAGATCCAATAATATTTGAACTGAGTAAACAATGTGAAATTCCAATTACTGCAATACTGTTTAGCCATATAATCAAACTTAACTTATCAGCATTAACTTCATAAATGAGCTTGTCAAAAACTTTAAAATTTACCTTAATCTTAATCAACAGCCTGTTTTTCATATATGTTATGTAAAAAGCAAATTTCTTTGGACTAGATTTTTGAGAAATTGTTATAAACATCCATTTTTCGACTTCCCATTCTGATTCACTGTCGTTTGATTTAAATTTCGGGACATATTCATAGATCTAGATTCATGCCCCTCATTTTCTATTACAGCTGTTTCCTTGTTTTGGTTGTGATTTTCTGATTTTCCTCTGGCATTAGTGAAAAATGTATTTACTATTTCCAGTGGTGGCAGTAATGGCTCCTTATATCTTATTATAATTACTCTTTCTCTAAGAGCTTTCCATTTTGTCATTTTTGAGTTATATTCTGATACCTTATATGGGTCAGATAACTGAGTATAAACATGGATTAAACCTCTATAATCATATTCCAAACCAGAATATGAAGAACCAAATAACTTTATATTAATTTCAATGGATCGAATATAAAGCAATTCAGCCTCTTTGTGTTTTTTCATATGATAATTGTACAGAGACGCCAAGTGACCTACACTTAATCCTACCTCATAATCATGAGGTCCTAGAAGTTCCTCTTTAATTTTTATGGCTTTTAAATGCATTCTCTCAGCTTCGTCAAATTGTTTCATACTTTGATATAACCTTGAAAATATATAAAATATATTAATTATAAATTATATCTTCAGATGTCCTAAATATACCTTCCCAAATTTCCATAATGTTTTGCTGTTTGAACATTTTTTTCTCCAAAATTGTCCCTGCTTAGCTTCAAAGCAGATATATGAAGCAATTCAGCAGTATTAAGCAAATCTCTCTTTAGTTTATCATTGACGCGTTCATCTAAAGCCATTTCTTCCAAAATCAAAGCCTTCACTCTCTTAACTGAAGCTAACATTAAATGATCCTTTGGTAATAAGAGCTCCATCATATCTATTGACATTTCTGCATGTTTTCTAAAATTTAAATACTAATAACATCATTGATACAATAATACATCTTACTTAGCACTCTGGAAATGCCCTGAACTATACTCATTAACATATAATGCATATGCAAGATCTTCATGTCCTAATGCAATAAGTATATTATTTCTATCAAAAAGACTATTCCTCATATTCAACGCCCTTTCATAAACATACACACTCTCACCAATTGAATCAGAATTTAATAAATAAAAACCATAATCCATCAAAACATTTGAAAAAGTTGGTAACTGATCTTTATTGTAAAGAATTTCTCCTAGATTCATGGCTTGCCGAATTAAAAGACCACCTTGAAGAAATTCTCTCTTTACAACACAGGATTTTGATGCCTGTCTCAAAACTTCAATAATTTCTCTAAAATAGAATATATTCCTTTAGATAATAATTCAAATAATACAAAAATTAACTTGCCTCTTTGTGAGATCATTAGATAAAAGTGATATTGACTTTTGAGCCCATTTGTATGACTAAAACACCAAACAACTAACTATTAAACACTCAAATATCTGATTGTTCCAAACCTCGTTATATTCACTGCATAAGAAATGGTACATAGAAAAGTTAGCATATATAACTGATAAATGTGGAACTGCTTTTAAATCTTGTAATTTTTGTATTACCTCATGAGCTGCTTTATATGTATCCTTTGCTGCTGTAAATTTGCAATAATGAGATTCTGCATAAAGTTTCCTGCAAATGTATCAATATATCCCAAAATATATTTCAAAACTGTTGTTTAACACTTACAGCTTATAACATTCTAATAGTATTTTTAATATCTCAGTAGTTAATTCTCCTATTTTTAATATTAATTTGGTTGTTAAATTTAAAAACCTTATGCTATATTCAAACCAACCCCCATCATTCAAAAAACTTCCCATTTTTAAACCAGTATCAATAAGCACTCTCAAAGACATAGTCTCCATTAAAACATATTGTTTAAAAGTTTGTAATAAAGTATCTGTAACTGTCGAACCATGATTTAAAAGTGTCTGATAAGAACTAATAAGGAAAGTGCTTTTTCCTTTAACTTGAAGCAGGCGACTGAAAATATCCAATTCATTGAATCCTTTGTAGATAACCCAAAGTTTTCTTTCTTGATAAAGCTGAATAAAAGATAAAACAATTCAACTTAATCATAATAGTTAATAAAGTAATAAGTAACTACGGCTATATACTAAAACTATAAGACGGGCATTAATTATAAAAAGTCAGCAATTCCTTACCCTTTCGTAGAGATCTGAAAGAGTTGTAGAAGGCAACAACCTAAAATCCCTTTGGCATAATGAAGTTTCATCAACAGCAATAATTTCATTTATGCACAAATGGTATAATTTCAAAGGGGGTCCATAGCGAATTCCGTCCATTTTATAAAAATATATATGTAAAAAATTTACCTAAAGTTTGTCATAATTTGAAATCATCTGACTTAAATCAAAATAAATAACAAGAGAGTTCACGTTGCCATTTCTACCACCCATATTTAGAGGCAATTATACCACTATTCATATAAATGTCATATTTATTAAACTTTAAATATATGATATCAAATATCCTAATTTTATTAATTTAACATTATTTAAATTAAACTTAAATTATTTTATATGAATTAAAATATTACTTATCGATCACATACTATTCAATTTACATTAAAATGTCTGGCTGTGGTAAATTAATTATTTATTATTATTATTGTATATTTTGTTTCACATAATTATATTTAAATTTCTAGTTGAGTATGAATATATCTCGTAACTTATATATAAAAATTTTAATTTGTAATTTGTTTGGCGTTAAAATCAATATTTTCATAATTTCTTGCATTTTAACTATATAAACAACTTTCGCTGGCCGACCGTTGTACTACCAATAGTACAAACAGATGACTACCTAACCTCTTTCTCTATGCTAACCTCATAATTATCAGTAATCAAGGTAATATACGTCATCACATAACTTGACGATTTTATTTTTGTTTTGTTTTTTTTTTGGTATAGAACTTTGGACTTTGAGTTCTGTTTACTTTTCAGAGTAAAGTCTAAATTATAGTAAAAGCTACCACACCTCCACATTTTCTTTATTGCAACCATATTATTTTCTTAGTATTGAACAAAATGATTAACACTGGGTATGTATTTCAATATTTTATGTAGTTAATTTTTTTTCTATATATATATATATATATATATATATATATATATATATATATATATATATATATATATATATATATATATATATATATATATATATATATATATATATATATATATATATATATATATATATATATATATATTCATATACATGGCTTAATTATATACATCTAATTTAAGAAACAAAAGAAAGTGTGTCACTGGTATATCAAATACTACTACTGTATTACTTTTTATTAGATATTGATGAAAATTAAAAATATATTTATCTTTTTAGAAAATTAGCTGGTAGGACAGTATTCATTACAGGTGCTAGTAGGGGCATTGGAAAAGCTATTGCTCTAAAAGTAGCCAAGGATGGTGCTAATGTGGTTATAGCAGCTAAAACAGCAGAACCACATCCAAAACTCCCTGGAACTATTTACTCTGCAGCAGAAGAAGGTATTTTTTTAACAGGCTTAGTCTTATAACTACTTTTGTTATTTTATTCAATATATAATAATGAGTAAAGACTGTGATCTTTAGTATATATATTTAAGATATTATTGAAAAAACTCTGAGTTATAGCATACACTTTTGTTCTGTTTTAATTTTATTTTAGCAAATCTTACAGTGTATTATATATAATTTAGTTATATTTCTTTATAGTTGAAAAAGCTGGAGGAAAATCTCTGCCCTGTGTTGTTGACATACGTGATGAAAGCCAAGTTAAAAAAGCAGTGGATGAAGCAGTGAAAAAGTTTGGTGGCATTGACATATTAGTCAACAATGCATCAGCTATTTCTTTGACTGGGACTGCAGATACAGAAATGAAGCGTTACGATCTGATGCATAATATAAACACAAGAGGAACATTTTTAGTGTAAGATTCTGTTAAGAGAATTACCTGATTTTGCATCAATATTAATTAATTTAAACACAGATCTAGGGAATGTTTACCTTATCTTAAAAAAAGTGACCATGCACACATATTAAATCTCTCACCACCATTGAATATGAAACCTCACTGGTTTAAGAACAATGTTGCATACACAATGGCAAAATATGGAATGTCCATGTGTGTATTGGGAATGCATGAAGAATTCCGACCATTTGGAATTGCAGTTAATGCCTTATGGCCCAGAACAGGTATATTTCAAACAAAATAGCTTTAGTGGTTTCAGCAATATATATATAAATATTTTAGCCATTCAAACTGCTGCTATGGATCTAATTGCTGGTAAAGAGTCGTCTAAACAGTGTCGAAAGCCAGAGATTTGCGCTGATGCTGCTTATGCCATACTTATTAAAGACCCGAAAGCAGTTACTGGAAATTTCTTTATTGATGATGAAGTAAGTTATTTTGAAATATACAAGTAATTTGTATATAATAGTATTAATGAAAGATTATGCCAAAGTTGTCTTTATTTAAAAAAAAATTTAATTTTTATGTTCGTAGGTACTTCAAAAAGAAGGAGTGACTGACCTTGTTCAATATGCATTTGATCCTTCCAATGCAAACAATCTAATGGCAGACTTCTTTTTGGATGACGTGCCATCTGTACCATCTAACAATGCTACTTCAGCTAAGCCTGTTACTAATGCAACTAATGAACCTGTTGGGGAAGTTGCGAAACTGTTCAGAGCCATTGAAACTAATTTATCACCAGATTCTGTTGCCAAAACTCAAGCTGTATTTGCATTTGTTGTTACAGGAGATGAAGCTGGAAAATGGTAATAAAGTTAATATTTTTTGGGATTTTATACATTTTATTTGATATAGGTATATTGACTTGAAAAATGGAAATGGTGCTTGTGGACAGGGAGAACCGCCTAGCGCACCAGACGCTACTCTCACCATGGATAGCAAAAACTTTTTCAACATGTTTTCGGGTAAAATGAAACCCGCTACCGCCTACATGATGGGAAAATTAAAAATTAAGGGCAATCTCCAACAAGCCATGAAGCTAGAAAAATTAATGTCTAGTCTGAAGTCAAAATTGTAAAACATCTTACAATTTTCATACTTAAAATATTATTGGTTATTTATTACCATTTTTTATTTGTTTACTATTGGTTTATTTTGAAACCTTGTTGTTGTTTTAATTGGATAATAATTTTTATATATTTAGGTATATAAGTTTTTATACAGACTGTATTTAATAATCATTATAATTAAAGTGGTATATTTTAGGTAGGGTTTATGTTTTGTTCTCAAACAGCTGGAAGTGAAAACATTTTGGGTATTATACACAGATATAAAATATATTTATAACATACTTCGAAAGTAATATAGTAAAGTATTTTAAAAGAATTTTAATCTTGTTAATGAGATTTAGTTAATTACAATTATGGTTAAACAATTCATCGATTTTTATGATGACGTAAGTGGTTTAATATCAGTATGGCATATTTTGCCCAGAAAAGTGTTAGGCAAATTATTGGAATGCTAAACTCTGAACTTTCTAAATCATCTCAATATGTACAGCTCTGATAGAGTTGCAAATTTAAAATGTTAATTATTTCCTAAAACTATTTAGCAATAAATGTTTACATTGTTAACACTTTTACAACCACCGATTAAAGTAAAGCAGATTATAGGAATACTGAAGGTTCTGAGGAAAAACTATTTGTATATGGATAATTTTAATAACATGAATATTTTTTTGTTCACACTATAAGACTAGTTAATTTCCAACGTGTTGGTACCGTATAATGTACATTTCGTAATGCAAAAAATCTTATAGAAAGTGCACGATTTTCTCTTAGTCTATTATTTCCTTTTATTTTTGCTTTGGAATAACAGAACAGTAATTAAATTAAGTTCTAATTTACAAATATGTACAGATCACTTACTGTTATTATATAATGTAAATAAGGCCCATTGTTGAATGACTAAAAAATCTATAAAAATCTAATCAACAAAATGCTATGTAATCGAAGCTTTTTTATTTTTAATTGGTTAAAAAATAACTTATTATGATTATGCCTAAATGTTTATCTCATGTAGACTCGATATTTTTGTAAATATATCAAATTGTTCAAAACCGAACCGTTTAATATTAAATATGCCTGTTATTCTCTTTAAATAACAAATTTATGTAACCAACCCACATACATATATATTGTTATTCTAGAATTCTATTTTTTGCAAGGTAGCATCTACAACGCATATGATTTGATAGATAAGAATTTTAAAAAGAAGGAAAGCTAAGGCTATTTTTGTTATTATTAGTTATAAATTAGATACAAAGAAAAATTTGCTCTTAGCTTAAGAACTGTACAATGTCCGTGCTAGATAATTTTTGGTGAAACAAACACTGAAAGAAGTATGGTTCTTAGGTCCGACTGTGCAAAAAATCATTTAATGTGATACAGCGTGTTTTGATTTATTGCAGCAGAATAATGTTATAAAATTAGGGAACATACACTTTATTATTTATTTTATTACTTAGTATATGTATGTTTTCTGCAACAATATTTGTTGTTGTTGTAATAGTCAAGTTATTCAATGTTTCTGGCTAATAAAAAAACAATTACAAAACTGGAATATGCAGTAAATTACAATATATACGTATAAGTAGTAATTTCTATCAAGATCACACGAAGTTAATTTACATTTTTGTTTATTATTATATTCCAATTTGTAACTAGTCTTTACTGCGAATTATTTAAATATTCTTCTCTCAGGACTCCCAAAAAGCACAAAATATAAAAATAAAGTTATTAATAAGTACTCAAACTTTTATTTTATCCTATACAGGGCTGTTTTATGATGACCCGAACTTGACAATTGTTGGTAGAGTGTTTTGTATTTAAATAAACAAGTATTATAGCTGCTTTGCTATGAAATTTTTTTGTTATACGGGAAACCGTCGTTTAATGAATTTTCAGCAATTATGATACATATTGTTACTTGAGATCTTCATTACCTACATGTGTATATTTTAACAATAGTTAATTCTTTAGATATACTCATATATGATAACGCCTTCAATAAATCCAAACAAAAAAGCAATCAACCAGAATAACTAGCGCACTACCAGCTGTTGGCAGAATTAAAGGTGCCTATGGTGATTTTTTATGAAATCGGAACTACACTTAATAAAGCTTGAGCAACATTTCAATGCTACTAATATTGCCAAAGAATATCATAGAGTATCATTTCTCTATGAAAAATATTATTGATCTTAAAAATTTTATCATATGAGATACATTATTTTATCTATTATCGTATATTCTATACAAACAATTACTTTTATAAACTCACTACCGTAGAGTAAAACTAAGTTACTCTATAATTACTATCTGTAAATTTCGAAAATATATTCTTATCAATTTGGCCATGAAACCATATATACACGTATATATATTATATGGATATTGATCATATTTTAATTTAATGAGTATTATATAGTTAAGATTAGAAAATCTTTTAAAAATATCTAATAAATTTAAGGAAAGATAGTATGAGTGGCTAATATATTTTTCACATGTTTATACAGTTATCTAACATAAGTAATTAAATAACACCAACCCTGACATTTAAATGTTTAACCTGTGAAACAATGCGCTTCTCAAGTTTATTTATATTTTTGTGTTTATTAACGACAGTATTTTATATAATTGGTTTTTTATTATTTCTAACAGATCATGAACCCGGTAATAACTGTGAAATGACCTACATGTTTGAGTATCCTCAATATGTGGTATGTTTCAATATAGTCCTCAAATAATATGAACAAAATACTAGTTAAATTGACTATGATTTTATTTTTTTTTAAATAT
Source organism: Rhynchophorus ferrugineus (assembly GCF_030347505.1). Classification (NCBI taxonomy): domain Eukaryota; kingdom Metazoa; phylum Arthropoda; class Insecta; order Coleoptera; family Curculionidae; genus Rhynchophorus; species Rhynchophorus ferrugineus. The sequence continues at coordinate 48,396,988 of NW_027472580.1, forward strand.
ATTTTTAGAGAATATCACAAAAACTTGATGAAAAATATCCGAAATATGGCTTATATGTGTATGCAGAAGGCAGAATTACTAAAAAAGCAAGAAATATGCAATTTAATGGTATTCCTGTTTTATTTATATGTGGAAATGCAGGTTCATATAAACAAGGTTGCGGTATTAATAATAAATCGACGGCAACGTAATAGTATATATCATTTTAGTTAGATCATTAGCATCAATTGCTTTACGAAAAACTTTGAATTCTGGTACACCATATCATTTTGACTATTTTACTGTTGATCTCAATAATGAATTTAGTGGTTTATATGGCCCATTATTATATGAAGAGTTTGATTATATAGCATATTCACTTAAGACAATTTTGAATTTATACAATGGAGTTTCCAACCCACCACAGAAAATTATTCTTATTGGACATTCTATGGTAGGTAGATATTTATTGAATTTTTAAATTTATGTGTGATTTCATTTATTTACTTTAATTAAGATATTTTGTGTCTCTCAAATATACATTACTTATTTTCTAGGGTGGTGTGATAGCCAAAAGAATTACAGGGCTCTTATATGAGCAAAATTTAATATCTGTTGTTATAACTTTAGCTTCACCTCTAAAAAGAAATGTCTTGTACTTTGATAGATATGCTAGTAAATTTTATAAAACTTTTTCTAGCAAAGAAAATAACTTTATTAATATAAACATAGCTGGAGGTTATAGTGATTTTCTAGTTCCTGCTTCGTTAAGTAATTTAAAAGGGAATAATACTTTAAATTTAGTGGTATGTGAATAATGAATATGTACTTTATATATAGTTTTATATATGTTTTGCCTTAGACTAGTAATATACCCAAGTCTTGGGTTGAAGGGAACCACATACAAATTTTATGGTGTAAACAAACTGTAATGGCTATAAATAGAGCACTGTTTGATAGTGTTGACTTAAAAACACTTCAAATTTCTTCTAATGTACCTTTTATCACTGATGTTTTTAGACACCATTTATTACAGGTAAGTGTTTTTGGATTTTTAATTCTTATTGTATTATAATATTTATATTTTATGTATTTTTTACCATTTTGCAAAAAATAATTATAATTACAATTATTGTTTATGTTTAATGTTACTGTTTCAATATTTCACATAAGATGTTTGTTTAATAATGTATTCAATTTATTAGCATAATAAAATGTGTATGATAATAAAATGCTTATTATGTGAATTACAAAACTATATAGATTTCTTTATCTATACTCCTGTAGATTAAATTATTTTATTCAATATTTTAAACAATATAAATTTTCATTTAGGAATTTAAAAGATTCAGCTAATTGGATTTTATTTCTGGAAATGTAATTTTATTTCAGGATAAGTGACAGATTTATCTCACATTATAAATCACACGTTTTTTAGATTAATCAGTTACATCAGGTACTTAATTCTATATAACATTATAAAAAATATAGTTTATTGAACAAATGGATTTTAAAAGACTTGAATTAAAATTTTTAATAGAGTTAAATGCAAAAATGTGTTTTTAATACTATTTGCACATTAATTCGCATAGCAATTGAATTTTAATGCACAGTTGAATTGTTACTAGTTTCAAAAAGTTATATATCTTTTTAAAATTAGTGGTAACCAAAAGAAATCACTAGTCAATTTTATTTTGAAGAAGTTTGTGTACATACTTTCGATAAAAGCGGTGCGGTAAAAGGTGGTTCGATAAAATTTTTTTTTTGTTTAGTTCATTAATTTTTGGGAAATGATATCCATAAAAAATTGTTTTTGGAAAAAAATGAAGTAAAGTCGGATTTTTGTTAATTTCTCATTATTGTTAACTTGTGATTTTGTACTATTAGGATAAAAAATTGGTATTTTGAAATGTTCAAACGCATGTAATACTTAATGTAACATAAGTACTTATTTAAATGTAGAATAGTGGTGGGAAAATTCATCATAAGAAAGAACTAACGAAATTGGATCCTAAAGGAGAATGGATAGCGAGCATTAAAAAACAATATACTATTGAACACGCATATTTACGACAAAATCATTGGTATATGGTTAGTTTAACAGCGCTACCTACGTACGAAATGTTGACCATTTTGACTGTAAATCTGGAAACTTCCAATTGGATATTTGCTTGTAATGCTGCTTATCCTAAAGGATATGGTAGAGCGTGGTAACGAACAGATTAAAAAAAAAAACGGACTTATTTTTATTATATAATTTTGCAGCTACGATGGTGAGGATTTAACTTCATATTCAGAGATAGTTCCATCCATTAGGCATAAAAGACGATTGATAACATTAAATTTGCATGAGATTCGAAAGAATAATTCTGAATTTACCCATGTGGTATTCAGATCCCTACCTACTTCAGAACCGGTAAATATCATCAAAAAATATTATTTATTTTTTAAATATGAATTTTCTAGGTGACATTTCATGTAGATATTTACGGCACCTTTGAAAGAAGGGTGGTATTTACTATACCAATTATACCATTCAGAAAAAAAACTATAGTAGCTCAAACTCCGGAAAAGGCCCTGAGTTTTGATCTAATATTTCCTGAATTGGTTAGTGTTATCCAGTCTTATCAATTGTATGTTGAACCAATTAAGTGCAGTAGCAATCAGCATCATGCTTCTGCAAGTTTGATAGTGCCATGGTCAAATGAGATGGTGCACACATATATTACGTAAGATTTTTTAAAATTTTAAACCAACTATTCTTTCATACAAAGTGTCTCAAATTGGAAGTTTATATTTAGTGGATTGATTTTAAAAAATAAGCAGTCTCTTGAAAAAATGTTTCTTAACTTTTAACGCGTACAATTTGAAAATGTACTTCTTAAAATTATCGTCCAAATGGAAACCATGCACTCATTTAATCAAGGGACGATAGCTTTTCGGTTTCGTTATATTCACGTAAATGCTAAACAATTATAAGTTTTCTTTCGAGATATCTTGTATTTCTTTCAGTTGTATTTAATCAAAAATTATTTATATATATTGAATGAATTTAATGAGAGAATCCTTGAAATATTCAGCGAAAATTATTTAACTAGACAATGATTACTTATTTATATATCATTCAACTCACAGCTTGAGTATTTATAGGGTTAACTGTTTCTTTTCCCCCTTGTTTTTGAGGAAGATCTTTAATTCCTTTGATTTTCGTATATTAGATAGAATATAGATTAGAATAGATTTTCATAGAATATCCGTTATGCATCCATGAGTTCTGTAGCATAGTTTTATTTATATTTTTTATTTTAATAATTGTTTCAACCTGGTGATATATAAAGATAATATACTTAATTTGTGACGTAAAGGAAGTAATATGTAACTATTATAATTTGTGTTATATTACAGTGAAGGTTTTGATAAGCCATTAATACTCAGATTGCAAAGTGCAAAACCTGTAAATGCTAGTGATGCTAAAGTTAGATTAATTTTAGAACCGTCCTGTGTATATGAAATAAGGTAAATCTATCATATTGTTATTAAGTGATTATCATAAACATATTTTATTTTTCAGTATAAAATTTAATTTACTTGGAGTATTCGCTAATATGGCTCGTTATTATTCCCCATTTCTTCTTACTCATACAACAGTTGTATTTCTGTTGGTATTTCAAAACCAAATTCATAAACTGGGAGAGAGCAACAAATTTCCCCTGTTTTTCACATCCTTATTTACCATTATTAATTACAGTTGGTTGATAATTATTGCCACAGGAATTATATCAAATATTTTAAGGTAATCGAGGTTTTTTAAATTTTATACCATTTGTAGAATTTGTTTTATTTTATAAGTATTGACTCAATTCTTATTTATAACAATTGTAAATTCTTATGAAACTACATTTTTTAAATCATATTTTGATCTGTTTAAAAACATAAGTATATTATTTTTTAATTAGGATTATTTAATTTTAGCTATACCATAGGAGTAAAATTTTTACCAGAACCAGATATAGTATCATTTCCAAATGATGGGAATTGGATAGATTTTCTCTTACTTCCTTTATTTTTGCATATGGTTTCAATCATTTTTGTTTTTATGCTGGTATCAGTGTTTTCTGTTTCTTTATTTACATTAGAATCAACAGTGAACAAGTTAACATTAAAGTAAGTATTGGAATTATTTTACCTTTTGTTTAAATAATATCATATATATATATATATTAGATTTTTAGCAAAGACAATAACACTGACGATACGTTTTTCGGATTATTTCATGACTTTTTTACAAAAAGTGCCAATTATTGTTTCGGCCTTATTAATTTTCCTGTGCTTTACAACTTGCGGAGCACTAGCTTTGTGTGTGGGTATGGTTTTTTACTTTCTGAAGGTAGATATATCAATTATTATTATAAAAGAAGCTATCAAGTCATTATATTATTTTAGTTGACGAAGATGTCCCAGGATTATGTCGAAAAAATAACGTGGTTTTTATTGAAAATTTTATCAAAGAAACTAAAAACTATATTTAGTAAAAGGCGAACTACTGAACCTGAAGTTAACATTGCTGGCAGTAGAGCAATTACAGAAAATAGTAGAAATAATATATTAACAGGACAAGTAGATACAGCAGAGCCAAACCGCCAAAATATTCTCAAAGACATATTTGAAACAAACAGTTCTTTATTTTTTCATTCATCCATGTTTTTTATTTGGTTTACTGTAATGGCATTAAATATACCAGCAGTCTTGACCTGGGCACATAATTTTAAGTAATATTTTTATGTTAAAGGTTTTATTTGTTGTATTTTAAAAATCCTTTTAGATACAGTCGACATTTATCTCGTGATGAATCCTTTTTACCAGGACTATTTTTGAGCATTAGTGCCACTATCTTGTGGCAGTTTGATCTTCCATCAAATAATAAGTAAATATATATAATTATTATATAAATATATATTTAAAAACATATTTTAGAAGATTCATTGATGAACTGCGATTGATGACGTTGTATTGCACTATAATTATACTTATATATGGTACAATATCAGTTTATGTAGTAAACTATTTACTAACAATTTTGTTTGTGCTGGTTGTGTTGCAACAATATTACAATCTTACTCAGGAGCAATCATCTCCCAGTAATAACATGGATAATACCAAGAAACCTGAAGACATATATGATGAGATGAGGATGAAATTGGATTGAATATGAATTCAGTTGTTATATTTACAGTATCAATTGAAGGGTATTTATGTTTTCAATTCTGTTATGAAAGTTTGGATTTTATATTTAATGAATTAACATATTGCTTTTGTTTTCCTTGTAAAGCCTAACATAATTTGCACCATGTAAGTTTTCTGTGATATACATACAATGTAACTGGAATGAAATGTCTGAATAAATTCATTTATTATATTTATTTTTATTCAAATTTGTATTATTTTTATACACATAGGATATTAACTGTTTTTCACATAAAAAGTTAATGAAGATCACATTATCATTACCTAAGGCAATTACTACATTACCCGAAAAGGCGGTTTCTTCTTTTTTATTTTTTGATAGGAATATTCGTTTCCGTCGGAACGCATTCCAACATGCTTACCCACACATTCAGATATACTATCAATTTACTACCAAGCAGAAGGCTAGTAAATTTCTGTATTAATTTAATCTCATTCAAAATGCAGCGATTTGCAGTTCTAGTTATACTGTTTTCGAATACCCTCGGAAATGTACCACTATCTTTCAGAACAAAGGATCAGCGTAAGTTACATAAACCAATTTTTAAAATTGATTTTTGCAATAATAATATTCTTATAATATAAAAGTAATTAGAAACTTATAAAGTTTATGAGGAAGTTCTTCATTACTTTAAACGTTAAAGGTAATTTATTCAAAACAAGTAAAAATATATGATATTGTTGATTGTCGTTTTAAAAGTCGTTTCTATATAACATATATTTTAACAGCTTTTCTTCAATTCAATTCTTCACCTTTAAACTGCGCGGCATAACTGCTCACTTTGCACGCGGTGTCTATACCGTTAAAATAATCACATTATCTTTCACATTAAAATAACTAACTTGTCTCAATAATTATGTACCAAAATATTAATTAAATATTTCAGATAATAAAACTTCGAACGAAAGTGAATCCTCAGCTTGTGATAACTTTTACAAACTTTCTTGTGATCAATGGATGAAAGAAACGACTAAACCAGATTATGAACCACATTGGAATCATTTTATATCTGCTTCTTATCAAATTAATGAAAAAATACGTAATATCCTAGAGGATGATGATCAAAATGGAGTAATAAAGGAAGCACAAATATTTTATAGATCTTGTATTGATTTTCAGGAACAAGAAACTTTTAATTTTCGAGATTTAAAAGTTATGTTGGCGTTATATTATAACAAATGGATGAATAATGAGCAACATATCGATTGGGTTGAAGTAGCTATGGGTATCACCAAAACTTTTAATATCAATCCAATTTTAAAATTTTATATTAATATTGATTATAAAAATACTAAACAATATATTCCATATGTAAGTATACAAAAAGTTTTATCTCATGTTTTATTTTAAAATTCAGCAATAATTCTGGCTTTGTTTAATAAGGTTTTTTGGATCTTGTTGTAGATAGAGCCTGGAAATCTAATATTCCCATCAGATCTGCTGTTAAATACACAAATTTACCAAAAAGAAATAAATGCTTATATCAGGTGGATTTCGAGGACTTTAAGATATTTGTTTACCTCTATACCTATTAGTCCAATTAAAATTGTAGAGTTCGAAGTGACTTTAGCCCAGTTAATGTCAAATAAAATGACCGTAGAACGAAATACTACTAAACATTTTTCAGACCGATTTAACTACAATTTTCAGAAATCTATGAATAATATTTTATTATCTAACATAGCAAGATTGGAAGACCATGATTTAGTTGTGATTAAACACTCCACTTACTTAAATGACGTGCTTTTCTTGCTTAATACTATGGATCGTCGATTTATTGGTAAGACTAACATGTGTAAAGCTATTCGGAATATGTTATTGATAATTCCTTTTTATTCTGGCAGCAAATTATCTCATTTGGTACATTGCTAAAGATTTCTCTAGAGATATTACAAAATATATGAAAACCCTTAATTTTCTTATCGACCAAGCAGTGTTAGGTGTCGAGAAAGATATTCCAAGAGATATCGAATGTGCCAATAAAGTACTTGATAATTTTGAGTATGTAGTGGTATCCAAATACCTTGGGCGCTATTTTGATAAAAATGTGTTAAGTGATGTTCAAGAAATGGCTAACGATATACATGAAAATTTTCATATGTTATTGCTTAATAACTCATGGTTGAGCGAAGAAACAAAAAGATTATCATTAGATAAAATAAAAAATATACATTTTATTATTGGATTTCCGAAATGGATCAGCAATAAATCTGCTATTGAACAATATTATATAGACGTAAGTAAACTATTATTTTTTAAATGATTCATTTGTATGGAGATATAAAAATATTAAAATCATTGTAAGAAATGTTAAAGTATAATACCAGTATTTTACGTTTAAATAAGGGACATTATTCTAGATTAGAAACCTCTCAGATAACCATCTGCTGAACATTTTAACAATGAAACGGTTCAAGGCGGTCAAAAATTTACGATTATTTGGGCACTACGTTGACGAAGCGCTGTAAGTTATAGTTTTCATAATGAAAAATAGATGAACCTTCGATTTTTTAGGTGGCCCTCAAATGTATTTGCTGTCAATGCTTTCTACAGTATTTTACAGAATTTAGTATGTAAGTTAGGTCCTACCGTTTTGTGTTAAAATTTTTATTGAACTTAAGTAAAATTAGTCATTCCTTTAGGGCTATTGCAAAAGCCCTTTTACAGCGCTCAGTGGCCGAAGTAAGTAGATGAAATAAGAGGTTTTTTAAACTAATTTTGTTACAATTTAGGATGTATAATTATGGGGCCCTTGGCAGCTTAATTGGTCATGAAATCTCGCATTCCTTGGATACAACAGGTAACATTTTTACACCACGAAGTTGCCTACCCTAATCTCCTTCATTAGGTAGGAAAGCAAATTCAAATGGTACTATATTAAAGTGGTGGCCTAATCAAGATATTTGGAAATATAATAAAAAGATCCTTTGCTTCAGTCAATTTTATGACAATAAAATCAAACAACCTTTAGTAACAGGAGAAAATATTGCTGATAACATAGGATTGGATATAAGTTACCAAGGGTATATTGAGTCATATTTTTCTAAGTTAGATGAAGTATTTTGGGGAAATCAGGATAGAAAGACATTTTTTATGCATTACAGCCAAGTAATTATTTCTACATAAAAATATATTTAAAATTTAACTTTATATTTTCAGATGTGGTGTGAGTTTTCTAATAATAGAGACTTGTTTAACGATGAACATACTGATGTTGAAAAGAGAGTCAACCAAGCAGTTACAAATAACAAATACTTTAACAAAATATATCATTGTAAAAAATCTATAAAACCTTTGTGTAAACTTTGGTAGTGATCAATAAAATTTTTAAAGCTTTGCATTATTTAAAACACGTGTATTTAATATAGAAATCGTTTGACAAAAAAATCTTATTCAAAACACTATATATTAACCAAAATCACAATGGGGGCAAAATAAGTTGAAACAAACACAAAGTCAAATTTAATTCTCAAAATATGTTCTATTAAAAATATTACTTTACTCATTTAATATACACTTTGTGTAAACTGATGTTATTATAATTAATAGAACATTTTATTAAGAACTGGTAATATTCTAGTTAATGTAATAGTAATACAACAAAAGAATCGAGAAAATATGATAATTTAACTAGTCTTGAAAATAACTAAAAGCGAAAAATATGGCAGTGAACAAGTTTCTTAAAAAATATACTATAATTTTAATAAAACCTTCTGAATAATATTATCTTTTGTTGTACTACTTACTTTTGTAAAATTCTAAAAAATATTTTAAACTGGAAAATGTTTTACACAGTTTCAACTATTAAGAGTATATTTAGTGATGTCCTTTTAAAAACTGCATTTTTTATTAGGAAATGGATACCCTTTCTTATGTCAACATATGTATTTACATATGTACATAATTTTATTATTGCACTTGTTTCTCCAGCTCCCTTATCTGAACTAATAAATCATTTTTTCTATTAATTTTAGCTAATTGATCAGGTTCAGGTTTAGCTAAAGCACCACTTTTTACTTTTTCTTCCAAAGCCTCCACTTCTCTCAATCTTTTTTTCAAATTTTTTAGCTTTTTTGCTGGATCTATGGTTTCCTGTGGTTGAGATTTGGTAGGAACCTTTTCAGTTTCCTTCTGTTTTTTTGACTTTTCCGATATCTTTGTACTTTCTAATATCTTATTAATTTCTTCAATTTCTACAAAAACATATTATTCCATAAGTAACATTACCTACCAATATTAATGCACTCACTGTTCTTGGGTTTTTTTTTCTGTCCTTTTTTCTCTTTATCATCCTCTATGATGTAAAGTCCAGGAATAGTTCTTTGAGCAACTTTACCTGAAGGTAAAACAACAGGTTCTTGCTTTTTAGCCATAAATTGTTTACCTTTACTTTCATACAGAGGAACCTCCTCTTGAGGGACATATCCCTCTTTTACTCTTCTGGCTTTTCTCCAGGTGCCATCAGGTCTTTGAGAAGCAGGAATAAATTGCTCCCCTAAAAATAAATAGTACTCTTTCTTTTATACATATTCATATTATCTAAACTATAATAATAAAATATGGACATACCATTTTCTGTGACAATATTTGCGGCGTATGTTGACATGTTAATATAATTATGAATAAAATAAAAAAGAATATTTGAACTAATACTATTTTATGTCTTAAACACTATTCCATAACTATATAATACTTGTATTTTTTAAATATTTCTAATATCCAATATGTTTTTGTGTGTTTATAACGCTTGAAAATTCAGACTTTTTCTTGGTTAGAAAATCAACTGTCATTTTGAGTGACACCTATACATAATATTTGCAAAATTATGTTTACTTTAATAGGATCCTGTTTTTGTTTCCTTGGTAAATTTGAAAATAAGAATAAATATAGAAGTTGATTATATTGTCATATTTTATAACGATAACTATACACTTATCAGAATTTGGTTAAATAATTAAGTATATTAAATGAGTGAAGAAGAAAATGTCGATGAAATTACAAATACCCAAGAAGATAAAGAAATTAACAACAAGGAAACCGTTCAAACGGTGGAGCCAAAGAAAATTGAAGCTGATTTTAAGACAGAAGATTTCATAGTGACTGATTTCGAAGATGACAATGTAACAGAAGTAAATATGGACAATGGAAATAAATTAATTTATATAGATTTTAATCAGCGTTTATCTAATGGTAACTTTAGGGATTTGATAGTCATGGTAGGCGTAGAACTTCCAGCGAAGAGAAACTGCATAAAACAATTAATGGGGAGGTAGATCATGAAAAGGCACAACCTGTATGAAGTTAAAAAACATTTTAACTTTTTTAAACTATTAAAAATATACTATAGGTAAAAGGGAAAGCTATACAAGATGCTGATGAGCTGAAGTCAGATTTCTTTGAAAAAGTTGTGGATGTGGATGCGGAGAAGAAAAAAGTAATAACAGAGGTAAACTATTCTTTTAATGATATAAAATGCTATGATTAGCTTAATTTTATAAAAGTACTATTTAATATTCGTATAAAAATTGTTTATATACAATATATTTTTGTTTATATTTAAGATAACTGGAATGACTACAGAACCTGAAGAGACTGGTGAGAAACTACAACCATCAGCTTCGGTACGATTCGCTGGTCAGTGAGTTATAATTTTTTGTGTGTTTAAATGTTGTTAGTAATAATTACAGAAGAAACACCAATGGAAACAATTTCTAAAAGGTCTAGCGAATCAGTAAATACAATAGAAGAAAAAATGTAAGTCTTAGAATTATTAAAAAATTGTTTTTTTATCAACTTTTTATAATTTCAAGTTTTTCATCACATTTTAATTTTGTAATATTTTCTTGTTCCTTCAGGACTACTGAATCTCGAATGCGATCAAAATCTATTGATACAGCAGGTGATTAATTTTTACTATTCTAACTACAAATATGAAAAATGCATATAATTAATTATATTCTTAGTTTTACCTTTATGTATATGAGTTTTTAATATTATTTATTTACAGCTTTAATCGGATCTTCCATAAATATTAGTTCGCCTGAAGGTAAGTTTCTATGTTAATTATTTATAAAAGAATTAGCTATATTATTAATAGAGCAAAATAAAATGATGCAATCAATGGATACTAAGAGGAAATCCAGAAAAAGTTCTGATAACTTTGCTCCGCGAATTATGACTGTATCTGCTGAGGATATTTATGAAAGCTTTGATATGTCACGGGATACACATGAGATTTTTTTCGGAGGTATTTTCCTTTTTGATACAGATATATCATTCTTTTGATACACTATTTTTTCTGATAGATATACCGGAGGAAGAAGAGGAAGAGATTGTTGAAGAAGAGGAGAAACGCTCTATTCTTGATAGAACTCCTTTTTACGAGAAACATGATAAATTAGTAGCTGAAATTGCAATGGCAAAGATCAAAAATTATATATTGCATAAGAAGTTGTCAATGTATTTTAAAAAAAAGAAAGTAAATTGGTCCATTTTAGATATATAAGAAATAAAATGAATGGAACAATTATGCTTATACTTTATTCTAGATGGATGATGTAACGAAGGAAGCAGACGTTTCATATGACAATGTTAGTAAATATTTCTTAAAGTTGGAAGCATATGGCAAACTAATTGAATTGGTGAAAGATCAAAAAACAACCATTTCAGGTGAACTGGAGTTAACTAGAAAAGAGAAGGAACAGAAAGCTAAAGAACTGGATGAGCTTTTTATTAAAATGCAAAGTCGCGAAGGTGATGTTGGTTATGGATTGATCTATTCTAAAACAGGAAATGCAATTCCAGAAAAAGTAAGTGTAATAAAGTTTGCTAGTTGTATATGAAGCAGCATTGGGACGAGAATAAAATTACGCTTGTATTTTGTAGCATGTGGAGCGTTTACTTTCAAGGCAAAGTAAACAGATGAATCAAGTTAGTTCTATGAGGTTGAATTATATTAAGTTGAAGGGTATGGTACAAGAAAAACTTGATGCCATGGACGCATTGGACGAAATAGCACCGGGATTATTATTAGCTGATTATGAGCAGCTCAAGATTGATAACAGGAGCCAAGCAGATAAAATCGAAGAAAAAGATGAAGAACTAACTAGACTTCGAGTCAAATGTGCTAATAGTATACAAGTATAATATTGTAACTGTTGGGTTTCTTAAATACAATAAACTGTAATGCTTAGGTGTTAGCTCATCTCCGAGAAAAGTCCGCAGCTTTAGATAATGATTTAGCTGACCTTACTTGGGATCGTTCTAATATAGAAAGGGAATATCAAGAAGTATAACAGTTATCGCGAAAGTTCACTTAATTATAATAATTTCATTGACTCTAGGCACGCACTAGATTGAACATTTTAAAACAATCAAGAGATTTCTACAGAAATGGTATATCAAAGCTCAGAGATAGTTCGGGACTGTTAACTCAGCCTACTTTACTTAGGGACATGGAACATGCAATAAAGAGTGTTGAGGTTATAAATATAAATATTATCCGGAGCAATACTTTATGAAGAAATTTTGATTATGTTCTTCCTATTTAATCTTGTAATAATAATGTTGCAGAAAGAGTCCCAGCATTTACAACACATCAAAGATGAATATCGAAAACGAGCCAAGAATATCAAAGTTATAAGGAAGAAGATAGAAAATGTGGTGGAAATGCGCAAACATTCATTCAAAAGATCAACAATGCGTTTACGTTCTAATGTAAAAGTTAGAAGTAGTCTTGCCAACATAAAGCCAATGCTTTATAAGTCCAGGCCGACTTTGTATATACCTACAATTGATAATAGTGTTTTTGATGAACTGAAGACCCTACCTCCAAAAGTGACATTTTATAGGAGTGGAAAGAATACATATATCACAAAAAGAAAAGGAGGCTAATATTTTAGTATAGTAATTTTAATATACATATTATTATACTTTTAGTTTTTGTAATTATCAGTATGGAATTTTAGAAAACAATAAATATCCTACAAATTAGAATTACTTTTTTAATAGTGTATATTCCACTTTAATAAAACATATTATCGATGAGTCCTGAATATTACAATAAAAAATGTTTTATTTCATAGATTCAAGTCTTACTAAGTTTTGACTTTGAGAATGTGAACCAGTGAATTTTTTTTATCTATTTAATCAATCAAGTATAATAAATAAAACTATATAAATTTAAAGGCTATTATTTAATGTAAACAAATGAAAAAGGATGTATACAAAAGTAAAGGAATGCAAATATTCTTAAATAATAACACATAACTAAATAAATACCTAACGGTAATAATAAATACTTGAGATCACATGAAAAATATGGAATGCTGTGGTGATTTAACTATCTTAATGTTACAATATTTGTAGATCAAAACATTTTTTCACATTTAAAAAATCACGATTTCTTAATTCAAAATCTAGGTATTAGGTAATATCACTACCTCCCTCATTATCGTTCCCTCCTCCCTCCTGCATATGCTTTTTAATACTACCTAAAATAGCGTCTTTAAAAATTTTACTGTTCCTTAAATTCACTATCAAATCATCAGTTGGCCTTTTATTTCTTCCATTTTGTTCGATTTTTTGGTAATTAGGATGGCCCTCAAAGTTTTTAGTGTCTTCTTCTTCTATTTCATGTGCGATTGATTCTTCTGGCTCTGGCCTAAATTTCTGCAGAATATCATTGAAAATGGGTGCTATGTTTAGAAATTGTGAGCCAATAGTGCGTTCATAGTTCAGTTTTTGCTTTTCTATCTCCAAGCGCTCCTTTTCTATTTCGAGATTTTCACGTTGTACTTCAAGGATATCTTTTAAAATTTTTGCTGTGTCTAAAATATAAAATATGTAAAAATATAAAGTGGAAACATTGTTAGTTTTTAACTTACCCGAATTTATTGCAGATAAATTTTGATGAGAGGAACTAACTGCAACAGTTTTTTGAACTAAGCCTGGTGTTCCATTGGATACTGATTGAACTCCATTAGGAACACCATTCAGTATCAACAGAGGAAAAGGAATTGTTGAGTTAGTAGATTTATTAACAGATACTGGCGTACCCTGAATTTTTGACAAGCTGTTAGAGTTTACATTAAGAGATACAGTTGGGGCGGTATTTTGTACTTTGGATACGCTGACTGAAGGTGTATTCATTAGATTTTGGGCGATTTGTATTCGTGGGTAGGTAATTGGTGTTGTAGAGGAACTGCTAGTAGCTGGAACTGACGGTTTCGGAGCTATTTTTATTGGACCCACTTTTTCATCCTCTTCTATGATTAGTGGCGTAACTGTGGCTGGCATTGCAGGAGTTTCTTCAAATTCGTCATCAGACCTAGTGAACAAAATGTATATATATATATATATATATATATATATATATATATATATATATATATATATATATATATATATATATATATTTGAAGCTTACAAAACGATAATAAACCAAACCTTAGTGAAACTTACCCATTACTGTTAGAAGTATATGATTCAACATCGTCGTTAATATCGATGTCTTCTATTTCTTGTTTCACTGTTGTTTCACTATTAACTTCGCTGAGTAAATTGTGATTGTAGACCAAGCTTTGTCTTATAGAGTTTTTCCTGCTCAAAATCTCATCCATAGCTTTGTAATGAGGCCAATCAGGATCCACAGTACCGATACCTGTACCTGTAGTCATTGACTTTTTTATTCTATGGTAAAGACATTTTAAATTTCTAATTCTGGTCTTAATTTCGTCTGGTGTTCGATAAAAGCCATGTTTTTGCATATTAGCTGCAATTAGTCGCATTACCGGTGCCTTTCGATGTGTTAGATAAAGCTTGTTCTGAACTGTAGGGCTACCCCAAAGTTGTATCAATAGCTTAGTCTCGTCTTCACGAAAATTAGTAGTCCGTTTCTTCGGGACATTTTTGAAATCCATCTCCCTAAAAATAGTTAAACTTGCTTTTAGACTTGTTGGATTCTGATTATTCTGATAAAATTATTTAATGACGTAAAATGTCAATTAAATTATAATTTTGAAACTATAATACAATATATAATGAGATATTACAGTAAATTGCAGAATTACAGGTAGAAGAAAAATAATAAAGAATATATACATTTAGTTTAACAGTTCTCTAATATTGAATACACAGGTATTTAAAAAAAAAATTTATTGGTCATTTTACTTATTCAAAGGCAATAGGTACTAAATTTTAAGAAGGAATATACCTGTAGAAAAGTTTTGGGTTTACGCAGGTGGATCTCACTATAAGATAAATATGCGAAACAACATCAAATTTACAAGCCCTGTTTAGTTAGGTCATAGACTCGAAATCGTATTATTGTTGTGTGCTATAATTTGGCAAATAATTTTTATACATTTAAGTATGTTGAGATGTATTATTTTTAAAATATTAAAAATATAAAAGTTATTTATATTAAAAATACAGCGTTTTCATTTTTAAAAAAAGGCAAAATGTGTACTTATTAAACATAAATTGAATAAGATAAAATTGAATATATGGGATATTTGATAATTCTACGCATACATACCTTGGCTTAAGTCAACTATAACGTTATCATAAAAATATTGATAAAAAACACAACAAAATTAACTGATGGTAAATTAAAAATAAAACACTATCGGCGAAATTCGGCTAGCGGGCAAAAAAGTCGGATCCGCTTGCGACACGTACTGAACTATGGGGTGCTCAACCACCCTACTCAAATGGGATCGATACTTACCCTCGTTCATGCGCAGAACTTCATCCTTCCGCTTAAGTAGGACGGTTGCTTTGTATTCTTCGTCTCTGTCATAAAAACATAAACTACAATCGCCTTCTCTTTTTGCCGCAAAACGGTTTTGCGAACTCCGTCTTTTTAATTGGTGAAGGTACGAGGCGGGAATAGGCTTTGGAAGTCAGCTGTTTACTGCGAAGTAGCCCGAACCGAAACGGCACAGAGGACGAATTCGTCCGTTTTTTATTCCATATTATTCCCACAAAGGGTAAGCTATATGAACCCGCTATAATGATCACAGGCCGTAGTCGTTGAGAAAAATAATATTGGTTGATATAGTATTGTTAGGTCTTCTAGCTTATAAATAACTCCAAGTAAAACTTAAATAAAATAAAGACCGCAATATTATAAATTGCACCTTTTTGGCGTCATTAATAATCATTGATAAAATAAATAAAAAAATATTTTCAAACACAAATAGATGCGAATATCTTTATAATGACATTGGAAATTAGCCGGATAAATTTTCCAAGTATGTCCTCGCAAAACTGGAATGAATATCAATAAATTATAAATATGCTTCTTATCTATTATGATATGAAATATTGTTAGGTGTTAGGAGGAAAATTTATTTATATCTTTAAAACTTCATTTGTTTATACATTTAAAGTATTAATGGAATATTTTCAACAACTGATACAATAACAAGTCGTTTCTATTAAGTTCGAGGAAACAGTTTCTAGTATTAAACTGTTTCTCGGCGAGATATAATAAGCTGTTAAAATAGATATGTTTTGCTTTATATATAGCATTAAACGGACTAAACGGTGGTATGGAAAGGGATCAAATTGTGATCAAGGGATTGTTAGTGAAGAAACTAAATTACTGCCACAATTAAGTACTCATAAAAATTGGCGTAAAAAAATTGGTAATGTACATAAAAATCAATTAATTTTTATTATTTAAATTATTTTTTTACAAAGGGGTGTAAATAATATAACTTATGAATGTAAATAACAGTTATCAGTAGCTTATAAATTTTATATAATTTAATTTGATTTATAATAAATCATTTAATTAACATTATCTTTTTCACATATTTTTATTTTACTTGAATATGCTACTATTAATAAATTTAGTAAACGGTTCTATCGACTTCTGTAATTTGTAACATTATATATAAAATTTAAAATATAGTTTACTATAACAATATTCATTAATTTATTCATATAGTATATAGTTTTAGTAGATTCTGAGAGATGGAGCTTTAGGTATTTATGTTAGAATGCTTGGTTATTTTCCTTCAAATATAGGAACATTTTTGGAATTTAAAATGAGAAATTGGCTTATATAGTTATTTTAAAAAAATGACCAGAATTAGAGCATTTTTATTTTTATTTTTTTTAAATTATGGAATTTATTTATTTTATTGTTATTCGTATTGAATAAAGCATTAAAATGTATTGCAATACTGTCATTCAGTAATTCAGTCATTATTGTACATCTATTTCTATGAATATTTGAACAATTTTTGAACATCTATACATACATACATATTTTGCGGTATTTATAAAATATATTTTAAGCCGAAAACATTTACTGGTAGATTTATTTAATCACTATAAGATGTTGATTTTAATAATTCACAATGTAGATAGAAATATGCAAGGAATTGTGCTGTTGAGAAATACTAGGAAGAAAAATCTTAATTGTTTAAATAAACAAATACAATTATATTTCGGATATTTTTTTGCAATTCCTAAGAATATGAATATGTTTTCAAGTAGTTAGCGTTTATTAAATATCTGAGTTTTGTCGATGTTTCCGAATCAATAGTATAGGTATATGGCACTAGGTAATAGATGGCGTTGTGTGATATGTTTTGTGGCGACCGCCACGACCCTTTAGGCCACCACCAATTCACCATCAACAACTACAAAGGTTGGCAACGCCGGTGGATTGGTACCATGCAGTTCTGGAGTATAAAAGGCCATCACGACGACGTCTCGCTCTCTTTTCTTATCACCGTCCCCCTGTAACAGTACCACTTCCACAGCGCTACCGTACTTCCTTCACCTTAACCTAATATCCTGTCCATTCTCCCATCGACCACATGTATCAATCGTAAGTTAAAATAAACAACTTTGATTCAATCAGTCTTTTTAGTTCTCGTGCAAATTCCTTCCAAAGATAGTAGTGAGTGTTCTGACAAATAATCGCAGCGGCAGCCACACATTTCGACCGATTGACCGACTCGACGAACATTCCTACAGTTTTATTTCAAAACAACTTTGTTGTACCTTTTGTATAATATTTTATAAGATATTCTTTTCTTGTTTTTAATTAATTTTTTCAGTAATAACATTTTGTTGTTGTTGGTGTTCTTAAACTGCAAGATGTCGTCTGTCATGATTCCCAAATTTTTCATTATCTAAACCTTCTCCATTTGGCTTTATTCAGTTTGTATTATCACAGTTAATCTAATTTATCTAGATAGGCCTTTCGTTAATATTTCTTACAATCCTGTGTTTCATTTTACTTCAAATAAATTTTAATCTAATATCATATAATCATCTCTCTAGCTTCAATGTCGTTAATTTGTGAATAATCTTACTGGTGACTGCTTCGTTGCTTCTCGTTCGAGGAATAATTCTACAATAAAACTACTACTCTATAATGAAATCAGTTAAAGTAGGTGTAATATACGGAAGTGCCTTTTTGGGTCAATTCTTTAACCACAATAAATGGACAAAACACCTGACATATACAAAATATTTACTTATTAATAAGGTGTTGAGCCACTGTTTTATTTTAAACCAGCTGCAATTCTTTGAGGAATAGTACCTGAATAGTTTTCAACGGAGTGTGGTCTCATTCTATTACTAAAATATCCATCAATTGCTTCTAATCATTAAATTAGGGAATTGACAAAAAACACGGAAAGCTAGAAGAGTATGATATAAAACCAGAAATGCTGTAGACAAAACGATATTTAATAGAACTAGCAATCAGACAAATCAGAAGATTAAGGTATATATAGTATATTCAAAGTTTTTTTAGTAATGCGTCGTGGATATTTGTGACGTCGAAACATTACAGTGTTGTCACATCAACTCTGAGATTTAGTTCAGTTTGGCTTTGACATAAAAGAAAAATCTAATCTAAATAAAATAATTGAACAAAAATGTTATCAAATATGATTTATTTTAATATTATAGTACATCTAATACATATATTATCGAAGGACTACAATTGTCTTAAAACTACAATTAAGAACACAGGTATAATAGTTTGTAGGTGAGATTTGTTTCGTTTACATTTAACTCTTTTCCACGCCATTCATGAGGTAGAGTTTCTAGGCGCGTTTTTTATGTAATGTTATCCCGCTGGAGGCCTAATTCACCTAATTAACAATTGTATATATATATAACATATATAACATATTTACTTTTTACCTTTAGTTCTTGTTTCCTTCGATGGAAAGTTATCTTGGTATACTGTATTTTTATTTCTTCTGCTACTACGTGTGTACACCATTCTTGATTAAATTAATCACTGAATTCTGTCTAATGCATTTACCATATCTACAAAACAGTTAGTATTCATTGTCTCCTCCTACGTTCTAACCTAATGCTTATGTTTAATTTTGAACAATTACAATCACATTTGTGCACACAAATCTTTCATGCCCTACAATACCATTTTCTACAGTTATATTCAATTAATTATGTGCATACTTTTAGTTGTTTCCACTCTCATCACTCTGTCTCAGGAATTTCCAGCATTGCATAACATTATCATATATCCTGAAAGTTTCCTTCAGTCACTTTCACTTTACGACTCACTGTCCAATTCAATCACTAAACTGTTAATTTCTAATCTGTCTAAAACATGTTCACGATTCTACCATTTATTAATGACTTCCTTTGTATGTGTTATCGAGATCATCCAAACCGAAGGTGTTATGGTTGACAATTCTTCCTTCCAGATATCGAAACAGTTTTTGATGGAATATCCTTCTCAACCAGCAATATATCTGCAATTAACTATTAATAAATATAATGACCAACAAAACCCAATTGAATGCTATTGTAACTTTTACTTTTTTCCATCAATTTTTGTCGTCTTTACACTTTTTTTGTTACTGTCTTGCCAAGGGTGCCACAATGAACCATTTTTAAATATTCAAGTTTTTTATATTACTTTATGCCATTAATCTAATTCTTTTTAAGGTAATCTCTGGAAGTTCGATTAAACATCTCCGAGGGTTATCTTTACACCATTTAAACTCTATGCTCTGTAAGAGTTATGAAAGGATGTCTTACATCCCTCAAAAAGGTGCATGTCCCTAATTTTTTTATGTATACTTTCCAGAGAGACAATATTCTCTAAAATAATTTTATTAAATTATGTTTCTATCGATAAAATAGTTTGTATACTTGCTGTTCTTATACATTTCGTATATTTGGTCTCGAATAGAGCAAATATCAAGATGGTCAAGATTCGTCAGCCACTTTATATGTAGACGGGTTTTCTTGGGTGAATCTAACCTATTATTCTTCATTTTATTCAAGCGATGTTATTCACAGTACCCACAGTAATATTTAGCACGGTAGTAACCATAACCATAACCTAAAAACATTTTCAATTAAATTGTAGGGACTTATATTATTTAATATCACCAATAATTATCTCACTAACGGAATTTACCGGCAAAAGGGGGCCTCCGTTATCTTGTTCCTTTTCGAAATAACCTACTAAAGTCTCAATCAATTTGCGACCCTGAATATCTATTGTTTACGGCATTTTCAAACAAAGTAATATGATATATTACGGAGCGATTTAAAATTTATCAAAATAAAGGGATAAAATAATGTTTGCCGGTTTATAAACTGTAATAATTATAACTAATATTTTGAATAATTTAGCGTACATCTGACAACCGGACGGCTCTTAACTCTTACCTATAAACATTTATTATTATTGTGACTGTATAATTAACTGTAGTTTTTAGATATACTATAATGTTAAAATAAATTATATTTGGTAACATTTTTGTTCAATTATTTTTTTTGTATGTCAAAGCCAAACTGAATTAAAACTCAGAGTTGCGGCAACATTGTAATGTTTTGACGTCGCAAATATCTACGACGCATTACCGAAAAAACTTTGAATACACTATAAACTGCTTTGAAAATTATGTAAGTGAACCAAGTCTGGAAGCAGACAAAGATTACTCGCTACGAAAGGCCACTCGGATATTTAAAATACCAATTATTAGAGCCTGTTAAAATGATCGAAATGAATGGGTTCGATGCAAGGATGAAATAGCTGAATTATCGCAAAACATTTACAACGGATATCATGTTTATCAGTCCGATGTAGCTGTAAATCGGATGTTACCAACGGAAGTTTCCACAGAAATTGACACAACCTTACCCCTATAAAGGCTCCGGGAATTAATGATATTTCACCTGGGTTATTGAAAGAGCTGCGAAACGAAAACTAATAATCATGTTGGCATATATATTCAATACCTGTTTGATACTGAAGCATGTTCCGGGATATTTTAAGGTTGCTCGAATAAGGCGTATTTCGATGCTACATGCGATATCGACCAAGTGCTTAGAGTAACAGCGGTTGTTGAAAAGACATTCGAAGAAAGTAAATACGGTCCTGCAATATTCCTGGACGTCTCACCAGCTTTTGATCGTGTATAGCATTTGGGACAAATCTACAAAATGAGTAAATTGCAACCACAGAATTATTGTCGACTGCTGGAATCATATCTTTTCATCCAGTGTTTGAGTCTCGCATGAAGGGGCATTCTCAACATTTAAACCTATTTCAGCTGGTGTTCCATAGGACAGTGTCTTGGTATCACTCTTATATCTGCTCTATACTGCCTATATCCCAACAACAAAAGAAACTGTACTTGGAACATTTGCCGGTGAAACAGCTGTCATAGCACATTATATATCTTTGCCTTAGGCTGTAGAAAAAGTACAAGTAGCGGTCAACACGATCTACAAATGGACTAAAGACTGTAAAATACAGCTTTATAGCTCCAAATCTCTCCATGTTAATTTTGCATTGCGGCGAAATAACAAAAACCTAATTATATCACTTGATGCATGCCCGATTCCTTAAGCAGATATAAATAAAATTGAATATTTGTAATCAAATACCCATTTGTATTTGAATTACATGTTTTAATTATAACTAATTCAAATATTGCCTAAGCCTATTTGTGTTGAATCTCAAGAAAGGGAGTTTGTAATCATCGTAGATAATAATTAGCCATGAACAATACTTATAATGCCATATTTTTTGAGTTTAATTTAAAGAAATAGTTTTTTTTAATTAAAAAACGGTACGAATGAATTCTAACACTGAATAGATGCGGTGTTGATGCGCCTATCATTTAGAATATCAATCCGCAGTCAATAACTCATCAACTATCGATTACTATTCCGTATGATTGAAGTTTTGCCTTTAAAAAACGACGATCCGGTAATATTAATGCAATCCGATCGACATTGAATATCAGCGACCTCTAATACATACGGTAGAAAATAGAAACGGACAGGATATACGACGTTTCCTTGACCTAGTGCTTTAACAAGCGTTGACTGTCAAGCATATCAAAAACATTTTCGATCAAAGAGGAAAAATCGATTTTGTTAATATTGCGAACGTCGACCAAGCGCACAAAAAATACTCATTTAATCATAAAAGGATCGGATCTGCGGTTAACATTTTAAATTGAATTTCAACAGTTGGTAAACAGTTTTTTAAATGCGGTATACATAACTGAGGCGCAACTATACCAATTTTTATAAATATGTTTTAGTATTTTGAAGGCACAATTTTTAAATTCTGAACTTACTGTTTCGCAGTAGTTTAGAACTGAACTTACTGCTTTGCTTATGTTGTACTTAATAACTTACTAACATTGGATTATATCTAAATACGATACGATATAAACATATTTAGGTCTCATATTTGCTGACGTATAAATATTTTCAAGAACTTTTTATTTATTTGCTATTGAATTTGAATATATTATATATTAAGATTAAGATTACATATTAAGTTATTCTATAAATTCTCGGAAAACCATCTATCCGCCAATAATAGCCAACTATTAAAAGTTTAGGGTAAATGCATATCCACCATTGGTTTTATCAGGTACATATAAAATTATCTATCTACTACATGTCTGTTTATATATTGTTTGTTTACAGAAACTCAAAAACTTATGAAGATGTTAGTAGTAATAAAATTCAATTAATCTACCAAGTTGTGCGTATGTTGTCAATGTGATGTCTCTACATAAAGAAGTCTTACAAGAAGGTAATAATTAATATAACTGGATAATTAGTAGTAATAAATACTACTTTAAATTGTAAAATATCCCTAAAATATTTGCAATACTTTAACTTTTTAGAACAATCAGTGTTCAATCATTTTATAGTAGAGGAATTATATATTTAAATTTGATTGCCTTGTTAAGAAAGTATTTGTTATGGTGCCATCAATTAAACATTTAATTGCTACTTTTAGCGGATTTATTAACTTAAAGAAATCTATTTTGTCTAAATTTACAAATAACTACATTTGTTTAACAAATCTTAACCAAGATTGCTTAAAGATTTTTGTTGGATCTATTAGAGGTCATAGAGGTAGAAACAGCATCCTTCCCCTAGTATGTTCGAGAAATTTTTAAAAGGGCTCATCATTTCAATTTTTTCACATCATTCTCCCGGAGAAAATTGTGAAGAAGATGAACATGTTAGATAACTTATATTCTTTTTTAACGGGAGATCTAGTACCACTTCAGGTTGTTAAATCACCAGTTGAGTCTATATTTTCAGTTCCAGAGAATTTTGCTCTGAGGAAAACAAAAGTCTAATATTGTATTTTAGTCTTATTTCAGACTATTTAACAAAACTTCTGAAAAAGAGACAACATGCAATATTTGTCTATATTCTATATTAAGTAGTTCCACAGATTAAATACTCTAAAATCTAAAAATTTTTAAAAAACATATAAATTTTTAGTGTTTCGACTGTCCAATGCATAATGATTTTCAAGACAAAATTTTAAGTTATTCTGAGGTTTGATTGTATTTTTGGTTTAATGAAGTTAATGTAATATCAACAGGAAAGGATTTAAAGTTTACCTTCAATATATCAAGATAAGCTAGAACTCTAATAGATCCCATAAAATTGATGGCACTAAACATATATGGGAAGGCTTTATAGAAGAATTATAGATATTTTAATATTGCCTAGAATAGAGTTCATAATTGTTTTTTTTTTGCTTTTTGTTTATATATATTTATATTATTTACACTTATGTATATTTGTATAGGATTTTATTTTAATAAATTAATTTTAAAATTTAAATTTGATTTTTATTTAAATGCTATTGGCCAATAAATGTGACGTCACAAAATAATCAGGGGAAATGGCAGACCAATCAAAGCAAAGTATTCTCCTTACAGGTTTCTATATAACTATTTTAAACTAACCAATCAAATTCGCGTTGTCAGCGCCGCCAATGATTGGACTAAGCGAAACTTTGCCCCACTACTTACCATTGCAGTTGCACACCCCTGATCTAAACAAAAACCATAACCTACAAACAACAAACATAAAAATGGACGCCCATAGAAAATGCTGATTTCAAACAATTTGATCGACCAATCACATTTCATGTTAGTGCCGGCACCAGGAATTTAAACTAGCCAATCACAATTTGCGATCGCAGCGCTACAGTTGATTGAACTAAACAAAACATTTCCCCAAGGTCGCCTATACCGTGAAATTTCTATTTTTTCTATGTTTGTGAATTATAGCATTTTGAGTGAAGCAACTTTTGTTATTGTGAAAAAAATGGATAAAAACTCTGTGCAAAGTGGGTGCCGCCCCCGAGCTCACTTTGGACTAAAAACAACGACGAGTTGATGATTCGGAGCAGTGTTTGAAGATGATAAAGTGTAATAAACCCGAGTTTTTGCGTCGATATGTGACAATGGATGAAACATGGCTCCATCATTTCACTCCGAAGTCCATTCGAAAGTCATCCGAGTGGACTGCACACGATGAACCCGCTCCAAAGCGTGGGAAAACGCAACAGTCCGCTAGTAAGGTTATGGCATCTGTATTTTGGGATGTGCATGGAATAATTTTCATTGACTAAGGAAGGACTTGAAAAAGGAAGGACTATCAATAGAGACTATTACATAGCGTTATTCGACTGTTTGAAGGACGAAATCGCCGAAAAACGGCCGCATTTGAAGAAAAAGAAAGTGCTGCTTCACCAAGACAATGCATCGTGTCACAAGTCAGTGAAAACGATGGCAAGAATCCATGAATTGGGCTTCCAATTACTTCCTCATCCACGTATTCTCCATATCTGGCCGCCAGCGACTATGTTCTGTTCTCAGATCTCAAAAGAATGCTAGTTGGGAAGAAATTTTCGTCGAATGAACAGGTGATCGCCGAAACTGATGCCCATTTTGAAGCAAAGGACAAATCGTACTAAAAAAATGGCATGGAAGAATATCAACATTGAAGGGAATTACATTGAATAAAACAACTAATTTTGCCAAAAAAATGTGTTTTACTATGGTAGGCCGGGGACTTTTGATATATATATATATATATATATATATATATATATATATATATATATATATAATTATTTTAATATAATATATTTAATATATTATATATATTATAATAATTAAAATATAATATGGCCATACCGTGTAGAAAGAACGATGTTGATTTAGCAGCTATCCAATCATCCGTCTTTGTCCATTTGTGTACTGTTGCAATATTTGGAATCTGTGTGCCGGTCAAACCATGCCGCATCGACCTGAACAAGTGGTAGCCAGAAAGAGCTATGTCTGGTGAGTACGCTGGGTGCGATAAAACTTTTGTAACGTGTGGCCGAGCATTGCTATACAAGAAGAGAACTTCGATAGTCCTTTTTACACCAATAAGCACAATAAGAAATGCAACCGCGATGTTGAAATGAATCAATTACGTTTTCGTGATATTTTCGTTACTTTTGGATCTGTCCTATTGCATGTAAATGTCTTTAAACTGTTATTTAAGAGTTTGGTCCAATAAGTCTTGCAATTTATGGTCGTCGAACTTTGTTGGTCCTCTAGGCCAATATTTGGCATTGGCATCAAAATCATCACATTGAAATAGTTGAAACCAACATTTTAAAAAGATTAAAAAAAAAGCAGCGCTATATCCTCCTGAAACCCATGTAATCTAACGTAACACATGGGCTGAAAAGTACCAGGCATAACGAAAAAAATGCTTTTTTTTTCAAAATTGGCTTTATTTATCAATATAATCTCTATCAAGTGCCACAAAATCATTCCAGTGTTGCTCTAAATTTCAATACCACATTTTGATCTGTCCACCCAGATGAGGTTCGTTTTGATTCCGGAGTGAAGTGATGGATCTATGTTTCATCAATTGTCACATATCGACGCAAAAATTCCGGTTTATTACGTTTAAACATGGCCAAACACTGCTCAGAATCATGAACACGTTCTTGTTTTTGGTCAACAGTGAGTAAACGTGGCACCAACTTTGAACATATCTTTCCCATAGTCAAATGCTCATGTAATATAAAATCAACACGTTTTTTTGATATCTTTACGATGTTAGCAAACTTACACAACTTCACTTTTCGATAATTCAAAACGATTTTGTGCATATTTTAAAATGTGTTCTGGGGTTATCATCTCATTTGGACATTCACAGCGTTCTGCATCATCGGTGTCTCTACGACCACGTTTGACCACATCAAAGCCAGCAAACCAACATTTTATTATTATTAATGATGAAGCGGAGTCCGTATAATACTTTTCAAGCCATTACTTCGCTTGAACGGTATTTTTTTCCCATCAAGAAGCAGTATGAAATTAAAACACGAAAGTGTTTTTGATCCATTGTTTTGAAAATAAAAAAAGTAGTATCACTCTTAGCACCATAACTCACAAACATATGAGTAGAATATCATACATTTTTTATCATATTATATTATCATAGTTTTTTTTTGAAGATCAGTACTAACTGAAAAAGTGGTGAATGCAATAAAACTAGCGCTATCTATATGTTAGGCCCGAGACTTTTCATTCCATGTGTTATCAGAGTAACGTACTATGATACATTAAATGATCGCGATGTCATTGAAGTGTGTGAACTTTTTTATTATGTTTATTACCATCCGACCTGATTAAACGACTTATTAAATAGGTTTTAGAATAACATTTGACTAGTAATTAAATTAAGTTTGATTTTAAGTTTGTACAGGAAATCATTTATTGAAGAGATATTTGACATGTTATTATATAATGTAAATCACATAAGATACTAATTGTCCATTGGCCAGATTGTTGTTTGCTAGAAGAATGAAAAATTTTATACCAATAGTACTGGATGTAAAACTGTTCTTTATATAGAGAAATGTCAAAACCATCCAACTTAATAGTTAGGTTAGATTGTTTATCAGTTGTATACAATTTCACCGATAGATAACGCATATCAAAATATGTACAAGCACCTTACAAATATTTTGTATATTTTGGAGTGCAAATTTCAAAAGGATTGACACTATGAATTGACACTTGAGTCTACCGTCTTGAGATGGTCAACAAAACATGAAAATCTGATACCTGAGTTAGTATCAGTTTTGAATTATTTCTAAACTGGCAAAACAAAAAACTCAGGATATTATTGTGTCAAATGCATTCGGTTTACAGTTTATTTGACAGATTTAGTTTCTCACGCTTGGAAATTCTTTCGTGGGAAACGATTTTCATCAAACGAAAAGATTCCATTATTTCCCAAAAATCAATTCTTACACTTTTTTACGAGCAATCGGGATTCGGAAAACTGTAGGCTTTGTATTCACAACACGACGGTGAATCGAACTGATGTCCAAGAACTATAAATATTTATTTATTAGAACAACAATTTAGTCAAAATATTCTGAATTACATGGAGATTCCTTTTTACCAACGAGGGTTTTTTGGACTAGAGCTACTGTTTAACGTAAGTTCTGAACCACGATCCTTGGCATTAAGCCTACCGACTGTCTAACTTAGAGACCATACCCCAAGACATCCGGTTTTACCCAGCCTGGTTACTGGCGTGATTGGATTGGTAGTTCCTTGTCAGTTTTTTCACTGTTGCCTATAAAGACATTTACAATTACAATCACAAACATACCTCGGCAGGATTCAAACCCGCGACTATTGCAGCACTAGGAGGACCGTCCTGTTGCCTTAACCATTGCACCACTAAGTCGGCGCCAGCAGACTTGACAAGTCATTTGATCTGCAAATACGCGAGGAGGTGACAATTCACCGACAATCTTAAAAAAATCATCAAAAATCAAAAAAATCTATGGTACACCATTATGTTTGTATAGTACTTTTGCCGAATAGTTTGTCAATTTCATTTGATTAAATAATATTTATTTTTGAAAGAAAAACATTATTACTTACATTTCAGTTTTCAGTTATTTAATAGTTTAATTTCATTTCAATTCATTATGAATTGAACAAATGCACGGTTAGACTGTTTTTTCTATTGGTGATATCAGATGAAGCTGTACGAATTCTTTCCTGTATAAATTGTGAGAGAGGAAGGGACAGAGATAATTGTTTGGAGCAGTTTGTTTTATTTCCTCCAACGGTAGTATAAGCGAGACGGAGATGTATATATTCCTTCACGTACTAACTTTAATAAAGAAAATAAATAATTACTAAATACTATTACCATGAAATGAAAAATGTAATTTTAACGGAAGTACAATTACTTTTATATCTGAATGTTCTGTGGATCTGTAAAAAGGAATGGAATAATAACCCCACAAATGTTTTATTGTATTTTAATAATACGTTATTTTATTTAGTTATTGTTATTTTAAATTGTTATAATAAATATAGAAAATACAATAGAACTTAAACAAAACCTAAAAATTAAAGATATACATTAACCATAAATACTAAATAAAAATTAAGCATATCCCAATCATAGAAAGAAACTGATTCATGATATAACTAAAAATGATCGCACAATAACTACCAGAGCCTTTTTAAATAAAATAAATGTTTCATTTATTATTGAACGGAAATATTTTTTAATCACTATTCAAAAATATAATATACATGTTCATCTTTTCTCCCGTGATGTGATTTCTTCGAATATTAACAATTTGGCCAGATTTTGAAAAAATTCGTTCCGATGTAATTCAAGTAATATCATTTTATGAGCTTGCCAAAAATCTAATGGGTTTTCTGAACGCCCAATAAGTGGCATTTCCAAATACTGTTTAATTTGTAAAGTTATTGTAGTACCTCGTGTAATTATTTCTTTCATTCTAGCTAGATTTTTTTATCAAAAGGTCTTCAGATGTAATTCATTCTTCGTCAGTATTTGTGTCTTGAATTTCGAGTTGTAGTACTGTATTTGTATTTTTTGAAGTTAGAATGCAAGATATTTCTTTTGTGATAATTTCTTGTATCGCCTCAGCATTATTTATAATACCAAATACTGATTTTTTAAATCGAGGACTGCAGATAGCAGAAGTTGAGGATTCTCTTTCAAAATACTCCGAAACCATATGCAATGCATAATTCTACTGAAAAGTTACAAAGTAATAAAAATAGATTGTAAAAAAGATTTCTCTGTTGATAAATATTTCTCCGCTGATAAAATGAATGTTTACCAAAGGGTCGCGACCATCATTATTTTCTTGTTTTTTTTTATTAGCCAAGAAAAGAAATTGTTGAATATTAAAGAAGAGTTTTTCTATTAGAAAACGTATTTATTAGATATATTTAGTATAAATATAGTTTTATAGTATATAGTTTATAACCTCTTTACGGTTAATATTTTTTTACGAAATTTAGTTGCTACTGTAAAAATCTTCTTCAAACAGTTTCGAGTCAATGAAATTTCTGGAACCTTTTGAATCTAAATTTATTATTCAAGATTTTAGGAAAGAGGCTTTAAAGAAGATTACCTATTATTTCCATAAAAACAGTCACAAGTATTTTCCTATTTATCATTCACAATTTTAATATGTTTGCCCTATTACATTAATAATCTTGAAAAATAGCGTTCCAAAATGCTGCTATATTACTATACAATATATTGTTATTTACAAGCAAACCAGTAAAAAAATCATAAAACTATATATATTAGATATAAATCTATGCAAGCCTAAATTCCGCACATTATTGTCAAGGTCTCAAATAGGACGACAGAGCCAGTATGTTAAAAAATCAGTCGAATGAAGCTAGTAGAACCGAAAATAGTAACTAAAAGTACACCATCGAAACAGTTGATAGTAAATAGTAAAACAGTTACTAGTAAAATCAATCGAACCAAAAATGAAAACTGGAACAGTCGATAGTGAAAAGTAGTCAATTACTAAACAGTCGATAGTCAATTTCAGTCGAAAGTTAACTACGCTAATTATTATAATATATGGTAAGTATAGTGATCCTAGTATACTGTCAGTAAAAACTAATTTAGATTTTATTTATGCTTGAAGACAGATGACAAAATGGTATGAGAGTCAAACTAAAATTATTGAAAATATATAATATGTTTTTTGTTTTTAATATAAGTTTGTATATAATTATACTTTTGTTAATTTCTTGCTTTAAATGTATTCAAAGTAACTGCCATTCATAATAACACATTTTCTATTGTCTCCTCTCAACTATCATCTAAAACTCCTTTCAACTCCCTCCAAAGTTTCAAAGCTGTTTGATACCTCTGATACTCTAGCGAGTATTCTTAATGAAAACCTTTCCCTTGCAAAGGCACATAACTTTTTTAAAGTAAAAAATAAATATTTCGAGAATAAATTTTCAGTCATTTATGTGTGTTAGTGTATATTTATTAGTTTAGTTTCATAGTCTTTCTTGAAAAACAAGTTATATAATGCTGGGTAACGAAAAAAAAAACAATAAAAAATATTTCTAAGGTTTCACAGTATCGTAAATAAGTGGTATTCTTGGTTTTCGTATTTCAGGTTTGAAAGTCATAAAAACTAGCATTATTCTATGCAACTAAAGATCATTTGTTTAAAAATGGATAGGTCTAAATTTAAAAAAATAATATCTGTTCTTAATAGTTTGTGCTATATTTTCAATATTGTTGGCATTAAAGTTCATTCTAATCTAATTCAATTTTATCGTCTAACAGCGACCGTAAAAAAGTTGTTAGCATAGCTGTTCCCATTTTTATGCCTCTATTCCAAATTTCAGAGCAAATAGCCGCTTTTTCAGAATGTAATGGCTTTAGGATTTTGGCTTTGTTTACACAATTTTCAAGATAATAAATTCATTTCGAGTGAACAGATGATTTGATAGAATTCGTTATAATAATTTTTTAACATTTCCCAACGTTGTTCAAGGATAAGACGATCTATTTATTATAGTGGAGTTTTCACATGTATATGTGAACATCAAGTAGTTTTAGATTTAAGGAGGTGAAATAAAGTATTAAAAATATTTCTGTTTCCATCGGTGTCAAAATTAGTTGATTTACAATCCTTAAATAAACAAAAAGGAATTTTTTAAAATTCCAATGTGCTATATAACTCATGTATACAATAAATACGTATATAAATAACTAATTTACAATTTTAGTAAGATAATGCATGTCTGACTGTTTATTTTGTCCGAGTTGTTTGTTTCCAGCAGAATGTGCATTATTATTGAAATTGTTACATAATATTTTGAGTGTTTTCTTGGTAAATTATTTTTTGAATTATTCATACTAATAATCGTGGTTTAAAATGATGAGTGGTTTAAATTTGACCGTAATTCATCAAGTTAGCTATGTTTATTTTGTAAAAGTGTAATTGTTTTAGCATAATTTTTTAAATTGTTCTGCTGGTTTGGCTGTCGGTATAACGATATAATATTATATACTGCGTACATTAATGTTATTTGCTGGTATCGGGTACCAATTCGTTATAGAGTTTTTCAGAAAATAACGTTCAAGAGAAGTTCAAATAATTTTATGATTCAAAACTTCTTGTTTGCTTTCGAAAGCACGTTTATACTTATATATTACATACTAATATATATAATATATCATATATATTATATATTATATACATTATATACTGAAATATAAAATATTAAATCATCGAGTAATGGAACTCTTTCTAATGCCTTTTTAATATGCCAAATATCATTCCATTCATTCTATCCGTGAGTGAATTTTGGTGCCTCATAATTACTTTACTAATTTTTTCAAGAAATTAACAAATTTGATATAATTTGGTAGCCTCAGATGTCGAGTAAATTATTTTATCATCTTATATGTTCTGGAACAACTTGTTTACGGTGTGTAACAGACATTGATAAAAAAATTCAAGAAAGTGTCGAAGGTACCATAGGGAAATAATTGCGCTATTTGTAACACGAGAAATGTCATGGAAAAGTATATATTTTTTTTAGGAGAACTGTAAACGTAAAAAGTCATGAGTGGAGATGCAACTTAGGACATTCACTTAAATAATATTCTTATGTTTATCTGGTGAGACATAAAAGACGTTTTTTTACAATTCGTTTGACATCGAGCTTTTAGTCACTCGATCGAGTGACTCAGAAGGCTCATTTGAACTTTGGTAAAATTTGGCCCAAACCCGGGAAACACTTTTAGAAACTTATGGCGAATTAAATCCAAAATTTGGTTTCAATTAGTTAATATGGCGATTTAGTTTGTCATTAAACAACAGCCTGAAGAAAAAAATTCGAAGAGGATTAATTGCAAGACTTGTTAGACAAAAATCCACCTCAGAATCTCAAAGAACTCACAAAGTGTTCTCGGTCAGCTTAGCTATTATATTAATTAAAATTTTTCACACGTTTAAATCGAAAGGGAAAGATCCAAAAGGAACGAAATAGCTACCACACGAATTGATTCAAAATGTCATTTAGAATTCTTCCAACATCATGATTTGAATAGTTCGCTATGCCAAAGAAAGTTTCTGTGGCATATTGTGACTGGCGACGAAGCGTGGAGTTACTACGACAATCTTAATACCATCCATATTGACACCAAAACCATAAAATTTTGCTGTGCACATGGTGGGATTAGCAAGGTGTAGTGTAGTACGAGTTTCTAAAACGAAATGAAACAGTTACAATAGATATCTACCGACGTCAACGAATTGAACTACGTATTGTTACAAAACAGGCCAGCAATATCAAGTAACAGACGCAAGTCATCTTCATCGCATCATCTTCTCACATGACATTACTCGGCTGCACATTGCAAATGTTGTGAAGTATATACTGTTCCATGTTGCGACCCAAAAGTTCTGGCGCACCCAGCGTACCCATTAGACATAACGTCATCTGAATACTATTTGTTTAGATCGAGACAGTATAGCCATAGAGTAATAGAGACAAAATAAACAAACATCATAAACAAACCACTTTGGAACAAATTAAAATTACTTCTTTAGTCTTTTTCCTTTTTAATATTTGTTTAGTGTCATCAATTTAATCTATTAGAGTTCTGTCTTTTTGTTTCCTTATACTGAAAGCATACTTTGAGTCTTTCCCTTATAAAATTCTGTTTACCTATTTTATCCAAAACTATATAGCGCACCTTATTATTTTTAATCTTCTAACTGGAAAATCATTATGCAGTGTACAATTAAAAGGTTTTAAATTTACATTTTTTAAAGATATTTGACAAAAATATGTTTTATTATCGACGTGGCAATATCGCGGGATAAAATAAAAGAGATAACTCAAAGAGCTACTGGCAGTATATTAAAACAATTTTCTGAGGCATAAGATATTTCCTTGACTGGTTTGTTCGCATGGGAACATCTGGAATTGGAGTTATAGTCATCCTTTCTTAGTACGAAATGTAAATTATCTAAAGGGCCTTCATGTTCATCCTCTTTATAATTTCCTAAAAACGAATGAGATGAAAAAAATTAACTTATGATGAGCGCTTCAAATGATTTTTCAAACATACTAGCCGTAGGATGTATATTCCTGAATCCATGAGCTTTAATAGATCCAACAAAAATTCCAAACAAACTTGGTTAAGTAGCTAATATATTTATTCGGATAAATTTAACAAAATTAACATAATTTTAACATATTTTTTTTTCTTTAATGAAATGAACCGCTCAAGATAGTTATAAAGTTTTTAATTGATGACACTTTCAATCTTTCAACTCACACAAATTTGTTCTTACTTGGCCAATAACATTTAAGCACTATTTAAGTGCCGAGTCGTCTTGCACCAAAATTCCTCATGTATTCTTTTTACATACTTTAAAGTCTCCTTTTACCAACTATGGGTTTATCTGGACTGGACCTACTATTTAACGTGGGCTCTGAACCACGGTCCTTGGCATTAAGCCTACCGACTGGCGAGTACCAACTTAGAAATCATCCCAGAAGACATCTGGTCTTACCCCGCCTGGTTACTGGCGTGACTGGGATCATTTTCCTTGTCGGATTTTACACTCTTACCTAGGACAATCACAAGTATTAAACAATCACAAATATAAATTTACGACCATGCCCCAACAGGATTTGAACCCACGGCTATCGCAACAGTAGGAGAACCATCCTGTTGCCTTTACCACTGCGCCACCAAGCTGGCAATCCTCATGTATTACATTTCGGTTAATCCTCTCTTAATAGGTTTGCATTCAGGAGCTATTATTTTAGTGGAGTTGCAACTATTGATCTCAGAAGAAATGTATCTAGTCATTTGCATAACTTCTGTCGGAAGGGGATTAATTTATAAAATTATAAAATAAATATTTGATATTTATATATATGAATAAACTTACCTCAACTTACAACAACAAAGCATGCTGTAACGATCATATATTTCTTTGATACTTAATCCAACCAGTTTGGGATTTTTAACGTTGTTAACCATTTTTTAATGACAGCCAAATACTTGTTTACAAAAAAAACGATTCTACCTGTGCACTCTGGGTACACAACACATCCTAGATCGAGAATTCACTTAATTGTCACTTAATTCACTTAATTCACTTGTAAACAATTAATACAATTTGATTAGCACACAAATTGGAAAGGCTGAAGAAGAGCAAAAATAGTTCGATTGTTGGATCGCTGCCAAGCCAACATCGTTCTTTAAACACAGTATCACCATATCGCCAGAAAGATGGGAAACAGTTGTAGAAAAATATTTGGATTAATATATATACCACCGAGTTTATAGTACCAAAAATTCATAGAAATGTATAGCAATTAAAAATATTTTATAAAAATTAAGTACGTGAAATGAAAAAAAAAAAAATTCGACAACAGATTTTTCTGCTGTTTAATATTAATCACATAACAGATTTATAACTAATTATTTATTTCGTGACAAATTCAGCCGAAAACATTTAAATACAAATTCTGGAGACCTTCAATTTCAGCCTTCGCTAAACTATACAATACTTAGACAATACGGATCACTTTTCTTACGACTCAATTTAAAATCAATTATCCAAGAGTTCTAAAAAATGAAATTAGTCGGTTTTTATAATCTAGTATATTCAGTTTAATAATGCTACTATAAAAAATTAACTGACACGCTTCATATTGTTTCATAATGAGGTTGATTACCTATAAAAATATCAGTAGGCATTTTATTTCGAAATTACATCTGGAAGACCTGATATCATTTATTACTATATTTATAATATATGATTTTTTAATATGATATATGGATTCGATTATTATAATGCCGGTAGTGTGACAAAAAAAATTCAAACAAAATAAAGGGTATGTGTTAGTTTAACATATTTAATATTTAAATAATATATTAATATTAAAAATAAATAATTACGATTAATTTATATTTAAAGTGCTATGAGTGTGTGTTAAAGTCTTCATTTATTTTGTCACATTTATGTCGAGTTTACACTAAAATAAAAAAAAAGCTTTCTGACATGATAAAACATAATACTGTTTTATTACGAAATCATTTTAACCCTGATATAATCCTGTATATTGGTTAAGACGTTGTGTGTACATGTGAAAAAAATGGTCTTTTTTCTGTTTGCTATTTGGTTGTCCAATGTAGCAATTAATCAAGCTGCGTAAAAATTCTCTAAAGTAATTTAAATAATGAATAATAAGTGTTGTTATAAAATGGAATGCGATATATTATCTTTTTTATTCTCATTTGAGCCTTTTTCTCGAAAATGCGATTTCAATTAGAGAGTATGGACAACCCCTTTATGAAGATGTCGTTGCATTCCAAAAAAGTTATCAAGGATGGATAGGATCAAAGGATTATTGGTAGAGCATTAGTTGAAATAAGTCAGAAAAATCAAGTAGCCTCTTCGTTCTAATAAGCGCTGCTTTTCATACAGATACACATACAAGCATATTCTTTTCCTATATCTCCTATCATAACTAATATACTCTTGGAATATTTTGAAAAAAAAGACACTAGTCAGCATTCCATTTTCTGTTTGGTTTGGATATGTGAACGATACCGATGTTAGAAAACCACTCGGATATTTTTTTATTAGAGATTTTAGAACGACGAAAGGCAACGGTCAACTAGGACATCAGGTTTACAGGAAACCAATACATAACATATACATAAACATATACAGGGGTGGATAAAATAATTAATACTTCGTCATTTGCTTCAATGATGTTTATGAGATGGAAATTTATTCTTTTCTCTAAAACTTAATGGCTTAACTATATTGAGGTCAGGCTATTATGCTAGCCAGGGGAAGATACTTGGTGATTCTCATGCTCCCCAAAGCAATATTGAATTTTTGGTTGTATGTATCATCTTGGAATCAGACAGTGTTTGGTAGATATATATTAATTGTAACAATAACTTGATCATTGAGAATGCCGAGTGTCCAGTTAATATTAAGTCCAGATTTTGTCATTGTTATGAAGAATTTCGCAATTGCAGCTCTTCCATAAATATTGGCTGTGTGGAGCTCTACCCGCACTGTTTTTGTCGAAACTGTCAGTTCTGTTTATTTTTTTGTCAGAGTTGCTGCTTTTCTGCTGTCACTTTTGCAGCGGTAGTTTTATTTTGTCTAGCCCTAATACTTTTTAATGTTCATCAGTATATGTTGCATGGTGTTGCATACACAGTGTTATGCTAGCAACCATCTTAAAGGTTATCCATTTAGAACTTTTTAATTCTTCATCATATTTGAACCAGTATTAGTTCATACCTCAGACGTGTTCTTCCTTAAAATAAATACAGTTTGAGAGATACAAATAAAGAGATCCTCAAAATTACAAATAAGATACTCTATTATAAGATCTAAAACAGAAGAAGATAAGAGTGAAGAAGTTTTGCAATAACCCGTATTGGAAGGGCAATGAAGAAAACATCAAATTTATATATTATGTAGAAGTGTCGCTTTGTATTGCCGTTCAATCAATCGCCTCTTCGTTCAGTAAACTAAAACAGTTTCTTAAGTAAAATAATTTTTTTTTGTTTAAAATATTTTCATACTTTAAAGCTTATATAGTTATGTTTAGTTAAGATCTATCATATAAAATTAAAGTTTTACACATTATATGTTGCATCTAAAATTTGGTTTTGTGTGTTAGTAATTGTCGTTTTAAAGAATTTTCTATTTTCTTGAGGACTATTAATTAATTGTTATAAACTAAAAAGTTTAATAAAATGTTTTTACGAAAAGTTTTACCTCGCAATTCCGTTACGAAAAAACTTATGCTGTCATGTTGAAAGTAGATTGTGTGATTTGAAAGTGATACATTTTATTTGTAAAATAAGGAATTATCTAGAGTGTTGATAAATTTGTCATTCTCATTCTCATTTTCTAAAATCCTGGATTAAGTCTGGCTAACTATCAACATCAATTGCAAATACAATCAGTATATTCAGAGATACTTACTGTTGCAATGGATGCTCTTGAAATTTCAAAGCTAGTTAAAAGACATTTAGAAATACTCAAAGTTCTATTTCATCCATCTTAATTACCAGATGTTGCTCCGTTCAAGGCAAGACAGAATGATTTTCATTTTCATTTTAAATAAACTATTTTCCTAAGAAAAAAAAACGCTACAAATTAATTCCAATGTATATATATATATATATGTATATATATATATATATATATATATATATATATATATACTATATATATATATAGTATATAAAGTGTATTACATTACATACATACATATAAACTATATGATCTAGGTCAACGTAATCTTTGGCCATAGCATTGAACTAGTCCTTCGTACACCTGTTTTTATCCTGTGTAGTTCTAAGGAATTCCTGTGTGTTTTATTTTTTGATGTATAAGTTCAGACATTTTAATGACGGGTATTGACTGGCCCACAGCAGACGTGCTTGTTTTGTTTTAGCATAATTAACATTCTAACAGCAATCCAACTGGTTTGCAAATTGGTTTCGGTTTTCATTGTAACTACCTCGACAAATGGAAGGATCTTCCTCCTTGGTTTGTTTAAAATAATTGAATTAGAATGACGTTCATATATAATACTCCCGACATTGGATCGAGTACTAGTTGAAAATGTAAAACAGTTTAATTAGATAAGGTTTAATTTACCATTGAACATATTATTCAAATTAGTATAATATAAGTTACAAAAAAAAGATATTTTATAAAATAATATTAGAGAAATTTATTTTTATTATAACAGATGTATTTACAGTAAATAAAACATCTTCATAATTTTACTAATTATTTATAGAATATAGGTTTAATGAGTTTAAATTATTGGGATAATTAATTTTTTCTGATTCGGAATGATATTTTAATTATATGTATGTCATATGTCAATCTATCTACTGCAGTTTAATTAGATAAGGTTCTATTTTCCATTGAACATATTGTTCAAGTTAGTATAATATAAATTACAAAAAAATA
Source organism: Rhynchophorus ferrugineus (assembly GCF_030347505.1). Classification (NCBI taxonomy): domain Eukaryota; kingdom Metazoa; phylum Arthropoda; class Insecta; order Coleoptera; family Curculionidae; genus Rhynchophorus; species Rhynchophorus ferrugineus. The sequence goes on from NW_027472580.1 coordinate 48,435,906, forward strand.
AAACATATTTTATAAAATTATATTAGAGAAATATATTTTTATTACAACAGGTGTATTTACAGTAAATAAGACATCTCGATAATGCTGTTTTGTTACTAAATATTTATAGAATGTAGGTTTATTGAGGATAATTAATTTTCTTTCTGGTTCAGAATGATATTTTAATTATATTTATGATTATTTAATTAACTATGTCATATGTCATTCTTATCTCCTGTAATTTTTTCTGACTTTTTTTAATACTGTGATGAAATACTGACGCAAAAATGGTTGCATTTTTTCCTTATGTATCCCTTTAGTCGAGACATAATTTCAATAAGGAATATTAATTGAGTGTTATACAGCGTTTGCATGAAGCTCGTTAGTTCAAGAGGTCGGAACTATGGAGAGTTATCTGTGTTGGATTTTCATCATAGTAATATAAAATAAATTTGTAATAATCGATGATCTGCATCTGGTAGTGGTAATAGAGCTTCTATTAAGTAATAAATTTGTCCTTGTATCCTGTGTCCTGCAATTGCTTAAGATTTTGTTAGCTTTTTTCATATACAAAATTGAATGTTTAATTTTTATGGTACAATAGCTTGAAAGTGGGATTGAAATTGTTAACATGCGTTAGGGCAAACGATAACATTACGAAACAACTATTATTATATTTATTAATGTTGATCATGAAGTAGACTAACAGGTAAGAAATAATCTAACAGGTCAATTGAAAAGTCCCCGATCTGATATATAGATGGCGCTGCTAAAATTAAATCCGTATGTTTTTTAATTAGTCCTAACCGTCAAAAGATGCGTGTATAAATTTGATAGCTGTTGGATCATTTGTTTTGAATTACAACAAAAGAGTTTGTCACCGACGAAAACACTTAAAAAATCCACAAAATGATTTTGAATTAGCGTAAATTGAAATTGAATGAAATAGCAGACACTCTAAAGATATCAACTGAACGTGTACATCATATCATTCACGAATATTTGGGTATGAGGAAGCTCTGTGCAAAGTGGGTGCCACGCGAGCTCACTTTTGACCAAAAACAACGACGAGTTAATTATTGGGAGCTGTGTTTGAAAATGATAAAGCGTAATAAACCGATTTTTTGCGTCGATATGTGACAATGGATGAAACATGGCTCGATCATTTCACTCCGAAGTCCAATCGACAGTCATCTGAGTGGACTGCATACGATGAACCCGCTCCAAAGCGTGGGAAAACGCAACAGTCGGCTGGCAAGATTATGGTGTCTATATTTTGGGATGCGCATGGAATAATTTTCATTGACTACCTTGAAAAAGAAGAAATCAATAGTGACTATTACATAGCGTTATTGGATCGTTTGAAAGAGGAAATCACCGAAAAACGGCCGCATGTGAAGAGAAAGAAAGTGCTGCTTCACTAAGACAGTGCACCGTGTCAAAAATCAGTGAAAACGATGACAAACATCCATGAATTGGGCTTTAATTTGCTTCCTCATCCACCGTATTCTCCAGATCTGCCCCCCAGCGACTAATTTCTGTTCTAAAATCTCAAAATAATACTCGCTGGAAAGAAATTTTCGTCGAATGAAGAGGTGATCGACGAAACTGAGTCCTATTTCGAAGCAAAGGACAAATCGTAGTACAAGAATTGTATCGAAAAGTTGGAAGGTCGCTATAATCGGTGTATCACCCTTGAAGGGAATTATGTTGAATAAAAAAAATAATTCTGCCATAAACATGTGTTTTACTGTGGTAGGCCGATAACAAATTTGAAATTAATTTTTTAAAGTATGTTTTACCATAAACAGTAACTGCATATTTCAACTCTATTCCTGATAAATTGTTACTCAATCGGAATTAGAATATGATTCGATATTACTGTTAGCGCATAGCTTTAACATATTTGTAATAATAAATGTCAGAATTTTTCAATTGATTTCACGTTATCGAATCGACGTACCTATCAAAAAGTACTTATATTTGTATGAAATATAAATTGAGGTAAAGTGTCAAAGTATGGCAAGTACATAAATGTATATATATATATATATATATATATATATATATATATATATATATACATACATTTAATAAATCTAAAACTTTTCATTTCAAGATGATAATTTTAGACTACTTTAGAATTCCAAAAATGTTGGTATTTTATTGAAAACTCGGATTACTGAAGTGATCAAAATACATTTGGAACAATATATAACACATTTGTGTTTTATAGTACGATAAAATTGAAATTTTTCCTTTTTTGGAGTGGTGTTGTTGATATAGTTGTTATACCAGTTGTTGTTTACGGTTGTTAAGAGATACAACTGCTTGTGCTTGTTGGATAAATAATTTGCATACACAAAAACCGATCATTACTCAAGCAAAATCATTAAAATGTTAAAGTTATGTGGAAACATAATAATGGTTAGTACCATGTAATATGCAATATGGATGCTTATTGTCAAGTTTTGTCTCATCTACCAGATACTTCTTATTATTAATTATCTCTTTATGGTTGAATGAGCGACGTATGGGGCTGAGCTGCAGTTCTGTTTTTATCAAAATAGAATCCAATTTATACCACCCTCAAAAGAAAATTTTCAAAATTTCACGATATTATTCTCCCAACTTTGAGAGTTGTTGTGTTAAGAATGACATTACCTTTGTTATTTTTAAAACAATGGATCAAAATCAATGTTGTGTTTTAATTTTACGCTGCTTCTTGATGGGAAAAGTATCGTCCAAGCGCAGCAATTATTTGAACAGTGTTATAAGGCTTTATTCCAATCAGAAGCAACAACAAAACGTTGGATTGCTGACTATAATCGTGGTCGTAGAGACATGATGCAGAACGCAGTGGACTTTCAAATGAGGTGGTAATACCAGAAAACATAAAAAAATCCACAAAATCGTGTGAATGATCGAAAAGTAAAGTAGCGTGAGTTAGCTAACACTATAAAGGTATCAAAAGAACAAGGCTTTATATTGCATGAGCATTTGGATATAAGAAAGCTCTGTTCAAGGTGGGTGCTCATTGTTGACCAAAAACAAAAACGTGTTGATGATTATGAGCCGTGTTTCGCCATGTTTAAACGTAACAAACCGGAATTTTTGAGGTCGATATGTGACGATGACGATATAATGAAACTTCCATCACTTTACTTCGGAATCAAAACGTCATTTAATTGGAGAGCAACTGGTGACATGCCTATTTTGAGGCAAAATATAAATCGTTCTAGAAAAGTAGTATTGAATTATTATAGCGGCCCTGAAATGATTGTGTTGCTCTGGATGGAGATTATGTTGATGAATAAAACCAATTTGAAACAAAAAAAAACGTTTTCTTTGTTATGCTCGGGGCTTTCAGCCCATGTGTTATATTCAAGATTTTAGCATCAGTTTTAATATGTATAGAGAAGTTAAATCAAAGACTTGATTGAACGGATTTCATTGCACCGTCAGTGGAGTAGCACATAGATATAATTCTGATACTGTGTGTTAGAGTATAAAATAATGTGCAGATTAATTAGCCAGTAATTGTGATCATATTGACTTTAAGGGGTCGCTGTGTCGTGTGTGTCGCAGTTGATGGGCTTTACTATATGCTGAAAGTTAATAACCCAAAGGTGTTAATTCGATGTAGTCAGCAGCTGAGGTTTGTGTGGAGCACATGTTAAGACACAGTTGGACACAGCCTGGTGAAGGCAGGAGTTCCCAGCACGAAAGTAGAAATTTTTATCAGGGTTTATGTCATGGAGGAATTCGTTCATTATTGCACTTTCTGCAAGCTTTGATAGAGAATTATAATGGTCTATAGAGTAATAGTTTAGAATTAGCCCCTTTCTTTAAATAACCGCGATGTGTGTGTTTCCAAGTATTTGGGAAGGAATTTGGATTTTGGATATAGGAATTATTTAAGTAGTAGACGCAGGAACGGAAATAACGGGTAATGACATGATTAAAATATGTGTATTTACAAACAGGTATAAATAATAAAATCCAGAATCTTCATTTATTAATGGTGAAAATCGCTAGATTTTAACTGTTATGAGGCGTACATTTTTTTTTATAGAATTCCATGAACATTATAAAAACTTTTTCTATAGTAATTTTGTAATTTTGCATAATTTAGTTTATATAATAATCAATTATGGTGGTTCATTGCGAGATAAAATACGCAAACATTTAGCAATGAATGATCGTTTACCCATTAAATTGAATTTTGTACACTTTCTTCGACAAAGTCAAATCGTGAAAAATAAGTTCTCTCGACCTGTGCTTCCGAAATAAAATGACGCGTAACATTTATTGTTCCACGAGCCTTGTTAAAATTTACCGATAGCGGAAATTGGTAAAGTTGGATTTATTCACGCATAGTAAGCTTTTTTACACTTTCAAATATTTTCTCGTTCTGTCACAGGGTCAAATTTTATATCGTTTAATTTTTATGGAACTAAACGATAATTGTTTTATTATTATCAACAAACAATACGATAGCCGAATTTAAATCAATATCCATAAAAAATCAATATTGTCATGTTTTTAAAGGTATATAATTTAATTATTTACTTCATTAGGGATTTTGATTACTGATATCTATTGGTGAAAACGAACTATTACTGTTATGTTATTGTTAAATAACCTAACATAACTGTTCATTAAAATTTCCCTATATCAAATAGTTTTCTATTTAATATTATTTATTTATTCAATATTTACAAAACTAATCATGATATCCTCAAAATTAGATTCTCTTCGTTAATTACCTGTTTTGTCTGATTAGAAAAAATCTGCTGCCGAATTCAATTTTCAATTCAATTCAAGAACATTTTGATGATGCTTTTGGGCCATATCTCAATGATCGATTTAGTTGACAATGACCAACAAATTCGAAGACAATTAATTGCAGCAATTGAATTTAATTGAATTAAAAGTCAGCTCAAATTCAAAAGTAGGGAAAATAGCTATTACACGAATTGAGTGAATATGCCTTCTTGAATAATTGCGGTTTCATTACTTGCAGGACACAAAAAAGACAGTTTCTGAAGAAATTATGAGTATAGATGCAAACACCTAATATATAAATTTTTTCGTGACCAAAAATGCCACCTTGGTTTGTTGGAAGCTTATTTTAGTATGGTAGTTTTGTAAATGACTTGCAACTTATTAATACTCAGAGAAGGACACAGTTAACGATATGTTATCAGCTTTGATATACAATGAGAGGCATTTCTTACAATTTTAATCGTAACTCTTAAGAAGTTCAAGACAAATAATAAAAAATATCCACAAAATATCCATTGACAGTGGATCGATGCTTGTAATGAAGATGATTAACATTACATTATTGAAATATTAGCGAGTGAAGAGAATACTTCTGATCCCAGTGAAGTGCTTAAGGGTTTGCTATTCGATGTTGTTGGAGTGAGAAATATATTATTTTACTACAACATATTAAACTGACCAAATAACTATATAATAGATCTATATATAATTCAAATATAGATAGATAGATCTGGATATAATTCAAAGATATTTTTTTAATAGCTTAGAACTGTTATTGTTTATTAAATAAATGCGGTTCTTTGATAATTAAAAAATATATTATTAATGTGTCTACTTGTTATGTGCGAATGAAAGTTCCTTGGCCTTAAGGTTACCGTTAGTTGCGTCTAGCCATATCTAATATGTTTACCTGGGCATTTTCTATTGAGCAGAACATATCAGAAAATGAGGAAAGTTGCAATTGAAAACCAAACAGAGCATTTTTCTAGATAATAAGCTTCTACTATTAATGTTTTGTGTAGTTATAAGTTTAGAAGAGAGTAATAGTTATTTTTTACTGGTGCAGTGCATTATTTAATTATTAATTAATATAGCATATTTTGTAATTCAGAAATAAAATTAGTAAGTAAAATTAAAAAATAATAGCTCTACTTTCAAACTTCTTTCACATGAGTGTGTTTTATGTTTTCACAATTATTATCTGTTTCGTTCTTAACATGATGATGCGAAGCTGTTAGTAGCGTACAGTGTCATCAAACTCAAAATAATTCATGTTCATTTAGGATTTATAATTGTACATTTATAAATGTTGTAAAATTAAACATATTAGAGACGTATACTTCCTTTTTGGTGACTTAAGCATTCTAAGCTTAAGATTGACTACAGGGTTAATACAGTTACTAGACATGAAATAGATGCATTTTAATGTTACTGAGGAGTTAGTTTATTGAAGTGGATCATTTGCGGCCATAATATTTAATATATAGTTTCGATAGTTCAACATCAACACAAACTAATTTAGACTTAATTTAGTTTGGAAATTTTCTGTTTAAAAACATAATTTTGAAAATAAATAAAAAACATTTAAAAATATTGTGTAAACATAATACACAATATTACACTAAATGTGTAATTTCCAAGTTTAAATCCTGTTTCTAGGAAACTGTAATTATTGAAAAGTACACAATGCTAATACCTTGGGTTTAAAATAAACCGGTCATATTATATCGGAAATTTTTTAAACTTTTTATTTACATAATTAATACATAATTCCATTTTATATATGTATAAATGTTAAATGTTTTATGTACTTAAATTTTTAATATTTTAATTTATGTTTTTTGTAAAGGGAAATTTTAAATTATTCCTTATTTTTACTTTCAAGGTAAAATGTATTGATTAATAATAGAACTGGTAAAGATATAGCACATATTTTTGTTTTAATTAATTTGAATATGAAAAATATTATAGCATTATCGAAATAAATTTATTAAGGATAAATTGCAATATTAATGGTTCCATTAAATTTCAGTAATAATCATAATTTAGTTATAAGATCAATATTAATATGAAATGTACAACAACTTTTAACTTTTCCACCGATATAAACATAATAACATATAATACTATAAAGTAGATTAAAATATTTATATAGTCTCAGACTAAGGTCGTGATTTTTCAAATCTAAATATTATTCATATATTATGATATTTGATGAGTTATTAAATACATATAGAATGTTAATACTTTAGGATAAAACGCACAGTTCCATAATTAGTATTCATATTTATTATAACCATAGGAGAAATCCATAAAACTGGGGTTGACTTTTATAATTTGGGAAATTAGATTAAAATTAATTATTAAGGTACTTATTAGGCTCACTTATACCCATCGGGTTAATGTTTTTGACCTACTATGTTCTTTAAATTTCACATTATACTGTTACTCCAATTAAATATGTGTTTAAATGTATAAAGATTTTTATATTTTGTATTTATTTTGTTTGTCATCTATCTATAATATTTAAATTAATTATACTGTCCAAAAAGGTTAAAGCTAAAGCTTAACGAAAATCAAAACTATTTAATCGAATTCGACCTCAATCATACCCTCCTAATTTGAGTATATTTGAACAATCCTAGATGGAATTCCTTTCGATACAAATATATGTGTGTTATGTCGTTTAAAATGCGTATTTGCCACTTCCAAAAACTGTTCCCTTGTTTTAAACATTGACATATCGGCTGCATGGTAGGGATTAAATTAAAATTGAAACCAAATAGACAGACTTAAAATGCGATCTCCCACGTATAATGTCGTAGCTTAGTTTTGTTCGCTAAACCCTGAGACCCGGAACAGGGGGAAATTAAAAAATAGGGTTAAAATATTATTTTCATTACAAGGGAAAATTAAGAAATAGAATTTTAATAAAATATTTTATCATTTAACATTCGTATAAAACATTTTTAAAATATATATAAAAAAACTGTCCAGTGATAATTTATTTTCTAATTGTGCATTGTTATTGATTTAATATTATACAAAGTAAAAAAAAATATAAATTAAGAAATCACTACTGAATGTAGTGATTACGTGGATACTTAATTGGACACTATCCATATTATATATAAGCAATAAAAATTTTCCATTTTTGTTCTTTGCAATCCTGTTCACTTTTTTCATTCACCAGCACAAGCAATTTCTAATTATTATTACACTGCCGTTGCTCGGTATTTTGTATACAATTAATCGTTTAATGGAAAACACCATTTGATGACATAATATTTGAATGAGAATTTTCGCAAAATTTGGATTGGATTTTATTTTGGAACATTTTTTGCCAATAAATAGAAAAAATTAGGGATAACCTGGCACACAAAAATATATATAACAATTCTTGCTTGCAATATGCTTGCTTGGTTGATTTAAACAAATATCTTCCATATTAGGGTTCATAAGGCGCTAGAGCAGAATCAAAACAGCAAATATTAAATATGTAGTAATTATTGTGTCATAAAGCTTTAAAACTTAAAAAATAACTTATAAAAAATCAGGTATTATTCTGACTCACGAAACATTCTGCCTATTTGATTCTATTAAAATTATATTTAAACCCTTAAATATATTTTTGATATTATTATTTTATTATATTATATTATTATTTTTGACCCTTAAATATATTTCGCAATGTGTAAAACTGCTAAGAATTAAGAAGATTATATATATATATATATATATATATATATATATATATATATTAATATATATATATAAGTGAATCGTTGTTCGTTAGTCTAGCTAAAACTCGAGAACGGCTGGAGCGATTTGGATAATTTTGGTCTTGAAGTATTTGTGGCAGTCCAGGGAAGGTTTAAAAGGTGAATAAATATAAAAATATTCGAAATTAAATAAAAACAACAATTTCGTTTTTTCTTTGATGTATACCCCGTAGTTCAGAAATCAAACAGAAAGAATAGTTTGAAGAATAGGAAATGAATAACTAATTAGAATTTTTATATCTATATATACATAAATGAATCGTTATTCGTTAGTCTCGCTAAAACTCAAGAACTGCTGGACCGATTTGGATAATTTTGGTCTTGAAGTATTTATAGTAGTCCACGAAAGGTTTAGAAGATGAATAAAGATGAAAATACTCGAAATTAAATAAAAACAACTATTTTGTTTTTTCTTTAATGTATCCCTCGTCGTTCAAAAATCAAATAGAAATAATAGTTTAAAATGAATAACTAATTAGATATTTATTTTTAATCTTTATTATCTAATTTTTTAATTTTTATATCTTTATTCTCAGGAGGTAAAAAATAAACTTAATTTTAGCTAACTATAGTTGTTAACTATCTGATTATTTTTATGTAGATTAACTACAATTGTTAACTATATATTATATTATTTTATATTGATTGATAATAACTTTTGTCACAAATTAAATTTCTAACCGCTACCATAATATTTGACATTCGCAAACCAACTAATATGTCGATCCATCTTCTATGTCGATCGAGACCTCATACAAAGAGTGCATCCTTCTATCTTTTTGAGTGATGATTGATCTTGAGTCACTTCGGTGATCCTTTGTGATAATGACATTTCAAATTACGTGCTCTATTTTTTGTTAATTTTTTGTGATAGTGACAGTTTACTGCTAAGTGCTGGAGAACTTTTCTCACTTTGATTAATTGCAATTTACTTTACTGCTAGGTGCTCGAGAACCTTTCTTTCTTTGAATAATTACAATTTACGATGCCGAGGAGAAGACGACCTGACTTAGGTCGTCGCTGTCAATCAAATGTGCGAAGAGCTACCTCGCGTGCTAACCTCACTGATGACCAGAGAGAGACAGATCAAGAAAATAGTCGTATTGCTCTATCAGAATTGCGTTAAAAAGATACGTGTTTATTGATGGCAAATAAAGTATTGTCGTGTTTGGGAATGACAGTACCCAATCGTCATATGCACGATGCATTGAAGCATTGGCCGAAACAGTTCGTACAAATGTTCCACAATTAGATCAACAACAAAAAATTGCGTACGACACTTTAATAGAAGCTGTGAACAGTGAATCTTGAGGAATTCATTTCCTTGATGCTCCCGGAGGAACCGGAAAGATGTTCTTAATTTTATTGCTTTTGGCGAAGATCAATCAGATCGCGAAAAAATGTAGCTCTAGCGTCGGCTTCATCTGAAATAGCTGCGACTCTGCTAGGAGGCGGGAGAACTGCAACACGAAACACCAATTTGCAACATTGCCAAAAATAACGCAATGGCCAGGATCCTACGGGTATGCAAATTGATTGTTTGACTCTTCCAGTTCTTCCCCGATCAACTGCTCCTCATAAACTAAACTCATGCCTAAAATCCTCGAATTTGTGGCGATACGTAAAGACATTCCAATTAACAACTAACATACGAGTATTTTTGCAACAAGGTGAAACTGCAAATGTGTTTGCTAAGCAGTTGTTAGACATGGGAATTAATAGAGTCGCAGAGGACACCTCGATGGGATTCATTATATTACCCACAAATTTTTGTCATATCACAAACTCAAAAGAGGAGCTTATTCAGAATGTTTTCCCAGATATAGCGCACCTGTTCAATAACCATAATTGGCTGGGTGAACGAGCAATATTTGTGGCGAAAATTAAAAATGTCGAGGATCTCAATGCGGCAATTCAGAATTTTTTTCCGAGACAGTTGATTTCCTTCAAATCAGTCGACACCGTTATAAACCAGGACGACGTAGTCAACTATCCCACGGTTTTTAAATTCACTGGAATTGCCTGGATTACCACCTAACAATTTGCAGTTAAAAGTAGGATCAGTTGTCATCATGCTGCGTAACATTAATCAACCTCGACTGTGCAATGGAACAACAATGGCTGTAAAAAAGATGATGAATAACGTCATTGAGGCAACAATCATAAAGGGAAAATACAAAAGAGAAGATGTCTTGATCCCGATGATTCCAACGGATTTACCATTCGATTTTAAAGGTTTACAATTTCTGGCGTAAACGTCTGGCTTTTGCGATGACCATAAATAAATCTCAAGGCCAGTTGTTGGAATTTTGCGGAATCAACTTGGAGTTGACTCCCGGTTTCGCGCATGGACAATTATAGGTCGCTTGTTCGCGCGTCGGAAAACCGTCGTCTTTGTTTATTTACGCACCACAAAACAAAACAAAAAATATAGTTTATCAGAAAGCTTTAAATTAATTAACAAACTGTACCATAAGTGTGTGTGTCTGTAAGCATCTAATTGAAACCTTCTAATTAGCCAGTATTTCAGAAAAATTCTGTTTTTAAAGTCTGAAAGATGTGTAATTAATCGAAAATAATAATAAAAATTCATTCATACCGAGCATTTTTTTTATTAATTACGGATTATTAGGTCTTTTATTTATCGATTGAGCCAGTTGATTGTACGAAGTCTGCGGGGTCAGCTAGTTTCAAATAAATTGGTTCAGTAGAATTTGAAAAAATATTTAGAGAAAAACGCGTTTGAAGTTTAGTTTTTAGATGCCGTGGTTTTTTTTAGCAATAACTTATATATCAGTTATGGTACAAGGATATGGTCAGGCCAGTTAAATTTGGACGATCTAAAATCGTACGAAGCATACTTACGACTTTTTAACGACTTATCTGCATCAGTTCCTGATGACATCATTTATGAAACAATCGGTAATTTTATTGATTTTTCGAGTAACACAAATAAGGTACATAAAACATAATCGAGTGACTGCGTGTGTCATATGTCAGCGGAGGTATTGTTCATCTACGGAAAATAAGTTTCAACTAGTTAAAATAAATATAAACACTAACAACAGTTTTTATGCAGTATTAAAAGGCGATTTAACAAACAAAATGCCGTTTGTAATCGATGTTTATTGTATTAATATACGATTAGAATTTCAAGCAAAGGAACAATGTATAAAAATAATCTAACACGTGGATCGATTGAATAGTTTATTTAACGGAGATATGTTCAAATAGAACACGATATTGTTATACTTCTACTTTAATTCAGTTAAAAAATTCTTATAGTAGAAATTACATAATTTATTATAAGGAATTATGAGGAATGGATATATTTTATATATAGTCTATATATATAACATTGAATAGACAACAAAATTCTAATCTAAATAAAATAACAATTAAATATTAAAAATAATTAAACAAAAATACTGTTATCAAATATAATTTATTTTAACATTACAGTAAATCTAATGCATATATAATCAAAAGACTTAAAACTATAATAAAGTACACAGTTATAATAGTTTGTAGGTTAGGGTTGTGTTTGATTATATTTACATTGAACTCTTTTCCATACCACTTATGACTTAGAGTTTTAGGCGCGTTTGTAGTTGTATCCCCTGGAGGCTTAATCTATCTAATTAACAATTATATATCCAAGTAATATATTTTACTTTCACTACAGTGCATATTTACCGTTTACGCTTAGTTCTCGTGTCCTTCGATACAGTGTTTCCTTGTAAAGAGATTTTGATATCACTGTATTTCTCCTTATTTGTTCTCTTAATATTTGTATACATCTTTCTGGATGAAACTAAGTTTAATCACTGCAATCTCCTTAATGCATTTGCAATATCCACAAAACAGTTACTATTCCTTCTCTCCTGATACATTTTAACCAAATGCTTATGTATGTTCTGAACAGTTACACACATAAATCTTTTATACTATGTAATAAAATTTCCTACAGTTATCACATATTAATTATATACTCATACCTTTATTCGTTTCCATTCTCATCACCCTGTCTTCGAGATTGGCAGCTTTGAATCATATCATATTCAGAAAGTTTCATTCAAGTGAATAAGTGAATAGAATAGCTGTTAACTTCTAATATATCTAATATTTGTTCATAATTCCATCATTTGTCAATTTCTTCTTCAATGTATATTATCGAGTTCATCCAAACCGAAGGTGTTATTAACCATTCCTGTTTTCAGCACGAATATATTGTACTTTTGCAACGAATTATTAATAAACGTTATGACTAATAAAACAAATAAAAAAATGAATAAAACATAATCAATTGTTATTCCAACAATTACCTTTTCCCATCAACTTTTGCCATAACATATTTTTAACACAATTTTTATTATCATCTTCCCATGAGTGTCCATTGGGTATATTGGTCCCATTCTAAAATATCCATGTCTCATCTAAATACATACATTGAAATAAGAAGCCTTCCTTCATTTTATTATATACGTTTAAAAATTGTATTCTTTTAAAAGCAATATCCGGAAGTTCCATTTGATCTCTTCGATACTTTTCAGACTAACAATTTCCTTTGAAATAATTGTATTAAATTATATTATGTTTGTATTAAAAAACTATACACTGTTTTAATCTCTGATAGAGGTAACATCAAGTTGATCTTGATTTGTCACCCGCTTCGTATAAGGACGGTTTTTTCATATATTCTTAATTTCTTGAGATATTTCAGTGTCCATAAAATCGCACCAAATTTTACTGGCAAGTGGGGGGCCTCCATTATCTCGTTCCTGTCTAAAGTAACTAATTATAGACGCAATCTGTTCTGTCTGGCTTCGGAATATTAAATCAGAGTAATAATAAGCAGCGGTTTGAAATTTAACAAACAAGCAAAGAATTAAATAACGTTTGACGGTTTATAACTTTTTATCACTATTGTTTTGAAGAATTTTACATACGTATGACAACCGGACAACTTTTACAGGCTAGTTCGGTTACACGTTCGAACTTATCAGACATTATTCTGTCTTTTTTTAACTAGAATGATATGAGAAAGAAAATATTATCTGTTTCGAAAACGAATTTACAAATTGCGGCCGGCAATACATTAAACGTCTTGATGACGTATGTACAAAAGAACTTTGGATAAGTATATAGTGTACTTTTATTCTACGAACAAAAATATTCGTCATCATTATCATCCATCTAATGCCAGCCCGCTAGTGTATGAACCTCTCGATCAATACGTTGCTATTTGTGCCGCAGGTTATCGATTATTCTTCAATAAACCTTGTCATAGTTGGTGATCGGACGCAACTGTTTAGGTCTTGGACAATATTAGTCACTTGTTTTCAAATAGCTTTCTGTGATTTTTATCCATGTCTTTTCCGAAGTGGCTTTCATATTTTATTGGATAGAGACGTTGAAACCATTGCAATCAGCGTCTTACAATTTTTTTTGAACTTATGTACTGATTGTTTCTGGATCGATCTTGGAGAGAAACATTCAGAATTTCTACATCGCATTTGCTTATTACTTCAGTGGTACTTGAACTCCTGCACCCGCTTTAACTAGATCTCTTTGAGATTTGTAATTGTAAGCGACTCGCCAGTTGTCAATACATTGGTTATTAATTCACAATCCATATGGCTGGACAATATGAACTATATCATCAAGAGTGTTGAAAGCCGCTGATGTATCCACTACTATATCGCACAGCAGTGGATAGGCAGCGTTTCCTTGGAGAACACCGGCCCGAATCTCATGTTGCATTTGGCAAATTATTTCGCACTTACATACAGCTAACGGATGCTGTCTATCCTATCACTTTTTAACTAAATGAGGTTTTTAAATATCAACAAATTTTTGCAAAATTTGTTTTGAGCACTGATAGCAACTTCGTCTGCCTATATTCAAATTGTGGTAAATTAAAGTGTTTCTTCAACTTTAGAATATTCAAATACCAAATTCACAAACTGGGGGTTTTTCAAAAATTATATCTTCTATTACTAGGCTGGTGGTGGAGGGTCCAGCAACTTCGAAGCAATTGTATTGCAATAACTTCGTCTGCCAGTGTCCTTTTGTCACCCAAATTCCATACAGACTAGGCGAAGAGATCTTTTGAGTAACTTTTGGCAATCCATTGTCAGCCTGTCGCCTTTTCTTAATAATTTGTTCGACACCGATTAACTGAATGAATTCAAAGGAGAATAGCCTTACAACATAGACACTTTGTAGGGGCAAAACACTTATTTTATAAATATAAATACTTTCTACTATTTGCAAATAATTAATTGAAAATGAATATCTGCAGGTTGATATCTGACTTTAACGGTGTAATAAGTCAATTGAAAAGTCTCCGGCCTACCATAGTAAAACACATTTTTTTGGCAAAATTACTTTTTTTTTTATTCAATATAATTCCCTTCAAGGACGATACACTGATTATAGCGACACTCCAACTTTTCGATATCACTTTTGTAGTACGATTTGTCCTTTGCTTTAAAATAGGCCTCAGTTTCGTCGATCACCTCTTCATTCGATGAAAATTTCTTCCCAGCGAACATCCTTTTGAGATCTGAAAACAGGAAATAGTCGCCGGGAGCCAGACCTCGAGAATACGGTGGATGAGGAAGCAATTTGAAGCCCAATTTATGGATTCTTGCCATCGTTTTCACTGACTTGTGATACGGTGCATTGTCTTGGTGAAGCAGCACTTTCTTTTTCTTCAAATGCAGCCGTTTTTCGGCGATTTGGTCCTTAGTCAGACGGTCCAATAACGCTATGTTCTAGTTGCTGTTGATGGTCTTTCCTTTTTCAAGGTAGTCAATGAAAATTATTCCATGCGCATCCTAAAATACAGACGCCATAACCTTGCCAGCCGACTGTTGCGTTTTGCCACGCTTTGGAGCGGGTTCATCGTGTGCAGTCCACTCGGATGACTGTCGATAGGACTTCGGAGTGAAATGATGGAGCCATGTTTCATACATTGTCATATATCGGCGTAAAAACTCGGGCTTATTAGGTTTGATCATCTTCAAACACTGCTCCGAATCATCATCCCGTCGTTGTGCACCCGCTTTGCACAGAGCTTTCTCATACCCAAATGTTCGTGAATGATATGATGTACACGTTCAGTTGATATCTCTAGAGTGTCTGCTATTTCATTCAATTTCAATTTACGGTGGACCAAAATCATATTGTGAATTTTTAATTGTTTTTGTCGGTAACAACCTCTTTTGGGCGTCCATTGCGTTCACCGTCTTCGGTGCTCATTTCACGACGTCTAAACTTAACATACCAATCCTTGATGGTTGATTTTTTTGGGGCAGTGTCCGGAAACTCGGCATCAAGCCAAATTTTTGCTTTTACTGTATTTTTCTCTACAAAAAGCAATATTTTATTAACATGCGGAATTCCTATTTATCCATTTTATTCACAGTAACAAAAGTTGCTTCTCTCAAAATATTATAATTCACAAACTAATGATCCGACAGTTGTCAAATATATACACGCATCTTTTGAGGGTTAGGGCTAACTAGAAAACATATGGATTTAATTCTAGTACTGCCATCTATGTGTCAAGCCGGGGACTTTTCAATTGAAGTGTTAGATAAGACGTAAATAGACTAAAAAAGCAAATGCCAAACCGTCAGCAGGCTGCTGCCGTGTGGTGTGGTGATAAAAATATAAATTTTTGATTTTCGTAGTGGATGAAAATATGTTTTTACCATGGTTGTAACAGCTAATTTCAAGAGTGTGCCGGTTCGTATTCTAATATATCAAATTCTTAGACTACAATCATTTATCTCACTATTGAAAGAATAAGCTTGTCGGCGGATTTGTTTGAATTACTAGTCGTACAGTTGCATGTTATAACACATTTTATATATTATGATAGAATTAGTATTAGCATTAGTATTTAGAATTAGAATTAGAGTTAGTATTTATAATTAGAATTAACCCACTATATTGAATGTACGGTAGCATTTTATTGTGAAGTAGTTGTAAAATATGAACAAAATACTAACTGGGTTAATTTATTACTACTGGGTATGAAATTTTGTAGGCAAATTTAAAGCATGCATGTATAACACTTTGTTAGTTACTAATTAATGCGTATGTTAGTGGGTTATTGAATTCTATTCAGCCTTAACTCTATGTATTTTATGATACACTTGCCCCTTTCTTAATTTCATTTGCTCTATTGAAACATTCTATTTGATAACGTTTATTATATTTACAAATAGTATAAAAAAATGTCGCGGTTGTTTAAGGAGACTAGTCAAAAGCTTTGCTCAATAATAAAAAGGTGAACTTGACCACCACTATAGCATACGTATCCGTAAAAGCACGGCACCAAAATAACAAGAATCTTTCTATACTTATGTTAATTAATGTTATTACATGAATAATTTTTGGCAATATTTTTTAAAATAATTACAGCTGATTAATGTATATACTAAATTAATTTCTTCCAGTCTGCTGTATTTACCTCAGGTTGATTTTTAATTTGTTTTCTAACAACTTCTCTAGATACTTTAGGATTACTTTAGAATTATATTTTGATACAACTGGTTTCTCTTCTTGAAAGTAAAGGAGGTGGTTATCTCAAAGGACGGAAGTATAATGAAAATTCGTGAAATTGAAATTACCTAAATGAAACGCACAGGAAAAAAGAGAATTAAATTGCTTTTAATTTTACATGATAAAGTTTTATAATCATCTGTAGATCGAAATGTAGTTATATAAGAATTATTTTTAAAAAAGTAATAATAAAATAATTTATATGCAATTTATTAGTATTTATGTGGTTTTTTAATACTGCGAAATATATTGTATATTATTAACCTTCAAAGTACGAAGCGTATTATTTATATCTTGAACTACATGGTATGGAGATTATTGTTAACAAAGCTTTAAGCAATTTAAGTTCGCCTTTGTTACAACACTCCTTGAACCCTGGTGCATTTATTTGCAAATGGGAAAATTGACTTTTTTGCTTTGTATAATATTTTTCTTTTTTTTATGGTATCAGTTTATTCTACTTCATCATCATTATTTCTTTCTATATTATCTATTCTTTAAACATTAACAAATTTAGTAGTAACAACATGGATAGTAAAAATATTGTTTGGTTATTTAGAATAGAATACACCCTTAATTAACTCTTAGTAATTTTTCAGGAAATTCTAAGGAGAATGAATTCTGAATGATACAAAGAATATGATTAATCCAACAATATTATAATATAAATAATATAAAATAAAACTTACAATGTTAACATTTGTTATTATCTCTTGGAGGAGGAACTTCGCTGTACTGCTTGGTTCCATACATTTACATATTTCTTAAAGTATCGCTGGTGTTTTTTTATAAATATTAATAACAAAGTAGGTGGAATAGAACAAAAGTAAATCCTCTTCGTTATCAAGGAATCTTTATATTTGCAAGTTTAAAGTACACATAATTATTTTGCATTACCAGTTTTTACATGTTTTTACTATTTCATTGAAAATTTCAAATGGTGTATTACTAGGATTACCCTGGATAAACAACGACCACTATGTGTTTCTTCAATTTCTCATTTCAGAAAAATGAGTATTTGAATTTCACTTTAGAAAAAGACACTTAATTTGAGTTGATTTGCCAGATTAAGAAGTAATGATCGGAACAAATGAAAATTTGAAGAAATAAAAGGAAGATGTTTACTGCTGAGTATAAATTCTTTCTTAAACATTTTGAATAAAAGTTTCACGTAGTTTACATTATATAGAACGTGGTCATGTTGAAAAATTACCTTAAATTCTCTGAGATAGTCTTGCCATCGATCTAGGCTTAGGATTACAGAAGTACAATCAACATTCAATTATTCAGCAATATTATGTAGCTCTTTAGCTGAATGGCAATTCCATTTGAAAAAGTCATTCCTTGAGACTTGATCTTGAAACCCTCTTTTCTGAAATGCAGGTAAATGTAGTAGTCTTAGTAACTCTAGTTAGTACTCGTATGAGCTTAGAATTGAACTTTCAGTAGCAATACGATATTTTCATTGGTAGTTTAATTGGCAATATAACAATAAACACCAACATAATTTTCCAATATGCGATGATTTTTGATTCCTATATTATTTTTATCTGAATTACTAAACTATTACATCCATTTAGATAAACTCTATTTGGGCTAACTTTTACATATTTTATAAAAATAGAAAATATCACCATGGATACATTTGCAGGCGACACAGTAATGTTTTAAGAACGAATAAAAAAAAAAGATAATTGGTAATTTGGAATCAGTAATACAGGAGAGGAAAGGCGTACTTATCAACGATTGAGACGTATCTGTCGAAAGTTAAACAAATTCCT
Organism: Rhynchophorus ferrugineus; assembly: GCF_030347505.1. Taxonomy (NCBI): domain Eukaryota; kingdom Metazoa; phylum Arthropoda; class Insecta; order Coleoptera; family Curculionidae; genus Rhynchophorus; species Rhynchophorus ferrugineus. The sequence goes on from NW_027472580.1 coordinate 48,454,813, forward strand.
CGCAATCATCTGTGATGAAATCGATCTTTTGGGTTGAAGACAACAGTTCTGAAAACGCTATGGATTAATATGGCAGAAAACGATAAATAGATATATAATAACGTTGTACAAGACCACAACAGGTTCGGCATGTCGCTAATTCTGGCGAGATTTAGTGAAGAATGTCCAGCGTAACTAATAGTAGCGTACTAGTTGAGAAGTAGATACTCCTGTGTGTGTCTCCTGGACATATTTGTGTACTAACAACTATGAATAGTAGTATCCTGTTATAAAATCACGCCGTTTATGATTATTGGATGAATATTGATAAAAAAATATCCTTTGAATGAGTTACACTAGGCATGAATTATTCTGGACCTAACACATATATATATAGCCCTAGTTTAATGACATACAGTTTATTACAAAGCATTTAAAATTTCATGATATACTACTCATAAGTTTGTGAGTTATTGTGCTAAGAGTGACACTTTTGTTATATACAAAATAATGGATCAAAAATAATTTAGTGTTTTAATTTTATACTGTTTCTGGATGCGATAAATAACGTTCAAACGAAATAATAGCTTGAACAAAAAGAAGTAAAAATTTTATGAGGACTTCACTCCATCTGAAACAACAATGAAATGTTGGTTTGCCGACTTTAATAGTGGTCGTAGACACACCGATGATGCAGAACGCAGTAGAGGATGAAATGAAGTGGTAACACCATAAAATATCAAAAAAAAATCGTCAAAATTGTTTTGAATGACTGAAATGTGAAATTGCGTGAGTTATCTAACATAATACAGATATTAAAAGAACGTGTTGGTTGTATATTGTATGAACATTTGACTATGAGAGAGCTCTGTTCAAAGTGGGTGCCGCATTAGCTCATTGTTTATGGTTCACAAAACAAGGACATGTTGATGATTCTGAGAAGTATTTGTCCATGTTTAAACGAATAAATCAGAATTTTTGCGTCCGTATGTGACAATGGATGAAACATGGATCCATCACTTTACTCCGGAATTAAAACTATCGCCATCTGTGTGGACATCAACTGCTGAACGTCATCCAAAGCGCCCGAAAGCACAACAATCGACTGGAATGATTATGGCGTCAGTATTTTGGGATGTGCGTGGTGTAATATTTATCGAATATCTTAAGAAAGAAAATACCATCAACAGTGAAGATTAGCGTATGGCAGAGAAAAAAAAAGTTTCATCAAGACATCACACCGTGTCACAAGTTAATCAAAACAATGGCAAAACTACATGAATTCAACTTCTAATTGCTCCCATATCCACCGTATTCGCCAGCTTTGTTGATTACACAGCGATTATTGGTTATTCACAGACCTCAAAAATGCTCACAGATAAGAAATTTCGCTCGAATGAAGAGGTTCTCGCTGAAAGTGAGGCCTATTTTAAGGAAAAAGATGAATCGTTTTACAAAAGTAGCATTGAAATACTAGAGTGGCGCTGGAACAGTCGTGTGGCAGCTGTGAAGTTTACGTTGATGTTTAAAGCCAATTTTGGGCAAAAAGTCGCGCTTTCTTTGTTAGGCCCGGCACTTTTGAGCCCATGTGTTATATCAAAAATAGAGATAACAACTTGCATTGCAACATAAAACGACGTATTGATTAAGCATACTAATAATAATACTTAAATATAGACCCAAGAAAGCCGCCGTGATCTTGTATTTGATTTTATGTAGCTGTGTAGTAATGTGTATTTAATAGAAAAACACAACAGAAATTGACCAAGCATTTTTAGAGGCTACCCTAGGAGCAGGATATAGTAAATACATATATTTAAGTAATTGTAAAAAATTTGCAAATTAGCTGCAACGATTAGTAACAATATATTAATTAATAAAAAATAAAATTTTTACTGCTATTTCTAATTTTTAGAAAGATTTTAACTCCAAAAAAACATTAACTTGATTTTTCAATTATAGAAGGAGAAAACTGTTTAATCACGACTTATTTCATAATAACCGCTTTATTTATTATACTGTTATACATTAAAAAGCTCGTTGACCATATTCAAGGTAATTAATAAAAAAATGTAATTATGTAATAAGATCGGGAAGTGCTATTTTGAATTGTATATATGTCTGGTTACTTCCTGCTTGTCTCGAGACTTGTCTGTTGACTAAAATAAAATGTCACTGCAAGAATGTTACCTATATTACATCATTTTAAGTTATAAATACAAATATTGTTACGTATAGATGCATGTCCAATATAATTTCTCGAATAAATTGATGCTTCTAATAGTTCGGTGATTATTAGTTTTTTAGAATGACTAAATATATTCATCGATAATTATATTTTTATCTTAATTTAAATATGTATACGAGATTCTTGGATTCTCCACTATATTAGCATAACTTAGAAATATCCTTGGCATTGTTTATATAAGATTCTTACAAGTTGTTAACGAACTCTAATTTGTTAGGGAAATACGTTATTATTGATTTTTTTATTATATTTATTTGAATTAACTAATGTTTTTGGTTTGCCGGATTCTTGAATAAATGAAGCTACACGTTACTTAATATTATTATAAATGAATTAATTTTTTCTATACTATTTGAAAGTGATTCATTATATAATATAATACTAAGTAATAAGGAATAGATTGATAGAAATTTAAATTTGTTCCTTTTAGGTATAAACATACATTATTGCGTGGTTTAAACAAAAAAAGCATCACAGCGATCACGAGTATGTAAGGCAACTTGATATTCTGGATATATTACTAGAATATTGAGACTCCAATTCTAAGGTAAAAGTAGCAGATTTTACGGCCTTGAAATAATTGATCTTTTACACCAGTATAGTTTCAACTCAACCGCAGTAGATTCGCAATAATTGTTTATATGTACTTAGAATTTAAGTTCGAACCTTTCAAAGTATCATTATACATTTCAGGAGACTTCTGGCAATTAAAATCATTTATTATTTGTGTTTTTACGATATGCCTTCATAAGATGATTTCATAAGATCTACAAAATTTAAATTTGTTTTCACCCGATCACATTTACTACTACCATAATGCATGTGGTATTTCGCAAATTTTAACCAGCTTGGTTAAAATGAAGGATTTCTTGGTTTGATTGTTCACAAAATAATTTTTTGATTGATTTATTTAAATCTGTTTTATATTTGTTTAAAACTAAATTAAAATTGATTTCATTTTACATTAATGCACACAAGAACGATTTTTAGTCTTAGTTATGCACTAATCAATATATTTCGATAAATGATATCTAAGATCTAAAAAAATCATTGTCAAGAATGAAAATATGATTTGATTATTTCAGATGTAACTCTACTTGCAGGATATATTACCAATATAAATTCTCTATTATATTGTTATTTTTTGTTTCAATAAAATATTTATTCGTATTTTATTAGGAAAAAAAATATTTGAATACAACTAGAACATTAATGATTTTTTTTCAAGTGATAAGTCAATCATATCAATTAATGATACATCATACGTGCATCAGAATAATATAAATAATAATATTAACTACTCTTTGTAAACATATTTTTATTTACAGATCAAAAGCAAAAATGGACATTGTTTAAATGTGATTTTAACAAGTATTGAAGGACCACAATAATAATTCTTGTTGTAGGTGGAAATATTTTTGAATTTTGTTTCAACGTTGTTGAATTTTCGTTTTTTTTTTAATTTAGATCTTCTAAAATTTCATCAATATCAGTAGAATTTCCATTTTTTTCCCATCTATAAGACAAGTTTATAGAGGCTTATACAGCGGTGGCTCATGGTTCAATAGATTGGGGGTACACAATGTTAGGAAGGAAAAAATTGTCAGTTATTTTATCCAAATTCCCGTTTCTACACAGATTATTACATCCGCGAGCTACGAATCCAATGATTTTAGGTGCACACGGACCAACATAAACCTTGGACTACCGCGATGAACACGGCGAAGGATTGACCAATGAGATCTAATATTCCGATGTGGAGTGAACGAAGATTCCCGCGACGAGCGCAAAGCAAAGCGAACTGCTGGATTTCTTACGTTACGCATAATCATTATCGGCGATTTGGGGATATGGAGTTTTGTTAATGAAATAATAGATAGGTTTAAGATTTCCGTTTACCGCCAGACAAGAAATTTGTCAATATGTTTGTGTATTAAATTCAAGAATGAACCATATTTTAAATAAAAAGAATGATTAAAATAATGATAAGACAGAATTTAATTAATTTTATTTTCAAAAGATGGCTCCTTTTAAATTTGGGACTCACGTGCACATGTGCACTTATTGAGGAACCGCCGCTGAGCTTATATAATAAAGATGATGTTGCAAAATTGCGAAACTTTGGCTAATATAAGTTAATCAACGTGGTGAAGAAGCGGGTGGTTCAAAAATGTAAATTGTTTTCTTAACTTACGTTCGTATTTTTTCGTTTCGTAGTTTTTATGTTATTAAATTAAATGGTCAATCAATGGCTTTAGGAAACACATGTTAATCTTACCTGTCTACAGATACAAGTACATTCTGAATGTTGGCAATATTGACATGCCATGTACATCTGATGCTGTTTGATACTTTTGGCCAAAACTATCGAGTAATAATGAGGCAATTTAACAGGGATCTTGGGATAAAAGTTTTGCAACGTCCAGAAACTAGATGATATTTTGATTGTCATTCAAAGAACTTAATTGGTTAGTTCAAATTTCCGTTATAGGTAACTGCCCATAAAACATTTTTTATGAAGGTATTCGATTAGTTCCTAATAACAGTTTACCACGCAGATGTGGTACGTGACAAATCCTTGTCATAATAAAATTTAAATAAAAAAGTAAATTTAATTTCTAAAACAATATATAAATTATAGTAACTAGTGATCGCCCTGTAGTCGAAATTCGACCACAATTGCATATTTTCAATATTTCATTTATGTTTTCAGCATCCTTATATTTTATAGTAATTATATTTTGTCCATATTTCTCACCTAAAATATATATTATAAAAACAATAAATATACTAGGCTGATTAAAAGAATAATTTCTTTACCTAAATCTTTAAATAAAATTGCATTGTTCTTTCTTATTGCACTCTTCGATCTCGCCCTTGCAGATAGCTCATCTTTAGTTTGTCTTATATGGCTTTCATGTATTGCTTTCTACTTTGTCTTAATTCCCAATTAAATTTCGATGAAACTATTTTATAACTTTCTTTTTTTCTATGCAATATTCATTTTAACTTTTGTTGAACAAATTCCCGTATTTATTACCTGCATTATTCGGTTAGTGCTTTGATAATAAATACTACCAACATTTACAGAAAAATCTTAATATCCTTTAGGACTTTTTTTTTCTTCACCAGGCAAATTAAATCAATATCGTGATTTCGAAAATCGAAATATATTGTATACAACGAAAACAGACGATTCTTGTTATTCTAGAATGTTGTAAATCTATGTTGTGATTAAATTTTCACATATATCGTTTTTCTTTCACAGCTTCCAATAAAGCATACCCATTAATTTGTTTTCTCTGTAAAACATATAAAATATAACTTTACATAATCATACTATTCGTTATACATCTTAATCGTTTTTTATCCAAACTTGGCATAATTCTTTAATAATTCCAACAATAGGGGAATACCGAAAGCAGTACAAAATACTTCATACAGTTATAAAACTTCGTTTAATAATGTCTTAATCACTCATTTTCTCTCTTAATATCGTTGCAACTATAAAAAACAAATATTCACTTAATTGTAACGAACATTATCCTTTATTTTATTTTATAAACTTAAAAGAATCTTTATCTTCTGAGATATTAGTTCCTAGTACTAGTAGCTAAACTCAACCCGCACATCTATCTGCTGAGTTCGATTTTATATTTTGTAGCACCGATATAGCCGCTATTGGTTGCTTGATTTCGTCGTTTTTCGTTTTTTCGGATTATATTTATTTGTCGTGCATATGACGCAGAATTGTTAGGCCCAAAAATTCTTCCTCGATACAGGCTTTAACCGTTAAAATAAATATAAATATAAAAACAAATAAGCAGTATTATTTTCAAAAGCCGTTCGTAAATGCGATTATAGTGTAATCTGGATTTTGGAGGCTGTGAAACAATTCTCTAAAAACACCTATCTAAATCGAAATACTACCAACATTTACAGAAAAATCTTAATAAATCTAAGTTAAATCTCTATTCTGTTACCTTTCGGGGACGTAGTATTATGGATTACTTTTTACTACACCATAACATTTCAAACAAATGTTTCTGCCGATTGGACTAAAATACTTGTGTCTAATAAGCATGTGTCAGGTTATGCATCTTACCATTATGTGTAAATTGGATGGTTAATGATTTTTGTTGCCAAAAGCTTTTAAAAACCATTAGTTGGAGCTTTCTTAAATTAAATTGAAATGTATTTTAACAACCGGCTTGAATGTAATTTTCAATAACAAATCACCGCTTTTAATAATAATAATATTACTTTTTTACTTAATATACTAATATGTTTTCATCTAATGTTTTGGAATGTTTCCAATTATTAATAGGAGATGTTGAATATTAAATAAACATATATTACGAATAATTAACAAAAATATATTTCCTTTTCACTATTTTATAGATAATTTAACACCGTCAATCATAAATAACTAAAAAATTATAAACTGCTTGAGTTAGCATTTTATAATTTTTATATTGGCATAGATACATTTCTAATATAAATCTTATAATTTAGTTTTGCAATAATGAATTATTTATTAAAAACGCATTGAATCATAATTATCATGTAAGTCAATCATAGTTATCATGTAACTTTAATTAATAGTTTACTTGATTAAGTTGGTAATGTTTTTTATGGTACAGTCACAAAGGTGAAAATCAGGGAATATTTAACAGATCGCTATTTTGATGGCAATGTAGAAATAAGATCCACAAATAGATCACAATTAGTTTAGTATTAAAAAGTTATAGTAGCTGGGTGGGATCATACTACGTTATTGTTCCTTGGCAATTTATTGGAACACTAGATATTTTTTTCAATAAACCATTTGTCAGTTAACATCTTCAGAGCATAAATGTAGTTACTGCCACTAAACATGCATTCTAAACATTACTGCTTTCTCCATTGTTTCTTCTCTTCTCGTTATTGTAGGGATTTCTATACTTTCATGGACTCATATTTGGTTCTATTAATAAGTTGACCTGTCAGTTTAGTAAATAATTATGACAATTACACTTTATAAAGGTTTTGAAATCCAAATTTCAAATATTATCCATTGTTTTCTATGATTCTATGATCAGGTCGCTAAAAAACTTGAAGGCTTCAAGGCGATAAATAGTAATCCGATATGTCTATGTCTGACGAATGAAGTTTTTCATTACAAATTCTAAAGGGTTTTTTGAGCCGCGCGAACAAGAAATAGTAAATGGGCTGTTATGATCAACTTATTTACATAACAAGTTGATTTGAAGAAATATATTGCCGATGGCTATCAAGCATTTTTCGAATCTTATGTTGGTGCTGCTTGTCATATCTCAATTGTCGATTTTGGATTCAGCGATTTAAAATTGATTTTTTTGATGCCAATGATAAATAAAGGCCTGAAGGACAAAAAAAAGTTCGAAAACATTGAAGTCTAAGACATGTTGAATGAAAGTATTGCTAAAACCCTCAAAGGACTTTCAAACAGTTAAGTAGTATGAATTAATTGTTTAAGGCATTTACATGCGATAGGAAATATCCAAATGGAAGGACCATAGCTCTCACATCAATTAATTAAAAATGATGAGAGAATAAAAAGTGTATATGGCAGATGATGACTGACAATGAAGAGATGATTTACTAACACAATCTCAAACGCAAAAGTCATGGGTTTCATTAATTTATTAGCTTTCATATAGTTATTAGTTTAGAAAAATAAATCACATCAACATTGAATAAGAATACTCATGATCATAAAGCTTTGCAGTGCTTATGGTGGTATCAGTAAGGCGTGGTAGTGTAATACGAATTACTAAAATTGAACGAAACTGTTACGGCCATGTGTCAACGTCAACCGAATAAACTGAATGACGCAATGGAGAAGTATAGAAAATACTAGTGATTGGTAGTAAGATACACAACGATATCCTTTTGCACGATAAAGCTCGTCTCTTGTGACAGCTCGAATGTGAGGTTTGCGTTTTGTTGTTAGCCACCAGGTATAGCGTTTTTTGATTACCATTTGTTCAAAGCGATACAGCATGGCCTTGAAGGTACACAACTTCGACATGCCGAATATCGATCGATAATTGAATCGTTGCTAAACTAACATCGTTATCGTGATCGCAGAATGCATGCAATCACCAATATGTTTAAAATAATTGATATTATTTGTTACATATTTTTCATCGAAACCGATATCAGCAACATATCCCCAACAAAATTTATTTGTGGGTGAAAACATGGCGTATCAAAGCGAATGAGACAAAATTTACTTACGTGACATTCACCCTGGGTAGAAGGACTTGTCCTCCGGCAAATCTTAATAACCGTGAACTCCCCACGTAGATAATGTTAAATATCTGGGAATTCATCTGGACCGACGCTTAACCTGTTGCGTTTTCCCACGTTTTGAGTTTTGTTTATTGTGTGTAGTCCACTCAGATTGTCGATTGGACTTCCGAGTGAAATGATGGAGCCATGTTTCATCCATTGTCATATATCGATGCAAAAACTCGGGTTTATTACGCTTGATCATCTTCAAACACTGTTCGGAATCATTAACTCGTCGTTGTTTTTGGTACTCGCGCGGCACCCACTTTGCTCAGATCTTTCTCATACTCAAATATTCGTGAATGATGTGATGTACACGTTCAGTTAATATCTTTAGAGTGTCTGTTATTTCAAAATTATTTTGTGGTTTTTTTTAGTGTTTTCGTCGGCAACAACCTCTTTTGGGCATCCACTGCGTTCACTGTCTTTGGTGCTGATTTCACCACGCCTAAACTTAGCATACCAATGTCCGGCAGTGTCCGGAAACTCGGCATCAAGCCAAGTTTATGCTTCAACTGTATTTTTCCCTTCAAAAAGCATTATTTTATCAACACGCGAGATTCCTTTTTATCAATTTTTTTTCACAATAACAAAAGTTGCTTCACTCAAAATGCTATAATTCACAAACTAATGATCCGACAGCTGTCAAATTTACACATGCATCTTTTGAGGGTTAGGGCTAACTAAAAAACATATGGATTTAATTCTACTAGTGCCATCTATGTGTCAGGCCAGGGACTTTTTTCAATTCATTCAAAGTTAATTCTTCTACGTGCCATCATTGACTCCAGTAACCATGTAATTTTGCAACGTAATATCCCCCCTGGAAGCTACAACGAGTATAATCCGAATTAAGAGTTTAAAGTACCCTGAAAAGTGTTAGTGGATTCAAATGCACTCTCCAAACAAATCTGCGCGATGTCAGTGAAATGTGTATGTTAAAATTTTTATTAGTTTCTGACCTGTCTAATAAACACAGAAAATAGTTTTTAGAATAACATAGAACAGTAATGAAGTTAAGTATAATACTAGTTTATAAGTTTGTACAGGAGATCACATATCGAAGCGATCTTTTATACATGCCACTGTATAATTCTGCGTACAGACCTGGCCAACGAAAGACAACGAATGGGTTTGGGCGTTTTCACATCTGCCGGCACCGACGCGACATCGATACGATAACGAAATCGGTGGACCCATAATCTCACGTAAACAAATGGGTCCCTTTCACACTCGCTGCTATGTCGGTATCGTGTCGTTGCCGGCACCGACATGTTGGCGGGCACCAATCGGTCCACTCGTGTCGGCACCTATTTTTATTGTGTATAGAGATATTTTTAAGGTTAAAAGAGGAAAGTGTCTAGCTTTAAATATGATATTGTAACACTAATCGAATTAGTAGAATCAAAGTCTTCCATATGGGAAAATACTAATGAAAATGATAAAAACAAAATACGGTGCCGTGCCGGTGCCGTGTCGTGTCGGCAGATGTGAAAAGGCACTTTGTTGGGAGATTTTTGGTTCTGTTTGGACGGTTTGACGACGGTCAACGAAGGTTTGGTGTGGAGCAATGGAAGGATTGGAAGGACGAATGCGGTGTGGACGATATACACTATAATCGCCGCGGCCGTTGAAAAATACAGATTCACGCCCAACGAACGTTTGCTGCTAACAACAAATGCAATATGTACGTTTCATCGAAGGCCAACGAACGTCCGGTATCCAACGCCGAATCTCATTCGTTATCCTTCGTTGGCCCGGTCGGTACGCAGCATAACAAAAATCTCATCAAATAGTTACAGCCTACTGGGCAGATTATGCAATTCTAAGAAAATAAAACAATATAGTATTCACTGGAAACTGACATATCTTAAATAAATATAACAACTAGCTATTGGATAACAAGAGGCTATTCTTTATATGCTTAATTAAAATTTTCTTTTCTCACTAGCTTAACGCAGGTACAGTAATTGCGTTATACGTTGTGCAAATAATAACTAGACAAATTAAATGACTAACTACTACAATTTTATGACCCTGTGAGATGTGTAAATATTTATCAAAAAAAAAAACTGCTATCACATAAATCGGCTCGTAAAAATGACTGAATCGTTTTGTATTTTTCGCGATGAAAACAAAATAAAACACGAGCCGCCTTTATAAATAAATAATTGTTCTTGCAACGGAGAAAATCAAAGCATTGACCTTAGCAAATGATATAAGTGAATTAAAGCAACTCGGTGCGAATCACTTTTCCGTCGACGTTCGTGCTGCATGGGTATCGGCTTGCCAACCGAAGAAGAAAACGTACCGTCGACACTGCCAGCCAGCTGATACCAAACACGGTGAACTTATACCGTTCAAAATAATCCAACTTTATCTTGTTTAAAGTGCCTTAAAACAACTCGTAACTTGTGTTAACTGTGATCTTCTTCTTCAGTTCGTTAAATCAGTGTTAGCTATTGTGCTCAACATGTTAGAAGGTTGGAAATTAGCTGTATCAAAATGTAAGCAAATTATATTTATATTATCTTTAGTTCTTTATATCTGTTTAGATATACTATCTCAACTTTTATGATTCAATATATTGCTTATTAAGGTATTTAAATTAATTTAGCTGCGTTTATTTAATAAAGTTTACTTATATATGTTGATAAATTAATGTCATTGGCTTTATTATTGTTTAAAATTTAATAACCTCGCTATACGATCGGCTAGTATGGAATATATGATTTTCTTAATTAAATGTTATGTATATACTTCTTGTTCTTCTTATTTTTTTAAATAATGAGTATTAGTTTTAATTATTAACTAGATTAAATTTATAAATATATTCTAAATAACATATTTATATTATTCATATCAATATCAATTCTTGTTATAGATGCCGTTATCTAATTAGAAATTTTATATAAAGCATACGTTATTTTTTATTTGTTTATTTATTTAAGAATACATTTTAATTACTTGTTTGGTTAATATTGATATAGTGCATACATCTTATTATTGTTGTAACATTTAAGTAATATTATACGCTTTTAGTAATTCAGTAAACCCTGACTAAAACATCCTTAAATTCGAATTTTGTTTAATAATAGTTATTATTATTAGATATCATAACGTTCTGCATTTTCTTACTAAATTTTGAGCACCAGATGTTTAATTAGATTAATTTTAATTAAGTTAATTAATTTTACTAATTTTACTAACAATGTAATTATTTATCGTTGATATATAAATATGTTTTTCAAATTTGTTGACACGTGTTGCTATTTACATATTAATAGGTATATTTTTAAAATTGTTGTTTGGTACTATGCCCGTCAATATTGTTGGGTAATACTGAAGTTATTGTTTTACAATATATTTTTTAATCTATCGTTTCCATAAATTCATATATTTAACAAGTTTATATTTTAAATAAAGTGTTTATATTATTTTAAAGATTATATGATTTTTGTTGAAATAAAACCATTTTCTATATTAATATGTTATCATTATGTATATTATATTAATATATATTCTAATAACATATATTAAAATAATATATATATGATATATGATATATTAAATTCAAGATTAAAAGATCTATCTATTTAGCAGTTAAATAAATACTCAGATAGTGGTTTGTCATAATATAATGAAAGGTAAAAGTGTATAGAGATTGAGGATTTTATTAGATTTTATAATTAATTCTCACTGCCATTAGTTACATTTTTTGGTTGCTATAAAGAATTTTATGATAATGCAACTCGATTCAATGGAGATGAGGAGGTGGTGACCCTTGAATTGCTATTACCCTGAAAGCCTTGCTGCGTTGAAGAAGATTTTGAAAGAGCCGAATCACGCATGACCCGATAAAGTTGAAACTGATGTTTCATAGAATTTAAGAGCAGTATTGCACAAGCCTCTACATCTGAAAAATGGTCTTAAGTTGATTCTCATCCATCATTTAACAGATCTATAACAATGTATTAAAATTTGTGAAAAACTTTCTGAACGCAAAGATATGTTAAATATTGGCCATAAAGTTATTTATAAAATTGTTACTTACGGTGCAGCTTTCATATCGGTCTTATTATTTTAGAATGGTCTGATGGCTATAAGTAAATTTAAAGAGCAGAGTACCTTTCCGTAATATATTGAAAATCGTTTGTTTCTTTAATGTGTTAATTATATTTCCAAGGAAGGGATTTATGTTATACTATGAGAATGCTTCACCCCATTCAGTAAAGAGGGACAGACTTTCAATTAGAAGATGATATTTATATCATTCTTTTGAAGTACTTCGAAAGAGTGTCAGTGCATCTCAATGTACTCGTTAATCAGCTAAATATGTAGTGGCAGTGAAGTGTGTAGACTAAGACATCTAACATCATCCGATATAATTATTGGACATGTAAAAACTTTAGAATAAGCTTTAAAATAAGACTAATGAATTAAAATAGTATTTCGTACAGGTACAGGATGAAGAGTTTTTCTACCTGCCATGTATATATAACACAAATATAACAAATACTTATTGTCCTCTGATCAGATTATGGAATTAATAAGAGTAATAATTAATAGAAATGACTCTTAACAAGTCTTACTTAGATCAATGCGGAAGGAGAGAACAGTTCCCAAAAAAGAGGTAGACCGACATTTATCTCGCGACATCACTATGAAATTAGGTATTGGTCATAAACTAAATTTAAACTACTTATTTACAATAGGATACCAATATATGTGCTATATTTGGGTTCCACATTGACGCAAGTAACGCAATTGAAGAAAGCGATTCAAAAAAAATTAACAAAATTAATCGATAGGAATACGGAAAGCTATGTTTTCAATTTTTTGTCCAGAAATCTCACAAAACTTTACATCAACTGAAGTGGTAGTTTTACTAGGTAAGTTCAAAAAGATTATCAACAAAACTACCACGTATATTATCAATTAATTTTTAAAATTCCCCTCGAAAGAAATAATTTTTGAAAGACACACATTTTACTATAATTTTTCATATTAAGATGACATTATTTTATATACTAAACAGTTATATATATATATATATATATATATATATATATATATATATATATATATATATATATATATATATATATATATATGAGCGTTTAACATATCCGGAACTCTGTAAATATAAGTTGATTAATATATTATATGTAAATGGCTTGGCTCCTTTTTTCGAATACAATTGTTGCCATTTTAATAACCTTGCTTGAGAGCTGTCACTTTTGAAATATTACAACTAAAAAATAGTTTCACATTCGTTAATTTCACTATCCCATCTATTTTTTCCGTGCCTTATTATTTTATAACATATTACCCATTAAAAAATACAATGTTTCATAGATATTACGATGTAAATTTGTATCTTACAATTTTTTTATGTTTTACATCAGATTTTTTATTGTGGCTTTGGCCAACACAGACAGTAAGTACTTTTATCTCTGACCACCTCTTACAAGTACCTTTCACATTCTTCTCCGACAACTTAACCTTTGTGTAATGTTTTTGAACTCGTTTTTTTAAGTTATAAAATCTTTTTTTTTAAATAATAATTCTTTTAGTTATTCGTAAAATAAAAATATGAAATCATAAAATAATTTATACATAGGTTTACTCCTAAACACTAATTACCTTTAATTATCCGTTGCGATATATAATTACAAAATAGTTTATAAATCGCGTTAGTTCATGAATATTTGTATTTGTTTATCGATAGCTATGTAAAAACAGTAGAAGTTAACCTAAAGTTGTCAAAACATGTTGAAGAGCTATTATAGTAATTTACTGTAACATTTGAACGACACTGTGTTACCCACATGCTTCTTATAAGTTCATTTGTAGAAAGAATTATTTTCAGTGGTTTTTATAAATCAAGAAGAAGTGTTAACAAACTCGCAGATATATATATGAATTATGTTAAGACAGGTTTAGAAGGTTTAAAAATGAGGATTTTAATGTCGAAGATAAAAGGAACCATGAGACTAAGTTATTTGATGAAGGTTCAAGTCAAATATAAGAACAACTTGCAATATTTATGCAAAATAAAGATAGCTTTTGCTTTCAAAAAGAAAATGAAATAACATGACAACGACATAAACAGAAAAAATGTTCTGAATTATGATCAAAATAAATTTGATAGTAAACATTATTAATCATAAGAAAACATAATTAATAAATTATTAGAAAGACAAGATGATATACATCATTTTATATTTGTAAACAATATTTGCGCTAAACTCAAATATTATGTTTAATAAAATATTAAATATTTATTTATAAACAATCCTTAACGTAGATAAGCATATAAATTAATGGCGAATTAAAAGTAAATATAAATAGTGCATGCAGCTCCTACATAATAATTCATCTTAGATTGCTCTTTTGAATAAAAGTAGGTACCTCTATATAAGAAAACTCTCCATTAATGGTCGTACTGCGTATTTAAACGTCATTTATCTAGGTCATCGTGAATTAACAATCATTTATATTCCTCTTGTTGGTTTAAAGATCCCTAAAATGCTAATCAATGCAAATTTATTATTTAAACAATTAGAAATCTTTGCTTAAACAAATACTAAATGAAAATTTGTCAAGTAAAAGTTGTTATTATATAATTGTAGGGATATACGTAGAAGAAAAAAATGCTGCGAGGAATTTCGATCGCTGGAAATTTTATATGCAGGTAAAATAAGCTATGTTTATAAAATTAACCAAGAGATCTTCAAATGTCTCGAAACGGCAAGTTCGAAAATAAACCTGCTAAAATTCCATTATAATATTGCAGGTTTTAGAGACTTGAAAGTTATATTTTAGTTACGGGGCTTGTTTACGGGTAGCCTTTAGAATTAAATAGAAACAATAATTATATTAGGTAGATTTATTTATATTTTTCTACATAATTTGTTAAGAATTAAAGTCACAAGTTTCTAAATTCGGTGAATATGGTGAATGCGCAATAGAAAATTTAATAATAGTCTAGTTAGGAACTTCGCTTGGCGATTTAGAAGTCGGTAATAGTTGCTTATAATAAATTACAAATATCTCGACCAAAAATTGCAACCAAATGTGTGAGGTTCTTGACAGAGTGACAAATGCAATAACTCGCATCATTAATACCATCCTTAGTAAGTAAATTCCAATCTTTCCTTTATTAGGATGTCTACATTTACAATATCATGATTCTACAAGAACATAAGTTATGACTCCTTTGAGTTTTTTGATTTCTTCTCTATATTTGTATAACTGTTTATCTATAAAAGAGTGTTCAAGTAAGGGGTTGATATGTCATGAATTGTCACTTATAGTAATAATAACACCATATAACCTTTATTGAAACTCTCGATATATGATATGTGATATATGTGATATGTGATATATGTGATAATATAATTGATTGTTATTAGCAATGCAATTCATATTGTTTCTGTGGACAGAACTGTGAATTTTCACTTAAAAATTATCTTCTTTTCTACATGTCCCTATTGTTTCTCTTAGTTTCTTTTTGGCCTGTTTTACAGGTGCTATCAACTTCGCTTTTATGGATTTGATTCCATTAACTGCTTAGACTGATATTTCTGGTATGTAGCAGTGGATCCTTGCTTTATCCGTGATGGTGAATGTTTTGCGCCCTTTCTTTTGATATTCCTACACTTTCAGCCATTACAATTACCTTTACTAGCGTAATACACTTTACTACGCGTACAATACGATGTTACGTACTTTTTCGATGAAGAAGCTCTTAAAGGTGAATCCATCTAAAACACATAATTTTATGACCAAACGGTTTTCAAGTTTATCTATTTTAATGTTAAGTGAGCCCCCACGTTTAAATTTGGGTTCTCACTTTTTAATGGTTGACTTGGAACAAACAGAAATATTGTAAACTTTTGTCAATTTCGGATTTATTTCCTTGGAATTTACCCATTAAACATGAAATATTTTATGACTAAACTATATTCAGCTATATCCATTTCAACATTCAACGCGTATTATCTCTGCTCTAACTTTCGTAGAAACAAACTACTTGAGAGTAATAGTTGAATATTGTCTAAAAAAGAAACAATTCTTTTGGTGATTAGATCCTCAACTTTGTGTCAGGCCGTCAATTTTTCACTTTATCGTCCTATAATAGGACCTACAGCCCTTTAGATTTTTTAGAACTAGAAAAGGTTTTGGTATTTTTGCTTCAAGAAAATCAGTTAATAAATAAAAAACATAATACTACTCATTAATATATTACTATGTAATCTGTGGTGTTTTATTCTATTTAAGTGTCCTAAACATAATTTTGAATTCAATTTTACATTTACATAAAGGCAACTAACACAAATTGTCCTTTTGTATTAACATTATACTAAAGTGTTATTTTTTGAGATATAATTTAATGAGATATAACTAATCTGAGTAAACTTCAAAATAAGCAATTTAATAATATTTAAAAAAAAATTTCTTTGAATAATATTTTTTCTTGAATAATATTTTAATATATGTATTTCAGAATTGCTTTTTGATATCTACGGTGAAACAGGAAAGTTCCATATCGATTGCGTAACATAATTGATTCTTTTTACTTAGCCGCTATTTAATTCCGCTAAAAAATGAATTAAAAATAGCACAATTAATAGAATTGAGTAAAGCGAATTATGTTAATATTTCGAAAAAGTTCAACATTTCATAACATTTGCGTATGTTATAACGCTCGCAAATATTAGTTTGTGCTCTGTTTTTAAATCGTTTATTATTTATTGATATTTCTTATGTAACGATGGGTTTTACCTAATAAATTTTCTGGTTATTTTTGTTTCATATTACGCATATTGTATTGTAGCTACTGAGTAACTGTTAAGAGCTTAAGGAGCGTAATTGAATTTTATGTAATATTTTTTATTTGATGCCTAAATAATTAATAAAGCAATCTCCACAACATACAAATAATTCAAGCCTGATATGGTTTAATTTTTGAATAATCACCTAAAATCCGAATATTCACGATCAGTTGTAGTTTATGGTAAGAAAAATAAACTTTTCTTTTACCAACTCAATATATGGTGTTGCAAGTCATTGGTTTTCATGAATATTTTACAAATTGGTGCTTGAAATGCCTTATGCTTATCAGCCAACCTCATCGGAACTGATTTTCAGTGATTATAGTTTATTTGTAGACCTTAACAATTCCCTGTAAATAAAATTGTTTGATTTGATTAATTAATAAAGTAAAAACATTTATTTTAGATATAAGGTTGTTCTTTGCAACTTGTCTACTTTGTGTTTTTGGTGGATGCTAACTAGGGTTTTTTTAATATTTGTTAGTTGAAGAATCTAAACTAATAGTCAAAAGTTGCATTAATAAGTGGAACGATTTTTTCTCAAATGGTTCTAACCATTTCACCGAAAACCTATGCAAATATTTGTTTTTTGGTAGTGACATCAATGTGTCAGCTTTTTTCGAATATATTAATTTTAAGTAGGTATTTCAGTTTTATTTTACCTGGTCTGCATCCCATGGTATTACCAACTGCTCATTCTTTATTAATGATTTGCAGTGAGTTTTGTTAATCAGCTGCATTTATTGTGTTGGTAATGATTAAACAAGTAACTACTAATCGTATTTAACAAGGATAATTGCCTGTATACGCAAAAATTTCTAATATTCGAATGGTCTCAGCGGAGCTCTCTCCTCCAGGTACTTCACTAAAATGTCCTAAAACACAGTTGCACTAATTGTATGATATTAAAAAAAACACCAAGTAGTCAGCACTCTGATCTGATCAATAATTACGATTATTTTCGATTCTGTCATAAAATAACTAATAACATGAAATATTTCAGTATCAATGTTGATACCATAAAGAAATTTCTAAGAAAGAAAAAGAAAAAAGAAAGAATTTTTTTTTAAAAATATTATAAATCTTGTAAAAATATTATAAGTTTAAAAGTTATATTGCCACAATATCACTAAGAGGGAAGTAGGTTACTTGACATTAAAATTCAATAGACATTGAAATATTTTAGGGATATGTGTATACATAGTTTTTAGTTACGTCAATCTCTTGAATTTTTTGGTGACCATACCTACAGCTTAACGTGGGCTCCGAACCGTGGTTCTTGGCAATAAAAGTACTAACTGACTAACATTAGAGATCATCCCAGAGCACATCCGATCTTATCCAGCCTTGTTCCTTGTCGGATTTTACACACTTGTCTACGGACTACGGACGTTAATTATTGCATCTATTAAGCTCAATGTTGACTAATTAACTTATTCAGAAGCATATGCAGAAACACTCTTAGTGTTAAGAATTAGACTGTTTACTCGGTTTTCCAGAATCGATTTCAGCATTCATTTAGATTTTAAGGGGATTGAAAAAAATGCATAAATGCATTTTACCCAATAAGGATTATTTGGAAGTATTTAAAATGAATTTGTATTAATGTAAATTTAGTAGATAATTAGACCATTATATATTTATTATAAAATTATATTAATTGCATTTTATTTTTGCTAATATACGTTATTTTGATTATATTTTCAGTGTTTATCATTCCCCAAAGATATATATTGGGAATAATGGGCTTTCTGGCTGTGGTTAATGCGTATACAATGAGAGTGGTACTATCTGTAGCTATTACGGAAATGGTCCAGCCTATGATTCATAATCAGACTCTCGACACACATTCCTGCATTGACGATTGGGATTTAAATATAACCAGTGTTCATAATATGGTGAGTATATCGATAATTTAACGTACAACCATACATATACAAAGACAACTTAATCAGTATATATTTTGTATTAAGAGCTTGCGTGTACTTCGCCCATTTTCTCACTTTAAAACAGCATTTATTAGAAAAAATTGGTACAATATATATTAAGTAAAGTATTTACCTTTCTTTCTTTTCTTTTTCTGTCTTATCGGCAACATGGAGATATTGAGCAGTAATTATATTATGAATAAATAACAGTACCATAAATTTCTAAAAGTGTCTGATAGGCTTCGGCAGGAGATTCCTTCAAATTAAATAACAAAAATAACGATGCCAAAAATGAAATTTTGAGCGTCGCATCGTTATCGTCTGTACATATTGAATAACTCAATAATAGTAAAGAACAGTCTATTATTTTATGCAGAGTAATGTTAAAATTACTGAAAAGATCAGTTTTAAGTGGATACATTGTATTTTCACTAATACATATCGATGATCAAAATACATGCAGGCACGTAATATATATAAACTTTATATAAATACCTAAAGTAAGAAATATTGATATTAATATATAATTGACCAAGTGATTGGTACATTAATTAATGATCATCGACAATCGATGGCACACATTCCGCTTATCGATTGATGGAAAGTGTTGTCACAAGAAAAAAAAAACACAAAATAAAATAAAATAAAAGACGAGAGATCAAGATGTCCTACAAACTTTGCAGTCTATCAACTTTTTCATGCGGTAGAAAGTTCTTAATTGGCTCTTAGACGGACAGGTTGTTTTATGAATACGTTATTAAGAAAAGAATATAGTCACAGTCTGATGTCAATGGAAAATCCTTAGAATGGTGATCTGTTGTATTTGTTTATAGTATAAGAAATAATTTTTGTGTATACTCGTTCATATATAATACATATTATTTAATATTGCTGCAGAATCATCAAAAATCTATTTATAATTTTGTTTTTACTGCTTCCTAACATGAAATAAAGTAAATACATATTCTTTTTATTGGTTAATTAAAGAAATAACCATTGTTTTGCGACTCATATCAATATCAAAAATGTTCGTTGAACTACACTTTTAAATGTTTGTGTTTTTTCATTAGCTTCGTCTGTTTTGGTTAACGATTTAAAAGTGGTGATGTCAATAACAAATAATGACCTCGTGGATGAAAAAGTTTGAAAAGAATGAATTCAAGACCTATTAAACGAAAACCTAAAGTTTTTTGAAACTTAAAAAACTTTTAGTCAGCGTAATAATTTATTAGTCATTATGATTTGAGTGAGACACTTCCACTTATTAAAAAATAAACAACTAGGATATGCTTCATATTACAAGCATTTAAAAGTATTTGATGGACTTTTTTTCAATTAAATAGTCGAAAATATAATTTTGACAGTCTATTGTTATAGTACAAATGTCAAAATGATCAAATTTGGAAGTGTTGATAATAGATAGCAGTCATAAAAATTAATTTATTGTTAATGACAGATTAAGATTACTTGATGCCCTAAGTAACCCCTGCATGCACTCCTCCTTATCCACAAGTCAACAATTATGCTATTTTTGGTGCTATTTTTAATGCCTGATTCCCGTGTTAATCGAAAATATAAGCAATTGAATAATACGAATATGCAATATGCCCACTACAATGAAATAAGTGTTCGTTTAAAAATCTATTAGAATATCAGGAAACCTCTGGCGTTCTACAATTTTACGTTGGCCTAAATATTGTATAATGGGATCGGACAAAAGTAATTTTAAAGCGAATATATTGTGGAAAGTGGCAATTAATGGAAAGTATAATCTTGGTTAGTTGTTGTATTGTTAACTAATACATACATTTTAAGCAAAATCGTTGGAATAATAACTCGAACAAATAGCAATTTCATTGTTTACTATATCTATATATCTATATATTTTCCAATAGTAAATAATAATTAAGGAAATAACTGTTTGCTCTAAAAGTTGGCCTACCACATATTCTTGAAATAACTTAATATACAATATTTATCCTTTAAAATGTATATTCGGCAGATTAACAACTCAGTGTTATTTAACGCAACTAAGGACATCTAAAATTTGTTAAATTAAATGTGCTATCACTATGCTACACTTATCCTTTATAGTTTTATAGTCGGTCTGTGAAAATCGTACTATATGTGCTTACAATAAATATAAAAAATATCAACGACACTGTAAAACCGACAACAGAAATAATTGACAAAAAGTTGTTATTGTTGTTCTTCAGTTGAAAAGAAAACAAAATCTAAATTGCCTTTTTCAGTGAATTAATATAGTATTACTCATTGTTATTTGCAAATAATGGAATTTAATGCAAAAAGTATGTTATATTTTTTCGCTATTCTAACAAAAGAATTATTGCTTTAGTTGTCTGTAGTTTTGTTTATATTTAAAAAGGAATTTTTTTTAAATTATATTTTTAATTTATATAAGTCTCCTTTTATCAACTATGGGTTTCTCTGGACCTACAGTTCAACGTGGGCTCCGAACCCTGGTCTTCAGCATTAAGCCTACCGACTACCAACTTTAGAAATCATCCCAGAAGACATACGGTCTTATCCAGCTTGGTTACTGGCGTGACTGGGATCATTTTCCTTGTCGAAGTTTACACTCTTGTCTAGGACAATCATAAATTTTAAACCATCACAAACATAAATTTACGTCCCATCAGGATTCGAACCCGCGACTATCGCAACAGTAGGAGGATCATCCCATCGCCTTTACCACTGCGCCACCAAGACGGCAAGGCATTTATTGAGAATATTTGTATATATTTGCTAGCGGTCTTCTGGTAAATATTGTATGGTAGCATTATGTCTTAGTGCGGCAGAACTTTCCAATAAAATTGTATTGTCAGCAATATGTAGTTAAATTTGTTCATTTGGTCGATAGACACCTACATGCTGATTCCACCATATATACAGCAAGATTGTATGGCCATGTGTATTCCGCTTTGGTGTCGATGCGGATGGCTTTCTTGAACCAACCAGGGACTTCTTGCAAGTGGAATTGTCGTAGCAGATTCACTTTTCATCACCAATCATAATACGCCATAGAAACATATTTTTTGCCTGACAATCAATGAAATCGTGATGTTGAAACGGTTAGAAATGATATGTTTAATTAATTTGCGTGATAGTAATTTTCCCTTCTGTCTTTTTGCATGTAAATATCTGGAAACTTGATTAATAGAAAATATCATTAAAGGAAATCATAATTAGATATTTGGCCAATACTTGGATACATAAATACGATCTTGCCTATAGATTGGTTGCATATCAAATTCTGAATAGATCCTGAAGTCAAAGTAATTTTTATTTCAAGGTAGGCGTTAAACCATTGACGTACTATATTCAGAATTAGATATGTTACTTGATTTTGTTATAAACTTGTTTCAGTTGTGTACTAAAAAAAATTAGCCTATATTGTAAATGGTTGGTTGTATATTTGTGAGTACCGATAACAAAGTATTGTTTATAGTTGGGAATTATATTTTCCCATTTTTTGGAGTATCTACACCTGAATCTCTGAAGGTAATCCACTGTTGGTGTTGAGTTTCTATTTTGTAAAATAATTTCTATAAATATTCTTCTCTATTTTTATTTTTATGTTATTTTAGACGTGAAAATCATTATTCTTCAACCGTTGATAATAACGACCATCATTATAAATATTTAATATTACAGGTAGTCAAAACTGTTACAATGATAACACTTTCTTGACAAACTTCTGAATAGGAATACATTAAAAATCAGAATTCAGTATCATGGACGTAGACCCTTTTCAGTTGTAGTCATTAATGGACATACAAAATTCTTTTGTTTTATCCAAAACGCGACACTCTCCGTGGACAGAGCTTTTTGGAAATCGAAAACTTCTTCATATAACTCAAACTAAATCTCTTTTACTTAATCGATGATCTTCCAAAACTATGCTTTCGATGTGTTTACGATGTTAATGCAGTTTTTGCTCTACCTCTACATGCCTCTACTGTAAAACTAGCACAACAATTTTAAATCGAATGAACCTGCTTACATATGTTTGTTTTGGGAAGAGTCACATTTATTAACACATTTACCATTTTGGTATAAGTCGCCATATGTTTTCTATAAATGTTTTACCAATTTTTGTTCATTATCAAAAATTCACTAGCAGGTCAATATTGAATGATTAATAAATAAGAAATCAACAGGCAGATATAAGTGGAATGTTAAAAAAAAAGAGATATAAAATATTATTAACAATGAAATTGAGCCGACTTAAATAAAGGACTCACTCAAAAGTAAAAAATAATCAAACTTAGATTTTTATGATTTTTTATGGAAATATGTACAAATAATCCTTGTAATAACTAAATAAAAATAAACAAAACTTTATTTAACCTATCTACTACACGTATTTTATATTCTATATACACACAATTTAGCTTAATATCTACCTAAACCTACTTATCTATTTACAATATTATTTTAACTACTACCAGCTGATCAGGTTGAGCCGTTGCCGAGCCCAAATAATAATATAATAATTTATTTTAGTTATTTTCCCATTTTAGTGTTAGATATTTACTCTATAAATTACGCTTTATTATTTCTTAAGTTTTACAATGAGTAGGCCAAGTAAAGTATGAAGAAAAATAGGAATAAGGAAACAATGAGTGAGAGTAAATAACGCATCAGGCCCCCAAGAGATTTGAGAAATGTTCTAACTAAACCAGAACAACAACAAAAAGTTCTTGTCCCCGTCGGTATCGAACTCGCGATCTCGTATGAAAACTAACCGCTCTAACTCTTACACTGTGCAAGTAGTTGCTTATAATATTTCTACGCTATAATATTTCGCTTCTCATATGATATGGTTAGTGCTTAAAATGCAAACAATGGCTTTTGCACTGAACGACTTTCGATTTTCCGTCACATCAGCTTAGCAATAACATTATACACATATATCTGATTATTTTAGATAATAAAATTGTGAAAACTTTGTACGCGCCTTGGAAATTTGAAGGTTTCCCTCGATTTACCCCGATTCCCCTTCAATAGATCCTGACTTGGTTCCACCTCGGCAGTGCACTCTTTCGAATAAAAAAGAATTTTGAAAATCCGTCCATAATTGACGGAGAAATCGGCGAATATACATAAAAAAATATACCGTCGATCATAGAACCTCCACCTTTTTTAAAGTCTGTTAAAAATAGCGTTGAATTTTTAGTTTTACTGTTAACGAAGGAGATATTGGATCTCGTTAAATTATTGCACAAAATGGTGAAAGAAATTTTTCTGTGTGATAAAACACATTTTTACAGATTTAAAAAGCCCTAAAGGGTTTTATCTAATATTACAATCTCTTAATAACTAATTTTAGTCTATCATGACTATACTTTGTTTATAATCTTATCTATTACTATACGTCAAGGTTTGAACCTTATTTACATTGTTTCATAAAATACAAAACCGTTGCTTTGTTTTTGTCCTGGTATTATTACT
The DNA here is from genome assembly GCF_030347505.1 of Rhynchophorus ferrugineus. Taxonomy (NCBI): domain Eukaryota; kingdom Metazoa; phylum Arthropoda; class Insecta; order Coleoptera; family Curculionidae; genus Rhynchophorus; species Rhynchophorus ferrugineus. The sequence continues at coordinate 48,479,598 of NW_027472580.1, forward strand.
TACAAACATAAAATGTTTTACTTTCCTTTATATATTACATTAGCTTTGATGATTGTATCAAGAAGAGATACAACAGCGCTTCTAATTCCCTACATATTTTGTAATATAAAAATAGAGATATTTCCCATTGTCGTTAAAAATGCAATCTGAATGGCTCGAAATAACGAATAATCGTTAAAAAGGACATAAATCATACAATCAATCATTATGTTTATGATTATTTCTGTTTCAAATTCTATAAACTCTGAACAACTATAAGGTTAGCATTCATGATCTACCTAAATTATGTAATCGTTTTGTATATATTATCGAAACAAATGAAATTTATCGATCTACCGATCAGATTTAATATAAATACAGATATAAATCGTGATTGTTAATAAGCAACGTGGCTTAGGGATTTAAATAAATAAAAATGAAAAATGAGACTAATTCGTTCCTAGCATAACATATAAGGAATATACAGAACTGTTGAGATAAGACTTGATAGACAATATTGAAAACTAATTAATTCTAATATTCTAATTTAATAATTCTAGACCATAATGAGCAAAATCAATGTAATTCAATTAATTTCGGTGCTTCATATTGATGAAATAATTAATTATATTTTAGATAGATATACTCGTTGTAGGTATACTTGATATATCATATTTATTTTATTTCAGAAAGCGAGTAATCTGTATCCTTGGACAAGTAGGCAACAAGGGCTGATACTAAGTTCGTTCTATTGGGGCTATGTTATCACCCATATTCCCGGTGGAATGATAGCTGAACGATTCGGTGGAAAATACTCTTTAGGTCTGGGCATGCTCTGCACTGCCCTGTTTACCTTCATCACACCTTTCGTCATATACGCAACCAACGGTAACTGGGTTTGGGTTGTGGTGGTTCGTATTTTGGAAGGACTGGGCGAGGTAAGTGAAACATATTAATTTAATAATTAAATTAATAACTCAAATCGACTACATTGACCTGAAATAAACCATCTTATAAATATCCTTCAGAAAACCACAATTCTAATGAAAATAAGAATAAAAACTAATCAGGATGTTGTCCGTTTGGTAAGGTCACTTAATGACAGATATATAAAGTAAATAATTAACGTGATTGGCTTAATGTTGTTCAGTTTAGCGTGTTAAACAAATATTACTATTTTATTTTCATTGACTTAGTTTTTATAGTTCAATTACAATTATTGTGTAAGAAATAAAAATTAAAATAAATAGGTTATTCATCAAACTTTGTCATTCAGTAACAAAATTACTATTTCATGGTTACCAAAACATTTCATTATTCTATAACTCCAGTACTCCAGTCATCTTCTAATTTATAGATTCCAAGCGTTAGTTGAAAATATTGGATGGATATTTAGAGACATCCATGAAAAAATTCAGAAATCAGAGGAACTTACATTTGGCGAAAACGGTAAAAGGAAAGAAGCGGCGTAAAAGGGGCATCATCTTTATGAAAAATAATTGTTTATCTGATAAATCATGTTTCTTTCTTATATTTAGTTAGTTCGAAAGGTTACATATTGTTTTATTAGTCTGTAGTTAATTCACTAACATTTATTTTATAATTCGAAATTATACTTACTTTCTTGGTGAATTTTTAAACATTCTTCAGTTCGAAACTGAAGTACTGAGTATTCATATAACCAAATCCAAATCTTATTCATGGTGAGGAAATTACTTCAAAAATATCTTTAATCCTTCTTGAATTCAAATCGTTAGATTCGATTCGTTAGATTCTTTCCACTTTTGTGCACAGTTTACTTAACGATGAGATGATATATATTTTCATGTCTTGTAATCATTTGTTAGGCATAAAAACATTTATAAAAATAGTTGATGTAATATATATTAATCAAAATATTTTCTATGATTTTCCCTATGTTTATGGCAACATAACGATACCATGTCCACCACCTTCTCCACAATTCAAAACCTTGTGCGAGCCAATCCATACTGTATTGATCTGAACAAGTGGTAGTTAGAATGCGCGATGTCTAGTTGACTATGTGACAGGAGTTGCATCCGAGCTGCAAGGTTATATCATTCACAATTCTTGCAACGTGTGGCCCAGCTAGGGGTGACTTTTTGCAATAAGACTCCATTCAGTTTGTTTAATTGAGGGTAGTAGATATTTGCAGTAACAATTTTATTTGATATTAGCTCGTAATATAACACTACAATATACTATAATACTTTATAACTATGAATATCTCGCTTCGTACTGACATGATGGCATAGTAGATCCATTCTTCATGGTCAATCACAGTAGGTCACAAAAAATGTTTTTTTTTTAATTTATTTGAATTATTTATTTTGAAATTTCCTGAAACCTGTAAATGGTTTATTCATGAATTGCTAGATTTTCGTCCAATAAGTTTTACAAGTAGTTGTTTTCGAACACTTTTGACGCTCCAGGCCGTTCTTGGTTACTTAGATCAAAATCGCCACTTTTAAAATGGTTGAAACCAAAATTGACAATTGCGACATGATGAATGAACTGGCATCACGATAAGAGTGTGATGGTCTTTGGGAGCAGATTTCTTCAAATTAAATAGAAGAAGTATTGAGTGTTGAAAATAACACATATATTGCATATATTGCATCGCTGATAAAAATATGGTGGCGTTTACTTTTACTTTTACCATTATTTCTCCATTAAGTCGATTTTACGATTATCAATCGAAAAGAAAACGACGACTTATATAAAATATTGTGCATAACTTATATTATGTTCAGAGTACGGTACGTCTATATTAAATCAAACATATGCCAATATGCTATTGTACTGTTAACTTGTTTCAAAACAATAAGTTTACACTAGTTATAGTTCAGTTTTATTGTATCCCATGATGTTATTGTTTTAGTAAAATAAATTTGTTTTATGTCGCATGAATCCGTCTTTAAGCGCTAAACCTCAAGGTGGATATGCAATTAATACTTTTATGGTCTTATATGATGTTAAGCTTCAATAAACGTAAATAGGAGGTTTGATTAGGTTGAATAAATATTCAACAAATACAGCATTTGTTAAAATAGGTTACATAATTTGCACAGTATATGTAGCCTTAAATATATTAAATTGAATATAAATATTTAACATCTGTTATCGAGATATCTGGCAACGAATTGCGAAATATTGCAACAGTGTAGATATGCCTTAACATATATTAATGTTAAAAAAATGAAAGGTCTATTTTTTATATCTTAGTTTCATTTTTTATAATGATGAGGTGGGTTTTCCAAAATTATATTTACCCACTTAACGAGAAATGTTGAGAAATCGAAATAAAATCTTGCATGCGTCAGAGCTGAACACAGGTAAATAAAAAATTAATAAATAAAACATCAATTATGAAAGACTATATATGGAATAAAAAAATATTACAAGTATGTAAAAATTAACCCAATTTAAGAAAATAAAATTAATTTTAAAAATACCTTTTAAAGCCATTATTTATTTAATTTATACCACATGAAAATATATTATCCAGGTATCCAGGTTCTATGATCGTTCCATCGATGTCTTTCAATTAACTTGGCGTTTCGTCCTGTGTTCTTTTTCGCTGATTACACCATATCTTGTAAATACTGTTATTACCCTAGATACCATCGTTAATGAAATGTTAAACAACATCTGAGAAATCACACATTTCATCGATTGCCTGTTTTAACCGTTACAGAACAACGCCTATAGTGCTATAGTCTAGTAGAAAATATAATCTACAAAATTTGACATATAAACTCAGCAACACGTACGCATTAAATTATTCACATAGAAGAAGTGCTAACATGCAACAATATGTACTACATTGCACGGTGTTTATGTTGTTTGTCTATTCCCTGTATATTTTATACAAAAAGTTAAAATTGCTGTTTTACTACCCAGAGCCAAATTGGGGTTGCAGCTTCAATATGTTTATTTTTATTTTCTCCTTAAATCTTATTTCCTGTCCTATTAAACCTGACCGTATATAGCAAATCATATGTTGCATTTTCATGACAATGGGTACAGTGTAAGAATTCTACACATATAATTTCATCAGAATTATTTCGTATTCATGGCCTATTCATGTAATATAAAATAGCAACAGTTGTCATCATTATGAAATATTAAATACTTGATCAATTTTAAGCAAAATTTTCGTAGTAGTTTGTAGTTATTAATTAATTAGTTAAATTTAGTAGTGGTATTAATATAATTTATTAAAAGGTCGATGAAGTGCAATTTGGTTCATCTCATTTAATACTTTTCAGGGTACTACATTTCCAGCACTGACTACGTTATTAGCGAATTGGGTACCACTAAAGGAACGATCCAAAATCGGAACATTAGTGTATGCTGGTAGCCAGATTGGTAAGTTTATTCGCACTTCAGAATGTAAATAATACTAACGATTGATTTTTTAATTTGGAATATTTAATATTTCCATTGATAGATTTATTTGTGGTGACCAATTAAAAAAAGTTACTAAAAACCACTGGATGTGTCCATATTTATTGAGCATATGGTTAATGAGTGAAACAATAGATAATAATGATATAGCTTTATATTACGTTTTTTTAAAATCTATAGAGCACAATGAAGTCCTAGTTCGTACTTACAGATGGCTAACGGTAGTTTCAAGTAAAATACTGTTATATGCGAATAAGGAATTTAATTTAAACTATGGAAACCTGATGGACGGACTTTTTTGTTTAGTATATTTTCAGTTTAACAAATCATAAATTAGTAATTTCGAGATCGATTAGCTCATCACTGCCAAACATAGAAGAAGTCTAAGAAAAATTTCTTTTGACGAATCATTAGCCTAAGACAATATTGTACCAGGCCCAAAATTGTAGAACTTGACGATACAAAATTTGGCAACTATTACATTTTCTGAAATACGAGTTATATTACGTTCTATTTTTTTAAATTTATGTCAGTTTATGGTGTTTTCGGTATTATAATAAGAATTAAGTATTGAGATATTTTCGGGTAAATTATTATTATTTAAACGTTTACATAAACAGTAAATCTAATGTGGTTTAAGTATAATATATTTAATAATATAATGCAATTACTCTTTGACGTTAAACTATTTACTAGGGTGTTAAATAAAACCAAATTCAATTTTGACGAATACGCTAGTCTTTAATGGATTAAAGTCTTTTTATGGATTTATTGAACAACATATGTATTTTTATAGTCCTAATATCTGTGATGTTTTGAACTATATTTTTCTGGAATTCAATAAGTTTTTCAAACAATTAGGTTGTACGAATCTTGAATTGAGATTTTTTGTTGCTAGCCTTTTCGTTGATATTACACAATATAATTTTCTATAAAAATATTTTTATTTCACGATCGATTGAAAGGCATCTCCAAATTACGTTACCTTATTTGTTGATTCTTATTTGAATCACCATTACTAGATGCTCCTTGATGCAGTTTCAAGATAAAGAAGTACATTATATTTTATGATAATTTTGAACTAAAAACATAAAACTATAAAAAAATTATATTTTTTGTACTATTTCTGTAACAGATTAAAAAACAACAACGAACCTGTTCTATCTCGAAATAGTAATTCCCTATACGTCACATAATGTTGGTTAGGTAGGAACGCCCGAGGATTGATTTGCCGTAACATTTTTTTGCCAATCAACTGGTTCATAACGAGTTCTTTAATTTTTTTCCTGCTTTATATACTACGTCAATAACTGATCGATTTTAAGTCACTAAACAACTGACATATTTTTTCGTTTGCATTTCGATTATAGAACCTCAGCTATGTCGTGATAGATTGCTTGAAAAGTCCAGATCAGTTGCATAATCGCTTTGCTCGTAGGTTTTTTATTTTTGTCGATATTAATTGTATCGATAAACTTTACTATTTTACGCCAGAATCATATTAGTAAAGGAGATGTATATGAAAATGTTTTTAACACAAATGGAACATTTGTTGGAATTTTATTTAGATAGACCTGGTTATACATTTTTAATAGTTCAAGGTTGCTTAAATCATTTTCTAAATAAATAATAAGGTATTATCTAGAATGAAATCATATGAAAAAGTAAAACGAACTTAATACAATTTTTACTTAATAAAATTGTAATAGCCGACTTTACGGATAACGTAATAATTAAGGCTACAGAAGGTTCGTTCCTGTTATGAGAGTCCCATTTACTAAGAACGTAGGGTATGGAATAGACACCCTGGAAATAGTCCTTTTGGATGGAAGATGTAGCGAGTAATTCCGAAAAGATATTGATCAGAATTGAGGCCAGAACGATTTCAATCGATCGGCAACTGTGGGGAGATTTCGTGCAACAACAGCTTATTGGTTGACAAGTAGACACCGCGAGACATGTTTTATAATATATGTTATAAAAACGACGTTTATATTGGGTTCAAAGAAGCATATTTTTGGGTGAGAGACTGATAACTCTTCGTCCACACATGAAAATATGAAAATTGAAAAATAACTGTGGACATTGCTGGATATGCTAAATAAAAGAAGAACTTTCAGGTTTATTAAATTCTGATATTTTAATTATTTCACAACATTTGGAGGCCAATGTAATAACTTACAAACAAGGGAATTGGAAGACACCTGGATTGAAGCCGAGAGATGTTTATAGGCAATTTTGCATGTTTGAAGTGTTGCTTCAGCGTTCGAGTTTTTACATCGTACTACTATCGATGATATATAATAGTGCAAATAATAGATCATAAATCGATTTTCAAAAAGGGATATTTACGCCCCCAAGATAAGGCTATGTGTTTGGTAGGATTAGAAGGGTTCGTTGTATTATAAACTGCTAAAACCGAATGAAAACATTTTTCTGGAATGTTGCCAATAATAATTAATTAAAGGGATGTCTCTTTATAACTATCACTAATTTTAACTGATATGAAATACCCTTGTTCTCTTATATGCTTTATTTTATTTCAAAGAAACAAAAAATTATATGTATCTATATGTAGTAGCAATAATTTTTTATATTTTACTGTATCTCAATTGAACTTATCATTGCCATATAACATATTATAAAACGTTTGTAGCTGATCAAATTTAAATTTTAAATCTATTATAAGTAAGATATAATTAATGATATTTAACTTCATTAGCTATAATTCCTTCATATTAAAATTGTAGCGAGGTATATTATAATAATTAATTAGTATATTATAATTCTTAATTCACAAATTATGTATTCTTTTTTCAGGTACTGTTGTCGGTAATTCCGTAAGTGGTGCTTTAATTGCTGCGACAAATGATTGGGCCATTGTATTTTATTTCTTCGGGGCGATAGGAATTGTTTGGTTTATTTTGTGGACTATCCTGTGTTACCCAAATCCTGACGCGCATCCTTTCATCAGCGACAAGGAAAAAACTTACTTGGCCGAACATATTAGTGAGTTTGTGAAGGGACAAATTTTAACTCTATATTCATATTTGTCTTTTTATAGGTAATATATCAAGTAAAGAAAAGGTCATACCTTGGCGTGCGATCTTGACTTCAGCTCCTATATGGGCTCTAGTGATAGCTCAGATAGGGCACGACTGGGGATTCTTTACAATGGTCACTGATTTACCCAAATACATGAAAGACGTGCTACATTTCAACGTTAAACAAAATGGAATTTGGTCTTCTGTGCCATACATCTTGATGTGGATTATATCGATGAGTTCTGGATGGTTCTGTGACTGGTTGATTCATAAGGGACATATGAGGATATCTTTCGCTAGGAAATTCTTTACAACTTTGGGTAACTAGTTTTTGTCTACACTTGATGTATTCGCTAATGCATAGTTTCTTTACAGCATCTATGGGACCTGCTATATTTATTATGGCAGCGGCATATTCTGGATGTGATCGAATGTTAGCTGTGGGCATGTTCACTATTGCCATGGGTTTCATGGGCACTTTCTATTGCGGAATGAAAGTGAATGCTTTAGATCTCAGTCCAAACTATGCAGGAACGATAATGGCCATAGTAAATGGTATCGGCGGTCTCACTGGCATCATTGTTCCATATTTAGTAGGAGCCCTTACTGAAAATGTACGCTTAACGGATTATAATACTTTCAATCAATTGATATTGTTTCCTTTTGTTTTCAGCACACGGCAGCTGAGTGGCAATTAGTATTTTGGATAGCATTTGGTGTCTTTCTTATCACTAATTCGATTTTCGTACTTTTTGGAAGTGGCGAGGTTCAAAAATGGAATAACAATGATCAAAAAGAGAAGTCAGTGGAAGCTGGTAACGCTGTTTCTGAGGAAATTGCCATGAAGGGTAAATGTTAATAATCAATTAGAAAGTGAATTGTGAATCAAGTTATATATAGTGTCTAAGTGACTATATTTTTTCTAGTTTGCAAGACAGTTATATGAGAAAAATTATCGAATTTGAACTTTTGTGTTTATAAAATAAGCAATTGTTCTAAATATATTTAAATAACTTACTGTAAAAATAAATTTGCAAATGTAGATAAATATTTTATATTTTATGTTATATTTTGAATTTCAATTCTATCTTTTTTGTTTTTATAAAATATAAAAGATTATAAAAAACATTGGTTTACTATACAATGCATCAGTTAAAGGCTGTGCGTAGAGAGCAACTTTCAACAGCGTATTAGTAAATTAGTACTAAGAATTTTTTACTATTTTAATAAAATTTTACTGTTTTAAGTAAAGTTTTACATTATATGTATAAAATGATTTTGTAATTTGTTTAAATAAATCGTTTTTTAGCAATGTGTTTTAGTTATTTAATATAAAAATTATTGTTGCTTTGTCCTCAAGGTTTTCTTAAATTGTTGATTTGATTGCGATGAAACTTGTGGTGGGTTGTTTTCTTTATAGTGACAAAAAGTTTTCTAGCCCAAAGTATCTATATATCTTTATATATAAAATAATTTCTGTTTCGTTGTTTGTTCGTGATGAACTCCTGAACTACTGAACCGATTTTAATCAAATTTTGCACGTTGTGTGCACATTATCCAACTTGATAGATAGGATAGTTTATATCTCAACTGATACTCCCAATACATTTTTATTGCCAATTATTAGTTTATTTTAAGACAAAGAGTTATAATTATCTATGAGTTCCATAACATTCTAAAAGATGGCGAAGTAATATATCGACTGGAATTTTTATCAGAAACATCAATGCTGAACTAATTAAGATCGAAAATTGTTTATAATTCAAAATAATAAATATTATTGTTAAAATAAATTATTATCTATCCTACCTACCTCATTTATAAAATTGTTACTGTTAACTTTGTGATTTACTAATTTGTTGAACATGAATATAAAATTAATAAAATATAAAATTTAACATTTTATGTTGACTTGTGCTTAAAATCTCTAAGAAAATGTTTATCAATCGTTTTCAAATTTTCACCTCAACTTCAAATCTCAGTCCAGTGGATTTTAATAGCGGTTATAACTTCGTCTTTATTCGTATATAATAATTTCACCCTATTGAATAGTTTACTATTATATAATTTAACGTATAACTTAGCCACCACACCGCTTAGCCGGGTCTGCTAGTAGTTTATATATTTTATTATAAAAATGAAACATCTAAAAGGTCATTTGAGTGTTATTCCTAGAATATTTATTCATTCGCTCCTTATTTCGTTCCTAGAATGCATTACTTAACAAATATCTCCGGATTTGGCGCATGAATACTATCCTGCATAGAAAACCATAGAAAAGAATAAACTATATTGTCTTCCTTTTCTAATAACGGTACGTTCTTTTTAAGTCGATTAATATAGTAGATCAAGCAAAAAAAAACAACATCTCAAATATTTAGATTTTGTGTTACATTAGTAATTCTATAGACGTAATAATTAAATTGTTGTATTATTCTTGGTGGTTTAATATACAGTGATTTTAAAATATGGAAGAAAATGTTCAGAATGTAAGGTTAACTTTTTAAAACTTATGAAAAAATCTAAACAGTATCAATTTTATTTATAGAGGGAATGTTAGCTGCTAAATTTCGTTTTCACACATAATTTTCATTCATTTTCAATGACATAGACTATGTTTCAAACTTTAGGATAACAAGAACAGAGAAGAAAATGATTCTTGTTGTGTTGGAAGTGAGTTGAAAGTGAATTCATTACTGAGGTTTGTCTATCAAGAATAGTAGTAAAAATTGTAGTAATTGGTATTAACTACACATTTATTTAAAACATAATATATTTTAGTAATGATTTAAATTTTATTTTATACCTAAGATGTAATTAGAATTTGTTGAGAGTGAAATTTAGAAAAGCAGAGAAGATATTATTACCTGGATCAAATAAACAAAATGGAAGTACGAACGAATGTATATTTTAGGCTAGTAATAGTACAATATAGTAATCAAAAGCTTTAGGTAGTCAATTTATTTATTGGATTTGTGGATCAAGGACGGTAGCAAAAATTTCACTGTTTTCATATGTAGTGGTGGCTTTTTCATTTGGTTTTTACTATATTGCCTGGATTTGATCTAAACCATTTTGGTCTTGTTTATGATAATGTTTTTATATATGGTTCTTGGAGTCCATGTCCAAATATGCAAATTAATTTATATGTGGGTGTTTTTATAAATATAGAATGGCATACAGTAATTATATTTTTATTATTTTATTTTATTCAATAATTTTTTAAATAAAATGTGTGTTTTTTTTAAATTTTTTAATGTTAATTTCCCTCCCTCCTTATGTATAGTTTCAACACTAAATCGATTATTTATCAAATTTGCGTATTTTTTATAAAAAAATATTTATATATAAAAAAGAGTAAGTAAATGAAGCTGTATATACGCATGCGCCAAAATTTATTATTTATAGAATTATTCTCTTTTTAGGAAATAAATGGAGCTCAATAAGCGCATGCACCAAATCCGGAGATATTTGTTAAGTATCTTCTCATTTCTATGGTGCGTTTTTTTGATTGTGAGTTTTGGTTCCCATTTTCAGCGAGCTTTAACAGGTGAACTGAAAACTCCCGGGCCTACAAAGTAACATAATAAACAAATTTTTTTGGCAGAATTCTTTTTTTACTCAGCATAATTCCCTTCAAGGGTGATACGCTAATTATAGCGACCCTTCAACTTTTCCATATCATTTTTGTAATATGATTTGTCCTTTGCGTCAAAAGAGACCTCTTCATTCGACGAAAATTTCTTGACAGCGAGTATTCTTTTGGAAGAACAGGAAATAGTCGCAGGAAGCAATTCGAAGCCCAATTCTTGGATTTTTGACACGGTGCATTGTTTTGGTGAAGCAGCATTTTCTTTTTCTTCAATGCGGCTGTTTTTCGAAGATTTGGTCCTTCAAACGATCCAGTAACGCTATGTCATAGTCACTTTTGATGGTCCTTTCTTTTTCAAGGTAGTCAATGAAAATTATTCCATGTACATCCCAAAATACAGACGCCATAACCTTGCCAACGGACTGTTGTGTTTTCCCACGCTTTGGAGCGGGTTCATCCTATACAGTCCACTCGCATGACTGTCGATTGGATTTCAGAGTGAAATGATGGAGTCATGTTTTATCCATTGTCACATATCGACACAAAAACTTGGGTTTATTACGCTTGATTATCTTCAAACAGTGCTCATTAACTCGTCGCTGTTTTTGGTCAAAAGTGAGCTCGCGGCACCCACTTTGCACAGTGATTTCTCATACCTAAATATTCGTGAGTGATATGATGTACACGTTCAGTTGATATCTTTAGAGTGTCTGCCATTTCATTCAGTTTGAATTTACGGCCACTCAAAATCATTTTATAATTTTTTTTATGTTTTCGTCGGTAACAACCTCTTCTGGGCGTCCACTGCGTTCGCCGTCTTCGGTGATCATTTCACCACGTCTAAACTTAGCATGCCAATTCTTGATGGTTGATTTTCCTGGGGCAGTGACTAGAAACTCAGCATCAAGCCAATTTTGCTTCAGCTGTATTTTTTCCTTGCAATATTTTAACAACACGCGAAATTCCTTTTTATCCATTTTTTCACAGTAACAAAAATTGCTTCACTCAAAATGCTATAATTCACAAACTAATGATCCGACAGCTGTCAAATTTATATATGCATCTTTTGAGGGTTAGAGCTAACTAAAAAACATATGGATTTAATTCTAGAAGCGCCATCTATGTGTAAGGTCGGGGACTTTTCAATTGACCTGTTACGTAGGGAAGAGTATATATTTATGCAGTTTAGTGATTATTAATTATTAGTCATTAATTAATTAATATGATATTAGTTGGTAGTACCATATAAATATAATGCATCCTCAATCTAGGATGTGTTGTGTACCAGAAGGCACAGATGGTAAAGAAATTAGCATCGATTTCCTTTGCAGAAGTATGTAAAAATGTAAGTAAAAATGGATTGATAAATTAAACTTTTTAAATTGATCGACAATATGAATGAGACCGGGTTCATTCGCGAATACATATGAAATCTTTACCGGGTATTTTGTTTTTGTTTATTTGCGTAGTTTATTCATATTTATAATCATTCAAATACTTATTTTTTAATATCAAAAATTATTCCCTTTTCGATAGAAGCTATGCAAACTGGAGATATTCCTTTATTATTATTATTATTATTTTATATTTCAATGTCTCCTTTTTACGAAACGAAAGTTTATCTAGACTGGACCTGCAGTTTAATGTGGGTTCCGGACCACGGTCCTCGATATTAAGCCTACTGACTGGCGAGTGACCAACTTAGAAATTATACCAGAAGACATCCGGTTTTACCGAGTCTGGTAACTGGAGTAACTGAGATCATTTTCCTTGTCGGATTTTACACTCTTGCCTAGGACAATCACAAGCATAAATGTACGACCATGCCCCCTCCAGAATTCGAACCCGCGAGTATCGCACCAGTAGGTGAACCGTCCTGTCGCATTTACAATTACGCCAACCAAGCCGTCAAACATTTTTTTAAAGATATTTAAAAAATAAGATAAAATAAAAGAGATAGCTAAAGACCTACTGATATTAATAATAAAACTATTTTTTGGGGTATAAGATATTGCATTGTCTCGTTTTTTTCAATATATCTGGTATCCAAGGTGTAAACTCAAGGTGAAATTTCTCAACTCCCGGCAATACATCCCCCGTTAGTATGGAATATAAATTATATAAAGAGTCCTCATGGTTATCCTCTTCATAACTTCCTAATGGCGAGTAATTGATATATTTATTCTGATAATTACAATTTTTTTTATTTAATGAAATGAACCCCTCAAGGTAGTTATTAATTTTTTAATTGATGACACTTTAACAAATTTGTTCTTATTTGAACAATAAAATTTTAGCACTATTTAATTTCTGAATCGCTTTGCACCAAAATTTTGCTGTATTGAGCTTCGGTTAATCTTCTCTTAAAAAGGTTGCGTTCAGTAGCTATTATTTTAGTGGAGTCTGTCGTTGTCAAGCTGTCAAATAATTGACTCAAGAATAAAAGTATATCGCCGTTTGAATAGCTTCTCTCGGAAGGGTACTAGTTTCTAAAATAAAAAAAATACATATTTAATATATCATATAATTATAAGTAAAAATAAAGATACTCCAATTTACAATAACAAAACACAAATAAAGTTTCCTTGATACCTAATCTAGTCATTTTCGGATTTTAACAATATCAACCATTTTTTAAAGACACCCAAATACTGCTTGGAAGGAAAACGATTCTGCATTTAATTACTATCTGTACAGCTGGGCACACAACACTACTGATTTATATATATTAATGAACTAATAATTTAATATCTAAACTTTGTTTACGTTCGTCTTGTCTACCTAGGTCGACCTGATGAGCTTTAAGAACGATTGAGTGATTGGATTTAATAACAAACAACATACCACTACAGCTTTTCTGCACCTTGAAAAAGCATTTGACACAATTGAAAGATTTAGAATACTGAACATACTTAAAAATTGGAAATTAGGAGGTAGGACATACCGCTTCATACTATACTTCTTAAGAGACCGATCATTTGCGGTTAGAGTTAATGGTGCGTTGTCGTCCTTATATGCCCAACTAAAAGGAGTACTGTAAGGCTCCGGTATAAGTTCAAACTGTTCCACATAGCTATTATCTCGATCAACATAGTAATATGGAAATAAATTAAGATCCGACTTTTTGCGGACGATATTGTCATTTACCACACGATTTGGAATCACAAGCTAGGTTAAAGACTATTGCTACATATAATTGATCCCTTTACTTTATGGACAAAAATAAATGAGTTACCGTTTTTAAGTGAGTTTATCAAAGAAAATCCAATAGCTGTAGGATAAGGAATTGCCCTAAGGGGAGCACTTTATTGATTGGTGGATGTGAATGTGGATCAAAAGTAAATGACTAAGAGATATCAGCCAGATTTCTAATGTATCATCATTGGAATGATGGAAATCGAAGTCATAGAATCACATTATTAGAACCTTACAAACCTATAACATTGTACAAATTGGAATACAAATTGAATAAACGCATTCAATAAAATACACAATATAGCACCCAGAATTGCCCTGGTAGCTTTCTACACCAGCCCAATGGAAAGTTTGTACTTTGAAGCAGAGAACTCTTCTCTTGCATTTAGACGTGAATTGAATCTGAACGTGAGGGTTGAACCAAGGCTGTCTTAGTACAGACTTTTCTTCCTGCAAGTACTAGAGTTACCTTCTCTAGAGATTAGCATAAAGGTTAATATCATAAGTATGAGTACCATGTAGTCTGTAGTCGCCTGTCACCTGAATTTTCACCTACTTACAAACGATACTTACATTCTTGGCGATAGATTACCTCCTTGGCATCTTAAAAAACATCGCCGTTAACCGTTGATTTCTCCATATCTAGATTTCCCAAACATCGATATTGACATGAGAATGGAGACTGCTCTCATGTCTTTTTGCCCTTCTTTTGATTTCTTCAGTGACTGTCGGTATCCGATGGTCTCCGTGTAACCAGTCCTGTAGTATCTGGGAACATATATAATACTTCTCAGAACGTTGTTGTAATTTTTTATTTTACTTCTTACGGAATCCTAATAACTGAATAACATATGTCCATATATGTTTCCTTACAACTAACCAGATATTTTTATATATATTCCTATATTTTAACTCTAGTTCTTTCCTGTTTTTCATCAAGATTTATTCGGAGATACTTACCGTTGTTGTTATATGGAATAATAGTATTATCTAAAGCTGTTGGTGGTTGTGCTGTCTGATTATACATGCACTGCACATGCGCAGATTTACTCTCGTTAATTTTTATTAACTTTAATGTATCTTTTTAAGGATCTTTGATATTTATAATTGTGCCTTTAGGCTATGTTGAATTACTCTTTCTTAAACTCTCTTTATTAAATCTAGATTTTCATGTAATGAGATATATTATAATGTCAAGCATATATACGCGGCATATTTTTCTTGGTAAAGCTCCCACCACATTATCCATACTTTGGAATATTTCTAGGTCATTCTTTAGACCGAAGAGCATTATGTTGTCCACTGTGGTATCATAATTTAAAGTACTGATTTTCAACTGCAAATACATTTTGTATTATCTTCTAACTTTTTATTTTTTAAGTAAATAAAGTACTTGGTACGTATCTCAAATATAGAAGAAGAAATATCTAGAAATATGTAACTCAAAGTATGTGTATAAATAGTCGTTTAAATGAATTAATACATTCTTAAATATTCCTTCCCATTTTAAATCTTGTAAGCAATTAATTTTATGAAATCATATATAGCAAACGAAATAATAAATACAAGACAATTTATTAACCAAATCGTTTCCCCACTTTCGGCTTCTTTTCGCGTCGAATTAGTTACACTTTTTCTTATTATTAATACAATACTTATAGTATTATTTGAAGCCCTACTATATTCTGGAATAAAACACCTCCACGTTGCGAAATACCATCTATGTGATTCCTACACATTTAAATATGAACGATGATGATATTTTAACAAAATAAGAACTGTGAACTTAAATCAAATTGTACAGCGTTTCTGTAGGATATTTTCTATAGGAAGTATGTTATCAAAAAAGTCTAAAATATCATATAACTTCTTGATTAGTTCCACAGAATATATTGGTACTATATGTTAGGGATACAAAAAAAAATATCAATATATCGTTATATATCTTCTGAATAAAATATCGATATTTTTGGCCTATAGTTTTTTGGCCAATATATCGATATTTTTTAGCCGATATCTTTCGTTATTTTCTTTCAAAATAGATTAAATATAATTTTTAGTAAACCTTTAATATTTCTACTTAATTTTAAACGTCCACCAAAAATATTTCTGCTTTTTAAGATATTTAGAAAAAAACTATATATTTTTTTGGCTAATATTTCACTGTTTCTATTTTTTTTTCTAAAATATCAATACATTTGTTGTAAAATATCGATATTTTTTATGCTTATGCAAAAAATATATCGATATTTAAAAAAAATAGCAATATATCGAAATATGTCAATATATTTTTCGGTGGCCGACATCCCTACTGTACGTCTTGTTGCCCTCTAGTACAAATTTCTGAAATCTAAATATGACAAATTTAGCTTTCCTGTCAAACTTATACTTCTAGCAGGGGTGTACAACTCCAATGGTAAGTAGTGGGGCAAAGTTTTGCTTAGTTCAATCATTGGCGCCACTGACAACGTGAATTTTATTGGTTAGTTTAAAATAGTTATGTAGAAACCTGTAAGGAAAATACTTTGCTTTGATTGGTCCGCCATTTCGCCTTATTACTTTGTGATGTCACATTTATTGGCCAATAGTATTTAAATAAAAATCAAATATAATTTTTTTAAATTAATTTATTAAAATAAAATCCTATATAAATATACATAAGTGTAAATAATATAAATATATATAAACAAAAAGCGAAAAAAAACAATTATGAACTCTATTCAAGGCAAAATTAAAATATCTATAATTCTATAATGCCCTCCCATATTTGTTTAGTGCCATCAATTTTATGGGATCGATTATAGTTCTAACTTATCCTGATATATTGAAGGTAAACTTTAAATTCTTTCCTGTTGATATTGCATTAACTTCATTAAACCAAAAATACAATCACACGTCATAATAATTTTTAAAATTTGGTCTTGAAAATATTACGGATTGGACAGTTGAAATACTAAAAATTTGTGTGTTTTTTAAAGATATTTAGATTTTAGAGTATTTAATCTGTGGAACTACTTAATATAGAATATAAACAAATATTGCATGATGTCTCTTTTTCAGAAGCTTTGTTAAATAACCTGGAATAATACTAAAATATAATATTAAACTCTTGTTTTTCTCAGAGCATAGTTCTGTGGAACTGAAAATATAGACTCAACTGATGATTTAACAACCTCAAGCGGTATTAGATCTCCCGTTAAAAAAGAATATAATTTATCTAGCATGTTCATATTCTTCACAATTTTCTCCGGGAGAATGATGTGAAAACATTGAAGTGATGATGTACCCTTTTAAAGATTTCTCAAACATACTAGGCGAAGGGTGCTGTTTCTACGTCCATGACCTCCAATAGATCTAACAAAATTCTTTAAGCAATCTTGGCTATGATTTGTTAAACAAATGAAGTTATTTGTAAATTTAGGCAAAACAGATTTCTTTAAGGTAATAAATCCTCTAAAAGTAGCAGTTAAAATTTTAATTGATGGCACCATAACAAATATTTTCTTAACAAGGCAATCAAATTTAAATATACAATAGCTCTACTATAAAATTATTGAACACCGATTGTTCTAAAAAGTTAAAGTATTACAAATATTTTAGGGATATTTTACAATTAAAATTAGTATTTATTACTACTAATTATCCAGTTATCTTAATTATTACCTTCTTGTAAGACTTCTTGATTTTGAACGTTGATATATTTGCATTTTGGTTTATCCAGGTAACTTACTACTATTTACTTAATCAACCCATTTTTAGAAAGGAGCGAAATCATTCTTTGGGAAACGATGTCTAATTTCCGTAGTAGATTTTTACCCCGTTAGACTACATCTTTTACTACACTGATGCATTGCCATCAATTTTTATATTATCACTCCATAAAAATTAATGTAAAACAGAAAATATGTACAACGTAAAACGAAGATTTCTTGATCTAAACAAAAACATAAAAACGAAAACCTTCAAACAACAAACTGAAAAATGGAGGCCTATAGAAAATGCTGACTTCGCACAATTTGATCGACCAATCACTTTCCATGTTAGTGGCGGCACCATGAATTTAAACTAGGCAATCACAATTTGCGATCGCAGCGCTACCGTTGATTGAACTAAACAAAACATTTCCCCCAAGGTCGCCTATACCGTGAAATTTCTATTTTTTTCTATGACTTCTAGCCACATAGCCGTAAAAACACTAAACCTCTGTTTCATCTGCACCTATTTAAGATCCCTTTCTATATTCTCTCTATTTTGTGATTTACTTCGAATTCTAATTTCGATTTCTAATTCGTATTTAATAGGATATCAGCTCATCACATAGGCGTTACATGTTATATTTGATAACATAATTAATACCTGCATAATATAGGTGGTGTTTCATGCGCTTATTTAGGGAACCTGAGATTAATTTGAAATGAATTTCCAAATGTTTGGGAAGTGGCTAAATTAATAATAGCCTCTAGTAATCTTAAACCGGGAACCTATACGTTTATGGCCGATAATTTTCTGAAAAGTTGTATGAAAAAATTGGCTTTCATAATAAGGGTGGAAATATAAAACAAGTACATTCTTTGGTAAACAAAGTAAATTTGTACTTATGCCGGGTTTCAGGTTAAATTAAACGTGATTCTCTCTCATTCAGCTTGCGTGCCATCTGATAGTGGAAGTGCGTAGAATAATATTTTTAGCGCCATCGGATCTGATGAATAGACATATATAAACTTTAGAATAAAACATTCTACTCTTAATTCTCAACTCATGTGTTAATAGAAGCAATAACGACGAGTATTATGGCAGTACAGATATGAATTACGAAATCTTGTCAAGCAGACGAGAGAAGGTTCAAAGATTGTATAATTTAATATTGTTAAAGTCTGGTAATAATGCAAAAAGTATTTGTTTTCAAGCAATCGATAGTGAAAGGAATTTTTCTATGATATCAAATGCAGTTATGTTTTAAATATTAATACAGGCTGTACGACATGGCGTCGTGAATCTCTTTAATGTTTGTCCATAATATCGCTGCAGTGTCAATAATTTTATAATTGTTAAGTTAAGTTATATAAAGGTTATTAGTAATAGATACTGAAAAACAACACACAACGTCCATTCTTCTTAATAAACATTCTTCTATTTCTTGTATCTACTTTTCGTTACGGAAAATACGATCTAGTATCTTGCAGATAAAGAATTATTTTGAATATGTACCGAACAGTAAACCTATAATTGAATATATTCATATCAACTAATATGTTAAGTTTTCTGCCTCTGCTACATTCAATTTTATGAATTGAAATTTCATATAATCAGCAAATAATAATTGTAATATTCAAACGTTATTGCGAATGAAAGGTATAGGTAAGCAAATGAAACAAAAAAATAAGCAAATTAAATGATTTTATTTAACTAAAATTATCTCTTGGATAATATAACTTCATTTGATTAATAATTTCTTAATTAATTTTCTGTTATTTTGTGTTAAAAAGATGTAAATATGTAATGTATAATATAATAAATAATGGTTAATACAATCAAGTAACTAAGTTGGTTCTTAAAAATCACTCAACTGGTATAAACCCCTAATAGCCCTCTGGATATATCGGATATAGTTATTTTTGTTTGTACTTGCTATGAAAACGTCATTCTCAAGTTGCCTAGCATCAAATATCGTGTCCAGGTCTAATTTACGCAGTATTTGGAGGCTGAGAAATATATATATACAATATTAACGATCAATATAATATATTTGAATTATATTTATAATGGTATAATAATTTAAGATAACATTGGTAATTTAATTACATAGGATTCATAGTTGTAAATGTAGGTAGAAGTTAAACTAAATTTTCTACATTATATAAGAAAATTCATCTATACACCTATTATATAGTAAATACATTTTCTGAGTTTCAATAATAAATTAATTTATGATTGAATTAATTAAGCATATATGCTTCACATGATGAAATTATATTTCAATTGCTTTATATATTACAACTTACATATTCATAGTTACTGTCTGCCTGTTTTCTGTATCTTTCCATATGGAATCTTCATAGGATTTGGCATAGTTATGTTCACATAATCTGTAAAATAAAATGTAAAAGTATTTATTGAAGGTATTTAAATGTTTAACAAAATTAGAAAAATTAATAGATTAAAACTATTAATTATACTACTACTAGTTATGGTTAGTATATTTAAGTATAAAAGTTTCATATAAAATTATAATTCAATTGTTCTGGAAATTTAAACTTACATATTCATGGCTACTGCCTCACTTCTTTCTGTTTCGTTCCATTTGGAATCTTCATATGTTTTGGCGTAGTTATGTTCAGAAAGTCTGTAAAAATAAACAGTAAAGGAATAAAAAACCATTATTAAAGAAAAATAAAAAGCACTTTACAAAATTAGAAAATTAATAGTATAAGTCATGCTTCTATTATTAAAAATGTACTTACATTTGTGGCACTACGTTGTTATTCTCATCTTCAACCAGTAGTTGATTTGTGGCGTTCATTTTTCTTTTATAGATAAAATAGAAGAATACTAAGACTATGTAAGTTACTCGAATACAACTTCCATGCAGTAATGATAATTTCAGATTGGTACCATTTAATATATCTTCAAAATATTGTATAACATCATTTATTGTACTACCTGAATTATTGTTATTTTTTCATTTCTTAAAACTTCCTTCTTTTTGTGAATAATATAAAGCACTGTATTTAATATAGTTATAAACATTACAAAGCTGATTATTTTATGTTCTATTTTAAAGCCTTAATTTTATTGAACCTTCTGTTTGATCAGCCTTCTTATAACACATAATAACAAAACATTTGTTTGTGGGATATCGAAAAAAGTCATAAAATTTTGTGCAGTAATTGCTTGGAAATCTTAAGACAACGCCGCATTTGAATACATACCATGCAGTATAATTATTTAAGCCTCTATCTAATTCAAATAACACATCATGGGCTCGTATCCAAAAACTGATATTTAATTTTTATATCCTAAGTTTGTTAAAATATAATTAAAAATAAAAGCAATTCAAATAGTGATATGAAATAGTGATTGTAAAAATATTTTTAATAATTTAATATGTAGAGGATGTAGTATTAGGATGGCATTAATGTAATGGTTTGTTACTAGATGTTTTTGACAGCCTCCAATTCCCCGTTTGTGATATTAAATTTTCAGTTGCGATTATTTTGCCTGAAATCAAGATAACTATAGCAAGAAAAGCTTCAAGAATTTGAGAAATTATATTTTATCGATGGGTTAGTTGATAGCGGTTAACATTAACTTTGCGATGCTTAGTAAATTATAATTATTAACTTTGCTGTATCAGAAATCAACTTGCTGTACACTTTGCTGTATCAACAATATCTATTAAGTTATTTTGTTCGGGAGTTTAAGCCGCCCATAAGGTGATTTGAAAAGCCATTGTCTTTTTGATGTTAGAATTTGATAAAGAATTTGAATTTTGATATGAATAGTAAATTTATTAATAAAAATGAAATATCAAACAATACTAGAATGAAAATGCAAAAAGAAATTTACAGATCAGTTTTATTCCTCTACGAGACATGAGTAATGGCAGATAATTATAAAAGTAAGGTATTAGGGGTGTAACAAAGATGGTCAGGATGAACCCCAATCGAATCCGAACAAAATGCAAGGAATTTACATATAGGAAAGGAGAGTAAAAGGACAATAAACATAACTCATACCACTAGGTGTGCATGAAAGGTACTTATAGATTCATGATAAATAAAAATGCCCTAATTATTATTACATTTTATTTATTTACATATAAGTCTTAAAATCTTACTTAATATTTTAAAAATAAAAATTCAAGCTTAAATCAAAAACTAAATTTATAACCTTAAAATAATGTATAATTTTTGTGTCCACATAATTCTTAAAGTATCATCTATGGTACAGTAGATATGCATTAGTATAAAAAATGGTATAGAAGTAGATTTGGATATTTATTGTCTTATTATAAATTGATTGTTCTATAATTTCAGCGAACATCACAAGGTCTGTACCAGTTTTATTTAAGGCTATTCGTCTAAAGAAATTAGTTAACACTTGAGATTAATATCTTACACCAAAAAAGATGTTATTAACTGTGAAATCATAATGTTGTTATTGACTCTTAATAGTCTTTAAATTGGCGTCATTCAATTTATATTTACAATTCGGTCACATCACACAAATATAACCCTATAAAAGAATAAACAAAATTTAACATAAATAAATATGAACCTGTTCAAACATAGCAGCAAGGGTAATTTTTTTACGGCAATAATAAAGGACAATAAGAAAGATTCTCTTTAGAACACCTCAACAAAAGGATATTAAAAGATAAATTTTCCTACGTAAAAATTCAATAACTATGGAAACTAAATAGTTTATATTGAGTTATAATTGTTTCTATATCTTAGTATTTATTTACAATGGGTCTCCTAAAACCTTTTGAAAGAACAAACATTTTCCATGTATAGAAATAATAGATTGCTATAATTAGTATTAATCAACATAAGTAAATAAAAACAGTTAAAACTAATGTTTCTCCACCAGTTTTTTTATTCTTATTCAGTTTGTTAGTTGGTTTAGGAGAAAATTTATTTTGGAATATCATTTACTAACGGAGTTGCCAACACATTTTATAAATTTTTTGATTTTTGAAAGAAAGGGAATTATAAAACTCACCAACTTGATCAATACAGCATCTAGATTAAAACATGTCCCAGACATTTGGAAGATGGCGGAAATTATAGTGATCCCAAAACCTGGGAAGTCACCAAACGAAATAAAATCCTATAGACCTATATCACTGCCGAGAGTAATATCTAAGGTTTTTGAAAAACTCCTGTTGAAAAGAATAAAACAGATCACAGAGCGAAAAAACCTAATACCAACACATCAGTTTGAGTTTTTTAACAAACACTCAACAATTGACAAAGTCCGCAGAATAATAGATGTTATTGAAAAAGCCTACGAAAGTCAAAAAGTATGCTCAGCTATATTCTTAGATGTAGCACAAGCCTTCGATAAGGTTTGGCATGAAGGCCTTGCTCATAAACTATAGAAAATGCTACCGAAACAACACACTGAACAATTAAAATCATACATTACAACCAGCTTACTCTACAATAAAAGAAGCTAAAGCAGGTGTACTACAAGGAAGTGTACTGTGGCCAATGCTTTATCTACTTTACACTTGTGATATACCACAAATGGAAAATATCACGAAGGCTACATTTGCTGGTGATACTGCGATTATAGCTGTCGGAGAAAATAGTGAAGAGGCCTTACGTAAATTATAACAGGCAAGTGACGATATAAATAATTGGACACAAACTTGGAAAATAAGAATTAATGAAAGTAAATCTGTGCAGTGCATATGTGCAGTTCATCTATAAACAGACCGTACAAGCACCAATAACTTTAAATAACACTATCATTCCATATAGAAACAACGCTAACTATCTCGGAATGAATCTCGATGCAAAACTTCGCTGGAAGGAACATAAGAAAAGAAAAGAACTGGAATTGAAATATAGGAAAATGTACTGGCTGATCTGGCTGGAAAATCACAATTATCAATACACAATAAATTGATATTATATAAGTAAATATTTAAACCTATATGGACATACGGAGCTTAATTATGGGGATGTTCTGCAAAGAGTAACATAAAAGAAATACAAATTTTTCAGAACAAAGTCCTGGGAAGTATTGTGGGTGCACCCAAATACTATAGGACTGATTACCTACATCGAGACTTTCAGATACCCACAGTCAGTCAAGAAATCAAGAGAATTGCAAGGGCGCATGAGGAATGACTCCATTCTCATACCAATATTGAAATATTGCAACTTTTCGATACCACCAGAACAGGACACAGACTCAAAAGAATTAAAGCATCTGATCTTGTGTAGTGTTGTGTAGTGATGTGCATATATTAAAAAATTCAGCACTGACATGTATAAATATTATCCTAGTTATATACCTAGATTTAAGTTAGCATAAAGACAAATTGTAGGTTAGACGGAAACGACTACTAACAATATATTAGTTACATATTAAAAAAAAAAACAATAATGTGTTGAAAAGGTAATGATCGAAGCTTTAAAAATGGTTGCAACATTTCTATTAACGCGAAGGAAGGTATGTGATTTTTGATATTAGAAAGGTTTGAATTGAAAGTCTTAGTTGTAATTTAAAAATAAAGCTAAACTAATATTTCAAACTTAAAATATCAGCATCTGATACTATTAAAAAAACAACCACCTCAATTAGCTTCAATAAACGATAATGCCGAACCAGAAACCTCTGTAGTGATTACGCAACAAATTGGAAATTATTTATGATAAATTTTATAGACATATCTAAGGAGACAAAAAAGTTTCTTATGATTATGAAAAATTTTGTTTACCAATAAAAATATAGTATCACTGCTACTGTCACACTCAGCATTTCCACATCAATGTGATTGATCCTAGCATCCAACATAATCCAAAGTAAAATACTTATGTATGGTGTACCACCGTTAACCATGTTTTCTCCAGTCTTGAATCACCAATATTTTATATAATTAAATTGTTGATTCTGAACTGGAATTAAAATTTATATTTTTGAAAGAAATAAAATACATGTTTCATATATCAAATATTGAAAGTTTTTGGCTTTGTTATATGCCAATTCAAAGTCTGTGTATAAATACTTCTTTAAGTAAAATAATAGTTGTTTACATGCCATTTCCCATTTTATAAGTAATTGAATAAAATAATATATAGCTAACGAAATAGTAGACACTAAACAATATATTAACGATATGGTTTAAATATAAGGTAGGAATTAAGTGATAGTCATGATAAATTGGATATAGTTCTTATTAAATGATAATTTTGGATTACAATTATTGGATTTAAACTTAAACTTAATGTAAAGCCCTGAACCTTGTAATTATGTATAAAATTTTCTCCGACTGTCGTAAGATAATGAAGTCTACATGAACTATTTTCTACAATATGCTCCTCTAGGTTATTAGCGTTATAGCCGTCGCAAAATCCTGTTTTATTCAATACGGCTTGTCTAAAAATTAATATTTATCATTCTGTTATTAACGAGATAAGCATATTAAATAATTCTTACAGTTTTTCAACTACTTTTCTTCTAATTTCCATACTTCGCCGTACCCTTTCTAATACACAGATACTTTTTTCAAAAATGTGGCTACTAGCATTACCCATCTTAATGTTTGTTGTCGGACAAGTTGAAATTTAATTTCAAATAATTCTCTCATCCTGATATGTGCTTTACAACTTGAAAAACTGAATACAACTGCGTTAACTGCATTTCTTTTTCTATCCTGGTTCCCAGCTGGTTTACAAACCCTTGCTGACATAAAATGACGTCCATGAATGTCCGGATGGCTCAAGGGCCCGAGAGCGGCTTTTGGCCGCTTGGAATGAACAGTAGACTGGGGGTTATCGAGGTGCAAGGGAGGGATTTTTAGAGGGGATTATCCGAGGGGGCTCCAGTTTTGAGGAACTTGTTGAATATGTGGTTCACAAAATCGATTACAGTTGGGGTGCCAGTTTTTCTGTGAATTTGGTAGTTGGGAACCACGGAGTGCATAGAATATTATAGGCCGAGAGGCCATAATTTTGCTTTCACTAACGATGATTCGACATGGAAAGAAAGCGAGAGTAGGGAACAAATAATTTCTCTAATGTAAGTTTTTGTTTATATATCTCTTTACTTGAACTGGAGCTAAATTTAATATTAGTCGTAAATTTATATTTATGAAGTAAATAAACTACTGAATATGTTACTACTGAATATGTTGCATATTTAAAATATAGAATGATTTCTTCGTAATATGTTAAGTCAAAATCTGTGTATAAACACTTCTTTAAATACAATAATAGTTTTTTGACATATCATTTCCCATTTTATAAGTTGTAATTAATTAATTGTATGTAATCATATATACCCTACGATATAGTAATTAGTAAACAATCTACTAATCATATCGTTGGAATATAATGCTGGAATGAAGTGATAGTCAAGATGAATTGAATATAGAATTTATTAAATGATAAGTTGTAACAATTATTGGATTTCAATTTAACAGTTACACATATTAATATTTAACATACTGTCATATTATCATAAAAATATTTAAATATAGAAATAGTACAAATAGTAGTAAGAGTAGAAATTTTTATGTAATCATTTTTACTTAGGAAATTGGTTCTATCTGGTTATTTTGCATTCTAATAATTTTTAAAGTTAGATATTTGCAATATAAAATATTCAGTTATCCAAATTATTATATAATACTATGTATGCGGATTTACTCGAAAGCTAAATATACTACTGGTATTGCAAAGCCCTGAACCTTCTAAATATATATAATATTCTCTCCAACAGTCATAAAATACTGAAGTCTACAGGAACTATTTTCTTTTTTCAGTTATACCTGCTGCTAAATGTTCATGCATTTCTCATGTATTACAGCTTTACTGAAAATACATATTTTTTTCTTTGTTATTAAAAAAAAAAACATTTAATGATTCTTACAAATTTTCAACTACTTCTCCGATTTCTATACTTCGCCATGTAGCTTCTCATTCACAGATACTTTTTTCAAAAAGGTAGCTACTGGTATTTCCCATTTTAATGATTGTTGTGGAACAAGTTGAAATTTAACAAAATCAACAATTAATAATTAAGAATTCTGAAGATTAAATCATAAATTGTATTAAATGTATGGGTGTGACCAATCTTATATATAAAAATGAATCGCAAAATGTGTTGGTAAGCGCATAACTCAACAACGCCTGGACCAATTTGGCCAAATCTTTTTTTAAAATGTTCGTTGAAGTTCAAGGATGGTTTTTACGGCGAGAAAAATTAGAATTATTGCTGGAAAAACCCTAAAAATAGCCCTTTTCTTTTTCCCATACAAATGATTTGTAACTAAAACGTAGTCAATTTGAGCTTTATTGCTATGGTATAAAGTTCATATTAAATTACAAGCACTCACTGTTTTCTAAGCAATGTAGGTGTGTTCCTAACGTCAAAGATCATATCTATCAAAACAATGTGCGTGTGTGCGTTGGAGCACAGAATACATAGTTGGAGGAGTTTAATGTCGCGTTCCGTAACTCGCGTTTCTTTTGTATTAGTTTCGGCACGCGAGATAAAATGCATCAGTTTCCACGTCATTACATCAGTCAAACAAAAATCGCGTTGCCAACAGTGTTTTATTATTTTTAATATCCAAATTTTAAATAAATAAAACAATTCGTACGGCTTAAAAGGATTTGAGTTCAAGTCATATCAAATTTAAAAAAAAAAGTTGTCTGTTACAGATGACTTTTGACAGATGACAGATGAATTGTCAACTGATACACGAAACAAATTCGTATATCGTGTTTTGTGCAGAGTGTTTAGTTAGTTAGTGTTTGTTTAGTTCGTGATTAGTGAAAAAATAATTTATATTTGATATGCCTCCTATAAGACGAAGCAATTTAGGTAGAAGAACCAGAAATGCTATAAACCAAGCTAATTACCGATCTAATCGTACTGCACAAGAACGTGACGACGGAAATGAACGTGAAAGAATTCGGATATCACAAACGCGTGAAGCGCGAGCGCGACATTCAACTAATAATCGCGCAAGTTTGAATCGAGCTGCTTTCAGTTACGATGTGTCAATTGACTACAGTAACTACCAATGTGTTGTTATTGGTTCTATGAACTTGATTTGCTCACACTGTAAGGCACTAAAATACAAAAACGAAGCCAATGGATCACGTTGCGCAAATGGTAAAGTGAAATTGATACCATTGGATCCACCACCAGAACCATTGTACTCATTGGTTTCAGGAATAGGAACAGATTCTATACACTTTTTGACACATATCCAACAATATAACAATTGCTTTCAAATGACTTCATTTGGGGCAACAAATGTAGTTCGGGAAAATTTTATGCCAACTTCCAAGGTATGTATTATAGCAGTTACTCATAATTGTTTTAGCGAACAAAATTTTCTGTCACCAAAGTTAAGATGTGTTACTAATCTTCAATTTCTTAATCATTACGAAATATATCACTTAGTCATCATATTATATGGTGATTCAGTTTCAGTGACACTTTTATTATATTTTATATTTGATAGATATTAGTTAAAACTAAATATATACTTTTTAAGATCAAATATTATTTAAGTTTGATCACTGACAATCCATAAATTTTTACCACACCATAATTTATTTACAGATACAAGGGCAAATATATCACAGAGCAGGGTCACTGTTACCAGTGTCAGATAGCGACAACAAATTCCTGCAAATTTATTTTATGGGCAATTCACCACAAGAAATTGATCTGCGTTGTGCACATAACAATTTAGTAAAGAGGTCTATTGTAGAACAATTACAAACTTTATTTCATCAACACAATCAATTGATTATATTGTTTAAAACTGCCCTGGATCTGATGCCATCCGATAATCACAAAATTGTAATCAGAGCTGATAAAACACCTGCAGGTCAACATACAAGACGTTTTAATGCACCAACTATTGATGAAGTTGCTATCGTTGTAGTTGGAGAAAATTTGGAATCCCGTGATATTGTTTTACATCGTCGGAATGATCAATTACAACGTATAAAGGAAACACACCGCTCATATGATGCACTGCAATATCCCATTATATTTTGGCAAGGTGAAGATGGCTACGATTTATCAATAAAAATGATAAATCCCATTACAGGTAACTAAAATATTAGTTTAGCTATGGCGATAATATCTCAGTCACTATATTATGTATTTGAATGTTATTAAAACAAAATCTGTTTACAGGTTCTGAAACCAACAAAAAAGTCAGTTCAATGAACTATTATTCATACCGCCCAATGATTCGGGAAAATGCAGATAATCACATATTGAAATGTCGGCGATTATATCACAAATATGTTGTTGACATGTATGTTAAAATTGAAACGGAGAGATTAACATTCATCAGGTTGAATCAAACCAAACTCCGATCTGAAGAGTATATTCACCTTTGAGATGCGATTAATACTAATGGAAATGCACAGAATGTCGGTCGGATGACTGTTCTTCCAGCAACATACATCGGAAGCCCTCGGCATATGCACGAATATGCTCAAGATGCCATGTCGTATGTTCGTCATTATGGTACAGCAGATTTGTTCATCACATTTACATGCAATCCGCAATGGATAGAAATTAAGCAGGAGTTATTCCCTGGGCAATCACCCATTGATCGTCATGATATTACAGCCAGAGTCTTTAGACAAAAGTTGAAATCTTTAATGAATTTCATCGTAAAACATAATGTGTTTGGTGAGACACGCTGCTGGATGTATTCTGTGGAGTGGCAGAAACGAGGATTGCCACATACACACATTTTGATTTGGTTGGTTGAAAAGATAAAGCCAAATGAAGTTGATGCAGTGATATCAGCTGAAATCCCTAATGTACAAGTAGATCCTGGATTGCATGAGGTAGTTATCAAAAACATGATACATGGTCCCTGTGGAACTCTTAATCAAAATTCATCGTGTATGATGGATGGTAAATGTTCAAAACGATATCCACGGGCATTAATATCGGAAACAATTACTGGTAATGACGGTTATCCATTGTATCGTCGCAGATCGACAGCAGACAATGGAAAATCAACAATTGTCAAATTAAATCAACAAGATATTGAAATAGATAATCGTTGGATTGTTCCATATTCACCCATTTTATCAAAGACATTCAAAGCACACATCAACGTTGAATCTTGCCATTCAGTGAAATCGATTAAATACATTTGCAAATATGTAACCAAAGGGAGTGGTATGGCTGTGATTGGAATTGGTGCAGAGAATTCTAATGATGAAGTTACCCAATACCAAATGGGCCGCTATGTCAGTAGTAATGAAGCAGTTTGGCGAATATTTTCTTATTCATGAGAGACACCCTTCTGTTGTTCACTTAGCTGTGCATTTAGAAAATGGACAAAGAGTGTATTTTACAGCACAGAACGCAGTACAAAGAGCTGCTCAGCCATACTCTGAAATGCCAAAATATTATACCTGGAATCAATCTTCAAGGAGATTTATACGACGGAAACAAGGAAAACCAGTTCCAGGATATACAGATGTATATTCCACCGATGCGATTGGCCGGATTTATTCAGTACATCCAAGCAATGATGAATGTTTTTATTTACGACTGCTATTAGTCAATGTACGTGGCCCAACATCATTCCAACAGTTACGAACTGTTGATGGTGAATTGTGTGGATCCTACAGAGAAGCCTGTCAACGTTTGCAATTGCTTGAAAATGACGCTCATTGGGATCAAACTCTCAATGATGCTGTAATATCATCACACGCTCATCAAATACGAACATTGTTTTCTATAATCATATCTAAATGCTTCCCATCAAACCCAATTGATTTGTGGATGAAGTACAAAGATTATATGTGTGATGATATTTTGTATCAAATACTGAATAGAATGGGAAATCCAAATATACAAATCAGTGAAGAAATTTACAATGAAGCATTGATTTCAATTGAGGACATGTGCTTGATAATGTCAAACAAACTATTAATTCAATTAGGCCTGACCGCGCCCAATCGTCCAATGCATGACGCTTTTAACCAAGAGTTGCATCGAGAAAGACAGTATGATCTCAACGCTTTGAAAGAATTAATTCAAAAAAATCTTCCACTGTTAAATGAACAACAAAGGTATGTATTTGAAACTCTTATGAAAGTAACAAATGATGAAACTGGAGGGATTTACTTCTTAGATGCACCTGGTGGTACAGGAAAAACTTTTTTGATTTCATTAATATTAGCAACAATTCGCTCACAAAATAAAAT
The DNA here is from genome assembly GCF_030347505.1 of Rhynchophorus ferrugineus. Taxonomy (NCBI): domain Eukaryota; kingdom Metazoa; phylum Arthropoda; class Insecta; order Coleoptera; family Curculionidae; genus Rhynchophorus; species Rhynchophorus ferrugineus. Next base: position 48,510,782 of record NW_027472580.1, read on the forward strand.
TGCACTTGCACTCGCTTCGTCGGAAATCGCAGCAACTTTGCTTGAAGGTGGTCGAACAGCCCATTCAGCACTAAAATTGCCATTAAATATGCAAAGCAATGAAACTCCAACCTGCAACGTTTCGAAGAACTCTGCAATGGCAAAGGTTTTGCAGCAATGTAAATTGATTGTTTGGGATGAATGCACGATGGCACATAAAAAATCTTTGGAGGCTTTAGACATAACCTTAAAAGATCTAGCTATAATAACCGATTTGGTGGTGCAATGATTTTATTAGCAGGAGATTTTCGTCAAATATTGCCAGTGATTCCACGATCAACGCCAGCTGATGAACTCAATGCATGTCTAAAGTCCTCCAATTTGTGGAAACATGTCAAAGTACTTCATTTAAGCAAGAATATGCGTGTCGAGTTGCAAAATGACCAATCTGGAAACATATTCTCTAAACAACTCATTGACATTGGTAATGGCAAATTTCCTATAGACATGTTGACTGGCTGCATTAACTTTCATCAAAGTTTTTGTCAGTTAACTCGATCAAAAGATGAACTTATTCAGAAGGTGTTTCCAGATGTTTATCAAAATTACAGAAACCACGATTGGTTGAGCGAACGAGCTATACTGGCTGCAAAAAACATAGATGTAAATGAATTAAGTTTCAAAATTCAAGAACAAATTACAGGCGAATTGAGGATATATAAATCAGTTGATTCGGCTGCTAATCAAGATGATGTAGTCAACTATCCACCGGAATTTTTAAACTCGCTGTATTTGCCAGGATTGCCACCTCACAATCTTCAATTAAAGGTTGGATCGGTGGTTATAATGTTGCGAAATATCAACCAACCGCGTCTTTGCAACGGTACACGGTTAGCGATAAAAAAATTACTAAACAATGTGATAGAAGCAACTATACTCAAAGGAAAGTATAAAGGAGAAGATGTTCTCATACCGCGCATCCCAATGATTCCGACTGATGTGCCATTTGAGTTTAAACGATTACAGTTTCCAGTGCGGCTTGCTTTTGCTATGACTATAAACAAGTCCCAGTGGCAATCATTAAGTGTTTGTGGTATTAATCTAGAAAACCCATGTTTCTCACATGGTCAATTGTATGTTGCCTGTTCCCGTGTTGGAAAACCATCAGATTTGTTTATCTATGCGCCAGGTAATCAAACAAAAAACATCGTATACCACAAAGCACTACAATGATAATAATAATAATAATTATGATTCACATGATTAACAATAAAGCGATTACTTACTTTTCAATCCTTATATATGTTTTATTTAATTATTTTTTATTCACAACGCCCTATCACCAGGGTGATGGTTCTGTTCAGGAGAATTTTTTAAAATACGTAGGCACAAAAACTGCCACATTACAAATCTTTTTGACAGGACGAAGTCTGTCGGGTCAGCTAGTACAAATATAAAATCTGGTGGAGAAATATTATTTACAACTGTTTACGCTTTACGTACTTATGTTATTTAGTACTAAATGTACGTTCTCTTACAAGGCTGTAGGAGCCGCATTATAAATAAACTTTAAATAGTTCAGATATAGGAACAATTATAAATTAATATAAAATATTTAGTTTCCATATTTATTAAACTCTTTTTTGGTTTGGCATTGGAAAATTGTTGTTCCAATATTCTTTTGTTGAGGTTTATTAAATAGGATCTCTTTTATTTTTCTTTCATGTTATGTTCGAACCATTTATATTTATTTAGGTTAACTACAGTTTGTTCTTTTATAGTGTTTTGTGAGTGAATGAATTGTGTAATATAAATTGAATAGCCTCTAGTTAGAGACTATAAGTGCACAATATAAAATTATGTTTTCACAGTTAATAACATCTTTTTTATTATAATAAAAAGAAATATCAAACTTCTTTTGTTGTGCTGTATTAACGAGGATCGCTTTCTATAGAAGGAATAAAAAATAATAAGAGAAAAAAATAAATCAACTTGATAAATTTAAATATGTTCAAATTTGTTTATATTATAACTGTGTTTTAAGTTTATTAGGTTTTGTTGTTCAAGTAGGTGAAATAATAATTGCCTTGAGATACCGCTTGTGAAATTGAATTATAATATTGCAAAGCTCAGATCCGAATTACCTCAATGAAAAATATTGAATCAAAATACTTCTTTAATAAAAAATAATATTGATTTGGGAAATATAATTAAGTAACAACGACATATTTCAATAATTACGATGGCATTAGAAACTTTTATCGATATTCTACAAATATTGATTTGGTGAATAATGAAACATGGAAACATGCAAATGGGTATTATTATTGAATCAATAATTATATGAACAAATAATATAAAATATTTGTTGCTCTTTTAAGCAATATCTGTAATCTGTTTATATCTATTGGGATTTCTTGGGTCAAAAATTGAGCAGTGTATAGATTTTTTCATTTAGAGCATATAGTTAAGGTTTGTTTAAGTTTAATTTTGTTGGTCCTATTAAATATAATTTGATGTTTATAGCTCTGTTAACATTATATGTTTATTTATTAACTCTATTTAATTCTTCTAATATGTAATATATTATATGTTTGAGGTGGTCTTATTTGTATATTTTGAAATTCTAGTATTGGTTGTTTATATTCATCTTTAATGTATACTATTATTTATATGTTAAGACCTTTGATTAAATATCATATTTATAACTTGAACCCAATCAAATTCACAATCTAGACCACATACTAATTTTGGTATGGCTAGTTTTTATGTTACTATCTTTTACATGTTGGAACACCTTGTATATTTTTTAGATTTTTATATGTTAACTTACCGCTGGAATTTGGTAGGTTATTAGGTAATCTCTATCACTTCCTTCTCTATTTCTGCATAGTTGCATTCAGATGTGTTTAGAGTTTGACTGATCTAAACGACTGAAATTTGGCTACCACTAGTTTTGTGATGTGTCTGCATAATTAGATACGATTGTAGTTAGGATAAGTGGTTTATTGTCTAAATATAAAAAGTATGTAAGGATGATGAAGTATTGGATCAAATGATTTAATTGATAATTTCAAGATGTTTTCATACATCTCGAAGACTTGGGCAAGGTTTTTTTTAACGACTTCGAGTTTTCTTGAGACAAGTTGTAAGGGTTTGGTAATTTCGTCAACATTTTTGATAACTCACGGTATTAAACGAAAAGTCTAAGGAATGATTTGACTTTTTTCTGTGATTGAAATATTTTCAAATTTTAGATGGTGGAAAATTTGTCATTGAGGGTTATGTCACCAAAAACTCGGCTATCCCTAAGGATCTTTGATATTACTAATTGTACTTTGAGGCTATGTAGAATTACTCATTCTTAAAATATCTTTAGTGAATCTATATTTTCATGTAATGATGTATACCCATATGTCACCCGATATATTTTTCTTGATAAAGCTTCCACCACATTATCTATAGTTTGGAATATCGCTAGGTCATTCTTGGCCCATATATCGATATTTTTTTGGCCGATATTTTTCAATATTTATTCAAAATAAATTCAAAATAAATCTTTAAAATTTTTACTTAATTTTAAACGTCCATCAGATATAGCACTAGTTTTTTAAATATTTTGAGAGAAATATGTATACTTTTAAGACTAATGTTTCACTATTTCTATTTTTTCTTAAAAATATCGATATATTTTTTGTAAAATATAAATATTTTTCTATAATCTGTCAACTGCAGTTCTGTTTTAGATATTAATAGAGTGTGCACAACGTGGTATCGTGAATCTCTTTAATGTTTGCCCATAAAATCGATGCAGTGTCAATAACTTTATAGTTGTTAAGTTAAGTTATATAAAGGTTATTAGTAATAGATACTGAATACAACACACAACGTCCATTTTTCTTAATGAACATCCCTATGTTTCTTGTATCTAGTTTTCGTTACGTAAAATACGGTCTATTAACTTACAGATAGAGAACAATGCTGAATATATACCGAACAGTAAACTTGTTATTGAATATATACATATCGCCGGTGGCACTTGGTGGCGCAGTGGTAAAATTTGTGATTGTTCTAGGCAAGAGTGTAAAATCCGACAAGGAAAATTATCCCTGTCGCGCCAGTAGCCAGGCTGGGTAAGACCGGATGTCTTCTGGGATGATTTCTAAAGTTGGCAACTCGCTAGTCGGTAGGCTTAATGCTGAGGATCGTGGTTCGGAGCCGACGTTAAACTTTAAGTCCAGTTCAGATAATCACATAGTTGGTAAAAGGAGAATAATAATAATTGTAATATTCAAAGGTTATTGCACATGAAAGGTATAATTAAACAAATGAAACAAAAAATAAGCCAGTTAAAGGATTTTATTTAACTAAAATTATGTGTATACAGTGGAAAATTACATTATACATAATTTTATTTCATGGATAATTTTTTTATTAATTTTCTGTTATTTTGTGTTTTTAATAGATAAGAGAGTGTATAATATAATAAATAATGGTTTATGTATCAAGTAATTAAATTGGTCCTTAAAAGTTATTCAGCTGGTATAGACCCCTAATAACCCTCTGGATATATAGGAAATAGTTATTTTTGTTTGTGCTTTCTACGAAAACTTCATTTTCAAGTTGTCCAGCTTCAAATATCGTGTCCAGGTTTAGTTCCCGCAGTATATGGTGGCTGAAAAATAAATATACAATATTAAAGATAATATATACGAATTATATTTGTAATCTTATAATCTTATGATAATTTAATGTTATAAATTGTAATTTGATTACATAGATTTCATAGTTGCAAATGTAGTTAGAAGATAAACTAAATTTTCTACATTGGACAATGAACTATATATCAAAATTCATCTATACACCTATTATATAGTGAATAAATTTTCTGAACTTCAATACCAATTTAGTCTAACTAATTACTAACTAATTTTTTGTTGATATATTTAAGCATATATGTTTCATGTGATATTAAATTTATATTTAAACTTTTCTATATATGACAACTTACATATCCATAGCTACTGCGTGTCGGCTTTCTGGATCTTTCCATACAGAATCCTCATAGGATTTGGCATAATTATGTTCAGATAATCTGTAAAAATAAGGCGCAAAATTATTTCAAATAGGGATTATTAAAGGTATTTAAATATGTTTAACAAAATTAGAAAAATTAATAGATTAAAACTATAAATTATACTTTAAAATTAACTTTTATTTGTGAATCTATTTTGCTACTCCCGTTTCCAAAAGTAGTTGATTGGTAAAATAATTTTTTTTGAATGGATAAAATGGAAGAGTATTGAAGATTATGTATGTTGTTCGAATAAAAGTTCCCGTAATAATGATAATTTCAGATTGGTACCATTTTATACATCTTCAATGAACCATAAAATATAATTATGTTATGATACTAACTAAATTATAGTTATTTGTTTTTGTATTTGTTAATATTTCTTTCTATTTTGGGGAAAATTGAAAGATATATATTTAATGTAGTTTTATATATTATAGTGCTGATTTTATTATGCTCTATTTTAAGATTTTTGTTTTACTGGAACCAATTCTTTAACCAGTCTAGTAATAATGTATGTCAACAAAACATTCATTTGTAGAAAATCACAAAAGTCATAGTCAAGATGCTTATTTAAAGTAAATTATATGTAATTAAAAAATAGGAAATAGAACCTGTTGGCCTTATAATATTAACTTAACTTATCCTATAACAATTTGATGAGTATATGAGACTGTATATAAATATGATTTACAAATGTGGTAAAAAATATTTTAATAAATAGAGTTTAAAAATATAAGAAAAATATTCTTACTTGTGTTATCTATGGTATATGTTCTGATTTATATATCATAATAATCTGATATTCGATTTTCAAAAGATGACTTTAATGACAATACTGTATTTAAAATCCCAACTAAACCTAAGATTAAAAGAGATTGGTTTATCAATTGATTATAATATCAATTATTTTCATCTTATAACAAAAATCAAAATGAACAATAACGCCGAGTGCGTTAATGATAGCGGTATTGAATTATAAAATATTGACGATCAAACAAGAGAAGGTTGAAAGATTGTATTTATTATTGTTAACTTTAATAATAATGTAAAAAATATTTGTTTTCAGACAAACTAGAATAATTGAAAAGGGGTTTTTGATAACGATATCAAGTTCAGGGATAATTTTTTAGATATTAATTGAGGGTGTATAACGCGGTTTCGTGAGTTAGTTGAAATAGATCCATAGATAGTTGAATTAGTCCATATAGACGAATAATTGAAGTATCGTTGGCTGCCTTTAATTAAAAACTCTCTATATTTTATATTTGATATTGATTATATGTAATATGGCCTGGTATTTTGTAAATAAAAAACTCTAAAATTTATATCCCTAAACTTGGTCAATATGAAATAAAATATTAAGTATTCTTGTTCTGCTTTATTCAATATATAAGATTGAGCTATAATATTGAAATATAATCAGCAAATATACCGTAATATTAATACTGTTAATATTTATTATATAGTTAATACTGTAAATATTTATACTGAGCTTTTCGTATAATTAATATATATGAACTTATTTAGCTTACATATGTGCAAATGCAGTTAAAATAAATTTTCTACATTGAACAATGAACTATATAACAATATATCTATACTCTTATTAGATACTACTCTGAATTCTACTAGTGATTGTTACTATATATAAACATAAAATTTCATGTAAAATTATACTTCAATTGTTTTGTAAATTAAAACTTACATGTTAAACGCTACTGCCTGACTGTTTTCCGGTTCATTCCATTTAGAATCTTCAGATGTTTTTGCGTAGTTATGTTCAGATAATCTGTAAAGATAAAAAGTAAAAGAATAAAATTTTTAAGATAAATAAAACACACTTTACAAAATTAGAAAATTAATAGTCAATTAAAAGTATAAGTCATGCTACCATTAGTAAAAATGTACTTACATTTGTACGACTACGTTGTTATTCTTATTTTCAACAAGTTGTTGATTCGTGGAGTTCATTTTTCTTTGATAGAAACAATGGAAGAACACTAAGACTATGTAGGTTACTCCAATTCAAGTACCAAGCAATAATGAAAATTTCAGATTGGTACCATTTAATATATATTCAAATACTGTATAATCATTTTATTATACTACCTGAATTCTTATATATAATAATACTTCCTTTTTTTTGAGAAAAACACAAAGTAATATATTCAATATAGTTATAAACATTCAAAAGCTGATTATTTTATGTTCTATTTTAAGGCATTAATTTTATTGGAACCTCCTCTTTGATGATCCTACTTATAACTTATGTAAACATAGCAATTGTTTGAAGGATATAGAGAAGAAGTCATAAAACTTTGTGCAGTAATTGTTTGAAAATTTTAAGACAACGCCCCATTTGAGTACATACAATGCAGTATAGTTATTTAAGTGTCTATCTAGTGAAATAAACTGGTATCCCAGTTTTTCCCAGTTATATATATACATATATATATATATATATATATATATATATATATATATATATATATATATATATAATTTAATGTTTTCAATATCATGCTTTGTACAAAATTATTATAAAAATTTAAATTAATTAAAATATTTATAGATATTCAGCATAAATATCAATGAATTAATATTATATATTCATCCCTATTTGTTATTTTTAAAAATATGTTGGGATATATTAAATCAGGATGTTAAATTAATAATTTAATATAACGATACATTTAAAATTAATAAATTAATGCTATTTAATTAATAAATTATATTATTTTATAATTATTATGTATGTCCCCTAAATATGTCATTAATTAGGAATATATGACTAATATGTATCATTAGTTCCATTAAACGCCTATATTTGATTATCTTCCGTAATTACTTTATTTATTTAATGTTAATGATTTAATTAATAATAAATGTATCGTTACGAAAAATTTTACAATTTTTATCAAGACGACCATTAAGAATTTTTAACATTCAATACTTTAAATTCAATACTTTTAATTCATACAAGACTAGTAACAATGTATTAATTAAATAATTATTTTTTTTTTATAAATAGCATTTAATTAAATCTAATTTCCATTATCCTTCTATTATCAACAAAGTTTTAGTAAATGTGAATTACTACGCCACTGAACATTATAACAAAGTATCATAAGTAAGGTTATTTTCAGAACTATAATAACTTCCGTGCATCAAACATGTTATAAGTATACATGCTCTTTCTTCTCCTTGTTCTCGAGTATTCCATCTATCCAAATTATATAATTGGTTTAATTTTAAAACCTGCATATTTCATTACTTCATTTATGTATTCATATAGTCTACCTTTCATCCATAATTCCTATCTAAAATATATATAATAAAAAAATAAAATTTTCAAATAAAATAGCATTATTCTTTACTTATTTTTTTCAATATTCGATCTCGCCCTTGCAGATAGCTCATCTTTAGTTTGTCTTCGATTACTTTCAATGATCTATTACTTTATACTATGTCTTATTTACCATTTATCCCAATTAAAATTCTACTATTTTATAACTGTTAATATTCTATGCAATATTTATTTTAACGCTTGATGAAAAAATTAACGTATTTATTGACTGCAATATTCGGTTAGTGTTTGGTTATTGAAATGCATTTACTAATAAAACCATTAAAAATGAAATTAATCTTAAGTCAATACTACAAAAATTTACTATTTAGCTTACTTGCTATTCCAGTAATAAATTTCACTGGATAATAGAGCCGACATTAAATTTAATTTAGATTAATTTTAAGTCGGTGAAAATAAATTTGACTATATATAAATAAATATAATAAAAGTTATAGCTGTATATGTGGCTTAGTTTTATTAACGTTTAGGAGTATTAGGGTTTGGGCTACATATTTTTTCAAAGTAAAGTAATTAAAAATAAAACATTATATATAAAATAATAACATCTACAACCAATAAATAAAACCAGCAATAAAATAATACAATTTTTTTTCTCTTCAGCACTTTCGACCTCAGTAAACATAGATAGTACCTGGAATAAAATTAAAAGACAATAATTCAATTAAGTTTGCCACTATAAATACTCGTTCACATTTTTTAAAAGTTTGTGTATTGATGTTCGGTGTGTGATAGATATCTCAGTGTTTTGAAGAAATTTCTTAGTGAAAGTGTCCATTATGTTAGTACTAACAGAGACCGTTAACTTTAAAGGAAGCAATCTTACGTAAGTTTCATTTAAAGTATATATATGTATATAGAAAAATGTTAATGCTATTCGTTTCTTTAAACTAATCTGTAAAAACTATTTAACTAATAACTGTAGCTATAGTAATAACAATTTTCTTTTACAGCATCGTAGAATATAATTTTAAGAAAGTCATGAGGCCAGAGGACACAGAAAATTCCTGGAAATTGGAGGATAATCGAACCAGAATAAAATTTCTGCTGTAAGTAGATATATTGATTGTTGATATGTTGATGATTCTTATATAAATAATATAATAAGATATAACATAATGTAATAATATATCTGAGAATTGAAGAGCTGGGTGTTTTTGCTTTATTGTTGGGAATTCAATAATTCTGCAAAAACATTTTGTCTCCCGGTGAATATCACACTATTTATACAAAGACCAGTTCAGATTATTGTTATCGCTAATTGTTTTGATACAGGATGGATACTCACACGGCCATTCTGACACTTTAATTCGTTCTCGAATTAACTCCAGTATATAGTTCATAATTTTTTTAAATTCAATTTCAATCATTTTAAGTGACTATATTATAAAGTGACCCCATTTATTAGAAACACGTAACGCATTTTAATATTTCTAAAGTTTCTTTTTAATTTTCTTGTTTTTTTTTTGTAATTATTATATATTTTTTTATTTTACATTGTGTTATCAGTATTGTTTTCTAAAATGCTTCATTTGTGTTTAAGGTTTCTTTTTTTTAATTGTTATATAGAGCCTGTGTGCTGACACAGGCTCTATATTCAGACGCACTAACACGTGTTTACTTTAAAATAATTAATTTTTTTAAAAACTTTATTATGTTTTAAAAATCTAAAAATGTCTGATATCTGAAGATTTAAGGTCGCTCCATGAAACAAAATCATCTTGAATTGATTACACATTTCAAAACAAATTGATAGATATGTCGCATACCAATCCTGCAATAACTAGAAATAATTATGATTAAAAATCAGAGTTAAATTAGTTTAGAGCTTATTCGTTGTCAAATATGTCACAAGCCGCGCGGCCATTCTACTAATAGATCTAATGCCCAAAGACATGGTAAAATTAAGTTGATTAAAAGTCGAAAAAATTTGCCTTTCGATGATTTTTTTAGATTAAACAATATTTTATATACAACAAACAACCTGAACTTGACCCTTAAGGTCGTAAAGCGATCAATGACCATTTTTTTGAAGTATTTATAACATATTTACATTTATCAAAAATTTGTTGATGTTTAAACATGATAATACCATCCTAATTTTGCTAATCAAGCTTTTAGACATTTTCAGCATAAAATTTTAACTTTACTATTTTAACTGAACTATTCGCATTCTGCTAATATTAATCTTAAAGGATGAGACTCGGTTTTACTAACTGGCCTGACTTATTCAGCCCGGTCGGCTTTGTTATTGTTCTTGAAACCTAAAATGTCCAATCCTAAAACATCATAAAATGTAGAAAAATTATGTAAAAATACTTTTAACATAGAAAATATTATTGAACAAAAGTGGTGTAACAATAAAAGGTTTTCTTAACTATTTTGACTGACTTTATGAGGTTTTCTGCAAAACTTTTATTACAGCAGTAAAAGTAATTTTGAATAGTGTCCAGTTTTAGAAATTTGATTATTTTTGGAGTTTTGTTTGTTATAATTTGTTAAAAATGTTAGATACTTTTTGTAATTTTCGAAATTCCCTTTAATTTAAATGGTTTAGCAAAATATTTCAAGTGATAATGTTTATTTGAGAAGTGAAAATATTTGTGAGCACTTTTATATTATAATTAGAATGTTAAATTACTAGATTGCCTTTTGAAATATTAGTAATTTCTGTAATTTTCAATATTCTTTCTAACTTAAGTTGTTTAATCAAAATAATTCAAACAATAATATTTATTTGAAAAGTGAAAATATTAGTAATACTTTAATTAGAATGTTAAATTACTCTATTATCCAAACTATTAATATTTATCGCATCAAATATAACAACAAACATTTGGTGTTAGTTCTGTCAGTTAACAGAAAAAGCCAATTAAAATATAAAAATATATTGCAAAACTTACTATTTTTTTCTCAAACGAATATGATCTCCAAATGTTGCTTTTTTTAAATATGAACAGATAGTACTTACAGTTTCTTCATTCTTCAGACCAGAATTTTCTAACATCTCAAATGATTGTCCATCTTCATGCAATGATAATACATCAATGTTGTTGATGTCTCTTTTAACAATGCTCTTAAAATTAAGTTGCGGACAACTGCTCCGAATTTAGCAAAATGAGTGCTGTCGAGTATCCTTAGGATACATTACTCCATAAAAATCTCCGAATTTGGCGCATGCGTACGTTCAGCTTCATTTACTTGCATTTTTTATTGTGATTATTAGATTTAATGTCGAAAATATATATAAGCAGGTAATTAGGTTCAATTTTATGTAAAAAAGTATTGAATAAAAAGAGACAATAAAAATACATTCTATATGCTTTGATAGAAATTAACGGAATTATTTATGGCTTACTCGAATAATGTTACAATTCATAGTTGACGACAAAGCTACTTCAGGGAAACCGGAGAAGAAGAGACTGTTGAGTATCTGTGTCGGGGTTTAGAGGTCCAGCTCCATTTTTAGGTCCTTGATTGAAGGCGGGATTTGGGTGTTTTCTTGGTGGGAATTCAATTATTCTGTAAAAACCTTTTGTCTCCTGGGGAATATCATACCATTTAGAATAAATCTTAAAATACCTATCTACAATACACTAAACATCTTGGTGCCGCGAATTCACTGTTATTTTACTTGGTGTATTGTTTATTTTATATATTTGTATATGTTTTATATATTCATTATTAATATATATTATTATATTATTGTATATTATATTATTATTTTACTTGTTTTACTTATATATTATATTTAACATATTTTAGGTCAGATATGCTGGAGAGGACTGAACTCTATACCTACTTTACAGGAGGGGAGCTCGAGCAGAAAATATTTCTAAAGAGCCACAATATAGATCAATATTACCGATATGTAGTCAGAGTGATACTAGATTTGTATAAAATTTCGGACTATCTTCACCCTACTGTATGTCTACTTTTGACAAGTAATTTTCCTCTAAAATAAATAGGAAGTATACTTCACCATTAATTGTATAAATATCACATCTTAACCATCTTAAGAACATTATTATGTAATTTTCTACTATCTTAAATGATACCTGTGCTTGTCTTATTTGCAAATTATCAATTGAAAGCATGTTGCATCTTTAGTCTTCATTGTATCACCAAAAATTGTATATCATATCTTAAGTTTGCACCATAATTAGGTAATTTTCTAGCTCTTAGAATAGAGAGTTTACATGTATTATTTGTAAAAGAATCACTTGCATTCATCTTTAACGTTCGGTATATTAACTGTGTAAGTCAAAAAATAATAATTTGCTTTCAGTCAACATAATTTTTTGTACATATAGCAAAATGTAGTTATATTTTTAATAAAAAATTATACAATAGCAACAAACATACTTTAATTTTCCTATTTATACCCCCCTTTAATACTATTATAGGAATACTAGCAGACCCGACAAACATAATATCATAACGTTATTCCTCATACTGAGTGATGTGTAATACTTATCAACGATTTTATTTATTGGTTCAACACACGTGTAGTAATGTCATGGCGATGCATTGATGTTTGACTTGTCAACAACAAAAGTTAATTTAATCTCAGTTTGGTTATTGAAATAGAATAATGCATAGAGTATATTAAAAGTTATTTTGTGCATACGTCCTCTAAATTTGTGACGTCAAAACGTCGCAATATTGCCGCACCAACTCTGAGTTTTAGTTTAAATAAATTCTAGTGTAAATAAAATAATTGAGCAAAAGTTTTATCAAATATAATCTAATTTAACATTGTAGTTCTCCTAAAAACTACAGTTAATGATACAGCCACAATAGTTTATAAGTTAGAGTTATAAACTCTTACCGCTATTGCTTTCGAGAATTTTGCATACGTTTAACATCCGAACGACTTTGACAGGCTCATTCGTTTACGTGCTCAAACCAATCAGACAGAATTGTGCCTCTTTAACTAGAATAAAATGACAGTAAAAATATTTTCGGATTCTGAATCGAATTTACAAATTGCGACAGGCAATACATTAAACATCTTTATGACGTATGAACATATACTATATGTTGTACTTGTCAATGAGTTTCTTTTTTCTTGTATCCAATCTATCAATGGATATTGTATAGCATCATAGGAACGAATGATGGACTTCGATCATATCATATACACTGTGTTACCTCTACGTTGTATACGCACGCAGATCTCGCTGAATAAATCGGTTAATCCGTAGACTATTGCAATTTAGAGTCAATAAAGAAAATTGGATAGAAACAGTCCTATTCAAAATATTAACATGAGTAAACTTGCGGAGCAAGGTACAGACGATGCCCACAAAAAACATTACAACATATTATAAGTTGTCCAGACGGGACAACGGCCATGTATCTCTTTGGCCATTTCTTTTAGTTCCAACCCAATAGTCCGGTTCCAGCCTTCGTAGGTCGAAGACGTATTTTCAATACGCTCCAAGCTCTAGAAAGTTACCTTTCTTTAAAAAACCCAGTATTTTATTATGGTTGTTTATTTGAGTGTTAAAAACGCATAACAGATGCGGCTATCCGTCTCTCAGCAGACCTAAAGTGTAGTGAATACGTGTTTACGTGACCAGACCAAAAGACTGCATCTCATTTTTATTATTGTTTTAAAATTATTTTCCCTTATTTTACAACAGTCCTTTTGAAATTCATTTATAGTATTTTTGGTCAAAAACTAGTGCAAAAATAACGTAATTGAAAAATGGGGGTGAAATAAATAATGTATTTATTTTATTTTTTTTTGTCCTCTGGAAGTAAATAAAATAAAATATTAAATATTTAAAAATGGCAAACCATAGCGATTCAACCAAATCACCTGCACACTTTGATATAAGGTTAGTACAATCAGCAATAACGGCCTCCACCATTAGAATGGACTACAGTCATTAACAAAAAACGGTGGAGAAGTTAAGAAAAAGAAATCGCTAGGAAACAAACAAGAATAAGTGACTATTGGTTACAGAAACCAATAGAGACAAAAAATAGCTTTAGCAACCTGTCGGAAGAAATTGAAGAGAATATACAAACAAGCCCTGTAAAAGTTGTCCCCAAACCACCACCAATAACAGTCTATAAGGTAGGAGTAATAAAACACATCCAAGACCTGTTGAAAACCATTACTACGAACTACACAATTAAAGCAGTGAACTATGAAACAATAAAAGTCCAATTATTTGAAGCGGAGCATTTTAAAGTTCTAGTAAACGAATTAGATAAAAGACACACCCAATGCTATACTTTTAGGCCAATATTCGAGAGAACATTTAAATTCGTGTTAAAAGGATTACATTACGGGACGGACTTTAACACCATTAAAGTAGCCCTAGCTGAAAGAGACCACGAGGTCGTAATTGTTCACAATATACGATATCGCACGACTAAAAAACCCTCCTGAAAATGTTCTATATTGATATAAAACCTAATGGAAATAATAAGGCGGTGTATGAAATCACCAAATTGGAAAATTATATTATTAAATGCGAACCACCACATATACAAAGAACTATACCACAATGCACGAGGTGTCAAGCGCACGGACACACAAAAGCTTAATGTCGCAAATCATATAGATGCGTAAAATGTGCAGTAGAACATAAAACACACTGGAAATTGAACTCGTAAGGTTCGCGATGAAAAAGTGAAATGTGCAAACTGTAACAGAAATCATCCAGCGAACTACAAGGGTTGTTGTATTTTTGCAGCATTTAAGGTAATTTGTATATGCTTAAATACAGAAATACAATATGAGACATTTTTAGGATGCGAAAGCTAAAATTAATTACGTTTCAAAGGATTATGCTCTAGCACAGAAACGGGATTTAAAAGTCAATAATGATAAACTTTAGGAAGAGATCGATGAGATTATTTTTTACCGAAATGTGGAAGATCATTGTTTATCTGCGTTTGGTAAAATACAATTCCTAATTTTAATTTTAATAGTGCATCTTTCATTAAAACCATATCGATAATTGGATTATAATACATAATATGTTTGTATTCTCAGATCATTTCCTTTAACCTATCGAATAGGAAAATAAGGCCACAAGTCAAAGATTGGAAGCAGCAGTTGTTCAGACTAGAGTATTCAAAAAGAACTAGAAGTTTATACATAATATTTTTCCGAAAGGGTCTGAATTGAGAGTTTTGAAAACTGAAAATTGAAAAATATATATTTCTCCGCAGATCACATCAGATGAAACAGACGAATCTGTACCACTAATTTCAAACCGATAACAACAGGACATTATAATACTAAATAGACTAAGAAGTATTTTGTAATATTTCAAGCAAGAATCATTTTATTATACATATTTTTATCCTTCTGCTATTGTGTTACATTATCTAAATATTATTTAACGGAACAAGGACCCTATTATCATTTCAATTCGTCTGCGTTGAACATATCTCCTAACTTTTATTTATTTGCAAGTTAATGTACGAAACGAAATTTAACGATAATTCTCAATCAGATATTATGTCGCAAATCAAAAATCGCTAAAAGAAAAAACTAAAAATGTATATCAACATATAATATGTAGTGCAGTGCCATAATAATTAGTGTCCATATTATATATCCTCCAGTACCATAATTTCGGCTATTAATGATACATATATTTGCTTGTCTCCCGAGCTGTTTATTTAATGATGACATACTATCATGTCATGTATATAAACATTGCTGTTCATCTGTTTGAATGAAACATAATTGTGTTTTATTTTGAATCGAA
The DNA here is from genome assembly GCF_030347505.1 of Rhynchophorus ferrugineus. Taxonomy (NCBI): domain Eukaryota; kingdom Metazoa; phylum Arthropoda; class Insecta; order Coleoptera; family Curculionidae; genus Rhynchophorus; species Rhynchophorus ferrugineus. The sequence goes on from NW_027472580.1 coordinate 48,526,944, forward strand.
TTATTATAGGAATTATGAATTATAATCGAAAAAGATTATGATCGAAGCTTTAAAAATAGTTGCAAAACTTAGTAAAAGTAAAACCTATTAATGCGAAGGAAGCTGATACTAAGTGTTTTTTAAAACTGGAAAGATTCGAATTATCGAAAGGCTTAATTGTAATTTAAAAAATGAGCTAAGCCAATATTTCAAACGTATGATATCATCATTTGATGCTATTAAAAAAAAAACAATCACCTCAACAAGCTTCAATAAAGGACAATGTAGACTAATGAACTTCTATAGTGATTCCGCAATATATTGGAAATATTTTACAAAAATTACTATTGTATTACTATATTATTTGTTTCTGTTTTTAAGACAGCTAGATATTGAAAAGATAAATAGGGAATTTTTCAAGGTCAATCCAATTTCTATAAGATATTTCCGTATTTTTTTTTTCATCAAAAATGTCTATGTAGAAAACTGGTATTCTAAATATGCTTTATTGGTCCGTTTGAATTTACATTTTCGAATAATTTAGAGTACATGTTTTATAGCTTTAACAGTGTTCTTGTGTTACTGTATGAACACATTTTAACAATACCTGTGTGTTTACATAACAGCAAGTCTGAATTAAAAAAAAGAAAATTCTGAAGTGTTCGACAAGGACAATAAGCCTGAAGTGTTATGTACTTCTCTGTATCGGTTACTTATGTTAAATTTTGCTGAGATAATTGTTAAGAAACAATAATTCTTTTTTTATTAATATTTTTTTTTTGGCCTGGAACCAGGTAGGGGAATCCTGTTACGGATACTTGGTCGGGAAGACCCGCAAGAATAAGCGAGTTGGACTGGTTATGTGGAGGCTGCCTCAGGGCTACCCACTAAACCCCACCCTATCAGCTGATCCAATTACCCTAACTGATACTTCTTACTGTTAGTAAGGAGGGTGACCGTAACCGTTAAGAGGCACAAGGGCCAGGCAAGGACATGCCGTCGTAATCACACCACGCAGCCTGCGGTACGTGAGTTAATCGCTCGCCGGAGAAGGTCGAGACAATTTGGAGTTAGAGCACGACGGGGTAGTGTCGGCTGTGATAGAATAAGGCTAAGGAGATCCGAATGAGTTATTGGCCTAAAATATCGGCCAGCTCGGTGATACATCTATTGTCCGAGAGACGAAGAGTGGAGAAATATCTCGAGTAAACCTCGGATATAAAATCGTGAACTTGGGGGACGTCTGTTTCTCTATGAATTTGATTGTTCCTGACGAACCAGGGGCATTGATAATTCTCCTGAGAATTTTGTTTTGAAACACTTGAAGACGTTCCACCTGGCTAGGTGAGACGTATTTTAGATAGATACTGGAGCCGTATAGAACGACTGATCGAATCAGCATCTTGTACAGGAGAGATTTTATAGATAGAGGAAGCCTGCTGGCTCTGTTGATAAGCGGGAACAGCAAATTAACAATACCTTGTGGGAATTCCACCTAAATTTGCGATCGAAGACAAGACCGAGATAGGTGGCTTCTGGGATTTCGGTGTTCTCGATTTTAAGACGCGAAATGCTCGGTGCAAAACGCTTCTTGTGGAAGAAGATGGCCTGGGTTTTCTGTGGGTTGACCTGCAACCTCCAGAAATGTAACCACTGGACCGTCTCATCGAGTTGTTTTTGGAGTCTGCTTCGCCACTAAGCCTTCGTGCCAAACCTTGTCAAAGGCTTTGGTTAGGTCCAAGAAGACCGCTCCAAGTCTTTCGCGTCGGTTAAAAGCACAGTTGATTTTTGCGGCCAGCCGATGACCCTGATGAACGGCTGAATGTTTAGCGTGGAACCCGAATTGCTCATCTGGAATGATATTGTTTGTCTTCGTAAAATTATTAAGAGCATAAAGAATTGCTCTTTCAGCAAGTTTAGAAATGGAACTTAGTATGACTTAGCTCCTTTTTTGGGGATAACTTCTATAAATGCATGTTTCCATGTGGATGGAAAGTGTTGCAGCCTCAGAATGGCGTTGATGATATTACTTAGTTCGGCGAGCTGCTTGTAGGGAAGATTTTTGAGTTGGGCTATCGAAATATTATCGAAACCCGGGGCCTTCTAATTCCGAATCTTGCTGATCATTTGAGTGAGTATTTTAGGAGTGACTAGATGGTTTAAAAGATAACTCGAAGGCACTTGCGAACGAACGGAGTTGGAATTCCTAATGATTTCGTCGTTCTCAGCAGCGTTTATATTTTTAGCAGGAGGGAGGCGTTCCATTTGGGCCTCATAGGTTTTATCGAGGAACTCGGCCTTTTCGAGGTCGGTGACTGCAAAACTTCCTATCTTCGCTGACTTTAGGGGGGGTATGACGTTTTGCGCCTTCCCCACATCGACTTCTGCCCAATTATTTAAACTCTTGAGGTTATTAGGCTCTTGGGCAAGCACACGGTTTTAAATACATAATTTCTTCGACCCTCAGTCGCTATGTTAATAAAAAGATGAGAAAATTGTGCAGGAATATTGTGATTGATACATGTTTTAATATTTTCTGTCAATAAAATACATGAAACAACTAATATGCGTTAAGTTTTAGACCAGACATCAGATGTTTGTTCCGACTAATATCCCACTTTTATTCAGTTTTTATATTGGTTATCAATATATGAATCATATTAAACATAAATGCTCTATTAATTTTAAGGTATCCCAAACCTTAATTCTATTTTGGACCATAAAACATTCTTTCTTTACCGTGAATATTTCTTGAATAACACTATTCTAAACACTGGAATATAATTTTATTTAAAATTCCTTCCATGGTATCATATTAGTTTGATATTTTTTAATAACAATATGTGCCAACCTCAAATCTTCTTACTAACATTAAAATAAAAAAACATTAACCCTCTGATTTTTACTTAGATTATTTTTACCAAAAGAATAAATATAACTACCGGACCAGTTTATTTCACTAGTTGTTTAATCTTCCCTTTAATTGATAGCTATAAAGGAAGAAAAAACATTAATTAAAAACACTACAAATATTCAAATACAGTTTATTTTCTATGGACGTACATTTTAGAAAATAGAATGAAATATCAAACTCAATATTCGAGCTCAAGATGTTCTATATCAACATAGTATAATAACATAGTAACCGGTAAACAATAGTAATATAGTAAATATATTTACTGCATATTATGTACTCAAATGCGGCGTTACTTTAAAATTTTAAAGTAATAGTTGATGAAATAATTTATTTCTGCCACTATACTACATACGAAAGTTTTGTTTATATGTATTATTAGTAGTCTGACTAAAGAATAGGTTCCAAGTGCTAACACAGTCATCCTGCAAACTGGGGCGACTGGGCAAACTGGTGGAAAATCTTAAATAAAATATCCTTAATAAAGAAATGTTATAAATAATAGTACATTTACGGGACAGTCTGAAAATATATTTGTCTAAAAACCAACTATTTTTAATAACAATATAAGAGCTGAAAAAAATTAAATGAAATATGTCTAAAAATCATATATTATCAATAATAGTAGAAGAGCTGGATAATGTGAAAAGAAATTTGCTAAAAAAATTAATTGTTCTTAACAACAGTACAAGAGTAAAATAAAATATATGTTTAAAAATTAAATAATGTCAATAATTGTACTAGAGAGGCCAGCTTGGTGGCGCAGTGGTAAAGGCGATAGGACGGTCCTCCTACTCTGGCAACAGCTGCGAGTTCGAGTCCTGCTGGGGCATGGTCGGTAAATATATGTATATATATATATATATATATATATATATATATATATATATATATATATATATATATATATATATATATATACTTACTGCCTACCTCTCACAAAATTTAACTAGCGGTCCTCCTGCCCTGGAAGTTTTAAAAAAGGTACTCCTTCCCAATATTTTTTTACCATCAGTTCTACCTCTCTGAAAGTTCCACCAGAGTTACTGCCTCTCACACAATTTAAATAGCGGTCTTCCCGCCCTGGAAGTTTCATCAGAGGTACTCTCCTTTTTTTTAATTTTGGAAATACATACTGATGTATAAATCCCGTACATCATCGCCCTGATTATACACCTGCAATCGCAACAGAACAGTAGCAATAAAACAATTTGCAAATTAAGACTGTACCAAGCATATCCAATGTAAGTTGCAAATAATCTTCAAACTCAATATATATTGTAAGATTAATACATCTTCGGACACTGCTCCAAATCAACAACTCGTCGTTGTTTTTAGTTAAAAGTTAGCTCGTGCGGCACCCACTTTACACAGAGTTTTCTCATACTCAAGTTTCACTTCACTACCACCGTCATATCGCAAGCAATTAGGGCGTCATTCAATATACATGCCAATATATTTATTATCCACTGCGTAGGGCAGGTATTAACTAGTAATGTATATATTATCTTGTTGGGTATAATTATTTGTATTATACACTATCTTGTGAAAGTCCTGATTATATAGGGTGTAACTCAATGTGTTCATAGTTTTGGTTTTGGCAAATTTCTCTCTCTGTGAAGTACATTTTTAGCAACAAAAACTGAGAATGTTATAGAAGTTTATTTAAATTAAAGCATAACCATGTAAAATCACAAATTTACTTTGTTACCAGTTTACGCATTTAATATTGCTTTTTATATTGCCGGCTTTATTATGAAAACCTCCATATTAAGAATTCCCAAAAATTTTCAAATTAATCTCAGTTTCCCTAAATAAGCGTATAAAAAACCACCTAAATTTTGAGATAATAAATATGTTATTCAAAATTTTTATTCTAGATGGCAACAAAACGTACAGTAGGAGTATTTATAGTTTGAGGAACTATCGAGAAGATATTAGATTTTTTTGCACCATTTTGCTAATTATCTACTTCAATATATACAAAGGAATTCGGTTTTAATTTTTTTCGGAAAGGCATTCTGAAAGCTCTTTTTCGAGTTGGGATTAATATTTGTACTAAATTAGAAATATATACATTCGAATGGATTGAAATTTTCAACATAGCTGCTAAATTAAATTAAAATTTTAAATTATTTTTTAAATGTTCTCTTTTAGCGAAATAGTCTATTTAAATATGAAACCATCACATATGTAGCATCCCACATGGTCACATCATGTGTTTGAACTGTTGAATTCCACTTCCTGGTAGTTTTTCCAACAGAATGCACTAGTTTTTTATGGATCCTGTGCTATGTCATAAATAACTATTAAAAATCAACAATGAAGAATTAATTGATGGTATTGATTAAGCCCATAAAGGATTGTAGTGAACATTTCACTTGAGCGGAAATATGGAAAGCTATTGTTTACCAACGTGTTCTCTGTGGTAATTGAATTCATAAGTATTTTATAATGTTAACTATATAACTATAATTCATTTAAAATACGTAACATATAGCTCTTTAGCTGTACCATTGGAAAATTAACATTGGAAAATTGGATGACAATGCCATTAAAAAATGACATTTAAACGTAGGGTTCGGTTGAGGCCGCAAAATTTTTTAACTTGATACATTTTCAACGTATTTTAATTATTTGGCTAAATTCAATAAAAATTACTTCATCAAGAGAACACTATGTGCTTACTAAAAATTATATAATAGTTGCAGCTCTCAAGCAACATGAACGTTGGCCTAAATGTTTACATTAAAAAAGAAATAAAGCTTAATAAATATTGCTTTATCTGTCCTTCGTATTCATTTTAATTTAATAATTAATATTTGTTACATTATTTTAATTGTTTTTATTTTTATTTATTAGATGCTTCTATGTTTTTATAACTTACTTTTCCATATATTAGCGGAATGACCGAATCAATTCATTTCGGATTCCGGATTACGAATTTCCGGATCTTAATCAATTTAGCTAATTAACTTAAATTCTGATTCTACACAGAATAGAGTGACGCGTCAAGTATCCGTTAAGAATTTATCCTCGTTAGTTGACATTTTACATGATTTAAGAATTATTGTTTTTTAATAATTATTTCCACAAAATTTAACGTAGGTAACCGATACAGAAGTACATAACACTTCAGGCTTATTGTCCAGGGAAAACACACCAGAATTTTTTTTAAATTGAGCCTTCTGTTCTGTAAACACACAAGTATTATTAAAATTATACAGTAAGACAAGAACACTGTTGAAGCTATAAAACATATACTCTAAATATTTCAAAAACAAATGGACCAATAAAACATATTTAGATTACTAGATTTCTAAATAGACATTTGTGATGAAAAAAAAAATACGGAAATATCTTATAGAAATTATATTGACCTTGGAAAATTCCTTAATAAGATTTTCAATATCTGCTGTCTTAAAAACAGAAACAAATAATATGGTAATACAATATTAATTTTTCGGTATGAATTAGTTGAATTATATATTATAATACAATTTGGAGTTTCTACTATAGATGGTATCACATTTTTATTTTTATTTTACAAAAAAAGAGTAACTCATAAAAATTTTCTGTTCTGTCTATATTTTTTGTTTATCATTTCGGTCTTGACCGGTCAGTGTCACAAGAAAATGTCAATACTGGTATTGATAACTAATCCTTGGTTTTATATAGTTTCAAAAAAAAATTAAATTTTACTTGGACACATCTATCACTATAGAATAAAATATTATCAATAATTAAGTCGTTTATCAAATTTAATTAAAAATAAATCTTGAATAATATCATAATTTTCTTTATTATTATTAACTGGATATTACATTGGATATGCTTGGTACTGTCTTAATTTCAAATTGGTTTATTGGTATTGTAGTGTTGTGATTGCTAGTGCACAATCAGTGGATATATATATATATATATATATATATATATATATATATATATATATATATATATATATATATATATATATATATATATATATATATATATATATATAATTTATAATGGATTTTAAACGAAATGCTTCAAAAAATATAATTATAGCCGAATAATTATTGTATGATGTGTTAACATGATAATATTTGTAAATTTGTATTAAATTGGGAAATCGAATTCCATTGAGGCGTACAATTTTAGTATTAAATGTTCATTATGATATGAGCTCACAGAGTAATGTATCTGTTGAAGATTCAGTAAATACTGAAGTTTCCGCCCAAATGTATCTTTATTTATAATTTTGGAGGAACTATTTGTAATTTCAATTAACTATTATTTATAAGTTAACATAAGAATACAAGAATATAAGAGTACTTACCATATTTAATTTATTACTCTATGGGTGAGCATATGTATGCTCTCCCCAACGAAGATTCGACGTGGAATAAAATTGAAGTCAGGGAAGGTATAAATTCGCTAGTGTAATTTTTTTTATATATCCCTTCACTTATTGTCTTAATGAATTCTTTTTTGAAATACAATTAAAATTGTGCTTTTATATCGATTAATTTTTCTTTACTGCACTTTACTCTTTAAGATATTAATCGATTTCTATATAATTTCGCATTTAAATTGAATTAAACATGTTGGAATTTTAAATTTAATTTGGTATTTATTTTAGTATCATAATATAAAGTAATATATCTCAAATGAAGATAAATTAATTATTACCTTCTAACTTTATATTTTTTAAGTAAATAAACTTCTTGTTACATATCTCAAATATAGAATTATACCTGCTGCAAAGTATGTGCATAAACACTCCTATAAACATATTTATAGTGCCTTTAAAAATAATTGCAACCAACTTTATGAAATCCTATGTAACCAACTATATACTAAATATAATATAATTTATTAAGCATATAGTTGGAATATAATACTGGAAAGGAAAGATAAATTAAACAAAAATGTATTAAATGATAATTTGTAACAATCATGGTATTTAAATTTACCAATTACAAATTAAAACATATTAATATGTGACATACTGCCATATTATCATAAAATATGTTTGAATATAGAAATAGAATATATTTTATATTTCATTTTGTATTAATAGCTAAACATATTTAGTTAGGCAGTGTGTTCTATTTGGCTAATTTGCAATTTAATAGATTTTAGATTCGGATATTTACAATTTTAAACATTATGTTATATTAATTATTATAAAACACTGTGTATACCGTTTTACTCGAAAGCTAAATATTCTACCAGTATTGCAAAACCCTGAACCTTGTAAATATGTATAATATTCTCCCCGACTGTCATATAGAACTGAAGTCTACATGAACTATTTTCGTAGATATACGCCTCTAGGTCGTTAGCATTATAGCTGTCGAAGAATCGTGCTTCACCCATTACGGCTTGTCTGGTAATACATATTTTTAAATTGGTTATTAATAAGAAAAAATATTAAATAACACTTACAGTTTTTGAACTACTTCCACTTACTACTACTACTACTTTCTATACTTCGCCATGTTGTTTCTAATACACATATACTTTTTCAAAATGGTATCTACTAGTATTCTACATTTTAGTGTTTGTTGTTGTATAAGTTAGAACTTCAAATTATTCAACTACAATTACTACAACAATTATTGCAATTCAACTAATAATTTATCTCCCAGGTATGTAAAATTATTAATTAAACAATTTAGTGCTATAATTAAAGACACTAGTGCTCTCAGAATTTTCTTTATATTATTAGATTATTGAACAAATCTTCAAGAAAAATTATACAATATGAATCAAGGTACTGACTCGACTTTATTACCATTTAAAACTATGCTATCGTTCAAGTAGCTGAGGACAAGAAGTAAAGATATGAAAGAGATTATCGAAGAAAATCAAAAAGCATGAAAACAAGGAATTCCAAGCTCATGGAACGAGTGTTGAATAATCGAACAAGTTTTTTGTCGGTATTGTTGTATCTGATCTTCCATAAGTTAATGCTTCTTATACTAATCTATTATTAATATATGTATAAAAGAATATCATGCATACATCATATCATCATATATTATGTAATATATTTTTAAACAATTAAGAAGCATATATTGAAGGAATGTTTTTACAATTATTAATTTAATTACTGATGTTTCAAAACAAAACCTGGTCTATAAAGTTAATAAGAAGAATAATTGGTATAAAGTTTAGAGAAAAGTATGTCATGTACTAACATATTTTATTGCATTAATCGTTAACCAGCTTAATATTTACAAATGCCTTAAAACGCGTACTAATTTAGGGTTAATAATTCATAAGATCTTACATTATGTAAATTATATAGCAAATTTCATTGTAAAAGCTACATTTTTCATTACTTGATTTATGTGTTCTACAGTCTTTATTTTTTTTCCATAATTTCACTCAATATAATTAAGTTATAACACATCACAATATAATCGGTAAGGAATGATATTTAAATATTTCTTTAAAGTAACATTAATATAGGGAATTTAAAAGTTTATAAATATTTTAAATATTTATTACGCTTTATTTCAATTTACGGTCTTTATTTTATTTGAATTTGTTTTTCTACAGTATCCTTATATTATACCAATAAGCAAAGGAAATTTATAGATACTATGAGTATCTAATAATAATATAAATAAAATAAAGGCCAGAAATGGGAACATGAAGTAATAAAGTTTTGTATTATTTAAATATTACAGTATATATAATTTATATATATATATATATATATATATATATATATATATATATATATATAATATTATATAATGAAATTAAAAGAAATCCTTTCATTAAAACAATAATAGTTGAATAATTACAATATGATGTGCTGACATGATGATACTTGTATATTTGTACTAAATTTTTCGAGATAGTTTAAACTGCTTAGGAAACTTGTTACTATTAATTAAATTTGTTGGGAAATCCTATTCGATTGAGTGGTACACTCTTTAGTATTAAATTATCATTAGGGCATGAGAAAAATATGATATGAGCTCACAGAGTAATGTATCTGTCGTAGATTCAGTAAATATTGAAGTTGCCGCCCAGGGGCAATTTTATTTTTAATTTTAGAAGTATTGTTTGTAATTTCAATTAACTATTATTTATAAGTCAAGTTAAACATAAAAATACTCCATCTTTTCCATATTTAATTTATTACTCTCTTAGTGAGCATATGTTCTTACCAACGAAGATTCGACATGGAATAAAATTGAAATCAGGGAACGAATAAATTCGCCAGCGTAATGTTTTATTTATATATCCTTTCACTTATGGTCTTAGTGCTGAATGAATTATTTTTTGAAATACTCAAATGCAATTGAAAGTGTACCTTTATTTGATTAATTTTCTTAACTCATATTACTCTTTTATTTATTGTTCGATCTCTACATAATTTCGCATTTTAATTCAATTAGAATTAATACTAGAATTTTAAATTTAATTTGGTGTTCACTTTAGTATCATAATATAAAGTATTAATTTTCAAATGGATATAAATTTAGTATCACCTTCTAACATTATATTTTTTAAGTAAATAAACTTCTTGTTACATATCTGAAATATAAAATGATTCCTGCTTTGTGATATAATTAGTCAAAGTATGTGTATAATCACTCCTTTAAATAAATTAATAGTTTTTTACATATCCTTTGGCATTTTATAACCTGTATGCAATTAACTCTATGTAATCATATGTAATCAACGGTGCAGTAAAGAAAATATAATTTATTACGCATATTGTTGGAATTTAATGATGGAAAGAAATGATAGTCAAGATAAACCGAACGTAAAATTTATTAAATGATAATTTGTAACAATAATTGGATTTAAATTTAACAATTACCAGTTATGACATATTGCCACATTATCATAAAACATGTTTAAATGTAGAATTAGAATATTTCATATTTATTTTTTATAATTATCTAATCATATTTACTTATGCAATGGGTTATATTTATTTATTTTGCAATTAAATAATTTTTTTAGTCGGATATTTACAATATTAAATATTAAGTGGTGTTATTTATTATAAAACACTATGTATGATAATTTACTCGAAAGCTAAATATTCCGCAGGTATTGCAATACCCTGAACCTTGTAAATATGAACTATTTTCGTAGATATACGCCTCTAGCTCTTTAGCGCTATAACTGTCGCAGAATCCTGTTTCATCCATTACGGCTTGTCTGGAAATACATATTTTTAAATTGGTTATTAATAAGAAAAAATATTAAATAACACTTACAGTTTTTGAAGTACTTCTCCTCTGACTTCTATACTTCGCCATGCCGTTTCTAATACAGAGAAACTTTTTTCATAATGGTAGCTACTAGTATTATACATTTTAGTATTTGTTGTTGTATAAGCTGTAATTTAACTTCAAATTATTCTCTCTCACGCATATACTTTAAGACTTGAAAGGTTGAATACAACTGAGATAACTCCATTCTTGGATACCTTTTTATATCTTATATAACCTGAATTGTATTATTCTTTTGATCTCAATTAGTATATTAGATGGCAATAAAATAATTTTGGATCCAATATATTCAGCTTACCTAAATCTATAGATCATAAGTTAACACATTATTGCATTTCAACTAATAAATTCTTTCAAACGTATGTTAAATTATTAATTAAGCAATTTTAATTTTATTATACTCACTTATATTAACTTAGTGCTATAATTAATGACACTAGTGTTCTCAGAATTTTCTTTATATTCTTAGATTATTGATCACATGTTCAAGAAAAATTATACAATATGAATCAAGGTACTGACTCAAAATTAATAACATTTAAAGCTGTGCTATCGTTCAAGTAGCTCAAGACAAAAAGTAAAGATATGAAAAATATTATCGTGGAAAATCAAAAAAGTTCGAAAACCAGGAATTCCAAGCTCGTGAAACGAGTGTTGAATAATCGAACAATTTTTTTGTCGGTTTTGTTGTATTTGATTTTCCATATGTTATTGCTCCTTATGCTAATATATTATTAATATAAGTATAAAAAATATATAGTGCACTATTATGTAGTTTATTTTTTACAATTTAGAATTGTCTATTCAAGGAATATTTTTAGAATTATTAATTTAAATATTAATGTTTAATTAATGATGTTTAAAAATAAAACTAGGTCTATAAAGTTAATAAACAAACTAATTGATATATTGATATTAATTATATTACTCTATGATGTGTATTGTCGCGAAGTGACGATATCTGTCAAAGCTACAACAAAGTTATAATTACTCAATATGAACTTATTAGTTTCCATATTAATTAATTTTTTTTTTGGTTTAATACTGGAAAATTGATGTTTCAATATTCTTTTTTGAGGTGTATTAACGAGGATCTATTTTATTCTCCTTTATCTGCTGTAAAAAGTAGTTATAAGAAAATATTAGACACAGTATGTTCTTTTAAAGGGTTGTCTGAGTGGACGAAGTGTAAATATAAATTTAATAGAGTCGATTTTGACACCATAATGAATCAATATAAAGCTATGTTTTGATATTTATTAACATCTTGATTTGGTATAATATTATGAAATATCATTTTCAATATTCTTTTGTTGACGTGTATTAACAAGGATCTCTTTTATTGTCCTATTACTGCTCTAAAAAGCAATTATAAGAAAATAGTATTATACCGTAAAGGGTTGTCTGAGTGGACGAATTGTAAATATAAATTGAATAGAGTCGGTTTTCAGACTATAATGACTCAGTATAAAATTATGCTTTGACATTTATTAACATATTTTTTATGGTATAATATTGTGAAATATCAGTTTAAATATTCTTTTGTTATGATGTTGTATTAATAAGGGTCACTTTCTATTGAACTAATAAAAAGTAATAAGTTAAAAAAATAAATAGATTATCTTGCCAAGTTTAAATATGTTTAATTTTATTTATATTAGAACAGTTTTATGCTTATTGATTTTGTAGTTCAAATAGGTGAAATAATAATTTAGTTACTTTGAACCTCTTAAGATACCTTTTTTTGAAATTGAATTCAAATATTGCACAGGTCAGGTCCGAATTACCTCTATTAAAATTATTCTATCAAATTAGTTCTTTAATAAATGAGTATATTGATTTAGTAAAAATATTTAAGTAATAAAAACATATATCAAGATTAATGGTATTATTAGAAACTCTTATCGATCTTCTACAAATATTTATGTTTGTAGAATGTGTTATTATTGAATCAATATTTATATGAACAAATAATATAATATACTCCTTATTCTTCAATCTATATCCTTCTTAAATCTGCTTTTATTTAATGAGAATTATTTCGTTACACTATCGCTGCATGTCATAAAATCTATAGAAGATCTAATCATACTTTGCATGACTTTACTCGAATTATCAGTACCAATAAGTGGACCTTTTGGGAGGAAGAGAAAAAACAATGTATGGTTATATTTGCATTAAACAAACCAAACATGTGCTCTATCTAAATAATTGTGTACTTTGTATATGGTATTAAAAATGTTGCATCACACATGCTCAGAAAATTTTATTGTTAATGAAAAGCTTAAAATCTAATTTTTATTATCAAACTCTATCAACCCTCATAATTCAAATATAACAAAAGGTTTTTTTGTTCACAAAAAACTAAATATTTGGTGTTATCATAACGAAAAACTATTTTTTTTTTTCAGTTTCCCTTTTCCCTATATTTATTTACATTGGATTCAATGGAATATTTCATCCCTTTGAAATTCAGTATTAAATTATGGTTCATATTAATAAGTTTTCTGTATACATTTTCAGGTATATTTTAAAATAAGTTTCAGAGCTGATGCCGATATTAAAGCCACAATAAAATAATTTCAAAATTTCCGTTGCATCAAAGGTTTATATAAGTGGAGGAACTGGTGTTGGGAAGTTAGTAGTTAGTTAGTACTCTTTGTTGAGCTGTATTAACGAGGATCTTTTTTATTGTCCTTTATTACTGCTGTAAATATTATAAGAAAATGTGACATAGACACCGTGTGTTCTATTAAGGGGTTGTCTGAGTGGACGAATTGTAAATATAAATTGAATAGCGTCGATTATGACACTATAATGACGCTATATAAAGTTATGTTTTGACATTTATTAACATATTTTTTGATATAATACTATGTCTTGACATTTATCAACATCTTTTTTACAGTATAATATTGTGAAATATCAATCTCAATAGTCTTTTGTTGAGACTAATGAGGGCCACTCTCTATTGAACGAATAAAAAGCAATAAGATAAAAAAATAAATATAATTTCCTTACCAACTTTAAACATGTTCAATTTTATTTATATTAAAAAAGTCTTATGTTTATTGATTTTGTAGTTCAAATAGGTGAACTAATAATTTAGTTGCTTTGAACCTCTTAAGATACCTTCTTTGAAATTTAATTAAAATATTGCACAGGTTCAAGGCCGAAATACCTCCATTAAACCTTCTCAGCGCCATTTCGAAGCTTGCCAAGAGGGCAATACTCCACGCTCTCAACTCTTTCACAAAGGAAAACAACATCATTCCAGATGAACAATTCGGCTTTCGCGCTCACCACTCATCCGTCCATCAGGCTATCCCTCTGGCTGCACACATCCATCACCCTCTTGACCAACTTAAAAAGATTGGAGCAGTTCTTTTGCACCTAACCAAAGCCTTCGACAAGATCTGGCACGACGGGTTGATCGTTGAACAAATCGATTCTGGCGTACCTCAAGGTTCCCCGCTGGCCCCAGCTTTATTTAACCTCTTTATTTCAGATCTGCCGAGAAAAGAGCACATTGACGTCGCGTTTTACGCTGACGAGACTGCCTTCTTCACGGCCGCCAGGTTCGAAGTTACAATTCATGAAGCAGCTGGATCATGCGGTCAAGTGGTTCAAATTCTGGAGGTTGCAAATCAACCCCCTGAAAACCCAGACCATCATTTTCCATAAGAAGCGTTACGCACTATGTCTAGGTCTTCACTTCGACCGGCGGTTCGGTTGGCATGCCCAAATCCAGAAAGCAATCCAAAAGGGTTCGAGGATAGCAAACCTGCTATCTTCTCTGATCTGCCCTTCTAGAAGACTTCCCATGTCCGTCAAATGCTTATTTTACTTGATGTTAATTCGGTCCGTACTCCTCTACGGATCTAATGTCTACTTCAAGTTAGTTACACCCAACCAGGTCAAACGGCTTCAAGTTTTCCAAAATAAGCTCCTCAGGAGAATATTAAACGCTCCATGGTTTGTCAGAAATAATTAAATTCATAGGGAAACTGACACTCCAGAAATCAAGCACTTCATATCTCAATCATTCCACAAACAACAACTCAGCTCAAGTTCTTCTGAAAACGCGCTTGTTCGCGAGCTGGTCGACATGCTGGGAGCTTAACACCGCGTCACCGCCAAGCTTCCCCCTTTTCCAGGCTGAAATGACCTCATCCGTCTCTAAAGTCATAACGTTTGCCCTCACACCACAGTATCCAGTTGTGTGTTAACTCAGGTTCGCGAATCAATAGAATCGCCGGGCCCTCGTGCCCAATAACGGCTGCCCGATCAGCGGGTGCCATATCCCCAAATTTAATGCAGTAGCAGTAGCGATCCACAGGGGTCAACTGTGAGGCGGTTTCGGTTTAGTGTATTGGTAAGCCCAGAGGCAGTCCCACATAACCCGGTCCAACTTGTCACTCCAGGGCAAGTCTCCGCGACCAGGTATGCGTCATGCATTCCACCGCCATCTGAAATATGAAAAAAAAGTATGATCAGATAATATAAAATATCCCTTAGATTTTAAACAATATCCTTCTTAAATCTGTTTCAATTTAATGATAATTATTTCGTTACACTATCGCTGGGTGTCATATAAACTGTAGAAGAAACATTAGTTGCCTGTTTTGATCTAATCTCTACTACTAATTATCAGTACCACTAATAATTCTTATGTGGTTCTTAAGTATGGTGGCTAATGCAATGATAACAGTGTTAATTGATTGCAGATATTAATTAATAGATATATAAGACTTGGATACTGTTAGAATCTAATTTCTAATACATTATAATATCAGTAAACTTTGATCCTTTCAAATGCGATGTTTAAGTCATGTTCTACATGTTTCTTACTGAGATTGCTTCAGAGATTGTTTGGACACGTCTGTTGAATACAAAAGTAATGGCTCCTGTTGGTTGTAAGTGAACCTTTTGTGAGGAAGAGAAAAAACAATGCATGTTTATATATGCTTTAAACAAACAAAATATGTGCTCTATCTAAATAATTGTATAAATAAATAATTGTATATGGTATTAAAAATTTTGCGTAATACACGCTCAGAAAATTTTATTGTTAATGAAAAGCTTAAAATTAATTTTTATTATCAAAATTTATAAACCCTCATAATTTAAATATAATAAAAGGTTATTTTGTTCACAAAAAAATAAATATTTGATGTTATCATAACGAAAAATCTTATTTATAACTCTAGAACAATTTAGTTTTTTTTCAGTTTCCTTTTTCCCTATATTTATTTATATTGAATTCAAAAGAATATTTCATCGTTTTGAAATTCAGTATTAAATTATAGTTAACAATTATACCGTTTATATTTTCAGGTACATTTTAAAATAAATTTTATAGATGATGCTGATATTAAAGCCTCAATAAAATTATTTCAAAATTTTCGTTACATTAAAGGCTTATATAAGTAGAGGAACTAGTGTTGTGAAATTAGTAGTTGAAAACAGTTTTAAAGATACAACTTAGTTCTCTAAATTTAAAAATAAATAGCAATGGAACCAAAGCACATATTTGATTTTGTTACAGCAACGATATCGACTCCTTTTCGACGACGAGTTATAAAAAGAATGTAAGTATTTATGTGATTATTATTCATGTTATGTTATTCACAATTACTATTGAACGCATTAATTTTCTATTAACTTAATTTTTTTAGTCGAATAGCCTTAAAAGAAACTGGTATAAAACTTGTGACGTCCGCTGAAATTATAGAACAATAAATTTATGATAGGAGTATAAATATACAAAGATAGTATCATAGAGTTAATTTTATACTAGAAAATATCTGCGATACCTTAATAAATGTCTCAGCTTATGTGCTACGTGCCAATTAGAGCTACACGTTATTTTAAGTTTTTAAGTTTAGTTTTAAGTTGAAGCTATACATAAGTTTGTAAAAATTGTATACATTAAGGATTTTCATTTTTAAAATTAATATTTTAAGATTTATACAACAAATAAAATAGTAAACAAATAAAATGTAAAATTAATTATAGTATTTTCTTCAATATTAACACATTTTTGTGCACAACTAGTGATATGTGTTATATTTTCTGTTATCTTCTATATATTATCCTATATATCCTCATATCTTGTTCGGATTCAACTGGGGTCATCCTGTCCATCTTTCTTGCACTCCGAATACCTTACTTTTATATTTATTTGCCAATACCTTCGTCTCGCAGATGAGTAAGGCTAATCTGTAAATTGCTTTGGGCATTTCCATTTTAGTACTTACATCGAAGAAAAACCTATACGCACTATATTTTTATCCCTTCCTGCTTTTTGTATACTTATACCCTATATGAGATATAGTGAGTTATGCTTGTCGGGTCTGCCAGTATTCATATAATAGTATTAAAAGGGGGTATAAATAGGAAAATTAAAGTATGTTTGTTGATATTGTATAATTTTTTATTAAAAATATAATTACATTTTGCTATATGTACAAAATTATGTTGACTGAAAGCGAATTATTATTTAATGACTTACACAGTTGATTTTTGAGTTGAGTTAAAGATGAATGCAAGTGATTCTTTTACAAATAATATACGTAAATTCTCTATACTAAGAGCTAGAAAATTACCTAATGACGGTGCAAACTTAAAATATGATATACAATTTTTGGTGATACAATGAACTCTAAAGATGCGACATGCTTGCAATTGATAATAAGATTGCAAATAAGACAAGCACAGGTATCATTTAAGATAGTAGAAAATTACATAGTAATGTTCTTAAGATGGTTAAGATGTGATATTTATACATTTATATATTTATGCAATTAATAATAAATTAATACTTCCTATTTATTTTAGAGGAAAATTACTTGTCAAAAGTAGACATACAGTAGGGTGAAGATAGTCCGAAATTTTATACAAATCTAGTATCACTCTGACTACATATCGGTAATATTGATCTATATTGTGGCTCTTTAGAAATATTTTCTGCTCGAGCTCCCCTCCTGTAAAGTAGGTATAGAGTTCAGTCCTCTCCAGCATATCTGACCTAAAACATGTTAAATATAATATATAAGTAAAACAAGTAAAATAATAATATAATATAATAATTTATATTAATAATGAATATATAAAACATATATAAATATATAAAATAAACCAAGTAAAATAGCAGTGAATTCACGGCACCAAGATGTTTAGTGTATTGTAGATAGGTATTTTAAGATTTATTCTAAATGGTATGATATTCCCCAGGAGACAAAAGGTTTTTACAGAATTATAGAATTCCCATCAAGAAAAGGGAAAACACCCAAATCCCGCCTTCAATCAAGGACCTAAGAATGGAGCTGGACCTCTAAACCCCGACACAGATACTCAACAGTCTCTTCTCCGGTTTCCCTGAAGTAGCTGTGTCGTACTGTCAACTATGAATTGTAAAATTATTCGAGTAAGCCATAAATAATTCCGTTAATTTCAAATCATATAGAATTTATTTTTATTGTCTCTTTTTAATCAATACTTTTTTGCATAAAATTGAACCTAATTACATGCTTATATATATTTTCGACATTAAATCTAATAATCACGATAAAAAATGCAAGTAAATGAAGCTGAACGTACGCATGCGCCAAACTCGGATTACTCTCTGTTTAAAAATTAATGGGGACTCAATAAGCGCATGCGCCAAATTCGGAGATTTTTATGGGGTAATTTATCCTAAGAACACTAGACCGCACTCATTTTGCTAAATTCGGACCAGTTGTCCGCAACTTAATTTTAAGAGCATTGTTAAAAGAGACATCAACAACCTTGATGTATTATCATTGCATGAAGATGGACAATCATTTGAGATGTTAGAAAATTCTGGTCTGAAGAATGAAGAAACTGTAAGTACTATCTGTTCATATTTAAAAAATCAACATTTGGAGATCATTTTCGTTTGAGAAAAAAATAGTAAGTTTTGCAATATATTTTTATATTTTAATTGGCTTTTTCTGTTAACTGACAGAACTAACACCAAATGTTTGTTGTTATATTTGATGCGATAAATATTAATAGTTTGGATAATAGAGTAATTTAACATTCTAATTAAAGTATTACTAATATTTTCACTTTTCAAATAAATATTATTGTTTGAAATATTTTGCTTAAACAACTTAAGTTAGAAAGAATATTGAAAATTACAGAAATTACTAATATTTCAAAAGGCAATCTGGTAATTTAACATTCTAATTATAATATAAAAGTGCTCACAAATATTTTCACTTCTCAAATAAACATTATCAATTGAAATATTTTGCTAAACAATTTAAATTAAAGGGAATTTCGAAAACTACAAAAAGTTTCTAACACTTTTAACAAATTATAACAAATAAAACTCCAAAAATAATAAAATTTCTAAAACTGGACACTATTCAAAATTACTTTTACTGCTGTAATAAAAGTATTGCAGAAAACCTCATCAAGTTAGTCAAAACAGTTAAGAAAACCTTTTATTGTTACACCACTTTTGTTCGATAATATTTTCTATTTTAAAAGTATTTTTACATAATTTTTCTACATTTTATGATATTTTAGGATAGGACTTTTTAGGTTTCAAGAACAATAACAAAGCCGACCGGTCTGAATAAGTCAGGCCAGTCAGTAAAACCGAGTCTCATCCTTTAAGATTAATATTAGCAGAATACGAATAGTTCGGGACTGCATAATTTCAAACATATGTTGCACATTTTCGGATAGTCAGCTTTCTTCAGTTTTTTTTTTAATAAGAGACCCGTTCAGTATTGTCACTTTTTAAAATGAATTTTAATGACTAAAATATTTTGTAAGTTTTATTAGTCGCTTAAACTAGTAATTATATTAAGTTAATCAAACAGTTAGTTAGTGTCAGAATAAGGGCAAGTTAAAATTTTATGCTAAAAATGTCTAAAAGCTTGATTCCCAAAAAGCAATCAATTCAAAGTTGTATAGCCAAGAAAAAGTTTTGCTGATCAAAATTGGGATGATATTATCATGTTTAAATATCAACAAATTTTTGATATATGTAAATATGTTATAAATACTTCAAAAAAATGGTCATTGATCGTTTTACGACCTTAATGGTCAAGTTTAGGTTGTTAGCATTAGATCTATTAGTAGAATGGCCGCGCGGATTGTGACATATTTGACAACGAATAAGCTCTAAACTAATTTAACTCTGATTTTTAAATCATAATTATTTTTAGTTGTTGCAGGATTGGTATGCGACATATTTATCAATTTGAAAAAGGTGACATGTTTTGAAATTTGTAATCACTTCATAGGTCAGCACACAGACTCTATATAACAATTAAAAAATAAAACCTTAAACAGAAATGAAGCATTTTAGAAAAATAATACTGATAACACAATACAAAATAAAAAAAAATAATAATTACAAAAAAAAACAAGAAAATAAAAAAAAAACTTTAGAAATATTAAAATGCGTTACGTGTTTCTAATAAATGGGGTCACTTAAAATGATTGAAATTGAATTTAAAAAAATTATGAGCTATATACTGGAGTTAATTCGAGAACGAATTAAATTGTCAGAATGGCCGTGTGAGTATCCATCCTGTATCAAAACAATTAGCGGTAACAATAATCTGAACTAGTCTTTGTATAAATAGTGTGATATTCACCGGGAGACAAAATGTTTTTGCAGAATTATAGAATTTCCAACAACAAAGCGAAAACACCCAGCTCTTCAATTCTCAGATATATTATTACATTATGTTATATCTTATTATATTATTTATATATAAATCATCAACATATCAACAATCAATATATCTACTTACAGCAGAAATTTTATTCTGGTTCGATTATCCTCCAATTTCCAGGAATTTTCTGTATCCTCTGGCCTCATGACTTTCTTAAAATTGTATTCTACGATGCTGTAAAAGCAAATTGTTATTACTATAGCTACAGTTATTAGTTAAATAGTTTTTACAGAGTAGTTTAATGAAACGAATAGCACTAATATTTTTCTATATACATATATATACATTAAATGAAACTTACGTAAGATTGCTTCCTTTAAAGTTAACAGTCTCTGTTAGTACTAACATAATGGACACTTTCACTAAAAAATTTCTTCAAAATACTGAGATATCTATCACACACCGAACACCACTACACTAAGTTTTAAAAAAAGTGGACGAGTATTTATAGTGGCAAAGTTAATTGAATTATTGTCTTTTAATTTTATTTCAGGTCGTAAGTACTGAAGAGAAAAAAAAATTAAATTATATTATTTTATTGTGAGTTTAATTTATTGGTTTTAGATGTTATTATTTTATATACAATATTTTATTTTTAATTACTTTACTTTGAAAAAATATATAGCTTAATTCCTAATACTCCTAAATGTTAATAAAACTAAGCTACATAACTATATAACTATATAGCTAACTAACTATATAGTTAACTAAATATATAACTAACTATATAAATAACTATATAGCTATAACTTTTATTATATTTATTTATATATAGTCAAATTTATTTTCACCGACTTAAAATTAGTCTAAATTAAATTTAATGGCGGCTCTATTATCCAGTGAAATTGACTACTGGAATAGCAGGTGAGCTTTTTCAAAAAGTGGTTAAAAATTCTATTCATTCTAAAGGCTGTTAAGATCTTTTTGTAAATTTTTGTACTATTGACTTATGATTAATTTAATTTTTAATGGCTTTATTAGTAAATGCATTTCCTAACCAAACACCAACCGAATACTGCAGTCAATAAATTCGTTAATTTTTTCATCAAGAGTTAAAATGAATATTGCATAAAATATTAACAGTTATAAAATAGTAGAATTTTAATTGGGATACATGGTAAATAAGACAAAGTAGAAAGTAATAGATCATTGAATATAATCCAAGACAAACTAAAGATGAGCTATCTGCAAGGGCGAGTTCGAATATTGAAAAAAAAGTAAAGAATAATGCTATTCTATTTGGAAATTTTATTTTTTTATTATATATATATTTTAGATAGGAATTATGGATGAAAGATATTAAGGTGTTATGATTAATGCAATAATATATGTGACTATATGATATTTTGTTCTTTAAACTAAATTTTGCAAAATCAATGGTTAATTTAATAATTGTAAATACATTTGCTTAATATGCATTTCTATTTTTTTACAAAATGAATTACCTAATTTTGTTCTTTATTGTTTTAATATACATGCTAAAGTCTAATATCAATTTTAAAACTGTTTTATTCATATATTTTACGTTTTAATATGCAAACATATATTACTTAATCTATTATTCCATACTTATGCTTATAACATAAAAGTAAAGAAAGAGCATGTACACTTATAACATGTTAAATGCACGGAAGTTGTTATAGTTCTGAAAATAACCTTACTTATGATACTTTGTTATAATGTTCAGTGGCGTAGTAATTCACATTTACTAAAACTTTGTTGATAATAGAAGGATAATGGAAATTAGATTTAATTAAATGCTATTTATAAAATTTTTTATAATTATTTAAATAATACATTGTTACTAGTCGTTTCCGTCTAACCTACAATTTGTCTTTATACTAACTTAAATCTAGGTATATAACAAGGAGGACCCATCGGCCCTAACTCAGTCTATGATGAAATAATGTTTATACATGTCACTGCTGAATTTTTTAATATCTGCACCTCACTACACAATACTACACAAGATCAGATGCTTTGATTCTTTTGAGTCTGTGTCCTTTTCTGGTGGTATCCAAAAGTTGCAAATATTCAATATTCGTATGAGAATGGAGTCTTTCCTCATGCCCCCTTGCAATTCTCTTGATTTCTTGACTGACTGTGTGTATCTGAAGGTCTCGATGTAAGTAATCAGCCCAATAGTATTTGGGTGCAACCACAATAGTTCTCAGGACTTTGTTCTAAAAAATTTGTATTTCCTTTATGTTACTCTTTGCCGAACATCTCCATAATTGAAATCCGTATGTCCATATAGGTTTCAATATTTGCTTATATAATAGCAATTTATTATGTACTGATAATTGTGATTTTATTCCAATTAGCCAGTAATCCAACTAGCTCTCAAGGGCGGTCAAGAACGCTTGCATTCGAACGTAGGTATCGGCTAAGGCTGCAAAGAAATTTAACTTGACTCGTTTAAATATTTACCGGCTGTTGTCTTGTTTTGTTACAACTTGGCTTAAACTGGAACTATGCTGCGGTTCTTGGATGATGTCTCGATCATGGGCAGCATTGTGTACCTCTCAAGGGCGGTCAGGAACGCTTGCATTCGAACATAGGAATCGGCTAAGGCCGCAAAGAAATTTAACTTGACTCGCTTAAATATTTACCGGCTGCTGTCTTGCTTTGTTACAATTTAGGTTAAATTAAAGCTAAACTGCGTTTGTTGGATGATGGCTCGATCATGGGCAGCATTGTGTACCTCTCAAGGGCGGTCAGGAACGCTTGCATTCGAACGTAGGAATCGGCTAAGGCCGCAAAGAAATTTAACTTGACTCGCTTAAATATTTACCGGCTGCTGTCTTGCTTTGTTACAATTTAGGTTAAATTAAAGATAAACTGCGTTTGTTGGATGATGGCTCGATCATTGGCAGCATTGTATACCTCGCAATGATGGGCAAGGTGTCTTATATTTGAACGTAGGGTTCGGCTGAGGCCGCAAAAAACTTTAACTTGGTACGTTTTCAACGTATTTTAATTATTTTGACTTAATTCAATAAAAATTACTTTATCAAAAGGATACTATGCGCTTACTAAAAATTACATAATCGTTGCAGCACTGACATGACCGTTGGCCTAAATGTTTATATTAAAAAAGCAATAAAGCTTGCTTTATCTGTCCTTCGTATTCATTTTAATTTAATAATTAATATTTGTTATATTATTTTAATTGTTTTTATTTTGACTAATTAGATGCCTCTATGTTTTTATAACTTACATTTCCATATATTTTCCATATATTAGCATATTAGCAGAATGACCGAATCAATTCATTCCGAATTTCCGGATCTTAATAAATTTGGCTAATTATCCTAAATTCCGATTCTACATAGAATACAGTGACGCGTCAAGTATCCGTTAAGATTTTATCCTCGTTAGTTGACATTTTACATGATTCAAGAATTATTGTTTTTTAATAATTATCGCCACAGAATTTAACGTAGGTAACCGATACAGAAGTACATAACACTCCAGGCTTATTGTCCTGGAAAAACACATCACACAGATTTTTTTAAAAATTGAGCCGTGTTTTGTAAACACACAAGTATTATTAAAATGTGTATTATACAGCAAACACTGACAACAAGAACACTGTTAAAGCTATAAAATATGTACTCTAAATTATTCAAAAACAAATTGACCAATAAAACCTACTTAGATTACCAGATTTCTAAATAAACATTTCTGATAAAAAAAGAAATACGGAAATGTCTTATAGAAATTAGATATACCTTGAAAAATTCCCTAATAAGGTTTTCATTATCCAGCTGTCTTAAAACAGAAAAAAAATAGTACTACAGTAGTAATTTTTCGGTATGAATGAATTAAATTATATATTTTCTAATAAAATTTTAAATTATAGACTTTCTACTATAGATGGTAGTAAAGTAACTCATATACGTTCTCTGTTCTGCTAATATATGGAAATGTAAGTTTTAAAAACATAGAGGCATCTAATAAATCAAAATAAAAACAATTATAATATTACAACATGTATTAACAACAATGAATATAAAAGTAAAACAAAATGAATATAAAAGACAGATAAAGCAAGTTTTATTCAGCTTTATTTCTTTTTTAATGTATACATTTAGTCCAACAGTCATGTTGCTTGAGAGCTGCAACGACTTTATAATTTTTAATAATCACATAGTGTCCTTTTGATAAAGTAATTTTTATTGAATATAGTCATAATAATTAAAATACGTTGAAAACGTATCAAGTTAAAATTTCTGCGGCCTTAGCCGAGCCCTATGTTCAAATGCAAGCGTCCTTGCCCATATTTGCGAGGTATATAATGCTGCCAACGATCGAGCCATCATTAAACAAACGCAGTATAGCTCTAATTTAACCCAAAATGTAACAAAGCAAGACAACAGCCGGTAAATATTTAAACGTATCGAGTTAAATCTCTTTGCGGCCTTAGCCGACATTTACGTTCGAATGCAAACAACCATAGCATGGCCCCGATTTAATCAATGTTGTAACAAAGCAAGAAACCAGCCGGTGGACATAAGTAAGTATCAAGTTAAATCTCTTTGCTGTCTTAGCCGACTCCTACGTTCGAATGTAAGCATCCTTGACCGCCATTGCGATGTACACAATGCCGTCGATGATTGATCCATGATCCAACAACCGCAACACAACTCGATAGATATTTTAATTTTTCTTACTTTTTCAATTAATTTTTAATTCAAATTTTTTTCCCTTCTTTATTTCTTAGGGAAACCTGCAGTAAACTGAAAACGGTGCGCACCACAAGTCCGAACTGTTTTAAGGAAATACAGAACTTTATCGTTGATGAATTACGCACAGGACACTCGATAACTCACTCGCAAATCGAGGCGGGCGTGGCATGGGACCCGGCGAAAATCATACAGTTTCTTTCGAAGTCTCTCGAAGATTACTTTTTGACGTAGTTGATTGACGACTGTTATTGCAATGCCGTTATACTACTCTGTACGTTGTATCCTGTATATATCAAGAGAGTAATCAATATAATAGTTTTGTTAATCTGGATCAAAAGGATCTGTTGTAGTCTTTTAGAATTATGTAGAGACCTACCATAAATTTAGGAATGTAAATATGTCATACCTTGTTTCCAATCCAGCAGCAGATTTATTTATTTAAAATTAGTTTTAATGATCACGTTTTAGTCTATGACTACATCCAATTACTGGAGCAATGCGTTATCGTTCACAATGAATAAATAAAAATATCAATTGGGACCGCCCGTAAGGCCGCTATAAGTTCAGATGTGCTTAGATTGAATACTGTCTCTGTTATTAGACTTGATAATAACTGCATGATCGGCTTTATTTGCCAATCGAGTTTCGGATATTTTTTTTGTAATGAAATATATTTCTGCATCACTGTCATCATTATACTTAAATATTAATATCTTATTTCCACACAAAACAGTACCAATAGGGGTTTATTAAGATTACCTATCTTATTTGGAGATAGAATTTTACTTTGTTTACAATTTTTAGACCAACAATTATTTTCAGTGTGGCCTGGTTTATTGCAATTGGTACAGACAGGTAAAGTGAACTTATATTCACTGCTCTAATTATCAGAACTATTCATATTCTCAAAATTCTTTCGTCTAATTGGTCGCCATTCACAACAATAACCGGCCTTGTAAGTGATTTTCCAGCCTTAACTATCATAATGCTATCATTTACCATTAAGTTTTTACACAGTCGGATTTTACCATTTTTAAGTGAATGGTTCCATCGACTACTTTGTTACCATCAGCACTTATGTCAATAGGGTGGTCTCTTTTTGACTCACTGTTATTTTCTATTTCAGCAATATCAGCAAATTGTTGAATGGTTTTAATGTTCACTGTTATTCTAACTACACATACTTGATTGGATAAGAATCTCGCTTCTCATGTTAGGAAAAAAGGCCCTATTTATTTAAGTAAAATGCGTTATTCGACAAAAATACTGGCTTATTCGTCAATGTCTACATGTATCCAATTTATGCTGACTTATTTATATATTAACTGGCTCTAAAAATGTTGTTTATACTCTTTATAGAATATTATCTGAATAAAATCTTGTGACGGAAATGTTACATTTTCACTTTTATTTTCATTTTCAAATGGTACAGCTAAAGAGATACATGTTACGTGTTTTAAACGAATTATAGTTATATAGTTAACATTATAAAATACTTATAAGTTAAATTACTACAGAGAACACGTTGTTAAACAATAGCTTTCCATATTTCCGCCAAGTGAAGTCAATTAATTCTTCATTGTTGATTTTTAAAAGTTATTTATGACATAGCATAGGATTCCTAAAAAAGTAGTGCATTCCGTTGGAAAAACTACCACTTCCTCGAATGCAACAGTTTAATCATATGATGTGACCATGTGGGATGCTACATATGTGATGGTTTCCTATTTAAATAGACTATTTCGCTAAAAGAGAACATTTAAAAAATAATTTAAAATTTCTATTTAATTTAGCAGCTATGTTGAAAATTTCAATCCGTTCGAGTTTATATATTTCTAATTTAGTACAAATAGTCATCCCAACTCGAAAAAGAGCTTTCAAAATGCTTTTCTGAAAAAAATTAAACGGAACTTCTTTGTATATCTTGAAGTAGACAATTAACAAAAAGGTCCAAAAAAATCTAATAACTTCTCGATAGTTCCACAAACTATAAACACTCCTACTGTACGTCTTGTTGCACTCTAGAAAAAAAAATCTGAATAACATATTTATTATCTCAAAATCTAGGTGGTTTTTTATACGTTTTTAGGGAAACTGAGATTAATTTGACATTTTTGGGGAATTCTTAATATGGAGGTTTTCATAATAAGGCCGGCAATATAAAAAGCAACATTAAATGCATAAATTGGTAACAAAGTAAATTTGTGATTTTACATGGTTATGCATTAATTTAAATAAGCTTTTCCAACATTCTCAGTATTTGTTGCTAAAAATGTACTTCACAGAGAGAGATTTTGCCAAAACCAAAACTATGAACACATTGAGTTACACCCTCTATAATCAGGACATTCTCAAGATAGTGTATAATACAAATAATTATACCCCACAAGATAATAGATATATTACTAGTTAATAACCCCCCTACGCAGTGGATACTAAATATATTGGAATGTATATTGAATGACGCCCTAATTGCTTGCCATATGACGGTGGAAGTGAAGTGAAACTTGAGTATGAGAAAACTCTGTGCAAAGTGGGTGCCGCGCGAGCTAACTTTTAACTAAAAACAAGACGAGTTGATGATTTGGGGCAGTGTCCGAAGATCTATTAATCTTACAATATATATTGAGTTTGAAGATTATTTGCAACTTACATTGGATATGCTTGGTACAGTCTTAATATGCAAATTGGTTTATTGCTACTATTCTGTTGTGATTGCTGTTACATAACCAGGGCGATGATGTACGGGATTTATACATCAGTATGTATTTCCCAAATTAAAAAAAAAATGGAGAGGCAGTACCTCTGATGAAACTTCCAGGTCGGGAAGACCGCTATTTAAATTGTGTGAGAGGTAGTAACTCTGGTAAAACTTTCAGAGTGGTAGTACCAATGGTAAAACATATTGAGATTGAGTACCTTTGTTTGAACTTCCAGGGCGGGAGGACCGCTTGTTAAATTTTGTGAAAGGCAGTAACTCTGGTGTATATGATGGCCACAATGACATGACGAGGTATCTTATCAAAAAATCAATAAATAGCTCCAGCTCTTCTACTATTATTGATAATATATGATTTTTAGACATATTTCATTTCATTTTTTTCAGCTCTTGTATTGTTATTAAAAATATTTGGTTTTTAGACAAATCTATTTTCAGACTGTCCCGCAAGAGTACTATTATTTATAACATTTCTTTATTAAGGATATTTTATTTAAGATTTTCCACTACATGTATTGTTATATTTCAGTGTCATTATTAATAATTTTCAGATATGGTGCGAGGTCGCCCCAGTTTGCAGGATGACCGTGTTAGCACTTAAATCCAATATCCAATCATAATAGTCAGTATAAATGACCGATGTCAACACGATGTCTCCATTGGATAGAGATTGACAATGACAGATTGCTTGGTCTTGCCTGTCGGGAGAATAAAACAATATTTTTGTATTATTTTACGACCTTAATTTTATTGGAACCTATTGTTTATTCAGACTACTAATAATATATATAAACAAAGCCTTCGTATATAGTATAGTGGCAGAAATAAATTATTTCATCAATTATTACTTTAAAATTTTAAAATTAACGCCGCATTTGAGTACATAGTATGCAGTAAATATATTTACTATATTACTGCTGTTTACTGGTTACTATGTTGATATAGCATATCATAAGCTCGAATTTTGAGTTTGATATTTCATTTTTATTTCCTAAAATGTACGTCCATAGAAAATAAATTGTATTTGAATGTTTGTAGTGTTAATTTATGTTTTTTCTTCCTTTATAGCTATCAATCAAAGGGAATATTAAACAACTAGTAAAATAAATTGGTCCGAGTTTGCCAGTAATATTTATTCTTTTGCTTAAATTAATCTTACTAAAAGTCAAAAGGTTTTTTTCTTTTAATGTTAGTAAGAAAATTTGAGGTTTGCACTAATATTGTTATTAAATAATATTAAACTAATATGATAGCATGGAAGGAATTTTAAATATCATTATATTCCAGTGTTTAGAATAGAGTTATTCTATAAATATTCACGATAAAGAAACAATGTTTTATGGTCCAAAATAGAATTTAGGTTTGGGGTACCTTAAAATTAATAGAGCATTTATGTTTAATTTGATTCATATATTGATAACCAATATCAAAACTGAATAAATGTGGGATGTTAGTCGAAACAAGCATCCTATGTCTGGTCTAAAACTTAACGCATATTAGTTGTTCCATGTATTTTATTGAGAGGAAATATTACAACATATATTAATCAAAATATTCCTACACAGTTTTCTCATCTTTTTAGTAACATAGCGACTGAGGGTCGAAGAAATGATGTATTTAAAACCGTGTGCTTGTCACAAGTCGATGTCTATGCTGTGGTGCTGTACAACTTCGGACGCATTCGACCTGTAATACTACATTCTTATCATAAATATAGTGATATATTAGACGTACATATTGTTATGTATTATTATATATATATATATAAATATATATATATGTATATATATATATATATATATATATATATATATATATATATATATATATATATATATATATATATATATATATATATATATATATATATATATATATATATATATGTATATATATATATATAAATTTATATTATAAATGAAGTAATAGACAAACATTAAATTATAAATTATGTTGTTATAATGTTAAAACATAATTTATTAAGCATATAGTTGGAATATAATACTGGAAAGAAAAGACAGTCAAGATTAATTGAACAAAAATTTATTAAATAATAATTTATAACAATCATTGCAATTAAATTTAACAATTTCAAATTATAACATATTGATATCTGACATACTGCCATATTATCATAAAATATATTTAAATATAGAAATAAAATATATTTCGTAATTAATTTTGTATAAGTATCTAACCATATTTACTTAGGCAATGGGTTCTATTTATCTATCTTGCAACGTAATAATTTTTATAGTCGGATATTTATAATATTAAAAATTATGTGGTGTTAGTTATTATAAAACACTATGTATGCCGATTTACTCGAAAGCTAAATATTCTACGGGTATTGCAAAGCCCTGAACGTTGTAAATATGTATAATATTCTCTCCGACTGTCGTATAGTACAGTAAGTAAGCTGATAAAAGTGTTTTTTAAGATTGGAAAGGTTCGAATTATCAAAAGGCTTAATTGTAATTTAAAAAAAGAGATAAACCAATATTTCAAACTTATGATATCATCATCTGATGCTATTAAAAAAAAAACAATCACATCAATAAGCTTCAATAAAGGACAATGTAGAATCATGAACTTCTATAGTGATTCCGCAATATATTGGAAATATTTTACAAAAATTACTATTGTATTACTATATTATTTGTTTCTGTTTTTAGGACAGCTAGATATTGCAAAGATAATTAGGGAATTTTTCAAGGTCAATATAATTTCTATAACATATTTCCGTATTTTTTTTTCATAAAAAATGTCTATTTAGAAATCTGGTAATCTAAATAGGCTTTATTGGTCCATTAGAATTTAAATTTTCGAATAATTTAGAGTACATGTTTTATAGCTTTAATAGTGGTTTTGTGTTACTGTTTGAACAAATTTTGACAATACCTGTGTGTTTACAAACAGCAAGCATCAATAAAAAAAAGGAAAATTCTGAAGTGTTCGACAAGGACAATAAGCCTGAAGTGTTATCTTCTCTGTATCAGTTACCTATGTTAAATTTTGCTGAGATAATTATTAAAAAACAATAATTTTTAGATCATGTAAAATGTCAAAAACTAACGAGGATAAAATATTAACGGATACTTGACGCGTCATTGTATTCTATGTAGAATCAGTATTTCAGTTAATTAGATAAATTGATTAAGATCGGGAAATTCGGAATCCGGAATCCGGAATCCGAAATGAATTTATTCGGTCATTCTGCTAATAAAATACAAATATAATATTATAACATGCATTAATTATTAAAACAAAATGAATATAAAAGACAGATATAGCAAGCTTTATTAAGCTTTATTTCTTTTTTAAATGAAAACATTTAACCAACGGTTATGTTGCTTGAGAGCTGCAACGATTTTATAATTTTTTCTAAGCACATAGTGTCCTTTTGATAAAGTAATTTTTATTGAATTTAGTCAAAATAATTAAAATATGTTGAAAACGTATCAAGTTAAAATTTGTGCGGCTTCAGCCGAGCCCTATGTTCAAATGCAAGCGTCCTTGCCCATATTTGCGAGGTACATAATGATGCCAATGATCGAGTCATCATTAAACAAACGCACTATAGCTCTAATTTAACCCAAATTGTAACAAAGCAAGACAACAGTCGGTAAATATTTAAACGTATCAAGTTAAATCTCTGCGGCCTTAGCCGTTTCCTACGTTCGAATGCAAGCGTCCTTGACCGCCCTGGAGAGGTAGACAATGTTGCCCATGATCCATGCCATGCCAAGTTGTAACAAAACAAGACAACAGCCGGTAAATATTTAAACGAGTCAAGTTAAATTTCTTTGCGGCCTTAGCCGATTCCTACGTTCGAATTCAAGCGTTCCTGACCGCCCTTGAGAGGTACACAATGCTGCCCATGATCGAGACATCATCCAAGAACCGCAGCATAGTTCCAGTTTAAGCCAAGTTGTAACAAAACAAGACAACCGCCGGTAAATATTTAAACGAGTCAAGTTAAATTTCTTTGCGGCCTTAGCCGATTCCTACGT
Source organism: Rhynchophorus ferrugineus (assembly GCF_030347505.1). Lineage (NCBI taxonomy): Eukaryota > Metazoa > Arthropoda > Insecta > Coleoptera > Curculionidae > Rhynchophorus > Rhynchophorus ferrugineus. Next base: position 48,559,234 of record NW_027472580.1, read on the forward strand.
TCGAATTCAAGCATTCCTGACCGCCCTTGAGAGGTACACAATGCTGCCCATGATCGAGACATCATCCAAGAACCGCAGCATAGTTCCAGTTTAAGCCAAGTTGTAACAAAACAAGACAACAGCCGGTAAATATTTAAACGAGTCAAGTTAAATTTCTTTGCGGCTTTAGCCGATTCCTACGTTCGAATGCAAGCGTTCCTGACCGCCCTTGAGAGGTACACAATGCTGCCCATGACCGAGACATCATCCAAGAACCGCAGCATAGTTCCAGTTTAAGCCAAGTTGTAACAAAACAAGACAACAGCCGGTAAATATTTAAACGAGTCAAGTTAAATTTCTTTGCGGCCTTAGCCGATTCCTACGTTCGAATGCAAGCGTTCCTGACCGCCCTTGAGAGGTACACAATGCTGCCCATGATCGAGACATCATCCAAGAACCGCAGCATAGTTCCAGTTTAAGCCAAGTTGTAACAAAACAAGACAACAGCCGGTAAATATTTAAACGAGTCAAGTTAAATTTCTTTGCGACTTTAGCCGATTCCTACGTTCGAATGCAAGCGTTCCTGACCGCCCTTGAGAGGTACACAATGCTGCCCATGATCGAGACATCATCCAAGAACCGCAGCATAGTTCCAGTTTAAGCCAAGTTGTAACAAAACAAGAGAACAGCCGGTAAATATTTAACGAGTCAAGTTAAATTTCTTTGCGGCCTTAGCCGATTCCTACGTTCGAATTCAAGCATTCCTGACCGCCCTTGAGAGGTACACAATGCTGCCCATGATCGAGACATCATCCAAGAACCGCAGCATAGTTCCAGTTTAAGCCAAGTTGTAACAAAACAAGACAACAGCCGGTGAATATTTAAACGAGTCAAGTTAAATTTCTTTGCGGCCTTAGCCGATTCCTACGTTCGAATTCAAGCGTTCCTGACCGCCCTTGAGAGGTACACAATGCTGCCCATGATCGAGACATCATCCAAGAACCGCAGCATAGTTCCAGTTTAAGCCAAGTTGTAACAAAACAAGACAACCGCCGGTAAATATTTAAACGAGTCAAGTTAAATTTCTTTGCGGCCTTAGCCGATTCCTACGTTCGAATTCAAGCATTCCTGACCGCCCTTGAGAGGTACACAATGCTGCCCATGATCGAGACATCATCCAAGAACCGCAGCATAGTTCCAGTTTAAGCCAAGTTGTAACAAAACAAGAGAACAGCCGGTAAATATTTAACGAGTCAAGTTAAATTTATTTGCGGCCTTAGCCGATTCCTACGTTCGAATTCAAGCGTTCCTGACCGCCCTTGAGAGGTACACAATGCTGCCAATGATCGAGACATCATCCAAGAACCGCAGCATAGTTCCAGTTTAAGCCAAGTTGTAACAAAACAAGACAACAGCCGGTAAATATTTAAACGAGTCAAGTTAAATTTATTTGCGGCCTTAGCCGATTCCTACGTTCGAATGCAAGCGTTCCTGACCACCCTTGAGAGGTACACAATGCTGCCCATGATCGAGACATCATCCAAGAACCGCAGCATAGTTCCAGTTTAAGCCAAGTTGTAACAAAACAAGAGAACAGCCGGTAAATATTTAACGAGTCAAGTTAAATTTCTTTGCGGCCTTAGCCGATTCCTACGTTCGAATTCAAGCATTCCTGACCGCCCTTGAGAGGTACACAATGCTGCCCATGATCGAGACATCATCCAAGAACCGCAGCATAGTTCCAGTTTAAGCCAAGTTGTAACAAAACAAGACAACAGCCGGTGAATATTTAAACGAGTCAAGTTAAATTTCTTTGCGGCCTTAGCCGATTCCTACGTTCGAATTCAAGCGTTCCTGACCGCCCTTGAGAGGTACACAATGCTGCCCATGATCGAGACATCATCCAAGAACCGCAGCATAGTTCCAGTTTAAGCCAAGTTGTAACAAAACAAGACAACAGCCGGTGAATATTTAAACGAGTCAAGTTAAATTTCTTTGCGGCCTTAGCCGATTCCTACGTTCGAATTCAAGCGTTCCTGACCGCCCTTGAGAGGTACACAATGCTGCCCATGATCGAGACATCATCCAAGAACCGCAGCATAGTTCCAGTTTAAGCCAAGTTGTAACAAAACAAGACAAACGCCGGTAAATATTTAAACGAGTCAAGTTAAATTTCTTTGCGGCCTTAGCCGATTCCTACGTTCGAATTCAAGCATTCCTGACCGCCCTTGAGAGGTACACAATGCTGCCCATGATCGAGACATCATCCAAGAACCGAAGCATAGTTCCAGTTTAAGCCAAGTTGTAACAAAACAAGAGAACAGCCGGTAAATATTTAACGAGTCAAGTTAAATTTATTTGCGGCCTTAGCCGATTCCTACGTTCGAATTCAAGCGTTCCTGACCGCCCTTGAGAGGTACACAATGCTGCCAATGATCGAGACATCATCCAAGAACCGCAGCATAGTTCCAGTTTAAGCCAAGTTGTAACAAAACAAGACAACAGCCGGTAAATATTTAAACGAGTCAAGTTAAATTTATTTGCGGCCTTAGCCGATTCCTACGTTCGAATGCAAGCGTTCCTGACCACCCTTGAGAGGTACACAATGCTGCCCATGATCGAGACATCATCCAAGAACCGAAGCATAGTTTCAGTTTAAGCCAAGTTGTAACAAAACAAGACAACAGCCGGTAAATATTTAAACGAGTCAAGTTAAATTTCTTTGCGGCCTTAGCCGATTCCTACGTTCGAATGCAAGCGTTCTTGACCGCCCTTGAGAGCTAATTGGATTACTGGCTAATTGGAATAAAATCACAATTATCAGTACATAATAAATTGCTATTATATAAGCAAATATTGAAACCTATATGGACATACGGATTTCAATTATGGGGATGTTCGGCAAAGAGTAACATAAAAGAAATACAAATTTTTCAGAACAAGGTCCTGAGAGCTATTGTGGGTGCACCCAAATACTATTGGGCTGATTACTTACATTGAGACCTTCAGATACCCACAGTCAGTCAAGAAATCAAGAGAATTGCAAGGGGGCATGAGGAAAGACTCCATTCTCATACGAATATTGAATTTTACAACTTTTGGATACCACCAGAACAGGACACAGACTCAAAAGAATCAAAGCATCTGATCTTGTGTAGTATTGTGTAGTGAGGTGCAGATATTAAAAAATTCAGCAGTGACATGTATAAACATTATTTCATCATAGACTGAGTTAGGGCCGATGGGTCCTCTTTGTTATATACCTAGATTTAAGTTAGTATAAAGACAAATTGTAGGTTAGACAAAGTATCATAAGTAAGGTTATTTTCAGAACTATAACAACTTCCGTGCATTTAACATGTTATAAGTGTACATGCTCTTTCTTTACTTTTATGTTATAAGCATAAGTATGGAGTAATAGATGAAGCAATATATGTTTGCCTATTAAAACGTAAAATATATGAATAAAACTATTTTGAAATTGATATTAGACTTTAGCATGTATATTAAAACAATAAAGAACAAAATTAGGTAATTCATTTTGTAAAAAAATAGAAATGCATATTAAGCAAATGTATTTACAATTATTAAATTAACCATTGATTTTGCAAAATTTAGTTTAAAGATCAAAATATTATATAGTCACATATATTATTGCATTAATCGTAACACCTTAATACCTTTCATCCATAATTCCTATCTAAAATATATATATAATAAAAAAATAAAATTTCCAAATAGAATAGCATTATTCTTTACTTATTTTTTTCAATATTCGAACTCGCCCTTGCAGATAGCTCATCTTTAGTTTGTCTTCGATTATTTTCAATGATCTATTACTTTCTACTTTGTCTTATTTACCATTTATCCCAATTAAAATTCTACTATTTTATAACTGTTAATATTCTATGCAATATTCATTTTAACTCTTGATGAAAAAATTAACGTGTTTATTGACTGCAGTATTCGGTTGGTGTTTGGTTAGGAAAAGCATTTATTAATAAAGCCATTAAAAATGAAATTAATCATAAGTCAATAGTACAAAAATTTACAAAAAGATCTTAACAGCCTTTAGAATGAATAGAATTTTTAACCACTTTTTGAAAAAGCTCACCTGCTATTCCAGTAGTCAATTTCACTGGATAATAGAGCCGCCATTAAATTTAATTTAGACTAATTTTAAGTCGGTGAAAATAAATTTGTCTATATATAAATAAATATAATAAAATTTATAGCTATATAGTTAGTTATATAGTTAGTTAAATATATATTTAGTTAGCTATTAAAGTAATTAAAGTAATTAAAAATAAAATATTGTATATAAAATAATAACATCTAAAACCAATAAATTAAACTCACAATAAAATAATACAATTTAATTTATTTTTTTTTCTCTTCAGTACTTACGACCTCAGCAAACATAGATAGTACCTGAAATAAAATTAAAAACAATAATTCAATTAACTTTGCCACTATAAATACTCGTCCACTTTTTTTTAAGCTTAATGTAGTGGTGTTCGGTGTGTGATAGATATCTCAGTGTTTTGAAGAAATTTCTTAGTGAAAGTGTCCATTATGTTAGTACTAACAGAGACTGTTAACTTTAAAGGAAGCAATCTTACGTAAGTTTCATTTAAAATATATATATGTATATAGAAAAATGTTAATGCTATTCGTTTCTTTAAATTAATCTGTAAAAATTATTTAACTAATAACTGTAGCTATAGTAATAACAATTTGCTTTTACAGCATCGTAGAATACAATTTTAAGAAAGTCATGAGGCCAGAGGATACAGAAAATTCCTGGAAATTGGAGGATAATCGAACCAGAATAAAATTTCTGCTGTAAGTATATATATTGATTGTTGATATGTTGATGATTTATATATAAATAATATAATAAGATATAACATAATGTAATAATATATCTGAGAATTGAAGAGCTGGGTGTTTTCGCTTTGTTGTTGGGAATTCTATAATCCTGCAAAAACGTTTTGTCTCCCGGTGAATATCACACTATTTATACAAAGATTAGTTCAGATTATTGTTACCGCTAATTGTTTTGATACAGGATGGATACTCACACGGCCATTCTGACAATTTAGTTCGTTCTCGAATTAACTCCAGTATATAGCTCATAATTTTTTTAAATTCAATTTCAATCATTTTAAGTGACTATATTATGAGTGACCCCATTTATTAGAAACACGTAACGCATTTTAATATTTCTAAAGTTTTTTTTAATTTTCTTGTTTTTTTTTGTATTTATTATATTTTTTTTATTTTACATTGTGTTATCAGTATTATTTTTCTAAAATGCTTCATTTGTGTTTAAGGTTTCAATTTTTTAATTGTTATATAGAGCCTGTGTGCTGACACAGGCTCTATATTCAGACGCACTAACACGTGTTTACTGGAAAATAATTATTTTTTTTTAAACTTTATTATGTTTTCCAAATCTAAAAATGTCTGAAATCCGAAGATTTAAAGTCGCTCCATGAAACAAAATCATCTTGAATTGATTACAAATTTCAAAACATGTTACCTTTTTCAAATTGATAAATATGTCGCATACCAATCCTGCAACAACTAAAAATAATTATGATTTAAAAATCAGAGTCTAATTAGTTTAGAGCTTATTCGTCGTCAAATATGTCACAAGCCGCGCGGCCATTCTACTAATAGATCTAATGCTAACAACCTAAACTTGATCATTAAGGTCGTAAAACGATCAATGACCATTTTTTTTGAAGTATTTATAACATATTTACATATATCAAAAATTTGTTGATATTTAAACATGATAATATCATCCTAATTTTGATCAGCAAAACTTTTTCTTGGCCATACAACTTTGAATTGATTGCTTTTTGGGAATCAAGCTTTTAGACATTTTCAGCATAAAATTTTAACTTGCCCTTATTCTGACACTAACTAACTGTTTGATTAACTTAATATAATTACTAGTTTAAGCGAATAATAAAACTTACAAAATATTTTAGTCATTAAAATTCATTTTAAAAAGTGACAATACTGAACGGGTCTCTTATTTAAAAAAAACTGAAGAAAGCCGACTATCCGAAAATGTGCAACATATGTTTGAATTTATGCAGTCCCGAACTATTCGTATTCTGCTAATATTAATCTTAAAGGATGAGACTCGGTTTTACTGACTGGCCTGACTTATTCAGACCGGTCGGCTTTGTTATTGTTCTTGAAACCTAAAAAGCTCAATCCTAAAACATCATAAAATGTAGAAAAATTATGTAAAAATACTTTAAACATAGAAAATATTATCGAACAAAAGTGGTGTAACAATAAAAGGTTTTCTTAACTGTTTTGACTGACTTGATGAGGTTTTCTGCAATACTTTTATTACAGCAGTAAAAGTAATTTTGAATAGTGTCCAGTTTTAGAAATTATTTTTGGAGTTTTGTTTGTTATAATTTGTTAAATATGTTAGAAACTTTTTGTAGTTTTCGAAATTCTCTTTTCTCTGTAAAAACCTTTTGTCTCCTGGGGAATATCATACTATTTAGAATAAATCTTAAAATACCTATCTACAATACACTAAACATCTTGGTGCCGTGAATTCACTGTTATTTCACTTGGTTTATTGTTGATTTTATATATTTATATATGTTTTATATATTCATTATTAATATAAATTATTATATTATATTATTATTTTACTTGTTTTACTTATATATTATATTTAACATGTTTTAGGTCAGATATGCTGGAGAGGACTGAACTCTATACCTACTTTACAGGAGGGGAGCTCGAGCAGAAAATATTTCTAAAGAGCCACAATATAGATCAATATTACCGATATGTAGTCAGAGTGATACTAGATTTGTATAAAATTTCGGACTATCTTCACCCTACTGTATGTCTACTTTTGACAAGTAATTTTCCTCTAAAATAAATATGAAGTATACTTCACCATTAATTGCATAAATATCACATCTTAAATATCTTAAGAACATTATTATGTAATTTTCTACTATCTTAAATGATACCTGTGCTTGTCTTATTTGCAAATTATCAATTGCAAGTATGTTGCATCTTTAGTGTTCATTGTATCACCAAAAATTGTATATCATATCTTAAGTTTGAACCATAATTAGGTAATTTTCTAGCTCTTAGAATAGAGAGTTTACATATATTATTTGTAAAAGAATCACTTGCATTCATCTTGTACATCAACTGTGTAAGTCAAAAAATAATAATTTGCTTTCAGTCAACATAATTTTGTACATGTAGCAAAATGTAGTTATACTTTTAATAAAAAATTATACAATAGCAACAAACATACTTTAATTTTCCTATTTATACCCCACTTTAATACTATTATAGGAATACTAGCAGACCCGACAACCATAATATCATAACGTTATTCCTCATCCTGAGTGATGTGTAATGATTATCAACGATTTTATTTATTGTTTCAACACACGTGTAGTAATATCATGGCCATTCATTGATGTTTGACTTGTCAACAACAAAAGTTAATTTAATCCCAGTATTGAAATAGAATAATGCATAGAGTATATTCAAAGTTATTTAGAGCATACGTCCTCTAAATTTGTGACGTCAAGACGTCGCAATATTGCCTCATCAACTCTGAGTTTGATGAAGCTGATACTAAGTGTTTTTTAAGACTGTAAAGGTTCGAATTATCGAAAGGCCTAATTGTAATTTAAAAAAATATCATCATCTGATTATGCTATTAAAAAAAACAATCACCTCAATAATCTTCAATAAAGGACAATGTAGACTCATGAACATCTATAGTGATTCCGCAATATATTGGAAATATTTTGCAAAAATTACTGTTGTATTACTATATTATTTGTTTATGTTTTTAAGACAGCTAGATATTGAAAAGATAAATAGCGAATTTTTGAAGGTCAATCGAATTTCTATAAGATATTTCCGTATTTTTTTTTCATCAAAAATGTCTATGTAGAAAACTGGTAATAAATATGCTTTGTTGGTCCGTTTGAATTTACATTTTCGAATAATTTAGAGTACATGTTTTATAGCTTTAGCAGTGTTCTTGTGTTACCGTATGAACACATTTTAACAATACCTGTGTGTTTACAAAACAGTAAGTCTCAATTAAAAAAAAAGAAAATTCTGAAGTGTTCGACAAGGGCAATAAGCCTGAAGTGTTATGTACTTCTCTGTAACGGTTGCCTCTGTTAAATTTTGCTGAGATAATTGTTAAAAAGCAATAATTCCTAAATCATGTAAAATGTCAAATAACTAACGAGGATAAAATCTTAAAGTATACTTGACGGGTCAATGTATACTATGTAGTATCGGTATTTCAGTTAATTAGCTAAATTGATTAAGATCCGGAAATTCGGAATACGGAATCCGAAATGAATTGATTCGGTCATTCTGCTAATATATGGAAATGTAAGTTTTAAAAACATAGAGGCATCTAATAAATCAAAATAAAAACAATTATAATATTATAACATGTATTAACAACAATGAATATAAAAGTAAAACAAAATGAATATAAAAGACAGATAAAGCAAGTTTTATTAAGCTTTATTTCTTTTTTAATGTATACATTTAGGCCAACAGTCATGTTGCTTGAGAACTGCAACGATTTTATAATTTTTAATAATCACATAGTGTCCTTTTGATAAAGTAATTTTTATTGAATATAGTCATATTAATTAAAATACGTTGAAAACGTATCAAGTTAAAATTTCTGCGGCCTTAGCCGAGCCCTATGTTCAAATGCTAGCGTCCTTGCCCATATTTGCGAGGTATATAATGCTGCCAACGATCGAGCCATCATTAAACAAACGCAGTATAGCTCTAATTTAACCCAAATTGTAACAAAGCAAAACAACAGCCGATAAATATTTAAACGTATCAAGTTAAATCTCTGCGGCCTTAGCCGTTTCCTACGTTCGAATGCAAGCGTTCTTGACCGCCCTTGAGAGCTAATTGGATTACTGGCTAATTGGAATAAAATCACAATTATCAGTACATAATAAATTGCTATTATATAAGCAAATATTGAAACCTATATGGACATACGGATTTCAATTATGGGGATGTTCGGCAAAGAGTAACATAAAAGAAATACAAATTTTTCAGAACAAGGTCCTGAGAGCTATTGTGGGTGCACCCAAATACTATTGGGCTGATTACTTACATTGAGACCTTCAGATACCCACAGTCAGTCAAGAAATCAAGAGAATTGCAAGGGGGCATGAGGAAAGACTCCATTCTCATACGAATATTGAATTTTTGCAAATTTATATACCACCAGAACAGGACACAGACTCAAAAGAATTAAAGCATCTGATCTTGTGTAGTATTGTGTAGTGATGTGCAGATATTAAGAAATTCAGCAGTGACATGTATAAACATTATTTCATCATAGACTGAGTTAGGGCCGATGGGTCCTCCTTGTTATATACCTAGATTTAAGTTAGTATAAAGACAAATTGTAGGTTAGACAAAGTATCATAAGTAAGGTTATTTTCAGAACTATAATAACTTCCGTGCATTTAACATGTTATAAGTGTACATGCTCTTTCTTTACTTTTATGTTATAAGCATAAGTATGGAGTAATAGATGAAGCAATATATGTTTGCCTATTAAAACGTAAAATATATGAATAAAACTATTTTGAAATTGATATTAGACTTTAGCATGTATATTAAAACAATAAAGAACAAAATTAGGTAATTCATTTTGTAAAAAAATAGAAATGCATATTAAGCAAATGTATTTACAATTATTAAATTAACCATTGATTTTGCAAAATTTAGTTTAAAGATCAAAATATTATATAGTCACATATATTATTGCATTAATCGTAACACCTTAATACCTTTCATCCATAATTCCTATCTAAAATATATATATAATAAAAAAATAAAATTTCCAAATAGAATAGCATTATTCTTTACTTATTTTTTTCAATATTCGAACTCGCCCTTGCAGATAGCTCATCTTTAGTTTGTCTTCGATTATTTTCAATGATCTATTACTTTCTACTTTGTCTTATTTACCATTTATCCCAATTAAAATTCTACTATTTTATAACTGTTAATATTCTATGCAATATTCATTTTAACTCTTGATGAAAAAATTAACGTGTTTATTGACTGCAGTATTCGGTTGGTGTTTGGTTAGGAAAAGCATTTACTAATAAAGCCATTAAAAATGAAATTAATCATAAGCCAATAGTACAAAAATTTACAAAAAGATCTTAACAGCCTTTAGAATGAATAGAATTTTTAACCACTTTTTGAAAAAGCTCACCTGCTATTCCAGTAGTCAATTTCACTGGATAATAGAGCCGCCATTAAATTTAATTTAGACTAATTTTAAGTCGGTGAAAATAAATTTGACTATATATAAATAAATATAATAAAAGTTATAGCTATATAGTTATGTATATAGTTAGTTATATACTTAGTTAACTATATAGTTAGTTAGCTATTAAAGTAATTAAAGTAATTAAAAATAAAATATTGTATATAAAATAATAACATCTAAAACCAATAAATTAAACTCACAATAAAATAATACAATTTAATTTATTTTTTTTTCTCTTCAGTACTTACGACCTCAGCAAACATAGATAGTACCTGAAATAAAATTAAAAACAATAATTCAATTAACTTTGCCACTATAAATACTCGTCCACTTTTTCTTAAGCTTAGTGTAGTGGTGTTCGGTGTGTGATAGATATCTCAGTGTTTTGAAGAAATTTCTTAGTGAAAGTGTCCATTATGTTAGTACTAACAGAGACTGTTAACTTTAAAGGAAGCAATCTTACGTAAGTTTCATTTAAAATATATATATGTATATAGAAAAATGTTAATGCTATTCGTTTCTTTAAACTAATCTGTAAAAACTATTTAACTAATAACTGTAGCTATAGTAATAACAATTTGCTTTTACAGCATCGTAAAATACAATTTTAAGAAAGTCATGAGGCCAGAGGATACAGAAAATTCCTGGAAATTGGAGGATAATCGAACCAGAATAAAATTTCTGCTGTAAGTATATATATTGATTGTTGATATGTTGATGATTTATATATAAATAATATAATAAGATACACATATACAGGATGGATACTCACACGGCCATTCTGACAATTTAATTCGTTCTCGAATTAACTCCAGTATATAGCTCATAATTTTTTTAAATTCAATTTCAATCATTTTAAGTGACTATATTATAAGTGACCCCATTTATTAGAAACACGTAACGCATTTTAATATTTCTAAAGTTTTTTTTTATTTTCTTGTTTTTTTTGTATTTATTATATATTTTTTATTTTACATTGTGTTATCAGTATTATTTTTCTAAAATGCTTCATTTGTGTTTAAGGTTTCTATTTTTTAATTGTTATATAGAGCCTGTGTGCTGACACAGGCTCTATATTCAGACGCACTAACACGTGTTTACTGGAAAATAATTATTTTTTTTTAAACTTTATTATGTTTTCCAAATCTAAAAATGTCTGAAATCCGAAGATTTAAAGTCGCTCCATGAAACAAAATTATCTTGAATTGATTACAAATTTCAAAACATGTCACCTTTTTCAAATTGATAAATATGTCGCATACCAATCCTGCAACAACTAAAAATAATTATGATTTAAAATTCAGAGTTAAATTAGTTTAGAGCTTATTCGTTGTCAAATATGTCACAAGCAGCGCGGCCATTCTACTAATAGATCTAATGCTAACAACCTAAACTTGACCATTAAGGTCGTAAAACGATCAATGACCATTTTTTTGAAGTATTTATAACATATTTACATATATCAAAAATTTGTTGATATTTAAACATGATAATATCATCCTAATTTTGATCAGCAAAACTTTTTCTTGGCCATACAACTTTGAATTGATTGCTTTTTGGGAATCAAGCTTTTAGACATTTTCAGCATAAAATTTTAACTTGCCCTTATTCTGACACTAACTAACTGTTTGATTAACTTAATATAATTACTAGTTTAAGCGAATAATAAAACTTACAAAATATTTTAGTCATTAAAATTCATTTTAAAAAGTGACAATACTGAACGGGCCTCTTATTAAAAAAAAAACTGAAGAAAGCCGACTATCCGAAAATGTGCAACATTTGTTTGAAATTATGCAGTCCCGAACTATTCGTATTCTGCTAATATTAATCTTAAAGGATGAGACTCGGTTTTACTGACTGGCCTGACTTATTCAGACCGGTCGGCTTTGTTATTGTTCTTGAAACCTAAAAAGCTCAATCCTAAAACATCATAAAATTTAGAAAAATTATGTAAAAATACTTTAAACATAGAAAATATTATCGAACAAAAGTGGTGTAACAATGAAAGGTTTTCTTAACTGTTTTGACTGACTTGATGAGGTTTTCTGCATTACTTTTATTACAGCAGTAAAAGTAATTTTGAATAGTGTCCAGTTTTAGAAATTATTTTTGGAGTTTTGTTTGTTATAATTTGTTAAATATGTTAGAAACTTTTTGTAGTTTTCGAAATTTCCTTTAATTTAAATTGTTTAGCAAAATATTTCAAATGATAATGTTTATTTGAGAAGTGAAAATATTTGTGAGCAATTTTATATTATAATTAGAATGTTAAATTACCAGATTGCCTTTTGAAATATTAGTAATTTCTGTAATTTTCAATATTCTTTCTAACTTAAGTTGTTTAAGCAAAATAATTCAAACAATAATATTTATTTGAAAAGTGAAAATATTAGTAATACTTTAATTAGAATGTTAAATCACTCTATTATCCAAACTATTAATATTTATCGCATCAAATATAACAACAAACATTTGGTATTAGTTCTGTCAGTTAACAGAAAAAGCCAATTAAAATATTAAAATATATTGCAAAACTTACTATTTTTTTCTCAAACGAATATGATCTTCAAATGTTGATTTTTTTAAATATGAACAGATAGTACTTACAGTTTCTTCATTCTTCAGACCAGAATTTTCTATCATCTCAAATGATTGTCCATCTTCATGCAATGATAATACATCAATGTTGTTGATGTCTCTTTTAACAATGCTCTTAAAATTAAGTTGCGGACAACTGGTCCGAATTTAGCAAAATGAGTGCGGTCTAGTATCCTTAGGATACATTACCCCATAAAAATCTCCGAATTTGGCGCATGCGCTTATTGAGTCCCCATTAATTTTTAAACAGAGAGTAATCCGAGTTTGGCGCATGCGTACGTTCAGCTTCATTTACTTGCATTTTTTATCGTGATTATTAGATTTAATGTCGAAAATATATATAAGCATGTAATTAGGTTCAATTTTATGCAAAAAAGTGTTGATTAAAAAGAGATAATAAAAATTAATTCTATATGATTTGAAATTAACGGAATTATTTATGGCTTACTCGAATAATTTTACAATTCATAGTTGACAGTACGACACAGCTACTTCAGGGAAACCAGAGAAGAGACTGTTGAGTATCTGTGTCGGGGTTTAGAGGTCCAGCTCCATTCTTAGGTACTTGTTTTACTTATATATTATTTTTAACATGTTTTAGGTCAGATATGCTGGAGAGGACTGAACTCTATACCTACTTTACAGGAGGGGAGCTCGAGCAGAAAATATTTCTAAAGAGCCACAATATAGATCAATATTACCGATATGTAGTCAGAGTGATACTAGATTTGTATAAAATTTCGGACTATCTTCACCCTACTGTATGTCTACTTTTGACAAGTAATTTTCCTCTAAAATAAATAGGAAGTATACTTCACCATTAATTGCATAAATATCACATCTTAAATATCTTAAGAACATTATTATGTAATTTTCTACTATCTTAAATGATACCTGTGCTTGTCTTATTTGCAAATTATCAATTGCAAGTATGTTGCATCTTTAGTGTTCATTGTATCACCAAAAATTGTATATCATATCTTAAGTTTGAACCATAATTAGGTAATTTTCTAGCTCTTAGAATAGAGAGTTTACATATATTATTTGTAAAAGAATCACTTGCATTCATCTTGTACATCAACTGTGTAAGTCAAAAAATAATAATTCGCTTTCAGTCAACATAATTTTGTACATGTAGCAAAATGTAGTTATATTTTTAATAAAAAATTATACAATAGCAACAAACATACTTTAATTTTCCTATTTATACCCCCCTTTAATACTATTATAGGAATACTAGCAGACCCGGCAAACATAATATCATAACGTTATTCCTCATCCTGAGTGATGTGTAATGATTATCAACGATTTTATTTATTGTTTCAACACACGTGTAGTAATATCATGGCCATTCATTGATGTTTGACTTGTCAACAACAAAAGTTAATTTAATCCCAGTATTGAAATAGAATAATGCATAGAGTATATTCAAAGTTATTTTGAGCATACGTCCTCTAAATTTGTGACGTCAAAACGTAGCAATATTGCCTCATCAACTCTGAGTTTGATGAAGCTGATACTAAGTGTTTTTTAAGACTGTAAAGGTTCGGATTATAGAAAGGCCTAATTGTAATTTAAAAAAAGGGCTAAGCCAATATTTCAAACTTATGATATCATCATCTGATTATGCTATTAAAAAAAAACAATCACCTCAATAAGCTTCTATAAAGGACAATGTAGACTCATGAACTTCTATAGTGATTCCGCAATATATTGGAAATATTTTGCAAAAATTACTATTGTATTACTATATTATTTGTTTCTGTTTTTAAGACAGCTAGATATTGAAAAGATAAATAGCGAATTTTTGAAGGTCAATCCAATTTCTATAAGATATTTCCGTATTTTTTTTTCATCAAAAATGTCTATGTAGAAAACTGGTAATCTAAATATGCTTTATTGGTCCGTTTGAATTTACATTTTCGAATAATTTAGAGTATATGTTTGATAGCTTTAGCAGCGTTCTTGTGTTACTGTATGAACACATTTTAACAATACCTGTGTGTTTACAAAACAGCAAGACTCAATTAAAAAAAAAGAAAATTCTGAAGTGTTCGACAAGGGCAATAAGCCTGAAGTGTTATGTACTTCTCTGTATCGGTTACCTCTGTTAAATATTGCTGAGATAGTTGTTAAAAAAAATAATTCTTAAATCATGTAAAATGTCAAATAACTAACGAGGATAAAATCTTAAAGCATACTTGACACGTCGCTGTATACTATGTAGAATCGGTATTTCAGTTAATTAGCTAAATTGATTAAGATCCGGAAATTCGGAATACGGAATCCGAAATGAATTGATTCGGTCATTCTGCTAATATATGGAAATGTAAGTTTTAAAAACATAGAGGCATCTAATAAATCAAAATAAAAACAATTATAATATTATAACATGTATTAACAACAATGAATATAAAAGTAAAACAAAATGAATATAAAAGACAGATAAAGCAAGTTTTATTCAGCTTTATTTCTTTTTTAATGTATACATTTAGTCCAACAGTCATGTTGCTTGAGAGCTGCAACGAATTTATAATTGTTTATAATCACATAGTGTCCTTTTGATAAAGTAATTTTTATTGAATATAGTCATAATAATTAAAATACGTTGAAAACGTATCAAGTTAAAATTTCTGCGGCCTTAGCCGAGCCCTATGTTCAAATGCAAGCGTCCTTGCCCATATTTGCGAGGTATATAATGCTGCCAACGATCGAGCCATCATTAAACAAACGCAGTATAGCTCTAATTTAACCCAAAATGTAACAAAGCAAGACAACAGCCGGTAAATATTTAAACGTATCGAGTTAAATCTCTTTGCGGGCTTAGCCGACATTTACGTTCGAATGCAAACAACCATAGCATGGCCCCGATTTAATCAATATTGTAACAAAGCAAGAAACCAGCCGGTGGACATAAGTAAGTATCAAGTTAAATCTCTTTGCTGCCTTAGCCGACTCCTACGTTCGAATGTAAGCATCCTTGACCACCATCGCGAGGTACACAATGCCGTCGATGATTGATCCATGATCCAACAACCGCAACACAACTCGATAGATATTTTAATTTTTCTTATTTTTTCAATTAATTTTTAATTCAAATTTTTTTTTCCTTCTTTATTTCTTAGGGAAACCTGCAGTAAACTGAAAACGGTGCGCACCACAAGTCCGAACTGTTTTAAGGAAATACAGAACTTTATCGTTGATGAATTACGCACAGGACACTCGATAACTCACTCGCAAATCGAGGCGGGCGTGGCATGGGACCCGGCGAAAATCATACAGTTTATTTCGAAGTCTCTCGAAGAATACTTGTTAACGTAGTTGATTGACGACTGTTATTGCAATGACCGTTATACCACTCTGTACGTTGTACCCTGTATATATCAAGAGAGTAATCAATATAATAGTTTTGTTAAATATTGAAATAAAAGCATTTCTTACAACTGATATTTTATTTGTGGCATTCCAGTAGCGATCACATGTAATTTAATTTTTGATGTGCCAGGAAAATGCAAAAGGTTCTGTTGTAGTCTTTTAGAATTATGTAGAGACCCACCATAAATTTAGGAATGTAAATATGTCATTCCTTGTTTCCAATCCAGCAGCAGATTTATTTATTTAAAATTAGTTTTAATGATCAGGTTTTAGTCTATGAATACATCCAATTACTGGAGCAATGCGTTATCGTTCACAATTAATAAATAAAAATATCAATTGGGACCGCCCGTAAGGCCGCGATAAGTTCAGATGTGCTTAGATTGAATACTGTCTCTGTTCCTAAACTTGATAGTAACTGCATGATCGGCTTTATTTGCCAATCGAGTTTCGGATATTTTTTTTGTAATGAAATATATTTCTGCACCACTGTCATCATTATACTTAAATATTAATATCTTATTTCCACACAAAACAGTACCAATAGGGGTTTATTAAGATTGCCTATCTTATTTGGAGATAGAATTTTACTTTGTTTACAATTTTTAGACCAACAATTATTTTTAGTGTGGCCTGGTTTATTGCAATTGGTACAGACATGTAAAGTGAACTTATATTCACTGCTCCTATTATCAGAACTATTCATATTCTCAAAATTATTTCGTCTAATTGGTCGCCATTCACAAGAATAACCGGCCTTGTAAGTGATTTGCCAGCCTTAACTATCATAATGCTATCACTTACCATTAATTTATCTTTATATTGATTACTTATCCAAATCATTCCCAATAAAATAGCTGCTATTATAGCTATTATTAGCAGACGGGGAAGGTTACCACGCCATACTCGGTTTTTAGACTAATTCGATTATTTCTAGCTCCTGGTCTCATAAGATTTTAAGCTAAGTTTTTACACAGTCGGATTTTACCATTTTTAAGTGGATGGTTCCATCGACTACTTTGTTACCATCAGCACTTATGTCAATAGGGTGGTCTCTTTTTGACTCACTGTTATTTTCTATTTCAGCAATATCAGCAAATTGTTGAATGGTTTTAATGTTCACTGTTATTCTAACTACACATACTTGATTGGATAAGAATCTCGCTTCTCATGTTAGGAATAAAGGCCCTATTTATTTTAGTAAAATGCTTTATTCGACAAAAATACTGGCTTATTCGTCAATGTCTACATGTATCCAATTTATGCTGACCTATTTATATATTAACTGACTCTAAAAATGTTGTTTGTACTCTTTATAGAATATTATCTGAATAAAATCTTGTGACGGAAATGTTACATTTTCACTTTTATTTTCATTTTCAAATGGTACAGCTAAAGAGATACATGTTACGTATTTTAAACGAATTATAGTTATATAGTTAACATTATAAAATACTTATAAGTTAAATTACTACACAACAAGTTGAGAACAAGTTGTTAAACAATAGCTTTCCACATTTCCTCCAAGTGAAGTCAATTAATTCTTCATTGTTGATTTTTAAAAGTTATTTATGACATAGCAGAGGATTCCTAAAAAAGTAGTGCATTCCGTTGGAAAAACTACCACTTCCTCGAATGCAACAGTTTAATCAAATGATGTGACCATGTGGGATGCTACATATGTGATGGTTTCCTATTTAAATAGACTATTTCGCTAAAAGAGAACATTTAAAAAATAATTTAAAATTTCTATTTAATTTAGCAGCTATGTTGAAAATTTCAATCCGTTCGAGTTTATATATTTCTAATTTAGTACAAATAGTCATCCCAACTCGAAAAAGAGCTTTCAAAATGCTTTTCTGAAAAAAATTAAACGGAACTTCTTTGTATATCTTGAAGTAGATAATTAACAAAAAGGTCCAAAAAAATCTAATAACTTCTCGATAGTTCCACAAACTATAAACACTCCTACTACGTCTTGTTGCACTCTAGAAAAAAAATTCTGAATAACATATTTATTATCTCAAAATCTAGGTGGTTTTTCATACGCTTTTTAGGGAAACTGAGATTAATTTGACATTTTTGTGGAATTCTTAATATGGAGATTTTCATTATAAGGCCGGCAATATAAAAAGCAACATTAAATGCATAAATTGGTAACAAAGTAAATTTGTGATTTTACATGGTTATGCATTAATTTAAATAAGCTTTTCCAACATTCTCAGTATTTGTTGCTAAAAATGTACTTCACAGAGAGAGATTTTGCCAAAACCAAAATTATGTACACATTGAGTTACACCCTATATAATCAGGACATTCTCAAGATAGTGTATAATACAAATAATTATACCCCACAAGATAATAGATATATTACTAGTTAATAACCCCCCTACGCAGTGGATACTAAATATATTGGAATGTATATTGAATGACGCCCTAATTGCTTGCCATATGACGGTGGAAGTGAAGTGAAACTTGAGTATGAGAAAACTCTGTGCAAAGTATCATTACACAGTCAAAAATATAAATTTGAGTCTGATTATATTATGTATGTACCAATTAAATTAGTTATACTAAATGAAAAATAGTTATCTTATATAGGGAAATGTCAAAGTCATCGAATATAACGGTTGGTTATATTATATATCATATTTTAATGGTATAGAAATAAAATATTAGAATTTTTTATAGTATAACCGACGAATAAATGAGGTAGATTAATCAGTTTTTAGTTGCCATACTTCCTGATAAGGACGCACTGATATATATTTGTTAATATTCAAAACTTTAATATAGTTAAAGTAGGTAGTAAGTTAATTTGTTATTGGAACTACTACAACTTAGTAAAAAACTCTTTTTTACTATGTGTTTCAATTCCTTTTTAAAACATTAACACTTCAGTTGTGATAATTTGGCCTAAACTCAAGTTAATTAAAGCAAGATATGCTTCAAATATCTACAACATAATCTTTTATCAATGTGTAGGTTGGTGGCGGTTAATATTAAGTTTGCTTTACTTAGTAAGCAGATTATAATAAATAAATTTGTTCTATCAGAACAATTAATAATTCAAATAAAAATTCAAAAATTCAAAGGAGATACTAACGAAAGAGATTAAATAATTCGAGATTATACTGAAAAGACAGAAGAACAGAAAATTATCAATCTAATGTTGGGAAAAAGGTATCAAATTGGATTGTTAATAAAAATGGCGTGTAAATTTTTCTTCGATGTGAGTACTAAAATGGAAATGGAAAAACAGTACTAAAATGTAAATACCCCAAGCAATTTATAAATTAGCCTTACTCATCAGCGAGACGAAGGTATTGGCAAATACATATAAAATGTAAGGTATTCTGGGTGCAAGAAAGATGGACAGGATAACACCAGTCGAATCCGAACAAAATATAAGGCTATATGGGATTATATATAGGAGAAAACACAATATATAACACATATCACTAGTTGTTCACAAAAATGTGTTAAAGAAAATACTATAATTAATTTTACATTTTATTTATTTACATATAAATCTTAAAATATTAATTTTAAAAATGAAAATCCTTAATGTTTACAAACTTATGTATAGCTTCAAATTAAAACTAAACTTAAAAACTTAAAATAACGTGTAGCTCTAACTGGCACGTAGCACATAAGATGAGACATCTATCAAGGTATTGTAGATGTTATTTATTATAAAATTAACTGTATTATTGTATATTTGTATATTTATGCTGATATCATAAATTGATTGTTCTATAATCTCAGCGGACGTCACAAGGTATATACCGGTTTCTTTCAAGGCTATTCGACTAAAAAAAATGAAGTTAATAGGAAATTAATATGTTGAATAGTAACTGTAAATAATATAACAGGAATAGTAATCAAATAAATACTTACATTCTTTTTATAACTCGTCGTCGGAAAGGAGTCGATGTCGTTGCTGTAACAAAATCAAATATGTGCGTTGGATCCATTGCTATTTATTTTTAAATTTAGAGAACTAAGTTGTACTTTCAAAACTGTTTTCAACTACTAACTTCCCAACACTAGTTCCTCCACTTATATAAGCCTTTGATGCAACGGAAATTTTGAAATTATTTTATTATGGCTTTAATATCCGCATCAGCTCTGAAACTTATTTTAAAATATACCTGAAAATGTATACAGAAAACTTATTAATATGAACCATAATTTAATACTGAATTTCAAAGGGATGAAATATTCCATTGAATCCAATGTAAATAAATATAGGGAAAAGGGAAACTGAAAAAAAAAATATAAATAGTTTTTTCGTTATGATAACATCAAATATTTAGTTTTTTTGTGAACAAAAAAACCTTTTGTTAAATTTGAATTATGAGGGTTGATAAAGTTTGATAATAAAAATTAGATTTTAAGCTTTTCATTAACAATAAAATTTTCTGAGCATGTGCGACGGAACATTTTTAATACCATATGAAATGTATACAATTATTTAGATAGAGCACTTGTTTTGTTTGTTTAAAGCATATATAAACAAATGTTTTTTCTCTTCCTTCCAAAAGGTCCACTTACAACCAACAAAGAATTTTGTATTAAACATACAAATAATCTCTAAAGCAATCTCTGTATTTGAAAGGACCAAAGTTTACATATATTATATTGTATTAGATATTGGATTCTAACAGTGTCCAATATTTACATATCTACTAATTAATATCTGAACTCAAATAGGATTGTTATCATTACATTAGCCACCATAAGGATTGATTTTCTGGTCGATTGCTGGCTAACTACAAATGTAACCAAGAATTATTAGTGGTACTGATAATTCGAGTAGAGTCATGCAAAATATGATTAGATCAAAATAGGCAACTTATGTTTCTTCTACAGTTTATATGACACGCAGCGACAGTGTAACGAAATAATTCTCATTAAATAAAAACAGATTTAAGAATCATATTGTCTGTAGAATAAGGGATATATCATATTATTTGATCATTTAATATTGATTCAATAATAAAACATTCTATAAACATAAATACATGTAGAAGATTGATAAGAGTTTCTAATAATACCCTTAATCTTGAAATATGTTTTTAGTACTTAAATATTTTTAGAAAATCAATATAATCATTTATTAACGAACTAATTTGATATAATAATTTTAATAGAGGTAATTCGGACCTGACCTGTGCAATATTTTAATTCAGTTTCAAAAAAGGTATCTTAAGAGGTTCAAAGCAACTAAATTATTATTTCACCTATTTGAACACCAAAATCAATAAGCATAAAACTGTTCTAATATAAATAAAATTAAATATGTTTAAACTTGGCAAGATAATCAATTCATTTTATTGCCTTTTATCTTATTGCCTTTTATTCGTTCAATAGAAAGTGACTCCTATTAATACATCATAACAAAAGAATATTGAAACTAATATTTCACAATATTATACCGTAAATATATGTTAATAAATGTCACAACATAATTTTATACTGAGTCATTATAGTCTGAAAGTCGCCTCTATTCAATTTATATTTACAATTCGTCCACTCAGACAACCCCCGGTGTCCAATATTTTCTTTAAGCAGTTATCTTTTTGCAGCGGCAATAAGGGACAATAAAGGAGATCCTCGTTAAGGCACGTCAACAAAGAATATTAAAAATGATATTTCATAATATTATACCAAAACAAGACGTTAATAAATGTCAAAACATAATTTTATATTGGGTCATTATAGTGTCAAAATCGACTCTATTAAATTTACACTTCGTCCATTCAGACAACTCTTTAGAAGAACATTTGTCTAACATTTTGTTATAACTGCTTTTTGCAGCAGTAATAAAGGACAATTAAATATATCCTCGTTAGTAAACCTCAAAAAAGAAACATCATTCTTTCAGTATTAAACCAAGAAAAGTTTAATTATTATGGAAACTAATTATTTTATATTGGGTTATTAAATTTTTTTTGTTGCAGCTTTGACAGATATCGTTACTTCACGACAATACACATCATAGAGTAATTTAATTAATATAAATCTTATATATAAAAATGAATCGCAAAATGTGTTGGTAAGCGCATAACTCAACAACGCCTGGACCAATTTGGCCAAATCTTTTTTTAAAATGTTCGTTGAAGTTCAAGGATGGTTTTTACGGCCAGAGAAATTAGAATTCTTGCTGGAAAAACCCTAAAAATAGCCCTTTTCTTTTTCCCATACAAATGATTTGTAACTAAAACGTAGTCAATTTGAGCTTTATTGCTATGGTATAAAGTTCATATTAAATTACAAGCACTGACTGTTGTCTAAGCAATGTAGGTGTGTTCCTAACGTCAAAGATCATATCTATCAAAACAATGTGCGTGTGTGCGTTGGAGCACAGAATACATAGTTGGAGGAGTTTAATGTCGCGTTCCAAAACTCGCGTTTCTTTTGTATTAGTTTCGGCACGCGAGATAAAATGCATCAGTTTCTACGTCATTACATCAGTCAAACAAAAATCGCATTACCAACAGTGTTTTATTATTTTTAGTATCCAAATTTTAAATAAATAAAACAATTCGTACGGCTTAAAAGGATTTGAGTTCAAGTCATATCAAATTAAAAAAAAAAAGTTGTCTGTTACAGATGACTTTTGACAGATGACAGATGAATTGTCAACTGATACACGAAAGAAATTCGTATATCGTGTTTTGTGCAGAGTGTTTAGTTAGTTAGTGTTTGTTTAGTTCGTGATTAGTGAAAAAATAATTTATATTTGATATGCCTCCTATAAGACGAAGCAATTTAGGTAGAAGAACCAGAAATGCTATAGACCAAGTTAATTACCGACTAATCGTACTGCACAAGAACGTGACGACGGAAATGAACGTGAAAGAATTCGGATATCACAAACGCGTGAAGCGCGAGCGCGACATTCAACTAATAATCGCGCAAGTTTGAATCGAGCTGCTTTCAGTTACGATGTGTCAATTGACTACAGTAACTACCAATGTGTTGTTATTGGTTCTATGAACTTGGTTTGCTCACACTGTAAGGCATTAAAATACAAAAACGAAGCCAATGGATTGTGTTGCGCAAATGGTAAAGTGAAATTGATACCATTGGATCCACCAACAGAACCATTGTACTCATTGGTTTCAGGAATAGGAACAGATTCTATATATACACTTTTTGACACATATCCAACAATATAACAATTGCTTTCAAATGACTTCATTTGGGGCAACCAATGCAGTTCGGGAAAATTTTATGCCAATTTTCAAGGTATGTATTATAGCAGTTACTCATAATTATTTTAGCGAACAAAATTTTCTGTCACCAAAGTTAAGATGTATTACTAATCTCCAATTTCTTAATCATTACGAAATATATCACTTAGTCATCATATTATATGGTGATTCAGTTTCAGTGACACTTTTATTATATTTTATATTTGATAGATATTAGTTAAAACTAAATATATACTTTTTAATATCAAATATTATTTAAGTTTGATCACTGACAATCCATTAATTTATACCACACCATAATATTTTTTTTATTTACAGATACAAGGGCAAATATATCACAGAGCAGGTTCACTGTTACCAGTGTCAGATAGCGACAACAAATTCCTGCAAATTTATTTTATGGGCAATTCACCACAAGAAATTGATCTGCGTTGTGCACATAACAATTTAGTAAAGAGGTCTATTGTAGAACAATTACAAACTTTATTTCATCAACATAATCAGTTGATTATATTGTTTAAAACTGCCCTGGATCTGATGCCATCCGATAATCACAAAATTGTAATCAGAGCTGATAAAACACCTGCAGGTCAACATACAAGACGTTTTAATGCACCAACTATTGATGAAGTTGCTATCGTTGTAGTTGGAGAAAATTTGGAATCCCGTGATATTGTTTTACATCGTCGGAATGATCAATTACAACGTATAAAGGAAACACACCGCTCATATGATGCACTGCAATATCCCATTATACTTTGGCAAGGTGAAGATGGCTACGATTTATCAATAAAAATGATAAATCCCATTACAGGTAACTAAAATATTAGTTTAGCTAGGCGATAATATCTCAGTCACTATATTATGTATTTGAATGTTATTAAAACAAAATCTGTTTACAGGTTCTGAAACCAACAAAAAAGTCAGTTCAATGAACTATTATTCATACCGCCTAATGATACGGGAAAATGAAGATAATCACATATTGAAATGTCGGCGATTATATCACAAATATGTTGTTGACATGTATGTTAAAACTAAAACGGAGAGATTAACATTCATCAGGTTGAATCAAACCAAACTCCGATCTGAAGAGTATATTCACCTTCGAGATGCGATTAATACTGATGGAAATGCACAGAATGTCGGTCGGATGACTATTCTTCCAGCAACATACATCGGAAGCCCTCGGCATATGCACGAATATGCTCAAGATGCCATGTCGTATGTTCGTCATTATGGTACAGCAGATTTGTTCATCACATTTACATGCAATCCGCAATGGATAGAAATTAAGCAGGAGTTATTCCCTGGACAATCACCCATTGATCGTCATGATATTACAGCCAGAGTCTTTAGACAAAAGTTGAAATCTTTAATGAATTTCATCGTAAAACATAATGTGTTTGGTGAGACACGCTGCTGGATGTATTCTGTGGAGTGGCAGAAACGAGGATTGCCACATGCACACATTTTGATTTGGTTGGTTGAAAAGATAAGGCCAAATGAAGTTGATGCAGTGATATGTCAATAGGGTGGTCCCTTTTTGACTCACTGTTATTTTCTATTTCAGCAATATCAGCAAATTGTTGAATGGTTTTAATGTTCACTGTTATTCTAACTACACATACTTGATTGGATAAGAATCTCGCTGCTCATGTTAGCAATAAAGGCCCTATTTATTTAAGTAAAATGCTTTATTCGACAAAAATACTGGCTTATTCGTCAATGTCTACATGTATCCAATTTATGCTGACCTATTTATATATTAACTGACTCTAAAAATGTTGTTTGTACTCTTTATAGAATATTATCTGAATAAAATCTTGTGACGGAAATGTTACATTTTCACTTTTATTTTCATTTTCAAATGGTACAGCTAAAGAGATACATGTTACGTATTTTAAACGAATTATAGTTATATAGTTAACATTATAAAATACTTATAAGTTAAATTACTACACAACAAGTTGAGAACAAGTTGTTAAACAATAGCTTTCCACATTTCCTCCAAGTGAAGTCAATTAATTCTTCATTGTTGATTTTTAAAAGTTATTTATGACATAGCAGAGGATTCCTAAAAAAGTAGTGCATTCCGTTGGAAAAACTACCACTTCCTCGAATGCAACAGTTTAATCAAATGATGTGACCATGTGGGATGCTACATATGTGATGGTTTCCTATTTAAATAGACTATTTCGCTAAAAGAGAACATTTAAAAAATAATTTAAAATTTCTATTTAATTTAGCAGCTATGTTGAAAATTTCAATCCGTTCGAGTTTATATATTTCTAATTTAGTACAAATAGTCATCCCAACTCGAAAAAGAGCTTTTCTGAAAAAAATTAAACGGAACTTCTTTGTATATCTTGAAGTAGATAATTAACAAAAAGGTCCAAAAAAATCTAATAACTTCTCGATAGTTCCACAAACTATAAACACTCCTACTACGTCTTGTTGCACTCTAGAAAAAAAATTCTGAATAACATATTTATTATCTCAAAATCTAGGTGGTTTTTCATACGCTTTTTAGGGAAACTGAGATTAATTTGACATTTTTGTGGAATTCTTAATATGGAGATTTTCATTATAAGGCCGGCAATATAAAAAGCAACATTAAATGCATAAATTGGTAACAAAGTAAATTTGTGATTTTACATGGTTATGCATTAATTTAAATAAACTTTTCCAACATTCTCAGTATTTGTTGCTAAAAATGTACTTCACAGAGAGAGATTTTGCCAAAACCAAAATTATGTACACATTGAGTTACACCCTATATAATCAGGACATTCTCAAGATAGTGTATAATACAAATAATTATACCCCACAAGATAATAGATATATTACTAGTTAATAACCCCCCTACGCAGTGGATACTAAATATATTGGAATGTATATTGAATGACGCCCTAATTGCTTGCCATATGACGGTGGAAGTGAAGTGAAACTTGAGTATGAGAAAACTCTGTGCAAAGTATCATTACACAGTCAAAAATATAAATTTGAGTCTGATTATATTATGTATGTACCAATTAAATTAGTTATACTAAATGAAAAATAGTTATCTTATATAGGGAAATGTCAAAGTCATCGAATATAACGGTTGGTTATATTATATATCATATTTTAATGGTATAGAAATAAAATATTAGAATTTTTTATAGTATAACCGACGAATAAATGAGGTAGATTAATCAGTTTTTAGTGGCCATACTTCCTGATAAGGACGCACTGATATATATTTGTTAATATTCAAAACTTTAATATAGTTAAAGTAGGTAGTAAGTTAATTTGTTATTGGAACTACTACAACTTAGTAAAAAACTCTTTTTTACTATGTGTTTCAATTCCTTTTTAAAACATTAACACTTCAGTTGTGATAATTTGGCCTAAACTCAAGTTAATTAAAGCAAGATATGCTTCAAATATCTACAACATAATCTTTTATCAATGTGTAGGTTGGTGGCGGTTAATATTAAGTTTGCTTTACTTAGTAAGCAGATTATAATAAATAAATTTGTTCTATCAGAACAATTAATAATTCAAATAAAAATTCAAAAATTCAAAGGAGATACTAACGAAAGAGATTAAATAATTCGAGATTATACTGAAAAGACAGAAGAACAGAAAATTATCAATCTAATGTTGGGAAAAAGGTATCAAATTGGATTGTTAATAAAAATGGCGTGTAAATTTTTCTTCGATGTGAGTACTAAAATGGAAATGGAAAAACAGTACTAAAATGTAAATACCCCAAGCAATTTATAAATTAGCCTTACTCATCAGCGAGACGAAGGTATTGGCAAATACATATAAAATGTAAGGTATTCTGGGTGCAAGAAAGATGGACAGGATAACACCAGTCGAATCCGAACAAAATATAAGGCTATATGGGATTATATATAGGAGAAAACACAATATATAACACATATCACTAGTTGTTCACAAAAATGTGTTAAAGAAAATACTATAATTAATTTTACATTTTATTTATTTACATATAAATCTTAAAATATTAATTTTAAAAATGAAAATCCTTAATGTTTACAAACTTATGTATAGCTTCAAATTAAAACTAAACTTAAAAACTTAAAATAACGTGTAGCTCTAACTGGCACGTAGCACATAAGATGAGACATCTATCAAGGTATTGTAGATGTTATTTATTATAAAATTAACTGTATTATTGTATATTTGTATATTTATGCTGATATCATAAATTGATTGTTCTATAATCTCAGCGGACGTCACAAGGTATATACCGGTTTCTTTCAAGGCTATTCGACTAAAAAAAATGAAGTTAATAGGAAATTAATATGTTGAATAGTAACTGTAAATAATATAACAGGAATAGTAATCAAATAAATACTTACATTCTTTTTATAACTCGTCGTCGGAAAGGAGTCGATGTCGTTGCTGTAACAAAATCAAATATGTGCGTTGGATCCATTGCTATTTATTTTTAAATTTAGAGAACTAAGTTGTACTTTCAAAACTGTTTTCAACTACTAACTTCCCAACACTAGTTCCTCCACTTATATAAGCCTTTGATGCAACGGAAATTTTGAAATTATTTTATTATGGCTTTAATATCCGCATCAGCTCTGAAACTTATTTTAAAATATACCTGAAAATGTATACAGAAAACTTATTAATATGAACCATAATTTAATACTGAATTTCAAAGGGATGAAATATTCCATTGAATCCAATGTAAATAAATATAGGGAAAAGGGAAACTGAAAAAAAAATATAAATAGTTTTTTCGTTATGATAACATCAAATATTTAGTTTTTTTGTGAACAAAAAAACCTTTTGTTAAATTTGAATTATGAGGGTTGATAAAGTTTGATAATAAAAATTCGATTTTAAGCTTTTCATTAACAATAAAATTTTCTGAGCATGTGCGACGGAACATTTTTAATACCATATGAAATGTATACAATTATTTAGATAGAGCACTTGTTTTGTTTGTTTAAAGCATATATAAACAAATGTTTTTTCTCTTCCTTCCAAAAGGTCCACTTACAACCAACAAAGAATTTTGTATTAAACATACAAATAATCTCTAAAGCAATCTCTGTATTTGAAAGGACCAAAGTTTACATATATTATATTGTATTAGATATTGGATTCTAACAGTGTCCAATATTTACATATCTACTAATTAATATCTGAACTCAAATAGGATTGTTATCATTACATTAGCCACCATAGGGATTGATTTTCTGGTCGATTGCTGGCTAACTACAAATGTAACCAAGAATTATTAGTGGTACTGATAATTCGAGTAGAGTCATGCAAAATATGATTAGATCAAAATAGGCAACTTATGTTTCTTCTACAGTTTATATGACACGCAGCGACAGTGTAACGAAATAATTCTCATTAAATAAAAACAGATTTAAGAATCATATTGTCTGTAGAATAAGGGATATATCATATTATTTGATCATTTAATATTGATTCAATAATAAAACATTCTATAAACATAAATACATGTAGAAGATTGATA
Source organism: Rhynchophorus ferrugineus (assembly GCF_030347505.1). Lineage (NCBI taxonomy): Eukaryota > Metazoa > Arthropoda > Insecta > Coleoptera > Curculionidae > Rhynchophorus > Rhynchophorus ferrugineus. The sequence continues at coordinate 48,588,290 of NW_027472580.1, forward strand.
AGAGTTTCTAATAATACCCTTAATCTTGAAATATGTTTTTAGTACTTAAATATTTTTAGAAAATCAATATAATCATTTATTAACGAACTAATTTGATATAATAATTTTAATAGAGGTAATTCGGACCTGACCTGTGCAATATTTTAATTCAGTTTCAAAAAAGGTATCTTAAGAGGTTCAAAGCAACTAAATTATTATTTCACCTATTTGAACACCAAAATCAATAAGCATAAAACTGTTCTAATATAAATAAAATTAAATATGTTTAAACTTGGCAAGATAATCAATTTATTTTATTGCCTTTTATCTTATTGCCTTTTATTCGTTCAATAGAAAGTGACTCCTATTAATACATCATAACAAAAGAATATTGAAACTAATATTTCACAATATTATACCGTAAATATATGTTAATAAATGTCACAACATAATTTTATACTGAGTCATTATAGTCTGAAAGTCGCCTCTATTCAATTTATATTTACAATTCGTCCACTCAGACAACCCCCGGTGTCCAATATTTTCTTTAAGCAGTTATCTTTTTGCAGCGGTAATAAGGGACAATAAAGGAGATCCTCGTTAAGGCACGTCAACAAAGAATATTAAAAATGATATTTCATAATATTATACCAAAACAAGACGTTAATAAATGTCAAAACATAATTTTATATTGGGTCATTATAGTGTCAAAATCGACTCTATTAAATTTACACTTCGTCCATTCAGACAACCCTTTAGAAGAACATTTGTCTAACATTTTCTTATAACTGCTTTTTGCAGCAGTAATAAAGGACAATTAAATATATCCTCGTTAGTAAACCTCAAAAAAGAAACATCATTCTTTCAGTATTAAACCAAGAAAAGTTTAATTATTATGGAAACTAATTAATTTATATTGGGTTATTAAATTTTTTTTGTTGCAGCTTTGACAGATATCGTTACTTCACGACAATACACATCATAGAGTAATTTAATTAATATAAATCTTATATATAAAAATGAATCGCAAAATGTGTTGGTAAGCGCATAACTCAACAACGCCTGGACCAATTTGGCCAAATCTTTTTTTAAAATGTTCGTTGAAGTTCAAGGATGGTTTTTACGGCCAGAGAAATTAGAATTCTTGCTGGAAAAACCCTAAAAATAGCCCTTTTCTTTTTCCCATACAAATGATTTGTAACTAAAACGTAGTCAATTTGAGCTTTATTGCTATGGTATAAAGTTCATATTAAATTACAAGCACTGACTGTTGTCTAAGCAATGTAGGTGTGTTCCTAACGTCAAAGATCATATCTATCAAAACAATGTGCGTGTGTGCGTTGGAGCACAGAATACATAGTTGGAGGAGTTTAATGTCGCGTTCCGAAACTCGCGTTTCTTTTGTATTAGTTTCGGCACGCGAGATAAAATGCATCAGTTTCTACGTCATTACATCAGTCAAACAAAAATCGCATTACCAACAGTGTTTTATTATTTTTAGTATCCAAATTTTAAATAAATAAAACAATTCGTACGGCTTAAAAGGATTTGAGTTCAAGTCATATCAAATTTAAAAAAAAAAGTTGTCTGTTACAGATGACTTTTGACAGATGACAGATGAATTGTCAACTGATACACGAAAGAAATTCGTATATCGTGTTTTGTGCAGAATGTTTAGTTAGTTAGTGTTTGTTTAGTTCGTGATTAGTGAAAAAATAATTTATATTTGATATGCCTCCTATAAGACGAAGCAATTTAGGTAGAAGAACCAGAAATGCTATAGACCAAGCTAATTACCGACTAATCGTACTGCACAAGAACGTGACGACGGAAATGAACGTGAAAGAATTCGGATATCACAAACGCGTGAAGCGCGAGCGCGACATTCAACTAATAATCGCGCAAGTTTGAATCGAGCTGCTTTCAGTTACGATGTGTCAATTGACTACAGTAACTACCAATGTGTTGTTATTGGTTCTATGAACTTGGTTTGCTCACACTGTAAGGCATTAAAATACAAAAACGATGCCAATGGATTGTGTTGCGCAAATGGTAAAGTGAAATTGATACCATTGGATCCACCAACAGAACCATTGTACTCATTGGTTTCAGGAATAGGAACAGATTCTATATATACACTTTTTGACACATATCCAACAATATAACAATTGCTTTCAAATTACTTCATTTGGGGCAACCAATGCAGTTCGGGAAAATTTTATGCCAATTTTCAAGGTATGTATTATAGCAGTTACTCATAATTATTTTAGCGAACAAAATTTTCTGTCACCAAAGTTAAGATGTGTTACTAATCTCCAATTTCTTAATCATTACGAAATATATCACTTAGTCATCATATTATATGGTGATTCAGTTTCAGTGACACTTTTATTATATTTTATATTTGATAGATATTAGTTAAAACTAAATATATACTTTTTAATATCAAATATTATTTAAGTTTGATCACTGACAATCCATTAATTTATACCACACCATAATATTTTTTTTATTTACAGATACAAGGGCAAATATATCACAGAGCAGGTTCACTGTTACCAGTGTCAGATAGCGACAACAAATTCCTGCAAATTTATTTTATGGGCAATTCACCACAAGAAATTGATCTGCGTTGTGCACATAACAATTTAGTAAAGAGGTCTATTGTAGAACAATTACAAACTTTATTTCATCAACATAATCAGTTGATTATATTGTTTAAAACTGCCCTGGATCTGATGCCATCCGATAATCACAAAATTGTAATCAGAGCTGATAAAACACCTGCAGGTCAACATACAAGACGTTTTAATGCACCAACTATTGATGAAGTTGCTATCGTTGTAGTTGGAGAAAATTTGGAATCCCGTGATATTGTTTTACATCGTCGGAATGATCAATTACAACGTATAAAGGAAACACACCGCTCATATGATGCACTGCAATATCCCATTATACTTTGGCAAGGTGAAGATGGCTACGATTTATCAATAAAAATGATAAATCCCATTACAGGTAACTAAAATATTAGTTTAGCTAGGCGATAATATCTCAGTCACTATATTATGTATTTGAATGTTATTAAAACAAAATCTGTTTACAGGTTCTGAAACCAACAAAAAAGTCAGTTCAATGAACTATTATTCATACCGCCTAATGATTCGGGATAATGAAGATAATCACATATTGAAATGTCGGCGATTATATCACAAATATGTTGTTGACATGTATGTTAAAATTGAAACGGAGAGATTAACATTCATCAGGTTGAATCAAACCAAACTCCGATCTGAAGAGTATATTCACCTTCGAGATGCGATTAATACTGATGGAAATGCACAGAATGTCGGTCGGATGACTATTCTTCCAGCAACATACATCGGAAGCCCTCGGCATATGCACGAATATGCTCAAGATGCCATGTCGTATGTTCGTCATTATGGTACAGCAGATTTGTTCATCACATTTACATGCAATCCGCAATGGATAGAAATTAAGCAGGAGTTATTCCCTGGGCAATCACCCATTGATCGTCATGATATTACAGCCAGAGTCTTTAGACAAAAGTTGAAATCTTTAATGAATTTCATCGTAAAACATAATGTGTTTGGTGAGACACGCTGCTGGATGTATTCTGTGGAGTGGCAGAAACGAGGATTGCCACATGCACACATTTTGATTTGGTTGGTTGAAAAGATAAGGCCAAATGAAGTTGATGCAGTGATATGTCAATAGGGTGGTCCCTTTTAATGGTTTTAATGTTCACTGTTATTCTAACTACACATACTTGATTGGATAAGAATCTCGCTTCTCATGTTAGGAATAAAGGCCCTATTTATTTAAGTAAAATGCTTTATTCGACAAAAATACTGGCTTATTCGTCAATGTCTACATGTATCCAATTTATGCTGACCTATTTATATATTAACTGACTCTAAAAATGTTGTTTGTACTCTTTATAGAATATTATCTGAATAAAATCTTGTGACGGAAATGTTACATTTTCACTTTTATTTTCATTTTCAAATGGTACAGCTAAAGAGATACATGTTACGTATTTTAAACGAATTATAGTTATATAGTTAACATTATAAAATACTTATAAGTTAAATTACTACACAACAAGTTGAGAACAAGTTGTTAAACAATAGCTTTCCACATTTCCTCCAAGTGAAGTCAATTAATTCTTCATTGTTGATTTTTAAAAGTTATTTATGACATAGCAGAGGATTCCTAAAAAGTAGTGCATTCCGTTGGAAAAACTACCACTTCCTCGAATGCAACAGTTTAATCAAATGATGTGACCATGTGGGATGCTACATATGTGATGGTTTCCTATTTAAATAGACTATTTCGCTAAAAGAGAACATTTAAAAATAATTTAAAATTTCTATTTAATTTAGCAGCTATGTTGAAAATTTCAATCCGTTCGAGTTTATATATTTCTAATTTAGTACAAATAGTCATCCCAACTCGAAAAAGAGCTTTTCTGAAAAAAATTAAACGGAACTTCTTTGTATATCTTGAAGTAGATAATTAACAAAAAGGTCCAAAAAAATCTAATAACTTCTCGATAGTTCCACAAACTATAAACACTCCTACTACGTCTTGTTGCACTCTAGAAAAAAAATTCTGAATAACATATTTATTATCTCAAAATCTAGGTGGTTTTTCATACGCTTTTTAGGGAAACTGAGATTAATTTGACATTTTTGTGGAATTCTTAATATGGAGATTTTCATTATAAGGCCGGCAATATAAAAAGCAACATTAAATGCATAAATTGGTAACAAAGTAAATTTGTGATTTTACATGGTTATGCATTAATTTAAATAAGCTTTTCCAACATTCTCAGTATTTGTTGCTAAAAATGTACTTCACAGAGAGAGAAATTTTGCCAAAACCAAAATTATGAACACATTGAGTTACACCCTATATAATCAGGACATTCTCAAGGTAGTGTATAATACAAATAATTATACCCCACAAGATAATAGATATATTACTAGTTAATAACCCCCCTACGCAGTGGATACTAAATATATTGGAATGTATATTGAATGACGCCCTAATTGCTTGCCATATGACGGTGGAAGTGAAGTGAAACTTGAGTATGAGAAAACTCTGTGCAAAGTATCATTACACAGTCAAAAATATAAATTTGAGTCTGATTATATTATGTATGTACCAATTAAATTAGTTATACTAAATGAAAAATAGTTATCTTATATAGGGAAATGTCAAAGTCATCGAATATAACGGTTGGTTATATTATATATCATATTTTAATGGTATAGAAATAAAATATTAGAATTTTTTATAGTATAACCGACGAATAAATGAGGTAGATTAATCAGTTTTTAGTGGCCATACTTCCTGATAAGGACGCACTGATATATATTTGTTAATATTCAAAACTTTAATATAGTTAAAGTAGGTAGTAAGTTAATTTGTTATTGGAACTACTACAACTTAGTAAAAAACTCTTTTTTACTATGTGTTTCAATTCCTTTTTAAAACATTAACACTTCAGTTGTGATAATTTGGCCTAAACTCAAGTTAATTAAAGCAAGATATGCTTCAAATATCTACAACATAATCTTTTATCAATGTGTAGGTTGGTGGCGGTTAATATTAAGTTTGCTTTACTTAGTAAGCAGATTATAATAAATAAATTTGTTCTATCAGAACAATTAATAATTCAAATAAAAATTCAAAAATTCAAAGGAGATACTAACGAAAGAGATTAAATAATTCGAGATTATACTGAAAAGACAGAAGAACAGAAAATTATCAATCTAATGTTGGGAAAAAGGTATCAAATTGGATTGTTAATAAAAATGGCGTGTAAATTTTTCTTCGATGTGAGTACTAAAATGGAAATGGAAAAACAGTACTAAAATGTAAATACCCCAAGCAATTTATAAATTAGCCTTACTCATCAGCGAGACGAAGGTATTGGCAAATACATATAAAATGTAAGGTATTCTGGGTGCAAGAAAGATGGACAGGATAACACCAGTCGAATCCGAACAAAATATAAGGCTATATGGGATTATATATAGGAGAAAACACAATATATAACACATATCACTAGTTGTTCACAAAAATGTGTTAAAGAAAATACTATAATTAATTTTACATTTTATTTATTTACATATAAATCTTAAAATATTAATTTTAAAAATGAAAATCCTTAATGTTTACAAACTTATGTATAGCTTCAAATTAAAACTAAACTTAAAAACTTAAAATAACGTGTAGCTCTAACTGGCACGTAGCACATAAGATGAGACATCTATCAAGGTATTGTAGATGTTATTTATTATAAAATTAACTGTATTATTGTATATTTGTATATTTATGCTGATATCATAAATTGATTGTTCTATAATCTCAGCGGACGTCACAAGGTATATACCGGTTTCTTTCAAGGCTATTCGACTAAAAAAATGAAGTTAATAGGAAATTAATATGTTGAATAGTAACTGTAAATAATATAACAGGAATAGTAATCAAATAAATACTTACATTCTTTTTATAACTCGTCGTCGGAAAGGAGTCGATGTCGTTGCTGTAACAAAATCAAATATGTGCGTTGGATCCATTGCTATTTATTTTTAAATTTAGAGAACTAAGTTGTACTTTCAAAACTGTTTTCAACTACTAACTTCCCAACACTAGTTCCTCCACTTATATAAGCCTTTGATGCAACGGAAATTTTGAAATTATTTTATTATGGCTTTAATATCCGCATCAGCTCTGAAACTTATTTTAAAATATACCTGAAAATGTATACAGAAAACTTATTAATATGAACCATAATTTAATACTGAATTTCAAAGGGATGAAATATTCCATTGAATCCAATGTAAATAAATATAGGGAAAAGGGAAACTGAAAAAAAAAATATAAATAGTTTTTTCGTTATGATAACATCAAATATTTAGTTTTTTTGTGAACAAAAAAACCTTTTGTTAAATTTGAATTATGAGGGTTGATAAAGTTTGATAATAAAAATTCGATTTTAAGCTTTTCATTAACAATAAAATTTTCTGAGCATGTGCGACGGAATATTTTTAATACCATATGAAATGTATACAATTATTTAGATAGAGCACTTGTTTTGTTTGTTTAAAGCATATATAAACAAATGTTTTTTCTCTTCCTTCCAAAAGGTCCACTTACAACCAACAAAGAATTTTGTATTAAACATACAAATAATCTCTAAAGCAATCTCTGTATTTGAAAGGACCAAAGTTTACATATATTATATTGTATTAGATATTGGATTCTAACAGTGTCCAATATTTACATATCTACTAATTAATATCTGAACTCAAATAGGATTGTTATCATTACATTAGCCACCATAGGGATTGATTTTCTGGTCGATTGCTGGCTAACTACAAATGTAACCAAGAATTATTAGTGGTACTGATAATTCGAGTAGAGTCATGCAAAATATGATTAGATCAAAATAGGCAACTTATGTTTCTTCTACAGTTTATATGACACGCAGCGACAGTGTAACGAAATAATTCTCATTAAATAAAAACAGATTTAAGAATCATATTGTCTGTAGAATAAGGGATATATCATATTATTTGATCATTTAATATTGATTCAATAATAAAACATTCTATAAACATAAATACATGTAGAAGATTGATAAGAGTTTCTAATAATACCCTTAATCTTGAAATATGTTTTTAGTACTTAAATATTTTTAGAAAATCAATATAATCATTTATTAACGAACTAATTTGATATAATAATTTTAATAGAGGTAATTCGGACCTGACCTGTGCAATATTTTAATTCAGTTTCAAAAAAGGTATCTTAAGAGGTTCAAAGCAACTAAATTATTATTTCACCTATTTGAACACCAAAATCAATAAGCATAAAACTGTTCTAATATAAATAAAATTAAATATGTTTAAACTTGGCAAGATAATCAATTTATTTTATTGCCTTTTATCTTATTGCCTTTTATTCGTTCAATAGAAAGTGACTCCTATTAATACATCATAACAAAAGAATATTGAAACTAATATTTCACAATATTATACCGTAAATATATGTTAATAAATGTCACAACATAATTTTATACTGAGTCATTATAGTCTGAAAGTCGCCTCTATTCAATTTATATTTACAATTCGTCCACTCAGACAACCCCCGGTGTATAATATTTTCTTTAAGCAGTTATCTTTTTGCAGCGGTAATAAGGGACAATAAAGGAGATCCTCGTTAAGGCACGTCAACAAAGAATATTAAAAATGATATTTCATAATATTATACCAAAACAAGACGTTAATAAATGTCAAAACATAATTTTATATTGGGTCATTATAGTGTCAAAATCGACTCTATTAAATTTACACTTCGTCCATTCAGACAACCCTTTAGAAGAACATTTGTCTAACATTTTCTTATAACTGCTTTTTGCAGCAGTAATAAAGGACAATTAAATATATCCTCGTTAGTAAACCTCAAAAAAGAAACATCATTCTTTCAGTATTAAACCAAGAAAAGTTTAATTATTATGGAAACTAATTAATTTATATTGGGTTATTAAATTTTTTTTGTTGCAGCTTTGACAGATATCGTTACTTCACGACAATACACATCATAGAGTAATTTAATTAATATAAATCTTATATATAAAAATGAATCGCAAAATGTGTTGGTAAGCGCATAACTCAACAACGCCTGGACCAATTTGGCCAAATCTTTTTTTAAAATGTTCGTTGAAGTTCAAGGATGGTTTTTACGGCCAGAGAAATTAGAATTCTTGCTGGAAAAACCCTAAAAATAGCCCTTTTCTTTTTCCCATACAAATGATTTGTAACTAAAACGTAGTCAATTTGAGCTTTATTGCTATGGTATAAAGTTCATATTAAATTACAAGCACTGACTGTTGTCTAAGCAATGTAGGTGTGTTCCTAACGTCAAAGATCATATCTATCAAAACAATGTGCGTGTGTGCGTTGGAGCACAGAATACATAGTTGGAGGAGTTTAATGTCGCGTTCCGAAACTCGCGTTTCTTTTGTATTAGTTTCGGCACGCGAGATAAAATGCATCAGTTTCTACGTCATTACATCAGTCAAACAAAAATCGCATTACCAACAGTGTTTTATTATTTTTAGTATCCAAATTTTAAATAAATAAAACAATTCGTACGGCTTAAAAGGATTTGAGTTCAAGTCATATCAAATTTAAAAAAAAAAGTTGTCTGTTACAGATGACTTTTGACAGATGACAGATGAATTGTCAACTGATACACGAAAGAAATTCGTATATCGTGTTTTGTGCAGAATGTTTAGTTAGTTAGTGTTTGTTTAGTTCGTGATTAGTGAAAAAATAATTTATATTTGATATGCCTCCTATAAGACGAAGCAATTTAGGTAGAAGAACCAGAAATGCTATAGACCAAGCTAATTACCGACTAATCGTACTGCACAAGAACGTGACGACGGAAATGAACGTGAAAGAATTCGGATATCACAAACGCGTGAAGCGCGAGCGCGACATTCAACTAATAATCGCGCAAGTTTGAATCGAGCTGCTTTCAGTTACGATGTGTCAATTGACTACAGTAACTACCAATGTGTTGTTATTGGTTCTATGAACTTGGTTTGCTCACACTGTAAGGCATTAAAATACAAAAACGATGCCAATGGATTGTGTTGCGCAAATGGTAAAGTGAAATTGATACCATTGGATCCACCAACAGAACCATTGTACTCATTGGTTTCAGGAATAGGAACAGATTCTATATATACACTTTTTGACACATATCCAACAATATAACAATTGCTTTCAAATTACTTCATTTGGGGCAACCAATGCAGTTCGGGAAAATTTTATGCCAATTTTCAAGGTATGTATTATAGCAGTTACTCATAATTATTTTAGCGAACAAAATTTTCTGTCACCAAAGTTAAGATGTGTTACTAATCTCCAATTTCTTAATCATTACGAAATATATCACTTAGTCATCATATTATATGGTGATTCAGTTTCAGTGACACTTTTATTATATTTTATATTTGATAGATATTAGTTAAAACTAAATATATACTTTTTAATATCAAATATTATTTAAGTTTGATCACTGACAATCCATTAATTTATACCACACCATAATATTTTTTTTATTTACAGATACAAGGGCAAATATATCACAGAGCAGGTTCACTGTTACCAGTGTCAGATAGCGACAATAAATTCCTGCAAATTTATTTTATGGGCAATTCACCACAAGAAATTGATCTGCGTTGTGCACATAACAATTTAGTAAAGAGGTCTATTGTAGAACAATTACAAACTTTATTTCATCAACATAATCAGTTGATTATATTGTTTAAAACTGCCCTGGATCTGATGCCATCCGATAATCACAAAATTGTAATCAGAGCTGATAAAACACCTGCAGGTCAACATACAAGACGTTTTAATGCACCAACTATTGATGAAGTTGCTATCGTTGTAGTTGGAGAAAATTTGGAATCCCGTGATATTGTTTTACATCGTCGGAATGATCAATTACAACGTATAAAGGAAACACACCGCTCATATGATGCACTGCAATATCCCATTATACTTTGGCAAGGTGAAGATGGCTACGATTTATCAATAAAAATGATAAATCCCATTACAGGTAACTAAAATATTAGTTTAGCTAGGCGATAATATCTCAGTCACTATATTATGTATTTGAATGTTATTAAAACAAAATCTGTTTACAGGTTCTGAAACCAACAAAAAAGTCAGTTCAATGAACTATTATTCATACCGCCTAATGATTCGGGATAATGAAGATAATCACATATTGAAATGTCGGCGATTATATCACAAATATGTTGTTGACATGTATGTTAAAATTGAAACGGAGAGATTAACATTCATCAGGTTGAATCAAACCAAACTCCGATCTGAAGAGTATATTCACCTTCGAGATGCGATTAATACTGATGGAAATGCACAGAATGTCGGTCGGATGACTATTCTTCCAGCAACATACATCGGAAGCCCTCGGCATATGCACGAATATGCTCAAGATGCCATGTCGTATGTTCGTCATTATGGTACAGCAGATTTGTTCATCACATTTACATGCAATCCGCAATGGATAGAAATTAAGCAGGAGTTATTCCCTGGGCAATCACCCATTGATCGTTATGATATTACAGCCAGAGTCTTTAGACAAAAGTTGAAATCTTTAATGAATTTCATCGTAAAACATAATGTGTTTGGTGAGACACGCTGCTGGATGTATTCTATGGAGTGGCAGAAACGAGGATTGCCACATGCACACATTTTGATTTGGTTGGTTGAAAAGATAAGGCCAAATGAAGTTGATGCAGTGATATGTCAATAGGGTGGTCCCTTTTAATGGTTTTAATGTTCACTGTTATTCTAACTACACATACTTGATTGGATAAGAATCTCGCTTCTCATGTTAGGAATAAAGGCCCTATTTATTTAAGTAAAATGCTTTATTCGACAAAAATACTGGCTTATTCGTCAATGTCTACATGTATCCAATTTATGCTGACCTATTTATATATTAACTGACTCTAAAAATGTTGTTTGTACTCTTTATAGAATATTATCTGAATAAAATCTTGTGACGGAAATGTTACATTTTCACTTTTATTTTCATTTTCAAATGGTACAGCTAAAGAGATACATGTTACGTATTTTAAACGAATTATAGTTATATAGTTAACATTATAAAATACTTATAAGTTAAATTACTACACAACAAGTTGAGAACAAGTTGTTAAACAATAGCTTTCCACATTTCCTCCAAGTGAAGTCAATTAATTCTTCATTGTTGATTTTTAAAAGTTATTTATGACATAGCAGAGGATTCCTAAAAAGTAGTGCATTCCGTTGGAAAAACTACCACTTCCTCGAATGCAACAGTTTAATCAAATGATGTGACCATGTGGGATGCTACATATGTGATGGTTTCCTATTTAAATAGACTATTTCGCTAAAAGAGAACATTTAAAAATAATTTAAAATTTCTATTTAATTTAGCAGCTATGTTGAAAATTTCAATCCGTTCGAGTTTATATATTTCTAATTTAGTACAAATAGTCATCCCAACTCGAAAAAGAGCTTTTCTGAAAAAAATTAAACGGAACTTCTTTGTATATCTTGAAGTAGATAATTAACAAAAAGGTCCAAAAAAATCTAATAACTTCTCGATAGTTCCACAAACTATAAACACTCCTACTACGTCTTGTTGCACTCTAGAAAAAAAATTCTGAATAACATATTTATTATCTCAAAATCTAGGTGGTTTTTCATACGCTTTTTAGGGAAACTGAGATTAATTTGACATTTTTGTGGAATTCTTAATATGGAGATTTTCATTATAAGGCCGGCAATATAAAAAGCAACATTAAATGCATAAATTGGTAACAAAGTAAATTTGTGATTTTACATGGTTATGCATTAATTTAAATAAGCTTTTCCAACATTCTCAGTATTTGTTGCTAAAAATGTACTTCACAGAGAGAGAAATTTTGCCAAAACCAAAATTATGAACACATTGAGTTACACCCTATATAATCAGGACATTCTCAAGGTAGTGTATAATACAAATAATTATACCCCACAAGATAATAGATATATTACTAGTTAATAACCCCCCTACGCAGTGGATACTAAATATATTGGAATGTATATTGAATGACGCCCTAATTGCTTGCCATATGACGGTGGAAGTGAAGTGAAACTTGAGTATGAGAAAACTCTGTGCAAAGTATCATTACACAGTCAAAAATATAAATTTGAGTCTGATTATATTATGTATGTACCAATTAAATTAGTTATACTAAATGAAAAATAGTTATCTTATATAGGGAAATGTCAAAGTCATCGAATATAACGGTTGGTTATATTATATATCATATTTTAATGGTATAGAAATAAAATATTAGAATTTTTTATAGTATAACCGACGAATAAATGAGGTAGATTAATCAGTTTTTAGTGGCCATACTTCCTGATAAGGACGCACTGATATATATTTGTTAATATTCAAAACTTTAATATAGTTAAAGTAGGTAGTAAGTTAATTTGTTATTGGAACTACTACAACTTAGTAAAAAACTCTTTTTTACTATGTGTTTCAATTCCTTTTTAAAACATTAACACTTCAGTTGTGATAATTTGGCCTAAACTCAAGTTAATTAAAGCAAGATATGCTTCAAATATCTACAACATAATCTTTTATCAATGTGTAGGTTGGTGGCGGTTAATATTAAGTTTGCTTTACTTAGTAAGCAGATTATAATAAATAAATTTGTTCTATCAGAACAATTAATAATTCAAATAAAAATTCAAAAATTCAAAGGAGATACTAACGAAAGAGATTAAATAATTCGAGATTATACTGAAAAGACAGAAGAACAGAAAATTATCAATCTAATGTTGGGAAAAAGGTATCAAATTGGATTGTTAATAAAAATGGCGTGTAAATTTTTCTTCGATGTGAGTACTAAAATGGAAATGGAAAAACAGTACTAAAATGTAAATACCCCAAGCAATTTATAAATTAGCCTTACTCATCAGCGAGACGAAGGTATTGGCAAATACATATAAAATGTAAGGTATTCTGGGTGCAAGAAAGATGGACAGGATAACACCAGTCGAATCCGAACAAAATATAAGGCTATATGGGATTATATATAGGAGAAAACACAATATATAACACATATCACTAGTTGTTCACAAAAATGTGTTAAAGAAAATACTATAATTAATTTTACATTTTATTTATTTACATATAAATCTTAAAATATTAATTTTAAAAATGAAAATCCTTAATGTTTACAAACTTATGTATAGCTTCAAATTAAAACTAAACTTAAAAACTTAAAATAACGTGTAGCTCTAACTGGCACGTAGCACATAAGATGAGACATCTATCAAGGTATTGTAGATGTTATTTATTATAAAATTAACTGTATTATTGTATATTTGTATATTTATGCTGATATCATAAATTGATTGTTCTATAATCTCAGCGGACGTCACAAGGTATATACCGGTTTCTTTCAAGGCTATTCGACTAAAAAAAATGAAGTTAATAGGAAATTAATATGTTGAATAGTAACTGTAAATAATATAACAGGAATAGTAATCAAATAAATACTTACATTCTTTTTATAACTCGTCGTCGGAAAGGAGTCGATGTCGTTGCTGTAACAAAATCAAATATGTGCGTTGGATCCATTGCTATTTATTTTTAAATTTAGAGAACTAAGTTGTACTTTCAAAACTGTTTTCAACTACTAACTTCCCAACACTAGTTCCTCCACTTATATAAGCCTTTGATGCAACGGAAATTTTGAAATTATTTTATTATGGCTTTAATATCCGCATCAGCTCTGAAACTTATTTTAAAATATACCTGAAAATGTATACAGAAAACTTATTAATATGAACCATAATTTAATACTGAATTTCAAAGGGATGAAATATTCCATTGAATCCAATGTAAATAAATATAGGGAAAAGGGAAACTGAAAAAAAAAATATAAATAGTTTTTTCGTTATGATAACATCAAATATTTAGTTTTTTTGTGAACAAAAAAACCTTTTGTTAAATTTGAATTATGAGGGTTGATAAAGTTTGATAATAAAAATTCGATTTTAAGCTTTTCATTAACAATAAAATTTTCTGAGCATGTGCGACGGAATATTTTTAATACCATATGAAATGTATACAATTATTTAGATAGAGCACTTGTTTTGTTTGTTTAAAGCATATATAAACAAATGTTTTTTCTCTTCCTTCCAAAAGGTCCACTTACAACCAACAAAGAATTTTGTATTAAACATACAAATAATCTCTAAAGCAATCTCTGTATTTGAAAGGACCAAAGTTTACATATATTATATTGTATTAGATATTGGATTCTAACAGTGTCCAATATTTACATATCTACTAATTAATATCTGAACTCAAATAGGATTGTTATCATTACATTAGCCACCATAGGGATTGATTTTCTGGTCGATTGCTGGCTAACTACAAATGTAACCAAGAATTATTAGTGGTACTGATAATTCGAGTAGAGTCATGCAAAATATGATTAGATCAAAATAGGCAACTTATGTTTCTTCTACAGTTTATATGACACGCAGCAACAGTGTAACGAAATAATTCTCATTAAATAAAAACAGATTTAAGAATCATATTGTCTGTAGAATAAGGGATATATCATATTATTTGATCATTTAATATTGATTCAATAATAAAACATTCTATAAACATAAATACATGTAGAAGATTGATAAGAGTTTCTAATAATACCCTTAATCTTGAAATATGTTTTTAGTACTTAAATATTTTTAGAAAATCAATATAATCATTTATTAACGAACTAATTTGATATAATAATTTTAATAGAGGTAATTCGGACCTGACCTGTGCAATATTTTAATTCAGTTTCAAAAAAGGTATCTTAAGAGGTTCAAAGCAACTAAATTATTATTTCACCTATTTGAACACCAAAATCAATAAGCATAAAACTGTTCTAATATAAATAAAATTAAATATGTTTAAACTTGGCAAGATAATCAATTTATTTTATTGCCTTTTATCTTATTGCCTTTTATTCGTTCAATAGAAAGTGACTCCTATTAATACATCATAACAAAAGAATATTGAAACTAATATTTCACAATATTATACCGTAAATATATGTTAATAAATGTCACAACATAATTTTATACTGAGTCATTATAGTCTGAAAGTCGCCTCTATTCAATTTATATTTACAATTCATCCACTCAAACAACCCCCGGTGTCCAATATTTTCTTTAAGCAGTTATCTTTTTGCAGCGGTAATAAGGGACAATAAAGGAGATCCTCGTTAAGGCACGTCAACAAAGAATATTAAAAATGATATTTCATAGTATTATACCAAAACAAGACGTTAATAAATGTCAAAACATAATTTTATATTGGGTCATTATAGTGTCAAAATCGACTCTATTAAATTTACACTTCGTCCATTCAGACAACCCTTTAGAAGAACATTTGTCTAACATTTTCTTATAACTGCTTTTTGCAGCAGTAATAAAGGACAATTAAATATATCCTCGTTAGTAAACCTCAAAAAAGAAACATCATTCTTTCAGTATTAAACCAAGAAAAGTTTAATTATTATGGAAACTAATTAATTTATATTGGGTTATTAAATTTTTTTTGTTGCAGCTTTGACAGATATCGTTACTTCACGACAATACACATCATAGAGTAATTTAATTAATATAAATCTTATATATAAAAATGAATCGCAAAATGTGTTGGTAAGCGCATAACACAACAACGCCTGGACCAATTTGGCCAAATCTTTTTTTAAAATGTTCGTTGAAGTTCAAGGATGGTTTTTACGGCCAGAGAAATTAGAATTCTTGCTGGAAAAACCCTAAAAATAGCCCTTTTCTTTTTCCCATACAAATGATTTGTAACTAAAACGTAGTCAATTTGAGCTTTATTGCTATGGTATAAAGTTCATATTAAATTACAAGCACTGACTGTTGTCTAAGCAATGTAGGTGTGTTCCTAACGTCAAAGATCATATCTATCAAAACAATGTGCGTGTGTGCGTTGGAGCACAGAATACATAGTTGGAGGAGTTTAATGTCGCGTTCCGAAACTCGCGTTTCTTTTGTATTAGTTTCGGCACGCGAGATAAAATGCATCAGTTTCTACGTCATTACATCAGTCAAACAAAAATCGCATTACCAACAGTGTTTTATTATTTTTAGTATCCAAATTTTAAATAAATAAAACAATTCGTACGGCTTAAAAGGATTTGAGTTCAAGTCATATCAAATTTAAAAAAAAAAGTTGTCTGTTACAGATGACTTTTGACAGGTGACAGATGAATTGTCAACTGATACACGAAAGAAATTCGTATATCGTGTTTTGTGCAGAGTGTTTAGTTAGTTAGTGTTTGTTTAGTTCGTGATTAGTGAAAAAATAATTTATATTTGGTATGCCTCCTATAAGACGAAGCAATTTAGGTAGAAGAACCAGAAATGCTATAGACCAAGCTAATTACCGACTAATCGTACTGCACAAGAACGTGAAGACGGAAATGAACGTGAAAGAATTCGGATATCACAAACGCGTGAAGCGCGAGCGCGACATTCAACTAATAATCGCGCAAGTTTGAATCGAGCTGCTTTCAGTTACGATGTGTCAATTGACTACAGTAACTACCAATGTGTTGTTATTGGTTCTATGAACTTGGTTTGCTCACACTGTAAGGCATTAAAATACAAAAACGAAGCCAATGGATTGTGTTGCGCAAATGGTAAAGTGAAATTGATACCATTGGATCCACCAACAGAACCATTGTACTCATTGGTTTCAGGAATAGGAACAGATTCTATATATACACTTTTTGACACATATCCAACAATATAACAATTGCTTTCAAATGACTTCATTTGGGGCAACAAATGCAGTTCGGGAAAATTTTATGCCAATTTTCAAGGTATGTATTATAGCAGTTACTCATAATTATTTTAGCGAACAAAATTTTCTGTCACCAAAGTTAAGATGTGTTACTAATCTCCAATTTCTTAATCATTACGAAATATATCACTTAGTCATCATATTATATGGTGATTCAGTTTCAGTGACACTTTTATTATATTTTATATTTGATAGATATTAGTTAAAACTAAATATATACTTTTTAAGATCAAATATTATTTAAGTTTGATCACTGACAATCCATTAATTTATACCACAACATAATATTTTTTTTATTTACAGATACAAGGGCAAATATATCACAGAGCAGGTTCACTGTTACCAGTGTCAGATAGCGACAACAAATTCCTGCAAATTTATTTTATGGGCAATTCACCACAAGAAATTGATCTGCGTTGTGCACATAACAATTTAGTAAAGAGGTCTATTGTAGAACAATTACAAACTTTATTTCATCAACACAATCAGTTGATTATATTGTTTAAAACTGTCCTGGATCTGATGCCATCCGGTAATCACAAAATTGTAATCAGAGCTGATAAAACACCTGCAGGTCAACATACAAGACGTTTTAATGCACCAACTATTGATGAAGTTGCTATCGTTGTAGTTGGAGAAAATTTGGAATCCCGTGATATTGTTTTACATCGTCGGAATGATCAATTACAACGTATAAAGGAAACACACCGCTCATATGATGCACTGTAATATCCCATTATACTTTGGCAAGGTGAAGATGGCTACGATTTATCAATAAAAATGATAAATCCCATTACAGGTAACTAAAATATTAGTTTAGCTAGGCGATAATATCTCAGTCACTATATTATGTATTTGAATGTTATTAAAACAAAATCTGTTTACAGGTTCTGAAACCAACAAAAAAGTCAGTTCAATGAACTATTATTCATACCGCCTAATGATTCGGGAAAATGAAGATAATCACATATTGAAATGTCGGCGATTATATCACAAATATGTTGTTGACATGTATGTTAAAATTGAAACGGAGAGATTAACCTTCATCAGGTTGAATCAAACCAAACTCCGATCTGAAGAGTATATTCACCTTCGAGATGCGATTAATACTGATGGAAATGCACAGAATGTCGGTCGGATGACTATTCTTCCAGCAACATACATCGGAAGCCCTCGGCATATGCACGAATATGCTCAAGATGCCATGTCGTATGTTCGTCATTATGGTACAGCAGATTTGTTCATCACATTTACATGCAATCCGCAATGGATAGAAATTAAGCAGGAGTTATTCCCTGGGCAATCACCCATTGATCGTTATGATATTACAGCCAGAGTCTTTAGACAAAAGTTGAAATCTTTAATGAATTTCATCGTAAAACATAATGTGTTTGGTGAGACACGCTGCTGGATGTATTCTATGGAGTGGCAGAAACGAGGATTGCCACATGCACACATTTTGATTTGGTTGGTTGAAAAGATAAGGCCAAATGAAGTTGATGCAGTGATATCAGCTGAAATCCCTAATGTACAAGTAGATCCTGGATTGCATGAGGTAGTTATCAAAAACATGATACATGGTCCCTATGGAACTCTTAATCAAAATTCACCGTGTATGATGGATGGTAAATGTTCAAAACGATATCCACGGACATTAATATCGG
The DNA here is from genome assembly GCF_030347505.1 of Rhynchophorus ferrugineus. NCBI lineage: Eukaryota > Metazoa > Arthropoda > Insecta > Coleoptera > Curculionidae > Rhynchophorus > Rhynchophorus ferrugineus. Next base: position 48,607,456 of record NW_027472580.1, read on the forward strand.
AAACAATTACTGGTAATGACGGTTATCCATTGTATCGTCACAGATCGACAGCAGACAACGGAAAATCAACAATTGTCAAATTAAATCAACAAGATATTGAAATTGATAATCGTTGGATTGTTCCATATTCACCCATTTTATCAAAGACATTCAAAGCACACATCAACGTTGAATCTTGCCATTCAGTGAAATCGATTAAATACATTTGCAAATATGTAACCAAAGGGAGTGATATGGAATTGGTGCAGAGAATTCTAATGATGAAGTTACCCAATACCAAATGGGCCGCTATGTCAGTAGTAATGAAGCAGTTTGGCGAATATTTTCTTTTCCTATTCACGAGAGACACCCTTCTGTTGTTCACTTAGCTGTGCATTTAGAAAATGGACAAAGAGTGTATTTTACAGCACAGAACGCAGTACAAAGAGCTGCTCAGCCACCATCTACTACATTAACCAGTTTTTTTGAGACATGTCAAAACGATGATTTCGCACAAACATTGCTATATTCTGAAATGCCAAAATATTATACCTGGAATCAATCCTCAAGGAGATTTATACGACGGAAACAAGGAAAACCAGTTCCAGGATATACAGATGTATATTCCACCGATGCGATTGGCCGGATTTATTCAGTACATCCAAGCAATGATGAATGATTTTATTTACGACTGCTATTAGTCAATGTACGTGGCCCAACATCATTCCAACAGTTACGAACTGTTGATGGTGAATTGTGTGGATCCTACAGAGAAGCCTGTCAACGTTTGCAATTGCTTGAAAATGACGCTCATTGGGATCAAACTCTCAATGATGCTGTAATATCATCACACGCTCATCAAATACGAACATAGTTTTCTATAATCATATCTACATGCTTCCCATCAAACCCAATTGATTTGTGGATGAAGTACAAAGATTATATGTCTGATGATATTTTGTATCAAATGCGGAATAGAATGGGAAATCCAAATATACAAATCAGTGAAGAAATTTACAATGAAGCATTGATTTCAATTGAGGACATGTGCTTGATAATGTCAAACAAACTATTAATTCAATTAGGCCTGACCGCGCCCAATCGTCCAATGCATGACGCTTTTAACCAAGAGTTGCATCGAGAAAGACTGTATGATCTCAACGCTTTGAAAGAATTAATTCAAACAAATCTTCCACTGTTAAATGAACAACAGAAGTATGTATTTGAAACTCTTATGAAAGTAATAAATGATGAAACTGGAGGGATTTACTTCTTAGATGCATCTGGTGGTACAGGAAAAACTTTTTTGATTTCATTAATATTAGCAACAATTCGCTCACAAAATAAAATTGCACTTGCACTCGCTTCGTCGGGAATCGCAGCAACTTTGCTTGAAGGTGGTCGAACAGCCCATTCAGCACTAAAATTGCCATTAAATATGCAAAGCAATGAAACTCCAACCTGCAACGTTTCGAAGAACTCTGCAATGGCAAAGGTTTTGCAGCAATGTAAATTGATTGTTTGGGATGAATGCACGATGGGACATAAAAAATCTTTGGAAGCTTTAGACAGAACCTTAAAAGATCTACGTAGCAATAATAACCGATTTGGTGGTGCAATGATTTTATTAGCAGGAGATTTTCGTCAAACATTGCCAGTGATTCCACGATCAACGCCAGCTGATGAACTCAATGCATGTCTAAAGTCCTCCAATTTGTGGAAACATGTCAAAGTACTTCATTTAAGCAAGAATATGCGTGTAGAGTTGCAAAATGACCTATCTGGAAACATATTCTCTAAACAACTCATTGACATTGGTAATGGCAAATTTCCTATAGACATGTTGACTGGCTGCATTAACTTTCCTCAAAGTTTTTGTCAGTTAACTCGATCAAAAGATGAACTTATTCAGAAGGTGTTTCCAGATGTTTCTCAAAATTACAGAAACCATGATTGGTTGAGCGAACGAGCTATACTGGCTGCAAAAAACATAGATGTAAATGAATTAAATTTAAAAATTCAAGAACAAATTACAGGCGAATTGAGGATATATGAATCAGTTGATTCGGCTACTAATCAAGATGATGTAGTCAACTATCCACCGGAATTTTTAAACTCGCTGGATTTGCCAGGATTGCCACCTCACAATCTTCAATTAAAGGTTGGATCGGTGGTTATAATGTTGCGAAATATCAACCAACAGCGTCTTTGCAACGGTACACGGTTAGCGATAAAAAAATTACTAAACAATGTGATAGAAGCAACTATACTCAAAGGAAAGTATAAAGGAGAAGATGTTCTCATACCGCGCATCCCAATGATTCCGACTGATGTGCCATTTGAGTTTAAACGACTACAGTTTCCAGTGCGGCTTGCTTTTGCTATGACTATAAACAAGTCCCAGGGGCAATAATTAAGTGTTTGTGGTATTAATCTAGAAAACCCATGTTTCTCACATGGTCAATTGTATCTTGCCTGTTCCCGTGTTGGAAAACCATCAGATTTGTTTATCTATGCGCCAGGTAATCAAACAAAAAACATCGTATACCACAAAGCACTACAATGATAATAATAATAATAATTATGATTCACATGATTAACAATAAAGCGATTACTTACTTTTCAATCCTTATATATGTTTTATTTAATTATTTTTATTCACAACGCCCTATCACCAGGGTGATGGTTCTGTTCAGGAGAATTTTTTAAAATACGTAGGTACAAAAACTGCCACATTACAAATCTTTTTGACAGGACGAAGTCTGTCGGGTCAGCTAGTGCTATAATAAAATGATGTAATTCACAAACATAGAGTAATATATAGATCGTATTTAAGGCAAATAATTTCGTAATTGTTTTACGTGGTCTCAGCAGGAAGGCGCTGAATAGGTTATTTCGCTGAATATCATTGGTTATTTTAAATTACCATTAGAGGCACCTGTAAAAAAGATATTTTAATATGAAAGCATTTCATTGGCTGAGAACTTTATACGTATCACGAGACCAACCTCTGACGTCACATTCTACTGACCAATTAAATTTGAAATAAAATCCAAATGAAATTTTCCAAAATAATTTATTCAAATAAAATTCTATATAAATACAAATATTATAAAATATTATAAAACTAAAATATAATTATTTAATGATATATTCATTATAAAAATAGATTTATATAAATAAAAAATAATTAAATGTGAATATAAGAAAGTCTAGATTGCAGCTTTATTGAATACATAAGATATTTTATAGCTAATATAATTAAAATTGTCTATAGCGCTTTTTTCCTTTTTCATATTTCTTTACTCTTATCAATTTAAACGATATGCATTATATTTTCTTAAATTAATCTTTTTGTTCCCTCATTCTGAAAGCAGTGCAGCACAGCTGAAACTCTGTGTCCGCTTATATTTTACTTGCTTGTTCAACGCAAAAATTTATTGAGACAAGTTATAATTATTTTTACAATGCTATTGTGAAAATTGTTAAACGGATCATTAAAACCCTTAAATTGTACGGTATATGTCAGAATGGAGAAAATATACCAAAAGTTATACTTTATAGGACGTCGACAAAAAAATAATATGTATGATATTTATCAAAATTACTATTGTGCTCTTGTTATGGTAAAATTAAGGAGTTAAGGAGAGAGCTTAGGGATCTATTAACAATACAGTAAAACAAGCCCTTGTCTATAAAGTCAAACTCACCTTGTTGATCTACAAATTGTATAATTTTATTTTATACTGATGTATTTTTTTAACATCTTTGTTGAAAAATATAATGCTGGAATGAAGTGATAGTCAAGATGAATTGAATATAGCATTTATTAAATGATAAGTTGTAACAATTATTGGATTTCAATTTAACAGTTAAACATATTAATATTTAACATACTGTCATATTATCATAAAAAAAATTAAATATAGAAATAGTATAAATAGTAGTAAGAGTAGAAATTTTTATGTAATCATATTTACTTAGGAAATTGGTTCTATCTGGTTATCTTGCCTTCTAATAATTCTTAAAGTTAGATATTTGCAATAATAAATATGACGTTATATAAAATATTATATAATACTATGTATGCCGATTTATTCAAAAGCTAAATATTCTACTGGTACTGCACAGCCCAGAAAAAGTTGTTAACCGTATTGTTAGAGTATAATGCTGGAATGAAATAATAGTCAAGATAAATTGAACATAGCATTTATTAAATGATAAGTTGTAACAATTATTGGATTTCAATTTAACAGTTAAACATATTAATATTTAACATACTGTCATATTATCATAAAAATATTTAAATATAGAAATAGTATAAATAGTAGTAAGAGTAGAAATTTTTATGTAATCATATTTACTTAGGAAATTGGTTCTATCTGGTTATCTTGCATTCTAATAATTTTTAAAGTTAGATATTTACAATAATAAATATGACGTTACATAAAATATTATATAATACTATGTATGCCGATTTATTCAAAAGCTAAATATTCTACTGATACTGCACATCCCAGAAAAATTTGTTAACCGTATAGTTAGAGTATAATGCTGGAATGAAATGACAGTCAAGATAAAATGAACATAGCATTTATTAAATGATAATTTGCAAAAATTATTGGATTTCAATTTAACAATTACCAGTTAATCACATTAATATCTAAGATATTTTCATCAAATATGTTTAAATAGAGAAATAGAATATAACTATCTGGCTATTTTTCAATATAATATTATTTTAAGTCCGATATTTTGCAATATAAAATATTCAGTTATCCAAATTATTATATAATACTATGTATGCGGATTTACTCGAAAGCTAAATATATTACTGGTATTGCAAAGCCCTGAACCTTGCAAATATGTATAATATTCTCTCCAACAGTCATAAAATACTGAAGTCTACATGAACTATTTTCTTTTTTCAGTTATACCTGCTGCTAAATGCTCATGCATTACTCATGCATTACAGCTCGTCTGAAAATACATAATTTTATCTTTGTTATTAAAAAGAAAAACATTTAATAATTCTTACAAATTTTCAACTACTCCGATTTCTATACTTCGCCATGTAGCTTCTCATTCACAGATACTTTCTTCAAAAAGGTAGCTACTGGTATTACCCATTTTAATGATTGTTGTGGAACAAGTTGAAATTTAACAAAATCAACAAATAATAATTAAAAATTCTGAAGCTTAAATCAAAAATTGTATAATATGTATGGGTGTGACCAAGTAAACACAAATATAAAAACTGGTGGAGAAATATTATTTACAACTGTTTACGCTTTATGTACTTATGTTAATTAGTACTAAACGTACGTTCTCTTACAAGGCTGTAGGATACGCATTGTAAATAAACTCTAAATAGTTCAGATATAGAAACAATTATAAATCAATATAAAATATTTAGTTTCCATATTCATTAAACTCTATTTTGGTTTAGCATTTAAAATACTATTATTGAATCAATAATTATATGAACAAATAATGTAAAATATTTGTTTCTCTTTTAAGCAATATCTGTAATCTGTTTATATCTATTGGGATTTCTTGTGTCAACAATTGAGCAGTGAATAGGTTTTTTCATTTAGAGCATATAGTTAAGGTTTGTTTAAGTTTAATTTTGTTGGTCCAATTAAATATAATTTGGTGTTTATAGCTCTGTTAACATTGTATGTTTATTTATGAACTCTATTTAATTCTTCTAATATATAATATATTATATATTTGAGGTGGTCTTATTTGTATATTTTGAAATTCTAGTTTTGGTTGTTTATATTCATCTTTAATGTATACCATTATTTATATGTTAAGATCTTTGATTAAATATCATATTTATAACTTTAGCCCAATCAAATTCATCTAGACCACATACTAATTCTGGTACGGCTAGTTTTTATGTTACTATCTTTTACATGTTGGAACATCTTGTATATTTTTTAGATTTTTATATGTTAACTTAGCATTGGAATTTTGCTAGGTTATTAGGTATTCTCTATCACTTCCTTCTCTATCTCTGCATAATTGCATTCAGATGTGTTTAGAGCTTGACTGATCTAAACGACTGAAATTTGGCTACCACTAGTTTTGTGATGTGTCTGCATAATAAGATACGATTGTAGTTGGGATAAGTGGTTTATTGTCTAAATATAAAAAGTATGTAAGGATGATGAAGTATTGGATCAAATGATTCAACTGATAATTTCAAGATGTTTTCATACATCTCGAAGTCTTGGGCAAGGGTTTTTTTTTATCGACTTCGAGTTTTCTTGAGATAAATTGTAAGGGTTTGGTAATTTCGTCCACATTTTTGATAACTCACGGTATTAATCGAAAAGTCTAAGGAATGATTTGACTTCTTTCTGTGATTGAAATATTTTCAAATTTTAGATGGTGGAAATTTTGTCATTGAGGGTTATTATGTCACCAAAAACTCGGCTATCTCTAAGGATCTTTGATATTTCTAATTGTATTTTGAGGCTATGTAGAATTACTATTTCTTAAAATACCTTTAGTGAATCTATATTTTCATGTAATGATATATGTCACCCGTCACCCGACATATTTTTCTTGATAAAGCTTCCACCACATTATCTATAGTTTGGAATATCGCTAGGTCATTCTTGGCCCATTTATCGATATTTTTTTTGGCTGATATTTTTCAATATTTATTCAAAATAAATTCAAAATAAATCTTTAAAATTTTTACTTCATTTTGAACGACCATCAGAAATAGCACTAGTTTTTAAAAAATTTTGAGAAAAATATGTATACTTTTAAGACCTACGTGAAATACGGTCTAGTAACTTACAGGTAGAGAACTATGCTGAATATGTACCGAACAGTAAACTTGTTATTGAATATATACATATCGCCGGTGGCGCTTGGTAGCGCAGTGGTAAAATTTGTGATTGTTCTAGGCAAGAGTGTAAAATCCGACAAGGAAAATGATTTCAGTCGCGCCAGTAACCAGGCTGGGTAAGACCGGATGTCTTCTGTGATGATTTCTAAAGTTGGCAACTCGCTAGTAGGTAGGCTTAATGCTGAGGATCGTTTTTGATAAACCCATAGTTGGTAAAAGGAGACTTCATTCAATTTTACATAATCAGTAAATAATAATTGTAATATTCAAAGGTTATTGCACATGAAAGGTATAATTAAACAAACGAAACAAAAAAATAAGCAAATTAAAGGATTTTATTTAACTAAAATTATGTGTATACAGGCGAAAATTACATTATTCATAATTTTATTTCATGGATAATTTTTTCATTAATTTTCTGTTATTTTGTGTTTTTAAGAGATAAAAGAGTGTATAATATAATAAATAATGGTTTATATATCAAGTAATTAAATTGGTCCTTAAAAGTTACTCAGCTGGTATAAACCCCTAATGGCCCTCTGGATATATCGGATATAGTTATTTTTGTTTGTGCTTTCTACGAAATCTTCACTTTCAAGTTGTCCAGCTTCAAATATCGTGTCCAGGTTTAGTTCCCGCAGTATATGGTGGCTGAAAAATAAATATACAATATTAAAGATAATATATACGAATTATATTTGTAATCTTATAGTCTTACGATAATTTAATGTTATAAATTATAATTTGATTACATAGATTTCATAGTTTCAAATGTAGTTAGAAGGTAATCTAAATTTTCTACATTGGACAATAAACTATATATCAAAATTCATCTATACACCTATTATATAGTAAATACATTTTCTGAATTTCAATACTAATTTAGTCTAACTAATTACTAACTAATTTTTGGTTGATATATTTAAACATATATGTTTCATGTGATATTAAAATTATATTTAAATTTTTCTATATATGACAACTTACATATCCATAGCTACTGCCTGTCGGCTTTCTGGATCTTTCCATATGGAACCCTCATAGGATTTGGCATAATTATGTTCAGATAATCTGTAAAAATAAGGCGCAAAAGTATTTCAAATAGGGATTATTAAAGGTATTTAAATATTTTTAACAAAATTAGAAAAATTAATAGATTAAAACTATAAATTATACTTTAATATTAACTTTTATTTGTGAATCTATTTTGCTACTCCCGTTTCCAAAAGTAGTTGATTGGTAAAATAATTTTTTTTGAATGGATAAAATGGAAGAGTATTGAAGATTATGTATGTTGTTCGAATAAAAGTTCCCGTAATAATGATAATTTCAGATTGGTACCATTTTATACACCTCCAATGAACCATAAAATATAATTATGTTATGATACTAACTAAATTATAGTTATTTGTTTATTTGTTAATATTTCTTTCTATTTTGGGGAAAATTGAAAGATATATATTTAATGTAGTTTTATATATTATAGTGCTGATTTTATTATTCTCTATTTTAAGATTTTTGTTTTACTGGAACCAATTCTTTAACCAGTCTAGTAATAATGTATGTCAACAAAACATTCATTTGTAGAAAATCACAAAAGTCGTAGTCAAGATGCTTATTTAAAGTAAATTATATGTAATTAAAAAATACGAAATAGAACCTGTTGGCCTTATAATATTAACTTAACTTATCCTATAACAATTTGATGAGTATATGAGACTGTATATAAATATGATTTACAAATTTGGTAAAAAATATTTTAATAAATAGAGTTTAAAGATATAAGAAAAATATTCTTACTTGTGTTATCTATGGTATATGTTCTGATTTATATATCATAATAATCTGATATTCGATTTTCAAAAGATGACTTTAATGACAATACTGTATTTAAAATCCCAACTAAACCTAAGAGTAAAAGAAATTGGTTTATCAATTGATTATAATATCAATTATTTTCATCTTATAACAAAAATCAAAATGAACAATAACGCCGAGTGCGTTAATGATAGCGGTATTGAATTGTAAAATATTGACGATCAAACAAGAGAAGGTTGATAGATTGTATTTATTATTGTTAACTTTAATAATAATGTAAAAAATATTTGTTTTCAGACAAACTAGAATAATTGAAAAGGGGTTTTTGATAACGATATCAAGTTCGGGGATAATTTTTTAGATATTAATTGAGGGTGTATAACGTGGTTTCGTGAGTTAGTTGAAATAGATCCATAGATAGTTGAATTAGTCCATATAGACGAATAAATGAAGTATCGTTGGCTGCCTTTAATTAAAAACTCTCTATATTTTATATTTGATATTGATTATATGTAATATGGCCTGGTATTTTGTAAATAAAAAACTCTAAAATTTATATCCATAAACTTGGTCAATATGAAATAAAATATTAAGTATTCTTGTTCTGCTTTATTCAATTCAGCTATAATATTGGAATATATTCAGCAAATATACTTTAATATTAATACTGTTAATAACTATACCGAGCTTTTCGTATAATTAATATATATGAACTAATTTAGTTTACATATGTGTAAATACAGTTAAAATAAATTTTTTACATTGAACAATAAGCTATATAACATTATATCTATACTCTTATTAGATACTACTCTGAATTCTACTAGTGATTTTTACTATATTTAAACATAAAAGTTTCATGTAAAATTATACTTCAATTGTTCTGTAAATTAAAACTTACACGTTAAACGCTAATGCCTGACTGTTTTCCGGTTCATTCCAGATGTTCAGATAATCTGTAAAGATAAAAAGTAAAAGAATAAAATTATTAAGATTAAATTATTAAAAAATTATTAAGAGAGATTAAGAATTAAGATTAATATTAAGATTATATATATATATATATATATATATATATATATATATATATATATATATATATATAATTTAATGTTCAATATCATGCTTTGTACAAAGTTATTATAAATATTTAAATTAATTAAAATATTTATAAATATTCATCATAAATATCAATGAATTAATATTATATATTCATACCTATTTGTCAGATCAGATATCAATATGTTATCAATATGTCAGATATCAATATGTTATAACTGGTAATTGTTAAATTTAAATCCAGTAATTGTTGCAAATTATCTTTTAATAAATGTTATGTTCAATTTATCTTGGCTATCGTTCCTTTCTAGCATTGTATTCCAATTGTGAGTAAAGACGTGTCCGGAGAGATGGTTAGTGAAAAGAACAAAAGTGAATCATCTGTGTCACAAATGCGTAATAAATGTTATGTTCAATTTATCTTGGCTATCGTTCCTTTCTAGCATTGTATTCCAATTGTGAGTAAAGACGTGTCCGGAGAGATGGTTAGTGAAAAGAACAAAAGTGAATCATCTGTGTCACAAATGCGGCGTTGAAAAAAGTCTGACAATAATATTTTAAAAACTGGGTTTAAAAGAAAATGTGAAAGTGCGTTGGGAAAAAAATCAGTACATAAGAAAATAAATGTAAAGTGCCATAAAGCGTTAAGGGTCGAAAACTCAACATCTGTACAACAAATGAAGAGTTGAATAATTTGAAACATGAATGTAACAGTAATAATGACATAAAATAATAATAAGTATTATTTTAATAATACGCAGAAAAAATATGGATAAGAACACTGCACACAAAACAGATAAAATGGAAATATCGACATCAGGCGTATCACATATTGCAGTTTTGAATCTAGAGAATACAACTAGAATCCAAAACGAACAGGTACCCTACAATGCGTAGATGAACGAAAAGGAGAGCATTGAAATTGCATTAGCCAATACGCAAAACAATTAAATGCCCTCTAGCTACAACTAAATAAGCAAAGCTCTGAGGGAGAAAACAATGATAAACCACCAAGCGAACAAAAGCAGTCCAATTCTAACATATGAAACAGATTAAAGGATTGCAGAAAGAAGTAGGTTGGATAACGGCTAAACATAAAAAAAGAAAAACAAATAATTACCTAGGATCTTCACCGCAGCAATTAAAAATAAAACAAAACAATGAACAAAATAAAGAAATAAGAATGCTGGAAGATAACTGGAAGTGGCCTGTTCCAGTTATCGTAATTAATGTTATCTAGAGTTGTTGAAACTGCAGTGGCACTATTATGAAAACAAACAAATCAGAGACATCAAAGTTATGGCAAGAGGGCTTTTATAAGCAGCTAAAACTGAAAAAAATAACGCAAAAAAAATACAAGATTGGGATCCAGAATGACACCAAATAAAGGCAAGGAACTGCCTAAAGAGGCTGCTGAACTAAGATGTGAATTGGAAAACCAACTTAGTGGCCAACTGATCAAGAGAATATCCCAGACCTTTTAGATTTCTTCATAGTAAGAAACATACCATCCAACTATATAAAAGTCGAAGATAATTTTGAGTTAAGTTCAGATCATAGGCCAGTGATTCTGACGTTGAGCTAAAATATATTAAGGAAAGAAAGATACACAACGATAACAAACAAGAGAACAGACTGGGAAGGATTTGCTGAAGAATTGAACAAGCGAATTCAACTAAATATACCGTTCACGATAACTGAACAATTAAATTTTGAAGCAGAAAAATTCGTAGTAGATATTTAACAAGCTGCTTGGAATAAGACTCCAGAACAACAGACAGAATTTACAGAGTACAATTAAATGAATTAATTATCCAAAAGAAATGAAGGAAATGGTTGCTGAATAACGAAAATTACGAAAAAAAAATGAAAACAAAACAGATCACCTGAAAATAAAAATAATTTAAACAATATAACCCAAAGACTGAAAAGGAAAATACTGGAAATTAAAAACAAAATCATAAATGATCCTTTGAGCAAATTAACAGATGATAAAGAAACTGATTACTCACTTTGGAAAGCCACAAAATATCTAAAGCGCTCATCTCTCCATAGTCCACCTATGTGGAAATTGGGCACGTAACAATCACCAAAAAGCAGAAGCATTGGCTGAATATCTAGAAAAAAATTTTAAACCAAACGAAACTAATATTGAATATAATTTCCCGGACATAGAAGCTGACAATTCGATGATTGAATTAGTCATGCCGTCGCAGTTAACCAGTTAAGTAATTAAAATTTACATTAGCCCCAGGAAATCACCTGGCTACGACTTAACAACAGGAGAATTACTGCAAAAGCTACCAAGAAAGGGAATTATAAAAGTCACCAACTTGATCAACAGCTCAACAGCCTATACAGAATATAGCAAATAAAAGCCTATAGACCTATATCACTGCTGCCAGTAATATCTAAGGTTTTGAGAAACTCCTGTTGAAAAGAATTAAACCGATCATAGAGAGAAAAAAAATAATACCAACACACAAGTTTCGGTTTATTAACAACCATTCAACAATTGACCAGATCCACAGAAACACAGGTGTTATTGTAAAAGCTTACGAAAGTAAAAAAGTATGCTCAGCTATATTCTTAGATATGGCACAAGACTTCGATGAGGTTAGACATGAAGGTCTTTTTCAAGAACTACAGAAAATGTTACCAAAACAACACACCAAACTACTAAAATCAAGTCTACTCAATCAATCAAGAGTCAAACAACAAGAAACATGCTCTACAATAAAAGAAGCTAAAGCAGGTGTACCACAAGGACGTGTACTGGGATAATGTTTTATCTACTCTACGCCTGTGATATACCACAAAAGGAGAATATTACGATTGCTACATGTGCTGATGATACTGTAATTATGGCTGTCGGAGACAATAGTGAAGAAGCCTCACAAAAATTACAACAGGCAAGTGACAATATAAATAAATGGACACAAGCATGGAAAATAAGAATTAACGATAGTAAATCTGCACATGTGCAGTTCAACCATAAACAGGCCGTACAAGCGCCAATAACATTAAATAATACTATCATTCTATATAGCAACAATGGTAAATATTTCGGAATGAATCTTGATGCAAAACTTCGCTGGAAGGAAAATATAAACAAGAAAAGAAAATAACTGGAATTGAAATATAGGAAAATGTACTGGCTGATTGAAACAAAATCACAATAATCAGTACATAATAAATTGCTATAATATAAGAAAATAGTGAAATCTATATGGACATAGGGTGTTCAATCATGTGGATGTTCTGCAAAGAGTAACACAAATAAAATACACATTTTTCAGCACAATATCCTGAGAGGTATTGTGGGCGCACCCACATATAGGACTGATTACCTCTATCGAGACTTTCAGATACCCGCAGTCAGTCAAGAAATCAAGAGAATTGCAAGCGGTCATGACGAAAGACTCCATTCTCATGAGCATATTAAAGTATTGGAAAATTGGAAAATACTTTTGTATAACACCAGAACAGGACCCAGATTCAAAAGTATCAAACGATCTGATCTTATGTAGTGTTGTGTAGTGAGGTACGTATAATAAAAAATATAGTAGAGAAATGTATAAACATTATTTCACTAGAGACTGAGATAGGGCCGATGGGTCTTTCTAATTATATATCTATGTTTAGGTTATCATAAAACAAATTGTAAGTTAGACGGAAACGACTAGTAACAATGTAGTAATTAAATAATAATAAAAATAATAAAAAAAATATAATGTTAGAAGGTGATACTAAATTGATCTCCATTTAAAAATAAATAATTTATATTATGATACTAAAGTGAATACCAAATTAAATATAAAATTCCAATATTAATTCTAATTGAATTTAAATGTGAAATTATATAGAAATCGAACAATAAATAAAAATGTAACAAATATTTGTAATTTTTATAAACTTTTAAATGTCCTCTATTAGTGTTTCTTTATATATTTACTTGCCATTCCTCACCCATTACAGTGTGGTGTGTTATAACTTAATTGTACTAGTAGAAAGTACGGATAAACGATTAAAGACTATAGGAACACATAGATGAAGAAACGAAAAATGCAGCATTTAAAATGAAATTTGCTATATAATTTACATAATATAAATAATTATGAATTATTAACCGCATTTAAGTAAGCATTTTAAAGCATTTGTAAATATTAAGCCGGTTACCGATTAATGCAATAAGATATGTTAGTAAATGACATACTTTTCTTTGAACTTTATAGACCTAATTTTGTTTTGAAACATCAGTAGTTAATTCAATAATTCTAAATGCATTCCATGAATATACAGTTCTAAATTGTAAAAAATGAATTACCCAATCAGACGTACTGTCTGGTCATTTTTTTTTAATTTGGGGAATACATACTTATGTATAAATCTCGTACATCATCCACTGATTGTGCACTAGCAATCACAACACTACAGAACCAATAAACCAATTTGCAGATTAAGACTATACCAAGCATATCCAATGTAAGATGCAGTTAATAATAACAAAGAAAATTATGATATTATTCAAAATTTATTTTTAATTAAATATGATAAACAACTAAATTATTGATAATATTTTATTGTATAGTGATAGATGTGCCCAAATTAAATTAAAACATTTTTTTTTTGAAATTTTATATAACACCAAGGATTAGTTATCAATACCAGTATTGACATTTTCTAGTGATACTGACCGGTCAAGACCGAAATGATAAACAAAAAATATAGACAGAACAGAGAACGTATATGAGTTACTTTACTACCATCTATAGTATTGTATTCCAATTGTGAGTAAAGACGTGTCCGGAGAGATGGTTAGTGAAAAGAACAAAAGTGAATCATCTGTGTCACGAATGCGGCGTTGAAAAAAGTCTGACAATAATATTTTAAAAACTGGGTTTAAAAGAAAATGTGAAAGTGCGTTGGGAAAAAAATCAGTACATAAGAAAATAAATGTAAAGTGCCATAAAGCGTTAAGGGTCGAAAACTCAACATCTGTACAACAAATGAAGAGTAGAATAATTTGAAACATGAATGTAACAGTAATAATGACATAAAATAATAATAAGTATTATTTTAATAATACGCAGAAAAAATATGGATAAGAACACTGCACACAAAACAGATAAAATGGAAATATCGACATCAGGCGTATCACATATTGCAGTTTTGAATCTAGAGAATACAACTAGAACCCAAAACGAACAGGTACCCTACAATGCGTAGATGAACGAAAAGGAGAGCATTGAAATTGCATTAGCCAATACGCAAAACAATTAAATGCCCTCTAGCTACAACTAAAAAAAATAATTCTTAAATCATGTAAAATGTCAAATAACTAACGAGGATAAAATCTTAAAGTATACTTGACGCGTCACTGTATACTATGTAGAATCGGTATTTCAGTTAATTAGCTAAATTGATTAAGATCCGGAAATTCGGAATACGGAATCCGAAATGAATTGATTCGGTCATTCTGCTAATATATGGAAATGTAAGTTTTAAAAACATAGAGGCATCTAATAAATCTAAATAAAAACAATTATAATATTATAACATGTATTAACAACAATGAATATAAAAGTAAAACAAAATGAATATAAAAGACAGATAAAGCAAGTTTTATTAAGCTTTATTTCTTTTTTAATGTATACATTTAGGCCAACAGTCATGTTGCTTGAGAGCTGCAACGATTTTATAATTGTTTATAATCACATAGTGTCCTTTTGATAAAGTAATTTTTATTGAATATAGTCATAATAATTAAAATACGTTGAAAACGTATCAAGTTAAAATTTCTGCGGCCTTAGCCGAGCCCTATGTTCAAATGCAAGCGTCCTTGCCCATATTTGCGAGGTATATAATGCTGCCAACGATCGAGCCATCATTAAACAAACGCAGTATAGCTCTAATTTAACCCAAAATGTAACAAAGCAAGACAACAGCCGGTAAATATTTAAACGTATAGAGTTAAATCTCTTTGCGGGCTTAGCCGACATTTACGTTCGAATGCAAACAACCATAGCATGGCCCCGATTTAATCAATATTGTAACAAAGCAAGAAACCAGCCGGTGGACATAAGTAAGTATCAAGTTAAATCTCTTTGCTGTCTTAGCCGACTCCTACGTTCGAATGTAAGCATCCTTGACCACCATCGCGAGGTACACAATGCCGTCGATGATTGATCCATGATCCAACAACCGCAACACAACTCGATAGATATTTTAATTTTTCTTATTTTTTCAATTAATTTTTAATTCAAATTTTTTTTTCCTTCTTTATTTCTTAGGGAAACCTGCAGTAAACTGAAAACGGTGCGCACCACAAGTCCGAACTGTTTTAAGGAAATACAGAACTTTATCGTTGATGAATTACGCACAGGACACTCGATAACTCACTCGCAAATCGAGGCGGGCGTGGCATGGGACCCGGCGAAAATCATACAGTTTATTTCGAAGTCTCTCGAAGAATACTTGTTAACGTAGTTGATTGACGACTGTTATTGCAATGACCGTTATACCACTCTGTACTTTGTACCCTGTATATATCAAGAGAGTAATCAATATAATAGTTTTGTTAAATATTGAAATAAAAGCATTTCTTACAACTGATATTTTATTTGTGGCATTCCAGTAGCGATCACATGTAATTTAATTTTTGATGTGCCAGGAAAATGCAAAAGGTTCTGTTGTAGTCTTTTAGAATTATGTAGAGACCTACCATAAATTTAGGAATGTAAATATGTCATACCTTGTTTCCAATCCAGCAGCAGATTTATTTATTTAAAATTAGTTTTAATGATCAGGTTTTAGTCTATGAATACATCCAATTACTGGAGCAATGCGTTATAGTTCACAATTAATAAATAAAAATATCAATTGGGACCGCCCGTAAGGCCGCGATAAGTTCAGATGTGCTTAGATTGAATACTGTCTCTGTTCCTAAACTTGATAGTAACTGCATGATCGGCTTTATTTGCCAATCGAGTTTCGGATATTTTTTTTGTAATGAAATATATTTCTGCACCACTGTCATCATTATACTTAAATATTAATATCTTATTTCCACACAAAACAGTACCAATAGGGGTTTATTAAGATTGCCTATCTTATTTGGAGATAGAATTTTACTTTGTTTACAATTTTTAGACCAACAATTATTTTTAGTGTGGCCTGGTTTATTGCAATTGGTACAGACATGTAAAGTGAACTTATATTCACTGCTCCTATTATCAGAACTATTCATATTCTCAAAATTATTTCGTCTAATTGGTCGCCATTCACAAGAATAACCGGCCTTGTAAGTGATTTGCCAGCCTTAACTATCATAATGCTATCACTTACCATTAATTTATCTTTATATTGATTACTTATCCAAATCATTCCCAATAAAATAGCTGCTATTATAGCTATTATTAGCAGACGGGGAAGGTTACCACGCCATACTCGGTTTTTAGACTAATTCGATTATTTCTAGCTCCTGGTCTCATAAGATTTTAAGCTAAGTTTTTACACAGTCGGATTTTACCATTTTTAAGTGGATGGTTCCATCGACTACTTTGTTACCATCAGCACTTATGTCAATAGGGTGGTCTCTTTTTGACTCACTGTTATTTTCTATTTCAGCAATATCAGCAAATTGTTGAATGGTTTTAATGTTCACTGTTATTCTAACTACACATACTTGATTGGATAAGAATCTCGCTTCTCATGTTAGGAATAAAGGCCCTATTTATTTAAGTAAAATGCTTTATTCGACAAAAATACTGGCTTATTCGTCAATGTCTACATGTATCCAATTTATGCTGACCTATTTATATATTAACTGACTCTAAAAATGTTGTTTGTACTCTTTATAGAATATTATCTGAATAAAATCTTGTGACGGAAATGTTACATTTTCACTTTTATTTTCATTCTCAAATGGTACAGCTAAAGAGATACATGTTACGTATTTTAAACGAATTATAGTTATATAGTTAACATTATAAAATACTTATAAGTTAAATTACTACAGAGAACACGTTGTTAAATAATAGCTTTCCACATTTCCGCCAAGTGAAGTCAATTAGTTCTTCATTGTTGATTTTTAAAAGTTATTTATGACATAGCATAGGATTCCTAAAAAAGTAGTGCATTCCGTTGGAAAAACTACCACTTCCTCGAATGCAACAGTTTAATCAAATGATGTGACCATGTGGGATGCTACATATGTGATGGTTTCCTATTTAAATAGACTATTTCGCTAAAAGAGAACATTTAAAAAATAATTTAAAATTTCTATTTAATTTAGCAGCTATGTTGAAAATTTCAATCCGTTCGAGTTTATATATTTCTAATTTAGTACAAATAGTCATCCCAACTCGAAAAAGAGCTTTCAAAATGCTTTTCTGAAAAAAATTAAACGGAACTTCTTTGTATATCTTGAAGTAGATAATTAACAAAAAGGTCCAAAAAAATCTAATAACTTCTCGATAGTTCCACAAACTATAAACACTCCTACTACGTCTTGTTGCACTCTAGAAAAAAAATTCTGAATAACATATTTATTATCTCAAAATCTAGGTGGTTTTTCACACGCTTTTTAGGGAAACTGAGATTAATTTGACATTTTTGTGGAATTCTTAATATGGAGATTTTCATTATAAGGCCGGCAATATAAAAAGCAACATTAAATGCATAAATTGGTAACAAAGTAAATTTGTGATTTTACATGGTTATGCATTAATTTAAATAAGCTTTTCCAACATTCTCAGTATTTGTTGCTAAAAATGTACTTCACAGAGAGAGATTTTGCCAAAACCAAAATTATGAACACATTGAGTTACACCCTATATAATCAGGACATTCTCAAGATAGTGTATAATACAAATAATTATACCCCACAAGATAATAGATATATTACTAGTTAATAACCCCCCTACGCAGTGGATACTAAATATATTGGAATGTATATTGAATGACGCCCTAATTGCTTGCCATATGACGGTGGAAGTGAAGTGAAACTTGAGTATGAGAAAACTCTGTGCAAAGTATCATTACACAGTCAAAAATATAAATTTGAGTCTGATTATATTATGTATGTACCAATTAAATTAGTTATACTAAATGAAAAATAGTTATCTTATATAGGGAAATGTCAAAGTCATCGAATATAACGGTTGGTTATATTATATATCATATTTTAATGGTATAGAAATAAAATATTAGAATTTTTTATAGTATAACCGACGAATAAATGAGGTAGATTAATCAGTTTTTAGTGGCCATACTTCCTGATAAGGACGCACTGATATATATTTGTTAATATTCAAAACTTTAATATAGTTAAAGTAGGTAGTAAGTTAATTTGTTATTGGAACTACTACAACTTAGTAAAAAACTCTTTTTTACTATGTGTTTCAATTCCTTTTTAAAACATTAACACTTCAGTTGTGATAATTTGGCCTAAACTCAAGTTAATTAAAGCAAGATATGCTTCAAATATCTACAACATAATCTTTTATCAATGTGTAGGTTGGTGGCGGTTAATATTAAGTTTGCTTTACTTAGTAAGCAGATTATAATAAATAAATTTGTTCTATCAGAACAATTAATAATTCAAATAAAAATTCAAAAATTCAAAGGAGATACTAACGAAAGAGATTAAATAATTCGAGATTATACTGAAAAGACAGAAGAACAGAAAATTATCAATCTAATGTTGGGAAAAAGGTATCAAATTGGATTGTTAATAAAAATGGCGTGTAAATTTTTCTTCGATGTGAGTACTAAAATGGAAATGGAAAAACAGTACTAAAATGTAAATACCCCAAGCAATTTATAAATTAGCCTTACTCATCAGCGAGACGAAGGTATTGGCAAATACATATAAAATGTAAGGTATTCTGGGTGCAAGAAAGATGGACAGGATAACACCAGTCGAATCCGAACAAAATATAAGGCTATATGGGATTATATATAGGAGAAAACACAATATATAACACATATCACTAGTTGTTCACAAAAATGTGTTAAAGAAAATACTATAATTAATTTTACATTTTATTTATTTACATATAAATCTTAAAATATTAATTTTAAAAATGAAAATCCTTAATGTTTACAAACTTATGTATAGCTTCAAATTAAAACTAAACTTAAAAACTTAAAATAACGTGTAGCTCTAACTGGCACGTAGCATATAAGATGAGACATCTATCAAGGTATTGTAGATGTTATTTATTATAAAATTAACTGTATTATTGTATATTTGTATATTTATGCTGATATCATATATTGATTGTTCTATAATCTCAGCGGACGTCACAAGGTATATACCGGTTTCTTTCAAGGCTATTCGACTTAAAAAAATGAAGTTAATAGGAAATTAATATGTTGAATAGTAACTGTAAATAATATAACAGGAATAGTAATCAAATAAATACTTACATTCTTTTTATAACTCGTCGTCGGAAAGGAGTCGATGTCGTTGCTGTAACAAAATCAAATATGTGCGTTGGATCCATTGCTATTTATTTTTAAATTTAGAGAACTAAGTTGTACTTTCAAAACTGTTTTCAACTACTAACTTCCCAACACTAGTTCCTCCACTTATATAAGCCTTTGATGCAACGGAAATTTTGAAATTATTTTATTATGGCTTTAATATCCGCATCAGCTCTGAAACTTATTTTAAAATATACCTGAAAATGTATACAGAAAACTTATTAATATGAACCATAATTTAATACTGAATTTCAAAGGGATGAAATATTCCATTGAATCCAATGTAAATAAATATAGGGAAAAGGGAAACTGAAAAAAAAAATATAAATAGTTTTTTCGTTATGATAACATCAAATATTTAGTTTTTTTGTGAACAAAAAAACCTTTTGTTAAATTTGAATTATGAGGGTTGATAAAGTTTGATAATAAAAATTAGATTTTAAGCTTTTCATTAACAATAAAATTTTCTGAGCATGTGCGACGGAATATTTTTAATACCATATGAAATGTATACAATTATTTAGATAGAGCACTTGTTTTGTTTGTTTAAAGCATATATAAACAAATGTTTTTTCTCTTCCTTCCAAAAGGTCCACTTACAACCAACAAAGAATTTTGTATTAAACATACAAATAATCTCTAAAGCAATCTCTGTATTTGAAAGGACCAAAGTTTACATATATTATATTGTATTAGATATTGGATTCTAACAGTGTCCAATATTTACATATCTACTAATTAATATCTGAACTCAAATAGGATTGTTATCATTACATTAGCCACCATAGGGATTGATTTTCTGGTCGATTGCTGGCTAACTACAAATGTAACCAAGAATTATTAGTGGTACTGATAATTCGAGTAGAGTCATGCAAAATATGATTAGATCAAAATAGGCAACTTATGTTTCTTCTACAGTTTATATGACACGCAGCGACAGTGTAACGAAATAATTCTCATTAAATAAAAACAGATTTAAGGATCATATTGTCTGTAGAATAAGGGATATATCATATTATTTGATCATTTAATATTGATTCAATAATAAAACATTCTATAAACATAAATACATGTAGAAGATTGATAAGAGTTTCTAATAATACCCTTAATCTTGAAATATGTTTTTAGTACTTAAATATTTTTAGAAAATCAATATAATCATTTATTAACGAACTAATTTGATATAATAATTTTAATAGAGGTAATTCGGACCTGACCTGTGCAATATTTTAATTCAGTTTCAAAAAAGGTATCTTAAGAGGTTCAAAGCAACTAAATTATTATTTCACCTATTTGAACACCAAAATCAATAAGCATAAAACTGTTCTAATATAAATAAAATTAAATATGTTTAAACTTGGCGAGATAATCAATTTATTTTATTGCCTTTTATCTTATTGCCTTTTATTCGTTCAATAGAAAGTGACTCCTATTAATACATCATAACAAAAGAATATTGAAACTAATATTTCACAATATTATACCGTAAATATATGTTAATAAATGTCACAACATAATTTTATACTGAGTCATTATAGTCTGAAAGTCGCCTCTATTCAATTTATATTTACAATTCATCCACTCAGACAACCCCCGGTGTCCAATATTTTCTTTAAGCAGTTATCTTTTTGCAGCGGTAATAAGGGACAATAAAGGAGATCCTCGTTAAGGCACGTCAACAAAGAATATTAAAAATGATATTTCATAATATTATACCAAAACAAGACGTTAATAAATGTCAAAACATAATTTTATATTGGGTCATTATAGTGTCAAAATCGACTCTATTAAATTTACACTTCGTCCATTCAGACAACCCTTTAGAAGAACATTTGTCTAACATTTTCTTATAACTGCTTTTTGCAGCAGTAATAAAGGACAATTAAATATATCCTCGTTAGTAAACCTCAAAAAAGAAACATCATTCTTTCAGTATTAAACCAAGAAAAGTTTAATTATTATGGAAACTAATTAATTTATATTGGGTTATTAAATTTTTTTTGTTGCAGCTTTGACAGATATCGTTACTTCACGACAATACACATCATAGAGTAATTTAATTAATATAAATCTTATATATAAAAATGAATCGCAAAATGTGTTGGTAAGCGCATAACTCAACAACGCCTGGACCAATTTGGCCAAATCTTTTTTTAAAATGTTCGTTGAAGTTCAAGGATGGTTTTTACGGCCAGAGAAATTAGAATTCTTGCTGGAAAAACCCTAAAAATAGCCCTTTTCTTTTTCCCATACAAATGATTTGTAACTAAAACGTAGTCAATTTGAGCTTTATTGCTATGGTATAAAGTTCATATTAAATTACAAGCACTGACTGTTGTCTAAGCAATGTAGGTGTGTTCCTAACGTCAAAGGCCGCTAAGTCAGTAGTAATGAAGCAGTTTGGCGAATATTTTCTTTTCCTATTCACGAGAGACACCCTTCTGTTGTTCACTTAGCTGTGCATTTAGAAAATGGACAAAGAGTGTATTTTACAGCACAGAACGCAGTACAAAGAGCTGCTCAGCCACCATCTACTACATTAACCAGTTTTTTTGAGACATGCCAAAACGATGATTTCGCACAAACATTGCTATATTCTGAAATGCCAAAATATTATACCTGGAATCAATCCTCAAGGAGATTTATACGACGGAAACAAGGAAAACCAGTTCCAGGATATACAGATGTATATTCCACCGATGCGATTGGCCGGATTTATTCAGTACATCCAAGCAATGATGAATGATTTTATTTACGACTGCTATTAGTCAATGTACGTGGCCCAACATCATTCCAACAGTTACGAACTGTTGATGGTGAATTGTGTGGATCCTACAGAGAAGCCTGTCAACGTTTGCAATTGCTTGAAAATGACGCTCATTGGGATCAAACTCTCAATGATGCTGTAATATCATCACACGCTCATCAAATACGAACATTGTTTTCTATAATCATATCTACATGCTTCCCATCAAACCCAATTGATTTGTGGATGAAGTACAAAGATTATATGTCTGATGATATTTTGTATCAAATACGGAATAGAATGGGAAATCCAAATATACAAATCAGTGAAGAAATTTACAATGAAGCATTGATTTCAATTGAGGACATGTGCTTGATAATGTCAAACAAACTATTAATTCAATTAGGCCTGACCGCGCCCAATCGTCCAATGCATGACGCTTTTAACCAAGAGTTGCATCGAGAAAGACTGTATGATCTCAACGCTTTGAAAGAATTAATTCAAACAAATCTTCCACTGTTAAATGAACAACAGAAGTATGTATTTGAAACTCTTATGAAAGTAATAAATGATGAAACTGGAGGGATTTACTTCTTAGATGCATCTGGTGGTACAGGAAAAACTTTTTTGATTTCATTAATATTAGCAACAATTCGCTCACAAAATAAAATTGCACTTGCACTCGCTTCGTCGGGAATCGCAGCAACTTTGCTTGAAGGTGGTCGAACAGCCCATTCAGCACTAAAATTGCCATTAAATATGCAAAGCAATGAAACTCCAACCTGCAACGTTTCGAAGAACTCTGCAATGGCAAAGGTTTTGCAGCAATGTAAATTGATTGTTTGGGATGAATGCACGATGGGACATAAAAAATCTTTGGAGGCTTTAGACAGAACCTTAAAAGATCTACGTAGCAATAATAACCGATTTGGTGGTGCAATGATTTTATTAGCAGGAGATTTTCGTCAAACATTGCCAGTGATTCCACGATGAACGCCAGCTGATGAACTCAATGCATGTCTAAAGTCCTCCAATTTGTGGAAACATGTCAAAGTACTTCATTTAAGCAAGAATATGCGTGTAGAGTTGCAAAATGACCTATCTGGAAACATATTCTCTAAACAACTCATTGACATTGGTAATGGCAAATTTCCTATAGACATGTTGACTGGCTGCATTAACTTTCCTCAAAGTTTTTGTCAGTTAACTCGATCAAAAGATGAACTTATTCAGAAGGTGTTTCCAGATGTTTCTCAAAATTACAGAAACCATGATTGGTTGAGCGAACGAGCTATACTGGCTGCAAAAAACATAGATGTAAATGAATTAAATTTAAAAATTCAAGAACAAATTACAGGCGAATTGAGGATATATAAATCAGTTGATTCGGCTACTAATCAAGATGATGTAGTCAACTATCCACCGGAATTTTTAAACTCGCTGGATTTGCCAGGATTGCCACCTCACAATCTTCAATTAAAGGTTGGATCGGTGGTTATAATGTTGCGAAATATCAACCAACCGCGTCTTTGCAACGGTACACGGTTAGTGATAAAAAAATTACTAAACAATGTGATAGAAGCAACTATACTCAAAGGAAAGTATAAAGGAGAAGATGTTCTCATACCGCGCATCCCAATGATTCCGACTGATGTGCCATTTGAGTTTAAACGACTACAGTTTCCAGTGCGGCTTGCTTTTGCTATGACTATAAACAAGTCCCAGGGGCAATAATTAAGTGTTTGTGGTATTAATCTAGAAAACCCATGTTTCTCACATGGTCAATTGTATGTTGCCTGTTCCCGTGTTGGAAAACCATCAGATTTGTTTATCTATGCGCCAGGTAATCAAACAAAAAACATCGTATACCACAAAGCACTACAATGATAATAATAATAATAATTATGATTCACATGATTAACAATAAAGCGATTACTTACTTTTCAATCCTTATATTAATTCAATCCTGTTTTATTTAATTATTTTTATTCACAACGCCCTATCACCAGGGTGATGGTTCTGTTCAGGAGAATTTTTTAAAATACGTAGGCACAAAAACTGCCACATTACAAATCTTTTTGACAGGACGAAGTCTGTCGGGTCAGCTAGTGCTATAATAAAATGATGTAATTCACAAACATAGAGTAATATATAGATCGTATTTAAGGCAAATAATTTCGTAATTGTTTTGCGTGGTCTCAGCAGGAAGGCGCTGAATAGGTTATTTCGCTGAATATCATTGGTTATTTTAAATTACCATTAGAGGCACCTGTAAAAAAGATATTTTAATGTGAAAGCATTTCATTGGCTGAGAACTTTATACGTATCACGAGACCAACCTCTGACGTCACATTCTACTGACCAAGTAAATTTGAAATAAAATCCAAATGAAATTTTCCAAAATAATTTATTCAAATAAAATTCTATATAAATACAAATATTATAAAATATTATAAAACTAAAATATAATTATTTAATGATATATTCATTATAAAAATAGATTTATATAAATAAAAAATAATTAAATGTGAATATAAGAAAGTCTAGATTGCAGCTTTATTGAATACATAAGATATTTTATAGCTAATATAATTAAAATTGTCTATAGCGCTTTTTTCCTTTTTCATATTTCTTTACTCTTATCAATTTAAACGATATGCATTATATTTTCTTAAATTAATCTTTTTGTTCCCTCATTCTGAAAGCAGTGCAGCACAGCTGAAACTCTGTGTCCGCTTATATTTTACTTGCTTGTTCAACGCAAAAATTTATTGAGACAAGTTATAATTATTTTTACAATGCTATTGTGAAAATTGTTAAACGGATCATTAAAACCCTTAAATTGTACGGTATATGTCAGAATGGAGAAAATATACCAAAAGTTATACTTTATAGGAGGTCGACAAAAAAATAATATGTATGATATTTATCAAAATTACTATTGTGCTCTTGTTATGGTAAAATTAAGGAGTTAAGGAGAGAGCTTAGGGATCTATTAACAATACAGTAAAACAAGCCCTTGTCTATAAAGTCAAACTCACCTTGTTGATCTACAAATTGTATAATTTTATTTTATACTGATGTATTTTTTTAACATCTTTGTTGAAAAATATAATGCTGGAATGAAGTGATAGTCAAGATGAATTGAATATAGCATTTATTAAATGATAAGTTGTAACAATTATTGGATTTCAATTTAACAGTTAAACATATTAATATTTAACATACTGTCATATTATCATAAAAAAATTTAAATATAGAAATAGTATAAATAGTAGTAAGAGTAGAAATTTTTATGTAATCATATTTACTTAGGAAATTGGTTCTATCTGGTTATCTTGCCTTCTAATAATTCTTAAAGTTAGATATTTGCAATAATAAATATGACCTTATATAAAATATTATATAATACTATGTATGCCGATTTATTCAAAAGCTAAATATTCTACTGGTACTGCACAGCCCAGAAAAAGTTGTTAACCGTATTGTTAGAGTATAATGCTGGAATGAAATAATAGTCAAGATAAATTGAACATAGCATTTATTAAATGATAAGTTGTAACAATTATTGGATTTCAATTTAACAGTTAAACATATTAATATTTAACATACTGTCATATTATCATAAAAAAATTTAAATATAGAAATAGTATAAATAGTAGTAAGAGTAGAAATTTTTATGTAATCATATTTACTTAGGAAATTGGTTCTATCTGGTTATCTTGCCTTCTAATAATTTTTAAAGTTAGATATTTACAATAATAAATATGACGTTACATAAAATATTATATAATACTATGTATGCCGATTTATTCAAAAGCTAAATATTCTACTGATACTGCACAGCCCAGAAAAAATTGTTAACCGTATAGTTAGAGTATAATGCTGGAATGAAATGACAGTCAAGATAAAATGAACATAGCATTTATTAAATGATAATTTGCAAAAATTATTGGATTTCAATTTAACAATTACCAGTTAATCACATTAATATCTAAGATATTTTCATCAAATATGTTTAAATAGAGAAATAGAATATAACTATCTGGCTATTTTTCAATATAATATTATTTTAAGTCCGATATTTTGCAATATAAAATATTCAGTTATCCAAATTATTATATAATACTATGTATGCGGATTTACTCGAAAGCTAAATATATTACTGGTATTGCAAAGCCCTGAACCTTGCAAATATGTATAATAATCTCTCCAACAGTCATAAAATACTGAAGTCTACATGAACTATTTTCTTTTTTCAGTTATACCTGCTGCTAAATGCTCATGCATTACTCATGCATTACAGCTCGTCTGAAAATACATAATTTTATCTTTGTTATTAAAAAGAAAAACATTTAATAATTCTTACAAATTTTCAACTACTCCGATTTCTATACTTCGCCATGTAGCTTCTCATTCACAGATACATTCTTCAAAAAGGTAGCTACTGGTATTACCCATTTTAATGATTGTTGTGGAACAAGTTGAAATTTAACAAAATCAACAAATAATAATTAAAAATTCTGAAGCTTAAATCAAAAATTGTATAATATGTATGGGTGTGACCAAGTAAACACAAATATAAAAACTGGTGGAGAAATATTATTTACAACTGTTTACGCTTTATGTACTTATGTTAATTAGTGCTAAACGTACGTTCTCTTACAAGGCTGTAGGAGACGCATTGTAAATAAACTCTAAATAGTTCAGATATAGAAACAATTATAAATCAATATAAAATATTTAGTTTCCATATTCATTAAACTCTATTTTGGTTTAGCATTTAAAATACTATTATTGAATCAATAATTATATGAACAAATAATGTAAAATATTTGTTTCTCTTTTAAGCAATATCTGTAATCTGTTTATATCTATTGGGATTTCTTGTGTCAACAATTGAGCAGTGAATAGGTTTTTTCATTTAGAGCATATAGTTAAGGTTTGTTTAAGTTTAATTTTGTTGGTCCAATTAAATATAATTTGGTGTTTATAGCTCTGTTAACATTGTATGTTTATTTATGAACTCTATTTAATTCTTCTAATATATAATATACTAGCTGACCCGACAGACTTCGTCCTGTCAAAAAGATTTGTAATGTGGCAGTTTTTGTGCCTACGTATTTTAAAAAATTCTCCTGAACAGAACCATCACCCTGGTGATAGGGCGTTGTGAATAAAAAATAATTAAATAAAACATATATAAGGATTGAAAAGTAAGTAATCGCTTTATTGTTAATCATGTGAATCATAATTATTATTATTATTATCATTATATTGCTTTGTGGTATACGATGTTTTTTGTTTGATTACCTGGCGCATAGATAAACAAATCTGATGGTTTTCCAACACGGGAACAGGCAACATACAATTGACCATGTGAGAAACATGGGTTTTCTAGATTAATACCACAAACACTTAATGATTGCCCCTGGGACTTGTTTATAGTCATAGCAAAAGCAAGCCGTCAACATGTCTATAGGAAATTTGCCATTACCAATGTCAATGAGTTGTTTAGAGAATATGTTTCCAGATTGGTCATTTTGCAACTCGACACGCATATTCTTGCTTAAATGAAGTACTTTAACATGTTTCCACAAATTGGAGGACTTTAGACATGCATTGAGTTCATCAGCTGGCGTTGATCGTGGAATCACTGGCAATGTTTGACGAAAATCTCCTGCTAATAAAATCATTGCACCACCAAATCGGTTATTATTGCTACGTAGATCTTTTAAGGTTCTGTCTAAAGCCTCCAAAGATTTTTTATGTGCCATCGTGCATTCATCCCAAACAATCAATTTACATTGCTGCAAAACCTTTGCCATTGCAGAGTTCTTCGAAACGTTGCAGGTTGGAGTTTCATTGCTTTGCATATTTAATGGCAATTTTAGTGCTGAATGGGCTGTTCGACCACCTTCAAGCAAAGTTGCTGCGATTCCCGACGAAGCGAGTGCAAGTGCAATTTTATTTTGTGAGCGAATTGTTGCTAATATTAATGAAATCAAAAAAGTTTTTCCTGTACCACCAGATGCATCTAAGAAGTAAATCCCTCCAGTTTCATCATTTATTACTTTCATAAGAGTTTCAAATACATACTTCTGTTGTTCATTTAACAGTGGAAGATTTGTTTGAATTAATTCTTTCAAAGCGTTGAGATCATACAGTCTTTCTCGATGCAACTCTTGGTTAAAAGCGTCATGCATTGGACGATTGGGCGCGGTCAGGCCTAATTGAATTAATAGTTTGTTTGACATTATCAAGCACATGTCCTCAATTGAAATCAATGCTTCATTGTAAATTTCTTCACTGATTTGTATATTTGGATTTCCCATTCTATTCCGTATTTGATACAAAATATCATCAGACATATAATCTTTGTACTTCATCCACAAATCAATTGGGTTTGATGGGAAGCATGTAGATATGATTATAGAAAACAATGTTCGTATTTGATGAGCGTGTGATGATATTACAGCATCATTGAGAGTTTGATCCCAATGAGCGTCATTTTCAAGCAATTGCAAACGTTGACAGGCTTCTCTGTAGGATCCACACAATTCACCATCAACAGTTCGTAACTGTTGGAATGATGTTGGGCCACGTACATTGACTAATAGCAGTCGTAAATAAAAACATTCATCATTGCTTGGATGTACTGAATAAATCCGGCCAATCGCATCGGTGGAATATACATCTGTATATCCTGGAACTGGTTTTCCTTGTTTCCGTCGTATAAATCTCCTTGAGGATTGATTCCAGGTATAATATTTTGGCATTTCAGAATATAGCAATGTTTGTGCGAAATCATCGTTTTGGCATGTCTCAAAAAAACTGGTTAATGTAGTAGATGGTGGCTGAGCAGCTCTTTGTACTGCGTTCTGTGCTGTAAAATACACTCTTTGTCCATTTTCTAAATGCACAGCTAAGTGAACAACAGAAGGGTGTCTCTCATGAATAGGAAAAGAAAATATTCGCCAAACTGCTTCATTACTACTGACATAGCGGCCCATTTGGTATTGGGTAACTTCATCATTAGAATTCTCTGCACCAATTCCAATCACAGCCATATCACTCCCTTTGGTTACATATTTGCAAATGTATTTAATCGATTTCACTGAATGGCAAGATTCAACGTTGATGTGTGCTTTGAATGTCTTTGATAAAATGGGTGAATATGGAACAATCCAACGATTATCTATTTCAATATCTTGTTAATTTAATTTGACAATTGTTGATTTTCCATTGTCTGCTGTCGATCTGCGACGATACAATGGATAACCGTCATTACCAGTAATTGTTTCCGATATTAATGTCCGTGGATATCGTTTTGAACATTTACCATCCATCATACACGGTGAATTTTGATTAAGAGTTCCACAGGGACCATGTATCATGTTTTTGATAACTACCTCATGCAATCCAGGATCTACTTGTACATTAGGGATTTCAGCTGATATCACTGCATCAACTTCATTTGGCCTTATCTTTTCAACCAACCAAACCAAAATGTGTGCATGTGGCAATCCTCGTTTCTGCCACTCCACAGAATACATCCAGCAGCGTGTCTCACCAAACACATTATGTTTTACGATGAAATTCATTAAAGATTTCAACTTTTGTCTAAAGACTCTGGCTGTAATATCATGACGATCAATGGATGATTTCCCAGGTAATAACTCCTGCTTAATTTCTATCCATTGCGGATTGCATGTAAATGTGATGAACAAATCTGCTGTACCATAATGACGAACATACGACATGGCATCTTGAGCATATTCGTGCATATGCCGAGGGCTTCCGATGTATGTTGCTGGAAGAATAGTCATCCGACCGACATTCTGTGCATTTCCATCAGTATTAATCGCATCTCGAAGGTGAATATACTCTTCAGATCGGAGTTTGGTTTGATTCAACCTGATGAATGTTAATCTCTCCGTTTCAATTTTAACATACATGTCATCAACATATTTGTGATATAATCGCCGACATTTCAATATGTGATTATCTGCATTTTCCCGAATCATTAGGCGGTATGAATAATAGTTCATTGAACTGACTTTTTTGTTGGTTTCAGAACCTGTAAACAGATTTTGTTTTAATAACATTCAAATATAAAATTAAAATACATAATATAGTGACTGAGATATTATCGCCATAGCTAAACTAATATTTTAGTTACCTGTAATGGGATTTATCATTTTTATTGATAAATCGTAGCCATCTTCACCTTGCCAAAATATAATGGGATATTGCAGTGCATCATATGAGCGGTGTGTTTCCTTTATAGGTTGTAATTGAAAATTCCGACGATGTAAAACAATATCACGGGATTCCAAGTTTTCTCCAACTACAACGATAGCAACTTCATCAATAGTTGGTGCATTAAAACGTCTTGTATGTTGACCTGCAGGTGTTTTATCAGCTCTGATTACAATTTTGTGATTATCGGATGGCATCAGATCCAGGGCAGTTTTAAACAATATAATCAATTGATTGTGTTGATGAAATAAAGTTTGTAATTGTTCTACAATAGACCTTTTTACTAAATTGTTATGTGCACAACGCAGATCAATTTCTTGTGGTGAATTGCCCATAAAATAAATTTGCAGGAATTTGTTGTCGCTATCTGACACTGGTAACAGTGAACCTGCTCTGTGATATATTTGCCCTTGTATCTGTAAATAAAAAAAATATTATGGTGTGGTATAAATTAATGGATTGTCAATGATCAAACTTAAATAATATTTGATCTTAAAAAGTATATATTTAGTTTTAACTAATATCTATCAAATATAAAATATAATAAAAGTGTCACTGAAACTGAATCACCATATAATATGATGACTAAGTGATATATTTCGTAATGATTAAGAAATTGAAGATTAGTAACACATCTTAACTTTGGTGACAGAAAATTTTGTTCGCTAAAATAATTATGAGTAACTGCTATAATACATACCTTGAAAGTTGGCATAAAATTTTCCCGAACTGCATTTGTTGCCCCAAATGAAGTCATTTGAAAGCAATTGTTATATTGTTGAATATGTGTCAAAAAGTGTATAGAATCTGTTCCTATTCCTGAAACCAATGAGTACAATGGTTCTGGTGGTGGATCCAATTGTATCAATTTCACTTTACCATTTGCGCAACACAATCCATTGGCTTCGTTTTTGTATTTTAATGCCTTACAGTGTGAGCAAACCAAGTTCATAGAACCAATAACAACACATTGGTAGTTACTGTAGTCAATTGACACATCGTAACTGAAAGCAGCTGGATTCAAACTTGCGCGATTATTAGTTGAATGTCGCGCTCGCGCTTCACGCGTTTGTGATATCCGAATTCTTTCACGTTCATTTCCGTCGTCACGTTCTTGTGCAGTACGATTAGATCGGTAATTAGCTTGGTTTATAGCATTTCTGGTTCTTCTACCTAAATTGCTTCGTCTTATAGGAGGCATATCAAATATAAATTATTTTTTCACTAATCACGAACTAAACAAACACTAACTAACTAAACACTCTGCACAAAACACGATATACAAATTTGTTTCGTGTATCACTTGACAATTCATCTGTCATCTGTCAAAAGTCATCTGTAACAGACAACTTTTTTTTTTAATTTTGATATGACTTGAACTCAAATCCTTTTAAGCCGTACGAATTGTTTTATTTATTTAAAATTTGAATTAAATTTTAAACAAATAAAAAATTTTAAATAAATAAAACAATTCGTACGGATTAAAAGGATTTGAGTTCAAGTCATATCAAATTTAAAAAAAAAAAGTTGTCTGTTACAGATGACTTTTGACAGATGACAGATGAATTGTCAACTGATACACGAAACAAATTCAAACAAAAAGGGCTATTTTTAGGGTTTTTCCAGCAATAATTCTAATTTTTCTCGCCGTAAAAACCATCCCTGAACTTCAACGAACATTTTAAAAAAAGATTTGGCCAAATTGGTCCAGGCGTTGTTGAGTTATGCGCTTAGGAACATATTTTGCGATTCATTTTTATATATAAGATTATATATTTGAGGTGGTCTTATTTGTATATTTTGAAATTCTAGTTTTGGTTGTTTATATTCATCTTTAATGTATACCATTATTTATATGTTAAGATCTTTGATTAAATATCATATTTATAACTTTAGCCCAATCAAATTCATCTAGACCACATACTAATTCTGGTACGGCTAGTTTTTATGTTACTATCTTTTACATGTTGGAACATCTTGTATATTTTTTAGATTTTTATATGTTAACTTACCATTGGAATTTTGCTAGGTTATTAGGTATTCTCTATCACTTCCTTCTCTATCTCTGCATAATTGCATTCAGATGTGTTTAGAGTTTGACTGATCTAAACGACTGAAATTTGGCTACCACTAGTTTTGTGATGTGTCTGCATAATAAGATACGATTGTAGTTGGGATAAGTGGTTTATTGTCTAAATATAAAAAGTATGTAAGGATGATGAAGTATTGGATCAAATGATTCAACTGATAATTTCAAGATGTTTTCATACATCTCGAAGTCTTGGGCAAGGGTTTTTTTTATCGACTTCGAGTTTTCTTGAGATAAATTGTAAGGGTTTGGTAATTTCGTCAACATTTTTGATAACTCACGGTATTAATCGAAAAGTCTAAGGAATGATTTGACTTCTTTCTGTGATTGAAATATTTTCAAATTTTAGATGGTGGAAATTTTGTCATTGAGGGTTATTATGTCACCAAAAACTCGACTATCTCTAAGGATCTTTGATATTTCTAATTGTATTTTGAGGCTATGTAGAATTACTATTTCTTAAAATACCTTTAGTGAATCTATATTTTCATGTAATGATATATGTCACCCGTCACCCGACATATTTTTCTTGATAAAGCTTCCACCACATTATCTATAGTTTGGAATATCGCTAGGTCATTCTTGGCCCATTTATCGATATTTTCAATTTTACATAATCAGTAAATAATAATTGTAATATTCAAAGGTTATTGCACATGAAAAGTATAATTAAACAAACGAAACAAAAAAATAAGCAAATTAAAGGATTTTATTTAACTAAAATTATGTGTATACAGGCGAAAATTACATTATTCATAATTTTATTTCATGGATAATTTTTTCATTAATTTTCTGTTATTTTGTGTTTTTAAGAGATAAAGGAGTGTATAATATAATAAATAATGATTTATATATCAAGTAATTAAATTGGTCCTTAAAAGTTACTCAGCTGGTATAAACCCCTAATGGCTCTCTGGATATATCGGATATAGTTATTTTTGTTTGTGCTTTCTACGAAATCTTCATTTTCAAGTTGTCCAGCTTCAAATATCGTGTCCAGGTTTAGTTCCCGCAGTATATGGTGGCAGAAAAATAAATATACAATATTAAAGATAATATATACGAATTATATTTGTAATCTTATAGTCTTACGATAATTTAATGTTATAAATTATAATTTGATTACATAGATTTCATAGTTTCAAATGTAGTTAGAAGGTAAACTAAATTTTCTACATTGGACAATAAACTATATATCAAAATTCATCTATACACCTATTATATAGTAAATAAATTTTCTGAATTTCAATACTAATTTAGTCTAACTAATTACTAACTAATTTTTGGTTGATATATTTAAACATATATGTTTCATGTGATATTAAAATTATATTTAAATTTTTCTATATATGACAACTTACATATCCATAGCTACTGCCTGTCGGCTTTCTGGATCTTTCCATATGGAATCCTCATAGGATTTGGCATATTTATGTTCAGATAATCTGTAAAAATAAGGCGCAAAAGTATTTCAAATAGGGATTATTAAAGGATTATTAATTTAAATATTTTTAACAAAATTAAAAAAATTAATAGATTTAAACTATAAATTATACTTTAAAATTAACTTTTATTTGTGAATCTATTTTGCTACTCCCGTTTCCAAAAGTAGTTGATTGGTAAAATAATTTTTTTTGAATGGATAAAATGGAAGAGTATTGAAGATTATGTATGTTGTTCGAATAAAAGTTCCCGTAATAATGATAATTTCAGATTGGTACCATTTTATACACCTTCAATGAACCATAAAATATAATTATGTTATGATACTAACTAAATTATAGTTATTTGTTTTTGTATTTGTTAATATTTCTTTCTATTTTGGGAAAATTGAAAGATATATATTTAATGTAGTTTTATATATTATAGTGCTGATTTTATTATGCTCTAATTTAAGATTTTTGTTTTACTGGAACCAATTCTTTAACCAATCTAGTAATAATGTATTTCAACAAAACATTCATTTGTAGAAAATCACAAAAGTCATAGTCAAGATGCTTATTTAAAGTAAATTATATGTAATTAAAAAATACGAAATAGAACCTGTTGGTCTTATAATATTAACTTAACTTATCCTATAACAATTTGATGAGTATATGAGACTGTATATAAATATGATTTACAAATTTGGTAAAAAATATTTTAATAAATAGAGTTTTAAAATATAATAAAAATATTCTTACTTGTGTTATCTATGGTATATGTTCTGATTTATATATCATAATAATTTCAGATGTTTTTGCGTAGCTATGTTCAGATAATCTGTAAAGATAAAAAGTAAAAGAATAAAATTATTAAGATTAAATTATTAAAAAATTATTAAGAGAGATTAAGAATTAAGATTAATATTAAGATTATATATATATATATATATATATATATATATATATATATATATATATATACATATATATATATATATATATGTATGTATATCTATATGTATATATATATATATATATATATATATATATATATATATATATATATATATGTATGTATATCTATATGTATATATATATATATATATATATATATATATATATATATATATATATATATATATATATATATATATATATATATATATATAATTTAATGTTCATGCTTTGTACAAATTTATTATAAATAATTAAATTAATTAAAATATTTATAAATATTCATCATAAATATCAATGAATTAATATTATATATTCATACCTATTTGTCAGATCAGATATCAATATGTTATCAATATGTCAGATATCAATATGTTATAACTGGTAATTGTTAAATTTAAATCCAGTAATTGTTGCAAATTATCTTTTAATAAATGTTATGTTCAATTTATCTTTCTATCGTTCCTTTCTAGCATTGTATTCCAATTGTGAGTAAAGACGTGTCCGGAGAGATGGTTAGTGAAAAGAACAAAAGTGAATCATCTGTGTCACAAATGCGGCGTTGAAAAAAGTCTGACAATAATATTTTAAAAACTGGATTTAAAAGAAAATGTGAAAGTGCGTTGGGAAAAAAATCAGTACATAAGAAAATAAATGTAAAGTGCCATAAAGCGTTAAGGGTCGAAAATTCAACATCTGTACAACAAATGAAGAGTAGAATAATTTGAAACATGAATGTAACAGTAATAATGACATAAAATAATAATAAGTATTATTTTAATAATACGCAGAAAATATATGGATAAGAACATTGCACACAAAACAGATAAAATGGAAATATCGACATCAGGCGTATCACATATTGCAGTTTTGAATCTAGAGAATACAACTAGAACCCAAAACGAACAGGTACCCTACAATGCGTAGATGAACGAAAAGGAGAGCATTGAAATTGCATTAGCCAATACGCAAAACAATTAAATGCCCTCTAGCTACAACTAAATAAACAAAGCTCTGAGGGAGAAAACAATGATAAACCACCAAGCGAACAAAAGCAGTCCAATTCTAACATATGAAACAGATTAAAGGATTGCAGAAAGAAGTAGGTTGGATAACGGCTAAACATAAAAAAAGAAAAGCAAATAATTACACAGGATCTTCACCGCAGCAATTAAAAATAAAACAAAACAATGAACAAAATAAAGAAATAAGAATGCTGGAAGATAACTGGAAGTGGCCTGTTACAGTTATCGTAATTAATGTTATCTAGAGTTGTTGAAACTGCAGTGGCACTATTATGAAGACAAACAAATCAGAGACATCAAAGTTATGGCAAGAGGGCTTTTATAAGCAGCTAAAACTGAAAAAAATAACGTGAAAAAAAATACTAGATTGGGATCCAGAATGACAGCAAGTAAAGGCAAGGAACTGCCTAAAGAGGCTGCTGAACTAAGATATGAATTGGAAAACCAACTTAGTGACCAACTGATCAAGAGAAAATCCCAGACCTCTTAGATTTCTTCATAGTAAGAAACATACCATCCAACTATATAAAAGTCGAAGATAATTTTGAGTTAAGTTCAGATCATAGGCCAGTGATTCTGACGTTGAGCTAAAATATATTAAGGAAAGAAAGATACACAACGATAACAAACAAGAGAACAGACTGGGAAGGATTTGCTGAAGAATTGAACAAGCGAATTCAACTAAATATACCGTTCACGATAACTGAACAATTAAATTTTGAAGCAGAAAAATTCGTAGTAGATATTTAACAAGCTGCTTGGAATAGGACTCCAGAACAACAGACAGAATTTACAGAGTACAATGAAATGAATTAATTATCCAAAAGAAATGAAGGAAATGGTTGCTGAAAAACGAAAATTACGAAAAAAAAATGAAAACAAAACAGATCACCTGAAAATAAAAATAATTTAAACAATATAACCCAAAGACTGAAAAGGAAAATACTGGAAATTAAAAACAAAATCATAAATGATCCTTTGAGCAATTTAACAGATGATAAAGAAACTGATTACTCACTCTGGAAAGCCACAAAATATCTAAAGCGCTCATCTCTCCATAGTCCACCTATGTGGAAATTGGGCACGTAACAATCACCAAAAAGCAGAAGCATTGGCTGAATATCTAGAAAAAAATTTTAAACCAAACGAAACTAATATTGAATATAATTTCCCGGACATAGAAGCTGACAATTCGATGATTGAATTAGTCATGCCGTAGGAGTTAACCAGTTAAGTAATTAAAATTGACATTAACCCCAGGAAATCACCTGGCTACGATTTAACAATAGGAGAATTACTGCAAAAACTACCAAGAAAGGGAATTATAAATGTCACCAACTTGATCAACAGCTCAACAGCCTATACACAATATAGCAAATAAAAGCCTATAGACCTATATCACTGCTGCCAGTAATATCTAAGGTTTTGAGAAACTCCTGTTGAAAAGAATTAAACGGATCATAGAGAGAAAAAAAATAATACCAACACACAAGTTTCGGTTTATTAACAACCATTCAACAATTGACCAGATCCACAGAAACACAGGTGTTATTGTAAAAGCTTACGAAAGTAAAAAAGTATGCTCAGCTATATTTTTAGATATGGCACAAGACTTCGATGAGGTTAGACATGAAGGTCTTTTTCAAGAACTACAGAAAATGTTACCAAAACAACACACCAAACTACTAAAATCAAGTCTACTCAATCAATGAAGAGTCAAACAACAAGAAACATGCTCTACAATAAAAGAAGCTAAAGCAGGTGTACCACAAGGACGTGTACTGGGATAATGTTTTATCTACTCTACGCCTGTGATATACCACAAAAGGAGAATATTACGATTGCTACATGTGCTGATGATACTGTAATTATGGCTGTCGGAGACAATAGTGAAGAAGCCTCACAAAAATTACAACAGGCAAGTGACAATATAAATAAATGGACACAAGCATGGAAAATAAGAATTAACGATAGTAAATCTGCACATGTGCAGTTCAACCATAAACAGGCCGTACAAGCGCCAATAACATTAAATAATACTATCATTCTATATAGCAACAATGGTAAATATTTCGGAATGAATCTTGATGCAAAACTTCGCTGGAAGGAAAATATAAACAAGAAAAGAAAATAACTGGAATTGAAATATAGGAAAATGTACTGGCTGATTGAAACAAAATCACAATAATCAGTACATAATAAATTGCTATAATATAAGAAAATAGTGAAATCTATATGGACATAGGGTGTTCAATCATGTGGATGTTCTGCAAAGAGTAACACAAATAAAATACACATTTTTCAGCACAATATCCTGAGAGGTATTGTGGGCGCACCCACATATAGGACTGATTACCTCTATCGAGACTTTCAGATACCCACAGTCAGTCAAGAAATCAAGAGAATTGCAAGCGGTCATGACAAAAGACTCCATTCTCATGAGCATATTAAAGTATTGGAAAATTGGAAAATACTTTTGTATAACACCAGAACAGGACCCAGATTCAAAAGTATCAAACGATCTGATCTTATGTAGTGTTGTGTAGTGAGGTACGTATAATAAAAAATATAGTAGAGAAATGTATAAACATTATTTCACTAGAGACTGAGATAGGGCCGATGGGTCTTTCTAATTACATATCTATGTTTAGGTTATCATAAAACAAATTGTAAGTTAGACGGAAACGACTAGTAACAATGTAGTAATTAAATAATAATAAAAATAATAAAAATTCTATATATGAGTTATGTAACAAGATGTTTATTTACTTAAAAAATATAATGTTAGAAGGTGATATTAAATTGATCTCCATTTAAAAATAAATAATTTATATTATGGTACTAAAGTGAATACCAAATTAAATATAAAATTCCAATATTAATTCTAATTGAATTTAAATGTGAAATTATATAGAAATCGAACAATAAATAAAAAAGTAACAAATATTTGTAATTTTTATAAACTTTTAAATGTCCTCTATTAGTGTTTCTTTATATATTTACTTGCCATTCCTCACCCATTACAGTGTGGTGTGTTATAACTTAATTGTACTAGTAGAAAGTACGGATAAACGATTAAAGACTATAGGAACACATAGATGAAGAAACGAAAAATGCAGCATTTAAAATGAAATTTGCTATATAATTTACATAATATAAATAATTATGAATTATTAACCGCATTTAAGTAAGCATTTTAAAGCATTTGTAAATATTAAGCCGGTTACCGATTAATGCAATAAGATATGTCAGTAAATGACATACTTTTCTTTGAACTTTATAGACTTAATTTTGTTTTGAAACATCAGTAGTTAATTCAATAATTCTAAATGCATTCCGTGAATATACAGTTCTAAATTGTAAAAAATGAATTACCCAATCAGACGTACTGTCTGGTCATTTTTTTTTAATTTGGGGAATACATACTTATGTATAAATCTCGTACATCATCCACTGATTGTGCACTAGCAATCACAACACTACAGAACCAATAAACCAATTTGCAGATTAAGACTATACCAAGCATATCCAATGTAAGATGCAGTTAATAATAACAAAGAAAATTATGATATTATTCAAGATTTATTTTTAATTAAATATGATAAACAATTTAATTATTGATAATATTTTATTGTATAGTGATAGATGTGCCCAAATTAAATTAAAACATTTTTTTTTTAAATTTTATATAACACCAAGGATTAGTTATCAATACCAGTATTGACATTTTCTAGTGATACTGACCGGTCAAGACCGAAATGATAATCAAAAAATATAGACAGAACAGAGAACGTATATGAGTTACTTTACTACCATCTATAGTAGAAAGTCCAAATTGTATTATAATATATAATTTAACTCATTCATACCGAAAGATTACTACTGTATTACTATATTATTTGTTTCTGTTTTTAAGTCAGCTAGATAATGAAAACCTTATTAGGGAATTTTTCAAGGTAAATCTAATTTCTATAAGATATTTCCGTATTTCTTTTTTCATCAGAAATGTCTATTTAGAAATCTGGCAATCTAAGTATGTTTTATTGGTCCATTTGTTTTTGAATAATTTAGAGTACATGTTTTATAGCTTTAACAGTGTTCTTGTTGTCAGTGTTTGCTGTATAATACACATTTTAATAATACTTGTGTGTTTACAAAACACGGCACAATTAAAAAAATCTGATGTGTTTTTCCAGGACAATAAGCCTGAAGTGTTATGTACTTCTGTATCGGTTACCTACATTAAATTTTGTGGAGATTATTATTAAAAAACAATAATTCTTAAATCATGTAAAATGTCAACTAACGAGGATAAAATCTTAACTGATACTTGACGCGTCACTCTATTCTATGTAGAATGGGAATTTAAGTTAATTAGCTAAATTGATTAAATCCGGAAATTCGGAATGAATTGATTCGGTCATTCTGCTAATATATGGAAATGTAAGTTATAAAAACATAGAGACATCTAATTAATCAAAATAAAAACAATTAAAATAATATAACAAATATTAATTATTAAATTAAAATGAATACGAAGGACAGATAAAGACAGATTATTGCTTTTTTAATATAAACATTTAGGCCAACGGTTTTTGGATACCACCAGAACAGGACACAGACTCAAAAGAATCAAAGCATCTGATCTTGTGTAGTATTGTGTAGTGAGGTGCAGATATTAAAAAATTCAGCAGTGACATCTATAAACATTATTTCATCATAGACTGAGTTAGGGCCGATGGGTCTTCCTTGTTATATACCTAGATTTATGTTAGTATAAAGACAATTTGTAGGTTAGACGGAAACGACTAGTAACAATGTATTAATTAAATAATTATAAAAAATTTTATAAATAGCATTTAATTAAATCTAATTTCCATTATCCTTCTATTATCAACAAAGTTTTAGTAAATGTGAATTACTACGCCACTGAACATTATAACAAAGTATCATAAGTAAGGTTATTTTCAGAACTATAACAACTTCCGTGCATCTAACATGTTATAAGTGTACATGCTCTTTCTTTACTTTTATGTTATAAGCATAAGTATGGAATAATAGATGAAGTAATATATGTTTGCATATTAAAACGTAAAATATATGAATAAAACAATTTTGAAATTGATATTAGACTTTAGCATGCATATTAAAACAATAGAGAATAAAATTAGGTAATTCATTTTGTAAAAAAATAGAAATGCATATTAAGCAAATGTATTTACAATTTTTAAATTAACCATTGATTTTGCAAAATTTAGTTTAAAGAACAAAATATCATATAGTCACATATATTATTGCATTAATCGTAACACCTTAATATCTTTCATCCATAATTCCTATCTAAAATATATATATAATAAAAAAATAAAATTTCCAAATAGAATAGCATTATTCTTTACTTATTTTTTTCAATATTCGAACTCGCCCTTGCAGATAGCCCATCTTTAGTTTGTCTTCGATTATATTCAATGATCTATTACCTTCTACTTTGTGTTATTTACCATTTATCCTAATTAAAATTCTACTATTTTATAACTGTTAATATTTTATGCAATATTCATTTTAACTCTTGATGAAAAAATTAACGTATTTATTGACTGCAGTATTCGGTTGGTGTTTGGTTAGGAAATGCATTTATTAATAAAGCCATTAAAAATGAAATTAATCATAAGTCAATAGTACAAAAATTTACAAAAAGATCAGCCTTTAGAATGAATAGAATTTTTAACCACTTTTTGAAAAAGCTCACCTGCTATTCCAGTAGTCAATTTCACTGGATAATAGAGCCGCCATTAAATTTAATTTAGACTAATTTTAAGTCGGTGAAAATAAATTTGACTATATATAAATAAATATAATAAAAGTTATAGCTAAATAGTTATGTATATAGTTAGTTATATAGTTAGTTAACTATATAGTTAATTAGCTATTAAAGTAATTAAAGTAATTAAAAATAAAATATTGTATATAAAATAATAACATCTAAAACCAATAAATTAAACTCACAATAAAATAATACAATTTAATTTATTTTTTTTTCTCTTCAGTACTTACGACATCAGCAAACATAGATACTACCTGAACTAAAATTAAAAACAATAATTCAATTAACTTTGCCACTATAAATACTCGTCCACTTTTTTTTAAGCTTAGTGTAGTGGTGTTCGGTGTGTGATAGATATCTCAGTGTTTTGAAGAAATTTCTTAGTGAAAGTGTCCATTATGTTAGTACTAACAGAGACTGTTAACTTTAAAGGAAGCAATCTTACGTAAGTTTCATTTAAAATATATATATGTATATAGAAAAATGTTAATGCTATTCGTTTCTTTAAACTAATCTGTAAAAACTATTTAACTAATAACTGTAGCCATAGTAATAACAATTTGCTTTTACAGCATGGTAGAATACAATTTTAAGAAAGTCATGAGGCCAGAGGATACAGAAAATTCCTGGAAATTGGAGGATAATCGAACCAGAATAAAATTTCTGCTGTAAGTATATATATTGATTGTTGATATGTTGATGATTTATATATAAATAATATAATAAGATATAACATAATGTAATAATATATCTGAGAATTGAAGAGCTGGGTGTTTTCGCTTTGTTGTTGGGAATTCTATAATTCTGCAATAACGTTTTGTCTCCCGGTGAATATCACACTATTTATACAAAGACTAGTTCAGATTATTGTTACCGCTAATTGTTTTGATACAGGATGGATACTCACACGGCCATTCTGACAATTTAGTTCGTTCTCGAATTAACTCCAGTATATAGCTCATAATTTTTTTAAATTCAATTTCAATCATTTTAAGTGACTATATTATAAGTGACCCCATTTATTAGAAATACGTAACGCATTTTAATATTTCTAAAGTTTTTTTTAATTTTCTTGTTTTTTTCGTATTTATTATATTTTTTTTATTTTACATTGTGTTATCAGTATTATTTTTCTAAAATGCTTCATTTGTGTTTAAGGTTTCAATTTTTTAATTGTTATATAGAGCCTGTGTGCTGACACAGGCTCTATATTCAGACGCACTAACACTGGAAAATAATTATTTTTTTTTAAACTTTATTATGTTTTCCAAATCTAAAAATGTCTGAAATCCGAAGATTTAAAGTCGATCCATGAAACAAAATCATCTTGAATTGATTACAAATTTCAAAACATGTCACCTTTTTCAAATTGATAAATATGTTGCATACCAATCCTGCAACAACTAAAAATAATTATGATTTAAAAATCAGAGTCTAATTAGTTTAGAGCCTATTCGTTGTCAAATTGTCACAAGCCGCGCGGCCATTCTACTAATAGATCTAATGCTAACAACCTAAACTTGACCATTAAGGTCGTAAAACGATCAATGACCATTTTTTTTGAAGTATTTATAACATATTTACATATATCAAAAATTTGTTGATATTTAAATATGATAATATCATCCTAATTTTGATCAGCAAAACTTTTTCTTGGCCATACAACTTTGAATTGATTGCTTTTTGGGAATCAAGCTTTTAGACATTTTCAGCCTAAAATTTTAACTTGCCCTTATTCTGACACTAACTAACTGTTTGATTAACTTAATATAATTACTAATTTAAGCGAATAATAAAACTTACAAAATATTTTAGTCATTAAAATTCATTTTAAAAAGTGACAATACTGAACGGGTCTCTTATTAAAAAAAAAACTGAAGAAAGCCGACTATCCGAAAATGTGCAAC
This sequence comes from Rhynchophorus ferrugineus, assembly GCF_030347505.1. Classification (NCBI taxonomy): domain Eukaryota; kingdom Metazoa; phylum Arthropoda; class Insecta; order Coleoptera; family Curculionidae; genus Rhynchophorus; species Rhynchophorus ferrugineus. The sequence goes on from NW_027472580.1 coordinate 48,651,902, forward strand.
ATATGTTTGAAATTATGCAGTCCCGAACTATTCGTATTCTGCTAATATTAATCTTAAAGGATGAGACTCGGTTTTACTGACTGGCCTGACTTATTCAGACCGGTCGGCTTTGTTATTGTTCTTGAAACCTAAAAAGCTCAATCCTAAAACATCATAAAATGTAGAAAAATTATGTAAAAATACTTTAAACATAGAAAATATTATCGAACAAAAGTGGTGTAACAATAAAAGGTTTTCTTAACTGTTTTGACTGACTTGATGAGGTTTTCTGCAATACTTTTATTACAGCAGTAAAAGTAATTTTGAATAGTGTCCAGTTTTAGAAATTATTTTTGGAGTTTTTTTGTTATAATTTGTTAAATATGTTAGAAACTTTTTGTAGTTTTCGAAATTCTCTTTTCTCTGTAAAAACCTTTTGTCTCCTGGGGAATATCATACTATTTAGAATAAATCTTAAAATACCTATCTACAATACACTAAACATCTTGGTGCCGTGAATTCACTGTTATTTTACTTGGTTTATTGTTTATTTTATATATTTATATATGTTTTATATATTCATTATTAATATAAATTATTATATTATATTATTATTTTACTTGTTTTACTTATATATTATATTTAACATGTTTTAGGTCAGATATGCTGGAGAGGACTGAACTCTATACCTACTTTACAGGAGGGGAGCTCGAGCAGAAAATATTTCTAAAGAGCCACAATATAGATCAATATTACCGATATGTAGTCAGAGTGATACTAGATTTGTATAAAATTTCGGACTATCTTCACCCTACTGTATGTCTACTTTTGACAAGTAATTTTCCTCTAAAATAAATATGAAGTATACTTCACCATTAATTGCATAAATATCACATCTTAAATATCTTAAGAACATTATTATGTAATTTTCTACTATCTTAAATGATACCTGTGCTTGTCTTATTTGCAAATTATCAATTGCAAGTATGTTGCATCTTTAGTGTTCATTGTATCACCAAAAATTGTATATCATATCTTAAGTTTGAACCATAATTAGGTAATTTTCTAGCTCTTAGAATAGAGAGTTTACATATATTATTTGTAAAAGAATCACTTGCATTCATCTTGTACATCAACTGTGTAAGTCAAAAAATAATAATTCGCTTTCAGTCAACATAATTTTGTACATGTAGCAAAATGTAGTTATACTTTTAATAAAAAATTATACAATAGCAACAAACATACTTTAATTTTCCTATTTATACCCCACTTTAATACTATTATAGGAATACTAGCAGACCCGACAACCATAATATCATAATGTTATTCCTCATCCTGAGTGATGTGTAATGATTATCAACGATTTTATTTATTGTTTCAACACACGTGTAGTAATATCATGGCCATTCATTGATGTTTGACTTGTCAACAACAAAAGTTAATTTAATCCCAGTATTGAAATAGAATAATGCATAGAGTATATTCAAAGTTATTTTGAGCATACGTCCTCTAAATTTGTGACGTCAAGACGTCGCAATATTGCCTCATCAACTCTGAGTTTGATGAAACTGATACTAAGTGTTTTTTAAGACTATAAAGGTTCGAATTATCGAAAGGCCTAATTGTAATTTAAAAAAAGGGCTAAGCCAATATGTCAAACTTATGATATCATCATCTGATTATGCTATTAAAAAAAACAATCACCTCAATAAGCTTCAATAAAGGACAATGTAGACTGTATTACTATATTATTTGTTTCTGTTTTTAAGACAGCTAGATATTGAAAAGATAAATAGCGAATTTTTGAAGGTCAATCGAATTTCTATAAGATATTTCCGTATTTTTTTTTTCATCAAAAATGTCTATGTAGAAAACTGGTAATAAATATGCTTTATTGGTCCGTTTGAATTTACATTTTCGAATAATTTAGAGTACATGTTTTATAGCTTTAGCAGTGTTCTTGTGTTACCGTATGAACACATTTTAACAATACCTGTGTGTTTACAAAACAGTAAGTCTCAATTAAAAAAAAAGAAAATTCTGAAGTGTTCGACAAGGGCAATAAGCCTGAAGTGTTATGTACTTCTCTGTATCGGTTACCTCTGTTAAATTTTGCTGAGATAATTGTTAAAAAACAATAATTCCTAAATCATGTAAAATGTCAAATAACTAACGAGGATAAAATCTTAAAGTATACTTGACGCGTCAATGTATACTATGTAGTATCGGTATTTCAGTTAATTAGCTAAATTGATTAAGATCCGGAAATTCGGAATACGGAATCCGAAATGAATTGATTCGGTCATTCTGCTAATATATGGAAATGTAAGTTTTAAAAACATAGAGGCATCTAATAAATCAAAATAAAAACAATTATAATATTATAACATGTATTAACAACAATGAATATAAAAGTAAAACAAAATGAATATAAAAGACAGATAAAGCAAGTTTTATTAAGCCTTATTTCTTTTTTAATGTATACATTTAGGCCAACAGTCATGTTGCTTGAGAGCTGCAACGATTTTATAATTTTTAATAATCACATAGTGTCTTTTGATAAAGTAATTTTTATTGAATATAGTCATAATAATTAAAATACGTTGAAAACGTATCAAGTTAAAATTTCTGCGGCCTTAGCCGAGCCCTATGTTCAAATGCAAGCGTCCTTGCCCATATTTGCGAGGTATATAATGCTGCCAACCATCGAGCCATCATTAAACAAACGCAGTATAGCTCTAATTTAACCCAAATTGTAACAAAGCAAAACAACAGCCGATAAATATTTAAACGTATCAAGTTAAATCTCTGCGGCCTTAGCCGATTCCTACGTTCGAATGCAAGCGTACTTGACCGCCCTTGAGAGCTAATTGGATTACTGGTTAATTGGAATAAAATCACAATTATCAGTACATAATAAATTGCTATTATATAAGCAAATATTGAAACCTATATGGACATACGGATTTCAATTATGGGAATGTTCGGCAAAGAGTAACATAAAAGAAATACAAATTTTTCAGAACAAAGTCCTGAGAGCTATTGTGGGTGCACCCAAATACTATTGGGCTGATTACTTACATCGAGACCTTCAGATACCCACAGTCAGTCAAGAAATCAAGAGAATTGCAAGGGGGTATGAGGAAAGACTTCATTCTCATACGAATATTGAATTTTTGCAACTTTTATATACCACCAGAACAGGACACAGACTCAAAAGAATCAAAGCATCTGATCTTGTGTAGTATTGTGTAGTGAGGTGCAGATATTAAAAAATTCAGCAGTGACATGTATAAACATTATTTCATCATAGACTGAGTTAGGGCCGATGGGTCCTCTTTGTTATATACCTAGATTTAAGTTAGTATAAAGACAAATTGTAGGTTAGACAAAGTATCATAAGTAAGGTTATTTTCAGAACTATAATAACTTCCGTGCATTTAACATGTTATAAGTGTACATGCTCTTTCTTTACTTTTATGCTATAAGCATAAGTATGGAATAATAGATGAAGTAATATATGTTTGCCTATTAAAACGTAAAATATATGAATAAAACTATTTTGAAATTGATATTAGACTTTGGCATGTATATTAAAACAATAAAGAACAAAATTAGGTAATGCATTTTGTAAAAAAATAGAAATGCATATTAAGCAAATGTATTTACAATTATTAAATTAACCATTGATTTTGCAAAATTTAGTTTAAAGAACAAAATATTATATAGTCACATATATTATTGCATTAATCCTAACACCTTAATATCTTTCATCCATAATTCCTATCTAAAATATATATATAATAAAAAAATAAAATTTCCAAATAGAATAGCATTATTCTTTACTTATTTTTTTCAATATTCGAACTCGCCCTTGCAGATAGCTCATCTTTAGTTTGTCTTCGATTATTTTCAATGATCTATTACTTTCTACTTTGTCTTATTTACCATTTATATAAAAGATCTTAACAGCCTTTAGAATGATTAGAATTTTTAACCAGTTTTTGAAAAAGCTCACCTGCTATTCCAGTAGTCAATTTCACTGGATAATAGAGCCGCCATTAAATTTAATTTAGACTAATTTTAAGTCGGTGAAAATAAATTTGACTATATATAAATAAATATAATAAAAGTTATAGCTATATAGTTATGTATGTAGTTAGTTATATAGTTAGTTAACTATATAGTTAGTTAGCTATTAAAGTAATTAAAGTAATTAAAAATAAAATATTGTATATAAAATAATAACATCTAAAACCAATAAATTAAACTCACAATAAAATAATACAATTTAATTTTTTTTTTCTCTTCAGTACTTTTCAGCAAATATAGATAGTACCTGAAATAAAATTAAAAACAATAATTCAATTAACTTTGCCACTATAAATACTCGTCCACTTTTTTTTAAGCTTAGTTTAGTGGTGTTCGGTGTGTGATAGATATCTCAGTGTTTTGAAGAAATTTCTTAGAGAAAGTGTCCATTATGTTAGTACTAACAGAGACTGTTAACTTTAAAGGAAGCAATCTTACGTAAGTTTCATTTAAAATATATATATGTATATAGAAAAATGTTAATGCTATTCGTTTCTTTAAACTAATCTGTAAAAACTATTTAACTAATAACTGTAGCTATAGTAATAACAATTTGCTTTTACAGCATCGTAGAATACAATTTAAGAAAGTCATGAGGCCAGAGGATACAGAAAATTCCTGGAAATTGGAGGATAATCGAACCAGAATAAAATTTCTGCTGTAAGTATATATATTGATTGTTGATATGTTGATGATTTATATATAAATAATATAATAAGATATAACATAATGTAATAATATATCTGAGAATTGAAGAGCTGGGTGTTTTCGCTTTGTTGTTGGGAATTCTATAATTCTGCAAAAACGTTTTGTCTCCCGGTGAATATCACACTATTTATGCAAGGACTAGTTCAGATTATTGTTACCGCTAATTGTTTTGATACAGGATGGATACTCACACGGCCATTCTGACAATTTAATTCGTTCTCGAATTAACTCCAGTATATAGCTCATAATTTTTTTAAATTCAATTTCAATCATTTTAAGTGACTATATTATAAGTGACCCCATTTATTAGAAACACGTAACGCATTTTAATATTTCTAAAGTTTTTTTTAATTTTCTTGTTTTTTTTGTATTTATTATATATTTTTTATTTTACATTGTGTTATCAGTATTATTTTTCTAAAATGCTTCATTTGTGTTTAAGGTTTCTATTTTTTAATTGTTATATAGAGCCTGTGTGCTGACACAGGCTCTATATTCAGACGCACTAACACGTGTTTACTGGAAAATAATTATTTTTTTTTAAACTTTATTATGTTTTCCAAATCTAAAAATGTCTGAAATCCGAAGATTTAAAGTCGCTCCATGAAACAAAATCATCTTGAATTCATTACAAATTTCAAAACATGTCACCTTTTTCAAATTGATAAATATGTCGCATACCAATCCTGCAACAACTAAAAATAATTATGATTTAAAAATCAGAGTTAAATTAGTTTAGAGCTTATTCGTTGTCAAATATGTCACAAGCCGCGCGGCCATTCTACTAATAGATCTAATGCTAACAACCTAAACTTGACCATTAAGGTCGTAAAACGATCAATGACCATTTTTTTGAAGTATTTATAACATATTTACATATATCAAAAATTTGTTGATATTTAAACATGATAATATCATCCTAATTTTGATCAGCAAAACTTTTTCTTGGCCATACAACTTTGAATTGATTGCTTTTTGGGAATCAAGCTTTTAGACATTTTCAGCATAAAATTTTAACTTGCCCTTATTCTGACACTAACTAACTGTTTGATTAACTTAATATAATTACTAGTTTAAGCGAGTAATAAAACTTACAAAATATTTTAGTCATTAAAATTCATTTTAGAAAGTGACAATACTGAACGGGTCTCTTATTAAAAAAAAACTGAAGAAAGCCGACTATCCGAAAATGTGCAACATTTGTTTTAAATTATGCAGTCCCGAACTATTCGTATTCTACTAATATTAATCTTAAAGGATGAGACTCGGTTTTACTGACTGGCCTGACTTATTCAGACCGGTCGGCTTTGTTATTGTTCTTGAAACCTAAAAAGCTCAATCCTAAAACATCATAAAATTTAGAAAAATTATGTAAAAATACTTTAAACATAGAAAATATTATCGAACAAAAGTGGTGTAACAATGAAAGGTTTTCTTAACTGTTTTGACTGACTTGATGAGGTTTTCTGCAATACTTTTATTACAGCAGTAAAAGTAATTTTGAATAGTGTCCAGTTTTAGAAATTATTTTTGGAGTTTTGTTTGTTATAATTTGTTAAATATGTTAGAAACTTTTTGTAGTTTTCGAAATTCCCTTTAATTTAAATTGTTTAGCAAAATATTTCAAATGATAATGTTTATTTGAGAAGTGAAAATATTTGTGAGCAATTTTATATTATAATTAGAATGTTAAATTACCAGATTGCCTTTTGAAATATTAGTAATTTCTGTAATTTTCAATATTCTTTCTAACTTAAGTTGTTTAAGCAAAATAATTCAAACAATAATATTTATTTGAAAAGTGAAAATATTGGTAATACTTTAATTAGAATGTTAAATCACTCTATTATCCAAACTATTAATATTTATCGCATCAAATATAACAACAAACATTTGGTATTAGTTCTGTCAGTTAACAGAAAAAGCCAATTAAAATATTAAAATATATTGCAAAACTTACTATTTTTTTCTCAAACGAATATGATCTTCAAATGTTGATTTTTTTAAATATGAACAGATAGTACTTACAGTTTCTTCATTCTTCAGACCAGAATTTTCTATCATCTCAAATGATTGTCCATCTTCATGCAATGATAATACATCAATGTTGTTGATGTCTCTTTTAACAATGCTCTTAAAATTAAGTTGCGGACAACTGGTCCGAATTTAGCAAAATGAGTGCGGTCTAGTATCCTTAGGATACATTACCCCATAAAAATCTCCGAATTTGGCGCATGCGCTTATTGAGTCCCCATTAATTTTTAAACAGAGAGTAATCCGAGTTTGGCGCATGCGTACGTTCAGCTTCATTTACTTGCATTTTTTATCGTGATTATTAGATTTAATGTCGAAAATATATATAAGCATGTAATTAGGTTCAATTTTATGCAAAAAAGTGTTGATTAAAAAGAGATAATAAAAATAAATTCTATATGATTTGAAATTAACGGAATTATTTATGGCTTACTCGAATAATTTTACAATTCATAGTTGACAGTACGACACAGCTACTTCAGGGAAACCAGAGAAGAGACTGTTGAGTATCTGTGTCGGGGTTTAGAGGTCCAGCTCCATTCTTAGGTACTTGTTTTACTTATATATTATTTTTAACATGTTTTAGGTCAGATATGCTGGAGAGGACTGAACTCTATACCTACTTTACAGGAGGGGAGCTCGAGCAGAAAATATTTCTAAAGAGCCACAATATAGATCAATATTACCGATATGTAGTCAGAGTGATACTAGATTTGTATAAAATTTCGGACTATCTTCACCCTACTGTATGTCTACTTTTGACAAGTAATTTTCCTCTAAAATAAATAGGAAGTATACTTCACCATTAATTGCATAAATATCACATCTTAAATATCTTAAGAACATTATTATGTAATTTTCTACTATCTTAAATGATACCTGTGCTTGTCTTATTTGCAAATTATCAATTGCAAGTATGTTGCATCTTTAGTGTTCATTGTATCACCAAAAATTGTATATCATATCTTAAGTTTGAACCATAATTAGGTAATTTTCTAGCTCTTAGAATAGAGAGTTTACATATATTATTTGTAAAAGAATCACTTGCATTCATCTTGTACATCAACTGTGTAAGTCAAAAAATAATAATTCGCTTTCAGTCAACATAATTTTGTACATGTAGCAAAATGTAGTTATATTTTTAATAAAAAATTATACAATAGCAACAAACATACTTTAATTTTCCTATTTATACCCCCCTTTAATAATATTATAGGAATACTAGCAGACCCGGCAAACATAATATCATAACGTTATTCCTCATCCTGAGTGATGTGTAATGCTTATCAACGATTTTATTTATTGTTTCAACACACGTGTAGTAATATCATGGCCATTCATTGATGTTTGACTTGTCAACAACAAAAGTTAATTTAATCCCAGTATTGAAATAGAATAATGCGTAGAGTGATATTCAAAGTTATTTTGAGCATACGTCCTCTAAATTTGTGACATCAAAACGTAGCAATATTGCCTCATCAACTCTGAGTTTGATGAAGCTGATACTAAGTGTTTTTTAAGACTGTAAAGGTTCGGATTATAGAAAGGCCTAATTGTAATTTAAAAAAAGGGCTAAGCCAATATTTCAAACTTATGATATCATCATCTGATTATGCTATTAAAAAAAACAATCACCTCAATAAGCTTCAATAAAGGACAATGTAGACTCATGAACTTCTATAGTGATTCCGCAATATATTGGAAATATTTTGCAAAAATTACTATTGTATTACTATATTATTTGTTTCTGTTTTTAAGACAGCTAGATATTGAAAAGATAAATAGCGAATTTTTGAAGGTCAATCCAATTTCTATAAGATATTTCCGTATTTTTTTTTTCATCAAAAATGTCTATGTAGAAAACTGGTAATCTAAATATGCTTTATTGGTCCGTTTGAATTTACATTTTCGAATAATTTAGAGTACATGTTTGATAGCTTTAGCAGCGTTCTTGTGTTACTGTATGAACACATTTTAACAATACCTGTGTGTTTACAAAACAGCAAGACTCAATTAAAAAAAAAGAAAATTCTGAAGTGTTCGACAAGGGCAATAAGCCTGAAGTGTTATGTACTTCTCTGTATCGGTTACCTCTGTTAAATTTTGCTGAGATAGTTGTTAAAAAAAATAATTCTTAAATCATGTAAAATGTCAAATAACTAACGAGGATAAAATCTTAAAGTATACTTGACGCGTCACTCTATACTATGTAGAATCGGTATTTCAGTTAATTAGCTAAATTGATTAAGATCCGGAAATTCGGAATACGGAATCCGAAATGAATTGATTCGGTCATTCTGCTAATATATGGAAATGTAAGTTTTAAAAACATAGAGGCATCTAATAAATCAAAATAAAAACAATTATAATATTATAACATGTATTAACAACAATGAATATAAAAGTAAAACAAAATGAATATAAAAGACAGATAAAGCAAGTTTTATTAAGCTTTATTTCTTTTTTAATGTATACATTTAGGCCAACAGGCATGTTGCTTGAGAGCTGCAACGATTTTATAATTGTTTATAATCACATAGTGTCCTTTTGATAAAGTAATTTTTATTGAATATAGTCATAATAATTAAAATACGTTGAAAACGTATCATGTTCAAATGCAAGCGTCCTTGCCCATATTTGCGAGGTATATAATGCTGCCAACGATCGAGCCATCATTAAACAAACGCAGTATAGCTCTAATTTAACCCAAAATGTAACAAAGCAAGACAACAGCCGGTAAATATTTAAACGTATAGAGTTAAATCTTTTTGCGGGCTTAGCCGACATTTACGTTCGAATGCAAACAACCATAGCATGGCCCCGATTTAATCAATATTGTAACAAAGCAAGAAACCAGCCGGTGGACATAAGTAAGTATCAAGTTAAATCTCTTTGCTGTCTTAGCCGACTCCTACGTTCGAATGTAAGCATCCTTGACCACCATCGCGAGGTACACAATGCCGTCGATGATTGATCCATGATCCAACAACCGCAACACAACTCGATAGATATTTTAATTTTTCTTATTTTTTCAATTAATTTTTAATTCAAATTTTTTTTTCCTTCTTTATTTCTTAGGGAAACCTGCAGTAAACTGAAAACGGTGCGCACCACAAGTCCGAACTGTTTTAAGGAAATACAGAACTTTATCGTTGATGAATTACGCACAGGACACTCGATAACTCACTCGCAAATCGAGGCGGGCGTGGCATGGGACCCGGCGAAAATCATACAGTTTATTTCGAAGTCTCTCGAAGAATACTTGTTAACGTAGTTGATTGACGACTGTTATTGCAATGACCGTTATACCACTCTGTACGTTGTACCCTGTATATATCAAGAGAGTAATCAATATAATAGTTTTGTTAAATATTGAAATAAAAGCATTTATTACAACTGATATTTTATTTGTGGCATTCCAGTAGCGATCACATGTAATTTAATTTTTGATGTGCCAGGAAAATGCAAAAGGTTCTGTTGTAGTCTTTTAGAATTATGTAGAGACCTACCATAAATTTAGGAATGTAAATATGTCATACCTTGTTTCCAATCCAGCAGCAGATTTATTTATTTAAAATTAGTTTTATTGATCAGGTTTTAGTCTATGAATACATCCAATTACTGGAGCAATGCGTTATAGTGCACAATTAATAAATAAAAATATCAATTGGGACCGCCCGTAAGGCCGCGATAAGTTCAGATGTGCTTAGATTGAATACTGTCTCTGTTCCTAAACTTGATAGTAACTGCATGATCGGCTTTATTTGCCAATCGAGTTTCGGATATTTTTTTTGTAATGAAATATATTTCTGCACCACTGTCATCATTATACTTAAATATTAACATCTTATTTCCACACAAAACAGTACCAATAGGGGTTTATTAAGATTGCCTATCTTATTTGGAGATAGAATTTTACTTTGTTTACAATTTTTAGACCAACAATTATTTTTAGTGTGGCCTGGTTTATTGCAATTGGTACAGACATGTAAAGTGAACTTATATTCACTGCTCCTATTATCAGAACTATTCATATTCTCAAAATTATTTCGTCTAATTGGTCGCCATTCACAAGAATAACCGGCCTTGTAAGTGATTTGCCAGCCTTAACTATCATAATGCTATCACTTACCATTAATTTATCTTTATATTGATTACTTATCCAAATCATTCCCAATAAAATAGCTGCTATTATAGCTATTATTAGCAGACGGGGAAGGTTACCACGCCATACTCGGTTTTTAGACTAATTCGATTATTTCTAGCTCCTGGTCTCATAAGATTTTAAGCTAAGTTTTTACACAGTCGGATTTTACCATTTTTAAGTGGATGGTTCCATCGACTACTTTGTTACCATCAGCACTTATGTCAATAGGGTGGTCTCTTTTTGACTCACTGTTATTTTCTATTTCAGCAATATCAGCAAATTGTTGAATGGTTTTAATGTTCACTGTTATTCTAACTACACATACTTGATTGGATAAGAATCTCGCTTCTCATGTTAGGAATAAAGGCCCTATTTATTTAAGTAAAATGCTTTATTCGACAAAAATACTGGCTTATTCGTCAATGTCTACATGTATCCAATTTATGCTGACCTATTTATATATTAACTGACTCTAAAAATGTTGTTTGTACTCTTTATAGAATATTATCTGAATAAAATCTTGTGACGGAAATGTTACATTTTCACTTTTATTTTCATTTTCAAATGGTACAGCTAAAGAGATACATGTTACGTATTTTAAACGAATTATAGTTATATAGTTAACATTATAAAATACTTATAAGTTAAATTACTACAGAGAACACGTTGTTAAATAATAGCTTTCCACATTTCCGCCAAGTGAAGTCAATTAGTTCTTCATTGTTGATTTTTAAAAGTTATTTATGACATAGCATAGGATTCCTAAAAAAGTAGTGCATTCCGTTGGAAAAACTACCACTTCCTCGAATGCAACAGTTTAATCAAATGATGTGACCATGTGGGATGCTACATATGTGATGGTTTCCTATTTAAATAGACTATTTCGCTAAAAGAGAACATTTAAAAAATAATTTAAAATTTCTATTTAATTTAGCAGCTATGTTGAAAATTTCAATCCGTTCGAGTTTATATATTTCTAATTTAGTACAAATAGTCATCCCAACTCGAAAAAGAGCTTTCAAAATGCTTTTCTGAAAAAAATTAAACGGAACTTCTTTGTATATCTTGAAGTAGATAATTAACAAAAAGGTCCAAAAAAATCTAATAACTTCTGGATAGTTCCACAAACTATAAACACTCCGACTGTACGACTTGTTGCACTCTAGAAAAAAAATTCTGAATAACATATTTATTATCTCAAAATCTAGGTGGTTTTTCATACGCTTTTTAGGGAAACTGAGATTAATTTGACATTTTTGGGGAATTCTTAATATGGAGATTTTCATTATAAGGCCGGCAATATAAAAAGCAACATTAAATGCATAAATTGGTAACAAAGTAAATTTGTGATTTTACATGGTTATGCATTAATTTAAATAAGCTTTTCCAACATTCTCAGTATTTGTTGCTAAAAATGTACTTGACAGAGAGAGATTTGGCCAAAACCAAAATTATGAACACATTGAGTTACACCCTATATAATCAGGACATTCTCAAGATAGTGTATAATACAAATAGTTATACCCCACAAGATAATAGATATATTACTAGTTAATAACCCCCCTACGCAGTGGATACTAAATATATTGGAATGTATATTGAATGACGCCCTAATTGCTTGCCATATGACGGTGGAAGTGAAGTGAAACTTGAGTATGAGAAAACTCTGTGCAAAGTATCATTACACAGTCAAAAATATAAATTTGGGTCTGATTATATTATGTATGTACCAATTAAATTAGTTATACTAAATGAAAAATAGTTATCTTATATAGGGAAATGTCAAAGTCATCGAATATAACGGTTGGTTATATTATATATCATATTTTAATGGTATAGAAATAAAATATTAGAATTTTTTATAGTATAACCGACGAATAAATGAGGTAGACTAATCAGTTTTTAGTGGCCATACTTCCTGATAAGGACGCACTGATATATATTTGTTAATATTCAAAACTTTAATATAGTTAAAGTAGGTAGTAAGTTAATTTGTTATTGGAACTACTACAACTTAATAAAAAACTCTTTTTTACTATGTGTTTCAATTCCTTTTTAAAACATTAACACTTCAGTTGTGATAATTTGGCCTAAACTCAAGTTAATTAAAGCAAGATATGCTTCAAATATCTACAACATAATCTTTTATCAATGTGTAGGTTGGTGGCGGTTAATATTAAGTTTGCTTTACTTAGTAAGCAGATTATAATAAATAAATTTGTTCTATCAGAACAATTAATAATTCAAATAAAAATTCAAAAATTCAAAGGAGATACTAACGAAAGAGATTAAATAATTCGAGATTATACTGAAAAGACAGAAGAACAGAAAATTATCAATCTAATGTTGGGAAAAAGGTATCAAATTGGATTGTTAATAAAAATGGCGTGTAAATTTTTCTTCGATGTGAGTACTAAAATGGAAATGGAAAAACAGTACTAAAATGTAAATACCCCAAGCAATTTATAAATTAGCCTTACTCATCAGCGAGACGAAGGTATTGGCAAATACATATAAAATGTAAGGTATTCTGGGTGCAAGAAAGATGGACAGGATAACACCAGTCGAATCCGAACAAAATATAAGGCTATATGGGATTATATATAGGAGAAAACACAATATATAACACATATCACTAGTTGTTCACAAAAATGTGTTAAAGAAAATACTATAATTAATTTTACATTTTATTTATTTACATATAAATCTTAAAATATTAATTTTAAAAATGAAAATCCTTAATGTTTACAAACTTATGTATAGCTTCAAATTAAAACTAAACTTAAAAACTTAAAATAACGTGTAGCTCTAACTGGCACGTAGCACATAAGATGAGACATCTATCAAGGTATTGTAGATGTTATTTATTATAAAATTAACTGTATTATTGTATATTTGTATATTTATGCTGATATCATAAATTGATTGTTCTATAATCTCAGCGGACGTCACAAGGTATATACCGGTTTCTTTCAAGGCTATTCGACTAAAAAAAATGAAGTTAATAGGAAATTAATATGTTGAATAGTAACTGTAAATAATATAACAGGAATAGTAATCAAATAAATACTTACATTCTTTTTATAACTCGTCGTCGGAAAGGAGTCGATGTCGTTGCTGTAACAAAATCAAATATGTGCGTTGGATCCATTGCTATTTATTTTTAAATTTAGAGAACTAAGTTGTACCTTCAAAACTGTTTTCAACTACTAACTTCCCAACACTAGTTCCTCCACTTATATAATGATGCAACGGAAATTTTGAAATTATTTTATTATGGCTTTAATATCCGCATCAGCTCTGAAACTTATTTTAAAATATACCTGAAAATGTATACAGAAAACTTATTAATATGAACTATAATTTAATACTGAATTTCAAAGGGATGAAATATTCCATTGAATCCAATGTAAATAAATATAGGGAAAAGGGAAACTGAAAAAAAAAAATAGTATTTTCGTTATGATAACATCAAATATTTAGTTTTTTTGTGAACAAAAAAACCTTTTGTTATGTTTGAATTATGAGGGTTGATAAAGTTTGATAATAAAAATTAGATTTTAAGCTTTTCATTACCAATAAAATTTTCTGAGCATGTGCGACGGAACCTTTTTAATACCACATAAAATGTATACAATTATTTAGATAGAGCACTTGTTTTGTTTGTTTAAAGCATATATAAACAAATGTTTTTTCTCTTCCTTCCAAAAGGTCCACTTACAACCACAAAAGAATTTTGTATTAAACATACAAATAATCTCTAAAGCAATCTCTGTATTTGAAAGGACCAAAGTTCACATATATTATATTGTATTAGATATTGGATTCTAACAGTGTCCAATATTTACATATCTACTAATTAATATCTAAACTCAAATAGGATTGTTATCATTACATTAGCCACCATAGGGATTGATTTTCTGGTCGATTGCTGGCTAACTAGAAATGTAACCAAGAATTATTAGTGGTACTGATAATTCGAGTAGAGTCATGCAAAATATGATTAGATCAAAATAGGCAACTTATGTTTCTTCTACAGTTTATATGACACGCAGCGACAGTGTAACGAAATAATTCTCACTAAATAAAAACAGATTTAAGAATCATATTGTCTGTAGAATAAGGGATATATCATATTATTTGATCATTTAATATTGATTCAATAATAAAACATTCTACAAACATAAATACAAGTAGAAGATTGATAAGAGTTTCTAATAATACCCTTAATCTTGAAATATGTTTTTAGTACTTAAATATTTTTAGAAAATCAATATAATCATTTATTAACGAACTAATTTGATATAATAATTTTATTAGAGGTAATTCGGACCTGACCTGTGCAATATTTTAATTCAGTTTCAAAAAAGGTATCTTAAGAGGTTCAAAGCAACTAAATTATTATTTCACCTATTTGAACACCAAAATCAATAAGCATAAAACTGTTCTAATATAAATAAAATTAAATATGTTTAAACTTGGCAAGATAATCAATGTATTTTATTGCCTTTTATCTTATTGCCTTTTATTCGTTCAATAGAAAGTGACTCCTATTAATACATCATAACAAAAGAATATTGAAACTAATATTTCACAATATTATACCGTAAAAAATGTGTTAATAAATGTCAAAACATAATTTTATACTGAGTCATTATAGTCTGAAAATCGCCTCTATTCAATATATATTTACAATTCGTCCACTCAGACAACCCCCGGTGTCCAATATTTTCTTATAACTGCTTTTTGCAGCGGTAATAAGGGACAATAAAAGAGATCCTTGTTAAGGCACATCAACAAAGAATATTAAAAATGATATTTCATAATATTATACCAAAACAAGACGTTAATAAATGTCAAAACATAATTTTATATTTGGTCATTATAGTGTCAAAATCGATTCTATTAAATTTACACTTCGTCCATTCAGACAAACCTTTAAAAGAACATTTGTCTAACATTTTCTTATAACTGCTTTTTGCAGCAGTGATAAAGGACAATTAAATATATCCTCGTTACTAAACCTCAAAAAAGAAACATCATTCTTTCAGTATTAAACCAAGAAAAGTTTAATTATTACGGAAAATAATTAATTCATATTTTGTTATTAAAATTTTTTTGTTGCAGCTTTGACAGATATCGTTACTTCACGACAATACACATCATAGAGTAATTTAATTAATATAAATGCTATAATAAAATGATGTAATTCACAAACATAGAGTAATATATAGATCGTATTTAAGGCAAATAATTTCGTAATTGTTTTGCGTGGTCTCAGCAGGAAGGCGCTGAATAGGTTATTTCGCTGAATTTCATTGGTTATTTTAAATTACCATTAGAGGCACCTGTAAAAAAGATATTTTAATATGAAAGCATTTCATTGGCTGAGAACTTTATACGTATCACGAGACCAACCTCTGACGTCACATTCTACTGACCAATTAAATTTGTAATAAAATCCAAATGAAATTTTCCAAAATAATTTATTCAAATAAAATTCTATATAAATACAAATATTATAAAATATTATAAAACCAAAAATATAATTATTTAATGATATATTCATTATAAAAATAGATTTATATAAATAAAAAATAATTAAATGTGAATATAAGAAAGTCTAGATTGCAGCCTTATTGAATACATAAGATATTTTATGGCAAATATAATTAAAATTGTCTATAGCGCTTTTTTCCTTTTTCGTATTTCTTTACTCTTATCAATTTAAACGATATGCATTAAATTTTCTTAAATTAAAATCTTTTTAAAATTAAATCTTTTTGTTCCCTCATTCTGAAAGCAGTGCAGCGCAGCTGAGACTCTGTGTCTGCTTATATTTTACTTGCTTGTTCAACGCAAAAATTTATTGAGACAAGTTATAATTATTTTTACAATGCTATTGTGAAAATTGCTAAACGGATCATTAAAACCCTTAAATTGTACGGTATATGTCAGAATGGAGAAAATATACCAAAAGTTATACTTTATAGGACGTCGACAAAAAAATAATATGTATGATATTTATCAAAATTACTATTGTGCTCTTGTTATGGTAAAATTAAGGAGTTAAGGAGAGAGCTTAGGGATCTATTAGCGATACAATAAAACAAGCCCTTGTCTATAAAGTCAAGCTCACCTTGTTGATCTACAAATTGTATAATTTTATTTTATACTAATGTATTTTTTAACATCTTTGTTGAAAAATATAATGCTGGAATGAAGTGATAGTCAAGATGAATTGAATATAGCATTTATTAAATGATAAGTTGTAACAATTATTGGATTTCAATTTAACAGTTAAACATATTAATATTTAACATACTGTCATCTTATATATAAAAATGAATCGCAAAATGTGTTGGTAAGCGCATAACTCAACAACGCCTGGACCAATTTGGCCAAATCTTTTTTTAAAATGTTCGTTGAAGTTCAAGGATGGTTTTTACGGCGAGAAAAATTAGAATTATTGCTGGAAAAACCCTAAAAATAGCCCTTTTCTTTTTCCCATACAAATGATTTGTAACTAAAACGTAGTCAATTTGAGCTTTATTGCTATGGTATAAAGTTCATATTAAATTACAAGCACTCATTGTTGTCTAAGCAATGTAGGTGTGTTCCTAACGTCAAAGATCATATCTATCAAAACAATGTGCGTGTGTGCGTTGGAGCACAGAATACATAGTTGGAGGAGTTTAATGTCGCGTTCCGAAACTCGCGTTTCTTTTGAATTAGTTTCGGCACGCGAGATAAAATGCATCAGTTTCCACGTCATTACATCAGTCAAACAAAAATCGCGTTACCAATAGTGTTTTATTATTTTTAATATCCAAATTTTAAATAAATAAAACAATTCGTACGGCTTAAAAGGATTTGAGTTCAAGTCATATCCAATTTAAAAAAAAAAGTTGTCTGTTACAGATGACTTTTGACAGATGACAGATGAATTGTCAACTGATACACGAAACAAATTCGTATATCGTGTTTTGTGCAGAGTGTTTAGTTAGTTAGTGTTTGTTTAGTTCGTAATTAGTGAAAAAATAATTTATATTTGATATGCCTCCTATAAGACGAAGCAATTTAGGTAGAAGAACCAGAAATGCTATAAACCAAGCTAATTACCGATCTAATCGTACTGCACAAGAACGTGACGACGGAAATGAACGTGAAAGAATTCGGATATCACAAACGCGTGAAGCGCGAGCGCGACATTCAACTAATAATCGCGCAAGTTTGAATCGAGCTGCTTTCAGTTACGATGTGTCAATTGACTACAGTAACTACCAATGTGTTGTTATTGGTTCTATGAACTTGGTTTGCTCACACTGTAAGGCATTAAAATACAAAAACGAAGCCAATGGATTGTGTTGCGCAAATGGTAAAGAGAAATTGATACCATATCCAACATATAACATAATATATTGACACATATCCAACAATATAACAATTGCTTTCAAATGACTTCATTTGGGGCAACAAATGCAGTTCGGGAAAATTTTATGCCAATTTTCAAGGTATGTATTATAGCAGTTACTCATAATTATTTTAGCGAACAAAATTTTCTGTCACCAAAGTTAAGATGTGTTACTAATCTTCAATTTCTTAATCATTACGAAATATATCACTTAGTCATCATATTATATGGTGATTCAGTTTCAGTGACACTTTTATTATATTTTATATTTGATAGATATTAGTTAAAACTAAATATATACTTTTTAAGATCAAATATTATTTAAGTTTGATCACTGACAATCCATTAATTTAAACCACACCATAATATTTTTTTATTTACAGATACAAGGGCAAATATATCACAGAGCAGGTTCACTGTTACTAGTGTCAGATAGCGACAACAAATTCCTGCAAATTTATTTTATGGGCAATTCACCACAAGAAATTGATCTGCGTTGTGCACATAACAATTTAGTAAAGAGGTCTATTGTAGAACAATTACAAACTTTATTTCATCAACACAATCAATTGATTATATTGTTTAAAACTGCCCTGGATCTGATGCCATCCGATAATCACAAAATTGCAATCAGAGCTGATAAAACACCTGCAGGTCAACATACAAGACGTTTTAATGCACCAACTATTGATGAAGTTGCTATCGTTGTAGTTGGAGAAAATTTGGAATCCCGTGATATTGTTTTACATCGTCGGAATGATCAATTACAACGTATAAAGGAAACACACCGCTCATATGATGCACTGCAATATCCCATTATATTTTGGCAAGGTGAAGATGGCTACGATTTATCAATAAAAATGATAAATCCCATTACAGGTAACTAAAATATTAGTTTAGCTAGGCGATAATATCTCAGTCACTATATTATGTATTTGAATGTTATTAAAACAAAATCTGTTTACAGGTTCTGAAACCAACAAAAAAGTCAGTTCAATGAACTATTATTCATACCGCCTAATGATTCGGGAAAATGAAGATAATCACATATTGAAATGTCGGCGATTATATCACAAATATGTTGTTGACATGTATGTTAAAATTGAAACGGAGAGATTAACATTCATCAGGTTGAATCAAACCAAACTCCGATCTGAAGAGTATATTCACCTTCGAGATGCGATTAATACTGATGGAAATGCACAGAATGTCGGTCGGATGACTATTCTTCCAGCAACATACATCGGAAGCCCTCGGCATATGCACGAATATGCTCAAGATGCCATGTCGTATGTTCGTCATTATGGTACAGCAGATTTGTTCATCACATTTACATGCAATCCGCAATGGATAGAAATTAAGCAGGAGTTATTCCCTGGGCAATCACCCATTGATCGTCATGATATTACAGCCAGAGTCTTTACACAAAAGTTGAAATCTTTAATGAATTTCATCGTAAAACATAATGTGTTTGGTGAGACACGCTGCTGGATGTATTCTGTGGAGTGGCATCGATTAAATACATTTGCAAATATGTAACCAAAGGGTGTGATATGGCTGTGATTGGAATTGGTGCAGAGAATTCTAATGATGAAGTTACCCAATACCAAATGGGCCGCTATGTCAGTAGTAATGAAGCAGTTTGGCGAATATTTTCTTTTCCTATTCATGAGAGACACCCTTCAGTTGTTCACTTAGCTGTGCATTTAGAAAATGGACAAAGAGTGTATTTTACAGCACAGAACGCAGTACAAAGAGCTTCTCAGCCACCATCTACTACATTAACCAGTTTTTTTGAGACATGCCAAAACGATGATTTCGCACAAACATTGCTATATTCTGAAATGCCAAAATATTATACCTGGAATCAATCCTCAAGGAGATTTATACGACGGAAACAAGGAAAACCAGTTCCAGGATATACAGATGTATATTCTACCGATGCGATTGGCCGGATTTATTCAGTACATCCAAGCAATGATGAATGTTTTTATTTACGACTGCTATTAGTCAATGTACGTGGCCCAACATCATTCCAACAGTTACGAACTGTTGATGGTGAATTGTGTGGATCCTACAGAGAAGCCTGTCAACGTTTACAATTGCTTGAAAATGACGCTCATTGGGATCAAACTCTCAATGATACTGTAATATCATCACACGCTCATCAAATACGAACATTGTTTTCTATAATCATATCTACATGCTTCCCATCAAACCCAATTGATTTGTGGATGAAGTACAAAGATTATATGTGTGATGATATTTTGTATCAATTACGGAATAGAATGGGAAATCCAAATATACAAATCAGTGAAGAAATTTACAATGAAGCATTGATTTCAATTGAGGACATGTGCTTGATAATGTCAAACAAACTATTAATTCAATTAGGCCTGACCGCGGCCAATCGTCCAATGCATGACGCTTTTAACCAAGAGTTGCATCGAGAAAGACTGTATGATCTCAACGCTTTGAAAGAATTAATTCAAACAAATCTTCCACTGTTAAATGAACAACAGAAGTATGTATTTGAAACTCTTATGAAAGTAACAAATGATGAAACTGGAGGGATTTTCTTCTTAGATGCATCTGGTGGTACAGGAAAAACCTTTTTGTTTTCATTAATATTAGCACCAATTCGCTCACAAAATAAAATTGCACTTGCACTCGCTTCGTCGGGAATCGCAGCAACTTTGCTTGAAGGTGGTCGAACAGCCCATTCAGTACTAAAATTGCCATTAAATATGCAAAGCAATGAAACTCCATCCTGCAACGTTTCGAAGAACTCTGCAATGTCAAAGGTTTTGCAGCAATGTAAATTGATTGTTTGGGATGAATGCACGATGGCACATAAAAAATCTTTGGAGGCTTTAGACAGATCCTTAAAAGATCTACGTAGCAATAATAACCGATTTGGTGGTGCAATGATTTTATTAGCAGGAGATTTTCGTCAAACATTGCCAGTGATTCCACGGTCAACGCCAGCTGATGAACTCAATGCATGTCTAAAGTCCTCCAATTTGTGGAAACATGTCAAAGTACTTCATTTAAGCAAGAATATGCGTGTAGAGTTGCAAAATGACCAATCTGGAAACATATTCTCTAAACAACTCATTGGCACTGGTAATGGCAAATTTCCTATAGACATGTTGACTGGCTGCATTAACTTTCCTCAAAGTTTTTGTCAGTTAACTCGATCAAAAGATGAACTTATTCAGAAGGTGTTTCCAGATGTTTCTCAAAATTACAGAAACCATGATTGGTTGAGCGAACGAGCTATACTGGCTGCAAAAAACATAGATGTAAATGAATTAAATTTAAAAATTCAAGAACAAATTACAGGCGAATTGAGGATATATAAATCAGTTGATTCGGCTACTAATCAAGATGATGTAGTCAACTATCCACCGGAATTTTTAAACTCGCTGGATTTGCCAGGATTGCCACCTCACAATCTTCAATTAAAGGTTGGATCGGTGGTTATAATGTTGCGAAATATCAACCAACCGCGTCTTTGCAACGGTACACGGTTAGCGATAAAAAAATTACTAAACAATGTGATAGAAGCAACTATGCTCAATGGAAAGTATAAAGGAGAAGATGTTCTCATACCGCGCATCCCAATGATTCCGAGTGATGTGCCATTTGAGTATAAACGACTACAGTTTCCAGTGCGGCTTGCTTTTGCTATGACTATAAACAAGTCCCAGGGGCAATCATTAAGTGTTTGTGGTATTAATCTAGAAAACCCATGTTTCTCACATGGTCAATTGTATGTTGCCTGTTCCCTTGTTGTAAAACCATTAGATTTGTTTATCTATGCGCCAGGTAATCAAACAAAAAACATCGTATACCACAAAGCACTACAATGATAATAATAATAATAATTATGATTCACATGATTAACAATAAAGCGATTACTTACTTTTCAATCCTTATATATGTTTTATTTAATTACTTTTTATTCAAAACGCCCTATCACCAGGGTGATGGTTCTGTTCAGGAGAATTTTTTAAAATATGTAGGCACAAAAACTGCCACATTACAAATATTTTTGACAGGACGAAGTCTGTCGGGTCAGCTAGTATTATCATAAAAATATTTAAATATAGAAATAGTATAAATAGTAGTAAGAGTAGAAATTTTTATGTAATCATATTTACTTAGGAAATTGGTTCTATCTGCTTATCTTGCATTCTAATAATTTTTAAAGTTAGATATTTGCAATAATAAATATGACGTTATATAAAATATTATGTAATACTATGTATGCCGATTTATTCAAAAGCTAAATATTCTACTGGTACTGCACAGCCCAGAAAAAGTTGTTAACCGTATAGTTAGAATATAATGCTGGAAAGAAATAATAGTCAAGATAAATTGAACATAGTATTTTTTAAATGATAAGTTGTAACAATTATTGGATTTCAATTTAACAATTAAACATATTAATATTTAACATACTGTCATATTATCATAAAAATATTTAAATATAGAAATAGTATAAATAGTAGTAAGAGTAGAAATTTTTATATAATCATATTTACTTAGGAAATTGGTTCTAACTGGTTATCTTGCATTCTAATAATTTTTAAAGTTAGATATTTACAATAATAAATATGACGTTATATAAAATATTATATAATACTATGTATGCCGATTTATTCAAAAGCTAAATATTCTACTGATACTGCACAGCCCAGAAAAAATTGTTAACTGTATAGTTAGAGTATAATGCTGGAATGATATGACAGTCAAGATAAAATGAACATAGCATTTATTAAATGACTAGCTGACCCGACAGACTTCGTCCTGTCAAAAAGATTTGTAATGTGGCAGTTTTTGTGCCTACGTATTTTAAAAAATTCTCCTGAACAGAACCATCACCCTGGTGATAGGGCGTTGTGAATAAAAAATAATTAAATAAAACATATATAAGGATTGAAAAGTAAGTAATCGCTTTATTGTTAATCATGTGAATCATAATTATTATTATTATTATCATTGTAGTGCTTTGTGGTATACGATGTTTTTTGTTTGATTACCTGGCGCATAGATAAACAAATCTGATGGTTTTCCAACACGGGAACAGGCAACATACAATTGACCATGTGAGAAACATGGGTTTTCTAGATTAATACCACAAACACTTAATGATTGCCCCTGGGACTTGCTTATAGTCATAGCAAAAGCAAGCCGCACTGGAAACTGTAGTCGTTTAAACTCAAATGGCACATCAGTCGGAATCATTGGGATGCGCGGTATGAGAACATCTTCTCCTTTATACTATCCTTTGAGTATAGCTGCCTCTATCACATTGTTTAGTAATTTTTTTATCGCTAACCGTGTACCGTTGCAAAGACGCGGTTGGTTGATATTTCGCAACATTATAACCACCGATCCAACCTTTAATTGAAGATTGTGAGGTGGCAATCCTGGCAAATCCAGCGAGTTTAAAAATTCCGGTGGATAGTTGACTACATCATCTTGATTAGTAGCCGAATCAACTGATTTATATATCCTGAATTCGCCTGTAATTTGTTCTTGAATTTTGAAATTTAATTAATTTACATCTATGTTTTTTGCAGCCAGTATAGCTCGTTCGCTCAACCAATCATGGTTTCTGTAATTTTGAGAAACATCTGGAAACACCTTCTGAATAAGTTCATCTTTTGATCGAGTTAACTGACAAAAACTTTGAGGAAAGTTAATGCAGCCAGTCAACATGTCTATAGGAAATTAGCCATTACCAATGTCAATGAGTTGTTTAGAGAATATGTTTCCAGATTGGTCATTTTGCAACTCGACACGCATATTCTTGCTTAAATGAAGTACTTTGACATATTTCCACAAATTGGAGGACTTTAGACATGCATTGAGTTCATCAGCTGGCGTTGATCGTGGAATCACTGGTAATGTTTGACGAAAATCTCCTGCTAATAAAATCATTGCACCACCAAATCGGTTATTATTGCTACGTAGATCTTTTAATGTTCTGTCTAAAGCCTCCAAATATTTTTTATGTGCCATCGTGCATTCATCCCAAACAATCAATTTACATTGCTGCAAAACCTTTGACATTGCAGAGTTCTTCGAAACGTTGCAGGATGGAGTTTCATTGCTTTGCATATTTAATGGCAATTTTAGTACTGAATGGGCTGTTCGACCACCTTCAAGCAAAGTTGCTGCGATTCCCGACGAAGCGAGTGCAAGTGCAATTTTATTTTGTGAGCGAATTGTTGCTAATATTAATGAAATCAAAAAAGTTTTTCCTGTACCACCAGATGCATCTAAGAAGTAAATCCCTCCAGTTTCATCATTTGTTACTTTCATAAGAGTTTCAAATACATACTTCTGTTGTTCATTTAACAGTGGAAGATTTGTTTGAATTAATTCTTTCAAAGCGTTGAGATCATACAGTCTTTCTCGATGCAACTCTTGGTTAAAAGCGTCATGCATTGGACGATTGGCCGCGGTCAGGCCTAATTGAATTAATAGTTTGTTTGACATTATCAAGCACATGTCCTCAATTGAAATCAATGCTTCATTGTAAATTTCTTCACTGATTTGTATATTTGGATTTCCCATTCTATTCCGTAATTGATACAAAATATCATCACACATATAATCTTTGTACTTCATCCACAAATCAATTGGGTTTGATGGGAAGCATGTAGATATGATTATAGAAAACATTGTTCGTATTTGATGAGCGTGTGATGATATTACAGCATCATTGAGAGTTTGATCCCAATGAGCGTCATTTTCAAGCAATTGCAAACGTTGACAGGCTTCTCTGTAGGATCCACACAATTCACCATCAACAGTTCGTAACTGTTGGAATGATGTTGGGCCACGTACATTGACTAATAGCAGTCGTAAATAAAAACATTCATCATTGCTTGGATGTACTGAATAAATCCGGCCAATCGCATCGGTGGAATATACATCTGTATATCCTGGAACTGGTTTTCCTTGTTTCCGTCGTATAAATAAGTATAATATTTTGGCATTTCAGAATATAGCAATGTTTGTGCGAAATCATCGTTTTGGCATGTCTTAAAAAAACTGGTTAATGTAGTAGATGGTGGCTGAGCAGCTCTTTGTACTGCGTTCTGTGCTGTAAAATACACTCTTTGTCCATTTTCTAAATGCACAGCTAAGTGAACAATAGAAGGGTGTCTCTCATGAATAGGAAAAGAAAATATTCGCCAAACTGCTTAATTACTACTGAAATAGCGGCCCATTTGGTATTGGGTAACTTCATCATTAGAATTCTCTGCACCAATTCCAATCACAGCCATATCACTCCCTTTGGTTACATATTTGCAAATGTATTTAATCGATTTCACTGAATGGCAAGATTCAACGTTGATGTGTGCTTTGAATGTCTTTGATAAAATGGGTGAATATGGAACAATCCAATGATTATCTATTTCAATATCTTGTTGATTTAATTTGACAATTGTTGATTTTCCATTGTCTGCTGTCGATCTGCGACGATACAATGGATAACCGTCATTACCAGTAATTGTTTCCGATATTAATGTCCGTGGATATCGTTTTGAACACTTACCATCCATCATACACGGTGAATTTTGATTAAGAGTTCCACAGGGACCATGTATCATGTTTTTGATAACTACCTCATGCAATTCAGGATCTACTTGTACATTAGGGATTTCAGCTGATATCACTGCATCAACTTCATTTGGCCTTATCTTTTCAACCAACCAAATCAAAATGTGTGCATGTGGCAATCCTCGTTTCTGCCACTCCACAGAATACATCCAGCAGCGTGTCTCACCAAACACATTATGTTTTACGATGAAATTCATTAAAGATTTCAACTTTTGTCTAAAGACTCTGGCTGTAATATCATGACGATCAATGGGTGATTGCCCAGGGAATAACTCCTGCTTAATTTCTATCCATTGCGGATTGCATGTAAATGTGATGAACAAATCTGCTGTACCATAATGACGAACATACGACATGGCATCTTGAGCATATTCGTGCATATGCCGAGGGCTTCCGATGTATGTTGCTGGAAGAATAGTCATCCGACCGACATTCTGTGCATTTCCATCAGTATTAATCGCATCTCGAAGGTGAATATACTCTTCAGATCGGAGTTTAGTTTGATTCAACCTGATGAATGTTAATCTCTCCGTTTCAATTTTAACATACATGTCAACAACATATTTGTGATATAATCGCCGACATTTCAATATGTGATTATCTTCATTTTCCCGAATCATTAGGCCGTATGAATAATAGTTCATTGAACTGACTTTTTTGTTGGTTTCAGAACCTGTAAACATATTTTGTTTTAATAACATTCAAATACATAATATAGTGACTGAGATATTATCGCCATATCTATCATTATCATTTATCATTTTTATTGATAAATCGTAGCCATCTTCACCTTGCCAAAATATAATGGGATATTGCAGTGCATCATATGAGCGGTGTGTTTCCTTTATACGTTGTAATTGATCATTCCGACGATGTAAAACAATATCACGGGATTCCAAATTTTCTCCAACTACAACGATAGCAACTTCATCAATAGTTGGTGCATTAAAACGTCTTGTATGTTGACCTGCAGGTGTTTTATCAGCTCTGATTACAATTTTGTGATTATCGGATGGCATCAGATCCAGGGCAGTTTTAAACAATATAATCAATTGATTGTGTTGATGAAATAAAGTTTGTAATTGTTCTACAATAGACCTCTTTACTAAATTGTTATGTGCACAACGCAGATCAATTTCTTGTGGTGAATTGCCGATAAAATAAATTTGCAGGAATTTGTTGTCGCTATCTGACACTGGTAACAGTGAACCTGCTCTGTGATATATTTGCCCTTGTATCTGTAAATAAAAAAAATATTATGGTGTGGTATAAATTAATGGATTGTCAGTGATCAAACTTAAATAATATTTGATCTTAAAAAGTATATATTTAGTTTTAACTAATATCTATCAAATATAAAATATAATAAAAGTGTCACTGAAACTGAATCACCATATAATATGATGACTAAGTGATATATTTCGTAATGATTAAGAAATTGAAGATTAGTAACACATCTTAACTTTGGTGACAGAAAATTTTGTTCGTTAAAATAATTATGAGTAACTGCTATAATACATACTTTGAAAGTTGACATAAAATTTTCCCGAACTGCATTTGTTGCCCCAAATGAAGTCATTTGAAAGTAATTGTTATATTGTTGGATATGTGTCAAAAAGTGTATAGAATCTGTTCCTATTCCTGAAACCAATGAGTACAATGGTTCTGATGATGGATCCAATGGTATCAATTTCACTTTACCATTTGCGCAACACAATCCATTGGCTTCGTTTTTGTATTTTAATGCCTTACAGTGAGCAAACCAAGTTCATAGAACCAATAACAACACATTGGTAGTTACTGTAGTCAATTGACACATCGTAACTGAAAGCAGCTCGATTCAAACTTGCGCGATAATTAGTTGAATGTCACGCTCGCGCTTCACGCGTTTTTGATATCCGAATTCTTTCACGTTCATTTCCGTCGTCACGTTCTTGTGCAGTACGATTAGATCGGTAATTAGCTTGGTTTATAGCATTTCTGGTTCTTCTACCTAAATTGCTTCGTCTTATAGGAGGCATATCAAATATAAATTATTTTTTCATTAATCACGAACTAAACAAACACTAACTAACTAAACACTCTGCACAAAACACGATATACGAATTTGTTTCGTGTATCAGTTGACAATTCATCTGTCATCTGTCAAAAGTAATCTGTAACAGACAACTTTTTTTTTTAAATTTGATATGACTTGAACTCAAATCCTTTTAAGCCGTACGAATTGTTTTATTTATTTAAAATTTGGATATTAAAAATAATAAAACACTGTTGGTAACGCGATTTTTGTTTGACTGATGTAATGACGTGGAAACTGATGCATTTTATCTCGCGTGCCGAAACTAATACAAAAGAAACGCGAGTTTCGGAACGCGACATTAAACTCCTCCAACTATGTATTCTGTGCTCCAACGCACACACGCACATTGTTTTGATAGATATGATCTTTGACGTTAGGAACACACCTACATTGCTTAGACAACAGTGAGTGCTTGTAATTTAATATGAACTTTATACCATAGCAATAAAGCTCAAATTGACTACGTTTTAGTTACAAATCATTTGTATGGGAAAAAGAAAAGGGCTATTTTTAGGGTTTTTCCAGCAATAATTCTAATTTTTCTCGCCGTAAAAACCATCCTTGAACTTCAACGAACATTTTAAAAAAAGATTTGGCCAAATTGGTCCAGGCGTTGTTAAGTTATGCGCTTACCAACACATTTTGCGATTCATTTTTATATATAAGATAATTTGCAAAAATTATTGGATTTCAATTTAACAATTACCAGTTAATCACATTAATATCTAAGATATTTTCATCAAATATGTTTAAATATAGAAATAGAATATAGCTATCTGGCTATTTTTCAATATAATATTATTTAAAGTCGGATATTTTGCAATATAAAATATTCAGTTATCCGAATTATTATATAATATTACTAGCTGACCCGACAGACTTCGTCCTGTAAAAAAGATTTGTAATGTGGCAGTTTTTGTGCCTATGTATTTTAAAAAATTCTCCTGAACAGAACCATCACCCTGGTGATAGGGCGTTGTGAATAAAAAATAATTAAATAAAACATATATAAGGATTGAAAAGTAAGTAATCGCTTTATTGTTAATCATGTGAATCATAATTATTATTATTATTATCATTGTAGTGCTTTGTGGTATACGATGTTTTTTGTTTGATTACCTGGCGCATAGATAAACAAATCTGATGGTTTTCCAACACGGGAACAGGCAACATACAATTGACCATGTGAGAAACATGGGTTTTCTAGATTAATACCACAAACACTTAATGATTGCCCCTGGGACTTGTTTATAGTCATAGCAAAAGCAAGCCGCACTGGAAACTGTAGTCGTTTAAACTCAAATGGCATATCAGTCGGAATCATTTTGATGCGCGGTATGAGAACATCTTCTCCTTTATACTTTCCTTTGAGTATAGTTGCTTCTATCACATTGTTTAGTAATTTTTTTATCGCTAACCGTGTACCGTTGCAAAGACCCGGTTGGTTGATATTTCGCAACATTATAACCACCGATCCAACCTTTAATTTAAGATTGTGAGGTGGCAATCCTGGCAAATCCAGCGAGTTTAAAAATTCCGGTGGATAGTTGACTACATCATCTTGATTAGTAGCCGAATCAACTGATTTATATATCCTCAATTCGCCTGTAATTTGTTCTTGAATTTTTAAATTTAATTCATTTACATCTATGTTTTTTGCAGCCAGTATAGCTCGTTCGCTCAACCAATCATGGTTTCTGTAATTTTGAGAAACATCTGGAAACACCTTCTGAATAAGTTCATCTTTTGATTGAGATAACTGACAAAAACATTGAGAAAAGTTAATGCAGCCAGCCAACATGTCTATAGGAAATTCGCCATTACCAATGTCAATGAGTTGTTTAGAGAATATGTTTCCAGATTGGTCATTTTGCAACTCTACACGCATATTCTTGCTTAAATGAAGTACTTTGACATGTTTCCACAAATTGGAGGACTTTAGACATGCATTGAGTTCATCAGCTGGCGTTGATCGTGGAATCACTGGCAATGTTTGACGAAAATCTCCTGCTAATAAAATCATTGCACCACCAAATCGGTTATTATTGCTACGTAGATCTTTTAAGGTTCTGTCTAAAGCCTCCAAATATTTTTTATGTGCCATCGTGCATTCATCCCAAACAATCAATTTACATTGCTGCAAAACCTTTGCCATTGCAGAGTTCTTCGAAACGTTGCAGGTTGGAGTTTCATTGCTTTGCATATTTAATGGCAATTTTAGTGCTGAATCGACTGCTGTTCGACCACCTTCAAGCAAAGTTGCTGCGATTCCCGACGAAGCGAGTGCAAGTGCAATTTTATTTTGTGAGCGAATTGTTGCTAATATTAATGAAATCAAAAAAGTTTTTCCTGTACCACCAGATGCATCTAAGAAGTAAATCCCTCCAGTTTCATCATTTGTTACTTTCATAAGAGTTTCAAATACATACTTCTGTTGTTCATTTAACAGTGGAAGATTTGTTTGAATTAATTCTTTCAAAGCGTTGAGATCATACAGTCTTTCTCGATGCAACTCTTGGTTAAAAGCGTCATGCATTGGACGATTGGGCGCGGTCAGGCCTAATTGAATTAATAGTTTGTTTGACATTATCAAGCACATGTCCTCAATTGAAATCAATGCTTCATTGTAAATTTCTTCACTGATTTGTATATTTGGATTTCCCATTCTATTCCGTATTTGATACAAGATCTCATCACACATATAATCTTTGTACTTCATCCACAAATCAATTGGGTTTGATGGGAAGCATGTAGATATGATTATAGAAAACATTGTTCGTATTTGATGAGCGTGTGATGATATTACAGCATCATTGAGAGTTTGATCCCAATGAGCGTCATTTTCAAGCAATTGCAAACGTTGACAGGCTTCTCTGTAGGATCCACACAATTCACCATCAACAGTTCGTAACTGTTGGAATGATGTTGGGCCACGTACATTGACTAATAGCAGTCGTAAATAAAAACATTCATCATTGCTTGGATGTACTGAATAAATCCGGCCAATCGCCTCGGTGGAATATACATCTGTATATCCTGGAACTGGTTTTCCTTGTTTCCGTCGTATAAATCTCCTTGAGGATTGATTCCAGGTATAATATTTTGGCATTTCAGAATATAGCAATGTTTGTGCGAAATCATCGTTTTGGCATGTCTCAAAAAAACTGGTTAATGTAGTAGATGGTGGCTGAGCAGCTCTTTGTACTGCGTTCTGTGCTGTAAAATACACTCTTTGTCCATTTTCTAAATGCACAGCTAAGTGAACAACAGAAGGGTGTCTCTCATGAATAGGAAAACAAAATATTCGCCAAACTGCTTCATTACTACTGACATAGCGGCCCATTTGGTATTGGGTAACTTCATCATTAGAATTCTCTGCACCAATTCCAATCACAGCCATATCACACCCTTTGGTTACATATTTGCAAATGTATTTAATCGATTTCACTGAATGGCAAGATTCAACGTTGATGTGTGCTTTGAATGTCTTTGATAAAATGGGTGAATATGGAACAATCCAACGATTATCTATTTCAATATCTTGTTGATTTAATGTGACAATTGTTGATTTTCCATTGTCTGCTGTCGATCTGCGATGATACAATGGATAACCGTCATTACCAGCAATTGTTTCCGATATTAATGTCCGTGGATATCGTTTTGAACATTTACCATCAATCATACACGGTGAATTTTGATTAAGAGTTCCACAGGGACCATGTATCATGTTTTTGATAACTACCTCATGCAATCCAGGATCTACTTGTACATTAGGGATTTCAGCTGATATCACTGCATCAACTTCATTTGGCCTTATCTTTTCAACCAACCAAATCAAAATGTGTGCATGTGGCAATCCTCGTTTCTGCCACTCCACAGAATACACCCAGTAGCGTGTCTCACCAAACACATTATGTTTTACGATGAAATTCATTAAAGATTTCAACTTTTGTCTAAAGACTCTGGCTGTAATATCATGACGATCAATGGGTGATTGGCCAGGGAATAACTCCTGCTTAATTTCTATCCATTGCGGATTGCATGTAAATGTGATGAACAAATCTGCTGTACCATAATGACGAACATACGACATGGCATCTTGGGCATATTCGTGCATATGCCGAGGGCTTCCGATGTATGTTGCTGGAAGAATAGTCATCCGACCGACATTCTGTGCATTTCCATCAGTATTAATCGCATCTCGAAGGTGAATATACTCTTCAGATCGGAGTTTGGTTTGATTCAACCTGATGAATGTTAATCTCTCCGTTTCAATTTTAACATACATGTCAACAACATATTTGTGATATAATCGCCGACATTTCAATATGTGATTATCTTCATTTTCCCGAATCATTAGGCGGTATGAATAATAGTTCATTGAACTGACTTTTTTGTTGGTTTCAGAACCTGTAAACAGATTTTGTTTTAATAACATTCAAATACATAATATAGTGACTGAGATATTATCGCCTAGCTAAACTAATATTTTAGTTACCTGTAATGGGATTTATCATTTTTATTGATAAATCGTAGCCATCTTCACCTTGCCAAAATATAATGGGATATTGCAGTGCATCATATGAGCGGTGTGTTTCCTTTATACGTTGTAATTGATCATTCCGACGATGTAAAACAATATCACGGGATTCCAAATTTTCTCCAACTACAACGATAACAACTTCATCAATAGTTGGTGCATTAAAACGTCTTGTATGTTGACCTGCAGGTGTTTTATCAGCTCTGATTACAATTTTGTGATTATCGGATGGCATCAGATCCAGGGCAGTTTTAAACAATATAATCAACTGATTGTGTTGATGAAATAAAGTTTGTAATTGTTCTACAATAGACCTCTTTACTAAATTGTTATGTGCACAACGCAGATCAATTTCTTGTGGTGAATTGCCCATAAAATAAATTTGCAGGAATTTGTTGTCGCTATCTGACACTGGTAACAGTGAACCTGCTCTGTGATATATTTGCCCTTGTATCTGCAAATAAAAAAAATATTATGGTGTGGTATAAATTAATGGATTGTCAGTGATCAAACTTAAATAATATTTGATCTTAAAAAGTATATATTTAGTTTTAACTAATATCTATCAAATATAAAATATAATAAAAGTGTCACTGAAACTGAATCACCATATAATATGATGACTAAGTGATATATTTCGTAATGATTAAGAAATTGAAGATTAGTAACACATCTTAACTTTGGTGACAGAAAATTTTGTTCGCTAAAATAATTATGAGTAACTGCTATAATACATACCTTGAAAATTGGCATAAAATTTTCCCGAACTGCATTTGTTGCCCCAAATGAAGTCATTTGAAAGCAATTGTTATATTGTTGGATATGTGTCAAAAAGTGTATAGAATCTGTTCCTATTCCTGAAACCAATGAGTACAATGTTTCTGGTGGTGGATCCAATGGTATCAATTTCACTTTACCATTTGCGCAACACAATCCATTGGCTTCGTTTTTGTATTTTAATGCCTTACAGTGTGAGCAAACCAAGTTCATAGAACCAATAACAACACATTGGTAGTTACTGCAGTCAATTGACACATCATAACTGAAAGCAGCTCGATTCAAACTTGCGCGATTATTAGTTGAATGTCGCGCTCGCGCTTCACGCGTTTGTGATATCCGAATTCTTTCACGTTCATTTCCGTCGTCACGTTCTTGTGCAGTACGATTAGATCGGTAATTAGCTTGGTTTATAGCATTTCTGGTTCTTCTACCTAAATTGCTTCGTCTTATAGGAGGCATATCAAATATAAATTATTTTTCACTAATCACGAACTAAACAAACACTAACTAACTAAACACTCTGCACAAAACACGATATACGAATTTGTTTCGTGTATCAGTTGACAATTCATCTGTCATCTGTCAAAAGTCATCTGTAACAGACAACTTTTTTTTTTTTTAATTGGATATGACTTGAACTCAAATCCTTTTAAGCCGTATGAATTGTTTTATTTATTTAAAATTTGGATATTAAAAATAATAAAACACTGTTGATAATGCGATTTTTGTTTGACTGATGTAATGACGTAGAAACTGATGCATTTTATCTCGCGTGCCGAAACTAATACAAAAGAAACGCGAGTTTCGGAACGCGACATTAAACTCCTCCAACTATGTATTCTGTGCTCCAACGCACACACGCACATTGTTTTGATAGATATGATCTTTGACGTTAGGAACACACCTACATTGCTTAGACAACAGTGAGTGCTTGTAATTTAATATGAACATTATACCATAGCAATAAAGCTCAAATTGACTACGTTTTAGTTACAAATCATTTGTATGGGAAAAAGAAAAGGGCTATTTTTAGGGTTTTTCCAGCAATAATTCTAATTTCTCTCGCCGTAAAAACTATCCTTGAACTTCAATGAACATTTTAAAAAAAGATTTGGCCAAATTGGTCCAGGCGTTGTTGAGTTATGCGCTTACCAACACATTTTGCGATTCATTTTTATATATAAGATGTATGCGGATTTACTCGAGAGCTAAATATACTACTGATATTGCAAAGCCCTGAACCTTGCAAATATGTTTGATATTCTCTCCAACAGTCATAATATATTATACTGATGTCTACATGAACTATTTTCTTTTTTCAGTTATACCTGCTGCTAAATGCTCATTCATTACTCATGCATTACAGCTCGTTTGAAAATACATATTTTTATCTTTGTTATTAAAAAGAAAAACATTTAATAGTTCTTACAAATGTTCAACTACTTCTCCGATTTCTATACTTCGCCATGTAGCTTCTCATTCACAGATACTTTCTTCAAAAAGGTAGCTACTGGTATTACCAATTTTAATGGTTGTTGTGGAACAAGTTGAAATTTAACAAAATCAACAACTAATAATTAAAAATTCTGAAGATTAAATCAAAAATTGTATTATAGGTATGGGTGTGACCAAGTAAACACAAATATAAAAACTGGTGGAGAAATATTATTTACAACTGTTTACGCTTTATGTACTTATGTTAATTAGTACTAAATGTACGTTCTCTTACAAGGCTGTAGGAGACGCATTGTAAATAATCTCTAAATAGTTCAGATATAGAAACAATTATAAATCAATATAAAATATTTAGTTTCCATATTTATTAAACTCTTTTTTGGTTTAGCATTGGAAATACTATTATTGAATCAATAATTATATGAACAAATAATATAAAATATTTGTTGCTCTTTTAAGCAATATCTGTAATCTGTTTATATCTATTGGGATTTCTTGGGTCAACAATTGAGCAGTGAATAGGTTTTTTCATTTAGAGCATATAGTTAAGGTTTGTTTAAGTTTAATTTTGTTGGTCCAATTAAATATAATTTGGTGTTTATAGCTCTGTTAACATTGTATGTTTATTTATGAACTCTATTTAATTCTTCTAATATATAATATATTATATATTGGAGGTGGTCTTATTTGTATATTTTGAAATTCTAGTTTTGGTTGTTTATATTCATCTTTAATGTATACCATTATTTATATGTTAAGATCTTTGATTAAATATCATATTTATAACTTTAGTCCAATCAAATTCATCTAGACCACATACTAATTTTGGTACGGCTAGTTTTTATGTTACTATCTTTTACATGTTGGAACATCTTGTATATTTTTTAGATTTTTATATGTTAACTTATCATTGGAATTTTGCTAGGTTATTAGGTATTCTCTATCACTTGAGTTTGACTGATCTAAACGACTGAAATTTGGCTACCACTAGTTTTGTGATGTGCCTGCAGAATTAGATACGATTGTAGTTAGGATAAGTGGTTTATTGTCTAAATATAAAAAGTATGTAAGGATGATGAAGTATTGGATCAAATGATTCAATTGATAATTTCAAGATGTTTTCATACATCTCGAAGACTTGGGCAAGGGTTTTTTTAACCACTTCGTGTTTTCTTGAGACAAGTTGGGTAAGGCTTTGGTAATTTCGTCAACATTTTTGATAACTCATGGTATTAAATGAAAAGTCTAAGGAATGATTTTACTTTTTTCTGTGATTGAAATATTTTCAAATTTTAGATGGTGGAAATTTTGTCATTGAGGGTTATTATGTCACCAAAAACTCGGCTATCTCTAAGGATCTTTGATATTTCTAATTGTACTTTGAGGCTATGTAGAATTACTCTTTCTTAAAATATCTTTAATGAATCTGTATTTTCATGTAACGATGTATACCCATATGTCACCCGATATATTTTACTTGATAAAGCTTCCACCACATTATCTATAGTTTGGAATATCGCTAGGTCATTCTTGGCCCATATATCGATATTTTTTTGGCCGATATTTTTCAATATTTATTCAAAATAAATTCAAAATAAGTCTTTAAAATTTTTACTTAATTTTAAATGTCCATAAGAAATAGCACTAGTTTTTAAAATATTTTGAGAAAAATATGTATACTTTTAAGACTAATGTTTCACTATTTCTATTTTGTCTTAAAAATATCGATATATTTTTTGTAAAATATAAATATTTTTCTATAATCTATCAACTGCAGTTGTGTTTTAGATATTAATAGAGTGTGCACAACGTGGTATCGTGAATCTCTTTAATGTTTGCCCATAAAATAATAACGTCCATTTTTCTAAATGAACATCCCTATGTTTCTTGTATCTAGTTTTCGTTACGTAAAATACGGTCTAGTAACTAAGCAGATAGTAAGCAGTAAGTAAGCAGATAGAAAACTATGCTGAATATGTACCGAACAGTAAACTTGTTATTGAATATATACATATCGCCGGTGGCGCAGTGGTAAAATTTGTGATTGTTCTAGGCAAGAGTGTAAAATCCGACAAGGAAAATGATCCCAGTCGCGCCAGTAACCAGGCTGGGTAAGACCGGATGTCTTCTGGGATGATTTCTAAAGTTGGCAACTCGCTAGTAGGTAGGCTTAATGCTGAGTATCGTGGTTCGGAGCCGACGTTAAACTTTAGGTCCAGTTCAGATAAACCCATAGTTGGTAAAAGGAGACTTAATATATATATATATATATATATATATATATATATATATATATTCTTAATATATATTTTATAAATTTTCTCCCACTGCTGCATTCAATTTTATGAATTAAAATTTTATATAATCAGTAAATAATAATTGTAATATTCAAAGGTTATTGCACATGAAAGGTATAATTAAACAAATGAAACAAAAAATAAGCCAATTAAAGGATTTTATTTAGCTAAAATTATGTGTATACAGTGGAAAATTACATTATTCATAATTTTATTTCATGGATAATTTTTTTATTAATTTTCTGTTATTTTGTATTTTTAAGAGATAAGAGAGTGTGTAATATAATAAATAATGGTTTATATATCAAGTAATTAAATTGGTCCTTAAAAGTTATTCAGCTGGTATAAACCCCTAATAACCCTCTGGATATATCAGAAATAGTTATTTTTGTTTGTGCTTTCTACGAAAACTTCATTTTCAAGTTGACCAGCTTCAAATATCGTGTCCAGGTTTAGTTCCCGCAGTATATGGTGGCTGAAAAATAAATATGTAATATTAAAGATAAAATTACGAATTATATTTGTAATCTTATAATCTTATGATAATTTAATGTTATAAATTGTAATTTGATTACATAGATTTCATAGTTGCAAATGTAGTTAGAAGGTAAGCTAAATTTTCTACATTGGACAATGAACTATATATCAAAATTCATCTATACATCTATTATAGAGTAAATAAATTTTCTGAATTTCAATACTAATTTAGTCTTACTAATTACTAACTTTTTTTTTGTTGATATATTTAAGCATATATGTATCATGTGATATTAAATTTATATTTAAACTTTTCTATATGTGACAACTTACATATCCATAGCTACTGCCTGTCGACTTTCTGGATCTTTCCATATGGAATCCTCGTAGGATTTGGCATAATTATGTTCGGATAATCTGTAAAAATAAGGTTCAAAAGTATTTCAAATAGAGATTATTAAAGGTATTTAAATATGTTTAACAAAATTAGAAAAATTAATAGATTAAAACCATAAATTATACTTTAAAATTAACTTTTATTTGTGAATCTATTTTGCTACTCCTGTTTCCAAAAGTAGTTGATTGGTGAAATAAATTTATTTTGAATGGATAAAGTGGGAGAGTATTGAAGATTATGTATGTTGTTCGAATGAAAGTTCCCGTAATAATAATAATTTCAGATTGGTACCATTTTATACATCTTCATTGAACCATAACATATA
The DNA here is from genome assembly GCF_030347505.1 of Rhynchophorus ferrugineus. Lineage (NCBI taxonomy): Eukaryota > Metazoa > Arthropoda > Insecta > Coleoptera > Curculionidae > Rhynchophorus > Rhynchophorus ferrugineus. Next base: position 48,690,271 of record NW_027472580.1, read on the forward strand.
ATTATGTTATGATACTAACTAAATTATAGTTATTTGTTTATTTGTTAATATTTCTTTCTATTTTGAGAAAAATTGAAAGATATATATTTAATGTAGTTATCCATAAAATCCATAAAATTGGTCAATATGAAATAAAATATTAAGTATTCTTGTTCTGCTCTATTCAATTGAGCTATAATATTGAAATATAATCAGCAAATGTACCGTAATATTAATACTGTTAATATTTATTATATAGTTAATACTGTTAATATTTATACTGAGCTTTTCGTATAATTAATATATATGAAGCTATTTAGCTTACATTTGTGTAAATGCAGTTAAAATGCTAGTGATTGTTACTATATATAAACATAAAAGTTTCATGTAAAATTATACTTCAATTGTTTTGTAAATTAAAACTTACATGTTAAACGCTACTGCTTGACTGTTTTCCGGTTCATTCCATTTAGAATCTTCAGATGTTTTTGCGTAGTTATGTTCAGATAATCTGTAAAGATAAAAAGTAAAAGAATAAAATTATTAAGATAAATAAAACACACTTTACAAAATTAGGAAACTAATAGTCAATTAAAAGCATAAGTCATGCTCCCATTAGTAAAAATGTACTTACATTTGTAGGACTACGTTGTTATTCTTATCTTCAACAAGTTGTTGATTCGTGGAGTTCATTTTTCCTTGATAGAAACAATGGAAGAACAGTAAGACTATGTAGGTTACTCCAATTCAAGTACCAAGCAATAATGAAAATTTCAGATTGGTACCATTTAATATATCTTCAAAATACTGTATAATCATTTTATTATACTACCTTTATATATATATAATAATACTTCTTTTTTTTGAGAAAAACACAAAGTAATATATTCAATATAGTTATAAACATTAAAAAGCTGATTATTTTATGTTCTATTTTAAGACATTAATTTTATTGGAACCTCCTCTTTGATGATCCTACTTATAACTTATGTAAACATAGCAATTGTTTGAAGGATATAGAGAAGAAGTCATAAAACTTTGTGCAGTAATTGTTTGAAAATTTTAAGACAACGCCCCATTTGAGTACATACAATGCAGTATAGTTATTTAAGTGTCTATCTAGTGAAATAAACTGGTATCCCAGTTTTTCCCAGTTATATATATATATATATATATATATATATATATATATATATATATATATATATAAATAATGCTTTCAATATCATGCTTTGTACAAAATTATTATAAAAGTTTAAATTAATTAAAATATTTATAAATATTCAGCATAAATATCAATGAATTAATATTATATATTCATCCCTATATGTTATTTTTAAAAATATGTTGGGACATATTAAATCAGGATGTTAAATTAATAATTTAATATAACGATACATATAAAATTAATGAATTAATGCTATTTAATTAATAAATTATATTATTTTATAATTATTATGTATGTCCCCTAAATATGTCATTAATTAGGAATATATGACTAATATGGATCATTAGTTCCATTAAACGCCTATATTTGATTATTTTCCGTAATTACTTTATTTATTTAATGTTAATGATTTAATTAATATTAAATATATCGTTAGGAAAAATTTTACAATTATTATCAAGACGACCATAAAGAATTTTTAACATTCAATACTTTGTTATGGTTCATCAAAAGGTCAATGTTGTTTTTTTCTCTTAATGGTAATAAGTATATTTAGGATTGGCACTAATGTAATGGTTTATTACTAGGTATTTTTGAGAGACTCCAATTCTGCGTTTGTGATATTAATTTTACAGTTGCGATAATTTTGCCTGAAATGAACTTAACTATAGCAAGAAGTGAATTAAGTGAAATTATTTAAGAATCCGCGAAATGATATTATGAGTTTTGATAGCGGTTAACATTAACATTGCGTTGCTTATTAAGCAAATTATAGTTATTAACTTTGCTCTATCACAACTATTTCATGTTTAAATTTTGATGTAATTTGACCTCCACAATATCTATTTTGTTAATTTGTTCGTGAGTACAAGCCACACATAAGAAGATTTGAAAAGTGATTGACAATTTGAGAGTGTGCTGGATACACAGAAGAACAGAAAAGAGGTAAGATGAGAGGTAAGTACAAGAAATTCTGGAAAAAATGTTTAGTGATAGATATCTAGTGGATTAATATGGAATGAAGAATATAATATTTCAAGATAGATAAATTGCACTTCTTCTTCCGGGCATAATAATATATCGATACTTTTTTGTTCACAGTCATGAATTTATATAAAAAATATTATAGAAAATAATCTAAAATCCGTGAGATATATACAATGATAGAGCGGATCGGATAGAAAGGGGAGAATTATAAAAGACCAATGATTTCATAGGGTTAATTGCATACAAGTTATAAAATGCCAAAGGATATGTAAAAAACTATTAATTTATTTAAAGCAGTGATTAAACACATAATTTGACTTATTATATCACAAAGCAGGAATCATTCTATATTTGAGATATGTAACAAGAAGTTTATTTACTTAAAAATATAATGTTAGAAGGTGATACTAAATTAATCTCCATTTGAAAATTAATACTTTATATTATGATACTAAAGTGAACACCAAATTAAATCTAAAATTCCAGTATTAATTCTAATTGAATTTAAATTCGAAATTATGTAGAAATCGAACAATAAATAAAAGAGTAATATGCGTTAAGAAAATTAATCAAATTAAAAGTACACTTTCAAATGTATTTCTGTATTTCAAAAAAGAATGTATTTAGCACTAAAACAATAAGTGAAGGGATATATAAATAAAACATTACACTAGCGAATGTATTCGTTCCCAGATTTCAATTTTATTCCACGTCGAATCTTCGTTGGTGAGAACATATGCTCACTGAGGGAGTAATAAATTAAATATGGAATTTTGGAGTATTTTTATGTTTAACTTGACTTCAATAGATATATTATTCTAAGCTTATTTCATGTTTTTCTCATGCCCTAATCAAAATTTAATACTAAAGATGGTACGACTCAATGGAATTTGATTTCCTAACAATTTTAAGTAATAGTAACAGGTTTCCTAAGCGGCTAAAAATATCTCCAAAAATTTTATAAAATTTTATAATATAATTATATTTTTTGAAGCATTTCGTTTAAAATTCATTATAAAATATTAAAGACTATAGGAACACAATCAGGGCGATGATGTACGGGATTTATATATCAGTATGTATTTCCCAAATTTAAATAAAATGGAGAGGCAGTACCACTGATGAAACTTCCAGGGCGGGAAGACCGCTATTTAAATTGTGTGAGAGGTAGCAACTCTGGTAAAACTTTCAGAGAGGTAGAACCGATGGTAAAAAAATATTGAGAGGGAGTACCTTTGTTTAAACTTCCAGGGCGTGAGGACTGCTAGTTAAATTTTGTGAAAGTCAGTAACTGTGGTATATATGATGACCGCAATGACATTACGAGTTATCTTATCAAAAAATAAATAAATTAATTAAAAAAATAAAATGAAAATTACAATATATGGATTTTTAAAGACAGCAGTTATACTATTTCGATAAAATTTGATTATTAGGAATATTTCATTACATATTTTTCAGCTCCCGGATTATTATTGACAAAACTTGATTTTATATATTAAAATGATAGATTTTAATTAGATATAGATTTCATAGATAAAATTATTTTATATATTTTTAGCTCTTGTACTGTTATTAGAACAATTAATTTTTTTTTGGCCAAAATTATTTTCAGACTTTATATATATATATATATATATATATATATATATATATATATATATATATATATATATATATATATATATATATAATTCAGTTAGAATACAGAAGACATTCGGTCTTCTTGGCGTGACTGGGATTATTTTCCTTATCGGATTTTACACTCTTTCCTCAGCATGACTCGAACTCGCAGCTGTCGCCCCAGTAGGAGGACCGTCCTATCGCCTTTACCACTGCGCCACCAAACCGGCTTCTCCGGTACAATTATTGACATTATTTAATTTTTAATAATATATTTTATTTTACATTTTATTTTACTCTTGTAGTGTTGTTAAGAACAATTAATTTTTTTAGCAAATTTCTTTTCAGATTATCCAGCTCTTCCACTATTATTGATAATATATGATTTTTAGACATATTTCATTTATTTTTTTTCAGCTCTTGTATTGTTAATAAAAATATTTGGTTTTTTGACAAATTTATTTTCAGATTGTCCCGCAAATGTACTATTATTTATAACATTTCTTTATTAAGGATATTTTATTTAAGATTTTCCACTACGTGTATTGTTATATTTCAGTGTCATTATTCATAATTTTCAGATATGGTGCGAGGTCGCTCCAGTTTGCAGGATGACCGTGTTAGCACTTAAATCCAACATCCAATAATAGTCAGTATAAATGCGCGATGTTAACACGATGTCTTCATTGGATAGTGATTGACAATGACAGATTGCTTGGTCTTGCCTGTTGGACAAATAAAACAATATTTTTTTATTGGACCCTTTTTGTAACTGGTCCGACTTTGATATTTACATTTATTCTTTTGCTAAAATAAATCTAACTAAAAGTCAAAAGGTTTTTTTCTTTTAATGTTAGTAAGCAGATTTGAGGTTGGCACTAATATTGTTATTAGATAATATCAAACTAATATGATAACATGGAAGGAATTTTAAATATTATTATATTCCAGTGTTTAGAATAGTATTATTCTATAAATATTCATGGTAAAGAAACAATGTTTTATGGTCCAAAATAGAATTTAGGCTTGCGGCACCTTAAAATTAATAGAGCATTTATGTTTAATATGATTTATATATTGATAACCAATACCAAAACTGAATAAAAGTGCCTGGTCTAAAACTTAACGCATATTAGTTGTTCCATGTATTTTATTGAGAGGAAATACTACAACATATATCAATCAAAATATTCCTACACAATTTTCTCATCTTTTCTCATCTTTTCAGTAACATAGCGACTGAGGGTCAAAGAAATGATGTATTTAAAACCGTGTGCTTGCCCAAGAGCCTAATAACCTCAAGAGTTTAAATAATAGGTCACAAGTCGATGTCTATGCTGTGGTGCTGTACAACTTGGGAAGCATTCGACCTAAAATACTATATTCTTATTATAAATAAAGTGATATATTAAACGTATATATTGTTAAGTATTACTATACAAATATATTATAAATAAAGTAATAGGACTGTTTGTCTTTAGAGTTACTATAGAGGATTTCCACAAATAATAAATTATATACTATTTTACTGCTGTACCTTACACAGTAGTCAAGCACAAAAAAAATAATATATACATATATATATATATATATATATATATATATATTATATATATATAATATATATATATATATATAAATATATACATATATATATATATTATATATATATATATATATATATATATATATATATATATATATAAATATATACATATACATATATATATATATATATATATATATATATATATATATATAGTCTATAATAGTCTTCTTAGTTTTCCACAATAACTTCTTTCAAATATTTCAGTCCTAAACGTACAATTGTAGTGCAAAGAACAGTATCACCATAAAATTCTGAAAGCGTTTGATGAACTTCCGCAGTAATTTTCTGCAAATTGAACTTCAAAAATATTACAGACTATTACAGATTCATTACCTATCATATCATTATATAATCTTATCATTACACAGTCAAAAATGTAAATTTGAGTCTGATTATGGTATGCATATACCAATTATATACCAATAATATAGGAAATATACTTCACCATTAATTGCATAAATATCACATCTTAACGATCTTGAAAACATTATTATGTAATTTTGTACTATCTTAAATATAACCTGTGCTTGTCTTATTTGCAAAATTATCAATTGCAAGCATGTTGCATCTTTAGAGTTCATTGTATCACCAAAAATTCTATATCATATCTTAACATTACACCATCATTATGTAATTTTCTAGCTCTTTATATAGAGGGTTTACGTATATTATTTGTAAAACAACTACTTGCATTCATCTTTAACGTTCAGTACATCAACTGTATAAGCCAGAAAATAATAATTCGCTTGCAATCAACATAATTTTGTACATATACTAAAATGTAATTATATTTTTTAATAAAAAGTTATACAAAACGACAAACATAGTTTAATTTTCCTATTTATACTCCCTTTTGATACTATTATATAAATACTAGCAGACCCGACAAACATAATATCATAACGTTATTCCTCATACTGAGTGAAGTGTAATGCTTATCGACGATTTTATTTATTGTTTCAACACAGGTATAGTAATATCATGGCGATGCATTGATGTTTGACTTGACAACAACAAAATTTAATTTAATCTCAGTTTAGTTATTGAAATAGAATAATGTATATAGTATATTCAAAGTTATTTTGTGCATACGTCCTCTAAATTTGTGACGTCAAAACGTCGCAATATTACCGCATCCACTCTGAGTTTTAGTTTAAATAAATTCTAGTGTAAATAAAATAATTGAGCAAAAGCGTTATCAAATAAAATCTAATTTAACATTATAGTGCATCTAAAAACTACAGTTAATTATACGGCCACAATAGGTTATGAGTTAGTTATAGTTAAATAAACTCTTATCGCCATGGCTTTCAAGAATTTTGAATACGTTTGACTTCCGAACGACTTTGAGAGATTCATTCGTTTACGTGCTCAAACTAATCAGACAGCATTGTGCCTCTTTAACTAGATTAAAATGACAGTGAAAATATTTTCTGATTCTGAAACGAATTTACAATTTGCGACAGGCAATACATTAAACATCTTTATGACGTATGAACATATACTATATGTTGTACTTGTCAATGAATTCCTTTTTTCTCGTTTCCAATCTATCAATGGATATTGTAAAGCATCATAGGAACGAATGATTGTCTTCGATCAAATCATATACACCGTGTTACCTCTACATTGTATACGCATGCATATCTCGCTGAATAAATGGGTTAATCCGTAGACTATTGCAATTAAGAGTCAGTAAAGACATTTGGATAGAAACAGTCCTATTCAAAATATTAACATGAGCAAACTTGCGGAGCAAGGTACAGACGATGCCCACAAAAACATTACAACAAATTATAAGCTGTCCAGACGGGACAACGGCCATGTATCTCTTTGGCCATTTCTTTTAGTTCCAACCCAATAGTCCGGTTCCAACCTTCGTAGGGCGAAGACGTATTTTCAATACGCTCCAAGCTCTAGAAAGTTACCTTTCTTTAAAAAAAAGCAGTATTTTATTACGGTTATTTAATTGAGTGTTAAAAACGCATAACAGATGCGGCTATCCGCCTCTCAGCAGACCTAAAGTGTAGTGAATACGTGTTTACGTGACTAGACCAAAAGACTGCATCTCATTTTTATTATTGTTTTAAAATTATTTCCCCTTATTTTACAACAGTCCTTTTGAAATCCATTTATAGGATTTTTGGTCAAAAAAACTAGTGCAAAAGAAACCTAAGTGAAAAATGGGGGTGAAATAAACAATGTATCTTTTTTATTTTTTTATCCTCTGGAAGTAAATAAAATAAAATATTAAATATCTAAAAATGGCAAACCATAGCGGTTCAACCAAATCACCTGCACACTTTGATATAAGGTTAGAGCAAACAGCAGTAACGCAAACTCCACCATCAGAATGGACTACAGTCATTAACAAGAAACGATTGAGAAGTCCAGAAGAAGAAATCGCGAGGAAACAAACAAGAATAAGTGACTATTCGTTATAGAAACCAATAGAGACAAAAAACAGCTTTAGCAATCTGTCGGAAGGAATTGAAGAGAATATATAACCAAGCCCTGAAACAGTTGTTCCCAAACCACCACCAATAACAGTCTATAAGGTAGGAGTAATAAAACACATCCAAGATCTGTTGAAAACCATTACTACGAACTACACAATTAAAACAGTGAGCTATGAAACAATAAAAATCCATTTGTTTGAAGCGGAGCATTTTGATGTTCTAGTAAAAGAATTAGATAAAAGAGACACGCAATACCATTATTTCAGGCCAAAATCCGAGAGAACATTTAAATTTGTGTTAAAAGGATTACATTACGGGACGGACTTCAACAGCATCAAGGTAGCCCTAGCCGAAAAAGGCCACGAGGTCGTAAATGTTCACAATATACGATATCGTACGACTAAATAATATAAAAAGAACTAAAAAAAGAAAAGAATATAGAAAGACTACCTGCAAACCACCAGTGTAACCATAGAGAAAGTCCATAGACCATTAACAATTTATGCGATTTATTGCCCATCGAAACATAACAACAAGGCAGAACAATTTCAAGGATACTTCAGTATGCTAGGTAATAGATTTATAGCTGGAGGAGATTACAATGCAAAACATTTAATGTGGGGTTTAAGAATAATAACCTCAAAAGGTAGAGAACTGCTAAAAGCAATAAAGACAGATAACTTACAACATATCTCTACTGGTGAACCAACATATAGATTTCTGTATTACAAAAAATATTGATCCAAAAAGTGTCAGGCAGAATCATGACCTGTCTTCTGATCATTCACAACTAATAGTAACAATTTCTTCAAAAATTACCATTAAAGATAAACCCCCTTCTCTGTGCAATAAGAGAACTAACTGGCCCTCATTTAGAGAAAACTTAGACCGAAACATCTCTCTAAACTTACCGTTACAAACTGAAATGGATATAGATATAGCAGCAATAAATTGCATAGCATAATCCGCGACTCCAAACAGTGAAACATTTCAAAGAAAAAATACACATATATCATGTACAATACGGAAAATGATAGCAGAAAAAAGAAAGCAACGACGAAATTGATAACAGCAAAGAACTGAAGAGAATAAAAGAAAATTTAATAGGAGAATAAAAGAGCTGAAAGAACTAATCCAAATTGAACAAAACCAAGGCATTCAAGAATACCTAGAAAACTTGACATCTACTGAGGCTACAGACTATTCGTTGTGGAAAGCAACAAAAAGTTTAGGAGATCCCAGCAGCATAACCCATCTATTAAAGCAAACGAAAGTAATTGGGCGAGAAGCAATAAAAAGAAGGCCGACAATTTCTCAAAACACTTAAAAATATTTTTAAACCTTTCCAGTCTCAGCTACATAAAGATGAGGAAAATAAAATTACTAGCTTTCTAGATTCGCCATTTCAAATGGATTTGCCGTATGAGAAATTAACGGTAAAAAAAGTTAAACAATCATTAATGAGAGAGATTAATATTAAAAAAGCTCCTGCTTATGACTTAATTACTGGCAAAATTTTAGAAGAACTATACTATTAGAAAGTAGCTAAAATATTAATGATTCTTAAACCAGGAAAGCGAACAGAAGATGTGACCTCCTACCGGCCTACAAGTTTATTACCGATAATCTCGAAAGTTTTCGAGAAACTATACATAAAAAGCTAAAGTAAATAATAGAAAAAAGAAAAATTATTCCAGAACTTCAGTTTGGCTTTCGCAATAAATATGGGACTATAGAACAAGTGCATAGACTTGTAAACAAAATAAACGCTGACCTAAATGCCAAAAGATATTGTTCGGCTGCTTTTCTAGACATATCTCAGGCTTTTGACAAAGTATGGCATTCGGGCTTGCAGGTTAAACTAAAGAAACTTCTCCCTTATCCGGACTATCAGCAGTAAATCAAGGAGATGAACATACCGAATTAAATCCCATATATTCAGGAGTTCCGCAAGGTAGTGTACTGGGTCCAGTACTGTATTTTCTGTATACGGTTGATCTGTCCATCACAAAAATAACTACTGTGGCAACATATGCAGAAGACACAGCAATCTTAGCATCCCTTGAAGATCCACTTATAGCATCAATAAACCTACAAACCCACCTGGAGCAAATACACTTATGGTTGAAGACATGGCGCATTAAAGCCAATGAAATCAAATCCACGCATATAACGTTTACCCTGCGTAGAAGAACATGTCCACCAGTGAATATCAATCATCGTCAACTCCCCTAAGCAGAGCATGTCAAATATCTTGGTATGCACTTGGATCGACGATTAACCTGGAAGAAGCACATACTCTCTAAACGGAAGCAACTTGGACTAAAATTATATCTATGTATTGGCTCATCGAGCGCAAATCCAAGTTATCATTAGATAACAAAGTATTGCTGTATGAGTCTATACTCAAGCCCATTTGCGCATATGGAATCCAACTATGGGATACAGCTAGAAAATCTAATATATCCATCATTAAACGGTTCCAAAATAAGGTGTTGCGTGCCATTGTTGATGCTCCGTACTATATTTCAAATAAAGTGATACAACGCGTTATTCCTCTAGAACCTATAACGAGTGTAATTCAACGTGTTTGTGTGAAGTACCTCGAAAGAGTGTCAGTGCATCCCAATGTACTCGCTAATCAGCTAAATATGCGACGTGATAGTGAAGTGACTTAGAATAAGACTAATCAATTAAGATAATATTTTATACAGAAAATTGCTTAATGAAGTGATTTTCTACATGCCATGTATATATAGTATAGATATAAGGAATACTTATTGCCAATAGGGCAGATTGTGGACTCTCGAAGAGTAATAAAAAAATTCTTCTAGAGGAGTGCGAAAAAAACATTCAAAGGAACAAGGTCATGTGTTTTATGTTAAGACTAAATGGGATAATGAGTGAAAGATGTGAGTTTGGCTTATTTGAAATCTATATAAATAATCAGTGTCCTTTTATGACGGCGTTTAAGAAGTCGCCGCGTTTTCCGTGAAAAACAAAAAGGAAGTGGCGCCACTCGCAACAAAAAGTCATCAGAGAGGCCAACAATCTAGGTGAAACCATCTGATCTCACCAAATTTGCAACAAAAATTATCAGCAATCTTAAACCTAAAAATGCACCATTATACGACGAAATTTCAGTATTCCAACTCAAAAAGCTCCCACACAAGCAGCTCTCGGAATTAACCAACATCATAAATTCCATCATGGACTGCAACACTTCCTAAAAATTTTAAAACATGCACACGTAGTTGTGATTCCGTAAAAAAGAACAGAATCTTGGCCTTCAGACTACAGGCCCATCAACCTTCTTAGTTCAACATCCAAGATTGCTGAAAGAGTCAACTCAACCAACTCAACTCAACGGTTCACTAAGCAGAACCATGTCATACAAGACGAACAACACGGGTTCGGAGACAAACATTCATGTGCACATCAGACCACTAGATTTGCCGCAGAAATTCACTTTGATATAAATAAAAACCTTTTAGACCTAACAAAAGCGTTGACAAAGTTTAGCACTAAGGCCTAATACACAAAGTCATTGAAACGGGTTTACTCGAAGGCCTGATAATTTTACTTCGTTCCTTCTTGTCGCAGAGGTCCAGGTCCATTCAAGTATAGATTGGTAATAAGCCCTCCAGTCCTAAATCAGTCAAAGCAGGAGCCACCAAGTTCCCCATTAGCCCCGGCATTATTCAACCTCTTCATGTCAAACATCCCAACGAAAAAAGATGTTGAAACCGCCCAATACGCCGACGACACTGCTTTCTTCACTAGTTCTCATTTGGTAGATGCTGCTCAGAGCTGCTCACTTCAAATTCATTTCAATTCAATTCAATTCAATTAAAATAAAACCATAAAACCCAGGCCATAATCTTCCCAATCAGAGAGACATCCGCACTTACCAACTGAGAGTGGAAAAAATCTCAATCGTGACGACAAAAAGCCACATATCTCGGCCTCATCTTTGACCGTAGATTCCTTTTGTCAATACAGATAAACAAAGCAATCTTCAAAGGCTACGGTGTCTACCTCTTGCTAAGGTGAAGCAACCACCAACGAATTGCTACTTAAACTAATAGGAAAGCTGGACATACAAGAAAAAATGATGGAATATTTTTCCGAAAGAATTGAAAAACTAGAAATGAAAAACATTAAGCTTGAGGCCTCAAAAACCCGAAATGGCAAATAAAGATATCCGAATAGCAATTTGGAAAGCTAATGGAATCCAGTAACATCCCGCTACCCTACAAGTATTCCTAGATGTGCAAAAATAGATATTTGCCTAATATTAGAAAATTATTTAACAAAAGAATCCTTTATAAAATTTAGAGGATATACATTCTATCATACCATACATCCAGCAAACACCGCAAGAGGAGGAAGTGCAATAATAATAAAAATGAACATTTCCCACCATCAAGAACCAGGGCTCTGTACAGCAGGAAATCAGCTAACAGCAGTAACTATTAAATCAAGCAGATACAAGGTTACAATAGCCGCAATTTATTGTCCTCCAAGATACAATCAAAAAAGGACAATTATTTGAGTGTCCTAAGCAACCTGGAATAAAAGTTTATAATTGGTACATACAATGCAGTATAATTATTTAAGCGTCTATCTAATTGTAATAGCACTTCATGGGCTCAAAAATTGAGAATTAATTTCTGTATCCTAAGACGTACGTCTATCTAAATTGTATATGGATATTTGTAGTACTTTTAATTTATGACTTCTTTTCTTCCTTAACAACTATCTATTAATAGGCGAAAGTAAACAACTAGTGAAATAAACTGGAAATGAATATATATGAATATATATCAATGAAATATATATATATATATATATATATCAATGTTGTTGTTTTCTGTTAATGGTAATAAGTATATTTAGGATTGGCACTAGTGTAATGGTTTGTTACTAGGTATTTTGAGAGCCTCCAATTCTGCGTTTGTGATATTAATTCTTCAGTTGCGATAATTTTGCCTGAAATGAACTTAACTATAGCAAGAAATGCTTTAAGAATCTGCGAAATGATATTTTATCGATAAGTTTTGATAGCGGTTAACATTAACAATTCGTTGCTTATTAAGCAAATTATAATTAGTAACTTTGCTCTATCAGAACTATTTCATGTTTAAATTTTGACGTAATTTGACCTCAACAATATCTATTTAGTTAATTTGTTCGTGAGTATAAGCCGCACATAAGAAGATTTGAAACGGGATTGAATTGTTGACGCTAGTAACGTTTTGCAATATCTCATTTAAGGAAGTAACATGAACATATATAGTGATCAATAACAAAAATGTTAAAATACAGAGAAGATACAATTAAACAATTTGAGAGTATACTGAATAGACAGAAGAATATAAAAGCACCGAGGTAAGATGTAAGTACTAGAAATTCTAGGAATAATGTTTAGTGATAGATATCTACTGGATTATTATGGAATGAGGAATATAATATTTCAAGATAGATAAATTGCACTTCTTCCGAGCATAATAATATATTGATACTCTTTTGTTCACAGCCATGAAGATATTTAAAAAATATTATAGAAAATAATCTAATATCCGTGAAATATGTCGTCAAGACAATGATAGAGCGGATTTAGAAAGGGGAGAATTTTAAAAGACCAATGATTTATAGACATAATGAATATAAGACCAATAGTGGAATATTTTAAACCCAAGGAAACAAATAATCTAGCCCTTATTGATTTGGAAAGGGCATTTGGCGGAAAAAAAGTTGTCAAATTGTAAAAAGAAAAATTCATGAAATATACAGAATAAACATCATTGCCGTCATTGCAGGAAACATGGAATCAAGAACGTTAAAACCCAAACAGGACTAAGACAAGATGGATGTTTAAACCCATGTCTTGTATGTGTCTTGTATTGAGCTTTTGCAGATATCGTAATAATAGCAATTGAAGGTCTAGACCGAGAAAATTAGAGAATATTGTGAGAATATGTAATGTTAATGAATAAAAGGAAAAGGAAAAGCCAAAAAGCAAAAAATATCAGCATTAATAAATAACATATAGATTAAGTATAGAATTTGAATTTTGATATGAATAGTAAATGTTTAATAAAAATGAAATATCACACAATACTAAAATGGAAATGCACAAAGGAATTTACAGATCAGTTCTATTCCTCTGCGAGGCGTGAATAATGGCAATTAATAAAAATGTAAGGTACCAGGGGTGTAACAATGATGGACAGGATGATCCCTACCGCATCCGAACAAAATGCAATCAATCTATATATAGGAAAAGAGAGTAAGAACAATAAACTTAACACATACCACAAGGTGTGCATAAAAAGGAGTTTATACATTTATAGTATATATAAAATGGCCTAACTATTATTACAATTTGTTTATTTGCATAAAAATTTTGAAATATTAATTAATTTATATTGGGTCTTAATAGTCTCTACATCGGCACTATTAAATTTATATTTACAATTCGGTCACATCACACAACCCTATAAAAGAATAAAGGAATCTAATAAAAATAAATAAGAAAGTATCGAAACATAACAGTAAAGGTAGTTTCTTTTATAATTGCATTTTATAGCAGTAATAAAGGACAATAACAAAGATTTTCCTTAGAAAACCTCATCAAAGGCATATTAAAACACACATTTTCCTATGTTAAAGTGAGAAAATAATTCAATAAAGATGAATACTAAATAGTTTATATAGAGCTATAATTGTTTCTATATCTTAGTATTTATTTACAATCGGTCTCCTACCACCTTATAAAAGAACAAACATTTTCCGTCTAGAGAAATAATAGATTATTATAATTAGTACTGATAAAAATGAATAAATAAAACGTAAACAGTTAAAAATAAAGTTTATCCACTAGTTTTCATATTTTTATTCACTTGGTCAGTTGATTTAGGAGGACATTTATTTTGGAATATCATTTAGTAACGAAGTTACCAACACATATACATTTTTGATTTAATCTTCAGAATTTTTATTTGGTAATCGCGTAGTCAGCTATTTATATGCAACTTTTATTATCTATATGTTAACTTAATAAGACATACAAAGTAATTATATAATATTTAATATATACATTTTTTTGTTTAATATTAATTAGAACTATTGGATGTTATTTATACCTGGACTGAAAACCCTTATCCACCAATCTATTTAATTATTACTTTTATATACTTTACTTTCCATTGACTAAGTATATAAATTATTATGGAAATTATGGACTTTATGGAAAGAAAAGATAGAAATGTGGAATGGGAGCTTAAATGAGCTAACCCATAACAATGTTTGAATAACTAGAGGGCCAAAGAAGATAGATTACTTTTATACCTTTCAATATTTTCAATTTTCTAAGACATCTTAAGCTATATTCGTTTTTTCGTATTTCTGTGTATAACTCTAATTAAGTCTGTTGATGTTATTTTTGCAGCATTTAAGGTAATTTTTATATGCTTAAATACAGAAATACAATATGAGACATTTTTAGGATGCAAAAGCTTAACTAAAATTAATTACGTTTCAAAGGATAATAAACTTTAGAAAGAGATCGTTGAGATGATTTTTTACCGAAATGTGGAAGATCATTGTTTATCTGCGTTTGGTAAAATACACTTCCTAATTGTAATTTTAATAGTGTATCTTTCATTAAAACCATATCGATAATTGGATTATAACACATAATATGTTTGTATTCTCAGATCATTTCCTTTAACCTATCGAATAGGAAAATAAGGCTACAAGTCAAAGATTGAAAGCAGCAGTTGCTCAGACTAGAATATTCAAAAAGAACTAGAAGTTTATACAAAATATTTTTTCGAAAGGGTCTGAATTGAGAGGTTTGAAAACTGAAAATTGAAAAACATATATTTCTCCGCAGATCACATCAGATGAAACAGACGAATCTGTATCACTAATTTCAAGCCGATAACAACAGGACATTATAATACTAAATAGACTAAGAAGTATTTTGTAATATTTCAAGCAAGAATCATTTTATTATACATATTTTTATCCTTCAGCTGTTGTGTAATATTATCTAAATATTATTTAACGGAACAAGGATCCTATTATCATTTCAATTCGTCTGCGTTGAAGCTATCTCCAAACTTTTATTTATTTGCAAATTAATGTACCAAACGAATTTTAACGATAATTCTCAAACAGATATTATGTCGCAAATCAAAAATGGCTAAAAGAAAAAACTAAAAATGTATATCAACATATAATATGTAGTGCGGTGCCATAATAATTAGTGTCCATATTATATATCCTCCAGTACCATAATTTCGGCTATTAATGATACATATATTTGCTTGTCTCCCGAGCTGTTTATTTAATGATGACATACTATCATGTCATATGTATAAACAGTGCTGTTCATCTGTTTTAATGAAACATAATTGTGTCTTATTTTGAATCGAATTATTATAGGAAATGTATAACGAATTATGAATTATAATCGAAAAAGATTATGATCGAAGCTTTAAAAATAGTTGCAAAACTTAGTAAAAGTAGAACCTATTAATGGGAAGGAAGCTGATACTAAGTGTTTTTTAAGACTGGAAAGGTTCGAATTATCGAAAGGCTTAATTGTAATTTAAAAAATGAGCTAAGCCAATATTTTAAACTTATGATATCATGATCTGATACTATTAAAAAAAAATCATCTCAATAAACTTCAATAAAGGACAATGTAGACTCATGAACTTCTATAGTGATTCCGCAATATATTGGAAATATTTTGAAAAATTACTATTGTATTACTATATTATTTGTTTCTGTTTTTAAGACAGCTAGATATTGAAAAGTTAAATAGGGAATTTTTCAAGGTCAATCCAATTTCTATAAGATATTTCCGTTTTTTTTTTTATCAAAAATGTCTATGTAGAAAACAGGTAATCTAAATATGCTTTATTGGTCCGTTTGAATTTACATTTTCGAATAATTTAGAGTACATGTTTTGTAGCTTTAACAGTGTTCTTGTGTTACTGTATGAACAAATTTTAACAATACCTGTGTGTTTACAAAACAGCAAGTCTCAATTAAAAAAAAAAAGAAAATTCTGAAGTGTTCGACAAGGACAATAAGCCTGAAGTGTTATGTACTTCTCTGTATCGGTTACCTATGTTAAATTTTGCTGAGATAATTGTTAAAAAACAGTAATTCTTAAATCATGTAAAATGTCAAATAACTAACGAGGATAAAATCTTAACGTATACTTTCATATAATCAGTATTTCAGTTAAATTGATTAAGATCCGGAAATTCGGAATACGGAATCCGAAATGAATTGATTCGGTTATTCTACTAATATATGGAAAGGTAAGTTTTAAAAACATAGAGGTATCTAATAAATCAAAATAAAAACAATTATAATATTATAACATGTATTAACAACAATGAATATAAAAGTAAAACAAAATGAATATAAAACACAGATAAAGCAAGTTTTTTTAAGCTTTATTTCTTTTTTAATGTATACATTTAGGCCAACAGTCATGTTGCTTGAGAACTGCAACGATTTTATAATTTTTAGTAAGCACATAGTGTCCTTTTGATAAAGTAATTTTTATTGAATATAGTCATAATAATTAAAATACGTTGAAAACGTATCAAGTTAAAATTTTTGCGGCTTCAGCCGAGCCCTATGTTCAAATACAAGCATCCTTGCCCATATTTGCGAGGTATATAATGCTGCCAACGATCGAGCCGTCCTTAAACAAACGCTGTATAGCTCTAATTTAACCCTAAATATAACAAAGCAAGACAACAGCCGGTAAATATTTAAACGTATCGAGTTAAATATCTTTGTGGCCTTAGCCGACATTTACGTTCGAATGCAAACAACCACAGCATGGCTCCAATTTAATCAATGTTGTAACAAAGCAAGAAACCAGTCGGTGGACATAAAGTATCAAGTTAAATCTCTTTTCAGTCTTAGCCGACTCCTACGTTCGAATGTAAGCGTCTTTGACCGCCATTGCGAGGTACACAATGCCGTCGATGATTGAGCCATGATCCAGCAACCGCAATACTACTCGATAGATATTTTAATTTTTCTTATTTTTTCAAATAATTTTTAATTCAAATTATTTTCTTTCCTTCTTTATTTCTTAGGGATATCTGCAGTAAACTGAAAATGGTGCGCACCACAAGTCCAAACTTGTTTAAGAAAATACAGAACATTATCGTTGATGAATTACGCACAGGACACTCGATAACTCACTCGCCAATCGAGATGGGCGTGGCATGGGACCCGGCGAAAATCATACAGTTTCTCTCGAAGTCTCTCGAAGATTACCTGTTGACATAGTTGAGTGACGACTGTTATTGCAATGACCATTATAACACTCTGTACGTTGTACCCTGTATATATCAAGAGAATAATTAATATAATAGTTTTGTTAAATATAGAAATAAAAGCATTTCTTACAACTGATATTTTATTTGTGGCATTCCAGTAGCGATGACATGTAATTTAATTTTTTCATGTGCCAGGAAAATGCAAAATGTTCTAAATATAAATAGCGCTGCTCTATCTACTATAACTCTTCATGGCATTTTGTATTCCTTTTAGAATTATGTAGAGACCTACCATAACTTTAGGAATGTAAATAGGTCATACTTTGTTTCCAATCCAGCAGCAGATTTATTTATTTAAAATTAGTTTTAATGATCACGTTCTAGTCTATGACTACATCCAATTACTGGAGCACTGCGTTACCGTTCACAATTAATAAATAAAAATATCAATTGTGACCTCACCGTAAGGCCGCAATAAGTTCAGATGTGCTTAGATTGAATACTGTCTCTGTTCCTAGACTTGATAGTAACTGCATGATCGGCTTTATTTGTCAATCGAGTTTCGGATATTTTTTTTGTAATGAAATATATTTCTGCACCATTGTCATCATTTTATTTAAATATTAATACATTATTTCCACACAAAAGAGTACCAATAGGGGGTTTATTAAGATTGTCTATCTTATTTAGAAATAGAATTTTACTTTGTTTACAATTTTTAGACCAACAATTATTTTCAGTGTGGCCTTGTGTATTGCAATTGGTACAGATAGGTAATGTGGACTTATATTCACAGCTCTTATTATCAGAACTATTCATATTCTCAAAATTCTTTCATCTAATTGGTCGCCTTTCACAACAATAACAATGCCGCCGGCCTTTAAGTGATTTGCCAGCCTTAACTATCATAATGCTATCACTTACCCCTAATTTATCTTTATATTGAATACTTATCCAAACCATTCCCAATAAAATAGCTGCTATTATAGCTATTATAAGCAGATGAGGAAGGTTACCACGCCATACTGGGTTAGATAGTAGATAGACCAGAGAATATATATATATATATATATATATATATATATATATATATATATATATATATATATATATATATGTATATATATCTGGTCTATCTACTATCTAAAACTCTCTATTTAATTTTTTTGCTTAATGAGGTTTAAATAGACCAGTCGAGCATTGTATTGAAATTGTAGTTATTGATTAGAAACAACTGTTTTGATCAAATCTGAATTTAACCATGTGTACTTCAGTTTAATTTGGAAATGCTGTATATTAACTGGCTATATATATATATATATATATATATATAATTCAGTTAAAATACAGAATATATTCGGTCTTACCCAGCCTGGTTATTAGCGTGACTGGGATTATTTTCCTTGTCGGATATTATACTCTTGCCTATAACAATTTATATCAATCACAAGCATAAATTTACGACCATGCCCCAGCAGGATTCGAACTCGCCGCTGTCGCCACAGTAGGAGGACCGTCCTATCGCCTTTACCACTGCGCCACCAAGCCGGCCTCTCTGGTACAATTATTGACATTATTTAATTTTTAATCATATATTTTATTTTACATTTTATTTTCCAAATGTACTATTATTTATAACATTTCTTTATTAAGGATACATTATTTAAGATTTTTCAGTACCTGTATTTTTATATTTTAGTGTCATTATTAATAATTTTGAGATATGGTGCGAGGTTGCCCCAGTTTACAGGATGACCGTGTTAGCACTTAAATCCAACATCCAATCCCCGTGCAATAATCAGATATTAAGTCGTTATTATTGTTAATCTTTAAATATGTTTTGTTACTTCTTTTGGAATAATTTCATATAATAATTTTAATGGAGGGATTTCGGCCTTGACCTGTGCAATATTTTAATTAAATTTCAAAGAAGGTATCTTAAGAGGTTCAAAGCAACTAAATTATTAGTTCACCTATTTGAACTACAAAATCAACATTAATACATCTCAACAAAAGAATATTGAAATTGATATTTCACAATATTATACTGTAAAAAAGATGTTGATAAATGTCAAAACATAATTTTATATCCCGTCATTATTGTCTGAAAATCGACTCTATTCAATTTATGGTTACAATTCGTCCACTCCGACAACTCTTTATAAAGAACACACGGCGTGTATAATTATAAAACCTGTAAACTGTTCTAATATAAATAAAATTGAACATGTTTAAACTTGGAAGAAAATCAGATTTATTTTTTTATCTTATTGCTTTTGATCCGTTCAATAGAAAGTGGCCCTCATTAATACACTACAACAAAAAAATATTGAAACTGATATTTCATAATATTATACCAAAAAAAGATGTTAATAAATTTTAAAATATAACTTTATATTGCGTCATTATAGTGTCATAATCGACTCTATTCAATTTATATTTACAATTTGTCCACTCAGACAACCCTTTGCGCTGTCTAATATTTTCTTATAACTGCTCTTTAGAGCGGTAATAAGGGACAATAAAAGAGATCCTTGTTAATGCACGTCAACAAAGAATATTGAAAGTGATATTTCATAATATTATACCAAAACATGATGTTAATAAATGTCAAAACATAACTTTATAATGGGTCATTATAGTGCCAAATCGACTCTATTAAATTTATATTTACCCTCGTCCACTCAGACAGCCCTTTAAAATAACATACGGTGTCTAACATTTTCTTATAACTGTTTTTTGCAGCAGTTATAAAGGACAATAAAATAGATTCTCGTTAGTACATCTCAAAAAAGAAACATCAATTTTTCAGTATTAAACCAAAAAGAGTTTAATTATTATGAAAATTAATTAATTCATATTGAGTTATTATAATTTTTTTTGTTGCAGCTTTGACAGATATCGTCACTTCACGACAATACACATCATAGAGTAATTTAATTAATATAAATGCTATAATAAAATGATGTAATTCACAAACATAGGGTAATATATAGTCGTACATAATGCACATAATTTCAGAATAGTTTTGCGTGGTCTCAGCAGGAAGGCGCTGAAAAAGTTATTTCGCTGAATTTCATTGGTTAGTTGAAATTACCATTAGAGGCACCTGTAAAGAAGATATTTTGATAGGAAAGCATTTCGTTGGCTGATAATTTTATACGTATCACCTGACCAACCTCTGACGTCACATTCTACTAACCAAATAAATTTGAAATAAAATCCAAATAAATTATATATAATAAAAGATATCTTATGGCAAATAAAATTAAAATTGTCTATAGCGCTTTTTCCTTTTTTCATATTTCTATACTCCTATCAATTTAAACTATATGTATTGAATATTTGAAATTAATCTTTTTGTTCCCTCATTCGGAAAGCAGTGCAGCACAGCTGAAGGTCTGTGTCTGCTTATATTTTACTTGCTTGTTCAACGCAAAAATGTATTGGGACAAGTTATAATTATTTTTACAATGCTGTTGTGAAAATTGTGAAACGGATCATTAAAACCCTTAAATTGTACGATATATGTCAGAATGGAGAAAACACACCAAAAGTTATACTTTATAGGACGTTGACAAAAAAAATAAAACGTATGATATTTATCAAAATTAGTACTGTGCTCTTGTTATGGTAAAATTAAGGAGTTAAAAGAGAGCTTAGGGATCTTTTAACAATACTATAAAACAAGCTCTTATCTATAAAGTTCAGCTCACCTTGTTGATCAACAAATTGTATAATTTTATTTTTTATTGATGTATTTTTTTAATATATTTGTTGAAAATGTTGTCTCGGTTAAGTAGCTTTAAGTCAAAATATTAATTATACATATCTCCACCAATATACACTTGTTTCAAGTAAATGAATCCCTTCAAAATAATTAAGTTTTTAATTGATGGTACTTTACAATCAACACAATCAATTACAACTTTTTAAAACGTAACAAAAACTTTTCATGTAGTATAGTACATTTATTTTCAATGGAATTTTGCCACCGCCCAATTTGGACACATTTTGATTTTAAATGTTGCGTAATTTTTTCTTGATTTCTTATTTTATATTCCTATGAATAACAATATATATGCATGTTCTTTATAAATAATTGTACACGTACCAGATAAAAGCCAGTCAGTCACATACCAGTGAGTCACACACACACATCCTTAACATAGCTAACTTGGGATACACAACACTTTTGAGATAGTATATATACCAAATATTAGTAATTATAATTAAAAATGCTGATCGTACTCAATGTCAGATATACAAAAATAAGGTCCTAGGCAAACCACAGAAACAAACAATCGGATAATAAAAATTAGCTAACAGCAGTGATTATTAAATCAAGTAGATACAAGGTTACAATAGCCGTAATTTATTGTCCTTCAAGATACAATCAAAAAAAGGACAATTATTTGAATATCCTAAGCAACCTTGGAGAAGTATTTATAATTGGAGGTGATTTTAATGCAAAAAATACTAGATGGGGATCCAGAATGACAACAACTAAAGGCAATGAACTGCATAAAGCAGCTACTGAACTAAGATGTAGTTACATGTCAACTGGAAGACCAACTTATTGGCGTACTGATCAAGAGAAAACCCCAGACCTGCTAGATTTCTTCATAGTAAGAAACAGAACATCCAACTATATAAATGTCGAAGAAAATTTTGAGCTAAGTTCAATTCATACGCCACTGATTCTGACGTTGAACGAAAATATAATAACAAAACATAGAAACCCAACGTTAACAAACAACAGAAGGATTTGCTGAAGAACTGAACAAACGAATTCAACTAAATGTACCACTCAAGACAGCTAAACAATTAAATCTTGAAGCAGAAAAATCGTATCGTAGTGGATATTCAACAAGCCGATTAGAATAATACTCCAGAAATTAAGAGTACAACCAAAGGAATTAATTGTCCAATAGAAGTGAAGGGAATGGTAACTGAAAAACGTAAATTACGAAAAAAATGACAACAAAACAGAACACCTGAAAATAAAAATAGTTTAAACAATATAACCCAAAGACTCAAAAGAGAAATATTGGAAATAAAATACAAAAAACCATAAATGACTATCTCAGAAATTTAACAGATGATAAAGGAACTGATTACTAACTCTGGAAAGTCACAAAATATCTAAAGTTCTCATGTTGTCCTGTCTACCTATAGGATACTTATGTGGGAATTAGGCTCGTGATAATCTCCAAAAAGCAGATTCATTTGCTGAATATCTAGAAAAAACTTTTAAACCAAACAAAACTAATATTGAACATAATTTGCCGGACATAGAAGCTGAAAATTCGATGATTGAATTAGTCACGCCGAAAGACTTAACCAAAGTTATTAAAACTGTAATTAACCCCAGAAAATCACTAGGTTACGATTTAATAACAGGAGTATTACTGCAAAAACTACCAAGAAAAGGTATTATAGAACTCACCAACTTGATCGATACAGCATTTGGATTTAAATATGTCCCAGATATTTGGAAGATGGCGGAAATTAGAATGATCCCAAAACCTGGGAAGTCACCAAACGAATTAAAATCTTATAGATCTATATCACTGGTGACAGTAATATCTAAAGTTTTCGAAAAACTCCTGTTGAAAAGAATAAAACCGATCATAGAAAGAAAAAACCTAATATCAATACCAAAGTTTGGCTTTATTAACAGGCACTCAACAATTCACCAGGCCCACAGCATAACAGATATTATTGAAAAAGCCTACGAAAGTCAAAAAGTATGCTCAGCTATATTCTTAGATGTAGCACAAGCCTTCGATAAGGATTGGCATGAAGGCCTTGTTCATAAACTACAGAAAATGCTACCAAAACAACATAATGAACTATTAAAATCTCTCATTACAACCAGAATGCTTAGAGACAAAGAAGAAGAAGCTTACTCTACAATAAAATAAGCTAACGCAGGTGTACCATAAGGAAGTGCACTGTGACCAATGCTTTATGTACTTTACACCTGTGATATACCACAAATGGAAAATATCACGATGGCTATATTTGCTGATGATACTGCGATTATAGCTGTTAGAGACAATAGTGAAGAAGCCCCACGAAAATTACAACAGGCAAGTGATAATTAGACACAAGCTTGGAAAATAAGAATTAATGAAAGTAAAGCTGAACATGTGCAGTTCACCTATAAACAGACCGTAAAAGCATCAATAACATTAAATAGCACTATAATTCTATATAGCAACAACGCTAAATACCTGGGAATGATTCTCGATCCAAAACATCCCTGGAAGGAACATATAAAGTAGAAAAGAATAGAACTGGAATTGAAATATAGGAAAATGTACTGGCTAATTGGAATAAAATCACAATTATCAGTATATAATAAATTGCTATTAAATAAGCAAATATTGAAACCTATATGGACATACGGATTTCAATTATGGGGATGTTCGGCAAAGAGTAACATAAAAGAAATACAAATTTTTCAGAACAAAGTCCTGAGAGCTATTGTGGGTGCACCCAAATACTATTGGGCTGATTACTTACATTGAGACCTTCAGATACCCACAGTCAGTCAAGAAATCAAGAGAATTGCAAGGGGGCATGAAGAAAGAATAAATTCTCATACGAATATTGAAATATTGCAACTTTTGGATACCGCCAGAATAGGACACAGACTCAAAAGAATCAAAGCATCTGATCTTTTGTAGTGTTGTGTAGTGAGTTGCATATATTAAAAAATTCAGCAGTGACATGTATAAACATTATTTGATCATAGACTGAGTTGGGGCCGATGGGTCCTCCTAGATTTAAGATAGAAATATACCTAGATTTAAGTTAATATAAAGACAAATTGTAGGTTAGACGGAAAGGACTAGTAACAATGTATTAATTAAATAATTATAAAAATTTTTATAAATAGCATTTAATTAAATCTAATTTCCATTATCCTTCTATTATCAACAAAGTTTTAGTAAATGTGAATTACTACGCCACTGAACAATATAACAAAGTATCATAAGTAAGGTTATTTTCAGAACTATAACAACTTCCGTGCATCTAACATGTTATAAGTGTACATGCTCTTTCTTTGCTTTTATGTTATAAGCATAAGTATGGAATAATAGATGAAGTAATACATGTTTGTATATTTAAACGTAAAATAGATGAATAAAACAATTTTGAAATTGATATTAGATTTTAGCATGTATATTAAAACAATAAAGAACAAAATTAGGTAATTCATTTTGTATAAAATAGTAATGCATATTAAGCAAATGTATTTACAATTATTAAATTAACCATTGGTTTTCCAAAACTTAGTTTAAAGAACAGAATATCATATAGTCACATATATTATTGCATTAATCATAACACCTTAATATTCATCTATGTTTTGAAATGTTTACAAATATACTGTTAATAGTTCATAATTTCTTCTCCTTGTTCTCAAGTATTCCATCTATCCAAATTATATAATTGGTTTAATTTTAAAACCTGCATATTTCATTACTTCATTTATGTATTCATATAGTCTATCTTTCATCCATAATTCCTATCTAAAATATATATAATAAAAAAATAAAATTTCCAAATAGAATAGCATTATTCTTTACTTATTTTTTTCAATATTCGATCTCGCCCTTGCAGATAGCTCATCTTTAGTTTGTATTCGATTACTTTCAATGATCTATTACTTTCTACTTTGTCTTATTAACCATTTATCCCAATTAAAATTCTACTATTTTATAACTGTTAATATTCTATGCAATATTTATTTTAACTCTTGATGAAAAAATTAACGTATTTATTGACTGCAATATTCGGTTAGTGTTTGGTTATAGAAATGCATTTACTAATAAAACCATTAAAAATGAAATTAATCATAAATCAATACTACAAAAATTTACAATTTGGCTCACTTGCTATTCCAGTAGTGAATTTCACTGGATAACAGGGCCGCCATTAAATTTAATTTAGACTAATTTTAAGTCAGGGAAAATAAATTTGACTATATATAAATAAATGTAATAAAAGCTATAGTTGTATGTGCAGCTTAGTTTTATTAACGTTTAGGAGTATTAGGGTTTGGGCTATATATTTTTTCAAAGTAAAGTAATTAAACATAAAATATTATATATAAAATAATAACATCTAAAACCAATAAATAAAACCAGCAATAAAATAATACAATTTTTTTCTCTTCAGCAATCTCGACCTCAGTAAACATAGATAGTACCTGGAATAAAATTAAAAGACAATAATTCAATTTACTTTGCCTCTATAAATACTCGTTCACATTTTTTAGAAGTTAGTGTAGTTGTGATCTCAGTGTTTTGAAGAAATTTCTTAGTGAAAGTGTCCATTATGTTGGTACTAACAGAGACTGTTAACTTTAAAGGAAGCAATCTTACGTAAGTTTCATTTAAAGTATATATATATGTATATAGAAAAATGTTAATGCTATTCGTTTCTTTAAACTAATCTGTAAAAACTATATAACTAATAACTGTAGCTATAGTAATAACAATTTGCTTTTACAGCATCGTAGAATATAATTTTAAGAAAGTCATGAGGCCAGAGGATACAGAAAATTCCTGGAAATTGGAGGATAATCGAACCAGAATAAAATTTCTGCTGTAAGTAGATGTATTGATTGTTGATATGTTGATGATTTATATATAAATAATATAATAAGCTATAACATAATGTAATAATATATCTGAGAATTGAAGAGCTGGGTGTTTTCGCTTTATTGTTGGGAATTCTATAATTCTGCAAAAACATTAACACACCTAACGCATTTTAATATTTCTAAAGTTTTTTTTTAATATTCTTGTTTTTTTGTAATTATTGTATTTTTTTTATTTTACATTATGTTATTAGTATTATTCTTCTAAAGTGCTTCATTTGTGTTTAAGGTCACTATTTTTTAATTGTTATAGAGAACCTGTGTGCTGACACAGGCTCTATATTCTTTGGGAATTAAGCGTTTAGACATTTTCAGCATACAATTTTAGCTTGCCCTTATTCTGACACTAACTAACTGTTTGATTAACTTAATATAATTACTAGTTTAAGCGAGTAATAAAACTTACAAAATATTTTAGTCATTAAAATTCATTTTAAAAAGTGACAATACTGAACGGGTCTCTTATTAAAAAAAAAACTGAAGAAAGCCGACTATCCGAAAATGTGCAACATATGTTTGAAATTATGCAGTCCCGAACTATTCGTATTCTGTTAACATTAATCTTAAAGGATGAGACTCGGTTTTACTGACTGGCCTGACTTATTCAGACCGGCCGGCTTTGTTATTGTTCTTGAAACCTAAAAAGTCCAATCCTAAAACATGATAAAATGTAGAAAAATTATGTAAAAATACTTTTAACATAGAAAATATTATCGAACAAAAGAGGTGTAACAATAAAAGGTTTTCTTAACTGTTTTGATTGACTTGATGAGGTTTTCTGCAATACTTTTATTACAGCAGTAAAAGTAATTTTGAATATTGTCCATTTTTAGAAATTTTATTACTTTTAGAGTTTCGTTTGTTATAATTTGTTAAAAAATGTTAGAATCTTTTTGTAATTTTCCAAATTCTCTTTAATTTAAATTGTTTAGCAAAATAATTCAAATGATAATGTTTACTTGAGAAGTGAAAGTATTTGTGAGCACTTTTATATTATAATTTGAATGTTAAATTACTAGATTGCCTTTTGAAGTATTAGTAATTTCTGTAATTTTCAATATTCTTTCTAACTTAAGTTGTTTAAGCAAAATAATTCAAACAATAATATTTATTTGAAAAGTGAAAATATTAGTAATACTTTAATTAGAATGTTAAATTACTCTATTATCCAAACTATTAATTTTTATCGCATCAAATTTAACAACAAAAATTTGGTTTTAGTTCTGTCAGTTAACAGAAAAAGCCAATTAAAATATGAAAATATATTGCAAAACTTACTATTTTTTTCTCAAACGAATGTGATCTCCAATTGTTGATTTTTTTGATTTGATTTTTTCATTCTATAGACCAGAATTTTCTAACATCTCAAATGATTGTCCATCTTCATGCAATGATAATACATCAATATTGTTGACGTCTGTTTTAACAATGCTCTTAAAATTAAGTTGCGGACAACTGGTCCGAATTTAGCAAAATGAGTGCTGTCTAGTATCCTTAGGATACATTACTCCATAAAAATCTCCGAATTTGGCGCATACGCTTATTGAGTCCCCATTAATTTTTAAACAGAGAGTAATCCGAGTTTGGCGCATGCGTACGTTCAGCTTCATTTACTTACATTTTTTATTGTAATTATTAGATTTAATGTCGAAAATATATATAAGCAGGTAATTAGGTTCAATTTTATGTAAAAAAGTATTGAATAAAAAGAGATAATAAAAATAAATTCTATATGCTTTGATAGAAATTAACGGAATTATTTATGGCTTACTCGAATAATTTTACAATTGATAGTTGACGACACAGCTACTTCAGGGAAACCGGAGAAGAAGAGACTGTTGAGTATCTGTGTCGGGGTTTAGAGGTCCAGCTCCATTCTTAGGTCCTTGATTGAAGGCGGGATTTGGGTGTTTTGTCTTTTCTTGGTGCGAATTCTATAATTCTGTAAAAATCTTTTGTCTCCTGGGGAATATCATACCATATACAAAAACTAATTCAGATTGTTGTTATCGCTAATTGCTCTGATACAGGATGGATATTCACATATACCATATCCAAATCTACCGATAGAATAAATCTTAAAATACCTATCTACAACACACTAAATATCTTGGTGCCGTGAATTCTCTGTTAGTTTACTTGGTTTATTGTTCATTTTATATATTTATATATGTTTTATATATTCATTATTAATATATATTATTATATTATTATATATTATATTATTATTTTACTTGTTTTACTTATATATTATATTTAACATATTTTAGGTCAGATATGCTGGAGAGGACTGAACTCTATACCTACTTTACAGGAGGGGAGCTCGAGCAGAAAATATTTCTAAAGAGCCACAATATAGATCAATATTACCGATATGTAGTCAGAGTGATACTAGATTTGTATAAAATTTCGGACTATCTTCACCCTACTGTATGTCTACTTTTGACAAGTAATTTTCCTCTAAAATAAATAGGAAGTATACTTCACCATTAATTGCATAAATATCACATCTTAACCATCTTAAGAACATTATTATGTAATTTTCTACTATATTAAATGATACCTGTGCTTGTCTTATTTGCAAATTATCAATTGCAAGCATGTTGAATCTTTAGAGTTCATTGTATCACCCAAAATTGTATATCATATCTTAAATTTGCACCATCATTAGGTAATTTTCTAGCTCTTAGAATAGAGAATTTAAATATATTATTTGTGAAAGAATCACTTGCATTCATCTTTAACGTTCGGTACATCAACTGTGTAAGTCAAAAAATAATAATTCGCTTTCAGTCAACATAATTTTGTACATATAGCAAAATGTAATTATATTCTTTAATAAAAAATTATACAATAGCAACAAACATACTTTAATTTTCCTATTTATACCCCCTTTTAATACTACTATATTCATACTGAGTGATGTGTAATGCTTATCAACGATTTTATTTATTGTTTCAACACACGTGTAGTAATATCATGGCGATGCATTGATATTTGACTTGACAACAACAAAATTTAATTTAATTTCAATTAGGTTATTGAAATAGAATAATGTATATAGTATATCCAAAGTTATTTTGTGCATGCGTCCTCTAAATTTGTGACGTCAAAACGTCGCAATATTGCCGCATTAACTCTGAGTTTTAGTTTAATTAAATTGTAGTCTAAATAAAATAATTGAGCAAAAGTGTTATCAAATATAATCCAATTTAACATTATAGTGCATCTAAAAACTACAGTTAATTAAATTATACGGCCACAAAAGTTTATAAGTTAGTTATAGTTATATAAACTCTTATCACTATGGCTTTCAAGAATTTTGCATACATTTGACTTCCGAACGAGTTTGACAGACTCATTCGTTTACGTGCTCAAACCAATCAGACAGCATTGTGCCTCTTTAACTAGAATAAAATGACAGTGAAAATATTTTCTGATTCTGAAACGAATTTACAAATTGCGACAGGCAATACATTAAACATATTTATGACGTATGAACATATACTATATGTTGTACTTGTTAATGAGTTTCTTTTTTCTCATTTCCAATCTATCAATGGATATTGTAAAGCATCATAGGAACGAATGATGAACTTCGATCAAATCATATACACCGTGTTACCTCTACATTGTATACGCATGCATATCTCGCTGAATAAATCGGTTAATCCGTAGACTATTGCAATTTAGAGTCAGTAAAGACATTTGGATAGAAACAGTCCTATTCAAAATATTAACATAAGCAAACTGGCGGAGCAAAGTACCGATGATGCCTACAAAAAATATTAGAACAAATTATAAGCTGTCCAGACGGGGCAACGGCCATGTATCTCTTTGGTCATTTCTTTAGAATAGTTCGGTTCCAACCTTCGTAGATTGATGACGTATTTTCAATATGCTCCAAGCTCTAGAAAGATACCTTTCTTTAAAAAAAACCCAGTATTTTGTAACGGTTATTTAATTGAGTGTTAAAAACGCGTAACAGATTCGGCTATCCGTCCCTCAGCAGACCTAAAGTGTAGTGAATACGTGTTTACGTAACCAGACCAAAAGACTGCATCTCATTTTTATTATTGATATAAAAATTATTTCCCCTTATTTTACAACAGTAATTTTTAAATTCATTTATAGTATTTTTGCCCAAAAACTAGTGCAAAAATAACGTAAGTGAAAATGGAGGTGAAATAAACAATGTATTTATCTTATTTTTTTATCCTCTTGAAGTAAATAATATAAAATATTTAATATCTAAAAATGGCAAACCATAGCGATTCAACTAAATCACCTGCACACTTTGACATAAGGTTAGAACAATCAGAAATAACGCAAACTCCACCATCAGAATGGACTACAGTCATTAACAAAAAAACGGTTGAGAAGTTAAGAAGAAGAAATCGCTAGGAAACAAACAAGTATCAGTGACTATTGGTTACAGAAATCAATAGAGATAAAAAACAGCTTTAGCAACCTGTCGTAAGAAATTGAAGAGAGTATTTAACCAAGCCCTGAAAAGGTTGTTCCCACCACCAATATCAGTCTATAAGGTAGGAGTAATAAAACACATCCAAGACCTGTTGAAAACCATTACTCCGAGCTACACAATTAAAACAGTGAGTTATGAACAATAAAAATCCAATTGTATGAAGCGGATTATTTTAAAATTCTATTAAAGGAATTAGATAAAAAGACACCCAATACCATACTTTCAGGTCAAAATTCGGGAGAACATTTACATTCGTGTTAAAAGCATTACATTACGGGACGGACTTTAACAGCATCAAGGTTGCCCCAGCTGAAAATGACCACGAGGTCGTAAATGTTCACAATATACGATATCGCATGACTAAAAAACCCCTGCCTATGTTCTATATTGATATAAAACCTGATGGAAATAATAAGGCGGTGTATAAAACCACCAAATTAGAAAATAATATTATTAAATGCGAACCACAACATATAAAAAGAATTATACCACAATGCACGAGGTGTTAAGCGCACGGACACACAAAGACTTAGTGTCGCAAATCATATAGATGCGTAAAATGTGTAAGAAAACACAAAACACACAGGAGATAAAGTTCGCGATGAAAAAGTGAAATGTGCTAACTGTAACGGAAATCATCCAGTGAACTACAAGGGTTGCGCAGTTCACAGGCAACTACAATAGAAGCTCTATCCAGCCTTAAGGGAAAAAAGGCATCAACAGCAACAGAAACACGCACAACACTGCACAAAATCGAGAAACGACATCTCAACCTACTGAAATTAGCAACATCTCTAGATTAGGAAACATGATGGTCAAACTAATGGATCAAATGAGTACGATGCTTGGTCTACTCACAACCGTCGTCAGCAAACTTGCCTAATGCCTGAAACCAATAGCTACAAAATCGCCGTCTGGAATGCCAATAGGCTCCAACAACACTCCATGGAAATAAAAATGTTCGTAACTGAACAAAATATTGACGTTATGATGGTTTCTGAAACACACTTTACGGACAAACATTATTTGAATATTCCCAATTATAAACTTTATCATACAAATCACCTTGATGATAAAGCACATGGAGGTACAGCCATAATAATTCGAGATGATATAAAACATTTCGAAAAAGAAAAATCCCTCAAAGACTAACTGCAAGCTACCAGTGTAACCATAGAGGAAGTCCATGGACCATTAACAATTTCTGCTGATTATTGCTTGATTTATTGCCCACTCAAACATAACAACAACGCAGAACAATTTCAAGGATTCTTAAGTACGCTAGGTAATAGATTTATAGCTGGAGGAGATTACAATGCAAAACATTTAATGTGGGGTTCAAGAATATTAACTTCAAGAGGTAGAGGACTGCTAAAAGCAATAAAGACAGATAACTTACAACATATCTCTACTGGTGACCCAACATATACAAAAAATATTGATCCAAAAAAGTGTCAGGTAGAATCGTGTTTCGACCTGTCTTTTGATCATTCACCAATAATAGTAACAATTTCTTCAAAAATTACCATCAAAGATAAACCCCTTCTTTATGCAATAATAGAACTAACTGGCCCTCATTTAGAGAAAGCTTAGACCGAAACATCTCTCTAAACTTACCGTTACAAACTGAAAAGGATATAGAAATAGCAGCAATACATTTTACAAAAAATGTACAGGAGACAGCATATTCCGCGACTCCAAATAATAAAACATTACCAAGAAAAAATACACATATATCATATACAATACAGAAAAAGATAGCAGAAAAAAGAAAGTTACGACGAAATTAGTAACAGCAAAGAACTGAAGAGAATAAAAGAAAATTTAATAGGACAATAAAAGAGCTGAAAGAACTAATCCAAATTAAACAAAACCAAGGCATTCAAGAATACTTAGAAAACTTGACATCAACTGAGGCTACAGACTATTCATTGTGGAAAGAAAGCAACAAAAAAGTTTAAGAGATCCCAGCAATAAAGAGAAGGCAGACATTTTCTCAAAACACTTAAAAAATGTTTTTAAACCTTTCCAGCCTCAGCTACATAAAGATGAAGATGAATGATTAGAAGGGTTCGTTGTATTATAAACTGCTAAAACTGCTTAAATTTTAAATATATTGTAAGTAAGATATTATTAATGATATTTAACTTCATTAGCTATAATTTCTTTATATTAAAATTGTAGCGAGGTATATTATAATAATTGATTTGCATACATAAATATTCATAAATAAGAAATTGCCAAAAGAGTGTAAAATAATTCTTAATTCACATATTAGGTAGTCTTTTTTCAGGTACTGTTGTCGGTAATTCCGTTAAGTGGTGCTTTAATTGCTGCGACAAATGATTGGGCCAAGTATTTTATTTATTCGGAGCGATAGGAATTGTTTGGTTTATGTTGTGGGCTATCCTGTGCTACCTAAATCCTGACGCGCATCCTTTCATCAGCGACAAGGAAAATACTTACTTGGCCGAACATATCAGTGAGTTTGTGAAGGGACAAATTTTAACTCTATATTCATACTTGTCTTTTTATAGATAATATATCAAGTAAAGAAAAGGTCATACCTTGGCGTGCGATCTTGACTTCAGCTCCTATATGGGCTCTAGTGATAGCTCAGATAGGGCACGACTGGGGATTCTTTACAATGGTCACTGATTTACCCAAATACATGAAAGACATGCTACATTTCAACGTTACACAAAATGGAATTTGGTCTTCTTTGCCATACATCTTGATGTGGATTATATCGATGAGTTCTGGATAGTTCTGACTGGTTGATTCATAAGGGACATATGAGAATATCTTTCGCTAGGAAATTCTTTACAACTTTGGGTAACTGGTTTTTGTCTACACTTGATGGATTCGCTAATGTATATTCAAAAATGGAATAACAATGATCAAAAAGAGAAGTCAGTGGAAGCTAGTAGCGCTTTTTCTGAGGAAATTGCCATGAAGGGTAAATGTTAATAATCATTTAAAAAGTGAATTGTGCATCAAGTTATATGAGAGAAAATTATCAAATATGAACCATTGTGTTTATAAAAAAAGCAATTGTTCTAAATATATTTTAATAACTTCCTGTAAAAATAAATTTGCAAATGTAGATAGATATTTTATACTTTATGTTATATTTTGAATTTCAATTCTATCTTTTTTGTTTTTATAAAATATAAAAGATTATAAAAAACATTGGTTTACTATACAATGCATCAGTTAAAGGCTGTGCATATTAGTAAATTAGTACTAAGAATTTTTTACTATTTTAATAAAATTTTACTGTTTTAAGTAAAGTTTTACATTATGTGTATAAAACGATTTTGTAATTTGTTTAAATAAATCGTTTTTTAGCAATGTGCTTTAGTTATTTAATATAAAAAATTATTGCTGGTTTGTCCTCAAGGTTTTCTTAAATTTTTGATTTGATTGCGATGAAACTTGTGGTGGGTTGTTTTCTTTATAGTGACAAAAAGTTTTCTAGCCCAAAGTATTTATATATCTTTTTATATAAAATAATTTCTGTTTCGTTGTTTGTTCGCGATGAACTCCTGAACTACTGAACCGATTTTAATCAAATTTTGCACGTTGTGTGCACATTATCCATCTTGATAGATAGGATAGTTTATATCTCAACTTATACTCCCAATACTTTTTTATTGTCAATTATTAGTTTATTTTAAGACAAAGAGTTATAATTATCTATGAGTTCCATAAGATTCCAAAAGATGGCGAAGTAATATATCGACTGGAATTTTTATCAGAAAAATCAATGCTGAACTAAATTAAGATCGAAAATTGTTTATAATCCAAAATAATAAATATTGTTGTTAAAATAAATTATTATCTATCCTACCTACCTCATTTATAAAACTGTTACCAACTATGTAATTTACTAGTTTGTTGAACATGAATTTAAAATTAATAAAATATAAAATTTAACATTTTGTGTTGACTTGTGCTTAAAATCTTTAAGAAAATGTTTATCAATCGTTTTCAAATTTTAACCTCAACTTCAAATCTCAATCCAGTGGATTTTAATAGCGGTTATAACTTCGTCTTTATTCGTATATAATAATTTCACCCTATTGAATAGTTTACTATTATATAATTTAACGTATAACTTAGCCACCACACCGCTTAGCCGGGTCTGCTAGTACTTTATATATTTTATTATAAAAATTGAACATCTAAAAGGTCATTTGAGTTTTATTCCTAGAATAATTATTTATTCGTTCCTTATTTCGTTCCTAGAATACAATACTTAACAAATATCTCCGAATTTGGCGCATGAATACTATTCTGCGTAGAAAACCATAGAAAAAAATAAACTATATTGTCTTCCTTTTCTAATAACTGTGCTTTCTTTTTAAGTCGATTAATATAGTAGATCAAGCAAAAACAACAACAACATCTCAAATATTTAGATTTTGTGCTACATTAGTAATATAGGCATAATAATTAAATTGTTGTGTTATTCTTGGTGGTTTAATCTACAGTGATTTTAAAATATAGAAGAAAAAGAGTTTTTCTTTTTTTCTTCCATATTCAGAATGTAAGGTTACTATTTTAAAACTTATAAAAAATGCAAACAGTATCAATGTTATTTATAGAGGGAATGTTAGCTGCTAAATTTCATTTTCCCACATAATTTTCATTCATTTTCAGTAACATAGACTATGTTTCAAATTTAAGGATAACAAGAACAGTGAAGAAAATGATTCTTGTTGTGTTGGAAGTGACTTGAAAGTGAATTCATTACTGAGGTTTGTCTATCAAGAATAGTAGTAAAAATTGTAGTAATTGTTATTAACTACATATTTATTTAAAACATAATATATTTTAGTAATGATTTAAATTTTATTTTATACCTAAGATGTAATTAGAATTTGTTGAGAGTGAAATTTAGAAAAGCAGAGAAGATACTATTACCTGGATCAAATAAACAAAATGGAAGTACGAACGAATGTATATTTTAGGCTAGTAAATGTACAATATAGTAATCGAAAGCTTTAGGTAGTCAATTTATTTATTGGATTTGTGGATCAAGAACGGTAGCAAAAATTTCACTGTTTCCATATGTAGTGGTGGTTTTTCGTTTGGGTTTTACTGTATTGCCTGGATTAGATCTAAACCATTTTGGTCTTGTTTATGATAATGTTTATATATATGGTTCTTGGAATCCATGTCCAAATATGCAAATTAATTTATATGTTCGTGTTTTTATAAATATAGAATGGCATACAGTAATTATATTTTTATTATTTTATTTTATTCAATAATTTTTTAAATAAAATGTGTGTTTTTTAATTTCTTAATATTAATTTCCCTCCCTCCTTATGTATAGTTTCAACATTAAATCGATTATTTATCAATTTGCGTAATTTTTATAAAAAAATATTTATATATAAAAAAGAGTAAGTAAATGAAGCTGTATATACGCATGTGCCAAACTTTATTTTTTATAGAATTATTCTCTTTTTAGGAAATAAATGGAGCCCAATAAGCGCATGCACCAAATCCGGAGATATTTGTTAAGTATCTTCTCATTTCTATGGTGCGTTTTTTTGATTGTGAGTTTTGGGTCCCATTTTCAGCGAGCTTTAACAGGTGAACTGAAAACTCCCGGGCCTACGAAGTAACATAGTAAAACAAATTTTTTTGGCAGAATTATTTTTTTACTCAGCATAATTCCCTTTAAGGGTGATACACTAATTATATCGACCCTTCAACTTTTCCATATCATTTTTGTAGTATGATTTGTCCTTTGCGTCAAAAGAGGCCTCAGTTACGTCGATCACCTCTTCATTCGACGAAAATTTCTTGACAGCGAGTATTTTTTTGGAAGAACAGGAAATAGTCGCAGAAAGCAATTCAAAGCCCAATCCAATTGATGGTTGATTTTCCTGGGGCAGTGACTGGAAACTCAGCATCAAGCCAATTTTGCTTCAGCTGTATTTTTTCCTTGCAATATTTTATCAACGCGCGAAATTTCTTTTTATCCATTTTTTTCACAGTAACAAAAATTGCTTCACTCAAAATGCTATAATTCACAAACTAATGATCCGACAGCTGTCAAATTTATATATGTATCTTTTGAGGGTTAGAGCTAACTAAAAAATATATGGATTTAATTCTAGAAGCGCCATCTATGTGTGAGGTCGGGGACTTTTCAATTGACCTGTTAGGTAGGGAAGAGTATATATTTATACAGTTTATTGATTATTAATTATTAGTCATTAATTCATTAATATGATATTAGTTTGTAGTACCATATAAGTATAATGCATCCTCAATCCAGGATGTGTTGTGTACCAGAATGCACAGATGGTAAAGAAATTAGCATCGATTTCCTTTGCAGAAGTATCTGACTGTCTTTAAAAAATGGATTGATAAATTAAACTTTTAAAACTGATGGACAGTATGAATGAGACCGCGTTCATTCGTGAATACATATGAAATCTTTACCGTGTGTTTCGTTTTTGTTAATTTGCGTAGTTTATTCATATTTATAATCATTCAAATATTTATATTCTAATATCAAAAATTATTCCCTTTTCGAAAGAAGCTATGCAAACTGGAGATATTCCTTTATTATTATTATTATTATTTTACATTTCAATGTCTCCTTTTTCCAAACGAAGGTTTATCTAGACTGGACCTGCAGTTTAACATGGGTTCCGGATCACGGTCCTCGATATTAAGCCTACTGACTGGCACCGTAACAAACATTTTCTTAACAAGACAAAAATATTTTAGTATTAAAAGTAGTATCTATTAGTATTAATTATCCTGTTATCTTAATTATTACCTTCTTGGAAGACTTCTTTATATGGACACATCATATTGACAGCATACGAATAACTTGGTAGATTAATTAAATTAATATTCTCATTATTACCGCTAAAAACTAACAATAGATAAATATACATGTAGTAGACATTTGCCCTAATACCTGATCGCGAAGATAAGGTAATTTTCAATTCTTCAGACACGACGAGGTTGATATATTTTCATTCTGGTAAATCCAGATAATTTACTGCTATTTACTTGGTCAACTCATTTCAGTTTAGTTTTATATAAAGAGCGATATCATCCTTTGGGAAACGATGTCAATTTCGGTAGTAGATTTACATCCAGGTACACTACATCTTTTACTACACGGATGCATTGTAATCTCAATAATAAATATTAATAAAGTAGTATAAATATTAATAAAGTAGTATAAATATTAATAATAAATATACTCCATAATAGTTAATGTAAAGCAGAAAATAGGCACAACGTAAAACAAGATTTCTATATCTAAGCAAACTCCAAAACTTTCAATCAACAAACTTAAAAATGGATGTCCATAGAAAATGATGGCTTTGCACAATTTGCAATCGCTGCACTACCGTCAATCCATTGAACTAAGAAAAACATTTCCCTAATGTCGCCTGTACCTTGAAATTTTTATCTTTCTATGGTGTGAGTCAAGAGAGA
Source organism: Rhynchophorus ferrugineus (assembly GCF_030347505.1). Classification (NCBI taxonomy): domain Eukaryota; kingdom Metazoa; phylum Arthropoda; class Insecta; order Coleoptera; family Curculionidae; genus Rhynchophorus; species Rhynchophorus ferrugineus. The sequence goes on from NW_027472580.1 coordinate 48,729,066, forward strand.
AGCCACGTTGTTGTTTGTTATCACTACATAGTATAAAACAAAGTCGCCTTTTCTGTCCCTATATCCCTATATGCGCTTAAATCTTTAAAACTTCGCAACGGATTTTGATGCGGTTTTTTTCAATAGATAGAGTGATTCAAGAGGAAGGTTTATGTGTATAATACATGCATAATATACTAAGACAACATTGCTAATTTTAGAGGTTTCTAACGTGATGTCGTAAATTAACCTATTTTTTAGGCTTATTTAGCAATTAGCAAAAACGCTGCCTAACCCTACGAGTTAGATCAAATTAATGTACTACAGTATTGTACACCATAAAAAGGTCTACAAAAAAGTCCGCGATGGTATATGTTTATCTTTTAGGGATAACCCACATTAACAATTTTTATTGTTTACTTTTTACGTGAGAAAATGGCTTATTTACGAAGCTATTTTAAGCAATACGGCATTAATCCTTATCGAATTAAGTACCTTAAATACAGTGTGCAATTAATATAGATCAATATGGTTCCTTACACCATGTAAATTAAACAAATATTTTCGGAGATATTACAAATTTAAAATTTGCGTTTAAAAATGTGTAATGTAATAAAAATTGTATGAATTTAGATATTCCAAAGATAGCAGGAAATCTTCATAGTAAGTATAGGGGAAGAGGAATTGTTTTACTCCGAATTTAATGCGTGCAGGCCAAGGGCAGTAATGAATGAACCAAAAATACTGGATCGATTTTAATCATGTTTTCATTGAGTGACATAGGCATATATATTTTATGCCCGTGCAAAGTCGGAGCGGGCCGCTATGTTTTTATATACAACGTTCATATTTTTTTTGTAGTGTATTTAATTTAGTATTAGCAGTGCACCCGCGCGAAGCCGGGGCGGGTCGCTAGTTGTCTATAGAATAATTCATTAATTCGTTTATACAGAGCCTTAACTGTTTAAATAGGTGTATGTTATTAAATAAAGCTAGATTTTAAAAGTAATATCAGTATATCAATTAATAACCGTAAATTCTCAACAGATTATGGGCCCAGTTTCGTGTCCAAAAAGAAAATACTGAGAAAATATGAGGTTATTAATTTTGAGATTAAACCGTTGACAAATAAATAGAAATGGATTAATACATTAAAGCGCCAAACAGTGAAATGGAATGGCCGATGTGGAAGCGTAAAATTCGAAATTTGCTGGATTAGCACGAAGGAGCTTTAGATGCAATCGACGGCAAGTTGGTGAAACCGAGCGCGTTGGTGGCGGACGCTGATGACAAGATAGTGAAGAATCATAAAGTGCAATCGGATTTGTATAGAAGAGTTAATAGTTATGCCAAGTTTATGATCACGTGTGCAGTAACAGATGCTGTATATCAAAAAATTATGGACAAAGACGCGGCCTATGAAGTGTGGGTGACATTGTATCAAAATTTCGAAGCATCGTCCAAGTATCACTTATTTAAGATATGTACCTACTTTTTTGCATTTGGTTGGATTCAAGGAAAATATCGAAACACACATTACAGAATTGACAGGTTTGTCAAACGAATTCAATAATGGCCAGAAACGAAAATTAATTTCCTGATGTAATGTGACTATGCAAAGTTCTGCATATTTTATCAGTAAACTTTGAAACTCTCAAATCCAGTTGGATGTTGTTAACTAGGAATGACGTGATGACATTTAAAGAGTTAAAAGAACAACGTTACATGTTTGAGAGCAATTTTTCAAAAGTCAGTGATGTAAAAATTGAACAGAAAGTTTTAATGGTAAAATTAAGTAAAGTAAATCAGGGTAACAGAAATATAAAGAATTTTAAGGGAAAAAAGTACTTGTAATTATTGCAAATAACCAGACTATTGGATAAGACAATGGCAAAAGTGGATTGCTGATGAACGACCGTCTAAGGATGCAATATTGAAGGAGGAAAAGGACAAGACAGTGGAGGCAATGATATTTTTATTACCAACATGCGGTAAGATTTTTTTTGTAGAAGTATGCGAAAACAATTGGTGGATTGATAATGGGGCTATGAAGCATGTGGCAAAGAGGCTAGGTTATTTTGTCGGCTATGAAGTAATCAGTCAACAACAATGCATTAAAAATGCTGGAAAAGAAATTTTAAATGATTATGGAAATACAATTCGGTTCTCATCAACAGTTGAAGACAGATGTTAGGAAATAACATTAAAGGATATCTGGTATGTACCGAATATTTCCAAAAATGTGTTTTCTGTTCTAGCTGCTCATGACCGAAATAAGTATAGTAAGTTTGAGTCAACGCCTATATCCTGTTCTATAAATATTCGTGATCAATTGAGATTATGTAGTTTTCGTGCAGTAAATGGTACACTGTACAAAGCTAGCAACACTGTACAAGAAGGGTTTTTGTATTGATGTCAAGACGCAGAAATTTTGTAAGCAAGAAAATAGAACTGTAGTTGAAATGCCCAGGACCTTGAAATATTCAAATCCAGAAGTGACCTATCCTATCCAGCAGGATTATGAGTTAGTTAAAAACGCAGTATATATTCTAAATAGAACGGGAAAATCATCTGTAGATGGTGCTAGTCCTTATGAATTGTGAAATGGAAAAAAGTCGCGAACCAAACATTTAAGAATCATTGGTCCAACATGAAAAATGGACAGAAAACCGTAAAAGGGCGCGTCATAAGACATAAGGGTGATGAACGTTTTATATTTTGGATTGAAAAGAATCAAAGCGTTATTTGGTCTAGAAATGTACAAATGGAAGAGAAACCTGGGTCTGCAATGAAAATTTTAAACTACTATTTCAAGAAATGAAACCAGAAGAAGAAATTGTTAATGATGAGTCACAAGATTCTGGGGGAAACAGTTCAAAGGAAGACTCTAATGATCTTGTTTCAGAGCTTCAAGAAGAGAGATTAGATGCCAGGCTAAGAGATCTGTCAATTTAAAAAAGCCTCAGTCTTTGAATGATTATTTTTTTGAAATCAGGGAAAGAAGATAATACATAGCAGAAGTTTCCAAACTGCGAAGAAGTCGGAGCATTAATGTATTTAATGCTTGGGACCAGACCAGATCTGGCCTACAGTCAAGGACAACTAACATCGGATTTCAACGTGTCTCGATGGAGCAGCAGGTGGCAGACATTTAGTTTAGGATTTTCTGTAGAACTGAGTTCCTTTTCGTTATTTAAGTATTGTATATACTTTTACACCTATACCAGGTAGTGGACCCCGGGACATGAAACGCTCCTTATTTTCAATCATTGTTTCAACTGTGTAATTTATTGAGTATATATCTAACACTGAAAAGGGAAAAACAAAATATTTTTAACAAAGAAGTTGAACTGACTTCTAAAAATATATTACGAACTTACTAAAGATTAAAAAATAATCAAACTTGGTTAGTCGGTAGTAATTAAAATAATATTGTAAATAGATAAATAGTTTTAACTAGGTATTAAGCTAAATTTTGTATATATAGTAGAACATAAAATACGTCTAGTGGATAGGTTAAATAAAACTTTTGTTTATTTTTATTTAGTTATTGCAACGATATACATATTTTATTTTAAAATGTTTTCTTTTGTATATTAAAAATCTAAGTTTGATTATTTTTAGTTTAATTTTTAGTTCCTAGTTTATTTTTCATCGGTTGTCGCTTCAATTTTTTTGTTAAAAATAGTTTATCATGAAATATTTAAGCAAACTTTTCGTTAAGCCGAATATAATAGAAGAGGTAGAATAGGATTACAAGGCAGAAATATCTTTTATCTTCTAAACACATAATGTTTAATTCAATACTAGTCATATCAAAAGATAGAGAACTACTTGATGCGAGGAAGGCATATTCAATTTCAAAATTCAGTAACAATAATCCCTTTATCATAAATCTCTATGCTACAAAATTTATTAATACAGAAAAGTGTGGGTAATTGACTTATCTACAACGTGAGGTAAAAGTCTCGCTACCGTTTTAATTGCCTTTAAGTTTTGCTCAAGGAGAAGATATGTAAGTTAGGTTTTCATAAAAATTTATTTGGTTTTATTTACGTTACATTACATTTTATTTACTTTACATATTTTTACGTTATGATTGAAAAATTATATTGGCTAAATGGTGACAGCGATTCGCTATGCAATTTTCATTCATGCATTTTAAAGCATTTTTCATCATCCTCCAACATCTGAAGCTGATTTTCTTCAAATTCGTTACGAATATAGTATTTAAGATGTTGAATCGGTTGTGCTTATAATAAACTTTTGATTCCATAAAGACCCATAAGAAAAATTCTGGTGGTGGTAAATCCGGAGATCTGGCTGTCCATGGTAAATGGCCACTTCGCGAAATTAGTCTTCGTGGAAAAACGTTATTCAATAACTGAATTGTTGAATGAGATGTGTGTGCTGTGGTCTCATCTTGCTGAAACCACATGTCCTCTAGTCTTTTCTTTTCCATTTTAGGCACAAGAAAATTTCGAATAATATTTGATACCGTTCAGCAATAACAGTAACTGCAACACTTTGGTCATTTCCAAAAACATAGGGCCCAATGATGCTTCCAGCATGAATACCACACCATACAGTTATTTTTAGTGGATTTAATGATGTTTCATGAATTAATTGAGGATTCTGTGTTCACCAAAATGGACTGCTCTGTTTACTGACGTAGCCGCTAAGAAGAAATTGAGCTTCATCGCTCATTATCAATTTAGACGAAAAAACTTCAGTTTCACCAGACAGTCGTAGGATTGTGTTAATTTCTCGGTAGCAATTTTTGGACTAATTGAATTTTATACGGGAATATTTTCATATCAGTTTTCAAAATTCGCCTTAAATTGCATGCAGAAATGTGTAACTAGGAACCACGTCTCCGAATTGATATTTCTGGCGATTCTGCAACATTATCGCGCACTAGAGCACAATATGACCACTTTGAAGTAGTAATAGGTAGTAATTATTAGTAATTATTATGTACATATTTTATTGTAAAATGGTTTTTTTGTGTTCAAAATCTAAGTTTGATTATTTTTTCGTCATTTATTTTTGATGTCGGTTCAACTTCTTTGTAAAAAATATTATGTTTTTCCCTTTTCAGTGTTAGAAAATGTCTGCCACCTGCTGCTCCATCGAGACATGTTGAACTCCGATGTTAGTTGTCCTTGACTGTAGGCCAGAGGCTTTTTTTTAATTGACAGATCTCATAGCCTGGCATCTAGTCTCCCTTCTTGAAGCTCTGAAACAACTTTATTAAAGTCTTCCTTTGAACTGTTTCTCCCACAATATTGTGACTCATCATTGTTTTGTTCATCATTGTTTCTTCTTCTGGTTTCACTTCTTGAAATAGTAGTTTAAAATTTTCATTATAGACCCAGGTTTCTCTTCCATTTGTACATTTCTAGACCAAATAACGCTTTGATCCATTTCAATCCAAATTAAAAAACGTTCATCACCCTCATGTCCTGTGAGGAGCCCTTTTACGGCTTTTCTTTTCATTATTCTTTGTTTTCACTCGAGATTTAGGCCATGTTGGACTTAGATGGCGCTACTAGAAATAAATCTATATGTTTTTTAAAGCCTCAAAAGATGCGTGTATAAATTATACAGTTGTCGAATCATTAGTCTGTGACGCTTTGTATTAAATGTTTCTATTAGCAATTATAATGGCATATTATTTTGAGTTCTCGTAAAGTGCATGAAATAAATAGTTAAAATATGTATTGACATGAGCATCTAACGATAAAATACCTGCTATAAAACCGGACGCTAAAAATTATTGTGTAATAATATAAAATTATTTGAGAGATATAAAGAGCAGAATTAGAAATATCAACCAGATAATTAAAGTTATCTTAATTTAAAAAATTTTTGATTAAATTGAATTTATTCTAAAAGTTTCATGATACGGTAAGCTGTAGACACAAAAATTATTAGTTCACTACAGCTAACATTCGATTTGATTCTAATTTTAAAAATATGAGATTAATAATATTTTCGCATCATTTAATCCCTATTGATGATTTTAAAATTTTTCACCTTGATGTAAGACTAAGGCCAAACTGGTTCAGGTTCAAAAATCTCTCAATTGTTAGTTTCTTGAAAACTTCTTGAGAAGAAAACTGTATCTTATTTATTTGCTCTTGGTAAATTTGTGGACACATGTCTTAGTTTATGATATTCATAACATCATAATCTTAATTAAAATAATGTAGTGTCAAAAACGCTGAAAATGCTAAACCTACTCTTCTCTATATCATGTCTACATTAAGAGGGGCTCAAAATAAAAAAATAAACTGTAGAAATGAAATAATTTGGTTTTAACTTAGCGACTCAAACCAGTCAAAATTATGACTAGAAAATACGTTTACAGGGTTATCTGCGTAGCATTTCACATTATATTATCGTTAGTGTTTGTGTAAAATAAAATTGATACGTCACATAAGCTATCTAACAAATTTCTTATCTAGGGTAAATATAATATATTTTTTTATTCAATTTACGAGAGTTGAAACCTTATTTGAGGAAACGAGTTTCGATCTACGGCTTAGGAAAAAATCTGTAAATGTAGATTTTGAAATATCCCGATAAATTTTAATTATTCCCGTTTTTCTTATTACTGATATTTATGGTTCAATATGAGAAAATAATACGTTAATTGTCTTGGACCCATTAAGATATGTCTTCTGATAATAATAATATTTTTTTTACACTCAAGTTTATATGCCAATTTTCTTTTATAATAAAATTATTATAATTATAAAAAAGCTGTTATAATATATTGATTGTGATAATAAAATGCCTCTTTGGAAAATTACATTCATGTAGCATAGAGCATATTTCATTTGAGCAAGAGAAGGTTATGTCCTAAAAATTATTAGGTGGAAAACTTTATTTTATTACAGTTCTCACATCCAGGTTTTATATATATCTAGCCCGGATGACCTTTTAGTGACGAGTATGGCTGAGTTATGTAAGATATTCATCTACTACATATCATTTGATTGTATGGTCTCTACTAGGACGGCTTGCGGTTGAAACAATTGAAACCGGAACACCCTGAGATGGAGGGCCCGACTGGTGGTAGATGTCTAGTTCACCATCTAGTCGTTGATATTTACGGAATATATAAATAACGAAATGTACTAACGAGGCGAAGCATTTAAAAAATAAAAAACGATGGTGGACAATATTCTAGCGCAAATTCAGTCAGTTAAATTGGTTTTTAAAGCTTTTTGAATATTTTTTATTATTTTATTAATATAAATCTTTGTTTATCATAGCAGATATTATTATGATCCATTTTTTAATATATCATTAAATTAGTTCAATATTTTCCAAATTATTTTAAAACTTTTGAAATAAAAAATGCATAGTAAACTATATTTGTTGCTTATTAAAATATTGAAACAAAAAGCATCTTACGTCAAAAATAGGAAATATAATTTTAGGTATAACTTGTTTCTTGAAAGAAAATCTAAACCAATACTAAGGTGTCGACCTAGTCAATAATATTTCTGACTTTCTAACTTCTGTTGCAACATTTTTTATGTTAGGCGTTAAATCAATTATTTGTAGTAAAAATAAATCACAATTATGCTGTTATACAACCATATACGAAAACAGGTATAAATAACATGATACAAGTATTTTAGAATAATGTAAATACCATCCCAGAAGGCATCCGGTCTCATCCAGTGAACTTAATGGCGTGACGATTATTATTTAGCCTTGGATTCTGTTAGATATAATATGCTAGGTTCAGTCACAATCATGTGGTGCTTAGTATGATAGTAGCAGTGTTACTAGATTTTTATGGGTGAACAAGGTTTTCGTTGACAATTTCTATATTCAAGAAGATTTTTTGTCTGGTTAACTATATCTATAAAACTTACAATATACAGACTTACAATAAGCCACAATTATTGCGGAAACACTAAGGATGTTCCTGGATTGGCATTGTCGTTTATTAAAGCTAATTGAAGTGGTCGTCTTCTTAATAGTATAGCTGACAGTAAAAGGTTGAAACAATGGTTTAGCTCATTTTGTAAATTACAAATAAGCCTTTCAATTCGAAACATTCCAATCTTAAAAAAAAGCATCACTTTCCTTCGCGTTCATACAAATTATGCAACCATTTATGAAGCTTCGATAATTATATTTTTAACACATTAACGTAATACGTAATTCGTTTTACATTACCTATAATCATCCGATCGAAATTATCCACTACATATAGTCTATTCAAAGTTTATTAGTATATAAATCATCGAAATTTGTGACGTAAAAATGTCGCAATGTTACCACATCAACTCCGTGTTTTCAGTTTGGCTTTGGTACAAAACAAAATTCTAAACTAAATAAAGTAACTAAACCAAAATACCGTTCATTAAATCAACCAAATATAATTTATTTTAATATCACAGTAGATCTAATGCATATATTATCGAAAAAGTTAAAACTACAATTAAGTACACAGTTACAATAGTTTGTGGTTTAAGGTTATATTTGATTATATACACATTGAACTCATTTCCATATCACCTATTAGTTAGAGTTCTGGGCGCGTCTTTTATATGATTGTATCCCCTGGAGGCCTAATCCACCTAATTAACAATTATATATCAAAGTAAATGTCTGCATATAAATATAAATGTTATGACTAACAAGACTTAATAGATAGTTATTCCCACGTTTACCTTTTTCCATCAACTTTTGTCGCCTTTACACTATATTTATTATCATCTTGCCATGAATGACGCGATGTATTAATTTTGATTTTGTTGTATGTTTTCAAAAATTATATTCTTTTAAAAGCAATGTATGGAAGTTCTATTAAACCTGAAAACTGAAATCTTATATAGATACTTTCAAGACTAACAATTTTCTCTGTAATCATTGTATTAAATTATATTTCGATCGAAAAAACTACTTACTGTTTTTATACATTTTGTATATTTAAACTCTGATACAGCTAGCATTAAGCTGATCTTGATTCATCACATCACCCGTTTTTCATAAAGACGATATATTTTTAGTGAATTTAAGTTTATAATGTTTTTTATTTTTTAGATTTTTTAGAGACCGTACTAATATTCAGTGCAGCTTCAACACGCTATAAAATATTTTCAATAAAAACCGCGGCGGTTTGCCGGTTTATAACCCGTAATTATATTTTCAATAATTTTGCGTACGTTTAACAACCGGACAACATTGACAGTCTAGTTCGGTTTAATGTTCGAATTTATCAAACAGCATTCTATCTCTTTTTAACAAGAATGAAATGAGATGGAAAACATTGTTTCATTCTAAAACGTGTTTACAAATTGCGGCAGGCAATACATTGAACATATTGATGACGCATGTACAAATAAACTTTGAATAGTCCATATTATATGTGTACATACATTTTTAATTTTTTCTCTTTGCAATCCTTTTTTTTTCATTCACTAGCAAAAAAGATCAAGATTTAAAATTATAGAAAATATTTAATATCACTATTAGGAATTGCACCTTGTTTCGGAGTTAGAGCAGTATTCTTGAAACATAATTAATTTTATTTAAATCTTGACATCCTAAAAAACATATGCTAGAGGAATAACATCAACAAACTTATATTAAAAAAACGAATATATCATTTGATGTGTAATAAAATTTCAAATTGAAAGAAGTAATATAAATCTATAATCTTTGGCTCTCTAAGGATTCGGACATGGTTACGGGTGTGCTCATTTAAGTTTCCATTCTTGTTTCTCTCATTTCCAAACTTAAAGATGTGCAGTATATAAAAAATAAGAACTTCAGCCAAAGAAAATTACATCAGAACAGCGCTTAATTCAAGTTGATAAAGCCAAAAACTCTCAAACATCATCTACCGTTGAAAATAAAAAAAACCCAAAGAACCACAAAACCATCCGTCAAAGATATAAACGCCACCAAAATATTAAATGATATATTAAGAATTATAACATGAAAGGCAAATGGGCTAAATCAAAGAGTGCGGGAACTAGAATTATTCTTGAAAACAAATAACATAGATATACCTCTCATAACGGAAACATATTTTTCTAAAAAAACTACATTAGGATACAGGGTTATGATGCTTATTGGACACTACACCACAGCGAACGGGCTTGAGGCGGAACAGATCTAATAATTAAACAAAATTTATAACATTTCGAACAAGAAGAGATTAAAAATTAATAAATACAAGCTACGAAAATTAGTATCCAAAAAAATGGAGTTGAAATAAATATTGGCACTATATATTGTCCACCGAGATATAAAATGACACAACAATATAGCAATAGTAGCTGAAAAGATGTTACTCCAATAGCAAGAAATAAATCAGAATATAAAGTAATATAATGAAGGGATATAAAAAAAAGGCGAAAAGCTAGAAGAGTATGGCACAGTACCAGAAATGCTACAGACAAAACTACTTTTAACTGAATTAGATTTATTAATCAGGAATTTAATTAATCAGGAGAATCAAACAATCAAAGAATATAAACAGAATTGCTTTCAAAAATATGTAAGTGAATAAATCAGACAAAGATTATTCGCTATGGAAAGCAACTTGGAGATTTAAACCAATTATTCGAGTACCGCCAATAAAAATGATCGAAATGTTTGGGTTCGATGCAACAATGAAAGGGCTGAATTGTTCGCACATGTACCATGGATACAACTCCAGTTTATCAACCCGATGTAGATCTAAATCTAATTTCTCTATTGGAAGTTGCCACTGAAATTGATAACTTCAATCCTAAAAAGGCACCTGGTATAGAAGACATTTCACCTGGATAATTGAAACAACTGCCACGAAAACCAATCATCATGTTGACATATATTTTTAATACCTGTTTAAGACTGAAGCATGTTCCGGAATGCTTTAAGGTTGCACAAATAAATATGCCCAAAAGACCTGACAAACCCGCACAACAACTCGAATCTTACAGGTCTATTTCGCTACTACCGGCAATATCAAAGCTATATGAGAGACTAATATTTAAACATGTTAAAAAATTTGTAATAATACCAGATTTCCAGCTTGGTTTTCGAAATGACCATTCAATAATCGATCAAGTGCACAGAGTAACTGCGGCTATTGAAAAAGGAATTGAGAAAAAGAAATACTGCTCTGCAATATTCCCGGATATCACAAGCTTTTGATCAGGTTTGGCATTTGAGATTAATCTGTAAGGTGAGCGAATTGTTACCGCGTAACTATTATCAATTGCTGGAGTCATATTTTTAGGAAGAAAATTTAGAGTGTTGCACGAAATGGCGTTATCAACATTTAAAACTACTTCGGCTGGAGTTCCACAAGGTGGCGTCTTAGGACCTCTCCAATATCTGATCTACATTGATGACATTCCAATAACAAAAGAAACACTACTTGGAACCTTTGCTGAGGACATAATTCTTATGGCAAACGACATATCTCTGCCTAGGGCAATAGAAGTCGCAGTCAACAAAACCTACAAATGGACGAAAGATTAGAAAATTCAACTTAATAGCTCCAAATTTGTCCGCGTTAATTTTACATTGCGGCGACTTAATAAAAACTTAATTATATCACTCAATGGATGCCCGATTCCTCAAAAATAATCAGCTAAATACCTTGGAATCTATCTTGACGATATATTAAATTGGAAACATCACGTTAAACAAAAAGCAAAACACATTAGAACCAAAGCAAAACAACTATACTGGTTAGTCGGAAGATACTCTCAACTTGATCTAAAATCAAAGAGGTTGATCTATAAGACAATTATAAAGACAATTTGGATCTATGGTGTGCAAATGTGTCCAAATCAACAATTCATACAACGCTGCCAAATCAAGGTTCTTTATCGATTGATTACCAATGCCTATTGCTACGTAACCGACGAAGAACTGAAGAACTATGACCGTGGAGGCAATACAACTGCTGGACAGCGCGCAGGTTGTCAGGAGACTGAAGCGAACCAAACCATATGAACTTATATAAAGTGTATAACTTTAGTGTAAACTGTAGATATAACTTATTATTATTTTATAATTGAGGAATACATATTGATGCATTTTCTCACACTCGTCTTGCTTGTGAATTAATCCAAGTACAATTGAAAAGTAGTAATAAATTAATTTTTAATTAAGATTATACTAAGCGTATCTAATAAATATGTTATAAAAAAATTGTATCACTACTTTGTATGCCTTATTAAATTATTATTTAGGTAATAAAAGTAGTATATGAATGGGTGTCTATGTGATACCTAAATAAAAATTCTGAGGATTAAATATAAGATGTATATGCATCGGTAACTCTGTTGATAATGGGTATTCCAGAAACTAAATTTTCTCCTAAATCAACTGACCAAGTGAATGTAAATATAAAAGCTGGGGGACATTATTTTCAACACTCTATATTTTATTTACGTATGTTAATTAGTACTAATTATAGTATTTTATTATGTTTATAGATGAAAATGTTTGTTCTTTTATAAGGTTTTTCTTATATGTTCTTTTATAAGGATGCATTGCAAATAAATACTAAATAGTTCTGATTTAGAATCAATAGTGACTAACCCATTCATTACTATTGGATTTTCAGTCTGAGTTTCGCGCTGTTCCGTCCACAGTTAATCATTTGGTGAATTTGGAGAGTGATATAAGAAGTGCTTTCTCCGACAAAACACACCTGTTCGTGGATCATTGAATTTTGTACAAAATGCATTTGATAGAGTATTTAATAATCACAGTCTACACTGCTTCAAACTCATGGGTAATATCATGGACATTATCAAGTATTTTCTCACCAATTTCAAATTTCTCACCAAAGGAGTTTTTCTCTTCTTCACCTACCTGCTCTCGAGTGGAATCCCTCAGGGTTCAGTTCTAAGTCCTACTTTATTTGTAATAGCTTTAGATTCAATAACTTAATTCCTCGACTCAAGGCTCTTCTATCGATTTTCTGCGGACGATATATTATTTATTGGTCGGCTAGGTCTCCAAAGTTTGGAGAAAGGCTCCTTTAATTAGCATTAACCCGTCTTCCTTCCTGGTCTTTACCGGCGGATTCCTTATTCCTCTTTCATCAAAGTCCTCTGTAATCCACTTCTGTCGGAGGTGTAACTCTACCAGCGTCCATTCCTTCTCTCTTAATGATACTCCCAAATGTTGACCATATAAGGTTTTTGGGAGTGAATTTCGATTTCTGGCTGTTCTCGAAGCATCACATCAACGAACTAACGAACTTTAAACTCGCTGTTCCGGAAACATGCCAGGGCTGCGTTGGCTATCTAACCGGCGCACAGGTGCAGACCAGAAAACCATACTTAAAATATAATACTTCCTAAGCTACATTATGGATCCTTAGTCTTCAGCACTGATGTTTCAATTTACCTCAAATCCCTAGATGCCATTCAAAATACTTCACTTAGAATATCACTTCGTGCCTTTCGATGCTCCCCTGTAACTAACTAATGCAGTTTTGCTTCCATACCACCTCATTCTAATCGTAGGGGTTTACTTTCACTGAAGTTCGCTGTGAGATCGTTTGCTCTACCATGTTTTTTAAATCTGACCTCCACTTGGAGTCTACAACTCGTCCTGGACCGTCTTATATCTCAATATTCATTCGTGCCTCTCATATGCTTATCTTCTTTCTAGGAATGGAATTGTTGTATCCCTTCCTTGTCCAATTTTCCCTCTAGGACCTACCCTGCCCCCTTCATAAACACATTTTTATCTCAATATTATAAAAAAGAACATTGTCCTTACTTTATTTGGTTCAAATAATTTTTTTATGAGAATTATTTCGATACGCTGTCGCTGCGGTTTATATAAACTGTAGAAGAAACATTAGCTGCCCGTTTTGATGTAATCATATTTTGAATGACCTGTCAAAAAGATTTGTAATGTGGCAGTTTTTCTGCCTACGTATTTTAAAAAATTCTCCTGAACAGAACCATCACCCTGGTGATAGGGCGTTGTGAATAAAAAATAATTAAATAAAACATATATAAGGATTGAAAAGTAAGTAATCGCTTTATTGTTAATCATGTGAATCATAATTATTATTATTATTATTATTATCATTGTAGTGCTTTGTGGTATACGATGTTTTTTGTTTGATTACCTGGCGCATAGATAAACAAATCTGATGGTTTTCCAACACGGGAACAGGCAACATACAATTGACCATGTGAGAAACATGGGTTTTCTAGATTAATACCACAAACACTTAATGATTGCCCCTGGGACTTGTTTATAGTGGCACATCAGTCGGAATCATTGGGATGCGCGGTATGAGAACATCTTCTCCTTTATACTTTCCTTTGAGTATAGTTGCTTTTATCACATTGTTTAGTAATTTTTTATCGCTAACCGTGTACCGTTGCAAAGACGCGGTTGGTTGATATTTCGCAACATTATAACCACCGATCCAACCTTTAATTGAAGATTGTGAGGTGGCAATCCTGGCAAATCCAGCGAGTTTAAAAATCCCGGTGGATAGATGACTACATCATCTTGATTAGTAGCCGAATCAACTGATTTATATATCCTCAATTCGCCTGTAATTTGTTCTTGAATTTTGAAATTTAATTCATTTACATCTATGTTTTTTGCAGCCAGTATAGCTCGTTCGCTCAACCAATCATGGTTTCTGTAATTCTGAGAAACATCTGGAAACACCTTCTGAATACGTTCATCTTTTGATCGAGTTAACTGACAAAAACTTTGAGGAAAGTTAATGCAGCCAGTCAACATGTCTATAGGAAATTTGCCATTACCAATGTCAATGAGTTGTTTAGAGAATATGTTTCCAGATTGGTCATTTTGCAACTCGATACGCATATTCTTGCTTAAATGAAGTACTTTGACATGTTTCCACAAATTAGAGGACTTTAGACATGCATTAAGTTCATCAGCTGATCGTGGAATCACTGGCAATGTTTGACGAAAATCTCCTGCTAATAAAATCATTGCACCACCAAATCGGTTATTATTGCTACGTAGATCTTTTAAGGTTCTGTCTAAAGCCTCCAAAGATTTTTTATGTGCCATCGTGCATTCATCCCAAACAATCAATTTACATTGCTGCAAAACCTTTGCCATTGCAGAGTTCTTCGAAACGTTGCAGGTTGGAGTTTCATTGCTTTGCATATTTAATGGCAATTTTAGTGCTGAATGGGCTGTTCGACCACCTTCAAGCAAAGTTGCTGCGATTCCCGACGAAGCGAGTGCAAGTGCAATTTTATTTTGTGAGCGAATTGTTGCTAATATTAATAAAATCAAAAAAGTTTTTCCTGTACCACCAGGTGCATCTAAGAAGTAAATCCCTCCAGTTTCATCATTTGTTACTTTCATAAGAGTTTCAAATACATACTTCTGTTGTTCATTTAACAGTGGAAGATTTGTTTGAATTAATTCTTTCGAAGCGTTGAGATCATACAGTCTTTCTCGATGCAACTCTTGGTTAAAAGCGTCATGCATTGGACGATTGGGCGCGGTCAGGCCTAATTGAATTAATAGTTTGTTTGACATTATCAAGCACATGTCCTCAATTGAAATCAATGCTTCATTGTAAATTTCTTCACTGATTTGTATATTTGGATTTCCCATTCTATTCCGTATTTGATACAAAATATCATCACACATATAATCTATGTACTTCATCCACAAATCAATTGGGTTTGATGGGAAGCATGTAGATATGATTATAGAAAACAATGTTCGTATTTGATGAGCGTGTGATGATATTACAGCATCATTGAGAGTTTGATCTCAATGAGCGTCATTTTCAAGCAATTGCAGACGTTGACAGGCTTCTCTGTAGGATCCACACAATTCACCATCAACAGTTCGTAACTGTTGGAATGATGTTGGCCCACGTACATTGACTAATAGCAGTCGTAAATAAAAACATTCATCATTGCTTGGATGTACTGAATAAATCCGGCCAATCGCATCGGTGGAATATACATCTGTATATCCTGGAACTGGTTTTCCTTGTTTCCGTCGTATAAATCTCCTTGAGGGTTGATTCCAGGTATAATATTTTGGCATTTCAGAATATAGCAATGTTTGTGCGAAATCATCGTTTTGGCATGTCTCAAAAAACTGGTTAATGTAGTAGATGGTGGCTGAGCAGCTCTTTGTACTGCGTTCTGTGCTGTAAAATACACTCTTTGTCCATTTTCTAAATGCACAGCTAAGTGAACAACAGAAGGGTGTCTCTCATGAATAGGAAAAGAAAATATTCGCCAAACTGCTTCATTACTAATGACATAGCGGCCCATTTGGTATTGGGTAACTTCATCATTAGAATTCTCTGCACCAATTCCAATCACAGCCATATCACTCCCTTTGGTTACATATTTGCAAATGTATTTAATCGATTTCACTGAATGGCAAGATTCAACGTTGATGTGTGCTTTGAATGTCTTTGATAAAATGGGTGAATATGGAACAATCCAACGATTATCTATTTCAATATCTTGTTGATTTAATTTGACAATTGTTGATTTTCCATTGTCTGCTGTCGATCTGCTACGATACAATGGATAACCGTCATTACCAGTAATTGTTTCCGATATTAATGTCCGTGGATATCGTTTTGAACATTTACCATCCATCATACACGGTGAATTTTGATTAAGAGTTCCACAGGGACCATGTATCATGTTTTTGATAACTACCTCATGCAATCCAGGATCTACTTGTACATTAGGGATTTCAGCTGATATCACTGCATCAACTTCATTTGGCCTTATCTTTTCAACCAACCAAATCAAAATGTGTGCATGTGGCAATCCTCGTTTCTGCCACTCCACAGAATACATCCAGCAGCGTGTCTCACCAAACACATTATGTTTTACGATGAAATTCATTAAAGATTTCAATTTTTGTCTAAAGACTCTGGCTGTAATATCATGACGATCAATGGGTGATTGCCCCAGAACTCCTGCTTAATTTCTATCCATTGCGGATTGCATGTAAATGTGATGAACAAATCTGCTGTACCATAATGACGAACACGACATGTACACGACATGGCATCTTGAGCATATTCGTGCATATGCCGAGGGCTTCCGATGTATGTTGCTGGAAGAATAGTCATCCGACCGACATTCTGTGCATTTCCATCAGTATTAATCGCATCTCGAAGGTGAATATACTCTTCAGATCGGCGTTTGGATAATTCTAAAAGGAATACAAAATGCCATGAAGAGTTATAAGTAGATAGAGCAGCGCTATTTACATTTAGAACATTTTGCATTTTCCTGACACATGAAAAAAATAAATTACATGTCATCGCTACTGGAATGCCACAAATAAAATATCAGTTGTAATAAATGCTTTTATTTTTTTTTTATTTGACAAAACTAT
Source organism: Rhynchophorus ferrugineus (assembly GCF_030347505.1). Lineage (NCBI taxonomy): Eukaryota > Metazoa > Arthropoda > Insecta > Coleoptera > Curculionidae > Rhynchophorus > Rhynchophorus ferrugineus. The sequence continues at coordinate 48,746,427 of NW_027472580.1, forward strand.
TATATTGAAACTTATATATTGTCCTTTATTGAAGCTTATTGAGGTGATTGTTTTTTTTAATAGCATCAGATGATGATATCATAAGTTTGACATATTGGCTTAGCCCTTTTTTTAAATTACAATTAGGCCTTTCGATAATTCGAACCTTTACAGTCTTAAAAAACACTTAGCATCAGCTTCATCAAACTCAGAGTTGATGAGGCAGTATTGCGACGTTTTGGCGTCACAAATTTAGAGAACGTATGCTCAAAATAACTTTGAATATACTCTATGCATTATTCTATTTCAATAACCAAACTGGGATTAAATTAACTTTTGTTGTTGACAAGTCAAACATCAATGAATGGCCATGATATTACTACACGTGTGTTGAAACAATAAATAAAATCGTTGATAAGCATTACACATCACTCAGGATGAGGAATAACGTTATGATAATATGTTTGTCGGGTCTGCTAGTATTCCTATAATAGTACTAAAGGGGGGTATAAATAGGAAAATTAAAGTATGTTTGTTGCTATTGTATAATTTTATATTAAAAATATAACTACATTTTGCTACATGTACAAAATTATGTTGACTGAAAGCGAATTATTATTTTTTGACTTACACAGTTGATGTACCGAACGTTAAAGATGAATGCAAGTGATTCTTTTACAAATAATATATGTAAACTCTCTATTCTAAGAGCTACAAAATTACCTAATTATGGTGCAAACTTAAGATATGATATACAATTTTTGGTGATACAATTAACACTAAAGATGCAACATACTTGCAATTGATAATTTGCAAATAAGACAAGCACAGGTATCATTTAAGATAGTAGAAAATTACATAATAATGTTCTTAAGATGGTTAAGATGTGATATTTATGCAATTAATGGTGAAGTATACTTCCTATTTATTTTAGAGGAAAATTACTTGTCAAAAGTAGACATACAGTAGGGTGAAGATAGTCCGAAATTTTATACAAATCTAGTATCACTCTGACTACATATCGGTAATATTGATCTATATTGTGGCTCTTTAGAAATATTTTCTGCTCGAGCTCCCTTCCTGTAAAGTAGGTATAGAGTTCAGTCCTCTCCAGCATATCTGACCTAAAACATGTTAAATATAATATATATGTAAAACAAGTAAAATAATAATATAATATAATAATATATATTAATAATGAATATATAAAACATATATAAATATATAAAATAAACAATAAACCAAGTAAAATAACAGTGAATTCACGGCACCAAGATGTTTAGTGTATTGTAGATAGGTATTTTAAGATTTATTCTAAATCGTATGATATTCCCCAGGAGACAAAAGGTTTTTACAGAGTTATAAAATTCCCACCAAGCAGAGAAAACACCCAAATCCCGCCTTCAATCAAGGACCTAAGAATGGAGCTGGACCTCTAAACCCCGACACAGATACTCAACAGTCTCTTCTCCGGTTTCCCTGAAGTAGCTGTGTCGTACTGTCAACTATGAATTGTAAAATTATTCGAGTAAGCCATAAATAATTCCGTTAATTTCAAATCATATAGAATTTATTTTTATTATCTCTTTTTAATCAATACTTTTTTGCATAAAATTGAACCTAATTACATGCTTATATATATTTTCGACATTAAATCTAATAATCACGATAAAAAATGCAAGTAAATGAAGCTGAACGTACGCATGCGCCAAACTCGGATTACTCTCTGTTTAAAAATTAATGGAGACTCAATAAGCGCATGCGCCAAATTCGGAGATTTTTATGGGGTAATGTATCCTAAGGACACTAGACCGCACTCATTTTGCTAAATTCGGACCAGTTGTCCGCAACTTAATTTTAAGAGCATTGTTAAAAAAGACATCAACAACATTGATGTATTATCATTGCATGAAGATGGACAATCATTTAAGATGTTAGAAAATTCTGGTCTGAAGAATAAAGAAACTGTAAGTACTATCTGTTCATATTTAAAAAAATCAACATTTGGAGATCATATTCGTTTGAGAAAAAAATAGTAAGTTTTGCAATATATTTTTATATTTTAATTGGCTTTTTCTGTTAACTGACAGAACTAACACCAAATTTTTGTTGTTATATTTGATGCGATAAATATTAATAGTTTGGATAATAGAGTAATTTAACATTCTAATTAAAGTATTACTAATATTTTCACTTTTCAAATAAATATTATTGTTTGAATTATTTTGCTTAAACAACTTAAGTTAGAAAGAATATTGAAAATTACAGAAATTACTAATATTTCAAAAGGCAATCTGCTAATTTAACATTCCAATTATAATATAAAAGTGCTCACAAATATTTTCACTTCTCAAATAAACATTATCATTTGAAATATTTTGCTAAGCAATTTAAATTAAAGGGAATTTCGAAAACTACAAAAAGTTTCTAACATTTTTAACAAATTATAACAAACAAAACTCCAAAAATAATAAAATTTCTAAAACTTTACACTATTCAAAATTACTTTTACTGCTGTATTAAAAGTATTGCAGAAAACCTCATCAAGTCAGTCAAAACAGTTAAGAAAACCTTTTATTTTTACACCACTTTTGTTCGATAATATTTTCTATGTTAAAAGTATTTTAAAATAATTTTTCTACATTTTATGATGTTTTAGGATTGGACTTTTTAGGTTTCAAGAACAATAACAAAGCCGACCGGTCTGAATAAGTCAGGCCAGTCAGTAAAACCGAGTCTCATCCTTTAAGATTAATATTAGCAGAATACGAATAGTTCGGGACTGCATAATTTCAAACATATGTTGCACATTTTCGGATAGTCGGCTTTCTTCAGTTTTTTTTTAATAAGAGACCCGTTCAGTATTGTCACTTTCTAAAATGAATTTTAATGACTAAAATATTTTGTAAGTTTTATTACTCGCTTAAACTAGTAATTATATTAAGTTAATCAAACAGTTGGTTAGTGTCAGAATAAGGGCATGTTAAAATTTTATGCTGAAAATGTCTAAAAGCTTGATTCCGAAAAAGCAATCAATTCAAAGTTGTATGGCCAAGAAAAGTTTTGCTGATCAAAATTAGGATGATATTATCATGTTTAAATATCAACAAATTTTTGCTATATGTAAATATGTTATAAATACTTCAAAAAAATGGTCATTGGTCGTTTTACGACCTTAATGGTCAAGTTTAGGTTGTTAGCATTAGATCTATTAGTAGAATGGCGGCGCGGCTTGTGACATATTTGACAACGAATAAGCTCTAAACTAATTTAACTCTGATTTTTAAATCATAATTATTTCTAGTTGTTGCAGGATTGGTATGCGACATATTTATCAATTTGAAAAAGGTGACATGTTTTGAAATTTGTAATCATTTCAAGATGATTTTGTTTCATGGAGCGACTTTAAATCTTCGGATTTCAGACATTTTTAGATTTGGAAAACATAATAAAGTTTAAAAAAAAATAATTATTTTCCAGTAAACACGTGTTAGTGCGTCTGAATATAGAGCCTGTGTCAGCACACAGGCTCTATATAACAATTAAAAAATAGAAACCTTAAACACAAATGAAGAAAAATAATTCTGATAACACAATGTAAAATAAAAAAAATATAATAATTACAAAAAAAAACAAGAAAATTAAAAAAAAAACTTTAGAAATATTAAAATGCGTTACGTGTTTCTAATAAATGGGGTCACTTATAATATAGTCACTTAAAATGATTGAAATTGAATTTAAAAAAATTATAAGCTATATACTGGAGTTAATTCGAGAACGAATTAAATTGTCAGAATGGCCGTGTGAGTATCCATCCTGTATCAAAACAATTAGTGGTAACAATAATCTGAACTAGTCTTTGTATAAATAGTGTGATATTCACCGGGAGACAAAATGTTTTTGCAGAATTATAGAATTCCGAACAACAAAGCGAAAACATCCAGCTCTTCAATTCTCAGATATATTATTACATTATGTTATATCTTATTATATTATTTATATATAAATCATCAACATATCAACAATCAATATATCTACTTACAGCAGAAATTTTATTCTGGTTCGATTATCCTCCAATTTCCAGGAATTTTCTGTATCCTCTGGCCTTATGACTTTCTTAAAATTATATTCTACGATGCTGTAAAAGCAAATTGTTATTACTATAGCTGCAGTTATTAGTTAAATAGTTTTTACAGATTAGTTTAATGAAACGAATAGCACTAACATTTTTCTATATATATATATATATATATATATATATATATATATATATATATATATATATATATATATATATATTTTAAATGAAACTTACGTAAGATTGCTTCCTTTAAAGTTAACAGTCTCTGTTAGTACTAACATAATGGACACTTTCACTAAGAAATTTCTTCAAAACACTGAGATATCTATCACACACCGAACACCACTACATTAAGTTTAAAAAAAAGTGGACGAGTATTTATAGTGGCAAAGTTAATTGAATTATTGTCTTTTAATTTTATTTCAGGTACTATCTATGTTTGCTGAGGTCGTAAGTACTGAAGAGAAAAAAAAAATTAAATTGTATTATTTTATTGTGAGTTTAATTTATTGGTTTTAGATGTTATTATTTTATATACAATATTTTATTTTTAATTACTTTACTTTGAAAAAATATATAGCTTAAACCCTAATACTCCTATATGTTAATAAAACTAAGCTAAATAACTATATAACTATATAGCTAACTAACTATATAGTTAACTACCTATATAACTAACTATATACATAACTATATAGCTATAACTTTTATTATATTTATTTATATATAGTCAAATTTATTTTCATCGACTTAAAATTTAATGGCAGCTCCATTATCCAGTGAAATTGACTACTGGAATAGCAGGTGAGCTTTTTCAAAAAGTGGTTAAAAATTCTATTCATTCTAAAGGCTGTTAAGATCTTTTTGTAAATTTTTATACTATTGACTTATGATTAATTTCATTTTTAATGGCTTTATTAGTAAATGCATTTCCTAACCAAACACTAACCGAATACTGCAGTCAATAAATACGTTAATTTTTTCATCAAAAGTTAAAATAAATATTGCATAGAATATTAACAGTTATAAAATAGTAGAATTTTAATTGGGATAAATGGTAAATAAGACAAAGTAGAAAGTAATAGATCATTGAAAATAATCGAAGACAAACTAAAGATGAGCTATCTGCAAGGGCGAGTTCGAATATTGAAAAAAATAAGTAAAGAATAATGCTATTCTATTTGGAAATTTTATTTTTTTATTATATATATATTTTAGGTAGGAATTATGGATGAAAGATATTAAGGTGTTATGATTAATGCAATAATATATGTGACTATATGATATTTTGTTCTTTAAACTAAATTTTGCAAAATCAATGGTTAATTTAATAATTGTAAATATATTTGCTTAATATGCGTTTCTATTTTTTTACAAAATGAATTACCTAATTTTGTTCTTTATTGTTTTAATATACATGCTAAAGTCTAATATCATTTTCAAAATTGTTTTATTCATATATTTTACGTTTTAATATACAAACATATATTACTTCATCTATTATTCCATACTTATGCTTATAACATAAAAGTAAAGAAAGAGCATGTACACTTATAACATGTTAAATGCACGGAAGTTGTTATAGTTCTGAAAATAACCTTACTTATGATACTTTGTTATAATGTTCAGTGGCGTAATAATTCACATTTACTAAAACTTTGTTGATAATAGAAGGACAATGGAAATTAGATTTAATTAAATGCTATTTATAAAATTTTTTATAATTATTTAATTAATACATTGTTACTAGTCGTTTCCGTCTAACCTACAATTTGTCTTTATACTAACTTAAATCTAGGTATATAACAAGGAGGACCCATCGGCCCTAACTCAGTCTATGATGAAATAATGTTTATACATCTCACTGCTGAATTTTTTAATATCTGCACCTCACTACACAATACTACACAAGATCAGATGCTTTGATTCTTTTGAGTCTGTGTCCTGTTCTATTGGTATCCAAAAGTTGCAAATATTCAATATTCGTATGAGAATGGAGTCTTTCCTCATGCCCCCTTGCAATTCTCTTGATTTCTTGACTGACTGTGGGGATCTGAAGGTCTCGATGTAAGTAATCAGCCCAATAGTATTTGGGTGCACCCACAATAGCTCTAAGGACTTTGTTCTGAAAAATTTGTATTTATTTTATGTTACTCTGTGCCGAACATCCCCATAATTGAAATCCATATGTCCATATAGGTTTCAATATTTGCTTATATAATAGCAATTTATTATGTACTGATAATTGTGATTTTATTCCAATTAGCCAGTAATCCAATTAGCTCTCAAGGGCGGTCAAGAACGCTTGCATTCGAACGTAGGAATCGGCTAAGGCCGCAAAGAAATTTAACTTGACTCGTTTAAATATTTACCGGCTTTTGTCTTGTTTTGTTACAATTTGGGTTAAATTAAAGCTAAACTACGTTTGTTGGATGATGGCTCGATCATTGGCAGCATTGTATACCTCGCAAGGATGGGCAAGGAGCCTTAGATTAACGTATTGTTCGGCTGAGGCCGCAAAAAACTTTAACTTGATACGTTTTCAACGTATTTTAATTATTTTGACTTAATTCAATAAAAATTACTTTATCAAAAGGACACTATGTGCTTACTAAAAATTACATAATCGTTGCAGCACTGACATGACCGTTGGCCTAAATGTTTATATTAAAAAAGCAATAAAGCTTGCTTTATCTGTCCTTCGTATTCATTTTAATTTAATAATTAATATTTGTTATATTATTTTAATTGTTTTTATTTTGATTAATTAGATGTCTCTATGTTTTTATAACTTACATTTCCATATATTAGCAGAATGACCGAATCAATTCATTCCGAATTTAATCAATTTAGCTAATTAACTTAAATTCCCATTCTACATAGAATACAGTGACGCGTCAAGGATCCGTTAAGATTTTATCCTCGTTAGTTTACATTTTGCGTGATTTAAGAATTATTGTTTTTTAATAATAATCTCCACAAAATTTAACGTAGGTAACCGATACAGAAGTACATAACACTTCAGGCTTATTGTCCTGGAAGAACAGATCAGATTTTTTTTTAATTGTGCCGTGTTTTGTAAACACACAAGTATTATTAAAATGTGTATTATACAGCAAACACTGACAACAAGAACACTGTTAAAGCTATAAAACATGTACTCTAAATTATTCAAAAACAAATGGACCAATAAAACATACTTAGATTACCAGATTTCTAAGTAGACATTTCTGATGAAAAAAGAAATACGGAAATATCTTATAGAAATTAGATTTACCTTGAAAAATTCCTTAATAAGGTTTTCATTATCTAGCTGTCTTAAAAACAGAAATAAATAATATAGTAATACAGTAGTAATCTTTCGGTATGAATGAGTTAAATTATATATTATAATACAATTTGGACTTTCTACTATAGATGGTAGTAAAGTAACTCATATACGTTCTCTGTTCTGTCTATATTTTTTGATTATCATTTCGGTCTTGACTGGTCAGTATCACTAGAAAATGTCAATACTGGTATTGATAACTAATCCTTGGTGTTATATAAAATTTCAAAAAAAATGTTTTAATTTAATTTGGGCACATCTATCACTATATAATAAAATATTATCAATAATTAAATTGTTTATCATATTTAATTAAAAATAAATCTTGAATAATATCATAATTTTCTTTGTTTTTATTAACTGCATCTTACATTGGACATGCTTGGTATAGTCTTAATCTGCAAATTGGTTTATTGGTTCTGTAGTGTCGTGATTGCTAGTGCACAATCAGTGGATGATGTACGGGATTTATACATAAGTATGTATTCCCCAAATTTAAAAAAAATTGATCAGACAGTATGTCTGATTGGGTAATTCATTCGTGGAATGCATTTAGAATTATTAAATTAACTACTGATGTTTCAAAACTAAATTAGGTCTATAAAGTTCAAAGAAAAGTATGTCATTTACTGATATATTTTATTGCATTAATCGGTAACCGGCTTAATATTTACAAATGCTTTAAAATGCTTACTTAAATACGGTTAATAATTCATAATTATTTATATTATGTAAATTATATAGCAAATTTCAATTTAAATGCTGCATTTTTCGTTTCTTCATCTATGTGTTCCTATAGTCTTTAATCGTTTATCCTTACTTTCTACTAGTACAATTAGCTGGAACAAAAAAATTATAATAACTTAATATGAATTAATTAATTTCCATAATAATTAAACTCTTTTTGGTTTAATACTGAAAAATTGATGTTTCTTTTTTGAGGTGTACTAACGAGGATCTATTTTATTGTCCTTTATAACAGCTGCAAAAAACAGTTATAAGAAAATATTAGACCCCGTGTGAGGGCTGACTGAGTGGACGAAGTGTAAATATAAATTTAATAGAGTCGATTTTGACACTATAATGACCCATTATAAAGTTATGTTTTGACATTTATTAACATCTTGTTTTGGTATAATATTATGAAATATCACTTTCAATATTCTTTGTTGACGTGTATTAACAAGGGTCTCTTTTATTGTCCCTTATTACCGCTGTAAAAAGCAGTTATAAGAAAATATTAGACACTGCAAAGGGTTGTCTGAGTGGACGAATTGTAAATATAAATTGAATAGAGTCGATTATGACACTATAATGATGCAGTATAAAGTTATGTTTTGAAATTTATTAACATCTTTTTTTGGTATAATATTATGAAATATCAGTTTCAATATTTTTTTGTTGTGATGTATTAATAAGGGCCACTTTCCATTGAACGGATCAAAAGCAATAAGATAAAAAAATAAATCTGATTTTCTTCCAAGTTTAAACATGGTCAATTTTATTTATATTAGAACAGTTTACAGGTTTTATAATGATACACGCCGTGTGTCTTTTTAAAGAGTTGTCTGAGTGGACGAATTGTAACCATAAATTGAATAGAGTCGATTTTCAGACCATAATGACGGGATATAAAATTATGTTTTGACATTTATCAACATCTTTTTTACAGTATAATATTGTGAAATATCAATTTCATTATTCTTTTGTTGAGATGTATTAATAAGGGTCACTCTCTATTGAACGAAGTTTTAACATGTTCAATTTTTTTTTATTATAGAACAGTCTTATGTTTATGATTTTGTAGTTCAAATAGGTGAACTAATAATTTAGTTGTTTTGAACATCTTAAGATACCTTCTTTGAAATTTAATTAAAATATTACACAGTTCAAGGCCGAAATACCTCCATTAAAATTATTATATGAAATTAGTTAAAAGAAGTAACAAAACATATTTAAAGATTAACAATAATAACGACTTAATATCTGATTATTGCACGGGGATTGGATGTTGGATTTAAGTGCTAATACGGTCATCATGCAAACTGGGGCGACCTCGCACCATATCTCAAAATTATTAATGATGACATTAAATTATAACAATACAGGTACTGAAAAATGTTAAATAATATATCCTTAATAAAGAAATGTTATAAATAATTGTAAATTTGTAAAATAAAATATATGTTTAAAAATTAAATAATGTCAATAATTGTATCAGAGAGGCCGGCTTGGTGGCGCAGTGGTAAAGGCGATAGGACGGTCCTTCTACTGTGGCGACAGCTGCGAGTTCGAATCCTGCTGGGGCATGGTCGTAAATTTATGCATATATATAGCAAAAAAAAATTAAACAGATAGTTTTAGATAGTAGATAGACCAGAGAATATATATATATATATATATATATATATATATATATATGTATATATATATATATATATATATATATATATATATATATATATGTATATATATATATATATATATATATATATATATATATATATATATATATATGTATATATATATATATATATATATATATATATATATATATGTATATATATATATATATATGTATATATATATATATATATATATATATATATATATATATATATGTATATATATATATATATATATATATATATGTATATATATATATATATATATATATGTATATATATATATATATATATATATATATATATATATATATATACATAAATGAGTGACATCAACTCCACGGAATGGTAAAAGAACAGTCTCCTTTGGATACATGTAGACATTGACACATTGTCTGGTTCAGCCTATCGGACGAACAAGCCAGTATTTTTGTCGAATAAAACTTTTTACTTAAATAAATAGGGCCCTTATTCCAAACATGAGAAGTGAGATTCTTATCCAATCAAGTATGTATAGTTAGAATAACAGTGAACATTAAAAACATTCAACAATTTCCTGATATTGCTGAAATAGAAAATAACAGTGAGTCAAATAGGGACGACCCTATTGACATAAGTGTTGACAGTAACAAAGTAGTCGATGGAACCATCCGCTTAAAAATGGTAATATCCGACTGTGTAAAAACTTAGCTTAAAATCTTATCAGAACAGAAGCTAGAAATAATCGAATTAGTTTAAAAACCCAGTATGGCGTGGTAACATTCCTCATCTGCTTATAATAGCTATAATAGCATCTATTTTATTTGGAATGGTTTGGATAATTATTCAATATAAAGATAAAATAGGGGTAAGTGATAGCATTATGATAGTTAAAGCTGGCAAATCACTTAAAGGCCGGCGGCATTGTTATTGTTATGAATAGCGATCAATTAGACGAAAGAATTTTGAGAATATGAATAGTTCTGATAATAAGAGCAGTGAATATAAGTCCACTTTACTTGTCTGTACCAATTGCAATACACAAGGCCACACTGAAAATAATTGTTGCTCTAAAAATTGTAAACAAAGTAAAATTCTATTTCTAAATAAGATAGACAATCTTAATAAAACCCCTATTGGTACTCTTTTGTGTGGAAATAAGATATTAATATTTAAGTAAAATGATGACAGTGGTGCAGAAAGATATTTCATTACAAAAAAAATATCTGAAACTCGATTGACAAATAAAGCCGATCATGCAGTTACTATCAAGTCTAGGAACAGAGACAGTATTCAATCTAAGCACCTCTGAACTTATCGCGGCCTTACGTGCGGTCCCAATTAATATTTTTATTTATTAATTGTGAACGGTAACGCATTGCTCCAGTAATTGGATGTAGTCATAGACTAAAACGTGATCATTAAAACTAATTTTAAATAAATAAATCTGCTGCTGGATTGGAAACAAGGTATGACATATTTACATTCCTAAAGTTATGGTAGGTCTCTACATAATTCTAAAAGGAATACAAAATGCCATGAAGAGTTATAAGTAGATAGAGCAGCGCTATTTATATTTAGAACATTTTGCATTTTCCTGACACATGAAAAAAATAAATTACATGTCATCGCTACTGGAATGCCACAAATAAAATATCAGTTGTAATAAATGCTTTTATTTTTTTTTATTTGACAAAACTATTATATTGAAACTTATATATTGTCCTTTATTGAAGCTTATTGAGGTGATTGTTTTTTTTAATAGCATCAGATGATGATATCATAAGTTTGACATATTGGCTTAGCCCTTTTTTTAAATTACAATTAGGCCTTTCGATAATTCGAACCTTTACAGTCTTAAAAAACACTTAGTATCAGCTTCATCAAACTCAGAGTTGATGAGGCAGTATTGCGACGTTTTGGCGTCACAAATTTAGAGAACGTATGCTCAAAATAACTTTGAATATACTCTATGCATTATTCTATTTCAATAACCAAACTGGGATTAAATTAACTTTTGTTGTTGACAAGTCAAACATCAATGAATGGCCATGATATTACTACACGTGTGTTGAAACAATAAATAAAATCGTTGATAAGCATTACACATCACTCAGGATGAGGAATAACGTTATGATAATATGTTTGTCGGGTCTGCTAGTATTCCTATAATAGTACTAAAGGGGGGTATAAATAGGAAAATTAAAGTATGTTTGTTGCTATTGTATAATTTTATATTAAAAATATAACTACATTTTGCTACATGTACAAAATTATGTTGACTGAAAGCGAATTATTATTTTTTGACTTACACAGTTGATGTACCGAACGTTAAAGATGAATGCAAGCGATTCTTTTACAAATAATATATGTAAACTCTCTATTCTAAGAGCTACAAAATTACCTAATTATGGTGCAAACTTAAGATATGATATACAATTTTTGGTGATACAATTAACACTAAAGATGCAACATACTTGCAATTGATAATTTGCAAATAAGACAAGCACAGGTATCATTTAAGATAGTAGAAAATTACATAATAATGTTCTTAAGATGGTTAAGATGTGATATTTATGCAATTAATGGTGAAGTATACTTCCTATTTATTTTAGAGGAAAATTACTTGTCAAAAGTAGACATACAGTAGGGTGAAGATAGTCCGAAATTTTATACAAATCTAGTATCACTCTGACTACATATCGGTAATATTGATCTATATTGTGGCTCTTTAGAAATATTTTCTGCTCGAGCTCCCTTCCTGTAAAGTAGGTATAGAGTTCAGTCCTCTCCAGCATATCTGACCTAAAACATGTTAAATATAATATATAAGTAAAACAAGTAAAATAATAATATAATATAATAATACATATTAATAATGAATATATAAAACATATAAATATATAAAATAAACAATAAACCAAGTAAAATAACAGTGAATTCACGGCACCAAGATGTTTAGTGTATTGTAGATAGGTATTTTAAGATTTATTCTAAATCGTATGATATTCCCCAGGAGACAAAAGGTTTTTACAGAGTTATAAAATTCCCACCAAGAAGAGAAAACACCCAAATCCCGCCTTCAATCAAGGACCTAAGAATGGAGCTGGACCTCTAAACCCCGACACAGATACTCAACAGTCTCTTCTCCGGTTTCCCTGAAGTAGCTGTGTCGTACTGTCAACTATGAATTGTAAAATTATTCGAGTAAGCCATAAATAATTCCGTTAATTTCAAATCATATAGAATTTATTTTTATTATCTCTTTTTAATCAATACTTTTTTGCATAAAATTGAACCTAATTACATGCTTATATATATTTTCGACATTAAATCTAATAATTACGATAAAAAATGCAAGTAAATGAAGCTGAACGTACGCATGCGCCAAACTCGGATTACTCTCTGTTTAAAAATTAATGGAGACTCAATAAGCGCATGCGCCAAATTCGGAGATTTTTATGGGGTAATGTATCCTAAGGACACTAGACCGCACTCATTTTGCTAAATTCGGACCAGTTGTCCGCAACTTAATTTTAAGAGCATTGTTAAAAAAGACATCAACAACATTTATGTATTATCATTGCATGAAGATGGACAATCATTTAAGATGTTAGAAAATTCTGGTCTGAAGAATAAAGAAACTGTAAGTACTATCTGTTCATATTTAAAAAAATCAACATTTGGAGATCATATTCGTTTGAGAAAAAAATAGTAAGTTTTGCAATATATTTTTATATTTTAATTGGCTTTTTCTGTTAACTGACAGAACTAACACCAAATTTTTGTTGTTATATTTGATGCGATAAATATTAATAGTTTGGATAATAGAGTAATTTAACATTCTAATTAAAGTATTACTAATATTTTCACTTTTCAAATAAATATTATTGTTTGAATTAATTTGCTTAAACAACTTAAGTTAGAAAGAATATTGAAAATTACAGAAATTACTAATATTTCAAAAGGCAATCTGCTAATTTAACATTCTAATTATAATATAAAAGTGCTCACAAATATTTTCACTTCTCAAATAAACATTATCATTTGAAATATTTTGCTAAGCAATTTAAATTAAAGGGAATTTCGAAAACTACAAAAAGTTTCTAACATTTTTAACAAATTATAACAAACAAAACTCCAAAAATAATAAAATTTCTAAAACTTTACACTATTCAAAATTACTTTTACTGCTGTATTAAAAGTATTGCAGAAAACCTCATCAAGTCAGTCAAAACAGTTAAGAAAACCTTTTATTTTTACACCACTTTTGTTCGATAATATTTTCTATGTTAAAAGTATTTTTAAATAATTTTTCTACATTTTATGATGTTTTAGGATTGGACTTTTTAGGTTTCAAGAACAATAACAAAGCCGACCGGTCTGAATAAGTCAGGCCAGTCAGTAAAACCGAGTCTCATCCTTTAAGATTAATATTAGCGGAATACGAATAGTTCGGGACTGCATAATTTCAAACATATGTTGCACATTTTCGGATAGTCGGCTTTCTTCAGTTTTTTTCTAATAAGAGACCCGTTCAGTATTGTCACTTTTTAAAATGAATTTTAATGACTAAAATATTTTGTAAGTTTTATTACTCGCTTAAACTAGTAATTATATTAAGTTAATCAAACAGTTGGTTAGTGTCAGAATAAGGGCATGTTAAAATTTTATGCTGAAAATGTCTAAAAGCTTGATTCCGAAAAAGCAATCAATTCAAAGTTGTATGGCCAAGAAAAGTTTTGCTGATCAAAATTAGGATGATATTATCATGTTTAAATATCAACAAATTTTTGCTATATGTAAATATGTTATAAATACTTCAAAAAAATGGTCATTGGTCGTTTTACGACCTTAATGGTCAAGTTTAGGTTGTTAGCATTAGATCTATTAGTAGAATGGCGGCGCGGCTTGTGACATATTTGACAACGAATAAGCTCTAAACTAATTTAACTCTGATTTTTAAATCATAATTATTTCTAGTTGTTGCAGGATTGGTATGCGACATATTTATCAATTTGAAAAAGGTGACATGTTTTGAAATTTGTAATCAATTCAAGATGATTTTGTTTCATGGAGCGACTTTAAATCTTCGGATTTCAGACATTTTTAGATTTGGAAAACATAATAAAGTTTAAAAAAAAATAATTATTTTCCAGTAAACACGTGTTAGTGCGTCTGTATATAGAGCCTGTGTCAGCACACAGGCTCTATATAACAATTAAAAAATAGAAACCTTAAACACAAATGAAGAAAAATAATTCTGATAACACAATGTAAAATAAAAAAAATATAATAATTACAAAAAAAAACAAGAAAATTAAAAAAAAACTTTAGAAATATTAAAATGCGTTACGTGTTTCTAATAAATGGGGTCACTTATAATATAGTCACTTAAAATGATTGAAATTGAATTTAAAAAAATTATAAGCTATATACTGGAGTTAATTCGAGAACGAATTAAATTGTCAGAATGGCCGTGTGAGTATCCATCCTGTATCAAAACAATTAGTGGTAACAATAATCTGAACTAGTCTTTGTATAAATAGTGTGATATTCACCGGGAGACAAAATGTTTTTGCAGAATTATAGAATTCCGAACAACAAAGCGAAAACATCCAGCTCTTCAATTCTCAGATATATTATTACATTATGTTATATCTTATTATATTATTTATATATAAATCATCAACATATCAACAATCAATATATCTACTTACAGCAGAAATTTTATTCTGGTTCGATTATCCTCCAATTTCCAGGAATTTTCTGTATCCTCTGGCCTTATGACTTTCTTAAAATTATATTCTACGATGCTGTAAAAGCAAATTGTTATTACTATAGCTGCAGTTATTAGTTAAATAGTTTTTACAGATTAGTTTAATGAAACGAATAGCACTAACATTTTTCTATATATATATATATATATATATATATATATATATATATATATATATATATATATATATATATATATATATATATATATATATATATATATATATATTTTAAAAGAAACTTACGTAAGATTGCTTCCTTTAAAGTTAACAGTCTCTGTTAGTACTAACATAATGGACACTTTCACTAAGAAATTTCTTCAAAACACTGAGATATCTATCACACACCGAACACCACTACATTAAGTTTAAAAAAAAGTGGACGAGTATTTATAGTGGCAAAGTTAATTGAATTATTGTCTTTTAATTTTATTTCAGGTACTATCTATGTTTGCTGAGGTCGTAAGTACTGAAGAGAAAAAAAAAATTAAATTATATTATTTTATTGTGAGTTTAATTTATTGGTTTTAGATGTTATTATTTTATATACAATATTTTATTTTTAATTACTTTACTTTGAAAAAATATATAGCTTAAACCCTAATACTCCTAAATGTTAATAAAACTAAGCTAAATAACTATATAACTATATAGCTAACTAACTATATAGTTAACTACCTATATAACTAACTATATACATAACTATATAGCTATAACTTTTATTATATTTATTTATATATAGTCAAATTTATTTTCATCGACTTAAAATTTAATGGCAGCTCCATTATCCAGTGAAATTGACTACTGGAATAGCAGGTGAGCTTTTTCAAAAAGTGGTTAAAAATTCTATTCATTCTAAAGGCTGTTAAGATCTTTTTGTAAATTTTTATACTATTGACTTATGATTAATTTCATTTTTAATGGCTTTATTAGTAAATGCATTTCCTAACCAAACACTAACCGAATACTGCAGTCAATAAATACGTTAATTTTTTCATCAAAAGTTAAAATAAATATTGCATAGAATATTAACAGTTATAAAATAGTAGAATTTTAATTGGGATAAATGGTAAATAAGACAAAGTAGAAAGTAATAGATCATTGAAAATAATCGAAGACAAACTAAAGATGAGCTATCTGCAAGGGCGAGTTCGAATATTGAAAAAAATAAGTAAAGAATAATGCTATTCTATTTGGAAATTTTATTTTTTTATTATATATATATTTTAGGTAGGAATTATGGATGAAAGATATTAAGGTGTTATGATTAATGCAATAATATATGTGACTATATGATATTTTGTTCTTTAAACTAAATTTTGCAAAATCAATGGTTAATTTAATAATTGTAAATATATTTGCTTAATATGCGTTTCTATTTTTTTACAAAATGAATTACCTAATTTTGTTCTTTATTGTTTTAATATACATGCTAAAGTCTAATATCATTTTCAAAATTGTTTTATTCATATATTTTACGTTTTAATATACAAACATATATTACTTCATCTATTATTCCATACTTATGCTTATAACATAAAAGTAAAGAAAGAGCATGTACACTTATAACATGTTAAATGCACGGAAGTTGTTATAGTTCTGAAAATAACCTTACTTATGATACTTTGTTATAATGTTCAGTGGCGTAATAATTCACATTTACTAAAACTTTGTTGATAATAGAAGGACAATGGAAATTAGATTTAATTAAATGCTATTTATAAAATTTTTTATAATTATTTAATTAATACATTGTTACTAGTCGTTTCCGTCTAACCTACAATTTGTCTTTATACTAACTTAAATCTAGGTATATAACAAGGAGGACCCATCGGCCCTAACTCAGTCTATGATGAAATAATGTTTATACATCTCACTGCTGAATTTTTTAATATCTGCACCTCACTACACAATACTACACAAGATCAGATGCTTTGATTCTTTTGAGTCTGTGTCCTGTTCTATTGGTATCCAAAAGTTGCAAATATTCAATATTCGTATGAGAATGGAGTCTTTCCTCATGCCCCCTTGCAATTCTCTTGATTTCTTGACTGACTGTGGGGATCTGAAGGTCTCGATGTAAGTAATCAGCCCAATAGTATTTGGGTGCACCCACAATAGCTCTAAGGATTTTGTTCTGAAAAATTTGTATTTATTTTATGTTACTCTGTGCCGAACATCCCCATAATTGAAATCCATATGTCCATATAGGTTTCAATATTTGCTTATATAATAGCAATTTATTATGTACTGATAATTGTGATTTTATTCCAATTAGCCAGTAATCCAATTAGCTCTCAAGGGCGGTCAAGAACGCTTGCATTCGAACGTAGGAATCGGCTAAGGCCGCAAAGAAATTTAACTTGACTCGTTTAAATATTTACCGGCTTTTGTCTTGTTTTGTTACAATTTGGGTTAAATTAAAGCTAAACTACGTTTGTTGGATGATGGCTCGATCATTGGCAGCATTGTATACCTCGCAAGGATGGGCAAGGAGCCTTGGATTAACGTATTGTTCGGCTGAGGCCGCAAAAAACTTTAACTTGATACGTTTTCAACGTATTTTAATTATTTTGACTTAATTCAATAAAAATTACTTTATCAAAAGGACACTATGTGCTTACTAAAAATTACATAATCGTTGCAGCACTGACATGACCGTTGGCCTAAATGTTTATATTAAAAAAGCAATAAAGCTTGCTTTATCTGTCCTTCGTATTCATTTTAATTTAATAATTAATATTTGTTATATTATTTTAATTGTTTTTATTTTGATTAATTAGATGTCTCTATGTTTTTATAACTTACATTTCCATATATTAGCAGAATGACCGAATCAATTCATTCCGGATTTAATCAATTTAGCTAATTAACTTAAATTCCCATTCTACATAGAATACAGTGACGCGTCAAGGATCCGTTAAGATTTTATCCTCGTTAGTTTACATTTTGCGTGATTTAAGAATTATTGTTTTTTAATAATAATCTCCACAAAATTTAACGTAGGTAACCGATACAGAAGTACATAACACTTCAGGCTTATTGTCCTGGAAGAACAGATCAGATTTTTTTTAATTGTGCCGTGTTTTGTAAACACACAAGTATTATTAAAATGTGTATTATACAGCAAACACTGACAACAAGAACACTGTTAAAGCTATAAAACATGTACTCTAAATTATTCAAAAACAAATGGACCAATAAAACATACTTAGATTATCAGATTTCTAAGTAGACATTTCTGATGAAAAAAGAAATACGGAAATATCTTATAGAAATTAGATTTACCTTGAAAAATTCCTTAATAAGGTTTTCATTATCTAGCTGTCTTAAAAACAGAAATAAATAATATAGTAATACAGTAGTAATCTTTCGGTATGAATGAGTTAAATTATATATTATAATACAATTTGGACTTTCTACTATAGATGGTAGTAAAGTAACTCATATACGTTCTCTGTTCTGTCTATATTTTTTGATTATCATTTCGGTCTTGACTGGTCAGTATCACTAGAAAATGTCAATACTGGTATTGATAACTAATCCTTGGTGTTATATAAAATTTCAAAAAAAATGTTTTAATTTAATTTGGGCACATCTATCACTATATAATAAAATATTATCAATAATTAAATTGTTTATCATATTTAATTAAAAATAAATCTTGAATAATATCATAATTTTCTTTGTTTTTATTAACTGCATCTTACATTGGACATGCTTGGTATAGTCTTAATCTGCAAATTGGTTTATTGGTTCTGTAGTGTTGTGATTGCTAGTGCACAATCAGTGGATGATGTACGGGATTTATACATAAGTATGTATTCCCCAAATTTAAAAAAAATTGATCAGACAGTATGTCTGATTGGGTAATTCATTCGTGGAATGCATTTAGAATTATTAAATTAACTACTGATGTTTCAAAACTAAATTAGGTCTATAAAGTTCAAAGAAAAGTATGTCATTTACTGATATATCTTATTGCATTAATCGGTAACCGGCTTAATATTTACAAATGCTTTAAAATGCTTACTTAAATACGGTTAATAATTCATAATTATTTATATTATGTAAATTATATAGCAAATTTCATTTTAAATGCTGCATTTTTCGTTTCTTCATCTATGTGTTCCTATAGTCTTTAATCGTTTATCCTTACTTTCTACTAGTACAATTAAGTTATAACACACCACACTGTAATGTGTGAGGAATGGCAAGTAAATATATAAAGAAACACTAATAGAGGACATTTAAAAGTTTATAAAAATTACAAATATTTGTTACTTTTTTATTTATTGTTCGATTTCTATATAATTTCACATTTAAATTCAATTAGAATTAATATTGGAATTTTATATTTAATTTGGTATTCACTTTAGTTTCATAATATAAATTATTTACTTTTAAATGGAGATCAATTTAGTATCACCATCTAACATTATATTTTTTAAGTAAATAAACATCTTGTTACATAACTTATATATAGAATTTTTATTATTTTTAATATTATTTAATTATTACATTGTTACTAGTCGTTTCCGTCTAACTTACAATTTGTTTTATGATAACGTAAATATAGACATATAATTAGAAAGACCCATAGGCCCTATCTCAGTCTCTAGTGAAATAATGTTTATACATTTCTCTACTATATTTTTTATTATACGCACCTCATTACACAACACTACATAAGATCAGATCGTTTGATACTTTTGAATCTGGATCCTGTTCTGATGTTATACAAAAGCATTTTCCAATTTTCCAATACTTTAATATGCTCGTGAGAATGGAGTCCAATTCTCTTGATTTCTTGACTGACTGTGGGTATCTGAAAGTCTCGATATAGGTAATCAGTCCTATATGTGGGTGCGCCCACAATACCTCTCAGGACATTGTGCTGAAAAATGTGTATTTTATTTGTGTTACTCTTTGCAGAACATCCACATGATTGAACACCCTATGTCCATATAGATTTCACTATTTGCTTATATTATAGCAATTTATTATGTACTGATTATTGTGATTTTGTTTCAATCAGCCAGTACATTTCCCTATATTTCAATTCCAGTTATTTTCTTTTCTTGTTTATATTTTCCTTCCAGCGAAGTTTTGCATCAAGATTCATTCCGAAATATTTACCGTTGTTGCTATATAGAATGATAGTATTATTTAATGTTATTGGCGCTTGTACGGCCTGTTTATGGTTGAATTGCACATGTGTAGATTTACTATCGTTAATTCTTATTTTCCATGCTTGTGTCCATTTATTTATATTATCACTTGCCTGTTGTAATTTTTGTGAGGCTTCTTCACTATTGTCTCCGACAGCCATAATTACAGTATCATCAGCACATGTAGCAATCGTAATATTCTCCTTATGTGGTATATCACAGGCGTAGAGTAGATAAAACATTATCCCATTACACGTCCTTGTGGTACACCAGCTTTAGCTTCTTTTATTGTAGAGCAAGTTTCTTGTTGTTTGACTCTTGATTGATTGAGTAGACTTGATTTTAGTAGTTTGGTGTGTTGTTTTGGTAACATTTTCTGTAGTTCTTGAAAAAGACCTTCATGTCAAACCTCATCGAAGTCTTGTGCCATATCTAAGAATATAGCTGAGCATACTTTTTTACTTTCGTAAGCTTTTACAATAACACCTGTTATTCTGTGGATCTGGTCAATTGTTGAATGGTTGTTAATAAACCGAAACTTGTGGGTTGGTATTATTTTTTTTCATTCTATGATCGGTTTTATTCTTTTCAACAGGAGTTTCTCAAAAGTTTAGATATTACTGTCCGCAGTGATATAGGTCTATAGGCTTTTATTTGCTATATTCTCTATAGGCTGTTGAGCTGTTGATCAAGTTGGTGACTTTTATAATTCCCTTTCTTGGTAGTTTTTGCAGTAATTCTCCTGTTGTTAAATCGTAGCCAGGTGATTTCCTGGGGTTAATGTCAATTTTAATTACTTAATTGGTTAACTCCGACGGCATGACTAATTCAATCATCGAATTGTTAGCTTCTATGTCCGGGAAATTATATTCAATATTAGTTTCGTTTGGTTTAAAATTTTTTTCTAGATATTCAGCCAATGCTTCTGCTTTTTGGTGATTGTTACGTGCCCAATTTCCACATAGGTGGACTATGGAGAGATGAGAGCTTTAGATATTTTGTGGCTTTCCAGAGTGAGTAATCAGTTTCTTTATCATCTGTTAAAGGATCATTTATGATTTTGTTTTTAATTTCCAGTATTTTCCTTTTCAGTCTTTGGGTTATATTGTTTAAATTATTTTTATTTTCAGGTGTTCTGTTTTGTTGTCATTTTTTTTCGTAATTTTCGTTTTTCAGCAACCATTTCCTTCATTTCTTTTGGATAATTAATTCATTTAATTGTACTCTGTAAATTCTGTCTGTTGTTCTGGAGTATTATTCCAAGCAGCTTGTTAAATATCTACTACGAATTGTTCTGCTTCAAAATTTAATTGTTCAGTTATCGTGAACAGTACATTTAGTTGAATTCGCTTGTTCAATTCTTCAGCAAATCCTTCCCAGTCTTTTCTCTTGTTTGTTATCATTGGGTATTTTTCTTTCCTTAATATATTTTAGCTCAACGTCAGAATCACTGGCCTATGATCTGAACTTAACTCAAAATTATCTTCGACTTTTATATAGTTGGATGTTATGTTTCTTACTATGAAGAAATCTAAGAGGTCTGGGGTTTTCTCTTGATCAGTTGGCCACTAAGTCGGTTTTCCAATTCACATCTTAGTTCAGCAGCCTCTTTAGGCAGTTCCTTGCCTTTATTTGGTGTCATTCTGGATCCCAATCTTTTTTTTTCACGTTATTTTTTTCAGTTTTAGCTGCTTATAAAAGCCCTCTTGCCATAACTTTGATGTCTCTGATTTGTTTGTCTTCATAATAGTGCCACTGCATTTTCAACAACTCTAGATAACATTAATTACGATAACTGGAACAGGCCACTTCCAGTTATCTTCCAGCGTTCTTATTTCTTTATTTTGTTCATTGTTTTGTTTTATTTTTAATTGCTGCGGTGAAGATCCTGTGTAATTATTTGCTTTTCTTTTTTTATGTTTAACCGTTATCCAACCTACTTCTTTCTACAATCCTTTAATCTGTTTCATATGTTAGAATTGGACTGCTTTTGTTCGCTTGGTGGTTTATCATTGTTTTGTCCCTCAGAGCTTTATTTATTTAGTTGTAGCTAGAGGGCATTTAATTGTTTTGCGTATTGGCTCGTACAATTTCAATGCTCTCCTTTTCGTTCATCTACGCATTGTAGGGTACCTGTTCGTTTTGGGCTCTAGTTGTATTCTCTAGATTCAAAACTGCAATATGTGATACGCCTGATGTCGATATTTCCATTTTATCTGTTTTGTGTGCAGTGTTCTTATCCATATTTTTTCTACGTATTATTAAAATAATACTTATTATTATTTTATGTCATTATTACTGTTATATTCATGTTTCAAATTATTCTACGCTTCATTTGTGGTACAGATGTTGAGTTTTCGACCCTTAACGCTTTATGGCACTTTACATTTATTTTCTTATGTACTGATTTTCTTCCCAACGCACTTTCACATTTTCTTTTAAATCCAGTTTTTAAAATATTATTGTCAGACTTTTTTCAACGCCGCATTTGTGACACAGATGATTCACTTTTGTTCTTTTCACTAACCATCTCTCCGGACACGTCTTTACTCACAATTGGAATACAATGCTAGAAAGGAACGATAGCCAAGATAAATTGAACATA
Organism: Rhynchophorus ferrugineus; assembly: GCF_030347505.1. Taxonomy (NCBI): domain Eukaryota; kingdom Metazoa; phylum Arthropoda; class Insecta; order Coleoptera; family Curculionidae; genus Rhynchophorus; species Rhynchophorus ferrugineus. Next base: position 48,769,752 of record NW_027472580.1, read on the forward strand.
ACATTTATTAAAAGATAATTTATAATATAGATAATAATATTAATTCATTGATATTTATGATGACTATTTAGTCTGTATATACATATATTTATATATATATATACACATATATATATGTATACATATATATATATATATATATATATATATATATATATTTATATATATATATATACACATATATATATGTATACATATATATATATATATATATATATATATATATATATATATATATATATATATATATATAATCTTAATATTAATATAGTAAAAATCACTAGTAGAATTCAGAGTAGTATCTAATAAGAGTATAGATATAATGTTATATAGTTTATTGTTCAATGTAGAAAAATTATTTTAACTATATTTACACATATGTAAACTAAATAAGTTCATATATATTAATTATACGAAAAGCTCAGTATAAATATTAACAGTATTAATATAAAAGTATATTTGCTGAATATATTCCAATAACACACGAAACCACGTTATACACCCTCAATTAATATCTAAAAAATTATCCCCGAACTTAATATCGTTATCAAAAACCCCTTTTCAATTATTCTAGTTTGTCTGAAAACAAATATTTTTTACATTATTATTAAAGTTAACAATAATAAATACAATCTTTCAGCCTTCTCTTGTTTGATCGTCAATATTTTATAATTCAATACCGCTATCATTAACACACTCGGCGTTATTGTTCATTTTGATAAACCAATCTCTTTTAATCTTAGGTTTAGTTGGGATTTTAAATACAGTATTGTCATTAAAGTCATCTTTTGAAAATCGAATATCAGATTATTATGATATATAAATCAGAACATATACCATAGATAACACAAGTAAGAATATTTTTCTTATATTTTTAAACTCTATTTATTAAAATATTTTTTACCAAATTTGTAAATCATATTTATATACAGTCTCATATACTCATCAAATTGTTATGGGATAAGTTAAGTTAATATTATAAGGCCAACAGGTTCTATTTCGTATTTTTTAATTACATATAATTTACTTTAAATAAGCATCCTACGAAATAGAAAGGAAATGTAGAACTATGAATTTAAGCTCATAATATTCTATATCAACAATATAGAGACCTAAACAATTAATTAGTTCAAGATGCAGCTGAATTGATAACTGTACTTGCATGATACTGAAATATAAAAGCGAGTTATATGACTTTTGTGATTTTCTACAAATGAATGTTTTGTTGACATACATTATTACTAGACTGGTTAAAGAATTGGTTCCAGTAAAACTAAAATCTTAAAATAGAGCATAATAAATTTAGCACTATAATATATAAAACTACATTAAATATACATCTTTCAATTTTTACCAAAATAGAAAGAAATATTAAGAAATAAACAAATAACTATAATTTAGGTAGTATCATAACATAATTATATTTTATGGTTCATTGAAGGTGTATAAAATGGTACCAATCTGATATTATCATTATTACGGGAACTTTTATTCGAACAACATACATAATCTTCAATACTCTCCCATTTTATCCATTCAAAAAAAAAATTATTTTACCAATCAACTACTTTTGGAAACGGGAGTAGCAAAATAGATTCACAAATAAAAGTTAATTTTAAAGTATAATTTATAGTTTTAATCTATTAATTTTTCTAATTTTGTTAAAAATATTTAAATACCTTTAATAATCCCTATTTGAAATACTTTTGCGCCTTATTTTTACAGATTATCTGAACATAATTATGCCAAATCCTATGAGGATTCCATATGGAAAGATCCAGAAAGCCGACAGGCAGTAGCTATGGATATCTAAGTTGTCATATATAGAAAAATTTAAATATAATTTTAATATCACATGAAACGTATATGCTTAAATATATCAACCAAAAATTAGTTAGTAATTAGTTAGACTAAATTAGTATTGAAATTCAGAAAATTTATTTACTATATAATAGGTGTATGGATGAATTTTGATATATAGTTTATTGTCCAATGTAGAAAATTTAGTTTACCTTCTAACTACATTTGAAACTATGAAATCTATGTAATCAAATTACAATTTATAACATTAAATTATCGTAAGACTATAAGATTACAAATATAATTCGTATATATTATCTTTAATATTGTATATTTATTTTTCAGCCACCATATACTGCGGGAACTAAACCTGGACACTATATTTGAAGCTGGACAACTTGAAAATGAAGTTTTCGTAGAAAACACAAACAAAAATAACTATATCCGATATATCCAGAGGGCCATTAGGGGTTTATACCAGCTGAGTAACTTTTAAGGACCAATTTAATTACTTGATATATAAACCATTATTTATTATATTATACACTCTTTTATCTCTTAAAAACACAAAATAACAGAAAATTAATGAAAAAATTATCCATGAAATGAAATTATGAATAATGTAATTTTCGCCTGTATACACATAATTTTAGTTAAATAAAATCCTTTAATTTGCTTATTTTTTTGTTTCGTTTGTTTAATTATACCTTTCATGTGCAATAACCTTTGAATATTACAATTATTATTTACTGATTAGGTAAAATTGAATGAAGTCTCCTTTTACCAACTATGGGTTTATCAAAAACGATCCTCAGCATTAAGCCTACCTACTAGCGAGTTGCCAACTTTAGAAATCACCCCAGAAGACATTCGGTCTTACCCAGCCTGGTTACTGGCGCGACTGAAATCATTTTCCTTGTCGGATTTTACACTCTTGCCTAGAACAATCACAAATTTTACCACTGCGCCACCAAGCGCCACCGACGATATGTATATATTCAATAACAAGTTTACTGTTCGGTACATATTCAGCATAGTTCTCTACCTGCAAGTTACTAGACCGTATTTTACGTACGTCTTAAAAGTATACATATTTTTCTCAAAATATTTTAAAAACTAGTGCTATTTCTGATGGTCGTTTAAAATGAAGTAAAAATTTTAAAGATTTATTTTGAATTTATTTTGAATAAATATTGAAAAATATCAGCCAAAAAAATATCGATAAATGGGCCAAGAATGACCTAGCGATATTCCAAACTATAGATAATGTGGTGGAAGCTTTATCAAGAAAAATATATCGGGTGACATATATCATTACATGAAAATATAGATTCACTAAAGATATTTTAAGAAATAGTAATTCTACATAGCCTCAAAATACAATTAGAAATATCAAAGATCGTTAGAGATAGCCGAGTTTTTGGTGACATAATAACCCTCAATGACAAAATTTCCACCATCTAAAATTTGAAAATATTTCAATCACAGAAAAAAGTCAAATCATTCCTTAGACTTTTCGATTAATACCGTGAGTTATCAAAAATGTTGACGAAATTACCAAACCCTTACAATTTATCTCAAGAAAACTTGAAGTCGATAAAAAAAACCCTTGCCCAAGACTTCGAGATGTATGAAAACATCTTGAAATTATCAATTGAATCATTTGATCCAATACTTCATCATCCTTACATACTTTTTATATTTAGACAATAAACCACTTATCCTAACTACAATCGTATCTTATTATGCAGACACATCACAAAACTAGTGGTAGCCAAATTTCTAAACACATCTGAATACAATTATGCAGAGATAGAGAAGGAAGTGATAGAGAATACCTAATAACCTAGCAAAATTCCAATGATAAGTTAACATATAAAAATCTAAAAAATATACAAGATGTTCCAACATGTAAAAGATAGTAACATAAAAACTAGCCGTACCAGAATTAGTATGTGGTCTAGATGAATTTGATTGGGCTAAAGTTATAAATATGATATTTAATCAAAGATCCTAACATATAAGTAATGATATACATTAAAGATGAATATAAACAACCAAAACTAGAATTTCAAAATATACAAATAAGACCACCTCAAATATATAATATATTATAAATTAGAAGAATTAAATAGAGTTCATAAATAAACATACAATGTTAACAGAGCTATAAACACCAAATTATATTTAATTGGACCAACAAAATTAAACTTAAACAAACCTTAACTATATGCTCTAAATGAAAAAACCTATTCACTGCTCAATTGTTGACCCAAGAAATCCCAATAGATATAAACAGATTACAGATATTGCTTAAAAGAGAAACAAATATTTTATATTATTTGTTCATATAATTATTGATTCAATAATAGTATTTCCAATGCTAAACCAAAATAGAGTTTAATAAATATGGAAACTAAATATTTTATATTGATTTATAATTGTTTCTATATCTGAACTATTTAGAGTTTATTTACAATGCGTCTATTACTGCCTTGTAAGAGAACGTACGTTTAGTACTAATTAACATAAGTACATAAAGCGTAAACAGTTGTAAATAATATTTCTCCACCAGTTTTTATATTTGTGTTTACTTGGTCACACCCATACATATTATACAATTTTTGATTTAATCTTCAGAATTTTTAATTATTAGTTGTTGATTTTGTTAAATTTCAACTTGTTCCACAACAATCATTAAAATGGGTAATACCGGTAGCTAACTTTTTGAAGAAAGTATCTGTGAATGAGAAGCTACATGGTGAAGTATAGAAATCGGAGTAGTTGAAAATTTGTAAAAATTATTAAATGTTTTTCTTTTTAATAACAAAGATAAAAATATGTATTTTCAGACGAGCTGTAATGCATGAGTAATGCATGAGCATTTAGCAGCAGGTATAACTGAAAAAAGAAAATAGTTCATGTAGACTTCAGTATTTTATGACTGTTGGAGAGAATATCATACATATTTGCAAGGTTCAGGGCTTTGCAATACCAGTAGTATATTTAGCTTTCGAGTAAATCCGCATACATAGTATTATATAATAATTTGGATAACTGAATATTTTATATTGCAAAATATCGGACTTAAAATAATATTATATTGAAAAATAGCCAGATAGTTATATTCTATTTCTCTATTTAAACATATTTGATGAAAATATCCTAGATATTAATGTGATTAACTGGTAATTGTTAAATTGAAATCCAACAATTTTTGCAAATTATCATTTAATAAATGCTATGTTCATTTTATCTTGACTGTCATTTCATTCCAGCATTATACTCTAACTATACGGTTAACAATTTTTTCTGGGCTGTGCAGTATCAGTAGAATATTTAGCTTTTGAATAAATCGGTATACATAGTATTATATAATATTTTATATAACGTCATATTTATTATTGTAAATATCTAACTTTAAAAATTATTAGAATGCAAGATAACCAGATAGAACCAATTTCCTAAGTAAATATGATTACATAAAAATTTCTACTCTTACTACTATTTATACTATTTCTATATTTAAATATGTTTATGATAATATGAGAGTATGTTAAATATTAATATGTTTAACTGTTAAATTGAAATCCAATAATTGTTACAACTTATCATTTAATAAATGCTATATTCAATTCATCTTGACTATCACTTCATTCCAGCATTATATTTTTCAACAAAGATGTTAAAAAAATACATCAGTATAAAATAAAATTATACTATTTGTAGATCAACAAGGTGAGCTTGACTTTATAGACAAGGGCTTGTTTTATTGTATTGTTAATAGATCCCTAAGCTCTCTCTTTAACTCTTTAATTTTACCATAACAAGAGCACAGTAGTAATTTTGATAAATATCATACATATTAATTTTTTGTCTTCGTCCTATAAAGTATAACTTTTGGTATATTTTCTCCATTCTGACATATACCGTACAATTTAAGGGTTTTAATGATCCATTTCACAATTTTCACAATAGCATTGTAAAAATAATTATAACTTGTCTCAATAAATTTTTGCGTTGAACAAGCAAGTAAAATATAAGCAGACACAGAGTTTCAGCTGTGCTGCACTGCTTTCAGAATGAGGGAACAAAAAGATTAATTTAAGAAAATTTAATGCATATCGTTTAAATTGATAAGAGTAAAGAAATACGAAAAAGGGAAATAGCGCTATTGAAAATTTTAATTATATTTGCCATACAATATCTTATGTATTCAATAAGGCTGCAATCTAGACTTTCTTATATTCACATTTAATTATTTTTTATTTATATAAATATATTTTTATAATGAATATATCATTAACTAATATATTTTAGTTTTATAATATTTTATAATATTTGTATTTATATAGAATTTTATTTGAATAAATTATTTTGGAAAATTTCATTTGGATTTTATTTCAAATTTAATTGGTCAGTAGAATGTGACGTCAGAGGTTGGTCTCGTGATACGTATAAAGTTCTCAGCCAATGAAATGCTTTCATATTAAAATATCTTTTTTACACGTGCCTCTAATGGTAATTTAAAATAACCAATGAAATTCAGCGAAATAACCTTTTCAGCGCCTTCCTGCTGAGACCACGCAAAACAATTCCGAAATTATTTGCATTAAGTACGATCTATATATTACCCTATGTTTGTGAATTACATCATTTCATTATAGCATTTATATTAATTAAATTACTCTATGATGTGTATTGTCGTGAAGTGACGATATTAATTAGTTTCCATAATTATTCAACTTTTCTTGGTTTAATACTGAAAAAATGATGTTTCTTTTTTGAGGTTTACTAACGAGGATCTATTTAATTGTCCTTAATTACTGCTGCAAAATGCAGTTATAAGAAAATGTTAGACACCGTGTGTTCTTTTAAAGGGTTATCTGAATGGGCGAAGTGTAAATTTAATAGAGTCGATTTTGACACTATAATGACCCAATATAAAATTATGTTTTGACATTTATTAACATCTTGTTTTGGTATAATATTATGAAATATCATTTTTGATATTCTTTGTTGACGTGCCTTAACAAGGATCTCTTTTATTGTCCCTTATTACCGCTGCAAAAAGCAGTTATAAGAAAATATTGGACACCGCAAAGGGTTGTCTGAGTGGACGAATTGTAAAAATAAATTGAATAGAGGCGATTTTCAGACAATAATGACTCAGTATAAAATTATGTTTTGACATTTATTAACATATTTTTTACGGTATAATATTGTGAAATATTAGTTTCAATATTCTTTTGTTATGATGTATTAATAGGAGTCACTTTCTTTTGAACAAAAAAAGGCAATAAAATAAATTGATTATCTTGCCAAGTTTAAACATATTTAATTTTATTTATATTAGAACATTTTAATGCTTATTGATTTTGATGTTCAAATAGGTGAAATAATAATTTAGTTGCTTTGAACCTCTTAAGATACCTTTTTTGAAACTGAATTAAAATATTGCACAGGTCAAGTCCGAAGCTCTAGCTTAGCTCTATTAAAATTATTATATCAAATTAGTTCGTTAATAAATGATTATATTGATTTTCTAAAAATATTTAAGTACTAAAAACATATTTCAAGATTAACGGTATTATTAGAAACTCTTATCAATCTTCTACATGTATTTATGTTTGTAGAATGTTTTATTATTGAATCAATATTAAATGATCAAATAATATGATATATCCCTTATTCTACAGACAATATGATTCTTAAATCTGTTTTTATTTAATGAGAATTATTTCGTTACACCGTCGCTGCGTGTCATATAAACTGTAGAAGAAACATAAGTTGCCTATTTTGATCTAATCATATTTTGCATGACTCTACTTGAATTATCAGTACCACTAATAATTCTTGGTTACATTTGTAGTTAGCCAGCAATCGACCAGAAAATCAGTCCCTATGGTGGCTAATGTAATGACAACAATCCTATTAGAGTTCAGATATTAACTAGTAGATATGTAAATATTGGACACTGTTAGAATCCAATATCTAATACAATATAATATATGTAAACTTTGGTCCTTTCAAATACAGAGATTGCTTTAGAGATTATTTGTATGTTTAATACAAAATTCTTTGTTGGTTTTAAGTGGACCTTTTGGAAGGAAGAGAAAAAACATTTGTTTATATATGCTTTAAACAAACAAAACAAGTGCTCTATCTAAATAATTGTATACATTGTATATGGTATTAAAAATGTTCCGTCGCACATGCTCAGAAAATTTTATTGTTAATGAAAAGCTTAAATAGATATGTAAATATTGGACACGGTTAGAATCCAATATCTAATACAATATAATATATGTAAACTTTGGTCCTTTCAAATACAGAAATTGCTTTAGAGATTATTTGTATGTTTAATAAAAAATTCTTTGTTGGTTGTAAGTGGACCTTTTGGAAGGAAGAGAAAAAACATTTGTTTATATATGCTTTAAACAAACAAAACAAGTGCTCTATCTAAATAATTGTATACATTTTATATGGTATTAAAAATGTTCCGTCGCACATACTCAGAAAATTTTATTGTTAATGAAAAGCTTAAAATCTAATTTTTATTATCAAACTTTATCAATCCTCATAATTCAAATATAACAAAAGGTTTTTTTGATCACATAAAACTAAATATTTTATGTTATCATAACGAAAAAACTATTTTTTTTTTTTCAGTTTCCCTTTTCCCTATATTTATTTACATTGGATTCAATGGAATATTTCATCCCTTTGAAATTCAGTATTAAATTATGGTTCATATTAATAAGTATTCTGTTTACATTTTCAGGTATATTTTAAAATAAGTTTCAGAGCTGATGCGGATATTAAAGCCATAATAAAATAATTTCAAAATTTCCGTTGCATCAAAGGCTTATATAAGTGGAGGAACTAGAGTTGTGAAGTTAGTAGTTGAAAACAGTTTTGAAGGTACAACTTAGTTCTCTATAATACACATTTTAATAATACTTGTGTGTTTACAAAACACGGCACAATTAAAAAAAAATCTGATCTGTTCTTCCAGGACAATAAGCCTGAAGTGTTATGTACTTCTGTATCGGTTACCTACGTTAAATTTTGTGGAGATTATTATTAAAAAACAATAATTCTTAAATCACGCAAAATGTAAACTAACGAGGATAAAATCTTAACGGATCCTTGACGCGTCACTGTATTCTATGTAGAATGGGAATTTAAGTTAATTAGCTAAATTGATTAAATCCGGAATGAATTGATTCGGTCATTCTGCTAATATATGGAAATGTAAGTTATAAAAACATAGAGACATCTAATTAATCAAAATAAAAACAATTAAAATAATATAACAAATATTAATTATTAAATTAAAATGAATACGAAGGACAGATAAAGCAAGCTTTATTGCTTTTTTAATATAAACATTTAGGCCAACGTTCATGTCAGTGCTGCAACGATTATGTAATTTTTAGTAAGCACATAGTGTCCTTTTGATAAAGTAATTTTTATTGAATTAAGTCAAAATAATTAAAATACGTTGAAAACGTATCAAGTTAAAGTTTTTTGCGGCCTCAGCCGAACAATACGTTAATCCAAGGCTCCTTGCCCATCCTTGCGAGGTATACAATGCTGCCAATGATCGAGCCATCATCCAACAAACGTAGTTTAGCTTTAATTTAACCCAAATTGTAACAAAACAAGACAAAAGCCGGTAAATATTTAAACGAGTCAAGTTAAATTTCTTTGCGGCCTTAGCCGATTCCTAACGTTCGAATGCAAGCGTTCTTGACCGCCCTTAAGAGCTAATTGGATTACTGGCTAATTGGAATAAAATCACAATTATCAGTACATAATAAATTGCTATTATATAAGCAAATATTGAAACCTATATGGACATATGGATTTCAATTATGGGGATGTTCGGCACAGAGTAACATAAAATAAATACAAATTTTTCAGAACAAAGTCCTTAGAGCTATTGTAGGTGCACCCAAATACTATTGGGCTGATTACTTACATCGAGACCTTCAGATCCCCACAGTCAGTCAAGAAATCAAGAGAATTGCAAGGGGGCATGAGGAAAGACTCCATTCTCATACGAATATTGAATATTTGCAACTTTTGGATACCAATAGAACAGGACACAGACTCAAAAGAATCAAAGCATCTGATCTTGTGTAGTATTGTGTAGTGAGGTGCAGATATTAAAAAATTCAGCAGTGACATGTATAAACATTATTTCATCATAGACTGAGTTAGGGCCGATGGGTCCTCCTTGTTATATACCTAGATTTAAGTTAGTATAAAGACAAATTGTAGGTTAGACGGAAACGACTAGTAACAATGTATTAATTAAATAATTATAAAAAATTTTATAAATAGCATTTAATTAAATCTAATTTCCATTGTCCTTCTATTATCAACAAAGTTTTAGTAAATGTGAATTATTACGCCACTGAACATTATAACAAAGTATCATAAGTAAGGTTATTTTCAGAACTATAACAACTTCCGTGCATTTAACATGTTATAAGTGTACATGCTCTTTCTTTACTTTTATGTTATAAGCATAAGTATGGAATAATAGATGAAGTAATATATGTTTGTATATTAAAACGTAAAATATATGAATAAAACAATTTTGAAAATGATATTAGACTTTAGCATGTATATTAAAACAATAAAGAACAAAATTAGGTAATTCATTTTGTAAAAAAATAGAAACGCATATTAAGCAAATATATTTACAATTATTAAATTAACCATTGATTTTGCAAAATTTAGTTTAAAGAACAAAATATCATATAGTCACATATATTATTGCATTAATCATAACACCTTAATATCTTTCATCCATAATTCCTACCTAAAATATATATATAATAAAAAAATAAAATTTCCAAATAGAATAGCATTATTCTTTACTTATTTTTTTCAATATTCGAACTCGCCCTTGCAGATAGCTCATCTTTAGTTTGTCTTCGATTATTTTCAATGATCTATTACTTTCTACTTTGTCTTATTTACCATTTATCCCAATTAAAATTCTACTATTTTATAACTGTTAATATTCTATGCAATATTTATTTTAACTTTTGATGAAAAAATTAACGTATTTATTGACTGCAGTATTCGGTTAGTGTTTGGTTAGGAAATGCATTTACTAATAAAGCCATTAAAAATGAAATTAATCATAAGTCAATAGTATACAAATTTACAAAAAGATCTTAACAGCCTTTAGAATGAATAGAATTCTTAACCACTTTTTGAAAAAGCTCACCTGCTATTCCAGTAGTCAATTTCACTGGATAATGGAGCTGCCATTAAATTTTAAGTCGATGAAAATAAATTTGACTATATATAAATAAATATAATAAAAGTTATAGCTATATAATTATGTATATAGTTAGTTATATAGGTAGTTAACTATATAGTTAGTTAGCTATATAGTTATATAGTTATTTAGCTTAGTTTTATTAACATATAGGAGTATTAGGGTTTAAGCTATATATTTTTTCAAAGTAAAGTAATTAAAAATAAAATATTGTATATAAAATAATAACATCTAAAACCAATAAATTAAACTCACAATAAAATAATACAATTTAATTTTTTTTTTCTCTTCAGTACTTACGACCTCAGCAAACATAGATAGTACCTGAAATAAAATTAAAAGACAATAATTCAATTAACTTTGCCACTATAAATACTCGTCCACTTTTTTTTAAACTTAATGTAGTGGTGTTCGGTGTGTGATAGATATCTCAGTGTTTTGAAGAAATTTCTTAGTGAAAGTGTCCATTATGTTAGTACTAACAGAGACTGTTAACTTTAAAGGAAGCAATCTTACGTAAGTTTCATTTAAAATATATATATATATATATATATATATATATATATATATATATATATATATATATATATATAAATATATATATATATAGAAAAATGTTAGTGCTATTCGTTTCATTAAACTAATCTGTAAAAACTATTTAACTAATAACTGCAGCTATAGTAATAACAATTTGCTTTTACAGCATCGTAGAATATAATTTTAAGAAAGTCATAAGGCCAGAGGATACAGAAAATTCCTGGAAATTGGAGGATAATCGAACCAGAATAAAATTTCTGCTGTAAGTAGATATATTGATTGTTGATATGTTGATGATTTATATATAAATAATATAATAAGATATAACATAATGTAATAATATATCTGAGAATTGAAGAGCTGGATGTTTTCGCTTTGTTGTTCGGAATTCTATAATTCTGCAAAAACATTTTGTCTCCCGGTGAATATCACACTATTTATACAAAGACTAGTTCAGATTATTGTTACCACTAATTGTTTTGATACAGGATGGATACTCACACGGCCATTCTGACAATTTAATTCGTTCTCGAATTAACTCCAGTACATAGCTTATAATTTTTTTAAATTCAATTTCAATCATTTTAAGTGACCATATTATAAGTGACCCCATTTATTAGAAACACGTAACGCATTTTAATATTTCTAAAGTTTTTTTTTTATTTTCTTGTTTTTTTTTGTAATTATTATATTTTTTTTATTTTACATTGTGTTATCTGAATTATTTTTCTTCATTTGTGTTTAAGGTTTCTATTTTTTAATTGTTATATAGAGCCTGTGTGCTGACACAGGCTCTATATTCAGACGCACTAACACGTGTTTACTGGAAAATAATTATTTTTTTTTAAACTTTATTATGTTTTCCAAATCTAAAAATGTCTGAAATCCGAAGATTTAAAGTCGCTCCATGAAACAAAATCATCTTGAATTGATTACAAATTTCAAAACATGTCACCTTTTTCAAATTGATAAATATGTCGCATACCAATCCTGCAACAACTAGAAATAATTATGATTTAAAAATCAGAGTTAAATTAGTTTAGAGCTTATTCGTTGTCAAATATGTCACAAGCCGCGCCGCCATTCTACTAATAGATCTAATGCTAGAACAACCTAAACTTGACCATTAAGGTCGTAAAACGACCAATGACCATTTTTTTGAAGTATTTATAACATATTTACATATAGCAAAAATTTGTTGATATTTAAACATGATAATATCATCCTAATTTTGATCAGCAAAACTTTTCTTGGCCATACAACTTTGAATTGATTGCTTTTTCGGAATCAAGCTTTTAGACATTTTCAGCATAAAATTTTAACATGCCCTTATTCTGACACTAACCAACTGTTTGATTAACTTAATATAATTACTAGTTTAAGCGAGTAATAAAACTTACAAAATATTTTAGTCATTAAAATTCATTTTAGAAAGTGACAATACTGAACGGGTCTCTTATTAAAAAAAAAACTGAAGAAAGCTGACTATCCGAAAATGTGCAACATATGTTTGAAATTATGCAGTCCCGAACTATTCGTATTCTGCTAATATTAATCTTAAAGGATGAGACTCGGTTTTACTGACTGGCCTGACTTATTCAGACCGGTCGGCTTTGTTATTGTTCTTGAAACCTAAAAAGTCCAATCCTAAAACATCATAAAATGTAGAAAAATTATTTAAAAATACTTTTAACATAGAAAATATTATCGAACAAAAGTGGTGTAAAAATAAAAGGTTTTCTTAACTGTTTTGACTGACTTGATGAGGTTTTCTGCAATACTTTTAATACAGCAGTAAAAGTAATTTTGAATAGTGTAAAGTTTTAGAAATTTTATTATTTTTGGAGTTTTGTTTGTTATAATTTGTTAAGAATGTTAGAAACTTTTTGTAGTTTTCGAAATTCCCTTTAATTTAAATTGCTTAGCAAAATATTTCAAATGATAATGTTTATTTGAGAAGTGAAAATATTTGTGAGCACTTTTATATTATAATTAGAATGTTAAATTAGCAGATTGCCTTTTGAAATATTAGTAATTTCTGTAATTTTCAATATTCTTTCTAACTTAAGTTGTTTAAGCAAAATAATTCAAACAATAATATTTATTTGAAAAGTGAAAATATTAGTAATACTTTAATTAGAATGTTAAATTACTCTATTATCCAAACTATTAATATTTATCGCATCAAATATAACAACAAAAATTTGGTGTTAGTTCTGTCAGTTAACAGAAAAAGCCAATTAAAATATAAAAATATATTGCAAAACTTACTATTTTTTTCTCAAACGAATATGATCTCCAAATGTTGATTTTTTTAAATATGAACAGATAGTACTTACAGTTTCTTTATTCTTCAGACCAGAATTTTCTAACATCTTAAATGATTGTCCATCTTCATGCAATGATAATACATCAATGTTGTTGATGTCTTTTTTAACAATGCTCTTAAAATTAAGTTGCGGACAACTGGTCCGAATTTAGCAAAATGAGTGCGGTCTAGTGTCCTTAGGATACATTACCCCATAAAAATCTCCGAATTTGGCGCATGCGCTTATTGAGTCTCCATTAATTTTTAAACAGAGAGTAATCCGAGTTTGGCGCATGCGTACGTTCAGCTTCATTTACTTGCATTTTTTATCGTAATTATTAGATTTAATGTCGAAAATATATATAAGCATGTAATTAGGTTCAATTTTATGCAAAAAAGTATTGATTAAAAAGAGATAATAAAAATAAATTCTATATGATTTGAAATTAACGGAATTATTTATGGCTTACTCGAATAATTTTACAATTCATAGTTGACAGTACGACACAGCTACTTCAGGGAAACCGGAGAAGAGACTGTTGAGTATCTGTGTCGGGGTTTAGAGGTCCAGCTCCATTCTTAGGTCCTTGATTGAAGGCGGGATTTGGGTGTTTTCTCTTCTTGGTGGGAATTTTATAACTCTGTAAAAACCTTTTGTCTCCTTGGGAATATCATACGATTTAGAATAAATCTTAAAATACCTATCTACAATACACTAAACATCTTGGTGCCGTGAATTCACTGTTATTTTACTTGGTTTATTGTTTATTTTATATATTTATATGTTTTATATATTCATTATTAATATGTATTATTATATTATATTATTATTTTACTTGTTTTACTTATATATTATATTTAACATGTTTTAGGTCAGATATGCTGGAGAGGACTGAACTCTATACCTACTTTACAGGAAGGGAGCTCGAGCAGAAAATATTTCTAAAGAGCCACAATATAGATCAATATTACCGATATGTAGTCAGAGTGATACTAGATTTGTATAAAATTTCGGACTATCTTCACCCTACTGTATGTCTACTTTTGACAAGTAATTTTCCTCTAAAATAAATAGGAAGTATACTTCACCATTAATTGCATAAATATCACATCTTAACCATCTTAAGAACATTATTATGTAATTTTCTACTATCTTAAATGATACCTGTGCTTGTCTTATTTGCAAATTATCAATTGCAAGTATGTTGCATCTTTAGTGTTAATTGTATCACCAAAAATTGTATATCATATCTTAAGTTTGCACCATAATTAGGTAATTTTGTAGCTCTTAGAATAGAGAGTTTACATATATTATTTGTAAAAGAATCACTTGCATTCATCTTTAACGTTCGGTACATCAACTGTGTAAGTCAAAAAATAATAATTCGCTTTCAGTCAACATAATTTTGTACATGTAGCAAAATGTAGTTATATTTTTAATATAAAATTATACAATAGCAACAAACATACTTTAATTTTCCTATTTATACCCCCCTTTAGTACTATTATAGGAATACTAGCAGACCCGACAAACATAATATCATAACGTTATTCCTCATCCTGAGTGATGTGTAATGCTTATCAACGATTTTATTTATTGTTTCAACACACGTGTAGTAATATCATGGCCATTCATTGATGTTTGACTTGTCAACAACAAAAGTTAATTTAATCCCAGTTTGGTTATTGAAATAGAATAATGCATAGAGTATATTCAAAGTTATTTTGAGCATACGTTCTCTAAATTTGTGACGCCAAAACGTCGCAATACTGCCTCATCAACTCTGAGTTTGATGAAGCTGATACTAAGTGTTTTTTAAGACTGTAAAGGTTCGAATTATCGAAAGGCCTAATTGTAATTTAAAAAAAGGGCTAAGCCAATATGTCAAACTTATGATATCATCATCTGATGCTATTAAAAAAAACAATCACCTCAATAAGCTTCAATAAAGGACAATATATAAGTTTCAATATAATAGTTTTGTCAAATAAAAAAAAAATAAAAGCATTTATTACAACTGATATTTTATTTGTGGCATTCCAGTAGCGATGACATGTTATTTATTTTTTCATGTGTCAGGAAAATGCAAAATGTTCTAAATGTAAATAGCGCTGCTCTATCTACTTATAACTCTTCATGGCATTTTGTATTCCTTTTAGAATTATGTAGAGACCTACCATAACTTTAGGAATGTAAATATGTCATACCTTGTTTCCAATCCAGCAACAGATTTATTTATTTAAAATTAGTTTTAATGATCACGTTTTAGTCTATGACTACATCCAATTACTGGAGCAATGCGTTACCGTTCACAATTAATAAATAAAAATATTAATTGGGACCGCACGTAAGGCCGCGATAAGTTCAGAGGTGCTTAGATTGAATACTGTCTCTGTTCCTAGACTTGATAGTAACTGCATGATCGGCTTTATTTGTCAATCGAGTTTCAGATATTTTTTTTGTAATGAAATATCTTTCTGCACCACTGTCATCATTTTACTTAAATATTAATATCTTATTTCCACACAAAAGAGTACCAATAGGGGTTTTATTAAGATTGTCTATCTTATTTAGAAATAGAATTTTACTTTGTTTACAATGTTTAGAGCAACAATTATTTTCAGTGTGGCCTTGTGTATTGCAATTGGTACAGACAAGTAAAGTGGACTTATATTCACTGCTCTTATTATCAGAACTATTCATATTCTCAAAATTCTTTCGTCTAATTGATCGCTATTCATAACAATAACAATGCCGCCGGCCTTTAAGTGATTTGCCAGCTTTAACTATCATAATGCTATCACTTACCCCTATTTTATCTTTATATTGAATAATTATCCAAACCATTCCAAATAAAATAGATGCTATTATAGCTATTATAAGCAGATGAGGAATGTTACCACGCCATACTGGGTTTTTAAACTAATTCGATTATTTCTAGCTTCTGTTCTGATAAGATTTTAAGCTAAGTTTTTACACAGTCGGATATTACCATTTTTAAGCGGATGGTTCCATCGACTACTTTGTTACTGTCAACACTTATGTCAATAGGGTCGTCCCTATTTGACTCACTGTTATTTCCTATTTCAGCAATATCAGGAAATTGTTGAATGTTTTTAATGTTCACTGTTATTCTAACTATACATACTTGATTGGATAAGAATCTCACTTCTCATGTTTGGAATAAAGGCCCTATTTATTTAAGTAAAAAGTTTTATTCGACAAAAAATTATTAAGAAATTATTAAGAGAGATTAAGAATTAAGATTAATATTAAGATTATATATATATATATATATATATATATATATATATACATATATATATATATATATATATATATATATATATATATATATATATGTATGTACGTATATATATATATATATATATATATATATATACATATATATATATATATATGTATATATATATATATATATACACACATATATATATATATATATATATATATATATATATATATATATATACATATATATATATATATATATATATATATATATATATATATATATATATGTATGTACGTATATATATATATATATATATATATATATATATATATATATATACATATATATATATATATATATATATATATATATATATATATATAATTTAATGTTCAATATAATGCTTTGTACAAAGTTATTATAAATATCTAAATTAATTAAAATATTTATAAATAGTCATCATAAATATCAATGAATTAATATTATATATTCATACCTATTTGTCAGATCAGATATCAATATGTTATCAATATGTCAGATATCAATATGTTATAACTGGTAATTGTTAAATTTAAATCCAGTAATTGTTGCAAATTATCTTTTAATAAATGTTATGTTCAATTTATCTTGGCTATCGTTCCTTTCTATCATTGTATTCCAATTGTGAGTAAAGACGTGTCCGGAGAGATGGTTAGTGAAAAGAACAAAAGTGAATCATCTGTGTCACAAATGCGGCGTTGAAAAAAGTCTGACAATAATATTTTAAAAACTGGATTTAAAAGAAAATGTGAAAGTGCGTTGGGAAGAAAATCAGTACATAAGAAAATAAATGTAAAGTGCCATAAAGCGTTAAGGGTCGAAAACTCAACATCTGTACCACAAATGAAGCGTACAATAATTTGTAACATGAATATAACAGTAATAATGACATAAAACAATAATAAGTATTATTTTAATAATACGTAGAAAAAATATGGATAAGAACACTGCACACAAAACAGATAAAATGGAAATATCGACATCAGGCGTATCACATATTGCAGTTTTGAATCTAGAGAATACAACTAGAACCCAAAACGAACAGGTACCCTACAATGCGTAGATGAACGAAAAGGAGAGCATTGAAATTGTACGAGCCAATACGCAAAACAATTAAATGCCCTCTAGCTACAACTAAATAAATAAAGCTCTGAGGGACAAAACAATGATAAACCACCAAGCGAACAAAAGCAGTCCAATTCTAACATATGAAACAGATTAAAGGATTGTAGAAAGAAGTAGGTTGGATAACGGTTAAACATAAAAAAAGAAAAGCAAATAATTACACAGGATCTTCACCGCAGCAATTAAAAATAAAACAAAACAATGAACAAAATAAAGAAATAAGAACGCTGGAAGATAACTGGAAGTGGCCTGTTCCAGTTATCGTAATTAATGTTATCTAGAGTTGTTGAAAATGCAGTGGCACTATTATGAAGACAAACAAATCAGAGACATCAAAGTTATGGCAAGAGGGCTTTTATAAGCAGCTAAAACTGAAAAAAATAACGCGAAAAAAAATACAAGATTGGGATCCAGAATGACACCAAATAAAGGCAAGGAACTGCCTAAAGAGGCTGCTGAACTAAGATGTGAATTGGAAAACCGACTTAGTGGCCAACTGATCAAGAGAAAACCCCAGACCTCTTAGATTTCTTCATAGTAAGAAACATAACATCCAACTATATAAAAGTCGAAGATAATTTTGAGTTAAGTTCAGATCATAGGCCAGTGATTCTGACGTTGAGCTAAAATATATTAAGGAAAGAAAGATACCCAATGATAACAAACAAGAGAAAAGACTGGGAAGGATTTGCTGAAGAATTGAACAAGCGAATTCAACTAAATGTACTGTTCACGATAACTGAACAATTAAATTTTGAAGCAGAACAATTCGTAGTAGATATTTAACAAGCTGCTTGGAATAATACTCCAGAACAACAGACAGAATTTACAGAGTACAATTAAATGAATTAATTATCCAAAAGAAATGAAGGAAATGGTTGCTGAAAAACGAAAATTACGAAAAAAAAAATGACAACAAAACAGAACACCTGAAAATAAAAATAATTTAAACAATATAACCCAAAGACTGAAAAGGAAAATACTGGAAATTAAAAACAAAATCATAAATGATCCTTTGATCCTTTTTGAGCAATTTAACAGATGATAAAGAAACTGATTACTCACTCTGGAAAGCCACAAAATATCTAAAGCTCTCATCTCTCCATAGTCCACCTATGTGGAAATTGGGCACGTAACAATCACCAAAAAGCAGAAGCATTGGCTGAATATCTAGAAAAAAATTTTAAACCAAGCGAAACTAATATTGAATATAATTTCCCGGGCATAGAAGCTAACAATTCGATGATTGAATTAGTCATGCCGTCGGAGTTAACCAGTTAAGTAATTAAAATTGACATTAACCCCAGGAAATCACCTGGCTACGATTTAACAACAGGAGAATTACTGCAAAAACTACCAAGAAAGGGAATTATAAAAGTCACCAACTTGATCAACAGCTCAACAGCCTATAGAGAATATAGCAAATAAAAGCCTATAGACCTATATCACTGCGGACAGTAATATCTAAACTTTTGAGAAACTCCTGTTGAAAAGAATAAAACCGATCATAGAATGAAAAAAAACAATACCAACCCACAAGTTTCGGTTTATTAACAACCATTCAACAATTGACCAGATCCACAGAATAACAGGTGTTATTGTAAAAGCTTACGAAAGTAAAAAAGTATGCTCAGCTATATTCTTAGATATGGCACAAGACTTCGATGAGGTTTGACATGAAGGTCTTTTTCAAGAACTACAGAAAATGTTACCAAAACAACACACCAAACTACTAAAATCAAGTCTACTCAATCAATCAAGAGTCAAACAACAAGAAACTTGCTCTACAATAAAAGAAGCTAAAGCTGGTGTACCACAAGGACGTGTACTGGGATAATGTTTTATCTACTCTACGCCTGTGATATACCACAAAAGGAGAATATTACGATTGCTACATGTGCTGATGATACTGTAATTATGGCTGTCGGAGACAATAGTGAAGAAGCCTC
The DNA here is from genome assembly GCF_030347505.1 of Rhynchophorus ferrugineus. Lineage (NCBI taxonomy): Eukaryota > Metazoa > Arthropoda > Insecta > Coleoptera > Curculionidae > Rhynchophorus > Rhynchophorus ferrugineus. The sequence continues at coordinate 48,790,071 of NW_027472580.1, forward strand.
ACAAAAATTACAACAGGCAAGTGATAATATAAATAAATGGACACAAGCATGGAAAATAAGAATTAACGATAGTAAATCTACACATGTGCAATTCAACCATAAACAGGCCGTACAAGCGCCAATAACATTAAATAATACTATCATTCTATACAGCAACAACAACGGTAAATATTTCGGAATGAATCTTGATGCAAAACTTCGCTGGAAGGAAAATATAAACAAGAAAAGAAAATAACTGGAATAGAAATATAGGGAAATGTACTGGCTGATTGAAACAAAATCACAATAATCAGTACATAATAAATTGCTATAATATAAGCAAATAGTGAAATCTATATGGACATAGGGTGTTCAATCATGTGGATGTTCTGCAAAGAGTAACACAAATAAAATACACATTTTTCAGCACAATGTCCTGAGAGGTATTGTGGGCGCACCCACATATAGGACTGATTACCTATATCGAGACTTTCAGATACCCACAGTCAGTCAAGAAATCAAGAGAATTGCAAGCGGTCATGACAAAAGACTCCATTCTCACGAGCATATTAAAGTATTGGAAAATTGGAAAATACTTTTGTATAACACCAGAACAGGATCCAGATTCAAAAGTATCAAACGATCTGATCTTATGTAGTGTTGTGTAGTGAGGTGCGTATAATAAAAAATATAGTAGAGAAATGTATTTCACTAGAAACATTATTTCACTAGAGACTGAGATAGGGCCGATGGGTCTTTCTAATTATATATCTATATTTAGGTTATCATAAAACAAATTGTAAGTTAGACGGAAACGACTAGTAACAATGTAATAATTAAATAATATTAAAAATAATAAAAATTCTATATATGAGTTATGTAACAAGATGTTTATTTACTTAAAAAATATAATGTTAGATGGTGATACTAAATTGATCTCCATTTAAAAATAAATAATTTATATTATGATACTAAAGTGAATACCAAATTAAATATAAAATTCCAATATTAATTCTAATTGAATTTAAATGTGAAATTATATAGAAATCGAACAATAAATAAAAAAGTAACAAATATTTGTAATTTTTATAAACTTTTAAATGTCCTCTATTAGTGTTTCTTTATATATTTACTTGCCATTCCTCACACATTACAGTGTGGTGTGTTATAACTTAATTGTACTAGTAGAAAGTACGGATAAACGAGTAAAGACTATAGGAACACATAGATGAAGAAACGAAAAATGCAGCATTTAAAATGAAATTTGCTATATAATTTACATAATATAAATAATTATGAATTATTAACCGTATTTAAGTAAGCATTTTAAAGCATTTGTAAATATTAAGCCGGTTACCGATTAATGCAATAAGATATATCAGTAAATGACATACTTTTCTTTGAACTTTATAGACCTAATTTTGTTTTGAAACATCAGTAGTTAATTTAATAATTCTAAATGCATTCCACGAATGAATTACCCAATCAGACGTACTGTCTGATCAATTTTTTTTAAATTTGGGGAATACATACTTATGTATAAATCCCGTACATCATCCATTGATTGTGCACTAGCAATCACAACACTACAGAACCAATAAACCAATTTGCAGATTAAGACTATACCAAGCATGTCCAATGTAAGATGCAGTTAATAAAAACAAAGAAAATTATGATATTATTCAAGATTTATTTTTAATTAAATATGATAAACAATTTAATTATTGATAATATTTTATTATATAGTGATAGATGTGCCCAAATTAAATTAAAACATTTTTTTTTGAAATTTTATATAACACCAAGGATTAGTTATCAATACCAGTATTGACATTTTCTAGTGATACTGACCAGTCAAGACCGAAATGATAATCAAAAAATATAGACAGAACAGAGAACGTATATGAGTTACTTTACTACCATCTATAGTGGAAAGTCCAAATTGTATTATAATATATAATTTAACTCATTCATACCGAAAGATTACTACTGTATTACTATATTATTTATTTCTGTTTTTAAGACAGCTAGATAATGAAAACCTTATTAAGGAATTTTTCAAGGTAAATCTAATTTCTATAAGATATTTCCGTATTTCTTTTTTCATCAGAAATGTCTACTTAGAAATCTGGTAATCTAAGTATGTTTTATTGGTCCATTTGTTTTTGAATAATTTAGAGTACATGTTTTATAGCTTTAACAGTGTTCTTGTTGTCAGTGTTTGCTGTATAATACACATTTTAATAATACTTGTGTGTTTACAAAACACGGCACAATTAAAAAAAATCTGATCTGTTCTTCCAGGACAATAAGCCTGAAGTGTTATGTACTTTTGTATCGGTTACCTACGTTAAATTTTGTAGAGATTATTATTAAAAAACAATAATTCTTAAATCATGCAAAATGTAAACTAACGAGGATAAAATCTTAACGGATCCTTGACGCGTCACTGTATTCTATGTAGAATGGGAATTTAAGTTAATTAGCTAAATTGATTAAATCCGGAATGAATTGATTCGGTCATTCTGCTAATATATGGAAATGTAAGTTATAAAAACATAGAGACATCTAATTAATCAAAATAAAAACAATTAAAATAATATAACAAATATTAATTATTAAATTAAAATGAATACGAAGGACAGATAAAGCAAGCTTTATTGCTTTTTTAATATAAACATTTAGGCCAACGGTCATGTCAGTGCTGCAACGATTATGTAATTTTTAGTAAGCACATAGTGTCCTTTTGATAAAGTAATTTTTATTGAATTAAGTCAAAATAATTAAAATACGTTGAAAACGTATCAAGTTAAAGTTTTTTGCGGCCTCAGCCGAACAATACGTTAATCCAAGACTCCTTGCCCATCCTTGCGAGGTATACAATGCTGCCAATGATCGAGCCATCATCCAACAAACGTAGTTTAGCTTTAATTTAACCCAAATTGTAACAAAACAAGACAAAAGCCGGTAAATATTTAAACGAGTCAAGTTAAATTTCTTTGCGGCCTTAGCCGATTCCTACGTTCGAATGCAAGCGTTCTTGACCGCCCTTGAGAGCTAATTGGATTACTGGCTAATTGGAATAAAATCACAATTATCAGTACATAATAAATTGCTATTATATAAGCAAATATTGAAACCTATATGGACATATGGATTTCAATTATGGGGATGTTCGGCACAGAGTAACATAAAATAAATACAAATTTTTCAGAACAAAGTCGTTAGAGCTATTGTGGGTGCACCCAAATACTATTGGGCTGATTACTTACATCGAGACCTTCAGATACCCACAGTCAGTCAAGAAATCAAGAGAATTGCAAGGGGGCATGAGGAAAGACTCCATTCTCATACGAATATTGAATATTTGCAACTTTTGGATACCAATAGAACAGGACACAGACTCAAAAGAATCAAAGCATCTGATCTTGTGTAGTATTGTGTAGTGAGGTGCAGATATTAAAAAATTCAGCAGTGACATGTATAAACATTATTTCATCATAGACTGAGTTAGGGCCGATGGGTCCTCCTTGTTATATACCTAGATTTAAGTTAGTATAAAGACAAATTGTAGGTTAGACGGAAACGACTAGTAACAATGTATTAATTAAATAATTATAAAAAAATTTATAAATAGCATTTAATTAAATCTAATTTCCATTGTCCTTCTATTATCAACAAAGTTTTAGTAAATGTGAATTATTACGCCACTGAACATTATAACAAAGTATCATAAGTAAGGTTATTTTCAGAACTATAACAACTTCCGTGCATTTAACATGTTATAAGTGTACATGCTCTTTCTTTACTTTTATGTTATAAGCATAAGTATGGAATAATAGATGAAGTAATATATGTTTGTATATTAAAACGTAAAATATATGAATAAAACAATTTTGAAAATGATATTAGACTTTAGCATGTATATTAAAACAATAAAGAACAAAATTAGGTAATTCATTTTGTAAAAAAATAGAAACGCATATTAAGCAAATATATTTACAATTATTAAATTAACCATTGATTTTGCAAAATTTAGTTTAAAGAACAAAATATCATATAGTCACATATATTATTGCATTAATCATAACACCTTAATATCTTTCATCCATAATTCCTATCTAAAATATATATATAATAAAAAAATAAAATTTCCAAATAGAATAGCATTATTCTTTACTTATTTTTTTCAATATTCGAACTCGCCCTTGCAGATAGCTCATCTTTAGTTTGTCTTCGATTATTTTCAATGATCTATTACTTTCTACTTTGTCTTATTTACCATATATCCCAATTAAAATTCTACTATTTTATAACTGTTAATATTCTATGCAATATTTATTTTAACTTTTGATGAAAAAATTAACGTATTTATTGACTGCAGTATTCGGTTAGTGTTTGGTTAGGAAATGCATTTACTAATAAAGCCATTAAAAATGAAATTAATCATAAGTCAATAGTATAAAAATTTACAAAAAGATCTTAACAGCCTTTAGAATGAATAGAATTTTTAACCACTTTTTGAAAAAGCTCACCTGCTATTCCAGTAGTCAATTTCACTGGATAATGGAGCTGCCATTAAATTTTAAGTCGATGAAAATAAATTTGACTATATATAAATAAATATAATAAAAGTTATAGCTATATAGTTATGTATATAGTTAGTTATATAGGTAGTTAACTATATAGTTAGTTAGCTATATAGTTATATAGTTATTTAGCTTAGTTTTATTAACATTTAGGAGTATTAGGGTTTAAGCTATATATTTTTTCAAAGTAAAGTAATTAAAAATAAAATATTGTATATAAAATAATAACATCTAAAACCAATAAATTAAACTCACAATAAAATAATATAATTTAATTTTTTTTTCTCTTCAGTACTTACGACCTCAGCAAACATAGATAGTACCTGAAATAAAATTAAAAGACAATAATTCAATTAACTTTGCCACTATAAATACTCGTCCACTTTTTTTTAAACTTAATGTAGTGGTGTTCGGTGTGTGATAGATATCTCAGTGTTTTGAAGAAATTTCTTAGTGAAAGTGTCCATTATGTTAGTACTAACAGAGACTGTTAACTTTAAAGGAAGCAATCTTACGTAAGTTTCATTTAAAATATATATATATATATATATATATATAGAAAAATGTTAGTGCTATTCGTTTCATTAAACTAATCTGTAAAAACTATTTAACTAATAACTGCAGCTATAGTAATAACAATTTGCTTTTACAGCATCGTAGAATATAATTTTAAGAAAGTCATAAGGCCAGAGGATACAGAAAATTCCTGGAAATTGGAGGATAATCGAACCAGAATAAAATTTCTGCTGTAAGTAGATATATTGATTGTTGATATGTTGATGATTTATATATAAATAATATAATAAGATATAACATAATGTAATAATATATCTGAGAATTGAAGAGCTGGATGTTTTCGCTTTGTTGTTCGGAATTCTATAATTCTGCAAAAACATTTTGTCTCCCGGTGAATATCACATTATTTATACAAAGACTAGTTCAGATTATTGTTACCGCTAATTGTTTTGATACAGGATGGATACTCACACGGCCATTCTGACAATTTAATTCGTTCTCGAATTAACTCCAGTACATAGCTTATAATTTTTTTAAATTCAATTTCAATCATTTTAAGTGACCATATTATAAGTGACCCCATTTATTAGAAACACGTAACGCATTTTAATATTTCTAAATTTTTTTTTTATTTTCTTGTTTTTTTTTTGTAATTATTATATTTTTTTTTATTTTACATTGTGTTATCAGAATTATTTTTCTTCATTTGTGTTTAAGGTTTCTATTTTTTAATTGTTATATAGAGCCTGTGTGCTGACACAGGCTCTATATTCAGACGCACTAACACGTGTTTACTGGAAAATAATTATTTTTTTTTAAACTTTATTATGTTTTCCAAATCTAAAAATGTCTGAAATCCGAAGATTTAAAGTCGCTCCATGAAACAAAATCATCTTGAATTGATTACAAATTTCAAAACATGTCACCTTTTTCAAATTGATAAATATGTCGCATACCAATCCTGCAACAACTAGAAATAATTATGATTTAAAAATCAGAGTTAAATTAGTTTAGAGCTTATTCGTTGTCAAATATGTCACAAGCCGCGCCGCCATTCTACTAATAGATCTAATGCTAACAACCTAAACTTGACCATTAAGGTCGTAAAACGACCAATGACCATTTTTTTGAAGTATTTATAACATATTTACATATAGCGAAAATTTGTTGATATTTAAACATGATAATATCATCCTAATTTTGATCAGCAAAACTTTTCTTGGCCATACAACTTTGAATTGATTGCTTTTTCGGAATCAAGCTTTTAGACATTTTCAGCATAAAATTTTAACATGCCCTTATTCTGACACTAACCAACTGTTTGATTAACTTAATATAATTACTAGTTTAAGCGAGTAATGAAACTTACAAAATATTTTAGTCATTAAAATTCATTTTAGAAAGTGACAATACTGAACGGGTCTCTTATTAAAAAAAAAAACTGAAGAAAGCCGACTATCCGAAAATGTGCAACATATGTTTGAAATTATGCAGTCCCGAACTATTCGTATTCTGCTAATATTAATCTTAAAGGATGAGACTCGGTTTTACTGACTGGCCTGACTTATTCAGACCGGTCGGCTTTGTTATTGTTCTTGAAACCTAAAAAGTCCAATCCTAAAACATCATAAAATGTAGAAAAATTATTTAAAAATACTTTTAACATAGAAAATATTATCGAACAAAAGTGGTGTAAAAATAAAAGGTTTTCTTAACTGTTTTGACTGACTTGATGAGGTTTTCTGCAATACTTTTAATACAGCAGTAAAAGTAATTTTCAATAGTGTAAAGTTTTAGAAATTTTATTATTTTTGGAGTTTTGTTTGTTATAATTTGTTAAAAATGTTAGAAACTTTTTGTAGTTTTCGAAATTCCCTTTAATTTAAATTGCTTAGCAAAATATTTCAAATGATAATGTTTATTTGAGAAGTGAAAATATTTGTGAGCACTTTTATATTATAATTAGAATGTTAAATTAGCAGATTGCCTTTTGAAATATTAGTAATTTCTGTAATTTTCAATATTCTTTCTAACTTAAGTTGTTTAAGCAAAATAATTCAAACAATAATATTTATTTGAAAAGTGAAAATATTAGTAATACTTTAATTAGAATGTTAAATTACTCTATTATCCAAACTATTAATATTTATCGCATCAAATATAACAACAAAAATTTGGTGTTAGTTCTGTCAGTTAACAGAAAAAGCCAATTAAAATATAAAAATATATTGCAAAACTTACTATTTTTTTCTCAAACGAATATGATCTCCAAATGTTGATTTTTTAAATATGAACAGATAGTACTTACAGTTTCTTTATTCTTCAGACCAGAATTTTCTAACATCTTAAATGATTGTCCATCTTCATGCAATGATAATACATCAATGTTGTTGATGTCTTTTTTAACAATGCTCTTAAAATTAAGTTGCGGACAACTGGTCCGAATTTAGCAAAATGAGTGCGGTCTAGTGTCCTTAGGATACATTACCCCATAAAAATCTCCGAATTTGGCGCATGCGCTTATTGAGTCTCCATTAATTTTTAAACAGAGAGTAATCCGAGTTTGGCGCATGCGTACGTTCAGCTTCATTTACTTGCATTTTTTATCGTGATTATTAGATTTAATGTCGAAAATATATATAAGCATGTAATTAGGTTCAATTTTATGCAAAAAAGTATTGATTAAAAAGAGATAATAAAAATAAATTCTATATGATTTGAAATTAACGGAATTATTTATGGCTTACTCGAATAATTTTACAATTCATAGTTGACAGTACGACACAGCTACTTCAGGGAAACCGGAGAAGAGACTGTTGAGTATCTGTGTCGGGGTTTAGAGGTCCAGCTCCATTCTTAGGTCCTTGATTGAAGGCGGGATTTGGGTGTTTTCTCTGCTTGGTGGGAATTTTATAACTCTGTAAAAACCTTTTGTCTCCTGGGGAATATCATACGATTTAGAATAAATCTTAAAATACCTATCTACAATACACTAAACATCTTGGTGCCGTGAATTCACTGTTATTTTACTTGGTTTATTGTTTATTTTATATATTTATATATGTTTTATATATTCATTATTAATATATATTATTATATTATATTATTATTTTACTTGTTTTACTTATATATTATATTTAACATGTTTTAGGTCAGATATGCTGGAGAGGACTGAACTCTATACCTACTTTACAGGAAGGGAGCTCGAGCAGAAAATATTTCTAAAGAGCCACAATATAGATCAATATTACCGATATGTAGTCAGAGTGATACTAGATTTGTATAAAATTTCGGACTATCTTCACCCTACTGTATGTCTACTTTTGACAAGTAATTTTCCTCTAAAATAAATAGGAAGTATACTTCACCATTAATTGCATAAATATCACATCTTAACCATCTTAAGAACATTATTATGTAATTTTCTACTATCTTAAATGATACCTGTGCTTGTCTTATTTGCAAATTATCAATTGCAAGTATGTTGCATCTTTAGTGTTAATTGTATCACCAAAAATTGTATATCATATCTTAAGTTTGCACCATAATTAGGTAATTTTGTAGCTCTTAGAATAGAGAGTTTACATATATTATTTGTAAAAGAATCACTTGCATTCATCTTTAACGTTCGGTACATCAACTGTGTAAGTCAAAAAATAATAATTCGCTTTCAGTCAACATAATTTTGTACATGTAGCAAAATGTAGTTATATTTTTAATATAAAATTATACAATAGCAACAAACATACTTTAATTTTCCTATTTATACCCCCCTTTAGTACTATTATAGGAATACTAGCAGACCCGACAAACATATTATCATAACGTTATTCTTCATCCTGAGTGATGTGTAATGCTTATCAACGATTTTATTTATTGTTTCAACACACGTGTAGTAATATCATGGCCATTCATTGATGTTTGACTTGTCAACAACAAAAGTTAATTTAATCCCAGTTTGGTTATTGAAATAGAATAATGCATAGAGTATATTCAAAGTTATTTTGAGCATACGTTCTCTAAATTTGTGACGCCAAAACGTCGCAATACTGCCTCATCAACTCTGAGTTTGATGAAGCTGATGCTAAGTGTTTTTTAAGACTGTAAAGGTTCGAATTATCGAAAGGCCTAATTGTAATTTAAAAAAAGGGCTAAGCCAATATGTCAAACTTATGATATCATCATCTGATGCTATTAAAAAAAACAATCACCTCAATAAGCTTCAATAAAGGACAATATATAAGTTTCAATATAATAGTTTTGTCAAATAAAAAAAAAATAAAAGCATTTATTACAACTGATATTTTATTTGTGGCATTCCAGTAGCGATGACATGTAATTTATTTTTTTCATGTGTCAGGAAAATGCAAAATGTTCTAAATGTAAATAGCGCTGCTCTATCTACTTATAACTCTTCATGGCATTTTGTATTCCTTTTAGAATTATGTAGAGACCTACCATAACTTTAGGAATGTAAATATGTCATACCTTGTTTCCAATCCAGCAGCAGATTTATTTATTTAAAATTAGTTTTAATGATCACGTTTTAGTCTATGACTACATCCAATTACTGGAGCAATGCGTTACCGTTCACAATTAATAAATAAAAATATTAATTGGGACCGCACGTAAGGCCGCGATAAGTTCAGAGGTGCTTAGATTGAATACTGTCTCTGTTCCTAGACTTGATAGTAACTGCATGATCGGCTTTATTTGTCAATCGAGTTTCAGATATTTTTTTTGTAATGAAATATCTTTCTGCACCACTGTCATCATTTTACTTAAATATTAATATCTTATTTCCACACAAAAGAGTACCAATAGGGGTTTTATTAAGATTGTCTATCTTATTTAGAAATAGAATTTTACTTTGTTTACAATTTTTAGAGCAACAATTATTTTCAGTGTGGCCTTGTGTATTGCAATTTGTACAGACAAGTAAAGTGGACTTATATTCACTGCTCTTATTATCAGAACTATTCATATTCTCAAAATTCTTTCGTCTAATTGATCGCTATTCATAACAATAACAATGCCGCCGGCCTTTAAGTGATTTGCCAGCTTTAACTATCATAATGCTATCACTTACCCCTATTTTATCTTTATATTGAATAATTATCCAAACCATTCCAAATAAAATAGATGCTATTATAGCTATTATAAGCAGATGAGGAATGTTACCACGCCATACTGGGTTTTTAAACTAATTCGATTATTTCTAGCTTCTGTTCTGATAAGATTTTAAGCTAAGTTTTTACACAGTCGGATATTAGCATTTTTAAGCGGATGGTTCCATCGACTACTTTGTTACTGTCAACACTTATGTCAATAGGGTCGTCCCTATTTGACTCACTGTTATTTTCTATTTCAGCAATATCAGGAAATTGTTGAATGTTTTTAATGTTCACTGTTATTCTAACTATACATACTTGATTGGATAAGAATCTCACTTCTCATGTTTGGAATAAGGGCCCTATTTATTTAAGTAAAAAGCTTTATTCGACAAAAATACTGGCTTGTTCGTCCGATAGGCTGAACCAGACAATGTGTCAATGTCTACATGTATCCAAAGGAGACTGTTCTTTTACCATTCCGTGGAGTTGATGTCACTCATTTATGTATATATATATATATATATATATATATATATATATATATATATATACATATATATATATATATATATATATATATATACATATATATATATATATATATATATATATATATATACATATATATATATATATATATTCTCTGGTCTATCTACTATCTAAAACTATCTGTTTAATTTTTTTTTGCTATATATATGCATAAATTTACGACCATGCCCCAGCAGGATTCGAACTCGCAGCTGTCGCCACAGTAGAAGGACCGTCCTATCGCCTTTACCACTGCGCCACCAAGCCGGCCTCTCTGATACAATTATTGACATTATTTAATTTTTAAACATATATTTTATTTTACAAATGTACAATTATTTATAACATTTCTTTATTAAGGATATATTATTTAACATTTTTCAGTACCTGTATTGTTATAATTTAATGTCATCATTAATAATTTTGAGATATGGTGCGAGGTCGCCCCAGTTTGCAGGATGACCGTGTTAGCACTTAAATCCAACATCCAATCCCCGTGCAATAATCAGATATTAAGTCGTTATTATTGTTAATCTTTAAATATGTTTTGTTACTTCTTTTAACTAATTTCATATAATAATTTTAATGGAGGTATTTCGGCCTTGAACTGTGTAATATTTTAATTAAATTTCAAAGAAGGTATCTTAAGATGTTCAAAACAACTAAATTATTAGTTCACCTATTTGAACTACAAAATCATAAACATAAGACTGTTCTATAATAAAAAAAAATTGAACATGTTAAAACTTCGTTCAATAGAGAGTGACCCTTATTAATACATCTCAACAAAAGAATAATGAAATTGATATTTCACAATATTATACTGTAAAAAAGATGTTGATAAATGTCAAAACATAATTTTATATCCCGTCATTATGGTCTGAAAATCGACTCTATTCAATTTATGGTTACAATTCGTCCACTCAGACAACTCTTTAAAAAGACACACGGCGTGTATCATTATAAAACCTGTAAACTGTTCTAATATAAATAAAATTGACCATGTTTAAACTTGGAAGAAAATCAGATTTATTTTTTTATCTTATTGCTTTTGATCCGTTCAATGGAAAGTGGCCCTTATTAATACATCACAACAAAAAAATATTGAAACTGATATTTCATAATATTATACCAAAAAAAGATGTTAATAAATTTCAAAACATAACTTTATACTGCATCATTATAGTGTCATAATCGACTCTATTCAATTTATATTTACAATTCGTCCACTCAGACAACCCTTTGCAGTGTCTAATATTTTCTTATAACTGCTTTTTACAGCGGTAATAAGGGACAATAAAAGAGACCCTTGTTAATACACGTCAACAAAGAATATTGAAAGTGATATTTCATAATATTATACCAAAACAAGATGTTAATAAATGTCAAAACATAACTTTATAATGGGTCATTATAGTGTCAAAATCGACTCTATTAAATTTATATTTACACTTCGTCCACTCAGTCAGCCCTCACACGGGGTCTAATATTTTCTTATAACTGTTTTTTGCAGCTGTTATAAAGGACAATAAAATAGATCCTCGTTAGTACACCTCAAAAAAGAAACATCAATTTTTCAGTATTAAACCAAAAAGAGTTTAATTATTATGGAAATTAATTAATTCATATTGAGTTATTATAATTTTTTTGTTCCAGCTAATTGTACTAGTAGAAAGTAAGGATAAACGATTAAAGACTATAGGAACACATAGATGAAGAAACGAAAAATGCAGCATTTAAAATGAAATTTGCTATATAATTTACATAATATAAATAATTATGAATTATTAACCGTATTTAAGTAAGCATTTTAAAGCATTTGTAAATATTAAGCCGGTTACCGATTAATGCAATAAGATATATCAGTAAATGACATACTTTTCTTTGAACTTTATAGACCTAATTTAGTTTTGAAACATCAGTAGTTAATTTAATAATTCTAAATGCATTCCACGAATGAATTACCCAATCAGACATACTGTCTGATCAATTTTTTTTAAATTTGGGGAATACATACTTATGTATAAATCCCGTACATCATCCACTGATTGTGCACTAGCAATCACAACACTACAGAACCAATAAACCAATTTGCAGATTAAGACTATACCAAGCATGTCCAATGTAAGATGCAGTTAATAAAAACAAAGAAAATTATGATATTATTCAAGATTTATTTTTAATTAAATATGATAAACAATTTAATTATTGATAATATTTTATTATATAGTGATAGATGTGCCCAAATTAAATTAAAACATTTTTTTTGAAATTTTATATAACACCAAGGATTAGTTATCAATACCAGTATTGACATTTTCTAGTGATACTGACCAGTCAAGACCGAAATGATAATCAAAAAATATAGACAGAACAGAGAACGTATATGAGTTACTTTACTACCATCTATAGTAGAAAGTCCAAATTGTATTATAATATATAATTTAACTCATTCATACCGAAAGATTACTACTGTATTACTATATTATTTATTTCTGTTTTTAAGACAGCTAGATAATGAAAACCTTATTAAGGAATTTTTCAAGGTAAATCTAATTTCTATAAGATATTTCCGTATTTCTTTTTTCATCAGAAATGTCTACTTAGAAATCTGGTAATCTAAGTATGTTTTATTGGTCCATTTGTTTTTGAATAATTTAGAGTACATGTTTTATAGCTTTAACAGTGTTCTTGTTGTCAGTGTTTGCTGTATAATACACATTTTAATAATACTTGTGTGTTTACAAAACACGGCACAATTAAAAAAAAATCTGATCTGTTCTTCCAGGACAATAAGCCTGAAGTGTTATGTACTTCTGTATCGGTTACCTACGTTAAATTTTGTGGAGATTATTATTAAAAAACAATAATTCTTAAATCACGCAAAATGTAAACTAACGAGGATAAAATCTTAACGGATCCTTGACGCGTCACTGTATTCTATGTAGAATGGGAATTTAAGTTAATTAGCTAAATTGATTAAATCCGGAATGAATTGATTCGGTCATTCTGCTAATATATGGAAATGTAAGTTATAAAAACATAGAGACATCTAATTAATCAAAATAAAAACAATTAAAATAATATAACAAATATTAATTATTAAATTAAAATGAATACGAAGGACAGATAAAGCAAGCTTTATTGCTTTTTTAATATAAACATTTAGGCCAACGGTCATGTCAGTGCTGCAACGATTATGTAATTTTTAGTAAGCACATAGTGTCCTTTTGATAAAGTAATTTTTATTGAATTAAGTCAAAATAATTAAAATACGTTGAAAACGTATCAAGTTAAAGTTTTTTGCGGCCTCAGCCGAACAATACGTTAATCCAAGGCTCCTTGCCCATCCTTGCGAGGTATACAATGCTGCCAATGATCGAGCCATCATCCAACAAACGTAGTTTAGCTTTAATTTAACCCAAATTGTAACAAAACAAGACAAAAGCCGGTAAATATTTAAACGAGTCAAGTTAAATTTCTTTGCGGCCTTAGCCGATTCCTACGTTCGAATGCAAGCGTTCTTGACCGCCCTTGAGAGCTAATTGGATTACTGGCTAATTGGAATAAAATCACAATTATCAGTACATAATAAATTGCTATTATATAAGCAAATATTGAAACCTATATGGACATATGGATTTCAATTATGGGGATGTTCGGCACAGAGTAACATAAAATAAATACAAATTTTTCAGAACAAAGTCCTTAGAGCTATTGTGGGTGCACCCAAATACTATTGGGCTGATTACTTACATCGAGACCTTCAGATCCCCACAGTCAGTCAAGAAATCAAGAGAATTGCAAGGGGGCATGAGGAAAGACTCCATTCTCATACGAATATTGAATATTTGCAACTTTTGGATACCAATAGAACAGGACACAGACTCAAAAGAATCAAAGCATCTGATCTTGTGTAGTATTGTGTAGTGAGGTGCAGATATTAAAAAATTCAGCAGTGACATGTATAAACATTATTTCATCATAGACTGAGTTAGGGCCGATGGGTCCTCCTTGTTATATACCTAGATTTAAGTTAGTATAAAGACAAATTGTAGGTTAGACGGAAACGACTAGTAACAATGTATTAATTAAATAATTATAAAAAATTTTATAAATAGCATTTAATTAAATCTAATTTCCATTGTCCTTCTATTATCAACAAAGTTTTAGTAAATGTGAATTATTACGCCACTGAACATTATAACAAAGTATCATAAGTAAGGTTATTTTCAGAACTATAACAACTTCCGTGCATTTAACATGTTATAAGTGTACATGCTCTTTCTTTACTTTTATGTTATAAGCATAAGTATGGAATAATAGATGAAGTAATATATGTTTGTATATTAAAACGTAAAATATATGAATAAAACAATTTTGAAAATGATATTAGACTTTAGCATGTATATTAAAACAATAAAGAACAAAATTAGGTAATTCATTTTGTAAAAAAATAGAAACGCATATTAAGCAAATATATTTACAATTATTAAATTAACCATTGATTTTGCAAAATTTAGTTTAAAGAACAAAATATCATATAGTCACATATATTATTGCATTAATCATAACACCTTAATATCTTTCATCCATAATTCCTACCTAAAATATATATATAATAAAAAAATAAAATTTCCAAATAGAATAGCATTATTCTTTACTTATTTTTTTCAATATTCGAACTCGCCCTTGCAGATAGCTCATCTTTAGTTTGTCTTCGATTATTTTCAATGATCTATTACTTTCTACTTTGTCTTATTTACCATTTATCCCAATTAAAATTCTACTATTTTATAACTGTTAATATTCTATGCAATATTTATTTTAACTTTTGATGAAAAAATTAACGTATTTATTGACTGCAGTATTCGGTTAGTGTTTGGTTAGGAAATGCATTTACTAATAAAGCCATTAAAAATGAAATTAATCATAAGTCAATAGTATACAAATTTACAAAAAGATCTTAACAGCCTTTAGAATGAATAGAATTTTTAACCACTTTTTGAAAAAGCTCACCTGCTATTCCAGTAGTCAATTTCACTGGATAATGGAGCTGCCATTAAATTTTAAGTCGATGAAAATAAATTTGACTATATATAAATAAATATAATAAAAGTTATAGCTATATAGTTATGTATATAGTTAGTTATATAGGTAGTTAACTATATAGTTAGTTAGCTATATAGTTATATAGTTATTTAGCTTAGTTTTATTAACATATAGGAGTATTAGGGTTTAAGCTATATATTTTTTCAAAGTAAAGTAATTAAAAATAAAATATTGTATATAAAATAATAACATCTAAAACCAATAAATTAAACTCACAATAAAATAATACAATTTAATTTTTTTTTTCTCTTCAGTACTTACGACCTCAGCAAACATAGATAGTACCTGAAATAAAATTAAAAGACAATAATTCAATTAACTTTGCCACTATAAATACTCGTCCACTTTTTTTTAAACTTAATGTAGTGGTGTTCGGTGTGTGATAGATATCTCAGTGTTTTGAAGAAATTTCTTAGTGAAAGTGTCCATTATGTTAGTACTAACAGAGACTGTTAACTTTAAAGGAAGCAATCTTACGTAAGTTTCATTTAAAATATATATATATATATATATATATATATATATATATATATATATATATAGAAAAATGTTAGTGCTATTCGTTTCATTAAACTAATCTGTAAAAACTATTTAACTAATAACTGCAGCTATAGTAATAACAATTTGCTTTTACAGCATCGTAGAATATAATTTTAAGAAAGTCATAAGGCCAGAGGATACAGAAAATTCCTGGAAATTGGAGGATAATCGAACCAGAATAAAATTTCTGCTGTAAGTAGATATATTGATTGTTGATATGTTGATGATTTATATATAAATAATATAATAAGATATAACATAATGTAATAATATATCTGAGAATTGAAGAGCTGGATGTTTTCGCTTTGTTGTTCGGAATTCTATAATTCTGCAAAAACATTTTGTCTCCCGGTGAATATCACACTATTTATACAAAGACTAGTTCAGATTATTGTTACCACTAATTGTTTTGATACAGGATGGATACTCACACGGCCATTCTGACAATTTAATTCGTTCTCGAATTAACTCCAGTATATAGCTTATAATTTTTTTAAATTCAATTTCAATCATTTTAAGTGACTATATTATAAGTGACCCCATTTATTAGAAACACGTAACGCATTTTAATATTTCTAAAGTTTTTTTTTTAATTTTCTTGTTTTTTTTTGTAATTATTATATTTTTTTTATTTTACATTGTGTTATCAGAATTATTTTTCTTCATTTGTGTTTAAGGTTTCTATTTTTTAATTGTTATATAGAGCCTGTGTGCTGACACAGGCTCTATATTCAGACGCACTAACACGTGTTTACTGGAAAATAATTATTTTTTTTTTAACTTTATTATGTTTTCCAAATCTAAAAATGTCTGAAATCCGAAGATTTAAAGTCGCTCCATGAAACAAAATCATCTTGAATTGATTACAAATTTCAAAACATGTCACCTTTTTCAAATTGATAAATATGTCGCATACCAATCCTGCAACAACTAGAAATAATTATGATTTAAAAATCAGAGTTAAATTAATTTAGAGCTTATTCGTTGTCAAATATGTCACAAGCCGCGCCGCCATTCTACTAATAGATCTAATGCTAACAACCTAAACTTGACCATTAAGGTCGTAAAACGACCAATGACCATTTTTTTGAAGTATTTATAACATATTTACATATAGCAAAAATTTGTTGATATTTAAACATGATAATATCATCCTAATTTTGATCAGCAAAACTTTTCTTGGCCATACAACTTTGAATTGATTGCTTTTTCGGAATCAAGCTTTTAGACATTTTCAGCATAAAATTTTAACATGCCCTTATTCTGACACTAACCAACTGTTTGATTAACTTAATATAATTACTAGTTTAAGCGAGTAATAAAACTTACAAAATATTTTAGTCATTAAAATTCATTTTAGAAAGTGACAATACTGAACGGGTCTCTTATTAAAAAAAAAACTGAAGAAAGCCGACTATCCGAAAATGTGCAACATATGTTTGAAATTATGCAGTCCCGAACTATTCGTATTCTGCTAATATTAATCTTAAAGGATGAGACTCGGTTTTACTGACTGGCCTGACTTATTCAGACCGGTCGGCTTTGTTATTGTTCTTGAAACCTAAAAAGTCCAATCCTAAAACATCATAAAATGTAGAAAAATTATTTTAAAATACTTTTAACATAGAAAATATTATCGAACAAAAGTGGTGTAAAAATAAAAGGTTTTCTTAACTGTTTTGACTGACTTGATGAGGTTTTCTGCAATACTTTTAATACAGCAGTAAAAGTAATTTTGAATAGTGTAAAGTTTTAGAAATTTTATTATTTTTGGAGTTTTGTTTGTTATAATTTGTTAAAAATGTTAGAAACTTTTTGTAGTTTTCGAAATTCCCTTTAATTTAAATTGCTTAGCAAAATATTTCAAATGATAATGTTTATTTGAGAAGTGAAAATATTTGTGAGCACTTTTATATTATAATTGGAATGTTAAATTAGCAGATTGCCTTTTGAAATATTAGTAATTTCTGTAATTTTCAATATTCTTTCTAACTTAAGTTGTTTAAGCAAAATAATTCAAACAATAATATTTATTTGAAAAGTGAAAATATTAGTAATACTTTAATTAGAATGTTAAATTACTCTATTATCCAAACTATTAATATTTATCGCATCAAATATAACAACAAAAATTTGGTGTTAGTTCTGTCAGTTAACAGAAAAAGCCAATTAAAATATAAAAATATATTGCAAAACTTACTATTTTTTTCTCAAACGATCGAAACGAAAAATTTCTCAAACGAAACGATATGATCTCCAAATGTTGATTTTTTTAAATATGAACAGATAGTACTTACAGTTTCTTTATTCTTCAGACCAGAATTTTCTAACATCTTAAATGATTGTCCATCTTCATGCAATGATAATACATCAATGTTGTTGATGTCTTTTTTAACAATGCTCTTAAAATTAAGTTGCGGACAACTGGTCCGAATTTAGCAAAATGAGTGCGGTCTAGTGTCCTTAGGATACATTACCCCATAAAAATCTCCGAATTTGGCGCATGCGCTTATTGAGTCTCCATTAATTTTTAAACAGAGAGTAATCCGAGTTTGGCGCATGCGTACGTTCAGCTTCATTTACTTGCATTTTTTATCGTGATTATTAGATTTAATGTCGAAAATATATATAAGCATGTAATTAGGTTCAATTTTATGCAAAAAAGTATTGATTAAAAAGAGATAATAAAAATAAATTCTATATGATTTGAAATTAACGGAATTATTTATGGCTTACTCGAATAATTTTACAATTCATAGTTGACAGTACGACACAGCTACTTCAGGGAAACCGGAGAAGAGACTGTTGAGTATCTGTGTCGGGGTTTAGAGGTCCAGCTCCATTCTTAGGTCCTTGATTGAAGGCGGGATTTGGGTGTTTTCTCTGCTTGGTGGGAATTTTATAACTCTGTAAAAACCTTTTGTCTCCTGGGGAATATCATACGATTTAGAATAAATCTTAAAATACCTATCTACAATACACTAAACATCTTGGTGCCGTGAATTCACTGTTATTTTACTTGGTTTATTGTTTATTTTATATATTTATATATGTTTTATATATTCATTATTAATATATATTATTATATTATATTATTATTTTACTTGTTTTACATATATATTATATTTAACATGTTTTAGGTCAGATATGCTGGAGAGGACTGAACTCTATACCTACTTTACAGGAAGGGAGCTCGAGCAGAAAATATTTCTAAAGAGCCACAATATAGATCAATATTACCGATATGTAGTCAGAGTGATACTAGATTTGTATAAAATTTCGGACTATCTTCACCCTACTGTATGTCTACTTTTGACAAGTAATTTTCCTCTAAAATAAATAGGAAGTATACTTCACCATTAATTGCATAAATATCACATCTTAACCATCTTAAGAACATTATTATGTAATTTTCTACTATCTTAAATGATACCTGTGCTTGTCTTATTTGCAAATTATCAATTGCAAGTATGTTGCATCTTTAGTGTTAATTGTATCACCAAAAATTGTATATCATATCTTAAGTTTGCACCATAATTAGGTAATTTTGTAGCTCTTAGAATAGAGAGTTTACATATATTATTTGTAAAAGAATCACTTGCATTCATCTTTAACGTTCGGTACATCAACTGTGTAAGTCAAAAAATAATAATTCGCTTTCAGTCAACATAATTTTGTACATGTAGCAAAATGTAGTTATATTTTTAATATAAAATTATACAATAGCAACAAACATACTTTAATTTTCCTATTTATACCCCCCTTTAGTACTATTATAGGAATACTAGCAGACCCGACAAACATATTATCATAACGTTATTCCTCATCCTGAGTGATGTGTAATGCTTATCAACGATTTTATTTATTGTTTCAACACACGTGTAGTAATATCATGGCCATTCATTGATGTTTGACTTGTCAACAACAAAAGTTAATTTAATCCCAGTTTGGTTATTGAAATAGAATAATGCATAGAGTATATTCAAAGTTATTTTGAGCATACGTTCTCTAAATTTGTGACGCCAAAACGTCGCAATACTGCCTCATCAACTCTGAGTTTGATGAAGCTGATGCTAAGTGTTTTTTAAGACTGTAAAGGTTCGAATTATCGAAAGGCCTAATTGTAATTTAAAAAAAGGGCTAAGCCAATATGTCAAACTTATGATATCATCATCTGATGCTATTAAAAAAAACAATCACCTCAATAAGCTTCAATAAAGGACAATATATAAGTTTCAATATAATAGTTTTGTCAAATAAAAAAAAAATAAAAGCATTTATTACAACTGATATTTTATTTGTGGCATTCCAGTAGCGATGACATGTAATTTATTTTTTTCATGTGTCAGGAAAATGCAAAATGTTCTAAATGTAAATAGCGCTGCTCTATCTACTTATAACTCTTCATGGCATTTTGTATTCCTTTTAGAATTATGTAGAGACCTACCATAACTTTAGGAATGTAAATATGTCATACCTTGTTTCCAATCCAGCAGCAGATTTATTTATTTAAAATTAGTTTTAATGATCACGTTTTAGTCTATGACTACATCCAATTACTGGAGCAATGCGTTACCGTTCACAATTAATAAATAAAAATATTAATTGGGACCGCACGTAAGGCCGCGATAAGTTCAGAGGTGCTTAGATTGAATACTGTCTCTGTTCCTAGACTTGATAGTAACTGCATGATCGGCTTTATTTGTCAATCGAGTTTCAGATATTTTTTTTGTAATGAAATATCTTTCTGCACCACTGTCATCATTTTACTTAAATATTAATATCTTATTTCCACACAAAAGAGTACCAATAGGGGTTTTATTAAGATTGTCTATCTTATTTAGAAATAGAATTTTACTTTGTTTACAATTTTTAGAGCAACAATTATTTTCAGTGTGGCCTTGTGTATTGCAATTTGTACAGACAAGTAAAGTGGACTTATATTCACTGCTCTTATTATCAGAACTATTCATATTCTCAAAATTCTTTCGTCTAATTGATCGCTATTCATAACAATAACAATGCCGCCGGCCTTTAAGTGATTTGCCAGCTTTAACTATCATAATGCTATCACTTACCCCTATTTTATCTTTATATTGAATAATTATCCAAACCATTCCAAATAAAATAGATGCTATTATAGCTATTATAAGCAGATGAGGAATGTTACCACGCCATACTGGGTTTTTAAACTAATTCGATTATTTCTAGCTTCTGTTCTGATAAGATTTTAAGCTAAGTTTTTACACAGTCGGATATTAGCATTTTTAAGCGGATGGTTCCATCGACTACTTTGTTACTGTCAACACTTATGTCAATAGGGTCGTCCCTATTTGACTCACTGTTATTTTCTATTTCAGCAATATCAGGAAATTGTTGAATGTTTTTAATGTTCACTGTTATTCTAACTATACATACTTGATTGGATAAGAACCTCACTTCTCATGTTTGGAATAAGGGCCCTATTTATTTAAGTAAAAAGCTTTATTCGACAAAAATACTGGCTTGTTCGTCCGATAGGCTGAACCAGACAATGTGTCAATGTCTACATGTATCCAAAGGAGACTGTTCTTTTACCATTCCGTGGAGTTGATGTCACTCATTTATGTATATATATATATATATATATATATATATATATATATATATATATATACATATATATATATATATATATATATATATATATATACATATATATATATATATATATATATATATATATACATATATATATATATATATATATATATATATATATATATACATATATATATATATATATATATATATATACATATATATATATATATATATATATATATATATATATATACATATATATATATATATATATATATATATACATATATATATATATATATATATATATATATATATATATACATATATATATATATATATATATATATTCTCTGGTCTATCTACTATCTAAAACTATCTGTTTAATTTTTTTTTGCTATATATATGCATAAATTTACGACCATGCCCCAGCAGGATTCGAACTCGCAGCTGTCGCCACAGTAGAAGGACCGTCCTATCGCCTTTACCACTGCGCCACCAAGCCGGCCTCTCTGATACAATTATTGACATTATTTAATTTTTAAACATATATTTTATTTTACAAATGTACAATTATTTATAACATTTCTTTATTAAGGATATATTATTTAACATTTTTCAGTACCTGTATTGTTATAATTTAATGTCATCATTAATAATTTTGAGATATGGTGCGAGGTCGCCCCAGTTTGCAGGATGACCGTGTTAGCACTTAAATCCAACATCCAATCCCCGTGCAATAATCAGATATTAAGTCGTTATTATTGTTAATCTTTAAATATGTTTTGTTACTTCTTTTAACTAATTTCATATAATAATTTTAATGGAGGTATTTCGGCCTTGAACTGTGTAATATTTTAATTAAATTTCAAAGAAGGTATCTTAAGATGTTCAAAACAACTAAATTATTAGTTCACCTATTTGAACTACAAAATCATAAACATAAGACTGTTCTATAATAAAAAAAAATTGAACATGTTAAAACTTCGTTCAATAGAGAGTGGCCCTTATTAATACATCTCAACAAAAGAATAATGAAATTGATATTTCACAATATTATACTGTAAAAAAGATGTTGATAAATGTCAAAACATAATTTTATATCCCGTCATTATGGTCTGAAAATCGACTCTATTCAATTTATGGTTACAATTCGTCCACTCAGACAACTCTTTAAAAAGACACACGGCGTGTATCATTATAAAACCTGTAAACTGTTCTAATATAAATAAAATTGACCATGTTTAAACTTGGAAGAAAATCAGATTTATTTTTTTATCTTATTGCTTTTGATCCGTTCAATAGAAAGTGACCCTCACTAATACATTACAACAAAAAAATATTGAAACTGATATTTCATAATATTATACCAAAAAAAGATGTTAATAAATTTCAAAACATAACTTTATACTGCATCATTATAGTGTCATAATCGACTCTATTCAATTTATATTTACAATTCGTCCACTCAGACAACCCTTTGCAGTGTCTAATATTTTCTTATAACTGCTTTTTACAGCGGTAATAAGGGACAATAAAAGAGACCCTTGTTAATACACGTCAACAAAGAATATTGAAAGTGATATTTCATAATATTATACCAAAACAAGATGTTAATAAATGTCAAAACATAACTTTATAATGGGTCATTATAGTGTCAAAATCGACTCTATTAAATTTATATTTACACTTCGTCCACTCAGTCAGCCCTCACACGGGGTCTAATATTTTCTTATAACTGTTTTTTGCAGCTGTTATAAAGGACAATAAAATAGATCCTCGTTAGTACACCTCAAAAAAGAAACATCAATTTTTCAGTATTAAACCAAAAAGAGTTTAATTATTATGGAAATTAATTAATTCATATTGAGTAATTATAATTTTTTTGTTCCAGCTAATTGTACTAGTAGAAAGTAAGGATAAACGATTAAAGACTATAGGAACACATAGATGAAGAAACGAAAAATGCAGCATTTAAAATGAAATTTGCTATATAATTTACATAATATAAATAATTATGAATTATTAACCGTATTTAAGTAAGCATTTTAAAGCATTTGTAAATATTAAGCCGGTTACCGATTAATGCAATAAGATATATCAGTAAATGACATACTTTTCTTTGAACTTTATAGACCTAATTTAGTTTTGAAACATCAGTAGTTAATTTAATAATTCTAAATGCATTCCACGAATGAATTACCCAATCATACATACTGTCTGATCAATTTTTTTTAAATTTGGGGAATACATACTTATGTATAAATCCCGTACATCATCCACTGATTGTGCACTAGCAATCACAACACTACAGAACCAATAAACCAATTTGCAGATTAAGACTATACCAAGCATGTCCAATGTAAGATGCAGTTAATAAAAACAAAGAAAATTATGATATTATTCAAGATTTATTTTTAATTAAATATGATAAACAATTTAATTATTGATAATATTTTATTATATAGTGATAGATGTGCCCAAATTAAATTAAAACATTTTTTTTGAAATTGTATATAACACCAAGGATTAGTTATCAATACCTTTATTGACATTTTCTAGTGATACTGACCAGTCAAGACCGAAATGATAATCAAAAAATATAGACAGAACAGAGAACGTATATGAGTTACTTTACTACCATCTATAGTAGAAAGTCCAAATTGTATTATAATATATAATTTAACTCATTCATACCGAAAGATTACTACTGTATTACTATATTATTTATTTCTGTTTTTAAGACAGCTAGATAATGAAAACCTTATTAAGGAATTTTTCAAGGTAAATCTAATTTCTATAAGATATTTCCGTATTTCTTTTTTCATCAGAAATGTCTACTTAGAAATCTGGTAATCTAAGTATGTTTTATTGGTCCATTTGTTTTTGAATAATTTAGAGTACATGTTTTATAGCTTTAACAGTGTTCTTGTTGTCAGTGTTTGCTGTATAATACACATTTTAATAATACTTGTGTGTTTACAAAACACGGCACAATTAAAAAAAAATCTGATCTGTTCTTCCAGGACAATAAGCCTGAAGTGTTATGTACTTCTGTATCGGTTACCTACGTTAAATTTTGTGGAGATTATTATTAAAAAACAATAATTCTTAAATCACGCAAAATGTAAACTAACGAGGATAAAATCTTAACGGATCCTTGACGCGTCACTGTATTCTATGTAGAATGGGAATTTAAGTTAATTAGCTAAATTGATTAAATCCGGAATGAATTGATTCGGTCATTCTGCTAATATATGGAAATGTAAGTTATAAAAACATAGAGACATCTAATTAATCAAAATAAAAACAATTAAAATAATATAACAAATATTAATTATTAAATTAAAATGAATACGAAGGACAGATAAAGCAAGCTTTATTGCTTTTTTAATATAAACATTTAGGCCAACGTTCATGTCAGTGCTGCAACGATTATGTAATTTTTAGTAAGCACATAGTGTCCTTTTGATAAAGTAATTTTTATTGAATTAAGTCAAAATAATTAAAATACGTTGAAAACGTATCAAGTTAAAGTTTTTTGCGGCCTCAGCCGAACAATACGTTAATCCAAGGCTCCTTGCCCATCCTTGCGAGGTATACAATGCTGCCAATGATCGAGCCATCATCCAACAAACGTAGTTTAGCTTTAATTTAACCCAAATTGTAACAAAACAAGACAAAAGCCGGTAAATATTTAAACGAGTCAAGTTAAATTTCTTTGCGGCCTTAGCCGATTCCTAACGTTCGAATGCAAGCGTTCTTGACCGCCCTTAAGAGCTAATTGGATTACTGGCTAATTGGAATAAAATCACAATTATCAGTACATAATAAATTGCTATTATATAAGCAAATATTGAAACCTATATGGACATATGGATTTCAATTATGGGGATGTTCGGCACAGAGTAACATAAAATAAATACAAATTTTTCAGAACAAAGTCCTTAGAGCTATTGTAGGTGCACCCAAATACTATTGGGCTGATTACTTACATCGAGACCTTCAGATCCCCACAGTCAGTCAAGAAATCAAGAGAATTGCAAGGGGGCATGAGGAAAGACTCCATTCTCATACGAATATTGAATATTTGCAACTTTTGGATACCAATAGAACAGGACACAGACTCAAAAGAATCAAAGCATCTGATCTTGTGTAGTATTGTGTAGTGAGGTGCAGATATTAAAAAATTCAGCAGTGAGATGTATAAACATTATTTCATCATAGACTGAGTTAGGGCCGATGGGTCCTCCTTGTTATATACCTAGATTTAAGTTAGTATAAAGACAAATTGTAGGTTAGACGGAAACGACTAGTAACAATGTATTAATTAAATAATTATAAAAAATTTTATAAATAGCATTTAATTAAATCTAATTTCCATTGTCCTTCTATTATCAACAAAGTTTTAGTAAATGTGAATTATTACGCCACTGAACATTATAACAAAGTATCATAAGTAAGGTTATTTTCAGAACTATAACAACTTCCGTGCATTTAACATGTTATAAGTGTACATGCTCTTTCTTTACTTTTATGTTATAAGCATAAGTATGGAATAATAGATGAAGTAATATATGTTTGTATATTAAAACGTAAAATATATGAATAAAACAATTTTGAAAATGATATTAGACTTTAGCATGTATATTAAAACAATAAAGAACAAAATTAGGTAATTCATTTTGTAAAAAAATAGAAACGCATATTAAGCAAATATATTTACAATTATTAAATTAACCATTGATTTTGCAAAATTTAGTTTAAAGAACAAAATATCATATAGTCACATATATTATTGCATTAATCATAACACCTTAATATCTTTCATCCATAATTCCTACCTAAAATATATATATAATAAAAAAATAAAATTTCCAAATAGAATAGCATTATTCTTTACTTATTTTTTTCAATATTCGAACTCGCCCTTGCAGATAGCTCATCTTTAGTTTGTCTTCGATTATTTTCAATGATCTATTACTTTCTACTTTGTCTTATTTACCATTTATCCCAATTAAAATTCTACTATTTTATAACTGTTAATATTCTATGCAATATTTATTTTAACTTTTGATGAAAAAATTAACGTATTTATTGACTGCAGTATTCGGTTAGTGTTTGGTTAGGAAATGCATTTACTAATAAAGCCATTAAAAATGAAATTAATCATAAGTCAATAGTATACAAATTTACAAAAAGATCTTAACAGCCTTTAGAATGAATAGAATTCTTAACCACTTTTTGAAAAAGCTCACCTGCTATTCCAGTAGTCAATTTCACTGGATAATGGAGCTGCCATTAAATTTTAAGTCGATGAAAATAAATTTGACTATATATAAATAAATATAATAAAAGTTATAGCTATATAATTATGTATATAGTTAGTTATATAGGTAGTTAACTATATAGTTAGTTAGCTATATTGTTATATAGTTATTTAGCTTAGTTTTATTAACATATAGGAGTATTAGGGTTTAAGCTATATATTTTTTCAAAGTAAAGTAATTAAAAATAAAATATTGTATATAAAATAATAACATCTAAAACCAATAAATTAAACTCACAATAAAATAATACAATTTAATTTTTTTTTTCTCTTCAGTACTTACGACCTCAGCAAACATAGATAGTACCTGAAATAAAATTAAAAGACAATAATTCAATTAACTTTGCCACTATAAATACTCGTCCACTTTTTTTTAAACTTAATGTAGTGGTGTTCGGTGTGTGATAGATATCTCAGTGTTTTGAAGAAATTTCTTAGTGAAAGTGTCCATTATGTTAGTACTAACAGAGACTGTTAACTTTAAAGGAAGCAATCTTACGTAAGTTTCATTTAAATATATATATATATATATATATATATATATATATATATATATATATATATATATATATATATATATATAAATATATATATATATAGAAAAATGTTAGTGCTATTCGTTTCATTAAACTAATCTGTAAAAACTATTTAACTAATAACTGCAGCTATAGTAATAACAATTTGCTTTTACAGCATCGTAGAATATAATTTTAAGAAAGTCATAAGGCCAGAGGATACAGAAAATTCCTGGAAATTGGAGGATAATCGAACCAGAATAAAATTTCTGCTGTAAGTAGATATATTGATTGTTGATATGTTGATGATTTATATATAAATAATATAATAAGATATAACATAATGTAATAATATATCTGAGAATTGAAGAGCTGGATGTTTTCGCTTTGTTGTTCGGAATTCTATAATTCTGCAAAAACATTTTGTCTCCCGGTGAATATCACACTATTTATACAAAGACTAGTTCAGATTATTGTTACCACTAATTGTTTTGATACAGGATGGATACTCACACGGCCATTCTGACAATTTAATTCGTTCTCGAATTAACTCCAGTACATAGCTTATAATTTTTTTAAATTCAATTTCAATCATTTTAAGTGACCATATTATAAGTGACCCCATTTATTAGAAACACGTAACGCATTTTAATATTTCTAAAGTTTTTTTTTTATTTTCTTGTTTTTTTTTGTAATTATTATATTTTTTTTATTTTACATTGTGTTATCTGAATTATTTTTCTTCATTTGTGTTTAAGGTTTCTATTTTTTAATTGTTATATAGAGCCTGTGTGCTGACACAGGCTCTATATTCAGACGCACTAACACGTGTTTACTGGAAAATAATTATTTTTTTTTAAACTTTATTATGTTTTCCAAATCTAAAAATGTCTGAAATCCGAAGATTTAAAGTCGCTCCATGAAACAAAATCATCTTGAATTGATTACAAATTTCAAAACATGTCACCTTTTTCAAATTGATAAATATGTCGCATACCAATCCTGCAACAACTAGAAATAATTATGATTTAAAAATCAGAGTTAAATTAGTTTAGAGCTTATTCGTTGTCAAATATGTCACAAGCCGCGCCGCCATTCTACTAATAGATCTAATGCTAGAACAACCTAAACTTGACCATTAAGGTCGTAAAACGACCAATGACCATTTTTTTGAAGTATTTATAACATATTTACATATAGCAAAAATTTGTTGATATTTAAACATGATAATATCATCCTAATTTTGATCAGCAAAACTTTTCTTGGCCATACAACTTTGAATTGATTGCTTTTTCGGAATCAAGCTTTTAGACATTTTCAGCATAAAATTTTAACATGCCCTTATTCTGACACTAACCAACTGTTTGATTAACTTAATATAATTACTAGTTTAAGCGAGTAATAAAACTTACAAAATATTTTAGTCATTAAAATTCATTTTAGAAAGTGACAATACTGAACGGGTCTCTTATTAAAAAAAAAACTGAAGAAAGCCGACTATCCGAAAATGTGCAACATATGTTTGAAATTATGCAGTCCCGAACTATTCGTATTCTGCTAATATTAATCTTAAAGGATGAGACTCGGTTTTACTGACTGGCCTGACTTATTCAGACCGGTCGGCTTTGTTATTGTTCTTGAAACCTAAAAAGTCCAATCCTAAAACATCATAAAATGTAGAAAAATTATTTAAAAATACTTTTAACATAGAAAATATTATCGAACAAAAGTGGTGTAAAAATAAAAGGTTTTCTTAACTGTTTTGACTGACTTGATGAGGTTTTCTGCAATACTTTTAATACAGCAGTAAAAGTAATTTTGAATAGTGTAAAGTTTTAGAAATTTTATTATTTTTGGAGTTTTGTTTGTTATAATTTGTTAAAAATGTTAGAAACTTTTTGTAGTTTTCGAAATTCCCTTTAATTTAAATTGCTTAGCAAAATATTTCAAATGATAATGTTTATTTGAGAAGTGAAAATATTTGTGAGCACTTTTATATTATAATTAGAATGTTAAATTAGCAGATTGCCTTTTGAAATATTAGTAATTTCTGTAATTTTCAATATTCTTTCTAACTTAAGTTGTTTAAGCAAAATAATTCAAACAATAATATTTATTTGAAAAGTGAAAATATTAGTAATACTTTAATTAGAATGTTAAATTACTCTATTATCCAAACTATTAATATTTATCGCATCAAATATAACAACAAAAATTTGGTGTTAGTTCTGTCAGTTAACAGAAAAAGCCAATTAAAATATAAAAATATATTGCAAAACTTACTATTTTTTTCTCAAACGAATATGATCTCCAAATGTTGATTTTTTTAAATATGAACAGATAGTACTTACAGTTTCTTTATTCTTCAGACCAGAATTTTCTAACATCTTAAATGATTGTCCATCTTCATGCAATGATAATACATCAATGTTGTTGATGTCTTTTTTAACAATGCTCTTAAAATTAAGTTGCGGACAACTGGTCCGAATTTAGCAAAATGAGTGCGGTCTAGTGTCCTTAGGATACATTACCCCATAAAAATCTCCGAATTTGGCGCATGCGCTTATTGAGTCTCCATTAATTTTTAAACAGAGAGTAATCCGAGTTTGGCGCATGCGTACGTTCAGCTTCATTTACTTGCATTTTTTATCGTAATTATTAGATTTAATGTCGAAAATATATATAAGCATGTAATTAGGTTCAATTTTATGCAAAAAAGTATTGATTAAAAAGAGATAATAAAAATAAATTCTATATGATTTGAAATTAACGGAATTATTTATGGCTTACTCGAATAATTTTACAATTCATAGTTGACAGTACGACACAGCTACTTCAGGGAAACCGGAGAAGAGACTGTTGAGTATCTGTGTCGGGGTTTAGAGGTCCAGCTCCATTCTTAGGTCCTTGATTGAAGGCGGGATTTGGGTGTTTTCTCTTCTTGGTGGGAATTTTATAACTCTGTAAAAACCTTTTGTCTCCTGGGGAATATCATACGATTTAGAATAAATCTTAAAATACCTATCTACAATACACTAAACATCTTGGTGCCGTGAATTCACTGTTATTTTACTTGGTTTATTGTTTATTTTATATATTTATATGTTTTATATATTCATTATTAATATGTATTATTATATTATATTATTATTTTACTTGTTTTACTTATATATTATATTTAACATGTTTTAGGTCAGATATGCTGGAGAGGACTGAACTCTATACCTACTTTACAGGAAGGGAGCTCGAGCAGAAAATATTTCTAAAGAGCCACAATATAGATCAATATTACCGATATGTAGTCAGAGTGATACTAGATTTGTATAAAATTTCGGACTATCTTCACCCTACTGTATGTCTACTTTTGACAAGTAATTTTCCTCTAAAATAAATAGGAAGTATACTTCACCATTAATTGCATAAATATCACATCTTAACCATCTTAAGAACATTATTATGTAATTTTCTACTATCTTAAATGATACCTGTGCTTGTCTTATTTGCAAATTATCAATTGCAAGTATGTTGCATCTTTAGTGTTAATTGTATCACCAAAAATTGTATATCATATCTTAAGTTTGCACCATAATTAGGTAATTTTGTAGCTCTTAGAATAGAGAGTTTACATATATTATTTGTAAAAGAATCACTTGCATTCATCTTTAACGTTCGGTACATCAACTGTGTAAGTCAAAAAATAATAATTCGCTTTCAGTCAACATAATTTTGTACATGTAGCAAAATGTAGTTATATTTTTAATATAAAATTATACAATAGCAACAAACATACTTTAATTTTCCTATTTATACCCCCCTTTAGTACTATTATAGGAATACTAGCAGACCCGACAAACATAATATCATAACGTTATTCCTCATCCTGAGTGATGTGTAATGCTTATCAACGATTTTATTTATTGTTTCAACACACGTGTAGTAATATCATGGCCATTCATTGATGTTTGACTTGTCAACAACAAAAGTTAATTTAATCCCAGTTTGGTTATTGAAATAGAATAATGCATAGAGTATATTCAAAGTTATTTTGAGCATACGTTCTCTAAATTTGTGACGCCAAAACGTCGCAATACTGCCTCATCAACTCTGAGTTTGATGAAGCTGATACTAAGTGTTTTTTAAGACTGTAAAGGTTCGAATTATCGAAAGGCCTAATTGTAATTTAAAAAAAGGGCTAAGCCAATATGTCAAACTTATGATATCATCATCTGATGCTATTAAAAAAAACAATCACCTCAATAAGCTTCAATAAAGGACAATATATAAGTTTCAATATAATAGTTTTGTCAAATAAAAAAAAAATAAAAGCATTTATTACAACTGATATTTTATTTGTGGCATTCCAGTAGCGATGACATGTTATTTATTTTTTCATGTGTCAGGAAAATGCAAAATGTTCTAAATGTAAATAGCGCTGCTCTATCTACTTATAACTCTTCATGGCATTTTGTATTCCTTTTAGAATTATGTAGAGACCTACCATAACTTTAGGAATGTAAATATGTCATACCTTGTTTCCAATCCAGCAACAGATTTATTTATTTAAAATTAGTTTTAATGATCACGTTTTAGTCTATGACTACATCCAATTACTGGAGCAATGCGTTACCGTTCACAATTAATAAATAAAAATATTAATTGGGACCGCACGTAAGGCCGCGATAAGTTCAGAGGTGCTTAGATTGAATACTGTCTCTGTTCCTAGACTTGATAGTAACTGCATGATCGGCTTTATTTGTCAATCGAGTTTCAGATATTTTTTTTGTAATGAAATATCTTTCTGCACCACTGTCATCATTTTACTTAAATATTAATATCTTATTTCCACACAAAAGAGTACCAATAGGGGTTTTATTAAGATTGTCTATCTTATTTAGAAATAGAATTTTACTTTGTTTACAATTTTTAGAGCAACAATTATTTTCAGTGTGGCCTTGTGTATTGCAATTGGTACAGACAAGTAAAGTGGACTTATATTCACTGCTCTTATTATCAGAACTATTCATATTCTCAAAATTCTTTCGTCTAATTGATCGCTATTCATAACAATAACAATGCCGCCGGCCTTTAAGTGATTTGCCAGCTTTAACTATCATAATGCTATCACTTACCCCTATTTTATCTTTATATTGAATAATTATCCAAACCATTCCAAATAAAATAGATGCTATTATAGCTATTATAAGCAGATGAGGAATGTTACCACGCCATACTGGGTTTTTAAACTAATTCGATTATTTCTAGCTTCTGTTCTGATAAGATTTTAAGCTAAGTTTTTACACAGTCGGATATTACCATTTTTAAGCGGATGGTTCCATCGACTACTTTGTTACTGTCAACACTTATGTCAATAGGGTCGTCCCTATTTGACTCACTGTTATTTCCTATTTCAGCAATATCAGGAAATTGTTGAATGTTTTTAATGTTCACTGTTATTCTAACTATACATACTTGATTGGATAAGAATCTCACTTCTCATGTTTGGAATAAAGGCCCTATTTATTTAAGTAAAAAGTTTTATTCGACAAAAAATTATTAAGAAATTATTAAGAGAGATTAAGAATTAAGATTAATATTAAGATTATATATATATATATATATATATATATATATATACATATATATATATATATATATATATATATATATATATATATATGTATGTACGTATATATATATATATATATATATATATATATATACATATATATATATATATATATATATATATATATATATACATATATATATATATATATATATATATATATATATACATATATATATATATATATATATATATATATATATATATATATATATATATATATATATATATATATAATTTAATGTTCAATATAATGCTTTGTACAAAGTTATTATAAATATTTAAATTAATTAAAATATTTATAAATAGTCATCATAAATATCAATGAATTAATATTATATATTCATACCTATTTGTCAGATCAGATATCAATATGTTATCAATATGTCAGATATCAATATGTTATAACTGGTAATTGTTAAATTTAAATCCAGTAATTGTTGCAAATTATCTTTTAATAAATGTTATGTTCAATTTATCTTGGCTATCGTTCCTTTCTATCATTGTATTCCAATTGTGAGTAAAGACGTGTCCGGAGAGATGGTTAGTGAAAAGAACAAAAGTGAATCATCTGTGTCACAAATGCGGCGTTGAAAAAAGTCTGACAATAATATTTTAAAAACTGGATTTAAAAGAAAATGTGAAAGTGCGTTGGGAAGAAAATCAGTACATAAGAAAATAAATGTAAAGTGCCATAAAGCGTTAAGGGTCGAAAACTCAACATCTGTACCACAAATGAAGCGTACAATAATTTGTAACATGAATATAACAGTAATAATGACATAAAACAATAATAAGTATTATTTTAATAATACGTAGAAAAAATATGGATAAGAACACTGCACACAAAACAGATAAAATGGAAATATCGACATCAGGCGTATCACATATTGCAGTTTTGAATCTATAGAATACAACTAGAACCCAAAACGAACAGGTACCCTACAATGCGTAGATGAACGAAAAGGAGAGCATTGAAATTGTACGAGCCAATACGCAAAACAATTAAATGCCCTCTAGCTACAACTAAATAAATAAAGCTCTGAGGGACAAAACAATGATAAACCACCAAGCGAACAAAAGCAGTCCAATTCTAACATATGAAACAGATTAAAGGATTGTAGAAAGAAGTAGGTTGGATAACGGTTAAACATAAAAAAAGAAAAGCAAATAATTACACAGGATCTTCACCGCAGCAATTAAAAATAAAACAAAACAATGAACAAAATAAAGAAATAAGAACGCTGGAAGATAACTGGAAGTGGCCTGTTCCAGTTATCGTAATTAATGTTATCTAGAGTTGTTGAAAATGCAGTGGCACTATTATGAAGACAAACAAATCAGAGACATCAAAGTTATGGCAAGAGGGCTTTTATAAGCAGCTAAAACTGAAAAAAATAACGCGAAAAAAAATACAAGATTGGGATCCAGAATGACACCAAATAAAGGCAAGGAACTGCCTAAAGAGGCTGCTGAACTAAGATGTGAATTGGAAAACCGACTTAGTGGCCAACTGATCAAGAGAAAACCCCAGACCTCTTAGATTTCTTCATAGTAAGAAACATAACATCCAACTATATAAAAGTCGAAGATAATTTTGAGTTAAGTTCAGATCATAGGCCAGTGATTCTGACGTTGAGCTAAAATATATTAAGGAAAGAAAGATACCCAATGATAACAAACAAGAGAAAAGACTGGGAAGGATTTGCTGAAGAATTGAACAAGCGAATTCAACTAAATGTACTGTTCACGATAACTGAACAATTAAATTTTGAAGCAGAACAATTCGTAGTAGATATTTAACAAGCTGCTTGGAATAATACTCCAGAACAACAGACAGAATTTACAGAGTACAATTAAATGAATTAATTATCCAAAAGAAATGAAGGAAATGGTTGCTGAAAAACGAAAATTACGAAAAAAAAATGACAACAAAACAGAACACCTGAAAATAAAAATAATTTAAACAATATAACCCAAAGACTGAAAAGGAAAATACTGGAAATTAAAAACAAAATCATAAATGATCCTTTGATCCTTTTTGAGCAATTTAACAGATGATAAAGAAACTGATTACTCACTCTGGAAAGCCACAAAATATCTAAAGCTCTCATCTCTCCATAGTCCACCTATGTGGAAATTGGGCACGTAACAATCACCAAAAAGCAGAAGCATTGGCTGAATATCTAGAAAAAAATTTTAAACCAAGCGAAACTAATATTGAATATAATTTCCCGGGCATAGAAGCTAACAATTCGATGATTGAATTAGTCATGCCGTCGGAGTTAACCAGTTAAGTAATTAAAATTGACATTAACCCCAGGAAATCACCTGGCTACGATTTAACAACAGGAGAATTACTGCAAAAACTACCAAGAAAGGGAATTATAAAAGTCACCAACTTGATCAACAGCTCAACAGCCTATAGAGAATATAGCAAATAAAAGCCTATAGACCTATATCACTGCGGACAGTAATATCTAAACTTTTGAGAAACTCCTGTTGAAAAGAATAAAACCGATCATAGAATGAAAAAAAACAATACCAACCCACAAGTTTCGGTTTATTAACAACCATTCAACAATTGACCAGATCCACAGAATAACAGGTGTTATTGTAAAAGCTTACGAAAGTAAAAAAGTATGCTCAGCTATATTCTTAGATATGGCACAAGACTTCGATGAGGTTTGACATGAAGGTCTTTTTCAAGAACTACAGAAAATGTTACCAAAACAACACACCAAACTACTAAAATCAAGTCTACTCAATCAATCAAGAGTCAAACAACAAGAAACTTGCTCTACAATAAAAGAAGCTAAAGCTGGTGTACCACAAGGACGTGTACTGGGATAATGTTTTATCTACTCTACGCCTGTGATATACCACAAAAGGAGAATATTACGATTGCTACATGTGCTGATGATACTGTAATTATGGCTGTCGGAGACAATAGTGAAGAAGCCTCACAAAAATTACAACAGGCAAGTGATAATATAAATAAATGGACACAAGCATGGAAAATAAGAATTAACGATAGTAAATCTACACATGTGCAATTCAACCATAAACAGGCCGTACAAGCGCCAATAACATTAAATAATACTATCATTCTATACAGCAACAACAACGGTAAATATTTCGGAATGAATCTTGATGCAAAACTTCGCTGGAAGGAAAATATAAACAAGAAAAGAAAATAACTGGAATAGAAATATAGGGAAATGTACTGGCTGATTGAAACAAAATCACAATAATCAGTACATAATAAATTGCTATAATATAAGCAAATAGTGAAATCTATATGGACATAGGGTGTTCAATCATGTGGATGTTCTGCAAAGAGTAACACAAATAAAATACACATTTTTCAGCACAATGTCCTGAGAGGTATTGTGGGCGCACCCACATATAGGACTGATTACCTATATCGAGACTTTCAGATACCCACAGTCAGTCAAGAAATCAAGAGAATTGCAAGCGGTCATGACAAAAGACTCCATTCTCACGAGCATATTAAAGTATTGGAAAATTGGAAAATACTTTTGTATAACACCAGAACAGGATCCAGATTCAAAAGTATCAAACGATCTGATCTTATGTAGTGTTGTGTAGTGAGGTGCGTATAATAAAAAATATAGTAGAGAAATGTATTTCACTAGAAACATTATTTCACTAGAGACTGAGATAGGGCCGATGGGTCTTTCTAATTATATATCTATATTTAGGTTATCATAAAACAAATTGTAAGTTAGACGGAAACGACTAGTAACAATGTAATAATTAAATAATATTAAAAATAATAAAAATTCTATATATGAGTTATGTAACAAGATGTTTATTTACTTAAAAAATATAATGTTAGATGGTGATACTAAATTGATCTCCATTTAAAAATAAATAATTTATATTATGATACTAAAGTGAATACCAAATTAAATATAAAATTCCAATATTAATTCTAATTGAATTTAAATGTGAAATTATATAGAAATCGAACAATAAATAAAAAAGTAACAAATATTTGTAATTTTTATAAACTTTTAAATGTCCTCTATTAGTGTTTCTTTATATATTTACTTGCCATTCCTCACACATTACAGTGTGGTGTGTTATAACTTAATTGTACTAGTAGAAAGTACGGATAAACGAGTAAAGACTATAGGAACACATAGATGAAGAAACGAAAAATGCAGCATTTAAAATGAAATTTGCTATATAATTTACATAATATAAATAATTATGAATTATTAACCGTATTTAAGTAAGCATTTTAAAGCATTTGTAAATATTAAGCCGGTTACCGATTAATGCAATAAGATATATCAGTAAATGACATACTTTTCTTTGAACTTTATAGACCTAATTTTGTTTTGAAACATCAGTAGTTAATTTAATAATTCTAAATGCATTCCACGAATGAATTACCCAATCAGACGTACTGTCTGATCAATTTTTTTTAAATTTGGGGAATACATACTTATGTATAAATCCCGTACATCATCCATTGATTGTGCACTAGCAATCACAACACTACAGAACCAATAAACCAATTTGCAGATTAAGACTATACCAAGCATGTCCAATGTAAGATGCAGTTAATAAAAACAAAGAAAATTATGATATTATTCAAGATTTATTTTTAATTAAATATGATAAACAATTTAATTATTGATAATATTTTATTATATAGTGATAGATGTGCCCAAATTAAATTAAAACATTTTTTTTTGAAATTTTATATAACACCAAGGATTAGTTATCAATACCAGTATTGACATTTTCTAGTGATACTGACCAGTCAAGACCGAAATGATAATCAAAAAATATAGACAGAACAGAGAACGTATATGAGTTACTTTACTACCATCTATAGTGGAAAGTCCAAATTGTATTATAATATATAATTTAACTCATTCATACCGAAAGATTACTACTGTATTACTATATTATTTATTTCTGTTTTTAAGACAGCTAGATAATGAAAACCTTATTAAGGAATTTTTCAAGGTAAATCTAATTTCTATAAGATATTTCCGTATTTCTTTTTTCATCAGAAATGTCTACTTAGAAATCTGGTAATCTAAGTATGTTTTATTGGTCCATTTGTTTTTGAATAATTTAGAGTACATGTTTTATAGCTTTAACAGTGTTCTTGTTGTCAGTGTTTGCTGTATAATACACATTTTAATAATACTTGTGTGTTTACAAAACACGGCACAATTAAAAAAAATCTGATCTGTTCTTCCAGGACAATAAGCCTGAAGTGTTATGTACTTTTGTATCGGTTACCTACGTTAAATTTTGTGGAGATTATTATTAAAAAACAATAATTCTTAAATCATGCAAAATGTAAACTAACGAGGATAAAATCTTAACGGATCCTTGACGCGTCACTGTATTCTATGTAGAATGGGAATTTAAGTTAATTAGCTAAATTGATTAAATCCGGAATGAATTGATTCGGTCATTCTGCTAATATATGGAAATGTAAGTTATAAAAACATAGAGACATCTAATTAATCAAAATAAAAACAATTAAAATAATATAACAAATATTAATTATTAAATTAAAATGAATACGAAGGACAGATAAAGCAAGCTTTATTGCTTTTTTAATATAAACATTTAGGCCAACGGTCATGTCAGTGCTGCAACGATTATGTAATTTTTAGTAAGCACATAGTGTCCTTTTGATAAAGTAATTTTTATTGAATTAAGTCAAAATAATTAAAATACGTTGAAAACGTATCAAGTTAAAGTTTTTTGCGGCCTCAGCCGAACAATACGTTAATCCAAGACTCCTTGCCCATCCTTGCGAGGTATACAATGCTGCCAATGATCGAGCCATCATCCAACAAACGTAGTTTAGCTTTAATTTAACCCAAATTGTAACAAAACAAGACAAAAGCCGGTAAATATTTAAACGAGTCAAGTTAAATTTCTTTGCGGCCTTAGCCGATTCCTACGTTCGAATGCAAGCGTTCTTGACCGCCCTTGAGAGCTAATTGGATTACTGGCTAATTGGAATAAAATCACAATTATCAGTACATAATAAATTGCTATTATATAAGCAAATATTGAAACCTATATGGACATATGGATTTCAATTATGGGGATGTTCGGCACAGAGTAACATAAAATAAATACAAATTTTTCAGAACAAAGTCCTTAGAGCTATTGTGGGTGCACCCAAATACTATTGGGCTGATTACTTACATCGAGACCTTCAGATACCCACAGTCAGTCAAGAAATCAAGAGAATTGCAAGGGGGCATGAGGAAAGACTCCATTCTCATACGAATATTGAATATTTGCAACTTTTGGATACCAATAGAACAGGACACAGACTCAAAAGAATCAAAGCATCTGATCTTGTGTAGTATTGTGTAGTGAGGTGCAGATATTAAAAAATTCAGCAGTGACATGTATAAACATTATTTCATCATAGACTGAGTTAGGGCCGATGGGTCCTCCTTGTTATATACCTAGATTTAAGTTAGTATAAAGACAAATTGTAGGTTAGACGGAAACGACTAGTAACAATGTATTAATTAAATAATTATAAAAAATTTTATAAATAGCATTTAATTAAATCTAATTTCCATTGTCCTTCTATTATCAACAAAGTTTTAGTAAATGTGAATTATTACGCCACTGAACATTATAACAAAGTATCATAAGTAAGGTTATTTTCAGAACTATAACAACTTCCGTGCATTTAACATGTTATAAGTGTACATGCTCTTTCTTTACTTTTATGTTATAAGCATAAGTATGGAATAATAGATGAAGTAATATATGTTTGTATATTAAAACGTAAAATATATGAATAAAACAATTTTGAAAATGATATTAGACTTTAGCATGTATATTAAAACAATAAAGAACAAAATTAGGTAATTCATTTTGTAAAAAAATAGAAACGCATATTAAGCAAATATATTTACAATTATTAAATTAACCATTGATTTTGCAAAATTTAGTTTAAAGAACAAAATATCATATAGTCACATATATTATTGCATTAATCATAACACCTTAATATCTTTCATCCATAATTCCTATCTAAAATATATATATAATAAAAAAATAAAATTTCCAAATAGAATAGCATTATTCTTTACTTATTTTTTTCAATATTCGAACTCGCCCTTGCAGATAGCTCATCTTTAGTTTGTCTTCGATTATTTTCAATGATCTATTACTTTCTACTTTGTCTTATTTACCATTTATCCCAATTAAAATTCTACTATTTTATAACTGTTAATATTCTATGCAATATTTATTTTAACTTTTGATGAAAAAATTAACGTATTTATTGACTGCAGTATTCGGTTAGTGTTTGGTTAGGAAATGCATTTACTAATAAAGCCATTAAAAATGAAATTAATCATAAGTCAATAGTATAAAAATTTACAAAAAGATCTTAACAGCCTTTAGAATGAATAGAATTTTTAACCACTTTTTGAAAAAGCTCACCTGCTATTCCAGTAGTCAATTTCACTGGATAATGGAGCTGCCATTAAATTTTAAGTCGATGAAAATAAATTTGACTATATATAAATAAATATAATAAAAGTTATAGCTATATAGTTATGTATATAGTTAGTTATATAGGTAGTTAACTATATAGTTAGTTTAAGCTATATATTTTTTCAAAGTAAAGTAATTAAAAATAAAATATTGTATATAAAATAATAACATCTAAAACCAATAAATTAAACTCACAATAAAATAATATAATTTAATTTTTTTTTCTCTTCAGTACTTACGACCTCAGCAAACATAGATAGTACCTGAAATAAAATTAAAAGACAATAATTCAATTAACTTTGCCACTATAAATACTCGTCCACTTTTTTTTAAACTTAATGTAGAGGTGTTCGGATAGATATCTCAGTGTTTTGAAGAAATTTCTTAGTGAAAGTGTCCATTATGTTAGTACTAACAGAGACTGTTAACTTTAAAGGAAGCAATCTTACGTAAGTTTCATTTAAAATATATATATATATATATATATATATATATTATATATATATATATATATATATAGAAAAATGTTAGTGCTATTCGTTTCATTAAACTAATCTGTAAAAACTATTTAACTAATAACTGCAGCTATAGTAATAACAATTTGCTTTTACAGCATCGTAGAATATAATTTTAAGAAAGTCATAAGGCCAGAGGATACAGAAAATTCCTGGAAATTGGAGGATAATCGAACCAGAATAAAATTTCTGCTGTAAGTAGATATATTGATTGTTGATATGTTGATGATTTATATATAAATAATATAATAAGATATAACATAATGTAATAATATATCTGAGAATTGAAGAGCTGGATGTTTTCGCTTTGTTGTTCGGAATTCTATAATTCTGCAAAAACATTTTGTCTCCCGGTGAATATCACACTATTTATACAAAGACTAGTTCAGATTATTGTTACCACTAATTGTTTTGATACAGGATGGATACTCACACGGCCATTCTGACAATTTAATTCGTTCTCGAATTAACTCCAGTATATAGCTTATAATTTTTTTAAATTCAATTTCAATCATTTTAAGTGACTATATTATAAGTGACCCCATTTATTAGAAACACGTAACGCATTTTAATATTTCTAAAGTTTTTTTTTTAATTTTCTTGTTTTTTTTTGTAATTATTATATTTTTTTTATTTTACATTGTGTTATCAGAATTATTTTTCTTCATTTGTGTTTAAGGTTTCTATTTTTTAATTGTTATATAGAGCCTGTGTGCTGACACAGGCTCTATATTCAGACGCACTAACACGTGTTTACTGGAAAATAATTATTTTTTTTTAAACTTTATTATGTTTTCCAAATCTAAAAATGTCTGAAATCCGAAGATTTAAAGTCGCTCCATGAAACAAAATCATCTTGAATTGATTACAAATTTCAAAACATGTCACCTTTTTCAAATTGATAAATATGTCGCATACCAATCCTGCAACAACTAGAAATAATTATGATTTAAAAATCAGAGTTAAATTAGTTTAGAGCTTATTCGTTGTCAAATATGTCACAAGCCGCGCCGCCATTCTACTAATAGATCTAATGCTAACAACCTAAACTTGACCATTAAGGTCGTAAAACGACCAATGACCATTTTTTTGAAGTATTTATAACATATTTACATATAGCAAAAATTTGTTGATATTTAAACATGATAATATCATCCTAATTTTGATCAGCAAAACTTTTCTTGGCCATACAACTTTGAATTGATTGCTTTTTCGGAATCAAGCTTTTAGACATTTTCAGCATAAAATTTTAACATGCCCTTATTCTGACACTAACCAACTGTTTGATTAACTTAATATAATTACTAGTTTAAGCGAGTAATGAAACTTACAAAATATTTTAGTCATTAAAATTCATTTTAGAAAGTGACAATACTGAACGGGTCTCTTATTAAAAAAAAAAACTGAAGAAAGCCGACTATCCGAAAATGTGCAACATATGTTTGAAATTATGCAGTCCCGAACTATTCGTATTCTGCTAATATTAATCTTAAAGGATGAGACTCGGTTTTACTGACTGGCCTGACTTATTCAGACCGGTCGGCTTTGTTATTGTTCTTGAAACCTAAAAAGTCCAATCCTAAAACATCATAAAATGTAGAAAAATTATTTAAAAATACTTTT
The DNA here is from genome assembly GCF_030347505.1 of Rhynchophorus ferrugineus. Classification (NCBI taxonomy): domain Eukaryota; kingdom Metazoa; phylum Arthropoda; class Insecta; order Coleoptera; family Curculionidae; genus Rhynchophorus; species Rhynchophorus ferrugineus. The sequence continues at coordinate 48,833,173 of NW_027472580.1, forward strand.
AACATAGAAAATATTATCGAACAAAAGTGGTGTAAAAATAAAAGGTTTTCTTAACTGTTTTGACTGACTTGATGAGGTTTTCTGCAATACTTTTAATACAGCAGTAAAAGTAATTTTCAATAGTGTAAAGTTTTAGAAATTTTATTATTTTTGGAGTTTTGTTTGTTATAATTTGTTAAAAATGTTAGAAACTTTTTGTAGTTTTCGAAATTCCCTTTAATTTAAATTGCTTAGCAAAATATTTCAAATGATAATGTTTATTTGAGAAGTGAAAATATTTGTGAGCACTTTTATATTATAATTAGAATGTTAAATTAGCAGATTGCCTTTTGAAATATTAGTAATTTCTGTAATTTTCAATATTCTTTCTAACTTAAGTTGTTTAAGCAAAATAATTCAAACAATAATATTTATTTGAAAAGTGAAAATATTAGTAATACTTTAATTAGAATGTTAAATTACTCTATTATCCAAACTATTAATATTTATCGCATCAAATATAACAACAAAAATTTGGTGTTAGTTCTGTCAGTTAACAGAAAAAGCCAATTAAAATATAAAAATATATTGCAAAACTTACTATTTTTTTCTCAAACGAATATGATCTCCAAATGTTGATTTTTTTAAATATGAACAGATAGTACTTACAGTTTCTTTATTCTTCAGACCAGAATTTTCTAACATCTTAAATGATTGTCCATCTTCATGCAATGATAATACATCAATGTTGTTGATGTCTTTTTTAACAATGCTCTTAAAATTAAGTTGCGGACAACTGGTCCGAATTTAGCAAAATGAGTGCGGTCTAGTGTCCTTAGGATACATTACCCCATAAAAATCTCCGAATTTGGCGCATGCGCTTATTGAGTCTCCATTAATTTTTAAACAGAGAGTAATCCGAGTTTGGCGCATGCGTACGTTCAGCTTCATTTACTTGCATTTTTTATCGTGATTATTAGATTTAATGTCGAAAATATATATAAGCATGTAATTAGGTTCAATTTTATGCAAAAAAGTATTGATTAAAAAGAGATAATAAAAATAAATTCTATATGATTTGAAATTAACGGAATTATTTATGGCTTACTCGAATAATTTTACAATTCATAGTTGACAGTACGACACAGCTACTTCAGGGAAACCGGAGAAGAGACTGTTGAGTATCTGTGTCGGGGTTTAGAGGTCCAGCTCCATTCTTAGGTCCTTGATTGAAGGCGGGATTTGGGTGTTTTCTCTGCTTGGTGGGAATTTTATAACTCTGTAAAAACCTTTTGTCTCCTGGGGAATATCATACGATTTAGAATAAATCTTAAAATACCTATCTACAATACACTAAACATCTTGGTGCCGTGAATTCACTGTTATTTTACTTGGTTTATTGTTTATTTTATATATTTATATATGTTTTATATATTCATTATTAATATATATTATTATATTATATTATTATTTTACTTGTTTTACTTATATATTATATTTAACATGTTTTAGGTCAGATATGCTGGAGAGGACTGAACTCTATACCTACTTTACAGGAAGGGAGCTCGAGCAGAAAATATTTCTAAAGAGCCACAATATAGATCAATATTACCGATATGTAGTCAGAGTGATACTAGATTTGTATAAAATTTCGGACTATCTTCACCCTACTGTATGTCTACTTTTGACAAGTAATTTTCCTCTAAAATAAATAGGAAGTATACTTCACCATTAATTGCATAAATATCACATCTTAACCATCTTAAGAACATTATTATGTAATTTTCTACTATCTTAAATGATACCTGTGCTTGTCTTATTTGCAAATTATCAATTGCAAGTATGTTGCATCTTTAGTGTTAATTGTATCACCAAAAATTGTATATCATATCTTAAGTTTGCACCATAATTAGGTAATTTTGTAGCTCTTAGAATAGAGAGTTTACATATATTATTTGTAAAAGAATCACTTGCATTCATCTTTAACGTTCGGTACATCAACTGTGTAAGTCAAAAAATAATAATTCGCTTTCAGTCAACATAATTTTGTACATGTAGCAAAATGTAGTTATATTTTTAATATAAAATTATACAATAGCAACAAACATACTTTAATTTTCCTATTTATACCCCCCTTTAGTACTATTATAGGAATACTAGCAGACCCGACAAACATATTATCATAACGTTATTCCTCATCCTGAGTGATGTGTAATGCTTATCAACGATTTTATTTATTGTTTCAACACACGTGTAGTAATATCATGGCCATTCATTGATGTTTGACTTGTCAACAACAAAAGTTAATTTAATCCCAGTTTGGTTATTGAAATAGAATAATGCATAGAGTATATTCAAAGTTATTTTGAGCATACGTTCTCTAAATTTGTGACGCCAAAACGTCGCAATACTGCCTCATCAACTCTGAGTTTGATGAAGCTGATGCTAAGTGTTTTTTAAGACTGTAAAGGTTCGAATTATCGAAAGGCCTAATTGTAATTTAAAAAAAGGGCTAAGCCAATATGTCAAACTTATGATATCATCATCTGATGCTATTAAAAAAAACAATCACCTCAATAAGCTTCAATAAAGGACAATATATAAGTTTCAATATAATAGTTTTGTCAAATAAAAAAAAAATAAAAGCATTTATTACAACTGATATTTTATTTGTGGCATTCCAGTAGCGATGACATGTAATTTATTTTTTTCATGTGTCAGGAAAATGCAAAATGTTCTAAATGTAAATAGCGCTGCTCTATCTACTTATAACTCTTCATGGCATTTTGTATTCCTTTTAGAATTATGTAGAGACCTACCATAACTTTAGGAATGTAAATATGTCATACCTTGTTTCCAATCCAGCAGCAGATTTATTTATTTAAAATTAGTTTTAATGATCACGTTTTAGTCTATGACTACATCCAATTACTGGAGCAATGCGTTACCGTTCACAATTAATAAATAAAAATATTAATTGGGACCGCACGTAAGGCCGCGATAAGTTCAGAGGTGCTTAGATTGAATACTGTCTCTGTTCCTAGACTTGATAGTAACTGCATGATCGGCTTTATTTGTCAATCGAGTTTCAGATATTTTTTTTGTAATGAAATATCTTTCTGCACCACTGTCATCATTTTACTTAAATATTAATATCTTATTTCCACACAAAAGAGTACCAATAGGGGTTTTATTAAGATTGTCTATCTTATTTAGAAATAGAATTTTACTTTGTTTACAATTTTTAGAGCAACAATTATTTTCAGTGTGGCCTTGTGTATTGCAATTTGTACAGACAAGTAAAGTGGACTTATATTCACTGCTCTTATTATCAGAACTATTCATATTCTCAAAATTCTTTCGTCTAATTGATCGCTATTCATAACAATAACAATGCCGCCGGCCTTTAAGTGATTTGCCAGCTTTAACTATCATAATGCTATCACTTACCCCTATTTTATCTTTATATTGAATAATTATCCAAACCATTCCAAATAAAATAGATGCTATTATAGCTATTATAAGCAGATGAGGAATGTTACCACGCCATACTGGGTTTTTAAACTAATTCGATTATTTCTAGCTTCTGTTCTGATAAGATTTTAAGCTAAGTTTTTACACAGTCGGATATTAGCATTTTTAAGCGGATGGTTCCATCGACTACTTTGTTACTGTCAACACTTATGTCAATAGGGTCGTCCCTATTTGACTCACTGTTATTTTCTATTTCAGCAATATCAGGAAATTGTTGAATGTTTTTAATGTTCACTGTTATTCTAACTATACATACTTGATTGGATAAGAATCTCACTTCTCATGTTTGGAATAAGGGCCCTATTTATTTAAGTAAAAAGCTTTATTCGACAAAAATACTGGCTTGTTCGTCCGATAGGCTGAACCAGACAATGTGTCAATGTCTACATGTATCCAAAGGAGACTGTTCTTTTACCATTCCGTGGAGTTGATGTCACTCATTTATGTATATATATATATATATATATATATATATATATATATATATATATACAATATATATATACATATATATATATATATATATATATATATATATATACATATATATATATATATATATTCTCTGGTCTATCTACTATCTAAAACTATCTGTTTAATTTTTTTTTGCTATATATATGCATAAATTTACGACCATGCCCCAGCAGGATTCGAACTCGCAGCTGTCGCCACAGTAGAAGGACCGTCCTATCGCCTTTACCACTGCGCCACCAAGCCGGCCTCTCTGATACAATTATTGACATTATTTAATTTTTAAACATATATTTTATTTTACAAATGTACAATTATTTATAACATTTCTTTATTAAGGATATATTATTTAACATTTTTCAGTACCTGTATTGTTATAATTTAATGTCATCATTAATAATTTTGAGATATGGTGCGAGGTCGCCCCAGTTTGCAGGATGACCGTGTTAGCACTTAAATCCAACATCCAATCCCCGTGCAATAATCAGATATTAAGTCGTTATTATTGTTAATCTTTAAATATGTTTTGTTACTTCTTTTAACTAATTTCATATAATAATTTTAATGGAGGTATTTCGGCCTTGAACTGTGTAATATTTTAATTAAATTTCAAAGAAGGTATCTTAAGATGTTCAAAACAACTAAATTATTAGTTCACCTATTTGAACTACAAAATCATAAACATAAGACTGTTCTATAATAAAAAAAAATTGAACATGTTAAAACTTCGTTCAATAGAGAGTGACCCTTATTAATACATCTCAACAAAAGAATAATGAAATTGATATTTCACAATATTATACTGTAAAAAAGATGTTGATAAATGTCAAAACATAATTTTATATCCCGTCATTATGGTCTGAAAATCGACTCTATTCAATTTATGGTTACAATTCGTCCACTCAGACAACTCTTTAAAAAGACACACGGCGTGTATCATTATAAAACCTGTAAACTGTTCTAATATAAATAAAATTGACCATGTTTAAACTTGGAAGAAAATCAGATTTATTTTTTTATCTTATTGCTTTTGATCCGTTCAATGGAAAGTGGCCCTTATTAATACATCACAACAAAAAAATATTGAAACTGATATTTCATAATATTATACCAAAAAAAGATGTTAATAAATTTCAAAACATAACTTTATACTGCATCATTATAGTGTCATAATCGACTCTATTCAATTTATATTTACAATTCGTCCACTCAGACAACCCTTTGCAGTGTCTAATATTTTCTTATAACTGCTTTTTACAGCGGTAATAAGGGACAATAAAAGAGACCCTTGTTAATACACGTCAACAAAGAATATTGAAAGTGATATTTCATAATATTATACCAAAACAAGATGTTAATAAATGTCAAAACATAACTTTATAATGGGTCATTATAGTGTCAAAATCGACTCTATTAAATTTATATTTACACTTCGTCCACTCAGTCAGCCCTCACACGGGGTCTAATATTTTCTTATAACTGTTTTTTGCAGCTGTTATAAAGGACAATAAAATAGATCCTCGTTAGTACACCTCAAAAAAGAAACATCAATTTTTCAGTATTAAACCAAAAAGAGTTTAATTATTATGGAAATTAATTAATTCATATTGAGTTATTATAATTTTTTTGTTCCAGCTAATTGTACTAGTAGAAAGTAAGGATAAACGATTAAAGACTATAGGAACACATAGATGAAGAAACGAAAAATGCAGCATTTAAAATGAAATTTGCTATATAATTTACATAATATAAATAATTATGAATTATTAACCGTATTTAAGTAAGCATTTTAAAGCATTTGTAAATATTAAGCCGGTTACCGATTAATGCAATAAGATATATCAGTAAATGACATACTTTTCTTTGAACTTTATAGACCTAATTTAGTTTTGAAACATCAGTAGTTAATTTAATAATTCTAAATGCATTCCACGAATGAATTACCCAATCAGACATACTGTCTGATCAATTTTTTTTAAATTTGGGGAATACATACTTATGTATAAATCCCGTACATCATCCACTGATTGTGCACTAGCAATCACGACACTACAGAACCAATAAACCAATTTGCAGATTAAGACTATACCAAGCATGTCCAATGTAAGATGCAGTTAATAAAAACAAAGAAAATTATGATATTATTCAAGATTTATTTTTAATTAAATATGATAAACAATTTAATTATTGATAATATTTTATTATATAGTGATAGATGTGCCCAAATTAAATTAAAACATTTTTTTTGAAATTTTATATAACACCAAGGATTAGTTATCAATACCAGTATTGACATTTTCTAGTGATACTGACCAGTCAAGACCGAAATGATAATCAAAAAATATAGACAGAACAGAGAACGTATATGAGTTACTTTACTACCATCTATAGTAGAAAGTCCAAATTGTATTATAATATATAATTTAACTCATTCATACCGAAAGATTACTACTGTATTACTATATTATTTATTTCTGTTTTTAAGACAGCTAGATAATGAAAACCTTATTAAGGAATTTTTCAAGGTAAATCTAATTTCTATAAGATATTTCCGTATTTCTTTTTTCATCAGAAATGTCTACTTAGAAATCTGGTAATCTAAGTATGTTTTATTGGTCCATTTGTTTTTGAATAATTTAGAGTACATGTTTTATAGCTTTAACAGTGTTCTTGTTGTCAGTGTTTGCTGTATAATACACATTTTAATAATACTTGTGTGTTTACAAAACACGGCACAATTAAAAAAAAATCTGATCTGTTCTTCCAGGACAATAAGCCTGAAGTGTTATGTACTTCTGTATCGGTTACCTACGTTAAATTTTGTGGAGATTATTATTAAAAAACAATAATTCTTAAATCACGCAAAATGTAAACTAACGAGGATAAAATCTTAACGGATCCTTGACGCGTCACTGTATTCTATGTAGAATGGGAATTTAAGTTAATTAGCTAAATTGATTAAATCCGGAATGAATTGATTCGGTCATTCTGCTAATATATGGAAATGTAAGTTATAAAAACATAGAGACATCTAATTAATCAAAATAAAAACAATTAAAATAATATAACAAATATTAATTATTAAATTAAAATGAATACGAAGGACAGATAAAGCAAGCTTTATTGCTTTTTTAATATAAACATTTAGGCCAACGGTCATGTCAGTGCTGCAACGATTATGTAATTTTTAGTAAGCACATAGTGTCCTTTTGATAAAGTAATTTTTATTGAATTAAGTCAAAATAATTAAAATACGTTGAAAACGTATCAAGTTAAAGTTTTTTGCGGCCTCAGCCGAACAATACGTTAATCCAAGGCTCCTTGCCCATCCTTGCGAGGTATACAATGCTGCCAATGATCGAGCCATCATCCAACAAACGTAGTTTAGCTTTAATTTAACCCAAATTGTAACAAAACAAGACAAAAGCCGGTAAATATTTAAACGAGTCAAGTTAAATTTCTTTGCGGCCTTAGCCGATTCCTACGTTCGAATGCAAGCGTTCTTGACCGCCCTTGAGAGCTAATTGGATTACTGGCTAATTGGAATAAAATCACAATTATCAGTACATAATAAATTGCTATTATATAAGCAAATATTGAAACCTATATGGACATATGGATTTCAATTATGGGGATGTTCGGCACAGAGTAACATAAAATAAATACAAATTTTTCAGAACAAAGTCCTTAGAGCTATTGTGGGTGCACCCAAATACTATTGGGCTGATTACTTACATCGAGACCTTCAGATCCCCACAGTCAGTCAAGAAATCAAGAGAATTGCAAGGGGGCATGAGGAAAGACTCCATTCTCATACGAATATTGAATATTTGCAACTTTTGGATACCAATAGAACAGGACACAGACTCAAAAGAATCAAAGCATCTGATCTTGTGTAGTATTGTGTAGTGAGGTGCAGATATTAAAAAATTCAGCAGTGAGATGTATAAACATTATTTCATCATAGACTGAGTTAGGGCCGATGGGTCCTCCTTGTTATATACCTAGATTTAAGTTAGTATAAAGACAAATTGTAGGTTAGACGGAAACGACTAGTAACAATGTATTAATTAAATAATTATAAAAATTTTTATAAATAGCATTTAATTAAATCTAATTTCCATTGTCCTTCTATTATCAACAAAGTTTTAGTAAATGTGAATTATTACGCCACTGAACATTATAACAAAGTATCATAAGTAAGGTTATTTTCAGAACTATAACAACTTCCGTGCATTTAACATGTTATAAGTGTACATGCTCTTTCTTTACTTTTATGTTATAAGCATAAGTATGGAATAATAGATGAAGTAATATATGTTTGTATATTAAAACGTAAAATATATGAATAAAACAATTTTGAAAATGATATTAGACTTTAGCATGTATATTAAAACAATAAAGAACAAAATTAGGTAATTCATTTTGTAAAAAAATAGAAACGCATATTAAGCAAATATATTTACAATTATTAAATTAACCATTGATTTTGCAAAATTTAGTTTAAAGAACAAAATATCATATAGTCACATATATTATTGCATTAATCATAACACCTTAATATCTTTCATCCATAATTCCTACCTAAAATATATATATAATAAAAAAATAAAATTTCCAAATAGAATAGCATTATTCTTTACTTATTTTTTTCAATATTCGAACTCGCCCTTGCAGATAGCTCATCTTTAGTTTGTCTTCGATTATTTTCAATGATCTATTACTTTCTACTTTGTCTTATTTACCATTTATCCCAATTAAAATTCTACTATTTTATAACTGTTAATATTCTATGCAATATTTATTTTAACTTTTGATGAAAAAATTAACGTATTTATTGACTGCAGTATTCGGTTAGTGTTTGGTTAGGAAATGCATTTACTAATAAAGCCATTAAAAATGAAATTAATCATAAGTCAATAGTATACAAATTTACAAAAAGATCTTAACAGCCTTTAGAATGAATAGAATTTTTAACCACTTTTTGAAAAAGCTCACCTGCTATTCCAGTAGTCAATTTCACTGGATAATGGAGCTGCCATTAAATTTTAAGTCGATGAAAATAAATTTGACTATATATAAATAAATATAATAAAAGTTATAGCTATATAGTTATGTATATAGTTAGTTATATAGGTAGTTAACTATATAGTTAGTTAGCTATATAGTTATATAGTTATTTAGCTTAGTTTTATTAACATATAGGAGTATTAGGGTTTAAGCTATATATTTTTTCAAAGTAAAGTAATTAAAAATAAAATATTGTATATAAAATAATAACATCTAAAACCAATAAATTAAACTCACAATAAAATAATACAATTTAATTTTTTTTTTCTCTTCAGTACTTACGACCTCAGCAAACATAGATAGTACCTGAAATAAAATTAAAAGACAATAATTCAATTAACTTTGCCACTATAAATACTCGTCCACTTTTTTTTAAACTTAATGTAGTGGTGTTCGGTGTGTGATAGATATCTCAGTGTTTTGAAGAAATTTCTTAGTGAAAGTGTCCATTATGTTAGTACTAACAGAGACTGTTAACTTTAAAGGAAGCAATCTTACGTAAGTTTCATTTAAAATATATATATATATATATATATATATATATATATATATATATATATATAGAAAAATGTTAGTGCTATTCGTTTCATTAAACTAATCTGTAAAAACTATTTAACTAATAACTGCAGCTATAGTAATAACAATTTGCTTTTACAGCATCGTAGAATATAATTTTAAGAAAGTCATAAGGCCAGAGGATACAGAAAATTCCTGGAAATTGGAGGATAATCGAACCAGAATAAAATTTCTGCTGTAAGTAGATATATTGATTGTTGATATGTTGATGATTTATATATAAATAATATAATAAGATATAACATAATGTAATAATATATCTGAGAATTGAAGAGCTGGATGTTTTCGCTTTGTTGTTCGGAATTCTATAATTCTGCAAAAACATTTTGTCTCCCGGTGAATATCACACTATTTATACAAAGACTAGTTCAGATTATTGTTACCACTAATTGTTTTGATACAGGATGGATACTCACACGGCCATTCTGACAATTTAATTCGTTCTCGAATTAACTCCAGTATATAGCTTATAATTTTTTTAAATTCAATTTCAATCATTTTAAGTGACTATATTATAAGTGACCCCATTTATTAGAAACACGTAACGCATTTTAATATTTCTAAAGTTTTTTTTTTAATTTTCTTGTTTTTTTTTGTAATTATTATATTTTTTTTATTTTACATTGTGTTATCAGAATTATTTTTCTTCATTTGTGTTTAAGGTTTCTATTTTTTAATTGTTATATAGAGCCTGTGTGCTGACACAGGCTCTATATTCAGACGCACTAACACGTGTTTACTGGAAAATAATTATTTTTTTTTAAACTTTATTATGTTTTCCAAATCTAAAAATGTCTGAAATCCGAAGATTTAAAGTCGCTCCATGAAACAAAATCATCTTGAATTGATTACAAATTTCAAAACATGTCACCTTTTTCAAATTGATAAATATGTCGCATACCAATCCTGCAACAACTAGAAATAATTATGATTTAAAAATCAGAGTTAAATTAGTTTAGAGCTTATTCGTTGTCAAATATGTCACAAGCCGCGCCGCCATTCTACTAATAGATCTAATGCTAACAACCTAAACTTGACCATTAAGGTCGTAAAACGACCAATGACCATTTTTTTGAAGTATTTATAACATATTTACATATAGCAAAAATTTGTTGATATTTAAACATGATAATATCATCCTAATTTTGATCAGCAAAACTTTTCTTGGCCATACAACTTTGAATTGATTGCTTTTTCGGAATCAAGCTTTTAGACATTTTCAGCATAAAATTTTAACATGCCCTTATTCTGACACTAACCAACTGTTTGATTAACTTAATATAATTACTAGTTTAAGCGAGTAATAAAACTTACAAAATATTTTAGTCATTAAAATTCATTTTAGAAAGTGACAATACTGAACGGGTCTCTTATTAAAAAAAAAACTGAAGAAAGCCGACTATCCGAAAATGTGCAACATATGTTTGAAATTATGCAGTCCCGAACTATTCGTATTCTGCTAATATTAATCTTAAAGGATGAGACTCGGTTTTACTGACTGGCCTGACTTATTCAGACCGGTCGGCTTTGTTATTGTTCTTGAAACCTAAAAAGTCCAATCCTAAAACATCATAAAATGTAGAAAAATTATTTAAAAATACTTTTAACATAGAAAATATTATCGAACAAAAGTGGTGTAAAAATAAAAGGTTTTCTTAACTGTTTTGACTGACTTGATGAGGTTTTCTGCAATACTTTTAATACAGCAGTAAAAGTAATTTTGAATAGTGTAAAGTTTTAGAAATTTTATTATTTTTGGAGTTTTGTTTGTTATAATTTGTTAAAAATGTTAGAAACTTTTTGTAGTTTTCGAAATTCCCTTTAATTTAAATTGCTTAGCAAAATATTTCAAATGATAATGTTTATTTGAGAAGTGAAAATATTTGTGAGCACTTTTATATTATAATTGGAATGTTAAATTAGCAGATTGCCTTTTGAAATATTAGTAATTTCTGTAATTTTCAATATTCTTTCTAACTTAAGTTGTTTAAGCAAAATAATTCAAACAATAATATTTATTTGAAAAGTGAAAATATTAGTAATACTTTAATTAGAATGTTAAATTACTCTATTATCCAAACTATTAATATTTATCGCATCAAATATAACAACAAAAATTTGGTGTTAGTTCTGTCAGTTAACAGAAAAAGCCAATTAAAATATAAAAATATATTGCAAAACTTACTATTTTTTTCTCAAACGAATATGATCTCCAAATGTTGATTTTTTTAAATATGAACAGATAGTACTTACAGTTTCTTTATTCTTCAGACCAGAATTTTCTAACATCTTAAATGATTGTCCATCTTCATGCAATGATAATACATCAATGTTGTTGATGTCTTTTTTAACAATGCTCTTAAAATTAAGTTGCGGACAACTGGTCCGAATTTAGCAAAATGAGTGCGGTCTAGTGTCCTTAGGATACATTACCCCATAAAAATCTCCGAATTTGGCGCATGCGCTTATTGAGTCTCCATTAATTTTTAAACAGAGAGTAATCCGAGTTTGGCGCATGCGTACGTTCAGCTTCATTTACTTGCATTTTTTATCGTGATTATTAGATTTAATGTCGAAAATATATATAAGCATGTAATTAGGTTCAATTTTATGCAAAAAAGTATTGATTAAAAAGAGATAATAAAAATAAATTCTATATGATTTGAAATTAACGGAATTATTTATGGCTTACTCGAATAATTTTACAATTCATAGTTGACAGTACGACACAGCTACTTCAGGGAAACCGGAGAAGAGACTGTTGAGTATCTGTGTCGGGGTTTAGAGGTCCAGCTCCATTCTTAGGTCCTTGATTGAAGGCGGGATTTGGGTGTTTTCTCTGCTTGGTGGGAATTTTATAACTCTGTAAAAACCTTTTGTCTCCTGGGGAATATCATACGATTTAGAATAAATCTTAAAATACCTATCTACAATACACTAAACATCTTGGTGCCGTGAATTCACTGTTATTTTACTTGGTTTATTGTTTATTTTATATATTTATATATGTTTTATATATTCATTATTAATATATATTATTATATTATATTATTATTTTACTTGTTTTACATATATATTATATTTAACATGTTTTAGGTCAGATATGCTGGAGAGGACTGAACTCTATACCTACTTTACAGGAAGGGAGCTCGAGCAGAAAATATTTCTAAAGAGCCACAATATAGATCAATATTACCGATATGTAGTCAGAGTGATACTAGATTTGTATAAAATTTCGGACTATCTTCACCCTACTGTATGTCTACTTTTGACAAGTAATTTTCCTCTAAAATAAATAGGAAGTATACTTCACCATTAATTGCATAAATATCACATCTTAACCATCTTAAGAACATTATTATGTAATTTTCTACTATCTTAAATGATACCTGTGCTTGTCTTATTTGCAAATTATCAATTGCAAGTATGTTGCATCTTTAGTGTTAATTGTATCACCAAAAATTGTATATCATATCTTAAGTTTGCACCATAATTAGGTAATTTTGTAGCTCTTAGAATAGAGAGTTTACATATATTATTTGTAAAAGAATCACTTGCATTCATCTTTAACGTTCGGTACATCAACTGTGTAAGTCAAAAAATAATAATTCGCTTTCAGTCAACATAATTTTGTACATGTAGCAAAATGTAGTTATATTTTTAATATAAAATTATACAATAGCAACAAACATACTTTAATTTTCCTATTTATACCCCCCTTTAGTACTATTATAGGAATACTAGCAGACCCGACAAACATATTATCATAACGTTATTCCTCATCCTGAGTGATGTGTAATGCTTATCAACGATTTTATTTATTGTTTCAACACACGTGTAGTAATATCATGGCCATTCATTGATGTTTGACTTGTCAACAACAAAAGTTAATTTAATCCCAGTTTGGTTATTGAAATAGAATAATGCATAGAGTATATTCAAAGTTATTTTGAGCATACGTTCTCTAAATTTGTGACGCCAAAACGTCGCAATACTGCCTCATCAACTCTGAGTTTGATGAAGCTGATGCTAAGTGTTTTTTAAGACTGTAAAGGTTCGAATTATCGAAAGGCCTAATTGTAATTTAAAAAAAGGGCTAAGCCAATATGTCAAACTTATGATATCATCATCTGATGCTATTAAAAAAAACAATCACCTCAATAAGCTTCAATAAAGGACAATATATAAGTTTCAATATAATAGTTTTGTCAAATAAAAAAAAAATAAAAGCATTTATTACAACTGATATTTTATTTGTGGCATTCCAGTAGCGATGACATGTAATTTATTTTTTTCATGTGTCAGGAAAATGCAAAATGTTCTAAATGTAAATAGCGCTGCTCTATCTACTTATAACTCTTCATGGCATTTTGTATTCCTTTTAGAATTATGTAGAGACCTACCATAACTTTAGGAATGTAAATATGTCATACCTTGTTTCCAATCCAGCAGCAGATTTATTTATTTAAAATTAGTTTTAATGATCACGTTTTAGTCTATGACTACATCCAATTACTGGAGCAATGCGTTACCGTTCACAATTAATAAATAAAAATATTAATTGGGACCGCACGTAAGGCCGCGATAAGTTCAGAGGTGCTTAGATTGAATACTGTCTCTGTTCCTAGACTTGATAGTAACTGCATGATCGGCTTTATTTGTCAATCGAGTTTCAGATATTTTTTTTGTAATGAAATATCTTTCTGCACCACTGTCATCATTTTACTTAAATATTAATATCTTATTTCCACACAAAAGAGTACCAATAGGGGTTTTATTAAGATTGTCTATCTTATTTAGAAATAGAATTTTACTTTGTTTACAATTTTTAGAGCAACAATTATTTTCAGTGTGGCCTTGTGTATTGCAATTTGTACAGACAAGTAAAGTGGACTTATATTCACTGCTCTTATTATCAGAACTATTCATATTCTCAAAATTCTTTCGTCTAATTGATCGCTATTCATAACAATAACAATGCCGCCGGCCTTTAAGTGATTTGCCAGCTTTAACTATCATAATGCTATCACTTACCCCTATTTTATCTTTATATTGAATAATTATCCAAACCATTCCAAATAAAATAGATGCTATTATAGCTATTATAAGCAGATGAGGAATGTTACCACGCCATACTGGGTTTTTAAACTAATTCGATTATTTCTAGCTTCTGTTCTGATAAGATTTTAAGCTAAGTTTTTACACAGTCGGATATTAGCATTTTTAAGCGGATGGTTCCATCGACTACTTTGTTACTGTCAACACTTATGTCAATAGGGTCGTCCCTATTTGACTCACTGTTATTTTCTATTTCAGCAATATCAGGAAATTGTTGAATGTTTTTAATGTTCACTGTTATTCTAACTATACATACTTGATTGGATAAGAACCTCACTTCTCATGTTTGGAATAAGGGCCCTATTTATTTAAGTAAAAAGCTTTATTCGACAAAAATACTGGCTTGTTCGTCCGATAGGCTGAACCAGACAATGTGTCAATGTCTACATGTATCCAAAGGAGACTGTTCTTTTACCATTCCGTGGAGTTGATGTCACTCATTTATGTATATATATATATATATATATATATATATATATATATATATATATACATATATATATATATATATATATATATATATATATACATATATATATATATATATATATATATATATATAAATAATTAAACATATAGCTATATAAATATAAATTAATGAAATAAATATGTACATGTACATATATATATACATATATATATATATATATATATATATATATATATATATATACATATATATATATATATATATATATATATACATATATATATATATATATATATATATATATATATATATACATATATATATATATATATATATATATTCTCTGGTCTATCTACTATCTAAAACTATCTGTTTAATTTTTTTTTGCTATATATATGCATAAATTTACGACCATGCCCCAGCAGGATTCGAACTCGCAGCTGTCGCCACAGTAGAAGGACCGTCCTATCGCCTTTACCACTGCGCCACCAAGCCGGCCTCTCTGATACAATTATTGACATTATTTAATTTTTAAACATATATTTTATTTTACAAATGTACAATTATTTATAACATTTCTTTATTAAGGATATATTATTTAACATTTTTCAGTACCTGTATTGTTATAATTTAATGTCATCATTAATAATTTTGAGATATGGTGCGAGGTCGCCCCAGTTTGCAGGATGACCGTGTTAGCACTTAAATCCAACATCCAATCCCCGTGCAATAATCAGATATTAAGTCGTTATTATTGTTAATCTTTAAATATGTTTTGTTACTTCTTTTAACTAATTTCATATAATAATTTTAATGGAGGTATTTCGGCCTTGAACTGTGTAATATTTTAATTAAATTTCAAAGAAGGTATCTTAAGATGTTCAAAACAACTAAATTATTAGTTCACCTATTTGAACTACAAAATCATAAACATAAGACTGTTCTATAATAAAAAAAAATTGAACATGTTAAAACTTCGTTCAATAGAGAGTGGCCCTTATTAATACATCTCAACAAAAGAATAATGAAATTGATATTTCACAATATTATACTGTAAAAAAGATGTTGATAAATGTCAAAACATAATTTTATATCCCGTCATTATGGTCTGAAAATCGACTCTATTCAATTTATGGTTACAATTCGTCCACTCAGACAACTCTTTAAAAAGACACACGGCGTGTATCATTATAAAACCTGTAAACTGTTCTAATATAAATAAAATTGACCATGTTTAAACTTGGAAGAAAATCAGATTTATTTTTTTATCTTATTGCTTTTGATCCGTTCAATAGAAAGTGACCCTCACTAATACATTACAACAAAAAAATATTGAAACTGATATTTCATAATATTATACCAAAAAAAGATGTTAATAAATTTCAAAACATAACTTTATACTGCATCATTATAGTGTCATAATCGACTCTATTCAATTTATATTTACAATTCGTCCACTCAGACAACCCTTTGCAGTGTCTAATATTTTCTTATAACTGCTTTTTACAGCGGTAATAAGGGACAATAAAAGAGACCCTTGTTAATACACGTCAACAAAGAATATTGAAAGTGATATTTCATAATATTATACCAAAACAAGATGTTAATAAATGTCAAAACATAACTTTATAATGGGTCATTATAGTGTCAAAATCGACTCTATTAAATTTATATTTACACTTCGTCCACTCAGTCAGCCCTCACACGGGGTCTAATATTTTCTTATAACTGTTTTTTGCAGCTGTTATAAAGGACAATAAAATAGATCCTCGTTAGTACACCTCAAAAAAGAAACATCAATTTTTCAGTATTAAACCAAAAAGAGTTTAATTATTATGGAAATTAATTAATTCATATTGAGTAATTATAATTTTTTTGTTCCAGCTAATTGTACTAGTAGAAAGTAAGGATAAACGATTAAAGACTATAGGAACACATAGATGAAGAAACGAAAAATGCAGCATTTAAAATGAAATTTGCTATATAATTTACATAATATAAATAATTATGAATTATTAACCGTATTTAAGTAAGCATTTTAAAGCATTTGTAAATATTAAGCCGGTTACCGATTAATGCAATAAGATATATCAGTAAATGACATACTTTTCTTTGAACTTTATAGACCTAATTTAGTTTTGAAACATCAGTAGTTAATTTAATAATTCTAAATGCATTCCACGAATGAATTACCCAATCATACATACTGTCTGATCAATTTTTTTTAAATTTGGGGAATACATACTTATGTATAAATCCCGTACATCATCCACTGATTGTGCACTAGCAATCACAACACTACAGAACCAATAAACCAATTTGCAGATTAAGACTATACCAAGCATGTCCAATGTAAGATGCAGTTAATAAAAACAAAGAAAATTATGATATTATTCAAGATTTATTTTTAATTAAATATGATAAACAATTTAATTATTGATAATATTTTATTATATAGTGATAGATGTGCCCAAATTAAATTAAAACATTTTTTTTGAAATTGTATATAACACCAAGGATTAGTTATCAATACCTTTATTGACATTTTCTAGTGATACTGACCAGTCAAGACCGAAATGATAATCAAAAAATATAGACAGAACAGAGAACGTATATGAGTTACTTTACTACCATCTATAGTAGAAAGTCCAAATTGTATTATAATATATAATTTAACTCATTCATACCGAAAGATTACTACTGTATTACTATATTATTTATTTCTGTTTTTAAGACAGCTAGATAATGAAAACCTTATTAAGGAATTTTTCAAGGTAAATCTAATTTCTATAAGATATTTCCGTATTTCTTTTTTCATCAGAAATGTCTACTTAGAAATCTGGTAATCTAAGTATGTTTTATTGGTCCATTTGTTTTTGAATAATTTAGAGTACATGTTTTATAGCTTTAACAGTGTTCTTGTTGTCAGTGTTTGCTGTATAATACACATTTTAATAATACTTGTGTGTTTACAAAACACGGCACAATTAAAAAAAAATCTGATCTGTTCTTCCAGGACAATAAGCCTGAAGTGTTATGTACTTCTGTATCGGTTACCTACGTTAAATTTTGTGGAGATTATTATTAAAAAACAATAATTCTTAAATCACGCAAAATGTAAACTAACGAGGATAAAATCTTAACGGATCCTTGACGCGTCACTGTATTCTATGTAGAATGGGAATTTAAGTTAATTAGCTAAATTGATTAAATCCGGAATGAATTGATTCGGTCATTCTGCTAATATATGGAAATGTAAGTTATAAAAACATAGAGACATCTAATTAATCAAAATAAAAACAATTAAAATAATATAACAAATATTAATTATTAAATTAAAATGAATACGAAGGACAGATAAAGCAAGCTTTATTGCTTTTTTAATATAAACATTTAGGCCAACGTTCATGTCAGTGCTGCAACGATTATGTAATTTTTAGTAAGCACATAGTGTCCTTTTGATAAAGTAATTTTTATTGAATTAAGTCAAAATAATTAAAATACGTTGAAAACGTATCAAGTTAAAGTTTTTTGCGGCCTCAGCCGAACAATACGTTAATCCAAGGCTCCTTGCCCATCCTTGCGAGGTATACAATGCTGCCAATGATCGAGCCATCATCCAACAAACGTAGTTTAGCTTTAATTTAAC
Source organism: Rhynchophorus ferrugineus (assembly GCF_030347505.1). Classification (NCBI taxonomy): domain Eukaryota; kingdom Metazoa; phylum Arthropoda; class Insecta; order Coleoptera; family Curculionidae; genus Rhynchophorus; species Rhynchophorus ferrugineus. The sequence goes on from NW_027472580.1 coordinate 48,852,000, forward strand.
CCAAATTGTAACAAAACAAGACAAAAGCCGGTAAATATTTAAACGAGTCAAGTTAAATTTCTTTGCGGCCTTAGCCGATTCCTAACGTTCGAATGCAAGCGTTCTTGACCGCCCTTAAGAGCTAATTGGATTACTGGCTAATTGGAATAAAATCACAATTATCAGTACATAATAAATTGCTATTATATAAGCAAATATTGAAACCTATATGGACATATGGATTTCAATTATGGGGATGTTCGGCACAGAGTAACATAAAATAAATACAAATTTTTCAGAACAAAGTCCTTAGAGCTATTGTAGGTGCACCCAAATACTATTGGGCTGATTACTTACATCGAGACCTTCAGATCCCCACAGTCAGTCAAGAAATCAAGAGAATTGCAAGGGGGCATGAGGAAAGACTCCATTCTCATACGAATATTGAATATTTGCAACTTTTGGATACCAATAGAACAGGACACAGACTCAAAAGAATCAAAGCATCTGATCTTGTGTAGTATTGTGTAGTGAGGTGCAGATATTAAAAAATTCAGCAGTGAGATGTATAAACATTATTTCATCATAGACTGAGTTAGGGCCGATGGGTCCTCCTTGTTATATACCTAGATTTAAGTTAGTATAAAGACAAATTGTAGGTTAGACGGAAACGACTAGTAACAATGTATTAATTAAATAATTATAAAAAATTTTATAAATAGCATTTAATTAAATCTAATTTCCATTGTCCTTCTATTATCAACAAAGTTTTAGTAAATGTGAATTATTACGCCACTGAACATTATAACAAAGTATCATAAGTAAGGTTATTTTCAGAACTATAACAACTTCCGTGCATTTAACATGTTATAAGTGTACATGCTCTTTCTTTACTTTTATGTTATAAGCATAAGTATGGAATAATAGATGAAGTAATATATGTTTGTATATTAAAACGTAAAATATATGAATAAAACAATTTTGAAAATGATATTAGACTTTAGCATGTATATTAAAACAATAAAGAACAAAATTAGGTAATTCATTTTGTAAAAAAATAGAAACGCATATTAAGCAAATATATTTACAATTATTAAATTAACCATTGATTTTGCAAAATTTAGTTTAAAGAACAAAATATCATATAGTCACATATATTATTGCATTAATCATAACACCTTAATATCTTTCATCCATAATTCCTACCTAAAATATATATATAATAAAAAAATAAAATTTCCAAATAGAATAGCATTATTCTTTACTTATTTTTTTCAATATTCGAACTCGCCCTTGCAGATAGCTCATCTTTAGTTTGTCTTCGATTATTTTCAATGATCTATTACTTTCTACTTTGTCTTATTTACCATTTATCCCAATTAAAATTCTACTATTTTATAACTGTTAATATTCTATGCAATATTTATTTTAACTTTTGATGAAAAAATTAACGTATTTATTGACTGCAGTATTCGGTTAGTGTTTGGTTAGGAAATGCATTTACTAATAAAGCCATTAAAAATGAAATTAATCATAAGTCAATAGTATACAAATTTACAAAAAGATCTTAACAGCCTTTAGAATGAATAGAATTCTTAACCACTTTTTGAAAAAGCTCACCTGCTATTCCAGTAGTCAATTTCACTGGATAATGGAGCTGCCATTAAATTTTAAGTCGATGAAAATAAATTTGACTATATATAAATAAATATAATAAAAGTTATAGCTATATAATTATGTATATAGTTAGTTATATAGGTAGTTAACTATATAGTTAGTTAGCTATATTGTTATATAGTTATTTAGCTTAGTTTTATTAACATATAGGAGTATTAGGGTTTAAGCTATATATTTTTTCAAAGTAAAGTAATTAAAAATAAAATATTGTATATAAAATAATAACATCTAAAACCAATAAATTAAACTCACAATAAAATAATACAATTTAATTTTTTTTTTCTCTTCAGTACTTACGACCTCAGCAAACATAGATAGTACCTGAAATAAAATTAAAAGACAATAATTCAATTAACTTTGCCACTATAAATACTCGTCCACTTTTTTTTAAACTTAATGTAGTGGTGTTCGGTGTGTGATAGATATCTCAGTGTTTTGAAGAAATTTCTTAGTGAAAGTGTCCATTATGTTAGTACTAACAGAGACTGTTAACTTTAAAGGAAGCAATCTTACGTAAGTTTCATTTAAAATATATATATATATATATATATATATATATATATATATATATATATATATATATATATATATATATAAATATATATATATATAGAAAAATGTTAGTGCTATTCGTTTCATTAAACTAATCTGTAAAAACTATTTAACTAATAACTGCAGCTATAGTAATAACAATTTGCTTTTACAGCATCGTAGAATATAATTTTAAGAAAGTCATAAGGCCAGAGGATACAGAAAATTCCTGGAAATTGGAGGATAATCGAACCAGAATAAAATTTCTGCTGTAAGTAGATATATTGATTGTTGATATGTTGATGATTTATATATAAATAATATAATAAGATATAACATAATGTAATAATATATCTGAGAATTGAAGAGCTGGATGTTTTCGCTTTGTTGTTCGGAATTCTATAATTCTGCAAAAACATTTTGTCTCCCGGTGAATATCACACTATTTATACAAAGACTAGTTCAGATTATTGTTACCACTAATTGTTTTGATACAGGATGGATACTCACACGGCCATTCTGACAATTTAATTCGTTCTCGAATTAACTCCAGTACATAGCTTATAATTTTTTTAAATTCAATTTCAATCATTTTAAGTGACCATATTATAAGTGACCCCATTTATTAGAAACACGTAACGCATTTTAATATTTCTAAAGTTTTTTTTTTATTTTCTTGTTTTTTTTTGTAATTATTATATTTTTTTTATTTTACATTGTGTTATCTGAATTATTTTTCTTCATTTGTGTTTAAGGTTTCTATTTTTTAATTGTTATATAGAGCCTGTGTGCTGACACAGGCTCTATATTCAGACGCACTAACACGTGTTTACTGGAAAATAATTATTTTTTTTTAAACTTTATTATGTTTTCCAAATCTAAAAATGTCTGAAATCCGAAGATTTAAAGTCGCTCCATGAAACAAAATCATCTTGAATTGATTACAAATTTCAAAACATGTCACCTTTTTCAAATTGATAAATATGTCGCATACCAATCCTGCAACAACTAGAAATAATTATGATTTAAAAATCAGAGTTAAATTAGTTTAGAGCTTATTCGTTGTCAAATATGTCACAAGCCGCGCCGCCATTCTACTAATAGATCTAATGCTAGAACAACCTAAACTTGACCATTAAGGTCGTAAAACGACCAATGACCATTTTTTTGAAGTATTTATAACATATTTACATATAGCAAAAATTTGTTGATATTTAAACATGATAATATCATCCTAATTTTGATCAGCAAAACTTTTCTTGGCCATACAACTTTGAATTGATTGCTTTTTCGGAATCAAGCTTTTAGACATTTTCAGCATAAAATTTTAACATGCCCTTATTCTGACACTAACCAACTGTTTGATTAACTTAATATAATTACTAGTTTAAGCGAGTAATAAAACTTACAAAATATTTTAGTCATTAAAATTCATTTTAGAAAGTGACAATACTGAACGGGTCTCTTATTAAAAAAAAAACTGAAGAAAGCCGACTATCCGAAAATGTGCAACATATGTTTGAAATTATGCAGTCCCGAACTATTCGTATTCTGCTAATATTAATCTTAAAGGATGAGACTCGGTTTTACTGACTGGCCTGACTTATTCAGACCGGTCGGCTTTGTTATTGTTCTTGAAACCTAAAAAGTCCAATCCTAAAACATCATAAAATGTAGAAAAATTATTTAAAAATACTTTTAACATAGAAAATATTATCGAACAAAAGTGGTGTAAAAATAAAAGGTTTTCTTAACTGTTTTGACTGACTTGATGAGGTTTTCTGCAATACTTTTAATACAGCAGTAAAAGTAATTTTGAATAGTGTAAAGTTTTAGAAATTTTATTATTTTTGGAGTTTTGTTTGTTATAATTTGTTAAAAATGTTAGAAACTTTTTGTAGTTTTCGAAATTCCCTTTAATTTAAATTGCTTAGCAAAATATTTCAAATGATAATGTTTATTTGAGAAGTGAAAATATTTGTGAGCACTTTTATATTATAATTAGAATGTTAAATTAGCAGATTGCCTTTTGAAATATTAGTAATTTCTGTAATTTTCAATATTCTTTCTAACTTAAGTTGTTTAAGCAAAATAATTCAAACAATAATATTTATTTGAAAAGTGAAAATATTAGTAATACTTTAATTAGAATGTTAAATTACTCTATTATCCAAACTATTAATATTTATCGCATCAAATATAACAACAAAAATTTGGTGTTAGTTCTGTCAGTTAACAGAAAAAGCCAATTAAAATATAAAAATATATTGCAAAACTTACTATTTTTTTCTCAAACGAATATGATCTCCAAATGTTGATTTTTTTAAATATGAACAGATAGTACTTACAGTTTCTTTATTCTTCAGACCAGAATTTTCTAACATCTTAAATGATTGTCCATCTTCATGCAATGATAATACATCAATGTTGTTGATGTCTTTTTTAACAATGCTCTTAAAATTAAGTTGCGGACAACTGGTCCGAATTTAGCAAAATGAGTGCGGTCTAGTGTCCTTAGGATACATTACCCCATAAAAATCTCCGAATTTGGCGCATGCGCTTATTGAGTCTCCATTAATTTTTAAACAGAGAGTAATCCGAGTTTGGCGCATGCGTACGTTCAGCTTCATTTACTTGCATTTTTTATCGTAATTATTAGATTTAATGTCGAAAATATATATAAGCATGTAATTAGGTTCAATTTTATGCAAAAAAGTATTGATTAAAAAGAGATAATAAAAATAAATTCTATATGATTTGAAATTAACGGAATTATTTATGGCTTACTCGAATAATTTTACAATTCATAGTTGACAGTACGACACAGCTACTTCAGGGAAACCGGAGAAGAGACTGTTGAGTATCTGTGTCGGGGTTTAGAGGTCCAGCTCCATTCTTAGGTCCTTGATTGAAGGCGGGATTTGGGTGTTTTCTCTTCTTGGTGGGAATTTTATAACTCTGTAAAAACCTTTTGTCTCCTGGGGAATATCATACGATTTAGAATAAATCTTAAAATACCTATCTACAATACACTAAACATCTTGGTGCCGTGAATTCACTGTTATTTTACTTGGTTTATTGTTTATTTTATATATTTATATGTTTTATATATTCATTATTAATATGTATTATTATATTATATTATTATTTTACTTGTTTTACTTATATATTATATTTAACATGTTTTAGGTCAGATATGCTGGAGAGGACTGAACTCTATACCTACTTTACAGGAAGGGAGCTCGAGCAGAAAATATTTCTAAAGAGCCACAATATAGATCAATATTACCGATATGTAGTCAGAGTGATACTAGATTTGTATAAAATTTCGGACTATCTTCACCCTACTGTATGTCTACTTTTGACAAGTAATTTTCCTCTAAAATAAATAGGAAGTATACTTCACCATTAATTGCATAAATATCACATCTTAACCATCTTAAGAACATTATTATGTAATTTTCTACTATCTTAAATGATACCTGTGCTTGTCTTATTTGCAAATTATCAATTGCAAGTATGTTGCATCTTTAGTGTTAATTGTATCACCAAAAATTGTATATCATATCTTAAGTTTGCACCATAATTAGGTAATTTTGTAGCTCTTAGAATAGAGAGTTTACATATATTATTTGTAAAAGAATCACTTGCATTCATCTTTAACGTTCGGTACATCAACTGTGTAAGTCAAAAAATAATAATTCGCTTTCAGTCAACATAATTTTGTACATGTAGCAAAATGTAGTTATATTTTTAATATAAAATTATACAATAGCAACAAACATACTTTAATTTTCCTATTTATACCCCCCTTTAGTACTATTATAGGAATACTAGCAGACCCGACAAACATAATATCATAACGTTATTCCTCATCCTGAGTGATGTGTAATGCTTATCAACGATTTTATTTATTGTTTCAACACACGTGTAGTAATATCATGGCCATTCATTGATGTTTGACTTGTCAACAACAAAAGTTAATTTAATCCCAGTTTGGTTATTGAAATAGAATAATGCATAGAGTATATTCAAAGTTATTTTGAGCATACGTTCTCTAAATTTGTGACGCCAAAACGTCGCAATACTGCCTCATCAACTCTGAGTTTGATGAAGCTGATACTAAGTGTTTTTTAAGACTGTAAAGGTTCGAATTATCGAAAGGCCTAATTGTAATTTAAAAAAAGGGCTAAGCCAATATGTCAAACTTATGATATCATCATCTGATGCTATTAAAAAAAACAATCACCTCAATAAGCTTCAATAAAGGACAATATATAAGTTTCAATATAATAGTTTTGTCAAATAAAAAAAAAATAAAAGCATTTATTACAACTGATATTTTATTTGTGGCATTCCAGTAGCGATGACATGTTATTTATTTTTTCATGTGTCAGGAAAATGCAAAATGTTCTAAATGTAAATAGCGCTGCTCTATCTACTTATAACTCTTCATGGCATTTTGTATTCCTTTTAGAATTATGTAGAGACCTACCATAACTTTAGGAATGTAAATATGTCATACCTTGTTTCCAATCCAGCAACAGATTTATTTATTTAAAATTAGTTTTAATGATCACGTTTTAGTCTATGACTACATCCAATTACTGGAGCAATGCGTTACCGTTCACAATTAATAAATAAAAATATTAATTGGGACCGCACGTAAGGCCGCGATAAGTTCAGAGGTGCTTAGATTGAATACTGTCTCTGTTCCTAGACTTGATAGTAACTGCATGATCGGCTTTATTTGTCAATCGAGTTTCAGATATTTTTTTTGTAATGAAATATCTTTCTGCACCACTGTCATCATTTTACTTAAATATTAATATCTTATTTCCACACAAAAGAGTACCAATAGGGGTTTTATTAAGATTGTCTATCTTATTTAGAAATAGAATTTTACTTTGTTTACAATTTTTAGAGCAACAATTATTTTCAGTGTGGCCTTGTGTATTGCAATTGGTACAGACAAGTAAAGTGGACTTATATTCACTGCTCTTATTATCAGAACTATTCATATTCTCAAAATTCTTTCGTCTAATTGATCGCTATTCATAACAATAACAATGCCGCCGGCCTTTAAGTGATTTGCCAGCTTTAACTATCATAATGCTATCACTTACCCCTATTTTATCTTTATATTGAATAATTATCCAAACCATTCCAAATAAAATAGATGCTATTATAGCTATTATAAGCAGATGAGGAATGTTACCACGCCATACTGGGTTTTTAAACTAATTCGATTATTTCTAGCTTCTGTTCTGATAAGATTTTAAGCTAAGTTTTTACACAGTCGGATATTACCATTTTTAAGCGGATGGTTCCATCGACTACTTTGTTACTGTCAACACTTATGTCAATAGGGTCGTCCCTATTTGACTCACTGTTATTTCCTATTTCAGCAATATCAGGAAATTGTTGAATGTTTTTAATGTTCACTGTTATTCTAACTATACATACTTGATTGGATAAGAATCTCACTTCTCATGTTTGGAATAAAGGCCCTATTTATTTAAGTAAAAAGTTTTATTCGACAAAAAATTATTAAGAAATTATTAAGAGAGATTAAGAATTAAGATTAATATTAAGATTATATATATATATATATATATATATATATATATACATATATATATATATATATATATATATATATATATATATATATGTATGTACGTATATATATATATATATATATATATATATATATACATATATATATATATATATATATATATATATATATATACATATATATATATATATATATATATATATATATATACATATATATATATATATATATATATATATATATATATATATATATATATATATATATATATATATATATAATTTAATGTTCAATATAATGCTTTGTACAAAGTTATTATAAATATTTAAATTAATTAAAATATTTATAAATAGTCATCATAAATATCAATGAATTAATATTATATATTCATACCTATTTGTCAGATCAGATATCAATATGTTATCAATATGTCAGATATCAATATGTTATAACTGGTAATTGTTAAATTTAAATCCAGTAATTGTTGCAAATTATCTTTTAATAAATGTTATGTTCAATTTATCTTGGCTATCGTTCCTTTCTATCATTGTATTCCAATTGTGAGTAAAGACGTGTCCGGAGAGATGGTTAGTGAAAAGAACAAAAGTGAATCATCTGTGTCACAAATGCGGCGTTGAAAAAAGTCTGACAATAATATTTTAAAAACTGGATTTAAAAGAAAATGTGAAAGTGCGTTGGGAAGAAAATCAGTACATAAGAAAATAAATGTAAAGTGCCATAAAGCGTTAAGGGTCGAAAACTCAACATCTGTACCACAAATGAAGCGTACAATAATTTGTAACATGAATATAACAGTAATAATGACATAAAACAATAATAAGTATTATTTTAATAATACGTAGAAAAAATATGGATAAGAACACTGCACACAAAACAGATAAAATGGAAATATCGACATCAGGCGTATCACATATTGCAGTTTTGAATCTATAGAATACAACTAGAACCCAAAACGAACAGGTACCCTACAATGCGTAGATGAACGAAAAGGAGAGCATTGAAATTGTACGAGCCAATACGCAAAACAATTAAATGCCCTCTAGCTACAACTAAATAAATAAAGCTCTGAGGGACAAAACAATGATAAACCACCAAGCGAACAAAAGCAGTCCAATTCTAACATATGAAACAGATTAAAGGATTGTAGAAAGAAGTAGGTTGGATAACGGTTAAACATAAAAAAAGAAAAGCAAATAATTACACAGGATCTTCACCGCAGCAATTAAAAATAAAACAAAACAATGAACAAAATAAAGAAATAAGAACGCTGGAAGATAACTGGAAGTGGCCTGTTCCAGTTATCGTAATTAATGTTATCTAGAGTTGTTGAAAATGCAGTGGCACTATTATGAAGACAAACAAATCAGAGACATCAAAGTTATGGCAAGAGGGCTTTTATAAGCAGCTAAAACTGAAAAAAATAACGCGAAAAAAAATACAAGATTGGGATCCAGAATGACACCAAATAAAGGCAAGGAACTGCCTAAAGAGGCTGCTGAACTAAGATGTGAATTGGAAAACCGACTTAGTGGCCAACTGATCAAGAGAAAACCCCAGACCTCTTAGATTTCTTCATAGTAAGAAACATAACATCCAACTATATAAAAGTCGAAGATAATTTTGAGTTAAGTTCAGATCATAGGCCAGTGATTCTGACGTTGAGCTAAAATATATTAAGGAAAGAAAGATACCCAATGATAACAAACAAGAGAAAAGACTGGGAAGGATTTGCTGAAGAATTGAACAAGCGAATTCAACTAAATGTACTGTTCACGATAACTGAACAATTAAATTTTGAAGCAGAACAATTCGTAGTAGATATTTAACAAGCTGCTTGGAATAATACTCCAGAACAACAGACAGAATTTACAGAGTACAATTAAATGAATTAATTATCCAAAAGAAATGAAGGAAATGGTTGCTGAAAAACGAAAATTACGAAAAAAAAATGACAACAAAACAGAACACCTGAAAATAAAAATAATTTAAACAATATAACCCAAAGACTGAAAAGGAAAATACTGGAAATTAAAAACAAAATCATAAATGATCCTTTGATCCTTTTTGAGCAATTTAACAGATGATAAAGAAACTGATTACTCACTCTGGAAAGCCACAAAATATCTAAAGCTCTCATCTCTCCATAGTCCACCTATGTGGAAATTGGGCACGTAACAATCACCAAAAAGCAGAAGCATTGGCTGAATATCTAGAAAAAAATTTTAAACCAAGCGAAACTAATATTGAATATAATTTCCCGGGCATAGAAGCTAACAATTCGATGATTGAATTAGTCATGCCGTCGGAGTTAACCAGTTAAGTAATTAAAATTGACATTAACCCCAGGAAATCACCTGGCTACGATTTAACAACAGGAGAATTACTGCAAAAACTACCAAGAAAGGGAATTATAAAAGTCACCAACTTGATCAACAGCTCAACAGCCTATAGAGAATATAGCAAATAAAAGCCTATAGACCTATATCACTGCGGACAGTAATATCTAAACTTTTGAGAAACTCCTGTTGAAAAGAATAAAACCGATCATAGAATGAAAAAAAACAATACCAACCCACAAGTTTCGGTTTATTAACAACCATTCAACAATTGACCAGATCCACAGAATAACAGGTGTTATTGTAAAAGCTTACGAAAGTAAAAAAGTATGCTCAGCTATATTCTTAGATATGGCACAAGACTTCGATGAGGTTTGACATGAAGGTCTTTTTCAAGAACTACAGAAAATGTTACCAAAACAACACACCAAACTACTAAAATCAAGTCTACTCAATCAATCAAGAGTCAAACAACAAGAAACTTGCTCTACAATAAAAGAAGCTAAAGCTGGTGTACCACAAGGACGTGTACTGGGATAATGTTTTATCTACTCTACGCCTGTGATATACCACAAAAGGAGAATATTACGATTGCTACATGTGCTGATGATACTGTAATTATGGCTGTCGGAGACAATAGTGAAGAAGCCTCACAAAAATTACAACAGGCAAGTGATAATATAAATAAATGGACACAAGCATGGAAAATAAGAATTAACGATAGTAAATCTACACATGTGCAATTCAACCATAAACAGGCCGTACAAGCGCCAATAACATTAAATAATACTATCATTCTATACAGCAACAACAACGGTAAATATTTCGGAATGAATCTTGATGCAAAACTTCGCTGGAAGGAAAATATAAACAAGAAAAGAAAATAACTGGAATAGAAATATAGGGAAATGTACTGGCTGATTGAAACAAAATCACAATAATCAGTACATAATAAATTGCTATAATATAAGCAAATAGTGAAATCTATATGGACATAGGGTGTTCAATCATGTGGATGTTCTGCAAAGAGTAACACAAATAAAATACACATTTTTCAGCACAATGTCCTGAGAGGTATTGTGGGCGCACCCACATATAGGACTGATTACCTATATCGAGACTTTCAGATACCCACAGTCAGTCAAGAAATCAAGAGAATTGCAAGCGGTCATGACAAAAGACTCCATTCTCACGAGCATATTAAAGTATTGGAAAATTGGAAAATACTTTTGTATAACACCAGAACAGGATCCAGATTCAAAAGTATCAAACGATCTGATCTTATGTAGTGTTGTGTAGTGAGGTGCGTATAATAAAAAATATAGTAGAGAAATGTATTTCACTAGAAACATTATTTCACTAGAGACTGAGATAGGGCCGATGGGTCTTTCTAATTATATATCTATATTTAGGTTATCATAAAACAAATTGTAAGTTAGACGGAAACGACTAGTAACAATGTAATAATTAAATAATATTAAAAATAATAAAAATTCTATATATGAGTTATGTAACAAGATGTTTATTTACTTAAAAAATATAATGTTAGATGGTGATACTAAATTGATCTCCATTTAAAAATAAATAATTTATATTATGATACTAAAGTGAATACCAAATTAAATATAAAATTCCAATATTAATTCTAATTGAATTTAAATGTGAAATTATATAGAAATCGAACAATAAATAAAAAAGTAACAAATATTTGTAATTTTTATAAACTTTTAAATGTCCTCTATTAGTGTTTCTTTATATATTTACTTGCCATTCCTCACACATTACAGTGTGGTGTGTTATAACTTAATTGTACTAGTAGAAAGTACGGATAAACGAGTAAAGACTATAGGAACACATAGATGAAGAAACGAAAAATGCAGCATTTAAAATGAAATTTGCTATATAATTTACATAATATAAATAATTATGAATTATTAACCGTATTTAAGTAAGCATTTTAAAGCATTTGTAAATATTAAGCCGGTTACCGATTAATGCAATAAGATATATCAGTAAATGACATACTTTTCTTTGAACTTTATAGACCTAATTTTGTTTTGAAACATCAGTAGTTAATTTAATAATTCTAAATGCATTCCACGAATGAATTACCCAATCAGACGTACTGTCTGATCAATTTTTTTTAAATTTGGGGAATACATACTTATGTATAAATCCCGTACATCATCCATTGATTGTGCACTAGCAATCACAACACTACAGAACCAATAAACCAATTTGCAGATTAAGACTATACCAAGCATGTCCAATGTAAGATGCAGTTAATAAAAACAAAGAAAATTATGATATTATTCAAGATTTATTTTTAATTAAATATGATAAACAATTTAATTATTGATAATATTTTATTATATAGTGATAGATGTGCCCAAATTAAATTAAAACATTTTTTTTTGAAATTTTATATAACACCAAGGATTAGTTATCAATACCAGTATTGACATTTTCTAGTGATACTGACCAGTCAAGACCGAAATGATAATCAAAAAATATAGACAGAACAGAGAACGTATATGAGTTACTTTACTACCATCTATAGTGGAAAGTCCAAATTGTATTATAATATATAATTTAACTCATTCATACCGAAAGATTACTACTGTATTACTATATTATTTATTTCTGTTTTTAAGACAGCTAGATAATGAAAACCTTATTAAGGAATTTTTCAAGGTAAATCTAATTTCTATAAGATATTTCCGTATTTCTTTTTTCATCAGAAATGTCTACTTAGAAATCTGGTAATCTAAGTATGTTTTATTGGTCCATTTGTTTTTGAATAATTTAGAGTACATGTTTTATAGCTTTAACAGTGTTCTTGTTGTCAGTGTTTGCTGTATAATACACATTTTAATAATACTTGTGTGTTTACAAAACACGGCACAATTAAAAAAAATCTGATCTGTTCTTCCAGGACAATAAGCCTGAAGTGTTATGTACTTTTGTATCGGTTACCTACGTTAAATTTTGTAGAGATTATTATTAAAAAACAATAATTCTTAAATCATGCAAAATGTAAACTAACGAGGATAAAATCTTAACGGATCCTTGACGCGTCACTGTATTCTATGTAGAATGGGAATTTAAGTTAATTAGCTAAATTGATTAAATCCGGAATGAATTGATTCGGTCATTCTGCTAATATATGGAAATGTAAGTTATAAAAACATAGAGACATCTAATTAATCAAAATAAAAACAATTAAAATAATATAACAAATATTAATTATTAAATTAAAATGAATACGAAGGACAGATAAAGCAAGCTTTATTGCTTTTTTAATATAAACATTTAGGCCAACGGTCATGTCAGTGCTGCAACGATTATGTAATTTTTAGTAAGCACATAGTGTCCTTTTGATAAAGTAATTTTTATTGAATTAAGTCAAAATAATTAAAATACGTTGAAAACGTATCAAGTTAAAGTTTTTTGCGGCCTCAGCCGAACAATACGTTAATCCAAGACTCCTTGCCCATCCTTGCGAGGTATACAATGCTGCCAATGATCGAGCCATCATCCAACAAACGTAGTTTAGCTTTAATTTAACCCAAATTGTAACAAAACAAGACAAAAGCCGGTAAATATTTAAACGAGTCAAGTTAAATTTCTTTGCGGCCTTAGCCGATTCCTACGTTCGAATGCAAGCGTTCTTGACCGCCCTTGAGAGCTAATTGGATTACTGGCTAATTGGAATAAAATCACAATTATCAGTACATAATAAATTGCTATTATATAAGCAAATATTGAAACCTATATGGACATATGGATTTCAATTATGGGGATGTTCGGCACAGAGTAACATAAAATAAATACAAATTTTTCAGAACAAAGTCGTTAGAGCTATTGTGGGTGCACCCAAATACTATTGGGCTGATTACTTACATCGAGACCTTCAGATACCCACAGTCAGTCAAGAAATCAAGAGAATTGCAAGGGGGCATGAGGAAAGACTCCATTCTCATACGAATATTGAATATTTGCAACTTTTGGATACCAATAGAACAGGACACAGACTCAAAAGAATCAAAGCATCTGATCTTGTGTAGTATTGTGTAGTGAGGTGCAGATATTAAAAAATTCAGCAGTGACATGTATAAACATTATTTCATCATAGACTGAGTTAGGGCCGATGGGTCCTCCTTGTTATATACCTAGATTTAAGTTAGTATAAAGACAAATTGTAGGTTAGACGGAAACGACTAGTAACAATGTATTAATTAAATAATTATAAAAAATTTTATAAATAGCATTTAATTAAATCTAATTTCCATTGTCCTTCTATTATCAACAAAGTTTTAGTAAATGTGAATTATTACGCCACTGAACATTATAACAAAGTATCATAAGTAAGGTTATTTTCAGAACTATAACAACTTCCGTGCATTTAACATGTTATAAGTGTACATGCTCTTTCTTTACTTTTATGTTATAAGCATAAGTATGGAATAATAGATGAAGTAATATATGTTTGTATATTAAAACGTAAAATATATGAATAAAACAATTTTGAAAATGATATTAGACTTTAGCATGTATATTAAAACAATAAAGAACAAAATTAGGTAATTCATTTTGTAAAAAAATAGAAACGCATATTAAGCAAATATATTTACAATTATTAAATTAACCATTGATTTTGCAAAATTTAGTTTAAAGAACAAAATATCATATAGTCACATATATTATTGCATTAATCATAACACCTTAATATCTTTCATCCATAATTCCTATCTAAAATATATATATAATAAAAAAATAAAATTTCCAAATAGAATAGCATTATTCTTTACTTATTTTTTTCAATATTCGAACTCGCCCTTGCAGATAGCTCATCTTTAGTTTGTCTTCGATTATTTTCAATGATCTATTACTTTCTACTTTGTCTTATTTACCATATATCCCAATTAAAATTCTACTATTTTATAACTGTTAATATTCTATGCAATATTTATTTTAACTTTTGATGAAAAAATTAACGTATTTATTGACTGCAGTATTCGGTTAGTGTTTGGTTAGGAAATGCATTTACTAATAAAGCCATTAAAAATGAAATTAATCATAAGTCAATAGTATACAAATTTACAAAAAGATCTTAACAGCCTTTAGAATGAATAGAATTTTTAACCACTTTTTGAAAAAGCTCACCTGCTATTCCAGTAGTCAATTTCACTGGATAATGGAGCTGCCATTAAATTTTAAGTCGATGAAAATAAATTTGACTATATATAAATAAATATAATAAAAGTTATAGCTATATAGTTATGTATATAGTTAGTTATATAGGTAGTTAACTATATAGTTAGTTAGCTATATAGTTATATAGTTATTTAGCTTAGTTTTATTAACATTTAGGAGTATTAGGGTTTAAGCTATATATTTTTTCAAAGTAAAGTAATTAAAAATAAAATATTGTATATAAAATAATAACATCTAAAACCAATAAATTAAACTCACAATAAAATAATATAATTTAATTTTTTTTTCTCTTCAGTACTTACGACCTCAGCAAACATAGATAGTACCTGAAATAAAATTAAAAGACAATAATTCAATTAACTTTGCCACTATAAATACTCGTCCACTTTTTTTTAAACTTAATGTAGTGGTGTTCGGTGTGTGATAGATATCTCAGTGTTTTGAAGAAATTTCTTAGTGAAAGTGTCCATTATGTTAGTACTAACAGAGACTGTTAACTTTAAAGGAAGCAATCTTACGTAAGTTTCATTTAAAATATATATATATATATATATATATATATATATATATATATATATATATATATAGAAAAATGTTAGTGCTATTCGTTTCATTAAACTAATCTGTAAAAACTATTTAACTAATAACTGCAGCTATAGTAATAACAATTTGCTTTTACAGCATCGTAGAATATAATTTTAAGAAAGTCATAAGGCCAGAGGATACAGAAAATTCCTGGAAATTGGAGGATAATCGAACCAGAATAAAATTTCTGCTGTAAGTAGATATATTGATTGTTGATATGTTGATGATTTATATATAAATAATATAATAAGATATAACATAATGTAATAATATATCTGAGAATTGAAGAGCTGGATGTTTTCGCTTTGTTGTTCGGAATTCTATAATTCTGCAAAAACATTTTGTCTCCCGGTGAATATCACATTATTTATACAAAGACTAGTTCAGATTATTGTTACCGCTAATTGTTTTGATACAGGATGGATACTCACACGGCCATTCTGACAATTTAATTCGTTCTCGAATTAACTCCAGTACATAGCTTATAATTTTTTTAAATTCAATTTCAATCATTTTAAGTGACCATATTATAAGTGACCCCATTTATTAGAAACACGTAACGCATTTTAATATTTCTAAATTTTTTTTTTATTTTCTTGTTTTTTTTTTGTAATTATTATATTTTTTTTTATTTTACATTGTGTTATCAGAATTATTTTTCTTCATTTGTGTTTAAGGTTTCTATTTTTTAATTGTTATATAGAGCCTGTGTGCTGACACAGGCTCTATATTCAGACGCACTAACACGTGTTTACTGGAAAATAATTATTTTTTTTTAAACTTTATTATGTTTTCCAAATCTAAAAATGTCTGAAATCCGAAGATTTAAAGTCGCTCCATGAAACAAAATCATCTTGAATTGATTACAAATTTCAAAACATGTCACCTTTTTCAAATTGATAAATATGTCGCATACCAATCCTGCAACAACTAGAAATAATTATGATTTAAAAATCAGAGTTAAATTAGTTTAGAGCTTATTCGTTGTCAAATATGTCACAAGCCGCGCCGCCATTCTACTAATAGATCTAATGCTAACAACCTAAACTTGACCATTAAGGTCGTAAAACGACCAATGACCATTTTTTTGAAGTATTTATAACATATTTACATATAGCAAAAATTTGTTGATATTTAAACATGATAATATCATCCTAATTTTGATCAGCAAAACTTTTCTTGGCCATACAACTTTGAATTGATTGCTTTTTCGGAATCAAGCTTTTAGACATTTTCAGCATAAAATTTTAACATGCCCTTATTCTGACACTAACCAACTGTTTGATTAACTTAATATAATTACTAGTTTAAGCGAGTAATGAAACTTACAAAATATTTTAGTCATTAAAATTCATTTTAGAAAGTGACAATACTGAACGGGTCTCTTATTAAAAAAAAAAAAACTGAAGAAAGCCGACTATCCGAAAATGTGCAACATATGTTTGAAATTATGCAGTCCCGAACTATTCGTATTCTGCTAATATTAATCTTAAAGGATGAGACTCGGTTTTACTGACTGGCCTGACTTATTCAGACCGGTCGGCTTTGTTATTGTTCTTGAAACCTAAAAAGTCCAATCCTAAAACATCATAAAATGTAGAAAAATTATTTAAAAATACTTTTAACATAGAAAATATTATCGAACAAAAGTGGTGTAAAAATAAAAGGTTTTCTTAACTGTTTTGACTGACTTGATGAGGTTTTCTGCAATACTTTTAATACAGCAGTAAAAGTAATTTTCAATAGTGTAAAGTTTTAGAAATTTTATTATTTTTGGAGTTTTGTTTGTTATAATTTGTTAAAAATGTTAGAAACTTTTTGTAGTTTTCGAAATTCCCTTTAATTTAAATTGCTTAGCAAAATATTTCAAATGATAATGTTTATTTGAGAAGTGAAAATATTTGTGAGCACTTTTATATTATAATTAGAATGTTAAATTAGCAGATTGCCTTTTGAAATATTAGTAATTTCTGTAATTTTCAATATTCTTTCTAACTTAAGTTGTTTAAGCAAAATAATTCAAACAATAATATTTATTTGAAAAGTGAAAATATTAGTAATACTTTAATTAGAATGTTAAATTACTCTATTATCCAAACTATTAATATTTATCGCATCAAATATAACAACAAAAATTTGGTGTTAGTTCTGTCAGTTAACAGAAAAAGCCAATTAAAATATAAAAATATATTGCAAAACTTACTATTTTTTTCTCAAACGAATATGATCTCCAAATGTTGATTTTTTAAATATGAACAGATAGTACTTACAGTTTCTTTATTCTTCAGACCAGAATTTTCTAACATCTTAAATGATTGTCCATCTTCATGCAATGATAATACATCAATGTTGTTGATGTCTTTTTTAACAATGCTCTTAAAATTAAGTTGCGGACAACTGGTCCGAATTTAGCAAAATGAGTGCGGTCTAGTGTCCTTAGGATACATTACCCCATAAAAATCTCCGAATTTGGCGCATGCGCTTATTGAGTCTCCATTAATTTTTAAACAGAGAGTAATCCGAGTTTGGCGCATGCGTACGTTCAGCTTCATTTACTTGCATTTTTTATCGTGATTATTAGATTTAATGTCGAAAATATATATAAGCATGTAATTAGGTTCAATTTTATGCAAAAAAGTATTGATTAAAAAGAGATAATAAAAATAAATTCTATATGATTTGAAATTAACGGAATTATTTATGGCTTACTCGAATAATTTTACAATTCATAGTTGACAGTACGACACAGCTACTTCAGGGAAACCGGAGAAGAGACTGTTGAGTATCTGTGTCGGGGTTTAGAGGTCCAGCTCCATTCTTAGGTCCTTGATTGAAGGCGGGATTTGGGTGTTTTCTCTGCTTGGTGGGAATTTTATAACTCTGTAAAAACCTTTTGTCTCCTGGGGAATATCATACGATTTAGAATAAATCTTAAAATACCTATCTACAATACACTAAACATCTTGGTGCCGTGAATTCACTGTTATTTTACTTGGTTTATTGTTTATTTTATATATTTATATATGTTTTATATATTCATTATTAATATATATTATTATATTATATTATTATTTTACTTGTTTTACTTATATATTATATTTAACATGTTTTAGGTCAGATATGCTGGAGAGGACTGAACTCTATACCTACTTTACAGGAAGGGAGCTCGAGCAGAAAATATTTCTAAAGAGCCACAATATAGATCAATATTACCGATATGTAGTCAGAGTGATACTAGATTTGTATAAAATTTCGGACTATCTTCACCCTACTGTATGTCTACTTTTGACAAGTAATTTTCCTCTAAAATAAATAGGAAGTATACTTCACCATTAATTGCATAAATATCACATCTTAACCATCTTAAGAACATTATTATGTAATTTTCTACTATCTTAAATGATACCTGTGCTTGTCTTATTTGCAAATTATCAATTGCAAGTATGTTGCATCTTTAGTGTTAATTGTATCACCAAAAATTGTATATCATATCTTAAGTTTGCACCATAATTAGGTAATTTTGTAGCTCTTAGAATAGAGAGTTTACATATATTATTTGTAAAAGAATCACTTGCATTCATCTTTAACGTTCGGTACATCAACTGTGTAAGTCAAAAAATAATAATTCGCTTTCAGTCAACATAATTTTGTACATGTAGCAAAATGTAGTTATATTTTTAATATAAAATTATACAATAGCAACAAACATACTTTAATTTTCCTATTTATACCCCCCTTTAGTACTATTATAGGAATACTAGCAGACCCGACAAACATATTATCATAACGTTATTCTTCATCCTGAGTGATGTGTAATGCTTATCAACGATTTTATTTATTGTTTCAACACACGTGTAGTAATATCATGGCCATTCATTGATGTTTGACTTGTCAACAACAAAAGTTAATTTAATCCCAGTTTGGTTATTGAAATAGAATAATGCATAGAGTATATTCAAAGTTATTTTGAGCATACGTTCTCTAAATTTGTGACGCCAAAACGTCGCAATACTGCCTCATCAACTCTGAGTTTGATGAAGCTGATGCTAAGTGTTTTTTAAGACTGTAAAGGTTCGAATTATCGAAAGGCCTAATTGTAATTTAAAAAAAGGGCTAAGCCAATATGTCAAACTTATGATATCATCATCTGATGCTATTAAAAAAAACAATCACCTCAATAAGCTTCAATAAAGGACAATATATAAGTTTCAATATAATAGTTTTGTCAAATAAAAAAAAAATAAAAGCATTTATTACAACTGATATTTTATTTGTGGCATTCCAGTAGCGATGACATGTAATTTATTTTTTTCATGTGTCAGGAAAATGCAAAATGTTCTAAATGTAAATAGCGCTGCTCTATCTACTTATAACTCTTCATGGCATTTTGTATTCCTTTTAGAATTATGTAGAGACCTACCATAACTTTAGGAATGTAAATATGTCATACCTTGTTTCCAATCCAGCAGCAGATTTATTTATTTAAAATTAGTTTTAATGATCACGTTTTAGTCTATGACTACATCCAATTACTGGAGCAATGCGTTACCGTTCACAATTAATAAATAAAAATATTAATTGGGACCGCACGTAAGGCCGCGATAAGTTCAGAGGTGCTTAGATTGAATACTGTCTCTGTTCCTAGACTTGATAGTAACTGCATGATCGGCTTTATTTGTCAATCGAGTTTCAGATATTTTTTTTGTAATGAAATATCTTTCTGCACCACTGTCATCATTTTACTTAAATATTAATATCTTATTTCCACACAAAAGAGTACCAATAGGGGTTTTATTAAGATTGTCTATCTTATTTAGAAATAGAATTTTACTTTGTTTACAATTTTTAGAGCAACAATTATTTTCAGTGTGGCCTTGTGTATTGCAATTTGTACAGACAAGTAAAGTGGACTTATATTCACTGCTCTTATTATCAGAACTATTCATATTCTCAAAATTCTTTCGTCTAATTGATCGCTATTCATAACAATAACAATGCCGCCGGCCTTTAAGTGATTTGCCAGCTTTAACTATCATAATGCTATCACTTACCCCTATTTTATCTTTATATTGAATAATTATCCAAACCATTCCAAATAAAATAGATGCTATTATAGCTATTATAAGCAGATGAGGAATGTTACCACGCCATACTGGGTTTTTAAACTAATTCGATTATTTCTAGCTTCTGTTCTGATAAGATTTTAAGCTAAGTTTTTACACAGTCGGATATTAGCATTTTTAAGCGGATGGTTCCATCGACTACTTTGTTACTGTCAACACTTATGTCAATAGGGTCGTCCCTATTTGACTCACTGTTATTTTCTATTTCAGCAATATCAGGAAATTGTTGAATGTTTTTAATGTTCACTGTTATTCTAACTATACATACTTGATTGGATAAGAATCTCACTTCTCATGTTTGGAATAAGGGCCCTATTTATTTAAGTAAAAAGCTTTATTCGACAAAAATACTGGCTTGTTCGTCCGATAGGCTGAACCAGACAATGTGTCAATGTCTACATGTATCCAAAGGAGACTGTTCTTTTACCATTCCGTGGAGTTGATGTCACTCATTTATGTATATATATATATATATATATATATATATATATATATATATATACATATATATATATATATATATATATATACATATATATATATATATATATATATATATATATACATATATATATATATATATATATATATATATACATATATATATATATATATATTCTCTGGTCTATCTACTATCTAAAACTATCTGTTTAATTTTTTTTTGCTATATATATGCATAAATTTACGACCATGCCCCAGCAGGATTCGAACTCGCAGCTGTCGCCACAGTAGAAGGACCGTCCTATCGCCTTTACCACTGCGCCACCAAGCCGGCCTCTCTGATACAATTATTGACATTATTTAATTTTTAAACATATATTTTATTTTACAAATGTACAATTATTTATAACATTTCTTTATTAAGGATATATTATTTAACATTTTTCAGTACCTGTATTGTTATAATTTAATGTCATCATTAATAATTTTGAGATATGGTGCGAGGTCGCCCCAGTTTGCAGGATGACCGTGTTAGCACTTAAATCCAACATCCAATCCCCGTGCAATAATCAGATATTAAGTCGTTATTATTGTTAATCTTTAAATATGTTTTGTTACTTCTTTTAACTAATTTCATATAATAATTTTAATGGAGGTATTTCGGCCTTGAACTGTGTAATATTTTAATTAAATTTCAAAGAAGGTATCTTAAGATGTTCAAAACAACTAAATTATTAGTTCACCTATTTGAACTACAAAATCATAAACATAAGACTGTTCTATAATAAAAAAAAATTGAACATGTTAAAACTTCGTTCAATAGAGAGTGACCCTTATTAATACATCTCAACAAAAGAATAATGAAATTGATATTTCACAATATTATACTGTAAAAAAGATGTTGATAAATGTCAAAACATAATTTTATATCCCGTCATTATGGTCTGAAAATCGACTCTATTCAATTTATGGTTACAATTCGTCCACTCAGACAACTCTTTAAAAAGACACACGGCGTGTATCATTATAAAACCTGTAAACTGTTCTAATATAAATAAAATTGACCATGTTTAAACTTGGAAGAAAATCAGATTTATTTTTTTATCTTATTGCTTTTGATCCGTTCAATGGAAAGTGGCCCTTATTAATACATCACAACAAAAAAATATTGAAACTGATATTTCATAATATTATACCAAAAAAAGATGTTAATAAATTTCAAAACATAACTTTATACTGCATCATTATAGTGTCATAATCGACTCTATTCAATTTATATTTACAATTCGTCCACTCAGACAACCCTTTGCAGTGTCTAATATTTTCTTATAACTGCTTTTTACAGCGGTAATAAGGGACAATAAAAGAGACCCTTGTTAATACACGTCAACAAAGAATATTGAAAGTGATATTTCATAATATTATACCAAAACAAGATGTTAATAAATGTCAAAACATAACTTTATAATGGGTCATTATAGTGTCAAAATCGACTCTATTAAATTTATATTTACACTTCGTCCACTCAGTCAGCCCTCACACGGGGTCTAATATTTTCTTATAACTGTTTTTTGCAGCTGTTATAAAGGACAATAAAATAGATCCTCGTTAGTACACCTCAAAAAAGAAACATCAATTTTTCAGTATTAAACCAAAAAGAGTTTAATTATTATGGAAATTAATTAATTCATATTGAGTTATTATAATTTTTTTGTTCCAGCTAATTGTACTAGTAGAAAGTAAGGATAAACGATTAAAGACTATAGGAACACATAGATGAAGAAACGAAAAATGCAGCATTTAAAATGAAATTTGCTATATAATTTACATAATATAAATAATTATGAATTATTAACCGTATTTAAGTAAGCATTTTAAAGCATTTGTAAATATTAAGCCGGTTACCGATTAATGCAATAAGATATATCAGTAAATGACATACTTTTCTTTGAACTTTATAGACCTAATTTAGTTTTGAAACATCAGTAGTTAATTTAATAATTCTAAATGCATTCCACGAATGAATTACCCAATCAGACATACTGTCTGATCAATTTTTTTTAAATTTGGGGAATACATACTTATGTATAAATCCCGTACATCATCCACTGATTGTGCACTAGCAATCACAACACTACAGAACCAATAAACCAATTTGCAGATTAAGACTATACCAAGCATGTCCAATGTAAGATGCAGTTAATAAAAACAAAGAAAATTATGATATTATTCAAGATTTATTTTTAATTAAATATGATAAACAATTTAATTATTGATAATATTTTATTATATAGTGATAGATGTGCCCAAATTAAATTAAAACATTTTTTTTGAAATTTTATATAACACCAAGGATTAGTTATCAATACCAGTATTGACATTTTCTAGTGATACTGACCAGTCAAGACCGAAATGATAATCAAAAAATATAGACAGAACAGAGAACGTATATGAGTTACTTTACTACCATCTATAGTAGAAAGTCCAAATTGTATTATAATATATAATTTAACTCATTCATACCGAAAGATTACTACTGTATTACTATATTATTTATTTCTGTTTTTAAG
The DNA here is from genome assembly GCF_030347505.1 of Rhynchophorus ferrugineus. NCBI lineage: Eukaryota > Metazoa > Arthropoda > Insecta > Coleoptera > Curculionidae > Rhynchophorus > Rhynchophorus ferrugineus. The sequence goes on from NW_027472580.1 coordinate 48,876,061, forward strand.
ACAGCTAGATAATGAAAACCTTATTAAGGAATTTTTCAAGGTAAATCTAATTTCTATAAGATATTTCCGTATTTCTTTTTTCATCAGAAATGTCTACTTAGAAATCTGGTAATCTAAGTATGTTTTATTGGTCCATTTGTTTTTGAATAATTTAGAGTACATGTTTTATAGCTTTAACAGTGTTCTTGTTGTCAGTGTTTGCTGTATAATACACATTTTAATAATACTTGTGTGTTTACAAAACACGGCACAATTAAAAAAAAATCTGATCTGTTCTTCCAGGACAATAAGCCTGAAGTGTTATGTACTTCTGTATCGGTTACCTACGTTAAATTTTGTGGAGATTATTATTAAAAAACAATAATTCTTAAATCACGCAAAATGTAAACTAACGAGGATAAAATCTTAACGGATCCTTGACGCGTCACTGTATTCTATGTAGAATGGGAATTTAAGTTAATTAGCTAAATTGATTAAATCCGGAATGAATTGATTCGGTCATTCTGCTAATATATGGAAATGTAAGTTATAAAAACATAGAGACATCTAATTAATCAAAATAAAAACAATTAAAATAATATAACAAATATTAATTATTAAATTAAAATGAATACGAAGGACAGATAAAGCAAGCTTTATTGCTTTTTTAATATAAACATTTAGGCCAACGGTCATGTCAGTGCTGCAACGATTATGTAATTTTTAGTAAGCACATAGTGTCCTTTTGATAAAGTAATTTTTATTGAATTAAGTCAAAATAATTAAAATACGTTGAAAACGTATCAAGTTAAAGTTTTTTGCGGCCTCAGCCGAACAATACGTTAATCCAAGGCTCCTTGCCCATCCTTGCGAGGTATACAATGCTGCCAATGATCGAGCCATCATCCAACAAACGTAGTTTAGCTTTAATTTAACCCAAATTGTAACAAAACAAGACAAAAGCCGGTAAATATTTAAACGAGTCAAGTTAAATTTCTTTGCGGCCTTAGCCGATTCCTACGTTCGAATGCAAGCGTTCTTGACCGCCCTTGAGAGCTAATTGGATTACTGGCTAATTGGAATAAAATCACAATTATCAGTACATAATAAATTGCTATTATATAAGCAAATATTGAAACCTATATGGACATATGGATTTCAATTATGGGGATGTTCGGCACAGAGTAACATAAAATAAATACAAATTTTTCAGAACAAAGTCCTTAGAGCTATTGTGGGTGCACCCAAATACTATTGGGCTGATTACTTACATCGAGACCTTCAGATCCCCACAGTCAGTCAAGAAATCAAGAGAATTGCAAGGGGGCATGAGGAAAGACTCCATTCTCATACGAATATTGAATATTTGCAACTTTTGGATACCAATAGAACAGGACACAGACTCAAAAGAATCAAAGCATCTGATCTTGTGTAGTATTGTGTAGTGAGGTGCAGATATTAAAAAATTCAGCAGTGACATGTATAAACATTATTTCATCATAGACTGAGTTAGGGCCGATGGGTCCTCCTTGTTATATACCTAGATTTAAGTTAGTATAAAGACAAATTGTAGGTTAGACGGAAACGACTAGTAACAATGTATTAATTAAATAATTATAAAAAATTTTATAAATAGCATTTAATTAAATCTAATTTCCATTGTCCTTCTATTATCAACAAAGTTTTAGTAAATGTGAATTATTACGCCACTGAACATTATAACAAAGTATCATAAGTAAGGTTATTTTCAGAACTATAACAACTTCCGTGCATTTAACATGTTATAAGTGTACATGCTCTTTCTTTACTTTTATGTTATAAGCATAAGTATGGAATAATAGATGAAGTAATATATGTTTGTATATTAAAACGTAAAATATATGAATAAAACAATTTTGAAAATGATATTAGACTTTAGCATGTATATTAAAACAATAAAGAACAAAATTAGGTAATTCATTTTGTAAAAAAATAGAAACGCATATTAAGCAAATATATTTACAATTATTAAATTAACCATTGATTTTGCAAAATTTAGTTTAAAGAACAAAATATCATATAGTCACATATATTATTGCATTAATCATAACACCTTAATATCTTTCATCCATAATTCCTACCTAAAATATATATATAATAAAAAAATAAAATTTCCAAATAGAATAGCATTATTCTTTACTTATTTTTTTCAATATTCGAACTCGCCCTTGCAGATAGCTCATCTTTAGTTTGTCTTCGATTATTTTCAATGATCTATTACTTTCTACTTTGTCTTATTTACCATTTATCCCAATTAAAATTCTACTATTTTATAACTGTTAATATTCTATGCAATATTTATTTTAACTTTTGATGAAAAAATTAACGTATTTATTGACTGCAGTATTCGGTTAGTGTTTGGTTAGGAAATGCATTTACTAATAAAGCCATTAAAAATGAAATTAATCATAAGTCAATAGTATACAAATTTACAAAAAGATCTTAACAGCCTTTAGAATGAATAGAATTTTTAACCACTTTTTGAAAAAGCTCACCTGCTATTCCAGTAGTCAATTTCACTGGATAATGGAGCTGCCATTAAATTTTAAGTCGATGAAAATAAATTTGACTATATATAAATAAATATAATAAAAGTTATAGCTATATAGTTATGTATATAGTTAGTTATATAGGTAGTTAACTATATAGTTAGTTAGCTATATAGTTATATAGTTATTTAGCTTAGTTTTATTAACATATAGGAGTATTAGGGTTTAAGCTATATATTTTTTCAAAGTAAAGTAATTAAAAATAAAATATTGTATATAAAATAATAACATCTAAAACCAATAAATTAAACTCACAATAAAATAATACAATTTAATTTTTTTTTTCTCTTCAGTACTTACGACCTCAGCAAACATAGATAGTACCTGAAATAAAATTAAAAGACAATAATTCAATTAACTTTGCCACTATAAATACTCGTCCACTTTTTTTTAAACTTAATGTAGTGGTGTTCGGTGTGTGATAGATATCTCAGTGTTTTGAAGAAATTTCTTAGTGAAAGTGTCCATTATGTTAGTACTAACAGAGACTGTTAACTTTAAAGGAAGCAATCTTACGTAAGTTTCATTTAAAATATATATATATATATATATATATATATATATATATATATATATATATATATATATATATAGAAAAATGTTAGTGCTATTCGTTTCATTAAACTAATCTGTAAAAACTATTTAACTAATAACTGCAGCTATAGTAATAACAATTTGCTTTTACAGCATCGTAGAATATAATTTTAAGAAAGTCATAAGGCCAGAGGATACAGAAAATTCCTGGAAATTGGAGGATAATCGAACCAGAATAAAATTTCTGCTGTAAGTAGATATATTGATTGTTGATATGTTGATGATTTATATATAAATAATATAATAAGATATAACATAATGTAATAATATATCTGAGAATTGAAGAGCTGGATGTTTTCGCTTTGTTGTTCGGAATTCTATAATTCTGCAAAAACATTTTGTCTCCCGGTGAATATCACACTATTTATACAAAGACTAGTTCAGATTATTGTTACCACTAATTGTTTTGATACAGGATGGATACTCACACGGCCATTCTGACAATTTAATTCGTTCTCGAATTAACTCCAGTATATAGCTTATAATTTTTTTAAATTCAATTTCAATCATTTTAAGTGACTATATTATAAGTGACCCCATTTATTAGAAACACGTAACGCATTTTAATATTTCTAAAGTTTTTTTTTTAATTTTCTTGTTTTTTTTTGTAATTATTATATTTTTTTTATTTTACATTGTGTTATCAGAATTATTTTTCTTCATTTGTGTTTAAGGTTTCTATTTTTTAATTGTTATATAGAGCCTGTGTGCTGACACAGGCTCTATATTCAGACGCACTAACACGTGTTTACTGGAAAATAATTATTTTTTTTTAAACTTTATTATGTTTTCCAAATCTAAAAATGTCTGAAATCCGAAGATTTAAAGTCGCTCCATGAAACAAAATCATCTTGAATTGATTACAAATTTCAAAACATGTCACCTTTTTCAAATTGATAAATATGTCGCATACCAATCCTGCAACAACTAGAAATAATTATGATTTAAAAATCAGAGTTAAATTAGTTTAGAGCTTATTCGTTGTCAAATATGTCACAAGCCGCGCCGCCATTCTACTAATAGATCTAATGCTAACAACCTAAACTTGACCATTAAGGTCGTAAAACGACCAATGACCATTTTTTTGAAGTATTTATAACATATTTACATATAGCAAAAATTTGTTGATATTTAAACATGATAATATCATCCTAATTTTGATCAGCAAAACTTTTCTTGGCCATACAACTTTGAATTGATTGCTTTTTCGGAATCAAGCTTTTAGACATTTTCAGCATAAAATTTTAACATGCCCTTATTCTGACACTAACCAACTGTTTGATTAACTTAATATAATTACTAGTTTAAGCGAGTAATAAAACTTACAAAATATTTTAGTCATTAAAATTCATTTTAGAAAGTGACAATACTGAACGGGTCTCTTATTAAAAAAAAAACTGAAGAAAGCCGACTATCCGAAAATGTGCAACATATGTTTGAAATTATGCAGTCCCGAACTATTCGTATTCTGCTAATATTAATCTTAAAGGATGAGACTCGGTTTTACTGACTGGCCTGACTTATTCAGACCGGTCGGCTTTGTTATTGTTCTTGAAACCTAAAAAGTCCAATCCTAAAACATCATAAAATGTAGAAAAATTATTTTAAAATACTTTTAACATAGAAAATATTATCGAACAAAAGTGGTGTAAAAATAAAAGGTTTTCTTAACTGTTTTGACTGACTTGATGAGGTTTTCTGCAATACTTTTAATACAGCAGTAAAAGTAATTTTGAATAGTGTAAAGTTTTAGAAATTTTATTATTTTTGGAGTTTTGTTTGTTATAATTTGTTAAAAATGTTAGAAACTTTTTGTAGTTTTCGAAATTCCCTTTAATTTAAATTGCTTAGCAAAATATTTCAAATGATAATGTTTATTTGAGAAGTGAAAATATTTGTGAGCACTTTTATATTATAATTGGAATGTTAAATTAGCAGATTGCCTTTTGAAATATTAGTAATTTCTGTAATTTTCAATATTCTTTCTAACTTAAGTTGTTTAAGCAAAATAATTCAAACAATAATATTTATTTGAAAAGTGAAAATATTAGTAATACTTTAATTAGAATGTTAAATTACTCTATTATCCAAACTATTAATATTTATCGCATCAAATATAACAACAAAAATTTGGTGTTAGTTCTGTCAGTTAACAGAAAAAGCCAATTAAAATATAAAAATATATTGCAAAACTTACTATTTTTTTCTCAAACGAATATGATCTCCAAATGTTGATTTTTTAAATATGAACAGATAGTACTTACAGTTTCTTTATTCTTCAGACCAGAATTTTCTAACATCTTAAATGATTGTCCATCTTCATGCAATGATAATACATCAATGTTGTTGATGTCTTTTTTAACAATGCTCTTAAAATTAAGTTGCGGACAACTGGTCCGAATTTAGCAAAATGAGTGCGGTCTAGTGTCCTTAGGATACATTACCCCATAAAAATCTCCGAATTTGGCGCATGCGCTTATTGAGTCTCCATTAATTTTTAAACAGAGAGTAATCCGAGTTTGGCGCATGCGTACGTTCAGCTTCATTTACTTGCATTTTTTATCGTGATTATTAGATTTAATGTCGAAAATATATATAAGCATGTAATTAGGTTCAATTTTATGCAAAAAAGTATTGATTAAAAAGAGATAATAAAAATAAATTCTATATGATTTGAAATTAACGGAATTATTTATGGCTTACTCGAATAATTTTACAATTCATAGTTGACAGTACGACACAGCTACTTCAGGGAAACCGGAGAAGAGACTGTTGAGTATCTGTGTCGGGGTTTAGAGGTCCAGCTCCATTCTTAGGTCCTTGATTGAAGGCGGGATTTGGGTGTTTTCTCTGCTTGGTGGGAATTTTATAACTCTGTAAAAACCTTTTGTCTCCTGGGGAATATCATACGATTTAGAATAAATCTTAAAATACCTATCTACAATACACTAAACATCTTGGTGCCGTGAATTCACTGTTATTTTACTTGGTTTATTGTTTATTTTATATATTTATATATGTTTTATATATTCATTATTAATATATATTATTATATTATATTATTATTTTACTTGTTTTACATATATATTATATTTAACATGTTTTAGGTCAGATATGCTGGAGAGGACTGAACTCTATACCTACTTTACAGGAAGGGAGCTCGAGCAGAAAATATTTCTAAAGAGCCACAATATAGATCAATATTACCGATATGTAGTCAGAGTGATACTAGATTTGTATAAAATTTCGGACTATCTTCACCCTACTGTATGTCTACTTTTGACAAGTAATTTTCCTCTAAAATAAATAGGAAGTATACTTCACCATTAATTGCATAAATATCACATCTTAACCATCTTAAGAACATTATTATGTAATTTTCTACTATCTTAAATGATACCTGTGCTTGTCTTATTTGCAAATTATCAATTGCAAGTATGTTGCATCTTTAGTGTTAATTGTATCACCAAAAATTGTATATCATATCTTAAGTTTGCACCATAATTAGGTAATTTTGTAGCTCTTAGAATAGAGAGTTTACATATATTATTTGTAAAAGAATCACTTGCATTCATCTTTAACGTTCGGTACATCAACTGTGTAAGTCAAAAAATAATAATTCGCTTTCAGTCAACATAATTTTGTACATGTAGCAAAATGTAGTTATATTTTTAATATAAAATTATACAATAGCAACAAACATACTTTAATTTTCCTATTTATACCCCCCTTTAGTACTATTATAGGAATACTAGCAGACCCGACAAACATATTATCATAACGTTATTCCTCATCCTGAGTGATGTGTAATGCTTATCAACGATTTTATTTATTGTTTCAACACACGTGTAGTAATATCATGGCCATTCATTGATGTTTGACTTGTCAACAACAAAAGTTAATTTAATCCCAGTTTGGTTATTGAAATAGAATAATGCATAGAGTATATTCAAAGTTATTTTGAGCATACGTTCTCTAAATTTGTGACGCCAAAACGTCGCAATACTGCCTCATCAACTCTGAGTTTGATGAAGCTGATGCTAAGTGTTTTTTAAGACTGTAAAGGTTCGAATTATCGAAAGGCCTAATTGTAATTTAAAAAAAGGGCTAAGCCAATATGTCAAACTTATGATATCATCATCTGATGCTATTAAAAAAAACAATCACCTCAATAAGCTTCAATAAAGGACAATATATAAGTTTCAATATAATAGTTTTGTCAAATAAAAAAAAAATAAAAGCATTTATTACAACTGATATTTTATTTGTGGCATTCCAGTAGCGATGACATGTAATTTATTTTTTTCATGTGTCAGGAAAATGCAAAATGTTCTAAATGTAAATAGCGCTGCTCTATCTACTTATAACTCTTCATGGCATTTTGTATTCCTTTTAGAATTATGTAGAGACCTACCATAACTTTAGGAATGTAAATATGTCATACCTTGTTTCCAATCCAGCAGCAGATTTATTTATTTAAAATTAGTTTTAATGATCACGTTTTAGTCTATGACTACATCCAATTACTGGAGCAATGCGTTACCGTTCACAATTAATAAATAAAAATATTAATTGGGACCGCACGTAAGGCCGCGATAAGTTCAGAGGTGCTTAGATTGAATACTGTCTCTGTTCCTAGACTTGATAGTAACTGCATGATCGGCTTTATTTGTCAATCGAGTTTCAGATATTTTTTTTGTAATGAAATATCTTTCTGCACCACTGTCATCATTTTACTTAAATATTAATATCTTATTTCCACACAAAAGAGTACCAATAGGGGTTTTATTAAGATTGTCTATCTTATTTAGAAATAGAATTTTACTTTGTTTACAATTTTTAGAGCAACAATTATTTTCAGTGTGGCCTTGTGTATTGCAATTTGTACAGACAAGTAAAGTGGACTTATATTCACTGCTCTTATTATCAGAACTATTCATATTCTCAAAATTCTTTCGTCTAATTGATCGCTATTCATAACAATAACAATGCCGCCGGCCTTTAAGTGATTTGCCAGCTTTAACTATCATAATGCTATCACTTACCCCTATTTTATCTTTATATTGAATAATTATCCAAACCATTCCAAATAAAATAGATGCTATTATAGCTATTATAAGCAGATGAGGAATGTTACCACGCCATACTGGGTTTTTAAACTAATTCGATTATTTCTAGCTTCTGTTCTGATAAGATTTTAAGCTAAGTTTTTACACAGTCGGATATTAGCATTTTTAAGCGGATGGTTCCATCGACTACTTTGTTACTGTCAACACTTATGTCAATAGGGTCGTCCCTATTTGACTCACTGTTATTTTCTATTTCAGCAATATCAGGAAATTGTTGAATGTTTTTAATGTTCACTGTTATTCTAACTATACATACTTGATTGGATAAGAACCTCACTTCTCATGTTTGGAATAAGGGCCCTATTTATTTAAGTAAAAAGCTTTATTCGACAAAAATACTGGCTTGTTCGTCCGATAGGCTGAACCAGACAATGTGTCAATGTCTACATGTATCCAAAGGAGACTGTTCTTTTACCATTCCGTGGAGTTGATGTCACTCATTTATGTATATATATATATATATATATATATATATATATATATATATATACATATATATATATATATATATATATATATATATATATACATATATATATATATATATATATATATATATATACATATATATATATATATATATATATATATATATATATATACATATATATATATATATATATATATATATACATATATATATATATATATATATATATATATATATATATACATATATATATATATATATATATATATATACATATATATATATATATATATATATATATATATATATATACATATATATATATATATATATATATATATTCTCTGGTCTATCTACTATCTAAAACTATCTGTTTAATTTTTTTTTGCTATATATATGCATAAATTTACGACCATGCCCCAGCAGGATTCGAACTCGCAGCTGTCGCCACAGTAGAAGGACCGTCCTATCGCCTTTACCACTGCGCCACCAAGCCGGCCTCTCTGATACAATTATTGACATTATTTAATTTTTAAACATATATTTTATTTTACAAATGTACAATTATTTATAACATTTCTTTATTAAGGATATATTATTTAACATTTTTCAGTACCTGTATTGTTATAATTTAATGTCATCATTAATAATTTTGAGATATGGTGCGAGGTCGCCCCAGTTTGCAGGATGACCGTGTTAGCACTTAAATCCAACATCCAATCCCCGTGCAATAATCAGATATTAAGTCGTTATTATTGTTAATCTTTAAATATGTTTTGTTACTTCTTTTAACTAATTTCATATAATAATTTTAATGGAGGTATTTCGGCCTTGAACTGTGTAATATTTTAATTAAATTTCAAAGAAGGTATCTTAAGATGTTCAAAACAACTAAATTATTAGTTCACCTATTTGAACTACAAAATCATAAACATAAGACTGTTCTATAATAAAAAAAAATTGAACATGTTAAAACTTCGTTCAATAGAGAGTGACCCTTATTAATACATCTCAACAAAAGAATAATGAAATTGATATTTCACAATATTATACTGTAAAAAAGATGTTGATAAATGTCAAAACATAATTTTATATCCCGTCATTATGGTCTGAAAGTCGACTCTATTCAATTTATGGTTACAATTCGTCCACTCAGACAACTCTTTAAAAAGACACACGGCGTGTATCATTATAAAACCTGTAAACTGTTCTAATATAAATAAAATTGACCATGTTTAAACTTGGAAGAAAATCAGATTTATTTTTTTATCTTATTGCTTTTGATCCGTTCAATAGAAAGTGACCCTCACTAATACATTACAACAAAAAAATATTGAAACTGATATTTCATAATATTATACCAAAAAAAGATGTTAATAAATTTCAAAACATAACTTTATACTGCATCATTATAGTGTCATAATCGACTCTATTCAATTTATATTTACAATTCGTCCACTCAGACAACCCTTTGCAGTGTCTAATATTTTCTTATAACTGCTTTTTACAGCGGTAATAAGGGACAATAAAAGAGACCCTTGTTAATACACGTCAACAAAGAATATTGAAAGTGATATTTCATAATATTATACCAAAACAAGATGTTAATAAATGTCAAAACATAACTTTATAATGGGTCATTATAGTGTCAAAATCGACTCTATTAAATTTATATTTACACTTCGTCCACTCAGTCAGCCCTCACACGGGGTCTAATATTTTCTTATAACTGTTTTTTGCAGCTGTTATAAAGGACAATAAAATAGATCCTCGTTAGTACACCTCAAAAAAGAAACATCAATTTTTCAGTATTAAACCAAAAAGAGTTTAATTATTATGGAAATTAATTAATTCATATTGAGTTATTATAATTTTTTTGTTCCAGCTAATTGTACTAGTAGAAAGTAAGGATAAACGATTAAAGACTATAGGAACACATAGATGAAGAAACGAAAAATGCAGCATTTAAAATGAAATTTGCTATATAATTTACATAATATAAATAATTATGAATTATTAACCGTATTTAAGTAAGCATTTTAAAGCATTTGTAAATATTAAGCCGGTTACCGATTAATGCAATAAGATATATCAGTAAATGACATACTTTTCTTTGAACTTTATAGACCTAATTTAGTTTTGAAACATCAGTAGTTAATTTAATAATTCTAAATGCATTCCACGAATGAATTACCCAATCAGACATACTGTCTGATCAATTTTTTTTAAATTTGGGGAATACATACTTATGTATAAATCCCGTACATCATCCACTGATTGTGCACTAGCAATCACAACACTACAGAACCAATAAACCAATTTGCAGATTAAGACTATACCAAGCGTGTCCAATGTAAGATGCAGTTAATAAAAACAAAGAAAATTATGATATTATTCAAGATTTATTTTTAATTAAATATGATAAACAATTTAATTATTGATAATATTTTATTATATAGTGATAGATGTGCCCAAATTAAATTAAAACATTTTTTTTGAAATTGTATATAACACCAAGGATTAGTTATCAATACCTGTATTGACATTTTCTAGTGATACTGACCAGTCAAGACCGAAATGATAATCAAAAAATATAGACAGAACAGAGAACGTATATGAGTTACTTTACTACCATCTATAGTAGAAAGTCCAAATTGTATTATAATATATAATTTAACTCATTCATACCGAAAGATTACTACTGTATTACTATATTATTTATTTCTGTTTTTAAGACAGCTAGATAATGAAAACCTTATTAAGGAATTTTTCAAGGTAAATCTAATTTCTATAAGATATTTCCGTATTTCTTTTTTCATCAGAAATGTCTACTTAGAAATCTGGTAATCTAAGTATGTTTTATTGGTCCATTTGTTTTTGAATAATTTAGAGTACATGTTTTATAGCTTTAACAGTGTTCTTGTTGTCAGTGTTTGCTGTATAATACACATTTTAATAATACTTGTGTGTTTACAAAACACGGCACAATTAAAAAAAAATCTGATCTGTTCTTCCAGGACAATAAGCCTGAAGTGTTATGTACTTCTGTATCGGTTACCTACGTTAAATTTTGTGGAGATTATTATTAAAAAACAATAATTCTTAAATCACGCAAAATGTAAACTAACGAGGATAAAATCTTAACGGATCCTTGACGCGTCACTGTATTCTATGTAGAATGAGAATTTAAGTTAATTAGCTAAATTGATTAAATCCGGAATGAATTGATTCGGTCATTCTGCTAATATATGGAAATGTAAGTTATAAAAACATAGAGACATCTAATTAATCAAAATAAAAACAATTAAAATAATATAACAAATATTAATTATTAAATTAAAATGAATACGAAGGACAGATAAAGCAAGCTTTATTGCTTTTTTAATATAAACATTTAGGCCAACGTTCATGTCAGTGCTGCAACGATTATGTAATTTTTAGTAAGCACATAGTGTCCTTTTGATAAAGTAATTTTTATTGAATTAAGTCAAAATAATTAAAATACGTTGAAAACGTATCAAGTTAAAGTTTTTTGCGGCCTCAGCCGAACAATACGTTAATCCAAGGCTCCTTGCCCATCCTTGCGAGGTATACAATGCTGCCAATGATCGAGCCATCATCCAACAAACGTAGTTTAGCTTTAATTTAACCCAAATTGTAACAAAACAAGACAAAAGCCGGTAAATATTTAAACGAGTCAAGTTAAATTTCTTTGCGGCCTTAGCCGATTCCTACGTTCGAATGCAAGCGTTCTTGACCGCCCTTAAGAGCTAATTGGATTACTGGCTAATTGGAATAAAATCACAATTATCAGTACATAATAAATTGCTATTATATAAGCAAATATTGAAACCTATATGGACATATGGATTTCAATTATGGGGATGTTCGGCACAGAGTAACATAAAATAAATACAAATTTTTCAGAACAAAGTCCTTAGAGCTATTGTAGGTGCACCCAAATACTATTGGGCTGATTACTTACATCGAGACCTTCAGATCCCCACAGTCAGTCAAGAAATCAAGAGAATTGCAAGGGGGCATGAGGAAAGACTCCATTCTCATACGAATATTGAATATTTGCAACTTTTGGATACCAATAGAACAGGACACAGACTCAAAAGAATCAAAGCATCTGATCTTGTGTAGTATTGTGTAGTGAGGTGCAGATATTAAAAAATTCAGCAGTGAGATGTATAAACATTATTTCATCATAGACTGAGTTAGGGCCGATGGGTCCTCCTTGTTATATACCTAGATTTAAGTTAGTATAAAGACAAATTGTAGGTTAGACGGAAACGACTAGTAACAATGTATTAATTAAATAATTATAAAAAATTTTATAAATAGCATTTAATTAAATCTAATTTCCATTGTCCTTCTATTATCAACAAAGTTTTAGTAAATGTGAATTATTACGCCGCTGAACATTATAACAAAGTATCATAAGTAAGGTTATTTTCAGAACTATAACAACTTCCGTGCATTTAACATGTTATAAGTGTACATGCTCTTTCTTTACTTTTATGTTATAAGCATAAGTATGGAATAATAGATGAAGTAATATATGTTTGTATATTAAAACGTAAAATATATGAATAAAACAATTTTGAAAATGATATTAGACTTTAGCATGTATATTAAAACAATAAAGAACAAAATTAGGTAATTCATTTTGTAAAAAAATAGAAACGCATATTAAGCAAATATATTTACAATTATTAAATTAACCATTGATTTTGCAAAATTTAGTTTAAAGAACAAAATATCATATAGTCACATATATTATTGCATTAATCATAACACCTTAATATCTTTCATCCATAATTCCTACCTAAAATATATATATAATAAAAAAATAAAATTTCCAAATAGAATAGCATTATTCTTTACTTATTTTTTTCAATATTCGAACTCGCCCTTGCAGATAGCTCATCTTTAGTTTGTCTTCGATTATTTTCAATGATCTATTACTTTCTACTTTGTCTTATTTACCATTTATCCCAATTAAAATTCTACTATTTTATAACTGTTAATATTCTATGCAATATTTATTTTAACTTTTGATGAAAAAATTAACGTATTTATTGACTGCAGTATTCGGTTAGTGTTTGGTTAGGAAATGCATTTACTAATAAAGCCATTAAAAATGAAATTAATCATAAGTCAATAGTATACAAATTTACAAAAAGATCTTAACAGCCTTTAGAATGAATAGAATTCTTAACCACTTTTTGAAAAAGCTCACCTGCTATTCCAGTAGTCAATTTCACTGGATAATGGAGCTGCCATTAAATTTTAAGTCGATGAAAATAAATTTGACTATATATAAATAAATATAATAAAAGTTATAGCTATATAATTATGTATATAGTTAGTTATATAGGTAGTTAACTATATAGTTAGTTAGCTATATAGTTATATAGTTATTTAGCTTAGTTTTATTAACATATAGGAGTATTAGGGTTTAAGCTATATATTTTTTCAAAGTAAAGTAATTAAAAATAAAATATTGTATATAAAATAATAACATCTAAAACCAATAAATTAAACTCACAATAAAATAATACAATTTAATTTTTTTTTTCTCTTCAGTACTTACGACCTCAGCAAACATAGATAGTACCTGAAATAAAATTAAAAGACAATAATTCAATTAACTTTGCCACTATAAATACTCGTCCACTTTTTTTTAAACTTAATGTAGTGGTGTTCGGTGTGTGATAGATATCTCAGTGTTTTGAAGAAATTTCTTAGTGAAAGTGTCCATTATGTTAGTACTAACAGAGACTGTTAACTTTAAAGGAAGCAATCTTACGTAAGTTTCATTTAAAATATATATATATATATATATATATATATATATATATATATATATATATATATATATATATATATATAAATATATATATATATAGAAAAATGTTAGTGCTATTCGTTTCATTAAACTAATCTGTAAAAACTATTTAACTAATAACTGCAGCTATAGTAATAACAATTTGCTTTTACAGCATCGTAGAATATAATTTTAAGAAAGTCATAAGGCCAGAGGATACAGAAAATTCCTGGAAATTGGAGGATAATCGAACCAGAATAAAATTTCTGCTGTAAGTAGATATATTGATTGTTGATATGTTGATGATTTATATATAAATAATATAATAAGATATAACATAATGTAATAATATATCTGAGAATTGAAGAGCTGGATGTTTTCGCTTTGTTGTTCGGAATTCTATAATTCTGCAAAAACATTTTGTCTCCCGGTGAATATCACACTATTTATACAAAGACTAGTTCAGATTATTGTTACCACTAATTGTTTTGATACAGGATGGATACTCACACGGCCATTCTGACAATTTAATTCGTTCTCGAATTAACTCCAGTATATAGCTTATAATTTTTTTAAATTCAATTTCAATCATTTTAAGTGACTATATTATAAGTGACCCCATTTATTAGAAACACGTAACGCATTTTAATATTTCTAAAGTTTTTTTTTTAATTTTCTTGTTTTTTTTTGTAATTATTATATTTTTTTTATTTTACATTGTGTTATCAGAATTATTTTTCTTCATTTGTGTTTAAGGTTTCTATTTTTTAATTGTTATATAGAGCCTGTGTGCTGACACAGGCTCTATATTCAGACGCACTAACACGTGTTTACTGGAAAATAATTATTTTTTTTTAAACTTTATTATGTTTTCCAAATCTAAAAATGTCTGAAATCCGAAGATTTAAAGTCGCTCCATGAAACAAAATCATCTTGAATTGATTACAAATTTCAAAACATGTCACCTTTTTCAAATTGATAAATATGTCGCATACCAATCCTGCAACAACTAGAAATAATTTTGATTTAAAAATCAGAGTTAAATTAGTTTAGAGCTTATTCGTTGTCAAATATGTCACAAGCCGCGCCGCCATTCTACTAATAGATCTAATGCTAACAACCTAAACTTGACCATTAAGGTCGTAAAACGACCAATGACCATTTTTTTGAAGTATTTATAACATATTTACATATAGCAAAAATATGTTGATATTTAAACATGATAATATCATCCTAATTTTGATCAGCAAAACTTTTCTTGGCCATACAACTTTGAATTGATTGCTTTTTCGGAATCAAGCTTTTAGACATTTTCAGCATAAAATTTTAACATGCCCTTATTCTGACACTAACCAACTGTTTGATTAACTTAATATAATTACTAGTTTAAGCGAGTAATAAAACTTACAAAATATTTTAGTCATTAAAATTCATTTTAGAAAGTGACAATACTGAACGGGTCTCTTATTAAAAAAAAAACTGAAGAAAGCCGACTATCCGAAAATGTGCAACATATGTTTGAAATTATGCAGTCCCGAACTATTCGTATTCTGCTAATATTAATCTTAAAGGATGAGACTCGGTTTTACTGACTGGCCTGACTTATTCAGACCGGTCGGCTTTGTTATTGTTCTTGAAACCTAAAAAGTCCAATCCTAAAACATCATAAAATGTAGAAAAATTATTTTAAAATACTTTTAACATAGAAAATATTATCGAACAAAAGTGGTGTAAAAATAAAAGGTTTTCTTAACTGTTTTGACTGACTTGATGAGGTTTTCTGCAATACTTTTAATACAGCAGTAAAAGTAATTTTGAATAGTGTAAAGTTTTAGAAATTTTATTATTTTTGGAGTTTTGTTTGTTATAATTTGTTAAAAATGTTAGAAACTTTTTGTAGTTTTCGAAATTCCCTTTAATTTAAATTGCTTAGCAAAATATTTCAAATGATAATGTTTATTTGAGAAGTGAAAATATTTGTGAGCACTTTTATATTATAATTGGAATGTTAAATTAGCAGATTGCCTTTTGAAATATTAGTAATTTCTGTAATTTTCAATATTCTTTCTAACTTAAGTTGTTTAAGCAAAATAATTCAAACAATAATATTTATTTGAAAAGTGAAAATATTAGTAATACTTTAATTAGAATGTTAAATTACTCTATTATCCAAACTATTAATATTTATCGCATCAAATATAACAACAAAAATTTGGTGTTAGTTCTGTCAGTTAACAGAAAAAGCCAATTAAAATATAAAAATATATTGCAAAACTTACTATTTTTTTCTCAAACGAATATGATCTCCAAATGTTGATTTTTTTAAATATGAACAGATAGTACTTACAGTTTCTTTATTCTTCAGACCAGAATTTTCTAACATCTTAAATGATTGTCCATCTTCATGCAATGATAATACATCAATGTTGTTGATGTCTTTTTTAACAATGCTCTTAAAATTAAGTTGCGGACAACTGGTCCGAATTTAGCAAAATGAGTGCGGTCTAGTGTCCTTAGGATACATTACCCCATAAAAATCTCCGAATTTGGCGCATGCGCTTATTGAGTCTCCATTAATTTTTAAACAGAGAGTAATCCGAGTTTGGCGCATGCGTACGTTCAGCTTCATTTACTTGCATTTTTTATCGTAATTATTAGATTTAATGTCGAAAATATATATAAGCATGTAATTAGGTTCAATTTTATGCAAAAAAGTATTGATTAAAAAGAGATAATAAAAATAAATTCTATATGATTTGAAATTAACGGAATTATTTATGGCTTACTCGAATAATTTTACAATTCATAGTTGACAGTACGACACAGCTACTTCAGGGAAACCGGAGAAGAGACTGTTGAGTATCTGTGTCGGGGTTTAGAGGTCCAGCTCCATTCTTAGGTCCTTGATTGAAGGCGGGATTTGGGTGTTTTCTCTTCTTGGTGGGAATTTTATAACTCTGTAAAAACCTTTTGTCTCCTGGGGAATATCATATGATTTAGAATAAATCTTAAAATACCTATCTACAATACACTAAACATCTTGGTGCCGTGAATTCACTGTTATTTTACTTGGTTTATTGTTTATTTTATATATTTATATGTTTTATATATTCATTATTAATATGTATTATTATATTATATTATTATTTTACTTGTTTTACTTATATATTATATTTAACATGTTTTAGGTCAGATATGCTGGAGAGGACTGAACTCTATACCTACTTTACAGGAAGGGAGCTCGAGCAGAAAATATTTCTAAAGAGCCACAATATAGATCAATATTACCGATATGTAGTCAGAGTGATACTAGATTTGTATAAAATTTCGGACTATCTTCACCCTACTGTATGTCTACTTTTGACAAGTAATTTTCCTCTAAAATAAATAGGAAGTATACTTCACCATTAATTGCATAAATATCACATCTTAACCATCTTAAGAACATTATTATGTAATTTTCTACTATCTTAAATGATACCTGTGCTTGTCTTATTTGCAAATTATCAATTGCAAGTATGTTGCATCTTTAGTGTTAATTGTATCACCAAAAATTGTATATCATATCTTAAGTTTGCACCATAACTAGGTAATTTTGTAGCTCTTAGAATAGAGAGTTTACATATATTATTTGTAAAAGAATCACTTGCATTCATCTTTAACGTTCGGTACATCAACTGTGTAAGTCAAAAAATAATAATTCGCTTCCAGTCAACATAATTTTGTACATGTAGCAAAATGTAGTTATATTTTTAATATAAAATTATACAATAGCAACAAACATACTTTAATTTTCCTATTTATACCCCCCTTTAGTACTATTATAGGAATACTAGCAGACCCGACAAACATAATATCATAACGTTATTCCTCATCCTGAGTGATGTGTAATGCTTATCAACGATTTTATTTATTGTTTCAACACACGTGTAGTAATATCATGGCCATTCATTGATGTTTGACTTGTCAACAACAAAAGTTAATTTAATCCCAGTTTGGTTATTGAAATAGAATAATGCATAGAGTATATTCAAAGTTATTTTGAGCATACGTTCTCTAAATTTGTGACGCCAAAACGTCGCAATACTGCCTCATCAACTCTGAGTTTGATGAAGCTGATACTAAGTGTTTTTTAAGACTGTAAAGGTTCGAATTATCGAAAGACCTAATTGTAATTTAAAAAAAGGGCTAAGCCAATATGTCAAACTTATGATATCATCATCTGATGCTATTAAAAAAAACAATCACCTCAATAAGCTTCAATAAAGGACAATATATAAGTTTCAATATAATAGTTTTGTCAAATAAAAAAAAAATAAAAGCATTTATTACAACTGATATTTTATTTGTGGCATTCCAGTAGCGATGACATGTTATTTATTTTTTTCATGTGTCAGGAAAATGCAAAATGTTCTAAATGTAAATAGCGCTGCTCTATCTACTTATAACTCTTCATGGCATTTTGTATTCCTTTTAGAATTATGTAGAGACCTACCATAACTTTAGGAATGTAAATATGTCATACCTTGTTTCCAATCCAGCAACAGATTTATTTATTTAAAATTAGTTTTAATGATCACGTTTTAGTCTATGACTACATCCAATTACTGGAGCAATGCGTTACCGTTCACAATTAATAAATAAAAATATTAATTGGGACCGCACGTAAGGCCGCGATAAGTTCAGAGGTGCTTAGATTGAATACTGTCTCTGTTCCTAGACTTGATAGTAACTGCATGATCGGCTTTATTTGTCAATCGAGTTTCAGATATTTTTTTTGTAATGAAATATCTTTCTGCACCACTGTCATCATTTTACTTAAATATTAATATCTTATTTCCACACAAAAGAGTACCAATAGGGGTTTTATTAAGATTGTCTATCTTATTTAGAAATAGAATTTTACTTTGTTTACAATTTTTAGAGCAACAATTATTTTCAGTGTGGCCTTGTGTATTGCAATTGGTACAGACAAGTAAAGTGGACTTATATTCACTGCTCTTATTATCAGAACTATTCATATTCTCAAAATTCTTTCGTCTAATTGATCGCTATTCATAACAATAACAATGCCGCCGGCCTTTAAGTGATTTGCCAGCTTTAACTATCATAATGCTATCACTTACCCCTATTTTATCTTTATATTGAATAATTATCCAAACCATTCCAAATAAAATAGATGCTATTATAGCTATTATAAGCAGATGAGGAATGTTACCACGCCATACTGGGTTTTTAAACTAATTCGATTATTTCTAGCTTCTGTTCTGATAAGATTTTAAGCTAAGTTTTTACACAGTCGGATATTACCATTTTTAAGCGGATGGTTCCATCGACTACTTTGTTACTGTCAACACTTATGTCAATAGGGTCGTCCCTATTTGACTCACTGTTATTTCCTATTTCAGCAATATCAGGAAATTGTTGAATGTTTTTAATGTTCACTGTTATTCTAACTATACATACTTGATTGGATAAGAATCTCACTTCTCATGTTTGGAATAAAGGCCCTATTTATTTAAGTAAAAAGTTTTATTCGACAAAAAATTATTAAGAAATTATTAAGAGAGATTAAGAATTAAGATTAATATTAAGATTATATATATATATATATATATATATATATATATATATATATATATATATATATATATATATATATATATATATATATATATATATATATATATATATATATATATATATATATATATATATATATATATATATATATATATATATGTATGTACGTATATATATATATATATATATATATATATATATATACATATATATATATATATATATATATATATATATATAATTTAATGTTCAATATAATGCTTTGTACAAAGTTATTATAAATATTTAAATTAATTAAAATATTTATAAATATTCATCATAAATATCAATGAATTAATATTATATATTCATACCTATTTGTCAGATCAGATATCAATATGTTATCAATATGTCAGATATCAATATGTTATAACTGGTAATTGTTAAATTTAAATCCAGTAATTGTTGCAAATTATCTTTTAATAAATGTTATGTTCAATTTATCTTGGCTATCGTTCCTTTCTATCATTGTATTCCAATTGTGAGTAAAGACGTGTCCGGAGAGATGGTTAGTGAAAAGAACAAAAGTGAATCATCTGTGTCACAAATGCGGCGTTGAAAAAAGTCTGACAATAATATTTTAAAAACTGGATTTAAAAGAAAATGTGAAAGTGCGTTGGGAAGAAAATCAGTACATAAGAAAATAAATGTAAAGTGCCATAAAGCGTTAAGGGTCGAAAACTCAACATCTGTACCACAAATGAAGCGTACAATAATTTGTAACATGAATATAACAGTAATAATGACATAAAACAATAATAAGTATTATTTTAATAATACGTAGAAAAAATATGGATAACAACACTGCACACAAAACAGATAAAATGGAAATATCGACATCAGGCGTATCACATATTGCAGTTTTGAATCTAGAGAATACAACTAGAACCCAAAACGAACAGGTACCCTACAATGCGTAGATGAACGAAAAGGAGAGCATTGAAATTGTACGAGCCAATACGCAAAACAATTAAATGCCCTCTAGCTACAACTAAATAAATAAAGCTCTGAGGGACAAAACAATGATAAACCACCAAGCGAACAAAAGCAGTCCAATTCTAACATATGAAACAGATTAAAGGATTGTAGAAAGAAGTAGGTTGGATAACGGTTAAACATAAAAAAAGAAAAGCAAATAATTACACAGGATCTTCACCGCAGCAATTAAAAATAAAACAAAACAATGAACAAAATAAAGAAATAAGAACGCTGGAAGATAACTGGAAGTGGCCTGTTCCAGTTATCGTAATTAATGTTATCTAGAGTTGTTGAAAATGCAGTGGCACTATTATGAAGACAAACAAATCAGAGACATCAAAGTTATGGCAAGAGGGCTTTTATAAGCAGCTAAAACTGAAAAAAATAACGTGAAAAAAAATACAAGATTGGGATCCAGAATGACACCAAATAAAGGTAAGGAACTGCCTAAAGAGGCTGCTGAACTAAGATGTGAATTGGAAAACCGACTTAGTGGCCAACTGATCAAGAGAAAACCCCAGACCTCTTAGATTTCTTCATAGTAAGAAACATAACATCCAACTATATAAAAGTCGAAGATAATTTTGAGTTAAGTTCAGATCATAGGCCAGTGATTCTGACGTTGAGCTAAAATATATTAAGGAAAGAAAGATACCCAATGATAACAAACAAGAGAAAAGACTGGGAAGGATTTGCTGAAGAATTGAACAAGCGAATTCAACTAAATGTACTGTTCACGATAACTGAACAATTAAATTTTGAAGCAGAACAATTCGTAGTAGATATTTAACAAGCTGCTTGGAATAATACTCCAGAACAACAGACAGAATTTACAGAGTACAATTAAATGAATTAATTATCCAAAAGAAATGAAGGAAATGGTTGCTGAAAAACGAAAATTACGAAAAAAAAAATGACAACAAAACAGAACACCTGAAAATAAAAATAATTTAAACAATATAACCCAAAGACTGAAAAGGAAAATACTGGAAATTAAAAACAAAATCATAAATGATCCTTTGATCCTTTTTGAGCAATTTAACAGATGATAAAGAAACTGATTACTCACTCTGGAAAGCCACAAAATATCTAAAGCTCTCATCTCTCCATAGTCCACCTATGTGGAAATTGGGCACGTAACAATCACCAAAAAGCAGAAGCATTGGCTGAATATCTAGAAAAAAATTTTAAACCAAGCGAAACTAATATTGAATATAATTTCCCGGGCATAGAAGCTAACAATTCGATGATTGAATTAGTCATGCCGTCGGAGTTAACCAGTTAAGTAATTAAAATTGACATTAACCCCAGGAAATCACCTGGCTACGATTTAACAACAGGAGAATTACTGCAAAAACTACCAAGAAAGGGAATTATAAAAGTCACCAACTTGATCAACAGCTCAACAGCCTATAGAGAATATAGCAAATAAAAGCCTATAGACCTATATCACTGCGGACAGTAATATCTAAACTTTTGAGAAACTCCTGTTGAAAAGAATAAAACCGATCATAGAATGAAAAAAAACAATACCAACCCACAAGTTTCGGTTTATTAACAACCATTCAACAATTGACCAGATCCACAGAATAACAGGTGTTATTGTAAAGGCTTACGAAAGTAAAAAAGTATGCTCAGCTATATTCTTAGATATGGCACAAGACTTCGATGAGGTTTGACATGAAGGTCTTTTTCAAGAACTACAGAAAATGTTACCAAAACAACACACCAAACTACTAAAATCAAGTCTACTCAATCAATCAAGAGTCAAACAACAAGAAACTTGCTCTACAATAAAAGAAGCTAAAGCTGGTGTACCACAAGGACGTGTACTGGGATAATGTTTTATCTACTCTACGCCTGTGATATACCACAAAAGGAGAATATTACGATTGCTACATGTGCTGATGATACTGTAATTATGGCTGTCGGAGACAATAGTGAAGAAGCCTCACAAAAATTACAACAGGCAAGTGATAATATAAATAAATGGACACAAGCATGGAAAATAAGAATTAACGATAGTAAATCTACACATGTGCAATTCAACCATAAACAGGCCGTACAAGCGCCAATAACATTAAATAATACTATCATTCTATACAGCAACAACAACGGTAAATATTTCGGAATGAATCTTGATGCAAAACTTCGCTGGAAGGAAAATATAAACAAGAAAAGAAAATAACTGGAATAGAAATATAGGGAAATGTACTGGCTGATTGAAACAAAATCACAATAATCAGTACATAATAAATTGCTATAATATAAGCAAATAGTGAAATCTATATGGACATAGGGTGTTCAATCATGTGGATGTTCTGCAAAGAGTAACACAAATAAAATACACATTTTTCAGCACAATGTCCTGAGAGGTATTGTGGGCGCACCCACATATAGGACTGATTACCTATATCGAGACTTTCAGATACCCACAGTCAGTCAAGAAATCAAGAGAATTGCAAGCGGTCATGACAAAAGACTCCATTCTCACGAGCATATTAAAGTATTGGAAAATTGGAAAATACTTTTGTATAACACCAGAACAGGATCCAGATTCAAAAGTATCAAACGATCTGATCTTATGTAGTGTTGTGTAGTGAGGTGCGTATAATAAAAAATATAGTAGAGAAATGTATTTCACTAGAAACATTATTTCACTAGAGACTGAGATAGGGCCGATGGGTCTTTCTAATTATATATCTATATTTAGGTTATCATAAAACAAATTGTAAGTTAGACGGAAACGACTAGTAACAATGTAATAATTAAATAATATTAAAAATAATAAAAATTCTATATATGAGTTATGTAACAAGATGTTTATTTACTTAAAAAATATAATGTTAGATGGTGATACTAAATTGATCTCCATTTAAAAATAAATAATTTATATTATGATACTAAAGTGAATACCAAATTAAATATAAAATTCCAATATTAATTCTAATTGAATTTAAATGTGAAATTATATAGAAATCGAACAATAAATAAAAAAGTAACAAATATTTGTAATTTTTATAAACTTTTAAATGTCCTCTATTAGTGTTTCTTTATATATTTACTTGCCATTCCTCACACATTACAGTGTGGTGTGTTATAACTTAATTGTACTAGTAGAAAGTACGGATAAACGAGTAAAGACTATAGGAACACATAGATGAAGAAACGAAAAATGCAGCATTTAAAATGAAATTTGCTATATAATTTACATAATATAAATAATTATGAATTATTAACCGTATTTAAGTAAGCATTTTAAAGCATTTGTAAATATTAAGCCGGTTACCGATTAATGCAATAAGATATATCAGTAAATGACATACTTTTCTTTGAACTTTATAGACCTAATTTTGTTTTGAAACATCAGTAGTTAATTTAATAATTCTAAATGCATTCCACGAATGAATTACCCAATCAGACGTACTGTCTGATCAATTTTTTTTAAATTTGGGGAATACATACTTATGTATAAATCCCGTACATCATCCATTGATTGTGCACTAGCAATCACAACACTACAGAACCAATAAACCAATTTGCAGATTAAGACTATACCAAGCATGTCCAATGTAAGATGCAGTTAATAAAAACAAAGAAAATTATGATATTATTCAAGATTTATTTTTAATTAAATATGATAAACAATTTAATTATTGATAATATTTTATTATATAGTGATAGATGTGCCCAAATTAAATTAAAACATTTTTTTTTGAAATTTTATATAACACCAAGGATTAGTTATCAATACCAGTATTGACATTTTCTAGTGATACTGACCAGTCAAGACCGAAATGATAATCAAAAAATATAGACAGAACAGAGAACGTATATGAGTTACTTTACTACCATCTATAGTGGAAAGTCCAAATTGTATTATAATATATAATTTAACTCATTCATACCGAAAGATTACTACTGTATTACTATATTATTTATTTCTGTTTTTAAGACAGCTAGATAATGAAAACCTTATTAAGGAATTTTTCAAGGTAAATCTAATTTCTATAAGATATTTCCGTATTTCTTTTTTCATCAGAAATGTCTACTTAGAAATCTGGTAATCTAAGTATGTTTTATTGGTCCATTTGTTTTTGAATAATTTAGAGTACATGTTTTATAGCTTTAACAGTGTTCTTGTTGTCAGTGTTTGCTGTATAATACACATTTTAATAATACTTGTGTGTTTACAAAACACGGCACAATTAAAAAAAAATCTGATCTGTTCTTCCAGGACAATAAGCCTGAAGTGTTATGTACTTCTGTATCGGTTACCTACGTTAAATTTTGTGGAGATTATTATTAAAAAACAATAATTCTTAAATCATGCAAAATGTAAACTAACGAGGATAAAATCTTAACGGATCCTTGACGCGTCACTGTATTCTATGTAGAATGGGAATTTAAGTTAATTAGCTAAATTGATTAAATCCGGAATGAATTGATTCGGTCATTCTGCTAATATATGGAAATGTAAGTTATAAAAACATAGAGACATCTAATTAATCAAAATAAAAACAATTAAAATAATATAACAAATATTAATTATTAAATTAAAATGAATACGAAGGACAGATAAAGCAAGCTTTATTGCTTTTTTAATATAAACATTTAGGCCAACGGTCATGTCAGTGCTGCAACGATTATGTAATTTTTAGTAAGCACATAGTGTCCTTTTGATAAAGTAATTTTTATTGAATTAAGTCAAAATAATTAAAATACGTTGAAAACGTATCAAGTTAAAGTTTTTTGCGGCCTCAGCCGAACAATACGTTAATCCAAGACTCCTTGCCCATCCTTGCGAGGTATACAATGCTGCCAATGATCGAGCCATCATCCAACAAACGTAGTTTAGCTTTAATTTAACCCAAATTGTAACAAAACAAGACAAAAGCCGGTAAATATTTAAACGAGTCAAGTTAAATTTCTTTGCGGCCTTAGCCGATTCCTACGTTCGAATGCAAGCGTTCTTGACCGCCCTTGAGAGCTAATTGGATTACTGGCTAATTGGAATAAAATCACAATTATCAGTACATAATAAATTGCTATTATATAAGCAAATATTGAAACCTATATGGACATATGGATTTCAATTATGGGGATGTTCGGCACAGAGTAACATAAAATAAATACAAATTTTTCAGAACAAAGTCCTTAGAGCTATTGTGGGTGCACCCAAATACTATTGGGCTGATTACTTACATCGAGACCTTCAGATACCCACAGTCAGTCAAGAAATCAAGAGAATTGCAAGGGGGCATGAGGAAAGACTCCATTCTCATACGAATATTGAATATTTGCAACTTTTGGATACCAATAGAACAGGACACAGACTCAAAAGAATCAAAGCATCTGATCTTGTGTAGTATTGTGTAGTGAGGTGCAGATATTAAAAAATTCAGCAGTGACATGTATAAACATTATTTCATCATAGACTGAGTTAGGGCCGATGGGTCCTCCTTGTTATATACCTAGATTTAAGTTAGTATAAAGACAAATTGTAGGTTAGACGGAAACGACTAGTAACAATGTATTAATTAAATAATTATAAAAAATTTTATAAATAGCATTTAATTAAATCTAATTTCCATTGTCCTTCTATTATCAACAAAGTTTTAGTAAATGTGAATTATTACGCCACTGAACATTATAACAAAGTATCATAAGTAAGGTTATTTTCAGAACTATAACAACTTCCGTGCATTTAACATGTTATAAGTGTACATGCTCTTTCTTTACTTTTATGTTATAAGCATAAGTATGGAATAATAGATGAAGTAATATATGTTTGTATATTAAAACGTAAAATATATGAATAAAACAATTTTGAAAATGATATTAGACTTTAGCATGTATATTAAAACAATAAAGAACAAAATTAGGTAATTCATTTTGTAAAAAAATAGAAACGCATATTAAGCAAATATATTTACAATTATTAAATTAACCATTGATTTTGCAAAATTTAGTTTAAAGAACAAAATATCATATAGTCACATATATTATTGCATTAATCATAACACCTTAATATCTTTCATCCATAATTCCTATCTAAAATATATATATAATAAAAAAATAAAATTTCCAAATAGAATAGCATTATTCTTTACTTATTTTTTTCAATATTCGAACTCGCCCTTGCAGATAGCTCATCTTTAGTTTGTCTTCGATTATTTTCAATGATCTATTACTTTCTACTTTGTCTTATTTACCATTTATCCCAATTAAAATTCTACTATTTTATAACTGTTAATATTCTAAGCAATATTTATTTTAACTTTTGATGAAAAAATTAACGTATTTATTGACTGCAGTATTCGGTTAGTGTTTGGTTAGGAAATGCATTTACTAATAAAGCCATTAAAAATGAAATTAATCATAAGTCAATAGTATAAAAATTTACAAAAAGATCTTAACAGCCTTTAGAATGAATAGAATTTTTAACCACTTTTTGAAAAAGCTCACCTGCTATTCCAGTAGTCAATTTCACTGGATAATGGAGCTGCCATTAAATTTTAAGTCGATGAAAATAAATTTGACTATATATAAATAAATATAATAAAAGTTATAGCTATATAGTTATGTATATAGTTAGTTATATAGGTAGTTAACTATATAGTTAGTTAGCTATATAGTTATATAGTTATTTAGCTTAGTTTTATTAACATTTAGGAGTATTAGGGTTTAAGCTATATATTTTTTCAAAGTAAAGTAATTAAAAATAAAATATTGTATATAAAATAATAACATCTAAAACCAATAAATTAAACTCACAATAAAATAATATAATTTAATTTTTTTTTCTCTTCAGTACTTACGACCTCAGCAAACATAGATAGTACCTGAAATAAAATTAAAAGACAATAATTCAATTAACTTTGCCACTATAAATACTCGTCCACTTTTTTTTAAACTTAATGTAGTGGTGTTCGGTGTGTGATAGATATCTCAGTGTTTTGAAGAAATTTCTTAGTGAAAGTGTCCATTATGTTAGTACTAACAGAGACTGTTAACTTTAAAGGAAGCAATCTTACGTAAGTTTCATTTAAAATATATATATATATATATATATATATATATATATATATATATATATATATATATATATAGAAAAATGTTAGTGCTATTCGTTTCATTAAACTAATCTGTAAAAACTATTTAACTAATAACTGCAGCTATAGTAATAACAATTTGCTTTTACAGCATCGTAGAATATAATTTTAAGAAAGTCATAAGGCCAGAGGATACAGAAAATTCCTGGAAATTGGAGGATAATCGAACCAGAATAAAATTTCTGCTGTAAGTAGATATATTGATTGTTGATATGTTGATGATTTATATATAAATAATATAATAAGATATAACATAATGTAATAATATATCTGAGAATTGAAGAGCTGGATGTTTTCGCTTTGTTGTTCGGAATTCTATAATTCTGCAAAAACATTTTGTCTCCCGGTGAATATCACATTATTTATACAAAGACTAGTTCAGATTATTGTTACCGCTAATTGTTTTGATACAGGATGGATACTCACACGGCCATTCTGACAATTTAATTCGTTCTCGAATTAACTCCAGTACATAGCTTATAATTTTTTTAAATTCAATTTCAATCATTTTAAGTGACCATATTATAAGTGACCCCATTTATTAGAAACACGTAACGCATTTTAATATTTCTAAAGTTTTTTTTTTATTTTCTTGTTTTTTTTTGTAATTATTATATTTTTTTTTATTTTACATTGTGTTATCAGAATTATTTTTCTTCATTTGTGTTTAAGGTTTCTATTTTTTAATTGTTATATAGAGCCTGTGTGCTGACACAGGCTCTATATTCAGACGCACTAACACGTGTTTACTGGAAAATAATTATTTTTTTTTAAACTTTATTATGTTTTCCAAATCTAAAAATGTCTGAAATCCGAAGATTTAAAGTCGCTCCATGAAACAAAATCATCTTGAATTGATTACAAATTTCAAAACATGTCACCTTTTTCAAATTGATAAATATGTCGCATACCAATCCTGCAACAACTAGAAATAATTATGATTTAAAAATCAGAGTTAAATTAGTTTAGAGCTTATTCGTTGTCAAATATGTCACAAGCCGCGCCGCCATTCTACTAATAGATCTAATGCTAACAACCTAAACTTGACCATTAAGGTCGTAAAACGACCAATGACCATTTTTTTGAAGTATTTATAACATATTTACATATAGCAAAAATTTGTTGATATTTAAACATGATAATATCATCCTAATTTTGATCAGCAAAACTTTTCTTGGCCATACAACTTTGAATTGATTGCTTTTTCGGAATCAAGCTTTTAGACATTTTCAGCATAAAATTTTAACATGCCCTTATTCTGACACTAACCAACTGTTTGATTAACTTAATATAATTACTAGTTTAAGCGAGTAATGAAACTTACAAAATATTTTAGTCATTAAAATTCATTTTAGAAAGTGACAATACTGAACGGGTCTCTTATTAAAAAAAAATCTGAAGAAAGCCGACTATCCGAAAATGTGCAACATATGTTTGAAATTATGCAGTCCCGAACTATTCGTATTCTGCTAATATTAATCTTAAAGGATGAGACTCGGTTTTACTGACTGGCCTGACTTATTCAGACCGGTCGGCTTTGTTATTGTTCTTGAAACCTAAAAAGTCCAATCCTAAAACATCATAAAATGTAGAAAAATTATTTAAAAATACTTTTAACATAGAAAATATTATCGAACAAAAGTGGTGTAAAAATAAAAGGTTTTCTTAACTGTTTTGACTGACTTGATGAGGTTTTCTGCAATACTTTTAATACAGCAGTAAAAGTAATTTTCAATAGTGTAAAGTTTTAGAAATTTTATTATTTTTGGAGTTTTGTTTGTTATAATTTGTTAAAAATGTTAGAAACTTTTTGTAGTTTTCGAAATTCCCTTTAATTTAAATTGCTTAGCAAAATATTTCAAATGATAATGTTTATTTGAGAAGTGAAAATATTTGTGAGCACTTTTATATTATAATTAGAATGTTAAATTAGCAGATTGCCTTTTGAAATATTAGTAATTTCTGTAATTTTCAATATTCTTTCTAACTTAAGTTGTTTAAGCAAAATAATTCAAACAATAATATTTATTTGAAAAGTGAAAATATTAGTAATACTTTAATTAGAATGTTAAATTACTCTATTATCCAAACTATTAATATTTATCGCATCAAATATAACAAGAAAAATTTGGTGTTAGTTCTGTCAGTTAACAGAAAAAGCCAATTAAAATATAAAAATATATTGCAAAACTTACTATTTTTTTCTCAAACGAATATGATCTCCAAATGTTGATTTTTTAAATATGAACAGATAGTACTTACAGTTTCTTTATTCTTCAGACCAGAATTTTCTAACATCTTAAATGATTGTCCATCTTCATGCAATGATAATACATCAATGTTGTTGATGTCTTTTTTAACAATGCTCTTAAAATTAAGTTGCGGACAACTGGTCCGAATTTAGCAAAATGAGTGCGGTCTAGTGTCCTTAGGATACATTACCCCATAAAAATCTCCGAATTTGGCGCATGCGCTTATTGAGTCTCCATTAATTTTTAAACAGAGAGTAATCCGAGTTTGGCGCATGCGTACGTTCAGCTTCATTTACTTGCATTTTTTATCGTGATTATTAGATTTAATGTCGAAAATATATATAAGCATGTAATTAGGTTCAATTTTATTCAAAAAAGTATTGATTAAAAAGAGATAATAAAAATAAATTCTATATGATTTGAAATTAACGGAATTATTTATGGCTTACTCGAATAATTTTACAATTCATAGTTGACAGTACGACACAGCTACTTCAGGGAAACCGGAGAAGAGACTGTTGAGTATCTGTGTCGGGGTTTAGAGGTCCAGCTCCATTCTTAGGTCCTTGATTGAAGGCGGGATTTGGGTGTTTTCTCTGCTTGGTGGGAATTTTATAACTCTGTAAAAACCTTTTGTCTCCTGGGGAATATCATACGATTTAGAATAAATCTTAAAATAACTATCTACAATACACTAAACATCTTGGTGCCGTGAATTCACTGTTATTTTACTTGGTTTATTGTTTATTTTATATATTTATATATGTTTTATATATTCATTATTAATATATATTATTATATTATATTATTATTTTACTTGTTTTACTTATATATTATATTTAACATGTTTTAGGTCAGATATGCTGGAGAGGACTGAACTCTATACCTACTTTACAGGAAGGGAGCTCGAGCAGAAAATATTTCTAAAGAGCCACAATATAGATCAATATTACCGATATGTAGTCAGAGTGATACTAGATTTGTATAAAATTTCGGACTATCTTCACCCTACTGTATGTCTACTTTTGACAAGTAATTTTCCTCTAAAATAAATAGGAAGTATACTTCACCATTAATTGCATAAATATCACATCTTAACCATCTTAAGAACATTATTATGTAATTTTCTACTATCTTAAATGATACATGTGCTTGTCTTATTTGCAAATTATCAATTGCAAGTATGTTGCATCTTTAGTGTTAATTGTATCACCAAAAATTGTATATCATATCTTAAGTTTGCACCATAATTAGGTAATTTTGTAGCTCTTAGAATAGAGAGTTTACATATATTATTTGTAAAAGAATCACTTGCATTCATCTTTAACGTTCGGTACATCAACTGTGTAAGTCAAAAAATAATAATTCGCTTTCAGTCAACATAATTTTGTACATGTAGCAAAATGTAGTTATATTTTTAATATAAAATTATACAATAGCAACAAACATACTTTAATTTTCCTATTTATACCCCCCTTTAGTACTATTATAGGAATACTAGCAGACCCGACAAACATATTATCATAACGTTATTCCTCATCCTGAGTGATGTGTAATGCTTATCAACGATTTTATTTATTGTTTCAACACACGTGTAGTAATATCATGGCCATTCATTGATGTTTGACTTGTCAACAACAAAAGTTAATTTAATCCCAGTTTGGTTATTGAAATAGAATAATGCATAGAGTATATTCAAAGTTATTTTGAGCATACGTTCTCTAAATTTGTGACGCCAAAACGTCGCAATACTGCCTCATCAACTCTGAGTTTGATGAAGCTGATGCTAAGTGTTTTTTAAGACTGTAAAGGTTCGAATTATCGAAAGGCCTAATTGTAATTTAAAAAAAGGGCTAAGCCAATATGTCAAACTTATGATATCATCATCTGATGCTATTAAAAAAAACAATCACCTCAATAAGCTTCAATAAAGGACAATATATAAGTTTCAATATAATAGTTTTGTCAAATAAAAAAAAAATAAAAGCATTTATTACAACTGATATTTTATTTGTGGCATTCCAGTAGCGATGACATGTAATTTATTTTTTTCATGTGTCAGGAAAATGCAAAATGTTCTAAATGTAAATAGCGCTGCTCTATCTACTTATAACTCTTCATGGCATTTTGTATTCCTTTTAGAATTATGTAGAGACCTACCATAACTTTAGGAATGTAAATATGTCATACCTTGTTTCCAATCCAGCAGCAGATTTATTTATTTAAAATTAGTTTTAATGATCACGTTTTAGTCTATGACTACATCCAATTACTGGAGCAATGCGTTACCGTTCACAATTAATAAATAAAAATATTAATTGGGACCGCACGTAAGGCCGCGATAAGTTCAGAGGTGCTTAGATTGAATACTGTCTCTGTTCCTAGACTTGATAGTAACTGCATGATCGGCTTTATTTGTCAATCGAGTTTCAGATATTTTTTTTGTAATGAAATATCTTTCTGCACCACTGTCATCATTTTACTTAAATATTAATATCTTATTTCCACACAAAAGAGTACCAATAGGGGTTTTATTAAGATTGTCTATCTTATTTAGAAATAGAATTTTACTTTGTTTACAATTTTTAGAGCAACAATTATTTTCAGTGTGGCCTTGTGTATTGCAATTTGTACAGACAAGTAAAGTGGACTTATATTCACTGCTCTTATTATCAGAACTATTCATATTCTCAAAATTCTTTCGTCTAATTGATCGCTATTCATAACAATAACAATGCCGCCGGCCTTTAAGTGATTTGCCAGCTTTAACTATCATAATGCTATCACTTACCCCTATTTTATCTTTATATTGAATAATTATCCAAACCATTCCAAATAAAATAGATGCTATTATAGCTATTATAAGCAGATGAGGAATGTTACCACGCCATACTGGGTTTTTAAACTAATTCGATTATTTCTAGCTTCTGTTCTGATAAGATTTTAAGCTAAGTTTTTACACAGTCGGATATTAGCATTTTTAAGCGGATGGTTCCATCGACTACTTTGTTACTGTCAACACTTATGTCAATAGGGTCGTCCCTATTTGACTCACTGTTATTTTCTATTTCAGCAATATCAGGAAATTGTTGAATGTTTTTAATGTTCACTGTTATTCTAACTATACATACTTGATTGGATAAGAATCTCACTTCTCATGTTTGGAATAAGGGCCCTATTTATTTAAGTAAAAAGCTTTATTCGACAAAAATACTGGCTTGTTCGTCCGATAGGCTGAACCAGACAATGTGTCAATGTCTACATGTATCCAAAGGAGACTGTTCTTTTACCATTCCGTGGAGTTGATGTCACTCATTTATGTATATATATATATATATATATATATATATATATATATATATATATATATATATATATATACATATATATATATATATATATATATATATATATATACATATATATATATATATATATATATATATTCTCTGGTCTATCTACTATCTAAAACTATCTGTTTAATTTTTTTTTGCTATATATATGCATAAATTTACGACCATGCCCCAGCAGGATTCGAACTCGCAGCTGTCGCCACAGTAGAAGGACCGTCCTATCGCCTTTACCACTGCGCCACCAAGCCGGCCTCTCTGATACAATTATTGACATTATTTAATTTTTAAACATATATTTTATTTTACAAATGTACAATTATTTATAACATTTCTTTATTAAGGATATATTATTTAACATTTTTCAGTACCTGTATTGTTATAATTTAATGTCATCATTAATAATTTTGAGATATGGTGCGAGGTCGCCCCAGTTTGCAGGATGACCGTGTTAGCACTTAAATCCAACATCCAATCCCCGTGCAATAATCAGATATTAAGTCGTTATTATTGTTAATCTTTAAATATGTTTTGTTACTTCTTTTAACTAATTTCATATAATAATTTTAATGGAGGTATTTCGGCCTTGAACTGTGTAATATTTTAATTAAATTTCAAAGAAGGTATCTTAAGATGTTCAAAACAACTAAATTATTAGTTCACCTATTTGAACTACAAAATCATAAACATAAGACTGTTCTATAATAAAAAAAAATTGAACATGTTAAAACTTCGTTCAATAGAGAGTGACCCTTATTAATACATCTCAACAAAAGAATAATGAAATTGATATTTCACAATATTATACTGTAAAAAAGATGTTGATAAATGTCAAAACATAATTTTATATCCCATCATTATGGTCTGAAAATCGACTCTATTCAATTTATGGTTACAATTCGTCCACTCAGACAACTCTTTAAAAAGACACACGGCGTGTATCATTATAAAACCTGTAAACTGTTCTAATATAAATAAAATTGACCATGTTTAAACTTGGAAGAAAATCAGATTTATTTTTTTATCTTATTGCTTTTGATCCGTTCAATGGAAAGTGGCCCTTATTAATACATCACAACAAAAAAATATTGAAACTGATATTTCATAATATTATACCAAAAAAAGATGTTAATAAATTTCAAAACATAACTTTATACTGCATCATTATAGTGTCATAATCGACTCTATTCAATTTATATTTACAATTCGTCCACTCAGACAACCCTTTGCAGTGTCTAATATTTTCTTATAACTGCTTTTTACAGCGGTAATAAGGGACAATAAAAGAGACCCTTGTTAATACACGTCAACAAAGAATATTGAAAGTGATATTTCATAATATTATACCAAAACAAGATGTTAATAAATGTCAAAACATAACTTTATAATGGGTCATTATAGTGTCAAAATCGACTCTATTAAATTTATATTTACACTTCGTCCACTCAGTCAGCCCTCACACGGGGTCTAATATTTTCTTATAACTGTTTTTTGCAGCTGTTATAAAGGACAATAAAATAGATCCTCGTTAGTACACCTCAAAAAAGAAACATCAATTTTTCAGTATTAAACCAAAAAGAGTTTAATTATTATGGAAATTAATTAATTCATATTGAGTTATTATAATTTTTTTGTTCCAGCTAATTGTACTAGTAGAAAGTAAGGATAAACGATTAAAGACTATAGGAACACATAGATGAAGAAACGAAAAATGCAGCATTTAAAATGAAATTTGCTATATAATTTACATAATATAAATAATTATGAATTATTAACCGTATTTAAGTAAGCATTTTAAAGCATTTGTAAATATTAAGCCGGTTACCGATTAATGCAATAAGATATATCAGTAAATGACATACTTTTCTTTGAACTTTATAGACCTAATTTAGTTTTGAAACATCAGTAGTTAATTTAATAATTCTAAATGCATTCCACGAATGAATTACCCAATCAGACATACTGTCTGATCAATTTTTTTTAAATTTGGGGAATACATACTTATGTATAAATCCCGTACATCATCCACTGATTGTGCACTAGCAATCACAACACTACAGAACCAATAAACCAATTTGCAGATTAAGACTATACCAAGCATGTCCAATGTAAGATGCAGTTAATAAAAACAAAGAAAATTATGATATTATTCAAGATTTATTTTTAATTAAATATGATAAACAATTTAATTATTGATAATATTTTATTATATAGTGATAGATGTGCCCAAATTAAATTAAAACATTTTTTTTGAAATTTTATATAACACCAAGGATTAGTTATCAATACCAGTATTGACATTTTCTAGTGATACTGACCAGTCAAGACCGAAATGATAATCAAAAAATATAGACAGAACAGAGAACGTATATGAGTTACTTTACTACCATCTATAGTAGAAAGTCCAAATTGTATTATAATATATAATTTAACTCATTCATACCGAAAGATTACTACTGTATTACTATATTATTTATTTCTGTTTTTAAGACAGCTAGATAATGAAAACCTTATTAAGGAATTTTTCAAGGTAAATCTAATTTCTATAAGATATTTCCGTATTTCTTTTTTCATCAGAAATGTCTACTTAGAAATCTGGTAATCTAAGTATGTTTTATTGGTCCATTTGTTTTTGAATAATTTAGAGTACATGTTTTATAGCTTTAACAGTGTTCTTGTTGTCAGTGTTTGCTGTATAATACACATTTTAATAATACTTGTGTGTTTACAAAACACGGCACAATTAAAAAAAAATCTGATCTGTTCTTCCAGGACAATAAGCCTGAAGTGTTATGTACTTCTGTATCGGTTACCTACGTTAAATTTTGTGGAGATTATTATTAAAAAACAATAATTCTTAAATCACGCAAAATGTAAACTAACGAGGATAAAATCTTAACGGATCCTTGACGCGTCACTGTATTCTATGTAGAATGGGAATTTAAGTTAATTAGCTAAATTGATTAAATCCGGAATGAATTGATTCGGTCATTCTGCTAATATATGGAAATGTAAGTTATAAAAACATAGAGACATCTAATTAATCAAAATAAAAACAATTAAAATAATATAACAAATATTAATTATTAAATTAAAATGAATACGAAGGACAGATAAAGCAAGCTTTATTGCTTTTTTAATATAAACATTTAGGCCAACGGTCATGTCAGTGCTGCAACGATTATGTAATTTTTAGTAAGCACATAGTGTCCTTTTGATAAAGTAATTTTTATTGAATTAAGTCAAAATAATTAAAATACGTTGAAAACGTATCAAGTTAAAGTTTTTTGCGGCCTCAGCCGAACAATACGTTAATCCAAGGCTCCTTGCCCATCCTTGCGAGGTATACAATGCTGCCAATGATCGAGCCATCATCCAACAAACGTAGTTTAGCTTTAATTTAACCCAAATTGTAACAAAACAAGACAAAAGCCGGTAAATATTTAAACGAGTCAAGTTAAATTTCTTTGCGGCCTTAGCCGATTCCTACGTTCGAATGCAAGCGTTCTTGACCGCCCTTGAGAGCTAATTGGATTACTGGCTAATTGGAATAAAATCACAATTATCAGTACATAATAAATTGCTATTATATAAGCAAATATTGAAACCTATATGGACATATGGATTTCAATTATGGGGATGTTCGGCACAGAGTAACATAAAATAAATACAAATTTTTCAGAACAAAGTCCTTAGAGCTATTGTGGGTGCACCCAAATACTATTGGGCTGATTACTTACATCGAGACCTTCAGATCCCCACAGTCAGTCAAGAAATCAAGAGAATTGCAAGGGGGCATGAGGAAAGACTCCATTCTCATACGAATATTGAATATTTGCAACTTTTGGATACCAATAGAACAGGACACAGACTCAAAAGAATCAAAGCATCTGATCTTGTGTAGTATTGTGTAGTGAGGTGCAGATATTAAAAAATTCAGCAGTGAGATGTATAAACATTATTTCATCATAGACTGAGTTAGGGCCGATGGGTCCTCCTTGTTATATACCTAGATTTAAGTTAGTATAAAGACAAATTGTAGGTTAGACGGAAACGACTAGTAACAATGTATTAATTAAATAATTATAAAAATTTTTATAAATAGCATTTAATTAAATCTAATTTCCATTGTCCTTCTATTATCAACAAAGTTTTAGTAAATGTGAATTATTACGCCACTGAACATTATAACAAAGTATCATAAGTAAGGTTATTTTCAGAACTATAACAACTTCCGTGCATTTAACATGTTATAAGTGTACATGCTCTTTCTTTACTTTTATGTTATAAGCATAAGTATGGAATAATAGATGAAGTAATATATGTTTGTATATTAAAACGTAAAATATATGAATAAAACAATTTTGAAAATGATATTAGACTTTAGCATGTATATTAAAACAATAAAGAACAAAATTAGGTAATTCATTTTGTAAAAAAATAGAAACGCATATTAAGCAAATATATTTACAATTATTAAATTAACCATTGATTTTGCAAAATTTAGTTTAAAGAACAAAATATCATATAGTCACATATATTATTGCATTAATCATAACACCTTAATATCTTTCATCCATAATTCCTACCTAAAATATATATATAATAAAAAAATAAAATTTCCAAATAGAATAGCATTATTCTTTACTTATTTTTTTCAATATTCGAACTCGCCCTTGCAGATAGCTCATCTTTAGTTTGTCTTCGATTATTTTCAATGATCTATTACTTTCTACTTTGTCTTATTTACCATTTATCCCAATTAAAATTCTACTATTTTATAACTGTTAATATTCTATGCAATATTTATTTTAACTTTTGATGAAAAAATTAACGTATTTATTGACTGCAGTATTCGGTTAGTGTTTGGTTAGGAAATGCATTTACTAATAAAGCCATTAAAAATGAAATTAATCATAAGTCAATAGTATAAAAATTCACAAAAAGATCTTAACAGCCTTTAGAATGAATAGAATTTTTAACCACTTTTTGAAAAAGCTCACCTGCTATTCCAGTAGTCAATTTCACTGGATAATGGAGCTGCCATTAAATTTTAAGTCGATGAAAATAAATTTGACTATATATAAATAAATATAATAAAAGTTATAGCTATATAGTTTTGTATATAGTTAGTTATATAGGTAGTTAACTATATAGTTAGTTAGCTATATAGTTATATATTTATTTAGCTTAGTTTTATTAACATTTAGGAGTATTAGGGTTTAAGCTATATATTTTTTCAAAGTAAAGTAATTAAAAATAAAATATTGTATATAAAATAATAACATCTAAAACCAATAAATTAAACTCACAATAAAATAATATAATTTAATTTTTTTTTTCTCTTCAGTACTTACGACCTCAGCAAACATAGATAGTACCTGAAATAAAATTAAAAGACAATAATTCAATTAACTTTGCCACTATAAATACTCGTCCACTTTTTTTTAAACTTAATGTAGTGGTGTTCGGTGTGTGATAGATATCTCAGTGTTTTGAAGAAATTTCTTAGTGAAAGTGTCCATTATGTTAGTACTAACAGAGACTGTTAACTTTAAAGGAAGCAATCTTACGTAAGTTTCATTTAAAATATATATATATATATATATATATATATATATATATATATATATATATATATATATATATATATATATATATATATATATATATATATATATATATATATATATAGAAAAATGTTAGTGCTATTCGTTTCATTAAACTAATCTGTAAAAACTATTTAACTAATAACTGCAGCTATAGTAATAACAATTTGCTTTTACAGCATCGTAGAATATAATTTTAAGAAAGTCATAAGGCCAGAGGATACAGAAAATTCCTGGAAATTGGAGGATAATCGAACCAGAATAAAATTTCTGCTGTAAGTAGATATATTGATTGTTGATATGTTGATGATTTATATATAAATAATATAATAAGATATAACATAATGTAATAATATATCTGAGAATTGAAGAGCTGGATGTTTTCGCTTTGTTGTTCGGAATTCTATAATTCTGCAAAAACATTTTGTCTCCCGGTGAATATCACATTATTTATACAAAGACTAGTTCAGATTATTGTTACCGCTAATTGTTTTGATACAGGATGGATACTCACACGGCCATTCTGACAATTTAATTCGTTCTCGAATTAACTCCAGTACATAGCTTATAATTTTTTTAAATTCAATTTCAATCATTTTAAGTGACCATATTATAAGTGACCCCATTTATTAGAAACACGTAACGCATTTTAATATTTCTAAAGTTTTTTTTTTATTTTCTTGTTTTTTTTTGTAATTATTATATTTTTTTTTATTTTACATTGTGTTATCAGAATTATTTTTCTTCATTTGTGTTTAAGGTTTCTATTTTTTAATTGTTATATAGAGCCTGTGTGCTGACACAGGCTCTATATTCAGACGCACTAACACGTGTTTACTGGAAAATAATTATTTTTTTTTAAACTTTATTATGTTTTCCAAATCTAAAAATGTCTGAAATCCGAAGATTTAAAGTCGCTCCATGAAACAAAATCATCTTGAATTGATTACAAATTTCAAAACATGTCACCTTTTTCAAATTGATAAATATGTCGCATACCAATCCTGCAACAACTAGAAATAATTATGATTTAAAAATCAGAGTTAAATTAGTTTAGAGCTTATTCGTTGTCAAATATGTCACAAGCCGCGCCGCCATTCTACTAATAGATCTAATGCTAACAACCTAAACTTGACCATTAAGGTCGTAAAACGACCAATGACCATTTTTTTGAAGTATTTATAACATATTTACATATAGCAAAAATTTGTTGATATTTAAACATGATAACATCATCCTAATTTTGATCAGCAAAACTTTTCTTGGCCATACAACTTTGAATTGATTGCTTTTTCGGAATCAAGCTTTTAGACATTTTCAGCATAAAATTTTAACATGCCCTTATTCTGACACTAACCAACTGTTTGATTAACTTAATATAATTACTAGTTTAAGCGAGTAATGAAACTTACAAAATATTTTAGTCATTAAAATTCATTTTAGAAAGTGACAATACTGAACGGGTCTCTTATTAAAAAAAAAACTGAAGAAAGCCGACTATCCGAAAATGTGCAACATATGTTTGAAATTATGCAGTCCCGAACTATTCGTATTCTGCTAATATTAATCTTAAAGGATGAGACTCGGTTTTACTGACTGGCCTGACTTATTCAGACCGGTCGGCTTTGTTATTGTTCTTGAAACCTAAAAAGTCCAATCCTAAAACATCATAAAATGTAGAAAAATTATTTAAAAATACTTTTAACATAGAAAATATTATCGAACAAAAGTGGTGTAAAAATAAAAGGTTTTCTTAACTGTTTTGACTGACTTGATGAGGTTTTCTGCAATACTTTTAATACAGCAGTAAAAGTAATTTTCAATAGTGTAAAGTTTTAGAAATTTTATTATTTTTGGAGTTTTGTTTGTTATAATTTGTTAAAAATGTTAGAAACTTTTTGTAGTTTTCGAAATTCCCTTTAATTTAAATTGCTTAGCAAAATATTTCAAATGATAATGTTTATTTGAGAAGTGAAAATATTTGTGAGCACTTTTATATTATAATTAGAATGTTAAATTAGCAGATTGCCTTTTGAAATATTAGTAATTTCTGTAATTTTCAATATTCTTTCTAACTTAAGTTGTTTAAGCAAAATAATTCAAACAATAATATTTATTTGAAAAGTGAAAATATTAGTAATACTTTAATTAGAATGTTAAATTACTCTATTATCCAAACTATTAATATTTATCGCATCAAATATAACAACAAAAATTTGGTGTTAGTTCTGTCAGTTAACAGAAAAAGCCAATTAAAATATAAAAATATATTGCAAAACTTACTATTTTTTTCTCAAACGAATATGATCTCCAAATGTTGATTTTTTAAATATGAACAG
The DNA here is from genome assembly GCF_030347505.1 of Rhynchophorus ferrugineus. NCBI lineage: Eukaryota > Metazoa > Arthropoda > Insecta > Coleoptera > Curculionidae > Rhynchophorus > Rhynchophorus ferrugineus. The sequence goes on from NW_027472580.1 coordinate 48,917,882, forward strand.
ATAGTACTTACAGTTTCTTTATTCTTCAGACCAGAATTTTCTAACATCTTAAATGATTGTCCATCTTCATGCAATGATAATACATCAATGTTGTTGATGTCTTTTTTAACAATGCTCTTAAAATTAAGTTGCGGACAACTGGTCCGAATTTAGCAAAATGAGTGCGGTCTAGTGTCCTTAGGATACATTACCCCATAAAAATCTCCGAATTTGCGCATGCGCTTATTGAGTCTCCATTAATTTTTAAACAGAGAGTAATCCGAGTTTGGCGCATGCGTACGTTCAGCTTCATTTACTTGCATTTTTTATCGTGATTATTAGATTTAATGTCGAAAATATATATAAGCATGTAATTAGGTTCAATTTTATTCAAAAAAGTATTGATTAAAAAGAGATAATAAAAATAAATTCTATATGATTTGAAATTAACGGAATTATTTATGGCTTACTCGAATAATTTTACAATTCATAGTTGACAGTACGACACAGCTACTTCAGGGAAACCGGAGAAGAGACTGTTGAGTATCTGTGTCGGGGTTTAGAGGTCCAGCTCCATTCTTAGGTCCTTGATTGAAGGCGGGATTTGGGTGTTTTCTCTGCTTGGTGGGAATTTTATAACTCTGTAAAAACCTTTTGTCTCCTGGGGAATATCATACGATTTAGAATAAATCTTAAAATAACTATCTACAATACACTAAACATCTTGGTGCCGTGAATTCACTGTTATTTTACTTGGTTTATTGTTTATTTTATATATTTATATATGTTTTATATATTCATTATTAATATATATTATTATATTATATTATTATTTTACTTGTTTTACTTATATATTATATTTAACATGTTTTAGGTCAGATATGCTGGAGAGGACTGAACTCTATACCTACTTTACAGGAAGGGAGCTCGAGCAGAAAATATTTCTAAAGAGCCACAATATAGATCAATATTACCGATATGTAGTCAGAGTGATACTAGATTTGTATAAAATTTCGGACTATCTTCACCCTACTGTATGTCTACTTTTGACAAGTAATTTTCCTCTAAAATAAATAGGAAGTATACTTCACCATTAATTGCATAAATATCACATCTTAACCATCTTAAGAACATTATTATGTAATTTTCTACTATCTTAAATGATACATGTGCTTGTCTTATTTGCAAATTATCAATTGCAAGTATGTTGCATCTTTAGTGTTAATTGTATCACCAAAAATTGTATATCATATCTTAAGTTTGCACCATAATTAGGTAATTTTGTAGCTCTTAGAATAGAGAGTTTACATATATTATTTGTAAAAGAATCACTTGCATTCATCTTTAACGTTCGGTACATCAACTGTGTAAGTCAAAAAATAATAATTCGCTTTCAGTCAACATAATTTTGTACATGTAGCAAAATGTAGTTATATTTTTAATATAAAATTATACAATAGCAACAAACATACTTTAATTTTCCTATTTATACCCCCCTTTAGTACTATTATAGGAATACTAGCAGACCCGACAAACATATTATCATAACGTTATTCCTCATCCTGAGTGATGTGTAATGCTTATCAACGATTTTATTTATTGTTTCAACACACGTGTAGTAATATCATGGCCATTCATTGATGTTTGACTTGTCAACAACAAAAGTTAATTTAATCCCAGTTTGGTTATTGAAATAGAATAATGCATAGAGTATATTCAAAGTTATTTTGAGCATACGTTCTCTAAATTTGTGACGCCAAAACGTCGCAATACTGCCTCATCAACTCTGAGTTTGATGAAGCTGATGCTAAGTGTTTTTTAAGACTGTAAAGGTTCGAATTATCGAAAGGCCTAATTGTAATTTAAAAAAAGGGCTAAGCCAATATGTCAAACTTATGATATCATCATCTGATGCTATTAAAAAAAACAATCACCTCAATAAGCTTCAATAAAGGACAATATATAAGTTTCAATATAATAGTTTTGTCAAATAAAAAAAAAATAAAAGCATTTATTACAACTGATATTTTATTTGTGGCATTCCAGTAGCGATGACATGTAATTTATTTTTTTCATGTGTCAGGAAAATGCAAAATGTTCTAAATGTAAATAGCGCTGCTCTATCTACTTATAACTCTTCATGGCATTTTGTATTCCTTTTAGAATTATGTAGAGACCTACCATAACTTTAGGAATGTAAATATGTCATACCTTGTTTCCAATCCAGCAGCAGATTTATTTATTTAAAATTAGTTTTAATGATCACGTTTTAGTCTATGACTACATCCAATTACTGGAGCAATGCGTTACCGTTCACAATTAATAAATAAAAATATTAATTGGGACCGCACGTAAGGCCGCGATAAGTTCAGAGGTGCTTAGATTGAATACTGTCTCTGTTCCTAGACTTGATAGTAACTGCATGATCGGCTTTATTTGTCAATCGAGTTTCAGATATTTTTTTTGTAATGAAATATCTTTCTGCACCACTGTCATCATTTTACTTAAATATTAATATCTTATTTCCACACAAAAGAGTACCAATAGGGGTTTTATTAAGATTGTCTATCTTATTTAGAAATAGAATTTTACTTTGTTTACAATTTTTAGAGCAACAATTATTTTCAGTGTGGCCTTGTGTATTGCAATTTGTACAGACAAGTAAAGTGGACTTATATTCACTGCTCTTATTATCAGAACTATTCATATTCTCAAAATTCTTTCGTCTAATTGATCGCTATTCATAACAATAACAATGCCGCCGGCCTTTAAGTGATTTGCCAGCTTTAACTATCATAATGCTATCACTTACCCCTATTTTATCTTTATATTGAATAATTATCCAAACCATTCCAAATAAAATAGATGCTATTATAGCTATTATAAGCAGATGAGGAATGTTACCACGCCATACTGGGTTTTTAAACTAATTCGATTATTTCTAGCTTCTGTTCTGATAAGATTTTAAGCTAAGTTTTTACACAGTCGGATATTAGCATTTTTAAGCGGATGGTTCCATCGACTACTTTGTTACTGTCAACACTTATGTCAATAGGGTCGTCCCTATTTGACTCACTGTTATTTTCTATTTCAGCAATATCAGGAAATTGTTGAATGTTTTTAATGTTCACTGTTATTCTAACTATACATACTTGATTGGATAAGAATCTCACTTCTCATGTTTGGAATAAGGGCCCTATTTATTTAAGTAAAAAGCTTTATTCGACAAAAATACTGGCTTGTTCGTCCGATAGGCTGAACCAGACAATGTGTCAATGTCTACATGTATCCAAAGGAGACTGTTCTTTTACCATTCCGTGGAGTTGATGTCACTCATTTATGTATATATATATATATATATATATATATATATATTCTCTGGTCTATCTACTATCTAAAACTATCTGTTTAATTTTTTTTTGCTATATATATGCATAAATTTACGACCATGCCCCAGCAGGATTCGAACTCGCAGCTGTCGCCACAGTAGAAGGACCGTCCTATCGCCTTTACCACTGCGCCACCAAGCCGGCCTCTCTGATACAATTATTGACATTATTTAATTTTTAAACATATATTTTATTTTACAAATGTACAATTATTTATAACATTTCTTTATTAAGGATATATTATTTAACATTTTTCAGTACCTGTATTGTTATAATTTAATGTCATCATTAATAATTTTGAGATATGGTGCGAGGTCGCCCCAGTTTGCAGGATGACCGTGTTAGCACTTAAATCCAACATCCAATCCCCGTGCAATAATCAGATATTAAGTCGTTATTATTGTTAATCTTTAAATATGTTTTGTTACTTCTTTTAACTAATTTCATATAATAATTTTAATGGAGGTATTTCGGCCTTGAACTGTGTAATATTTTAATTAAATTTCAAAGAAGGTATCTTAAGATGTTCAAAACAACTAAATTATTAGTTCACCTATTTGAACTACAAAATCATAAACATAAGACTGTTCTATAATAAAAAAAAATTGAACATGTTAAAACTTCGTTCAATAGAGAGTGACCCTTATTAATACATCTCAACAAAAGAATAATGAAATTGATATTTCACAATATTATACTGTAAAAAAGATGTTGATAAATGTCAAAACATAATTTTATATCCCGTCATTATGGTCTGAAAATCGACTCTATTCAATTTATGGTTACAATTCGTCCACTCAGACAACTCTTTAAAAAGACACACGGCGTGTATCATTATAAAACCTGTAAACTGTTCTAATATAAATAAAATTGACCATGTTTAAACTTGGAAGAAAATCAGATTTATTTTTTTATCTTATTGCTTTTGATCCGTTCAATGGAAAGTGGCCCTTATTAATACATCACAACAAAAAAATATTGAAACTGATATTTCATAATATTATACCAAAAAAAGATGTTAATAAATTTCAAAACATAACTTTATACTGCATCATTATAGTGTCATAATCGACTCTATTCAATTTATATTTACAATTCGTCCACTCAGACAACCCTTTGCAGTGTCTAATATTTTCTTATAACTGCTTTTTACAGCGGTAATAAGGGACAATAAAAGAGACCCTTGTTAATACACGTCAACAAAGAATATTGAAAGTGATATTTCATAATATTATACCAAAACAAGATGTTAATAAATGTCAAAACATAACTTTATAATGGGTCATTATAGTGTCAAAATCGACTCTATTAAATTTATATTTACACTTCGTCCACTCAGTCAGCCCTCACACGGGGTCTAATATTTTCTTATAACTGTTTTTTGCAGCTGTTATAAAGGACAATAAAATAGATCCTCGTTAGTACACCTCAAAAAAGAAACATCAATTTTTCAGTATTAAACCAAAAAGAGTTTAATTATTATGGAAATTAATTAATTCATATTGAGTTATTATAATTTTTTTGTTCCAGCTAATTGTACTAGTAGAAAGTAAGGATAAACGATTAAAGACTATAGGAACACATAGATGAAGAAACGAAAAATGCAGCATTTAAAATGAAATTTGCTATATAATTTACATAATATAAATAATTATGAATTATTAACCGTATTTAAGTAAGCATTTTAAAGCATTTGTAAATATTAAGCCGGTTACCGATTAATGCAATAAGATATATCAGTAAATGACATACTTTTCTTTGAACTTTATAGACCTAATTTAGTTTTGAAACATCAGTAGTTAATTTAATAATTCTAAATGCATTCCACGAATGAATTACCCAATCAGACATACTGTCTGATCAATTTTTTTTAAATTTGGGGAATACATACTTATGTATAAATCCCGTACATCATCCACTGATTGTGCACTAGCAATCACAACACTACAGAACCAATAAACCAATTTGCAGATTAAGACTATACCAAGCATGTCCAATGTAAGATGCAGTTAATAAAAACAAAGAAAATTATGATATTATTCAAGATTTATTTTTAATTAAATATGATAAACAATTTAATTATTGATAATATTTTATTATATAGTGATAGATGTGCCCAAATTAAATTAAAACATTTTTTTTGAAATTTTATATAACACCAAGGATTAGTTATCAATACCAGTATTGACATTTTCTAGTGATACTGACCAGTCAAGACCGAAATGATAATCAAAAAATATAGACAGAACAGAGAACGTATATGAGTTACTTTACTACCATCTATAGTAGAAAGTCCAAATTGTATTATAATATATAATTTAACTCATTCATACCGAAAGATTACTACTGTATTACTATATTATTTATTTCTGTTTTTAAGACAGCTAGATAATGAAAACCTTATTAAGGAATTTTTCAAGGTAAATCTAATTTCTATAAGATACTTCCGTATTTCTTTTTTCATCAGAAATGTCTACTTAGAAATCTGGTAATCTAAGTATGTTTTATTGGTCCATTTGTTTTTGAATAATTTAGAGTACATGTTTTATAGCTTTAACAGTGTTCTTGTTGTCAGTGTTTGCTGTATAATACACATTTTAATAATACTTGTGTGTTTACAAAACACGGCACAATTAAAAAAAAATCTGATCTGTTCTTCCAGGACAATAAGCCTGAAGTGTTATGTACTTCTGTATCGGTTACCTACGTTAAATTTTGTGGAGATTATTATTAAAAAACAATAATTCTTAAATCACGCAAAATGTAAACTAACGAGGATAAAATCTTAACGGATCCTTGACGCGTCACTGTATTCTATGTAGAATGGGAATTTAAGTTAATTAGCTAAATTGATTAAATCCGGAATGAATTGATTCGGTCATTCTGCTAATATATGGAAATGTAAGTTATAAAAACATAGAGACATCTAATTAATCAAAATAAAAACAATTAAAATAATATAACAAATATTAATTATTAAATTAAAATGAATACGAAGGACAGATAAAGCAAGCTTTATTGCTTTTTTAATATAAACATTTAGGCCAACGGTCATGTCAGTGCTGCAACGATTATGTAATTTTTAGTAAGCACATAGTGTCCTTTTGATAAAGTAATTTTTATTGAATTAAGTCAAAATAATTAAAATACGTTGAAAACGTATCAAGTTAAAGTTTTTTGCGGCCTCAGCCGAACAATACGTTAATCCAAGGCTCCTTGCCCATCCTTGCGAGGTATACAATGCTGCCAATGATCGAGCCATCATCCAACAAACGTAGTTTAGCTTTAATTTAACCCAAATTGTAACAAAACAAGACAAAAGCCGGTAAATATTTAAACGAGTCAAGTTAAATTTCTTTGCGGCCTTAGCCGATTCCTACGTTCGAATGCAAGCGTTCTTGACCGCCCTTGAGAGCTAATTGGATTACTGGCTAATTGGAATAAAATCACAATTATCAGTACATAATAAATTGCTATTATATAAGCAAATATTGAAACCTATATGGACATATGGATTTCAATTATGGGGATGTTCGGCACAGAGTAACATAAAATAAATACAAATTTTTCAGAACAAAGTCCTTAGAGCTATTGTGGGTGCACCCAAATACTATTGGGCTGATTACTTACATCGAGACCTTCAGATCCCCACAGTCAGTCAAGAAATCAAGAGAATTGCAAGGGGGCATGAGGAAAGACTCCATTCTCATACGAATATTGAATATTTGCAACTTTTGGATACCAATAGAACAGGACACAGACTCAAAAGAATCAAAGCATCTGATCTTGTGTAGTATTGTGTAGTGAGGTGCAGATATTAAAAAATTCAGCAGTGAGATGTATAAACATTATTTCATCATAGACTGAGTTAGGGCCGATGGGTCCTCCTTGTTATATACCTAGATTTAAGTTAGTATAAAGACAAATTGTAGGTTAGACGGAAACGACTAGTAACAATGTATTAATTAAATAATTATAAAAATTTTTATAAATAGCATTTAATTAAATCTAATTTCCATTGTCCTTCTATTATCAACAAAGTTTTAGTAAATGTGAATTATTACGCCACTGAACATTATAACAAAGTATCATAAGTAAGGTTATTTTCAGAACTATAACAACTTCCGTGCATTTAACATGTTATAAGTGTACATGCTCTTTCTTTACTTTTATGTTATAAGCATAAGTATGGAATAATAGATGAAGTAATATATGTTTGTATATTAAAACGTAAAATATATGAATAAAACAATTTTGAAAATGATATTAGACTTTAGCATGTATATTAAAACAATAAAGAACAAAATTAGGTAATTCATTTTGTAAAAAAATAGAAACGCATATTAAGCAAATATATTTACAATTATTAAATTAACCATTGATTTTGCAAAATTTAGTTTAAAGAACAAAATATCATATAGTCACATATATTATTGCATTAATCATAACACCTTAATATCTTTCATCCATAATTCCTACCTAAAATATATATATAATAAAAAAATAAAATTTCCAAATAGAATAGCATTATTCTTTACTTATTTTTTTCAATATTCGAACTCGCCCTTGCAGATAGCTCATCTTTAGTTTGTCTTCGATTATTTTCAATGATCTATTACTTTCTACTTTGTCTTATTTACCATTTATCCCAATTAAAATTCTACTATTTTATAACTGTTAATATTCTATGCAATATTTATTTTAACTTTTGATGAAAAAATTAACGTATTTATTGACTGCAGTATTCGGTTAGTGTTTGGTTAGGAAATGCATTTACTAATAAAGCCATTAAAAATGAAATTAATCATAAGTCAATAGTATAAAAATTCACAAAAAGATCTTAACAGCCTTTAGAATGAATAGAATTTTTAACCACTTTTTGAAAAAGCTCACCTGCTATTCCAGTAGTCAATTTCACTGGATAATGGAGCTGCCATTAAATTTTAAGTCGATGAAAATAAATTTGACTATATATAAATAAATATAATAAAAGTTATAGCTATATAGTTTTGTATATAGTTAGTTATATAGGTAGTTAACTATATAGTTAGTTAGCTATATAGTTATATATTTATTTAGCTTAGTTTTATTAACATTTAGGAGTATTAGGGTTTAAGCTATATATTTTTTCAAAGTAAAGTAATTAAAAATAAAATATTGTATATAAAATAATAACATCTAAAACCAATAAATTAAACTCACAATAAAATAATATAATTTAATTTTTTTTTTCTCTTCAGTACTTACGACCTCAGCAAACATAGATAGTACCTGAAATAAAATTAAAAGACAATAATTCAATTAACTTTGCCACTATAAATACTCGTCCACTTTTTTTTAAACTTAATGTAGTGGTGTTCGGTGTGTGATAGATATCTCAGTGTTTTGAAGAAATTTCTTAGTGAAAGTGTCCATTATGTTAGTACTAACAGAGACTGTTAACTTTAAAGGAAGCAATCTTACGTAAGTTTCATTTAAAATATATATATATATATATATATATATATATATATATATATATATATATATATATATATATAGAAAAATGTTAGTGCTATTCGTTTCATTAAACTAATCTGTAAAAACTATTTAAGTAATAACTGCAGCTATAGTAATAACAATTTGCTTTTACAGCATCGTAGAATATAATTTTAAGAAAGTCATAAGGCCAGAGGATACAGAAAATTCCTGGAAATTGGAGGATAATCGAACCAGAATAAAATTTCTGCTGTAAGTAGATATATTGATTGTTGATATGTTGATGATTTATATATAAATAATATAATAAGATATAACATAATGTAATAATATATCTGAGAATTGAAGAGCTGGATGTTTTCGCTTTGTTGTTCGGAATTCTATAATTCTGCAAAAACATTTTGTCTCCCGGTGAATATCACATTATTTATACAAAGACTAGTTCAGATTATTGTTACCGCTAATTGTTTTGATACAGGATGGATACTCACACGGCCATTCTGACAATTTAATTCGTTCTCGAATTAACTCCAGTACATAGCTTATAATTTTTTTAAATTCAATTTCAATCATTTTAAGTGACCATATTATAAGTGACCCCATTTATTAGAAACACGTAACGCATTTTAATATTTCTAAAGTTTTTTTTTTATTTTCTTGTTTTTTTTTTGTAATTATTATATTTTTTTTTATTTTACATTGTGTTATCAGAATTATTTTTCTTCATTTGTGTTTAAGGTTTCTATTTTTTAATTGTTATATAGAGCCTGTGTGCTGACACAGGCTCTATATTCAGACGCACTAACACGTGTTTACTGGAAAATAATTATTTTTTTTTAAACTTTATTATGTTTTCCAAATCTAAAAATGTCTGAAATCCGAAGATTTAAAGTCGCTCCATGAAACAAAATCATCTTGAATTGATTACAAATTTCAAAACATGTCACCTTTTTCAAATTGATAAATATGTCGCATACCAATCCTGCAACAACTAGAAATAATTATGATTTAAAAATCAGAGTTAAATTAGTTTAGAGCTTATTCGTTGTCAAATATGTCACAAGCCGCGCCGCCATTCTACTAATAGATCTAATGCTAACAACCTAAACTTGACCATTAAGGTCGTAAAACGACCAATGACCATTTTTTTGAAGTATTTATAACATATTTACATATAGCAAAAATTTGTTGATATTTAAACATGATAACATCATCCTAATTTTGATCAGCAAAACTTTTCTTGGCCATACAACTTTGAATTGATTGCTTTTTCGGAATCAAGCTTTTAGACATTTTCAGCATAAAATTTTAACATGCCCTTATTCTGACACTAACCAACTGTTTGATTAACTTAATATAATTACTAGTTTAAGCGAGTAATGAAACTTACAAAATATTTTAGTCATTAAAATTCATTTTAGAAAGTGACAATACTGAACGGGTCTCTTATTAAAAAAAAAACTGAAGAAAGCCGACTATCCGAAAATGTGCAACATATGTTTGAAATTATGCAGTCCCGAACTATTCGTATTCTGCTAATATTAATCTTAAAGGATGAGACTCGGTTTTACTGACTGGCCTGACTTATTCAGACCGGTCGGCTTTGTTATTGTTCTTGAAACCTAAAAAGTCCAATCCTAAAACATCATAAAATGTAGAAAAATTATTTAAAAATACTTTTAACATAGAAAATATTATCGAACAAAAGTGGTGTAAAAATAAAAGGTTTTCTTAACTGTTTTGACTGACTTGATGAGGTTTTCTGCAATACTTTTAATACAGCAGTAAAAGTAATTTTCAATAGTGTAAAGTTTTAGAAATTTTATTATTTTTGGAGTTTTGTTTGTTATAATTTGTTAAAAATGTTAGAAACTTTTTGTAGTTTTCGAAATTCCCTTTAATTTAAATTGCTTAGCAAAATATTTCAAATGATAATGTTTATTTGAGAAGTGAAAATATTTGTGAGCACTTTTATATTATAATTAGAATGTTAAATTAGCAGATTGCCTTTTGAAATATTAGTAATTTCTGTAATTTTCAATATTCTTTCTAACTTAAGTTGTTTAAGCAAAATAATTCAAACAATAATATTTATTTGAAAAGTGAAAATATTAGTAATACTTTAATTAGAATGTTAAATTACTCTATTATCCAAACTATTAATATTTATCGCATCAAATATAACAACAAAAATTTGGTGTTAGTTCTGTCAGTTAACAGAAAAAGCCAATTAAAATATAAAAATATATTGCAAAACTTACTATTTTTTTCTCAAACGAATATGATCTCCAAATGTTGATTTTTTAAATATGAACAGATAGTACTTACAGTTTCTTTATTCTTCAGACCAGAATTTTCTAACATCTTAAATGATTGTCCATCTTCATGCAATGATAATACATCAATGTTGTTGATGTCTTTTTTAACAATGCTCTTAATATTAAGTTGCGGACAACTGGTCCGAATTTAGCAAAATGAGTGCGGTCTAGTGTCCTTAGGATACATTACCCCATAAAAATCTCCGAATTTGCGCATGCGCTTATTGAGTCTCCATTAATTTTTAAACAGAGAGTAATCCGAGTTTGGCGCATGCGTACGTTCAGCTTCATTTACTTGCATTTTTTATCGTGATTATTAGATTTAATGTCGAAAATATATATAAGCATGTAATTAGGTTCAATTTTATTCAAAAAAGTATTGATTAAAAAGAGATAATAAAAATAAATTCTATATGATTTGAAATTAACGGAATTATTTATGGCTTACTCGAATAATTTTACAATTCATAGTTGACAGTACGACACAGCTACTTCAGGGAAACCGGAGAAGAGACTGTTGAGTATCTGTGTCGGGGTTTAGAGGTCCAGCTCCATTCTTAGGTCCTTGATTGAAGGCGGGATTTGGGTGTTTTCTCTGCTTGGTGGGAATTTTATAACTCTGTAAAAACCTTTTGTCTCCTGGGGAATATCATACGATTTAGAATAAATCTTAAAATAACTATCTACAATACACTAAACATCTTGGTGCCGTGAATTCACTGTTATTTTACTTGGTTTATTGTTTATTTTATATATTTATATATGTTTTATATATTCATTATTAATATATATTATTATATTATATTATTATTTTACTTGTTTTACTTATATATTATATTTAACATGTTTTAGGTCAGATATGCTGGAGAGGACTGAACTCTATACCTACTTTACAGGAAGGGAGCTCGAGCAGAAAATATTTCTAAAGAGCCACAATATAGATCAATATTACCGATATGTAGTCAGAGTGATACTAGATTTGTATAAAATTTCGGACTATCTTCACCCTACTGTATGTCTACTTTTGACAAGTAATTTTCCTCTAAAATAAATAGGAAGTATACTTCACCATTAATTGCATAAATATCACATCTTAACCATCTTAAGAACATTATTATGTAATTTTCTACTATCTTAAATGATACCTGTGCTTGTCTTATTTGCAAATTATCAATTGCAAGTATGTTGCATCTTTAGTGTTAATTGTATCACCAAAAATTGTATATCATATCTTAAGTTTGCACCATAATTAGGTAATTTTGTAGCTCTTAGAATAGAGAGTTTACATATATTATTTGTAAAAGAATCACTTGCATTCATCTTTAACGTTCGGTACATCAACTGTGTAAGTCAAAAAATAATAATTCGCTTTCAGTCAACATAATTTTGTACATGTAGCAAAATGTAGTTATATTTTTAATATAAAATTATACAATAGCAACAAACATACTTTAATTTTCCTATTTATACCCCCCTTTAGTACTATTATAGGAATACTAGCAGACCCGACAAACATATTATCATAACGTTATTCCTCATCCTGAGTGATGTGTAATGCTTATCAACGATTTTATTTATTGTTTCAACACACGTGTAGTAATATCATGGCCATTCATTGATGTTTGACTTGTCAACAACAAAAGTTAATTTAATCCCAGTTTGGTTATTGAAATAGAATAATGCATAGAGTATATTCAAAGTTATTTTGAGCATACGTTCTCTAAATTTGTGACGCCAAAACGTCGCAATACTGCCTCATCAACTCTGAGTTTGATGAAGCTGATGCTAAGTATTTTTTAAGACTGTAAAGGTTCGAATTATCGAAAGGCCTAATTGTAATTTAAAAAAAGGGCTAAGCCAATATGTCAAACTTATGATATCATCATCTGATGCTATTAAAAAAAACAATCACCTCAATAAGCTTCAATAAAGGACAATATATAAGTTTCAATATAATAGTTTTGTCAAATAAAAAAAAAATAAAAGCATTTATTACAACTGATATTTTATTTGTGGCATTCCAGTAGCGATGACATGTAATTTATTTTTTTCATGTGTCAGGAAAATGCAAAATGTTCTAAATGTAAATAGCGCTGCTCTATCTACTTATAACTCTTCATGGCATTTTGTATTCCTTTTAGAATTATGTAGAGACCTACCATAACTTTAGGAATGTAAATATGTCATACCTTGTTTCCAATCCAGCAGCAGATTTATTTATTTAAAATTAGTTTTAATGATCACGTTTTAGTCTATGACTACATCCAATTACTGGAGCAATGCGTTACCGTTCACAATTAATAAATAAAAATATTAATTGGGACCGCACGTAAGGCCGCGATAAGTTCAGAGGTGCTTAGATTGAATACTGTCTCTGTTCCTAGACTTGATAGTAACTGCATGATCGGCTTTATTTGTCAATCGAGTTTCAGATATTTTTTTTGTAATGAAATATCTTTCTGCACCACTGTCATCATTTTACTTAAATATTAATATCTTATTTCCACACAAAAGAGTACCAATAGGGGTTTTATTAAGATTGTCTATCTTATTTAGAAATAGAATTTTACTTTGTTTACAATTTTTAGAGCAACAATTATTTTCAGTGTGGCCTTGTGTACTGCAATTTGTACAGACAAGTAAAGTGGACTTATATTCACTGCTCTTATTATCAGAACTATTCATATTCTCAAAATTCTTTCGTCTAATTGATCGCTATTCATAACAATAACAATGCCGCCGGCCTTTAAGTGATTTGCCAGCTTTAACTATCATAATGCTATCACTTACCCCTATTTTATCTTTATATTGAATAATTATCCAAACCATTCCAAATAAAATAGATGCTATTATAGCTATTATAAGCAGATGAGGAATGTTACCACGCCATACTGGGTTTTTAAACTAATTCGATTATTTCTAGCTTCTGTTCTGATAAGATTTTAAGCTAAGTTTTTACACAGTCGGATATTAGCATTTTTAAGCGGATGGTTCCATCGACTACTTTGTTACTGTCAACACTTATGTCAATAGGGTCGTCCCTATTTGACTCACTGTTATTTTCTATTTCAGCAATATCAGGAAATTGTTGAATGTTTTTAATGTTCACTGTTATTCTAACTATACATACTTGATTGGATAAGAATCTCACTTCTCATGTTTGGAATAAGGGCCCTATTTATTTAAGTAAAAAGCTTTATTCGACAAAAATACTGGCTTGTTCGTCCGATAGGCTGAACCAGACAATGTGTCAATGTCTACATGTATCCAAAGGAGACTGTTCTTTTACCATTCCGTGGAGTTGATGTCACTCATTTATGTATATATATATATATATATATATATATATATATATATATATATATTCTCTGGTCTATCTACTATCTAAAACTATCTGTTTAATTTTTTTTTGCTATATATATGCATAAATTTACGACCATGCCCCAGCAGGATTCGAACTCGCAGCTGTCGCCACAGTAGAAGGACCGTCCTATCGCCTTTACCACTGCGCCACCAAGCCGGCCTCTCTGATACAATTATTGACATTATTTAATTTTTAAACATATATTTTATTTTACAAATGTACAATTATTTATAACATTTCTTTATTAAGGATATATTATTTAACATTTTTCAGTACCTGTATTGTTATAATTTAATGTCATCATTAATAATTTTGAGATATGGTGCGAGGTCGCCCCAGTTTGCAGGATGACCGTGTTAGCACTTAAATCCAACATCCAATCCCCGTGCAATAATCAGATATTAAGTCGTTATTATTGTTAATCTTTAAATATGTTTTGTTACTTCTTTTAACTAATTTCATATAATAATTTTAATGGAGGTATTTCGGCCTTGAACTGTGTAATATTTTAATTAAATTTCAAAGAAGGTATCTTAAGATGTTCAAAACAACTAAATTATTAGTTCACCTATTTGAACTACAAAATCATAAACATAAGACTGTTCTATAATAAAAAAAAATTGAACATGTTAAAACTTCGTTCAATAGAGAGTGACCCTTATTAATACATCTCAACAAAAGAATAATGAAATTGATATTTCACAATATTATACTGTAAAAAAGATGTTGATAAATGTCAAAACATAATTTTATATCCCGTCATTATGGTCTGAAAATCGACTCTATTCAATTTATGGTTACAATTCGTCCACTCAGACAACTCTTTAAAAAGACACACGGCGTGTATCATTATAAAACCTGTAAACTGTTCTAATATAAATAAAATTGACCATGTTTAAACTTGGAAGAAAATCAGATTTATTTTTTTATCTTATTGCTTTTGATCCGTTCAATGGAAAGTGGCCCTTATTAATACATCACAACAAAAAAATATTGAAACTGATATTTCATAATATTATACCAAAAAAAGATGTTAATAAATTTCAAAACATAACTTTATACTGCATCATTATAGTGTCATAATCGACTCTATTCAATTTATATTTACAATTCGTCCACTCAGACAACCCTTTGCAGTGTCTAATATTTTCTTATAACTGCTTTTTACAGCGGTAATAAGGGACAATAAAAGAGACCCTTGTTAATACACGTCAACAAAGAATATTGAAAGTGATATTTCATAATATTATACCAAAACAAGATGTTAATAAATGTCAAAACATAACTTTATAATGGGTCATTATAGTGTCAAAATCGACTCTATTAAATTTATATTTACACTTCGTCCACTCAGTCAGCCCTCACACGGGGTCTAATATTTTCTTATAACTGTTTTTTGCAGCTGTTATAAAGGACAATAAAATAGATCCTCGTTAGTACACCTCAAAAAAGAAACATCAATTTTTCAGTATTAAACCAAAAAGAGTTTAATTATTATGGAAATTAATTAATTCATATTGAGTTATTATAATTTTTTTGTTCCAGCTAATTGTACTAGTAGAAAGTAAGGATAAACGATTAAAGACTATAGGAACACATAGATGAAGAAACGAAAAATGCAGCATTTAAAATGAAATTTGCTATATAATTTACATAATATAAATAATTATGAATTATTAACCGTATTTAAGTAAGCATTTTAAAGCATTTGTAAATATTAAGCCGGTTACCGATTAATGCAATAAGATATATCAGTAAATGACATACTTTTCTTTGAACTTTATAGACCTAATTTAGTTTTGAAACATCAGTAGTTAATTTAATAATTCTAAATGCATTCCACGAATGAATTACCCAATCAGACATACTGTCTGATCAATTTTTTTTAAATTTGGGGAATACATACTTATGTATAAATCCCGTACATCATCCACTGATTGTGCACTAGCAATCACAACACTACAGAACCAATAAACCAATTTGCAGATTAAGACTATACCAAGCATGTCCAATGTAAGATGCAGTTAATAAAAACAAAGAAAATTATGATATTATTCAAGATTTATTTTTAATTAAATATGATAAACAATTTAATTATTGATAATATTTTATTATATAGTGATAGATGTGCCCAAATTAAATTAAAACAATTTTTTTGAAATTTTATATAACACCAAGGATTAGTTATCAATACCAGTATTGACATTTTCTAGTGATACTGACCAGTCAAGACCGAAATGATAATCAAAAAATATAGACAGAACAGAGAACGTATATGAGTTACTTTACTACCATCTATAGTAGAAAGTCCAAATTGTATTATAATATATAATTTAACTCATTCATACCGAAAGATTACTACTGTATTACTATATTATTTATTTCTGTTTTTAAGACAGCTAGATAATGAAAACCTTATTAAGGAATTTTTCAAGGTAAATCTAATTTCTATAAGATATTTCCGTATTTCTTTTTTCATCAGAAATGTCTACTTAGAAATCTGGTAATCTAAGTATGTTTTATTGGTCCATTTGTTTTTGAATAATTTAGAGTACATGTTTTATAGCTTTAACAGTGTTCTTGTTGTCAGTGTTTGCTGTATAATACACATTTTAATAATACTTGTGTGTTTACAAAACACGGCACAATTAAAAAAAAATCTGATCTGTTCTTCCAGGACAATAAGCCTGAAGTGTTATGTACTTCTGTATCGGTTACCTACGTTAAATTTTGTGGAGATTATTATTAAAAAACAATAATTCTTAAATCACGCAAAATGTAAACTAACGAGGATAAAATCTTAACGGATCCTTGACGCGTCACTGTATTCTATGTAGAATGGGAATTTAAGTTAATTAGCTAAATTGATTAAATCCGGAATGAATTGATTCGGTCATTCTGCTAATATATGGAAATGTAAGTTATAAAAACATAGAGACATCTAATTAATCAAAATAAAAACAATTAAAATAATATAACAAATATTAATTATTAAATTAAAATGAATACGAAGGACAGATAAAGCAAGCTTTATTGCTTTTTTAATATAAACATTTAGGCCAACGGTCATGTCAGTGCTGCAACGATTATGTAATTTTTAGTAAGCACATAGTGTCCTTTTGATAAAGTAATTTTTATTGAATTAAGTCAAAATAATTAAAATACGTTGAAAACGTATCAAGTTAAAGTTTTTTGCGGCCTCAGCCGAACAATACGTTAATCCAAGGCTCCTTGCCCATCCTTGCGAGGTATACAATGCTGCCAATGATCGAGCCATCATCCAACAAACGTAGTTTAGCTTTAATTTAACCCAAATTGTAACAAAACAAGACAAAAGCCGGTAAATATTTAAACGAGTCAAGTTAAATTTCTTTGCGGCCTTAGCCGATTCCTACGTTCGAATGCAAGCGTTCTTGACCGCCCTTGAGAGCTAATTGGATTACTGGCTAATTGGAATAAAATCACAATTATCAGTACATAATAAATTGCTATTATATAAGCAAATATTGAAACCTATATGGACATATGGATTTCAATTATGGGGATGTTCGGCACAGAGTAACATAAAATAAATACAAATTTTTCAGAACAAAGTCCTTAGAGCTATTGTGGGTGCACCCAAATACTATTGGGCTGATTACTTACATCGAGACCTTCAGATCCCCACAGTCAGTCAAGAAATCAAGAGAATTGCAAGGGGGCATGAGGAAAGACTCCATTCTCATACGAATATTGAATATTTGCAACTTTTGGATACCAATAGAACAGGACACAGACTCAAAAGAATCAAAGCATCTGATCTTGTGTAGTATTGTGTAGTGAGGTGCAGATATTAAAAAATTCAGCAGTGAGATGTATAAACATTATTTCATCATAGACTGAGTTAGGGCCGATGGGTCCTCCTTGTTATATACCTAGATTTAAGTTAGTATAAAGACAAATTGTAGGTTAGACGGAAACGACTAGTAACAATGTATTAATTAAATAATTATAAAAAATTTTATAAATAGCATTTAATTAAATCTAATTTCCATTGTCCTTCTATTATCAACAAAGTTTTAGTAAATGTGAATTATTACGCCACTGAACATTATAACAAAGTATCATAAGTAAGGTTATTTTCAGAACTATAACAACTTCCGTGCATTTAACATGTTATAAGTGTACATGCTCTTTCTTTACTTTTATGTTATAAGCATAAGTATGGAATAATAGATGAAGTAATATATGTTTGTATATTAAAACGTAAAATATATGAATAAAACAATTTTGAAAATGATATTAGACTTTAGCATGTATATTAAAACAATAAAGAACAAAATTAGGTAATTCATTTTGTAAAAAAATAGAAACGCATATTAAGCAAATATATTTACAATTATTAAATTAACCATTGATTTTGCAAAATTTAGTTTAAAGAACAAAATATCATATAGTCACATATATTATTGCATTAATCATAACACCTTAATATCTTTCATCCATAATTCCTACCTAAAATATATATATAATAAAAAAATAAAATTTCCAAATAGAATAGCATTATTCTTTACTTATTTTTTTCAATATTCGAACTCGCCCTTGCAGATAGCTCATCTTTAGTTTGTCTTCGATTATTTTCAATGATCTATTACTTTCTACTTTGTCTTATTTACCATTTATCCCAATTAAAATTCTACTATTTTATAACTGTTAATATTCTATGCAATATTTATTTTAACTTTTGATGAAAAAATTAACGTATTTATTGACTGCAGTATTCGGTTAGTGTTTGGTTAGGAAATGCATTTACTAATAAAGCCATTAAAAATGAAATTAATCATAAGTCAATAGTATAAAAATTTACAAAAAGATCTTAACAGCCTTTAGAATGAATAGAATTTTTAACCACTTTTTGAAAAAGCTCACCTGCTATTCCAGTAGTCAATTTCACTGGATAATGGAGCTGCCATTAAATTTTAAGTCGATGAAAATAAATTTGACTATATATAAATAAATATAATAAAAGTTATAGCTATATAGTTATGTATATAGTTAGTTATATAGGTAGTTAACTATATAGTTAGTTAGCTATATAGTTATATAGTTATTTAGCTTAGTTTTATTAACATTTAGGAGTATTAGGGTTTAAGCTATATATTTTTTCAAAGTAAAGTAATTAAAAATAAAATATTGTATATAAAATAATAACATCTAAAACCAATAAATTAAACTCACAATAAAATAATATAATTTAATTTTTTTTTTCTCTTCAGTACTTACGACCTCAGCAAACATAGATAGTACCTGAAATAAAATTAAAAGACAATAATTCAATTAACTTTGCCACTATAAATACTCGTCCACTTTTTTTTAAACTTAATGTAGTGGTGTTCGGTGTGTGATAGATATCTCAGTGTTTTGAAGAAATTTCTTAGTGAAAGTGTCCATTATGTTAGTACTAACAGAGACTGTTAACTTTAAAGGAAGCAATCTTACGTAAGTTTCATTTAAAATATATATATATATATATATATATATATATATATATATATATATATACATATATAGAAAAATGTTAGTGCTATTCGTTTCATTAAACTAATCTGTAAAAACTATTTAACTAATAACTGCAGCTATAGTAATAACAATTTGCTTTTACAGCATCGTAGAATATAATTTTAAGAAAGTCATAAGGCCAGAGGATACAGAAAATTCCTGGAAATTGGAGGATAATCGAACCAGAATAAAATTTCTGCTGTAAGTAGATATATTGATTGTTGATATGTTGATGATTTATATATAAATAATATAATAAGATATAACATAATGTAATAATATATCTGAGAATTGAAGAGCTGGATGTTTTCGCTTTGTTGTTCGGAATTCTATAATTCTGCAAAAACATTTTGTCTCCCGGTGAATATCACATTATTTATACAAAGACTAGTTCAGATTATTGTTACCGCTAATTGTTTTGATACAGGATGGATACTCACACGGCCATTCTGACAATTTAATTCGTTCTCGAATTAACTCCAGTATATAGCTTATAATTTTTTTAAATTCAATTTCAATCATTTTAAGTGACTATATTATAAGTGACCCCATTTATTAGAAACACGTAACGCATTTTAATATTTCTAAAGTTTTTTTTTTAATTTTCTTGTTTTTTTTTGTAATTATTATATTTTTTTTATTTTACATTGTGTTATCAGAATTATTTTTCTTCATTTGTGTTTAAGGTTTCTATTTTTTAATTGTTATATAGAGCCTGTGTGCTGACACAGGCTCTATATTCAGACGCACTAACACGTGTTTACTGGAAAATAATTATTTTTTTTTAAACTTTATTATGTTTTCCAAATCTAAAAATGTCTGAAATCCGAAGATTTAAAGTCGCTCCATGAAACAAAATCATCTTGAATTGATTACAAATTTCAAAACATGTCACCTTTTTCAAATTGATAAATATGTCGCATACCAATCCTGCAACAACTAGAAATAATTATGATTTAAAAATCAGAGTTAAATTAGTTTAGAGCTTATTCGTTGTCAAATATGTCACAAGCCGCGCCGCCATTCTACTAATAGATCTAATGCTAACAACCTAAACTTGACCATTAAGGTCGTAAAACGACCAATGACCATTTTTTTGAAGTATTTATAACATATTTACATATAGCAAAAATTTGTTGATATTTAAACATGATAACATCATCCTAATTTTGATCAGCAAAACTTTTCTTGGCCATACAACTTTGAATTGATTGCTTTTTCGGAATCAAGCTTTTAGACATTTTCAGCATAAAATTTTAACATGCCCTTATTCTGACACTAACCAACTGTTTGATTAACTTAATATAATTACTAGTTTAAGCGAGTAATGAAACTTACAAAATATTTTAGTCATTAAAATTCATTTTAGAAAGTGACAATACTGAACGGGTCTCTTATTAAAAAAAAAAACTGAAGAAAGCCGACTATCCGAAAATGTGCAACATATGTTTGAAATTATGCAGTCCCGAACTATTCGTATTCTGCTAATATTAATCTTAAAGGATGAGACTCGGTTTTACTGACTGGCCTGACTTATTCAGACCGGTCGGCTTTGTTATTGTTCTTGAAACCTAAAAAGTCCAATCCTAAAACATCATAAAATGTAGAAAAATTATTTAAAAATACTTTTAACATAGAAAATATTATCGAACAAAAGTGGTGTAAAAATAAAAGGTTTTCTTAACTGTTTTGACTGACTTGATGAGGTTTTCTGCAATACTTTTAATACAGCAGTAAAAGTAATTTTCAATAGTGTAAAGTTTTAGAAATTTTATTATTTTTGGAGTTTTGTTTGTTATAATTTGTTAAAAATGTTAGAAACTTTTTGTAGTTTTCGAAATTCCCTTTAATTTAAATTGCTTAGCAAAATATTTCAAATGATAATGTTTATTTGAGAAGTGAAAATATTTGTGAGCACTTTTATATTATAATTAGAATGTTAAATTAGCAGATTGCCTTTTGAAATATTAGTAATTTCTGTAATTTTCAATATTCTTTCTAACTTAAGTTGTTTAAGCAAAATAATTCAAACAATAATATTTATTTGAAAAGTGAAAATATTAGTAATACTTTAATTAGAATGTTAAATTACTCTATTATCCAAACTATTAATATTTATCGCATCAAATATAACAACAAAAATTTGGTGTTAGTTCTGTCAGTTAACAGAAAAAGCCAATTAAAATATAAAAATATATTGCAAAACTTACTATTTTTTTCTCAAACGAATATGATCTCCAAATGTTGATTTTTTAAATATGAACAGATAGTACTTACAGTTTCTTTATTCTTCAGACCAGAATTTTCTAACATCTTAAATGATTGTCCATCTTCATGCAATGATAATACATCAATGTTGTTGATGTCTTTTTTAACAATGCTCTTAAAATTAAGTTGCGGACAACTGGTCCGAATTTAGCAAAATGAGTGCGGTCTAGTGTCCTTAGGATACATTACCCCATAAAAATCTCCGAATTTGCGCATGCGCTTATTGAGTCTCCATTAATTTTTAAACAGAGAGTAATCCGAGTTTGGCGCATGCGTACGTTCAGCTTCATTTACTTGCATTTTTTATCGTGATTATTAGATTTAATGTCGAAAATATATATAAGCATGTAATTAGGTTCAATTTTATTCAAAAAAGTATTGATTAAAAAGAGATAATAAAAATAAATTCTATATGATTTGAAATTAACGGAATTATTTATGGCTTACTCGAATAATTTTACAATTCATAGTTGACAGTACGACACAGCTACTTCAGGGAAACCGGAGAAGAGACTGTTGAGTATCTGTGTCGGGGTTTAGAGGTCCAGCTCCATTCTTAGGTCCTTGATTGAAGGCGGGATTTGGGTGTTTTCTCTGCTTGGTGGGAATTTTATAACTCTGTAAAAACCTTTTGTCTCCTGGGGAATATCATACGATTTAGAATAAATCTTAAAATAACTATCTACAATACACTAAACATCTTGGTGCCGTGAATTCACTGTTATTTTACTTGGTTTATTGTTTATTTTATATATTTATATATGTTTTATATATTCATTATTAATATATATTATTATATTATATTATTATTTTACTTGTTTTACTTATATATTATATTTAACATGTTTTAGGTCAGATATGCTGGAGAGGACTGAACTCTATACCTACTTTACAGGAAGGGAGCTCGAGCAGAAAATATTTCTAAAGAGCCACAATATAGATCAATATTACCGATATGTAGTCAGAGTGATACTAGATTTGTATAAAATTTCGGACTATCTTCACCCTACTGTATGTCTACTTTTGACAAGTAATTTTCCTCTAAAATAAATAGGAAGTATACTTCACCATTAATTGCATAAATATCACATATTAACCATCTTAAGAACATTATTATGTAATTTTCTACTATCTTAAATGATACATGTGCTTGTCTTATTTGCAAATTATCAATTGCAAGTATGTTGCATCTTTAGTGTTAATTGTATCACCAAAAATTGTATATCATATCTTAAGTTTGCACCATAATTAGGTAATTTTGTAGCTCTTAGAATAGAGAGTTTACATATATTATTTGTAAAAGAATCACTTGCATTCATCTTTAACGTTCGGTACATCAACTGTGTAAGTCAAAAAATAATAATTCGCTTTCAGTCAACATAATTTTGTACATGTAGCAAAATGTAGTTATATTTTTAATATAAAATTATACAATAGCAACAAACATACTTTAATTTTCCTATTTATACCCCCCTTTAGTACTATTATAGGAATACTAGCAGACCCGACAAACATATTATCATAACGTTATTCCTCATCCTGAGTGATGTGTAATGCTTATCAACGATTTTATTTATTGTTTCAACACACGTGTAGTAATATCATGGCCATTCATTGATGTTTGACTTGTCAACAACAAAAGTTAATTTAATCCCAGTTTGGTTATTGAAATAGAATAATGCATAGAGTATATTCAAAGTTATTTTGAGCATACGTTCTCTAAATTTGTGACGCCAAAACGTCGCAATACTGCCTCATCAACTCTGAGTTTGATGAAGCTGATACTAAGTGTTTTTTAAGACTGTAAAGGTTCGAATTATCGAAAGGCCTAATTGTAATTTAAAAAAAGGGCTAAGCCAATATGTCAAACTTATGATATCATCATCTGATGCTATTAAAAAAAACAATCACCTCAATAAGCTTCAATAAAGGACAATATATAAGTTTCAATATAATAGTTTTGTCAAATAAAAAAAAAATAAAAGCATTTATTACAACTGATATTTTATTTGTGGCATTCCAGTAGCGATGACATGTTATTTATTTTTTTCATGTGTCAGGAAAATGCAAAATGTTCTAAATGTAAATAGCGCTGCTCTATCTACTTATAACTCTTCATGGCATTTTGTATTCCTTTTAGAATTATGTAGAGACCTACCATAACTTTAGGAATGTAAATATGTCATACCTTGTTTCCAATCCAGCAGCAGATTTATTTATTTAAAATTAGTTTTAATGATCACGTTTTAGTCTATGACTACATCCAATTACTGGAGCAATGCGTTACCGTTCACAATTAATAAATAAAAATATTAATTGGGACCGCACGTAAGGCCGCGATAAGTTCAGAGGTGCTTAGATTGAATACTGTCTCTGTTCCTAGACTTGATAGTAACTGCATGATCGGCTTTATTTGTCAATCGAGTTTCAGATATTTTTTTTGTAATGAAATATCTTTCTGCACCACTGTCATCATTTTACTTAAATATTAATATCTTATTTCCACACAAAAGAGTACCAATAGGGGTTTTATTAAGATTGTCTATCTTATTTAGAAATAGAATTTTACTTTGTTTACAATTTTTAGAGCAACAATTATTTTCAGTGTGGCCTTGTGTATTGCAATTTGTACAGACAAGTAAAGTGGACTTATATTCACTGCTCTTATTATCAGAACTATTCATATTCTCAAAATTCTTTCGTCTAATTGATCGCTATTCATAACAATAACAATGCCGCCGGCCTTTAAGTGATTTGCCAGCTTTAACTATCATAATGCTATCACTTACCCCTATTTTATCTTTATATTGAATAATTATCCAAACCATTCCAAATAAAATAGATGCTATTATAGCTATTATAAGCAGATGAGGAATGTTACCACGCCATACTGGGTTTTTAAACTAATTCGATTATTTCTAGCTTCTGTTCTGATAAGATTTTAAGCTAAGTTTTTACACAGTCGGATATTAGCATTTTTAAGCGGATGGTTCCATCGACTACTTTGTTACTGTCAACACTTATGTCAATAGGGTCGTCCCTATTTGACTCACTGTTATTTTCTATTTCAGCAATATCAGGAAATTGTTGAATGTTTTTAATGTTCACTGTTATTCTAACTATACATACTTGATTGGATAAGAATCTCACTTCTCATGTTTGGAATAAGGGCCCTATTTATTTAAGTAAAAAGCTTTATTCGACAAAAATACTGGCTTGTTCGTCCGATAGGCTGAACCAGACAATGTGTCAATGTCTACATGTATCCAAAGGAGACTGTTCTTTTACCATTCCGTGGAGTTGATGTCACTCATTTATGTATATATATATATATATATATATATATATATATATACATATATATATATATATATATATATATATATATACATATATATATATATATATATATATATATATACATATATATATATATATATATATATATATATACATATATATATATATATATATATATATATATATATATATATATATATATATATATATTCTCTGGTCTATCTACTATCTAAAACTATCTGTTTAATTTTTTTTTGCTATATATATGCATAAATTTACGACCATGCCCCAGCAGGATTCGAACTCGCAGCTGTCGCCACAGTAGAAGGACCGTCCTATCGCCTTTACCACTGCGCCACCAAGCCGGCCTCTCTGATACAATTATTGACATTATTTAATTTTTAAACATATATTTTATTTTACAAATGTACAATTATTTATAACATTTCTTTATTAAGGATATATTATTTAACATTTTTCAGTACCTGTATTGTTATAATTTAATGTCATCATTAATAATTTTGAGATATGGTGCGAGGTCGCCCCAGTTTGCAGGATGACCGTGTTAGCACTTAAATCCAACATCCAATCCCCGTGCAATAATCAGATATTAAGTCGTTATTATTGTTAATCTTTAAATATGTTTTGTTACTTCTTTTAACTAATTTCATATAATAATTTTAATGGAGGTATTTCGGCCTTGAACTGTGTAATATTTTAATTAAATTTCAAAGAAGGTATCTTAAGATGTTCAAAACAACTAAATTATTAGTTCACCTATTTGAACTACAAAATCATAAACATAAGACTGTTCTATAATAAAAAAAAATTGAACATGTTAAAACTTCGTTCAATAGAGAGTGACCCTTATTAATACATCTCAACAAAAGAATAATGAAATTGATATTTCACAATATTATACTGTAAAAAAGATGTTGATAAATGTCAAAACATAATTTTATATCCCGTCATTATGGTCTGAAAATCGACTCTATTCAATTTATGGTTACAATTCGTCCACTCAGACAACTCTTTAAAAAGACACACGGCGTGTATCATTATAAAACCTGTAAACTGTTCTAATATAAATAAAATTGACCATGTTTAAACTTGGAAGAAAATCAGATTTATTTTTTTATCTTATTGCTTTTGATCCGTTCAATGGAAAGTGGCCCTTATTAATACATCACAACAAAAAAATATTGAAACTGATATTTCATAATATTATACCAAAAAAAGATGTTAATAAATTTCAAAACATAACTTTATACTGCATCATTATAGTGTCATAATCGACTCTATTCAATTTATATTTACAATTCGTCCACTCAGACAACCCTTTGCAGTGTCTAATATTTTCTTATAACTGCTTTTTACAGCGGTAATAAGGGACAATAAAAGAGACCCTTGTTAATACACGTCAACAAAGAATATTGAAAGTGATATTTCATAATATTATACCAAAACAAGATGTTAATAAATGTCAAAACATAACTTTATAATGGGTCATTATAGTGTCAAAATCGACTCTATTAAATTTATATTTACACTTCGTCCACTCAGTCAGCCCTCACACGGGGTCTAATATTTTCTTATAACTGTTTTTTGCAGCTGTTATAAAGGACAATAAAATAGATCCTCGTTAGTACACCTCAAAAAAGAAACATCAATTTTTCAGTATTAAACCAAAAAGAGTTTAATTATTATGGAAATTAATTAATTCATATTGAGTTATTATAATTTTTTTGTTCCAGCTAATTGTACTAGTAGAAAGTAAGGATAAACGATTAAAGACTATAGGAACACATAGATGAAGAAACGAAAAATGCAGCATTTAAAATGAAATTTGCTATATAATTTACATAATATAAATAATTATGAATTATTAACCGTATTTAAGTAAGCATTTTAAAGCATTTGTAAATATTAAGCCGGTTACCGATTAATGCAATAAGATATATCAGTAAATGACATACTTTTCTTTGAACTTTATAGACCTAATTTAGTTTTGAAACATCAGTAGTTAATTTAATAATTCTAAATGCATTCCACGAATGAATTACCCAATCAGACATACTGTCTGATCAATTTTTTTTAAATTTGGGGAATACATACTTATGTATAAATCCCGTACATCATCCACTGATTGTGCACTAGCAATCACAACACTACAGAACCAATAAACCAATTTGCAGATTAAGACTATACCAAGCATGTCCAATGTAAGATGCAGTTAATAAAAACAAAGAAAATTATGATATTATTCAAGATTTATTTTTAATTAAATATGATAAACAATTTAATTATTGATAATATTTTATTATATAGTGATAGATGTGCCCAAATTAAATTAAAACAATTTTTTTGAAATTTTATATAACACCAAGGATTAGTTATCAATACCAGTATTGACATTTTCTAGTGATACTGACCAGTCAAGACCGAAATGATAATCAAAAAATATAGACAGAACAGAGAACGTATATGAGTTACTTTACTACCATCTATAGTAGAAAGTCCAAATTGTATTATAATATATAATTTAACTCATTCATACCGAAAGATTACTACTGTATTACTATATTATTTATTTCTGTTTTTAAGACAGCTAGATAATGAAAACCTTATTAAGGAATTTTTCAAGGTAAATCTAATTTCTATAAGATATTTCCGTATTTCTTTTTTCATCAGAAATGTCTACTTAGAAATCTGGTAATCTAAGTATGTTTTATTGGTCCATTTGTTTTTGAATAATTTAGAGTACATGTTTTATAGCTTTAACAGTGTTCTTGTTGTCAGTGTTTGCTGTATAATACACATTTTAATAATACTTGTGTGTTTACAAAACACGGCACAATTAAAAAAAAATCTGATCTGTTCTTCCAGGACAATAAGCCTGAAGTGTTATGTACTTCTGTATCGGTTACCTACGTTAAATTTTGTGGAGATTATTATTAAAAAACAATAATTCTTAAATCACGCAAAATGTAAACTAACGAGGATAAAATCTTAACGGATCCTTGACGCGTCACTGTATTCTATGTAGAATGGGAATTTAAGTTAATTAGCTAAATTGATTAAATCCGGAATGAATTGATTCGGTCATTCTGCTAATATATGGAAATGTAAGTTATAAAAACATAGAGACATCTAATTAATCAAAATAAAAACAATTAAAATAATATAACAAATATTAATTATTAAATTAAAATGAATACGAAGGACAGATAAAGCAAGCTTTATTGCTTTTTTAATATAAACATTTAGGCCAACGGTCATGTCAGTGCTGCAACGATTATGTAATTTTTAGTAAGCACATAGTGTCCTTTTGATAAAGTAATTTTTATTGAATTAAGTCAAAATAATTAAAATACGTTGAAAACGTATCAAGTTAAAGTTTTTTGCGGCCTCAGCCGAACAATACGTTAATCCAAGGCTCCTTGCCCATCCTTGCGAGGTATACAATGCTGCCAATGATCGAGCCATCATCCAACAAACGTAGTTTAGCTTTAATTTAACCCAAATTGTAACAAAACAAGACAAAAGCCGGTAAATATTTAAACGAGTCAAGTTAAATTTCTTTGCGGCCTTAGCCGATTCCTACGTTCGAATGCAAGCGTTCTTGACCGCCCTTGAGAGCTAATTGGATTACTGGCTAATTGGAATAAAATCACAATTATCAGTACATAATAAATTGCTATTATATAAGCAAATATTGAAACCTATATGGACATATGGATTTCAATTATGGGGATGTTCGGCACAGAGTAACATAAAATAAATACAAATTTTTCAGAACAAAGTCCTTAGAGCTATTGTGGGTGCACCCAAATACTATTGGGCTGATTACTTACATCGAGACCTTCAGATCCCCACAGTCAGTCAAGAAATCAAGAGAATTGCAAGGGGGCATGAGGAAAGACTCCATTCTCATACGAATATTGAATATTTGCAACTTTTGGATACCAATAGAACAGGACACAGACTCAAAAGAATCAAAGCATCTGATCTTGTGTAGTATTGTGTAGTGAGGTGCAGATATTAAAAAATTCAGCAGTGAGATGTATAAACATTATTTCATCATAGACTGAGTTAGGGCCGATGGGTCCTCCTTGTTATATACCTAGATTTAAGTTAGTATAAAGACAAATTGTAGGTTAGACGGAAACGACTAGTAACAATGTATTAATTAAATAATTATAAAAAATTTTATAAATAGCATTTAATTAAATCTAATTTCCATTGTCCTTCTATTATCAACAAAGTTTTAGTAAATGTGAATTATTACGCCACTGAACATTATAACAAAGTATCATAAGTAAGGTTATTTTCAGAACTATAACAACTTCCGTGCATTTAACATGTTATAAGTGTACATGCTCTTTCTTTACTTTTATGTTATAAGCATAAGTATGGAATAATAGATGAAGTAATATATGTTTGTATATTAAAACGTAAAATATATGAATAAAACAATTTTGAAAATGATATTAGACTTTAGCATGTATATTAAAACAATAAAGAACAAAATTAGGTAATTCATTTTGTAAAAAAATAGAAACGCATATTAAGCAAATATATTTACAATTATTAAATTAACCATTGATTTTGCAAAATTTAGTTTAAAGAACAAAATATCATATAGTCACATATATTATTGCATTAATCATAACACCTTAATATCTTTCATCCATAATTCCTACCTAAAATATATATATAATAAAAAAATAAAATTTCCAAATAGAATAGCATTATTCTTTACTTATTTTTTTCAATATTCGAACTCGCCCTTGCAGATAGCTCATCTTTAGTTTGTCTTCGATTATTTTCAATGATCTATTACTTTCTACTTTGTCTTATTTACCATTTATCCCAATTAAAATTCTACTATTTTATAACTGTTAATATTCTATGCAATATTTATTTTAACTTTTGATGAAAAAATTAACGTATTTATTGACTGCAGTATTCGGTTAGTGTTTGGTTAGGAAATGCATTTACTAATAAAGCCATTAAAAATGAAATTAATCATAAGTCAATAGTATAAAAATTTACAAAAAGATCTTAACAGCCTTTAGAATGAATAGAATTTTTAACCACTTTTTGAAAAAGCTCACCTGCTATTCCAGTAGTCAATTTCACTGGATAATGGAGCTGCCATTAAATTTTAAGTCGATGAAAATAAATTTGACTATATATAAATAAATATAATAAAAGTTATAGCTATATAGTTATGTATATAGTTAGTTATATAGGTAGTTAACTATATAGTTAGTTAGCTATATAGTTATATAGTTATTTAGCTTAGTTTTATTAACATTTAGGAGTATTAGGGTTTAAGCTATATATTTTTTCAAAGTAAAGTAATTAAAAATAAAATATTGTATATAAAATAATAACATCTAAAACCAATAAATTAAACTCACAATAAAATAATATAATTTAATTTTTTTTTTCTCTTCAGTACTTACGACCTCAGCAAACATAGATAGTACCTGAAATAAAATTAAAAGACAATAATTCAATTAACTTTGCCACTATAAATACTCGTCCACTTTTTTTTAAACTTAATGTAGTGGTGTTCGGTGTGTGATAGATATCTCAGTGTTTTGAAGAAATTTCTTAGTGAAAGTGTCCATTATGTTAGTACTAACAGAGACTGTTAACTTTAAAGGAAGCAATCTTACGTAAGTTTCATTTAAAATATATATATATATATATATATATATATATATATATATAGAAAAATGTTAGTGCTATTCGTTTCATTAAACTAATCTGTAAAAACTATTTAACTAATAACTGCAGCTATAGTAATAACAATTTGCTTTTACAGCATCGTAGAATATAATTTTAAGAAAGTCATAAGGCCAGAGGATACAGAAAATTCCTGGAAATTGGAGGATAATCGAACCAGAATAAAATTTCTGCTGTAAGTAGATATATTGATTGTTGATATGTTGATGATTTATATATAAATAATATAATAAGATATAACATAATGTAATAATATATCTGAGAATTGAAGAGCTGGATGTTTTCGCTTTGTTGTTCGGAATTCTATAATTCTGCAAAAACATTTTGTCTCCCGGTGAATATCACACTATTTATACAAAGACTAGTTCAGATTATTGTTACCACTAATTGTTTTGATACAGGATGGATACTCACACGGCCATTCTGACAATTTAATTCGTTCTCGAATTAACTCCAGTATATAGCTTATAATTTTTTTAAATTCAATTTCAATCATTTTAAGTGACTATATTATAAGTGACCCCATTTATTAGAAACACGTAACGCATTTTAATATTTCTAAAGTTTTTTTTTTAATTTTCTTGTTTTTTTTTGTAATTATTATATTTTTTTTATTTTACATTGTGTTATCAGAATTATTTTTCTTCATTTGTGTTTAAGGTTTCTATTTTTTAATTGTTATATAGAGCCTGTGTGCTGACACAGGCTCTATATTCAGACGCACTAACACGTGTTTACTGGAAAATAATTATTTTTTTTTAAACTTTATTATGTTTTCCAAATCTAAAAATGTCTGAAATCCGAAGATTTAAAGTCGCTCCATGAAACAAAATCATCTTGAATTGATTACAAATTTCAAAACATGTCACCTTTTTCAAATTGATAAATATGTCGCATACCAATCCTGCAACAACTAGAAATAATTATGATTTAAAAATCAGAATTAAATTAGTTTAGAGCTTATTCGTTGTCAAATATGTCACAAGCCGCGCCGCCATTCTACTAATAGATCTAATGCTAACAACCTAAACTTGACCATTAAGGTCGTAAAACGACCAATGACCATTTTTTTGAAGTATTTATAACATATTTACATATAGCAAAAATTTGTTGATATTTAAATATGATAATATCATCCTAATTTTGATCAGCAAAACTTTTCTTGGCCATACAACTTTGAATTGATTGCTTTTTCGGAATCAAGCTTTTAGACATTTTCAGCATAAAATTTTAACATGCCCTTATTCTGACACTAACCAACTGTTTGATTAACTTAATATAATTACTAGTTTAAGCGAGTAATAAAACTTACAAAATATTTTAGTCATTAAAATTCATTTTAGAAAGTGACAATACTGAACGGGTCTCTTATTAAAAAAAAAACTGAAGAAAGCCGACTATCCGAAAATGTGCAACATATGTTTGAAATTATGCAGTCCCGAACTATTCGTATTCTGCTAATATTAATCTTAAAGGATGAGACTCGGTTTTACTGACTGGCCTGACTTATTCAGACCGGTCGGCTTTGTTATTGTTCTTGAAACCTAAAAAGTCCAATCCTAAAACATCATAAAATGTAGAAAAATTATTTAAAAATACTTTTAACATAGAAAATATTATCGAACAAAAGTGGTGTAAAAATAAAAGGTTTTCTTAACTGTTTTGACTGACTTGATGAGGTTTTCTGCAATACTTTTAATACAGCAGTAAAAGTAATTTTGAATAGTGTAAAGTTTTAGAAATTTTATTATTTTTGGAGTTTTGTTTGTTATAATTTGTTAAAAATGTTAGAAACTTTTTGTAGTTTTCGAAATTCCCTTTAATTTAAATTGCTTAGCAAAATATTTCAAATGATAATGTTTATTTGAGAAGTGAAAATATTTGTGAGCACTTTTATATTATAATTAGAATGTTAAATTAGCAGATTGCCTTTTGAAATATTAGTAATTTCTGTAATTTTCAATATTCTTTCTAACTTAAGTTGTTTAAGCAAAATAATTCAAACAATAATATTTATTTGAAAAGTGAAAATATTAGTAATACTTTAATTAGAATGTTAAATTACTCTATTATCCAAACTATTAATATTTATCGCATCAAATATAACAACAAAAATTTGGTGTTAGTTCTGTCAGTTAACAGAAAAAGCCAATTAAAATATAAAAATATATTACAAAACTTACTATTTTTTTCTCAAACGAATATGATCTCCAAATGTTGATTTTTTTAAATATGAACAGATAGTACTTACAGTTTCTTTATTCTTCAGACCAGAATTTTCTAACATCTTAAATGATTGTCCATCTTCATGCAATGATAATACATCAATGTTGTTGATGTCTTTTTTAACAATGCTCTTAAAATTAAGTTGCGGACAACTGGTCCGAATTTAGCAAAATGAGTGCGGTCTAGTGTCCTTAGGATACATTACCCCATAAAAATCTCCGAATTTGGCGCATGCGCTTATTGAGTCTCCATTAATTTTTAAACAGAGAGTAATCCGAGTTTGGCGCATGCGTACGTTCAGCTTCATTTACTTGCATTTTTTATCGTAATTATTAGATTTAATGTCGAAAATATATATAAGCATGTAATTAGGTTCAATTTTATGCAAAAAAGTATTGATTAAAAAGAGATAATAAAAATAAATTCTATATGATTTGAAATTAACGGAATTATTTATGGCTTACTCGAATAATTTTACAATTCATAGTTGACAGTACGACACAGCTACTTCAGGGAAACCGGAGAAGAGACTGTTGAGTATCTGTGTCGGGGTTTAGAGGTCCAGCTCCATTCTTAGGTCCTTGATTGAAGGCGGGATTTGGGTGTTTTCTCTTCTTGGTGGGAATTTTATAACTCTGTAAAAACCTTTTGTCTCCTGGGGAATATCATACGATTTAGAATAAATCTTAAAATACCTATCTACAATACACTAAACATCTTGGTGCCGTGAATTCACTGTTATTTTACTTGGTTTATTGTTTATTTTATATATTTATATGTTTTATATATTCATTATTAATATGTATTATTATATTATATTATTATTTTACTTGTTTTACTTATATATTATATTTAACATGTTTTAGGTCAGATATGCTGGAGAGGACTGAACTCTATACCTACTTTACAGGAAGGGAGCTCGAGCAGAAAATATTTCTAAAGAGCCACAATATAGATCAATATTACCGATATGTAGTCAGAGTGATACTAGATTTGTATAAAATTTCGGACTATCTTCACCCTACTGTATGTCTACTTTTGACAAGTAATTTTCCTCTAAAATAAATAGGAAGTATACTTCACCATTAATTGCATAAATATCACATCTTAACCATCTTAAGAACATTATTATGTAATTTTCTACTATCTTAAATGATACGTGTGCTTGTCTTATTTGCAAATTATCAATTGCAAGTATGTTGCATCTTTAGTGTTAATTGTATCACCAAAAATTGTATATCATATCTTAAGTTTGCACCATAATTAGGTAATTTTGTAGCTCTTAGAATAGAGAGTTTACATATATTATTTGTAAAAGAATCACTTGCATTCATCTTTAACGTTCGGTACATCAACTGTGTAAGTCAAAAAATAATAATTCGCTTTCAGTCAACATAATTTTGTACATGTAGCAAAATGTAGTTATATTTTTAATATAAAATTATACAATAGCAACAAACATACTTTAATTTTCCTATTTATACCCCCCTTTAGTACTATTATAGGAATACTAGCAGACCCGACAAACATAATATCATAACGTTATTCCTCATCCTGAGTGATGTGTAATGCTTATCAACGATTTTATTTATTGTTTCAACACACGTGTAGTAATATCATGGCCATTCATTGATGTTTGACTTGTCAACAACAAAAGTTAATTTAATCCCAGTTTGGTTATTGAAATAGAATAATGCATAGAGTATATTCAAAGTTATTTTGAGCATACGTTCTCTAAATTTGTGACGCCAAAACGTCGCAATACTGCCTCATCAACTCTGAGTTTGATGAAGCTGATACTAAGTGTTTTTTAAGACTGTAAAGGTTCGAATTATCGAAAGGCCTAATTGTAATTTAAAAAAAGGGCTAAGCCAATATGTCAAACTTATGATATCATCATCTGATGCTATTAAAAAAAACAATCACCTCAATAAGCTTCAATAAAGGACAATATATAAGTTTCAATATAATAGTTTTGTCAAATAAAAAAAAAATAAAAGCATTTATTACAACTGATATTTTATTTGTGGCATTCCAGTAGCGATGACATGTTATTTATTTTTTTCATGTGTCAGGAAAATGCAAAATGTTCTAAATGTAAATAGCGCTGCTCTATCTACTTATAACTCTTCATGGCATTTTGTATTCCTTTTAGAATTATGTAGAGACCTACCATAACTTTAGGAATGTAAATATGTCATACCTTGTTTCCAATCCAGCAGCAGATTTATTTATTTAAAATTAGTTTTAATGATCACGTTTTAGTCTATGACTACATCCAATTACTGGAGCAATGCGTTACCGTTCACAATTAATAAATAAAAATATTAATTGGGACCGCACGTAAGGCCGCGATAAGTTCAGAGGTGCTTAGATTGAATACTGTCTCTGTTCCTAGACTTGATAGTAACTGCATGATCGGCTTTATTTGTCAATCGAGTTTCAGATATTTTTTTTGTAATGAAATATCTTTCTGCACCACTGTCATCATTTTACTTAAATATTAATATCTTATTTCCACACAAAAGAGTACCAATAGGGGTTTTATTAAGATTGTCTATCTTATTTAGAAATAGAATTTTACTTTGTTTACAATTTTTAGAGCAACAATTATTTTCAGTGTGGCCTTGTGTATTGCAATTGGTACAGACAAGTAAAGTGGACTTATATTCACTGCTCTTATTATCAGAACTATTCATATTCTCAAAATTCTTTCGTCTAATTGATCGCTATTCATAACAATAACAATGCCGCCGGCCTTTAAGTGATTTGCCAGCTTTAACTATCATAATGCTATCACTTACCCCTATTTTATCTTTATATTGAATAATTATCCAAACCATTCCAAATAAAATAGATGCTATTATAGCTATTATAAGCAGATGAGGAATGTTACCACGCCATACTGGGTTTTTAAACTAATTCGATTATTTCTAGCTTCTGTTCTGATAAGATTTTAAGCTAAGTTTTTACACAGTCGGATATTACCATTTTTAAGCGGATGGTTCCATCGACTACTTTGTTACTGTCAACACTTATGTCAATAGGGTCGTCCCTATTTGACTCACTGTTATTTCCTATTTCAGCAATATCAGGAAATTGTTGAATGTTTTTAATGTTCACTGTTATTCTAACTATACATACTTGATTGGATAAGAATCTCACTTCTCATGTTTGGAATAAAGGCCCTATTTATTTAAGTAAAAAGTTTTATTCGACAAAAAATTATTAAGAAATTATTAAGAGAGATTAAGAATTAAGATTAATATTAAGATTATATATATATATATATATATATATATATATATATATATATATATATGTATATATATATATATATATATATATATAATTTAATGTTCAATATAATGCTTTGTACAAAGTTATTATAAATATCTAAATTAATTAAAATATTTATAAATAGTCATCATAAATATCAATGAATTAATATTATATATTCATACCTATTTGTCAGATCAGATATCAATATGTTATCAATATGTCAGATATCAATATGTTATAACTGGTAATTGTTAAATTTAAATCCAGTAATTGTTGCAAATTATCTTTTAATAAATGTTATGTTCAATTTATCTTGGCTATCGTTCCTTTCTATCATTGTATTCCAATTGTGAGTAAAGACGTGTCCGGAGAGATGGTTAGTGAAAAGAACAAAAGTGAATCATCTGTGTCACAAATGCGGCGTTGAAAAAAGTCTGACAATAATATTTTAAAAACTGGATTTAAAAGAAAATGTGAAAGTGCGTTGGGAAGAAAATCAGTACATAAGAAAATAAATGTAAAGTGCCATAAAGCGTTAAGGGTCGAAAACTCAACATCTGTACCACAAATGAAGCGTACAATAATTTGTAACATGAATATAACAGTAATAATGACATAAAACAATAATAAGTATTATTTTAATAATACGTAGAAAAAATATGGATAACAACACTGCACACAAAACAGATAAAATGGAAATATCGACATCAGGCGTATCACATATTGCAGTTTTGAATCTAGAGAATACAACTAGAACCCAAAACGAACAGGTACCCTACAATGCGTAGATGAACGAAAAGGAGAGCATTGAAATTGTACGAGCCAATACGCAAAACAATTAAATGCCCTCTAGCTACAACTAAATAAATAAAGCTCTGAGGGACAAAACAATGATAAACCACCAAGCGAACAAAAGCAGTCCAATTCTAACATATGAAACAGATTAAAGGATTGTAGAAAGAAGTAGGTTGGATAACGGTTAAACATAAAAAAAGAAAAGCAAATAATTACACAGGATCTTCACCGCAGCAATTAAAAATAAAACAAAACAATGAACAAAATAAAGAAATAAGAACGCTGGAAGATAACTGGAAGTGGCCTGTTCCAGTTATCGTAATTAATGTTATCTAGAGTTGTTGAAAATGCAGTGGCACTATTATGAAGACAAACAAATCAGAGACATCAAAGTTATGGCAAGAGGGCTTTTATAAGCAGCTAAAACTGAAAAAAATAACGTGAAAAAAAATACAAGATTGGGATCCAGAATGACACCAAATAAAGGCAAGGAACTGCCTAAAGAGGCTGCTGAACTAAGATGTGAATTGGAAAACCGACTTAGTGGCCAACTGATCAAGAGAAAACCCCAGACCTCTTAGATTTCTTCATAGTAAGAAACATAACATCCAACTATATAAAAGTCGAAGATAATTTTGAGTTAAGTTCAGATCATAGGCCAGTGATTCTGACGTTGAGCTAAAATATATTAAGGAAAGAAAGATACCCAATGATAACAAACAAGAGAAAAGACTGGGAAGGATTTGCTGAAGAATTGAACAAGCGAATTCAACTAAATGTACTGTTCACGATAACTGAACAATTAAATTTTGAAGCAGAACAATTCGTAGTAGATATTTAACAAGCTGCTTGGAATAATACTCCAGAACAACAGACAGAATTTACAGAGTACAATTAAATGAATTAATTATCCAAAAGAAATGAAGGAAATGGTTGCTGAAAAACGAAAATTACGAAAAAAAAAATGACAACAAAACAGAACACCTGAAAATAAAAATAATTTAAACAATATAACCCAAAGACTGAAAAGGAAAATACTGGAAATTAAAAACAAAATCATAAATGATCCTTTGATCCTTTTTGAGCAATTTAACAGATGATAAAGAAACTGATTACTCACTCTGGAAAGCCACAAAATATCTAAAGCTCTCATCTCTCCATAGTCCACCTATGTGGAAATTGGGCACGTAACAATCACCAAAAAGCAGAAGCATTGGCTGAATATCTAGAAAAAAATTTTAAACCAAGCGAAACTAATATTGAATATAATTTCCCGGGCATAGAAGCTAACAATTCGATGATTGAATTAGTCATGCCGTCGGAGTTAACCAGTTAAGTAATTAAAATTGACATTAACCCCAGGAAATCACCTGGCTACGATTTAACAACAGGAGAATTACTGCAAAAACTACCAAGAAAGGGAATTATAAAAGTCACCAACTTGATCAACAGCTCAACAGCCTATAGAGAATATAGCAAATAAAAGCCTATAGACCTATATCACTGCGGACAGTAATATCTAAACTTTTGAGAAACTCCTGTTGAAAAGAATAAAACCGATCATAGAATGAAAAAAAACAATACCAACCCACAAGTTTCGGTTTATTAACAACCATTCAACAATTGACCAGATCCACAGAATAACAGGTGTTATTGTAAAAGCTTACGAAAGTAAAAAAGTATGCTCAGCTATATTCTTAGATATGGCACAAGACTTCGATGAGGTTTGACATGAAGGTCTTTTTCAAGAACTACAGAAAATGTTACCAAAACAACACACCAAACTACTAAAATCAAGTCTACTCAATCAATCAAGAGTCAAACAACAAGAAACTTGCTCTACAATAAAAGAAGCTAAAGCTGGTGTACCACAAGGACGTGTACTGGGATAATGTTTTATCTACTCTACGCCTGTGATATACCACAAAAGGAGAATATTACGATTGCTACATGTGCTGATGATACTGTAATTATGGCTGTCGGAGACAATAGTGAAGAAGCCTCACAAAAATTACAACAGGCAAGTGATAATATAAATAAATGGACACAAGCATGGAAAATAAGAATTAACGATAGTAAATCTACACATGTGCAATTCAACCATAAACAGGCCGTACAAGCGCCAATAACATTAAATAATACTATCATTCTATACAGCAACAACAACGGTAAATATTTCGGAATGAATCTTGATGCAAAACTTCGCTGGAAGGAAAATATAAACAAGAAAAGAAAATAACTGGAATAGAAATATAGGGAAATGTACTGGCTGATTGAAACAAAATCACAATAATCAGTACATAATAAATTGCTATAATATAAGCAAATAGTGAAATCTATATGGACATAGGGTGTTCAATCATGTGGATGTTCTGCAAAGAGTAACACAAATAAAATACACATTTTTCAGCACAATGTCCTGAGAGGTATTGTGGGCGCACCCACATATAGGACTGATTACCTATATCGAGACTTTCAGATACCCACAGTCAGTCAAGAAATCAAGAGAATTGCAAGCGGTCATGACAAAAGACTCCATTCTCACGAGCATATTAAAGTATTGGAAAATTGGAAAATACTTTTGTATAACACCAGAACAGGATCCAGATTCAAAAGTATCAAACGATCTGATCTTATGTAGTGTTGTGTAGTGAGGTGCGTATAATAAAAAATATAGTAGAGAAATGTATTTCACTAGAAACATTATTTCACTAGAGACTGAGATAGGGCCGATGGGTCTTTCTAATTATATATCTATATTTAGGTTATCATAAAACAAATTGTAAGTTAGACGGAAACGACTAGTAACAATGTAATAATTAAATAATATTAAAAATAATAAAAATTCTATATATGAGTTATGTAACAAGATGTTTATTTACTTAAAAAATATAATGTTAGATGGTGATACTAAATTGATCTCCATTTAAAAATAAATAATTTATATTATGATACTAAAGTGAATACCAAATTAAATATAAAATTCCAATATTAATTCTAATTGAATTTAAATGTGAAATTATATAGAAATCGAACAATAAATAAAAAAGTAACAAATATTTGTAATTTTTATAAACTTTTAAATGTCCTCTATTAGTGTTTCTTTATATATTTACTTGCCATTCCTCACACATTACAGTGTGGTGTGTTATAACTTAATTGTACTAGTAGAAAGTACGGATAAACGAGTAAAGACTATAGGAACACATAGATGAAGAAACGAAAAATGCAGCATTTAAAATGAAATTTGCTATATAATTTACATAATATAAATAATTATGAATTATTAACCGTATTTAAGTAAGCATTTTAAAGCATTTGTAAATATTAAGCCGGTTACCGATTAATGCAATAAGATATATCAGTAAATGACATACTTTTCTTTGAACTTTATAGACCTAATTTTGTTTTGAAACATCAGTAGTTAATTTAATAATTCTAAATGCATTCCACGAATGAATTACCCAATCAGACGTACTGTCTGATCAATTTTTTTTAAATTTGGGGAATACATACTTATGTATAAATCCCGTACATCATCCATTGATTGTGCACTAGCAATCACAACACTACAGAACCAATAAACCAATTTGCAGATTAAGACTATACCAAGCATGTCCAATGTAAGATGCAGTTAATAAAAACAAAGAAAATTATGATATTATTCAAGATTTATTTTTAATTAAATATGATAAACAATTTAATTATTGATAATATTTTATTATATAGTGATAGATGTGCCCAAATTAAATTAAAACATTTTTTTTTGAAATTTTATATAACACCAAGGATTAGTTATCAATACCAGTATTGACATTTTCTAGTGATACTGACCAGTCAAGACCGAAATGATAATCAAAAAATATAGACAGAACAGAGAACGTATATGAGTTACTTTACTACCATCTATAGTGGAAAGTCCAAATTGTATTATAATATATAATTTAACTCATTCATACCGAAAGATTACTACTGTATTACTATATTATTTATTTCTGTTTTTAAGACAGCTAGATAATGAAAACCTTATTAAGGAATTTTTCAAGGTAAATCTAATTTCTATAAGATATTTCCGTATTTCTTTTTTCATCAGAAATGTCTACTTAGAAATCTGGTAATCTAAGTATGTTTTATTGGTCCATTTGTTTTTGAATAATTTAGAGTACATGTTTTATAGCTTTAACAGTGTTCTTGTTGTCAGTGTTTGCTGTATAATACACATTTTAATAATACTTGTGTGTTTACAAAACACGGCACAATTAAAAAAAATCTGATCTGTTCTTCCAGGACAATAAGCCTGAAGTGTTATGTACTTTTGTATCGGTTACCTACGTTAAATTTTGTGGAGATTATTATTAAAAAACAATAATTCTTAAATCATGCAAAATGTAAACTAACGAGGATAAAATCTTAACGGATCCTTGACGCGTCACTGTATTCTATGTAGAATGGGAATTTAAGTTAATTAGCTAAATTGATTAAATCCGGAATGAATTGATTCGGTCATTCTGCTAATATATGGAAATGTAAGTTATAAAAACATAGAGACATCTAATTAATCAAAATAAAAACAATTAAAATAATATAACAAATATTAATTATTAAATTAAAATGAATACGAAGGACAGATAAAGCAAGCTTTATTGCTTTTTTAATATAAACATTTAGGCCAACGGTCATGTCAGTGCTGCAACGATTATGTAATTTTTAGTAAGCACATAGTGTCCTTTTGATAAAGTAATTTTTATTGAATTAAGTCAAAATAATTAAAATACGTTGAAAACGTATCAAGTTAAAGTTTTTTGCGGCCTCAGCCGAACAATACGTTAATCCAAGGCTCCTTGCCCATCCTTGCGAGGTATACAATGCTGCCAATGATCGAGCCATCATCCAACAAACGTAGTTTAGCTTTAATTTAACCCAAATTGTAACAAAACAAGACAAAAGCCGGTAAATATTTAAACGAGTCAAGTTAAATTTCTTTGCGGCCTTAGCCGATTCCTACGTTCGAATGCAAGCGTTCTTGACCGCCCTTGAGAGCTAATTGGATTACTGGCTAATTGGAATAAAATCACAATTATCAGTACATAATAAATTGCTATTATATAAGCAAATATTGAAACCTATATGGACATATGGATTTCAATTATGGGGATGTTCGGCACAGAGTAACATAAAATAAATACAAATTTTTCAGAACAAAGTCCTTAGAGCTATTGTGGGTGCACCCAAATACTATTGGGCTGATTACTTACATCGAGACCTTCAGATCCCCACAGTCAGTCAAGAAATCAAGAGAATTGCAAGGGGGCATGAGGAAAGACTCCATTCTCATACGAATATTGAATATTTGCAACTTTTGGATACCAATAGAACAGGACACAGACTCAAAAGAATCAAAGCATCTGATCTTGTGTAGTATTGTGTAGTGAGGTGCAGATATTAAAAAATTCAGCAGTGACATGTATAAACATTATTTCATCATAGACTGAGTTAGGGCCGATGGGTCCTCCTTGTTATATACCTAGATTTAAGTTAGTATAAAGACAAATTGTAGGTTAGACGGAAACGACTAGTAACAATGTATTAATTAAATAATTATAAAAAATTTTATAAATAGCATTTAATTAAATCTAATTTCCATTGTCCTTCTATTATCAACAAAGTTTTAGTAAATGTGAATTATTACGCCACTGAACATTATAACAAAGTATCATAAGTAAGGTTATTTTCAGAACTATAACAACTTCCGTGCATTTAACATGTTATAAGTGTACATGCTCTTTCTTTACTTTTATGTTATAAGCATAAGTATGGAATAATAGATGAAGTAATATATGTTTGTATATTAAAACGTAAAATATATGAATAAAACAATTTTGAAAATGATATTAGACTTTAGCATGTATATTAAAACAATAAAGAACAAAATTAGGTAATTCATTTTGTAAAAAAATAGAAACGCATATTAAGCAAATATATTTACAATTATTAAATTAACCATTGATTTTGCAAAATTTAGTTTAAAGAACAAAATATCATATAGTCACATATATTATTGCATTAATCATAACACCTTAATATCTTTCATCCATAATTCCTATCTAAAATATATATATAATAAAAAAATAAAATTTCCAAATAGAATAGCATTATTCTTTACTTATTTTTTTCAATATTCGAACTCGCCCTTGCAGATAGCTCATCTTTAGTTTGTCTTCGATTATTTTCAATGATCTATTACTTTCTACTTTGTCTTATTTACCATTTATCCCAATTAAAATTCTACTATTTTATAACTGTTAATATTCTATGCAATATTTATTTTAACTTTTGATGAAAAAATTAACGTATTTATTGACTGCAGTATTCGGTTAGTGTTTGGTTAGGAAATGCATTTACTAATAAAGCCATTAAAAATGAAATTAATCATAAGTCAATAGTATACAAATTTACAAAAAGATCTTAACAGCCTTTAGAATGAATAGAATTTTTAACCACTTTTTGAAAAAGCTCACCTGCTATTCCAGTAGTCAATTTCACTGGATAATGGAGCTGCCATTAAATTTTAAGTCGATGAAAATAAATTTGACTATATATAAATAAATATAATAAAAGTTATAGCTATATAGTTATGTATATAGTTAGTTATATAGGTAGTTAACTATATAGTTAGTTAGCTATATAGTTATATAGTTATTTAGCTTAGTTTTATTAACATATAGGAGTATTAGGGTTTAAGCTATATATTTTTTCAAAGTAAAGTAATTAAAAATAAAATATTGTATATAAAATAATAACATCTAAAACCAATAAATTAAACTCACAATAAAATAATACAATTTAATTTTTTTTTTCTCTTCAGTACTTACGACCTCAGCAAACATAGATAGTACCTGAAATAAAATTAAAAGACAATAATTCAATTAACTTTGCCACTATAAATACTCGTCCACTTTTTTTTAAACTTAATGTAGTGGTGTTCGGTGTGTGATAGATATCTCAGTGTTTTGAAGAAATTTCTTAGTGATAGTGTCCATTATGTTAGTACTAACAGAGACTGTTAACTTTAAAGGAAGCAATCTTACGTAAGTTTCATTTAAAATATATATATATATATATATATATATATATATATATATATATATATATATATATATAGAAAAATGTTAGT
The DNA here is from genome assembly GCF_030347505.1 of Rhynchophorus ferrugineus. Lineage (NCBI taxonomy): Eukaryota > Metazoa > Arthropoda > Insecta > Coleoptera > Curculionidae > Rhynchophorus > Rhynchophorus ferrugineus. The sequence continues at coordinate 48,962,750 of NW_027472580.1, forward strand.
GCTATTCGTTTCATTAAACTAATCTGTAAAAACTATTTAACTAATAACTGCAGCTATAGTAATAACAATTTGCTTTTACAGCATCGTAGAATATAATTTTAAGAAAGTCATAAGGCCAGAGGATACAGAAAATTCCTGGAAATTGGAGGATAATCGAACCAGAATAAAATTTCTGCTGTAAGTAGATATATTGATTGTTGATATGTTGATGATTTATATATAAATAATATAATAAGATATAACATAATGTAATAATATATCTGAGAATTGAAGAGCTGGATGTTTTCGCTTTGTTGTTCGGAATTCTATAATTCTGCAAAAACATTTTGTCTCCCGGTGAATATCACATTATTTATACAAAGACTAGTTCAGATTATTGTTACCGCTAATTGTTTTGATACAGGATGGATACTCACACGGCCATTCTGACAATTTAATTCGTTCTCGAATTAACTCCAGTACATAGCTTATAATTTTTTTAAATTCAATTTCAATCATTTTAAGTGACCATATTATAAGTGACCCCATTTATTAGAAACACGTAACGCATTTTAATATTTCTAAAGTTTTTTTTTTATTTTCTTGTTTTTTTTTGTAATTATTATATTTTTTTTTATTTTACATTGTGTTATCAGAATTATTTTTCTTCATTTGTGTTTAAGGTTTCTATTTTTTAATTGTTATATAGAGCCTGTGTGCTGACACAGGCTCTATATTCAGACGCACTAACACGTGTTTACTGGAAAATAATTATTTTTTTTTAAACTTTATTATGTTTTCCAAATCTAAAAATGTCTGAAATCCGAAGATTTAAAGTCGCTCCATGAAACAAAATCATCTTGAATTGATTACAAATTTCAAAACATGTCACCTTTTTCAAATTGATAAATATGTCGCATACCAATCCTGCAACAACTAGAAATAATTATGATTTAAAAATCAGAGTTAAATTAGTTTAGAGCTTATTCGTTGTCAAATATGTCACAAGCCGCGCCGCCATTCTACTAATAGATCTAATGCTAACAACCTAAACTTGACCATTAAGGTCGTAAAACGACCAATGACCATTTTTTTGAAGTATTTATAACATATTTACATATAGCAAAAATTTGTTGATATTTAAACATGATAATATCATCCTAATTTTGATCAGCAAAACTTTTCTTGGCCATACAACTTTGAATTGATTGCTTTTTCGGAATCAAGCTTTTAGACATTTTCAGCATAAAATTTTAACATGCCCTTATTCTGACACTAACCAACTGTTTGATTAACTTAATATAATTACTAGTTTAAGCGAGTAATGAAACTTACAAAATATTTTAGTCATTAAAATTCATTTTAGAAAGTGACAATACTGAACGGGTCTCTTATTAAAAAAAAAAACTGAAGAAAGCCGACTATCCGAAAATGTGCAACATATGTTTGAAATTATGCAGTCCCGAACTATTCGTATTCTGCTAATATTAATCTTAAAGGATGAGACTCGGTTTTACTGACTGGCCTGACTTATTCAGACCGGTCGGCTTTGTTATTGTTCTTGAAACCTAAAAAGTCCAATCCTAAAACATCATAAAATGTAGAAAAATTATTTAAAAATACTTTTAACATAGAAAATATTATCGAACAAAAGTGGTGTAAAAATAAAAGGTTTTCTTAACTGTTTTGACTGACTTGATGAGGTTTTCTGCAATACTTTTAATACAGCAGTAAAAGTAATTTTCAATAGTGTAAAGTTTTAGAAATTTTATTATTTTTGGAGTTTTGTTTGTTATAATTTGTTAAAAATGTTAGAAACTTTTTGTAGTTTTCGAAATTCCCTTTAATTTAAATTGCTTAGCAAAATATTTCAAATGATAATGTTTATTTGAGAAGTGAAAATATTTGTGAGCACTTTTATATTATAATTAGAATGTTAAATTAGCAGATTGCCTTTTGAAATATTAGTAATTTCTGTAATTTTCAATATTCTTTCTAACTTAAGTTGTTTAAGCAAAATAATTCAAACAATAATATTTATTTGAAAAGTGAAAATATTAGTAATACTTTAATTAGAATGTTAAATTACTCTATTATCCAAACTATTAATATTTATCGCATCAAATATAACAACAAAAATTTGGTGTTAGTTCTGTCAGTTAACAGAAAAAGCCAATTAAAATATAAAAATATATTGCAAAACTTACTATTTTTTTCTCAAACGAATATGATCTCCAAATGTTGATTTTTTAAATATGAACAGATAGTACTTACAGTTTCTTTATTCTTCAGACCAGAATTTTCTAACATCTTAAATGATTGTCCATCTTCATGCAATGATAATACATCAATGTTGTTGATGTCTTTTTTAACAATGCTCTTAAAATTAAGTTGCGGACAACTGGTCCGAATTTAGCAAAATGAGTGCGGTCTAGTGTCCTTAGGATACATTACCCCATAAAAATCTCCGAATTTGGCGCATGCGCTTATTGAGTCTCCATTAATTTTTAAACAGAGAGTAATCCGAGTTTGGCGCATGCGTACGTTCAGCTTCATTTACTTGCATTTTTTATCGTGATTATTAGATTTAATGTCGAAAATATATATAAGCATGTAATTAGGTTCAATTTTATGCAAAAAAGTATTGATTAAAAAGAGATAATAAAAATAAATTCTATATGATTTGAAATTAACGGAATTATTTATGGCTTACTCGAATAATTTTACAATTCATAGTTGACAGTACGACACAGCTACTTCAGGGAAACCGGAGAAGAGACTGTTGAGTATCTGTGTCGGGGTTTAGAGGTCCAGCTCCATTCTTAGGTCCTTGATTGAAGGCGGGATTTGGGTGTTTTCTCTGCTTGGTGGGAATTTTATAACTCTGTAAAAACCTTTTGTCTCCTGGGGAATATCATACGATTTAGAATAAATCTTAAAATACCTATCTACAATACACTAAACATCTTGGTGCCGTGAATTCACTGTTATTTTACTTGGTTTATTGTTTATTTTATATATTTATATATGTTTTATATATTCATTATTAATATATATTATTATATTATATTATTATTTTACTTGTTTTACTTATATATTATATTTAACATGTTTTAGGTCAGATATGCTGGAGAGGACTGAACTCTATACCTACTTTACAGGAAGGGAGCTCGAGCAGAAAATATTTCTAAAGAGCCACAATATAGATCAATATTACCGATATGTAGTCAGAGTGATACTAGATTTGTATAAAATTTCGGACTATCTTCACCCTACTGTATGTCTACTTTTGACAAGTAATTTTCCTCTAAAATAAATAGGAAGTATACTTCACCATTAATTGCATAAATATCACATCTTAACCATCTTAAGAACATTATTATGTAATTTTCTACTATCTTAAATGATACCTGTGCTTGTCTTATTTGCAAATTATCAATTGCAAGTATGTTGCATCTTTAGTGTTAATTGTATCACCAAAAATTGTATATCATATCTTAAGTTTGCACCATAATTAGGTAATTTTGTAGCTCTTAGAATAGAGAGTTTACATATATTATTTGTAAAAGAATCACTTGCATTCATCTTTAACGTTCGGTACATCAACTGTGTAAGTCAAAAAATAATAATTCGCTTTCAGTCAACATAATTTTGTACATGTAGCAAAATGTAGTTATATTTTTAATATAAAATTATACAATAGCAACAAACATACTTTAATTTTCCTATTTATACCCCCCTTTAGTACTATTATAGGAATACTAGCAGACCCGACAAACATATTATCATAACGTTATTCCTCATCCTGAGTGATGTGTAATGCTTATCAACGATTTTATTTATTGTTTCAACACACGTGTAGTAATATCATGGCCATTCATTGATGTTTGACTTGTCAACAACAAAAGTTAATTTAATCCCAGTTTGGTTATTGAAATAGAATAATGCATAGAGTATATTCAAAGTTATTTTGAGCATACGTTCTCTAAATTTGTGACGCCAAAACGTCGCAATACTGCCTCATCAAATCTGAGTTTGATGAAGCTGATGCTAAGTGTTTTTTAAGACTGTAAAGGTTCGAATTATCGAAAGGCCTAATTGTAATTTAAAAAAAGGGCTAAGCCAATATGTCAAACTTATGATATCATCATCTGATGCTATTAAAAAAAACAATCACCTCAATAAGCTTCAATAAAGGACAATATATAAGTTTCAATATAATAGTTTTGTCAAATAAAAAAAAAATAAAAGCATTTATTACAACTGATATTTTATTTGTGGCATTCCAGTAGCGATGACATGTAATTTATTTTTTTCATGTGTCAGGAAAATGCAAAATGTTCTAAATGTAAATAGCGCTGCTCTATCTACTTATAACTCTTCATGGCATTTTGTATTCCTTTTAGAATTATGTAGAGACCTACCATAACTTTAGGAATGTAAATATGTCATACCTTGTTTCCAATCCAGCAGCAGATTTATTTATTTAAAATTAGTTTTAATGATCACGTTTTAGTCTATGACTACATCCAATTACTGGAGCAATGCGTTACCGTTCACAATTAATAAATAAAAATATTAATTGGGACCGCACGTAAGGCCGCGATAAGTTCAGAGGTGCTTAGATTGAATACTGTCTCTGTTCCTAGACTTGATAGTAACTGCATGATCGGCTTTATTTGTCAATCGAGTTTCAGATATTTTTTTTGTAATGAAATATCTTTCTGCACCACTGTCATCATTTTACTTAAATATTAATATCTTATTTCCACACAAAAGAGTACCAATAGGGGTTTTATTAAGATTGTCTATCTTATTTAGAAATAGAATTTTACTTTGTTTACAATTTTTAGAGCAACAATTATTTTCAGTGTGGCCTTGTGTATTGCAATTTGTACAGACAAGTAAAGTGGACTTATATTCACTACTCTTATTATCAGAAATATTCATATTCTCAAAATTCTTTCGTCTAATTGATCGCTATTCATAACAATAACAATGCCGCCGGCCTTTAAGTGATTTGCCAGCTTTAACTATCATAATGCTATCACTTACCCCTATTTTATCTTTATATTGAATAATTATCCAAACCATTCCAAATAAAATAGATGCTATTATAGCTATTATAAGCAGATGAGGAATGTTACCACGCCATACTGGGTTTTTAAACTAATTCGATTATTTCTAGCTTCTGTTCTGATAAGATTTTAAGCTAAGTTTTTACACAGTCGGATATTAGCATTTTTAAGCGGATGGTTCCATCGACTACTTTGTTACTGTCAACACTTATGTCAGTAGGGTCGTCCCTATTTGACTCACTGTTATTTTCTATTTCAGCAATATCAGGAAATTGTTGAATGTTTTTAATGTTCACTGTTATTCTAACTATACATACTTGATTGGATAAGAATCTCACTTCTCATGTTTGGAATAAGGGCCCTATTTATTTAAGTAAAAAGCTTTATTCGACAAAAATACTGGCTTGTTCGTCCGATAGGCTGAACCAGACAATGTGTCAATGTCTACATGTATCCAAAGGAGACTGTTCTTTTACCATTCCGTGGAGTTGATGTCACTCATTTATGTATATATATATATATATATATATATATATATATATATATATATATATATATATATATATATACATATATATATATATATATATATATATATATATATATATACATATATATATATATATATATATACATATATATATATATATATATATATATATATATATATATACATATATATATATATATATATATATATATATACATATATATATATATATATATATACATATATATATATATATATATATATATATATATATATATATATTCTCTGGTCTATCTACTATCTAAAACTATCTGTTTAATTTTTTTTTGCTATATATATGCATAAATTTACGACCATGCCCCAGCAGGATTCGAACTCGCAGCTGTCGCCACAGTAGAAGGACCGTCCTATCGCCTTTACCACTGCGCCACCAAGCCGGCCTCTCTGATACAATTATTGACATTATTTAATTTTTAAACATATATTTTATTTTACAAATGTACAATTATTTATAACATTTCTTTATTAAGGATATATTATTTAACATTTTTCAGTACCTGTATTGTTATAATTTAATGTCATCATTAATAATTTTGAGATATGGTGCGAGGTCGCCCCAGTTTGCAGGATGACCGTGTTAGCACTTAAATCCAACATCCAATCCCCGTGCAATAATCAGATATTAAGTCGTTATTATTGTTAATCTTTAAATATGTTTTGTTACTTCTTTTAACTAATTTCATATAATAATTTTAATGGAGGTATTTCGGCCTTGAACTGTGTAATATTTTAATTAAATTTCAAAGAAGGTATCTTAAGATGTTCAAAACAACTAAATTATTAGTTCACCTATTTGAACTACAAAATCATAAACATAAGACTGTTCTATAATAAAAAAAAATTGAACATGTTAAAACTTCGTTCAATAGAGAGTGACCCTTATTAATACATCTCAACAAAAGAATAATGAAATTGATATTTCACAATATTATACTGTAAAAAAGATGTTGATAAATGTCAAAACATAATTTTATATCCCGTCATTATGGTCTGAAAATCGACTCTATTCAATTTATGGTTACAATTCGTCCACTCAGACAACTCTTTAAAAAGACACACGGCGTGTATCATTATAAAACCTGTAAACTGTTCTAATATAAATAAAATTGACCATGTTTAAACTTGGAAGAAAATCAGATTTATTTTTTTATCTTATTGCTTTTGATCCGTTCAATGGAAAGTGGCCCTTATTAATACATCACAACAAAAAAATATTGAAACTGATATTTCATAATATTATACCAAAAAAAGATGTTAATAAATTTCAAAACATAACTTTATACTGCATCATTATAGTGTCATAATCGACTCTATTCAATTTATATTTACAATTCGTCCACTCAGACAACCCTTTGCAGTGTCTAATATTTTCTTATAACTGCTTTTTACAGCGGTAATAAGGGACAATAAAAGAGACCCTTGTTAATACACGTCAACAAAGAATATTGAAAGTGATATTTCATAATATTATACCAAAACAAGATGTTAATAAATGTCAAAACATAACTTTATAATGGGTCATTATAGTGTCAAAATCGACTCTATTAAATTTATATTTACACTTCGTCCACTCAGTCAGCCCTCACACGGGGTCTAATATTTTCTTATAACTGTTTTTTGCAGCTGTTATAAAGGACAATAAAATAGATCCTCGTTAGTACACCTCAAAAAAGAAACATCAATTTTTCAGTATTAAACCAAAAAGAGTTTAATTATTATGGAAATTAATTAATTCATATTGAGTTATTATAATTTTTTTGTTCCAGCTAATTGTACTAGTAGAAAGTAAGGATAAACGATTAAAGACTATAGGAACACATAGATGAAGAAACGAAAAATGCAGCATTTAAAATGAAATTTGCTATATAATTTACATAATATAAATAATTATGAATTATTAACCGTATTTAAGTAAGCATTTTAAAGCATTTGTAAATATTAAGCCGGTTACCGATTAATGCAATAAGATATATCAGTAAATGACATACTTTTCTTTGAACTTTATAGACCTAATTTAGTTTTGAAACATCAGTAGTTAATTTAATAATTCTAAATGCATTCCACGAATGAATTACCCAATCAGACATACTGTCTGATCAATTTTTTTTAAATTTGGGGAATACATACTTATGTATAAATCCCGTACATCATCCACTGATTGTGCACTAGCAATCACGACACTACAGAACCAATAAACCAATTTGCAGATTAAGACTATACCAAGCATGTCCAATGTAAGATGCAGTTAATAAAAACAGTATTGACATTTTCTAGTGATACTGACCAGTCAAGACCGAAATGATAATCAAAAAATATAGACAGAACAGAGAACGTATATGAGTTACTTTACTACCATCTATAGTAGAAAGTCCAAATTGTATTATAATATATAATTTAACTCATTCATACCGAAAGATTACTACTGTATTACTATATTATTTATTTCTGTTTTTAAGACAGCTAGATAATGAAAACCTTATTAAGGAATTTTTCAAGGTAAATCTAATTTCTATAAGATACTTCCGTATTTCTTTTTTCATCAGAAATGTCTACTTAGAAATCTGGTAATCTAAGTATGTTTTATTGGTCCATTTGTTTTTGAATAATTTAGAGTACATGTTTTATAGCTTTAACAGTGTTCTTGTTGTCAGTGTTTGCTGTATAATACACATTTTAATAATACTTGTGTGTTTACAAAACACGGCACAATTAAAAAAAAATCTGATCTGTTCTTCCAGGACAATAAGCCTGAAGTGTTATGTACTTCTGTATCGGTTACCTACGTTAAATTTTGTGGAGATTATTATTAAAAAACAATAATTCTTAAATCACGCAAAATGTAAACTAACGAGGATAAAATCTTAACGGATCCTTGACGCGTCACTGTATTCTATGTAGAATGGGAATTTAAGTTAATTAGCTAAATTGATTAAATCCGGAATGAATTGATTCGGTCATTCTGCTAATATATGGAAATGTAAGTTATAAAAACATAGAGACATCTAATTAATCAAAATAAAAACAATTAAAATAATATAACAAATATTAATTATTAAATTAAAATGAATACGAAGGACAGATAAAGCAAGCTTTATTGCTTTTTTAATATAAACATTTAGGCCAACGGTCATGTCAGTGCTGCAACGATTATGTAATTTTTAGTAAGCACATAGTGTCCTTTTGATAAAGTAATTTTTATTGAATTAAGTCAAAATAATTAAAATACGTTGAAAACGTATCAAGTTAAAGTTTTTTGCGGCCTCAGCCGAACAATACGTTAATCCAAGGCTCCTTGCCCATCCTTGCGAGGTATACAATGCTGCCAATGATCGAGCCATCATCCAACAAACGTAGTTTAGCTTTAATTTAACCCAAATTGTAACAAAACAAGACAAAAGCCGGTAAATATTTAAACGAGTCAAGTTAAATTTCTTTGCGGCCTTAGCCGATTCCTACGTTCGAATGCAAGCGTTCTTGACCGCCCTTGAGAGCTAATTGGATTACTGGCTAATTGGAATAAAATCACAATTATCAGTACATAATAAATTGCTATTATATAAGCAAATATTGAAACCTATATGGACATATGGATTTCAATTATGGGGATGTTCGGCACAGAGTAACATAAAATAAATACAAATTTTTCAGAACAAAGTCCTTAGAGCTATTGTGGGTGCACCCAAATACTATTGGGCTGATTACTTACATCGAGACCTTCAGATCCCCACAGTCAGTCAAGAAATCAAGAGAATTGCAAGGGGGCATGAGGAAAGACTCCATTCTCATACGAATATTGAATATTTGCAACTTTTGGATACCAATAGAACAGGACACAGACTCAAAAGAATCAAAGCATCTGATCTTGTGTAGTATTGTGTAGTGAGGTGCAGATATTAAAAAATTCAGCAGTGAGATGTATAAACATTATTTCATCATAGACTGAGTTAGGGCCGATGGGTCCTCCTTGTTATATACCTAGATTTAAGTTAGTATAAAGACAAATTGTAGGTTAGACGGAAACGACTAGTAACAATGTATTAATTAAATAATTATAAAAAATTTTATAAATAGCATTTAATTAAATCTAATTTCCATTGTCCTTCTATTATCAACAAAGTTTTAGTAAATGTGAATTATTACGCCACTGAACATTATAACAAAGTATCATAAGTAAGGTTATTTTCAGAACTATAACAACTTCCGTGCATTTAACATGTTATAAGTGTACATGCTCTTTCTTTACTTTTATGTTATAAGCATAAGTATGGAATAATAGATGAAGTAATATATGTTTGTATATTAAAACGTAAAATATATGAATAAAATAATTTTGAAAATGATATTAGACTTTAGCATGTATATTAAAACAATAAAGAACAAAATTAGGTAATTCATTTTGTAAAAAAATAGAAACGCATATTAAGCAAATATATTTACAATTATTAAATTAACCATTGATTTTGCAAAATTTAGTTTAAAGAACAAAATATCATATAGTCACATATATTATTGCATTAATCATAACACCTTAATATATTTCATCCATAATTCCTACCTAAAATATATATATAATAAAAAAATAAAATTTCCAAATAGAATAGCATTATTCTTTACTTATTTTTTTCAATATTCGAACTCGCCCTTGCAGATAGCTCATCTTTAGTTTGTCTTCGATTATTTTCAATGATCTATTACTTTCTACTTTGTCTTATTTACCATTTATCCCAATTAAAATTCTACTATTTTATAACTGTTAATATTCTATGCAATATTTATTTTAACTTTTGATGAAAAAATTAACGTATTTATTGACTGCAGTATTCGGTTAGTGTTTGGTTAGGAAATGCATTTACTAATAAAGCCATTAAAAATGAAATTAATCATAAGTCAATAGTATACAAATTTACAAAAAGATCTTAACAGCCTTTAGAATGAATAGAATTTTTAACCACTTTTTGAAAAAGCTCACCTGCTATTCCAGTAGTCAATTTCACTGGATAATGGAGCTGCCATTAAATTTTAAGTCGATGAAAATAAATTTGACTATATATAAATAAATATAATAAAAGTTATAGCTATATAGTTATGTATATAGTTAGTTATATAGGTAGTTAACTATATAGTTAGTTAGCTATATAGTTATATAGTTATTTAGCTTAGTTTTATTAACATATAGGAGTATTAGGGTTTAAGCTATATATTTTTTCAAAGTAAAGTAATTAAAAATAAAATATTGTATATAAAATAATAACATCTAAAACCAATAAATTAAACTCACAATAAAATAATACAATTTAATTTTTTTTTTCTCTTCAGTACTTACGACCTCAGCAAACATAGATAGTACCTGAAATAAAATTAAAAGACAATAATTCAATTAACTTTGCCACTATAAATACTCGTCCACTTTTTTTTAAACTTAATGTAGTGGTGTTCGGTGTGTGATAGATATCTCAGTGTTTTGAAGAAATTTCTTAGTGATAGTGTCCATTATGTTAGTACTAACAGAGACTGTTAACTTTAAAGGAAGCAATCTTACGTAAGTTTCATTTAAAATATATATATATATATATATATATATATATATATATATATATATATATATATATATATATAGAAAAATGTTAGTGCTATTCGTTTCATTAAACTAATCTGTAAAAACTATTTAACTAATAACTGCAGCTATAGTAATAACAATTTGCTTTTACAGCATCGTAGAATATAATTTTAAGAAAGTCATAAGGCCAGAGGATACAGAAAATTCCTGGAAATTGGAGGATAATCGAACCAGAATAAAATTTCTGCTGTAAGTAGATATATTGATTGTTGATATGTTGATGATTTATATATAAATAATATAATAAGATATAACATAATGTAATAATATATCTGAGAATTGAAGAGCTGGATGTTTTCGCTTTGTTGTTCGGAATTCTATAATTCTGCAAAAACATTTTGTCTCCCGGTGAATATCACACTATTTATACAAAGACTAGTTCAGATTATTGTTACCACTAATTGTTTTGATACAGGATGGATACTCACACGGCCATTCTGACAATTTAATTCGTTCTCGAATTAACTCCAGTATATAGCTTATAATTTTTTTAAATTCAATTTCAATCATTTTAAGTGACTATATTATAAGTGACCCCATTTATTAGAAACACGTAACGCATTTTAATATTTCTAAAGTTTTTTTTTTAATTTTCTTGTTTTTTTTTGTAATTATTATATTTTTTTTATTTTACATTGTGTTATCAGAATTATTTTTCTTCATTTGTGTTTAAGGTTTCTATTTTTTAATTGTTATATAGAGCCTGTGTGCTGACACAGACTCTATATTCAGACGCACTAACACGTGTTTACTGGAAAATAATTATTTTTTTTTAAACTTTATTATGTTTTCCAAATCTAAAAATGTCTGAAATCCGAAGATTTAAAGTCGCTCCATGAAACAAAATCATCTTGAATTGATTACAAATTTCAAAACATGTCACCTTTTTCAAATTGATAAATATGTCGCATACCAATCCTGCAACAACTAGAAATAATTATGATTTAAAAATCAGAGTTAAATTAGTTTAGAGCTTATTCGTTGTCAAATATGTCACAAGCCGCGCCGCCATTCTACTAATAGATCTAATGCTAACAACCTAAACTTGACCATTAAGGTCGTAAAACGACCAATGACCATTTTTTTGAAGTATTTATAACATATTTACATATAGCAAAAATTTGTTGATATTTAAACATGATAATATCATCCTAATTTTGATCAGCAAAACTTTTCTTGGCCATACAACTTTGAATTGATTGCTTTTTCGGAATCAAGCTTTTAGACATTTTCAGCATAAAATTTTAACATGCCCTTATTCTGACACTAACCAACTGTTTGATTAACTTAATATAATTACTAGTTTAAGCGAGTAATAAAACTTACAAAATATTTTAGTCATTAAAATTCATTTTAGAAAGTGACAATACTGAACGGGTCTCTTATTAAAAAAAAAACTGAAGAAAGCCGACTATCCGAAAATGTGCAACATATGTTTGAAATTATGCAGTCCCGAACTATTCGTATTCTGCTAATATTAATCTTAAAGGATGAGACTCGGTTTTACTGACTGGCCTGACTTATTCAGACCGGTCGGCTTTGTTATTGTTCTTGAAACCTAAAAAGTCCAATCCTAAAACATCATAAAATGTAGAAAAATTATTTAAAAATACTTTTAACATAGAAAATATTATCGAACAAAAGTGGTGTAAAAATAAAAGGTTTTCTTAACTGTTTTGACTGACTTGATGAGGTTTTCTGCAATACTTTTAATACAGCAGTAAAAGTAATTTTCAATAGTGTAAAGTTTTAGAAATTTTATTATTTTTGGAGTTTTGTTTGTTATAATTTGTTAAAAATGTTAGAAACTTTTTGTAGTTTTCGAAATTCCCTTTAATTTAAATTGCTTAGCAAAATATTTCAAATGATAATGTTTATTTGAGAAGTGAAAATATTTGTGAGCACTTTTATATTATAATTAGAATGTTAAATTAGCAGATTGCCTTTTGAAATATTAGTAATTTCTGTAATTTTCAATATTCTTTCTAACTTAAGTTGTTTAAGCAAAATAATTCAAACAATAATATTTATTTGAAAAGTGAAAATATTAGTAATACTTTAATTAGAATGTTAAATTACTCTATTATCCAAACTATTAATATTTATCGCATCAAATATAACAACAAAAATTTGGTGTTAGTTCTGTCAGTTAACAGAAAAAGCCAATTAAAATATAAAAATATATTGCAAAACTTACTATTTTTTTCTCAAACGAATATGATCTCCAAATGTTGATTTTTTAAATATGAACAGATAGTACTTACAGTTTCTTTATTCTTCAGACCAGAATTTTCTAACATCTTAAATGATTGTCCATCTTCATGCAATGATAATACATCAATGTTGTTGATGTCTTTTTTAACAATGCTCTTAAAATTAAGTTGCGGACAACTGGTCCGAATTTAGCAAAATGAGTGCGGTCTAGTGTCCTTAGGATACATTACCCCATAAAAATCTCCGAATTTGGCGCATGCGCTTATTGAGTCTCCATTAATTTTTAAACAGAGAGTAATCCGAGTTTGGCGCATGCGTACGTTCAGCTTCATTTACTTGCATTTTTTATCGTGATTATTAGATTTAATGTCGAAAATATATATAAGCATGTAATTAGGTTCAATTTTATGCAAAAAAGTATTGATTAAAAAGAGATAATAAAAATAAATTCTATATGATTTGAAATTAACGGAATTATTTATGGCTTACTCGAATAATTTTACAATTCATAGTTGACAGTACGACACAGCTACTTCAGGGAAACCGGAGAAGAGACTGTTGAGTATCTGTGTCGGGGTTTAGAGGTCCAGCTCCATTCTTAGGTCCTTGATTGAAGGCGGGATTTGGGTGTTTTCTCTGCTTGGTGGGAATTTTATAACTCTGTAAAAACCTTTTGTCTCCTGGGGAATATCATACGATTTAGAATAAATCTTAAAATACCTATCTACAATACACTAAACATCTTGGTGCCGTGAATTCACTGTTATTTTACTTGGTTTATTGTTTATTTTATATATTTATATATGTTTTATATATTCATTATTAATATATATTATTATATTATATTATTATTTTACTTGTTTTACTTATATATTATATTTAACATGTTTTAGGTCAGATATGCTGGAGAGGACTGAACTCTATACCTACTTTACAGGAAGGGAGCTCGAGCAGAAAATATTTCTAAAGAGCCACAATATAGATCAATATTACCGATATGTAGTCAGAGTGATACTAGATTTGTATAAAATTTCGGACTATCTTCACCCTACTGTATGTCTACTTTTGACAAGTAATTTTCCTCTAAAATAAATAGGAAGTATACTTCACCATTAATTGCATAAATATCACATCTTAACTATCTTAAGAACATTATTATGTAATTTTCTACTATCTTAAATGATACCTGTGCTTGTCTTATTTGCAAATTATCAATTGCAAGTATGTTGCATCTTTAGTGTTAATTGTATCACCAAAAATTGTATATCATATCTTAAGTTTGCACCATAATTAGGTAATTTTGTAGCTCTTAGAATAGAGAGTTTACATATATTATTTGTAAAAGAATCACTTGCATTCATCTTTAACGTTCGGTACATCAACTGTGTAAGTCAAAAAATAATAATTCGCTTTCAGTCAACATAATTTTGTACATGTAGCAAAATGTAGTTATATTTTTAATATAAAATTATACAATAGCAACAAACATACTTTAATTTTCCTATTTATACCCCCCTTTAGTACTATTATAGGAATACTAGCAGACCCGACAAACATATTATCATAACGTTATTCCTCATCCTGAGTGATGTGTAATGCTTATCAACGATTTTATTTATTGTTTCAACACACGTGTAGTAATATCATGGCCATTCATTGATATATATATATATATATATATATATATATATATATATATATATATACATATATATATATATATACATATATTATATATATATATATATACATATATTATATATATATATATATATATACATATATTATATATATATATATATATATATATATATATATATACATATATATATATATATATATTCTCTGGTCTATCTACTATCTAAAACTATCTGTTTAATTTTTTTTGCTATATATATGCATAAATTTACGACCATGCCCCAGCAGGATTCGAACTCGCAGCTGTCGCCACAGTAGAAGGACCGTCCTATCGCCTTTACCACTGCGCCACCAAGCCGGCCTCTCTGATACAATTATTGACATTATTTAATTTTTAAACATATATTTTATTTTACAAATGTACAATTATTTATAACATTTCTTTATTAAGGATATATTATTTAACATTTTTCAGTACCTGTATTGTTATAATTTAATGTCATTATTAATAATTTTGAGATATGGTGCGAGGTCGCCCCAGTTTGCAGGATGACCGTGTTAGCACTTAAATCCAACATCCAATCCCCGTGCAATAATCAGATATTAAGTCGTTATTATTGTTAATCTTTAAATATGTTTTGTTACTTCTTTTAACTAATTTCATATAATAATTTTAATGGAGGTATTTCGGCCTTGAACTGTGTAATATTTTAATTAAATTTCAAAGAAGGTATCTTAAGATGTTCAAAACAACTAAATTATTAGTTCACCTATTTGAACTACAAAATCATAAACATAAGACTGTTCTATAATAAAAAAAAATTGAACATGTTAAAACTTGGTTCAATAGAGAGTGACCCTTATTAATACATCTCAACAAAAGAATAATGAAATTGATATTTCACAATATTATACTGTAAAAAAGATGTTGATAAATGTCAAAACATAATTTTATATCCCGTCATTATGGTCTGAAAATCGACTCTATTCAATTTATGGTTACAATTCGTCCACTCAGACAACTCTTTAAAAAGACACACGGCGTGTATCATTATAAAACCTGTAAACTGTTCTAATATAAATAAAATTGACCATGTTTAAACTTGGAAGAAAATCAGATTTATTTTTTTATCTTATTGCTTTTGATCCGTTCAATGGAAAGTGGCCCTTATTAATACATCACAACAAAAAAATATTGAAACTGATATTTCATAATATTATACCAAAAAAAGATGTTAATAAATTTCAAAACATAACTTTATACTGCATCATTATAGTGTCATAATCGACTCTATTCAATTTATATTTACAATTCGTCCACTCAGACAACCCTTTGCAGTGTCTAATATTTTCTTATAACTGCTTTTTACAGCGGTAATAAGGGACAATAAAAGAGACCCTTGTTAATACACGTCAACAAAGAATATTGAAAGTGATATTTCATAATATTATACCAAAACAAGATGTTAATAAATGTCAAAACATAACTTTATAATGGGTCATTATAGTGTCAAAATCGACTCTATTAAATTTATATTTACACTTCGTCCACTCAGTCAGCCCTCACACGGGGTCTAATATTTTCTTATAACTGTTTTTTGCAGCTGTTATAAAGGACAATAAAATAGATCCTCGTTAGTACACCTCAAAAAAGAAACATCAATTTTTCAGTATTAAACCAAAAAGAGTTTAATTATTATGGAAATTAATTAATTCATATTGAGTTATTATAATTTTTTTGTTCCAGCTAATTGTACTAGTAGAAAGTAAGGATAAACGATTAAAGACTATAGGAACACATAGATGAAGAAACGAAAAATGCAGCATTTAAAATGAAATTTGCTATATAATTTACATAATATAAATAATTATGAATTATTAACCGTATTTAAGTAAGCATTTTAAAGCATTTGTAAATATTAAGCCGGTTACCGATTAATGCAATAAGATATATCAGTAAATGACATACTTTTCTTTGAACTTTATAGACCTAATTTAGTTTTGAAACATCAGTAGTTAATTTAATAATTCTAAATGCATTCCACGAATGAATTACCCAATCAGACATACTGTCTGATCAATTTTTTTTAAATTTGGGGAATACATACTTATGTATAAATCCCGTACATCATCCACTGATTGTGCACTAGCAATCACAACACTACAGAACCAATAAACCAATTTGCAGATTAAGACTATACCAAGCATGTCCAATGTAAGATGCAGTTAATAAAAACAAAGAAAATTATGATATTATTCAAGATTTATTTTTAATTAAATATGATAAACAATTTAATTATTGATAATATTTTATTATATAGTGATAGATGTGCCCAAATTAAGTTAAAACATTTTTTTTGAAATTTTATATAACACCAAGGATTAGTTATCAATACCAGTATTGACATTTTCTAGTGATACTGACCAGTCAAGACCGAAATGATAATCAAAAAATATAGACAGAACAGAGAACGTATATGAGTTACTTTACTACCATCTATAGTAGAAAGTCCAAATTGTATTATAATATATAATTTAACTCATTCATACCGAAAGATTACTACTGTATTACTATATTATTTATTTCTGTTTTTAAGACAGCTAGATAATGAAAACCTTATTAAGGAATTTTTCAAGGTAAATCTAATTTCTATAAGATATTTCCGTATTTCTTTTTTCATCAGAAATGTCTACTTAGAAATCTGGTAATCTAAGTATGTTTTATTGGTCCATTTGTTTTTGAATAATTTAGAGTACATGTTTTATAGCTTTAACAGTGTTCTTGTTGTCAGTGTTTGCTGTATAATACACATTTTAATAATACTTGTGTGTTTACAAAACACGGCACAATTAAAAAAAAATCTGATCTGTTCTTCCAGGACAATAAGCCTGAAGTGTTATGTACTTCTGTATCGGTTACCTACGTTAAATTTTGTGGAGATTATTATTAAAAAACAATAATTCTTAAATCACGCAAAATGTAAACTAACGAGGATAAAATCTTAACGGATCCTTGACGCGTCACTGTATTCTATGTAGAATGGGAATTTAAGTTAATTAGCTAAATTGATTAAATCCGGAATGAATTGATTCGGTCATTCTGCTAATATATGGAAATGTAAGTTATAAAAACATAGAGACATCTAATTAATCAAAATAAAAACAATTAAAATAATATAACAAATATTAATTATTAAATTAAAATGAATACGAAGGACAGATAAAGCAAGCTTTATTGCTTTTTAATATAAACATTTAGGCCAACGGTCATGTCAGTGCTGCAACGATTATGTAATTTTTAGTAAGCACATAGTGTCCTTTTGATAAAGTAATTTTTATTGAATTAAGTCAAAATAATTAAAATACGTTGAAAACGTATCAAGTTAAAGTTTTTTGCGGCCTCAGCCGAACAATACGTTAATCCAAGGCTCCTTGCCCATCCTTGCGAGGTATACAATGCTGCCAATGATCGAGCCATCATCCAACAAACGTAGTTTAGCTTTAATTTAACCCAAATTGTAACAAAACAAGACAAAAGCCGGTAAATATTTAAACGAGTCAAGTTAAATTTCTTTGCGGCCTTAGCCGATTCCTACGTTCGAATGCAAGCGTTCTTGACCGCCCTTGAGAGCTAATTGGATTACTGGCTAATTGGAATAAAATCACAATTATCAGTACATAATAAATTGCTATTATATAAGCAAATATTGAAACCTATATGGACATATGGATTTCAATTATGGGGATGTTCGGCACAGAGTAACATAAAATAAATACAAATTTTTCAGAACAAAGTCCTTAGAGCTATTGTGGGTGCACCCAAATACTATTGGGCTGATTACTTACATCGAGACCTTCAGATCCCCACAGTCAGTCAAGAAATCAAGAGAATTGCAAGGGGGCATGAGGAAAGACTCCATTCTCATACGAATATTGAATATTTGCAACTTTTGGATACCAATAGAACAGGACACAGACTCAAAAGAATCAAAGCATCTGATCTTGTGTAGTATTGTGTAGTGAGGTGCAGATATTAAAAAATTCAGCAGTGAGATGTATAAACATTATTTCATCATAGACTGAGTTAGGGCCGATGGGTCCTCCTTGTTATATACCTAGATTTAAGTTAGTATAAAGACAAATTGTAGGTTAGACGGAAACGACTAGTAACAATGTATTAATTAAATAATTATAAAAATTTTTATAAACAGCATTTAATTAAATCTAATTTCCATTGTCCTTCTATTATCAACAAAGTTTTAGTAAATGTGAATTATTACGCCACTGAACATTATAACAAAGTATCATAAGTAAGGTTATTTTCAGAACTATAACAACTTCCGTGCATTTAACATGTTATAAGTGTACATGCTCTTTCTTTACTTTTATGTTATAAGCATAAGTATGGAATAATAGATGAAGTAATATATGTTTGTATATTAAAACGTAAAATATATGAATAAAACAATTTTGAAAATGATATTAGACTTTAGCATGTATATTAAAACAATAAAGAACAAAATTAGGTAATTCATTTTGTAAAAAAATAGAAACGCATATTAAGCAAATATATTTACAATTATTAAATTAACCATTGATTTTGCAAAATTTAGTTTAAAGAACAAAATATCATATAGTCACATATATTATTGCATTAATCATAACACCTTAATATCTTTCATCCATAATTCCTACCTAAAATATATATATAATAAAAAAATAAAATTTCCAAATAGAATAGCATTATTCTTTACTTATTTTTTTCAATATTCGAACTCGCCCTTGCAGATAGCTCATCTTTAGTTTGTCTTCGATTATTTTCAATGATCTATTACTTTCTACTTTGTCTTATTTACCATTTATCCCAATTAAAATTCTACTATTTTATAACTGTTAATATTCTATGCAATATTTATTTTAACTTTTGATGAAAAAATTAACGTATTTATTGACTGCAGTATTCGGTTAGTGTTTGGTTAGGAAATGCATTTACTAATAAAGCCATTAAAAATGAAATTAATCATAAGTCAATAGTATAAAAATTCACAAAAAGATCTTAACAGCCTTTAGAATGAATAGAATTTTTAACCACTTTTTGAAAAAGCTCACCTGCTATTCCAGTAGTCAATTTCACTGGATAATGGAGCTGCCATTAAATTTTAAGTCGATGAAAATAAATTTGACTATATATAAGTAAATATAATAAAAGTTATAGCTATATAGTTATGTATATAGTTAGTTATATAGGTAGTTAACTATATAGTTAGTTAGCTATATAGTTATATAGTTATTTAGCTTAGTTTTATTAACATTTAGGAGTATTAGGGTTTAAGCTATATATTTTTTCAAAGTAAAGTAATTAAAAATAAAATATTGTATATAAAATAATAACATCTAAAACCAATAAATTAAACTCACAATAAAATAATATAATTTAATTTTTTTTTTCTCTTCAGTACTTACGACCTCAGCAAACATAGATAGTACCTGAAATAAAATTAAAAGACAATAATTCAATTAACTTTGCCACTATAAATACTCGTCCACTTTTTTTTAAACTTAATGTAGTGGTGTTCGGTGTGTGATAGATATCTCAGTGTTTTGAAGAAATTTCTTAGTGAAAGTGTCCATTATGTTAGTACTAACAGAGACTGTTAACTTTAAAGGAAGCAATCTTACGTAAGTTTCATTTAAAATATATATATATATATATATATATATATATATATATATATATATATATATATAGAAAAATGTTAGTGCTATTCGTTTCATTAAACTAATCTGTAAAAACTATTTAACTAATAACTGCAGCTATAGTAATAACAATTTGCTTTTACAGCATCGTAGAATATAATTTTAAGAAAGTCATAAGGCCAGAGGATACAGAAAATTCCTGGAAATTGGAGGATAATCGAACCAGAATAAAATTTCTGCTGTAAGTAGATATATTGATTGTTGATATGTTGATGATTTATATATAAATAATATAATAAGATATAACATAATGTAATAATATATCTGAGAATTGAAGAGCTGGATGTTTTCGCTTTGTTGTTCGGAATTCTATAATTCTGCAAAAACATTTTGTCTCCCGGTGAATATCACATTATTTATACAAAGACTAGTTCAGATTATTGTTACCGCTAATTGTTTTGATACAGGATGGATACTCACACGGCCATTCTGACAATTTAATTCGTTCTCGAATTAACTCCAGTACATAGCTTATAATTTTTTTAAATTCAATTTCAATCATTTTAAGTGACCATATTATAAGTGACCCCATTTATTAGAAACACGTAACGCATTTTAATATTTCTAAAGTTTTTTTTTATTTTCTTGTTTTTTTTTGTAATTATTATATTTTTTTTATTTTACATTGTGTTATCTGAATTATTTTTCTTCATTTGTGTTTAAGGTTTCTATTTTTTAATTGTTATATAGAGCCTGTGTGCTGACACAGGCTCTATATTCAGACGCACTAACACGTGTTTACTGGAAAATAATTATTTTTTTTTAAACTTTATTATGTTTTCCAAATCTAAAAATGTCTGAAATCCGAAGATTTAAAGTCGCTCCATGAAACAAAATCATCTTGAATTGATTACAAATTTCAAAACATGTCACCTTTTTCAAATTGATAAATATGTCGCATACCAATCCTGCAACAACTAGAAATAATTATGATTTAAAAATCAGAGTTAAATTAGTTTAGAGCTTATTCGTTGTCAAATATGTCACAAGCCGCGCCGCCATTCTACTAATAGATCTAATGCTAACAACCTAAACTTGACCATTAAGGTCGTAAAACGACCAATGACCATTTTTTTGAAGTATTTATAACATATTTACATATAGCAAAAATTTGTTGATATTTAAACATGATAATATCATCCTAATTTTGATCAGCAAAACTTTTCTTGGCCATACAACTTTGAATTGATTGCTTTTTCGGAATCAAGCTTTTAGACATTTTCAGCATAAAATTTTAACATGCCCTTATTCTGACACTAACCAACTGTTTGATTAACTTAATATAATTACTAGTTTAAGCGAGTAATAAAACTTACAAAATATTTTAGTCATTAAAATTCATTTTAGAAAGTGACAATACTGAACGGGTCTCTTATTAAAAAAAAAACTGAAGAAAGCCGACTATCCGAAAATGTGCAACATATGTTTGAAATTATGCAGTCCCGAACTATTCGTATTCTGCTAATATTAATCTTAAAGGATGAGACTCGGTTTTACTGACTGGCCTGACTTATTCAGACCGGTCGGCTTTGTTATTGTTCTTGAAACCTAAAAAGTCCAATCCTAAAACATCATAAAATGTAGAAAAATTATTTTAAAATACTTTTAACATAGAAAATATTATCGAACAAAAGTGGTGTAAAAATAAAAGGTTTTCTTAACTGTTTTGACTGACTTGATGAGGTTTTCTGCAATACTTTTAATACAGCAGTAAAAGTAATTTTGAATAGTGTAAAGTTTTAGAAATTTTATTATTTTTGGAGTTTTGTTTGTTATAATTTGTTAAAAATGTTAGAAACTTTTTGTAGTTTTCGAAATTCCCTTTAATTTAAATTGCTTAGCAAAATATTTCAAATGATAATGTTTATTTGAGAAGTGAAAATATTTGTGAGCACTTTTATATTATAATTAGAATGTTAAATTAGCAGATTGCCTTTTGAAATATTAGTAATTTCTGTAATTTTCAATATTCTTTCTAACTTAAGTTGTTTAAGCAAAATAATTCAAACAATAATATTTATTTGAAAAGTGAAAATATTAGTAATACTTTAATTAGAATGTTAAATTACTCTATTATCCAAACTATTAATATTTATCGCATCAAATATAACAACAAAAATTTGGTGTTAGTTCTGTCAGTTAACAGAAAAAGCCAATTAAAATATAAAAATATATTGCAAAACTTACTATTTTTTTCTCAAACGAATATGATCTCCAAATGTTGATTTTTTTAAATATGAACAGATAGTACTTACAGTTTCTTTATTCTTCAGACCAGAATTTTCTAACATCTTAAATGATTGTCCATCTTCATGCAATGATAATACATCAATGTTGTTGATGTCTTTTTTAACAATGCTCTTAAAATTAAGTTGCGGACAACTGGTCCGAATTTAGCAAAATGAGTGCGGTCTAGTGTCCTTAGGATACATTACCCCATAAAAATCTCCGAATTTGGCGCATGCGCTTATTGAGTCTCCATTAATTTTTAAACAGAGAGTAATCCGAGTTTGGCGCATGCGTACGTTCAGCTTCATTTACTTGCATTTTTTATCGTAATTATTAGATTTAATGTCGAAAATATATATAAGCATGTAATTAGGTTCAATTTTATGCAAAAAAGTATTGATTAAAAAGAGATAATAAAAATAAATTCTATATGATTTGAAATTAACGGAATTATTTATGGCTTACTCGAATAATTTTACAATTCATAGTTGACAGTACGACACAGCTACTTCAGGGAAACCGGAGAAGAGACTGTTGAGTATCTGTGTCGGGGTTTAGAGGTCCAGCTCCATTCTTAGGTCCTTGATTGAAGGCGGGATTTGGGTGTTTTCTCTTCTTGGTGGGAATTTTATAACTCTGTAAAAACCTTTTGTCTCCTGGGGAATATCATACGATTTAGAATAAATCTTAAAATACCTATCTACAATACACTAAACATCTTGGTGCCGTGAATTCACTGTTATTTTACTTGGTTTATTGTTTATTTTATATATTTATATATGTTTTATATATTCATTATTAATATATATTATTATATTATATTATTATTTTACTTGTTTTACTTATATATTATATTTAACATGTTTTAGGTCAGATATGCTGGAGAGGACTGAACTCTATACCTACTTTACAGGAAGGGAGCTCGAGCAGAAAATATTTCTAAAGAGCCACAATATAGATCAATATTACCGATATGTAGTCAGAGTGATACTAGATTTGTATAAAATTTCGGACTATCTTCACCCTGCTGTATGTCTACTTTTGACAAGTAATTTTCCTCTAAAATAAATAGGAAGTATACTTCACCATTAATTGCATAAATATCACATCTTAACCATCTTAAGAACATTATTATGTAATTTTCTACTATCTTAAATGATACCTGTGCTTGTCTTATTTGCAAATTATCAATTGCAAGTATGTTGCATCTTTAGTGTTAATTGTATCACCAAAAATTGTATATCATATCTTAAGTTTGCACCATAATTAGGTAATTTTGTAGCTCTTAGAATAGAGAGTTTACATATATTATTTGTAAAAGAATCACTTGCATTCATCTTTAACGTTCGGTACATCAACTGTGTAAGTCAAAAAATAATAATTCGCTTTCAGTCAACATAATTTTGTACATGTAGCAAAATGTAGTTATATTTTTAATATAAAATTATACAATAGCAACAAACATACTTTAATTTTCCTATTTATACCCCCCTTTAGTACTATTATAGGAATACTAGCAGACCCGACAAACATATTATCATAACGTTATTCCTCATCCTGAGTGATGTGTAATGCTTATCAACGATTTTATTTATTGTTTCAACACACGTGTAGTAATATCATGGCCATTCATTGATGTTTGACTTGTCAACAACAAAAGTTAATTTAATCCCAGTTTGGTTATTGAAATAGAATAATGCATAGAGTATATTCAAAGTTATTTTGAGCATACGTTCTCTAAATTTGTGACGCCAAAACGTCGCAATACTGCCTCATCAACTCTGAGTTTGATGAAGCTGATGCTAAGTGTTTTTTAAGACTGTAAAGGTTCGAATTATCGAAAGGCCTAATTGTAATTTAAAAAAAGGGCTAAGCCAATATGTCAAACTTATGATATCATCATCTGATGCTATTAAAAAAAACAATCACCTCAATAAGCTTCAATAAAGGACAATATATAAGTTTCAATATAATAGTTTTGTCAAATAAAAAAAAAATAAAAGCATTTATTACAACTGATATTTTATTTGTGGCATTCCAGTAGCGATGACATGTAATTTATTTTTTTCATGTGTCAGGAAAATGCAAAATGTTCTAAATGTAAATAGCGCTGCTCTATCTACTTATAACTCTTCATGGCATTTTGTATTCCTTTTAGAATTATGTAGAGACCTACCATAACTTTAGGAATGTAAATATGTCATACCTTGTTTCCAATCCAGCAGCAGATTTATTTATTTAAAATTAGTTTTAATGATCACGTTTTAGTCTATGACTACATCCAATTACTGGAGCAATGCGTTACCGTTCACAATTAATAAATAAAAATATTAATTGGGACCGCACGTAAGGCCGCGATAAGTTCAGAGGTGCTTAGATTGAATACTGTCTCTGTTCCTAGACTTGATAGTAACTGCATGATCGGCTTTATTTGTCAATCGAGTTTCAGATATTTTTTTTGTAATGAAATATCTTTCTGCACCACTGTCATCATTTTACTTAAATATTAATATCTTATTTCCACACAAAAGAGTACCAATAGGGGTTTTATTAAGATTGTCTATCTTATTTAGAAATAGAATTTTACTTTGTTTACAATTTTTAGAGCAACAATTATTTTCAGTGTGGCCTTGTGTATTGCAATTTGTACAGACAAGTAAAGTGGACTTATATTCACTGCTCTTATTATCAGAACTATTCATATTCTCAAAATTCTTTCGTCTAATTGATCGCTATTCATAACAATAACAATGCCGCCGGCCTTTAAGTGATTTGCCAGCTTTAACTATCATAATGCTATCACTTACCCCTATTTTATCTTTATATTGAATAATTATCCAAACCATTCCAAATAAAATAGATGCTATTATAGCTATTATAAGCAGATGAGGAATGTTACCACGCCATACTGGGTTTTTAAACTAATTCGATTATTTCTAGCTTCTGTTCTGATAAGATTTTAAGCTAAGTTTTTACACAGTCGGATATTACCATTTTTAAGCGGATGGTTCCATCGACTACTTTGTTACTGTCAACACTTATGTCAATAGGGTCGTCCCTATTTGACTCACTGTTATTTCCTATTTCAGCAATATCAGGAAATTGTTGAATGTTTTTAATGTTCACTGTTATTCTAACTATACATACTTGATTGGATAAGAATCTCACTTCTCATGTTTGGAATAAAGGCCCTATTTATTTAAGTAAAAAGTTTTATTCGACAAAAAATTATTAAGAAATTATTAAGAGAGATTAAGAATTAAGATTAATATTAAGATTATATATATATATATATATATATATATATATATATATATATATATATATACATATATATATATATATATATATATATATATGTATGTACGTATATATATATATATATATATATATATATATATATATATATATATACATATATATATATATATATATATATATATATATATATATGTATGTACGTATATATATATATATATATATATATATATATATATATATATATATATATATATATATATATATACATATATATATATATATATATATATATATATGTATGTACGTATATATATATATATATATATATATATATATATATATATATATATATATATATATAATTTAATGTTCAATATAATGCTTTGTACAAAGTTATTATAAATATCTAAATTAATTAAAATATTTATAAATAGTCATCATAAATATCAATGAATTAATATTATATATTCATACCTATTTGTCAGATCAGATATCAATATGTTATCAATATGTCAGATATCAATATGTTATAACTGGTAATTGTTAAATTTAAATCCAGTAATTGTTGCAAATTATCTTTTAATAAATGTTATGTTCAATTTATCTTGGCTATCGTTCCTTTCTATCATTGTATTCCAATTGTGAGTAAAGACGTGTCCGGAGAGATGGTTAGTGAAAAGAACAAAAGTGAATCATCTGTGTCACAAATGCGGCGTTGAAAAAAGTCTGACAATAATATTTTAAAAACTGGATTTAAAAGAAAATGTGAAAGTGCGTTGGGAAGAAAATCAGTACATAAGAAAATAAATGTAAAGTGCCATAAAGCGTTAAGGGTGGAAAACTCAACATCTGTACCACAAATGAAGCGTACAATAATTTGTAACATGAATATAACAGTAATAATGACATAAAACAATAATAAGTATTATTTTAATAATACGTAGAAAAAATATGGATAACAACACTGCACACAAAACAGATAAAATGGAAATATCGACATCAGGCGTATCACATATTGCAGTTTTGAATCTAGAGAATACAACTAGAACCCAAAACGAACAGGTACCCTACAATGCGTAGATGAACGAAAAGGAGAGCATTGAAATTGTACGAGCCAATACGCAAAACAATTAAATGCCCTCTAGCTACAACTAAATAAATAAAGCTCTGAGGGACAAAACAATGATAAACCACCAAGCGAACAAAAGCAGTCCAATTCTAACATATGAAACAGATTAAAGGATTGTAGAAAGAAGTAGGTTGGATAACGGTTAAACATAAAAAAAGAAAAGCAAATAATTACACAGGATCTTCACCGCAGCAATTAAAAATAAAACAAAACAATGAACAAAATAAAGAAATAAGAACGCTGGAAGATAACTGGAAGTGGCCTGTTCCAGTTATCGTAATTAATGTTATCTAGAGTTGTTGAAAATGCAGTGGCACTATTATGAAGACAAACAAATCAGAGACATCAAAGTTATGGCAAGAGGGCTTTTATAAGCAGCTAAAACTGAAAAAAATAACGTGAAAAAAAATACAAGATTGGGATCCAGAATGACACCAAATAAAGGCAAGGAACTGCCTAAAGAGGCTGCTGAACTAAGATGTGAATTGGAAAACCGACTTAGTGGCCAACTGATCAAGAGAAAACCCCAGACCTCTTAGATTTCTTCATAGTAAGAAACATAACATCCAACTATATAAAAGTCGAAGATAATTTTGAGTTAAGTTCAGATCATAGGCCAGTGATTCTGACGTTGAGCTAAAATATATTAAGGAAAGAAAGATACCCAATGATAACAAACAAGAGAAAAGACTGGGAAGGATTTGCTGAAGAATTGAACAAGCGAATTCAACTAAATGTACTGTTCACGATAACTGAACAATTAAATTTTGAAGCAGAACAATTCGTAGTAGATAT
The DNA here is from genome assembly GCF_030347505.1 of Rhynchophorus ferrugineus. Classification (NCBI taxonomy): domain Eukaryota; kingdom Metazoa; phylum Arthropoda; class Insecta; order Coleoptera; family Curculionidae; genus Rhynchophorus; species Rhynchophorus ferrugineus. The sequence goes on from NW_027472580.1 coordinate 48,990,997, forward strand.
TTAACAAGCTGCTTGGAATAATACTCCAGAACAACAGACAGAATTTACAGAGTACAATTAAATGAATTAATTATCCAAAAGAAATGAAGGAAATGGTTGCTGAAAAACGAAAATTACGAAAAAAAAAAATGACAACAAAACAGAACACCTGAAAATAAAAATAATTTAAACAATATAACCCAAAGACTGAAAAGGAAAATACTGGAAATTAAAAACAAAATCATAAATGATCCTTTGATCCTTTTTGAGCAATTTAACAGATGATAAAGAAACTGATTACTCACTCTGGAAAGCCACAAAATATCTAAAGCTCTCATCTCTCCATAGTCCACCTATGTGGAAATTGGGCACGTAACAATCACCAAAAAGCAGAAGCATTGGCTGAATATCTAGAAAAAAATTTTAAACCAAGCGAAACTAATATTGAATATAATTTCCCGGGCATAGAAGCTAACAATTCGATGATTGAATTAGTCATGCCGTCGGAGTTAACCAGTTAAGTAATTAAAATTGACATTAACCCCAGGAAATCACCTGGCTACGATTTAACAACAGGAGAATTACTGCAAAAACTACCAAGAAAGGGAATTATAAAAGTCACCAACTTGATCAACAGCTCAACAGCCTATAGAGAATATAGCAAATAAAAGCCTATAGACCTATATCACTGCGGACAGTAATATCTAAACTTTTGAGAAACTCCTGTTGAAAAGAATAAAACCGATCATAGAATGAAAAAAAACAATACCAACCCACAAGTTTCGGTTTATTAACAACCATTCAACAATTGACCAGATCCACAGAATAACAGGTGTTATTGTAAAGGCTTACGAAAGTAAAAAAGTATGCTCAGCTATATTCTTAGATACGGCACAAGACTTCGATGAGGTTTGACATGAAGGTCTTTTTCAAGAACTACAGAAAATGTTACCAAAACAACACACCAAACTACTAAAATCAAGTCTACTCAATCAATCAAGAGTCAAACAACAAGAAACTTGCTCTACAATAAAAGAAGCTAAAGCTGGTGTACCACAAGGACGTGTACTGGGATAATGTTTTATCTACTCTACGCCTGTGATATACCACAAAAGGAGAATATTACGATTGCTACATGTGCTGATGATACTGTAATTATGGCTGTCGGAGACAATAGTGAAGAAGCCTCACAAAAATTACAACAGGCAAGTGATAATATAAATAAATGGACACAAGCATGGAAAATAAGAATTAACGATAGTAAATCTACACATGTGCAATTCAACCATAAACAGGCCGTACAAGCGCCAATAACATTAAATAATACTATCATTCTATACAGCAACAACAACGGTAAATATTTCGGAATGAATCTTGATGCAAAACTTCGCTGGAAGGAAAATATAAACAAGAAAAGAAAATAACTGGAATAGAAATATAGGGAAATGTACTGGCTGATTGAAACAAAATCACAATAATCAGTACATAATAAATTGCTATAATATAAGCAAATAGTGAAATCTATATGGACATAGGGTGTTCAATCATGTGGATGTTCTGCAAAGAGTAACACAAATAAAATACACATTTTTCAGCACAATGTCCTGAGAGGTATTGTGGGCGAACCCACATATAGGACTGATTACCTATATCGAGACTTTCAGATACCCACAGTCAGTCAAGAAATCAAGAGAATTGCAAGCGGTCATGAAAAAAGACTCCATTCTCACGAGCATATTAAAGTATTGGAAAATTGGAAAATACTTTTGTATAACACCAGAACAGGATCCAGATTCAAAAGTATCAAACGATCTGATCTTATGTAGTGTTGTGTAGTGAGGTGCGTATAATAAAAAATATAGTAGAGAAATGTATAAACATTATTTCACTAGAGACTGAGATAGGGCCGATGGGTCTTTCTAATTATATATCTATATTTAGGTTATCATAAAACAAATTGTAAGTTAGACGGAAACGACTAGTAACAATGTAATAATTAAATAATATTAAAAATAATAAAAATTCTATATATGAGTTATGTAACAAGATGTTTATTTACTTAAAAAATATAATGTTAGATGGTGATACTAAATTGATCTCCATTTAAAAATAAATAATTTATATTATGATACTAAAGTGAATACCAAATTAAATATAAAATTCCAATATTAATTCTAATTGAATTTAAATGTGAAATTATATAGAAATCGAACAATAAATAAAAAAGTAACAAATATTTGTAATTTTTATAAACTTTTAAATGTCCTCTATTAGTGTTTCTTTATATATTTACTTGCCATTCCTCACACATTACAGTGTGGTGTGTTATAACTTAATTGTACTAGTAGAAAGTACGGATAAACGAGTAAAGACTATAGGAACACATAGATGAAGAAACGAAAAATGCAGCATTTAAAATGAAATTTGCTATATAATTTACATAATATAAATAATTATGAATTATTAACCGTATTTAAGTAAGCATTTTAAAGCATTTGTAAATATTAAGCCGGTTACCGATTAATGCAATAAGATATATCAGTAAATGACATACTTTTCTTTGAACTTTATAGACCTAATTTTGTTTTGAAACATCAGTAGTTAATTTAATAATTCTAAATGCATTCCACGAATGAATTACCCAATCAGACGTACTGTCTGATCAATTTTTTTTAAATTTGGGGAATACATACTTATGTATAAATCCCGTACATCATCCATTGATTGTGCACTAGCAATCACAACACTACAGAACCAATAAACCAATTTGCAGATTAAGACTATACCAAGCATGTCCAATGTAAGATGCAGTTAATAAAAACAAAGAAAATTATGATATTATTCAAGATTTATTTTTAATTAAATATGATAAACAATTTAATTATTGATAATATTTTATTATATAGTGATAGATGTGCCCAAATTAAATTAAAACATTTTTTTTTTGAAATTTTATATAACACCAAGGATTAGTTATCAATACCAGTATTGACATTTTCTAGTGATACTGACCAGTCAAGACCGAAATGATAATCAAAAAATATAGACAGAACAGAGAACGTATATGAGTTACTTTACTACCATCTATAGTGGAAAGTCCAAATTGTATTATAATATATAATTTAACTCATTCATACCGAAAGATTACTACTGTATTACTATATTATTTATTTCTGTTTTTAAGACAGCTAGATAATGAAAACCTTATTAAGGAATTTTTCAAGGTAAATCTAATTTCTATAAGATATTTCCGTATTTCTTTTTTCATCAGAAATGTCTACTTAGAAATCTGGTAATCTAAGTATGTTTTATTGGTCCATTTGTTTTTGAATAATTTAGAGTACATGTTTTATAGCTTTAACAGTGTTCTTGTTGTCAGTGTTTGCTGTATAATACACATTTTAATAATACTTGTGTGTTTACAAAACACGGCACAATTAAAAAAAAATCTGATCTGTTCTTCCAGGACAATAAGCCTGAAGTGTTATGTACTTCTGTATCGGTTACCTACGTTAAATTTTGTGGAGATTATTATTAAAAAACAATAATTCTTAAATCATGCAAAATGTAAACTAACGAGGATAAAATCTTAACGGATCCTTGACGCGTCACTGTATTCTATGTAGAATGGGAATTTAAGTTAATTAGCTAAATTGATTAAATCCGGAATGAATTGATTCGGTCATTCTGCTAATATATGGAAATGTAAGTTATAAAAACATAGAGACATCTAATTAATCAAAATAAAAACAATTAAAATAATATAACAAATATTAATTATTAAATTAAAATGAATACGAAGGACAGATAAAGCAAGCTTTATTGCTTTTTTAATATAAACATTTAGGCCAACGGTCATGTCAGTGCTGCAACGATTATGTAATTTTTAGTAAGCACATAGTGTCCTTTTGATAAAGTAATTTTTATTGAATTAAGTCAAAATAATTAAAATACGTTGAAAACGTATCAAGTTAAAGTTTTTTGCGGCCTCAGCCGAACAATACGTTAATCCAAGACTCCTTGCCCATCCTTGCGAGGTATACAATGCTGCCAATGATCGAGCCATCATCCAACAAACGTAGTTTAGCTTTAATTTAACCCAAATTGTAACAAAACAAGACAAAAGCCGGTAAATATTTAAACGAGTCAAGTTAAATTTCTTTGCGGCCTTAGCCGATTCCTACGTTCGAATGCAAGCGTTCTTGACCGCCCTTGAGAGCTAATTGGATTACTGGCTAATTGGAATAAAATCACAATTATCAGTACATAATAAATTGCTATTATATAAGCAAATATTGAAACCTATATGGACATATGGATTTCAATTATGGGGATGTTCGGCACAGAGTAACATAAAATAAATACAAATTTTTCAGAACAAAGTCCTTAGAGCTATTGTGGGTGCACCCAAATACTATTGGGCTGATTACTTACATCGAGACCTTCAGATACCCACAGTCAGTCAAGAAATCAAGAGAATTGCAAGGGGGCATGAGGAAAGACTCCATTCTCATACGAATATTGAATATTTTCAACTTTTGGATACCAATAGAACAGGACACAGACTCAAAAGAATCAAAGCATCTGATCTTGTGTAGTATTGTGTAGTGAGGTGCAGATATTAAAAAATTCAGCAGTGACATGTATAAACATTATTTCATCATAGACTGAGTTAGGGCCGATGGGTCCTCCTTGTTATATACCTAGATTTAAGTTAGTATAAAGACAAATTGTAGGTTAGACGGAAACGACTAGTAACAATGTATTAATTAAATAATTATAAAAAATTTTATAAATAGCATTTAATTAAATCTAGTTTCCATTGTCCTTCTATTATCAACAAAGTTTTAGTAAATGTGAATTATTACGCCACTGAACATTATAACAAAGTATCATAAGTAAGGTTATTTTCAGAACTATAACAACTTCCGTGCATTTAACATGTTATAAGTGTACATGCTCTTTCTTTACTTTTATGTTATAAGCATAAGTATGGAATAATAGATGAAGTAATATATGTTTGTATATTAAAACGTAAAATATATGAATAAAACAATTTTGAAAATGATATTAGACTTTAGCATGTATATTAAAACAATAAAGAACAAAATTAGGTAATTCATTTTGTAAAAAAATAGAAACGCATATTAAGCAAATATATTTACAATTATTAAATTAACCATTGATTTTGCAAAATTTAGTTTAAAGAACAAAATATCATATAGTCACATATATTATTGCATTAATCATAACACCTTAATATCTTTCATCCATAATTCCTATCTAAAATATATATATAATAAAAAAATAAAATTTCCAAATAGAATAGCATTATTCTTTACTTATTTTTTTCAATATTCGAACTCGCCCTTGCAGATAGCTCATCTTTAGTTTGTCTTCGATTATTTTCAATGATCTATTACTTTCTACTTTGTCTTATTTACCATTTATCCCAATTAAAATTCTACTATTTTATAACTGTTAATATTCTATGCAATATTTATTTTAACTTTTGATGAAAAAATTAACGTATTTATTGACTGCAGTATTCGGTTAGTGTTTGGTTAGGAAATGCATTTACTAATAAAGCCATTAAAAACGAAATTAATCATAAGTCAATAGTATAAAAATTTACAAAAAGATCTTAACAGCCTTTAGAATGAATAGAATTTTTAACCACTTTTTGAAAAAGCTCACCTGCTATTCCAGTAGTCAATATCACTGGATAATGGAGCTGCCATTAAATTTTAAGTCGATGAAAATAAATTTGACTATATATAAATAAATATAATAAAAGTTATAGCTATATAGTTATGTATATAGTTAGTTATATAGGTAGTTAACTATATAGTTAGTTAGCTATATAGTTATATAGTTATTTAGCTTAGTTTTATTAACATTTAGGAGTATTAGGGTTTAAGCTATATATTTTTTCAAAGTAAAGTAATTAAAAATAAAATATTGTATATAAAATAATAACATCTAAAACCAATAAATTAAACTCACAATAAAATAATATAATTTAATTTTTTTTTCTCTTCAGTACTTACGACCTCAGCAAACATAGATAGTACCTGAAATAAAATTAAAAGACAATAATTCAATTAACTTTGCCACTATAAATACTCGTCCACTTTTTTTTAAACTTAATGTAGTGGTGTTCGGTGTGTGATAGATATCTCAGTGTTTTGAAGAAATTTCTTAGTGAAAGTGTCCATTATGTTAGTACTAACAGAGACTGTTAACTTTAAAGGAAGCAATCTTACATAAGTTTCATTTAAAATATATATATATATATATATATATATATATATATATATATATATATATATATATATATATAGAAAAATGTTAGTGCTATTCGTTTCATTAAACTAATCTGTAAAAACTATTTAACTAATAACTGCAGCTATAGTAATAACAATTTGCTTTTACAGCATCGTAGAATATAATTTTAAGAAAGTCATAAGGCCAGAGGATACAGAAAATTCCTGGAAATTGGAGGATAATCGAACCAGAATAAAATTTCTGCTGTAAGTAGATATATTGATTGTTGATATGTTGATGATTTATATATAAATAATATAATAAGATATAACATAATGTAATAATATATCTGAGAATTGAAGAGCTGGATGTTTTCGCTTTGTTGTTCGGAATTCTATAATTCTGCAAAAACATTTTGTCTCCCGGTGAATATCACATTATTTATACAAAGACTAGTTCAGATTATTGTTACCGCTAATTGTTTTGATACAGGATGGATACTCACACGGCCATTCTGACAATTTAATTCGTTCTCGAATTAACTCCAGTACATAGCTTATAATTTTTTTAAATTCAATTTCAATCATTTTAAGTGACCATATTATAAGTGACCCCATTTATTAGAAACACGTAACGCATTTTAATATTTCTAAAGTTTTTTTTTTATTTTCTTGTTTTTTTTTTGTAATTATTATATTTTTTTTTATTTTACATTGTGTTATCAGAATTATTTTTCTTCATTTGTGTTTAAGGTTTCTATTTTTTAATTGTTATATAGAGCCTGTGTGCTGACACAGGCTCTATATTCAGACGCACTAACACGTGTTTACTGGAAAATAATTATTTTTTTTTAAACTTTATTATGTTTTCCAAATCTAAAAATGTCTGAAATCCGAAGATTTAAAGTCGCTCCATGAAACAAAATCATCTTGAATTGATTACAAATTTCAAAACATGTCACCTTTTTCAAATTGATAAATATGTCGCATACCAATCCTGCAACAACTAGAAATAATTATGATTTAAAAATCAGAGTTAAATTAGTTTAGAGCTTATTCGTTGTCAAATATGTCATAAGCCGCGCCGCCATTCTACTAATAGATCTAATGCTAACAACCTAAACTTGACCATTAAGGTCGTAAAACGACCAATGACCATTTTTTTGAAGTATTTATAACATATTTACATATAGCAAAAATTTGTTGATATTTAAACATGATAATATCATCCTAATTTTGATCAGCAAAACTTTTCTTGGCCATACAACTTTGAATTGATTGCTTTTTCGGAATCAAGCTTTTAGACATTTTCAGCATAAAATTTTAACATGCCCTTATTCTGACACTAACCAACTGTTTGATTAACTTAATATAATTACTAGTTTAAGCGAGTAATGAAACTTACAAAATATTTTAGTCATTAAAATTCATTTTAGAAAGTGACAATACTGAACGGGTCTCTTATTAAAAAAAAAAACTGAAGAAAGCCGACTATCCGAAAATGTGCAACATATGTTTGAAATTATGCAGTCCCGAACTATTCGTATTCTGCTAATATTAATCTTAAAGGATGAGACTCGGTTTTACTGACTGGCCTGACTTATTCAGACCGGTCGGCTTTGTTATTGTTCTTGAAACCTAAAAAGTCCAATCCTAAAACATCATAAAATGTAGAAAAATTATTTAAAAATACTTTTAACATAGAAAATATTATCGAACAAAAGTGGTGTAAAAATAAAAGGTTTTCTTAACTGTTTTGACTGACTTGATGAGGTTTTCTGCAATACTTTTAATACAGCAGTAAAAGTAATTTTCAATAGTGTAAAGTTTTAGAAATTTTATTATTTTTGGAGTTTTGTTTGTTATAATTTGTTAAAAATGTTAGAAACTTTTTGTAGTTTTCGAAATTCCCTTTAATTTAAATTGCTTAGCAAAATATTTCAAATGATAATGTTTATTTGAGAAGTGAAAATATTTGTGAGCACTTTTATATTATAATTAGAATGTTAAATTAGCAGATTGCCTTTTGAAATATTAGTAATTTCTGTAATTTTCAATATTCTTTCTAACTTAAGTTGTTTAAGCAAAATAATTCAAACAATAATATTTATTTGAAAAGTGAAAATATTAGTAATACTTTAATTAGAATGTTAAATTACTCTATTATCCAAACTATTAATATTTATCGCATCAAATATAACAACAAAAATTTGGTGTTAGTTCTGTCAGTTAACAGAAAAAGCCAATTAAAATATAAAAATATATTGCAAAACTTACTATTTTTTTCTCAAACGAATATGATCTCCAAATGTTGATTTTTTAAATATGAACAGATAGTACTTACAGTTTCTTTATTCTTCAGACCAGAATTTTCTAACATCTTAAATGATTGTCCATCTTCATGCAATGATAATACATCAATGTTGTTGATGTCTTTTTTAACAATGCTCTTAAAATTAAGTTGCGGACAACTGGTCCGAATTTAGCAAAATGAGTGCGGTCTAGTGTCCTTAGGATACATTACCCCATAAAAATCTCCGAATTTGGCGCATGCGCTTATTGAGTCTCCATTAATTTTTAAACAGAGAGTAATCCGAGTTTGGCGCATGCGTACGTTCAGCTTCATTTACTTGCATTTTTTATCGTAATTATTAGATTTAATGTCGAAAATATATATAAGCATGTAATTAGGTTCAATTTTATGCAAAAAAGTATTGATTAAAAAGAGATAATAAAAATAAATTCTATATGATTTGAAATTAACGGAATTATTTATGGCTTACTCGAATAATTTTACAATTCATAGTTGACAGTACGACACAGCTACTTCAGGGAAACCGGAGAAGAGACTGTTGAGTATCTGTGTCGGGGTTTAGAGGTCCAGCTCCATTCTTAGGTCCTTGATTGAAGGCGGGATTTGGGTGTTTTCTCTTCTTGGTGGGAATTTTATAACTCTGTAAAAACCTTTTGTCTCCTGGGGAATATCATACGATTTAGAATAAATCTTAAAATACCTATCTACAATACACTAAACATCTTGGTGCCGTGAATTCACTGTTATTTTACTTGGTTTATTGTTTATTTTATATATTTATATATGTTTTATATATTCATTATTAATATATATTATTATATTATATTATTATTTTACTTGTTTTACTTATATATTATATTTAACATGTTTTAGGTCAGATATGCTGGAGAGGACTGAACTCTATACCTACTTTACAGGAAGGGAGCTCGAGCAGAAAATATTTCTAAAGAGCCACAATATAGATCAATATTACCGATATGTAGTCAGAGTGATACTAGATTTGTATAAAATTTCGGACTATCTTCACCCTACTGTATGTCTACTTTTGACAAGTAATTTTCCTCTAAAATAAATAGGAAGTATACTTCACCATTAATTGCATAAATATCACATCTTAACCATCTTAAGAACATTATTATGTAATTTTCTACTATCTTAAATGATACCTGTGCTTGTCTTATTTGCAAATTATCAATTGCAAGTATGTTGCATCTTTAGTGTTAATTGTATCACCAAAAATTGTATATCATATCTTAAGTTTGCACCATAATTAGGTAATTTTGTAGCTCTTAGAATAGAGAGTTTACATATATTATTTGTAAAAGAATCACTTGCATTCATCTTTAACGTTCGGTACATCAACTGTGTAAGTCAAAAAATAATAATTCGCTTTCAGTCAACATAATTTTGTACATGTAGCAAAATGTAGTTATATTTTTAATATAAAATTATACAATAGCAACAAACATACTTTAATTTTCCTATTTATACCCCCCTTTAGTACTATTATAGGAATACTAGCAGACCCGACAAACATATTATCATAACGTTATTCCTCATCCTAAGTGATGTGTAATGCTTATCAACGATTTTATTTATTGTTTCAACACACGTGTAGTAATATCATGGCCATTCATTGATATATATATATATATATATATATATATATATATATATATATATATATATATACATATATATATATATATATATACATATATTATATATATATATATATATATATATATATATATACATATATATATATATATATACATATATATATATATATATATTCTCTGGTCTATCTACTATCTAAAACTATCTGTTTAATTTTTTTTTGCTATATATATGCATAAATTTACGACCATGCCCCAGCAGGATTCGAACTCGCAGCTGTCGCCACAGTAGAAGGACCGTCCTATCGCCTTTACCACTGCGCCACCAAGCCGGCCTCTCTGATACAATTATTGACATTATTTAATTTTTAAACATATATTTTATTTTACAAATGTACAATTATTTATAACATTTCTTTATTAAGGATATATTATTTAACATTTTTCAGTACCTGTATTGTTATAATTTAATGTCATTATTAATAATTTTGAGATATGGTGCGAGGTCGCCCCAGTTTGCAGGATGACCGTGTTAGCACTTAAATCCAACATCCAATCCCCGTGCAATAATCAGATATTAAGTCGTTATTATTGTTAATCTTTAAATATGTTTTGTTACTTCTTTTAACTAATTTCATATAATAATTTTAATGGAGGTATTTCGGCCTTGAACTGTGTAATATTTTAATTAAATTTCAAAGAAGGTATCTTAAGATGTTCAAAACAACTAAATTATTAGTTCACCTATTTGAACTACAAAATCATAAACATAAGACTGTTCTATAATAAAAAAAAATTGAACATATTAAAACTTCGTTCAATAGAGAGTGACCCTTATTAATACATCTCAACAAAAGAATAATGAAATTGATATTTCACAATATTATACTGTAAAAAAGATGTTGATAAATGTCAAAACATAATTTTATATCCCGTCATTATGGTCTGAAAATCGACTCTATTCAATTTATGGTTACAATTCGTCCAGTCAGACAACTCTTTAAAAAGACACACGGCGTGTATCATTATAAAACCTGTAAACTGTTCTAATATAAATAAAATTGACCATGTTTAAACTTGGAAGAAAATCAGATTTATTTTTTATCTTATTGCTTTTGATCCGTTCAATGGAAAGTGGCCCTTATTAATACATCACAACAAAAAAATATTGAAACTGATATTTCATAATATTATACCAAAAAAAGATGTTAATAAATTTCAAAACATAACTTTATACTGCATCATTATAGTGTCATAATCGACTCTATTCAATTTATATTTACAATTCGTCCACTCAGACAACCCTTTGCAGTGTCTAATATTTTCTTATAACTGCTTTTTACAGCGGTAATAAGGGACAATAAAAGAGACCCTTGTTAATACACGTCAACAAAGAATATTGAAAGTGATATTTCATAATATTATACCAAAACAAGATGTTAATAAATGTCAAAACATAACTTTATAATGGGTCATTATAGTGTCAAAATCGACTCTATTAAATTTATATTTACACTTCGTCCACTCAGTCAGCCCTCACACGGGGTCTAATATTTTCTTATAACTGTTTTTTGCAGCTGTTATAAAGGACAATAAAATAGATCCTCGTTAGTACACCTCAAAAAAGAAACATCAATTTTTCAGTATTAAACCAAAAAGAGTTTAATTATTATGGAAATTAATTAATTCATATTGAGTTATTATAATTTTTTTGTTCCAGCTAATTGTACTAGTAGAAAGTAAGGATAAACGATTAAAGACTATAGGAACACATAGATGAAGAAACGAAAAATGCAGCATTTAAAATGAAATTTGCTATATAATTTACATAATATAAATAATTATGAATTATTAACCGTATTTAAGTAAGCATTTTAAAGCATTTGTAAATATTAAGCCGGTTACCGATTAATGCAATAAGATATATCAGTAAATGACATACTTTTCTTTGAACTTTATAGACCTAATTTAGTTTTGAAACATCAGTAGTTAATTTAATAATTCTAAATGCATTCCACGAATGAATTACCCAATCAGACATACTGTCTGATCAATTTTTTTTAAATTTGGGGAATACATACTTATGTATAAATCCCGTACATCATCCACTGATTGTGCACTAGCAATCACAACACTACAGAACCAATAAACCAATTTGCAGATTAAGACTATACCAAGCATGTCCAATGTAAGATGCAGTTAATAAAAACAAAGAAAATTATGATATTATTCAAGATTTATTTTTAATTAAATATGATAAACAATTTAATTATTGATAATATTTTATTATATAGTGATAGATGTGCCCAAATTAAATTAAAACATTTTTTTTGAAATTTTATATAACACCAAGGATTAGTTATCAATACCAGTATTGACATTTTCTAGTGATACTGACCAGTCAAGACCGAAATGATAATCAAAAAATATAGACAGAACAGAGAACGTATATGAGTTACTTTACTACCATCTATAGTAGAAAGTCCAAATTGTATTATAATATATAATTTAACTCATTCATACCGAAAGATTACTACTGTATTACTATATTATTTATTTCTGTTTTTAAGACAGCTAGATAATGAAAACCTTATTAAGGAATTTTTCAAGGTAAATCTAATTTCTATAAGATATTTCCGTATTTCTTTTTTCATCAGAAATGTCTACTTAGAAATCTGGTAATCTAAGTATGTTTTATTGGTCCATTTGTTTTTGAATAATTTAGAGTACATGTTTTATAGCTTTAACAGTGTTCTTGTTGTCAGTGTTTGCTGTATAATACACATTTTAATAATACTTGTGTGTTTACAAAACACGGCACAATTAAAAAAAAATCTGATCTGTTCTTCCAGGACAATAAGCCTGAAGTGTTATGTACTTCTGTATCGGTTACCTACGTTAAATTTTGTGGAGATTATTATTAAAAAACAATAATTCTTAAATCACGCAAAATGTAAACTAACGAGGATAAAATCTTAACGGATCCTTGACGCGTCACTGTATTCTATGTAGAATGGGAATTTAAGTTAATTAGCTAAATTGATTAAATCCGGAATGAATTGATTCGGTCATTCTGCTAATATATGGAAATGTAAGTTATAAAAACATAGAGACATCTAATTAATCAAAATAAAAACAATTAAAATAATATAACAAATATTAATTATTAAATTAAAATGAATACGAAGGACAGATAAAGCAAGCTTTATTGCTTTTTAATATAAACATTTAGGCCAACGGTCATGTCAGTGCTGCAACGATTATGTAATTTTTAGTAAGCACATAGTGTCCTTTTGATAAAGTAATTTTTATTGAATTAAGTCAAAATAATTAAAATACGTTGAAAACGTATCAAGTTAAAGTTTTTTGCGGCCTCAGCCGAACAATACGTTAATCCAAGGCTCCTTGCCCATCCTTGCGAGGTATACAATGCTGCCAATGATCGAGCCATCATCCAACAAACGTAGTTTAGCTTTAATTTAACCCAAATTGTAACAAAACAAGACAAAAGCCGGTAAATATTTAAACGAGTCAAGTTAAATTTCTTTGCGGCCTTAGCCGATTCCTACGTTCGAATGCAAGCGTTCTTGGCCGCCCTTGAGAGCTAATTGGATTACTGGCTAATTGGAATAAAATCACAATTATCAGTACATAATAAATTGCTATTATATAAGCAAATATTGAAACCTATATGGACATATGGATTTCAATTATGGGGATGTTCGGCACAGAGTAACATAAAATAAATACAAATTTTTCAGAACAAAGTCCTTAGAGCTATTGTGGGTGCACCCAAATACTATTGGGCTGATTACTTACATCGAGACCTTCAGATCCCCACAGTCAGTCAAGAAATCAAGAGAATTGCAAGGGGGCATGAGGAAAGACTCCATTCTCATACGAATATTGAATATTTGCAACTTTTGGATACCAATAGAACAGGACACAGACTCAAAAGAATCAAAGCATCTGATCTTGTGTAGTATTGTGTAGTGAGGTGCAGATATTAAAAAATTCAGCAGTGAGATGTATAAACATTATTTCATCATAGACTGAGTTAGGGCCGATGGGTCCTCCTTGTTATATACCTAGATTTAAGTTAGTATAAAGACAAATTGTAGGTTAGACGGAAACGACTAGTAACAATGTATTAATTAAATAATTATAAAAATTTTTATAAATAGCATTTAATTAAATCTAATTTCCATTGTCCTTCTATTATCAACAAAGTTTTAGTAAATGTGAATTATTACGCCACTGAACATTATAACAAAGTATCATAAGTAAGGTTATTTTCAGAACTATAACAACTTCCGTGCATTTAACATGTTATAAGTGTACATGCTCTTTCTTTACTTTTATGTTATAAGCATAAGTATGGAATAATAGATGAAGTAATATATGTTTGTATATTAAAACGTAAAATATATGAATAAAACAATTTTGAAAATGATATTAGACTTTAGCATGTATATTAAAACAATAAAGAACAAAATTAGGTAATTCATTTTGTAAAAAAATAGAAACGCATATTAAGCAAATATATTTACAATTATTAAATTAACCATTGATTTTGCAAAATTTAGTTTAAAGAACAAAATATCATATAGTCACATATATTATTGCATTAATCATAACACCTTAATATCTTTCATCCATAATTCCTACCTAAAATATATATATAATAAAAAAATAAAATTTCCAAATAGAATAGCATTATTCTTTACTTATTTTTTTCAATATTCGAACTCGCCCTTGCAGATAGCTCATCTTTAGTTTGTCTTCGATTATTTTCAATGATCTATTACTTTCTACTTTGTCTTATTTACCATTTATCCCAATTAAAATTCTACTATTTTATAACTGTTAATATTCTATGCAATATTTATTTTAACTTTTGATGAAAAAATTAACGTATTTATTGACTGCAGTATTCGGTTAGTGTTTGGTTAGGAAATGCATTTACTAATAAAGCCATTAAAAATGAAATTAATCATAAGTCAATAGTATAAAAATTCACAAAAAGATCTTAACAGCCTTTAGAATGAATAGAATTTTTAACCACTTTTTGAAAAAGCTCACCTGCTATTCCAGTAGTCAATTTCACTGGATAATGGAGCTGCCATTAAATTTTAAGTCGATGAAAATAAATTTGACTATATATAAATAAATATAATAAAAGTTATAGCTATATAGTTATGTATATAGTTAGTTATATAGGTAGTTAACTATATAGTTAGTTAGCTATATAGTTATATAGTTATTTAGCTTAGTTTTATTAACATTTAGGAGTATTAGGGTTTAAGCTATATATTTTTTCAAAGTAAAGTAATTAAAAATAAAATATTGTATATAAAATAATAACATCTAAAACCAATAAATTAAACTCACAATAAAATAATATAATTTAATTTTTTTTTTCTCTTCAGTACTTACGACCTCAGCAAACATAGATAGTACCTGAAATAAAATTAAAAGACAATAATTCAATTAACTTTGCCACTATAAATACTCGTCCACTTTTTTTTAAACTTAATGTAGTGGTGTTCGGTGTGTGATAGATATCTCAGTGTTTTGAAGAAATTTCTTAGTGAAAGTGTCCATTATGTTAGTACTAACAGAGACTGTTAACTTTAAAGGAAGCAATCTTACGTAAGTTTCATTTAAAATATATATATATATATATATATATATATATATATATATATATATATAGAAAAATGTTAGTGCTATTCGTTTCATTAAACTAATCTGTAAAAACTATTTAACTAATAACTGCAGCTATAGTAATAACAATTTGCTTTTACAGCATCGTAGAATATAATTTTAAGAAAGTCATAAGGCCAGAGGATACAGAAAATTCCTGGAAATTGGAGGATAATCGAACCAGAATAAAATTTCTGCTGTAAGTAGATATATTGATTGTTGATATGTTGATGATTTATATATAAATAATATAATAAGATATAACATAATGTAATAATATATCTGAGAATTGAAGAGCTGGATGTTTTCGCTTTGTTGTTCGGAATTCTATAATTCTGCAAAAACATTTTGTCTCCCGGTGAATATCACATTATTTATACAAAGACTAGTTCAGATTATTGTTACCGCTAATTGTTTTGATACAGGATGGATACTCACACGGCCATTCTGACAATTTAATTCGTTCTCGAATTAACTCCAGTACATAGCTTATAATTTTTTTAAATTCAATTTCAATCATTTTAAGTGACCATATTATAAGTGACCCCATTTATTAGAAACACGTAACGCATTTTAATATTTCTAAAGTTTTTTTTTTATTTTCTTGTTTTTTTTTGTAATTATTATATTTTTTTTATTTTACATTGTGTTATCTGAATTATTTTTCTTCATTTGTGTTTAAGGTTTCTATTTTTTAATTGTTATATAGAGCCTGTGTGCTGACACAGGCTCTATATTCAGACGCACTAACACGTGTTTACTGGAAAATAATTATTTTTTTTTAAACTTTATTATGTTTTCCAAATCTAAAAATGTCTGAAATCCGAAGATTTAAAGTCGCTCCATGAAACAAAATCATCTTGAATTGATTACAAATTTCAAAACATGTCACCTTTTTCAAATTGATAAATATGTCGCATACCAATCCTGCAACAACTAGAAATAATTATGATTTAAAAATCAGAGTTAAATTAGTTTAGAGCTTATTCGTTGTCAAATATGTCACAAGCCGCGCCGCCATTCTACTAATAGATCTAATGCTAACAACCTAAACTTGACCATTAAGGTCGTAAAACGACCAATGACCATTTTTTTGAAGTATTTATAACATATTTACATATAGCAAAAATTTGTTGATATTTAAATATGATAATATCATCCTAATTTTGATCAGCAAAACTTTTCTTGGCCATACAACTTTGAATTGATTGCTTTTTCGGAATCAAGCTTTTAGACATTTTCAGCATAAAATTTTAACATGCCCTTATTCTGACACTAACCAACTGTTTGATTAACTTAATATAATTACTAGTTTAAGCGAGTAATAAAACTTACAAAATATTTTAGTCATTAAAATTCATTTTAGAAAGTGACAATACTGAACGGGTCTCTTATTAAAAAAAAAACTGAAGAAAGCCGACTATCCGAAAATGTGCAACATATGTTTGAAATTATGCAGTCCCGAACTATTCGTATTCTGCTAATATTAATCTTAAAGGATGAGACTCGGTTTTACTGACTGGCCTGACTTATTCAGACCGGTCGGCTTTGTTATTGTTCTTGAAACCTAAAAAGTCCAATCCTAAAACATCATAAAATGTAGAAAAATTATTTTAAAATACTTTTAACATAGAAAATATTATCGAACAAAAGTGGTGTAAAAATAAAAGGTTTTCTTAACTGTTTTGACTGACTTGATGAGGTTTTCTGCAATACTTTTAATACAGCAGTAAAAGTAATTTTGAATAGTGTAAAGTTTTAGAAATTTTATTATTTTTGGAGTTTTGTTTGTTATAATTTGTTAAAAATGTTAGAAACTTTTTGTAGTTTTCGAAATTCCCTTTAATTTAAATTGCTTAGCAAAATATTTCAAATGATAATGTTTATTTGAGAAGTGAAAATATTTGTGAGCACTTTTATATTATAATTAGAATGTTAAATTAGCAGATTGCCTTTTGAAATATTAGTAATTTCTGTAATTTTCAATATTCTTTCTAACTTAAGTTGTTTAAGCAAAATAATTCAAACAATAATATTTATTTGAAAAGTGAAAATATTAGTAATACTTTAATTAGAATGTTAAATTACTCTATTATCCAAACTATTAATATTTATCGCATCAAATATAACAACAAAAATTTGGTGTTAGTTCTGTCAGTTAACAGAAAAAGCCAATTAAAATATAAAAATATATTGCAAAACTTACTATTTTTTTCTCAAACGAATATGATCTCCAAATGTTGATTTTTTTAAATATGAACAGATAGTACTTACAGTTTCTTTATTCTTCAGACCAGAATTTTCTAACATCTTAAATGATTGTCCATCTTCATGCAATGATAATACATCAATGTTGTTGATGTCTTTTTTAACAATGCTCTTAAAATTAAGTTGCGGACAACTGGTCCGAATTTAGCAAAATGAGTGCGGTCTAGTGTCCTTAGGATACATTACCCCATAAAAATCTCCGAATTTGGCGCATGCGCTTATTGAGTCTCCATTAATTTTTAAACAGAGAGTAATCCGAGTTTGGCGCATGCGTACGTTCAGCTTCATTTACTTGCATTTTTTATCGTAATTATTAGATTTAATGTCGAAAATATATATAAGCATGTAATTAGGTTCAATTTTATGCAAAAAAGTATTGATTAAAAAGAGATAATAAAAATAAATTCTATATGATTTGAAATTAACGGAATTATTTATGGCTTACTCGAATAATTTTACAATTCATAGTTGACAGTACGACACAGCTACTTCAGGGAAACCGGAGAAGAGACTGTTGAGTATCTGTGTCGGGGTTTAGAGGTCCAGCTCCATTCTTAGGTCCTTGATTGAAGGCGGGATTTGGGTGTTTTCTCTTCTTGGTGGGAATTTTATAACTCTGTAAAAACCTTTTGTCTCCTGGGGAATATCATACGATTTAGAATAAATCTTAAAATACCTATCTACAATACACTAAACATCTTGGTGCCGTGAATTCACTGTTATTTTACTTGGTTTATTGTTTATTTTATATATTTATATATGTTTTATATATTCATTATTAATATATATTATTATATTATATTATTATTTTACTTGTTTTACTTATATATTATATTTAACATGTTTTAGGTCAGATATGCTGGAGAGGACTGAACTCTATACCTACTTTACAGGAAGGGAGCTCGAGCAGAAAATATTTCTAAAGAGCCACAATATAGATCAATATTACCGATATGTAGTCAGAGTGATACTAGATTTGTATAAAATTTCGGACTATCTTCACCCTGCTGTATGTCTACTTTTGACAAGTAATTTTCCTCTAAAATAAATAGGAAGTATACTTCACCATTAATTGCATAAATATCACATCTTAACCATCTTAAGAACATTATTATGTAATTTTCTACTATCTTAAATGATACCTGTGCTTGTCTTATTTGCAAATTATCAATTGCAAGTATGTTGCATCTTTAGTGTTAATTGTATCACCAAAAATTGTATATCATATCTTAAGTTTGCACCATAATTAGGTAATTTTGTAGCTCTTAGAATAGAGAGTTTACATATATTATTTGTAAAAGAATCACTTGCATTCATCTTTAACGTTCGGTACATCAACTGTGTAAGTCAAAAAATAATAATTCGCTTTCAGTCAACATAATTTTGTACATGTAGCAAAATGTAGTTATATTTTTAATATAAAATTATACAATAGCAACAAACATACTTTAATTTTCCTATTTATACCCCCCTTTAGTACTATTATAGGAATACTAGCAGACCCGACAAACATATTATCATAACGTTATTCCTCATCCTGAGTGATGTGTAATGCTTATCAACGATTTTATTTATTGTTTCAACACACGTGTAGTAATATCATGGCCATTCATTGATGTTTGACTTGTCAACAACAAAAGTTAATTTAATCCCAGTTTGGTTATTGAAATAGAATAATGCATAGAGTATATTCAAAGTTATTTTGAGCATACGTTCTCTAAATTTGTGACGCCAAAACGTCGCAATACTGCCTCATCAACTCTGAGTTTGATGAAGCTGATGCTAAGTGTTTTTTAAGACTGTAAAGGTTCGAATTATCGAAAGGCCTAATTGTAATTTAAAAAAAGGGCTAAGCCAATATGTCAAACTTATGATATCATCATCTGATGCTATTAAAAAAAACAATCACCTCAATAAGCTTCAATAAAGGACAATATATAAGTTTCAATATAATAGTTTTGTCAAATAAAAAAAAAATAAAAGCATTTATTACAACTGATATTTTATTTGTGGCATTCCAGTAGCGATGACATGTAATTTATTTTTTTCATGTGTCAGGAAAATGCAAAATGTTCTAAATGTAAATAGCGCTGCTCTATCTACTTATAACTCTTCATGGCATTTTGTATTCCTTTTAGAATTATGTAGAGACCTACCATAACTTTAGGAATGTAAATATGTCATACCTTGTTTCCAATCCAGCAGCAGATTTATTTATTTAAAATTAGTTTTAATGATCACGTTTTAGTCTATGACTACATCCAATTACTGGAGCAATGCGTTACCGTTCACAATTAATAAATAAAAATATTAATTGGGACCGCACGTAAGGCCGCGATAAGTTCAGAGGTGCTTAGATTGAATACTGTCTCTGTTCCTAGACTTGATAGTAACTGCATGATCGGCTTTATTTGTCAATCGAGTTTCAGATATTTTTTTTGTAATGAAATATCTTTCTGCACCACTGTCATCATTTTACTTAAATATTAATATCTTATTTCCACACAAAAGAGTACCTATAGGGGTTTTATTAAGATTGTCTATCTTATTTAGAAATAGAATTTTACTTTGTTTACAATTTTTAGAGCAACAATTATTTTCAGTGTGGCCTTGTGTATTGCAATTTGTACAGACAAGTAAAGTGGACTTATATTCACTGCTCTTATTATCAGAACTATTCATATTCTCAAAATTCTTTCGTCTAATTGATCGCTATTCATAACAATAACAATGCCGCCGGCCTTTAAGTGATTTGCCAGCTTTAACTATCATAATGCTATCACTTACCCCTATTTTATCTTTATATTGAATAATTATCCAAACCATTCCAAATAAAATAGATGCTATTATAGCTATTATAAGCAGATGAGGAATGTTACCACGCCATACTGGGTTTTTAAATTAATTCGATTATTTCTAGCTTCTGTTCTGATAAGATTTTAAGCTAAGTTTTTACACAGTCGGATATTAGCATTTTTAAGCGGATGGTTCCATCGACTACTTTGTTACTGTCAACACTTATGTCAATAGGGTCGTCCCTATTTGACTCACTGTTATTTTCTATTTCAGCAATATCAGGAAATTGTTGAATGTTTTTAATGTTCACTGTTATTCTAACTATACATACTTGATTGGATAAGAATCTCACTTCTCATGTTTGGAATAAGGGCCCTATTTATTTAAGTAAAAAGCTTTATTCGACAAAAATACTGGCTTGTTCGTCCGATAGGCTGAACCAGACAATGTGTCAATGTCTACATGTATCCAAAGGAGACTGTTCTTTTACCATTCCGTGGAGTTGATGTCACTCATTTATGTATATATATATATATATATATATATATATATATATATATATATATATATATATATATATATATATTATATATATATATATATATATATATATATACATATATATATATATATATATATATATATTCTCTGGTCTATCTACTATCTAAAACTATCTGTTTAATTTTTTTTTGCTATATATATGCATAAATTTACGACCATGCCCCAGCAGGATTCGAACTCGCAGCTGTCGCCACAGTAGAAGGACCGTCCTATCGCCTTTACCACTGCGCCACCAAGCCGGCCTCTCTGATACAATTATTGACATTATTTAATTTTTAAACATATATTTTATTTTACAAATGTACAATTATTTATAACATTTCTTTATTAAGGATATATTATTTAACATTTTTCAGTACCTGTATTGTTATAATTTAATATCATTATTAATAATTTTGAGATATGGTGCGAGGTCGCCCCAGTTTGCAGGATGACCGTGTTAGCACTTAAATCCAACATCCAATCCCCGTGCAATAATCAGATATTAAGTCGTTATTATTGTTAATCTTTAAATATGTTTTGTTACTTCTTTTAACTAATTTCATATAATAATTTTAATGGAGGTATTTCGGCCTTGAACTGTGTAATATTTTAATTAAATTTCAAAGAAGGTATCTTAAGAGGTTCAAAACAACTAAATTATTAGTTCACCTATTTGAACTACAAAATCATAAACATAAGACTGTTCTATAATAAAAAAAAATTGAACATGTTAAAACTTCGTTCAATAGAGAGTGACCCTTATTAATACATCTCAACAAAAGAATAATGAAATTGATATTTCACAATATTATACTGTAAAAAAGATGTTGATAAATGTCAAAACATAATTTTATATCCCGTCATTATGGTCTGAAAATCGACTCTATTCAATTTATGGTTACAATTCGTCCACTCAGACAACTCTTTAAAAAGACACACGGCGTGTATCATTATAAAACCTGTAAACTGTTCTAATATAAATAAAATTGACCATGTTTAAACTTGGAAGAAAATCAGATTTATTTTTTTATCTTATTGCTTTTGATCCGTTCAATGGAAAGTGGCCCTTATTAATACATCACAACAAAAAAATATTGAAACTGATATTTCATAATATTATACCAAAAAAGATGTTAATAAATTTCAAAACATAACTTTATACTGCATCATTATAGTGTCATAATCGACTCTATTCAATTTATATTTACAATTCGTCCACTCAGACAACCCTTTGCAGTGTCTAATATTTTCTTATAACTGCTTTTTACAGCGGTAATAAGGGACAATAAAAGAGACCCTTGTTAATACACGTCAACAAAGAATATTGAAAGTGATATTTCATAATATTATACCAAAACAAGATGTTAATAAATGTCAAAACATAACTTTATAATGGGTCATTATAGTGTCAAAATCGACTCTATTAAATTTATATTTACACTTCGTCCACTCAGTCAGCCCTCACACGGGGTCTAATATTTTCTTATAACTGTTTTTGCAGCTGTTATAAAGGACAATAAAATAGATCCTCGTTAGTACACCTCAAAAAAGAAACATCAATTTTTCAGTATTAAACCAAAAAGAGTTTAATTATTATGGAAATTAATTAATTCATATTGAGTTATTATAATTTTTTTGTTCCAGCTTCGACAAATATCGTCACTTCACGACAATACACATCATAGTACTTAATGCAAATAATTTCAGAATTGTTGTGCGGTGTCTCAGCAGGAAGGCGCTGAAAAGGTTATTTCGCTGAATTTCATTGGTTAGTTGAAATTACCATTAGAGGCACCTGTAAAAAAGATATTTTAATAGGAAAGCATTTCGTTGGCTGATAATTTTATACGTATCACCTGACCAATCTCTGACGTCACATTCTACTAACCAATTAAATTTGAAATAAAATCCAAATGAAATTTTCCAAAATAATTTATTTAAATAAAATTCTATATAAATACAAATATTATAAAATATCATAAAATTAAAATATAACTTTTAATGATATATTCAATATAAAAATAATAAAATAAAATTATATAAATAAAAAATAATTAAAAGTGAATATAAGAAAGGCTAGATTGCAGCCTTATTAAATACATAAGATATCTTGTGGCAAATATAATTAAAATTGTCTATAGCGCTTTTTCCCTGTTTCATATTTCTATACTCCTATCAATTTAAACAATATGTATTGAATTTTCTTAAATTAATCTTTTTATTCCCTCATTCTGAAAGCAGTGCAGCACAGCTGAAAGTCTGTGTCTGCTTATATTTTACTTGCTTGTTCAACGCAAAAATGTGTTGAGACAAGTTATAATTATTTTTACAATGTTTTTGTGAAAATTGTGGAACGGATCATTAAAACCCTTAAATTGTACGGTATTTGTCAGAATGGGGAAAACATACCAAAAGTTATACTTTATAGGACGTCGACAAAAAAAATAAAACGTATGATGTTTATCAAAATTACTACTGTGCTCTTGTTATGGTAAAATTAAGGAGTTAAAGAGAGAGCTTAGGGATCTTTTAACAATACTATAAAACAAGCTCTTGGCTATAAAGTCAAGCTCACCTTGTTGATCTACAAATTGTATAATTTTATTATATATTGATGGATTTTTTTAACATCTTTGTTGAAAAGGTTGTCTCGGTTAAGTAGCTTTAAGTCAATATATTAGTTATACGTATCTCAACTAATATACATATGTTTCAAGTAAACGAACCCCTTCAAAATAATTAAGTTTTTAATTGATGGTACTTTACAATCAACACAATCAATTACAACTTTTTAAAATGTAACAAAAACTTTTCATGTAGTATAGCACATTTACTTTCAATGGAATTTTGCCACCGCCCAATTTGGACACATTTTGATTTTAAATGTTGCGTAATTTTTTAATGATTTCTTATTTTATATTCCTATGAATAACAATATATATGCAAGTTCTATATAAATAATTGTACACGCAACAGATAAAAGTCAGTCAGTCACATACCAGTGAGTCACACACGCACATCCTTAATATAACTAACTTGGGATACACAACACATTTGAGATAGTATATATACCAAATATTAGTGATTATAATTAAAAATGCTGATCGTACTCAATGTCAGATATACAAAAATAAGGTCCTAGGCAAACCACAGAAACAAATAATCGGATAATAAAAATCAGCTAACAGCAGTGACTATTAAATCAAGTAGATACAAGGTTACAATAGCCGTAATTTATTGTCCTCCAAGAGACAATAAAAAAAAGGACAATTATTTGAATATCCTAAGCAACCTGGGAGAAATATTTATAATTGGTGGTGATTTTAATGCAAAAATTACAAGATGGGGATCCGGAATGACAAAAACTAAAGGCAATGAACTGCATAAAGCAGCTACTGAACTAGGATGTAGTTACATGTCAACTATAAAACCAACTTATTGGCCGACTGATCAAGAGAAAGCCCCAGACCTGCTAGATTTCTTCACAGAAAGAAACAGAATATCCAACTATATAAATGTCGAAGAAAATTTTGAGCTAAGTTCAAGTCATACGCCAATGATTCTGACGTTGAGCGAAAATATAATAAGAAAAGAAAGAAACCCATTGTTAACAAACAAGAGAACATACTGGGAAGGATTTGCTAAAGAACTGAACAAACGAATTCAACTAAATGTACCCCTCAAGACAACTCAAAAATTAAATCTTGAAGCAGAAAAATCGTATCGTAGTGGATAATCAACAAGCCGATTAGAATAATACTCAAGAAATTAAGAGTACAACTAAAGGAATTAATTATCCGATAGAAGTGAAGGGAATGGTAACAGATAAACGTAAATTACGAAAAAAATAACAACAAAACAGAACACCTGAAAATAAAAATTGTTTAAATGATATAACCCAAAGACTCAAAAGAGAAATATTATACCAAACCATAAATGACTATCTCAAAAATTTAACACATGATAAAGGAGTTGATTACTAACTCTGGAAAGCCACAAAATATCTAAAGTTCTCATGTTGTCATGTCTACCTATAGAATACTTATGTGGGAATTAGGCACGTGACAATCACCAAAAAGCAGAATCATTTGCTGAATATCTTGAAAAAACTTTCAAACCAAACGAAGAAGAAGAAATAGAAGAAGAATAGCTGAAAATTCTATGATTGAATTAGTCACGCCGAAAGACTTAACCAAAGTTATTAAAACTGTAATTAACCCCAGAAAATCACCAGGTTACGATTTAATAACAGGAGAATTACTGCAAAAACTACCAAGAAAGGGAATTATAGAACTCACCAACTTGATCGATACAGCATTTAGATTAAAACATGTCCCAGACATTTGGAAGATGGCGGAAATTAGAATGATCCCAAAACCTGGGAAGTCACCAAAAGAAATAAAATCCTATAGACCTATATCACTTGTGCCAGTAATATCTAAAGTTTTTGAAAAATTCCTGTTGAAAAGTATAAAACCGATCATAGAAAGAAAAAACCTAATACCAATACCAAAGTTTGAGTTTATTAACAAGCACTCAACAATTCACCAGGCCCACAGAATAACAGATATTATTGAAAAAGCCTACGAAAGTCAAAAAGTATGCTCAGCTATATTCTTAGATGTAGCACAAGCCTTCAATAAGGATTGGCATGAAGGCCTTATTCATAAACTACAGAAAATGCTACCTAAACAACATACCGAACTATTAAAATCACTCATTACAACCAGAATGTTTAGAGACAAACAAGAAGAAGCTTACTCTACAATAAAATAAGCTAACGCAGGTGTACCATAAGGAAGTGCACTGTGGCCAATGTTTTATGTACTTTACACTTGTGATACACCACAAATGGAAAATATCACGATGGCTATATTTGCTGATGATACTGCGATTATAGCTGTCAGAGACAATAGTGAAGAAGCCCCACCAAAATTACAACAGGCAAGTGATAATTGGACACAAGATTGGAAAAGAAGAATTAATGAAAGTAAATCTGAACATGTGCAGTTCACCTATAAACAGACCGTAAAAGCATCAGTAA
The DNA here is from genome assembly GCF_030347505.1 of Rhynchophorus ferrugineus. Lineage (NCBI taxonomy): Eukaryota > Metazoa > Arthropoda > Insecta > Coleoptera > Curculionidae > Rhynchophorus > Rhynchophorus ferrugineus. Next base: position 49,017,532 of record NW_027472580.1, read on the forward strand.
CATTAAATAGCACTATAATTCTATATAGCAACAACGCTATGGGAATGATTCTCGATGCAAAACTTCCCTGGAAGGAACATATAAAGTAGAAAAGAATAGAAGTGGAATTGAAATATAGGAAAATGTACTGGCTAATTGGAATAAAATCACAATTATCAGTATATCATAAATTGCTATTAAATAAGCAAATATTGAAACCTATATGGACTTACGGAGTTCAATTATGGGAATGTTCGGCAAAGAGTAACATAAAAGAAATACTAATTTTTCAGAACAAAGTCCTGAGAGGTATTGTGGGTGCACCCAAATACTATAGGGCTGATTACTTACATCGATGAGTTCCGTGCTAGCTCTCGAAGAGAACGGTCGTGTCCGGTCCGCCGAACCTACCTGCGCTTCCGAGAATTACCCGAAACTTTCTCAAAGACGGTCGATCCGTTATCACGTTTCCACCAGTGCCTACTTCAAAAAAAAAGCATCCGTAAGCGCCGAAAAGGCGCATTTACAGAAAACGTTTAACGTTTGTAAACGCCGGAAAGCGTTTTACAAGCGGGGCAATGGCGTCCCACACGCCAGAGCCAGCACCGCCTTCAGAAAGTTGCCGTCTAACAACCGACAAATGTGCCGATGATAGCCCTGACGATGCCCCGATGAGAGGTAATGAACTCATCGAGTACCTAAAAATTGAAAACGCAGAGCTCAAAACTGAGGTTACCCAACTGCGAATACTGCTAACAAAGCAAGGAGAAGAGCTCTCCGCAATGCGGATGATGCTGCAAGAAGCCCTTACTAAACCCACCTCGGCGCAGTTAGTACATCAACCTCAAGAGACAACAAATGAAACTACTGAATCTCAACCGCTAGAAAATGAAGATCCGGATGATGGATTCACCGTGGGGGGAAAGAGGAAGAGGGGCCCCATCACCCCACCACAACCAAGTCAGCTGTCGAAGGCCGTCGATAAGGCTAGACATGCAGCTGCAACCAAGCCGGCTGCCAAGCCGTCTACCCAACCCATCCAGCAGAGAGCCAAGGCCAACTCGCAACCATCAACCTCCAGAAATGCCATCAGATCAGCGTCCACCAAGCCGCTAACTAAGACAGCTACCCAGCCAACGCCCAAACCAGCGGCCGTCAAGACGACCCAGCCAATTCAGGTAAGTAGCCAGGCTATTAATTCACTAAATACATCGCCTCAAGCTACCACAGTTCCAAACACTTCGGGAACTGCCTCACAATCACCAACATCACTACCTATGCCAACTCTTTCGGCGAACCCAAATCCAACCACTGCTCCAAGAAAGGAAAAAATCCCACCCATTGTTCTTCGTGACACGAAAAAATATTCAGAAATCCTTAGAATTGCGAAAGATAATTCAATAGAAATTACCGCAACTTTAAGCCGAAAGGACGGAACTCGCTTATTTGTACCAACTTCGAACGATTTCCGCAAACTGACCAAGCTTCTTGAAGACCGGAAATACGCATTTCACTCCTTCTGCCCTCCTTCTGAAAGGGCAATACGAGTCATCATCCGCAACATCCCAACGATTGTAACGGTTGACGAAGCCAAAGAACACCTTATTTCGCAAGGTTTCCACCCAAAATCTCTTCAAAGGTGGAAACTTAAATCAGGCGAATACCTTCCCATAATCCAGGTCGTTGTTCCTAACGAAGAAAGGAACATCATTAATCTCACCAAAATAGGCCTGTCAATCGTGAAAGTCGAACTCCAGCGAGGCAACGGCCAGCCTGTGCAGTGCTACAACTGCCAGCTGTTTGGCCATTCCAGCTCTCCCTGTAGAGCGCCTCCCCGGTGTGTCAAATGCGCCGGACACCATGAAACCCGTTTGTGCACCAAGGTACGCGATGAGCCACCTAAATGCAGCAATTGTGGAGACCCACACACAGCCAATTACACAGGCTGTAGCTGTCGACCTGCTCCCAGGAATCTTAGACCAACCCAATCCAGACAAGCCTCCGGCAACACAAACTCTGCGTGGACCAACCAGGGAGGCAGGAGGTTAGCTCAAAAGCTGGCCTCCTCCAACCAGGCGGCTCCCGCCAATATCCCAGCCCCTGCCCCAATGCAACCTTCTGCACTGCCAGCGGGTCTTCCAACTACCTTCACACTGCAGCAGATGCTCAGCATCCTGCAGTTCATTCAATCCCAACAATTATTTCCCAATGTAGCCGCATAAGCGGCAACCCCCCCTTTGCCATCTAGCTTTCAGCAGCTGTTTACTCGTCAAAATGGCTGCTTCCAAAGTTCTTAAAATCATGTCGTGGAATGCCAACAGCTTACGCGATAAAAAAGTGGAGCTGGAACTCGTTCTTTCGTCTTCAGACATCGATATAGCACTTATCCAGGAGACTCTCCTAAAACCCTCTCATCGTTTTTCCCTTCTAAACTACACGGTTTACAGGAATGACCGTATCCCAACTCGCGGTGGCGGAACTGCTATACTAGTCAAAAAAGGAATTAAACACAACCTTCTGCCTTCAATTGTATCGTCACCAAATATCGAGTCCACCTCTATCCAGGTGGAAACTCAGGATCGTCCAATCGCGATCACCTCTCTGTACAGGAAATGCTCCACACATGACTCGTCTGCCTTCAAAACGCTCTTTGACGGCCCAACCTCAAAAATAATCGGTGGAGACTTCAACGCTCACCATCCCATGTGGGATTGCGAGCGCGCAAATCGAGCAGGCAACGACATCGCAGCACTGAGTGCGAACTTAGGGCTTGGTCTCGCCCTGCCGGATGAGCCTACCCATCACCCCGCTATTGGACAACGGGGCACTCCACGCATTCTGGATTTTTTCATTCTCCAGAACATCAATTGTCCTTGTGATGTACAAGTTCTCGACGAGTTACATTCGGACCATCGTCCGATTATATTAACTCTCGGGGATTGTTGTGCAATCGAAATTCCTCGCTTCAAGGCCAGAAAGAAAACCGACTGGAAGAGATATCAGGAAATTCTCTTGGAATCCGGTCCAATCCCGAAGATTGATCGACCTGACCAACTCGAGCGTGCCGTGTCGAAGCTAACACAAGACATCCAGTCCGCCTATCACAATTCATCATTCGAAGTTCCATCTTATTCAAACTCTCAAAGTGAGCCAGTTCCTGAAGGCATCAAGTCACAGATCAGACTCAAAAATCGTCTCTATCGTAGAGCTCGTGCCACCCTCAACTCGGCAGACAAAAGGGAGGCCAACAGAGTAAAACGAGAAGTGAAGGAATCCATTAAAGCCTGGCGATCCGAGAAATGGAACTCATTTCTAGCGGACCAAAGACTGGATGGCCCCGCAACTTTCTGGCGACTCTCTAAAAGCCTCGTGGGGAAGGTGCAAAACGCCATACCCCCCTTAAAGTCAGCGGAGACAGGAACTTTTGCAGTCACTGACCGCGAAAAGGCCGAGCTCCTCGCTAAAACCTATGAGGCTCAAATGGAACGCCTCCCTCCTGCTACAAATATAAACGCTGCTGACAACGACGAAATCATTAGGAATTCCAACTCCGTTCGTTCGCAAGTGCCTCCGAGTTATCTTTTAAACCATCTAGTCACTCCTAAAATACTCACTCAAATGATCAGCAAGATTCGGAATAAGAAGGCCCCGGGTTTCGATAATATTTCGATAGTCCAACTAAAAAATCTTCCCTACAAGCAGCTCGCCGAACTAAGTAATATCATCAACGCCATTCTGAGGCTGCAACACTTTCCATCCACATGGAAACATGCATTCATCGCAGTTATCCCCAAAAAAGGAGCTAAGTCATCACCTTCTGACTACAGACCTATCAGCCTACTAAGTTCCATTTCCAAGCTGGCTGAAAGAGCAATTCTTTATGCCCTCAATGATTTTACGAAGACAAACAATATCATTCCAGATGAGCAATTCGGGTTCCGCGCTAAACATTCAGCCGTTCATCAGGCCCATCGGCTGGCCGCAAAAATCAACTGTGCTTTTAACCGACGTGAAAGACTTGGAGCGGTCTTCTTGGACCTAACCAAAGCCTTTGACAAGGTTTGGCACGAAGGCCTAGTGGCGAAATGCATCCGATTAGGTCTACCTGATGACCTAACAGCTCTTATCAAATCATTTCTGTCAGGACGAACGTTCCAGGTGAAGATTAAAGATATTCTCTCTAGCCGGAAAACCATCGACGCAGGAGTTCCACAAGGCTCCCCACTGGCACCCGCTCTATTTAATATCTTTCTTTCAGATATCCCTAGGAGACCACAAGTTGAGGCTGCTTTTTACGCAGACGACACTGCTTACTTTGCTTCTTCAAGAGTAGCACCGCACATCCGAAGCAGACTCCAAAAACAACTCGATGAGACGGTCCAGTGGTTACATTTCTGGAGGTTGCAGGTCAACCCACAGAAAACCCAGGCCATCTTCTTCCACAAGAAGCGTTTTGCACCGAGCATTTCGCGTCTTAAAATCGAGAACGCAGAAATCCCATGGTCAGAAGAAGCCACCTATCTCGGTCTTGTCTTCGATCGCAAATTTAGGTGGAATTCCCACATTCAAAAGTCCCTCCATAAAGGTCAAGGTATTGTAAATTTGCTGTTCCCGCTTATCAACAGAGCCAGCAGGCTTCCTCTAACTATAAAATCTCTCCTGTACAAGATGCTGGTTCGATCAGTCGTTCTATACGGCTCCAGTGTCTATCTAAAATACGTCTCCCCTAGCCAGGTGGAACGTCTCCAAGTGTTTCAAAACAAAATTCTCAGGAGAATTATTAATGCCCCATGGTTCGTCAGGAACAATCAAATTCATAGAGAAACAGACGTCCCCCAAGTTCACGATTTTATATCCGAGGTTTATTCGAGATATTTCTCCACTCTTCGTCTCTCGGACAATAGATGTATCACCGAGCTGGCCGATATTTCAGGCCAATAACTCATTCGGCTCTTCGTAGCCTTATTCGATCACAGCCGACACTACCCCGTCGTGCTCCAACTCCTAATTGTCTCGACCTTCTCCGGCGAGCGATTAACTCATGTACCGCAAGCTGCGTGGTGTGATAACGACGCCACGTCCTTGCCTGGCCCTTGTGCCTCTTAACGGTGTTACCGGTTACGGGCATCCTCCTTACTAACAGTAAGAAGTATCAGTTAGGGTCATTGGATCAGCTGATAGGGTGGGGTTTAGTGGGTAGCCCAGAGGCAGCCTCCACATAACCAGTCCAACTCGCTTATTCTTGCGGGTCTCCCCGACCAGGTATCCGTAACAGGATTCCCCTACCCGGTTCCAGGCCAAAAAAAATAAAAAATACTTACATCGATACCTTCAGATACACACAGTCAGTCAAGAAATCAAGAGAATTGCAAGGGGGCATGAAGAAAGAATCCATTCTCATACGAATATTGAAATATTGCAACTTTTGGATACCACCAAAACAGGACACAGGCTCAAAAGAATCAAAGCATCTGATCTTTTGTAATCTTGTGTAGTGAGGTGCATATCTTAAAAAATTCAGCAGTGACATGTATAAACATTATTTCATCATAGACTGAGTTAGGGCCGATGGGTCCTCCTAGTTATATACCTAGATTTAAGTTAAAAGACAAATTGTAGGTTAGACGGAAACGACTAGTAACAATGTATTAATTAAATAATTATAAAAAATTTTATAAATAGCATTTAATTAAATCTAATTTCCATTGTCCTTCTATTATCAACAAAGTTTTAGTAAATGTGAATTACTACGCCACTGAACATTATAACTAAGTATCATAAGTAAGGTTATTTTCAGAACTATAACAACTTCAGTGCATCAAACATGTTATAAGTGTACATGCTCTTTCTTTACTTTTATGTTATAAGCATAAGTATTGAATAATAGATGAAGTAGTACATGTTTGTATATTGAAACGTAAAATATATGAATAAAACAATTTTGAAATTGATATTAGATTTTAGCATGTATATTAAAACAATAAAGAACAAAATTAGGTAATTCATTTTGTAAAAATTAGAAATGCATATTAAGCAAATGTATTTCCAATTATTAAATTAACCATTGGTTTTCCAAACTTAGTTAAAAGAACAAAATATCATATAGTCACATATATTATTGCATTAATCATAACACCTTAATATTCATCAATGCTTTGAAATATTTACAAATATACTGTTAATAGTTCATAATTTCTTCTCCTTGTTCTCGAGTTTTCCATCTATCCAAATTATATAATTGGTTTAATTTTAAAACCTGCAATTTCATTACTTCATTTATGTATTCATATAGTCTATCTTTCATCCATAATTCCTGTCTAAAATATATATAATAAAAAAATAAAATTTTCAAATAAAATAGCATTATTCTTTATTTATTTTTTTTCAATATTCGATCTCGCCTTTGCAGATAGCTCATCTTTAGTTTGTTTTCGATTACTTTCAATAATCTATTACTTTCTACTTTGTCTTATTTACCATTTATCCCAATTAAAATTCTACTATTTTATAACTGTTAATATTCTATGTAATATTTATTTTAACACTTGATGAAAAAATTAACGTATTTATTGGCTGCAATATTCGATTAGTGTTTGGTTATAGAAATGCATTTACTAATAAAACCATTAAAAATTAAATTAATCTTAAGTCAATACTACAAAAATTTACAATTTAGCTCACTTGCTATTCCAATAGTGAATTTCACTGGATAATAGAGCCGCCATTAAATTTAATTTAGACTAATTTTAAGTCGGTGAAAATAAATTTGACTATATATAAATAAATATAATAAAAGTTATAGCTGTATGTGTAGCTTAGTTTTATTAACGTTTAGGAGTATTAGTGTTTGGGCTACATATTTTTTCAAAGTAAAGTAATTAGACATAAAATATTATATATAATATTATATAAATATTATATCTAAAACCAATAAATAAAACCAGCAATAAAATAATACAATTTTTTTCTCTTCAGCACTTTCGACCTCAGTAAACATAGATACTACCTGGAATAAAATTAAAAGACAATAATTCAATTAACTTTGCCACTATATTTTTTTTTTTTAATGAAAGTTAATAAAGTTTAATACTCGTTCACATTTTTTAAAAGTTAGTGTAGTGGTGTTCAGTGTGTGATAGATATCTCATGTTTTGAAGAAATTTCTTAGTGAAAGTGTCCATTATGTTAGTACTAACAGAGACTGTTAACTTTAAAGGAAGCAATCTTACGTAAGTTTCATTTAAAAAATATATATATATATATATATATATATATATATATATATATATATATATGTATATAGAAAAATGTTAATGCTATTCGTTTCTTTAAACTAATCTGTAAAAACTATTTAACTGATAACGGTAGCTATAGTAATAACAATTTGCTTTTACAGCATCGTAGAATATAATTTTAAGAAAGTCATGAGGCCAGAGGACACAGAAAATTCCTGGAAATTGGAGGATAATCGAACCAGAATAAAATTTCTGCTGTAAGTAGATATATTGATTGTTGATATGTTGATTGAATATCATACTATTTATACAAAGACTAGTTCAGATTATTATTACCGCTAATTGTTTTGATACAGGATGGATACTCACACGGCCATTCTGATAATTTAATTCGTTCTCCAATTAACTCCAGTAAATAGCTCTTAATTTTTTAAATTCAATTTCAATCATTTTAAGTTACCCCATTCATTAGAAACACGTAACGCATTTTAATATTTCTAAAGTTTTTTTTAAATTTTCTTGTTTTTTTTGTAATTATTATATTTTTTTTATTTTACATTGTGTTATCAGTATTATTTTTCTAAAATGCTTCATTTGTGTTTAAGGTTTCTATTTTTTAATTGTTATATAGAGCCTGTGTGCTGACACATGCTCTATATTCAGACGCACTAACACGTGTTTACTGGAAAATAATTATTTTTTTTAAAACTTTATTATGTTTTCCAAATCTAAAAATGTCTGAAATCCGAAGATTTAAGGTCGCTCCATGAAACAAAATCATCTTGAATTGATTACACATTTCAAAACATCTCACCTTTTTCAAATTGATAAATATGTCGCATACCAATCCTGCAACAACTAGAAATAATTGTGATTTAAAAATCAGAGTTAAATTAGTTTAGAGCTTATTCGCGCGGCCATTCTACTAATAGATCTAATGCCCAAAAACATGGTAAAATTAAGTTGAATTAAAAGTCGAAGAAAATTGCCTTTCGATGATTTTTTTAGATAAAACAATATTTTATATACAACAAACAACCTGAACTTGACCATTAAGGTCGTAAAACGATCAATGACCATTTTTTTGAAATATTTATAACATATTTGCATATATCAAAAATTTGTTGATGTTTAAACATGATAATATCATCCTAATTTTGATCAGCAAAACTTTTTCTTGGCCATACAACTTTGAATTGATTGCATTTTTGGAATCAAGCTTTTAGACATTTTCAGCATAAAATTTTAACTTGCCCTTATTCTGACACTAACTAACTGTTTGATTAACTTAATATAATTACTAGTTTAAGCGAGTAACAAAACTTACAAAATATTTTAGTCATTAAAATTCATTTTAAAAAGTGACAATACTGAACGGGCCTCTTATTAAAAAGAAAACTGAAGAAAGCCGACTATCCGAAAATGTGCAACATATGTTTGAAATTATGCAGTCCCGAACTATTCGTATTCTGCTAACATTAATCTTAAAGGATGAGACTCGGTTTTACTGACTGGCCTGACTTATTCAGACCGGTCGGCGTTGTTATTGTTCTTGAAACCTAAAATGTCCAATCCTAAAACATCATAAATTGTAGAAAAATTATGTAAAAATACTTTTAACATAGAAAATATTATCGAACAAAAGTGGTGTAACAATAAAAGGTTCTCTTAACTATTTTGACTGACTTGATGAGGTTGTCTGCAATACTTTTATTACAGCAGTGAAAGTAATTTTGAATAGTGTCCAGTTTTAGAAATTGTATTACTTTTGGAGTTTTGTTTGTTATAATTTGTTAAAAAATGTTAGAAACTTTTTGTAATTTTCGAAATTCCCTTTAATTTAAATTGTTTAGCAAAATAATTCAAACAATAATATTTATTTGAAAAGTGAAAATATTAGTAATACTTTAATTAGAATATTAAATTACTCTATAATCCAAACTATTAATATTTATCGCATCAAATATAACAACAAAAATTTGGTGTTAGTTCTGTCAGTTAACAGAAAAAGCCAATTAAAATATAAAAATATTTTGCAAAACATACTATTTTTTTCTCAAACGAATATGATCTCCAAATGTTGATTTTTTAAATATGAACAGATAGTACTTACAGTTTCTTCATTCTTCAGACCAGAATTTTCTAACATCTCAAATGATTATCCATCTTCATGCAATGATAATACATCAATGTTGTTGATGTCTCTTTTAACAATGCTCTTAAAATTAAGTTGGGGACAACTGGTCCGAATTTAGCAAAATGAGTGCGGTCTAGTATCCTTAGAATACATTAGTCCATAAAAATCTCCGAATTTAGCGCATGCGCTTATTGAGTCCCCATTAATTTTTAAACAGAGAGTAATCCGAGTTTGGCGCATGCGTACGTTCAGCTTCATTTACTTGCATTTTTTATCGTGATTATTAGATTTAATGTCGAAAATATATATAAGCATGTAATTAGATTCAATTTTATGCAAAAAAGTGTTGATTAAAAAGAGATAATAAAAATAAATTCTATATGATTTGAAATTAACGGAATTATTTATGGCTTACTCGAGTAATTTTACAATTCATAGTTGACGACACAGCTCCTTCAGGGAAACCGGAGAAGAGACTGTTGAGTATCTGTGTCGGGGTTTAGAGGTCCAGCTCCATTCTTAGGTCCTTGATTGAAGGCGGGATTTGGGTGTTTTCTCTTTTCTTGATGGGAATTCTATAATTCTGTAAAAACCTTTTGTCTCCTGGGCAATATCATACCATTTAGAATAAATCTTAAAATACCTATCTACAATACACTAAACATCTTGGTGCCGTGAATTCACTGATATTTTACTTGGTTTATTGTTTATTCTATATATTTATATATGTTTTATATATTCATTATTAATACATATTATTATATTATATTATTATTTTACTTGTTTTACTTATATATTATATTTAACATATTTTAGGTCAGATATGCTGGAGAGGACTGAACTCTATACCTACTTTACAGGAGGGGAGCTCGAGCAGAAAATATTTCTAAAGAGCCACAATATAGATCAATATTACCGATATGTAGTCAGAGTGATACTAGATTTGTATAAAATTTCGGACTATCTTCACCCTACTGTATGTCTACTTTTGACAAGTAATTTTCCTCTAAAATAAATAGGAAGTATACTTTACCATTAATTGCATAAATATCACATCTTAACCATCTTAAGAACATTATTATGTAATTTTCTACTATCTTAAATGATACCTGTGCTTGTCTTATTCGCAAATTATCAATTGCAAGCATGTCGCAACTTTAGAGTTCATTGTATCACCAAAAATTGTATATCATATTTTAAGTTTGCACCATCATTAGGTAATTTTCTAGTTCTTATTATAGAGAATTTACGTATATTATTTGTAAAAGAATCACTTGCATTCATCTTTAACTCTACACAAAAATCAACTGTGTAAGTCAATAAATAATAATTCGCTTTCAGTCAACATAATTTTGTGCATATAGCAAAATGTAATTATATTTTTAATAAAAAATTATAGAATAGCAACAAACGTACTTTAATTTTCCTATTTATACCCCCCTTTAATACTATTATAGGAATACTAGCAGACCCGACAAACATAATATCATAACGTTATTCCTCATACTGAGTGATGTGTAATGCTTATCAAAGATTTTATTTATTGTTTCAACACACGTGTAGTAATATCATGGCGATGCATTGATGTTTGACTTGTCAACAACAAAAGTTAATTTAATCCCAGTATTGAAATAGAATAATGCATAGAGTATATTCAAAGTTATTTTGTGCATACGTCCTCTAAATTTGTGACGTCAAAACGTCGCAATATTGCCGCATCAAATCACGTTGCTCGTTTACGAGCATTTGCGTACTCAAACCAATCAGACAGCATTGTGCCTCTTTAACTAGAATAAAATGACAGTGAAAATATTTTCTGATTCTGAATCGAATTTACAAATTGCGACAGGCAATACATTAAACATCTTTATGACGTATGAACATATACCATATGTTGTACTTGTCAATGAGTTTCTTTTTTCTCGTTTCCAATCTATCAATAGATATTGTAATCACAGGAACGAATGATGGACTTCGATCATATCATATACACTGTGTTACCTCTACGTTGTATACGCACGCATATCTCGCTGAATAAATCGGTAAATCCGTAGACTATTTCAACTTAGAGTCAGTAAAGAAAATTGGATAGAAACAGTCCTATTCAAAATATTAACATGAGTAAACTTGCGGAGCAAGTTACAGACGATGCGCACAAAAAACATTACAACATATTATAAGCTGTCCAGACGGGACAACGGCCATGTATCTCTTTGGCCATTTCTTTTGGTTCCAACCCAATAGTCCGGTTCCAACCTTGGTAGGGCGAAGACGTATTTTCAATACGCTCCAAGCTCTAGAAAGTTAACTTTCTTTAAAAACGTGTTACAGATGCGACTATCCGTCTCTCAGCAGACCTAAAGTGTAGTGAATACGTGTTTACGTGACCAGACCAAAAGACTGTATCTCATTTTTATTATTGTTTTAAAATTATTTCCCCTTATTTTACAACAGTCCTTCTGAAATTCATTTATAGTATTTTTGATCAAAAACTAGTGCAAAAATAACGTAATTGAAAATGGGGGTGAAATAAATAATGTATTTATTTTATTCTTTTATCCTCTAGAAGTAAAGAAAATAAAATATTAAATATCTAAAAATGGCAAACCATAGCGATTCAACCAAATCACCTGCACACTTTGATATAATGTTAGAACAATCAGCAATAACGGCCTCCACCATGAGAATGGACTACATTCATTAACAAAAAACGGTTGAGAAGTTAAGAAGAAGAAATCGCTAGGAAACGAACAAGAATCAGTGACTATGGGTTACAGAAACCAATAGAGACAAAAAATAGCTTAAGCAACCTGTCGGGAAGAAATTGAAGAGAATATACAACCAAGCCCTGAAAAAGTTGTCCCCAAACCACCACCAATAACAGTCTATAAGGTAGGAGTAATAAAACACACCCAAGACCTGTTGAAAACCATTACTACAAACTACACAATTAATACAGTGAACTATGAAACAATAAAAATCCAATTAGTTGAAGTGGAGCATTTTAAAGTTCTAGTAAAAGTATTAGATAAAAGAGACACCCAATACCATACTTTCAGGCCAAAATTCGAGAGACCATTTAAATTCGTGTTAAAAGGACCACATTACGGGACGGACTTTAACACCATCAAGGTATCCCTAGCTGAAAAAGACCACGAGGTCGTAAATCGCACGACTAACAAACCCCTGCCTATGTTCTATATTGATATAGAACCTAATGGAAATAATAAGGCGGTGTATGAAATCACCAAATTGGAAAATAATACTATTAAATGCGAACCACCACATATAAAAAGAACTATACCACAATGCACGAGGTGTCAGGCGCACGGACACACAAAGACTTACTGTCGCAAATCATATAGATGCGTAAAATGTGCAGTAGAACATAAAATACACTGGAAATTGTACTCGTAAAGTTCGCGATGAAAAGTGAAATGTGCTAACTGTAACAGAAATCATCCAGCGAACTGCAAGTGTCGCGCAGTTCACAAGCAACTACAACAGAAACTCTATCCAGCTTTAAGGGAAAAAAGGCATCAACAGCGACAAAAACACTCACACCACATCACAAAATCGAGAGACGTCATCTCCACCTACTGAAACTAGCAACATCTCTAGATTAGAAAACATGATGGCCAAACTAATGGATCAAATGAGTACGATGCTTGGTCTACTCACAACCGTCGTCAGCAAATTTGCCTAATGCCTGAAACCAATAGCTACAAAATCGCCGCCTGGAATACCAATAGGCTCCAACAACACACCAGGGAACTAACAATGTTCGTAACTGAACAAAATATTGACGTTATGATGGTTTCCGAAACTCACATTCCGCAAAGACTACCTGCAAGCCACCAGTGTAACCATAACCAAGTTCATGGACCATTAAAAATTTCTGCGATTTATTGCCCACCCAAATAGAACAAGGCAGAAAAATTTCAAGAATTCTTCAGTACGCTAGGTAATAGATTTATAACTGGAGGAGATTACAATGCAAAACTACTAATGTGGGGTTCAAGAATAATAACCTCAAAAGATAGAGAACGGCTAAAAGCAATAAAGACAGATAACTTACAACATATCTCTACTGGTGAACCAACATATACAAAAAATATTGATCCAAAGATGTGTCAGGCAGAATCATGTTTCGACCTGTCTTCTGATCAATCACCAAAAATAGTAAAAATTTCTTCAAAAATTACCATCAAAGATAAACCCCCTTCTCTGTGCAATAATAGAACTAACTGGCCCTCATTTAGAGAAAACTTAAACCGAAACATCTCTCTAAACTTACCGTTACAAACTGAAAAGTATATAGAAATAGCAGCAATAAATTTTACAAAAAATATACAGGAGACAGCATATTCCGCGACTCCTAACAGTGAAACATCACCAAGAAAAAATACACATATATCATATACAATACAGAAAAAGATAACAGAAAAAAGAAAGTTACGACGAAATTAATAACAGCAAAGAACTGAAGAGAATAAAAGAAAATTTAATAGGACAATAAAAGAGCTGAAAGAACTAATCCAAATTGAACAAAACTAAGTCATTCAAGAATACCTAGAAAACTTGACATCAACTGAGGCTACAGACTATTAGTTGTGGAAAGCAACAAAAAAGTTGTGGAAAACAACAAAACAAAAGTGCAACATCTGTGACACAAATGCGGCGTTAAAAGAAAAGTCTAACAATAATGATTTAAAGACTGGTGAAAAAGTGAATGCGATCGGAAAAGGTCAGTACAGTAGAAAATAAATGCAAAAGGTCATAAAACTTTAAGGACCGAAAACTCAATATCTGGACAACAAATGCGGCGTAGGATAATTTGAAACATAAAAATAACAGTATTATTTCAACAATATCTAAAAAAAAATGTAGAGAAGAACACTGCACAAAAAACAGATAAAATAGAAATATCGACATCAGGCGTATCACATATTGCAGTTTTGAATGTAGAGAACACAACTAGAACCCAGAACGAACAGGCAGTCTATAATGCGTGGATGAACGAAAAGTCGGCGCAGAAGAGTCTTGAAATTGCATTAACCAATATGGAAAAACAAATAAATGCCCTCCAGCTACAACTAAATAAACAAAACTCTAAGGGTATGGACAAAACAACGATAAACCACCAGGGCAACAAAACTAGTCCAATTACATACGAAACAGATGAAGAAAACTTGCAGAAAGAAGTAGGCTGGATAACAGTTAAAAATAAAAACAAAATAAAGAAATTAGAATGCCCAGGCCACCCCTAATTATCGTAAGTAATGTTACTGGCTTTGACTTGCTATACGAAACACTGAGGTCCAACTATATAGTATTCAAAGCAACGGTACTAAACAATGGACAAATAAAACTGAACGCCGAATGTCGTACAACATTCACAAAAATAATATATTGTTTAGAGTTGCTGAAACTGCAATGGCACTCTTATGAAGATAAACAAACCAGAGACATCAAAGTTATGGCAAGAGGGTTTCCATCAACAGCTAAAATTGAAAAAAATATCGCAAAACTAAACCTAAATGGGCTTAAATGCTTAAATGTGACAAATATTTTTAGAAAAAGAAGAGACCAAAAATAACAAAGGAGAAATTTTAGTCCTCAAGGAGCCATTACCTCTATTTATGTTAGCTTTTGAACATGATACGGACACAAAAACCATCTTTGGTATTAAAAGAACTTTAGGGGTCGAAATAAAAATCGAACCTCCTAAAAATCAAACTTAATACCGCAATGCAAAAGATGCCAATTCCATAGACACACGCAAAAATTCCAAATAATCTAAGCTGAAATGTGCAAACTGCAATGAAGCGCATCCGGTAAGTTATAGAGGATGTGTAGTTGCTAAAACACTACAAGAGAGGAGAAATAAAGTAGCTCAAGTTAAACCTCAAGGAAAAATGAGTGAAAAGAAACAACCGAAAAATTATAACAACGTTAATGATGACTTTCCTCATCTTTTTAGTAACATAACGACTGTGGATCGAATAAATGATGTATTTAAAACCGTGTGCTTGACCAAAAGCCTAAGAACCTCCAGAGTTTAAATAATTGGTCACAAGTCGATGTCTATACTGTGGTACTGTAAAACTTAATACTACATTCTTATTATAAATAAAGTGATATATTAGATGTATATATTCTTATGTAAAAATATTACTATATAAATATATTATAAATAAAGTAATAGGACCGTTTGTATTTACAGTTACTATAGAGGATTTCCACAAATTATAAATAATATACTATTTTACTTTATTATATACTATTTAACCTTTAACAGTGGTCAAGCACAATAAACTGTATATATATATATATATATATATATATATATATATATATATATATATATATATATATATATATTATATATAATATTCAAAATTTAGTATGGTTAAAGTAGGTAGTAAGTTAATTTGTTATCGGAACTACTATGACTTAATAAAAAATGTAGGATTAATTTGAAATATCGGGGAAAATATTTAATATTTTTATAAACCAAACGTAGAATGTCTGTATTTTACTATGTGTTTCAATTCCTTTTTAAAACATAAACCCTTCAGTTGTGATAATTTTGCCTAAACTCAAGTTAATTAAAGCAAGATGTGCTTCAAATATCTGCAAAATAATATTTTATCAATGAGTAGGTTGGTGGCGGTTAATATTAAGTTTGCTTTACTTAGTAAGCAAATTATAATAAACAAATTTGTTCTATCAGAAGAATTTAATGTTTGAGTTCCGACTTATTCTCTCTTCAACAATATCCATTTAGCTCATTTCTTCGTGAGTATTAGTCGAGCATACGAAGATTTGAAAAGCGATTAATTTGTTGATGTCAGAAACGTTTTGCAATATCTCACTCTATCTCATATAGGGTATAATTATACAAAAAGCAGGAAGGGATAAAAATATAGTGCGTATAGGTTTTTCTTCGATGTAAGTACTAAAATGGAAATGCCCAAAGCAATTTACAGATTAGCCTTACTCATCTGCGAGACGAAGGTATTGGCAAATAAATATAAAAAGTAAGTTATTCGTGGTACAAGAAAGATGGACAGGATGACCCCAGTCGAATCCGAACAAGTTATGAGGATATATAGGATAATATATAGAAGATAACAGAAAATATAACACATATCGCTAGTTGTGCACAAAAATGTGTTAATATTGAAGAAAATACTATAATTAATTTTACATTTTCTTTGTTTACGTATAAATCTTAAAATATTAATTTTAAAAATGAAAATCCTTAATGTTTACAATTTTTACAAACTTATGTATAGCTTCAACTTAAAACTAAACTTAAAAACTTAAAATAACGTGTAGCTCTAATTGGCACGTAGCACATAATGTGAGACATTTATTAAGGTATCGCAGATATTTTCTAGTATAAAATTAACTGTATGATACTATCTTTGTATATTTATACTCCTATCATAAATTGATTGTTCTGTAATTTCAGGAGACGTCACAAGGTTTATACCAGTTTCTTTTAAGGCTATTGGACTAAAAAATGAAGTTAATAGAAAATTAGTACGTTCAATAGTAATTGTGAATAACATAACATGAACAATAATCACATAAATACTTACATTCTTTTTATAACTCGTCGTCGAAAAGGAGTCGATATCGTTGCTTTAACAAATTCAAATATGTACATTGGTTCCATTGCTATTTATTTTTAAAATTAGAGAACTAAGTTGTATCTTTAAAACTGTTTTCAACTACTAATTTCACAACACTAGTTCCTCTACTTATATAAGCCTTTAATGTAACGGAAATTTTGAAATTATTTTATTGAGGCTTTAGTATCAGCATCATCTATAAAATTTATTTTAAAATGTACCTGAAAATATAAACTGTATAATTGTTAACTATAATTTAATACTGAATTTCAAAACGATGAAATATTCTTTTGAATTCAATATAAATAAATATAGGGAAAAGGGAAACTGAAAAAAAAACTAAATAGTTCTAGATTTATAAATAAAATTTTTCGTTATGATAACATCAAATATTAATTTTTTTGTGAACAAAATATCCTTTTATTATATTTAAATTATGAGGGTTTATAAATTTTGATAATAAAAATTAATTTTAAGCTTTTCATTAACAATATTTTTTTCTGAGCGTGTGTTACGCAAAATTTTTAATACAATATACAATTATTTATTTATACAATTATTTAGATAGAGCACATATTTTGTTTGTTTAAGGCATATATAAACATACATTGTTTTTTCTCTTTCTCACAAAAGGTTCACTTACAACCAACAGAAGAAATTACTTTTGTATTCAACAGACATGTAAAAACAATCTCTAAAGCAATCTCAGTAAGAAACATGTAGAACATGAATTAAACATCGCATTTGAAAGGATCAAAATTTACTGATATTGTAATGTATTAGAAATTAGATTCTAACAGTATCCAAGTCTTATATATCTATTAATTAATATCTGCAATCAAATAACACTGTTATCATTGCATTGGCTACCATACTTAAGAACCAAATAAGAATTATTAGTGGAACTGATAATTAGTAGTAATGATTAGATCAAAACAGGCAACTATTGTTTCTTCTACAGTTTATATGACACCCAGCGACAGTGTAACGAAATAATTATCATTAAATTAAAACAGATTTAAGAAGGATATTGTTTAAAATCTAAGGGATATTTTATATTATCTGATCATACTTTTTTTTCATATTTCAGATGGCGGTGGAATGCATGACGCATACCTGGTGGCGGAAACTTGCCCTGGAGTGACAAGTTGGACCAGGTTATGTGGGACTGCCTCTGGGTTTACTAGTACACTAAACCGAAACCGCCTCACAGTTGACCCCTGTGGATCGCTACTGCTACTGCATTAAATTTGGGGATATGGCAGCCGTTATTGGGCACGAGGGCCCGGCGATTCTATTGTTTCGCGAACCTGAGTTAACACACAACTGGATACTGTGGTATGGGGGCAAAAGTTATGACTGTAGAGACGGATGAGGTCGTTTCAGCCTGGAAAAGGGGGAAGCTTGGCGGTGACGCGGTGTTAAGCTCCCAGCATGTCGACCAGCTCGCGAACAAGCGCGTTTTCAGAAGAACTTGAGCTGATTTGTTGTTTGTGGAATGATTGAGATATGAAGTGCTTGATTTCTGGAGTGTCAGTTTCCCTATGAATTTAATTATTTCTGACAAACCATGGAGCGTTTAATATTCTCCTGAGGAGCTTATTTTGGAAAACTTGAAGCGGTTTGACCTGGTTAGGTGTAACAAACTTGAAGTAGACATTAGATCCGTAGAGGAGTACGGACCGAATTAACATCAAGTAAAATAAGCATTTGACGGACATGGGAAGTCTTCTAGAAGGGCAGATCAGAGAAGATAGCAGGTTTGCTATCCCCGAACCTTTTTGGATTGCTTTCTGGATTTGGGCATGCCAACCGAACCGCCGGTCGAAGTGAAGACCTAGGTACGTGACGTTATCCAGCCATGGAATTATTGTGGTGTCGATCTTAAGTTGCGAGACGCGCAGTGCGTAACGCTTCTTATGGAAAATGATGGCCTGGGTTTTCAGGGGGTTGATTTGCAACCTCCAGAATTTGAACCACTTGACCACATGATCCAGCTGCTTCTGTAGACGTACATGAATTGTAACTTCGAACCTGGCGACCGTGAAGAAAGCAGTGTCGTCAGCGTAAAACGCGACGTCAATGTGTTCTTTTATCGGCAGATCTGAAATAAAGAGGTTAAATAAAGCTGGGGACCGCGGGGAACCTTGAGGTACGCCAGCATCGATTTGTTTACGACTGGAAAGTGATTCCCTGATCTTGACCTGGAAAGATCTGTCCGAGAGATAGAGACTTGATGAGAGCGGTTACGTCTTCTGGGAGGCCTAACCGCACGCACTTAGCGATCAACCCGTCGTGCCAGACCTTGTCGAAGGCTTTGGTTAGGTCCAAAATAACTGCTCCAAGCTTTTTAAGTTGGTCAAGAGCGTGATGGATGTGTGCGGCCAGACGGATAGCCTGATGGACGGATGAGTGGTGAGCGCGAAAGCCGAATTGTTCATCTGGAATGATGTTGTTTTCCTTTGTGAAAGAGTTGAGAGCGTGGAGTATTGCCTTTTCGGCAAGCTTCGAAATGGCGCTGAGAAGGTTTAATGGAGGTATTTCGGCCTTGAACCTGTGCAATATTTTAATTAAATTTCAAAGAAGGTATCTTAGGAGGTTCAAAGCAACTAAATTATTAGTTCACCTATTTGAACTACAAAATCAATAAACATAAGACTTTTCTAATATAAATAAAATTAAAAATGTTTAAACTTGGCAAGAAAATTTTTTTTTTCTTATTACTTTTTATTCGTTCAATAGAGAGTGACCCTCATTAATCTCAACAAAAGAATATTGAAATTGATATTTCACAATATTATACTGTAAAAAAGATGTTGATAAATGTCAAAACATAATTTTAAATCCCGTCATTATGGTCTGAAAATCGACTCTATTCAATTTATGGTTACAATTCGTCCAATCAGACAACTCTTAAAAAAAAACACACGGCGTGTATCACTATAAAACCTGTAAACTGTTCTAATATAAATAAAATTGACCATGTTTAAACTTGGAAGAAAATCAGATTTATTTTTTTATCTTATTGCTTTTTATCCGCTCAATAGAAAGTGACCCTCACTAATACATTACAACAAAAAAAATTGAAACTGATATTTCATAATATTATATCAAAAAAAGATGTTAATAAATGTCAAAACATAACTTTATATTGCGTCATTATAGTGTCATAATCGACTCTATTCAATTTATATTTACAATTCGTCCACTCAGACAACCCCTTAATAGAATACACGGTGTGTTACATTTTCTTATAACATATTTCTTTTTACAGCAGTAATAAAAGACAATAAAAAAGATCCTCGTTAATACAGCTCAACAAAGAGTATTGAGGTTTATATTTTACAATATTATACCATAAAAAAGATGTTAATAAATGTCGAAACATAATTTTATATTTAGCCATTATAGTCTGAAAATCGACTCAATTCAATTTATATTTAATCTTCGCCCGCTCAGACAACCCTTTAAAGGAAGAGACGGTGTTTAACATTTTCTTATAATTGCTTTTTACAGCAGTAATTAAGGACAATAAAAAAGATCCTCGTTAATACACCTCAATAAGAGAACATTAAAAAAATTCAATTAATATGGAAACTAATTAGTTCATATTGAGTTATTTTAATATTTATTGTTGCAGTATTGTCAGATATCGTCATTTCACGACAATACACATCATAGAGTAATGAAATGAAAACAAATGCTGGAATGATGTTGTTTTCCTTTGTGAAAGAGTGCGTGGAGTATTGCCTTTTCGGCAAGCTTCGAAATGGCGCTGAGAAGGTTTAATGGAGGTATTTCGGCCTTCTGCAATATTTTAATTAAATTTCAAAGAAGGTATCTTAAGAGGTTCAAAGCAATGAAATGCTATTATTCACAAACATAGAGTAATATATAAAGTGTTAATTAATATATATAATTTCAGAATTGCTTTGACTTGTCTTAGCAGGAAGGCGCTGAGAATGTTATTTCGCTGAATTTCATTGTTTGGTTTCAATTACCATTGCAGGCACCTGCAAAAAAATATTTTAATAGGAAAATAGTTCATTGGTTGAGAACTTCATAGGCATCACGTGACCAACCTCTCAAACAAATGTAATTTTCCAAAATAATTTATTTAAATAAAATTCTATATAAATACAAATATTATAAAATATTTTAAAACTAAAATATAATTATATAATGAATATAAATAAAAAATAATGAAATATAATTATATTAAAAAAAAGATAGGCTGCAATCTAATTGAATAAATATCTCTTTCGAAATTCAATTTCAATTCAATTAAATTTCAAAATTAAATCTCATGGCAAATAAAATCAAAATTGTCTATAGCGCTTTTTCCCTTTTTCATATATTTTTAGTGTTATAAAATTTAAACGAAATGTATTAAATTTTCTTAAACTAATTTTTTTGTTCCCTCATTCTAAAAGCAGAGCAGCACAGCTGAAAGTCTGTGTCTGTTTATATTTTACTTGCTTGTTTAACGCAAAAATGAATTGAGAAGTTAAAATTATTTTTACAATGTTATTGTGAAAATTGTGGAACGAATAACTAAAACCATTAAATTCCATGATAAACGTCAAGAAGGAGAAAACATACCAAAAAGTAATACTTTAAAGACCGTGGATAAAAAAATAAAATGTATGATATATATCAAAATTACTACTATGCTCTTGTTATGGTAAAATCAAGGAGTTAAAGAGAGAGCTAAGAGATCTATTAACAATATAATAAAACAAGCTTTTGTCTATAAAGTCAAGCTCATCTGGTTGATCTACAAATTGTATAATTTTATTTTGTATTGATGTATTTTTTAACATCTTTGTCGAAAAGGTTATCTCGGTTAAGTAGTTTTAAGTCAAAATATTAATTATAAGTATATAACCAATATACACTTGCTTCAAGTAAATGAACCCCTTCAAAATAATTAAGTTTTTAATTCATGGCACTTTACAAGCAACTTTTTAAAAGGTAACAAAATCTTTTCATGTAGTATAGCATATTTACCTTCAATGTTGCCACCGCCCAATTTGGCCACATTTTAATTTTAAATGGTGGGTAATATTTTCATGATTTCTTACCTTACATTCCTATGAATAACAATATATATGAATGTTCTATATACATAATTGTACACGAATCAGGTAGAAACAATGCTGAGTCACACACACATCCTTAATATAGCTAACTTGGGTTGTTTCTTCCTAGGAAAACGACGCCTGGTTTTGTTTTTTTTTATTTCCGCACATACACAAATGGCGTCCTAGACAAATCACAGAAACAAACAATCGGGTTGTAGAAATTGGCCAATCAAATGTTTTTCATCAATGCTGGAAATAAGGTATCAGATATCTATTGGATTGTTAATAAAAATTTATAATAGAGCATGGAATGAGGAAAAACTTCCTCAAGATATGCAAATAGAACTTCCTCTTCCGAACGTTAAAAATATATTGATACTCTGTTATTCACAACTCATGACTGTGATGTACGAGAAATTTATAGGAGACAGCCTAAAAGCAGCAGCTGATAAGTCGATAACAGAATCAGAGAGCGGATTCCAAAAGGGGAGAATTATAAAAGACAATATTTTTATTAAACGACAAATAATGGAAAATTTAAAACCAAAAGAAATAAATATATTTAGCTGTTATTGATTTGGAATTAGCCCTTGACGAAAAAATATATACCATAATTTGTATTGACCCAAAGGGGTGTAAGCAATAAAATTGCAAGAAGAACAATTCAAAAAATATACAGAATAAACGGTAAGACAAAGAGGATGTTTAAACCCACATCTTTGAGCTATAATGCAATAAGCAGATAATGTAATAATAGCCATTATTGGTCAGAATGCAGAATATTGAGATAATATGGTATGATAATGAATAAAAGATGTAAAAAATATCCGAATTAAGGGTATAAAAATAGAAGTAAATGCATTTAAGTATAGAAATAAAAAAAGTGTAGTTTAAGTATATTTTTTTTCTATATGAGTACTAAATTGGAAATGGAAAAACAATACTAAAACTGAAATGTACAAAGCAATTTACAGATTAGCCCTACTCATCTGCAAGACGAAGGTATTGACAAATAAATATAAAAAGTAAAGAATTCGGGGTGCAAGAAAGATGGACAGGATGACCCCAGTCGAATCCGAACAAATTATGAGGATATATAGGATAATATATAGAAGATAACAGAAAATATAACACATATCACTAGTTGTGCACAAAAATGTGTTAAAGAAAATACTATAATTAATTTTACATTTTATATGTTTACGTATAAATCTTAAAATATTAATTTTAAAAATGAAAATCCTTAATGTTTACAAACTTATGTATAGCTTCAACTTAAAACTAAACTTAAAAACTTAAAATAACGTGTAGCTCTAATTGGCACGTAGCACATAAGGTAAGACATCTATTAAGGTATCGTAGATATTTTTTAGTATAAAATTAACTGTATGATTGTATATTTGTTTATTTATACTCTTATCATAAATTGATTGTTCTATAAATTCAGCGGACGTCACAAGGTATATACCGGTTTCTTTAAGGCTATTCGTCTAAAAAAAATTATGTTAATATTATATGAATATGTTGAATAGTAACTGTAAATTACATAACACGAATAGTAATCAAATAAATACTTACATTCTTTTTATAACTCGTCGTCGAAAAGGAGTCGATGTCGTTGCTGTAAGAAAATCAAATATGTGCGTTGGTTCCATTGCTATTTATTTTTAAATTTAGAGAACTAAGTTGTACCTTCAAAACTGTTTTCAACTACTAACTTCACAACACTAGTTACTCTACTTATATAGGCCTTTGACGCAATGGAAATTTTGAAATTATTTTATTAAGGCTTTAATATCAGCATCAGCTATGAAATTTATTTTAAAATATACCTGAAAATATAAACAGAATACTTATGAATATAAACCGTAATTTAATACTGAATTTCAAAAGGATAAAATATTCCTTTGAATTCAATACAATTATATATTTGTTATAGGGAAAAGGAAAACTGAAAAAAAAACTAAATAGTTCTATATATTATAAATAAGATTTTTCGTTATGATAACATCAAATATTTAGTTTTTTTTTGAACGAAAAAATCTTTTTTTTATATTTGAATTATGACGGTTGATAAAGTTTGATAATAAAAATTAGATTTTAATGCAAATATAAACATACATTGTTGTTTCTCTTCCTCATAAAAGGTCCACTTATTGGTACTGAAAATTCGAGTAAAGTCATGCAAAGTATGATTAGATCTTCTATAGTTTTTATGACATGCAGCGATAGTGTAGCGAAATAATTCTCATTAAATAAAAGCAGATTTAAGAAGGATATAGTTTGAAGAATAAGGAATATATTATATTATTTGTTCATATAAATATTGATTCAATAATAACTCATTCTACAAACATAAATATTTGTAGAAGATCGTTAAAAGTTTCTAATAATACCATTAATCTTGAAATATGTTTTTATTACTTAAATATTTTTACTAAATCAATATACTCATTGATTAAAGAACTAATTTGATAGAATAATTTTAATAGAGGTAATTCGGACCTGACCTGTGCAATATTTGAATTCAATTTCAAAAAAAGGTATTTTAAGAGGTTCAAAGCAACTAAATTATTATTTCACCAATTGAATTACAAAATCAATAAGCATAAAACTGTTCTAATATAAATAAAATTAAACATATTTAAACTTGGCAAGATAATCAATTTATTTTGTTAACTTATTACTTTTTATTCGTTCAACAGAAAGTGGCCCTTATTAATACATCATAACAAAAGTATATTTAAACTGATATTTCACAATATTATACCATAAAAAATATGTTAATAAATGTCAAAGCATAATTTTATACTGAGTCATTATAGTCTGAAAACCGACTCTATTCAATTTATATTTACAATTCGTCCACTCAGACAACCCTTTACGGTATAATACTATTCTCTTATAACTGCTTTTTAGAGCAGTAATAGGGGACAATAAAAGAGATCCTTGTTAATACACGTCAACAAAAGAATATTGAAAATGATATTTCATAATATTATACCAAATCAAGATGTTAATAAATGTCAAAACATTGCTTTATATTGATTCATTATGGTGTCAAAATCGACTCTATTAAATTTATATTTACACTTCGTCCACTCAGACAATCCTTTAAAAGAACATACTGTGTCTACTTGTATTGTATATTTTCTTATAACTGCTTTTTACAGCAGTAATAAAGGAGAATAAAATAGATCCTCGTTAATACACATCAAAAAAGAATATTGAAACATCAATTTTCCAGTATTAAACCAAAAAAATTTTTATTAATATGGAAACTAATAACTTCATATTGAGTAATTATAATTTTGTTGTAGCTTTGACAGATATCGTCATTTCGCGACAATACACATCATAGAGTAATATAATTAATATCAATATATCAATTAGTTTGTTTATTAACTTTATAGACCTAGTTTTATTTTTAAACATCATTAATTAAACATTAATATTTAAATTAATAATTCTAAAAATATTCCTTGAATAGACAATTCTAAATTGTAAAAAATAAACTACATAATAGGGCACTATATATTTTTTATACTTATATTAATAATATATTAGTATAATGAGCAAAAACATATGGAAAATCAGATACAACAAAACCGACAAAAAAATTGTTCGATTATTCAACACTCGTTTCACGAGCTTGGAATTCCTGGTTTTCAAAATTTCTGATTTTCCACGATAATATTTTTCATATCTTTACTTTTTGTCTTGAGCTGCTTGAACGATAGTACAGCTTTAAATGTTATTAATTTTGAGTCAGTACCTTGATTCATATTGTATAATTTTTCTTGAACATGTGATCAACAATCTAAGAATATAAAGAAAATTCTGAGAACACTAGTGTCATTAATTATAGCACTAAGTTAATATAAGTGAGTATAATAAAATTAAAATTGTTTAATTAATAATTTAACATACGTTTGAGAGAATTTATTAGTTGAAATGCAATAATGTGTTAATTTATGCTCTATAGATTTAGGTAAGCTGAAAATATTGGATCCAAAATTATTTTATTGCCATCTAATATAATAATTGAGATCAAAAGAATAATACAATTCAGGTTCTATAAGGTATAAAAAAGTATCCAAGAATGGAGTTATCTCAGTTGTATTCAATCTTTCAAGTCTTAAAGTATATGCGTGAGAGAGAATAATTTGAAGTTAAATTACAGCTTATACAACAACAAATACTAAAATGTATAATACTAGTAGCTACCATTATGAAAAAAGTTTCTCTGTATTAGAAACGGCATGGCGAAGTATAGAAGTCAGAGGGGAAGTAGTTCAAAAACTGTAAGTGTTATTTAATATTTTTTCTTATTATTAACGAATTTAAAAATATGTATTTCCAAACAAGCCGTAATGGATGAAAGAGGATTCTGCGACAGTTATAGCGCTAATGAGCTAGAGGCGTATATCTACGAAAATAGTTCATCTAGACTTCAATACTATACGACAGTCGGAGAGAATATTACACATATTTACAAGGTTCAGGGTATTGCAATACCTGTGGAATATTTAGCTTTCGAGTAAATCATCATACATAGTGTTTTATAATAAATAACACCACTTAATGTTTAATATTGTAAATATCCGACTAAAAAAATTATTATATTGCAAAATAAATAAATATGACCCATTGCATAAGTAAATATGATTAGATAATTATAAAAAAATAATTATGAAATATTCTATTTCTATATTTAAACATGTTTTATGATGATGTGGCAATATGTTAAATATCAATATGTTATAACTGGTAATTGTTAAATTTAAATCCAATTATTGTTACAAATTATCATTTAATAAATTTTATGTTCGGTTTATCTTAACTATCATTTCTTTCCATCATTATATTCCAACAAGGTGCGTAATAAATTATATTTTCTTTACTACACCGTTGATTACGTATGATTACATAGAGTTAATTGCATACAGGTTATAAAATGCCAAAGGATATGTAAAAAACTATTAATTTATTTAAAGGAGTGATTATACACATACCTTGACTTATTATATCACAAAGCAGGAATCATTCTATATTTCAGATATGTAACAAGAAGTTTATTTACTTAAAAAATATAATGTTAGAAAGTGATACTAAATTTATCTCCATTTGAAAATTAATACTTTATATTATGATACTAAAGTGAACACCAAATTAAATTTAAAATTCCAGTATTAATTCTAATTGAATTTAAACGCGAAATTATGTAGAGATCAAACAATAAATATAAGAGTAATATGAGTTAAGAAAATTAATCAAATAAAGGTACACTTTCAATTGCATTTGTGTATTTCAAAAAATAATTCATTCAGCACTAAGACCATAAGTGAAGGGATATATAAATAAAACACTACGCTGGCGAATTTATTCGTTCCCTGATTTCAATTTTATTCCACGTCGAATCTTCGTTGGTAAGAACATATGCTCACTAAGAGAGTAATAAATTAAATATGGAAAATATGGGGTATTTTTATGTTTAACTTGACTTATAAATAATAGTTAATTGAAATTACAACTAATACTTCTAAAATCTTATATATAAAAATGAATCGTAAAATGTGTAAACTCAACAACGCCTGGACCAATTTGGCGAAATCTTTTTTTAAAATGTTCGTTGAAGTTCAAGGATGGTTTTTACGGCGAGAAAAATTAGAATTATTGCTGGAAAAACCCTAAAAATAGCCCTTTTCTTTTTCCCATACAAATGATTTGTAACTAAAACGTAGTCAATTTGAGCTTTATTGCTATGGTATAAAGTTCATATTAAATTACAAGCACTCACTGTTGTCTAAGCAATGTAGGTGTGTTCCTAACGTCGAAGATCATATCTATCAAAACAATGTGCGTGTGTGCGTTGGAGTACAGAATACATAGTTGGAGGAGTTTAATGTCGCGTTCCGAAACTCGCGTTTCTTTTGTATTAGTTTCGGCACGCGAGATAAAATGCATCAGTTTTACACGTCATTACATCAGTCAAACAAAAATGGCGTTACCAACAGTGTTTTATTATTTTTAATATCCAAATTTTAAATAAATAAAACAATTCGTACTGCTTAAAAGGATTTGAGTTCAAGTCATATCAAATTAAAAAAAAAAAGTTGTCTGTTACAGATGACTTTTGACAGATGACAGATGAATTGTCAACTGATACACGAAACAAATTCGTATATCGTGTTTTGTGCAGAGTGTTTAGTTAGTTAGTGTTTGTTTAGTTCGTGATTAGTGAAAAAATAATTTATATTTGATATGCCTCCTATAAGACGAAGCAATTTAGGTAGAAGAACCAGAAATGCTATAAACCAAGCTAATTACCAATCTAATCGTACTGCACAAGAACGTGACGACGGAAATGAACGTGAAAGGATTCGGATATCACAAACGCATGAAGCGCGAGCGCGACATTCAACTAATAATCGCGCAAGTTTGAATCGAGCTGCTTTCAGTTACGATGTGTCAATTGACTACAGTAACTACCAATGTGTTGTTATTGGTTCTATGAACTTGGTTTGCTCACACTGTAAGGCATTAAAATACAAAAACGAAGCCAATGGATTGTGTTGCGCAAATGGTAAAGTGAAATTGATACCATTGGATCCACCACCAGAACCATTGTACTCATTGGTTTCAGGAATAGGAACAGATTCTATACACTTTTTGACACATATCCAACAATATAACAATTGCTTTCAAATGACTTCATTTGGGCCAACAAATGCAGTTCGGGAAAATTTTATGCCAACTTTCAAGGTATGTATTATAGCAGTTACTCATAATTATTTTAGCGAACAAAATTTTCTGTCACCAAAGTTAAGATGTGTTACTAATCTTCAATTTCTTAATCATTACGAAATATATCACTTAGTCATCATATTATATGGTGATTCAGTTTTAGTGACACTTTTATTATATTTTATATTTGATAGATATTAGTTAAAACTAAATATATACTTTTTAAGATCAAATATTATTTAAGTTTGATCACTGAAAATCCATTAATTTATACCACACCATAATATTTTTTTATTTACAAATACAAGGGCAAATATATCACAGAGCAGGTTCACTGTTACCAGTGTCAGATAGCGACAACAAATTCCTGCAAATTTATTTTATGGGCAATTCACCACAAGAAATTGATCTGCGTTATGCACATAAATTTAGTAAAGAGGTCTATTGTAGAACAATTACAAACTGTATTTCATCAACACAATCAATTGATTATATTGTTTAAAACTGCCCTGGATCTGATGCCATCCGATAATCACAAAATTGTAATCAGAGCTGATAAAACACCTGCAGGTCAACATACAAGACGTTTTAATGCACCAACTATTGATGAAGTTGCTATCGTTGTAGTTGGAGAAAATTTGGAATCCCGTGATATTGTTTTACATCGTCGGAATGATCAATTACAACGTATAAAGGAAACACACCGCTCATATGATGCACTGCAATATCCCATTATATTTTGGCAAGGTGAAGATGGCTACGATTTATCAATAAAAATGATAAATCCCATTACAGGTAACTAAAATATTAGTTTAGCTATGGCGATAATATCTCAGTCACTATATTATGTATTTGAATGTTATTAAAACAAAATCTGTTTACAGGTTCTGAAACCAACAAAAAAGTCAGTTCAATGAACTATTATTCATACCGCCCAATGATTCGGGAAAATGAAGATAATCACATATTGAAATGTCGGCGATTATATCACAAATATGTTGTTGACATGTATGTTAAAATTGAAACGGAGAGATTAACATTCATCAGGTTGAATCAAACCAAACTCCGATCTGAAGAGTATATTCACCTTTGAGATGCGATTAATACTAATGGAAATGCACAGAATGTCGGTCGGATGACTGTTCTTCCAGCAACATACATCGGAAGCCCTCGGCATATGCACGAATATGCTCAAGATGCCATGTCGTATGTTCGTCATTATGGTACAGCAGATTTGTTCATCACATTTACATGCAATCCGCAATGGATAGAAATTAAGCAGGAGTTATTCCCTGGGCAATCACCCATTGATCGTCATGATATTACAGCCAGAGTCTTTAGACAAAAGTTGAAATCTTTAATGAATTTCATCGTAAAACATAATGTGTTTGGTGAGACACGCTGCTGGATGTATTCTGTGGAGTGGCAGAAACGAGGATTGCCACATGCACACATTTTGATTTGGTTGGTTGAAAAGATAAGGACAAATGAAGTTGATGCAGTGATATCAGCTGAAATCCCTAATGTACAAGTAGATAATGGATTGCATGAGGTAGTTATCAAAAACATGATACATGGTCCCTGTGGAACTCTTAATCAAAATTCATCGTGTATGATGGATGGTAAATGTTCAAAACGATATCCACGGACATTAATATCGGAAACAATTACTGGTAATGACGGTTATCCATTGTATCGTCGCAGATCGACAGCAGACAATGGAAAATCAACAATTGTCAAATTAAATCAACAAGATATTGAAATAGATAATCGTTGGATTGTTCCATATTCACCCATTTTATCAAAGACATTCAAAGCACACATCAACGTTGAATCTTGCCATTCAGTGAAATCGATTAAATACATTTGCAAATATGTAACCAAAGGGAGTGGTATGGCTGTGATTGGAATTGGTGCAGAGAATTCTAATGATGAAGTTACCCAATACCAAATGGGCCGCTATGTCAGTAGTAATGAAGCAGTTTGGCGAATATTTTCTTATTCATGAGAGACACCCTTCTGTTGTTCACTTAGCTGTGCATTTAGAAAATGGACAAAGAGTGTATTTTACAGCACAGAACGCAGTACAAAGAGCTGCTCAGCCATACTCTGAAATGCCAAAATATTATACCTGGAATCAATCTTCAAGGAGATTTATACGACGGAAACAAGGAAAACCAGTTCCAGGATATACAGATGTATATTCCACCGATGCGATTGGCCGGATTTATTCAGTACATCCAAGCAATGATGAATGTTTTTATTTACGACTGCTATTAGTCAATGTACGTGGCCCAACATCATTCCAACAGTTACGAACTGTTGATGGTGAATTGTGTGGATCCTACAGAGAAGCCTGTCAACGTTTGCAATTGCTTGAAAATGACGCTCATTGGGATCAAACTCTCAATGATGCTGTAATATCATCACACGCTCATCAAATACGAACATTGTTTTCTATAATCATATCTAAATGCTTCCCATCAAACCCAATTGATTTGTGGATGAAGTACAAAGATTATATGTGTGATGATATTTTGTATCAAATACGGAATAGAATGGGAAATCCAAATATACAAATCAGTGAAGAAATTTACAATGAAGCATTGATTTCAATTGAGGACATGTGCTTGATAATGTCAAACAAACTATTAATTCAATTAGGCCTGACCGCGCCCAATCGTCCAATGCATGACGCTTTTAACCAAGAGTTGCATCGAGAAAGACAGTATGATCTCAACGCTTTGAAAGAATTAATTCAAAAAAATCTTCCACTGTTAAATGAACAACAAAGGTATGTATTTGAAACTCTTATGAAAGTAACAAATGATGAAACTGGAGGGATTTACTTCTTAGATGCACCTGGTGGTACAGGAAAAACTTTTTTGATTTCATTAATATTAGCAACAATTCGCTCACAAAATAAAATTGCACTTGCACTCGCTTCGTCGGAAATCGCAGCAACTTTGCTTGAAGGTGGTCGAACAGCCCATTCAGCACTAAAATTGCCATTAAATATGCAAAGCAATGAAACTCCAACCTGCAACGTTTCGAAGAACTCTGCAATGGCAAAGGTTTTGCAGCAATGTAAATTGATTGTTTGGGATGAATGCACGATGGCACATAAAAAATCTTTGGAGGCTTTAGACATAACCTTAAAAGATCTACGTAGCAATAATAACCGATTTGGTGGTGCAATGATTTTATTAGCAGGAGATTTTCGTCAAATATTGCCAGTGATTCCACGATCAACGCCAGCTGATGAACTCAATGCATGTCTAAAGTCCTCCAATTTGTGGAAACATGTCAAAGTACTTCATTTAAGCAAGAATATGCGTGTCGAGTTGCAAAATGACCAATCTGGAAACATATTCTCTAAACAACTCATTGACATTGGTAATGGCAAATTTCCTATAGACATGTTGACTGGCTGCATTAACTTTCCTCAAAGTTTTTGTCAGTTAACTCGATCAAAAGATGAACTTATTCAGAAGGTGTTTCCAGATGTTTCTCAAAATTACAGAAACCATGATTGGTTGAGCGAACGAGCTATACTGGCTGCAAAAAACATAGATGTAAATGAATTAAATTTCAAAATTCAAGAACAAATTACAGGCGAATTGAGGATATATAAATCAGTTGATTCGGCTACTAATCAAGATGATGTAGTCAACTAACCACCGGAATTTTTAAACTCGCTTTATTTGCCAGGATTGCCACCTCACAATCTTCAATTAAAGGTTGGATCGGTGGTTATAATGTTGCGAAATATCAACCAACCGCGTCTTTGCAACGGTACACGGTTAGCGATAAAAAAATTACTAAACAATGTTAGAAGCAACTATACTCAAAGGAAAGTATAAAGGAGAAGATGTTCTCATACCGCGCATCCCAATGATTCCGACTGATGTGCCATTTGAGTTTAAACGACTACAGTTTCCAGTGCGGCTTGCTTTTGCTATGACTATAAACAAGTCCCAGGGGCAATCATTAAGTGTTTGTGGTATTAATCTAGAATACCCATGTTTCTCACATGGTCAATTGTATGTTGCCTGTTCCCGTGTTGGAAAACCATCAGATTTGTTTATTTATGCGCCAGGTAATCAAACAAAAAACATCGTATATCACAAAGCACTACAATGATAATAATAATAATAATTATGATTCACATGATTAACAATAAAGCGATTACTTACTTTTAAATCCTTATACATGTTTTATTTAATTATTTTTTATTCACAACGCCTTATCACCAGGGTGATGGTTCTGTTCAGGAGAATTTTTTAAAATACGTAGGCCCAAAAACTGCCACATTCCAAATCTTTTTGACAGGACGAAGTCTGTCGGGTCAGCTAGTTAAAAATAAAATTTCCTCTAGGCGGCAACTTCAATATTTACTGATTCTACGATAGTTACATTACTCTGTGAGCTCATATCATATTTTTCTCATTCCCTAATGATAATTTAATACTAAAGATTGTACGACTCAATCGAATTGGATTTCCCAACAATTTTAATTAATAGTAACAAGTTTCCTAAGCAGCTTAAACTATCTCGAAAAATTTAGAACAAATATACAAGTATTATCATGTCAGCACATCATATTGTAATTATTCAGCTATTATTGTTTTAATGAAAGGATTTCTTTTAATTTCATTATATAATATTATTTATATAAATTATATATACTATAATATTAAAATAATACAAAACTTTATTACTTTATGTTCCCATTTCTGGCCTTTATTTTATTTATATTTTTATTAGATACTCATAGTATCTATAAATTTCCTTTGCTTATTGGTATAATATAAAGATACTGTAAAAAAACAACTTCAAATAAAATAAAGACCGAAAATTGAAACAAAGCGTAATAAATATTTGTAATATTTATAAACTTTTAAATTCCCTATATTAATGTTATTTTAAAGAAATATTTAAATATCATTCCTTACCGTTTACATTGTGATGTGTTATAACTTAATTATATTGGTTGAAATTATGGATAAAAGATAAAGACTATAGAACACATAAATCAAGTAATGAAAAATGTAGCATTTACAATGAAATATGCTATATAATTTACATAATGAAAGATCTTATGAATTATTAACCCTAAATTAATAAGCGTTTTAAGGCATTTGTAAAAATTAAGCTGGTTAACGATTAATGCAATAAAATATGTTAGTACCTGACATACTTTTCTCTAAACTTTATACCAATTATTCTTCTTATTAACTTTATAGACCAGGTTTTGTTTTGAAACATCAGTAATTAAATTAATAATTGTAAAAACATTCCTTGAATATATACTTCTAAATTGTTAAAAAATATGTTACTTAATATATGATGATATGGTATATGCATGATATTCTTTTATACATATATTAATAATATATTAGTATAAGAAGCATAAACTTATGGAATATCAGATACAACAATACCGACAAAAAACTTGTTCGATTATTCAACACTCGTTCCATGAGCTTGGAATTCCTTGTTTTCATGCTTTTTGATTTTCTTCGATAAACCCTTTCATATGTTTACTTCTTGTCCTCAGCTACTTGACCCATAGCATAGTTTTAAATGGTAATAAAGTCGAGTCAGTACCTTGATTCATATTGTAAAATTTTTCTTGAATATGTGTTCAATAATCTAATAATATAAAGATAATTCTGAGAGCACTAGTGTCTTTAATTATAGCACTAAGTTAATATAAGTGAGTATAATAAAATTAAAATTGTTTAATTAATAATTTTACATACCTGGGAGATAATTTATTAGTTGAATTGCAATAATTGTTGTAGTAATTGTAGTTGAATAATTTGAAGTTCCAACTTATACAACAACAAACACTAAAATGTATAATACTAGTAGCTACCATTTTGAAAAAGTATCTGTGTATTAGAAACGACATGGCGAAGTATAGAAAGTAGTAGTGGTAGAAAGTGGAAGTAGTTCAAAAACTGTAAGTGTTATTTAATATTTTTTCTTATTAATAACCAATTTAAAAATATGTATTACCAGACAAGCCGTAATGGGTGAAGCACGATTCTTCGACAGCTATAATGCTAGCGACCTAGAGGCGTATATCTACGAAAATAGTTCATGTAGACTTCAGTACTATATGACAGTCGGGGAGAATATTATACATATTTACAAGGTTCATGGTTTTGCAATACTGGTAGAATATTTAGCTTTCGAGTAAAGCGGTATACATAGTGTTTTATAATAATTAATATAACATAATGTTTAAAATTGTAAATATCCGAATCTAAAATCTATTAAGTAGCAAATTAGCCAAATAGAACACACTGCCTAACTAAATATGTTTAGATATTAATACAAAATGAAATATAAAATATATTCTATTTCTATATTTAAACATATTTTATGATAATATGGCAGTATGTCAGATATCAATATGTTTCAATTTGTAATTGCTAAATTTAAATACCATGATTGTTACAAATTATCATTTAATACATTTTTGTTCAATTTATCTTTTCTTTCCAGTATTATATTCCAACTATATGCTTAATAAATTATTTTGTATTTACTATATAATTGGTTACATAAGATTTCATAAAGTTAGTTGCAATTATTTTTAAAGACACTACAAATATGTTTATAGGAGTGTTTACTTTGCACATACTAATTCATTAAGACAATAAGTGAAGGGATATATAAAAAAAATTACACTAGCGAATTTATACCTTCCCTGACTTCAATTTTATTCCACGTCGAATCTTCGTTGGGGAGAGCATACATAAGCTCACTCGGACAGTAATAAATTAAATATGGTAAGTATTCTTATATTCTTGTATTCTTATGTTAACTTATAAATAATAGTTAATTGAAATTACAAATAGTACCTCCAAAATTATAAATAAAGTTACCTTTGGGCGGAAACTTCAATATTTACTGAATCTTCAACAGATACATTACTCTGTGAGCTCATATCATAATGAACATTTAATACTAAAATTGTACGCCTCAATGGAATTCATACCATTCATTCATGTGAATAACACATCATACAATAATTATTCATTAATATTTATTAATTATTTATTTAAAATGTATATATATATATATATATATATATATATATATATATACATATATATATATATATATATACATATATATATATATATATATACATATATATATATATATATATATATATATATATATATATATTAATTAATTAATATCTGCAATCAAATAGGATTGTTATCATTGCATTAGCCACCATACGGATTGATTTTCTGATCAATAGCTGGCTAACTACAAATGTAACCAAGATTTATTAGTGGTACTGATAATTCGAATAGAGTCATTCAGAATATGATTACATCAAAACGGGCAACTAATGTTTCTTCTACAGTTTATATGACACGCAGCGACAGTGTAACGGAATAATTCTCATTAAATAAAAACAGATTTAAGAAGGATATTGTTTGAAGAATAAGGGATATATTATATTATTTGGACCGAATGAGGTAAGGACAATGTTCTTTTTTATAAAATTGAGATAAAAATGTGTTTATGAAGCGGGCAGGGTAGGTCCAAGAGGGAAAATTGGACAAGGAGGGGATGCAACAAGTCAATTCCATTCCTGGAAAGAAGATAAGCATATGAGAGGCACGAATGGAATATTAAGATATAAGTCGGTCCAGTACGAGTCGTAGACTCCAAGTGGAAATCAGATTTAAAAAACATGGTAGAGCAAGCAATCTCACAGAGAACTTCAGTGAAAGTAAACCCCTACGATAAGAAAGAGGTGGGATAGAAGCAAAACTGCATTAGTTAGTTACAGGGGAGCATCGAGAGGCACGAAGTGATATTCTAAGTGAAGTATTTTGAATGGCATCTAGGGATTTGAGGTAAATTGAATCATCAGCGCTGAAGACTAAGGATCCATAATGTAGCTTAGGAAATATTATATTTTAAGTATGGTTTCCTGGTCTGCACCTGTGTGCCGGTTAGATAGCCAACGCAGCACTGGCATGTCTCCGGAACAGCGAGTTTAAAGTTTGTTAGTTCGTTGATGTTGTCGGTGATGCTTCGAGGACAGCCAGAAATCGAAATTCACTCCCAGAAACCTTATATGGTCAATATTTGGGAGTATCATTAAGAGAGAAGGAATGGACGCGGGTAGAGTTACACCTCCGACAGAAGTGGATTACAGAGGACTTTGATGAAAGAGGAATAAGGAATCCGCCGAAAAAGACCAGGAAGAAAGACGGTTTAATGCTCCTTAAAGAAGCCTTTCTGCAAAGTTTGGAGACCTAACCGACCAATAAATAATATATCGTCCGCAGAAAATCGGTAGGAGAGCCTTGAGTCGACGAATTAAGTTATTGGATCTAAAGCTATTACAAATAAAGTAGGACTTAGAACTGAACCCTGAGGGATTCCACTCGAGAGCAGGTAGGTGAAGAAGAGAAAATCTCCAGAAGAGGCTCCAAAAGGTCTATTGGTGAGAAAATACTTGATAATGTCCATGATATTACCCATGAGTTAGAAGCAGTGTAGACTGTAGACTGTAGATTAAAGACTCTATCAAATGCATTTTGTACAAAATTCAATGATCCACGAACAGGTGTTCTTTGTCGGGGTAAGCATTTCTCATATCATTCTCCAAATTCACCAAATGATTAACTGTGGACGGACCAGAGCGAAACTCAGACTGAAAATCAAATAGTAATGAATGGGTTAGCTACTATTGATTCTAAATCTGAACTATTTAGTATTTATTTGCAATGCATCCTTAAAAAAGAACATATAAGAACATATAACAATAACCTTATAAAAGAACAAACATTTTCATCTATAAACATAATAAATTAGTATAATTAATACTAATTAACATACGTAAATAAAATGTAGAGAGTTGAAAATAATATCCTCCAGCTTTTATATTTACATTCACTTGGTCAGTTAATTTAGGAGGAAATTTAGTTTCTGGAATACCCATTACCAACGGAGTTACCGATGCATATACATATTTTATTTAATCCTCAGAATTTTTATTTAGGTATCACATAGACACCCATTCATATACTACTGTTATTACCTAAATAATAATTTAATAAGGCATACAAAGTAGTGATACAATTTTTTTATAACATTTTTATTAGATACGCTTAGTTCAATCTTAATTAAAAATTCATTTATTACTACTTATCAATTGTACTTGGATTAATTCACAAGCAAGACGAGTGCGAGAAAATACATCAATATGTATTCCTCAGTTATAAAATAATAATAAGTTATATCTATAGTTTACACTAAAGTTATACACTTTATATAAGTTCATATGGTTTGGTTCGCTTCAATCTCCTGACAACCTGCACGCTGTCCAGCAGTTGTATTGCCTCCACCGTCATCGTGCTTCAGTTCTTCGTTAGTTACGTAGCAATAGGCATTGGTAATCAATCGATAAAGAACCTTGATTTGGCAGCGTTGTATGACTTGTTGATTTGGACACATTTGCATCCCATAGATCCAGATTAACTTTATAATTGTCTTATAGATCAACCTCTTTGATTTTAGATCGAGTTAAGAGTATCTTCCGACTAACCAGTATAATTGTTTTGCTTTAGTTCTAATGTGTTTTGCTTTTTGTCTAACGTGATGTTTCCAATTTAATCTATCGTCAAGATGGATTCCAAGGTATTTAGCTGATTCTGCTTCCATTGGGTGATATAATTAAGTTTTTATTATTTCGCCCCAATGCAAAGTTAACACGGACAGATTTGGAGCTATTAAGTTGAATTTTCTAATCTTTCATCCATTTGTAGATTTTATTGATTGCGACTTGTACATTTTCTATTGCTCTAGGCAGAGATATATCGTTTGCCATAAGAATTGTGTCGTCAGCAAATGTTCCAAGTAGTGTTTCTTTTGTTATTGGAATGTCGTCAATGTAGATCAGATATAGGAGAGGTCCTAAGACGCCACCTTGTGGAACTCCAGCCGAAATAGTTTTAAATGTCGAGAACGCCATTTCGTGCAATACTCTAAATTTTCTTCCTAAAAATATGACTCCAGCAATTTATAATAGTTACGCGGTAACAATTTGCTCACCTTACAGATTAATCTCAAATGCCAAACCTGATCAAAAGTTTGTGACATCCAGGAATATTGCAGAGCAGTATTTCTTTTCCTCAAAACCTTTTTCAATAGCCGCAGTTACTCTGTGCACTTGATCGATTGTTGAATGGTCATTTCGAAAACCAAA
Organism: Rhynchophorus ferrugineus; assembly: GCF_030347505.1. Classification (NCBI taxonomy): domain Eukaryota; kingdom Metazoa; phylum Arthropoda; class Insecta; order Coleoptera; family Curculionidae; genus Rhynchophorus; species Rhynchophorus ferrugineus. Next base: position 49,056,609 of record NW_027472580.1, read on the forward strand.
CTAGAAATCTGGTATTATTACAAATTTTTTAACATGTTTAAATATTAGTCTCTCATATAGCTTTGATATTGCCGGTAGTAGCGAAATAGACCTGTAAGATTCGAGTTGTTGTGCGGGTTTGTCAGGTCTTTTGGGCATATTTATTTGTGCAACCTTAAAGCATTCCGGAACATGCTTCAGTCTTAAACAGGTATTAAAAATATATGTTAACATGATGATTGGTTTTCGGGGCAGATGTTTCTATAATCCAGGTGAAATGTTTTCTATATCAAGTGCCTTTTTAGGATTGAGGTTATCAATTTTAGTGGCAACTTTCAATAGAGAAATTAGATTTAGATCTACATCGGGTTGATAAACAGGAGTTGTATCCATGGTACATGTGCGAACAATTCAGCCTTTTCATTGTTGCATCGAACCCAATCATTTCGATCATTTTTATTGGCGGTACTCGAATAATTGGTTTAAATCTCCGAGTTGCTTTCTATAGCGAATAATCTTTGTCTGCTTTATTCACTTACATATTTTTGAAAGCAATTCTGTTTATATTCTATGATCATTTGATTCTTCGGATAAATTAAATTCCGGATTAATAAATCTAATTCAATTAAAAGTAGTTTTGTCTGTAGCATTTCTGATTCTGTGCCATACTCTTCTAGCTTTTCGCCTTTTTTCATCATTTCTCTTCATATCTCTTCATTATATTACTTCATATTCTGATTTATTTCTTGCTATTGGAGTAACATCTTTTCAGCTACTATTGCTATATTTTTGTATCATTTTATATCTTGGTGGACAATATATAGTGCCAATATTTATTTCAGCTCCGTTTTTTTGGATACTAATTTTCGTAGCTTGTATTTATTAATTTTTAATATCTTCTTGTTCGAAATGTTATAAATTTTGTTTAATTATTAGATCCGTTCTGCCTCGAGCCCGTTCGCTGTGGTGTAGTGTCTAATAAGCACCATAACCCTGTATCCTAATGTAGTTTTTTTTAGAAAAATATGTTTCCGTTATGAGAGATATATCTATGTTATTTGTTTTCAAGCATAATTCTAGTTCCCGCACTCTTTGATTTAGCCCGTTTGCGTTTCATGTTATAATTCTTAAAAACGAATTACTCATTTTCGTTTTTCTGTAACTTGTTTTGGGTAGTTTTCTTCAATCCGGATTTCTAAAATTTTTCCACCCTGTCTGCTGACTGACTGAATTTCTGTCTCATTTCAGTTTGGAATTCTTTGAGCGATTTCATTATGTCGACGATAATTGGTTTGTTGGCCGCAGCTTCCTGCGGTTTCATATTTATTTGTTTATCATTTAATATTTTGGTGGCGTTTATATTTTTGACGGATGGTCTTGCCGTTCTTTGGGTTTTTTTTTATTTTCAACGGTAGATAATGTTTGAGAGTTTTTGGCTTTATCAACTTGAATTAAGCGCTGTTTTGATGTAATTTTCTTTGGCTGAAGTTCTTTTTTTATATACTGCACATCCTTAAGTTTGGAAATAAGAGAAAGAAGAATGGAAACTTAAATGAGCACACCCGTAACCATGTCTGAATCCTTAGAGAGCCAAAGATTATAGATTTATATTACTTCTTTCAATTTGAAATTTTATTACACATCAAATGATATATTCGTTTTTTTTTCTATTTTTTATACGATTCTAAGTTTGTTGATGTTATTCTTCTAGCATATGTTTTAGGATGTCAAGATTTAAATAAAATTAATTATGTTTCAAGAATACTGCTCTAACTCCGAAACAAGATGCAATTCCTAATAGTAATATTAAATATTTTCTATCTTTTTATATCTTAATTTTTTTGCTAGTGAATAAAAAAAAGGACTGCAAAGAGAAAAAATTAAAAATGTATGTACACATATAATGTAGACTATTCAAAGTTAATTTGTATATGCGTCATCAATATGTTTAATGTATTGCCTGCCGCAATTTGTACACACGTTTTAGAATGAGACAATGTTTTCCTTCTCATTTCATTCTTGTTAAAAAGAGATAGAATGATGTCTGATAAATTCGAACATGAAACCGAACTAGACTGTCAAAGTTGTTCCGTTGTCAAACGTACGCAAAATTATTGAAAATATAATTACGGGTTATAAACCGACAAACCGCAATTGCCGCGGTTTTTGTTGAAAATATTTTATAGCGTGTTGCAGCTGCAATGAATATTAGTACGGTCTCTAAAAAATCTAAAAAATAAAAAACATTATAAACTTAAATTCGCTAAAAATATATCGTCTTTATGAAAAACGGGTGATGTGATGAATCAAGATCAGCTTAATGCTAGCTGTATCAGAGTTTAAATATACAAAATGTGTAAAAACAGTAAGTAGTTTTTTCGATCGAAATATAATTTAATACAATGATTACAGAGAAAATTGTTAGTCTTGAAAGCATCTATATAGGATTTCAGTTTTCAAGTTTAATAGAACTTCCACACATTGCTTTTAAAAGAATATAATATTTAAAAACATACAACAAAATCAAAATTAATACATGGGGTCATTCATGGCAAGATGATAATAAATATAGTGTAAAGGCAACAAAAGTTGATGGAAAAAGGTAAACATGGGAATAACTATCTATTAAGTCTTGTCACTCATAACATTTATATTTATATTAAATGCAGACATTTACTTTGATGTATAATTGATAATTAGGTGGATTAGGCCTCCAGGGGATACAACCATATAAAAGACGCGCCTAGAACTCTAACTAATAGGTGATATAGAAGTGAGTTCAATGTGAATATAATCAAATACAATCTTAAACCACATTGTAAACTATTGTAACTGTGTACTTAATTGTAGTTTTAACTTTTTCGATAATATATGCATTAAATCTACTGTGATATTAAAATAAATTATATTTGGTTGATTTAATGAACGGTATTTTGGTTTAGTTACTATGTTTAGTTTAGAATTTTGTTTTATACCAAAGCCAAACTGAAAACACGGAGTTGATGTGGTAAGTTAGTTGATGTAATAAGTAGTTGATGCGACATTTTTACGTCACAAATTTCGATGACTTATATACTAATAAACTTTTAATAGACTATATGTAGTGGATAATTTCGATCGGATGATTATAGGTAATGTAAAACGAATTACGTATTACGATAATGTGTTAAAAATATAACTATCGAAGCTTCATAAATGGTGGCATAATTTGTATTAACGCGAAGGAAGGTGATGTTTTTTTTTAAAGATTGGAATGTTTCGAATTGAAAGGCTTAATTAAGTTTTATAGACATAGCTAACCAGACAAAAAATCTTCTTGAATATGGAAATTGTCAACGAAAACCTTGTTCACCAATAAAAATCTAGTAACACACTATCATACTAAGCACTTCCATATGATTGTGACTGATCCTAGCATATTATATCTAACAGAATCCAAGGCTAAATAATAATCGTCACGCCATTAAGTTAACAGGATAAGACCGGATGCCTTCTGGGATGGTATTTACATTATACTAAAATACTTGTATCATGTTGTTTATACCTGTTTTAGTATATGGTTGTATAATAGCATAATTGTGATTTATTCTTACTACAAATAGTTGATTTAACTTCCTAGTAAAGACCATACGATCAAATGATATGAAGTAGATGAATATCTTACATAACTCAGCCATACTCGTCACTAAAAGGTCATCCGGGCTAGATATATATAAAACCTGGATGTGAGAACTGTAATAAAATAAAGTTTTCCACCTAATAATTTCTACTACATAACATTCTCTTGCTGAATGAAATATGCTCTATGCTACATAAATATAATTTTCCAAAGAAGCATTTTATTATCACAATCAATATATTATAATCGTTTTTTTATAATTATAAGAATTTTATTATAAAAAAAATTGAGATATAAACTTGAGTGTAAAAAAATATTATTATTATCAGAAGACATATCTTAATGGGTCCAAGACAAGTAACGTAATATTTTCACAGATTGAAACACAAATATCGGTAAAAAGAAAAACGGGAGTAATAAAATTTTATCGGGATACTTCAAATTCTACATTTAGAGATTTTTTCCCAAGCCGTAGCTCGAAAATCGTTTCCTCAAATAAAGTTTTCAACTCTCTTAAATTGAATAAAAAGAATATATTATATTTACCCTAGATAAGACATAACCATAATATAATGTGAAATGCTACGCAGATAACCCTGTAAACGTCTTTTCTAGTCATCCTTTTGACTTGTTTGGGTCGCTAAGCTAAAACCTAATTATTTCATTTCTACAGTTTGTTTTTTTTATTTTGAGCCCCTCTTAATATAGACATGATATAGAGAAGAGTAGATTTAGCATTTTCAGCGTTTTTGTCACTACATTATTTTAATTAAGATTATGATGTTATGAATATCATAAACTAAGACGTGTGTCCCCAAATTTACCAAGAGCAAATAAAATAGAGTTTTCTTCTCAAGAAGTTTTCAAGAAACTAATAATTGAGAGATTTTTGAACCTGAACCTGATTTGGAGCTAAAAGCCGAATTCATGCCGATTCTTAGACTCTGCCTTAGTTTTACATCAAGGTGAAATATTTAAAAATCATCAATAGGGATTAAATGATGCGAAAATATTATTAATCTCATATTTTTAAAATTAGAATCAAATCGAATGTTAGCTGTAGTGAACTAATAATTTTTGTGTCTGTAGAAACTTTTAGAATAAATTCAATTTAATCAAAAAAATTTTAAATTAATATAACTTTAATTATCTGGTTGATATTTCAAATTCTGCTCTTTATATCTCTCAAATAATTTTATATTATTACACAATAACTTTTAGCGTCCGGTTTTATAGCAGGTATTTTATCGTTAGATGCTCATGTCAACACATATTTTAACTATTTATTTCATGCATTTTACGAGAACTCAAAATAATATGCCAGTATAATTGCTAATAAAAACATTTAATACAAAGCGTTTCGGAAAAATCAAAATAATTGTTTTAGTAATGGCAACTGACAATGATACTTTTATTTAAAACAAAACAAAATTAATGCAAGATGAGAAATAAAAAATAAATAATATAATTTTATAACGACATAAAAATGCATTAACAATGTTAAACGTTTATAAAGGATTTTATTAATTTATACCTTTACCATTACGTAATCTATATATCTTATATAAAAAAATGAATCGCAAAATGTGTTGGTAAGCGCATAACTCAACAACGCCTGGACCAATTTGGCCAAATCAAAATTTTTTTTAAATGTTCGTTGAAGTTCAAGGATGGTTTTTACGGCGAGAAAAATTAGAATTATTGCTGGAAAAACCCTAAAAATAGCCCTTTTCTTTTTCCCATACAAATGATTTGTAACTAAAACGTAGTCAATTTGAGCTTTATTGCTATGGTATAAAGTTCATATTAAATTACAAGCACTCACTGTTGTCTAAGCAATGTAGGTGTGTTCCTAACGTCAAAGATCATATCTATCAAAACAATGTGCGTGTGTGCGTTGGAGCACAGAATACATAGTTGGAGGAGTTTAATGTCGCGTTTCTTTTGTATTAGTTTCGGCACGCGAGATAAAATGCATCAGTTTCCACGTCATTACATCAGTCAAACAAAAATCGCGTTACCAAGTTTTATTATTTTTAATATCCAAATTTTAAATAAATAAAACAATTCGTACGGCTTAAAAGGATTTGAGTTCAACTCATATCAAATTTAAAAAAAAAAAGTTGTCTGTTACAGATGACTTTTGACAGATGACAGATGAATTGTCAACTGATACACGAAACAAATTCGTATATCGTGTTTTATGCAGAGTGTTTAGTTAGTTAGTGTTTGTTTAGTTCGTGATTAGTGAAAAAATAATTTATATTTGATATGCCTCCTATAAGACGAAGCAATTTAGGTAGAAGAACCAGAAATGCTATAAACCAAGCTAATTACCGATCTAATCGTACTGCACAAGAACGTGACGACGGAAATGAACGTGAAAGAATTCGGATATCACAAACGCGTGAAGCGCGAGCGCGATATTCAACTAATAATCGCGCAAGTTTGAATCGAGCTGCTTTCAGTTACGATGTGTCAATTGACAACATTAACCACCAATGTGTTGTTATTGGTTCTATGAACTTGGTTTGCTCATACTGTAAGGCATTAAAATACAAAAATGAAGCCAATGGATTGTGTTGCGCAAATGGTAAAGTGAAATTGATACCATTGGATTCACCACCAGAACCATTGTACTCATTGGTTTCAGGAATAGGAACAGATTCTATACACTTTTTGACACATATCCAACAATATAACAATTGCTTTCAAATGACTTCATTTGGGGCAACAAATGCAGTTCGGGAAAATTTTATGCCAACTTTCAAGGTATGTATTATAGCAGTTACTCATAATTATTTTAGCGAACAAAATTTTCTGTCACCAAAGTTAAGATGTATTACTAATCTTCAATTTCTTAATCATTACGAAATATATCACTTAGTCATCATATTATAAGGTGACTCAGTTTCAGTGACACTTTTATTATATTTTATATTTGATAGATATTAGGTAAAACTAAATATATACTTTTTAAGATCAAATATTATTTAAGTTTGACCACTGACAATCCATTAATTTATACCACACCATAATATTTTTTTATTTACAAATACAAGGGCAAATATATCACAGAGCAGGTTCACTGTTACCAGTGTCAGATAGCGACAACAAATTCCTGCAAATTTATTTTATGGGCAATTCACCACAAGAAATTGATCTGCGTTGTGCACATAAATTTAGTAAAGAGGTCTATTGTAGAACAATTACAAACTTTATTTCATCAACACAATCAATTGATTATATTGTTTAAAACTGCCCTGGATCTGATGCCATCCGATAATCACAAAATTGTAATCAGAGCTGATAAAACACCTGCAGGTCAACATACAAGACGTTTTAATGCACCAACTATTAATGAAGTTGCTATCGTTGTAGTTGGAGAAAATTTGGAATCCCGTGATATTGTTTTACATCGTCGGAATGATCAATTACAACGTATAAAGGAAACACACCGCTCATATGATGCACTGCAATATCCCATTATATTTTGGCAAGGTGAAGATGGCTACGATTTATCAATAAAAATGATAAATCCCATTACAGGTAACTGAAATATTAGTTTAGCTATGGCGATAATATCTCTGTCACTATATTGTGTATTTGAATGTTATTAAAACAAAATCTGTTTACAGGTTCTGAAACCAACAAAAAGTCAGTTCAATAAACTATTATTCATACCGCCTAATGATTCGGGAAAATGAAGATAAACACATATTAAAATGTCGGCGATTATATCACAAATATGTTGTTGACATGTATGTTAAAATTGAAACGGAGAGATTAACATTCATCAGGTTGAATCAAACCAAACTCCGATCTGAAGAGTATATTCACCTTCGAGATGCGATTAATACTGATGGAAATGCACAGAATGTCGGTCGGATGACTATTCTTTCAGCAACATACATCGGAAGCCCTCGGCATATGCACGAATATGCTCAAGATGCCATGTCGTATGTTCGTCATTATGGTACAGTAGATTTGTTCATCACATTTACATGCAATCCGCAATGAATAGAAATTAAGCAGGAGTTATTCCCTGGGCAATCACCCATTGATCGTCATGATATTACAGCCAGAGTCTTTAGACAAAAGTTGAAATCTTTAATGAATTTCATCGTAAAACATAATGTGTTTGGTGAGACACGCTGCTGGATGTATTCTGTGGAGTGGCAGAAACGAGGATTGCCACATGCACACATTTTGATTTGGTTGGTTGAAAAGATAAGGCCACATGAAGCTGATGCAGTGATATCAGCTGAAATCCCTAATGTACAAGTAGATCCTGGATTGCATTTGGTAGTTATCACATCAGTAGTTATCAGTCCCTGTGGAACTCTTAATCAAAATTCACCGTGTATGATGGATGGTAAATGTTCAAAACGATATCCACTGACATTAATATCGGAAACAATTACTGGTAATGACGGTTATCCATTATATCGTCGCAGATCGACAGCAGACAATGGAAAATCAACAATCGTCAAATTAAATCAACAAGATATTGAAATAGATAATCGTTGGATTGTTCCATATTCACCCATTTTATCAAAGACATTCAAAGCACACATCAACGTTGAATCTTGCCATTCAGTGAAATCGATTAAATACATTTGCAAATATGTAACCAAAGGGAGTGATATGGCTGTGATTGGAATTGGTGCAGAGAATTCTAATGATGAAGTTACCCAATACCAAATGGGCCGCTATGTCAGTAGTAATGAAGCAGTTTGGCGAATATTTTCTTTTCCTATTCATGAGAGACACCCTTCTGTTGTTCACTTAGTTGTGCATTTAGAAAATGGACAAAGAGTGTATTTTACAGCACAGAACGCAGTACAAAGAGCTGCTCAGCCACCATCTACTACATTAACCAGTTTTTTTGAGACATGCCAAAACGATGATTTCGCACAAACATTGTTATATTCTGAAATGCCAAAATATTATACCTGGAATCAATCCTCAAGGAGATTTATACGACGGAAACAAGGAAAACCAGTTCCAGGATATACAGATGTATATTCCACCGATGCGATTGGCCGGATATATTCAGTACATCCAAGCAATGAACGAAAACAGTTACGAACTGTTGATGGTGAATTGTGTGGATCCTACAGAGAAGCCTGTCAACGTTTGCAATTGCTTGAAAATGACGCTCATTGGGATCAAACTCTCAATGATGCTGTAATATCATCACACGCTCATCAAATACGAACATTGTTTTCTATAATCATATCTACATGCTTCCCATCAAACCCAATTGATTTGTGGATGAAGTACAAAGATTATATGTGTGATGATATTTTGTATCAAATACGGAATAGAATGGGAAATCCAAATATACAAATCAGTGAAGAAATTTACAATGAAGCATTGATTTCAATTGAGGACATGTGCTTGATAATGTCAAACAAACTATTAATTCAATTAGGCCTGACCGCGCCCAATCGTCCAATGCATGACGCTTTTAACCAAGAGTTGCATCGAGAAAGACTGTATGATTTCAACGCTTTAAAAGAATTAATTCAAACAAAACTTCCACTGTTAAATGAACAACAGAAGTATGTATTTGAAACTCTTATGAAAGTAACAAATGATGAAACTGGAGAGATTTACTTCTTAGATGCACCTGGTGGTACAGGAAAAACTTTTTTGATTTCATTAATATTAGCAACAATTCGCTCACAAAATAAAATTGCACTTGCACTCGCTTCGTCGGGAATCGCAGCAACTTTGCTTGAAGGTGGTCGAACAGCCCATTCAGCACTAAAATTGCCATTAAATATGCAAAGCAATGAAACTCCAACCTGCAACGTTTCGAAGAACTCTTCAATGGCAAAGGTTTTGCAGCAATGTAAATTGATTGTTTGGGATGAATGCACGATGGCACATAAAAAATCTTTGGAGGCTTGAGACAGAATCTTAAAATATCTACGTAGCAATAATAACCGATTTGGTGGTGCAATGATTTTATTAGCAGGAGATTTTCATCAAACATTGCCAGTGATTCCACGATCAACGCCAGCTGATGAACTCAATGCATGTCTAAAGTCCTCCAATTTGTGGAAACATATCAAAGTACTTCATTTAAGCAAGAATATGCGTGTCGAGTTGCAAAATGACCAATCTGGAAACATATTCTCTAAACAACTCATTGACATTGGTAATGGCAAATTTCCTATAGACATGTTGACTGGCTGCATTAACTTTCCTCAAAGTTTTTGTCAGTTAACTCGATCAAAAGATGAACTTATTCAGAAGGTGTTTCCAGATGTTTCTCAAAATTACAGAAACCATGATTGGTTGAGCGAACGAGCTATACTGGCTGCAAAAAGCATAGATGTAAATGAATTAAATTTCAAAATTCAAGAACAAATTACAGGCGAATTGAGGATATATAAATCAGTTGATTCGGCTACTAATCAAGATGATGTAGTTAACTATCCACCGGAATTTTTAAACTCGCTGGATTTGCCACCTCACAATCTTCTATTAAAGGTTGGATCGGTGGTTATAATGTTGCGAAATATCAACCATCCGCGTCTTTGCAACGGTACACGGTTAGCGATAAAAAAATTACTAAACAATGTGATAGAAGCAACTATGCTCAAAGGAAAGTATAAAGGAGAAGATGTTCTCATACCGCGCATCCCAATGCTTCCGACTGATGTGCCATTTGAGTTTAAACGACTACAGTTTCCAGTGCGGCTTGCTTTTGCTATGACTATAAACAAGTCCCAGGGGCAATCATTAAGTGTTTGTGGTATTAATCTAGAAAACCCATGTTTCTCACATGGTCAATTGTATGTTGCCTGTTCCCGTGTTGGAAAACCATCAGATTTGTTTATCTATGCGCCAGGTAATCAAACAAAAAACATCGTATACCACAAAGCACTACAATGATAATAATAATAATAATTATGATTCACATGATTAACAATAAAGCGATTACTTACTTTTCAATCCTTATATATGTTTTATTTAATTATTTTTTATTCACAACGCCCTATCACCAGGGTGATGGTTCTGTTCAGGAGAATTTTTTAAAAAACGTAGGCACAAAAACTGCCACATTACAAATCTTTTTGACAGAACGAAGTCTGTCGGGTCAGCTAGTATATATATATATATATATATATATATATATATATATTGCAATCAGTGAAAGAAGATAATACAAAGCAGAAGTTTCCAAACTGCGAAGAAGTCGGAGAATTAATGTATTTAATGCTTGGGACTAGACCAGATCTGGCCTACAGTCAAGGACAACTAACATCGGAGTTCAACATGTCTCGATAGAGCAGCAGGTGGCAGACATTTAATTTAGGATTTTCAGTAGAATTGAATTCCTTTTCGTTATTTAAGTATTGTATATACCTTTTACACCTAGACCAGGTAGCGGACCCCGGGACAGGAAACGCTCCTTATTTTCAATCATTGTTTCAACTGTGTAATTTATTGAGTATAACTAACACTGAAAACGGAAAAACAAAATATTTTTAACAAAGAACTTGAACCGACATCAAAAAATAAATTACGAACTTACTAAAGATTAAAAAATAATCAAACTTAGATTATGAACACAAAAAAAAACATTTTACAATAAAATATGTAGATGATAATTACTAATAATTACTACCTAATTACTACCTACCTATTACTACTTGAAAGTGGCCAGTCGGTAGTAATTAAAATAATATTGCAAATAGATAAATAGGTTTAACTAGGTATTAAGCTAAATTTTGTATATATAGTACAATATAATATACGTCTAGTAGATAGGTTAAATAAGACTTTCATTATTTTGTTTATATATATTTTATATATCACAAACAACAACGACAACTGTATAATTTATACACGCATCTTTTGAGGTTTTAAAAAAATTATAGATATAATTCTAGTAGCGCCATCTATATTTCAGGCCGGGTCATTTTAATTGAGCTGTTACATGCAAATTTTCGACAGTACAGTACGACAGCAGGGAGGCCCCGTTTTTGAAGATAACAGACGTCTCGTAACGCTGAAAATGTGGCTCTAGTGCGCGATAATGTTGCAGAGTCGCCAGAAACATCAATTCGGACACGTGGTTCCAGTTTCACTTAGACATTTCTGCATGCAATTTAAGGCGAATTTGAAAACTGATATGAAAATGTTCTCGTACAAAATTCAATTAGTCCAAAAATTTCTACCGAGAAATTAACACAATCCTACGACTGTCTGGTGAAACTGAAGATTTTTCGTCTAAATTGATAATGAGCGATGAAGCTCTCAGTGGCTACGTCAATAAATAGAGCAGTCCATTTTGGTGAACACATAATCTTCAATTAATTCATGAAACATCATTAATTCTACTAAAAACTACTGTATGGTGTGGAATTCATGCTGGAAACATCATTGGGCCCATAAATCCATTTCTATTTATTTGCCAACTGTTTAATCTCAAAATTAATAACCTCATATATTCTCAGTATTTTCTTTTTGGACAGGAAACTGGGCCCATAATCTGTTGAGAATTTACGGTTAGTAATTGATATGCTGATATTACTTTTAAAAACTAGCTTTATTTAATAATATACACCTATCTAAACAGTTGAATTAATTTATAGACAATAACAAACAACAACTTGGTTTCTCTCTTGACTGACACCATAGAAAGATAGAAATTTTAAGATATAGGCGACATTGGGGAAATGCTTTTCTCAGTTCAATCCATGGTAGCGCTGCGATCGCAAATTGTGGCAAATTAAATTGTGCAAAGCCATCATTTTCTATGGACATCCATTTTTAAGTTTGTTGATTGAAAGTTTTGGAGTTTCCTTAGGTAAAGAAATCTTGTTTTACGTTGTGCCTATTTACATTAACTATTATGGAGTATATTTGTTATTAATATTTATATTACTTTATTAATATTTATTATTGAAATTACAATGCATCCGTGTAGTAAAAGATGTAGTGTACCTGGGTGTAAATCCACTACCGAAATTGACATCGTTTCCTAAAGAATGATATCGCTCTTTTCTAAAAATGAGTTGATCAAGTAAATAGTAGTAAATTATCTGGATTTACCACAATGAAAATATATCAACGTCGTCGTGTCTGTGGCAGACATTGTAGTGAAAAATTGAAAATTACCTTTCCTTCACGAAGAGGTATTAGGGCAAATGTATATCCAACATTGTTTTTATCAAGTACACATAAAATTATCTATCTACTACATGTATATTTATCTATTGTTAGTTTACAGAAAATCAACCTACTTATGAAGATGTTAGCGGTAGTAATGAGAATATTATTTTAATTAATCTACCAAGTTGTTCGTATGCTGTCAATATGATGTGTCCATATAAAGAAGTTTTCCAAGAAAATAATAATTAAGATAACTGGATAATTAGTACTAATAGATACTATTTTTAATACTAAAAAATTTTTTGGTCTTGTTAAGAAAATGTTTGTTACGGTGCCATCGATTAAAAATTTAATTTTTACTTTTAGAAGATTTATTTCCTTAAAGAAATCTATATTATCTAAATTTACAAAAAACTACACTTGTTTAAGAAATCTTAACCAAGATTGCTTAGAGACTTTTCTGGATCTATTAGAGGTCATGGAGGTAGAAAAATATATCCTTCACCTAGTATGTTCGAGACACCTTTTAAAGCCCTCATCATCACTTCATATTTCTCACATCATACTCCTGGAGCAAATTGTGAACAAGATGAACAAGTTGGCTCTTATATTCTTTTAGGGAAACGGGAGATCTAGTATCACTTGAGGTTGTTAAATCACTAGATGAGTCTAGATTTTCAGTTCCAGAGAACTTTGTTGTGAGGAATACAAGAGAGGAATGTTGTATGTTAGTCTAAAAAGAGACAACATGCAATATTTATCTGCATTCCATATTAAGTTGTCCCACAGATCAAATACTTGACACTAACTTCGTAGAAGCAATGCAACCGCGCAGGTACAAATTAACAACTCCATCAAGACTGTTTGTAGATCTTTTAACTAACTCTTTTATTTGATACCTAGATATTGCCATAAAAAACAACATATCAGTTATTTTGTAAGACATCTTTAAAAAAGCATATACATTTTTAAGTGTTTAAAGTCTCCATGATTTTCAAGACCAAATTTTAAAAGTTATTATGTTCATTGTATTTTTGGTTTAATCAAGTTAATGGAATATTAACAGTAAAGAATTTAAAGTTTACCTGCAATATATCAAAAGAAGATAGAACTCTAATACATCCCATAAAACTGATGGTACTAAATAAATACGAAAAAGCGAGAAGGCGTTATAAAAAATATTTTAATATTTCCTATAATGGAGTTCTTAATTTTTTTATATTAGCACTTATATCGTTTGTTTATTTTTGCTTGATGTTTATATATATTTATATTATTTAAATTTATGTATGTTTGTATAGGATTTTATTTTAATAAATTATTTTTAAAAATTAAATTTGATTTTTATTTAAATACTACTGGCCAATAAATGTGACGTCATAAAGTAATCACGCGAAATAGCAGACCGATCAAAGCAAAGTATTTTACTTACAGATTTCTAAATAACCTTTTTAAACTAACGAATCAAAATCACGTTATCAGCGGCGCCTATGATTGGTCTAAGCGAAACATTACCCCACCACCTACCATTGAAGTTACACTCCCCTGACTGACACTTTTATATATCTGAAAACTACATAACTCCAAAGTCCCTAGAAACTATTTCATTATTGTACTTAATACAGATTCTTTCTTTTAACTAAAGATTAAATATTTACTTTAACACAAAATTCAATAATAAAAAGGATCATTTGTCCTCTCCATTTACAGGATACTTATTAAGCTGGTTCTAGATAGGTAATTCTAAAGGTTATTAAGATTTTTGTGCAAATGTTAGTGGTATTAATTTCTAACTCATTTCAAGTTTCATTAGTAAATGCATTTCTTAATAAAGCACTAACCGAATATTGCAGATAATAAGTACTTTAATTTGTCAATCAAGAGATATAATGAATGTTTGATAAACTTTTAACAATTATAAAGTGACTTCATAAAATTTTAATTCCTTATTTGTTGGTAAGTTGTTAGTTTCCATGTGACAAAGAGACGGCAGTAAAAAACCTATCCATCCATGCTTATAAAAGTTTCTATTGGCTAGGACTGCACATGCGCACTTGATTTAATCTAGCCTGACAGTTTTAAAAACTTGCGTCCATTTCTATCACACCTTTCATTTTTAGGTTAAATTTGGCAAAGGTTACATAGACAAAATTAGCGGCAGATAATGGGAAAATAAGTGTATAAGGTATGAATTATTAATAAAATATTATTATTTGATAACACAAATTTTGTAGATTGTTATGGAAAAAAGGATATCTTAAATAACATGGAAACAGAACTTATTTGAAGATTATAGTAAAGGTAAGAATTAAATATGGTCATATTTGTATGCGTTTTCTGTCTATTTGTTATTATACTTATACCTTTCTGATATTACAAATATTTCAAAAGAATAAAAAAGTTAAATGTTTAATCGAAGTGTAATGAACTTTCAGCATATTGTAAATATAAGGTGTACTTAATAGAAAGTCGTTGGAATAAATCGATAGCATAGTATTTGAAGATTTGTGATTTATTATTTCTTTTCAGTCTTTAACTGATTTCAAATTTGTAGATATATTGTCTATTCTGTTATCGATGCCAATTTCCTTATTTGCTTTTTCTACTTCTCACTGTGTATTTTTTTTGTACGATTTTTCCAATTTCTTGTCTTGCAATTTAATCAGTGTCTTCTCGAGCACTAGCTACATTATGTGCAACAGAATTAGTGCCCATTATCTTCTCATACATCTATACCACACCCACATGCTTGCAGAGAGTATTCTTTAGGGCATACTCTGGACAGCTACAGACATACACATTCTACAATACAAGTTATACCACTATTCTCACAGATTTCATTGATGTTTACATTGTATGTTTTATTGTAATATTTTATTTCAAATTTGCCTGTATGTTGTAGAACTATGAATTTTCTACTTATCTTTTGCAAGTTCTGCTCTCTTATAGACACTAATAATTATACTATTTTGATATTTACTAGCATTTGGTCTTTCAATATTCAAAATCTTCTTGCATACATTCTCAACTTCAACTAACGAATGTTTTTCAACTTTTATCTTAACGTGTAAATTTGTTTTCAGAAGATTGTTCAGCCTATTGCCATATTTGAGTTGATTCTAGGATTTTTATATTTGGTCAGATTTACAGAAAAAACATTTCACAGAGGTTTCAGTAAGGTCAAGTCATCAGGAATGGTTGTTAGAAGAAAAAGGGTTAATTTTCTTACTGCTATTGGTAAGAATTAGCCGTTGTCGCAGAACAATTTAGAAATATCTATAACCTTCATTTAGATCACTGTGTATCGTTTTTAAATGTAACAGGTCAATTGACAAGTCCTCGGCCTATCATAGTAAAACACATTCAATATAATTCTCTTCAAGGGACTGATTATAGCGACCCTCCAAATTTTAGATACCATTTTTGTGGAATGATTTGTCTTTTGCTTAAAGTAGGCCCCAGTTTTGGCGATCACCTCTTGATTCGATGAACATTTCTTCCCAGTGAGCATTCTTTAGAGATCTGAGAACAGGAAATAGTCGCTGGGGGCCAAATCTGGAGAATACGGTGGATGAGGAAGCAATTGGAAGCCCAGTTCATAAATTTTTGCCATCATTTTCACTGACTTGTGACACGGTGCATTGTCTTGCTGAAGTACCTTTTTATTCAAATACAGCAGTTTTCCGCGATACAGCAGTAGTCGCTGTTGATGGTCCTTCCTTTTTCACGGTAGTCAATGAAAATCATTCCATGCACATCCCTAAATACAGACGCCATAATCTTGCCAGCCGACTGTTGCGTTTTCCCACGCTTTGGAGCGAGTTCGTCGTGTGCAGTTCACTCGGATGAGTGTCGATTGGATTTCGGAGTGACATGATGGAACCATGTTTCATCCGTTGTCAGATATCGACGCAAAAACTCGGGTTTATTACGCTTGATCATCTTCGAACACAAAAGTGAGCTCGCGCAGCATCTACTTTGCACAGAGCTTTCTCGTACCCTAATATTTGTAAATGATACGATGTAAACATTCAGTTGATATCTTCAGAGTGTCTGCTATTTCATTCAATTTCAATTTACGGTCATTCAAAATCTTTTTGTCGATTTTTTAAAATGTTTTCGTCCGTAACAACCTCTTTTGGGCGTCAACTGCGTTCACCGTTTTCGGTGCTCATTTTACCACATCTAAACTTAACATACTCATCCTTGATGGTTGGTTTTCCTGAGACAGTGTCCGAAAACTCGGCATCGAGCTAAATTTTTGCTTCAAGTGTATTTTCTCTCTTAAAAAAGCAATATTTTATCAACACGCGAAATTCCTTTTTATCCATTTTTTTCACAATAATAAAATTTACTTCACTCAAAATGTTATAATTTACAAACCAATGATCCGATAGCTGTCACAATTATAAACGTACAATATGAGCGTTAGTGCTAACGCAAAAACATGAATTTAATTATAGTAGCGTCATCTATGTGTCTGGCCGGGGACTTTTCAATTGATCTGTTAGTGTAATAGTAATTTTAGCTTACATATTTGTGTTTTCACTGATATTTAATTAACAAGTTAATAATTGTTAAACTTTAATATTATAGTACTTGGGACTGTAGTAGTACTCGTATTTTTAAAAATAATTTTTTACCTTACACACTTGTAATTTTGAAATATTTATATAGTTATTAATATTATTTTATCGTGTTTGGTTATGGCGGATAATAATTCGGCTCCAACATTTTTAAGAGACGATCCTTTAACCTCATATGTACTTCGCTGTTATTGCTCTAAGAAATTTTAGTGCACTAATGCCCTACATCAGATTTATCATTATTGCAATCGGAGTGACTCTAGGGGTAATAATAATTTGAATGATTATGATTTTAGAGGATTATGAAGTAATTAAAAGTTATTGGGAATATTTATTAAATTTGAAGTATTACTATACAATGTAAATATGAATCAAATCTGAGACAATAGCTGTAAAACTTTATATTGCAGAGTATGCACAGGTATTTTTATAGTTGTCCTATACAACTAATATAGTATACAATAAAGTATACATTATGCATTTAGTACGTATGTATGAGAAGAAAATGAGCACTAATTCTTTTGCAGATAATGTAGCAAGTGCTCTAGCAGAGCAGTCAATGATTAAGTCTCAGGACAAAGAAGAAGAAACTAAGAAGTCTTGCAAGAGAAATATATACAGAGAGAAGCGGAAGGGTCAAATACAGAAAATGACTTTGACAACAGATTAGTCACTATAATTAACACTTTAAAATCAATTCATCGACAATCACAAATCGAAATACTTACGAAACTAGAGGTTACGCTTCAGTGATTTAAAAGGGATTTAAAAGGAAAACGAAAGATAGCAACACAGCAATTCTTTCCAGTACTCAAACGTAAAAAAAGCAAATAAGTTTTACCAAAAATGCATTGTATTACTTCATGGTCTTTCTTGCTTCTAGCAGTAAATATTAATCAGGAATATTAATAAATACTTAGGAAAGGTGAATTAGGCCTAAAGGGGAGACCACCACAAAATAAAAAAACAAACGTGCCTGAACCTCATAGGTGGAGCGGAGAGAGTGCAATTTAAAAATCATAGAGAAGTATACAAACGAATAACCTACTGTCTCTTTTGTTTTGGTTCCTTTTATGTGTGTTGCTTCGAGGAGTTATATAAACTGAAAGAAATAATAAATCACAAAGCTTTAAATACTATGTTATCAATTTATTCCAACCACTTACTATTAAGTACCCCTCATATTTACACTATGCTGAAAATTCATGACATTTCGTTTAAACATTTAGCTTTTCCTTTGGAAATATCTGTAAAATCAGACATTTACAGGTATAATAACAAATCGACAGAAAACGAACGCAAAAATGACCCCATTTCATTCTTATCTTTACTATAATCTTCAAATAAGTTCAGTTTTCATATTATTTACCGTAAAAATATATCCTTAACAAAAAATATAAATACAAAACTAACCTAAAAATGACATCGAACCACAGCTGAGATTGTGGTACGAAAGGTGTGGTAGAAAAGGATGCTAGTTGTGAAACTTGTATCAGGCTAGATTAGAAAAAGCGAGCATGTGCAGTCCTATCGAATAGAAACTTGTATAAGCATGGATGGATAGATGTTTTACTGTCGTCTGTGACAAAGTCACAAATATGACAAGTCATAACTGAAATTGAAAACTTAAAGTAATTTTAATATATGCGCATTTTCATTTATTTGAATTAATAGTCTGAGTGAACAAGCGCTCTCGTGGAAAACTCTATGAAATTTTGTATCGTTCCGTGACGGAGAAATTTAGCCCTATGAAATTAAAAAGCAATAATCAAACATGTTACCACAGTAAAGGAAATGCTGGAAATTCATTTAATGACTAGTAAATATAGTAACACAAAAATTATCATTATTTTTTCATGAAATATTTTAAATTAAATGCTAATCAAAATGCACATTTTAATAATTGAGTGCTGCAATTTTGTTTACCGAATAAATAAAATTGGGAACCATTTGAAAATAAAAATTCGTTTTCTATTATAAAATTTTATTACAAATCTTTAAAACGGAGTGAAAAAGACCATATTTATTTAGAGATTATATTGATGTGATATCATATATATGATTGATATGTTTACATCAAGTCCATACACCATATTTACATAAATACATCATATTGAAAAGTTTACATTTTAAGTCCATAAACAGCATTAAAATACAAACTTGATATTATCTAATGTTATTTAATATTATTAATCTAATCTTATTTACAAATAGTCCAGAAACCATATTTGTATATGTAATTCATCTATCTCAAAGCATACTTTTTAAGCAACCATCATACTTTTTTGCTGAAAGAAGTCACCAGTCAATACATCATAATTTTTACAAAACAACAATTTATGTTATACTCTTTTATAAAAATATATTCTTTTTTTCTAGTTTCTCATTGATGATTTATGTTATATGTTTTATTTATTTGATTCAGGTCAACTCCTACTGATATATTTGATTTTTTCAAAGTGTCGTTCTCCACTACACTTGCATCCTGCAAAATCTTATCTAATTTCTAATATTTTTCTAATTTAACTTTCATCAGCTTTGCCTCGACAACTTCTAGCAACTTCATCTATAAAAGAAAAATTAAATTGTTACTTAAATATATCATGAAATATAGACATTTTTATCAATTACCGCAATTTTTTTATAACATCTTTATTAGATACGCTTAGTACAATCTTAACTTACAATTAATTTATTACTACTTTTCCTATGTACTTGCATTAATTCACATGCAAGACGAGTGCGAAAAAATACATCAATATGTATTCCTCAATTATAAAATTTTAACAACTTATAGCTATAGTTTACACTAAAGGTTTACACTTTATATAAATTCGTATGGTTTTGTTCGCTTCAATCTCCTGATATCTTGCGCATTAGTATGATTTAGTAATCTTCTTTCGTGTTTCAAGGCGAAATCTTGGATAATTTCGCAAATCTATTTGATTTTCAGGTCATCGTCTAGTTCTTCGTTGGTTAGGTAGCGATAGGCATTGGTAATCAGTCGAAGAACCTTGTTTTGACAGCGTTGTATGACTAGTTGATTTGAATTTTTAGTGCAACCCCATATTTGCACCCCAACGGTCCAAATTGGCTTCATAATTGGAGTGTAGATTAACCTCCTTGATTTTGGATCAAGTTGATCTTCCGACTAACCAGTATAGTTATATAGTGTTTTATTTTGGTTCTAATGTGTTTTTCTTCTTGTTTAACGCGATGTTTCCAATTTAATCTACCGTCAAGATAGATTCTAAGGTATTTAGCTGATTCTGCTTGAGGAATCGGGCATCCATTGAGTGATAAATTAAATTTTTATTATTTCGCCGCAATGCAAAATTAACGTGGACAGATTTGAAGCTATTAAGTTGAATTTTCCAATCTCTCGTCCATTTATAGATTTTCTTGACTGCCACTTGCACTTTTTCTATTACCCTAGTCAGAGATGTATCTTTTGCCATAATAACTGTGTCGTCAGCAAAGGTTCCAAGTACTGTTTCTTTTGTCGTTTTGTTGTTTTTTGTTGTCAGCATTGTAAAGCAGATACAGGAAAGGTCCTAAGACGCTACCTTGTGGAACTCCAGCCGAAATAGTTTTAAATGTCGAGAACGTCATTTCGTGTGATACTAAATTTTCTGCCGAAAAGATATGACTCCAGCATTTAACAATAGTTACGCGGTAACAATTTGCTCATGTTACAGATTAATCTCAAATGCCAAACTCGATCAAAAGCTTGTGACACGTCCAGGAATATTGCAGGGCAGTATTTCTTTTCCTCAAACGCTCTTCCTGGTTAATTACAACAAAATGTGTATAAAAGTTATAATTATGTTTACTATTACTTCTAGTATAATTGTATATTATTTCTCTCATATCCTTTACAATATTTTTATTTCAACAAAAAGAATAATTGTCGGCTTTTTGTTATGATTTTGAAATCTGTAGCTAAATCATGGTGAAATGTTGGCATATATTGACTTCTATTTGATGTCCAAAATATTTGGCGCTTAATATTCCCGCTATAAACAAAATTGATTCTTTTGATAATGATATTTTAACATTATAACACTCGCCGGTCGGTAGACTTAATGCTGAGGACCGCAGTTCGGAGCCCTCGTAAAACTGTAGATCCAGTCCAGATAAACCCATAGTTGGTAAAAAGAAGCTTTAAAATACATTTAAAATGAATATGGCCGATTTTAAACTGTAGGCGGGGAAGGTGTAAGCGCTAATACTGTGTGCATGCGACAATTCCATCATTTCCTGAGGATAATTTACTCCACAACATCTCCGGATTTCTCATGGCTCATTTAATCGGCTCGTATTTAATTTTAAAGCCGAGAATAATCCGAGATTGGCGCATGCGTATATACAGCTTTATTTACTTATTTTTTATCGTTATTATTAGATTTAATGTTGAATATATTAGGTAGGTTAATAGGTTCAAGCAGTAAATAAAAATGGTAAAATTTTCGAAATAAAATATTTTACTTTAAAAAACATTGAATAAAACAAAATAATAAAAATATAATTAATGTATGTCCAGCAATTCTATTTTTATATAAACATCATATTACACATCAGTATTTTTTATAAATAGATATACACAAATATGTTAAATAATTGATTTTATGCTGAAACTATATATAAGGAGGGAAACAGACATTGATTTTTTGAAATAACACATTTAATTTTAAAATTTATTGAATAAAATGGAATAATAAAAATAATTTCAATATGCCTTCCTATTTTTATAAAAACAATATATTTAAATAAATTTACATATTTGAACAATTAATAATAACTCCAAGAACCATATAAATAAACATTAATGAAACTAAAATGAATGAACTACGTATTTTAAAGCCGAAAAACATCTCAGTCAATACATCATTATATTTACAAAACAATAATTTATTTACCTATACTCTTATATATTAATGCATTGTATTTTGCTTGTCATTAGATCATTAGTGTGTCGTTGATAGTTTGATATTTTGTTTATTTGATCCAGGTCTACTTTTGTTAACAAATTTAATTATTTCAAAATATCACTGTACACTGTTCTTATATCTTAGCAAAATGCTGTCTAATTTATTCTTCTCTGATTATCCGAATTTCACATTCTTCGAGTTTTACTCTCAACAAACACTAGCCAAATCTTAGCTATAAAATAAAATTGAAATCATTACTAAAATATATTATGTTTAAAATAAATGTCTAGTTATTAGCAGTTACTACAGTTTTTGCTACTATTCTTAATGGACAAACCTCATAAATGACTTGACTACTTCCAGCACAAGAATCATTATCTTCTCTGTTCTTATTATCATTAAAATTTGGCATATGTTCGTACCTAATTCAGGTCGTTGAAAATCATGTGTCATAAATTTGACAGCTAAACTTCCCACTGTAAATAAAATTTATGCAGTTTGGATTTTATAACTTTTAAAAAGTTAACCTTATATTCTGCACTTACCCTTATTCCTCCTTATTTTAAAACCAATGTTTGTTAAATCACCAAGAATGACACAACACATTAATTATTATTACAATAGAATTGTTGGTGTAACACAAAATCTAAATATTCTAGATTTTTGTCGTTGTTTTGATCTGATCGACCATACCTATCGACACGAAAAGACTTAGAAGGACGCCATTAGAAAATGAAGACAATATATTTTCATACAGCTTATTCTTTTCTATAACTTATTCAATGCAGTAGAGTGGGCATGCGACAAATCCGGAGATGTTGTGGAGCAATGTATCCTCATTTCCTGCAGTTTAGCGTATTCTAGAATGTTTCTGTTTGTAAGTCGACCGTAGAAGTATGATTTTACGTTGTGACGTAAAATATAGTAGCGCTATAGCGAAAAATAGACCAATAAAGAGTTAAAGTAGGTTTGGGTAAAACGATTGCGAATATAATGACCCTTTAAGTTCCTATTTTATATTTTTCTACAGACAACAAATTAATGTGACATGCAAAAATTTCATTCTAATATAGAATTCTACAGATTCTTGCATGCAGCTTTTTCAGATTCATAACACAGAAACACTGCAAAAGGGAACCTAGTTTTATAGATATCCAATTGGTGTTTATATACAATTTGTTTTTATGATAACTTAAATCTAGGTAAATAACTAGGAGGACCCATCGGTAAAAATCAGATGGTTTGATTCTTTTGAATCTGTGTCGTGTTCTGATGGTATCCAAAAGTTGCAATACTTCAATATTCTCATGAGAATGGAGTTTTTCATCATGCCGCCTTGCAATTCTCTTGATTTCTTGTTTTGTTTTTTTTTTTTTGCATCAAGCAGAAGATTCGTTCCAAGATATTTAGCGATGTTGCTATATGGAATGATCTGTTAGTCGTGCTTAGTATTATTGGTGCTTCTACGGTCTGATTGTAGGTGAACTGCATATGCGCAGATTTACTTTCATTAATTTTTATTTTCCAAGCTTGTGTCCAATTATTTATATTGCCACTTGCCTGTTGTAATTTTCTTGAATCTTCTATTGTTTCTGACAGCTATAATCGCAGTATCATCAGCAAAAGTAGCTGTCGTAATATAGTCCATTTGTCGTATATCACAAGTGTAGAGTAAATAAAGCATTGGTCCCAGTACATTTTCTGTAGTTTATGAACAAGGCCTTCATGCCAAACCTTATCGAATGCTTGTGCTACATCTAAGAATATAGCTGTGCATACTATTTACTTTCGTAGTCTTACACTAAAGGTTTACCCTTTATAACATATGTTAACATATGTTTTCAATAACATATGTTATTCTGTGGACCTGGTCAACTGTTGAATGTTTGTTAATAAACCGATATTTTGCAGAAATATTATTACTTATACTAGACTTAGATAAGATAACTTATTGCAAAAATATTTAACGTATTTTATTCTTAAAATACGTTATATAGAGTATATTCTAAAAAACAAAAAAATCTTGAATTTAATTGAAAATAATTCCACCTATAATTCCTAGAATCACTTCCCTTCAACTCTTTTGATGAAAATTGTCTCAGTCGTCAATGCCAAACATGTTATGCATCGGTGAGCAGAAAAATGTGTTACGCAACAACTTTTACTAAAGGACAAATAACCAGGAAAGAGTTGTTTACAATGGTGACAAAAGTGAAAATAATTGTTTTACAATTTTTGTCGTTAATTTTTAGTTCATTTCAATGAATACATTCTTAAATCAATTTTAGATGTATAATTCTTGCAAAACCAGTTCAATAAATTGTTTGTGGATCGTAACAGCAGTTACTATAAATCATTTTACGAAAAAAACTAGATTACTAAAACTTTCAGATTGTTTGAAGTAGATGAATCTTTAATCAGTTTTAATTTTGTTAATCTATTAGCAAAATCTATTCATGGGGCTCCTGTATTTTCTTCATGGTTTTCTGCTGGTATCCGCTCTGTTATCAAATTTAAAATTTATCTCTGATTATTATTTTCTCTTAGTGTTTTAATATTTTTATTTTCCTTAAAGGATTCTCATTCTTATATTCATGTTGTTATAGTTCAATTTAATTTTTCTCGTTCACCATATTTATTTACTGGCACCGTAACTACAATATATTTATATTTATTTACCTCTTCAAATTCTTTGTTATAACTTTTTTCTATGTTTCTAATTGTTTTTTAATAACATTGAAAACTCTTAAATTTTTGTATTTTCCTATATTACATTTTTGTGATAACTTTAATTTGTGTTAGTGTCATATTTACAAGTCTTAATTTAGCAAATATTTCTTACTTCACTGTGACTTCCAATAATCGATAGTGTCAATGGACTTGCATACCAATACCGATCATTAAAATTATCATTTTATATTCTAGAGTATTCGCTGTTATCTTCTTAAAATTATTGAATTGGTGAATATCATTTCAACTCCTATTCCAAAGTAATATCTATTATTTGTTTAAGCACACAAACATTTGATCAAGAAATTGGTTATAGAAAAACTATTATTGATTTTCTTTTTGGAAATCCACATTTGCAATGTTTTATTTTCAACCTTACCTCTTTATGTTTTGTACTATAACCAATATGTCCCTTATATTCAACATGTTTTATTCAGCAATGCCATTACTCTGTAATTCCTGTTTATATTTAATTTTTTGTTTACAAATTATCACTATTTGTTATATATGAACATTTTAAAAATACTTTTAAGGGTTCTTTAAAGCTACTCCTAAATATGTTATACTAAACTTTTTTTGACTTTCTTTTTTGTTTCAAAATTAATTCATAATAATTATCAAGTAAAGGAAACATTTAGAAGGTGTTTAAGAATTATTTAAGTTTGCTTTGTAATTAGAGACAATAAAAAATTTTAAAAAACCTTTAAAATTCGTGACCGAGACAAATCTAAGCCCAACATTGCTCATTAAATTTGTGATTGAAATAATAAAGAAATGTCAGATTGGAAAAAGAAAACTGCACATACAGAACTTAAAATGATGGTAAAATATAAAAAATCAAAATATTGTTAGTAGGTTTTCTTGAAGATGAACGGTATTCCTACTGTTGCGATAACAGCAGGTTCGAATCCTGCTGCGGCATGGTCGTAAATTTATGGTTAAAATGTGTGATTGTGCTAAGCAAGAGTGTAAAATCCGACAAGGAAAATAATCCCAGTCACGCCAATAACCAGGCTGGGTAAAACCGGATGTATTCTGGGATGATTTCTCTAAAGTTGGTTACTGGCCAATCCGTTTAATGCTGAGGCCCGTGGTTCGGAGCCCACGTTAAACTTTAGGCCCAGTCCAGATAAACCTATAGTTGGTAAAAGGAGACTTTAAAATATATAAAAAAAAAGATATAAGTAATTTAATTAACAACTGTTCAGTTGTATTTTTTTTTGTTACGTAATATTACAAAAAAAAAATCAATTTTAATTGATGTTGATGTACTTAAATTCAGTGTTCTTGACAATTATTTTATTTTTACTCATCTCTATTTTAAATAATTCAATTTACTTAAATACAATGTACATTTAGCACATTAATAGTATAATTAACAACGTTCTTCGAATCTGTAATACGTAAAATGAACCCCGAAACACAGCAAAGTCGATTAGTCCTTGTGTTTTTTCAAATTAGATTACTAAAAAATTTACATTTACTGTTCATGTTTCGTAAACTGGATATCCCATTTATAAAATATGTCATGTAACCGCTGGTGCAAAAAATCTTTACTTCGAATTGAAAATTTACACAAACCAAATTCCCCGTGTCTGTATACGCGTTTATCGTCGTTGTCAATTGTGGAACAGTTCCTTCTCAGTTTTCGATCTGGTACCATCATTACAAAGGTGATGATCGGGAAAAGTTTTTGATTAAACATTAATAATAGTGTACCTATTGGTGTTAGGGAAAATTAAGGGAAATCAACTGGTTTATTTTTACATGTTTGGTGTTGATATAAGCGAATATGTTAACCGGATGGAGACTAAAGTTATCAAAATGTAAGTAAAAGCATTACTAAATATGAAACTTCATTGAAATAATATTTTATTTCGGTATGTAAATCCTAAATTATTCTCAGTAACTAACACTAATAAAACATTATATTTGTAGCTTAGAATAAATTCATTTTTTGAAAATATTTACTTAGACAATTTTTAAAGTATTCAAAAAGCAAATATTGTCATTAAAATTTGACTCTTTAAAAATATTCATTTTTACTTAAACGCTTATCGAGATTTTAGTCCAGTGTAAAAATATTTTCGATTTATATATGGATGAAGTTTTAATTATTATAACGTTCTTGTACTATTTCGAGCATTCTTATATTATTTTCAAAGGCGTGTGCACTTATCTAAAATATCCAGAGTAATAGTTTACTTCAATCAAGATGTATTGGAAAATAATGGAAAAAAGTTCCCACCGTTTTCCAAGCAATGAGAAGGAAATTTACTAACTAATGTGTTTAAAAGGAAAGATAATTTAACGGAGTAATTCTAGTAAAACTAAACTTAATTATTTGGATTATATTTAATTGGAACCTCTATGGGAAATTATTATAGTTTTTAACTTCATTTCATTTACATCATATGCTGTAAAACCAGGGCAAACTTACTTAATAAAGAAACAAATGAAATTAAAATATTTTTCTTGATTCTACTTTATATATTGCAATGTTAATTATATAATGAAAATAAAAATTTACGCGAATTGTAATTTACGGGATATTTAGAAAATTAATTCAGGCACACTATAAAACTATAATAAATAATATAATTTTGTTATTGTGTTAACTATTTCAATGCTCTGTATTCAAAAAGAAACTCTGTGTGATCCAAAATATAGTAAGACTTACTTAATAAAACAAACCGAATATTTATTTTCCCAAATTTATTTTGATCTTTTTAAAAATGTCCCCCTTGATAACAATTAAAATTTGGTTTGATTTGATGTACAGTTTGAGGTCATTTTCAATTCAATGTTGATATATTTTTAAATTCAAAATAATAACTTCGAAATTATTTGTAAATTTAACGACTAACCCAGAAATGTTTAAAACCGACAGGCTAAAAATTGTTGATGGGACTGAAATTCTTTAATCATGGTGGTGTATTAAAATAGAATGTCAGATTAAAAATAAACGTTGCGATTATTTTTTGTAAATCATTATGTTAATTTTCTGGAAAATTTTGATTCATTGATAATTAAAATAGACAGAAAATTACATTTCATCCTTATATTGTTTGACACAACGATAGTCTCACATAGGTGTTAACAATTTATTAGCCTAGCATTTACCTACTAGTTATCTTCTTATCTAAATTAAAACATCACAAAACTGAATAGTAACTAACAATGAAAATAAATATTGAGCAACAAATCACAGCAGTTACGATTCTATTAATAGCGAAAATTCGAACAACCTCAATACTGTTGGGCCGTAAGAAAAAAATGATTTGATTAAAACAATAGAAAGGGTATTACAATGAACAACTGTTTAATGCTTAAGTTAACAAAAACAGCTTAAAAATGAGCTCGTATTAACCGCCAAGAAATATCTGTCATCATTTTCCAACTATGAATGGTATTTGACTGAAGATTAGTTATTTATTTTTATAATTATACTTCGTAATGTACTTCGAACAATATGCCAATAAACAAAGTATTTCCAAAGGATCAGGGCTTATTTGAATAAAAGACATAATAATATCATAAAAATATAAAAGTTTGATTACAACACAAATTATAAACTAAGCTGATCTAATACATAAACTGCACCTCGCCTGTTATTTACATTAAATTTATTAAGAATAATTGTTGTTGCTATAATATATAAAATTTTTACAATTTGTTGGTAGTCAGAATATTTTACATCGCATGAAACGAACTATATTTGTTTGGTATCGATCAATTTTTACACTTCTTCAGTATTTCGAACCCAAGTGTCGGCCAAGCCATGCTGCATCGATCTGAATAAGTGATAAAACAAAAGAACTTTCCATTTGAGCTGCAACATTTTCCTTGCTATTTGGAAACAATTGATTCATAAACTACTAAATTGTGT
Organism: Rhynchophorus ferrugineus; assembly: GCF_030347505.1. Taxonomy (NCBI): domain Eukaryota; kingdom Metazoa; phylum Arthropoda; class Insecta; order Coleoptera; family Curculionidae; genus Rhynchophorus; species Rhynchophorus ferrugineus. Next base: position 49,085,478 of record NW_027472580.1, read on the forward strand.
GAAAGTTCTTTGAAAGTTTGAGCTGGATTTTCATCCAATAAGTCCTTCAATTAATTATCTTTGACATTAATTATTAATTACATTAATAATTAGCCTTATTCAAATCGTTCAAATAAAAATTAATACCTGACGATAATCAAAACCAAACACCAAAAGAGTCGAGGAAAAATGAATGTTGAAGATGCAATTTGGAACGTTCTATTATTAGCGTCTGCATACAATGAATAACTAAAAAGTACTAAATGAAAAACTCTTAAATTACGTAAAGAAATGTTAAAACCATCAAATTCAACAGTTAGTAAATTACTAATTTATTTCGCATTACCACCATCATATATGACTGATCAAAATGCATGTAAACTAATACTAACTTGTTCTAACTAATAACACGTTACTCAGTTCTCCCAACAAACTAACAAAACCAATTATTTTTTTAAGTTATACGAGTTTATTCATCATAATAGAGAGTATGCGTATTATATAGCAAAAGTATTTTGAAGTAGAATTCGTCTTTGGTCATATCGGAGAACTTTCTATGCACCTAAGCGTATATTTGATTAATGTGTTGGTTTGGTAATTTTAAAACTACGGTGTTCCCAAATTTTTATATAAAGTCATAGACATATAATCTTCTGATATCAAGCTGATATTTGCTAGACTTTAATTTTTTTATGCTGGTATGATCTCGTTTAAACTCCGCATAACAAGCAATAACAATTCATTTGATACACGGTCTTCATGATGCTCAGAAAATATACCGTGGCAACATAGTAAATAAAACATCCAAAGAAGTTTTGTACTTACGTCATCTAAATTTGTAACGCCAAAATGTCGTAATTTTGCCGCATCAACTCTGAGTATTATGTATTATGATTTGACATACAACGAAATTTTAATCTAAATTAAATAATTAAACAAAAATAATGTTATCGAATATAATTTATTTTAACATTATAGTAAATCTAATGTATATATTGTCGAAGGACTTAAAACTACAATTAAATACCCAGTTTTAATACTTTGCAGTTTAGGGTTGTGTTTGATTATATTTACATTGAACTCTTTTCCACACCACTTATGACTTAGAGTTCTAGGTGCGTTTGTAGTTGTATCCCCTGGAGGCCTAATCCACCTAATTAGCAATTGTATATCCAAGTGATATATTTTACTTACAGTAGAAACCATATTTACATTTTACGTTTAGATCTTGTATCCTTCAGTTCAGTGTTTCATTGTAAAGACATTTTTGTATCACTGTATTTCTCCTTAGTTTGTTCTGTTAATATCTGTATACATCTTTCTTGATAAAACTAGATTTAATCAGTGCATTCTCCTTAATACCTTTTCCATATCTGTAAAACAGTTACTATTCTTTCACTCCTGACACATTTTAACCAAATGCTCATATATATTCTGAACTATTTCACAAATATCTGTCCACATTTCCTACAGTTATCATATATTAACTATATACTCACCTTTACTTTCCACAGTTATTACCCTGTCTTAGAAATTGACAGCATTGAATCATATCATATTCAGAAAGTTTCATTCAAGTGAATAACTAAGCTGTTAATTTCCAATATATCTAACATTTTTTCACAAGTCCACCATTTGCCTATTTCTTCTTTAATATGTCTGATCGAGTTGATCCAAACACAAGGCGTTATTAATCATTCCTGTTTCCAGCATGAAGTAGAATATATCTGCAATAAATTATAAGTAAATATTATGACTAATAAAACTTAATCAATCGTTATTCCAACGTTTACCTTTTTCCGTCAACTATTGTTGTTTTAACACTATTTTTAATATCATCTTGCCATGAGTGACCATTCATCCCATTCTAAAATATCCATAAATAATATTTAACAGTAAAATTGTTGACTTCTTTAATGAATTTTACGGGCAAGAGGGGGTCTGCATTATCTCGTTCCTACTCAAAGTAACTGATTGGAGAAGCAATCTGTTTGGCTTCGAAATTTTCAATCAACGTAATAAAAAGCAGCAATTTTAAATTTCTCAAAACAAGCAAAGCATTAATATAACGTTTGCCGGTTTATAAGCTCTTATCATTAATGTCTTGAAGAATTTTGTATACGTTTGACAACCAGACGACTTTGGCAGGCTAGTTCGGTAACACGTTCGAACTTATCACACAGCATTGTGTCTCTTTTTAACTAGAATAAAATTATAAAGAAAATTTTGTCTGATTCTAAAAGGAATTTACAAATTGCGGCAAGCAATACATTAAAGATCCCGATAACGTATATACAAAACTTGTTTGGACAGACTACAGAATTCTTCAAACGATTAGAGCATTTGAACTCATACAGAGAGCATTCAGTAAATAAGCACAATTGTATGAAAAGAAATACGCTAACACCTCTACTAATGAGACCTGAATTCTTATTTTGAACGTTTTGCTAATTAGCATTGTCATGATAAAAAGTTGTAATTTAAATTGTCATATCACTCTGTAATAACAGAAAAGCAATATTTATTTTTACCATAATGATATAATATGTTCAAAATGTAAATAACAAAACGTCAAGAATCTTTCAATTTGATTAAGATATTATCATTATCTTTATTTGTTTAATGTTGATAAGTTACTTCACATAATAAATAAACAATAAAATTAGTTCAAAGTAAATATTTTGGTTAATCACGGGTTTGAATACTGCTCGGCCATGTATTTCAATTTATGTTTGCGACTATCCGTACGTAAGAATGTAAAATCTACCAATGAATATATCAGTCACATCTGTAATTTGGAGAGTATGTCTTTTGGTGTAGTATCTAAGTTGGTAACTCAACACTTTGTACGCTTAATGCCGAGGACCCTGATTAATAGTTATTAAAAAGTCATCACTGAAATATAATTAAGAATACATATATTTTCAACAAATGCTCGTTTTTACAGAAAATAATATGTCATAATTCCTATAAGATAATAGTAATATTTAATAATATGAATTCTTAACAATATAATGATCTATACGTAAAATGCTTTGACGCACTTTGAAGTGAACAACAAAAGAAATTGGCTCTTCAAAATATTCCATTCTGTTCTACCTTAATATTCCATAACTTAAGCCGCATTTTATCTACAAGAATTAATTCTCTTTATAGTTAATACTGACTTGTCTAAATATAATGTTATACTCTATAACAAAAATTTTGCGAATTTTTTCCATTTCCACGAAATGGTTACTTTATAATTCACTATAACACTCTTTGTTGTAGGTTTTTTAATACCACAAAGATACGTACTAGGAATCATGGGATTTTTTGCAATAGCAAATGCATATACAATGAGGGTGTCTTTATCTCTAGCGATTACTGAAATGGTAGTCCCAATTAAAACTACACAGTATTACGATCCAGATGCATGTATACCAGAAGAGACTAATGCAACAAATAGTGTTATAAAGGTACATTTAGGTCATTTTCGCTGATTTATTTGGCTAGAAAAAGAACTTTGTAGGATCAAACAACGCTTTATGATTGGGATGAAAAGACCCAGGGACTTATTTTAAGTTCCTTCTATTGGGGTTATGTCATCACTCATCTTCCTGGTGGAATATTAGCTGAAAAGTTCGGCGGGAAATATTCCTTGGGCTTAGGTATTTTATCTACCGCCATTTTTACACTGATTACTCCTTTTGTAATTATTGGTACCAATGGAAATTGGAAGGCAGTTACAGCTTTAAGAGTAATAGAAGGCTTTGGTGAGGTAAGTTTTTAGGTAAACCATTTTAATAATAATTACTCGATGCTCCCAGTGATAGATATATTATTATAAATAACAATCATAACAATGTATAGCATGGCTACTTGGAAATTCATCCGTCAGTTCAATAAAATTAATTGTGTGTTACATAATATTAAAATAATGGTTTGGGTAAAAACTAATGGGGTTTTTTCCATGTTTCTCAAAGGAAATATGTTTCTTTATATTTATGCAAATATTTTTATTATATTCAAATAACGTTCATATAAGAATAAATTATATATTTTTAATCGATGACCTTTTGCTACTTGTTATTACTTTGTAACAAAACCATAATTCAGTCTCTGTAAAACTTCTTATATTTCTAAGATATTTAACAGCTTCATTCGATTAAGAAAGCTTGGCAGAAACTAGAACAAATTGTAGTCGTAGTCGAATGAAACAAAACCCGAGCTATACGATGTACTAAAATTTCCGTGTTAATCTCCCTCAATTTTTGCCGTGTCGCTATTAAAAACGTTTTTTTAAAACGAGTTTTATAACGGAGGAGTTTTTAGAATTAAATCCAGCAAACTAATTTAGTTTCCAGCTTACGTTATATTAACTCGTCTGCGTCGCATTTTAAAAAATCAAATTATTGCGAAAATTAGTTTCTGGAATACATTTCTACACAAATAAACTTTTGACCTGCTAAGAACCGAAATGACTTTTCCTCTAAATTATATTCATCTACAGAATTTCTTTCAATAGGTATATAAACCATTTCTAACGTTTATATATTTCTTATAAAATAAATAATCTATAACATATTTAGAGAATTATCTAGAAAATATATTGAAAATAAATCAGATATTTTCCTGATGAATGACATCATTTTCTTTATAAAATTAGAATGACGAGCGAACAACGGACAAATTGTGAACAATAAAAAATCACTACACTATCATAAGTATAAGTGACCCTAGAAATGATTAAGGCCAGTACGGAAATGTTATTTCAACTGTTTGGCGTTCTGATTACGTAAATGTGTTGATCGAAGAGAATACCGTCAGTTTATAAGAAGTATATATACATTTGAGGAGGAAATTTATAACATCAAAGACAGCGAAAAAACAAACGGAGAAGGACCGGCAAGTTTTAGACCATTCATTATTCTTTCGACTAAATACTAGACCTGCTTTCCACTGAATATTGGATCTGATTTTGGCGAGTTTTGAAAACTAAACATAATGCCCTCAAAATCAATCAACAAAGTACTCCAGTCATCTTATGTTGGTCCAGTCAGGTGTATGCAAGTGCTAAACAAATTATAGATTGCATATTGAGTTCGCCAATGAGATGTAATCTCCCAATGTCAATTCTGCGTTTGAAACGAGTATCCATCAATCAATTCTTACAATTATCCATCAAGAGCTTTATCGGCTGCCCGGCTCGTTATTTGCCTTACAATTTAAAATTACCACTTTTGTTTCCTCCGCTCTCCATTAATTTTAACACCATTTACTCCGTATTAAATTAGTAATATAAAATTGTTAGCAAAAATTATTTATTCGGCCAAAATCCGAAACAATAAGTATTTTTAATAAAATTTAATATACTGAAATGGTGAATGCGCCAGTTACAAATATTTCGAAACAAAATTACAGTGCAAATATTTATGCCTAAACATGCACATTATCATAATATTTAATAGATAATAATATTTTAGGGCACAACGTATCCAGCTCTTACAGCTCTATTAGCGAAATGGGTACCACTAAAGGAACGAGCCACCATCGGTAGCCTTGTTTATTCTGGAAGCCAATTCGGTACGATGTTTTCCAGTATCACTAATCAAATAAATTTTACTTTCTATCTATTCTAGGAACAATTCTTAGCAACCTTATAAGTGGGGAACTGATACGATACACTCAGGATTGGGCTTCGGTGTTTTATTTCTTTGGTGGTCTCGGCATAATATGGTTCATTATTTGGGTGATGTTATGCTACTCGGAACCAGAAAGTCATCCATTTATCACCGATCGCGAAAAGGAATATCTACAAAAGGAATTGGGTAATTAAAAAATGAGCTAATACTACTGTTATTAAAAATGTTTTCTAATGGGTTCTTTGATTGGCTCAAATGAATGCCAATTTTTGATTAATAGAAGAAATTATAAATAATCATCACTACTTTTAACGTCTTACTATTTTTTATCACAATACAAATTTATACTGTATTTGTTATAGTATATACATATTTATATATATTCAATAATTTATCCATATAATAGTTTTAAAATATATTGGAATAATTAATAAAATGTATAAAACCTTCTGACATGATGCCAAAACAATTGTATAAACAAGAATAAATGTTTAACTAAACTACTTCTTAAAATATTTTACAACACTCTTTTACATGTTATTTAACGGCATCAATTTAAATCAAAATACGTCGGTTACTGTTATCAAGTCTCTGAATTTGTTTTAATCGCAGATATCTATTGGTAAAAATGCTAATTATAAATATAAACAACCTAACGTAACTGTTAGATTCAATGGTTTTAACATTTCTCTGCGTTTTCCATTTAGTTGTTACAAATTAATGTAATGTTTTTTTAGAGTCGCTCCAGACTAACTACGGCGCCCTCTACTAGACATTGTTTTTCTTTTTCTACATATTAGAACAGGGCTCTCTTATCGGTAGAAAACATATTTAACAATAGTATTATTAAGTTTACATTTAGTATACATACGGTAATCATGGAATGTTCGAAATTATATTTATATCTTCAATACACTTGAACAAATATGCTGACAAAACCCATAAAATTCTTTAAGAAACTTACAATGACGCTACTCCTTTATTGAAGCCAAAACATTCGTACTAGAGACATTCAACAAGTTGCTTGGAATAATACTTCAGAAATTAAAAACACAACTAAAGGAATTAATTATCCAAAAGGAGTGAAGGAAATGGTAGCTGCAAAACGTAAATTATGAAAAAAATGGCAACAAAACAGAACATCTGAAAATAAAAATAGTTTAAACAATATAACCCAAAGACTGAAAAATGAAAATACTCACTCTGGAAAGCCACAAAATATCTAAAGCGGTCATGTCTACACAGGCCATCTATGAGACCTATGTGGGAATTGGGCACGTGACAATCACCAAAAAGCAGAAGCATTTGCTGAATATCTAGAAAACACTTTCAAACCAAACTAAACTAATACTGAACATAATTTGCCAGACATAGAAGCTGAAAATTCGATGATTGAATTAGTCACGCCGAAAGAGCTAACCAAAGTTTTTAAAACTGACATTAACCCTAGGAAATCACCAGGCTACGATTTAATAACAGGAGAATTACTGCAAAAACTACCAAGAAAGGGAATTATAAAACTCACCAACTTGATCAATACAGCCTTTAGATTAACATGTCCCACGCATTTGGAAGAATTTTTAAAAACTCCTGTTGAAAAGAATAAAACTGATCATAGAGAGAAAAAACCAAATACCAACACACCAGTTTGGGTTTATTAACAAGCACTTAATAATTGACCAGGTCCACAGAATAACAGATGTTATTGAAAAGCCTACGAAACTAAAAAGTATGCTCAGCTATACTCTTCGATAAGTTCTGGCATGAAGGCCTTGTTCATAAACTACAGAAAATGCTACCAAAATAACACACCGAATTAATAAAATCATACATTACAACCAGAATGTTTAGAGTCAAACAAGAAGAAGCTTACTCTACAATAAAAGAAGCTAAAGCAGGTGTACCACAAGGAAGTGTACTGGGACCAATGTCTTATCTACTCTACACTTGTGATATACCACAAATGGAGAATATTACGATGGCTACATTTGCTCATGATACTGCGATTATAGCTGTCGGAGACAATAGTGCAGAAGCCTCAGGAAAATGACAACAGGCAAGTGACAATATAAATAATTGGAAACACAAGCTTGGAAAATAAGAATTAATGAAAGTAAATCTGTACATGCGCAGTTCATATCAACAGACCATACAAGCACAAATAATATTAAATAATACTATCATTCCATATAACAACAACGCTAAATATCTCGGAATGAATCTTGATGCAAAACTTCACTGGAAGGGACATATAAAGAAGAATAGAAAAGAATTGGAATTGAAATATAAGAAAATGTACTGGCTAATTGCAAGAAAATCGCAATTATCAGTACATAATAAATTGATATTTTATAAGCAAATACTGAAACCTATATGGACATACGAAGTTCAATTTAGGGGATGTTCTGTAAGGAGTAACCTAAATAAAAACAAATTTTTCAGAACAAACTCCTGAGAGGTATTGTGGGCGCACCAAATACTATAGGATTGATTACCGATATTGAGGCTTTCAGACACCCACACTCAGTCAGGAAATCAAGAGAATTGCAAGGGGGTATGAGAAAAGATTCCATCCTCATGAGAGTATTGCAATATTGCAGCTTTTGGATATCGACTAAAAAGAATTAAACCATCTGATCTTGTGTGGTGTTGTGTAGTAAAGTGCATATAATAAAAAATATAGCAGTGACATGTATAAACAATATTTCACCAGAGACTGAGATAGCGCCGATGGGTCCTCCTAGTTATATACCTAGATTTAAGTTATCATAAAGACAAATTGTAGGTTAGACGGAAACCACTAGTAACAATGTAATAATTGAATAATAAAAAAATGTGAAAATCCAAGTTAAATAACTTTCAGGCGGCTTGGTTCGAACATGGTTTCAAAGTGTTGAAGAAGTGCGAAAATGAACCGATAATGAGATAGCTGACCAATCAACATCGTGCTTTACACCCTATATCGAGAAAGATAACAAAAAGTTGTAGAAAATTATTAACACAACTTTTATTAATATATAACGCACTGATTTGTCTTAATAAATGCCTCTTTAAAATTGAATAATCGAAAAAAATATTAGAATATGTGCAAGCACCTAATCAATATTTTTCCATATATTTCAATATATTTGAATTATATTGATTACAATCAAATAGTACTAATACTTAATTATTTTGTCTTTTGCCTTTTAGGAAGTCTATCTACTGAAAAACCACCGATTCCATGGAAAGGCATTTTAACTTCTGTTCCGGTTTGGGCACTAGTTATCACTCAAGTGGGCCACGATTGGGGATTCTTTACCATGGTCACTGATTTGCCTAAATATATGAAAGATGTGTTGAAGTTTAACGTATCTCAGAACGGAATTTGGTCTTCAGTACCCTACGTAGTTATGTGGTTCACTTCCTTGGGTTCAGGATGGCTTTGCGATTTTTTAGTCAAGAAAAAAATAATGGGACTAACATTTTCACGAAAATTCTTCACTAGCATAGGTATGTATAATTGTATAATAATCAATTATTATGTTAAATTAACACGAGAGGATTTTTATTACAAAGTATCATCTTTCGCTAAGAGAAAGTCTGTATCCATAAAAACACATATACATATAATAGAGAACTTGAAAAACGTGTCGTTAAAATATCCACGTTACTTATTGTTTACCTTTAACTTTTATCTATTTCAAATTCAAAAAGAAAGAGCTGTTGGTAAATGTTTTATCTATAAATACAATCAATATGTATTATAAAATATAATCATTACTGTATATTGCTATATACGAGGGTCACTATTTACATTATGGGAATAAGAAAAAAACAAATAGTTAAGCTGCGAATATTTTTTTATTGTTTTTCAAAGTACTCGCTACGATGATCGATACACTTTTGCATACGCTTAAACCAATTTTCAAAGCATTTATTCCATTCCGAATGAGGTATTTTCAAAACATGATTTTTGAACGCTTCAATAGGTTCTTCGGGCATTGAAAATCGTTGACCATGCAATTTGTTCTTCACGGATGCGAACAAAGAGAAGTCATTGGGTGTCACATCAGGGCTATATGGCAGATGTCCCATCAATTCGATGTTATGGATGCTCAAATAGTCTCTTGTTTGAGCCGATGTGTGATAGCTCGCATTGTCATGATGAAGAACAATCCAGCGTCTCTTGATTGTTTTCCTTATTTCACCGAAGATGGTTGTGTACCAACCAGAATTTACTGTTTTACGATCTTCTAAAGGCACTGTTGCAATATGATCAGTTTTACCAAAGAAACAGGCCACCATTTTCTTTGAAGTACTTCGTGCGCGAACCATTTTAGTTGGATTTGGTTAATCTTGGAACACCCATACAGTCGACTGCTGCTTATTTTTGGGCTCATACGAATATATCCATGATTCGTCACCTGTCACGATTTTATAAACGTCTTTTTTAGCACCGCAATTGAATTTCTTTGCACCAATCGACATGAGTCTTTTTTTGAGCGATTGTCAAATTGCGTGGGATCCAACGCAAACATAACTTTCGCACACCTAGGTGTCCATAAAAAATATACTGGTGTAACTAATGTTTAGGGATACCTCAATCTCACAATAGGTGACATGACTATCTTGCTTAACCATTTCGCACACAGCTTCGATGTTTTCTGGCACCACAGCCGATTTTGGACGACCTTCACGAACTCGTCGAACAACTAACTACGATCATGATTGAATTCACTAAACCAGCGATACACGGTGGTTTTTGATGGAGCTTCATCGCCAAACATCAAATTAAGTCGATTGATGCACTCTTGTTGTGACAATCCACGTCGAAAATCGTAAAATATCATCGCAAGAAATGTTCACGATTTTTTGCCAAGACGAAACATTCAAGTAAATATAAAATAAACAAATAGCATCCTTGCGACAAAATGTTGTGAATACGTATATTGTCAAAAATGTCAATTTACGATGGAACCGTCAGATGGACTCAGATAACAGCAGTGTTGCCAATTTCCGAAATGTAAGTAGTGACCCTCGTATAATCCGAATAATAATAATTAAATAGACAATGTTAAAATAAAAGTTATATTAAAATAAATATTCATAAATAGTAAAAAGTAACTAATCTAAATAAAAAAATAAGGAAAATATAGTTTTCACTAATTATAATAGTCATCACTCCATAGTTAGGGCTGGGGAACAACGTGTACTTCTCAAACAGTACACTGATGTTGGTGCCACGAACATTTTTCACCAAATCTCGCCACAGTTTAACATCGGCCGCAGTATTCTGACCGAGCACAATGTGAGTCGCTTATATTTTAGATGTTTTTCGATGATCTTGATTCATGTCGATTTCGCTACAAAAGTCTGCGAGGAATTCGTTCACTTTTGATTCGACAGGAGTGTCCATATGGTCTGGATTGAACTTCTCTAAATTTGTTCCATAACTGTGTTCTAATTATCGCATTCTAAACGAATGATTTCATAGCTAATATGATCTTGGAGAAAAACGTACAGAAATTACCTTAACCATCACATTTGAAAGACATATAATAAATCATTCAGAATAATGAGCAAGATAACCAAACACCGTCTTAGAGAACCAATAGCCACAGTAACTTGGCTGATTCGGTGTATTACATCGACGGTAGATGCCACTTTTTGTTCCAATATTACCGATCCCACTTGTTCCAACTAGATTTATAACGATTTTGGTATTGTCTTAATTAATTCTAGAAACATATGGTTCTGCGGTTTGAACTATATCATATAAAATGCTAGAAGCCTCAATATCTTTATCATCGAATATAGAGCTATCATCAGCAAATATCAAATCGCGCAAAGAGTTTGTAGTATCATATTCAATACCAATTATAATATCACATTTTATTGTTATTTTTCGACATAACTGTCTGCATCATTTACCAGTTCACCTGATTTTATTTAGTCTAAATTTTTTCAATCTTTTGCAAAATTCTGAAAATGCCAGTATACAAATATACTTTTTAGAAAGTTTGCCCGTTTTTTATTAGTTTTTAGTTTTACATATATTTTACTTTTTACGTTCAATATTTTTCAGTATTTTTTTTCGTAACATCTTTCATCTTAAAGCCTACCTATATTTAAAAAAACTATGGACTATTATTAATTTTATACTACAATTTTCCAACCAAGGTGTGTAGCGACTATGTAATTGTGAAATGACATATTTGCAAAAATATATATGACCAAGGTCTGGCTCTTTTCATACATCCCTCGTATGACGTGTAACTTTAAGGTAAGAAAATTGAGTAAATATATTATATTCAAAGGTCGACAATGATTCTTCCAAATACATTTTAAACATATTTAAATATTTAAATAAGATATAATTGGTTAATTTTTTACTAATAATATCAGCTAAATATAAAATTTACAGTAATTAAGTACTTTCACCATTATTATTTCTAAATATGAAACAATTACAAAACTGGTACCATGAATGGTCGCTATCGTTAAATTATATTTGCTCTAGTTTAGTAATACTAATTAGATAATGTTAAAGCTGAATAGAATAATGAATTGTTGGCTGTTATAATGAATTTAAAAATGGTAACAAACGTTCAAGAGGATATAACTGACAAGAAATAAAAACAACGTTTGATGTTGGAGTTATTTTTTGCAATATGATAATTCTGATTTTCTTGGTAGCAAAGTGGGAATATTAATGTAAAAAGCAAAGAAATAGTAAAAAATTGGACATTTTAGTCAATTACAAAAATAAAATAAATCAAAGCTATTCATTCTTCATATACTCTTCTTATTCTAGAGGGGCCAGAGCAACTATTACTTGTTCTTAAATCTCATAAAGTGGGAAGGTCGGAATTCTGCGATGTGAAACTGTGGCCAAATCTAGTTTATATATCAGTTATTATATATTAAAATAAAAAAAATAAAGCTATTATAAGGACACCCCCTTCAGTAGAAGCTTAAAGAGTGGCAAAAAGGAGATATATTTTTGTTTCTAGATTGGAGATTATTTATATTATTAATGAGAAGAAACTGGTTTTCAATGTGTAAATAAGGAATAGAAACAAAAACTTGTACTTTGCAATTTAAAAACATATGTCAAGTGAGTTGAAGAAGTTTATAGAACTTTATACGAAATTCAGAAAAATATATTATTGAATACAAAAATTCTATTTCAGTTATAATAAAACCATACATCATTAAAATAGCTATTGTAGACAACTTGCGTAGTCGAAACTGTATATGACAATTTCAAATATCCAATCTCCTATTGTGGAATTTAAGGAAGTCAAATATGTTGATGCACCGCTACAACAAAATAGCACAACAAGAGAGTGTCATCGGTGTGTTAGCAGTAATCAACCACACTATCTCATAGGAATAGAAAGAAATTTATTTAATAAATTCAGATCGGTACAAAAAACTTAATAGAAGTTCATGTTACAGTTTTAAATACAATTTTTTATTCTCTATTTTCAAATATAAATATTATTCTAGATTATTATCGACATTTTTGTTTGATGTTATTAAGTTACAGTTAAAAATCAAGCATTGTCCGCATTTAAAAATCAATAATCAGTTGGATAAATTAAGTTGTAATCAATAAAAGCATTGTTATGATTTTGACTTTATAAGGAAGAAGCTGAGTGACAAAACAATGTTACCCTTATTGTATTGTTTTGAGAAAAGTACAACGTAAAATTTAAACAATTCTATAGACAATATAACTGATAACAAATTAGCTTCGATAATCGGTTCGGCGACATAATATAATCGTCGAAAATCTGACATGTTTTTAAAACAATGCGCGGTTAATTAAAAAACAAACAAGTCGTTTTATTAAGCAACCATCTGATATTTGGTTTCCAGCGACATTGTTTTGTTTTAACCCATCTAACCCATGAAATTTCCGTATACATTCACCAGCCGTTCGTTTAGAAAAGTCACTAATGTTTACATTTTAAATAAATGCATTACGTAACCAACTCAAATTCGCATTCGTTGACCGAAATATCAATCAAGTTGACCAATTCTACCTTCACGGTCAATTTTACGGTTTAACATACAGGTGGTTGTTGAAAAGATTGCGTGAAAAAACAAGGACGAACGAAATTGTATACAAATAATTTTTATTTTTGTTTAGCATCTATGGGTCCGGCAGTTTTCATCCTGGTGGCTTCTTATGTCGGGTGTGACCGTATGTTAGCAGTTTGGATGTTTACTATAGCCATGGGCCTAATGGGATGCTACTATTGTGGTATGAAGATCAACGCTCTGGATTTAAGTCCAAACTTTGCTGGAACTCTAATGGCAATTATCAATGGTCTTGGCGCAACTAGCGGTATCGTAACCCCCTATCTAGCAGGTGCATTAACTGAAGATGTAAGTCAAATTGCAGAGAAAATAATATTAGTAACCTGCTTGTATATCATTGCGTTATTATTATTATCTGTATTATATTTTGCAACATTTTTATTTAAAAGACTTGGAAATAATATTTTTAAAACATTGCATACACGAAGTTTTACTGAAAACAAAACTGATATATCATTCATTGGTGGAAAAATAAACATTGTCAAATGTATGCATAGAAACAAATATTATTTTAATATTTTATCTACAATGGTTTTGACACCATAAACGATGAGCACTGAAAACTATAAAAAAAGTTATCAGATAAGTAATGCAAGATGTCCTAAAATTAATAACCTTCAAGTAGATTTTTTTTCTTCTGATCAAATTTTGTATCGAGTAAGCGTCATTTGAAACAAAAGCAGATAAGATATATCGACTGTTTTTAAAAATCCATACTAGTGCTGATTTAAGTGAAACAAGTTATTGGAATAGTATGAAAATAATGAAGATGAAACTGGCGACCAAAGTTAAATGATCATTACAAATTATTATGTTATTAATTGAAACAAATATCTAAAAATGTAACTTTATGAATCGTCGATATTGAATGAGTGAATTGAAAAAAACAAAATTTGAAATAAAATATATTGTATGAACTTCTCCGAATAAAGTTTAAGAAAACATTTAAAATTATTTGTACATCTCATTAAACATTACTCAAGGAAATAAAAATCACTTACAACCAAAATTTGATTGGCAGAAAAATTTTTTTTACTGTATTACTAGCTATTTAGGGCTACAAGAAATTTTGAGTACTACGTGAAACAAATATGTAAAGCGTTTATAGGCGATTAAAACGATTTATAATTATTTTTGCAATACCAAAGGCAGAAAATAGAGGAAATAATTCAAAAAATATCCAATGGCGAAATAACCAAAAAAACTGAAACATGGAAAGAGCATGTTACCCAACTTAGGTATTAAAAAAAAATTCAAAAAGGCCACACAATAGAAACTCGTGCCCCATCCCCTGTAATATTCTTATATTATATGCTTTTGATTGATGCCTACATAGATTAAGCCCTTTCTAGAAAATGGTTAAATTATTTTTAAAAAATTATTAAGTATTAAAAATGAATAGAAAATATAGACAGAAATTAGTTTAAAGCTTCTTCAACAAAATTATATAATTTTTATAGTACAAATCATCTATCGTTATTTTGCCGTTAATTATATTGAGGTCACCTTTTAATGGATCTGAACAGCTGTTGCTTATTGAGACACAAATATGGAAAATATGGCATCAGAAATATTATCCTGCTATAAGTCTTTAAAAATTTACTTCTTGTAAAAGCCAATAGTATCTCATTACATAGTCGGTTTTCCACTATCACATCGATATATTCCTTCTCCAAATCTCAGTTCTCAAATCTAAACAGTTTCTTATAATTATTTTCCAACTTTATGTCTAACCTCCCCTCTTTTATTAACAGTCGTTAATTACATTCAAATTCGTCCTATTATTTTTTTTTTCATTTTTGCTCTATTAATTGACAACTTCATTACTTCATATACTATATAAACTATTATTAAAATGTAAGTTGATCCATGTTGTATTTCATTACTAAGAACGCACCCAAAAACATACATAATGTATATTTAGTGTAGTATACCTAAAATTAAAATATGACCAATAAGCCCTAATGACATATGGCATATAAAATAGATTATAAAAATTAATAGAGAGCTAAATAATTAAACGCAAGTATATACAAAATCTTATATGATTTTTTTTTGTTTTAGCATACATTGAAACAATGGCGACTAGTTTTCTGGATAACATTTGGAGTATTTGCGGTCACTAATCTAATTTATCTTACATGTGGTACTGGCAAGGTACAAAAGTGGAATAATCCAGAAAACAACAGAGAAAAACCGAACGAAGATAATGAAGAAAAACAAATACAAGACTATAAGTTTTAAGTATATTCCCCAAAAGTTATAACAAATAAACTAATATAAATCTCTTGTATTTTTGTACAAAGTGTTATTAAATTATTTTAGTAGACCTCTATTTAACTGTAGTTTTATTTTCGAAATAATATTTTCAAATAGAATTTCAATGCATATGGAATCAGGTTTGTTAAATATTTTCTCCGACGTTTTCTCACTAAATTATAGATGAGAATTTTCATTAGAATTCTTATCAATAGTATCACTTTCTATAAAGTGATTACATTAGTGGAAATATTCAAAGAAACTATTAAAATAAAATAAATATTTTCACTGAAACCTATTATAACAGATGGTTTCACAATGTTTGTGTTCCATCAGAGATTGCGCTCTTGCGTTTTTCGATTGATTATGGGATTAACCGAGACATATTTCGTAGAAGCGCTAGGAGTATAAGCTTATGGAAAGAGCGCAAAATGAGACACATTTGCTAAAAAAATACCAGTTAACCCATTCAAATGCAATTTTTAAAATAATTTAAGAATTTTGCTCCTTGTTTTATCGCAAATGGTGAACTTTGGGTCTATATCACCATCTTGAATAAAATAAAGAGGCGGAAAAAATTATTTATGGATTATCTCTAATATGCTGAAATAATAATGTCTTTTCTCTGTATTCTCATTTCGTAGATGAAATAACTAACTTAATTGTAATTCATTTCAAATTATATTTAAAACGATAAAATTTCATTTCTCTTGTGACATAACAAAAACTTGTTGAATAATGATGATTTGTTACTAATACCTTTGCATTTATTATAGTATAAATGAGTAAATTATTTAACAAATTATGTGGTAATAATTATTAGTTAGTAGTGTGACTTGTGTAGTTTTAATATATTTGTAAATATTAACAGAAAAGAGTAGGCAATGCATTAATGAAAAATATATTTCAATAAATTATCATTTCAATGTAAGTCGTTGTTTTTTTTCTTAATTATTTCAATAGCAGCTCTTGTCTATGTATCACTCTCATACTTGAAATGATGTGAAGTCATTTGATAATATTTCAATTCAGATAAAAGCGATATCGGTCATAATAAAAAATAACCCAATTAGACGTCTTACCAATATTTTCATAAATTGATATGTTTCTGAAACCATTCTTATAACAGATATTATTGTGGAAATAGGACATTTATATGGACAATCAAAATTACAATAATAGATATATTTTAATACCCATATTTGGGCAGCAACATATTCTACACAAAATATACTATCTGAATATGTTTATTTATATGTTAATCTGAAAGCAAAGATTACAAGACGTGACAGATTACGAGAGTTTAATGAAGAGTATTTAATTATAAAATACATAAAATATAAATCTCCATTATCATGTTGATCCTTGCCGATATTCGCGATAGCCGCGGGTTCGAATCCTGCTGGAGCATGGTCGTAAATTTATGTTTATCATTGTTTAAAATTTGTGAACGATCTAGGCAAGAGTGTAAAATCCGACAAAGAAAATGATCCCAGTCACGCCAGTAACCAGGCTGGGTAAGACCGGTTGACTTCTAGGATGATTTCTAAAGTTGGTCACTCGCCAATCGGTAGGCTTAATGCTGAAGACCGTGGTTCGGAGCCGACCTTAAACTTTAGGCCTAGTCCAGATAAACGCATAGTTGGTAAAAGGGGACTTTAAAATATATATAAAAAAATATTTACTAATTTATGAAATCTTACTTTAGTTATTAGCAACATTAAAACGGAATAAGTGCAAAATGTATGTAATGTAAATGGTGAGGTTACTTATATTAACATATAAATCTGGTGAAAATGTTACAGCCTAGTGCAATAGATATTAATAACTTATATATAAATTAATGATTTTTATTACGCTTGTTTGTTTAACAGGGATTTACCCAAATATTCTTTGAATTTATTTCACACAGTTCTAGTATTTCATCTTTTATATTATATTTTGTTAAAAATATAATTAAAATTCCTTGATTAAACTTAAATTAGTTCGAAAATAAAACACACCCAAGTTCTGCTCAATATGTTCTACATATGCAAACATTACTACAAAAACGTATTCGAATAGGACATTAAAAAGGGTTTTGTGTATCGGTCCAATAGACATGACATACAAAAAGGAGTTCAGAAATGGGCCAAGAGAAAGTGGTGATGTCGGTGTTGGAAAAATAAATTGGGAAATAAATAATAATAATACTTGGATTACATGTATTGAAGTTCATCATACAGAAAATCAGTCAGTTTTATAACTACAATTAAACTTTTAAAACAACCTAATTCTTTTAGTTTTACTCACATATTTGCTTGAATTAATATGTGTTTTTTACTGAACATATTTGTTTCATTGAAAAAGTGTATACTTATACTATATTTTCAAGTTAAATATAATAACATTACGAGTGATATTAATTAGTAAAAAGATAAACAAATTTGATTCCATGAAATATATGTGAGTTTACTCAAAAAGAATTAAATCAGTTTAGAAAGTTATATTTAAATAATAGCCTTGTTATGATTGATACAATAACAAAATGTCACTTTACAAAATAGCTTCTTATCAATGAGAAAATTATAGTACTAACACCAAATTTAAAATCACCCGTTATACAAATACCTACAAATCATTTCCGGAAATGTTAATGTGACACTATAATCGGTGCCTTTTAGATAGCCTACAGCTTATTTTTATTTTTTCTTATCTTTATTTTGGTGCCCAATTCTATAGATTTGTCCCATTTTAACACATATTACCGCTTTTATCGATAAGTTGGGTTCAAGCAAATCAAAACTAAATGATTGGGGAAGAATATTTCGAGAAAGCAAAATGGCTGTTTTCTTTTTAATTTAGTCAATTAATCAGAAGCAAAAACCAAAAGATAGGTTGACGACAGATTGCCATAACTCCGATGCTGTTCAAAACACTCCTTATTTCAATATACTGAAATTTGGTCATAAACACCTTGCTTCAAGGTATATAAGAATTCAAAAACTAGAAAACTTTCTACTAAAAGTCAATTAAAGTTTCTCAAATTGTCTCTAGCTGTTGACTCTTTAAGTTTAGCGGAATTTAAAAAATCTGATACTGCGCATCAGCTCAACGGGTTATTGAAATTATAGAAATTATTGAACTTTAAGAAAATTTTAAACTATAACTCGTGTACCACTAGGAATCTATGTATAGCATTTTGCAAAATAAGATTACGACCACTGTCACCTTTACTGATCATCAAAATCTTGTTTTAGTTTATTATTTAAAAAGTTTAAACCTCTGGTAGCAATATTTTTGGAGGGAATACTTTCACCATTTCAAAAACAAAAATCCTGTGTTAATTAATTTTTGCTGTTTTATGGAAAAATATCTCGACTGTATAAAATTATGATAATTTTAAATAATTTAATAATTTATTGTAATCAAATTGAAAGAAAACATTACCACACTCTATCTTCCTATTATTAAAATCTTATCTTGAAAAAAAAGTGAGAAAGCTACGAAGTAAAATATAATTCCGACACATTTCAAATGCACCAAACTAAGTCAGAAGTACCACGAGGCAGCATACTGGGTCTACTTCTCCAATGTTCACAAAAGATATACCCACTCATGCTAATACCACTACAGCGACGTAAGAACACAACACGTAAGAACTTCGCATCCAAAGAGCTCCAACTACACCTGACTTTGATCGAAGCATGACTCTAGCAGTGTCGTACTAAAGTCAATACAAATAGGGCGGACCTTCACACTCAGAAGAAAAACCTACCGACCTGTGAAATTTTATAATACAGAGATTCCATAATCAAATGACGCTAAATACTTAGGTATGCATCTTATAATGCTATATTGAATCCTGTATGGCATGCAACTATTAAGCACAATCAGCCAAAGTAAAATCGAAATACTACTACGATCAGTACTTTGTTCAATATTTCACCGAACATAAACAATAAATATGTTATGTGTACTTACATTTAAATCTGCAAACAGCGAAGGAAGAATTTGGGTCAAACAGTAAGAATTACAATCACATTAACCATTTAGCTGCTGAACTGGCAGTATAAGACACTCTCGCATCAAGAGAAATAGTGTAGCAGAGTTAGCATCGAGATTCGCAGATATAAGATGACGATAAGTCAGCTGAAATTATATCTACCTAGATGAAAATATAACAGAATGTTACATTATTCTTTGAAAGAAACAGATTCCTAGGTACCAGGATATATTTTTAAAAACAGAAAGCTTTGCTTGTTATGTACCATTGAAAAAAACAAACAACATATTGCTGTACGATCTTAATTTAAATCCAATAACTTGCGTCGTTTTACTAAAATACGGGTTCACAAGTTTGTATCGAACTTAAAACAGTAACCAACGATTAATAAAACAATAATTATGATTTGTATATTAGTTGATACGTAATAGTCGATATGACGGAGAATTATATGATTACAATTGCAAAATTATATCATTGAAAGTTTTTTTAACTATCCATCCATATTGTTGTCAATTACTTGTTCGCATATTGTAAAAAGTGACAAAATGAGGCACAGTTACAAGACTACACAGACTATTACAGAAATCATCATCAACATACTGCCTCTAATTATTGTAGATATAATCATTACTATCTATCTACTGAGGATTAACAACAATTATCTCGAACGCGGTACAAGGACCACTCTCTGATCACAGCGCGATCGCTATTATATTTGTCGATAATACAGTTTGGAATTTTCAAATGTTTCAACATCGAAAATCCTTTTAGGACCCATTAAGTGGTCAGGTAATGTCGCTGGCGACGTTCAATGCACAGCATTACAGCGACAGTGGTGGAAGCGGGCAGGTGTCCGCGGTAACTATCAGCAAATTAAACGCGGTACCGTACGGATATCTCCCCGTAAGAGTGTAGCCGATAACATTGGAGAAAATGCTCACAGGCTGGAGACTACTCGTATCAAAATGTGAGTAAATACGAATGTTATTAAATTCCTTCATCAGTAACTTATCGTATATGATAGCTAAAAAATGATAAATGATAACAAATAGGAGCATCCTTCTTTTTTTATACTAATTAACATTTTATGTAAATATAGACTGCTTATATCAAGAATCAAAAAACATTTGTTTACTTCAGCTAAAATTTGGGAAATAGGTGTACTATTCGGTTGTCAAATTTATTTTAACTAAATATGTTTCATATTCATGTACATTTTAAAAATCATTGATGAATATTTTTTTCTTGAAATATTTTTCAATTCAATTCAATTATTACAATTATTTTTCAATTTCATTCATTTCAATTCTTTGGTTTTCTACTGTGGTAATCATAATGAACTATAACTTCCTCTAACGATTAATCACTATTATCGACCTTTTATTATTTGCTCAAATTGTCAACGAAAAATAAATATTTGTTTTAAAGCGATATATCAGTAAGTATGGCACTTCACTAACGTCGCGTACATTTCATTGTATAGATTTAGCTAGTATTTTTCGGTTAAAAATCACATTTTCAAAGTACTTAACACTAAATCAATTACTTTCTTAATCTTCTTCTTGGTTAAAAACTATCAATTCGATTTAAAATACTCAATATTTTGATAATTTACTGGCAATAGTCAACAGCAAAAGCAGCAAAGTATAAACTACTATTTAAGTATAATTCTAACTTAAAGATATAAGTTATTGTTTAAGTTTGCGCGTATTACAGATACAGATTAGTTTATTAAGTTTGTTAAAGAAATTAATTTTATTTTTATATAATTATAATTTTTACAATTTTATTCACAATTATAATGTATTGAGTAAAATATTGTGTATAACCATGTCTAGTTAAGTTTTTTTTAATTCCTCTTGAATATTTGCTATTAATACAGCAAGTGATTTTATTTCCTTTCATTCAACTATTATTAATACGAAATATCCCTTTATGTCAATTGTTATCTCTTCATGCGATGAAAATTATTTTTTGTGACAGAATTTTTTGAGGCGTACGAAATCCAAAGCGTGTACTAACTACATTCTGAAAACTTTCTTGGAGGTAATCCACATACAAAACTACTCTTTTATTCGAAAAGTATGAATTTGTTCTTGCTCTGTGCGTTTTCTTAATCTATGTTATTTCAGCCGAGTTCATACAACTATACAACCATTTTAGAATAGGAACTAAAATCTTAATCTCTTGTATTCATTGACGATGGCATCAGCCTAACCCAAGTGTGCTTACTATTAAAACGTCATTGTTATTGAAAAGCGACACATGAAATGGCTCTCATTGTACATACGTTTGATACATTTTCATAACAACAAAGCTTCACAATTAATAGGTTATTCTCAATTAATACGTTATTCATAATTAACAGGTTGTTATCTTCTTGGCTTTTTTCAATACTCGTATTGACAACACAGTTCACAAAATTTAAGAATTTTAAGAATTAGGAACATCTGTTGTGTTATTAATCAATGTAAATTATCAGCTCCTTATTAGAATGATTTTGTTATTATCTAAATATATTACTACACATATTTCATTACGTAGACCAAAGATAAAGATAAAATTCAACTAGAAAAATATCGTTTCCACTATCATCACAATCTCAATAAATATTTGTTACTGAAACAAATACATATTTTAATTATTTGATAGGTGGATCAATTATTAGGTAAACTGTAGCAAAAACTCACGTTCTCTGATTTGATCGTTTTTGCTGCGACATTTAATATCTCTTATCCACCAAAGCCGACTTATCTTTAACATTACTTAAGCTAATTTTTCAAACCTATAGTAATGCATTTCCATAGAAAAAATCTTTCATAAATTGGTGTAATAATATAATTGACGGTGTTTAACATATTAGATTTTAAACTATATCTTTATTTAGATGTTGATAATTGATAATTGCAATTGCGTATTGAATTATTTCCATCATTTATATAGTGACTATGAGTAATAGCAGTGAAGACATTGTTATTTTTAATATTTAAAATAATTTTAAAAAATAGTGGAAATATATAGCGATCATTCACATTATTTAGCAATTTGGATTTTCCACTATAATTATACTTCTGGTATTTTACATTGTTGTTTAAATAACTATGAATGTAACAGTAAAGTCTATGAATTGAAAATGTTCATCCATCTATTCATTTCCTTCAGGACTCCTTCAGAATTTCGAAAATGTACATAACCGTACATTAAAAATATGCCATGTAGCATCAAGCAAAGAGGAAAGTTCGAGTTTGAATTGTAATAAATAATTTCAACTCTTTTAGTGTATATCAACCTATTTTAATGCATATCCCAATTTATAATGATGGTTTTCAGCATCTAACGAGGATTTTCTGGTTTTGAATTGTCATATTCTGATTATGAAATTAAAAATAAGGAGCAATGAAAAAAAAACACAATTTTGAATGATTTTCTTCAGGCCATAAAAAACAAAATTTCTTATTATAAAAGTATTATTACTGGTAAAATGTCATGCCAAAGAGATTTTAGTCCAGATTGTAATAGTTCTCGCATACCTATATAGTAGAAAGCAGAACAAAAATCAATAAAAATGACATTGTTTCTTCCACACATAATATGCTAAACTGACAGAGCTGACACAACTGCCAGTCAAAAGTCTGCCAATTCAGTCTAAATCCTTCCTGCTATTCTCGACTTTTTACTCTTACTCTACTTTAATAATTTTATTCATATTTATCTAATCATTGTTAGCGCATCGTCCTGAAACACAATGTTTGGAATATCAATTGTTTTGATGTTACTAGTTCCTGAGTAGAACTGCATAAAAATCTCGCTCCCTCGATCGAAATACATTTTTTTCTGGGCCTGATTTACCAGCTGAAAAGGTTTCTTTACTAATATTAAAGAGCCAGTTTATAGCGATATTCTACAATTGTTTCAATTGGCTGTATAAAACAGTTTCTTGTGTATGAAGATCTTCGGTTTTCTAGTATATTTTTCGATATAATATAGCGACTGTTTTTCCCAGTCCACATTAAATCTTAATTTTTTATAACACATTTTTTACAGTTGCTGTTTTGATCTTTTATAATTTGAACGTTTAAAATATTAATCTGCAATATTATCCACAATAAAAAGTCAACCCTAATATCAGTGCATTGAATAAAACATAATTTTATTACAAATTTTCCAAATCGTAAAAACGATTAGGGAATTTCAAAAGAAACATAAAATATTAATTCACTTATAATATGTTAAAATAACCGTCATCGCTACAATACTGCATAAATATTAATTAGCTAGTAGTAAATCCAATTTATATTTATGGTATGAGTATTTTACAACTTACAGTTTACAGTGTACTTTTCTAATAATAATTAAATTCGTTTATCGTTAAAGTTGTTTATATAATAACAATATTACCTTCATCATATAATATCAACTTTATTTCATAGGATTATTATTATGAACTTACTCATCGTTAACTGTTATATTAATTAATTATACTTATTCCTTGTAAATCTCTTAGACAAAATATAACCAACAAATAAATTGCTTCTTATATAACTTGTTCCTCATATGCCCCTGCGTAGGTATCTAGCTTGAAGGGGTTGAATTAGGAACCAACAAAATATGAATTGCAACGGATTTTATTGAACATTGAATGGATTTGTTAACAGAAATGAGAGTGATTTTATAACCTATATTGCTATAATTTATGTATACCCTATAATTAGCTATAATTTATTAAGTGCGTTACAATCAACAAAAGAAGTCGCCATCAATTAGATATTGTATTTGTAAAATTGTCTAATTTAAAACGTCATATATTAATATTGGACAACCGACAATAACATAACATTCGAAGTATTAACGATTGTATATCAGCATCACACATTTTTTCCTTTCCAAGATTTGAACCAAATAAGCACCGATTAATAAAAATTTTTATTGGAACCTTTAATTTGAATAAATCTGCAGATGAAACAAGAAGCCAAGAAGTGTACCAATATTTACTTAAGTGAAACAAGCATTGTCGGTAGTAGAATCAAAAGCTTAAGGGAAGTAAGAATATCGTCGAAGGCAAAAAACTTAGTGAAATGCCAAACATGTGTGACATTGTCTAAGTTTAAACTAAAATAAATTACCATAGTTGATCATTGTAATATTAAATTGATATGTTTAACTCTTTTAATACAATTTCCGTTATAGATGTAAAAATTTTATCAAATGGTTTTGAATAAAAACATTTACTTAGAGCTAAATCTACATGGAAATGCTCAAATTGAACCAACCTCCTTTAAATGTCCAACACATCGTGTTCACCAGTCATTCTTCTACATATATTGGAGAACCTTTTCGATAGCTCAGGAATAAAACTGAAACCAGTAAAGGAATTTTATTTGTATTTTTCATAATCGAGATTTCGATGCAATCAAACCACTCAATTTTTTTAAATATATATTGAGCAAATAATTCTTAAAACGGACTGTATAAAATGAACTGGCAAAATTTATCGACTAATATATCTTCAGCTACTAAAATGTGAATAGTTGGATGCAAAGCTATCTGGCTGTAATATGTAGACTTTGTCCCATCAGCATATGGGCAAATGGACTTAATAATCTATCATGAACCCTTCGTGATTTGTAATGTAATATAATGAGGTGAAATCTAATCTATGTAATAAATAAAGATCAATAGAATGTCAAAAACTACTTGTTCTGGTACATGACTTCTTACCTGACCGAGCAGCACTTTACTCCTTGCCAGGAATCCCAAAAATTGGTATTAGATCCCAAATTGTGGAAAAGCTAATAATGAGCAATAATTTGAATAAAACTTGCGGCGCTAATTTCTCCAAAAACTTATTACAAAAAAAAAACCTAAGCTTATTTGTACACCCCATATTTCTAATCATGTTAACACCTCATGATCTGATACTCATCACTTTTATTTTTATGAACATACTCGAAAATGAGCTGACGCTAATAAATAAAAACAATATATCGCTATAAAGACGAGTGAAAGTACTAGAAGTGGACAATAATTTAAATAGTATAATACAAAAAACTGAAATGGCTAAATACACTCAAAATAATACTTCTTTATTTTTCAGATCAAAAGATTTATCTGATCCTCAAAAATAAAAACGTACGATTTTATATTTTAAAATTCGATGAAAAACGACATTTATTTCTGTTTTCGTCTGAAGAAAAATTACCATAAATATGCGAAATTGCTTATATAAAATGTTAACATATATATGCTAATATCATCTTAGTTATACAGCATTTAAAATTTAGTATTTGTTTTAATAAATTGTGCAACTTTGTTGGCCTAAATCCTAACTCCATAAAATGTAGTAATATAATATTGGGTACATTTATGATCGAAAATTAAACTGCATATTTTTGGTCATTAAATTACATTATGTCATTAGGTTTTGACTACAGATTCTTAAAAATCAAAATAATAAAATGCCTGTTATATTCTTAATATCTGACATGTAAAAATAAATGTTTGTTTATCTTGATACAAAATTAATTTTTATCCCAGTTTTTAGCAGCAACTAAAGGCTCTTTGGCATTTTTCATATTTGATATCCAATTTCATAGTCGACGCTGGAGAAGAGTGTTTACTTTTCAACCTATAGTTAATTGTTTTAATTAAATCTTACATTAGATATGCTTAGTCCAATCTTAATTTACAAATTGATTTATTGCTATTATCGCTTTAGTCAATATGTAACTCCTAAATTAAAATTAAATTAGACTACTTAAACTAAAGTTAAATAGTTTAACATTTATATACTATTCAAGTTCGTGGCAATTCTGATATCCTGTCTACTGCCCAATAGCTGTATTGCTTTCACGTTTCTTTGATTTAGCTAATGATTACGTAGCGATAAGTATTTAATTAATAAAAAAACATTAGCAACTAACTGGATTACTAATTGGTTTGATGTTACCCCATATTTACACACCATAAGTCCAAATAGGTTTTTTGTAACTGACTGTATTTTATTTGAATGACTTATATACTTTATTTTCTTAAGGAAATATATAAATTAGAACTTTTTTTTAAATATTGTTTATTCATTTACGCCCTCAGTAGGTATCACTACATAGTATAAAACAAAGTCGCCTTTTCTGTCCCTATATCCCTATGTGCGCTTAAATCTTTAAAACTACGCAACGGATTTTGATGCGGTTTTTTTCAATAGATAGAGTGATTCAAGAGGAAGGTTTACATGTATAATACATGCATAATATACTAAGGCAACATTGCTAATTTTAGAGGTTTCTAACGTGATGTCGTAAATTAACTTATTTTTTTAGGCTTATTTAGCAATTAGCAAAAACGCTGCTTCACCCTACGAGTTAGATCAAATTAATGTACTACAGTATTGCACACCATAAAAAGGTCTACAAAAAAGTCCGCGATGGTATATGTTTATCTTTTAGTGATAACCCACATTAACCATTTTTATTGTTTACTTTTTACGTGAGAAAATGGCTTATTTACAAAGCTATTATAAGCAATACGGCATTAATCCTTATCGAATTAAGTACCTTAAATACAGTGTGCAATTAATATAGATCAATATGGTTCCTTACACCATGTAAATTAAACAAATATTTTCGGAGATATTACAAATTTAAAATTTGCGTTTAAAAATGTGTAATGTAATAAAAATTGTATGAATTTAGATATTCCAAAGATAGCAGGAAATCTTCATAGTAAGTATAGGGGAAGAGGAATTGTTTTACTCCAAATTTAATGCGTGCAGGCTAAGGGCAGTAATGAATGAACCAAAAATACTGGATGGATTTTAATCATGTTTTCATTGAGTGACATAGGCATATATATTTTATGCCCGTGCAAAGTCGGAGCGGGCCGCTATGTTTTTATATACAACGTTCATATTTTTTCTGTAGTGTATTTAATTTAGTATCAGCATTGCACCCGTGCGAAGCCGGGGCGGGTCGCTAGTTATTATATAATCTAGCGCTTTCTTCAATTCTCAATACCCTTTTCGAATTCCTTTTTTGGAATACGCTTGAACTAGTACAACGATTCTCTTTAATTTTATATATGCTTTCAAAATGATGACAATGAAGAAACGTCTGTGTTGTCAACGGTGGTTGCGCTAAAATGTCCCGTACACTTTTCTTCTACGTATTCACAGCAACTTACGCTTATATTTCCCGTAAACTTTTCTTTTAGGAAACTTTATTAGACACCACCTGTAAAGTAAACAACCGATATGGCTGAATACTTTTAGATACTTTCTAGAAATATTTGTCAACACAAGAAAATTGTGTCAATTGCATCAACATAAGTCAAGAAATTCCAATAGAAAATCCCGCTACTTTTTGACCATATATCGTACTAATTAAACGAGATTAAAGGATTATCATAATATAAGTGAAAATTGAAAAAAGAAGAATATGGTATTAAAGAAAATCACTAAAAACCAAATCAGAAATTAGGGAACTGAGTACACTATAATAAGTAATTAATATCTTATTCTTACAACTACTTATCACTCACTATAAGTCAGTTAACAAACTTCTAGCATCAGTTTACGCGTAAAATATGTTGTGCAATCAATATGGTACTAATAAATCGGTCTAGTGTCTGATGAATCGTCATGTGTTTACACTATGAGGGTCTCATTACGCTAACGAGATTAAATCGGCAATGCTGTTTGTGATTTTGATAAAATAAGTCAGTACTTCTATTGAAAATAAGCTACAGACACATTTATTGTTAACAAACCATCGAAAAATGTTAGTCATTAATTGTAATTTAGATACCCGATTCCTCTAGTAGAATCAACGAAATACTTCGACACCCATCTAGATTGTAGATTAAATTAGAAATTTCACGTTAGATAAAAAGCAGAGCAGATCAAAATTAAATAACTGTACAGTTTTGCTGGAGATGCAGCTTTCCCTAAGATCAAAGAGATTAATTTATGAGCCAATTTAGTCTCTTTGGACTTATGGGTTCAAAAAAATAAATATAATAAATAAGTTGCACTAAAACATTAATCCAGCTAGTAATCAATTTAAGCTGTCAAAGTAAATTTCTTCGATTAATTACCAATGCCTATCTCAAAGTAACCAACGAAAAACTGCACGACAGCCTCGAAATCAAACAAAATTTACAAATCTATAGATTATATACGATATGATTTCGCCCTAAAACATAAAATAAGCTTACTAAATCACAGAAGAACAGAAGATTGAAGCAAACAAAACCACATAAGAATATAGGGTTTATAAATGTTTACAGTTTCTTTTTTTATGACAAATCCTTTCATAAACACATTGCCTTTCCTTTTTCTCTTTCCGTGTTATCAATTATTAATTTATTTCCTAATTTTATTATTCTCAATATTTTCTCTTTATTATCTCTGTATCATCTTTATTATCTCTGTATTATCTCTTTGCTTCCCTTATCTTCACTTCTCTCAACACTTCTCTATATTATTTTTGTTCTTCCAATTCTTACTTCCTTTTTAAAAGCTTCAATAGTTGTAATGAACATAAGATAATAGTATTGGGTGGTTGATGTAATTGTTCCGCATTTATCTTGCTTGTGTATTGATGCAAGTGTAATAGAACAGTA
Organism: Rhynchophorus ferrugineus; assembly: GCF_030347505.1. Lineage (NCBI taxonomy): Eukaryota > Metazoa > Arthropoda > Insecta > Coleoptera > Curculionidae > Rhynchophorus > Rhynchophorus ferrugineus. The sequence continues at coordinate 49,115,034 of NW_027472580.1, forward strand.
GTAATAAATTAAATCTGTAAATTAAGACTGTACTAAGTGTAACTAATATAAGATGTCATTTAAAAAAATTCGACAAAAATTAGTCCTTATAGACAACGTTACATTAATTTTACTAATATATATAAAATATGAAGTTGTTTTAAGAATGTAAGAAATAATAGTGGAACTATATAGAGTTTCTCAACAACATCATACAAATATTTACGTTTATTTTCATTAAAATAAACAAACAAAACCCTCCAGTTAATAGATAATGTGAAGAAAGTATAGGAATCCATTAAAACCATAATGATAATGGTAAACATTTTTATTAAGGTAAATATATTTGCCAGACAACATATGAATTTATTCAAACAAAGATAACCCCGTTAATTTCACATACAAGTTCTGAAGGGTACCAGCTATCGATTGTACGTTCCCATTATTAATTAGAAAAATCAAACCGGTTTAAGTCGGATTTTGATGTAATCTCGTAATTGATAACGAAATACTTGAGTTTCCTTTTCGTTTTATTTAAATTGTAGCCAAATATGATTTGAGAATAACAGCCTTACATTGCTGAAGTCAAATATGAATGTTTTATATTGAATTTTAATGGGATTGTATGGACGTCGATAATTTAGAAGCACTGATCGTTACAAAGCAGATATTTACCACTAACACCAATTCTATTCAACCTCTTCATGTCAGACAATAATGAGATGTAACAGATGCTGTGCAAAGAAATCTACAGCTTCAAATAAACGTCGCGATAAGATTGTTAAAATTATGGACGTTATAAATCACAAGAAAAAAATAAGCCATTAAAATTCAGGTCAGTTGAGAATATAAAAAATCAGTCAAATGGTCAAAAGTCCACATAGTTATGCCGCCGCATCGTCCAGATTTCTATCATCAATTCAAATCGTTAAGCTTAAGTAGAAAGAGCATGTTAAAAAGAAACCAGCAGAACTTTTTATGAACTCAAAAATGTGATGTAAAGCCAGTGTGGACCTACAGTATGCCATTATGGAGTTGCACAAAGAAATATGATATTATCATGATCCAAACTTATCAAAACAAAGTTATTCGCAGTATTGTTAACGCATCATGGTACATTACAAGAGAAAACATCCAAACTCCATCAGTAAAGCCTAAATCAGCATCGGTAAAAATGTTCTTTACATGATCATCTACAGAAAAAGGCAACTGTCTCCAATGATCAAAATTCTACCTTACAGTTGATTAATCAGATAATTATACTTGGAACAAACATCCGGTACCCGTACAGTATTCTCATTAGATAAAAAACTTACAGAAATTCTCTGTCATTCTTAAGCACCCCATTATGTGTTAGAAATACCCTAATACATCAGAAAACTGGCACGTCGACAATTTGGGAACTCATAAAACCACTATATACATCAAATGTCACATAGATGTTGAAAATCACTCATCAAGCACCCGTCGGAGATCTTACTGATCTGTCATACCCCATGCCTTGCCAATGAGGAAATTTAATCGCTGTCTAAGATGCCAGTGTGTTTTCCTAATTGGTACCTTCACATCATCTTCACCCCCTCTAATTTCAGTCTACACTAGCCAGAAAATCAATTAGCTGACTAACCAGGCGAAAAAAATAGAATTTTATTCTAAAAATATTTTAAAAGTTCACAAAATAGTATTTGAAAATCATAATCAAGTTGTGTGAGTTTAAACTTAATCATAAATTAATTTATATATATATATATATATATATATATATATATATATATATATATATATATATATATATATATATACATATATGTATATATATATATATATATATATGTATATAATATATATATATATATACATATATATATATATATATATACGAGGAAAGAAATATGGGGTTGTATTAAATAATATATATATATATATATATATATATATATATATATACATATATATATATATATATATATATATATATATATATATATATATATATATATACATATATATATATATATATATATATATACATATATATATATATATATATACATATATATATATATATATATATATATATATATATATATATACATATATATATATATATATATATATATATATATATATATATATATATAACCCAATAGACCCAAATATAGTTTACTATTGACTAATAAATTTTAATTATTTTAATGATTTTAATTATTAATTTAATAGCATATGATTCATCAATTTTATTTCATAATTCATTATGTTAAGTTGGGCGGAAGAAAAGAAGATTAGAAGATAGATCAGCCACTACAGTTATTTAACTTTAAGTTTACTATTCGGCGTTCTGTATCTACCAACGACATGGATGCTGAGGTATAACCACACTCTGCTTGAGGAATTGGAGATCCCTTATGTAAAATCGATACTGGTGAAAATGCAAAGCATCAATGTAAACAATTATGAACAACCTAATTTTTTTTAATTCTACGGTTTTGGCTACGATTATTCACTGTATACAAAACTAACCATAGATTGTTCATAATTTCATATTTCACATTCATTACTTTTGTTGTTAAAGTTGAAGAAATCTGCTACCAATATTTTTATAAACTGCGGTGATGCTGCTACAACATGTCCGAATTGGTATCAACGATTTGAAAATAATGATTTAGATGTTAATGACAAAGAACGACCTGGAGAGCCGAACATTTTCGAAGACAAATTGTAAGACTTAATAAACGAAAACCCAACTCAAACTCTCAAAAAACTTTCAGACAGCTTTTGATAAATTAATTATTTCCCGATGTTTACATGTTATGTGAAAAATAAAATGGCAGGAAAAATTACTACCGTGCGAATTGAGCGAAATCTACGTCAATTGTACAAATTGAATGCCCTATAGTAACATAAAAGATCAACAATAACGAGTAATCGAAGCAAAATCATCCTTTGGCAACACTCTACCACATGTTGCAAAACTTGCGAAAGATATAGTGTTGCTCCTCAAATGAGAAGTTCGGTTACTTCTTCGTCTACTATCTTCCTCAAATCTGAACATCAACAAAAACTGGTATTTGGAATTTTTTTAAAAATTACTCCAATAAAGGAATATCTCGAGCATTACTACCGAAACTAACAAGTGTTTTGAGCGCAAAGTCTAATAACATCTTTTAGTTACATCTTGCAACTTGGTGGATGGTTTTTCTTAGACCGGATATTGTACAAATATATATTTGTAAAATATTTGCCTTTAGTATAAAATTTTTTATAATATTTTAATATTATTAAAAAAAAATTATTTATCGCAACTCATAAAAACAAATTGTGAATATAATATCAACGAGTACCATCAGTGAAAATATGTGCATATAACAACTTTCCTTCTGTTTTAGTTTGTGGTGTTTTACGGAAGACGATTTGTTTTAGTTGTGGTTTTACTAAAATCGGGACTATTTATTGCGGAGCGAACTCTGCTTTGCTATGTACGGTCATCTTGGAAAAATGAAAGTTTGAAGGCCGAGAACTGGTTGCAAATTTATGTTGTTTCGCATACTCGAGAATATTAAATAACCTGCAACTGTCCCACTTTTAATACAAGCTGTTATTTAGGTACTTTATATAAATTCGAATTAAATTATTATTTGGCAAGTTATTATATTATAAAAAATATTATATGGCATAATAACAAAAGTTAACAATGTATTTTCGTTTTTAATTTTTACTAGAGACTTTAAAAGTTTAAAAGATATTACTGTACAAAACATAATAAAACAGAAGTTTTAGTACTGTCAATTATAAATTACTTTCATCAAGTGGTTTGCTTGTCTCAGGAGGTCGGAGTGATAGGTCGATAAATCTTATTTCTTTGGATCCCGATAACACAACATTAGTTCTTTTAAATGATATATTTCGAACAGCAGCAATATATTCTTGCTACCAGTGCTCAAACGTTCAACCAGAAACGGTTCGAAATTATATTGTCAGTCATTTTATGTGAAAGAATCTGAAAATCAAAGCAACCAAGCTTCTTTAAAAGTTGTTACTTTGAGAATCACTGACTACAAACTTCCTAATCGCCACACTTACATCTTTGTAACAAACAAACAGATTGAATAACTCCACAATACTATATGGAAAACTGTTATTAGTTAGGCTAGGTTGTTAAATAGGAAGATGTCATATAAGATAGAAAATATGTATCATGGTCTTTACAAAGTTTTATATTTATATGTAAATTATATATTAAAAATCATGTACCATCTAATTCATATTACATTTAGAGTCCCATTATTACATTACATTATTTTACAGGCTTCCTAATTCCTCAAAGATATGTATTGGGCATCATGGGATTCCTTGGTATCGTAAACGCTTATGCCATGAGAGTGACACTATCGATAGCCATAACGGAAATGACCATATCATCAAATACTACCAAGAACAACACGTACGAAAACTATTGCCACGTAGAAAATAGTAATACTACTAACAGCAATAACGCTGTAACGGTAAGAACCTTCAAATTCTGACCTTAACATTATAGTTTTAATACTAAAAATAAATAAAATAATTGAATAATCAAACTAAGATTTGTTTAATATATTTAAAAATAATTATGCCAAGAATACAATCCAGCTATTTATTTTACTAGTGTTTATCCAAATAACATGATACAGAAATAATGCCTTTTAAAACATATATTTATATATATATATATATATATATATATATATATATATAATACATACAATATATATAATACACAAACAATATATAGTTATGTTATACAAAATACATAGAAATTCAGTCCGAACAATCAAATATCGTTGTAAAATACAGTATTTATGACCACATCAAATCAGAAAAAAAAAACATAAATACGCAACATTTTTAACCGACAATAATTGGCTAATGCTTTTGTAAAAACATAAATTAAATATATTACAGCGATCAAGAAATAATAAAATTGTTGAAATAAAATTTAAATTGACTGTATATTTTTAGAAATTAATTTCGTTCCTTTTAAAGTAATTCCCATTGGATGAAATAAATTTGTGTCAACGTGCCTTCGTGCCTTTGAAACAATGGTTGATTTCGGTTTCTGAAATGAGCTTCAAAACTTGTTCTTGAAAGAAACTTGAAACTTGTTCGAAACTGTTCTAGATCGCGTGAGTTGACTCTAAATAATGGCTCTTGAGTGACTAATTCGGTTACATGTTCCAATGCGTGAAACAGCATCTTGTCTCACTTTTTAGGGTAAAATAAAAAGTAAAGATCTCTGAGTTTAAAACGAATGTGACACAAACTGAAATTTTGCAATATATTCGACGTCATCTATGACCTAGATTGATTGGAAAGACTATAAGTATTTATGCAAAGGTAAATGTATTTACGTTTAGGTGCGATGCATATGTATTGTTCATATTACATGCCAACTCTTGTAGACATCATCGGCGAATAGGAATAGCGCGCGATACCCAAAGTTAACTCACCGAGACTTACCAATTTTAAAAAGCATTGTGGCCAGACAACATAAGATTACCTCGGCAAAAGTAATATAGAACTCAATACTCATTTGAGTAATGCTATTTCTACAAAACCAATACGGCGGGAGCTCCATGGAGCTAACATTCATGAAGGGATTGCGATTGCCAAATCCGTTGCAACACAAGCCAAGGCTAAGCTACGGAAGAAGTGGCGCAACAATCATAGAACCTGTATAGTATAGTATATGATTAGGATGATTGGAAGAATATGGTATGGTCCATTGAATCATCGGTTATATTGTTTCTTACAATTTACCAACAGTTCCGTTATAATTTGGGCGCCAATATCATAGTATTCACAATATCATTAAAATCGTTAGCCGGTAACAAACGCTCAATGATGGAGTTCTTACTATCTCTAGAATTTTGCTGCCAAACACTGTTGCAAGGGTTGTGAAGGATACACTATCTCAACTTAAATGATAATAACAAAATATATTGTTTAATATATATTGTACCAACTTTTCTGAATCAAAGCCTTTCTAAAAGGAAAATAGATCAGAATAATAACATTCTCAGATTATGGTATACAGGACAAAACAAATTAAAATATTATGAATGTATTTCTAATGGATTTCTATCAAATTCAATAGGAGCTCCACATAGAGGAGGCCTCTCTGGAGTCGTTTTTAGTTTTTACGAAAAGTTTTATATTTACATTTTGTATTAGCTTCATGAAGCAGATCAGGCGGAGAACTTTTTCTTAACTTCATTACAGAATTTTATCAGCTATTCTTATATGGGTTTTAATAATAAAATATATAAATATAAATAACATATAGTTATTTTCAATAATGTTTTTAATTTTTTTAGGATCCTGATTTACTGTATGATTGGGATGAGAAGACCCAAGGGATAATTTTAAGCGCTTTCTATTGGGGTTATCTACTCACTCATCTGCCAGGTGGTATAATTGCCGGTAAATTTGGCGGTAAATACACTCTAGGGCTTGGTATACTATCCACTGGTATTTTCACCATCGTCACTCCTTGGATAATAAAGGCAACCTCGGGTGATTGGAAATGGGTAGTCGCTTTGCGGGTGGTTGAAGGATTAGGAGAGGTACGCACACAATTGTAGTTAAAGCTTCATAATGCAATAAAGTGATGATATAAAATATATTCAGAAAATAATTTCAGATTACATCTAAAAGAGAATCACTTTTTTTAAATACGTAGTTTTAAAAAAATTTAATTGTTTGTTTAATAAATAATACAAGTTTAATAAGTAATAAAAATAATGAGCAATTACAATAATAAGTACTTAATTCACATTTAACAAATAATTAAAATAATTAAATGTTAATAATAATAAATAAAGTATATTTACTATACCGAGAAAAAAAAGAGAATATGTTAAATTGCATGATTTCGTTCTTTCAGTAATCCACAGATTAGACATGCAATTATTGTGCTTTTTTCGAAAAGTAAATTTTAAACAACATATTATTTACGGATGCCCCTATTGATACACGCAGAGTTTGATTATTAAATAAAATATTTTCCAATATTTCACAATTTCATATGTTATATGTAAATAGGACAGTGTAATAATATTAATTTAGTGTACGTAAATATAAATTTTATGATAATTTCGCGCATAAAAATAATGGAGATTGCAAAAAACTTGACGTATGCATTGCAAAAAATTAAGCTACATTGCATTCTGCTGAAACTATAATTCATAAAGACCGAAAAAAATCAGGAATTTTGAATCTAATATATATATATATATATATATATATATATATATATATATATATATATATATATATATATATATATATATATATATATATAGAGTAGTATACGACACTAAACTTTTTTGGTGAAATATATACAGTGGCATATTTAACATTAGCATAGAAAACATTGGCATTTTCACCAGTCAACAAGAAAAGATACAACATTATCTAACAAAAACATATTTTCTATTAGCATATGTTTTTTGTTGTCAATTTTTACCATAATTTGACTTAGTAATCACTACAATAATTGTTACTTTTGCATCACTGAAATATAAGGATTTTAATTCAACACAGATAAGCCGAATTATTTATATCTAAATTACAGGCAAATAAAACTTGCTATATTGGGTATAAAAATTTCTGTACAATGAAAACGAAATAAAGAAAAGGCTTCATTATACTTTAATTCGTAACAGTAACAAATTTGTAAAAACATCGAATCTTTGGGCGAATTAAAAATTCCCTACAAAACAAAAGAATGCTGTTTTCTGAATGCTGAAGGCAACTTTGCTTCATAATAATAATAACTGTCTAAGTGTTCGTCAAAGAAATGACATGTGTACTCTGTACTGTTCTCAGCATAGTAACAGATATAAGAATATAAAAAGTTTTTAAGAATAGACAATGCGTTCAGTATAATGCTTCACACTCCCTTATCAATCTGATATTCGCCAATATACTTGATTTGACAGTTTTCACGATATAGTTCGCATAGCAGAAGCAGAATTGCAGAGCTTTTGCTTCTCGAAAATGGTACGTGTGGAAAAGAAATATTACAATCAGTATTAATATCCGCCTCTTTATAACGCTGAATATTCTATATATTAATGTGTACGAATATATTACTAATTCCAAACTTGCCGAAAAAGCTATATTAAACGCTTTAAACGATTTCACAGACGCACATCATATAATCCCGAAAGAACAATTCAGTTTCCGCGCAAAACACTCATGCCTCCATCAAGCTGCCCACGTTGCAGCAACAATCCACCAGGCACTGATAAAAGGTTGAAAAACTGGAGCCATCTTCTTAGAAGTCTACAAAGCTTTCGATCAAGTATGGCACCATGGTCTAATATTTAAAGCGAAACAACTAGGTCTACCGAGTGACCTAATATCGCTTATAGATTCATACTTGGACAGTAGGTCCTTTCAAGTGAGGATCGGTGACGCAGTCTGCTCACATAAACAGATTTCCGCAGTAGTCCTGCAAGGTGCTCCACTAGCCCCAGCCCTATTCAACCTTTATATGGCTGCTTATAAACCTATATATAGCTTTATACAGCCTACTATTTCCACTACTCTGCAGAAAAAGCAAACTTCCAATCCCACTACGCTGTATAAAATGCTAGTCCGTCCAGTCTGCCTCAACGGAGCACGGGTGTGGTAGAGGTATGTCTCGGAGAGACAACTACTACAAATGTTCCAATCCAAAAAAGCCAGCGCGTTACTCAAAGCCCCATGGTTTATGAGGAACGTCAATACACACCTCGAATCAGGCATCCCGTTTGTGAAAAATTTCATAAATATGCTCAGTGTGAGGTTCTCCATAGGAACCTTAGAACACGACAACATCTTGATAAAATCCCTACCCATCCACAAACCCCGGTAGTAAACAAACTCCGACAGTCCCAGTCGTAACCCAGGGTCTCTGTCGCCCGCAAAACAATCATACCCCGAACCCGAAGCGACATCAGCCAAAGACCATTTGGTTCTAGTTGGTCTATCTGGTAAAAGAAAAAATTTATTACTAATAAGTTGTCGTTGGTTTTACAGGAATTATTGAATTCTATTTTTTATTCAATTTTCTGATGATAACTATTAGTTACCGTACAAAAACAATACGTGATAAAAAAAGTACAGATAAATTTTTATTAAACAATATCTGTAAATAGTAAACAGATAAAATTTGAGAGAGTATTTACGTATTTACACCACAGTGTAGTCTATCTCAATTAGTTTATTTTAAAAAATCTGGTTAAAACTTGCCATCATTGTTGAATGCTATTTCCAATATATTATGACAAGAAACAAAATAATAAAAAATAACTTCATTGAAAATATAGTTTAGAAACAATATATGCGCGATAATAACTAAAGTACACCCACAATGAGAAAACTAGTGAAAGTCATTAAATGAATTAATAAAATATCGTTGACGTCGTATTGATTTCCTTGCTTCCAAACTTTTTTGTAGGCTTTTTTTAAATTTAATTAATAATAATACTAATAATAATTTAAAAATAATACTACTAACAAGCAGTCAATGAAGAGATTTCATTAAATTAAACAAAGTGACAATATTTTAAGTCGTTAATGTTTAAAATTTATGTTGTTAAGAAATATGAAAATAGTTTATTTTATCAACTTCAAAAAATAAATTAAATTCATTTTTAGGGTACTACATATCCAGCTTTAAATACTATGCTTGCTCAATGGGTTCCACTAGGTGAGCGTTCGAAGATTGGATCATTAGTATATGCTGGAGGGCAAATTGGTGCGTGATAAAAAAAACAGATAAAAAAAGGAATTATATTTTATATTGTTTTAGGTACTATAATTTGTAATCTAGTCAGCGGGCAACTCATTCAATCGACACGAGAATGGGCATCCGTGTTTTATTTGTTCGGAGGTTTGGGCATAATTTGGTTCATGTTCTTCCAGGTGCTTTGTTATTCCGAACCTAAACAGCATCCGTTCATAAGTGATAGGGAAAAAGAGTTCCTGAAAAAAGAGTTAGGTTTGTAAAACAAACAACTATATATCTCAATAAAAATCACCATTAATATATTTCAGAAAGCGTAGCGTCGGTGAAGCCTCCAATTCCATGGAAAGCTTTAGCCACGTCTGTACCATTATGGGCATTAATTGCAGCTCAAATTGGTCATGACTGGGGTTTCTACACAATGGTATCCGATCTTCCTAAGTACATGAAGGAAGTGTTAAGATTTGACGTCGCTGCTAATGGTATCTGGAATTCGGTACCGTATGCCGCTATGTGGGTCGTTTCAATGGCGGGTGGTTGGATTTGCGACTGGTTAATACTAAGAAATTATCTTTCTGTTACCGGAGCTAGAAGATTCTTCACCTGTTTTGGTAAGAAACTCCATTATTGTAATCAGATTTAAACCTGTTCACAAACAACTAAATCAGACTCCTCATAGAATAAGCTTATTTTTTCTGGGCAGTAGAAAAATCATAATTTTTCTTCTTTTAACTTCATACAGTACATTTTTTCTAGTAGAATATTTAGTTTCCAAGTGTTCAAAATAAAAGAAAAGTAAAGAGATTGTCTACAATTAATATAAAATAGCCGTATAAATATTGTAATATTATAAATTTATTTAAAATGCCGTCCAAATTCCTTCCACTCTAACAAATTACTATAAACAATAACTTTAAAGTATTAATATCATCAAACACTTTGGACAAGCTTTGGACTGTGTAACTCTCTTAGATGTCATTGTTTTGGGTTACTAGCGGCCGATTATCTACAGTTTTTCTTGTTTACATAAACTTATAAATATACGAGATTAGTTTGATAGGTAATTTTTTAGTAACTTTTTAAATTTTCCGCACAGTAACTTATATATAAATATCATACATCACTGTTACCCTCAACTGTCATATATTCATAGACTACTGTGATATTTTAACAATCTACGTTGTTTAGTTTGTGTTTGTTAGCCATCGACAGCAGATAACCTCCCAAATTTTAATAGAAATGGAAAAAAAGTGATTTTAATGTACTGATTAATCATTATTCTTGCGCCAAAATAAGCACTACCGCAACCAACAAAAATCTTGATAAATTCTTTGGGTATTCTGAAGTGGTTTACTGAATTTCGTTGCGGTCGTACCATGACAAACATTTAGGTCGCCCAAAAGAAATTGTCACGCCAAATATAGTCGATAAAATTCATGAAATATTATTGGACAATCGTAAAATGGGAGTTCATGAAGTGGATGAGGCTGTAGGTATCTCATCTGAGCGGGCATATCACCTTATATATGGATGTTTGGATTTGAAAAACTGACTTGAATTAAATTTATTTAAAGTGCAGTCTGAATGAATTTTTCAGCCATTTCGAAACTTAGATGCATCGAAACATACTAGGCACTAAGGAACAATAAAAACAGTACTTTTCTCCGGGTTAACGTGCATTAAAGGAATCCATAATTTATGCCTGTTGGTAGGCCAGAGTGTTCTTTGGAATACACGCGATATTGAGAAATAAACCTATTGTACTGAACGCTCTTTCTTCTTCTTTATTGTTAAGGATTATAAAGATATTAGCCCAAATTTAAATATTCTTTCAATGCAAGCTTTTCTTAAAACATAACCATGGTTCCTTGGAGTACTAATTCGCACTAATTAAATTTTGAAAAGATGGAAATGAAATTTGTTCCTCATAAAGAAGTTAAGCGTTGACTTAGAAATACTTAAGATGATGAATGCCTATGATATGATACCTATGATAAACGCTTACGTAAAGATGCCGTAAATCGCCAATCACTCAACGCCCTTTCAGGTTCCGACAATGATTCACGGAACCTCTTTATTCATATTTTAATCGCCAAATATTGCGTTAATTAGAAGACTTTCGAAACCATAATCACCCTTAAAAGATAGTTCATTGCGTATTTGCTAATTATATTTATATATGGACACGTCGATTAAAATGATTATAACGATGAATACTTCTCATTAGCCATAATAACAACTCGTCAATGAAAAACACTATTTTTCTCCATTCATCTACTATATCAAAGAAAAGCATCATATAGCTTGTATGATCACAGCCCCAACCTCTATATAAACACATTTTACATCACTTGTACAAACATCATGTCCTCGTATTTTATTAATGTATTTCCTTAAGGTGCTCTATTTTACTGTGTTAATTAATGTCCTTTTCCATTGTACACCATTTGAATATCTTCAATTCGTTCGCTCCAGTATAGATCTATATCAGCAAGGTATTCAAGTTTATATCAGTCCACTTGACCGAAAGACGAAATATTGTTATGTCTTGAATCTGTCGATATTTTATTAAAATGTATCCTCGCTATAAACTGCAATTTACAAACAAGTTGTAAATTAGGTATTGATTCAATCTAACTATTAATATGAGTTTATAGTTGTAGTAAAATTAAGTAGTATACGATTGAGAAATTGAGCTCCGCCAATCCGGTTTTGGTGGTCGTACATCCTGAACTACAAGCTTCTGTTCAAATAATGCAATTCCTGTTAATTGAACGAATTGAAAAGGAATCGATGCGTCTATTATGAAGTGTGAAGGGTTTAGAACAACAAAAACTTTTGCTTTAAAAAGCTATTTTACTTTGCGAAATGAAGTTTTTTAAACGACAATACAAAATGATAGTGATGATTTAAATATATTCTGATATAAACCTCTATACCTAGACGTTACACCCATCACATCAATTAATCCTAATATAAACACACCGTCTCCTTTATTTGAATACACAGGGTTGTATCAGTCTATATAACATGTATAGATATAAATATATACATTGGGAGTCCGAATTAGTTCGATCTATTTGTTTATGGTTAAATATGCTTTTATTTTAAAACACATTTCGTATTTTGTTATTAACATATTAATCAAAATATTGTGGGTACAGTAAAGAATAACAACTTAACATACGCTACTGGCCCGTAGGGTTATCGCGATTTGGCTCCATCAGATACACATCACGATATTTAAACTACGAATATACGACTTTGCTGTTAAAGCTGAAATTGCCTTACAACCTGTCTGTGTTTGTTCAAACAAAATCCAATTAATTTATTTGTTAATAATTCCTATATATGGATATCAAACCATAGCAAAAAGAGGGACTGAATAATAGTCAAAATGATATAAACTTAATGTTACTGATATATGTCTCACATCATTTAAACTAATTAAACCAACTGTCAATATAAAATTATCAAATAATAGGCTTAAGAGTTATTTTATTTTATAGCTGCCATTGGGCCGGCCATTTTCATTATGGCAGCTTCATATGCCGAATGCGATACAACCCTAGCAGTATGGATGTTTACTGTTGCTATGGGCTTTATGGGAACATTCTACTGTGGCATGAAGGTGAACGCGCTGGATTTAAGTCCCAACTTTGCAGGAATCATCATGGCCATCACTAACGGTATAGGCGCTGGTGCTGGCATAGTAACTCCGTATTTAACCGGTGCTCTTACAGGAAACGTAATATATTTAATGAATATCTGCTAGTTTAATTAAATTAAACAATTGATATTTTATAGCATACAATTTTGGAATGGAGGACGGTCTTCTGGGTATCATTCTGCATTTTTATGTCTACCAGCGTCGTTTATATGTTCTACGGCAGCGGTGAGGAACAATGGTGGAATAGCCCGGAGAATCCAAATCCTAAAAAAACAAAAATGATCGATCTGGAAAGCTTTAGAGCATCAGAAAAAGAGGAAAATACTGAACAAAAAAGCTGATGAATTCAAAAAAATCTTGATACTGGACCTGTGAATTTCAAGTCCTTAAATATTACAGTGGCTATGCAGCCCGTTTGCCAATGACATGCTGAAGATTTCGAATTGTACAAAAAATAGAACTTGAAATCGATATTGTTGTAATTTATTTCAATAAACGTCTCTTTTATATGTTTTTTAATTATATAATTTTATAACTGGTATTATTTTCTTCAACAAGAAGACTTTTTTTCTGTATTTAATTATTAGTTAAGTTGTTAGTTAAATTTATGAAAATATAATCCAGACAAAGTAGTTACTTTACATATAATAATAGCATAAAGTGACATATAATTTTCAACTCAGATTTAACGAAAACGGTGTTGCACTAAGTAATCATAACAATATTTTATATTTCGCTTACATGCTTTATTTAACACAAGTTTTTTAATAATATCTTAGTTAGATTACTAAAAATTACAATCTGAACAATTACTCGTTCAATGGGTAATATTATGCAGTCATAAATTATTAGAAATTTTAAAAAATTAAAGATATTAGCATTAAAATCTAAGGTTTGATCAATTTGTTTATAAGTTGTGTTATCAGCTGTTGCAGTAACTCATTGGAGATCATATAATAGTTTTAATGACCTGGTTAATGGTGATACATTAACAGCACTTCTCTACATTTTATTTTAAAATCGCTGAGTTATGTCCAGATTACTATTCTTATCTCTAACTTCTTTATTGCTATTCTATTCAATGATCTAGTATTGTTTGGTTTATGAGGAGGGAGGAAACCGGTATGGGTAGCATCTGTGGTCAGGATACATCAAAAATCATGGGATATTAGGCTACTTTCGACACTATTCGTATATCAGTCGGCGTAACATATTCGCGGCAAACGAAATGTTAAAAGTCGATGCTGCCAAATATACCACCAGATTATTTGCTTTATGGATGTAATTTATTTTCAGAAATTAACATATATCTTGTTTTGATGGCAAAAGATAACAATAGAGTAAATACGACTTTTTAGAAAGTTATTTTATTGACGTTTTTTTTTTATTTAAAAATAACGCCTTTTTATTAAACATTCCGATGTTTTAACAGGATTACAGATATGAACGGTCTAAGATAAGTTTAGTTTCAATTGTTACAGATAGGATAAATTAATTAAATTACTTAAATTTTGCAGTGAAAGTCAATTAGTATATCAAGTTTGTAACAAGATATACTCAGAAGCAAGAGAAAGAAACCGACACGTGCAAAAATTTCACCCTGAGCTTGCTGCTAAAGGATCATCTGCACTCTGTGTCCCCAACTTAGTAATTTTAGTACCCATACTGAATTTCGGCAGCATCTTTGCCAAATACATAATATAAATATTAAACAAATTAATCTATATTTCAGGCCTTGGAAGACTTTGAAAGTTGAAAATCACATGACGATAAAGAAAAAAAAATTGCTTAAAGAATTAAAGAAAATGTATTAAGAATATTATAATACTCAATAATAAAGCAAGTACAGGTAGTCAACATGAACACCAGAAGACTATCCTACAATTGAACATTGACAAGATACTAGGGAATTATATATTTAAGTAATTTCAATTAATCGTCCAATTTATAGAGACTGCAGAAGTGCAAGAAAAGATTGTATAAAATTAATCCTGCAAAGTTAGCTATTTTGGGAAAGTATTATACTTGCTACAGCTATACGATTTGTTAATAAGGAAGAACGAGAAAGAGAAGAAACTAAGAAATAAAAGAACAATTAATAGGTATATATTTACCAAAGAAAACACAAAATTTTAACATTATTGAGTTTTTAGGTATTTAATTAATTTCATAGTATAGTATAGTGGTGGTATAATACCCATTAAGGGTAAACCCTTTTTCTACCATATATGTTAACTTTGTCTTAATTTGGAAAAATATTCTATCGCAACTTTTATTGTATAGAAATTAATTAGTAATTAGTGTGGGAAGTATAAAGGATTATATCTACAAAGAAGTTTTTATAAAATGTTATCTATATATGATGCATTTGTTCTATTGTATATCCAAATATGTAATAGTTTAGTAAATAGTTTATGGTATGGTCAACGTCTATTGTTTCATTTCCGTTAATTTATAATTAAAAAATTAATATTATATTGTATTTTTCTTTTTATCACTTATAAAGTGCTTCCTAAATAAATATGACGTCTTCTTACTATTCTTACTATTCAACGCCGACAAATAACAACATCCGTGCTGTTCGAAAGCTTATTAAAGGTGATCGCCGATTAAAATAAAACATATTTTAGTTACAAAATGACATTGTCATTCTATTGACATTTATCCAGAAAAGCTAATAATTTACACTTGTCTTGCATAATTTTAAATATGGCCGTTAAGCCTCTGCATTGTGTTTATGGAAGTAAGTACATTTTATTTCAGATTTTAAAGAACAATTAGATGATCGGAAAAACAATTATGAGGAATCTCAATAATATTTTTACTGTAAATTTGTAAATGGAAATTTCTTGTTTAAAAGTATAAGTAAATGTATAATACTGCTGAATGTTTAAAATAGCAAGATTATTATTATGAATTCCTTCCATCGGATCAAACTCCAAAAATGAATATTATTTGAGTCCTGTGCATGGTTACTGTGAGAATATTCGTATCAAGAGATCAATTTTATGGATCAATAACTTCTTTTATTCTCGTCGCGATATTTGGACAGCATCTCACAGGACCGTTGTCGAAAACATGGCATTGAACGACATTAAAGTAAAATATGCGTTGAGGGACATGCTCGACAGTGAAAATCAATAATTGTTAACTCCTATAGGTGGAGAATACTAAATACATTAGCTGATCGGGAGCAATATTAGCCAGCAAGTCTAATATAGTCATCATTCAACGGATCCAAAATAAAGTGTTGCATGCTATTGTCGATATTTCGTTCTATATCTATAATAAAGTGATACTGCGCTATATCCCTTTAGAACCCATAATTACGGCAAATGCTTGCATGCTTGCTATTCAGCTAAATTTGCCAGGTAATAGTTAGGAAGATAGTTACTTACTAACTATCATTTATACACATTTAACTTTAGAGTAAGAGTTAAAATAAGACATTCTACAGATCACAGAAAATCAGTCAATGAAGTGTCATGTATATAATAGTTATCATAAGAAATACTTATATCCACCAATATGACTCTTAAACTAATAAGGCTAATAATTTTAAAAAGTCCCTAAATTAAAAAGCCGACATACAAAAATTATATACGAAAATATATGAAACATACAGTTCAAAAATGCATAAATAAGAAACTGTCGTATTATTTCAAATATCCACCTATACTAACACTAACTGAACTATTTGCTTTTAGAGTTTATAATACCACAGAGAGTGGTTCTAGCTATTGTTCTCCATTTGGCTATGCTCAACGTCTACAACTTGAGAGTAGTCATCAACGTAGCAATAACGGAAATGGTTGAAAAACCACCACCGTCAAACCGTAGCAGGATCGTCGATGACTGTCCTAATTTACTACCCGAAAAAGATCCACCAATTAAAGTAATAATATTTATTTATTAAATTCCTCATTACTAAAACAATTTATTTTATTATATTTTCCTTTAGGACGGTCAATATAAGTGGGACTCAAACGATCAAGCTCTTATTAAGTATATCTTCTTTGTGGGGTATTTTATTGGACATTTTCCGGGAGGATGGCTGTCTGATAAAATTGGAGCCAGACATGTGACTGGAACTTGTATCCTTCTGGCAGCCATACTCAATTTAGTTCAACCAATTTTAATCACATCAGGGGGAGAATACTGGGGATTTGTTTATTCTATTATTATTCGGTTTTTAATTGGCCTTGTACAGGTAAAAATCCATACCATTTTACTAATTTTTTTTTGCGAAATAACAGAGTTAGAATTTAAGTATTGTCATGGTAAGTTGTTAAGTTGTTGATAAGTTGTTCATTAAGTTCGCGAACATTTTCGAAAAATCCTCTAGATTATGGATCCCGTCACATTCTATTTTTTTCACAAGGTCTAAAGAAAATTTCTATACAAATATTAAATTGCCGACTTCAAATTCAAAGAAATACTTCTGATTTCAAATAACTTAATAATTACTAAATATACTAAATATATATAATTACTATATATTAATTATTAATAAAATAGTACTATAGCTAATAACAAATAATTAACTGTGTGATAGTAAAAAACAATATGTTATTGCAAAATGTTTTATGATTTCACATTCACTGTTCACAAATTTTATTGAGAAACCAACAATATTTTATTTTATTGAATTTATTGTGGTAAATACATTTAAAATAACCTACTTACAGGGACCTATTGTACCGACCATAGCGACATTTATGAGTAACTGGGCGCCTACAAAGGAACGGGCCTATTTGGGTGGTATCGCTTATGCTGGAGGAAATTTAGGAAATATTGTTGGAATCATCGTAACTGGTGTAATTATCTACTATACTAGAAGTTGGGCCAATGCTTTTTACCTATGGGGGTTTCTCGCCATATTATGGTATATCCTGTTCCTCTTCACTGTTTTCTCGTACCCTGAAACGCATCCTTTCATTACCGATGAGGAAAAGACATTTTTAGCAGAGATAATTGCCAGTAAGTTTTTATATATCATTATAAACAGTATGTAAGAAACCTGTCTATTAACAAAAATATTTTTCTAAAATCTTGTTGATGTTGTTACTAGTAATTTATATTAATTTCAATAAATGAATACTTGTCTTGAGGAAGTAGAAAATTGATGTATTAGGTAATTGTATCTATTTTGATCTACAATATCTTTTGATGAAAATCCGAGGTTTATATATATATATATATATATATATATATATATATATATATATATATATATATATATATATATATATATTAGAGTTTCCTTTTTACTAAGTAGGAGTTACCCAGCCTACTTACTAGCGTGACTGCTACTTTGCTAACCAAGCCGGCCGCCAATGTAAATGACTCTTCCACAATCTAACCTAACTATTAAATTGTGCACATAACACACTTTGGAACGGGTTCATTGTGTATGTCAGGCTCGGATGATTGTCGATTAAAATTCGGAGTGAAATTATGGAGCCAAGTTTTATCCATTGTCACATATCAACGCAAAAACTTGGGTTTATTACGCTTGATCATCTTCAAACACTGCTCCAAATTATCAACTCGTCGTTGTTTTTGGTCAAAAGTGAGCTCGCGCGGCACCCACTATGCACAAAGCTTTCTCATACCCAAATATTCGTGAATAATATGATTTACACGTTCAGTTGATATCTTTAGAGTGTCTGCTATTTCATTCAATTTCAATTTACGGGCATTCAAAATCATTTTGTCATTTTTTTAATGTTTTCATCGGTAACAACCTCTTTTGGGCGTCCACTGCGTTCACCGTCTTCGGTGCTCATTTCACCACGTCTAAACTTAGCATATCAACCCTTGATGGTTAGTTTTCCTGGAGAAATGTACGGAAATTCGGCATCAAGCCAAGTTTTTGCTTCAACTGTATTTTTTCCCTTCAAAATGCAATATTTTATCAACAGACGAATTTACTTTTTATAAATTTTTTTCACAATAAGAAAAGTTGCTTCACTCAAAATTCAATCAATAATCAAAATAACAAATTAATGATCCGACAGCTGTCAAATGTATACACACCTCTTTTGAGGGTTAGTGCTAATTAAAAAACATATGGGTTTCTAGTAGCGCTATGTGTGTGTGTGTGTGTGTGTGTGTGTGTGTGCGATTTATAACATACATACTTTCCTTTTCTAGAAAAACCTACTAAGTTTCATGTTCCATGGAAAGAAATAGCTACATGTTGCCCAATTTGGGCAATTTTTGCTGCTCAATTTGGACATAACTACGTTCTTTTTGCTATGAATACGGACTTACCGAAATTTGTTAAGGAATTCTTGAAAATGAACATCAAAAACAACGGAATTGTCACAGCTATGCCGTTCGTCTTTTGCTGGATATCAGCGATCGGCAGTGGCTTTATAGCTGACTTCATAATTAACAAAAAATTAATGAGTATTCTCAATATGCGGAAGCTCTACACTATAATATGTAAGTATAGCATTAAAATGTTAATTAGTTGACAAAATAAATGTTACACAGTAAATGACTTATTATAAAATATCTATAAAAATGTTTCCAATCTAACACACTAAATATATTGTTCACGTCTGAACAATTATTTGATCATGTTGATTGATTAAATCGAAACTTTAGGAATGTGTTATTAATTTTAAAACTTCCATTTTAAAGCAATCTTAGGTCCAGCTATTTGCAATGTAATAGCGGTGTATGTGGGTTGCTCCAGATGGTTAGTTGTATTTCTCTGCACTTTTGGAATGTTTTGGATGGGTCCTTTTTGGTCTAGTACGAAAGTAAACGTTTCCGATCTATCCAAACATTATGGAGGCATTCTGATGGCAATTATCAATGGTTTCGGCGCTTGGGCTGGAATTCTAGCTCCATTTATAACAGGATATTTCACACCTGATGTAAGTTAATAAAATATTCTTACTTTGCATTAAATATATTATTTAATTTCATATAGCTCTTGTAGAAACCTTAAATTATTTGTAGGGCACACTTCGTCAATGGAGATTAGTATTTTGGATAATGATGTTCATAGCTGTGATTACGTCGGTTATATATTTGTTTTTCGCTAAAGCTGAGCGGCAAAATTGGGATTACTGGGAAGGAGAAGCACCACCTACAACTGATGCCTAATAGATCTGTATAATATAAAATTTAGTTAATAAAAAAACTTAATAATCGTATTAAATTGTCTTTTTATTATTATATATTTTGCGTTCGACTAAATATAAATTTTTTCAAAAAATATTTTCATTAAATCAAAATCAGGATGAGTAATACTTGCATTACCAAAAATACACAAAAAATATCAGAATTTTGTTTCTATTTTCATTCTTTAACAAAAACAGGTTACGGATAAAATAATATAAACATCATCCGTATAAATAATTTGACGCGTATGTGTTGCTCAGTTTACATGCTAAATCATGTAGATTATACATCAATATATTATAGGCTTTATTCTGCGACAATTCAAAGAACCCATAGGTGAAATATGTGATCTCGGAATGATTATTTAACGTTTCGCGACCATATCCACGACAATGGAGAATAACATACAAAACATGGTAAAATATCATCGACGAAGTTCAATAGTGGGCAAAACTCAAAGTAAACTGATAGACACCAACGAGCAACAAAAGAAGAATTATGGACTGATAACATAAAACTACTGCGGTAAAAGTGATAGCAGAACTCAACACTCAACATTCAATAGAAGCCAATGTTAAACTGTGAAATAAATGATGCATGCGGCTATAATAAAACCTAGAGACGTAGAAGAATGTGAAATGATCCAATGAATCATAATTTACATTTTTTCCAACTAACACAAAAAAGCCTACGATCCAGAGTGCCTACTGTCAAGCATGTAGGATGTTTAGCAATTCCTCTGATTCACATTATTAGCTAATGGTGAAGCGCCACTGATGAAATTCTTGAACTATGACTGGCATATTGCTGCCAAACCCTGTCATATTCCAAGAGGGTAATAAATACATCCAAATAGTTCAGTATTTATTTGAGCACTAAATATCTTCCTTGTACAGCAAAATCATGAAACCTCAACATAATTGAACCGTTATGGGGAGTTTTAGAGTAGAGAGTGAGGATATTTTCATGTTCGACATCACTAAAGCAACTGACGGATGTTTAAGTGCAAAAATGGTGTCTTATTCTTGGAAACTATTCAGACACTTTAGGAATCTATTCTGCAAAGGATTTAAGCTGTTAAAAGCAAATGATGACTCATTAACTAATTAATAAATAAATGTTATTTATGTCTTATTTTGTCCATTACTATGGATATACGTCCAAAGTTTAGTTTGCTGTGATTTTGTTGGGTTTCAAATCCATTTTTAATGAACATTGCTTATTTCGATAATCAATTGTATGTATGTTTTATTTTTTTATAACAAAAATAGCTAAAAACTGTATTTCAGATACTTTATAAGAATAGAATTTGATATTAAATTATTAGGATATTGAAAACACTGTATTCCATTGCAATCTAGAAATTGGATTTCAGCACCTTATAAATTGTTAATTCTACTCACGTCCTTGAATAAAAACACGTCCAGATTGTAAATTCTAGTGATCCACGCATATCTAGCATATCAGCATATCATTATATTTAAGTAAGAAATATAGCAAAGGTAACTCGACCGTATGTCCCTTTTTAATACTAACTTTTCTGGCTATATGTGCCGTTATCACCGATCAGATCAGATAAAGACAAAAATACTTTTTCATTTTTGCAAATTTACAAGATATATTCAATTTTTTTTTATTTCAGCGTAATTAACAAAAACTAACCCATCATATACTAAACCTTATAATCATGAACATTCAACTTCGGTGACGACGTAGGAACAATCCATGACTTCTTGCGTTTGAAACTCTCTTAGTAGATCCAGTTTTTATTCCCAGTCATTATACCCGAGAGAAAACTCTTTTCTTGCTTGGCTAGCAATGATGCGATGTTAAAACAGTTCGAAATAGCATATTCAGTCAATTCTATAAAAGTTATTTCTCCCCCTTTTCGATCTTGTCCATCGCATATATATGGAAAGAGTTGATTCTTCTATGTTATCTGAAAGTTAATTGAATGACGGATACTATTGGTTTATAGTCTCCCCAGCAGGATTATATCAACACAGACCAAAAATATTAATGAACCCTGAGGTTAAGTTGCGCGTTCCAAAGAACTCCAAAACAATAAAGCAGAACCAATCAACAATTATTATGGTTAGAATTTAAAAACAATTAAACAAATCAGTAATCAAACCTGCACAATAAATATCAATACAAAACAATTATCTTGACAAACGAATAGAAAATCAAATAAAAAATAAAATTGTGCATAGATAAAAGTCTTCTGAAAACAAACCTATGTACAGGTTAAAATTAAAATTTAAAATAAACACCGATTTCTTAGATTTAAAATAATAAAAAAATATTTTATAAAATTTAAAAAAAAAATTTTTAAATACTTTCACCGATTCGTTGAAAGCTTTGGCGACACCAATAAGCCGTACAATTCACCATCTTCGAAAACCGATAAATGAAATTTGGCGGAAAAGCATTACCGTAAGCTTTTAAGTGTATAATGAGCTTCGGCGACAGATCTCATCAACTCAAACAACAAATAATGATTAACCTCTGTGTACACTTAATAACTCTATAACTCTAAATTTAGAAGTGTTATTTTATGTAAATAAATATTGCAACCATCCAATTTAACAGTTAGATTAAGATGTTTAACAGTTGTTTATATTAATACATTCTATTTTCACCTATAGATATCGCTGATCAATATACATACAAGCAGCTAATATAATGAATTTGAATTCAGTTATGAATTCCATGTGGTAACAACTGCATCTTGGCGTTTTTTTTTGAAATATCATTAAGAAAAATAAATTATATTGCGCAAATCAAAGTAACTTCCCTCTTAAACTTAACAGCATGGCTTTCAATAAATACAATGATCAGTGATAAATACCTATTATTATATTAATTCAATAATCCTTCTGCAAATACTGTTTCATGGGCTTCATGCCTTTGAAGCTAAAAAAATTACGCCGTCGTCCTTGTATGTGTGATAAATTTCACAGTATTTGAAAAATGATAGTACATTATTCGAATATAATTTATGCTTTATTATATTTAATAAGTATGCATAACAGTGGTTAAATAAATGCCATTGACAATATTTTATAAAAAACCAAAGAGTAATTTAATTCAGAAAACGAATTTTCAACATTCTTAATACCATATACAATGTATACTATTATTTAGATAGAGCACATGTTTTTTTTGTTTAAAGCATATATGAACTTACATTGTTTTTTCTCTTCCTCCCAAAAAGTCCACTTATCACCCACAGAAGCCATTAATTTTGTATTCAGCAGACATGTCCAAACAATCTCTAAAACAATCTCAGTAAGAAACATATAGAATATGACTTAAACATTGCATTTGAAAGGACTAAAGTTTACAGATATTATATTGTATTAGATATAGGATCCTAACAGTGTCCAAGATTTATATATCTATTAATTTATATCTGCAATCAATTAAGATTGTTATCATTGCATTAGCCACCATACGGATTGATTTTCTAGTCGATTGCTGGCTAACTATAAATGTAACCAAGAATTATTAGTGGTACTGATAATTCGAGTAAAGTCATGCAAAATATGATTAGATCAAAACAGGCAACTAATGTTTCTTCAACAGTTTATATCACACGCAGCGACAGTGTAACGAAATAATTCTCATTAAATAAAAACAGGTTTAAGAAATTTATTGTTTAAAAAATAAGGGATATTTTATATTATTTGATCATATATATATTGATTCAATAATAACACATTCTACAAACATAAATATTTGTAGAAGATCGATAAGAGTTTCTAATAATACCGTTAATCTTGAAATATGTTTTTGTTACTTAATTGTTTTTACTAAATCATTATTATCATTTATTAAAGAACTAATTTGATATAATAATTTTAATAGAGGTAATTCGGCCCTGACCTGTGCAATATTTTACTTCAATTTCAAAAGTGGTGTCTTAAGAGGTTCAAAGCAACTAAAGTATTATTTCACCTATTTGAACTACAAAATCAATAAACATAAAACTGTTCTAATATAAATAAAATTGAACGTGTTTAAACTTGGAGAGGAAATCAGATTTATTTTTTCATCTTATTGCTTTTTATTCGTTCAATAGAAAGTGGGCCTCATTAATACATCACAACAAAAGAATATTGAAACAGATATTTCAAAATATTATACCTTAAAAAATATATAAATAAAGGTCAAAACATAATTTTATATTGAGTCATTATAATCTGAAAATCGACTCTATTCAATTTATATTTACAATTCGTCCACTCAGACAACCCTTTAAAACAACAGACGGTGTGTAACATTTTCTTATAACTACTTTTTACAGCAGTAATAAATGACAATTAAAAAGCTCGTTGGTACACCTCAATAAAAGAATATTCAAACATCACTTTTAAAATGTTAAACCAAAAAAAAAAAGAAAAGTTGAATTAATATGGAAACTAATTAGTTCATATAGAGTTATTATAATTCTTTTGTTGAAGTTCTCACAGATATCGTCAATTTACAACAATACACACCATAGAATAATATAATTAATAAAGATGGTATAATAAAATGCTATAATACACAAACATAGATTAATATATAGAGTGTCACTTAATATAAATAATTTCAGAATTGTTTTGCGTTGTCTCAGCAGAAAGGCGCTGAAAAGGTTATTTCGCTGAATTTCATTGGTTAGTTTAAATTACCATTACAGGCACCTGTAAACAAGATATTTTAATAGGAAAGTATTTCATTGGTCGAGAACTTCATAAGCATCACGTGACCAACCTCTCAATTAAATGTAATTTTCCAAAATAATTTATTCAAATAAAATTCTATATAAATACAAATATTATAAAATATCATAACACTAAAATATAATTATATAATGAATATAAATAAAAAATAATGAAATATAATTATGTAAATAAAAAATAATAAAATGTGAATATAAGATAGGCTATCTAATTGAATAAATATCTCTTTGGAAATTGAATTTCAATTCAATTCAATTTCGAAATTAAATCTCGTGGCAAATACAATCAAAATTGTCTATAGCCCTTTTTCCCTTTTTCATATCTCTTTAGTGTTATTAAATTTAAACGAAATGTATTAAATTTTCTTAAACTAATCTTTTGAGGGAACACATTCTGAAAGCAGAGCAGCACAGCTGAAAGTCTGTGTCTGTTTATATTTTACTTGCTTGTTCAACGCAAAAATGTATTGAGACAAGTTAAAATTATTTTTACAATGTTATTGTGAAAATTGTGGAACGAATAACTAAAACCATTAAATTCTATGATAAACGTCAAGAAGGAGAAAACATACCAAAAAGTAATACTTTAAAGACCGTGGATAAAAAATAAAATGTATGATATATATCAAAATTACTACTGTGCTCTTGTTATGGTAAAATCAAGGAGTTAAAGAGAGAGCTTAGAGATATATTAACAATGTAATAAAACAAGCTCTTCTCTATAAAATCAAGCTCATCTGGTTGATCTACAAATTGTATAATTTTATTTTGTATTGATATATTTTTTAACATCTTTGTCGAAAAGGTTATCTCGGTAAGTAGCTTTAAGTTAAAATATTAATTATAAGTATCTTAACATTTGTTTCAAGTAAATGAATCCCTTCAAAATAATTAAACTTTTAGTTGATGGCACTTTACAAGCAACTTTTTAAAAGGTAACAAAATCTTTTCAAGTAGTATAGCACATTTACCTTCAATGTAATATTGTCACCGCCCAATTTGGACACATTTTGGTTTTAAAGGGTGGGTAAATAATTTCATGATTTATTCTGTTGTATTTCTATGAATAACAATATATATGAATACAAATGTTCTATATAAATAATTGTACATGAATCAGGTAAAAGCAATGCTGGGTCACACACACATCCTTAATAGAGCTAACTTGGGTTGTTTCTTGCTATGAAAACGACACCTGGTTTTGTTTTTTTTTTTATTTTCCCACATACACAAAAATGGCGTCCTAGATAAATCACAGAAACAATCAATCGGGTTGTAGAAATTGGTCAATCAAATGTTTTTCATCAATGCTGAAAATAAGGTATCAGATATCTATTGGATTGTTAATAAAAATTTACAATAGAGTATGGAATGAGGAAAAACTTCCTCAACATAGGGAAATTGAACTTCCTCTTCCGAACGTTAAAAATATATTGATACGCTGTTATTCACAACTCATGACTGTGATGTACGAGAAATTTATAGGAGACAACCTAAAATCAGCAGTTGATAAGTCGATAACAGAATAATAGAGCGGATTTCAAAAGGGGAGAATTATAAAAGACCATATCTTTATTAAACGACAAATAATGAAAAATTTCAAACCAAAAGAAACAAATATATTTAGCTGTTACTGATTTGGAAATAGCCTTTGACAAAAAAAAATATACCATAGGTTGTATTGACACCAAGGGGTGTAAGTAATAAAATTGCAAGAACAATTCAAAAAATATACAGGATAAAAAGATAAACCAAAGTGGATGTTTAACCCAAATCTTTGAGCTTTAATTCAATAAGCAGATAATGTAATAATAGCCATTATTGGTCAGAATGCAGAATATTGAGATAATATGGATGGATAATATGAATAAAGAATAAAATATGTAAAAAATATCCGAATTAAGAGTATAAAAATAGAAGTAAGTACATTTAAGTGTAGAAATAAAAAAAGTTTAGTTCAAGTATATATTTATTTTCGATATGAGTACTAAAATGGAAATGGAAAAACAATAATAAAATTGAAATGCCCAAAGCAATTTACAGATTAGCCCTACTCATCTGCGAGACGAAGGTATTGGCAAATAAATATAAAAAGTAAGGTATTCAGGGTGCAAAAAAGATGGACAGGATGACTCCAGTATATAGGATAATATATAGGAGATAATATATAGAGACAGAAAATATAACGCATATCACTAGTTGTGCACAAAAAATGGTGTTAAAGAAAATACTATAATTAATTTTACATTTTATTTATTTACATATAAATCTTAAAATATTAATTCTAAAAATGAAAATCCTTAATGTTTACAAATTTTACAAAGTAATGTATAGCTTCAACTTAAAACTAAACATAAAAACTTAAAATAACGTGTAGCTCTAATTGGCAAGTGGCACATAAGGTGGTGAGACATCTATTAAGGTATCGTAGATATTTTCTATTATAAATTAACTGTATGATAGTATATTTGTATATTTATACTCTTATCATAAATTGATAATTTCAGATAGAAGTTCTATAATTCAAGATAAATAAATACAGGGAAAAGGAAAACTGACAAAAAACTAAATAGTTCTACAGTTATAAATACAATTTTTCGTTCTGATAACATCAAATATTTTAGTTTGTTGTGAATAAAACAAAACCTTTTTTTATAATTTAATTATGAGTGTTCATAAATTTTGATAATAAAAATTAGATTTTAAGCTTTTCATTAACAATAAAATTTTCTATAGCTATAGCTGGCTAACTACAAATTTAACCAAGAATTGTTAGTCGTACTGATAATTCAAGTAGAATCATGCAAAATATGATTAAATCAAAACAGGCAACAACAACAGTTTCTTCTAAGATTCATATGACACGCAGCGACAGTGTAACGAAATAATTCTCATTAAATAAAAATAGATTTAAGAAGGATATTGTTTAAAAAATAAGGAATATTTTATATTATTTGAATATATAAATATTGATTCAATAATAACAATTTCTTCAAACATAAATATTTGTAAATCGATAAGAGTTTCTAATAATACCGTTAATATTGAAATATGATTTTGTTACTTAATTGTTTTTACTAAATCAAGATTATCATTTATTAAAGAACTAATTTCATATAATAATTTTAATAGAGGTAATTCGACCTGACCTGTGCAATATTTTAATTCAATTTCAAAAAAGGTATCTTAAGAGTTTTAAAGCATCTAAATAATTATTTCACCTATTTGAACTACAAGATCAATAAATATAAAACTGTTCTAATATAAATAAAATTAAACATGTTTAAACTTTGCAAGATAGTCAGATTTATTTTTTTAACTTATTGCTTAATTTTTAACATAATTTTATATTGAGTCATTATAGTCTGAAAATCGACTCTATTCAATTTATAATTACAATTCGTCCACTCAGACAACCCTTTAAAGGAACACACGGTGTTTAACATTTTCTTATAACTGCTTTTTACAGCAATAATAAAGGACAATACAAGAGATCCTCGTTAATACACCTCAACAAAAGGATATTGAAATATCACTTTTCCAATGTTAAGGCAAAAAAATAGTTCAATTAATATTGAAACTAATTAGTTCATATTGAGTTATTATCAATACACATCATAGTCATAGAATAAAGAAATTTAGAAGTGAAAGTTATATGGAAAATGGGGTCCCACGTTTAAACTTTTCGGAATCTCCTTTACGGGACCAAATGAAACTAAAAATGCAAGAGCTATATGTGTATTTCTTTCTCGTTCGGCCTCGGTATTAATGACTCTAACCTAAGCAGTTAACAGCCATTTGTAGGTGATATAATTTGTATTGTTTATTTACGTCAAATTTTTCGGTATGTGTTTTTATATATATTTGAAAATTACTATAGATTATTCTGTGTATATTAATGTATTAGTGTAATAAAAAGAAAACCTTAAGGGGATCTCTTATGATCTCCTATGTAGGTCCAGGAAAGTTTGTAATCATTTTAAAGATGAAGACTATAGACCAATATGTGGAAAGCCATGGCTGAAATAAGATGTAATTCCTACTAGTAATTTAAATAGTCAGTATTTTATTAAATAATAATGATTTATTGCATTGAAATAATTAAGCAATATTTATTGAGATTCTTTGCCTTTACTACCAGATAAGGAACATATGCCCCCAATCGTAATATTATATCACATAAGTTATTTGAGGCTGATAAATATATAGAAGATTCTTCTACCACAACAAGACCCAGAAGTAAGTATATAATAAGAAACTTATCTTTATTATTAGAGAATAGAGATTCTCACTTGAAATTTATATGTTCATTTACAAATAACTCAGCCTGTCCCATCAGTTTCGTTTCAGGTTGGATGAATAACTAATGGCTTTACCCTTATTGAAATGCAGTGGCAGAGGATATAAACTGTTATCGAAGATATTCTGCTTGCCTTCTAGAAGAACATTAATGCAGATACTGAATAAGGTTCCTTTTTGCTGCTGGAGTAGTAACCTCTAATTTTGGTCGTTAGTTCAGAAACTTGACTGTATAGACCGAACTGCAGTTGTCATATTTGATGAAATGTACCTCAATTTAGGTAGGTTGTTAATTTAGTTGATTCTAAAAAATAATACAACAGAACCATTAATAGTTATATTATCTTATTTTAATGTTTGTTTTAGGTTTGTTTTAAATATTAGA
This sequence comes from Rhynchophorus ferrugineus, assembly GCF_030347505.1. Lineage (NCBI taxonomy): Eukaryota > Metazoa > Arthropoda > Insecta > Coleoptera > Curculionidae > Rhynchophorus > Rhynchophorus ferrugineus. The sequence continues at coordinate 49,145,005 of NW_027472580.1, forward strand.
GAGAAGATAATATCAGTAGATTACGTGTTTTGGGTAGTGGAGATATCTCTGTGATTAAAGCAATGTCTTTATGGTCAAAGAAAATTAATGTTATTGTAATATATCAATAACATATACTTAAATATATTATTTTTTTATTTTCCCAGTAAAATTAAAAATTTCTTTTTTAAATAATTTTCTTTTTCGGGAAATTTAAATCCCGCTAAAATGTTTTACTATACATTTTTAAATTTCCCGCCGTAACTAATATTCACCGCCGTCATACGGCTCATGCGTAAGCGCCATCACACGGGGATTCCGAGCGTAACTTAGAACCAATTTTAACATAGGAGACGCGCTTCTAGGTTTCTTTATTCCATGATCATAGAGTAATGTAATCATGGAGTAATAGAGATGCAGACATTTGCAGACAATAGTAAAGACATTTGATTGGCTCATTAGTAATGTGTTATATATATATATATATATATATATATATATATATATATATATATATATATATATATAAAACCATAAGCAAAAATCTTTGGTGCATTGCAAATCAAAATTATCTCTTCCGTCTTTTCCCTTTTTCATATTTGTTTAGCACCATTAATTTAATCTATTAGATATCTATTATGGGTTTAATAAAAAGTATATAGCACACATTATTTGTAATATTCTATTTGAAAAATTATTTTGTGTGTACAATTAAAATAAAAGGTTTTGAATTTACATTTTTAAAAGATATTTCACAAAATTATGTGATATTATAGACGTGGCAATATCGCGGGATAAAATAAGAGTTTAAAAATTAAAAATTAATCAAAAGAAGAGGTTAAAAGAGCCCTACTGACAGTATAATGAAACAATTTTCTGGGGCATAAGATATTGCCTTGGCTCGTATATTCATATAGGAACATCTAGAATTTAAGTTATAGAGTCATCCCCTGCGATTATAATTATTTAAAGAGCCCTCATGTTCCGCCTCTTCACAATTTCCTAACGATCAATGGGATGAAAAAAAATTAACTTATGTTAGACGATTCAAATGACTTCTAAAACATACTAGCCGAGGATACACCTGAATCCATTAGCTGGATCCAAAAAAAAACTATCTATTCTATTAAAAAGCCTTAAGCCACTATATTTATATGGATAATTAAACTTTTTTTTTATGAAAAGAACCGCTCAAAGTAGTTATTAAATTGATGTCAGCTTAAGAAATTTGTTCTTACTTGAGCAATAAATTTTGCAGTAATATTCCTCGTGTATTGAATATTGGTTGACCTACTCTTAATGGATTTGCATTCAGGAGCTACTATTTATTTTATAGGAGCTGCAACTATTGATCCAAGAAGAAAAGTATATACTCGTTTGCATAGCTTCTTTTGGAAGGGGATTAATTTCTAAAATTAAAAAAAAATATATTTGATGTTTAAATATATATGAATAAACTTACCCCAACTTACAACAACAGAACATGATGTAACGATCATACATTTCTTTGATACTTAATTCATTCGGTTTGGCATTTTTAACATTATCAACCATTGTTTCTGCATTTCTTTACTATCTGTGCATCCGTGCATTTACTATGTTGTGCATACACAACACTTCCTAGATCAATAATTCACTTTACTTTTTGTACTAACGACATATATACAAATGAACTAATCATTTAATCTCTAAACGCACTGTTCCTTATGAAGGCCATACTGAAAATGGCGCTCAAAATAAATAAATAACAAACGTACCATAGAAACGAAATGAGCCAATCAGATTCCGTCGCGACTTATAGCGCAGCGATTAAAGTAAATAATAAGTTAAAAGTAGCGACATCTACATGTTGGACGTCGCGAAACATTTCTCCAAAATTTCCTATTAAGCTAAATCTCAATTTCTCTATGAATATAATTAATAGAAATGCTATAATTCACAAACATAGAGTAATATATAGAATGTTAATTTAATACAAATAATTTCAGAATAGTTTTGCGTGGTCTCAGCAGGAAGGCGCTGAGAACGCCAGGAAGGCGCTGAATTTCATTGGTTTGTTTACATTACCATTACAGGCACCTATAAAGAAGATATCTCAATAGGAAAGCATTTCAATTTTCGAGGACTTCATATGCATCATGTGACCAACCTCAAATTCTTCAATTATTCAAATAAAATTAAGACCAATATTATTATTAAAAAAAGACCAATATTATAAAATATCATAAAGCTAAAATATAAGTATATAATAAATATTTAAAAAAAATGAAATATAAATATATAAATAAAAAATAATTAAATTTGATTATAAGAAAGGCTGCAATTTAATTGAATATATAAGATATCTCCTGGTAAATATATAACTATATAACTATAACTATCAAAATTGTCTATAACCCTTTTTCCTTATTCCATATTTCTTTAGTGCTATCAATTTAAATAATTTGTATTAAATTTCTATCTTTTTGTTCCTTCACTCTGAAAGCAGAGCAGCTCTGCTAAAAGTCTATATCTGTTTATATTTTACTTGCTTGTTCAACGCAAAAAGTATTGAGACATGTTATAATTATTTTTAGTATTATTGTAAAAATTGTGGAACGGATCATTAAAACCGTTAAATTGTATGATATACGTCAGAATGGAGAAAACGTATCAAAAAGAAATACTTTAAAGACCGTCGATAAAAAACTAAAATGTGTGATATATATCAAAATTACTACTGTACTCTTATTATGGTAAAATCGAGGAGTTAAAGAGACAGCTTAAAGATCTATTAACAATATAATAAAACAACCTCTTGTCTATAAAATCGAGCTCATCTTGTTTATCTACAAATTATATAATTTTCTTTTGTATTGATGTATTTTTTTAACATTTTTTGTTGAAAAGATTATCTCGGTTAAGCAGACTTAAGCCAAAATATTAATTATAAGTATCTTAAGCAGTATAGATTTGTTTCAAGTAAATGAACCCCTTCAAAATAATAATTTTAATTGATGGTACTTTACAGGCAACTTTTTAAAAGGTAACAAGAACTTTTCATATAGTATAATTCCATGTACCTTCAATGTAATTTTGCCACTGCCCAATTTAGACACATTTTGGTTTTAATGGGTGGGAAATATTTTCATGATTTCTTCTGTTGTATTCCTATGAATAACAATATATATTAATACTAAAGTTCTATATAAATAATTGTACACGTACCAGGTAAAAGCAATGCAGCGTCACACATACATCCTTAATATAGCTAACTTGGATTGTTTCTTCCTAGGAAAACGACGCCTGATTCTTTAATTCCGCACATTTACTGGATACACAACACTTTTGAAAATGAAGATACATTATAATCAAATAATAGTGATTTTAATTAAAAATGCTGATAGTAGTCAATGTCAGACACACAAAAATGGCGTCCTAAACAAACCATAGAAACAAATAAACGGGTTATAGAAATTGGCCAACCAAATGCTTTTGTAAGGAAATTCAAATGAATCAATAAATTAATTGGTCTCAGAGCCAACATTGGTTGGACCACGCAAAACATTTCCTCTATTTCGTTTATTTAAGTAAAACCTCTATATATATACTCTATGTATAAAACTAACGACATTGACAATTAGAAATAGAATAACTTTTTAAAAGCGAAAAATATAATATGATTAATTAAATTATTATAAAAATGGGAAAATGCAATATTTTATCGTGCTATTGTTATTGTAAGTTTATTTTTACTAAGTAACGGCTCCCGACGTTTTATTTACTTTACTTTTTTAATCTCAGGTGGAAAAATCCCACTACGTCTTGTATTAGTGATTATGCTTCATTTAGCTTTACAAAACTGCTACAATTTGAGGGTGGTACTGAATGTTGCTATTGTCGAAATGGTTGAACCGCCAGAATCAACTAATATTTCCGAGTCGGCATGTCCCCAATACGAAACAGTTAATATAGTTAGAGAGGTAAGATTCTACATATTAAACACTTTAACTCAGATTAAAAATGATATAATGATTTTAATCTCTTAATTTCGGGGTCAGCCTCCACTGGTATTTACCTCCACGGTTTTATTGTCAATTATGACGCTGCTTGTCAGATCGCAATATTGAATTGAATACTAGAGTTGACATACTCAGTGTTAATTATCAGCTATGCCGGCTTGGTTGCCGGCTGCTGGGGCATGGTCGCGAATTTAATTTTCGTGTCGTTTTTGTTCTTTCGCGCTTATGATGGTTTAATATTTGTAATTGTCCGCATACTGTACAAAATCCGACAAAGAAAATGATCCCAGTCAAACCACTAACCAGACTGGGTAAGACCGGATGTCTTCTGGGATGATTTCTAAGTTGGTCATTCGCCCGTCGGTAGGCTTAATGCCGTGGTTCGTAGCCCGCGTTAAACTGTAGGTCCATTCCCGAAAAACCCCTAGTTGGTGAAAGGAGGATTTATGAAAATAAAATATATATATCAGCTATTTTTGTTAACTACTTTATACTTGGATATAAAATAGACAGATATAGAGAGGGGTTATTGAAAAATTCAACTTTTACTGGTAACAAATAACAATAAATATTTCATTTCAATTTAAATCTCACAACCTGCTTCCTTAAAAAACAATTCAACTAATTTCTTGATCTGCTTTTTGTATACTACATGCTTCTTGCCTACTCAAAATTGATAAAACATCTATGTGAATGATATGTGTAAATAAGCACATACTGTAAATTTTCATTCAATATACATAGAACATGATGAAAGACTTAATATTTAAACTGTAATTAGTAATTGCATTTTTATTTACGGATGCTCTTTTATATTTGGGTTTGTAGTTTTCCAGTCTGAAATGTTACGAGCACACCTTTTTTTGCTGACTTTACAATACCTTACAACCTTACAACCTTACAAAAGATTATCTACAGTTTGTCATTTGTGACTTATAACAAGCAATAATTTCATATTAAAATCAACAACTAAAAGTACTAAAGTATAAATTTTCTATATACTTAACATACTAATTATGTTCGAATTTACATCTCTCACCTTTTTGATGCCAAGTAAATATCCAGTAGTTACCTATACGTTAAATGCGTTGACGAAAGAGATAATAAAGGATACATTTATTATTTTACTACTGCTAAAACCATGTGAAATATCCCATATTATTTTTGTAAAGTATATCTTTTAGTCATCTATAATGTGTTTAAATATTTAGGTCTCTCTGGGTTAATAAATAGAAGCAAAATAACAGTACAGAATTAAACCTCTAATTTCTTGTATTATTTTATGTGGAAATTTTTGTTTTAATTTTCTCTTAACTTCTGCATCATATATCTAGTAAGCTTTTCCTCATCTAATATTCCCTTCTTTATTATACTCTGCTAAGAGGAAATGTAACTATTCTTCATAAATTATTAAAACCTATTTGGAATCTGTTGTGTTGAGAAAATGTTTCTTTCACATTTATTAAACCACAAAAACAAACTAAAGCAACAATAATCACTAAGTAACAACAAGTATGTGAAGAAAGAGCTGAATATCGAATTCAAATTGGCTCGTTCTCTATAAACGATGTTAATTTCAAAATATAAGATTTAGACATACTGAAAACTCTGTACACTAGCCCAGCATATAATAAGGCCTGTAGAATGATTTGTTTGTGGCAAAAATATAAATATGTAGCTATAACTTTTATATGTTTTCAATTAGAGGAAATTGAGGAATTAATCATTTATAACTTATATAAAATGTATATTAAAATAACTATTACAAATATAAAATGATTATTCAGGAAAGCATTAAAATGACTTCATTAAAACGCATTCTAGGTCTAGAAATATATATTTGTTTAAATTATCAAGAGCATAAAATCTGACGCGGTATAATCTTCTCAATAACTCATCAAAACAGGCTATTGAAGATCGGTCAGCTAAAAACACATAAAAATATGAAAAGCCTCTAATATCAGAACACTAAATATTATTTTTTTATAAAAATAAATTAAAATATAATACTAAAATGAAACAATACAGTCAAACATTCTTCAAAACGGGTAAAGAGAATATGATGCCTAAAAATATCACTTAATTGGTAACAGAGAAACTAAAGAATGGATGAAGAACATATGGGAACTGATAAAATTATTTAAGTATATTAAAAAATCTCTATTTACTCTACTTGTACTCCACATTATGAATTCCAATATTTAACTCATTTGAAAAATACATATTATTAGCTATTGAGCTGTTGCTCTAATTGTATAAATAAAATCTCAACGAGCTTGTCAAGAAATAAACAAAAAAAAAGCCGAGAAGATATCAAGAATTTTAGAGATAACATTTTCTTCTATTTACATTTTAGTTACAGAAAACGTGTGATTGTGATTTTTATTATTTTTATTTTAATCTTGTCTGTAATGGATCAGTGCATGGCCATCGATTTAGACAGGTTTGGTAAAAGCTTGCAGTAAAAGAATCTTACCTGTGTAAAGATGCAAAACGATTTAGAGAATTAATTTACGATGCGAGATAATAATATCTATAATCTATCTATCGATAATAATATCCGATAATAATATCTGGCGGTAATTTGTCTTTTAGCATTACGAGGCAGCACTTTATTACTAATGGGTGAGTCGATCATGTGGGTATTAAACAACGACATGGAACTGGAAAAACCAATTACTTGCGAAAATCAACAACTTAACATGCATTGTGCAACCTAATACATAAACCATAAATCTATTTGGATTGGATTTTCTTTTAAATCTCTATATTTTTCTATCCGGTCGATATTGAAAATCTGATAAGCATTCAACTAATGGGTCAATTGTAAAGTCCCCGACCTGACACGTAGAGCACATCAACAGCAGCTATTATATAGCGTTATTGGACCGTTTGAAGGACGAAATCGCCGAAAAACGGCCGAATTTGAAGAAAAAGAAATAGCTGCTTTACTAAGACAATGCACCGCAAAAAAAGCAAAAAGAATAATTTCCTGCTGCGATCTAAAATGATAAACTGAAAATTCCCAAAAAAAATACAACATAATTTTGTTTGAAATTAACGGATAGCCAATGTTATAGGAGAAGGCACATGATACTTATAAAAGAAAGAAAAGTACCAGACGGTAGAAATAAGAATTTATAATGAAAAACATTACAATTTTACATCTTAATTGTTTTAGCACTGTAGTATTTAAAATGTAAGTAAAGCATTGGTATAAATGGAAAATACATTACACCTATAACTGTATACGTAAATGTATTTTAATAGTCTGTGTTATAGCCATAAGCTTCAACATTCGCAGTTTAAAACAGATTAATCAAACATATGTATATATAAGTCGATAATATCAATTACAACAAAAGAATTATTAATCATTGTGAACATTTTCATTTTATTAGGGTGGTAAATTCCCATGGCCTAGAAATACCGAAGCCTTAGTCTTATATGCGTTCTTTTTCGGATACATCCTGAGCCACGTACCCGGTGGATGGTTAGCAGACAAATATGGAGGTCGATACGTTTTAGGAATGAGCGTATTTGCTTCGGCACTAGTTACATCGATTTTTCCATATTTCACCATAAAAGGTGGACATTGGGTGGCAGTAACTTTACGAGCATTATTGGGACTAGCTCAGGTATTAACTCATAAACTATCAATCAACAATTTTATAATAAAATTACCTTTTATTTTAGGGTCCAATATTACCAACGGTGTCGTCGTTTGTTAGTACATGGGTACCATCTTTTGAACGAACACTTTTAGGTGGAATCGCATATGGTGGCACAAATTTAGGCACTATTTTAGGCAGTATATTCACTGGTATCATAATTGAAGCATCTGACAGTTGGAAAATGGCATTTTACGTGTGGAGTAGTCTTGCCTGTGTCTATATAATTCTCCACCTATTTTTTGTATTTTCTTTTCCATCAACACATCCATTTCTACCAGAAGAGGAATTAGAATATCTCAAAAAACATATAGGTAAATATTCTAAATTCTGTTATACAACACATCAACTGAAAATGCCTCACCTATTAATAAAATATACTAACTCTAAAAAACTAATAGAGACTACTTCCTTTTACTTAAAATAAATTAATTTGATTACAAGCTGTTCCAAGACAAATGCATATTTATTTCAAATGTAAGTCTATTTTATAATTGCTTTTGATTCCGCTAGGCTATGATTTAAATTTGTCAGGTACAAGGTTATTCAATAAGTTCATGAAACATTATCATCATGTTCTTCAGCATTAGAATTAAAAATGGATGCCATTCATTAACAATAAAAACACATCACATTAAAATGAATTTTTTGAGGATCAGACTTAGATCAATCATCATTATCCTGGCTCAAAACAAGAGACTAAGAAATGGCTTGAGAATGGTCCTCGACCCCAAACCGACTTCGTGTTTAAATATTAAGCAATAAATGTCTGCTTTTTATTATAAAACGAATGTTGTTTTTTTTTCCTTCAAACTAAAAGGATAAACACAAATTTTGTTGTAACCTTTGAACTAATTGAAAATAAACATTCCTGAAAACATGGCTACTAATTAATAACATAACTTACATAACTTAACAGATTTAACTCCTTTTGATCACTGATTTTCTGTAATTGCTGGTGGGAGAACATCGAAAATATCATCCTTAAAAATCGATTCTTATTAGATCCATCACTATAATGTAAAAATCCATAATGTTATCCGTTGTGTGGTCTGCTGGAACCGTATGTTGTTCACATCCATATCATTTAATATGGATTGAAGGGAATCGATTTTCATCATTATGTAGCTCTCAAAGTAAAATCTGCATTGAACAGTTTTTATATTTATCTTCTAAGCGAACCTCATTTGTTTTATCATCGTCCTCCATACTATGTGTCATATCTTCCTATATATTATATATTCGTATGCATTCTTTCAAAAATCCAATTAAATTTTTACTCTTTGGACATGATACTCTATCCTATAATTTTCCGAGTGTTCCGAGTTCCGAAAAGTGACCGAGTAAAAGACAACAAATCAAAAAACGTCACCAAAGCAATCCAGAGCCACCTCATTGAAAGACTCTACACCCTAAATATACTCAGTTTTCAATATATTGATACGCATCAAGATACAGTTTTTCCATCAATATTTGCAGCAAAGCCATTGACTCAATAAAGAAACATTTAAAAGATCTTATTATTTTTATGTTGGGTGGGTACGTGTTTTAAGAGAAAAATAATGTATACCTATTCAAAATAACACTGAACTCACGTCATGTGAATTGATGGAGTCAAAACGTCGCAATGTTGCCACATCAACTCTGAGTTTTAGTTCATTTTGGCTTTGACATACAACAAAATTATAATATAAATAAAATAATTAAACTGTTAAAAATAAAAAATTATATTATTAAATTAAAAGATACTAAAATATGAAATTATAAAATATAAATGACTTAAAACTATACTTAATAATACGTTTTATTGTATTTACATTGAGCTTTTTCATACCACCTATGTCTTTGGGTTACAGGCGAGTTTTTTATGTAGTGGTATCCTCTGGAGGCCTATTCCACCTAATTAACAATTATATAATCAAGTAATATGCATTCACCATATTTGCAAAACAGTTAGTAGTATTTTACTCCTCATGCATTTTAATCAATATTACTTGAATATTTGAAGAATTATACACATATCTGTGCTCATAAAACTTTTACACTGTACAATAAATTTTCATACAGTTATTGTATATTAATTAATTTCCTAAGCTGTTAATTTCCAATCTATCAACATTTCTTCACAATTCCATCATTTGTCAATTTCTTCTTCAATGTGCCTGATCGAGTTTATCCAAACCGAAAGAGTTATTAAGCATTCCTGTATATAACAATATATCTGCAACGAACACTTAAAAAATGTTATGGCCAATAAGACCTAATCAATTGTAATTCCAACAATTACCTTTTTCCGTCAACTTTTGTTGTCTTATCACTATTTTTATTATCATTTTGCCATGAGTGACCATTGGGTATATTGATCCGCTTCTGAATATTCATGTCTCATCTAAATACACATATTGAAGTAATAAGTCTTCTTTGATTTTATTATATTCTTTAAAAAATTATATTTTTTAAAACTAACATCTGAAAGTTCCATTCGACCTCTTCATGGCTTATCTATACACCATTTAAATCTTATATTACCTAACAGTCTAGAAAGAATGGTCTACATCCCTCAAAGGGCTGCATATAGCTAAGCTTTCTATGGATACTTTTCAGATTAACAGTTTCCTCCGAAATAATTGTATTTAATTATGTTTATATTGAAAAAACTACTCAATGCTTTTATACATTTCATATATTTGATCTCTAATAAAGCTAACATCAGGCTGATCTTGATTCCTCACCTTCTTCGTGCACTTCCCCTTTTCGATGAATCCAAGATTATAATTTACATTTTTTGAGATATTTCAATGACTCTGTCCATACTAATATTCAGTGCAGCTGTAACATGCTAAAAATATTTTCAATAAAAACGTTTACCCCTCTATTATATTTTACTGGCAATAGAGAGCCTCCATTATCTTGTTCATGTTAGAAGTAGCTGATTAGAGATGCAATCTGTTCTGTCTGGCGTCAGCATTGACAATCAGAATAATAATAAGCAGCGATTTGAAATTTACCAAAACAAGCAAAGCGTTAAAACAACGTTTGCTGGTTTATAACTTCTAGTTATAATAATTAATATTTTGAAGCATTTTGCAGGCGTTTGACAACCGTACGACTTTGGCAGGCTGATTCAGTTAGATGTTCAAACTTATTAAACAACATACTATCTTTTTTTAAATAGAATAAAATGAGACGGAAATTATTGTCTGACTATTTACTATTTAAATTTACAATTTGCGACAGATACATATTGATGACGCCAGTTCACTGTTATTTTGAATAGACTATAATTACGTTAGCCAGTATACAAAAAGCGATTGCTCGAATAAACAGATTGTTTTATATCCTCTATTTTCTCTAAAAACTAATCACGGCAGTTAGATATTCAAAGCATATCAATCAAATATATTAGGTGGTGTATATATATTCAATATATATACATACAGTATATATACATATATTCAATCAAATCAAAAATCATTGTTCGTACGACCATCTTTAAAATCATAACAAATTAATTTTATTTTATTTAACAAAAAACAATGCATTTTTTAATTATTATTAAAAAATAAATACAACTTGTTCATTATTCTTTATTTTAAAAATTATCAATGTAGAACCATTAAACCTCTCTGGTTTAATTTAATGAGAGATGAAAATTTTCCAAGTACAGTTTTCAGTCGATGTATTTTTAAGCAAATAGAACATTTTAATTAATTTTATCTCTTACATTATACTCCGTTTTTATGCTTGCATGTATTTTGATCGGTGATATTTAATAGTGAAAATGTGAAGTATTAATGTGAACAACTCTTAAATTCGATAGATTTAATATTTTGATTAATAAAATAACAATTCTTCTAGTTAGAGTTATGTAGTTATTCAGATGTATACAATAGTCATGGAAGGCCGAAATAGTTTTTAAACATTAATTATTTTTGTTGCTTAATTGAATTTGAATCTGTTGCTGATGTCCGTCGAACACTTTTATAAAATAAAACGATAATGCGGCTTCGTCAGATTCCAATTTCCTGTTTGGGTTTCAACGGATTAACAATAGTGGTCCTTTTAAAATAAAAAATGATCAAAATACATGAATGTACTTAATTTTTTTCGAAAGCTACTGTATCTTTTTCATAAAAAATCTAATTGCTAATTGTATTATATTTTGTATTTATTTTTACGGATTCTCTTAGACGCTTTCCATGACAAATTGAATGTCAACAATTTATGATAATTAGATAATTAATTATATACAGAGCACGTTAGAACATCAATATAATTATGCTGTAAATAAAGGTCTAATTTTGGCAATCTCAATATTCACATAATTTTATTATTTTACTCAAGTAATGATCAATAGATTACGCTATTAACACTATTACAATAATGTATTAGTTTGAAAAAGCCTTATTTATTTTAGAAAGCATCTAGTGATAATTTCAATCAATAACATTTAAATAATATATAGAAATACACAAATTATCACTTTCAGTTGTGAAGAGAAGTCTGAAGACACCGTGGAAAGCAATTCTGAGCAATGTACCGTATTGGGCAAATATTGCCGGTCAGTTTGGACATAATTACATTTTTTTCACTTTGGTAACCTATCTGCCCACCTACATGAAAGAAATCCTTCAGTTTGAAATATCGAAGAATGGCTTGTACAGCGCGGTCCCCTTTATAGCACTGTGGAGTTGTTCCATCATACTGAGCATTACCGGAAATTATATTGTCAATTCAATGAAGTTTATGAGTCCATTAGCCTTCAGCAGATTTTTTGGAACATTTTGTAAGTTATAAACATATTTTAAATAGTAGACTCTAATATGAAAGGTGCTGGTTTAGTAATCAACTTTCTTAAATCATCAAACGAATATCCTCCTTTCATGTATTCGTTGCTTTAAGTAACTCAAACTATAAACATTATATTAACATGCTAATCGAAACCCTTGCCGTCTTTTTCAAGGCTACAGCGCGTAATGCTGAATATAATATTTGGTGAACTGTGAAAATGAACTCTAATGAATGAACTCAAAAAGACAAATATATCGAATTAAATAAATTGAAAAGCACAAGTAGCAAGTAACCAGCCATATCTGTCAATTCGATTCATACAAACGTTCGAGATGCCAACTCTACCTTTTATATAGCAGATTCAATATTTCTGCTGTGCGTATATCGACTATCAATGTGTAATTTTTTATATACATAAAAAGTGAGTGACTATTAAAACCTTGTTCTTGGAACCATGAAAGAATAAAGGCAAGTTCAGATCAAAAACTATTATAAACAATTATAGACCATAAAGAGTTTAAACATTTTACATTTTTAGTAGTAACAACAAATTAATGTGTCCGCTTTTCCAAGATCATCTGCCCTCTCATTTCACAAAACGAAAATGTTCTCAGTCATTCACACATTTTGGAACATCTTTTTCAGATCCATAAAAAAACATATTCTCCTTTAAATATTAAAAAATGGTTGAATTTGGTATCTGGAGGACTTATCTGAAGAAATTATAGTAATAAAAATAATTCGGGTGACAATTTAACAGTGTATTAAAGGTAATCATAAAGTTTCTTATTTAGAATTTTTCTGTACATTTTTAGCATTAATTTCAAATTAATTCATCTCAGGTTTATGACAGGAAAGACACAAAGCACCAAATATTGCAAGTAGAAAATACATCCAACACATAATAAATTGACTTTATTGATCTAAATTGATTAATGCCAAAAAATATGTAATTATGCAAATAAGAGCTGTTAATTGTTTCCTTTTAACTGTGATTTCAGAAGTTTGTATGGAATTCGCTAATTTTTCATTCGACAAGCATATCCAAACCATTACAAACTACATCTCAAGACAACTGTCACATATTAAACGAATAAGGAGAAACGTGTAAAATTTTCCTTAAGCCTGTCATTTAAAAGTTCCAAGCTTACAGATATCAGACTGTAACAATTTCCAAGTCATACAGAAGAATTAGCAAGATATACACTTAAAAGAGCCGGATTTTAGTCGCACTATTAAATATCAAAAGAGTAGCACAAGCATATATAGCTTGGCCGATTCGACTTATTCGTTTGGTAATAGATGCTGCTTCCTTCTTTCAAATCAGCGTGAAATACCATAACCTGCGTTCAGTCAATTATCAATACTTTGGTCTTTTCTTCGTTAATTCTCAAACCATATGATTCTAGAAGAATACTAGAAGCCTTAACAGTTGTATAAGCGAACATACAAAGCAATGGAAAGATATATTCTTGACAAAAACCGACTCAGATCTCAAATGAATTTGATAAATCACTGCTCGCGCAGTTAATGGAACCATCGTGAGATACCTGGAGAAGTTTAATAATTTTTAGAATAACACAATCTATTTTTTACAATTTTAAGACAATCTAATACAAACTAAAATCAATAAAAATTATAGACTTGACCTTTACACATCTAATGACAATTACAAATCTATGCTCATCATAATACGTGATATGAATTATATTATATTAATAGACGCTCGCAACCAGCGACCTCAATATATAAATTATAGTAGAGTACTTGTAGGTGTAATGCCGCCTGACGAATGGTTGTCCTGCAAAAATTGGAGTTCAAATTAATATTCATTTTGATATTTTATTAATGGAACGTGTGGCTCAATCGTGCAACTTACTATTTGTAGTTTTAAAAGGAATTTTGAATTTAGAATTTTTTGTCTTTAAACCATACATATTTTATAACAAGCGCAGTCGGTAGAATTCCGCAAAAGTCATAAGCTATTCTCTTTTGAATTCACTCAGTTAACCGGAGTCGCCGGCTTCGTCGTCGCAGTAGTCAAGGACGGTCCTCGTACTGTTGTGATATTCAGGGGTTCGAATCCCGCTGGGGCATGGATGTACTTTACGTTTGTGATCGTAACTGTAAATAGCTTTATAGGCAACAGTGGAAAATCCGACGGAGAATAATCATCCCAGTCACGTCAGTAACCAGGATGGGGAAGAACAGATGTCTTCTATAATGATTTCTAAGTTGGTTACTGTCCAATCGGTAGGCTTAATGCCGAGGGCCGCGGTTCGAAGCCCACGTTAAAGAGTAGGTCCAGTCCAGATAAACTCTCGTTGGTAAAAAGGAGACTTTAAGACATTTTTTAAAATTTAAACGGAATCAAGGTTTGCACTAGCATCACACTTCGTGGCTACCAAAGGCAGACTGTGAACTAACATAGTCTTCTTGGACTATTGGAATTTGGACAAAAGCTTACAGTTCAGTGTTTATGGCAACTAAAAGCAGATTCCGGTAGCTCATTTGCTCAACCGTAAACTATTGAGATTTGGAATCACCAACATTTAGAAAGGAATTCCTTACAGGCTGTACCATGGCAGTTCGGATAAGAATAAAGCAATTCAAAAAATAATCAACGGCAAACCGGCGGACGAAAGTACAGGCGATACTCAAATAATTTTGCTACGATCATAAACTGTTCTTATAGTATAATTACCACCTACCCTTTAGTCGATACTTTGGATGGAAGGTTATATCGCGGGAATGATTCTAGTTGTTCAAAAGAAAACAGTGTGTTTAGGTCAGCCTATGATATGTGATGAGTGAGGTGACTCAAACAGTGGATTAGTTTTCTGGCATGTAATTATATAAATGTTTAAAATGCAAAAAATGCTAAACATTTCTTGATTAATGTTTGCATACAATGAATAACTCAATAATATTATATGGAAAACTGTTATGTTATGTAGAGAACATAATTATTTTTATCCTTTAGATTAGAGCATCTAAGAGCCATTTACATTAATACTTAATCAATAATACGCTTTTTCACCAGTAGATATCACTTATGAAAATATATGCAAGCACCTAATACAATCTATCCAAAGTTATTTTGTACATACGTCATCTAAATATGTGACATCAAAACGTCGCAATGTTGCCCTATCCACTCTGAGTTTTAGTTTATTTTGGATTTGATATACAACATTCTAATCTAAATAAAATAATTAAACAAAATTATTATTATCAAAAATGATTCATTTTGACAGTATAGACAGTATAATAAATCGAATACATATATTATCAAAGGACTTAAAACTACACATAAGTACACAGTTATGATAGTTTGTAGGTTAGGGTTGTGTTTGATTATATTGTCATTGAACTCTTTTCCATACTACGTGTGAGTTAGAGTTCTAGGCGAGTTTGTAATTGTATCCCCTGGAGGCCTACTCCACCTACTTAACAATTGTATATTCAAGTAATACATGTTATTGTTGTGTCCGTCGGTACAGTATTTCCTTGTAAAGGTATTTTGATATCACTATATTTCTCCTTCATTTGTTCTATTAATACCTGCATAGATCTTTCTTGATAAAACTAAATTTAATCACTGCATTTTTGTTAATGTATTTGACATATCTGCGAAACAGTTACTATTCTTTCGCCACCGATACATTTTAACCATGTATATTGCACATATATATAAACTGAACAATTATACACATATCTGCGCACATAAATCTTTCACACTCTACAATAACATTTCCTGCAGTTATTATATATTAATTATATACTCACCTTTACTTGATTTCACTCTCATCACCCCTCATCATTAGATATTCGCAGCATTAAATCATATCATATGCAGAAAGTTTCATTCAAGTGAATAACTAAAGTGTTAATTTCCAATCTATCTAACATTTGTTCACAATTCCGTCATTTGTCAATTTCTTCTTCAATGTATCTGACCTGACCATTCATGTTTCCAGCATGAAGTACAATATACCTGTAATGAATTATTAATAAATGTTATGACTAATAACACCTAATGAATTGTTATTCCAACGTTTACCTTTTTCCATCATCTTTTGTTGTCATAACTATTTTTATTATCATCTTGCCATGAGTGACCATTGCATATATTGGTCCCATTCTGAAATATCCATGTCTCATCTAAATACGTAAATTGAAGTAATAAGCCTTCCTTCAATTCATTATATGCTTTTAAAAATTGTATTCTTGTAAAAGCAATATCCGGAGGTTCCATTAGATCTCTTCGATACTTTTCAGACTAACAGTTTCCTTTGAAATAATTGTATTAAGTTATGTTTGTATTGAAAAACTACTCACTGTATTTATACATATCATATATCTAATCTATGATAGGGCTAACATCAAACTGATCTTGATGATATTTTTCATTTTTTGAGATATTTCAGTGAACGTGTCCATACTAATATTCAGCTTCTACACACTAAAAAATATGTTCAATAAAAATCGCAACAAATTAATATTTAACAGTAAAAATGCTTACCTCTCTAACGAATTTTAGTGTCAAAAGAGCCTCTATTACCTCGTTCTGTTCACAGTATCCGATTAGAGACGCAATCTGTTCTGTCTGGCTTCGGAATTTTCAATCAGAGTAATAATAAGCAATAATTTGAAATTTACCAAAATAAGCAAAGCATTAAAATATCGTTTTCCGATTTATAACCTCTTATCACTATTGTTTTAAAGAATTTTGCATACATTTGATAATCGGACGACTTTGTCAAACTAGTTCGATTACACGTTCGAACTTATCACACAGCATTGTGTCTGTTTTTAACTAGAATAAAATCAAAGGAAAATCTTGTCTAATTCTAAAACGAATTTACAAATTGCAGCAGGCAATATATTAAACATCTTGATGACATAAGTACAAAATAACTTTAGATAGACTATGTATAACGATCAAAGATCAAAAACGACAAAAGCGAAGTTGTATTTTATAGCTTTAACATAATTAATTATCATTGTTTTATGTCTAATATAATAATTTCTAGTTATCGTTTTTATCAATTTTCCCAAGAATTCAGTAAAAAAGTCCCCGGCCTGGCAATCCATATGTTTTTTAGTTAGCCCTAACTCCCAAAAGATGCGTATATAAATTTGACAGCTGTTGACTGTTAATTTGTGAATTATAACATTTTTAGTCAAAAGGAATTTCGCGTGTTAATAAAATATTGCTTTTTGAAAGGAAAAAATATAGTTGAAGAAAAAATTTGATGCCGAGTTTCCGGACACTGCCCCAGGAAAATCAACCATCAAGGATAGTATGCTAAGTTTAGACGTGGTGAAATGAGCACCGAAGACGATGAACGCAGTGGACGCCCAAAAAAGATTGTTACCGACGAAAACATTTAAAAAATCCACAAAATGATTTTGAATGACCGTAAATTGAAATTGAATGAAATAGCAGACACTCTAAAGATATTAACTACTATCAAAAACAACGACGAGTTGATGATTCGGAGCAGTGTTTGAAGATGATCAAGCATAATAAACCCAAATTTTTGTGGTAATATGTGACAATGAATGAAACATGGCTCCATCGTTTCATTCCGAAGTCCAATCGACAGTCATTCGAGTGGACTGCACACGATGAACCCGCTCCAAAGCGTGGGAAAACGCAACAGTTGGCTGGCAAGGTTATGACGTCTGTATTTTGGGATGCGCATGAAATAATTTTCATTGACTATCTTGAAAAATAAAGGACCATCAACAGCGACTATTGCATAGCGTTATTGGACCGTTTGAATGGCGAAATCGTCGAAAAACCGCATTTGAAGAAAAAGAAAGTGCTGCTTCACCAAGACAATGCACCGTGTCACAAGTCATAGAATACGACGGCAAAAATGCATGAATTGGGCTTCGAATTGCTTCCTCATCTACTGTATTCTCTATATATGGCCCCCAGTGTTCCCAGATCTCAAAAGAATGCTCGCTGGGAATAGATGTTCGTCAAATAAAGAGGTGATCGCCGAAATTGAGGCCTATTTTGAAGCAAAAAACAAAGAAAAAGTTGGAGGGTCGCTATAATCAGTGTATCACCTTTGAAGGGAATTATGTTGAATAAAAAAAATTATTTTGCCAAAAAAATGTGTTTTACTATGGTAGACCGGGGACTTTTCAATTGACCGGTTATAAACAGCATATAATAATCAACTCAACAAAAATTTGGATTACAAACCAGTATTTTCATAATACACACTTGTATTAACATAATTCATTCATTCATTAATTCTATATTTCTTACTTCTAAAGAACTAATCAGAAACTTTTATTGTAGCTAACTTGGGAGCAGCTGGTTTTTCTTTAGCAGCAGTATATGTCGGTTGTTCCAGAGGATGGGCAATTGGTTTATATGTAGCTGGTATGTGTATAAAAGCATTCTATTATATGACCCTGCCAACGAACATCAATGAATTGTCGAAAAACTATGGAGGTATCATGTTCGGAATATGTAACGGTATCAGTGCGCTCAGTGGAATTTTTGGAAATGCCCTCGTTGGTGCTCTAACAAAAAATGTACGAAGTTAGTTTCTTAATACTGCTTAACATTTAATATGTTAAACGTTATTTCCAGAAACGTTTAGGCGAATGGAAAATAGTATTTTGGATTAATTTTGGGGTAGCTGTGGTTACATCAATTATTTATATTTTATGGAGTTCATCTGAGAGGCAACCTTTTGATTACGAGGAAGAAGAAAATCCACAATAAGTAAACTAATTCTTCCACTGCATAAAATTTATTTATGATATTAATTTTATTTCACTAATTTTTGTTAATCATTTATATTAATATGCTAATACGTCAACTACATTTTAGAAATACATCAACGAATGTTACTCATGCTATTTAAATCCGTGCCTAATGTATTCTCCATTTGAATAAATAAACAATTACTTTGAAACCTACCATAGTAATATTTTATCCTTTCTACAAATTTTCCCTGAATTGCTAGATTTTAACACCAGCTGCACAATATATATTATCAACATTAAAATCGCCGGTGAGTCTTTGCAGATCTGTATTCTCACCGACTACAATTAGGTACCCATCGAATCAAACCGAGAAATCTGAACCGTATAAACTTTCGTTGAGTGATCTACTAGTCCAAGAGAATGAACAGGACTTTGATTAAGAAAGCAAAATGTAGGCTTTGCTATGTTCCTATGATTTGTTTAGGCCATACAATATTCAATAAGCATCAGGTTGGAACAGCAAATTTGAAAGGAGTCTGTAAAATAAACACACTGAATGCTGATAAGTGTTCATTGTCAGCAGTTAATACAGGAGAAGTTTGGCATCGACGTTTCGAACAGCCTAATAGTGCTTACTTAAACAGTGAATACAGAAATATATAATAATGGGCAGAAATCAGTTCCACTGGGAGTTATAAAAAAATCTTCAGTTAGCCTATATGAAATTAAGAAGGATATTTTAGGTGATGAAAGCGATTCACCTGCTGCTTAAAAAATATCTAAAGCATACTAGAATTAACAAAATCGGAAAAGGTACCAAAAAAAAGAAGGTTGAAGAAGCTGTCACGGATACCTTGCAACCAACCGATTGTAACAGATGAAGGATAGCTATGGAAAGTAGCAGTTTCTAACGCTTCAAAAGAAGCTATATATTTAAGAAACTTAACGGCTCACTTAACAATTTTAGTTATGTTAAATTATTTAATGATAATCAGAGGACTAATAAATTGTTTGTAAATCTTGGGTGTCATAAAAGGTCAAACCACATCGATAGACGTCACCACTTTATTATTCGAAGTGCAGTTGCAAATAAATTAGTTGAACTAAAGTGTTTAAGGGCAACCGGGATGTCTCCTGATGTTTTGATAAAAGGTTTGGGTTTGACTAAACACAGAAAGTTTTACTCAGCATAAATGATTTATCAAGATAGACCTGTTATACATTTTGTACTAATGGGAGTGTAAAAAACTGTGAAGCCTAAAAATGATATCTGCAAGTGATGCATCAACGCTACATCGTTATTTCCTGTTCATCGGTTCCGTTTTTCAGGTTTCATCAGTTTTGATCAACTAAGGACCGATTAAATCTTGTTTTGTTGTAACGCATCAGGTGATTTTATGGTGAAGCCGAAGCTTGTTTACCCTTTTGGCCCTTGAAAAATAAAAATAAGGACTGCCTGCCTGTGTTTTGGAAAGCAAATCCTAATGCTTGGGTGACGATGACGCTATTTACAGGCTGGTTTACTAATTATTCTATGCCTAGTATTAAACCATATTTGGCAGCTAGGCCAGTATTATTTAAGTTACATCTGCGAATTGACAATGTCCCCGGACATCCGGAGACCTCAAATTTAATTGACCCCAATGTGAAAATGCAATGTTTACCTCCCAAAAGAACTTCTGCAACCATTAGATCAGGGTATAATAGCACCTTTAAACGATATTATCTAAGGCCCACTTTTAGTCACATCTTAAAATGCATGAAAGCGGATTCTTCGTTGACTGTTCACGGAAGTTGGAAACAATTTAATATTTTTTAAGACCATCAACTATAAATTTATGCTGGGAAAACCTAATGCCGGAAGTTGATATCGATATCTCAGCATTGCCGGACAAAGAAGCCGAAGTCACTAACATTTTACAAGTTATGCATAATATAGATGAAGGTTTTGAAGATTTTCAGTCAACAGATGTTGAAGTTTTAGCCGCTAATGACAATTAACTCATAGAAGAGGAACTCGTTGAAATGTTAGAAAGCAATACAAATAATGAATCAAATGAATTACTTGAAAAATCAACTACGTTTTTAACTTTAGACAAAATAAATAAGATCTTGTCGTCTGCTCGTGAACTACATAATTTGGTTTTGGACCTGGATCCTCCACTGAAACGAAGTATGAAGTTTCAAAATGGTCTAAAGTGTTTATTACCACCGTTTAAAGAAGCACAGACAAATATTTAGGAAATAATGAAACAGCCAGCATAATATAAATAAAATAAACTTTGTTTTGTTATATTTGTATTTTCTAAGTACATATAACTTTTTCGGTTTTTCGTTATTTTATGTTTCTACTAGCAACTAAATAAGTATAAGTAAAAATTGTATATTTACGTACATAGTACATTATATACATAGATTTACCTTCATTAATGAATAGACAAATAATTTAAACTATAAATCTAACAAAATTACATGCTTTTCTCCTCTAAATCCGTCCATGTAAGGATCTCTCGCCAACCACTGCAATCTTTATCGGAACGTAAACGCCGCCGCGCATAACGAGGGATTACTGTAATGCAAATAAAGTTAATCTGTACGGGAAAAGCAATGAAATTCTATTATATAAATAATGAGTCTGTTAGAAACGTATTTAGTGGGCATTTCTCTAGTTATTGCACCATATATTCGGAAAACATTCCTTAACTGGAATTTGCCTGGTACACCTTGCCAATTTGGATCTATCAAAATAAAAAATATTTAATAACAAATAGAATATGTAACTAATATATATTTTGATAACATAAAACTAAGTAATTTCAACTGTAAATAGTTAGTAATTTACAATTAATAACCTCAAACAACTGCCTCATTAGTGTTTACTTAACAACATAATTTCACCAGTGCACTTTCTATTCTATGTATCATATCTCTTTAAAAGCTCTTGGAAATAATATCTATATCACTAAAAAAGGAAGGCTGCAAAAATTAATGCAATATTAAGCAACTTTCTGTACTTGGTCTCTATGCAATAATTATCAATTAGTACATAGTAATTTCATAACATATATTAGACATTCCTATAAAGATGTTTTAGTGCCATTTCAATCTGATACTAATTTATCCAGCAAAAATTGTCTCTTACTCTTCTAATTTAATAACGACCATCAAACCCGTATTAAAAAAAAATTGCGTCCCTAACCGCTGAATCTTTGTTTAAGAACTGAAAGGGCCCTTATATTGAGATCAATTTTCATGCAATCTAGTTGATTTTTCAATATTTAACACGTGATGAAAATACAGTTGCTTACTATAGTTGCAACACCGCTGGTTCATCTTAGCTTCAGAATTTTTAAGACCAGTCCTAGTCCACGATGCTTCAAAGTTTATCAATAATTATAGTTTCGCCTTCACTATCATTGTCTTCAATAAACCCTTCTAGTTCAGATATAAATAATTTACTGTATAAGATCAATAATATATCCAAAATAAATATCTTTGACACAAATGTTCCCTGATACAAAAGCTTCACAGAATTTATGGTAGGTAATACTTTCATTATAGATATATTTAATATTAAAGACTTTTATAATCAAAATTTTATTATCGAAAAGAAACAACGAAAGTAAAATTGTAATTTATTGCCTGATCATAATTGATTATTAATTTTGGTCTTTAGATTTAATATTGAAATGTATAGCAGCTATATTTTCGGTTAAATTTAACAGAATTTCATATTCTACAAAAAAAAAATTAAAACAGTGAAACTAAACATTGGTTCAGTTCTGAAGAAGTCAAAATACAAGCCAGCAGTATTTTATAATACACCCTTGAATTTACTTTAATAATATTCTTTATAATCTCTCTTCTGAATAAGTAACAATAATTTTGTAGCTAACCTTGGAGCAGCTGGATTTTCGTTAGCAGCAGTATATGTCGGTTGTTCCAGAGAATGGGCAATTGGGTTATATGTTGCTGGGATGTCTATTAAAGCGTTTTATTATATGACCATGACAACGAACATCAATGAATTGTCGAAAAACTACGGAGGTATCATGTTCGGAATATGTAACGGCATCGGGGCTTTTAGTGGAATTTTTGGAAATGCCCTTATCGGAGCGTTAACAAGAAATGTATGAAACTGATTTCTTACTATAATATTTGAATACTGCTTAACATTTAACATGTTAAACGTTTCTTTTAGAAACGTTTAAGCGAATGGAAAATAGTATTTTGGATCAATTTGGGCGTAGCGATAGCTACATCAATCATTTATATTTTATGGAGCTCATCTGAGAGACAACCTTTTGATTATGACGAAGAAGAAAGCTCACAATAAGAAGATCCGCTTCCCCCACTGCATAAAATATTTTTGTAATACTTATCAACACTTTTTATTATGTTATTTATTTTAATATGTTAAGTTAATTTGATTTACTCAACCTACTACATATATTCTTAATTGTTACTCATTTTATTTAAAGCTGTTTTTAATTCAATATTTTATTGAATAAAATACACAATTAATCTATAACTAATATATTATTTATGTAACAAAATAATATTTGGATCTTTCTCCAATTTCTCCTCTAATTGCTGAGTTGTGATACCAGCTGCACAGCATATTTCATCAATATTGAAATTACCAGTGAAGGTTTTCTGCAAATCGGTATTATCACCTAGAGCAATTGGGTACTTGTGAACCCTTCGAATCAAACCTTCTAGCACTCCAAACTGTACTAGCTTTCGTTCATTGATCCGCATATTAGCCATATTAAATCTATTACAAATATCCTTAATGGTCGTTCCCCTAGTCATGGCAGCATATGTTCGGAAAACGTCTCTTAAATTTGGAATTTGTCGATTACACCTTGCTACATATTGCAAACATCTTCTCTGAAAAACAACGTGAATTAAAATACATTTTGGTTATGCGAAACAATTTCATATTGGATTACAGAGAAGTGAGCAGGAATTTACCAGAATAAGGTTAATTTTGAAAGCTCACATATTGGCAAAGAATTGAAAGTGTAACCAAGAAATGTTGCCGAAAGCCCTTTTCGTCGTATATTCCTTTTTCACTTTCCAAAGAAGAAAAATGCAACTCAAGCTCATCAAAAATAGTGTGATGTTTATAGTGATGAGAGTAAACGTCTATCACAATTGTTTCACTCAATTTTCTTCTAAAACAGTTTTAAACCACATACAAGCTCATTATTTGGATTATATATGAATTAGAAATGAAAAAATCAATGGATTGAGTCCATTGTAAATCCTTCATAAAGTAAATTAAGATTAAATAATTTTTAAAATTAAAAATTGAATGAAGTGACAAAAAAATCACAAAACTGCATTCACGCTATGGAATGTGATGCTAAGTGTTTGATGGGACTAAAAAAGAACCATATATAATAATTATTAACAGTATATAACTTATACATAATTAATTTTAATGAAAAAAAAAATATTTAGTACCATTTTTGTAGTTTAATCTTTCCTAATAGTCCTAATTTATTTATAAAACTTATATTGTTAAGTTAATTTTTATTATACATACTTGTAGATCAATATCCTGCGCTAGTGTTCTTAGTTTGGGAGTAGTACAATAAATATTTGAATACTGGAATAACGGAACCAATGCCACTACTTTATAGTATACTAAATTTTGTACACAAGCCTTGACTAAATTATTATCCACATCTGACAGTGAAGCTATACGAGCAATATGATTGAAACCATTTATATAAGGTGTTACTTGCTGAGTGGTCAAATCCCACTGGTTAGGAGGTAATTCCTTTATAAATATTGGTACTTGGTGGTCAAGTACTGGATTAGGATCACTTCTAATTTGACAAACCTTTAGATGTGTTGCAATTGGTCCTTGCAACAAAGCACACTCCCCTAAAACCACTAAGTATAATAGCAATATAAAGTCTAATAACAAACATACCCTTTGTATTCAAATCTTCCATTACTTTCTCCAAAAGTGGTGATAACTTTTCTTTGGACTGTCCAATTGATAAAAATGAGCTTTCTATTTCCATAGACATTAAGTATTCTGATAGTTTTGTAACAACAGATTCATATTGCACAGTTCGTGCATCGCTATCACATACAAAACACAAATTAAAATGAAATGCATTTCTTGCATAATTTTTATTATCGATTCTTACTGGGAATCCAAGAAATTTAAAATCTTGAAGAGTACTAATAAAAAGACTTGTTTTAATTACAAAATGTTTAAATTTTTAATTAATACATTCTTACACAGTAATAGTACTCTTTTGAAGTTCTGCTTTTGTGATAATATATACGCTTATACTGTCAAAGAGTTCTTTAGATATAAAATGTTCTGGAAACTACCACAAAACGGAATGATATATATAAACCTACCATTAATCAAAATATGTACCTGACATGAAATAATAGGACCTGCAGTATGATGAAATTCGCAGAAAAATATACATCGAATTTGTCCTTCTTTGACGCCAGATAAATTATTTTTTTCTATAGAATTCATTGACACAAACCAGCTAAAATACCCTTGATCGTCAGATTTAGCATTACGATGACATAACAATGATTTAATATTAAGTCAAAGAATAGGCAGATTATTTCTATATTTTGAGTATAAAGTTTAGAACGAAAATTGAAAAACACTACACATTAATTATAGGTTATATTGTTAGTAAAGAAAAGAAGTAGCTAATTTTACCAATTTACTACGATCGGAGACGTGCGGCGTTGCCAATTATGCTCTCCAAACTGTTATATCCGATACGAATACGGTTAGAAGATTTGTAGGTGGGGGTAATTTTGGTAACATTTGGGAATACACTAAAACATGTAGATATTGCTACCTTTAACATATTACTTGTTTTATTCGCTATGCTAAGATCCGCGAAGGTAGTCCAAGGTATGCTATATACTTTTGAGTAAAACAGTTTGAAATAAACAGTTGAACAGAATATTAAGAGGGAAAGACTCAAAGTTTGCTTTTAGTATAAGAAAACAAAAAGACAGAACTCTGATAGATCCTATTAAATTGATGGCACTAAACAAATTTGAAAAAGAAAAAAGACGGAAGAGATAATTTTGGTTTGCAATGCACCAAAGATTTTTGCTTACAGTTTTATATATATGTATATAATATTTATATTTTATAGATATATTTATTTTTATATTATATTTATATTTTGTAGATAAATTTACATTATATATTTATATTTATTGTTATAGATTATATTTATATTTATCTATTTTTACAGATTATATTTATATTTATTTATTTTTAAATATATTTATATTTAATTGAATTTTATTTAATAAATTTATTTCAGGAAAAAATTGTTTTTTATTTGTTGGTCAATTAAACATGACATCAAGGCTGTCACGTGCTAAACATTATTAAAGAGCCAATTAAATGTCTTCACAGTAAAATATTTTTCTTACGGTTGCCTATAATGGAGATTCAAATTGACCAATCAAATTACTTGAATGGCCCTTTATGGCGCCCTCTGGATGTTGGGCAAAGGAAAACTTTGCGCCAGTCCCCTATTGAGTTGCATCTCTCTTACTCTATGGGGTGCATTTCGCTTTGTGTTCTGAGTGGGAGAAGGTGTGCTTATAATAATTCGAGTGCAAACGCTAAATTTTGGTAATTAAATTATTACTTAATTAGTCTTTCTTTTTTTTATAATTTTAGATGTTTAATTAGTTTTTGATTTTAATATTTAGTTTATTTTATTATATACACTAATTTTTTTCTATATATATTGCTTTGTGATATATTACAATGTTAATAGAATTAAGTAATTAAATAGGTAAATCAAATTTCTATGGAAGGATAAAACTTGGAACAGAAAAAGCTTTTCTATTTTGAAAAATGCTCTATATGTATATGACCAACCCGCTCTAATTTGAATGTCCATATCAAGAGAATTGATTCAAGTAAATTTTTGCAAACATTTTTAATTTTTGACTTTCGTGCTGGATCTGACGATAATTTTATGTTTTAGAAAAAAAATCTGCATCAAATCTGAAGAGTGCATTCATTTTTAAAAGTGTTACTCGAGAAAACGAATACAGCAGCAAACAAATGGATCAGCAGGATTGAAATAGCATGGATCCAAAGCAAATCATCCTGCTATAATGAAGATACCGATGTAACAAAAACACTGTACACGTGTAAGTTATGCCAACATACTACAACGAAAGCAAATCTAATTAATCATATATAGTCATCTCATAACTTAAATGTTGAGAAGGAGTTATTGAAATTAAACACCTTTAAGGAATTCGAAATATGGAAAAATTATGTGGAGCAAGCCACAACGGATTCATTTGTCAAGAGAAGAAGCTATAATTCAACAGGTAAAAGGCATATCAAGGTTCAAGGAAGTAACAAAGATAAACACATCTACCAGCTACTATTAAATTAAAAAAAAGGTGAAAAATGTGAAGTAGATTTCACCAAAACATATTTTGGACATAAAAATACCTTAAAACACCTACTTCTCTTGAAAACAAATAGAGAAGAAATTGCAACCAAATTAGCAGCTAAAATGCCATTTAATGTGATAATGGATGATATAAGAGACAATGTAGATATTACTAATGTAAGAAGAATATATTCAGAGACTCACACAGATTTACAAAACATACAAGAAGCTTATAATCTTAAATGCACAGCTATTAGAGATGAAGATGATGCCTAAGTATAAAAACATGTGTAAATGAGGTGAAAGATACAGGATGTATACTGTTATATATGCCATAAGGTGAGTATATGGACATCTACCTCAATTTGAAAAAAGATGATACATTTGCAGTTATTTATTACCAATGTTACTTGTGGTAATGATGTCCATATAACTTAGACCGTTAAAGAATGGCCCAGAGAAAGTCGATAAAGAGGATGTAACATAAAACAGAATAAGTACAAAGAATGAATATAATCATGACTATGAAACTAACAGTGGTATTGTCTGATTCATTTGCGATTATTGACCATTGTTACCTAAATAAATGCCCATACTGGTGGATTAGATCTACAAAGGGAATACCACGTTAAAAAAATGCGCATAGAACTCTACCTCATAAGTGGTGTGGAAGAGAAATCATTTAAATATTCTAATTTATTATGAATTATACATTCATAATAAATAACATTCTACTATTGTCCTTTATATTGAAATAAATTATGTTTATTGTAATATTGTTGTTTTGTATTTTCTTTAATTTCATAAGTGAAAAGTAGAAATTTTGAGAAAGATATGTATTAGTTTATCTAGTGTAATTAAAAATCATAATAATTGTTATTTCATTAAAATAATATTCAATCGTCGGAGAAATGTCAATTTCATTTATGAAGTCTCATTAATGAAAATCCCAATCCATTTTAAGGTGGTTGTTGAAAAAGTACTAGATAAGGGTACGCTTTTGGCCATAATATTCAAATTATTTAATTAATACCATTTTAATACGAAATTGACGTTACAATATTTATATGTAAGAATGAAGGGTGGGCATGTGGTTTTTATAATAAAATTACTGGATTCTACTATGGTTTATTCGAGAAGCCAGCTCAGAAGCTTATTCAATTGCCCTTGAATTAAGACTTTTCCTTCTTCCTCGTGCCAAGACTGTCCTGATTTGGCGGCCGCTCAATATTATTAGGTGTGTGAGGGGATCTCCATATTTCTTGGAATATTAAAAGGAAGCCGCATCCCAACTGCTTACGGCCAATAAACAGCGTATGCTCACATATATTACAAATAATGAAGAGTTTTGAAGGTGTAGTTATGCAGCTATCAAATATTTCTTATACTTTATTTTATTTGTTTATTAACCCATCAGCCTCTTGGGCTATTTAGGGTGAATTACAAAGTGTTAAGACATTAAGTGCTATAGGAAAATTAACAGCATATATAAATTACATTATAAATTTTTTAAAATAATTTTCTTAATGATTGTTACAAATGTTGAATTAGGTCTGCGGTCTTTAGGTAGCTAATCAGCAGGTTCAGCTGCTCAGGGTGGGCCAATTGCTCCAGTGTTCTCGGAATTTTTAGTTGTCTCCTCAGATCACCATGTTTCTGGCAATCCAGAAGGATGTGTTTGACGCTAAGCTAAGTGTGGATAGATCACACAAGGGTGGGTTCCATCCCTTCAACAAATATTTTACAGTGCCCTATTCGTAGTCGAGCGAGAATACTTGACTTATATCTACTGATGTTATTATAATTGATGAACTGATAAAAGATTTTCTTAATTTCCCATACTTTGTTGTTTTTTGTGAGAAGGTTCCAATCTAGTTGGGTTAACTGCCTATGGAGGTTCTTCATATAACTTTTGGCATCTGTTTTGCTAAATAGTTTATTTAATTTGATTGACTCCTCTTGCTTGCCAGGTGGCCGGCTCTTTCATTACCGGGTATTTCCTTATGAGAGGGGACCCAAAGGTACGTGATTCTTGCTCCCCTATATTGTACTAAACTAACGTCGTCCTGTCCGGAAGATGTGTTACTGCCCCTGCTCATGGCCTTATTAAGGTCTTCCATTGTGAATGGAGTGTCCAACAAATCATGTGCAATCTTGCTTGCCCCATCATTGCTGTTAATCTCTTTCTCCTTATGTTTGTTTAGTATGGAGCGATAGTGTGCTGACTTCCGTCAACCATTACTGGTATTTTGGATTGTGGGGTGCCTTTCAGTATGCTTACTTTCCTCCATATAGTATGGGATGAATTTTGCGGGGTAAGGCTACTAGTAAATTTTCTCCAAGAGCTTAACTTTGTTCTCTCGAACTCTCTTGTTCTCACTTGTTGAATAGTTGTTCTCGCAATTGCTTTTAATCTTTTATAGTTTTGGAAAAGTTCGGATGTTGGGTTTAATTTGAATTTGCTAAGGGCCCTTTTCCTATCCTTTATCACCCTAGCGCAGTTTTCATTCCACCACAGTACAGGTAATTTGTTTATTTTTGTGGCGTTGATGGGAGTGGATCTTCTAGCTGCACTGATAATTGAGTCGGTGAATTCTTCTACGACTGTGTCCAATCGCTGTAGGCGATATGCCTGGTGAGTGAATTCAACCAGAGTGGGAAAGTGATCGCTGTCATGCATCTCAGCTCTAGTTGTCCAACCAATGAGGAAGAGCACAGGCTCAGGTCCAAGTGTGATAAAGTGCCTGACAAAGCAAATAAATATGTAGGCGATCCATCATTCATAATACACAGATTACTGTCATAAATCACCTCAATAATCCATCGAGCCCTGATTATATTTAGGCGAGCCTAACTCAGGCGCATGAGCATTGAGATCCCCCATGATAATTTTGGGATTGTTGTGAAAATAGAGCTTCTATACTAATTCTTTCAATGATCGCAGAGGGAGACAGATACAAATTACACAGTGAAACATTTCTGCCAGATAAATATGCTCTGACAGCTACTGCTTCAAGCTCTGTTATAATGTTAAGCTTTTCTTCGTGCATTTCTATGTGGATTAAAACAGCTACGCCTCCAGATGGACGTGCACTATTTGTCCTGTCCTTTCTTGTGATATTGTAAGCTCGCACCTGGAATGAGTCTTCAGGGTTGGTTGCAATTGGTTTCCTGCAAGAGCATGATTGATGGTTTGTATAATCCTATAATGAGTCGAAGCTCTTCTTGCTTTTTTTAAAGTCCGTTGATGTTCCATTGTAATATGATGGTCATTGTGTATGTTATGCTGGTTCCTCTATATCCATGTCACTACTAGATTTATTTTTGGAGCTTCTACTAGTGCGGTCCTTAGAGTGACCTTTATTGTTCCTTTTGCTTGGTGGTGACGATCCACGCGATGAGCCAGACCTTGAGTTCCAACTATTTTCAGGTCGGTGGATGCTGCTAATTTAATTGTCCCCTTTGTTTCCCGATCAGCGATGTTACATTGAGTGGCTGTGGTGACATAGCTCTTTTTGACAGCTTTAACATAATTTATTTAGGTATTACTTAATTGCTGTCTAGCTATATTTCTGGCCATGAAGTATGATATCTTCTCTTCGATTTTCACTTTTTGTATTAGTAATTCTTTTTTGTATACAGGGCATCCCCTGTATCTTGAAGAGTGCTTTTGGCTGCAGTTGACACAATGAGGTGGTGGGGAATATTGGGCCTTTCCATGTACATTCTTTCCACAGGATGGGCAGGCGGGCGCTTAGGTACAGTTCATGGATAGAGGCCCAAACCTTTGGCACTGGTAGCACCTCATGGGGTTCGGGATGTACTGCTTTACTTTCAGGCTAAGATATCCTGCTTTGATCCTTTCAGAGATATGTTCCTTTTTGAACGTCAGTATAAAGCTATTGGTTGCAATACTTTCTCAATCTTTCCTCGTGGTGATTCTCTTAACAGATGTGACTCCCTGCGGTGTCAGGTTCTCAAGGTAAAGACGATTTCGTTATAATATCAGCATCACTGATTGCATGCCATCCGAACGTATTCTTTCGGTGGCGGCGATTATCAAAACATCAAAAGAAGATTATTATAAAATAAACTTATATATAAGTGCTGACTTCCCTTAAACTGGTCCATAAACAAGAAACCATTCAGATCATAATCTTGAAACGGAGATGCGGCTCCGTCAAACAGATGAATTAGGTGTCGTATATAGGAATAATTAATCACCGGCAGGCCTTTAGTCGGATCTGATATATTGATTGTTTTGACTAAATCGTTGTTCTGACCACAAAATATTGAGAATTGAGAAGGGTATCTTAAATGGGCGCATACGATACAGTCTTTTAGTTATTTAATTTGCCGCCAGGTGGCTCGAGGTATAAATTTGGTAGCAAAGCTGAAATATGATATTTTCGGTTTTCAGAAGCCTATTCTAAAAAATAAGAAGTCATAGTGTACGTATGTTTATATTTAGTGGAAATAATTAAAAATTTACTGGCTTTTTTGGACTTTTTTGGTAATTCTATGCTTCCTATAGAAACAATTTGATTTATATACAAAGAATTTCGGTTTAATTTTTTTTGGCAAAGCTTTTGTTGATAGCGTCTCTTTCATTACTAACAAAGCAAACTTAAAAAATGTATGAACTTACGTGTTAAATATTTTTATTCTGTTAACTGTGTTTTTATGGTTCATTTTTAGTTAAAATGATTTGTTTAAATATTAACACATCTAAAGTGTTGCGTCCCTGGATGTAGTAACATTTCAAATAGATTACCCAGCTTTTCTAGGGATCCTGCTCTATGTCAGAAATGTCTTTTAGCAATAAATAATGAAAAACTGATAGGAATCTCTTGTGAGGTCTTAAATTAGAGCAAAATGGTTTGTACTGTACATTTTACACAGGATAACTACAAACCGAAATGTAGAAGAGCATTGCTCAACAGGGATATGGTTTCCAGTTGTTATTTACATTGTAAGTTTTTTACAATGTTAATTATATGTAACTGATTTGTAAAATATAACAAGCCTCCATTTTAGCTATGGCAAAGAAAAAAGAAAATATTGATCTTGAAGAAAGAAAATATTAAAGAAGATTCCCAGTTTATGCACAAAACTTAACGAGCAGTCTGTTCAATATCTTAAATCACCAAATTCCTGTATTTTTCAAAACAGGTATCAGGTTCCTGTATTTTTCGATAAACTATTTTGATTATCTTGAACGAGACATAATTAGAAAGATAATAGTTAGGTGTTGTTTGTTTTGGTGGGTGAGAAAAGTGAACAGAATAGCAAAAGGCAAAAATAAAACATTTTTTATGGTAATATCTAAATATAACACAGCTTATATGGATAATGTACAATTATATACTTACAATAAATATTTGGCAAAGAAAATATTTAAAAAAAACATTTCAAAATCAATAGTCTTCAACATATATATTGTACTGTACTCTATATTTAGCAGAGTTATATTTAAGATAATATATAAAATGTTCCATATTCTATGGTTTATTAAATTTTGTACATTTAAAAGTATAAGTTTTGTGTTAAAACTGTTATATTGCGTTTTAATGTATTGTTAGGAAAATATATTGTCATTAAACATAGAAAAGTTAAGAATTTTCTTTTGATATAAATGTAATGTAAATTTTACATATTTTAATTTTAATTTTTTGCATTTTTATTAATAAAATATTCTAAATTTTCTGCTATTCAAAATGACAGTCGCGCCCTCTGGTGGCAAATTAATGCTAAACTTGTTCACAGGTTATATAATGGAGATACACTTCTAATTCCTCTGTGTTTTGTGGTTCTGTCGAAGAAATGTCTGCAAGTTTTGGACAACAGGTGGATTGTAAATTGAAAATAAATGCGTATTTAAATAAACTATTAAATATAAAGATATTTAAATAAAATTAGACAACTATCTATCAAACTATCATAATACCTAAGAACTATCCGTCAAACTGTCGATACAAGGGTGTAAACTTAACTAACTAGAATTTACCCCGCCTAGCACCCTATTCCGTACCAGAGACTCTTGAAAAATGTTCACACTTGGCTTATATAAATAGATCTCATATCCACGATGTAATATGCCCACCGCGGGAAACGCAACATATCCCTACTATGAATTTAATTTTAAGTTACCAAAATATTTTTTTGTATAGTACCTCAAAAGTGGCCACGAAAGTTCCTTGCACAATATGAGTACACCAAGCAATGTAATTTGGTAGCAACTATTATAATATTAGTCAAGAAAAAGAATAATGGACTTGATGGTGAAAACAATCAGGTCGTCTCCTCCTTACAATAACTAAAAATAAAAGTTAATAAAGCTCTCGTGCCCTAAATTTGTGGCTAAGTAATAACAAATATGAAATAAGTTTAAAAAGGGTGTATTATAAAAAAAAGTCACCACGTATTTAATGTTTATTCTTGGTAAATCTTACTCGATATCAATTAGAATACGATTCGTTATTTCGTATTTACATCATATTTTAAAAATATATAAATTAAGGCAGACATTTAAGATAGGATAGTAAGGTTTCTTTCTAATGGAATTGTGACGAAAAAGGTAGTATCGTTCGCACCATGCCAATCCTAGTCTATTTCCAATTTTTAAATAAAATTTATTTACAAAATAAAATGCAAAATGTACGTATAGAATGTTTTGACATTGTTTTAGATAAAGATGTTAGATAAGACATGTTAATAGACTATTTTTAAAATTATTATTTTAGTTACAATCACACAGTAGTCGTTATCGACGAATCTATTGTAGGCAAATTTAGATTATTTGCCTTGATACATTTTAGTTCAATTTATTCATTTATATCCTTTTTTGCGGTTGGTTGCACAAAACCGATTTTTTTACATTCAAATATAATAAATAATCCATATAAAACTGAAGCGCCCTAAAAATTTAAATATTGGAATGCGGAAAAATGGATAAAACCAGACTCAAACATTTCATACAAATCTTACTACTATGCAAAACTACATTATGTTTAATATTGGGATATTTTAGTATTTGCAAAATCTAATTAACAAAAAATATTATTTAGTATGATCGTGAATTTGGTTAACGGATTGCAGACTTCAGATGAACGGAAAAACCTCAGTATGCAGCTGGCGGCAAATGTGTAAACCGCCAACTATACCAACGCTTATATATATTTTCCCTATATGTAATTACTAATATGACAAATCGGTAACGTTGCAGTCGAGGTTCGTCCATCGATCGATGGACGAACCGTATGATGTCATTTTGCCCTCGAATGACAGAAGTTAAATGGTGAAACCATCCGCTAGTGTTTACAGTATCCAAAAAACATGAAGTTAGTCTGTATATTTTATGATAGTATCCCCGTTTTGGTTAGTTATTTTTGAAACTTTTTGGTATTTTAGGATATGTAGAGAATTTGTGGATTTTTCAAAACAGTTTAAAATAATGGATGAATCGGTTGTTTTTGTAAAAAGGTAATTAAGTTCATTTTAGTTATTATATCGTGTCAGTTAATCACTAAATGTACAGGAAAAATTGTAATTATTACAGTGTATTTCAATATATCTGTTATTTACAGGGTACGTGAAAGAGATTCAGATGTTTATGTTATAGAAAATGACAATTTATTACCTGAAAATAATAAGATATCCTCTGGTAGAAATAGAAATTTTAATTCAATTCCAGTAGCTTACATAGATCTTAGTGATGAGACTACTCAGTTCATTTCAAAGGATTCCCAGGTAACATTGCTCTGGTGAATTTTCACAATAATATACATTTTATTTGTTTAGGTATCAAGTGAACTGAACAATTCTATGTCATTTGAATGTTCTATATGCCTTAGACCATTTCAATGTTTAGAGTTAAAATCTTTAAAATGCGGCCATGTGTATTGTACAGATTGCATAAATAAGGTGATGCAGAAGGGAAAAATAAAATGTGCAAAGTGCCGCAAAATAACTTTCAACAAACATTTGAGACCAGTATTCCTCTAATGTATAAGTTTAATTTTAAAACACATTCGATAATAATTGTATAGTTTTTCTAGATGTTAAATTACTTTTATGATATAAATTAAGTTGTAATTTGTGATTTAAGATAACATAATAAATATTTTCTATATTATGTATATCTTTATTCCTAAAAATAATGTTGAAATTCAATTAAACATACAAGTAACAATGCAATTTTACACCAGCCTGTGTTAGTCCAAAATTTATATTACAGAAATAATTTTAGTACAAATTAACTATATAACAACTGAATAATACATCACAATGGCATTAATTGCATTATATTCTATCATATGTTTCTGCTGTACTGACAGTGAAAGGTCGACAACCACTTAATATATATATTGTGCCATCCTAAAATACAAAAAGTAATTATAATATTCATATTATTATTTAATGTAATGTCATTAATAAATAAAATCTATATATACCTTAACTAGTCCTGGAATAGAAGCCCAGAAATCATAATTTGGAATAACCTCAACACCTCTTGCTCCTCTTGCAAAATATAATATCAAGCCACCACCCAAGAAGTAAACAACTGCTGTCGTAAAGAATATTATACAGAAGACAGAACCTGTACTCAGGCCCTGAGGGTTTAAATGTTTCAAACATACATCTTGAGAAAATATATAGAGTTGCTAAAATAAATGCATTAAAAAATTAAATATCTTCAATCATTAATAGTTACATCTGTTCGGTTATTTTTTATCTTCAATAATGTCTCTGAATGCTTTATACAAATTAAAGTAATGCTAGGTATGCTGTAAAAAAGTTAATACCAAAATCATACATAAATTAATAATGTTAAATCATACTTCGTTGTTTTATTATATGTTATCTGATATTCATTTGGGTTTGTTGTAGTAGGCATGTAAAGAATGTCTTCTGCTTTACCTATTCCATAACAGTTTTCTGTTACATTTGTGATGTTTGTTGTGAATATCTTGGTTTCACATTTGAAAAGCTAAAACCATATTAAATTAATAAACAGTATCACATTTTAGATATAAATTACTGAAGCCGTATGATTCTTAATTGTAGTATCTTTACACCCTGAGAAAAAATAAGTGACTGTATAATTAGAATTAATATCTAGCTCACTATCTTGCACATATCCAGTGTTATTTGGTATCAGGTTTTTTATGTTAATTTCAGAATATTCATCAAATTCACAAGCACACGAGTTTTTCTGAACACATTTTCTAGCATTACAAATATTAAATAGGAAGAAAAATATTACTACGACGTGAACAAAATATTTAGCCATTGTATTTTTATCATTCTCTAAAACGAGGTTATATTTCAAACTTTTATTTATACGTCAACTGCCATGTCTTTCTTATCGCGTGTTTGCGAAGTACATTGATCAAATAATATTATGTAAAAAGTATAACATTATAAGTATGTTTTTATAACATTATTATAAGTAGATTACCTAATATCACTTATCAGGTCATATTAAACAATATTTTACCATGTTCATTTCAATAAAATCGAGTTTTTGACCTTTATAGTGATAATATTAAACAAAACAATTGATAATAATAATAAAGACCTTTAAGAAAAATATTTAATACTCAGGTATACGACAATGACATCTAATATTGTTGTAGTTGGTTCTTGCATGATTGATTTTGTAAGGTAATAATGAATTATATAGTATTAATTTTGTTTTGAATTTATGTCAATAATAGTTACGCACCAAGATTACCTATTGCTGGGGAAACCATACATGGTGATAAGTTTGTAACAAACTTTGGGGGTAAAGGCGCAAATCAATGCGTAGCTGCTGCAAAGTTAGGAGGAAATACGGCTCTAATCGCAAAAGTATGGATGTGCATTATATGTTATACTAAAATTTCTATTATATAATAATTATTTTTAAAGGTTGGAGATGATGTATGGGGTGCTAAATATATAGATAATTTAATAAAACAAGGTGTTAATACCGAGTATGTCAAAATTGCTCCAAATTCTAGTAGTGGAATTGCACAAATAAATGTATCTAATTCAGGTGAAAATCAAATAGTTATTGTAGCTGGAGCAAACCAACTTTTAACTCCAAGTGATATTCAGGATGCTTCAACAATTATTTCTAATGCGAGTGTTGTCATTTTGCAATTGGAAACTCCAATTAATACAGCAGTAAAGGCTATGCAGCTGTCAAAAGGGGTAAATTTTATTAGCAGTGTAGTATGATAAATCAGAAACAATTTTTCCAGATCACTATACTAAATGGTGCACCTGCATTAAAAACATTTGATCAGCAAATATTAACATTACCAACATTATTTTGTGTTAATGAAACTGAAGCTTCAATATTTTCAGGACAACTGATACATTCCATAAGGTAGTTGTATAGCAAAGTAAATATAACATAAATATAATCAATATTTCAGTGATGCTGAATTAGCAGCAAAAAAGCTGATTGCAAAAGGATGTAAGAGTGTACTTATTACTCTCGGTGAGCAAGGGGCTCTTTATTTGACTGAAGATAGCAATAAGCCTGCACTTAGAGTGGTATCTCCCAAAGTGAATAGCATAGACACGACAGGCGCAGGTGATGCGTTTCTTGGAGGATTGGCTTACTTTTTAGCTGTTAAAGGTTACACAATTGAAAATGCCATTGAAGCGGCATGCATTGTAGCTGCTGACAGTGTTACAAAGTTTGGAACACAAATTAGCTTTCCAGGTCCTGAAATACTTAAGAGTATTAAAATATAGTCACTTATAAAATTAATTTTTTAATTAATATCTTAATAAAGCTACATGTGGATATCTCCAATTTTCATATTTATAAAGGGCTTGAATAACACTTCCTTCAGTAAATCTATGTGATATAAACAATTATTTAAAAAGATATTTTAAATAAAACATTATATTGTTCATTAACCTTTTATTATACTTTTGAATAGGTTTTAAAGACTAATTTCAAAAAATTGTTTTTCAATCTTACATCATCTATTGAAGAATTAACCATTCTTTGATGTTCTCTTTTGTAAATCTTTAGACAATATAATACATTCTATTCCCATCGGCTTTTTTTTCTTCTTGGTTGAGGAGGTGGGGGAACAGGATTTTCTGTACTAGCCCGAAACTACAACAAATTGACATAAACATTTGTAAACAAACCAAATGATATTAAAATTTACTTGGCTCATATATTGAGCTTTAAATGCATCTTTCATTGCCGTTAATCTATCAGTAGCAGGTCCTTTTGATGTAGCAGGCGATGAACTGGAGGAGCTAACTACAAAACCTTTCATGCTGGATGAAGTTTCCTTAAAACCCAACCCAATACCTCCAACATTTGGTGATTGGTCTTTCTTCTTAAATCTGTATAAAATTGTCGCTCAATTAACGAGTTAACTTCTATTTTATGCTTTTACCGTTGCTTTCGAAACCAAGAGCTTTGTAATGCTAAATCAAGCACATCCTGTGGGACTTCCTGATTAGCCGCTTCCAGGTTTTTAACAATATGACCGACGAATTCCTTATCTTTAAATGTTAGCAGTGTATATGCAGTCCCTTGCATTCCTAGAGAGAAAGAAGAATGTAGTGAGTGGAATGCTAATATTTTCTTGATACCAACCTGCGCGTCCAGTTCTACCAATTCGATGAGTGTGCGTGTCAATATCTCTTGCGATATCATAGTTAATCACTGTTCGTATATGAGGGATGTCTAAACCACGTGCTGCTACATCTGTCGCGACCTACAATCAATAATATACGCCAACTATATCTGTATATTATGTATAATTTTATAAGAGACACTTAATATTATGAGAGATGAAACTTAAAGGACCAAAAATAAAAATCACCAATATTCCAAACAAAATGTTACAAAACACTGACTCTTATTATGATACCAAACAACTGTATCAATCAATAGCCTAATTATAATCAAAAGACGTATCATTGATGTATCTCGAAATTTAAATGTAAAATCAGAAAAGTATAATCTAATAATGAATTGATAATGTTTAATGAATCGTAAGGTACAGGGCTAATTTGAAAACTCAAAAATTGAAATGGAGAATCAATCATTACAATTACCGTTAACATTAAATAAACTTACCAATAATGGGACTTCTTGTTTCTTAAAGGCTGTGATAACTTTATTTCTTTCTGCCTGCTCCATGTCGCCATGAAGCAATAAGCAATCATATTCTTTTACCAACAAATCTTTAGCTACCTAAATAAGAATGTATAGGTTATGGAGATTATAGAAATATTATATTATTATAGAGGTTATAGAAAATGCAACAATTATGAAAAGTTACCTTTTCAGCATCCAATTTCTTTGTGACAAAAATTAAAACTGAACCAGCTGACATAAGTTCAACTAGTTTGCCAAATAACCATTCTCTTTTTGCTTCCTGACTGGGCAAGAGCAATGTTTGCTGAGTAACATCCTCATTAGCTTGTCCAGTGATTCCTTTAGGAAAAGATAAAACAAATTATACTTTATCAATTAAGAATATTATTTATGTACCTTGAGAAATTTTAATAGGGTCCTTCAATGCGTCTTTTGCTAATCTGAAAAAATAGGAATATTCTATAACTCCTTGTATTTATTATTATCATAGCAATAGTTATGCCAACATGAAATTCAATAAGATTATTCAAATTATAACTAAAATCTTAAAGAGCAATGGGAATGGTGCAGCCGATGGTTGGGATCTTGCCGCATCTAAGCGTGAATATCGAATATAGTAACAAATACTTAATTGAGAACTTGGTGTATATTTATTAACACCAAAATTTAAACAATGACTGACATAGAGAACGTTATTCATTCACCTCTGATTATGGTCCACTACAGAGAATAGGTTTGCAAAAACTGTCGGAGAATAACTCCAATGACACCTTAAGAGTTTACAAAGAAACAAGCCTGAAATGCGGAAGTGTACGATTGTTGTTTTTATTAATATTCGTTCTATTTTCGATTGTAAACACTTGCCTTCGTTTACCTTAGACTTGGTGTCAATAGTACGGAAGTAGCATCTATGGCTGAAGTAATAATTCTTTTCCACTTTTTAAAATGTGTTGTAGTGGAGAAATATTATAATCAAGACTAAAATCAGGCTAATCCAAGCGCCTATTTTGCAAATTCTTTGTATAGCTGACGCTTCAACATTGTAACAGCCATCACTGCTAGGCCGTCAGCGAATAGAACATTGGTGAGATTTGGTGGAAAATATTTCTGAGGCAAAATTAATAACAGCAGTGTGGCTAAGTAAGTATATTTCCTAAGCGTCGACTATGATGATGTTAATTTATTCTTAACATAAAATGATAATTGCAGTTAATATGATTTTATATAATACATTTCAATCTTAATATACCTTTCAATTTTTTTCCTAAATGTTGCTGAAAAAAGTAGTGTTTGCCTATCGGGTCTCACATGATTGCACACCGATCGCACCTGAGGCTCAAAACCAAGCTCAAACATCCTATCGGCTTCATCGAGTACAAGGAATGTAACTCGTTGAAGATTGGTGGCACCACCTTTAACATGATCAATTATTCGACCAGGAGTTGCGACAACTATTTCCGCTCCCTCTTTTAATGCCTATACCAGAAATCATGTAAATGACTGAATACAAATTTACTTATCATTTACCAAGCTCTGCTCCCATTTAGATCCTCCACCATAAGCACATATGACTCGTAGATCATACACTCTAGCAAATTTTTTTGCCTCATTATAAATCTGTATCGCCAATTCTCTTGTTGGAGCTAAAATAAGAGCAATAGGGCCTTCTCCTTCCTCTACCGGTTTTTGTACCGAGACATGTTTCAAAAGTGGCCATAAGAAAGCTGCAGTCTTTCCACTGCCTTAAAATAAATAATTTTAAGGAGCATTATTAAAATTAAAACCAGTAACTAACCAGTTTGAGCAACTCCTAAGACATCTCTACCCATCATAGCACAAGGAACACCTTGTGCCTGTATAGGAGTAGGAGAGCTGTATTCAGCTTTTGTTATTGCTTTTAGAAGTTTGTCATCGAATCCAAAGTGACCAAAAGAAGCTACTGGCTTTGGTATGTCTGTTCCTGAGACATGCAAATCATATTTCTTACGTAATTCTGATGCCTACAAATTTTAAAAATTATTTATAGTTAATTCTAAATATATTTTATACCTTTGTACTACTAAGTAGTTTTATTTCAGGATGTTCAATATAAAAATTTTTTTGAAATGGTTTATATTCTATTAAAGCATGATCAATTGGAGGAAGTGGGTCAATTATTTTTTTCTTGTCAGGTGGTATTGGGTTTCCATCTTCGTCATATTCTAAAAGATCGCATATAAATTTTAATTTAGCTAATCTGGATTCTATTATGTAAAAAATACCTATTTCTATACCATCTTCTTCAACTGGTAAGACTCCAGCATTTGGATTCTCTTCCATATAACGATAATATGATTCTTCATTATCCTCTTCTTCTAAATCATTTCTTACAGCTTTTGGATGTTGCTGACTTGAAGAACAACTTTGTTGGCTTTCTTGCTTAACCTTTAAATTTACATGTTAGAAATATAAATATGTATTGAATAGCCAGTAGATTACTTGGGCTTCTATTCCTGCCATAAAGGCATCTAATGGATCATCTTCATCATCTTCTTCTAAAGCTTTTTTTTTACTCATTTCAAGCCTTAAACAATATTGTTAGCGTACATTTGAAGATTATGAATATTTTTTTACCTAGTGGGGCTACCAGGTGATGGAATATATGCAAGATCAGGAACTTGTTCCTCATCATCCTGATCAAAGTATCTAAAATGTAATACAAAGAAGTTTACTGAACTTGTCTTAATTTCATTTTGAAAGGCAATGATTACTCACTCATCTTCAGTAACAGCACGTTTTCTTGCACCTGTACCCCAAGAGGAAGTGAGGGCATTTTGACTAATTGCTGTCATTGTTGAATAACCCTGTTTACTTAAACCACTTGATGGAGGTGGTATGGTATTATGCCTTGCCCCTGAGCCTAAGTTTCCTGGTGGAGGAACAGAATTCATCTTTTTATGAGTAGTATTCGTAGTTAAGGTGCTTGGCGGTGGCACAGCGTTCATCTTTGCCGAGTTGAAATTGGAATAGTTGAAGCCACTCATTTTGAATACACAAATATTTTGTATTGATTTAACAATTACTACACAATTATTAAGTAAACTACTCAAAATATATTAAATAGTAATTGAAATAACTATACTAAAAAACATAATATAACCATAGAGTATATTACTCTACGAATATTAGCCTCAAAATATTTCAGAAATGTCATTACTAAATGTCAATACAATGACAGAAACCATAGAAAAAAAAGTATTCGTTAAAATGTAGACCCTGTGCGTTAGGGTAAAATCGGATTTTGCAATTAGAAATAATCGTCGGACGATCGTCATCACAAAATATTGAGAATCACATCTGTGTTTTGTGCATAAGGCAAAAAAATTGATCGGAAAGGCAATTACAATTATACCTGAAGGGTAATTAAGATTATACCCGAACGCAGAGGGTCTGCAGACTAACGATTGCTCGATATTTTTATGAAAGAATAAAAATAGTGAAATATTAGCCTAAAAAGATATATATTTTTTCTAAATATTTTTAAAAGTAGTAACGTTTTTTATGAACCTTTAAAATTAAAAGACAAAATTAACCAAACCTTTAAAATTAAATGCCCATTTTAAAGGTGTAATAAAAATTATATTTAATTTATTTTGAAAAAATATTGATATTGATCTGAACATATCGATATATCTCTATATCGAAATTTTTTCTGCATCCCTAATTTAAGGTTATTTGATTTGTCCACAGATGTCGGTGAA
This sequence comes from Rhynchophorus ferrugineus, assembly GCF_030347505.1. Classification (NCBI taxonomy): domain Eukaryota; kingdom Metazoa; phylum Arthropoda; class Insecta; order Coleoptera; family Curculionidae; genus Rhynchophorus; species Rhynchophorus ferrugineus. The sequence continues at coordinate 49,188,487 of NW_027472580.1, forward strand.
AATATTTTTATTATTCCCTTATCATATGTTAATTGTCAAAGCATTTCAGGTTAAAGAGGGCAACAGTAGATTTAGAATTTCAAGTTTTTCAAAGGATTAGATCAAAGTTTAATAAATGTGGACTTGTTTTAGATATTTTAGGTGTCAACATGTTCCAGTTTTGCTTACTGTTGATTTGTGTTTGCCTTTGCATTAGTATCAATAATGCGATTGCTGATGTACTAAAATTATTGTTTTTGTTTTTAAAAATACATGTTTATATATTTTCTTGTAGAAAATTGGCAATTTAAATACAGAATTAGCAAAAGAATTTGATGAGAGAATCTTGGTATTTGCTACACTTGATGGAACATTTGCTGCTTTGGATAAATATACAGGAAATATTTTATGGAAAATTAAAGATAGTAAGTTATAGCATAAATAATTAGTATACGGATCATTTTATTGTATCCATTATCTTAAAACTATTTTTAGAGCCAATAGTTCAGGTGCCTTTGGATACATCAGAGGCACTTATTCCTATCTTTTTACCAGATCCAAGAGATGGTTCTTTATACTTAATGGGAGGCAATAAAGAGCCTATGAAAAAACTCCCTTTTAGTATACCACAATTGGTGCACTCTTCTCCATGTCGCAGTACTGATGGAATATTATATACAGGTAATTTATGTTAATTTACTGATATATATTCAACAAAAAGTGATTCAGTTTCAGTTTTCTATTTAATTGAGAAATTTGATATTTTGTGGGTGTTTTAAACACTTTAAGATAATATTATTTTAAATAGATTCTATAGTTATATAAATTGATGAAAAATTGAAATTAGGTATTTAAAAATAATAATTTAGTAGGTATATTGATTTCTAATATAAAATATTAATTATATTTGATATCTTTTTATATATAAGCAGTAGTCTCAAATTTGATTTTTCTTTGCTTTTAACTGTATTTTATTTCACTTCAAATAATTGACAAATTTAATTTTTTTATTTTTTTAAATTTCTTGATAATATTAATATTTTCTTACACACAATGAGATTATTGAGGTTAATATACTATGTTTATAATTTTGTAGGTTAAGATTTTAATTGAACACGTCATATATATTTGGTCATCTGTCATTGTTTCCATGAATATCTGTATTACTCTCATATAGGCAGGCATAGATGGCGATCGCTCATGTAATAAGTTATGACTTAATTATGAGTTTCAGAACCACGGAGAGCAGGAAATGTTCGTTAATTTTTACTAGCGTTGGGAACTATCGACTGAAAACAGCCGAAACTACGTAGTAATTACTATTTCAGTCTAATGCACGGCATCACGGCTAATTACATGTAACTGATATAATTCAAGTCATATCATTTTATGAGCTTGCCAAAAATCTAATGGGATTTCTAAATACGACTTAATTCATAAAGTTGTTGTACCTGATGTAATTATTTATTTCATTCTAGCTAGTTTTTTATCAAAATATCTTCTGTGTAATATATTCCTCGTCAGTATTTGTATCCTGAATTTCGAGTTGCAGAACTGTATTTGTATTTTTTGAAGTTTTATTATTTGGTGGTTGGTTGAGTGGAAGATGTCCCTTTTGCGGTAATTTCTTGTATCGCCTCAGGATTGATTTCATAATGACATCTAATTGCAGAGAGCAGAAGTTAAGGACTCTTTTTCAAAATATTCTCAAACGATAGAACGTTTTGCTGAATGCATCATTCTATTAAAAAGTTATAAAGTAATAAAAATAGATTAAAGAGAAAATAAATCTTAACCAAAAAGTGTCGCGACCATCATTATTTTTGAATTTTTTAATAAGAAGAAAGATATTGAAGGAAGTAAAATAATTGAAGAAAATAAATTGGTGAATATTAAATAATAGTTTTCCTACCAGATAATTTATTTATTAAAAATATTTAGTATAAATGCTGAATATAGTTTATCACTTCTTTACACTTAAATTTTTTTTACGAAATTTAACTGCTACTGTAAAAACTTCAAATCGATACAATTTGTGGAACCTTTCGAATCTAAATTTAGTTTTCAAGACTTTAGGAAAGAAGTTATCAAAATCAAAAGGCTTGAACAAAAATCGAGAGTTAGATGGAAACTTCAATCAATAAAAATATTAACTATTATTGTCATTAAAACAGTCAAAAGTATTTTACTATTTATCATTCACAATTTCAATCTTTTTGCCCTTTTTTATTAAATATTATGTGTAAAGACACCAGTTAAGTATATCTCAGCAAAAACATATTGTATTAATACTATAACATAGTTGTATAATAAAGGGTTTTCCAATAAGGGTGGGTCGATGTTAAAATGAAACAAGTGTTTGAGGTATTAACTTTTTATTAATTTTTTTTTAATTGGTAGGCTTACGGATGGAATTTTGAACATTAATGTCTATTGGGGCTTTTCATGATGACTTTCAATTTTTTTAAATTTCTGCTGTATAGATCCGACTCAATGGTGTTCTTAACAAATATTCATTTTGATAATAAAGTTTTATCATTTGGATGTGCTTAATTGTCAGTCACTGAATAATAAATAATAGTCATAGAGTAATAGAGAGAAAACTCATTAGTGGTCTCTGGAGAAAAGTTTTGCTTTGTCCAACATCCAAATGGGGTTATATCGGTTATTCAAGTAATTTGATTGGCCAATTTAATTCTCCATATCTCCTATAGTAAGAGAAACATTTTGCTGTGAAGACATTCGATGGGTTCTTTGATAAAGTTTGACAGCTCTGACGTCAAGTTTAATTGAGCAATAGATAATTAAAATAAAAAACAATTTAATTTCTGAAACAGATTTATTAACTAAAATTCAATGAATGAATTAACTATAATCTATGATCAATTAAAAATATGATATATATGATCATTCGATGTATAACTATTTATTGATCATTAAATACTGCTTATATATAAAAAGATATCAAATATAAGTAATATTTTATATTAGAAATCAATATACCTACTAAATTATTATTTTTAAATATCTTATTTCAATTTTTCATCAATTTATATAACTATAGAATGTATTTAAAATAATATTATTTTTAAAACACCCACAAAATATCAAATTTCTGGGGTTATATCAGTTATATAAAAAACAATTTAATTTCTGAAACAGATTTATTAAATAAAATTCAATGAATGAATTAACTATAATCTGTAAGTATAATATATTGTCTTCTTATACTAAGAGCAAGTTTTGAGTTTTTCCCTGTTAACATTCTGTTTACCTGTTTTATCCAAAAGCGCAATTGTGTGCAAAGCGTATTATATTAGTGCATTTGCGCAAAGTGTATTACAAGTGTACAATTTCTCAACTGCCGAAGGATGTATATTCCTGAATCTAGTAGTTATTAAGCCAATATATTTATTCGGATAATTACACAATTTTTTTCATTAATGCATTAAGGGGATCCAAAGTTGTTATTAAATTTTTAATTGATGACACTTTAACAAATGTGTTCTTACTTTGGTAAAAAGCACTATTTAAGTCCTGTGTATTCCTAGTGTATTAAACATCGGTTAATCCTCTCTTAAAAGGTTTGCATTCAAGAGATATTATTTCAGTGGTTGTTGATCTATGAAATAATAGATCCAAGAATAAAAGTATATTGCTGTTTGCATAGCTTCTTTATAATAAATTTAAAATAAAATAAAATTTATATTAAAATTATAATAAAAAAATTAAATGCGATAGGTACATTCATTATGTTTATTTAAACTTGTTAATATTTTATATATAGGAAAAAAGAAAGATATATGGTATAAACTAGACCCAAAAACTGGAAATAAAGAGCAAATTATTGGATGGGGTGATAACAGTCCAACATGTCCTGTGGACGTAAATAATTTCGTATATATTGGACGCACTAAATACACAATTATGATGGTAGATACAAACACCCATAACAAGAAGTGGAATGTAACTTTTCATGACTATACCGCGGCTACTATGGCTCCTGACGAACTAAATTCTTATGGTAATGTATATAGAATTAGATCAAGATTTAAAGAAAACGTATACGCTTTATGTCCAATAAGTTATACATTTTCTGAGTACAATTTTAACTCAGCAATTTTGTTAAATTTGTATTCTAGAATTTGTCCATTTTGCATCTACATCGAGCGGTAAAATATTAACGTTAGATCGTCGAAAAGGGAATTTGTTATGGGACGGTGATTTAGGTAGCCCAGTAGTTGCAATATACTTACTTTCCGTCGAGGGATTAGTGAAAGTTCCTTTTACTAGTCTATCTAACCACACTATTTACTATTTAGCTACAGAAATTAATGTGCACAATGGTTTAATTGATAATCCCAATCATATGAAACTTTAGTAAGTAAATTATTATTTTTAATAATATAGCTATATCTATAAATGTATATGCATTACAGTCCTACCTTATATGTTGGTGAGCATCATCACGGCTTATACGCCATACCCTCACTCGTTGATCAAAATGTAGTTACAATAACATCATCTGATACTGGTCCCTTACTTCTTGGTGGCCCTAATGCTCCTGATCCTCCCAGATTATACTCTGAATATCCACTTCCAGGACACAACTATAAATTACCTGTTGAAGCGGAAGGCGACAACTTTCAAAGTCTTTCCAGCTTTGGTAACAATATCATCATTTATACTGGTCATTACAATGTTCCTAATTTTTCGGACGCTGATTTTGTTGGTCCAAATAGACCTGTTAAAGCTGTTAAATTGATAACTGATGCCAGTAATGGATTAACTGACCAAAGAAAGAATATAGGAACTCAAACTGAAAATAAGGAGTTAACAGGACAAAAATTAGAAAAGAATCAACAAAATGATACAGTTATACTGGAATATTATGCCCATTTAAAGCAATGGATTAATCAGCAGGAAAATAAGGGTTTAAAAATATCTTTAATTATAATGGCTGGTATAGTTTTTGGTATGTTTTGGTACCTCTTGATGCAGGTATGAAATATATTTTTGTTTTTTTTAAAATCTTATTTTATTTTAACACGCAGGTTAGGGAAGTTCAAAATATGTCTCAGAATGGTTCACAAGGTAGTCAAAGTTCTTTTACAAGAAGTTCTCAGGTTACTTCACAATCTGAGGAGTTACCTGGAGGACTGGTCAGAGTTGGAAAGATAACATTTCATCCTGAACAATTATTAGGAAAAGGGTGTGAAGGTACATTTGTGTACAGGTAAAGGGAATTAATTTTTTGTTTTATGTAGGGTTTTTCAATTTAAACATATTGATATTGACAGCCTTTGTAATGTTATTTCTTCAGTTTCTGTTTTACCTGTTATCTATTTGTCTATAAGTATTATCAAATTTAATATTGATTAGCTTAAACGTTCAGTAACTAGTTCAGTAAACGATCGGCCAATAACGGTAGGTCAAAGAAATGCAAGAGAAGCTATGAACATGCCGCTGTTTGTGAAAATGTGCAAGAGAACCCGGGGTTCTTCAGATATCAGAATGGTCCAAATTGAAATAGTTCAACAGGGCAGCTGTTTTGTGCTACAGAACGGACGCGACGGTGGACATTCTGCATTAGGATATGATTGTCATTCGCAGAGATGAAGTTAATGGTGGTAGTTAATAGATTTTCCGTATTTAATTTTTCTTCATTGAATTCACTGTATGTATGTCATATGTGGAGGCCATTGAAGATTGAACCATCCGAATCCGTCCTGTTATGTTGCATACACAATAACATGGATCTTTCAACTAATAAAAAAAGAAATAGTATTTAATATATTTATTAATATATACATTAAAAGAGCTTGTGTCATTCTATTTCAATATCTAGCCATCATTCTTGAAAAACCCTACCTTATTTCATGTTATAAATTCTTATTTACACTTTTTTGTCATATTATATTTATTTAGAGGGGAATTTGACAATAGACGAGTTGCAGTAAAAAGATTGTTACCTGAATGTTTCACGTTTGCTGATCGCGAGGTCGCGCTGCTAAGGGAGAGCGACGCTCATCCTAATGTTATCAGATATTACTGCATGGAACAAGACCGTATGTTTAGATATATAGCTTTAGAGCTCTGCCAGGCAACACTATCCGAATATGTGCAGGGCCATTGTGATACGACAATAATACAACCATTGGAAATATTACAACAGGCTACTTCTGGGTTAGCTCATTTACATTCTCTAGATATTGGTAGGTTAAAATATATTTCATATAATAATGGATTCGAATTAAAAGTGTCTTTTAGTTACTGTATTAATATTGTTTTGTAATTCTAACATAACACAGCAAATGAAGGGTATTATACAGTGAATTATTGTCATGTTTATAGTTCACCGTGATATTAAACCCCACAATGTGTTAATATCAGTGCCCAATAATCGGGGAGAAGTTAAAGCGATGATCTCCGATTTTGGATTATGCAAAAAACTCCAGTTAGGTCGAGACTCGTTTTCTCGACGGTCTGGAGTTACCGGTACCGATGGATGGATCGCTCCAGAGATGCTCAACGGCAACGGAAGAATGGTATTATTCGTTACATTGTCAATATTATTATTTTATTTATATGTTTCCATGTTTGTTTTAGACAGCGGCAGTGGATATGTTTTCCCTAGGATGTCTTTACTACTATGTTCTATCAAAAGGATCCCATCCATATGGTGATGTGCTAAGACGACAAGCAAATATTTTAATGGGAGACTATGAATTAGGTCACATTCATGGTCAGGATTGGGAAAAGGAATTAATAAAACCTTTATTAGAGGTTCTGCTTTCATCAAAGCCAGAAGAAAGGCCTTCTTGTAAAGCCATCTTGATTCATCCCATTTTCTGGTCGAGTCAAAAAATATTATCATTCTTTCAAGTAAGATTATGTTGTTATAATATTGTGTTACTATGATATATCAAAAATAATATATTATATAGGATGTAAGTGACAGAGTTGAAAAGGCAGAAATGGATGATGTTGTCTTGCAGACATTAGAACGAAATTGTGCTCCAGTTGTAAAATTAGACTGGAGAGCACATATTCATGAGGAAGTTGCAAGAGATTTGCGCAAATATCGAACTTATAGAGGTGAAAGTATCCGAGATCTGTTAAGGGCGCTCCGAAATAAGGTATGTCGTTTAGGTTACATTTTTTTTTATTTCTCCGTTTTTTCTTTCAGAAACATCATTTTCGAGAGTTAAGCAGAGAAGCTCAACTCTCTTTAGGTGATATACCAGAAGCATTTACTAGTTACTGGACCAGTAGGTTTCCTTTGCTCTTGGTTCACGTTTACCTTAGCATGCAATGTGTTTCTCACGAAAACACATTTCAGAACTATTACCCTACAGACTACAAATATCCTCTAGAAAATTTCAAAGCGCAGGCGGAAACTTATCTACAAAGCAATCCCGTTCATCTGCCTCTTGAAATGAACTTGACCCATTTTGAAAAGAAAAAGTCTGAATTCTCTGGTGAAATTGCTGATAAGTCGGATAGATTTAGGAGTTTCAACATGAGGAACAGTCCAAAAAAGAGATGGAACCCGTTGGCAGAGAGTGGAGGCTTGTACAGAAATCTCACACCGAGAACTGTAGATTTAACTGATGTCTTTGTTAGATTTAGTGATAACACCGATTCAGTATATAAGCCCCCTATTAAAAAAGGTGCTAATTTAGTGAAAAGACAAAAGAAAAAGAAAAAAGTAGAAGAACCTTTAGTATGGGCTATAAAAGATGAATAATAATATCACAAATTTTTATTATATAATTGTTTTTATTTATAGAATTTTAAGAGCAAAAAACATGGATGTTCGCGTAAAATTAACTAAATCTATAATTTTTATATATTATATCTTGTTTTAAATTTCTTACTGTGATATGTACTGTTTAAGCACTTTTTATATAAGAAATTATTGTACATAGTTGTTACTGGTTATTGGTGGACCAAATAAAATATTTTTTAAGTAATTTTGTTTAATATTGACGTACCATCTATACTGTATACAGAAATATTTCGTGGATGCTAGACCTTCATCATGAAACAGAAATATTTAGTCTGTGTACTCTGTGACTTTATTCATACATAGACTTACATTACATTTAGTAATAAATGTCATTGCTGTTCTTACTCGTGGAATAGTCCTATAAAAACCAGCTTTTATAAAATGGCATAATTCAGTGATCTTAGACTACTACGTATATATTCTAAATTTTACGAATTTATTACTTCGAATCATATAACAAAATCACGCCAAAATATTTTCATTAGAATGAAAAATGGTGCTGTGGAGTAGCTTCTCATGGGTTTAGCAACCTAGGATTGCAATGTTACAAAATTATTTACTTGTGTCTTTAGGGTATGTTATGCCAGTGACAGTAAACTCGCTATTTTTAAAACGTTGAAATCAAACTTGCATTTATGAATAGTAACGATAGGTTTTAGAAAGGAATTATAGGAACCTATATTAAATCTATTGAAGGTTCCAATAGCTGGTAACATAATAGGTAAATAAAATAATGTTGTTTTTAAATACTTTTGCTGTTATTTATTTTTTACAGATCCTCGTATCGCCTATGAAATGACAGATTGATATTACATTAGTATTACTATAATATTATCTTAATAGCTAATTTGTGTTCATGGTCATGCACAAAAGTTGTTTTTTTTTTTAAACAGTATTAAACAACCTTGTTGAAAATCTTGCTTTATATAAATCACATTATCTGAGCTACTATATTATCGGAATAATTTGAGTGAATGCAGTCATTATTATTCCTGTTCACATTAAGTAGTAAAAATAATTTAACTATACAGATAATAGATGTATTAATATTGCCACCATATTTTCACAAATTAATGTTTGTTGTGTCGTCGAATCGAATAAAATAAAATATGCAGAATATTTTCAATTATACCCTCGAATACAATTTTTGCATTGTTCTTCTGAAAAAGTAGTAACAGGAATGATGATTTGAGATCCAAAACTATTCCTTCAAAAATATAGTTTTATTTACAAATTGGGATGAAGTGAAAACAAAAAGTGAAAATATAGTTTTATTTATCCGGGCCACACTTTTTCTTCTATCCAATCTAAATAACTATAAACCCTGGTGTAGATACCAGGTATACTGGTTCCACAATTTATACCCCAAGAAACAACACCGACGATGCCATAGGTGCCATCAGATCTTTGAACTTGTAATGGTCCTCCCGAGTCTCCCTAAAACGAACACATTAATGTTTTATTGTCTTATTTTATTATTTAAACTTACTGTGCAGGCGTCCGACTTCGATATGGCACATATCTGCGTTTGAACGATAACCTTCAGTGAATCCTGGTTTTTAGAAACGATAGTTGTATTGCAATTGTTTATGGCAACCGGATTCACTTCCCCAGTTTGTAGAATCGGCGATCGTTTGTCTGAACCGTCGTTAGCTGTAAAAAATTCAGTGATCAAATTAAGTTTTTAGTGTAAGTTGACAAAAATATATATTAGTTTTTGTATTTTACCTGTGTTTCCCCAGCCCGATATGATTAGGCCGATTGGATCATTATTTCGAGTATATAAACAAGCTGGATATATTAGTTTATCCATTACTACGTCTTTAATCAACTCAATCAAAGCAATATCATTATGTTTTGACGTTGGATTATATTGTGGGTGGGGTATTGTTGATTTGACATCTACATCTTGAGCCTTCAGTGAATCTCTAAAATCCGTTATTTATTTCAGTTTTGTTGGTATTTCAAATAACATTTATGGATAAAAAATCCTTACGTTATGTTAATGACACCGAATCGTGCTTTGACTGGGTCAGCACAGGCAGCACAGATAAAACAATGAGCCGCCGACAGAACGAACTTAGTTGATATTAATGATCCCCCACATCTTCGAAAATCGATTACATCGGGATCTGTTTCAGCAGGGAAACCAAGGGCGGCCTAAAATCAATTAGCCTGCATAATACAAGTTAACAGGCAAGAGTTGAACTTACCATATGGGGAAATTGTCCTTCATAGGCATCAACTCCATTGATAATGTGAAATTCGATGGTACTTTTTATGCGATATTCTTTTACGTATTTTTCGCACACTGTAATTAAAATATATAAATTGTGACAACGGATTTCATACTCATGTATTTTTTATATTTATTTAATGTATTTAAGGAGTATTATTTGATTTGATGAATTTATTACCAGTCTTGTGATGGAATTCTTTGAAAATTTCGAATGCAAAAATAAATTAATAGGCATATGAATTAATATTAATGAATTAACAATTATTAGCATTTGATATTTCTGTAACCATAATTAGGTAAAAAAATAGTTTAAAGGAAATAATTACTGAAAGATACGGAATGATATTTTAAAGGATAATTGTTTGTATGTATGATATATACCTAATAAATTTCATTAAATTGGTTTAATTATAACTTGAGTTTTGAATAATATGAATTATTTAAAATTCGGTATTAGTTATCACTGATATTTTAAAAATAAGTAATATTTTTTTTTTCGAATTTAAAGTTCGACTTGATTTCTGTTTTTCTTCGATATTTTTAAAATACTGATACATAAAATACTGACTTACTGATACATGCGAGTTAAAAACCAATGACTCACCCTATATGGCGTATAATTTCTTTAATTTCCAAACGTGGGTTATTAATTTACCTTGAAACAATAAATATTGGCCAGATTCAAGGTCTTTTATCGAAAAATTACATGATATCCGTGAATCCCGTTAACCTGGACTGGACCATCAGTCTTAAGTAAATCGATAAAATGTATTGTTCTTAATGCAAGACTTTTTGAACGATGTAGACTGATGATGACTTATTACAATCAATTTAATAGATCATAGAATGAGTGTTCGCGGATAAGAGCGCCTTAACAGTATATCTGGTACCTCGCGGAATATGGTTTAAGTATTATTTCTGAAAAGTTTTTGAAAGGAAAATTTCTCTTTCTAATTTGAGAAACTTGGTGCTCCTAGGTCATGGAAATTTAGCATAGGTAACTCCTATGAAAATTCAGATTTAATGTGAATTGAGTAGACTTCATATAATCCGTTAGATTACAGTGAAGTGAAGTAGTTGAACACATGCATACTTAAATAAAATAAATACATTCAATTTAGTTTGGTTATGTCTGACGTTATCATATGTTTACAGGCCTGTATTTCGTTGAGAAGTATATTTAGCTAACGGTATTCTCTTTGAGAAACTCTTTTAGAACAATTAGTGGAATTTGTAGTTTTTAAGTTACAGTTGTTTAAGTTTTTAAAAACATTTTTATAACGCTTTTGTTATATTAATTGTCATACTTACTTATATCACTTTTTCGTTTTACACTATTGCCGTTAGTGTTACCTCCCCATACTACTCGACTGTCTATAGTGGTCGCTTCTATCTGTGGGTTTCTGTCTCCTATTTCGGGACAACATACCACCTAAAATAATAAAAAAAAGTGTTAGGTGTAAGACTTGAATATGCAATACCTCTTAAGGTTTTAGTAACAACTGTAGCTATGTTGCATGTTGTGCGAATTAAAATGTATTTTTAAATAATTATACTTCACTACTGTAAAATGATTGATGCTCTAGCTGAACAAATAATCCAAATAACGGTGTGCCCATCTTAAAACTGATGATTTTTATTTGTCAAACAAAGAATGACCCGGACAGGAAACAACATGAAAAAGAACTAAAAAAATATGAAAGCGCCTAAAAGCTTTTGAAATGATAACCACGAAATTATCTTTATCTTAGCATGAAGTTACCACCGTTTGCTTTCTTTATAAAGTGAAAACTAGAATATCGGGAGGTAATTAAACAAATTTGGAGATGTACCAAAAGAATTTCTCCGTTCGACCAGCACTTATGCCCATCAATATCACAAGCTTTGCCGGAGAAACGGTCCACTTTCATGAAGATTATAAAAATTGGGTTGATATTTCGGCTAAAAGGTATATCAACAACCCTGAAGAAAGAGAATTCAAGATGATATTCGATCTGATCTATACTATGGTTAATAGCGTGAATGAGAGTGTTAAATACTTGTAAACATTCATGCATGTGTTTCCTGTGTATTTTTATTATGTGTATGCACAATACAATAAAACATATAAATCTGACAATACTATAATATTAAATTTTATAATATGTTAAAATTATGAAACTACAATAAATTACCACTAACACAAACAATAAAGGTTTATATATTAATCTTATGCTGAATATTAGTTAAGTTTAACATTAACAAATAATGTCTATGTCTAATATGTCTAATTGTTTGAATAACGTTACAAAATGTAAGAATGAAATTGAATTTTAAGTAAAATAAAATTGTGAGTCAATAACTTCCGTCATATCCGCTTTATTAGACCGAGAAAAGGTTAAATCTGATTCACAGTTTTTATTATTCTGGAGCCGAAGAATGAGAATTTAATATTAACGAAAACAATTAAGTCTAGAGCCGCTTATTTCAGTAAACGAATACGATAGTGAGTATGTAATTTCTGACGCACATCCGCTATACTAGACTTATCTACTAAATGGTAAATCAAAAAGAAAAATATAAATTCAAGACCAATTTCATATTTATATGGTAAAATTGGAAGTGCTAATGATTTAAATGAAGAAAAACTAAATATAGTGGAAGCCGTAGTGTATTATAGAGAGCGTTCCAAACTTTTAATTAATTGAACCAGAAGCTATAAGGTTATTCAATAATTTCATTCTATTTATAAACAATAGAATTAAAAATGTCATTCAATTTTAATAATTAACTTTTATAATAACTAAGGAAAACTTGAATTTCCGGATTTGACTAACACTAGTTGACATTTTGTAGTCATTATAAGTTGCATCTTCAACACGGAAGCTCTGGTACTGAGGCTCCCCTAATCAGACTATCTTATTTAAGTTAATAGTGCTCATTTATCAACTGATTAGGACTTTATTTATTATGGTATGTGGAGCAATTAAAGAACCGGAAAGATAGTGTATCAAGTAGAGTCCTAATCTCATTTGCTTAAATAAAGACGACCCGGAAGTGAACAAGATGTATATCCAAAGTAGTAGTGAACTCAAATCATCTGAATTTAAGACGTTAAAACGTAGCAATGTTGTCAAATTTAATTTTGACTTTCAGTTTAGTATTTATATACTGCAATATTCTAATGCAAATAAAATAATGAAACAAAAATGTTCAACATTATTCAGTTCAATGTTCACTGCTACTTTAGATCGATATGCTTGGTTTATTCTGCGCATATGCAGTATGATAATCTACATCTATTTATATTTATTATTTGCTAATTCTAGGATTAAATTTTCACCATATTTTAATTCACTCATACATTTTTTATGTCTGGTTCGAAAAGTGGGAATTTGATGCAATTCGGAAAGAAATAATTTTAAAAAACTAGTTATTTTATTAGTAATCCTAAATATGAACAAATTATAGAGAAACTGAAGCGGTAAATTGAATTTATACATATATATCAACACCAGTAAGTATGCGTTAGTCAACTATATATCATTAGTATTATATTCAGTAAAAAACTTAACTAGTATTAAAGTACGAATAAATATTCTGATATATTCTAGCTGTGGCATCACCAAAATTAACAGAATAGGATTATTAATTAGGTGCAAACAAAGCTTACATAATGGCAGATAATGTAAAATGAAATTAGTTAACGAAGACTGTTTGGTATGGTATGTTAAATTTGTTTATATTCATATTAGTGTCATTATTACTAATGGTTATTAAAAAATATCATGTGTAAGCAAGTGCATTTGATAAGAGTATGTAAGGAATGGTTACTGATGCTGTTATAGACAATATGCATACATGATTAGAGTATGAAAAGTACATAAATGCTAGTGGATGAAAAATAAAGATAATAGGTTAATTGAAAAGTCCCCGGCTTACCATAGTAAAACAATAAAAATATAAAATAAATCTTTTTGGCAAAATTAGTTTTATGTGATATGATAGTGATACACTGATTATAGCGACCCTCCAAATTTTCGATGCCATTTTTGTAATACGATTTGTCCTTTGCTTCAAAATAGGCCTCAGTTTCGGCGATCACCTCTTCATTCGACGATTTCTTCCAAGCGAACATTCTTTTGAGATCTGAGAATAGGAAATAGTCGCTGGGGGCCAGATTTGGAGAATACAGTGGATGAGGAAGCAATTGGAAGCCCAATTCATGGATTTTTGCTACCGTTTTCACTGACTTGTGACATGATGCATTGTATTGGTGAAGCAGCAATTTCTTTTTCTTCAAATGCAGCCGTTTTTCGGCGATTTTGTCCTTCAAACGGTCCAATAACGCTATGTAATAGTCGCTGTTGATGGTCCTTCCTTTTTCAAGGTAGTCAATGAAAATTATTCCATGCGCCTTCCAAAATACAGACGCTATAATCTTGCCAGCCGACTGTTGCATTTTCCCACGCTTTGGAGCGGTTCCATCGTGTGCAGTTCACTCGGATGACTGTCGATTGAACTTCAGAGTGAAATGAAGAAGTCATGTTTCATTCACGGTCACATATATACGCAAAAACTTGGGTTTATTACGCTTGATCATCTTCAAACACTGCTCCGAATCATCAACTCGTCGTTGTTTTTAGTCAAAAGTGAGCTCGCGCGGCACCCACTTTACACAAAGATTTCTTATACCCAAATATTCTTGAATGATGTGATGTACATGTTTAGTTGATATCTTTAGAGTGTCTGCTATTTCATGCTATTTCAATTTACGGTCATTGAAAATCATTTTGAGGATATTTTAAATGTTTTCGTCGGTTACAACCTCTTTTGGGCGTCTACTGTGTTCACCGTCTTCGGTGCTCATTTCACCACGTCTAAACTTAGCATACCAATCCTTGATGGTTGGTTTTCCTGTGGCAGTGTCCGGAAACTCGACATGAAGCCAAGTTTTTTCTTCAACTGTATTTTTTCCCTTCAAAAAGCAATATTTTATCAACACGCGAAATTCCTTTTTATCCATTTTTTTCACAGTAGCAAAAGTTGCTTCACTCAAAATACTATGATTCACAAACTAATGATCTGACAGCAGTCAAATTTATACACGCATCTAACTAACTAAAAACTAAAGCTAACTAAAAAACATATGCATTTAATTCTAGTAGCGTCATCTTTGTGTTAGGCAGGGGACTTTTCGATTGAGTTCCAATACTGTTACAAGAGAATAAAATATTTTATTTATCTCTTTTTAGTGTTAGATATTTACTCAGTAAATTACGCAGTTATTTTATTTAATATGTTAAAAAATGTTTGAAAATAAGAAACGCTTCAGGCTCTGAGATCCGCTACCTAGTCTAGATGATTTTAGAAATGCTCTAACCGAACTAGAAAAGAAAAACAAAAAGTCGAGTGACATCCGCGTGTGAGCTGAACACTATAACCACTACACCATAGAAACAGTTGTCTGCTATATTACTAGGGCTTCCCATATAATATGGTTAGTGCTTAAAAAGCAAACTGAACGGCTTTTGAACTGAACGACTTTCGGACTACTATCAAATATTTGATTATTTTAGATTAAAAAAATGTGAAAACTTTGTACGTGCCTTTGAAATTTGAAGGTTTGCCTCAATTTCCCCTGATTCCACTATAAGATCCTGATTTGCTTTTAATGGGACAACTTCCGAAGTGTGAAAAATTTTTGGAAATCGGTCCATAATGGACGGAGAAATCAGTGAAAATACATTAAAACAAATTATACAGTCGAACATAGAACTTGAACATTGAGCAACATTATATATCAAGTATCTATTGACGCAAATTTCATTTTATTCTGAGTTAAGTGTTTTACCACTAGTTTAATTTCATTAATTATCCTAAAATATTGATAACTGCAATCGCATTGAGATTAATTATTTTTAAGGAGAGAAAAAAATATTGCAGTTTGCGTAAACAATATAAACATCATACATAACAAACAAAATTAAAATATTACTCATTTTATTTACTATATATTTTGTCTACTACATCTTGTTCACTTCTCTGGAGTCTCTTATATAGGGCTTATAAATTGAAGGGTTATTAAAAACTATTGTTTACAATTATAAATGCTTTTAATTATTTTCGTTTAATTTTCGTTTTTCCAACTTATTGAATACCTGCATTTTTACATTAGTAAAATTAAATATTAAAATGTTAAAATTACGGTTTAAACCGGATAAAACTTTACCAGCGAAAAAAGTGTATGCTAATTATAAATTCAAAAAACTTAAATTAACGAGTCTATGTTTCTGTTTATAAAAAGTTTTTTTTTTAAAGACACCTTGCTATTTCAACCTTTTTTGAAGCATAATAAAGAGAAACGAAATTAAATACTACATAGCGTTAAGTAAATGTGTTTACAAACCAAATAATTACCTCCTCTATGTCGACAAATCCACATCTTAAAAAGTCATGTCTTCCGTAAAGCCGTAAACTCTCGATTGCTTCTTTGCAATTCTCGAGCCTCTTACAGATTCCTGGAACGCCTAACTGTTGGCATGCAGATCCTTCTGAAACAGAACGAAAACAAAGTTAACTAATTGGTTTAAGAAAACATTAGTTTTCGATCTTGTACGTCCAATCGAATATTTCGCAAGTTTACCTTGACGAACTGAGTCATCGCGGTTCATTCATATTAAAAATATAAACATATGGTACCGGTTTTCGTAAAACCATAAAGGCGGGTTATTATATTCGTTGCTAAAATATATGTTCGGATGTATGAGTATTTTTTTAGTAGGTTTATCAGCACTATTTATTTGCAGAGTAATAATTGATGTGCAATAACTCGTTTTGTGTTACATAATAGAAGTATATTGATCCTTATAATCAATCTATGACAAGATACAGTTGATTTTTCACAGATTCATACGACAATGCAAATTCTTATTTGCTGTATATAACGTATATCATAACTACATAACTATCCAGAAAATGTAATATTTTCAATGAATACGTGAACAGAAAGCCTAGCAGAAATAATAAAGATACATTTTTATAGTTAACTTAAAATTACAAATAAAAATATCTCAATATCTTGGTATGAATATATATCATTTTACAGTAAGTTGATGTGGATATAGCAAAAAATAAATATATGATATCTAATTCTTAAACTCAAAAATCTGTATTGACTTATGATGAACAATTTGCAGATATTCAAAGCAGCAATAACAGACAGTAAAATGATTACTAATGAGGGGGTTACAAATGCCAATTTATCAAATTGGGGTGAAATATTTGTTGCATAAATAATTTATTATATTATATTTATAATATTTATTAAACAATATTATTTTAAGAAATTAAAAGAGAATAAGTATTAATCGTTCAAATATTTATTTTTTATCTTTTTGCTTGACGGGAACTTGATTCAGCCGTCCAATTTCTTAATCCCTTCCCTTATTTCCGTTAAAACACTACACATAAATATATCGAAATTTTAAAAAATATCGATATATCGGAGAAAAAATAATATCCATATTTTCTTGCAATATATATTAATATTATTAATAAACTTTTACAATTAAGCACAAAAAAATACCAAAATCCTCTAAACGTTTAAAATTAAGTAACAATTTAAACAGTTTATAAAAAATAATTAAATTGTTTTTTTATAAAGTTTAAAAAATATATTTAATTTTTTTGAAAAAATTTCGAAAAATATCGGGTTAAAAAAACATCGATATATCGGTTAAACATAAATTATTATTAATTATAATTAAACATAAATTATAATTAAACAAAATATCGGCCAAAAATATGGATATTTTTTGAAAGTACAAGTTTGGGAGCATGTATTCGCCAACAGTGTTTTTAAAGGCAAACAGTTTACTAGAAAAGCATTCACCATTAATATGGTGAATATATAAATGAAGTTCAACCCCATAGTGATCAAAATCCAGTAGAGCGTAAGCTCGCCACTTGTCATCTAATTTTTATGCTATCAGAGATTGGTGAAGCATTGAAAATCACTTCACCACTAACCAATTTATACCTGTTGAGTTTTTGGTAGATTTACAAATGATATAAAAGAATATCAAGGATCACCGAAATCAAATATTATATTATCGACATATATATATATATATATATATATATATATATATACATATATATATATATATATATATATATATATATATATATATATATATATATATATAACCTAAAAAATATTTTGAAATAATTCCGCATGTATTTCGAGTGTTCGAGGAATGTTCCGACTCGGACTACCAATATTATCTTTGCGATGGGATGTTAAAATCACGGCATTTTCCGTGTATAATGTCAATCCCCAATTAACATGAGACTCCCCGCAGCCTGGGTAATTCCCCATAAGTTGACAATGTTTCTACTGAGACCAAAATTACAAATAGGGATTATTGTATCTCATGAGGCCGGAATTATAGGCAGGTTGGTTTTGGTTATTTCACCGCGATAGTACAGCTTCTCACTCAGTGGTTATTTCAGTTTTTCATTAAAGATTAAACTGATCTTCAGTCTACATCTTCGTCTGACAGCTACATTGGATCTAAGTTCTAGTTAATCTAAGTTGAAAAACGGCATCGAGAATATCGTTTTGATAAATTTTTTAAATGCCATTTGAGCAATCAAATTCAACAACTGTCTCTAAGACTGAAAATAACGTTAGGTTCACAAGGTTCTACAGGGATTCTATCTAAGGAGGATACATTTAGAATATTTGTTGGACAAGTCGACGAAATAAATCTGGAGAAATGAAAAAGTCGTTTTCGATTTATTTCAAAGTACTATTTATTTGCCCTTGTATAATCAAATATTACAGCTTTATTTATGAGATTAAATAAAGGAAATTTCTACAACTATCTTATTCATACAGCAACCCAACCGCCAGACTCACAGGAAGTGATAAGAACACTGAAGTGAAATAAGAGTTTGGATTAGGTTATGTTTGTGTAAAATATTTTTTGTATTACGTCGTAAAGAAAATATTAAAAAAGTAGATACACCATTTATTTAAAATTGAAATTTAGTTTATAGAGCCGATTTTATTTTTTCGAGTTTCAGTGTTGTGGGTACCAAGTCTCCAAGTTTATAATCTTTGTGAAAAGGCGGAAAAATATTTTCAGGATCAAATTTGAATCTACGGAAAAATTAATAAGAACTCAAAATGAATTCATCTGATCCTAACTTATCTTGTATAATAAATAATATGATATATTACAACAATATTAACCAACAGTAACGTAACAATATTGGAATAACATTTCAGTATAATTGTATTTTTTTAATTTATATGCTAACTCCTTAAGTATTGTGCTTATATTAAGTGATTTGCAATTAAAATCAAAGAAAGTCATCAATTCTAAACGAATCGTGTACTCAAATCATTCATAGAATAATATTTCAGAACCAAAAAAAAAACGAACTTTCTATTCTTAGTTATAGCGTCAATTTTATTTATTCATGTAGTTTTGGATTACCATATCGCAATTATAGTGACCTTTAAATTGTTAATCATCCGACGACCCAAATTTAACGTGAAATGTTTATATTTGTGTTTTTTTTTGGAATTTTATGTTTGAAAATTTTTGATTCGCCTATGTTTCTAATCGTTCATGTAAATATTACTTAATTCATATTAATAATTTTATCTCATTAATAGTAATATAAAAATCTCCAATGATTGTATTTCATATTAGATTTCAATAAGGAATTGTATTTATCCAGCATAATAAAAAAAAGCCAATGAAGTGTAGTAATATCTTACCTTTTGCTTGAGTGTTATGGAACAAAAACAAATAAACTAAAAAGCAAATTGTCTTGTTTTCCATTGTTTTGGTAACACTACGACACAAAAGGATATTTTCATTTGTGTCCGTCAGCTTTCACCAACGTTTCAATTAAAACTAAATGATTATTGCGCTTTGTATCGATAGTTTTTCTTCGAAGTCAGCTGAGTTGAAGTGAATATTGACTGCATTTTCGGCGATGATCATTGATATAAATCATCTTTGGACAATTAGATTTCTATATATACCTACGATTATGTTGCACCGGCCGGAATACACATTAACGTAAATCATGTAGAAAATAATATTGATGAATCAGTTACGTTAAAATTATATTTACAGAGTAGAGTAGTTATTCTTGGAATTTTATAATTTACATATCAATGAACTATTAACAAGATGGATGTATGAATTATTCAAGGTATTGTCTATTGAAACTTCATGAAATCCAATAAAAATCTTCTTCTCGATAGTCTGCTAGATCTGGGCTATACGACGATAGATATAGACGATAACACCTTATCTGTTATTTTTCTCCTTACGCTAGACAAAAATCAAGGAGATCAGACTCAAAATAAAGGAAATGTACTGCTTAGTCGGAATATATTCCCAGCTTGACTTAAGATCAGAGATTATTCGATACTGTCAAAACAATTTTTTTCGATTAGTTAAAAAAGCTTATCGCTACGCAATCAACGAAGAACTATACGATGAGCTCGAAATTAAATATGTCAAATTTATGGAAGACTTAGCCTTAGAACATAAAATAAGGTTACTAAATCGCAGCTACGCGGAAGCAATACAGCTGCTGGATAACCTGCAGGAAATCAGAACTTTTTTATTCCTATTGTTCTGATATAATTAATTTGTAAATTGAGATTTTACTATTATAGCATATATTTTATATTTTTGAAACATTTTATGTTACACTCATTTTTCATCACCAGTAAACATGCATGCACTAATGATTACGAAGTATCAAATAAACATTTCGGTTCTGCACAACCACCAACGTATCTCGGCTTCAATTCGCGTGACTCCCAATTTCCTTGCTTTTGAATCAATATAATGGCTTTTTAGAAATATCTGATTGATGAACATTTAATTATTCTCTTTTGTTTGGCGTAGATTTTAATTTTCTTGTGGCCCCATGTTGTTCGTCTTTATTTATTTTTGGTCGGCCTGAATGTTCCGCATTATCTTTGTAGAACTGAAACTAATCACTGCAAGTTTTTGGAATAAAATATGCTTCCCATAAATTTTCACAAGAATAACATGACTTTGTACATGAGTTTTTTTATAAAATAACAATGAGATACAATTTAAACAGATACACTTCTTCAGAAGCAATTTGACATTGTGTAAAATAAACTATATTCTAATCATCAGTCCTTCCAGGTAGTTTGTTATAAACGCGGCTCTGGTTTTCACTATTTTAAAATATTTTGTTAGGGTATATGTTGGAGAGGTTATTAATAATAAAATATTTGTAATAAATAGTGGATATAATTGATGTTTAAAGTATATTTTAAACTCATAAAGTCTTGAAAAACATGGCAAAATTATCACTAACGCTAGTTGTTAAAACCAATAATTAATTGAAAAGAAAAGAATTAAATTAGAATACCAAGCAGTAATTTCTAAAATAGCACTGCATGTGTTATGAAATCAGTTACAAGCGCTTGATTGATTCTACATAGAACTGCCCGTTTTATTAACATTAGAAGATCAAGATTACTTAAAAAGGTATTCATATTTTTTACCGCAACAAGATGACCGTAGGTGACAAACGGGCAGTACTTTGAACACACACATAATAATAAAAAACACGTTTACTTAAACAAGTTTCTGATTATAAATAAGAGCTATTTTTAATAAATAATTTTATCTGATTTTAATGACATGACAATGACAATTGTTCGAATCTAATTTTATGGGCAATTATATATTCTTATAAAAAATGTGCATTTACTGTTTTGATTAATAAATAATAATTATATTATAATATTTATTGTTGTATTTCTTTATATATTAATATAAACATAATATTCAAATGAAATAATCAATATTAAACCAATGGTTAGCGGTGATATTTGGAATCTTTATGTAATTATGTTGAATATTATGTTTTACGTAAAATTGCGTAATATATATAAATATTTCAAATCTATATATATCACATTAATATCACTATAAACACAAAAACTTTAAAAATAAAGTAAAATAGTGAATTTACGTGCACATAAGTAATTAATAAAATTTTAAATTATAATTTATAATAAGACAAATATTCAATCCTTATCAGTTAGTGATATACGCTATATATGATATAAAACATTCTTAAATTATTGTTAAATATATTACGAGTCGATTTTTTTCAAATTAAAAATATAAATATCAACTTGAACTTTATGTGAAGCATGACCAAAAATATATCGATATATTTCAACAACTTTTAATTGTTCAGTGTAAAATAACAGCCTAATTAAGATATTATTTCTACCAGTTATATTTTAAAATAATGTAATACACCGGGCAAAAGTAACAATATATGTTTTTCGAATATTCTTACCTTCTCTATATTCGTAGCAAGCACAACAAAATATGCAAAATAAACTGATAAATACACTAAAATTGATTAATTTGGACTTTTCCATTTATCGAAAATCGTTCGATATTCTTGATTCTTCAAATCCAACTGAAGAGTTCGAAGCAGCTACTAATCCTTTATACCCTCGAATATTTTGTTATATATAAATGGGTTTTTACATTAATTAATTAGTCATCATCAATATGATTGAGAAGAAACCAGCAGTATATTATAAATTCTTCGGTTAATTTGGATAGTGTCAGGTTGTTAAGTAATAATTTACAATAGTTTCTTCAATAAGTTTTCAGTTCTATAAGAGATGACGTTATTAGGCATATATTAAGTGTATACCTGATCTATGTTGTTCTTGATCTATTGATGAAAATACAAAGTCACTATATAAACAAGTGTCAATTTTGATTTTTTTGAAATATATCTGCATTAAATAATAGTTTTGCTTGTAGTATTATTGAGTTATTCAGTGTGTACAGACCCTAATTATGTAACGCCCAAAATTGGATGTATATTTGGTTTTAACGATTTAAAATTGATTGATTTAGAGGTCACTGACAAAGACTGGCAATATTTATTTAACAAAAACCCAGTTAACACTCTGAAAAAACTTTCAGACACCATATCAGTTGATGAATAAACTGTTTCCAGATATTAACGTGTAATGGAAAAGATCCAAAAGAACTGACTGACTGAAAATATATTTTCAAACAGTTTCACTACCGCGGTTTCATTGCTTGCCAGGCAAAAATAGAATTTTGTTTGACGCATTGTGACTGGTGATGAAAAGCAGATTTACTACGATAACCTCAAGTGCAAAAAGTCATGGATTCATTCAGGAGAACTATCCACATCGACAAGGAAGTGGAATATTCATGGCCACAAAGTTTTGTGGGTATATGGTGGTATCAACAAGGTACAGGTGTAGTAACGTATATTGATACCGACGTCACTTGAATAAATTGCTGCAAAAAAGACCAGTAATAGCGAGTAACGGATGCAATGTCATATTTTTGCATGATCTCGACCACATCATTACAAGAGTTGTAGCAATACTAGATACCAAGCTCATTATATATAGGGCCTTCTGGTTATCATTTGTTCATATCAGTGCATCATGGCATACGATTATTCGGTATACGTTTTGGAAATGTTGCGAAAATATGTTGATTAATATATATTGTATCATTTTGTCATTAATTTTATTAGTATATATTTTGTACTACGTAATATATTAAGCAGTATGAGCAATATATTGAGGATTTCAGAAAGCTGGGTGTACAGTGGCTGGATAAAGTACAGGGAAATCGAAGATCAAAAACTGGCTTAAATAACTGAATGATAATCGAAAATTTCGGTTAATGAAGCAAACAAATAAAAAATTCTCGCTCGGTATAATCTACTTATCTAATCTGGATAAACGTTATTTATACCAAATTAGTGTTTCGAAATTGATTAAAAAAGTGGTAGAATCATTTTTTTGAAATATGAAAGGAATTTATTTCATAAATTCAAATTCAAATTGGTAAAAATAAATCTAGATTATTATTGTATCTTTGTGGAGTAAATAGATGCGACTATTCAGCTCAAAAAACATTTTTATAATCAATGAATTATAGTACAAGCTGTTGTAATATCTGCACTTTTTAACATATTTAATTACAATGCAGTGACATTGTTGGTAAATGATTTTATTCTTTGAAATTGTTAACAAATAATACAAAAAATTTACCTAAATATATTAACCGATCGAATTTGTATGAATATTATAAAAAACTATTTTATATCAGTAGATATAAAAATACATATAATGCTATTCATAATTTATGTAGGTATATATATATATATATATATATATATATATATATATATATATATATATATATATATATATATAAATATTATAATTAAAGAAAAGTGCATTTTCAATAAAGACGAGTTTTTTTTTATTTAATGAGAAATATTTCTACAAATTAACTGTTAATTTATTTTCTTATTGTCATGATGGCTACATTTGCTGATAATACTGCGATTTTTGCTGTTGGAGATAATAGCAAAGAAGTTTTTTGCCCTAGATTATCTTTATATGTATTAAACTAAATTATTTAAAGAACTATAATTTGATTCGAAGACATTATTTCAAAACTTTTGTTATGTTATAAAACACAAGTCTTAATTAAAAAAAAAATTTTTTATAAAAAATGTTTTAATTTTAAATTCTGCTTATTGTAAAATTAAAGCTTACCATAACACTAAAATATTGAAAACATTGATTTTGTATAGCCATATATGCAAAGTAATAATTGGCGTGAGGGTTAGTATTGAGAAAATTTATAACATTTATTTATATATACTATAGATAAAAGTGATAACACTGGACAGGATTGTGAGAAATTTAGTTGCTTATTACTTCGGTGTTAAAAGTGTGGTTATATTATAATATTATTTTGTTTAGCTGAAATGACAATAGCTTGTAGTTTACAGCAAATTGTATTATCAATAAAATAATTAACTAGAATTACAAAAGCATTTAAAATCACTTAAAATTTTTAACATCGATATTATTAATTAACGAAAAATAAATAATCTACATATTATGGAAATTATAGAAAAATATTCGTATATATATATTATATATTCGTATATATTCGAAATTATAATATAATAATAACCATATCATAATATGGAAAAATTAAATAATGTATAAAAAATAAAATAAAATTTACTATTCAGAACAGTATTTTGTATTAGAAATGTGTTATTATAAGTAGGCAAAATGTTTATCATTCAAACATTGATATCCTAATATGTCAAAGTAATAAAACATTATATTTCACGGTTTTCGGCATGGATTTTCCTGTTCATTATTCCGACTTGGTATTTTCGTTTAAAATGTTTTGTGTTTCTGAGCAGAATCGATCGAAAATTTAATAATAACGACCTCGTAATTCTCTTAACTAGTTTCGTTGACCCAAATATGATTTCTTGGACGGTATTAAATAAATAAAATGAACAAAATTCACTCACCTTCTTTGTATTCGTACGAACGACAAGTAAAAGCACCAAATAAATAAAAAAATATTAAACTGTAAGTGAATGTCCTGTATCCCCTTTCCATTTGTCGGATGGAATGTTCGTTATGTTCACCTCTTTGAACTGGAAGTGAATTGATGGTGATCCGCAGACTGTCCACGTTTTTATACACCCGATAGGTTTTGTGTTGTTGGTTTTTTTTTCGAATAATATTTAATTAATCATCACTGTTATTGTTCCCTTTATTTCGATGTATTATGGAAACGCACAGATTACCGCTTTTGATACAGTGGATGGAAACCAACTGATGCGCCTGGTCAAGATATTGGTTAAATAAACCGGGATTAATTTATGTAGGAAATGACCTACGTTCTATCGAATCGACCGGAGTGCTACTTGAATTAGTTGGTTTATTTTAATTACTTAATATGCATTATTGTTTTTATTATATCGGATATACTGCATAAAAACTTTGATATTGATTTTGAAATATTACTAACTTTCTACAATATTGATAAGTTTATAACAAATTTAATTATGTGTTTTTATGTATTTTATATTATGGTGAGAAGAAAACCTAATACCTACACACCAGTTCGGGTTTATTAATAAACACAATTGACCAGGTTCATAGAATAAGAGATGTAATTGAAAAAGCCTATTTATATTTCAGCTATATTCTTAGATGTAGCGCAAGCTTTCGATAAGGTATATCGTGACGGCTTTGTTCATAAGCTACAGAACTAGATTAGAGTTGAATAAGAGGAAACCTCATCTACAATAAAATAATCTAAAGCAGATTTACCATAAGGAAGTGTACTGGGGCCAATTCTTTACCTACTCTACACATGTCATATACCACAAATGAAAAATATCATGATGGCTACATTTGCTGTTAACACTGCGATTTTTGCTGTTGGAGATAATAGCAAAGAAGTCACATAAAAACTATAACAGGCAAGTGGCATTATAAATAATTGGACCCAAACCTGGAAAATAGAAATTAACAAAGTAAATATGTGCATGTGCGTTTCACGTATAATCATGCCGCACAATCACCAACAACAATATATATAATAATGGTATACATTACTCCATATAGCAACAACATAAAGTATTTCAGAATGAATCTTGATGCAAAACTTTGCTGGAAGAAACACTGGAGTTAAAATATAGGAAAATGTACTGGTTAATTGAAAAAAATCACAATTATCACTACATAATAAATAACTATTATTCAAGCAAGTTTTTAAACATATATAGAGATATGAAATTTAATTATGGAGATGTTCCGTGAAAATTTATAGAATGAAAAAGTCCTGAGAAGTGAATTGTGAATTCAAACAAAAGCTATTGCGGTTATTGTAATTCAGAGGACTGTCTCCATCATATTTTGCTTTTTTATTTCCAAATGCGGAAAATGCGTGGTATTTATGGTAATAAACCATCATGGGAATCACTGAAAATTCCATATATTCCATATTTCTATGCAACAAAACATCTATCATTAAGGTATGACAATAATGTTTGAAAAAAATCGTGGTCTAAGTCCGGAGAAGTGGTTATAAGACCAACATTGGTATCAAGAAAGATGAGGCTTGGTGAGATTGGAAAGGTATTGTTCATCCTGAACTGCACAAACCCAGGTAAATTATTAGTTCAATCTCTATTCACAACAACGGATGCGATTGAAGCTGATAATTAAAAAAAATTGATAGAATTAACTAATAGGAAAGGCTATCACAAAAATGATAGAACTATTGAATTATTGTCAATATCACAAAAATTGAGAGAGATTAGCTGAAAAGTTTTGTCTCCGTATAGCTGAGAGCTCGCCCCATCCCATTTGTTTCAATAAATGTAAAACTGTCTTAATGGTGTGATGCTTAAATTTTAGTGTTCAATGGTCAGACAAGATTTGTGAAAATCCCTTGGTTCAGTTTTTTGCATCGAATTCTTAAAAGTTCTACACGGATGGAATTATAGTTTTTCCAGAAGAATAACAAAAGATTATTGATCCAAATGGCACGCATATAGTAAATTCGCATTCAAGAATTGAAAATAGTATTACAAAATCGACGATATAATTATTGCAATTATTAAAAAAAATAGGACAACGGCCGGTATATATACGATAGTAGGCACTAGTTCCAGCAGATATCGGTAATTAACAAAATGGCTAGTAGACATCAACAAAAGTTGATTTTCAAGCCTTGTCTCTCTCTCTGTTTGTTGTCGTTCGTATTAGCGTTGCTCGCAATGGATGTAAATCCCCAGAACTTGCGCCATATATCGCCTAGTGCCAAAGTTATCGCGATTTGCATTTGACGGGTTTATTTTCCTATTTTTCCTCAAATCTCCTTTCCTGTAGTCTTTACGTTCTAACGGGATTTTTATATATGCGTCTAACATTCTACGAAATGTTCAAATAGTTACGGTTATTAAACTTCATAAAATAACGAGAATTAGTTGAAAACCACTTGGAATAATTGTTAGATAATTAGAACTAGGAAATCTAATCAGTATCATTTGGTGGTTTTTTATTTTCCTGAATAAGTAGTTTTATTTGTTTTTGTTGAAGGGTTTTTTTGTTAATAATGGACAATTGCTGATAATAATGAATTATAAAAATTAAATAGAAGTTTTACGGGATATTTATATATTATACAGGAAATAAAAACTAAATTACTTCTGCTATATTATGCATTTTGGTGTTCATTGTTCACGTAATTTTTTTTATATTTTAATGTCTCCTATTTACTAACGAGGGCTTATTTGAACTTGATCCACAGTTTAACGTAGGCTTCGAACGACGGTCTTAGATGTTAAGCCTACCGACTGCCGAGTGACAAAATTAGAAATCATCCCAGTAGATATTCGGTCTTACCCAGTCCGGTTACTGGCGTAACTGGGATCATTTTACTTATCCCATTTTGTACTCTTGCCTAGGAAAATCACAAATATTAAACAATCACAAACATAAATTTACGACCATGCCCCAGCAGGATTCGAATCCGCGACTATCGCAACAGTAGGAGGACCGTCCTGTTGCCTTTGCCACTATGTCAACCAAGCCAACTTCACGTGATTTTAATAATGCAGTTGATTTAGATTGTCTGAGCCTATAGTACTGGTCATATATGGAGAAACATAGTATTATTAATGTAACGTTACGATTGAAAAGATAAAATTTATTATTTTTTATTGATTTAAAATATTTCTCATTAATGTCATATTATTTTTGTATATCTGTTTTAATTATTGAAAGGACAAATATTGAAATCTGAATACTGTCAATAACAACTTTCGCTATAGGTAAGAACCGCTCTGGTCTCGGACAATGGTTGTATTCTATTTTTCAGATAGCTTTCTACCGATTTGATCCATGTCGTTTCTTCGATCGAAAAAGTCGATTACAGAAGTAATCTGTGTCCGCTATTATTACGCTATACTCAGCGAATAGATCAAGAAAATAGTAGCATCATATTGAACACCGTGTCTCTTTTTGAAAGCTTTCATCGGCTTAGATCTCAAATGAATTTGACAAATCATTTTACACACGCACGCAGTTAATAGAATCATTATAAGATATCTGAAGAAGTTTAATAATTTTTAGAGAAACACTTTCAGTTTCCCAAGCTGCCCAAAATGAGGGCCAGTATATGTAGTTGAAAGTATAGAATAAACCTATAAAATTGACAATCGCACGCTTTCCACATCTAATAGTGTCTCCACAAACTGAGAGCTGAAACTCGCAGCTGGAGTGCGAAAATCTTATACGATCGTGAAAAAATATTCGATGTCCTAAGGCACCAACAGCAATGTATTGTCGGCATATGGACGATGACATGATGACGATAATGACATAGAAGTAAAACTTCTAAAAATCAATCAGGTAATAAATCATACGATCTTTGTGGTCAGTTTATGACATCTTTGCGATGTATACTCATACTCTGAGATCATATACGTAAAATGGTACATACAATATAAACATTATTAAAATATAATAGTAATTCACATGGTCAC
Source organism: Rhynchophorus ferrugineus (assembly GCF_030347505.1). NCBI lineage: Eukaryota > Metazoa > Arthropoda > Insecta > Coleoptera > Curculionidae > Rhynchophorus > Rhynchophorus ferrugineus. Next base: position 49,217,958 of record NW_027472580.1, read on the forward strand.
ATAATTTGCCATTAGATCGTTTTATATAGCAGATGCAGAATACACCTTATAAAGTATTATAAAGCTCATAAAATAAAACTTTAATATTCACGCCGGTAACCAGTCTGGGTAAGAACAAATGTCTTATAGGATGATGACCTATCTAAGTTGTAAGACCTGATCTAAGTTGGCCCTTCGCCAGTAGAAAAACTCTATTTGAAAACCGTGGTTCGAAGTCCACGTTAAGCAGTAGTAGACCTACCAGTCCAGATAAACCCTAGTTGGCAAAAAGGAGATTTTAAAATATAATAGAAAAAAACTTGGATATGTATATAGTCATAGTAAAAACAAATAATCTATATTATCTTTGGTTAGGGTTATTATCTAGTTGTTACCATCTTTTAAAATTATTCTCTTAGCATTCCATAATGTACCCAATGGACTATAAGTATATAATGGGATTTATGTCATACAATGGCATGTAGAAGATTGCTTCAATAGCTAATATCCTGTATAAACTTATAAACTAGTATTATACTTAATTTAACATCCTAGGGTCCTCAAGTTATTAAATCAAATCCGGAATATTTTTTAGCATTAATTTAATTCATTATTATTTGTTTCAGTTTCCTAACAGTAGAGTTTTCGAGTGGTGAAATGGAATGTTAAGAGAGTCAGTTAAATGGTTTTCTTCATGTATCATCCCATCTTTTTTCTCAACTATCATATACGCTTAATGTGAGGGTTAGGTTGATCTCTTATCTTTATATTTGTCGGCTTTGGAATCGTTTGAAATAGTTCTTACAGTGTAATCATTATAATTGTAGTATGGAAACTCTGTTAAATCTGTTTTATGGTCGAGATTTGGTTCTGTAGCGATGTCCTCGTATGGAATATGTTATTTCGAATATATAGTCAATAAAACAATGAACTCTCGTCATCTTAATTGATGACGTCAAAACATATCTCTGGGCTTTAATTGATTTTGTCTTTGACATAATAAACTCTAATCTAAATAAAATAATGAAACAAATGTTAAATTTATATATATTATCTAAGGACTTAAGCTACTGTTAATTATACAGCTATAATAGTTTGTAGGTTAGGGTTGTATTTTATTATATTTGCATTGAATTATTTTCCACACGACCTATGTGATAGAGTTCTAGGCACATCTTTATATGTAATGGCATCCCCTAATTCACAATTCTGTATCCAATTAATGTATTCTATTTTCATTAGAGTGCATATTTACCGTTTACGTTTAGTTCTTGTTTCCTTTGGTATAGCGTTTTCTTGTAAAGTCATCTTGATATCACTGTATTTCTTCTTAGTTTGTTCTGTTACTGCTTGTATACATCTTTCTTGATAAAACTAGATTTAATCACTGCTTTATCCCTAATGCATTTGCCAGATCTGCAAAAGAGTTAGTATTCTTTCTCTCTGTCATGTATATTCTGAACAATTACAAATATATCTATGCACAGAAATCTTTAATACTCTACAATACGATTTCCTATAGTTATCTTATATTAATTATATATTCACCTTTAGCTGTTTTCATTCTTATCACCCTGTCTTGGAAAATGTCAGCATTGAATCATAATCCTACATGCAGAAATTTCATTCTTTGAATAACTAAGTTGTTAATTTCTAATCTATCTAACATTTGTTCATGATCGAGTTCATCCAAACCGAAAGTGTTTTTAACCACTCCTATTTCTAGTATGAGGAACAATATATATACAATAAACTATTTATAATTGTTATGACTAATAAAATATATTGATTGGACTGTTATTCCAACGTTTACCTTTTTCCATTACTATTTGTATAATCTTGCCATGAGTGACCCAGTGTCCATTCTGAAATATCCATGTCTCATCTAAATACACAAATTGAAATAAAAATTGTACTATTTTAAAAGCAATGTTTGGAAGTTCCATTAAACCTCTTCGTGTGTTATCTTTACGGGTTGTTTTACATTCCTCAAAGAGCTGCATATCTTTAAGTTTTCTATGAATTCTTTCCAGACTAACAGTTTCCTCTGAATTAATTGCATTATCTTATTATTATATTGAAAATACTACTCACTGTTTTTATACACTTCATATATTTGATCTCTGATAGAGTTAATATCAAGCTGATCTTTATTCGTCACCCGCCTCGTATGAAGACACTTTCTTTTCGGTGAATCCAAGATTATATTTTTATTTTTTTTTGAGATATTATAGTAGCTGTGTCCATACTAATATTTAGTGCAGCTGCAATACGCTGAAAATATTTTCAAAAAAAAATTGCAACACTTTAAAGGGCCTTCATTATCTCGTTCCTGTTCGAAGTAAATGATTAGAGTCGTAATCTGTTCTGTCTGGCTTAGGCGAGAACGGAAAAACCATTTCTGATCCCGTTCCTTTACGCTCATAAACATCACCATAACCAGCACACAGTTTTCGATGAATATGCTCTGTATTCTCTTTTTGCAGAGAAATTTAATGAAAACGACCTTCTAGACTCTCAAATTTTAAAGCAAAATAACATTTGACCAAGTAAACCTCACCTAATATTAAGAATATTCTCTGGACTGACTTTTTAAGCGCTATATTACGGCTTCATTGAATAAGTATTACTAAGACGACTTTTGGACGACCCATTAGGAAAACCTAAAATTTGGTCTTGAAAGAAAATATTTTTATAAGGTTCTTTGTGAACTTCTTACAGAACTTCCAAGCTATGGTCTCTTAAGTAAATTTTAATTATTGCATATTTTTCCTCTTTTGCTTAACCTAATTATAAAATCTTAAACTACTCAAGTCATATAACTATCATAATTAGTAGTTATCGGTTTTCAACCCGCCATTTGTGGTACATTTTACAGCATTTAAGATTGGTCGGATGTGTTGCGTCGTGTAGTTTGGGTCTTTTGTGGACAAAAATATAAATACATAAAATATTTTTAACAAAAAAATTGACCCAAACAGTTATATTAATTTAGATTTGCTTTGTTGTAATTTATTTTTTTGTGTATGTCACAAAATTATATTATTGTTTTTGTATTTTATAGGTCTAGGTTTCGGCAGGTATTAAGCTAAATTGTATGTATATAGTATAATATAAAATACGTGTAGTAGATAGGTTAAATAAAGTTTTTGTTTATTTTTATTTAGTTATTACATTGATTATTATATACATATTTTATTTTAAAATGTTCTTTTTTTTGTTAAAAATCCAGGATTGATTATTTTTTAATTTTTAGTGAGTTCCTTAGTTATTTTTTAAGTCGGTTCAATTTTTTTGTTAAAAATATTTTATTTTTCTCTTTTTAGTGCTAATGTTTCTGTGCAGCGGGTTTTTTAGGGATTGCGGCGAGAGTTAGCGAATAACTAAGTTCATTGTATAGTTGCTCGACGTCCTTCAGAAACTTATCTTGCGCATTTTCTACGAAATTGACTATCTTTGGTGTTTCGGATTCTCTATGGATCAAAGTATTCCTAATCTGTGATACATTTTGCCTTACATGGAAAGTTTTATTTCGTTTTAGGAATAAATCACATCCCTGTTGATTGAAATAGCAGTTGTTTAATTCTGGAATCCATTTCTCTGGATTCCATTCTTCTGGATCCCATTTCTGGAATTGGTTCCATTTATGGGTATGTTTCAGATTTCAATTTAAAGGAACTATATGGGCAAGATAAATAGATTATCAAATACCAGATGCTAGTCAATGGAACTTGGTTTTCCAATTTTTTTTCTCGCGTACATTACTTCTAATAGTACTCCTAGTAAGTCATAAATTTGTTCTTACATTTGTTATTGTTTGTTTTATTTTTAATACCAATTTAAATATTTTTAAAAAGCTTTTGTGGTATGACAACTTAAAATATCAATTAAAATACGTTTTGAAAACCGTTAGCAGATAGTTATATCATATTTGATATATATGTCATTCATTTTCATTTAAATCTTATGTTACGGAATTCATCTACCTACCAAAAAACACCTACACGTGTATAAAATCAATGTCATTGCCGAGTAATTATCTTCAATGCTTAATATATTATATATTCTAAGCGCCGTTTGATAATAGTGGCGGGTAGTTGTAATTAGTATTCAACATTTTTAGTCAGAAAAAAAATCTGAAAATAGTGATTACATTGGCAGTGACATTTTGTATGGGAAATTGAAATTATTGTTTTTACTATTTTGTTCACAATGGTTGCATATTTTATCATCATATAAACTTTCTCTGGATTTCCATAAATATTTCAAAACCAAAAATTTGCCAAATCAGTCAAGCCACTCTCCGGTTTTAGCGAGACTAACAAACAACAATTAATTATTATATCTATTGTATTATATTTCGTTGTTCTACTATATAATCTACATATTTCTTTATGCTGTTATTTTTTATTTATGACTAATTTGAGAAATAAGTATTCTTAAATTGTTCTTCTAAAAAAATAAGGAGGAGAGAGAAAGGAAGCAAGATTAAAATTAATAACGGAAGAGCCGCAATGCAATACAATTTTTATACCATTACATCATCACTTTGGAATATGAAGTTTGAATTATGTCATTAATCTTGTCGTACACTACATTTATTGTATCCCGACTAAAACTCTTTATGGAAACAATAAATGTAGGGAATCACCTTTATGGTATGTCGTCTAGTAGTGGTTATGTGGTGTTCAAGCGTGGTTTCAACATGGTGGCTCAACTTGTCGCAGCATATCAATATATAACTGTGTTATCAGCAACTAATGTCTTACTAAAAATATCCATCAAGTTATACATTAAATATATTCAAAAAATTTAACACTATATTGAACAAATGTTACAATTTATGTATTTATATACGTGATAATTGTACTTTTAGCAGCCTTACTAAAAAATACATAATCTACCCTATACTTTAAAATACTTAATTCAACACAGAAGTTAAAAACTGTTCATTACCAATTGTGTTTAATTTTTCAAAAATTTAAAATTTTTCCGTCATCTGGAAATAGAAGTTAAAGTATATAATTTAAGTTGCTGTTGAATCAAAGAAAATGTTTAGCCACAACTTGGTTCTAAAGCAGCAACCGCAGAATGTCTGAATAGTTTCCAACAGCATATTGTCCCATTCTTGTATCAAAAGATACGCCATTTGTTCTATTGGAATTCTCTATAACGATTCAATTATATTGAGGTCTGGAGATTGTGCTGCCCAGGGAAGATATTCTGATGCTCTTTAAACCATTATTCCTATGCTTGCTGTTTCTGAGGACCAACTAAATACCATAATATTACCGCTTAAGGCATAATGGAATCCCCTCATTCTTGACTGTAGGAAACAGACAGTCCAGATCGTAGGCTTCTTTTGGGGTTCTCCATACATAAACCCAATCGTCTGTAAGAAATAATGTAAACGATGATTCATCGGACTATACTATATTCGTCAATATTACTAACATGCAATAAGATATACTATATTGCATGATATTGCCGTCTTTCCACACCCATGTTGTGAATCTTTCTTAGCGGATTTTTAGCTATGAGTAGATAATTTTATGGTTTATTGAAGAACTGTTAAGAGTAGCAAACTGAAGTTCTGTATTGCACTATTCCTAAAAGATGAGTCTATGTTAAATGATGATGTTAAATATAAATAAATGATGTCTTAAAACTTGATGTATTCCACTCCATATTCCAATAGTCATAGGGGAAATGGGAATAAGTTCAGAGGGATGACGTTGGGGTATCACAAATTTATATTTCTCTACTATGACATTGAAAATGATTCATAATTAGTTTTTCATAAGAAAATATTGATTATCTAAAAGAATATTATAATTTTGCTATTCCATTAAGTGTTCTTTAACTGTTAATTTGCAATGACTTGCCGTTGTTACTTAGAGAAATACTTATTAATTATTATAATCCTTATTTAAAATAATAAATTATTTACAAAACAGTTTTTTGTTTGTATTAATTGTTCAATTAAATGGTAAATGACAATAAATAAACCGAATTTTACGTCAGTTAAGGGGGTTCTCTTAAATAGAAATTTTTTCCATTGTTTGAAAACTTAACTCTTTAAGAAAGTAATTTAAATTTTTAAAAAGCTTCACTTTCAGCTTCGAAACATTTATTCACTGTATTATCCGTATATATATATATTTTGGTGGATCTGCAAAATATCGGAATTTCTAGGACAATTGAACCTACTTACCTACCTCTTCATTTGGTCAATATTGTTATTCATGAAATTATGTTTTATATTTTGAAAAAAAACTGAAGACCAGGGAAAGCTAAATCTGCCGAATATGCTCAATGTTAAAACAATCTTTTTTCAATATTTTTCGTGCTTTTTAAAACGTTCTAAATCGGGCTAACAAAGTTTTATTATGCCTAAGAAAATGTTTACAGCTTCTAAGTCTTTCACATTAACTTGCGATTTTTCAAAACCATATACAATATTCTTACAATTTCATGTGAGTTCAAGTCAGCTTTAAATGGTTCGTTAAAAAGGAATGATTTTTATTAAGTTTAGTTTTTATTAGAGGCGATATAATTCAATGGAATTTTACCTCGTGGTCTTAACATATTCATAACAATATACCATTAAAGTGGTAGTAGGCTTAGTTAAGCTTAAAAGTAACATTAGGCTTAGCTAAGCAAAAATGTTTTACCAATACAATATATCGTGTCACAAATCGATTAAAACGATATTATCTAACTATCGTTTAGCCTCCCACTGGCCGCTGGTTATTTTCAAGCCTCAAAGGATTAACAGGAAAAATGTTCCACAAATAATAAAGTCATTGACGAAGTTAACGCCTCTTTTGAAAGCAAAAACATACCGTTCTATGAAAAATGTATAAATCGCTTCTGCGTTGTAGTTAACCTCTTGAAAAATTATATATTCATGAGTAAAGTTGAATTTTATCTAAAAATTGTTGTTTTCTTAATTATAGATTAAAACCAACTAAAATAAATTAGAATGTGTATGAAAGAAATATGTTTATGCATATAAAGAATACAAAAATTCATTGCAAATTTAGATACTAATTTAAAGAAATTACAGTGCGCCTACTAATGTCAGCTAACACAAATAACGGATAATAACTTGAACAAAACAACTAAATTCATTTAGATATATTCAATTATTCATTACCAAATAGTGTGATATATAATGGTCAGTACAGACCTGAGCACTCGGGGCGAATTTCTCGAGAAAATTGAAATTGCGCATCAGCAGAACTGGATTCGGCTTACATGATGAACAGATTTCAAAATTGGTTTAAATTCGTACTGCGCATGCACTTTTCTTAGTTCCACTGTTCGCCATAATATCCTCTTATAAGGACTGTGGCTCTTCCATCCAAATCATCTTGCACTTGTCAGCTCTTATTTTTTCATACTACTTAGCCATCGTGTCTGAAGCAATTTTAATCCAGTTAACAAATATTTCACCTTCAAAGTAGTAATAAAAAATATATAAAAAAACATTATGCAGTGAATACAAATTCATACCTGTTTATATAATTTCTGTCCCTATCATTGTCGGATGAATTGACTCCATTTACACATTTTGTGCCATCAAATAGAGGTAATATTCTTGATTTAAGGTTTTATTATGTCTACCTCATAGTGAAATTTACACATATACATTCTTTTCTCTTGGGACTGAATATATCTTCTGGTGATTTTGGATCATTTTGTAATCGTTAGAGAATTATAAATGTTTGAAATCTTTTTACAAATCTATAAATAGAATACTAAAGCCGTATAAACATAACAGTTTTTTGTTATATTCTTACCTTAAACTTCAAATGAGTGGAATTTCAATATTATTCGCATTTTCTACCTTATCATAACTTTGTTTATTATTTTACCGGCCATACTTACAATAATTTGATATTCTTTTAAAAACGATTAAACGGTGCATATTATTTCAGCAATAAACATTGCTTTTTAGGGAAAGAACAATACCCGTACAGTCCAAAAATGATGATAAAAGGCATTTCATTTTGGCATGCCATTGTGAAAAGTATGGTTAAAAAAAAAGAATACAAGGATTTAGAACCAAACTATGAATACCGACAAATTATTTTTGTTTATAATAATAAATGTTTGCGGTATATTCAAAGAGTCATTCGTGGACGGATATTCGCCATAAAGATAAATCATCTTGGCAGCGAAATAAATAAATACCCTTTCCGGAAAATTAATGACTCAAGATCATCAGTTTTATATATGTTATGTGTACACCTTTCATCATAGTGACCATAGTGTTGTAATGCATTAAATTAATATAAAATCGACAATTCATTCTTAATTTTAGATCCGTTCATCTAAATATTAAATCACCATTAAATCTTTATAGATAATAATCGTTAATTGTTATTAACATGTTAAATACGTGGAAGTGTCTTTGGTCCTATATATAATAGTATTTTTGTATTTCGCACTGACTTGTTTTACCTGGTGATCAGTACTTAGACAATAGAGACAAGGCCCTACATTTTTATTGTTATATTCCAGAAGAATATCCTAGGGGATGATTTTTCCAAAACGTAAATTAGCATTATTGTAATACTGTATTATATATTTCATCTAGTACAGTAGTGACTGATTATATATAGTCTGTTTGTTAGTTTTGCTAAACCTCGAGAACCAAGAACTAAAGTTGGACCGATTTTGTTCATTTTTGTTTTGAAATATTTCTGGATAAGAGTTCAAAGGTGGTTATATGGTGAGAAAATATGGAATAATTACAAGAAGAGATAATTGCAGTAAAAATAAGTATTTTGCTCTTCTATATAAAGTGTCAAGGGTCATCTATAGTTTATGGTAAGCATAGTTTGTATATGTATTTCACATTCGTTATTATTTAGTCACAAATTTAGTGCCCGAAAACTTTCTTTACTTTTATTATTAACAATGCCAAGGAGAACTTAACTTATGTCATCAAAATAAAATTTGCGAGGAGCTACCTCACGTGCTAACCGCACGGATGACCAGCAAGAAACAGAAAATGAGAATAACCATATTCCTATGTCACAATTACGTTCGACAATGACTGAAAGTGAAATGGCACACCAAACATTGAACAATACACAATGAAAGGGATAGTTCTCTTGTGATCCAGAAATTAGCAGCATTTTATTACGATCTGGAAAAAAATTATATTACCATAAAATCACTTAAGATTGGGGAAATAACAGGTCAACTGAAAAGTCCCCGGACTACCATAGTAAAACACATTTTTTTGGCAAAATTAATTTTTTTATTCAACATAATTCCCTTCAAGGGTGATACACTGATTATATCGACCGTCCAACTTTTTGATACCATTTTTGTAGTACGATTTCTCCTTTGCTTCAAAGTAGGCCTCATTTTCGACAATCACCTCTTCAATCGTCGAGAAGTTCTTCCCAGTGAGCATTCTTTTGAGATCTGAGAACAGGAAATATACACTGACGGCCAGATATGGAGAATACGGTGCATGAGAAAGCAATTCATGGATTTTTCATCATTTCACTGACTTGTAACACGGTGTATACTCTTGGTGAAGCAGCACTTTCTTTTTCTACAAATGCGGCCGTTTTTCGGCGATTTCGTCCTTCAAACGATCCAATAACGTTATGTAATTGTCGCTGTTGATGGTCCTTCCTTTTTCGAGGTAGCCAATGAAAATTATTGCATGCGCACCCCAAAATACAAGCGCCATAATCTTGACAGCCGACTGTTGTGTTTTCTCACGCTTTGGAGTAGGTACATCGTGTGCAGTCCACTCGGATGACTGTCGATTGGACTTCGGAGTGAAATGAAAGAGCTATGTTCCATTCATTGTCACATATCGACGCAAAAACTTCGATTTATTACGCTTGATCATCTTCAAACACTGCTCCGAATCATTAACTCGTCGTTGTTTTTGATCAAAAGTGAGCTCGCGCGGCACCCACTTTGCCCAGCGCTTTCTCATACTCAAATATTCGTGAATAATATGATATACACGTTCAGTTGATATCTTTAGAGTGTATTTCATTCAATTTCAATTTACGGTCATTCTAAATCAATTTGTGACTTTTTTTAAATGTTTTCATCGGTAACAACCTCTTGTGGACTGCGTTCACCGTCTTCGGTGCTCATTTCACCACATCTAAACTTAGTATTGTACCAGACAATTTAGTAGCCACTTTCAAGGTAGTATACCATAAAAGTTTTGGTAACATTAAACAGAACAGCTATTTAATCTAAATGTATTAGATTGGTAGTAAATTGTATTAGATTGGACCTGAAAGCTTTAATATCGTCATCTGACCTGATAAAAATTCTGCTTGTGCGCGCGCAAGGGATACTAGTTAACCGACGAAGTGGTTACTATTATTGTCGGAGAACATTTGCAAGATAGCACTCAATATATATTATAATTAATAACCTAGTTCTACAAGTGTTTTAGATCTAGGCGTGGGGTCGATACACAAAAATATCTAACTATGTTTCTACGGTTTCTTAAAAATGACTTTTCACAAGTATGTTGAAGAAGAAGTGACTCAGAAGTCAGAGAAAACCAAATGATGGATAATCGCGAAGATTTTTGGTATACATTCACTTGATCTTCATTGAGATGACTCAAAAGACTCTCTTAAAATTATGATATAAAATTTGTAAGAAAAACAATCTGTTACTTCTGAATCGTTAATTTGACCTGACTTTTTCAACGGTCTGGTGTGTGAGAGATTAGGTTTCTCCGGATTTTTGCTACGTTCAGACATTCTCTACGTTATCCAGATGGAGTAATAATCGACCATTCAAGTAATTGATTGGTCAATTTACATCTCCATTATAGGCATTTGTAAGAAAAACATTTAGCTGTGAAGACATTTGATTAGCCTTTTAGACTTATATTTGTTTGGATAAAATTTGGCATGCAGGTGACGTGATGGCCCTGACGTCACGTTGAATTGACCAATAAAATTTAAATAAAAGATATGTATATAAATATATAATAAATACATAATGGACATATAATGGAAAGATAATATAAAAATGATATATCCGTAAATATAAAAATAAATATATTTATAAAATATAAATAGGATAATAGAGTTCTGTATTATTGTTTTCTTATATTGAAAATAAACTTTGGCTAAAACCCTGTTAAAATTCTGTTTATCTGTTTTATCCAAAAGTAAGAAGACTCTGGAAGATCATTAGTGATTGTACAATTAAAAGATTTTAAATTTACTTTTTAAGATATTTGACTAAACATGGACGTGCCAATATTGCGGAATAAAATAAAAAGATAGCTAAAAGACCTATCCACTGACAGTATAATAAAACAATTTTGTTGGGGCATGAGATATTGCATTGCGTCTATAAAATCAGTCTCAACTTGTCTGTCTACTGAGTTACCCATAATTGAAGGTCAACAAAATTTAAAATTAATTTCTTAAGTTCAATTAATTACAGCAACAACAAAACACGCCGTAACGATCATAAATTTCTTCCATACTTAATCCAGTCATTTTAGTATTTCTAATATTATGAAATTAATATTATATTATTTTTTAAAAACAGCTCAATATTACTTAGGAAAATTATTCTGTATTTCTTACTTATAATGTAATTCCTAAACGTTATAAAAACTAAATGCACTATTCTCTACGTAAGGCACACTGAAGGTCTCACTCTAAACAAATAAACAATAAGCTCATCATAGAAACGAAGTGAACCAATCAGATCCCGTTGCGGCTATCAGCATAGCGATTGAAACAAGTCATAAGTTAAAAGTTAACATTTCCCCAAAATTTCCTATAAAGTTAAATCTCTATTTCTCTGTGTCCATGACGTTATGGTCTCATCTTCAAGTTTTTTTTACGACTGTGTTCGTAAGTTACTTGACGAGATTGCGCAAGATTATATTAGTTGATACCATGTGTTCTGATCGTTTTTTCATAACATATATTAACCAAGCTAAAATATTTTTCATAACTTTATACAACTTTTCCTATCTCAATCGCAACATGGCAATTTCGTGTCGATAAAGCAATATTGATTTCAACCATGTAAAAATGCTGTGATCGAATCATCGATTCACTTTCGTAATTCTTCAATAGTTGGAAAATGTAAGCCAGGCAAGTCATGCTTCATAAATCTGAACAAGTGCTAATCAGAAGGCGCTATGCCTGGTGAATACGCTAAGAATGACCGCAATTCCCATTTGAGCCTATTCGCTATTGCTGGTTATTTTTGCAGTAGTCACCTTTGGTAGTCTATTCGGTTTTGGCATCTCGTAATAAACTATACCTTGTTGATTGCGCCAAATGCACAGCAAGACTTCTCGATCGCAAGATTAATGTTCAGTGTCGATATAGCTGATCTCCTAGATGTTAGGTTATTTTGCGTTTGAGACTGTCGTACTAAATCCACTTTTTGCCAGTCACAATACACCACAGAAAATTCTTTTTGGCCTTTTCAGCCAATTCGTTTGGTAGCCATTCTCTCCGTTATACATTTTTCCATTGCATGTAAAGATCTGAAGGTAATTGTCCGGAATTATATTCATTATACTTGAAAGTTTTTGCGAGATTGAGCTGGGTTTTCGTCCAATGAATTCCAATCATTGTCTTTGAACTTTTTTGGTCCTCTAGGTCGTTCACTGTCAGAGACATCAAAATCGCCATTCCTAAATCGTTTAAAATGAAACCGACAATTAGGTTATGACAGAGTAGCGTTACTATGATTCACTAAAAGCATTTGATGGGCTTTGGCAGCAGAATTCTTTAAGTCAAAAGTGTTCGTCTTTATACACTCAACAATTATAAATGGAAAAATTAACAGTTAGGTTTGATTGTTTAATAGTTGTTTACATAGATATTTCTTGTTAATTGTTATTATGTTAAATAAATTTGTTGGAAAATTAGGTCTTCCACCTACATAGAAATTAATATACATAATTTTAAAGATATACCATAAATGCTTATTACATTATAATGAAATACTTACCTGCTGACTCAGGTCAGCAGTGATGGATTAAACTGTTGTTCCAATAATTGTCGTTTACGCTATAAGCTATGTTATTTCGCAACATTGGAGATTTAATTCATTCTTTTGAAATATATTCATGCGGATATCCCGTAATATTTTACTAAGTTGGCCGATTAAAAAGTAAGATTGTGCAAGTTAACAATCACCCTTCTGGGAAATACCTCGCCGAAAGATTGGACATGATACTGTGTTCTTGCCTGTTTTTGTGAGCCTTGAACCGACCGGTAGCATATTTATATGGAAATGCATTATTCATTTTTTATTGCAGGAAGATGGCGGTTAACTACCGCTGCAAGTGTAGTTCTGTGGTAAAATGCATATGAAAATTTCTTAAAATTGCATATTCGTGAACTATAGAGTTTCTCACTAAGCTTTTTCATATACCCTGTGATCAAAATACAAAATACTCATATACCCATGAACGTAAAAAATAAAGACAAAAAACAAAATCAAATCGAAGCGATCGTAACCATGTTCCGGGTACGCTTCGGTACCACCAGAAGGCTTTTAGTTTTATGCTTTGGTCTGAAATTGTGTTGGGTATCTTTAGTCAAATTTATTTTTAAATTTGTATGTATTGTTTTAAGGGAATGTATTCTTATTACGTCAGTTTTATTGCATAATTTTCCAACGGATTCTGTTCTAGGAGAAATTATATTTGGATAAATTAAATGAATATAGTTCCTTGCTTTAATTGCAATATTATAGTGTAGAAATTACTTTGAAGGATACGAAATATATGTAGATGAATAAGCGAATCATTTTTATTTTATTGATAAATTCCGAGTATTTTATATTAATAATAATGTTAATATTATAAAATATTATAATATTGAAGCGTAATTATACATTTTTTCCATATGAATACTAATTTCAATAACTGTTGCATTACTCCGTAAAATTCAATGAAAACTAAGTTAAAATTCAAGTTAAAAAAGATTAACCTGTAAAATTAGTATGTGAAATTATACAAAACAATTTTAATAATTTCTTAGTATAAACGCTTTTAGTTGAATGTAATTTTATAATATTAAAACATATTATTTTCTTGCAAATAAAATACAAGGATTGTGTAACTAAAATTATTTTAATAAAAAAAGAAAATTCCTATTTTATTATTTCAAATAAAAGTAATATTTTGAGAATTGTTTGTAAAAGTTTAAGATTCAAAGTTACAAACTTACGATCAGCTAAAGGAAATGCGATAAGTTAAGTAATATAAAAGTGTCAAAAGTATGATAAGACCGTCAAAATAACAATACATTTTTTATAGAATTTACCTATTGACGATGCTTGGGCAGTCGATGGTGACACGTCTAAACCAAACGATGGTCGTGCACTGAATGAATCGAAATACCCTTCAATAACATCCCAGATAAACGTCTCGGGGTTGCCAGTTATTCGTTATCGGGTTCTAGTTGGCGCTGCTGGCACCCCGCCCGTGTTCAAACATCTGGGATTATATTTCTGGGTATTTTGTAGACCGTTATTCCACTGCCAGTACTCCCCTGCCAGAATTTTACATACAATTATTTTAAGCAAAAGAAATACAAAAATGTATGAAAAAAAAATCAAATGCAAAAAAAATTATATACCAAACAAACTGTGCTGCATGAAAGGGGCTTTGAAAAATATGATAAATCGAAACGGTTGTGGTTGGTACGGTTGCGATCTGGATCTTCATTGTCGCTTTGGCACTTGAATGTGGTCCATCGACGACGTTGAGAACAAGCTATTTTTCGGACAGGGCTCCCGTAATCGACGCTGTGGGAGGACCGATTGTTCGACGACGTGGTAGCTTATTTTCTTCGACGACAATTCTGGTACTTCGGCGAAGACATGACGAGTCTACGGAGACTGCAATCGATAACTAACTTCTGGAGCTGCTCTGTAACTAATCCGTAGTCACATACGTTACGGTAATTCAGAAAAACCAAATAACGACGGTATCCGACTGAAGCTGCCCAAAACCTTTCAAATCAAAATGTCTGCCATTATGATGGAGAGGGCGAGCGAAGGAAGACATTATGATTTAAACATAGCGCAGAAAGAAATGTTTAGCCGGGACGCTGATGATTAAGCAGTGATGTAAAAATATCTATGAGTTCAAAAGGTTGTGAAAGAAAATTTTGACAGAAAATTAAAAAAAAAATAATTGGAAATAATGAAATGAAATTGAAGCTTCATTGTTCCAGCACTAAAATAAAATTTAATGAATTAGTGTTTGAATGTATTTAATATTGAAGGAATTTGAAAAGGAATAGGAATAAAATGAAAATAAATATTGAAGGTAAAATCGAAAAGGAATCGAATTAAAAATATTGAAAATTTTGAAACAAAATATATAACGGCCTCGTAAAATACACTATGTTGCACGTACCTTCCATTCACCACTTTAGGGTAGATGATATGGCTTGGTGAATGGAGGTAAAACGAAATGAAACAGTGGTGTTTACATTATGTGGCCGTTATTTATTGGCTATATAAAAAAATGTGAAAAAATACGAATGATAAAACAGATGGCAGCGGAGTTACCTGGAGACGAGGCTTGGGCACTCGATGGTGGCACGTCTAAACCAAACGATGGTCGAGCACTGAATGAATCAAAATACCCTTCAATAACATCCCAGATAAACGTCTCGGGGTTGCCAGTTATTCGTTATCGGATTCTAGTTGGCGCTGCTGGCACCCCGCCTGTGTTCAACATCTGGGATTATATTTCTGGGTATTCTGTAGACCGTTATTCCACGATGTAAAATTCGACATGCCTCAAGGCCGCTACAATTATATATCATATATCATATATTACATATTATATATTATATATCATATATTATATATTATATATTATATATTATATATTATATATTATATATTATATATTATATATTATATATTATATATTATATATTATATATTATATATTATATATTATATATTATATATTATATATTATATATTATATATATTATATATCATATATCGTATATCATATATTACATATTATATATTATATATCATATATCATATATTATATATTATATATTATATATTATATATTATATATTATATATTACATATTATATATTATATATTGGGATGCACTAATAGTCTTTCAGAGTACTTCGCACTAACACACCCTCGTTATGGGTTCGATGGGTATATGGGGATATAGCGGTGCGCGGAATCAGTTTCTTGGACACGTAATATGGGAGAAGAAAACATAAAAACGGCCTGGTGTCAACTAATCTAAAATAAAATCGATAAATAGTTTAACCATTACAGAATTCCAGTCATATTATTTACACTCTGAGAAGAGAAACCTGTCCACCGGTAAAAATATATAACGAAAAAATCCCATAAGTGGAACATATAAATACTTGGGCCTGTACTTGAATCGTAAGTTAATTTGGCAGAAGCACATTTAGACCAAGCGTAAACAACTCGACAGCAGGCTCTACAGTGTGAATTAATGAACAGGTCGGCATTCCCATTTAAGCAGTGAGAGCAAAATGATGTCATCCATAATTAAACTAATCTGTTAAACCAAAATGGTCTGCATTCAACTATGGGGCACAGCAAGCAACAGCAATAGCAGGCTTTAAAGGAACATGCTCAATGTTTCCCAAAGAATGTTCAACAAGTATCTGAATTGTAAGAAATAATACAGCATAGCATACAGTATCAGAGGAGAGTGTATATAGACCCTATATAGAGAGAGACCCTATATACAAAGGAGCTGGAATTTATGCTGAATTGAATAGGAGGTTAAAGTCATCGAAACTCTCTCATTAAAAAAAATCAATAAACAAACAGGTTAGAAGATGGACAACAGAGTGGCTTATTGTTTTGAAAGAGATTTCAACGGAGAAGGGAAAAACTATATGATACCAGTTTTATTCTTTATTTTTAATACATCTTTATTTATTTCTTAATAATACATTTAATTGATTTAAAATGCCGGTAAAAATATATACCGAAAAAACCCATACGTGGAACATTCAAAATACTTGGGCCTTTGCTTGGATTGTAGGTTAACTGGCAGAAGCATATCTGGACCAAGCGTAAACAATTCGACAGTAGGCTCCAGGAGCCACCACGCAAGCTAAAAAGGAGTATAAAATTGATACATTTGAGCTGAACAATGAAAGGAAAACTTTGTTGGCGCTTTAAACAGCCTTCTTTGGCTCTGTTCTGATATTCTTAATCGAATCAAAATGATGTCCAGGTATATTAGATTTTGAGAATAGCCAAAAGTTCTAGGGAGCTGCATTTGATAAATAAGAAACTTGACATTAATTGAATTTTAGATGAGAAAGTTACTAGTGCATAATTTCGCCCTCTTCGTATAAAACAATAAATAAAAATTATATCGCTTTTCAAGTGAAAAAGGCGATCATTATATTCGTTATTAAACCTTCCTGCGAGACCTTTTATGTATTTTACATAAAATGAAAATAATATTTTATTTTTGTTTTGGTATGATAATAAAAGTAACGATTTATATAGGGGGTCTGAGTGTTTTTTTTTATAATTTTACATTTATTTGTGATAATTGCAAAATTTAAATAAATACCTCTTTTTTATTTGAATATATTGCATATGGCGTCTTCGCATAAATTATACATTATTCAAACTAGCGTTTCTTTAGATTTGGTTATTTTATTTAACTTTTAGACAATTTAACACTATTGTGTTATTTAGTAATTAATAACGGATTTGATGTATTACAATACATTATATACATTATTATTATCTAATACAAAAATATAAATAAAATAAAACTATAATAAAATGAATATAACAGGTAGATTAATGTTAATAAAAGCAAAAACAAACGTTAATCACTAAAATTAAAATACAATAGATTTTGACATGCGTGTCCATCCACAATTGAATTCCTCTTTGTCATAGACTTGAAAAATATTATTTTATTTACAAATCATTAACGATACATATTTTTCCATCTAATAAACATCAGTAGCACACACTGAAATCTTTTCTTTTCCAAGTGAGGCTCCTCTTTGTACATTTTCGCTTGTGAGAAAAATCTCGAAGGCCTTTCTGAAGCGCCCAACCATAGTCTGATATCGTTAAGATTCTTCATTTTCCTTGATATCATTTCTATATCTTAATGTCCGTCTTTAAGGTCCTGGTTATATATTATATATTATATATCCTTAAGCTTACTGGTTGTTGTTTTTTACGCGGCTCTTTTATAAAATGCTTCATTTATTAACATATGTTCATCCAGCTAAGCGTCAATTAATTTTTTACATTTATACATTTTGCAGTAAATTAGATCTTAGAATTAATTTATCGTTTATGGTGTAACGATAATATTTTTCAGAACATTTCGTATCCAGATGTTCAAAACAGCGGTTGGATTATGAGTTTTAATGTACTTTACTGCGGCATAATTAAATTTAGAATTGCGTAGTGAAATATTTAAATAGTAATTACTGATTTTAATTAATTAGTATTCGGTACAATTGCTGTGCAATTGTATATATACCTTCAGGGTACGTATTCAATGTAAATCTCGCATTAATATTAATATTATATTCACCCGAGTAATTTGTAATGACTCTAAATTATATAAGCAACTTCAAAAAACTATTAACTTATTATAATAACTAACTATAAAATCCTAATTGATCTCTTAATCTTAATAATATTATTTCTGCAAAATAAATATACAATTTTCATACGTATTTAAAAAAATTTAAAATTTATAATTAAATAAAGTTCTATTATTATCGTTTAGCCTCAAATAGTGGTTTTCAACTTACATACGTAACGTTTATTTAAACCACAATTGAAAAGAAAGCAATTTATTATTGTCTGCAGCAAATTTTTCAAGATATTTAGATAAGCATTCTATTTATGTCTGTGTTCTAAGCATATCTGTATTAATATTTGTTATAGTACTAGTGACTACAATTAAAAAATTGCCTTATTGTGGGTTATCCTTCTGAATATATATTACCAAACACATGATCTAATAATATAGACATATTATAGGAATATTTTATTTAAGATAACAAAACAATTATGAACTGGATTAATTCCTTAGGTAATACATAGACAGAAAATATATCATACAAAAATTAAATAAACAATGACAAAGATATTGTCATAACATGCAATTTATAATTTAAATTTAAACGAAGTAGAATTATTTTTATATTTGAATGTTCTATGGAAAAATATCCCTCAAATATTTTATTGTATTTTAATTTGTTAATTGATATTTTTAAATAATATACCATAATAAATATAGACAATACAATAGAACTTAAACAAAACCTAAACACTAAGGATGTACAATAATCATAAATACTATATAAATATTAAACATATATCTATCATAAAAAAAAGACTAATCCGTGACATAATTAAAAATGATCTGAATGAAATGATATAAATGCTTTATTTATTACTGAATGGTAATATTTTTTAACAAATATTGAGAGAGTAATCGAAATATTGCCTATTATTGCGACAAAAATAGTCAAAATATTTTACTATTTATCATTCCCAATTTTATTCTTTTTACCCTATTACATTAATAATCTTGAAAAATATCCTATCAAAATGTTATAATATTAATATACAATATATTGTTATTTACAAGCAAACTACCAAAAAAATCATAAAACTACATATATTACATATAAATCTATGTAAGCATATATTGGGTAAATTTTTGTCAAGGTCGCGGCTAAGACGACATAGTCAGGACGATAAAAGTCAGTCGAATGGAACAAGTAAAACCAAAAATAGTAACTAAAAGTACGACTGAAACAATGGATAATAAACTGTAACAAAATCAGTCGGACCGATAATAGCGACTGAAAACAGTCGACTGAAACAGTCACTGTTAAAAAGTAGTAAAATAAGTCGAACTAAAAATAGCGACTTAAACAGTCGATAGTAAAAAGTAGTCAATTACTAAACAGTCGTTAGTCAATTTCAGTGGATAGTTCCCAACATTAGAAATAAGCCTGAGAAAATATACATAGTAGATCAGATTAATGAATCAGACTGAACGTTATGGCCACAGACTATTACGTCTTCCTCCCTATCACCGCATTTTTAATCCAATTGAGTTCATATGGGGTATTGCAAAGAATTATTACAATAGATATTACCTTTATTAGTGTTTCAGAAAGTGACAGTGATTGAATAATACTTTATGAATGCTGGTTTATGATTCAATGCTGACAATTACCAAGACAGAGTGATGAAAGTTGAAACAACTAAAGGTCAGGATACAATTAATATACTTTAATTATATAATAGAGTGCGAAAGCTTTATGAGCATGTGTATTATTGTTCAGAATATACATAAACATTTGGTTAAAATGTACGAGGAGAGAAATAATACTAACTGAAAGATGTATACAGGTAGTAACATGACAAACTAAGGAGAAATATAGTAACATCATAATGACTTTACAAGGAAACTTGCATTGAAGGAAACAAGAAGTAAACGTAAAACATAAATATGCTCTCTAATGAAAGTAAAATACATTACTCAGATATACAATTGCTAATTAGGTGGATTAGGCCTTCGGGGGATACCACTACATAAAAAAGCTCCTAGAACTCTACCTATACTAATATGGTTAAGTTCTTCGATAATATATACATTAGATATACTATAATGTTAACATAAATTATAACACATAACATTTTTGTTTGGTTATATTATTTAAATTAGAATTTTGTCATATGTCAGAGCCAATACATACTAAAACTCAGAGTTGCTACGGCAACTTTGCAACGTTTTGACAAGTCACGTGTGTCATTGCTGTTTTAAATAGACTATAGAATATATTATTTAGTCTTAAATGCTCGAACTATCGCTTCCCGATTTTCCTCCTGATCCTGATCAGTCTCTTTTTAACCAGCTAATGGTTTATCTGGACTGGATATACTGCTTAACGAAGGATCCGAATAACAATCCTCGGCGTTAAGCCTATCGACTAGCGAGTGATCGTCTCAGAAGACTTCAATCTTACCCAGCTTCCCCGACGGGTATGGTTATCTTTGTAGCACTTATTCAATACCTATATATATAATTAATATTTATACTTCTGTGTATGGAAAATTAGAATTAGAAACAATCACAAATATAAATTTACAACCATGCGCACCGGTAGGATTCAAACCTACAACTATCACTGAAGTAAATCGCCTTAACGACAGTGATGTGTCTATAAATATATTCACATCCAATGTATTTCGGAACAAGGGCCCATATTTATTTTTCAATGAATGGAATAATTTGGTAATGAATTTAATGGCATTTAAAATTTTATTTTCGGGTGTATATGCGTACAAACATAAAATGAAATTTTTGCACAATTTTATCACCACGGATGAAATATGATATCAAAACAGGATGCTGAAGAATGATCTTATCGTAGCGGACGCACTATGTTATATTTGTGGATATATTCATTGCATTTTCAATTTCGACCTAGATATGATAATTTATGCGTTTCTATAAAACAATTAATCCAATTTCATTAGATAAACACAATAGTTTTGTGATTGTTGTTGATGATATTAATCTCATCATCTTAATATTTTATCTATGCTTTTTTAAATAATATTTCTAGATACTACTTTATATATTATAATTATATAAACAAACTTAATTTACGAATAACGAATATTACAAAAAATTACATATATTTTATTTACTGTTTGACGCAAATTATATTTCTAGAGAAAATATTCCATATTTACATTGGTTCTTCTTAAGATATTGCGAAATATTCTGGGATTTCTATCCAGAATAAAATAAAATTTAACGTATCATTTTAATAATAGATGTTTGTAAGATTTGTGTTTTTGCTATAACAGATAATGCATAGATATTTCGGAAATGACGCAAATTTTATTTCACAAGAAAAGAATGTTACCATTTGCATGTAGTTATTTACAAAATATTGCTTAATATTCTAGGATTTCCTTCCAAAATATGTCTGTAAAGCATTATTTCAGATTAGTGTTGGTTCTAGATATTATTTGATATATTTAATCGATCGACGTTTTTCCTAATAATAAAATTTAGTTAATTTTGATTATGTTATTAAAACATTAAAACAATATGTAGCGACCTTGACGCATGTCGAATTTTACATCGTGGAATAAGGGTCTACAAAATACCCAGAAATATAATTCCAGATGTTGAACACGGGCGGGGTGCCAGCAGCGCCAACTAGAACCCGATAACGAATAGCTGGCGGCAACCCCGAGACGTTTATCTGGGATGTTATTGAAGGGTATTTCGATTCATTCAGTGCTCAACCCTCGTTTGGTTTAGACGTGCCACCATCGACTGCCCAAGCCTCGTCTCCATGTAATACCACTGCCATCCGTTTGATCTAATTGTATTTTTCACATTTTTTTATATAGTCAATAAATAACGGTCACATAATGTAAACACCACTGTTTCATTTCGTTTTACCTCCATTCACCGAGCCACATCATTTACCTTAAAAATAAAAAGAATATGCTTCTTCAAAATAATTTTTATTTGGTAAAATTTTAAAAAATACAGATAGTAGAAATACAATAAGAATCAAAAAATACATATGTCCGAAATGACAGCGTGAAATATTTAACGTGGTACTTTTATTAAATTAGATAAAATTAACAAAACAACAATAAAAAACAATAGAATGGACCTTTAGTGGTAATATATTCATCCGGTTTCCTCTCAGCATTAATCGAAGAATAATGTAAACATAACATTAATCTAAAAACATCACCTAGCAAAGAGTATGCGCTCCCATCGTTGGGCAATGGCCCGACGCTTACATTGGAGACATTTTTCTTATTTGTCAGGAATTTTTTGGAGGTTTTACCCCTTTAGGTTGAGCTCCTTTCTGGACTATTCGATGAATCGACGACTTGATTCTCTTGTAGATTCTCGAATTTTGCTATACTGGCTTCTAGATGATCTTGCGATTAACAAGTCGGTGGCGATGTACTTTCTTCTACATCCTTCCTTCCTAGCCACCATCCTGACCATCATAGTCAAGCTCTTTGAAACGATCGATGGCTCCAGAAACAGTCGACTGCGTAACATTGACCAAATAAACAATTTCACATTGGCGCTTTCCTTGACGAATGGTTTTTTTTAATTCATTTATATATATATATATATATATATATATATATATATATGTATATATATGTATATATATATTTTTTTAAGTCTCCTTTTACCAACTATGGGTTTATCTGGACTGGACCTACAGTTTGACGTGGGCTCCGAACCACGGTCCTCAGCATTAAAGCCTACCGACTGGCGAGTGACCAACTTTAGAAATCATCCCAGAACACATCCAGTCTTACCCAACCTGGTTACTGGCGTGACTGGGATTATTTTCCTTGTCGGATTTTACACTCTTGCCAACATTCACAAATTTTAAACAATCACAAACATAAATTTACTACCATGCCTCATCACCTTTACCACTGCGCCACCAAGCCGGCTGAATTCATTTTTGGTTACATTAAATTGACATCTTTGCGACATAAAATATAACGCCATGTAAGTAATATCCTTTTCATTCATTCAGAATGAATGAAAAATTATCCATGCAGAAGCATTCATTTTTCCATCCAATATTTAATATTTATAACCACGAAAACAAGTCCTATTATTATTGTTATTTTTCTATTTACAATTTCTTATCGATGCTCCTGATAATTAATTGTATTGAGAATTTTAGTTATTAAGTGTTTTACATAATTTAAGTAATAAATTAAAAATTCGGGAAATAGCATCATTCAGTAGAATTAAAATAGGTTCCTTGTGTACTAGCAATCGATAGTAAAATAGTAGACAATAGCAGAACACAGAATACAATGCGATAGATCTGTAAATAAACCTGTTATGTATTACAATTCAATCATATACTTACTATTTGAATTATAATTAGAACATTCATCTTGTTTAAACAACGCTCTTCCACATTTCAGTTTATAGTCATCCAGTCTGAAATACAAAGAACTAACCTTGTATACTTATTAGGACCTTATAAGAGATTTCCTTAAGTATAAAATTGTTTACTTTTCGTCGGTCATTAAGTCATTTCTGAGATGGAGGAAGATACTTGAAGAAGAATGTATTCTATTGAACCTTCACATCGTAGAATACAACACTTTCGTTTAGTTTTTACATTTAAACAAAACTATTTTACCACAACCCCCATGAAAATGAGACCATACAAAATTTTGTTGCATACAACAAACAACATACAAAGAAAAACACAAATATTTCTAAATATGTACTGTAAAATTTCAAAACAAAGTTTAGAATTAAAAACAATAAATCTTTTTTTCTTAGTCCAGATTTATCAGTTGGTACCGACTGGTCTTTTAAGGGTCGTATAGGTTTATAGGTGAGCTGTGACTGGGATTGTCGCAGTTAGAACCATTTACTGCATATGGTATGCGGATAGGAATTTAATGAGGGGGTTAGAATGTCGTAGGGTTCCAAAGGAGAATCTCATACTGGAAATGTTTGCAATCTTCTAGCTGTGCTATCAATTACAGTTTGTTGCATAGGAAGTATAATGACGTTAATTGTATGTGAGACTCTAGCGGTGTCGCTATAATTTCCGCTTATCGATTTATTTTTGCAATTGACACCGTCTATTGCAAAAGATGCCACCACATTTTTTCGGGACTTGGGAACATCAGGATTTTCTAATGGTAGTAAAACTGGGATTGGAGTAAAACTATCACTTTTATATGTTGATTTTTCTGGAACAACAACGTATTGCTTTCGAAAATGTTGAGAAATTCCAAGCATTTCTCCAAGTAACAAATTATACCCTCCAAATGTTAAATAAAATACTTTTTCTGAAGCAAGGCCAGTTGGATATTATAAAATTTGTATTGATATGGCATGAATCACACAAAACAAATCCTGACTATACTAGATTCAACAGACTGTTCTAAAGAACCACATATTAATTTTATAATTCAGCTGATAGTGTAATTCTAAAAGAGATTTTTGATTTTGACTATATAACTTTTACTTGAATGAATCAGTTTTCCAGCTTGTTGACTTATATATAACATCTTATTTAATATCAGGGCAACTTAATTTAGCATAACTATAGAATCTATAAAATAAATATTCTTTTTATTTGAGGATGTGAAATAGGTAAATAAGGTAATAGAAATGTTTGTTAAATATTGACGTATGGTTGATGGCTCTAAATTTATTTTTTAGATGTTTTTTTATGTCTTGATTTACACTATTATAGATCTTATAATGTACGGGTTATATTTTACTAGGTAATTATAATTTATATAAAACAATATGTTTATTATGTGTTATAAATATATTTATCTTTGGGCCATATAATCTTTCCTATCCAGTCCAAGTAACTGGAAACTCTGGTGTATACAAGAGGTAGTGTAGTTCCACGTTGTATACCCCAAGACGTTATTCCTACAATATGATAAGAACCGTCTTTTTTTTCAATCTGTAACGGACTTCCAGAGTCTCTCTAAAATATAATTAAAATTTAAGTTTATATGTATTGTTTTTATTTATATTTAGTTAACTTACACAACAACTATCACTCTTTAATATGGCACATATTTGATTATCAGTAATGACTCGAGAAGTAAGTACTCGTATAGGTGTCGAGTTAATCCTTTCATTGCACTTGTCTATAGGAATGGATTTTGCTTCAGCAGTTTGCATTATAAATGAATTATTACTATCAACATAATCTAAAATTGTATTATTTTTATCATGATTTGATTTTTCGTGATATTAAGTCTTATATGCTTGCATGTATTCTGATCATTTTTTTAGTTAATGAAAAAGCAATTTTTGAGAAACATTAGTAGAATATATTTTAATTGAATTATTTTCTATTCATTTCTACAGCCTCCTCCTCACTTCTCTAACGATATGGTGGTACTGTATCGAAAGAACGATATTTGCGCCATTTTAGCTTTTCAAAACTGTGTACCAGCCAAGGTATGCCGCATGGATCTAAACCAGTGGTAATGAAAACACACTGTGTCTAGTAACGCTAGGTACTGCAGAAATTTCCATTCGATGCCGGAGCGTTGTCATGTAAAAAATGTCTTTCCATCTATTTTGTTTTTGATGGTTCATTTTGCAATAATATGTCTTTCAATTTGTTCAATTGACATCCGTAGACATCTAGCAGACGCCAGTATCACAGTAGCGCAAAACACTGCTGGTAATACACTACACCTTGCTGATTCCAGCAAATACACTGCAATAATTTATGGTCATGAATATTCCAAAATTGGCGTTGATGTGAATAGTTCTCCTGGATTAACCCATACTTTTAGGCACTTATGATTGTCGTTGTAGATTCACTTTTCATCGTAAGCCACAATAAAAGTATTTTTGGCTGAGAGGCAATGAAACTTTTAAACAAATGCAATTTTGAGCATTCCATGTGTAGCGTCAATACTAAATGAAAAACTGTTATTCCATGTAATATAATCTAATCAACAATGCACTTAATAGGAATATTTATTTACTTTATTCAGATATAATCCAATGTTACTACTGAATCCAATATTTCGCCATTTCTCATTATGACATCGGTAAAAAAAATTGGTTCTTTGTTGAGCTTAATTAAAAATAATAATAAGAGTTAAGAATTCTTAAAAGAGATCTCCAAAAATTGATAGAAGTGAGAGTCAGAAGATGCTATATCTGGGTTGGATGTTCAATGGTGGTCACGATTGGTCATCAAAGAAACCAAAAAACCAATGAAATCATTCCATTTGTTTAGTCACTATCAATAACTATTTAATAAGTTTAGTTTTCACGTAATTTCTTTAGATGCCCTCTGTAGAGTTTATGTAATAGAGTTTTTTATTCTCACTTTCAAGTTTTTGAGGCTCCCGATTATCATACGTGATGCATCAGTCTCAATACGTTTCAGTATCCCATAGCAGACTGAATTAGAATAGAATTGGTATACTATGTTTTTCGTACTCAACTTATAATGAACCCTACGTCGAGTTCCTTTTGTGTAAATTGTTTAAACCTGTTTTGTGGTCAATGTTTACCTGGTGCCTATATTAACATACCTGATATATGTTTGTTGGCTTTTTCAAGAATTACACACCAAGTGATTCAAAAAAATTCAAAATTCAAAAGTCAGTGAGTTTCAAGTGAATGAGTGAGTGTTCAGAGCGATTTCATAAGCTTACACCGAATTTGTCTCCACAAAATTATCGTAAAATTTAGCGAAATTTTTCTCAGGACTAATTTAGATGTTTATATATTCAAAGTAAGCATTGAAGGCATTTTTTCAATGATCTGCTAGTGATGACGGTGTATTCTGATCCGACCTATATATGTTTCCTAAGTTTCTGGCGACCACCACAGCACTACAAACATCACGTTCGATCTAGTACCTATTTTTTTGTCGACAAGTAAACTCCACTACAATTTATTTGCATTTGAGACCATCTATTGGGAATAACGCCATGAACTTTTCTTGGCTCAAAATGTTAGTTTTAATTAGTTCTCTTTTTACCCTGTAAATGTCCCCATCCTGACATGATCAGTTTACTAGGATTATCATTGAAGGTATAGAGGCAGGCTGGATATACATGCTCGTTCGTGGTCACATCTTTTACCAGCTCAAGAAGGGCAATATCATTCTGTTTAAG
This sequence comes from Rhynchophorus ferrugineus, assembly GCF_030347505.1. Taxonomy (NCBI): domain Eukaryota; kingdom Metazoa; phylum Arthropoda; class Insecta; order Coleoptera; family Curculionidae; genus Rhynchophorus; species Rhynchophorus ferrugineus. Next base: position 49,245,693 of record NW_027472580.1, read on the forward strand.
TCTTGCATTATACTCGGGATGTGGCAATGATGACTTAATGTTTATATCTTGAGCTTCCTCTATATTTCTAAAAGAATATGTTCTATAATTATATAATCAAATATGGTTAAAGATCTTGCCTGATATCGGAAACACCTAGTCGCACCATCACGGGTAGAATCTGCTCCACACTAATGATACAATGGGCTGCAGTCAATACGAATCTCAATGAAACCAGAGATCCGCTACAGCGCTGAAAATCGATGATATCCGGATCCGAGCTGCCCGGAAATCCCAATGCAGCCTGTTGAGAAATTAGAAATATCTAGAGGAATATATTGGTAATAATAGGTTATAAAATATAGGGCTTTCCCATAAGGGCGGATCGATGTTGGAATGGAATGAAACAAGGTGTGTGGGAGAAATGCTATGCTTCTTTTATTTGAAAGGTTATATATATGATATGATATGTATGCTATTATGTATGGAATTTTGTTTCTTGTTTAATTGTTCTCCATGGCTTCTCATGGTGATACAGATCCGAGCGGTATTTGTAATTTTCAATGACTCTGATCCATATATTCCTGCAACTTCATATATTTTAATGCTTCATATGATTGAGAAGAAAACATCTAGTGGGATAAAACCGTATGATTATGGTGGACAATTTACGCCACCTTTTTATGAGATAACCATACTCTCAAACCGTTCATGTCTCGTATATAGTCCAATTTAATAGTTAACAAACAGTAACATTTTGTGAATGTATTTCTACCTGGTGAATGGGTGACGTCACTACATATATGGTAATTATGTTATTTTAAAATTAACATATTAAAATTCCATCCAAAAAGGCGTCTTATAATTAAAAAATATTTTTCGGTCAATAATGGGAACCGAAGGAAAACTTATTTTAATAACAAGTTTTGTTATTTTGAAGTGCTCCTCAATTATGAAATGTGGGTGATTAAAATATCTATTAAAATATTTTGTGTGTTTGCTAAAAATTGCTACAAAAGAGCGATACTGACGTGGGCATCATGTAGGACTAATAAGGTTGGTGGCCATTATCGGCTATTGAATTTGTTTGTTTGTTTAACTTACAAATGAATATTATTAGTTAATTAGTGATGATTCAATTACATATTCATTATTAAATCAATATTGTTTATTTACATGCAGTGTATCTGAAGAGGTTTATATTTTATGAATTGGTACAGCAAGCTAAAATAAACACATATTTTAGTCATTATATGTGAATTTCATGACTTCATTTAATGTGGATTGTGGCCTGCGATCAAACTTACCACTACACTATCAAAACACAAAACTCGGTTTTGAGACAGCAATATGGTGTGAATGTTTTTTGGTACTTTCAAGGACTTCTTAATCACGTTCAATTGAAATTTTCTGCTCTTGCATGATGCCTAAACGCAGTCTAAGCAACCAAATTTGACTGAAATGCTTTGGGCTGTACTTAACCACACTTTCTATAGCTGATCATTCACCCTGTAATTTTCATAAATTTGAGTTTCTTAAATAGGAGAATCGAATTGTTCCATTGGCCGTCTGAAATTCTTTCAATGCGCAAAATTTAATACTAAGGAGGGAAACTTTATATAAAGCTAACTACAACATTATTTTCATCCTAAATATTGTTCTTTGCGAGTAGCTCATTTATATATGAATCACTCTCATATAATAATTATTCTAAAATTTGTTGGTTGTGTTGGTTCCTCAAAATTAAATTATAATTAAACACTAAATAAGATATGTTGTTGATGATATTTTTACATAAACAAAAATAAAATAAATGGACGCAAAGGTCACGTTACTTTTTAAATCGGTGGTTAAAGGATACTGTTGCCGTATAAACAAGAAAACTAACCAAACAAGTTCCACTTCATTTTCTTCGTATTTTGGCAAACGAGGGTTAAGGAATTAGTTGATCACTAAAGCTCGGTAACAACAAAATAAAACCAATTTAGTATTTATTGTTTTTGTTGTTATTATAACTTGCATGTATATTATATTATTACTTGAACATAATATATCATATATATTAATTAAAAAATATATTATTATTTACCATATGTGGAAGATGTTTTCCAACGCTGATGGTGAGAGAAGGACGAATAACATGTTTTTTAACGTATGTCTCACACACTATAATAGTAATAATATTGTATATAGAAAAATATTTACTGAATGACACTTACTCAGATCATTTTTTCGTTTCAATCTCAGTTTTTTGGAATGCTCATGATTCCATTTTCTATTCGGTTCCCATGTGGAAATCTCGATTTGTGGGGTTCGATCTCCCACAACTGGGCAGCAAACAACCTATGGAAACATCAAGTAAGTTGGTTTTGATTAAACTAAATAGATCAAACTGAGTGTTCACCTCATCTAAACCTACGAAGCCGCATCGGAGATATGAGTGTCCACCGTAAGTTCGTACCTCACCCAAAGCATCTTCACAATTTAAGACTTTTTTACAGATTCCTGGAATTCCCAGATCCTGACATGGTGAACCTTCTGCCATAAAAAATTTTGGTTTCATATATACTGTTTTCGAATAAGGGCAGATCGACATTCGCAGTCTGGGGAACCTCTTGATTATTACTAATGTTAGTGATACGGAATCAATGTGGCAGTTACACGATTGAGCAGCCAATTGATACAGTTTAATTAACAATATAAATGATTTTTAAGATCCTAATTAACATACAATTTAGAAGAAATAATTGCCGTACGTGCAATGACAACAACCCAAACAAGATTTACCATGTGGTAAAATAACAAATAGGTAAAACCCATAATAAATAATAACTAATAGGTCCGTATTATTCATCCCGTCAAAAGCTAGCTAAATGAACATTACAGTGCATCGAGCTCACCTGAATTGGTCACAGAGATCGTTAAGTTTGATTTTGCCAATAAAAAGTAATCAACAGATATCCTTAAAGCCAGTAGAATCGTTAAATTAAATTTGTCATTATATGGCAATATTGGAAGTTTCATTAAAATTGGGCTATTTAAATATGTGCAATTATGAAAAGCCGTTGTGGATGTTTGAAGAATGTCTTTCATGGACTATTTCTATTACATTTAAAATAAAAGAAATTCGTTAATCCCTCACACCTTCTATGTTATTAGATGGTTGCACGTATGTTGATCAGATTTATTTACATGTGAAAAGGCGAAGTATAAACATAAATAACTGTTAAACAATCTAACCTGATTGTAAAATTCGATGGATTTGACATTTTTCTATAAAATTATCAGTTTTTCATTGAGTTATTCGGTGTATACAGACGTTAATTATGAAACTCCCAACATGACGCCACTCTTTTGAGAGTAGAGCAGCTAGTGAATTATCAAAATTAGAAAAAATTAATTTAATGAAAACACGAATTTACTGAAAATGCTACTTCGAACCGTTTCAACATCTCAGTTTCACTGTTTGCTAACATGAATAGTATTCTGTGGCGTATCGTGATTAGCGATGAAAAGTGAATTCAATACGGCAATACCAAGTTCAAAAAATGATGAGTCCAGGAGAGGTTGCTGGGCATATGCAGATATCAGCAAGATATGACGTGTTAAGAGCCGCTAAAACCAAACTAAAATGAATGTCAAAATGATATCAACTGAATAAACTGAATGACTCATTGTTGTAAAAAGGAATAGCGGGAACAGAAGCAAAGTCATTATATCACGCATGGCAATGCCCTCGATCACATGTTGAAAGAATTATGAGGTATACACTGTTGCAGCTCGAATGAAAAGGCTGAAAAATGTTTCCAGAAAGATGGAATAAATTTTTTTTTAAATATATAGGAAAACATTTGATTCATATATATTGTAGTAACTGTCCTCAATAAATACCTTTTTAATATGAAAAAAAAAGATAAAAATGCATATAATAGGTCAATTGAAAAGTTTCCGGCCTACCATAGTAAAACACATTTTTTGGCAAAATTAGTTTTTTTTATTCAACATAATTCCCTTCAATTTTTGTAGTACGATTTGTCTTTCGCTTCAAAATAGGCCTCAGTTTCGGCAATCACCTCTTCATTCGACGAAAATTTCTTCCCCGCGAGCATTCTTTTGAGATCTGAGAATGGATTTATTTAAAAATTCATGGATTTCATTTTGCCATCGTTTTCACTGACTTGTGACACGGTGCATTGTCTTGGTGAAGTAGCACTTTCTTTTTCTTCAAATTTGGCCGTTTTTCGGCGATTTCGTCCTTCAAATGGTCTATTCAAATGGTATGTAATAGCCGCTGTTGATAGTCCTTCCTTATTCAAGGTAGTCAATGAAAATTATTCCATACGCATCCCAAAATGCAGACGCCATAACCTGGCCAGCGGACTGTTGCGTTTTCCCACGCTTTGGAGCGGGTTCATCGTGTGCAGTCCACTCAGATGACTGTTGATTGGACTTCGGAGTAAAATGATGGAGCCATGTTGCATCCATTGTCATATATCGACGCAAAAACTCGGATTTATTACGGTTGATCATCTTCAAACACTGCTGCGAATCATCAAATCATCGTTGTTTTGGTCAAAAGTGAGCTCGCACGGCACTCAATTTACACAGAGCTTTCTCATACCCAAATATTTATGAAATATATGATGTACACGTTCAGTTGATATCTACTGCCTGCTATTTCATTCAATTTCTATTGACGGTAATTCAAAATCATTTTGCGGATTTTTTTATATTTTCGTCGGTAATAAGCTTATTTCACCACGTCTGAACTTAGCATACCAATGCTTGATGGTTAATTTTCCTGGAGCAGTGTCCGGAAACTCGGCATCAAGTCAAGTTTTTGCTTCAACTGTATTTTTCCCTTCAAAAAGCAATATTTTATCAATACGCGAAATTCCTTTTTATCAATTTTTTTCACAATAACAAAAATTCACAAATTAATGATCCGACAGCTGCCAAATTTTTACACGCATCTTTTGAGGGAACTAAAAACATATGGATTTAATTCTAGTAGCGCCATCTATGTGTCAGGCCGGGGACTTTTCAATTGACCTGTTAAGTACCTAATAACATTGACCCGTTGTTATTGGAAAATCCTGTATTACTGTGAGTTAAATCATTTTCTTCAATTCAATTTTCACACATATATTTCCTCTTTATAATGATTATTCTAAAATATTATGCATTTATTTCAAAGTTGTTTCTTGTCCTTAAATTTTTTGTTGAGGCATTGATACCTGTCTGAAATATATGGTTATTATACTTGTTACTGGTATAGTAAACATTCGTTTAGTTTATTTAGGATTAACATTAAAGAGTTACTCTAAAAGGAAGATATAATAAAATCCTAAAGATATAATGATAGCTTTGGAAATTAGGATGCAATAAGACATAATTAAAATAAATGCTAACTCATTTTAATAAAGTTAATAACCGACTATATATATAAAAGAATATCTAGAATTCAATAAGCAAGTGTTACGGGCAAATGAGATTGGGAAAAACCTTACCAATAATATGATAATTAAATTATTCATGTAGGTATCTAACATAGATCGACAAAATAAAAAAAGTTGACGATTTAATCCTAACCTTAATTCACGAAAACAGTAATTTGTAATCAAAAATATACGTTTTATGCTCAATAAATGCATCCTCTTTGTGACAAACATACATTTTTTGATGTATTTCATTAAAATATTCTAACGTGTCATAAATATAAACGTAAAACATCCTTTCATTCAGGGAAACTGTAAGTAAATAATCTATCTACCATTTACAAATGTCCAATAATTTAATTTGCATTGCAATTATAGTTTTCAGTGCGTCATTTTAAAGCATACAAAGCTAAACTAACTTACCATCTATAGGAATGTACGAGCAAATCAAAACATTAAACAAGTTTAAAAGTATTAAAAACTGATACACGAACATTGTTTGTTTCATTTTAATGTGAAAGATGCACTAAGTGTATTTTACGACCTGTCACGACTCAGCTTGCAACAGTGACAACTGAAAATGAAAATGTCTTGTCCTCGGTTTTATTCTTGGTTAAACAGGTTTATCTCCGATCAGTTCATCTTTTTTTATTATTCATAGCATTATTTAAATGGCCACTATGGATTTATGCATAAAGCACACACGGTCTGAAATATGATTCCCAGAATTTTAACATTTATATTTCTTGATTCCTGTTGTTTATAAATTTATTTATTCAGTTAATTGCAGTTTAGAAATTCACGATTTTAACCACTTTAGGTTGCCTTTGTCAGCCGTTAAATGAATTTCATAAGTTTATACAATGTTTCGGCAGAAAATGACTAAGAGTAACATACTAAGATGTCAGGTAATTTAGATGAATAATCCATTGATAATTAAATAATGCTAATAATTTAATTTTAGAATTGCAATAATTTCCAGTTCAATATGAGTTTCATTCGTAAAATTGTCAAGAATATAATATCCAAGACCTTATTAATTCGTGCTTCTTTTTTCCTTCGCTTCCTTTCTTTCCTTGATAGAGAACAGTACATAAGGTACATTATTCAGCCGTCCGACGGGTCGTCTGTTTAGCCGCAAATATCAACCACGCCCTTAACCAGCACCAGGGTCTTGTCTTTCCTAGGCTTAAAGAAAGCTTTTAACAATGTTTGGCACTCCGGTTTAATTGCAAAATAAGTCCAACTCGACTTACCAGAAAACCTAACCCCTCTCATTAAATATTTCCTTTCTGGCAGATCGGAAGAGTCCAAAAGCAGATCGATCACGCGGTCCAATGGTTTAAATTCTGGAGATTGCAAATCAACTTGTACCTACGTCTCTTCTTCGACCGAAGGTTCAGTTGGTATTCCCAAATCTAGAAAGCTATCCAGAATGATTCGGGGATAGTAAAGTTGCTCCCCTCTCTGTTCTGCAAAAACAGCAGACTCCCAATCTCCATCAAATGCTTATTGTACAAGATGTTAATACGTTCCATTGATCTCTAAAATTCTAACGACTATTTCAAGATTATGACACCCAACTGGTAAAGGAAGTGTAAAGGCTTTGAGTTTTTCAAACTAAGCTATTCGGGAGAATTATTAACGCTCCATGGTTTATCATAAATGTTCAAATTCAGGCTCAACAAACAACAATTCAGTTCCAGATCTTCCTAAAATGGACCAATTCGCGATCTTGTCGATACGCTAGGCGTTTAACAAATGTCACTGCTAAGCTCCCCTTTCTCCAGGTTGCAACAACCCTATCCATTGCTGCAGTTCTTATTTTTGTCCCACATATCTCTACCTCGTCGTGTGTCAACTGAACTTCCCGACAACACAGTTATTTTAAACGCTAAGCGCCGAATAACGTGGGTAGTTTGACGGGTGCCATATCCTCAAAATTAATACAATGGATCCCGACAGATATGATGTTGTTTCGTCAAGACATAACCTGACTGTACAATTCAAGGATCTCCACCACTGGTGGATGTGGGGAAAACACATCATCAATAGTTTGAAGCGAGTTTTGCCAGTCAGAGCATATTAGCCATGTTTTAGTGATGTTATGAAGTTTAGTGCTTTCGTTATTGCGGACATTTCAACTGTACGTATAGTGGAAATAGAATGTAGATTGTAGAGTTTATTTTGGAAGCTATGTATGTATTGCAGCACGTACTTCTATAGAGGATTTAAAACCTTTAGAGACATGGATCATGTAAGTATCTGTGACTGCAGAGCTGTCAACAGTTCGGCCAATGAATCTTATATTTTCTTTGAGAGCTAGTCAAATTCTTCGATATCTAAGTGGTTCGGTAGTATATATATATATATATATATATATATATATATATATATATATATATATATATATATATATATATATATATATATATTTATACACATATGTGAAATATAAAAAAAATATAATACATATTGGGTAACACATGGTTTCTGTATCGTTATGCAACATAGTATACACATCTATGTATAGTGTATTACATATTACAATTTGGTATAGAATTAATTAAGATAAACTCTATCAAAATGCGAATATTTAAATAATAAGTACATTATACATTTCAAAAATTATTATTAATTTTAATTATTTAATCATCTAAAAAGGGCGCTATTGTTTGGCCATATGACTTAAAATATGTAAAGGGCTTTCAAGATATGTTTGGTATGTCCGTTTTTTATGAAGAAATATAATTGACATATTAATTATAAGATAATCACACCAGTAATTAAGCTGGGTAGAGCCGTATATATTCATGCCGGACCTATAACTGAACTTCTATGTAATATATATTTTTTAATATCCTATTTATCATTTGAATTAATCGTACTGCTTAAAGTTTGATCCAAACTATGCCCATCATGACATTAACTGATGAGTGATCAACTTGGAAACCATTCTGCACGATACCTAGATATACTTTATGTAAACTTATTAGTCGGATGATTGGGGCGATTATTACAAACACAAATTAAAAACACCCATAAAATAAAATTCCAACCTGAGACGATTGTCATTGCAGATCCAGTTTTAGGACATACCCATAGAACAAAACAATAACATTTAGTTTTTATAACTAATATCAACATTTGTACACATTTGTAAAATATATTTTCAGTAATTAATTTAGAGAAACTCCTCCCTGTTTAGTTATTAATATTAAAGATTATTCTCAAATATTTGTGGTCTTTCAGACCTTTACATGTATTATACTAGATGACGCTGTAGGAAAATTAAAGATCACATGGTGGTATAATGTGCTGCATACACAGGGTAATTCCCCTATTTGAACTTAATATTACATTTTTCTATTAAATTTATTTAATTTTTATGTAATTCTTACTATGACTTTTTAGGTTGCATTATTGAAAATAGTTAATTATGCTTTATATTTAGCCTCAATAAAAAATCATTAAAATATCATAAGAGTTTTCTGATTTTTTATCCGAAGGCTATTAAAATACTTTAAAATAAATATTTGAAGTTGAGCTCGTTACTTATATTGCGTTTTAAATAAAACGTTCTGATAAGATTAAATCGAAAAATAATGCATTTATTTTCTACGCTCCTCCCACGGAACTTTACGGCGAAACGAATAACACTACATGCCCGTTAGTCCGTCAAATTCTCTGGTAGATTGAGGTACGCTGCTGTGCTCGGCACAAACGTTGATTACGATCGGTTGAACGCGTTACGGCGGGAGTCTGTTTAGGTTTTGGAAAAGGGAAAATGAGATAATAGAAGAGAATAGTCTTTGGAACTTTTGCGGTATTTAAAGAGAAACGATTTGTTTTACATTAAGCGCAGGAAAATGTGGAAATCATTCCAATTTGTGTTTATTTTATGTGAAGTAATTGTAGTATCATGGGCTTTCAACATTGAAAATCGTGATCCCTATGTGAAGAAAGGTCCTGATAGTGTAGCTAACACATATTTTGGATTTAGTGTTGCTTTACATAAAACTAGCGAAAGTGATTCATTTGCTGTTAACTGGTAAGTCTTGATAACGGTTTATTAAGTAAAAAATAATATTTAAATTTCACTAGCAGATTTAATTTTCTATGGAAAATATATTGAAAATAAAGGTATTTTTTCAAATCTTAAATTCATCATATTAATTTTGGGACATAAGAATTTTCTATACCTGAACAATTTGAAGCAGTTATTTAATTCAAAAGATACATATAAAAAATTACAAGAACATGAAGCTGTCGTGATAATTAGCTATAATTACTAGTCAATAGTTCAAACCAGTCTAGTCATTGACCTAGACATTCTAAGTAAATGCAAATTGATATTCAAATTTAAACATAAATTAAACTGAATACGGAACAAAAATTATAAAAATTCGCGGAAATATCTATAAATTTAAATGACTCAATTGTTTTTCGGTTTGCTTTCGGGATTTTGTTTTTCGCTCTACGAAATCAAATAGTCTTTTTATGTAATGAGTGGCGTTTAATGTTCGCCAACTCTGAATATTCTTATTCGGACAGTGTACCTATTCACGAAATGTACCCATTTCTATTTTCAACATCTTCGTAAGAGGAGAAAAATGTTTTTTTCATTATATGCTAAAAATCGATGTAAGTTGTTTACCCATAGGACAGACCAAAACTATTCTCATTAATCTACTTCTATTTTTATTACAAGTTTGATATTTATTTTCTATATGTTACAAATACTGGGCATAAATGTGGAAGATGTCCAATTTATTTGTGAAGGTTCTTCAAATATTTAGTGTTTATTAGTAAAAATTGATTCTTATTGTTGAAGAAAATTTAATATTTGAAGAAATTATATAAATATTTAAAAGAAAATTTTAATGTAGTGTAATAAATCAGATCAGAATGTAAGAATCAGACTTCTAACAAACTTGTATACAAACATATCAGAGCAATCATTAGTCATAATAGCAAGTTACTATTCAAATTGGTCTAGTCATACTAAGTAAATTTAAATTAGAATATTAGTTATTATCTAAGAATAAAACATTATAAAGTATTTAGCGGGAATATTCATAGAACCTACTATTTTCAATTAAAAAATACTGGAAAATGATCTAATGATGACTTGAATAATAAATAAAATAATGGTGGGTTGATATTCAAATTGAGTAAATCACTATACGTAACAATAAACCATATGGTCTAATAAAAAACGAGGTCAATCATCTCAATTGCCGAAAGTAAATAAAATCGAAAGTATTTTAATATTATTTGATGTTCTGATACAAACCTGTTTATAGATTTGCATCTAGAGTTAGTCGATATTCTCTGTTGTGAGCTAATATAATTCTGGTGAAGAAGTATGCTTTAGTAAGAAGTCTTCATTTTAATCAGAATGAATACAGTTAAACAATTTATCATAAAAATTAATATTATATCGTTTCGAAATAGGATTCATAATTAGGTTTGTTACTTGATGTAAGAACATAATGTTTGGTTAATTCTTAGTTTAGCTAAAGTTAATCACTGGGAGTTAAATTAGATACGGGTACTAATTGTTTGTTTATTTTGTGGACTAAATGAACCTTCCAATGGCATGAATATAATTCATTTTACCGTATTGTACGGATACTTTTAATAGCAGATTAGGATTGTTTGTTTTAAAACAATACACTTTTCGGAAAGTTATTTTTGGATAAGAAGCTTTGATAGAACAATTTATATAGGGTTTATTTTGGAATGTTTTCAGTTTTTATTCTCAATATTGATTGATAATATCTTGTTGACAAAGTACGATACAATGAATTAAAACCAAATCTTCGACCTTAATGAAGTCTTTATAAAGTAGTTTTATATACTGTATATGTTTGGTTTGATTCAAATGCTTCTCAAAAAAATAATTTGTAATTGGTATTTTAAATACATGACACTGAGGTAATTTGTAGCCAGTATTTCAAATATTTATGACTTCAAAGTGCATTTAAAAGTAAATACATTTACCGATCTTATTAACCGGTATATTCTGCAGGAATTGCAGGAACTAACACTCGATAGCTTTCTTAAGCATCTTAAGCAGATATATCAATTTTTAAAAATGGCAACACTGCATCTGTGCTGTACATCAAATTGGCAAGAAACTTATAAGTTTTCATTTTTATTTTTAAAATATTATTTTTACGAAACTACTGTGTATTAATTAAGTTTATTAGTATGAATCTTGTTAATAGTTATGGCAACAATTATTATTATGGTAAATTTGTGCCTACTTTAATGTGTGTAAGAAAGATATTAACACGTCAATTTAAAACTCTCCGGCCTACCATAGTATAACACATTTTTTTGGCAAAATTTGTTTTACTTATTCAACATAATTCCCTTCAAGGGTGATACGCTAATTATAGCGACCCTTCAACTTTTCGATGCCATTTTTTTGTGTACGATTTGTCGTTTACTTCAGAATAGGCCTCAATTTCGGCGATCACCTCTTCATTCGACGAAAATTTCTTCCCAGCCAGTATTCTTTTGAGATCTGAGAACAGGAAATAGTCGCTGGGGGCCATATCTGGAGAATACGGTAGATGAGGAAGCAATTCGAAGTCCAATTCATGGATTTTTGCCATCGTTTTCACTGACTTGTGACACGGTGTATTGTCTTGGTGAAGCAGCACTTTCTTTTTCTTCAAATGCGGCCGTTTTTCGGCGATTTCGTCCTTCAAACGGTCCAATGACGTTATGTAATAGTCGCTGTTGATGGTCCTTCCTTTTTCAAGGTAGTCAATGAAAATTATTCCATGCGCATCCCAAAATGCAGACGCCATAACCTTGCCAGCCGACTGTTGCGTTATCCCACGCTTTGGAGCGGGTTCATCATGTGCAGTCCACTCAGATGACTGTCGATTAGACTTTGGAGTGAAATGATGGAGCCATGTTTCATTCATTGTCATATATCGACGCAAAAACTCGGGTTTGTTACTCTTGATCATCTTCAAACACTGCTCCGAATCATCAACTCGTCATTGTTTTTGGTTAAAAGTGAGCTCGCGCGGCACCCACTTTGCACAGAGCTTTCTCATACCCAAATATTCGTGAATGATACGATGTACACGTTCAGTTGATATCTTTAGAGTGTCTGCTATTTCATTCAATTTCAATTTACAGCCATTCAAAATCATTTTGTGGATTTTTTAAATGTTTTCGTCGGTAACAACCTCTTTTGGGCGTCCAAAAACCCAAAATGTGTTGCTGATAAAATATACTTGCTTATTAAAACATTAACGAAATTATTAACAAAATGGCTTTACTAAAATTTTACTATCAATATATAACAATATAATTTGCATATCGGCTGGACTACCGCGCGACATGATGAATATTAAAAGTAAAAAAAGGAATCAAGTTGAAAACAGGTAGGCTTTTCGAAAATCTCGCCTAATCTCAGGCAGCAAATAAAAAAAAACTTTAAATGGTTAAAAACCCCCATCAGGAACGAAGACCGGTCTTGAGATACGTCTCGTTCCGCTATCAGCTTCATCTTTCAGACTGTCCGTGTAAAACCATTTTATTATCTTATTAAAATGGTTTTAAAATAGTTTCGAATGTCAGTGATTTTTTCAAAAAACCAAACCGGATTTTTTATGTGCTCTGACTGCATTGTATAAATTTGTATGTATCTGATGTTAGGTTCAAGTTTATAATAATTAATAATCAAATCGTATTGTTGTGTTATGTTAAGCTCTATTTATAGGAGAATAGTGCAGAGTTCTTATTTAAAATATACTTAAAATTATTACCTTCAGGATAATACATATTATATACATACATTTTACTTACATTCTATCGAAAGGTTTATTACTTATCTAAATATATTATATAGCCTTTGAGGTAGGCCTTCTCCCAAGTAATATATGTATGCTAACTATTGTGTTAACTAAATATTAATTATAGTATATATTAACTAGAGTTTCCATCCATCCGGTTTTTGTATGCTTGTTTATAATTTGCAGTATTTATATTTGGATAATTTAAACACTCTGAATCAGGAAATGACGAAATAATCGCAGGGATTTAGCCTTCGATCCATTTTTAACCTAATAATTAGTACATACTATCAAGTTCAATAAATTCAAACCAAAAACTACTTTGTATCAGGACGTGTTCGTTATTGTATTTATCTTATTATTGTGGGAATAAGAAGGGTAGTATTATTATTTTATGCTAACTAAACTCTAGTTTGTTAAATTGACTTAAATTGATTTTTATGAAACTAATTTTTAAGTTCACAATTATACTGACAATCTTATTTTGCCTAGATAACTGTATTTGAGATTACCACTAATCTGTTAAAATGAGTTCATTATTTGAATATTAATCTTTTTGATGCTAATCAAGTTTAAATTGTTTTGATGATGATTAGAGGGGAATAATCATTTGTTGCTTGAGATATACCAACAGTATTTTTCCTAAAGATAATATTTATGTTAAACAGTACTAAAATTTACTATTTAACTATTCTATATGTTTTATTTGGATAATCTTTTTATGAATATGATTCATATAAAGCGATTTATTACCGATCTGTTACGTACTTATGTATTAAAAAAATAAATAAACACAATCCATGAGCACATGTGTTAGAAATAAATCCTCAACAGTATGCGACAGGGCCATCAAGCCTGAAATCTAGCATTCCTGGTTGTAACTTAGTGTATATTTTCCAGTTAATCTATCGCTGTGTCTTTTCTGCTTAAAATCCAAAAGCGTTCTATTAATAAATGTCTAATTTTGCGGCTTAGCGAAAAATCTCTCGAATATTTGCCAGATATATTTATATATTTTTTAAATTATCTAATTTACAATCAAACTATACATTCGCAAAGATTAAATAGGGTTTAAATATTCAGAAATTGAAATAAGACATGTAAAATTATTATTTTATTTATAACAAATTATTATTATTTATTTTATATATTTTAGAGCCTCCTTTTTACCAACTATAGGTTTCTTAAGAGATGGACTCCAAACCATGGTTTTGAGTAATAAGTCTACGACTGGCCAGTGACCAAGTTGGATCTTCATTCCGTCTTACCCAGCTTGATTACTGGCATAACTGCGATGATTTTCTTTGTAGAATTTTGCACTTTTGCACTACTGTCTCAATAGTGTTACCAAATATTATTTAGTATTATATTATTTAGTTCATAATATATAATTTATTATTTATTCATGACTTTAATATGACTGGGATGATTTTTCTTGTAGTATTTTGCATAATTAATTACTTCACGTCACTCACTTTCACACAAATACAACAAATCATTTTGGGCAGAAATTCCCTTTTTTTTTTGATAAGATATGAATTATAGTTTAGACTTCACTCCTTAACCAATTAAAATGTATTTAAATTAATACGTTGTTGGAGGAACAACACAGTGATGTATTACAAACATATTTTATTAGCATCAAATTTATTATTGATAATTAAATAAAAATATATAACTATGAATGCCTTATAGGTCTTACAATATATACACAGAGAATAGTGAAGAATGGTAAGAAAAAGAACTTATTCTACTTTTATTTCTCTTACTCTCTTAAATTAAATTCACAATTTTCTCTAAAAATTACTTTGCAATTAGTTGCTATTGTTAATAAAATGGTTCTTTGGTGTTCATATAATATATGATTGTCCTTAGGTAAGATTGAAAAATCCGACAAGGAAAATGATCCCAGTCACTGCAGTAGCTAGGCTGGGTAAGACGGGATGTCTTCTGGGGTGATCTCCAAAGTTGGTCACTCGTCAGTTGGTAATGACGATTACCGTAGTTCGGAGTCAACGTTAAACAATAGGTCCAGTCCAAATAAAGCCTGGTTGGTAAAAAGGAGACTCTAAAATATAAAATAACATATGTATATAGTGATCTAACGAATATTCATATTCGCATTCGCAAAATGTATATGAATATCTACGTCAGTGAAAATATATATACTTTTTGCAGTGAAACAAAACATATATTAATATATAAAAACTTATTATTTCTTATTATTCATTTAAATTTACTTTTATTTTGAATTTAAAATATTTGTTTTATAAAAGTTTAATAGAAATCTTAATATACATACAAAATACATATACCTGTAACTAGGTATAACTAACTACTAATAACTACCGGTATCTTTGAAAAATTTGTGATTTTAGTTAGTACCACTTATCATATATATTTTCCTCAAATTGACCATGTTCGCATAGCATTTTTGATGTGGGAGAACCTAAATACCATTTAATATCGTTAGAATCACCTTAAATATATGAAATTTTAATAAAAACTTCCTAGAAGAGAAAATAGTAAAATTCGTCAGAAAATAAAGGAATGCTCGTGGGTAGACGTTGAATAGGCCACGAGCTGCATTTTTCTATGGGCGTGTTGTCCAATGCGAGCACCCACGTTTTGGGACAGGTGTGCTCTTTTTGAGATTATTTATTTTGACCTGGTCGTTTCTGAGAGAATGCACGGTCGGTTCGCTTTGTCCCCTCTTCTACATAAATATTAGTAAACTAAAACTTTTGCTTCCTTGCAAACTTGATATACAAGGTAAGTTTGCTAAAATAAATATTGATTATTCGTGACTAATTCCGATTTATACTTCTTTTTAATTATTTTATTGGGCTTTATGCGATGTTTTGTTGTAATATCTTTGTATATTTAGAGAACATAGGTGATGTTAAAAGATATGTTGATAAAGAACTGATAAAGATAATGAATTGTTTAACGTTTATTAAATGTATTTATTTATGTGACTAATATAAACTAACCCATCATCGATAATTATTGTTGTGGTTATATATTACACATATTGTAATAATTTTACGGAAATAATGTCATTATTTATTGATATAAAGATTAAGGATAACAAATTAGTTCCTATTTGTATAGGGGTTCATAGTTGGCTACCACTTTTTCCCAGTTTTCAGGCAATTTTCGAATTTCGTCACGAAACAATGATTACCTCAAAATACTTTTTGTTACATAATTTTCGAATAATGAATATTTGGCTTTTATGTTGATATTAATGGCGATAACAACTGCTAACCGCACATAATATAATAATAATTCTTCTAGAATATCAATTTTTATCCTTTGTCACCACCATATGATGTTTTGGTCACCACCATTTTTTTTTGTATTTAAATCACCTCTTCTTTTCAATTTTGAGACAACTGCTCACCTTTCAACTTATTTCTATTTTATTGTTTTATTGCGTCCATGGGTTTTAATTTGCTTTGGGAACTATCGACTGAAAACAGTCAAAACAGTCGACAGTCAAAAAACCAAAAAACTAGTAATTACTATTTTCAGTCAAATGCACGATTCGACTGTTTTTTTTTAATTCGTGATGTCAGACGAAGATGCACGAATCCTTTCGTGTATAAATTGTGAGGGAGGAAAGGACGGAGATAATTCCTTGGAGTAGTTATATTATTATATTATATTTGCTTATATATTCCAATGGTAGTTAAGCGAGACGGAGATGTACATATTCCTTCACGTACTAACTTTTAAAAAGAAGAGGAAAAAATACTGAATACAATTAACATGCAATTAATAATTTAATTTTAAAGGAAGGGGAATTACTTTTATATTTGAATATTCTGTGGATCTGTAAAAAGGAATGGAATTTTTTATGGAATGGAATAATACCCCACAAATGTTTTATGGTATTTTAATGTGTTATACACAGTACAATAGAACTTAAACAAAAACTAAAATATACAATAACCGTAAATTCTAAATAAAAATTAAACATATACCTAATCATAGAAAAAAAAAACTAATCCATGACATAATTAATTAAAAATTATGGCACAATAACTACTAGAGCTTTTTTATATAATAATAGTAAATGCTTTATTTATTATTGAAGGGAAATATTTTTTAATAAAAATCGAGAGAGTAATCTAAATATTACGTATTATTGCCATAAAAACAGTCAAAAGTAATTTACTATTTATCATTCACAATTTTAATTTTTTTACCCTGTTTTATTAATAATCTTGAAAAATATCGTTCCAAAATGCTGCTATATTAATATACAATGTGTTATTATTTACAAGCAAACTACCAAAAAAATCATAAAACTATATATATTACATATAAATCTATGTAAATATAAATTGGGTATATTTTTGTTAAGGTCGAGGCTATGACGTCAGAGCCAGAACGTTAAAAATCAGTTGGAATGAAACTAGTCCAACCAAAAATAGCGACTGAAACAGTCGGTAGTAAAATGTAGTCAATTACTAAACAGTCAACAGTCAATTTCAGTCGAAAGTTCCCAACGCCAAGTTTTTTTCCAAATTTTAACCATACGTGAGTTACTATTTGTATAAATAACAATAATTCTATAAATTGTTTTTACAGTTTACTTAAATTATTGATCTAGTAAAATTTCCAATTCTTTGCCTTCGCCATTATTATGGTGTCCAAGCAAAATTTTCCGTAGATGGTGATTTCTTAGTTTGTATTTTGTTATCTTTGGAGTTGAGAAAAAAAAGCATCACTGCCTTAATTGTAAATCCTTCAAAGTATATCCTGGTACATTATTTTTTTTATCATAAAGAATCAATATCACAACTAAAGATTATATAATATAGAAACATAATGAATTATTAAATAAAGAAGTAGCATTAAAAACAACAGTTAATTGTTTTATAACTGTACAATTTATAATAGTTAACAATACCAGGAAATAATAGTTCTAGAAACATATGTTCATATCCACAAACTATTAACATCGTATTTATTTATGTGATGAAAAGAAACAACTTTGGAGGTCATACACTTATTTTTCTTCAGTTAATTAAAAAAACATCATCACTAACGATTCTCCTGGCATCTCATTATCCTCTGTTTAAACTCTATTATACCAAAACACACGGAACATGTGCAAATGGAATGGAAGGTTTTATTATTCTCGTTGTCGAACGACACAGAGGTGAAATTAGAAAAAGAAAAGCGTTAATAGAAACCCTACCTTTACCGGCCAATACGTATAATTTTAATATCATGTTTTTTTTTTGTCATCCTTTTATGGAGATCGTGCTTATTAAATCTTGCACGACTAAATTCATGGTCATTATAATGTTTCTATTCTTATTTTAATAACAGTGATGGGTCGTGAATCAAGCCTCCGACGTCAAGTCGTTTCTAATGGTAACCCTTATAGCTTATTAATCACTATTCTTATAAGAAAATGGGCACGTTTATTAGCTTATTATCAATGCTTGTCGTGATTATTTTTTGTTTTTTTTTTCTTTTGGAAGACACCTGATAATTTAAAGGCTTCACATCCTTTTCTTTTAGTCGGTTTGTTTCAGTAATATTTCCTATAGCAGGTTTTTCTTTATATTTATTGTCCATATTTTCATGTTCAAGTTTTGAGAACGAAGTATTATAAATATATACTTTTTTACAATTTATATATATATATTTAAAAAATATATTTATTATATTCATAAGAGGCATTCTATAGCTGCTATAAATAAAAAACAATATAGATCCATTAATAAGTAATTGACAGATTAAATCAGATTTTTGATACGTATTATATTTTTTTGCCGGAAAACATCCGAGAGAAACGTAAATTAATTTTTATTTTTTTGGCCATTTTGGCAATACTTAAATGATTAAAATACCGTAATTACCTCTACTGCCATATCCATTTTTAAATTTTATAGTTTAGTTTTGACGAACTTAACATATCGAACCTTTTTTAAGTTTCATATTAATTTTTACGAAATTAAACTTTGGTAAAATTTAATAAAAGCAAATTTAGAGTTTTAGTAATTATATTGAATAAAATAGCCTGTTTTGGGTATTTACGAATTTTTTAAAGGCCATCATTATGTATGGAATATAAAATAGTTGAGATATTTCGCGGCTTCTAATAGTTGCCTAAATATGTCTGTATTTGAGCAATGAACGCCATGTTGTTGACATTGAGGATATCCATCATTGATGAAGGTCCCTATCATTCAATTTGTACTAAGAAAAATAGCTATCATCATTTTATAGTAACCACTCTTGACAGAAAAATTACATTTGTTTAAAAAAGTATGATAATGATACTCCGTCGGTACAAAATCTAAACCAATCAGTAATTTGGTATGATTGCATTGTTACTTGGAGGACTTTGTATGAGTTGGCGTTGTTCCATATAGGACATTTATGTTTTCTAACATAACTATTCTTTCAGAAATATGCCTTGTCTTTAGAGATACTCCAAAGGCCAAAATTGGGGTCCTAACTATCGGTTATATCTTATTGCCACCTGCCTAATTTATCCACATTGACAATTTTGATCAACATTGTAAGAATTTAACTAAGGAAGTGAAAAATTATCTATTTTATATTAGAGTTCTATGGTTTTAACACCAGTGAATATCTAAGAATAAATATCTTAACATTACGTTGGAGATAAGACATTTTAGGTATTTAATTATGATATTTATTCAGTTTAGAAAATTATTTCATTGATAAGGTAAAAACTTTTTTTTGTATTTCATATACATTTAATATTGGCAAAAAATGTATTCTTAATTTATAATATATTCTATTTTTATTATATTATATAATATATAAACTTACCTTATTATATTTTTGAGAACGGCCATTTGATACTGCGAACTATACCGCAATGGTTAGGCAGGAAACAGGAAACAGACTTACTAACGTCTATCAAAAACCCTCTTGTGTAAGTTGAGATCATAAAATTTCAAAGTTGGTGCCGCATAATCGATTATGTAACATGGTTATATATTTCGAATATTAATATTTAAACCTGACAAAGCTATATTTCTTATATTATATCTTTTATATCGTTTTCCATTTTTGAATTTGTTAAAAGAATAATTCCAAAAAGTTAGTGAATAATATGCTTGTTGTTCTATGATGTACATTATCTGTTATTAATCTTTTACAAATTGTTTTATGTTATTTGTTTAGTGCTATTCAAATAGGATTACATTTCATGAAATTTGAATGTCATATGGCATCCATAAAATGAGTTTGTATGTATTCATATGTTCGTTCACAAGTGATTTAACTATCTTTTGGTTAATGTTTAGTCGGACTGTGTGTTAAATTTTAATATGAAAGTTAGATAAAAATTCGTGAAAACTTTGTTCATTACAAATTGTTAATTAATTATTATTAATTTCACTAAGTAATTTATGTAAATTTTGGGCATGTGCGTGCATTGTTTTAATAAAAACTAATTTCGAGGTTATTTGCGTGAATTATGTTCTACATATTCCAAGATAATCTATGATATAGTTCAGTGGTAATACGGTCTTGTAGTATTTTGACGTTTTTTTTTTATTGAACGTATTTTGTGTGGATAAGATTTTCGCGCTACGCCAGCTAATGAAGGAATGTTAATGGTTGATAGTTCGCTCTGTTTTCGACTGTATACACTTGCCCTGACTTTGGTCAGATTTGGAAGCTAAGCGTATTTCTCTAAAAGTTGTTAAACTTTTTCCGGACTTTTACGATGGTTTTATTAGATGTACGTGGAGAAGAATTTTTGATCCATTTGAGCCCATACTAGTGTTCACCAAGGAGATGTCGTCTTTTCACTGCTATTCAGCATAGCAGTGAATCTAATAATGCGAAAAGTTTTTAAATTCAGACTTCGCCTTCAAAATGTAGGGCCATAGGGTTTGAGAATATACCAAGGAAAAACCAAAATATTGACGCATGGCTTGCTATTGTAAATCTCAACGGGATCGAGTTAAAGTAAGTGCCTAAGTTGTTCAGGTTTTTGAAATCAGTAAAACATGCGAAGTAGTACTTCGTATTTGAATTCTATTATAGTTTGACGTCTTTAAACTTGGTGCCTTTCATGGCTAAGTAAAATTCTACATATTCCTCTCCGAGATTCTGTTTGCAAATTCAGAGGTACATATTACAATGATTCGGATATGTCTGCCAAATGAAAAATGAACGAATTCCTCACATACTTGTGCGGCAAAATTCATACTAATACGTCAGTACTTATTTAGCTCTTTTTTGAGTTTTTTTTGCTCTTTTTGAGTATAATGCAAATTTTCATTTAAATATAACGACTGTTCTGGAATACAGTTAAATAGTCTTGTAGATATGTGGAAATGGTCAAGAACTTATGTGTTTTTCTATCTGTATTCAAAACTAATCACAATCTGTATGGCATAAATTTTGTTAAGAGTTAATAACCATCGCTTTTCTGTTTCTTATGACTGTACCAATATGCGGATTGACTGTAATATTGCAGAATGATGTACTTTATCGTGAAAAATTTTTATATTGTGCTTATAAGAAGAAAAGCATCATTATTTAAATTTTAAATGGAACCGGCTTGAATAAATGTTTGTCTTATGCATGCATATAAAGAACTGTTTGATGGTATGTTGACAAAGACAAAAATATATATAACGGTATAAATGTAGCGACGTGTGACTTTTCACCATATGTAAAGTGTTAAATCGTCGAAAGCCGTTAATAACATGGAACGGAAAGTGATGTTCATCCTACAACTCGTCGACATCACGGGCTTTCATTTTAGCGTGATGTTTAACCTGTGGGCGAGTATACAATGCCCCATTATATGCATCTGCAGATAGTTTCGTTAGTTTCGACGCCCTTCCAGTCTCGACGCCTTCTATATCGACGTATAATTTTAGAATAGGTAAAGTAAGTATATGCTTGAGACTCGTGTGGGTAGCGGAACAACCCGCGGAGTTTGTTAACAAGAATTATACCTGGTAGATCTCGCTTATTCCACATCTCAGATATAATGAATTCTTTAAAATATATTTAATTCATTCTTGTTGTGTATCACAAAATAGTTTCTTAGTATCTTCGGATCTAACACTTCGGTATTTTCATTTCAAAGCTCTATCGTTGATTTTCTACTTTTCATTATGTTGCATTTTACTGAGATAACCTATTTTTCCTAGTAACCAGCCAAACAATATTTTTGAGAATTTTTACCTATTCATTCAAGGTGTTTTTGAGGCTTATGTTATATGTACCCCATTAATAAGAAAATTTGAAGTTGGATTATGTGCTTACATGAGTTCTGATTATTTTTCATTTTACACAACAGGCATTAATTGAGAAAAATTGGTATAATGTATATTAATCAAAATATTTTCCATTATGTTGTATAACTTTTCCCATTTTTCTAACCACATGTTGTTACCGTATTGAAAGAACGTTGTTTACATTTTTGCATTTTTTCAATATTTCGAAACTACGTGGCAGCTAAATCATGCTGCTTTGATTTAACTAAGTGGTATTCATGGTAACGCTTCCTATTCTAGCTCTAAGTGTATCTTTCACAATATTTGCAATGTATGACCAAGCGCTGTCATACAAGAGGCTGACTTGTCTGATGGAGGTTTACCTATAACTTGCTTATACCATCATATGTACAGTAAGAATATTATGATTTATAACCATATGTATTCCGCTTCGGGGTTGATGTAGTGGTTTAACTCATGACTTTTGGCGCTTGGGATTTTCGTAGTAAATAAACTTTTCATCGCAATACCCCCCATAAAACGTTTCCTGTTTTGTTTGGCAAGCAAATAAACCGCGATGTTAAATAGCATTATCAATCAATTCGCATGATAAATAATTTATCTTCTTTTGGATCTTTCCTATCGCTTGTAAACGGTCTGAAACCGTTGATTTATCAACTGCTAAGCTGGCTTAGAGTTCTTTGAGAATTGTTCGCCAGTAAGTCTTGCAGTTCATTCTCTTCGATTTATTTTTGGATACTTCAGGCCGTCTTTGGTCATTAATATACAACATTCATCATCATTATCACTATTAATTACCACTTTTAAATTACTGAAACCGAAACTGATAATTACAATAGATTTTTTCAAATCAAATTGATTGAAAAATGCATAAGTTCCAAAATTAGCGTCTATTTGCACAGAATTAACTCAATAATAATGGAAAACTGTTATTTTATGTAGAAAAATATCAAAACCATTAAATTTAGCGAATAGGTTGTTTACGTTGATACTTCAAATTTACATCAATAGATGTGGCTGATCAAAATACATGCAAGTACCTAAAATTTCGACGTCTAAAATAGTGGTTTCGATACCAAAAACTATAAATATTCTAAATGTGTCTTCCAAAAATAAAACAGTTTGTAATTATATAGTAGCTGCAGGATTATGAAACAATATGACGAAAATTTTCCGACATGCAGAAGAAGTCTAGATTGTATCAGCGTTGGC
This sequence comes from Rhynchophorus ferrugineus, assembly GCF_030347505.1. Taxonomy (NCBI): domain Eukaryota; kingdom Metazoa; phylum Arthropoda; class Insecta; order Coleoptera; family Curculionidae; genus Rhynchophorus; species Rhynchophorus ferrugineus. The sequence continues at coordinate 49,269,405 of NW_027472580.1, forward strand.
CGAGATCGTTGTTATGCTTTTTTCTTTCTTTGGCATCCCGAACTTTTAAAGATCCGATATTCGTGATAGTGCCTATCGCTCAGTTTCAGAGAGAGACGTTATTACGTCCCTAGTGGGTTATACGCAATGATTGTGATTGTATGTTAATGGCAAGACTCGGTAAGCTATCACTCTTGCCTTGAAATTACATAAAATCTCGCTATAGAATTTCGCGTATAAATACGAATGAATGAAACGATTGTTCATTCATTCAGTTGTCGTCTCTCTGTTAAAATTTGCTGAAGCGTATTTTATTTATAGAAATTTAGAAGTATGTTTTTAATGAACCGGTATTATTGCTGAAAACTACATATTTAATATTCAAATATCTATATTAATTTATGTTGTTTTACAAGTCTAGATATTTTTAATATATTTTGTTTTAAAGAGCTGTGGGTATTCAGTGCTTCTATCCTTTCTCGTTATTTGCTTCTGTAAAAATGTATATGATAAAATACTGTAGGAATGTTCGTCGGGTCGGTTAGTCGGTCGAAATGTGTGGCTGCCGCTGCGATTATTTGTTAGAACACTCACTACTATTTTTGAAAGGAATTTGCACGAGAACTGAAAAACACTGGTTTAATTATCACTTGTTTATTTCGATATTGAGTGATACATGTAGTCGACGGGATAATTGACAGGATATTAGGTTAGGTAGAGGAAGCACGGTAGCGCTGTGGAAGTGGTACTATTACAAGGGGACGGAGAAAAGAAAAGAGCGCGAACCTTTGAACTTGTTGATGAAAACGCGGTGGCCTAAAAGGTCGTGGCGATCGCCACAATACTTTAAGAAAAAATTGAACCCACTTAATAGGAAATAAATAGGGAACTCACTAAAAAGTAAAATATATTCAAACTTAAAAAAAAACGTTCTAAATTAAAATATGTGCATAATAATCGTTGTAATAACTAAATAAAAATTAACAAAAACTTATTTAACCTATTTACCACCCATATTTTATATTCTGCTATATACACACAAATTAGCTTAATACCTACCTAAACCTATTTATCTAATTAATATATTATTTTAACTACTACCAACTGATCACTTTGAAGTTTTCGTTATTTTTTACTTTTTAGTGAGTTCCTTATTTATTTTTTAAGTCCAGCCGTATAAGAAAAAAATAGGAGTAAAGAAACAATGATTGAAAATAGGGAACGTTTCGGGCCCTGAGATCCGCTACCTAGTCTAGATGATTTGAATAAAAAACGTTGCTACCCTGTTGCCAATCGAACCCGCGACCTCGGCGTGTGAGCTTAACGTTCTAATCATTACACCATAGGAACAGCTGACTAATTATGTTTATGTTCGCGTTCATATTATATTAATAGTTAGTGCTTAAAAAGCAAACTGAATGACTTTTACACTGAACTACTTCCGATTTTTCGTCACATTAGTTTAGCAATAACGTTATACACAAATATCTGATTATTTTAGATAAAAAATATGTGAAAACAGTGTACGTGCCTTTGAAATTTGAGGTTTTTCCCTCGATTTTCCCCTCTTCCTCCCATCAGATCCTGATTTGGTTCTAATGGGACCACCTCCAAAGTGTACTCTTTCCAATAAAAAAAGTATTTTGAAAATCGGTCCATAACTGATGGAGAAATCGACGGACATACATTAAAAAAAAGAAATATATATATATATATATATATATATATATATATATATATATATATATATATATATATATATATATATATATATATATATATATATATATATATATATACAGTCGAACATAGAACCTCCTCCTTTTTTGAAGTCGGTTGAAAATGATAATGTTACTATTAATTGTGATTTTCAAATAATGAATTTATTCTCTAGTTCGGAGATTTTTTAATTCATATTCAAACTAATGCATACGAAACGTTTTGTTTCGATTTTATTTTTTTTATTTCGATTAAATATATATAGTTTATTCTAATTTCCCTGAGTTTTTCACTTTTGTCTGGTTTATTAATTCGCACCTTTGTACCATATATTATTTACCGTTATAGATTATAGATTAGGGATTATAAGTTATGTTTTAATACATTCAAGATTTTATAACAAAATATCAGGTTTGTCTAAACTATATTATTCAGCCACATTTCTTGAATTTTAAGAATTTTAATTGCGCTTCGAAATAGCCGCATGTTTTTTAAGTAATTCAATCGCTCATTTTAGGGCATCTTTATGAAAATAAAAGTTATATTCTATATGGGTTAATCAAAAGTAATAACAATAGAGAAAAATATGTAAAAATGTGACATCGTTGAATCATGCAGAACTTTTCATTTAGGAGTTTCCACGAAGGTTTTGGAAAATTGGAAGTTTTTCGTGACATAGGAGAGAATATTGCCATATTTCTAAATAATTTTGTGCCGTTATTAGGTTTAGTTTTACCTTTTGAAAACATTGAAAACATACAAAATTGGGTTTGTCAACTTTTTTATATTCTTATTTTGTTATTAAATATTTTAATGTCATTTTCAGCTGATAAAGGTTAATTTTGTAATATTGTACTATTAATTACTCGTTAGTCTTTTGATGAATCACGTCTAATGTTATTAATAATTTGTATCATTTCTCTGCATTATCATTATTGCATTACCATATGTTGTTGACGAAGAGAACAAGCTGAGGTTATCATTTATTTGTTTATTTTTAATTATCATTAATGTTTACTTAAATGATAGCGATGTTTAATAGAACTTGCTTTTAACCAAGAAATTGATACACAGCTAAATATATTTTTCATAATACGAAAATATAAACTCATATAATTCCTTTTATTGTAAAAATATACCGGGTGAAGGAACGGGGTTTAACATGCGGATCGTCCATTGTATTAACATATATTGTAATTATTTATCTATTGCATTAACAGGTACTACATTAGGAGTGCATTTGAGTTTGAAGTAAATATACGATTGAAAAAATATTAAGAAAATAAATGTAACTGGACTGTTTGTTTTAGATCTTTATATTTGCTTCTGGCTACAGAAAGCTAAACAACACTCTTCAACAATCTATATACTAATAGTTTAGATATAGTTTACACATTAGTATTACTTTGAAATTTTAGTTTTTATTGAAACCACTAATCACTCTATCTAAAAGAAATATATTAAATATTTTTAGAAGACTTAGTAGACTGTACTCTCAAAATTACTAGAATAATAATTAATCTCAATGCCAACGACAATCTCTTTGTTAATAATTTATTTCTATATTACTCCGCATTCATCAGTTTTAAATGTAGTTAACAGGTAACTTGATTTTGGTTGCCTTACTATTTGAATCTTTGATTTTTCTATTGTTCGGTTTTATTGACTGTATAACTACTATAACTACTGAATTATAAAAACTGTTAAACTGTTCCAGGCATCATAATTTAGGATATCATAAATACAGTTGATCTCAAACGGACTAGTCTCTGTCAAAATGCCGCGCCTGTTTTTCAACAAATCAGCGGATGCAATTGTTCGAAAATTAGTTTAAAAGGAATATGGAGTTGAGTTTAATGCTACAAACTTCTTGATCTGATTATCAGCTCTGAGTATACTTCACGATATAGGTCACATTGCTATCCCAATGCTTATATTTATTTTATCGAGAGATGCACGTTGAAATGGTTTTAAAATGTTTTCTGATGAAATTTGGTGAACGAATTTCTCACAGAAATATGTGTAAGTCGTATGTGTATAAATAAGTCGACGTTTTAAACGAAATAAGACGAATCGAGCAAACCCAAAACAGTCTAACTTGTCGCTATCCTCAGAGAAAGCGCGTGTGGAAGAAGGAAGATATTACAATCTAGCCTAAAATCAGATTGTTTCAAACATTAATTTTGTCAATTGCCCTATTTGGCTTCAAAACATGTCTGACATCTATATACTCGAACAGTTCCATATGATTTGCTTGCACTAACATGCGGCAGTAATCAGTGCATGGCTTATGGGCAAATACAAAGATGCAAATTACAGCGATTGGAGCAAGTTTGTTTATTGAGACTGACTCTAATCTGACTTTTATTAATCTCGTAGAACTTCAACAATCTACGCGTCGGCGATAAGTATTATGATTCCGTTATATAATATAACTATCGTGATATATAGAAGATCGCTTCAGTAAGTGATCTGCTGTACAACTTATAATCTAAGTCTTATTCTAGATACTATCCTAACTTATTCTAAAGACTATTCTAACTTATTCTAGATATTATTAAATCTCACTCTATGGGTCTATTAATCACTTCGTATGGTAGTTTGCGTTTGAGTATGTATGTCTATGTACTGCACTGTCATCGCGCACATTTAACTATTTGGCGTGCACTACTGGGATGCACTAATAAACTTTCATAGTACTTCGCACTGACAATTCGAACCACACTCCTTATGGGTTCTAAAGGGATATGGCGCTGAATCAGTTTGTTGGAGACATAATATGGGGTGACGATATCGACGATGACTCGTGACACTTTATTTTGGAACCTCTGCCGGACAGCTGTGTTAAATTTCCTAGTTTTACCCCACTGTTCAATGTTATAGTTCAATTGTTATAGTTCAAGCCCAAGTTGTTTGCGTTTTGTCACTATATGTTTTTTCATGTCAAACTTTTTAAAAATTATTTAATTCTTACATTGTTACTAGTCGTTTCCGTCTAACCTACAATTTATCTTTGTGATAACTTAAATCTAGGTATATAACTAGGAGGACCCATCGGCCCTATCTCAGTCTCTGGTGAAATAATGTTTATATATGTCACTGCTGTATTTGTTATTATGTGCACCTCACTACACAACACTACACAAGATCAGATGGTTTGATCCTTTTGAGTCTGTATCCTGTTCTGGTGGTATCCAAAAACTGCAATACTTCAAGATTCTCATGACAATGAAATCTTTCATGACATGACATGATCTCCTTGCAATTCTCTTGATTACTTGACTGACTGTGGGTATCTGAAGGTCTCGATATAGGTAATCAGTTCTATAGTATTTGGGTGCGTCCACATTACCTCTCAGGACTTTGTTCTGAAAAATTTGTATTTTATTTATGTTACTCGTTGCAGAACATCGCCATAATTGACCTCCGTTTGTCCATATAGGTTGCAGTATTTACCTATATAATAGCAATTTATTATATACTGATAATTGTGATATTCTTCCAATTAGCCAGTACATTTTCCTATATTTCAATTCCAGTTCCAGTTCAATTCTTTCCTTTTCTTCTTTATATGTTCATTCCAGCGAAATATTGCATCAAAATTCATTCTGAGATATTTAGCGTTGTTGCTATATGGAATGATAGTATTATTTAATATTATTGGTGCTTGTACGGTCTGTTTATAGGTGAACTGCACATGCATTGATTCTTATTTTTCAAGCTTGTGTCCAATTATTTATATTGTCACTTGCCTGTTTTAATTTTCGTGAGGCTTCTTCACTATTGTCTCCGACAGCTATAATCGCAGTATCATTAGCAAATGTAAGCATCGTAATATTCGCCATTTGTGGTATATCATAAGTGTAGAGTAGAAAAAGCATTGGTCCCAGTACACTTCCTTGTGGTACACCTGCTTTAGCTTCTTTTATTGTAGAGGAAGCTTCTTCTTGTTTGATTCTAAACATTCTGATTTTAATAGTTCGGTATGTTGTTTTGGTATCATTTTCTGTAGTTTATGAACAAGGCCTTCGTGCCAAACCTTCTCGAAGGCTTGTGCTACATCTAAGAATATAGTTGAACATACGTCTTTACTTTGTTAGGCTTTTTTATTAACATCTGTTATTCTGTGGACCTGGTCAATTGTTGGTTTTATTCTTTTCAACAGAATTTTTTCAAAAACCTTAGATATTACTGGCAGCAGTGATATAGGTCTATAGGCTTTTTTTCGTTTGGTGACTTCCCAGGTTTTGGGATCATTATAATTTCCGCCATTTTGCAAATACCTGGGACATGTTTTAATCTAAATGCTGTATTGATCAAATTGGTGAGTTTTATAATTTCCTTTCTTGGTAGTTTTTGCAGTAATTATCCTGTTATTAAATCGTAGTTTGGTGATTTTCTGGGGTTAATGTCAGTTTTAATAACTTTGGTTAGCTCTTTCGGCGTGACTAATTCAATCATCGTATTTTCAGCTTCTATATCCAGCAAGTTATGGTCAATATTAGTTTCGTTTGGTTTGAAAGTTTTTTTTAGATATTCAGCAAATGCTTCTGCTTTTTGATGATTGTTACGTGCCCAATTCCCACATAGGTCTCACAGTCCATCTACTGTGTAGACATGAACGCTTTAGATATTTTGTGGCTTTCCAGAGTGAGTAATCAGTTTCTTTATCATCTTTTAAATTTCTCAGATAGCTATTTATGGTTTTGTTTTTTATTTCCAATATTTCTCTTTTCAGTCTTTGCGTTATACTGTTTAAACTATTTTTATTTTCAGATGCTCTGTTTTGTTGCCATTTTTTCGTAATATTTCGTTTTTCATCTACCATTTACTTCTTTTGGATAATTAATTCCTTTAATTGTACTCTTAGTATCTGGGGTATTATTCCAAGGAGCTTGTAGAATATCTACTTTGAATTTTTCTGCTTCAAAATTTAATTGTTCAGTTGTCTTGAGGGGTACATTTAGTTGAATTCGTTTGTTCAATTCTTCAGTAAATCCTTCCCAGTCTGTTCTCTTGTTAACATTGTGTTTCTTTCTTTTCTTATTATATTTTCGCTCAACGTCAGAATCACTGGCGTATGATTTAAACTTAGCTTAAAATTTTCTTCGACTTTTATATAGTTTGATGTTAAATGTTCCATGTCAAATGTCGATTAAAATGCATTCCCAAATATTTAACGTTGTCTGCTTGCGGAAGTTCATGATTATTCAATTTTACTGAGGGACATGTTCTTCTACAAAGGGTGAATCTCACATGGGCAGATTTTGTTTCATTTGTTTTGATACACCACGTTTTTAGCCCCAATTCGACTTTGTTAAGATGAAATTGGAGAATTTTTATAGCTGATATTTGATCCTCGTGTGATGTTAAAAAAACTGTATCGTCAGCATATGTTGCAACAGTAGTGTTTCATGAGGTCGGTAGGTCAGCAGTATACAATAGATATAACAATGGGCCAAAAACACTGCCCTGCGAAACGTCCGAATATTTTAGGTGTAGGTCAGTATATTCGTCACCCTTTTTGACAATAAAATGTCTGTCTTTGAGGTACGATCTCAGCAGTTGAAAGTGCGTATAGGGTAAAAGCTTTTTCAATTTAACATGCATTCCAGTGTGCTACATCTTGTCGAAGGCCTAAAATATGCCGAGAAATGCAGCGAAGCAATATTTGTTATCGTTTAAGTTTTTGTTAATTTGTTTGACTAATATATGTATTTGTTCTGTTGTTCCGTGTTTATTACGGAAGCCAAATTGATGGCCTGGAATAACATTTATCTCTTCTGCGATTATTTTGAGTTTTTAAAAATTTAGTGATCACAGGTAACAGGACAACAGGAGACGTCTTCTGATTTTTTCCCAGGTTTAAGAATCGTAATGATTTGACCCACTTTCCATGTGCTAGGAAAGTAATTAAGTCTTAGAATGGCATTAAATATGAATGTTACTAATTTGATGCAGTTCTCTGAGAGCTCTTTTAAGATTCTTCAAGTAATTAGATCAAAACCAGGGGCATTTTTAACATTGATTTCTTTAACAATTCTTTGTTTTAGTTCCTTAATAGTAATTAGTAGTATTTCTGTATGGCTTTCTGTTTTGAGAGGTAAATATAGAAATATTAAACTGTCTAATTTATCTCTAAATAATAGCGACTTAAGTCTAAGTCCCGTGACATAGAGGTCGTATTTCAATACAATTTTTATTATTTAAAATCTAATTGTTAAATCACCTGATATAATGATAGTAATAGAAAATATTCCTAATTAATTGAATAAAATGTTGTTTTCGATTCAATTAATAATAGCTTTGTTAGCAACATAGCAATATAAATTCAAGCCAGAATTTTTTTTATTTTAAAGTTTTGTTTATCATTTTCGTTGTGTTTGTTCGGTTTAATAACCTATCAGACCTTCGTACACAAGCTACGAGTCCATATTTAATTGGGCGAGATAAAAGTAGGAAAAATGTGAGATAACACCGATGATATGATGCTTTGGGTTTACGTGAATGGTCGCTCGCTGATATGAAGAAGGGCCCCAGGTTAAAACTGATGCAGATGCTTGATAAGAGACCGTTTATTTTAAATATTTACGATCTACTTCTGAAAATTCTCGAATATTACTAACAGCACAATAAATTAGGTTTAACTTCAGTTTCACAGTCACATGGACGATGCTTTTAAAGTCATATTAGTTTATGGGTAACTATACAAAATACATTATTTGAAAGCATTTTATGGTGTATTCGCTATGCATAATTTAATAATTGTGATAGAAATACTGTTTTTAAACATCAATCATTAATTTTATTTTGATTTTGGTCTAGTTTTCATCAATGGATATTTATTATATAGGTGCTAATGATTTTGCTAATTATATTTAGTAATTCAACTTCGGATATCGGATATTTATAATCTAGACCATAATATTTATTTCTAAGAAATTCAATTTCATGCTTTACATACTTGATACGAGAGCTGCCTCTAATATTTTTAAATTTAAGGTCAAGGATATCTTAATTTTATCATCCGTTGTTTTTACCATTCGTATTAAACATAAATACTTATCTATCAAATCAACGTTTTGTGTACAAACTTCAATTACGCCTTTCAGCCGATGCATTTGATATAGTTTAAATACAAGCAATTTTTCGTTTAGCAATTATGTTAACCTGATCATGTATAAAAAATAATCTTACACAATTGCATCTTAATAAAATAAAAAAATAAATTACATGGTTATCAAAAAAGAAGACGACAGTGTGACGATTTTTCGTTTATCAAAAACTATGATTATGTTAATTATAATTATCTTTATTATTTGATACTCTACCCATTATGAATAATAATTTTATTGCGTCATTTATATGTTCTTTAGTGGTTGAATTTAACATTTTGTTTTTACAAATATAAAACTGTATTGCTTATCAATGTTTGACTAGAGGGTATTATCTAATCGTTATATAAACGTAATTGAGGTATTAATAGGCACACCATTTTATATTAGGTGTGAAGTTAAAAGCTAAATAAATATGAATTCGTAATTTGTAGAATTTGATGAAGTAACATTTGTTTCATTAGTTAAAATATTAAAATATTTGTATTGAATAATTGAGTTTTGTTTGTTAAAATATCTTAATAAAACAAGTACAAGAAAGCAGTAAAAGATTAGTACAAATAAGTTTAATAACGTTGAAAATATAGTTCAGCTTTTTAAAATTTTATCAGTATGCTTGAAAAGAATAAATGTATTCTTTTACCTTATTTTCTTGTTGTTAAGTACAGAGTAATATTATATAGTATATAGTATGTATAATAACATTACTTAACATTATTATGCCAGCAAGGAAATTTTAATGTCGATGAACAATGTCTATTTTAAGATTATACCAATTTAATTCGAATAACTGCAAGATGAAATAATTTCTATGGACCAATGAAATCATTCATTTCACCTACTATAATTCACTCCATTATCACCATGAAACACAGACTGGTTAAGCAACATATCCAATCTTAAAACTATTTGAAATATTAGATCAGTTTATATATAGCACTATTTTTTATAATATAATTTTCAATTTACAAGAAATTCTCTACATTCTACATAGTCCTTATAAAATATAGATATGTTGTTATAAAAGTTCACCAGTAGTTAAACAATTGTAATACCTTCAGTTGTGTACAATTGCGCTAATAACATTTTAAATAGCTGTAAAATGAAATATATTGTATAAAACCGTAAGCATTTCCTGAGAAATCTTAGGAAAAAAGCGCCCTGGCTTTTTATACAATTAAACCAGAATGAATATATGTATATATCGGTGTGACCAGGTGTGCGTCCGCTTCATTCTTAATTCAATACGCAGCAGCGTTAATACCAGAATTACCTGTTGCAGGTATTCCTCGATAGAACTCCTTATACGAGGTTACAAAGGAGGCATCGATTCACATAAGCTCAGATTGAATTTTACTCCTTGTTTGTATGAACTAATAAGCGTGGGTGGTTACGTAGTAGCATTATAACGTTACTTGATAACATGGGTATCTGTAAATCAAATATTTTTCTCTACAATGTATTCTACGATATATAGTTACATAAACTGATAACAGTTTTGTGAGAAACAAGTACGTTATGCAAATTGAGTAGCACAGACACTTTATTAATTAATGTTATTTTAAAATTATGTGGTATTTAACTTAAGTTTTTATGTTAAAATGTGATAGATATGACAACATATTTATTATCGGTTGAATTATTTTATATTTAGCAAGATAAAAAGTGATCTCTTCTTATATATGGCATATAAGTAATATAATAAATAAAACTCTTAATGTGAACGTGTTCTAATATTTTATTTTTGTAAAAATATCACTTTGGCTATCACTTGATAGTCAGATTTCGTCGAATCTAGTGGCATATCAGTAACACTGATATTTCAGTGACCAACATGGAAATCATATCAAAGAAATCTACCATTACTCAATTTTGCTGCTGATCCATGTCTCAGAAAATTAAAATTCGCTACATTTAGTAGCACAGAAAGAGAGTTTATTACTCTATATATATTATAGTTGGTTGTTTATAACCTTGTGCTCTTGAGAATGTTGCATATGAGTTGCATCAAATGTTATAACTATTCCAATAAGTCATGTGAATATACATTTTTGATTGGTTGAATGAATAATACTTCTATCTATAAGTATTGTGATAACCTTAAAGTCACTATTTCTTAAAAAGTTATGATTGTTACTTGTTATAATTGTAATTTTTACTCACTTGTTATTTAATTATGCTATCAACACTCACATGTAATTTTTAAACCAAATGCTTTATTATCACTCTATGTGCTGAATTTTGATCAGTCTTGAAAATAAGGATTGCTCTTATAGTATTAACCATTTATTCAGTGTATATAGCTGCTAATCACATGAAACACTTCGGCATATCCCAATTGTCGGTTTTCATTTTAATGGCGTGAAAGTGGTGATTTTGTTGTAAGTGACAAAGGAGACATTGTATTTTAAGATAATTTAGCGGTTTACGAATTAACTTTTTAGAGATGTTTACATGCGATCGGAGAGGTCGGAAATTCCTTGAAGCAATTTTTCTCAATATAACACATTGGCTGAAAAGTCCCGTGCGTAAGCAAAAAACGCGTTTTTTGTTGTTGAAAATTGGTTTTATTAATCAACGTAATCTCTATTAAGGGTCGCTTTTGTAGAACGATTTATCATTTGCCTCAAAGTACGCCTATCACCATTTGCTGTCTACTTAGATGACAATCGTTTTGATTCCGGAATGAAGTGATGGATCCATGTCTCATCCATTGCCACATATCGACGCAAATATTCCGGTTTGTTACGTTACGTTTAATCATGGTTTAATCAGGCCAAACACTGCTCAGAATCATCAAAAAGTTCTTGCTTTTGGTTAACAGTGAGCAAACGCAGCATTCACTTTGAACAGAGCTTCTTCTCATAGTCAAATGCTCATGAATATAACACCAATATTTTTGATAGCTCTACGAACTTCACTTTTCGATCATTCAAAAGGACTTTTTTTGTTTTCTGGTGTTATTACCTCATTTGGACGTCCTTTACATTCTGCACCATCGGAGTCTCTACGACCACATTGGAAGTCAACAAACCATGGTTTTATTGTTGTATGTGATGGATCGGAGTCCTTATAAAACTTTTCAAGCCTTCGCTGGAACGATATTTTTCCTACCAAGAAGCAGTGTAAAATTAAAACACAAAATTGTTTTTATCCGTTGTTTTGGAAATAATAAAACTAGTGTCACACTTAGCACAATAACTCACAAATTTATAATTAGAATTTCATGAAATTTTTGACAGTTTTCTTTTGAAGGTTAGTACCAACTGAAAAAGCGATGAATGCAATAAACACCTAATATTATAATTTTCAAATAGACGTGCTTTAATACTTTATTCTGGATAAGTATTTCATTACTTTTAATAGTGATTTCTTATTATATAGATTTAGCGCCATCTGATTATAACATCCAACATCATTATTAAATATAGCATTTTATTCATTTCTTTTTTTAGAACGCGCTACATAAAATCTCTCGATTGTTAACAATGTTTTGAAACCGTTTTGTCATGTAAAATGATCCGATAATCCGTCTAATTCGTTGAGATAACGATCACGTCACATGTCCTAGCATGATATAGAAGAATCGAACGGCGGAGCTACAAGACAGATAATGCCGGCAAACGTACGAAATCAAACGAGAGAAATTCAAACGGACCACCCATCAGATTCCTTCCCGAAATCTTAGATCTGACCTCTTCAATCCTGCTCGAGCTTCAGGGTTGAATGCCTTCTAATAGAACAGTCAGTGTATTCAAATATTTTTTAACAGCATGTTCATGATCAGTTTACCTAGGTTTAAATAAAGGCCGAAAATACTTTTTAACAAATTATGACTTTATGAACTAATTTTAATTCTATAAATATTATGCTAAACGACAACTTCTTATGTATATGTTACTAAATGTTTACAACTCTTCTTATTGTTTTGATTTTGTTTCCAATGCAACCATATTCAAAGCAACATTATGGTAATAATGATTCTTTTATATCTATAAGACTCAATAATATTTGCATAACTAAGGTTAGACTTGCTTCACTCCACCATTAATATGTATATCAAAATAAAAATATAAAGTTTGTTTATTGAAAAATCCATTTCCAATATACAACAATTAAGTATTCTAAACTATTCTAATAATGTTTGACTCTATTTAACCGGCTGCCTTTCTAATATATTGTAAAAGACCTTCAATATTATTTTTTCTTAAAATATATTATTTTATATTGGTTTTAAACATCCAAGATCTATATCTGCATCTAAATCTACATAAGAATGAGCTTGGTTTCATCAACATGGTTTCCTTAGTATTATATATGTTACTGTTTCTATAAATATTTATCTTCAAACTGTGAAAGATATTTGAGTTTTTTACAATAATGTAAATATGTACACTCTAATTTGTTTATCTCAACCAAGTGTTTTATGGTCAGTGTATATGATCCTAATATGATTTTTGATGTGAATTTAGAACATCTGTTATTTAGATATTAAGTTACAATGGATATGGATGTGGATTTATGTGATTTTCGGTTCCGATTTGTTGAAAATGTTTTAAAAGGTTTATGGTTAAAAGTTTTTATCAAAAACACGTGCAAATGAGCAGTGTGGAATTACTCATTTACCGACAGATGGCTATTCAAATTTTGCCACTACTACAAACCTTTTTCTTGTCAATGAAATTGCATCTTTATGGTTTGTGCTCAATCGTCCCCATTACATCAACTTCTTCCTCTATTAGTTTGATTCTGAACTAAGGGGTCGTTGTGTCGGTTCCTTTTATTTTAGAACACACAATTTAGTGAAAACTACACAAAAGGTAGTTTTAAAGTACTAAAAAAAGCTCGATTATATCAGGTATGGCTGAAAACATATACACAATAATGTAAATCAGTAAACGTTGTTAAATATGTGTAACTGCACTAAGTAACTTAAAGTTAGTAGCCTAAAAATTATAGGAATAATATCCCTATTAAATTATCTATTCCGGTTGTTATCTAATCCGGTTGATGGTACAATTAATTCAATTTCAAAATATATGAATTTTTTTCTTACTTTTTTGCGACATTTTAAATCATTAAATATATCGAAATATATGAAATACTATTCAGATGTACTTTATATTTGTGTTTGTAATTGGAAATGTCTTTATAGATGATAGATGAAAATTCTAGAAGGAATAACCATCCCAGTTACGCCAGGAATCAGGCTGGTCTAGTCGAGATAAACCCTCGATGGTAAAAAGGAGACTTTAAAATATATAAAAAAACTTTCGAGGCCATAATATAATCATTTTTATTATTTCTGTAAGATACAAAAGATTTGTGGACCAAATCTACTACATCATGAAATCTTCCGCACTAGACTCCGCCTACCCATCGTACTGATAAATCCGCAACTGCATATGGCCTATTCAAAACAGTTGGGTGGTGGTGCGGTAAATCACACTGATCGGTCCGCTTAAGCAAATTAATAAAGCTAAAGTGGTATATGTTATGGTATTTTTTAAAATGTTAAAATTGTTATACTAAGTTTTGATGTCCTTTTTATGTGATTTGCTTTTGTCTTAAATATTAAAGCTACATATGAAAGTCAACACATCAATCATATATTTATAAAAAGCAGCTTGTAAAAAATTGTAAATTTCCCTGAATTTTAAATTCCATATGTAAAATGCGTTAAACTCAATTATCATTCAACTATGCAGCAGTTAATAAATACATACAATAATCTTGATGGCATTCCATAAGCTGACTGATATTCTCGCAAAAGATTTAACGAGGAAAAATAATCACGGATAATTATTTTCTACTAAATTGGTATCTAATAAACTATATTTCTCGTTTATTTCAATATGAAGAATATTAAAAAATAGTTTTAAAACAAATGTGAACGTTTTAAACAGCAATAATTTTCTTTGGCCTGGTATCCAATAACATTATATAGTATTTTAGAAAATTACTCTAAATTTGTTTTTCTACTAAAGGAGAATTTGACTTTCGAGTTTTCACTTTAGAGTTAGCGCTTCCTTTAAGGTAACACGAACAGATATATTGATTTATTTTTTATTCAGTGTTACCTTCTGTAATATGAATATCCCAGCTTATAATTTAATACTTTAGTACTAATGGTGCCACCATGGAAAATACGTATATACGGTAAAATATAAAATATAATTTCTTGAAAGATTTCATTATTGTAAAAATGTGTTTTCTGTTACTATTAGTATAATGTGTTTACATTATTGCTATTTAAGTATTAATATTGATATTATTATCGAGATCGCTTGATGCAAGATTTATATTTAGCAGTACTTTTTACGTATTAGTGATAACATTAATCTAACAACATTTGCAATAAATAAAACAGTTATTGTTCCATTTCTTATTTGTATAATCGTTTCTCAGTTATAAAAAGTTTTCTTTGTTTTGTTTACTTTCGGTTCATCACGTTGTAAGACAATGTCTTCATGATGCTATCACTTTCAACAAACATATGTCTTAATTTTATTGAATGTTTACATGTATTTTTATTAGCGATATTTATTAGTGAATATACTAAGTAAAATAACAGTTTTTCATCTGGTATCTGGCATCGAGTTATTTGGTGTATAAGGACGCTAATCATTTAACGTCTGAAATTGCATTCTCGACAGTCCTTACTTATGTTGTTTAGTTTGAAGAATCAATCACTTTTAGAAACATATGGTGATGCCACTCCATCATATTCCAATTGTCGGTTTTGATGTTAATGATTTAACCGTGATTTTGATGTCAATAACAAAACCATTTACATGACAAAAGTCGGCTTGAAGCAACATTACTCTCAACAAACTTTCATGCAGTTTAGTAATTGATGAATCAACTGTCTCCAGAGCTTGACATGCTATGGAAAATAACCTAAAATAAGGAAGATGGCGACTATATGACTAACTGAAAATACCATTTAGAACCGTTTCAACAACGCGGTTTCATTGCTTGCCAAAAAGAAGAGTCTTTTGTAGAGCATTGTGGTTACTTATGAGAAGGGGTTCTACTATGACAAACTCAAATGAAAAAAGCCTCTTATTAACCGTCAATAACATCATGTTAAACAAAAAGTAAAACACATTAGAACCAAAATAAAACAACTATACCGGTTAGTCGAAAGATACTCTAAACTTGATCTAAAATCAAAGAGCTTGATTTATAAGACACACATAAAGCCAATTTGGACCTCTGGGGTGCAAATATGGGGTTGTACTAAAAATTCAAATCAACTAGTCATCCAACGCTGTGAAAACAAGGTTCTTCGATTGAATACCCTATTGTAGCCTATCGCTACGTAACCAACGAGGAGCTGCACGATGAACTGGAAATCAAATGGATTTGCGAAGTTATCCAAGATTATCTCTTTAAACACGAAAGAAGATTACTAAATCATACTAACGTGGAAGCGATACAACTGCTGGACAGCGCGCAGGATGTCAGAAGATTGAAGCGAACCAAACCATACGAACTTATATAAAGTGTATAGCTTTAGTGTAAATTATAGCTAAAGTTATTATAATTTTATAATTGAGGAATACATATTGATGTATTTTCTCGCACTCGTCTTGCTTGTGAATTAATCCAAGTACAAATAAAATGTAGTAATAAATTAATTTATAATTAAGATTGTACTAAGTATATCTAATAAAGATGTTATCAAAAAAAAATAACCGTCATTAATCCAGCAGAGAGGTGCATATCGATACTGAAAAGGAATTTTCATAACCATGAAAGTCTTGCTCTGTATGTGGTGGTATCAGCAAGCTGTAGTCTATTACGAGCTACTAAAACTAAATAAAACTATTGGCACATATGTCTACCGACGGCAATTAAACAAATTGAACGACGTATTATTGCTAAATGACCAGCAATAGCGCGTAACAGACGGAAAGTGATTTTCTTACATGGTAACGCTCGATACACGTTACAAAAGTTGTGAAGGATACACTTTTGCAGCCCTAATGCGAAGTTTTTCGCACCCACGGTACTCACCACACGTAGCGATTCTGATTGACACCTACCAAAATGCTGTAGAAGTACGAAAATAGATGGTTCTTTCGACCACAGTCAAACGGACATTTTTCGACACAATTTGCCACATTGTAATAAAGGTGGAAAAAGTTGTAGAAAATGCTGAAAAATATTTTGATTAATATATATTGCATCAGGTTTTCTCAGTTAACACATTTTTGAGCACCTAATATATTACAGATTTAACATTTTTCCAATGACTGTTTTTGAAGCCATCTTAACGGAACTACTATTTTTAATTATTATTATTATTATTATTATATTTAATTATTATATTATATTATTTATTAAATGAAAGTATTTTTTTCCCGAATGTGAAAAAATATTGTAGAAATAAATCAACTAGAATGGAAAAAGCCGGTCGCAACACACTTGTGCATATCATAAAGGAAATTGGTTTGAAAGGTTATCATATAATAAGTTTTTTTTTAATTAATCTAGAACGTCAACATTCTGCACGTGGGCAATAAGTATTATTATATGATTGCAGTTAATTATAAAACTATTCTGACATGTAGTAGATCACTTCAGTAAGTGATCTACTGTACAACTTATAATCTAAATCTTATTCTAGATACTATTCTAGCTTATTTTAAAGGCTATCGTAACTTATTCTAAAAATTATTTTAGCTTATTCTAGAGATTATTAAATCTCACTCTATGTGTCTATTAATCAGTTCGTATGGCAGTTTGCGTTTGAGCTTCCGCACTTTACTGTCATCGCGCACATTTAACTGTTTGGCGAGTGCATTGGGATGCACTAATAGCCTTACAGAGTACTTCACACTAACACTCCGAATCACACTCGTTATGGGTTTTATGGGGATATCACGCTGAATCAGTTTGTTGGACACGTAATATGGGGCATCGACGATGACTCGCAACACTTTTTTCTGGAACCTCTGGAGGATATCTATGTTAGATTTGCTAGTAGTACCCCACAGTTTAATACCATAAGTCCAAATGGGCTTAAGTATTGACTTATACAGCAAAACGTTAATATTTAATGATAACTAAGATTTATACCCTATCAACCAATACATTTGGTTTAGTTTAAACCCAAGCTGTCTCCGTTTTGTAACTATATGTTTTTTTCCATGTCAAAGGTTGATCGAAATACATTCCCAGATATTTAACGTTGTCTGCTTGCAGAAGTTCATGATTATTCAATTTTACTGAGGGGCATGTTCTTCTACAAAGCGTGATTGTCACATCGGTAGATTTTGTCCCATTTGATTTGATACGCCACGTTTTCAACCACAATTCGACGTTGTTAAGATGAAGTTGGAGGTTTCTTGTGGCTGATATTGGATCCTCGTGTGATGATAAAATCGCTGTATCGTCAGCATATGTTGCAACAGTAGTGTTTCCTGAGGTCGCTAGGTCAGCTGCATACATAAAATATAACAATGGGCCAAGAACACTGCCCTGCGGAACACCCGAATATATTGGGTGTACGCCAGTGTATTCGTCACCCTGTTTGACAGTATAATACGGTTAATAAATTTTATATATAATATTAATGTGAATTATTTTATAGTGATTTACACCCAACAATTAATATGTCTATTAGAAGTTACTAACAAATAATTTACGCTGAATATCAAGCCCTTCACCACCCTTTCAACCAACATTTATTAAGGTTTTTTTCTATAAAGCAACACGTCCCAAAAGAGCGTATGAGACATAGTTGGACTTCCTATCGCATAGCTGTAATGACCGCCACTCATTCGTGTATTTCTCCGGTATATTCAGCCAATTATCCCGCTTTAAACCTGACAGGATTGATTGCCTATTGTTTGTCGGCATTGCCGTTCGACAAAGAGCTCCATTTTTGCTTCATATAGTCCCATTTACTCCGTAATCACGCTTTTCGACTATGTTCTTGTACGTGAGAACGCCGGCATCGAGTTAATAATGTCTTGTGCTTGTTAAGTTCCAGTAAAAAGGCATTAGTTCGGTCGTCTGAGAAATTCTATTACCTTTACGACATTTTACGGGAATAAACGATGGGATAACTGAACTAATGATTATTATGATTTGCAGTATGGAGATTATAGGTTACATGATTACATTTGCCGCAATCCTTGAACAGGAAATCTCTGGTTTAAGCAATACAAATATTTTTTATTAACAATTATTAGATTATACAATAATATTTTATTTTATTTATAACATTTTTACATTGGAAACTAAGTTCTATCCTATTTTACTTTTGAAAGCAATGCAATTTAATTGATATCGAAATTAATAAGTGGTGTTTTACAAAAGCTGCCGTATATAATACAATATTCCGTTTTATGTTATAAAACTATGTTAAAGTTATTATGTTAAATAGTATGTTAAACATATTGTTAACTTTCACGATATTTTAATGGTATATCGTGCTCTAATTACGAAAGCTTGTCAAAAGTGGTTTGCTGCTTTTAAAATTGGCGAATTTGTTTTACAAAACAAGGAACCACTCGGACAGCCTATAACGTTTAGTGTCGAAGAATTGTTCAATGAGTATCAAATACTTAATAAACAATAATGAAATTATAGAAATTACTAGAAATTGACTTCTAATTAATAGTTGAATTCAGTTGAAGTTCAGTTAAATGATTAATAAGGAAAGAAATTGTTTTCATTACACTATTTGTCACCTAGGAAGATTCCATCGGGTCTTACTTAGTGTCTATAAAAATATCCATGTATTAACAGTTTATTCTATTAAATACACCTCACAGCACTTCGTTACTAGATCAAATAGTTTCATTCATTTGAGTCTGTATGTTCTGCTAGAATATCATCCAAGACTTGCGATACGTCGGTGTTAATATGAGAGTGGAGTCCCTCCTTATGTTTCTTTGCGGTTCTCTTGATATCGTGATAGTCGGTACAAATCAGGGATTTGTTTAAAATTTGTATTTTAGTTATGTCATAGATTCATATCCGTTTTAGAATTTGCTTATACAACATAAACTTATTATATTGCGCACGAATTATTGAGATTTTCTTAATCAGTTTTTCCGATATATTAAATAAATTTGAAATGGTCGGCGTTGCTATCAACGACCCAATAGGCAACTGTGATTTGATGTTTAAAAATTAACGATCAACATTTAATGACGATCTTGGCCTCACCGGGAGGAAAATAATGATACATACCCACCTATGAATAATAGGTTTGGCTGGGTTTCACCCTCTAGAAACCTCCGACAACCGATGTTATGACCTCTGATGATACTGCTTTGGGTTGAAGAAAGGCAACCGTCCTCGGATAAGCGAGTGGGGGAACCAGAGCCTGGCAGGTGTTAGATGCCTATTTTCTCATTATCCTTCTCTATTATTCTGTTGTTTCTGTGAAAGATGAAATAACGAGGAAAACAATTTATAAAATGAAAGAAGAGAGATTTGTTTGGGTATTCGACGAATCATGGAACATTCAGTAGCATGATCAGTTCATTTTTAAAAACCTGAATTCATTTTACCAACAAGACAGGACTTAAGTTTATCTTAAGTAATCGTTCATTCTTATATAACAGATGTTTTATTAAGGTGGTATCCTAGTCAGCCTGTTGGTTCTGCTGATGAGTGAATGTAGCACGCGTACTGACAGTACAGTCGCTAATAACGACCAAGTTTCTACTTAAATATCAGTAATTTTTTATTGTTCACTAAATAGTTGTACATTTTCTACAAGAGTTTTTTTGATTTTAGTTCACTGATGTTCATTAGTGTTTATTAATGATTGATCAATTGTTCGGTGACCTAAAATTCGCTATTAAGCTTAACTTAACTATAGATGGTATGTCCGACCACTACTTGTTCCGATTCATGATATATGATCTATCATATCGCAGGAGTTCAATTATCATGAAGTTCAATTCTCATCAGCAAAAAACTATAGCGCCCCTTCAGTTGTATCTCAAGACAAAGAGTTCTTAAGGGTACTAGGTAGCCAGGGACAATGTTTTAATAATTATTTTTGAATAATATATTTTTTATTAAAAAAAGTTACAAACTAATTTTATTTAAAGTTCATTTAAAATCATTTAGTATTTTATAAAATATGCTTGGGTGTAATTTTTTTTGTTTTTGAAAACAAAAGCCCCAGATGCCCGATGATGACTAATTATAAAAAACAAAATTGTCCTGTGGAGATTAGTTCGTAACTCGAAAATTAAATTTGTATTTGTAGCTGTCCCACCCACATTATCAATATCTCGAATAACCACCAAGCCTATAATATGTATTGCAATGTGATACCTTAATGTGCACGAGTATTATATATCAAAGTTATATTTAGTCTGTATAAATAATGTACTGTGAGCGATAACATTTCAACAAGAGTTATATCGATAGGGAAAATGGGTAATATGATGACGCATAACAAGAACATTTTTGTTTTGTTGAATTACGTTTGTGTAAAATATGATGCTTTCAGTTTTCAAATATGCCATTTTACCTCAATATAATTTTTCTCTAATATAAAATTGAAATCGTATTAAGGACACTTTGCATATTCTAATGCTGTTTATGTAAATATCTTCCAGATAAAATAAGCTTCCCTTCTGCTTTTATCAAGTATGTGAGAATACCTGTTGTTATATAAATATTTTATTTAGGTAGTAGTTAGTGGTCGGTGAAAACCTTTATGAAGAGAACCTTATTCCTTGTTTTTGAAATAAAATTTCAATAAAGTTACTTTTTTATACGATATATAATCAGAAGCTGTGCTGATTTGATAAAGTGTCTGAGAAAATATATGAAAATAGTTATGTTAGACGTTTATTACGTTAATATATATTGTAATAAACATACTTAATAAAAATAATAATCTTTGTTTTACTTTAATTTAAATTGGTTCTATAAATCATAATTTATAGATTATGATAGAGGCTTTATAGTTATAACTTCACATAAACTGCATTTCCTACAATACCGCAACGCATTGGTAGTGGCATTATAATTCATTTATAATGACGAATCATATTTGATACACATATTTTTGTCCTGTATTCGTCTATTATTTAAATTATGTGTTGTTTAATAGGTATTAATAATTAATTATGTTTGCTTAATAAGCAGTAAACTAATTTAAATCTCTAAATGAAATAATTCATATTAATTTAATTTAAAAACAATTATTTTAAATCACGGATATGTTTATACATTGTTAATGTATAATAGTTTAAATACACTTATATGATTTAGTATCCTTTATCTCTCTATCATTGGCATAATCAGTGTGTAATAAATTCTAATTTAAATTCTGATTTGTGTCTAATTCTAAATAATTTGTGATTTTTTTTATAAATATTAGTTAAGGAGTAAATTCATAGTTAGAGATAATGATATTATCTAATACTTAATTACAGTAGTTTATTTGAGATAATTAGCATTTAATTCATGAAACACTTATTTTTGACAAATATATATTTTAAAATGGAATCTATGGAAAGATAATTTAGAGAGTTTCAGAGTTAAGTATATCTGAATTTTTATTTCATTCAAGATATGGCTTAATTGGTAATTTTTATGAAAGATTTATGTGAGCTAATTTTAATTACGTATGTTATGTTATTTCTGCATTGATAGTATTTACTTATTGATAATACTACTTATTTATTTCAGTTTATTTGTCAATTTTGCAATAAAATATAGCTTTGAAATATATTTTAGATGCAATATGTATTTTATTGTCATTATATATCTAATTTCCAAATACCATTTTTAACTTATAGTGAATGTCGAAGAAACTTTTTTACATTTTAAACTAATTTTATTCGATTCGCCTTAAATTCGTTTTATTAGTTATTTGAAACTACGTTTTAATGTGCTTATTGACATTTTTGATCAAATATCATCATGTTTAAATAAGTATTACACTTTTATTTGTTAGAGTGTTTTTAGCCATATAGATAAGTGATATAAGCAAATAAAACATATTGCGTTATATAACGAGAATTGTTGTATCATCAGTGATTATATACTTAAACATCAATTGCATTTTAATTAATGTGTTTGATGAAATTTGAAATATTTTTAGGAGCGATAACTATATCAGATTTTTAATAATTTCGGTACATAACAACCCGATATCGTGAGATTTCGAATTGGTTATAATATAAGTGATAATAATATAACTATCCAATATAAAAGCGTTGGGTTACATTTGCACTACCCATTAATAACTGAAACATAATAATTTTATGTCGTTGTCCCTAAATGAATTAAAACACTTTCTTATTAAAAACTTATTTATAATAATTATGAGGTAATTATGATATTTATATACATAGATATAATTATATAATAGATGAATTAACAAATGATATTAAAACTGATTTATTAGTTGTTACTTTCTGTTATGTGTCATTTTGTTAATATCGAAGATGTAAAATTACAAATTAGCATTTAATTATTTCAGAAAAATTTGGATATCTCATATCTAATTTTACAAATTGACAATCTCTCTCGTACTTGTATAAGAATAACGCTGTGTGGGTTGGCACAAGAGAATTATCCACATTGTCACCGAAGCAGAATATACCTGACCATAAAATCTTGCTATGCATATGTTGGATTCAGTAAGATGTAGTGTATTACGAGATACTAAAACCAAATTAAACGACTACTGCAGCTGCCTATTGACTTCGATTGAACAAATTGTTGCATAAGAGGTCGGTAGATAAAAGGTCAATAGATATGATAACGCTTGACCAGACTTTGCAATACAATAAAAGGCAATGCACTGCTGCCGGTCGAATATTAAGTTCTACTACACCCAGCGTACCTACCAGTCATATAGCTTCTTGATTATCCCTTGTTTAAATATTTGCGAAATGGCTTGGCTTGCATACAGTTTCGAAATGCTGAAAAAGTGCGAAAATGAATCGATGATTGGATCGCTGTCAAACAACGATGTTCTTTTACACCCCTGCCGTCATATTAACAGTAAAAGTAGTATAAATGAAGGATGAAATAACAATTCTTCTCAATATTTGCTCTTTTAAAGAGAAAAAATATTGATTAAAATACATGCAATTATTTAATAGGAAGCATTTAAATATTATCAAATTAATTAAAGATATGCCTTTATCGCCATTAATTTAAAGGTTTTATTGAAATTTGTTTTTGTTAAATTTGTTATTGAAAATTATTTTAAATTTATACATGTAATAAATGAAGAATCTTTGAACTTGAGACTGTTAGAGAGATAACTCAACTGACAGAATAAGATAAAACATACCTGAGTGTGTGATATTAATAGAATTCAATAGCATAAAACATTTTTGTTACGAAATTAATTACGAAAAAAATACAATAACTTTTCAATAAAACGGTGCTTCTTGTTTCTCCAAACCGAACTCGGTAAATCTATTTAAATACATTACTAATTAAACCAGCGGTATTTCGTCCAATTAGTGAGACGAAAAACGTAGACGATTTCGGGCAGACGAGCGCGAGCGCGATGAAGAAAAAAAAACAAAGAAATGGTACAGGTGACGGTGCAGGAATCGCAAACGAAGAAGGAGGAGATGGAAAAAAGGAAAATTAAAACGAAAACACGAACGTCAAGCTCGCAGAACTGGTCCCAGGCGCCGAGAAAAGATGTGGACCGGTCTGCTTTGAGGCTACAACCACTAATAACCGACGGTTGTTAAAATGACCATGCATTTTTTGTCGATTTTTTTTCAATTTGAAGGAAATATTTATTTGAACGTTGACTAAGAACCCCTCGAAGCTTTAAAAAAGAATTAGTAATTAGTATAGCTCTAATTAATTATAATTATACCTTCAGTTAATTGGAATCCTAATTATAATTAATTATAACACTATAATAACAGTTATTTTAAATGATTGCTTATAATCAAACCATAAAAATAATTAAACCTATAATTATGGTTATAATGATTATTCTTAATAAGAAAATAACTGATATAAACATGCTGGGTAACAAATAATAAAATTGTTAAAATATAATTTTGTAATGTCAGAATTAAAATATTGGACCATTGCTTGTATTTTGGCAAGTGATATTGGTAAAAATCGCAGGTATTATTATCTGCAAATGTTATGGTGAATTTTACGTATCTCTACATAAAATAATAGCTTTACATGTAGTATTATTGAGTTACTTAGACTAGGCAAAGAATCTGCGAGTCTGGAGGGCGGAAACAATTTGTAAACGCTGAATTGCGATGCTCATTGGACTAAAACTCAAAGAATTTTTAGATAACTCGCCGAATATCTATCTATCAACATTCTATGTGAAACATCCAAAAGGACGGAAAATGGCTATCACATTAGTTTGCTTGCCAGAGAATAGAAGAAGAGTTTTCTGCTACTATTGTGATGACGAAAAAATTGATGTACTAGGACAATCTTCAGTGCAAAAAGCTTAGTTTATATATTAAACCAGAAGAACCATCCACATTGACACCGAAGCGGAATATTCATGGTCATAACCAGACAGGTGGGATCTAAATTTTAAATTAAAATTTTGATTAAATGATGCACTGTTCCAAAGAAAATACCAGCATTAGTTAGTAACAGGCACACAAAGTAATCCCCTCTTGTATAACAACACTCGGCAACACGTTGCAAGAGTTGTGAAGGATATAAGTTATCAAGAAGATGAGAAAAATGAATTTCTCTCAATAAATTTTAAAGTGATTTATTTTAAATAAATTATTACTAATAATATTATGTCTTATGTAACTTATTATGTACGAACAATTTAAATTTTCTTCCAAATAACTAATAAATTTTCTTGTAATTTGAATCAGAGTTCTTTTTTTTCCAACATGTTGTTTCCAACAAAGTTTTCCATCAAAATTCATCTCAAGGTGCTTAGCATTGTTACTCTATTGGATAATAGTATTATTCATATTTATTGGTATATGAATATATATGAATAGTTTGGTCGTAGGTGAACTCATTATACACTGATTTACTATCTTTGACTTTCATTCTCCATATATTATAATGTATACATAGTAGCGTATTCTATTTTTGGTGTCATAGGGTATAGGGATGCAGAAAATATATCGATATTTTTGGCCGATATATTGATAAATCAATATTTTTTTAGTCCATATTTTTTGAAAATAAATAAAATATAATTTTTAATAAACCTTTAGAATTGATACTTCATTTGAAAGGTTTGGCGAATTTTGGTACTTAGTTTTAATATTTGACTTTTTTTATTTTTTTCTTAAAAATATCGATATATTTTTTGCAAAAAATATACTGATATTTTTTTTCAGTGGCCAACACCCCTAATAGGGTGGCTAAGGGCAGACCGAACATTGTCTCGCAGTATATTTGCTTTTGTTCCTTCCATTGTTGAGTAAGCTTCTTTGTTTATCCCTAAATATCCTCCTCGACTTATACGAGTTCCTTATGCTAAATTTTATTAAGGGCTTTTACAACGTCCAAAAATATGGCCGAGCAAACACCCTTTAGGATTTTTCAATAATGTATATGACTCTATCGACCTAGTCAAATGTTGAATTGATTTTTTCAATATTTGTAAACATCTAAACATATCTATTATATTAAATATATTTTATCCACTTATCAATTGAACTGTTTTCTATTACGATATTGTAAAATAGAACCATGTATATTTGATATCGCGTAAAATATCCAAAAAGTTCCTGTTTATATTCGTCCGTAAATATATTTTAACGAGTTCCATGTTGCCTAACAAACTGAATAGAATTGTTATTTTAGTAAATGGGAGGTTTTTAGGTCAAATATTTACATACAATTAATTTAAATGGCCTCTTAATGGTGATGATTCCTGTTTTATATTCTTGCTTATAGATACATTTTATCTATGCAAATGTAAATGCTTTTTAAAAAGTAATTAAAAATAACATAATGTTAAATGTTTATTTCGGTTGATTTGTATCGCATTTTTTCGAATCTCTGATAAGTTGGCTATGGTGTTTTTCGAAAACCATGAAAATATATGATCTATTGATGTTTTTGTTACATAATGATGCTCCCAAACAAAAATGAATCTGATTTTATTGCTGTTTCCTTTACATTTGACACAATTTTTCTTCTTTGTTTTCGACTGCGTTCACATCACAGAAAATTAATTTATACACTCCTCTTGTCTTTTGCTGTCTTGCAGTAAGTTTAATTGATATTTTTATTTAGACAAACTAGATAATAACATTTCGTCCTTTTTATTTTGCTCGCAGTTTCCATTTGTCTTTTGTTCTTTACCGACTTTTATCGTATTTAACGTCTATCGTATTCAATGTCTAAAGGGACACATAGATCTGCTATTGAGTAGTCCATGTCGTTTGAGTATACCTTTAAATAGAACAAATAGGGTTCTATATTGACCTGTTGCAACCATACAGGCTAAGAAGGATATATTTTTACCTCGTTCAACATTTGTCACACTCACATCTTTTGGTCGATTATTAAGCGATTATTAAGATTATTAAGCGAAATCCCTATTTCATCCACATTTGTCCCTATTTGGATACGCATTCAGATCTTCCTCTCAAAAATTGGTCTTGTCGAACACTGTTTCCAAAGTCTCCAAGTATTCGGCCACTTTTTCCCTTTTCATATCATGAATCCTTGCTCTTGACATTCCGTCTGGTTTCCGTTAATAGTTAACATCTTATTTTTTCTATAATGCAATAAAACCAATCTGACTAGTCATTCCTACTATATTCCATCTTTTTAAATTGGTACTTCATTTTAAAGGTTTAGTGTATTTTGGTACTAAATTATAAATGTTTATTAAAATATATCAATATATATATTGTAAACAAATATCGATATTTTTCTCGGTGGCCAACACACTTATTCCAGAGTGGCTGCATCTATAATTTAAACCAACAGAAGCAGAAACATTACATTCCGAGTTAACGCGATGTCCGCAATATGAACGAATTCCTTATTTTGGTCCGATTCACCCAGTGATCCGATTCGCTTATTCCAGAGTGACTGCATCTATAATTTAGAAATAGAAAAGCAAAATTTTATTGTTATAACAGAGCATTACGTCTGATTTATATAAATTATTTATAAATAATAATGATACGCAGAAAATAATACCATCAAGTAGTACAATATGTTAATTTTGGTCCAGATGCTATATAGAAAAACATTTTAACATGGATATTCGAAAAAAGGTCATGAAATTCTTAACCATATGAACATGTTTCATCTTAATATATCTCATTAATAAAACTCTGAATCATTTAAATAAAATTGCGTATCAAAAGCAACTAGTTACTTGGATTCCACATGAAATAATATTGAAATATTTAATGGACCGAGTGTCCATTTCGATTTCTTTCTAAAGAATTACAGCTAAAATGTAACGAAATTTATACATTTTTGAAAAGAATAATGACAAGTTATCAAAAGCTTCATAAATGAAAGGTGACGGACGCTAAGTGTTTGATGGGATTTAAAAGAAATTGCTTATCATGCCCTGCTCGAACCTGGCGAAACCATTAATCATTACAATTATCATGCAATATTATTAAATCATTATCAAAATTAATCAAGAGGAAATGCATTGTTTTCCGTCATAACCTTTCACGGCTCCTCCAACTATCAATTCCTCCAGTCTCTGCAAAGCTATCTTAATGGTGTAAAGCTGTGTTCAAAGGTGGCTAACGAAAATGTTATACTACGAAATGCGATAATGAAAATGCTTAGTTAAGTTTTTCGCTCAGAAGTATCGGACATTAAACTGCTTTTTACCGATTCATTATAAATAACGAGGATTTTACTCATTTTCAAATATTTCCTTTACACAGTAGATAAACACCTAATGCAAAGCAGTAATTATAAGGGGTAATTATTGTAAGAATATTTATTTTGACCACCTCTCCCATATGGCCGATGGCACTGAACTTCAAATTTTAATTATTGCGATTATACATGCGTTTAAAGAAACATACTTTAAATCTTACTTCTGACGTTATCGATTCTAATTGGGTAGTATATTTTGCGTATTCCTTATAAGCTAAAGCCTGCGACATTGCTCTACCTTAATAAGAATACAAATAAGGCCGCGACATTGACAGCGTATCGACATGGAAAACCAGCGTGTGTGTTAAAAAGATAGAGCGAGAGAGATAGAGCACAAGACAGACAGAGAGGTGGTCGAACATATCGGTCCTGATGTTCGGTTGTTTTGCATACTTGTTCGCCAATTAGAATAAATCAAGCAAGCGGTGAACCAACGACATTTCGAAACAAAGCACCCAATTAAAATGGCATGGCTTTTCCATGGGATTTTATCGAAGTAGATTAAGGGAGATAATGAGGTTTTTTAAAGTCTCTTTTTAAAGTTTCAAAAGTCTCTTGGTTTATTGTTGAACTTTAGATCCACCACTAGGATGATGGTTAGGGTGCAGCCTCGATTTGGTGGTAACTGAACTTACTTCAATCATCTACAAATAAATTATGCTTTTAATTAATATATTCATCTAGCTATTTATGAAATAATATAACATATGTCAACCGTACTGATGAAATACCTAATTTATTTGAAATGATACAGATTGTGGATCCAGTGATATATTTTAAGAAATTAAACAATAGTTATAATGAAGGTCTATACTTAAAATACAATCAGATAAGACAGCAAAAATGTGAAGTGGATGTTATGTTTACTGTAACTTTTGAAGAATTTGCTATATAATACATAATCAATTTTAAATTGCTATTGCCATACTCATATGTTTTTTTTATATTCCAGGTACGTAATAACAAAATACAGTTATGATTATATATGGCTAGAAAACATAAAGAAGGTAAGTTACTAAATGATTATAAGTTAGAAGCATTTAAATATCACTTTTAAACTACATTTATAAAATTATGTTTTTTCATAGACCATTAAAATGACATTGATAACGGTTTACTACGGTGAGCAATATTTACTTCAATTTTCAACAATCGATTAAAGCAGTTAAAATAAATTGATATAGCAAATTATGTAATTATTTATAATGTATTTAAAGACAATGTTCTATGGAAAGTCAGATTCAACCTCATTTAAAATATTTTCCTTTATAGATAAAACTTCCAATTTTAAGAGTTTTAACAATATATAATAACTTTTTATGGCAATTATGCTAACATTCTCGTATAAATGGCTGCCAAGATGAACAAAAAAGTATATTAAAGTGTGTCTTGCGAAACTATGATTATTATTTAGTTCAATTTTATTTGTTAAACTTCAGCGATTTATATCCACATTATTTCGATTGCTAACACTACCTCTTTCATATTGCATAGATTTTCTTAACTCTATTTTTCTTAGGTGCTGCCCTTATTTCTAGCATATATATATTTCTCCATAATATTTTTAAATTATTTGTGTTAATTTTTACATAATTTTTAATGTCATTAACATGGTTCTTTCTTTCAATGTTCAACTCAAACCCAATTTCTTTCTTTGAAATCACTGTTGCCATATACTAAATTTATAGATATTAATAAGCAAAAGCAAACTTTTAATATTTTAAGGTTATGTTGTTAGTATACGAGACACTTTTTATATCATTTATTGGTTGTTATTTCACGAACGCTTCAATAAATCAATCACAATTTAATAAATCAATTATTATAAATATATAAGTTATAACTAGATAATAAATATTTTGATATCATGATTTCGTTAATAAGGTAAAGAAAAAAAGCTTTACTACTAATAACAATTTTTTGTACAGAATAATATTATTAATTTAATTAATAATAATTTTTAATATTATAAATTATATGTATATCAATATTAGTTAGTTAGTTTTCCAATTTATTACATTATTCTAGGCTTTTCTTAATCAGTTTTATTTTTAATTTGTCTTTAGTTAATTGCAAATTTAAATAAAGTATTAAATTTTAGTTAAAATAATCTACATTAATAACAATTATATATTATATATCCAAATTTCCACAAAAATTACTACATGCTATATTCCGTTAGTAAATCATAACCTATTTTTATTTTAAAGACTAAAACTGCCGGGTTAAAAGTCCAGAACAGTTATTGGCTTTAAAGCTACCTGTCCATATTTTCCTCGTTCTCGGTAAGCAACTTGTTCTCTTTTATTGTTACCGTTGGAGGTACCTGTTAAAATTCAATTTGTACTTTTTGTGGGGTGTATAAAGTCAGGTGTCAAAAAATGTTAATTTTAATACGCCTACCTGGTGCAAGAAGAGCCCCAGTCCTATTAAATTTGTCATGTAGGCCCGAGCTGCGAGAAAAGCACTACAAAGAAATGAGCGCTCGTTATTTTGACGTTAAATCGTTATTTATTGACCAGACAATAAAACGCGTAGGGTTCGGATAGGCGTAGAGTCTATAAAAAAGAAGAGATTGAAGCGTTTTATGCCGTTCACGACAAAGGAATATAGGCCACGGGTACGCAAATTAATACTTCATAGAATTTTACGTTAAATTTGTGGTGTGCTGTCTAACTGGAATTGTAAATTTTTGTTTTTCAAAAGTCATTAAGCCCCGGCTTGGTTGGCGCGGTGGTAAGGGCAACAGAACGGTCCACCTACTGTTGCGATATTCGCGGGTTCTACATTAATATGACCCATCGCTTCTCTTAAAATAGCGGTCATGCTCTTTTTTTATGCTTTTTGTGGTTCTTCGATCAATAGTAAAGTCAATTCAATATTCCATTCAAATTCCATCATTTGATTAAAGAAGATGACATTGACAGATATTTGTGATAAGACGACAGTAAAATAATCCCAGCGTTTGATTGGTTAGTTTAAAATAGTTATGTAGAAACCTGTAAGGAAAATACTTTGCTTTGATTGGTCTGCCATTTCCCCTGATTATTTTGTGACGTCACATTAATTGGCCAATAGTATTTAAATAAAAATCAAATTTAAATTTTAAAATTAATTTATTACAATAAAATCCTATACAAATATACATAAGTGTAAATAATATAAATATATATAAAAAAAAGAAAAAAAACCATTATGAACTCTATTCTAGGCAATATTAAAATATCTATAATTCTTCTATAACGCCTTCCCATATATGTTTAGTGCCATCAATTTTATGGGATCTATTAGAGTTCTAACTTATCTTGATATATTGAAGGTAAACTTTAAATCTTTCCCTGTTGATATTGCATTAACTTCATTAAACCAAAAATACAATCACACCTCATAATAACTTAAAATTAGGTCTTGAAAATCATTATGGATTGGACAGTCGAAACAGTAAAAATTTATGTGTTTTTTAAAAATATTTAGATTTTAGAGTATTTAATCTGTGGAACTACTTAATATAGAATATAGACAAATATTGCATTCTGTCTCTTTTTCAGAAGTTTTGTTAAATAGCCTGAAATAAGACTAAAATACAATATTAGACTCTTCTATTCCTCAGAGCAAAATTCTCTGGAACTGAAAATATAGACTCAACTGGTGATTTAACAACCTCAAATGGTACTAGATCTCCCGTTAAAAAAGAATTTAAACTAACATGTTCATCTTCTTCACAATTTTCTCTGGGAGAATGATGTGAAAAAATTGAAGTGATGAGCCCTTTTAAAAATTTCTCGAACATACTATGGGAAGAATGCTGTTTCTACCTCCATGACCTCTAATAGATCCAACAAAAATCTTTAAGCAATCTTGGTTAAGATTTGTTAAACAAATGTAGTTATTTGTAAATTTAGACAAAATAGATTTCTTTCAGGTAATAAATCCTCTAAAAGTAGCAATTAAATTTTTAATTGATGGCACCATAACAAATATTTTCTTAACAAGGCAATCAAATTTAAATATATAATTCCTCTACTATAAAATGATTGAACAGTGATTGTTCTAAAAAGTTAAAGTATTGCAAATATTTTAGGGATATTTTACAATTAAAAGTAGTATTTATTACTACTAATTATTCAGTTATATTAATTGTTACCTTCTTGTAAGACTTCTTTATGCAGAGACATCACACTGACAGCATACGAACAACTTGGTAGATTAATTGAATTTTATTACTACTTCATAAGGTTTTGAATTTCTGTAAACAAACAGAAATATATAAACAGACATGTAGTAGATAGATAATTTTATATGTACCTGATAAAACCAATGATGTATATGCATTTACCCAAATACCTGTTCGTGAAGGAAGGATAATTCTAAATTTTTCACTAAAATGCCCATAACAAACACCATGACGTTGATATATTTGCATTGTGGTTTATCCAGGTAATTTACTACTATTTACTTGATCAACCCATTTTTGGAAAGGAGCGAGATCATTCTTTGGGAAACAATGTCTAATTTCCGTAGTAGAATTTTACCCCGTACACTACATCTTTTACTACACTGACGCATTGTCATCAATTTTTATATTATTACTCCATAATAATTAATGTAAAACAGAAAATATGCACAACGTAAAACGAAAATTTCGTGATCTAAACAAAAACTATAACCTACAAACAACTAACATAAAAATGGACGTCCATAGAAAATGCTGATTTCACACAATTTGATCGACCAATCACATTTCATGTTAGTGGCGGCACCAGGAATTTAAACTAGCCAATCACAATTTGCGATCGCAGCGCTACAGTTGATTGAACTAAACAAAACATTTCCCCAAGGTCGCCTATACCGTGAAATTTCTATTTTTTTCACATCTACGCGTTGTTGTTTACGAGAGAGTTGGGGTTAGAAAGTAATTTTTAGGTTAATTTTATATTTACAAAAATTTTTATACTGAATTGTATGAAAATAGAATTTGTTTGAAGATTATAGTAAAGGTAAGAATTAAAAATGGTCATATTTGTATACTTTATACATATAATATTTTGATTTGGCATGTAATGTAAGGATACTGTAAATATAAGATGGAGTTTATAGAAAGTATGAAGTAAATTGATAACATAAGATTTGAAGCTTTGTGATTTATTATTTCTTTCGGTTTATATAACTCCCCGGAGCAAAAAAATTGAAATAACATATCGTATAACAAATTTTATTGCAATAAATGGAATGAACAAAATAAACAAAAAATTAATCCATAAAATAATAACAAAAAAAAATTAAAATTAATAATAAAAGTGAGATACACACAAATAATACAAATAAAATATTCATTTAGACATAGTATAGATTAACACATTTTTTATCACACTATCTTCTATTATTATGCTTAAACTAGCAATTGATTTTCATGCGAAAATATGATGAAAATGAAAAGTTGTTGGAACTCTTTTAAACCAAGGGTTACAAAAAGTGGTTACAAAATTGTAGAAACTATGAATTTGATGCCGAATTATTAATGTGTTACTTACTTTAAGCAAATGCTGCACCGGTGCTCTTGTTTTGTTTAAAATATAAAAGCAAAGTTCCAAAACCTTACTGGAAGTATTTCACACATAGTAAAAATTTACTTATCAATTTCAATTTTGTATTAGAATAATTTCAGTCTTTGAATAAAATCATAATCACATATATCCATTTAAAAACTTTTTAATGAAAAATCTTAGAGCTGAAAATTATAATATTTAGGTGTGATACTTTCTGCTTTTAACCTCGATGGTTTTTCATAGTTTGTTAATGGTACCGTTAACCCAACAAAAAGACACGAATGACGTGATGGACACTCGTCATCGCCGCGAGGAGGTAACCATGGTATTGATGGACACGGTCTGCTTGGCAAACTGACTATTGTTGTGATCGAACCATTGTGCCGGAAAGGGTCATATTCCCCGACTAGTTTCATCGATACCGTAGCCTAGCGTAATATATCAATATCTGGAGAATTATTAATTTATTTATTGTGACAAATAGGCAGAATATTTTTAATTAGAATTATAACTTAAACATCGATTTTTTTATTTCAGGCGTAGTGATGATTTGCTAAACTATTGAAAATGTTGATTCTATTTATTATGTTTTAGAAATAGACCTAATTTTATTCAAATAATAATCATTTCAGAATTAGTGTCGTGACAAATTGAACAATTCCACAATCTTTTCAATCTTAGTAATAAAGGCTGTCTTCATGGAGTACCTTATTTGTCTATATAGAGTACATTGCATCTTGCGCAAACTTAGTGTGTATATATTGGTTTGCTTTTGCAATTTCCATTTTATCTGAGAGCAAACAGCATTGCAACAGCATAGAACAGGCAAACAATATCTTAAATGACACAGAAAGTCCCGTTCTTTCACAATACATGCCCAATGATTCATAATTAAGTTTAGCAATGACGTTTTAGTTAAGAAAAAATTTTAAAAAAGTTTTGACAACTATAACTAATTTTCTCATTAAATGTCACTTTTCCCTTAAAAAAGCAATATTTTATAGACACGAGAAATTTCTTTTTATCAATTTTTTTTAGAATAACAAAAGTTGCTTCACTCAAAATGCTATAATTCACAAACTAATGATCCGAGAGCTGTCTAATTTATACACGCATCTTCTGAAGGTTATGTGTAATAATATTGTATACAGAATATTGCGAAAAATAACTTGTTTAAAAATATTATAATTTAGTTCTGACCCGACCAAAGAATAATTCAAAACTCGTCCACCATTTTAATTTTAATTTGTTCTAATTGATAACACCTCTAGTCTGACTGAGCGCCGAAAATCAGTCTCTAAAATGGACAACTTCTTAGGAGAAACGTCGTACGGAATTTAAATATTAGATATACAAACAAATCTCCGGTGTGCTATGCTAATAGTAAACCTCAAATATTGGCGATTTTATGTCAGCATATTATATGTTTTTCTGTTCTTTTTTCTATTCGAATTTTATACTGAGTAAACCGAGAATTTTTGTTTTATTTCTTTAATTTTATTTAAGTATAAATTGCTTAAAATTACTTCAGTGCTCCTATAACTAACTAAAGTCTTAAATATCAGTGCTTAATTTAATAATTATATTTTTTGTCCGATATATAATGAGATATAAAATAAAAGCGTAATACAATATACAATACACAATAATCAAAACGAATAGTGCTGATAATTATCTATTTATTAATTATTTTCTATTTGCAAAATCTTAGAATCTTTTTAACAACTCAATTAAGTCGTATATTATATGTGTGGCATTAGCAACCGAGTCAAAGCAAGGATCTAAAAACAAAATATCCCATCCCATTATAAATTCAGTTCAGGTTTTAATTTTGGCATCCTCTCTGGTTTATAAATCATCTTCATATGAATACAATCAATTGTCCAGTGAGTAACAGGACTCATATCCTCCCCATATAAGCACTACTATTTTTTTTATTGTTATTAAACACTATTAATATGTCAATACGCTGCTGCTTGATTTTGTTGAAGTAATTTATGGTTTACATCCTGATAAAATATTCACGAATTTTAATACTGGAATATGTAAAATATAAACATTTCCTATGTACGGAAGTTTCCTTTTATGATTGGTGTTGATGTTTCATGATTCTTTACGTCATTTGTTTCAAGGTAATACATATTAGGCATATAACATTTCGAGGACATAACAGTGCATTGGTTCAAGGTCACATATAATTAATTTTCATCTTCATCAATGGCCTTCTTCATATTTTAACACGATGAAACGTACATCGAGCTGTTATAATTTATTTTATATCTAATATTCGTCTACTTCCCTATATATATATATATATATATATATATATATATATATATATATATATAGATAATGCTATACTAAATATATATAATTCGTTTAGGCTTGCGCGTACATACTTCAAACCGTGATATTTACAGCAGAAGACGTTGCCGTAGTGAATGAATGATAATATAAAATTTTGGGAATGCCTATCTTCCGGAACCAAACCAAACTAAATTATCTTCCACAATGTCCAATATGTAGCAATTTAATGCCATCTCTATAGATGTTCAAAAAAATTAATTGCTTCTTTCACTAATCACAAATCATGTGCGCTTACTTACAGCCTTCTGCTGCGCCAAAGTCATCACGATCCTTCAAGATAAACTAATAACCAATAAATATATCTTTATATTTTGTTAACACTTAATCTCTTAATCTTTATCTCTATATTTTCTTGTAACTACACAAATAGTAACTGGTTTTTTGAATGTTATATTAAAACAAATTAAAATAAACTAGCAAATCTCATATTTATAAATTAGGTTTTAATTTAGTACTCCATTCTTGATTTTTATATGAAGCTTCTTAGAGGTATGGTAATTTATTTTGAGAGGATCGGGTCTTACAAATCATTTTCATAACACTGAAATCGTGTAAATCAATTGCAGCTATGTGGTAGACAGTTATACTTTAAGATGATAAAGTAAGACATTCCAACCGTAAGACATTCCATAACTGATGTGGCTGAATGTCATTATCCAATTATTTTTCTGTATAGCTGAGATATTTATATATTATATTTCAGTGTTCAATCTAATGTATAATTTATAAGCTCCGGAAACAACATACATCAAACATGTAGCAAATTATGTTTTTTACATTGTAGTGGCATACCATTTTTCCATATACTTTTTAGGTTTATTATAATGTCACAAGCCACTAAATATACCAATAATTTTGGTAGTCAACATATAGGCCGTCCAATAAAATAGTCAATGCACGTCAAGATGACCAATTGCAAGAGATATCTGTTGCGACTGAAAGTGTAACTGAGAATATATTGCCAAATATCTTTAAAATTCTCCAAAAGTTATAAACCGGGAAATATTGTAAACCAAAAGTTTAATGCGGCACATTGCAAAGAGTGCTGCCGTTATAAATTTTGATGACATGTATTGGCTGTTTTAGTGGACGGGCTATAAATTGATAAATTATTACGTGCTTGAAACAAAAACAACAGGGACAACAAAAATAATTAAAAACGTTAGAAAAATTTTAAATAACTTGAAAAAATGCATCATTCTCGAAAAAAGTATATTCATTAATAAATTCAGTTGTAGACGAATATTAGATATAAAATAAATTATAACAGCTCGATGTACGTTTCATCTTGTTAAGATATGAAGAATATATATATATATATATATATATATATATATATATATATATATATATATATATATATATATATATATGTTCAATTTATTTTTATTTTATTCTTGACTGTTTTAACAGGCCATTTCGAATTCAATACAAACATATATATAATATTAATGAAAAATAATTATATCCCGTCA
Source organism: Rhynchophorus ferrugineus (assembly GCF_030347505.1). Lineage (NCBI taxonomy): Eukaryota > Metazoa > Arthropoda > Insecta > Coleoptera > Curculionidae > Rhynchophorus > Rhynchophorus ferrugineus. Next base: position 49,307,454 of record NW_027472580.1, read on the forward strand.
ACGATTATCATTATCTAACTGTGATAACGCCAACGTTTATCTTGTGTATCAATGCTTTTATAGTAAACAGAGATAAAGACATGAGACTGTTTGATAGATGAATGTACGTTTACTGACACGCTGTAAGAATTAGAATTTAAAAGCAATCAAGTCTACGGGGCCACCGAGCACGTAAGGAATGGGCATTGCATATGAATCAGTTCGTTGGTTTTCAGATTATGATATTTAAAAAATGCAAGTTTCCTAATCTAATCATATGATTAGAAAACTCTTCAGATATGAATTCTATTATAAAAAAATATATTCGTTGAAATTGAAATCAGTCGTTTGTTTTTCAGATTATGATATTAGTTATAATGCAAGTTTCCTAATCTTATCTTACTATTAGAAAATACTTCAGATATGAGGTCTAATTTTTTTTTTGATATTGTGCTAATTTTATTACATTGAAATTGAAATATTTTTAACCAACCAATATTTTATATATAAAGCCTGCATTCAAACAAAATGTCAACTTATACTGGTAAAAACTTGGTAAATTGAAAATATGTTGTGTTGGGATAATGAAAACAGGTTAAGAATGCCGAAAACATTTCGATATATCCCTATTTTCGGCCATTGTATTTGTAACCGATATATCGATATTTTTGTTAGCCGATATTTTTAGATATTTTTCAAAAAAAAACTTTAATTTTAAAGCGATGTTTATAAATATAGCTACTTTTTAAAATGTTTAAAGAATATTGATATTTTTTTGTAATTCTATCGATATTTCAATCTAGTTTGGCATGTTAGTAAAACATTTATGAGATTAATATAACTCAATATATATATATATATATATATATATATATATATATATATATATATATATATATATATATATATATATATATATATATATATATCGAATAATAGATATTTTAATGTGATTCATGAACTCATAATTTGAATATTTATATATAAACGTTAAAACGTGTGATTTCATATTTTAACTACCTTTATAAAATATTTTACCAATTATAAAGTGTTATGTAATTAATATCATAATATAATATGTTTATTTACTTTTCCAATAAAATTGTTCCATATATCCAGTAAACATTCAATATATTTCAAAATTGTTCAGAAATTAGAAATTATTTTGTCTATTTCTAAGATAATTTAAATTAAATTTTAGAACACAAAGATAAAATACAATTGTATGATATACAATGTATTGAAATAAGAGGTAATTCTGCAATTTTGTCTAATTCAATATTGGATAAATAATTCTTGACCTCGCATCGAAAGTTTAATGAAACTTACCAAAGGCATCTTTAATAACGCTGGTTGGTTTAGTATCTAATAATTTCAATATGTCAACAATATTTTACCTATATTATATCACAAAAGACGAGAAATGTATTTCGGCTTAAAAATAATAAGTAATTTAATTGCTACAATTGATTGCTTTAACTTTAATTGTTAAATATCCAATCCGTCATAATTAAAATTGTCAAAAGTCATAACCATGAAAAAAGAAGACAACAAAAGAAACTCATTCATTTCGTTTGACACGTCCTCTTGGCAGATATATAATCAATGAGACATATTTATTGTAGGCCATATGAACCTAATTATTTTAAACGGCTGTAAGAGGCCAAAACGTTGTGCACCATACATGGCTAATCCGGACATATATGAGACCTTTGTCCTGTAATTTATCGCCAATGAAGAAGTGGCGGCGACACTAAAACGAACAAGAATAAATCGCAGTTATTTATATGGATATCTACTTTCGCGTTTAAGCTAATGTTATTTCTTACTGAAAAAACAATTGAGTTTTCTCGACCAAAAATCTTTCAAAGATCAATCTAGATATTGTAAATTTATTTTTTGATATACTAAATCCAAACAAATAAAAAATGTAGACGACTATTGAATTTAAAGTTACATATAATGTACTAAATGTAAAGATTTCCGCAAAAATCGAATTATAAATTAACATATAAAACTTTGATGTGATATTGATTGATATGATTTATTTTATCATATTAGAGAGATTATGAGAAATTAATCGATGAATTATTATTGCATTAATTTTTTTTACTCGAACTGATTAGTATTGATTAAACCAGAATTAATTTATGCTATTCAAAACGTTTAGTTGCTTGCGTATATGATGATCAGCGATATCTATTGGTGAAATTAGAAAGTACCAAGATAAACAACCGTTAGGCAACCTAGACTTTCAAAATTCGATGGTTTTGTGTAATATGAGTTTTTTCATTAGTATTATTGTGCTATTTCGTATATACAGACACTAATCGTTGGAGGGTCTAAATTACATTTCCGAAATTCATTACTTTTGTGTTTTATTTGAAGAAATTTGCTGCCGAAACCAATCAAACACTTTTAGAAACTGATGGTAATGCTGTATATAATGCTAATAAGCATACAGTTATTGTCTCATTTTATTTTTGTTATTTTGGCTTTGAGAATTTAAAAAATTGTGATATGTGGGCAGAAGCAGTTCAGAAATAATAAATTAAAAATGTATTGTGCAAAAACCTAGGGAAAACGGCTATTACACTAGTTGATTGAAAATACTATTTTGAACCGTTTTTTTGAACAGCAAGATGTATTATATTACAAGCTGCTAAAACTGAATAAAACTGTTACTTCGGATATCTACCATTATCAAATAAATTTGAACAAATTGAATGGCGTAATTTAAAAAAACCGAAAGTAGCGAGTAACAGATACAATATATGTCCGACTGTACTGTTGCACCTAGAATGAGAAATTATACTGCACATAGCGTACTCGCCATATACATATATCGCATTCTGGCTACAACTTGTTCAGATCACTATGGCATGGTCTGAATGGCAAACGGTTTCGAAAGGTTAAAAAAGTGCAAAATGTCAAAAATAAAGATCTGGACCAAATAAATATCGTGCATTCAAGGCGGTATCGCTATTTTACTAAAAAGATGGGAACATTTTGTGGAAAATTATTGTGCCCATTTTTTATTAATAAAGGCCTTTTTAAGGTGAAAATATTATTATAATTACATGCAAACACTTAATAGTTTACATTAATGTTATAGGTAAGAAAAATATTGTAGTAAAATGAAGGACTCTAAGTTCAAATCAGATCGTTTACAGTTATATATATATTGGAGCGCATGTTACATGCATTATCATTCAGATTATTAATCCTTTTTGATCGTGGCTTATTTTTTCTTACCCATAATCGCATTATGGTATTATCATTTCGATTGTTATTGTGTATGTAAGACATGAAGAGCGTCAAGTCATCTTGTCATTATTTCATGTATGTTGTGTAACAACTTTAATGAGTAACTATATTAAAAACCTTTACACCAGCTTAGCTTCAGATTGAATGTCCGTAGCCTACGTGAATTCCATTGTAGAGAGACTATGTTATGAGTCTGCGCTTCTTTCTGCATATGAGAGGATTTAACGAGAAGACAGGATTATTCATCATTAAATAAGCCTAATATTTTTCTTGATGTTACGATATATATACTATAAAAGTAATTTTTAATGAAATTTTTTTAATTCCTTTCTATTCCATTAATTAATTATTAATAATACGAAAATTTTATCTGCATAAGGAAGCAAAAGCGAAACTGGAGTTAATAGAAATCTAGCGTTAACGGTACATACTAATATGGGTATTAAAGAACATCTTATTAAGTTCTGCAGCATATTCTCAACATCACGTATTTGCAGTTTTTACTATTAATTAATTTTAGTGTTATACTCTTAATTACAATTTCGTGGTCCATAATGATACAGTGTAATAAATTATTAGGCCTATAAATTAATGTTAATAACTTCACAACAGATGGTGTTACTGCATTAAATCGCATCGGGTATATTTCTAACCACCTTTATGTTGAAGTCTGGACAGCCTTCACAGGCTTTACTTTCCGGTATATGCTATTTTGTCAAAGTGTGAAAAATTTTTTTTCAATGCATTGGAAATGTCGGAATTTATACCGAGTAAAATACATTTGCGAGAAGTTTTCCTTTTTTACTTCGGTTTGAAGAAAAAGACGGTTGAAGGTTATCGAATGCTGTGTGAAGCTTATGGCAACTATGCTCTGTCGATTTCAATATGTGAATACTGATTTCGTAGCTAAATGTAGTTATTTTGTAATCGGAGACAAAGAGCGTTCTGAACAGCCAAAAAAATTGGAAGACGAGGATTTGAAGACATTACTCGGTGATAACCTGTGAGAAATGCAAGAATATGCAGAATTGTAGGAAGTAATACAATAAATTATTTACAATCGCTCGAAGAACATTGAACTCATCCAAAAGCTTAGATATTTTGTGCCGTATATATTGAAGCCAAGATACATTGAAAAGCGTTTGGACATCTGTGAAATGCTGCTTCAACAGCAATATTGGAAATATTTGTTTAAATCGTATTGTTACTGGTGATGAGAAGCTGGCCCATTACAATAATCCGAAGCGAAAGGAATAATGAGAATCACCTGTTACTTTTGTTGCATGCATTAACATCAATGGCAAATAAATAATCGAATATATAAATCTCCAAGCTAATGTTTTGTGTTTGGTGGTATTAGCTGGATGTAGTATACTATGAGCTGCTAAAACCTATTGAAACCATCAATGGGGATTACTATCGACTTTAGTAAAGACCCAACAATGTTATTCTTCAGCCAAACAACCCTTGACTAAATGTTACAAAATCGATGAAAACATACTTGGAGACATTAAAATGGGAACCAGACCTTGTTCCTTCTGACTACCACTTGTTCCGGAATATGAGTTGTGACCTATCTGAGCAGCATTTAATTTCTTACCGATTTTTCTCAATAAAGCTTCAAATAAAAAAAACCTTTAAAACTAAATTATAGGCCCAATAATGTATAACTTATTTAAAAGTACAGTACAACTACTGATTCTAGTTTGGAACTTTGAGCAATACTTTTCGTTAGATTCGTTAAAAAGCACTGAATATGTGAATGTGCATATAGGTATTTTAATTTAATTATTGATAATTAATAATACTATAATTGGTTCTATAATAACTTGGCCGGAGTGGCAAAGAGTGGCAAACCTTTATATTTTGTATATAACTAAGTGAAAATTTTGTTTTACTAAATATAAAACTTACTTGGAAATATTTATATAGGAAATCCACCTACCGTAGATACTAGACATTATCCCGTCTATGTTTCCTTACAGTCTAACGGAACATCAATTTTATATTTAAAGCTTCATAATTATTCCTCTTTTCTAAAACCAAAAATATGAGGAATTTCAAATTAATTTGTCTGTCTGTAATTTACGCGTTTATTTACTAATACCGACACTCTAAACGTAATTATATATTGTGACATTACAACTAATTAAGAAAAAAAGTTTGGACAGATAATAAGACGAAGCTATTGAAAACACGTCGCACGAATGTCTACAGTACTAGATCAGACGCTTAAGATAGGTAAGAAACGTTGGCCGGAATCCATGAGGCGGAAAGATCAAGTTTTGATATATAATTTTATGTTCTTCGCCCACGACAGCACTCCGGTGAAATCTGATTTTGCTACTAGCGGTGCAGCCAGGGAACTGTTCGATGTTAAACAGATGGCTTTGGCATACTTAAGGCACTTCTTCAGGAAGCGTTTACAAGTTTAACTGTTAGCTGTCCAGCGATATGAAAACTACGTCATACGATCTATAGTTTCTTTTCGTTGTTTCATTCCAATGCTTATTTTATCTGTTGCTTCTAATATTTATTTTATTAACCAATCTTCAATTTAATTTATCGTTATATTTACTGTTCTGTCTTTTTTATATATTTATTATTGTATTACTTACGGGAATAACACAATAGATATGTATAGTTCACAGACACAACAATATACAAAGTAACTCTGTCATAAAGGCACGTCCAAATTCTTGATCCAATTTATTGGATTTTAGTGTTCGCTATAATATAATTTACAGTTTATTTTGTATTTCTGCAGTCACGTGCTGGGCTCCTTTAAAGTTGTCATTTCTGTATGATGCCCTTATGTTTTCCATGTCCTATTTGAAGGCGATTAAGTGCTGCCCAATCATTTCTAAGTAGTTTCATTCCCATTACTGGTTTGTTATGATCGAATATCTGACTTTTTTTGGAAGTGGAAGCCCTGATAATCTTCTTCAGGCAGTTTTCTTGATTTTATCTTGCTTCAGCCAGTTGATTTAGTTTCTGAATTAAGTTAACTCGAAATCATTTTTAGCACCATTTACAGAAATATTTATTCATTTAATAATGATTTACTTAAATGCAATTAAATTCTCGGTAAGTGCCTTCCCATCCTCTTCTATCGATGCGATTATTAGGAAATTTTCTCATTACTTAGGAATACCTAAACCCTAAAGCGGTTAGAGAACATTTGAGTTAGGATATTAAATAATTTCTTGTAGGGTATGATGTTCATGAATTTATTCAGAAGATAATACTTTATATCATCGATAAATAAACAAACGGTGATGTTAAGCTTCTTTCTATTCACTTTTTGTTTTCTAAAACTATCTAGTTGTCTGCTTTTTAAGGTATACATTTCTCAATAACTGTATATTTTCGAATATCAATCTTTCTAAAATTTTGTGTTACTCTCAGTAGTGATATGGGATATAACCATAGAATAATGATACAGTATACATAATTTGCTATATTTAAATTCATGGGCTCACAAGCAGGAATATTTATAGCAGGAAATTAAAAAAATATATTTTAATTGAACATTTTTATTTACAAAAATATGTACATAATAATAACAATGTACGTACTATTTGACATTAGAACTATAAATTCATTAAAACCCCTATCTAACTTGTTTAAACATCACAATTGTGAAAACATTTTTATTAGACCAATAATATAATTTTAACTGGGAATATATAGAAATGTTTATTCTTTAAGACTTTAAATATAACATACTTAAATCATATTCCCTGCATTCGACATTAATAAAACATTTTCCGTTTCTAAATATTGCCAGAACTTGTACGACGTGACCACATGATTGAGCTGGACTTACAGGTGCTTTTAGACGGTACTATAGAATTCGTATCGTGATTTGTGTATTTATAGTCCGTGAAGCGACTTAGTGTTTGTTCTTAAAGTTCGTTTCATTTGGGAATGAACTCTTAAAACTAATAGGCCTGTAATCGGATGCGTTCGATTTTACCTTTTCTTCGGAATACCTACATTATGCGCAAATTTCCACTATTTTGGGAAATTTATATATATAAATATTAAATTTAAATATTTTTATACTTTCAGCTCTCTGGTGGTTCCGAAGCACAAGACCTCCCTTTTAACTTCCCCTTCTAAGTTTTGTTTTTCTATGATATCCCCTCGACTTTTCAGTCAATGCAATCTTTGGTCGTAAATATAATATTTTTTAACCACATTATTGGCGTAGGTAACGTTTAGCGTTCTGTCGTTCCAATAATCTATTCGTAAGTCTATTCATCTACTAAATATATTTTTGTATATTTTATTTGATGAAAGAATAAGTAACGATAAGGTAAACTTTATATGTAGCATTTTATGCTTTATATGTATTATTATATTTATATGTATTAGTCGTGATGTCGTGAAAAAACTACTTCAAATAGGATATTTTCCCACCTGTTATGACAGTCTTAGTTCGAAGATTGAAAAAAGTGGATTTATTTATGAATTGCAATAAAAAGATGCCTAAAATATTAGCTAGCGATATATAGGACACTATATTTAATAACAATTCCAATTACATTTTAAATAAGTTATTTATCAAGAAACATTACGAAAACAAAATACATTCTGAAAACTCTTGAATCTCTAAATGAAGTTTTGTTTGAGCAAACTAACAAATTATAGGAATTTATACTAATAATATAGTTATAAAAATAACATACATATCATTATCCGTAGCGACATAGTTATCCATCTGTTTAAGGTTTACAAAAACACCTTTAAACAATTTTGACTAAAATATTACTTTAAAAAATCGATAAATATCGATACTCGTTTGACCTAAAATTACCAAATAAACAATACACATTGTCCACGAGTAATGCGAGAAATATCGTTTTCAATTGTTGGAATTTTAAACAACCATTCTAGATGCAGCGGATGAAATTTAACGCCAAACGGGTGAACGACCTGTTCACGACGAATTTACATATTATACAACACTTTACCTGAATTAAACTAAGTAAATTGTACTTAAAATTCAAATACAAGTTTGAGGTATTTTAAAGAAACGTTTAAATATCATCGAGAAGTATTAAGCGAAAAGGACCAAATATTCAGGTAATTTGTGGTTACCTGACTATGATACATAAATGACTATCTACATTTACAGTCACTTGATATGTGATCGAATTATTAAAAGGAAATAATGACATAAGAAGATACATTATTTGCTGGTTAATGATGTTGTAAATGCGACTTAATTTAATTTATTATTATTACGATAGGAATTACCTGTGTAGAATATGTTCTACTATTATTATGCATTATTATAAATTATTATGGTTATATGGAGTTATAAATATTTTGGTTATAGTTTTTTACAAATTGCTCAAATATAATTTACTAAAATCAGTTAGAGTAGCTAACATTAAGACATTGATATTTTGTTCAAAGACAAAGGAGGCTGCCTACAGACTGTCGCAATGGCCCATGTATATCGAACCTACATTTATCAACATGTCTAATCATTAAAAATTGTGAAGTAGAGGAACACGTTTACTAATTTTTTTTCTTGTTTCTCAAGCCGAATTTATTTATATAGCCCATTTTCATTTTGGCATTTCTTTTGGTAAAGCCATAATTAGGTAACTATAAAACTTTTGCTACTAAACGGTCTGATTTTTAGAAGCCTCTTGTAAGGCCAAGTCTACACCGTTAAAGGAATTATGCGAAGACTTATCAAGTAGTAGACGTATAAAGGAATATATATCAAAGCTTCCCAGCTAGTAGCCACGTCTTATTGCTAAGGCATTTCTTATTAATCAATTATGGAAATTTTTTAACCACCTACTTCAATCTCATTAGTTGTTAACAATAGACAGTCGAATCAATGGTTTGACCAGGTTCAAGTAGGCTATGATGAACAATTACTTGAACATTATTATTGTACATTATTTGCTCTTAAAAAAATGGCAGCGATCCACAAATGGAACTGTTAATTCCAGGGGATCGAACCTGTTTTCTCCTAGTTATTCTTCATCCATTGACTTATTTTTTGATTATTATTGATTGTATTATTGATTATTGATTATTGAAACTATTTTTTTATCGATATTTAGTTGCATAGCGATTTAGAAAGATGAAATGTGGCAGTCCGAGATATTTTTAGGAATTTCATAGAATCTTTTAGACGATAATGGTTGACATTTTCAGAACGAACAATGAATATGCAAACCAATTCTGACACTTTGCGTTTACTTCACCATAGATAAGGACCCATTTTGAGGGTTATTTTGTAATAGAGTGTAAAATCGTATGAATCCTGGACAATCCTGTTCATCGATCACAAAACAGAATATCCATTAGGAATTTCCTTTTTCTCTAATGAAACTTTATTTTATGTTTTATGCTTAACGCTCGACCACACATTGCTCGCTTGGTTCAGAAAAACCCTCTTAAATTAGGAATCAGAAGTTCTACATACAGAATATTAACCAGATTTAAGCTCACATACTACCATTTTGCTTCCCATATCAGCATATTATTTATGGAATCATTCTTCGTGTGCATGTCACTGAATCCAATTCTTTCATGGTGGATGAATAAATTTTCTGAGCAATAAATCCAATACAGATGAACTTTTCATTTTCAAGGTGTTTCTTTATTCTTATTCTTCACATTTTCTTTGACATCGGTCTTGTTCTCTTTCTCCTTAGCTTTTTTATCAATCTTACTCTGGATGGCAACGGCACTGGTTCAGTGTAGTGTATTCATGGATTTCTCTTGGGACGCCACAGTGTTCAACTCTTGATAACAGATTAATTGGTTCCAATAGCCTGGTTCCAAACTTACTTGAAAATTCCTCCGATAGAAACCTTTGACATATGATTTGAGCGAGTTTAAAAAACGATACATCGAATGTTTCTAATGCATGTAACGCATATGGAGGAAGGATAAACTTTTTGTCTAAATAGTTACATAGATCTACCACTGACTAGCTGGTGTAAAACGCGTGACCATCGAAGATTAGAATAATTTTTCCTTGGGTTAATAGAGATTAAAATATTGCAACCATAATTTCAAAAGCTTGAAATATTTTCAGTACCAGGTGGTATACTAATTACAAATAATAATACACAAATATTACAAAATAATTTCGTTTGAGCACACCTTTAAATAGTACAAATGCAGGTATATACCAACTTGTTGTATTCATATAGACTAAGGTGGTTACATTTTTGCTTCGTTCGATATTTGTCGCACTGACAATATTTTTTTCACCTTATTTATTTCCATGAAGAGATAAAATCAGCCTTGACAAATTACCTCTACTTGTGATTTAATGGAAAAGTGGGGAGTAGTTACTAAATGCAGTAAAGTCTGCTAAAATATTTCCAGCATTCTTATCTAAAAACTAGCTCTCCACTACGTTGCTTAACGGCACCTCTGGGGAAAGAGTCTTTTATTTGTAAACTGGTCTATGGTAATTTGTAAATTGACCATCGCTTAGATAATTAACGCCTAATATAAAATAAATCATTTTGAAGTGATTTAATTCACCCCAATAACAAAATCGATAACCGATCCGAATAACCTCATATTAAAGACTCTTGAAATAACTCAATTTATACAGTGATTTATATATTGGGCTTAGAAACTAAAATATTTTATAAAATGGGCTTCCCGATCAATATAAGCCACGCAATTGATGTTTTTAACACAAATCCGTAGAATAACAAAAATAAATGGTAAGTACATGATGAACGCCAAAATTACACTGCACACAAACACGCGACTTGCTGGCTACATCAACATGTTATTCAAAATATCAACGGATTCTTTATTTTTACACGATAAGTATCATCAGTCCTCCACCAGTTCCTCTTCTTTACTTGTCAGTCCTCGTATGTTCCATATTCCATCTTCCACACTCTTCGCGCTATTCCTACCTTTACAGCTTTGCCCATTCGGCTTTCTTCCTTAGTTCTTTTTCTTATTTTCTCCTTTGTACTTTACACGTGATATTTTGTACAGATACTTCTATACCTAGTCTAATTAATTAGTCTGCGTTTTACGAAAACCTTGTCATTTTTCAATTCGTCATCATTTTCCTACTCCACAGCAAATCCTTGAACAACTATATTGCACCTCCTTTTTTCTCCATCGATATAATCAATCTTGTTTTTCATTTGATTCTCTTAGTTTTTTGCTGGATCTTGTCCAGCTCATTCCTATTTTTCCTCTGTTCCTTCCTTATTTTCCTCAAAAATTGTTGAATTTGAAGAGCCTCTAAAAGCCACCACATTTTAGAAAACAAACCATATGAAACACTATTTGTGTTTTTACAAATGTTTCTAAAAAGACAATTTTCTTTCTCGGCTGTATCCGTATTGGTTAAGTTGTTGTTTATTTTTTATAACAATTAAATTTGCTAAAGAATATATAAACATTAGGCTATATTCATAATCCAATAATTAAAGATGAAAAAAAAGTTGGTATATACTGGAAAGTACAATTAATTCATATTCATTTTTATCAACAACGTGAAAAACTGTGTCACTATGTCGCTTGAACGCTAATTGCCGAAAATAAACATTAAATTACCAAAATCATGAACTACCGTTATTTATAAAATTTAGTCTAGGAATGTGATTTACAAATATTTCAGGAATAAAACTGCTTTAAACCGTTATTCCTTGACCAAGCACGTACGTATTCCGTCAGTAGTACTGCTTATTCGCGTAAAAGTGATAGTTTAGTCATGTAAAAAATATATTAAATAGTTGGTTTAACATCCAATAACATTATGTTGCCAAAATATTAATGATAATTAAAAATGATATTGAAGTGATATTTAGACTATTAATATTTTTTAAGAACTGTTATTTATTTTATAAAAATAACACTTTTAGAAGTATCAATTGGCTGATTAATGTTAGTATTAAGATGGTAACCTGATTAAACTTTAGTCTTTTAACTACTTTTTAATTTTTAAAGATATTTTTATATTGTAACAAAAATAATTCAGACTTTTTCTTCTTTTTAGGTAAGCAAACCTGTAGCAGTGAACTTTACTTCAGAATTATACATTGGTACAAGAGTAAGTTGAATAAATATAGGCATACATCAATTAAATAAATCAATTATTAAGTAAAATGATTTTAGATTAGGCGTAATTAATATTTATAATCACAGGTTACAAAACTATGTGTTGATATTCATAACAAAATTTAATAAATTTTGGGAATTTTATAATATTCTAATCGTATTTTCGATATCAATATAATATATTTTTTACTGCTAGGTAAACATATTCAGTCATATTTGAATAATCACTTTTAAATTTCTAAGAAAATCGATTTAAATATATTTGTTCATGGTCATAATCTCTTATCTTGCGTTGAGAAATGTTTATTTTTAAATCCACAACGTTATCTTCCAGTACAGCGAATTATTTCCCTTATGCTTTACGTTTTAATATATCGTAAAGGAAGAATAATAATTTCTTATAGAGAAACATAATAATTTAATTTTACTATTTACTATATTTACTATTTCAATTTGAGAGATACATCAAATAGTTAGTAAATGATAATGCATGTTTTGTACGGGATAGGCATTTTTAGAATTAAATCATCATTATTTAAATATCTCATTTTAATTTTTCGTTATTATAAAAGTATAAACGTATTAGTTTTTGAAAGGCATAGTGTGAAACACAATTGTGCTTATCTTATTATACATTACCTTTTCAGGACTCAAACTATGTTTCACACATGTCCAATTAATTTCTATATGTGTTAAAATTCATATGCTCCTTGTTTCTCTAAATTTCTGTCTACTAAATTATTCCACTACGAAATTTTAGTAAACCAAAGGCTCGAATGAGATAAATATTTCATGTCTTTAACGCGATAATAGTGAGAAGGTAATATCGTGTTAATACAATAAGTAAAACTATAACAGGTCAATTGAAAAGTCCCCTGTCTGACACATAGAGTGCGCTACTAGAATTAAATCCACACGTTTTTCAGTTAGCCCTAACCCTTAAAAGATGCGTGTATAAATTTGACAGCTGTCAGGTCATTAGTTTGTGAATTATAGCATTTTGAGTGAAGCAACTTTAATTATTGTGAAAAAAAAATGATAAAAAGGAATTTAGCGTTTTGATAAAATATTGTCTTTTGAAGCGAAAACATACAGTTGAGGCAAAAGCTTAGTTTGATGCCAAGTTTCCGAACACTGCCCCAGGAAAATCAACCATCAAGGATTGGTATGCTAAGTTTAGACGTGATGAAATGAGCACCGAAGACGGTGAACGCAGTGGACGATCGAAAAAGGTTGTTACCGATGAAAACATTTAAAAAATCAACAAGATGATTTTGAATGACCGTAAAAACAGCAGCACTCACACAAACACAAAACAGCAAAATCAGACACTCTAAAGATATCAACTAAACGTGTACATCATATCATTCCCGAATATTTGGATATGAGAAAGCTCTGTGCAAAGTGGGTGCCGCGCGAGCTCACTTTTGACCAAAAACGACGACGAGTTGATGATTTGGAGCAGTGTTTGTGATAATGAAGCATAATTAACCCGAGATTTTGCGTCGATATGTAACAACGGATAAAACATGGCTGCATCATTTCACTCCGAAATCCAATCGACAGTCATCATCACGCTCCATACCGTGGGAAAACGCAACAGTCGGCTGGCAAGGTTATGGCGTCTGTATTTTGGGATGCGCATGGAATAATTTTCATTGACTACCTTGAAAAAGGAAGGACCATCAACAGTGACTATTACATAGCGTTATTGGACCGTTTGAAGGACGAAATCGCCGAAAAATGGCCGCATTTGAAAAAAAAGAAAGTGCTGCTTCAACAAGACAGTGCACCGCGTCCAAAGTTACTGAAAACGATGGCAAAAATCCATGAATTGGACTTTGAATTGCTTCCTCATTCGCGGTATTCTCCAAATCTGACCCCCAGAGACTCTTTCCTCTTCTCAGATTGCAAAAGAATGCTCGCTGGTAAAAAAATTTCGTTGAATGGAGAGGTGATTGCCGATTTTGAAGCAAAAGACAAATCGTACTACAAAAGTGGTATCGAAAAGTTGGAAGATCACTATAATCAGTGTATCACCCTTGAAAGCAATTACGTTGAATAAAAAAAACTAATTTTGACAAAAAAATGTATTTTAATATGGTAGGCCGGAGACTTTTCAATTGAACTGTTACAGCCTTGATTGGTCGCGCTGTTACTGCTAACAATAGGTCGCAGTCCCTTTGGTCTCGGGTACTGTTCACCATCAAATTTTCAGATCGTTTTAGAGAGGTGTTAAGATTAGAGAATTTCGTTCAGTTTTCCCTCATCAAACTTGTTCAAATCGCTGTAGTGATTATTGACTGAAACTGACCACTGATTGTTCTGTTATCAGAGTGAAATAATTGATCATATCATAATCGCATTTAGAATAGTTCAAGCATACTTATATGTCTTATCTCTTAAATCTCTTAAAAATTTTATATAATCTCATAAGTATCTGTAAATATTTTTATTAATAAATCTCTCAATATTAATGTACAGTCTTGTAATGCTGTATATGAATTCTCACGCTCAATATATGATATTATACGTAATATAATACTTTTGATTCGGACACGAAAAATGAAAGAAAATGACATGAAAAGATGTTCTAGAATTCAATTAACTTTATAAAACGAAATGAGTTCAGTAAAATTAAGAACATGGTTTTCGAGAATGAATGCGACAGACCGTATGTTCGCTCGTGACTGATGAACAGAGTTATAAAGCACGAAATGACTATTTTTATTATCGGAATTTGTTGGTTTCATGATCACCATAAAGGAAATGTTTGTGTTACACCCAATAAAGTTAGTCAATATCCCGCATCGGGTATTTCAGTGTTAGATTTTATTCCGTTTTACACCGGGTGGAGCGATAATAACAATAATATTATAAAATTTATTGTTATTGAATTGTATTTGTATACAGTATACATAGTCTTACAGAAAAATATTACCAATACATTTAATGATATTGACTTTATCAAATTTTGATTTGTCGTTTATTAAAATTGGATATTGTAATAAACATTAATAATGCATTAATTCAATTAATGAATATTTAATTAATTATGTTATTGAAATAAGTATTAATTTACCAAAAAAAATCATAATATTTATTAATTAATTAATAATTAATAATCAATTAATAAAAATTAATATATTAATAATTATAATAATAAATATTAATATTATTTTTAAAATCCGTTGAATCTGAAAGGTTAGGAAATTGTTAAGAACAAGTTTTTATAGTTATTATTATCATTATGATTATTATTTTATATTAATTATTATTAATTAATATTTTAATATTAATATAAAATAGTATTTTAATGAATATGAATGGAAAAATTATGAAAATGTTTAAAAAAAAAACACAGAAACAGATCGCAGTATATCAAATCAAATATTTGCTTTTGTATCATTCCTGATCTGTTATCACAATTTAAATTGATGTTTAAAAATTGATTGAGATTGAAAAAACATTTTTTTTCATTCGCATTTTTTCTTCAACTATTCATGCTTTGTGAGTGATAGGAATGAAATATTCGTGAAATAATGCCTTCAAATATTTATTTTCAAACTGTTTTGATGCCTCAGCGAGCTTTCTACCTTCAATGTTTGTTTGATTGGGTCCTGTTATTCAAAAACAGTCATGCTTCTTATTTCTTCCTCAGAGAAGTCTTTACTACCTCCCCTTATATACTTTACATGATATTATTAAATACTTTTTATAATATTAACTTAAGGAATAGTAAGATCATTTGGTTTTTTACACATGGAATTCATCGAATAACGTCCATAAACTGATTGTTTGAGGGACTGAAAACGCTTTTACATTTTTTTTTATTATGGAAAAGTCTCATTTATAAACAATCACGAACATTGTTTATATCTCTGTACGTTCTTTATGTTCAATTACATATTTACTACTGTTATTGCATTCATTTTTTATTATTTTAAACAAGTGTATCATTTATTGGACCACAAAAAGATAAATATACATTTTGGACAACAAAAAATAACGTAATGGTAAACCAACATTATTAGCCAACAAATATTAATCAATCTCTATGGAAACCATCCTATAAAATCAACGCAAATGCTTTGAAATTAAATCTGATATATATTCGACTAGCTTGTTTGCAATGATTCCATTCCATATTGTCAAAACTGAGAGTTGATGGAGTATAGAGGACTTTTAAAATCAAAGAGGTAAGACATATCGAAAATGCAGTTTTAAATAAACTGTCTTTTGAGTGTAAAAACAATAAAAGAGATCGATGATTGAATTATGGTAACCACACGCTCATACGAAATAATAACTTCATTTATTTTATTATAAAAGAGATAAAACACATACGTACTTATCTATCATTATAACAAAATGTCGGTTATTCAAGATAATATAAATATAATAAAACTCATTGATACTTTGAATAAATCCGCGATATTCGTGTCAAACTATGTCTTTTATTCTTTTTTAGTACATTTGTAAAGTTAGAATTACAAATTATAATCCATAACGAATTATTAAGGAATTTACTTCCATAATTACCTATAATACTAATTATAGTATTTTATAATAGTAATCAAAGATGGCAGAATATTTTGAAACAAAATTAAGGAAAAAAATTAATAATTTTAAATTTATCATTCAGTAAATATTTTTCTTATTGAACTTTGCCCATTAACTTGCCCACTACGGGGGAAGTAAAAGAGCCTGGAATCTATTTACTAGCGTTGGGAACTTTCGACTGAAATTTACTGTCGACTGTTATATTATAGATATATATTTGGTAGCATGCTTGTAAATAACAATATATTAATATTGCAACATTTTGGAACGCTATTTTTCAAGATGATTAATGTAATAGGGCAAAAAGATTAAAAATGTGAATGATAAATAGTAAAAAACTTTTGACATTTTTTATTGCAATAATAGGTATTTTTGTTATTGAGTTTTTACTTTTGATCTAACTCTCTCGATTTTTATTCTTGTCTTTTGTTTTTTTGCCAAATGTCAAGTCTTTTGATTGTCAACAATCGTTTCTTAAAATCTTGATATCTAAATTTAAATTCGAAAGATTCCAGAAATTGCATCGATTAGAAACGATTTAAAGGCGTTTTTACAGTAGCACTTAAATTTCGTAAAAAAAATATCAACTGTAAAGAGGTGATAAATTATCTCTAGTCTAGTCTATTCAAAATAGCAGTGAACATTGATCTATAATACTAAAATAAATTATACATTATAAGATTTTTGTTTCATTATATTATTTGCATTAGAATATTGTAATATATAAAAGTTAAAATTAACTAAGTCAAAGTTAGATTCGGCAACATCGTGACGTATTGACGTCTTAAATTAAGATGACTTGAGTTCACTGCTATTTTGAATAGACTATATATTCAATATTTATACTAAATAGTTCTAATAAATACATTTTCTAATTGGACTTTGGAATTGGACAATTGGACAAGGATTACACGTTAATCTACAAGAAAATAATGATGATCGCGACACTTTTTGGTTAAGATTTATTTTATCAGCCGGTAGGACAGAGAAATATTTTATAATTTATTTTTATTATTTTATAATTTTTCAATAGATGATGCATTCAGCGAAACGTTCTATGGTTTCAGAATATTTTAAAAGAGAATCCTCAACTTCTGATATCTACAATTAGATATCATCAATAAAAGACAAGCATTTTCGACCCTCGATTTAAAAGTCAATATTTGATATTACAAATAATGATGAAGCGATAAAAAAAATTACCACAAAAGAGATATATTCCTTTCTAACTTCAAAAAATACAAATACTTTTAAATTAAACTGCCCCAAGCAATTGCAAGCAATCATTTCCTGTCTCACAATTTATACAAGAAAGAATTGGTACATCTTCGTCTGACATCACGAATGGAAAAAAAATTATCGAAACGTGAATTTGTGAGTGTAAATAGTAATTACTATTTTCACTCGCTTTGTTTTTGGCTATCCACTGTTTTGCGACTATCAATTGTTTCGACTATTTCGATAGATCCCAATGCTAATATTTACTCTATACCAACAAAATAACATAAAGAATATATGAAAGTCATCCACATTATCAACATTGTTAAATCAATTTAGTCCTGTAATATACATTATCTTTAGAATGTATTGTATAAACTATAAGACAGAGGTAAGTGCTCTGATGACATAGATAATTTTCTTTCAACAATTTGACTGATTCTTGAAAAACAGTAATTTGTTATTATGTGACTACATGTAATATTTTTAAAGAATTTAAAAAAAAATTCATAAACGATTCATAACTATTTGAAAATAGTTGCACTAATTAACATACTATCATATCGATGATGATCAAAGTGTGAAATTATCCACATAATTTCTTTTTGAAATTGATCTAAACTTATTTTGGTTCTCGAATTAACTAAGATATATTTCCTGCTATTGTGTCGTACAAAAAGTTACTTTTTATCCGACACATACAAGTATCATAGATCTGTCATAAATTTTGAGTAAATACTTAAAATTTCCGACAGATAATTTATTATAGATAAATTTATAAAAGGTATTTTACCAAAGGATTAATGTCACATCCCACAATCTTACTATTTTTATCGGAAAACGGGAATAAGCGTGAAGTGTATCGATGGCATATTTAGCGACGTATTTAAACCACGGACAAAGCGAGGGAAAATGCCAAATATTTGCGAGTGGATATTGAAATGTCAAGTACTCTTCGCGCAGTCATGTCTAGAATTCCGAAGGGATTCAAGAATGTTGTTGGGTGGCTTCGATTGCTCGAACGTCGAGTAAGAATGCAAAAGCGATAAACTGCTTTTCGGCGTCGTAACAGGATCGAATACCGGCTGAAAACCTTGTCTATTGTTAGAGTGAACAGTTTGAAATCATCGAAATTTGACTTAATTCAACTAACAGGAAATTGTTATTTGATTTTGAGTATCAATTAGTTATACAAAATCACAAAATATATAAAGGATATCTTTTGCTCAGAAATCATAAATACCTACTTATTCCTAGTATTTATTTTCCTAGTGTTTTAAGTGAAGTCATCATTATCAACTATTATATGCTTATATATTATAATCAATTATACAAAATTAAGAAATATTATATGGATAACTGTTATTTTATGTAGAGAATTGCCAAAGCCGTCGAAGTTAACAGTTGTTTACTCGTCGGTAACACTTGATTTTAAGAATTTTTAATCTTCAACTGCTTAATTACCGATTGTAATTATAGTATTGAAAAATCTTGAAAGATCATAACTATCTCTAATATATTCTAACTGTTTACATAACTGTCTATAATAAGTCGTCAACATACTCTTTCATTCTTTTTCTTAATATGTTTGCTTTGTTTTTTCATTTATTTCCGATATATGAAGTTATATGTTTATAACTCTCGATTTATCTTTTGCTTACATCTGCTATAACTACTATAACTACTATAACTATAACTTACATCTGCTATAACTACTAGTTTACAATACACATCAAAAATTATTTTATACAAATTAGTATTTAGGAACACCTGAACTATTGATTAAATTCAATGTATTTCCTTGAAGTTTGATTTGTGTTTCGCAAAATAAAATTGATCAAATTTTCGATTTATTGATGGATTACAAAGAATTACGGATTACTTTATATATAGTGAAAGATTTTATTCATTGTCAAATTGATTACGTTAAAGCGAATTGAGTTTTTTCAATTTTCAATTTTCTGTATTCATGTTTTTATGATAAATTCATGGCATTAGAGTAACAGATCTGTTTTTTTAAATTTGTTTGCTTTTAATTTTTTTTCCTATCAGTTCTAATTATGTATCTAGTCTAATATTGTTTTTACATTAACACTGATGTTTTAGTCTACTAAATATATCTCACTACACACCACAAGATATTATGGTTTGTTTCTTTTGAGTCTGTACCCTGTTCGGTTTTATCTAAGTTGATTAATTATTGATTATTTGAATTTTCGACAGTAATTCATGATTATCCATTTGACAATCCATATTTGAAGGTGTCGGTGTTAGCAATCAGTCCTACGGTACCAATCTGAGTGCCTTACTGTACTTCCGAGGTTTTTATTGTGATTTGCTTCTTGTTATAACTTTCAGGTTGATATTTCGCTATTTTTACCGACAACAAGAATCACAGTATTATCAGCAAATGTAGCTATCGTGATATTTTCCATTTGTATATCACATGTTTAATGTTGGTAAAGAATTGGCCTCAATACGCTTTCTTGTTATGATACACCTGCTTTTGATATTTTATTTCACGAAAATAAGAATTACGAAAAGCATATTACGGATCTAATCATATTTAAATTTTAATAAGTGTTTATCATATAAATACATGTCTCTACTACTTGGAGATATATAAATTATATTTTATAACATTTTTGTTTCATTATTTTATTTGCATTAGAATGTTGTAATATATAAAAGCTAAAACATAAACTAAAACTCAGACTTAAATGCGACAACACTTCGACGTTTTGACGTCTTAAATTAAGTTGACCTGAGTGCACTGCTACTTTGGATAGACAATAAATTAAATGTATTTTTCGGTGCGAGGCGAAATAAATTTGAAAACATATAATCTGTTTGCATTTTAATTTAAAAATTCTGAGATCACAGGGGATGTATATTTCCTTTATGAAACATTTATAAATAATCCATTTATCAAAACTTTTTATGTACCTTTGATGATTAAGTCTATTTTACGATTCATTCATTATTCCTGTACCTGTTACTCACATGTTTATTTAAAATGAATTAATTTAAATTTAAATTTCACTAGTAATCTAAGATTTCTAGGAAGCAGGTTATACTCCTTATCTATTTTAAGAAAAGATGCAATACGCCGGAGCTTGAAATTATTTTCGTTATATATATACAATATTGAATCATCTACTTATTATAATAATTAAGTTAATTATAAGATAGTATATAACATTAAAATATCTTCAACATTAACACCTAAGGAAAATCCCCATCACTGAAATATCAGGAGATGAATGAGCTTTTAAACTGTAAAATGTTGTAGCACGGTTAATTTATCAGTTTATATCCAAACCTGTTATTATAATAATCTGTTTATCATTATATTTTGGAGTTTTTGTTTCTCATTAATTTAGTAATTATTACATATTAGTAGATATATCTATAGATTATCTAAATATACTTAGATTCATTGATAAAAATTATCTGTAATTAATTGATTTTTTTATGATTTTATTTCCTGGTTTTCTTACATTACTTATATCTTACATACTTATATCTTACATTAGATACGCTTAGTATATCCGTAAGTTTTAATCTATTACGATTGTTCTCTTATACATAAATATATTAGCAGGGAAGCATACGTACATCAGTATGTATTTCCCAAATTAATGTTAGTTTAAGTTAGTTTATCTCAAATTAATAGTTACGCTTACAGAACATAAAGCTCGTGTGGTTTGGTTTGCTTCAATTTCGATTGATTTCCTGAGGGTTGTCTAGTAGCTGTATTGCTTAAATACTGCAGTAATTCAGTAACAATTTATTATCTTCCCAACTAACCAGTACAACTAATATTAGTATCTCCCAACTAACCAGTACAGTTTAGTTTTAAGTCTAATCTGCTCAAGCTTTTGGCTAACATATTGTATCTCATAAATATCATTGATATGAATTTAAATATAAAATATAGCTCACAATAATTGTAGCAAAGCTGTAACAATAATATCAAAAATATATTTTATTTTATACATACATACATATATACATTTATACATATACATTGACGTATATATAAATATATACATCAAAATAAAACTCATATATTAGAAAAATGATTTATAAGAGAACTTGTTAGTTATTAATGATAATATATTTATTTAGTAATATATTTCTAAGTTCGCAATGTATATTAGTTAGTTCTGTACATGCTATCTTTATCAATTGTGGTCATTCGAGTAGAAAAACCTACAATTATATCACAAAGTCCGACGGCAAACAATATTGCCGCATATATAAATTTATTTGAACCGGATAACAAAAAAGTACAAGGATTTGTTGTCTTTACTCGCTTAGATTCTGAACATGTACATTTATTAATCTTAATGAATATATGTAATACTATACCAGAAATAGCTTTTAACACTTTTCTCTATTTAGTAATGCCTAATATAATTGTTCTGCTGTTTTTGTAACTAATGCTATGCATTTTTATTGCGTTTTTCTTATGAATATCGTAATTTATTCTATTAGAAAATAACAAGATATTAGAATATATTAATATGTAGGCAACAATATAATCAAAAACATATTTAAAATGCGAACAATTTTCATTGAGAAAATTATTAACGGACAAAAAATTTAAGTATTTTATCAAAGGACAACGTCTTTATATGCATCTCTTGAGTTCAGAAAATAATTATACATCAACAACTTTAACTCTTATTGATATTTGGGGAAATCCTGTAGGGAATTTCTTCACATATGACACTCGGAAGCATTTATTCTGGAAAAAATTGATATTATTCATAAATTTCATTCATTAAACAGTCACTACAATATATAAAGTCACTATATCATAAACGCTTGTTCAAGTTCTTAATCTAACTTGTGGCTGCAAGAATGTATTCTATACAATGATTAAACTTTTCCTTTCAGAATTCTGCCATGTTAAAATATGATTTACGATTTGTTTTTTATTTCTACAGTTACTTGAAGTCGTCATCTATACTTCTGGCCGTATCCTTATTTTAATCGAATATCATATTTTTGTTTCAAATTTAAACAATTCAATTAATTTCAATTTTAAACTCGGATCCTATTAATTGTTTAATAATCTTCCTTGGTGAATTTCTTAATTTTGATCTGAGTCTTAGGCCTTCTTAATACTTACGTCTTAATACTTCTGCTGATACTAGTTAACTATCATTTTTCAATCTCTTAACTATTTTGTCTCTATTTGGTATTATGGTATTATTTTGAATATAAATTTAGATTAGTCGCTTATTTTCTTATTTTTTAAACTCCTTTTTCTATAGAAATAGTTATTCATTGTATTTACATCATCGGTAAGTGATGTTTCACCCTGTTTTAACTGACTACGCTGATGTACAATTGCAATATCATCATTACGGAGCCTTCTGTTTGATCATGCATCAAATTGCTGGAGCGAGAGCTGATTCCTGTGGAAATCTATTATTAGATGTTTTAGGAACACCTCTTTAGTATACCATTATAAAACAATGTAAACCAGTTATAAGTTTTCTGTTTTCTAAAATTTAACTAAAAAAGCTATACTCTAAATTCTCTAAAAACTAAAAGCTCTAAATTCTATTCTAAAAAGAAATTCTAACAAGCTGTGTTTATTTTGACCTTTTTGTAGCATTATATAGCTCATTTTGTGTGAAATGTAAATCTGTTTATGATAGGGTTGTTTTTTTTTGATATAAGGCCTTGTGACTGAAATAGGTGAAATCTTCACCACCTCTGGTTCCAAAATGCGAGCCAATGTTAGTCTTGATTCTGTTATTTTTATTCAATGTTTAAGAAGCCGACGCTCTTGCATCAAACTACTTACTTTGGCGAGTACCATTGTTTTCCATATTTTATAAATGTAAATACCAATGAAACTTATATTTGTTCTATTCAAATGTCGTTTAGCGTAACTAATTGCTAGATTACTTGATAACGCAATAACAGGACAATTATAATGTCCCCGGCCTGACACATAGATGGCGCTATTAGAATTAAATCCATATGTTTTTTTTTAGTTAGCCACAGCCCTCAAAAGATGCGTGTATAAATTTGACTGCTGTTGTTTCATTAATTTCTGAATTATAACATTTTTAATATAGCAAAAGTTAAGCAACTTTTGGATAAATCGATAAAACGAAATTTCGCGTGTTGATAAAATATTGCCTTTTGAATGGAAAAAATACAGTTGAAGCAAAACCTTGGCTTAATGCCGAGTTTCCGGACACTGCCCAAGCCCAGGAAAATCAACCATCAAGGATTGGTATGCTAGGTTTAGACGTAGTGAAATGAGTGAAATGAACGCAGTGGATACCCAAAAGAGGTTGTTACTAACGAAAACATTTAAAAAATCCACAAAATGATTTTGAATGACCGTAAATTGAAATTGAATGAAATAGCAGACACTCTAAAGATATCATCTCAACCTGTACATCATATCATTCATGAATATTTGGGTATGCTCTATGCTCAGCTGTATGCACAGTGGGTGTAGCTCACTTTTAACCAAAAACAACGACGAGTTAATGATGCTCCGAATCATGACCTTGTGTTTGAAGACGATCAAGCGCAATAAACCCGAGTTTTTGAGTCGATATGTGACAATGGATGAAACATAGCTCCATCATTTCACTCCGAAGTCCAATCGACATTCATGTGGACTGCACACGATGAACTCGCTCCAAAGCGTGGGAAAACGCAACAGTCAGTTGGCAAGGTTATGGCGTCTGTATTTTGGGATGCGCATGGAATAATTTTCATTAACTACATTGGAAAAGGAAAGACAATCAACAGCGACTATTGCATTGTGTTAATGGGTCGTTTGAAGGACGAAATCGCCGAAAATCGTCCGCATTTGAAGGAAAAGAAAGTTCACCAAGACAATGCACCGTGTCACAAATCAGTGAAAACGATGGCAAAAATCCATGAACTGGGCTTGGAATTGCTTCCTCATTCACCATATTCTCCAGATCTGGCCCCAAGTGTGTATTTCCCATTTTATTCTATTATGTCTAATTCCCCAATGGTCTTTATCCCATTTTGAAGAATTATTTCATAATGGACAGATTATAAACATTATTAAAGCTAACTGGGGATACTATTGTGTTTAAATAAATGAGCCGGATCCTTCGACAATTTTGGACGAATTCGTTTTTTTTTCTTGTTTGGGTTTCGATATAACCGCTCGTTAAATTGGCAAGGGTTTGGCGTCTCGGTAAGGGTTATTGCCTCCGAAAGGTAAATAGGAGCTGCCGCCAGTAACTGGGAATGTCGGAAAATCGGTTAGTTCATCGAGTAAAGCGACACCGTGGGTGCGGCCAACTATCATCCAACTCGAAAGCAAATACGATCTTTGTCGGGTACATGTGTTTGACGGTTTTCAAAACGAAGAGTCAGGGGTTGCTCCATTAGTATACAGTTCTATTTACTTTACAGATTCAAATTTTTTTAATATTATCAAATGCCGTTAGATAATTTGATTTAAAAATTATTTCTGTGTACAATCGGTTAAAATATAAATTAATATTTGTTATATAGGCACATAAAATATAAATTAACAATTCAAAATAATAATGTTAATAAATTAGCTAAATACATTTTATATACATTTATTTAAAATATTGGTATAAATAAAATAATTTTTTTAATAAATACAAAGCAGGTATATCACAAGGAAGTGTATTGGTGGCAATTCTTGTGCACTTAACACATGTGATATTGTACAAATGGATAATATCACCATAGCTACATATTCTCATGATGCTGTGATACTTGGTTAATCTGGATAAACGGAATTAAACTATGGAGCAATGGCAAGAAAGATTTCAGAGCAAGGCTTTAAGGAACATGCTCAATATTCCGCATTGGAAAGATTTACATGTATCTAGAATCTAAGCAACAATGTTAAACATGTTGGGATGAATCTGAATATAAAACTCTATTATAAAGTACACATTAAAATAAAAATAAAATAAGTTTATTTCAAATACCTTTTAAGTTGTTCTTATATAAGCATATTTGAAAATTGATATGGACCTATGGGATTACGTTACGGGTATGTTCTGCAAAAGATAATATAAATAAAATAAACATACTTCAGAATAAAACTCCAAGAGATATCGTAGATGCACTCGGATATCCAGGAAATTAAATGATGAGGTGATAGAATGATGTATTTTTGTTCCATTGTTAGCAAGTATGGTAGCGCATCTTTCTGAAAATCGAAACTAAAGACAAAATAATTAATGTGTAATATCAACTACAAGTATTCTCGTTAAGTTGAAAGGTAAAGTGTTATGTACCCGCAGTCCTAGAAATATTATACAAATGAATTCTCAGAACATTTTCTTAATGTCTAATAGTTCAAGGCAACTTTACATATTACATGTTACATCACGCGTCTGTTACGTCACTGGCTAAAGACTACGTTGCATATTCAAATGCTTTTGTTAAGATTGAATATTGCAAAGAGTGAGATGTCCAAAGCTATTCATCGAGATAGGGTCTTTTACCTGTTTTGTAAGAAATAAAACTCATAAAATAAAATACTACTTCAATGTAAATTACAAGTTTTATTGTTTTAAACCTTCCTTCCTTTCATAGCTTATAAGCTGATAATAATTACGATTGAAATAAGCAGTATAGCAGTGTTTTCGTATATTACGAATCTTGAATTGCTTTAAAAACAGAGAAAAAAAAAAGAAAAAATGTACAGTCCTTATAACTTAATTATTCTGTATTCTAAAAAATGTTTTAATGATAATATGAATGAATTATTTACTTGTAATATTAAAAAAAATAAAGACAAACTTACTTTGGTTTTATATTGTGCTTCAGACATAACTATGATAAAGTACTGCGAATGCTTGTATACTTCTATGTCACAGTAATTTCTAGGCCACGCCATGATAATAATTTTAAGGTATTAACAATCAAATTAAACCTATGATATATAATGACTATACAGAGGCTTTAAAATGCCTTTATACTTACGTTATTATCGAAACAATCTATCCGCTTAATCATCAGAGGATAATTAGCGAAAATAAATTATATTAAACCATTCCAGTCAAGGTAAATGTTCTCATTAAAGTGTATTGCGTATCGTTGCTAATGCAAAAAAAGTATGTCTAAAAAAATCAATTTACCTCTTGTCTTTATATATTAAATTCATAAAATCAAGAACCATCTGTGGATATGCATATAGATGGAAACGATCATTAATCTGGTAATAATTTCATTTAGTTATCGCGCAGCTCAGCGGGAAAAATTCATCGCCGTTAAACCTTTCGAGCAATCTCGTATCTAATTTGGTGGTCGTTCAATGCGTAACGGCAGTCGATGAAATAGACTTGTGTACCGATCCGGCATCTAATGGAAATCGATTTCTCATTTACATCGAATAATTAATCGCGGAAAACCTTGTCGGAAAAATATTTGACTCCATATACGATGCTGTCACTCCTACGCAGTCTATCGTAAATGCATTAGCTTCGAATATGCTTGTTCCTTTTTTGGTTTCCACGTGGGAGTAATGATTTATATTATATATATATATATATATATATATATATATATATATATATATATATATATATATATATATATATGTATATATATAGTAAGCTGGTTGGGCATGGGCCATATTCTCTTACAATGAAAGAAAAACATTTTGTGGGTCATTTCATACCTTTGGAAAGATAGATCAACTGCAATAGAATATGATATATGATAGATGAGTTAATTCAGTTAAATGAACTATAAAAGTTCCACACATAGTAGTTAACAAATTTAGTATGGTAGGTGGGCATATAATTGAAATATTGGATGGAATTAAAAATTGTTTAAATAAAATTATGTTACAAGATGTTTTTTCGAGGTACTTCTGAGACTAAATTTTCATTTAAAATGTAATCTAAAAATTAATTCCTTATGAAGTTGAAGACGTTTTTTGGGACGATTAAATATTTACGTGTGTTAATCCAATTCATCAACTACGTATACGTAACGTTAAGGAGCAGATTCGGAGAACTAGATTACGATGGTATTGACATGTCTTTCGAAAGTGAACTAATTTCTCCCAGATTTATGTACCGAAACTGACCTTTTGATTCACCATGAGACCAAGTTCATAGAGGATAATTTGATGAAGAATATTCCTCCTGTGGCACCACGAGTAGTGTATTGGTTGAGAAATAAACACCTTCCCGAGCACCAGGTATGGACTGACAACGATGATCTATCTGTAGCCCATAGTTGAACTCACTTCAATTAATTTTGCGAACGGATAGCAATATTGAAACTTCAATATTTTCATCTACCATAAATATTTTGAGCCAAATCTAAAGGTCTAAAGAGTGCTGCGAACCCGGCTCTTCCAGAATACCAAGCAAGTTCGTGTTCACATCAGATATCAGAAATTGTCTGAATAGAAAAGAACCAGTTTACAAAAGATAATTTTGACGAAAAAATTGAATCGACTCCAAAAAGTAAATAGGAAACTCAGTAACAACAAAAAAAGATATTCAATCTTAGACTTAAAACAAAAAAAAAACGTTTTAAAATAAAATATGTATATAATATTCATTATCATAACTGAGTAAAATTTTTTAAAAACCTTATTTAACCTATCTACTATACGTATTTTATATTTTACTATATACACTCATATATTTAGCTTAATATCTACCTAAACTTCATCTATTTTCAATATTATTTTAACAACTACCAACTAACCAATTTAAAGTCGATGCCAAGCAACAAATTAGATTTGTTTTGTTCATAATTTAATTTGTTTTATATGTAACGAAATTATATTATTATTTTTGTAATTTTTGGGCTCGGCACCAACTTCAAACTGATCAGTTGGTAGTACTTGAACTAACATTGTAATTAAATGAATAGTTTATATATGTATTAAGCTAAATGGTTTATATATAGTAGAATATCAAATATGTGAAGTAGATAGGTTAAATAAGGATTTTGTTTATTTTTATTTAGTTATTATAACGGTTATTGTAAACATATTTTAATTTAAAACGTTTTTTTGTGCTAACAATCTAAATTTGATTATTTTCTTACTTTTAAGTGAGTTCCCTATTTATTTTTTGATGTCGGCTCAATTTTTCTGTTAAAAATATTTAATTTTTCACTTAGTGTTATACATTTACTCAATAAAATAAGCAGTAATTTTATTTAGTATTACTATGTGTAGGCTAAGTAAAGATACAGCCCGTATGAGTAAAAATAGGAATAAAGAAACAACTGTTGGAAATAAGGAGCGTTTCAGGCCCCCGAGGTCCGCTGTTTAACCTAAGAAATTTGAGAAATGTTCTAACCGGAACTAGATCAAAAAGTTATTTTCCCGTCGGAAATCGAACCCGCGACCTCGGTTTGGAAGCTGGAACGCTCTTATCATTCATATTCGCTAAATTTAGCTCTCTCTAAAATGAAGAGCTACCATTTGGTGAGAAAGTTAACATCGATTTGCAGGCTAATTAACCAATTTTCTTTTTCTAACGAAAAGGAGTTCATTTCACTCTAAATATGTGCCAGTATATTTAAAATCGTCAGATTATGTAAGTTGCGGTTATTTTATGCGTCGTGTTTTTAACCACAGCAGAATTGAATTTAAATGTATTTAAAAGTTTATTTTGGTTGAAACAGAATTGTTACAGAATGCTAATAATACCGCTTATATAAGTATTATGGTAATATATACTAAGTGTATGTTACCATAACAGTTTTACTTATAATCAGGTAGAAGGTGATGAAGATTACTAATGTACTATATCAATAATATCATAATATATACTTCTATTAAATATTAATTATTGTAACACTAATTATTGTAAACATGTGTTACTTTATAAAAAAAATTCAAAGAAATGTTGCTGAGAAGAAATGCTTAATGTTTAACCGATTTACTGTTTTTTTACGCAACATTTTACATATCTTCTGGTAACATAATTGATTATTTTATATAATTACAAGCTGATTCTGGTTACAACATTTCTAAACAAATAAAATGTTGTTACTTTAGACATTTTTAGAGAAAAAATCCATATATTCGTATAATCAACTCTTACAGTTTTTAACGTTAACATTTCTTTTGAATTTCTTTATCTTTTCTTTTTCTTGTTACTAAGGTGTTTAATTCTGAAAAAATATGGAGATTCTTTCAATGCAATCAATACCAAACTATCTCTCTATATAACTACTTCTGTCTTTCTAACAATACGAAGAGAATAGGAATTATAAAGTACAAACATTCTAAGATAAAATTATTAAAAGTTATCGTCTTTTTTTTTTGTTGATTCATGATGCAGTTTTATTTTAATTAAAAAAAATTAGGAAAATGTGGTGACTTGTCGGAAGGACTATACAGGTAATGTTGCCGATCTAAACCTATTTTAATAGAAACGAAAGATTTAATTTTAAATTCTTTATTGATCATACGTATGGTAGAGCCATTTCAATAATTTATATTTGGGCAACTAAGTTACTGCAGTCCATCTTTATTGGGCGTACTTAGAAAATGCAAGCTTCTTCGCGAATTCTATTAGACTATATTATTTTACAATAATTTCATTCAGTCATAGAGCCTGGTACTATTATACTGTAATGCCTCTGCCAGGAATCCATGGACAAAGAATGTTTTACAAACCGTGAATGTTAGGATAGGCTAGAATATTTGAGTACCTCCAATCCACCATTAGTGACCTGAACCGGTGCGATATGTTAACCTAACCTCGCTAAACTATATTGAGAAATGTTTGGAGAACGACTGCCAATCCAACCTCAACATATCTTTTTGATAAGTACATTAATTCCGGTTAATTAAATTAATTCGAAAGAGAACAAACATTTTAAAATAATTATTTTATATTGTTTTATATTAATTGTTTCAGACAACAAGAACAATAATTATTCAATACAAGGTATAAAGTATAATTTAAATGTACACTTAAAGGAGTTCTAGGTTCAACTCTGCAAAAAAACAAAATCAATGATATTATGAATAAAAAATGTGTTAATTTTTAATTTTAGCTGCTGTGTCTAACATTTAACCGATATTTCACTACCTTTTTATGGTTACAGAGAATCGAAAGGATGAATCATGGGTTTGTGTCTACGAAAACTCAAACTTGTCTGGCATTAGACCAGATCAGGAAACAAAAAACATGAATAATTTGAAACCTTGAACTGTTCTTAACGGTTCAAATAGCAAGCTGTTCTTGGTGTTAGTTAAACTATGATATACACGAACATATGCCGCCTAGTTAAAATGAATTTTTACCAGGAATGACTTTTGAATTTAGCGGGGAAATAAGCAGTCCAGCGAATATTTTATTTTATTTATTAAACTAGAACTAAATTGTAATTGTAATAACTAAATTACAATAAAAATTCAACATATTACGTAAATATTTTTTCATACCGCGGTCGAAAGTACGTACTTTCGTCCCTGATAACAGGGAAGAAAGTTAAACGTTTACTCCCTCTGAAAAGTACACCCGCGCCCTCTATAACGGCGGGAGGAAATAATTTCTTATGCGTATTTATACTCGTAACTAGGGACTATTTATTCTGTCGCTAGAATAAATTGTTTACCGCTGTCATTAACGTTGCTACCTCTTTTTTCTATGGCTACCTCTAACCTTAAAAATAATCATCAATGTTGTTTTGTTGTCACTCGATTCAATAATCCAGAAAAAATTAACAATACGTTATCATCTAATGAATCCACGGACGAGGAAGATGTTATACGAACTTTTGATGCAGAAGCGCGATTGATAATAAATACAGATACGTTGCGAAGAAATCTATTGATGTCGGGGCCAGGCATCAAAAAAACGACCGGCTATGAAAAAAAAAATCGTATAAACCACAAGGACCAAAAGTCGAAATCTCGGTCCTGCTCGCCATGAAAATCCAAAATGAAAATTCAACTTTCGGCCCTTAATAAATAATAATAAATAAATATACCCACTTTATCAAAAAAGAGGGTGAAAGAATGAATGAGGTCGTTGATTGTTTTGTTCTAAAATGGTATATGGTATAGCTATAAAACAATAAAGTAGGTAAAATCGAATTTAATACCTCCAATGTTTGCAAGATAATGGTAGCTTAGGGTTCGTGAATGGAGGAATTAAATCACTTCCATCTGCTTCCGCTTTATGTTCACTGCTAAGTAGAATCTTTTCAAAATAAAAATGAGTTTATAATTAAGTACTTTCTAGACAATTATTGTGTAATAGTCAGGTATTAGATAAAATTGTATTGCATTGAAATTACGAAGCATGGTATTTTACTTGGAAAGGAAATGTCTTCACAATTACGATACGAAAATTAGATTATGAAAATATAATTTTTATATCCCCATTACGTGTTGCCTAGAATTAACAGATTAATATTCGAAAGTTGCCAACGAAAAAACACACGTTTAAATGTTATTATTAATTATTATTTGATATAGTAGAAAAAATTGTTCCGCATGATAAGTATTCTATAAAGAAACACATTGTATAATTCGATAGTTTAATCTTAGAATAATCAAACAATATATATTAACTATGATTCACAATAAAACTAAAGTTTCATTCAGTTATTGCGAAAATATTAAAGGATTTGTTTTATTCATTATTCAAATTAATGCATAGTGAAATAATTTATATATTCATGTATCTACGGAATTATTGATTTCAAAAAAATATAAATCGTTACTCATTTTAAATGTATGCGGATATAAAATTATGAATAATAGTTTTATCTTTGCTCGAACCGCTGCAAGTTTTTGATGATTATATAATGTTGAGTTAGTTTATATATTATTGTAGTACTTCTTACTAGCTGACTTGGTCATTTATCCTACTTAATTTATTATTATTATTTAAATTTCCTTCAAACGACATTAGAAACAAAAAAACCGTTTGATAATTGAGAATGTACATACATTTATCGTTCTGTGTTGTAATTTTGATGGATTGTTTTTGAAGGGTAAATGTTACATATTATGTCTAATTCGCCAGTTATATGTCTAAGTTTCCATTTATTTGTCCTGATTAATGCTATAATATGATGACTTTAATTTTTCTAATTGTAATTGCACATATTTCGAGGTTTTAAAAAAATACAATTTAATTTTTTATATTTCTTTTTTAAAATGTATTTATTTCAGCAACAAGCGTATATATTTCTTTTGGAAGGTCGAGTAACTGATTTTTTTATTATTTCACTAAATGACATTTTCTCCTAATTACAGTAAGTATTTCATATGTAACTTATTTAATAATTATTCTATCCTCATTGATTCCAACCAAATTCTGTATTATATAAGTTATGTAATATATAGGGTTCAAATTTTTTTATTTAATTTTAAAACTGTTTTATTTTACGGAAACAACTTAAATTTTATGAGATTATTGTAACGAAAGCACATCTTAGTGTAAACGGGACTCTTATAATATAAATATATCGCGTCAGCAGAGATCAGGACGATTTCTCTCCTGATTTCTATCCTATGCCGTATTGATCGCGCGATACAATATTTCCCTCTTGAACAAAAGACCTAAGAGGTACATGTGGTTGTTGTCCTCTTTAAACAATTTACTGATGTAGTTATATTATTTGTTACTATTGTCAGTACCTTTGTCCGTCAGCTTGCCTTTGATAATATTCTGAAGCGCTGTCTTCTGTAACAAAATTTCTATTAAAAACCCTCTATGGAATGGTGTTCCAATTTTTGATGACCTAAATTTTCAATGGTATATAACTGACAAGATAAGCTACTGCACTCCACAATTAAATACAATAAATCCTGAATTGCAAGCTTCTATCTATAGGCTATGTTAGTTCATAACATAACATAATAACATAATCATAACAATTCCATTTCGCATTGCAACTGCGATTGTTGTGTCAGAAAATCTCGAACTCGAGGTATCTCGTCTTATCCTGTTTGTATATTTATAGCACCTTCAATCTACCATTTGTGACCTTACAACTTCAATTTCAAGAGTTTTGGATATATAGTCTATTCAATAAAACAGCCAATGCACGTCATCAAAATTTATGACCTCAGCAGTTCGCAATATCACCGCATTAACTTAAAATTTTTGTTTACAATGTTTGGTGGTTACAATATTTATAACGTCTAAAGTTCGGCCATTAATTAAGACTGCTTATTGCTGCGTGACCAACAAAGAGCACGATGACGTCGAAGTAAAATGGATATACGAAGTAATCCAAAATTTCGCCTTAAAATATACAATAAGGTTATTACCACAAATGTTTTGATTAATTTTTACACATTCGACCAGTACCAACACAAATCAAATTTTATTTTATTCTTTTTCTTTTTAACTAATCTAAAATGGGAAGGAAAAATCGGTTCCAAGTTTAAAATGAATTTTACTACTTTTCGACGTCAGATATAACGAGCATCGGAAGTTTTATTGGAAGGACTATATGTCCATATATATTTATGACTTACAGTTATAAAACCATCATATATTTAATCAAAATTCACTTGTAATTTTATTGTTACCCAGAAGTGATTAGGTAAAAGTTAACTAAAATATTATAGCAAACGCCATTCCGCCTTGTCTAATGTACATAACAGAAAAGCTCCCTGAATAAGGTTGTGAGTTAATTGTTCCAAACGTGGTAGCACACTTCAGTTTTCTATTATCATGTATTATCTTTTCTAAAACTCACTGGCGTACCAATGGCGCGCATGTATCGTTATTTGCTACTGCAAAATTAATATAAAAATTACAATGTAATTATGTAATATAATATTTTTTCTGTTTTTTTTTTCTTAATTATGATTAAATATCAATAAATAATATCAATATATACGCCCTCTATAAATGAGCAGGAATTAGATGTTATCTTTGCATTACTTTGAAATGGCATTTGTTGATGATAGCAAGTATTATTCATATATGGTTAAGTCATTTTTATATCAGGGCAATTATTAGATGTTTACAGTTAATGTAAGGAAGGCGGATCGTTTGATAATGCCGAGGGAAATAGCAGCGAAGAAAATAACGATGCAATTCCGTACGTTCTATTTTACTCCATCATCTGAACGTGACCATTTGTCGACCAGAAACGACACGTAAAGATTAATTCAATTTATTGCCGTGCACGGATGTTGATAACGTTGCGTGTAACTGACTTGTGTAGGCAGTGCAACGCTGATCATTTACATCTTTAATCGAAATGCGATTGCAATGAATAAATCCTTTATTTAGCAGTTTATTTCCACTCAGTTTTCAGGCACATACATTGTATTAGAGGCATGATACAAGAAGAAATCATCAATTTAACAACTTTGTAACTTCATGCGAATTTATTTCTTTAGATGTAAATATTAATTGTGTTTAATCTAATATACATAATTACATACCCGGTTTCTATTATTTCTCGGTTTTCGTAGAGTTACCCCTTTTGCAAGACTTTTGAAGAAATATAAATATAATTTTATTCAAAAGTAAAAGTTTTTAGAATTAGAGATAATAGAGAGAATTTAAATGTATGTTTTATTCAATATACTGTCAATATTTCAAATTTACCCATCTTTCAGATACACTTATGTTATGACGGAAGAATGTTTCATCTTTTAGCACTATTTGCGTATCGACTCAATTTTTATACTCGGCACCAGTAATATCTTATTTAAATCAGGATTACTAAATCTATTTCTAGAAATAATATGCAGTACACCAGCTTAAAGAAATTCTTTTAAAAAATACAGCGGATACTTATTTGTACAATTTATAGTTACAGGCGCACTTTAATAAAAAAATATTATTTAATTATTATTGTTACTAGTCATTTCCGTCTAACCTACAATTTGTCTTTATGATAACTTAAATCTAGGTATATAACTAGGAGGATCCATCGACCCTATCTCAGACTCTGGTGAAATAATATTTATACATGTCACTGCTGTATTTTTTATTATATCCAACACACTACACAACAGTACACAACATCAGATCCTTTGACACTTTTGAGTCTGTGTGCTGTTCTGGTGTTATCCAAAAGCTGCAATACTTCAATATTCTTGCCCCTTTGCAATTCTCTTGATTTCTTGACTGACTGTGGGTATCTGAAGGTCTCGATGTAGGTAATCAGTCATATAGTATTTGGGTGCGCCCACAATACCCCCCAGGACTTTGTTCTGAAAAATTTGTATTTTGTTTATGTTACTCTTTGCAGAACATCCCCATAATTGAACTCTGTATGTCCATATATATTTCAGTATTTGCTTATATAATAGCAATTTATTATATACTGATAATTGGGATTTTCTTCCAATTAGCCAGTACATTTCGACATATTTAGCGTTGTTGCTATATGGAATGATTGTATTATTTAATGTTATTGGTGCTTGTATGGTCTATTTATAGGTGAACTGCACATGTATAGATTTACTTTCATTAATTCTTTAATAAAATGAATAATCATTATGTTTGAAACATTGATACGATTACCAAAATCAATATTTAGATATTAGATAGATTCTTATTATATTGCCTTAATATACCTTTTTTCACATAAAATTAATATTATCCATTATAAACCGTTAATGGAAAAATG
Organism: Rhynchophorus ferrugineus; assembly: GCF_030347505.1. Lineage (NCBI taxonomy): Eukaryota > Metazoa > Arthropoda > Insecta > Coleoptera > Curculionidae > Rhynchophorus > Rhynchophorus ferrugineus. The sequence continues at coordinate 49,344,171 of NW_027472580.1, forward strand.
CAAACGAAATTGATGTCAAATGTGGTATATTTCAATGTCGAAGTAATAGCATCGATATTTTCAATTATGTACATTAATATATTATTGATGAATTTCCTTTACAGTTGGTTTTTCACACCACCAATATGTCCTAAATGTATCTTATATGCCTGGAATCTTCTCTCGTAATTTTATATTTGTCAACTAGCTAGCATGTACTTAATATATTCCAAACGTATGTTACCTGCTAACACATCATATTTTTTAGTATCCGCTAAGATCAATAACACTAATATTAATATGTACAAATTTAACACGCTCTACGAAACGGTATTAGATATTTAATTACATCTTGCATTTTCTGTCATTGTGTTAACTTTGAAAATTATCCTATCATGGTAATTTTGTATACTTACATATATTTACTGGTATAACGTATACTTACTACTTACTTAATATGTATTAATGAACTCAATTTTTGGTTTCAGCAGCGCTATATTTTTTTAGTTACCGCTATTACCAGTTAAAATCTAGAATTTTGTTATTTTTTATGAACTTCATCAAACTTTCATAACCAAATATGATAATTTAATACGGCAGTAAAGCATAACCATGAATTAGGAAATAATAAACACAACCTGAGGTAAATTATCGATGTGCATGCGTAGAAGAAACCATTCATATAGGATATCCATAGTGTAAACTAACTAGGAGAATGCACTATGATTGTGATATTGTTATTATATCTCCTAATTATAAATGTTAGAAGTAGAAATTGAATCTCTCCATTTTACAAATACTCAAAATGGAGGACTGGGATATATGCCAAGGCAAAACACATGCCTCCAATTCCTCATCATTATATTTACTGCTGGAGAAAGATCGTTTTCAAATGCATCAAGGAGTTATTAGAGGTTACTCAACAAGCCGTGTGAAAAGATTGCAAGAGCACGTTACCGAACTCATCTTATGAGTTTGAGTCGGACATTATAAGAAAAACGGTCCCTATATCAAGAAAGACATGACAAAATAATCTTGTTACATGACAATTGCCATCCACATGTATTTCAAACCGTTAAAATTTTCCTTGAATCGCCAAAATCAGACATTTTTCGCAGTCGTTACATTCCCCAACACTATAAGCCATGGTCATGAAGGACAATATTTTCCCGAGTAAATATGTAATAGTTTTTATGTAAAAAAGCTTTAACATTTTAAATATAATTGTGGTTTTTAATTTGTACTCTTAATCATTACGTAATGTAAAGAAAAGTCACTCTTTCAGAACAGCTCTTGTATTGTGTCAACCCAACAAAAATTAAAAGATGATACACATAAACAAGCGCTATCGAGGAACGCGCTTTTTGTATTTCATAAGATTATAGAATCGATGCCTTTATCACCAACTGACCTGAATTTTGAAATATTTCACGCTATTCTCGCATAGCTTCACGACATTTCACCACGTCATATTCCGAATAGCTTAGATATTAACATTATTATGGATCATTTAATATTAGTTCCCATATCTGGGTGACCTCATACTGTTTTTATGGTTATAATAGTGTAAAATACTTATAATGTGCTCTATATATTAATTGGACTGTATTTATAATTAGAACTTCATAGGTCCATGACGTCTTACAAATTTTAAAGTTTATGTTCGAACTTTTTTTTTTGTAATTAATTTAATCTATTTTATATCCATTCTATAAATTTTTTCAACAAAGAAGATCTCTATGTACCTTTTAATTTTAACTTTCAACAAATTATATAAATAAAATTAAATAGCTGTTTTTCTTAAAGAGTTATATCTAAGAAACCATTTTTAACAAACAGCTCATTGTGAGATATATATGAGACACGGATTTATACATCCAATTATAAAACTATTATAGACAACTTTGCGGGAATCAAATTCAAACAACTGTTTTGAGTTTCGACGAACGTTGACATAAATTTAGTATAATCAAGTGGATTACTTGAAAAGGAATGATAATCTCGTAGTGCAGTTGGTAAAGTATTGTGGCTAAAACATCGCAAGTTCTAATCTTAGTTAATCTAATCTTCTCTTAGTTGGTCATGGACGTTTATATAATACGCTTTGGAAATGAGAATATAATCTGATAAACTCAGTGACAGTTTTAGTCACTGCTATAAACAGCAAGAGATTACGTTATATTACATGCGTTCAATAGAACAGGTCAATTAAAACGTCTCCGACCTGACACATAGATGGCGCTACTATAATTAAATCCATATGTTTTTTATTTAGCCCTAACCCTTAAAAGATGCTTGTATAAATTTGACCGCTGTCGAGTCATTAGTTTGTGAATTATAGCATTTTGAGTGAAGCAACTTTTGTTATTGTGAAGAAATGGATAACAAGGAATTTCACGTATTGATAAAATATTGCTTTTTGAAGAGAAAAAATACAGTTGAAGCCAAAACTTGGCTTGATGCCGAATTTCCGGATACTGTCCCAGGAAAATCAACCATCAAGGATTGGATATGCTAAGTTTAGAGGTGAAATGATTGAATTGAAAATGATTTTGAGTTAAATTGAAAAATGTAAATTGAAATTGAATGAAATAGCAGACACTCTAAAGATATCAACTGAACGTGTACACCATATCATTCACGAATATTTGGGTATGAGAAAGCTCTGTGCAAAGTGGGTGCCGCGCGAGCTCACTTTTCACCAAAACAACGACTAGTTAATGATTCGGAGCAATGTTTGAAGATGATCAAGCGTAGTAAACCCGAGTTTTTAAGTGGATATGTGACAGTGGATGAAACATGGCTCCATCATTTCACTCCGAAGTCCAATCGACAGTCATCCGTGTGGATTGCACACGATGAACCCGTTCCAAAATGTGGAAAAACACAACAGTCGGTTGGCAAGGTTATGGCGTCTGTACTTTGGGATGCGTATGAAATAATTTCCATTGACTACCTTGAAAAAGGAAGGATCATCAACAGCGACTATCAAATAGCGTTATTGGACCGTTTGAAGAGCGAAATCGACGAAAAACGGCCGCATTTGAAGAATAAGAAGGTGCTGCTTCACCAAAACAATGCAGCGTGTCACAAGTCAGTGAAAACGATGGCAAAAATCCATGAATTTGGTTTCGAATTGCTTCTTCATCCATCGTATTCTCCAGATCTGGTCCCCAGCGACTATTTCCTGTTCTCAGATCTCAAAAGAATGCTCGCTGGGAAGAAATGTTCATCGAATAAAGAAGTGATCACCGAAACTGAAGCCTATTTTGAAGCAAAGGACAAATCGTACTACAAAAATTGTATCGAAAAGTTGGAGGGTCGCTATAATCAGTGGGAATCAGAAGGCAATTATGTTGAATAAAAGAAGCTAATTTTAGGCCGGGGACTTTTCAATTTACCTGTTACATCCTTGCAACATGCCATACTGCTGTCGGAACCATTCTCCGTCAAAAGCCATCTTCACTAGAATCCTCCTTAATGCATAATGAATATTTCATTTACAGCTTCCTTTATCTGAAGCCTTCTCACATTTTAGTATAGATATAATCTTTATTAAGCATTTAAAATCATATGATTACTATTAGATATGAACTGTTTAACGCAAGAATTTTTATTACAAGAACATTTTATGGTCTTCAGCAAGATACTCTGATCAATTCACTTTAAAAACTGAGTTAAGGTACTCCTATGTAAGTATGTATGAACCTTTGTGTATGAAGCCTTTTATTATTCTTTAAATATTTGTTGGCACAATATATATTAATCATGATTTTTTCCAAAGTTTTCTAATTTTTCTGGCAACATGGCATTTCTTCTGTTTTAACATCTTATAATACACTATACCTTGCTGATCCCACCATATACACAGCAAGACTTTATGCCTTTAATGTTCGGTGTTAATGTGGGCGGCTCACCTGGTTTAGCCTAAATAGACCCAATTTTCACTGCCAGTCACTACGTAGTATTCATTCATTGAATAAGTCTTGCAACGTATTGTATCGAATTTTTTTTCTTTCAGAAGGTTTTTTTGTCATTTATAAACCGACAACTGGAATGTAATAGAACAGCATCACTACTACTTTCTAAGGGTATTTGATGAGATTCCGCAGATTTCTTGAAATCATACAACAAAACTAATGTCTGTAAACATAATTTATGATGTCGCCCATGTGTCCGATCGCCTTTCGGCTTTAGACTGGCCTTTCGGATCAGCACTTGGTTTTCTTCATCTCTATCCTTTCGATATTACCTCGATAGCATCCTTAACAAAAAAAAAGGAGCACGTCTCTAAGGCGCTTTCCCATTCCATTTAAACCAGTTAGTTAAACCTTGACAGCCCACAAGGTGTTTCCACATCATCTGCTACTGGGTACTACTACTACTACCTTGATTGCCACTGGTTTTTTTTCCTGATGTTGAATGTCCTGAAGTTGCTGCTCTCATGCCAGTCCTAGACGGACAGGTCTTTTCTCTCGGAGGAGCTGATCTCGTGTTTCAAGTTTACTGGGACATGATGTTTGCCTATTCGTGTACAATCGCATGTAGCAGATGCCCTTATCCCTACCAGTCGACTTCTTCAGGCCATTTTCTCCCTATTACTACCATTATTGTTCATTTATACTAATATTTCGTTTCCACTATTACCCTAATAATTCAACCCCATTTGACTAAAATGACTGTTCCCCTTAATTTACACTCTCGAGCGTTCCGGTCATGTTCTACTGAAAGCAGAACCCTTCCTGGCCTACGGTACCAGGAATTTAGGCCTGGTACCTGTTCTATAGGGTTATTCTGCCCTTAGTCGATCGTCAGAGCCTCGTTAACAGGTCAGTGCATGACACTCCGCACAGGGTGCACCGCGCACGGTTGGTTTTTGACTGCCCCCTTGAAAGAAGAGCCCTGCACCCCTAATGTCAGTATACAGTGAATAACTCAATAGCTTAAAACTAGAAAATGTTATTATATGTAGATACATATGAAAACCATCGAATTTAGCGGTTAGGTTATCAACAGTTTGCTTACATTGGTCTCTAAAATCTATTGGTATAGATGTCGCTGATCAAAATGCATACAATCACTTAATACTAGCAAAAAAATTAATAGTCTCAATGATTCCAGTAGCTAGATTGAATCAAGTATCCGGTATACGCTGTGCGATCAACGTTAGTCATTCCTGAGTCACTCTTCGAATTACAAATGTGGGTGCTTTATGGTGTAGAAGAATTTAACCATGACAATAGTGCTGTAACAATAGATACTGACACCAATTATCACAAATAAAAATATAATTATTAATATCTATTACTCAATATTTATTCTATTTGTATAAAAATTACGACATTTTTAATATGGCTACGGACGAAACAATGACGTAGCTCTTCGGATTACATCTATTAAAGAATATAAAACATTTTTTTGCGTACGTGACAGAATTCCGCAATGTTCCATGTACATTAACGGCCCAGGTTTCAGCGAAAGCGTTAACACAACACGAGTTGTTTGAATCTTTAATATTCCAAATGCGAAAACAGTTCGAGGAATACTTCAAGTTACTGTACGTACATTAATAATCCCTAAGGAGTACTGCGAATTGATCAGTAAACAGCTACGTCAAAATAGGGATATGTATAATGGCGACCGTTCTAGTTTGTCCAGTTTCAATTTCCAATAAGTATTTTATTTTTATTCGTATTACAATTACTATACGAATATATGATATTAGTCTGTTGTCGTTGGTCCGTGTACTAACTCACTGTGTTGTCATTTCTAAGAGAGGCAGAGACAATGCGTTTAATTAAAAACATTATTGATATAATAATAACAAAACCAAAACTTGGCTAAGTCAATTGTCGAAAAAACTGGGACTCTTGAGGCGATTTTTTTCCAGATTCAAATTATAATCTGGGTGCTTAAAAACCTTCCAATTAATTTCCTGGAGCTTCCGGTGAGTCGTTATGGATGTATGTGGCCTGACGTTATCTTGTTGAAACACAATTCCTATCCTAACTGGCTGATTGCCTTCTTCAGTCAGCCTAGTTATTCGCAGTATAGTTTCGAATTAAGTTCTTTACTGTAGGGGAGCAGCTCTTAGTATGTGAGTCTGTCAATCCCATCAAACGCACAGCAAACTGACTACATTTCTGACTATTACTCCTGACATGCCTACCGTTTGCGCCGGCTTACTGCTTCTGAGCACGACCGTTCTCACTTGACATTGTCGTAAGTGGCCTACTTCCCATCACCAACCTACTTCAGAAGTGGGTAAAATTTGTTTTGCGATTTCATTGGAAATTCGAACCATGAAGATTTTTTGGTTTAACTCATATGGTACCCATGCGTCGTTAATACCAGCTACTTTTTATATTCAGATTTTCCCAAACAGGTATGAACATAATTTCTACAATTGGTCGTCCATAACGTGATGCATATTAAATATAGAAATTAACGGCACGTAATCAACGAAACCGAAACTACGCTTGATTGGTTGTTGATTTGATTCTAGTCATATATTCAACCGCATTACGCATGTTTTAATCTTCATTGAAGAAAAAATTAAGAATACACTTATACACTAAACAAGTTCGTATTGTTTGTTTCGCTTCATTCTTCTGACTTCCTGTGTGTTGTCCAGTAACAGTTTCCACGTCGCTGTGATAACAGCAACCTTAATTTCATGTTTTAAGGTGACATCTCGGATCACTTCGTGTATCGATTTGATTGCGAGGTCATCGTTATCCGTTGGTTACGTAACGATAAGCATTTGTAAATAATCGTAGAACTTGTTTTGGCTGCATTGGATTACTAGTTGATTTGATGTTTTAGTGCAACCCCATATTTGCAACCTATGTGTCCAAATTGACTTTATGATTGACTGATAAACCAGTCTCTTTCTTCTAACCATCCAGTACAGTTGCTTCACTTTGAGTCTAATCTACTCTCCTTTTTGTCTAACATGATGTTTCCAATTTAACCTACCTTTCTGAGTTAGCTGATTCGGGCATTCGTTAAGTGACATAATTAGATTTTCGGCATTTCGCTGCAACGTAAAATTAACATGGACAGATTTGGCGCTATTAAGCATTTTCCAGTCCCTAGTCCATTTGTAGATTTTGTTAACTGCTATTTGTACTTTTTCTACAGCCCGACACGTAGACACATCTTTTGTCATGTTAACTGTATCATCTGCAAATGTTTTAATTACTATTTCTTTTATCGCTAGGATATCAGCAGTACAGACACTATACAGTATGTCCCAAGACACTATCTTGTGAAACTACAGCCGAAATAGGTTTAAGTGTTAAGAATGCCCCTTCATATGGGTTTTATTTGGAAAATATATGATTCTAGCAGACGACAGTAATTCCGCCGTAATAATTAGCTCATTTTATAGATTAATACCAAAGGCCATACCCGACCAGAAGCTTATGAGATGTCCAAGAATATTTCAGTGCAGTATATCTTTTCTTCGAATGTATCTTCACGAATCGCTGTTACTCTGTGCGCTTGGTCGATTGTTGAGTGGTGATTTCGAAATCCAAACTGGAAATCTGGTATTTCTATAAATCGTTTAATATGTTTTAACGACAGTTTCTCAAATAATTTTGATATCGTAAGTAGCAGAGGAATAGGCCTATAAGATTCAACTTGTCAATTCCAGGAGCCTTTTTAGGATCGAGGTTGTCAATTTCTGTGGCAACTTCTATTGGAGAAATCAGATTTACAGCTACATCAGGTTAATAAACAGGATTTATATCTAATGTAGATTCCATATCATTCGGTTGGAATACGTTAGCTAAATGTTCTAACCCATTCAGTTTGATTATTGTTAATAGGCGATAGTCTAACAATTCGTCTTTTAAATCTCCGAGTTTCTTTCCATGGCTAGTAATCTTCACCTGCTTCCGGACTTAATTCACTTACATATTTTTCGAAGCAACTATGTTGATATTATTTAATCTTTTGATTTGTCTGATTTTACTAAATATTTTAAATTCTATTAAAGACTAATTCTATTAAATATTGTTTTGTCTATAGCATTTCTAGTTCCGTGCCATACTCTTTTAGCTTTTCGTATTTCTTTTATATATTCCGTAATTTCAATGGGGTTGTTTTAAAAATGATGGGTTTTTCTTTTTATTTGTGACTTAATATAAGCAGAAAAGATTTCGCGATCTAATTACAATAGAATATTTATCGCAACATCCGTGAGAACAATTTAAATAGAAAGTGTTATATTCTCCAAATATTGCTCATCATTCGCCTTATAAACAAATTAAATATTATTATTCGATTACAGATTTACAGATGAGAAACAATAATACAAGTTTAGTCTAAATTAGTTGTTTATTATCGAATTACTACGTAGAATTTAAATTAAGTTTTATATCTTCAAAGTAAAAGGAAACGACTAGTAACAATGTAATAATTAAATAATAATAAAAATACCTTCAAAGTTTCTTCTATTTTATATATATTTATTGATCTGTGTTTCTTTCTTTTTTAACTGTAATAATATGATACATTTATCACAACTTAAAATGAAATAGTATACTATTAGAATACCAAATATTACAGATAATATATAAATGTATACCTATATATTCAAATTAAAACGAAATACCACACCATATGGATGCTGCATGCTCTCCACGGTAATTTTCTTGCCCTGTTACTCCTTTTCATTTTCCGGACACTTTAACATCTAATTTGTTACGTTCCTTTCATTTCAATTAAATATTCATGAGGTTGACTTTTAATTTAACCGGGTGAGCCCGGGCGTTTGTCGTTGGAACATCACTAAACACGAGGGTAGTCATTAACATCCTTTTTTTCTAAATTTAGAATCTGTTTTAGTCGATACTCTAGTTTAATCGTTGTTTTTTATTACGACCATGTTCTCATATAACTTTATATTAGCCATATAGTTCTGGATTATGGTATGTCTACGGATTAACTGAACAGAAAACAGAATCTGGGCTTGCAAAAAGTGACAGGAATAAAACAGCACTTTAATTTTGTTTAAGATTAAATGGTGATGTTATATTTAACCGTAGGAGGTTCAGCTGTATATTTTTTTTACTGTATGTTCGCCGATTTCTCCGTCAATTATGGACCGATTTTCAAAATTCTTCTTTTATTCGAAAGAGTGCACTTCCGAGGTGGTCCCGTTGGAACCAAATTAGGATCTATGATGAGAAGAGGGTAGGGTGAACATCGAGGGAAGACAAAAAATTTCAAAGGCACGTACAATATTTTCACATATTTTTATCTAAAATAATCAGATATTGGTGTATAATGTTTTTGCTGAACTGATCTGAGGAAAAATTGGAAGTAGTTCAGTATAAAAGTCATTCAAAAGACGTTGTAGAGACGTTGTAGGTAACTGTTTCTGTGGTGTAATGGTTAGAAAGTTTAGCTCACACGCCGAGGTTGCGGATTCGATTCCCAACAAGGCAGAAATTTTTTTTGTTCTAGCTTGATTAGGGCGTTTGTTAAATCAGACTAAGAAGCGGACCCCAGGACCTGAAACGTTCCTTATTTTCAATCATTGTTTCTTTATGCCTATTTTTCTTCATACGAGTTGGACTTTTGCGTAACCTACCCGTTGTTATACTTAATAAAGTAACGTGTAATGTGTATGTGCGTAATGTGTTGAGTAAATATCTAACACTTAAAAGAGAAAAATAAAATATATTTAACAAAAAATAAATAAACCGACTTCAAAAAATTAATAAGGAACTGTCTAAAAAGTAAAAAAATAATCAAACTAAGATTTTTAACACAAAAAAATGTTTTAAAATAATTAAAATATGTACATAATAATCGTTGTAATAGCCATATAAGTATAAAGAAAAAACTTATTTAACCTATGTATTACACGTATTTTATATTCTACTATACACACACAATTTAGCTTAATACCTACCTAAATTTTTTGGCTATTTACAATATTATTTTAACTACCACCAACAGATCAGTTTGAAGTCGGTGCCGAGCTCAAATAATACAAAAATAATAATACAAGTTTCTAATATATACACAAAATTAAATTACGAACAAAAACAAATCTAATTTGTTGCTCGGCACTGACTTCAAAGTGAATAGTTGGTAATAGTTAAAATAATATTGTAAATAGATTAATATCTTTAGGTAGATATTAAGCTAAGTTGTGTGTATATAGTAGAATAAATAATACGTATAGTTTTGTTTATTTTTATATAGTAGAAAGATAGCTTTAGGTAGATATTAAGCTAAGTTGTGTGTATATAGTATAATAAAAAATACGTATAGTTTTGTATATTTTTATATAGTTATTACAACGATTATTATGTACATATTTTGTTTTAAACGTTTTTTTTTGTCTTAAAAACCTAAATTTGATTATTTTTTACTTTTTAATGAGTTCCTTGCAAGTCGATTAAATTTTTTTGTTAAAAATATATTTTATTGTTGTTAGTGAAGAATTTTACAACGGCCATATTATATTGAAAAATATTCGAGGGAGTACTTCAATAATGATTCTAATATTGGAGGTAAATATTACCTCAAATGTTGGTCTATTCAAATATTTGAAGCTAAAAAACTAAAGTTATTCCTTCATGAGGATTCATATCAGGTGCCTGCTGACTCTTGAAACTATTTAATGTATTAAAGATGTTTCAGAAACACATATATCGGGTGATGTACAAGATTAAAAATGTTGAACGGTAACTTTTAAAGTACGATGAGGTGCTTCAAGGGCTGTATTTAATTTGTTGTATGTAAAATATCATTATGTAAGCTATAAAAAAACCGTAAATGCATAGACATCTTAATTGAATTGGTTGAATCTGTTATACAATATAGTGTTTTCGATACTTTTTATGTCATTTATTTTTATTGTCATTTATATTTATAAAGTAATATATATCGAAATTGTTCAATTTATGTTATTTTCTATTAATTGCTCGTATTGGCTGAAGATAGAAATTCTAGAATGCCATTTTGGGTCTAGGCAAATGCTTTTTATTTTCAAAAAAGGAAAAATGCAGCGCTGGTTCATCGAAAATAACATAACGAAAATATCCACATACAAGGTAATGAGTGCTTAAGTTAATGACAGTGTCAGAATTGGGCTCCTCGTTTTCTTTCTTAAAATTTCAGTAATAAAAATGTTAAAAACATATTTCATCTCGCCATCGACCATAAAAGAGTTTGGAACCATTTACATAAGAGTTTTTATTTATTTGAAAGAACATCTCACTCATCTTACAACTAGTTATTGACTACAACTATCTAATAATTTTCCTTCGTATTGTTTTAAAGCCCAGATCTAATATTTAAGACCTAAACTTAATTAACATGGAATTAATGTATTCCCAGTAATGCACTTTACACAGTTTTAAAACGTGTCAAGTAGTCTTCACTTATCTTTTCATTCTTTTCTTCCAGGAAAATTAACTCTTGTCTTTTGCTGTCGACATTTTTGTGATTTGAACTTGGCGTCCAGTGTCATGCCAAAGTATTTAGCTGTGTTAGTATACGGAATTATGCTAGAACTAATTATAACTGACACATAGACCTCCTAGCATTCAATTTTATTCGCCATTTTTTGCTCCCCTCAGTAATTTTATTGATAGCTGTTTTTACTCTATTTACAACTGCCCCACTATTGTTACCTGTACCGAGTAGTACAGTACCATTATATAGAGTATTGGGTATTGTATTGGAGGTCATCAAAATACTTTGTCAAAAGCTTGAGCCACGTCAAGAAAAACGGCTAACGAAATGTATTTATTTTTTTTATTTTCTCAATTACATCCATAATTAATCCGCAAGCATTTTAAGAATAATTTAGATATGATTGGTAGTAATGATATAGGTAGACACCAAACGAAGCTTCTTGTATTCCACTTTAATTAACAGTGAAAAATGTAATTAATCGAAATCGAACCATTTTAAATAATTGATTATGGGTAATGAAAAGTGGACGACGCACAACAATAATGTGAAAAAAATTAAGGCCAGGAAAGATGAAGTGTTTGGTATGATTGGAAAAAAATGTCTTCAAGAGCTGGTTCACCTGCCAAAGTCATTAATTTGACTTTCTGTAGTCTCTACAGTGACGAAATTATGGTTTTGTCAGAAAATTGGTAGACCCAATAACAAACCCGAATATTGTTCACATAGTAGTTGTGTTTTACGTTATTATCATTTTTATACATATGTTTTATACATTGTTTCTTTTAACATACTCTTTGTTTTTCATTTACTGTTTTATCACTAAACTGTTATCTGTATACCTTACCCAGATTCTTATTAATTTATTCCCTTTAATTATTTCAATAGACTCGCTTTATGTAAAATTACGTTTGTAAAAATGTATATTATATTTAATGATTCCTTGTTCAACTAATTTAATTATCACTAAAGTAAAATTTTATTTTTGTTTTTGTAGTAAAACGACCCATTTACATCTAAATTTACATGTGTTTATTTCTGTAATGAATAGAAACTTTGTCGAGAGTGTATAGAAGGAAAAAAATTCGAAGTAATTATCATAAAATTTTCCCGCCTATTTAATTGCCAGCTCTAATGAATGTGTCATACCGTTAATTGTTAATTACAAGCTCGAAAGCAGTCGCTAATATTTCCCCTTTAAGGCGGTCGAATGATGGAATAGAAAATGGTTAAATTGCCAGTGTTACGGTATATGGTAAATGTTGGTTGACGGTGGCGCCAAACGAGTATTCTTATCAAACAGCAGGAAAAACAATAGACTGTCTGAAACGTTTAAAGCATGTTAATTAATTTTGCTAATGTTTGTTAATTTTGTAAAAATTGTTAATTGTTGTATCATGTTGGGACATTTAATTCGTTTTCATCAAAGTCCAGATAATTTTATTATGAAATGAGTTGGTAAAAAATAATTTGGTTTATTACTTTGCGATTATAATTTGTATATTAGAAAATATATATGGATATTGACCCAAAATACTTATAAATAATAATTCGTAGGTAGATTTTATGTCAATAGTTTTAATGCTGTGTGTTTTCAGTCACAGTTGTATTAATTTTAGTTTATCTGAAGATTTTATTTGCTGATTGAATTTTTATTGATTGAAGCTGGTATACTATGGTATGGATTCCTATGATCAGTAATTCTACAGTTCACAAATTAATTACAGTGCCTCTAGGTGTCCATGCAGATATATTATTGAAATTAATTTGTGTTACTATAAAATCTTTATATATCGAGTAAGATTTCTAGATAGTGACAAACTAAGCCAGATATAAAGATAAATTAAAAAATAAGATGTAAAATAATTGTAGGAATAAAATGAAGTATTTTGATAGCTTAAAATATTTACTAATTTATGTCTAAACCATATTTTCGGTTTGAAACTGATAATATTCTACCCATTATCGTAAGATAATTCCCTGAGTAATATGATCCTCTTTTTTTATAATTCGTGGTGTTAAAATTCACCCTAACAGACGTCGATATATTGTAAACATCTCATTAAAATGTTTGCCTTTGCTTGAAAAAGAGCTCTTATTAAATTGTTGTCAGCGGAAACAACAATTACGACATAATAATGTCACAAATGTTTAGTAAACTTATTCGGAAAACATCACGATTGAACAAATAAGATTAAATGTCGTCATCGTTATTTAAATAGTGGTAAGATTAGAAATTATAAACGGTTTTATAATATAATAGGTTGTGGAAAAAATATTTTTCGGATCGAATTTATTCATATAATTTACAAACACCATTCAGTTATATATGCGACGTTTTGATTGGTGACATTTCACCACTTTATTAATAAAAATATATTTTGACAAAAAAAATTAACCGACTTCAAAAAATAAATAAGGAACTCAATGAAAATTAAAAAATAACCAAACTTAGATTTTTAACAAAAAAAAACATTTTAAAATAAAATATGTACATAATAATCGTTGCAAAAACTGTATCAAAATAAACAAAAACCTTATTTAATATATTTACTACACGTGTTTTATATGCCACTACCCTACCATACCATACCATACCTACCTAAACCATATATACCTACCTAAACCGATGTATCTATCTACAATATTCGTATCTATCTATCTACTACTATCAACTACTATCTATCTATCTACTATCAACTACTATCTATCTACTATCAACTAACTATTTTGAAGTGCCGAAAAAAATTGTTTTGAAAATCGGCCTATAAGTCGCCGAACATACATTAAATAATATATATATATATATATATATATATATATATATATATATATATATATATATATATATATAGGCGAACAGAAAAAATCCTCCTTTTTCAAACAATGGGATTTTTGAGATTTCTTGATGAAAAAATGGTTTTTAGTGATTTTTGCAAGCCTCTTTTAAAGTAAGTAGTCGGACGGGTCAAGGTCTGAGTCATACAATGGATGCTTCAAAACTTTCCTGCTTATCCCTGAACGTTTGGCGACTTACTAGAATATGAGCAATTTACCGCAACCGTGCTAGAAGGCAACGTCATTCTATTAATCAATTCTGGTCGGTTCTAAATCGTCTAATTCAATCGCATTGCTCTGCTTGACACTAGATTGTCAAACTAATGATTTATCCAAGTTCGAACAGCTTATAATGAACACTTATTTTGTATTCCTTTCAAATACGTGCATCCATTTTTCGATATCGTTGGATTTCAGCAGCAGTTGACAATTGAGAACCTTGTCCATAATATTTCATAGTTTATGTGGAACCTAAATATCTTAATCTTATGTAAATTGTTCAAGACTTTGGATGGATGATATGTCGGTTTATATCGATATGTCTAAGAATGCCATCGAATTTAAAAAAAAATTTATTCGAGTCAATCAAACAAATTCAATTCCATTCAAATACATCATTAACTACGAGATTTATGGAGGAAATCGAGAAAACCAATTCTAACACTGTTCATCATAATTACCACTCATTTTTCGGCGAGCCTTCCATTTTCAAAGGTGAGAAAGCAAAATATCACTAATATTATTTTCTGAAATATCAACTTCAAAGCGCAATAACTTTGGATTGAGTAAATGAATTCTATTCCCCTTATATCTGGAATGTTCTTAGGAACGCTACCAAAGACTTTTATCACTTAAAATATATTCAGAAAATTATTAATAATAACTAATAATTTGTTATCGGAACTTTGTTACTAATTTGTTTCCTAATGTTATATTTTGCTGTATACAATATACTGCTTGCAACACACAAGGTTAAAATTTAAATTTTCTTCCTTGTAATACATATTTTTTCTTAAAAACACGTTATGCTTGATTGCGTTTTCGACATTTCTCTTAAAGACGTATTTGATTCCTGCTAATTGGTTCTTTTCTCAGGCTTCGAGAATGCCACTTTCCGTCGTCGTCGATGCTAAAAACGAAATCCCGGTAACTTGATCGTAAATCTTGTCCAACATAAAATGAACAAGAAAAAAATCGCATCGTTTAATTGGATCCTTTTCGATGGTGAAAGGAAAACCGTCCGATGACTAAAGGTATTCTTTTAAAATCATATTCCTTTTACGGTTCGTCCTATTAAGGTACTTCAATGGGCAATCAGAAGTTGCGATAGTTTTTTTGAAACCTTCTGTGTGTTACACCAAAATAGGACGGAAGGTTCACACCGAGGTTCAGGTAATACGGAAGGTAAACCGAAACTTTGTACTGTGACAATTGGTAAGATAAATACGTATTATGTGGGAACAATACGATGATTTCGTTGAAAATCAGGGGATCGGTGTTAAAAGAACCTAATAATGGTCTTATTTCCGAAGTGTTTCTAAAGACTCGCTTCTCATTGTTATTATAGCATATGGCGAAGTATATTGTTACTATATTCAAAATTTTTAAACACTGAACTGCATATTATCATTGCAATTAAAATTTATTAATGTGTTAACTAATTCTTATAGAGCATCATTAAGTATCCCCGAAAAAACTACAAATTTTGGAGCAATTTAAGAACAATAATAATAAATATTGATCATCTGTGAAAAAGTATCATTAAGACCTTTTGTATTTTGTAAAATATTATTTCGAAGATGAAGAAAAAAATGTATATCGATTTATAACCAATTCAAATAGAAAACCAATATATTTTGAGTCGTATATTAAACAAGATATTTAAGAAAAAGCACTCTGTGTATGCCAGATATCCTGAAAATATGCCAAAATCTATTAAAAATACAATAGAATTACTTCACTAAGTATATCCAACACACCCACTATTTCTTAAAAAATAATGCTCTTTATGTCACTTATTTTGTACAATAAATCATGAACATTTATTTAGAAATTTCAGTCTTATTAATTGCTGACAGGGCATTAAATTATTCACTGCATATGTACCCTTAGAACGATCACAGAATCTAGTAGACGGGAGCAGCTGATGAATTATCAACGCTGATGTGTTATACCATTTCTTTTAATTCTTACCTCTAGCGAAAAAACAATCTGTTCAAACAATGTCTCTTACGTAAATGATACTCAAAAAATATTTTCAGTATTTCTATATTTAATCATAAATTTAGTTAAAAGGAATTGTTGCGTCTTTGAATATAAAGATATTCTTATTATTTATAATTTATATGTCGATAGGCAATATAACATGTATATACAAAAAGGTTAGGTTAACATAGAATTAAGAAATCTGTTAAAGAAACAAACAGCGTGTATAGAATAAATTAAGTCATCAATCATAAATGTATTATACATAATAAAAATAAGTAGTAGTGGTAGTATTTGGTGAACTGAAATCGCGGGTTAAAAACTACAACAGGAATTGTTGAATAGATTTATATTATTTAATGTGTTCTTGTGGTACATTTTATTCCCTGATATAAAATGCCATTGAAAGTGGTTTGACAGCGATCGAATTATCGATCCTTTTTGGCACTTGTTCAGCGTTTTGAAACCATTCATCAGACAAACTATGTTGCATCATTCTGGACAAATGGTAATCAGAAGGCGTCATTCTTGATAAGTACTGTGGATGCGGCATCACTTCCAATTCGAACCGCTACACTGTTACTTGTTACTCGCTGTCTTTTCTGTCCTTTTTTGAAACAAATACGTCATTCAATTTGTTCAAAATTAATGGGCATCTAACAGGTCAATTGAAAAGTCCCAGACCTGACACATAGATGACGCTACTAGAATTAAAAAACAACAAAATCCACAAAATGATTTTGAACGACCGTAAATTGAAATTGAATAAAATAGCAGACACTCTAAAAATATCAACTGAACGTGTACATCATATAATTCACGAATATTTGGGTTTGAGAAAGCTCTGTGCAAAGTGGGTGCTCACTTTTGACCAAAAACAACGACTAGTTGATGATTCGGAGCAGTGTTTGAAGATGATCAAGCGTAGTAAACCCGAGTTTTTGCGTCGATATGTGACAATGGATGAAATATGGCTCCATCATTTCACTCCGAAGTTCAATTGACAGTCATCCGAGTGGACTGCACGCAATGAACCCGCTCCAAAGTGTGGGAAGCACATCAGTCGAGGGGCAAGGTTATGGCGTCTGTATTTTGAGATGCGCATGGAATAATTTTCATTATTGCAGCGTTCGAAGGACGAAATCGCAAAGAAACAGCCGCATTTGAAGAAAAACAAAGTGCTGCTTGAAACCGAAGGCAAAAATCCATGAATTGTGCTTCGAATTGCTTCCTCATCCACCGTATTCTCCAGATCTGGCCCCCAGCGACTGTTTCCTGTTCTCAGATTTCAAAAGAATGCTCGCTGAGAAGACATTTTAGTCGAATGAAGACGTGATTGCCGAAACTGAGGCCTATTGTGAAGCAAAAGACAAATCGTACTACAAAAATGGTATCGAAAATTTGGAAGGTCGCTATAATCAGTGTATCACCTTGATAATTAAGGAATTATGTTGAATAAAAAAAACTAATTTTGCCAAAAAAATGTGTTTTACTATGGTAGGCCGGGGACTTTTCAATTGGCCTGTTACAGGAATAATTTCACTTGTTTTTAGCAGCCGCTAATAAGGCTTTATGGGCATGAATATTACGCTTCGGTGTCTATGTTGATCCTCCGGACTAACCTATAACTTTTTGCGATTGTCGCAGTATATCATTCTTTCTTCGCCAGTCACAATATGCCAAAGAAAATATACACACATTTTTTTTACCTAGCAAGCTCTTTTTTCTTTTTGCAAGATGGATATTTCTCATCGCATGTAAACGTCTAAAAAAAGTTGGTTGCTCAGCAGACAGCTGGTCTGAAAGTTATTTAAAAGTTTGAGGTGAATTTTCATCCAATAAGACACGTCAATTATTTTTCTCGTTCTTCAAACATTTCCTTGTCATCGACATCAAAATGACTATTTTTAAATTGTTGAAACCAATACTCTATAATTGCATTAACTACAATAACTCCTTTTAAGGTGAAATTTAAATGGTAAGTTGAAAAACAACAGAAGGTACTAAAACAGTATAAACAGAATATATGCTCTTATCCTACTTAAACCGTAAAGCCAGCAGATAAATATGCATTCAAATAGAGTATTATAGACTATTCAGAATCACGTTATAGCTAACCGAAACCCATATTCATAAACTTGGAATAACGAGGCTATTTAGTATGTATCTTTAACAGATATCAGGTTATTTATTAAATGGATTATGGAAGCTTTGGCGTTCATAAATGAAAGTTATGAAAGATATTTATTCCAGTCCACACCACATTTTCAACGATTAATTAATATCTAATTATTTCGTCAGGTTTTCTTAATGCTTAAGACCGCAGTAGTACGGAAGCATGTTATTAGATTTATGTCTAATTTAGTTATCCATAAATAATGAGAATGTATGGCTTTAACAGGGGTATTTGATAAGGTTTCGTCAATCTTGATAGTAATTATTGTAAGAGGAAACGAACATTTTATTATAACTGGAATATTCTAAGGCTACGGTTTTAGAATAAATAGATATTTTAAATCTAATTAAATTATTATGGTTTTAGAGTGTTTCTTGTCCCACGTGTTAGTTTCATTCAATTGTGCAACATATCAATCATCATTGAGCATCATTATTAAGCATCACATCATCAATCGTTGAGGGCATCAAGCCTTCGAACGTTTTCCGTTTTTCACCTTCAATCAAAGTGTTTTTATCCTCAATATTTTTTATTATATGTTGTTTTCAAAAGGTTTCAAGGTGACTCTAATCCTCATTAAGAATTACATATTCTGTTTCTTAAAATAATGTACAATAAAATTTTCTATATTCTGTTTTAGCATGATATTCGATCTGTTCACCTTAAAATTCAATTTTATGACAACGAATTTGCAAAATATTTGTATCAATATTAGCATCCATTAGAAATCAACAGGATTTAATTGATTATTTCTATACTTATATTTATAAAATATATTTAATAATTGCGTCAAAGTTTCTTAATGTCAAAGAAAAGGAAACGATATATTTGATTTATGCCCAATTACGATCATTATAAATAATAAAATTCTAAAGCTTTAGCCGCGTTATCTGATGAGGATTCACCATCCTTCATCAAACAGTTACGGCAATAAAATTGGAACATTTTATCAGAAACTAGATTTGCGACTATGAAGTTTAATTATCGATAATTGAATTCCATAAATTTACTTATCTAAATATAGAATGGTAATCGACTTAGTTTTAATGAATGACCAAGCAAAGCGACATTCGATAACGTTTCTATTAAATCGATGACACAAAAGGCACAAAACAAACCTCGAATACCGAGCTACCGCAGTGGGGATATAATAAATTTTCCAGCGGCCTCCGCAGTTTTATTTTGGTCTTGGCTGTCTCCAGTCTGTCGTTTTCCCGTTCCTTGAGACGTAGCGTAACATTTTTCCAAAATGAAAATCGAATAATAACGTTTTGCCTGTTTGTAAATTTGCAGAATCTATAATGAGATAAAATTTTACATTTTTATTCATGGCATTCAATGTATTATTATCATTTTACTTCTATTAACTATGTTTTTTTTCTGAACTAGATCTACGACTTAACATTTTTAGAGTTTCGAACCTGTCTATAACTAATCAAATTCAATAAATCTGCAAGTGGTCGGAAAGTTCTTTAAGAGTTTAAACTAGGTTTTCGTCTAAGAAGTCTTATAATTCATTGTCCTGGAACTTTGACGGACCTATCTTTGCCATTGATTTTTTTTTTATTAATTACATCTTACATTCGATATTCTTACTACAATCTTAATTCACAAATTAATTTATTACTTGTGATTATTGTTGTATTACTGTTCTGTCGCACTTGCATTAATATACAAGCAATGCGTGTACGGGATTAATACATCAATATATATTTCCCAAATTAGAATAAAACTAATCTACTTAAGCTAAAGTTAAAAATACACTTCTACACTAAACTAGTTCATATGGTTTTACACGCTTCAATCTTCTGATTTTTTGCGTGTTGTCCAGTAGCTGTATTGCTTCCACGTTGCTGTGAGTTAGCAACCTTGTTTCATGTTTTAGAGTGAAATCTTGGATCACTTCGTGTATCCATTTGATTCCGGGGCCATTGGTAATTAATCATAGAACTTTGTGTTGGGTGCGTTGGATCACTAGTTGGTTTCAAGTCTTAGTGCAACCCCATATTTGCACCCAATAGGTCCGAATAGGCTTTATGATTTACTGATAACCAATCTCTTTGATTTTAAATCAACTTAAGATTAACTTCCGATTAACAAATACAGTTGCTTGACTTTGAGTCTAATTCGCTCTGCTTTTCATCTAACATGATGTTTCCAGTTTAACCTACGATCGAGATATATTCCGAGGTATTTAGCTCATTCTGCTTGAGGAATCGGGCACCCGTCAAGTGATATAATTAAGTTTTTGTCAATTCACTGCAACGCAAAATGAACATGGACATATTTGGAGCTATTAGGCTGTATTTTCCAATCTCTAGTCCATTTTAAATATTGTTGACCGCTACTAATATTTCTATAGCCTTAGACAGAGATACATGTTTTGCCTTTATAAGTGTGTCATCAGCAATCGTCGTAAGAATGCCGCTTCATGCGAGATACGATTGCAACAGTCGACAGTAGTTCTATGGTAGCAATTTGCTCATTTTGTAGATTAATCTCAAATGCCATACCCGATTAAAAACTTGTTGAGACATGCAGGAATATTGCAAGGCAGTATTTCTTTTTTTCCAATACCTTATCAACAACCGCTGTTGTCCCGTGTATTTGGTTCGATTGTCGAATGGTGGTTAATAAGTTTTAAGAGCACTTTCTCAAATAATTTTGATATCGCAGATAGCAGCGAAATAGACCTATATGATCCAAAACAATCAAGATATGAGAAAACAATATCACTATAATCTTCTAAACATGTTTGATGGGCTTCGGCAGCAATTTTCTCTATGAACATAGCATCATTAGCGTCTGTATATACAGCATAACTCAATAGCTAAATCTAAAAATATTAGGTCGTAATCGGTTAAATTTGACACTTAGGTTAACTCGTGTAACGGTTTTTTATACTTATACTTCGCATTTTAACTAATAGATGTCGCTATGCCTAATATATACATATTCCAATACTATCATATAATACTATTTGATTTTCAACAAAACATTTCAAACAAACATTTGTATTACCATCGATAATTATCAATGATTACTCTATGATGATTATATTATGATGATTAAGATAATTAAAAAAAGTATTTCCTCTCTGACATTTCCTGGTATAACCAGGCCAGTGTATTATTTTATTAATTTAAAAGTATTATTAATAATTAATATTTTATTGAATTATTAATAATACGTAATAAAATGTAAAACTCACTGTATTACAACAAAAGTGTCAAAGCATCAAATCATTAGCGGGACCAGAGTAGTGTGATGTGACCGAGGTTTCACTTTAGGGATGTCGGAAACAGAATTATCAATATATGGATATTTGAAAAATAGATATGTTGGAAGTTGGAAAATATAGATGTTTTGCAGGTGTACTGTTGTGCGGTAATATCGAAAAAAATCCCGAATAAACGGGTCGAAAAAATATCGATATATTGGGAAAATAATAAAAAAGAGATATATTTTTTAAAAATATCTATGTTTTTTCGACGTCTCTATTTCTGTTTAGTTTGTTCAAGAGCAGCGCATTATATTTTTAATTACAAACAAAATGCCTATTTAACGTTATGAAAGATTTCACTCATAATGATCTGCTATTTACATTAACACTATTGCCTAAGAACTCTAATTTAGAAAAATATGAACAATAGTACTGTCATGTCCGAATGTATCTGCTTTTTTTGTTTTTTATTTGATTTCAACGAAAAACGCTCAAAACGAAAGTAAGCTTACTTTTACTTTTCTAAAGCTTTTTTACTATTAATTGTCAAGAAATATATAGGTTCAAAATATTTATTATTGCAAAATGTCTTTTACCTACTGTTAGGGAATTCTAGATGAGAGAAAAGTCTAGTTTCAAGTATTCGCCCTTTTTTATTGCAGCTGTTTCCATTGTGTTTATTTTCTGAAGGGAGTTTGAATTAAATTTTATTTTTACAAGTATAAGATAGTCTAATATATGGTTAGAGCTACAATCACTTCTGATATTATTGTAATATATTACTATTATTTATACTACTAATAAAGCTAAAGTATCTGTTGCCTGATATCATGTGACATATAACAGGCTGTTGAGAAAGAGACATACGTCATGTGATGTATCGCCAATGGATTACCGCCACCACAGATGCTCGTAAATTTCTTTCATTTGCAGGGTGAATTATGAACATTCGGTCGCTTTGGAGGGTGAGTCCGGTAGTCGAGGATATGCCGTGCATATTTTTTCTCTAGTTAATTATGATAATTACAGATTATCGTGACAATAGTCGATAGTTTTCAATAAGCATATACTGTTAAATTGTTTTAAAACCATTTAAAATGGACAAAGACTATGTACAAAGTTGTTAATAAACTATAAATATTTCATTAATATATAGAGTAACAATATTTCTTATTAATATGTTTAAAGAAAACATGTAACATTTTGTTGTATAAACAAGTATTGTTGTTAAAATAACAATAAATTGATTCATAAAAAGATTACTCTTTTAAAGGCTAAAACACGTTTATAGAATTAAAATCTTCCTTTATTATAATATTTTAATATATTCAAATTTATCCAAAATATATACGGAAATTCCCATAAATCAAATGAGAATTAATCACGATTTCCTCTAACCACGACAAATATAGACATTTACCAAATGTTCTATCGTCAACACAATTCCAAATTCCTAGGATTTCATGATGGGTAAATTAATGGATATTTTTGCGAAAATTATCATCCGATAGGGGAGCCAGCTACTTGTTCAATGAAACCCCCTCTTTGGAACTAAACAGATCAAATAACAGAGCATGTTTGGACCACAGGAAGAATGATATTGCTACGATACTCATTCATTACTCGACAAAAGCCGAATGATTATAAGATACAAATGGGCCTATTCATATGCATATTACTATATATAGAATTTGTATGAATGTGAAACTAGGGTATGTACATCGATATACTTAGCTATATTAGAGGGTGGACAGAGAATTACAATGATAATAATAATTTTAAAAAATCCATTAATATGCTAAAAGGAACGCCGAGGTAATTTTTATTGCTTCTTTTATTTTAAAAAGTAATGAGCCTGTAAATTGATCTCTTGAAGAGGTATTCAATGGTTTTTTTTTCAAATTTCTGCCGTTTTTCATGCCATAAATCTTTTCATGTTAATATTTCTTGAATTAAAATATTTCTTGTCAAATAAAAACTGTTAATTACATCTCAGAATTCGATTAGAAAATGTTTAACGTTATGTATTACGATATATGCTTAGATCGTATTATTTAAATCGATTTTCCAAATTCTTTTTTTCAAATTATTCAATTCAATTGTCTAAAACTTAAAACACTTAGTATATTTTTAAAATTTAGGTTATTCTATCAAAAATATTGTAATATATAATTTATATTAATCAGTAAATAATAAATTTGATATATTAGAAAATACTATACTAGATATATCAGTGTTCTTTATTTTCACTGCTCAAGAGTGTTTTTTTATCGATATTTTATATAGGCCTTTCAGCTTCCTTAAAAGTTTATAAGTTGGAATCGTTCCAAATATGCCTTACAGTTTTTATCAATCCAATATTTCACAGAACTTTTAGAATCAATAAGAAATAAAGGTCAAAGACCTAGGGGTGAGTTATTTGGGGATAAAGAAAAGATATATACATACCATATATTTTTTCAGTTTTCTTTTACGGGCTAATATTTAGAAATGTTGTTTTACTTAGTAATCTGCATTGAAAACGTTTGTTACATTTTTGTTTACATCCACTTTAATTCACATCATATTTGTTCAACCGATATCTCACGCGATTTCAACTTCCTGTAAAGTTTTATTATACTCATATTTGTAGTTAAAATGTAATATTTTCTTTGAATATATTGTCACATATATCACCTTTTTTATGGATTTTAAAGTTCCTTCGGCGCTCTCTTCGCAATGCATATTAAATTCAGCCAATCTATACAAGTTAAAAAATGTGAAATAAACTTTTACTTAAAAAACTATTTTGTTGTTGAAAGGTGATACGAATCTATACGACCAAATATTGTTAAACGTCTTACTCGTTACACCATTCAATCTTAACACCTAACCCCGTTTCCTTGAATTGACTCTCCACCTAAACCCACTAACAACTTCCTCCTAAAGAAACGACCATGTGGATGTACGTGGTCGTTGTCTCGTCTGGTAATATAATTATTTTTGAGTATCGTCAGTTTCTTCTTCCGCCAATTTGCCTCATTAATGATCTTCAGAATGAAAATTAATCTATGCAAATTTCCATGGTATATAGAATTGTTTCCCAAATTTTTGATGAGTTGGTTTATGGATGACAAACTAAACAACTGCAATCCGCCTTTGGTCGTTCATCTGGAATTGCAAGCTTATGTCCAAATTCCAGTAGACTATGTTAGTCGCGGCAACTTCAGTCCTTCAGTTGACGGTCTTACAACCTGAAACGTTATACTTGTTCTTTAGAATCTACGGACTAGGGGTGTTTTTCAAAGCTTGAGTATTTCCTTAATGTTTAAAACACAACAACTTTCAATTTAATTTAAAATAGTACTTTGTTTTATAGAAAGAAAATGCGGTTTGTTAAACGACAATACAAAACGGCAATGAGCATTATGATCTATTAAAAATCAAACCCCTATCTTAGCCCCATTTTTAGACATCTCCTTCGTTACAGATTTCAGTCTTAACACAGTGCTGTAACAGTGCTGCGATATAACATGTATAATTATTTGCACTAAAGACATTTTAAAGTATATTATTTTGGTTATAAATACTAATTTTATATACATTGTCAAATATTTCTCTACATTTAAACATTTTATGATTTAAATAATAATTTTCTTACATTGTCATTTTTTTGTTTCAGGTAAGAGCCCAATTCCGAAAAAGAAAAAGATCGAAATCTAATTTTGAGATGCCAAAAATCTGGTAAACTGTTGCCACAATGGTTAAACGGTAATAATGCTAAAATAGTGTTCGAATCCCACAGGGAGGTAATTATAAATGTATGTATGTGATGGTGTCTAAATGTATCACAGTCACACTATTAATGCAGCTAATCCCGAGAGCCGTAGTTAGGAACCTATATTAAAATGTAGGGCCAGTTACTAAAAAATCCAAGAGACTGATGTGACTAAAACCAAACTACATACATTACAGTACTTTTCATATCGATATCAAATATACATTTAAAGATAGATATATATTTAAAGGAATTTATCTTTTAATAATGAACTTGAATTAGAGAATTGTTCTTCCGTGATTACAAAGAATCTGATAACAAAAGAAATATAATACAATTTTATTTATGGTTATTAAATAACTATTGTCAGAAAATGTTAGTCTTCTTCGATTTTTAGTTGAAAAATATTATTCAAATTTGTTTAACATATCACAGTGCATCGTTACATAAGAAGTAGTTGGGCTAGTGTTCAATTTTTTCAGAATTTTTTGCAAATGTATTTATATAATAAAATTGATAACAATGAATATAACACAAGCACGTGTTTTTAGTGCTGAATGTTTAGTTGATTTACGTAAAATCGAGCGTTGCTATACAGCCTTCGCCTCCGCCCGGTAAATATCAATTTCTGGTCAAGCTTCTTCAATTATAGTTTTCTGTAGTCATGGTCCTACAATTTCCAAGATTTCATCATCATCGCCATTAATATTTTATACTGCAGACCTTTTTATAAGTGGATGTACCGTTTTAGTATCAATATACTAGATGTATTATTTTTACGTGTAGGGTTCTTGTATAACATACTTTTCATAATTCGCCACAACAGTCCACAAACTTCCTGTTCTATTACCGGTTTATCAGTGAAAGGCACTTATTCATACTTAAACTTAAATTATGTTCCATTTTTTTTCCTATTTGGTGCAAACGCCTAATAAAATAGCTGTTTAAGCGGCTCATAGCTGTTGCATCGTCATTCAGTAGATTTTTTTATTCCGCGACCGGAAACCTTCACCTTCAAGTTTGCTATTCTGAGAGGTTTTGTTGTTCACATAAACCTGTCGTCCGGTGTCCTGAGTGATACCTTGTGACCAATCCTGTCAAAGCCACAAAAGACTGTAAAACATCTGTAATTTAAATATAATATTAAGCTCGAAAAAATAACCATTAAAAATTAAGTCATACACCAAACACATTAGTTCTAGATGATTAGTAACATCAAATGTAACTCGGACTCACCTTTTTTTGTCGAAATACCTAAAGAAGTAGCCTAATCTAGCCGAATTCGTTTCGCCGTTTTTTATTTTCAGTCTATCACCCGAATTGGTTTCCATACTGCTGATTTATCTTCGAATTGTGACGGAATCGTATTATTTTCGGTAATAAATAACGCCGATCCGATGTGGGTTAGGTCGTTGAGGTCAATGTTCCAGACGGGGAGGTCAGAGAAGAGTTCGATTCTGTCGTCAGTGGGAACTAATAGAATTAAATATCAATTTTTATTGTTCCTTAATTTAAAGGGATTATATGTTGCCTATCTGAAGAACGAACGCCTTTATAAACGTGCATTAACGTCATTCTAATTAGATATATGATTTTTTGTTTTAATTAATGGGGTTTTACTGGATAGAAGAAAAGTCAGAAGCAGAGATTGAATTTAACAGAGTTATAAGCTTTGTTTTGATAGTATTCCAGTAAGAACAGCTAAAGAAGTCTTTTAAGTAATGCAATGAGTTAAATGATGAGGGAAAATCCCGAAAATTTAAAAAATTAGTAAGGGATAATAATTAATGCTAATAAAATAAGGCTAATAAAATATGGCTGTCGCTTTTTTGGTTAGCAGACCATAAATTATATACATTTCCACTATTGTCAAAAATTGAAATAAACTGAAGATTTCTTCTAAAATTAATATTATCTACATTAATATTTACAATTGAGATTGGTTATGTATATAAAACAACTTCGATTTATTTATATTAAATGCTTATTTACTCAGTCTGATTATTTTGAAACAAAATTCTATTTTCTGTATTTATGCAGATATTTTTCATTACAATAAAATAATAATTTTAACTAGTTTAAATAACTAAAATTATAAATTGAAAAATATGCATTTTGAAAAGGTTACATAAACATAATTCTTTGTTTGAAACACGGCTCAATTACATTACAGGTTATTTTAGTAAAGCTCTTTAATAAAATTATTTATATCAATAACAATTTTACAATAAACAATTTTTCATCATTGTTATTAAAGTGATTATATTATTTATTAGATATTTTAAAGTTAAACTGAAAAGTAAACAATTTACTTGTAATATGTTTCTGAGGTGTGCTAAGATTTAAAATAAAGCGTTTTGATTAATTCGTGCTTTTCTGTGACTTATCAATTATAAAAATATTAAACGAGATAAAATAATATGTGATCATTCAACACCTAAAGTAGATCGAGTATGTCAAAACAGATATGTAAGCGACATAAAACATTCATAATGGTTTAGAAGTTTGGAAAGGAGTGTTAAGAAAGTTAAGATAATAGTTAAGTCTTAAGGATTCTGGGACTGGGCAATAGCTGGCGCTTGAGAATACTCTGTTGTTGAGGACATTCGGCCGGCGTTTCCAATAGTCTATTATTCAAATAATTTTATATGATCTTAATCCATCTATTTTCGGAACTACTCTGTGTCCCATAAAAATTAGATTTCGCTGCAGAATTTTGCTCATTTAAGGAATAACACATGAAAATGATGAAAAGTCCCGGTCGTAACAAAGAAAATGCGTTTTTTATTCACACAATCATACCAGCGCCGCTAACTTTTCAATACCACTTTTCTAGAACAATTTATCTTTTGCTTCAAAATAGATCCGTCATCAGTTGCTGTCCACTCTGATGACGATTCCGGAGTGAAGTGATGGATCCATATTTCATCCACATGACCAAACACTGATCAAAATCATCAACACGTTCTTGTTTTTGGTCAACAGTGAGTAAAAGCGGCACCCACTTTGAACAGAACGTTCTCATGGTCAAAATCTCATGCAATATAAAACCAGCACGTTCTTTTCATATCCATACAATGTTATCTAACTCAACCAACTTCTGTTTTTGATCATTCAAAACGATTTTGTCGATTTTTTAATATTTTCTGGTGTTATCATCTCATTTGGACGTCCACTGCGTTCTGCACTATCGGTGTCTCTACGACCATGTTTGAAGTCAGCAAACCATGGTTTTATTGTTGTTTCTGATGAAACGCGAGTCCTTATAATACTTTTCAAGTTAATGCTTCGCTTGAACGGTATTTTTTGCCAAAAGGAAGCAATACAATATTAAAATGCGAAATTGTTTTTGATCCACTGTTTTGAAAATAACAAAAGTAGGGTCACTCTTATGACATTATTTCACAAACTTATTATTCGATTATCATGAAATGTTTACAGCTTTCTTTTGAAGGTTTTCGTTTGAAGTTAACTGAAAAAAACGGTGGATGCAATAAAACTAGCGCTCTATATGAGTTAGGTCGGGGCCTATGTGTTATGCCTTTACATGTATTCTTCAACTGTGTTTACTGTGATTGTCGCATCTTAAACGAATAACCTCATTTCATACATGATCTTGGAGAGAAACATGATGTAATAAGCATCGCATTTGAAAGACCACAAGCTTATGGATACCAGTGTTCAGCAGTGTTCTGCTCTCAGAGCCATACAGAAGAATTGACAAACTTCTTTGATTGCTGTGCGTCTCTTCTTCTACACGCACCATCTTAGAAAAGCAGAAGTCTTTTCAATAGTAGTTACCACTTTTTTCTCCCCTACTACTGATCCCGAGAAATCTGGTAATTACTCTAACCAATACAGCTAAAAACTTTTAAACAGCATTTTGAACTGTCTAGCCATTTCTGCAATTTAGGTACATAATTAATATGTACACTGAGATAATTAATTCATAATATATTTAATGAAGTCTTACAAAGAGATAAAAATATTTTTTCCTTTAAAGTTAAATATTAGTAATAAACCAGAATATATTAAAATTGTCGATTTTTTTCAATAGTTTTCATAAATGTAATATCTAAATCAAAGAATGGCTATCCATGAAAAAGCTCTAATTCTATTTTCTATTATTTTGAACCGATACAGGCCACAGTTGATATTTCAGATATCAGAACCATTTTTATCAAATATATTTTTTTGGGAGCTTATCAAAGTCAAGAAGAACCACTATATATAATATATTAAATTATATAAATGGCTTAACACTACTCCATAATATTCAGTGTTAATATTGTTCAGTTACCTTTTTTTTTGAAAAAAACATCATCGTCTACTTTAAATTTAAAGGTTCCATGTGTGATATTCTTTTACTTTTGTAGATAATGTAAGTTTTTTCTCTCTTAGTGGTTCCGTAATCTGCCCAATAGGCAGTACGTATTTCTTATGTTTATATTATATATATATATATATATATATATATATATATATATATATATATATACATGGCATGCAGAAAATCACTTCATTAAGTGATCTCCTTATATAATATGGTTATTGAGTTAACGATATTAATAACGTAGATAAAAATCATGGAGAATGTTTATGAATAAATATTCACTCCAAATAACATATTCATTCTAAATAACATTTCATTTGCCCTAAATAACGTTTGTATCAACCAAACAGTTTAAAATGTATCCGTTATTCTAGACAGATGTAAACTGTAAAATAAATTATCTTCATTGATATTTTAAAGATACAGTCGGATTTATTTATATCAAAGCCGTTTTTGAAGACCACATTTTTTGAAAAAGTAGAACAAGGTTAAGAGGGTTTTATAATAGATTTTATTTGTGTTATTCCTTTCTTTAAGATTTATTATTAAGTAAAAAGGATTGTTCAATATGTTTTATCGATCGACAAGAAAAGCACGATTTCAATATTTTCAATATCACATATATTTTATTATTCAATACAATTTTGTTAATCTTCACTAGAAATACCAAGAGGCTACCAATATATATTTCCACTTAAATTTTGTTGATTTTGGAGAGATATAAGACATATTTTTTAAGACGTGGAAACAACCAAAAATTAGAGGGAGCCAAATCAAATATTTGCCATACTGCACCCGATTGTGGCTAGTTTTTCGAACGATGTTTTTTTTTTTGAAATCACAAATCTACTAATTTCCTTTCTGTCTCTGGCAATCCGGAAAACAATATGAAAATAAAAAGATGAAAATAATTTTTCGATCTTATTAGGGTCAATAAAACAATTCAAATGTTTTTACGCAATACCGTTCTCTAGTTATTCCGTTCGGGTAGACTCAAACCATTATGTAAACACAAAGATGGTTTTCTAAAAATATAATCGGATTTATTTATATCAGAGTCGTTTTTTACAGGCGTTTTTTTCGAAAATGTGGATCAAGGTTAAGACGTTATTATTGTTGAGAACGTTATCGATATTTTATTATAAAATGTGTTTAGAAGATATAGGTTTTGAAGAGCCAATAATTCCGCTATGCGGTTCCTCATCGATTACTCAATATCTCCATATACGATACGATGATATTTATGCTTAATTGATATTTAATGGAGTTTTTTGTGGTTACATCTTCTTAGACGCATTCCAAATAACATTGTTTATAATCCTGAAAATAATTATCTAATATTTATCAGCTTGCATGTATTCTGATTATATATTCACTTAATAAAAGGCATTTATTGAGAAAAAATTGCAAAAAAAATGTTTTGGAAACGATCCCATAATCAAACTATTGTCGCAGTTCTTCAGCGTTTCGAAACTGTGTGGTAGTCAAACCATGCCAATTGGTAAGTAACTACTGTAGCTGGTGAATGCACCGGATACAGCAGAACTCCCTATTTGTCTCACAGCCGAGCGTGGTCATATAAAAGTATAATTTTGAGTCTTAAACTCTCTATTTGGTCGGCAAACCTCTGCACTAATAATTTCATTCGGTTTCATTCACACAAAGACTTTATGGTGATGAACAAGAACTCTTCCTTTTTGACTGACAAGCATTGAATCCACGATGTTGAAACAGTTTGGTCTGAAAGATCTTTGATAGTTGGACTTTGCCGTTTTTATCATTGACATGAAAATCGATAATTGATATATGGCAATGACAATGGGATTATATCTTTGATAGAGAGTAGACTTCTTGAAACTAAACAACATAAGTAATTAATACCGAAAATATAATGCAATACATTCTGATCGTTCTGTGACTAGTCTCTGTCTAGGTTAGATTGTTTAACCGTTAGATATCACTAAATAAAATAGATGCAAGCACCTAATAAATTTATAGTCATGAATTGATATACAAAGGCGTTTTTAGTTATTTATATCCAATAGTATTCTAATGTTTCTTATGTTTCTTTCATTATTAGTGCATACAAATTCCATGTTGTACATATTTCTGAAACCCAAAACTTTTACCAAAGTACTAACGGTCTTCCAAAATCATATCCTGTATTGTTGTTGTAATTTCTTTTGTTGATGAACTTTTTAAACGACCTTAACATCATCATAATCTTGTAAACATTTAAAAAATAATCTACTTACGTTAGCTTTGAACAACTCTAAACGTGAATGAGTTGACAGAAGTTTTGGAATCTTAACGCCAACCCTATTTAAAAAAAATAACTACGAAATTATATTAACAACTTATTTCTATTATAACATATTAGAAAATAATATTTCCAGGAACAGATTATAAAGAACCAGCGACCCTTGTAACTACGCCCATTATTGTGATTGATTTTTTTAATTACCTCCAGGACGATTTCTGGAATTCGAACATCGAAAAAAAACTAATCATATTTCATGTGCGTCGACATTTTACTAAAACACTCCATCATCCTTCTCTCTACGCAAGAAAAAATGGAAATGTATCGAACGCATTTTAAGTAGCAGTAAAATGATATATGACCGACTGGAGTCCTTATAAATATAGCGGTGGTGATTTATTTAGTTTGTTTTCAGAGTGTTTGTACTTCGAAAAAAATGGTTCAAATAGAAAAACAGACTGGTAAGACGTAAAAACAATTATCGAAATATTTATGAGGTGAAATTTAGAGTGTTTACGATTTATACAGGTGTTCTAAATAATAACAGAACATTTTTGTTATATAAACAGTATCACTTAATATGTCTGGTAAAAACATCTTAATAAATATGTTATATGGACTCTAAAATTTATTTTATATACTCATGAATATAGTATTAGATCGCTTAACTTGTTCATTAATGTTTTACTTTACAATTTTAAAAAATAAATATATATTTAGGGAGTTCACTTGGTTAGTCTTTCAGATATTTTCATTGCCGATAAGGGAACCAAAATTTGTTTATATCTTGGTATTAAAATATTGGTATTATGGTTTCTAATCAATAAAAGTAAAAATATTTATCTAACAGAAAATATGAGATACAATAAAGAATGTGAAGATTACGTTATATATATTTCAGAAATACATTAAATATATTTATTACGGTCACGCATCTAATATTTTATTTTATATTGATACTGATATATTTGATAATTATATCAATATTATCCACGTACATAATTAATTTCCTAGGATATGAAAAACAGAGCTATTAAAATGTGTTAAAACACCCAGTTTATTTATTTTTTCAAATGAAATAATTCCTATATTAATGTATTTAGTGATTGGTAAAACGCTACATTCTTCGGCATTTATGTGATCCTAAATATTTTTGCTATTTCAATATGTTGTCACTTAAAAACCATCAGCACTTCAACGGACGGAAATAATTGTGAACTGAATCCCGCAACAAATAACATCTACCCATTTTCTGTACACGATCCAGCTGACGATGTCTATTTTTATTCCTGTTCGACGAGTCTGACGCATTGTCTGGCTCCGCTTCCAGTTGAAACGCCACTATCCCAAAGAACCCGTTGAGAAAAAAAAAACACCACATGACGATAAAAACAAAACGGAAACATGGTGAGCGCAGTTCAGTTTTTCATTTGTTCCCGATAAATTCGGATCGTATCTGGCGTGTTTTTTTGCGCTGCCTGTCGGAAGTCTTCAGCTTAAGAACGGATAAGTAGTCGTATTAATCAGAGTAAAAGCGTGGCTGGTCTTAGGTTTTTATTCATGTTTTAAGTGGCTTATCGTTAAAAACCCGCTATATCTCAAGAGGCAGGTTGTCGTCTTCTGGAGAAATATGAAAAGCAATATAACGATGATGCTAAAATTAATGTAGTTTTAAAAATAATTCACGTAATGCTTTTCAAGAAAATCAATTTACATCTGGTTAATTGCAGTTTAAAATTAGTTTATTTTTGTAAAATAACTACTTTCAAATGTTATTAAATAATTTAAAAAATTATTTTAATAATTAATTTAAGCGCCGGCTTGATTGGCGCAGTGGTAAAGGCGACAGGACGGTCCACCTACTGTTGCTATTCTCGCGAGTTCGAATCCTGCTGGGGCATGGTGGTAAATGTATGTTTGTAATTGTTTAATATTTATGATTGTCCTAGACAATAATGCCGATGAACGTGATTTGAAGTCCACGTTAAACTGTAGATCCAGTCCAGATAAACCCTCGTTGGTAAAAAGGAGACTTTAGGATATTAAAAAAAATGTTTTGTTAATTATGAAGACAAAGGTTTTAGTAATATGTATAGAGTAGCATTTGGCTTTTATAACACACGTCTAAAACTATCTAATATTTAGAACTCATGTAATTTAGTGACGAAATCCTTAGAAAATGAAAACTCTACCCCCTTCAATCGGAAAATAATTGACTTTTTTAATGAATTAAAAGTGCATAGAGTAGCAAAAATGCTTTCATCATCATTATTCATTCCATAACTGAATATCGTCCATTTTTCATCAGATACTGTTATTTCCACAGATCTACTTCAACAAGAGAATATCCTTCAACAAATCTTGTCACTATTGACGATCGGCAGCAACCATTACATCTTCGAACAATGTTATTCTCCTATTGTCAGATAACTCTCAATGATCTTGATCCATCTCTTTTTTTCAAGTTACTCATTGTGTCTTCAATTCAATAGCTTGATTTCGGTACAGAAATTTTTTGAGAAATTCGTTGCTGAAAGACAACATTTCAAATGTTGAACGTATCGCCTTACTTCAATTGTAGATGACACGTTCTTCTCCTAAGTACTGTAATAAGATGTTACTAATCCTAAGTACTTGGACTCCTGCACTTGCTCTAATTGGGGATGTTGTTGAGATTTATAATAGCAGACTATCCGCTAAGACCTCCATTAATAGTACAAGGCCGACTGCAAAAGGAAGAAAGATGGTGGTGCCATTACCGTAATTCTTAGAAGTAGGAAACGAAACCAACCAATCAAACTAATTACGATGCCAATGGTCTGCTTGATGGTGTGTTGGTACAGTTTTTTTGGCTGCTTTCTTATCGATTATCTTGAAAAGGAAAAACGATTACGGGTGAATATTATTCAGAGGTTTTGGACAGATTTTACAGTGATTTTAAGCAAAAATGATCACATTTGGCAAAGTAAAAAGTGTTGTTCCATCAAGACAATACTGCTATTCCATCCAGTATTTACTCCAAATTTATCCCCTAAGACTATCTTCTTCCAAACCCGAAGAAATGGCTGGATGGTAATAATCAAATTCTTATTTTGATACATTAAGTTATCAAGGTTCATTAGCCATAAACGATTAAAATTATTTCTTGTTAAAAATATTTCTTTTAGTTTCTCATCAGCCAATACAAACCCTTAACCCTCGTACATTAGATTTTCTAAACTTATTTACACAATGGTTATAACTCCGTTGTTTTTTTTTATTTCAAGTTGTTTAATTAAGGAACAACGTGTTGATCAAAGAGCGACCCGAAAAATAATGTACTTACAAACTACAATTGATTGCACTTGCCGTCAACTAAACGTATCTGGAGCAAGTGTGTGTCTGTGTATATGTATGTAGTGGGTGAACGTATATACAGTACAAAAATAAATGAAAATTTTATTGCCGACTTGGCCTGAATGAAATTATAAATGTGTTAATAGTGAAGAAAACATACCGCCTCTAATGAAAACACACTAAACCGTTTTATAGTGATATTTCTGTTCGTCATGAATGGGCGAAATATTGAATTATTTTCATTGTTATAATAGAATGATTAAAAAAAAGTATGATATTCTTTTTAAAACTTTTAATAAGAATCAGTAACAAACTTAAATCACTTTTAATTAATTTAGAGAAAATGCAAATAGGTTTTAAGTTATGAGATGAATGAGAGTTTAAAAACAAAAAACATTTATTTTATTTGAGAGCCATTTTATTTTACGGACAAAAAGGGCGACTTATTGGAATGACCAAATAAAATTATTCTTATATACAATCATATTCTAATATCAACAAAATCATTATAATGTAAACACACCACTCATTCTTTCGTTTCACCAAACATCTAATACCTTATCATTCGCGTTATACAATAAAATGATATTTGAAAAGAAAATTATGATATATTTTGTAAAACCGTCTAACAAAAAACGAAAAGAAATCTCGTTAAATAGCACCGTAATTTCAGCAACTTCTTTGGTGGTCTTACACCCTGAACTGTAGTGTTTGTGCCAGGAATCCACGGTCTAAGGTGTTTCTCAAAACATGGCTGTTTTTAAATTTTAATCGTTTATGGCTAATGATCCTTGAGCACCTGCTATCCGTTTTTTGTGACCTTACAGCTTCAAGTGCCATCTTTTTACACAAATTCCACTTAACTATACTATGCCAATAACTTAACTATACTAAAGAATTAGTAAATGTGGAACGATTTTCAATCCAACCTGTCTTCTTTTCTTGATACTTTCTTTATTTTCTTGATGTGTAAATGTATTTTCGTTAATTTAATTAATTCAAAAGCCTTATTATAATAAACGAGGGTAGAAACTATCTAATATTATAACTAGTATTATTTAATATTTAATTTTAAATTATTACTGTTACAGTATAAAATGGTGAAACCATAATGTAACATGATTCTCTTTCTTAACATTTACTAGAACGCCGTAGGTAACTGATTATCAACATACCATTTAAAGTCATCTGTGCTTCTACAAATACTACGTATAATAGCATCCATTCTGCATTGCTCCTTGTTTTGTTTTTCATCGTAAAGGTTTCTTCATGTTCAACTCATCCACTTTCGATTTTGTTGAGTAGTAAAACCCTCAAAAACAAAACAGTCCATTTGTTCTAATAATTCTAATTGTAACTAATAGTGCTTATTTTGTCAGAATGGGTACAACTGTTTTCAAATATAAATCTTCGTTTAATCTACTTGCAAGAATCGATCTTCAGTTGTTATATGTAAATATGTTGTCTTCTACCACCGTTTTCTTGATGCAGTTATCAAAAGTTTTTTCATAAAAATTATTCAAATATATATTTTTTGTGTATTCAAAAATCATCTTTTACCAAAGAGAGTTCATCTGGATTGGACCTACAGTTTAAAGTAGGCTCCGAACGACGGTCCTTGGCATTAAGCCTACCGATTGGCGAGTAACCAACTTAGAAATCATCCCAGAAGACGTCCGGTCTTACCCAGCCTAGTTACTAGCATGACTGGGATCATTTTCCTTGTCGAATTTTGCACTCTTGCCTCAATCACAAACAAATCAAGTACAATCACAAACATAAATTTACGACCATAACATAGCAGGATTAGAACCCACAACTATCGTAACAGGTGGACCGTCCTGTCGCCTTTACCACTAAGCCAACCAAGCCGACTAAAATATATTTTAAAATGATAAAACAAACCTCAACAAACTTTCTACCATATAATTTTTAATATATATTTTTTAATTATAGCTTTCAACCAATATCTTATACTCTATACTTATCACACATTTCAAATAAATAGCCCCACTTAATTAAGTCTTGGCAGTCGTTAGTCAAAGCACCATAGCCTCAAACGACTGGTACAACTGGTAGACCGAAACGGTTGGCATCAAACGATTCCCTTTTCAATTATTATTAATTTAAAGACGTACATATGGCAACATTCCATTTTTAAAACGACCTTATTACCCACATTATCAGCACTCTAGTTTTAATGAAAGCGCCGGGATAGCCGAGATGATCCACGAGAAAAAAGTTAATTAACCCAAATTTACCGAAATATTTTCGAAGTTGAATCACTGGAAAGAGATCATTCTAGTACCAAATACGAGCTAAAATTTTTATTAATTGTCATATGCTGTAATTTTAGACTTTTTTGTCTTAAATACTGTAAATAAGGAATTATTATTTCTGATATGAAAATAAATAATACATTTTAGAATTTTTATTAACATTCACACAACACATTCAGTTTCTCTGAAAAACTGTTTTACATGGTTGAAACACTAGATGCACACAGACCGCCTTTTCTCGGTATTTAATCAGTTAATCAACCTATAAAGAAAATATTTTCTTATGAACGTCCTCCATTGGCCATTGGCTTCATTAGGTATCACGTGATCTATGTGTCTAACTGCTGACGTGACATTTTACTGACCAATAAAATTTAAATTGGATTTTTGAAATTATTAATTTAAAATTAAATTGTGTGAAATCTAATAGCAGCAGTTTAATTTGGGTTTAGCAGCTCGTAATATACTATACCTTGCTGATCCCACCATATGCAAGGGTCTGCTTTAGGCTTTATGACTAACTACTGACTAACCCATGACTTTTTACTCTTTGGAACTATTGGAACTTTTCAACTCCAAACAACACAGTGACCACAAAACTCTTTTTGTTTAGTAAACAGTAAAACTGCAATGTTAAAACGGTCCGAATTGCCATTTTCACTCAATTCGTGTGGTACATTATTTCCCTTTCTTTCGGATCTTTGCAATTGTCTAACATCTGGAAACAGTTATATGCTCAACTGCTAAACTATCTGAAAATTATTTGTTAGAGCTGAGTTTTCATCCAATAAGTCTTACAACAAATTTTCTTTGAACTTTTTTTTCTTCAAATCAAAAAATTAATGAATATTCCATAATTAGCGTCAGTATACACTGAATAACTCAATAATGCTAAATAGAAAACCGTTATCCAACCTTTTTATATTTCAGTTACTTAGTTTGGAGTCTTCTGGTACAAATAATTTAATTGTTCAATATTCCCGTGATTAATACCGGTTAAAGGAGTTTATATTATATTACTATAAACTATATCTAATGACTACACGTTAATCAAGTAATTTTACGCCTATTTTACTATTATTACGGCAAACATTAGCAACAAAAAAGTTGATGATTTTCCGGGTTACCACTTTTGTTTACTAGCTGTCACAGAATTCAGAAATACTACAAATTGAGTTGCATCCTCATTTTATTTTTAACTGCGGTTTATACGCAATGTCTTAAATATTTACTGCCGCATCGACAGTTGCATAATTATCTAGAACCAGTATAAAAATAGGGTTTTATATACTTTTTCTTTTATATGTTCGACTCCAGAACTAGAACGGAAAATAAACAAACAACGGCAAAACTTAACATTACTTTTACCCCAGATAAACATACATATGGTATTAGTGATGTTAATATAAATTTGCTTGTCATTTTACACATAATAACTGCCAAAAGTTTATGACTAGGTTTTTAATTATAGAGAGTGCAGTTTTAGATGCGCACAAACAAAACATACAGTTACTACATACAGTAAATAAAATAGGTATCGTTTTAAAGTCAGTTTATTGATACCACAAAATATATTTAATATAGTAACATTCCTAATTATTTTTGTAAAATCAAAATACTACAAAATCTTATAGTTGTAATTTTGAACCCTTTAAAAAGCCTATTTTTCTCTTCAGATTAAGGGAAATAAATAATCTACTGGCCTTTAAATTGCCCAACAGGAAATCAGCTATTAAACACTGGATTATGATAACTAAAACCTAAGGGTACGATTGGACTCAAATAAACAGTATTGTAAGGGTTTACGCTAAAGCCATAAAATTTAGCTAAAACAAAGAAAAGTTGCAAGCCTATGTCAAGAAATATATTGTTGTCCGTTTAAAATTTGACCATGTTTTGGTTCATAACTATAGATGAAAAATAAATAATTAACAAACTTAATTTTGTAACAAAACAAACTTGTTTAGAGATATTGCGAGTTGGTATGTTTTCACATAGTAAATAATTTCAAATGTTTATACATTTTTTTAACATTTCTCATATAATGCCGTTCATTCGACAGAGATGTCCAAACTATTGTACATCAACTCAATTTCAAATGATAATGATTCAAATGATTTCAAATGATACCGAATTTGCTTTAAGCATTACATTTGTAAACTGTAACAGTGTAACGGTGTAAGACTGTAACATATTTCCTCCCAACCATACTGAAGGATTAGCTAAATAAGCCTTCAAGAGATAAAGGGCTAACTTTGATTATAAGATTTACTCTTGGCCACACGCATCGTTTTAGAGAAGCGAAAGGAGCTAGGTCTATTCGCCATTTCTTTGTTACTGATTCCAAGTACTTCGTTCATTTGATATTACTAGATTTCGTTGATATTAACAATGACATATGATCAGTCTGTTATCAATTCTTTGGCCATTTCGTAAGAAATTCTGAAGCCATATGATTCTGCAATGCAAACTATATCATGAATGGTTCTCGAAATCTCTCTATCTCTATAATAAGGAACCGTATAAGTTATTATTGAACGCAATCTCTTTGAAATACTTGTATATACACTGTTATGTTGAAAAGCAGTGGAGAAGCGTGAAGAAATATTATTTCACATTCGCAAGTAATTAACAGAACCCTAAGTGTCTAAAGAAGACTTCAATTGCTTCAACTTCCAAAGCAAGGGCCAGTACATACAAGCGAAATCAGAACGAAAATAAATAGAAAATCGCCCGCTTTTCATATAATACGATACGATATAATACGATCTCCATAAACTGTCATATTGCGAAAATCTTATCTATTATCGTATCTATCGTCATCGCATCTATCGTCGTATTTAGAAATTTTCATTCAAGTGAATAAGTAAGTTAATTTCCAGTCTTATGTGTCTTATAGAGTTTATCCAAACCGAAGGTGTTTCCAGCATGAAGAACTATATATCTGCAATGAATTATTGATAAATGTTATGACCAATAAAATCTAATGTTGTCATGTGAACGTTAGGTATATTAATACATAAATTGAAATAATATATAGTCTTCTTTTATTTTATTATATGCTTTTAAAAATTTTATTCTTTTAAAAGCAATATCCGGAAGTTCCATTTGACCTCTTCGATACTTTTCCGACTCACAGTTTCCTTTGAAATAATTCTATTAAATTATGTTTGTATTGAAAAACTACTCAGTGTTTTTATATGTTTCATATATTTAATCTCTGATGGAGCTAACATCAAGCTGATCTTGATTTGTCACCCGTTTCATATGAGGACGGATTCTTTCGGTGCATTCATCATATTTCATATTTTGAGATATTTCAGGGACCGTGACTAATATTCAATGCAGCTAAAAATAACACGCTAAAAATATTTTCAATAAAAATCGCAGCATATTAATATTTAACAATAAAAAAGCTTGCCTCTCTAACGAATTTTACTGGCAAGAAGGGGCCTCCATTATCTCATTCTTGTTCAGAATAACTGATTAGAAACGAAATATGTTCTGACTTTTCGGAATTTTCAATCAGAGTAATAATAAGCAGCGATTTGGAGTTTATTAAAACAAATAAAGCATTAAAATAACATTTGCCAGTTTATAACCTCTTATTATTTGGTATACTCGTATAACCTATTTTGGAAAATTTTGCATATGTTTGACAACCAGACGACCTTGACATGCTAGTTCGGTTACACATTCGGACTTATCAGACAGCATTGTGTCTCTTTTTAACTAGAATAAAATGAGAAAATGAGAAAATATTGTATGATTCTAAAACGAATTTACAAATTTCTATAGTCAATATTATTAAACAGTTTGATGATGTATGACAAAAAAAACTTTGGATAGACTATATATATCTGCTTTTTTTTATTTTTAAGCAATTATTAGTCAAAAGCTCGTTATGCTGTTTTGTTAACTCTGGCCGTACTCTCTTCGATGGTTAAATTTGCTTAAAATGAACATAAAGCCCTTGTTTTGTATAATGAATTTTACTTACATTATATGGATTTATCAGCAATGGTGTCATCTTTATATTAAACCGGAAACTTATCTAATAGTGCATTAATATAGTTATTTATGCTATATGTATGCACACCTGTAATTACCTCCATTATTACATAAATCGAGATTCCAAGAATATTTGTTTGTATATGGAGGAGTCACGTGAGCAAATATAATCAGAAACATACACATAAAATTGTCGTGTTTGTTAGCGGAGTTTATAGATATAATGTTGAACATTATTTTTTTTTAATATACCCAATTTATGATGATTATTGACGAGTGGTATTGCTGAAACAGTTGAAGAACTCATTATGATTAGTTGTATACCATTATTACAATTAAAAAAGACGAAAAGCAAGTTTATCTTCTTTTTTTCCACCTGGTCTTCAGCCTGCTTGGAATTAAGCAATTGGATAACTAACAGGGTCCTGTAACATTTGTTCTAATGAAACTATCAAAAGATGTACGAAAAAACTAAGCTAATTATATCAGCTCATTGTTTTTTTTTTCATAACTGTAAATAAACTTGGTTCACATTACATCACTTTGGTCTTATTTATATATTCGTTTTTAGATACAAAATGTGCAAAAAATATAAACATTTTTTACCAAGTATTTTGAATTTTCTATCATTCATAATGTAGAAAATATTTCGAGAATACCACAATACTCACAACTCACAGAAATCGGTATTCGTTTCTATTAATCTTTTAGAAAACAAATGAACAATACTACTTCATTTGTTTTTAACGACAGGTCGCCAATTCCTAATCGCGGACAAAACAAAGGCAATAGCGCATGCATTTGTTTTCATCCAATTAGCATAAAATAAGCTATCAACGAGATCTATAGCGGTGCAGAACAATGCTCTGTAATTTCAAGATTACCACGTCTATGCGATGTTTTATTCAAACCAAGCCATATTGGTGAACTCTTAATGTTGTTAACACTCGAATGGCTTGATTTTACAAATAGTAATTTTTAAAACTGAAGGAATCGATAGTGAAGTTACATTAATGTTAAACCAATTAAACGGTTAACTTGGATAGTTTTGAAACATATTTTGTTAATGCAAATATGACGAAGGACTGTGTAAAATTAATATATTTATTGCAATTATTAATAACACGACCATCAAATACAACAACGGAAAAATCGCCCTTTTGTTAATAATTTGTTCATAATATTTCAGCTGGTTTATCATGCCCGATATTAATAATAATAAATGAACCAAAACTAAAAATTCGAACCCATTCTCGCTCCCATACAGCCAACGAGTTCATTGTCTTATGATTGGGACAAATAAAATAATTTTTCGTTGTCAAAATTGTGTTGATTACAATTGTTTTCATTAAGATTAATCTAAAGTTATGTTGTTTTTGTGCAGCATATTCGTGTACACATGCTGCATTTATATATAACTTTTAACAGCAGAAGTTAATTGTTATGCTTATATATACAGTATCGGTCATAAAACTTTGACATTGTATAAATTTTTATTTTATATTTTTATATTTTGGTGAGTAGTGATGATTTTGTTGAAAAATCTGTGTTTTTTTACTTTCGGCTTCTTCGAGGTACTGATTTTACATAATTTCGATTTCTTTTCAACGAATCAAAAGAAATTATTTTTGTGTGAATATGGTATTTATTATGTATAAACTTGAAACAATGCACAATATTTTCAATACTTGCTATCAACTTTACTCCAAGTAAGTACAAAACAAAAACCCCAAACATCCAAGGCGTTAGTTGTACACATATGTCATATACTTGCTGTCGCCACAACTATACGAGACAACAACACTTGTTTTCAATGGTCAATTCGAATTCAGGTTCTGTTACAAATTGCAACAGGTCTTTTCACATATGTTCTAATATATTTCCAGTGAAATAAATTTTTCTTCTACAGCGTGAAATAGTGCTTCATTCTGGAATGATTCGCTTTAAATTTCCTAGTATGTTTTCAAAGCTAAATATTATACATCCATATAAACTTATAGACAAACAATGTGTTGTATACAAATAAGTATTATATGTTTTTGAATATGATCACATTTTTCAACTTAGCATAGCATCACATGGTCAAACCACCCTTTGTTTCATATTTCCACAATATTATAAGATCTGATAAGTGTTCAAGTTCTTTAATAAAACATATTTTATAAATACTAAGCGTAAATACTAACTTAGTACAATCTTAATAATAAATTAATTTGTTACAGCTTTTGATTTATATTTAAATTAATGCTTAATCAAAACGAGTGCGGAATAAATACATCAGTATGTATTTTTTAAATTAAAATTAATTAGATTAACTTTGGCTAAAGTAATACTTTTACACTTCATACAAGTTCGTATGGTTTATTTCGCTTTATTCTTCTGATTTCCTGAGCATTGTCAAGTACTTGTATTGGTTCAACATTGATGCGATTTAGTACCCTTATATCATGTTCAAGATATTCAATATGATTTCAGATATTCACTGATGCTCATTATGGATCAATACTATCGCTGATTCTGCTTGAATGCAATTGGGCATTTTTGTATTTTCACACTTACGCAAAATTAATATAGACATATTTGAAGCTATTAAGCAGTACTTTTCAGTCTCTATTATATTTGTTGATCTTGTTTGCAGTCATTTGCAGTTTTTCTATAATATCTATCTATCTTTTGTCATAATGACGTCGGTAAATGTTACAAGTCCAATAATTGCATCTCGGATAAACCTCGTTGCTTACGACAACGCCACTGCGTAAAGATATGTGTCTGAATTTAAACTGAAAATCTCGTATATATAAGTGATTTAAGTTGTCAGGTGTAAACCTGATTTACAACATTAAATATTCATTAAATGAAATTCTATAATATAAAAACAACAAAAGAAATAACATTTTCACAATACCTTTTATTTGTCTTGGGTGAAAAAATTGAAATTAAGAAGAAATTGTATTTTTATATAACATCTCTATAATATTATTTGTAACGTTGTAATAGATATAAATATTAGTCTAAATTTTTAATAATGTTAACTTCTTCATCAATGTTCTTACTACAAATGGAAAATATCACGATGTTGATATGTTACTCGTGATATTGCTATTCTTGCTGTTGGA
This sequence comes from Rhynchophorus ferrugineus, assembly GCF_030347505.1. Taxonomy (NCBI): domain Eukaryota; kingdom Metazoa; phylum Arthropoda; class Insecta; order Coleoptera; family Curculionidae; genus Rhynchophorus; species Rhynchophorus ferrugineus. The sequence continues at coordinate 49,389,126 of NW_027472580.1, forward strand.
GATAATAGCGAAGAAGTCACACGAAAATTACAGCAGGCAAGTGACAATATAATTAATTGGATCCAAACCTGGTTCACGTATAATTATACTGCACACTCACGAATAACAATAAATAATACTCACTCCATATAACATCAACTATCACTGGAAGGAACTCGTAAAAGAAATAGAAAGAACTGGGAGTTCAAATATAGGAAAATTTATTGGTTATAATTGGTTTATTGAACAAATCACAATTATCAGTACATAATAAATCAAAACAGAATACAATAATCCAGAACAAAACACACACTTAAAAGAATCCAAAGTATTTGACCTTGTGTAGTGTAATGAGGTGCATAGTGTAGTAGTGAACAGTAGTGTTAATAAACATAAACATTATTACACTAAAGACTAAGATAGGGTCGATGGGTCCTCCTAGATTTATACCTAGTGGGAACTAATTTGAGGTTTATTGGACAAATGTGAACAAACGTGTAAATCAAAAATGACAATCATAAAAACAAACAAAGAACATAAAACGTCCGAGGATTAAGCATTTCCTAGAACACCCATTTATTTTCAATTTTGAGCAAATACATATGTGAAACATATATATGAATATTGAAGAAGTATTTTTAGTTAAGCACTTGAAGTTTCTACCGAACGGTAGTATTAAACATTGTTTCACAGAATGCTATTAAATATGCATCGTAATCACTGCATCGAGACTAATAAATTCAGGTTGTCCTTTCATTTACCGCCTCCGTAAAATGGGTGCGAGAGCTTTTACACTTTCCAAGAACGAAATTCGCTCACGACATCCACCTACAGCGTTCCAATTCGATGCAGTTTTCTTTTTTTAAGTATAGTCGACGGCCGATTGGGGCGTAGTTACGACACATTTTCTGCATTTGGCTCAGCAAATGATTAAGATAAATGCACCGGTTTGGGTGCAGTAGAAGATTACGGCAAGAAGAATAATATAATCGTTCATCCCTTTCATTGAACGTAATACTCATATATAGTCAGTATTACTAATGTATCGTTATGAATGGTGGTATAAAATAAATTATCCAATAAGTGACTGGTCTGGCACTAAAATGGCATTAGTATTGGCGGGACCATTATGATTTTAAATCAAATTACAACGGTTTTAGTGAAACAACTCTTTTTTCTATTATTTTAAATCAATTAAAATCAATTTAAACAATGATTTGATAAATTTCGCTCCATGGAAATGAACTATTATTGAATGGTTTTCTGAATTTAAATCATACAAACTTCAATGATAGTGAACGTCGTTATTTTGGAAAATAGAATATGTTCAAATGGAGCTATTCAAACGAAAAAACAATAAGAGGGTTTTCTTTATTTCAATAAGTCATAATGTATTCACTTTTACTTATTTAAATGAAAAAGATTGACGTATTTATATTGTTATTATTAATAAACATATACGAAATTGTTTCCTTACAGTGAATTATTTAATCCAACTGTGTATTTTTTTTAATTAATGCTCTACAGATAATGTTTCATAGGAATTTGGCTAAAATAATTTAGTTCGTAATATCGTAATAATCTAAGTTGTAGTTAGGTTTGCTTCAATCTTCTGATTTCCTCAGCGTTGTCCAGTAGTTGTACTGCTACCACGTTGATGTGATTTAGTGTCCAGGTAATTTAGTATTTCCATGTTTAACCAGTACAGTTGCTAGTCTTTTAGCTAATTAAGCTTTTCATCTAATATGATTTTTCCAACCTTTTTTCATATTTTTACGGATAAATTTTGGATAACTTATATTAATAAATCTAATTTCGAGATAATCGTACAGTTCTTTGTGTATCTTCCGACTAACTAGTATAGTTGTTTAATTTTGAGCCTAATCTGCTCAGTATTTTATCCAACATGATGTTTCCAATTTAAACTACCAACAAGATGTATACCGAGGTATTTCGATAATTTTGTTTGAGGAATTTCGCATCTCTCAACTGTTGATCCACCATTTGGTCGAACCAAAATGACTATGCCGTCAGCAACTTTCTGAAGTACTATTTTGTTGAAACATTTACCCGCTCTTATATATTTGAATCATAAATATTGACATATAGCACCCTCTTATTATAAAAATCAAATAGCCCTCTTATACAATCATGTATGAAATTCTTTATAATGATTTCCTTATAATGACTTACTTCATTTATTTGTGAGTGTATATGTTTTTAATTAATAGACTACGGATAATGTTTCATAGCAATTTGGTTAGATATCGCTGACAATTGTTTGACACAGTTTGTACAGTTGTAACGCGTTGCCTGTTGGGCGTGTACGAATAACAAGGAATGACATCCCTGAACTTTACGCACAACAGTGCCTGCTGCAGGGGTAGCGTGACCGACCAACATCGATAACTACAGGGTGCAAACATTAACCCTTATAAGTTTCTCCCAACCCAGTCATAGAGCTGCGTGTAATTAAAATTAATTACTAACGGAAGCGAGAGTCTATTGGAAGTTACAAGAACTAGTGAATTTTTTTTACGATACAACCACTAATAATTTATTTTAAGGGTTAAATATCAACAAAAACTTGATAATATTTTGAAGCACCATAAATAGTTTGTGAACAGTGTTTTCCAATCGCAATGCGATTGGGGAAAGAAATGTTCTCTATTATGAAAATATCTAAGTCATGTTTCCATGTCAACGGTCAAACTGAATATTCACCGACCCAAGGCTAAGGTATGTATTTAGTACGGCCAGTGCTATTACAGTATGCCAGTGCTTCATTCTATATTGCGAAGATAATCAAAATATAATTGGAGACTTTGGAAGGAAAAGTTCGAATATTCGAAATATTCTCCTAATGTTTTTCTTATTATTAACACATGGTATGGCTAAGCAACATCTCGATCTCATAATTTAGGAAGAAATAATATCAATAAATGGCTTCTCAAGATCACTGGTTTTTTTCCATGCAAAATTTGTACACTACCCGAAACAGTGGAGACAGTAGTGACCAGCGACAATACCTTAATCATTAAATATATAACTTTAACCAACTTTTTACAATAAAGATTTACATTTCAGAAAGAAATACGATAGAAGTGAAACACAGAGTTATGAGAGACCTACCAAATAAGATTGCTAACAATACTTTATAATCCAACTTCTTTTTGATAAATATGCTTCATACTTTTGCATTACGCGAATTACTTTATTACTTTATTTTCAATATATACTGGAATAAGAATTAAAAGAAAGAATTGATGAAAAATGTACTGAGTTTAAACATTTTCCTAAGATGGATCTAAAAAATGACCTAACAGTAAGAAAAGAGACGTTTCGGAAAAAATGCTATAGCAAAAATAGCAGCATACACTATATATAAAATGTACCTATTGCTTACCAAATATAAACTAATCAATCTGAAGTAGCGAATGAATACATCAATTTGATTTAAAAAATTAATAAATATGATTCATTAAATAAATATGATTCATTCATTATTTGTAATTGTAAAACTAGCTTTGAAACTGTTAGCCATTTTACATATACTTTCAAAACTTTCGAATTCGTATTATAATTCTCAACCAGATGTTTAATCCCTTTTGTGGCTTCGTAATGGAACACCGAGGGGATAGAAGGAATGAACGAGATACAAATAGTAAACCTTTGACCATTTTCTATTCGTTTATTCCACCCTCCGCAAAATGACGTTGCTTCTAACGGACAATGCTGACGCTCGCTATGCGGGTGCAGCCTGAATAACAGTGTCATATCTTCATTATTCTCTTCTTGTCGTTAATTGATTTCTAAGGGAAATAGCTGATTTCGATTCACGATAACCCTGCCCCATTTATTCCTGTCACGCATATTCCGATTGACCAAAATCGAAACTGATATCCATTAATCTAAGTCGGATTGATGATATTCGTTTTCGTTTACTGTATCAGTGGCCGAATTCCAGTTTTGGCAGTAGTGGGAGATATGCTGACAAACGAAATTGAGAACATCTTAAAATTAAATTACTGGTGGCCTATTCTCTTTATTTCCTTTGGTTAGTTTTTATTACCACCAGAACTAAATATATAGTCTATCCAAAGTAGCAGTGAACCTACGTCATCTCAATTTATGATGTCAAAATATCATCAACTGGGAGTTTTAGTATATTTTGGCTGTTGGCATAACAATTCTAGTCTAAATAAAATAATGAAAAAAAACATTATTAAATATAATTAATTTTAACTTTATAGTACATCTAATGCATATATTAGCGAATAATTTAAGCTAGAGCAGTTTTATTATATTTACATTTAACTATTTTCCACACTAGTATAGGTAGAGTTCTAGGTGCTTTCTTATGTAGGTATCGCCCGAAGGCCTAATCCACCTAATTAACAATTGTATATCTAGTTAATTTTACAGCCTCAATAGTTTGTAGATTAGAATTATATTTATTAGATTATTATTATATTTACATTTAATTATTTTCTACACCACCTACAGTATCCCCTGGAGCCTAATCCTAATTAACAATTGTATATCCAAATAACGTATTTTACTTTCATTAGAGAGAATATTTATCTTTTTATCTTTAGTTCTTATTTCCTTCGATAGGGTGCTTTCTTGTCAAGTCATTTTGATATCACTGTATTTTTTGTTTCTTCTACTGTTACTACCTGTGTACACCATTCTTGATAAAATTAATCACCGAATTCTTTCTAATACATTTACCATATCTACAAAACAGTATTCATCCTCTCTTCATACATTCTAACCTAATGCTCATGTATCATTCTCAACAATTACACATATATCTATGCATATAAATCATTAATTAATTATATACTCACCTTTAATTGTTTACGCTCTCATCACCCCGTCTTGGAAATTGTCAGTATTGAATCAGAATCTGACATTCAGAAAGTTTAATTCAAGTGAGTAACTAAGCTGTTAATTTCCAATAGATCTAATATTTGTTCACGATTTAATTTTTTGACAATTTCTTCTTCAATCTGTCTGGTTCATCCAAACCGAAGATGTTGTTAACCATTTCAACTCAACAATTCTAAGAGGAACAAGATCGATATATCTGCAATGAATTGTTAATAAATGTTACTACTAATAATATCTAATCAATTGTTATTCCAACGTTCACCTTTTTCTATGAACTTTTATTGTCTTATTATCATCTTGCCATGAGTGACTCAATCTCCCATTCGGAAATATCCATGTTTCATCTAAATACACAAATTGAATAATAGTTAAGTCTTGCTTGATTTTATTATATACTTTTAAAAATTGTATTATTTTAAAAGCAATGTCTGGAACTTCCATTAAATCTCTTCGTGGGTTATCTTTACACCATTTAAATCCTGTATTACATAACAGTGTGCGAAGGGATGTTCAAATACATATGCCTCAAATACTATATCCCATGGCTCTAAGCTATGTATGGATAGACAGTTTCCTCTGAAATTATTGAATTAAATTGTGTTAATATTGAAAAAAACTACTCACTATTTTTATACGCCATATATTTGATCTTTGATAGAGCTAAAATCAAGCTGATCCTGATTCATCACCCGCTTCGCATCAGAGTAATAATAAGCAGCGATTTGAAATTTATCGATTATAAAGCGTTATAACAACGTTTGTCGGGTTATAACCTGAAGTTGTTGAAGTAATAATAAGAACTAATATTTTGAAGATTTTTGCAGAGATTTGACAACCAAACCACTTTTGCAGGCTCATTTCTTTACGTGCTCGAACATATCAGACAGCATTGTACCTCTTTTTAACTGGAATAAAATGAGAACGAAAATATTATCTGATTCTAAAATGAATTTAAAAATTACGGCAGGCAATACATTAAACATCATAATGACGTATGTTCACTGGTACTGAGGATAGAGTTTTTTTATATAGAAAATTCAATTTCTTAAATTAAATTTCAGCGCTTTATGTTTTTACATCAGATTAAATGTATCCAACAATTTGTTCTTAGTTTAATATAACGTCAAGTCTGTACGAATTCAACAAAAAAACAATACTTCTAACGTACTCCTGTCAATATATTAATAATTAATATTCTTAGTAATGAAGTTGAATCTTCTATGCTGGTTTCAATCTTACTAATATGTCGAATATATCAGAATTTTCAATACCCTATTAAATGAAACTCATTATCCCCATTAATAACAGTTTGTATGTCAACTAGGAAGTAGATAACTATTGCCAAGCAGTTACCACTAATGTTATCCTGACATGAGTTAATGGGTTAATGAGTTGGGTAATAAACTCAAGAATTGTAAAACTGTTGGTCTTATAGACAGTAGTTTAACTATATTCTGGAGCTATTTGATATAATCATCAAGTATGTTATAACACGTCAATACTATGCTGTGATGTAGATTGTACCTTCTTCTAGGAGTACTGATTGGATGACAATGTACATATTTATTACATTATGTTGCACCGAACTTTCAAATCCTCACTAGTTGCATATTGAAGAGGAACTAATTCATTTCATATAGGTCCATTCAACAGTAATTAAAATGTCAAATCATTTATTTATTAAAAGTGGTCCTTTTTAACTTGCTGTGGGTTAGGAACGATGGAGGTTGATAGTTATTACTTACATCAAACATCTTATTGCCGTCCCCTAAAAGGTCCTATCTCAACTTAACCAGGCTATACTACTTTAATCGATAGCAGGAAATAAATTATTTTAAAAATGGAAGGTAGAGTACGTCTACCATTTAATCACACTTGCCAAGTAGTGTAATCGAATAATGAGATTTTTTTAACTTTCAATTGATAAGTTTATGGTACACGTTATGAATATACCGACGACATCCTATTTTATCTGTTCAGTGATAAAACAGACGTTATATATAACACCACCAACAAGAACTCAAGATCTAAAGTGTACAATTACAATACAGCTCCAACTACTACCGTAGATTTAAAGTAACCGAAAATAGAGTTTAATAATACAATTATCTGAAGCGAATGTTTATAAATATGCGAACAAAATTTAAACTTCAGAAATCAAAGTCATAGCCCTAAATTTTATTTTTCAAACTCTGAAATTCATAGATTTCAGCTCATTTCCAGGATCAAATAAAAACTGATGTTTTTCCGAAGTAAATTTGTTCTAAAACGTAAAATATTTTAATATGCTGCGGGTATTAAGGAGAATATTTTATTTAAGGTTTTCCTTAAACAGTTCTTCGATGATAATATTTTCTTATACAATAAAAACATTTATATTTTCTTTTTGATAGTGTTAGTTAATGCCGTAAATAATGTATACCATAAATTAACAAAAAGTGGAAATTTATTTAAAAAGTTGAAAAAATGGCGAAAAGAAGAAATAATGAAAATTTTCTACTGAAAAATAATTTACGCCGATTTATTCAAATTATACAAGTTACATTCACAAAAATGCATCGGGAACAATCTCGATACCACTATCGATCACAGACAGCCACCAGCCCGCTTTCTGCTTCTGCCTCTTCGAGAACGTCGTCGTCTTTTGCCGCGCCTCCTTCCCCTACCCTTCCTTCCTCGTCTACCTTTACGTTTCTGCATGCTGCACGCCTGTTTATAAAACTGTTGACGATCCTTATTGCTCATTTTGCACCTAAAATTTCAATTAATCAATACATTTTATTTGGTACTACGTCTTCGTCAATTCTTACCAACACTTGGCTCCTTCAATTGCGATCTTGTACTGTGGCCATTTGCAGTGCTTCTTTCTGAATACTCTCAGATAATTCAAGAACGGATTTTTCGTTTTGGGGCCGGGTCTGGCGCATCGTTTCCTCGATCGCCTGGATCTTCTCCCGCGCCTGGATCTGTGGCGTCTCTTAGAGCCGCATCGTCTTTTAAATGAACAAGGATGCAAATTAAAATAAATGTACTGATATCGATTTACATTACCTTCGTCCCCTGCTTCGTCGTCTCGAACGAGAACGTCGTCTTTTGCCACCTTTTCCTCCACAATATGAAACGAGACGTCGGCAGCCGGATCTCGATCGGGATCGGGCCATGATTTTCTGGGTTTACGAAAATTTTGAATGAAAAACGCACAATTTACATATCGAAAATGTGTTCCTGTCTAAAAATTGCTATTTGACTAGCATGAACCATTTTAAATAAATCGCTCTATGGATACGGTTTATTTTTTGTTCGTGCATAGCAATCTCGCTGTTTTTTGTTTTCTTTCATGAGGTGTACGGGGTTTGATTTGTCTGACGCTGTCTTGTCATTGAAGTTGACATATGGGATTTGAAGTAACTCTGAATTTTTTTTATCGTAAAACAGTTTGAAAGCTGAACGAATATTATTATATTTCTATATCAACATTTACATATAAAGTCAAAAATGACCGATGCTAAATATCATAAGGTAATAATATAAAAATGCAGTAAAATAAAAAATATATTTTTTTTATAGCAAATTACTTGAAATGAGCATGTGAACATGATACATGATATTTACATGAAACATGATATGATATAGATAGATAATAGATGAAACAGTAATTCATCGAAACTGAACACTAAAATATATTACAAATGTTCTACAGTAACCAGGGTGTTAATGAAGTACAAATACTCTAGAGGTAATGAAGTGCTGTTTTGAGATCAATCAGTTAACTATTATATTCAGTATTTGTGCCTAAAGAGTGTGGCAAATAATATAAAAGTGAGTACTATAATAATACATGAAGAATGTGCTTGTACAATAAATGTGTTACGAACTGCTAAAACTGAATAAAACTATTTCTGCAAATATCTACCGACGTCATTTGAACAAATTGAAAGACGTATTGTTAAAAAAAACAGTAATAGCGAATAACACACGCAAAGTCATCATCTTGCATGACAACACTTAAGGATACACTATTAGAGCTCGAATGGGAAGGACCCAGTGTATTACCAGGCATGGCGCTTGCTGATTTTCAATTGTTCATATCAATGCAGCATAGCTACGCTTGTACACAAGCGTTCTTTCCTAAAATCCTAAAGAAGTGCGGAAATGGGTCGATTGCTCTACTAATCCATCACCGCTACTAATCCATCACCACTATTTCGATACTGTATTACCAAAAAAATTGAAAAAGTTCTAGAAATGTATGGGGAATATTTTAATTAATATAGATTTTACTAATTTTTCTCAATAAATAATTCCAGAGAAACATTTTTGAAGTGTGAAGAGAGTATGAAGTCAAAGGGAGTTAAATGTGAAGAAGCTGCGATTTTAGATATGGTTTTTGTAACTGCATTATGTTGATATAAAATAATTTTTATCCCCTGTAGATCAGATCTTTTTTCACTAATTTTTTGACCCATTTGATTCAAATGGCTACAATAACAATCTGAATTTATTGATGTACTAGTATGAAGGTAATTCGCTAACAAAATTGTTTTTGTATTCTAAACAAGACATGTCAATTTTTAAAGAGCAATTAGCCTAATAGACAAAATACTTGTTAAACACACGTCTTACCCTCTTATTTAAGCGCTCGGGATCATGATGGTAAACCCAAAGCTCTTCCACAGAAACTAAACGATGCACAAAATCTTTTAAATAATATTTAAAGTGGCATTCGAATGTATTTTTGCTAACGAAGTCCAAAATTTCACTTAGAATGCTTTGCGTTGCTTTAATTTTCCTTGTACTAAATTTTGATATTACCTACTGGAAATAAATAGAAAAGAGTATATGTACGATCACAATGAGTGGCTTAATATATATAATTTTATTTTTATAGTTACATCAAAATGTATTGATCACAAAAAAAAATTAAAAGCTCTTCAACTGAATGATAAATATTTTTATTAACTATGAAACTAAAAGAAACCAATATATATCGATACGTTAGTCAATCCGTTTTAAAATAAAATTCTGCCAAAACATATTGTTATAAATATTTATTCAATATAGATTTTTATAACTTATGCTAAAGACAGTTATATTCGTTTCAGGCTTTTAGTAGGTGCACCGAAAGCTCAGAACCTTCAACCAAATACCAATCAATCTGGAGCACTATTCAAATGTCCCATAACAAGATCGGACAACGATTGCACGCAGGTCGAGACCGACGGTCACAGGGGTAAGTTAGCTGGTTTAATCACCAACTAAGTGTCTTAGTTGGACTCAAAAAATAGGGTTTAATTTTTTTTAGAAATGGAATATGAATGATGCAAAGGCAGATCAGTGTTGTACAAACACTTGCCATAGACTAGATTTAGTTGTTAGTCACCCATAGATAAATGTTCTAGTTTTAGCTGTTCTATTTTTAATATAGAGTTTGAAACATATATTTTTTTCGTTCCACGATCATTTATTTTGAAATTTTACGCAATTAGATCAGGTCATCGGCGCACATTCGTTTGGAAATATAATGGTTATTTCTAGATTAATTTTTCGCCTACTATCATTAAAATGTTACCAACTAAACTCGAAATTTTTGTAATTATATCTTTTGAGATTAAATATATTTCAGTGTCTTAATTGATTGATTAAGCTAATGTATTGCTTCATTATTAACGATACTATGTACATTATAGTTTTCATGTTGCTTTCTGTCTAATTTTATGGTTCTTGGTCCCAATGTTATAAAGAACATTCAAACTTTTTAATACGTGCTATATGTTTTTCAAAAGCGTTAGATGAAATCATTCTGATCACTAATTATAAAAAGATTCTGATCATATCATTTTAAAAGGACATTTATTGAGAAAAATATTTAAACAGTATATATCAATCAAAATATATTCCATCATTTTCTCATATTTGACGAAAGAAGTCATTGGTTCGTCAGCTATCCATCATCGATCCATTTTCGCACCATAAAATTTCGAAACTGTATGCCAATGAAACCAGACAAATGTAGGTTACATTTGGTAAGTACGCTGAGCGCTGGAGAATTTCCTGTTCAAGCTGCAGCAATGCAGCTTTCACTGCTTTTTTCACAGTGTTGCTATCGAGGAAGATGGCTTTACGTCGGTTACTCGCTATTACTGGTCTTTTTTGCAACGACACTTTCAATTTACTCAACTGACGTCGATAAACATCTTCAATAAAAGTTTTATTAAGCTATAAATTTTTGAGCTTGGAATTATGGTAATAACTCTACTTTTCCTCATCAATCACAATACGACAAAAAAAACCTCTTCTTGTTGCCTGGAAAATTGTAAAACCTCAATATTGAAAATATTCGGGACTATCTGCCCCATCATCTAGAATGAATTAATTTGTCAACTGCTGATCCGTCTGGATATTCTTTGAAATTTTGAGCTGGGTCTTCGCTCAAAATGTATTGCAATACATTATCTTCGACTTTTTTTCAGCCAGACAATTGGGATCTCATGTAGCAGCATCACCGTCACCAAATGTCTAAGAGTGTTTAATGAGATTCGACTTCACCTCTAACAACAAAAATAATAAATATCAAGATGAGTTTTAAGCGTTACCTGTTTCGCGTTTGTATACACTGAATTTAACAGTTAGGTTGTTTAACATTTGATTACATTGATACTTCGCATTTTATATCAATATATATTGCTGATCAAAACACAGGATATATTCAATTTTATTCTAAGTAATTCACTTAGAAAACAATACATTTATACCTACTTCTTATCCAGTTTTCGAAACAGTGGTTGATATTGATTTCTGACTATGTTGTCTCCTCAATTATTCAATCGAACGATAATGAAATGAAGTTAAATGAATGTAGAGAAATATAAATCATCGATCAAAGCAAACGACGCATACCCGTTTGATAGTTTGGTCTTGGGAAAGGAATTTTTTTCACATATACCACGATTCTTACGCCTTACTATTTTTTGGTCATAACATTCACGCCTAATTTTTTAGAAATATATATATATATATATATATATATATATATATATATATATATATATATATATAATAAATAAAATTCGTTTTTGATGAATTGGCATAGTGTATGTTATCTATTTGACATCCAGCAATATAAGTTACTATCAAAACTAACGTTGGGTACTCTCGACTGAAAATAGTCGAAATAGTCGGTTGTCGCAAAACAGTCGATAGTCAAAAAACTAGCGACTGAAAACAGTAATTACTATTTTCAGTGAAATGCACGGTTCAACTGTTTTTTTTGCATTCAAGATGTCAGACGAAGATGTACGAATTATTTCCAGTATTAATTGTAAGATAAAAAAGACGAAGATAATTGCTTGCAGCAGTTTATTTTAAATGTGCCTATTCAACCATAGTATAAGCGAGACGAAGATGTATATATTCCTTCAAGTACTAGTTTTAAAAAAACAAAGGAAAAAAAACTTACTAAATACTATTACCGTGCAATGAATAGTTTCATTTTAAATGAAGTAGAATTACTTTTATATTTTAATGTTCTGTGGATCTATAAAAAGGAATGGAATAAAAACGAGACGACAATAAAATACTACGCCATCCATGCCTATACAAATTTCTGTTGGCTATGACTGCACATGCGCGCTTGTTCTAATCTAACCTGACAGTTTTCACAACTCGCGTCCTTTTCTGCCACGCATTTAGTACCACAATCTTAGTTGTGGTTAGATATCATTTTTAGGTTAATTTTGTATTTACATTTTGTTGAGGTAATATAATTATTTCATAGGCAAAATTAGCAGCAGATAATGCGAAAATAAGTGTATAAGGTATGAATTATTAGTAAAATATTATCATTTTATAACACTATAATTTTGTAGATTGTTATGGAACAGAGAATATTTATGGTCATTCTTAGGTTAATTTAGGTATCTTCTGGAGGTGTAACAACAGATAGAATTTTGTCAGACGTAAGACAAATAGATACCCCACAAATGCAGAGGATAAATATCATTAATAAAGATGATCTATCCTATTTAATAAAAAAATACAAGATCAATTCAGTTAGAAGTCGTAATGAAATGATCACTGTTGATTTAAAAATAAAAGAATGGAATGCAAATAGGAAAAATTTTGCATTCTTTTTTTTATAAACCAGAAAGTAGTATTAATATACATTTGTCTTATAATTGTGCTTTATGTGAGTATGGTTTTTGTTATAGGTGAAATGCATAGTATTCTAAAAAAGAAGATTTTACTGTGGGTTTTATGAATAGAATAATGGAAAAAAAAAATGAAATGAATAGGTATGTCTGTAGCTGTACAGAGTATACGATAAAGAATACTCTGTGCAAGCATGTGTATTTGATACGTATGTATGAGGAGAAAATGGGCACTAATTCTTTTGCAGATAATGTAGCAAGTACTCTAGGAGAGCAGTCAGTGATTAAATCGCAGGACAAATAAGAAACTAGAAGAATCACACCGCCAGTCGGCCGCCGATAAAAAAATTACAGATTTATTTATTTCGATTTCAATTACAAATGTCATGTCAAAATATGACCTGTAGTGTTTACCATAGAGTAAATATAGAGGTTTAACTTAAATAGGCAAAATCGAGGAAATGTTTTGCGTGGTCCATTCAATGGCGGTTCTGAGACCACTTTTTTGATTGGTTCATTTGAATTGGCCTACGAAGGCATTTGATTGGTTCATTTCTATTACGCCATTGTTTGTTTCGGTTTGTTTACGACCACATTTTTGTGTGTCCAATATAAAATACGATTAGCATTCTTGTGTCTTAAATATAATCACTATTATTCGATTTTAATGTATCTTCATTCTCAAAAGTCTTGTGTATCCAGTGTTTGTGCGGAAATAAAAACCGGACGTAGTTTTCCTTGGAAGAAACATCCCAAGTTAGCAAGATTAAGGATTTGTGTGACTTAGCATTGTTTTTACCTGGTACGTATACAATTATTTATATAAAGCATTTGTGTTCATATATATTATTATTTACAGCAATTTAACAGTAGAAATTATGAACATATTACCCATACTCTAAATCCAAAATGTGTCCAAATGAAGCAATGGTAAAATTACATGGAAGGTAAATGTAATTATACTACATGAAAAGTTTTTGTTACCCTTTAAAAAGTTGTTTGTAAAGTTCCATCAATTTAAAACTTAATTATTTTGAAGGGGTTCATTTACTTAAAACAAATGTATATTGGTCAAGATACTTATAATTAATATTTTGGCTTAAGGCTCCTTAACCGAGATAACTTTTTCAACAAGGTGAGCTTGATTTTATAAACAAGACATTATCATGCTTGTTTTATTATATTGTTAATAGATGCCTAAGCTGTCTTTTTAACTCCTCGATTTTACCATAAAAAGAGCACAGCAGTAATTTTGAAATATATCATGTTTTAATTTTTTGTTGCTGTTCTTTAAAGTATTACTTTTTGGTATGTTTTCTCCATTCTGACGTCATATGATTTAACTGTTTTAATTATCCAATCCATAATTTTCGCAAATTATGAAAATGAAATTATTAGTATTAAGTTAACACTATATATTACTCTATGGTGTTTACAAACCATTGAAATCTTTCTTTTCCGATTTAGCGTTAATTTGGAAAACATCGAAATATTGTGTACCTATTTCACAAAATACAGAGAATTCTCAATATTTTGTGGTCTATTTTGTGTGTTCATTCAGGTTTAATATAATTATTATTGTGATATTATTACTAATATTTTAATATTTTTTAAACTTTTTTTCAGCAGTTCCTGTAAAAAATGGTTGATTGAAATATGAAAACTAAACAGAAGTGTTCTGTTCCAGAATGTGAAGGTTCTAACAGAATGCATCGTTTTCCCAAAACTGTTGCTTTAAGCCAGAAATGGCTTGAAAAAGTAAACAAGGAGAAACTGAAGGGGCTCTTTCAGCAGTAGAGACAATTTGTAATGATTAAGCCATTTCAGCTGGATTTTTTGTAAATATTAGAAGCTACGGAATTAGAGAAGTTTCCCCGACACCTGACTATTTCGTCTCGGCATTCAAAAGCCTCATAATCAATATTTTTTCTCTCAAAGATCACCAGGAGCCAACTGTGAAGAGGATGTGTCAGAAGGAGGTTTGGATAACTTACTACATTTTTTTACAAGCCACGTGGTAACTGGCAACCAATCTACAACAGCCTTCACATTATCATCTGGTTCATTACCAGAAAACTATTAAAATTAATTAAATGTGAAGATTGTAGGTCAAAAATTCTGTATCGGGAAAGCGATACCGATACAGAATTTACTAAAGCTCGCCAGTATGACAAATGTTGTCTTACGGTACCAGGAACTTATTTCAGTGCATATGTTTTTGAAGCCATCTCTAGAATTTTTTATGTATTGCCCAAAGTATGTGCCAAAGAAAATTTAAAGGAAATTCTTGACAAAATGTTATGCCAGCAAATGTCACTTTTTTTTAAACTATTATTTGTTTTCAACATCCAGAGGAGGGAAACATAATTAGAAAAGTAATAATTAGGTGTTGCTTGTTCTGGTGGATGAAAAAAGTAAACAGAATAGCAAAGGGAAAATTTGAAAAATGTTGCATGACTACATATCATATCGATGAGGTCCAATTGAGCACCTATCAAAAATACATAAAAGAGAAAAGAAGGTTTCGTAATCAAAATTATGACTTGTAACTACTATTCTGGACTTGGGCAAATTTTTTCAGTATATATTTTTTTATGTTATAATATATAGAACAATAATTAACGTACACTTAAAATAAGTTATCAATTGTTATATTGCATGTTGTTCTATGTATTTTCACAATGTATTTTAAAGCAATGTTAACCAGTATTTAAATAAAATATTTTATTAAAATTGTATTTTTTAATTTCCCCCTGTAATATAAATAAATTGTACTCTTATTTTTAAAATAATTAGTGCAATGTATTATATCACTGTTTTTCCTACTTTTAGTAATAAATATCAGTCAGGAATATTAATATATACTTAGGAATGGTGGATTAGGCCTACAGGGGACACCACCACAAAATAAAAAAATAACACGCCTGGAATTCTACCTGATAGGTAGTGTGGAGAAGAGTTCAGTCTAAATATAATAAAGTATAGAAACAAATAACCTGCTGTCTTTTTGTTATGGTTCCTTTAATATATATATTCTTCCTTTTGTAATATTTTATCATTATTTATCTGTTCCGAGGAGTTATATAAACCAAAAGAAATAATAAATCACAAAGCTTCAAATACTATGTTATCAATTTATTCCAACCACTTTCTATTAAATACACTTTATATGTATACTATGCTGAAAATTCATGATACTTCGTTAGATTTTAGCTTCGTTATAGCTTTTTTATTCTTTTGAAATATCTGTAAAATCAGAAAGATATAAATATAATATCAAATATAAATATAATATCAAATAGACAGAAAACGTATACAAACATTACCATATTTCATTCTTACTTTTACTATAATCTTCAAATAAGTTCTGTTTCCATATTATTTAAGATATCCTTTGATCCAAAACAATCTACAAAATTAGTGTTATAAAATGATAATATTTAATTAATGATTCATACCTTATACACTTATTTTCGCATTATCTGCTGCTAATTTTGGAAATAATTATATTACCTCAACAAAATGTAAATACAAAATTAACCTAAAAATGATAGCTAACCACAACTAAGACTGTGGTACGAAATGCGTGGTAGAAAAGGACGCGAGTTGTGAAAACTGTCAGATTAGATTGTTCTAATCGCTGTTCGCTTGTGCAGTCCTAGCCAAAAGAAACTTGTATAGGTATGGATGGCGAGGTCTTTTACTGTCGTCTATAAAAACGCCACAACGGTTTTATCGTATTTTAATAATATGTTAATTGCTATTTTTAAATAACATTCTATAACAAATATAGATAATACAATAGAACTTAAATAAAGCCTAAAAACAAAAGTTATAAAATAACCAAAAATACTAAATAAAAATTAAATATATAACTAATCATAGAAAAAAAACTAATCCATCACAAAACTAAAAATGAACGCGCAATAAGTACTAGAGCCGTTTTAAATAATATAAATGTTTCATTAATTATTGTACAGAAATATTTTTTAATCACTATTCAAAAATATACATGTTCAGATTTTCTCCCGTGATGCGATTTTTTCGATTGTTAATAATTTGGGCAGATTTTGAAAAAAACTCGTTCCGAGGGGATAGATGTTGTTCTGCATATAGCAGAATATTTTTAATTTAACTGATATAATTCAAGTAATATCATGTCATGAGCTTGCCAAAAATCTAATGGGTTTTCTAAACGCCCAATAGGTGGCTTTTCCATATACCAGACACTGATTTTTTAAATCGAGGATTGTAGATAGCAGAAGTTGAGGATTCTCTTTCAAAATATTCTCAAACCATAGGACGTTTCGCTGCATCATTGTTTAAATACATCATTCTACGGAAAAGTTAAGTGAAATAATAAAAAGATATTGTAAAAAAGATTTCTCTGTCTTACCTGCTGATAAAATAAATCTTAACCAAAAAGTATCGCGACCATCATTATTTTCTTGAATTCTTTAATAGCCAAGAAAATGGATTGTTGAGTATTAAAGAAGAGTTTTCAAAATGTTTTTATTAGAAATATTTAGTATAAATATTGAATGTAGTTTAGCACCTCTTTACGGTTAATATTTTTTTTAGAAAATTTAACTGCTACTGTAAGAACTTCTTCAATTCGTTTCGAATCGATGCAATTTCTGGAATCTTTCGATTCTAAATTTAAAGTTTTGACAGTCAAAATACTTGAACAAAAATCGAGAGAGTTAGATCGAAACGGAAAAGTCAATAAAAAAAATTGCCATAAAAATATTCAAAAGTATATTACTATTTATCATTCACAGCTTTATTCTTTTTGTCCTTTTACATTAATAATCTTGAAAAATAGCGTTCCAATATGCTGCTATATGAATATACAATATATTGTTATTTACAAGCAAATTACCAAAATATCATAAAACTATATATATTACTTATGTAATATAAGCATGTAATATGTAATATAAGCCTAAATTCGGCACATTTTTGTCAAGGTCGTGGTTGGACAACAGAGCCAGAATGTTAAAAATCAGCGAATGAAACTAATGGAACCGAAAATAGTAACTAAAAGCACACGACTGAAACAGTCGATAGTAAATAGTAATAAAACCAGTCGGGCCGAAAATACCGACTAAAACAGTAACTAGTAAAAAGTAGCCAATTACTAAACAGTCGTTGACTATCGACGGTCGACAGTTCCCAACGCTAATCAAAACATGGAGTAATGACGCTAAGTTAAACACCTTTTTTTTAATATTTGGTATATTCACATTCACATTGTTTTAGTTGTTGTAGTAACTGTGAATATTGAAACCAGACAATTGAAATTGAACTTGGTTTAAAGTTATATAAAACTAACCAAGAAATAACCAAAAGTATATTTCCAAAAACACCCTGGCTTGATGGCCTTCCATTTATCATCTGCACCCTACTGAATACGCTTACGGTTTAGAATACGACTCTGTACAAAATAGGAACAGTTTTATTTATTTTTGTTTATTTTTTAATGAGCCCCCGTATATTATCGACGGGTTTATTAACAGAATATTTTTGTTTTTGGGATACGTATTGCAGAGCCCAGCGGAAGGTATATATGTAAGTGGTGGTCTCGAACCAAATTAAGCGGTACCCACTAGGGTACCCTATCGGTAATAGCATGTGTACAATCGCTACTTATTTTTTGTATTTTGATTAGATGCATGCGTGATCTTTTCGCATGGCAACGGCGCACATCACCTATCTTTTAAACAATGCCTGTTTTCTTTTCTCTTTGATTTAATAACAGATAATAACTAGAAGTAATGTGGTGATAGACTTGTAATAGGATGTGATAACCCAGAAAAATCTACATGTCGTGGTTAGATTTGGTTTTGGTCGATATCCCTATAAAATCATTGATAACGCGTTCATTAGAATGACAGGACTATACAGAAGTTTTTGTTATGTATCGTATTTTGGTTTAGAACATTCATAACCAATCACATTAAGGATAATTTATAAAAAATAATTTTAAAATGAATATAATATATAATAATAATATTTATTTAAAAGTATATCCATTGGTAAATTGTAATAGAATGTTGTTAACACAGTAATCCCTCGTTATCCACGGGAGTTACGTTCCGATAAGAAAGCAGCGGTTGATGAAACCGCTGCTGACAAGGGATCCATACATGTAGGGATTAAAAGGAGAAAAGCATGTAAATTTGTTAGATTTATAGTTGAATTTATTTGTCTATTCATTGATGAAGAAAAAAATCAAATTTATTATTTCTTATATTTTAGTTGCTGATAAAAACATAAAATATTTTAGTTGCTAATAAAAACAAATGAAATGATTGTTGGCTGTTTCATTATTTTCTTAATGTCTTTCTGCTCTTCTTTATATGGTTATAGTAAATCTTCTAGACCATTATTAAACTTCATATTTCGTTCCACTGAAGAACCCAGGTCCAAAACCAAATCCTGCAGTTGATGAGCAGATGAGAAAATCTTATTTACTTTGTGTAAAGTTAAAGATGTATTTGATTTTCCAGCTAATTCTTAAGAAGTATCATCTTCATCATTTAATCATTATTTATATTAATTGTTGTTGGCAACTAAAACTTCTTCACCATCTGTTGACTGAAATTCTTCAAAACCTTCTCCATGTATTTGATGCATAACTTGTAAGATTTTAGTGACTTCGGCTTCTTTGTCCGGCAATGCTGAAATATCGATAACAACTTCCACTTATAGTTGACGGTCTTAAATCACTGCATCTTTAATAATGGTTATGCAATGAACAATATTAAACTATTTCCAACTTTCGATAACAGTTAACAAAAGATCTGCTTCCACGCATTGTAAGATGGGACTGAAATTATACCTTAGGTAACATCTTTTAAATATTAAACCCTATTCTAATGGTTACAGAAGCGAAATTGTGTTGGGAGGTGAAAATTGTATTTTCATTATTATATTCACTCTGATGTTAAATTTAAGGTAATTTAATATCCGAGTGCATTGTCAATAAGCAGAAAGGCACTTAAATGGTAGTGACTTTGAGACCAAATACTGTTTAACACTAAGCACAAAACATTTAGTAAACCAGTCTGTAAATAGCCATCAAATAGTCAAAAAATAGTCATCGTAACCCAAGTATTAGGATTTACTCTTCAAAATACAGGCAAACAGTCCTTATTTCTATTTTTCAAGGGCCGTGGATTTAATGATTTGTAAACAAGCAGTGGCTTCACCATAAAATCACCTCAGGCGTTACAGCAAAACAAGAGAGTTAATTGGCCCTTAGCTGCCTTAAACCTGAAAAGCGAAACTGTGGTTGGTGAGACCGCGTGTAACGAGGGATCTGTTAACGAAAATTATCAAATTTTCATAAATTAATGTAATAATGGCGAATTCGCTGGGTAACAGTTTGTGTATATATTATAAATGGTTATAAATCATTATACTCAAGTTATCTTCAATTTGACTAGTATTTTATGACTAAACTTTAAGTCCTGTCATTGGTTTTATATAGGGATATACTAAACAATTACAAAAGCAACTTCTAAATTTCATCTTGTTGTCGTCTAATTTGTGTGCATTAACCAATCAATAAATCGATTCCAATTTATTTTTGCTAATACTAAAATAACATCGATGTTCTATTACTGATTGACTATCTAGTCGTCATCGTATCATTGATGACTCGAAAACGGTCTAAGATCAATTGTATTTTGTGGTGTTACAATAATCATTTAACAAAACAAAATTAAAAAATTAATTGTAGAAAAAGCACATATACAAGATTTCTTAATTTTTATTTTGAAAAACATAATAATCTTCTTGTACATGTGTTAGTTCTAAACTGAGCTCGATAATTTTTTGTAAATGAATATTAATAGTTGATTAAAATTTTAAATATCGTTTTAATTCAAAACATTTACCAATACTTCACTTTAAATAAATTGATTTATTCATATATCATATATTTATCTTCATGTTCATACATTTATAGCAATATTTTAGTTAAAATTTAAAAAAATATGACAGTTCAAAATTGTTAAAAAAAATGAAAAGGCTATTTTTCTATATATTAAGTCTAGTAAAAAGATATCTATTATTTTTAAAGCTTTAGGTTTTGATAACTTGCATCTTGCACTGTAAAAATTGCCTAAAAATCTTATTTGCCAATTTTGCGAATGGTTGACTGGGTTTTTTGAGCTTATGTGAAAATCTGAATTTCAATTAAGATTCACCGATTGTCAAAAATGTGGATAAAATAATTGATATGCCTGAGCCTGACCGTCATATAAGCATTATTCCTATTACCTCGGCAAGACTGAAGGTTTGCTGGCGTTTTGGCAACGAATAAACTGTGGACTGCTTCCCCACAGCCAAATTCGAACTTGTACCTTCAACATTTGGAACTATCTGAAAGGAACAATCTCCTAGAAGCAACCAACATTGGGCACTATGATAGAGATTGTATTTCGTTAAAATAACCTTAAGCCACACACATTGACAGCAACCTGCCAGAAACTCCGGGAACCAAGAGATTACCACATGTCCATTGTGAATTACTCTACTGAAAAAAATTCACCTCAAATAAGGCTTGTAAAAATTGTCACAGTTTTTCAACAGCAGGGATATGAGGCAGGCGTGACAGAATTACCGTCAAAATGACAATAAGTTATCGAACAAAACGGCGCACATTTGATCTAAATCAGATCATTTTAAATTTATTAAATAAACTTCAGTTTCATACAAAACTTACAGCTATAAAACATCATAAACATTATGCCTATATGAAGCAGCTGTTTTTTTTTTCAAATTTGAAATTGAAACATCAAATGCTTGTTCAAAAATATGGCTGCTTCTCAATTCATATGATAACGTGGATGATACTTTTTTATGCTACTAAAACTTGAAGTTTGTTTTAATTATAAATGAAACAAATCTTTATTAACTCGTTATATATTTTAAGAATATGTAATAATAACTGATAACCAAAGCAAGTAGATGCTGGTAATCTCTGGCGACCATATGGTTGACCGTGTCTGTTTAAACTATTGTTTATCAGCAAGTATTACATTGTTTGGCCCAAATTGAACAATGGCATATGATTCAAATAGGAAGCTACATAAACCACAGCGAGCACTCCATAGATACTCTAGTTTTTCATCACAGAAATGATTTCCACTCGTATGATTTTTTGGCCACTCGTATGATTTAGGAGAATGGCAATAAACCGCAGTGAACAGACACCTTTAAAATCAACATAAAGCCAATTTATTCGTTATCATTAAAATTTAAACAACCCGTATCTATACCACCATGTGAATGTGAAAGTGAATTTTTTACTAATGTTATATTCTAAGGGCTTTAAGTGATTTTGAAGCTCATCTGTCTAACTTTCGATTTTAAACGAATTCGCCTCTTCATACTATTAAATTCGATATCCATGATTGGAGGCTTCAATCATCGAATCTCCAATAAGTAAATAGAAACTTAAACTTACATTGTGTTTTAAGGGGGTATTTCTAGTACATACATTTTAAAAAATTGATTTTTTTCTTCATATTTTCAAAGTTTAACCCTCTAAACATAATATGCCCTTAAAATTATTTTTCAAAATTTAAATTATTTTCGAAGATATAGCTGTTTTAATAACATGTCATTTAAAACCGCATTTTTGCTGGCTTGGTTGGCACAGTGGTAAAAGCGAGAGGACGGTCCACCTACTGTTGGGGCATGGGCGTGAATTTGCGTTATGATTGTAATTGTTTAATATTTGTGATTGTCCTAGACAAGAGTGCAAAATACAACAAGGAAAGTGACTGCAGTCACGCCAGTAACCAGGCTTGGTAAGACCGGATGTCTTCTGGGATAATTTCTAACTTGGTCACTCGCCAGTCGGCAGGCTTAATACCGAGGACCGTTGGTCGGAGCCCACGTAAACTGTAGATCCAGTCAGATAGACCCCTTGTTGGTAAAAGGAGACTTTAAAATATATTTTAAAAAAAACGCATTTTTCTCGAAAATACTTTTTTCAAGAGGATTGACATAATATTTCTAGTTCTACCTAACCGATTTACTTAAAATTTGATATGAGCCTTCTCTATACATTCTTCTATCGTATCAAAGTAAACTATAATAAAATTTGGTCAACCATCTCGAAAAAAGTAGTTTCGAGAAAAATGTTAGTGAAAAAAAATTAGTTTTTACATGCCGCTTTACTAAAACAGCTATTGTATCTCCGAAAATAATTTAAATTTTGAAAAATCCTATTAAGAGCATATTCTTAAAGATGTAAGCTTTCAAAATATGAAATAAAATTGTTATTCTGCAGTTATCAATAAGAAAGATAAATCAACTTTTTTAATGTAAATTTATATAAGTGCGTATTTATTTTAATAAATATTTTTCAACAAAGATTCTTAAACCAAAATGTCTAAAACAATATATTTTAACGATAGAAATAACATTATTAAAAATTCCAATGGAAAAAAACATAAAATTATATTTATTATATATTGCTCGAAGGCATCTTGAAAATGATGAATTAACTTTAAAACCCATTAATTAATTTTAACAGATACAGCAGACCAAATATGACCAGATGCTTTATAAACCGTAACGATTAAAGATTTTCAAGTTGCCACTAGTCTGGTAAAACATTTATCAAATAAAGTAAAGCATTGGTACAAGTTTTAGATGAAAGTTATCTGTTGATGGTTACAGTCTGTTTACTAATATGATATTACAGTCAACTATGGTATTCGATTCAACAAATAATCATATACTTATCGAGAAATAATAACACTAAAACTTTTTTTAACCAATCAAGCCACAAATAACGCTGTAGAAGTTTGAAGTTTCCGCAGCTTTTTGGAATCAATATTAAACAACCGCATAACAATTAACTCCGATATTAACGATTTTTAACAAAAAATTGATACGAAAGAGACCACGACACATTGTTTCTGTTTGAATTTTGATGAAGAAAGAAAAGACGCTTAAAAAACTATCGACTCGTTGTTTGATTTTTTTATTATTAATATGTTTTTAGCTTGTGTTTCCTTTTTATGATTTTTTATTATTAGGATGAGTTTATTTATTATTTGTTTTGCATTTGTTTCCTTGCCTTGTTACTAGTACTTTATTTTTCCATCATTGTGACGAACGATCCATATGTTTTGATACGATACACTATTCGATGCAACCACATCACCAATGAAAGATTACGGTAAGAATATAATGTCCAGTATAAGGCCTTGATCTTCGTTGAGTAGTGTATTTTATATGTAAATGTATAGTAAAAATTTTATTAGTATCAGAATATATGAGAAAACTGTCGCACAATACTTGTATACTAGTTTGTATATAAGCAGCATTTTATACCTTAAATCATTGGGTGAAATATTCAATGAAAATAGTTGTTTTCAGATCACTAAAATAAATACCAATCTAAGTTGATCATTTGACCCAAGCTATCTCTTGTAAATATAGCAAGCAATATACACAAAAAATGATTTTAGTTACAAGTCATTCATTACTATATTTCATAAAAGATCTCTATAACAAGATTGCAAAATTACTTGTAACTAAAACTATTAATAAAAAGAGCTTCAAAATGGCACTTAAACTTTGTAGTATATTTTGCCACTTTTTATACACATCGAGAATGCTGTTTACTATGTTTTACTTTCATAACAATAATTTTTATTATGGCAATGTGTGACAAAACTAGTACTTAATAAACATTACAAAATGCTGTACATATCGTACCTAATATCTTTACATAACATACAACATATGAACACATTTAGTAAACAACATTCTTTTTTTTCTGCATTTTACTAACAATGTTGGTTAATAAAACTTTGAATAAAACTCGTTTTGGTTTGAAGACACGAATTTTCAAAGTTCTATTAACAATTAATTACATTAAGTATTATTAATAACATATATTTTTCTTCATTAGCTAATCTAGAAGGCTTTGATTATGGAGATGACGAAGGTGACGACTCTACAAAGACTGTTATGAATCCGCCTGGTCTCGATGAAATAAAGAATGGACAATGGTTAGGTAAGAATAATGTTTTCAATACCTTATTTTCTTATTCTAAGTTATTCAAATAATTTGTTAAGTATACGGTTTTAAAATTGTAAAAAATTACTTTATTTTTCGATATAACTTCACTCAACTTTAATAGACTCATTCCTAAAGATATATAGTCTTATCACACAAATATGGAGATTTTCCGTAAGGTAAAGCAGCTATTGCTGTTTCATTTCAAGAAAATTGTTTTCCTATTAAATAATTTTTATGATGTCACCGGAACCAAAAGCCAGAGAAGGCTGTTGAGATAATACGTACTTTAATTTGGTGTAATCTTCTATAAAATGGGTATGCTATGGAGTTTTTAATTTACAAGTTTGATTTTAATCCATGAACAAGATTCATTTCACATCCCACAAAACTGACGCAAAAAACTTTCTTATGCGATTTTTGGATAGCTTCCCTTTGTAAATCAAGATCGGCCAATATGCACACAGCTTGTTTGTTCCTTAAAATTTTAAATTAATTTAATCATAAAAGACGAAATATTAAAATGGCGTCGAATTTTTAATTCAATAAATAAACTTTGATTTAACTATACCGAACTAATAAAGTCATACATTAATTTTAGCACCTATTAGTCCATCTGGAACAATACTATAATTTTTTTTATAACATCTTTATTAGATACGCTTAGTACAATCTTAATTTACAATTAATTTATTACTACTTTTCCTATGTACTTGGATTAATTCACAAGCAAGGCGAATGTGAGAAAATACATCAGTATGTATTTCTCAATTATAAAATTATAATTATTTATTAATTATTAAGTTATAGTTTACACTAAATGTATATACACTTTATATAAGTTCGTATGGTTTTGTTCGCTTCAATCTCCTAACATCCTGCGCACTGTCCGGCAGTTATATTGCTTCCACGTTAGTATGATTTAGCAATCTTCTTTCGTGTTTCAAGGCGAACTCTTGGATAACCTCGCAAATCCATTTGATTTCCAGGTCATCGTGCAATTCTTCATTGGTTACATAGCGATAGGCATTGGTAATCAATCGAAGAACCTTGTTTTGACAGCGCTGTATGACTAGTTGATTTGAATTTTTAGTGCAACCCCATATTTGCACCCCATAGGTCCAAATTGGCCTTATATTGTATTATAGATCAACCTCTTCGATTTTAGATCAAGTTGAGAGTATCTTCCGACTAACCAGTATAGTTGTTTTATTTTGGTTCTAATGTGTTTTGCTTTTTGTCTAACGTGATGCTTCCAATTTAATCTACCGTCAAGATGGATTCCAGGGTATTTAGCTGATTCTGCTTGAGAAATCGGGCATCCATTGAGTGATACAATTAAATTTTTATTATTTCGCCTCAATGCAAAATTAACGTGGACAGATTTGGAGCTATTAAGTCGAATTTTCCAATCTTTCGTCCATTTGTAGATTTTGTTGGCTACCACTTGCACTTTTTCTATTGCCCTAGCCAGAGATATATCTTTTGCGATAATAATTGTGTCGTCAGCAAAGGTTCCAAGAAGTATTTCTTTTGTTGTTGCAATGTCAGCATTGTAGAGCAGATACAATACTATAATGGATGTCTCAAAACTTAAGCTCTTAAGCCCAGCCAATCTCTTAATTTGTGAAAAGTCATTGAAGATTGAAGTCATTGAAGTTTGGTCTAGCATCGTTATGAAGGAAAGCAAATTCCAAATGATCAATTTTTACTGTTGTTTTTTAATCACCTGCTTCAGTCGCATTGGTTTTTGATAATAGAGATTCAAATTAATAGTTTCACCACGTTTTCAACCTATCAACTTAACATCACCTTCTGCCATTTTTAAAGCTTCACTGGGCATTGCCGATATTTTTCCCACATTAGTATTGTATGTGATCCACTTTTCATAACCCACAATAATTTATTTAAAAACTCGCTCGATCTAATTTTATTTTAACAGATCCACTAAATTTGTCACTGTTAATTCATATGAAATCCAGACATCAAGATTCTTTTGGTCTCCATGATATCTTATGTAAATGATTCAAAACTATTTTATGGTTGATGTTTGGTTCCGTAGTGTTGTGAGATGAGATATGTCGGTCTATTGACGATTGGCCAGCTGAGCAAAATTTGTTGAAAATAATATGGAATCACAATTTTTAAAGCCCAATTATTTTTGGTTACACAACTTTAGTAGATTCGTCGGTGTAATACATGGGATCGAACCAATTTAACGTTTTCTTCGGGGGATACCACATAGTTCTTGGCTCTCTCCGATGTTCCAAACCAGGAAGTGGACACGAGATACTCTAAATAAAGGGAACACAAACTAGAGGGTATAAGGAAAGATGAGATAACCTGTAACTTGAATATATATATATATATATATATATATATATATATATATATATATATATATTATTGCCGCATTAACCCTGAGTGTTACAAAATGCTGTCATCTTCTTGTCTTCTTTGAATAAATATTACTAGAAATGTGCGACTTTAAAGCCACTAAATAGTAATCAATCAATTTTTATATGTTTTAATAATTCACCCACTTAAATCTATAATTATAGGTGTTACGGTCAAATCACAAAAACCTGGAGGAGCTGTTATGGTGTGTGCTCATCGATACATCCAGAGTCCCGACCTCTCCAAAAATCACTATGGCCAAGGTCTTTGCTATCTTCTGAAAAGTGATCTTAAAATAAATGAAGCCCTACAATTTTGCAAAACTCAACCGAAGGAAAAGTAAGTATTTCTTTTCTGTTTTATACTATTACTATCTAAACCGACGAACTTTTCGCTTTAGAATCAGTTGACGTTGTATTACCTTATTACCTGTATTCTTTTTTGATTATTAAGCATTAATAGTAGCCAAATTCATCCATGATTGAACCAATTGGTTGTCAGTATGAAAGCGATGTTGCAGTTGTACTTTAATCTCTCGCCTAGCTACACGATTGACAAATTTGAATAAATTTATATTCACCATCAACTAATGACAACAATGCTCCTGCACAATGGCGAATCTGTGACATATAAATTAATTTATTAGTATTTGTGGTTATTTGGGAATTTAACCCGCAATTTTGGTTCACTAAATATTAATCAATATTCTTAAATAGGACCGTATTCAATTAGATTGTAACTTTTAGATGATTTTTTGGATTGAAATCCCTTGCCTCAATTATATTTGCACCAAATGGAGTCATTTATAATACACTGTTGTAAAGTTGAATATTCTGCAAAAAATGCTTTGAAAGGCGTTGCCCATTGGGGTAAATTGACTTTTCTGCTAGCACAACATAATCCTAGTGGTTCAAATCGAAACCTCAAAGAACTGCAATATTGGCAAATTGTGATAATTGTTCCAAAATCAACTGATTTGTCACCGCCGTCATCGACTTTTGTTAACGGACCATGTTTAAACGCCATACTTTCATAGGTAATTGCTAAGTTTGAACATCCGTTTTATTGTCTCTCGCCTGAACTCGACGGTATAGGTTCTTCTTAAGCCATGTCAGATCTCGCTTGAGTAATTCACTATCTAACAGGTTAATTGAAAAGTCCCCGGCCAAAATTAGTTTTTTTTTTAACATAATTCCCTTCAAGGGTGATACACTGATTATTATAGCGAACCTCCAACTTTTCGATACCATTTTTGTAGTACGATTTGTCCTTTGCTTCAAAATAGACGTCAGTTTCGGCAATCACCTCTTCATTCGACGATAATTTCTTCTCAGCGAACATTCTTTTGAGATCTGAGAACAGAAAATAATCGCTGGGGGCCAGATCTGGCGAATACGGTGGATGAAGAAGCAATTCGAAGCACAATTCATGGATTTTTGCCATCGTTTTCACTGACTTGTGACACGGTGCATTGTCTTGGTGAAGCAGCACTTTCTTTTACTTCAAATGCGGCCGTTTTTCGGCGATTTCGTCCTTCAAACGTTCCAATAATTCTATGTAATAGTCGCTGTTGATGGATCTTCCTTTTTCAAGGTAGTCAATGAAAATTATTCCATGCGCATCCCAAAATACAGACGCAGTCCACGCAGTCCAATACAGTCGTATGCAGTCCACTCGGATGACTATCGGCATAAAACACGCAAACAAAGTTTTGCTTGCTATTGGATTGCAAAATAAATTGTAATTAGAATTGAATATGCAAATGAACGAATGAAGGAACAGAACATCTTTTTTCTTTTGATGTGGCTCAAAATGATTTATGATTTGTATTTAGCCAACACTGGCAAACAGTGTCAAGTTAAAAGCAACGACTAAAATGGAATTTCGATAACAACAGTCAAGCAGTTTATGCTTAAGCCAACCCAGAACTTGTTTTATTTTCGATTCGATTATATATTAATTTATGTTAACTTGCTTTTTTAAGAATTTAATTTAACAAATATAAAGCTTGCTTAACCTTTATACTCAGTAGCCAATTATCATATTATGAGATTTAAATCACAAAATAGACAGACTTGAATCACAAAATAGACAGAATGCGATCTGCCTTTATATATTCTCTCTGACTTTATATACTGATAGATCTGATATAGATCTGACTTTATATATTAAACTTGTAACTAAGTTTTATTCGTCCAAGCCACCTGAGGGTGCACAAAGCGGATTTATTATATTTTATTGAAATACTAATTAGCATTTGTATAAAACATTTTTAAAGTACATCAAACAAAAGTACTTATTGTGTTTGGTGTTCTACTATATGGTTCTTATGACCACTGTGTTCTTATCACTATGAAGTTGAGGGAATTCGTCTGTTTCGAAAGCATCTACAGAGGTCAATTTTTAAGCCTATTAAATTACTTCCTTTGAAATAAGGATGATATTTGTACTTCTAGTTCCTTTTGAAGATTATAACGTAGGCAGAGCAAGTACTGATTCTAATATCTAACTTGTAACCATATTTACTTTTTCGATAGGTTAAGGGAAATGATATATAAATTGTGTGAATATATTTAAATTATATATTTCAATTTAATTATCGATGTAGATTTTAATGAGACTATTAAAATTACAATTAGCTAAAACACTACAAAAAATTACAAATAATAAAACTTCATGTAGGAATTCATAAGAGATTTCCTGAAGTTTATCATTATTTACTTTTGAAATCAGTTTCTGCGCTATAGCAGAATCCTTTGGAAAGTAATTAATTTTATTTGAACCTTAACATCCGGGAATATAACACTCATATTATGACCAATAATACCTTAAATGCTACAAAAATAACGACATAACAACTACTTTGCTTATAATTATACACAAAAATAGAATAAAATAAAAATAACCTCTCACATAGACACAAAATTTGAAATCGAAACGATTTTACCTACATCCCTTGTGAATGGGAAGTACAAAACATGTTCTTCGTATTATTTTCATAATATGATTTAGACATTTATTGGTACTTTTTTTTCATCTTCGAATGGTCTGTTATAGATTAATATTCCCCCTGTGTATCTAAGCAACAATTTAGCGTTTAAACTTCGGTTGGTAGGTCCTATTATATAAATGCAAAGGAAATTATTATTCACAATTCTCTTGGCGTTGCTTCTTTCTATTTAAAAGTTGAGGATTTTTATACCCACATCACTAGTAATAGGAAGTTTTATATTTCCTGTCCGATATACCAACTAGTTAATGTGTGTGTCCTAAGAACATATTTGCCCATTGTGCAACACCCAACGAGTTATCTTTCTAAATTGATATCCTTTGTACTCTCCTGTGTGAATAATTTATTTAATCTTAAATTAGACAATTAATATTTCTTATGCAATATTATCTTTTTATTTTTAGATTACATCAACAATATGGTTTGTGCCAAATAGGAACGAGCATCTCCTTCGCTGGTGACGGTTTTGCTCTGGTAGGTGCCCCAGGTCCTTATACTTGGAGAGGTACTCTATTCGCCCAGAATATCGAAGGCGAATTCTTAGAACGAGATAGGAACATATACAAGAGTCCTTTGTCTGAAAATACCGAACCTCTCGATAAGTACAGTTATCTTGGTAAGTTTCATTATATTACGTATAGTTAAGTTTGAACATTAATTTTTCACATTTTCGTTAAGGTATGAGCGTGGCTGGAGGGTATTTTATAAGCAAAAATAATTCTATGTACGTGTCCGGCGCTCCTAGGTCTCTAATGATGGGACAAGTGTTCTTCCTAGAGAGAGTAGCAGGTCAGGAAGAACTTAATATCCACCCACGAATACTGACAGGGGAACAGTTTGCCTCCAGTTTTGGATATGAAATACTTGTGGTAGACATCAATAATGACGGGTAAGATATTATAAATAAATATATTAATCAAGCAATCAACGGCGACCACATACTAGAACTGAGTCTCAACTTGAGTCGAGGCCTGGTCATTCCTTCTGAGCCAACACATTTCCAATCCAACAATACTTGGCCTCGTATTATAGATTTTTACATAACGGAAAACATCCCAAACCCGGTCAATATTGAAGTTCTCAATGAACTAGACTCCGACAACCGTCCAGTCATCCTGACGGTGGGAGACCCCCCCTCATCGAGACTCCCTGTTCAAAACCCACCCTAAAAAACGGATTGGAAGAAATTCCAAGATATTCTTTTGAAATCAGGACCCATTCCGATAATCAAAACCCCAGAACAAATTGAGGGAGCGATCATCAAGCTCACTCAAGACATCCAAAATGCTCATAAGCATTGCCACAACTTCAATAACACCCAATTCCATCATGCGACTGCAACACTTCTCCAAAATCTGGAAGCACTCTCACATAATTGTGATCCCGAAAAAAGGACCAAACAATTCGCCTTCAGATTACAGGCCAATCAGCCTGCTTAGTTTAATCTCCAAGATTGCAGAAACTGCGATCCTTGGATCCTAACTGGTTTGTTTAGCTGAGCAAAACAACATAATCAACAGATCAACGATCAACATAATCCAGACCTAACATGGGTTCAGAACTCGTGCGCTCATCAGACCACTCGTTTGGCCGTACACATCAAAAAGTCACTGACGAAAAAATAAACCCTAACATCACAAACGCATTTGACAAACTTTGGCATGAAAGTTTAATTTATAAAGCCGTAAAAGCAGGTTTACCCATAGACCTGGTAATTCTACTGAGGTTATTCTTGTCGGAAAGATCCTTCCAAGTTAGAGTGGAAAAATCGCTTTCATCAACTAAATCAATCAACTCTGGAGTCCCCCAGGACTCCCGCCTTGCCACCGCCCTTTTTAACCTTTACATGACCGACATTCCAATCAGGAAGAACGTAGAAGCCGCGCAATACGCGGACGACACTACCTTCTTCACCATTTCCCATTTCTCGGATTGCGCGCAAAATAGACTCCAGAGACAACTATCCACGGCCGTTCAATGGCTAAGATTGTGGAGACTAGAAATTAACCCCCAAAAAAACCAAGCCACAGCATTCCATCGCAAAAGAGACCTAAGAATATAAAAGCTCCTTGGTTACATATCTTGGTTAAAATACCTTGGTTTAATTTTCGATAGACGATTCACTTGGTGCCTTCACATCAAAAAGGTCATTTCAAAAGGCTACGGAATCTCCTCCACGTTATACCCGCTACTATGTCGCAGTAGTAAATTACCACCAACTATCAAAGTTATGCTCTATGAGAGCATAATTAGATCAGTGCTCCTCTTCGGATCAAACACTTGGTCCAGCTACGTTGCGCCAACTCTGACCTCAAAGCTCCAGGTAATGCAAAGTAGGTAATCCCAAATTCACAGAGAAACTGACACCCCAATTTCGTGTGATATTGTTTGTCCGTAATGAACTCCTAAACTGTGTGCAATTTAGCCCAACTTGAGAGATGGAATAGTTTATATTTCAATTTATAGTCGTAATATTTTTTATTGCAACTTATTTGTTTATTATAAGACAAAGAGTGATAATTATTCTATGAGTTCTATAAGATTCTAACAAATGTCGGTGTAAGGTAATTTATCTGTTTCATTGAAAAAGTATCCAACAGATAGCGCTATGTTAAAAGTCCAAACGTTTCATTTATGCTACAATTTATTTCACGTAATATGCATTGTTTTGCGTGATCTTAGCAGGAAGTTGCTGAGAACGCCATTTAGCTGCATTTCATTGGTTAGTTTAAATTATCATTACAGACACCTATAGAGAAAATATTTTATTAGGAAGAGATTTCATTGGTTGAGCATTTAGGCATCACGTAACTAACCCATGACGTCACATTCTACTGACGAATTAATTTTGAAATAGTATCCAAATATAATTTCTGAAAAATTTTATTAAAATATATGTATAGTGTATTCAGTTATTTTGTACATACGTCATCTAAATTTGTGACTAGCTGTGTTTTAGCTCAGTTGGGCTTTGATATTCTTTAAAATTCTAATCTAAATAAAATAATTAAACAAAAATCTTATTAAATATAATTTACTTTAACATTATAACAGGCTCATTCGCTTACGTGTTCGAACTAATCAGACAGCAGTGTGTCTCTTTTTATCTAATAGAATAAAATGAGAAGGAAAATACTGCCTGTTTCTGAAACGAATTTACAAATTACGGCAGGAAATACATTAAACATCTTGATGACGTATATACAAAAAAACTTTGAATAGACTGTAGTAATAATATATGTGTACAATAAATATTACTTCTTTTTCTATAATGGGCTTTTACCTTTTTAACCTTTTTTTTTCAAGTACCTTGAATATTACTGGTTGTGGTAAAATTAATCGATAAGATCATTAATCACGCTGGTGAGTTTTATAACTGCTGGTGCCTGGAGCTCTCTTTGGATTGACATCACTTTTTATAACTTTGGGGACTTATTTTAATACAAGTTTATTTGGAAGATTTTCTCATTCTTTGGTCGACAGATTAAGTTCAATGTCAGTTTCATTTGATTTAAAGGTGATTTTAAATTAATTCAAGAAAATCTAAACAATATGGTTCTTAAAAATAATTTCAGTTGATTCATATTTTTCAACGTAAATGTATTCATGTAAATTTCAAATACTATTCATATATATGCCGTTTTGATCGATGACCTTCTGACACTCTCACGTAAAACCATAATTCCATCTCTATTGAATATTTCTGACTGAAAAAGCTGAACCAAGTAATTTTTACAAACCCTTCCAAAACCCGCTTTACACCATTAAAAGAATTTTGTAGAAATCTAAACAAATTGTTAGCAGATGGGGCCAGGCCTGTCAACGTGTCAAAATAAAACCCACTCAATGCCTTTCAATATATACCAAATCACTAACGATATGGAAACAGTACTTCTCCTTTTAATCAATTCTGACCTCGGACCTTTCTGAGATCGGTGTGGGCTTTTCATCTATCTCAAGATCGACTACGATCGGGTTTCAGCTACGATATCTTCACCTATTATTATCGTCCATGATCTGTTTTCAACTCCCTGATGATCCGTTTTAAAAATGGAGATCAATTTTTATTTTAGCAGCGATTCATAATTGGACACTCCTTGGTGTCCAGTGTTATGTAAGTGATTCAAAACTATTGAGTGGTCGATGTTTAGTTCCGTAGTTATGTCACAAGATTAAATATGCCTGTCTGATACTTTTTCAAGGATTAAGCGGCTAAGATCCATTTTTAACATCGAGCAAACCAATTCTGGCATTAGTATCCAGATAAGCACTCATCATCATAAACACTAACCAATTTCAAAAGCCTGCGCTGTATTTTTCCATTTTAGGAAGTCATATAGCTGGAAAATAACGAAATGAACTTCTTGAATCTTAATTTTCAAAGCACAGTAAATTTTGGCCGATTAATGCTTCCGATGCTTCTTTTATATCTAGAATTTTCTATGGATTGTTAGCTTTCAAACCCGCTGTAATATGTATCCATTCAATTAGTATTGCTAAATATATGTTACTTTAAAGCCATCCAGTAGGATAAGCTGAAATTACTCTTTCCCCTACCTAGTATTAGTCGTTTATGAAAAAACAAGCTCAAAACAAAATTTGAATTAACATTTTTATATTATAGACTTGATGATTTACTTGTGGGAGCGCCTTTCTACTACGATGATATTCACGGCGGATCCGTTTACGTTTATACTAACCTGAAAGACTGTCTGACCGACTTGAAGAATTACTGTCCATATTCCGTTTTACGTGGAACGGAACGATCCAGATTCGGTTTCGCAATGACATCTATAGGAGATATAAATAAAGATGGTTACAACGACGTTGCTATAGGCGCGCCCTATTACGAAGGACACGGTGCTGTGTATATTTACTTAGGTTCGAGTAACGGACTAACCAATGAATACTCACAGGTAACAGTCACTTATGTCTAATAATAATCGAAATGGTCGATTATTTTGCAGTTTTAAATTAGGATTTTATGTATTCTAGGAATATGTTATGCAATAAAATAATGCAATTTTCAAAACTGCGCATAATCCATTATTTTGGTTATGCCCAGCACTGATAACAATAAAAATGTGTTGAAATACAATCTTTTTTTTAAATAGATTTTATATAAACCTACACTGACAACATTCGGCTACTCACTGAGTGGTGGTCTAGATATGGACAAAAATGGTTATCCAGATCTATTGGTCGGTGCTTACGAATCCGAACGTGCCCTCCTTTTTCTCACAAGACCCATCATAGATATTCAGATCAGTATTCGTAGCATAGATAAGGACAACATTAATGTAACTAAAAAAGGCTGCTCCGACGACCCATTAAATAGAAACCACACTTGGTAAGTAAACAAAGTACATTATATTACATATAGTCTATTCAAAATAATAGTGAACTCACGTCTTCAAAATATTTAATGTATTGCCTACTGCAATTTGCAAATTCGTTTTAGAATCAGGCAATATTTCCTTTTAGTTAAAAAGAGATACAATGCTGTCCGATACGTTCAAACATGTAACCGCATAAGCACTAATCAGCCTACAAAATTAGTTGAAACGTCTTTTTGAAAATCGGTTGTCACACGTGGACAAAATTATTCAAAATATTAGTTATAATAAATATAGATTTATAACCGGTAAACGTTGCTTTAATGTTTTGCTTGTTTTGTAAATAAATTATATAAATAATAATACTAAAATAAATTATATTTAATGACATTTTTATTTCATTATTTTATTTGGATTAGAATTTTGTTATATTAGAGCCAAAATGAGCTAAAACTCAGAGTGACTGCGATAATACTGCAATATTTTAACGTCATCAATTTAGATGACGTGAGTTCGCTGTTTTATTGAACGGACGGAATATTCCAATTAACATAAAGATATTTCCCCGTAGTTTCTCCATAGATTCATGTTTCCAAATCAGCGGTGAAAATTCAGAACCTCTGGATGTTAAATTTGAAATCAATGAGGTAGCCAAATTTTTAAGGGTTTGGTTCAAAGACGAAAATCATCCGGACCGGAGGCCTGATCATAAAACCGTTACAGTACATGTAACAGATTTCAAAAAACTTCATTGTCAGAATGTAACTGTCTATCTAAAAGAGGGTGTTAGTGACATATTATCACCAATTAAATTTGATGTTAAATATACCCTTGAGAAAGATCAATATCATTCCGCCATTTTGAATAAAAGCTCATTGGCACAGTTTGAAGCTACTTTCCAAAAGAACTGCGGAAATGACGACATTTGCGAGAGTCATTTGGTATTGGACGCTCATATGAACCTAACTGGTAAGTACAACATGTAAATATAAAACCATATCATATAGTAAATAAATTAAAATTTATTGAATTCAAAATATATATATTGGATCTTAAAATCATAATATTGTTTTATAGAAAATGAAAATGGAGAATACAAAGTTGATTCTCTAAGCCAAATGTTCGTCATCACCGCAAACATCAGTAATAGCGGTGAATCCGCTTATGAAGCAAAATTATTTGTAACACACCCAAAAACGCTAAGTTTTGTAAATGTACAAACGAAAGATAGTCAGGTAAATTTTATACAGAATATCTTAGTTGTGGAATAGACTTGAAAATTAATTCAAACGTCAATTTAAGATTAAATGTTTCCTGAAAAACAGTGGAGTAGTATGTGACTTGGGAAATCCATTCCATGGTGAAACTAGTGCGCTGTTGAACCTTCGGTTTCAAATAACAGATTCACCAAAGGACTCCAAATTAAATATCAACTTAAAAGTCAACTCTACTTCGAAAGAATTATCACCAAATACAGAATCGAATATTGTAGCTGTACTTCATAAAGTCGCAGATTTTATCTTTACAGGGTATCTAAAATATTGTATATTATAGAATTGTAATTACAATAACGTTAATTTTCTTTCAGTAAAGGAACAACAAATCTATTTTTTGGCGGAGAAGTAGTTGGCGAGTCGGCCATGCGGTATTTAGAAGACATTGGTGCGCGCGTTACTCATGAGTATACTATCGACAATAGAGGAGAATGGGATTTACCATCATTCCAAGTCCATATTAAATGGCCTTACCAAGTCAGGCCTACAGCTAACGATGAAGAGGGTAAATGGCTGTTATACCTGGAAGAATTGCCAGTAGTTAAAGGTATGTAAAATCACTTAAGCGATAATTAGCTTTACATCAAAAATGACATGGCTTGAAGTATATATGTTGCTCGACTGATTCGACTGTGTATAGTAGTGGTCAAGGAACGGCGTGTTTATATTAGACAGAATGGAAGTGGCCACTTCCCTCCGTGAAATGTTTGTTGTTTTGTAACATTTCATAATTATAATAATTGCATTATTTATCTTTGCTACAGGGTTTTTCAATAAGGGCGAATACATGAAAACAAATATTTTAAAGGCCAATGTGTGGCATTATATATGGAATATAAGTCGTTCAAATATTCAAAAATATATATATCTTGCTCTATCTATCTATCGATCTGTATCTGTTGACAATGAAGATGATCGCATAACCAAACGTAATTTCCCAAAAAATACGAATCAATGATGCCGCCGACCCTGTACACCAAACAGCAACTTTTTGTGGATGCATTACCACCTCATGTTCTTTGGGCCACAATCGTACAACTCACCATTATGATTTGGCGTTAGGGGATCAATAATAGGCAATACGTTTAAAACATCGATCCTGCTATATTAAAAAACCTTCTGTATTATATTAATATATTGCTATATTTAAATTTGTATATAACAGGTGTTGAACAAAGTGTATGCATAATCCACAATGAGAAAGCTGTAGTGAATCCTCTAGATTTGAAGCACCTGGACAATAGCTTATCAAACAATGAACCAGAAAATTTATATAAAGACCAACCACTTTATTTATCAAACACCTCTGATTCGAAAACCTTAAGAAAACGCAGAAACACTGCAGGAGTTGCGGAACCTATAAAGCTAACAAAGGAAGGAATTGAACGCAATATAGTTGTCATGGTAATTTTTTGATACTTTGTCAGATAATGTTTTATTAATATACTGTTTTGATTTTAGGACTGTCAAAACAATGCACACTGCATTGATATCATTTGTTATATTGACTCATTAAAAACACATAATCATCTAACAATAGATATTAACTCTCGTATTTGGAATGCTACCTTGGTTGAGGACTATCCTAATGTTGATTGGGTTTCCATTAAATCCACTGGTGAAATTATCAATATGGACGCCAGTTTTAAAGTAAAGGATGTCCAATATTCTTCCTATGTGGTAAATATTCCTATTTATTTCTATATATTCTTTGAAGTGAAATACTTTTATTAATTACTAACTTTTTAATTATTTAACACTTTTCAGACTGAAACTTTGCTATACCCATCGAATATCGCTAAATTCAAGTCGCTGAATTGGTGGGTTATTGGTGGAGCAATAGTAGCAGGTATATTATTGCTCATTGTACTAGTAGTCATATTGAAAAAATGCGGATTTTTCAATCGAAAACGAGTGTCCGATCATACGTTATCTGGTAATTTGGTCAAAGATGAAAGTGATAATTTACTACATGACTCATAATTCGAAATTGTGCCTTGACCTATTAACCAAACTGATTATTTATTTGCGTTTTAAAAACCACCCGGTTACAAAACGACTTTAAAATCGAGTATTTATTGATTCCAAATAATATTGTACTATTCAAAAATATTTACCCCTGAAAATATATAGTTTGTCCAATAAAATAGCCGGCCGGCAATGTTGCTCACATCATCTTAAAATTTGTATATGCAACGTTTACAGATTTATAAATTCTAATTATTATCATTAATGTTTTAAAGAATTATACATTATACATATATAATATATAACAGATGTATGGCAGCATGATCCACATTCGTTAACATATTCCGATGCATCAGACAGTATTTTATTTCTTTTTAACTAAGATTAAAAGAGAAGGAAAAATTCGGTCCAGGTTTAAAACGAATTTTATATTTCTACAAACTGCAATTAGCAATATATTTGATGTCATCTATGACGGGCTGTTTTATTGGAGGGATTTATAAATGAATTTATTCAATTAATATTTGAATTATTTTAAGTTTTTTTATTAGTGTTGCAGTAGAACGATTAAAAGAGTAAATATTTTTGAAATAAAAAATGTTAGATTCCTAAAAAAATGTAAAATATTTTTGTTGAAAATGTGATACGATTTTGGTAACGTTAAATGTTTAAATCTATTTATTTGTTATTTAGATTATTGTGGTGCTGCTGAAGCTATGCTGAAAAATATAAGAAATACAAATTAGTTTTTATTGTAAATAATGATTTAAAATTTGGTACTTAAGATCATATTTAGATTAGCTTTTAAACTTTTTAAGTGTTCAATAAAAGACTTGTTCCTTAGTTCTATAACAAATAATCTATAACATTAATTAATCTATAACATTTATTTATTTCATCAAAAAAAATTACCTCATTTGAATTAAAAGTAACGTATCTTAAATTATTCTTAAAGTTAAGGTATATTATTTTAACAATGAGAATATTTTTTAAAATTGAACATTTTATAGACGAATTTATAATTGTTGCATAACAGATTCATTCTATACCAGATCCCTTAATTTAGTGAATGCCAATTTTCACATGTTTATGTAAATAGATTGTAAATAATTTCAAATATGTTTTGTTGTATCGCATATACAATACAATTAGCAGCAGATTTTAATAGATTTTAGGTTAAAGTATTAGATTACACACGACTACAATAAGAGGAAGCAAGAATACATAATAAACATTTTTATACCAAAAATTTGTTTTTAATTTTATTGCCCAAATATATGCTATATATTGATCTATATTGGATTAGTTTAGCTTCAAGTATCAGCGGTCTATATACAAGAAATTAAAATATATATAATTGTGTCAAATGTTTATAACTTTTTATAACTATTTATATGATCGACATTAAAATGAATATTAAGTATACATTATTTATTAAACGTAAATTATTTGACATATTTCATCACAAAAAAAATATTATATTTAATGACATTTGTCTTGACTAACAAAAAGTTTTTTCACAGAATGATGAAAATGAAATAACCTAAACATTTTTTTTAAGTAACAAATATTTGGTTTATACAAGATGAACTATAAAATACCATAGAAAAGCATATATAATTGTCAAGTGTCCCTAATTTCAATAAATAATTATTATAATTTAGTATAAAATTTTAGTATAATATGCATATTTTATTCGATAACATGAATATAAAAATTGTATTATCATTCGTTTTACTAATACAATTTTACATATTTTTTACTTTGACCGTCCTATATATATTCAGCTTAAAGCTATAAATAGAAAATACTAACCATTTAATATTACTTATTCCGTTAACAACCTATATTTGATAAGATTAAACAAGTGTCTCCGAAAATGCCTATAGCACACGCTGAAGTGAACTCCAAGCCAAATACAGCGAAGAATTCGCCGGTAAAAAAATTTAATAAACTGTCGGCGACTGAAAATCAAAAGGGTATATCTTTAGCAGCTCCAAAAACAGCAGCCATCAATAAATCATACAACAAAACATCTAAAATAATACAAAAGGAAACTCAAGGTAAGCCAGTGATACTCCAAAGTCAAGCAAAACAACTTGAACCGAAACAAAATGAAATTCAAAATAAACTGTTTGCAGGACCTTCAAAACAAGTTGAAACAAAACCAAAGGAATCTCAGAAGATACCGTCTACAGCCACAACTCAAGCAAAAATAAAAGTATCACAAAATAAAAAACCCACAGTTCCAAGTCAAACTAAAACAAAAGAAACTCATAATAAACCAGCCGCAATTTCAAATCAATTAAAATCAAAAGAAACTCAGGTTAAAACATCGGTAGCTTTAAAACATATAATACCAAATGATACTAAAAATAAAATATCTATAGTTCCAAGTCAGACCAAACCAAAACAATCTCAGGTTAAAACACCCGCAGCTTCAAATCAAACCAAGCCAAAAGAGCATCAAGTTAAAACACCTGCGGCTTCAATTCAAACTAAACCAAAAGAATGCCAGAATATAGCTACCAGTCCAATTCAAACTAAACTAAAAGAGCCTCAGGTTAAAATACCCGCAGCTTCAAATCAAACCAAACCAAAGGAGCTTCAGCTTAAAACACCTACATCTTCAATGCAAATTAAACCAAAAGAATGCCAGAATATAGCTACCAGTTCAATTCAAACCAAACCAAAAGAGCCTCAGGTTAAAATACCCGCAGCTTCAAATCAAACCAAACCAAAGGAGCTTCAGCTTCAAACACCTACGGCTTCAATGCAAACTAAACCAAAAGAATGCCAGAATATACCTGCCAGTCCAAATCAAACAAAACTAGAAGTACCTCAGGTTAAAAGACCTGAAGCTTCAAATGAAACCAAATCAAAAGAACGCCAAAATATAACTGCCACTCCAAATAAAACTGAATCAAAAGAACCTCACAATACACCTTCCGATCTAAGTCAAATAATATCAAAGGAATCTCAGAACAAGCTTGCCGCTACAAATCAAACCAAACCTAAAGAACTTCAGAATATACCTGCCAGTCCAAACCAAACCAAATCACAAGATTCTCAGAATATATCTGCTACTTCAAATCAAACCAAGCCAAAAGAATTCCAGAATAACATTGCAGGTCCAAATCAAACAACATCAAAGGAACCTCAGTCTGCCATTACAAATCAAACCAAACCCAAAGAACCTCAGAATATACCTGCCAATTCAAATAAACCCAAATCAAAGGAACCCCAGAATGCATCTGCCACTCCAAGAGAAACCAAACCAAAAGGACATCAGAATGCATCTACCACTCCAACTGAAACCAAACTAAAGGAACCTCAAAATACATCTCCTAGTCCAAATTTAACTGAACCAAAAAAACCTCAGAATACAACAGCTGCTACAAATGAAACCAAACCAAAAGGATCTCTGAATGCGAAAGAACTTCAAATTTCAAATCAGACTAAACCCGTTGAAATAAAACCAAAAGAAACTAAACCAGCTATACCCCAAGAAAAAGTAGAACATAAAAAAACATCCGCGCCATTTACAAAACATAACGAAGGCCAAAAAGCGGTAGGGAGTGTTAAGAAACAATACATTCCCCAAATAAAATCAGGAAAAATTACCGTCAGATTACTTACCCAAAGAGATATCGATGTTGCTAGAGCACGGGATCAAGGATATGACGAAAAAGAAATACTTGCTAAGTATCCCAAAGAAAATGATTGTTTTCTAAAATTGAGCCCATCGGAATATGAGATTTTTGAAGATTTTTTTGCGAATACTGACAAAGACAATGAGATAAAAACATTTCCCATGACCAGAGAACAGCTTGGCATGTAACATCATGTAACTGATTCCGGTACATAGAATTAGTTTTAACTTCCGTTCCTATAAGAAGAGTTCCTATAAGAAAATACGTTTACAAATTTACAACAAATTTTATGACGACGCACATGCAAAAATAATATCAACCTATTTTAAAGACTTTGTCTCGGATTGCTTTGAGCTGATAAGATTTTATGACTCCATCCTGAAAAGACATCACTTTTAAGTTTTCAAATATGTATTCAAGTAAAAATGGCTTCAAGCATAGCAAGTCGGTTGCTCTTAACAATATGTACCTTCTCTTGCACCACTAGATTGCCTTTCACATAAGCATCATTGTTTTTTGTAGAGATCCGTTTAATCTTAACATTTAATTAGTATGTATATATTTCTATTTTTCGTTCAAAATAATTAAAATATTAAAATGAACATATCAAAATTTAACAGCAGAATTATCTTAATAAAATATATATAATATATATCTTAATATTAACAATATCTAATAATAATAAATATATTAATCTAATGAAAAGTGAAAATAGTTTTAAAAACTTATAATTATTTAAAAATCCTTTAAAATAATATTATTTATTGTTTCCCAAAAACATTAAGAAACCTACCCATTATTTGTCAATATTTACATCTTGAATGTAATTTTATATTTAAAATTGTTCGGTATGTTCAAATAAAGTACAATTTTAATTTCGCCAATGTTTGTTAATTTTTTTTTGTCATATTCTATGGCTCCTT
Source organism: Rhynchophorus ferrugineus (assembly GCF_030347505.1). Lineage (NCBI taxonomy): Eukaryota > Metazoa > Arthropoda > Insecta > Coleoptera > Curculionidae > Rhynchophorus > Rhynchophorus ferrugineus. The sequence goes on from NW_027472580.1 coordinate 49,432,761, forward strand.
TTACCAACGATGCTTTTATTTGAACTGGACCTACCGTTTAATGCGGGCTCTACCACGGTCCAACCGACTGACCACCGTAGAAATTATCCCAGAAAACATCCGGTCTTACCCAGACTTAAAACACGACTGGGATATTTTCCTTGTCTGATTTTGCACTCTGGCCTTTTGGACAATCACTTTTAATTAAGCAGATAATTATACCAAGTTAATTAGCCTTTTGTAAACTTTTATTGGGCCAATGGATTTTTAAAATGTGATTAATCACATCTCATCTAGTTCAAGATTAATTTTAATTTTTTAATGCATACTATTCAGTTTTACATTTTCAACTTCTAAATAACTTGCAGAGATCGGTTGCAAAATACATTTTCTAGATAGGTATTTTCTTTAATTGAAAGATGCAATAATTAATGAATCAGTCCAATTCCACGCAGAGAATATTGACATTAAAGATTGAATTACACCTTAATGTTATATTTTATGATTGTAGAGCCATGATAATGATGCTTGGCTTTTCCTTTTCTGAAATAATTTCACTTAGAACAGAAAACGCTAAAAATTTATAAATATAATGCTTTAGTTAATATCAAAAAATAAATGGAATTGTGAACAATTTTTAATATTTTGCCCAAAACCATACAAAAATGTTACGAAATATTCTTACAAATTTTTAACACGGCTTCATCACACATCAATAAATACAAAAATTCCAGGTATAATCAGATATTTTAGTTTTTTTATTTCATGATTTTATTGCCGTCCCTTCAAGATTACAGATGCCAAATACATTTTCAATGGTTTCTATTTTCATAGTCAAAATACAATCTAAAATAATAAATTTTATCTAGACTTTTGGACCAACTCTACAGCTACTAGATGATGAGGACTTGGGAAATTTTATAATAGTGAGCAAGTGCTATGAAAAGTTTTACGGATGATTTATAGTTAATGAAAATTAATTTAAGATTATTATAAATAAATTAGCGATTAATATAGAAAACCAGTTTTGATAAGAGTAACATTTCTAAAAAATTGATAATTTATTCGCATCCTCTATCTTCACATATATAATTCTTCTGTCCGAGTGTATGTAATTGAACTCTGTATTATGTATGTAATTGAATTTTGATGAAATTTTTATGAGGATTCAAGAATGGTTTATAGTCACAATTAGGTTCGGTAGGTAGCTCCGAAAATGTTCCAGCAATTTTTAAAAATGTTTCATTTGATTTCAACCATAGAAAAAAATCAACTGCTGTATATCTGTCAAAGTGACATTTTAATGATAGCGGATGCAATAACGATGGTTGCTTTATCTAGAATGGATTCAATATTATATTCTGTTTATATATTGTTTATAATATTAAAAGTAAAACATGCTGTCTTCGACAGATTAAACTAAGTTGAACATAATTATCATAATATTAAGATCCAGTCTCGCAGATATTTGCTTACTCGCTCTTTAAATTTACTAATATATGGTAACATTTTGAAATATTGTGACTGTCAAAAAGTTACTTATATTTATCTAATATGTACTTATTAAAACAAAATGGTGTGGTTAAATAGATCTCTTAGAGATATTGGCAGGACGATACAGAAAAAAACTTTGTTGCTGTTTTTTGCAAAAGCATAACCAGTTGGTCCAGTTGTATCTATTCTATCTATATTCCACTCAAAGAAAAAGCCAATATTAGCCCCGTTAATTATTTTAATGAAATACTTTTTAATAAAAAATAATTTCGTTGAATTTTACTGAATTATAAAAGGAATATTCCGAAGATATTGTGTTCTTTTATTCCTACACACTTTTATTCCTGCTCAACTCAGGTGTTTTACACTATCCATCATATTAACTAAGATATTATTATCACTTATGATTATTAACTTTCACCGATGCAGTTTTAAGATATATGAATGAACCGACTCTTAAATAGCCTAATGCCGTACCGTCTTTTCCACATGAAACAATGCTGACTAGAAAATTGAAGAACAGTTACTAATGATAAACAAAAATAATGAAATTGAACAACTGAAGCTTGAATTCATTGTTACAATATTCATAATTGTTATAAATGAAACCAACAAATAACGTCATCTTGAATACAAATATACGTGTAAAAAAATTTAAAAATACTTTCCTTAGTACAACATTAAAATGATGAAACTAATGTGGAAAGTAACACTCATAAAACGGTATAAAAAGTTGATATTGTAACTATAAATAATTGTTAGCAGTTAAGTGAGGGTACAAAAAATGTTATTTGAACGTTCTATATGTATTCAGCTTAAAAAACAAAACATTTAAACGGTCGAATATAGTGTCAGTTTCATCACCGACTTCAATATCACAGTGTAAGCCTGACCCTAACAATGCCTATAGCACGTGCAGAAGTGAAACCTAAAGCAAGTTCAGTGAATACATCTTCAATAACAACACTTAACAAGTCGTTACCGACAGGAAAGACAAACCCTACTCCAGTACCAGTGCCAAAAACACCAGCAAGCAATAAATCAGTAAGCAAATCACCTCAAATAAAATCAAAAGAAACCCAAAGTAAACCAGCTACATTTCAAAACCAAGCCAAAGAGATTCAAAAAAAACCACAAGTTAAACAAGTACACCAACCAACCAAACCAAAAGGTACTCAACCTGCTATTTCAAATAAAACAAAACCAAAAGAACTTCCAAGTAGACCAGCTGCAAATAAAACTATAGTAAAGGGAACTAAACCAGTCGCACCTCAACCAAAGGTTGAACAAAAAAAAACTACAAAACCCAATGTAAACCAAAAAAAAATAGGAAGTGTAACAAAATCAACTCTAAAAAATAAAGGAATAACCACTACCTCTAAAAACAGCAATGTAGTAGGATGTCTCACTCCAAAGGATATTGCTGAAGCCAGAGCCCAAGACAAGAAATATGATGCTATTTATAGAGCATTTGGTAAAGATGCCGAAGAAAATGATTGTTTAATAAAATTGAGCCCATCAGAATTGCAGGAACTTGAACAATTCAAAATAGGAGAGTCTGATAACTGCGACATAAGAAACCTGCCCCTCTCAGAAAAACACTTTGACATGATTAAACCGTTTATTACAGAATATGATCCAAAAAAAGCTCAAAAAATATTGCCTCCTCGTCCTAAAACACCTCTTAGGACTAAAACGCCACCACCAAATATTCCAGTTACAAAAAATTTATTCAAGATTATACCAAATAATGACCCTATACATGCTGAAGATCAGTTAGCAAAATCATGTAAAGACTTACAATATAAAATTGATAACGGCGCCTACGTAGACATCTTTGATCCCAAATAATTTTGAATGTTATTTTATTATAAACGACTTTCAAGAATATACATTTTTCCATGTTAAATATAAAATAGCAAGGTTCTAAAATAAACAAAATAGTTTAAATCGCAAATGTATTAAAAAATGGAATCATTTATAGTGTAGTTAATTATACTCAATTAATGTTACTGAATATTCATGATGATGTAAAATTTCATTTTGTTCATCAATATTCTTATTAAAATATATTGTTAACTGCTGTTGAATTTATAAAATATGTAAGTACTAGTCTAATAAATCTAACTCTTCCAATTCTTCTGGTGTCAACTCATTTGACTGAACAGGACACATAGGTTTACTTAAATAATCCATTTTTGCATTGTCATTTTTTAAACCATATTCTTCAATATCAAGATCATCATCTTCTCTGTTGTATGAACTATCTCTAATTTTCTTGTTGTACCCTGATAATTTAAACATTATTAACAATGTTGAATTGCAGAAAGCTAAAAATACCTTTAGCTGTTTTGGATGGTTGTTGATCAGGAGGTGTGCTAAGATCACCATCATAGTTGATAATGTTATTTTGTGCTATACGCCATTCCAATATATCTGTAGTAAAGTCATCTCTGTTTCCTAATTGGGTAAAACCTACTATTTTGTCAACCAATATAGTTTTTTGAATAAGTACTATTGTTGGAATTACCTAAAATACAAAATAAAAATTCTTAATTAGAATATTTACTGTCCCATTAACAACCTGTATATTTAATAGGTGGACTTATTGCTTAAACTGAGCACTTAAATTCAATCCTTGGTTTCTAATTACAGTCGATAAGCATTATATACAGCGCTATAATTACTGAGGCCTAATCATTAACAAGTAAACAATATAGAGGTCCTCTTCAGAAAATAACCAGACATAATACAGTTTAAGATGATTATCCACATTATCAGTATAATTACACTCTTGTAATTATAAAGACTGTATAATGCACAACATAATATATTACCTTAATTTTTAATTTCTCAGCTAAAAATGGACATTTTTCAGCATTAAGTTTAGTAAATCTTGTTTCTAAATGCTTTGGGGCTAATACTTTTAGATGTTTATCCACAATTAAACATCTCTCTGACGAATTCCTATAAAAATGAATAACAACATTGTCTGACTGTTTAATAACGTCAAAAAAACTTTTTTCTTCTGGAAGTTCTTCATATTTCCCATGATCATTAAGAAGCCATTCCTTTTTCCTTTCTTCTTGTTTTTGAAGCTCCTTAATTCGATTTTTCCGTAACTGCTCCAAGTCATTTACATCTAAATTATCTATTTGCTCTATAGCAGCATCGACTTGTCTTTCTATGGCCTTTGTAACATTTAGTAATTGAGCATCCATTTTCTAATATTAGAACAAAAATATGAGTATTCCTCCCAAAAATCGATTAGACACTGACAATTGTTACAAAAGATAAATATTTTGGTTCAATAAAAATCGAACATCAATTACACAGTAATTTATTAACTCAAGAAACGTAATAAACTTAATTTTTCTTACCGGGTGTTCCAAATTAAATATATTTTTAAAAATGTCTAGGTCCTCACCCACACCTAACCCTTCTCATTAGTTTTATGTAGTAAGGACACCGAAAAATATCGATATATTTCACCCAATTTTCTTTTCGATATATAGCTATTTATTATCCGACATCTCTATTATGTAACGTTCAAAACTATCGAAGAAAAATTAATCGATAGTCTTCAAACATTCCATCAATTCGATAGTCAAAAAATAGTCCTATGAAAATAATAATAGGCAAGATGATTAATTTAAAAAAAATACTTTACGACATTTCACGTATCTAATGTACCCGGAATAATTGTTATTTCTGTAATTAAAAATTATTAATCCTTCTGATTGATATGATTAAAAATGAATGTGAATTTTAAATTTGAAATAACATAATTTTAAATGTGTGCTAAAACGCTTCATATGGGTTTTGTCGCACTCGGCGCTTTCGATAATTAGAATTCTTGTTGGCACAATCTTTTAACAATTATGTGTTATAGTTATGCATTTTGTATAACAATGCCCCGGTGAAATTTGAACCTACGACACGACCTAACAGTGGTAGAAAGGCCGTCCTCTCTTCTTAATTGCGTTGGCTACCAATATCTCAATATTATATTCAAATTTGAAGATTCAGCGACAGAAACTTTAACATTCAAAATATTATATACAACAAACATCGAAAGAGTTACAACATTGTAAATAAAATTTTGTCTAAAATATCGATATTATATTTTCCTGAACAGCAACTTTTAAAAAAATGTGTTAAACCTTTTAATTATTTTTAACATTCTTTTTAAATTGATACTTAATTTTTAAGGTTTATTGAAAATATCGATACTATGAGTTGTTTAAAGATTCGATATTTTATGGTCGAAATATCAATATTTTTATTTTAAATATCGATATACTTTTTGTGGTTGCAATAATAAATGATGATATTCTTTCCATATTTTTTAAGAATTTTAAAAAGTAGGGATGTTTTTGAAAAATCTTTAGGAATATAAAGGTTTATTAAAAATTATATTTTTCTGGAAGAATATCAGCTATACATATCTCTTTTCAGCATTGTTACACTGTTTCTTTTATGGTTCTACAATTGTCACTTTAAGATTAAAGAGTATATATTATAATTTAACAGCTTTATTTAATTCTACATGAAATGTGTAAAAAATATGATGCTAATGTTACTTTAATAAAACAAAAAAAACAATGAGGGTATACAGTAGTAATCAAATAAATTCTTGTATCTTAATTCTACTCAGTACTGAGTAGTACATAAACGGTTATAATTTCAAATTATTTTAAGCTTCTAAAGCAACTGGTTCTGGTTTCTTTTGCATAGATTTATCTACAATAAATACTTATGGAATAAAACTATTCAATGAAGTGTTTAAAAATTATACCTTTTTTAGTTAGTTCTTCCTCTTCAATGAATTCACTTTCATTAATTCTGGATGAAGGAACTTCTGGTAATTGTTGCTTTAGAATGTCAGCTAGTTCATCTTCTACAGCTTGTTCATCTTCTTCAGTTAAAACTCCACTTAATAAGCTTGATATTTCCTTAAATAATAACACATTAATAGCAAAAAAGAAAATAATAATAGACAAACTAACATCCTGTTTTTCTTTTGCTTCTCTTGTTTCATCTAATATTCTCTCAATATCCTCTATATTAATAGCATCATTGACTCTTTTTAGAGCTTCGTTTCCTTGTTTTAAACCCTCAACAACTTGTAATTCAATTTGGGCATATTCAATATCATGTGCTAATTTTTCAAGATTTTCAAGCTGACCATCAGTTTTTGCTAGTAATTGTTCTTGATAACGTTTTTTCTTTAAAAGTAATTTAGCACGCCTAAAACAGCATATTGACATATCTAAGACTAATTCATATAAGGCACAATCATACTCCTTCTGTCCCTTTGCTAAAAGTTTTCTTGCTATTTCCCTATCTGATACTAAACTATTTTCAATTTTAACCTGATATTGGTGTAATTTATCTCTCTGTTGTTTTAGTTGCTAGAAATACAAATATACATTTAAATCTGCTATATATTTACTAATTATTTACCAGAACTGCCTTGTCTTGCGCTGTTATCCTACTTGCAGGTTTTTTTTTACCAAATATTATACCCATAACTTGTATTTGTCTACTATCTAAAACTAATCACTTAATAGTGTATTAAAACCTAAGCACTCATTTGCTGTCATATGTATATTTACTAATTATTACAGCTGATTAGAATTTGCCATAGCTATCTTCTTTTTTATTTTGGTTAAAATTAGTACGAAGAAGAACTTGGTAACCTGAGGTAGGGGTGTTTGCCACCAAAAATTTTGCCATATTTCGTTATATCTATATAAAAAAAGGTGCGCATTTAAAATTAAGTACCAAAATTAAAAGTTTATTAAAAATTGTGTTTAATTTATTTTGAAAAAATATCAACAAATATCGGCTCAAAAAATATCGATATATATCGGCCATAAATGTCGATATTTCTAGAAGAAAATATAAGATATAACTATATAGCCATATTTTTTCTGCATTCCTAATCTGAGGTTATCAACTTCACTTTAGCTTTTAAACATTTTTAAAAATGAATAGAGTTGTAGTAGGCAATTATTATCTACCTGGAGAGATAATTAAAGATATTAAATCTAAAGACAGAGAAACTATAATAGGACCAGGCTTATGTAGATGTGAAGAAGATGCGAATTGCCTTGTGGCTTCACAAGCAGGATACCTCTGTTTTAGATCACCAAATACATACTGGTTGGAAAGTCGCAATAATAGATATGTGCCAAAAAAAACCGATTTAGTTGTAGGAATAATAACAAAGAAATCTGGTGATACACTTAGGGTTGATTTAGGAAGTGCGGAAAGTGCTTCACTTTCAATGTTAGCTTTTGAAGGGGCCACAAAGAAAATTAAACCTGATGTAAACATAGGAGATATTGTTTATGCCAAAGTTCTAAATGCTCATAAAGAAATGGAACCAGAATTGGTCTGCATTGATCAGTATTATAAAGCAGGAAGACTAGGTGTCCTACCAAATAATGGATTTTTAATTAACACTAATCAGAAACTTACACAAATGTTATTGAATGCTGAAAATCCTCTATTACGTACATTAGGAAGACAATTCCCATATGAGATTGTGGTGGGTGTTAATGGAAAGATATGGTTTAGAGCGAATCAAACTAAGGAGATGTTAACATTATGTAAGATGTTTGAAGAAGCTAAGAACCAAAGTGATCAAGTTATTACTAATATTTGTAGACAATTGAAATAAAATAAATGCTATTTTGTTCTAATTTATTTATTAAACCTTATTAAAGATCTTTAAATTTAAAAGACAAATATTTCAAGTAAATAATATTTTTGACTTTATAATAAAATAATTTTGTATAGGGAAAGAATTACAAACCACTTATTCTAAGTAAGAGTTATATTTTAAAAAACAATTTTGGCAAATTACCCGAGGCCGGTCAAAAGTCAAGGTTACGTCATCAGTAGACAAAATCATGTAAAATTGCATGATCCTAAATCATTTCTCTTATCATTACTATGTCTATCTTTGTTATATAGGTAAATTAAAATAAGAAAAAATTATATTTCTGCGGAATTAAAGATTACCTAAGGTAGTCTGACACGGAAGGATGAACGATAATTTGGAGGAGCACTGACTGCCGTCTGTTTGGTACAAAGGTCTAGTATGATAGTGCAATTCTCATTTTTAGTAGATAACGCCTTGCTCCTAAGCCAAAAATTGAATTCGTTTAGTTTATTAACAATATACAGTTTATTGTTATCTTTGTCATTATGAGTGCAGTAAATGGAAAATCGGCAGGTAATGTAAATGTTAGGGTTGTACAAACCAGTTTTAAAAAATAATTAATTATCAATTAAATAAAGTTGGTAAATATTAAGTCATTGGATTGCATTGTTATTTAATTAAAGTTACATTGCAATTTTAAATAATTTAATTTTTTCTGTTTCACATAACATTATTAGCTTCAAACAGAGGCAATTGTGATTATGAAGAAATCAACATTCCAGTTCCATGGGGTCATATTGCAGGTACAGTTATCTATTATGTAGTTTTTTTACTTTAGGTCAAGATGTTTATTTTAAATATCAATAATCCCCTTTATTTTATAAGTACCATATATATTGTTAATAAATAATCCCTAGTTTACAAGGTAAATTAGCAGTTAACGCAATTTTTTTTATCAGGTAAATGGTGGGGTTCCAGGGAAGTTCAACCAATTATTGCTTTGCATGGTTGGCAAGATAACAGTGGTACCTTTGATAAGGTAGCACCTTTATTAAAAAACTGGGGACATTCCTTACTGTGCATTGATCTTCCTGGGCATGGATTTTCATCACATCTTCCACCAGGTTTGTAGTTGTAATAGTCATATCTATATAGTTATATATCTATATATTTTCAATAAATTTAACTAGGACACAAATACTACATTTGGTGGGATGGTGTATATTATTTAAGGAGAATAGTGAAACATTTCAAGTGGACTAATATTGTTATAATGGGTCATTCCTTAGGAGGGGGCATTGCATTTCTTTACTCAGCAGTGTATCCAACAGAAGTTAAAAAATATATTAGTATAGATATTGGTAAGACACAAGTTATAATTTAGTTAGAGCATCAGTGTAATCATGTCATTAATTTTATATATTTTTTTCATTTAAGAGCATACTATCTTTAATGCCTCCCTTACAGAGCCAATAATCATTCTATATTATCGATTAGTATTAAATTATAAATACCATAGAATGCTATATAAATTCAATGAATTTTTAATCCTTTGATAGTAATATATTTGTTCCTTTTTTAATGTCATGTGTCTTTTCAGCCAGCCCTGCTGTGAGAGATCTTAAAAAATCATGTGATATATTAGGTGTCTCAATTGATAAATTTTTAACATATGAGAATTTAGCACAAGATAAAATGCCATCTTATAGTTATGATGAAATGTTGAATATTCTTGAAGATGCTCACAAAGGTAGGAGAGTTCAAAATCAAGCATACTTGCTTAAGAGAGACTTACATTTTAAGGATCAATCAATCAGGAAGGATGTAAAATATTATTGAAAAGGGGTATGAAGCCAGTTAAGGACAAAGAAGATCATTATTACTTTACGAGAGATCCAAGACTTAAAGTGTCTGCATTGGGATTTGTTACATTAGAACAAGTGTTAGAATTGGCATCTAGAATTCAGTGTGAGGTAAATAAACATATATAGTAAGTTAATGTTGTCATTTATAATTTTATCTTATTAATAATGTATAAATCTAGCAAATCTATATTAACCATTTCTTAGGTATTGAATATAAGGGCTGTGCCAGGCTACAATTTCGAATACCCGGAGCATTATGATTTAGTCTTGGATAAGATCGAACAAAATGGAAAGGCAAAAAGAATGGTAAGGCACCATGTTCCAGGAACACACCATTTGCATCTAAATGATGGGAATTCAGTAGCTGATATCATACATGACTTTCTGATATCCTAAGATTACAAACAATTTGAGTATTATGTTTATTCAATAGGGCTGTCAAATCTGCCTACATATTTATTATTGTCAAAATTTACATTTAATGTTTATGTTTATGTAAAATATAAAATCCATAAATATATATCAGTAATAGGTACTAGTCATAATTTAATGTGTCTTTTATGTACTTACTATTGCTCTAATAGTAAATTTAAAAATGGCTCTGGTAGATCAATTTATTTATTTTTCATGGTGTAGGGATTTTATTCATCAGAATATCCTGAAATGTTTGTATTTTTATGAACCTAACTTTATACAAACGTATTTAGATATATATTGTGATATATTATAATTTGTTATATTACATGAGTTTATTTATTTTGTAGCTTTAGTAGTAATAATTTTCTATTCCTTAGAAAAAAATGTTACACAAGCATGATATATACCAATTATTAAAATCTTATTAAATAATATTGTTTCTTTATTTCTTAAGAAATTTAAACAAATACTGGTGAATGACAGTACCATGTTATAATGGGGAGAGAGGGATTTATTTGATATTCCTTGAATACTTTTTCCCACTGCAATTCCATTGGGCTAAAAATTGCTTTTGATCTAAGGTTTCCTTTAACAACTTCCTGCTCCTAAAATATACAAAATTTAGATACAAGATGTCATTCATATTTTATATATGGAGTACACCTTTAATATAAGTTTATTTCTATTTCTAGTTTCTTGAATTGTTAATCTCAAGCAACCCACTTTAGGATCTTTGTTTAATAAAGAGTCTCGGATGCATTCAGTTCTATAAATAACGAATAAAGCATTTAACATTTTCGGAAAAAACATTCAAACCTAAGCACAGTTTCTATTTGTTCCTCTTGCTTTTTATATTTCACTAATATTTCTTCTACCTCTAGAATTGGCATTTTAAGAACATTAAATATTCATAGTTTGTATTGAATATTTAGTAAAATAGGTAATATAGTCGACAACAGATGGCGCCTGTAAATATCAATTTTTATGCAACAAAATATACAACTGCGCTTTTTTAAATAAGTTGTAAATATTAGAATTATTTATAAACCAGCTCTAGTTATATTAAAACTAAAGCAATTAACTTGTATAAGTCCTTATCGATACTATTATGCTGGATAGTTTAAACGGAAAATAAATATATTCATAATAAGACATACATACACTTAACAAGCTATGGCGAATAATGATAACGCTATCGCTTTGAAAAAGGTAAAGGTATGTCATGCTTGGTGTATTAATGATATAACTTTCTTTCTTTATACAATGTATATTTATGGGAATTTAAATGAAACGGAAAAAACAATAGTTGGATAATTTTACATACAAAATTAATGCGGCGTAGTACTGCTTGGTCAGGCAAGCAATCATTTTTTACATTAACATTACGGCGGGAACAACTATAGGATATCAATAGTAGTTTTATACCGTAAGTTTTTAGCATTACTTTTCTTCTAATCATTTATTTAACAACGCCATCTTTTACACTAGAGAAGAACATATTTTGAATGTAAATATTTAAGGAAATGTCTTTTAATTCTGCTTTATAATTGTATGTTATTGTTAAAGATTATTTTAATTCATGTTATGTTTCTATCTAAATGTTATTGGTAATATATATGTGTATAGTGTTCTACAAAGTATGTTTGTTTACTACTTTAAAGCACTGTTAATATTTCCCCTTTATAAAATAAAGAATAAACTTTTGAATATAATTTGATTGAAAATTTGAATAAAATAGAAAAACGTTGAATTTATTACTACATGTATTATATATTATATTATTATAAGATAAACCTATATAATAAATGCATTGATATCCTTGAAACCAAAAGAATTACAATCAACAGCAAAATACATGAAAAAATAATTTAGATTATAAAATTTTTATTGGTCATTACCTATCGAGTACACAATAGGTTGTTTAAAACAAAAAAATCTGCTTTTGCATAACCGCTTTTTCTTTAGTCAGTAATGTTTGAATTTTTTACACAGGTAAGTTTACAACGTTCATATATGTAATATTATTATTTGACAGATATATTAAACATACTGCTCACTTGATCTAGACGGTCAAATTGTTTGTAAGAAATTTGTTCGTTTGGCTCGAGTTAGAAGTTTGTTTTTTCTTCAAAGTTCGTCTTAATGATAGGTAAGTGCTCCTAGATTAAATGTCTTTTTGTTCCATTATGAACGAGGGTGACACTTACTTATTACTTAATATATACATGCCTATAGCACTGTTGCAACTATACAACTTTTGCACTGTGCACTATAGGAAATTAACCTAAAACTTTCACCATTTCAGTATGATTTTTCATAGCTTTTCAAATTCAAATCATTATTTAGGAAAAAAAATGTTAAAAATACACTGATATGTCAACTTTAAATAGATTGGAACTAAAGAATGAGCTGATTGATTGAAATTAAATTATCATTATGTTCTTATGAAAGACGAAATGTTAAAGTGACAATATACTACTATATATATATATATGCAATTAAATAATCATTCTTCTAATACTGCTATTAAAATTGTTAAAAAAAAACAATATGTCATTTATAAATCTTATATTTATTGTTAAATACTGTACATACACTTGTTTAACATATTCAATGGCACATAATTATAAATGTATGAGCATGAAGCCCGAATCTACGAAAATGACAATGAAATTTTATACGTTTATCGAACTTTAATACCTTTTTACGAAAAAGGAAGACTTAACCAATATATAATCTGAACGAAAATAAAACAATACATTATCCGAAATATGTATATAAAATATGGAACATCATCAAGATACAACATGACAGGGTTAATAGTAAAAGTATTTTTTTGTATATACTTGTACAAACACTTTCTAAAACTACTATGATACTGTACAATATGTTACAACTGGTTTTTAATTCTTAATTAAGTATCTAAAGGATGGAACTTGCTTAACTTCTATTTTCTTTACAAAACAAGGCAATCGCCTCAAAAATCTTCGCTTTCATTGAGATACTTGTAGAAAGATTCCTGTAAATTTCTTTTATTTTAGAAAATATATACAAAGGGTTATGATATGTAATATAGTGCAACAAAACAAACTAAATCTAACTGTTATTTTAAAATGTTCGGAATTATCACGTGTTCAGAATTTGTGCATATTATTTTGTTTTCATTGTTCTGTCACATTTAAGGTCAACTAATAATAAAAATCTGTATTTTGGTGGAAATGTAATGTGTCTGTTGTATACAAAGCCAAAATATTGAACGTATATGTTTAAATCCTAGATATCACTTATATGGAAACAAATAGGAAACACATAATTTTCAACAAATTTTACAATTATCAGTCTTGTTCTAAAAAACTAATTTTCCTTCTACAATTTCGCATCATATTTATAATACACCACAGCTTCAGTTGTATGTGGATACTTAGTGGGAAAACTTCAATGGAACCTACGCATTAATATATTAATCTATATATACTACTGTTGTTATATAAACATTGATGATGAGAATTACTTGAACGAAAATGTACGTGAGGGTAACACTAGTTTTCGACACAATTATTTGCCGTTTAGTTATTGATAAGCCTTTACGTATATATGTTACTAATTGTAATAATAACAGCTTTTAACAATTATTTGTGCTATTTCTGACTCATGCGTCTATCTATTAGTTTTATCAACTATTTATTCGTAGATTTCTTTGAAGTTTTAATGTAAATTAACTAACTGCTATATACAATTAATTTTTCTTGTTCGTGTTTGGCTATATATGAATCAATAGGCCTTAGAACTACATTTCAAGGATTATTTATATATTATACAAAATAAGTCACAATATTTAACATACGTTTAATATTAAATAGTCAAAAAGCAAAAGATATTTTACCAAGCAAAATAGTTTTGCGCTTCAGATTGGTGGGTATTTCGTACCATCCACTTAAAATTGAACGATGAACCTAATTAAAATTAATTATTTGGATTGTTATCTTCTTAGCTTTAAAGACGATAATATGATTGTAGCTTATTTTTTAATTTGTTTAACTTTTCTTGAATAGCACGTTGATATAGACTGCTGGTTTTAGGAACTCAAAGTATAAGCTACGTTTTAGTTTGAACAATTTTTAAGTTTATAGGTTTTTCTTTAGGAACTTCCAAATCAGCGAAGAGGTGAAAACGATAATGGAAGAATAGACGAGCTATCTAGGAATTTCCAGACAATTCTATCACCGACTAGTTTGTATTTAAAGCATATTTCCTGGTTCGCTTCTGGAAGAGCCGTGGTATACGTGTCTGGCTGGGCTAGGCGTGAAACTGCTTAGACTGGGTGCCCCGTTCCTCCAAGATAAAGCAGGCGGTCCTACCCTCGCGTATACAGGTTGTTCAGCGCTATGACCACTAGGTGAGACCAGATCTGGCGGTGCAGTTTCCTGTGAATTTTTGCGGTAATGGTCTTTCTTCGGACGTCGTAGCGTATGTGTAGGAGCAAAATACGAGTCAGAGTATACTTTGCGATTGTAGTAGCCCCCATTGGATGCAGGATATGGAGACTCGTCATCAGACGCCATGGATGGAGAATTGTTCCAGATCTGAAAATGGTGTTTTGTTATAAAGTAAACATTTTCACTTATAATATTAATGTTCTATAATAATATACTTATTATAGTAACATATTAGCTAGAATCTTGAATATTAGCATAATACACTAAATCTTGCTGATCTCATTATGTGGATAACAAGACTTTAATACCATATAGGATATTCGGTTTGAGTGATTGACTTTCGTGGCCTACCCCACCTGACTTTTTACACTTGAAATTATCGTATTAGATGCACGTTCCACAGTACGTCACAGAAAATACTTTTTCATAAAAATCGTGTAGTAGCCGTTTTCCCTCATTTTGGATGGAACAGTTGAGTCATCAACTGCTGAGCTTTCCTAGAGATCTTTGAGAGAGAAGTAATTCATCGTATTCTAACTTTTTGGTCCTCCAGTTCGTTCTTTGTCATTGATGTCAAAATTACCGTTTTTACATTGTTGAAGCCAAAACCGAAAATTGTGATATAACGGTAATACTGCATACATTTTTTAGTGTTTAATTCTTCATTCTGTTCCCTGTTTAATTGCGGGCTTCATCAACAAATGTAATCAAATTAAGCAAAAAAAGTAATGAATGTCGAAATTTCAATTATGAGTGTTCCATGATTGGCGTCTGAATACAATGAATTTGTTTGCATTGAGTTTATTTACACTGATAATTTGTATATTCACTAATAGATATCGATGATCAAAATACATACACGAACCTAACATTAAAATATTTCAGCTGATTTTTCAACAGACGGTTCATGAAAAATTTTGATCGACAATAATAATTATTTTACAGTTGTTAATAATGCGTACTAATTATTTAACTATGTAAGTTGTAATGTTCAAACGACAATATTAAATAACATGAATACTCACCAATCTTCTACTACCAGTTACAAGAGTAGTTGTGGCATACGGCGCTGGAGAGGTGTTGCCTTTGTCGTGACTACTGACTAGCGTAGCATCCACCTCAGCGTAGTCAGCAATTTGTGAGGTACGATCATTGGTTAAATTTGGACTCGCATACTCCTGAACTTGCATTAAATTATAATCGTTGAATTTTCTCACTGGATATGTTCCCTCGGAACCATATTCCAAATTGTCAGGTCTTGTCGCGTACTGCTCCTTGAAATGTAAGGGATTGGTATGGAGGTTAATGCTGGGATTGGTTCCTTGAGACACGTTTCCGTTGCTGTACTCGTTGCGTTGACCGGCAAACTCCCCGTTGGGAGTCAGCTTGGAATATTCGGGGAACGTGGACGCGTAATCGGGAACGTCTTTATCCAACCACAGAGGAACCTCTTGCTTCGAAGCAAGCGGTGTGGATAAAACACCTCCGTTTGATCTGGATGGCGTCATTGTTTTCTTCGAGAGCAGCTGTCGTCGCCTGACGAATACCATTGCACTAAATAATAGAACCATAACCAGGAACATGCTGATCAACAATGCTATGAACCAAGTTTCGGTTATAAAATCTCCTGGCTGCATATCGCTACCTATTGGCCTAAAAACCATATAATGCAAATTAGAACAATTCTAGTAAAAACAAAAACGAAACAAAATCAACCTTTTGGAGTTACCATCCATAATCTTGGAGGCAGGGTCGAGCCTTAGGGTAGAAGGAGCACTGAACGGTCCTACTCCGGCTTTCGTGAATGCAGCTATCTTCACATAATACATTACTCCTGATGAGAGGTTGCCCAGCAGGTATGAAGGAGTTGCGCCCACGTTTATGATCTTGGTGGATTCCGTGTCATTCCGACGAACCTCCAGCTTATAACCTTGGATCTCCCCGTTCAGTGATACGGAAGGTGGTGATCTCCACTTCAACTTTACCGCCGTAGAGTTTAGAAGATGTGCTTCCATGTGACTTGGAGCTTCGGTGGGCACTGAAACAACAAATATTTGGTATTAATAAAACAGTAGTATAGAGTATATAAATTACGCGCAAAGATAATCAATTTTATAATAAAATAATAATCTAATATATATTAGGTGTTTACATGTATTCTGATCATTCTTAAATTACATGTACTAAGAATAAATGGTACAAAAACATATTTTAATGATAATATTTTCCATAATTCTCAACATTTTCCCGTCTTTCTGGTAACGTGGGGGACTATGTCGAAAGGACAACGTTGGTATACGATAACTTTGCACTTCTTTAACATTTCGAAGCCATGCAAGCCAAACCAAACCAATACTGCGTTGATTGGAACTTGTGGAACAAGAAAGCACTATGTCTGGTGAGTACACTAAGTTTCTAAAGTTGTTTGATGGATGGCAGATCCCACATCAAACATATGGGCGGAAAAGTACCGGGCCTAACACATAGATGGCGCTAGTTTTATTGCTTTCATCGCTTTTTGAGCTAGTACTAACTTTCAAAAGAAAACTTTTGAAATTTGATGATGTTCTACGCGTAACTTTGTGAGTTAATGAGCTAAGTGTAGCACTACTTTTGTTATTTTCAAAACAATGGATCAAAAACAATTTCGTGTTTTAATTTTGAACTGCTTCTTGATGGGAAAAATACTATTCAAGCGAACCAATGGCTTGAAAAGTGTTATAAGGACTCGGCTCTATCAGAAAGAACAATAAAACATTGGTTTGCTGACTTCAAACGTCTTGTAGAGACACCGACGATGCAGAACGCAGTGGACGTCCAAATGAGGTGGTAACAACAGAAAACATCAAAATATCCACAAAATCGTTATGAATGATCAAAAAGTTAGTTGTGAGTTAGCTAACATCGTAAAGATATCAAAAGAATGTGTTGGTGTTATATTGCAAGAGTATTTGACTATGAGAAAGCTCTGTTCAAAGTAGGTGCTATGTTTACCCACTGTTAAACCACCAAAACAAACGTGTTGATTCTGACTGGTGTTTGGCCATGTTTAAATGTAACAAACTAGAATTTTTGCATCGATATATGACAATGGATAAAACGTGGATCCTCTACTACACTCCGTGATCAAAACAATCGCTATCTGGTTAACCTCGCCCGAAGCGCTCGAAAGCACAACAATCGGTTGGAAAGGTTAGGGACTCGGTATTTAGGTATGTGCGTGGTGTAATATTCATTGACTATTTTGAGTAGGGTAATATGATTAACAGTGAATATTATATAGCGTTACTGGACCGTTTGAAGGTCGAAATTGCAAAGAAACGACCGCATATGCAAAAAAACATTGTTTCATCAAGCCAATGTAATGTGTCACAAATGAATTAAAAAAATGGTAAAGCTACATTAATTGAACTTTGAATTGTTCCCACATCTACCGTATTTGGCAGATTTGGCTCCTAGCGACTATTGGCTGTCCGCAGACCTCAAAAAATGCTCACCGGTAAGACATTTTGCTCGAATGAAGAAGTTATCGCTAAAACTGAGGCCCATTTTGAAGCAAAAGATAAATAGTTCTACAAAAAATGGAATTGAAATGTTAGAGCATTGTTGGAATGATTGTGTGACTCTTGACGGAGATCACGTTGATGAATAAAGCTAGTTTTGAACAAAAAAATGTTGTTATGAAGTGTTAATGAAGCGTATACATACATGGAATCAATTGTACTACGTTGTACAATTGTACTAAGTCAAAATTATGAGTCTGTGTAGGGAAATGTCGAAAACCGAATTAAATCGAATTTAATGGTTTGGTTAGATTGTTTACATTTACATTTGGTGATATTTTCACCAAAATATATCGTTGATAAATATGTATGCAACACCTAATAATATTGAGTCTATTAAAATGATGCACTTACCATCTTCTAAAGTCCTAACAGTCTTAGAGTTTGAAGGTTGCCCTTCGATAGCCTTGTAGAATGGAACAAGAAAGAACTCGTAGTTGTTCCACTTATTTAAATTGTTTACGGTGAACGTGCTTGATGATCCGGTATGCAACACTGTTAACATATTGTATATTTTTGGAACTTCTGGACCACCTTCCTGATTAATGTAATAGACGTAGAGTCCTTCCACGAATGTTGTATCAGATACTTCCCATACCAGTTTGACGGCACTGGACGACACCGGAATGGCATTAACTAGCTTCACGATATTTGGCGTGGTCACCAAGTTTGCTCGTGCTTCACTCAAGATTGTTACCTCTGGGTTTCCCCAATTTTGTCCCAAATCGGGACCAACAATGATAGGTTCCGAAAGAGGCGAAGGAGGACCCAATCCGTGAGAATTTTCTGCTCTTATGAGAAAAGTATACGGTATTCCTGGCGATAAGAGATGTTGAGTAAATGTAGGTCCGGGTGTTCGTCGTCCAACAATAGTCCAAGTCGGGGTAACTCCTTCTTCTCTGCCAAAGAGTTCGATTTGATAGCCTAACAAGCTAGAAGATCCTATTTTATTATTCTGCCCCCAAGTGATTGTGACGCTTCCTTCCGATTGGTTTAAGGCATGAGGCCTACTAGGTGGTCCTGGTACCATAACGGCTTCGGGCGCTTTGAAGAAATTTATGTTCGGATTCTTTGGATTTTCTACGAGTAAATGCCCAGTCCATGTTGCCTTACCACCTCTTGAAGAAGCCACGCATGTGTACGCTCCGGAATCGTCCTTCTCCAAGTTGTAGATTTCAACTTGATTGGGATTAGTCATATTAACCCGATGAGATGGAGTAACAGGGTCGCCGTCCTTATACCAGGAGATGATAGGTTTAGGAGTGCCAGTCGCATCACAAATTAAGTACGCCACTGAATTGATAGGAAGAGTCTGATTGCTAGGTCCTCGGATAATTACTGGTGGTGGCCTGTCCTCTTTAGATGTGACGGTCAACCTTGTCCGAGTCGATATTGAACCGGCATCGTTCACTGCCGAACAAATAATGACGTTTCCCGAGTGTTGAACTTGAGCATTTTTTAAAATCAATGTAGATTGTCCATCGATAGAGGTGTAAGCTTCGAAATTGCCTGCAGGAGATCCGGGATAGACCAATGACCGGTCACCCTCAAACGACCAAAAAATTGTTGGTTTTGGACTTCCAGTTACGTGACAATGGAAAGATACTTGCTGGCCGGTTTCCACGGTTTGAGCTAAGGGTCGAGTGGTGAAACTGGGCGGTGCCTGTACAGTCAAAAAGGCACTTGCTGAAGTTGCACCTGCGAAATTATCGGCATCGCAAGTGTATTTTCCTTGGTCTTTTAATGTTAGGCCTTCAATTCGTAATGTGCGGTCCTCCAGAACACGCACCCTACCCAATGGCATGGTACCACCAGGTGCCTGTCTCCGCCACAGTACATCTGGGATAGGATCTCCTTCGACAACACACGGTATTTCGACGGTGGAACCAACAAGAGCTACTATATCTTGTGGTGGGTGTACTATAAATGGTTTAACTGCAACAATAAGATAACATTAGAACTTTAATTCTGATCACATTCAATATACCAACCATAAACTTTTAATATTGCTTGGCTACTCTCCCGAATACCTGCAGTATTCTTTGCCACACATTGATATCTTCCATCATCGGAAGGTTTGGAATCGGTGATGGCCAAGTTATAACCATCGACTAATTTTAAACGACCACCAAGATCAATTGTTTGACCGTCTTTCCTCCAGAATACCTGAGGCTCGGGTGTACCTCTTGGTGGGGCACACTCCATGATAATGTCTTCCCCAGCACCAACCCTTGCGCTCTGGGGCTCTTGTCGAAATTCCTCTCTGATTACTGAAACAAATAATGATTGATTAAGTATAATTATTACTATTAATGTAATAGTTATTTTATATATTATTTTAATATTCGTTTAAACACTTTTCTATAAACGAATTATAAAATTAAATTGTAATGTTATATAAAGATTAATATAATACTAAATTTTATACCATATTATTGTTCAAAACATCCAATCATATTCAATCAAACCATTTGTAAAAATGTTACTTTTATGCTTTGATTGAAATAAAGATTTTGCTGAATATTATTGTTTGCTAAAATTTATCATAAACAGGCTCTGTCGGCTTCAACATGTTCAACAAAACAAAAAATGGATTGAAAATTCAAATCAAGCAAGTGTGAGTTAAGAAGTTGTTCTTATTACTTTTGACTAGAGTGGATCGAGATAAAATAGAATTAAATATAAATTTATTAAAAAACACCATTTTCAGTCTTATGTATAGTTTAAAAATTAGGGTAGGTTGAATTTACATCTTAGAAAGATGGAGAAGGATGAAGTAGAAATATGAGTATTATATTGCAATGGGATGGAGAAAAAGTAATTTAGTTTTTTAATGTGTTTTTTTAAAGTTTATTTATTAATATAATTTCAATTACCAATCAATGATATATGTGATGTATTGACCGATGACTTCTTGTCACTTTCCTGACATGTGACATTAGTGCTAAAAATTGAAAAAAGTGGTTTTTACAAGCCTCCTTTTAAAATAATATTACAACATTATCAGGGTTCTACAGAGATTGGAACAAATGGTAATCAAGTGAGTAATATCCAGACTGTAGTATATCGAGACTGTATGTATCAAAACTTCCCAGCCATCATTTAAGGATATGTGATCTAGCACTGTCGTTGTGTCTATTGTAGTATTAATTTTGTTTTTATTTTAATGGTCAGTTTCAATCGCATTAGTTGTTGACAGTAGCAACTAGAATTAATAGTGTTATTATATTCGAGCAGCCTATGAACAATTCCTTTCCAATCCCATCAAACACTCTAACCTATGAACGTTTTTGGAAGGGCATTTATTTGAAAATTTATTGATTTTGTCACGTTACTTGTTACCCAAGTATAGAGCTTCCTTTGATATATACTTTTATATAAATTATTCATAACTGTGTCATAAGCAGCCCTGATTTTTTATTTTAATTTTAATTTTATTTTAATTTAATTTTTTATTTAATGAAAAATGCTTTCGATTGGATATTAAGCTTATGGTGAACATATTCTATTAATAAAAACGTGTAAATACAGTTTTGGCCTTTTTAAAAGGGGAGATTTTGCCATTAATGACGAAGAACGCAAAGGGTGGTCAGTAAAGTTAAAAAATGTTGACTAAAAAGCACTATTGGACCAAGATTCACATCACACAAGTGTTCGATGAAATTTGTGCTTGTCATCAAGATGAATTCGAAGGCGCTTCAACGAGATGTACTACCACGCCTCCCCATAGTCATCAAATATTGTTCCTTGTTGTAATTGTTCCATTGCAACCTGCTGCTGGCCAATCACAGGATCTAATAGCAATTCAGTTCTTAAAAACAAAAACTAAAAATGAAGTCTCGTCACAAGAATTTTTTTTAATGTGAAATTTGCTATTGTCTGAAATATGGAGGTAGTTAATGTTAGACAATGCGTTGAATACAAGTACATTATAACAACAAATAAAACTTAAGATTATTAAAAAACTTCAAACTTAATTTGTTTAAAAATAATAAAAATAAATAACGTTGTTAATATAAATAAATAACTCTATATTTTTATTATTAATTAATTCCTAGTTATTATGAAGATGTTAATATTATAAAAAACGAGGTTTAAAAATAAAACGTAAGTAGGACAGCTCGTATTATTTCGGTAAAATAAAATATTATGAACTGGCATTTATACCAATAATTGGTACTTCGTATAACTTAACGCACTGTAAGAAGGCAAGGAAACGGTCATAATTCAAAAGCACGAGAAAATATAAATAAAAAATTTCCTTATTTTAGTAAAATATAAGGTTATAAGTTTTTCCTTTCATTTCTCCCTTCTCGTCCTTCTCCTCGCTCCGCCTATAAATTAGCTCATAAAACAGAATAAACTGGGCGCGAAACGCGATAAAACGAACCAGATAAACAAGAAACTTTACGGAAAAATCAGCTGGCGAAAAGAACATATGCCCCCACATAAATATATTGCGCGTTTTATGTGCGAAATATTCATGAGCTCGGAAAAAAGTAATGAACCAATCGCTGAATGTCTTTCTCTTTTGTTGCCCGTCTCGTCTTACCTGTTTCCGTTTACTCGATTTATTTTCGTTAAATCGATGCTATAACACTGAAAAAAAAACCAACGTTGACACTCATAAATTATAATAAAATACATGAAATGATTTGTTATAGTATAATGCTTCTTATTATATACAAAACTACTTTGAACATCTTATACACGATACTAAAGATATGTCCTTTATATGATGTGAAATTTATAACTTAAAGTTGCTTTGTGGATAATTGTAGAAAAAATCTTTCGGTTTACCATCAACAACATTACCGACCTGCCGGTGTTGTGTTGATAATTAAGGTATAATAGAGGGCGCTAATGAGGAAGCTTTGGTCATCGCTCGTGCGGACATATAAAGTGTACTCTGGAGAAATAAATTCGTAGTAGTCGCTGTGTGGTTTCAATTTGCCAGGGTGGCCGGGAATCGATGTCAAACAAGACTCCATCGCCAGAAGTGTTAATAGGAAACGGGCAAGGGGGGACAATGCATAGATATACGTACGAATATTAAAAAGGGGCTGAAATAATTTTGTTTTTGTTTTAGTAATTTTTGGGAAGCTTTTATCACTACATACAATATACAAACCTTTCATGGCAGTGAGGACGGTTTTCTCTCATTACTAGTGGCAATAAAATTTTTGTTCTTTATTTTAATTATTGACAATAATATTAAGTGCTTGCATATATTTTGATTAGCGACATCTACTGATGAAAATGCGAACTATCTGTTAAACAACCCAATCTAATTATTATTGTGACAAATTGGTAAAATTAATTTTATTCAAAGGACAATAGTCCGTCGATAGCCGCTACTTTTTCTTATCTTTCAGGCAATTTACGGATTCTATTTCTAAAGGACGATGTATGTTTTGAGGATATTCATGAATCCACCATTTTTTTTGGTATTAAGTAATGCGCTGCTCAGACAGATCACAATTCATATGTCGGAACAAGTAGTAGTCAAAGATCGAGCAAGGTTAGGAGCACACGGTGGGTGGGGTAGAACTTCCTTTAATATTTCTAAGTATGTTTTCATTGGTTTCGCAACATGTGGTTGGACGTTGTCATGCTGAAGAATAACATTGTTGAGTCTTTGCTCTTATTCCGGCTGATTTTGGTGCAGGGCTCCGCTCAAACTTAAATGTAGTCAATAGTTATGGCCATTAATGTTCATTAGGTTTTAGAAGCTCATGGATATTCGGTTTTGTCGTTGATGTTGATACATGGCTATGTCGTTACCATGATTTTTTCGCTTTGCATTATCGTGATCCGAAGTTATCCAAGACTTCGGCTTAAAACACGAAAGAAGATTACTAAATCAAACTAACGTGGAAACAATTCAACTACTGGACAACGTGTAGGCAATCAGAAGATTGAAGCGAACCAAACCATACGAACTTATATAAAGTTAATAAGTTATTATAATTTTATAATTGAGGAATACATATTGATATATTTATCTAGCATTCGTCTTGTTTGAGAATTAATCCAAGTACGAATGAAAAGTAGTAATAAATTAATTATTAAGTATATCTAATAAAGATGTTATCAAAAAAGAAAATCGTGATCGATCTGCTTTTATAACTAGTAATAACACGATGCAAAAAAACCTATCCGATTTTGCCACTGAAATAGCCTTTCACACATGGCCAAACGCCTTTCAATGTCTCCATATTCATATGGCACGAAATCTGATCTTTTGGATCATTCCCATAATATTGAAGTGACTGGAAAATGTTTTTTATGTTACTCCCAACAATTGCAGAATTCTTCTATTGTAATATTCTGCATATTGCGTATTTTATACAGACTATCATCGAGTAATGCTTTCAAATCCTCATCTTCAATTTTTTATCTGTCCTCTGAACGCTCCGATTGATGTCAAAGTCACCGTGTTGAAATCAAAATCCTCATACAACATTTGATGACCTTTAGCCGTCTTTTTCTTCAAAATGAAGTAAAAAATTGATACTTCCTGCAAATGCGATTTATTCCGTACAAATTTAGACATTTTCAACATATTAAATAAAATGTTGTTCATTTTTGGAATTAAAATCCTTTAAATCCATTAAAATGTACAGGTCTATAAATTGCATGGTTTTCGCGTTTCTCTACATGAACTAATAGTTTCATATTTAACATTACTGAGTTATTCAGTATTATTAAGGAATGCAACTGAAGTCCATCAAACGATTCATGTCACATCCATCTCTTGAAGGACTAAAAAATTTGGGGACAATGAACTGCTTGACTTATTGGACGAAAATCCAGCTGAAACTCTCAAAAGATTTTCATTGAACTACGTATAGTTGCAGGAAAAACAACAATCAGGAGTAATATACACAAGATAGCACTCAATTATGTTGCAAGAGTTGTGGAGGATACCTTTGCAGGTTAGGAGGGAAGTTTTGTTAAATCCAGCATACCGAGATATAGCCTTGTGATTACCATTTATTCAGATCGATGAAGTATAGCTTGGTCGACATACAGATTTGAAAATATGGAAAAAAGTTGTAGAGCACGACGGAAAATATTTTGATTAATATATATTTTGCCAATTTTTCTTAATATATGCGTTCTATCAGACATTTCATCCCCGATTTATTTTATATTATGAGGATACCTGAAATCATCAAATAGATTTGATATTACTGTAGGCTGTACTGTAATGCTGTAATTTACAATATATGTTTAAAATAAAAATTAATTTTGAGAAAATATAGTTTTTTTGGATCAATATATTCTGACGTGTATTTTTTATGTGACGTTTTATACGCTGAGATTGACGTTGTTTACAGATATATGATACTAACCTTATTTCGTGCGGCCATTTGAGAATAAATATAATACGTTATGTAGGATCTAATATCAACTTGAAGTGGAATAGATTTCAGTTTGGACCATAAGTTACGGAAACCCATTCGGCGAAGCCGATAAAAGAAAGTAGTTTGATGCAAGGCAACAAAAAGAACGATATCCATCAACATTGAATTTCTCATCTTAAAATTGTTCGCCTTCGCCAAAGGGAAAATCGACACCATCGGCGGCGCATTTCCTCCTTCTCTGACGCCCCCTTGTTTTCCTTTTTTTATTCTTCCTACCTTTCCCGTTCTCATCGTATTATGGCCGAAACGATTACCGATATAAAGAGAACACAATTCACTATTAGGTTCCGTATTGTTCATTTTTCTCCCGGGCGGGCGAAGTTCTCCACGTGTTCGTGATCCAACATTTCGTGCTCGCACGGCCGTGTGAAATCGACCAGAAGTTTTTAAGAAAAATGATCCTGCAAATGATTTTATAAATGCCCCGTTCTCCTGCTGTTTTTACCCTTTGCACAACTAGATTAATATGTTGCGTCTTAATTAGTCGATTGATTAATAGTTACATAAACTAATATTAGATATGATCTCAATTTTTTCTGATGTTTTCGCGTGATATTTGATAGATGGAGCTTTATATAGTATAACAAATTAAGTTGTTTCATTATTGGGTTCAAGCTGCATCGATCTAAATAAGTAGAAATCAGAAGGCGTTATGTTTGGGTGCACTCTGGGTGCTGTAAAACGTCCAATTCGAGTTTCAAAAGTTTGTGTCGTTTGGTTGCAACATGTAGTAGGTGTTCTTTTGCAACAACGCGTTGTTCACTTTATTCAACTGATGTTGGTAGACATCTGCAGTAACATTTCCATTCGGCTTTAGCTACTAGTAATACCCTAGATCTTGCTGATCCTAACATATCTATATATATTACTCGGCTTAGCGAAAATGCTGCCTCCCTTTTGAAGGAAACGGGGATAGCTTATATCGAGGAATAAATTTTATGCTTAATATTTTTGTGTAATATGCGCTACAAATAAATATATTCTAATAAAAAGAAAAACTCCTAAATCAAGTAACCAGGAATAGATGTCAGATCAATGACACAAAATACATAAACAAACGCAGCGGCTAGCCGTGTGGGCTAAGAGTTTAGCTCGCCGACAATAACGTACTAGGATCGAATCTCGCTGGAGCTAGAGGTTTTCTTTAAATTTATAAAATAAAATAAAGGATAGTCTTCATTAAAATTAAGTGAGTATTTGTCTTTTTTTTTACATTTGAAACGATATTAAAACATTATTAAACGAAGTTATTTAATTTTAAGCAGTGTTTTTAAGATTTTGTTTTACTTTCGGTTATTCTTGCATTTTTGGAATAATTAATGAGTTATGGCAACTTTGGATAAAATACGATTAATAATAGTATTGTCACGTAAACTTATATTTTACATTTTTTGTAGAGAAAGCAAATTAAAGTGGCCGCTTTATCGGAAGGTGTGAAATAGCTGTGAAACCCCAACATTTGTGAAAATTTCGTCTCAACATAGATTAACAAAATTTGAGAACAACAAGAATCGTCTATTTTCTTTGCTTACAAGATATTTAGATTTTCTAAATTGCACTATTGATTTAATTTTATGTTTGTTGAAGAAAAAGAAAAATTGTTCTCGCTTAAGGACTGTTATTAATTAATATGGTTCTAGAGACAGAATATATCATTAGTATATCAGGTTATTAAGATTTTTTTTGTAAATTTTGCTGTTATTGGCTTCTGATTAATTTCAAGTTTCATTAATATAAGCATTTCTTACGTTATAATACGTTAATGTACATCTAAATAATAATAATAATAATAATTGTGCATCAAAAATAAATATTGCATAGAATATTAACAGTTATAAAATAATTTCATAGGATTTTAATTGGTATACATAGGAGATAAGACAAAATAGATATTTGATTTTGGCATGTATAATAAAATAATAATGAACACAATTAGGTAATGTATTTTTTACAATTTAGAAATGTATATTAAAATATTCTAATGTATTTACACTCATTGAGTTAAATATTGATTTTCAAACACTTACGTCTACAAAGTAAATAATCAAAATAATTGATACCAGGGTCCAGGAATAAAATGTTATATAGTCACATATTTTATTACATTGGTCATTTAACACCTTAATATTATCAACGCATTAAAATGTTTACAAATGTACTGTTAATAATTCATAATTTATTCTATTTGTCCTATGTGTTTCATCTGTGCAAATTATGTAGTTAGTTTCATTTTAACTTAATAATGTATTAATATACTAATAAATATGTATCCAGAACCATATTAATTAATAACAGTCCTTATGCAAGAACAAGTTGTCTTTTTCTTTCCCAGACATCAAATTATATTAATATTGTGATTTTGAAAATCTAAATATCTTGTAAGCAAAGAAGATAGACAATAATGTATTCTGGAATTGTATTAACCTAACCATTCACAGCTGTATGTACCTTCCGACAAATCGGGCATATCGCAGTTTTCTCTGAAAAAATTGTAAAATATAACGTTACGTGACCATACTATTTTTTATATATCTTTTTATCCAAACTTGCCATAATTCTTTAATAATTCCAACAATACGGGAATAACCGAAAGTAACACAAAACACTGCTTAAAATTAAATCACTTCGTTTAATAATCTTTAATCACACAGTTTCTCTTTTAACATCGTTTCAAATCTAAAAAAATTCTATATTCTATAATCTATATTCATTTAATTCTAACGAAAACTATCCTTTGTTTAATTGTATAAACTTAAAAAAGACCTTTATCCCCAGCGAGATTCGATCCTATTACGTTATTGTCAGTCAGCTAAACTTTTAGTCCGTACAATTACCCGCTGGGTCTGTTTATATAGTTTGTGTTACCGATCTGATGGTTATTTCAAGTGGATCAATTTTGGCGTTTTTCATTTTATTGGAATATATTTACTTGTAGCACATATTACAGAAGAATATTATGCCCAAAAATTCTTCCTCGATATAAGCTTTAATCGTGCTAAATTTCAAGTTTCTAGGTTCTTTAAAAAGGAAGACAATCTTCGCTAAGCCTGTTAATATATAGAAAGATAGATAGAAGTAATAATAGTTGACACGAATGACACTGATACATATTAAACATAGTCTGTTATTATTTAATATTCAACAAAAATCATGATTTTCAAAATTGTTTGGTTGTTTCATATTATACTAGATGGCGCGTATTTTTCTGTTGATATTTTATTTACCAGTTAATTGATGCATAAACATGATGTGTTATAAATATATATTTTGTGTTATTTGGTTGATAAGTTCAGTTTATTCAGTGACAGAATTATTTAAAGTGGCTTTACTATATCCTGCTTAAAATTTGTTATGGGAAAAACGTAATTTATTTCCGCTAGGGGAATGTATTACAAAATCCCTAATGTCGTTAAAAAACCCGTTTCCACTTTTAACTATTCGTATTCGAGAGTATCTTGCAGTATCTACCCGTTGCAATTAAATTCCAAAGATATTAATTGGTAATCGACGAAGGTATTAGATCCGGGGAAGGCGGCGACGGATAATTCGGTCCTCTTCATTAACAACCGATGTTTTAGAGGGTTCCAATTTGGAGTTTTTAATTAAAATAACGAAGGACACTAAACGGGTGGCTCTAGAGCGTTCTCCTTTAATGGATTACATGCGTAACAATTGGCCGTTACTGATAGAACATTTTGCCGACGTCTGATAGAGTTT
The DNA here is from genome assembly GCF_030347505.1 of Rhynchophorus ferrugineus. Lineage (NCBI taxonomy): Eukaryota > Metazoa > Arthropoda > Insecta > Coleoptera > Curculionidae > Rhynchophorus > Rhynchophorus ferrugineus. The sequence continues at coordinate 49,462,335 of NW_027472580.1, forward strand.
GCGTTCGATGTTCATTTCGTTAACCAAATTGACGTTATATGGCGATAATAAAATGTCAATTGGTATGAATTATTCATTAACACTCTTTATATAAAAAAAGTATTTTGTTTGTTTTTTTTGAAAGTTGGGGAAAATGTAATTTCATTTTCTAACACAGTGTATGTTTCGAAATTTCGAAATATCAAAACCATATAACGATTTTTTTTCTATTTCTAACGAATTTCAAGATATAACCTTTACATAATGTATCCTACCAATTATTCTTATTCAATTCCACAATTCATACATTGATACGTTAAATTCTTCACAGCGAAAGTCATCGTTGTTTGATGCTAAGTAATTTAAATAATACTGCTTGTAATTATTGCAAAGTTGCCATGACTGAGAAATGAAAAAAAGTATTCCTTAAGTGTTACAGAGAAACAGAAAATTATTAAATATGAAAAAAAAGATTCTACAAAGAAAATAATAGAAATAGCTAAAAAGTTCCAAAGTCCTATAGCTTTCCCCATACAATTCCAAGTTTAAAGAAAAAAATTCCGAAGAAAGTGGGTTGCGTGTAAACAGAAAAAGTTTGGACGCAGAGGAATGTTTTTGTAAATGGTTAAAACAGTACGGGGCCAAAAATGTTGCAACCAGGGGCCCTATTTTTCAAGAAAAAGAAAAATATGAATATGGTGAAAGTACAGAAGTATACAATGAGTGGAAAGACAAGCTTGCAAAGCAGATTGGCGAATATAATCCCGAAGATATCATTAATGTCGATGAAACAAGACTTTTCTATAAATGGTATACATTTGTACAAATGAGCAAAACCTTATCATTCAAAGGCAATAAGTGTCATGGCACTAAAAAACAGCAAACTTTATTTAACACTATTGCTAAGAACAGACTGTACCCAGAAATCAACTATAATTTATGTGTTACAAGCTAAGTGGTTGATTCCAAGGATTTGGAATCAAGTTAGTGGAAAGACAATGACAAACTGCTTTAAGATGTTAAATTTCATGTTATGATAAGAACGACGATTTGCCACTTGTGGAATTTGCGAAGACCCGGTTCGAAGTGTTTGTTAGCTTTGATGATGATTTCGCCGTCTGTAGAGAACTCACTAATGCTAAATTACTTACAAACAGCTAACAATAACATTACTTGAAGTCTACACATGTGGATTTTTCATACTATTGTAGTGAATTTGTTTACAAAAAATATCTTATCTGGAGTAATAATTGCTTCTATCTAAGAGTACCAACGGCCAGCGAAGAATTATTAAACAGTTTGTGAAAAAACAAGCAAGTGAGATTGCATGAACATCCCAGTAACTATTCTAAGTAACCAGTAATCTATTCGGAAACAGTGAACTTAGCTGGATATTAAAAGGGCACAATTTATTGTACAAGTAAAATTAAACTATTTAGCAAGAGTACCATAAAAAACAAAATTAAGGGAAAATTACTAAATTACTTATTGGTGAATAACTAGTTGTAATACGTACACCATGTTTTTTTAAATACCGTTATTTTTATAATTTCTTTTATAATGCAATGATTTAAAAATGTAATGAGTCTTAATGTTTTATTAAAGGTGTCCGACAGTTGAATGAAAATTTACAGCCTATAGGAAATTAATATTAACGATTACCTTACGATGGTTGACATAAAAAACGTTCATTATCTAGGCGATATATAAACCGAAACGACCCCCACTAAAATCCCAAACTGACTGAAAAAAAATCACGGGAAACGAACAGTCCAGTTTGATGAATCCACCAGATCTAAATCAATTCAACTGCAAATCGTAATGGGAACTATCGCAATTTCCGTTAGCGGCACCCTCTTTCTGCCGCCTCCCTTTCCCCATACTCGTACCATTTCGGGCCCAAAATTGACTTTAAATTTGACTTTATCGACCTACAGACACATTAATTTTTATTTGGTCCAGACCGGGTACACCCACTGAGTACAAAAAAAAAACGAAAATCCAATTGAACATTTCGCAATTATGCTGGAGCCTAGCGTCGACAGGGAACAACATTCCGTTTCTGCGCTGTGGTAATTTGGAGCGATTTTTCCAAAAGTTTTATGTTTGTCTGGTGTGTAAATTTAAAATGTACATTCTCTGTATGATGATAAATGATAATACGCAACATTCATAAAATATAATATATTAGTATTAATGTAAATGATAACATACTGCATAATATATACTGTGGAATATTTTGGAGGGGCTAAAACAATGACAAACAATGATATCTTTTGCTTTACTTAAAATATGAATTATAAAAATACTATCTAGTATGTATTTAAAATACAAAATAACATAAAATCATTGTATTTAAAAATACAAAATATTGTTAGTTGTTAGGTAATGTAAATAGAAAAGAACGAATCAAACTCAACCTATTAATTAAATGTATTATCAGTCAAACAGCCTCTTGTTAGGGAATTAATAAGACCTGCTAAAGAAAATATAATTTTTTTTATAGATTCTGATGAGCACAAATTCATAGTTTAAGTTTATCGTTTAGGAAGCTGATTAACACTAATTCTCTTTTTGATTTCTGGGGTTGATCACTAACCCTGTTCGCAAAAACAGTAAAATCACCATCTTATCCACTGGTACTGCTACTTCTGTTCCTCCCAGGCATGTTTTTCATGTTTTTTTTTTAAAATTTGTCTCTAAATGTTGAGGCTCTTATGATGCCTCTGACAACCAACCCATTTGGAAACTAGAGTGGTAGCGTGATGCCATTATGGCTCCATTTATATCAGTTGAGATCAAAGGACACATTAAATCGTCTTTCTAAGCAAACAAAACAAGACAGACAGAAAAACAATAATTAATAAGATACTTTATAATTTAACCTAAAGTACAGGTGCAGTGTTGTCAACTTTAAAGATATTAAGCGGTCATCTTGAGCGGATTTTCTGAAGAAAGTACCCATTAATATCTATTGAAGTGTATTTGAAATACTAACTACAAAATACCTAAACGTCAGATATTTGAAATAACATTTACGAATTACATTTTAACGAAGTAATTTAAACACTACCTAACTGTTGGATATATCTGGGGTTGTTTTAGCTGCTTTATTAGGTGCGATATCTATGACAAAATGTAATAATGTAAATAACTGTTACATAACCTAATTGTTAAAGTCTATGATTTCGGCATTATTCTACATAAAATAAGAGTTTTCCATTTAGAATTATTAAATCTTAATAACTAATAATGGAACGCTTAAAACTACATTTTCGATATTCATTATTCTGTTGCATCAGCCCATGAAACACTTTTGGTAACTTATGGTAATGCTGCTCCCTTATATCTCAATTGTCGGTTTTGGTGCCTGCTTCAATAAACAAAAAATAGCCTTCAATAAACAGGCTGTTCAACCAAATACTTTTTACTTTATGTGATATTGCAAGGTTTGTCGGGCACAATAACATTTTAATTGCTTTTATTGCATGGTTGGTGCTCGTTAGTCAGTATGCTTCATGACATGGGATGTTGACGCGGTTAAACTCCACGTATATATATATATATATATATATATATATATATATATATATATATATATATATATATATATATATATATACATTTATACATTTATATTATAGACGACATTGAATTTGTAAATCATCAATTTACTTATTAATATTATTACAAATCGTAGATTACTAGTAACAATGCTTTTTGCTACCAATTTAAAAGAAAAAGTATAATTTGTTTTATAAAAGGTATAACCTAATATAAATCAAAACAAATGAGAAAAAATGAACTTCGTTAATAAGACATGAAACAGAATCTGTATTTTTTTAATTTAATTTCTTTCTTTAGATATTTGAAGGAAAATAATTAATTTAATAGTCCTGAAGTCTTTTGAAAGTAAACATTTTCATTACCAATAAAAGGCAAAAAATCCGTCCGACATTTTATCCCCACTAATTAATTAAACTTTGACAGTCACAATCCGTCCGTAATCTACTTTTCTTCGGCCGGCATTCAGTCCGTTTTTTTCTCATTCCTCCCGTTGACTTCCAACGAAGTCTCATTCAATGGAGATCAAAAAGTAATCGGTCGTCATCCGAGGAAATTATCGAATATCCAAGTTCGTGGCCAAATTACTTCTTTCTTATGGGAATATTTGTGATTTTGTAGACACTATTTAATTACAAAATAGGATGGTTTATTAAATATTTTTCGAAACAAACTTTTTGAAACATTTTTGTCACAATGTATAGATTTGATTAATTTTTTTTTATTATTTATAATTTTTTAATTATTACTCTTAGTTTGTAATTTGCCCAGTTGGCAATAAGCATTTCTTATACATATGACATGCAGAAAATTACTTCATTAAGTATATATATGTTGTATAACAAGATCGGATAGTGTTAAACGTTTTAGTTTATGAACTTTACTACCACGTCGTCATTCTCATTAGACTTCGGCAGAATAAGTGGTATTCGGTCAATGATTATGACTTCGCCCTCTTTGTGAAGAAGTTAAATAGTGGGTCGATTCTGCCTGAGATATGGGAAAGGTACAATACACACCATATTCTATTAATATACTTATTAAAGCGAAATATTATAATATGATGAATTATATAAAAAATAATTAAATTCAGTTTTTAAGATTAACAATAACATAAATAGTCTAAGATAATTAATATATTTGAAAGTCACAAGGTAATAATAAAGGACAAAACAAAAATATATTGGGTTAAAATATTTCAAATATAAATAATGAGAATTGATTAGTTAAGAAATAATAACTACATAGTGAGAGAAAACGTCAAATCAAAACAAGACGATATCAAACAGATTTTACGATAATGACTGTAGATTAATTTTGAGGCATTTTTTGAATTGTTCATCACTATTTTCCCGTCTTTTTGTTCGCACTTTCATGTGTTATGGCATATCGTTTGAACCATATGGTGTTTACCAAACCATATGATGTTTTAATAAGTAATAATCTGAAATCGATACGGATGTTGAGTAGTAAGACTGTGTATTTATATGTATTTTATATAGATTTCTGTAAATGTTGAATATGGCTGTGTCCTGAGATGTTATAAAATTATTTGTAGCGCTTATATTTAATACAACGATGGGTTTTCTTTCAGTGTCTACTTAGATATATTTATTGCAGTAGGAAGTGATCTCTCATTATGCTTTTATGTATTTTTCATGCTTATGTTCTTAAGTCTTGTTGGGTTTTTGTAGTATTTTATGTGTGAAATATTGATTTGTAGTTATCTTCAATTGTATGGAATTATAGTCAAGGTTTCAGTATCATTGTTCTTTTGAATGAAATAATCTTCTATCTCTTGAGAAAATATTATTAATTAAAACTTTTTGCAGTTGTAACTTCATTGTCAAAAGAACTATTGCTGGGTAGCGATGAATATTTTAAAAAATAACAGTATAGACTTGAGCAATACATTTTGAAAAATCTGACAAGTTAACTCATGGTTTTATTTTGTTATGCCTACTTTTATCACAGTCCTTATTTATGGTGTTTATATCCGATGTTGAGAAATAATTCATACGTTCTCGTAATTTATCCCCCAAATTATTTATTAGGACACCGCTTCAGGTCGGCGATGTTTCGCCGATTCTGCAGTGACGTTTTAATTTTTCACCAAACATTGATCCCCTCCGACCTAAAGGTCGACCCTCTGTCGCAATTTGACATTGAGCAAATTTGTTTTGCATAGAAAGAGGGAGCAAACAACGCATTAATGCAAGAAAAACACGTTCCTACCTTTGTTTTGATGGGGAAACGGCATTTTGGAGTGCGTTCGTTGCGGGACGTTGGAATGAAGTGTTGTTTTTTCCGATGTTCCGAACATACCGTATTTTACTTCCAAAAGGCGATGCGACACTAACCAGTTGTTTTAATTATCTATGTTTGGTGATAGATGCTGTTTTTATGCAAATGGTTTTACAGAAATACTACAGAATTTTTTTACTTAGTTTGACGAACACTATTAAGAGGCAAGATGACCGTAATAATAATATACGATATGGAGATTATTACAAAAATACGTTTACTTAAAAAATAAAAGTTGGATTGTTAAGATTTTATCAGAAATAAAAACACAATAAATCAAAATTTGGTCAAACACTAATCAGAAGCGCTGAGGAACATTGACGCCGCTTTTCGTCTCTTAATCATCATTTTCTCGTTTTAACGTTTGAACATTTTAGCATGCTTTCATTTTATTAGGATTGTTTATCTTATATTTCACTTCAATGTATAATATACACTTCAATGTATAATTAAATTAGAGATTCTCACACCATCGATACACATTGGAATATTTAATTATGACACAAAATTTTTAAAACAAATGTGTAAATGAGACTTGTATCTATTATCAAACCGCCCAGAGTTATCGAAATAATTAGGTCATGCCCATATTTTGGAACTATTTTTTTTTGCAGAAATAACTACTATTCCGGGTAAAGTAAATACGTAGAATTATTATAAACTAGTTTTTTTAAAAATATATATCCATAGCCTAATGCTATTCTTGAAGTTTAAACAAGTAAAGACAAATTGGTTAATTTTTAATTTATATGTTTGATTACATTTACATGATGGAGGAGGGGATGGACAGGAATATGGTTGTAGTGTCCCGGAAATACGCAAAAGAAAAGAGAAAGACGTAGTCGTTTGAATCATTTATTACGTGATTGAATGTACTCTTAGATAATTTTTTTCAGTTTCAAAGTTAATTTATTAGAAAAATTGTACATTAATGTGATATAATAGTTCATGTTCATCATAATAAGTTCATGATTATTGATATTTACCGGTGGACCAGTTCTTCTACGAAGGGTGGATGTCTCGTGAGTAGATTTTTAATAACTCAATAATAGTAAATTTTAACCGAATTTAAAAAAGTTTTTTATATTAATAACTCGCCTTTTCACCAATAGATATCGCCGATAAAACACATGTGTTCGCACATTTCCAACCGCTGCTTTCTTAGTGGTGAATGTACGGTTGTCTATAATCTTGTAGCATCCGTAATATTTCGTTTCTTTTGAAAGTCATCAAATATCTGTTGTAGGGTAAGTATTAACTTTTATAGATCGTTTTTCTTAATAATAATTATAATCACGTGATTTATGATCGTCCAGGTAGGTTTTTATCGGAGATCCTTTGAAAATATTTCCTGCACGACATCCATCATCGAGGGAAACGGGGGTGATTTGCCTAAATTGTGTATACACGAAAGCGAATCGTTTGGAATATTCTTAATATAGTAGGCTGAAGTTGCATGAACCACACCAATAAAGGATCGTGACTAAGAGCTTCTTTCTTGTTTGTTCACTGTTCCTTATTGAGCTTGATTTAATTTTATCAGTCAGGTGTAATGTTATTCATGTTTGTTTAACATTTTATCTCTATTTTTCAACTTGTTTTCAACCTATCTGTTTGTGAACTTCGTTTTTATCAATTTAAAGTTGTAATGGTAATGGAACTTGAATTTAATTCTAACTGAATTTTGTACTAATCAGTTATCTTGCCAAAATTAATAATAAAATAAATATTATCATTAAATTAATTAATAATGTCAATGCCATTAACAATTTTAAATAAGAAATTTATTCAAGTAAAAACAAACAGTGTTTTAGTGCAACAAAAATATTAAATTAGATAAAAAGAGTCAATATATCAAGACGTTTATTTATATTGTTTGTTTTTTTGGAATAAAATTGTCAAATCATATCTAAAAAAATTAAAAAAGGAAAAGCGTAAGTAGTAAAAGTAAATTTGCTTAGTGTAAATCTTAGCATAACTTGGGGAGATTATCTATATGTCTACCAATACTATTGCTATTGATGTCTCAATAGTCTGAATATTTTTCTGTTATCTTTATATTTCAGATCGTACCCATTCAAAATGTCGATTTCGCCGCAGTAATATGTGAGGCGTTTCTTCACCTCTCATTCACCAAACATGTCTTAACAATTGATTCTACGTCTCTAACATAAATTCGTTTCTAACATAATTTTGGAGAGAAAAAGGTTAGGTGGTAACAGTGTCCATGTCTCGAAGTCATACGGAAGACCGATTGGGCTTATTATATCAGCTCTAGTTTTTCCCAAGTGATCAGCTATATAAAATTCAATTATAAATATTCAGTCTTTTCTTCGTTAATTACTAAATCCTCTTCCACAAATCCAGTTATTTGTATACAAAACTTGGTTGAGGTTGTTCTCATTGATGCATTAAGGTTAAAAAGGACGCAAATTTTGCATTCAAGTATATTCAAGTATATGATACATAACCAATCTATTTTCTACAATGGTGGATGTTTTGAAAAACATCAATATTTTGTTGATATTTCATTTACAAAATTGTCGAATTAACTTTACATTAAACTTACATTAAAGACATAGTACATTAAATAATGTTTAACGTATACAAGAACTTAGCTATCTTATATTTGGATACATAATAAGAGGTCAATTGAAAACTTCCCGGCCTGACACATAGAAGGCGCTACTAGAATTAAATTCATATGTTTTTTAGTTAACCCTAATCCTTAAAGGATACGTGTATAAATTTGACAGCTGTCGGATCATTGGTTTGCGGATTATACCATTTTGAGTGAAGCAACGTTTGTTATTGTGAAAAAATGGATAAAAAGGAATTTCGCGTATTGATAATATATTGCTTTTTGAAGGGAAAAAATACAGTTAGCAAAAATTTGCAAATAAGCAAAAATAAAGCAAAATTTGCATACATAAGCAAAAATTTGGCTTGATGCCGAGTTTCCGGAGACTGCCCTAGGAAAATCAACCATCAAGGATTTGTATGTTAAGTTTAGATGTGGTGAATTGAGCACCGAAAACTGTGAATGCAGTGGACGCCTAAAAGAGGTTGTTACCGAGGAAAACATTAAAAAAACACAAAGTGATTTTGAATGACCGTAAATTGAAATTGGATGAATTAGCAGACACTCTAAAGATATCAACTGAACATGTACATCATATCATTCTCGAATATTTGGGTATGAGAAAGCTCTGTGCAGAGTAGATGCCGCGCGAGCTCCCTTTTGACCAAAAACAACGACGAGTTCATGACTAGAGTCATTGACTATCTTAAAAAAGGAAGGACCGTCAACAGCGACTATTACCTAGCGTTAGTGAACCGTTTGAAGGACGAAATCGTCGAAAAATGATCGCATTTGAAGAAAAAGAAAGTGCTGCTTCACCAAGACAATGCACCGTGTCAATGCACCAAGGCAATTTGGCTTCAAATTGCTTCCCCATCCATCGTGCTCTCTAGATCTGGTCCCCAGCTACTATTTCCTGTTCTCAGATCTCAAAAGAATGCTCGCTGGGAAGAAATTTTCCTCGAATGAAGAGGTTATCGCCGAAACTGAGGCCTATTTTGAAGCAAAGGACAAATCGTACTACAAAAATGGTATCGAAAAGTTGGAGGGTCATTATAATCAGTGTATCACCCTTGAAGGGAAGTATGTTGAATAAAAAAAACTAATTTTGCCAAAAAAATGTGTTTTACTATGGTAGGCCTAGGACTTCAATACAATTGACCATTTGTAAGTATCAGAGGTAACAAGTTCTTTAAATACTATTATTAGTAATCCTTACAAGCTTAACACATTCAACATAGTACAAAAACTCAAGCCATCACCCAATAAGTCCTGAGCCTGACATATAGATTTCGCCACCTTCTAACCAACAATCGATTTGTGTCAAGTTATCACAATTAAAAGTTTGGTTTAAATGTTACAGTGGTTTTATTAAACCAATTTTTGTTATTTTAAAAAGATCAGCTTTGAATTGCTTTGCCGTCCATCGTATACTCCATATCTGTCCATCAGTGATTGTGGTGGCTACCCTAAAAAAATGTTTCAGGAAAACAGGTTTAATTTAAATAAAGAAGTAATTGTCAGCGTAGAGACCTGTTTTGAAATCAAATGAAAATGTTTTCAAATCAAAAACAATTCGTTCCACAAAAAAAGTCTTAAGACATTAGAGGAACTTAAATTAGAGTAACGAAGAGTATCTTTATAAATAAAGCTGAATCAATTTTGGTGTTTTCCTATAATAGGATTGGGACCTATTGAGTAATGTATTATATTTATATTTCTATTAAAATATGTTGAAAAATTATCGCTTAATAATACAAGTGGATATTTTTAGTGCAATAGAATTGTTGCTTCTAGTTGATGTTAATTTAAATGTTTCGATAAAATGATTATGTAAAAAATCCTAAAAATATATTTGCTAATTTCAATTCAACGTTATATTTTAACATGATACTGAATATTATTTCCAATAACTTAAATAATATAAAGATTGTGAATTAATTTTGAGAGACCTTTTGTATATACAAAATTTGTACAAAAAAAGATTATTAGCAGATTTTTAACATGAACAGATTTACAGAAATGAACCAAGTTTACACACAATAAATCTAAAATGCACAGTAACGTTGGGTTTATTTTTTCTAGATCTCATGAAACTTTCTCGGTTTATTTATTTTGCAGCACTTCCATTTAAGCTTTCCTTAAATTGTCGGGTTACACGTCCTAAATAACGTCGTATCTTCGGGTGGATTTTCGCCCGTATAAACGTTCCGCCTTGGAATTTTCCTGCTGCTTAGGTTAGGGCACGTTCTTATCTCTCTATCGAGCAGATGTGGCACATATAGCCCAAGGCAAACCCTCAAAGGCCCACTAACTATTAATTCACCCCGGTTGTTGTTTTACACCACAATTATCTAATATATATACGTAAGAAGCAACATAATTTGTGTCTGGTACAATTGTAAATGACTCTGGGGTGATTCCACTGTAGATTTAGTCAAATGGGGGCAAATTATAAATGAATAATAACTTAAACATTATAAAGTGAACGTTATCGTTTTATCCGAGCATAAGTTTCTGGGCTTTAGCTTTTAAACCATTCTCAGATTTAATTAAAAACTGGGTCACGTATATATATCAACTAGTGTTGGGAACAATCGACTGAAATTGACTATCGACTGTTCAGTAATTGACTAATTCTTATTATCGACTATTTCAGTCGCTATTTTTGGTTCGACTGTTTTTACTAGTAACTGTTTTCAGTCGCTGTTTTCGGTCCGACTGATTTTATTACTATTTACTATCGACTGTTTCAGTCGTTGACTTTTATTACTATTTTCGGTTCTACTAGTTCATTCGACTGATTTTTAACGTTCTGGCCTTCGTCCTAACCGCGACCTTGAAAATAATGCGCCGAATTTATGCTTATATAGATTTATATGTAATATATGTGCTTTTATGTTTTTTTTTGTAGTTTGCATGTGAATAACTATATATTGTAAATTAATATAGCAGCATTTTGGAACGCTAGTTTTCGAGGGCAAAAAAATTAAATAGTAAATGATAAATAGTAAGATACTTTTGACTGGCATAATAGGTAATACCTTTTTAATAAACTTTCACAATTTTTGTCCAAGCCTCTTGTTTGTCGAAACTTTTTTCCTAAAATCTTCAAAACTAAAATTAGGTTCCAAGGGTTTCAGAAATTGCATAGATCCAAAAGATTTGAAGAGTTTTTTACAGTAGCAGTTGTTAAATTTCTTTTAACGATACGAACTTTTTTTTAACGATAAAGAGGTGAATTAAGTATATTAAATATTTCTAATAAATACATTTTCTGATAGGAAAACTCTACTTTCATATTTTGTTGGCTATTAAGAAGAGCACCACAGTTTTTACTTGTTAACGAATGGACTTTTCTTAACAGAATGTGTTCAACATTGAAAACCCATTGAAATAATGATCACCGAGTTATCTGGTGAAAGATATCCCAACGATGTCTTTAATTATATGGTTAATAAGAGGACTGCAACATTCCATCAAATCCAGGAAGTGAATGGGGATAAATGACAAAATTGTCTATTAGATGTCATTAATCATATTACTCTATGTCATCAATAAAAGACTGGCAATTTTAGAAATGAATACGATATGCGGGAAATCCACATTTTTAGATCCTAGATTTAAAAAAGCAGGATTTGGTATTGCAAATAATCCTGAGGCGATACAAAAAGTTATCACAAAAGAGGTATCTTCCATTATAACTTCAAAAAAATACAAATATAGTTCCACAATTTGAAATTCAAGACAAAACTACTAACCAAGGATGTATTGACATCTGGAGATATTTTGATAAAAAATGGCTAGAATGAAAGAAGTAATTACTCCAAGTACTGCAGCAACTTTACAGATTTAGCACTATTTGGAAATTCCATTTATTGGGCGTTTAGAAAACCCATTGGATTTTTAGCAAACCCATAAAATGAAACTACCTGAATTATATCAGTTACACGTAAAATATTCCTCTATACCTACAACATCTATCCCCTGGGAATGAGTTTTTTCAAAATCTGGACAAATAATTAACGATCGAAGAAACCGCCTCACGGGAGAAAAGTTGAACATGATAATATTCACAGTAATTTAAAAATATTTCTGTTCAAAAATAAATAAAACTTTTATTTAAACAGGGTCTGGTAGTTATTGTACGATTATTTTTAGGTTCATCATGGATTAGATTTTTCAATGATTAGGTATACGTTTACTTTTTATTTAGTAGTTATGGTTATTGAAAATCATTAGTTCTTAGGTTTTATTTAAGTTATATTGTACTATTTATATTTATTATGCTATGTTATTTAAAAATAGCAATTAATATATTAAAACACGATAAAACATTTGTGGTGTTATTATTCCATTCCTTTTTACACATCCACAGAACATTCAGTATAAAAGTAATCCTACTTCCTTTAAAATTATATTATTTATTACATGATAATAGAAATTAGTAATTTTTTTTCTTTTCTTTTTTAAAGTTAACACATGAATGAATATATGTACATCTCTGTCTCGCCTATACTACCATTGGAGAATATAAAGACATTTAAAATTAACTTCTCCAAGCATTTATATCCGTCCTTTCCTATCTCACATTTTATACAGACAAGAATTCGTACATCTTCGTCTGACATCACGAATGGGAAAAAACAGTCGAACCGTATATTTGTAATTACTATTTTCAGTCGCTATTTTTTTGACTATCGACTGTTTCGACTGTTTCCAGTCGATAGTTCCCAACGTTAATATCAACATTGTTGAAATCAATAATTTTGTTTACATGGCTTCATACTAGCTATAGGAATTAACATACATCGATAATAAATCAAAATTTATATTATGATTATTTCTACCGACTTACATATTTTCAAGTTTAACATTTTCAGTATATTTAAGAAATTACTGAATTGCTTTTGGTTTTTATGATTTTTTTAAAACTTAATTTAATTATAAGTTAGAGAACAAAGTGATATAGCAAGGTTGAAGAACGCATTGGCTTTCAGATAAGTTTGAAACACTAATACGTTTTTTTTTGTTATTGATTTTTTATTCTAAAATAAATTTTTGTTCTAGAACTTTCTGGTATCCGTATGATATGGATGTTTACTAAAGCAGATACATAAAATACTTCCTAAGCTGAGCATAGAATAAGTAAAAAGCTGTACAATAATATGATATAATTAGGATATAGATGTATAGCAGTGTATATCTTGAAGTTTAGATTCGCGTACAGTAGTTTCGACCAATTGGATAGCCCTGGCCATTTTGATTGAATTTTAAGAGGCCAAATACTCTTCCAATTTATTCCTTGTCAAAACTGCATACACCGCAGGCAAGCCTGGCGTTGTTATAAAGGATGATGGCGTCTCGAATGGCTATACCCCGTCGTTTGCTTCGATACGCGATTTTTGTCGACTGTAACAACTCAGAATAGCAAGCCGTATTCACTGTTTGTTGTTCATGAAGAAAACCAATGAATAAAATTCCCCTTGAGTCAAAGAAAACAGTTTCAAGCGCTTTTCCAGCTGAAGGGCGGGTTTTGGCTTTGACTGGGCAGTCTTAATCCTTTCCTGAATGAATGAAATGAATTAAGATGCCAAAATATCAAGATGCTTTAGAAGCAAATATAACCGTAAAGCTTCCCTGTCTGCACGTCAATTGGAAATATTTCCTGAGAAACTGATGTCATAATGATGAGCAGATTACTGTGAGTTGATAAAAAGATATTATTATAAAAATAAAAGAAACTCTTATAAGGGATTTATTTTTAAACTTTAATTTAACTTTAAATTTAAGCTATAACTTAAGCTTTACACATTTTTCTCTCTATAAACTTCTTAATTTCTACTTATATTAAATAAATACCACAGCATAATAAATACCACAAAACGATTAGTAGTAATTTTAAAAAAATAATATATTTAAGAATATTCTTGTGATTTCTTATTCATACTTATTCATATTTTTTTAAAGTGTAATATGAAACGAGAGCCAATATTCTAAACAATCGTTTCCTGAACTGTTTCTATTCAAGAGTTTGAAGCCATTCATACATCGAAGGCAACAGGACCATTATTGTGATACATTATGTTATGGGCCAGTTGGATCAATTTTTATAAAGGTGTTACAACTTTATAGTAGATCGTAGATAGAATATTTATGACAAACAATGCGGCGATACCTATAGTTGAACAGTTTGTGTAACCTTTAAGGTGGAAATAAGCTTATTTTGATAGACACTTTCCAATATTGTTCAAGATTAAGACGTTCTATTTCTTACAGCTGAAGAATGACCCTGAGTTTTTCTTCTTTATGCATTATTTGTGGGGTTATAACAATATTTATAAACCAATATATATAACAATATTTATAAAACGAAATCGACAAAGTTTGCTTCAACAACAACATTTCAGGATGAACAAGTTTCAACAAACAAGCAGTGACTTCCAGAAGCATTTTTCTTTTGACTGTACCGCTTCCTGCAGTTGTTTGTTTTGTAAATGGAATGTAACTCAATATACTTAATAGATGTAGCAACAACTTATACTTGCTTCTATTTAAAATGATTAGGCATATTAGAAAAGTTTTATAGAAAACGTAATTTATCTTTATATCCTTTATGGTTAAGTATTACATAATATATAATTAATTTAATTAAAATTATTTACAGACCGTACAATGTTCGTTCGTGTAGTTCTACATTTGCGAAACCATTGTTTACTAAGTCAAATCTCCAGATTTAAATGTGCCGGTTCAAAATGTATCTTCGTAACTTAAACCGTGTTTGCGCAATGTAATTACCAAAGAAACCAATTAATATTAAACAGTTTACGGCAGGCAGACGAAACGGAGTTTAAAAAAAGACACAAGCAAATAGAGACAAATCATTCATCTCGACGATGAATAAATATTTATTTTGATTTCGGCAAAAGTTCCGACAGGAAAGAGAATCGAAAAGTTTGTTTTATCTGTTTTACGAGATTTTCCGCCCCGCCTCAAATCCAAAGTTAAGAGTTTAATGGATGAGTTTTGCCGCTACAAAGTTCGAACTTTGTAAAATAACACTTCAGGAAGGTGTAACAAGATGTAAATGGGGAAAATCGGAAAATGTCGAGAATAAGAGGAGCATATTGTCGATAAAGTGCACGCTGCTAAGTTTGAAGCGGATTTTCCAAACTGAAATCAATCGTTTCGTTCAAATTACTCTAGTGAATATCTGATTACAACAACTACAAGTTATCTATTAATATTCAGTTTAAAAACTTATTATAAAGTAAGTAGTATTTATATTATCTTCCCTGGTTCTATTTTAAATACTTTTTTATCATAATATGTAGTCATAGATAGCAAATATAGAGGGTTAAGGCACTTATTATTGTAAGGTATTGTAATTACATAACATTATATGCCTGTTAATATACATAATATAACATGATTAAATAATACTTAATCGCATTATAATAATTAAAATGCTAAAGTGCGTATATACAATTTAGTATTTTACATTTGTACTTATAAAGTCATAAAGAAGGCTAAAGTGATTCAACACGATACAATACAAAATGATAAAGAGTGATGTTATTATAAATAATACAGTATAAAAAGAAGTCTTACTTTTATTTTAATTCCATTATTGTAGCTATATATTGAATCTATTAACTGAAAAGTACACCTGCGAAAAAAGTTGGTTATATACATTTCTTAATTCGTTAATGTTTTGGGTTCACTAAACTATGCAACTAAGTATATTCAGTTGTATTATAAAAAAAACAATACTGCTGCTAGATGTTAGCATCAAAACAACTTCTCACTTCATATTCTACTAAAACAATTACCTTTTTAGATTTTAGATAAATAATAATTTGAAGACTGCTTTTTGTTTTAGTTAAATGTTAGTTATTTTATTTTAGTTTGTTCTGTGTGTTGTCCTGGTGAATTTGAATAACTTATCGGAATGTGATCTGGTGTTTATAAAATAAGTTTAAAAGCAAGAGAAGAATAATTGTGTACATAATGAATGTACATAATAAACAAGTTTAGCGAACATATTCAAAAAGGATAGAAATGCCATCAAAGGTAGATCACAAAAAATAGATATACCATATATACATACCAGCATTCACAGATTTGGAAAAGGCTTTTGACATAGTAAGAAGATAAATTTTATGAATTATATTGAAACATATAATGTTTCTTTTATTATCACATCTTATCTCTCTACTTAAGCTAACGTTAAGAGTAACACTTTACAGTATAAAAGTTCATGTGGTTTGGTTTGCTTCACTCTTCTGATTTCCTATATGTTATCCAGTAGCTGTATTGCTTTCACATTCCTGTGATTTAGTATATTTATTTCATGTTCTAAGGTGAAATTCTTCGTAAATACATTTGATTTCGAGGTGATCGTGGCTTTCTGGGGCTAAATTGACTGATAAACCAATCTATTTGATTTTGGCTCAAGTTGAGAGTATTTTCGGGCTAACCAATAGAGTTGCTTGATTTTGAGTTAGGGTTTGTAAGATCCGACCTGCGGGTTTGTCAGGTTTTTTAAGCATAATTATTTGAGCTACATTAAAACATTTTGGAACATGCTTCAGTCTCAAAAATGAATTAAATATATATGTTAACATGACACATGTGGTGTTGAAGTGATAAGAGCATTTCAGTAAATATAACATAAACATAAAAGACATAGAAATTTAACGGTCTCTAGAACTCTAACATAGAACTGGTTGGATTAAGAGAAGGAGGAATTCAAAGCCCCACTTTGATATAGTGTTTATGGATGAAATAATAAAGAAATATCAGATCGAAAAGACAGAACATAAGATATAAATATACAAAAAATATAAATGTCCCAAGCAGTTTGTATTGATTATGTATTATTAGAATGATAGATAGTTCAGATTATTTCCAGAAAATTCTAAACAGATAGAACATGATATTGAACAAAAGCAAAATGGTGATTTGAGAAACAGAGGAAAGAACGTGTAAAATGGATAGCAGAAGAATTATACTTATAAATTATTGAATTAGAAAAACTAAAATGTGATATCCAACAAAAATATATATATGATATATAACGCAAACGCAAATATGATGAAAATAATGACGTCTAGATTGGCCACTAGCTTTAGACTATGGCTTGGAGACCCTGTAAAGAAGTGTAGATAAACCCTAGATTGTAAAAAAGGAACTAAAATATAATAAAGAACAAATTAATGTTTGTTTTTCACATTTGTTTATTTTGAGGTTTCTATTTTTTTTGTCATTACTGATATGAGTTATTTCATATTGTATTTCGATTTATTCGACTAGTTTTAATATGTATGTTGGGTGCACATAAATGGTTTGGATGTATGGTTGGTTTCATCGGCACGAAAAAGAGACGAACGTTTAACTTTGTATGGATCATTTTTCAGTGCGTATAAGACGTGCCCTATTATAACAAAAGAGCTCGCATTTTCGGCCGCTGTAATAAGTTTGATCGTGAACGCCGAGGCACTAAACTTTCACCCCGAACAGGACGTGTTTCCATTTGGAAGGCGTATTTCCCGCATTAGGAAAACTTTGCCGATCTTATCGGTACGTTCGGTTTCGGGTCCTATTTATTCAGATAGGAACATATGCCGAGCCCGCTGGGCCTCGAAATTTCCCCGGTCTGGGTTATTTATTCGATAGGAACCAACAACCGCGTGTCCAACCCACTTCCCCGCAGCTCGCCGTACACCCAAACCCGATGCTTATTATTTAGTTCTGGTGGAAACGGGACCTAGACAACCGTGAAAATCCAATCATAATGACGGAGGTTGTTCGGGAAATGCCAGTAGGTCAGTCTGAAGCCTATTCTATCGCTGTTGGTTCGTTGATGAATTGACGCGTCCGAAACGTCGGCTGTATATTTACGTTAGTGTTGACGTTATTATTTTGGCGATGAAAATATGTAAAATGGAATGAAAGAGAAAAAGAAAAGAAAATAGTATCAACTTTATTACTGAATACTACCCAAAAATATCTATCTAAAATATATATATATAATATATATATATATATATATTTATTTTTTTTCTATTTTTCAGATCCTTTCCTACAAGCTGCTCTCAGCGTCTTTCATTCAACAGGTCAATTTAACCATAGAAGTCTGGGAATATTTCTTTCGATTTTTCAAACAAACTTACCCAAACCTTTTTAATCTGAGCTTCGGCTTTTATATCATAAATGTGCGTTGATTGTCACATGTTAATCGAATTATTTTATTTCTAATTCAGAGTTGAAAAGAGATGGATTATAATCTTGATTGTAATAGTTCCTCTCTTATACAATTGCTATCTTAGAGAAGCAAAAGTTCCTGTAGCCTGTCCACTTTGGTTTATTACTAGAGCGCTGGATGCCACTGTCTCTTCTCGTATTATTGATCCCAAGTACTTGAACTCCCGCCCTTGCTTTAATCTGTATTCATTGTGATTTTTATTGTTTTTTTTTATTAATTCTTGAGACATATAACTCTACAATACGAAATATATCCTGAAGAATTCTAGAAGCCCCAACATTGTATCAGCGAATATAGTGCAAGAAGTTTGTAGCATCAGTGAACGAACTGTCTGCTTTTTCAAATCTTTTTACATCATTTCATCTGCGAGTATATTGAAAAGCAGTGGCATCTCCTTAGCGAAACCGACTCGGATTTGACATCAAATATTTCCAATTACCCAATACTGTTTTATTACAAATTCAATTATTTTTCTTTCTTTATTATACGTTTCTTGCAACGGAGTTATATATCGAGATTAATCGTAAAATACTTAGTGTTATTGCTATGATTAATAGCAATGTAATAGTATTATTAATACTAATAGTATTGTTTCTTGCTATTGTGGCATGTACAGTTTGATTATATGTAAACTGAATATGCGCCGATTTTAATGGAATCATCTGGATAAACCCTTGAGCATTCTACCTTCGCCCCTTCTGGTTATCACTTGTATCCATGACCTCAATGAATCTTCCTTTGCTTAAATACGTTTTGCTTTATTTAAAGAAACCGTACCAAAAAATGAATGTTGCAAAAAAACCGCGGACATTTTTAGAAAGAGATTGGTTGATCAGTCTATTGGGACTTACGGAATTACAGTTAAATATGGGGTTGCAAACAAACACTAAATACAAATGTATTTTCGAAGATATTATCAAACCACAGTAGTTTAAGTAGTTTAATATAATTTTAATTTGGGAAATACTTACTGATGTATTTATCCTACACTAGTTTTGAGTGTATATTGATGCAAATACAACAGAATAATAGTAATATCTTAATTTTATAAATTGACATTGCACTAAGCATATCTAATGTAAGATGTAAATAATAAAATTTAACAAAATTACCGATAATTGAATTTCAACACGCATCAAATATTTAATTAACCAGTTATTTTTTACGTTAATTTTTGTGTTTAGGCATTTACAGAAAACATTATTTTGTTCTAGCTTTTTATGTTTGGCTCTTTGCGAGGGGTATTGATTATTATAACTTCGTACTGATGTCGATTTGATACCCTCTCCCCTATTCTGGCTTTATCGTCGCTACAGCCGTCGATTTCGCCGAATCCAAAGGCCCAACAGGGTCGTTTATCCATCTTTTACATGCCTGGTGGAGTTTCGCGCGAGCCAATTTCCATGCAAAACGGCGACGTGTCGTCGTCATCCACAGTGGTAATAGTCAACTCCTGGCTTAGATAAACAACTCTTATTATGAATGACACCTTTTCTGAATATAAAATGGCCAATTTTACGGAGCCGTCTTCAAGATGCAGATCATATTGCTCGCTACGGCGTACAAATGTTACTTGATCTGATGATTTTCTACTGTTACAGCTTAATTCAACGCAAAATACTTTATCCTAACTTTTCCACAATATATCACAAACAGAAATAGTGTTATTTCATTGATATATTGTCAATTTAATCATAATAACTTTTGACATTTGGCGCATTCACCATTTTGAACAGAAACAATATAAATTCCTTTATACCGACTGTATCGCTAAATTTAAATAACCATTCTGTTAACTAAACTGAAGAATTATGATTTCATTTCATTCGCGTTAGTCCCTTTCTTCTATCTCACCATTTACAACGAAAGTATATCAAAATTTATCACGCAATGTTCCAATTCCATTGTTTTGCTAGTCGGAAAGCAGCGCCAATACCTCATTCTCGCATAAAACCGAGCGCCCAGAACGAGAACACGACTGTATTTCACCATCAAAGTTTGCAGCGTTCGTGATTTACTATGTGTTTTAATTTTTAATTAAGTGAGTAAGAGAAAAAAGAAACTAATCGACGGAACGCCGCGTTTGCCGGAAATTAAAAGCCAGCGAACAATTATCCCGTTCGTAGGAGTACAGTTTTATATCTTATTTATTCGATTTATTTTCAGTTTCTTGTATAACGATAGTATAAAATGTTTCCCTACAAAAAGTCAACTGGCTCGTTGGTCTAGGGGTATGATTTCCGCTTAGGGTGCGGGAGGTCCCGGGTTCAAATCCCGGACGAGCCCTGTAACTTTTTTTAATTCTTATCGATGAAAACGTAAAACTTTACGGATTTACGTTTTGTATGAAGCGTTCTGTGTTTGTTTTCACGAAGACGTGTCGAGTTATACACGAACATTTCAACAACTAAAATTTGCGAAGTTGTTAAAAGTTGGGGGATTAAGGTAAAGCCGTTAAAATGGTTGTTTTTTAAATGCTGTCAGCGTAGAGGGTTTTCAACAACTTTCTCCGACCACCTGGAAATCCGCCAAATCCTTGCCGATGTCTTCGCCGTCATACGCGATTGTAGTCGGAGAGTATGGAAGCTAAAAGCTCTCTAGAGGTAATATTAAATTCATTTAGATAAACATTAGTTTCAATTCTCCTGGATGGGAGAGATAACCTCGAAATAATATGAGGAATATACAGTCCAATTTAAAACTATCATATGTTTTATTTAAATAATTCAGAAAGCTGCTTATTGGTAATTAGATGGTAATATTTGGTATGAGAAAAAGCTTGTGGTGTTTCTTCTAGTAAAACGCAGTTGTTAGTATCAACAATATTTAGCCATATTTCGGGTAGAGCCATTGTGCCATTGATGGTTCTTATGGATTTAGGTTGAATAAAATATGTGTGCGGTCAGTTCTTATGACATCTTTCCTATTATTCAACTCCAATTTGTTCGATAGTTGTTACTTAATTTTGCTGTTAGTTTTTTTTGAGTTTTTAAACATTTCTTTATGTATGTGACTTTTATTAGGTTTGAGATTGTTTTTAAGATGATAAGATAGAAGTAATATTGACAAGTAATAGTGTAATCTGACAGTAATACGGAATATTGAAAATTTCGCATAGAATTAGATAAATGAAAATAATAGGGGAATAAGAATAAGAATATAAACGTGTAATTATACTTAACGAATAAATGAATATATAACAGGTCAATTGAAAAGTCTCCAGCCTGAAAGATATCAACATTATATCATTCACGAATATTTGGGTATGAGAAAGCTCTGTGCAAAATGGGTGCCGTCGAGCTGACTTTTGACCAAAAACAATGACGAGTTGATGATTCGGAGCAGTGTTTGAAGATGATCAAGCGTAATAAACCCGAGTTCTTGCGTCGATATATGACAATGGATGAAACATGATGAAGTCCAATTGACAGTCATCCGAGTGGACTGCATACGATGAACGATGTTGGGAAAACGCAACAGTCGGCTGGCAAGGTTATGGCGTCTGTATGTTGGGATGCGTATGGAATAATTGTTATTGACTACCTTGAAAAAGGAAGGACCATCAACAGCGACTATTACATAGCGTTATTGGACCCTTTGAAGGACGAAATCGTCGAAAAACGGCCGCATTTAAAGAAAAAGAAAATGCTGCTTCACCAAGACAATGCACCGTGTCACAAGTCAGTGAAAACGATGGCAAAAATCTATGAATGGGGCTTCGAATTGCTTCCTCAATAACCTTATTTTCCAGATCTGGCCCCCCAGCGACTATTTCCTGTTCTCAGATCTCAAAAGAATGCTCGCTGGGAAGAAATTTTCGTCGAATGAAGAAGTGACCGCCGAAACTGAGGCCTATTTTGAAACAAAGGACCAATAATAATACAAAAATGGTATCGAAAAGTGGTAAGGTGGTTATATTCAGTGTATCACCCTTGAAGGGAATTTTGCTTTTGAATGACTAATTTTGCCAAAAAAATGTGTTTTACTATGTTAGGCCGGGGATTTTTCAATTGTTCTGTTATTTATAAAAACTATTGTATTTGACTGATTTAGGTGAATTCATTTAAATAATTAGTCTTAACAAATTGTACGGTTAAATTACATATGAAAATATCCTGATATTAAAAATAAATTGGATAAATTACTTCTCATATTTCGAATAATTGAAAAAAGTGACATATTTTACATAAATATATTACCTTTTAGATTATACATCTTTGATATATAAGTTTTCAGTATACTTTTGGGATTATTAATTTAGAATTTTAAATAAAATATTTTTTCATGTGCCTTTTTTTTAAATAAAACAACTATTAATCCCATCAAATGTTATTATTTTATACGAATGTGTACTGTAATATAATATATCATATATTGGCATGAAGTTAGATTTTCAATGATTCGATGATTTTTCAATACATGTTTCAAAATCTGAAATATAAATTTAAACTTGGTAGTATAGCTAAACTTAACTTAAACTAAGTGTTAATTACAATAAAGGTACAAAAACTCAAACATTCATTTGGATTCAATTAAATTTTATTAATATCATTATCACAAACTAAGCTCCCAATTACATATTTGCGTCAATATTAAATAAATTTATTTAATCTTTCCACGACAGATTATTGACCGAAATAATGTTTTGAACGCGCCGCTGAAGTAAATCAACGTAAAAATATGTCCTTCTGTAAGTCGCATATTAATGATCTGTCAGTTTTATTCCTTATCGTCATTTTGCTTGAGAATTAGTGTCTGTTGTCCGGGCGATCTAATGAGAAACGGGAAAAAACCGGCAAATACTATTTTTAGCTGATTCGAGCAGAAAAGCTGATGGCAAAAAAACAAAAGAAGATCGATGTTATGAAAAATGATCATTAAAAATTAATTCTTGGAATGGTTGCAGATTTTATCATAAATTCAAAAATATTACTCGGTATTTTTTAAATAGAAGTAATGAGAGTTGTATGACAAATAAGATGAAGGCAATGATAAGAGAAGCATTATTAGGTATTAAAATATATCTTATTTTACAATGTTCCAAATAATGTTTTTCTACTTCTAGTCTAAAGGGATTTGTATTTTCTTTTTTTCCACTGGTGTTCCAGCATGACACTACCTTAAAATCAATTGCTACTGCATTTAGCTTTATAAAACACTATCTAGAATTAGACACTTTGTGACATAGTCTTAGCTACCTCACGCACTCCTACTTATTCTTTATTATTTATCGTGCACTATTTTTAACAAGTGGTACTCTAATTTGATCATAATCAAAATATGTCATGATAAAATAATTTTGGTCAAGGTCTTCCATCGAACGTATGTTGATATTGTTGAGTTTAGTTGAAATGTTTAGTAAACAACTAAAATTAATACATTCATGGAAAAAATTCAGAATAATCAATGAAAACAACGAAGACGATGAAAGCTTACTAAAAGGACATACAATTTTTAAAATATCGCAACTGAAACGAAATTAATAAATAAACTCAAAAAGTGACAAAAGACCTGGTGAATACTAACGGCAAGTTAGCTTTATAATCTTTAAAAAAATTTGTTGGTTATTTTGGCTCTTAATACTGGCTAACAAATTACCTTACTATAAACATGTTGAGGCCTGTATTGAATTATAACATTCTAATATGGGGGCTGAGAAGTTCAGTGATTAGAAATGCAGAGTTCAGAAACAAAAGTTTTAGAAATAAATATAGGTCATGATCACTAGGATTGACTGGAAACCTTGAAATAACATCCAAACAATGGGTTTGTGCTTGATGACTATGTTATAATTGATCTGAACTGTATAGTGAGTATATTTTATAATTAGACAATAACTCATTAAAATTTCTTAGGTTTCATCAACATGTTTTAACTAAAATGTGTAGAGTAGCACTATTCGTTTCTTTTCAACTGATATTACATTACACTAGACCAAATGGTTTAATTCTCTTGAATCACCTTGTATGATCTGCACCGTCGGATAAAGTGTTTATTCATGACTACCGGTAAGCTATTTAATGGTGTCTATTTTCAAAACTCTATGGAGATCACTATTTCTGAAGTACCACCGGGCACTAACAGGATGACAATTCTTATACGGAAACCGCTGAATTATGTCGAGATTGCTCTACTTGGCTAATACATTTTTCTAAATAAGCATATAGCACTTGGATTTTATTTATTCTAATAGTTATGTACGCATTTTTCTTAAATGTAAAATTCATGTGGTCAGATTTCATCTCATTCAAACTGATTATCCGTTGCTTGGTCCAATTCTTAATTTTAGTTTCTGACATTGGAAATTTTATTGCTACTTCTTGGTACTACTTACCTATGGCCATTATGGCATCGTGACTATGTTGAAACTTAGGAATATCACCGATAACATCAGATAAATAAGCTACCCTGCGACACTCTCGCTTTTATTTCTTATTTTTCCTTTAAATTAAATTAATTTAAATTTGTGCTTATAATTTCTTTAATAGGCATCTTTATATTCAATCCTGAAAGCTCTATTCAAAATATAAGATTTTAACAAAACTGCAAACTCTTTGGATGATATCTTCCTTAATTCAAAAGTAAACCTTTAATGCCACACCTTATCAAAAGCTTGCGCTATATCTAGCAAAACGGTAGAACAAACTGATCTTTCAATTATATCCGTAATTCTAATTACGGAATTTGGTCTATAGCGTTTTTCTCTGAAGCCAAACTGATGTGTTGGATTATGTTGTTATCCTCTATTAGCGGTTTCAAAGTTCATCAAGTTTAAATGCAATTTTTCCAAGGGAATGACCTGTAAGATGTAATATCATTTGGCATATAGGTCATAGGAGATATCTTTGCTATAATTTCCGCTATTTCCCATATCGTAGGTAACGATTTTAATCTAATATAATACTTAATTAAGTATGAAATTTTGACCATTGCTTTAAATTGTTAAAAAACTCTTTATGATTTCTCCTTAGTCCAAGTCCGATGTTTTTTTAGAGTTAATGATTTCTTTTATTTCTATTGCAATTTTTATTGAAGTAGTATGTTTAATAAATCCAGTTTTTTTAGTTATACAAACTGACATAAAAAGTGATGTTAAACATGCCACAATGCATTAGTCTACCTTACACTAAGTAAACACAATTATAAATATTTGTAAGCTTAAGCAAAGTTAAATGCTTAATACCCTTATGATTGCCTTAGATGATTAATATAAATACATCAGTATTTATAGAGTAATATTGAGTTTTAAAACGATACCTACGATGAGCTTAATTCGGTTAATATAAAAGCTATGATATAAAATTAGGAAACATTGGAGGGAAATAACAGGCATAATCAAATATCGAACAGTGCGGCATCAGCCAAACTGAATGGGTTAACCACGTCACTGGATCCGGAGCGAGTCTGTGGCCGGCCGGCCAATAGGAGGCAGGGCCAAAAAGGCCAAAACAAATGGGGGCCATTAGACTGCGGTGGAGGAATAATGACTTCGGTCGCTATCGAGTACAGTCGTCCTCAAAAACAAACCACTCCGGACCGGTCCAGTCTCGCTATGGATCTATATCCGTCGACTTCGAACGCGAGGTCAAATGGGGTCCGACAAAAAACCAACAGAAAAGCGTGGGGTGAAATATTGCTCGACAAAAAAAGGGCTGTGAATAAGATATTAACCAATTAATCTAGATAGCTTTATATCCGGAGGATATATACCTAAAAGGAACCGCAATGTAGGAGTTATGTACTCAATAAATATTTTCACTAATGTTAATAAAATAATTAACTCATATTTGCTAGTTATATTTCAGGACTCGTTGCTAAGGCTGGGTATGACCTTACAAATGCTTTTGTCTGTATGTTTTTATTTCAATTTGAAGAAAAAGGCGGCTGAATGTCATTAAGTGCTGTATGAAGCTTATACTCTAGCGGTTTCAACTGGATTCGACGTTTTAAAAGTGATAATTTTGACAACAAAGACAAATAGCGTTCTGGACAGACAAACAATTTTGAAGGTAAAGACTTCAAGGAAGGCTCTATTTGCGCAAAATACGGGCAAATGCACAACAGTATTATTTTTCAGTATACTATATATTTTCATAATGCTCGACCACAAGTTGCAAAGCCCGAAAATATACTAGGAAACATGAATGATGAAACGTGATCAGCCTGAACAGTTCTTATGAAGATGGAAAATAATTGGTTAATTCGTGGATAACCTCAAAAGATATATCGTTCTATGGATGTCTTCGTGTAATTTATTGAATGAAACTATGTTTCCCTTAACACTTTATTAATAACACCAACTATTATACAACTAATTAACTAATGAAAATGTATGAATGTTTGATTATTGAATGGATGATTGTTGATTGAATGTAAGTTGCTTGGATGTCGAAAGATGAATGAATCTACTGTCTATTTTTCTGTGTACCCTTGATCGTTTTTGGTCAATCTTATTCTGTGGCCAGTTCGCGATAAGAAGAAGAGGCCTGACGTCACTACAGTTTTTTCGACATGTATCGCCAAAGATAGGAAAAACCAGCGACTAACGATGGACAATAAAGGATATAGTACCGCTCTTTTACAAAAATATTTAAATTAAAAAAAAATCGTTTAAAACTAATTTATAGGCCTGGGAGAGATATTGTATTGAGATCGAAGCAGATCTGAAGTGCAGACAAAATAAGAAGCAACATCAGAAAAGATAATGCATTTTAAGGGTTTTTCTCTGAAAAATTATTAGTTAATTATGTTGTTAGCTACGATTTCCTTTTTTTTGCAGTCTTTTTGGGTGTATACGGATTCTGCGAGAAATTCAATTGCCTTTTTGGTAGTTGCTGTATGAAAACAATGGTCTGAATGTTACAAATAATTTTTACTCTGTTTAGAGATTTGTTATTCTCCCCATTTACTTTAATTTGTTATTCAATGACAGTGTTGATTGCTTTATTTTGTGTCTACTCACTTCACTTGAACAGAACAAAATTAAATATTTCCTCATCACTCATTATTTCGTAAATATTTGTATAATTTAATAACGAAGAACTACGCTTTATATTTTAATATTTGTTATTTCCTAAATTTATTATCTTTGACCATTTGCACCTCTTTTCCATTATTTGTTCGGATTACCATCTTCTCGTTCTGTTATTATAGATGGTTAGTTTTAGTGGCAAGTTTATCCATTAATTTTACTATGACCCTATCGGTTTCTTTCCTAGAACTTCTTTACTGACTGTTTCAATATCTCTCTTTTTTTTTGAAGACTTAATATTTATATAATATATATTATTTTTGCGACATCCCGTCTTTATTATATGATGAACCTACACATTCTTCATATTAGAGTTCTGGAGATCTCTATTCGCTGAAGTTTTAGCTTTTTTAAATTAATTCTTTAATATCTTTGAAGCTGTTTATGTCTTTGTAGTCTAATTTTGAATATTTGCATGCAAATCACCAGAAAAGTTATCATCAAATGAGTTGGAAAACGATTGGAATAAGTAGGCTTGACGAATTACTAAAGATTGTCAGCATATGAATAGTCAATCTGAATGTGCTGATTAATATCTATTGTTTTTAGCTCACCTTTTATAATAAATCAAGTCATTAAAAAGAACTAGCACTTAACAATATTAAAACCTATATATTTCTGACTTAATTTTCTTTGTTTTATGAAAAATTCAAAAAGTTAAACTATTAGATGACTCGGCAATTAGAATATGACTGAATAAAGAACAATATAGCCTTATTAGAGGTAAAATATAGACAATCAGTATTATATAAATTAGAATATTGAAGAAAGATATATACTGTACATATGTCGCGACCAATCACATCTGTCCTCGGGTATCTAAATAATAAGATTAATATTGCTATATAAGGCATATCCTTACTCTCTACTAAGCATTCTTTTAATTCATAAGAACTTATTTAAGATGTAATAAATGAAAATGAGGTTTAGTAATATTTCTAAAATTTAACTTGATTAAAGTTAGAATATATATTTTCTTGGATTATCCGTCGAAATATCAGAAAATCGTCGACAAAATAAAAGAGTTCTAATTGAGCTGCCACTCATAACAAGAAAGAAATTATCTCTCACCCAATCCAAACACGGAAGTCTTCGCGCTGAAGGTTTCGTGCTCATTTCACTATTGCTGGGACTCGCGTTTGAATCAGTCTTGACGTACAATCGATGTCTGAAAGAACTTGGAATGGTGCTTCTATTTTTATACCAGTCTTTACTTTAAAATACAAGAAGACTAGCGATATAGATATATTAGATAGAAGATAAATTAAATTCATGGATAAACTGATTTAATATAGACATATAATATAGAGAGCTTACTAATTAAATTGTGTAATTTATATATTTTTAATTCATTTTAAAATACAAAATATGAAATATAATTAAAAAACGTATTTAGTAGACTATTGTAATTCAAATGGCTTTTCGTTGCTATTTATTATCCATTTCTGTACTTTTGATATTAGTCAACTACGATTAACATTTTATCCCCTATTGTTAATGTTTTATTTTGTATTTATATACATTATTAAAAAAAGGATTGGTTATTTGAAAGATCTAAATTATCCGCACATAATAAGTTGGTGCTATACAAGCATATACTAAAACTTAAGTTATGGGGATGTTCTGCGGAAAATAATATCAACATGATACAAGTATTTCAGAATAAAACACTGAGAAATATTATTGGTGTTTCCAGATATTACAGAAACAATTACTTAGACCGATATCTTCGAATTTCAACTGTTATAGAGAAAGTTAAGAGATTTGCAACAAGAAAAGAGGAAAAACATTCCTATATAAACATCGAAATGCTGCAACACTGAATTACGATGCATTACGATGCAGCCTTAAGAGAACAAAATCGTGAAGTGCAGTGTTTGGCAAAAACACTGAAAAATTAAAAAAAATATTTCATTTAATTTATAGAGACTAAGGACCAATGCGTATTCCTAGATAAGCAACTAGTTTTAAGTTAGTTGGCAACGACTAGTACTAATATATTAATAAAACCATTACGTTTAAAATAAGTAAAAATACACGTTGAAAATATAATGAATATTAGAAAACTCTATATTAAAATGTTCATATTCATTCATTTTTGCGCTAATTTTTTTGAATAGTGCTATTGAGTCCCAACAAACAAAACCCAAAATGATCAGATTATTTTAATGGTACAAAAATGAATGCTTAAAGAATATGCACATGAATTGATTGCCGGTACTATATCAAGAATGGTGTCAACTAATAACGAAAATAATTGGAATAAATTCCGAATAAAAATCAGTACAACAGGTATGATTAATTTGTGAATTATAGCATTTTGAGTGGAGCAACTTTTATTATTGTGAAAAAAATGGACAAAACGGAATTTCGCGTGTTGATAAAATATTGCTTTTTGAAGGGAAAAATACAGTCGAAGCAAAAACTTGGCTTGATGCCGAGTTTCCGGACACTATCCCAAAAATATCAATCATCAGGGATTGGTATGCTAAGTTGAGACGTGGTGAAATGAGTGAACGCAGTGGACACCCGAAAGAGGTTGTTACCGACGAAAACATTTCAAAAAGCTACAAAATGATTTTCAATGACCGTAAATTGAAATTGAATGAAATAGCAGACTCTCTAAAGATATCAACTGAACGTGTACATCATATCATTCACGAATATTTGGGTATGAGAAAGCTCTGTGCAAAGTGGGTGCCGCATGAGCTCACTTTTGACCAAAAGCAACAATGAGTCGATGATTGGGAGCAGTGTTCGAAGAAGATGATCAAGTGTAACAAACCCGAGTTTTTGGGTCGATATATGATAGTAACAGTCGGTTGGCAAGGATATGGCGTCTGTATTTTGGGATGCGCTTGGAATAGTTTTCATTGACTACCTTGAAAAAGGAAGGTCCATCAACAGCGGCTATTATATAGCGTTATTGGACCATTTGAAGGACGAAATCGCCGAAAAACGACCGCACTTGAAGAACTTTTAGTTACCCGAAATGTCAACATCATACTACTTTTCTTTCCTGATTCAGAATACCTTTAATTTTTACGTATTACTTAACTGTTGGGCTGGCTCGAAATGCATATTTTGGAGGTGCTATTTGCGAATACTTTGTAAATAACCAATTGAAAACCATATTAAATTGGACTGAGCTTGAAAAAAGGCATATTCAAATTTATAAAAAACATTTTACTGGAATTTAATTTTAAAGTGATATTTATGCCCAATATTAAGTATATTCTCCTAAAAATTAATGGTTATTGTTATTAATGTATTTATATTAGGCCTGTACTAACAAGGATTTACAATAGATGATACTAGTTTTTAGTGAGTTGAAAATGTTTGAATTTGTAACGAGTAAATAAAGCGGTAAATTTGCATTTTTTACAACAATTTTAAGAAATATTGATTGATGGATAATAGTTTGAATAAAATACATTGTACCGACTTTTCACAATAAAACTTCAAATTAAAAAGAAATCCTTTAAAACTAACTTTTCGACCAAATATTTTTACAGAACTTATAACAAATCATATGCCATGGAGTTGTTTATATTTCTTTCATTTCTCATAAATATAAAAGAAAAAAACTTCATCCATGCCTCTGTATAAAGTAAATCCTCCGTTTTCGGATCTAAAAAACCGACGTTCTGAATAAAATTTGTACTCTCGGATCGACATCATCTGTTTTGAAACCTTTAAATTGGTACATTTTTCTTCTACTTTTTTTCCTCTTGTCTTGCTCCTCCGGTTCGCCGAAATGTTTATCTTTGATTCGTTCGTAAAACGGAATATCGGAACGTTTTAAATCAATAGGGCGATGCTACTTTTACGGCCTCTATGTTGGAACAGGTCGTTATGTACAAATTTGGAGCAGACGGGATACAAATGCCAAAATCATCCATCTTCTCACAAAAACAACCAACTATTTTGTTTGTGTTCTTGTCAATAGGAACAAAATAATCTACAATCCAGCTTAAAAACTAGTTTTGTGGGTTTCAATATATATATATATATATATATATATATATATATATATATATATATATAATATAATATATATATATATATATATATATATATATATATATATATATATATATATTTAGTATAATCCGATTATTCGATGTATTAAATATTCTGGAGGATTAAATAAACGTGGTTTCTAATGGAAAATTTACTTCTGAATGGTAGTTTTTATTTATAATTGAATATTGAGTTTCTTTAAAGACTGTGTAAGGTATGTTACAAGTTCGCATAAAACATATATTACACAGGCTAATACAAATGTCACTCTGTCAAAACAGAGTAAAAATAGCTATTTGAAAAAAAATTGTTATTGCGAAATAATATATTAGATATATGGATGTTCAAAAAAATCTGGATGCTCTACGTCTAGATATAAGAATCCAGAAATATTCTTTTATGATAATTTGATGATGTTATTCCTTAATGAACTGAAGTTTTTATTAATGTACAGTATATAGGTTGATAGTTTTTCATAGCATGAAGCCAATTGAAAGATATGTATTATTTGAATAGCCAGAAACTTTCAAAGTTATCTTGTTTTATGTTCAAAAATTCAAAGTTTAATGTTTCTCGATAGTTTAATAGTTTATTGAAATGTATTCAACTTCTACAGAGGTGTTTTTGTTCATATTTTGTCGGTTTACATCTGAAGTTGGATGGATTATCATTGTTAAGATTGATCAGCAATAATTGATGCTAATTTTTCATTCACAGTCACTTTTATTTTTAGTTGCAGTTTATTTGTAGCTCTTGTGATTCTCAATGAAGTAGAGCCTTTTCAGAACACTAGTTGATAAATACACAAGGCATAAATGGAAAACACACGTTTTCAAAAGATGGCGTCAATAGACAATGGGGGCTCTAAATGGTGAACGAAATTTAACACGTCAAAGTAAAACACATGTCTACACTTCGTCATCATAACTTTTTCAAATTTGACAAATCGTGATGTATATCTAAGTGAGAACACATGTATTGCTTTGTGTCCATCAAGCGCCAAAAAGCTGCACCTTAAGCAAAAGTTTATAGTTAGAATGATTATAGAGACCTTGACAGATGGAATTGAAGGAGTTGTTGGACGAAGATTGTTGCCAAACTTAGCAACAGCGTGACTACTTATTAGATCTTATTAATATAAAAGCTCAACTAAACTCACAAAATTTTAATAAATGGTTAAAAAAGAAGAACAAAGTTTAAAGACGTTGAATGGTGTTTTCTTGTATGTAAAATATCGTGGGACCAAGTTTCTACATAAAAAAAGAAGCTAAATTTTCGTAGTTAAAAAAATTTGATCCAACATATCGGAGACAGAAATTAAAAGAAAAACAGGTGATAACTAAACTATTCTATATTTATAACTATCTCTTATTATATTATTTTAACTACTACCAAATGACTACTTTGAAGTCGGCGCCGAACCCAAACCGCCTTCAAAGTTAAGTGACAAGTTGGTAGTAGTTAAAACAATATTGTAAATAGATAAATAGGATAAATAGATGGTAGGTATTAAGCTAGATTGTGTGTATATAGTGGAACATAAAATACGTGCAGTAGATGGTATTTAACCTATTTAGGTTTTTGATTATTTTTATTTAGTTATTATAACCATTATTATGTACATATATTATTTTACAATTTTTTTGTGTTACTTATTTACTTTTTGAAGTCGGTTCAATGTTTTTGTTTAAAATATTTTATTATTCTCTTTTTAGTGTTAGAGACTTACTCAATAAATTACGCAGTTATTTTATTTAATATTACTAAAAAGGTGCAGCCCGTATGATGAAAAATAGGAATAAAGAATGCAATGATTGAAAATAAGGAGCTTTTCAGGCCCCGGGTTCCACTATCTAGCCCAAGTGATTTGACAAATGTTTTAACTAAACAACAACAAAAAATACAATTAAAAGTCGGTTAAAAATACCTTTGTTGCATTATAATGTCCGTTCGCATATGGTTGAAGAGGTTAAATATTTTCATTAAACGTTGAAATGGAACATTCTACCCTAAACGCCGTATTCTCCAGATATTGCTCTTGCGGAAGACGAATTTTAACGACACGGAATTCGCATGTTACCCGAAAGATAAGTTAAGGTTGTCTATAGAGGTGGACAGTATTTACTTGAATAAATATGTTACCGTTTTTGTGTATTAAATTTGGAAAATAATGGCTCGCTTTAATTTGTTCTCCTAATATACCTTCTATGTATTTTTGTATTTCTCTTCTTTTGGTAGAAATGGATATGATTCAATAAAAATATTTTATCAATTTTAGATAGTTTTACCTAAAACTTGCATACATTTATGACTGATGCACTATTATAATGTAAATTGTAAATTTCTAGTCGTCTAAGGAAAGTTTATTGTATGTTTAAAAGTTAAAGTGAATGTCTCAGACATAAAAGTATTGATACTTTGATACCCAGAAAATTCTGAATATAAATACCTTCTAATGAACCAACCCCATAACATCGCTTCCAAATAAAACCCCAAGTTTCTAACCGATCTGATGTCTCTTTTTCCTCTGCCTCCCACACGCCCTTCAGCCCCAGTACTCATTCTAAAATGCCATGTAATAAGATTACATTATTTACCGTTTTAGTCGATGTTTGATGCGGAAAGTCAAAAGGATTTTCCTTGTATACCGATTTAAACCACTTAGTTTTCGTAAACACTCCTTATATCAATTTCATTAGTTTCTTCAGGGGTCGCGGGAGGGGACCACGGAGTGGGGGCGGCGGCTTTGGTTGTAGCTTGGCGCGTAATTTCTACAAGTAAATTTTCATTAGGTGGATGTTGGAGGGGCTTTTCATCAAACGAATTCGAATTTAGAGCACCTAACGCTCTTAAACGGCGAGCGATTTGTCTTAATACACATCAACAGTAAGCGAATCTTCATTCATTACTAGGCTACACGAAGTACATGAAATAAAAGTAAAAATATGTTTATTTAAATGCTGTATATTAATTAAAACATAAAATAAAGCACATTGATTGAAAATTACTCGTTCTGACGATTTTCAGAAACCTATATGGAATTGTTCAATTAGGTCTATTTTGAAATAAAATTCAAATGAGTTATTAACTTTTTTCATTAAACATATGTCCACTTATAAAGTGAAAATTGGGAATGCAACAATAAATAAATAAATGACTGGCCATTTAAGTGAATTTGAAGATAATTACTATTGAAATAGTTTAAAAGTTGGATTATTCATCTAGTTACGTTAAAGAAAGCACCGTTTTGTGATTTAACAATCGGATTGATATGAGTCTTACAAACACTACCAAGAAAGGAAATTATAAAGTTTGATTCATGCAGCATTTCAATTAAAAAATGCCCCACATGTTTGCTAAATAGTTATTATGATCTCACATCCAGAAGAATAGCCAAAGAAACTAAAAGCTAGCTATTTGACTGCTAGTGGTAATAGTTAAGGTATTTGAAAAAAATTCTATTAAAATTATTACAGGTATCTATAGAAATATAAAATCCAATACGTGCACATACGTTTGGTTTTATGAAGAAACATTTAACAATTAACTAGGCATATAAAATCAAAGAAGTCATTGAAAAAATCTACGAAGATAAAAAATAGTTTGCTTAATTATTATCCAAGATGTAGCCCAAGCCTTCAAGAAAGTTTGGTATGCGGAACTTAATACATAGACTTATGAAAATGTTACCAAAGCAACACACTGAACCCCTAAACTCTTACATCTCAGCCAGTATGTATAGAGTAATAAAATAAGCTAAAGTAAGAATACCACAGAGAAGTGTATTGGCACCAATTCTTACCAAATTTACAGATGTGATATATTTAAATAGAAAATATCACCATAAGTACATTTGCTGCTGTTACTGCGACAGTCTTGTGCCACAGTATAAATAACTAGACCCAGAACGGGGAATAAAGGTTAAGAAAAGCAAGTCATTATCTTATCATCAACGCTAATTATCTTGGGATAAATTTTGTTGCAAAACTCGGTTGGAAAGAGCACATTAAATTAAACAGATGGAAACAATAATGAAAACTGTATTCATGGAAAACGGAAATCAAAATGGAAGATCTCACTTTCTCGTATATAATAAGTTATTGTCGTATGAACACATTTTAAGGTACACACAGACAACATAGCAATGACTACCAACATCAATACTTTCAGATACTAACTGTTACTTAGCAAATCACCAAAATCCCAAAGAAATATGAAGAGATATTTCACTTATATGTTAATACCGAAGTATTTCTATTCTTGGGTAATACTCAAGCAGGATGCAGACTTAAAATAACGAAATAATTTGATCTTGTAGTGCATTGAAGTGTATTTACTAGAAAAAACACCAGTGTTAATTAATATATGAACATTGTAACTCCAGAAACTCTAATAGAATAATGTAAGTAATGACAGATGGGTACTCCTAGATCACCCTCTTCTTATTATTCCTAAAACGTTACATGAACTTATGTACCTTAATATTTTTTAAATCCTCAACTATGTTTAGGACTGTTATTAATCCGATAAGACATGTTTAAATATTGATATTACTTCAACGGTCCACAAGCAAATAATATACACGCGAATTAAATTAATCGCACACTTAAGAAAATATTAGTTGTGAAATAAATGAAGATATTGTTAAGAAAATTTATTTAAAAAGGCATTGTTAAAAAAAGAGCCAAAGAACAGATGTCAGAAATTTTAAAATAATTCGTACAGTCACACATTAATTGAAATTATTGTATCCATAAATATGTATCAATATAACCAAATTCATAATTAATTTCTTTTGTTCTAATTAACAGAAATTGTGAAGATTTATTAAAGCCCCGATCGAAGGCCTGACAACTTTTCCCTTTATTAAATAATATTAATAAAACTGAAACATAATGTAGACGGCTCGAGACTTTCAGTAAATTGAGTTAAAAATTTAACTGGATCAAAATTTGGGGAATTTAAGCTAAGCAATTTTGTTTATTTAAATATATAATCTTGTAGGCGTCAGTGTTATTGCTTTTAATATGATTACATTGAACTTTGTTGGTAAATTTACACATATTTTTGTCTCTTAAGAAATACATTATTTTAATTAATAATTTTTAATTTGAAAATTATTTACCAAACAAGTTGGTTTAAAGTAATAACTGTCATTACAATGATTAATAGTGTTCAAGTAGTTTAACTTAACATTTTACACTAGTAATTATGCAAAATATGTTTTACATTTCACTTATTGGTTCTAGAATTTTTAAGATGTTTTACATGGTAGAAAAATATACGGTACATACAGGAGATGAGTAAAATAATATGAACACCTTACATATATAAAATATTTAATTATTAATAAGTTGTTGAAAAATAATTTGCTTTTAAAGGAGCTGAAATTCTTCGCGGAATAGATTC
Source organism: Rhynchophorus ferrugineus (assembly GCF_030347505.1). Lineage (NCBI taxonomy): Eukaryota > Metazoa > Arthropoda > Insecta > Coleoptera > Curculionidae > Rhynchophorus > Rhynchophorus ferrugineus. Next base: position 49,499,493 of record NW_027472580.1, read on the forward strand.
ATAGAATGTCTGAATAGTTTTCTCTCAGAATGTTCTCCAATTTTTGCACTAAAAGATCTGCCAATTGCTTCAATGATGTTGGAGATGGAAATCTACTCCTCATTCTCTGCTCTAAAATTTATCATAGTGATTCAATTATGTTGAGGTCTGGCGATTGTGTTAATCAGAGAAGATGTTTGATGATATTCTGATGATCCTCAAAATAATTCCTGAATCATTTTGACACAGCTATGTATGTATGAGCGCATTTACAATTTGGAATATGAGAGAATTTGGCCTCATTATGCTAGTTATAATAAGAAATTCATATTCATTTGCAATAATCCGGCTAGTGATTTGAAGGAAAGGGCCGAATCTAGATCATAGGCTTCTTTTGCGTGTCCCCATTTGTAAGCTCGACCGTTTGTAGAAAAAGTGTAAAGAATGATTCATATGATGAACAATATTATCAAATTAGCGCTAACTTCTGCTATTACTTTTCCTTAAACAATTCATAGACGCTTCCGCTAATTGAGCATCAAAAATTTTGTCCATTTCCGAAGTGAATACAAGATATGTAAATATGTATGTAAATATGTATGTAAAATATGTATGTATATATGTATGTAAAGGAAGCAAGGAAGAAGTGGTGCCAACATATAACGAGATGTGTTATATTGCATGTTGTTTATATTATTTTGTTTATCCCCTTAGGTTAAAATACTCAAATGTTGAAATGATAATGTTACAGTTTAGATTTATTTTCTTTTAGATTCCATATCCCTTTTCAAACATTTTTGTCACTCTTGTTGCATTTGTTGAACATTAAGAAATTATTAAATTATTCTCAAGCCAGAGAGAGTTAATTTGACTCTGTATAAAGTGGTAACAATTATCATTTTAGTTCACTGGTATTTGCTGTAATTTTTTGATTTGTTGCATTAGAAGGTCTGTTGTTTTGATAAACATAATTTATTTCTAATATAAAGCAAGTTTTCTTACAAATGTTTACATCCAGCTGATTTAAAATATTAAAATAAATTATATATATAATCTCTGTTTATTGTTTTATCAGTCTCTAGGTAATCCAATAATAAAATTCTTTTACATTCCAAAAAACCTTAATCTCTTATTTTGATTCACAATTATGGATTCTGTTTGTATATAAAGCGTTTTGGAAATACATATCTACAGCCTAAATATTGTTCAAACTGAATGATGAAATCCATAGAGCCATATATAAGTTCAGCAACCCTTTTTCTACTATTGTATTTGAAGCCTTTTTTCCTTTTAATTTTATTTTTCCTTTTGAGTTAATAATTTTTATCAATAATAATTTTTTTCTTTATAATATTTGCAAATTATTTTCGATAGTATACGTGGGTGGCATTATGGCGAGAGAAATCCCTGTGGATGAAATAAAGTTTTGGTTTCACAGGTCTAAAACTAATATTAAAGACAATTTCAAGATTATATATTCATATAAAATGACTATTATTCGATCAGAGATTCGTTTTATAAAATAAACAATTCTATTCGTGAAAATTACTCTTTATCAGGAAGCATAGACGCACGACTAGAAAGAAGAAAAAACAGCATTTCGCCGACGACGACCGCCCTCTTTATGCGAGGTACTGAACTGCGGCAGGCAATCGGCCCGAGGCAAACCGAGATGAAATGACAATATGGGGATCCAGTGTTTGCACATCGTATTTATGTTTGTTTTTGCGCGGAAAAGACGAACGGCATGCCGCAAAATATACACGGCCTACTTCACGCATAAAAAAATAGATATATCGAGAACATTTTCATCAGTTAGTGAAACCACTATTAGGTTTAACTAATTAAGATTTATAGAGAAAACAAACTCGATAATTTCAAGTTATATTAAATTTATATGCCATAAATTTATAATAAGTTAAAATATTAGCTGAAAAGATTGATAGGAACCGATTAATTCATATTTATAAAAATGATACTTATAGTTTATTCAAGTATTTTGCATTCATTCAAGGCCTGTCGCAATTAGTAAATTTATTTCAGAATCAGACAATATTTTCCTTCTCATTTTATTTTAGTTAAAAAGAGACATAATGCTGTCTAATTAGTTCTAACGCGTAAACGAATGAGCCTGTCAAAGTCGTCCGGTTGTTCTCACATATGCAAAATTCTTGAAAACAATAGTGATAAGAGAGCAATAGAGATAACTCTAATTTATATATAATATTATTTTATAATTAACTTAAATGGCTTTATAATTAACTGTAGTTTTTTAATAAATTATAATGTTAAAAAAATATATTTGATAACATTTTCGTTCAATTATTTTATTTAGATTAGAATTTTGTTGTATGTCGAAGCAAAACTGAACTAAAACTCAGAGTTGATGGGGCAACATTGCGACGTTTTAACGTTACAAATTTAGATTAGGTATGTACAAAATAAATTCGAATAGGCTATATGTCGTTACAGTTAATAAGATACAGTTTGCTATTTATGTGTTATGCCTGATCGAAGAAATCAAAATGTTAAATGTTTCCGGTAAACAACTAAATGATATTAGATCATACAGCCTTATTATTCAATTAAAACTTGTTTTGACGCTTCGGCATCTCGGACCATCAGTTTGAATTCAGATAAAACTCCGATTATCGATTCATTGAATGAGAAAAATCTATTTAGAACTTTTCTTAGACGTCTTAGATAATATTAATAATATGCTTCAAAAGCAATATGTAAATACGAATGTTAAAAAGTATCTGGAAAACTATATGTAACCAGCGGCCAAACAGTGAAGAACAAGATTCAATGAGCTCAAATGTTTTTCTACAATTATACCAGCTAAGAACTAGAAAAAACGCCGGTTCTGAATTTAAATAACACTGCTATATTATGCGATAATAGTGCCAAATATTTAGGAATTACGTAAAAATTAACTTATTGTTTTAACTTAATAATGTTAGCCAATGTCGAAATGAAATTGAAATATATCGATTTTTCATTTAATTTAAACTTTGGCAGTGAAAATAGGCAATAACGTCCTTGATTTTCGCTTAGGCTTTAAAATCTACTGATTTTACGATTTTTTTTAAACACGCATTTTACGAAGATCTGCAACCGGACCTTAAGTTAACTTTCCAAAAAATCCAAAAGTTAGCGTTGAATGAAGTGCTAAAAATTAATAATTTTAAATTTATATAATGAATATTGTGGTAATACAATATGGGCGGGCAAACTATAATATTAACATATTTATTTTTCCATAACAAATGTTATCACTGTAAGTTTATACTATTTCTTCACTATATAGGAGATATAAACTATAGTGATATATTTCTAGAGCATGAAGGATGTTCTAGCTTACTTCTTCAATTTAAAATGAGTGCCAAATATATCCCAAGACAAAAAGCTGAAATTCATCTCTGGATTGAATGCAGGTTTAATATCGCAATATGAAAGGTAATGTTGGACTATTGATGGTTAATATAAGGACGTAAAACAATTGTAAATGAAAGTGGAGAAGCTGTAGGTCAAATATGAGTAAAAATCAAACTTTAAAATTCAGTGAAAATTCATTTCAAATCAATGCAGCTGAAGCTGTAAGGCCACAAAATCTTGATGATGAAATTGAAGATGTTTGAAAACCTCTAGCCATAAACTATTCTAATTACACATTCAATATTTGAAAAGCATACATCTGGTACAAACATCGCAACTCAAGGTGTAAGACCATGAAAGGTGGACTGAAGTTTCAGTGAATTAAGATCTCCGTCGACTAGAATTTGGACAGAAGCGTGCAGTTGTATTGCAGGTATATAGCCATTACGGGGCGTTTGTAGGTCAGCTTCTCAAGTGTAAACTAATGGAATCCGGAGTCACCAAACTTGAGAAACCATTTTACACAGGGTATACCGCATGTTAAAATCAATAATAATTAACGAAATGTGATAATTTGATAAGTTCCGCTGATTTAGATGTTTATTATCGATGTCGTCGACACCCGTAAATCACCGCCAATCGTACACCTACGAAAAAGGTAAAATATAAACGGCCCAACCGAATATATGAATAGATTGAGGACGGTAATGGAAAGGTCGGCGTATATTGAAATAATCCGATTTACTTTCGCGACGTTTATTTTCCTTTTCGGGAGGGGAAAGCTATTGAAAAGCTTTCGGTTTTCTAGCCGGCTCGCTGAAATATATTGCCTGTAATCAGAAATTATAGATTTCCTTTTCCCACTTTGAATCCATTACAACTTCTATGTAGAAAATAACGGCTACTTTTAAGGAATTAACATCTCACTTCATTTAGTGTGATTTAAACCATCTTATTATCGAACAATTTTCGCTTCATTACTAATATTTAATTCGGTATGTTTTTAAAGATCCTATGTTAAGATGATTTGGTTTAATTAAATTTGGGTTTGTGAGAAACACACACTTTTAATTTTGAGATATTATTTTTATCACAGAAATAAATGTTAATATTTTAATATAATACTTTTCTAGCAGCAGTTAATTTAGAGAATAGATGGAGGTCAGAGAGATTTATATTCGAAGAACAACCTGGATATTCGCATTTAACATTACAATTTATATCTAAACTCAATGATTTTAGTGGTGCTTTTTTAATTGTGTGAAAAGGTAAGTTATTTTAATGCAATGTATTTTGTTTTCTTTGAATTTTCTTTTTCATGAATTTTGGCATTTCATTGGTTCAATTTGGATTTTTTTTACCCATCTATACGATTGTAGCGACCTTGAGGCATGTCGAATTTTATATCGTGGAATAACTGTCATCAAAGTACCCAGAAATATAATCCCAGATGTTGAACATGGGCGGGGTGCCAGCAGCGCCAACTAGAACACGATAACGAATGGCTGGCAACCCCGAGACGTTTATCTGGGATGTTATTGAAGGCTATTTCCGATGATTCAGTAACACGATCACCATCATCGAGGCTTGGGCACCATCGACTGCCCAAGCCTCGTCTCCAGGTAACGTCACTGCCATCCGTTTTATCTGTTTTGTATTTTATATATTTTTTATATTTCCAATAAATAACGGTCACATAATGTAAACACCACTGTTTCATTTCGTTCTACCTCCATACACCTCCAACACTATCAGTTTACCATAAACGATATATCCAATAAGTTCATAGTACATGTTACTTGTCTATATGTTGTTAAAAAGCTGTTTAAATATCTTCAACTAATTTCTATGTATTTCGACATACTGGAAACAAAAATAATATGAAAAAATTAGGATTATAACATTAGGATTTAGGAGATTTTTATCGTCTAAATTTTTATTATTTTTAAATAGATTCATTAAAAAGAAGGTTGTTTTTTGACTTAAGTGATAGCAGAAACCGAGCATATCGATGGATTCAAAAGAGTTTGTTGTTGACAGAGCTTAGAGTTGGCGAATAGAACGTCCTCCAAAATACTGATACTTCTACATTTAAATACTTTTATCACCATTCCACAGAAAGTTGGGATTGATGAAGCAATTTACAAAATCACTTTCCAAAGATGGATATTGCTTCAAATACATAGTTTCAAAATATTCAGGCATAAATAACATAACGGAAGGATCCTCAAAAAGAAGAGTGTATTGCTTTTAAGGAGGTCATTCAATTTATTTAACGTCATAAAGACCCTAACTATAAACAAATTCTCAACAGAATGGTAAAATAATTTAAGGCTTTAGATTCATTTTCACATTTTCTGCATTCCTACCTCGACTTTTCTCCGAAAAATTTGGAAGATGTGAGTGAAGTGAAGAGCAGGGTTTAGCTTTGGAAGCTTCGGAGATACTTCCAGATTCTTCCCACGAGCGTAAAAATATAAAGAGGAGTCCCATTGGGAAAAGAAAATGTTTAGTGTACGCTAGTGAACGTATATAGTAAAGAAGTATATATCGTTAATGCTTGGTTCAAGTGTTTACATAGATTATACAAGTTTACAGATTCGCGCTAAATGGTGCTAATTTACTAGTTCGTGCGTGCTGGTACTACTCCGTCTGGCTGTCAGCTGACAATGTTGCATTAAAGATCATTTAGAACTTGGTTTTGTGTTTGGAACAGACAACCTTACAAAGTCGATTAAAAGTGTTTTTGTTATATTTGTGGATATTATGTGCTCTATAAACGACCGCAAAATTATGACAAATGCATGAAAGACGCACATTAGCAGTACTTTGAGTTAGCTGTTGTATACACTGAGAAGCCATGGGTACTGAAATTGTGTTGTACTACGTGTCCAACAAAGCTGTACAAGTGGTTGCTTGGTGAAAATGTATAACTGAAATATATAAATGTAAATGTGAAAATATATAAATGTATTTTATACTTTTCATTTTCCGTTGCAAAGTTATGGAGAGAATAGAAAAACATCATGTAGATGTTAGCTACTTTTACATGATAAATGTCCATGTAGGGAGAGTGATCTATTGCCAATTTGTCCAAGTGCAAGAGAAAAAACTGCTTTCAGAACTTCGTCTTTATGGCCGGCGTGCAATGAAAGCGATTTAGTTATAGGGAAAAACATTTAAGTTTGCAAAGTGAACTGATTGGTGGTTTGAATTTATCGAAACAAAAAACAGACTTTCTTGCATTACGTGTGTAATGGAAATATCTTGAACCTAAAACATATGTTATTATATAGAGAAATAGAAATCACGCGAGTTTACGATTCTTAAAAAAAGAAAATGACGTGTTCATAGATGGTTCTAAGTATAATTTGAAGATGGTTCTACGTCACGTTGGAAATCAAAGAAACCATCAATTCCGATTGCTCACGCAACACAACCAACACAATGCGCAGAATTTTGGTCAAGAGCAAATACAAAAGAGTATCAATGGAAATTTTGTGGCGACCTAAAGGTTAAGAAATAAATTAATTGCATTTAATTTAGAAATGTTAATTGATTTACATATCTGTTACAGGTTATTAGTCTAGTGGTTGGGATACAATTTGGATTCAGGAAACTTGTTTTTGTGTCTGGTGACAGCCAAATAGTTGATCATCATTATGTGAGATCTCATTGTGTCCTCAGCGAGTTAACAAAACATGTCCTCTGTATAACTTGTGAACCCACAAGTCATTTTATTGCTACCTTTTCACATTAAATTTGGGGTTATTAAGAATTTTGTCAAATGTTCCATCGCGAAGGATTAACTTTCCAGCACTTAATCAAATTGTTTCTAAAACTTTCATACGCAAAAAACAAAGAAGGATATTTGAGGAATATTTGGTGTTCGAAAACTAATGGCTGACGCATAGTTTCAAAGTGTTATTTACAAATTTTATGTATTTTCTCGTTAAATAAAAATCACCGAACTGATGATAAGCGGTTACTATCGGACCTTATGTGGGAGACAACTCCCAAGCAGTATAAAAGCCAGTTCAACCTCTGTTCATTTCTGATTTGTACTTTTTAATTCAATAAATGGTCATTAGTGATCAAGCATACTGAATTTATGAATTTATTGGATATTTGCAAAGCTAGAACCAATTTTAAAAAAGGGCTGCTGATTTGGATTCGGCTTTCCAGTTTAGCAAAACTCGTTTTGCAACCCAAAAAACTTATGCTAGCTGTTTATTAACTTATTCCTGAACACGAAATCCTTTGAGAGCCGAATAGGGGGACATCATTCACATCATTTCATAGCCCCTTGTTTTTATTTAGAATCAGGCTTGTAGATTCCAAGTTTCATTCATAGCAGTGAAATGGTTCACTCCAATATATCTTATAAAAGATGAGATATTAAAATAGTGTCGAATTTCTATATTAGTTCTACTGTTAGATGGTAAATAGTATTTGATGAACTTATTGAAAAATTTACCACTTCCAGTGAATTGTTGTCTCCTGCTTCTATTCTGTGATTTTATACGAAAAGTCGATATATAAAAAATCTAAGAAAACCAATCGACCAAAATGTTACTTTGAAAATAGCCGTCTGATTGTAATTCTTTCGGTATTTGTCTTGATCCGTCAGCGTTAAGGCCTGTTCCCTCACAGCGACTTTCTCCCCATCTTTCTCGCTAAATAATGAAAAACAAATTCGTGAAGGGAATTGAAAACGCCTAATTAGGGACTTTTAAAGGGTCTCTCGGCAACATTGCATCGTGGCCGACGGATTTTTCTTCATTTAGTTTAAAAATCCTTGCGGTCTTATACAAATTTGATGTAAGCTTTATAAAAATGAATATTATTAAAATAAAACAGGAAAGGGTTGGTTTCTTAACATCGAATTAAAAATTCATATTACTTTATTCTGGTTTTAAACTAAATTTTACGTTTAAGGAATAATTATTGTTTAGTACTAATGCTATTCTAAGGTTCCTGATGGTACATGAGATGTGCTGTATTAAGTATTATTTTGTTATTTGTTTGTAGTAATACTAGTAGTTTGTAGTTTTTAGTATTTATTTGTATAGCACTTTGTACTGTAGTTTAAGTAAGGAAGTATTTAAAAATATTTTGCATATAGAGGAAGAACATAAAACATTGTTTTTTGTTCTAGAAATTATTTTTAACGAGAATTTTTTTTCAGTCATTGGAATTACTGCAATATTGTTATAATAAGGAGTAGAGATTTAAAGTCAGTAGAACTTACTCCCCGCAGCTTTATATATATTTTATTATTTTGCATTATGGTATTATTTTGTGGACAAAATATATTAAATGTCACTTCATTATTAAATTTTTTTCCTTAAAAGAACGTTCGCCTGTTTTTAGTTATTATGTTTGTTTATTTCGACTCAAAATTAGTACTAATTCTATATTTTTTATTATATTTTAAAGTCTCCTTAGTTACTTTGAAAGTCTGGAACTAGTATTTAAGGCTTTAAGCCTACCGAATAGTTAGTAGTAATCTCAGATTTAGTAATTACTGCTGAGTTTTTCAATAGTGAATCTACTTATTAATAAATAGTTCATATACATATTTCCAAGAAAGCAATAGTATTGATTATGTGCCAAACTATATGCCAAAATATGTATATGTTGTTATGGTAGCTCAACAAAGGTGATGTGCCAATTAAATATATTAGTGACCTAGAATCACAATTCTAATAGTTCTGGAAAATATTTAATTGCTTGAAATCGCAGATATATTTGTTCTGATTTGATGATTTAATTACCTAATAATTTACTCTTAAATATTTCATATGTTCGTTTGTTTTTATTAATTAATACATGCTTACTACTACCCGTTGCTTACTAACATATTTGTCTTTACAACAATTTAAGAAATGGGTGTGTAATAGGTGTTAAGGAATCGGAAATGGGGAAGGTAGGCCCTTCTCAATTTTTACAGTGGTAGTGTTCATGTATTAATTAACAATGCTGTTTTTTCTCTTATATACATTTCACTGTAGTATCTGATCAAATGGTTTAATTATTTTGAGTCTGTATCCTGGTAGATTGTTATCCAAGAGTAGCGATACTTTGAGACAAGCGCGTTTAATCTATTTTTGATGTTTCTTCGTGTATCTCTTTATTTCCTGTGTAACAGTCGGTATCTGAAGGTCTTGATGTAAGTAATCGTTCCCATAGTATTTTTTGCTTCTATAATACTTTTTAGGACTTGAAAAATTGATATTTTATTAATATTACTTTTCGTGGAATGTACCCATAAATGTAGTAATACAATTGTTATGCATCATTATTGAAATATCAAGGAGGTCAATTTTCAATTTTCTTAGTAGTAGTCAGCAATATTTAATACTTTCCATTGAATAATTGTAGACCCTTAACGTTATTTTTATTTTATATTATTTATAAAAGTTTGGAATTACTGTAATTTTTTGTATATTAGCATTGTTATATTTCCATATAATATTTATTATAAAATTATTCCATGCTCATTTATGTACTATACCTATTACACAGTTACCAAAGAATTAGCCGATATACATGATTGTACACTTATAATTTTTTTGTTAATTACATCTTACATTAGATATGGTTAGTATAATTTTAATTTAAAAGTTAATTTAGTACTACCGGTATGAATTTCCAAAATCAAAATAAAATTAAAGTACTTAAGCTAAAATTAAGAATTACACTTTACTTACTCTGTTTACATTATATAAGGCTATGTGATTTGGTTCGCTTCACTTTTCTGATTTCTTTGTTGCTGCGATTTAGTCCTTATTTCATGTTTTATAGCTAAATCTGGGATAACTCTATAAATCCATTTGATTTCGAGGTCATCGTGCACAAGCATTGATAATTAATTGCAGAATTTTGTTTTGGCAGAGTTGGTTTGATGTTTTAGTGATACCCTATAATCACTGATAAAATAAATGGCTAAAATAAAAAAATTACAGTAATTGATTTCAGATCAAGTTGAGAGTATCTCTCAACTAATCAGGACGATTCCTTGTTGTTGAGACTGATCTGCTCTGCTTTTTATTTAACATGATGTTAATACTTCTACATGTCAACATCATATTGAAGGAAATTTGCATTCGATAAAAGTAGACTAAAATATTTTCCGTTTAATCCGAAAAACCGATGACAATATTTTCGAATTTAGCGTGGAGCAATCCCATTAAATTTAATATTAGCAGTTCGACTAAGTTTTATTCTGGACTTTGGTAGAGTTACGTGAAACGATACTAAGCCGGAAAAGCTAGCAATAATCTCGTGAATCCTCTTCGGCCTTCCAATAACTGTCCCCACAATGAAAGCATCCGCTACTTCCTGTAAATCTGCATATAATATCCCCGGCCGAGTATGTCGTCGCTACCGTAATCCGAACGGTTCCATGGAAAATTTACGGACTTTTCTAATAATAATCGCACCGCCGTCTCGTTTGATTTTGCCTGGGCTGAAATAATTCATCGTTACGAGCCAACTGGGGAGTATTTTCTTCAGGACCTCTCTGCTTATCTTTAAAACGAAAACTTACGGGGACAATTTAAAACTTTTAATAGATGCCGGTAGCCGATGAAAAAGCTTCGATAGGGCGGCTTGGGGTTAATAAATTTCGTGAATTATGATCGGTTACTGGAAACTATCTATACGAACCTTTATTATCCGGTTTTAATCAATTTTATAACGTTCTTCCCTTCTTTACCAATGATATTAAACACTCTTTTCGTGCTAGCATCAGATTATAAATTGCTCCACACTATTATAAAAAGAATAAATAAGTAATAAAATATCCATAATTTTGAGAGTGTTAGCATTTAGATATTCAAAAAGTTCATATTACATGTTACTTGTCTATATGTTGTAAAAAGAATTGTGTGATTACGCAGGTCTGTAAAAAAGCTGTTTAAATATCTTCAACTAATTTTTATGTATTTTAATATGCTGGAAACGAAAATGTAGGAGATTTTTCTCTGGAAAGTCTGGATTTTTAAAATAGATTCATCAAAAAGAAGGTTATTTTTATGGTTCCATTCCTGTGTCTTCCCATATTATATAACTTGGAATTGGTTCTTTGTAAAGTAAAACATGAAGCTCATGGTGTGCGGCGATTTTAAAATTTTGTGGAAGTTGCTCGTATACCTAATCTTGCTAATACCCTCAACCGAATTCCCTTGCTTTTTGACTTGTGGGATAGCAGAAACCGAGCATATCGCTGGATCAAAATGAGTTGGTTGTGGACGGAGTTTAGAGTTGGTAAAAAGAACGTCCTCCAAAAACACTGACATAAAAATTCTTTTATCACCGTTCCATAAAAAGTTGGGATTGATGAAGCAATTTACAAAATCACTTCCCAAAGATGGATATTGCTTCAAATACATAGTTTCAAAATATTCCGGCGTTTTAGTAATAAAGGTGTCATCACAACCACGAGGGGATCCTCAAAAAGAAGGGTGGAATGCTTTCAAGGAAGTCATTCAATTTATTTAACATCATAAAGACCCTAACTATACATACTTTATATATATAACATAAGCGTAAATATATAAAGAGGAGCCCCATTAGGAAAAGACGTATATATCGTTAATGCTTCGTAAATAAAATCACATTTTCCAAGTCTATTCTCTTTTATTTTAATGTAATAACTAGTTTACCATAGTTACCCAAATTGTCAATAAACGTATCGTTCTATGATGAAAAAGAAGTAATGTTCGGATTCAGCACACCTAAAAACGTAAAGATTATGACACAAAACCTAAACAGCTGTTTTTGTAGACCAATGTCACCAGTTCTCTAATAAACGAAGAGCTGAATGATAATTTACAATACTAAATAAATACAATAAACATATGCAGCTACCCAAAATTGTGCCATAAAACATAAAAACATAGAAAGAAGGTTATCGAATCACACTAATATAGATAGAAATAGGAAATCAGAAGACTGAGGTGAATTAAACCAAATGGGTTAGTTATGTTAAAGCTAAATTAGCTTTAATTGTATCTATTTAGTTTTGATTATTGAAGAATGTATGTTGATGTTTTTAGCTTGCACTTGTTTTACTTATTAATTTACTCAAGTACAGCCGGCCTGATAGCTGCTGTGGTTAAAGCGACAAGATGGCCCTTCTACTGCTGTGATAGTAGCGAGATTGAATCGAATCCCCAGGACTCGGTTGTACCCTATGTTTGTGATTGTTTCTAATTATAATTATCCCTAGGGGAGGGTGTAAAATCTGAAAAGGAGAAACGTCCCAGTTATGCCAGTAACCAGACTGGATAAGACCAGTTAGTACATCCACGCCAGTCAGAAGTCAGAAGCAAATTATTTTCTTGAAAAGTGAAACATTGGTTATGATAAATTTGTTTTTTTTAATAAACAAATCGACACTTCTTTCTGCCAAAATAAAATAGTTTAAAATAAAACAAAACTGTTTGTTTTCATCTATTTCTTGCATTTACACCTTATTGATTCTTATATCTACACCTTGCATACTTACATATACTCAAAAGTTAAACGTTATAAAAATAAACTAATTTGAGACTAGATATTTCCGGATTTTTGAAATATATACATTTATATGAAACATACAAAGTATCGTATATTATTAACAGATGATGGTTTTCCCAAAATCTCTGATCGTTAATTGATTTCCTACCTACGGGCTCTCTTCGTCTCCATTCATGCGTTAAAACCAATAAGGATCGGCCTCGCTTTGTGACTCATCCTGATTAATGCTGGCCGTGGAATTTTTGTATCTTAATTCCTTCTTTTATTTTGACTGGTTGACAGTTGAGGGGGACCCGATAAATCTCTGAAAAGCGATCTGCTTAAGGGAGTTTCCTTCCGGTCGGAGAAACACGAATAAACTAGAAGTTTGCTAATTTATATCTTCGGATATTCAATTAAAACGAAAAAGCGTTTTGAAACATTAATTAGAAAACATTGCGGATTAATTAAATTAATATTAAACAAGGCTGGAGCCATTTACGTTTGACTGTTTAGATAACAGGAGGTTAAATATGGTAAGTATGGAGGAACCTAAAATTATGTTTTAAATCGAAAAATTTTACTTTATCAAGTAAAGAGTAATTTAAGCGAAGCGTTAAGTATTAAAAAGAATGGTATAAAAATAATGCCAGTTGTTGAATGGTACATTAGAAAAAAAAAGCAAATTAGAAGAGGAAGCTAAAAAATTCTACTAAAAGACAATACGACCTCATTAGATGAGCTCATATACCAAAATTCATAATAGATGAAGAATCATTGGTATGATTCATTGCGACATTTAAAAATCATATAAGTTGTGGTATAAATGTAGGATCAATGGGTTTTTTTCGCAAAACTAGGAAGATATATAGGCTATACATTGACTATTTTTCAGCCCATATTGAGCTTTAACAGAAAAGTGTTATTATACTATTTATTTCAAAACATAGAAAAATTATACTCGTGGTCATTGTGATGTTTCTCTATAATTCCGGATTATTATATAGCAGAAGGTATAAAAGGAAACACACATGATAGATTTAGTTACTTTTGTCCTGTGGTTTATTCTGAACTTAACGGGATTGTGGAGACATTAGTTTTTAGTATTTTATTTATAATTTTAAGGTATTTTGTATTTATTTTGTATTAAGAATTTATTAATTTTGGCTCTTTAAGATTGATTTCGTAGCTTTTATTTAGACATTATTGCTTGTTAGAACCCTGTGATATTAAAATATAACAAGTCTTTTTGTAAAAATAGGTTTTTTAGGAACAGACTGTTTTGCAGTTGCTTTGATTGTTATAGCAGTTACGGTAAAAATGATACTGTTTAGAGTAAAAAATTAAACAGAGATGTTCCAGGGTGTGAAGGTTCCTATGAGATGCAAATTTTTCCAAAGGATCCTGCTCTAAGCCACAAAAGCTAATAATAACAAACTGAAGGAATAGTATCGCTTAATAAAAATGTAATTCCTAATTGCAATTTAAATAATAGGTTAATCATTATAGCCTATGTACATCGATTTGAGATACACAGTCTCTGTTTATTCACTGATCTATTATCCATTGAAAAGAAAAGTAAATCTAATATTATTAAACACTCATTTGTTATCTCGAATAGAGAAAACAGTCAAAGCACGAATTTATCTGAAATAGTAATTAGTATTTTCAGTTGCTAGTTTTTTATTATTGACTAGTTCCATTCTTTTCTGACTATAGACTGTTTCGACTACTTTGAGTCGATAGTTCCCAACGCTAGTTAATACGAATAAAATAATTCCTTCTGGTGCATACCGTAATTTATAAGTAATCCTTATGTTGGCAGGAAATTTTCATAAATCATTACATTTTGCAAGGTGTATCGTTTATAATGTGCCAGATGTCTCAACTTTCAGCAACCACACCTTCCTTCGCCAAAGAACAAATTCTACCGTGGCTACTTGTTAAGCGGTCCCGTTGTTGACGATTAATTTTATTCCGACGGAAAACGCCCACCGCGAGTTATCGTACGATATCGATATATCAAAACAACATTGTAAAATATGGAGCCTTTGCCGCCCAAGTGTAGCATTTCGTCCAAATTATTTATATGCCGTCGGTGTATTGTTGCAGCCAGTGGCTGTAAATATTGTTGGAACTTTTACGCCATTTGATACTGACATGGTGAATTGCAGAGATCCACATAGTACTGATGCCGACAAAGAAATAATAAAAAGCAAGCATATATAATATGGACATTAATACGAATGTTGCCTTTTATGTTTCGGGATTGTACTAAAGCAGTGTGGCCGATATGTTTGAGATTTTTGACGGTATACGTAGTTAGGAAGAAGGTTTTGGCGTAGGAATATTATTTGTGTTGTTCATAGTCGATTGGTCGAGGGACATTCTTAAAAAATACAATCATTTCTAAACACTCCTATGCCTTCGTGGGTGGATGAATTGTCCATTTATGCATATAAATTGATTCAACAAAAGTTTCATGTGTACGAGGTACTCCACAGCGCGTAATTGTTTATTTAGTTATAAAAATGCCATGTATGATGGTATGTATAATGGAAATAAAGAAGACCATTTGCTGAGACAGATTATTTTTCATCACCATAAGGTACTCTACCTTATGGCCATCTTATGGCCAAGTTCCCTGCCGTATTTTTTTGTTAACTAACTATCCAATATTCATATCCCGTAAATTTAGTTATTCATACCTCAGTTGTTCAGGTTAGACAAATAAATCAAGAAAAGGAAATCAGGTTCTGGTATGTTTTTGTTGAATGGAAATTGAAACAAATAGAAAATTCCTAATCCCCCTATGTGGATCGAATATACTTCATCGGAAAATATTTTTTTTATATACAACGAACAACATTATATTTTCTGTAACTGTTTTTTACATTTATTTAATATTTTTCTTTATATTTTGGATGCCAATGAGGTAGCTGAGGAATCCTGTGATAATAAAAGCTGCGTTAGCAAGAAAAGCAAGAGTTACTTTCAAAGATTACGTGAAATATCCTGAATAATCCGTGTAAAATAGTGTGTAGAGTGTATATAAAAGTGTTGCTTTTGGAAAAATAAAAAACACAGTATTTCAGGTAGAATTACAAGAGAAGTTGGTAAACTATTGCTGACGTATGGATAAGAATTACTATGAAGTTACCGCTTCTGATTTAGTCATATTCATATGCCAAAAAGAAAGCGGACCAAAAATGGATGGTCTGCAATGCAAGGTTTTACTGCAGAGAAAATGAAGAAGTTTTTTAACATATTCAAACTTCTGAACTGCAAAATATTAACTATTCTGAGTTCACTACAGAACATTGTTCACTGTTCAGAACAAGGTGAAAGAAATCCTAACTGTGAAAGGTAAAAGAGAAGTTATCCTCTGCTGAGAGGAGAGAATTAGCATTATATTAGTGTTACTTGTATGTCAGCTACTGGTCAGTTTATTCCTCCATTGTCCGTTTTTTTTTGCAAGAAAAAGCATGAAGTCATGAAGAACGCCTCCACCATCTATTAGTGGGTGCCACCCATCTAACTAGAAAGAAAATGGCTAAAACATCTGAATAATGAAACAACATTTGGATGTTTCATTTATGTTTTGCTTAAAAACACAACACGCCAAGGAGATTGAGAATTGAAAGTTCGAGAAATATTTGGAAAAGCTTATGCAAAAGCTTGTAAAATTGCTGCAGCAGTAAATGGATTTCAGAAAACTTTTCGGAATATTTTCATTGAATACATTTGATGCATCTTATCTAGTGTTCCATAATATTTCCAATGTACGCATGAAGAATGGGTAGAAAATTTAGGACCTGAATTTTGCACAACTTGCCTAGAAAATTAGAATTACTTAATCCTTACTAATGATTATTAACTACTAACTTTATATAATTATTATGATTACAATTTAAATTGATGTACTGATTATTGTGATGTCAATATGGTCCCAGGAGGGAAATTAGCTGCCCAAAAAATATTTTTGTGTTATTAAAACTGCATTTATTGAATTTGTAACTGAGTTGACAAGTTGTTTGTTGGTTGTGATATTTGAAGTTTAAGAAGTTTGTTTATTTGAAGAAGAAAGGGGCTCTCTGCGTCTTGCTACAGTTTTGAATTAAATTTTAGTTAAAATTGCAGTATATTTTGTTGCAAGTTGCTTTATCGGGATAAAATAAATATTCGCCCCTTAAGACTTTTTTTGATAGTACTTTGTTAAATAGTGGATGGTGTTATGTTAACATCGTTTTATGCTAAATATTTTGTGTTTATTTAATAATGTACGGTTTTTTTTATTTGAGCTTAGTGTTTTTTAACTTAGGTTAACAAAAGTGTGCTTAATTTTATTTTATCCCTTATATAAATACTTGAATAAGTTTCATATATTTATTTTATTAATATTCATTTTCTTTAATTTATTTCTTATTAGTAGTACATTAATTGTAGGAAATTAATTATTAAGTTTATAAATAAATAATACAGGGTTTATCTTTTAGTTCTGCAAGCCTGAAATTTATTTATGATTCGTTCTCATACTGACTGTTATCGTACGTGATGAAGACATATTTGTCCAAATGGCGAGTCGCCACTAAGCACCTTTGTGTTTACCTTATTTTAGCTTTAATCTTCGCTATTGGTTGTTTTCGGTTAGGATCAGTAAACATTGGAGGACCTTACGTAAACGTTCCCAATTCCCAGCCAAGACAAAGACCGCGCCAGAGGCTTTTACCGATCCGAAGTTACCGGTATAAATACAAAAACTAATTTCGGATCTTGTACCAATCAATGATACTTACATATCAACTGTTTTTATTTGTAGTTTAGGGGGCGTTGAAATAAAAATTACGAAATTAGTTTCTTGTTTAAATATAAACAATTTAATGGGGTTACATAAATATTTATTTCAAATCACCCTGGGAGTTGCCATATTAATAATATTACTAATGGAGGATGTAATCCTTTTGTTTAAGTTTTGTTTTAGTCTTTATGAGAGTCGAAAGGTAATGAAAAGTAATTACTTATGCATTTTTTCATGATAAAGCAATACATTTACAAAAAATATGTTAAAATTTAAACCTTTTAATAAGTTAACAAATTTTTAACTGTTATTTATTTTCTATATTTTAAAGTCTCCTTTTACTGACTAGAGGTTTATCTGGACTGGACCTACAATTTAACGTGGGCTCCGAACTACGGTCCTCGGTATTAAGCCTACCGACTGGCGAGTGATCAACTTAGAAATCATCCCAGACGATATCCGGTCTTACCCAGCCTGGTTACTGGCGTGACTGGGATGATTTTCCTTGTCGGATTTTGCACTCTTGCCTAGGGATAATCACAAATATTAAACATACATACATAAATTTACGACCATGCCCCATCAGGATTCGAACCCGCGACTATCGCAACAGTAGGTGGACCGTCCTGTCGCCCTTACCACCGCGCCAACCAAGCCGGCTTTAACTGTTATTGAGTGATTATACTATAACGTAGGCGATTACCTTTAGAAATCTAGGACAATATAGTTATTAAGCTAGATAATGATTCTTAAATCTATTAAAGAAACCAATCAAATCAAAAGTAACTCTACTCCACTGTCCACAGCCCCGCAGTATTCCTTTTCATCTCAGTATTTTATCAATTATCGGAAACATCTCTTTCACCGGTCGTCACTTTTTTTACTTCACTGCACTCGTTTCCCCTCAACTAAGAATCAAATTACTTGCCTTTCCCCCGAGAGCAACTCATCATCGATTTTAACCAACAAAACCGGCTCTTTCCGGATTCTTTTTTTAATCATAAAAATATATTGTGACGTTTCCTCGCTGGTGTCTTATCAAAAAAAAAATGTTTCAAATTGGGGAGGAGGGGAATCGGAGAAAAGTTTCGCAAGATTCGTCGCAGTAATTAAACGAAAATCGAAATAAAAAATGCGCTTTTAAGCGGCCGGAATGGCTTGGCTGTCACTTTATATTAACTAATTGCAGGACAGATTACTGTGGAGGGTCCGCGCCAGTCGTCTGTTATCGTAAAATCAAAAATTTCGTTAATTACAAACAGAGAGAAGCTCGACGACGAGAGGGATTCCGTCGTAATTTTATCTTTTATGAATTTTATCTTCACTTTTTTATAACAAAAGACATCGGTTTATTATTATTTTTGCAATACAATATTTAACTGTTATTTGACAAAGATATTTCTTTAATTACGATGGTTCCTATTTATACTTTTGGTTATCTGATGTTATTTATTGGAAACTTAATATTGTTAAGTATAACCTTTTTCAGAACATTTTGTAACTTGAGTCCGATTTGTATTGTTTCTAATAACTTGGAAAATTCATCTGTGATTTCAATAAAGAAAATATGAATAACTGGCATTACAACATTATTGAGTTGGTCACTAATTAATTAAAAACATTAAATCTTAAATGTAAAAAACAGTATGCTGAGATATATTTAAAGGATCTAATGAGATCAATTTCTTGATATTAAATTCCAAAAAAAAGTAAGTAAAAATTAACTTAATTTGTATTTCTTTTTTACACTTTAAGCCTAACAGATTTATGTTTTTGTGGATTATCGAAAATATTGTCTAAATCTTGTTGTTGTACCGTTAAATATTGATATTGAAATGCTATCTGATTTGTGGATGGGATGACTGAGGCGTTCTTAGCAATACTTATACTCAAAATTGCGTGATAATTTGATAAAAATCAATAAAGAATTCTAAACAATTTAATGACGTATATTTATCAAAAGTATAGGTTAGCCAACTCAATCTATCTTTCCAAATTTAATAAAAGTGTCTTGACCACATAAAAAATCCCGATAATACAAACATTTGGAAATGTCGCCTCAATTTCTTTAGAAGAATACAGAGCATATAAGAAAAACCATTAAATTTATCTTTATTTACGGAACTGATCCTTACAATTTTAATTAGCTTTTATGAGGAACTAGTTTGAATATACAAAATATGAATTGAACGGATTTTCTTCTGAATATTTCTGATTTGGTATATATTTATCACGTTAAAAAATGTGTCGTTTGCTTTTTGAAGAAAGGTGTTCCCGTACTCGCCTAGCATAATACTCTAATATATACTATACTCGCTAATACATAATATTAGTGAAAGTACAACAGAACAATAGTAACAAATAAATTTATAAATCAAGATTATATTAAGCATATTTAATGTAAGATTTAATTAATAAGTGTTTCGAAAATTATTAGGAATACAAATAGTCCTCGCTGTTGTGAATACAAGACGCAGGAGGTCTGCTGTAAAATACTATATCGTAAGATTGAACATTTGCCAACATCATAACATTTAAGTATTTATGATTTGTATTAGCATCACACTTTTTCGAATCGAATTGTGAGCTAAGTGAATGTCTTCTACTGAGAATTTATATTTTACTTCATTAATTTGAATATGTCTTTAAATGAGATACATTGATTGCTTTTAAAAGCACATTGCGATGGAGTGAACCAAGTAATTATGTGTCAGTGCTTGTAAGCTATATATCAGGATATTGTTCAGAATTTAGTGTATCATATATAATATAGGACTTAAGTTGCATAAAGATAACCCAGGAAAAATACGATTTTTAAACATATAACAAAATCAAGGAAGAGTTATTATATCAATTTGTATATTTAGATGAGACATGGATATTTTAGAATTGTATATTGGGCCACTCATGGCAAGGTGATAATAAATGTAGTGTAAAGACAACAAAAGTTGATGGAAAAATGTAAACGTTGGAATAACTATGGTTTTGTTAGTTATAACAATTTATAATTCATTGCGGACATATAGTTCTTCATATTGGAAACAGGAATGGTTTTATTCGTGGTGAATAATTAGTGTTTTCCTCTAAGTCCAAGGGTGACTGCCACGAAAAAATGAACCATAACTTGTTTTTGCAGTGTTCTGAAAATCAGTTTTTAAAGAACATGAAAGAACCATCAGTTATTGTTTGGATAATTCATCATATCATAGTACACTGATAGAGAAGATCCCAACAAGTGCATAGGCATAGGCTGCAATTAAGGAGTGGCTTAAGGTACATAAAATAAGATTGATTTTTCAATTAATTGAAGAAATCAACTGTTTCAAATTGCTACTTGGTAAATATAAATGATATATTTCATTGCGATTTTTGTAATTTACTTGTTTTACAAATAAGCTCGAAAACTATATACAGTAGATAAGATGGCTGGACAATATGGTCACATATTATTACGACTTCCTCCCTATCACTGTATATTCAATCCAGTCGAGTTGATATGGGGGATAGCAAATAATTATTATAATAGGCATGCTGGTCGAGAAGGATATTCCATCAAGAACTGTTAGGATATGTGGAAATAAACATTGTCAACCATAACATTTTCGGTTTGGAAGAACTCGATAAGACATACAGAGGAAGAAATTGCTAAATGGTGGAATCGTGAACATGTTTTAGACAGATTGGAAATTAATCAACTTGGACAGTGACTCGGAACATTTTCAGGAATACACATAAGTGACTAAAGGAAACTTTCAGGATATGTGATAATGCTGTGCAATGTTGCAAATTCTTGAGATAGAGTGATGAGAGTGGAAAAAACTTAAGGTATGCACCTAATTAATAGAGTATAATTGTAGAAAATAGTATTGTAGGGTGTGAAAGATTTGTGTGCATAGATATGATTGTAATTGTTCAGAATTAAACATGAGCATTATGTTATAATGTATAAGGAGAGGATGAATACTAACTTTTGTAGATATGGTAAATGCATAATTCAGAATTCAGTGATCATCAAGAATGGTGTACACAGTTAGTAACAGAAGAAATAATATCATCTTATGATATCAAGATGACTTGAAAAGTAAACACACCATCGAAGGAAACAAGAACTAAACTTAAAAAGGCAAACATGCTCTCTAATTAAAGTAAAATACATTACTTTATATATAATTGTTAAGTAGGTGGATTAGGCCTCCAGGAACTCTACCTCATGGGTGGTATGGAAAAGAGTTCAATGTAAACGAAACAACTCTAACCTACAAACTATTATACCTGTGCTCTAAGTCCTTCGATAAAATATATTGTGACGTTTCCTCGTTGGTGTCTTATCATGGTGTACACAGTTAGTAGCAGAAGAAATAAAATCATCTTATGATATCAATATGACTTGAAAAGTAAACACACCATCGAAGGAAACAAGAACTAAACTTAAAATGGCAAATATGCTCTCTAATTAAAGTCAGGCGTTCATATGAATTTGTCCCTACAGTGTAGAAGATAAATATTGTTAAATTTGTTATTGTTAACTATATTGTTAAAATAAACTATACATATTTGATAACATTTTTGTTTAATTATTTTATTTAAACTAGAATTTAGTAGTATGTCAAAGCCAAACTGAACTAAAACAAAAAAAAATGAAGAGAGTAAGGAGAAGCACCGTATCGTTTGAAGCTATTCAGACACCATTCCTCGAAGAATTGAAGTTATTTTAAAATCAAATGGTGGCGTAACAACTTATAGATAAATATAAATTGTCTATATGTCAGGCGTTCACAGGTCTACACTGTAGGAGATAACTTTACTATTATGATTAATAATTATTATGTAATTCATAATAAAAATCAACAAAACTACAATGGTATTAAATCGGTAATAAACTAAATCTATTTATTACCTTTGCCATTGTTATCTCTTATTCGATCGTTTTGCCCACAAAGTAAAACATTAATTAAATCGGAAAGCTCGCTCGGATACCGTGAAAGGATTCGATTTCAATTTGGAAAACTTGCCCCTCGTTGTTTTTCCACCCATTGTTTCACTAATTACAAGATAGCAGTAATGACCGCTAAAATTTTACGAGAGATCCTTCGATCTCTCTTTTTTTTTCGTAATTTTATTTTTGGGTAAACTCTGATAAATTTTAATTGGAAATTGCTGCCGATAATATTATTCTTGCATTATTGGATTGTATACTAGTTATTACAACATACAAAGTTATTTTTGGTAGGTGTATCTAAAAATACATTTTTAAACTCATTCGAAATTGATTAACAAGTAGTTCTTAATTATAGACTAATAATATCACTCAGTAAATAGCATTAAAAAAGAAATATTAATAAAAAAAACATGTACTGAGATGCCTAAAATAAAACTCTTTTGAGTTTAATGGAAAAACTTTTCGTAAATCCCCTATATAATAGAAAAATATAATTATTTCAGCCATACTAGTTTTTAACATTTGGATGTATCGAAAATTACATTGACATCTTGCCCGAAATCGAATCAAATTATTGTTGCAAATACATTAAACTGATTAATTTATTACAATGATGAATGCAGGTCCCTATACATTTCAAAAAATAATATATTTAATACTGAAGACCAACAGATCCACTTTTGACTGAATTATTTATTATTCATTTAGTTATAAAATGTTCCACAAATATGATGGTTAGATATTTATGCATAGGCATTTGGACGATGATTCGGCGCGAAGATTTACGACCTTGGGCCGTCACAACAATAGACATATTTTTAGAAGAGGCTCGAGAAATAGTCTGGCATTGTCGTGAAAGGGTTCTTGGAATGTCACATCTACTCAGTAGCTATTAAAATTTTTTAAAAGCGTACATAATTTTGTTACGCATAAATATACTGAATGACATATGCTCACCAGTAGCACACACACACACATACACACACACACATATATATATATATATATATATATATATATATATATATATATATATATATATATATATATATATATATATCTTTTTTTTTTGCTAAAAGATTTTATAGGTTTATTTTAATCAACCAGAGTTTATCCGGCATATTAAAAGATCATTTTAAATAATCCGATCTTATCTTGATTTGATAAATGATTTGATTAAAATGCTCATGCTTTTAGTGGTATTTGAATCCGAGACTATAGCAGAAGTAGGAGCATCGTTTCGTAACCTAATCATTTTGATAGCAAATCGGTTAATAATTTATTTAAAATAATTGAACATTATAAAATAATTTTTAATCAATTCAATAATCCCAATATATTTCTTTTCAAGTAGTTTAATAAAGACTTCATCTCTTAAAAATTAACTATTATTGAATAAATCTTTATATAATCTCTTATAGATTTTTGTGTAATTTATATCAGATATTATACCTGCAACAAAGAAAAACATGCTTGTTCAAAGTAATTAATATCACTTTATAACATATAACTTGTTATTTCTAAAATCATGTTTTTTTCTTTTTCTTTTTTGGCTAAAAGATTTTATAGGTTTATTTTAATCAACCAAAATAGTCCATCGTGATAACATTTGACCAAAAATTATGTTATAATATAATGTATAATATTAATAATGTATCATATTTTGTGAACCATACGTTACAAAATTAGTAGTACAATCAGTAGTATATAATCAATGTATTATAATGAAAACTAACCAGCTTATTAAAATGTATGCTAAACTAATCAGTAAGCTTAAACTAACAATATAACCTGCAAATTTTGAATTGTAGTTTAGTTTGTAGTTTAATTGAAGCCTTGTTTAAAGTTTTTTTAATAAATAGTTGATATATAATTTTGCAGTTGTTATTTTGGTTTTATAGGTTGTTTAATTGTAAAACATTACTATCAGAAATTAATTAAAATTAATATTAATAAATAATAGTAAATTTGTTGCACAAAAATTATTTTGGAAATGAATGGTATGGAATGAATTATTTCAATTATAATTTTAATTATTAAAATAGGTAACATATAATTTAACTATAACAATACTAATAATCAGCTGTCTGAAGGGTCTAAACAGTGATTCGGTTAGGATAAATTTAATAATATTTTTGTTATTACAGGTGCAGGTTATAATGTTTTCTAGTGTTTAAAGTGTATAATTCGTTAAGTAAGCATATCATGGAGATGTGTAAACTCAGTCAACTGTTTTTGTTACATTTATCTTATGAAGATCATATATATAAGATAAGTCATCAGGATAAGGATGAGTGATGGAATCCACATACATATTGCAATTCATCATCAATGGCCTTTGCTGTAGTTATGATTGTCAATACAGAAAAGGAGGAGTGAAATACCACATTCGGCATTTTGCAAAATGTTAACCCACCACAAATGTATGAGTTGAATTTCTAAGGTTGAGGTTGCAGTAATACAATTTTCTTGAGAATTATATTAGGGTCTCCAAGTATAGACAAGGTCCAAGGGAGCTATTTCCTTTGGTTTGTAAGAAAAATAATAGTTAGTAGCATCAGAATCAATAATATTATTGATGAATAATTGGAGGAATTATTCAATGGAGATTTTTTTCACTTATCTTACCATTATAAATAAATACCTAAAAGCTCTAAGAATGATAAACAAAGAATTAAATTGGATCCACTAGTATAAATGTATCTACAACAATTTCAAGCAGAATTGAAGTTGAGTTGAAGTTGAAGGAGAGTTGTCGATAATATTGATATATTATTAGTATCAATTGCAGATCCAATTTCTGTATTTAATCGATTCAGAAGAGCGTGACTTATTGTGAATAATTAAAACCATAACTGGAAGATGTTAATTACGATCTTACTTTGGAAGACACTTCTCGTAAAGATTTTTAAAATTGCGCTGTTCCATGGATTGAATTTAAAAATGAAGTTCTTCTGATGCGGTGTTTGATTCATGTCTTGAACATGGGCAAGAGTAGTAGGTAGAGATGTACAATATTTTTATTTCAATTTATTTTAGAGTAATACCTAATTGTAAATAAAGTATGTTTTATGAACTAAACCCTACGAATACCTTAACTTTTTATTGTTTTATATATGTAGTTGAATTTAAGTTTTTAAAATCTGTCCTTAAAATTAAATATTTTCCGAAACACTTTACAAAGAAGACTAAATTTACTTAATCAAAAATTATGTTAAAATATACGATGCGCTTGTTAGCCGGCAAATTTACAATTCTTTTCGCGTAACTTTTTAATTAAACCTGTAATTAGATTGTAGTAGATCCGCACAATTACTTATAGGTAAGACCCTCATTGTGTTGATGACCTAAGTAATGACCACGGCTAGTGACAATTTCAATACAATTCGTTAGTTTTCAGTACGGAGAAACTCACTAACGATGCTAAAATAATCAGTCAGCCTGTAACAAGTGAATCTATTTAAATAATTGATTCCGTTGCTAGTTGGGTTTCAAAATAACGACCTACCGTTTAGTCGACAACATAGTAATTATTTTTCGATTTATGTCTCTCTCTCCCTCTCGCCATGTGCGAATATGTCCTTTTCAGCGTAAAACCTACGTTTGATGGAGGCCTATCGTTATTATTGTTGTTACCCTTCATCACTTTGGTTTGTTGGAGTCGATAAAGTTCAACTTCATTTAAAATGATAAAATGATTTTATTATAACGTTGAACATGTTTGTTATCACTTTTTTAAAAATAAATTTAAAATTATCTCTTTGGGTACAAAAAAAATGTTAACATCAACCGAAAATAAAAACGTATGTAAAAAGTGAATGATTATTTTTTATTTCTTTGTACAATAGCTAATATTTTAAGGAATAGATCTTAAGATCTTAAGATCTTAAGATGTTGCTGCTTTGTTTTGACGCTCTCAACTGTGCAAAAATATAAGCCTCATACTCCGAGAGCAGCTGAATATAACAATTACATGGTCCAAATTTTGGAAGCTGCAAACTAATTCCCCTCTATAAACGCAATAATTTTCTACCGTAAACGTTCTCTTGTGAAACCAATTTAATGGATGTATTGAAACTGAATTTACTCTTTTCGTAGTAAACTACACTTCATGAGTGGAAATGATAGACCGACCACTAATTAGGAAATGTCTTTATACTTTTGTTGAGAACGTTCGTGATTGTAAACCATAACTACCAGTGATTTATGTTTCAGTTTCCTTTCCATAAATAGTGTTTCAACTGCAAAGTTTTACAGTGCTATATCGAGTAATGGTTACGAATTCAGTGAAGGCAAAAAATATTGGAAAAATTTCAGAATATGTGGAAATTTGGGCTAGGGAAAATTAGATAATTATTAATAGAAAGTATCAGGCTAGTATTTTAAATTTCAAGTATTAAGCCAGTTTGTATTACAGAAGTTTATTGTTTCTACATATTTTAAATAATTGGGTTTTATCTATTTCGAAGATGTCCACTATGCCTGTTTGAAAATTAAAACATTTATCTTTTTTTTTTCATTTCTAATACTAATGTGCCGTGCATTTCGTAAATGTAATAATTTTTATTTTTGTCAATTTTGAATGTAAGTTAAATAAATTGATTATTATCCTTACCTTTCTTTTCGATACATCAAAGTTCATCGAATGAAATGTTCTCAAAATAAACTAATATGAATATCACTGAATAATTTTTGAGAAGTTAGATACTTTAAAAGTTAAAAGGAAATTAAAAGTTCATCTCAAAAATGGACAGAGTTTATTTTACAGAAGATAGTGTTGCTATCAATATCGAGAATCCGTCCAAAATAATAATTATCGCTTTTTTGAACTTCATCCTTTTTTTGGTACGAAGTTTTCATTCTGATTTCCAGCTTATTAGTTATATGTCAGAAGGGAAAGTTTCATTAGGTTGGAAAATAGGAAAATTCGGCTGAATATAGAGGAACCAAAAATACATAGGTAGTAGGGGTAATGCTCTGGGTAGGGTATTACTATTTTTGGCTTTATAATAAATGTCATATTCCTAGCCTATTTGTTGCTTTAAAAAATGTAGAAGGAGTAAAGCATCTGACTTTTCAGGCAGCTTGCAGATCCCTTGGATCACTGGAAGGCGATATTCTCTGGTATATTACCTTAGAAAAAGCCCCTGATTATGATTCTTCTGTTACTGTTGTTTCAGGGATTGGAGATTAGACAGATTTATTGATTTATAGATTAATTATTTCAGCTGGTAACTTTTAAACAAATTTTGCCTATTTTACCGCGAGGGACAGCTACAGGGGCATCTTTAAAATAACCTGGGGGAGATAGAGTTTTTTTATTGCTTAACAGAGGTTATAAAAATTGTTCAAAAAAGAAGGAAATATAACTATCCTGAGTTACCTGATATATCAAATATCAATTTTTTTTCTGAAGGATTATTAATAATAAAATAATAAATATAAAATAAATATAAAATAATCTGCATAGTTTAAATTCGCATACCAATATCTGATTTGGTACAGCAAGGCTGAGATATATCAGGTAAAATACATATAATACATTAAAATTTTAATTTCATATTTATTACTGTTTTGAAATTAAGCATTTTGTTTATATTTTCAGTTTAGGTTCCATAATAAAATGTTGATTTTTTGTGCCTAGTGAGCAGGTGGGGAAACTAATAATTATTTCTTACCTATTCAAAATATTTCTTTTCAAGTAGTTTAATAGAGACTTCACCTGATAAAAATTAAATATTATTGATTAAAGCCTTATTTAATCTCTTATAGATTTTTGTGGAATTTAGATGAGATATTATACCTGCAACAAAGAAAAATATACTTGTTCAGAGTAAATAATGTCACTTTATAACATATAACTTGTCATTTGTAAAATTATATTAAACAAAATATCGTCAAGTCCATTTCAAGCCTCAGTTCATATTTTTTTTCTTCCATTTTCTCTCAGATCTACGATTGTAGTAAATAAATGGTTGGGTAAATTTCATAGTGTTTTACTCAGCGATGCTAAGATACCTTGTACACCATCCAGTATGCTAGTATGTTATTGGATGGTGTCGATGGATAACATTTCAATGAAATAGCCATATATTTATAGATAATATAACTTAGCAAAGAAGAAATACATAAGGAAAACAACGACATATACATATTGATTTGTGGTATAGATACTTTGAAAAATTATATGAACGTTATTTTCGACGTCCTATTGAAATAATGGTAATATAACTGCCGTTACCATTTTATGTATATATAACCCATGTTATATATAAATAATTTGCAGTCACTATTCTCAAAGCTCAGCTATCTCAACAATCTTAAATTGAGCCGTTCATTAGGGATGGTAAACTTGATTCGGATTCTACTTGAGAATCGAGTTTTTTTCGTAAAATAATCAATATTTGGGAATCGACCTTTAATTCCCCAAGTAACTCAAGATTCTTGACATTCGATTTTACGGTTAAGTGACTAGTTTAAAGTTTTACATACGATCACAACAAACCTTGCGATAAAAAGTCATACAAATATAAATATATTTATTGTTTGACATCTTTTTATATTAAATATTATTTATTGTCAATATATTAACATAATTGAAATTGCGAGTAGCGCCATGTGGATTTATCTTAAAAAAGTAATCAACGGGTTTAATGTCCAGTATTACCAATATGGGAAGCAACTGAAATATAAAAATAGTACGAACAGTTAGATTAAACATCTAAAGAAATCATTAAATTGAATTAACTGTTCCTAATCAAAATCACACTACAACAATGAGAAAGACAGTGACGATGAAATAATAATAGTTTCACAACCTAAATAAATAAATAAATATATTTATATTTATAACCTTCAAATCTATACCTTCTTTTTTCCTTGTCATTATTTATATTTGGAGGTTAGAAATTTTATCATATAATTTAATGCTTAATTATGTTTATTAAATTAAGTTTATTTTCTACTGTCATTTATTAATAGCCTCGCTTATCAGAAGCTTCTAATCAACAAGTTCCTATCAATACTTCATCAAATTCATTTTGAAGGGCTTATTGATCGCTGTATAAGTAACACAACTTCTTTCACAGATAAAGTCTAATCGACCTATACATTTTTTTACATTTATCCGTATATTTGCCGTGGGCGGTCATCGTAATAATGATATAACAACGGCTTCAGAATATTTTCTAAAGAATTACGGCCAATTACAACCTGTTTTATTTAATAAATCTGAATTATTCGTTCACAGCATTGCGATTCAAAAAATAAATTCATTTATTGAAAAAAATTAATCCCTTAATTTAGAATCGATTAAAATCGAAAGAATCGAATCTTGTTCTGGATTAACCGATTCTTAGAATCGAAAAATATAAAAATATAATTGGAATCGCGAATCGATCCCTACGGTTTATATTTAATCAATTAATTAATATTCAGCGGTTTAGTTTAAATAATTAGACTATTGTATAGTTAGAAAATCAGACAAATAATTCTAAAATCAAACATATTAGAAAGGGCTTTTGATTTTTCTCCTAATGTTATTTACAATTAATTTTATAAAGATTGTTATTCTGATGAGATTCATTTTAAGACTACTCTGCTATTGTTAAACAAAGATGTATGGTTGGTACAATATATAAAAATAACAATAGTGATTATGCAAATAAAGAAAATCTAAATAAAAACTTCGTTGCGTTCATAATTTCTAACTTTCAATTTTCTCCAAACCAGCCTAGCTGGGTCAAATACGATGCGGAAAAAGTACACAGTGTCTTTTTTTAATATTAATCCGGATTTTTTTGCCAGGCAAAAGTTATTCTTTCGGTTATTGAGAGATATGAAAGTATGCGGGATCACCTAGGCGGAAAATTAAAAAGGAGATGTTCCCCCAGGACCGGTCTGTCTTTTTTCATTACGGCTATCCCGTCGGGAAAGTTCCCGATTTGGGACGGCCAGCACTTGTGGGATATACTGGAGAAGTTTTTTTGTTGCTTTTATAATTGGCATTTGGGGTGTTTTTTCAAAATTCAGGATATTCGTTAAATTAAGAAACTTCGGGAATATATTTAGTACAGGAGCCGTATACATTGATAATTAATATTTATATCATAATTAATATAGGAATATTTGATTGAATATTTGAAAAGTCTCAGTATAAATCTTGTGTACTTAATGTTAATTTAATAATTAATTTAATATATATATATATATATATATATATATATATATATATATATATATATATATATATATATATATATAGCAGTGTTAACAGTTCGAAGCACGGTGTTCGGCATTAATCCCCCATCAAACTCTCTCCCTTATTCCAGATATGTCTTCTGGGATGGTTTCAAGTTGGTCACTTGCCAGTAGGTAGGCTTAATGCCGAAGACTTCGAAGTCCATGTTGACCAGTCTATATAGAGAAAAAAAGTATGCTATATATGCGATTGTCATCAGATATCTGTATTATTTCAATATCCGCAAAATCGAAAACATGTATAGGTAATTTGCAATCTATCCTTACTGAAGAAAAAACAATAACACTATATGTGTTGTATACAGTGTCGAGTTTACTATCAACATGTTTTATTAAATATTATAGTTTTATAACTTAATTTTAATTTAAAGTGGATCTTGTGTTGTTAAAAGTCTGAATATATTTATCTATTTTACATCTATCAAATATCAGCGATTATGTCTCACAGATTTTTATTAATCTGACAAAAATTTAATTATATTACTTTACGGATGCTCGATTCTTCAAGCAGAATCAGCTAAATACCTGGTAATATATCTCGATGATAAGTTAAATTGGAAACATCAAGCGAGATAAAAAGCAGAGCAAATTAGACTCAAAGTCAAGCAACTCTACTGATTAGTCGGAAGATACTCTCAACTTGATCTAAAATCAAAGAGATTGGTTTATCAGTCGATCTCATGATCGACTGATAAACCAATCTCTTTGATAGGCTTCATAGCCTATTTGGAACTATGGGGTGCAAATATGGGGTTGCACTAAAATATTAAACCAACTAGTAATCCAACGCACTTAAAACAAAAGTTCTATGATTAATTATCAATGCTTATCGCTACGTAACGAAAAGCTGCAGGATGATCTCGAAGTCAAATGGACACATGAAGTGATCCAAGATTTCGCTCTAAAGCATGAAACAAGGTTGCTAAATAACAGCAACTGGAAGCAATACAGCTACTCTACAACACCCAAGAAATCAGAATATTGATGCGAACCAAACCACACGAACTAGTTTAGTTTATAAGTGTATTTTTAACTTTAGTTTAAGCAGACTAGTTTTATTCTGATTTGGTTAATACATACTGATGTATTAATCCCGTACACGCCTTGCTTGTATATTAATGCAAGTACAACAGAATAGTAGTAAAAAATTAATTTGTGAATTAAGATTGTACTAAGCATATCGAATGCAAGATGTAATTATTTTTAAAAAAATGTATCGATTTACTCGTAATATTATACAATAGTACAAAATATAAATAATGATAATTTTTTGCCGTTTTATTTTGTATCTTATCTGATTTTCTTGTTTTGTCTTTCGTTTGGTACCGTTTCCCTTTTTTTATTGCATTCCCTTGATGATCGATCCGTCGCAGGAGACCGTCAAACGGGACCAAATCTGACCCAAACAATGAGGGCGTAATTTGAATTTTCTCGTTTTATAACGCTCGAAATAAATACCGGAATTCGGATGTTAGTACTGTTTCCGAACGGGAAGGACGAAGAGGGGATATTTGAGTATTCAATTGGAGCGAGCGAGATCAAAAAGGTGCTGGGGGTGGAGATGAGCGTATTGTTTTAGCTTTTCGTTTTCTCTGATTTACTTGATTAAAATGTTGGAATTCGTAGCCGCGTCTCTCTTTTTCCGCAGCAGACCGGAATGAAAATGAAAATTAAATAATGGGAAATGTAAAAAATATCCGTTTGAAATTTGATTAAGCCGATTCGGAAGATAAAGCCTTAAATTCAACAATAAAAGTTTGAATATCTGTATTAGCAATTCACACAGGCAACTGTTGTAAAGTTCTAAAGTTGAAATTTTATTTTTTAAAAACCGAACAGGAAATAAAGTTGTCAAATTGTTTTAAGGTACTGAACTACATCATCAATATTGTAAAAATAGTAATATGCAACAAAACTAAATTAATTTTTTCTTAGATGGGGACAATATTTGTTTTCTATATATTGCTCATTTTCCGAATATAGTAGGTACTTGAATTTATTTTGATAAACAATTGTTAAACAACCCAAGCTAACTGTTATATAACTAACTGTTTTATAAAATAAAAGCTCTTTCTTTAGTATTATTTAGTAATCTAGTAAATACATACAGACGACAATTATAGAAATTAAACTAAATAATAATTTAAAACTATATTTTTAACTTTCATTACGACTTTTTAATGAATTTTCAGTTTAGG
This sequence comes from Rhynchophorus ferrugineus, assembly GCF_030347505.1. NCBI lineage: Eukaryota > Metazoa > Arthropoda > Insecta > Coleoptera > Curculionidae > Rhynchophorus > Rhynchophorus ferrugineus. The sequence goes on from NW_027472580.1 coordinate 49,532,548, forward strand.
CTTACATAATTTGTGGATTTTGGTTTGAACAATTTAAAAGTGGTGATATTGATGTCAAATAAATAACTGAAGAACTTAATGAATTAACAGTTTCCATACTTTTACATGTGATAAAAAATAAAAACAAGTGAAACTGTGGGAATTGCATTGCAGCAGCAATTAACCGAAAATCATAATTCATATTATTTTAATATCGCAGTTTCATTACTTGTCAAGCAAAAAAAGAGATTTCAAAACGAAAGCGAAACGATCATGGCCATAACGAACAAATTCAGGGACGTATTGTTGCAAGAAAAAACAACAACAATAGTAACAGAGTTATCTTCGTGCAAGGATACACTGTTGCAGCTCGAATGGGAAGTTCTTCCGTACCCAGCGTACTCACTGGGTATAGCGGCTTTTGATTACTACTTCATATCGATGCAGAATGTTTTGAATGGCACGCTTTTGAAATAAATGATGAATTGTGAAAATGTATAAATATTGTTGTTGTTGCCAGAAAGATGGGGAAAAATTGGAAAATGATGCAAGATATTTTGATCCATATATATTGTCATTGGATCTATACATATATATATATATATATCTTATATATAAAAATGAATCGCAAAATATGTTCCTAAGCGCATAACTCAACAACGCCTGGACCAATTTGGCCAAATCTTTTTTTAAAATGTTCGTTGAAGTTCAGGGATGGTTTTTACGGCGAGAAAAATTAGAATTATTGCTGGAAAAACCCTAAAAATAGCCCTTTTTGTTTGAATTTGTTTCGTGTATCAGTTGACAATTCATCTGTCATCTGTCAAAAGTCATCTGTAACAGACAACTTTTTTTTTTTTAAATTTGATATGACTTGAACTCAAATCCTTTTAATCCGTACGAATTGTTTTATTTATTTAAAATTTTTTATTTGTTTAAAATTTAATTCAAATTTTAAATAAATAAAACAATTCGTACGGCTTAAAAGGATTTGAGTTCAAGTCATATCAAATTTAAAAAAAAAAGTTGTCTGTTACAGATGACTTTTGACAGATGACAGATGAATTGTCAAGTGATACACGAAACAAATTCGTATATCGTGTTTTGTGCAGAGTGTTTAGTTAGTTAGTGTTTGTTTAGTTCGTGATTAGTGAAAAAATAATTTATATTTGATATGCCTCCTATAAGACGAAGCAATTTAGGTAGAAGAACCAGAAATGCTATAAACCAAGCTAATTACCGATCTAATCGTACTGCACAAGAACGTGACGACGGAAATGAACGTGAAAGAATTCGGATATCACAAACGCGTGAAGCGCGAGCGCGACATTCAACTAATAATCGCGCAAGTTTGAATCCAGCTGCTTTCAGTTACGATGTGTCAATTGACTACAGTAACTACCAATGTGTTGTTATTGGTTCTATGAACTTGGTTTGCTCACACTGTAAGGCATTAAAATACAAAAACGAAGCCAATGGATTGTGTTGCGCAAATGGTAAAGTGAAATTGATACAATTGGATCCACCACCAGAACCATTGTACTCATTGGTTTCAGGAATAGGAACAGATTCTATACACTTTTTGACACATATTCAACAATATAACAATTGCTTTCAAATGACTTCATTTGGGGCAACAAATGCAGTTCGGGAAAATTTTATGCCAACTTTCAAGGTATGTATTATAGCAGTTACTCATAATTATTTTAGCGAACAAAATTTTCTGTCACCAAAGTTAAGATGTGTTACTAATCTTCAATTTCTTAATCATTACGAAATATATCACTTAGTCATCATATTATATGGTGATTCAGTTTCAGTGACACTTTTATTATATTTTATATTTGATAGATATTAGTTAAAACTAAATATATACTTTTTAAGATCAAATATTATTTAAGTTTGATCATTGACAATCCATTAATTTATACCACACCATAATATTTTTTTTATTTACAGATACAAGGGCAAATATATCACAGAGCAGGTTCACTGTTACCAGTGTCAGATAGCGACAACAAATTCCTGCAAATTTATTTTATGGGCAATTCACCACAAGAAATTGATCTGCGTTGTGCACATAACAATTTAGTAAAAAGGTCTATTGTAGAACAATTACAAACTTTATTTCATCAACACAATCAATTGATTATATTGTTTAAAACTGCCCTGGATCTGATGCCATCCGATAATCACAAAATTGTAATCAGAGCTGATAAAACACCTGCAGGTCAACATACAAGACGTTTTAATGCACCAACTATTGATGAAGTTGCTATCGTTGTAGTTGGAGAAAACTTGGAATCCCGTGATATTTTTTACATCGTCGGAATTTTCAATTACAACCTATAAAGGAAACACACCGCTCATATGATGCACTGCAATATCCCATTATATTTTGGCAAGGTGAAGATGGTTGCGATTTATCAATAAAAATGATAAATCCCATTACAGGTAACTAAAATATTAGTTTAGCTATGGCGATAATATCTCAGTCACTATATTATGTATTTTAATTTTATATTTGAATGTTATTAAAACAAAATCTGTTTACAGGTTCTGAAACCAACAAAAAAGTCAGTTCAATGAACTATTATTCATACCGCCTAATGATTCGGGAAAATGCAGATAATCACATATTGAAATGTCGGCGATTATATCACAAATATGTTGATGACATGTATGTTAAAATTGAAACGGAGAGATTAACATTCATCAGGTTGAATCAAACCAAACTCCGATCTGAAGAGTATATTCACCTTCGAGATGCGATTAATACTGATGGAAATGCACAGAATGTCGGTCGGATGACTATTCTTCCAGCAACATACATCGGAAGCCCTCGGCATATGCACGAATATGCTCAAGATGCCATGTCGTATGTTCGTCATTATGGTACAGCAGATTTGTTCATCACATTTACATGCAATCCGCAATGGATACAAATTAAGCAGGAGTTATTACCTGGGAAATCATCCATTGATCGTCATGATATTACAGCCAGAGTCTTTAGACAAAAGTTGAAATCTTTAATGAATTTCATCGTAAAACATAATGTGTTTGGTGAGACACGCTGCTGGATGTATTCTGTGGAGTGGCAGAAACGAGGATTGCCACATGCACACATTTTGGTTTGGTTGGTTGAAAAGATAAGGCCAAATGAAGTTGATGCAGTGATATCAGCTGAAATCCCTAATGTACAAGTAGATCCTGGATTGCATGAGGTAGTTATCAAAAACATGATACATGGTCCCTGTGGAACTCTTAATCAAAATTCACCGTGTATGATGGATGGTAAATGTTCAAAACGATATCCACGGACATTAATATCGGAAACAATTACTGGTAATGACGGTTATCCATTGTATCGTCGCAGATCGACAGCAGACAATGGAAAATCAACAATTGTCAAATTAAATTAACAAGATATTGAAATAGATAATCGTTGGATTGTTCCATATTCACCCATTTTATCAAAGACATTCAAAGCACACATCAACGTTGAATCTTGCCATTCAGTGAAATCGATTAAATACATTTGCAAATATGTAACCAAAGGGAGTGATATGGCTGTGATTGGAATTGGTGCAGAGAATTCTAATGATGAAGTTACCCAATACCAAATGGGCCGCTATGTCAGTAGTAATGAAGCAGTTTGGCGAATATTTTCTTTTCCTATTCATGAGAGACACCCTTCTGTTGTTCACTTAGCTGTGCATTTAGAAAATGGACAAAGAGTGTATTTTACAGCACAGAACGCAGTACAAAGAGCTGCTCAGCCACCATCTACTACATTAACCAGTTTTTTTGAGACATGCCAAAACGATGATTTCGCACAAACATTGCTATATTCTGAAATGCCAAAATATTATACCTGGAATCAATCCTCAAGGAGATTTATACGACGGAAACAAGGAAAACCAGTTCCATGATATACAGATGTATATTCCACCGATGCGATTGGCCGGATTTATTCAGTACATCCAAGCAATGATGAATGTTTTTATTTACGACTGCTATTAGTCAATGTACGTGGCCCAACATCATTCCAACAGTTACGAACTGTTGATGGTGAATTGTGTGGATCCTACAGAGAAGCCTGTCAACGTTTGCAATTGCTTGAAAATGACGCTCATTGGGATCAAACTCTCAATGATGCTGTAATATCATCACACACTCATCAAATACGAACATTGTTTTCTATAATCATATCTACATGCTTCCCATCAAACCCAATTGATTTGTGGATGAAGTACAAATATTATATGTGTGATGATATTTTGTATCAAATACGGAATAGAATGGGAAATCCAAATATACAAATCAGTGAAGAAATTTACAATGAAGCATTGATTTCAATTGAGGACATGTGCTTGATAATGTCAAACAAACTATTAATTCAATTAGGCCTGACCGCGCCCAATCGTCCAATGCATGACGCTTTTAACCAAGAGTTGCATCGAGAAAGACTGTATGATCTCAACGCTTTGAAAGAATAAATTCAAACAAATCTTCCACTGTTAAATGAACAACAGAAGTATGTATTTGAAACTCTTATGAAAGTAACAAATGATGAAACTGGAGGGATTTATTTCTTAGATGCACCTGGTGGTACAGGAAAAACTTTTTTTATTTCATTAATATTAGCAACAATTCGCTCACAAAATAAAATTGCACTTGCACTCGCTTCGTCGGGAATCGCAGCAACTTTGCTTGAAGGTGGTCGAACAGCCCATTCAGCACTAAAATTGCCATTAAATATGCAAAGCAATGAAACTCCAACCTGCAACGTTTCGAAGAACTCTGCAATGGCAAAGGTTTTGCAGCAATGTAAATTGATTGTTTGGGATGAATGCACGATGGCACATAAAAAATCTTTGGAGGCTTTAGACAGAACCTTAAAAGATCTACGTAGCAATAATAACCGATTTGGTGGTGCAATGATTTTATTAGCAGGAGATTTTCGTCAAACATTGCCAGTGATTCCACGATCAACGCCAGCTGATGAACTCAATGCATGTCTAAAGTCCTCCAATTTGTGGAAACATGTTAAAGTACTTCATTTAAGCAAGAATATGCGTGTCGAGTTGCAAAATGACCAATCTGGAAACATATTCTCTAAACAACTCATTGACATTGGTAATGGCAAATTTCCTATAGACATGTTGACGGCTTGCTTTTGCTATGACTATAAACAAGTCCCAGGGGCAATCATTAAGTGTTTGTGGTATTAATCTAGAAAACCCATGTTTCTCACATGGTCAATTGTATGTTGCCTGTTCCCGTGTTGGAAAACCATCAGATTTGTTTATCTATGCGCCAGGTAATCAAACAAAAAACATCGTATACCACAAAGCAATATAATGATAATAATAATAATAACTATGATTCACATGATTAACAATAAAGCGATTACTTACTTTTCAATCCTTATATATGTTTTATTTAATTATTTTTTATTCACAACGCCCTATCACCAGGGTGATGGTTCTGTTCAGGAGAATTTTTTAAAATAAGTAGGCACAAAAACTGCCACATTACAAATCTTTTTGACAGGACGAAGTCTGTCGGGTCAGCTAGTATATATATATATATATATATATATATATATATATATACTAGCTGACTATATATATATATATAGACCTATATATAAACCTATATATATATATATATAGGTTTAGGTAGGTATTAAGCTAAATAGTATATATGTAGTAAAATATAAAATACGAAAATGTAATAGATAGGTTAAATAAGTTATTGTTTAGTTGTTATATCGATTATTATCTACATATTTTATTTTAAAATGTTAAAATGAAGGCGGTTCCATTTTTTTGTTAAAAATATTTTAATTTTCACTTTTAAGTGTTAGATATTTGCTCAATAAATTATGCAGTTATTTTAATTAATATTACAAGGGGTAGGCTAAATAAAGGTGCAGCCCTTATGAGGAAAAATAAAAATATAGAATCAGTGATTGAAAATGAGGAGCGCTTCAGGCCCTAGGGCCGCTACCTAGGTGATTTGACAAATGTTCTAATTAAACAACAACAAAAAATTATTGCCCCGGCGAGAATCGAACCCGCAAACTCCGTTTGGTTTGGTATTAACCGCTTTAACCATGACACTTGTCTTATATGCTATAGTTAGTGCTTAAAAAGCAAAGTTAATGGCTTTTGCACTGAACGACTTCCGATTTTCCGTCACATCAGCTCAGTAATAACATTCTACCCAAATATCTGATTAATTTAGATAAAAAATATTTCGATTTCTCCCCTTTTGCCCCAACAGATCCTAATTTGGTTCCAAGCGACTACCTCAGAAGTGGACTCGAATAAAAAAAGAATTTTGAAAATCGGCCCACAATTGACGGAGAAAAAATATACAGGCGAATAGAAAACCTTCTCCTTTTTAGAAGTCGGTTAAAAATTAAAAACAGGAATTGCTTGACAAATTCCGAGGTATTTTGGAGATAACGAAATTAAAGAAAGACAATGCATGTAAATCAATTAAGAAATGATGGTCAATGGAATTGAATACTTGATGTTATCAGCATATAAATTAATAGAGAAAAATGCATAATAAAATCATATATTAGTGCTAAAGTTGATTAAGTGGATATAATATTAGGGCGTTCCATTTTCAGTAAGCATCAATGCATGAAGATGATATACATCAGGATTTTCCTGATTTCAGCTTCATTTCTTACGAGTTTCACGTCAAACCGAGAGAAAAGTCCCATAAAGCAAACACCTAATGTAAAGGGAGCATCGCAGACGTCAGACCCGGACGCGAAGAGAAAAGACGGCCGGTCCAAGCGACCGGAAAATAAGAGAAAGAGACCGCAGCCTGTTTTCCCGGGGCCCGGGGCCGAGACAGAAAAACGCCGCTGTCATTTTCCGGGTGTATCACGTTCGGCGAAGAAAAATTTCGCGTTAGCGACGGAAAATTGCGTCTTCGTAAAAATTCGGAAACGAGTATTAAAGCAGAAGAACGAGCCCATTTTGGCGCGTTTGATTCTTATTTGATGAGTTCGTACGTCATTTGTTTTATTTAAGGTTTGCTAGCCACGTTCGTTCGTCTTTTTTCCCTCCTTTTTTTCCAGTGACCGTCATGATTTCCGTTCGTATTAATATAAGTCGTCTATTATGGTTAATGAATTGTTTGATTGGATTTTTCGGATGTATTTATGATTGAACACCCGCAATTAATATAATTTCACGTGTATCAGTGTTATACAAATATTGAAATATAAAGAGGCCGTATTAACACAAGGTTTCTTCATATATTCCTTAATATTACCATTTATTTTAGTTGGACAAGATGTCAGAAAGAAATGGTTGGGCAATTGTAAATCACTTTTAGTAGTTTATTCTCAGTTTAATTCTTTATTTTTATGGTTTTTGTAACATATTGCAACAAAAATTACATATGTATAATTACATAAATTACAAATTACATATTATATATATATATATATATATATATATATATATATATATATATATATTCAAGTTATAAATGAATGTATATCAAAACATAAATATCAAGCAAAAAGTATGTGAACAGGGCAAGTCAAATAATCAAATAATGTAATAGAAATAGACAAAATAAATATGCCTACGAATAGGGATTTGAAACATAATAATTAATTAATTAAAGTTTCTTAAATTAACTTGATAGATGTTTTAAATTGGCTTAATGTTAAATGATCGCGCACAACATTAAATAATTTCAAATGATTGATAAGTCCTAAGTACGAGTACGTATCTATACGTTCGACTGAATCTATACAAATGAATGAATATAATGAATTCGTTATAATGAATGAATAGATAGAAGATAGATAAAGAGAAGGTAATAGTACTCAAATAATAAATATATAAATATATAAATTAAATATAAATAATAATAATAAAAACACGAATCACAAATGTGTAATATCCATGAATTTTATAAAATTCTAAAAAATATAGAACGAGATGATCTTACAATTGTCCCCATTACCTTATAGCTTTATAAAATTCATAGCCTTGAATTTAAATAGTACTGATATGTTACACTAAAATACTATACTTTGAATGTAGATGGAGATAACATATACAAAAAAGAAGATAAGCGTGTTGAAACAATCTAGAGACAGTTCCTTGGGAGATAATCCATATGATAATATTATATAGTTTACTACTCTATAATTCCATATGTTATATTACTACGGCATTGGACTAAAAAGCATTGTAAAGAATATTAAAGACTTTCGCAATAAGGTATTAAATAAAGTATGCTTAGTAACACGAAAAAACATTTTTCAAGGTTTTAAATTCTATTTATCAACAGTAGCAAACAAATTCCGTGTTATGGTTACCGGTTTTGGTTGTTCTTAATGTAGGTCATCTTCGCAGGATATTATATTACTTTTAAATTGAGCTGTCCGTTTTCTAATGATCGAAATAGAAGAAGCACAGTTTCCGTAAACGTTTGATAAACTCAGATCAATTTGCTTAAGCGTTAAGCTATCCAAAACGCAGAATTTCATTTAACAGCACGTATAATGCCGACTGCAGAAAATCGTGCCAAAAAGAGAACAAACTACTTGAGTTGAGGCTTGTTATATAAATAGGAGAAATATTGATATGTACAGAAGCAACAAACATGGATTTTTGCTGTTTTGAACACCATCTCTGTGACAGACCGAGAACTTTTCATGTTTTCCTCGTATGTGAAATTGATAATTTAGCTCTAGAAGTGAGTTAATGTCTAGAAATTACCCAATAAGCGATGAACGATGATCTTAAAATCTAATGGATTTACGGATTCAAGATTTTGTATTAAAATATGAAATGATGTTGCTAAATCACAGCAACCTGGAAGCGATACAGGTATTGGACAATACGCAGGAACTCAGAAGATTAAAGCGGATTAATCTATCGTAACATAATATCGTATAATCTAATAATATTAATCCCATAGTCGTCTTGCTCGTGTCTTAATGCAAATACATTAGAATAGTAGAAATAAATTTGTAAATTAAGATTGTACTAAGCACATCTATTGTAAGGTGTAATTCATAAAAAATATTATGTACATTTTAGGAGATTTAATAATTAATATATAATAGATTCAATAATTCGTGAAAAAAATATTATTTTCCATGTAGATAATGTACCTGCATATATAGCTCAAAAAACATTCGCCAAAGTCAGCGAAATAAAGCATAAGTTAGCGTCCTTTAACTTTTTACATCTTACAGGCTAGCTAATTTAATGTTAATGTTTAATTAAAAAAAAAATGTTATTAATATTAAATTTCGCTGTCAGCAAGTTTGATGTATCTTATTTCGACCAATTGGTTTGAAGATCTTTGAATATTACATGCCCATTTTCTAATGAGGTATATAATATATAAGAAGCACTGACCTGATTATATTGATAAATACATTGATGATTAGACTGAAACATGTTTAGTCATTGTATTCTATATGATTTTATAATAGCTTAATAACTCTGATAAACTTGTATAAAGACCTTTCCATAACCTGATGTTGTTGTTCTAAATTAAATTCCCTTAGGCTTTTAATAAAACCTTTTGTTAATCTGAACACAACCAAACAGTATATATGATAACGTTATATACAAAAATGTCTATTTGGATAACAACAACATGAGCAGGAACATGTAACTCACATTCCGTATCTTAATTGTCGGCTAATTTTATTAATAACAGTACTAGAACTATATCGAAGGTAATATACTATACCGTTTGAATAATTAAACTTGTACATGGATAAAACAGACTTTGATAAGGATAATTAATATTCTACCAAAGTGAATAATAGCAGTTTCATAGCTTCAGGCGTATTCCTACAATATCCGCCATGATTATTCGCAGTTATCTATTGGGAAACCGTATAATGAATGGTCTCACATAATAATTTTTAGTTCTTTGTAATCACTAGAGTTATTAATAGTATAAATATGTTATTGATTGTATTTATCCTGATGGAATTATAGTGCTTATCTGTAGCAAAAATAATTTAGAAAATTGAAAACTCGGTGAAACAGTTGGCATTAAACTGAAGCCAACCAACAAAAACATTTCTTAATTAACTCCAAAATACTTAGCGGGTTTATGAAAACTTCTTCCTATTTAAAAGTTTTTATTGAGATCGTTTTATTGAAAATACGGAAAACAAGCATTTATTCAAATAGTAAGATTTGTTTTTAATTCTTAAACGAAAAATAATATTTATATAAACCCATAGTTTCTCTAAACTTAAGGATACTAAAATTTACTAAATAATTTCACAGAATTTACATATACAAAAAGAATTACTGTCTACTATTATTAAATTATATTGACAAATATTTTATAATATTATTATTATTTTATTATAATTCGGATCAGGAGATTATTTTATGGTCAACTACGGATTTTTAATATAATAAAAATAAATTATGATAAACCTAACAAAATAATTTAGAAAAATGTAGTTCTATTTTCGCAATTGTCTGAAGGTTTTTGTCATCACAGAAAATCACTATTTAAGTTAGAATATGTATTGTGACCACTTTGGATTGCCATTTACAAGTACAATTAATATTTATATTTTTGTCACACCTTAGTCAAATTGAATCAATTAGTAGTAGCTTATTAATGATTATAATTATTACATTTTTATTAGTAATTATAAAACAATTCTTTTAAATATGTGTTGAATACAATATAGCAGAAATAATATAAATATCTGTTACTTGAAATTGTTTTAACCAAAATACACTGCTTCTGATTTCGTTAAAAATCATTGACAATCCCTTAAAACTTTTATTATTTCACAAGACTCCTTCACCTTAACTTTTCAAAAAAAAAGAAAGTGAAAGAGCCAACTTTAATGATAACGCTGATGGTGCTAGTATCATTTTACTTTTATTTTTATTGTTATTGCTTTTTTCTCCTTGTCGGGCGAAGTGAGAAACCGTAAAAACTTTATTTAAGACCGAGGAGGTCGAGAAGGCAGAAACAATTAGGCTGGATATAAGACAGGAACTATCTGATGACAGTGAACGGAGGGGATTGCTTTAATTCACTTTAGACATCGTTAAAAATAAAGAGAAAGAACAAGAACAATAACCAAGAAAAAAGTTTTATTCTTTTCTAAATAAGACCGTTTTTCGGTTTTATACTCTTCGTTCAATTTATATGTAAAATAGGTATCATTTTAATGAGCGGTCATTATCTACTAAACACCGCTTAATCAGATATATAGGATCTGTTTTAAGTTAACTATTATTTTATATACATTTAGCTTTTTAAACACTCACCTGCTACAGTTAAAGTGGCATTTCTACTTCGAACTTTTCCTAGAGCGTTGCTGGCTTCGCACCAATACACCCCACCGTCAGATTCCTTTCGACTCTGTACCACTTTCAAGAAAAATAGACTGCCAGTTGGTAGAACAACTCGATGAGATCTGGAATCCTGAATGGTAGTTCGTAGGAGAGCGCCATCTTTATACCTAGTACAAATTTAGTTAGAATTAGGTATTAGGTATAGAAAGGTTAGTTTGACAAGTGCTTACCATGTTATTGTAGGCTCTGGTTCACCTTGTGCATGACAGTTCAACGTTGCTGGTTCGTGTCGAGAGACGGTTGTATCTTCTGGATGTTCCGTAATTCGTGGTGGTTGCTGAGTGGTGTGGTGATATGCTGAAATAAAGGTGGTATAGCATATTGATAGATTATAAGATTCTGTAATATATAATCTTGTATAATAAGTTTAAAAATCAAAAATTTTATATTTTTGTGATTTAAGATACTAAATTATACAAAATTTTAAAAAAAACGTGTAAGTACATTATAAAAGTTTGATTAGGTTTAATCTCATTAAGTACCTAAACTTAACCATCTATTATTAGGCTTACTTCTTAAATAGAAGATACCACGACGAATATACTTTTCCAACAGAGCCTGAATTAACGTTTATTAACGATAGTAACGTTTATTGGGGAAAGCTATGCCGTGTTTTTTTTTGTGAAGTAGATATTTTCCACAAATATATATCTATTTGATGTTGTATTTTTAATATATTTGGCAATCTATTGTTTAATTTAAGTCAAGGTTAGGACCAGAGTGCATAATAAAAAACTGAAGGCTGAGCCTAGGAAAATTAAAATGAAAATCAGGAAAATGAAAAACATAATTGATTGTAAGCATGGAAAGAAAATAAGTTACAAAAAAAAAAGTTGTTCAAGGAATGGCTGCGAAGAGGAAAAATGAAGATGAATTGAAGAATGAAATGCAGACCTTCATGCTAGCCAGCCTAGGTGATTAGTAAAAAAGCCAGAAAATTTGAATGGATCTGCTAATTAACATGGAATATACCAAAAGTACGTCAATATACTAAGCACTTTATCAAACTGGTTAAATTGAAATAAATAATATATATTAGGATATTACCAAACCGGTATAGGGAAAAAGAAGAAAGAGAGGCAAAAGGACAACATTGTAAAGATAGGAATCTAAAATCGATAATAGAGATATGTGGACAAGGAACATGGAAATAGATGCAGTGGAAAGAGATAAGAGGAAGATGGGGATGAAGATAAGATAGAAATGAAGATAAGATAGAGATATTAATAAAACAGTTAATAGTGAGAAATGAAGAGTGTAGTGACGAAGACAAAGAAAGGCACGACATAAGACAAAGCCGACAAAGGACGATTAACATGGCGAATGAAAATGGGAAAAACGAAAAAATTAAAATAAATTCAATAAGGTAATCATCGCTGCATAACAAATGAGGTGTAAATAGGGCTATTATTCAAAAATAATGTTAGCAGTAAAAATGAGAAAGAAAAACGAAACAAAATGTAGGATAATGCCTTCTATGAACATCTAGGTATCAGTAAATTAAAGAAAGGATTGTTGCTATATTCATCCTATACAGCACTGTATATGAACTGTTTTTAAATGAACTGATTAATATGTGCTCTAAGAATACATTAATGCTTGCTAAAAAGTGTTTTTTTTTATTATTTTTACTGACTTTTTTCAGCGGATGGTCCCTTCTTTGTTTAACAATTGTATTCCTTTGATTAATAAAATTGATTTAGTATTTATGTGTAACGTATAATCATATATATCTACTAGTATTTATTATATACCATCATATATATCTACTAGTATTTATTATATACCGCATAGTAGCGTTTTATTACATAGTTTTATCATGTACAACTGCTGTACTTGATATGCTGGTCAATATTGTAATTTAGTAACGACCGTTTCAATACTGTCACGCCGTGTGTGGGAGATTGAAAAGGGACGAGAAGTTTAATTTAAAACCCGACTGATTTACGAGGAATTTTTGAGGCCATTAAGAGGAGCACCTCTCCTTCGTCGATAATAGAATCTTTTGTTAGTCGCGATGCTGTTTAAATCTTTTTAAAAGTCCCTTTTAGCGAACGAGTGGAAAGTCATTTTAATTTTCAGGGAATCGTTCGTTACCTTTCGAGTGGCAGCGGCAGAAAAGAAACGAGAATGAGAGGGAGAGAATACGTTTCGTCACCGTTTCTTTGCAGGAAAATATAATCAAGATAAAGTCACGTAAAAGATTATCGAAGAACAATTCATTTTAATGATATGATGGTAAGGACAATGATTGTATATATATATATATATATATATATATATATATATATATATATATATATATATATATATAATGACCTGCAATTTATAGAATGAACAACCGAGTGAATATCAATCCATTAAAATTCAACCAACGGAGTTTTGGAATAAATATTTACACCAAACTATTTTTTGGTTATGATAAGATATTTCTAGTTAGTTGATAGGAAGACTGATATACTGCCAGAAATATCGAGAAGGTTATTAAAGCTGACCTGTAGGCGTAAGATATAGTCGACATTTATAGATTATTTTGCTGCAAATGATTGCTGCGTAAATCAGACTACGCCTACGAATAACTCTCTCGAAGAAGAATATGTTGGTAATGTTATTGGTATTACGCCTGATACAAAAAGTCGTTACTTTTTTTATTATATTAAAAAATTACTGTAATCACAGTAAAAAGTGTAATGGAAGAAAAAGTGTTTATAAAATAAATACATCTCATTTACCTACCGTTAATAAACGTACAAAGACCTCATTTTCTGCACAGTGATATCGTGAGCGTGGAAATATCGAGATATAATATTCCGCGCATTAAATGTTTACCCAATATGGAAATTAATGTTTACCAAATAACAAGCGCTGCGTTCAACATCATTACGCCGTATCATAAAACTCGAGAGACCAACTGTGTCTCTTTGTAAAATCGCCCGCTCTATTTGTTACAAAAAATATATATCGATGATAAACGTAAATATTGAAAGAACTTTCGGCCGGATCGAAAACCGAGAAAACATTTTTGAGTTTGTGCAAAAAATATAATTGGAATATTGGTCATAAAAAATCTTAAAATACATGCCCTCGTTCAAAGCTTTTAACGTGATTACTAGTAGAGGCTTAAAATATTACTAAGGATTCGAAAGGTTTTACTCATATTTGATATAGTTTAGAATGTTTATTTATATTTAAATACAATATAATTAATATGAACCTATGAGTTTAGATTTGAGGTTATGAATAATATAAAAAATACAATGAAACTTTGAATTATAGTTATACTATTTACAGTATGTATGTATGTATATAGATTTTAGTCACGTCAACTTCTTGGATTTTTTAGTGACTGGATCTAGAGTTTAATGTGGGCTCCGAACCACGTTAAGTGACCAAATTTTAAGATTATCCCAGAAGACATCCGGTCTTACCCAGACTGGTTACTGGCGTGACTGGGATAGATACTTCTTATCGGATATTCCACCGTTGTCTATAAGACGTTTACAATTATAATCAAAAACATAAATTACATCCATACCCTAGGAGGATTCGAACCCGCGAATAATGCAACAGACAGGAGGACCATCCTGTAGCCTTTACCACTGCACCACCAAGTATTTGCTTTGCTAGAACATCCTCTATAAACTAAATATATTAGTTTGTCGTAATGGCAATATTAATATAATATGTTGAGTAAATGTACTATCGGTTTCTAAGGTGTTCAGAGGGAAATTATTTATCTCAATTTCTCAAACACTAAACGATGATATATGTTTCGTTTTGATCGATAATCCTTTGCCCTTTACTGGTAAAATAATAGTTCACAGTTCACTGTAGGACTTATAAGACATTTGGACAAGGAGCTACATCAAGTGAATTTCGTAAACCTTTTTTACTTAGTGGTAAGACCACTTTTACGTTATTAAGGGAGTTTTGCAGTCAATGTGGGTTTCTCAACTGTCCGTGAAAATGTTGGATGGATTTCGATCACGTTTAACTGGTTGTTATCAGTACGTTTCAGTAGCGATTCCTTAATTCATGTGGAATCAATAATTCAAATCGAGACTGCTTGCTATCCTGTCTTCTAATCCAGTTCCAGTTCTGTAGCAATATCTGTAGCAAGCGCAATAAATGAGCATTGAATGACATTAGTTTCCTATCTAGAATGTTTTATAGAGTACCACTTTTTAACGCGTTTTGCAATTACTTCATTGAATAAGTATTACATAGATATGCGCCTTTAAAAAAATCTCGTAGGAAAACCAAAATAAATTTTTCCCAAACTATATATTTATAATATATAAGCACTAAATCTTTTCATATAACTATTTTCTATATAACTGTACCTTTTTGTATTGTCCCTCGCTATCTTATTCTTAATTGCGATATTTTATTTGAATACTGAAAGTAACATGCCTTCTAAGGTTTGCATTTTTCTTATGCCATGAGAGCTTTCAACTCTTAAAGCTGCTCTGTAGATATATTGTTAGAGTTGATGAGGAATTAAAAAAGAAACAGCTAAAATATATAATGTGAGATTTAATAGTCAATTTTACTGAGAACTTGTAGTAATTACTACAAGTAATTGAAGAATGGCTTAAAATTATGTTCATAGTCGATCAGATCAGCGTGCTTTGGTGTAAAGGAAACGTCTTAGGTTGGAATCCTGCTAGGGACCTCCATGTTTGAAATATTTTGATTTTGAGCAAGAGTGTGACATCTCATTGATGACCCAATCCCATGGAGGGTCATCAATGAGTAAGAAGCTTGAAAAAATCCGCATTTAGAAGATGTGAAAAAGTTGGCATCTTATATTATATTAAATGGAGATAACAGGGTAACATCAATATGATTAAATTCGAGCTGCATACGACAGTAGTTTTAATTTACATATATATAATTTTAACTAACTTTGTTCATCATAAAACATGATATTGATAAATTAATTGTTTCTTGCTCAAGAATTATTTTATAATTAATGCTTAAATTCAAGAATTATTGTTTGAATATACCAAAATACCAAATATTTTTAAGGTGTATTAGTTTTTTTTTTAAAGAAATGTAAGAGAATAGCTTTAAACCTATTTCTGCGTTGTGTATGTTCTTTTTAAATACTATGTTTTTTAGGCTAGTAGCTATAACATTAATGCTATATGTAATCCTTAAAATACTTGCATACAACGTTTTCATTGAAGAGGGGTTATTATATTTTTATATTAATATAAATAATTATAATATATGCATTAGAATCATTAAAGTCTCATATTTATTAATGTATTATTATATTTTACACATAAAAAATATGCAGACAGGGTACCATTCAATGTGGGTCCTATTTAAATAAAATTTTTATTAATTAGAACAATATACGATGTGTCATGGGAATGGAATAGTTATTTTTATAAATTAACATTTTATAACATAACATTTTTATAAATTTGTCAAATTATTGATGTATAATAATTCGGTTACAAAAACATTCTTTATAAACTAAGAATAAATAGTAATAAGTTGTCGGTAAAACAATAACGCTACCTGCATGATGAAAGCTGAGAATGTAACTCCCCAGAGGTCGTTTGAACAGTTCAGTAGCTCATTCATCTACAAACAATATTCCGGACTAATTTCTAAACAACCGCCTCTATTAGACGGTCACCGAATATGAAATTTCACTTAACTACCGTTTCCCCTGCATCGTTTTGCATGCGGCAAGGCAAATTTCGGGCCAACGAGGTCATCAATGGACCTCGGATACGAGAAGGTCCCGGCGACGTCCCAGTCTGTTGGCCAGAATTGTTGCTAATTTGATTTTAGTTTCAGATAGTCAGGGAATGTCTAACGTGAGTTATTTAAGTTCTGAAACGTGTACGGTTTAAAATAAAAACTTCTAACTTATTTTAAAAATGTATTTTATTGTACGATGTTGGGACGATTGTATAGACAGTAGTGGCGCCCCAATTTTATTATGATGTAAACGAAAAACTTGTAGTAACGTAACATTTTACTCATCTCATATCACAGTTAGACATACAGTTTACAAAATTTTTTAACAACCAGGGTTGTATCAGCCTCGTTATAAACACTTTCCTTCTGAAGAAATGACTAAATTAACTACTAAATACTAAACTATATATATACACTAACTTACTAAATGATTCATTGTACCAACTGGACTGCTTACAGATATAGTACAGTTTTTTGTATCGACTGTATATTCGTCCGCCAGATTGCCTTAACGAATTGCTTGATTTGTAATGTTTTTATCAATATTTCCATGATATAACTTGTAAAGAATGTTTCTGTTGTGAAAAAATTTTGGTATTTCCAAATCCCAATATTCTACTGCCGAGTAACTGAACTATTGCAATGCGCCTTTGGTAGATGCACACCTAGAACTGCAGACTTCTGCCCAATTGGCAGTAGGCTAAATGCTATTCTTATACTAAGAATCTACTGGATTATCTATACTAGGATTATGAGTCTATTACCAGACATGGGGGTTTCCCACTAATGTTAATTGTTAACGACTAGGGCACGTACTCTCCATTTTTGGTTATCTTGGATTCCTTATGATATAGCTGGGGCTTCAACTTTATATAAAGGAATGCTTCGAGTAACTACGGAGCGATTACCAATATAAAGTCAACCGGTCTTATTTTCTTGATGAGTTAGTTGATTCCGACTAATTGAATGAATTTAAAAGAGAACACTTATGACCTCCAGACCTCTAAACCTAACGATTAACACAAAAACTTTTACTTTACTTAAAATTTATTTTATTTATTTTACTTTAATGGAAAGAAGAGGAGACTTGTTAGAATAACTGTAGACAAAACACTACCTTTCCAATAATTCACAGATCTTACCTCATACTCACAGTTCGACAATATCGTATTGTGCCTGCGAATTTTTGAAAATGCCAGAACAGGTAGTTAGACAAAGATAAATCCGGTGATTCATAATTTGCCTTTTCATTAATTGATTACCGTTAATGTTTTTGATCTGAATGAGAGGGTACGTCGTCGAAAACTTTTTTTATTGTAGATCAGAATTATTCTATTAATTTTTATTCCTTGCTGGTATAAGATTTTATAATATATATCTGCTATTATTAAGCTTAATTTGGAGGTAATTTGCGAATATCTTTTATCGATTTAAATCCTATCTTATGTATTATTATTAATCTCCTAGAACGTCAACAATATGCACGTGGGCAATAAGTATTATTTTAAGATTTTTGTTATATAATAAAGCTATCCTGACATGTAGAAGATCACTTCAGTAAGTGACCGGCTGTTTTATATAAATACATATTTATTATTAAATGTATAAATAACTAACTATCTTCTGTTGAACTAAAGAAGACGTCACGAGTTAAGTAATATCTGCTTGAAACGCTATATTATAAGATATGACGCCAATAACAGAACCTACAATAAGTGTAGTAAATAAAGGTATTTTTACATTTCTTTGATACGAATTTTCAACCGCTGTAACGATCAGCCGATATAAATTGGTTATTTTTAGAAGCACATTATTCATAATGCTGATCTATATCGAAATATTAGGATATATTAGGAAATAATTTGTCGAAAGTAGCATCAATAGATTAGGGATTCTACATTTGTCCCTTTTCTAAAGCAATTTCTACATGTTTCTTTCGGATAAAATATTAGAAAGTGATTCAATTAAGAAGCGGCAATTAGGGTCTGTTAAGCAACAAATTCAGAGACGCAGACAACAATGGTTTGGACGTATCTATCGAATGAAATTTCACAAAATTCTGTGGTGAAATCGACATCTTGACTGGAATACGCAGAGAACAACACCGAAAATGGCTATGGACTGATGGTGATGATTTAAAGATAGATAGTGTATAAAGACGTGGAATTGAAAGTTAAAACCGAACCCACCGGCCATTACTTGTAATTAAAAAAACGTAGTGTAGTTTACCGAAATTGAAAAGCCCAAGATAATTATTTAGTAATACATTTAGTCAAGCATATTTTAAATTTTTTATTCATTTCAAATAATATGTTTTCCAAGGCCGTCAAAATAGACTTTTGATTCAGTGATGATCTTTTGACTCAACACAAATCTCTTGCTATGCAGCTATTTTCACAAATTTGAAAAGGGTAATAGCCGCCGATGGCTAGATCTCTAGACTATGCTGAATAGGTTAGCAGTTCATTGTAATGAATGGATTTTTGGCATGTTGAGTGCATACGTGTGCAACCTTGTATTGTGTTGATGGAACATCTCTTTTCTCTGCTAAATATGGTCGTTTTTGCTTAAAATGAATATCCAATCTGTCCAAAGGCTCTGAGTAATATTCGTCCGAGTGGTGTTAGTGTTTTTTCCATTTTTGATAAAATTCAATAGATTGTTTGCGGTCAATGGGAATCAAAACCAAACTAATTGACTCAGTTTGCTCAAAGTCTTACAGTAGTCCATTAATAGATGCCAGTTCAGAGCAGCAGTTATGCATTTAAATCAATTGCGCGGGAAATTTAAAAAATCACTGATGAATCAAACTGCCTTCGTATAATTATTTTTATTGTTACTCTCGGACTTCCCTTCCTCTCATTTTACATCATAGGTAACTTAATAGTACGACACTGACTGAATTATCTCTAAAAAAGCTTAATAAAAGTGTTACTGAAAGTTTTGAAATTATGAAACTTACGATGAAAATACTTTATTAAAATGACAGATGAGTAATGGCATTAACGATTTAGAAATGACGAAAAAAATGTTTAGATAATAAGAAAGTTTAAGCTCCCTTACCCACATGCCTCACTTCCTTTTACTGTACATAATATAATAGATAAACCTGTCGATCTTGTATCTGTATTATATCATTTGGCGACAATTTGTAATATATTTTTGTATTACGTTACAGAAATATTATGGATAAATTAGAGAATATAAAAAAATTTAATTGTTATCCTCAGTATCATTATTTAAAATTATAGTATAAAAAAGGAAAATAAATGAAATAATGAGATCAATATAGAAAACGCAGCCGAGAACTGATAAAACGTTATCAAACATTCAACAGACGTTTCAAGTGTCGAAATCCCTCGGAGGATCGAAACAAGCGACGACGCCTTTAACAGACGCATTTCGGGTATCGCGTCCAACGTCGATCCCCCCGACCCCATCGTACGACTCCCGCCCTGCCATTGCCAGGATCAAGACACGTCTTTATTAGGACCATCTTCGAGATCTGCTCCGAACCGTTTCCCCCCACTGGGTCCTGATCTGGCCTTTTGCATTCATACCGAGTGGCCGTGGTGGTGGGAGAGGATGTCTCCGACCCCTTCTCGACCATTATCTATGGATTTGCGATAGAAGCGCCATAAGGCTTGCCGTGTAATACCACGCCGATCCAGATTAAGTGTCCTGGATTATTGTCATAAAGGTGGCGGGATCTCTTTCGGTAAAATATGGCCGATGTTGGGCACAAAGTCAATAAGGGTCCACCCCAAGGTAGATTAAATCTAATCGTGTATAGGTTGCTAAAATGTATGATATATGCGAGTGGTGTAAGCATGATTTCTTTATTTTTGAAATTATATATTTTACACACTAAATCATTGCTATTTTTAAAGGTAAATGTAGTACAGCTAAATTATTTCGCAACTACTCTTAATGCATATTATGTTAGATATTTAATAAGATGATATAATTAAGTTTCATGTAGATATTTCACATATGTTAATACAAAATACCATATATAGTATATAAAGCACCATAGTACCGTTTTCAGGAAATCTAAAAAGGTTTTATTTTTTATGATCTGATATTGGAATTTGAAAATATATATATTTTTAAATTTATGCATTTTATTCAACCATATGTTCTCTTTAGAATTTTTTAAAATTTGTATTTGAGTAAGTACTAGATGTTGGAAGAACATTTATTGAGAATGGTTGTAACAATATCTTCCACAACTCTTGTAACGTGTGGTCGAACATTTTTCGATGCCAGTCATAATATATACCAGAAAACTTTTCTTTTTCGATTGGCCAGCAATGTAGCCGCGAAGTTAAATAGTTGACTCATCAACTGCTAAGCTGTTTGTAAGTTCATTGAGATATTGAGATGGAGCAATTTGCGGTTTTCATCCAATAAGCCTTGCAATTTATTGCTTTAGAGATTTTTGTAGAACTAGGTCGTTTTTTGTCACGGACATATCTCCTGTTCTATATTGTTGAAACCAAAACCGATTATTTCGATATGGAAGATTTGATGGGCTGTGGAAGCAGATTTCTTGAAATCAAACAGCAAACAGGTAGTTTTCCATATTCAAAAATATATATCGCGTATTATAATATGCTATCAACAAATATAAGTCAGTAAAAGACAAGCCTAAGAAGGAAAGCCCGAGGCGTGAGGAGTAGGGCTTTTTAATTTATCTGTGATTATTTGCGATTTTCTATTGTCTGGGCAAGTTTGTAAAATGTAACAGAGAACAACAATCCTGGTCACATTAGCATTCAGTCTGGGTAAGACCAAATGCCTTCCGATATAGTATTTAAATTGGTTTAATAAAGATAGATGTAATGTAATTAAAAAATCTATGCTATTATATGTTAAACCATATCAAGTTATAATATTTACTAAGATCCAGAAGTCAGTTTTGATTTACTCAATTTTAAAAACTTAAGGATTTCATTCATATTTATTTTTAAGTTGGGTATTAGGTCTAAATCTGCCAAGGATCAATTTTCTCTAAAAAGTTTTAAAAAAAGTGCTAGTGATAGTACTTAAGTGATGAAAATACTTAAAAGTGACTGAGTATTGACATTAATATTTTAGAAATACGGACTCCAATACGCTTCATGTCCTAGTGAACTGAAAATATTTCAACATTAAGAAAGTTTACACTGTCTTAATCAATATTAATCACGTATACGTGTATTACACTTAATCATGTATTATAATTGAGATATTGAAAACCTGGTCAAAAATTACGGGTTTTATCATGTCCCATATTGCAAAGTTCATGAAAACCTTAGTGGAATATTTCAAATTATTGAAAAATATTCTTTCTATGTTAAATATATATGTTTAACTAGCCATATTTACCAAACATTGTTGTGTTTTACAAACCCGCCTTATTGTTATTATATCCGATCAATACTATAAGGCCGAAGAGCATTTTCATGTACATAATATTTTAAAATTAATTCACAGTCCAAGATTTCATATTTCAATTAATGTCTATTGACTATATTTATATACCGGCGGTATCTTTCAATTTTAAATATGTTGTTTACTATTCTACTGTTTATTAATGTTACAGGTGCTTTATTGTGTCTCAGTTGCTTAATAATTCCGGGCTTTCTATTCCACCATGTATCATTTATTCATTTTTATTAATTTGTCGACACGCTTAACAGTATTTTAGGGTCATTAAAACAGTTCTAAAAAGCTCTCCCGGTGCGACGTCAACTCGTGAACGTCTTATACCTCGATGAGTTCCCACCGATCAAGACTCCGGCAAAAGAACTTGTTTCACTTTCGGATATTAAAATCGATATTTGAACATTTACGATCGGCTTTACAATCCGAGAAACGGCAGACGATTTTTCAATAGCCAATAAAGATATACAAATAAATTTTATTACAGTCGTCGTCTCAACGGCTCCGTTTGGACGATTCAACGCGTTCCACGGCGGTAAATCACCAAGAGCGTGGTGTTCCTCTTTTAATTCATAGGGGAGTTTAGTGATTAACGGAAATATATATATGGGCTCTGTTAAAGTTTATTGGGTGTATTTTACATTATATTTACTTTATTTGAATAAGGTAAGAAATATTGTAAATTACTATTTTATAAATGGAGGAGAATTAATTAATTTTAAGAGATTCTTTGCAATTTCAGAACATCATTCTGAAACATTTTCTTTTTATTAATCTCTCAGAACATCAACAATCTGCCCGTGGGTAATAAGTATTATTATGTGATTTTCGTTATATAATATAACCATCCTGACATATCTAAATCTTATTCTAGATAGTATCCTAACTTATTTAAAAGTCTATCGTAACTTATCATAATGACTATTCTAACTTTTTTTAGAGATTATTAAATCTCACTCTATGTGTCTATTAATCAGTTCGTATCGTAGTTTGCGTTTGATCCTATATACTATACTGTCCTTGCGCACATTTCACTGTTCGGCGATTGCATTAATATTCACTAATAGTCAGAGTACTTTCAGAGTACTTCGCACTAGCACTTCGAATCAGTTTGTTGGACACGTAATATGGGGCATCGACGATGACTCGCAACACTTTATTCTGGAACCTCTGGAGAAAATCTATGTTAGATTTGCTAGTACAACCCCACAGTTCAATACCATAGATCCAAATGGGCCTAAGTATTGACTTATACAGCGAAACATTGTTATCTAATGGCAATTTAGATTTACGCCCTATCAGCCAATACATTTGGTTTAGTTTAAGCCCAAGCTGTTTTCGTTTTGTCACTGTATGTTTGTCCATGTCAAACGTCGATCAAAATGTATTCCCAGATATTTAACATTGTCTGTTTGCGGAAGTTCATGATTATTTAATTTTACTGAGGGTCATGTTCTTATACAAAAGGTTAATGTCACATGGGTAGATTTTGTCTCATTTGCTTTGATACGCCACGTTTTCAACCACAATTCGATTTTGTTAAGACGAAGTTGGAGGTTTCTTGTGGCTGAAGTTTTTGGTTTCTTGAGGTCGGTAGGTCAGCTGAATACAATAAATATAACAATGGGCCAAGAATACTGCCTTTCGGAACATCCGAATATATCGGGTGTGGGTCAGTGTATTCGTTCACCCTGTTTAACAATAAAATGTCTCTTTGTGAGGTATGATTTCAGCAGTTGAAAGTGTATGTGGGGCAAGAGTTTTTTCAATTTAAAATGCAGTCCAGTGTGCCACACCTTGTCGAAGGCCTGAGAAATATCGAGAAATGTTTTTGTTAATTTGGTTAAATATTCTATGTTTTGTGTTTATTCTGTCTATATTATCTATATTATTCTGTCTATATATAGTCTATATTCTGTGTTTATTACGGAGGCCAAATTGATGGTCTGGAAATAATATTTATCTCCTCTGCAATTATTTTGAGTTTCTTAATGTATAGTTTTTCGAAAAGTTTAGAGATTAGCGGTAACCGGCTTTTAGGACAGTGTAAAAGGAGACGTCTTCTGACTGATCTTCTGATTTTTTTCCAGGTTTAAGAATCAATTCTGAAACATTGGACTTATTATTATATTTCTCTAGTATATAATAATCTCACTGTGGTCGAAATTCAACCACAAAATATTGAGTTAATAATGTTTCACTCATAACTGAGTAAAGTAAACAATTTAAAAATGATATGTTACTAAAATTGTTTTCACAGGATATTCAGTATAACATCAGAAATATATCATAGAAAAGTTTCAATCAAGCATTTGTAAGTTTCAATTACTACACTACTAAACATTATAACAGTAACACTTATAAGCATGACCTTTCTTTTATGTTATAATCATGAATATGGAATAATAATAAATAGAGTAATACATGTTTATACATTTAATCAACGAATATCTGAATAAAACAATATTGAATTTGATATTTTACTTTAGCACGTATATTAAAACAAGGACGAACACAATTAGGTAATTTATTTCTTTGCAATTTGAAAAGTACTAAAGGAGTGTATTAACTTAACCATTAAATTAACTATTGATTTTTCAAAACTTAGGTCCTGAAAGTGACTAATCAAAATAGTTGATACAAATTTTAAGGAATAAAATATCATATAGTTATTTATTTTCTTACATCAAACGTTCTATACCTTAATACTTATCAGGGATTTAAAATGTTTACTAGTTTACTTCGGTAATTTCTTCAATTTGTGTTCCATCTTTGTAAATTGTGTAGTTAATTTCGTTTTAAATCAGTTATTTCCTTTAACTTGTCTTTTATCTATAGTTCTCACGTAAAATGTATATCAGAAAAACAGTAAATACACGAGGCTGATTAAAATAATAATTTATTTACCAAAATTTTAAAATAAAATTGCATCATTATTTGCTTATTTATTCTACTATTCGATCTCATCCTTGCAGATAGTTGAGCTTTATTTTGACTTTGTTGCTTTCTACGTTATCTTATGTTCCACGTATGAACAAATAACTCACCAAATAATGAGCAACTGAAATTCTGTTAAGCTTGTGGCGACCCCTACGACCCTTTAGGCCACGACGCATCACCTATACCAAATTCAAAGTTTGGCAACGCCGGTAGATTGGTACCATGCCGTTCCCGGCTATAAAAGACCACCACGACGACGTCTTCTTTTCTCTACCCCCTTGTAACAGTACCACTTCCACAGCCTGCAAGCTATTTTATAATTGTTAACATTCTTTGAAATATTCATTTTTAATTCTTGATGAACAAATTAACGTATTTATTACTTGTAATATTTGGTTAGTGCTTTGATATGAAATACATTTACGAAGGTAACCTGAAATAAATCAGAAGTTAATATCATTTTCTACAGATAGATTTACAGAAAAAACTTAATAACCTTTAAAATTTCCTCTAGTACAGTGATATACTATGTCTTCAGAATCAGATCAATTACTATCAGTTTTTAAGCAAGAATACTTTTTCTTAGCTGTGTTCACCAGATATAAAATTAAATAAAAAGCAAATTTCGAACTGAAATATTTTGTAAACAAAGAGGACACACGATTCGTGTTATTCGAAATTTTTAATTATGTTGGGATGTAATTTTTGCATATGTATGGTTTTTCTTTCACAGCTGTACATACCATCTAATAAAGCAGACATATTAATTTGTTCTTTATACAAAAAATGTTAAATATAATTTTAAGTGATAATACTAGTAAGTAAACTACTCAGTAGTAAGTAAGTACTAGTAAGTAAGTAATCATACTATTCCTAATCGTTTTTGTCTAAACTTACCATAACTCTTCAATAGTTCCATCGATACGGGAATAGCCGTTTCAAAGGTAAAACTTAGGTTTTTGTCTTTTGATTCAAAATTTCCTCAAAGTCATAGAAACTGTACAAAGAGGAGCCTCATTGAGAAAAAGAAAGTGTCGGAGTTTCACAAGAAGGAAGTGATTTTCGGATTCAGCATACCAAAAACATAGAAATTACATCACAAATCCTAAACAGCTTTTTTTGCAAACATGTATATACAATGATACAAATTGAAATAGCACTCTTAATATCAAATTATATCAGTTATATATTTTTCATCAAAAATAGATTATTAAAATTGAACCCTTGCTAAGGTATATTAATTATTATTTTAAAAATAATATTAGGACTAGTAAAAATAAATGCATAATTTTTTCAATAGATGTCTTTGAAAATGATGGAAGTTTGTTTACTATAGAGAGTTGTTGCGTTAGAGAGTTATTTTATCTTGTTGTTTTTAAAAAACCGGTTTAATAGTTTTGTTGACTAGGTTTGGTTTGCATTCACGTCAAAAATGGACAGCATCAAAGAGAAAATATGTTATATATACAATTATCCTTCATCAAATATGAAAGGACAAGCTACACGGCTGATTCTATTACCCAGGTGCTAAACATTCCATATAAAATTGGTTGGAACCACTTGAAAAAGGTTGTATAAAAATTTCCATCTGTGGATCTCAATAAAATTGGCCGATTTCTGAAGCGGATGGTGATTGGCGACGAAAACTTAATAACTTACGGCAACGTTAATTGCGAACGGTCGTGGTCGAAACGCGATTTTTCTGTGCTTTTTGTGGGATTGACAAGGAATTATATATTATGATTAGGATTAAACTCTTAATTCGAACCTGCCTGAAGCATGCAACCGTTCAGAAGTGATCGACTTTGGCTTCTATTAGATATGAATTATGTTTAATCAAGATTCCGGGAGCTTGGTTGGGATGTCTTTGGATGATCCACCAGGAGGAAAAAATTGCCCTAAGAGAGGCTTGAAAAAATTGACTGTACTAGTGTTTTGGCAATAAGGTCAAAAGTTATGTGAGAAGTAAAATAGAATTACCTTCAAAATTGTAACCAATTATCGAAAGGGCACATAATTTATCTAAATCGGATCATTCTAAGTATGTTAAACAAATACTTAAATTTTGTGTAAAAATAAAGGATTTCTTTTTACCATACCATAATATTATATCTTAAAATAGTTTCTTTCTTATTTGCAACAACCTTACAATTGCAAACAAAAATGAAAATTTATATCGTATGGAGCTAGTCAGCAAAACCTAATGCATTTATACAGATATCTCAATAAATTCGTCGTTCCTGACAACCCCAATATGCCGTACATAATTAAATCAAACAAATTATGGAGCTTAACGACCGACAAACATGCGAAACTTCCCAAAAAAACTCCTAGTTAAAAAAAGTAATACTACCCACGATCGTTTGGCCTTTTACTGCCTTTTGTTACGACCACTATTTAGCCGCAATGTATGCTAAAAGCCGAAATTGCTTAATAAAAATGCTCAAATGGAATTTTATTAATCACTAAAATGGCCACTAAATTAAAAACCGTAATGTCTGAAGTGATTTATAACCAATACGTTTCGGAAATAACTATATGACTATCAGTAATAAAATGCGTATGGTCAAATACGTAGTGCCATATTTTAGATGTCATCAAACATCATCTGTAACATACATTTCAGAGGGTAAAATCGTCTCTCTGACTAAATGGGTATAATATAGAGGATATTGAAACTTCATTGTAATTGTAATTTATTTATTATTTTGACTATGAATTGTGTCTTTTATACCCTATCACAACAATGCTGAAGTTTATAGGGTCTCGTTTGTATATTAAAATTCATTGCAATATATTTTTTCATTAATGTATTGTTACTTCGTCGTTTAACGTCACCGGTTTACTAACATTTTGTTTTCACAATAATCTAAAAATTAGTAAGGTCTAGAATAGATTTAGATTACATTAGATTTATTTATTAAAGGCCCATCAGTCTCGAGGGCTAATTTAGGATCTATGCCAGAGACTCGTCTTTGGATGGCGTGCCCTTGGCATTCAACTAGGATGTATTTGGTGCTCAGCGGGGATCTACATTTATCACAGATGGGTGGACTCTCATTTGAGTAGAAACTCATGAGTCAGCCTTGGCCCATTCTGAGCCTGGAAAAACTATCCAATTTATGTCTGCTAAAGTTACAAAAGTTGAGACCTTAAGTCCTAGTTTACCTAAGATCATTAAGTCCCAGTTTAGTTGATCTAGTTTTTTATAAAGTGCGGTATGATATGTATTCATATGCCTTCGGTCGGTTCTTGCCGCTATTACGAGCGGCAGTGTTTAATTCTGGAATGTGCATTGTCAGTGGATGATGTGCCTGTGCTGATTTTAAGCTCTCAAGAAAGCTCATAGAGTCAGTAATGATTACCACCGAGATCATATCTGGACTGTCTTGAACACATTTAAGGACCTTGTATATGGCCAGCAATTCGGCAGTAAAAGCATTCATCAAGGAGGGCAATTTGTAATGTTCCTCCTTCAATGTTGATGTATATTCAGCTCCTGTTCATTCATTGTTTTTAGATCCATCAGTATAAATCTGATAATGATTAAGGTATTTTTCGAAGATCAATTGTTTGAAAAGAGAGCGTGTACTAAAAGAGTTAAGAGCATCCTTAGGAAGAAATCTCATTGAGAGATCAATGGCAATAGGTGCGTTATGCCAGGGATGTACTTTATTCGTGAATTAACACATGGTAGGTATCTCCAATGACAAGCGATGGCAGATTTTCTGGAAGCAATAACCAGACCCTTAATAACAAAAGTTCTCGTCGAGAGTCCAGGGGAGAAATCTCCGCCTCACAGTAGTAGACTGTCAGTTGGACTTGTATGGAATGCTCCTAGAACAATCCGTAGTACTGTGTTCTGAATTGGATTTAATCTCTTTATAG
Organism: Rhynchophorus ferrugineus; assembly: GCF_030347505.1. Lineage (NCBI taxonomy): Eukaryota > Metazoa > Arthropoda > Insecta > Coleoptera > Curculionidae > Rhynchophorus > Rhynchophorus ferrugineus. The sequence continues at coordinate 49,561,908 of NW_027472580.1, forward strand.
ATGAGAGGGTCGCAGAAATAAAACACTGGCAGCCATAGTCCAGCTTACTCAACGTAAGTGCTCTATAGATCTTTAGAAGATTGGTTCTATGAGCACCCTAATGAAGGTTGGCGAGGGACCGAATTAGGCTAATATCAGTCAGGCATCTGTTTTTTTATATGTTTGATGTGTGAAAGCTAGCTGAGACGTGAGTCGAATATTATTCCCAGGAATTTATGCTCAGGTTTGTTCTTTATGACTTTGCCATCGATTGACAGAAGTGTTATTCGGAGACAATTCCTTATCCTGCAGTAGTGTATACTATTAGATTTATCAGGTATTTACCATCCTTGCGCAGGGGCTATGCTAATCATCTCTATATTGTTCCAATTTTAGTATATGTACCGCCAAAGCGAGTACTCTAGAGTAGAAATCTACATGTATTTTCTTCTATTTTTTTCTGTTAGATACGTTTTACATCACTATACAATATCCTATCATGATTCTATTGATTCTGTGTCCTCTATTGTTTTTCGAAAATTGGTATTAAATATAAAATTTCGGTATTGATATGAAAGAGAGTCTCTTCGCGATTTTCTTGACTACCTGAATGGCGGTCGATAACTGAAGGTCTCGATATAAATACTCATTCCTACATTATATGGGTACATTTATGTTGCCTTTTAGGGCTTGATTTTTATTTTTTTGTTTTATTAATTTGTGTTGCATTGATCTTGATCTTGGATTGGTAATCGTTCCGCAATTATTCGAAGCATTTTTTCGCATGCTTAAGTGGTATTCGGAAAATGGTACCGCAACTGAAATTAAAAGTCATAAAAGGCGGGTTAAAGCTGCTTGTTTAAAGACCTTAACCATAAAATATTGTAATAAGGAATTATTCGCTCTTTGAAAAATATCCATAGTCCGTAGATTCCTGGCGGTTCAGACTTCTATTCTATTCTATACGGATACGAAAAATGAGCGTACAAGATATAGACACAAATTTTATTTTTAATTTTATTAGAATATGAAATTTTTATTTATCACGGGTATAAAGTAATTGTAAATCCTTCAAAATAAATCACAATACATACCTGAAATAATTATTATTCGAAGGGGTTCCTTATAATAACAATCCTTTTTGGATAGTTGTAGTAGTCTGTTATGCGAAGTGTTTTTTTAGCGTCATATTGTGAGCGTAATTGTGCCCGACAGTGACAGTTTTTACAGATTTTGTGTTCGTGTGTTGTAATTGATAAAGTGCGATGTGGGGGATGTTATTCAGGTAGTACCTCCTTTGGACATATAAATATAAGCGATTGAGCGTTTAAATATTTAGAAAGCACATATTATAATTAACGTGTTGAATCCCTTCAAGGATTCAGTAAAATTTAAATTTAAACTTGAAGTGAACTAGCATTTACAGAATTTTCCAACGATATTACAAAAATATCGCTAAAGATGTAACGTACAACAATTTTCTGTCCGTTTTTGTCCCTTCTTGTTAACATTTTTTCTTTTAGTATGTCACCTCAGATATTATTTAAGTTTTAATATTTTTGTTTTTAATAATTTTGTAATAAATCATGTTTATGTATATACGAATACGTCTAGAGGCGGATCAGCACAGGGATATTAATTTCCCAGTGCGCCTCTGATTTGATTTCAAATGTAGCTACCATTTTTTTAAAGAAATTTTTCGATTAAGAAAGAACCTCCACTATTATTGTTTGACTTTGAAAGTTACGGAATTTTGTCTAGCAACTGGAAATCGCGCCGCCAGTGAGACGGGATAACGACCACAATTGGTTGTTCAAGAAAAATGGCACGTTTATGTGAAAATGAGATATGTAAAATTAAGTAATATTAGAGTAAAATAAAAAAAAATTAAATCCTACACATATCAGTATTTGTACATAAACTACAGACACAAATTGTAGTATCTAGCTGAAATATTCAAATACTAAATCCTGAGAAGTATTGTAGGTGCATCGATATACTATAGGACTGATTACTTACACCGAGACATTCAGATACCGACTGTCACTCGGGAAATCAAGAGAACTGTAAGAAAATATGAGAACAGACTGCATTAACATGTTAATATTGAAGTAATACAACTCTTGCATAATACTACAACAGGACACAAACTCACAATAATGAAATTATTTGATTTTCTGTAATGCAGTGTAGTAACTTAAAAAAAACGTTATATTTTATAAACGCGCAATGTAATGATATAATAAAAAACTAACATTTATGATTAGGGATATGATGCTTTTGCATTAGGATGGAGTGGCACAAATTAATTAATTATCTTTGACAATAATTGAGTCATCTTCAAGACTGCGAAATTTTTGTCCATTATAAACATTTCCAGAACTATGAATCTGCATAACCAATAAAATACATAAATTTAACAGCGCTTCTTATAAACTGGTCTGTGAAACGAATCAGGTAAAAGTCATTAATAAGATTGAATTAGAGCCGAGATATTCGCAATTAATAGGAGCGGTTAGAATTCGATATTTCTAATTATTGCGGGTATTCCATTTCTGGGGCAGTACTCAAAGAACAAAATAAACCTCCATGGATTGCATAGCGAAACGGGACGATAGGGGAGGCAGAAAAAAGACGAAGAACGAAAAAAGTGGACTCGCTTTAATTAAAAATCATAAATGCTGAACGCGCATACCAAATTAATAATGTAATGAACCCTTGTACCGGTTAATTAATCTGACACCCCAGATATTTTACACCTTTCTCGTCTGGCCTTTGTTGGCCGGACGGAATGGGGCGAAATTAATTAATATTTGCGGAATGCAGAAGCGGCGGAGGCTCCGTCCGGCCAACGCTCGAGTGGTTTCCAACCCAGAGCAGCCGATAAATAAATGTGATTGGCGCGGTCTTGTCTCGTAATATTTGGTATTTTTTGACAACGAACAGATTTATCGATAATCTGGACACATAACTATCGATTAACATTCACGTATTCCTTTATTCATATGCAGTTCAATGTTTAAAGGTGTATTATGTCGAAAGCAACTATATTTCATAGTTAGAAAATGAACTGCTCTTCTTGCTTTTTAAAATTTTATTTAAACTATTTATTTTAAAATCGCTATCTCTATCGTTCACAATTATACGTTATTTAATATTTTAAGGTCCCCTTTTTACAAAATAAGGATCATCGTGGGATCTCAACTGTGATCTGTCGCATTAAGTTACCGATTATTGTGTTAGAGACCATTCTTAAGACATATGAGCTGATAACGCCTGGTTACTGGCGTGACTGGGATAGTTTTCCTTATAGGATTTTACACTCTTGTTAATGGACTATTAGAAACAATCATAAACATACATTTATCGTATCATACACCTATCGCACCTAGACGAGGGCTATCCTATTGCTTTAAACATTGTGGTTACCAAGCCGGCATTTTTTGTTTGTGAATAATGTTTCTACAAATAGCTCTTAGAGATAGCTTTTTTTTTTCATTAAACATTTTACACTTTCTTAAAAAATTCTCTTCTTAAATCGTACTGTTTCGTTCAAACTTTATTAAATACTTTTAATGTAGTAAACCTATTTTTTAAATTCTATTCTAAAATAATCTCACTTTATAGATTATACATTTTCATTTCATTAAAATCTTTTATTTTTAAGTACTACATTAGGTATAACATTTTCAAAACTAAATATGAAATTAAGTATATGTATAGTTAATTTAAAAAAGAGTATTATCAAAAATGGTTTTCAATTACGTTTTTTTTGGTGGGAAGCGAGGTGATGGATAGTTTAAAAATTGACAAAAAATAGGATGACTAAATGTGCTCTCATAAATGGATGATTGGTTGACGGCATAAAATTGAGCACCGGCAAGAATGTATTAGATAAAATCAGATATGTTGTATGATGGTAGCATCTTATAAACATATATTTCAATATCAATAAAATTTTATTATAATTATCGTCAATTAGGAACAATTGAACTTGGATTGTTGCCCTGCAATTTGCACAAAAGTGATATCTAGTCTATGTAATAAAACAGCCAATGCAGATCATCAAGGTTTATGACGTCAGCACGTTTGAATGTTGCCGTATTATCTTCGAATTTTGGTTTAAAACGTTTACCAGCTTGTAACCTCCAATTATTATCACTAATGCTTTGAAGAATTTTGGAGACATTTGACAACAGGTTAGACCAGTAGCAACACAAATCGAATTTTACTTGACTCGGTTACATATTCCGGCGAATTAGATAGTATTCTGCTCCTTTTAACTAGGGTAAAATAAGAATGAAAAATATGCTCCGAGTTTTAAACTAATTTTATATCTTTACAAACTGCATTTGGCAGTGTATTAAACAAAGTTTTTGACGTTCATTGGTTGTTTTATTGGAACGCCTATATAATAAAGTCGTGCCTGAATTAGTATAACTGGAGGAAAAAGAACATTTGGTTCGCATGACATTATATGGAGCTGATTCTTCGGAAAAGTCGATGTCGTGCCTTTGTGATTTTTGTGTTCCTAATTAGCTATTAATTATAAAGATAAAGGGGGAAGGTGTTTAGAAATTTAAAATTTATTATAGATATATTTTGAAAATATATCTATGTATCCTTTTATCGATATTTTTTGGCATCTCTCATCGGCAATATTGGCTGTATAGTTGTTTCAACAGGTCATTATTCATTTCCGTTAATTCACATTCATCATATCTTTAGTTATTAGGTTCTTGCATGCACCTTGCATTTACATTATTTTATCTATTTGAAATATTTTAAAGTATCAATGTAAAAAACTGCTAAACAGCCCAAGCTAACTGTTAAATTTCATAGTATATAGCAAGCAATGAACCTGCGATGTTGAAACTATTCGTGTGGTAACCATTTTCCCTCCTTTTGGTCCTTTCCCATCACATGTATATACACTGAATATATATATATATATATATATATATATATATATATATATATATATATATATATATATATATATATATATATATATTCAGTGTATATAGACGTTAATCATGCGCTTAAATTTACATTTTCAATATTCATTACTTTTGTTGTACGATTTGAAGAAATCTGCTGTCGAAGACCATCAAAGCATTTTTGAATCTTATGGTGATACTTCTTCGTTATGTCCCATTGATCGATTTTGGTTTCAACAAACAGCTTGGAGAACCAAAAAGTTCGGATACAATAAATTGCAAGATTTATTGGACGAAAATGTAAACTCTCAAAGAACTTTCAGGTAACTTAGCAGATATTGATTATTGAATTGTTTCGAAGTATACATATGCGATGGGAAAGGACCAAAAGGAAGGAAAATGGTTAGCACACGAATAGTTTCAACATCGCAGGTTCATTGCTTGCTAGACAAGCTTGTCAAGTAGTTTTCTTTATAATATTGCAACTGGAAATGAAAAGTGGATAATTATGATAATTCCAGGTGATCTATCCATATCCATAACGGACCAACTTCAATGGAATTAATTGAGCGATGGGTTTTGAAAAACAAGGAACAATCAGTAATAGTAAATTAAATATGTCTGCTAAATATAGGATATTACAAGATTTCCGATTTGGATACCATTTATTCATTAAAGAAACATATGTTCAACTCATAATATACAAAAATAATTTCCGTTGTTTCAAATAAAGTAAGGATTCTTAAGATTGCTCCTTTCCTTATATTTGAATTTCTATAAATAATCTATAAATTATCGTATACGTATCAGTGATTATTTCCCTAGAATTGACAGAAAATTCACTGGACAATCCAAAAGGGCATTTGTTGAATTTGAAGTTTATATCACAATTGCACTCTATTTTTGTGATAGTAATTGTAATTTTTTTATATGTAACAGTGGAAAATCCGAGAAGGAATAACCATCTGAGTCCAGGGTGGGTGAAAGCGGATGTTATCTGGGATGGTCCCTAAGTTGGTCACTGGCCAGTCGGTAGGTCTAATGCCGATGACCATAATTCGGAATTCACGTTAAACAGTAGGTCCAGTCCGGATAAATCCTCGTTAGTAAAAAGGAGTAAAAGTAATAGGCGTAAAGTAATCCTGCTATATGGCAACTCTCGAATACTGAAATAATATTGAAAAAGTTGTGAAGGATAAACTGTTGCAATTCGAATGGGATGTTGCAGTACCCTATATTCACCTGACATGTTTATGAAAATGGGTTCATTTTAAGAACAATAAAATTATATTTCATTTGACAATAGTGAAAACATTGGAAATGCCTAAACATAGAAGTGATCCGCGAATATATAGCTCTGTCAAAAAACTTGTATTATTAAGATAAAACAAAAATTAAATAGCATATGAAAGAAATATAAATGAAAGTCCTAGTTAAGGGTAATGTCGACCAAACAAGCCGCTACCTCTTTTATTGAAATGGTATAATAACTAAGTTAACATTAGTAAAAGAAACATTTTCTTTAAATCAAGTAGGTATCTAAAATTATTTATTATTGTTATTTAATAACCATTGAGCATTCAATTTTCTCACCTGAAATCGAAAGAATAATATTTCAGGTAAATTTAGCTGACGCATCCAGGAATGCGAAAATGTATAAAAAAGAACCGAAACATAAATAACTTTGCATAACGGGAAACAGCGAATATTCCAGCGGCTTTGGCAGTACGCCTAAAACCTTCGGGCTACAACACTTTTAGCGAAATTAAACGCCTCAACTGTTACTACATACATTAACTGCCTGTCTTTGGACTCCGCGGAAAGGTGCACGCGTTTTATGATCGTGTGGTACATCGAATTTAGTTCATGCCATCCAGTCATGGACTCCTCAGGATACGAACTTAATGAGATATGATGTATTTTATGGTCCTTTTCAGAAGAACCATTTTAAATGTCCTAGTTAATTATGTCGAATGGTTAAGTAATACAGTACCGCCAATCTTTTAGTGAATCCTAATTCAATAATGGAAATTCAATTAGCAATGTCGATGGAGATAAAGTATCGAGAGATAGTCTTGCTTTGATAAGTCATGGTACTATTAGGATTGTCTGGATTAGGATAGAAAAAGCTCGACTATACCAAAAAGTCGTATCAAAAATATAGGATATAATTATAAAGAGAGATTTAGTAGACTTATTGATTGGTTGATTGATGAATATTTTAGGAGAGCTGTGTATTCATTGGTTTTCATATTTGTTAATAATTAAATAAAAAACTGTTAAATGTTACTTTCCTAATATTTAGTTAAAATAATAAAAATAAATTGCTCTGAAGCGAGTTTAGACACAACTATTTGCGAAGCAATCTTTGGTAATATTAGGTTGTATACATTTGTTAATAGTTGGTAATGAATAAAAAAAATATTAAGCTAACGTTTGCCCATCTTTAAGATGTAATAAACACAATTAAATATCATGAAGGATTGATAAGTTAAATAAAATCCAAACATTACAGGGAATAGGCAAAATAATATGAGCGCCATCCAATACTTCTTGTTGCATGTTGGCAACTCTGCTTCCATGTGAATAATTCGACGCGCATGTATTGCTCAGTTTACGTACTAAGTTTTGTGAGTTATATCTTAGTGTGTTATATGTTTGAATCTGCGATGGTTTAAACAATCGGTCGGTGTAATGTGTGATCTCTCAGATGTTGTCTACATTGGCAGTACCCATGGTAACGATAGTATATATAAAGTGTGGTAAAATATTATCGGCAAAGAGAAATACTGTGCAAAACCAAAAGGTAAGTGTAAAAGCATATCGGTCAAATTAACAGTAAATTTTAATACTCAATTAAGTAATACTGTTTTGACGGTGGGAGCTCCAGAAAGCATCGAAGGGCTGCGATTGCTAAACCCTTAATAATGGAAGCCAATACTAAACCTTGAAAGAACTGATAATCGGAAAGGTATAGTATACCCCGATCAATCATCATTTACAATTTTTTCCTTAGAAATGGCCTGGTTTATGTAGAGAGAACCCTAAAAGAAATCTGTGATCCGGACTGTCTGGCTCCTAAACTTAAGCATGAGGCGCTTCATTTATGATTCGAGTGGTGATATTCCTTATTCCTTATACACATCATTAATTCATGGCAAATAAATATCTCGACATCGTCACTCATAAAGTTTTTACTATTACTAACATATTGTTGCCAAACACTGCCATATTCTAAGATGATAATGCACTCACACACAAACATCAATGTTCAGTATTCCTTTGAAGTTTGAGTTTTAACACGAGAGAGGAGGAGATTTCTAACTCCAACATCAATGAAGCAATTGGTGGATATTTTGGTACAAGAATACAAAGTACAAGTACAACAAATATCGTTGGAAGCTATTGTGGCCACTTTATGAATCTGTTCTGCGAAAAACTTAATCTAGGTACCACGTAAATGTGATAAAGTTATTGAGATATTAACAAAGAAAAGATAATTTAAGAGTTACACACCATAAAAAGGAAATTATTGGCTGTTGAGGATCATATTTGGTTACTTCCTCGATGTAAACTATTGTAAATTATGTGTCGTATTTGTATATGAGTATAAAACAATATGAATTATGAGTATATAATTAAATTATATAAATTGTATTACATCCGGCTCCTTTCCTTTTATATTTCAGCTACAATTTGATGATATCTTCATTCTTAAAGTAAATAGAGGTCTGAATATCTTTCTCTCTTAACAATTTGATGATATGTCTAATGTACGATATGGAAACAAATTATATTTCAAATGAAGGACCCCGTATGGGGAAAACGTTTTCGAGGACTCCTGTTCAAACACATTATGTAATGGAAAAAACGGCAAGAACTAATTGAAATTTGGAATAATATGGTAATGCTGAAATTAAGCGGGGCCCTCCAAATGGCCTTCATGATGTAGTAAAATATATAAAACGGCAAAAGAATGGGCTCGGCTGTGGTAAGCCTTTCTTCCATACAGGTCATTTCCACGCTATCCGGGCCAAATTCGGGAGACAAAAGGACATTAATCCGGCAGGATTAGCATCGGCTGACCCTTACAGGAAGAGCACTGTACAACGGGAGAAATTATCCTTAACGTACCATTTGTTTCGGCGTCGAGGGCATTTTGTATGCAAAGCGAACCCGTTTGCCGTAGTCCATTTGGTTAGCGATAAGGGTATTGTATTAAACGTTGTCGTTCCTGCCGCTCTCCCTAGGTAAATGGATATTTTTTGTCTTTTTAAACAGGACGATCGTTTTATCTCGTCCTGCGGATTAGAACGGACAATGGCGGACCGTCGCCGAACTTTGTAGCATATCGCTAATTTACACAATTTTCCCTTAGAAATATACAGGCTATATACATATATATATATATATATATATATATATATATATATATATATATATATATATATATATTAGAGGCTAATATTATTACTAGATATGCAATGAAAAAATCTTTACGCATCAAAAAATGAGTTTTTAATATATAAAGTTGTTTTATATCTGTAGAAAATTATTATCAATTAGTACATTTGGTTGGACTACGGGGATATAAGCAATATGTAATATAAGATTGGAGAAGTGCATGTATATGGTACGCATGTGCATATAGTTCAAAATTCATTTACCCTAACTAAAACTAAAATATAAACAAAAGTCATAATATATTCTAGATGTTACATCAACAAAATTACCAGCATAGACTGATTTTCATTAAAACTCACAAAATGGTAGAGAATAGAAGAAGTTATAAGAGTACGTTAAATTTTTCTTAATGTCAATTTTAGTATCATTATTAATAGTAGTTAAAAAATATATGATATGATAGAAATATATAAGAAATATATGAGCACTAACACTGTTGTAGATACTATTAGATGAAAAATATAATGTTATTAGGGAAGAGTCCAGATACACAAAGTACATTTAGAGCTTATAGGAGGTGTAAAACCAAATGTAAAGTAAATACGTTTATAATATGTGGATATACTCAATTGGATATATTGATGCTGTTAGTTCAATATTGAAATATATGCATATTTGGTATACATTTTTTAAATTTCATTCATTTTCGACATAAGTAAACCTAAAACGTTTCAAATCTTCTAGTTTTCTTGGAATTAAAAAAAGTCTAGGTACACTGTTCTATTAAAATGCATTCATATGTATATAGTCTATTAACTACTCTTAAGATTTGTGGATATAAATGCATGAAAATTGAATTTTTATGAATATAATATAAATATATAAAAATAAATATAAATATTTGTTATTCTTTGGAACTGATCTGTGGCGGTTGTGGTTTTAATCCCTTCTTTGTTATTTATTCCGCAGGTTCTGGTCAACAGATGGTTTTGAGCTACCATCTTTCATTAAAAATGTAAGAAGTTGTTAATCTAGACATATTTAAATTAATTTACATTAAATGTATAAAGATGTTAGAGGTTTTGAATTAATTCATGTATAGACTTGATGGTATTTGAAGTACTTTCGTTTTCACAAGAGAAGATTATTAGGAATCCGATGATTCATTATCTGATATATATATATCAATACTAACACAATCTGCGAGTTTGGATCTGTTAATTTAAAACTTTTTTTAAATAATTACATCTTACATAAGATATTCTTAATAAAATCTTAATTTAAAAATTAATGTATTACTACTGTTCTATTGTACTTGCCTTAATACCCGAGGAAGGCGAGTACGGGATTAATACATCACTATGTATTTTTCAAAGTAAAATAAAACTAAACTACTTAAGCTAAGTTAGAAGTAACAATTATGGACTATATAAGTTAATGTAGTTTGGTTTGCTTGAATCTTGTGATTTCCCGGGTGTTGTTCAGTAGCTGTTTTGCTTCCACGTTGGTGTGGTTTAGAAACCATATTTAATATGGTTACTAAATATGAGCATTATGTGAGATTAGTAGTTGGTTTGATGTTTTAGTGCAACCCAACATTTGTACCATACGCACCACCAACCATATAAACCAACCTCTTTGTTTTTATGCTAAGTTGCCAGTATTTTCCGACTAACTAATGCAGTTCCTTGATTTTGAGTTTGATTTCGATGTATTTAACTGGTTTAGATTAATTCATAACCGTTTATTAAATTTAGTAGCGTATAATCGGACAACTAATATAAAATCGAGAGGATCTAATGAACTAAAATAATATATAGAATTTCTCTCATTTTGGTGGTAATAAAAATAGTAATAAAAAAGGTAGACAAAATAAAGAAAACTCTAGTTTTCCTCTAGATTGAATAGATATAAGCATGAAATATAGTAGATAAAGTTAACAAATAAACCAAAAGTATAACAGTCCAAAAGTATAATAGTTCTCTAACAACTCTGGATACAATTTATCCATTAAAGAAACATATTTTCAGCTCAATATATACAAAAATAATTTACATTCATTCAAATAAGGAAATGTTTTTTTAAGATTATTTCTTTCCTTATATTTCATTTTCTATCATCAAATTATCGTACACGTATTAGTGATTATTTCTCTACAATTGACAAAAATTCACTGGACAATCCAAAATCACATTTGTTCGGAACGGTTTTGTCGGAACTCACGTTAAACAGTGGGTCCAATCCGGATAAACCATCGTTAGTAAAAAGGAGACTTTAAGATATAAAAGAAACCGTTTTTATTAAAGAAAAAACTACTAGAGATATGAGAAATAAAAACATTCTGGTTCATTAATCATGTCACAAGTTTATAAAAAATATCTAAAATTAAATTACAGTTCTTGACTTTACACCTCAAATAAATACCCAACTCATCCGACATATCATGTTCGCGTGAATTCACTTCAACATTTTAATTATAACAGTACGTAACAACGAAATAATCTTCTTAACAATTATGTGCAATTCAACGGACAAAGATGACTCGGGATTATCGGCGGGCGCTCGGCAACCGAAACAAACAAGAGGAAAGAAAACGAATGAAAAAAAATTAAGTCTCGTCTTTTCTGACACTGATGGCGGAATTATGAGGCAATTTTTTTCCACTACGTTTTTTGTGTCGGCTTGCGGACTTTGTAGTATTTTTTTTAAATATATGCAACGGCAGCGTTTGTTAGTCCCTAAACAATGGCTGAAAATTAAAAAATTCACACATTGGCGCCCACAAAAGTTGTCATGTTATTTTGATAAATCCCTTGCTATCAAAAATATTTTGTTTTATCGACATTTGATGTTGACAATGCGCTTTAGTTACATTGAACTTCCTGATTTATCGATTAAAAAAATTATACTTAAAAAAGTTGAATAAACTGCGCATTGATATAGAATTTTTTGAAGTCATAATTATATTTATTATACTTATTTTTTTCTTATATATACTAAAAAAGCTGAATAATTTGTGCAATGATATAGAATTATTTCACGTCATAATTCTTCTTTTCTTTTTTTAGTTGTTGAATTAATATATAATACATAATTTATATATTTTTATATAATCAGAATACGAGAATTATAATTCAATTATCTAAGACAATTTTTTTAATTATACTAATTTGCTAAAATATATTTATAATACACAACATACTTTTAAAATGCCAATGTATATTTAGTAGGAATGTTATGGAAAATAATCACAAAAAAAGTACTTATTGCATATTATAATTTACAATGTATTTATTATAATTACTTCGAATACTTTTTTAAATTTTAAATCACCAAATTAAATATAAGCCCATTATCTCACTGTTATTATCTATCAGTAATACCAACATTCTAGTTCGTAAAGCCGAAACCAAACCAAACGAAACCAAACATTCATTAACAACAAAAATTGACCAGTTTTAAAAATATCGTATGTAATTGAAAACTTATGAAGACAAAAGGTATGTTCAGCTATATATTTTTAGATGTAGCACAAGCCTTCGTTAAGGTATGGAATAAAGGCCTTGTTCATAAGATGCAGAAAATGTTACCGAAATACAACACAATAAACTATTAATATCATATAGTATACCCAGAATATTTAGAGTCAAACAAGAGAAAGCCTAATCTACAATAAAAGAAGCTGAAGCAGGTGAACCGCAAGGAAGTATATTAAGACCAATAATTTATCTACTCCCCACATGGTGATATCCTACAAAAATATCACTATGGCTACATTTGCTGATGACACTGCGATTCTTGCTGTCAGATAAAATAGCGAAGAAGCCAGAAGAAAATTACAACAGGCCAGTGACAATATAAATAATTGGATCTAAACCTGGAAAATACAAGTTAACTAAAGTAAATCTCTGCATGTGCAGTTTACGTATAACGAGACCGCACAAGTAACAATAAATATAAATAAATAATACTATCATTCCATATAGTAACAACGGAAGTATCGCGGAATTAATCTTGATGCAAAACTTCGCTTGAAGGAACATGTAAAATATAAAAGGAAAACTGAAGTTAAAATATTAAAGCTTATATAGTCATACAGCATTCAAGTATGGGGATGTTCCGCGAAAAGTAATATAAATACTATACCAGAACAGTTTTCCAGAACAAAATCCTAAGAAATATTTTAGGTCCATCGGGAGGCTACAGTACTTATTAAATATACCAAGATCTTTAGATACCGACTGTCACTCAGAAAATCAAAGGAATCGCAAGGAGGCATGAGGACAGACCCCATTCTCATATTAATACCAAAGTAATAAAACTCTTGGATAACACCAGAACAGGACTAAATTAAAAAGAATCAAACCATTTGATCTTGTGGCAATGTAGTGTAGTGAGGTGCATTTAATAGAAAAACAGTAGTGTTCCATTATTATACCAGAGACTAAGAGAGAAAAGTCCCCGGCCTGACATATAGATGGCGATACTAGAATTAAATCTATAATTTTTTTAGTTAGCCCTAACCCTTAAAAGATGCTTGTATAAATTGGATAGCTGTTGGATCATTAGTTTGTGAATTGCAGCATTTTGAGTGAATCAAGTGTTGTAAGTTTAGACGTGGTGAAATGAGCACCGAAGACGGTGAACGCAGTGGACGCCCAAAAGAGGTTGTTACTGACGAAAACATTAAAAAAATCCACAAAATGATTTTGAATGACTGTAAATTGAAATTAAATGAAATAGCAGACACTCTAAATATAACAACTGAACGTGTATATCATATCATTTACGAATATTTGGGTATGAGAAAGCTCTGTGCAAAATGGGTGCCGCGCGAGCTCATTTTTGACCAAAAACAACGACGAGTCGATGATTCGGAGCAGTGTTTGAACATGATCAAGCGTAATAATCCCAAGTTTTTGCGTCGATATATAACAATGGATGATCATTTCACTCCGAAGTCCAATCGACAGTCATCCGAGTGGACTGCATACGATGAACCTGCTCCGAAGCGTGGGAAAAGGCTTCGGAAACAGTAGGCTGGCAAGATTATGGCGTCTATATTTTGGGATGCGCCTGGAACAATTTTCATTGACCACCTTGAAAAAGGAAGGACCATCAACAGCGACTATTGCATAGCGTTACAGGACGGTTTGAAGGACGAAATCGCCGAAAAATGGCCGCATTTGAAGAAAAAGAAAGTGCTGCTTCACCAAGGCAATGCACCGTGTCACAAGTCAGTGAAAGTATTCTCCAGATCTGGCCCCCAGCCACTATTTTCTATTCTCAGATCTCAAGAGAATGCTCGCTGGGAAGAAATTTTCGCCGAATGAAGAGGTGGTCGTCGAAACTGAGGCCTATTTTGAAGCAAAGGAGAAATCGTACTACAAAAATGGTACCGAAAAGTTGGAGGGTCGCTGTATTCAGTGTATCAGATTTGGAGGGATTTATGTTGAAAAAAAAAACTAATTTTGCCAAAAAAATGTGTTTTACTATGGTAGGCCGGGGACTTCAATTGACCTTTTATTCGTTACATTGTTAGTAATCGTTTCCGTTTAACCTAGAGACAAACTGTAGGTTAAACGGCAACGATTACTAGCAATGTAACGAATAAAACAATATATTTTATTTGTTTAAACTTCACGAAGGATATAATGAATCATGAGGATAGTCACATTATTTAATTTTTATTGATATTTATTTTGATTGAATTTATATAACTTATTTGCTGGATTTCTTTAATTTTTTCGAGAATACAACGCCACTGGTTTACATAATTAATATTCTGTCCTTATGAGACCAATTAATTGCAAATAAATAAGTACTCGTTTTAGTTGATGTGCAAGATTGTAGTTGGGTGTACGGACGATAAGCGTGAAAATAATACATCATGTCTGACAATAACACATAGCAATTCATGAAATTACAACATGTTTCATTAAAAGTAAGTTGAGATTCTTGCTATTAATTATTGTAGTATCACAGAATAAATATAATGAATTTTTTAATTTAATTTTGCAGGCTCAATAGACTTATTGAATAATTTTGTTTATTAATTACATCTTACGTTACATTTAGTATAATCTTAATTTACAATTTAATTTATTACTACTATTCTGTTGTACTTGCATTAATAAACAAGCAAGGCAAGTACGGGATTTATACGTCAGTATGTTTTTCCAAAATTTGAATAATTTATATAACTAATATTATGACTCACATGATTGTCACGTTATCGCCAGTGTCTGTAAAAATAGCTCCCTATTGAATTTAGTTAAATAAGTCAGAAAATTGTGGACTTTTGTGGTTTTAAATGTTATATCTAAAAATACCTTTGGAGAAAACCACAGAAATATGAACTAATAAAGTTTATGCAATGTTAAATATATTAGGAAGCTATCTCATTGGATAGGATGTAGATCTGACAATGTAATGAAGGCACCAGCAGGTCTTTATTTTGATTTCGAATGTATCTATATTAGTCGAACGTATCAGTGAAAAAAATACTTGCCTACATATATAGCATTCCGATAAAATATGTGAAGGAATTTTGAAAGTGTTTTGAGCTTCCTTCCATTTCTTTCCATCGTGAAGTCGAGTGATCAAACATATTTTTAATTGTTGAAGCACTTACGTGGGAAGAAGTTCAAAAATGTTAGCAATTAACTACTTCTCAAATTCTACTTATATTTAGAAATGAGTGAAGAGAATTAACTTATTCTGGAAGAAAAGTAAATGGCCACATTTGTTTTATGATGAAGTATAATTAAAATGATATGTCGACATGTATTGACTGAATTTAAAAAATACGTATATATCAAGAGCAAATTATGTTTGAAAGAAATATTTGTGGGAATAATTGTTAGGTGGTGGACCAATGTGGAATATATATTTTACTACGACACTGTATTTAGTATTTATCAAATTACTGTTGATACTTGAGACATATCTAAGGAAATGCAGTGATAGACTTTCAGCAAGATGAATAATTTTATATTAATCGATTTAAAGGATAAAGCATTTCGGTGCTAAAGGTTACATTTCTTTTTCAGCCTTTGATATTAATATTTTATTATTTTATATTGGGAATATAAAAAATAATAAACATTTCAAATAGAGATATAATCAATATTTTGATATAAAAATATTATAAGAAAGTTACAAAAAGAAAATACCAATGTATTATGTATAATAATAATATTAAATATAATTCAGTTGATAAGCAAGTTGCAGAGTTTCATTGATATTATTGGTGTTTGAAAACAAAACAAGATTTTTATTCGATTAAAAAAATATCCACATGTAGTTAAGTTAAACTAAAAATATTTTTTGTAAACTAGCAACAGTAATTAAGGTGTCAGTAACCGAAAAGCATCTAAAAGTCATAAAACATTATTAAATATTTCATAAGAGTAATTTTTATATTGAACTGTGATTGGTGATAGATTTGCTTTAATATTTACATGTAGACAAGGAGACGAGCTGATCGATATCGAAAGAGACATTCATATTGCAAAAGTTATGAGCTTGATGAGACCAGACAGGTATATTGCTTTATGGGTTATTAAAAGTAAATTATATTATTAAAGCATATCCTTAAAGACAACAGTTAATCAAGTTAATGTGAAAACACTCTGAATATGTTAAAAACAAGTTAATATTGTTGCATATAAAATTATTTTCCATCTGATGAGTATATGGTTTCTTTAGTGGCATGCATTTAAAATTTGTATTTTTTATATTATCATTGCATTTTATAAAAACGAATAAATTGTTTGGCATAATATATGTTGTCAGAAAAGCTTTAAAATCTCATGATTATTATTTTGTTATTATAAATAATATGTATAAAATAAAATATCTATGAATGATATAACTATTTGGAGTTATGTACAAAAATATAGGAGGAATTTTTCTACTCCATTGAGGTACGCAATACATCAAATATCTCCTCCAATAAAAAGGAAATGGCAAATATCCATAACCGGTCCCCCCACTTTTCTCCCAGTTTAACGGGGCACCCCCGCACGTATTTTTATCCCCGCGTTTTTTATAGTTTTCTGGTTTGTGCACGGAACGATGCCGTATATATATATTTCGGTTATCTTTTCCCCGAGATATGATCTTAATGTGAACATTTTATGTAGAAAGCACGTAGTGCCTTTTTATGCGAACCTGTAGGTATAGTTCAGGATTTCTGCGGATGGGATTGGAGTAGGAAGAGAAGGAGGAGGGGGAGGAGAGGAAAGGATTTGAATTTTTATGGACGGGCCTGGTGCAGATGGGGCCCCCGTACTAGATGCGAAATATCGGCTAGGCAGGTCGTCGCAAAACATCTTGCTGTTTCAGGCGATTTGTTAATACGGCCGTCATAAACTTTGATCGTTATTCGGTTAAACATCATTGACTGGTTTTTGTGTGACCCTTTAAAAACAATTTGGGCAGGAGTATTGTTTTACGATATCTTTACTGGTCAGTTAGATGTGAGATATAAACCTAGATATATATTTTATGTCTCATAATTTCAGTTCGAATAAAGCAATAAAATTGTATAACCATTATTTTTAGCCGTAAATTGATAACCTTTTAACGTATTTCATTATAGTATCAATATTTGTGTTGCAACATGTATATTGCTTGAAAATTAGCTCAATACAACATATAATACTTGAACACACACACACAGACCCGACACCAAGTGATTATCATTTCTTCCTTTCCATGACGAGATATTTTGTTGGTGAACATTTCACCACAAGTCACGCTTGTGAAAATGAACTTTAGCGGTTAAAACATAATATGGACGGACTGCATGAGATATATGTAGTTCTATGAGAGAGGGGCAGTGGAATTACCTTCGAATTGGTGGAAAATTATCGAAGAAAACAGCATATGTTTGGTTTAAATCGGATCATTCAAAATGTTAAATAAAGCCCGCAATTTCAAACAAAAATAATGGATTTATTATTACTATATATATTATTACAAACTATTACTCTTAATGGTTCAAGAATATCCCAGTATGGGTAATAAGCATTTTCTAATAATACTTGTTATAAAGGCGGATAATCACTTCAGTAAGTGAATCTTTGGGTAAACTGTAACGTAGATGTTATTTTAGAACCTACATCTCTGTTAATTTGACCTGATGGTAGTAGACAAAACTGAAGAATCCCAATTTCTCTTCACAGTACTTTTCTTCATGTCGAATTACTTCGTAATGAGTGCAGAATGCATAATAATGATCGAGTTGGAGATGTGGTATGGGAAATCGACAATGTTACCGACAGGTTTATTTTGGAACTTCTAAAGATTAAGTCGGCTAGAATTGTTAATAGAACAACACATTTAATTTTTGTATGACTAAAGGGGTTTAAGAACTGATTTATGCAGTAATACCTTGTTGCCGGCTTAGTAATCGCAGTGGATACATTTTAGTACAATTTTACTCGACTTCTGCATATAGGTATTCCAAAATTTTCCAATGTATGGATCCCATCATTAGTGCTCTTTACAGCTATATTATTTTAATTGATAGATGTCATTTTAAATTTAAATTTATATAAGCAAGCCCTTTTTTAGAGTATCACTAACAACATTTTATTTGAACTAAGAGAACTTGGAACATAATCCAGGAAAAAATGTTTCTCTTCTTAATCTACTGGTCACTAGTTAATATGTAGTTAATATATATAACGATAATATTTATATTATTGTGTCCAATATTTAAAGATATCTTTATATTGGGTCTCTTATTATTTAAATTAATTTTTAACCTACTAATAAATTTCTGTATTTAATAAGCGGTGTAATGTAACTTCAGTGTATTATTTTAAGCAAAATAATCACTCGTTACATTCTATATTTTATGTTTATATAATAGGTTTAAGTTTGACCCTTATGTCGGAAATGTTTGTTCGTCCAGAGCATCAACATACGCACATATCTCCGATAAAAATTCCTACGATACCAAAAAGCCCAAACTAATATAAATAAAAAAAATCTGATTTTATGATACCGACGCAACGTTCTCGACGTTAAAAATAGCAGAAGAACCGCGATTATACGTTTGATTTTTGTCATTTTTCTCCTAAAAGCCTTTCAGACAGCACATCAGATCGGAAAATTAAGTGGCTGTTCAAGTTCAAAGCTCAGTAACGTTTTAAGTGCTGCCATATATTAGTTTGGAAATAATTTGGACGGATTCCAACGATGATTTTATTGTTCTAACACTTTTATATATAATGTTTACAATATATTAGATGAAGATTTATTGATGTGTTGTGAAGATTGATTTAAAATTGATAATGGGTGATTTCTCTGAATTGTCAGTTTATTTAAAAAAATCGAAACATCATTGGATTTTTTATTTTAGTTTTGCTGTTGTAGTTTACGCGTATAATATCAATGGTAGATCTTAAATCATTAAATATGTCCGTACTTCAAGGTTTTTGGCAGCATTTATATTTTAAGTAGCGTTTTCCAAGTATTATTATAGGAATTTATATTTTTGCTGGTCTATGTCTTGTTGCATGAACCAAACATTAAAAATAATATGAGATAAATAAATCATAAGACAATAAAATAATAAGACCTAAATCCATTATAAAAGCGTTAATAAATTTACATAATAAATTGTAAAAAAAATAATTCAATCTAAAATATATAAATTGAATAAATAAATAAATAAATAAAAAACGTATAGACAAAATCCAATATTAAATAAAGTTATGTACAAGATACAATTAAGTTTTAAAATAAAGACCGATTTCTTTTAAGATATTTGGTAATATATGTAGATTTTGAAGAAACATCCTAAACATAAATTTTAATAATAAATTTAGTGAAACTGGGTAGACTGATATAGGTTCCTCGCAATGTGGACACATATTCCTATTTAAGATGTACACAACAGAGATACCACTAAATTCTGAGCAGAAGCCATCATGGATACCTAATCATGGATACATTTCTGACATATAGATTAAAATTTTTCGATTTTATTGACTAACATTGTATTTTATTTTATTCTCTAAACTCTAATTTTTTGTGTAAAAGGCGAATATCTTTGTGCAGAAGAACGGATTCCCGAACAGCCTCAATAACTTTACAACTAATAAGCAAATGCTGACATTTGTGTTACGAATGAAGGAAATAAAATGCTAGACGGGCATTTTTCAAACTTAAAGTAACCAGACACGTTTTCGGAGGAATTCTGGGAACAGCCACGAAGAACCGACAAAACAGAAAAACAAGGGATCTCTCGCGGATTCTCATCTTGCAGTACATCTTGTCGGCGCATGTAGCAGCATTTGAATTGCTGCAACATTTTAAAGATAAAAAGCGTCATTCGTGATCTTTTTAACTGGTAATGGCTTTTGTTATACGGTGTGTTTGTTTTAAATATGACTAATATGCATATTATCTTTGAGGAATTCGTTATCAAGAACATTAACATATATATGGTGTATTTTGTTCAGATTAAAAATTCTTGATTATAAGCAAAAATTAGTAAGTATTGTACTGTATACGCCGCCAATAAAAAATGTGTGAGTATTATTCAATTCATTCATTCATTCATAAGATAATGGAAGTTGAAATGAATGAAACCATTATGAGGTTCACATAACACGTAATATATTTGAGTCAAGGATCGAAGAAGATAAGCTGTAGTATGTAAGTTTCTAATGGTAGATTCTTAAAGACAGTTAGTTAGTTGTTGCAGACAAAACTTTTAATAGAATTAGTAATCAGACGAATCAAAAGATCAATGAATATAAACCGAATTGCTTTCAAAAGTATGCAAGTGAATTAAGCCCACAAGCAGACAAAGATTATTCGCTATGGAAAGCAACATCGAAATGAATGGGTTCGACGAGACAATGAAAAAGCTGAATTGTTCGCACAATACTCAGTTAAGATTTTTCGACCTAATGATATAGAATCTACCATGGATACATCTCCTGTTTATCAACTCGATGTAGATCTTAAATCTAATTTCTCCACTGGAAGTTGCCACTGAAATTGATAACCCCAATCCTAAAAAGGCACCTGGTATAGTTCACATTTCACCTGGATTATTGAAAGAACTGCCACGAAAAGCAATCATCATGTTGACATATATATTTAATGCCTGTTTAAGGCTGAAGAATGTCCCGGAATGCTTTAATGTGGCACAAATAACTATGCTCAAAAAGCCTGACAAACCTGCAGAACAAGTCGAATCTTACAGAGCTATTTCGCTATTATCTGCAATATCAAAGCTATTTGAGAAACTGATATTTAAACGTGTTAAATATTTGCTAACAATACCAGATTTCCAGTTTGGCTTTCGAAATCACCATTCAACAGTCGATCAAGTGCACAGAGTAACTGCGGCTATTGAAAGAGCGTTTGAGGAAAAGAAATACTGCCCTGCAATATTCCTGGATGTAACACAAGCTTTTGATCGGGTGTGACATTTGGTATTAATCTGTAAGATGAGCAAATTGTTACCGCGTAACTATTGTCAATACGCACGAAATGGCGTTCTCGATATTTAAAAATATCTCGGCTAGAGTTCCACAAGGTAGCGTCTTGGGACTTCTCCTGTATCTGCTCTACACCGCAGACATTCCAACAACAAAAGAAACACTTCTTGGAACCTTTGCTTATCACACAATTATTATGGAGGAATTCTGGGAACAGCCACGAAGAACCGACAAAACAGAAAAACAAGGGATCTCTCGCGGATTCTCATCTTGCAGTACATCTTGTCGGCGCATGTAGCAGCATTTGAATTGCTGCAACATTTTAAAGATAAAAAGCGTCATTCGTGATCTTTTTAACTGGTAATGGCTTTTGTTATACGGTGTGTTTGTTTTAAATATGACTAATATGCATATTATCTTTGAGGAATTCGTTATCAAGAACATTAACATATATATGGTGTATTTTGTTCAGATTAAAAATTCTTGATTATAAGCAAAAATTAGTAAGTATTGTACTGTATACGCCGCCAATAAAAAATGTGTGAGTATTATTCAATTCATTCATTCATTCATAAGATAATGGAAGTTGAAATGAATGAAACCATTATGAGGTTCACATAACACGTAATATATTTGAGTCAAGGATCGAAGAAGATAAGCTGTAGTATGTAAGTTTCTAATGGTAGATTCTTAAAGACAGTTAGTTAGTTGTTGCAGACAAAACTTTTAATAGAATTAGTAATCAGACGAATCAAAAGATCAATGAATATAAACCGAATTGCTTTCAAAAGTATGCAAGTGAATTAAGCCCACAAGCAGACAAAGATTATTCGCTATGGAAAGCAACATCGAAATGAATGGGTTCGACGAGACAATGAAAAAGCTGAATTGTTCGCACAATACTCAGTTAAGATTTTTCGACCTAATGATATAGAATCTACCATGGATACATCTCCTGTTTATCAACTCGATGTAGATCTAAATCTAATTTCTCCACTGGAAGTTGCCACTGAAATTGATAACCCCAATCCTAAAAAGGCACCTGGTATAGTTCACATTTCACCTGGATTATTGAAAGAACTGCCACGAAAAGCAATCATCATGTTGACATATATATTTAATGCCTGTTTAAGGCTGAAGAATGTCCCGGAATGCTTTAATGTGGCACAAATAACTATGCTCAAAAAGCCTGACAAACCTGCAGAACAAGTCGAATCTTACAGAGCTATTTCGCTATTATCTGCAATATCAAAGCTATTTGAGAAACTGATATTTAAACGTGTTAAATATTTGCTAACAATACCAGATTTCCAGTTTGGCTTTCGAAATCACCATTCAACAGTCGATCAAGTGCACAGAGTAACTGCGGCTATTGAAAGAGCGTTTGAGGAAAAGAAATACTGCCCTGCAATATTCCTGGATGTAACACAAGCTTTTGATCGGGTGTGACATTTGGTATTAATCTGTAAGATGAGCAAATTGTTACCGCGTAACTATTGTCAATACGCACGAAATGGCGTTCTCGATATTTAAAAATATCTCGGCTAGAGTTCCACAAGGTAGCGTCTTGGGACTTCTCCTGTATCTGCTCTACACCGCAGACATTCCAACAACAAAAGAAACACTTCTTGGAACCTTTGCTTATCACACAATTATTATGGCAAAAGATATATCTCTGCCTAGGGTAATAGAAAAAGTGCAAGTGGCAGTTAACAAAATCTACGAATGGACGAAAGATTAATAGCTCCAAATCTGTCGACGTTTTATACTTATTACCAGTTATATCACTCAATGGATGTCCGATTCCTCAAGCAGAATCAGCTAAATACCTTGGAATCCATCTTGACGGTAGATTAAATTGGAAGCATCACGTTAGACAAAAAGTAAAACACATTAGAACCAAAATAAAACAACTATACTGGTTAGTCAGAAGATACTCTTAACTTGATATAAAATCAAAGAGGTTGATCTATAATACAATTATAATGCCAATTTGGACCTATAGGGTGCAAATATGGGGTTGCACTAAAAATTCAAATCAACTAGTCATCCAACGCTGTCAAAACAAGGTTCTTCGATTGATTACCAATGCCTATCGCTATGTAACTAATGAAGAACTGCACGATGACCAGGAAATAAAATGGATTTGCGAAGTTGTCCAAGATTTCGCCTTGAAACACGAAAGAAGATTACTAAATCATACTAACGTGGTAGCAATACACGCGCGCAGGATGTCAGGAGATTGAAACGAACAAAACCATACGAACTTACATAAAGTGTATACATTTAGTGTAAACTATTGCTATAAGTTAATAATTAATAAATAAATATAATTTTATAATTGAGGAATACATACTGATCTATTTTCTCGAACTCGTCTTGCTTGTTAATTAATCCAAGTACATAGGAAAAGTAGTAATAAATTAATTGTAAATTAAGATTGTACTAAGCGTATCTAATAAAGATGTTATAAAAAAAAGTTAGTTAGTAAAACGTGTGCTTCTCGACACAAACTAGATATTGTTGAAAAAGATATTGCAAAACAATAATTTTTTCATTCTTCAGTAAATGCCCAATATAAGAACAGCTCTGAAGTGCAGGTTAATTGTCTGCAAAAAAAGTTAAAAAGTATGCTATATTGTAAGAAAATATAGAACGACATTGTTGAGTAATTACGTAAAGGGCACCTGATGACTGATTCGCTAGTCGAGGTGGGCGTATTATCGGGACACGGCGATGGGAATGCTGAGATGTACCTTTTTTGGATACAAAGGCCGGCGCCTTGACTGGGAATCGTATAGTTTCTTAGAGTTTCTTGTAGGGTACTTGTTGACAAAAGTTGTTGACGTAGTTGATAGATGAATGTTATTGTAATCACCGTTGTACCGACCTTGTATATTATCAAGATAGTGACTATTATAATGTTATGCTGAATATTCGTATTTTATTTACCAAGAAATAAAAGTATTTCTTACAATATCTACCCATGAATGGGGCTTTCATGTGATTCAGTTTCTCAAAGCCTTCACTTCAAAAGGAAATAATTGGCTTGCAAGATGATAGATAATGACTTACCAATACTCAAAACTGTACCAGTTTAAGTATATTTGAATCGAGACGTATTAGGAAGTTATGAAAATTGTAACAAAACGAGCTCACAAAACGGGTATAGTAGCTATATTTAATTTGATATATGCATGCCATTTGATTTTCTAAAAAATACATTTTTGGAATATCGTTAATTTTTGTTGAAAACAGTGAAGAAATTTCGCATTTGTTATTGCCTGCGATTATTAATACAATTACATATATGAGAAAAATGACGGTCATGATTTGTTTGAACAGAAACCACTACGAATATGAATTGTTATGACTGATTATTTTATAGTATATGTTTTCAAGAAAAGTTTTTTCTAGAAATATTTAATAAGAAACTCAATTTTTAGAATAATTTACTATTATTTTATAAGCTATTTATAAACTTTGTTATTTTACGTTACCAGCGAGATGAATTGTATCCATAAACAAGTTTTTCTCTGCTCTCTATGCGTTACCTGAAACAAAATTATTAATTAGTAGCTAAAAACAAATTAATATATTTCAAAAAAATCTAATATATTTAATTTATGTATGCTGTAATGCTCTATTAAATATGAGTTTTCCATATAGGACATAAGGAAATTAATGTATATAATGAAATATAATCAAAATATAATGTGCATATAATATATAGTACATCTTGTTGAATGTTGCCAATAATGCTTGCGTATAAATAATGCGAGGCATTTGTTTTGTTCAGTTTACATAGGAACCATTGTAGGTTATATTTCAGTGTATTACATGCAAAACAAGCGATCGGTGAAATGTGCGATAACTGCAACGTGGAGAAGACAAATCGTTGGTGATATTATAGCCAGACAATATAAAACTACCGCTGCTAAAGTGGTAGCAGAATTCAACACTCATTTTCAACGTCAAAACAGAATGGCGGGAGAGCTATAAAGCTAAAGTTCATGGAAGTGTTGCGATTGCGAAACGCTTTATAATGGAAGCCAACGCTAAGCTGCGAAAGAAGTGGCGCAACTATCATACTGAGAGTAAATATCTCTATCATATAGTATAGTAATCTAGTACAGTCTTAGTTTGATATTCACCACATGAATATTCTGTTGGAAACTATTTAGATACTTTATGATGATCTACTTCGAGAAGAAGTTTTAATGGTGGCTCAATACTGGGTAAAATAGTAAATAGTGTAGAGTTAAGGAATATTTTCGTTATCCGGGTATTTCAGAGTAAGTTACTGATGTATATTGCTAATACGTTTTGGCACTTTCAATCTCCATTGGGTTCTTCATTATCCAGATGATGAGTTGCATAGCCAATCTGGGTAACTCACGTTTTGAAACAGATCAAAAAAAAATTGGAAATATTTAAAACCTCTCGGGCAGTATTCTTCAGATGTTGTTCCATACTATTAATAGTCGAGGTAAGAATTCACAAGGTTTGCTAATAAAAATAATTTAACCGACTTCCAAAAATAAACAAGGAACATACTAAAAAGTAAAAAATGATCAAATTTTTAACACAAGTAACGCTTTAAAATAAAATATTTTTCTCTTTTTAGTGTTTGATATTTACTCAATAAATTACGCAGTTATTTTATTATGTATTACAATGGGTAGTCCAAGTAAAAGTGCAGCCTATATGAGGAAAAATAGGAATAAAGAAAAAACAATTGAAAATAAGGAACGCTTCAGACCCCGGGGTCCGCTACTCAGTCCAGATGATTTGACAAATGTTCCAACCAAACTAGAAAAAAAAATTGCTGCCCCCATTGGGAATCAAACCCGCGACCTCCGCATGTGAACTTTACGTTTTAACCATTACGTCATAAAAACAGTTACCTGCAGTATTTTTACGGCTTTTTATATAATATAGTTAGTGCTTTAATAGCAAACTGAATGCTTTGAAACTGAACTTCTTCCGATTTTTCATCACATGAGTTCAGCGATAACATTGTACACAATATCTGATTATTTTAGATAAAAAAATGTGACAACTTTATACAAGCTATTGAAATTTGAGGGTTTCCCTCGATATCCTCCCCTTCATTCTATCAGATCCTGGCTTGGTTTCAATGGGACCACCTCGGAAGTGCATTCTTTCGAACAGAAACAGGAATTTTGAAAATCGATCCATAATTGACAATTGAAATAGATGAATATAACCTCCTCCTTAAAAAATTGATTCATCGATGAGTTCTATGGACGTGCAATTTCTTGCCCGGAAAATAAGCAGATGTTTGATTCAGCGAAACTAAAGTTGTGTTAGCAATGTGTAACATTTTTAATAATAAATGTATTTCAATTTCACTTTTAACACAATTATTAGAATTACAACAAGAATCACATAACCATAATTAAATATTAAAACAAAAATACATCTTGAAAGAACTAGTATATTCATGCTAGGAATGTCTGGAATATTTCCAGACACGTCCACCATTACCGTTATATAATGTAAACCGTGTAGTTTCGGGAGGAATAATAATAAATAAAACCGTGGACAGAAAGAAATCACCAACCGCCATCCCTTTCTTTATTGTTACTTGTTACTTTTCTTTATATTCGAGATATTCAGAGGGTTTCTTTAAGCTGGATACACGGAGGAATACGATGAATGCCGAACGGCTTTTGATATCTAGCGAAATTGATGTTTGCATGCAAATTAGGATGCCCCACATGCTTTTATACAGGTTCGCTCTATGTACAAAGATGCGCTCATTTTTCTTGATTCAAGGAGTGTATTTAAGTTAAAACATTTTTAATGGAGAGTATCTAATGCTTTTCTTATTATTCATTAAAATATGTATAAAATATGCATTACCATGCCATTAAAATTTTAATTTGCTATTAAGTCGATGATATATATAGAGAAAGACATTTAAGTATCAAAATGTGTTCTTTCGTTTTTTTCGCTTCTAGGATTCTATACACTGTATTAAGAATTAGTACTAAAACTTGATAATTTATTATCATTTTAGGTACTAGTTAATACGGTGAACATTGTATCACCTATGTCTATCTTGCAAATTTACTCCGACAATAACAATAGCCACTTCGTTAATTGTTGGTGAATTGAAGCTCCTCGCATTATATTACGGGTATCACATGGAATCCTATCTAATGCTACTTTGAAACATTTGGCTAAATCACTGTTCCCTTCACTGTTGGATTGTGGGCATCCGAGTTGGTGTGGACGCCTATTACTTTCCGCATTCGGATTGACCATCGGAGTGAAATGATGGAGCCATGTTTCATCCATTGCCACATATCGACGCAAAAACTCGGGTTTATTACGATTGAACATCTTCAAACACTGCTCCGAAGCATCAACTCGTCGTTGTTTTTGGTCAAAAGTGAGCCCGCGCGGCGCCCACTTTGCACAGAGCTTTCTCATACCCAAATATTCGTGAATGATATGATGTACACGTTCAGTTGATATTTTTAGAGTGTCTGCTTTTTCATTCAATTTCAATTTACGGCCATTCAAAATCATTTTGTGGATTTTTAAAATGTTTTCTTCGGTAACAACTTTTTTTGGGCGTCCACTGCGTTCACCGTCTTCGGTGCTCATTTCGCCACATCTAAACTTAACATACCAATCCTTTATGGTTGATTTTCCTGGGGCAGGGTCCGGAAACTCGGCACCAAGCCAAGTTTTTGCTTCAACTGCATTTTTTCCCTTCAAAAAGCAATATATTATCAACACGCGAAAATCTTTTTATCCATTTTTTTTTCACAATAACAAAAGTTGTTTCACTCAAAATGCTATAATTCACAAACTAATAATCCGACAGCTGTCAAATTTATACACGTATCTTTTGAGGGTTAGTTCTAACTAAAAAACATATCGATTTAATTCTAGTAGCGCCATCTATGTGTCAGGCCGGGTTTAAGTTATTTAAGTTTAACTACTGGTTTTGTTCTGAGTTTATTTCTCATACAAATACTGATACCAAAAATCTTTTATGGTTGCGCCAAACGCCGTCTTTGAGAAACAACTATTATGTTTTTGAATGTTAATCAATAAGTTGTTAGAATCATTTTCCATCTCAGAAACTAATGAGCGCAATGGATCTGGTGATTGTTGACCAATTGTGGAAATTTTACTTTTCTATCGGCGCAACATAACACACTGCCTGCCGTATTTTATTACTTCACAATATTGACAAACGATTTTTATTTCCCCAATTGTAACTGATTTGTTGGTATTATAATCTATATCCGGGTCATAGTAGAATGCTCTTTGTTCCTGGATCACAGGTGTACTGCATCAGCGGAATCGATGAATTTCATTGTATCCTGCTCACTGTTGTTGTGTTTGATGTGCATTCTAAGCTCACTTCATGTCAAGTCACCCTCGAACACAAGTGTGACATACTAAAATGACCGTTATTACGATTGGGTATCTCGCTGGTCAGTACGGATAGCAAATAAGGTAGCTCATCACACATTTGATTGACGAAGACGACGTGATTAGGTGCCCTTCTTCTTGATTTTGTTAACTACAAAAGTAAAGAATGATCTGGCGCACTAAAGTATGACATACATTTACAAACTATGATTTACCATAAATAGTCACTACATATTTCAACTCTATTATTCGTAAATGTTAACTCGGTCGCAATTAGAATGCGATTCTAAATTACCGTTAACACAAAGTTTTCATAGAGTAATAGAACTCAATAGAGTCTCCGAAAAAAAGTTTCGCTACGTCCAAGATCCAGGTGGACTTCTCATGGAAAATTCAAGTAGTTTGATTGGTCAACTTAAACCTCCATTATAGGCAATTGTAAGAAAAATATTTTGCAGTTTGGACATTTGGTTGGCTCATTGACGAAGCCCTGCGCGCAGTTGCTGCACGTGACAGCCCTGAGGTCACGTTTAATTGAATTCTGAAATGTATTAAATAAAGTTCAATCAAATATAACAAAATTTATAATTCTTCCGTCTTTTTCCTTTTTTATATTTGTTTAGTGTCATAAATTTAACAGAATCTATATGAGTTCTGTCTTTTTGTTTTCTAATAGTAAAAGCAAACTTTGAGTCTTTCTCTGTTAAAATTCTGTTTACCTGTTTTATCCAAAAGTATATGGCACACCTTATAATTTTTAATATTTAATCTAAAATAATATTGTAGGGTGTACAAGTAAAAGGCTTTTTTAAATTTACTTTTTTAAAGATATTTGATAAAAATGTGTTACAAAGTCAGTCTCAATTTGTAGGTCTACTGGGTTATTTATAATTGAAAGTAAAAAAAAAATACAATTAATTTTTTTTAAAGTTTTACGCAATAACCTGAAATATACACTATGGTATATTGTAAAATTATGTTTGTTCCGAATATCTGAAATTGAAGGTATACTGTCAAGTTGCAGTTTATCAACCGCAATTCCTAAAGACAAATTAGATTTAAAAAATGAACTTATGATGAGCACTTTATATGATTTCTCATACATATTAACCTGATATAACACTAACCTGGATGAATGTTACTGAATCCATGAGCTCTAATAGGTCTAAAAACTATCTTGGTTAAGTAGCTTTAAGCATTTATATTTATTCGGATAACTACACATTTTTAGGTAGTTATTACATTTTTATTTGATGGCATACAAATTTATTCTTACTTGGGTTATATATTTTTGCACCATTTAAGCACTAAATCGCTTTGCACCAAAATTCCTCGTGTATCGAACTTTAATTTTTCAATTAAAAATATTTGATTAATATGAATAAAGTTACCCCAACTTACAGCAATAAAATACGAATTCTCGAGAATAGATTTTATTTATTGTATTACTGACCTATATATGTCAATGAACTAGAATTTAATAGAGAATACGTTTAGAGATTTTATAAAAAACTAGACGCAGTATTCCATAGGTAAGACACCATGCAAATGGCGCCCAAAACAAATACACAATAAACTATCCTAGAAACGAAGCGAACCAATCAGATCCCATCGCCGCTCTTGGCATAGCGATAAAACAAGTAATAAGTTAAAAGTTGTGAATAGATATTGGATGTTGCGAAACATTTCCCCAAAATTTCTTACAAAGTTAAATGTCTATTTCTCTATGATAGTTATGTTTTATTTGACATATATGTCACTATCTTCACTTCATTTTCAGGTTATCCAATCGATGTACCTATCGCAAAATTCATATAAAATATAAATCGTGCTAAATCGCGGTTTGATAAGAGTGACCAGTGGTGGACCAATGTTCAACATTTTTAGACGCTAAATAAATTTCCCAAAAATAAACACACCCATAAATATCTGATATATAACAAAAATGTCGATTTTTCGTAACAGTGTTGATGACAGTGACACTTTGTAGGGGAAAACAAAATTGCTAGTTTTTTTTTATATTTATTATTTTATTTACATTTTATTTAGTTTTATAATTTTTCTATATAAATACCATCTAAACCTTCCATGGGCTTCAAAATAAATAGCCGAATTGATTTCTTAACTTTTAGCGAGACTAACGAATGGCAATTCATTTTTATATATACAGAAAATTGTGCTTGAATCTCCAGATAACCAAAATCTAGTATTGAGGTTTAAGAGAACTAAACTTATATTATATATACCATAAAAAACCAACTCGAATCACTTTTATTCCCAAAAGAAAAAAACACTTACATCCCCATAATGTAGCTATAAAATGGAACGGACCATCTGAGTTCTCAGGTAATTTCGCGAAATTGTAGTCGAGCCTGCAGGAACGAAAACGTTACCAGTCGTTCCCGCATTATCTTCTGGTCGGTAGCTAAAACTTATTGCCCAATATTTTAGCGAGATCGTTGAAAAACTGTATTGTTTCGGTAGAGGCGTCGACGCCTTCTTTTTCAAATATCACCGTCGTTGTTACGTACGGAGAGGAAATTCATACCATTTGAGTGTCTGATATAAGCACGATACAGATAAGAAGCTGGGGTGAATTCGTAAGGTTATCCGGGGAAGTATAAAAGAAATTGCTTAAAAAATTGTGTTATTGCGTAGATATATATGAAGGGTTAAAAACCCTCCTAAAAAAAAGAGTTTGATGCGAATGAATATGTTGTCAAAATTTGCCGGTTATAGTTTGCAATTTTAATATAAAATGTGCTCTAAATGATTTTTATCTTTAACTATTAAGAGACTACTAAATCAACCAGTAGTTCAAAAACAAGTTGTTCAAATTTTAAATGTTAAAATATTAAAGCATATATAAAAAAAGTGTTAGGAAAAGCTCATGTTTTAAATTAAAAAGGCATTTATTTTTAATAATACAATAATGAAATATGTATATATATATATATATATATATATATATATATATATATATATAATATATATATACAATATCAAAATATTTTCATCATTTCCTACAACTTTTTTTCACCTTTATCGCAACAAGTCGTTATGATCCAACCATCGATCTTCTTCCGTACTTCTTCAGCATTTCGAAACCATATGCTAGCTCATCCATGATGCAAGAAGAAGATAGTGCCTTCTTCTTGCTACTTCTCGTAACTAGACTAAGTTAGGCAGAACTTCGAATTCGATTTAAAATTCTTGCAACGTGTGGCTGATGGTTGTCGTGGAAGATGATTCTTTTGCGCCGGTTAAATAATATTTGTAGTCTTTGTTTACAGAACCAATGTGTCGCTAATTTGTGCAGTTGTATAAGCAATTTACAGTTATAAGCAAAAGTACGTCGGTATATTGTAGTAGCTCTACAATAGCGTAGCTGATTTCAGTATATACATAACAAGACTTTGTGTCCACTGGTTGGCTCCAGTGTAGATGTGAATGGCTCTCTTAAACCAACTCATGATTTTTTTATGCTTGGGATTGTTGTAGCATACTTGCTTTACATCGTCAGTCACAATACGCCACAGAAAACTTTCCTTTTTTACCTATTAAACAGTGAAACATTAACATATTTTTGATAATGTTAAATTATGTTTTTGTCTTGCAATTAATTTTTTCGAATTTTTGTAGTTCTTTATTCCGTTTTCTATCATTGTCATCAAACCCACGGCTTTTTACGAAACTAAAATCGATAATAGGGATGTGATGACTTATGAGCAGATTTCTTCAAATCAAACAAAAGTAATGAATGTTGAAAATGCAATGGAGAGTATTCTATTATTAGCGAATACACTAAATAACTCAATAATAATATATTATATGGCATATTGTCATTTTATGCAGGAAAATTTCCAAAACCATTGAACTTAACAGTTTAACATTAACATTTTGTACTCTCACCAATATATATCGCTAATCAAAATGCAAGCAAACACCTAATTTCAACAACAAACTGCAAATTTCGAGTTTTCTACACCAAAATGCAAATATGCTTACTAGAGATCTGTGTTTATATAATTACAAAGTTTAATTGATATAAAAACCCAAGCTTAACGATGATGCACAGTATATTTTGTTGAGTATTGACAAATACATGCTGATTTTTTTAACAAAGCGATGAATCTTATTTTCATCTTGGTTTCTTTACTAATAGTTGAAATACAGACATGTATACTATATTTAGGTTTTAGAAAACCCACATGGGAAAAAGAAATGTATTCGCAATATGTCATTGTTTGGTTCGGATTTAGGGAAGGAGGTGTCAAGAATCAGATATCGCTGAGTTATTTTGACGTAAACAAGATGATATTGATGTCGACGATAACTTCTGGAGGATTCCGTCGAGACAACAGGATGAGGCGACATGCAATAAAATTTGTAAATAATTCAAGTGTTAAGGTTTTATCAGCGAATATTTATTAAAAAATGTCATGAAAAATTTTGACAAAAGAATGTTTACTTGTCAGCGAAGCCGTATTTTTGCTGACTATTTGCCCAATGTATAACCCACTCTTTGTACTTGATTGATTAGAGTTAAAACTACAAAATAAACTGTGTTATATTTAATTCATATCTATTTGTCGAGTTGATATTAAATAAAATAAGAAATACAAAACTCAAAAGACAAAAGAAAACTAACAGAATTGAGTCAAAATATTCTACAAGAATTAACTTCGTACGATGAATAGTTCAGATGGAGCTAAATGGTGATATTTTTGACAATGCAGTACTTTTATTAAACAAGGCGATTAAACTAATATGACCTGTATAAAATATTTTTGCTGAATTACCTTGTAGTATTGGTATTTGAGTGTAACGAGAAGTAAATATAAAAGGGCTTGGATTCTTCCAAAACATCGTACAAATATAATATACTTTATTAATCGCGTGAGGCGGAAAATGAAGGAGAGGTGAATTAAAAAACATCATAAGAGGGAGAGGAGGTGTAGTGAAATATCAATTGTATTTATTACTTCATTAAATGCGTGCTTTCTAAACTGAAAGTGTTGAAGAAAGTCTCGCTAATCCATGGTTTATTAAATACATACATACACCAGTACAATTATAGACATTTTACATGATACACATTTCGATTATCACTTTTATGTTATTCAGATATAGCATGCAACCTTATTGTCTTTGTGGACATTTTTATCACGCTACATAGTTTTATAGAATTAAATTAGCAAAATTGTAGCGAAAATACATATGTGATTTTGAGTAGGGAAGGCTTAGCGGTAGGAAGGGCAGAGAGGTTTTAAAATGTTGTTAAGAACTTCAGTGGTTAATTGACAATCTTATGAAAATCTGATGTTGACTTATTATTATTATTATTTTAATATATTTGAAAATCTCCTTTTTACCAACTACCTCTTTACGAGGGCTCCGAACCAAAGTCTTTCGCATTAAGCTCACTGACTGGCCATTAACTAAATTACATACCAGAGACTATCCGGTCTTACCCAGCCTGGTTATTGGCATGAATGAAATGGTTTTTCCTTTCGGATTTTACACTGTTGCATAGAGACAGTTATAATCACAGCACAAACTACATCCATATATGTCGGATCCGAACACGCGACTATCGCAGCGGTCAGACCCTCTTCTGGCTTTAACCTCTACTTCCAAGCCGGCTAGATATTATTAATATTGATGTATTATTTATTAAATAAGGATACATGTTGTTCAAAGGCGTTCTTCTGATAAAGAGACGCTTGTAGTTCTTGGACAATATTTCGCTTTACTGTTGTATTGTGAGCATAACGCCTAGTAATTTTCATATCCATATTGAAGATAAAATAAATTTGTACGGACTAATGTTTGTATAAATTTGTCCTTGTATTTGCAATTGTTTAAGATTTTGTTGATTTCTGATATAAATTTGAATGTTACCGAAACCTTATTATAGTACAACATATACATTGAAAATGGGTTTGAAATTGTGCTTTGTAATATGAATTGCTCCAAATAACGTATTTGGAAACATTATAGCGTCTGCGGAATCGTTCAATTTTATTGTGTACTTCTCGCTGTTATTGTATTTTGCGCATATGTGTAGTCGCTGAATTGTAAGCCTATCCATTTCATTCTCATTCTTGAACGCAATTGTGGCATACCAATACGACTATTGTAATTTTCTGTCTCTTGCTGGTTATCAGTGAGGTTATTATGTGAGGTAGCTTGTCGCACATTTGATTGAATTCGACGATATAAGTCAGTTGGCCCCCTTTGCCTTGTTAAACACAGTAACACTTTGTTTGGAAAAACAAAATTGTTATTTTTACTATATTTCTTGTAAGTATTCCATATTTTTACCATACAAACTTTCCTTGGACTTATACGTATCAAAATATGCTATTATACTAGCAAAAAATAATAATTCCAAAGACTTTGTCTTAACAATATTTCTAGTCAACAGTCAACAATTCTTAGATTCTATAGAATCTCAGCCTCATTTATATTAAATTTCCCTCGATTTAGACGCGAGATGCGACGAACTTTTGTTTTCTTTCGCTGTTGGGGATTGTTACTGATGCGCGCTCGATATAACTTCTCGACGAAAACAGCCCAAGAAACTTCCTTTAACGACTTCTCATGCTTTATGGCGATTTTCTAAATGAGTTTCCTTAATATCGTCGAGTTTCAAGTCCCCCGTTCTATTGAAACTAAACATATAGCGCCTTCTATAAGAAAATGTTTCTGAGTTGTTTTAATTAAGGTTTTTTGGAGAAAAAAACTATTTTCATTAAAATAATTCTGAAAGAGTATGCGATGTTGCAGGTTAATATAATGTGTCGGCCTATAAATTAATTTAAAATGATTTATAACAGATGCTGTTACTGTGTATTAAATGGCATCGGATACATTTTGAACGTTTTAAAAGGGGTGATTTTCACATAGATTACAAAAAGCGTTCTGACAGCCAAAAAACGAGAATTTAAAGGTATTTCTCAACGAGATCAATGAAATTGGGATCGCTATAGACTACAATTGATGGGTAAAACTGAGCGATCACTGCTCGAGAAAAGACCGAAATACAAGCAAAGATAACACGTTGAAAAACCGGTAAAAACATATTTGGAAACATTAAAATGGGAAGTGCTACACCAGCCGTCCTATTTTCAAGAACTTGCTCCTTCTGGTTACTTCTTATTCCGGCATATGAGTCATGATTCTTTCTGAGTCGAGACAATTTGGAGTTAGAGCACCACGGGGTAGTGTCGGCTGTGATAGAATAAGGCTACGAAGAGCCTAATGAGTTACTGGCCTAAAATATCGGCCAGCTCGGTAATACATCTATTGTCCGAGAGACGAAGAGTGGAGAAATATCTCGAGTAAACCTCGGATATAAAATCGTGAACTTGGGGATGGATGAGTCATGATTCGTCTAAAAAGTACTTAATAGGATAGCTTTAAAAAATGCATCGCTCTCTCGAGATAGAATTCGTAAATTGCCTGAAAGATGGGAAAAATAAGAAACTGTCTATGGACAATACCTTAGATAATAGTTAAATAATAGGCAATAGTTGCTTGTAATAATACTTTGTATATGTAAAGGATAATACTATGTTCATGTTCTCTGGTTCATAATGATTTTTTTATAATCATTGAATCAAAATTAAATAGTTTCATTCAATTTAGATGTTGACTTCTTCACCTCTATTATCTTGATTGAAAGCAGGTTCATTCAGAACAGATTTTTCTTAAAATATTATATTAGAAGTCAAGATGATAATATGGACTAGAAATTTAGCTGTAACATATGATTGTCCGGAGTTCTTTAAAATAGACGCTAACCCGCTGAAATTTTACTCAATATACTTAGCTTCAAATCCCTTGAGCATCTTGACCAAAGGAAAGGAAAATGATTAAATGTGTACTTTATAATATTTACTTGATATTACTTATTTTTTAAAAAATGTTTAAAGTCATAAAATAGAAAATAAAATCAAAACCTAAACATAAAAACATAAAATAAATATCAAGTAAAAATAACATTCAATAAAATGTTAATTGTTAACATAGTTTCTTCTAAATGAAATCTAACCAGGGATATAGGTAATCAGAAATATTTTTTGAAACCATTCTTGTAAAATTTTTATTGTATGGACATTATTTTATTTTTAAGCTTTCTTTGTTTTCCTTATAAATGTTTTAAATATTTTTTTGATGACCTGCTGGTAATATGTGATAGCTATGAAAATATTTTATATATTTTATATATTTCTAGTTTACATTTATTAAGAGCAAACTTACAAATTTTATTTTACTTTTCAGTAACGTAATATGGGTTACAGTCTTCAAAAGGAAAGTTAATTATCTTAAGAAACAAAACTTGAAAAATATAATCACATTCTACGCTTTGTTAAATTAGACTGTCGCCCCATTCTTCACGCAGGCAATAATATGCTACAATTCAGGCTCCTCGCTACCGTAGCAAAGAAAAGAAAATAACGAGATGAAAAAGAAAAAAACTAAAACTCATATTGTTCAGTACCCCTTATTCCGAAAGTGCCCTCTGGGGTGCTAGCTTTGTTTTAAATCCTTCACTACCATCCAAGCGAGCTTATACAACCCTAGAAACAAGCTGGTTCGTTGCGGACTCGACAGACGTTAACATTAAAATTTTCGTTTTGGTGGTTTCGGCTTAAACGATGCGAGTGTTTATTAAGTTTGAAATGGCTTGGGAAACGGTAATAGTTTCGCTTAAAATT
Organism: Rhynchophorus ferrugineus; assembly: GCF_030347505.1. Classification (NCBI taxonomy): domain Eukaryota; kingdom Metazoa; phylum Arthropoda; class Insecta; order Coleoptera; family Curculionidae; genus Rhynchophorus; species Rhynchophorus ferrugineus. Next base: position 49,599,846 of record NW_027472580.1, read on the forward strand.
CCCATAGTTTCAAGGTGATAGATAACGATAATACGACGATGGAAATTTAACCCAATTTATGCCGGTTTAACTCTTTATCGTTGGCTACTGATCTCGTTCAGTCTGCATTGTTATCGGCCAGGGTAATAGTATGTGTTTCAGTTGGGCTTGATAGACTTTAAGCATGCTATGTTGGTGTTTTACCGACAGGCCGAACTGTTAGTTGCTATTTTAAGTATTACAGAGCCTTCTGTGATAGTGCCTACATTCGAGATTTAAATTAAACTGGTATAGAAATTGGTCTTAAATAATTCAACTTTTAAGATATGTTAATATGCCATCTATAAGACAATATATAATAATATTCATATTAAGTCCTAAATACATATGACACATGATATATAAGAAGAGTTATTACACCGCTAATTGTTGATTTCTTAGAATTAATAGTTTTAGTCATTGCTTTTTTACTGAAACTGTCTTATTTTTAAATATCGGTTGTCAATTTCGAACACTATTAGTTTAGGCAGTTTACTTTGTGATTGTGTAATAGTACAATGGTTACACAACTACATATAAAATATTTTTAACAAAAAAGTTAACCTTCAAAAAATAAATAGGGATCTCACTAAAAGTAAAAAATAATCAAACTTAGATTTTTAACGCAATACAAACGTTTTAAAATAAAGTACTTACATAATAATAGTTATAATAACTAAATAAAAATATACAAAAACCTTGTTTAACCTATCTACTACACGTATTTTATTTTATTCTACTATATACACACAATTTAGCTTAATACCTACCTAAACCTATTTATCTATTTACAATATCATTTTAACTACTGCCAACTCATCACTTTGAAGTCGGTACGAGCAATAAGATAGATTTGTTTTGTTCGTAATTTAATTTTGTGTATATGTCACAAAATTATATTAAATTTGTTTTCTTTTGTTTCGGCCCCGACTTTAACACTTCAGGCCCCCGGTCCGCTACCTAGCCTGGGTGATTTGACAAATATTCTAATTAAACTTCGAGCACAAAGTTGTTGCCCTCATCGGGAATCGAACCCGAGACCTCCGTTTAGCTGCTGAATGCTATAACCATTAGACCATAGAATCAGTTGTCTACAATATTTCTACGAAGTTTTATATGCTATGATTAGTGCTTAAAAAACAAACAGAATGGCTTTTGCACTGAGTGTCACATAACCCCAGCAATAATATTAGACAGAAATATCTGATTATTTTAAATAAAAAAAATATGTGAAAACTTAATACGTGCCTTTGAAATTTAAGAATTTCCATAAATTTCCCCTCCCCCACCCATCGGATCCTGACTTTGTTCCAATGGGACCATCTCGGAAGTGTCTTCCTTCGAACAAAAAAAAAATAATTTTGAAAATCGGTCCACAATTGAGCGAATCTACATTAAAAAAATATACAGCCGAACATAGAACCTCCTCCTTTTTCGAAGTCGGCTGGAAAGGAAAGATATTTTTCTTGAATAGTAGAGGTTATATATACTTTGAACCAGAAAATATATTTAATACGCCAAATTGTAGAATAGGTGTAGAGATCCACGTGTACGTTATACTATTACCCGAAGAAGGGGTTGTGGAGGAAATGAAGACCGGAAGTGATCTGGATGTCTCAAATCTACAATAATGTTGGAAGATATGTTTGTTGTAATATTATCGAAATGATATTGGTATTTACTACACTATATTAAAAAAAATATGAAAAAAGCCAGTTTAGCTAGCAAGTACAGCTGTAAAGAGACGTTTACTGACTTGAGGGAAACTAATATTCTTAAAATAAATAGCCAGAAGTTGGACAAAATATCAAAAGGCGAATAGGTTTTCAAAAAACTGTACTGTGTAAGCTGATGATGGTTTATGAATGGTAATAATGCTAAAAGTAAGTTCGATCTTGTGATTAAATCAGTAGTAAACTGAATAAAGAAGGCTATCTAAAAATATTTCAAGAAAATGCAATTTCTTCTGGTGTGTGAACCTAATTACAATTTTTTAACAAGACACAGGGTCACTCACATTCATCCAAATTAAGAGGATTAATCAAGTATTCCTAGACAAAAAGTGAAGCAAAGAAATTTTGTAAATTAAAAATGTGAAACTGTTTAAAAAAATTATTTCGTATTTAGAACATTATTTTATTTTTAAGAGAAGAGTGGTGATTTGTTGGACGGTGGTATAAAGCTATGCATCATTCACTCTTAAAATAACCATATGGCCGTTTCATCGAAGATACAGTCCGTACTCAGTATGATATTACTCGCGTGATGTAACATATTTCAATTTATTACTACATCATAGCACCGTTATTTCAACCAACCTAATATAATAGTTTCTATAATTTTAAAATATGTGTATTAAAAATTAAGCTCATTGCATTTAAGAGCCTTATTACTCTAGTTACATATGGAGGACTTTCCATATATGGGTGTTTCCAAATATTTCTCATCTATTTTGAACAGTATCAAGCAGCAATAACAATAAAAATTATTCAGTAGTATTTCTTGAATGGTTTTGGCTGTTTTCTCCAAAGCTTTACCCAAGCACATCAATTGCAACTACTAGAAATTCCTAGTATGCCCTGATCTTATTGAATACACATAATTATTTGGATTTTTGTACAATTCGCTTTACAAGGGTTCCAAATGAATCTAATCTATGACTTTCTAATTTTGAAAAAAAATGTGAGCTGAAAACTTTATTTTGTCGTTAAAACAAGTAGAAAATCAGGAATCAAAAATGTCTCTCAAGGTCTAACGAGAAATTTCTGCAATTCTTCATCATTGATCCTTGTCGATTATTTGAGTTTTACTATCGCGTAAGACACATATTTTCTAAGCTAGGGTATAACTTCAACAAATACAAGGCAAGGAACACTTGAATTTAATTTTTTTAGTCAACATAAATTGTTTTTATTTATCTATTAACTAAACAAAATTTTGAAGTATGCGTGAAACAAATTGTTGGGGAAATAAATTGAATGGCTTTGTTATAAAATGCTAAATAATAATTCCAATCTCTTAATATTTAATATCGTTAAAATCAATTTTTACAATCTATATAATTTGTACATACGCATTATAATACTATGAAATATATTTTCATTACAAAATATATTTATTATAAACTAAAATACAGGTTTTATGTTACCAGATCAAGAAAAAATCAGCAGAATAAAAAAGGAAGAAATATTGGAGAAGAAATTTAATGGGTAATTACCAGGATTAATGGACTCGAAGGGTTTTTAATTAACCTTTTTTACGGTTTCTTAGGCACATTTATAAAGAAAAACCTACATAGATCTTATCACTATAGGGATCTTTAATTTCTTAATGAAATGGTTTAAGTTTGATTGAAGACTTTTTTGCACAATGGCCATATATTCATTCAATTTGCGAAGTCCTACGTACGCCCATAAAGCCGCCCTTTTTCGTGTCGCTTTTTTAGCGGCTCAGTTAGTCCGATTTAAAAACAATTTGCGCGGAGGGTTAGTCGTAAATTCGTCTTGTCTGTCCCGATCAATATTTATGCCATGATAAATATCAATTAGCGGGATGGTCCCCGACGGATGGTTTTTTTCTCTTTTGTTGAGCGGTTCCGAACGTCGAAGTTGTTTTATGAGATATTGACACCTACGACTCTGACGGTTTTACGATCAAGCCTACGCGACAGAGAGTCGTGAAACGCTTGGGGAATTTGCGGGTCCAAATTGGACTTTTCGGTGCCTGGGATTAAAGAAATATTTTCACACTTAATCAGTGGTTTAAATGTTTATTTTTCCTCTCCTTTTTGTTCTTCTACCTATAAATACAGTGCTGATAATGACAGTTATTACACTTAAACTATTTATGATATAAATATGATTTAAATTGTATGACTGTATTAAATTGGTGTAGTGTGAAACCAATATTTTAAAATTTATTTATAAAATTGTTACTAGCCGTTGCCAACTAACTTACAATTTGTCTTTACATTTTCTACATATTAATCGGTTTAGCGAAAATTTTGCCTCCCTTTATCGAGGTAGAAATTTCAGGCTTAATATTATTGTATAATATGCGCTACAAATAAATATAATCCGAAAATGAAACGAAAATTTACCAAATCAAGCAAACTGGAATAGCCGTCAGATCAATAACTTAAAATATATGAACAGCCGGCTTGGTGGCGCAGTGGTAAAGGCGATGGGACGGTCCTCCTACTGTTGCGATAGCCGCGGGTTCGAATCCTGCTGAGGCATGGTCGTAAATTTATGTTGTGATTGTTTAAAATACGTGAATATTCTAGGCAAGAGGAAAATTATCCCAGTCACGCCAGTAACCAGGCTGGGTAAGACCGGATGTCTTCTGGGATGATTTCTAAAGTTGGTCACTTGCCAGTCGGTAGGCTTAATGCTGAGGACCGTGGTTCGGAGCCCACGTTAAACTTTAGGCCCAGTCCAGATAAACCCATAATTGGTAAAAGGAGACTTTAAAATATCCATAAAAAAATATATATAAACAAACCCAGCCGGTTGCAGTGCGGGCTAAGAGTTTAGCTCGCCGGTAATAACGTACTACGATCGATTCTCGCTCGATAAGTTTAGAAAATAAAATAGAATTCGTTAATATTAAGTGAATGTTTGTTTGTTACATTTGAAGCGATAGTAAAACGAAAATTGAGTTAGTGTTTTATGTTACTTTCCGTTATTCCTGTATAATTTGAATAATTAAAGAGCTATGGAAACTTTTGATATAAGACGATTAAGAATGGCATGGTCATTAAAGTTATATTTTATATTTTTGTAGAGGAAAGAAATTAATGTGACCCCTTTATCGGAATTTATATACAGCTGCGAAAGAAAAACGTTACATATGTGAAAACTTCATTCCAACATGAATTAACAAACAATATTGATTTAGTTTGATGCCTGGTGAAGAAAAAAAGAAAAAATTGTTCTTGCCTTATGACTGTTATTTACTGATATGGTTCTGGAGACAGAGTATATCATTTTACTTAAATGTAATTCTAAAGGTTGTTAAGATTTTTCTGTAAATTTTGGTGTTATTGACTTATCTTAATTTCAGGTTTCATTAGTAAATGCATTTCTTACCTTATATTGTGTTAATTCGTGCATCAAGAGTTAAAATGGATATTGAATAGAATATTAAAAATTATAAAATAGTTTCATAGAATTTTAATTGGGACACATAGGACATAAGGCAAAGTAGAGAGCAATAGATAAATGGAAACTGTCGAAGACAGAAGAGTAAAATAAATAAGCAAAGAACAAAAAATAAAGAAATATGTATATAAGTTAAGGACTATATGACTATATGCAGGATTTAAAACGAAACTAACTACATAATTTACATAAATGGAACACATAGAACAAATAGAAGAATTTATGAATTATTAACCGTTTATTTGTAAACATTTTAAAGCACTGAAAGATATTAAGGTGTTTAATGATTAATGCAATAAGATATGTGACTGTTTAACATTTTATTCCTTGAAGGTTGTATCGATTATTTTGGTAGTAGTTAATTTAATAATTGTTTCCTTTAGTATCCGAAATATCAATATTTCGCTCCGCGGCCAACACTGTTGGGCCTCAAATGGGCTATTTTACCGTACGTATACATACTCTTTTGCAATGCTGAAGAAGTGCGAAAATGGATCGCTGCTAAACAAACATCGTCCTTTTGACTCGCTATTGCCACGTTACCAGAATATTGGAAAATACAAAATTATGAAAAATATTTTGTACCCATTTTTCCCAACAGATATCTTTTTAAAATGAAAAAATGATTACGATGTATGTAAGAACCCAATGACACTAGAACAATGATTTTGTTCAAGATCTATACTAATTAAAGTGATATTAATTTATATTTTATAATTACCCGCAACGTTGTAAACTTCATGTTGCATTTCTGTCGGTGCCTGTAAAGCGGATTCTGTTCGGTAATCCTGATATTTTCTTATTTCTGACCAGAGGAGACCCGTTGCTAGCTACTAATGAAGGCGCACGGAAGGAGATTAAATTTAACTACGACAAAACCTTTCGCAGTGTTTCGGCAACGATTTCCAGCCAATTAAGGTCCACCTCGTCCAGACCGGGCAGATTAAATGGTTTCGTGTTTTGTTTCGTTCTTTGTTTCAGGTTATTTCAACAAAATAAATGATACGGTACGGGTTTGCAAACATTGAAGGATACGCATACTTGACATATACTCATTAAGAATAATTTCAATTTCATTAAGCATTCTGAATTATAGAAAATCGATATAATTATGTTTAACACAATAAGAATAGGAAGAGTGGTTTTTTATTTAAATACTACATTATAAACATTTAGATACCTTAATATTAATCGATATATTTAAATAATCGAATAATATTTGGATTAGTAGCATGTACGAACTAATCCAACCAAATGGATGTGAAAGAAATCTTCAAGAAAGTGTCACGAAAAGTATTTAATTGAAGTTTAATTATTTGATTGATTTAGCTCTTTTGGGGCTGTGGATACTATCATATCTCAAAACGTTCAAGTTTGAACAATTATTCTCGTTGAACGAAGATATAGGCTTACAAATTAATTTTAAAAGATTTACTACAGATGGTGTTACTAACAGGCTCACCAACAGGCTTCACTCTTCAGTATGGGTCATTTCGTCGAACAGAGAATAAACATTTTTTGTCTGAATTAGTACCGAGTGAATAGTATTTGCGGATTGTCTTTCTTATTGGCTTAAATTTGAAGAAAAATGCGGCTAAAGATCATCAAATGCTGGTGAAGCCTATGGCAGCCATGGTGCATCAATTGCAACATGTGAATACTGCTTTTGACATCTTAAAATATTCTTAACAAGTGTTAATTTTATGTATATATCACAAAATTATAATATTATTTGTATATAATTTTTATTTCGGCACCGACTTCAAACTGATCAGTTGGTAATAGTTAAAAAATAGATAAATAGATTTAGGTAGGTATTCAGCTAAATGGTGTGTTTATAGTAGAATATAAAATACGGGTAGTACATAGTTTAAATAAGTTTTGGTTTATTTTTATTTAGTTATTATTACGATTACAATGATTATTATATGCATATTTTATTTTAAAACTAAAATTTTTTACTGTTTAGTGAGTTGCTTATTTATTTCTTGAAGTCGGTTCAATTTTTTCTTAAAAATATTTTAGTCTAGGTGATTCGACAAATGTCCCAGTCAAACTAGAACAAAAAAGTTGGTGCTCTGTTGGTAATCGAATCCACGACCTCCGCGTGTGAGCTCAACGTTCTAACCATTACACCATAGAAAGAGTTGCCTACAGCGTTTCTACGACGTCAGATATCATATGGTTAGTGCTTAAAAAGCAAACTGACTGACTTTTACACTGAACTACTTCCGATTTTTCGTCACATCAGTTCACCAATAACATTTTACACCAACATCTCATTATTTTAGATAGAAAATATGTGAAAACATTGTATGTGCCTTTGAGATTTGAGGTGCTCTTTGGATTTCACCCCTTCCGCCAATTAGATCCTAACTTGGTTCCTATTGGAAGTGCACTCTTTCGAAGAAAAAAAGAACTTTGAAAATCGGTCCATAATTGAAGGATAAATCGGCTAACATACATTAAAAAAAATATATACAGCCGAAAATAGAAACTCCTCCTTTTTTGATGACGGTTAAAAAGCGGTGATTCTGACTCCGAAGATAAAAGGCGTTCATTACTCGATGAAAATATCATTGGGGATCGCTATCGACTACAATTGACGCGTTTGATCAGAGTATTGCGCAAAAACCGCCGAAACAACGTTATTCTTCAGCATGATAACGTTCTACTACATGTTGTAACAAATACTTCAAAGCTAATTTATAAGCTTATAATATAAATCATTAAAGCGTTTTTCGACGGTTTTCAGATTTTCACCATAAGAATGGAACAAGTGCTTTTACATTTAGGGTTTTAGTAAGTAAAATTTAAATATATTATTTTTTTCTAATAAAATGACAAATAATAAGAGAAAGAAAAAGCTTTTGTACAGATTGGTGGTAATTGTGATTTTTCGTGACCAAAGAGCAAAATTCGTAGAAGGAAAATCATCTCAGTCATGCCATTCACTGGTCTGGTTAAAATTGTATCTTCTCTTGCATGGTCTTTAAGTCGGTTAATCGTCAGTCAAAAGCTTGGGTAGGTTCAATGGTTTAGTAGTAGGTCTAGCCCAGAAAAACATTATTTGGTTAAAATTAGTAGACTAAATAATAACTAAAATGATATAAATAACTATATTATTATTATATACTATAAGAAATACTTTATATTTTTTAAAATAATAATTTTTGTTAAGATTTATTAAAAATTATTTTTGCACCCAATATTTATAATCACTGCAATGATATAAAAAATAAATTAAAATAAATATTTATCTTTTCAACTTATAAGATATAATTAATTTCGGTAAAGATAATAATTGTTTTTTTATTATTCTTAGTAATACCTAGAAAAATATCGAGAATCGCTGGGAAATTAAATAAAAATATTGCTCTTGACAAGATATTGGCCCGAAAATGTGATAAAACGAAATTGTTCTGGTTTATTGGAACCAGAAAAAAGTTTAAAAACAACTGCTGTTATTCCAAGCCCGAAGTGTTTACCCAAATCTCCTAAAAACATTACAGAAAATACAATAATATAAGCTGTTGTGTTAAAATAGTCCTACTGAAAATGCTCAGTGTCACTGTGTGTTACCAGATAATATTTGTCTGACGTGACGTCGATATCAGCTTTTATGTTATTTATTTTTGTTGCTTTATGAATGCAATACAGAAGTTGGTGTATAAAATAAAATTGATGTAAAAATAGCGGTTTGTATGAAAATATTTATATAATATATTATAAATATTTGTACACAAATTTTATATATAAGAATTTTATGTTCATCTAGGCTAAACAAAAAACTAATAACCCAAATTATACAAATTATAAATAAATAACCAAAACTGATATTCTAAATTAAGTAACTGAGCTTTGAGAGCAAGGGCTCTAAGTAATATTTTGAGTACAGTTCTTGTATAGTTTTTCATTTAGGGCGGTTCAATATCAGTAGCTTGTGCCAGCTTGTGGCCATATTGTTTTTGTTGCTCTTTTAATCAGAATGTGTAAGTGCTACGGACAAACTACTATTTATTACCAAAATAAGCGTTCAGGATGATTATATCATCGAGCATAATTTATGAAACGAGGTTCACATCAACAAAACTTTGTTTGGTGCGGAATTTGAACCTGCTGTGCATGTCAACAGAGTGTGATACAAACAGAATAACCGATTTATTTTTAAAATTAATATTTATAAATAAAAAAAGGTCTAAATTGAACTCTACTGCACAAAGACGGTCCAGTTATATATCGTAGTCGTAATCTGAATTGGTCACCAATATCGTGAGATTTGGTTCCTCTAGAATTTTTCTACTTTAAAATCATGATTGCCGGTAAGCCACAATCGAGGACATGTCAGTATAGCATGTTACACATGTCAGTATGGACATGTCAACCATGATTTGTCAGTGTTAATATTAAGTAACAAATCCCCTAAACTGATTCCCTTGACCAATATTTGCAAATAAGTTGATAGAGATGTGTTCAACTCCTATATCCCTAACTAATACTCGTATATTTTAAAATATTTTCTGACTTTCCTTCCTCAAAGAAGAGGTAATTCTCTCGACATTAGTTGCTAGAGCCGAATTAAGTTCACCGTTATTGGAAATTTAGATTATGAATTGATATTAGGTCATGGTTTGTGCGTTATTAAGATTAATATCTAGTTTCTAGAATTTAATTCACTTGGAAGCAATCTTCAGCTGATTGGGCTGTATTCAGTTCGGGCATAGAATTCGTATCAATAGTACTTTGCCAACAAACTTTAGAATAGTTGTGTGTGAATACGATAAGTATTTTATTTAATGTTTCCACTCATCAAGAATGACAAATATTAATGCATAAGGATGAAACTATCAAAAGAATGGCGACATTATATATTATCTGTTTACCGTATCCAAAAACTATCATGTTAATACATCGCCTCATAAGCAGTGATAACTCTTCAAATACTCAAAACAGAAATTACATTTTTGGAACATTTTCTTACCAACTGGTTTCTGAAGAGTTCTCGAGTTACTATTCGTATACAAATTAGAAAACAAGGGAATGGAAAAGTCGTTGATAAAGTGAAATTCAATTACTTCTGCAGTACCCAGTTTAACTTATTAGATACAGCTTTCTGATTATCACTTACTTAGACCGTTGCCGCATGGTTTGGCGGACCCACAGTAAAAATAAACATTGTTCTTTCGACGTTATATGGCCATGTTACCAGAAATGTGGGAAATTGTTGAAAATATTTCGAATATTGTACCAATTCTTCTAATAAATGTAATATAATATGTAAATGTAAGTGAAAAATTAGTAGAATATATCTAAGCACCTAATATTATTTATATTTGGAAACCATATGGCACATTATTTGTAGCCTATTCAAAACAGTAGTGACGTCATCAATATGTGCCTATTGAAAATTGTAAATTCGTTTTATGGTCATACAATATATTCCTTCTCATTTTATTCTATTTAAAAAGAGATAGAATGCTATTTGAGATGCTCGAATATGTAACCTAATGAGCCTGCAAAATTTGTCCGTTTGACAAAAGTCTGTAAAATTCTTGAAAATTTTATAATTAAGGGTTATAAACCGACAAACGTTGTTTTAACGCTTTGTTTTAGTACATTTCAAATCACTGCGGTTTTTGTAGAAAATATTTTTTGCGCGTTGAAGCTGCACTGAATATTAGTACAGGCATGGTCTCTAAAATATCTCAAAAAATAAAAAGCAATATAATTATATGTTATAGTAAATAAAAATGAAATATTTAATTGCAATAAGTTTGAGAAAAGATACATGGTAGATCAGATTGCTGAACGTTATGGCCACAGAGTATTACGTCTTCCTCCCTGATTATCACTGCATATTTAATTCGATTGAGTGGATTTGGGGTATTGCAAAGAATTATTACAATAGACATTCAGGTCGAGGAGGATATTCAAACCACTGCCTGGATTAATAAAAAGACACAATGTAATTTAATGATTACCATTAATTAACATGCTTAATTTACAATTTATTAATTAATAAACAGCTTAATTATACACTTGATTAGTGTTTCTGAAAGTGACAGTAATTTAATAAAACTTTATGAATGGTGATTTATGATTCAATTCTGACAATTGCTAAGACAAGGTGATGAAAGAGGAAACAACTAAAAGTCAGTATATAATTAATATACTTTAACTATAGGAAATTGTATTATAGAGTGTGAAAGCATTATGAGCAGCTGTGATGTTGTTCAGAATATATATGAACGTTTGGTGAAAATGTATGAGTAGAGAAATAATACTGTTTTGCAGATATGGTAAATGTATTAAGGAGAATGCAGTGATTAAATGTAGTTTTATCCAGAAAAGTATATAGAAGTAGTAACATAACAAACTAAGGACAAACGTAGTAATATCAAAATGAATTTAAAAGGAAACATTGCATCGAAGGAAACAAGAACTAAGCGTAAAAGGTAAATATGCTCTCTAATGAAAGTAAAATACATTACTCAGATATTCAATTGTTAATTAGGTGGATTAGGCTTTCGGGGCATTCCATTACATAAAAATATGCGCCTAGAACTCTAGCTATACTGGTGTTGAAAAAAGTTTAATGTAAATATAATAAAACATCTTTTACCTATAAATGATTGTGGCTATATAATTAGTTATAGTTTTAAATTGTTCCTTCCTTAAGTACGGACCTAATATTTCACGGCCTAAACTTAATTAGCATTTGTGCTTGGAGCGTTGGTATCTTATATCTTTGTGGATGATATTTTCAATATATCATGGGGCATTAATAATGTTGTAAAGAACATTGTTTTGATAAGTTTGGATTATATTGATATTGTATTTCCTTGCGCATACCGTAACATAATATTTAATATTGAAATTGTAAGAAACTCTGTCGGTCTAATTTTTAATAATTGTAGCTTAAGCGTAGTATATGCGAATGAAACAATACGTATGGAGGAATGTTTGGTATAATTGACATGTGGCTATATATATATATATATATATATATATATATATATATATATATATAACATAACTCAGATATTCTTATAATCGATTATGATAATTTTGATCATACTCCTCATAATCAAACTACATCTAGTATATATATGATATGAAAAAAAATTAATGATATGAAAAAAGCCATTGAAACAGTTGCATGCCAGAAATGTCTTGTGATCGATCGATAACAACTAGAATATTTATATTCGGTAGATATTAATGTATTTTTGATATATATTAAGGGCTTACAATAAAATTTCGTTTATTGTTTTCTACCCCTACGTATGACAAGTTGTGTATAGAAAAAACTAAGAAAATTGGCCAATTTTCAGGCTGGAAACTAACAGCGCCAAATCCTCAACGTGATCGGATACCGATACAATCTAATCTCGAGGTCGCCAGGAAAAGTTCGACGGCACCTGCTTCTGATCGGTTTTTTATGGTAGAAAATTGGACTTTGCAGGTGTAATTGTTCCGCAGGGAACCCCCTTATTCGGATTAACCTTAATCTATCCGGAACGGTATCGAAAAGTCGGGAAAAAGAATGATTTCTTTGTAATTACCTTTTCGATCGCTTGCCCTTTCGCACTTTTTAGATCCGTTTATATAATGAAATAATAAATAAATGAGATATATACTTTACATTTTTAAATATTATATTTACTTGGTATAATATTTAATTTTTAAATTAAATTAGCTAATTTCAATTCTTCTTTAAAAATGAGATAATATTAGATTATGGACAGTTTAGTAATTGACTACATTTTACTATCGACTATTTCAGTCGCTATTTTTGGTTTTGGCTTTTTACTGCCGATTGTATCAGAAGTGTGATTTTAGTTACTATTTTCGGTACTACTAGTTTCATTCGACTGATTTTTTAACATTCTGGCCGTCCTAGCCGCGATCTTGTCAACAATATGCCGAATTTATGCTTACATAGATTTATATGTAATATATGCGGCTTTTTGTTTTTTTGGTAGTTTGTTTGTAAATAACAACATATTATATATTAATATAGCATTTTGGAACGTTATTTTTCAAAATTATTAATGTAATAGGATGGTATTCTTTCCTAAGATATTGAAAATTAAAATTAGATTCGAAAAATTTCATAAATTGCATCGATTCCAAATGATTTGAAGAAGTTTAAGATATTCAATATTCATACCAAATATATCTAATGAATTAATTTTATGATAGAAAAACTCTTTCTTAACACTCAACAATTTACATTCATGGACATTAAAAATACAAGATAATAATAAATTAGTAAGCTAAGGAATACGTACATCTCCGTCTCACTTATCGTACGGTTGGAACAAATATACAAATTCTAATAAAATATAACAGCCAATTACATTTATAATATTTTCATTACTTTCCAAATATTAAAATTAAATACCATGAAACGTATTTGGGATAATGATTCCATTCCTTTTTCATAAATTCAAAGTAAAACTAAATTATAATATTAATTAACACTGCCAATTGCCTATTTGATTTAATTTAAAATGATCTGATCCAAGCTATTAAGTTCGTCCTTTCCGCTCTCACAATTTATAATTGGAGGAATTCGTACATCTTCGTCTGATATCACGAATTAAAAAAAAACATACGAGGCGTAATTACTATTTTCAGTCGCTAGTTTTTTGGCTATCGATTGTTTCGACTGTTTTGTAGCTATGGACTGGTTTGAATATTTTCAATCGATAGTTCCCAACGCTAGATAATATTATTTATCAAAAATATATTTTTTAACAGTATTCCAGATAATAAATGCTGTGAGTGAATGTAATATATTATGAGGAATATATTTGATTCAGATTTTCACCAAAATTCATAAAAATTTATTCAAGATTATTATATCTATTAAGGTTCATTAATATTAAGACAATGCTACACACACATGTTAGAGTGTGGATGGCTGATAAGTAACCTGATTTAGTTTTGAGCAGAAAATTAGTAAGAAAAAAAAGGTGTATACGATTCAGATTAGTGTTTGTAATTTATATGATTAAATTCAATTGAGAAACATAAATAGAATTATTTTTTTCCACCAACCAATAATAAATGTTGAATTTGAACGCTGGTTATCAAACAGTTCAAGTGCCTGCTCTACAAAGTGTCATTTAGCCACAAATAAAACCTGAGCGAGAACAAACTAAAAGGAGTCCAGTACGTGGACTTCCAGCAAGTTTTATTGCTATTTTTAGATCGATAGAATCAAAATATTACTCATCATCAATCACAGCAATTTCGTCAATCATTAGTTCGTTTTGTAGCTATCAACTGTTTTAGATATTTTCAATCGATAGTTCCCCACGCTTGATAATATTATTTATCAAAAATATATTCAATTTATATAATATATTTATATAATTTATATATTTATTAGTCTAATTAAATTTTAATTAGAGAAATATATACTGCAATAGCTATTCCAATTCGTCTTGCTTTCGTATTGATGCAAGTAGAAAAAAACAATAGTAATAATTTGATGGTACAATATGATTGTAATATGATGGTATATGATGATGGTAATAATTTAAGATGGTACAAAGCATATCCAATGTAAAAATATATTTATTCTGTGATAAAAGGAAAATTGAAATATGCTGGTCCAATTCAAAAAGTTCAAATAGTGATTATAAATAATAAGAACAATCTAAAATATGTGTAAATTACAATCAAATTAACTCCAGACTGATAAAATTTAATTATAATGAATCGTTGCAATTCAATTTACACTAAACCAATATGGTAAGTGATAAAAAATGTTCCAAATAATTTTAGGACTAAAATATATTAGACAAAAATGCAACTAATGTATTAAAGGCTAATAATTAAATAAATGTGGTTAATTGCCAAATTAATTAACATATTATCAAACGTAATTGAAATTATTCGCTGACGATATCAATAAAAACTCCAAACTGTAATAACAAATACATTCCAGTCGATTAAATGACGATTCCTTACAGCTGGATGAAAAAGGAAAACGAACAAAACTCATAGATTTCGAGAAATACTGAGAACCGAATGGTAACTAAACAAAAGTTGAAATTGTAAAGAGAAGTCTAGTGAAATAACACCATCAATTTCCATGAGATCAAAGAGCTATGTTAGGATTTGCTGTAAATAATCTGCCACTTTTTCGCGATATATAAGTTTCCTTGATATCTCACAGCTGATTAACACGTTAAATTCGAGCTTAGTTTTGTTAAAGGGCTTAAAATGAAACACAAAGAATTAATGCGGAGAGAAGGGGTACGGACGCGCGGAAGGCAGAGGGATTTCCATGAGGATACGCAGTTAATTTTCCAAAAACGGGGTGTGGGATAAAAATGAGACGGCCGCGTTCGGAGACATGTTGGTTTAAATTTTGCGATAAAATGAGCTTTTTCATGGTTTGCGGTGGTGGGGGATTTTCGGCTGGCGTGTAATGTAATTACAGCGAATTTCGGAGGGGGAATTAAAGCTTAATGAAAACAAAGGATTATGTAGCGGGAAAAAAAAAACGAAATCCACACAGCATAAGCGTAATATTATAAGTACTAATTGCGAAATGGTTTGTACACAACACGAAATTCGCTTTCAACGTGATTTAAGCATTATTAACAAATGTAACAAAAAATACAGCCATTATCCATATAAAGGTTTAATCCTAAATGTTAATTTATATATGGTTTGCCATATTTACAGGTGGAAGTGTGTTATTATAGATTAGGAATTATTTGAAACTTTCATATTTTTGATTTTATATTTTTTGTTTTATTTTAATAGTTTTCAAGTTATTTTAAAACAAACAGGGCTTAGTAGATATATTAATCCGCAAGTGGTGTACGATACTCTATTAGAAAGGTCTTGAGGCTAGACTCTTAAAGTTTTAAGTTAAAGACCAGCTACTTTTCATTCCCTAGTTTAATTATTTTTTGAAAAAAAATCTTAGTTATTAAGTATTAAGTTATATTTTAGTTATAGTTATTATGCTCCCTTAGAAAAACTATTAGGTTCTTGCATGTATTTTTCTCTGAGATATCTATTGGAGAAAATATAACGTATCAATTTAAATAACTGTTAAGTAACCTAAACGAACTGTTAAATTTGATGGTTTAACATTTCTCGATACAAAATAACAGCTTTCAGTATTTAGAGACGTTAATTTATTGCTTTTGTTGTTTTGATTTGAAGAAACCTGCTGGCAAAATTCATCAAACCCTTTAAAAAATATCTCAATTGTTGGTTTTAGTTTCAATTATTTAAAAGTGGTGATTTTGATGGCAATATTAAAGAACGGCCTGGCGGACCCAAAAAGTTTTGCAATGAATTGTAAGACTTATTGGAACAAAGCCAGGTTAAACTCTCAAGGAACTTTCAGATAGCTTAGAAGTTGATATATTAACTCGTTTGCAGACATTTACAATGAGAGTGGAAATATTCAATATGTGAGGAAATAGCTACCGGACGAACTGATTGGTAATAATATTTCCCACCGTTTCAACATTACTGGTTCATTACCTGTTAAACCAGACAAAAAAAATCGGTGGCTTATTGTGACTAGCACTACAATGAAATGAAACACTACAATAACGAAGATCTACTATAATAACCTCAAGCACAAAAAGTTATAGGTTAGTCAAAAAAACCTTCCATTTCGATACCCAAGCGGAATATTCATAACCAAAAGTTTTGTGGTTCATATGGTGGGATTAGCAAGTTTAGTGCATTGTCAGCTACTAAAACTGAATGAAATCATTACAGCAGATATCCATCGAAATCAATTGAAAAAACTGAGTAGTGTATTGTTGTAAAAATACCATAAATAACTAGTATTACACAAAGACAAAAATTAATTTTCTTGCATGACAATGTTTGTTCCGAGAATTCTTACACATTCGAACGAATGGGAATTTCTACCAAAACCAACGTACTCACTAGATATAGTAATATCTGATTACCACTTGGTCAGTGTGATGTAGAATGACTTGGTTGATATACTATTTTAAAATGCTGAAGAAGTGCAGCAATGGTTTCATGATTGAATAGTTGTTAAATTAACATTTCTCTTTAATCATAATATCCCCATTTTACCAGATAGTTGAGAAAAATTGTAGAAGATGATCAATGTTTTCCATAAATGCCCTTCTAGTGTGACAAAATGACCAGAATGCATGCAAACATCAAGTACCGCAACAGCACCAATTACAAGTAGTAGTTATATTTTAAATGGACTATCTTAACAGGAATGTGTTCAACTTTTAAAGCCCATTGAAATAATGACCACCGAGTTATCTGGTGAAAGATATCCCACCATGTCTTTAATTATACCGTTAATAAGATGACTGCAACATTCCATCAAATCCAGGATTTTAAAAAGTGAATGGGGGAAAACATTACAAAATTGTCTATTTGTTGTTATCAATAAAAGGCAATTTTAGAAATGAATACGATAAGCGGGAAATCCACATTTTTAGATTCTAGATTTAAAAAAGCAGGATTTGGTATTGCAAATAATGCTGAGGCGATACAAAAAGTTATCACAAAAGAGGTATCTTCCATTTTAACTTCAAAAAATACAAATATAGACTGACCAAGAATGTATTGACATCCGGAGATATTTTGATACAAAAATTGCTAGAATGAAAGAAGTAATTACTCCAAGTACTACAGCAACTCCATTTATTGGGCGTTTAGAAAACCCTTTGGATTTTTGGCAAGCCCATATAATGACATGATCTGAATTATATGAGTTACATATAAAATATTCCTCTATACCTGCAACATCTGTCGCCTTGGAACGATTTTTTTCAAAATATAAACAAATAATTAACGATCGAAGAAATAGCCTCACGGGAGAAAAGTTGAACATGATAATATTACTGAACAGTAATTTAAAAATATTTCAGCTCAAAAATAAATAAAAGTGTTATTTAAAAAGGTTCTGGTAGTTATTGTATGATCATTTTTAGGTTTGTTATGGATTCGATTTTTCAAGGTTTTATTTACCTACCGAATAGTTGATGGCTAGAAAAAAAAATGTTCTTTTTCACGTGCTTTTAAATACTTTTGAAGAAAGTCACAATATATGCTATGTAAACTCTATCCATTTTATATTTTTCGTATAGGTAGATGATCGTATTTGTTTACAAATATTTTAAGATGATCATCATATACGTCAGACGATAGACAAATGCAAAATATTTAATCGAGATCTTCGTTATGGTTGAAATTTGAAGTAATCTTGAGCCTTGTTCATGGCTACACCATTCACTATCGACATGTTAATACTTGATAATTTATATTCTGAGATTAATAAGAAATAAATACATAAAGTGGCGCTCAAAAATTAATAAGAAATATATAAACTATACTATACAGATTATATAAGATTCAGGCAGTCTATAAAATTACATTCAATACTTCTAATTATTTATAATAATTGTGTTAATTTAGTAATAAAGTAAAATAGATTTTGTTATTTAATATATTGTAAGGCAACCATATTTTAGGTAAAATTAACTAAATAGGAAACTATAGAGCCAACCGAAATTTAGCGGTATAGACCAATAATAATTAAACAAAATTCCGCAAACTTAATATACAGAAATCCATAATTATATTTCATAGCAGCGTATTAAAGATAACCATTCGAAATATTCGATAAATAACTATTGGTATAGTTCTGGAATTTCAGGTGGGTTATGCTGAAAATTAACTCGAAATTTTGAAATTATAAAGTTAAACGACGAAACAACGAATACTGATTCGGATATACGCGGTTGAAATTCAACAAAACTTCCATTTACAACGACGAATAACTAATTAGAATAGTTCTGCTCGTGCTATGATTGTAACGTGTTATTGATTTTAAAGTGAACCAATGGACTAGATAATATGTTTACAAGCTTGTTAACCTTAAGGTTTTACAAATAAAAAAATAAAGGGAGAATTTAAAAAAATAGCATAAATTAGCTAGGGCGAATTAAATAGGCGATTAAATGAATCTTGACTTGATTAAATATAAAAAATTTACTTTTATTACAAGTACATATTCATTTATAGTAAAAAATACATTTATAGTCGAATTTGGAAAAGTATCTAAAATACATTATGCTTTTGAACTTAATATTTAGCTGTTATAGTTACTTAACTTATTTGTGTTGTTTATCAACTTATGACGTAGATGTATTTATTTCCAACTTCTATATAATTTAAAGTATACTTAAACCTTACTTTGTATGATACCAACATATACTAAATGACCAATATTAAAACAAGACAAAATTAAGCTTATGTGAAATAAATATGCAATAAATTTAATTATTATTTTGATACGTAATCTCCATTTTATCAGAAAACTATTATTGATTTTCCTTCATACATATTCTTCCGAATTCACATTCGCTTTTCACAATTGACCTTTTCTTGTTACCGAATTTCTTCATAATAACATCTATTCATAATTGTAATAATTGTATATATAGCAGTTATAGAATACACTCACTTGTTATGCGTCTATTGTTGAGTATATATGCAGTTTCAAGAGAAGTTGCATATGTTCAGAGTTTACAATAATTTCATAGGGCTGGCGATCTTCAGTGGTTTTATAATTCTGATACTTTCATTAAGAAAATTGATTAAAATTGAAAATTGACAAAAAAAATTGGAGATACTTTTTGTTGAAAGTTCGAGCATATAGCAAGCATTTTTGGTGTGATTGAAATTCATTGACATTGATGGATTGAAATACGTTGAAACACAGTTTTTTATTGGCAAACTGATATTAAAAGACCAAAAGAAAGGTTTTTTTAATATCGAATTGTGAATGGATACAAACTTCAAGAAAGCAAATAATAAGCTCTCTAATCATTGCCATCAAAGTTACAGGCAAATATTCATCGTTGGAAGTTCTTGCTGTGCAAACGAAGACAAGATAAAAATTATTATTCGACATAAAAATACTCGGCCTTTGAGAAATTCGTAAAAATCACTCTCTATAATCTATCCACTGTATTCCTCGGACTGCTATATGCTCCTTTTGATTAATGAAGCAATTTATTACTAGAAAGTAATAAGACATAATATATATATATATATATATATATATATATATATATATATATATATATATATAATATAAAAGTAATATAATTAAAACACAAAAACTATAACATGGTAAATCTATAGTTTAAAACAAGGATTGTTGAAATTATATTGGAATTTAATAAAGATTAATAAGTTTCGCTAATATACACAAAATTATATAAATATCGAAAGGCCAGCTTAGGATTAAACGGATCTTTAGCTTCGTAAGACAAAGATCGTCCACTCGCTTTGATTACCTGGGGACTTGCTCGTGCCTCGTTTTCTTCTTGTTGGCAGTTAAAAATCGATGTAGCGTTATTGAAAAATTATGGTAGAACATAGAGAAAAACCGTAAAATTGTTATACACAGTTGTTACGATAAATAGACGTTCGAGACTTCTGATTTCATGCAACGATTCTCTTGAATGGTACGCGAAATTATAGCTTTACTATCGGGTAATTCGTTACTTCTAGAACAGAAAACGCAAATTCTAGAGTAGATACTGTCTGGGTCCCAACCATCTCAGAAAAAAGAATAATTAAATGTGATCTGTTATATAATTTCTTGGAATTTGAACAGCAGAAAGGATGTTTTCTTTAATTTTGTAGTTTGCAGATACGGAATATAGTTTTCAAATGCAATTTTGTTTTACTTGACTTCTCTTTTTCTTCTCGTTTTACTTTACTGAACTCTCAGTTTCCTTTTAATTATGGTTTCCTGTTTATCAATTAGAAGATCTACATTTGACCTACGGTTGAATCAAGCTTCGAGTCAGGTTTAGTGACCGTAATAACGGTTTTGTTTATAATTTCGAGGCAAAACTTTCCAAAAATATGTAGTTTTACTTTTTTAGTTATTGTTAAGCGCTAACCTCTTTCTTTCACAGTATTTGATGTATGAAATACAGCGTACTTGTGCTTAGTTCAGACTTGATACTTACTTCAACGCATACACATTGCATCATTGCTACATCTCTTGATTTCATTGTTTTTCTTATTTAGTTATTTTGAGATTTCAATTATTTATCTTCGAACTTGATAACGTGTTTGATTACAACATAAAATTTATCTTATTTTAATTCCACAGGAACGGATATAAATAGATATATTCTATAAATAGGCAAAAAAATTATTTTACTAGCTGACCCAACAGATGTTGTTCTGGCTCAATATTGGCTTTTTGTTTAGATGAACAATTTATTTCGAGGGCAAAAAATACTATAGGGCGATTCCAATAACATCCCATTAGTTATTTTGTTATTATGTATTCTTAAAATGGAAAAATATTTACAATGTAAAAAAAATCTATCACAGCGCCTTCTATCGAGTCCAGTATACTTGTTGATATACTAGTCATTTTTCACTTTAAAAAGGTATTTAGTAAAAAAAAGATAATAATTCGATATATATTAATCAAAATAACTTTCGTAATTATCTCTGTAAATACGTCGATTAATCAGAAGACACTGGATCTGGTGTGCTGCAACATTGTATAATATATATCATATTTGTAAATACTACATATTTGTATACATATCACAACTATTCAAATGTATGTAGCAGATCATTGCCATGCAAGAAATTTGCTGGTTTATTTTGCAACAATACGTCGTTCAATTTGTTCAATTGACGGAAATACTGACGATGGACTACTGCTGTTGATTCAATTGTAGAAGCTTGTAATATACTACATATTGCTGGTCCTATCACATGCATAGCAAGATATTATGGTCATAAATATTCTGCCTTCGCTGTTGATGCGGATGGTTTTAAGTAATAGCTTTTCACACTTGGGATTGTGTCGTAGTAGATCCAATTTTTATCGCCACAGAAGAACTTATCATTTATATCAACATCATCATTTATAACCATTGGAACCAAAATCGACAGCTAACAACCAGCTAAAACAACCAGCACAACAATAACATTATATGTGAATAAAAACTGGAGATATTTTTTAAAAACTTAATATGTCAATAAAAAAGTATGAAACTCTTTGTGTACATAAAAAACAGTTTAAGGACACATATTAATGTGTTGCAGCGTAATTTCTGATGGTTTTTATACTCCTTATTCATAAAAAGAAAAACTTTATGCTAAACTGTGGAAAAATTGTCACGAAAAAGTCGTTAGAAAAAGAATTTAAAATCAGACTTTACGATTTTATACGGTTTATGGCTCTTGCGGCTTTTGACATAAAATATATTCTGCTCCGATTTTCGTATTTGTACAGCGTCGACCACTGCGGTTGAGCACATGAATGTTTGCCAGTATTTTCATTGATAACACGCAAATTGCATTAAAATATTCTTAATACATACCTCAACATATAAGATTTATCAGTTTTACTGTACTGTATTCATTGTTATATTAACATTCTAATTTAATGTGAATAGATATGTTTACAAATAGTTGCTAAATTAAGTAAGAATCGAGTAAGTCCGTTTCAATGCAAGCTAATTGAAAAATAAACATAAATAAAATTTTTCGAAAAATATGAGTGACTGTTTATGTCCGTTGACATTATTTTTTACTTTTCCTTGATCTACAATTAATTTGAAGTATGTTTCTAAAATAGAAACATAAACAAATAAAAAAGTCCTACAAAA
Organism: Rhynchophorus ferrugineus; assembly: GCF_030347505.1. Lineage (NCBI taxonomy): Eukaryota > Metazoa > Arthropoda > Insecta > Coleoptera > Curculionidae > Rhynchophorus > Rhynchophorus ferrugineus. Next base: position 49,622,725 of record NW_027472580.1, read on the forward strand.
AGTCAATTAGAATTTAATTATAAACGTGAACACCGGCTTGGTATGCAGAGTAGTCTATAGTCTTAGACTCTAGACGACAGGACTCACAGTGTCATAGACGCATGTCTTACAGCTGCAATAGTTGCAGATTTAAATCACGCTGAAATATAGATATAAATATATCTTCGCGAATATTTTCAATAGTGATTCTTCAGAGACAATCGTGTGAAATCCGACCAGAAAATTTATCCCAGTCATGTCACTGACCGTTCTAGGCAAAACCCGGATATTGTCACGGATTGTCTACAAGTTGGTCCATTGTTACTCTGTAGGCTTACTGAAGAGGGATGTAGTTCGATTCACACTTTAAGTCATCCTCTCATCATTATCATCATCATTATTATCACCAACTCATAGCTGATATTTGGCGAGTTTTGATTTTTAACCAATACGTTGTTATTGAGGAGGCAGGACTTTGAATATTCTTCACTAAATCTTGCTGGTAACAGTAGGCGGTAGTAGACAATATTGCTGTCGTATTTTTCAAATCGCTTTCTATGATCTCGCTCATGTCATTTTTGGTTGATTTGGATAAAAGTATGATTTTGACACAAGGCCTATGGAGAATTTATTCATCTTTCAAAGCACTGATTGCCACATCTTAAATGATTGACTTTTTTACTGTTATGATCTCGAAGAGAGAAACTTGATATTAAAAATTCTTGTTGAAACAATATTGTATATCCTACGTCGTATTTTGTTATATTTAAAGCATTGAATGTTTGTTTAGTGCCTGTGCCTCCCATGCACCATTTTAAAGAAGCAAACGCTACTGTAACTTGGCCGACTCCGCTTATTATTTAAGAAATGTTGCCACTTTTCCCTGTTATCACTGATCCTACTTGAACTTCTTCACTTGCCCCGGTGAGGATGGTTCTCATGCAAAAACTTGCTGGTAAGTTTTGCAACAATATCTCGTTAAATCGTTAAATTTGTTCATCAATTTTTAGGCATAGTGAAGATAGAGAATTGCTGTTAAATTTTCATTAAATTTCGGCGCTTGATCTAATTGAATCCCTTTAATAGTTAGAATAACAGGCTATCCATGAGTTTTCCACATCTAATACGTTCATTTCACTGTTCATTCACTTTCTTCCATGCTGAAGATACTCCGTCAGCCTTGATAATTATTGTATTAAAAATCTGTATTAAAAATTCTTGTTAAAAGAATATTGTATCTCCTACATCGTATTTTGTTATATTTAAAGCATTGAATGTTTGTTTAGTGTCTGTGCCTCCTTGATTAAGAGGCAAAAAATAACAAATCTTTGAAAGATTGAATTGGATCCTTTTGATATATTTCATTTAAATGATTTCATTAAATAGCATTGAACGAAAAAACTAGCGAATTACAATATATTCTATCTATCGTTAATAGTAGTTTCTATAGACAGATTTCTGCAAGCAAAAATACATTATTTTGTAAGTTAAACATCTAAATTGTAGTTGAAGAGGACATAGTTCATTCCATTCATGTTGGATATCCTTTATGTGTATATTTCCAAGCCGTTACATTATTATATTCGTCTAATAATTCTTAAGCGACCTTTAGTGCTGTTAAATTCCTAATGCAGTTAAAATTGCTGATAAATTCTATGCGTAGCATTCACAAGACTGGCAATACAAACGTATACAATGAACTAGCGTAAAAACTAACAATAGACAGTTGTAATAAACGCGGGTTATAAAAGCCGAAAGCCCGTAATTCGATTTTCCGAAGACAGAGAGAGCCGTATTGTCCCCTAATTAGGTTCTAATTGATGTGATTAACGTGCAGCGACTTGAATGTAAATCTATTAGTGCGGTGCCAGCGCCACCTCACGGCCAAGCTAAACATTACGACCCCATTATTCGGCAAATAAACAGGTTAACCTATAGAATCGAGTAATAACCCCTTATTGTATACTATTGTTCCAGGTAATTTCCATAATATAATATTGAATCCAGATTAGTTCAATCCGGGGGGTGCACTTGACGAAGTGTCGGTCTCTGTAGCCATATTCCTTCCAAATGGTTTCCTTTCTAATACAACTGCATAACTCAGTAATTATTGTTATACTAAAAATATTGAATATGGTGAGAAGGTTTTTAATTTTGTGTGGTTTAAATTTAATTTTGTATTACCCTTGTTTCAACAAACAGTCTAATTGTTTTTTAAAGATTGCTATAATAACATTATGCTCACTTTTATAAACCTTCATCACTTCATAGTCATTAGACACAAATTTTACAGAATATAATTTAAATAATTTCGTGGATAAAGTGTCTGATAGTAAACAACTACAATTTCCACTTGAAATGAAGCATTACATATTTTATATTATCTATTTAATGTCGAATTAATCAGTATATGAGATAAATATAACAAATATAATTAATACAGCCGTGGTGATAAAGAGGCTAACTTCTTTAATAAAAATAAAATATATTTCAAAATTCTAGTTACCCGTATTTAATATTTATGCAAGATAATACAATTTTAAGTTGCTATCTCTATATATTCAAGCAATTTTAGCGTTAGATATTTCCTAAATGGGCAAGATATGTAAATTTAATCAAACGAATGAATTTTGCATGATAGTACGTTGTAAGTAATACCAAATTTCAAACGTATAGTCGGACAAGATAATTAAATCAGTGGATTTAACAACAAGGCGGCGGAAGAGTGGTTGGGTTTGGATTAACTCACCCTCCCAGCCCCGAAAAACCTTCTGACCATGCGGATGTTTTGCATAAAAGGCGGTCAAGCGGCCTACCGCTACTCTAAACTGTCTTCTAGCCGTCTTGTAAATAATTTAGACGATCTAGTCCGAATTCGTTTCCCCGGAGAGAACGCCAGAGCTAGAAATGGAAGATGAAATGTGTAGAGGTTAACAAATAACTTCAATGAAATATATCTGCCTATTTTTTTGGGTATAAATAATTATCGTCGTCAGTTTCCTATTCTCTGAGGGAATATTAAACGTGAATATAGAGCTTTTTTAGAACAATTCGTGACATAAATAATACATCAAAATTTAGAACTATATATTAGATTTAAATGATAATTTATTTTAACGATTTATTTTGAAAATCGATACAAAGTATTTTATTCAAAGTATTATCCATCGATAGGCTTCACTAATTCGATCTCGAAATAACCATGTATCATTTGTGGCTATACAATGAATAGACCCATTTTTTAGTATCTTCATAAGAAATAAAGTGAATAAAGCGAACAGGATCTGGAGAATACGAGGGGTGGGGTAGCACTTCCCATTTTAATATTTCGTCGTAAGTTTTCACCGGTTTTGAAATATATGGTCATGCTTTGTCATGCAGAAGAATAATATTATTGTGTTTTTGCTGCTATTCTGGCTTTTTTTTGTGCGATTCTCGACTAAAACGCATTAAATATAAGTTCACCATTGATGATTTCATTAGGTTTCAGCAGCTCATACTATTTAACATCAAGCCGATTATGTTAGTGCATGAGGTAGTCTCCACGATTTTTTCACTTTGGGTTATCGTAATCAATCACCAGTAACAAAATGATGGAAGAAATATCCGATTTTGTCGTTGAACCGCCATTTCATACATAACGCCTATAATAGAGCGAACGCCTTTTAATGTCTCTTGTCTTCAATTAATAATTCTCAATTATTCAAATAAATGGAAAGTAATTTATTGTTTGAATCATTCCGATATTCTTTAAGCGATAATAGTAAGAATTTATTTATATATCTAATGTAATTGTTGTTTCAAGTCCGCTTTTTCGCATTTGTTTCTTATTACCTTGTAGAGTAGTTTAATGTTATTACATCAAATATGGTAGAGCTCAGGATGACCAAATATGGTCAGAAGGATGAAGTTGTTGTCACTATGATGTTAAACAAGACAACCCCACCCATGAAAATGAAATATGTGATGACAAAAAATCTACTAGTCTTTGCGTTTTTGAAATTCTCTAGTAACTTCTGAAATTACCTCTTGTTAGTCAGAGCAAAAACAAACCTTCAGGTCTACGGCATCAAAGGTGCCGTAAACTACCAGAATACTGAGGCCAAAAAACATACATTAGATAGAAGAATAATATCATAGAAGTAAATATTTTTTAAAAATCTAATTAAAGGTAAATTGATGAAATAAGGTACAATCAATGCTTACAGAGAGTTGTGTTGCACCTCAAATATTCCCAGATTCATCTAAACGTGCACAATAGTTGGTGACCATAAAATATAATCTTTCATTTATGTTAGCTTAAGATCAATAGTAACAAAGTTAATATTAGGAATACGTGCTTCAATCTTTTTCAACTCAAAACTGTCATTAATTTTAAAGAATAATCAATTTGTCATAAAAACAATGGCAAATTTTCAGGTCTCGAAAAGTATATGAAATCAATATCTTCATCGTTGATGGAGATTAAAATTCGGTAAAATGTTCCCCTGAGACCCCAGAACCGAACCGGAATTTTCATGGAATGTTTTAATCAAACATCATAGAAACCCCGGTCTCTAGATAGGAATTTTCGATTTTCTTATGTAAAATATTTTTCGGATTTCCTCCGTTTTTGTTTTTGTTTTCTGTATATGTTTCGTAAAATCAGATTTCGGCTGTATAAAATATTGTGTTAGTTTTGATAAGATTTGTATATTTTCTTTTCTTTACTTTGACCTTCGACGTAAACATATAAAATATGTAAAATACGATACTTTACAGAGATTATTTCTTCGAATGTTAGATGATTCTTCATAAATGGAGTATTGACTGTTTATAAATTAACATAATTATATAGAAGTAAGATGAAGGCATAAAGGTTTTTAGAAAATGAATTTCTTTGTTTTTGGATAATCCTTTTAATTATATTTAATATATATTTTAAAAATTCAACTATGCTAATCAGAAATTTGTTTATATATAAACATTGTCATTAAAATAAAATGAACAATAATTATCTCCTTAACATGTATTACTCTCATAGCAACGAGAAATGTAGGGGTTGCTTTCTTCGAAATTACGTAAATTTAGCGTTTCTTTGCTATAAATCTATTTAATCGTTACAAAAAAACAATTTTAGGGCATATTCTCTCAGAAATTTCGAGGAATGCTATTTATAGTAACCTGAAGAAACATCTGGGCTAGCAATGGAATTATCATGTATTTGTTTAGTAAGTTTTAGCTTAACAAATTATTACCGACTATTGATATATTTAATCGGAGTCGTAGGTCCATAAGAATGAATTTTGAGAAGAGCGTATAATTATTCATAAATCATTTGTCTATCAATTAGGATTATGGTCTATACTTAATTTGGTAACCAATATTCGTCATTTATAGTGAACAACCTGGCATATCAAACAAGCTCAAATAAAATAGATTGAAATATTTAATGGACTAAATTCAAACTTTTCCAACGAACTTTCAGACAGCTTTACAGTTTATGACTCAGCTATTTTCAGTACATTCACTGATTGATTACACATGACTGAAAATGCCATTTTGTACCGTTCCTTTCTGTGACGTATTATGACTGTACATTACATATGTACAGTCATAATGCATGCATTACATCTACTGTACGATTGTAGTGAGTTTAGTACAATAATCCCAAATGCAAAATATCATGGGGTCCAGAAAGGCCATCCACATTGACACCGAAGATGAATATGGGTGGGATCAGTAAAATGTAGTATATTACGAGCTACTAAAACTGAATGGATCTGTAAAAGCAGATGTCCACCGGTATCAGCTGAAAATAATGAACTATGGATTGATGCAAGAAGATCAACAATCACGATAACAGACAAAGTGTAAAGCAGCTTTGAAAGTTTTGTCACACCCATCGCACTCATCAAACATAACAGTTAGCCTTTTGACTACAACTTGTTCAGATCGGTGCAGTATGGATTCGCTGCCACACAGTGTTGAAAGGCTGATTGACATAGTTCCAGAATAACATAATTCTCTTGATACGGTGTCGTCATTACGTCAGAAAATTGCGAACAAATTGTACAATATGATGAAACATATTTTGATTAATATATTCTTTTTAAAATACAAAAATAATCAGAGTACAAGCAAGCACCTAATAGCTAATAACAATGTAATAAATACAAGGAGATAAAGAGGGAGATAATGTAGATATGATAATGAAAATCAATTACAAACTTGAATCAAAATATCTCTAGCAAAAGTCAGGGCAGAAATACTTCAACTTGGGCTCTAAAATCATAAAAAAATGTTCGGTCGGATTGTCGCAGTAATATCTGGACGTTAAACCAAAAAATTTCTTTAAACCCGACAGTGAATAATACACAAACCATTCATTTTTGTCTCGTTTCGTTCCACTCCAACTAAAAAAGGCCTCCATTTAACACCCTTAACATTGGAAAAACAACACACCATTGCCTCCAGGGGCTCGTTCTTATCTCCGATTCACTCGCTCTCTCTCGTCTATTTTTTTTTCGAACGAATTTCGAGAACGCTTTAAACTGGACATTATTCTTCGGACAATGGATGGAGGACATTTTGATTAAATGACGCAACATGATTATAAATGTCCAGGGGGTGAAACTTGGTCCGGCGGAAGAAATGGACCTGCTTACGTTCAGTGATAACGTTTTCGTAGTCGGGAGAATGTTACGAGGAGGGTTTTAAGGTCGATATCAGTAACATGCAGCTTGGCGTGTAGGCGTTTGAATTGGAGATAATTAAACTTTTATTTTTACTATGCCTTGTTGAGTTTAATAACAGTTTTAGAAAACTACTGGCTAAAGGTCTAAAACTTTTAGCACTGAGCGTGTTGAATCGACTAGTATAAATATACTGAACACGTCATATATCTCAATATATCTGTTTATCAATATATCAATAGTGACTGTTTTTGATGTTTTGATTTTATTCAAACTAAGATTATTTAGTACGCCACAAATCCTTTTAAACTTTAAAGCTCACTTTTTAATTTTATCATCTTATTACAGTCTAATTTATGAGATCTTAATGCTTGAGAATGAAATTTCCATTGCTTTTAAAGATTATCATTTATGTTATCGTGACATGTCTATACTTCTAAAATATTGGCTTCCAGAGATAGATATTCTTCCAAAAAAGTTAGATTAATTTGTTGAATTATCTCGCCAAACAGTTAAATGTGCGCCATGACAGTGAAGTGCGTAGGCTCAAACGCATACTGCCATACGAACTTATTAATAATAACATAGAGTGAGATTTAATAATCTCTAGAACAGATTAGGATAGACCTTAAAATAAGTTAGATTGGTATCTAGAATAAGATTTAGATTATAAGTTGTATAGCAGATCACTTATTGAATTGATCTTCTACATGTTAGGATGGTTATATTATATAACGGAAATCATATAATAATACCTATTGCCCACGGGCAGATTGTTGACGTTTTAAGAGATTAAAAACATTTGTTGAATGAAAGCAATACTTATATGAATTAATTTTCTGATATAATATATATTGAAAAAGTAATGACAAAACAAACATTGGAATTGTTTTTAAACATTGTTGTTTACCAATTTGCTTTTAATGTGCGAAAATAAAAAATATCGTTGGGCACCAAATCAGAATTGTACGATGGATTTGGATAATTCAATATTTTGAACTGTCAAAAATTACGTGGGCGCAATGGAGAATGATTGAAAGGGTCAATAATTTTTCGACTTATTTTAGAATTTTTTCAAAGACTTTTGGATAGATGATATGATGACAAATAGATGATATATCCATATTCCTAATGAAAATGTTAGATACCAAGGTCAGTAATATTAATAAAAACCCTCGCAGTTTAATTACATTTTGGTTACAGAATATTTCAGTTTTTAATGATAAGTTGAATTTTCATATTTTACCATCTCTATATATCTCCATATATGCAATATTTCTAACCAAGTGTATGCCATTGAACTAACTCCTAAACGGTTGAAGCGATTTTGATGAAATTTTTTGTGTATGTTTATGATGATTCGAGTATAAGTCAAATTCATTACTGGACCTGGTAGGTGGCGCTGGAAGAGGTTTGCAGGATTTTTATCTTTTATCAGAAAACAAAAGTAATGTCGGAAATTCAATTTTGAGTGTTCCATGATTCGTGAATGGATACACTTAATAACTCAATAGTATTAAATGAAAAATCGTTATTTGATGTAAAGAATAAGCCATCGAATTTAACAGTTGCCTACTTTAATATTTTGAGTTTCAACACAAGGTTTCGATGATCAAAATACATGCAAGTACTTAATATTTTAATTCAATCTTTTACGGAATACATTTTTTAAATTACTGTCATAATGTCCATTTTTATGTGAATATTTGATTTTATATCGAAGGTGATGGGTACAAAATCGTCGACTTCGATGGCGCAGTGGTAACGGCGACAGGACGGTCCACCTACTTTTGCGATAGTCGCGGGTTCGATAGTGCTGGGGCATGGTCGTAAATTTAGGTTTGTTGTGGTTTAATGTTTGTGATTGTCCTAGGCAAGATTGAAAAATCCGACAAGGAAAATGATCCCAGTTACGCCAGTATCCAGGCTGGGTAAGACCGGATGTTTTCTGGAATGATTTGTTGGTCTAAACTAAGTTGGTCACTCGCCAGTCGGTAGGCTGAATACTGAGGACCGTGGTTCGGAGCCCACTTTAAACTGTAGGTCTAGTCCATACGAAAAAAAAACAAAACATACTAGGAATCTTGATTTTAAGCAATATTATTAATTTTGTTTGTTATATTTTAGTTTCCTTTTTATTAACTAGCAACATAGTATAAAAAAAGAATCGATATAAGATTCAAGAAATCGACTGAATATAAAATTTATAAAATACTGCTGCCTACAAATATCTTCATCAGTGTTGAACCAACATGTACATGTTGAGAAAATCTTCAAAAATGTTTCTTGAAAGAGTTTTCATATTTATATTGGGTATAAAGATTTATATGAATATACTTTCACAAATTTGTGGCAGAATATTTTTAAAAAGAAAGTATATAGAGAATATAAAATTGGAATAATATTTTTAAACAAACCCAAACAAAGATTAAAATTATTTTTCTTAAGGGAACTAACCTAAACAGTTTTACGTATACCATATTTGTTATATATTCACTAAACACTTATCTGTTAAAGGCTATTTCAAAAATTGCAAGTTAACCGCTACTTGTACACGTTACCAAAACAAGAAAATTCACTTACAGCCCAAACATTTAACAAACACCCTCCCCGCCACTGACTTAACCACTTCAAGTCGTCTCAAAGACCATGGCACAAGATTAAATTATAAAGGAAGACCTCCAACGTAAAGCGGGAATCGGGGGGAATTGATCCGCATAAGAAACGCGTCGTTATAAATGTAGTGGGGGGTGAGCGAGACGAGTTGAGGGGGGACCATGGCTATCCTGAAGTGAAACAAGCAAGAAACTTCTCGAGCACTTACTAAAATTACAGAACAGGCCGTAAAAAGAGTGGCGGTGGATGATGGGGGAGGGTCCGACAAACAGAACATTGGCGAATATTACGGAAATGGCAGTGGAATGAGTTTAAATGAAATTACAACAAAATATGTACGTAAATACACTGATGATGTGGTGCGTTCTAATTGGACACAATTGAAAACCTCCAGAAAATAGGAGAAACGAGGGAGACGGAATTTTTCTGAATAAGTAGGAAATTATTTTTTGTAAAAGTAGTAATATTTGAATCATTTTTATTATTTATTTAATTTTAATATCATCAACTTATTTTAGTTTTGTAAGATCGATTAAATCTAATTTTTAATTTTTTTCTTGTTCCGGATTGACCAGCTAGAATCAAATAGTATTTTGCTGATGTCGCTTCGGATTCAGGATAGTGGGGCTGTATATAGTAGCAGTTACGACTGCGATTGTCGTAGATTGTTTATCTACCGAGGCTTGTGGCTGGGTAGGAATTTTATCAAGATGTTGTCATGTTAAAGCATCTAGTCGCCTAGGGTGGACCTTGCACTGAGCATGTTCGTGAAACTGTTCAAGAACGGGATGCCTGGATTCGAGGTGAGTATTGACGTTCCTCATGAACCATGGTTCATTGAGTAACGCGCGCACTTTGGATTGGAACACTTGAAGTAGTGCAAGTTGCCTCTCAGAGACGTACCTGTACCACACCTATGCTCCGAAGAGGTAGATTGGACGGACTAGCATTATATACAGAGTGGCTTTCTGGGGGACTGGGAATTTTTAATTAGTTTTAGCATGTCGGTTAGTAGTAAGTCCTGAAGGCATCACAGCAGGATAAAGCCTGTTGCGCGCTTTGGCTTTCTAAATCTGTAGTTGCCTCGTCGCCATCAACAGAGTGTAAGTTTTATCGATATTTTGTTCTAATAATTTTATATTATATTCATGTATTTTAAATGATACCGATGGTATGTAGTCCTTAAATGTAATTATAAGCCGGTGAGATGGCGAATAAGTGGTTTATTTTCCATCCAATGCAGAATTTTGAGATCTTTGAAAGGCGAGACGCAACAACATCAGCTAATTAATGTGGTAGCTGTTTTCTCTCCTTTTGGAATTTTCCCATTACATCTCCACCTTTGAAACAGTTTATTCATCAACTGTTAAGTTTTAAGTAATTACTTGAGACTTTGAGTTGGATTTTTGTCTAATAAGTTTCCTAATGTATGTTATTCGACAGTTTTTGATTTTCCAAGGCAATCTTTGTCATTGATACATGTTTTCACGACAACATATTTAAACAGTTGAAACTAAAACCGTCAATTTCATTACCATATATTTCTAAAATTGTTTGATCGGCTTTGCCAGCATATTTCTCCAAATCATGCAACAAAAGTAATGAATGTCAAAAATTTAATTCTGAGTGCTCCATGAATTGCATCTATATACACTGAAGAACTCAATAATATTAAATTGGAGATCGTTATTTCGTGTAAAGAAAAAGCCATCGATTAAATACTTAATATTATAAATCAATGTTTTTCTAGCTACATTTTTTAAATTATTGTCATAATGTCAATTTGTATGTGAATATTTGATATTATTGTTGAAGGCGATGAGAGCCAAACAACACAAATAGAAAATAATATAAATCTTGATTTTAAATAGTAATAATACATTTTCCTACTAGGTTCTACTGCTTACCGTCGGCTTTGAACTATGGTCCGATTGGCGAGTGATTAAATTAAGAAGTCATCCCAGAAATCATCCGGCCTAATCCAATCTGGTTATTGGACAATCACAATTATAAACAATTAGAAACATCAATTTAGGACCATACCCTAGCAGTATTCGAACCTATGACTCTACCAGCGGTAAGAGGACCGTCCTGTCACCTAACATCTTCGTTAATCAAGCCGACAATAATGTTAACAACCAACATATTAAAATCTATATTAATAACTTTAATATTTAAACAAATATAGACATGTTTTATTATGCATTATATTAACATACATATATCATAGTCATGATGTGGAGTTGTTTTCATTTTATATATAAGTGTTTTACAGTTTTCTATTAACTTTTAAGTTAATAATATTTTATTTTTAAAAATTTAAAATATTTAGATTAAAACCAATTAAAATTAAAAATACAATTTATTTTCCGTATAGAGCAACCAGAATAAAAAAAATAAGACAGAAACAAAAACAATAAAAAATCGAATTCCTTAAATATTTACGTCGCTCTATGGTATACGATTTGAATATAAAGCACGCCAAGATCAATGCATTTAATAAACAAAAAAATCTCTTCCTTTTTCTGATATATTTCGGATATATCGAGGAAAAATGGTAAATATATTTTACGGCTCGAGATAAAGGAAAACGAAAACAGAAGAGATTTAAAAGAAATATTATATAAACACACACACGCATACGTTGTACATTTTACTTACAAAATCAGCCATCAAAAATAATGTTATCTGGGCGATTGGCCTTCTGGAGTATCTGTAATACTAAATCGCTCCTCTATTGGTAATATTGGATTTTTATTCTCCAGGATTAAGTGTAGATATTTCGATAGTCCTTGTTAGTGTAATAGATGGTGTAACTCCTATTATTATATATAGGTTATTTTAGTAACTGCTTTTATTTCAAAGTTGTTAATGGGGTTATTGATCAACAAAATAATTTGCGGTAATTCTTTTTAAGTTTTTCTGTTTAGTTTTAAGAAAACTGTGTTGTTGAAAAGTAACACAATTTTTTAAAAAATTTACTAGCCCTTGTCTCATATCAAAATAATAAATGTTGTTCAAAAATGTATTTTGAGTATACATTTGTACATTTTTTAAAAAATAGCAAGAACCGTGTAGAATTTTGTTTTATCCTATTAAATTATATTTGGTTGTCAATTTCTCGTCTTTGAATAAATCTGGATGTTTTAAACGCCTGGAAATTATTGTTTGGTCAATATTTAGTGCAAATTCCTTTTGAATTTGACATGGATTTTCAACCAGCAATGCATGCATTTTCACATTTTTTTCCTGTCCAAACGCTCTATTATACGTATTTCACGTCAAAATGACATGAAATGAACATGTTGACAGTAAACTTCTATAAAGATTAGATGGCAGTCTTTCTTAAAATAATAGTGAAGCACATTTTTTCTCAATATACAAAAGAACTATGTTGTAAGAAACAAAAAGTTCTTTCGACTTTATAATACTGGATAAGGAAATAATTTATTACAAGTAAGGGAAGAACGAGGGAATCACTTCAGACAAAGTTAATTAAGATTAACTCATTACATATAATGTTGTTATACAATCACTCTTATAAACATTTATAACATAGTTTTTGGTTTTTATTATAACAAATCAGGTTTATTGTAACGTATAAATTACAAAACGTAATAAAAAAAGACTCAGAACAAACAAAAATCAGATTCTACAAACACCAATTTTGAAATAAATTAATTGTGGGTCCCATTGTTCAAGAGTAAGGGTAATTAGAACGCAGAACAATGTTAATAAGAATAAAAATATATAACAAAATATATCATTCATATTATATGAATATTTTCTTATGTGTTTATAAACTTACTTTAAAATGAAACATAATTATGTTGTCGTTAGAGACATGCAAAATCACAATTAGTTTTATATACTATTTGGCAGAACTGCTTTTCTGAATCTTGGGCATGTGCTCATTCATCCCAGTTTCAGTATTTACACCATAAGTTTGATTTATGACCACCGGATATACCATGGTAATTCTCTAATTAATTTAATGTATTATTATCGATTTTAAATGCGAACTTTTAGCTCCCCTTTAGGTGCTTCCTATTTTCATTAGTCATTTTTTTATCTTTCAGATATTTGGAGAGGCAGTGATTATTTGAGAACGTTGTTTGATTTTTGTTTATTTTGGGCCTTTTCGAAATGTGGTTGGCTCTGTAGATATATAGAAATAACTGCAGTACAGATATAATGAAAAATGAGCTATTCGACACTCATTACTCTGGATATTCATTTTTATAAAGCATATACTTACATGTATCTTGATCAGCAATATCTATTGGTGAAAATATAAATTATTTACATAAAAAGCTGTTAAACAACTTAATCAAAAACTAGGTGGTTTTGCCATTTCTTTATATAAAATAACAGTTTTTCCTTCTAGTATTGTTATGTATTCATGGTATACAGATGCTAATTATAAATCAAAAATTACATTTTAAAGATAGATTACATCTGTTGTTTGATTTCAAATCTGTTGCTGAAGCCCATCATACATTTTTAGAAACTTATGGTGATGCTGTTCCGACATATCTAAATTATCGTTTTAGGTTTCCTTGATTTTAACGTGGTGATTTTAATATATATCCAATAAAATATCCAATGCAGGTTATCAAAATACAATGTTACAGCGGTTAACTTAGAATATTGGTTACAACGCTTGCCGCATTGCAACCTCTAATTATTATCACTAATGTTTTGAAGAATTTTGTAGACATTTGACAACAGGATCGACCAGTACCAACACAAACCTAATTTTATATACTTGGTTACGTGTTCCGATCAGAGAGCGTTCTGTATCTTTTAACTAGGGTAAAATGAGAAGGAAAAATTCTTTCGAGTTTAAGACGAATTTTGTATTGATATCACCAATGACGTGAATTGGCTGTTTCATTGAAAATACCATATAAAATGCTCGAAAAAAATGAGTTTTAAGATTTATGGGACGAAATCCCATGTTTTGTGGCTGTTACCTAGCCCCTGGCTTATTTGGGGCATTGAAAAATCTTTATAATTAATTACAAGAGGTTATTGCCAAATGCAGTGCACTAGCAGCATTTGCACACAGAGTAGGCGTGATATACATAGCCTTAAATAGATCGAACCTAGGTATCCTTCTAGATAGAAAAGATAGATAGAAGTCTAGATAGAAAAACCCATATTAAAGATCGCCTTGGTTCATTTAAACTGTAATTCAATATAATAGAAATAAAGTATCTAGAGTAAAGTAAAAAGGTTTCATTAATTCGCAAGAAATTCTAGCTGAAATCGTTAGCTGTGAGCAACCAGGCTGTATGTGAATTAGCAATAAAATAAACAAACAAACAAATAAAAGGGCTCTAAGAGAGCTATCGAAAAAATTCTCCAACGACAAACAGAATTAGTTTAGCTAATTAATTTTTTTATATAACAAATGTTGTCAATTATATATTCACCGCCTGCCTTCTGTACCACGTCAAAACAAAATCATATCCCTTTTGTTTAAATGATTGATCAAAACCCAACAAGTTATTTTTACCCCGTGTTCCCCTATCTGTTGTTAAACCATATTTTGTGCATATCTTGGACACATAACATCAAACATATTGATATGTCTTACTTATTAATAATAAAACACCAATATAGTACTACGTTCTATTAACCTCAAATGTTTTTAATCGCATTGTTGAATCCTCCCATCAAACATCGTCAGTTTCCGATCGTCTATCGGACGAGGGCAAAAACAAATAACGCTCGTCGTCCCGTGAACCTAGCCCTTCAACCAACCGCACAAGTAATATATGGACTCCCCCCGCGCTCAAAACTCCATCAATTATTCATGGCGCTTTAAAGGATTCCCGTTTTAGAGCTCTATATTTAATTCTATTTGATTTGAATGATTAAAGCGACGCCACAGGAAGGCGGAGGTTGAATCGAATCTGAGCTGACCACGTTAATTAATGTTTACCCCCCTCTCCCCCATCGCACCGTCGTATCACGCGTACTATGGAGAGGCCGTCCGCCTCCCCACCCCGTTCGCTTTACCTGCCCACCACCATCTGCAAACCCTCCCAGCCACGTATCTAAGGCACTTGAAGATGTTGGGCTTTTACGTTTAATGGAAATTTGCGATATTTGTTCCAAGGTATATATTGTCGACAAGCGAAACGACGTTGGGCGGCTGAACAGCAAGGTGGGGGGCGGGGAGGAGGAAGGGTTTTACCGACCTGATTGCTCTTCTGACGGGAAGCTTTTAGTTCAACAGCCAAGAGCTTAATGTCGGTGTTTGGTAGTTAAATAAATATCAGGTGTGGCAAAAATTAATTTCGACTGGAATTAAGTCGTCATGGAGTTGGCAAGGCGTACTCTCTTAACGTTATTTTTAATGGCGCGTTCTTTGCTGCTCTATAGAAAATTCAAATACAAGGTATATTCAAAACTGATTGGAAATTGTTCAGTATATTTAATAAAACTTTTCTCTTTGCACAATAAATATAATATACAATGATGCACACATTTTGTTGCTGGGGTTTGGATGTGTTAATGAAAAAAGAACGATACTCAATGGTGAAGTCAGAATGGTTGGACAGGCAATATATTAAGAGAAACCTATTAACTAACATACTGAACAAAGTTAAAATTATATGCTTAGTATAAAATTAGTTTACAGTGATCTTCAGTGGATGTATTGCTTCGATACAGCTATGATTTTATATACCTATTTCATGATTTAACGCAAAATCTTGGATAATTTCGAAATTGTACTTGATATCGAAGTTATCATACAGTTCTATGTTGGTGCGGAAATGATAAGTATTGGTAATTGATAGAAGAACATTGTTTTGGCAGCGTTGTATTAGTAGTCAATTTGAGGTTTCAATGAAACCTCTTATTTACACCCTATAAGTCCAAATAGGTTTTATAATTGACGTTTTACGTAAATTTTAGTTAATAACATACGAAGTCGCTGCACCAAAAGTTATTTATTGGTTGAAAAGTAAAGGTCCTCACGAAAAATCAGCTATGGATCAAAGAAGTAGTTTAAAGTTGAAACTGAGAATATTTATATATAAATAATGAGGATATATAAAACCATAGAGGAAATATATTTACACGATTTCTATATATAACAATATAATTTTAGTTGTAATAATTAATTTTAATAAACAATTTGTTTATTTAAAAAAATGTCGCTTTGACGGGTGTCGCCATTTCGCGACTATTTAATGTACGGTGATGATATGACGAGGACGGGGACAGGCATAAAATGTATATATATAAAATAATAAATTAATAAATAAATAAAATTAATAACAAAAAATTAAACATAAACAGGAGAGCTAAAGGTATAAATAGTGTATATACAATTTGAAAATAAACACAAACACAGGACTACAAACACAACCGTAACGAAGTAGAGGTTCTATCCAGACAGCACACATCAGCACCCATACCGAAGAGGTATTGGTTATTTGGTCGGTAACACTGAACTTAGCATAGGCTAGATTCTATGGAGAAAAACGATTTATCGTAGAAATCTGAGGTATCTCTATTTTCTCCTGTTAAGGCATTTCTAAAATTTTACAGCCCATACTTAGATCTAATCAGAATGAGCCGTGGACAGTCATTCAGTATGTGGTAAACTGAAATAGGAGCACGGTAATAAAACTCACAGTGAGCAGGTGGGCTCGCAGTCATCAAGTGACACTTCGAGAAACGACAGTGGTCCAATCTCAGTCTATTCAAAGCTACGGCATGATGACGAAGGGGAGGAACGCGAAGAGATCAGAAAAAACTAGCTTTAACCTCAAAGAGCCTGTTGTGGTTGGCCTCCTGGGCCCAACGGCGTTGTACCTCATTATTTGTGAAACAAGAAACGAATGGGATTAGGTCAGTATGGGCACAAACATCCATGTTGGGGAGGGGACAGGAGGCTGCCGATAGTCCGTGCCGTAGTCGCACTGTCCGCGCGCTCATATCCCGATATACCAATGTGAGAAGGGATCTACAGTAAACTTGCCCTGATCCCATTCAGATAGAGGGTACGGATGATTGACAATGTGTCGGTGACCAGGGGATGTTTGAACTTCTGTTCCGGGAATAAATCGAGAGCATTTCGGGAGTCGGTCGGGATTAGCCATTCCTTGAAAGATTGTGTTGTGATGTATGATAAAGTTTTGAATATCGTGAAAAGTTCAGCGGTCAATACAGAACCCTGTCAATTTTTTTATTGTTGAATCTATTTAAATTGAATATGCTACATATTTCAAAATTGGTAGTACCAATTACCAAATATTGATATTTGCTATGAAATATTTAATTAACATTTTTGAATGCCAATGTATTTTTTCCCATCACTTTCAATACAATTCATACATGTCAACTTCATACATTTGGACACCAAACTGTAATGGAGCAAAAGAATATTTTCATTCATTTAAAAATCTCAATAAGAAAGTAACTTTTTAATCAAAACTATATATGATTTACTGAAAAAATCGGTCATTCGGCAAATGCAAAATCTACAAATCAGTATGAGATTTTCAACAAGACGTTTACATTACCGATAATACTAAAATTCTAACTTAAAACACCAACTATCTCTTAACGCTTAACTTGTCATAAATACAGGACTCAACAACATAACCTTTAAGTAATAGAAATCTTGCATCAATATATTTTTTATTTTATTGAAGTTTTAGCCTGACTAAGCCTTATTTACTGGTAATTGTTATTTTATTTTTTCTAACAGAAATTTGCAGCGAAGATTCATGGATGGAAAAAAGATGTCGTATCTTAAGAAGAGTGAATTTGACGTCGAGGACAAAATGCCTAGTGATACCAAGGTGAAACCAAACTGAATCATCATATAATGAAATTAATAGGTTTGAACCAGATATATGAAATATGAAATATAAATGAATATAATGAAATATGAAATATAAATGAATATATGAAAATAAACTGTCATTATAGAAGTAAAAATTTGATGATTATGTAATATGAGAACGTTTGGTCACATCTTGAAAGATTAGTCCCTACCTTACCTGTCAAATTGAACAGATATTGTTATTTCGATTAAAAATTGGGTTTTCGGATTTGATTCCATGTGCTAATGTAACTCTTCTGACTTAGACGTCATTCTGAGTGTACCATGTGAGTTATTAACACATATATAATTAAATTAACTCCATTTACTTAAGACTATATATTTGGACCAAAGTTTAGTTATACCTGAATGTTTGTGTAAATTATGACAAACATATTTATAACTTAATATATTAATTAATACTATCTAGCAACAAACCAGTTAGTGAGCTTTTAAATATTTTTAATGGATTAAAATATTTATAGTTTATTATTATTTATTATAATAAACATTTTACATTTACAACACATATCAATCAACTATATATTTTCTTTTGATATCATATTTTACTAATAAGTAATAAGTTAATATATTTATTGAAAGCAATTAAACATAGGAGAAAATTAAATTTGAAATAAGGGTTATTTATATTTAATTTATTTTCGTGGAAATCAAACGTCAACTGATGAAATAAGGGGTAGATTTTCACTAATATAAATTGGTTTAATATTAATCATATAATAAATATTATATCAAGTTAATAAAGCAATTTCAAAGACAGTCATTCGTCGAGTCAATCAAATTAATTTGGAGGGAATGAAAAGCCGCAGCTGTTACCGTCCTGAAATAAATTTTTGGTTATAAAAATGGGGCCATTTCCTGCTTTGACATGATCTCTCAGATAAGAGAACGCGGTATTCGAAAGGTTTGAGGAAATGTTCGACTCTCACGCCACGCAGACCAGCAAAAATATATATTTTCGTGAAATTTCAACAGGAAAAAAAACAAGAACGAGCACGACAAGATATATTTGCCTTTTGGAAAGGCGCTTTGAAGACAAAGGAATATAAATCAGCGGTTAATATCTGGGTTAACATTTTATTCGATTATGGAGGAAACAGTGTGTTTGTAATTAATAATATTCCATGAAATAAACATTTTTACCTAAAATAATGTTAAATCAATATTATTTTGTTCTTAATAATACATAAACGATATTCCTTCAGCAAGAAAATAGTATGTGTAAATAGAACTGAAAGCATATTTATAAGATAGTGGTTTTGAGAATGGTTATTTAAAAACAAATAATTTTAAAGAGGTGTAGATTAAGAATAATACATTTTATATGTAAAATGCAGATATTACTGATGTTTATTATTTTAAAGAAAAGTTATTTGTTTATATTTACAGTATGATGATAATACTATACTATGATTAATTTATTTTATTTCGATAGAAATTATAAGGATTGTTTTTTTAAATAGGTTCTGAACGATTAAACTATTTTGTAAAAAGGCGCACCTTGTATTAATATTAGTCTTGGGAACAATCGACTGAAATCGACTATCGACTGTTCAGTAATTGACTACTTTTTACTATCGACTATTTCAGTCGCTATTTTTGGTTCGACTGTTTTTACTAGTAACTGTTTTCAGTCGACTGTTTTCAGTCGCTATTTTCGGTCCGACTGATTTTATTACTATTTACTATCGACTGTTGCAGTCGTTTACATTTAGTTAATATTTTCGGTTCTACTAGTTCATTCGACTGATTTTTAACATTCTGCATTTCATATGCTTATATAGATTTATATGTAATATATGTGGTTTTATGTTTTTTTTTCTTGTAGTGTACTTTTGACTGGCATAATAGATAATACCTTGAACTGGTATAATAGGTAATACTTTTTTGATAAATTTTCACGATTTTCGTCCAAGCGTCTTGTTTGTCGAAACTTTTTTCCTAAAATCTTGAAAACTATAATTAGGTTCCAAAGGTTTCAGAAATTGTATAGATCCAAAATATGATGAAGAATTTTTTAAAGTAGCAGTTGTTAAATTTCTTTTTAAAATATTAACCGTAAAGAGGTTAATATAGTTAAATATTTAATATAGTTAAATATAGTTAAATATTTGTAATAAATACTTTTTCTGATAGGAAAACTCTACTTTAATATTCAACAATTTATTTTGTTGGCTATTAGGAAGAGCGCCACAGTTTTTTATTTGTTAACGAATGGACTATCTTAACAGAATGTGTTCAACTTTTAATGACCATTGAAATAATGACCACCGAGTTATCTGGTGAAAGATATCCCAACGATGTCTTTATACGTATTATACGGTTAATAAGAGGACTGCAACATTGCATCAAATTCAGGATTTTAACAAGTGAATGCGGAAAAAATGGCAAAATTGTCTATTAGATGTCATCAATAAAATACCGGCAATTTTAGAAATGAATACGATATGCGGGAAATCCACATTTTTAGATCCTAGATTTAAAAAAGCAGGATTTGATATTGCAAATAATGCTGAGGCGATACAAAAAGTTATCACAAAAGAGGTATCTTCCATTCTAACTAAAAAAATACAAATAGAGTTCCACAAGTCGAAATTCAGGACAAAACTACTGACCAAGAATGTATTGACATCTGGAGATATTTTGATAAAAAAATTGCTAGAATGAAAGAAGTAATTACTCCAAGTACTGCAGCAACTTTACAGATTTAGCAGTATTTGGAAATTCCATGTATTAGGCGTTTAGAAAACCCTTTGGATTATTGGCAAACCCATAAAATTAAACTACCTGAATTATATCAGTTACAGGTAAAATATTCCTCTATACCTGCAACCTCTGTCCCCTGGGAACGAGTTAAAATTATATTATTTATTACATGATAATATATATTAGTAATTTTTTTTCTTTTCTTTTTTAAAGTTATCACGTGAATGAATATATATATATATACATCTCTGTCTCGCTTATAGCACCATTGGAGAATATAAAGACATTTAAAATTAACTGGTCCAAGCATTTATCTCCGTCCTTTCCTATCTCACATTTTATCAGACAAGAATACGTACATCTTCGTCTGACATCACGAATGGAAAAAAAAACAGTCGAACCGTGCTTTTGACTGAAAATAGCAATTACTATTTTCAGTCGCTATTTTTTTGACTATCGACTGTTTCGACTGTTTTGCGACTATCGACTGTTTCGACTGTTTTCAATCGATAGTTCCCAACGCTAATTAAAATGACTAAACGAAAATAGACACTGATCTACTATCAAATAACACAACCAGGTTTTTCGAATTTGGGTAGCTTTAAAAATGTTTTCCGGTACTAGTTAGATTAAATTTTACATACTGTAAGAGAACAATCTATGAGATATAAAAAATCTATGCCCTGTTATATTAGGAAGATAACTTGAAACCAGTCATTATTTTTCAAATTTGAGAGATTTATTACATGAAAACTATTACATATTTATTTGGGAAAATGTTGTCTACTACTATACACAGCCTTGGCCCATACTTTAGGATTTCGCGTAAATAAAATTCGTCTTTTTTGGAGGCGATCCAAGAATCGAGCCAAATTCCCATATCTTTAAAAGAATGAAACTACAGTTTAGTACAGCCCGATCATATTCTGATATTGACCAAAATAAATGAATTGTGAGTAACAAATATATTACGTGTAATATTTGAATAAGACGGGTGGGGTACGATGTTCCATTTTAACGTTTCAAGATAAGTTTTTACTTAATAAGTCAAATACAGGTGAGGATTGTCATGTAACAAGATTATTTTCTCTTGTCATGACTTCTATGGTTTACTCCTGTTCTCCTTCGCCCAATTTTAGCAATTCGTAGTATAATATTCCCAATTCATTCTACCATATACAAAAAACGGCTCACGCTAGATATCGGCTGGCTTTAGTAGGCTTTAGTTCATAACTTTTTGAATCTGCCGAAATTAGGTGCATGTGGAAGAGAGGAAATCCTTCTATCGGGCCCCGAAATTCAGACACTGATACATTTTGGTATCTGTAAGTTTAGGATCTTTCAAATACAACACCTAAATTTAATTTTACATGTTTCTCTCCGAAATTGTATTAGAAATGAAGTCATTTATTTAAAATGCAACAAACAGTGAACTAATGAAGAACAAATTCTGAGACGCAGATTACAATGGTTTGGACATGTTTTTGAATGAAAAGTGAACAAACTCCATACAGACTTCTGTTGCAACATCGACCTTTTGGATGGAAGATAAAGCGAATCAAAAAAAAGACATGGACCCAGATCACAGAAAGTAATCTGAAAAACAAGAGACTAACATTGTCAATTTCAATGACATTGAAAACGATATTAATAAAATAAAATAAAACGTATGTATTTCTTACTTACAATTTTTGTTATTGTTTATAATAAGAATTATTGTTTAAAAAAAATACAAACTATATTGTTTATTATCAATTTAAAAGTCAAATTAACTAAATACTTTAATAAGCAGTTTCTGAAGTGTGTATAAACCCGTCGTTCATATACATTAATCTTATAGTTGGTACCCGGGTACCTGGATATTGAATGGACGGGGTATCAAGTTTGATAGTTAAAAGCTTTTTTTAATTAATTGATTGTTAAAAATTTTGACGAAAAATGGGTGTCAAATTACTTCAATTTTTGGGATTCAGACGGCCATAAAAAAATGTTAAGGAGAAGTTAATATATGTTACCTGCGGATTTGAAAAGGATACCCGGGTGCCCGGTCATTGGCCGGACGGTTAAGCTGGATATCTTCCATGATTGTCTCTAAGTTGATCACTGGTCCAGTCCAAAAGAAAATTTAAGGTGCTTAAAAAGATTACTTTAAAGTATTTTCAAAAATCACTTAAATCCATAAAGCTTGAATTGTCTGGTATTAAATATATTATTGTAAATGCATTGGATAAAATAAACAGTATTTGAATGATACGTGTTTAGAATAAGAAAATATGTAGCTGGTTTGATATTTTAAAAATATCTTTTCTTGAACCTTTGCAGAGTCATAAATCATAACGAAGATATCAGAAACCACTCGAATATCTTCCCCACCTGCAACGAGAGGGGATAAATCCCGGTAAGTTATCCTTTAAATCCATGTAAAAAATGCACCTGCTGTTTCACTGACGCTTCCTTCGATAAATTCCTGAAAAATGCGGCAGAACTATGACGATTCCATAAGGAAAATTTAATATAGGAGCTCGCGGTGACGATAAACAGGACTTTTCCGGTCGTATTTTGCCTTTCTATCGGTTTCCCGGGGGGTTATCGGCGGATATTTTGCCCGATGGCGGACACGATAAATCTGAAACACTTGCATCTGGAATGGGTCGTTATTGAATAAAACGTCTGCCATTATACCGTGAGCGTCCCTTTTCAATTTTCTTCTATCGAATCAAGGTTTTATGTCAGCATTTATTATGTTCTTGAATGGTGACCAACAGATTCTTTCAGATATTCCTTCTAGCTTTCAAGGTTTTTAGTATACGGTTATGTTTCTATTGGCAGAATGTTAGAAAATAGGAGATAATAGTAGTATAAAACTATAAATCTTGTATTGCTATTAGTGATTTAGATCTACTGTGGAATACGCTGTATTCAACACTCATTTATACACCCTATAGAAAATAGCTCCTTTATAATATATAGATAAATATATTTAAATAGTTATATATATTATTATTTAATTTTTTATATAGCTGTATCAATTTCATTATTAATAGTGAATTTCAGAAATTTTGATTAATTTCTTTCATTTTCATGATTTTCTTGGTACCTTAATTAAAAAACTTTATTTGTAATAATATTTTAAATTATCTTAAAATTATTTAGTGAAGAAGAACCAACAAATTCTTTCAGATATTCCTTCTAGCTTTCAAGGTTTTTAGTATATGGTTATGTTTCTATTGGCAGAATGTTAGAAAATAGGAGATAATAGTAGTATAAAACTATAAATCTTGTATTGCTATTAGTGATTTAGATCTACTGTGGAATACGCTGTATTCAACACTCATTTATACACCCTATAGAAAATAGCTCCTTTATAATATATAGATAAATATATTTAAATAGTTATATATATTATTATTTAATTTTTTATATAGCTGTATCAATTTCATTATTAATAGTGAATTTCAGAAATTTTGATTAATTTCTTTCATTTTCATGATTTTCTTGGTACCTTAATTAAAAAACTTTATTTAATAATATTTTAAATTATCTTAATATTATTTAGTGAAGAAGTAATCATATATTACTAAATTTAAGCAACATAATAAGTTGTATTGATATAAGTTTGGTTATATTTTCTCCAATAAATTTAAGTTTTCCGTTATCACTAATTATATAACAAGTTGTGATAATAAACAGTAGAAACATTGACATTAACTCACTAACCCAAAAGAGTAGGAAATAAATAGATAAATAATCTTTTATTTTTTAGAGATTTTAAAGGTATTTATATTATGTATTAGTATATCTATATTATTTTTATCTATTGTTACGGATTTTATCCATAATTAAGTTAATTAAAATATAAGAACTAATAAAAACCAATAAAATTTTAGGGATATAACTATTTTATTATAGGTTTTAGACATTACTTATTATTGTGCAATAATTATGTTTACATTTGTTTCATTTTCTATGTGTATTGTTATAAAATATACAATATACAATAAAATATACAATGACAACTTATATTATAGAATATAATGGAAAAGAGTTGTTTCCTCTAGAAGATGCATCTTATTATTTATTGTTTGATTTATTTACGAAATTTATGTTATTAAAATAGGAATATACCGAGAGAAATGAAAAGAAAAACATGTTCATTCATGATTTTAGAAAATGTCGAAATTCCAAATTAGATTTAAATCATCGATTGTAAATATATTATTGAACATATGTTAAACAGTTTAAATATACGGCAATATTTATAAGGAAAAAATTTAAATTCGGAAATACGTCTTATTTAATGCTGCCGGACCACCCAACGGTACAAATGTAAAATTTACGATTGGTTGTAACTATATCAAAAGTTTATTTAAGAATTTACAAGATTTTAAATAAGGTTATCTGAACTAGCGCGATATAAAACATTTTCAAGTAGGCGTCGGAAATCTAAGGCACCTTATGTAAATTTCGGGCGTGGCGGCTATCTATATATTTTTTTTTGGTCGTAAAATTAAGTGAAAAAAGTGTTTGTCTGAGCGTTATGTGCTGGTATTTCTTGTTGTTTGGTTGGTGGTAATCATAAAGGTGTTTAGTAAACATCAATGTTAGTTATTATTTAGTTGCAAACATAATGAAAATGTCATAAATCGGCGGCATTCATGTTTGTGTTTAACGTCCAAATGTCTTCAACACGATTAGCACGTATAAAACGCCACCAACTAAGATATTAATACCAAACTTTTTTTATTAATTACATCTTATATTAAATAGTGGTACAATCTTGATTTACAAATTAATTTATTACTACCGCTCTGTTGTACTTTCAATCATTACGGGCGGCCGGTGAGGAAGGAATTAATATATCAGTTTGTGTTTCCCAATTTAAAATAGAAATAAGCTAAAGTTAAGAGTAACATTTATATAAAAATAGGTTTAACTATACATCAATTACTAACAGATCAATCAAGGGTCAAATAAAACGTACCCGGCCTGACACATAGATGGCGCTGCTAGAATTAACTTGATATGTTTTTTAGTTAGCCCTAACCCTCAAAAGATGCGTGTATTAATTTGACAGCTGTCGGAGCATTAATTTGTGGATTATAGCATTTTGAGTGAAGCAACTTTTATTATTGTGAAGAAAAATGGATAAAAAGGAATTTCGCGTGTTAATAAACCCGAGTTTGTGCCTCGATATGTGACAATGGTTAAAACATAGCTGCATCATTTCACTTCGAAGTCCACTCGACAGTCATCTGAGTGGACACGATGAACCCGCTCCAAGGCGTGGGAAAACGCAGTCGGCTGGCGAGGTTATGGCGTCTATATTTTGGGATGCGCATGGAATAATTTTCATTGACTACTTTTAAAAAGGAAGGACCATCAACAGCGACTATTATTAGACCGTTCGACCGTTAAGGATGAAATCGCCGAAAAACAGCCACATTTGAAGAAAACAAAAGGGCTGCTTCACCAAGGCAATGCACCGTGTCACAAGTCAGTGAAAACGATAGCAAAAATCCATGAATTGGACTTCGAATTGCTTCCTCATCCACCATATTCTCCAAATCTGGCCCCCAGCGACTATTCCCTGTTCTCAGATCTCAAAAGAATGCTCGCCGGGAAGAAATTTTCATCGAATGGAGAGGTGAATCGCTGAGGCCCATTTTGAAGCAAAGGACAAATCGTACTACAAAAATGGTATCGAAAAGTTGGAGAGTCGCTATAATCAGTATATCACTCTTGAAAGAAATTATGTTGAACAAAAAAAATATTTTTTTTTTCCAAAAAAATGTGTATTGCTATGGTAGGCTGGGGACTTTTCAATTGACCTGTTATGTAAGTATACATACAAAATCGTGTGGTTGAATTCGCTTCCATCTTCTAATTTCCTGAGTTTTGTCCAGTAGTTGTTTTGCTTCTATGTTACTGTGATTTAGTAATATTTTTCTTTCATGAATATATTATAGTAATCATTTCTTTCGTTTTTCAATTACATGTTTTAAGGCGAAATCTTGGATCCATTACTAAATCCATTCGATTTAGTATAAGAAAATATAAAACGGCATTGTTGACGAATTACGTAGAGAGCATGGTATCGAGACCGGGCGATGGGAATGCTGGGATGTACACTTTTGGATATAAAAGCCGCAGCCTTGACAGGAAAGGATATAGTTTCATAGAGTCTCTCCAAGAGTGTCTTGTTGAGATAATTGATAGACGGATGTTATTGAAATCATCGTTGTATTACCTTGTATACTGTCAAGAGAGTGATCATTATAATGTTTTGTTGAACATTTGTATTTTATTTACTAAGAAATAAAAGTATTTTTTACATTAGAGCATTGACAATTATTCGTAGAACTTTGTTTGGGCAGTTTTGGATTACTAATTAGTTTTGATGGTTTAGTGCATCTCCATATTTATACCCTATTTATAGGTTCAAATTAGCTTAATGATTGACTTATAATATAGAACTAAATCCGTTTAATATTGATATGAGTTGAAACTGACTGAATTTATATTCTTAATAATTCCAAATATAAAACAAAGCAGCATAATGTACATCAGTAGTTCAACCTTATAAAGTACTAAGTAATAATTTTGTTAATATTTAAAACCTTTAAAATTAAATACCACACCTCCTACAGCTAATGTTTTTAAGAAAATGTAAAAAATTCAAACAATGGAAACCAACCAGCTTGTGGGTTAAATGTTGTTATGGCGAAACCTTTGTTTGAACTAATATTATTCATGGATATTTAAATGTGACAGTTTTGTCTCGCTGTAATAAATAACTGCAAATATATGTATTTTTAATATTAGCAATGTTTTCATATCGCTACACCAAATAATACATAAATCTACAAGTAAAAGTTTATATTCCTAAGTAAGTAACCTGCTGTTGCTACTTTTTGTTTAGTAGCTAACATAATTGTGTGTGTAATTGCTTTCCAAACAAAACCAAATTACTTTGCTGTTAAAGTTTATTAAACGATATGTTAGGGATGACTATAACTAACTTCAAGAAGTTTTAAATTATTTTTCAACTTCTCCTCTATCTATTCTGGTTGGATATTTCACCAAACATTCAGGATCAGCTGTATTAACAATGGTTTACGTTTATTGTCACTTTCACCATTAAATAACTTTGCGGTGGGTAACACTGTATTATAACACCGCCTGAAGAACAAATCATGGCGAATTTAAGAGGTATTGATTCAGCTGTGTTGGGTTATGTTTGGATTAACTCCTGGTTTCGTTCGATGCTTAATAATGTAAGAGCAAACTAAACCTAAACGATACAGATATTGACGCCACAGAAAAGCAAATATCTGAAACAGTTATCGAGTGTGTGACTAAAGTATGTTCACCAGTTCGACATAAAACACATCCCTTTATATTCGACAATATAAAATAGGTAGAAGATAGTCTAGCGACCTTGAGGCATGTCAAATTTCACATCGTGGAATAACGGTCAACAAAGTACCCGGAAATATAATCCCAGATGTTGAACACGGGCGGGGTGCCAGCAGCGACAACTATAACACGATAACGAATAGCTGGCAACCACGAGACGTTTATCTGGGATGTGATTGAAGGGTATTTACAATCTTTCAGTAACCGACCATCGATTGGTTTAGACGTGCCACCATCGACTGCCCAAGCCTCGTCCCCAGGTAACACCACTGCCATCCGTTTTATCTATTTTGTATTTTCCACATTTTTTATATTGCCAAGAAATAACGATCACATAATGTAAACACCACTGTTTCATTAGGTTTTATCTCTATACACCGAGCCATATAATATACTCCACAATAGAAAAGAAGCAAAACTAATCGATATAGAGAAATACCGAAATTTAAATAGAAATATCAAGCAAAATCTAAAACTAGAAAGGGGAGTTTATTGGTATGGCGTGGTCACCGATTTAGAAGTTGTTGCATCGAAGCGTGAATATCAAATCTACAAAATACTTAGTGGATTTTATATAAACCTGGTGTTGCCACCTTTTATTTAGTAATTGTCGCTTCTTTCAAAAATTATATATTGATATTGGATAACTTATAAGTATATAAGTTAAGTTATATATTGAAATTGTATGTATATATATATATTTATATATATATATATATATATATATATATATATATATATATATTGCCTATATATATATATATATATATATATATATATATATATATATATATTTATATATATATATATATATATATATATATATATATTTATATATATATATATATATATATATATATATATATATATATTTATATATTTATATATTTATATATATATATATATATATATATATATATATTATTATTATGCGTAGTAATGAATTGAAACGAATTGAAAGAGGCAGGATGCAACAAGAGCTGGATCCAACTGGAAACCAAACAAATCGATCCTTTTCTGAAGCGTATGGTGACGGGCGATGCAAAGTCACTTACGAAAACGTCAAGCGAAATGATTGTGGTCGAAGCGCGGTAAGTTGACGTAACCGATGACCAAGCCAGGACTTACGGCCATAAGAGTTTTGCTATGCGTTTCTCTACAGCTATCTCAAGGACGATATTGCTCAGAGACAACCAACTTTACCCACAAGGGCAGAAATTGTACACCAAGACCATGCTATGCCTCACATATCAAGAGAGAGGTTCATTCTTATTCATTCACCTTATAATTCGGATCTGGTGATTACTACCTGTTCTTGTATATTGACAACAATATTTCGTGCAAAAAAAATGATTATTTAAGTCTTTTAGTTTTTTCGTCAAAATTGCAGGAAGTTCATATTCATGTTGATTGCTGATTACATTGGCTATATTTTGCATTAATATTATAAAAAGGTTTCAAGATACTTATGTGAAAAAAAATTGATTCTGAGGTTATTGTCACAAATTTTTAAATAAAAGATACAAACAGATATTAGAACATTTTTCAGCGTGCTAAAAATACTAAGACGAATAACGCTTTTATATATTTTAAATAATGCGAACTAAAGTTGAATTATTTGAAATTGAACATTTTTGGATTCGTTTATTACCTGTTAGCAGGATCCCGTATGGAAATTTAATTTATTTAAAATACTTAACATTCGTTAGCCTTAGCCATGAAGCATGTCCATGGGTATTTTTCGGTTCAATCTTGTCCTCTTGGATCGTAGCGTTGTCTTACCTGCAAAGAAGAAACAACACGCAATTAGAATACTTGAAAATATCGTCATACATTTAAATTTTCTACAAGACTCGGGACCGATCCTCCCGATTCCGTAGCGGAAAACACGGGGGAGAATGTAAAACACGAGACGTGGAAATATTACGGTCGAGAATCTCGTTTCTAATGATGCTTGTAAATGGAAATGCTAGATTGGACGAGAGGTGTTACAAGTAGGTTGCAGCCAGTAAGGATACGCGTCGAAAATAAGTCATTAGAATGTACAATGTTTTGTTATGTTTATGCATGAGATCTTTTCTTCTTCTTTTTCTTTCGCCTTACACACATAAGCATATGATTTCCTGAGGCTACACATATATTTAATACGGATACCGTATATTTATATCATTAAAACTTAGCAGTAATAAGAGGCATTTAGTAAGATTAATAGAAATATTACTTAAAATATTTAAGAAATAATGATCGTAACATTGAAAATTGAAAAAAATCAGCACTATGACCAATATGTAGAATATGATTGATTAGTTCTGCGAATGCGCATTACTATAATATATATTTGTTGATGGTTATCATTTGATAATTCTATGGTTGCTTTCATTTACCTGTTAATTTCTTATATATGTTTGCGAGTATATAATGACATTCAGAAAAAAAAACTCTAGTATCTTATTGGTAATAGAAATGAACAAATTATAGGGAAGCTGAGACGACATATTGGGTTTACGAATATATATAGTGGACTTTAAAAAATATTATGCGTACGTACATTTGATAAGAACATATAATGAATGGGTACTGAAACTGTTGTAGTTAATATTGTAAATATTTGAAGTACGAAAAGTGCATAGATGCTACTAGGTTAAAAATAAAGTTACTAGAGAACAATCCAGATATTCACCGAATATTTAGAGCACTGTGGTGGTATTAAAACAACTAAATGCAAAGGAAATACATCAAAATTATGTCAAAATACATAATAAAATCTGTCGATGCTCTTATTTCGATGTTGAAATATACCATCTTTGACATCAAGTTATTGTTCATTTTGCTTTCATTAATGTTTTAAATACCTCAATTAAAAGCTTTTATTTATATTATTTTAGACCGTTTTTGTGAAGTTATTAAAACAACTCCATGTAGTACCATGTGTCCCAACATTTATATAATTATTCCTCGATGAAATTCCATTTATGAAAAAAATATGGGTAAGTAAAAAACAGAGCGGAATATTTCAGTTTTGAAAGCTATTTCAATAACCAAGACTAACATCAACAACCATGTAAATCTCCTTCGTTCCTACGTTAAAAAACGCTTATTTTAAAACGATTTGCTCGGTCAACAAGTATCAAATAAAGTTAGTTACATGCTAAACACAGATTAATATTCCGAAATACCATATTTTTTATTGCATTAGAGCTAAACCAAATAACATAATGTTAAAACATTATTTATTTCTTTACTTAATGGAATATGAAAAAATATTTATCTAAAATAATTTGTTTTTCCATTTTTTAAAGAATTTATTAAACAATGCTCGAGCCTAAGTGTGTAATAATAATAATTTTACAGTTATGTACATTTATGATCATGGAAAATATATGTACACATATATTCAAAGGACAAAAGGTACTAAAAATTCAACATGTCATTGGAATATTCGTAATCATTATAATTGCTGATGCAACAAAATATTAAATAAAACTTTTGATTTTACTTGAAGAAAAATTGTTTGGATATTGATTATATTAGTAATCATTAGTACAAACAGATCAGGTTTAACTAACATTTTAAGGTTAAATATATTTTTTCATTCATCATTTTATTAAATTTTATTTCATAAATTCCCTTCAAAACAATGAAAATATTTTCGGTTTGCCTTCATATTATATACCATACATTTTAAATTAATTAACTTTTAATTTGAAATTATGATTGTTGGTTCAGTTCTAATAATTTTATAGTTTATTCATAGTATTAGTTTCATAAAACAACATATCATACATGTTGAGCACTTTTAAATATCGAATTTATTAACTTTTAAACAGATAATGATTATTTTTTATAGAAAAGGAAATGTCAAAAATCTGTAATTAGTTTTAGATTTTCTCCATTATTGTTATTCTTGATATGATGGACATTACTATTTAGAGACAAAATTGATTTTCTACAATAACGGTGTTATGTTATAACTAAATATGATAGAGAAAGCAAAATGTGCAATTAGATCTGATCATGGGACACATATGTTTCTGGTGATTTATGGTCTGTGACTAAATAATATAAAGGTTAATCAGACGCCACTCAAAAATATAGAGAGGATGATTATAGGAAGTTAACATAGTAAAGAGTGTAAAACATATAATAACTCAATTACATATATATATATATATATATATATATATATATATATATATATATATAAATTTCTCTTTTATAATTTTTTTTATTTTTGCACAAAAACATACCAACAAAAATGGGTTAAAAATAAACAAAAGAGTATAGAAACTATCGAAGAACTATCGTCAGTTTTATAAAGTTGGTCCACGTAGAACGTTTGCACGGAAACTTTTCCAAAAGTAAACCCCGGCGACTCTTTTTTTTCTTGCGGCCTTAGCTGGCTTACAACTTCGCAATCCTTCAAGATATCTAAAGCTCGCTATTCTACCTCTTTATATCCTTTTTTTCCTCCTGGCGAAAGACCCGGGAATTTGTCCTAAGCTGAAAAAGGACATATATTTCTTCCGGGACGATTTTCAGTAGGTTTTTGTCGGCGTGTATTTGAGATCCAGAATAAAAACGTCCATTTATAAAAATAGATTACCCCATATTTAAATACATAATATATGATTTTTCAAAATCCTTGTACATATAGTATATGAATTACGTGCACAAATTGAAAACCGCAGCTAATTTTTACATTTTAAACCAGGGCCGGAATAAATGATAATTCAAAGGTGCAACATCTGGAAAATACGACGGGGACAGGCTAGGATGTCTCAATTTGTTTGATATTACATACGTGTGGACACTACCTTGTAACAAGACTACTTTTTCTGAATTAAGATTATATTCTTCATATAGGGGCTGTTTTTATTTAATGTCCGCTTCAAATTCCTCAACGAGTTGGTTTTACCATATCCACAAAAAGACCTTCGCCCCATGAGTATTTGGCTTCGTCGTGAATGATAAAATATCACTGGGGTATCCCCATCCTTTTGTTCGCCTGAAATTATCAAAGTGCATCCACTTTTCGCCTCCAATAACTATGCGATGTGAAAACCCTTTACTAAGTAATTTCTCTAAGCTGTTGAAAGTAAGTTCTTATTGAGTTTAGCAATAATCCATCATCTCCTCTAATTCCGTGTCTTCAAAGTTCTTGACCGTTCTGGAACACTCTTTCTGATTTGAATTATTTGTTTCAACTTGTCACCATATCAAATATCATTCTACGTGCTTGAGATGCAGCTGCTTTTTTTTGAAATTACAAAAATGAAAACTAGTCATAAAATTCCTTCAGATGAGCTAAGCTGTTTTTAATGTGCAAATGCAATGATAAGAACTTGTAAAAATATGTTATTCCTTGATATATCAATTTCCCTTTCACAATATAATAAGTCACTGGATCATTGACAAGAGAGTCACAAGTTCATATTTTCAATGGTGTCATCTATTAACTCGTGCAAATTTTGGCTACGAATTACACGGCTTGCGTTAAGATTGAATGGTGTTTTACTTACGCCCAGAGTCGTTTTGTATATCCGTTTAAACAGCCGCCTCTTCTTTTCTTATACAAAATAGTTTTAAAAGTAAATTATAAATGTTATTGTTATAAACCCTTTCTAATTTCTTAAAAGTCGGTAGGGTTCCAGAGTGGTCATAAGGCTGTTCTCTTTTGAATTCACTCAGTTAACCGGAATCAAATTAATTATCAGGAAAGAAGGAAGGTTGGCGTTGGATAGCCAATCGTTCTGCACTTACTCAAAGCATTTCTTGGTGTACTTAAGCGGAATTCGGGAAAAGTATCGTAGCTGGAGCTGTAAGGTCACAAAAGTAGATTTGAAGGTACTCAAAGATTCCTGGCTACTAAGTATTCCAATTAGCAAACATTCAAGTTTTAAAAAATACCCTAATTTATGGGTTCCCATCACAAGCATCGCGGTTCAGGGTGAAAAGCTACCAAAGTGGATTGAAGATGGCGTGAACTAAGCTGTGTCTACTGGAGTTTCGACAGAAGCTTCATGATGGTCGGTCATTAGAGGTGGATTGTAATAGTTCTGTTTCTTAGCCATATAATATTGGAATCTGGAGTAACAAAAACTTGGGAAATCATTGGTATCATTTCTAAAGATCAACATAGGTAAACTAGCGGAAGAAGATACAGGCAATACTCAAAAATAATTTTACAACAACTATAAGCTATATATATTCAGACGGGACAACAACTAATTCCATCCCTGTGGTCGTTTGTTTAAGAGGGCCGTGTTATACCGTGCAACTTTTGGCTATGGCCTAAACTGCGTATTGAAGTACTTGTGTTAAATTCGAATGGTGCAACGAGTGAGATGTCTAAAAGTAGACGTCATCGAATAGTCGTCGGGTTTTTACCTGTGTTTACTCTCTGTGTCGTTTTGTATCGTCGTTCAACAAGTCGTCTCTGTCTACTAAATAAAATAGTTTTAAAAGCAATAAAAAAAATTCTTTAAACCGTTTCATATTTCATACTTCACATACCTCTAATATTTTAAATTTAGAGCTTCCGTGGGTATGTTGAGTTATTATTTGAGTTTTTCATTTTCGTTGGGTTTTTGCCATTAAAATTATATTATTAAATTTATTAATTTAATTAATAAGACTTTGGTAAATTATTCCTGTCCATAGTAAGAAAAACCTATTTTATATTCTGCCCTCCCTGTATATATTTTATAGTTTATAATATATATTTAATTTCTCAGTTAACGTAATAAATTCTTAAACCTTTTTATATAGTTTGTGCTTGTTTCTAATTAAACTCTAATTAATTAATAGCCCTAATTAAATAATCCAACGTTTTAAGTCGTTAAGTAACATAAAAGTATTGAAGCCACTATAACATTAAATGTAGCTAACAATAGAACAAGTACACATTTCAGTGTCAGTTCATAAATGATCTAATGATTCTGTTCGTTATTTAATCACTATGGATACGAAATAAAAGGCTAAGGATTCATGTGAGCCACTTCTCATTGAATCCAAAATGAGTTCATGTTCAGAGATCAGCCAACTGAATCAACCAACCAGAAACTGTTAGTACCAGTTTTATAGGGTGGAGTAAATATACATTGAATCTGTTAATGTTGAGATTTTATTATAGATTTCCATTTTATTTCCAACAACGAAAAAGTTACTAGACGAAATAATGTAGCAGATTAAATGTGCTTGAACGTCGTTGACAAACAACCTCTTGTCGCTCCAATCCGGCTCACTCAACCGGAAAACTTAATAAAAGCTCGATTCAATCGACACATCTGCCTCGTTTGGAGAACAGACGAAACTTTGCACCATGTGCAACCGGCTAAACTCGCTTATAATAATCGCGCCGAAATGCATTCCGTTACTTACCGTCTTAATTGCACTTTCATCGCATCGAACCGGGCGCTAATCACTTTATAATGGACGTTTCGTGTAAGGAATAGTACGTGAGCGAGCCGTCCAGGGGGCGTACTACTGCGCTCTATGATCTATTGTTTCGCTGATGGGGAAGGGTGTATATTTTCATCGATAATACACGAAAAAAAAACTCATTAATTCTAGTGAGTGAACTTATAA
This sequence comes from Rhynchophorus ferrugineus, assembly GCF_030347505.1. Lineage (NCBI taxonomy): Eukaryota > Metazoa > Arthropoda > Insecta > Coleoptera > Curculionidae > Rhynchophorus > Rhynchophorus ferrugineus. Next base: position 49,658,575 of record NW_027472580.1, read on the forward strand.
GATAGAATGTTGTTTCAAACTTTTTTGATTAAAAGTTAAAAGCATTATTTTCGTTGCTAGAAAAGTTTAGTTGATACTACAAAAATATTTATAAAATTTGTATGACTAACTAAGTATAGATATTGCAATAAAATAGTCAATGCACGTCACAGGTGATGTCGAATACACTGTTAAATGCAGTGTGCAAAAATATAAAATTTGTTTTAAACTTTAAACTGATTTTTCTTTTCATTTTACGCTATTTAAAAGAAGACAAAACGCTATGTAACGCTGAATATGTAACCGAATCAGTCCGTAAAAATTAATTTGGGCTGTTACTAGTGGACACCGTTGTGAAATGTTTACAAAATTCTTCAAAACATTGGTGGTAATGATTAGAGGTTAGAAACCAGCAAACGTAAACCAAAGTTATAGCGATTAGGAAGCGAAGGCTGTGAAATGATTGTTTGAAATGCTGTGAAAAAATCAGACTTTCTAAATTATTCACTCATACATACACACAAAATATTGAAATCAGTTCATGATACTAGAATTTAGTGACAATAATTATAGAGAATAAAAAAATTAGCTAATAAAGCAAAATAGCTGGTGGTTTATTAAATATTTCAGTCTTGAATATTTCCGTATCTCTAGGGATTCTGTGGTTAAAATAAATAGTTTTTGAGAAATAATTATTTGAATAAGTTTGTTGCAATAATTGTTGGCATAAGTATTAGAAATATTTTAAATTGAGGATTCGGTAGTATCATTAATTATGATTTATAAGTTGTATAAAAATGTTGATGTAATTCAAAATCAATATTGGATTGTCGCAACTGATATTACATTTGCACAAAGTAAAAGAGTTTTTGCTTTTATAGGATTGTTCATGGGAAAATGTTATCAAGAAAAATACCGGTTCCGTCGAGCGCTTATATTGATAATTTATATATCGAAAATGTTGTAAAGAAAAGAAAAAAAAAAGAATCTGCTATAATTTCCTATAAATTTAAGAGATAAGTAATGAGATTAGTATTTAGATTATTAATTAGTATGTTGAAAACTGTTTGACTATTATCGTCCGACATTTCACTATAGAACATCCACCATACTTGCTAGATTTGAAAATGCGACAATAAAAGTTGTATTCTGAAATCTTGTATATATTATTCAATTGATAAAAAATTGTAGCTTAAATCTCAAATTATGTATTAGTTTTGAAATATTACAAACGAAAAAAAATTATAATGGAAAATGGATTTTATTATAATTCTTACGCTGGGTAATATCGAAGTATGAAACATCTAAAATTTTCTAGAATCCGTTCTTACTCACTACACTCAAATTAATTATTGAAAAATCGAAAATTAACCAAGTACATCGTTTAATCGATTTGACAGAAAAAAGTTTAAAAAATATCGAGTATGTTTCTGGGTATAGACCAAGCCTCCGACAAATTATAATGCAAGAGTCTGCTATAAGTATGAATATAATTACCTAGACTAATTACCCAGATTCTCACATCTTGGATTCTTATTCATCATTTCAATGTAACATACATCGACTATGATTCAAAACTGAAACTCATTTGTCTGGGTGTATCATAATGTTTGTACGAATGATCCCTTCATGTGGAAGAGTAATAACAGCTATATTCGTTGATGGGACTGACTTACTCCTAAGAAACATTAAGACAGCTACAAATAAATTTGCCGCTCTCAACAATTTTACCGATTGGGCTAATAAATGAAATCTACACCTGTAAATTTCACTTACAAAAGGACATACTACCTGTCAACGATAGCCATCCTCTAGCCAACTATTTCGTGTGCCAGCACAATGCATGCCAAGATTTAGTGGAAACAACATGTTAAAAAAGAAGCGAAAAGAACTACTCAAAAACTATGGTGGCTATTATATAGGCGCATATTTAAACCAATGTGAGCCTACAGTGTGCAGCTGTAAGGAAGAAATGATATGTTTTGTAGAGATGTGACATTATTTAAATATGAAAACGTCACTGGTATTTACTCGACAAGAATGTACTCGGAGGTTGAAGAGGTAAAACCATTCAAACTGCTACAACTATATATAATTGTGAACTCACGTCTTCTAGATTTATGACGTCAAAACGTCGCAATGATACTACATCAACTTTGATATTTAGTTCATTTTGGCTCTGACATATAACAACATTGTAATTTGAACAATATAATAAAATAAAAGCAATGTTATCAAATAGAATTTATTCTGACGCTATAGCATATATACACTTAACGCATATATTATCGATTCTTATATTATTCGATTACTATAGAGTCACAATAGTTTATTGGTTAGTGTTGTTTTATTATATATACATTGCACTCTTTTCCACACCATCTTTGAGTTATATTTCTAGGCGTAATTTCTAGATTTCCGCATTTTCAATTATAGTCACAGATCACAAATATTAAGCAGTGATTTGAAATATATAGAAACAAGTAAAGCGGTCGGTCTGACGGTTTACAACCTATAGTTATTATTACCAGTAGCGTTGGGAACTATCGACTGAAATCAATCGAAGCAGTTGATAGTCAAAAAACTAGCAAGTGAAAATAGTAATTACTTTAAATTAAATGTATAATTTAAATTAATTATTAAATGTACGATTCGACTGTTTTTTTCAATTCGTGATGTCAGATGAAGATATGATAAATTGTGAGAGAGGAAAGGAAGGAGATAATTGCTTGGATAGTTAATTTTATATGTGGTTATATTTTCCAACGGTAGTATAAGCGAGACGGAGATGTACAAATTCCTTCACGACCAAACTTTAAAAAAGAGAAGGAAAAAATAATTACTGAAAACTATTATAATAATTATACATAACTTGCAATTTATAATTTAATTTTAAATGAAGTAGAATTACATTTGTATTTGAACGTTCTGAACACAAATATTGTTGACAAATATTTTATTGTATTTTAATGTGTCAATTGCTATTTTTAAATAACATACGATAATAAATATAGACGATACAATAGAACTTAAACAAAACCTAAAAACTAAAGATGTACAATAACCATAAATATTATATAAAAATTAATCATATACCTAATCATAGAAAAAAATTCATGACATAATTAGAAATGATCTGAATAAAATGATGCTTTATTTACTATTGAACGGAAATATTTAAAATATTTCCGAAATAATGTCGAGAGAGTAATCGAAATATTACCTATTATTACCATAAAAACAGTCAAAATAGTATACTATTTATGATTCCCTATTTTAATCTCTTTACCCTATTACACTAACAATCTTAAAAAATATCGTATCAAAATGCTATAATATTAATATATAAGATATTGTTATTTACAAGCCAACTACCAAAAAATCATAAAACTACATATATTATATATAAATCTACGTAAGCATAAATTGGGTACATTGTCGAGGTCGCAGCTAGGACGACAGAACCAGAACGTTAAAAATCAGTCGAAGGAAACAAGTAGAACCAAAACTAGTAACTAAAAGTACGACCGAAAAAAACAGTCGATAGTAAATAGTAACAAAATCAGTTGGACCAAAAATAGCAACTGAAAACTATCGACTGAAACAGTCGATAGTAAAAAGTAGTCAATTACTAAACAGTCGATAGTCAATGTCAGTCGACACTTCCCAGTACTAATTACTAGTGTTTTGAAGAATCTTACCAACATTTGACAATCGAGCGAATTTTGTAGGCTGATATCAGACAGCATTATATCTGTTTTTAACTACAACAAAATAAGAAGAAAAAATAGGGTCTGATTTCAAAACGAATTTACAATCTGCGAAAGGCAACACGTTCGAAATCGTGATGACATGAGTTTACTGTTATTTTGAATAGACTTTATATAGTTTTTAATGTTGCTGTAATCTTTTGAAATAACAGCAATTTAACAATCTAAATTTTACTTCACATTGTCACCTTCAGCTTGACTGAAGAGCGAACATTCCTTCGTCCCCGACATTTTTTCAAAGAAACAATTACGACAAACCAAATATTACGTTCGCATCTGGTGCTGGGGGTAATTTTTCAACGGGAAACATTTCGCAGCCCAGGGCCTAACATCACCAGCCCCCGCGCAATATCAAAACGCGAACGGTAAAAGGCCCGAACAATCTTACTCGCTCTCGTCCCCGCCCCCGCCACTTTCCCAACCCCATGGCATCCACCACGTCGTTGCTTTTCGTTTTGTCGCCGCGTTCTTTCACGAAAATTAAAAACAAATTATCGTTTTCAATTTCGTAGCTCGACGGGGCGAGAGGTAGGGGTCGGGGAGCAGGACGGGGGCGTGGTGGGCGAACAGGGTGTCTTTTTTCTTGTCAATCATTATCGGAATTATCTCGATCCCGGATAGGAAAAAATCTAATAAAACGACGGCCTAGGGTCCCATCTGGTCTCTTGCGTTCTGAATTGTTAACATCGTCTTTCTCGGAGTAATAGAAAGAACAAAATAGATTTTTTCGCAAAAAAAAGTCGTACTGCCAAAAATATCAACTTGAGAAAGAAATAACATGAACAAAAAACTTGACATGCGTAGTCATTAGCAGTATGAAATACATATAAAGACATAACCAAGAAACAGCGACAAAGTGATTTAGCTATGTTAATAGTTTTTTGCGTTCTTATGATGGTTGCAAGATTTTTTGATTATTATCTTATTAAAGCCGTAAAACCTGGTTGCTGTACAATTACTTTATATTTTAAGATAAATTAAACAAAACATCTTTTCGTATAGTATATGAGTATTATGATACATCAAGTGTATTGAAAAATTTTAATCAAACAAAATACATTGACAATTGTGCATTACAAAATTAAATTACTAAAGGCCATACCTACTAAACACAAGTACTGAGGGATTTGCATTATTACCAAGGCACTAATCACACACATTTACTAGTCAGTCTAGTTATTAATCTATAATAACCGTTAATAGATAGATTAATAGATAATAAGTGCTATAGCTATGTTTAACACACAATATATGTTGTTCACTAGAATATTTGTAAATACATAACAATTTAATTACATTTATCCTGTGTTCATGCAACTTTAAAATATATTTAATAAAGCTGAATAGTTTTTAACATTTATTCTACTTCGTTTTACAATTTGTAGATTAATAAAAGGGAAGAAGAAACCAAATCTGCAAATGATGTAATTAATTTGATAATTATTTATGTGCGATGGCTGCTTTTTAACTATTATTTACTGTTAGCTAGTTTTTTTCTATTATTGTGGTATTGAGAATACTTCTCATATACTTCTATATGAGAATACTACTACGATCATTGAGTTGTTAGTTGAAACAAATAGATATGCAATATCTGAACAAAACTGTGGAGGGATGAATCCACCCGTCCACCACTTCATTTCAGCGTTTCACAGAAAATTTAGCAGGTTTTACTAACATTGGGAACTATCGACTGAAACCAACTATCGACTGTTTAGTAATTGACTACTTTTTACCATCGACTGTTTCAGTCGCCATTTTCGGTCCGACTGATTTTGTTATTATTTACTATCGACTGTTTCAGTCATATACTTTTAATTACTATTTTTGGTTCTACTAGATTCATTAAACTGATTTTGAACGTTCTGGTTCTGTCGTCCTAGCCGCGACCTTGACAAAAATTCATTTTTAATTATGTCATGAATTAGTTTTTTTTTTCTATGATTAGGTATATGTTTAATTTTTATTTAGTATTTACGGTTATTGTACATCTTTAGTTTTTAGGTTTTGTTTAAGTTTTAGTCTATTGTCTATATTTATTATAGTATATTATTTGAAAATGGCAATTATCATATTAAAATACTATAAAACACTTGTGTGGTATTATTCCATTTCATAGAAAAATTCCAGTCCTTTTTACAGATACACAGAACATTAAAATATAAAAGTAATTCTACTTCATTTAAAATAAAATTATTAATTGCATGTTAATAGTATTCGGTAATTACTTTTTTCTTTTCTTTTTTAAAGTTAGTACGTGAATGAATATGTACAGCTCCGTCTTGATTACACTATCGTTGGAAAATATAAGCATATATAAAATTAACTGCTCCAAGCAATTATGTTCGTCCTCTCGTCCCTTATAATCTATACAGGAAAGGGTTCGTACGTCTTGGTTGTTTGTTTTCGACGTTTCTTCGTTTCGACTGTTTTGAAACTATCGATTGTTTCGACTGTTTCCAGTCGATAGTTCCCAACGCTAGATTTTACAGTGTTTGATTGACTGTTGGTATATGCAATCACTTTATTCATACTCACCAGAAGCAATTAATAGAGATCCCTTGTGATATAATCTAAGTTTTTAGCATATATTTGCACAATGTCCAGTTTTTGGGTTAGCTTTTACCGTATTTTAGGCATAATTCTTTGTTAGTTTTATTTTTTTCATACTGTTATTGGATTACTATTAATATGTTGTTTTATTTTATATCTGCAATATTTTGTTGGTGATTTGTGACCTTACATTTAAAACAATGTTCTTATTATTTATTACGCAACCAGAGATGAATTAAGTTTAAATTAATCTTAAAAATGTATAGAAATTATTATTTAGGATTCAAATAATATTACGACTAACTATAATATAACATAATGTAATATTGTTTCACCAGAAACTTTCGATTAATTCTTATTTTGCTTAAAAATCCCTCTATATTTATTACGATATTTTCTCTATTTAATTTATATAAAGCGGACATTAAAATTTCTTTCCTTCTGGTCTTTACTACTTATAATGGTTTTTGATCCGAACTGGTCTTTGATATTTCATGGTTCCAACAACAGTGGAATAATAAAAAATACAAAACCTTTACAGTATTGATAATTAAACATAATTATTTAAAATTTATTAAACAGTTATGAGTGCTACAATCATTAACAATTAATATTCAGAAATGAATAGTTCCCATATAAATAGTTAATTTACCGTATAAAAGGTAGAGCTGGCAGCACTGCTTGATCGTATGAACATAACACGTCAAATAGAGGCTGGCTGGGTACAGCAACTGTTCCGAATTGACATATATCGGCGGTGGCCCGAATATGAGTATTTGTTGTATGTATTATTTATTTATTAGTATTGTAGCTCTATGAACTTTTTCTGGAAATAAAATTTGTTATGCCAAATCTCACTCTCCTTCGTACAAATTTAATTAATGAGAGAAGCAAAGATAATTTTTGAACATAATACTTTGTACAAGCAATACAGTTTGGACGTATAACAATCAAAAGAAGAAACATGAATAATTACATAGAATTAAAAATATGCATATACATACATACATACCTTACATATATACATATATATATATATATATATATATATATATATATATATATATATATATATATATATATTTATTATTAATATTAAAAATAATAAAAAGGTATTTCGTTCAATTTCCATGAAACAGAAATTATTTCTTATCCGTTTTTATCTAGTTCGGTTTCAAGCTTCCTAGATCAAGACGTCTGAAAACAACTCTGTAGAAATATCACAAAAAATACATATGTATTTAAATTACGGCCACCTTTTAATTAACGGTCTCAAAGAGCTCCCAGGTAAGGGTTACGGATATACGTTCAACCTGAAGTGAAGTGAATACGTGCCGCGAAAACGCCGAAAAGACCGTTCCAAGTTTCACCCTTATAATAATCGGACAATGAAAACAAGAACTCAAAGTAAACAACATTACAAATATCAAACAAAATGGATTCCATTGTACTTATGAATGAAATCAATGAGCTAAACAAAACAAATAATCCGCAGTTAAGCCAAACACTGTTAGAACTAAGTAATAAGCTATATGCTATGCATATTCAAGGTTCGTTAGAAAACATCGAGGAGACACCAAGAAAACGAGAAAATTATATAGAAGAGATATTTCACCGACGAGGACGAACTAGATCGAGAGGTAAACAACCTGAATGGACAGAAGTGAAGAATAAGAAGGATAAAAAGAGGAAGAAGTCCGAGATGATACATTTCCCTAGTAATAGCTAGTAAGAAAACATGAAGGAAACATTATACAAAACATCAAAGAAAAGAAGCAAGAAGATAAAATTCCTCTGCTTTCTCCGAATAAGGTAAGCAATATTGGTAATATTAATCTATTCAGAATACAAATAAACGGAGTAGCAACTAACCAAGTACAGTTCAAAGCTCTGTCAAATAATGACATTGAAGTTACTTGAACAAACCAAATAGAAATGTAAATAAATCATAAAGAATCTCATTTATATGAGACAAAATAGATAACGGATAATCCATGCATTAAACTTGAATTCCTTCCACACATATTAATTAAAAAGTGATAAGTGGTATAGATATTTTTAATACTTAAACCTATTTCGACTGAAGTTCCACAGGGTAGAGTCTTGGGACCACTCCTGCATTTACTATATACTGCTGTTATCCCAGTAACAAAAGAAAATGTACTTCGAACATTTGCCGACAAAACGGTCATCACGAAAAAAGATGTATCTTTGCCTAAGGCTGTAGAAAAAGTACAAGTAGCCGTCAACGAGATCTAAAAATAAACTAGAGATTAGAAAGTACAGCTTAATAGCCCCAAATCTGTCCACGCTAATTTTGCGTTGCAGTAAAATAACAGAAGCCTAATTATATGACTTGATGGAGTCTCGATTCATCAAGCAGAATCAGTTAAACAGCTCGGTATACATCTCGGTCGTAGGTTAAATTGGAAAAATTATGTCAGACTAAAAGCAGAGCAGGTTAGACTCTCGATTAGAGAATCAAGCAACTGTGCTGGTTCGTAAAATCAAAGAGATTGGTGTATCAGTCAATCATAAAGCCAATTTGTACCTATGGGAGGCAAATATTTAAATATTGCACTAAAATATCCAACTAAATAGTAATCCGACACACCCAACACAAAGTTCTACGATTATTTACCAATGCTTATCGCCACTTAACCAATGATGACCTCAAAATCTAATGGATATACGAGATGATCCAACGTTTCAACGTGGAAGAAATACAATTATTGGACAACACGCAGGAAATAAGAAGATTGAAGCGAACCAAACCACACGAACATGTTTAGTGTATAAGTGTATTCTTAACTTTAGTTTAAGTAGTTTAGTTTAGTTTTATCTTAGTTTAACATATTGATGTATTAATCCCGTACTTGCCTTGCTTATGTATTAATGCAAGTACAATAGAACAGTAGTAATAAATTAATTGGTAAATTAAGATTGTAAAAAGCACATCTAATGCAAGATATAATTAATTAAAAAATTCGACTTTATCTAATGAAGGCCGAAGTTATGATTTTTTCTCAAATAAATGTGATTTATGCCTATGCGAAAATCGAGATCCATTTCCACCCGAAATACATAAATTTTAAAATGAGGCCAATATATTTTTTTCATCGGGGACGATTTCCAATAATCACCTGTCGACTTGTGCGTCCCTGAATTTATACCTATCCAACCCCCGTCCGCCCTCGGTTCCTGTTCGCGAACATTTTCGGGATTTAGCGAACAGAATTTTCCTTTTCTCGGAGGCTTTTCAGGCACGTACTTGACAAATTTATGGTTGCGGAAGAGGCGGGGGATCGTAGAGCGACGGGCGGATAAAAGTAGGCACCAGATGGCCCCCTTTAAAAATATTGGAAAAATGTTTTAAAAACTTCTCGCTTAGTTATATTAAAAAGGATACATCGTCGCCGTTTGCCGGCGGTGGCGCCATCTGTTAAACGACGACGACTTCTATATTTGTATATTGGAACGATAAATCGGATGAGTTTTAAGAGGTCGGGACCGAGGAAAAAATAACGTGGATGAAATTGGCAATAAAATTCGACAGGCTCCCGTTTTATTTGTTTCATTTTCTTGGGACGAATTATACGTAGTCCCCCCCCTAAATAAGTAATTACGATACCGTTCGCTTATTGGACAAGTCCTATTCTACGTCTACATTTGATTTTATTTACTGCCTAATATTGTAAAACTTGACAGATGTTCGGCGAAATTAAGACTCTAACGAACAGGCCGAAAAAACGACATAAATAGGAAAATTCTTATAAGCAAAAAGTTAATATCGTTAAGTATACAATGAAATAAAGAAAAAATCTGTAGCTCTTGCTACAAACTTTGTTTTTTATGTTCTTCGAATGGCAGTCCTTGATATTAAACCAACCGATTGACAAGTAACTTGGAAACCAACTCAAAAGACATGCTGTCTAACTCAGTGTTGTTATTGGCTTAATTTTATAGCTGATCTGATTCTATATTTTTGACCATAAAAAATCACAGTTGGATTTGATTTCACTAGTTCAGTCAATTAAACTTTTAGTATTTTTTTTAATGAAGTCTTATTTATATTATATTTCGAAATCTTATTTTAGGTTCATTTGATCTACTTTTGTCGAGGGTTCCCAACGATGACCTTCAGCGTCAACTAGCGAATAACTAGTTTACCGTTACAGACACCTAATATTAATCGGTTTAGTTACTGATATGAACGGGATGGCTGTTCCTTCTTGACTGAATAGAGTCGTAATAATAATTATAAACAAAAAAATCCATTAGATACAAATTCACGATTGTCGCAGTTGGAGAAGAATAATCCCTTTGTTTTTACCACTGCTGCTACAACGCTGTACAAGGAGTATATTATATCTAGCATTAAACATAAAATAAATTTATAATTATAATATTTATGTTATAAAACAATCCCCAATATCTTCTTATATAACAGAAGAAATAATTCTGCCCCATTTATTTTAATAGTAAATAGGTAATAGTAGTTAGTGTAACAATTATAGTAAAATTGGATAGTGATTTTTTTATCATATTTATCAGCATCCATGTTCTAGTATTGTATTATATTGATTAATTATTTGAAAAATATTACATCTGAGTAATTTATTGTGCTTTAATATAACTTGTTGAATGTTTATGTTTTTACTTAGAGTTTTGCATGAAAATATATTCTCGATATATTTTGGGTCTAATTCTGCATCTGCTCTACGCTGCTAATATCCCAACCGAGGAGAATTTTTCAACGTCACGTTCATTGTCGCTAAAGAGTCCACCTACAGTATAGAAAACCTTAAGATCCAGTCAATAAAATCCACAAATGGACTAGAGACTGGAAAATGCAGTTTAATACAGGAAGGGATGAAAACCTAATCATATTACTTGAGAGATGTCCAATATCTCAAGCAGAATCTGTGAAATACCTTGGCATCCACATCGAAAAAAAATTAAACAGTGCGACTGATTAGTCGGAGGAAACTCGCAACATAACCAAATATTGAAGATATTGATTTATCAGACAATAATTAAGCCTATTGGGTTTTATGGGGTTGTATCAAAATATCAAACCAATTAATAATTCAACATTGCCAAAACTGATTTATTCGATTAATTAACAATGCTTATCGCTAAGTAACTGAATTAAAATTGCTCGATAACATTGAAAATAAATGAGTTTTAATAAGTTATCGAAAATTTTGCTGTAAAACATTAATAAATGCGTTATCAATGTAGCAGAAGTACAACGACTGGAAAACTCAGCGGAAATCAGCAATGTTTGAAACCAACCAAATAACACAAACGAGGCAATAATGTCAGACAAACTGTCATTAATTGAAATCATGCATTTTAGCTAAGTATTGAAAATAATAGAAATATACAAAATAATTTAAAAGCTTTCATTAAATAAAATGCTTAAATTGGTTTTAAAACACTTGCTATGTTCACCCGGCATTCTCTCTTTTATTGATCACATATTCAAAACGCCTTGAATAAAAGCTTGAATCTATCAAAGCTTAAACTTCCGTTCAGAGATTTTATTTTTTACTTAATATTAATTTCATCAGTAATATATTACTTTTCCTTCTATTATTCATATTCATACTATAGTTTATAAATTACAAATGAATGATTAATTTTATTTATCGCCTGTCTAAAGAACTCATCATAATCACAATATATCTGGTGATAAATTAATAGTGTACAAGAAAAATTAGATTATACTAGCTCACTAACGGCCCTTTTTATTCCAATCGTGTTACCAACAAAAGAATTAAAGTTAAACGCGTATAAAACCACCCCATCTCGATAGCAAATTATCCACAAAACTAAGAACTTATTTCATTATACTGCTTGGGATTCCATCTAATCATATTAATAACGCAATTTGTTCTCGCCGGCTGAAGAAAAGAAAAAAGGGGTGGTCTTGGTCGTTTCGGCGTGACGGGGTGTTTTAGCTTGCAGGCTCCCAACGAATGGGCACAGATGGTGTCGCCTGCTTATGACAGTCCGTATGACAATCGCTTTGCACCATGGATTTTTAATGGGGTGGGGCTAAATATAATAGAAAAGGTTATTATATAGATTATAATAAACGCTATCGGCGCTTACATATACCAAGTGTATCATTAGCCAAAAAGGGACTCATTATTTTACATTTCAGAAAGTTTCAGATGGGGATTATTCAGATGAGGGGGTGACTCTGCAACACCTGATTCATGCTCTATTGTTCTGGTTGCCATATTTTGATACATTCACCCTTTAGTCAATAGTTTCTTACTGAAAGCAAAATAGTTTCCCCTACATTACATAGTATAAATGATCATTGCTTTAATGATACTAAACATTGTAGTTGAATAAGCACAAAGTACAACTGCATCAATTAATTTTGTTAAAATTACCGAATTCGTCAACAATACAAACTCAAAAAACTGGCGATTTTTATCAGTATAAAATTTTTTATTTGTACTCGACTTTTGGACAGAGTATGCATCGCTCGCTAACTTTCTTTTATTTGAGGAAATTTGTAGTTGATGAGCATCGAATGCTTGTAAAGCTATATAGTAAAATTAATTTAAGTGAGTGGTTTCAAAGGTACCATTTTTGATGAAAACACAGGAAATTTATTTTATATAGTAAATTACTATATTAAAAAAAAAACAAATAGTAAAGTTAACTTAGAAATCGTATTTAAGTCACTTATAGTTAGTGCTATTTGTTAATATTTAGTATCATTTTTATATATCAGGTAAAAATAAAATATATATTTTCTAAACTACACATTTTCTTATTATATATTTAATTAGCTGCTATGAAATTATTACTAAATTTTTATAAGATAAAATATTTTAAATTAATAAACAAACTTATATTATAAAAAATCTGTGGCGGCTAAAATAAGCGATTAGTGAAATGTATGATCTCTAAGATTGTTGTTTAACTTTTAGGAATGTTACTCGGGTTGGTAGGTCGAAATGTGTGGCTATCGATGCGATTGTTTGTCCGAACACTCACTACTATTTTTGGAAGGAATTTGCACGAGAACTAAAATACTGATTGAAGAAATACTTGTTTATTGCTGAGAATGGGCAGGAAATTAGGTTAAGGTAAAGGAAGTACGGTAGCGCTGTGGAAGTGGTACTGTTACAAGGGGGTAGAGAAAAGAAAAGAGAGCGAGACGTCGTCGTGGTGGTCTTTTATAGCCGGGAACCGCATGTTACCAATCCACCGGCGTTGCCAACCTTTGAACTTGTGTAGGTGTAGGTAAACTCTAAAAAAAACATAGCAAAACATCGTCGGAGAAGATGAAACAGAATGGCGGCAGCTCCAAAAAACTAATATTTGTAGAGGGATTGGAATAGTGAAACCCTTTGTAACGAAAACCAACGCTAAACTGTGAAAGAAGTAGTGCAACGGTCATAAATCCCTAGCATTTGATGATTGGAAGAATACGATATACCCTGATGAATCATATTCTATATTATTTCTTAGTAACGGCTGGGTTTACGTATAGAAAGCTTCCAAAAAAGCAATATAAGGCGGTAATATCGTGGTATTCAGTTGGTCCTATCATTTGGAACAATATCTGAATTACTGCAAATGAATGTCTCATATCCTCTATGATGTTTTTGTTATTATTAGCATATTATTGCCAATCATTGCCATATTCCAAGATGATAATGCGTCTACGTATAAAGTCGAAAAGGTTCAGTCTTTGGTTTGAGGAGCACCATCGCCAGAGATCAACATAATTGAACCATGATTGAAGTTATTTTAATTTAATTCGCGAAGAAATATAGCTACCTGCTGCTGTATTACAAGATATACTATATATTACGTAAATTAAATAAGATGTTTGTGCCTCGTGGTATATCTGTAAATAAAAATTTAAGAGCAATTTTGAAACTACGGTTAGCGATTTTTAATAAGTTTGTCGACAAATCCTGCTACAGGAACTTGTGAAAGTATTTAATTTGTAATGTGTAATTGAGAGAACAAAAATTTTAAACCAATACAGTGGAGTGCAGCACAATGAAAAAAAATTAAGAAGGAAACGAATTTTAAGTGTATACATTGTTATATGAGTAATGTAAGACTCACTAAGGACTAATATAGGGGACTATAAAAAGAAATATATTATTTGACTCTTTTTCTATGGCACAAATTCGAAAAGAAAGGAACTATCATTGTACCCTAAAGGTACAGAAAAACTTTTGAAAAGCTGGAACTTTTGAACGAACCGACTGAACGAATTTAAAGTGAAGATTAATCATGTACTATATACTGCAGCCCTAATAACTTTGGCCACCCTCTGAACAAACAAAACTAATTAATCTATTAAGCTGATTGAGCGATATTTCCCATCAATTCGGCAAACAATCCACCCCAGGCATCAGCAAAAAAGGAGATCCGTTGCAATTGTGTCAGTCGCAATAATGGGGTATAGGAAGAGGGACATCCACGGGATAAAGGCACCATATTACAATAAATAGTCGACCAATTGAAGTGAATTTGGTTTGGTGAGTTTCTGCTATCGAAATCGTGTCCCATTAATGGTAGATTTCTGTGAAGTTGAGATATCAGAAATAAAAAAATAAATAGTTTACTCTTTCTGGTTCTATACTGATGTATACAGGGTTGTTTTTTAAATATTTTCTTCCGAGCTCTAGGAGAGAAATACTTAAAACTACTACAAGCCACTCCACCATTGTTCAATTTTTATAATAAAATCTATGAATAAAGTCGAGGCATAATAAGTTATCTGCCTCTCTACCATATGATCATTACCAACTTCAGTTTAAATAATAATAACATTCCAAAATCAAATACCATTATATATTACTTTGAAGAACTTTATTTTTAACAGTTTCGTTTGTTTTCGTAATATAAAAGTTGATTAAAAATAATTACATATAAACAAATCAATATCCCTCAGAGTAATATCCACTACTGTCTATAACACCGCACCATTCTGGCGATTAATATATTATTAGAAGAATAAAAACGTTGAAATTTTTTGAAGCAATCTAATTTTCAAACCAGCTTTTTAGGATATGAAATGTATTTTATCTAGTACGGTGTTATCTAGTGGTAAGTTTTGCTTATCATAGTTCCACAAAAAGTACTCAAAAAATCGACATTGCTTACTAAATATTTGTATAAAAATAAATTGTAATACTCATTGAAAAAAGATAAAATGATAAATGAAAAAATGATAAATTTAACCTCTATAGTTAAAGTCAAAGATAGTCTTAGATATATAACAAGAAGCACTGTATGACGACCGTTCTGATGTAAGATATTGAAATACACAGGCGAGCGTTGCATTTATTGTTAATGTTGAGCCCCAGAATGCTCAGGAGTGATTGATAAAATAGCGGAAAATATATGTTTCAATTTTTTTTACATAGTTCAAAATGATTCAAGCTATACATATAGTACTATGTTTAAATTTTAACGGAGCCGGCTTGGTGCGCAGTGGTAAAGGCAATAGGACGGTCCTCCTACTATTGCGATAGCCGCGGGTTCGAATCCTGCTGGGGCATGGTCGTAAATTTATATTTGTGATTGTTTAGTATTTGTGAATCTCCCAGGCAAAAGTGTAAAATCCGACAAGGAAAATGATCCCAGTCACGCTAGTAACCGGGCTGGGTAAGACCGGATGTCTTCTGGGATGATTTCTAAAGTTGGTCACTCGCCAGTCGGTAGGCTTAATGCCGAGGATCATGGTTTGAAGCCCACGTTAAACATTAGGTTCAGTCCAGATAAAACCATAGTTGGTAAAAGGAGACTTTAAAATATGTAAAAAAATTAACGGTTATTATTAAGTTTAGGAAAAAAATTATTAAGACTATATTTTCAATATATCTTATATTAACTTAAATATTTAATTATTTATTATGAAACATTTTTAAGCCTGAGCTATCTCATCGCTATTTCTCATAAACTTGATGCTTTATTTCCGACAAAGCTTATGGTGTGTATTATTACCAGAAGTTCCTTTAATGTAGATATATGTCTCTATATATTATATATTATATTATATATATTAGCGTATTCGGAATTAGTTAGACATATTTAATATAAATAAAATATTGTATGATTTTTTCTACTTAAATAAATAAACACAGTTACCAAGAGCGCCCTTGAGTATTCTCGAAGAATTTTATCGTTTGTGAACCCCAAGTATGCTCATATACAGGATTAGCGAAGCTATCAAGACTGTTTCATAATGCATTCAACAGTTTGGGCTTCAGTTCTTAAATCAGTCGAAGTTTGTTTTGAAGTAATAGTTTGTTTTGGTTGTAGAAAGCTTCTCTAAATATTTAATTAAGATGTCAAGACTCTCATACTAGAAATATAGAATATATACTGTTTACATACACTGTAATTTGACATACTGAACAATTTACTGCAAAATCTAAATTAGATTGTTTAAAATAATTATTAGATCCAATGTGATCCATTTTGATTAGTGATATCAGCTAGTGTATTAATTAAGCTAGTAATTATAAGCAACTGTTAAACTATATAAACTAATGGTTAACTTAAGTATTGATTTTGTCACCTCTCTACATAAAAAAAACAATTTTCCATTTAGTGTTATTGATTACATCAGTGTATACAGATGCTTAACTTGGAATACTCAAAATTGAATATTCGAGAACTCAGCTTTCAAAGAACTTCGCAGCTGATGAATCAACAATCAACGCTGAAATGCGAAGTAAAATATCCAGACTTTGTTTACCAGACTGAAAATATGATTTCGCATCGTTTCAACATAACATCATTCAAGAACATAATTGTTTGCAGTGCAAAAGAGAATAGTTTTCCGTGGTATATTGCGACTGACAGGGAAGAAAACGATATACTACGATAATCTACAGAGCAAAAATTTAAAGGCTAATCTAGGAAAGCTTTGGTTGTAAAATGATCAATACAATGCAATTGCAAGACCACCAATAGCGACTAATAGAGGCAAAGACATCATCCTGCATGACAATGCTCGGCTACACGTTGCAATAGATGTGAATGATACACTGTTATAGCTCGAGTAAGAATTGTTACTTGACACTTGTTCGGATAGATGCAGCATGGCTTGTCTGGCATACAAAGAATTGCGAAAATAGATCGATCATCACCAGAAATATGAAAAAAAGTTGGAGACAATGATAGAAAATATTTTGATTAATAAAAGTAACTTTTAAAGTGAAAAATTGATTGAAAAAAGTTTATGAATCGCTGGCCCAGGTGTATTCCTGTAATAGTCCTTGTACAAGAATTGCTAGAAATAAAAAAGCTGTTAAAACTTCATTAATTTAAAAATAGTGAATTAAAATACAAATTAAAACATGTAATTTTTATGTTACGTCATTTTGAAAATTGAAATGTCAATCTTTTTAGTTTTAAAACAGTTTAGTTTTAAGAATTAAAGTCATATTTTGCGTGAATTTTAAAAACTTTATATTCTATATCGTTTTAAGTATGAAAATCACTAGATGAGTGTCACCTCCCTCTTGTTCGTTGAAAATCAACTATTTGTGGGAATTTCAAAACACCCCACGGAATTGGGCTTGAAACAGGTTTACAAGTGGTCCTGGATCGACTATTCGCCATCGGGCAGTAGGGGATCGATTATTCTGACCGACCAAAGTCCGCTTCTAATTGTTGTACGTTAAATTTTTGACGAAGAGGACTGTACAGGCTCGCGTCCTGTTTCATAAAAACGCGAATCGATCGATTTCGCTACATGATTTATTCGGTTCAATTAGTCGTCGGACAGAAACCTAGCAAATTATGTTTGTAAAGTGCATTTCCATGTTTCCATTACGATAATTCAAATGGAACGGTAAAGAAAATGACAGACGACCAAACTAAATAAAATAAAAAATATATGATAGCCTGAATATGTTAAATATCAGCCCGTATATGATGATATTTAGTATTTTGATAGATATATTGCTCAAAATCATTATGACATTAACAGTTTTCCTCAGTTTTCAGGTTAAATTTGCCTATTGTTTTGATTGTGGTTTTTGCTATATTTGGAATTTATATTCTGGAGATCTATTCCAATTTAGACTAGAATTTTTTTTTGGTATTTATTTATAAATGAATACTCTTAAGAATGAAAAATTTTTAAGACAAGTATTTCGCTCTTGATAGTATTTGTTAAATGATGTTTAAACTAGAACTATGTATATAGTAAAATGCAAACTAAAATAAAATAATATTTAAAACTGCAAATGCTTTTAAAATAAAAAATGGGGTTTCTAGATAAATGCCTCCATAAAGTAATTGTAAAGTATAAAGTAATTGTAAATTGTAAAGATAAAGTAATTAAAGTTAGATATAAAGATAATAATGCATATGACATAGAGAAGTCAACTTGTGAACCTATGCAGCAATCTTTTTCAAGATTTCAATTTATATGGCATTTTCATTTCATCATATAGTTAGTGAGACAAGCTTCAATAGATTTAGCAGAGTTTATATGACTGTTCATGTTCATGTGGCTGTTCATATGAACTGAGTTGAAACTAAGTATAAATGACATCTGACATATTTAAAAAAGAAATTCATTATATTTATTATGATATTTATATGATAAATTTTCTTGTTATTTATTAATGTTGATAAATTATAGGTGTAAACTTTTATTATCTTCTAGGAATGTGTTCTCTTATAATAATATAAAACTCTTGGGCTTTAGTTCAGTTTGGCATTGACATACAACAAAATGCTAGTTTAAATAAAATAACGAAACAAAAATATTATCAAACACATATAGTTTATTTTAACATTATAGTACGGTTGACAACCGGACGACTTTGACTGGCTAGTTCGGTTTTACGTTCGAACTTATCAGACAGCTTTATATCTCTTTTTAACTAGAATAAAATGAGAAGGAAAATATTGTCTGATTCTGAAATGCACTTACAAATTGCGAGAGGTAATATATTAAACATCTTGATATTGATATACTAAACAAAAAACTTTGAATAGACTGTACATGTAGTTATAGTACATGTCTTTTAGTCATTAGAGTCTGTCTCTTAGTCATTCCAGGTAAGGCACTGGCATGACTAAAGTAGTTGTTTTTACTTGGATTTAATATCATACTATTAATAATTAGGCTTAGTAAAAAATAGCGCTTATCCATACTTGAGCGGTATTAAATTATCAATAGGGAATAGATATAAGGATTTACTTCATCAATAATTAACCATTGCAATAGATACAAAGAAACTTAAAAATATTTAAATAATATTTATTTTCTACATCTGTGATACCTTAGTGTCCTATTATTTTGTTACTAATTCAATAGTGAAATACTCAAATA
This sequence comes from Rhynchophorus ferrugineus, assembly GCF_030347505.1. NCBI lineage: Eukaryota > Metazoa > Arthropoda > Insecta > Coleoptera > Curculionidae > Rhynchophorus > Rhynchophorus ferrugineus. The sequence continues at coordinate 49,678,228 of NW_027472580.1, forward strand.
ATGAAATATATTAAAAATAATAACATAAGAGCTTATATTCACTTTAAAAAAATACGCATTCTAAAAGTCTGCATCTGGAATGTTATAATGATTATTGTCGAAAAATATAAGGTTCAGTTCAGCCGAGTGGTTCCTTTTAGACACCCTCCCATGTACAGAACGTGTAAGAACGTTTTCTATAGCCACACCCTCTTCCCTCCGCCCACAATCGTAAATCACCCATAACAAGATCATCCTCCCGTTTCAACAAAATATGAATAGAGCTTTCAACAGCTGCTGCTTTTTGCGGTTTTTCGATTTTCTGTTTATTGGGCGAAGATTAAAATTTCACGCCGTATTAAAGGGAGACATCGAACGCTATTTGATGGCTCGACCCTTGTGAGAGTTTTGCACACGTTTTTACTACTTTAAGAAAGACAGAGTTTTAACAGTTTGTATTGGCCAAATAAGAGACATTATATACATTTAATTTAATAGTTGTAATGAGTTTGCAGATAATAATAGCAGTATAATGGTAAATATTATATATACTTTTTGCAAAATTACTTATTTAAACTTAATTAAAATGGCAGAACTTTAAAATACCGTTTAATAATAAAATACAAATAAAAAATGTATCTTTTAAGATCACTGGCTAAAATAATTTATCCATGGATTTTTTTATGCTCCATAATTATCTTGATGAATCAAATCAGTAGAACAATAAAAGTCTAGAAGGTGTCCAAAAAGGGTATTAATATCACAGTTATAACAAAACATGCTGTGTATAGTTATGGTGGATCAAGTCTGGACAATTCATCCTCTCAAAAATAATCGTGAAAATCATTACCTTTTTTTCTCCCCGTCTTACCCTGAATGGTTACTGGCGTGACTGGGATCATTTTCATTATAGGATTTTGTTGAACAATCACAAACATAAATTTATGACCACTACTATCACGATGCTCCAGTGGGATTCAGCCGGATGACCGTCCTGTTGCCTTTACCACTGCGCTAACTAAGCCGGCAAAATACATCTGTTTGATTCTTACGGAAAACTTGTATTTTTTATTGTTTTGAAGGTCGTTGAATTTTGTTTGAATCTGTATTACGGCAGGTTTTGGTTTTCTGATTTAATTAATACAAAGCTTTGAGAAGCTTATAGTAATAATGTATTGTACTGTTGTTTAGCTGACAAACAATGACAAATATTGAGATCTGTATATTGCAATAGTTTAATATTTTTAAGCTATAAGGATTTCAAATATTATGCGGAAGACAAATTCTAGGTTTTTCTTCGATGAAAACATCACAAGCATCACAATGAAACTATAATACAGAAATAGCATGCAAATAATAATAGTTTGGACATATTTTTGAATGGAGAGTGAATTCCTTACAGAAATTGGTCTTTTGGGTGAAAAGCATAACCAGCAACATCGAAAATAAATATGGAATTAGATTATACAGAACGAAGGAAAAAACAGTGGTTGTTGAGAACAAGACTTGTTGAATAATTTTTGAAATCTTGCAGTATCAACTGCATCGTATTGTTTGATTGGATATTCTTGAATGTTGAAATATTTTGGATTAATTAAAGTGATGCTCAAAATGATTTTCTATAATTATGCAATTTTAAATATAAATTTTTTTGTAAAATAAACGATTTCAAGACCATATTAACTTGATAAAATGGAGATGTTTGTATTCCTCAATGATTGATTGAACCTATAAACAATGTAAGACGTAATGAATAATATAAAGAGGCACCACCAACAATAAAGAGGAAAAAACCCATATAATCAAACTCCATGAAAACACTATCATGTTCTACGACCCATTAAATTTATTACACAATAAGTCCCGACGTAAATAGTCTGACAGGACACGTACGAAAAAGGAGACGTAACGTCCAAAAGGGTCCTTTTTTAGGAACTCGCCGAGATAGAAATTTAGTTTCTCCACCGTAGGAAACTTTCCTTGTTACAAGACAAATTGTTCCTAAAGAAGTTTTGTAATCTCGGAATAACCATGAGTTTTTTTGTTCGCTATTAGATTAGTTCTTTTGCTTTCCTTTACGATGCTGTTAGTTTCAGACTATGAATGGAATCAAGCGGTACTAAATTTACTGGAATGTAAATTATTATACCTGTTTTGGTGTACTCAGGAAATGGATTTTAGGCAACATTTTCACATTGGTTTGAAGTATTTATTTCAAGAGGAATCATTTCCGATACAAGGGTTACATACCGCAATTTAAACGAGAGATTATAACATAACTGTTATTGATTCAGAAATCTTACATCCTGGATTTAGTCAAATTACTGGTAGCGTAATCTTAATTCAACGTATATTGAAAGAAAAATAGTCATTAAGTAAATTAAAATTATTATAACTCTTGTTAATTTATGATAATCTCGCTGAACCGTGCCATTGTTATGAAGAAAGTTGAAAATGAGTTGTCTCTTGAATAGTCTCGAAATAATATGTCATTTTTCTCATGTCGAATAGTGGTGAATGACAATGAATTGCCTTTTCGCTTTGAAAATCATTTGCTGAGAAAAATTGGTGCAATATATATTTATCAAAATATTATCCATATTTTTTTATGCTTTTTTCGTCTTTTTGGCAACATAACGAACAATATCGAAAGAACGATGTTGATTTGGCAGCGATACAAATATCGATCGATTTTCGCATTTCTTCAGTATTTCAAAGTCGAATGCCAGCTGCATAGATCTGAACAAGTGGAGTTAAAAAATGCTATATCTGGTGAGTGCACTGGGTGCGACAGAAGTTCTCATTCGATCTACAATAGTGTATCCTTTTCAACACTTGCAACATGTGGCCGAGCATGATCATGCAAGATAATTAATGCCTACAAACACTTGCAGTAAGAATTTCATTGGGTTTTAGGAGCTTGTAGTATACTACAACTTGCTGATCCTACCATATGCACAGAAATACTTTATAGCTATGAATGTTTCGGCTCTTCTTCAAAGTAAGCCATAATTTGTTGCCTTTAAGATTGTTATAGTAGACCGACTTTCCATCATCAGTCTTAACAAAACATAGAAATAAATTAAATCGTGGTTGAAGCAGTTCGAAATAGCCTTTCCGTTCTGCTGATGTGGTAGTAGTAGCTCCCTTCGCCTTTCCAATTGAAGGTAAACGTCTGGAAATGGTTTCATTCATTAAGATATCTGAAGGTTCTTTGAATGTGTCAGCTGAGTTATCATCCAATAACCTAGGTCTTGAAATACATTATCTTCGAATTGTTTAGGTTCTTCGGAGCGTTCTTTGTCATTCACATTAAAGTTCTTGCTTGTAAATGGTTGAAATCAAGGTCGACAAGGAGACATAAATATGTCCATGATTACCGTCTGTATAAGTCAATAGTGCTAAATGAAAAACTGTTATTTTATGTAGAAAATGTCAAAATCACTGAATTTAAGTGTTAGGTTGGGTTGTTTTCTCCGTATCTTCACCAATAGATATCCCTGAACAAACTACATGCTTTAAATACTTGCAAAACGGTTATGCAAAACATTTTACCTAATTATGTTAATTAGCAGTTGATTAATTTCGTTCGTGAAACTTTTATCTCCACCAAAGAAAAAGCGGAACAAAAAAGTATAATTTGCATTTCGAAATATTATTGAATAGATTTCCATGGCATCTTTTCAATATATTCCATTTCAATACTGAAAGCTTTTTTGTCGGCCGTTCGCCGTGAAAAACCGTGAAATTTACTGTGAACGATCGCGTTTTTTTTTATTCGTTTGAAAATCGACATTATCCCTCAATAAAACATATCCGAAAGGAGGCCCACAAATTTATTCAGACCGTTTAATATTTTATGGTCGACGTAAAAAGCCGATCAATCTTCCGGTTTTCCGGCCGGCCTGAGCCCAGAGACTTTCCACGCGCGGAATAAGGCACGACCATTCATTAAACCCGGAAAACGATGACGCTAATTTGTGTGTAATTAGATTTTCTGCTTATGTGAGTAATATTCCTCGCCGTTTAGAGCAGAAGTAGCCGAGTAATAATTTAGCTCGTTTATTTTTTTACGAGGTTAGCATTATTTCAGAAAGCATTAATTTTTATCCTTCTGTCATTATAACTGTTTATTTATCCCGTTGATAATTCACTTAATCTGAATAAACAAATAAATTAAAGATATCATATTAGTGCTAGTGACTGTCGCTTAGGAAAACGTGGATCAAGTGAAATATGATTATAACTGTGAAATGAGTAGATAGATACCTAGCATTGTTCTCGAGATTCTATCAGTACTGACAATTACTGACTGCTTAAAAATGAATGCTTTGGTTTTCTTCTCGAATGAATCTTTACATTTTCCATATTGAGAGAAGTCATTTTGCTATTATCTACAATATAGTTGATAATAGTGATTGATATAATAAAAAATATTTATATTTATGGCGACTTTGAGGCATGTCGAATTTTACATCGTGGAATAACGGTATACAAAATACCCAGAAATATAATCCCAGATGTTGAACATGGGCGGGGTGCCAGTAGCGCCAACTAGAACCCGATAACGAATAGCTGGCAACCCCGAGACGTTTATCTGGGATGTTATTAAAGGGTATTTCCATTGATTCAGTACTCGACTATCGTTTGGTTTAGACGTGCCACCATCGACTGCCCAAGCCCCGTCTCCAGGTAACACCGCTGCCAGCCTTTTTTTATCATTTTTATTATTATATTTTTATATTACTTCAATAAATAACGGTCACACTATGTAAACACCACTGTTTCATTTCGTTTTACCTCCATTCACCGAGCCACATCATTTACCCTAAATATTTATATTAGCTAACAAAAGTTTTTAAATTACGAACTGAAATGAACACTAATATTTTAGAAATATATATATATATATTTATTCATTATTCTGATAAATTAGGTGTGAGACATGAAGCGTTTATAATTAAGACATACGCTCAAAATGAAATATAATTAGGTTGGTAGTATCGTTAGTAAAGTTTTTCTAACAAGTTGTCACTTCTTTTGGTTAAAATAAAATAGTTTAGATTAAAGGGTAAGTTTCATAACTGGCGCAGTCGGTATGATTTCGGCTAATCTCAATAACAATTAGAATTCCTTCATACAATTAACAGTAGTCAAATTATTTAACAAAAAAGAAGACATGAGTGATTTGAGACAGTTGGATTTATAATCGTTCGTAGTTACTCGAAACAACTTTTTTTTGTTCAGGCTTGAAATCAGGCGGTGGAATGTGTGATAAATATCCAATCATGGAGACTGGGTCTGGAGTGACAAGTTGAACCTGGTTATGTGGGACTGCTTCTGGACTTACCAATACACTAAATATAAATACCTGCCAAGCCGTTAGTGAAAGACCCGGCGAAAGTACACATAGCGAAACTAATTGTTGATTCTGATAGAACTAATTGTTCATTCTGATAGAAGTAATTGTTGATTCGCGAAGATAATATGAGTATATGAGACAACTGAGTATTGTCGTAAGAGGGCAAGAGTTATGACTGCAGTGGCGAATGAGGTCGTTGCAGCATAAAAAAGGGGATATTAGTGGTGACGTCCTCTCAAGCTCCCAGCATGTCGATCAGCTTGCGTACAAACGCATTTTCAGAACAATTTGAGCTGAGTTGTTGTTTGTGGAAAGATTGATATATGAAGTGCTTGATTTCTGGAGTATCATTTTCTCTATGAATTTGATTGTTTCTGACAAACGATGGAGCGTTTAAGATTCTCCTGAGGAGCTTATTTTGGGAAACCTGAAGCCGTTTCATCTGGTTGGGTGTAACAAACGGGAAGTAGACATTTGATCCATAGAAGAGTACGAACCGGATTAACATCTTGTAAAAGAAGCCTTTGATGGAGATGGGAAGTTAGCAAGAAAGGCAGATCAGAGGAAATTTAGCAGGTTTGCTATCGAATAATCGAACCTTTTTGGATTTGGGAATGCCAACCGGTCGAAGTGGAGATCTAGGTACGTGGACGTTGTTTAGCTATGAACTTTTTGCGCTGTCGACTTTGAGTTGCGTGACGCGCAATGCGTAACGCTTCTTGCGGAAAATGACGGCCTGGGTTTTCAAGGGGTTGATTAACAACTTCCAAAATTTGAACCATTTGTCCGCACGATCAAGGTGGTCGAAACACCGCTTTTTATAGTTTACTGGTGTTCCGAAGGTGAGTTCAGTTTAATGTGTGGCGACCGCCACGACCCTTTAGGCCACCACCAATTCACCATCAACAACTACAAAGGTTGGCAACGCCGGTGGATTGGTACCATGCAGTTCTGGAGTATAAAAGGCCATCACGACGACGTCTCGCTCTCTTTTCTTATCACCGTCCCCCTGTAACAGTACCACTTCCACAGCGCTACCGTACTTCCTTCACCTTAACCTAATATCCTGTCAATTCTCCCATCGACCACATGTATCAATCGTAAGTTAGAATAAACAACTTTGATTAAACCAGTGTTTTTAGTTCCCGTGCAAATTCCTTCCAAAAATAGTAGTGCGTGTTCTGACAAATAATCGCAGCGGCAGCCACACATTTTGACCGACCGACCGACCCGACGAACATTCCTACAAATGAAGGTTGACTGGAGCTGTTCAAAATCCCACAGCCATTAACTATTATTACTCGAACTACTCGAATTTGAGGCAAAAGTTTCCAGAGCAGTATGAGTTATTGCAAGTTGGGGACTTTTGAAGAAATTTGGGTAACCTTGTCAAGATGGAAGGTGATGCAATGCCATGGAAATTTTGGTAAAAAAGGGCAATTCAAGATTTATTGATGTTTTATACTTAAACTCTGCACGTTTAATACCTTATATAGTATTGTTAAATTACTGATTAAATTATATATAAACGTTATATATATAATACTTTCAGTTAGTATTATAATGAGTATATATTATTGGTATAATATATATTCATATTGGGATAATGATGATTAATGTTTAATTTTACTATTATTAGTTTCCTGTTATACAAATATATTATGGTATTCAGTTATATGTTGCCTAAGAGTATTATGGTATGATTAAAAAAGAATCATTTTATCCATTACATGATTTTCATTACGAGTCTTAATGGTATAATAGATTTCTATTATTAAAGTTTCTCGCCTAAACTTGCAAGACCGCCTAGTTGCCAATAACTTCAAGCTTTGACCTAGACATCGAAACAGATGTAGGAGGGGATATCCTACTGATAATATGATTATTACCAACTTTGCTGAAGTTTTATATGTTAGTTCAATGGATAGTTTAAGAAACAAATCTATGATATAGAAAACAGAATAAGTGTTATTGATTTAATCGGTCCTAGTGTTAACAACCATTGTTATCTTTAAAAACTATTATATATTGTCATACACATCGTAAAATAACGATCATTTTTGTTCTGTTATTCAGCTCAAACGCACGCAACAAAAGTTGAGTTCTATCGCACGCTCGTTGTACACCATTGAGCATCTCTAACCTTTAATCTATATAGTAGCTAACTGCTCATATAGTAGCCTTGAACCTTGAAACATATCCAAAGTTTAATGGATACTAAATTACTTACTGGGTAACTAAGTAGTGGACAACTAGTTTGTCAGCAATATTCCTTCAGTACCTCCACCGAGTCTCAATGTTTATTAATATTATAATATTATAATGCTGACTTTTTTTACGCGGAAATCTATCTGAGCATTTGGATTCATTTCCGGTGCATTCTTTCACGTTGTAATTATTATCATTCTAAGCGTTTCAGCTGCAGTTTTTTGTAGTTAAAAGCAAAGAGCAATACTTGAGCTGAGCTTCTTGAGCTCAAAACTAGTAATGTTTACTCAAGTATGGGCAGATATTTAGCCTTGACGTATCAAATACCCATTTGCAATTTTTAGTCCTCGCTTTAAGCTGGCGCTATTTTTGGTAAGACCTTATAATAGATAATAAACTTAATAGATAAGAACCTAGTCAGCACTGGCTAGTAATAATACATTAATCATAAGGGAAAATTTTGAAACTAATTGAAATAACTAATTTTGAAATAATATCCCATTGTGTATTACAGGATGTATGTTTACATAGTGACATAACGATAATGTTAACATCAATAATTGTTTATTTTCATTAATTTCTGTAGGAGCAAATTCATTATACAACAGAAGATCCGCGAAAATAAACACCTCAATTTTACTGCATTTTTTTATTAAAAAGACCCGCCATAACTGTCTCATTTTCTCATCAGCCCTCGCGGCGTTTCGGTGAAACATTTATAACCGTTTCCTTGCCGTCACTACTACCCCTTTCGCCGCTTAAAATTCAGAGGTCGTCTCGCAAATCTTTTTTTCTGGCCGAGATTTTCCATTTTTTATCGGGTGCAAAGGGGGTCCGGGATCAGACGAATAACCAGATCTAATAAATATTAAATGTATCAGAGCGGGGTGGGCGATGGTCTTTTTCAGAAGTTACCAGTTAATTAAAGTGTTAAAAAAATAATTCTAATGGCCGAGGGCGAACATAAATTTTGGCTTTATTCTTAATTTTTGGTCGGGTTAAGATTGGGAAATAAAAGTTGTATGGTTGTTGCGAATTTTGATTAGATATGATTAAAAACATTGACATATTTTTTTAATTTCATTAAAATTCCAGATGTTAGTCGACAGCCGCTCCTTATGGAATTAATTATTAATTAGTTATAATATTAGTTTATATTAATTTATGATATAATATAATTCTGATAATTTTTTCAATTATATTGAATATAAGTATTTTCCACAATTTTCTATTACTCTTCTTTGTCTTAATTTTCTCTTCCCATCTTTTCGGCAATATGGAAATAAACTGTCAAAAGAATAATGTTTTGGTTTGGGAGCGATTAATCATCGATCCCTTTTAGCACTTCTTCAGCATTTCAAAACCGAGTATCAGCCACGCCATGCTGCATCAATATGAACAAGTGGAAATTAGAAGATGCTAAGGGTCGGTCAGCTGTAACTACGTTCACAACATTGCAAACTGTGGCCGAGCGTTGTCATGAACGAGAAGGTTTTTTTGTCCTGCTTTGCGTCTGTTATTTACTATTGCTGATATTTGTTCAACAACAGTCTCAATTTATTCAACTGATGTTCTATTTCAGCAGCTTGGAATACACTATATCTCGCTGACCATAAACGCATTATGACTTTGTGGCCATGAATATTCGGTTTCGGTACCGATGTAGATGACTCTTCTAGACCAAGAACTTTTTGCGGTTGTCGTCATATATCTACTTTTCATCATCAAAGTACACCACAGCAAGCTCTTAAGTTTTCTATTCACAGCAAGTAATTCGTGTAGTAAATGTAATTGTCTGGAATCGTCGTTTGTATTGAAATATCGTAACCTGTTAGGCTATCTCCTAGTTCTTTCAGAGCTTGAGATGGGTTTTCCAGTTTTCCTGGTCCAATAGGCTTTGCAATTCATTGTTTTCTAACGTTTCTGTTCCTCTAGATTTTTTTCGTCCAGTGATATAAAAATCAATAAATCTATGAGATCAAAAATGATAAATTGAATATAATAGAACGTCGTCACTAACATATTCCTTTATATCAAGCAAGTTAATTAAAGAGAATAAAACCTTTTCTAACTGTGGTAAAAAAAACTGTTTACATGTTTTATTAACAGTCATAATTAATATTAATATTAGTTTATTTAACGCTCTTTGTTTAATCGTTTTTCTTCGTCCTGATATTTAGGTCATTTTGTTCTCTCAAACACGGTTCAAGTGCTTTCAGTCTGTAGTGATCTCTAGTTATTGTGTCATTCGGCTTAGCACTTCATATGTGTACCAACGATGAAGTTTGGCTGTGTTTAACCTATGAATTGCTACATTTTACATCGTTGCAATTCATTTATATTTCATAACCGATGACAATATGAAAAATCATTTATTTTTATTTATTTTCTGTCGTAGAAGCAGCATGTCACAATTCAGAGTACTTTTCTTAATGGCCCTGGGTTTCTGCTCAAATAGAATTAGTCTCCTTGCACACCATTTTCAAGACATTCCTGTGCTTATCTAGACTTAATAAGTAAATTTCTACAGATTTAGACAATTCTTACAATATTTCGTATAAGTTTTCATTGAGTAATCCTTCAGTTATTGTTGCCGTTCTATCGGAAATATATTTTGGAATTAAATTTTTCATTTTGTGTATTTCTTGGACACAAACTTAAATAAACATGTTTTAGTGAAGCTGAATATGTTCAGTTGTCAGTGTGTTGAGATGGTATTTAATGTTCGATAGTATAATTGTATTTGAATAATAATTTAGTAACGAATGATCAGATTCAACCAATTATGTCAATATATTTATTTTAAAATGGTTCTTTTATTTTTCTAGAAAAACGGAATAATAGATAATTAGAAGTTCACTTATACATTCGAGTAACAATATTTTGTATGTTTTGTTCTGTTCTTCATTACTAATAGACAAAATAATGTGGCAACAAATTGCTGAAAAATTATATTGTAAGAAATAGAAAATTAGGATTGAGAAGAGTCAGGTAATATACTATGAATACAATCTATCCATTACTAAATGGAGTAAATAACAGAAAATAATTATAACACGTACTGAGAATGAGGTAAAAAATTCCATCAGATATAACATATATAGTGTCAGTAGTCGTCTATTATAACAAGTTTCTCGTCTTGTTTACTTACTGTATGACTTTTTAAACATTTACTGTACATAAATCACCACTTTTTCACATAAATTATCACAAGCTCAACTTAAGACAAGACCCTCTTTGTATACTTTTCATTTCTAGTAAAGTAAACTAAGAAGAATAAACAAACCAAACATTCCACACCGTCTGGCTTTGGCACATCATTCTCATCTATTACTCAGACATGATATATAAGAATTGTTGATAAAAACAATGGGCTCTAATAAATAACATAACCGTTATTTAATTTAGTTTTAAAAATTCGTTCACTGATATGTTTAAAGCCACTATTACTGTTTCCATTTGGATGTATCCGATGTATTAACACGTCATAAACTATCCGAACAATTTAGAATGGCGGTTCGAATATGGCCCGCAAAATTCTGCATTAATTTTGTTTAATTTCACTTCGCAGTATAATTGCGCCACCAACAGCGGACAACGTTCAGAATCTGAATGTCACCACTTTACATCGGTTATTCATATTACTACAACAATTTGTCGGCGGAACAACTTTAATTTATATAACAATAATAATCGCTATATCGATCAATTTTCATTTATCCTATATAACAAGTCAATATTTATATTAATACTATAATATCATATTTATATCGTACATAATGTAAAGTTCATTTACTGATATATCGACAATATATAGTTTTGCGAACATTATTACTTATATAATTAATTTTGCACTTAATTTAGATTATGAATGGTTATATCGATTGGTAATCAGTTCATAATTATTGTTTTTTATATATCATAATATATTAGATTTATTTTGCTTATTTGATTTATCATCATATTTATATTATCAATTATATTTATATATATCTATATATAATAATCAATTATATATATATATATATATATATATATATATATATACATATTTATAATTATATATTTAATAAGTCTCCATTTACTAACTAGATGTATATCTGGACTGGACGTACAGTTTAACGTGGGCTCCGAACCACGATCCTCGGCATTAAATCTACCGACTGGCGAGTGACCAACTTAGAAATCATCCCGGAAGACATCCAGTATTACCTAGCCTGGTTATTGTCGTGACTGGGCTCATTTTCCTTGTCGGATTTTGCACTCTTACCTAGGACAATCACAAATATTAAAACAATCACAAACATTAACTTACGGCCATGCGCCAGCAGGATTCGAACCGTAACAAACAACAGTAGGAACAGTAGGTGGACCGTCCAGTCGCCTTTACCACTGCGCCACTAAGGCGGCATAAATTATTTTTAAATATTATTTTGCATTTTATTTTGTTTTATATTGCCACTTTGTCGATTAGTCTCTATGATTGATGAACTTATTTTCGTTGTTCTCTAGACAATAAAGTTTTGTAGCGTAGTGTGTAATTTATTCCATCGATTGAAATATATGTATGATTGTGCCTACTAGAGCTTGGAAATAAAGACTATTAACTTTTTTATCTCATAAATGCGAAAGCTGCGAATTACATTGGTTAGAAACTAATCATATTGTAACATTGAATAAAAGTAATAATATAATTAATAAAACAGTAATCCGAAAGAACATGTGCAATAATAATGCCATATAAATCATAACTATAAAAATAATAAATATTTGTGAAAGAATTGTTTAATAACAAAATATCTATATTTGCTTATTTCATCGGTATACTTCGGAATATGAAAAACTGATGCTAACAAAATTTGAATTAGTCCTCATGCATAGTATTAAGTTTGGAATTTTGGAATTAGTAATTTTTTTTCGAAAAAAAGTAGTTTTTATGTTCAAGTTCTATTAATCTCCCATATAGTCAATATTATGTCATATCATAGATTAGTCTTAAAATAATTGCAATTATAATTAGTAAAATGTTATTCATTTCATCAGTATTCTACAGAATGATATTTTGAAGCTTTGTATATACAACTATTAATAGAATTAGATATAATATTCAAACTGTTTGTTCAATATTACTCAATAAAAGGAATAGAGGCGATAAATATACAGCAAATAGGAAAATAGTCATTTAAATTTATTATTTTTAAGTGTAGGAAAATGATATTCGTATTATTTTTTCATTATTATGACAATAACAGTTTTTAAAATTTATAACATTATGCTAAGCTCTTACATAAATATGGTAAAGCTGTTAGTTCACAGATACACTTATTGTATATGCTCTAGTTTAGCAGCCGAATAGGGAATATCAATTTTTATGACATGAATTACATTTTATTATAGGATATAACCTTGAACTTAACTATACTTGTTGAATGATCCTCTAATTACTGTAAAATACAGAAAACGGAAATACGGAAAGGCTGCTTCGAACAATTATCTTTTCTTTACTGGAAATCATTTTACACGTAATATTTTAATATGTGAAGATCCAGATGTCACAGGAAGGTCAATCTGTTGAATATAATGGATATTAGAATAATTCATAACAGGAGAATGCATTTTTCGATATCTGTCAAATCTGTTCTTGTCAATTTCTTCAAAATTGTACTCGATATTATGGCTATTATTCTAGTGCTAATGCACGTATTAGACGCTCAGAACATGGATGGACTCTGGTTAAAGCTATTTTCAAATATATGAAACAATATAACTAAAAATAAAACGTATTCCTCTATTTAATTAAATTTGTAACATGTTTATCTATACTAACTTTGAAAATAATAACATTAAATAGAAGGCTTGTATTAACACAGTTATTATCCATATAAGTTATAAAATATTAGATATAAAAAACTTATGTATATAAAAGATCTGACTACTGGAAATGCAGTTAGTCTGACCAAATGTAAAAAGCTCCTATTACAGAAACTCTAGAAATAAATAGAATTTATTTTACTTTTAACATAATGCTGTATAGAAAAATACCATGCAATATATTCTACAACATTGACAGCACTATTCTCTTTAGCTTGGCATCTGGAAACGTATTGTCTTTTATCGAAATTTTTAAATTTGAAATGTCGTTTCTTAGTACTGTTGGTGAAATTACGGCTAATTAGCTGTATTTGTCAATTTATTATGAACCTTGCAGTAATAATTATACATATAAATCTATGTTCTATCATCTGAATATATAGATCACAAGCTATATAAAATAATGTTTATACAATAAAAAAATAATGTGGGAATAAATATCAAGTACCTTTTGATGCAATAACTGACGACAAATACCCATTTCACCATCCTGTACTGCATTATTTATATATCCGTTCTTATAATCTCTCGGTATACGTGTCGAGATAAATCGACACTTGGGCGAATCCGTAAATCATCCCCACCGCGAGTCGAAAATGCATCCAAAGTGGTACCGCCGTTCCCCCGTTCTCTATGAAATTTACTGTCGTCGAAATTTATGTTCCGCCATCGTGTTTCGTCGCCACCGCCCACGATTTATGTGTTTACATCAGAATTTTTATGATTTATACAAAGTGGTCTTGATTTTTTTTCGTCCGTCCACGCATCGGCAACCCTCTCTGTCAGAGAGGGTGTGAAAATTTGATATTTATATTAGCAAGGTGTTTATAATTGTTAAAATGTAACATAGAATATCATAAAAGCGCCCATATATAATAGTGTAATATAAGACTCACAAATCCTGTGAATTATTGTGAATACTGTGAATTGGTTTTAAACAAAACCGTATTGCATAGGATACTTGTAGAGCGGAATTTTGAATCTCCAGCATGTAAACCACTATAATGTATATTTATCAAGATGCAATAATCAGTAATGAGCATGATAATTAATCAACGTTTAATAAATGTAAATATTAAAACTAGACGTTTCCCATCATCTTTCAAGTGACAATTAGCCTTAAACACTATATATCATTTTGCTGAACAGCAAGAGACATATTTCTAGTGCTTCGAATATGCTAACTTATAAGATCTGAAAACTAACTAGCGATGTACATAAGAAAGTTTCAAATTGTTAAAAATATTTCTCATATTCAATTTTCTTATTCCACACATTGACATCTACTGCAATTCAAATATGGTTTAAGATCTAATGTATGTCATAGTAATGTTGACTTGAGAACTGCACCCTAATTGCCAATATATTTGTCGGAATTTAGATTTCAGTTACAAAAATAAACAGATGTAAATTAATTTGATTTTTCTTTATTAGATATGTCTAAATAATAAAATTGTTGAAATTAGTTTACAAATTTATATTGAATATATGGTCGTTATTCCACAGACAAAATGTTATTGCTGAATTGAGTAGCATGCTTTTCTTGTATCCAAAACTGTCGAATTGTTATTAGATCTGATACAAAAAGTGTCAAATTTAATATATGGAAATAATGTACGAAAATCTTTATGTTAAAGACTATAATCGTTAAATTGTCGTTAATCGCTAATTGTAAAAAATATATTAATTAACGTTTAAAAATTTTTCTCAATTTAGTTTTAATTTTGATTTACCAGGTCTCATTCAGTCTTCTATACCTCGAATGTCAGTGCCTAAGAAGGAATACATTTTGTATCTCCACGTTAGTTATGCATAAGTAGAAATACTTTGAACTGCGAAATAATCAATATTCACAAGTGGATAATCAACTTATAATGATTTGGTTTTCATGAGAAGCAGTAATACTTATGTATACTGGTAATTAATATCTAAACAACTAAGCAATGTTCAAGCTTCATTAATTAAATTAATGACATTTAAAACAGAAAAAGTCTCAGGGTGTATATAATTTTATAGATTTTATACAGTTAGCAGTATCTTGGACTATTTGGAGCCAGAAGAAATATATAATATATGTTAATTTAATAATGTTTAATGTAAGAAAAAGTTATATTTTTTAAGTAATATAAAACTAGAATTAAGTTAATAATAACAACAGATAATAGGTAATAATATGCTAACTGTTGATATTATAATAATATTAGTGATTTTATTTTAAAAAACGTTGGAAACTTTATTGACGAAATAATGTAGAAAAAAGATATATTGCGAGAAGGTTTTGATATATCAAATAAAGAGTTATGCTCTAGTCAAACCTTATTAATCATTTTTAAAATATATCTACACCCTTTACAATGAAAGACGTTGAAATATATGAAGCGTGTATATTACTTAACCGAAATAGACTTGAGCACAATATAGCTGAAAAATGATATCCAACCAGTATAAAAGCGGATCGTCTACAAACTTGACATTTCTAATGAATGTCGATGTTTACGACCAAGGACAATGTATCATGAACGCGCCAGTCTGGTTTCTGGTGTAAACTTTCCGTAAAGTGCCTCACAACATCGGGAAATATCTCCTCCAAACCATTGCCCTCAATTTAAAAGATAAAAACATTCAAATTTAATGGGATACATCGAGAAAATTAAAAACCGCTCGGGATGGGTCGTAAACTGTTCTTCTATAGTTACAAGTTAAAATGGATTTTCGTCGTTTGGAGGACTATCGATTTGGTAACTCTGCCAATGCTGGTCAAGTTTTCTTGTTCCTTAATAGATATCCTAGAAATAAACTTTACTTTTTCAGGGCATGCTATTAATACTTTCTATGGTCCTTTATTACTTCTTAATCAAATAATAAAGTGCTAAAATAAAAAAATAAAATATATATACAGGTGACAAACTTTGGATCTATGTATATGAGATAGAAATGCCGAAAAATATCAATAAATAAATATAATATAAATATTTTTCAAAAAATATTGATATGATTGGCTAATATATCGATATTTTTGTTTACCAATATTTTTCAACATTTTTTTGAAAAAGAAAAATTGAAGGTATTTTTTAAAAATTTTTTAAAAATTACTCTTTCTTTAACTTAATTCTTTGTTTCATAGTAAACCTTTAAAATTAAGTTTATGGTACATAACTTTAATGCTTTAAATTGTTTAAAAACTATCAATATTTTTTATTATCCGATATACTTCCAGACAAAACAATCCACTGTATGGGTCCAGGATGAGCCAAAGTCTACAGAAGTGATTTGTATCCGAATCACTTCAAAGCAAATGATCACCTGTTTCTTCCGGATATGTGGTAACCATGCCACTAGAGCAACGTAGAGCGGTAAATTTTCAGTGGAACATAACCATTTGTTCACCGCAAGAGTTCCTAAAAAATAAGCGGCAACGAAGAATTATTTTTCTTCATGACAATGCACACATCGGCTGAAACGTCCACCTATGTGGCTGTCTAAAATGTCAAATTGAGAATCCTCCGCATAGCCCTAATTTTGTACTAAATGACTTCTTTAAACCCCGTTTGTCAAGAATAGATTGCATGGTCAGTGTTTTTCAGCACCAAAAGAAGCTTGAATGCATCAGCCATCAAACCATGTTTTACCTTCCAAATCAAACCTTACGAATATTGGTTGCGAGAGTGATCGATTGTCATGGAGAATACTTCGAAAAACAAAAACGCATGTTTCATTAATAAATTACAGTATTTTCATTCGACTAATTAGACTCAAAATTTATATGGAAAACTTTATAAATTATAAAAAATAGATTAAAAAAGATATTACTAAAATTACAATAAAATATAAAAATACAGTATTGAAACTTGCAACTCTGAATGAAATGAAATATTGAATGGAAGTAAACTCAGAGTGAAATCAAACAACTTGTAATTCGTAATTTATGTTAATACAAGATAAAATAATATAACATAATAATGTTATTTTGGTTATATCGATTATACAACTATATCCAAGAGAAAAAAATTAAAAATATTAAGCCATATAACATAGTGGTTATATTTGTAAGTGGTATAATTTGAGTTAAATTAATATTTTAAATTTTACAATTTATAATAAATATTATATTTTTATTATTTATTATTTACATTCAATATATAAATATTCCATTCATTTACAAATATATTACATTTATTTATCCCAACATTTACCACCAAAATTAAGAATTGAGAATAAGATGTCCAGCTAAAACCAAATGGTATTTTGCTGATGTCGCTTCGGGTTCAGGAATGGGACCCTGGGATATGACTGAGATTGCCGTATTTGGGTTAACTGCCGAGATTTATGGATAGGCACAGATTTGATCAACTTATTTCAATGTTGTAAGGCGCCAAAGGAGAACTTCACACTGAGTATGTAGTGAAGATTTCGTGAAGTTTTTCAGGAACGGGGTGCCTGAGTCTAGACGATTATTTGCATTCTTCATGAACCATGGGGCATTGAGTAACGCGCGGAGTTTTTTGGATTGGAACACTTGGAGTAGTTCAAGTTGTCTCTCAGAGACATACATGTTCCATACCCGTACTCCGTAGAGGCCGATTAGATTTACCAGAATTTTATACAGAGTCGCTTTTCGGGGTATTGGAAGTTTGCTTTTTCTGCAAAGGGGTGGGAATAGTAGACTCTACACGCCATTACCTTTGCAAATAGCGTACTATATTTCGGCTGACCATTGGAACCTAAGGTCGAATTGGAGACCGAGGTATGATACCTTTTGGAACCAGGGGAACTCCTTCCGACAGTGGAACATAATAGTTTGAGTTTTGCTCTGGTTAATCTGTAGCTTGGTTGAGTTGAGCCTGAAGAGTGTCACGGATGAGGTCGGGACTGTAGCCGGTGCTGAAGCTCTGTCGTCTGCATGAAATGCTGTGTTTGATTGCTTGGGAAGTGGATCAACCATGTACAAGTCGAGCAGAGCTGTGGCTAGTGGAGCACCGGGACACCTGCAGAGGTTTGTTTCCGGGAGAAGACTGCATCGCCGATTTTTGCTTGAAAGGATCTATCTTCCAGGTATGAGTGGATTAAGGAAATTAGGTCATCCGATAGACCTAGTTGTTTTGCTTCGAAGATTACCATATAGTTGAAAGTTTTGGAAGAACAATTTGAAATGGTTAGATGAGGTGATGAGTTTATAGCTAAATTACCGACCTAGTTCGAAATCGTATTCATATATGTGAGAAAATTATGGGTAAAAAATATTTGTTGAAATATTTGTTGTTAAAGTATTTTTAAACAAGCTGATATAAAATAGTAAGAGGTAGGTTTAGAACTTGAGTTATTGTCACTATTAAGTTTAACAGTAACAATATGAATCAAGTGAACTTGATTTGAGTATGTTTACAAAAGATTAATTTTTCACATATATTGCCTTTTTAAAACTTGCCAGATCAACTTAGCTCGAGTGATGATAGACATCTCACATTATTTATTTTCCTGCAATGCGAACTTATGTCCCCTGTGCATCAATTATAAAGTGCAATTTTCTGGTCATATTGAGCTCGTAAGCCATTGTTGAACTTTATCAGTTTTTTTTATACACAAATATTTAACCAACCTCTTTTGATTTCTGCAGATCCTTGGCTTGCAATATGACATTCAATTCTTCGCATTGCTATGTTCTGCCACATTAACTATTTTATATACATCTTCTGAGTCTATCCTTATAAACCTATATATTTAGTTATTTGGTCGTCTTGTAGTTTTATCAATTTGTTATTTAATATTCCAGTCGTTAAATAACACCAGAGTTTTTCCCCGAAAAATATATTTCTATATATTTTCCGCATTTATATAGAGCATATTCGGATCTAAAAAAAAACAATTATCTAGATTCGTTGTTTTAACCCTGTTGCCGGATCAGAATAAAATTTCGATTGCCTCTCGAACAACCTTCCGAAGAAAAACAATTTTATTTTGGAAAAACGAACAAACGCCATTAGCGATATGTTATTTTAATTTTTTTCGGTCGTACTTTTTCCCTTGAGATTAATTTGCAAATTTTGTTCGTTGGTGTTTTTCTCCATCCTGTATCCCCTCTACCCCTCTTTTTCCCTTCTTTATATTTTTGTACCCCTCGCCGCTACGCTGTCGCGGCTGAAATAAAACCGCTTTCTATTCTGTTTGTTTTTCAGACCATCGAGGAAATCCTTATCCAAACAAGGATTCAATTTTTCATTGTTTAGTTGGATTAAACAACACTAAAAGGCTTTAATTCGATTTTCGTTTGGTGGGCATCAGCGAATAAAATTAATTTAAGTTTTCTATGTTATAGTTAATAGTTCTTTATACCACCTTGATATTAATAAAAATGATGCTCAGATTTTCAAAAAAAGTAGATATATCGATTTAATATTCGAATAAAAGATAATACTTCTATAAGAATATACAAAAAAAGATTTCTTGGGAAAATATAATGTTTGATACATTTTCAAAATGTCAAAATGTAACATACACAAATGTTACAGATATTAACTATTCCGCCAACGCAAAAAAGATTTAAATTCAATATATATTTTCCAGAACATCGAACAATATCTATATTGTCTAGATTTGTTACTCTGATGAGCAAAACAAATGT
This sequence comes from Rhynchophorus ferrugineus, assembly GCF_030347505.1. NCBI lineage: Eukaryota > Metazoa > Arthropoda > Insecta > Coleoptera > Curculionidae > Rhynchophorus > Rhynchophorus ferrugineus. The sequence continues at coordinate 49,698,267 of NW_027472580.1, forward strand.
AATTTATTTGAGAAAAATATCGGTTTTTTGAAAAAATTATTGGAAATTATTGACAGTATATATCAATATCTAGAAATAAATATAGAAAAAAATCGGAAAATATTGATATATCAACAAGTTTATACTAGCTTATAGTAAAATATATTGAATTCTATATTTTGACACTATATCAAGACATCCTAACTTTCATACTCCATAAAAAGGCAGAGAAAGTAAACTATTATATTCAATACTATTTTTTAAAGCATGCTATATTTGTGTAAACCGATATTCACGTTATGTCCACAGTATGTATAATATGTACATTTTACCTTGTATGTGATTGCAGTACACGTATACTGACACAGCTGCAGGTAATATTGCGAGTTCCTGGGTTGTGAAAAGTATATGAGGGCTACTATACCAAAATACGAAGCTACAAGACCTATAGGTTTAATTCAAGTATATCTTTAAAACGTTCAATACAAATAATATGTTTCAATAGTACGTAAATATATGGGGTCATGTTATTTGGCTTATTATTTTTTTTTATAAATGTCTTATACTAATAATTTTGTATAATTTCTAAAATTTTCATTAAATTTTTGACCACCTCTGTATAAAATAAGCTATTACCTAAGCTGTTATTTCAATATTAGACAACGGTATGTAATAGTCATTGGTACCATATCCAGGATATTTTTACATTTCGACACATTTTCCGATTACAAAGACATATTATAACAAACTCACTAATTGGATGTTATTGTGATAATCTTATAGTAACATATTTGTTTTATTGTTGAAATAAATTATTCCATTCAAATAAAAAGCCAGTCCCCGGGCATGACAATATCTCTTGAGTCTGCTAGTATCAAATTATTTTTTATGTTAATTATATTATTGTAATTAACATATATAATATATTAACTCATTTCATAAATTCGTCTTCTTGATGAGGCTGTCATAATATCATATGAAATTATTTTTAGAAACGAAATTGATATATTAAATATAACCTTCAAAGTATCTTCAATTTTCAAGTAATCCGACATGGCAATGAAAATATAGCCGAGGAAGCTGAACGTTAAGCAGCGGGTTACGGGGGAGGGAGCGCAGCCGCCACCGATAATTAACCGCCAGCCGCTAATGGATGACGTTTAATGGCGTAATGGTCGATGTTTTTGTTGGCACTGAAAGCGATGAAAAACGGCAAAGATGGCGGGCAAAACCGGCCGCGCTCGCCTTTTGTTTTCCGGAAAATTGGCGGCCAAGAGCCGACGCATTCGCGATAAAAATCGTACCGCAATAAAGGTAATTGGTGGGAAAACACTTTTGAGTTTGTTCGACTTTTTTGCCTGAACTGCATCCAGTTCGCATCCTAAAACTGCTTCGTGAAAATGAAAACAAAAAAGATAAAAATGGTGGCTTATACACACAAAAAGATATTTATTGTCTACAACTCTGAAAGAAATTTCAAAAGTACTCTTTGTTGGTTGCTTTTAATGATTTGGGATTTTATATTTTTAAAATATCCTTTATGAAGATCATTATGCTTGGTATATTAAATATTATTTGATCGAGAGGTTTAACGCATTTTGATTAAGATATGTCATGATTTAATCAAAATAAGTTGTAGCGTGTCAAATTCAAAGTCGCACGATTTTAATTTGTATCCCGGGTAATATTCTTTAAAAAAATCATTATTAACAATCATACATTAATTACAGTAAAAATTACAGAAAACCTTGGTCAATAGAAGCCAATAGATCCATCAGCCAATTTTACCAATTTTACGAAAAATTCATCACCCAGAGGACCACACCAGTGTAACGAACTGTCGCCTGAAATCGAATTTGTGGCGCCCTGGCTACCTACGGAGAAAAAACATCACGTGCTTTCCTAGATTGCTCTTAATCGAGTTGACTTGTTAGATAGGCATTTTATTGGCGAATATGACGTAATTTTCTGTGTAATTACCCTGCTCCTTACTGCTGTTCCAAAATGTAACATACTTATTAATGTTTCGCGTGAGAATTTTCCGACGATCAGCCTACATATAACGTAGATATTTATAAGTGTTGATTTTCGCACTCCAATATCTCTTTTATTTTCTATTCTATTAACTTTTAGCTTCTTAAAATAAATAGGTCATTTTTATTATTATGTGTGGTATTTATTAAGCGTGGACCAGAGTTTTCACTCCAGACCCGCCAAGGTTCTACAACGTTTAGACAAGACTGGACCCGTTGTATCTATATGAGAATTTACATGAACAGAAAACATATTAAATGAACCAAAAATGTAATCATTGGTATTTTTATTTCAGCCAAATTATGTGTTCTTCGGATTCGCATTAAAGTTAATCGCTCAACTAGTCGCTGTATTCACTTGAATTAAGTTTGAAGGTCCATAGTTTTTATCTTTACAAATACTCAACTATATTAACCAAAAAAAAAAACAGAAAATGCTTATGTAGTTTTTTCAAAAACATATATTGAGCTTTTTTAAAAATAGTTATGCATTGAATTTTTAATGGTATATAAAACTTGAAAAAAGCTTAATGCCAGTTTGTTAGTCTAAAATTCGTTAGTCCCAAAACTACCTGGAAATATCCAATTTGTACTAAAATAAAAGATTTTTTATTAATAGCAAATTATGAAGCCTATTTGGGAGTGTAGGGTTGAAATATGGGGTTCGCAAATTATTACTAATTATTCAGATTAATTATTAGTGCTTAAAGACACATAACGAACAATGAACTATACAATGACTTCGAAATCAAAAGCTTTTACGAAGTATTCCAATTTCAAATTCCAACTTTCGCCACAAAGCATAAAATAAGGTTACTAAATCACAGCAACAATGAAACAGTACAGCTACTGAAACGCACAGAGAATCAAAAGATTGAAGCGAATCAAACCACATGAACATATATAATGTATGAGTGTTTAATCGTAACTGTTGTTTAAGTTTTTTAATTTAATCTAATTCTGGAGATATAGTTTCGGTATTTATCCATCACTAGTCTTGTTTGTATATTGTTGTTAGTACAACAGAACAATAGTAATAAATTCATTTTATAAATTCAGAATATACTAAGTATATCTAATGTGATAAGAAAAGTAGAAATTACTGTTGTGACAGCCTATTTGTCACTTTCTTGGTTATAACTTTATTCAGTTTGAAAATATGTCACAAATACCAAAAGGTAATCGAATATTTCGGTAGCAGATAACATTATAATAATTCTCGTTTCTTAGTATGAGGTTATTTTAATTTACTCGAATATCGTCCAATTTTTTCCCCATGTCGTTGACCGCCACGAGAAATCCAATAAGAAGAAGACAGATATGAATGTAGCGACAATCTGTCGTCCCAATTCTTGGCTGGTAACCTTGTTAGCAGTGCCATTTCCCGTCTGGTGAACGTTTCTTGCTGTCGCTCTTGGCAGGGGTGGGAATCTAATTTGTTTGTTTGTTTAATTTTGCGATATTTGTGTTGATAAAGGGGTCTGATTGAAAACAATGATGAAATTTTCGTAGTAACGGCGCCGGCCTTTAATTCCAACAATAATTTGTGTGATTATGAATTATCATATATTCTTAACATTTTAAAATTAATAATATCAACATTTCCAAATTTCAAATTTTTCAATTCAAAATTTTTTTTCCAAATAAAATAAGGAACTATCTGATCTTCGATTATATTTGCAGTAACATTAAAATAAAATAAATTATCAACTCGTAATAGGATGTTTTCTAAAATAAGCTCTTAATTTTCTAATCATTGAAATATTTTAAGATTAAACACAAGAATATCAGGATTTCTAAGGAAGTTATAAATTTTATATAAGATTAATTAAAAATTAGAACTTAGAATAATAAATAATGATATAATGAAAGATAAACAAACACAGATAAATAGAGAGAATGATAGACAAATTTATTATAAAATAAATATGTTCTTAACAGTGATTATTAAACATGATAAACTAAAAAGGGACTCTAGTTTCCTTTAGATAGCGCTGCCGCATATCTGGAAAACGTTTTGTGGTGTAAATTTTTCATGTACAGCTGAATTTAAATACTGCTATGGCCAGTGCTGCTTACAAATAGTTAAAATTGTTTTAATATCGAGAATATTTAAATGTAGTACCAAAACTTTAAATAACTATATGGACCAACTCTGGTTATTGATAAGCTTAGAAGATAATCAACGGAAAGTAAAATATATCAATTTCAATAAAACCCATCAAGTATATGAATAGAATTAATATTGTAAACAACCGGTTAAGAAGTCTTTATTTAAAAGGGGAACAGGCATGATAAGTTGATATTTTGCGATAGACCACATGTGAAGTCACGGATTTTGATCGGAGGAAAGTAATTTTAAATTGTTTGCATCAAATGAACTAAAGTTATTGCGGTGTTTATCTAATGGAACCTTTTATTGTAATATATAAAATGAAATATTCAGCATGGTGTGGTATTTTGTAAGCCAAAATCTATAGTGATTCTAAAAATGTTAAGTTTCGAATAAAACGATGCCAATGGCTGATGAGAAATTAAAACAATAAGGTTGAACATTGCGTAAAAACAATAAAGGATTTGTTACCCGTGAGAAAAATTTCGTATATACTCGACCATGCTATAGAGCAATTTTAATAATAGATATTTAAATTGTTAAATATTGTAATGTTATTCGTTTAATATTTTTATAATTAAGAGAAAAGTGGATACAATTAATCAAGATAATATGTAAACGTTGCTATTTTTTATTTAATAAATTGTTTATAAAGTTGCGGAAGTAAAATGGTAATTTCTGGAAATTTAAATGGAAAAACGGATTTGTAGTAGTAAAAATGACTATTCTTCGGCATTTCTGAAACTTATTTATTTCTGTCAATCTCAATACATTTATTTCCAAGATAATTTAAATTATGATTAATTTTACGTTTGTAAATTTTTTGAGGTGTTTGAGAATTACATTACATTAATCAGAGTGAGTTAAATATGGTTAAGTAGTACTTCAATTCATTAGTTGATTTTTGTGTGAATGTGTGAGCATGTACGTAATTTGGGTGATATTTTTTCTCGGTAAATTGTGCCCATTTACAAGAATCTTTTGCTTCCAATTGGTTCAAAAACTTAATATAATTATCTCTGCTTATTAAATTAGAGGTTTTAAGGTAATCCACGACCAAAATTCGAATTTGAGCACAAGTGACATATTTAGATATCATTTATGTATCACATTAATTAGTATGATGATAGCGTTATATTAGTTGATACAGATATTAAGGCTTTTAGCATACTTCATGGCGCAGTTCGAACTGCAGAGCTACATAGATTGAGAATTAATGAAGAAAAGACATTATTGGCAACTGATGAATCGCGTGCTATTGCAAATCTATTGCAAAACATCATCCAACCAGATGTGTTTGGGATCAGTAATACAGAAGAAGAAAGTGATATTTATCGCCAAGCTAATAAGGCGACTTAAGAGAGGAAATATTACAAAATTCTCCTCTTTCGAATGCTTATTTAAGTACAGTGATATGTATAAACCTGAGGGTTTTTAAATGCTATGATTTAAGTTGTTCATATTTCTCTCTGAGATAGTATTAGGAATTACATTAAATTAAGGAACTATCTAATCTGATTATATTTCCAGTAACACTACAATAAAATAAATTATCAACATGAGAAATATGATTATATTACTCATATTATGATGTTCTCTAAAATAAGTTCAAGATGAAGTCATTTGTTTAAGATTCGAGAATCAACAAATACACACATTGCGTACAGAAGAAGAAAATGACATTTTTTTTCAAGATAATGCGAAAGTGTAAGAAAGAAAATTGCAATCAAAATCAAATTCCGCCTCTTTCGAAGACCTATTTTGCCAATTCTTCTGTATAATTTGAATACTTTGCTAAAATGACATCTGTAAACATGAAGTCTTTCAAATGCGTTTCCTAAGGGAAGTTATTCATGTTTCTGTCCGTGATCTTAATAGAAATAAAGTCATTCGTTTAAGATGTATAGCAGCATAGAAGAACAGCAGCTTATTGGTTGAGAAGCAGACACTCTCCACGAGCGCCGACTATAGACCGATGATGATGATGACATCTATTATTAAATTCCTGTTTGATGTAGTATTATGGTAGTACAATATGTAAGCGTTGCTCCGCAATCCTTATTTAGTTGATTAATGAATTAGTTACGATTGTCAGAGCTGAAAAACAATTTTGCTACATATCATTCAAATGTTTAAACCAATAACGCCTGTTAGAGACAGACAGAGATGTTAATCGTCGATACCGAGCGACGACAAAAGCAAACCCGACTCTCTGAACCCATCAAAAATGCAAAGCATCTGCTTATTAAATTAAGCGATATCGTAAAACCGCCAGAATTGACGACGCCGGCGACGACGCGCATAAAATCAAACTTTACACACCTCACCCATATTTCATTGCGCCCATTTCGAGCGTTAATTTTCGCACCGCCCCGATATTTGTTTCGTCCGACAACCGTTCGCAGCGTCTTAACGGGCGCATTAAAAACTCCAAATTTCACCGTTTTACTACCCCGCCCTCTAATAAATTTTATTTTTCGACGGTGTGGCCACGGTGGGGCGAGGGACGAGCGGAAGAGCGGTGGGAGACATGGACAGAGAACATCGGGCATTAATTAGCGGGTGATGGGGAGGTTTATGACGAGGAGGGAATACGAATCTAAGGGCTTTTTGAAAGGTCTCATTCTTAAAGGAAAATACGTTTAGCATTTAATTCCTTTAGCATCTTAAGATTATGCGGATGTTTAATTGGTCATATTCATTCGTTTCTTTAAACATGATTAAAATGTAATTAATTAGTATTTCAATGGAATTAGTATTTAATTAGTAAATATATTTTTACTAATTCAAAGAGATTGTTCTATCATACAATTATAAAGCCAATTTGGACCTATGGGGTACAAATATGGGGTTGCACTAAAAATTCAAATCAACTAGTCATAAAATGCTGTCAAAACAAGATCCTTCGACGATTTTAACATAAAAACGCATAAAAACATTAAACTAATTTTAGATGTAATCAAACACAAAGAATATAACTGGGAGGTTTGCGCTGATTTAAAAGTTATTGCTCTATTGCTTGGACTACAGGGAGATTTCGCGAAATATTGTTGTTTTCTCTCTTTGTGGTATAGTACAGACAACAAAAGCAATTATGAAGTTAAAAGCCAAAAATAATTGGCTTTATTTATTTATAGTATTTAAATTTATCATAATTTTAAAATGGTACGTGTTACTAAAAATCTGTAAAATTTTTGTTTTCAGCAGATACAATTTGACAAAAGAGCTGTTTTATTTAATGTTATAGTTAGTAATTTAATACTATCCTAGGTTAGAGAGAGTATTCCCTATATTAAGTACAGTTTACACACACTTTACGCATTTATATAAGTTCTTACGTAATTTATGAAAGATGTTATCATGATTTAAGAAAAGATCAGATGATTTTAAATCGCAGATGGTTGGGCGGAGGAAGTGTCAAGTGTTAAAGGAAAGTTATCAAGGAAAGTTAAATTAATTTTAGAATTATATTTTTCGGCAAGACAATTCTGCTGTTCATACTGCGAATCTCATCGAAGTTTATTTTTCAGAACAACAACTATATATGAGATAACACTATATGAGATGCCGAAGAGACTGATTGAAGTTGTGAAGAATAGAAGAGGATGTGTCTATTACTGACATTAAAATTAAAAATATTGATCAGTTCTTTTATGGATTTACGTGGAACCTATTAGTAAATAAACACTGCCTTTGTAATGTTACGTGAATACCCTAACCAACTCTATTTAATCGTAGAATCAAAAAGTTAAAAATGTGTTTTACTAAGAGTTTTAATGAAAAATGTGTAATATGCTCAAGTTTTGTCGCGTAGACTACAATCCATTGAAGCAGTTATATATAAAGCAAATTCGAAAAAAGGAATCTCCTCATTCTCGATTGCAAGGAAGCATATTATCTGAATCACTTGGAGTGCAGTTTGCAACTTGTAACATTGGCTGTATCGTAAGTTTGTTCTGTTCGTACGTATAATATGTGTAATATTTTATACTATTTTAGATACATTTAAGTTAGGATATTTCATAGTGGAATTTAATTTAACTTGGTTGATCAATATTTATTTTAAACTAACTTCATCTTGGCGGATTTATTTGCACAAAGAAGTATTCAATCTTCAGTATAACAAGTATTCCTCTCCTATGCTTCAACGAGATTGTTGTGATAGATCATCGCTCCATTACCAGTTATAATACGTTGCAGAAAACTTTTCCTTATTTTGTCTACAAGCAATGACACTGCGATACAAAAAAAGGTCGAAAACCATCGGAAGTTGGGTTAGGTTGTTAATAGTTTATATTTTCATCAATATACAGAGGATATGCATTATATGAACACCATACAATATAGTACATTTTGTTGCATGCTAGCCAACATTCCTTCCTTGTAAATAATGCGACGTATATGTATTGATCAGTTTACATGTTATGTCTGGTAGGTCATATTTTAATGTGAAGCAATGACAGTATCCACGGTAATGACAGCATACACAAAATATGGTAAAACATCATCGGCGAAGAAGAATTGTTTGGCACACGTTAATATTGCTTTTAAAAATAAACTTAATGCACAAAAATAAACAGGTGTAATGAATATATGACGACGATCTTTCAGTCTATTCAGTGGCACCAACTGTGCAGCACTAGATATTTTTTGATCTTCAGGAGGTGCCAGGAGTCTTCAACATTCTTCATAACAGTCTTTACAAGGTTTCAACAACATTCAAAATTAAGTTTTTCTTATTTAAATTCGAGAGAAAAAAAACGCGTAATAGACATAAACTGACGAACATTAAAAAGTAATGTGGTCATAAAACTACCACAGCACAAACGACAGCAGAACTCAACAATCACTTGAGTAATACTGTTTCAACAATGTTGCAAAAGAAGTTGCACTTGATGATTAGAGGAATGCCTAATATATATTAACATATAACATATATATAACTGCAATGTTGGTTACGTCCCGAACTGTCTGTTTTAAAACTACCTAAATGGTGAACTAGTGTTTTTTTTTGTTAAAACCATTTCCTATCTTATAATCTATATATAGAATAGTCTGATGGTGAATATGTCTAATGCCTGAATGTAGTATGGTCCGATGAATTATCATTTAAATTTTTCCCTAGAAATGATTATTAAGATTTCGACGGTTATAGCGTGTATTCAGCTAGTCATCTCATTAACATCACTAACCGGATTACTATGAATATATATTTCAATATCATCAATCGATTTCATCAGAGATGAAGATCTGAATTTGACCTAACATAATATAGCCAAACACTGCCATAACCAAGATGATAATGCGTTCACACACATAGCTAAAAAATGCAATCTTGGTTTGATCATCATCAGAATAATTTCTAACACCTTGGTGAACAACCTTTCCAGACCTCAAGATAATTGAACCGTTTTGGGAAGTTTTAGAGCAGAGAATAAGGAGATCCATCTCTAACATCATTGAAGCAATTGGCGGATGTTTTGATACAAGAATAGTACAATATTCCCTTGGAAACTAGTCAGACACTTTACGAATCTATTCTGCGAAGAATTCCAGCTGTTTTAATCCACCTTCTGCATATTATTCATAATCATTCACTAATTCATAATTGGCTAATTCATATCATTCAAAATACACGCATGTATCCAAGATGAGTGGGAGTGAAATTAAACATTGCTATTAGATAATATCAGAATTTATTACTAGAAGCACTAAAACCATTAGATCTTGTTTTGTGACACGATAGTGATATTTCTGACAGTTAATTTTCAATTGACAAATTATTTTTGATGTTACTATCTTCCTTTCGAAGAATTTAATATTTCTCTAGGAGCTTTGACACTTCCCTCTTGACATTTCCAGTCCGGAATAGAGCCACAACCACATCCCGTATTGATATTCAGCCCCCGTCCGTTCCCCGGCGGCGCTTCCAGTTTGCAAAACTGCAAATCCCGATCGCGCAGGGCCCAGTCTCGTCGACGAAACCTCATTTCGGGCCGATTGTTTTTCTATGGATTGCACGACGTGGCGCCTTACGTGATAGTACGATCGTTTTATGCTTAGACGATCTAAGGAGACTGGCGCATTTCCAATTCCGAACGGCCTCGAGTTGATTTTTCAAGAGAGTCTCGGAATTGATCTGGTACACTCCAGTTATCACATGTTGTTTAAAGTAATACAATATTTTCTAATATATAAATGTCAATATGTTTACCATACAGTCACAATATACTCGAATAAGCTATTCGGTATTCACATAAGTATACTTTCAATACATGTATAGAATGGTAAGATTTACTTTTCATGAGCCAATAAGTCTAAATAAAAATGCCGTTGAAAATAAACAATTATGAAAAACTGTAAATAAAAACTTTTTAATATTTTTTCTAGTGCTCTGGTGTGCTGTTTTGCTCAATGTTGCACAGGCTTTTGACAGAGTATGGCATGAAGAGCTTTATATATAAAATAAAGTCACTTATTCCTAAGCATTTCTACCTGCTATTAAAACTTTATATGATTAATCGATACTTCTGTGTTAACCATGAAGGAAAATACTCTGGAAAGGAAATGTGTCATCAAGAGCCAGTGCTTAAACATATATACTTCACATTATATTACATTATATAGCACAACTTCTACCTTTGCTGATGATATGGCAATATTAGCAGTAACAGAGGCTGTAGAGATCTTAATCGGATAGTACAATCGTCTCTTAATAAAGCTGTTACCTGGATTAAAAAAAATGACGGATCAAATTAAATGAAGCAAAATCTACACACATTGAATTAACAAATAAGAGGATCACGACAAAGTGTGCCTTTATTAACGGCATGTAAATTCCATATGCCAACACAGCTAATTACCTTGACATGACCCAGCTCAGATGGAAGGAACTTGGTGGATGGAAAAGAAACACAGTGAACATCATGTTCAGGAAAATGTATTGATTACTTGGCCTAATAGCCCAGCTATAAACTTAAAACCAACTTATCTTCTATCAGCGGTTAGCAAGACCAGTGTGGAGCTATGGAATTTAACTGTGGAGCTGCGCTAATGACTCAAATGTCCCTGCAATTCAGACATTACAAAAAGAATGTTCTGAAGTATATTGTGAATGCGCCTTAGTATGTAGGCATTTCTGACCTCCATCGCGACCTATAAATTGATATGGTTATGTACACTATTAGAAGATTTGCCGATTCCCATCAAAGAAGACTTCAGAACCATGTCAATATGAAGCGTCCACACTTCTAAAAGTACATAATATCATTAGACGTCTAATAATTTAGAAAATAAATACATAAATTTACTTGAAAATTATTTTGTTTTAAAGGAAAAAAGTAACGTCTTATTGAATTGACTGCATAAACTATGTTTCTATCCCAATACTATATTAATATAAAGAAAATCCTTAATTTTAAACTGCTAATTATTCACATATTCATATAACAAAGAGAGAGACATGACTAACATACTAAACATATTATTAAAAACGCGTATTGCCTTTAACATTAACATGTTCTAGTCATACAATAAAGTTCGAAAATTATATAACATAAAGACTCAGCATTACAATCATTACTGCATCTAGAGCAATATCACGCAAGATAGAGACCTAGTACTCCAGTACAGTACACCATACATATTTATATTCTGCATTTATATCAATCGCCAAATGGGCCTAAGTTCTGCTTTGGCCAGCAATACCTTTTTATCCAAGAATAATTTCATTTTGAATTCAATAAATCAATACATTCTAAGTCCAAGTTATTTCTACTTAATAATTATGTGCTTTTTACGAGTCAATCATCGGTCTAGATCTTTTTCGTTATCATATCTCCGTGATATGCCAAGGCTGCCCTGTCATCTGTTATTTGTACAGTTTTAGTTTATTTAAAATAACAGAGTTACTTATACACCTAGTGTGTTTTTCACATATCAGCCATATTCAATTCACTTTGTAATAAATATTTCTGTAGTAACCCTATTAGAGCTAGAGAAAAGTTTTATTCTTTGATAGGTTATGAATATATTTGTGGAGAGCTTTATAGAAACATTGGAATATAAACCATAATCGATTATGTAGGAGACAAAATTTGTTAAGAATTAATTCAAATTTTACAGTAAACTATAAAATATTTCAGCAAAATATATTTAGGAGAATGCAAATAAGTGTACAAGTGTCAAATTGATTTTATGTGTTCTTAAATTATATTAGTTAATAAGGAATATTGAGTTATCACGACAAAAATATTATACTAAATATTTTTAATTGTTTTTGCGATAGTTGTGAGTCGGAATTCCGCAGATCATAAGTATTTATAATTTATGTATTTTTAGTTAAACAAGTATTAATAGTAAATTGCGAAACATTTTCGGTACAACATTTATAGAAGTACACAAATAAATGTAATATAATAATTACATAACGCTATATTTACAAAAAATGAATTAAATGAATTGTTATAAAATATATTATATTTTTAAATATTATATATCATATATAAAATATATTAAAAAAATACTAATAGTTCTTACATTATGCTAGTCATATAAAGAATGTTAAGAAGCCACAGTTATTAAGTTAAACAAGTAATATATTTAAACTATGAAAATACTATATTAAATCATTTTAATTGATGTTGCCATAGTTGTGGGTTGGAATTCCGTAAAACATAAGTTTCTTTAATTTATGTCCCACAAGAAACTACATCTCATTTGGGCCTTTAACAAGCCCGTGTAAGACTGGATCCCTTGTGACATGCTCATGTGAAATATAATAGTTTGTATAAAATAATAGTATAATAAGCTATTAAGAACTTAAATCTCTAATTAAATTAAACAAGTAGTAACAATATTTTACAGCAACACTAACATTAAGATAACAATTATTACCAAAATGATTAAAAGAAACTGTAGATAAAAATAATATGAAATTTTGATTTTAAAAGCTTTTTTAAGAAAGAAAAAAAATTGGAAATGATTTATGAAACAACTCATCAGAAAAAAATTCACCGAATTAAAGAATCTTGTAGGCTGGATGTAAAATAAAAATCCATCGACAAACATTCTCAAGGATTTTCAACATCCGTATATATTAATCACCGCTCATCCCCCTCATTTTAGAAACCTTTTAAATAGCTTAGACGTATCGGGCAATCAAATTGACAAATTTCACCATTTAACGAGCGATCGGCTGGCAGGACGGCGTGAGATAGGATGGAAAAGCTTTGACACGTGTAGAGAAAAGGCCATAAGGCCGACCCGTGGAGGAAATTTAAGATTTAGCGCTTGTTTAGACGCGAAACACTTTGGATTACCGACAGAACAGCTGTCTAGGGAATGATACCGTTCGCTTGCAACACATGCGACTAGTTCTGCCTATTTTTATTCTTACATAGCACTTTGTATTCTTTAGCATTCAAATATCGATCGATTAAATATATTTTTAAATATCATGCGCTGTTTGCTCATGATACTGAATTCGATATAAAATATTTTTTTCACATTTCTACCTCTATGCAGTATAACAAAAGGTCAACTGGATATGACAACAATCTAATGCAAACATGTAACACCAAGTTCTACGAGAAATAAACATTTTAGATATGAAAGTGAACAAACAGTGAGTCTAAAAGTCGAAGTCGTAAGTCGAAGAAATTTATATAGTAGTTCAATAAGTGTAAATATGTTCAAATAAATTAGTTTTTTTCTATTTAACAGGTTAATTGAAAAGTAAAAAAAATAGTAGCACGATTCGTCATTTGCTTCAAAATAGGCCTCGGTATCGGTGATCACCTCTTCATTCAACGAATATTTCTTCCCAGGAAATAGTCGCAGTGGGTGAGATTTGGAGAATTTTTTTTTCAAATGCGGCCGTTTTTCGGCGATTTCGTCCTTCGAACGGTCCAATAACGCTATGTAATAGTATCTGCTGATGGTCCTTCCTTTTTCAAGTCAATGAAAATTATTCCATCCGCATTCCTTTAGTCAATGAAAATTATTCCATCCGCATCCCAAAATACAAACGCCAGGTTGCCAGCCGACTATTACGCTTTCCCACGCTTTGGAACGGATTCATCGTATGCAGTCCACTCGGATGACTGTCCATTGGACTTCGGAGTGAAATTATGAAGCTATGTTTCATCCATTGTCACATATCGATGCAAAACCTCGGGTTTATTACGCTTGATAATCTTCAAACACTGCTCCGAATCATCAACTCGTCGTTGTTTTTGGTCAAAAGTGAGCTCGCGCGGCACCCACTTTGCATAGAGCTTCCTCTTACCCAAATATTATCTTTAGAGTGTCTGCTATTTCATTCAGATTCAACTTACGGTCATGCAAAATCATTTTTTTTTGTGGAACATCTTTTGGGCGTCTACTGTATTCACAGTCTTCGATGCTCACTTCACCACGTTTAAACTTAGCATACCAATCCTTGATGGTTCATTTTCCTGGGGCAGTATCCGGAAATTCGGCATCAGGCCAAGTTTTTGCTTCAACTGTATTTTTTTCATTAAAAAGCAATATTTTATCAACACGCAAAATTCCTTTTTATCCATTTTTTTCACAATAGCAAAAATTGCTTCACTCAAAATGCTATAATTCACAAACTAATGACCCGACAGCTGTCAAATTTATACACGCATCTTTTGAGGGTTAGGGTTAACTAAAAAACATATGGATTTAATTCTAGTAATGCCATTTATGGGTCAGGCCGGGGACTATTCAACTGATCTGTTATTGTCACATTCTAGAAACTCCTTTTTACCACCTATAGGTTATCTTGACTAGATTTATTTTTTAACGTGGGCTCCGAGCCACAATCCTCCAACCAATGACCAACTTAGAGACCATCCAAGAAGACATCCGGTCTTAGCCTTACTAGCGTTACTAGGATAGATTTCGCAGTAGTAAGGATCGGAGGATCGTTCTGTCACCTGGATCGCTTCGACTACCGAGGCAGTCATATTAAAAATATTGTCCATCATTAGCACATATTTTTCCTCATTCTTGAAACTGTTTGTGGATTTCGTTAAAAAAAATACTCGTCTATCGAAGTAATATGAGAATTGACTCATTTTTTGACAAATTTTCAAAGAAAATTAGTAGAAAGGAGCATTTTTAAAAAATGAGACGTGTGGGATAGGGTTTTCCATTAAGCATTTCCTTGTACATTTTCACGGGTTTTTCTAAGTGTGAACGAACTTATTATTTTCAATTTATATCGGACTGCCATTATAATTTAATTATTTTTTGTCTCTTCAAGGCCAAATTCACCGTTCTTAAGAATTCCCAATTGTTTCACGTACGTTAGCATTGACATGTGCTTCTAAAGCAATCGATGTATCTTGAATGTATTTGAAGATTCCTTCAAAAGAAATAAAATAAGATAATAAAATGAAAATATAAAATAGAATAGAGAAAAAGAAAAAAAATTGTAAAAATGTTTTGTGTTGATACAATATTTATGTTTGAAAGATATATGACTGACAGATGTTCAAACTTATGACGTGACATTTTAAATCTTTCGAAAGTAAAAATCGATTCTGTTGATGGCTTATATTGTGTAAGTAGGTGATTAAGGGAATGCTTAGAGAACATACTTCAATATATAGTACTGTGTAAAATAATATGGTTTAATTCATCAATACTTATAGCTTGCCTTATGAATACGAATAAAACGAGTGTTATAAAATAATAATTTGAGTAGAAAAATATTTTATTATTTACTGTACTCTCTAATCATCTAATGTATCGATTCTCCAAACTGATAATTCGTTCAATAAGAATGCTTTATCATACAAATTTTAAGATGAATGGACAATTATGTTAGAAATCAGGTAGCCCAGAGAATAAATCTGGCCTTTTCTCAAGTAATTTTAGATCTAACTGGTTTAGAATATTATAATAAAAACCTGATTATATGCGTTTTTAATTTGGTTGTAATCGACGAGCAAATTTCTTTATACACAGTAATAACCTAATGCTAACTAACTATCTTTTTGGCTAATTTTGAAACCGTAAATTGCTTCGAATATCATTCACATTCACATCTTTGTATAGTGATTTTTACCGAATTATTTTAATCCTTTATAAAACTGAATTTGCATCTATTTTACTTAAATTATTAGCGAATACCAACTAGACACATCTTTTGAAACTCAAGACAGCCTAAATCCATGTTGCTATATTGCAGTATATAATTTGCAACCCAAATCTCTTATCGAAACACGAAACTTGTTAAATAAATTCTTATATATCTTTTATACATGTTTCATAAAATAAAACGCAAAAGATAACATGTATAAGTCCTTGTCTTGTAAGAAACATTTACGGAGAGTATTATCGTCGGGTGACATAGTAGCGGGAACTTTAAAGGCTTTCTTTTACCTATAGCGCCAAAGAATTACAGTGAATGGTCGAAGCGTGAAAAAGAAAAAATACTCTAAGACTAAAGCGCCGACGAACAGTGACGTCCACGTTACTTTCCTCATCTTAATAGAAAAGCATACAATGTGAGTTGTTTAAGTATTTTATCACTTAAGTCACTAAATTATTTGCTTAACTATATTGACAAACTCAATAATATTAAAATAATAATATTTTCATTCTCAATATATAGAGCCTACGCCTATGAACACTAACGTATCAGTTACTATATTCCTATTTACCTTACCTTGGCGTAGAAATCGATACATGACAACGAAGAGCAGTCAAATGCAAGTCATAAACCATCAAGGCTTACAACATAGAAATATATCTGATGTTCGCTGTTTGCCTACATCCCCAACCACCGGCAATATTTCAGATTGGAAACATGTAATGCGGCCTTGTTAAGCGCAGACTTTTAAATCATCTTATTAAATAGACAGTCGAAATCATACGAGGTAAATACTGGATCGATGCAAATATACGACCGCTAATATTCCGCAAAAATATTATTTATTGGGAAATATCTGGTTTGTTTTAGATTTTAACTGTTATTTATTGAAATTAAGGATTTGTTAACACATTTCAATGAAATATCAACAAACGAAGCAATGTAGTGATGTGTAATAATAATACTATATTAGAAGCTTGCATGTATTTTGAAAATGGGAAGTATCAATGAAAACCGCTGTACTGCAAAATGAGGGAAAATGGATGAATTCTATTTCGAAAGGTTTCAATATTGCGGTTTTATTATTGGCTTCGTTAAAACTGATTAAAATAAATATGTTACCTATTATGACAAGTGATGTAAAATGGATTTGCTACACCAAGCTCGTATGTAAAAACCATGGGTTATTTCAGGAAAGCCGTCCACATCAACACCGAAGCGAAATATGATAGGTTTGATTATAAGAGGTGTGAAGAATCCATTGTTACAGATCGAATATAAAGCTCTTCCGCATCTATTTTACTTACTAGACATAACTTGTTCTGACTACTCATTCGAACCAATGCAGCCTAGCTAGAATAGCTATAGAAATGCTGAAGATGCAAAATGGATCGGTAATTAAATCGCTGCTAAATTAACAACGTTCTTCCTACACTGTATCGTCATAGTGCTCGAAAGACGGGAACAGTTGTACAAAATGATGAAAAATAGTTTAACTTTATATATATGATTCAATATTAATTTCCATAGCCTTTTATACAAAAGGCTATACATGCATCCTTACATGCAATATATATATATATATATATATATATATATATATATATATATATATATATATATATATATATATGTATAGAAATAGCAAATATGATAGGTGATTCTTGAATTTACATACTTTGTGAATTGTAATGCGACTCTGTGAACAACATATAACACTTGAAACACTAAAGAGTGGTGTATCGATGATATAGACAGCTAGCTACTAATAATGCTAAGGTGTTGAGGTTGATGTTAATTAAATAAATAAACATGTGGTGCGAATTTAACTCTTCGGTTTTGAAATAGGTGTTTGTTCAGTAGACTGCCAAGAAGGTACTCGAGTTTTTTTGATAAAAAGAAACCTCCAAACTGGTAAAACAATAAGTCCTGATTTTTACCGAAACCTTGTAAACTGGCTTGATGCAAGCATTTATGTAGAAACAGCTGGTTTATAAAAATTTTTAAAAATATATAACGATTTAATCCAACCTAGACCTGTTTCTTTTAAAAAATCTGATTTATTGATAAAAGCTTATATTATGAAGTTTAAAATTAAATATATTTAATTAATCATATTTGGTACACATTTTATCGAGTAGAAAATATGATGTATTATTAATATTTAATCGTATAGATGTCTACTGAACACTGTGATATATCGCCGCTTGAAGCTTTCTTGCCATTTCTGTTGATGCTCTTTTATTAACGCGGTGCTGTTCAGCTATTCCGTATGTTTGTCAATCCGGCAAAACCGTATCCTGCAATCGAATCAGTGTATCATTCACGACAGTGTGACCAAGAAAAACGCCCTCCTCTCGAAGGAACACGGAAGGGGAGGTAAATAATAAATGAAGGGGCTCGAGCCCGCTGCCTGCAAGAAGGGGGGTCCAAGCAAATTCCGATACACACCGGCAATTTCGGCGAGGGAAAAGGGGAAAAACAGGGTAATAAGATCACGTCTCTTGAGCTGCCGCTGTACGGGGTGGCGCGGTGAAACAATGGCAATGGGATCGGTACGAAAGGGAAATACTCGATACATGATTGATGCTGGTCGGCCGTATCGTAAAATCGAAAAATCGCAGCAGGAAAATTCGTACGAACATTCTGATTCTATTTCGTGACTCGACTGTAGAAATACCTATGTTAAAACGGCTGTAAATATTGACATATCTTGTTTAATAATTCAACTTTGATTTATGTCTTGGTTGCAAATAAACTCTAATAGATTGTTAAAGATACGTTTCATTATATTTTTTATTGTTTTCCATATGTATTTACAAATTTTATCGCTTTGCAATTTTTGCTTTCTATAACTGAAATTTCACCTTTCTTCTTCTTCTTCGCTTTTTAAGAATTTCTAAAATCGATTATGATTAGATTAGTAATTTAGCCTGTTTTTTCAAAGAAATGGCGAGATATTAAAAATTTTATTATAAAATATTATTGGTAGTGCAGCCAATTTGCAGTTTAATTTTAGATTGACAGGTACATATCCCAGTGGTGGGAACATAGGAATAATCAATAGCGATTTGAAGAATCCAAAAGTATTGATGATACCAGAAATTTTAAGACTATGATATCAGCAGCACTTTATTACTGGGAATGATTAACGCCAAATAAGTTATAATTTGCGAAAGGATTTAGAAAACAAAAACAGTTAATTTACTTAGTTTAATTAGAAACTGTTTTATCTAACAGAAAGAAGAAGCAACTTGTTGAAAGGCGATGATATTCTTGCCTATTAAAAAACAGATCGACTCATCTTACTCGTTCACCATTCAGGTAGTTTTAAAATAGATGACCGCAATAGTTAAGGCAGTAACCAGCATTACATAGCACCCCCCTCCTAAAGAAACAGCCACAGATGTACATGGTCGTTATTCCATCTCGACAGCTTATAGTTGTTATAAAAATTGTTTTTGTGTATAAACTGTACCTTCGTGCTTCACATTGAAATTGAACATTTTCGAAATGGCACTGTTTCTACCAAAATTTCCATGGTATGCTCCTATGGAATATTTTTTGAATTTTTGGTCATTACAGAATAGTCTATCACTCAGAAACTGAGCTACTATATTAATACTTATCAACTTCAATCCGCCTTTAGTGGTCTTACACCGTGAACTGTGATGCATGTGCTGGAAGCCTACGAACTAGCCGATTTATTCAAAGCTTGAAAAGCAAGTTTTTTTCTTGGAATAGTTTATGCCTAAATGTCTTAGTGCACTTACAATCCACCTTTTGTGACCTTACAGCTTCAGCTGCAGTGTTTTTGCCTGAACTCCACTTCACTACACCAAAGATTTTTTCGAGTAACTGCGCAACTACTACTAATCCGATGTCAACCTGTCTTCTTGTATTGATAATTAATTTGATTCCGGTTAATTGAAAGAATTCAAAAGAGAATAGCCTTATAATCCTCCCGGACTACTGCTTCGGTTAGAATACGTGAATAAGTTTAGAAAACTACATTTTTATTTTAAAAAACTATTTTATTTAAGGACGACACAAAGAAATTATTAGAAAACAGACCAAACCGTCTCACTCGTTCTTCATTCAGGTAGTTTTAAAAGAGAGGCAGAATGAACAAGAACTTTTCCAGCCAAACGAATTTGAGCTTTGCTTTATTATTCTATGGTATGTTAAAAATATTCATTTTAATCAGATAAACAATTTACAAGTATAGAATATATCGGAAAAATAAATGTTTACGCATATACTAGGGTTACGATAAACAATAAAACAAAACATTTTCGGATTCTCTTAAGTTACTAACTTAAGAAAACTTTACTGGTTAATATGAAGATAAGTATTTTTAATCATTTTAATTTAAAAA
Organism: Rhynchophorus ferrugineus; assembly: GCF_030347505.1. Classification (NCBI taxonomy): domain Eukaryota; kingdom Metazoa; phylum Arthropoda; class Insecta; order Coleoptera; family Curculionidae; genus Rhynchophorus; species Rhynchophorus ferrugineus. The sequence continues at coordinate 49,718,876 of NW_027472580.1, forward strand.
ACAGATTTGTTTCAAAACATTGAAGAAGGAACAAAAAGAAAATGTGGTGATTTTGATAGTCACAAAACGATAATTTATTGTTTACATACGAATTTTCTACAGTACGGCACGGCATCAGACAGGCCTCGTTCTGGAAAACAACGTCCCGTAACGCTGAAAGTGTGGCTCTGGTGCCCGATAGTGTTGCAGAGTCTCCAGAAACATTAATTCGGAGACGTGGTTCCTAGTTACACATTTCTGCATGCAGTTTAAGGCGAATTTTGAAAACTGATTTGAAAATGATCTCGTAAAAAATTCAATTAGTCCAAAAATTGCTACCGAAAGATCCTGATCAACGAGTTGAGTAGAGTAATGCCATACTAAGGCTGTCTGGTCAAACTGATGATTTTTAGTCTAAAATGATAATGAGCGATGAAGCCCATATTCTTCTCAGTGGCCACGTGAATTAACAGAATAGTCGGTTTTGTGGAACACAGAATCCTCAATTAATTCATAAAACATCATGGCATCATCCACTAGGAACATCAGTATGGTGTAGTATTCATGCTGGAAACATTATTAGTCCCTATTTTCTTGAAAATGACCAAGGTGTCGCAGTTACTGTTACTGCTGAACGGTACCAAGACATGATTCAACATTTTCTTGTACCTGAAATGGAAGAGCAAAGACTATGTGGTTTCAGTAAGATGGGGCAACAGCACACAGAGCTCGTTCAACAATTCAACTATTCAAGTGGCGATTTAAAATGGCTAGCCAGATCTCCGGATTTAACAGCACCATAGTTTTCTTTACGGGGTTTTTTAAAATCAAAAGTTTGTGTGAATAAGCTCCAACGATTCAACATATTAAAGACAATATTCGTCACAAAATTAAAGAAATTCAGCTTCAGATGTAGCAAGATGGTATGAAAAATGCCTTAAAAAGAGCCGAAATTTGCATAGCGAATGACGGTCACCATTTAGCCGATGTAATGTTTCAATCATAACGAAAAAAAAATGTAAAGACAATAACCTTATCTTTTCTTTGAGCAAAGTTATAGGTAATCAAAATAGTAGCGGGACTTTTGCCACCTTGTATTTTAAGATATGCATACACAAGGCAATGTTATTGAATATTATGTTCTTATCATTACTATTTATTTCAGTTGGCTGAACTGAGAACAAATGAGCTCATCCACGCATTGATAAATAGTAAAATAGTTACGTTCTTGGTTAACTTCGCAATCATTTTCATTTTAATCAGGTGGTTAGTATAATATATCACACTTCTTCATGACCGTTTAATTAGCCATTGGAAATATTTCTAAAAATTTCTTGAAAGCAACAAAGAGCAACAAAAATGTTTGAAGTAAAAATGACATATAACAGTAAGTTAAATAACAATTTATTCTATTTTGCATTTTGATAGAGCCAAATATTTGAACTTCAACCGACAAAAAACAGAGCACAAAATCTTGAATTGTATAGTGGATATAAAATGTAAGTGTTGAAAACAAAGCTCTAAGGAATGTTGTTAATGCTTGATAACAATGATGATGCCAGTGTAAATATGATAAAATGGGAAAATAATTTTGTTCGTAATCTATTAAATAATTTTCGTAATTTAAACCAGTAATTTTGGAAAAGCACGGATATATTTAACTTACAAAAAATGGAGAAAAGTCGATCTCGATTGAGGCGATCGTAATTTATACCTAGATGGTTGAATGGAAATTCCCTCCACCGTTATAATTTATGTCTAAAAAATTCAGCTTTGGTGTTCGAAGCAAAGCGATTCATCAGATTCGAACTTAATTTGATTGCTTATCGCGACAATGCCCGTGGCGCCTCAATAATTCTTACTGTTTCTGGGAAAGTCCCGGTTAGAATTGGATTTTTGTCGACGCTTGAATGAGAACGGTCGACTTGTTATAGGATCAAGATGGCGACACGATAGTTACTAGTCCTCTAGGAGTTGTTTCTTTCGAACTCCAATTCTGGATAACTATGAAAAGACTTAGTCAAAAGTAGTTTGTTTAAGGATACATTTTGATATTTATAATGATGACATAACTTTGACAATTGAAAGGAAAGATGTAAAAGGATCATCATTTAGATATTCGACAGACTGGAGAGTGGTGTGATTAATTAAGTTTATTTGAGTTTTTATGACTTAAATTTTAGTTTCCACACTTTTATTGTATTTTTGTAAACATAGTAAACACAAAAATAAAAGAACAATTTCGGGATATATTTAAATATTATAATTATTAAGAAGAACTATATGAACTATATAAACAATAATGATAAGAATGAAATTTAAAGACACATGAATGAAATTCATGACATAATTAGTACTTAGTTACACTTCATGGCCATCGTGTAGCAACAGCCGATGAGAAATAATCATATAAGAGAAAACTAGAAATAAATAGCAACATAAAAAAATAAACTAAAGCTTTGATGAATTATACAATTCAGTATATAATTATGCATCTAAAGATAGTTAAATATATGGGCAAAAACAATAAGAAATGAAAATACTCAAATGAAAATAAAATTGTATGCTGTATATGAGTTTTAATTCTAAATATTCAGAACAAAGTATGTTTGATCTATACTATCGTTTGATTTTCGCATATTATTCTAAGTTTACCTATAATCCCCTATAAAAATTCTAGAAACTAGAAAGTTTGTAACTGATTAAAGCCTGCATAATATTGCGCTATGCAACCATACCAGATTTCTTTGTATATTAGACATAGTTAGTTTAGTAAGACATTAATAATTAGAATGAATATGGGAAAATATAAATTTGATGGGATTGTATTAATTTGTACTATAAATAAGTACTATAAATAAGTGCCTCAAAAAACAGTCCACGTTTTTATTAAGAATGACTTAATGAATTACTTTTATTCAACAATGTAGTCATTATAGAAAAGAAATTATGTTGGTCCTAAGTGTTGACCTTTTTTTTATTTTGGTGTCCACCTTTTGTCCAGAATTGAAGAACATATTACTAAAAACTTGGACAAAGATACAAGTAAATCTCACCATAATTTTTGGTAATTTACTGAGAATTACCTAATCTCTTCATGGCTGAACTATCTTGTAGATTATTGTAAACGCATTCAAATTTTATTGCCGAGTCGTTAAACTTGTATGCGTCCGATAACGAAGTATTAATATGTCTTATCAGTTTATCAATAATTTGAGTTTTAATAATTTTTGGTAAATAGTATCAATGTAAACAAAACAGGTTTATTAATTAACGCTTTTGAGCAAGATACCTTATAGTCCACTAAATTTACATCAAATTTGTTCCAAGAGTGTGCAGAAAAAGGAAAAATACTGAGCTGTAAACTACATTCATAGATGTATGGTTTTTGATAAGGTCTCGTACGAGGGTCATAATTATAACTAAACTAGCGACATGCCCCGGCTTCGTACGGGTGCAATGCTGATACTAAATTAAATACACTACAGAAAAAATATGAACGTTGTATATAAAAACATAGCGGCCCGCTCCGACTTTGCACGGGCATAAAATATATATGCCTATGTCACTCAATGAAAACATGATTAAAATCGATCCAGTATTTTTGGTTCATTCATTACTGCCCTTGGCCTGCACGCATTAAATTTGGAGTAAAACAATTCCTCTTCCCCTATACTTACTATGAAGATTTCCTGCTATCTTTGGAATATCTAAATTCATACAATTTTTATTACATTACATGTTTTTAAACGCAAATTTTAAATTTGTAATATCTCCGAAAATATTTGTTTAATTTACATGCTGTAAGGAACCATATTGATCTATATTAATTGCACACTGTATTTAAGGTACTTAATTCGATAAGGATTAATGCCGTATTGCTTAAAATAGCTTCGTAAATAAGCCATTTTCTCACGTAAAAAGTAAACAATAAAAATGGTTAATGTGGGTTATCCCTAAAAGATAAACATATACCATCGCGGACTTTTTTGTAGACCTTTTTATGGTGTACAATACTGAGTACATTAATTTGATCTAACTCGTAGGGTTTGGCAGCGTTTTTGCTAATTGCTAAATAAGCCTACAAAAATAGGTTAATTTACGACATCACGTTAGAAACCTCTAAAATTAGCAATGTTGCCTTAGTATATTATGCATGTATTATACATATAAACCTTCCTCTTGTCACTCTATCTATTGAAAAAAACCGCATCAAAATCCGTTGCGTAGTTTTAAAGATTTAAGCGCACATAGGGATATAGGGACAGAAAAGGCGACTTTGTTTTATACTATGTAGTGATTAAGATTCCACGTGGCCCAGACTGAATACTAGTTAATATATTATGGATAGAACATTCAGAGTGCCTACTTATAATTAAAGGAAATAAAAGCAGAAGTAGTAAAGGACAGTGTGATGGTAACGAAGCTTTACCTAATGTCTACCTATTATGTCCCTGAGTTGAAAAATAATACAATATCTTCTACTGCCATACTGCTAACACTATTACCATAACGGCTGTAGACGATGACCATGAGGAAACAATAATAAAATGTAAATGTTATTAGAGAAAAGTAATAATTGGACCTCAAAAAATAATGACGAATCACAGTAGAGAATAATTCCGTCCATGTCAAGTTCAAATGTACAATATCCAAATGCCATATGCTAACACTATCAAAATATTAGGGAATGATGTTGGTCATGAAGCTATGACGAAATACTCATGTGAAGAAGAAAATAGAAGAAATCGACATTCGGCTTATATCACTTGAGTTCTGCACAATTCCTCAAGCAGAATCAGATAAATATATCGGAATATATCTCTATCGTAGGTTAAATTGAAAACATCATATTAGACAAAAAGCAGAGCAGATTAGACTCAAAATCAAACAGCTGTACTGGTTAGTCGGAAGATATTCTCAACTTGACCTATAATCAAAGCGATTGGTTTATCAGTCAATTATAAAGACAGTTTGGACCTATAGGGAGCAAACATAGGAATGCACTAAAAAATTAAACCAATCAGTAATTCAACACACCCAAAACAAACTTCTACAATTAATTAGAAATATTATCGCTATGTAACCAACGAAGCACGATTACGTTGAAATCAAATGGATACACGAAGTGATCCAAGATTTCGACTTAAAACATGAAATAAGATTACTAAATCCTAGTAACCTGGAAGTAATAGAGCTACTGGATAACAGGCAGGAAATCAGAAGATTGAAGCAAACCAAACTATACTAACTTGTTTATACACTATAGTATCTTCTTAGCTTTATAGCTTAAGCAGATTAGTTATATTTTAATTTTTTTTGGGGAAATAATAAATTAATTTTCAAAATTAAGATTGTACTAAGCACATCTAATCTAAGATGTAATTTTTAAAAAAATTTTAGGTATATTTAGGTATTTTAGGAATTAGAGTTGTGCGTCATTTTTAAAACGATCGTAGCACAAACTGTCTAAATTATCAGCCCAACATTAATTTTTAACAATGTTTCCAATGTAATTTCAATAGTATTTTTAACCTGAAACTTGAAAAAAAGTTTATCATACTGACGCATAAAAAATCCATCTTTGAACCAACGGTGTCGTAAAAAAAACAATAAAACATTCTTAAAAAAATTGACTACCGTTCTTTTCCAAGGCTATCTTGATAGGATCCATACCGTTCCGCTCGGTCGTGCTCCGGTTCGTTCTCCCGCGAAGAAACGACAGGGAAAAATCTTTTTGGATGGCATATTTACCTGGAACAAAATTAAATTGAAATAAGGGGTGGGAATCTGGGTTGCGCAAACATAAACCGATCCAGCAGATAGAAGCGGCGTATATTAGTTTAGCTGGGTTTTAAGGAAATATTTGCATTTTTTTTTCGCCTGCCTATATCTGCGAGATTTGCGACACTCGGCACAAAAACCCAGGTAATATCGCGCTGATACAATACGAAAGAATTCATTTATTTTCCTTTTTGAATTAGATCGCACAAAAAGTATGATTTATATGGCTTGGATGTTCATAAAAAGAAAAATAAATTATATTTTATGACGTTCAATGCCTTCATATATCTTACCAACTTACATAATGAATATTATTAATATATGACAAAAAATAAGCTACTGTTTTTTGTTATTTTTTATAAATACATTTTAGAGTCTCCATTTACCAACGAGGGATTATCTGTACTGGACATACTGTTTAATGTGGACTCCGAACCACGTTCCTCGGCATTAACCCTACCGACTGGCCATTGACCAACTTAAAGACCATCCTAGAAAACATCCGGTCTTACCAAGCGTGGTTACAGGCTGACTGGGAGGGTTATTCCTTGTTGCCTATAAAGCTATTTAGAATTACAATCGCAAACCTAAAGGGCATCGATGTCCCAGCAGGATACGAACCCGCGAGTACCACAAGAGAAGTAGAGAACCGCACTGTCGCCTTAACTACTGTACCAACCAAGCCGGCTTTCTCCTTATTAGATATTTTAGAGTCCCTTTCTTAACAGCAGGTATAAAATAAATGAAAATTATTATTAGTCGTAAAAGTATTTTCATAATTTGCTTTTACTATAAACTTATTGCTATTTTGGAAATCTGTATATTAATCGGCTTAGCGAAAGTGAGTTATTTAAACAATATTAAACGAAGTTATTTAATTTTAAGCAATGCTTTGTGTTACTTTCGATTATTCCCGTATTGTTGGAAATATTAAAGAGTTATGGTAAGTTTGGATAAAAAAAAAACGATTAAGAATAGTATGATCAAAAAAATAAGTTATATTTTACATTTTTTGTTGGAGAGAAAACAAATTAAGGTGTCTGCTTTACTAGAAAGTATATACAGCTGTGAAAGAAAAACACGATATTGTGAAAATTTCATCCCAACATAGATTAATAAAATTGGAGAATAACAATAATTGTATGTTTTCTTTACTTACAAGATATTTTGATTTTTGAAACAACAATATTGATTTAATTTGATGTTTGATGAAGAGAATGAAGAAAAGACAAATTGTTCTTGTTATTAATTGATATGGTTCTGAAAGCATAGTATATCATTGTAGCAGAAGTAATTCTAAAGGTTGTTAAGATTTTTATGCAAATTTTACTGGTATTAACTTCTAGTTAATTTCAAGTTTCATTAGTAAATGGATTTCTTAACAAAGTATTAACATAATATTGCAGAAAATAAATACGTTAAATTGTGCATCAAAAGTTAAAATGAATATTCCATAGAAAATTAACAGCTATAAAACAAATTCATAGAACTCTAATTCCTCATTTGTTGGTGAGTTTTTATTTCCCACGAGGGACATAAGACAAAGTAGAAAGCAATCGTTAAATGAAAACTATAGTAGTCAAACTAAAGTCTTAATCAGCCTGTTGTATTTATTGTTATTCTAATATATATTTTAGGTGACAAATTAAAATTAAAACATATTAAAAGATAAGAACTATATGAATATATAAATGAAGTAATGAAAATACGCAGGAGTTAAAATTAAATTAACTACATAATTTGCCTAGAGATAATACATAGGTAACAACATAAGGTATGTGTATCTTGCATCAATTATTTACTTTATAGACCTAAGTTTTGGACAATAAATAGTTAATTTAATGATTGTAAAGACACTACTTCAATATGAATACATTTCCAAATTGTAAAAGATAAATTACCTAATTGTATTCAATTATATATCAATTTCAATATTGTTTTATTTATATATTCTCTGAATTAATTTACAAACATGTATTACTTCATTTATTATTCCATATTTATATTAATAACGTATTGGTGAGTGTTAGTTATTGAGATAGTTTACATATATTTTTATATGTTTTAATATGCAGAAATTTACTATTTTAATCAATTTTATATATCAAATATATTTTCTGGCCTTATATCGAAAATACTGTAGTGAAGTTTAGGCCACAGGGCGCGCGCATAAGTTATTATTAAGATTAGTTTCAATATTCAGTGCAGCTGTAAAAATATGTACAAAGCCATGTATTCGTACTGCAAACAACAGTTTCATTGTTTAAATAGCGACGTTGGGTGATGTTATTTACATGGTGATGCCAATTGACGATTGAAATCCCGAATAGCTTCAATAAATCAGTGCATTTCCTATCTCTTAATGCTATTTTGAATAATGGGTTAAAGAGGATTAGCCTTTCGCATGATTTATAAGTCGATAGCGGCGAATAAACGAGACAACCATCGAAATACCTTTGCTTATTTCCATCTGTGTTTACCTTTTTCGGAAATATTTTTATTTCATTATCAGATTTTCAATATTTCTGTAAAGTAATGACGACAAAAATAGCAAGGATTTCTGTTTCCGCTAATATTTCTATTCCCTAAGATATAGAAAACTTGAATTTAATATGTGTCTGCTTGTATAGCAATCGTTTTTGTTTAGGTACTACAACTGAAATCCTGTTTAAACTTGTTGATTCATTATTTGAGACATTTTTTAATTAGAAAATATAGAAATATCATATTTTAACTGTTAAAAATTATTGTACATACCTTTTAGGTTCGGTAAATATTATCACAGCATACAGTAGATTTTTCATCAAATTAACAGTTGAGAGCCGCGTAATACAAATTAAAAATATATATAAACTTTTCCACAAGCTTGTATATATAAAGGATAAAAATATAAAGTTCCTTATTTCAAAAAATAGCATATGATATAAGATAGTAATATTGTCTGTTGCCGTAAGCCTATATAAATCTATTATTTTTTACATTGTAGATGTTCATTTCAATTTTATTTTAATTGATTTATTTGCTTAAATCGACAGTTTTCTTCAATATAGTATAATATAATCAGTAAGTGAAAATTTCCAGTAATTATTGTTCTACTGCACATTAAATGGCCGTCTATTCGAAAGATGGAATATTTTTATAGGACAAATTATTAGGGATATAATTTGAAACTCCTGAATTAAAAATCAATTATACATCTAACTGAGAAAACTAGTTTGATTTTCCCAATGAGCTATTTATAGAAATATTGTTTTTATTTTGAATAGCAAAAAAATTGTAGTTGAAGAGCATATAATGATAAAAGAGATATATCGTTAGGAGTGTAATGGTCGGAAATGCTTCCAGAGGTTCAAATAAGGTGAGTTCCGAGTGGAAGCCAAAGAACATTCAAGACCACATTTCTGCATCCATGACGAAGACATATAATTTTGATATGAAGATCTTGTTGTGTATATAGTGGGAGCAACTAAACATGGTGTACTAGGAATTGCTAAAACAGTAGAAAACGACCACAGATGTATGTTGTATTGACATGTATGTTGGCCTTGGCCAACTTATGCGTTAGAATTGGATATTGAAACAAAAATAGCTACTTTATCAAGAAAATCATAATAAAGTAATCGTATCAGCTGCACGTTGCTCAAGAGCTTAAGACCTGTTTTGAAACGTTAAAATGGGATATACCTTCCCGCTGTATTCTCCTAATACTCACGGGATAGATATGAATACCGTGCAATATAATACATCTTGTTGTATGTGGCCAAAATATGATGTTATGTTTGAGTGCTTTATATATTCTGTTCTCCGACGGTTAAAACAAGTGAATGGTAGAATGTGTGGTCTAAGGATATCGGTTGCCGAGAAAAACATCGATATTTCGATATATTGGAATATGGATATATTACTAAAGATATAACTATATTTTTAAGAAAAAAAAAACAAAAATACTGCTACGTCGACTCAAGAAATATTATCGATATATCCTTTAAACATTTTAAAAACTAGCGATATATTTAATAAATATTTAAAATTAACTGACAAATATAAAGGTTTATTAAAACTAATTATAAGGTTATTTGTTAAATTTTTTTAAAAGTTTTTTTGAGAAAATATCGGCTAACAAAAATATCGATATATAGATATATCGGTAAAAAAATAACGGAAAAAATATCGATATATCGATATTTTCTCGTTAGTGCTCAGTTAGAGGGAGTGTATATATGACGAAAATAGCTGAATATTTTAACGTTTGACAAGTGACTGTATTTGAGGCAATGAGAGCATATACAAAACATGGTAAAATACCATAGAAGAGTAATAGTAAGCGAAACCCAAAGTTAACTGTCAGAAACCGACAAGCATTAAAAAGGTTTGTGACCAGACAATATAAGAACACCGCGGCAAAAGTAAGAATACCACTCAACCTCCACTTGAGTAATAGTGGCGAGAGCTTCCCAAAGCTAACATTAATGTAACAGCTTCGATTATGAAGCACTATATAAAGCAAGCTAACGCTAAGCTATGGAACAGGTGGGGCAACGATCATAAAACCTGGACAATTGATGACTGGAAGAATGTGGTATAGTCAGATGGTTTCCTACATACGGCCGCGTCTATATACCACATGTTTTCGACAGCCTAGCAAGAGGGATATTTCGTTAAAATTTCGACGACAATATCACAGAATTCAATAGGTCCTCTTATTAACTGGTTAGGCTACTACGTATGAATACGAGGGTCACTGTTTATATTTCGGGAATAGGAAAAAACAAATAGTTAAGCTGCGAATTCATTTTTATTGTTTTTCAAAGTACTCGCCACGATGATCGATACAGTTTTGTATAAGCTTAAACCAATTTTCAAAGAATTTATTCCATTCTGAATGAGGTATCTTCAAAATATGATTTTTGAACGCTTCAATAGCTTCTTCGGGCGATGAAAATCGTTGACCATGCAGTTTATTCTTCACGGATGGGAACAAAAAGAAGCCATTGGGTGCCAAATCAGGGCTGTACGGCGGATGATCCATCAATTCAATGCTTTGAGTGCTCAAATAGTTTCTTGTTTGAGCCAATGTGTAAGAGCTCGCATTGTTATGATGAAGAACATAGCGAAATACGTCTCTTGCTTGTTTTCCCTATTTCACCGAAAACTTCTGGCAAACAAATAGTTGTGCACCAATCAGAATTTACTGTTCTACAATTGTCTAGAGGTACTGTTGCAATATAACCAGTTTTCCCGAAGAAACAGGCCACCATTTTCTTTGAAGTGCTTCGTGCACGAACAGCTTTTGTTGGACTTGGTTCATCTTGGAACACCCATACAGTCGACTGCTGCTTACTTTCGGGCTCATACGAATATATCCATGATTCGTCACCTGTCACGATTTTATAAGCATTCTTAAGCATTTCTTTGGACCAATAGAGACGAGCATTTTTTTGGGCGATTGTCAAATTCTGTGGGATCCAACGCGAACATAACTTTCGCACAGCTTAGTGTTCAGGTAAAATCGCATATATTCTGGTGGAACTAATTCTTATGGATGCCTCAATCCCACAATAGGTTACATGACGATCTTGCTTAATCATTTCGCACATAGCATCGATGTTTTCTGGCAGAACAGCCGATTTTGGACGACCTTGGTGGTGGTTTTTGACATAGCTTCATCGCCAAAAGTCAAATTAAGTTGATTGATACCAATCTACGTCAAAAATCGTAAAAAATTGTAAATCATCGCACGAAAATGTTTACGATTCATTTCTATTTTTTACCGAGACGAAACTTTCAACTAAATATAAAATAAATAGTGTCCGTGCGACAAAATGTACGCATATAGTCAAAAATGTCAAACTTTACGATGTAACCGTCAGATGGACTCACATGACAACAACATTGCCAGTTCCCGAAATATAAATAGTGAACCTCGCATCTCGACATCTTCATTAATGAAGATATTAGTATGTAAAGTATATTCCAAGATGATAGTGCATCAATACATACTGTGAAAAAGATTCAATCTTGGTTTGAGGATTATGAGAATATTATCAAACATTTTCCATGGCCAGTTGCTCTTTGGCATTACCGTCTATTCCGGCTAGTAATATATTAGGTTTGACTGAACAGCAGTTTAGTTCATTTGAAGACATCACAAATTGAATTGATTCTTGGATTACTTCCAAACTCGGTGAATTTTATCGACGGGGAATTACCATGTTATCCGAAAAAATAGGTTCCCCGACTAAATATTGAAATTTTCCTATGTAATAGAGCTTTAACATTTTAAAAAATAACAGCGGTTTTCAATTTGTCCGCTTAGTAGTAATTAGCTTATTCAGTTTACTTTCAAATAAACTTTGAGTAAAAACATTACGACTTAATTATAATTCCTAATAAAATGTAATATTTTTGCAAATATTGCTTTATTGTAATATAGTTTTGTTATAACATATTCTCTTTTTTTTACTTTAATTATAGGAAATGATCTAATCGAATACATGGAGTATTTCAAGACTCTATGGGTTACAATTTGGAGGTGTAGGCGAGCTTATTTAAGGCAGCGCCCTTAGAAAACCACCTCCAACTTCTGTGTTGTGCCTTGTGGCATTGTGAAACTTCCCGTTTCACTAAATCAAAACCGTTTTTATTTACCGGCAAAGAAAATACGGTCGGATAGCAGCCACAGTCTGAATATTCAATTTAAAGTTGGAAAAAAGTTTCGGACTTTTATTATCCTAAATCGACTGATAACAACGTAACCGTGTTACCATTTGGGCCGTTAAAGGAAAACGATTCCGGGGCTCCCTGGAAAACTTTCTCGGGTTTTTCTCTTTTTTGCGCCTCGCTCCTGTTTCCCTCGCCGTTCCGGATCGGTGTCTGTGTATGTGTGGGTCGGACGTCGGGAGGAGGGACGTCGTCTGGCAATGCTAACGGGAATTAGGAGAGGGAGAGAAAGTTGATACAATGACTCTAAATAGACGTGTTTTATGGCAAACGCGCTAAAAGGAATTTCTCGGCATTGCAAGGTTCGACGTTTTCAAAAGGCAGGAAATATTTCGCCGATTGTCCGTCGCCAGGCGCTATAGAATAGCAGGAAACCGCAATTTCCCTCTCCTGATACGTATAATTTTAGAGGGCTTGAAAAGCACACATCCATCTCCAATAGTTCTTAAACTGAAATTGTTCATATTAGGTTTGCTTGTGATTATCACAATTAAATTAGCTTATTGAGGGAATGATTGCCGTATATATTATCCTCACTACACCTTCTCTGGTATTTCTGTAACTATATTCATGAAAAGTTCTATTATTAAGCTTTATTACGTAGGAATAGTAAATTTAAAAAATATATATATATTTGAAATAAATAATAAATCAGCATAATAGGACAAGTGTGCCCGGTGTTGTCATTGCTACGAAATGTGTTGCTGACCGATAAATAAATTATATTTTGACGCTTGACGTAAAACTTCTAACATTATTTACCAAATACGTTAGCCGCAACACTTATGGCTTCAGATAATGATGTTATTGTGGATTAATCGTTCAAAACTCAGTGAGAAAATTGTTTGGTTTTGACTGAATACATATGTCTACACAGCTGCAACTTACATTTTTTAATTACAGCATTTTCTTTGGCTCTTTGTTGATCTAATAATTATATTTATCTATACCTTGTGTTTAATCGACACAACGCCATGCCACACAAATCGATATGTGCTGGTAACTCGCCAGAAGTTTCAGAAGCTTGATTGGTAGGTTCTTATGCATAACCTTATAGTCCGGATTTGGTACCAAGCTTGTTGTTAATTTTTCCCTTAACCTTAAGACAGACTAGTAAATATCAACCGTTTCTTTGACAATAGAGACAAGGGCTTCAATGAGGGAGCTATAAGAGAATTACCTTCAAAATGACAACAAATTATTGCACAAAACGCTGCATATTTGACATAAATTAGATTCAAATATAATATGTTAAATAAAATTTCAAGATTTAAATATAAATATTACCTAATTTTTCCTAATAATGTCTGAGATTTTACTTTAAAGAAGAGAACTGAGAGAATTTCAAATTAATTTACAGTCCTTTTAGATATTGTATTTTTTTTTAATATTAAAAAATAACTCATTAATCAAACACCTGATGATCTGGTATTATAATAGATAATTTTACATTTAGGTGAAACATTTGTTTGTATGAAACACACACTTACTACACTTATTACATGAAACCTGGTTTAAAATAGTTATAGTTAGATCATTATATATACAAAAAGTTAAAGGTAATCAATATGTCAACACTTGCGATTTGAACATAGAAGATAACTTAAATGATTTAAAAGCTAGGTACTACAAAAATATCGGCGTTTAGGTGTTATCGTTTCATGTGGTATCGTGTGACAGGAATTCGAGCGAAATTGATGTTTAAAAAGATTAGGGAAGAAAAATGGACAAGATACGAAACTAGTGTCTGAAATATGAAATATTTCAAAAACTATTTTAGTCGAAATAAATAAGTGGCCATAAATAACTTTAACATTCGAACTGTTGTTAAGTAAATTTATGTTAAAATATATATCTGATTTGATTTATGCTTCAAGATGAATGATTTTCTTTCACCGATATCTACTGGAAGGTCTTGGAATTTTTAAAAATATTTATAAAATGAGGCATATAAATATTGTTATATTCATAAACATATTGATATATTAATATATATCAATTATATAAATATTGATATATAGCAGAATTCCTAAATATATGATCCAAAAGATATTACAAAATTCTAAATTACCTAATTAGCAAATTTTCTCCGAAAGTAACAATAGCAACTTCATCTAATTATCCATTTAGGCATCCGATCTAATACCATTTTGAACATTTTGACCAAATCGTTATTCTGATGAAGAAACGTTTGTAGTTCTTGGACAAAAGTTTGTTTTACTGTTCGATTGTAGAGTACACAAACCTACTACCGGATAGTAGTGGAATGCTGCTTGTATCTTGGATTACATTAACTTTTCTTCTCTTCGGCATTGTTAGTAATAAAAGCAAGAAAATGTCTTGCACAGTAAATATCTGACTAAATAATAACAAACATAAAATACATTAAGTATGCTTTACCATAAATAGTCACTACATATCTTAACTTTCATCTATTCACTTATTTCATTTATTTCCATAAATATTTTAAAATGAAAACCAAATCGGTCCAGTTGTTCTCAAGTTCTAGCGAAATTAACGAACAGCAATTCATTTTTGTATATAGAAGATAGAAGATTTGATTTATAAAATTAAAGAAACTCTAATCTGTTTTGCGAACCGAAATTATTTTTGATGGGCTTTTATACTAATTTAATATAGCTGTTCCCTATGGAATACATTTTCTGTTAAATCATTTCAATTAATTCAAAAATCAATATATCTAGTTTGGTTGAAAGAATTCGGAAAAAATCAAACTCAACATGAATAAACATGACATAAGTGATTATTAAACAAGAAAAACGAAAGGGTTATATTCGCGAGTCGAGACAAAGGCATTTAAATTTCTCCCCATACTAAAAACGAAAGGCTTTTTGTTCGCCTGTCAGAAAAGCAACAGACCAGGAGGGGATTTATCATTTTCTAGGCCGTAAAAAATGTTTGATCGATGTTGTGGCGGTTGAATCATCATCCCCGAACCAAGTAGGACACCAATACAATAAAATGAAAAATATTGAAAATATGATCCCAAAAAAATACATTCATTTTTTGTATTTTTTTGGGATCCCAATAATATTTTACTAGGATTCTTATCAATAAAATGCGATTTTTTATATTCCATTGAAAAATAACAATTACTATTCATATATACCACATTTGACTGGTATTTTTAAAACATAACGTTACGTCTTTTTTACGTTACTTTTACTGTTGCTTTCTACTGCAATATAATTTTATCTGGTATATTATCATATCACTAAATTCAGTTTTAAAATTTAATATGCAAATCGTTTATTAACAATGTTCTATTAGCTTTAAAAATAGTGTTTAAAAAA
Organism: Rhynchophorus ferrugineus; assembly: GCF_030347505.1. Classification (NCBI taxonomy): domain Eukaryota; kingdom Metazoa; phylum Arthropoda; class Insecta; order Coleoptera; family Curculionidae; genus Rhynchophorus; species Rhynchophorus ferrugineus. Next base: position 49,734,673 of record NW_027472580.1, read on the forward strand.
TAAATAACAGTTTAACAATTTCGTTAATTAAGCCCTCATGTTTTACCTCGACTGATTGAAATTTTGGAAAATTATTCTTAATATATTCCACTATTAGATATTAACATTGATTAATATAATAGAACCTAAAGGTGAAATAAAGGCGAAAATATATTCCTTGGTTAGTTTTAGGAACACAAGAGACATAGATTTTTAAATGTTTAATTAAGTAATGTGAAAATTTATTTAAAGGAAGTCGATATAAACTATAAAAAATAATGATACAAATCAAAAGGTTTCCAAAAGCTAATGTTAGATTTCGTATTGTTGTATTATTTTAAATAATTATTAAAGATAAAGGATGTACAACGCATTAACTTTAATGCTGAATTAGAGGCATTATTTCAAGTGTTATATCAGGCCCTAACTGATCTTGAGATGTACACTGCTCCCAACTGCCCTGTATTGGGTTTCAACTTTAGAAAATAAAGAAAATTTTTTAAAGGGTAATTATTCATAGGGTAGTACTATTACTATGATTACAGATATCAGAGATCATTCTCTTAATACTGTTTTTTTTTATTAAGTAAAATTGTTAGAAAAGTTTAATAACTAGCGTATTCAATGGTATAAGTTATAATTAGTGTTGGGAACAATCGACTGAAATCGACTATCAACTGTTCAGTAAATGACTAGTTTTTACTATCGACTGTTTCAGTCGCTTTCTTGGTTCGACTGATTTTACTAGTGACTGTTTTCAGTCACTATTTTCGTTCCGGCTGATTTTATTACTATTTACTATTGACTGTTTCAGTGGTTTACTATTTTCGGTTCTACTAGTTCATTCGAATGATTTTTAAAAATGTGGCTGTGTCGTCCTAGTCGCGACCTTGAAAGTATGCACCGAATTTATGATTATATAGATTTATATGTAATATATGTGGTTTTATGTTTTTTTTTTGAGTTTGCTTGTGAATAACTATATATTGTAAATTAAAATAGCAGCATTTTCGAACCCTAGTTTTCGAGGGCAAAAAAATAAAATTGTAAATGATAAATAGTAAGATACTTTTGACTGGCATAATAGGCAATAATTTGGGGTGGTATAGCAGGTAATGCTTTTCTGATAAACTTTCACGATTATTGTCCAAGCCTTTTGTTTGTCAAAACTTTTTTCCTAAAATCTTAAAAACTAAAATTAGGTTCCAAAGGTTTTAGAAATTACATCGATTCCAAAAGATTTGAAGAATTTTTTGCAGCAGCCGTTAAATTTCTTTTAAAAATATTAACAGTAAAGAGGTGAGTCAAGTATATTAAATATTTGTAATAAATATATTTTCTGATAGGAAAACTCTACTATTCAATAATGTATTTTGATGCCTATTAAGAAGAGCACCACAGTTTTTATTTATTGACGAATGGACTATCTTAACAGAATGTGTTCAACTTAAACCCATTGAAATAATGACCTCCGAATTATCTGGTGAAAGATATCCCACGATGTTTTTAGTTATACTGTTAATAGTAGGACTGTAATATTCCATCAAATCCAGGATGTTAACAAGCGAATGGGGAAAAAATTACAAAATCGTCCATTAGATGTCATCAATAAAAGACTGGCAATTTTATAAAAGGACACGACATGCGGGAGATCCACATTTTTAGATCCTAGATTTAAAAAAGCAGGATTTGGTATTAATTTGGTAGACAAATAATGCAGAGGCGATACGAAAAGTTATCACAAATTAGGTATCTTCCATTCTAACTTCAAAAAAAAAAACGAATATAGTTGCACAACTCGAAATTCAAGACACAACTATTGACCAAGAATGTATTGACATCTGGAGATATTTTGATAAAAAAATGGCTAGAATGAAAGAAGTAATTACTCCAAGCACTACAGCTGCTTTACAGATTAAGCAACATTTGGAAATTCCATTTAGTGGACGTTTAGAAAACCCAATGGATTTTTGGCAAGCCCATAAAATAACACTACCTGAATTATATCAGTTACACGTAAACTATTCCTTTATACTCATAACATGTGTCCCCTCGGAACAATTTTTTCAAAATCTGGGCAAATAATTAACGATCGAAGAAATCGTCTCACGGGAGAAAAGTTGAACATGGTAATATGCCTGAGCAGTATTTTAAAAATATTTCCGTTCAAAAATAAACAAAACTTTTATTTAAAAAGGGTCTGGTAGTTATTGTATAATTATTTCTAGGTTCGTCATGGATTAGACTTTCCAATGATTATATAAAGGTATACGTTTACATTTTATTTAGTAGTTATGGTTATTGAACATCTTTAGTTTTTAGGTTTTGTTTAAGTTGTATTGTACTATTTCCATTTATTATACTACGTTATTTAAAAATAGCAATTAATATATTAAAACACGATGAAACATTTGTGGTGTTATTATTCCATTCCTTTTTACAAATCCACAGAACATTCAGTAATTCTACTTCCTTTAAAATTATATTATTTATTACATGTTATTAGAAATTAGTAATATTTTTTTCTTTTTCTTTTTTAAAGTTAGAACGTGAATGAATATATATACATCTCTGTCTCGCATATACTACCGTTGGAGTCACAATTTATAAGAATTCCTACATCTTCGTCTGAGATCACAAATTGAAAAAACAGTCGAACCGTGCATATGAAAATAGTAATTACTATTTTCAGTCGCTATTTTTTTGACTATCGATTGTTTCGACCGTTTTCAGTCGATAGTTCCCAACACTAGTTATAATATACCTCCAAAAAGAGCCCCTAGTAATACTTGGTTCACTTGTAGTTCATCTTAATTAAGTTAAAAACATTCCTCTTTGAAGTTTTTGATGATCTCTTCGGTGTTTTGCTTTTTCAAGTCTCCTTCCCCCATCCCCCGCCCTCGATTTATTTAAAATTCGGCAACGAATAAATAAAAATTGGAAAAGTTTCGGTCGGTAAGGCAGTATATGCCCGACGTCAGTTTCCTTTATGGTAGTCGGAGGAACATTTTTTGCGGGGCCCTCGTTGTTCGCCTTTGGTGCGGTCTCGACCCAAATTGGAAGCTTTTGTTGTTGAAGGCATCAGAAGTTTTTTAATCAACGACTAAAACGTGGAAGTTTCATCATATACTTGTTGTTATATTTTTTTGTATTTTTCGTTAAAATGTTACCAGATACTCTACGGTGGTTGGTTAAATAATGAAAATGATATCGAAGTATTGATAATATAATCTGGGAAAAATTCCAGAAGCTAATTTTAGAACTCTTTAAAACTTTTTGAAATATTTGTGCATATGCTCCTTAGATGAATATTATATTATCATAATAATTTCATTGGTAAATATAATTTTACTAAATGATTCAATTAACACCTTATTGATTGATAGTCAAAATGCTGGTTTTGATGAGGAGCACAGTCATGAAATTTAAAGTTAAATAGATGAAATGTTTTTTCTAGTAATAAGCTGGATTTTAATAATCTACTGACCATTTTAACAATGTATTAAAGCAGCCATAATAAAATGTTTTCAAACATTTTCTGCAAACTTTGGAACACTCCTTGTATAAAACATTATCCTATTTATTATATCTCCTGGAAATCCTTCACTCCTAACTTGTCATAACAATAACGAATGAAAGCTCGCGTCCACTGTCAGCGAAAGATAAAAATGAGAGTAGCTCCACCGACAATTCGTTAATCCCATTGGAATATACATGAGGGCGCTTAGAAATCAGCTTCGAATAAAATCGGTCCTTTATATATTTTCATAAAATTTAAACTTTCTCTAAACAATATATTTCAGTTTTAATTCATGTTATTGCTCATAAATATTTAATAATATTAATATTTTTCAATATTATTTAATGCAAAACATATAATACATAGCTTTGGATTAGATTAGTTTATAAATTATTGTATTATTCATGGTATTTTAACATACATCAGTTTTAAAAAATGGATGAACAAATATAAGTGCAGAATGTAAGGTAAACTTTTTAAAATCCAAACATCATCAATTTTATTTATAGTGGGAGTATAAGCTGTCAAGTTTATAACTGATCATTTTCAATGACATTAAATAGGACTCCAAATATGCCAAAATTTAGCAACAGATCTCAAAACAATAACAAGAACACAGAAGAAAATGTTATTCTTGTTGTGTTGGAAGTAGTTAATTCATTAATGAAGTTTGCCCAACAAGAATGGTAGCAAAAATTGTAGTAACTGGTAATAATTAGACATTTATTTTAATCATGATTTATTTTACTGATTTAATTTTTATTTTATAGATGAGATATAGCTAAACATTACTTAAAGTGAAAGTCGAAGAATGTGAAATAAGAAAGAAAAACAAAAGAAGAAATTAGACAGTATTTTGCTAGGATGCAAGAATGCTGAAGAGTGATAGTATGAAAAAATTTAATTTGCTAATAAGAGTAGACCTGGATCAAATAAATAAAAAATAAAACTATCAATGACACCGTAATGAACTAATAGCTGCTTCTTGGAAGGTTTAAGGGTTGAACAAACAAGGAAAAGATAACGCATTTTTATATAATAGTACAGTAAATAAATTGTTTTATAGATATAATGATGTATTGACTGGAGATTTATTTCAGCTGAAAAGCACGAGGTTAAGTTCTGTAATCTCTTAATCGGAGATAAATTGGAGAAATGAATAATATGAATTATGATATGATGTGATATTTTATAAAATATCGATATATGGTTTTCGATATTCTTTAAAAAATTTAGAAAAATTTGGTGCAATAAGTATAAAAAATATGGATTTTTTTAAGAAAGAATAAAAATAGTGAAATACAAGCCTAAAAGTATATATATAATATCTCAAAAAGTAGTAATATTTTATTTTTTAAAGATTTCTTTAAGAAAAAATAAAAATAGTGAAATACAAGCCTAAAAATACATATATAATTTCCTAGTAGTAATATAAACCTTTAAAATTAAGTAAAAAAAATGACCATCCCCATATGCATAATGCTGATGCTTAGCATAGTTTGGGAACGATGAAGATCTAAGTTAAGAACATATAACAATAGTTAGTATATGTTTTCGAACTTTATGCCAATTAAACATCAATTAGAGTTATACAATTATCAATTTATTGGATCGTTAAAACTATACTTATCGTATCGTAACAAATCCTAGGTATTTGTCAAGAAAATTGTCGTTCACAATGTATCGTAAACATGGCTAACTTATGTTAGTTAGTGTGGCGAGATATACTACCCATTAATAATATTCCTTTTTGTTATTAAATTTCTTTCTATATTTGATTTCCAATGACGGAAAAGATAAACATTACTAAAATTAAATGAAAATGACTAATACGTTTTTTGTATTTTCCTTTAAAACCTTTTGAATTGAAAACATTATAACATGAAGAGAGCATACTTTATTTCTCTCTATAGTAAAAATTGTTTGAATAACAACAATTGTAAGTAAATATATAACATCACTTTGTATGCAAAACAATATTAACATTAATTCAAAATTTGAGCAAAAAATGGTAAAATCTGATAGTCTCTCGCGTTCATCATATAAACAAACCTTCCCATATACGACAAGTATGATGAAAAGAGAAAAACTCGCTTCATAAGCCGGATACTAACAATCAAGAACTACGAATGGCCGTTTATTTAAAATCAAACGGGCGTAAACATTATCTTGACGTGTGCATCGAACACTGATTAAATGTTCTCTAACAAGATTATTCATCTTTTGCTACCGCGCAAATGTCATTTGATACCAGACTTAATAACTTGTTTTTTACTCATTTCCGTCAAACAAGTTGGAGAATCATTGAGTTTAATAAATAGAACACATAATAAACGTAATAATATAATTGCTCTATTCATTTAATGCATAAAATTCCCATATATCTGTTATTAGACATTGGGATTAATTAGTACCATTTTACAAAAGATTGCGCAGTTAATATAGTATTCTATTATTGCAATTTGTGAAATATGTCTGATGTTGTACCTAATAATTTTTATAGTACCTAATCACTATGTTATTACTACAAACAAAGCTGTTGAAAATCAAACACATTGACCGGCTAATACAGTTCAGTGATGAAGAATTAGAGGAATTACTCGTTGCGGCTTATAGTATAATTAATACCGCAAGATAGAAAAAACTGTTGATTGGTCACGAATAAAAAGATTCTAATTGTTTACAAATCTGGCCTATTCATAAGATTTAATCCGATTATTGTTTATTTACAGATTTTACAAAACATAAAAAAACATGTGTTGAAGAAAAGAAAGATTATAACATTAAAACAAAATTAATTTTAACTTATCATCTTACCCTAATCAATCTATCAAAAAAGAAAAATAGACAGGAATAAAAACTATCTATAATAACTGATAAAATTCAGTGAAAAAGAATCAGAGGAATTGGTCGATAAAGACTATCGTATAATTATTATTACATGGTAAAACAAATAGTTAATTTCTCACTAATAAAAGCCTCAATTATTTACTTCTGTCGTCTGTTCAAAAGGTTTCATCTAGTTATTATTTACTTGCAGATTTTATAAAGTATATAAAGAAAACGTGCGTTGAGAAAACCGGAGATTATGCCGAAAAATAAAATCAATTCTAACTTAAAACCGCAGTCTTTGATTGCCCACCTTAGCACTTTTTACCTTACGTAGATCCAACAAAAAGCAAAAATGGAATTCAAAAGAATATCAATTTACAATAGAATATTGTATAATTATTACCACATGATAGAACACATAGTTGTTTACTTAATTAGTATATTTATAATATTTGATTTGATTATTAATGGTTCACAGGTTAAAAAAAACCTATAACGGAAAAGTGCGTTCAGGGAAATGGTGATTATGCAGAAAAATATAATCGATTTTAATTGAAAATAGCAATATTTCGTTGTAGCATCTAGAACTTTTTAACTTACATAGTTTTACCAAAAAATCAAAGGAAAAAAAAACAGTCTATATTAACTGTAAAATTTGATGGAAGCATATTTTTTTTATCGGGCTATCACCATTGCTGAAAAATAGATCTGTTACAATAGTAGTAAGCGTAGAAAGTCATGCATTATCTCCGACAAACCATGAACATCCGTTTCAAATTGATTTGTATATTCAGCGAGACAAAAGTGTGTAAAGGAATTCCAGTATATTTCAACCAAGTTAACTGAAGACTATTCTCGATAATAATTGAGGCATTGAACGAAAATTTTTGAAAAGACACGACAGAAAGTGTATTGAAACATTAAAAAGTATTTTTCCATCACAAGCAGAAGTTCACTTACTAGAAGAAGATTGAATAAAATGATCATGGTCAATTAAAAAGTGATCACTTCTTGGATAAAGACGACGATTTCTGGTGCAGGACACGTGTCTTGCGCAAAAGTTAACACTTTAACATCCCAAAAATTTCACGTAACATACAATTCACAAATTTCTAACGATGTAGTCTTAAATAATTTTTTTCTGATAATAAAGAAACGTTAAGAATTAATTGCAGCGCATAATACTTTATCATTGACCTGTTTTCCATTTTTTCTTCTCAATATTTCTGGAAAATAAACATATTACAATTGATTACATCAACCATTATATAAAAATATGTTATCAATCTTTTAGGCCGATAATATCAAGTTATTTTACGCCTGTTAGCCTTTATGGTGTTACATAAATGGGAACTCGTACGTCATGATTAAGTTTTCGGTATAGGTTTCAAAATTAGCTTCATGAAGAATCGATTAGATACAGTAAACGAACGCTTTTAGGCCATATTCGGCAGTAAGTTCACCAACGTATCGTTTACAGCTTGCTCCTAATTACATCTCATAATATAATCCTTTTTTAAGGTTTAATATTCTCAAATCTATTTAGAACATATATTTAACAGTTACAATTATATATTATAATTACCAATAAAACGTAAGTTCGTTCTGTCTGTTGTTTTAGCATTCTTACTTATCGTGAATTAATTTTCAGGGATTTTGTGATTCTAGAATGTATATGTATATTCTAAATACTAAATGTACTATTTTATAATTTTTAAAGTACATTGTGACTAATTACTAGTTTTTCGAATTTAGCATTAGTCGGCTAATTCCAAGTAGGATATTATGGTACTGTAGCGACCTTGAGGCATGTCGAATTTTACATAGTGGAATAACGGTCTCAAAATACACAGAAATATAATCCCAGATGTTGAACACGGGCGGGGTGCCAGCAGCGCCAACTAGAACCCGATAACGAATAGCTGGCAACCCCAAAACGTTTATCTGGGATGTTATTTAAGGGTATTTCCATTCATTCAGTACTCGACCATCGTTTGGTTTAGACGTGCCACCATCGACTGCCCAAGCCTCGTCACCAGCTAACACCGCTGCCATCCGTTTTATCATTTGTATTTTTATATTTTTATATTACTTCAATAAATAAAGGTCACATAATGTAAATACCACTGTTTCATTTCGTTTTACCTCTATTCACTGAGCCATATAACTTACCCCAAAGTACTTTCAGATCATCATCATCAATGTCTCGCCAGAGTTGATGATCGGCTGCAACCATTGTGGTTCGGCAAATGTTAGATTATTTGTATACAGGTCGCGCTTTATTCTCATGATCCATATTTTCATTATTTCTCGTCCTGTTTTCAATATAAAAATATGTTATCAAAGAGTCTGCTTCATAATTTGAAACAATAGTCGATCCAATCAAGATGTCGAATATATTACCTAACGAAACTTCTAAATTCTTTTTTAAAATTCTAATTAATTTTAAATGTCTGTAAAATTCTTCAAAACATTAGTGTAATAAATTGGCAAACATTGTGTTTGGGCTTTGCTTGTTTTGATAAATTTTGAGGCGCTGCCTAACATTTCTCATTACTATGATTAGTTGAAAACATATATCGCCTCTGAGCAGTTGTTTCAAGTTGGAATGAGTTAATGGGGGCCTCCTTGACAGTTAAATTCTTTAGAGAAGTAAGTATGGTACCATTAAACATTAAGTTGCTGCGGCTTCAGTGAAAATATTGTAGCGTGTTGAATCTTTACTGAATATTAGAATGGGAACTGCGGTTAAAATCTGTCAAAAAAATGAAAAATAATATTCGATTCGCCGAAAAGAAAGCGTCCTCATATACACAGGATATCCAATCAAGATTACCTTGTTGTTAACTCCATTCGACATGAGATGTACAAAAAGAGTGACTAGCTTTTTCGGTATCAAAATAATTTGATATAATATTTCAGAGAAAACTATTAGTCTGAATAGTATCCATATAAAACTTAGAGATATTTAGCTTTTTGAGGGAGGACATCCTTTCAAACACTATTGGGAAATATAGGATACAACTGGTGTAACGATAACCCACGAAGAGGTCTAATGGAACTTCCAGACTTGCTTTTAAAATAATACAATTTTGGAAAGCATATAATAAAATTTATGAAAATTTGTTTTTTCAATTTGTGTATATAGCCAAGACGTGGATATTTCAGAACAGAACATTAAGCCATTCATGGCAGGACGATAATAAAAATAAAATAAAAATAAGTCGACAAGTTAATCTTCGATTAACTAGGATTTGTTAGTCATAATATTTTTTTATAATTCAAGGCAGATATATTGTTCTTCATGCAGGAAACAAGAATAGTTTTATTCCTGGACCAGAGCTAATGTTTTTTTCCTAAGGTTGACTACCATGGAGAGATTAACCATAAGATGTTTTTGCTCTGGTATGAAAATCAGTTGTTCAAGAAGAAATCATCTGTCAGTTTGATTCATTATATATCTCATTACAATACCATAGAACACTGTTGGAAAGGTATCCAACAAGTGGATTGTCAGTTTTGAAGAAACCATGTTAATACGTGAACTATTTCAAACTTTCCTTTGGTATACAAGTGAATGGTATACTGCGCATTTTATGTACTTTACTTTTTTAGAAATAGACCTGAAAAAAATACGCAGTATTATATTTTTCTCCCAGCACTGCATATTCAGGGAATATGAATATGAATATTCATGAATATGCGTTGGTGGCAAGGAATTACTACAATAAACATACAGGTCGAGAAGAATATATAAAACAAATAATCAAATGCTAGATAAATTGGAAAATAACGGCTTAATTAACGATTTGTATAGTGATTAAAAAAGTAACAGTGATCAGAATCCAGTGCTGACAATTACCAAGATAGAAAGTGGAAACATTTAAAGGTGAGTATATAATTAATATAGGATAGCTATAAAAAAATCGTATTTCGGAGTGCGAAAGAATTGTGTGCATAGATCAATAGTCAGTACACAGGCAGTAACACAAGAAGAAAAGAAGAAATGAGAAATACCGTGATATCAAAATGAGTTGAAAAATAAACGCAGCAACGTAGGAAACAAGCACTAAACGTAAATGTGCTCTCTGAAGAAAGTAAAATACATTACTTGGATATACAATTTTTAAATAGGTGGATTAGGTCTCAAGAGGCGGTATCCTACATAAAAATATCGCCTAGAACACTACCCCATAGGCGGTGTAGAAAAGAGTTTAATATAAATATATTGAAATAACTCTAAACTACAACCTGTTGTATAATTAGCTATATTTCAAGTATTTTACTGTAGTTTAAGTCCTTTGATAATACAGCAAGTTGATATTGCGACAATTTGAGGTTAAAAAAGAGTTCAATATAAACAAAATGAAACAAGTCTGACCTAAAAACTATTGTATAATTAGCTTTATTTTAAGTATTTTACTGTAGTTTAGGGCCTTTGATACTACTGCAAGTTGATATTGCGACAATTTGACGTTATAAATTTAAACGACATGAGTTCACTGTTTTATTGAATGGATTATAATCATATAGTTCAATATCTGTTCCAAAAGCATTTTCACTGTATTGAACTTTTCGATTAATTAGAATTAGCTATGTTTGTCAACTTTACTAAAATATATATTTTATTATTAAAAGTACAGTTTAATTAGAGAACTTTAATGTGAACGTAGTTAGAATAGATTTTTATTTGTCTGGTCAACTTCTATTAATTCATTCTCAGTTTAGTGTCACCGATATTTAGAAATTTGAACCGTAAATTTACTTATCTAAACAGATATCACGAAAAGCAATTCGAGAATTCGCAATAAGTTCATCGTCATCAGAATGAAGTCAAAGAGGGAGGAAAAAAACAAAGTTGGCCGAGGCGCCCGACGGAAAACAAAAGAAAATTAAGAACGGATCCAGATCGCATCGAATGAAATTGACTATAATAAACCGCTGTCCATAAAATTGGTTTTCGGAGAAATTATTTTGGCGGTTAGATAAGGATCGGGCGATATTTCTCTGGAAAACAATCCGGGATAATGCGGACGGGATTGGTGGACGACGGCAGTTTTTTTCTCATCGGGGACTTTTTGGCGTTTTGATTGAAGTTAATTTCGGTGAAATTGCAGTTTAATCGAGCCGGTTGTCGGCTGCGATTTATTCGTTGTTTTTCCAGGGATTTTCCTTCTTCAGTTCGGACATGTTTTAAATACAGACGTAGAAAAATAATCCCGTAACTTTTATGTTACGACAATATTGATTTTGTTAAATTTTGTACTTAACTTTTGTACTTAAATTCAATCGAAAGCAAATTATTAAAATATAGGAAGATTGTTCAACAACTTGCTTGCTTGATGAATGAAAATATTAGATATTCGAATTATAATTATTACATAGCAATATTAAAGTGTCAAAATAGCAGAGACAGTCACATGATTAATATGCATGATTAACACTATTATAATTAACACATATTAGTTAATATTATGACTTATAAATTAATTTTAATACAATTACAACAGATGGTTTTACAGTGTACTATATCGTATCGGGTGCCTTTATAACCAGCTTAATGTCGTGATTTTGACACTGAGAGCAAAGAGAGTTCTGTACAGCCAAAAAAAATTGAAAGTTAGATTTTGAAGGTATTTTTCCGGAACTGTGGAGAAAGTGGCTGGAATACGATCAAAGACAATAGTATAAAGACAAAAAAGAACAAAGACTATGCTCGGCTATAAATTGCAAATCCAGTGAAATACACATACTTGGAAACATTAAAACAGCAACTTGCAAAAATGCAAAAAAAAACAATAATATTAGAGCATTTTTCTTCATTGTCGCCTGATCACGTCACCAAGTCTGTTTGAGTTTAGTTAATGTATGTAGAACATTACAAGCAAGAATATGTTTGAATGTTGGATACTGAACTGGACATATATTAGTATAAAGTCCGTGTGAGAATTTGATCGCTTTACATTTGAACAGCCTTAAGGTTTTCCTCAAGCTTACGTAAAAATGGAGCTAATTGTTTTTCGATTCAGACAATAATAATAATGTAATGGAAAAGAAGTCACTTCCTCCAGAAAACTCTTTGTTATAGGTTATGGAATGGTGTAACAATCTCCAGCAATGTTAACATGTACATGTTGACAACACCTTGTTAAAAATGCGAAAATGCGCCACAGAAGCCTGCTGACTGTCTTTTTGTGATAAATATTAGGCGATTTCGATAGACGACTTTTAATTCCAAGGTTGTGGAATAGCGTATATGGAGCGGAACATGTCTCAGTAGTTTGCGGACGCTCTTCAGTGACTATGCAGCTAATCTAATATCGTGCGACTTACTTATTAACTATTCTTCTTCTTATTAATTCGACTTCTTCTTATTAATATGCATGTTAATTATTATTTCGTTGATGTTACAACGATTTATAAATGATTAATGTACTTTCCAAGAGCATGGAAAGCTGAGCTCTGGCTGAACAGTACATTTAGATCTTATTGCGGGATATTCACATACTGTCACAAGGGTATTAATATATCATGACCGCCAGCAACAGAAAATACTTTCAATAGTATGTTTCTTATAAATGTTTTTACAGCAGAGTATTAATTTAAAATAATAGGTAGGATCTAAATCCAGAATCTAATTTATGTAATTTTTCTTAATGGAGTGATGCTAGAATTTTCAGTAATGAACACAATGTTGAATATAGTTCTGTTGATTTAAGTATAATAACAAAATCGAATTAAATTCTTAGTGTTTACTTTTAATTGATTTAAATATTGTTATTTTTGGAAATGTATTCTATTTAAGTAAACAAGTGCCAAATATTGGTGCTTGTTCATTGGTAGTATACATACATGGAATATAAACAAAAATAAGCAGCGCGAAACTGGCGAAAATTCATCCTGCAATGGCCCTAAATCAATATAGCGACTTCTTTTATGCCTTTGTTTACACGTCGTTCCAGTATTGAACATGATAATGGAAAATTTCTGGGTAAACACAGACTATATATTTTTCAACGCTGCAAACTTCAAACTCCACAACCCGAGAAACTTTATCTTATTACAGACACCGTCTCGCGGAAAATTGATTTATATTTGTTAATTTGATCGAACCGCATTTCTATGGTTAGAAAGAATAAAAACACAATTTCATTTTTAATTGATTTAGAACAGCTTTATTGATAGGTAATATGAAGTGTACAACTTATAAATGTGAAAGGTTTAAAATAACAAACCTTTATTTTACTTAAACTTACTAAAACTGTTTTATTTTGCGAAAAAAAGTAGAATTTTATTGAGCGGCGAGCAAAAACTATACTATCAGCTCAATACTCCTTGATATAAACAGATACCTATGTCTCTCATTAACATTAATGCGATTACATCAAAGGAATATGTTAGTATACATAGACCATATTTAACTTAAACAAGAAAATGTTTATCTATATTCGTTAATGTTAAAATGATATTTAACAGCCTGGATAAAATGATAGTATTCCAAAACACCAAATTCACAAGAATTTTTCTGATTGCAGTTTATTTCAACTATTTTAGAAGGAAAAAACTTTAAGTAGCTCATTAGTTACTAATTACTATTAACCATTGTTAATAGCTAATGGAATTACTAAATGCCAAAACCATAAAAAATAGTGGCGAAAAAATAGTTCTACCATATCTACCCGATCTACCATATATACAAACTTAATGTTTAAAATAATAATAAATATAGCAATATTGATACGATAACACGTTGAAAAATATATTCAATATTTTAAATTTTATGTCAAGCTAACATGTATGATGCCCAAATTTTCAGTATAATAAATAATATACATTACAGTTTTAAACACTGCTTTCTATTCACCTTAAGCAATTAAGTATTCGTAATAAAATACTAATTCTAAACTTTTAGATTATTTTACTATTATTTTAGTTCTTTTTATCTGAATTCTTGATATTCCTTTATTCTGAAAAATGTAGTAAATATATACTATATTTTAAGTTTCTTTAGGTATGCCTGACGTAAATACGTTTATGCCAAAATTAATTTATGGAGATTTATGTATTTATGCATTTCTTTTTATATATAGTATAAAAGAGTCGCTCTCTTTATACCGTTTATTAAAATTTAATAAAAGCGAAATAAAGCTTTATATTAGTTTTTATCTATTTTTTAATTTTTGAATTAAAATCAATGAATTATTTAAAAAGTCTTTATACCGCAAACAATTTTTATGCCACATATTAATATTGTTTCCTTTTACTTACTAGGGGTTGTAATTGTTGTTAATTATTATTAATTATTGTATAAGCTTCCTTTTACCAACTAGGGGTTTATCTGAACTGGACCTACAGTTTAACGTGGGCTCTGAACCACGGTTCTCGGCATTACCGACTGGCGAGTAACCAACTTAGAGATCATCCCAGAAAACATTCGGTCTTACCCAGTTTGGTTACTGACCTAACTAGGATTATTTCCCTTGTCGGATTATGCACTCTTGTCTAAGACAATCACAAATATTAAACAATCACAAACATAAATTTACGACCATGCCCAAGCAGGACTCGAAACCGCGACTATCGCAATAGTAGGTGGAACGTCCTGTCGTCTTTACCACTGCACCACCAAGCCGGCTTGTGTTAAGTTTTCCTCCTTTCAAAATTATTTTAATAGCGTGTGCTTTCTATACACTCGTAAGGTAGGTAATTAATATTAATATATTTAAGATATATAGCGAGTATGTGGAGATAATATAATTGTATTTAAATAATATAATTTTAAATAAGGTACTCCCTGTTATATATGAGGTCTGTTATTTGAATATTCCAATGAAAATGTGATAGTATGGGTTATGATCTCTAATACGTGATGCGTTCTGAGACATTAAAACATCAAATATTTTACACTGTACTGCGAAATACTAGCTCATCTTTTTCAAAAAGATAAAAGCAACATCTAGATAGTGATACAATAAAGGAGCAGTTTGAGCCACACACTATGGATGAGTGCGATGAGAAAAGGCACTTAAATTTTTTTCATAGGTTATTCATATGAGAGGGTGTAACAATTTCACATAGTTTTAAGAGCACATAAAATAATGTGATGTTGTCTTTCACTACTACTTTTTTTTAAACATGCAATAGCGCGCGCTTCTTATTTTGTTGTAATAGACATTTCAAATTAAATGTGTTCAGAAAAATTCGACAAAGTATTAGTAATATTATCTTTATTATACATTTAATTATTATAATATTTGATTATGTTATTTAAAAGAATTACAGTTATAGCATTTAATTTTCAAAAATTCATTAAATTAGGAAGAATATCGTATTTTTTATAGTTATGTTTTAGGCCGTTAAAATACATTTATCATTTAACATATGTTAACAAAATAACAACTTGGACACTGGATAATCATCATTATCAATAAGACGTCTCTAATTTAATAAATCTTCTATGTTCTATATATAACAGGTCAATTTTAAATATTAAAAAACATATGCATTTAATTCTAGTAGCGCCATCTATGTGTCAGGCCGGGGACTCTTCATTTATCCTATTATAAAACTTAATTGCTGTTCGTTAGTCTCGCTAAAACTCGAAAATGATCGATTTGGCTAATTTTAGTTTCCAAATATTTGTGAAAATCCAGCGTAGGTTTTTATGGTGAGAAAATATGTAATATTTGAGAAGCAAATTTTGTAGATATTTTTTCCCGATATACTGTCACTGTCATCAATTTAATCTACCGGCCACTATTATCAAGCTGTAGTGAGAATATATAAACTATTAAATATTGAAGCTAATTTCTCGACAGAGACCGCTTAATACTTTACCATGTTTTATATTTTAGATAAACGTAGGATCTCTCGATTCGGTAACGTGTAAATCAAGCGAAAAATAATGACATATATTTAAAATATTATATAACTATATGCCAGCACTAGTTTCGAATCGTATTCTAATTACGATCGAGTAAACATTTTTCAAGAACAAAGTTGAAATATGTAGTGACAGTATGTTAAAATATAGTGTGTAAATGTTTTCCACGTTTGTTATTACTTAGCCGTAAATTTCCTAGGCGAAAACTATCTATATTTTTATTATTAAGAATGCTAAAGAGAGGAGGACTTGACTTAGGTCGACAAAGTAAATTAAGGGTGTTATAAGTTACCTCACGTACTAACTACACTGATAACCAACGAGAGTTAGCAATGAAAATTAAGGTGATAGGCAACAAGTTCGTGCATATCGGACACAATTAAATTGACCCATTCTGTAGACGCAGTGCACATGTGGTTAAAGAACGAGCAGAATTCCGCTACGATCCAGGTAGCATTTAAAATAATAAAAATATTAAAATAGCATAAAAAATAAATCATATCAGAAATCAGTTAACAAATTGTTAAACAATTGGAGATATAAGAACATGAACATTTGATAATAATTCAACAATGAAATGAACTAATATTCAAGAAGTATAAACGTTTATTCATCCGAACTAACCTAATAATTTAATAATTTATTTAAATTCAAGGAATGAAACATACAAACTAATTGCTTAATGAAATAGGCAGTCTGAAACTATCTACGTCACCTATTTGATATTAAAACTTTTAAGCAAATAACTTTCGGTTACAAAACACTTAAATATTTAAAAATATCGAATAAATATTTACGCATATATTGCTTATATTAAAAGCGGGTCGAAAGAAACGAAAGAAAAATAAATCTTCGTCGGCCGATCTGAAAATTAATGTAAACCAAGATGACAATTTGCCTTTTTAGTGTTCAGTCTTCGTCAGTCATCGACGCACTATTAACGGAAGCGTTCGTTTTCTTGTCTCCCATCGACAAAGCGCCGCTTTCAACGCCCACTGAAAATAAGTTTAACAGCCGAAATGCGTCCCCCTCGAGGACTTTTGTGAACGCGCCGCACCTGCTGAAAGACGTTCGGGTTTAAAGTGACTGGGAGTGAGGACATCAAACGCAGAGATAGCCGTTGAGCACCTCCATTTTTTTCAATTATTCCGATTAGTTTTATAGATTTGTTTTCAGCTTTAATCAGCGATCGTACTTGCTGTGGAGAGATGTTTCCATTCATCAATCATTAGGGTAAATTAGATGGCTCTTTGAATGGAGGTAAAACGAAATGAAAAAGTGGTGTTTACACTATGTGACCGTTATTTATTGAAGTAATATAAAAATATAATAATACAAATGATAAAACGGATGGCAGCGGTGTTTCCTGGTGACAAGGCTTGGGCAGTCGATGGTGGCACGTCCAAACCAAACGATGGTCGAGTACTGAATATGGAAATACCCTTCAATAACATCCCAGATAAACGTCTCGGGGTTGCTGCCAGCTATTCGTTATCGGGTTCTAGTGGG
This sequence comes from Rhynchophorus ferrugineus, assembly GCF_030347505.1. NCBI lineage: Eukaryota > Metazoa > Arthropoda > Insecta > Coleoptera > Curculionidae > Rhynchophorus > Rhynchophorus ferrugineus. Next base: position 49,752,396 of record NW_027472580.1, read on the forward strand.
CGCTGCTGGTAGCCCGCCCGTGTTCCACATCTGGGATTATATTTCTGGGTATTTTGTAGACCGTTATTCCACTATATAAAATTCGACATGCCTCAAGGTCGCTACAAATCAGTTTTTTTTAATTTGGTAATTTCCAAATTAGAATTTAGAGTTCCAGTATAGTAAGTAGTAAATAATATCTCCAAGGCAAGACAAAGAGTGTCGAATAGTTTGTTTATATTTAAATTTTTTTAAATATTAATTCATGATATTTCTGTATATCATTGAGAACTTGCCTATGTCTTGAATAATTATGAAAGAAATGTAAAAAAATCCTAGTTGTTTCCCATATTTTTTTTCATGAAACTAGGAAAAATCAATCTCGAAAAAAACGTTTCTTCTTCTAAAAAATGTAAAATATGTCTCCATTTTTATTATATTTGTCGAATGGACTCGGGTCTCTTTTAAGTAGTGTTGTTGCAGATATATTTTTGCATTTCTGTACGAATTTTATCGATTTGTTAAGTTATTTCAAATCGAAAAACAAAAGCCATTGACAAAATACAGTATTTCACAATCAATATATAATATAAAAACTAGTGTATGATATTTTCAGATTCCTTTATTATATCATATAATTCCATAAATTAATAAAATTTTTATTATATTAACAATATTTGTGTAACATGTTATTTGAAAGAATCTTTATAAAAAGGGAAAGTACTCTGCAATCAAAAAAGATTCAAACAAAGTGTACTCGAAAGAATAGATGTCTTGTGGGAATAGGTAAAAGTAGGACTACTTTTAGCTTGATTTTATTAAACTTATCATATTGTTATAAGTCATATCATATAATCTAGTATATAAATTGAATTTTCTAGCTATCTCACCGTTAACTATATTCTTAGACAAAGCTTTCGACAAGGTAGATTCATGAATGATTCATCCACAAGCTTCAGAAAATATTACCGAAGCAATACACTGATATGTTAAACTCTTACGGGAATATTCATCTTAAGACGAATCTTCATGCAAAAACCTACTGAAAGGAGCATATTCGAAAGGAATAAAAAAGAAATCGAATTGCAATGCAAGAAAATGTACTGGTTAAATGGAAGAAAATATCATTATCCGAACATAATTAGTTGCTGTTATTCAAGCAAGTACTAAAGTTCTAATACCTATGGAAGGGAACTATGGAGTTTATGGAAGTGCAAATGCTGACTGGCACTAAATGTAGAAGAGAAATTTTACTGGCAATGTAGATGGACAAGGAGATTTTTACATAAGATATCATAGGGTATTTATTACAACAATTTTATAAATTATAAGTATTATAAAAACAAGCTTACATTGTAGTTTATAGTATAAGATAACTACAAACGACGACAATTTTTTATTTTAATATAAAAAGCTTAAAATAGAAAGAAGACCTTTTTCGTCTTTTTTTACTTTTTTTTAGGTTTGAGAACTTTTACACTATTAGAGATAATTTATGTTTCCTCACAATTATGTGTTAATAAAGTTTTGAACTTGAAGAGGATCCGTCTAATCTTTTAAGCTCATAATATTTTAATTTACACCCTATATATAAGAAAACTTAAAGTTCTGAAACCTGATACCCGCCCAAATACATTTTATTATCCTGCAAAACTGAAAAATTTCACCCATTACTTTAAGTAGAACTCTGATTTTATTGTTTTTGTTGAAGCGTTGCTCAACATAACGGCTTGTTTTCGTTACATTAACATTCTTGTAGGGTAAATTTATTTGAACGTTGATGGAAACACAAGTTTTGCTTTTGGGATATAAATATGCTGTTTTCAACAGTATTTCCAGTCGTACAAGATAGTTGTCTATGTGAGTTGGATATAGGGGGAAGAAACAAATATTTCAACCATTATAGTGTATATTAAAAGTAAATATAGGAATAATTCAACGCGAATAAAAAAATTAACTATTAAAAATATGCTTACAAAACGAAACAATATAAGTATAAATATTCTGTTTTCCTATTTACCAAAATAATTTAGAGGAATGATTGTATAAATACTTTAAAAAATATATAATATTATATTCTGTCTATTTTAATTATTTTCAGTCTATTTCTTTTATTTTAAGAAGTATATCATTATTATAAAAATAGGATATGAAAAGTGACGGATATTTTATATTAAATATACATTCCTTTTAAAATTTACAGTCATGTTGATAATTTGAGGAATACATATTGATGTATTTTCTTGTACTTGTCTTGCTTGTGAATTAATCCAAGTACAAATTAAATGTAGTAATAAATTAATTTATAATTAAGATTGTATCAAGCGTATCTAATAAAGATGTTATAAAAAATGTTGGTAATAAATTGTTAGTTTATAGAGGGTAATTTATGAGTAACGAGAGGGACTGAATTTAATTTAATTTCTTCAAAACTCGAAAAGTGAATTCAGGGTACGAATTAAGCAAAGTATACTTCTGGTACTGGTTTTTATAAATTAGACTTTATTAACTTGTATACTGATTTCAAAGATACCTGTTCGAACAAAAGTTATGAGACGATGATCGATGTGATTAACGGTGATTTTTAATGGTCACAATTCAGGGAAATCTAATAAGATAAATTGTTTCAAATGAATATTTTGGTTATTTTATGCACAAATTTAGGCCAGTTTTATTTAGTTTAAAAACAATAAATATTTACCTTTTAGCAACTTATTCAGTAGTATCCTTTATATCAATTAGGGTTATATAACTTAGGGACTTCTTAAAGTCTAGTTTTCGACAGGACAGAAGATTTTTTCTTGTGACTTTATTGTCTTGTATTCGAAAAATAATTTTAAAAACACTGTGTAAATAGACAGTGTTATATATGCTCCTATTTGAACCAATATTCTGATACTATTATACAATATTTAATATTAAAATTTTCTGTATTATATATAAAATATACTAGAAATTACTTGAATAACACATGGCGAAACATACTGAGGGAAGTATACTGATACTTTATAAAAGAAAACCTTTTAAGGTAAGAGTGAAAGATTTTGTTCTGACTGGATCGATTCACTACCGAGTTAATATAGTAAATGGAGCTTGAAATCGATTCAATTTTACCGACATATACGCCATTGCAGAGATAGTTTCAAGGTAGCAACATATGTTGTTATTTTGAGATAAAAATTGTTCTTAGGGTTCTGAAATAATATAAAATTTTCCAGATAAATTAAGAATCTATTGATATAGTTATAGTAATTAATAATTATTATATTATTTGCACATTATTCAGACTGGCATAATCATGGAGGTAAATTTTAATGGAATATTTTTTATCATGAATATTGGTCTTAGTGTTTACTGCAAATCTTGATGGAAATTACTGTTTCTAATGTATCAAGGTGTATAGATAATGTTCCTCAATATTTTAATCAGGAACTTCTATACCGTTAGGATATTATCATACCGGAGAGACGATAAGGTTAATATTCTTTTGAATTCAATCACTTAACTGAAATCAACTTTCTTATCAGAAAAATGAAGCAAAAAAGACACGTGGAAATTGGATTGGCAATTGTTCCACAGTTACTAGACGTATTTCTTGACATAATTAGGTTGAAGTGGAGCTAAAATATCACAGTCAAGCTGTAAGGTCACTCAAAGATGCCTATCCATAAACTATTACAGTTAGGAAACATCCATGTATTGAAAAACTTCTCCGGTTCATTTTTAGCACTAGCATCGCAGTTCAGGTTGTAAACACACCAAAGGCAAACTGAGGTACTTGTGAACAAGCACAATCTATTGGAATTTAGGCAGAAGCTTGCAATTAGGATGTACGGTCACCAAAGCTGAATTTCAATAGCTCGGCTGTTTAGAGGTAGGCTATTGAAATTGGTAGTTGGAGGCGTGAAGTGTTTATATTATAAGGGTTTTGTTTTATTCAAATAACAATGAACATGCAGTATAGTTTCTTAATGTTACTTCTATAATTTAAATTATAATAGTTTTCAAGTTAAATAAAAGTTTTTGTTTTATATTTTACATGCTTCATGACTATATTATACCATATTTCCTTCAATTCAGTTTCAGAATAATCTCTGCCTAAAATATTCTTAACATTTGGCTGTCATAGTTTTTTTCAATTGCATTTTGTAATGATGAATTATATTTAAATACTTGCGATAAGAGGTATAAAACTAAGCAATTTTTATTTCGTTACAACCTATTTTATTACTAAAAAAGTTATCTTCATGTGACTATATTCTAACCAACGTCCGAGATTTTGGATTTGGTGCTTATTGGACCAACTGTTTAAGATTAAGCTTAAAAATGTAATATTTTAATCATAGAAGTTATTCAGTTTTACTCAAACTGATGTAATTGTGATTTTCTTTCCATGCCAGGTATTAGCTTATACCCAATTACCCACATTCATTTTCAGAACGAGATTCTACGTTTTAGGTGACAATGGAAGCAAAATAATTGTTTATCTATCAGTAGTGACGGCTTGATAATAAGTGTACCCTACATGAGAATAGTACTGATGTGGCATGATAGATGACTACTCAAAATTTCATCTTAAATTTTTCGCAATTTGCGTTTCCCTAAAACTATTTTGTGATGATCAGCTTTTAAATGTATTATTAAGCTTAACAACTTTCCATTTGGTTTTGGCAGTATTCTTCCCATCAGAAAACAATATTTGATTAAATACGTGAAATATTTTTTCATCCATTATTTTGAAAATAATAAAATTAGTATGTTTTGCAAAAAAAATCAAAATCATGGAGCTTCGATAGGAATCGTTTGAAGGACAATACTATTCAGAAATCTATCAAATTAAGTCAAATACCTTTAAGTGGGTTCAGCAAGAGTTTAAGTGTTTTAAGAGTGAAATAATATGAACGAAATTAATAAACCTGATTTTAGACTAATAGACATTTGACAAATATTTATTAAATCTAGATGAGTTATACGACTCTATCCAGCGATCCAGCAGTTGATCTTAATATTTTCATACCTTTAATTAACACTTGTTCCGATGGTTTTAAATGCCCCTAATATACTAATTAATCATTAAATTTTTCTTATTTTTCTTTTAAACACTATTTTAGGTATCGAATAGTAACTTCCACATTATGATTTAACCCTGGGCTGGAATTAATAACTTTCTGTTAACAGTTTCAACGGCTGTTACGGAGGAATTAAACCAAGATAAAATCCTTCTTTCATCAACAGTGCTCTAAATGTAATAATAGCGAATTAACAAAATTGTTTTTGGCGAAACGGAGCAAATTCCTTTTAGCTGATTAATACCCAAATGAAATTTGTTTATTAAATTTGATGGGCTATATAATACGGAAGGTCCGGTAGTATGTCCCGCCCACCGAGATATTTCGCTATAAAGCCGAAAATTTTCCAGAGGCTGCCACTCAATACCAAATTATCCGCCTCTCTCTTGTGTCGTGACGTTCGTCGTCCTTTAGTTCACTTCAGGTCCAACGAGGCCTGAGGTCTAGATTCTCAACATTGTTGAAACATTAGTAGTAATATATTGATGTAATTTTGTTTTATATCTTAAGTAATTTAATGAGTTCTTAACGACAGGAATTATTTTTGATAATTTTGATATCTTAGATAGGTGTTTTGGGAAATACAAATACATACTCGCGGTGATATATATCAATACACAACAGAACAATATAAATAAATTAATTTATAAATTAAGATTCATTTATACATATCTAATCTAAGATAAAATCAATTAAAAAAATGTATACAAATAACCCTTGAATGCTCAGTTTTTTCTAATCATGAAGCTTTGTTCAAATAATACAATAACACAATGTACAATATACATACACAATTAACTCTCGAATTACGCAAATTATTTTCTACCTCCAAAAGGACAGTTTTTATACAAACTTATAGACTCAAACGTCTCAATTTCAATTTGTTTAAGCTTTCAGCTCCACATCTTCATATACAGGACAATTTTGATGCTCCTAAAACCAAGACTAAACCTTTTTGACTGTGAGTATTGGAACATGTCCCGGAATACAGCAGTGTTTGGTAGTAATATACTAGTTATAGTAAGAACTTGATCATTGACGAGGTCGATATGTCATAAGCAGTAACCCGCCCGATATTATGAATGATAATATTAGCTGCATATCACAATATTGACCTTCATATCATAAAGTAACCCTCCTATGATTGACTATAAGAAACAAACACTCCGGATCGTTGGATTATTTTGAGGTTCTCCATACATTAACCTGGCGTTTTGAGTACACAATATGACATTAGATAATAATGATTCTTCAAATCACACTCTTCAAATCATCAAATGCTCAGATTTCATGATCGTTATTTACTACTTCCGTAGCTTCGCATTTGCTTCTGTTATTCAGGATTTTGGAAACGCAACCTTTCCATGAATGTTAGGTTCGTGAAGCTGCCACCATACTATTTTCGTCGAAACAATATTACTCAAGTAAGTGCCTAGTCACATTTAACGCGGTAGTTTTATGTTGTCTGATTATAATTCTTTTTAATGTTCATCGTTTTCTATCACTTAACTTTGGGTTTCGCATACCATACTTCTTCACCTAAGAAGATTTATGATGTTTTGTGTATGCTTTCATTATATTGGATACTATCGCTAGTATAACGTTAATAACTCAGCTGGTTTTGTCACAGGCGCTCCTGCGAACGGAGCATCAACGATTTGTCTCCTTTTAATCATTTTGATCTGTATCACACAGTTTACCTACAGCTTGTTTTAACCATTGCAATTATTCAACATAATTCCCTTCAAGGATGATACACTGATTACAGCGACCTTCCAACTTTTCGATGCCATTTTTTGTACAATTTGTCCTTTGTTTCAAAATAGGCCTCAGTTTCGGCGATTACCTCTTCATTCGAAGAAAATTCCTTCCAAGTGGGCATTCTTTTGAGATCTGAGAACAGGAAATAGTCCCTGGGGGCAAGATCTGGAGAATACGGTGGATGATGACGCAATTCGAAGCCCAATTCATGGATTTTTGCCATCGTTTCACTAACTTGTGACGGTCCATTAACGCTAAGTAAAACTCGTTGTTGATAGCCCTTCCTTTTTCAAGATAGTCAATGAAAATTATTCCACGCGCATCTCAAAATACAGACGCCATAACCTTGCTAGCTGACTGTTGCGTTTTCCCACGCTTTGGAGCGGGTTCATCGTCCACTCGGATGACTGTCGATTGGACTTCGGAATCAAATGATGGAGCCATATTTCATCCATTATCACATATCGATGCAAAAACTCGGGTTGATTACGCTTGGTCAACTTCAAACACAAATATACGGTCATTCAAAGTCATTTTGTTGATTTTTAAATGTTTTCGTCGGTAAAAAACTAAACTTAGCATACCAATCCTTGATGGTTGATTTTCCTGCGGCAGTGTTCGGAAATTCGGCATGAAGGCAAGTTTTTGCTTCAACTGTATTTTTTCCCTTCAAAAAACAATATTTTATCATCACTCGAAATTTCTTTTTATCCATACTTTTATTTACTATTTTATATACTTATATTTATATATGTAATTTCTGCAAAATGTCATCATTAATATCAAAATGTTTCAGCAATATCTTGTTAGACACAGAAGCAGAACAAAGATAGAACTTGAACTAAAATCAAAGATATTGGCTCTTCAGTTAATTATAAACCCTACTTGAACCTATGGGTTGGAAATATAGGGTTGCGCTATGGCATCAAACAGACTAGTAATCCAACGCTGCCAAAGTAAAGTTCTTCGATTAATTACCAAAGCTTATGGCTATGTAGCCGACGAAAAACTGCACCATGACATCGAAATCAAATAGATCTACGGATTTGTACAATATTTTGTCTTAAAATATCAAAGAAATATACAAAATCACAGCAACGTTGAATACAAAAGCTCGACTATGCACGAATTCAAAGTCAGACGATTGAAACGAGCTAAATCCACTTGTTTAGTGTGCAAGTATTGCTATTAATTTCAGCTAAATTAGAAGACTATTAAATTGTCAATTAGGAGTCGTAAATATTACTTTCACAAAAAATAGATTCTTGAAAACGAACAAAAATGTATGAAAGAATGATGTGTATAATGATTATATTGCTACAAATGTTATTCGAGTTATATTATATAATGCAGAATACTTCGAAGTTACATCGCGATTTATCTTATAAATGTCTCATCCGTAGGATACGACATCTTCTTATGGAACCTCGTCGATTACGTTACGATCCTGCGAGCGGGGAGGAATTTTTCTCCACACGTCACACGGCCTTTTTCAAGCCTTCCAAAAATTTGATTAAACCGCATGTCTCTTGCAAATGACATCAAATCAGAAGATGTTCGGTTCGGGTCGCGCTCCTTTTACGTATTCCCGAGCCGCATTGTTCGCAACTGGCGAAAAGAAAAAGAACGGCGCCGGCAATCGACGAGGTTGGAGGACTAAGGGGTAGAACCCCGTGGAGACGAGACGAGACAGGGACGCTGGGACTCGGGAGTCTTATGAGACAATTTTCGGTAAGGCGCCGGAACATTTTCGTAATAAATGGCCCCAAAATGAATGTCGCCTGGCCGTTCTCGTTCCCTGTTTAGGTACTGTCGAGGAATATGATTAGATTTGTAAACAGCGAATGAGAATACGAACAGCAAGACATCATTCTTCTCGGCTTATCGTCCGGTACAAAATATATATCAAAGGCAATATGATCTAACTATATTAAATTTAGTTAAACAAGATGATATTCCCAATATTCCTTAAAAAGTTAATACAATATCTCTATCAACCAGTTGGTAATAAAAAATAAATATAAATCTGTACATGGATGCGACCCATGATTTCTGGATAATATTATAGCAAACGTCATGGCCGAAGATCGTTTAACAGCTCTTTCATTTTATCAAGAGCCGCCACTGTACAACTGATGGTGATGAGAGAGAAAAAAAAGTAATAAATATCCAAATTGAACATGTACAGATGGAACAAGTAAATGCATTTAAATATCTAAGTATAGAAGTGGAAGGTAATGAAAAGTAGGATAAGGAAATTAATGCTGAAGTTGAAAAAAAAACATAAAGGAAGAAGATCAGACAGGCGACCTAAGAGAACCTAAGATGAATGCATGTGAGACAATGTACAATGGAGGAAAACCCGGAGTAAGAAAACTAAGCAGAGAGAGAGAGAGAGAGAAATTTGATGGACTTTGTACAAGGAGTAAGAGAAAATAGGCAAGGATAAAATAGAACACACCCATGCTTAGTAGCACAAAATATGTTTTTTATTATATATACATATAATAATATTGATTCAATCGCTGGCGATAAAGTGTCAGACCTTTTTTTCAGACCATTCTGTTTTGTCGAAAACTGGATAATCATTAAGCGACCGAATCAACAAAAGGAAAGACAACGACAAGAGACAAGAAAGGAAATCGTCAAAATAAAAGCCAAATGTCACGCAATTAGATCTTAAAGGCCCTTTATTTTAGCTCGGAGCCTGTTAAAAAGTCGGCTTTTGTCGCGGATTTGGTTTTGAAGTAATTAGCTGGAAAATCGTTAACACGTAATTCGGTGAGGTGGGAACCTATTAACGTCAGGAACAGTGAAATCGTTAAAGAGTGGGATCCGATAGGCTTATTTGATTGTTTTGGTATTGGTGCCATCAATGCCTCTTTAAAAGTTATCGAAATGCTTCATTACCCACAAATAATTACGATTTCAAACCTCGCTACTCGTCTCCTATATACTGTTTTAACTATAAACTATTTCCTCCTCTTATATATACTGTTTTAACTACTAGTCTGGTACTTGGAATTTATAAAGATTAACAGACAGGTATGGGTAAGAACAAGGGTTTAAATATCATTTAGAACATAGTATGACTTTTTTTACTCAAGTTTGATAACAGCCTTGATAAATACTTGTAATAAATCTATCGGTGTTGTTAATTCGATTAAGTTCATGAGTCAGGCAAAGTTAGTTTTACAAAGTGACATGAATCTGGTGGGATCTTAGAGTATAATGATAGTAAAATCGAGAACAAGAAGAACTGTAATATAAAAATGAACTCCCCTATATTTCACACTGTCAATATAATAACAATATATAAGGAAAGTATTGTACATACAAACAAAAAACTTCAAAGAATCGTGGAAAACTTAATATGAATATTTGCTTATTTTACAGCATATAATTTATGGCAATCCAGAGACATTGTATATACATTTTTAAATTATATTTTAAAGTCTTCTTTTTACCAAGCAGATTAACTTAAGAAAAGATCCCAAAAGACATTCGGTCTTACCCTGCCTGATACTGGCGTGACTGTCAGTGGTATTCTTTGTCGGATACTGTTGTTAGATACATTTATAGTTGCCAACTACTTTAAGTTTGCATAGCCGCAAAATAATATTTGCTACGGTCAGTCCAAGTTAACCAGTATACTTGATCACGAAAAAATTCAAGGATTTCACTTGACTAAAACCCATGTAAAAAAATTGCTTAAATTATATTAATTTATAAAAATTGCTCTCCAATCTCTCATCAAATTTTGATTAGAAATATTTTTGAAAATGAAAAATAAGATGTATATATTATACACTAAGTTATAGAACTGTACAAATTATCATTAAATTAAAGTTATTTATGATACCTGATGATGATCTCCTTATTGCTCTCAATGAATACAAAAAATACTGTGGTTACCTAGCGAACTAACAGTAATAACAACCAAATCAAAGAGCCAATAAGTAAGGCAGTAATTAAGAATAACTTTATAATTATTTCATAAAATAGATGTTCTAACTTCATAATGTGATTGATTGAATTTAATTTCATTAAATATATACAACAGTTAACACACTTCAATCATTCCAACAATTTTACATATAAAACCGCCATTTCAAACTGAAATATAACTCTCCCACTCATACCCTATCTACTGTGGAAAGATTTTGACATTGGTATCACATTAGAGTGCGTGCGTTCTGTTAAGGGTAGTTTTTTACATTCGTTTTAAAGTTAATCCAGGGTTACTAATGATAGTTGCTTTTTGGGTGGTTAATGACGAGTAACAAGCTAAGAAGGGGCGCTAATAGAAAGAAATATAAAACGTGCTCTGCCACTGGGCTTTTAACAAGGGTGTTCGGTGTTGGTCATAATTTATTTCGCTGATGTTTAAAATCGGTCGATTTTTTATTGGGGATCTCTCGCAGAGTAGTTTCCCGAAAGGACATCAAATTTTCATTCAATCAGATCGATCGCGACACTGTTCCGTCGTTTCCTCCACATTTCGTGAACGTATCAGATTTAAATCAGACATTTACATCTTCCCCTCCATTCAATTATCTGATGTCACCCTCCCCAAAAGACTAGACTCAATAATTAATGAAGAAGACAAGGTGGATTGCGAATCACCTTCCTACATCTCGATTAATTTTTTATATTCGCAACGAGAGCAGACAAAGTTTTATTAGCCTCCCAATATTAATTTTAAATATTCAACATAATGGGTTCTCCCCTCAAAGCGTTATCTTATTGGATTTTCCCAGTAAACGTCTTGGTCACCTTGATCAGATAAGGAAAGAATAAATCCAGCGTCCAAATACCATTAAACACTAAAAATATATTCTTATTATTCACATTAATACATAACAAGAAATTAGTAAATAGTTATGTTAAACATTTTTGAAAACTTGTATTTTTTCATGAAAGATATAAAAAACAAAATGATATGGCAAAAACTAGACCGAATGACAAGAATTTACAAATTTAGATGTTTTGTTACTTCAACATATTGTACAATTTGTATCTCAACAACAATAAACATGTTTTGTTACCTCAGTATTTTGTTACATGCGTTGTATGTATATGGATTTTAGACTAGAGAGGAGATACCCAATCACAATAACAGAACATTGGCATTATTTTGGTAGATTTCGAACCAACAATTACTGTAGCATTCGGAGCACTATGCTCTTACCAAATCAGTTGCTACTTGTACTGCTTAGTATTACTTGTAACTTAAGCAGCATCATTGATGAATTCCCAATACTTCAGTATGCATGTCCAGTGGAGAAGTTGAAAAAGATGAAAGTTAATAACCAATAAAATAAATCAAGGCATACAACTTCTACTAATGAAAATTTACCACCAATTTGATTTTAAAAACTCGAATATTTTATTCAATACTCCACAATTCCGTTTTTATGTTAACAAAATAAAAAAAATTGATAAGATAAGAGAGCCTCAGAATGGTCTACAAAGAAAAACAAAACTTTCTTTGTCTTACCTTGTGTCAAAACATAGTCTATTAGACCCATGTAAGTATTTTAATCAGAGAGTTAATAATTTATTGTTGAAAAGGCGAAAGCTGTAATGGAAACAACTTCTAAATTCAATGCTTTTATAATGTATCTGCATTAAATAACAATTTTTAATTTAGTGTTATGGAGTTATTCAATAGACACAAATATTAATCATGGAATGCTCAAAATTACATTTTCTTATTTTGTTATTCGATTTGAACCAAAATTTTCTACCGCAGAACATCTATGCCTAGTTTTCGCCTCCATATATTTAAAAATCATATATTTAAAAGTGGTGAATTTAATAAAAAAATCGAAGACAATGTATTGCAAGGCTCATTAAGGGACAATAGATTTCAAACTCTCAGACAGCCTAGTAGTTTGTTAATTAACTGCTTCCAGATATTTATATACGATGAGGAATATTCAAAACATGTTAAAAGGGCAATTCATATGGTAACTGAAAATATCATTTTGACCCATTTCAACATCGCGTTTTCATGCCTTGATATGTAATGAAAACTTAATCGACTATAACAATCCCAAGCGCAAAGATAACATAAAGAGACTACATAAAGTCTTGCTGTGTATATGATGGGATCAGCAAGGTATGGTATATTACGAAGTGCTGGAGCCAAGCAAAACTGTTATTGTAAATTACTATCGGCGTAAGAACACGAGTAATAGATATAATCACCCCTTGACATTACAATGCTCGATCATACATTGCAAGATTTGTGAAACACATATCGATGTAGTTCAAACAAGAAGTTCTGCTGCTTCTAGCATGCAGCATGTGTTATGGGGTTTAGTTAGCACATGGTTTCTGAATGTTGGATAAGTACGAAAATATATCGATGATTGAATCATTACCAAACCTATATCGTTCTCTTGACACGGTATTTCCATGTTGTTGTATTCCAAATTGGAAAAAGTTATAAAAAAGAATAGGCAACCTTTTAATTAAGTTATATTGGGCGACTTATTCTCAATATGTCTTTCTAAAATGAAAAATAATCAGAGAACATGCAAGCACCTAATAATTTCAAATATTTGTTGTGTTAATTAAACATTATATTTAATGGCGAAAACCACTGTTGAAGCCACCGGAGTTATCATGCTGAATGTTTGATCGACCAAAATTGTGAATTCTTCCAGAAAATTTTATCAAATAATGCAATGAGTTTGAAGAAAATTTGATGAAAAAAAAATGAAACAGTTGACATCTTAAAAATATAACCGAATGCATACGACAATGGATAAAAAATAGATCACAACAACACAGCTGAATTGACGATTGTCAGCTGAAAAAATCCAAAGGGACGAAGAATAAATGATTCAACAAATCAGATATCAAAAAGGCACAAGAGCACTAAAATTATATAATATGATGAACAAGAATATATTTTTAGATAGATCGCAGACTTATCGAACCGATACCATCAAAATGATGGTTAACCTAATTGATTTCATTAATTAATTTGGAGTTCCGACAAAAAAATGCAAAAGAAGTTGTTTTAAAGATTTATTCAACATTTAAAATTGAGTCTAAATTTGATAACTCCATAAGAATTCATGATTTTATAATAATATATTATATAATTTCAAAAACACTCGTTAAGAGTAACTTATATAACATACTGAGTAAGATTTATTGACCTCTGTCTTAACAACACAATATAATGTGTAGATATTTTGCAGGCTGTTTCGCCAAACTCAGCCAAGCGCCGAAATAACATTTAAAAAACAACGCCAACAACGAGAATAAGCGCAAAAAAGCGGCATACACACTAACACGTACGCCTTCGGACAATAAAACATCTAAAGACTAGTTCGTTTTACGGCCTATTTGTTCTTACTACCGTCTTTCATGTGTTGAACATATGCCCCGACGCTATAATCATATTTCTCCAGTTGCGTGATTCCCAGGTCCACCATTTGTCATATGATTTTATTAAAAAATGTCCACCATTAATTCACAATGATGGCTTAAGTGGAACGTATTAATACATGGGCCGGGATGTTAATGGGAGTGAGATGCTGGCAAGCAGATTTGATGAAATTTGTCGTCGGGATCATTAATTATTTTACATCAAATATATATTTTTTTAATATATTTTTTTATTATTGAAATTGAAATATTCTCGATAATTAAGAGACGTCCTATATAATTATGATTAAAACTTACCAATATATATGTTTAATGGGCTTACCTGGAACAAAAATTAAACATAAATATAATAAAGTAAAATTAATAAAAATAAATATATTTATTAATAAAAAATTTAAAATAATTAATAAAGTAATATTAATAAAATATGAATTTTTATTGCCAGTTACATTTTTATCCCGATTATTATTCTATTTAAAGATTTGAATTAGTTTGTATTTTGATGCTGTTTTTGTTTTTTTCAGGATCAAGATTTTTCAAGTATTTGGCTTAGTAAATATATTTTAGGAACAATATTTGGGGATGTTTATATTCTCACTCTATTTTATGTTTTTTTTTGCATGATTCCTAGCGTTAGTTCAAATTAATTTCTTGAAGTATTGCAAAAAAACCGTAAACATAAATTAATTTTAATATTGACAGGTAACATCATGTTAGACAAAAAGTAAAAGACATTAGAACCAGAATAAAACAACTATACAGGTTAGTCGGAAGATAATCTCAATTTGATATAAAATCAAAGAGATTGATTCATCATACAATCATAGAGCCAATTTGAACCTATGGAGTTTAAATATAGGGTTGCACTAATAATTCAAATCAACTAGTCATCGTAACGAAAGAAGAACTGCATGATCACCTGGAAATCAAATAGATTTGCGAAGTTATTCAAGATTTTGTCTTTAAACACGAAAGAAATTACTAAATCGTACTAACGTGGAAACAATACAAACTACTCTACAACGAGCAGGATATCAGAAGATTGAAGCGAAGCAAACCACACGAACTTATATAAAGTGTATACCTTTAGTGTAAACTATAGCTTAAGTTATTATAATTTTATAATTGAGGAATACATATTGATGTATTTATCTCGCACTCGTTTTGCTTGTGAATTAATCCAAGTACAAATGAAATATACTAATAAATTAATTTATAATTAAAATTATACTAAGAATGTCGGATAAAGATGTTATCAAAAAAAAATTGACACATAGTAATTAGATCAGTCAACAACTGTGAATTAGATGTTTTTTAATTTTATTTTAGTGTTCATCATTGTGAAATCGTTTCTGGACTAATAAATAATAATTACTACTTTTAATATAGGAAAATTACTTTGGATACATTTGTTCTACTTTTAAAGCATTACTACAATTACTTATATATGTTTAGTAACAACTGTTTCGCAAATAGACCTAATAATAGATAATGTGATGTTAATCAAATAATAAACGATAAAATTAAGAAAAATAACAGTTAAAATGTATATATTCAAGAAACTAACTGCTAAACAATGTTATTGGAACTTAACATAGCTTTCAATCGATAAATTATTGCATGATTTGTTCACAGAATCACGCTTCATCGTTAGTTTCTTATTTTACCTAGTAAATCGATAAAACTGCGATGGTTAAATATATATATCTCTAAGGATATCCAAGTTTTTGATTGGGTATGGTAGCAGATTTCTTGAAATGAAACAACAAAAGTAATGAATAGCGAGGGTGCAATTTTGAACTGACCATTGAATAACTCAACAATAGCAAATTGAAAATTATTATTCTAAGTAGGGAAATATCAAAATAATCAAATTTAATGGTAAGGCACAAATACACGTGGCTTCCATTGTCTGGTATGATGATATTATTAAGATTTTGGTTTCGTTTGGTTTTGGATTTAGTGGTCAAGTAAATCAAAAACAGCCAAATTTACTGAAAGAAACCTGCTCGTTTCAGTGAATAATTATTTGTATGATATATATCAGAATTCTCGAAAATTGTGGCTAATTAGCAAATAAATTTCTTAAACTTATTTTATTTGAGTAGAGATAAAGTTTCTTTTATTGTCACTGATTGTTTTTAGATATTTCATGCTTCTCGTGTACATGTGACATGAGTAGTTTTTAGCATTTCTAAATTATATAAACTAAATAAGCCTACAGATTAAAAAAAATTTATACAATACTAATACAAATTTATTTAATATTTGACTTGGCCGCCATCCAATACTTTAGTGAAATTATGAAAACGACATAGTTTATTTATTTTTTATTTATTATTAGTTTATTTCAGTTTCACACTTCACTTTTATAGTTTCACTTTTTATCAAAGCAATTTGAGATTATTAGCGCTACTCATTCTAAGTTGCAAAGGATTTTCTTGCTATTAGTATCTTGCTATTATTAATCTATTACAGTATTTCTTACTACATACAGAGCCAGGCCTAATACGTAAATAAGGAGTACAATAAGAAATACCTTATTTATCGCTAGATAATTCCACAATATATTAATTACTAAGCCCTTATAATAAAAACTAAAATAAATGTATCTTGCCATCAAATTGACAGTCACATTGACGCACCAAGATATAAACTAACCCACCAGTGCCGTTTGTACAAAAATAAAATTAATTACCCAATATGTAATAATGATAAAATGGAACAAAACTGCTTGATAATGAAATAAGGTATTGCGTGAACAAAAACTACGCATATATTTATTTACGACTAAGTCTAATAATAAATAATGCGAGTTAAATTTTGTCAAAGAGAGAGAGATTATCACCAAGTCACTCGGGCCACATTATCTTCCAGGGAAACACCCATAACACCAGACGCAGAACGTAAACTAAACTTTAAAAGCTCTTAAAGATAAGATTCGTATGAATAAATATCGTTGGCCGTGTGTTAACAGCCCACCACGACAATGGGATGCCGTTTTTTTAATGACGTTTCGCAGTTAAGGATTTATAAAAATATGTCCATTACTCATGTAGGATGTTGGCGAGGACGGTGGCGCCACAACTGCGTTCTGACGAGAAATAGTGGTATGCATGAGAAACAGAGCCAGTCCGTAATTACTGGCGTAATTAATTAACTTACACTCTGAAATTTTTATTGAGCTCTCAGACAAATTATATGATATATTAGGTGCAGGTTAAAAACCCTTTAAAATTATTTTAATAAATTTTACAAACAAGAATAACGAGCAGTAGAATATTTGTAAAAATACTTTCAGGCAAGTTTAGTTGGCCACCAGATGTACATAATTTTTATATAATATGATGAGCGTTTGAAGTATATTCAATTATGAGTATAAATCCATTCATTTGTTCATTCGATGCGGAATGAATAACACCTGCTAAATAAAACAATCTTCTCACAAGTACTAGTCATTGTGTTATATCAGTCGAGCAATTATTTATATTTCAATAGCGTTTATGGATTGATACATAGGGTGGGCTATTAAGACGCTCTACGCTGACGCTTAAGAATTCAAAAACAAAACATATATTCTTTAACAATTTATATGCTTTCAAAATGGAAATGATGTATGGAAAATGTTTGTAGCAAAATGCAATTTTTGGACAATTCTTAGCGACGCTATTTTTAAGATATTCCCACCAAAAAAGGGAGGTCTCTAATGTCAGCACTTTTCGAAATCGTTTCGCTATAAACATCTACATTGGCATAGTAAACCTATTTATTAAGCTCCTGGAGGTATGAATCTAAAAACTCCCTTAACAAAGCTTTAAAGATCGTAACAAAAGTGAACTTTAAATAAAGTCCACCCTGTATATATCGGATATGAAGTTATTAAAGACGTATTCATTTGTTACACAATGGGGGGTCAAAAGGCTCTAAGTGCTTTGCCAAATTCGAGGTGGTTTTGTTGTCGAATTCTTCATTTTTTTTAAAGGAATATTTTGCACAAATTAAAAATCGGTATCCTGGGGGAACTGGTGAATTCCACCAGGAAAGCCAACGAAGCCCGAAAAACGCGCGGCGAATACGTAACTACAGAATAATATTGATTTTATGGCGACCCTTGTTTTCAAAGGATAAATTATCTACTTAATATTCTCTAAAAACTCGATAAATTAGTGAGGAACGGACAGGGGACGATAAAAAATACAGCCGATTGTTTTGATTATTTGTTTTTCCAGTTGCGTCGACAAATATTATTGAGCAAACTATAAATGGTAAGATTTTTACCTGTTGTATTCTTATTTTTGGATCTATATTATTTTCAATATTTTCTATAAAGCATTATGTCCAGTTTTTTAGTAAAAAGCAAATATGTTCAGGGAATTTTATTATACTTATGTATTTATAATTGAAAAGATTACTAAAATACCTAAAAATTAAAAAATTACTAAAATTTAAGATGACAATAGGCTTTACTAGAATACAACATAAAAATAACAAACATAATCCGATAAAAATTATATTAGTGGCTGTTGATTTGGTTTATTGATTTTTTCTATATATTATAGAGTGAAATGGAATGAAGTCTTTCATGCAATCACTTAATGAAAATCTGTCACAAATGCTGTATTAATATTATAATCAGCACTATGTAATAACTAATACGAGGCCTATACGGAATGTTGTGTCAAACTTATGTAAACCATGATCCGGCAATCTGAATAAGTGAATATTGGTTTCAACATTATAAAAGTGGCGTGACAAAGAAGACAAAGGGCACTTTGGACGGGCAGAACTAACTGAAGACGTGGGTTTAGAAGCACTAGTACATGAAACCATCAAAGGACATCACTATCGACTACAATTGGCATATTTAGGCCAAGCACTGCGCCGGTATATGTCGCAAAACCGGTGAAAAAATACTTGGAAATATTAAAATGAGATAAGACTCCAGAACTTGCTCCTTTTATTTCTACTTGTTCCGATATATGAAGCTTCTCCGATGTACCTGCCTGAACAGCGTCTCACTTCTTATGAATATACCAAAAAATCGGTTGATTCGTAGATAGTCTTAAAAGATACATTGTTATTTCGAGATGCAATCCTTAAAATGCCTGAATGATAGGAAATCTAGAGATTTTTCACATTAAATCTTCAAGTTAAAAAAAAACTTTTAATACTAATTTCTAATAATTAAACTATGTCTAATAGTTAAAATTACGAAATTATAAAACAAATTATAAAAATTTTAACAAAAACAATGGCACGTAATTTTTTTTACCAGTGTCTTTTATAATTTTGTTTTTATTATTTTAACAACATTAAAAAGTACATAGTTTAAAATTTACTTTATTTTAAGAAAACCACCTTCATTGATTTTTGCCACTGTTTCACGATATGGCAACATTGTACAATGTATCACCAGACAGACACATATTATAAGAGTAAACGCAGCAGGATGTTGAAGCCGCAGGACCGGGCAATCCCACCATAACCTAAACAGTTTAATAAAACTGCGCCCAGATATAAGGGGTGGGGTGTTACGTCTTAAGGAGCTTCAAGGGTCCTTGAGAGTAACGGTGCTGGGGCGCGGAAACGGATGGGGTAGAAACTGTACTGGGTGGTGGAAGATGACTCTCGACGTAAGACCCCTGTCCATGTTTTTCTTTAATAGACGAAAATGGACACAGTTTCCCTAGACAATAAAAGAAAACAAATATGACTCAAAAGACTTCATTCCGTTCGATTCTAGTAGATGATTTAGCTATATGTAGGATAATGGTAAAATTTTATGTTCAGCTATTACTACCATAAAATAATTTCCCAAGATATTGTTAAATCCTAAAAATCATTTGTTACGATTCTACATTTATTAAATAAAATAATTATTAATAAACTAATAATTTATTATATTTGGTGCTCTATAACAAAATAAATATTATAAACTCAATAATATTTATTAAGCAAATATGAAAAATATATTCCCAAAATGCCATTAATTGTTTAAGCTGAATACAATCACCAGTAATATAAATAGTAATCAGACAAATCATAAGATTAAAGAATATAAATAGAGTTGTCTCGAAAATTATGTAAATGAATTTAGCCAGGAAGCAGGCAAAGATTACTCGTTATGGTTGCTATTCATGGTAAAAGACCAATAATTAGAACACCACCTATTAAAATTGATCAAACTGAATGGGTTTGACGCAACGAAGAAAAAACTGAATTGTTCGCAAAACATTTAGCCAACGTATTCCAAACAAATGTTATAGAATCTACAATAGATATAAATCCTGCTTAACGTCCGATGTATCTGTAAATCTGATTTCCAATGAAAGCTGCCAGCGAAATTGACAACAACCTCAATCCTAAAAAGGTCCCTGGAATTGGTGATATTTCAGCTGGGTTGGTGCTACCTGCGATATCAATTATTATTTGAGAGACTGCTGTTAAAACGTATTAAACCATTTATAGAAACATCAGATTTCCAGTTTGGATTTCGAAATCACCACTCGACAATCGATCGAAGTGCACAAAGCAACAGCGGTTGACGGAAAGGTATTCGAAGAAAAAAAATATTGCCCTGCAATATTGGTAGACGTCTCACGAGCCTTTGAATGGGCATTTGGGACTAATCTACAAAATGAGCAAATTGCTGCAGCGGAATTACTGCCGACTGCAGGAATAATATATTTTCTAAAGAAACGAAAAAAAAAAGTAATTTAGAAATTTAGAGTCACACATGAAGTTGCTTTCTCAACACTTAAACCTATTTCGGCTGGAGTTACACAGGATAATATCTTGGGACCACTCCTATATCTGCTCTATACTGCTGATATCCCAACAACAAACGAAAGAGTACTTGGAATATTTGACGTCACAGTTACCATAGCAGACGATGTATTTCTATTTAAGTCTGTAGAAAAAGTACAGGTAGTTGTCAACAATATCTACAAATGGACTAGATACTGGAAAATACAGATTTATAGCTCCAAAATCTGTCCATCTTAATTTTGTCTTGTGGCACAAAAACCTAAATTACTTGACTCAAGCAACTGTATTACTATTAGCCGGAAGTTACTCTCAACTTGACTTAAAATCAAAGAGATTGCATTGTCATTCAATCATAAAGCCAATGTGGACCTATGGGGTGTAAATATGGTGTTGCGCTAAAACATCAAACCAACCAGTAATCCAACGGACCCTAAATGAAGTTATAATCCAATCGAATAAGTGCGCGATGTCCTCGGAATCAAATGGATACGCAAAACGATCCAAGAATTCGCCTTCAAAACATGCAATAAAGGTGCTAAATCGCAGAAACGTGGAAGCAATACAGCTACTGGACAACACGCAAGAAATTAGTGTATTAGAGCATATCAAACCACACGAAATTAGCTTAAGTATATTAGTTTTATTTTAATTTGGAGAATACATACTGAGGTATCAATCCAGTATTCGCCTTGTTTGTGTAGTAATACAAGTGTTGCGTCTTTATATGTAAAGACGAATTTATTATATATGATTTACACGTCGATGGGCAATCTTTCTTTCTTCGATGGGTAAGATAGTTCGGATGTCCCCGACGTGATTAGTTGTAGTGTTTGACATTTATAAACAGTACAGCTAAGTTAGAATATAAGCGGAAAAATAGTAAGCATTGTAAAATAGAACAAGAATTTAAACGTTTAAGACAGCATGTGTAGTGTTTAGAAAATAAAATAAGTGAAAAAAGTTTATAAACAGTTCAAAACATAGTTTATTATTTGGTGAACCGAAATCGCGGGTTAATCGTCACAATAACAAGTACAACAGAAGAGTGATAATAAATTAATTTGTTAATTAAGCTTGTACTAATCATATCCAATGTAAGATATAAAATAATAAAAATTCTTTCTGGCAGCAGGACGATACCGTGCCGAAAGAATGATGCTGGTTTGACAAGGATCCAAACATTGGTCCATTTTCGCATTTTTTGCAACATTCGACAATAAGGTGATTATCATAAGGTTCTATGTCTGGTGAGTACACTGGTTGCGGTATAACATGCTACTGAAGCTGCAACAGTGTATCTTTCACAACTCTTGTAGTTGAGCGTCGTCATGCATGTCAAAAAACACGTCGGTCAATTTGTTAGTTAGGTAGTTTTCCACCATTTGAATATTTCGCATTAAATATAAAGGTCTGCAAGAAATTGATTCATCTGCTAAGCTCTCTCAAAAATCTTTGAGTGTTTGAGTTGGGTTGTCGTCCAAACAATCTCATCACGAATATCTTGTGTACTTCAGACTCTCCCTTAGCATTCTACATTTTCGCTAATAGATATCGCTCATCAAAGTACATGTAAATATCTAATAGTTTAAAATATATTAATATATTTTAATTGGTTCCTTTTTCGCTGATGAACATGATTTTCTGGAGTCTTTGTTTTCATGTGCAAACATTTGATTGGATAATTTAATAACGCTGCTTTTATATATAGAATATTCTAGATAGTTATCTTTCAAACGCGCTACAATATGTTTTAGTTGAATAAGTATTACTCGGGATTTGTAACTTCTGCTTTTCCACTATTTTAACATTTCGTTCAATTAAATAAATAATGACTAAGAATAAAGTCTTAAAATCCCCGATGGATCGTATTTAAGACGTAAGATGGAAACTCATGATTTAGTGGTATCTTTAATCAATTCTGGATGGGCAGAAACGACACTGTCGCAGATCTCAGGCTAGTGGTCACGAACGGTCGAGTAGAATTATGGAAAGTGACGAGGGTAAGTCAGGATAAGGACGAGAACAATGTAATTGGGCAAAAACTTTCGGCGATAAATTACTCTAAATGAATTATGTTCAACTGGTCTTTTACTTAGTATTATTAATGTGAAATAATTATTATACAAATTTATTTATCATACGAAACAAGTTAGTTATGTTGCTAGCAAAAAACAAATCATTTGTATCCAAGAAAATTTTCGAAAATAATCTTAGCTACTATAATCGATATATGAAATATTTTACCATAATCGATATATCTCTCTTATGAAACTCATAATCAAGCAGCTAATGAAGACGCGGAATTGAAGATTAGGAGTGAAGACACGTTTTAAGTCAGTAAATACAAATTTATGTACGAGGCAAATAGTAAATACAAATTCAAAATCTATAAGAATCTATATGGGAATTAAGAAATGAAATGTATGATATGATTAAATGAAAAAAGCCAAAAATGCCAAAAACAGAATGAAATTAAAAAAAAATTGCATAAAAAGGATTGAGAGTAAAATTGATATTTGAAATAATGTGTTGTAAAGGTGCGCCAAAACACTTCAAATATATGTGTCACATAGTAGTTTCGTCGTACATGTATTAATATATTGTTTTGTTATTCTTGTGTTCAAATTATACATTTCAACGTCTATTGATGGAATGCAGTTCCTCAAAAACTCCGAACAAGTTGTTTGTTTTCGATCCAAAAGAGAATAAAGTTGGATACATATGGTTACATCTCGTAAGACAATAACCAACAAATATGGCTTCAATATTGGCAATTTCATTCTATGAGATTCATTTTGATGTAAGCATTGTTGATCAAAATTGAGGTTAGGTATAATTTGTTTTTTTCTCATTGTGTATATGAGTCTAATAACTTTATTCCCATTTCAAACATATTGAATAGTTGAAATCTACCCTTTTAAATTATTTTACTCAACTGTAGCGACAGCTACGACCCTTTAGGCCACCACCATTCACCTACAGCAAGTTCAAAGGTTGGCAACGCAGGTAGGTTGGTACCATGCTATTCCTAGCTATAAAAGACCACCACGAAAACGTCTCGCTCTCCTTTCCTTTCTCTACGCCCTTGTAACAGCACTTCCACAGCGCTAAAGTACTTCCTTTACCTAACCTAATATCCTGTCCATTCTCCCATCGACCACATGTATCATTCAATATCGAAATAAACAAGTTTTTATTCAACCAGCGTTTTCACTTCCCTTGCGAATTTCTTCCACAAAATAGTAGTAAGTGTTCGGACAAACAATCGCATCGACAGCCACACATTCCGACCGACCGACCGGACGAACATTCCTACTCAAGTTCAAAAAGCCTACGAAAAGTTAATATTATCAAGTGTCTAGTATTTTGTGTATGAAATAATTCGATGAGCTGCACTTCTCCAAACTTAAATCATGTGGTATGGCAGACATTTTGAACAATACTTCGTACAAATAATGTATATTATACCCCCCAATTGTTATCACTTATCACTCAAGCCAAATGTTTTATTTACCCAAATTTAGAATTCATATTGAGGTGACAATTAGACATTTAAGATTTTTTTTATGTTAAGGCTCGCCTAAATACTATTTCTGTAGAAGTACTTGATTGAAGTATGAAATTGATTTTATAACTACGAAATATGAAATAAATATACCAAATAAAAGCGTTACGAAAGTTTTAACCCTTCTGCTGGAATTTAGCGAATGGTGTTTTACTTAATATGGCGAATATTTACAATTTGTGTTTTTATTTCAAAAAATCTTAGTAATAAAACTTATTATTTTAAAACAAATATTTCTTTATTGGAATCTGTCCTGTATTGTTGTTATAAAGCAACATTTTTGTGATTCCTTATTAGAGTCATCATGTTCACTGGATCGCTTCGTAAATTGTCTCAAAAATTAAGAATATTTTCAATGCGGAATCCGAATGTATCTTGAAAAGTGGGTAAAGGTCGTAGCAAACGATGAATATTATCTATATCAAAATCTCCTATTCACTATTTTATTCAACAGATTGCTTGCCATATCTTAAGGTTTTTTGGTATCCTTTCGCAATCTATAAATAAGGCATCGAGTGAAAATAAACTGCAACTAATTGGCCTTGATATCAAGGGATCACACATAGAGCAAAACAGCAAATGAAGGGATCTAATTAAAGGAAATAAGGGGCGGAGAATCGCCCAAGAATGAGTCGCCGCCAAAGCACAATGGATCGAAACGTCGAAACCATAATGCATTATTACGATCGTAGGCGGCAATTAGGCGACGTGGGAGTATATCGCGAACAGCTGACAATCGCACGCCACTCTTCGGGACGAGTGGCGGCATGCATGTCATCGTCTAATCGATATCGGTGCCATTCGCAGCGTTATTATTCTTGGCCTACTACTTGAAAACTAAATTACAATTTCCATATTCAACAGATTAGATGAGATGGGGGGAATCCGTAACCTCTAACCCCAGTCTATATATATGTTATATGTTGGGCTAATATTATATATATATACATATATATATATATATATATATATATATATATTTATATATATATATATATATATATATATATATAAATATATATATATATATATTTATATATATATAAATATATATATATATATATATATATTTATATATATATATATATATATATATATATAAATATATATAAAACTAAAAGTATAAATAAATAATACAAAGTACCAAGAAAATATTATACTACGTTATAAACAATAACGAAGATCTGACAACCCCATCAACTGGATCAGTTCTTACAAGCTACCATCGACTGCCCAAGCGTCCCTTCAGGTAAAACTGAGCCGTAGTCCTTGTATCAGTTGTATCTTTCAGTTTCATTTAACATAAATAAATAAGGGTCACATACTATAATCACCACCGTTTGATTTCGCCTTACCTCCATTCACCGAGTCATAAACCAACCCCAAAACGACATACGGACGTGATTTTTCCTAAAATGGGTTTTTTTCTTTATTTTTTACTTTTTATTTCAATATTTACATTCTTACAGGAAGTAGTTCCTAATTAAATTTAAATTTAAAATGTTTTTATTTGCACTTCTTATCATTCCGAAAATCTTTTAAAACCTTAGGCTTTAGACCTTCCAATTTTTGGTCATCTAATTATCAGCATTTCAGAAGAAAGGTCTTAGAAGGTCTTCCTTCGCTGGCGGTATCTGTCTTATCGGCAGATAATTTGATTTGAAAGGCTTTGGAAAGCTTTGATCGAATACTGTCGTTACTTGTTTTCCTGAAATATCGTAACATATGTGGCTACAGATTACCCACAGAGCAGCCCCAGAAGCTAGGTACCGATTACAGTTACTGTAGACTCGTAATGTCTTCGCTGGGGCACAAATATTCTCAACGTCTCACCATCGAAGAAAATAAGCCACGGTCACGTTATCGAAACATCGAACCCCACAGGGTCGGGAGTTCAGTTCGCAAAGTAGTTTATTTTCAACATCGTCCATAGACTACATTGCCAGAGCCAGAGCAACGATAAAGCAACACTATCTGCTGAATACAGACGTAATATATCGACAGCCGAAAATTTTCACACATATTAGTATATTCTGTTTTACCTTCCGTTTGTTTCGCCTTATAAATCGGTTTTGTTCGCTCATATCCCTGTGTTAAAGCTCTTTCTATGTAGTATTTTTTGATATATCAGTATTTTGTACATTGACGGGGTATAATTTATTCCATATAGTGAATGCATTATTGTTAATATCCATTTCTTCATTCAGTTTGTGATAAAAATGTCTCACTAATTTGCCTTTGGTTGTGTTAAAGATTGGTTAATAACATAAGGGCTCAATAGAGATCACTATATAAGAGTTGACTTAAGATCTTAATGTTGTAATAAAATGAAGTATGAAATACGAGATATGACAAAGTTTGAAAGGATTTTCCAGTTCATTTATTAACAGATATCCTGATAGATCAACTAAGTTCCGATATTGACTTTATCCAAAAAATCGGATTGTTATAGAGAAGAAGTATTCCTCGAAAGCGAAATCCCAAAAAGGCACGTATTTTACCGATTCGTATCACTCGGAAATAAAAGAATGTCCACTTAGGACCTTAAGAAATATATCGTCGTAGGTCCCTCAGGCAATTCCCTTATAAGCCATAAATCCAGAATCAAACGGTAAAACAAAAAAAAAAGGAGAACGGCCAATATAAATGGGGATTTAGAAGCTGACCCCTTTTGTATTATTTTCTTCTATTAAATATTTACTTTTATAGATTTTTAAAACGGAAACAATTTTCAAGCCCCAGGAAGGGCCTTTTTACTATCCCATCGCAATATGTATTTTTATTTTTAATATATAATGGTCAACCACTGTTGTTTTTTGAAATTAAGTTATTTAATATTAATAAGGTCGACGTACTCTTTATATAAAAAATTAGAGTGTGTAATACTTACAAAAATGAAGAAGTTTAAGAACAAGAACAATAGGAATTATTGATCAGGTTCTTTATTTAGTGAGTTTCTATTTTAAGCAGTATAAACATTAGAAAAATCTACAATTCAGTCCTATTTTTACTTCCTCATGTGACATATTGATCAGCTAGATTACATCTCCTACGTTGAGATAATGTGTGACAGTTGTAGGGAGTGAATACGGCGATTGAGGTAAATTTTCTAAGGTATCCTCAAAGATAATCCATCTAGACCGTTCCATGTGAGTTCTCACCGATATTACCATATTTTTAATTTTGTCACGTTCCAAAAATTAATTACTCATGTTTCTGTTTTTCTAACAGTGTTCCTTCTCGCAATATTATAATCTAACTCATCAATAAGAATAATAGTAACAAAAATATCTGATATTATTATACGTATTAATAGTACAGAACAGAGATATTCCAGAAAAATCGCTTATTTTTAATATATAAACGCCGTTATGTTTGTTTTACCAAAAAAAAAAACAAAACATAACAATTCGGTATATTAGATCAGACCACAATAACAGGCGCATTACGTCACGTTTCCGAAATTTTTGCCTTGTTTTGATACAATAAAACTATTTTTATTGTATCAAAACCAGAAGATGTGACCTCCTACCGACCTATAAGTTTATTACCGATAATCTCGAAAGTTTTCGAGAAATTATACAAAAAGAAGCTAAACTATATAATAGAAAAAAGAAAAATTATTCCAGAATATCAGTTTAGCTTTCGCAATAAGAATGGGACTATAGAACAAGTGCATAGACATATCTCAGGCTTTTGACAAAGTATGGCATACGGGCTTTCAAGTTAAACTAAAGAAACTTCTCCCTCATCCGGACTATCAGTTACTAAAGTTGTATCTCACTGATAGATATTTTATTGTAAATTAAGGCGATGAACATGTCGAATTAAACCCCATATATTCAGGAGTTCCGCAAGGTAGTGCATTGGGTCCAGTATGGTATCTTCTATATACGGCCGATCTGCCCACCACAAAAATAACTAATGTAGCAACATACGCAGACGACACAGCAATCTTAGCATCCCATGAAGATCCAGTCACAGCATCAACAAAATTACAAACCCACCTGGAGCAAATACAATTATGGTTGAAGACATGGCGCATTAAATCCAATGAAACAAAATCCACGCATGTAACGTTTACCCTGCGTAGACGAACATGTCCACCAGTAAATATCAATCATCATCAACTCCCCCAAGCATAGCATGTTAAATATTTTGGTATGCACTTAGATCGACGCCTAACCTGGAAAAAGCACATACTCTCTAAACGGAAACAATTTGGACTTAAATTGTATCAAATGTATTGACTCATCGGGCGCAAATTCAAGTTATCATTAGATAACAAGGTATTGCTGTATGAGTCTATACTCAAGCCTATTTGGTCATATGGAATCTAACTATGGGGTACCGCTAGCAAATCTAATATATCCGTCGTTCAACGGTTCCAAAATAAGGTGTTATATTTCAAATAAAGTGATACAACGCGATATTCCTCTGGAACCTATAACGAGTGTAATTCAACGCGTTTGTGCGAACTACTTCGAAAGAGTGTCGGTGCATCCCAATGTACTCGCTAATCAGCTAAATATGCGACATGATAGTGAAGTGCGTAGACTAAAACGTTTAACACCAACTGATCTGATTACTTGACATATGTAGACTTTAGAATAAGACTAATTAATTAAGATAATATTTTATACAGAAGATTGGTGAATGAAGTGATTTTCTACATGCCAGGTATATCAAAAGCAGTAGAAGTAAAATTAAAAGAACAAATAACTCAAACTTGTCAATAATCTACGAACAAATAACCCAAACTTGTCAATAATCTACGACTGAATTTTGAGATGTTGAAACTTCCATATATTACGTATTACCTACATTTAACAAACAAAGACATTCTTGTCATAAAATTTAAATTTCCACAAAAAAACATTCAATATTTTCACACTCGATATCACTTGGCAAATTAAAATAAAAGATATTTTGGATACAAAGACAATTGTATAATAACAATAAACAAAACTAATGAAATATCATCTCTAATTCCCAAAATCGACAGCAGTTTGAATCTCGATTTTACGTTTACGAGATATGTATTTTAGTACGTGAAAAAGGTAGTAAATAAATTCTTACATAGCTGCTAAGTCTGGCTTTTCTTTATTGTAAAGTTAATAATTTGTTCATAGTTATATAACATAGCATATATATATATATATATATATATATATATATATATATATAATAGATAGAGTTCTGAACACTATTCATTCGAGACTTTTATTCCAGGACTACATACATAATACATGAGCAACTATATCCAGGCAGCAATAAATCAGAGCTCAATATTCATATGCAAAACCGTTTCTGCTAAATACAAGCGTTCGAGTTTCAGACAAAACACGTTCACCCCTGCCTCCTGCCCCGTCGTCCACACGGTGTTGACATCTCGAGAGCGGCCGACTGAATATACGACATACTCTATGCGAGAGCAACTGCGTATTGTCTCTTCGCCAGACTGTTACTGGATCATCTTGTGGCAAACCGTGCCCTACGTTTACTGTGATTAAATGCACAAAGGGATTTTGGAAACGGAACGATACTTGCTTCAAATTGATTAATAATTATTAAATTAGCCTTTTCTCATCAGTATCATCATATTATTTTACGAAAAAGTTGTCTCCGAATTTTATGGCTTAACTTTAAGAACAGATCTGGTATGAATACAGTTGATAAAGGAGTTTTTTTGCTCTGAGGATTGTAAAATATTCTTTTTACAAGTGATGTTCTATCCACATTTATTGTTTTTATCCAAGCATCAGTCAGCATTCAAAGTACAGACACCAAGGAAAAAATTACTGGTGGGATCAAGAGGGTTTTGTAAGCTGACAAATCTTGATGATTACATTACGGGCGATCAGTACTATAATATAATACTACTAACAGACCTGACAGACATTGCCTTGTTCAAACGTAACTAAGTTTATCAACGATTTTATTATATGTTCAAACATAGGTGCAGTGATATCATGGCGATGCATTGATATTTGACCTGCGCATAACAACATTTTAATTTCATCCATGCTAGTTTGGATTGCACGTAAATGTAAAAAAGTAATTACTCACTTTCAGTTTTCACACAGATATCAATACATTTATGAAATAGTTCGTGGCATTGTAAAATTTTATAATCATGATTGGGGCCGATCATCAATCGCTAATAATCGGCATAAGTTCATCGTGCTAACGTTCTTGTTAATTGCCGTGCTTAAACAATAAGAAGGTGCGGAAGATATAAAATAATCTATATGTTGTACCTACAACTGAATTTCTTTGTTTAACCTTTAAATGGTATCCATCTGCTAATTTCCAAAATATTAATACATATTGTTGAGCATCCTATGAACGATGATTGTCTTGGATAATATGCAGCGTGTTACCTCTGTAATGTGTATATATATCTCGAGGTGTAAATGGGTCTCAAGCCATAACAATTGCAACTTCATAAACAGTTGATATATTTTATCTATCTAAGTGCCCTTCATATGGTAGTTTATCTAGTTTAATGGTAATAAAGTAGTTCTCGATTTATAATCTGTTGGAAATGATGTTGAATTACTGGACTAATTTGTTATGATTTTGCACAATCATCCCAAAGTTGCCACAATTTCTCTCTCCTCTATTTGCCCAAAGTAGTTGTATAGACAGTGTGTGTCAATTTTTTTATGCTCGCCACCCAATAAAATAGATTTTCGAAAATGTGGGATAAGAATCAGGCGTTGGCAATAAACAATAAATTTGAAAGATTTTTGTTACTCCAAATGATATCATTTGGAAGCCAGAATTGAATTTACGAATTTTACGCAAAATCAATTTCGATTAATATATGGCTCCAACTAATAGTGTTTTTAATGATTCTGAATTATTTCTGCATTATGTGTACGTGGATCCAGATTTCCAGTTCGCCATCGAAGACGTGGTATTTTGTTTCAACAAATACACAACAAATAAATATATAATATATTCAAAACAGTAGTGACGCACGTCATCAATATGTATCTGTCGAAAGTTGTAAATTCGTTTTGCAGTCAGACAATATTTTCCTTTTCATTTTATTCTACTTAAATAGAGATAGAATACTGTTTGAGAAGTTCGAACATGTAACCGAGTGAGCCTTCAAAAGTTGTGCGTTTGTCAAAAGTCTACAAAATTCTACAAAATAAAATTACGGGTTATAAACCGGAAAACGTTTAAAATGTTTTAATAAATTTTATAATATTTTAATAAATATAATAAAAACTCTAACCTATACATTATTGTGGAATATAATTAATTGTAGGTTTAATTTCTTCGATAGTATATACATTAGATGTACTAAAAATGTCAAAATGATCGGGTGGTATCATGGTATCAGCCAACGATGTACTTTGTCATAAATATGTTTATTTAAATTGCTCTGAAATAAATGTCTTTCTGAGCACAAGAAATGGGAACGAATTGTAATATGAAAAATAGTATACAAAAATACATCAATATTTTACAATGTGTTTACTGTATATTAAATAACTTGGTTACCCCGATTTTCAATATTTAGATTTAAAGAAAATGTAAATGTCATTCGTTTTCATTGTTCAGAAAGTATGTTTTTTCCGCTTTAATTTAACAGAGAACCTTAGTAATAATAACTCTTTTCACGTTTATTATTCAGTATTCGTTTTTTATTTCCTCCGTAAAGGAATATAAATAAAACCGATGGGTATAATAACAAATCATTTGGCGCGTTATTATACGACCAGATAAAAGCGGCGCTTACTTTTACAAAAGATTTTGCTTATTACTTTCTGCCCAGTTTCTTTTGCAATCTTTGCCAGACAAAAGGCTTCCGAGGTTGATTACGAACACCATGGGTAACGGCGATCGACGTGAAGAGTGGAAAAAATTCCCGACAAAAGTAAAAGAATACAAGAGAATCGTTTGCTGTCGCTGTACGCGTCTGACTCTTAATGAACACACAGCGGAAAATCGGATATGGCTTGTTAAAAATTGCTTGTTGCGGTTTTATTTCAAACCTTCCCGTATCTATTAAAAATAATAAGTGAACTTTTCGAATTACGTAGTAATGTTACTAAATTTTTGTAGGTAATCTTATCCCAAAAAGTTTTCCATTTATTTTCTGGTTTTATATTTTCGTTTTAACTCATAGTTTCTGAACATATTATTATCGCACTTTTTTAGTAATCTAGGTACTATCCTGATTGCTTGTTTCGCTACTAACATCATGGGTTTGAATATAACAGATCAATTGAAAAGTTCCCGGCCTACCATAGCAAAAAATATTTTTTTGGTTTAAAAAATAAAATTAGTTTTTTTATTCAACATAATTGCCTTCAAGGGTGATTATAGCCACCCTCCAACTTTTCGATACCATTTTTGTGTTACGATTTGTCCTTTGCTTCAAAATAGGACTCAGTTTCGGCGAGCACCTATTCATTTAACAAAAATTTCTTCCCAGCGAGCATTTTTTTGAGTTCTGAGAAAAGGAAATTGTCGCTGAATACGGAATATGGATAAGGACGCAATTCGAAGCCCAATTCATGGATTTTTGCCATCGTTTTCACAGACTTGTGACATGGTGCATTGTCTTGGTGAAGCATTACTTTCTTTTTCTCCAAATGCGGCCGTTTATCGGCGATTTCGTCATTCAAACAGTTTAATAACGCTATGAAATAGTCGCCATTGATGGTCTTTCCTTTTTCAAGGTAGTCAATAAAAATTATTCTATGCGCATCCCAAAATACTGGCCATAAACCTGCCAGCCGACTGTTGAGTTTTCTCACGCTTTGGAGCGGGTTCATTGTGTGCAGTCCACTCGGATGACTGTCGATTGGACTTCGGAGTGAAATGATGGAGCCATGTTTCATCCACTGTCACATATCGACGCAAAAACTTGGGTTTATTACGCCTGATCATCTTGAAACACTGCTCAGAATCGTCAACTCGTCATTGTTTTTTGCCATTTTGTCATTGTGCCGCGCGAGACACCCTCTTTACACAGAGCTTTCTCATACCCAAATATTCGTGAATGATATGATGTACACGTTCAGCTGAAATCTTTAGAGTGTCTGCTATTTCATTCAATTTCAATTTACGGTCATTCAAAATCATTTTGAGGATTTTTCGGGCGTCCACTGCGTTCACCGTCCTCGGTGCTCATTTCACCACGCCTAAAGTTAGCATACCAATCCTTGATGGTTGATTTTCCTGGGGCAGTATCCGGATCGTGTCGGCATCAGGCCAAGTTTTTGCTTCAACTGTGTTTTTCCCTTCAAAAAACAATATTTTCTCAACACGCGAAATTCATTTTTATCCATTTTTTCACAATAAAAAAAGTTGCTTCACTCAAAATGCTATAATTCACAAAATAATGATCCGATAGCTAGTCAGCTTTGGATGTGGATATATTATAGCAAGAGTATAAAATCTGACATAAAATAATAATATCAGTTACTTGTAAATAATACAATTTTCACGATTTTGTTACTTCATAGAAAGTCTGGAATTTTTCTTTTGGGACATTAAATTCTCTAGCTTATGGTGGATATATTTGATAAACTGTTAAGTAATACCCCAGTTAAACTTTCAAAAATAAAGCTTTATCTTAGTTGAATATGAAATAATTGTGTTCTACTGCTATGTTACTGGTTGCACCTGTTCCTTAACAGAAACCACGGAAGTTCAACTATCAGGAAAATATTATGTCCAGACAATAAACTGATTTGTTTAAAAATAGTTATTCGTTAATTCATTTAAAC
The DNA here is from genome assembly GCF_030347505.1 of Rhynchophorus ferrugineus. Lineage (NCBI taxonomy): Eukaryota > Metazoa > Arthropoda > Insecta > Coleoptera > Curculionidae > Rhynchophorus > Rhynchophorus ferrugineus. The sequence continues at coordinate 49,786,700 of NW_027472580.1, forward strand.
CTTAATTAATTAACAATTTTTTTCTTCACCATTTTTAGTTCAAACAAGATCGATTAAAATGTTTTGTTTATCACTGAAACATTCTACATATTCAGACCAATCAAAATCGTGAAAACTAATTATCTGCTCTATTGGTTGCTTGCATATATTTTCATCAGCTATAATTCTAAAAGTTCCTCAAATGGTAAAAGGATAAATATTAATGTAAGCCACTATTAAACAACTTAACTTAACTATTAATTTCAATGATTTTGACATTTCTACTCATAAAATAACAGTTTTTATGTAACATATAATATTTCTGAATTATTCCGTGTATTCAAACGCTAATCATAGAGCAATTCAAGATTTAGTACTTCCGAAGAAAATACATACGGCGGTGCTACATTCCTGAACGTCTCGCAAGCTTTTGACCGCCATATCTTCTCGTCTCGCATAAAGAGGATTATTAACACTTCTATATATAAAACTATTTCGGCTGGAGTTCCCCAGTATAAAAATTACAACTGGAAGTTAACAATATCTAGAAATGGACTAGAGACTGGAAAATACATCTTAACTCCAAATCTATGGATGTAAATTTTACGTTACGGGAAATGACAATTAATTATGTCCCTTGACGTATGCACAATACCTCACGCAAAATCAGTTAGCTGCCTTAGCATCCAGCTCGATAATAGATTAAATTAAAAAAATCATATTAGACAAAAAAGCAGAGCAGATCAGAGTCAAAATCAAGCGACTGTACTGGTTAGTCGAAAAATACTTGAGTTAAAATTAAAGAGATTAGTTTACCAGTCAATCAAAAAACCAATTAGGAGCTATGTAGTGCAGTTATGGGGTTTCTTCAACTAGTAATTAGTAGAGTTCAACCAACTAGTAATCGAACGGTGCCAAAACAAAGTTCTACAATTAATTACCAATGCTTATCGCTATGTAACCAACGAAGAGCTGCACAATGACCTCAAAATCAAATCAAAATTATGATTTTTATGTCAATGAAAATGAAAAGCCTGGAGGACTAAATAATTAGATAATGAATTGCAAGACTTAATGGACAAAAATCCAAGTCAAACTCTCAAAAATCTTTCAGGAAACATAGTTGTTGATTAACTAATGTTTCCAGATGTTTTCATTGGATCAGAGTGATTCAGAAGGAAATGACACCATAGGAAATGACTGAAAATCACTGTCACTGATCTGTGACAAAAAACAGTAATATCGAGTATGGCTTAACTAACATGCTTTCGAAATTATGAAGAAGTACAAAAATAGATAGATGATTGGATCGCCACCAAAACAACATCGTTATATCGACATGGTGTGATATATGGCCAGAAAGATAACTAAAACTTGTAGAAGGTAATGGAAAATATGTTGATTAATACATATCGTACCAAAACTCTTTCAGTAAATGCATTTTTAAATTGACAATCGGACACAATACATATAATAATAATAATGCAAGAACAAATATATTAATATATTATATATTAATATTAATTAATATTAAACAAATATATTAATATGAAATAACTATATTTCTTATTAACTTCTTGCTTAATTAAATTTTATTTCTTTTTGGGTTACTTTATCAAGAGAGTATTATTACTGTAGGAGAAATTCCAATTATAGCCAATTTTTTTTACGATCATAAATCTCTATATATCTTTTAGACCGACGTAGGCCATTCAAGTAAATAAAACCGAAACAACTAAAACACATTTCCCGAATAAATTGCAATTTACCATTATAATAAACCGCGAGATACCCACGAGAACAACAACAGTTATATTGCTGGAGAAAAATTCTGGAAATTGCTAGCATGCAGAGCACTCGATTCCTCAAAACAAAAGGCAACAGAGTCAACTAACTATTGTGTTTTATCTTCCTCTCTCACAGCCAACTTCAATTCGCATTCGCGACAGTGTTGCCATATTAAATGGCGTTATTTTCGTGGCTCAGTGAGAGGACATTATGTAATAATAATTTGTTTAAAGGTCAAGGTGTCTTCAGGGTGGTCAATTCTATCATCATCACTGTCGACCTCCCATAGCCAATTCGAAAATGTTCATCATTCTCTTCTCGGTCTATTTGTTTCATCTGTCAACAATTAATTGTGCCCCCCGATGATGATATAATTTATTAATGGTGGTCTTTGATTTGCCTTTTAATTGTACGAGTTTTTCTTCGGATCCAGCTGCGCAACAAGATGATGACTTTTACTTAATTGATTATCTGTGTTGGTTCGGTCAAGTTTTATCGCCTCGAAGGATTTTAAAGGGAGAATGGGTCGTCTGTTAAGATAGCGCGTGAACTAAGTGACTATAGAGTATAATGGGTATACATTTATCAAAATTGACATACGGAAGACTAAGAAATAAAAACGAATTATATTTCTTTTCAAAACATAGCAAGGTTTTACATCAACATAGAATCGACACCATTAATTATAGCGATGAAATGAGAATGATGTAGTTTACTTGTTTGTTGAAGTTGTAGAAAATCTGTAATATTAACTCATCATACTAACTTCTGTACTAACTTATTAGAATCGTTTCCAGCTAAGATGTCAACAGTACAGTATAGTTACTATACTTAGAGCTGTTAATAGATTATAATTTGAATTAATTCTTAACATCTTACATTATATATGCTCTGATAAATAATTTATTACTTTTGCTCTGTTGTCATACACTAAGTGAGTAAAAGTTAAATACCTCAGAATGTATTTCGAAAATTAAAATAAAATAAAATTACTTAACTAAAGTTAAGAGTAACACTTACAAGTTCTATAGAACTTAGTGTCGTTTGATTCAAATTGTTTGACAATAAACCAATCTCTTTGATTTTCTGTCAACTTGCGAGTATCTTCTAATTAACCTGTATAGTTGCTTGATATTGAAACTGATCTGCTCTGCTTCTTGTCTAATATAATAATTCCAATCTAACCATAAGGTGAATTTCAAAGTATTTCGGTTATTCTGCTTGAGAAATCGGGCATACCATCAAAGCAGTTAATTTATAGTAAAGTTCAATAGAGCTTTCTTTTTTATTCAAACTATTAACGACTGCTTTAATAAGATCCAATAGGAAAATAGTTATGTAAAAGATATCATAACACAATATTACAAAAGGATAACACTAAAAGACATATTTTTAAATAATATATTAATATACCAATCCAAAAATTGTTGCTATGGTTGGACCAGTGGTTAAGGCGATAAGACGGTCCTCCTACTGTTACGATAATCGTGGGTTCGAATACTGCTGGGGTATGGTCGTAAATTTATGTTTGTGATTGTTTATAATTTTGATTGTCCAAAAAGCACGAATGTAAAGTCCGACAATAAAAATTATCCCGGTTATGCCAATAACCTAGCTGGGTAAGGCCGACTGTCTTCTGGGATCTGGAATGGGATCTATATATATATATATATATATATATATATATATATATATATATATATAGAAAAAAATATAGAGTGGTCTTGAGTGTTCCATGAAAATTATACGAACTGTAGTTATACTACTGTGATTAAAAAAATTATATAATGTGAAATCGAATTTCTTTCCCTGGATTGAACTATTACCTTTCAATTCGTTTTAGCAAACCTGGATTAATGTATGATAGTTTTAGTTGTCTTCATCGTCACATTTTAAATTTAAAAAAAAATGGAGAAATTAATAATAGTTTTGCATTATACTTCAAACACCTTTTCTAATGAAGCACTTTTTTACATAAGCTATATATTTTATATAGCTATGTTTATTAAAAAAAATTATTTCCATTAAAATGCTTGATGTTATTTTAAAATTATTTCGAGTTTTACTCACTAAAATTCACCTATTCAGGAACTCAATTATTCAACGCATAATATAATCAACAATGATAGAAAAGAATGTTGTTTGTTATTGAAAACGCCTGAAACTATTACCCATATTGATTTTGTTAATTAATTATCGAATAATGGGCAAACTTTACCAGGCGAATTATCGATAATTGCATTCGAGATAATTAAATTTCAATATTACGCTTATTTCATTTACGCAAATTCGTTAAAAACGAAACAAAAACCCGCCGTCAAAATCCGAATTAAACCCACCCTCTATTATAGCCCTTCCCAACCCCATATTTCAGTTTCAGTTCGTCCATTTTGTGTATATATTTATATGTTGTAAAAACCCTCAAAACTTTTATGATTGATATCCTAAATATGATTGATAACCGAAATAATTGCTAAGCTACTGTAATATATATATATATATAAAATTTGGAATACAATCTATCAGTATTTTCGTTAAAAGATGTTTTCATATTTCTTTGTTTATTTGGCAACGTCGCAAAACCAATCGAAACAACATCCATTTATATCAGCTAAAATCATTAGCGATCCTACTCGTTCTTCTTGAGAAGATTTGAGGGGCTAAGGGTGGGTGATTGGATATCGAAACTCGGTGCAGGGGAAGAGATGGCAAGGTACGAGTAGGTTGACTTGAAATATAGTTGCATCGTTTGTCTTTTGTTCTAGAGACGGTGCAATAAAAGTTTGCCGCCCGTTTAATTATGGGAAGGTCTATATCTTTTGTTTTTCGATCAATGCATCGCTTTTTCAAAGCCGAAACGTTTTGTTTCGGGAAACAAAAGGTTGGTCTGATTTTGAATACATTTGCGTATATCTATCTCTACAAAACACGAGATCTTTTGATTTTCATTTCGTTATCGGGGTTCGAACAATGCCTGGGCGTCTAATTTTACGGTAAATCTACCAAATCAAATCAGAAATTAAGTTTTAAATCATAGTTATCTTTAATCTACAATATTAAATTCTAGAATTATTTATATTATTTTAGATTATAGTTCAAGGGCTTATATCTGTTTGACGTCCAACAACATATACTGTTGTAAGATTTATACCAGTAAGTTATTTTAGCCAATCGTTATAAACAGAGTTCCAATGTTTGCTGATTTTAAGAACATATGGTTGATAATCACGTACTTTAAAAATGTTATTTTTTTGTGTAAATGTAAAGGCGATTTTCCATTATTTTCTGAATATATTTAAAACACTGTTTTTTTTGCGAATTTGCTGATTTCAAGCTTCGGAGTTACGACTTTTTAAGCCTTTCTAAGTAATATCAATAGAAGAACGTTATTGGTTATGAATCTAGGATAAGCATCTTCTATACATGAAATATTCATATCTGATGTGAACCTCTCATAATATTATGCTTATAATTGTTTTGGTACATCCATGATACAAGACATGAGAAATGTTTTCTTTTCGGTCTTTAAAACAGCTTACATCAATCTGATGTAAATACGTGTTCGATGTTTTTCAGCTTCATCTCCATACCATATCCCTATGGTATTGCTTTTATTCAATCGTAATGCTTTAAAATATGCCTAAATCGTTATTATAAGTTTTCATGAAGTAATATGCCAAGCTAAGTTTCTGTAATATATTCTAATATTAAAAATGTATTATATGGATGTATATGTATTTTAAAGGAACCTAAACTATTAAGTATGTACGTGTTGTAAGCGTCAACAATAATTATACAGACTGTTTGGCAGAATTGTGATATATGAGACATAATGCTGAAACCCATGTTTTTTAATCTCATATTAGACAGTTGATTCCATCAGGATAGACTGTTATTGATATATTGAAGTTTCCGAAAATAACGAAGAAAGGGGATAAGGATATTCTGTTGATTAGGAGTTGTCATTAAATAATATTTATGCTTCCCAAGCTTTATTTCAACATTATTTTCAAATAATTTCAATCTCTTGAATTTCAATATCTTTTGCTATCGCTATCCTGACAAAACTATTTGTAAAAAAAATGTAAAATTATATTAAGAGTCGTTTTATCACATATTCTAACACCAAAAATTTTCCTCAACGCCAGTTTTTAAGTTCTATTTCTGATAAAACTCTAACAGGAAATGTAAATGCCATAAAACCAGAGCGAAAAGCATACATATTTAAAGAATTCGATTACAAGAATCGCTGTTATATATTTATCTGGATATTAATAATAAATTGTGCTTAGTGGCTAAACATTATTATCGCCTGAAAGATAAATTATTGTTCAGATACTATACAAACAAATTCGCCAACTTAACCATAATAATATAGCTGCACAGGAAATAACATATGTTGCCTAATCAAATGTAGAATAATATTGTTGTTTATATATTTAGACACCCTCAATTTATTTTAACATTATTTTACTTTGATAAAAGAGTTGTAAGATTTTAAAATTTAATTTACCCATATTGCATTCCCAAATAATGTAATAATTATAGGACCATATATATAAACATTTAAAACCATTGCATCAGTAGTTAATTATATTTGTTTGCATTAGTTCAACAACCAATGTTCGTTTTTCGTCGTTTCAACATGAATAAAAAAATCATCAAAATTTCTGAAAAATTGAATTCTGTTTTAAATCCAAATTACATTCGAAATGAAGAAAAATCAATTAGGGAATATCGTAGTTTATCAAAATAAACTGGTTAGATCCACCTTAGTAGATGAAGTATTTTGTCTCCAAAAACCATCGAGTGACAATTATAGACCTCGTTGACATCGACGAACTATCATTTGAATCAATTCAATCGATTTCATAGGATTGCTTGACCTTCAAACCCGTCCCATTTTCCGATAGAAACATATTCGATACTTAAGGCTCAAAAAAGGATAACCAAGTTAGCAAAATCTGTCGACTAAATTGATTAACGAACTTTTTCTTTAGAAAGTTACCTTCTGTAATCAGCTTCCTTTGTAAACTTCTCCCCCACCTCCTGCCCTATACACCTCGGTCTAACATTGGAATCGTCGTCAACGACCAACATCCTTGCCTTATAAACCCCTCCAACAAATTAGATCTTGTCATTAGCCGCTTTTCCGTGCACGGGAGTCGAATTTTACCCCGAAATTTTCCGGTTTCACTGTCGTCCGCTCGTTCGTCATTCGGAGCGTTTTACTGCTCGTTCTTTAATTTCGACCGGGACAGTGCAGCTAAATCCGGGGGTATGTATATATATGTGCGGTTTTGAATGGAGACCATCGACATGCTAAACGATAGATATCGATGTTTTTATTCATTCTCCAGTAGAATTCTGATGGTGAACTTAATAAAAATATTTTTATTTTAAAATGTAGAACGCCGTAAGAGTCTAGTCTATATATCTTAGCAAAAATATAATTAAATTTGTTATAACTTATAGGTATAGTACATAAAATTTTACGACTAGTTCTAACTATTTTTCATTTCATTCTCTCATTCTCATTCTCATATTTTTCGATCACAATCAAATGTATTTGTTATAAAGTAACTAACACATGTTCAAATATAGCACTGATTAGGTCAAGAGTGAAAAAGTAATAAACTGCAAAAATCTAGTAATAAAATAATAGATTGTGACAATTAATGGAGGATATAAATAAAAGAAATCAAACCATTAATAAAAATTCCTATTAATAAAAAAAAATTTATAAACATTTTAAATATTTATTTTACCTGGAGTAAATGTTATTTGTGGAAAAAATGGCCTTGAAAGGAAAGCTGATATTTGAAATAACAGAATTTTAATTGCACGCTAAAATCCTTTAGATATCTGCATTTCGTAGTTGATTTGATTGCATTCTGTATGCTTACAAGTTTTATTGATGCATTATTTCAATAATTTCGTGCGATTATTAGCCACACTCATGTTTAACGTTGATTTGAGATTCTCTAGTATATTTGTACTTTGGTAATAACCATAAACAAGTTGTGTATCTCTGTTGCAAAGCAGAAAAAATTATAGGAATGTAATAAAATCTTGCAAGGCCCGAATACAGTACAGTTTAATCCTCGATAGTTTATTTCTTTGAGAACCATTCTGAAATAAGTATTTACTATTTTATCTACCTTTAATAACATTTTAAGTTAAATTTAAGGTATGGCTTATTTTTTGTATGAGTCCTTAATATTTTTGTTCTATTTTCAGTTACCAATGTCATGGAAAATGTAATTTAATATAATGTGATAGGTTTAGGCAGAACAGATATCTAGTTTAAGAATTTGCTGGCAAATTGAATATGTTAAATCATGTCTAAACACATACTATGCAAAGTACTTGATAAAATATTGCAGTTGCATGTGCTCTTATAAGTTTCTAAGCTTATTGAAAGAAACCTCAATATTAAAATTTGTCCATTTTATTAAACGAGATATAAGGCAATTTAGAACAATATCGGTTATATTTTTCTTGTACGACGCTGCTAAAAGTTAAAAAAAATTAAACAACTATTAGTAAATGTGTTTAATATATCGTATATAATTTAAAAGTTATCGTGTTAATATCAACTGTGTAAAATTAACGTTTCGGTAGCCATGTCAAATACATTTGGATTTCTATTTTTAAATTATCTGCACAAGATTTTTCACCAGGTTTGCCAACGATACAATTTTGATATGTCTATTAAATACTGAAAAATTCGATTTCAATAATACTATTCTCAAAATTTCCAACCAGTGCTTGTACTATCAGTGGGTCCTCTTTAGACTTATTCTTATTAATTTTATTATATTTCTGTCAATATTGTGCCATATTTCATGGCTAGTTTGTGAAATACCCACTCGAATATATAACAAAATGTTGATCTGTGTATAACTAGTCTCTGATCTAAGTCTTTGACCTAAGTATGATATATAATTATGGGATTGCAGCAATAATACTACAGTCTTTCAGAATAGTGGATAAAATATAGGGTGGACAACAAGTTAAAAAATTTCCAAATTAAACTACTATCTATTCTTTCCATGAATTAAAATATAAAATCCATATATTCTATGTTGTACAAATTTTATCGATGATACTCATCACCTTGGTAGACGAATTCAGATAGGCTGATCTAACATTTAAAAATCGATAATACTACAGCAAAACTTGATGTTGAATTATTATACTGATTACTGAAAACTATAACTAATAGAATAGGAAGGCAAAGGAAATTAAAAACCATAAAATTAAAAATATCGTTTTCGTCCAACTAATTGTGCAAATAATTGAATTATTGAACTATTGATGAAACTTTTAGTATCAAGTCGCTATCTCGCCGTTAATACATCTATAGGGGACATGTAGTTAGACACGCGGGCTCGACATATACAGAAGAGTAATTTGTGCCTGTTTAATCATCCGCAAAGGCAGAGACGTCTAAATAGAGATCAAGAGAAACGAATGGACAAAGGCAACAGCCGCAAGGTAGACTTATTGGTTACGGTAGACATTAATTAGATAGATATAATACGTGCTCGCCGACCACAATGAAACGTTCCATGATAATGGAAACGTAATGCTTTAATGTAACGTAGAGGTGAAGCTTAGACTCATTGCGCACCTCTGTGTCAATGGAAAAGAGACAATTGGAGCTTTGATGGTAAAAGCACTTTAATCAATTTGAAAAAAATTATGCATAAATTGTTATTTGTTAATATTTTATTATTAACATATATTTTAGTTAAAATAAATAATATATTGAGGAAGTAAATTTTCAAACCAAACTAAACTGCATAAACACGTAAGTTTAATAATGTTTTCATCATACAGAAAAAAAAACGTATTGAATATTTGTTTTATTTAACGAAATCTAACCTCAACGCTCTCTAAATAACATAGAGAAATGGTTTAACCATCGGAAGAGTAACATCCCCATCACATCTTCAGTCACAGTAGCAGTTTCAAATGTAGAGAGGGGGGGCTGCGCCAAAAAAATAGAAGGTTTAACATAAAAAAATAGAAAGAAAAACAGTTTAGCTATGGTATAATATAGTGGCTTATTGTTTTGAGATTTATAGACAAACGAGACTATATTTTAGACAAAAAAAGGAAAGTTAAAATGTACTATATAAATTACATAATTTTTAAAAATTGAATTGGAAGAAACACAGAGAAATTTATTAATTCACTTAATTTGATATTACTCTTTGTTATATTTTAAAGTCCTCTTTTATCAAATGGGATTATGACCTCCACCTATTTCGGTCCTTGGTAATTAAGCCTACCGACTGGGTAGTGTCTAACCCAGAGAGCAGCCAAAGAACATTCTTAATCCATCTACATTTATTCTTCCGCCTTACACAGCATACTTACTGAGAGGGTTGCTCGATTCGACGAAATATTGCTGCGAAATAGTAAAAGTTATACGCCCTATAATTTTTATTCGTACCGTGTATTTGTGTGTATCGTGTATCGTATTACAATTGCCCGTACTATATTATTATTTTTTAAATAAAACTGCTCCCTAAATTCATTGCATCCTTATGGATGTTTTTGGGTAACGTGTCATCTGAAAAAACTTAAGGAGATTGGTCTCGACACTGCAAAGGTAATATTCTTGACATGAGCAACACAGGATCCTTGGAACGACTATAGAAATGAGAAGATCAAGAAATGTATTTGTTACTGAATGAGATCCTAGTTTTAGTTGCGCGAAAATAATTGAAGCTGAAAAACGGCAAAAATCGATTTTGCATGTCCTAAAAGTTGCTCCAGAGGCAAAAGGATGATGTTTGCATCATATTGTTGCTATTTATAAAAATTATAGTATACTACTAACACTAAAATCATTTTTCAAGCACAAGATATCAACAAAATATTCCCGTACCTAGTACAAGAGAAGAAGATTTTCATTCATGTTTAAAAATATAGCCTTACTTTTGGACAAAATAGTGAGTTTTAAATAATAAATTAAAACCAGAAATAAAAACCAGTTGAAAAATCGTCACCAGTCAGAGTTAATAATCAGTAGTTTTCGCAGTCGGATAAATCTAAGTATACTAAAATAATATAATACTAAAATTCTTGGATGTAGTGAATAAAATTGCAAAATTAAGAAAACATGTTCTTCACTGATTCAATTAAAAATTTCAGAAAATTAAGGATTATTTGACCAACAACCTATTTAAGCTACAATCTCGCTATATAAAAAAGCATAACTAAAAGCAAACCAAATAATCGAGTGCTTACTATAGATCCAGGGTTTACAATACATACTAATAGCAAAAACTCGACAACCCTTTTTGTAATTATATAACAGCATTGTAAAAATAATTCCTTATTGAAACAATTTATAACTCTATAAAATATATTTAATAATAAAACTGAATAAACAAAATAAATAACGAATAATATATCAACACAAATACTTCCAAGATAATCAAATCTGTTTTAAATTAGTTAATTTATAACAAAAAAGCGCCTGCCGGCAAAAACTCCGGCATATTTATAACATTAAAATAATCAAATGGCCGTATTTGCTGGATATGTTTTTATATTGAACAATATTTATCGCAATTGATGTTATTCCTAAATAGAATTTCCCGTTCTGATGCGAAATTAAAATTTATACGAATACAATATTACAAATACGCGATACATACACTGGCCGTTTTGTTTGCCAATTTTTTGCTATATTTTAGGGAGATAAATTAAATATTTTTCTAAAGGTCCATATTTGGACTATTTAAAATGACGAATGGACTAATCTTTAGGCTATTAATAAACGATATATGTAGAATTTACAGAGATACATATTGGCTCTACAAATAAATCACAACTGAATAACCAATAAGTTTTAAAGCTAAAGTTGATATTATACAAAAAAAAAACAGTTTATATTATGATGTCTATAATATAGGGTGGGCCATGCTCTACCTGCTTAATCGATATTACCATGTTTGATGCTCAGATATATGTTAATCATTATTTTGGAGTAAGAGTAAGTTTGATTTTCATATAGAATGTTTCGTAAATAAACAGTAAAATTACGTATAGGGCTCAGCAAGTTCACAGTTAGCAACGGTTTAGGTTTTGGAATAATAAATTAATAAAGTAAAAAATTGAACCGATTTCAGAATATAAATAAGGAACTCATTAAAAATTAAAAAAATAAATTATAAACCGGTGCCTACTAATAAATTAGATTTGTTTTGTTCGTAATTTAATTTTGTGTATATGTCAAAAAATTATATTATTATTATTGTATTGTTTGATCTCGGCACTGACTTCAAACTGATCAGTTGGTAGTAGTTAAAATAATATCGTAAGTAGATAAATAGGTTTAGGTAGATGTTAAGCTAAATGTGTATATATATTAGAATACAAAATAAGTATAGTAAAAAGGTTAAATAAGGTTTATGTTATTTTCATTTAGTTATTACGACGATTAGTATGTACATGTTTTATTTCAAAATATTTTTCAATTTTTAGTGAGTTCCTTAATTATTTTTTCCATTAAGTCGGTTCAATTTATTGTTAAAAATATTTTATTTTTCTCTTTTTAGCGTTACATATTACAATGGGTACGCAAAGTAAAGGCGTAGCCCCTAGGAAAAATAGGGATAAAGAAAATATGATTGAAATAAAGTAACTAAACAACAACAAAAGTTGTGGTCCCCGCCTGGAATCGAATTCGCGACCTCCGTTTGGAAGCTAAAGGCTTTAACCATTACACCATAGAAGCCGTTGTGTACAATATTTCTGCGACGTCATATATAATATAGTTTGTATTTAAAAGGCAAACTGAATGGGTTTTGCACTGAACGACTTCCGATTTTCCGTCACATCAGCTTAGCAATAACATTATACCCAAATATCTGATTATTATAGATAAAAAATATGTGAAACATTAAACGTGCCTTTGAAATTTGAGCGTTTCCCTCGATTTCCCCCCTTTCACCAATAGATCCTTAGAAATCATACATTAAAAAAATATACAGCCGAACATAGAACCTCCTCCCTTTTTTCGGAAGTCTGTTAAATAGTAATAATAATATAGTAATTAAAATGCTTACTTAATACTGAACTATTCTTTTAACGAAAATGTGTTTTAATTTAAGTGTTGTTCCAAAGCTTCACAAACTATAGAACTACAAACAATGGATAATGTCAATAATAATTGAAGACTAAATTTTTTGTAATGTACGGTAGCGATATAATTGTACAGCTTCGTCAATGGAAAAGAGGTAATAGGACGTTGCCTTATAAACGTAAAGCGAAGATACTTCAATGATTTTCAATAATTTGAGGAATGACTCCTATAATATTACTATTTGGAATGACTGACGTATTAGTTAAATCGACAATCGACAATATGCTGTAAAATTAAATTAAAGACAATTGACTCTGTCAATCGATGTAGTTATGAATTTATAAAGATTGGATATACTTATTAACATAATCTCCGAACTATCCAATGAATAAATTAAACCTCATCAGTAAGAGAATCATCTTGACGCTTTAAATAATTACACAGCTACCAGTTTGGTTTTGATTTGTCTGATCTATGTTTCCTCTTGAGCAGTTGTACTTTTTCTTAAGCAGAACCCTATTTGACAACTTTCTATTATTCTTAAATATTCTGTTTTATTCAGTGAAATGCCTATAAGAAAACAGTAATGCCAGTCCTACGTAAAAAACAACTTACTAATACCTTAACAACCAGGTTTTAAGTTAATAACTTTTTGTAAAGATATTTTAAGCTACTTAAACTAGTATATGGGATGCCATTTCTATAATATTTATAAAATTATAATCTAATATCAAATTGCCAAAATCTCCAATTAGACTATTAAGGAGGGTTAGAAATTATTTTAGGGTCTTTAACACTACCATTCAAAAGTTTGAAAACAACAAGGTAATTTGAAAAAGTGACGATAAAACAAGTTATGTTTTATTACACTCATCTTAATCAGACCAACTTAATATATAGTTAAAGTTACTTAAATATATATAAAATAAAATACCTTTATTATTAAATTTGGGCATCGTAGACATTAACACATTTTTAATCGCACGGCCAGGCTTATTATTACCCAAGCACAATATTACCATGGTGCATGCTTCTGAATCCAATTTCTTTGCTAATCAGCATACATAAATACGTGTATTAGACTATTAGATTAAAAAATCTGCTATTTGGACACACCCGTGCATACAATTTTGCAAGTATTTTGTAGTATTTTGTCATCCATTTTTAGGTGTTTTAACCAAGTTCAGTCTGTTTCGCTTATTTAGTGTCTAGTTAGTTAGTTTTTAGGCTAGTATGCATCCCCTCAGGCCAGTAGACAGTAAATATCTAAAGGATCATTTGGATAACATTACAACAAACTTATATTACTGATTTGTTTTAGAGCTGAGACGTCCAGATCTCTTTTTTCTGTAAAATTATAATGCATAACCTTATGTATAATATATATATATATATATATATATATATATATATATATATATATATATACATATATAATATAATTTGGCGCATAGAATGTCTCCAATACTTATTGATTCAAACTACGGATAACAATTCACTGTTCGAGAGAAATCTACTTAATTTTTATCATTTTGTTAGTTATTATGACTGTTATGAACTATTAAATGAACGTTACAAACTATATTGTGTTCTAAACTAATAATTATTGAAATTATAAACCCACATTTAAAAGATTATACTATTTTATATACAAAAGCAGTTACTAAACATGACAATTCTCAACAGTATTTTTACTAAAAAAAATACTCTCAGTATTTTTTCAAAATAAGGGACAATTGATACGAACCCAATTATATTGTTGATTATTATTGTTATAAGCATTGTCGTAAAAATATAAATTCCAATGCCAACATGTTTATTTAAACATTTATTGCAGTATTTTTTGTCAACTGAAAACAGGTCGTTTCAAAATTTTTTAACAGTAGTGTATATACCAAATGTATTTTAAATTTAAAGATTTTTCGGTTGAAAATGGCAGTCAGAATTGATGTAAATAAATATAACGAGACAGTACGAAATATCTAAACCGACATGGCAGATATTTATCAGACATATCCCGACAGGGTCGTGGCTACTTAACTATTCGGCATATTCCACCGGTAAAAAATCGCCCAGATCATTCCCGAAAAGACGGAAATTTATTCTACGAGCGATATTTCCCGCTCTTTTATTAAAACGATTCGTCCAATCATTTATAAATATTAAAAGTGACGTATCGTCCTGGTCTTTGCCGTCGCCATCGTCTCGGCGCATCGTCCGAACAGCCCGAGAACTCGACAAAAGACAAATCGGCCCGGTCCTCGGGCGTTTCCCGCTTGAAAAATGGCGCCCATTTATTTTTCCCCGCAAGAAAAATGGCCGGGACAAGCCGGAGTTCCATAAACAAAACGAACGGCGAAATTCCGACGGAAAACTGCGTTTTTCTCTCGAAACAACTATGTTCTTCCAGACTGTGGATTGGACGCAGTATGTCAGCGTTAATGTTAGCGGCAGAGCGCGCCTGGAAACTGGAAGAAGTCTCCATCCCAGGGGATGTTGTGCCGCTACTTAGACGGGTGTTTATGCTGAAAACTTTTCGTTTTCATCATTTTGCTTTCAACTTCTGTAAAGAATAGGAAACGAGTAGATTATGGTTATTTAGTATTAATGCGTTTGCATAATATGGTGAAATTTTTGCTATATTCCTGATTTAAAATAAAATAAGGTATTTTTTATATATTCACATATTTTTCTATTTATATATTATTATCCTAAATAATAATAGCATTGGCTGGCGTTTTCATGTACTTAAAACAAAGTTCAGAATAACACTTATCACTATACAAGTTGGTACGCTTAAATTTTATTTCCTGCGTGTTGTCCACTAACTCTGTTGCCTTCATGTTCTGTGATTTGGTAACTCTGCTTGACGTTTTAAGGCAAAATCTTCGATACATTCGTAAATCCTTTGATTTCGAGGTCTTGTAACGGTCTTGTCTACATTGGTTACGTAGCGATAAACATTGATGACATCACTTTATAAATCCGAAACTTTGGACTTTAAAACACGAGCAGATGACAATGATTTTTAATACCCTGAACTCAGTTTTAGAGTTCCTACATAATGGCAGCACTGAGCTCTTGTAATGGCTGTCAGCTGACTACGTCCCATTAAACATCATTTGGAAATTATTTTTGCTCTTCGGAATATTTAATATAGAGACAACGTTACAAAATCGTTTCTGATGCAAAATTTATCTTTAATGCCCTACGAAGCAGCAACATGGGCACCGTTTCAAAGTGTTATTCACAACATTCTCGGTAACCACAAATTACCAAATTACAAGCACGTAATCAACTATTTGTTACAAAATTATGACAAGATTGTAGCTTGAATATTAGTCAAAATATATTTTCTGCATTCAAATCTTGATTATTTCTCATATAACTTGGGCGACACGAGCGATGAGCAAGATGTATGGCTACACCAAGATATAGCAAAAAATCGAAAATCAATACCAAGGATATTGGGACGAAGACATGATGAGCGATTAATATTGGACCTTAATGCATGAAACACATCCCAAGGAGTATAAAAGATTCAGTTCAACTTCTGTTTATTTCTGAGTGATGCTTTTTAATTCATTAAATGGCTGATTTGATTTCAGACTCCCGATTTACCTTATAAACAGCTTTTGGTTGATCAGGTCCAAAACCGATTTTGTGTAATTGAACTATATTTGTGCATTCTCCGACAAAGTGTTACAATTTTTTTAATTTTTAGTCTAACCTGCTTTGCTCTTTTTTCAACTTGTTTTCACTGATTCTGATTGAGGAATCCGGCATCCCTTAAGGGATATTATTAGGTCATTGCGCCACAATGCAAAATTCATCAACAGATTTCGACCTAACAAACTATGTTTTCCAGTTTCTAGTCCAATTGTAAATCTTATTGGCAGAGGTTTTGAATGAAGCACAATTTTTGTATAACATGGAACCATTGGTTAATATAATAGAGCCAATTTAATAGAGCTTAAATTGAACGATATGGACGTGAGCGATATATGGTTTTGGTAGCATGGCGCTAAACAGAGTGAGCGGAGGTGATGTTAATTGACCTATTATTCTGCCATTTGCTTCCGCTAATTTTTTTCTTATTTGGTATTCTGACTGATATAACTAAAATCAATATAATTGAAGCCTTTGCTCAAGTTCAGGCGCATCTATGTAGTAGTGTGATTGAAATTACATCATATGGATTCATGGCTTCGAAAGAAACCTTGTATATTTGAATGACGCTATAGTCCCTGCAAATAAAAAAGAACGATTTGATTAATATTTTACAACTTGTTTGATACCGATCCAGGATTACTCTGAAATTATTGTATTGTTACAAAGCGAGGTTCTTTTATCTCCACAAACTGTTAAATTAATTAAAATATTTTAAATTAATCACAAAGTGAATATACTTTATAAAAAATATATAAAATTACTTATTAAAGATCACATATTAAAGAGTGAAACCGCGGATTCTGTAAAAAAGTAAATAAAAATATTAAAGATGTATAATAACGGACTACTTTCATACCTCATTCATATTCATATTCTCATTATAGACTTTTTAAATTTTATTTAGTATCTTATTTGTAACCTGTGTTAACTTATCTGATAATAAGTTAATTAAACCAATGCAAAGTTATTAGAACTGAAGTTTAAATGCCAAATACATGAGCTATCTGGGGATATCTTTTTTGTTTCCAAATCATTTTTAGTAACAAAACGATATTGCCACGCGAAATGTCATTAGACGAATACAAATAAACCAAACCATATCCAACATCTGGGGAACACACATACACACACACACATACAAATACGCATACACAAGATACAGCAGCGGATCTAATTATTTAAGCTGCGAGACAACTGTGCACAAAACACGAATGGCGTACTCTAGCTTTTATTTCTCGCGATGAATGATAACTAACGTGTTAAGTTCTCGGTCTTGCGAGTTTGTACAATAACGTAAACGGTGACAGCATTTTAGATTGTGAGGGAAATGACTGTAGTGTTTACAATTATCTTTTATTGTTATTTGTCTATAAAACTTGTCGATGTAACGTATATTATTTTCTCCTGTACTGTACACATAATTTGTATTTTAATCTTTAAATGAGATTATAAACTGTACAAAAGAAATATGTATACAAAGATCAGTAACATTTTTATAAAAAAGTTAAAAATTCACCCGAATTCATAAATTACTTAAATAACAAAAAACTAATAAGAAAATGCTGCACAGCAATATCCTTAATAAATTAAGAGTTTGTATAATTTTTTGCTGTTGGTGCTTGCAATTTCAAATTTTCAAAATATTCTTTGAGCATTGTAGGTAAAATGATGAAACTCTAAACCTAATATATATATATATATATATATATATATATATATATATATATATATATATATATATATATATATATCCATAAACTCACTAAAATATATGTATATTACTTCCAAATAAAGAAAAGTGTCAAAAACGATAATTTTTTAACAAATCGATATATTTTCCAGATCGATGATTTTTGTCACCGAGTAGTAAATTTATAATATATCTCCCCGAAATATCTATTACATCTATTATTCACGTAATTCGTCCTGTTTGGTATATTTTAGGCTATGTTATATCAAATAAATTAGCACTCTTTACCTAATTAAATGTAAAAACACTTTTATAAATCCATTAATCATATTTCTTTAGATAATTAAAATTTTTTGGGATTGCTGATTACGCCATGATCCCAATTAAAGCAAATAGATGAATATTGATGAATAAAATTAAGTTTTGCATAAAAATATTCTTTTATCAGTTAGTTTAAACCATGTTTTTAAAATATTAATATCCAAAGACAGACTAACAATTTTAAATAACAATAAATATTACCACCAAGATTTTTTTAATTTCCAAATATTTTTTATTTATACTGAGTTTAGGTAATTTTTAATCAATTTTTCGCCAAAAGAATTAAAAAAGTCATACTCTTTTTTAATTCAATAAAAACTGTTAAAACTGTTTGATTAATTTAGATATTTCTGTCCTTTCTAGTTCTTATTACCATAATTCTTGTTTTCTGCTAACAAAAAATTACTTGAATATTTTAAAAATATTGTTAAATACTGTCAGTCGCCATTTAAATCTGATCAAACGTCACATCTAATTTAATATATTGTAGAGACAATCGAAGTGAATATAGGTCGAAGATAGACTAAACTATAGTGACAAGAATAACCACGATGAAAGAAAACAAAACCCAGAACAATCCAAGTGCTATTAGCATTAATCATTTCCTCATCCACAAGAGATCTCGTCACCAATAAAACTACCAAACAAAATGCCAAAAGAGTTCTATTTGTGGCCGTCATGACAAACCGACCGCATACTACAAAGACAACTCATCTCGTCCGCTTGACTTTTAATCTCTTCATCTTGGCTCATGCCCAGATCATTCACAACCGAAATGTCATTAGCCGCTGATATCGATCAACATTTTATTTAGTAAGAGTAAATTTAGTTACCACAAGTTAATTATAAAAAAAAGAACAAAATTAATATAAGCAGTTATTTTTCAAATGACGATAGAATGACAATGAGTAACATACATAAAAGAGTAATGAAATATGTAGTTAATGTCTAGTTAAAATATTCCCTAATACATTAATCTCTGTGTAAAAGTATAGTACGTCTGGAAAAAGACGAAGAAATATTTGTAATTTTGTTAAAACTAGTTCACAAATTAAAATGACATCTTGTTTGGGTATTCATGAGAGAACAAAAGTAAAAAAGTTCAGAAGTTATCAAGAAAAACATTGGTTATATTAGATTTCAAGCAGATATATAGAAAAATAGAACTAATTATATAGAAATAGTAGAAGTTTACTAGTAGTATTTATGTATTTCTATTAAAACTGTTAGAGATGTCTACCGATGACAAATTAGTTGTTATAAAAGCGTGTTGGTTTAAATTTATTGAAAAAATTAACTAATTCTACTTTTATGAGAAATAGAATTAAAAAATTCAGATCAGAAATGTAAAACGGGCAAGAGCAGCGAACGAATAGATTCAAATAGATTCAACTTTTATTTTGAGTCTTTTAATGTTGGAAAAGTTTAGATGGATGGCTGGACCAAAGCCAAGCGATCGTTTCTGATAAAAGTCATTGTTTTGTCAGGCGGGGTGAATGCAGTCGGAATGGATTGAACATGGTTATTATATGGAAATACGGAATAACTGACTCTATATGGACTTTTTACATTTCTATACAAGAGGGTGGTGAAAAATGATTTGGCAATGTCATCTTTTAAGTGAATGCGTGCTCGTATATATGAGAACTACATTTGGCATAAAAGAAACCCCACTTATGTAACTTATATCTAAAAAAAATTTACAATATTACATTTTATTCCATTTCAAAACTCAACATAAGTTCTTAAAAAAATATTATATGTAATGAAATTTTACATAAAAAATATAAATATTTAACTTACCGATCCAAATATTGTACATACATATAATATGTTATATTTACCTAAAAAAGAAAAAATAATTAATCACAATGAAAAATATATATTAACAAATGATAAATACATTTACTATATATTGTTAAGTACATAATGGTGGTTTAGTTTAATCTATTAGGCTTATAAGTAAGTCATAAAGGGTTTTTTTTAACTTCAAACTTTATTGTGAAAAATCAGTAATATGTATTTCATTCAAAGTACTGTCCATTGATACCCGCTGCGTTTTTCCATCTCTCAGAACATTTACGGATTCTGTCTCGAATGAATGATGTATCTTTTGAGGTTATCCAAGAATCGAACCATCGAAACTCGTCATGCTGAATAATAACATTGTGACTTTGCTCGTACTTCGGGCATTTTCTTGAAAGTACTCATCTTAAATACATCAGTTGTAGTCATTCCCATTATTGGTTTCATCGAGCAATGCCTTCAAATCCTTGTCTTCAAATATTTTTGGCTGTCCAGAAAGATCTTTTTTTTGGTGTCAAAATCGTCACTTTTAAAACGTCGAAATCAGTATTAAGATGTTTAAATCGATGGAACATGTTTGCCATAAGCTCCACGATGACAGCATTCTATGACTTACTGAATTTTTCGTCAAGGTTTGCGCAAATGCTCTTTATTTGGTATATTTGTATTTTTATACATCTTCTATATATTTGGAATTTTTTAAATTCAGACAATTTCAACGCACTGAAAACATTTTTGTTCACACTTTGAGAAATAATTGATACTACACAAAGTGACACCTGTCAGTGAAGATTCAACATTAAATTGATTACAAATGTACACGGTGCGATTTAATACACAATAACTGCATATACTTAAAATTATATACCTTAAAATTAATTTATAGGCTTGATATTTACATCAGGCCTATAAATATATACATACTATTAAACTCTACCTACAAGTAGTTTAATTCTCTTCAGACGCCATGACAAACAATAATCTAATATCAATCTGATATCATTGCTACAGTTGAAGTACTACGTATCTTTAAATATTTATATAGATTACATTTTAACTAATACATTACATATATTTTAATTTAGAACGTTTTAATTCTAAGAATTTTGTTTTAGTTTAGGAAACTAAAAAAAACTAATTACTATTAATGATTCCCAAACAAAAATCAATTATTTCAACGACCGTACCCAGAGTAAATTGAATCGGTATCAAAATGAGATAATATCGAAGCGATTCGTCTAATCTACAGCTCAATTTTGGTGAGTCGCTTATCGTCGAACATCATCTTAAACAGCAAGCTAAGAGTCCAAAAACCGACTGGTTATTGTCACCTAAAGCAAGAAGGTCCGCTGGTCTCATTTAATTAGAAAATTGAAAGATAAACAGTTGGTAATAAGTTATAAAGTGTTATCGCTGCAGGACATCTACCAACTGATGGAACATTTCTTTCGAGATAACATCTAAAGGATTAATTAGTTATTGTTACTCGACATTTCGAGTGAATTTCTACGAATACAGTGGGAGAATATAAATCACAAGACCTGCTTTTATTCCTGTACGACATTGTTGCAATTATAACATAAAATATAATTATCTATTTATCTATTTTTATATCTTACAATGCTACATGGTAGTCACCTAAATCGAAAATAATATATTAATACCTTCTTTAAGAACGGTAATTTGCTGGTTTACATAATTTTGATCAAAAAATAACAAATTCATTATGAATTGTTCATTCTAAGCCAAACTATCAGATAAGGAATATTTTGTCAGAAGTCTTACTAAAGTCAGTCTATACTAAAATAATCAGAGAAAGATAACTATTAGTTTCTACATCATGTGTCTTCTCGCAAAACCTTAATTAATTTTATTTTTCAATGTTATAACATAGATAAACTTAAAATAAAACCTAAGTAATATATGTAATGTGTTTTTTAGACGATGAGAAAAGTCACTAATGAGATGTTATGATTGATGTTTTATAGAAGAGGTGTTTCTCCTTCCATAAACACCTCTTCTATCTCTATTATAAAAATTATATAAATATTGATTGTCAATTTTTAGTTGCAGCTATCATCAGAAGTTGGTGACACGATTTTTACATTTATCCAAAAATATATATTTTCGTATACTTCATTTATAGGTATTAACAAATAAAATAGTGAAGAAATTATATTACATTAAAATAGCCGAATAGTCATAATATGGTATAGTATATCGAAAAATATTACTGTGTTAAATTATCAATAAAAATAAGACTGATTGTTGATGATGATTTGCATGTACAAAATATATATCGATATAACCTGCAAGATTTTGTCAATTCATTGGCGTTTAGTATTATTACATAAATTTGGCTAAATGTCAAATTGAACACCCAGTACACAAGTCAAAAATGCTTGAAAATTATTGTTGGATGGTGCAATCCTTCGTTATATATTTGAAGTAGGTACCAAAAAAAAACAAGGAAAACAAAATTCATGGCAATTACTTTGGAAAAATTTCAATTCGAAATAACTTTTATCTTCTTGAATAAGAAATGTCAACTAATTTCAAGGCAATGTATAACATCGCGTTATCAGAACAAATCAGTCTCTATATGAAAGAACTGTAGTAGCTAGACGGAAGAAACTTATTGCTTTATCAATCAAATAAAACGCCTATTTGGACGTATAGGCTGCAAATATAGGGTGCAGTAAGATATTAAACCTATTAGAAATCCAACGCTGCTAAAATAAAGTTTGTTGGTGAGTTTTTAATGTTTATCTTTACGTAACCGACGAAGAATGGCACGATAAGCTCGACATGGATCTGCGAAATTATCCAAAAATTCTCCTTAAAATATGAAAGAAGGTTACTAAATCCCAACAGCGTGATTGAAGAGAACGTTAGCTTAAGTAGACTAAATTTTAATATGGGAAATATGTATTGATGTATTTATCTCACACTCGTCTTGCTCGTAAATTAAGATTGTATCGAGCGAATTTAGTGTAAGATATAACATAAAAATGGGTAGTACGTAGTTTTTTGTTAACAATGATATTGAGTTACGGTAGATGACAAAAAATTACATACATGATAGTAAAATTATATTTTACATTTTTCGTAGAGATAACAAATTAATGTATCTGCTTTATCGGAAGGTACAGACAGCTGTGAAAGAAAAACCCGACATATATGAATATCTAATGCTAATAGAGATTAACAAAATTCGACAATAACAAGAATCGTCTTTCCTTCTTGTTTACCAGATATTTAAAATTTCTAAATCAGCTTTTGATTTTATTTGATGCCTGGTGAACAGAAAATGGCTACGAAAAATTGTTCTCGCTTAAGAAACGGTTCTAGAGACATACATAGTATACTAGAAGTAATTCTAAAGGTTATTAAAATTTTTCTGTAAATTTTATTGATAGTAATTTCTGATTCATTCAGGTCAAAAATAGGTTACTTTGTGCATCAAGAGTTGAAATCATGTTGCAAAGAATATTAACAATAATAAAATAGCATTATAGAATTTTATTCTTCATTTGTAGGTAGTGCATAGCCTGGTGTATTTATTGTTTTTGCAATATATATTTAGGTGCGAAATGCGGATAAAAGATAAAGACAGATAAGTAACAAAAATATGCGGCAGTATAATTGGAATTAGATTTGTAAACATTTTACAGTATTTATAAATATTAAGGTGTTTAACCATTAATGTTATAAGATATGTGACTATATGACTTTTTATTGTTTAAACTTTGTATGACTTATTTCGATTATTTACTTTATAGACTTTAATTTTGAAAAATCTATATTTAATTTAATGATGTAATCCTTTAATATACACTTCTAAATTGTAAAAAAATAAATTGTATGACATTGTGTTCTTTATTGTTTTAATATGGTGTACTAAAGTGAAATATTAAATTTTAAATTATTTTATTCAAATATTCCCTTTTTTCATATACAATCATGTATTACTTCATTTATTATTTCATATTTATGTTTATAACATAAAAGTAAAGAAAGATCTTGTAAACTTAAAATTGCTGCTCTTAAGATATTACAATTCTGAAAATAATCTTACTTATGATACTGCTATAATGTTCAGCGGCGTAGCAGTTTAGACTAATCAGTACGATATGTATTTTATACAAAAGAAAGTTAATGAAAATTATACTTAATTAAATGCCATTTAAAAAAGGGTTAGTAAATGTTAGTTCTTGAGATAGTTATTTTAATATGTTTTAATGTACATACATTTATTATTTTAATTAAGGTTATATATATGAAATACATTTATACAAAAATACAAAAATAAAACAAATTTTAGTAAAATATCATTTATAAATCATTCACTTTACAGTGTTATGGGTGAAACATGAATAACTTAATAAATTGCGATCGAATTTCGACCACATGGCGATCACAAGTACATAATTATAGTTGTTAAGCATTAAAGGTAATGCATCTAAACTATAGTCTCAACTAATGTTTATTATCAATGAAACGAATCTGAACAATAACCAGTCCAGCACGATGTCAGCCGGACCGTCACCCTTCAACAATTTCAAATACCTGATTCGGCTCCATGAAGGTGGTTGATTTGTGTGCATTTCTGCGCCCGCGCTCGGCATTGAACTTGGAAAGCCGCCCCCTTAATTAATGAATTATCCCGACTCTGCGTGATCTATGTGCTAATACCCGTTTGTTTCGTCCTACGCGGACACGTACCACATAATTGACTGAATGTGAATCGGCAAAATTTCCACCCAACAGGGGAGAAGTTCAGCCGAGCGAATATATCGAGTTTCTTGCGAGGTTGTTCCATCGTCAAAGATCTTTATGCACGTAGACTGATATTGAATTACCGCAGATGTCATAATTTAATTTACCAGTATTATTTCTCACATTTGATACTTCAATCCATATAAATCACATTCTTTTATCATATCCATCTCCCCTTCATTGTTATCATTTGGTTAATGTCATTTAGATAACGGTATATACAGGGTGTCTCAAAAATCCGCATTAAAGTTTAATTTATCATAACCCGAAATGATTGTACCGTAATAAACCACTTTTTCATTCAAGTTTCGTCGGTTTCTCCATGTGTTTATGTACCATTCTGTTAATTTTCGACGCTATGCTAACTCTTTTGTCATGCTTTTACGATGTCAAACAAACGTAGTGTCATTGTGGAGCTGCTAAGGAAAGCGCCAATGTAAAATTGTTCGTTTGCTCAATGTTACGCAGTAGACTGTTTCTTGGGCCATCTATCATTTTAAAGAGCTTAGGCATGATGATCGGCGTCCAGGGAGTGAAATATAGTGCTCCGCCAACACTTCTAACCGCTAGATTATCAAGAAGCGAGTGCAGCGAAAATCGATAATCTCCATGAGAAAAGTCGCCCGTGAGACTGGTATGAGCAAGTCGGCGGTTCATTGACTATCCAAAAAGAAGCTCAACTACAAGGCGTTCAAGCTCCAAGTTCAGCTCCTCATAGATGAGAAGCGAGTACGGCTCGAAAGATGTCGCCAACTCAAACGTCGTCAAGCCACTGCTCAGCGATGGGAACACATCCTCCTCACGGACGAGAAGCTGTTCACTATTGAGCCAGCGGACAACCAGCAAAATGACAGGAGCTGATCCGCTGAGGTTCCCGGCACGTCCGCCATTGTCGAACACCGCCAAAATCCGCAGTCTGTCTTAATCTGGATCGAAGTTAGAGCAAGAATCCCCTCGTTTTTGTGGATCAGGGTGTTAAAAGGAATCAAAAATTGTATCGTCCTGATATTCCCGAGGCTGTC
Source organism: Rhynchophorus ferrugineus (assembly GCF_030347505.1). NCBI lineage: Eukaryota > Metazoa > Arthropoda > Insecta > Coleoptera > Curculionidae > Rhynchophorus > Rhynchophorus ferrugineus. The sequence continues at coordinate 49,812,864 of NW_027472580.1, forward strand.
GTACTTCCGGGCTCAGAAGCATTTCCGGTTATTAGAATTGGACGTGCCAATAGGACTACTCCGCCCCATAAGGGAAAAGAGAGGCAAGACTCGTACCGAGCCCATTTTCCGGATTTCATCACGTCGGCAGAATGGCCGCCTTATTCACCGGATCTAGACCCGATGAACTATAGAATGAGGTTAATTTTAAAGGCCAAGGCAACAAAAGTTTGAAATCGCTGCGTCGAGAATAGAACCGATCGTCGCCATAAGATCTATGGCCCATTGCCGAAAATTTCAAGTCACCTGTGTATCACCGTGGGAAGAGACCACTTCGAATCCAGATGAGTATATTGTTGCTAAAGTTCCATGTTATTGTTATTCATTGTTGTTTTGCAAAATTTATCCGATTTAATAATATTATCATTTAAAATATTCCATACATATTTTGTAGGACACCCTGTAAATATTCCTTAATTAATTACTTTGTTCTTTATTACAATTTGAATCCAACTAATTCCCCGAGTAGTCTGTAGTTGTCAAATTTTAATGGCTGACATAATTGCTAATTTAATTTGTGTAGATTAAGTTGTTAAAGATGTAAACTAAAATTGAATATTCGTTAATAACATTTATTTTATTAGTTCAGACTGCTTGAATAAAATTACATGTCTTTCATAACGGTTATTTGAGTAGAATACTTTTATTTATTCCATTCTCGGTGTAGATGTATGTTTATATGTGGTCTATAGTCCATATTAATTTTCTTACTGACACTGCAGCTGGTTCATCATATAGACGTGCCAACAAGAGATAATCACTAATTCAAAGGTAAACATAACACATTTGTAGATAAAATTAACAGTAATAAAGTTTACTGCATATATCAGGTTGGGTAAAAAATAATCGGTTTTTCCTAATAGATGGTCTTAAAGCCAATTTTGATTCACGGAAATCCGTGTGTTTGTAAAGTAACAGTGCTTGATTTGTATATTCAGTTAAATGATATTGAGGTTAGACATGGAGGTTTTAGAAGGTTCGGTTTTCATATTTTACTTCCGAATTAAGCAGATTCCTCAGTTACCCATTCTTTGAAACTGGCTTTCAGTTTTATTTGCTTTTGTTGTAAACTTACGACGATCTATATTTCATCTTCTGCGAGGTACTCTTTTAATTAATTGAAGCATGTATATGGCCCTTATAAATGGCGCGTATGCATATGAAGCAATGATGGCGGTTGCTACATGTGGAGTAAATTAAATGTTGTAGTATGTTAATATATTCTTTGTAATATAAAAAGTAAAACGTGCTGTAGTCAATAAATAAATAAAATTAATAAAAAAATTAAAATATATAATAATAGAATAAATAAAAAAATTCAACAACATGAAAAATATGAACCAAAAAACATAGAAAATAAAGTTGAACGATTTCATTTTTGCTTGCTTAGATTTATTCTTACTAATGGGTTGTAAGAACTAACAAATCAATAAAAGATTTGTTATAAAGATAATTCCATAAATATGCTTTCGCCGATAGTTATATTAGAGCAAAAACTATTAAACTGTATAATTATTACTTTTCCGCAATCATCAAACGTTAATGGCAACGTTGCCAATCCAAAATTTGAATCAGTCCATATTCGGATGGTTCTTATTTATTTTCCACTTATACATTGTTCCATAACGAAAAAAAAAACGTATATCTGACCAACCAATAAGGCCGAAGTCGATCCGTCGAGAATAATTTCTTAACCTTAATGAATTCTTTGTTATTTTAAGATTCGCCGTGGAGATAAATAAATTTCACGTCGAATTTTGCGGCCTTATAAGGAGACAAGTCGCCATTTAGTCACAAACCGACCGCGTTCAGTTTCGTCGTGGCCTTAAATTAAGTCGACAGTCGTGATATTACAAATTTAGTCACGCCAATTAGATCGATCGTTTCTAATCCGTATCGGATGGATCGATTGCTTCTTTCGAAATATTTCGCTTCGTTCATATTGAAATTAATACTTTTACTACCGTTGATAGCTTCTTCTGGTTCGAGGTATTCCTTTATTCGGACCTGCCAAGAAAGGGATCTTCATTATTTCTTGCTGTTAATTGAGCTATCTTGTCCTAGATATTCTTCCCAGACGCTTATTTTCGATCAGATACTCAAATATTAAGAGTGATTTTTAAATTATATTTTATAAAATATTTAATTTGACATACATAGGTGCGTTTTTGTGTATTTTTATGTAAGTTTACGAGCAAAATTTGTCTAATCGATTACCGATCATTTAATTCTCAATCCAATATTCAACATTTGATGAACATCTCCAATATGATAATATGATGTAATATTAAAATAACTCATTTCGCATTTGTTGGATTACAAGAAGATGATCACACATCATAATAGAAAAAAATATAATTATCTATAAACAATATACAAAATTATATAAAATTTCTTGTAGGGGACGGGGTAGTATAGAACAAAGTGGGGGTGGAGTTCGCATGGCTCATTAAGTCGCTACATAGTTGATCTTATGTGCGCTTAAACAGATCGCAATTGTTTCTCGTGGCGAGTGATCTAATTTAATGCGATATTTAAGTACCCATTTTGTTCCTTTTAACATGCAATTGTATTACTAGAACATTCGATAATTCATTAAAATTCAAAAACATTCATAAAATTCAAGTTTGTCTTCAGAATTATTAATTATTGAAAAACAGGCATTTGGGGTAGTGGAATTCGAATAGGTTAAGATTACAATCTATCTAGTAAGACCGTAAGAGCAAATACAATATCAAAGTATGTTGATGAAAATCAGTAACATTAAACGATTACTGGTGAAAATGCTCACAACGATGATGAAAGTAATGGAATAAAACGCTCTGTATTTCTTTTGATTTAAATTCTGCAACACCATCTATATCAATTTATATCCACCTTCATCGATATCTCCAAAACCATCAGCCTCTCGAATAGTACGAAAACAAACACATAAACAAAATTTGTAAATAATCACTGTCTCTCCTAATGAAACTGTATTAGAACAATTTAAGGAGAAACGTATCGTTAAAGAAAATAAAACACCAAAAGGAGGAATGAAAAAATAGACAAAAAAGAAAATATAGAGATAGAACAAAACCAATGAAAACCGCTTGTTATTTTAAGAGCATACAGTAATCTTCACCGATTCAATTATACTCTTGCGCATTCTTAGATATTTCCAAGTTTCTTACATTCCTGTCCATCATTTCAATGCCTAGTGCCCACACGTTGTTGTTTATAAGAGATTGCCTAGGTTGTATTTTTTTTGTTAATTTTATGATTACATTATTCCTGGATTAGTTTATATAATTGTTTATTACTTAACAGAGAAAACTAGCAGCAGACAATATGCGTGTAAAGTATGAATTATAGGTAAAATTTTATAATTTAGTGACACTAAAGTTGTAGATTGCTAGCAACCAGAGTTTATTTATGTTAAATAATATGAAAACACTGAGCAATATGACGTAGTTTCGATAAATGCGACATGCAAAAAGAACTGCCGAATAGGGTACAGCTACAAATGAATAATATATTTAACATTATATAATTACGAGTGTCTTGAATATAATAATGTGCATGTTTTTTTTTATGAGAGAGCTATAAAACTACAGCTATAACAATGAATATGTGAGTGGAATTGGTGAAGATTACCGTATGCTTATTTAAAGGCGATACCAGCTCACAAGAAGAAGTTAAGTACTATAAAGTTCAGGTATATATTATGTTTGAGATTTTAAAATTAAGCATTCATATGGCATATTCTGCAAGCACATACAACTAAGTTTATGATTATATGACTATTATTGTGGTAATTTTGCATGTTCCTAAAGTTGTTATAACTAGGTTTCATATGAAAATATCTCTAGTTTAAAATACATAAGAAAATCATTATAAGTATTATAATCAGTAAACCGAAGTCCGGTTCTGTTTTTGTTGTGGAATTATCTCTGTTTAGTATATTTTTCTTAGTTTAGTATATAAATATTATTGGTTATACAATAATAAACTAACCAAAAACGTCTTGGGTTTAGATGGCTCTAAATTACACCCTGTTTCCTTGTTATATTATTTTGGCGTTATGCTTTAAGAGTCGCTTGGATAGTGGATTGGAGTACGTCAGTTCTTCGTTTCCGATGGTACTAACGTCTTGGTTAGAATTCCGCATATATGTTAAATTCACGTGTAACAAAGCACAAAGAACAAAGTCCTGAGAAGTATTGTAGGCGCACCGAGATACTACAGCAAGCAAGTAATCACTTAGATCCAGACCTTCAGATACCGACTGCCACCCAGGAAATCAAAAGAATTGCTACGAGAGTTGAGAACAGAAAATTTGTGAATAGGCAAGTAATACAACTCTTGGATAACACCAGAAGAGGACATAGACCAGAATAGGAAAATAATCAAACGATTTGATCTTGTATAGTCTAGTGTTGTGAGGTACATTTAATAGAAAAACAGTATTATTAATACATAAACATTGTTATGACAGAGACTAAGATATTGCCGATGGGTCCTCTTAAATATATACTTAGGTTCAAGTTCATATAAAGACAAATCGTAAGTTAGTTGCCAACGACTAGTAACAAAGTAATAAATAAATTTAAAAAATTGTGAACTGTACTAAATCTCCCTTCAGCACAAAGAAACAATATAAAGATTTTCCTAGACATTTTTGGGGCTAACCAAGTGTTATAAATGTAGTAAAATAATCACACAAATAATTGATCTGACATATATACAATATGTCTTCATTAATGTGTTGGGTCACCATTTGCTGTTAAACTGTTGTTAAAAAGCTGTTTCCAAAGCAATGCAGTATTTTTTCTGGAGATGGGAATCTACTCTTTGTTCTATATTGATAACGATTAATTATGTTTGAGTCTGTTCCCAAATACAAAATATAATAATACTTAAAACTGCATAATACGATATTATTAAAAATAAATATAATTAGGACTCAAAATGATAGAAAACGGCACTAATATTATTAAAAAAAAAATGATTATTGATCTAATTGCGTCCAATATTGCATGCGTGGCGATATCAACCTCTAAAAAAGGAAATGTTTTACCAATGTTTTATATAGTCCAAACTACAATAAGCAATTAACAGCGCTTATATGACGAATATTATCATGTTCGGGAACTTTACGAAGAATAATCCGATCTAAAACTTTTAAAAATAATAAGTTAGGACATAGTTACATAATTTATAACTTGTATACATAGTTACATAGAGTTTAAAATAATTTCCAATAAAAAAGTTAATATCCAGAAAATCTCAATATTTCTCAATTTATATAGCAATATTTTGAAAATATTATATTAATACTAATCTTTATTTTATTGAATATCGTAGATTGGAAAATAGTTTCATCGTCGACTACAATATATCGATATCCTCTTGCAACCAACCACCGTAGCAAAATGAAACAGCCGAATCGCATGTTTCCTTTCCTAAATTTCGCAACTCACATTCTATAATTACGAGTTTCGTGACTCCCGCTCAAAGTAAACTAAAATTATCCGTCAGTTTGCGTGAGGTATATTGAATAAAAAAAAATAATAAGAACCACACAATTATTGTTAGACGGGCTTTTTTCCCGGTCTCCTGCTAATCTCTGTATAACTGTTCCTGGTTTAATTGGATAAATAATTTCTTATTTATGTGGACAAATAATCGTAACGCCGAAATAAAGGAAGGAAACAAAGGAAAAAATAACAAAACGGTTATGGTGTCGTGAGACCAATGAATATTTTATACTGCTAATAACGTTCTTTAGTTGTTGGATAAAAGTCTTGCTTATTTTGAACCAATTATTATTTTGTTTTTTTTTCTTTTTAGACATAGTTTCGATGATTTGAGATTATCTTATAAGTTTTGCGTAGAAAATATTAGGTTATTTAACTATAGTGCTATATATTGGTTGCCTGCATGTATTCTAATTGGCGACATCTATATAGTTAAACAACCTAACCCAACTGTTAAATTCGATGGGTTTGACGTTTATCGACTTAAAATAACAGTTTACCAGTTTATACAAACGCTTATCGTTGAACGCTCAAAAGTGCATTTTCGATATTCATTGCTTTCGTTGTTTATTTAAAAGAAACGTACTTCTCGAATACTTTTAAAACTTATAATGATGTTACTACGTCATATTCTAATTGTTGGTTTTAACTTCACCAATTTAAAAATGGGTATTTTGATATCACTGGCTGGAAGAATGACCTACAGAATCAAAAAGTTTGAAGAGAATAATTTAGAAGATATTAGATAGATTTAGAAGACTGTAAATTAAATTTCTAGCTAAAAATAGACTTTCATTGCTTGCCAGGCAAGGAAATAGTCAAAGCTTTTGTGGTGTGTTGCGATTGGCTATGAAACTGAATTCACATCGATAATCTTAAATGCAAAAAGTCATTGGTTGGTGTCCATCCCCAATATGGAATATTCACAGCCATAGAGTCACACTATTTATAACCAAAACCTGCTAAAACAAATAAAATTAAATGAAACTATTGTTGCTGCGAACTGAACAAATTGAATGACTTATTGTTGCAAAAAGACAACAGTACCGGGTAACAAATGCAAAATCATACTCTCCGATACACGTTGCAAAAGTTGTGAAGGAAGCTTTTCCGTACCCAACGTACTCGCTAGACATAGTGCCTTTGATGAAACATGACTTGGTTGCCACACCGTTTCGAAATATTGAAGAAGTGCGAAAATGGATCGAAGATTGGATTGGATGAAATTAGGAAACATGGAAAAAGTTCAGAAATTTCAAAAAGGTCAATTTTTAGTAATAAATGCTAAAAAATGAGAAAATGATCAGAATAAATGGAAAGATTTAATATATACAAGGGCAATACAGTTATATATCGTAGTAAACATAACATTTATTACCCATTTGCACTTTCGAATATGTTTAAATTCTTTCTTTTTAAAATTCCATTATTACTATTTTGTATCAGCATTGAAGCCTGTTATTATGGATCACTTAGAACTTAACAGATAGAACGTAATAAATTATAGATTTCACCGAGCTTTGTAATATATTCGTTCAAGTAAAATATATGTCCATCATTGAATTTTACCCAATGTGCTAATCTTCAGAGAGAAACGTCAAAGAGGACTAATCTAACAATATGTTCGATGTTGCAACATTTTCTGCTTTAATTCAATATTTTCACTATGATTATTTGTTCTGTGTAAGGATACGTCTTAATGAGCATCTAGAAAAGGTCCAAAATATGATAATTATGGGCTCTATTTATTTTTTTATCAGTTTGGAGACAATTTCTTTCTTAGAGATTTTTAAGACAATTGTCAAATTTGAAATCTATTTCAGAATCTTAAAATATGGTTTAAGACTATTACGAGTATTTTCCTTCCTTGCTATTTTTAAACGAAATTGAAAAACTGATTCAAAGTATTTTAGTAGAACATAAATACTCTAACATGTATGTGATCATGTTATAGACTAGTATCTATAAAAACACTTCATATAATATATTTTATTCGTTAAACATAAAGGTTTTTTTTTCATAAAAAGACAGAACCTATTTGTACTCCTAATATTCTCTCCGGAGTAGGCAACTACAATCAGTTAAAAAAAGACTAAAAATTGGCTAATAAAACACTATATATTTATTATTTATCTAAATATAATGTATTGTCTTCAAAATAGACCATGTCCAAAATAATATAATTATACTAATAATATAATGGCTGTTGCAATTTCTTCTCTTGTATCGATTTAAATTAGGTTAGAAGAATTAGAATTAGGCAAGAAGTTAGTCAGAGTCTAGTTTTGGCGAAGTAAATTGTTCGATGTTGCAACATTTCCTGCTTTACTCGCATTTCAATATTTTTCACAATGGTTTTTTGGCCCGTGTAAAGATACGTCTTGATGAGCATCTAGAATTAACCATGTGACCATGATATAAGCTAGTATCTAGAAAAAAGTCAAAAATGTTTTAGAGAAACTACAAATTCGTTATAGCCTCTATCTTTTAGTACTGTTATTAAAAATTTCACCAGACTAGTTATCCAGTTTTAACATTCTGTTTATAACTGACGGTAAATCAAGGTAATTCATCCTACGGCAAGTCATCCGTTTCGCGCGCACCAGTTCCGACCTCGATATCTCCAGAGTAATTTCCTTAGCGGGTCCCGGGGGTGAAATTCGGGCACACACACCCATCCCTCTTCTAGAACATAACTTAGCCCGCCCCTCTCATAATAAACCTTCTTAAAGTAGTTTATATGTTAATTTATTTCCCAACGATCTGACTGTTCAAACTTCTTCATTGCATAAACATTCGAGATTCCTTATAAGATCCATAAAGTTTTCACGGAAAGTAACAAAAAGAAGGACCGTTTAGTTTCAGATCCCCCACGGAACAATAGATAAGGTTCATCCGTTATTTTCAATATTACTAATCTTATTAACATATTAAGATTTATTAAAAAAAGAGAAGAGGACAACATTTTTGATGCATTTTTATTTATAGTAAATTAATTATATATGTATTTCAATATTTTATGGTCTGTAGTCTACTTAACAATTTTATTTTAATCTAACTATCCTACGTTTAAACTAACTTTGTTTATTTTTATTTTTCACTGTTTCCTTCATGTCAACTGAAGAAAATATAAGAATGAATAATTTTACTTTGATAAATAATAAATTCGTATATTTGTTGCTCATATAATTCAGTTTAATATTAGTAAATGTTATTGACATTGTTGGTCCATCACCAAATACATTCCACAAACAACAATATTTACTAATTTCGAAGAGACTTCTTCTTGTTGAATGGAATGTATATTTTCCATACTAATTACTCCAGAAATAGTTGCATAGCAACAATATCATAAATTAAGAATTTTCTAAAATAATTTTATATATTTCAATAAGAATTAATTATATTTAATTAGATTAATTTTATGTTTCCAATGCTTCATTCATTTTAAAGTTAATTAGTATCTTTTGTTTTAATTATTTAATTTTAAAAGCTTTCTAAAAATCAGGAGAACAAAAACATTAAAACTAATTTTTATTTTATTGGAAAGAAAAATGCAGTGAAAATTAAGAAAACGACAATTTAGACAAGAAAAACCGAAAGACTAACAATTCGAAATATAAAATATCAATTTATTTATTTGTCTCAAATTATCAGAATGAATATAATTATGACATTTTGAAACATAATAACTAGCCTATCGGATACTACATGAACTAAATAAAAGAATAATTAGTTGAATTTTGTTATGAAAGACCTCATATTACCCACCTTATTGTATAACTGAAATTAGATGAATTGAAATGAGTTGAAACTCATGAAAACTTATTAAGATAATCTAAATTAGCTAAAGCAGTAGGGAAACTAATTTTAGTAATTTAATTTATTAAATAAGTAAAAAATCTTTCATTTACAAAAAAAAAATAAACGACGAAATCGTATAATTCATATAATACATTTTAAGTAATTAAAAGAAAAAATATTTTCCCACATTTTCATTCCCATTCCCAAAATAATACATCAACATTCGCTATAACAAGGAACACATATGTCGAGCACTAAATATCCGTACTGAATGATTAAGATTTTCGTCTTTAATTAGTTTACTCGTTAGATTTTCCGAATTTGTAAATACGAAAATATACACTTGATGATAATGAATAAACAAAAATCAAAGCACGCAATTCAATTTAATTGAATTGAAGATCTAATGAAATGCTAGTTAGGTATATTGAGATATGTTGAAAATATCATATATTATCAGCTTATAATGATTTTATTTAATTATTTTAAGGCTCGAAGCTAGGTACACAAGTAATCTATTGGGTATCCTAAAACTCAACCTATTTGGTTTATATTAAACTTTATTTTTGATTTATGAACAAAGCTCATTAACATTAATTCTCAAGATCTCATACTCATATATATTGTTACTGTATTATATTAAATTTTGGGATGACCAATCATGAAAATATTGCAGCTAGGGTGTGTCGATTGATTGTAGAAATATATTGTGAGATTGACTCGTATGCGAGAAGTTGTCATGGGTAGCTTCAACGGTTTAAATTTGAAATTGAAAAGTGAATTTGATATCTAAGACTAACAACAAGTAACATATATGTTATATGAACTATGCTGATAATATGGTGCAATACATAACAATTCGTGAATTAATGAATAAAATAGATTTCATTCGTTTAATATAAAATTTTTATATATATTTTTATATTAAACGTACTTTAATGCTTTCAATATATAACTTTTTTTTTCATAAAAAAGTCGAAAAGCCCTTTGTATTGTCAATAATATATCTGACATTAATAATATATCAAGCAATTAAATGGTTAATAGTAAGGCTAAAAAAGGACGGAGAATTAAAAATAAATTCAATCAGGCCAATAAATCAGAAAATGTTTCTTATTTGTCGATTGAAAGCGGGTGCTTGGAACTGAAAGAAGTCAAGAGAAAAAGCGAAAAAAGTCATTTGGAGTCATATCAGGTAAATGCGGAAGTTGTGTGGTAGTATTTGTTTAGTTTGTCGTCAAATATGCGCTCATAATGATGGCCATGTGAGAAGATGTGTCGCAGTGATGCAATCCAAGACCTTCGTTCCACATATTTAATCTTTTTCTATCAAATTTACAGTCTTAAAAGCTCCCTTTCTATAAACATTTTTTATTCATATGCATGTTAATAAGGTCAATTTCCCGTACGCCGACACAAACTTGGCTCACGGAATTCTTCTTAACATACAAGTATTCTAGAAAACAAATTTGTTCAACAAACAGTTATTCGTTGTTATTACCCATTATAAAAATCGACAAAATTATTTCTCTTAAACAAACTAAATGACATAAATCGTTCAGAAAACCTCATCACTATAGAAAGTAGTTGTGACTATTTCGAAATGTAAAAAATGACAATTATTCTAAGCAGGATTTTTAAATAATGAATTCCCGATATTTTATAACAAAATATTGTTTGAAAAGTTATGCATATGATAATAACATATTAATACTGAATTATTACATGTTAAACATACTTAACTTACTTTTAAATGGGATTCGCTGAAAATGTAAATCCAAAATATTTGTAAAAATATATTTTTTATTTCATAATAACCATATTAGATGGTTATCTCAATAATTATCATAAAATATATCACTGACTTTTTCTATTTTAAGTTAAAAAATTTCGATGACCACTTTTTTCGATGGCGAGTACACCTACCGCCCCCAGAATCAGGGAAGGGGATGCGTTAGGTTGAGCTACGCCGCCGTTTTTCCATGCCTATTTGCATTCGATGCACGTGAAAAGCGACGATTTTCACACAAGGCCGGTTTCATCGATTCGGGTCCACTGTTGACCCTTATTATTATCCTGATTTATTTTCTATTGATCGGCGGTGTCTGGACGTCCGAACTGATTCAATTTGCAAATTACTGATGCTTTATTTCGACGTTTTTGGGATAAAAATTTGATTTCCGAACGGAAATTTATTCGGAAATTTGCGATATTTACCTAATAAACTCGTAGTAATGAACTGACGTTAGCTTTAAAAATACGTGACATTTTTTAGAAAACTTCTATAAAAGCTTCAAATAAAAACTTAGTATAATTTAAATTGTCCAGTTTTCGTTATCCGTAATTTATTTTAATTATCAAGATTATTTGGTTATTTAAAATACTTCAATTTACATTGGAATTTTACAAAATGACTCTTATATAACATGCTAATTGGGAAAAGTCCCCGGCCTGATACATAGATGGCACCAAAATTAAATCCACATGTTTTTAGTTTTCAACTTTAGAAGCAACTTTTGTTATTGTGAAAAAAATTGATAAAAAGAAATTTCACATGTTGATAAAATGTTGCTTTTTGAAGAGAAAAACTACATTTGAAGCAAAAACTTGGCCTGATGCCGTGCTTCCGGACACTGCCCCAGGAAAATCAACCATCAAGGATTGGTATGCTAAGTTCAGATGTGGTGAAATGAGCACCGAAGACGGTGAACGTAGTGGACGCCCAAAATAGGTTTTTACCGACGAAAACATTTAAAAAATCCACAAAATGATTTTGAATAACCGTAAATTGAAACTGAATGAAATAGTACACACTCTAAAGATATCAACTGAACGTGTACATCATATCATTCACGAATAATAGGGTATGAGAAACCTCTGTGCAAAGTGGGTGCCGCGCGAGCTCACTTTTGACCAAAAACAACGACGTTCAACAAGTTGATGATTCGGAGCAGTGTTTGAAGATGATCAAGCGTAATAAACCCGAGCTTTTGCATCGATATGTGATAAGTCCAATCGACAGGCATCCGAGTGAACTCCACACGATAAACCCGCTCCAAAGCGTGGGAAAATGCATCACTCGGCTGGCAAGGTTATGGCGTCTGTATTTTGGGATGCGCATGGAATAATTTTCGATAGCTACCTTCAAAAAGGAAGAACCATCAACAGCCACTACTATATAGCTTTATTGGGCCGTTTAAAGGACGAAATCGCTGAAAAACGGCCGTATTTTTAGAAGAAGAAAGTACTACTTCACTAAGAAAATTGCACCGTGTCAAAAATCTATAAATTAGACTTCGAATTGCTGCCTTATCTACCGTATTCTCCAGATCTGGCCACCAGCGACTATTTACTCTTCGCAGATCTCAAAAAATGCTAGCTGGGATGAAATTTTCGTCGAATGAAGAGGTGATCGACGAAACTGAAGCCTATTTTGAAACAAAGGACAAATCGTACTACAAAACTGGTATCGAAAAGTTGGATGGTGGCTATAATCAGTGTACCAGCCTTGAAGGGAATTATGTTGAATAAAAAAAACTAATTTTGCCAATAAATGTGTTTTACTATGGTAGGCCGGGGACTTTTCAATTGACTTGTTAAATTACGGTTATGTACTTGCAAAAAATGCGGCAAAAATAATTAAAAATACCTATTTATTTCGTAATAATAATTAATTCATTAAAATGAAACAATTTTTTGATAATACATTATTTTTGATACCCATTAAGTAGAATTAAAACTAAATAATATTAATTTAATAACTCTATCATTAAATAATAAAAAAAATCTCAGGATTTTACGAAGAACAAGTTCACCATAATGTAAATAATAAGGTCGTTCAACTCCTTAACGTCTTGTCAGTTATCCAGACGTTAATTGCTATTCTATTCTGAACATATACATTTAGCTAAAACACTAATCGACTCGAGGAACAAATAACGAAACATAAGCAACTCGTGCCACAGTTTAAGAAATTTATTTCTATAATTTTAGAGGCGTTCGCTGTCTAGCTTTATTATGTAATGTTACAGGACCTTCCGGAACTAAATGCTTATAAACACAGGCAACCATTCAGTGAAGTAGTTTTCTACATGTCACGCATATTGCATATATAACAGTTATATAAAATATAACAAAAATATGTCCATATATATTTACAGTATTGTCGCTTACTTACATAATAAAATATGCAAATGCAATATGATATGCAGAAAAATTTATCAAGGAACCACGTTTCACTGAATATTACAGAAAGTAAATACTTGTTAGGTATTAATTGTCAGTAATTATCAGTACTCGGTCTGTTAGGTATCTCGGTAGATAAACGAACAACTTCATCCTCCTATCAACCATCACAGTTTAATGGATATAAATATGTTGATTTTTCAATAACTTAATTATATTAAGTAACCTTAATTATCAAAAAATAAAGGTCTATATAGCTTATGTCAAAAAAAATCTTCCCTATAAATTAAAAGCAGCTCTAATTGTTTAAATAACTTAATTATATTTTATGGATACATGATGAAACCCGCTGATTTTCAAAAGACGGCGTTAGCGCCAAACAGATGCTCAAAATGGTGAGCAGGAATTTGATATCAAGGTGTAGCGACCTTGAGGCATATCGAATTTTATATCTTACAATAGAGGCTTACAAAATATCCAAATATACTATCCCGGATGTTGAACATATACGGGGTGCCATCAGCGACGACGAGTAAGAGATAACGAAGATCTGGCAACCCTAAAAGGTTGATCTCGGATATCTTTGAAGGATATTTGGATCATTCAGTCACTGACGAGCGTTCGGTACAGTCCTGCTAAATCAAAAGTCCGCCGATATTTTTTTATCTATTTGTTTTTCATTACATTTCATATAACATCACTAAATAATGGTCATATCGTGTAAACTTCACAGTTTTATTTCGTCCTACATCCATTCACCAAGCCCCAAAAAAGTAAAACGTTTCTCCAGAATCTTTCATCATTACATTTGCGATTTTGATACAGAATGATATACTAACACATTAAAGTGCCTGGAATAATTACGTGTGTATGTAAGTGATTGTGCCGGGAAAGCAGAAAAAATGTCCCAGTGTGTCAACTGCTTATTATATGAACCTAACATATATTTTGAAATGCTCCTTCAAGAAATCTTCCTCAAGATATCGCTCCTTCGATTTCGTCCTTTTAAAGATATTAAATATTAGGTCGATTCATAGATCGTTAAATTCATAGAACCAATGTAACAAAAAAGATTATATTGATACGGAATCCGCATGTTATGTGAAAGATGGACCAAAGTTTTCGATTAGTTTCCCGAATAACTGCGTGTAATAAATATTTAAATTTACGACGGTTTTCAATTTGTATTTCTAATAAATAGGGATATGCTTCTCGAGAAATGGTTAACTGTGTATATTCAATTTTAAAATGCCAAAAATGATCACTAATAGATATTTGAAACTCTATAAGCTTTATCTAATAAAGAAATCATGTTAATAGACTTTTAAAACAAAGGTATATTTATGTTTCGAAAAATCCGACCATAAAAAAGAAATGGAAAGAATTGATGGCGTCCCAAATGTTGCCGAAATAATCGAAAATCTCTAAATTGGCCAATTTGCATCGCGAGCAAATGCCAAACAACGCTTATAGGGGTTGTTTCACATCTCGGCCTATTCGAAACTAATTAACGTAAACGTAAAATCGGGAATGTTGGCGATTTGAAGCAAAATCGAACGGATATTGCAGGTATATGTCCGGCTCGTAGCGATGGTAAACGTGTAATTTATGTCAGTTGTGGGCCTTCCTTATGATCTATCGACTAGTCAGTTGTTTATGTGCTATTACGAAAGGACTATTTGTTATACAACATAGACAATTCGTCTTTTGATATGTAGATAATGCTCTACCTGGACAACGAATATCAATAATACTAATAAAATTATCAATTATTAATTATCTTTTCTTTATTTAATATTAAATATGTAATGACCTAAAGGAAAAAAATGCACGTTTGCTTTGTTTTAGTTTTCATTTTTTAAAGAAAAACCTTTTAGGAATGTTTATTTGTATCTAGTAATTTTTATTTTTTAGTATGTCCACCTTTTTAACTATCAAAACCCCCTCCCACACCGCTGTAAGAAATAATAAAACATAGTCAAACCATTTTCCATTAATCGTATAAGATAAATGAACGGCCCCCCTAATTTCAAGTCGTCAAAACTAAAATTGCTGAATCCAAATCAGCAGTGAGCTTTAAATTGGTTAACTATAACCATTATTTGTGAACCATTATTGATTTGAGTATTTTATACTGCTTGGGATCTGTCCAACAGAACAGTTCATCAAACATCCATAAATCTAACAACACAATAAATCGAATTTGTAACGTTTTTGTAGCATTTTCGAAAAAAAAACAAGTTCCAAATCATATTTAAGGTAACGCCGTCAGTTGGCAGCTGTTATATGAGCACAGTACTGCCACGATGCGCTAATTCTAATGGTAGAACATACAGCTTAAAGATTAGAGTTCAGAATATTTGCAAACTTGTTTAATCAATTTATAGTATTAACCTCTTTTCATGGAGCATATTTGTGAGGTTTCAGGTGTCAAACAACCAGTAGACACCGTGGGCTATATTTGGAATGTAGGAGGGATGGCAACATGTTGAAGAGCAATTCGTTCAAATTCACGCATTTCTGTTTAGCCGCTCGTTTGAAATTAAGAAAAGTCATATCACTGAAACCACTGCAACTTTTAAATCAAAAGCCATACTCTAATGAAATTTTCTCATCTCGAAAGTCGCATATTAAGTAATACTCCATCTATTTATCTCAATAGAAAATTAAAGAAAAAATATTGGTGGATGTTCAAGGATCAAAACGAATAAATATATAAGAGCTGCATTTATATTCTTGCTTAATAAGTGGGCGTTTATACTTCCTGGGTCAACTGGACTGTTGCCATGACTACTGATGCCACCGTTGTTTCGTCAATCAATTAAAATATTAAATCCTGTTCTTCAACTTCTTAGAAGCAAAAGAAGCTATAAGACAATTTTAAAATTTTGTAAATTGTCCTTTTAATATCTCTTCGGTCATAATATCTACGTTATATGATGTATAAACCACGTAAATAATATATCTAGCCCAAAAATACTGATGGGGATTGGAACGTCTAAACTAAACTCACATAAAATTAATTTTCACATAAAAATTATTAAATTTATATTTTATTATATTACATATTTTATTTATTATTTATTAAAATTTATTTATGTTACAATTCTATTTTAATACTATATTCAACTCTAAATTAATATCACAGACATTCTTTGTTCATCATTATATGCCTGTAAACATATATGTTTGGACAACTATCTCAACAGAGGTCAGACGAAACATTATACCGATTTAACAATGCAAAACTGTATTTTATCTTTCCTCTGAATATGATTTAACACCACTGAATTGAGATAAGACGATGAACAATAAAGAAATTCCTTATATTATCGGTACGAGTGTAACCCAGATCTTTACGCGTTGAGGACAAAGACCATAAAAGCGTTAAATCATAAATATTTACGTTATTTCTAATCATAGTGAAAAATCTAACCACTGTACAGTCATCATTGTATTATAAAACACAGTAGCTAGAAAATATATAAAGTGTTGGAAATGCAAAAAACGAATGAATGTGAAACTTAAGAAAATTGGATTTCAGAACATAGTTTAAGCTTAGTTTAAGCATATTTATTACATTAGATTGATTTGTAATATCTATTAAATTAAACTTTGTGAAATAGTCTCAACATAGTAACCAAAATATCAAATAGCGATGACAAAGTTCATATTATATTATTACATTATTATATTGTTTATAAAATATCAGATGAAATTTAACAATTTTCAAGCGTAACATTTAATATTTATGATTTCTTTTTGTTGAGTTTATTTAATTTTACATATGTATTAAAATCTTGTTAATATTCAATTTAGGCTATTTATATCAAAGTTTAGTTATCGTTAATTTAGTATAAAATAAAATCAATTATATCAACTACGATGACCGTAATTATCGTACTTTAATGGAAGTGATACCCAAACAGGTAAAACATTTCTTTAAAAGTCAAAAGCATTCGACCAGAAACAGTAAAATATATTTTTATCACATTATCACCGGTAATGAAAAGTAATCTCAAGTGGAGAAGGTCAAGGGCTAAGCCGAATGAATTATCAATATCAGTTACAAAACAACATCAAGAACCCGGGCTTAGTACAGCAGAAAATCAGGTAACAGCAGTACCTATTAAATTAAGCAGACACAAGGTTACAATAGCCGCAATTTATTTTCCTCCAAGATACAATTAAAAAAAAAGAAAATTATTTGAATGTCCTAAGCAACCTGGGTGCAAAATTTATAATTGGAGGTGATTTCAATGTAAAAAATACAAGATGGTGATCCAGAATGACAACAATTAAAGGCAATGAACTGCATAAAGCAGCTGCTGAACTAAGATGTAGTTACATGTTAACGGAAAAACCAACTTACTGGCCGACTGATCAAGAGAAAACCCTAGAGCTGTAAGATTTCTTCACAGTAAGAAACATAACATCCAACTATATAAAAGTCGAAGAAAATTTTGAGCTAAGTTCAGATCATACGTCTGTGATTCTGACATTGAGCAAAAATATAATAAGAAAAGAAAGAAACCCAACGTTAACAAACAAGAGGACAGACTGGAAAGGATTTGCTGAAGACTTGAACAAACGAATTCAACCAAATGTACCCCACGAGACAACTGAACAATTAAATCTTGAAGCAGAAAAATTCGTAGTAGATATTCAACAAGCTGCTCGGAATAATACTCCAGAAATTAAGAGTAGCACTAAAGGAATTAATTATCCAAATGAAGTGAAGGAAATGGTAGCTGAAAAACGTAAATTATGAAAAAAATGGCAACAAAACAGAACACCTGAAAATAAAAATAGTATAAACAATATAACCCAAAGACTGAAAATACCAGAAATACTGGAAATTGAAAACAAAACCATAAATGACTATCTGAGAAATTTAGCAGATGATAAAGAAAGTGATTAGTCGCTCTGGAAAGCCACAAAATATCTAAAGCGCTAAGGTCTACACAGTCTACCTATAAGAGACCTATGTGGAAATTGGGCACGTGACAATCGCCAAAAAGCAGAAGCATTTGCTGAATATCTAGAAAAAACGTTCAAACCAAACAAAACTAATATTGAATATCATTTGCCGGACATAGAAGCTGAAAATTCGATGATTGAATTAGTCACGCCGAAAGAGTTAACCAAAGTTATTATAACTAACATTAACCCCAGGAAATCATCAGACTACGATTTAATAACAGGAGAATTACTGCAAAAACTACCAAGAAAGGGAATTATAAAACTCACCAACTTGATCAATACAGCATATAGATTGAAACATGTCCCAGACATTTGGAAGATGGCGGAAATTATAATGATCCCAAAACCTGGGAAGTCAGCAAGCGAAATAAAGGCCCATAGAGCTATATCACTGCTGCCAGTAATATCTAAGGTTTTTGAATAAATTCCTGTTGAAAAGAATAAAATCGATCATAGAGAGAAAAAACCTAATATCAACACACCAGTTTGGGTTTATTAACAAGCACTCAACAATTGACCAGGTCCATAGAATAACAGATGTTATTGAAAAAGCCTACGAAAGTAAAAAAGTATGCTCAGCTATATTCTTAAATGTAGCACAAGCTTTCGATAAGGCTTGGCATGAAGGCCTTGTTCATAAACTACAGAAAATGCTATCAAAAAAAGTTACAAAACAAAATGCTCGCGTATCCAAGCATAAATCCTGTATTTGATGAGGTCAGAAGGGAAAAGGGAGATAAACTGCAAATTAAAGAAAACCATAACTAAAGATCGCTATAAAAATTAATACAATAGGAATAAGGATAGAACTGTAAATATATCAAAAAGCATATTATATATTTTAGATAATAGATATAGGAGGTGATTATTATCGAGAAAATTGAATGTAATTCCGAGTTAAACATTTCAAAATTCTAAAAATTAACCTTTTTCATAAGTTGCACGTTCGATATCGTTTAACGAAATGTCAGTACCGCTGCATGCAAACTAAAGATTAATTGCAATCCAACACTGACCGCTACGTAAGTTGACAATTAATACATAACAAAATTATCGCGTTATTTCAGATTAAAAATAGAAATGTAATTAGGTTGAAAATGTTTTTGACATGATATAATAACGGTATGATTATAATTGATTTAAAATGCACCTTTCTGTTAAATTTATTATATATGGTTCTAGTCAACGGATTCGATCAATATTTTTTAAAATATATTAAGTAATATTTGGTTTAACCAGCATTGCAAATATAACTACAGTTTTCCTGCTTACTATAGTTTCTTCCTAGCTCTCTATTCCAGTTCAGTATCACATTTTCTCAACTTTTGCATTAATTGGTTGTCTAAAAATGTTTGAAAAAATTTCATTTGGAAGTTGTTGAGCACTTCCAGTTTTTTATCTTTTTGCTGTTATAATCTTTATCTGACTATTAAAATTATTAATTTGGGCATCAAGCATGTATTATTTAGACTATAAGAAGTCTTTTACTTTGATTCTATAGTCCAAAAGCTAAACGCAAAGAAGCTAAAAGCAAGGAGTCGGAATACTTTAAGCACTTGCTGGAGATTGTTTATAATTCCATCTTGGACAATAGAATTCTTAATGTCTGTAAACTGACCAATAAGCGTAACAGAGGTCACCTCAACCAGCTTTACCCAACCTGGTTAATAGCGTGACTGAAATAATTATTTCTTGTCGGATTTTACACTATTTGCATGTAAACAAACAAATCCCTATATTGCCGTCTATTTAAAGAGTTATAATACCTTACAACATTTTTTCATGTT
This sequence comes from Rhynchophorus ferrugineus, assembly GCF_030347505.1. Lineage (NCBI taxonomy): Eukaryota > Metazoa > Arthropoda > Insecta > Coleoptera > Curculionidae > Rhynchophorus > Rhynchophorus ferrugineus. The sequence goes on from NW_027472580.1 coordinate 49,833,181, forward strand.
TTTTATAAACTATTACGTTTAATAATGCATAAGAAACTAAAAATTTGCTTAAGATCCTATGCGTCACTAGTTCTGTTTTTGAAGAAGTTTTCTAGATTTTGTCTATTTCAAATTTTTACCTTTTAATTTTTCGTTGCAATATCCTTTGTATCGCATTTTTCATCAATCTCTCATTTTATTCGGTTTCTCCAATTTACTTCTTATTTTTTATTATTAGTGATATTTTGGCCCTTGTTTTATTTTTCTATTTCCTCTTTTTTTGTTTTTCATTTTCCTTATTTTCTCTACTTCCTTATATATTTTTCAATTTTATTTTGTTCTCTTTCTTTCTAGCTTTTCCAGTCACCAATTACTGGTCAGTTTCCTTGTCCATTTGTTTCTATTAATTATAACTTTAGAGCTTTTATTATCACTCCAATATCATTCGAGTTTTATTTAGTTCTTTGATATTTGGTATTATGATGCATATAAATGTAGAAAAATCAAGCACCAAATAATTACTAGATGACAATCTAACATTAGTAAAAATAACATTATGGAGGTATTTACCACACTTTGAAATCCATTAAGTAGTTTGTTTTTCTATTTTTGGTAGTTCCGGATTCTAACAAAACATCAATATATAATCTTTTGATGTTATTAATAAATCAACTGCCGTTCAGTTAGTTTCAAAGTTGTTTGGACGAGGTAGTCAAGCGCAACGACTTTAAATGTGAGTTATCGCCGAAGAAGATGGCGTCATCGCTATTGCCTAGTCAGCAAATTGCCGATCGTAGTTGAACTAGCTGACTGGTTGACATGCAAATTAAATTGACAGGTAAACATTGAGGAACAAACTGCAATATGCAGAAACGAAATACGAAAAAGGGGTAATTTGTTCAACTATAAAATATAATCATATTATTTATATTGACATATATATATATATATATATATATATATATATATATATATATATATATATATATATAATAAGCTGATATATGGTGCTGAAATATAACATTTAAATACAATTATTAAACTTATAAATGCATTTTACGAAATTAATCAATATAATTTATTACTGAAGCTTAAAAGGCTTGTTTGTGAAATATATATGGGGATAACTCCACATTAAAATCGCATTTAGATATTAATAACTGCACTGAAAATGCTATTTATCAAGTATGGTTTTTGCATTATTTATCACATAATTGGTTCGATGGCTTAATGAGTAAATATATGAGTAAATATTAAAACATTTATTTATGAAATCTTGATGGCGCGTTCGAAACTAGAGACGATGCATCATTACTGACGAGAATCGAATCATTGTAATACGAAAATTAGAACTTTTCCAATATGTATGTCTAGCCGCGGGTGAAGTTTGCCGAGTTTCGCTTTGTACCATCCCGAAATGACATCGTTAAATTTAATAACATGTATCTAAGTTTAGGAAAATCCTTTGGGTTAGTTAAGAACTTTGCTGTTTTTCTTATGTGTCTCTCTTTATATTAATTCCGATATGGTGAATGAATTATATAAATCATCTTTAGCCATTATCTGCATATTATGTATCAACTTTTTACCTTTATTATATATTACATTGATTTATTTACCCCATATGATTCCGTAATAATAATTGAGCTTAGATCAACTTTAGATGTAAACTGATGCGAATATTAAAATATAAATATAATTAAAGTATAAAGGTTAGCAATACATATTGGTAAGAACACGAAGTATAATAAATAACGTTAATAATAACAATACGTATAAACAACTGTTAAATTCGAAGATTTTGGCATTTCTCTATATAAAATAACACATTTCCAGTTAATATTATTGTGTTATTGAGGGCATATAGAGACTAATTCTTGAATGCTCAAAACTGTATTTTCCACATTCATTACTTATGTTGTTTGATTTGAACAAATCTACCTTCGGGGCTCATCAGACATTTTTAGAAACTAGGATGAATTACTAGGATGAATAACCAGTTCTCCCTATCTGTAATCAAATTGCTATCGCAAGAATTTATTGAAAATGACGTTTGGAAGCATTTCAATATCACTATTTTATTGTCTACCATGCAAAAAACGAAAAATTTTCAGTGGTGTATTATAACTAACTGTCTACTGACTACTAACTATTTAATATTCATAAAATTCATACATCATGGATGATGGAATATAAACATCAATATGAACACATAGAATTCGCATTTTAGTAATTCAACATTATTGTAAGTAAAAAATCTTAATAAAAAACAATGAATTAGCAATTTTTTTAATCTAAATTTTTCTAATTTTGCGGTACATAATAGATATCATATTTTGAGAGAATTAGGGGTAATAAAAGTACTGGAAACAAATATGGTTTCAGCATCCAAAAATATACGGGGGTCACTATTTATATTTCGGAAATTAAAAACACTGTTGTCATGTGAGTCCATCTGACGGTTCCATCGTAAAGTTTGACATTTTTGACGATATACGTACTCAGAAGTTTTTTTCGCATGGACGCTATTTGTTTATTTTATATTTAATTGAAAATTTCGTCTCGGCAAAAAATGGAAGTGAAACGTGAACATTTTTGTGCGATGATTTCAATCGTGGTCGTAGTTCGCTGTCCGACGAGTTTCGTGAAGGTCGTCCAAAATCGGCTGTTGTGCCAGAAAACATCGATGTTGTGTGCGAAATGATTAAGCAAGGTTGTCATGTCACCTATTGTGAGATTGAGGCATCCCTAAGCATTAGTTCCAGCAGCATATATGCGATTTTACATGAATACTTAGCTGTGCGAAAGTTATGTTCGCGTTGGATCCCACACAATTTGACAATCGGTCAAAATAAGGCTCGTGTCAATTAGTGCAAAGAAATGCTTAAGAAATTCAATCGCGGTGCTTCTAAAGACGTTTATAAAATCGTGACAGGTGACGAATCATGGATAGATTCGCATGAGCCCTAAAGTAAGCAGCAGTCGACTGTATGGATGTTCCAAGATGAACCAAATCTAACAAAATATGTTGGCGCACGAAGCCCTTCAAAGAAAATGGTGGCCTGTTTCCTCGGGAAAACAGAAATCGCCGGTGACATAAGGAAAACAAACAAGAGACGCCGAATTGTTCTTCATCATGACAATGCGAGCTCTCATACATAGGCTCAAACAAGAGACTATTTGAACACTCAAAACATCGAACTGATGGGTCATCCGCCATACAGCCTTGATCTGACACCCAACGACTTCTTTTTGTTCCATCGAAGAAGCTATTGAAGCGTTCAAAAATCATGTTTTGAAGATACCTCATTCGGAATGGAATAAATGCTTTGAAAATTGGCTTAAGCGTATGAAAAAGTGTATAGATCATCGTGGTGAGTACTTTGAAAAACAATAAAAATATATTCGCAGCTTAAATATTTGTTTCTTTTTCCTATTCCCGATATATAAATAGTGACCCTCGTATCGAATATTTCTGCAAGGTGGAAGCATGTAGAATGTAATACGAACTTCTTTCAACTTCATCTTTTATTTAGTACTTTATTTAGTTAACAATATTATTATGAAAGGGCTCGTTTAAATTTAGTTAATTCAACCATTCAAATGAGCTAATGGACTTATGGCTTACAGTGATTATTTAGGCTGATGATCTAATAACGTATATAACGTACATTGACGTATTTGTTCACTGTTGTATATTCATATGGCGAACATAAAGTTGAGATGAGAAACATAAAGTTTTTCAAAATATTCCAGAATTTTTGATCTATTGTTGAATTAGGTATTAGTTAGAGTATCGATCCTAATAATGCAAAATTCGAATATAAAAACATCAAAATCTATAAGCAAAGTAAAAAGTAAATAGAATTCTCAGAAAGAAAATATTTATAGACCTTGAAAACGATAAGTTAGAAATGAGATTAAGAGTAAAAACTGATATCGAAGTTGGAAAAGGAAATGGCTACTAACTGGCGATACACGATGCAAATTATTAAATTTGTATTAATTATAATTATTAATGAGTAAATAAATGAAACTAAGAAGAAAGTAAATGAGAAAGTTTAGTTATACATTTTTATTATTCCTTTTGAATGAAGGTAATGTAACGATTTTTTAATATTATTTAACGTCTCCATTTTACCAACGTGGGTATCTGGATTGAACCTACTTTTTAAAGTGGGCTTCGAACCAAGATCCTCGGCATTAAATCTACCGACTGGTCAATGACCAACTTAGAGACCATTCCAGAAGTCATCCTGGGATGGATATTCCTTCTCGGATTTTCCACTATTGCCTATAAAGACATTTACAATTACAATTACAAACATGAAGTACATCATTCCTCAGCAGCATTTGAAGCCGCGACTTTCGCAATAGTAAGGAGACCGTCCAGACGCCTTGACCACTGCGCCAACCAAGCCGGCTAACGAAATTTTCCATAATAAAATGTGGTCAGCAGTTATTTTATCAAATTACGTGTGAAAACTAACAGATATTTTATAGTATTTACATTTTGTAAAATTTAATACTTTATATGATATTAAGTTTATATTAATTATATACATTTATCAAATGCCCTAGGTATGGACGCCATTTTATCTAAAGCTAACATATGACACTTTACATAAAAATATTGAGGGGATATGACTTTTGAGAGCGCTGCGCTGAGAAAATTCAATATACTAAACGCAGAGCTTTGGAATAATTGAATAAAGGGGACACGCAAAAGGAAAAAAGAAATGGCGTATGACCAAACAGAATACTTTTGAATTTAAATGAATAGCTAGTTAAAAAAATCTAATTTCCATTTCGTACCCGCCCACCATACATCAAGTGACTTAATTATAGCTCATGGCTCCGGAAACACTCGGTACCATCTGCCACATTCTTAATCGGCGTGAAAAGTTAGGCTACAACATGTGTAATCAACACGATTTTACCAACAAGGAAACACGTAACCGATTTCGCGCAACATTTAATTTTTTCGATAAAGGACACACCTCTGTCGGCCCCGAAGGGGAAAGCGCTGAACAACTTTTAGGGGAGTTTATTGGCGCTCTCGGATGATAGCGGAAGACGTGGTGTGACTTGAACTGCCAGGTGGCTAAAAACGATTTTTTCTTTCTATTGTAAGGCAAATGACCCCTGCTTATAAATCGATTACGAAGGTTGTGCGAAAAGTTATGCTGCTTTCGTTCTGGGTTGTATACAGGGGCGTTAAAACATCTAATGTGAAGTGAAAGAAGTTCAATTTATATTAGACTCACGATATTTTAAACAATGTTTACTAAAAGTAGGCCAGAATGTATTTAATATTTTAGCAGAAAAATTAAAAATATGCAGAAAAATGTTCATCATATATATATATAATTCTCACGTTACAATGTTCGTTCCCATACTCCTCCGAAACGGCATGACCGATTCTTATGACATTTTTTATGCATATTCAGTAGGTCTGAGAATCGGCTACTATCTATTCTTAAAATCCCTAAGTGATAAAGGGTGTCTACCCCATTTTTTTTAATTTTTGGATAAATTTTTTATTTTGTTTTATTATGTGGCATTAAAAAATACATACAACCCACTATAATATAACACTTTTCTATAACCAACCACTGCTTATTAATAGTCATTGTAATAATTTTATCACTTGGTAACTTATCCCCTCCATGTGTACTACCGAGTCACTTCTCGAAGTCGAAAAGTTAACAAACAAATTGGACTTTTGATTTACAACGTTTGCCGCAGAATACTTGCAGAATTTTGTAGACATTTGACCACAGGGTCGACCAGTATCAATACAAACAGAATTTTATAGATTGATTCGATCGCATTATTCGACTCATCAGAAACCATTCTGTCTCTTTTTAACTAGAGTAAAATGAGGATGAAAAATCCGCTTCGAGTTGAAACGAATTCTAAATCTTTACAAATTGCATTTGCCAGTATATTCGACGTCATCTACGACGTGCATCGGCTGTTTTATTGGAAGGACTATAAAAACATATTATATTACCTGCAATATGCCCATTTCCTCAACAATAAGAGAAGTAACTCGGCATCCATCTCGATGGTAGATTAAATTGGAAACCTCATATTAGACAAAAAAAAACTGAGCAAAAACCTACTATTCTAAACTTCATTTAAGGTTAAAAAGATAGATTTATCAATCAATAATAAAGCTAATTTATGTTCACGGGGTGCAAATATAGGATTGCTCTAAATTATCAACTAGTAATGTAATGTAATAGAATGTAATGCAAACGAAGACTTTGCTGTAAAATATAAAAGAGCCGGCTTGGTTGCGCAGTGGTAAAGGCGAAAGGACGGTCCACCTACTGTAGCAATAGTCGCGGATTCGAATCCTGCTGGGGCATGGTCGTAAATTTATGTTTGTGATTGTCCTAGGTAAGAATGTAAAATTCGACAAGGAAAATCCCAGTCCCGCCAGTAACCAGGCTGGGTAAGACCGGATATTTTCTGGGATAATTTTTAAGTTGGTCACTCGCCAATCGGTAGGCTTAATGTCAAGATTGTGGTTGGGAGCCCATGTTAAACAGTAGGTCTAGTCAAGGGTTTTACCTAGTTGGTAAAGGGAGACTTTAAATTATATATATATATATATATATATATATATATATATATATATATATATATATATATATATATATATATATATATATATATTAGAAAATCAGAATATTGAGGCGAATTAAATTTAGTTTAACTTAGTTCAATTTAATTTTTGAAAACATACTGATATTTATCCCGCAAGCAAGACGAGTTGCTTGTGATTTGCTTCAAATAGCAATGAGGACAAGTAGTAACGAAATAACTTATAATTCAGATTATACTAAGTATATATAATAAAAGATATATTAAAACACCAACGTTGTCAACAGAATACTAATTTGATTTATATTAACCAATATAAAATATATTTAAATAATTATGCGTTTTTAAACAAAAATGTTTCCTCGTTCTTTTATAATGAAAGGTGCTTGTTCACACAGCGACAAAAATAAATATACAAGAAAAAAGTTATTTTAAAACAAACTGATATCCTCATTAGCAAAATGTGGTTAAGTATGCTACAAGGATATTTTACCACACACATCGTATTGTTTAGTGTTGGCGCCAATTCACAGGTAATTTGGGACTTTTTTAGGTTTTATTTTTAATAAAAATACAACAGTAACAGTGTAGAACACTAGTAAACTAAAGAAATTACATATATGTTGTCATTTGAATTTCATAAAAGAAAAAAAAACGGCTTATCATTTTATAAGGGAAATGAGGTATCAATTTTTATTTAACCTTTATTATTAAGTTTTAGGGCAAATTTATAGATGAAACTTAAAAAAGTACAATTTGTGATTGATATTTCTACAAATAAATTTTAATAAAAATCTTGTGTGCAAATTAATATAGTTAATTGAAGATTAATATTAATTGCAGAAAATATTAAGACATTCAATTATTTTTGACTGATTAATTTCAGCTTCTATGTTTTGTGACGAGAGAAATCTTGAAAATTTCAAAAAATAATAACAATCTAAGATAATAAAAAACGTATTAAAGAAAACATTAGGATTATTAATAGTTATCTACCATATGTTCTGAAAAGCTATATGAATATAGAATGCTTTTAAACGTTAACTAATAAAATAGAACAATGTTGTTGATATGTTAAAAATAATATGAAAGAATCCATCATGGAATGAAGCAAGTTATCTCTACTAAAATTAGCTACTCACTCATAAAAATTAAGAAACGTATTTTGGAAAGAGATCAAAGAAATAATAATATTGATAGCTTCATCAGAATATCGTTTCTTTTCCTCGGGACTAATTTCTTTTTGGTCTAAATCGTTTCGCCCGCATTACTCTCTGGGTGATGATGGATTGGAGCTTGAAAATAATTCAACTCGGGACGGTCCCATTGAAAAGCAAGCAATAATATTTGATTCCGGACATAATTAATAACGACAATTTCGGCGATCTCTCTTTCTTCTCGAGCAAAAAAATATCCATTTTAAAATTATCCGTTTCAAATCGCCCGGCTTCTCCATCTTTTGCTGCTTCATTTGTCAACGATAAAAAATTAGTTTTTAGCTGGATTTTTAATTAGAGTTTCATTCAAATTATTATAATTACCTAAATTTACCGGATGATTATTTTTTATATATATGGCTTCTCGCATACATGATGATATATAATATAAAATACTTTATATTATAATGTAAATGTATAAGAATCATAAGCATCAGCTAAAGATCTGGCGAAAACTATATCAACATTAAGATATATCGAGCTGGCCTGGAGACTTTGGCCTATGTTTTTGATTATTATTGTAAAAAGAGATATTTTAAAACATAGCAAGCAGAACTTTCGATTTATAATTATAATAAATAGTAATTAAAAATTGGTTTGTAAGAAACAACTATCTCCTTTAAGCATTTAACCTCATAAAAGTTATCATAATGTATTAGGATTAATAGATGTAATAATATTTAATACAAGGGTGGTTCAAATACGATTGAGACAAATAGTCTGACACGTTTATTTACTATTGAAAAAATTTAGAAAAATTTACAGTTTTTCTAGGTATTTCCCTTCACTAGTTACACATTTTGTCCATCTTTCCGGAAGTTTTTTGATGCCGGTATCGACGAATTCCAACTCGGACAGGCATATGCGCACGCACTCCTCTACCTCGTCGTCGGTGTTGAATCTTTGACCTGCGAGGGTTTCTTTCAGTTTTCCAAACATGTGGTAGTCGCAGGATGATAAATCCGGACTGTAGGGGGATGTTCGAGTTCGAGTTCTTCCATCCTAATTCCGATATTGTATATTGCGATAAGTAGGTTTCACGTGTGTTTTCAGAAGGTTAGAGTAGTGTGCAGCATTAATGGTACGTTGGGTGCGCAGGAAATCGACGTATAGCACGCCTCACCGGTCCCAGAACACCAGACGATAGTAAAAAACCTCGTCATCCATGACTATACAGGTTTCTATTAGCTAGGACTGCACATGCGCACTTGTTCTAATCTAACCTGACAGTTTTCACAACTGGCGTCCTTTTCTACCACGCCTTCTGTACCACAGTCTTAGTTGTGGTTAGATGTTATTTTTAGGCTAATTTTGTATTTAAATTTTGTTGAGGTAATATAATTATTTCATAGGCAAAATTAACAGCAGATAATTTGATTTTACAGATATTACAAAAGAAGAATAAAGTTATAACGAAGCTAAAATCTAACGAAGTATCATGAATTTTCAGCAAAGTATAAATATAAAGTGTATTTTATAGAAAGTGGTTGGAATAAATTGGTAACATAGTATTTGAAGCTTTGTGATTTATTATTTCTTTCGGTTTATATAACTCCTCAGAGCAGATAAATAATGACGAAATATTACAAAAAGAATATATATTAAAGGAACCATAACAAAAAAGACAGCAGGTTATTCGTTTCTATACTTCTCTATTATATTTAGATTGAACTCACACACCACCCTCATAGGTGGTAGAATTCCAGGTGGTGTCCCCTGTAGGCCTAATCCACCTTTCCTAAGTATTCATTAATATTCCTGACTGATATTTACTGTTAAAAGTAAGAGAAACAATGAAATAATACATTGCACTTTTAGTAAAACATATTTATTTTTTACGATTGGGTGCTGGAAAGTATTGCTGTATTTCCATCTTTGGGGTTCCTTTTAAATGACATTTTTGTTGAAATCTCTGAAGCATAACCTCTATGTTCTTAAGTATTTGGCTTTGTGATTGTTGATCGATTGATTTCAAAGTTCTAATTATTAAAATTTAAAAAATTAATTATACTGAAAAGTCAAAGTCATTTTCTGTCATTGGTTCTTCCGCTTCTCCCTGTATATATATTTTTTACAAGATTCTTCTAGTTTCTACTTTGTCCTACGATTTAATCACTGACAGCTCTCCTAGAGCACTTTCTACATAGAGCACTGCAAAATTATTAGCGCCCATTTTCTCCTCATATATACGTACCAAATGCATATGCTTGCACAGAGTATTCTTTATCGAATACTCTGGACAGCTACAGACATACCTATGCATTTCAATTTTTCTTCCATTATTCTATTCATAAAATCCACAGTAAAATCTTCTTTTTTTAGAATACTATGCATTTCGCCTATAACAAAAACCATATTCTCATAAAGCACAATCATAAGACAAATGTATGTTAATATTAACTTCTCGTTTATAAAAGAATGCAAAATTTTTCCTTTTGCATTCCATTCTTTTATTTTTAAATCAACAGTGATCATTTCGTTAGGGCTTCTAACTGAATTGGTGTTGTGTTTTTTTTATTAAAATAGGATAGATCATCAGATTATTAATGATATTTATCCTCTGCATTTGTGGGGTATCTATTTGTCTTATGTCTGACAAAATTCTATCTGTTGTTACACCAGATTTCAATTTTTCAATAATAATATTTTTCTCAGATTTCAGAAGATACCTTTACAATAATAACAATCTACAAAATTAGTGTTATAAAATGATAATATTTTACTAACAGTTCATACCTTATACCAATATTTTCGTATTAACTGCCGCTAATTTTCTGAATGAAATAATATAATATTTGACCTCAAGAAATATAAATACAAAATTAATCTAAAAATTACCATATCCTTTGTTCCATAATAATATACAATATTATAGTGTTATAAAATGATAATATTTTACTAATAATTCATACCTTATACACTTATTTTCGCATTATCTGCTGTTAATTTTGCCTATGAAATAATTATATAACCTCAACAAAATGTAAATACAAATTTAACCTAAAAATGACGTCTAACCACAACAACTGGTACGGAAGGTGCGGTAGAAAAGGACGCTAATTTTGAAAACTGTCAGGTTAGATAGAACAAGTGCGCATATGCAGTTCTAGCCAATAGAAGTTTGTACAGTTCGTCTCAGAACCTTACCAGCGGACCTGATTGTCTTCACTTTGACTAGCGCCCCTTCCTTCTTCGTCCTCCAATCTTTAGACAACATCTTGCTTTCGGGAGTGTAATAGTGTACCCATGTCTCGTCTATAGTGAAAATTCGCGTTAAAAAACTGTCGCCTCACTCCACCTCGTATCGCGTCAGCAAGCGGTGACAAACTTTCAACCGCGTAACTTTTTGCTCGAAGTTCAACATCGCGCCGTTATTTTGCGATATTGAAGGTGTTCGTGGATGATAGACTCTACACTACCAATACTGATGCCGAGTTCAGCCTAAATGTCTCGAACATTAATCCAACGGTCCTCCAAAATGAGTGGTGAATGTTGTCTGGTGTGATGCTGGTTCGCGGTCGATGACATATCATCATGCCGCTCATTCTCGATGGTTTCATGGCCATCGTTGATAGCTCCTATCCATGGCTTTGGCCCATTTAAACACGGCAGCTCAGGCACTCACTACCGCACTGATTTCGCAAACGTAGACAAATTTCGGTCTTTTTAACGCCTTTCCACACTAAAAAAACGAATGACAATACGTCCCAGGTATCACATACTCAAGCCACGATCTTCAAAATATCTACAGCGTTTGTCTCCATCATATTTTAACCACCCTCGTATAATAGGTAATCATAGGGGTAATACCAAAAAATCTATAATTTCTTCATTTTCGATTTTTCTGGAGCGTTGTAAACAATTTTATTTTTTCATTTATGACACAATAATCGATAAAAAATTATATTGCTGACAAGTTTTTTACAAATTTCCATACTTTAAATACCATTATTGTTCAATGGTAAAAACGTACAACCCATGGAGATGATCAATAATGCATCTAGAAAGTGGAAAGAGAACAGGGTGGTAATACCGTTAATATTAGGCAATATTAAACTGAATCTGAATGACAGAATGGTCCTTCATACATTGTTAACCAATCCGCTGCACAAGTATGTTAAGGCAACCTAGTGTACTTTATCATAACCTATTCCAAGATTTTGTATTAAAAACTATTGGCCGGTGAGAGGAAGCATTTGTACTCTCTTTCAATTTTATATTTTCGTCAGCCATTTTTACTGTATGTGTATCTTTATCCAACCAACAAGGGATAAACATATGGACACCATGCAACCAGTGCATCTTGTTGCGTCTTGGCATTACTCAGTTTAAGTTTCTTATCAAGTTTTTTAGGTTAAATTTCAGTATATTGTACTGTTTATTCCGCGATGGTTAAAACATTCATACATACATCGAAAAACAGCTGTTTTTTTAACGTGTCACGAGCGATCGTCTTCAGACAATAGCTTTAATATCGGAAGCCAAGGCTAAGCTGTGTAAGAAATGGTGCAAATATCATAAAACCTGGATACTTCATGATTGGAAGAATGTGGTATAGACCCATGAAAAATCGTTTTCATTGTTTCTTGTAAACGACTGGGTTTATGTATGGAGAACCCAAAAATAAGGTTACGATCTAGACTGCCTACTTTCTACAGTAATGCATGGGGGAAGTTTTGTTATAATTTGGCAATATCGTAATATTCAACTGGTTATGTCTTTCACACAACTGGTCGGATTACTGCCAATGAATATCTGACTTCCTCATTGATGAAATTCTTACAATAACAATGCCATATTTCAAGTTAATAATGTGCTCATACACACAGACAAAACATTCAGTATTTTTTTAGGAGGATTAGAACATCCTCAAACATATGAATTATATATCATATGTCAACCCTGGCCAGCCCAATCGCCAGACCTCAACATAACCGAATCGTTATAGGAAGTTTTAGAGTAGATAGTTAGGAACATATTTCCATTTCGAACAGCACTGGAGCAATTGACGGATCTTTGGTTACAATGGAATTATATTTTGTTGTAAACAATTCAAATATGCGTAGAATATTATAAATATATATATATATATATATATATATATATATATATATATATATATATATATATATATATATATATATATATATATATAATATAATATAATATAATATAATAACATATAATATATAATATATTTATATTATAAATAAATATTGGGTATATATCAATCTGCATGTTATTTTGTCTATCTCTTGTAGTTACAATATCAGATGTATAGTACATTACGCCTAAGTATATTTTAACAGACACAAAATGTGCAGGAGCAATATAGCAAAAATGCATTTCTAAGCAATCAATAATTATTAGATTTATGCATATTTCTTAAGGTTTAATATGTGTTTTTTTTACTATTTCTCATTTTAATTTCTAAAATTATATTTTAGACACTTCGACAACAAGATATTTTATACAAGTATTTTGATTAATTGGTTTTACATAATTTAAAGTGGTTACATCACTAATTATATCAACTCATCGTCGATATTATACGTTATGATTTCTTAATAGTATTTATAACAACAGTGGTATAACATACATTAGTTTGATCTACATAATATTAATTTTTTGATAATTATGGATATTTCTGATAGAACTGATGATGCATCCAGAGGTTTATTTTCCGAGATCGGTATCGCGTTACCGAATGGATTTTACAGCGCAGCGACATTAAACACCCCTAAACGTTGTTATTATGCAGCAAATGCAGCAATGGAGTAAATTTACCTGGGCATAAAGGAAACCGTACACCCATAAACAACAATTTCTATCCGACCATAATTTAGGAAATAACGCGGACCATGAATGTTAATCGCAGTTTAAATATACGAACAAACCGAAACGAAGCGACAACCATTACAAGGTCTTGAATCCCTATAGGTGTATTTGCATTTTTAATTGTTACGACCACACGTTAAGTCACCATTATTTGGAGTTCCCGACTTTTTATAATTATCTTTATAGTAAATGCCTTCTGTTCTTTATATATATATATATATATATATATATATATATATATATATATATATATATATATATATGTATATTATCAGTCAAAAATTACTACGCTTCGGAAGTAATTTGAGATTGAGTTCATTTCCATCATATTTTGCTTCTTGCCTCAATTGCTTCTTCTTGAAATGGAATAAACAATTTTATTTAACTTACTTTTTTGACATAACATATAAAGAGCTAAAGTAGAATATTCATTAGGTTATTTCGAGAACTTAATGTAACTGTGTTGATACGCGTTGCTTGTAAAGTGTTGTTCATAAAGTGTTATACGCATAAATTCTTAAGCAAACAATATAGCTTATAAGCTAAGAGATATAAGTTATATGGTATAAGTTATATTTAAGTTATAAGATTTTGGAATTAAGGTTATAAGAATTCAGGAATACTTTTTTTATTTTTTAATAGTGAAGATCAATAAAAATCTAAATAAGATATTAGTATAATGCGTTAATTTTTTATTGTCAATCTAAAAACCCATATTTAGTCATTGAAAACTATTTAATTGAAAACATAACAATATAGTATAATAAACATTAAAATGTTTCATTATTTACATTCCTAGCTTCTTAGTTTCCTTTTAGGTAATATTTAATTTTTAGGTAATATTAGTTATATTATTTCAAATACAAAACGGAAAATACAGTGGCCTGTAAAATATTTTTTCTATATTACGAATATACTTTAGTTTTACATCAAAATGTAAAACTAAAGTATATTGGCATAATGTCTGGCAATTTTAATCTGAAAGATGTCAGGCTTTGTTCTTCGGCAGTAGTGAAGTCAAATTATCTAAGTATGTATGAGGACTCCTATTATATCGCGATAAAATTTTTAAACACATTATAATCCGTAGTAAAAAATTAATTACACGAAAATATTATGGGTAAGGGAAAGTCAATCATCAAGAGTTTAAGAAACAAGAAGTGACTCCAAGAAACTGAATAATTGGAAATGCTTAATTGCTTCCATCATTCCAACGCCTAATCCCCCATTTATTTGATGATACGTAAAAAATGACAAGAACTTCACTGGGAAATGTTGATTTTTGTTGATTTCTCAAAGAAATTAAGCCGATGAACGGATCTTGTAAATATCACATAATTCAGTTTTTAAACCAAAAATTAATACTCTAGATGACGTCATGACATGTCCGAAAAACCGTGAGCATATTTGATTGAAACACATTTATTTTTAACACGTCAAAAAAAAACAGTTGAATTTTAGAATGTTATATAATTTTCCAAAATTATATTTTTGGATCCAAAATTAAATATATAAACACCTTAACTGTTTCCCTATATTCCAACATATAACAACCCTACGTTATAGTTCATATAATCATAAATGATTATATATGATACATTCCCTGCCAAACCACTCCGCATAATCTGGACCCACTTCTCCAAAGACCGGGGCCGGTCTGTCCCAAATTTCCATAATCTAATTGAACTTAATGACATTTCCTTGTTCCGCATAGTTACGGTAATACGTTTTTAAAGATCGCTGCATTATCGACCCGCCAGATGTTCAACGAATCGACTGAAAAGGCCTTCATTCACACCGAGATGTGTTTTTCTGCACGGATAAACTTTGACAAATTGCCAAATTCATAACAACAATGATTTTCATTATATTAGGTGATTTTTAGTGATAAAATTTTTCTTCATTTCGAATGAAATATATTTATGCAATATTTGTCAAAAATATATTTATTAAATTAAGTAAGAATTGTGACAAAACTCCACACACACACACTGATTATGGAACATTATATTAGCCATTTTCTATATTTTATTAAAAAGTATTGATTGTTTATAATAATAAAATCCAAAATACCTATTATTTATCTAAATTTATTGTATCGTTCTTTCTATAAAAAAAATTCTGGAAGTAACTTTAGTTCTCGCCGCGAATTCTTTTTCATGTCTTCGATCAACTGAAAATGGATGCCTTGGAGTATAAATTTCAGGGTTTAAAAGAGAAAAAATTTCATTTTACCAGTAATGCTAACATAGTTTATACAAAAAGGTGTAGCACTCCAAGATTTTAACTTTATTCAAACGAAGGTATTAAATGAAGCTTTAATAATGTAACCAAACAAATATTCAGCGGAAGAATAAATAAGATAAATATTTATTTTTGAATTATTGACACGTATATCAATAAGATATAACTTAACAAAAACAGTAAAATATTAGAAATAAATGATTTTCTAAGGTTACGTTAGATTATCATTTATCGTAGGAAACATATCAGGACATTTTGTGTCAAATAAGTATAAATTTATGTTGTTGCTCTCGAAATAAGAATAAAGCTATTAGACTAGTCCCAAGTTCCTGCCAGCAAAGAAAAAGAATTTCACACTTCTGTATTATTTTGTGACTTATGTTGTTCTTGTTAGATATAGATATAAACAGTGTACTTACATTACAAATGTTAGTTGGACCGGTTGTGGTTGTTTTTCTAGGCAGCGAGTATATATTTACAAGGACAAAAATTTGAATAAAAATATATACATATAGGAAAAATTTAATACTATCTTTTAATAACAATTGACAAATTGACTTGATAATACATAACAATTAATAACAAATAATTGTAAAATTCAGCAATATTTTTATTAAGTTTGGATTTTATATAAAGCCATAAAATTGTTTTTTTTTCTGACCACTTACAAATTTCGTCTGTCATTCAGAGTTTTCATTAAAATCCTTCTATTAATTAATTTTTAGGGAATACAAAGACAAAGAAGATATGTCTTTTTATATATATTATATATCATAATGCGTTTCTATAACTTTTTTATATGAATATTTTTACATGAATTTGAACTTATATAAGCTTTTTCTTGTATAATGACAAAATTAAATATCATTAGCTAATATATTTTGGGACAACCAAGTATGTTATTAATAAACTCTATATAATATTGGTTTTGGTTATTGACACCACCGAAAAACTTCATAAATTAACTAAAATCTGAATAAATATATACTTGATGAGCATTGATGGATATCAACTCACTTAAGGGGATATTCTAGTATACAGCTGAGATATAGCTGTTTTACTGATGCAGCATCTAAACAGCTGAATTAAAAAACGAAACTTTAAAGAACATTTTCTCAAAACAAGCTTTTCCAAGACGCTCAACTGGATATCTCAAGTTCTACATGACAGATTGATTTGAAATTTGGTGTGAGCCTTCTCTATGCATTCTTCTATAGTATCAAATTAAAAACTAAAACAACAACAACAAACAACTCAAACTATAAAACTAAAACGAAATATTTACTACCTTTAAAAAATGCCAAAAAAATTATAAAAACAATTGTCCTCATTCGAACAGCCGTAATTTGGCGCAAAAAAAATATTTTACATTTTAAATGGGAATAGGAATTACCATAATATTTTTAAGAAAAGTAGTGGCTACTAACAATATTTAAGATAATCAGTTTTTTTTTCAAAGTAAGTGCTGAAAAGATGACCAAGACATATTTGTTTATCCATGAAATGTACCTTTGTTTATTGTGTATCCTCATTTAAATACTTAATTATACTTTATTTTCATTATGGTATATAAAATTATTAATATATTTAACAATATCCCGATCGCAAAACAATTTAATTAAAATTTAAAATCACTCAGACGAAACTGGAAGAGAAATATGAAATTTCAATACTCTTAAACGTAAAATGTTAATGCATCATATTAAATTGGAAAACTGTGGAAACCCCAACGGTATTTATCTACAAACGAGAATTTTAATGGATTCAATCGAAAAAAAAATGAACGAAAAAAAATCCATCGCTGTGAAAATCCGGGTCGTTATCTCCATAAAAATCCGTCGCCCTTTCAAATCAGCCACCGAAATACAAAAATATCGATTTTGCATCTACATGCATACCGGGGCCAATTTATCGATATAGTGTTATGCGAATCCCTCGAATATGATGACGGCAATGGAGGAATAAAAACCGTACGTACCCGGAGAGAAATCCTTTTGGTCTACGACGTCGGGAAAAAGCTAAAAAGGAACCCGCTTTGAGCAAACAAGCGGAATTTTTAATTCAATTAATGTCGAGAAGTCCAACTTGATTTTTTCGATTCCTCCATTGGAGATTTTTAGGTATTTTCATTTTCTTTTTATGTCGCTTTCTTTGCCTTACTATCTTCAGCAACTAATTAAATTGTAGAAAATTTTTAATGGAAAACTCGTGAAAAGCCCGACATTGCGACTTTCCGTTTTCGCTTCTCTTTCTCATAACAGGTTCGCCATCTATGAGGTTTGTTCTAGGAGATGGAAACTAATTTTAACATGTTCGCCGCTACTCTAGTAAGATTTATCAGGTTTTAGAATTTTATAAAATAAAATTCAAAATTCTACAAATATTTTGTGAATAGTTTTGTATTTGAATTAAGTCTTAAATATGTAATTTTTTAAATTACATTTTACATTTGACGTATTTAGTACAATTTTATTTATAAAATTAATGTATCACTATTGTACTTGCATCAAAATCCAAGTAGGGCTTATGGGTACTTATACTTGTAATTAAATTGTGTAATTAAAATGCAATTACATATGTGATATTTGCAATTCAATTACCTGATGCTGACGTCTACTGCATAGTATTTCAAATATATAAGGCTCTAAAATACATTTAAACATAAATATATTTACCATTCAGCTAAATCGGCTGAAGTTATAAAATATGGTCTTGGTCATGAGGTAATATATCGATGTCCCATAAGATGGAACTCTTTTTACGATTATATAGTGCAGCTTATGACAAGTAAATCAAAATAAAGTAAATTTGTTAATGTTGAGTAAGACTAATACTTTCTCGACCATAGTAGTAGGATACTTGAAGGAGTTTATTGAAACTTTGAAACCAATTGCTAGAGCTTTAGATTATACTCAGGACAATAATTGTGACAATGGAAATCTTCTATAAGAACCAGATTAAAATAGAGAATGGCATTTTGGATCACTTTAGTGTTATTACATCACAACTAAAAGAGAGCTTAGAGAAAAGATATGCAAAGTTTTTTAATCGGCACCTGAAATATTCGAAGCCATATTGGCGTCAAGCTATCGCTCTTGTTACAATATTTTACACTTTGTTTGCCAAAATGCATAACAACAGACAAGAGGCAAATATTAACAAGTCAATAAAACCCTTCAAGGATGATACACTGATTAAAGCGACCCTCCAATTTTTCGATACTCTTTTTGTAGTACGATTTGCCCTTTGCTTCAAAATAGGCCTCAATTTCGGCGATCACTTCTTCATTCAACTAAAATTTCTTCCCAGCCAGCATTCTTTTGAGGTCTGAGAACAGGAAATAGTCGTTGGGGGCCAGATCTGGAAAATACGGTAGATAAGGAAGCAATTCGAAGCCCAATTCATGGATTTTTAACATCGTTTTCAATGACTTGTGAGACGGTGCCTTGTCTTGATGAACCAGCACTTTCTTTTTCTTCAAATGCGGCCGTTTTTCGGCGAGTTCGCCCTTCAAACGGTTCAATAATGCTATGCAATTGTCGCTGTTGATGATCCTTTCTTTTTCAAGGTAGTTAATGAAATTTATTCCATTCCATTCGCCAGCCGACTATTGCGTTTTCCCACGCTTTGGAGCGAGTTCATCATATGCAGTCCACTCGGATGACTGTCGATTAGACTTCGAAGTGAAATGATGAAGCCATATTTAATCCATTGTCACATATCGATGCAAAAATTCAGGTATATTACGCTTTAGCATCATCAGACACTGCTCCGAATCATAAACTCGTCGTTGTTTTTGGTCAAAAGTGAGCTCGCGCGGTACCCACTTTGCACAGAGCTTTCTCATACCCAAATATTCGTGAATGATATGATGTACACGTTTATTTGATATCTTTAGAGTATCTGCTATTTCATTCAATTTCAATTTACGGTCATTCAAAATTATTTTGTGGATTTTTTTAATGTTTTCATCGGTAACAACCTCTTTTGGGCGTCCACTGCGTTCACCGTCTTCGGTGCTCATTTCACCACGTCTACACTTAGCATATCAATCCTTGATGGTTGATTTTCCTCGGGCAGTGTCCGGAAACTCGGCATCAAGTCAAGTTGCTTCACTCAAAATGCTATAATTCACAAACTAATGATTCGACAGCTGTCAAATTTATTACACACATTTACATAC
The DNA here is from genome assembly GCF_030347505.1 of Rhynchophorus ferrugineus. Classification (NCBI taxonomy): domain Eukaryota; kingdom Metazoa; phylum Arthropoda; class Insecta; order Coleoptera; family Curculionidae; genus Rhynchophorus; species Rhynchophorus ferrugineus. The sequence continues at coordinate 49,853,257 of NW_027472580.1, forward strand.
ATTTATTATATACATCTACACGCATATTTTGAGGGTTAGCTGAAAAGCATATGGATTTAATTCTAGTAGCGCCACCTATGTGTCAGGCCTGGGACTTTTCAGTTCACTGTAAAGAAAATGATGATTTTATTGTTTTTCTGAACAAGGGGAGTGATTAACCACGGACATTAAGAATTGAGTTAGAGTTAATATCTTCCTAAACGATAGAAGTAACAAGCTTATTATTCTTGATCTAAATATAAAAAAATGTGTTCATATAATGTAATATATGTTTTGTGCTTATTACTTGTAGAAAGGTTATTTACTTAGATAGATTTTATTTATTCCCCAACAAGAGTTTATTTGTCTGACAATATATTTAAAGTCTTCTTAAATTCTTCTTGTATTGATTAATTAGCTGGGCTGGATTAGATCTATTCTATTTACCTGACCTAACACTGTTTGACTGACTATATTTTGTATGTTAAACAAAAATTGTACCAATACTTTATTTTCTGTTTTACATTTGAAATACACGACTTAAAGATATTTAGTATTTCATAATTTAAGTACATTCAAGAGAGTATTTTGTATTATAATTAGAGCAAAGCATGTTTTTACCATATACGAATACATCAGAATATATTTCCCAAATTAAAAATATATAAAAATGAAGATTATTATTGAATTTTGATAAAATTTGATTGATTGAATATTGAATAAATTGAATATTGAATAACTTTTAAGATATATATTATGAAAGATATAAATATTACCGATAAAAATAATGATTAATAGAAATGTTTCTATATAAAATAATTGATAAGTGGTTAGTAATAATAGCGATTTTAAGAAAATTTTCGGATAATCCGAATAATCAATATTCACAAACTAACAAACAAACTATGAATAAGCACAAACTATCTGAAAGCGACGTAACCGATGGTTAATGATAACGAATGTGTATTTGAGTTATGAGATGTTCGCATCAACTAAAATAAAGGTCATGATGACGATTGCACCAACAGACGACCAACAGAATTCGAAGATAAATTGGAACTCCACTAACCAAAGAAAGTTGCGGGTTATGAATACTCGTATGTATCAACCTGCTCTAAAAAAATAACAAATATAAAATATATTGATACCGAATGTATAAATTTAACATTAAAGCAGTTGACGAGAACAGTGGTTGTTGTTGTCATCCCAAAATCCTTTGCTGAAATGATCTTATAAATTAGTTGAATCTATAAATGTAGAGTTTTATATGTACAGTTTACAGAAAGTGAATCTGTCAGCAATGGTCTGAATAGTTTAAAAGAAACGGAAAAACATCCTAAACATTTGGAATACGTAAATGTTCTCCTTAGCTAAAGCGAGAAAAACAATCTGATGAACACGTAAAACAAAACGAACGAAAATGGTTTTCAAATAATAAAGCTTAATAGTAGTGCTAAAAGAACGAATCTGACACAAAAACAAAAAACGATTTCACCACTTACTACCAAGTGGCATCGTTCAATAAATAAATTAGCATGAACGCCACAATCTTCGGATCAATTTGCATTATTTTACATATGTAATTACAGTTTCGAGCTTTCGGGACCACTTCACGTTTCTTGTCTGGACTGTGGGTTGTTTTTGTCCACGCGGCTCCACTGAAATCGCCGTCGTTTCGGCATGTTCATCGTTATTCAATTAATTTCATTCCTGATCGACGAGTAATTGTTTAGGTTTTTTACTAACGTAAGTAGCTGTAGCGCTTGTTATTGTAGTCAATAACGAAATATTTTAATGGTATTTTTTAGAGATTAACTCGTCAATAATAAAATGTCAATTAATATTAAAATTCAACAAAATTATATTATATATAAGTAATAAATGAAACATGAACGACAGAACAAACTAGCGATAAAAAATATATATAACTGAAAAAATTAAAACATATTCGTCATCAATATAATGTACATGCATATCGGTGTAGCGCTGAATAATCAATGAATCATTCTAAATGATATTCTTCTTCTTCTTTGCAAAAGCCTGGAGTCTTGTATAACCCATATTTTGTCCAAATAGTTTATTCTTCTACGCTGATGACCAACAGACCTTCCCCCTCTTTGTAGGTTTTCCTGGTGGTCGTCTTGCTATTGGTTTGCCATCTCTCGCTATTTTCGTCACTCTCGTGTCTTTCATTCTGGAGATCGTTCATCTTACCACGTTTTCTGTGTTGCACTCCTCGCGAATATCTCTGCTCCTTCTTAGGTTTCTTAATGTATTTCCAATGAGTGTTGTTAATACTCTCTTTTTGTTAGAACGTGCCATCCTTTTTGTTTCAGCTTTGTTAGCTCAGCTACATATGTCATTACTGCTCTTACATATACATTATAAATTCTTACTTTGGTTGCCGATGATATATATTTATTTGTCCAAATGGATGTTCTTATGACACTCGCTATGTTAACTGACTTATTAATTTGCAAATATGTTTGTTTAGTTTTAGTTTGCATCTCTAGAAATTACAATAATCTTTATTTTTGAGGTTAATATGTTGATACTTTCAGCCTCTTTCTTAGGAGCCTGTAGTAACCACTGTAATCTCTTTTCTGTGTCTACAAATTGTGTTCCATCATCACTATAACATATGATATGGAGATGGGTTTTCCCAACCTATACACATTCTTATTTACCTTACTTTTATTTTATTCTTATTAATATTCTTTACGCAGTTACTCTAATATCCTGTCTACTATGATGTTAAAAATTAGTGGACTAAGGCTATCCCCTGTCCTGTGTTTACCTATATTTTAGCTGTTAGCATTTTTTTGTTTTGATTGTGGTAGTGTTTCTAGTGTTTAAGTATTTCACAGTCTCTGTTATATTTGTAATATTTAATGTACCAGATCATGCTTATTATAGTGAGTAAATTCTATCGATTTCAAATCACAATTACTGTTGTAAACAATTAGATTCTATGGTTTTTCATTTTTCAGTATATACAAACTCTGATCATGGAGTGCTTCTTTGAGTTAAAGAAATATGTGCCACTTTTAGACAATTATAGTAATGCTGGTCATCATATCCCAATTGACAGTTTTGAGTTCTATGATTTAAAGGTAGTAATATTGATGTCAGTGACAAAGTCAACCGCGATGACCAAAAATTAGACCAATATTAGACGAAAATGCTCGAAAAACAGCCAGACAGTATAAAAGTTGATGATTTTGATTGCTTTCAGACTTGCAATGTCCGAAACACCATTTCAGACAGTTTAAAAAAAGAACGCTTTTCTGTAACGTATTTTGACTTCTGATGAAGAATGGATTTACTCCAGAAGGATCATCCACGTCGATACGGAAGCGGAATATTCATGGCCATAAAATATTGCCGTGCATATACTGGAATCGTCAAGAATGAGTGTACTACGAGCTGTAAAAACCGAACTAAACTGTTACTGAAAGAAAACATCCATACACGTCAATTAAAAAATTAAATGACGCATTATCGCAAAAAAAGACCAGCAATAGAGAGCAAAAGTCGCTGCATTATCCTCTTACATCACAATGCTCAGGCATATGTTGTAAGAGTTATGAAGTATAAAATATTTCAGCTCGAAGAAGAAATTCGGACCGGAAGGTACCCAGCGTACTTACATGTCGATGTAGCATGACTGAGCTAGTACACGTTTTCGAAATAAAACTGAATTAAGCTGAAGTGTGCAAAAATTGATAGAAAATTGGATCGCCAAACCAACATTGTTCATCCTCCTTTTGCCAAAGAGATTGGAAAATCTTGTATAATTAATGGAAAAGATTTTGATTAATACATATTACACCATTATACATTAATACATATGTTTTTCAATAAATGCTTTGTAACGTGAAAACATAATCAGAATAGGTGCAAGGACATAATATAACTAACTATAATTTATACTAATTTTGATTTGATATGAATACAGTATAAAATTCTGAAAGAGTTATAACAAAAAATAAATAAATTAGTAGCAATGTAACAATTATGAGGATTTAAGATATTCACAAAAATTTACCGTTATATAAGCTAAATTTAATTCTCTTTTTATTATGAAGGGTATAATCTTTCTGCAATTACTTGTTGGTAATGGGCAATTACAAGATATTGTTTTGGATGTTTCATTAAGAAAATTGAACATTTTTCGGGGCTCTAATCTAATTTACCGGCATTATAAATAATAATTTCAACGTTTCGCCTTTATTCGACTGTTTCCCTTCGTTTAGTGCCAACACCCTTCTACTCCGTCTTATTCTTCGTCGTTCCACCGTGCCCCATTCAGTCCGAACTACCAATTACACTGCTAATCCTTTTCGATTTTATTAACACTCGTAAGGCGGCGACGTGAAACGTTCTGCCATAACGTGAGTATCGCGGGTGCCCTGGCTCCCTCAATGGATTTTGCGAGGCGGTAAACAGAACGATCCTACTAGGCCATGAACGGATGCAGTCATTGGTTGTATCGTCAGCACAGCTAGCTGCGAGAAAAAATCGCTCGATCTAAATATGTAAACAACGAGAAGTCACATGGCGACAAACAAAAGAAAGAACGCGCCAGTCTCCCTCCTCGCTAACCGAAAAAAATCGAAAGGGAAATTATTTCCATCGAAGAGAAAAACACGGATGGATCAGTAATAATATTTTCATTTTTGTAGATGTTAGGTGTGGATATTTGTGACAGTCTAAAAAGGTGTGTTACTATTGTGTTAGTAGCTTACATGTACTTCGATCAGCAATATTTATTAGTGAAAAATGCGAAGTATGAATATAAACAACTGTTAAATTCAAGGGTTTGTCTACATACATAACAGTTTTTCATTTAGTATTATTGAGATATTCTGTATCTACAGACGCTAATAACGCAACAGCTACAAATTGCTATATTCATTAACGTTGTTGTTTCATTTCGAGAACTTCAAGAAACTATTTTAGAACCTTGTGGCGATTCTGGTTTTGGTTTGAACAAAAGTAGTGATTTTGATATCAAAAAACCAACCAACCAGACCAAAAAGTTCGGATATAATAAATTCCAAGAATTATTAGATGATAATCCAGCTCAAACTGTCAAAGAATACTCAGACATCTTAGCAGTCATTTAATCACGCATTTCCAGGTGTTCATATTGAATAGAAAAATTTTAAAAATACGGAAAATTTAGAACGTCTCAAGATCGAGGTTTCATTGTTTGTTAAGCAAAAAAAAGAGTTTTCTCTGGCTTAATTTGACAGACAATGAAAAGTACAATACCTAATGAAGTTGAATGACGTATTGATTCAAAAAGACCAGCAATCGCGACTAATGTTGATAAAAAACAACGTAGATGCGTGGAAAGCCAGATAAGTTAGCAAAATATTTATTAATATGTTGAGTGTTGTACGCAATTCTGATTCATCCCTTTGATATTACAAATATGTAGTTTTCAGATTTTCGGTAGTATGTGCATTTTATCTTATTAACACTTGCAGGGTAATTCAATTATTATTGGTTTACGTCAGGAGGAAAACGTGCCAGGATATACCCATTCAAAGTCGGCAGTCCAATATAACCATAACGGTAGAAGCAAATGTGTCTCAATAGTCCTCTGATGTTTGCTATATACCAGATGTACCGGAATGTCATTACCAATTTTTTTCGAAAAAAAACATCATATAATTTTCAATAAAATGGAAAAATTTATTTATTCAAAGTATTAGCCATTTGATATATACCTCTTATCCATCTTTCAGCCAATTTATGGATGCCCTCTCAAAAAAACTGTTTGTCCTTTGAGCATAACCATCCAGCGAGATATTATATAACATTTTCGAAATTGGCGAAGTGCTCTTGACTGTTTTTGCTTTGTGAGACGGCTCGTTATAGTGTTGTAAAATCGCTTTACTGTACAAATTGAACATTTGTTGTCGGTAGCGATCTGTAACTGTTTCGCCAACATTCAAGAATTCGTAATACACGCCATTCTAATCCCACCAAATACATAGCATCGTTTTATGACCTAAACAATTGGTTCTTGGAGTCGATCGGCTAGTTTCGCCATATAATAATCATAATATTTTGTCCTTCGAGTTTTCGAAATAAACCGACTTTTCACCACCCGTAACTATTCGATGCAGAAATGACTTCCAATCATACCAATAAAGCAGCGTTTCACAGATAATTTTTCGATTTTCCACTTGCCTGTCATTAAATTGATATGGAACCCAACGTCACCACTCGTCACCACTTTTAAATTTCTTAAACTTTAAATTAATCTTTTAGAGCATGCTCACGCTCAAGTTTATACCAGCAAACGATGACTTTTCAAACGATGACATACTTCAAAGAGGTATCGATCTATCACGGTATTACTTTCGCAATATATAACATACATACCATGTAAGAACGGTAATAACTTACCGGTACCCTTTCCACCATAGCTTCATTTTGAAATAGCTTTGTTTCTTAACTATTTAAGGCATGCTTATATAATATTAACCGATAACCTTATAGGAATTTGAAATTACATAAGAATTTTGTATTATATTAACCACAAAATGTGGTAAAAGAAATATTAATCTATATTATTAATATATGTATAAGTGGTGTAGGCAACTACCATCCTTATTTTTTAGCTCGATAGTAAGTGACATTACCCGAAAATTAAAACAAACAAACGGTGACTTTTGTGTAAATTTAAGGAAACTCGGCCCGTTTCTCTAATTGAATACGACTGTGTGAGTGGGCTAGAAGCGCCTGTGACTTCTGTGTTAAAGGTGCGTTACTGGAAAAACAACGGAGGAAAAAAAACGGAAGACCTTTGTGATCGGTGTAAGTCAATACAAGGTTATAATGGATCAACAAACAATGAAAAAGGTTAAAAGAGAGTTTGAAAGCATAGTGTTATTTGATAGGATAAAATAAATAAATGGGTCAAATGATTTATGATATTGCGTATCAAGAAAAAAACAGCTTTACTTAATAATACCTTATTCCTAATATAAAAACTTAAAGCTGCCTGTATTGTATTTATATATATAAAATATCTCATTGGGCAAATATTAACTTAATAATGATATATGAGCCATCCTATAATTCTGCACTATGTTTTAGAATATTTTAGAGAATGATATTTATGATCTTTTTAAATTCAAAACGCAATAGTTTCTCAAATGTCACTCAAATGAAGGGAAAGACCTAACTATTACCTTTTGATGTTATGAAATTCATTCAAATTCAAGTTCTATTTACTTAATTCAACGTGTGTTATCTTCGTAAATAAAAGTTGTTGGATATTGAACGACTCTTTTTAAAAATTCGTTTAAGGAAACCCGTTGTTTTTTGAGTAGTTGTGTCACTTCCGCCGATTACCTTATGAATAACCCTTCAAGTATATATGAATCAATATTGCCCAAGAATAAATAGCTTGAAATCATGGTGGATATTATAAAAGAGTCGTAGACTGTTTATGGCATTTAAACAACTTTGATATAAAATTGCATCATCTTACGTTCCCACACGTTCATAAAGATAAGAAGAAATGTTTGCTGTATTGAATTAACTATCTCCTTTTTGAATTAACCTAGTCTACTAGAATTTGGATTGAAGCTTGCAATTTAGAATGTATGGAAAGAAAATACGGATTGCAGTCGTTCAGCCATGGACTATTAAAATTTGGAAACAACGAAACTTCAATGAAAAATCATTCTATATAGCCAATATCATGAAAGGTTTGGTAAAACCAGTGTATTTTGGATGATCAATATAGGCAAAGTAGCGGACAAAGATACAGTGGATACTCACAAATACTAAATTTTACTATTATTGTAAGCTGCTCAAGAGGGAATCATTGTTTATTGCAGAAATAATATATTTTTTTATAAACCTTAAACATACTAAAATATATTATATTTTGAAAATTTGTCATATCGTACTCTCCAACATTTTTGGAAAGAGTTCAAATATTTAAATAAAATAAGGAAAACCTTTATTTCCTGCAAAGGTTATATATTTTTAAAAAGTAGTGAATACATTAGAATTCTTTTACAGAGTGAGTCACCTGAATTCATTGGCACTTTAAAATTTCCTTGAAAACTTATAATTCAAATAACATCTTTAGGGCAAAATGTGAACTATTATTGTTGTTCTAATGTCTCTTCTAACCAGGAAATTCCTCAGCCGTTTCTTCAAGAGGAAAGTGTTATGACTGATATGACATTATCCGAAATAAAACAATGTGTTTAGCCGTGCTGTGAGACGTGATTAGAGAAATATTTAGAATTATGGGTCTCAATTATATTAAAATGGTGTTCCCCTTAGCATTAATTAGTAAAACAAATATGTTTATTTTAGACCCACACGTTTTATAACTGATAACACATATCATCATGTTGGATAGTATCATACTTAAAATTATTTGTTTATTAACTGTCACTGCCTATTGGCTATAATTCTTATGGATGCAAATTACTGAAGTATGATTAAAAATTTTTCTTCAATGAAATATTAAGTATTAAAAAATATTTATGCCGGCTTGGTGGCGCAGTGGTAAAGGCGATGGGACAGTCCTCCTACTGTTGCGATAGCCGCGGGTTCGAATCCTGCTGAGGCGTGGTCGTTAATTTATGTTTGTGATTGTTTAAAATTTGTGAATGTTCTAGGCAAGAGTGTGAAATCCGACAAGGAAAATGATCCCAGTCATGCCAGTAACCAGGCTGGGTAAGACCGGATGTCTTCTGAGATGATTTCTAAAGTTGGTCACTCGCCAGTCCGTAGGCTTAATGCTGAGGATCGTGGTTCGGAGTCCACGTTAAACTTTAGGCCCAGTCCAGATAAACCCATAGTTGGTAAAAGGAGACTTTAAAATATATATTTAAAAAAATATTTAGAGTAGTGATACCACCAACATTTAAGTTTCCTTAGTGTTTTTTGGTGTTCAGTAATAGATGGATCCGTTGTCCATATCAACGGAAGCTGCAAAAATTATGAATATATAGTTATTTAAAAGTGCATATAATAAATTAATCAAAAAAGGGTCTCATCTGGAAAATATAAAATATATTGGTTTGTTGAATTTTTTTCAACAATCATACGAGGCAAATGTCATTTTACTTTGTACCAAGTTCCGAACCACGGTCCTCGACATTAAGCCTACCAACTGCCAATGACCAACTTAGAGACCATCCCAGAAGATATCCGATCTTACCCAGTTTGGTTACTGGCGAGCCTGGGATGATTATTCCTTTCTGTAGCAAATAAACACATTTACAATTACAATAACAAACATAAAGTACATCCATGCCCCAGCAGGATTCGAACCCGCGATTATCGTAACACTAGGAGGACCGTCCTGTCGCCTTGACCACCACTACGCCAACGAAACTATATGAATTAGGGCTATATCATTATTTCGTTGCAGAAGTGAATCCTAATTAGGATCTTATAGAATGTTTTTGCAAAATCAGTCACCTTCCATCTTGTTATCAATTTTAATTTTTTACTTATGATTCTTTTCATCAGAATGTGAGGTTTAATGAACTCACAAGGACTATATATGTTCTAAAAATTGACACTTTCAAATATCTTGAAAAATATTAATTATTAAAACACCTTTAGCCAGAATGGGAACAATTATTGTTGTTCTAATGTAATACATGGTTAGAAGGAAACGCAAAAATAATTTCCCAACCCAATTTTGATCTAAATTTTGAACTATAACTTGACGTCGAGTCCCGTTCATCCCGAAACCTAAACTGTTCGAATGGCCGTTAATATCCCGACGCCACCTATTAAATCATCACGAAAATATTAAACATCCAACTAATTTTACAATCGTCAGTCGTAAATTAAAGCTCTTTTTTAATTACGCCCGAGCAATTTTTAACACCTCCAGTATATTTATAGATGTTTTTTTTCTTCTTTTATTAATTATATTGGGCCATAATTCAGCCGAGCGGGCACCATTAGACTAATATTTTAATTATACCAAAAGCGGGCTATAATTTCGAGTTTTTCGGGTTTCGAGGATCCACGAGAATGATCTGTTCTAAAATTAACATAATAGGAGTGGGGCGTTTCACGTGAAATTACCCGAGCTGCTTAGAAAATTTAGCCATCCCACAAAATAATAGCGTCATAAAAAATACATTTTTTCTAGAAAAAAAGTTAATTAAAAGTCCACGTAGCCTATGCTGATTTTATTATTGGAATTATTAAATGTAAATATTACTCGGAAAATAACACTGCCTTACCCAATCATGATTACCCAGAAAGCTTGAATTCCAATAAATTACTTACTTTTAAAAAGCAATAATAAACTGGGTCAAAATTACTATTCCGTTTTATAATTGTAGTAAATAAAAATACCAAACTTAATAAAAAACACTGACAAAAAAATAAATAAAATATTCGATATTCTCAGGTTCCTTCATTGTCTAAAACAACTTAATAGAAAAGTAAATTATTAGTTAATTACGATTATTCATATATCATCATCATACTTAACCATCCCTTAGAGATAGCACTTACTTCTTAAACTATTTTCTTTTGTTATATTTTAAGGTCTCCTCTTACTAACCAGAGTTTATTTGGAAGGAACCTACTACTTAACGTGGGCTTCGAACCACGGCCTTCAGCATTAAACCTACCGACTGGCTGATTGACCAACTTATGATATCATTCTAGAAGACACCTGGTATTACCCAGCCTGGTTTCTGCCGTAACAGAACAGAATAACGTAATATAATTTTCATGACAATTATAAATAGTCACAAACATAAATTTAGCACCATGCCCCAGTAGGATTCGAACCTGTTACTATTGTAACAGTAGGACTGTCCTGTCGCCTTAACCACAGTGCCAAACCAAACCAAACCAAGCCGAATCAACCAATATTCGGGTATTTATTTCTATATAGTTAACTTTTTTATTGTGAGATTCAATACTTTAATAAGATAGTAGTTTGTCTATTATATTATTACCTATATAAATCTATAGATGTCACCATTACGACGCGACAATTCAAATGTACCGGACGTTGTACTAAATACTTACAAGATTAAGTAGCAATGTTAAATCTACATTAAAACCCTAAAAAAGTGCATGGAAATTTGTTAAGTATATAGGAAGAGTTCTTCATGCAGCTTGACAATCATAAGTCATAGCAGAATTTCGCAATTCTACAAATAATTATTCCAGAAACTTCTTCTCATGATGGTGGAGAACCAACAATGAGCTTTTAGAAATAAAATACTTAAAATGTAGTAAAACCGCTAGAGTCGACCAAGTGACCACAAAAATAACCAAGGTCGATAGGGAAGCATTATTTCTATGATTTTACGCTCTGTTAACGCAAATTTGGCGTTCTGAGAGGATACCATCAGCATGGAGAAAGACAATAATTGAATAAAGGAGTAAAAACTGTCATTGGACAAATTTTAACTAGGGTAATTTTGAAAAGTCATAAACTTCTTGGTCGATATGCTGTTTGCTGATGATAGCGTTATATTTATTGATGTAGATGTTGGGCCTTCCAGCAATCTTCACATACAGGAGATTAACATTGTATGAGGTCCGAAGGGCTGCCGCCGATTATCAGCTGTGTCGATATTTAGTCCTACAGCACCAACACCAACGTATTGCTTAATAAATAGAGACTCCCGCCGGCTATTGATTAATGATGACGAATTGAAAATTATTTGAAGTGACATGATCGGTTTAGAAAATCAGCATAAATTCAATAATAAAATTAAATGTATTTTCCACAATATTACCACACTAAATCAATTTTGACGTAATTACGATAAGAATAGAAGAAGAAGATAACAAATAAGAAGTTTGTCATTAAGTTTTTATTATGCATAATTAAATCTTGTTGATATTTTTGTATTTACCCTTTATAATGTTTTCTATCAACTTGGAAGATATTGAAATAAAAACCAAAACATAATTTTCAGAAGCAGACATTCTTACCCATATGAAATTCAAACAAAGATACAAAATGCACTAAAGGCTCTCTTAATCTTGTGGTGAATATATCTCGATATCCAAAAAAGTTCTAAGGTAAGATAATCTGTATAATTAAGAAGGGTTGTGAAAATTATTAGAATTAATTATAAGAATTAAGAAGTATCAGAAAAACAGATTATATTATAATTTAAGATATATAGTAAGATTTTCATTGTCAAGTATAATTTTCTTCAATGTTAATACACTTATTTGAACGATCTTTCACCACCATAATAGTTTTCTGGAAGCGCTTACTTCTTCGTTTGATGAAAATCATTTTCCACAGAATCTTTTTGTCAATTGTTATAAAAGTCAGGTGTGAAGGTAAGTAAAAAATAACAGTGTTTTCCAATAATCGCCAATTTATGTGTTCTATTCCGCAAATTAAAAGTTACGGAGGTGTGTTATCGTAATGAGAAATAATATTATTATAGCAATCAGACCTTCAGAAATCAACCCGAATCAACACGAACACACTTTTGACCTAGAGATTACATTATAAGTACTGGTTTTGTTTCAAGCACATGATAAAGGAACCAAATTTTATCTATAATGATGCAATGATGCACAAAATTATTTTAAATATAAACACTTGAATTTGTTTGTTCCATTGTCAGCAAATACAGCATAACAGATCAACTGAAAAATCTCCGACCTACCATCGTAAAACACATTTTTTTGGCAAATTTTTTTTTTATTCAACATAATTCCCTTCAAGTGTGATACACTGATTATAGCGACCCTCCAACTTTTCGATACCATTTTTGTAGTACGATTTGTCCTTTGCTTCAAAATAGGCCTCGGTTTCGGCGATCAGATCTAAGAACAGGAAATAGTCGCTAGGGGCCAGATCTGGAGAATACGGTGGAAGAAAAAGCAATTGGAAGCGCATTTCATGGATTCTTGCCATCTATTCACTGACTTGTGGCACGGTGAATTGTCTTGGTGAAGCAGCACTTTCTTTTTCTTCAAATGCGGCCGTTTTTGGCGATTATGTCCTTCGAATAACGTTATGTAATAGTCCCTGTTGATGGTCTCTCCTTTTTCAAGGTAATGAATGAAAATTGTTCCATGCGCATTCCAAAATACAAACACCATAAACTTGCCAGCCGAATGTTGCGTTTTCACACCATTTGGAGCAGGTTCATCGTGTGCAATCCACTCGGATGACTGTCGATTGGACTTCAGAGTGAAATGAAGGAGCCATGTTTCATCCAGTGTTACATATCGATGCAAAAACTCGGGTTTATTAGGCTTGGTTATCTTCAAACACTGCTCCGAATCATTAACTCGTCGTTGTTTTTGGTCAAAAGTGAGCTCGCGCGGCACTCACTTTGCACAGAGCTTTCTCATACTCAAATATACGTGAATATGTACTATTCACGAATATTCACTATAATGATGTACACGTTCAGTTTATGTCCCTATAGTGTCTTCTATTTCATTCAATTTTAATTTACAGTCATTCAAAATCATTTTTAAGATTTTTTTAATGTTTCCTTCGGTAATAACTTTTGGGCGTCCACTACGTTCACCGTGTTCGGTCACATTTCACGACGTCTAAACTTAGCATACCAGTCCTTGATGGTAGGTTTTCCTGGAGCAGTGTCCGAAAACTCAGCATCAAGCCAAGTTTTTGCTTCAACTGTATTTTTTTTCCTCAAAAAGCAATATTTTGTCAACACACGAAATTCCTTTTTATCCATTTTTTTCATAATAACAAAAGTTGCTTCACTCAAAATGCTATAGTTCACAAACTAATGATCCGACAGCTGCCAAATTTATACACGCATCTTGTGAGGGTTCGGGTTAACTAAAAATATATGGATTTAATTCTAGTAGCGCCATTTACTTGTCAGGCCGGGGAATTTTTAATTGACCTGTTATATTACGCACACATATGGTTATGTGTTTAAAATTTTCAAATGAAATTCAATTTTTTGTTTATATTCTAATAAAACAGGAGAAATATTAAAATGATGCCAAATTGTTAGACCTGTTTATGTAGGGTTGTCTGTTGTACTCCAGGAACTTATTGAATAAATCGGAATTATATAATTAAACTTATAAATGTTATGGCCACTATAGTTAATAACAAATGAATGCAGCAACAACGCCAATAATTAAAAAATAAAAAGTTGCACATAAGATGTATATTATCGAATAAATTGACCTAAAACTGTTGAGTTAACTCTATAAATAAAACATTTTCCATGTATATTGCTATCATTTTGACATGCTTTGATTGAATTCTGCACATTCGAAATTACTGGGAGAACCCGACCAACATCCGAATATATTTGAATACATGTGAAACAAAACAACGGCGATAAAAATTCGACAGAAATAAGCGACATATTAGACAAGGAGATAGCATAAAATTCAGAATATATTTCTCGTCGTTTTTTTTTCTCCTTCCTTTTCCATCTAAGCTTCCAGCATGGATTCCCTTCTACAAACTTGAGGAATTTTTATTAAATCTGATACTGGGGCTATATTAAAAAGTTCGAATCGGGATTTTATTTAAAAAAAGCTCCCCAGTCCATTCGTCCGGGCCTGGGCGATATATGAAAGTTTAATTTGGCGAAATGTAGATCCGATTTTGAATACTAAATTTTTCAGGGTCGAGAGACCCCGGTCCCGGTTGCCCGCTTATAAATGGATAAAATACTTAATGCATGCCCCGAAATGTCCTTAAATATTTATTAGAAATTAATAATATCTCGTACGTTTGTTTGTTCTTATCTTGGTAGCAGTACCCTGCTCGTTATTTAACTATGAACAGGAAGCGAGCTGTTAAGTTACGGAGCAAATAATTACCATTTTCAGCCTTCAATTTTAAATGCATCTAAAACATCTCTACCGAAAATAAAACTTAAATTATAAATGCATGCATATTTTGCTAATTTATTCATCAGTTATTAGTTTAAGTATTAATAAATTATGTAGGCATTAAATATTTATTATGCTCATAGATTTTTGTATGTTTCAATTTAAAATATTATTTGGCAAATTATCAAAAATATATTGACTAAGAAACAGAGTAATATGCAGCATGAGAATACTACATTAAAACAACAATATATTATTTTAATCTTTGGAAAAATATATTAAAAAATATATAAAAATACATAGAATTTACTAAAAACATTTTATATACAAATTTAGAAAAAAAAATACATTTAATACATTTAAATATGTATATATATATATATATATATATATATATATATATATATATATATATATATATATTGCTTTTTTGAAAATTAAAAAAAAATTAAACTCATTGAAATTGTTTTTGACCCATATTTTTGAAATTAACAAAGGAGTGTCCCTCTTAATAAAATAACTCTCAAACTTATGAGTAGATTATCATGAATTTTTAACAGCTTTCTTTTGAAGGTTGGTACTAACTGAAACAACAGTGAATATAATACGAGGGTCACATTTATATTTCCGGAATAGGAAAAAGTAACAAATAGTTAAACTGCGAATATATTTTTTAATTGTTTTTCAAAGTACTCGTCACGATAATAGATACACTTTTGCATACTCTTAAACCAATTTTCAAAGCATTTATTACATTGCGAATGATGTATCTTCAGAACATGATTTTAGAACTTTTCAATAGCTTCTTCAGGTGATGAAAATTGTTGACCACGCAGTTTATTCTTCACGGATGGAAACAAAAAGAAATCATTGGGTGCCAAATCAGTGCTGTACGGCGGATGACCTATCAATTCGATGTTTTGAGTGCCCTAATAGTCTCTTGTTCGAGCCGATGTGTGAGAGCTCGCATTGTCATGATGAAGAACAATCCGGCGTCTCTTGTTTGTTTTCCTTATTTCGTCGAAGATTTCTGGTAAACAAATGGTTGTGTAACAATCAGAATTTACTATTCTACGATCCTCTAGAGGCACTGTTACAATATGATCAGTTTTTCCGAAGGAACAGGCCACCATTTTTTTTGAAGTGCTTCGTGTGCGAATAACTTTTGTTGGATTTGGTTCATGTTGGAACGCACATACAGTCGACAGCTGCTTACTTTCGGGCTCATACGAATATATCCATGACTTATGACCTGTCACGATTTTATAAACGTCTTTAGAAACACCGCGATTGAATTTCTTAAGCATTTCTTAACATTGTTTTTGAGCGATTGTCAAATTGTGTTGGATCAAACGCGAACATAACTTTCGCACAGCTGAGTGTTCATGTAAAATCACATATACGCTGGCAGTATCCGTATTGAAAAAGCCAAGGAATAATTTGATGGGAAGGAAGGATGCTAATTAAGTGGTGAAAAGGAATACTTAATTAAGAGCTGGTTGGACCCAGTTAAACCATTAATTTGACCCTCTACTATTAACAGGCTATAAAGAATGGCTATAACTGATCAATAGAAAAAGCGTTGTAATCCATCGCGACATGTTAGATGCCTCCACCGAATAGCACAGACTTTGCTTCACCGGAATACCATTTATTCCAGTCTCTGCAAAACCGGATGCTTTGCGAGGCCTCAATCTCACAATAGGTGACATGACGATCTTGCTTAATAATTTCTCACACAGCATCGATGTTTTCTGGCACAACAGTTGATTTTGGACGACCTTCACGAAACTCGTCGGACAGCGAACTACGACCAAGATTGAATTCACTAAACCAGCAATCCACGGTGGTTTTTGATGGAACTTCATCGCCAAAAGTCAAATTAAGTGGATTGATGCACTCTTCTTGTGATAATCCACGTCGAAAATCGTAAAAAATCATCGCACGAAAATGTTCACGGTTCAGTTCCATTTTTTGCCGAGACGAAACTTTCAACTAAATATAAAATAAACAAATAGCGCGCGTGCGATAAAATGTTCTGAGTACATATATCGTCAAAAATTTCAAATTTGACACATGACAAAAATGTCACGTGACAACAGTGTTGCCAATTCCCGAAATATAAATAGTGACCCTCGTAAAACTAGGGCCACTTGTGTGTTAGACCCGAGACCTTTCAGTCCATGTATTATATTACAAAATTAAATAATAAATTATTTGTCAATGAATTGTATAGAATGTATTTAACCTTTAATAAACCAACAAATTAAATAACTTATAAACAAATATCGGTTTATAAGACTTAATATGTCGTTAACTATTATGTCAAATAGAAAATTCTGCAACTTCAAGCTGAGCAATCAATGCGAACATACTACTAATGCGATAAATACACAAACGTAACTTTACATCAATTATAAACATTCGTCGAGGCCGTAAAATCAATATTTATTTTGTTAAAAGGATCTTTGATTTTCAGCCAATTGCTATTTCCTTAAATGCAAATAAAACATTCAATGTAACGTATATAAATAAATTGAACAATAAATTATCAGAACCGGATAAGATAACAACATAAATAATAAAACCGCCGAATATAAACATGTAAATACATCGAACAGTAAATAAATTTAATTCAGTCGACTTTAAAATGAAGACAATCGTACGAAGATCAAATTACACGCCTAAAAACTGAGAGGCAGCTGTCCCAAACGCTGTTCATATTTGCTCTTGTAAAATGTGGAGCGCAGATGCTATTCAAACCAAACAGGATTTTGTATACTGCAAAATTGATATAAACAAAGCTGAAAACAAAATTTAACGTTCCATGTTAACGTCTACCGACACAAGATAAATAATACAAAGCTAAAATTATTAATAAAATTACTTCTAGGTAATGACTATACATATAGGATTCCATATCGGGCTACACGCATCTTTCCTAGTAAATAATAATAGGCCTCCATATGTGATTTCTTTTTGAAGAAATAAATAACAGAAAATACCAGTTAAAATGTATATTGTCCAAACAGAAGCCAAATGACCACCCGTTGAGGCACAACATGACAATGGTCTAGAAGGTAGCTCGCTGTATAATAGGGGAATTATTTTTATTAGAATTTTTCTCCATCTGTAGATGACTGTCCTTTTAAAATGATGAGGACTTTTTATTGTTTTTATCTTTATGTATTTAAAATAGGTATTTAAAATTTCGATATATTCTTTTTATTTCGAGGTTATTTCATGATAGTTTATTTTACCCGGTAAATATGATTATGCATGTTTTATGTCCTAAAATTGTTGAGCAATGTGACTAGATCAAGTAACAGTCAAATCAAGTCAATTCAAAAGTCCCCGACCTGACAAGTAAATGGCGCTACTAGAATTAAATCCATATGTTTTTCAGTTAGCTCTAGCCCTCAAAATATGCGTGTATAAATTTAGCAGCTGTCAGATCATTAATTTGTGAATTACAGCATTTTGAGTGAAGCAACTTTTATTATTATGAAAAAAATGGATAAAAAGGAATTTCGCGTGTTGATAAAATATTGATTTTAAAGGGAAAAATACAGTGGAAGCATAAACTAGGCTTGATGCCGAGTTTCCGGACACTGCCCCAGGAAAATCAACAATCAAGGATTGGTATGTTAAGTTTAGACGTGGTGAAATGAGCACCGAAGACGGTGAACGCAGTGGACACCCAAAAGAGGTTGTTGTATGCTCCATCATCTCACTCCGAAGTCCAATCGACAGTCATCCGAGTGGATTGCTCACGATGATCCCGCTCCAAAGTGGTTGAATCGGCTAAACTCAAATATTCCAAATCCTCTCTATAGATAAGATCAGAGAAAATAACTAGTTACCACTGGTCATGGTTTTATCTGCTGGCACGTTACTGGCAGTATCCGTATTGAAGAAGCCAAGGAATGAATGGATGGGAATGAAGGAAGCTAATTATGTGGTGAAAAGGAATACGTAATTAGGAACTGGTTGGACCCAGTTAAACCATTAATTTGACCCAATAGAAAAATAAAAAGCGTTGTCATCCATCGCAACATATTAGGTGCCTCCACCGTATAGCATAGACCTTGCTGCACCGGAATACCATTTTTTCCAGTCTCTGCAAAACCGGTTTAGATTCAGAAAGGCTTGTTAAAATCACTTCGTGCAGATATGGATGACTATGGATGAAATGTCTACAGTGACGCAATTATAGTTTTAACACAAAAGTAACAGAAGGCCATCGATCAAAATGACTGATTTGTTTTGAAATTGTTTTTTTTTTTGGCCTGTATCCGGGAAGGGGAATCCTGTCACGGATACCTGGTCGGGAAGACCCGCAGGAATAAGCCAGTTGGACTGGTTATGTGGAGACTCCCTCTGGGCCACCCACTAAACCTCACCCTATCAGCTGATCCATTGACCCTAACTGATACTTCTTACTGTTAGTAAGGAGTGTGCCCGTAACAGGTAACACCTTAAGGCATAAGGGCCAGGCAAGGACGTGGCGTCGTTATCACACCACGCAGCTTGCGGTACATGAGTTAGTCGCTCGCCGGAGAAGGTCGAGACAATTTGGAGTTTGAGCACGACGGGGAAGTGTCGGCTGTGATAGAATAAGGCCACGAAGAGCCGAAAGAGTTATTGGCCTCAAATATCGGCCAACTCGGTAATACATATATTGTCCGAGAGACGAGGAGTGGAAATATCTCGAGTAGACATCGTATATAAAATCGTGAACTTAGGGGACGTCTGTTTCTCTATGAATTTGATTGTTCCTGAGGAACCAGGGGGCATTGATTATTCTCCTGAGAATCTTGTTTTGAAAGACTTGAAGACGTTTCACCTGGCTAGGTGAGACGTATTTTAGATAGACACTACAGCCGTATAGGACGATTGATCGAACCAGCATCTTGTACAGGAGAGATTTTATAGAGACAGGAAGCCTGATGGCCCGGTTGATAAGCGGGAACAGCAAATTAACAATACCTTGACCTTTATGGAGGGACCTTTGAATGTGAGAATTCCACCTAAATTTGCGATCGAATACAAGACCGAGATAGGTGGCTTCTTCTGACCATAGGATTTCGGCGTTCTCGATTTTAAGACGCAAAATGCTCGGTGCAAAACGCTTCATGTGAAAGAAGATGGCCTGAAGAAGCAAAGTAAGAAGTGTCGTCTACGTAAAAAGCTAAACTTGTTGTCTCCTAGAGATATCTGAAAGAAAAAGATTAAATAGAGCGGGTGCCACGAGGGAGCCTTGTGGAACTCCTGCCTCAATGGTTTTCCGGCTAGAGAGAATATCTTTAATCTTCAACTGGAACGATCCTCCTGACAAAAGTGATTTGATAAGAGCTGTTAGGTCATCAGGCAGACCTAATTGGATGCATTTCGCCAATAAGCCTTCGTACCAAATCTTGTCAAAGGCTTTCGTTTGGTCCAAGAAGACCGCTCCAAGTCTTTCACGTCGGTTAAAAGCACAGTTGATTTTTGCGGCCAAACTATGAGCCTGATAAACGGCTGAGTTTTTGGCGCGAAACCCGAATTACTCATCTGGAATGATATTGTTTGCTTTCGTAAAATCATTAAGAGCATAAAGAATTGCTCTTTCAGCAAGCTTGGAAATGGAACTTAGTAGGCTGATAGGTCTGTAGTCAGAAGATGATGACTTAGCTCCTTTTTTGGGGATAACTGCGATGAATGCATGTTTCCATGTGGATGAAAAGTATTGCAGCCTCAGAATGGCGTTGATGATATTATTTAGTTTGGCGAGCTGCTTGTAGGGAAGATTTTTGAGTTGGGCTATCGAAATATTTTCGAAACCCGAAAAACGAAATGTTCTTTTAAAATGTATTTGTATAAATCTGCTCTAAAAAAAAACCAAACTTATTTACATAAAACATAAATGGCCTTATACAATTGACTATATCTGACTATAGATAATATTTTAGTGATAAAAATGGAGGTGGAATATATAAACATAATAATTGTTCACAATTGCATATTGACCACAAACAAAATGGTATTAAAACTGAAAACGTTATTCTCTAAGGTCTGTAAATGTAATTATTCCATATTTCTAATAATAATTTCAAACTCTGAATGCATAAGATAGTGCTGTATGAGACCCTTTTAATTACTCAAACTGTCAACTTTCTTATTGAAAAAAATAGTGATGTTATTCTCAGAATTATGATAGTGATTTCATGAACTATTCAATTTATATAGAAACATATTTTTAAATAGAATCTAATTTTTAATATAAGATAAAATTTTAAAAATAGAGTTATATTGAAGTTCATTAACCAATCATTAATTATTTCAATCACAAAAACTCTGGATAATGATCTTTAAAAAGATAAACAAAAATTAATAAATTAAACGAAACATGAAACATTTTAAAATAAAATTTAGCTTACACTAAACATGTGTTTAATAAGTGTATAATAATTTAATCAACAGCCTCTTTTAATGAACTAACATCGCTCATAAAACTGGTATAGCAAAGATTAATTTGTTAAAACATTTTAAACATTAGGTTCATTTTTATTTTATTTAAAGTAAGCACATACATATTTAATTCATGTTAACACTAAATGGTACATTAAATTGTTATGACAAAACATAGAAAGTAAACAACGATATGTATTTGGGTTAATTTGATAAACTAATCAAAATAAAAAATTTAATTAAATGAAATTTTAATAATTTTCTAATTTTCTAATTTAATATAAACCTAGTTTACTCTAATATATAGTAAATAAGTTGAGAGACACTATATGCGATGTTAACTTTGATATCACATTCCACAAATTTAAGCTAAAAAATCAAAGCGAGTATTCTACTAAAACGACGAATACACATACGATACAATTTTCATCAGTCAATTCATATTTGATTCATTGATAAACATTTATCTAGTTTGTTAAATAGATATTCAGTTGTTAAAAACATAGCTTACTTTTAATAACAATTTAAAACACAATAATATATTTGAATATGTGTTAAGTTTTATTTATCTGAATAATAAATGTGATTTAATTATTTACAAAATTCCAACAAATAAATTATAAATCAAAATTCTGGTTCGATAAGATGAAGAAAAACAATCGACATTGTTTAATTGAAAACGAATATTTACTAGGTCATAACCCGAAACTGATCTAATTTATTAGTACTGTTATCTTAACGAAAAACAGCATCAATTAGTTTGATGGTTGTAACATATAAACATACATCATCTATATGCGCGACGATATCAACTGTTTTTGTCGCAATAGAGTCCTATTTTGTTGTCTGGTTACTAACATTTGGATATTATGTTCTAAACCACAAAATCTATTTTCGGTATAAAAATAGTAGACAAAGAAATGATAATTATTTCTTACGGCATTATAGTCGTTTTAATAGTTGCTAGAGTGTTACTAATAGTTAATAGTAAAATATTCGTTTTTCACGGCAATATAGTGGATTGTACTAAACATTTCAAATTAATTTTCTGAACAATCCTATTAGGGGGAAATTTTACCTCATTATTAATTTTAGATGGAAACTGCTACGATAAGGGATTATCTTGTGAAAACTATGGAAAATAAACTCTATTTGAAGATTGGTTGGCCGAAAACAAATACAAGGAGAATTGCAGGAAGGAATCGCTTTCAAAATTAAGAAAGATCTATTACATGATGATCTAAGAATAAACGAAACTGTTAATGAGAAACCTTATCATTAAACAACTCATTAAAACCAAGCAAGCTCTGACCAATGAGCTAGAATTGGTGAGTATGGATCACCTATACTTTAAAACTAGGGATATTAAAAAAATATATATTAAAGTCTCCTTTTTACAAACGAGGGTTTATCTGGACTAGGCCTACAGTTTAAAGAGCGCTCCGAACCACGGTCCTTGGCATTAAGCCTACCGACCGGCGAGTGATCAATTTAGAAATCATCCCAGAAGACATCCGGTTTTACCCAGCCTGGTTACTAGCGTGACTGAAATCATTTTCCTTGTCGGATTTTGCACTCTTGCCTATGGGAATCACCAATATTAAACAATAACAAAACTATATTTACCATGCCCTAGCGGTATTCGAAGCCGCGACTAACAGTAAGAGAATGCCGAAAAAATATCGATATTTTTGTCCGATATTTTTTTGACCGAGGTACATGGTTCGATATTTTTTTAAAATATTTAAATATATCTATTAAAAATTATCACAAATCATTTTCAATAAATATTTAAAAATAACTTAGTAATTAAACTGGTAATTAATTTTACATATTTACAAAAATATTAGATAAATTAGAATAGAATTACTAGAAATATTAGATATACTTTTCAAATTAATTTTATTTAAAGAATATCGATATTTTCTAGGCCGATATATCATTATTTTTATTTTTCCTTATATATGTTTTTTTGTAAAATATCGATATTTTATATAGTTGTTGCAAAAAAAATGATATTTTTTTTCTCCAATATATCGATATTTTTAAAAAAATACCGAAATACATCGATTTTCTTTAAAATATCGATATATCGAAATATCTATTTATTTTTCGGAGACCGGCACCCCTACTACTTCCAACTACCATTCATGCAACTCCTTACAATACATTTGAACCAACTTACAATACATTCCAACTTTGAATACAATACATTTGAAAATTGTCTGAAACATAAGAAAAGCTGGCAGTTTACAATGCAGAATATTCGAGAAGTCGAAATATTCGAGAAAAAAAAAGCTGAAGAAAATAGAGATTACGGCCAATAGAAAAAAGCTAGACGTTTAATTTTTTTTTTTGAAAAAATATATGTCAACCTATTGATTATTAGAAATAACACATTTAGTTTGGTGATTTGGTGGGGTCAATTATAATAGATTTTCATTAGATTACATAAAATATGTTTTATAGCATAAGATATTTCTGTAACTATATTTTGCATAAATAGTCAATTGGAATGTCAAAAACTATTTGCTGCAAATATTAGTTTCCTTTTTTACTTCAGGGAAAAATTCTGCTGATGACGAAAGACCTAGTTCATCGATAGAGGTGTTATATTAAAAACGGGAAACTCAGACCAAATAAATGGGGGATTGAAATGGATGCTTTTAAAGAGAGTACATACCTGCTAATTAGTGAAAAATTATACTTGTTAAATAATAATAATATATAACCCGTTTAAATTTAACTAAGTGATCTTAATAAAATAAAATTTAGGATTTAGATTATAGTATATTATGAATTAAACAAATATATTAATCATAAAATAAAGTGTCCATGAAACGTGAAATAAAAATAAAAAGTTCACATATTACAAAGTACTATATTTACATTTAAACATTATTAAAATTAATTTCTGTAACGATGCTATAATCTGCTATTGTTAAGTTCCAAATAATTTTTAGTTAATATTTTGAACCACTACATCGGAAGAATAGAGATGATCGATAGATGCAGACTGGCAGTAATAAACTCCAAAGATAACATGAATGATTAACTGTGTAAGGAGCAGGAAAACATCTGTAAAAGCTAACAAAAAATCAGGGTAGATTTCAAACACTATTGACAAAAAAAAATCGTAAAGGTGACAAAGGTGGGTCTATGAATGAAGCCAGAAAGGTTTTGTGCTATTGTGCCGAGACACGTCAAGCGGCATGATTTACAATTTTGGGTCAGAAAACCTCATTTCGAAAAAGAACCAACGTCATTCAGTCGTAGAAGAGGCGTAGCTCTCCAGGTAATATAGGGATACATTTTTTCGTCTAGTCTACAATGACGCACCTGGTACGTCTCTCAGTATATCTAGCTCGTTTTTATTAGTTTGAATAATATATGGCAACTAATTATATATCTCAAAGACTTATAATGACTATAAACTCAAAATGTTCGGGTTAACAATAGAACTCACACATTTCAGTGGTAAAATGGACGGAGAGTTACAAAAATACGTCACATTGTTAGGCTACAAAAAGGTCTATTATTGTTAAACTACAGAATCTATCTATAATATGACAATTGTATTGTATAAATTGTAATAGAATATGATAGGATAGTCCATATAAACATAACTTAAAAAAATATTTAAAACAGTAACTGAGTTATTGTAATGCGGTAATCAAGTTTCATAAAACGCCATGTTTCCCATTAATCCTGATATTGTAATATTATTACGGCAGTTAAAACTAAATGAGTAGTTAATAATGACCCTTCAAGCACTTAGAATATATTAAGTGCTGTTCTTGATGAAATATGTTGTTCTTGACTTACAATTAAAATTATCTTCTTTTTTATTTCAATATGTCGATAGTAAATATTATGACAGAATTTTCATATAGATGTTTTAAAGTATGGTTTCGTTTTTAATTATGAATGTTATATGATAATCTATAAACTTACAGTTTCGCCATTTAGTATTATTGTATAATATTCATATAACAGTCAAAATTTCATGATCAACATTCATTACATTTATTATTTCATTTGAAGATATCTTCTGCCAAAGCCCGAAATACTTTTAGAATCTTATATATTTTTAGAATCTCGATTTTCAGGTCGGGTTTGGTTCCAATGATTTAAAAGTGGTTATATTGATTCCAATGGAAAATAATGGCCTGCAGAATCAAAAAAAAAGACAAGAAGACAAGGGATTCAAAACTTAAATCGCAGCTAAAAGAACTTTTGCACAGTTTAGCAGTTAAGGAATTTACTGTTTCCAGTCAATTATATTAGACGAGAAAGATTCAAAAGGAAGGGAAATAGCTACCAGATGAACTAACATAGCTGTTTCATTGCTCGTCTGCCAAGCAAGAGTTTTCTATGCCCTAGAGTGACTAGCGCTGAAAAGTGGAAGTACTATGTCAGTCCCAAGTACAAAAAGTGATTGGTTAATTCAGGGGAGTCATCCGCATTGACACCGAAGTATTCATGGCCATATAATATTGCACTGCATATTACGGTATCAGCAAGGTAAAGTGTACAACGAGTTGCTAAAACGGAATGAAATTATTCCTTCAAATACAATAACGACGTATTATTGCCTCTTAAATGGGAAGTTCTGTAGCTCCCAACATACTTGCCAGACATGGCGCCTTCTAATTATCACTTGTTTAAATCGATGCAGAATTAAACACGAGAAAATTGACTAATGAGGAACTATAATTAATACATATTGTACCAATTTTGAATACAATAATTCGAAAATGTAGACATCAACTAATATTTATAAATGTATAATTCTTATTAATGGTAAATTCATGAATATTATAAATCTGGTCAAATTTTGTACTAAAAACTCTTAACTTCTATATATTTTTCTTTTAAGTACTATAAGCTGTACTAATGCGATCTAAAATAGCACTTAAAGGTTAATAGTGCTACTGGGATCAAAATTATTGAGACATAATCCTGCTTTGTACTTCGTCGATTATGTGTAAATGTAGAGATGTTCGTTATAAATTCCTTTTGCGAGGCCGATCTATCAACGAGGCTTTTAAGTCGACTTTTTCATCGTGGTAATATGATGATAGCTCCATTAGACTATAATCGCAAAAAATAGCTTACTTTCGAGTCTATCGCGAATAATAAAATCTATTCTAAAAAAACTTAACCAATAATAAATCACTTGTTTGTGTTCTATTTTATGATCATATCGTTATAAGAGCTTATAATTTTGATAGATTTCGGAATTCGGAATAAAAGTGAACTCTCAAAAATTTCATTAATTACGTTGAAACCGTAAGGAAACCAAACCGATTTTCTTTCCGCGATTTTTCCATCCCAATTAAAAATAATCGATCGTAGGGTAGATCCCGTTGAATTCGAAACTGCAAAACGATCGAGGCAGAAAAAAAATACGACGGACACACGAATCGTCGACGGCGCACAAAACTTCAAAGCTCTCTCCTCGAAATTCGCAAGCTGAAACACTATCTGAAGTTGCTTCTTTAACGATTCAATTAAAACTTTGATATTCAATACCGATGTGACTTTGGAATTTGCAGGCATTCCCGATTCCAAGCGGCGACAGGTTCGTATTTCTAACAAAGATAGCGAACGAAAAAATCTGAAGAGTGACCAAAGTTATGCCTCATTTAATTTGGTTTATAGCGTATATATATATATAAATTAAATTTAAAGGGTTTACAACAGATGGTGTTACTGTGTATTAATCTTATTGGGCACATCTGTAACTAACTTTATGTTGAATCCTACACTAACAGGTTTAACTTCAGTATGTGTCATTTCGACGAAATGGACCAAATTTATTTTCAGTGCGTTGCAAATATCTGACCCTGTACCGAATTAATCGCTTTAGCGGAAAGTTTCATTTTTCTTCAATTTAAAAAAAAAGGCGGCAGAAAGTCATGGACTGTAGTGTGAAGCTTATGGCGACCATGCTTTATAGATTTTAACATGTGAATATTCATGGCAAGACCAAAGACTAGGCACATTTTGGACAATCAAAAAAAAATGAGGACGAATTTTTTTTGATCAATGGGGATTACTATCAATTACAGTTAAAGTTAAGTAATATTAGTAAAGACAAAACAATATTATTTTTAGCATGACAACGCTAGGCGATATGTGATAAAACCGGGGAAAGCATATTTGGTATAGCGACCGCTACGACCCAACCAAACCAAATGGTAGTAAGTGTTCGGAGAAACAATCGCATCGACAGCCACGTAGACCGACCGGCGGACCCGTCACATTGGGATTATTAAAATACGAAGTGGTACACCACCGACTGTACTCTTCAGACTTTGTTCCTTCTCACTAATGCTTGTTTCAACATATGAGTCGTGACCTGACCGAGCAACGCTTCACTTTTTATGCAAATACTAAAAAGATACTCAAAAGAAAAATCGTTCTTTCAAGATGGAGTCTGTAAATTGCCTTAAAGATGGGGAAAAGTAGCCACTATCGATGGACAATATCATGAATAAAACACATTCTACAGATTTTTCATAATAAAATTCAAATTCAAACAAAAAACCTTTAAAATTCAGACCTTTATGATTAGCGATGTAATTATCCTTATTAGTTCTTTATCTACTCTGAACTAATAGCAAGTTGTCCAATGAGACTACGGTTTATTGAAATTGAGAACCAAAAATTAAACTCCATATTAACATTTCATCTCTTGAAAAACATAACTACAATTTTTTGATAAAATGAAATATAATTTCAAAATTTACAAGACCCAGCATGTTCTTTGTGTTATTTATGACGCATCCGCTAACAACATAATACAATTATATAGTCGAGTGAGTGGCTTAATAATAAATATACAATAACTATGATAATAACTATAGATGTGATTTGGGATATCACGTGAATTCATGAGAACGAAGCCAAATTGTGTTCGGAGATAAACAGACGAATTCTTGTAACCATCTAAATATGTTGTATAGACCAGATCTACAGACGAAAAATTATTTTCGATCAAGGTAAGGCAACTACATATTAATGACTTATTATTAACTTAAACCATTTCAAATATAATATATCATCTATCTTTAGTAATTTGTGATTAATTTTGATTGGGCAATAACAACTTGATCGAATTCAGTGCTACAGACAACCCCGGATATTTATGCTACAGACTGCATTGATTGCTCTGATTTTACAATATTTTACATCTAGTACCGAAACAAAAACACCGAAACTATTATATAATTGACTCCTAATTGCTTTACGGTCAGTTGACATGAACTCTCATTGTTCGCCATTTCTTTACTGCACTAAAGCAGTTTACACTGATCTGCACTAGTCAGTCCATTTTACCATACCATCTCTTTTTTGGCACATCTGTTGCTTACTTCAAAAAAGCAAGGTTTTATAATTACATTGGAAATAAAGACAACACGAATGCATTTTTCTGCTATCTGAAACTAACTTGTCGCAATACTCCACACGACAAATACATTAAGTGGTTATTTTCTTCAGGATGGCCACTTTCAACTTCTTGAACGTTTAACAGACGTCAATCCTAAGAATATTAGCTCGTTAAAACTGTTTTAAATAGAAAATAACAATATTTCCTATATCTCGGCATCATTACTTTTATCCTATTTCTAATTGTTAATTTAAGATTAAATTTAACAAAAAAAAACATAAAGTCGCAGCTGCTTTCGGTAACATATAATAAATAAGTATTAAATACCATTATGATTGCCAGGATTAACAAATACATAGTTTATTTAGTAATGCCAACTGATAAAGTAACCAATTAAGCTATATAATCATCAATGTATAAAATAACTGTTGATTGTTAATTATTAATTCTAAACTCTCAATAAATTACTTTGAATAATTACAATATTCCTACAATAATAAAATGTGAAGTTGGGGAAAAATATATCGGTTGAATTCTTTTATATTTCCTTAATGTCATTAATCTTATCCTAATAATCATTGAATAAATAATGAAGGCATACTATAGAGCGTTTTAGAATACATGCGAGTAGTATGATGTTTGTTTTAACGAGTGCTTAAGTGAACGCAAGTATGAGAATTGGCTTGTCCCTTTTTGTTTCGGAAATCCTAAAAATGAACTGTGCCGAACTGGTAAATAAAGCATTGAAAAAGGCAATAAAATTCTTTCGAGGTATACCGACATATTTCATCGAAGCCATTTTTACTATTTAAATAAAGCTGAATACCAAAGGATGGTTAATACTTTCCACATGAATTAACAGTAAAACATGTAATGGACCGAACTTTTATGTGTGAATTGAATCGAAATGACCTTCAGCCAGTTTTTAAACAAATGATAAAGCATGACAAAAAAACGGTGTTGAAGCCCAAAGAAGCTTCACAATTTATTCCAAAGCCTGTATTAACGCCAAGGAAGGTGATTCCTAAGAGTTTAAAAGGAATTATTCATGAAGCTGGCTAAACCATTAACTCTCTAGTGTCAACAACTGAGCTAATGAAGTAGGCAAAAATTAGCCAAACTTAATATAAATTAAATTAACAATGACGGAGATTGACTAGGAAACTGCAATACATCCACCGTATAGTCCGTACCTTATCCCATCCGACTACTATTTGATCTTTCTTAATGATGTAAAGCTGGCTTCCTCCAGTTTCTTATCCAGAAATCTCAGGACTCCAAAAACTACTACTAATCTATAATAATTATTAGACTAAAATGTTTAACATATTATACGTATACCTCTCAAATATATGTAATCATTCCCATTGTTTTAAAATATATTAGTATATCCACTAGACCCGATATCTTCTTGTGTTGTATTTATAAACATGCTAATAAAAAACCACTGATAATAATGAGAGCTAATAATAATTTTAAAAAAAGCTGTTCAAATTTTCTGGGAATATATAAATATAAATATGTTTACAATGCATTTTATAAATATATCATTGTTCTATCACTGTACCGACACCGAGAGTGAGCTTTGTAGATTCATACTGCTACTGTTTTGTTTCACTTTGTTTACAACAATAGTTAGTGCGTTACAAAGTATCGGTTTAATATTTGTATATAAAATAGTAATTTTAAATAAAAATATGTATTTTTCATGTATTATATTAACGAGTGTCTCAATCAAAGACATGTTGCATAAATGTGGAAAATATAGCAATTTGTAACATGCTATTAAAATTTGAAGTATATATATTTTGAATATTACACTGCGCCTGTTGTGAATACAAGAATAAACGCAAATTGGTACATGCGCACTGTATATGTATGTTCTACCATTTCATGACTTTAGTATGAATGATGTATTTGTGTTGAATTAAAATTATATTTATACACATGGGGTTTAAATAATTTTCCAATATCTGTTAGAAGATCTCGTTCTTTTTCCAGCCAAATACAACTTTTGTTTTAAATGTAATACCATAATCAATTACCTAATTCAATTATAACATTACGAATCACCCGAAAAACATTAACCCATCATAGTTATTGCTTGTTTCATTATTTTGTCAACATTTTAACCAAAATAGCACTATGCATTATCCCGAACTAATCACGTGTAAAAAAAAATTGCTGTACAATAAACACATATAATAATAAATCTTACTTGTGAATCAGCTTACTTTATAAAATTTTTTGAGTATTTGTAGTAAATTATGACAAAAATAATGGTTAATACTTTAACATCATTCAAAATCAACAGTTGCATTTTAAAAGGAATTCTTTGTAAAAATTTGGTGTTACCATTTAAAGGAACTATCATGCAAAACAAAAACACGTCGAAAGCTGCGGTGTGCTTTCTGAAAAAAAAAGTGATTATCTAAAGCTTAGAGTTGTCAAAACAGTGACCCCTGGCCAAGCCCCGCCCTCTACTACTCGACGGTCTCGGGGGTGCATTCTAAATCCTTTTACCAGCGGTCTTACGATATCCGCGAGCGAAATGAATTAGGTTTTTATGTTTCCCGAAATTATGGGGTCTTTTTATTTAGGTTTTTGATGGGTTTAACATGACGGAATGACTCATTATCAACATAGTCAGTTGTTTTTTCTTATAAGGGTACAAATTGGTATATTATGTTGGTGACTGTAGTATACGCCAAGTTGTCTGGTGTTTTACACTATTTAAAATCTCAATAAAAGAATATATATATATATATATATATATATATATATATATATATATATATATATATATATATATATATATATATATATATATATATTGATAACGATAACGATAAAGGCCTAAGAAATATACAGGAATTCAATGTACATCAAATATACAACAATGTTTTCAACGTCTGCTGTCCTACGGATTCATTGACATCACTATATAGGACAATTAAAGTTGTATTATTCTAAAAATTTAAGTGATATATTAGTAGCGTTTTATGTATTGAAGCCTCATTGCTCTGGAGAAATTTAAATATAAAATTGAACTAAACCAATTGCTCAGTAAATCATGGAACATTAAATCTCACGTACTGCTGGTATAAGAATATATTTTTGAACAATAAAATTGTGGCATATTTGGAAATATCTCTTATATACAATTTAAGTATTTATATACATATTTAAAATAATATAGAATGACTTAACGTTTTGTTATATAAATTGCCATTATTTAAACTAGTTATTTATTTTGATAGTCATTTTGACTATTTTTTTACCGAATTTGAAACAGCTCTACGGTCAATTTAGCACTTTTAAATATTGTCAATTTTTAATAAAAAATAAAATATATAAAATTTACGTGAATTATGGTACATAAACAATAAAAGCTTAAAATAATTATATTAGTAATATTTTAAGAAGTAGTAGTGAATAACAATATAAATGTATTAGCTTATACAAATTATAATGTTGTTACGAGAAATAAACACGTGTTCAGCATCATCATCATCATCATCACGAAGCTTCAACAAGTAAATATAGATATATAACAAATATAAGATATCTTAATTTCATTTATTTACCAGCGCAGTGAACATATTTAAGATGTCTCTGCACATAATATGACTGAAAGTTTTATCAATATAACTAAATGCGTTTTATCGAAGCAAAATATGAGTAAAATATAATTTAACTTATATGGAATTATATGTTATTAAAATAAAAGATATTGTTTTTAAAACATGTAAGATTTAAATATCCCGAATCTACTAAACAGTACATAAAACGACTACAATATCATCTTTAAAAAATCTTGTTTCAAATTTATCCCTAGCTGGAGTAGATAGAAGATCATCAATACAAGTGAAATTTAGCGATATAACACAAGGAACTAAACTAACCTTGAATTCCATGAAGGCATCCAAGAATCACCAGATACAATCTCCAGCACACCACATCTATGGAACCCATTCTCATCTTTAACTCAGAACTTCAACTAGCACTATCGTTGGACAGTCGTCAATCCATTCCCATATCCATAACACTACGAGATCACAGTTAACCCACTACTAAAAATGATATAATCCTGTCTACTAAACGAACAATGTTCGATGTTAAAAACAAAACACGAACGATGGAAAAAACAGTCGATACATTTTTTGTGGCGATGTTTGCGCTGTAGGATGCTCGGTCAACAGCGGCACTAAGTCCCGTCCTCAGGCCGCGAGATTGGATCGGCAACTGAAAGAGACGGACCGGGTCGTATCCTGAATCGCTTCCCCCTCTCCCGAAGGACTTTAGGGCGCTGAAACTCAACGATTCGGCCGCGAGCTTGCGTTCAGAGCTTTGGGAGCTTTTGCGTCGGGATGGCATGGAAGCAGGAAGACTTGTACGTATATATATATATATATATATATATATATATATATATATATATATATATATATTTAATACATAATTGTATTTAAATGCTTACACGTATCAGCGATATATATGGATGAAAATTCAAAACGTTAATGTGAAAAACTTAAATTCAATGGTTTTAACATTTTCTTACATAAAATAACATTTTATAAATTTGCTACTGAAGCCCATTAAATACTGTTAGAAACTCAAGATATTGATGTTGTGTAAATCCAATCGGGTTTAGTGTCAGAAAGTGACTTAAAAGTAGTCCTTTTGACATCAATGACAAAAAACCGCTTGAAAGATTAAAAACGTTCAAAGACAATGAGTTGTAAGACTTATTGGACCTAGCTCATATTCTCAAATAATTTTCAGACAGTATAGCGTTGGTGAATAAACTGTTTCCAGAAGTTTAGATTCAAATGGAGGGAAAATGGTTACCACACGAATTGATTGAAAATGCCATTTTGAAGAATTTCATTACGCAGTTTCATTGATTGCCAGTCAAAAGAGTTTTATCTAGCGTATTTTAACTGACATCGAAAAGCTGATTCGCTATGAGAATCCTAAATGCAAAAGATTTTGGATTAGTAAAAGAGTTTTTGACTTCATAAGCTTTTAATCTACAAGATGAGCAAATTGCTACTGTGGAACTATTGTCAACTACAGCAGACATATTTATACGAAAGACAATTTAGAAGTTCGCCTGAAGGGGCATTCTCAACACTCACCAACGCACAGTAACGTGGAAGCAATACAGCTATTGGACAACATGTCGAAAATCAGAAGATTGCAGCGAACCAAACCACAAGGACTTAAAGTATATAAATATTACTCTTAACGTTTGCTTAAGCAGTTTAGTTTTATTTTAATTTCGGAAATACATAATGATTATATATGATAACAAAATACATAACCTCATACTCGACTTGCCTGTGTATTTATGCAAGTACAATATAACAGTGTTAATAAATTAATTTGTAAATTTTTGTTGTACTAAGCATATCTAATGTAAGACGTAATAATTTTTTTTTCAAAAAAAAAACTAAAAAAATTTTACACGATGAACATCCACCTTATTCACCAGATTTAGCTTTCTTAGACTCCTGGTTCCTCTCATTTAAATTTTTTTTTTTTACGTTACAGTGACGAATCGTTGGAATAGGTGTATTGAAGTTGAAGGAAGTTATATTAAAAAACAAAGTTCTCAACAACAAACAACAAATAAATATATTTCGGGAAAATTAATTACATTATAATTAAATTAAAAATATACATTGGCAAAGATTTATATTGATAAAATTAGGTACCAAAAGGATCTACTCGAATTCAATGTACATCAGATATTCAAGAATGTTTTTCAGGTCTCTTGTCCTGCGGACTAATTAACATTAGTAAAAAGGACCATTAAAGTTGTATTATTCTAATTTCGGATCAATAAATTTCATCACGGAACATCCGAATAGAAGTGTTACGGTCTCGTATAGCCTTCACGGCTTTGATTTACACGTGGAGGCTGGCTAGACAGCACTCTTTTCCAGTGGTAATACCACTGGATTTGATATATGACGCCTTTAAACGTCTTACAATACCACAATGTTGTGTTAATTTAGTTGTTTTGAAAAATTTTCTGAAGATTTTCAACGTTTATACGAGATACGATGTGCTATGTGGAAAAGTTTCCAGACAGAATGTCTGTTTTTTTGGTTAGTTCAAATGTTGAAATGTTATTTCAAGTACGTAATCTGTCATTTCTTGGTCTTTTGTTGGAAAAGTTATTGAAGCTACACCTGTAAATATTTTATATGGTTAATGATTTGTTCGAAAGGGCACTAGATGTTTAATAGTTGTTAAAAAAATTTATTTGAAAAACAGTTGTTACAACGCTATTTCATTTCACGATTATTTTTATGTTAGTAGAAAACGTAACTAACTATAGCTATGTTATTTTTCTGATATAATAAATTAATATACCGTTATGTTTAAGTCACACTTTGATATTAAGTTAACTTACCATACAATATTGGTGATAACGCTTCCCTATCACAAAATGTTAGTTTCTGGAATTCATTATTCATATATATATATATATATATATATATATATGTATATATATATATATATATATATATATATATATATATATATATAGATAATTTTCGATGTTTTTTAAATTAAACATATTTTCAAGAATTTTAAAAAATTTATCATTTAAAAATTAGGAATAATAATGGAGGCAATTTCTTGACGAATATTCTTCCTTGATTCAACCAGATTTTTTACTTTACCGGAAAATGCTACACATTGAGATATATTTATTTTGAAATATATATTTTGTTATTCCAGCGGTACTTATATTGTTATATATTTCACCTCAACTAAACTAATTTCTCGACTGAAATTACTATTTAAACTGGATTACAAATCATAGCCTATGGCTAGTATAGAATTAAATTATAACAATAAAAAACATCTGGACTGGATTCAAATATGCGACTGACAAAAGTTGTAGGGCGGTTCAGCCGCCTTTACAATTACGGCTACAAAATTGATGACCAGGGTAAAAAATACATTTCTGCAAGATTTCAAAACAAAACAAAAAATGTTGAATTACTTGGTGTAATTCCTAAAATAATAATCAGACACTGGTTTAATGGGGTTAATTCATAAGTCCTCCTGAACGATATCGGTGATTCATGAAACCGATATAAATTAGTTCCTTGGGTTTTTCACTTGGATATTCTACTTCAAATACAATTAAGGAACACATTATATCTTAGATACGTATATTATAATTATTCTTACAGTTACAATGAAATACCCGAACTTCGGGGAATGAATCTTTCATCATATGATGGTTGTGAATAAAATGAGAACTCTTGGTTTGCTCTATTTAAGGTAAGAAGTTTGTCACGCCTGCTCTGAAACCATACGGTCACCTTCTCTTCTAACCGATAGCCAATTATAAGAGATTTCCATGTTGTCCATGTTAGAGAGGCTCTAATTATCTTCATGAATCTACAAAAGTGCAAATATTATAAAAACGATGTTTTGGAAATGGTTTATATAAACCTAATTGACAATTATACTAATTTATCTTTCGGACATGCTGAATATAAATTCTTCTTCAGGCCATTTTAAAAATTGGATTTGCAAGAATTTTGTCATAAAATTGTTCAAAAAAGTTGGAGTAGCATTCGTATATTTTGCTGTTTTCAAGGTAATTAATGGTTCAAGGTATTAAAACGAATTCTTCGACATCCCATACTATTGGACGTCACCATTCCTTCTCTTTCCTTTACTTTACCTTCAACAGTTTCGTTTCTGGTAAGCACTACTTTTAAATTCAACTAGCCACTTTAAAATCGTTTACATGGAAGCAGCAAGGTTTTCATAATGGTTGGTCTACTTCGGATGAGTTTTCTTAAGTGTAAATCAATCCAAAACCAAGAATTTTGTGACACCAAAAATTAATCTAAATTAACTACTTGCTACGAATCAGTTTGCAATATATTTTTGCTGATTGGAACGCAATCTCTGATAAATGAGATTACCTTACATAACTAAGTATTGAAGCATATTGAACAGATACGAACAGAATTTTGTATGAGGCTCAAAAACCTTTAATCGTTGCTTGGGCGACATTCCGAGTTAAAACTCCTCAGTAAGCTGATATTTTACACGAGAAGTCATAGAAAGAAATCTAATTAACATGATCAAAACTTACTAAAACAAATTTCTTAGCCAATATTGTTAATGCCCATAGTACATTAGAAATGAGGCCATCCACAAAGATTTATGGATTCAAATGTTCTACGAAGAAATTAAAGGGTCTGTGAAAAAATATTAAGAGATTTGTTTTTTGTTCTGGCCTATAACCAGGCGGTGGAATTTATGACGCATACCTGCTCGCAGAGACTTGCCCTGGAGTGACAAGTTGAACCGAAACCGACTCACAGTTGACTGCGAACTTGAGTTAAAGCTCGACTGGATAATGTCGTACTGTTGCAAACGTTATGATTTTAGCAACAGATGAGGTCGTTTCAGCTTCGAAAAGGGGGAGGTTAGCGGTGACACGGTGCTAAGCTCCCAGCATGTCGATCAGTTCGCGAACAAGCGCGTTTTCAGAACTTGAGCTGAGTTGTTGTTTGTGGAATGATTGAGATATGAAGTGCTTAATATCTGGAGTGTCAGTTTCCTATGAATTTGATTATTTCTGACAAATCATGGAGGGTTTAAGATTTTACTGAGGAGCTTATTTTCAAAAACTTGAAGCCGTTTAACCTGGTTGGGTGTAACAAACTTGAAAGAGACATTACATCCGTAGAGGAGTACGGATCAGATTAATATCTTGTAAAATAAGCATTTGATGGAAATTAAGAGAGACTGCATGAACATAAAAAGGTCGAAGAACTACAATAGTTCGACAACAGCGGACTTACCAGGAGGTTGAAAACAACAACCCTTTGAACTAGTATAGTTAAATTTGGATGGGTGAAAATTGTGCCGTGTTTTAAAACTTTGTGGAGTATATAAAATATATATAATAAGTTTAAGCCTCAAATATGGACTGGGCAATGGAAGAAGAATGCGAAAATATACTAGATCGTTCCAATGAATAATCAATCGTAATTTGTCTGCCATGTGCCTTTAAGTAATTAAAACATTGGTTTTTAAAACATGGTTAATATTTTTAACACAGTAATAATCTTTCTCCAATCTGTTATGGGATTGTTTAAATTTTTAAGCAAAATATACATTACTTTGACAACCGGCTGGAATGTTAATAATTGCCAATACTTTATATAAATTTAAGAACTAAATTTAATAATATGATTAAGCAAATAAGATGAACAATATTAATCCACTTCCCTTTTGAGATTCTTTAAGAAAATTAAATTAATTTTATATTCAGTGTTTTCATAATATGGTCTGCCCTTTTTTACGAGCGCAGAATAATTCTTGTTGATTTACTTGATCAAAAATTCACCCCTTTTGCTTGACTAGTCAGCTTTGTTTCGTATTCAGGAACGGCAAGTTTCTCAACTAGCAAAATTAGCGAGATTCGTATAAACTACCTAAAATGGCCTTTTGACCCTTACAAACTCCAAGTTGACGTTCTTAGAATCATAAACGAATCACTATCAAGAAATAACTTATCACGTGCTATATACATTTTTAATGAAACGTTTTTCTTCTTGGTTTTTAATAATATTAGCAGTTTTTTGGTATCGATGTTGTTATTGAGATTGGTTTGTTATTCTGCATTAATCCAAGTACAGGGTATCGAACAATAAAAGTCTACACATTTAGAGGTCGCTCTTATAAATCTTGATTCACATCTGTTTTAGAGTTGTTTGCTGCAATTTCTATACAAAAAATTGATTTAACCACATAAGTCGGTCTATGATTTTGTTCCTCAGTTGTGCACTAAATGTCGCATCTTAGTAGAATTCTAAAATGATCTTGCAGAACTATATGTAGAATTGGCCTTGAGTATGGCATATGAAAAATTTTAGCTAGAAACTTGTATCGCAGTCATGACGGATGTACAAACAAGTATTCGAAAGAGACGGATTTTTAGTCTTAGGAAGCGATAGCGTCTACAGGTTAACCGATTTGGATTTTCACTTCTGCACATTCACACAAGAGCTGACACATCAGCTGTCAATATTTAACCATTATAAGGCTAAATAATGCAAGTTATATCAAAAAGAGTACATAAAACCTCAATATCTGTATCAGCAAACATAACACTATCATCAGCAAACACAATTTCCTTTCTTATTCTTCGATCATTATAAATAATTTTTGTAAAGTGTCATTTGCCTGCCTTTCAAATAACAATATCCCATTTTTTCGACTAATTTCGATTCGTTCATATTTTAGACTGTTTAAGTATTAATAAAAATGGTACTAAAGATTATTTTCGGAACTGTAACAACTTACGAGAATTAAATATTAACATACATAATATATCTTTACTTTTATGGTATAATTATAAATGAAGTAATACAATAGTACAGAATTTGTATATTAGAGCAAAAATATACATTTTACTTTAGCATGTATATTAAAATATAACGAATACAGTTGGACAATTTATATTTAACAATTTAGAAATACATAAATTATCAAAATAATTAATACAAAGTTTAAACAATAAAATGTCATATACTCAGATATCTTATAACATTAATCGTTAAACACCTTTATGTTTATCAATGCTGTCAATGTCTTCATAATTCATAATTTATTCCATTTGTCCTTGTAGCTAACATGTTTACTAACTGCAATATTTAGTTGGTGCTTTGTTAAGAAATGAATTTACTAAAGAAACCTGAATCACAAGTTAATACCACTAAAATATACATAAAAATCTTAATAGCTTTTAGGATTACGTCCAGTACAATTATACTATGTCTCCAGAACCATATCCATATCAATTACTATCAGTTCTTACAAAAACAATTCTTCTTAACACTTCCGTGTTCACCAGATATCAAATTAAATCAAAAGCTGATTTCAAAATTCTTTTTCTCTAGAAAAAATGTAAAATATAATTTTTCGCGAACATACTATTCTTAATCGTTATTTATCCAATCTTGCCATAACTATTTAGTAGTTCCAACAATATGGGAATAAATAAATAGTAATACCAAACACTGCTCAAAATTAAATAACTTCGTTTAATAATGTTTCAACACACTCACTTTCCGTTTTATTTTCATTTCAATATAAAATTTAGGGATTTACCTTCCGATTCAAAATTGCCTGCCAGTATTTTGCGGCACAACGTTGCCAGATTTTGATTTTAAAAATTATGTGTCTGAGGTTGATTTATGTACATCAGAAACGACGAATAATCTACCGTATAAAATTTGGAGCTGACAATGTGTCAGCCATAACCTAAAATATTTGTTTAAATATTCTATGTCACCGACCTGACGGCTATATTTGGTTGTTTGAGTTAGGCATATTTTGATTTATTTGAGTTTATTTATTTGTAACGCATATTAAACAAACATTATACACCTAAAATGTATTCCCCAATATAAGCTTTTTTATAAACGTTATGTCTGCTTCCCGCTTGAACTGCATCAGTGTATCATCCACAACATTTGCAACTTTTCATGTATTATTATTGGCGGAATTTCTTGCAATAACGCCTCATTTAATTTGCTCTTTTGACATCATTAAATATGAGATAACAATTTGCAACAATTTGTAAAAATACTGCATTTCATTGATACTTTTTTTTTATTTTTACTTTAGAGTTATGAATATTCAGGGCTTCAGTGTCAATAACAATGAATCTCCTGGATCATAACACACTACATAAAATTCTAATTTTTTGCGTGACAAGCAATCGAGCAGAGTTGTTGAAATCGTTCTTGTGTAGTAACAGTAATATCAATTTCTATCTGTGTGGTAACTATTGTTCATCCTTATGGATTTTTCCATTACACATTAATTATGCAATTAACTGCTATATTGTTGGAAAGTTTGAAACTTTTGAAAAATACTTACTTTTGTCAAATAAGTCATTAATTTCAGTAATTCAGTAATTTCGTAAAATAATACATCAAAATAATCACTTTGAAATCGTTAAAACCTTAACCAAGATTGAGATACGAAACATCACGTTTTTGGGTTTATGCAACAGATTTCTTTAAATCAAATATCACAGGAAATAAATACTGAAATTACTACCGATTGGCATTTTAGCAAATAATTGTTGCTAGAAGTTAAAGAGGGTCATGGAAGATGTACGAATTCTTGTCTGTATAAAATGTGAGATAGGATAGGACGGAGATAAATGCTTGGAGCAGTTAATTTTAAAAGTCTTTATATATATATATATATATATATATATATATATATATATATATATATATATATTCATTCACTCGATAAATTTAAAAAAGAAAAGGAAAAAAATTGCTAATTTCTATTATAATGTAATAAATAATATGATTTTAAAGGAAGTAGGATTATTACTTTTATACTGAATGTTCTGTGGATGTGTAAAATGGAATGGAATAATAACACCACAAATGTTTTATCGTGTTTTAATATATTAATTGCTATTTTTAAATAACATAGCATAATAAATATGAATAGTACAATACAACTTAATTAAAACCTAAAAACTAAAGATTTTCAATAAACATAACTATTAAATAAAATGTAAACGTATACCTAATCATTGAAAAATCTAAACCATGATGAACCTAAAAATGATCGTACAATAACTGCCAAACCCTTTTTAAATAAAAGTTTTATTTATATTTAAACGGAAATATTTTTATACTAGCTGACCCGACAGACTTCGTCCTGTCAAAAAGATTTGTAATGTGGCAGTTTTTGTGCCTACGTATTTTAAAAAATTCTCCTGAACAGAACCATCACCCTGGTGATAGGGCGTTGTGAATAAAAAATAATTAAATAAAACATATATAAGGATTGAAAAGTAAGTAATCGCTTTATTGTTAATCATGTGAATCATAATTATTATTATTATTATCATTATATTGCTTTGTGGTATACGATGTTTTTTGTTTGATTACCTGGCGCATAGATAAACAAATCTGATGGTTTTCCAACACGGGAACAGGCAACATACAATTGACCATGTGAGAAACATGGGTTTTCTAGATTAATACCACAAACACTTAATGATTGCCCCTGGGACTTGTTTATAGTCATAGCAAAAGCAAGCCGTCAACATGTCTATAGGAAATTTGCCATTACCAATGTCAATGAGTTGTTTAGAGAATATGTTTCCAGATTGGTCATTTTGCAACTCGACACGCATATTCTTGCTTAAATGAAGTACTTTAACATGTTTCCACAAATTGGAGGACTTTAGACATGCATTGAGTTCATCAGCTGGCGTTGATCGTGGAATCACTGGCAATGTTTGACGAAAATCTCCTGCTAATAAAATCATTGCACCACCAAATCGGTTATTATTGCTACGTAGATCTTTTAAGGTTCTGTCTAAAGCCTCCAAAGATTTTTTATGTGCCATCGTGCATTCATCCCAAACAATCAATTTACATTGCTGCAAAACCTTTGCCATTGCAGAGTTCTTCGAAACGTTGCAGGTTAGAGTTTCATTGCTTTGCATATTTAATGGCAATTTTAGTGCTGAATGGGCTGTTCGACCACCTTCAAGCAAAGTTGCTGCGATTCCCGACGAAGCGAGTGCAAGTGCAATTTTATTTTGTGAGCGAATTGTTGCTAATATTAATGAAATAAAAAAAGTTTTTCCTGTACCACCAGGTGCATCTAAGAAATAAATCCCTCCAGTTTCATCATTTGTTACTTTCATAAGAGTTTCAAATACATACTTCTGTTGTTCATTTAACAGTGGAAGATTTGTTTGAATTTATTCTTTCAAAGCGTTGAGATCATACAGTCTTTCTCGATGCAACTCTTGGTTAAAAGCGTCATGCATTGGACGATTGGGCGCGGTCAGGCCTAATTGAATTAATAGTTTGTTTGACATTATCAAGCACATGTCCTCAATTGAAATCAATGCTTCATTGTAAATTTCTTCACTGATTTGTATATTTGGATTTCCCATTCTATTCCGTATTTGATACAAAATATCATCACACATATAATCTTTGTACTTCATCCACAAATCAATTGGGTTTGATGGGAAGCATGTAGATATGATTATAGAAAACAATGTTCGTATTTGATGAGTGTGTGATGATATTACAGCATCATTGAGAGTTTGATCCCAATGAGCGTCATTTTCAAGCAATTGCAAACGTTGACAGGCTTCTCTGTAGGATCCACACAATTCACCATCAACAGTTCGTAACTGTTGGAATGATGTTGGGCCACGTACATTGACTAATAGCAGTCGTAAATAAAAACATTCATCATTGCTTGGATGTACTGAATAAATCCGGCCAATCGCATCGGTGGAATATACATCTGTATATCCTGGAACTGGTTTTCCTTGTTTCCGTCGTATAAATCTCCTTGAGGATTGATTCCAGGTATAATATTTTGGCATTTCAGAATATAGCAATGTTTGTGCGAAATCATCGTTTTGGCATGTCTCAAAAAAACTGGTTAATGTAGTAGATGGTGGCTGAGCAGCTCTTTGTACTGCGTTCTGTGCTGTAAAATACACTCTTTGTCCATTTTCTAAATGCACAGCTAAGTGAACAACAGAAGGGTGTCTCTCATGAATAGGAAAAGAAAATATTCGCCAACCTGCTTCATTACTACTGACATAGCGGCCCATTTGGTATTGGGTAACTTCATCATTAGAATTCCCTGCACCAATTCCAATCACAGCCATATCACTCCCTTTGGTTACATATTTGCAAATGTATTTAATCGATTTCACTGAATGGCAAGATTCAACGTTGATGTGTGCTTTGAATGTCTTTGATAAAATGGGTGAATATGGAACAATCCAACGATTATCTATTTCAATATCTTGTTAATTTAATTTGACAATTGTTGATTTTCCATTGTCTGCTGTCGATCTGCGACGATACAATGGATAACCGTCATTACCAGTAATTGTTTCCGATATTAATGTCCGTGGATATCGTTTTGAACATTTACCATCCATCATACACGGTGAATTTTGATTAAGAGTTCCACAGGGACCATGTATCATGTTTTTGATAACTACCTCATGCAATCCAGGATCTACTTGTACATTAGGGATTTCAGCTGATATCACTGCATCAACTTCATTTGGCCTTATCTTTTCAACCAACCAAATCAAAATGTGTGCATGTGGCAATCCTCGTTTCTGCCACTCCACAGAATACATCCAGCAGCGTGTCTCACCAAACACATTATGTTTTACGATGAAATTCATTAAAGATTTCAACTTTTGTCTAAAGACTCTGGCTGTAATATCATGACGATCAATGGATGATTTCCCAGGTAATAACTCCTGCTTAATTTCTATCCATTGCGGATTGCATGTAAATGTGATGAACAAATCTGCTGTACCATAATGACGAACATACGACATGGCATCTTGAGCATATTCGTGCATATGCCGAGGGCTTCCGATGTATGTTGCTGGAAGAATAGTCATCCGACCGACATTCTGTGCATTTCCATCAGTATTAATCGCATCTCGAAGGTGAATATACTCTTCAGATCGGAGTTTGGTTTGATTCAACCTGATGAATGTTAATCTCTCCGTTTCAATTTTAACATACATGTCATCAACATATTTGTGATATAATCGCCGACATTTCAATATGTGATTATCTGCATTTTCCCGAATCATTAGGCGGTATGAATAATAGTTCATTGAACTGACTTTTTTGTTGGTTTCAGAACCTGTAAACAGATTTTGTTTTAATAACATTCAAATATAAAATTAAAATATATA
The DNA here is from genome assembly GCF_030347505.1 of Rhynchophorus ferrugineus. Lineage (NCBI taxonomy): Eukaryota > Metazoa > Arthropoda > Insecta > Coleoptera > Curculionidae > Rhynchophorus > Rhynchophorus ferrugineus. The sequence continues at coordinate 49,897,722 of NW_027472580.1, forward strand.
ATATAGTGACTGAGATATTATCGCCATAGCTAAACTAATATTTTAGTTACCTGTAATGGGATTTATCATTTTTATTGATAAATCGTAGCCATCTTCACCTTGCCAAAATATAATGGGATATTGCAGTGCATCATATGAGCGGTGTGTTTCCTTTATAGGTTGTAATTGAAAATTCCGACGATGTAAAACAATATCACGGGATTCCAAGTTTTCTCCAACTACAACGATAGCAACTTCATCAATAGTTGGTGCATTAAAACGTCTTGTATGTTGACCTGCAGGTGTTTTATCAGCTCTGATTACAATTTTGTGATTATCGGATGGCATCAGATCCAGGGCAGTTTTAAACAATATAATCAATTGATTGTGTTGATGAAATAAAGTTTGTAATTGTTCTACAATAGACCTTTTTACTAAATTGTTATGTGCACAACGCAGATCAATTTCTTGTGGTGAATTGCCCATAAAATAAATTTGCAGGAATTTGTTGTCGCTATCTGACACTGGTAACAGTGAACCTGCTCTGTGATATATTTGCCCTTGTATCTGTAAATAAAAAAAATATTATGGTGTGGTATAAATTAATGGATTGTCAATGATCAAACTTAAATAATATTTGATCTTAAAAAGTATATATTTAGTTTTAACTAATATCTATCAAATATAAAATATAATAAAAGTGTCACTGAAACTGAATCACCATATAATATGATGACTAAGTGATATATTTCGTAATGATTAAGAAATTGAAGATTAGTAACACATCTTAACTTTGGTGACAGAAAATTTTGTTCGCTAAAATAATTATGAGTAACTGCTATAATACATACCTTGAAAGTTGGCATAAAATTTTCCCGAACTGCATTTGTTGCCCCAAATGAAGTCATTTGAAAGCAATTGTTATATTGTTGAATATGTGTCAAAAAGTGTATAGAATCTGTTCCTATTCCTGAAACCAATGAGTACAATGGTTCTGGTGGTGGATCCAATTGTATCAATTTCACTTTACCATTTGCGCAACACAATCCATTGGCTTCGTTTTTGTATTTTAATGCCTTACAGTGTGAGCAAACCAAGTTCATAGAACCAATAACAACACATTGGTAGTTACTGTAGTCAATTGACACATCGTAACTGAAAGCAGCTGGATTCAAACTTGCGCGATTATTAGTTGAATGTCGCGCTCGCGCTTCACGCGTTTGTGATATCCGAATTCTTTCACGTTCATTTCCGTCGTCACGTTCTTGTGCAGTACGATTAGATCGGTAATTAGCTTGGTTTATAGCATTTCTGGTTCTTCTACCTAAATTGCTTCGTCTTATAGGAGGCATATCAAATATAAATTATTTTTTCACTAATCACGAACTAAACAAACACTAACTAACTAAACACTCTGCACAAAACACGATATACGAATTTGTTTCGTGTATCACTTGACAATTCATCTGTCATCTGTCAAAAGTCATCTGTAACAGACAACTTTTTTTTTTAAATTTGATATGACTTGAACTCAAATCCTTTTAAGCCGTACGAATTGTTTTATTTATTTAAAATTTGAATTAAATTTTAAACAAATAAAAACTTTTAAATAAATAAAACAATTCGTACGGATTAAAAGGATTTGAGTTCAAGTCATATCAAATTTAAAAAAAAAAAGTTGTCTGTTACAGATGACTTTTGACAGATGACAGATGAATTGTCAACTGATACACGAAACAAATTCAAACAAAAAGGGCTATTTTTAGGGTTTTTCCAGCAATAATTCTAATTTTTCTCGCCGTAAAAACCATCCCTGAACTTCAACGAACATTTTAAAAAAAGATTTGGCCAAATTGGTCCAGGCGTTGTTGAGTTATGCGCTTAGGAACATATTTTGCGATTCATTTTTATATATAAGATTACTGTGAATATTATCATGTTCAACTTTTCTCGCGTGAGGCTATTTCTTCGATCGTTAATTATTTGCCCAGATTTTGAAAAAACTTGTTCCCAGGGGATAGATGTTGCGGGTATAGAGGAATGTTTTACGTGTAACTGATATAATTCAGGTAGTTTCTTTTTATGGGTTTGCCAAAATCCAGTGGGTTTTCTGAACGCCCAATAAATGGAATTGCCAAATGCTACTAAATCTGTAAAGTTGCTGCAGTACTTGGAGTAATTACTTCTTTCATTCTAGCCATTTTGTTATCAAAATATCTCCATGTCAATACATTCTTGGTCAGTAGTTTTGTCTTGAATTTCGAGTTGTGGAACCATATTTGTTTTTTTTTTGAAGTTAATGAATAGAAGATACCTATCTTGTGATAACTTTTTGTATCGCCTCAGCATTATTTGTAATACCAAATCCTGCTTTTTTATATCTAGGATCTAAATAAATAAACTATTTTGCCATTTTTTCCACATTCACTTGTTAAAATCCTGGATTTGATGGAATGTTCCAGTACTCTTATTAACCGTATAATTAAAGACATCGTTGGGATATCTTTCACCAGATAACTTGGTGGTCATTATTTCAATGGGCTTTAAAAGTTGACCATATTCTATTAGATAGTCCATTCCTTAACAAATAAAAACTGTGGTGCTCTTTTTAATACCCAACAAAATGAATTGTTGAATATTAAAGTAGTGTTTTCCTATCAGAAAATGTATTTATTACAAATATTTAATATATTTTATTCACCTCTTTACGGTTAATATTTTTAAAATAAATTTAACAACTTATACTGTAAAAAATTCTTCAAATCTTTTGGATCTATGCAATTTCTGAAACCTTTGGAACCTAACATTAGTTTTCAAGATTTTAGGAAAAAAGTTTCGACAAACAAAAGGCTTGGACAAAATTCGTGAATGTTTATCAAAAAAGTATTACCTATTATAACAGTCAAAAGTATTACCTATTATGCCAGTCAAAACATCTTACTCTTTATCATTTACAATTTAATTTTTTTGCCCTCGGAAACTAGCGTTCCAAAATGCTGCTATATTAATTTACAATATATAGTTATTCACAAGCAAACCACAAAAAAAACCATAAAACCACATATATTACATATAAATCTATATAAGCATAAATTCGGCGCATTACTTTCAAGGTCGCGGCTAGGAAAGAAGACCAGAATATTAAAAATCAGTCGAATGAACTAGTAGAACCGAAAATAGTAACTAAAAGTAAACGACTGAAACAGTCGATAGTAAATGGTAATAAAGTCAGTCGGACCGAAAATAGCGACTGAAAACAGTATTAGTAAAAACAGTCGAACCAAAAATAGCGACTGAAATAGTGGACAGTAAAAAGTAGTCAATTATTGAACAGTCGATAGTCGATTTCAGTTCGATTGTTATATATTCGATATATATATATATATATATATATATATATATATATATATATATATATATATATATATATATATATATATGGAATATGTTGGATTAGTTTAAACGAAAAACTAGATCTGTAATTTAATTTGTCAATATAAATGTATGTAGTACAGTGTTAATATCAATGGCAAATCAATTAATGCTGAAAGTCTGGCTGAGCTATTTCGGCACATATATCAAAATAATCGAGCACTTCTAGAAATTTCACTAATGGTTATGGAGATGTGAAAATTGAGCGAGAAATGCGAAAACGTTATGTCTCACTGAATAATAAACAATAATATGAAATTAAAAAAGAACCAGTCTTTTCAAATTTTATTGAAATTTCCTTTCTGTGTACGTTAACTAACTGTTTATGAGCTAAAACTATTAATTACTTGCTGAAAAGATACATCCGTTAAAAATATACGAACATAAAAATAAAACTCACCAAAACTGCGTTGAAATGAAATTGTACATGTGCGTTTTTTTTGTTACAGAAAATCTGACAGGTCCATGAAGGGGAAAATAGTGCATATTGTCTGTCTTTATAAATAAACAATTGCCAATATACAGCCAATGGCTATACGAGTTGTCAGTGGATAAAATATAACCATTTTTTATTTGAATAGATCTATATAAATCAGCTTTCTGTGCATTTCAACGGCTAGCCACCCGTAAAAAAGTTTATTAATAGAGGCAGAGCTCTAAAAAATGTCCATACATTCAACGTTTTACAAAATTGTTTTAGGTCTTTTTCAGTTGCATGCTTTTTAGGTCTTATTTAGTTGCATGTCACATCATTCACATTCCTTTAATTTATGTTTTAAGAATTTTTGTTTGAATATATTATAATCCATCATCAACTCATAGCTGACGTACGGGAAGTGATTCTCCTTCTTAATCAATCAGCTGCTATTGGTAAATCAGGGCATCAAATATTCTTCACCAGATCTTGCCATACTTGGTGATCGGCTGCAACCGCTCTTGCCTCTTTTTCAAATAGATTCTTTTTTAGATTTAATTTTTGCCTAACATTTCTATTCTATTTAATTAGGGGTCGATCAGCTTTACTAGTTTTCATTCTTCTACGATCTGTAAATATTCGTCGGATTTCCAGGTATATATCTTATATTGAGCTGGTAGATACTTTATTAGCACACTCAGCAATCGTTCCGCCTTTCTCCACATATTTATTTGTCGCTTCCTTTTTACAATTTTAAATTGCTTCTAATGTTGTTATGGATTCCAATGCAATTAGTTTTATTATCTAACTCAATTTTATTCTTAATTGGACTAATCATTGAACCAATATTATAAGTATAAGAATAAAAATTAGTTAAATAAGAGATTACTACGAAATTACTACATTAATTATAACCTGCCGTAAACCAATTAATCGTCAGATATTATTATTAATTCACTAGTATTAATTCACACCATATTTGTGTTGTTATTTATTATTGTGATTGTTAAAAAATGTTGACTTCTCAACCAATGTACTCTAGATATAGTAAAATGCAATACGTTCTTTAGCCATTTTGTTAGTGTTGACAATGGGTATTAGTGATCAATATTTATTGTTGCATGTATTAGAATATTAATTCATTATTCATATCTTCAGGTGATTTTCAATAATTTATATCTATTTTTCATTGGATCATGATTCTTCAAATATATGTCATATTTCTTAATGGTGTCTGAATTTATCAGTATAACCATGTTAATATAGGCATGTAGACTTCATATTTAAAGGGAGAAAATATTTATTATTCCAAAACAACTCAGGACTACATATGTCTTTAAGTAACAAAAGAGGTAGTGAACAAGTTTTATCGCATCCACCATATAGTCTACATTTCTCTGTGATATTTTTTTTTGTTTTAAATCTGCTTTTTATTAAAAATCTAGAATATGTATTATAATAAGCTGCTTTTTTCGAAGGGTGATTACTTTGTTGAGTAAAGATTAGTTTGAAGAAACGTAATTTAATATTTAAACTTGAAAAATATAAAATGGCGAACAGATCATCAAATTTATCAACTTAATATCATCTGAATAATTTTCTAAAGAAACTAATTAATTTTAGATTTGTTATATCATTAGGAATAGATTTGAATCAGTTACAGAACAGATTTTTGATTTGAAATCTTTATTAAAGAGGCATAAAATAATGCCTACATGATCAAAGCCAATTATATTAATCAAAGAAATAACAGTTCCTAACGTATACTTATTTTCAAAATAAAATTATAGTATCTTCTATTTTTTTTTTAATTTTTGAAATTTAATTTAGACTCACTGGCTGAATAATAATCAACAATCTGGTCAATTTGGATATATGGGCTTCAAGTATGAAGTTGCACTAAAACATCAAACTAACTAGTCCAACGATGCCAAAACAAATTTCTTCGACTAACTACCGATACCTATCGCTATGTTAACAATGAAGAACTATACGATGACCTCGAAATTAAATGAATTTACGATCTATCTAATATTTGGCTTAAAATATAAAATAAGGATACTAAATTATAGCAACAGAGAAGAAATACAGCTACTATAAACATGCAAACAATAGGAAGATTGAAACCAATCGCACCACATGAACTTGTACCATGTATACATGTTTAAAATACAATTTAGCTTAAATAGTATAATTTAATTTCAATCTGGGAAATACATACTGATATATTTATCCCACACTCATTCCGCTTATATATTGTATCAAGTTCAGCCGAACAATAGTAAAAAAGCATATCTAATATAAGAAAGATCGAACAAATACATATCCACATAAAATTTCATCCCTGAGTCAACATTACCACGGTACAGTTACTGTCCCTAACAGAATTTTCAGAACAAAGAATAAATCCTATACAAGTTGGAATGTCAAGGAATTGTAGACATTATTAGAATAAAAAAGAAATTACAAGAAGAGTTCATCGACAAATATGTATTTAATATTATGGAAGCTTATCGGCAGGATTCCCACAACCCCTCTATACAGGATTTATTAGATTCTCAGTTAAACCACAGTTATACCATCAATATTCAATGTCGAATCTCACAGTCGAGGAGATTATTGGCTGATATACAAGGTTTGTCCTAGATACAAACCAAAACTTCTCATAAAAAACGTTAAAACTGTGGAAAAAGAGTTCTATATAGATGCTATTCTTTAATGAGTGCTCCATAACGTATATAGTGATTAATTTACAATATTAACCTCATCTGCTACTAAAATTTCACCCAATGTCCAGAGAGCCAACATTTTCGCGTCTTAAATAGTTTTCTGCTTAACTCCGCTTCGTCCAAACAATTAGAAAATCCTTCAATTAGAAAAGACCCCCAAATCTTTCGTAGATGAAACGAAGAAGACTCTCAAATCCCCCAAAGTATCCACTTCAAATCACGGTACATCGAGTACATCATCGTGACCGTGTCTGGAGACTCCTCGAAAACAATGGATGGTAAAAATGGAAGCTAAAAACATTCAACCTCTAGAAGTAGATCGCGAAAATTTGAAGACAGATCCACCAATATCCACCAACTTTCAATAACTAGGAAAGCAATACTTTCGAAAATCCTAGACTTTGTAAACAAATAATGATATGTACTGTTTTCGCCAGTGGACCCAGACCAGAGCACCAATTATTATGTAGTGAAACTTAAATTAGCTTTAAGCCACAATGACCTGAATTACAATGGTTAGAGGTTATTGACAGGCACTGACTTACAGTAGTCCTTCCAGTCGAGGCGAAGAGAGGTCCTCTATCTATACCAACCAAGTCCATGTTCTGTACTGTACAAAAACATTAAGAAGATCGACTGGAACCTCAATCGAGAATTTTTTAATATGCCATCACCCCAGATAATATTGACACATGGATAGGTAACACCAAAAACACTATAAGCGCTGCTAAACCTAAACTTAACGACACCTTAACCCACACAACCTAGATAAGCACCTACTGCTATGCAACATAGATACCCTGACAGAATTTCTGAAAACACCACAACTAGTACGAAGTTTAAATTATGTTTTTAATAGTGTGAACATTAAATTTATAATATCTATTGTAGCATACTCTAAATAGTCCTAAGCAGTAATGATTATTGTAGATTAAAAAGCGCAATTAACAAAATTACAAAAGCGATTATACCTTTTTTATCCCACTAAATGCAAATACTGTATTTATAAGTGAAGTTGATTGGTTACCAAATTTAACACAAAACTATATAACATACGTTCAAGATTATTCAAACAAATTATCCATAAGCTGTCTCCAGAAATAGTTAAAAAAATAACTGAAGCAGTAATTCACAATTAAAAAACTCTCCCAAATTCCCGGAGTTTCAGTTCGTACAGTAGCGAAGTGTTTTCCTTGTTAATCTAACCAATCCCGGTAGGCTCTTGATAAATCAATTAGAATGATGTTGACAATTAACGTCAGACAATTCCTCCAACTATTCACCATTAAACTTTGTTGGCTCTCTGAGTTAGGGATGTCGACCGAGGAGAAAATATCGATACTTCGATATTTAAAAATATTAGTATGGATAATTTTTTTCAACAACCAGGAAAAATGTCGACATTTTACATCAGATATATCGATAATTTTAAGTTAAAATAAAAATATTGATATATCGGCTCAAAACTCTAAACTCAAAACGAAAATCTCTAAACATTTTAAAATGAAGCGAAATGTTAAATAAATCTTTAAAATTAAGTAGTAATTTTTAAAGGTTTTATAAAAACTAGTTCATGTTTCTCTCATAATAGAGCAAAAAGGCTTAATTGAAATAATAAATATCTGTATATTAAAACATATTAAAATATATACAAACTATATCAAGATCTAACATAAACTAATATTTAATAAATTATATTCAATTTCATTTAATTTCCATTAACTTTCAATAATCAACAAAGTATTAATAAGTGTAAATTATTACACCACTGAAAATTATAAAAAACTATCATAAGTAAGGCCCTTTTTACTGAAATGTAACTTCAGAGCATCAAATATAAGTATAAAAGATCTATCTTTACTTTTATTTTATAAACATAAGTACCGAATAAGAAATAAAGAAATACGTGTTGGTATATTAAATTAAAGAATAATCAAAAGTAAATAATCAAAATAATTCATACAAGCTTCAAAGAATAAAATATTATATAGTCACATATCTTAACTGCATTAATTATATTACAAATTTTTACAAATATACTGTTAAAACATAATTTCTTCTATTTATACTACATATAGTCCTTATCTTTTTTACATGTATCCTAAAATATAACAAGTTAATTAAAAAGTCCACGGCCTACCATAGTAAAACACATTTTCTTGGCAAAATTAGTCTTTTTTTATTCAACATACTTCCCTTCAAGGGTGATACACTCATTATAGCGACCCTTCAACTTTTCGATACCATTTTTGTAGTACGATTTGTCCTTTGTTTCAAAATAGGCCTCAATTACGGCGATCATCTCTTCATTCGACGAAAATTTCTTCTCAGCGAGCATTCTTTTGATATATAAGAACGAAGCCCAATTCATGGATTTTTGCCATCGTTTTCACTGACTTGTGACACGGTGCATTTTCTTGCTGAAGCAGCACTTTCTGTTTCCTATGTAATAGTCGTTGTTGATGGTCCTTCCTTTTTCAAGGTAGTCAATGAAAATGATTCCATGTGCATCCTAAAATACAGTTGCTAAAATAACCTTCCCAGGCAACTGTTGAGTTTTCCCACGCTTTGGAGCGGGTTCATCGTGTGCAGTCCACTCAGATGACTATGGATTGGACTTCGGAGTGAAATGATGGAGCCATGTTTCATCCATTGTCACATATCGATGCAAAAATTCGGGTTTACTACGCGTGATCATCTTTAAACACTGCTCCGAATCAACTCGTCGTTGTTTTTGGTCAAAAGTGAGCTCGCGCGGCACCCACTTATTCTTGATTGATATGATGTACACGTTCAGTTGATATCTTTAGTGTCTGCTATTTCATTCAATTTTAATTTGCTATACAATATATATTATAAATCACCATCAAATGAAGAATTAAAATTCTATGAAACTGTTTTATATTTGTTAATATTCTACGCAATATTCATTTTAACTCTTGATGTACAAATTAACGTATATATACCTACAATATTAACAATATTCGATTAGTGCTTCGTTAGGAAATTCATTTTCTAATGACACAATATGGAAATAACCGAAATTAACACAAAATATTAAATAAAACAACTTAAAATTAAATAACTTCGTATAACAATAACAATTGACTTTCCGTTTTAATATGGTTGCAAATGTGATAAACAAACACTCACTTAATTTTAACGAACACTGTCCTTTATTTTATTTCATATACTTAAAAAAAATCTTTAGCGCCATCGAGATATGAGTCTAGTACGTTATTGTTGCAGAGCTAAATTCTTAACCGACACGGCTACTCGCTTGGTTTGTTTTTATATTTTGTAAGGATGTGACGGCTATTTCTCGTTACCAAATCCACCAAATTTCATCCTCGTGCCAAATTTCACGCCTCCAGATGTCCCCGTTTTCTCAAAAACGGAGGCAAGATTTTCGCAAAGTCGACTAATACATAGATAATTAAAAGTTTTCTAAAATATTTAATAAATATCGTAAATATCGAAAAATATTTTACAACAAGAACATGTTTATAAAGCCAGAAATATCGATATAATATATCGATTATATTTCGATCAATATACCTATTGCATCCTGTCTGGCTCATTCAATGTACTGTAAATGATAATCATCAGTTTTCAAAGTTGTTAACCACTTTCGACATGATTGTATAACGAGAGCATGAATCAATAAGAAAAATAGTATGCTCATTAACATATTTGTAAATTAAAGGTATATATTACTTCATTTACTCTTGTTAATATAATAAAATGTACTGAAATGTTGTATAACAGATGTTTTAAATTGTTTATTCGAGATAATAACGGAATGATGTCTTTTGTTCCGTATTATTTATAAAACGCTACGAATTATTTGAAACATATGTTGTTGCAAAAAATATGTGTTATTTTTAAATAGTAAAGGGCTGGAATCGGTTCTGTCCTGTCCTCTCATTCTCGTCCTTTACCATCGGCCTCCACACCGGCCTAATCAAAAATCGAAGTGCATTCTGATTATCCCTAATCACATTTTCTCCCCGTAACAGCACCGGTGTTTCATTAAACGGGAAATAGCTTCATAAATCTAAAGGAAACTCCCCGAAAGTTGGAGCCGGGAGGTGGCGGAGCAAAGTTTCGCCATATCGTCTTCGATGGGGCCGGTCCTCCGTACCAAACTTGGCCGAACGCTCTCACAATGAAAAGTATTTGCGGAAGTATTATTGGAATTCTGTTGGGATTAATTCGTCCAGGCCCTTAAAATGATATTACCGCGGCCGATTTATCAATTTTAGCGAAAGTTTTCGTTATCTTGCAAAACTCTATGAGTTATGGATCGAACAGGATATGGAAAATTGGTAAAATGTCTAATATGGAAATGAACTTACGCGTAATATCTCGTAAAGTCCCTAACGCTGTCGAACTGATACGGGCGAATTCAGCATTGCCCTCTTTCCGTTTCTATGGAATGTTCTCTTATTATATACATAATTAAAAATATTTTGTAAATATTAAGATATTTTGATTACTTACGACGCATTCTTTGGCAACAAACATCATTTATCACATATATTGGAATCTTAATAATTCCAAGAATTATTTTCCCTTGTTAACTGGGCTAAATTATACAGTAATATTATAATAACATGATGACAATAGCAAAGAATCACAAAAAAGTTGTTTTTTTTAATAATAATATAGATATATTGTTAGAGAGATTCTAAAATTAAATTTATTTTTAAATCACATATTTAAGTCTGATTGTACATATTAGTACCCATAATATTAGAAATGCTATCAATTTTGTCATATTATGTTTGATTTTATTCGAATTATTTATTTTATTTTATTTTTTGTTATATATATATATTAAAGTCTCTTTTTATCAACTATGGGTTTATGTGGACTGGACCTAAAGTTTAAGATGGGCTCCGAACCACGGTCCTCAGCATTAAGTCTACCGACTGGCGAGTGACCAACTTAGAAATCATCCCAGAAGACATCCGGTCTTACCCAGCCTGGTTACTGGCGTGATTGGGATCGTTTTCCTTGTCGGATTTTGCACTCTTACCTAGGACAATCACACATTTACGACCGTGCCCCAATATGATTCGAACCCACGATTATTGCAACAGTAGGTAGACCCTCCTGCCGCTTTTACCACTACACCAACCAAGCCGGCTAAAACATAGATCTGATTGGATATTGGAGTGTTAATAAAGAAAGTAATAAAATAAATTGTGAAATAAGAAATGATGGCCATAAGTAAAATAGAAACAGGTGAATAATAGGCCTTGTAAAAAATATAAACGGCAATAAAATGAACGCAAAAAAGGAATGTATACGGGAGCACTTGCCTTTGTCGATTGTCAGGCATCTAGCGTTGCCGACAATCGATGGCTGTCGAATGAATACAAACGTACGTACGCTTCTAAATGAACTCGACGCCTTCGACAGATGTACGAGCTGTTCGTTTCCGATCAGAAATTGCGTCATATTAAGTTTCAAGTATCAACAAACCGTCGCCGCGTTCAATTCCTTCTCCGGAGTTCCTGCGCGTCTCTCTAACGCTGATTAACTCGGAACCGCAACAAAAGAAATCATTAAACGCTAGTTTGGAGCTAAATCGGCCTTTGTACTTTTACGGCGAACAATACGAGCGCGGCCGGTGTTTATTTTGTTTTGAAACAACCACTCTATTCCTGGATAATCCGGTTGTAATGGGGTAAAAGTCAAAGGTTTCGTACGATGCGCCGTTTACGTTCGCAGATGAGTTAGAACAGCTGGAGGATCGCTCGGGTTCAAGCGGTTTGAATTACGTCGTTTGCAAACTTAAACATAATTTATATTAATCATCAAATTAATAATTATAATTTGTTTATATGACATATATATTGCTAATTAAAACTTGTTAATAATTAAGATTTTATAAATACTGATTATTATTTATATTATTAGGCCTATAAATAAGTTTTAAAGGATTTTTCAATTCGTGAAAAATCGGTACTAAATAAAATATTTTTAACAAAAAAATTGAATCGACTGATTTTTAACAGAAAAAAAAACATTCCAATGTAAAATATGTACATAATAATCGTTGTAATAACTATATAAAAATAAACAAAAACCTTATTTACCCTATCTACAACACATATTTTATATTCTACTATATAGACACAATTTAGCTTAGTACCTACCTAGACCTATTTATCTATTTACAAAATTATTTTAACTACTACTAACTGACAACTGACTACTTTGAAGTCGGTGCCGAACCCAAACAGTAATATTAGTTTAGATTTGTTTTGTTGGTAATTTAATGTTTTGTATAGTCCAAAATATTATATTATTATTTTTGTATTTGCCCGTCTGAGTAAAAAAATAAAAAAACAATGATTGAAAATAAGGAGTGCTTGAAGCCTCGGGGTTCACTATCTAGCCTAGGTGATTTGACAAATGTTTTAACTAAAGAACTCCAAAATGTTATTGTCCTGCCGGGAATCAAACCCGCAACCTCCGTTTGGGAGCTAAACTCTTTAACCATTACACCATAGAAGCAATTGTCTACAATGTTTCTAGGTGGTTTTATATGTTATGTTAGTGCCTAAAAAGCAAACTGAATTTTGTTTGCTTTGAACAACTTCCGATTTTCCGTCACATTAGCTCAGCAAAGACATTATACACAAATATCTGATTATCTTAGATAATAAATATATGAAAACTTTGTATATGCCTTTGAAATTTGAGCGTTGCCCTCGATTTTCCCCCTTCCCCCTAACAGATCCTTATTCGGTTCCAATTGGACCACCACGGAAGTGCACTTTAAAAAACAGAATTTTGAAAATCGGCTTGCGATTGACGGAAAAATCGGCGAACATACATTAAAAAATATACAGCCAAACATAGAACCTCCCCCTTTTTCGAAGTCGGTGTATCGAAGTCCAAAAACGTATTTTATTCAAAGTATTGTCCATCATTAGCTGCTAATTTTCCCATCTTTCAGGCAACTTACGGTTTCCATATCAAAAGAACGATGTATCTTTTGAGGCTATCTACAAATTCACAACCCATTTTTGGTATCTCCATAAGAAGTGAAGCTCTGCTCGGAGAGATTACGGCCACAGAGAAATAGAAATAAATTTTCGGGAAATGTTTCGCGACGTCCAACATTTAGATGACGCTGCTTTTAGCTTAGTACTTGTTTTAATCGCTATGCTAAAAGCCGCCTCGGGATCTGATTGGTTCACTTCGTTTCTATGGTGTGCATATTGTTTATCTGTTTTGGACGCCATTTTCACTATGCTTTATGTAGGGAACAATCCCTTTAGCTTTAGATTAGGAATTAAATTATTAGTTCGTTAGTAAATATAAGTCGGTAGTATAATAAGCAAAATGCATTCTCGATATAAGGAGTGTTCCCGGATGCAGTAAGGAAATGAATCATCATTTTCCTTTAAAAAATAAGTTGATAACCCAGCCAGATTTAGATTTTTAAATCTAAACCTGGCTGGGTTAAACATGAATTTATGATTGAAGATATATAATTTATTCTGGAGGGTAAACTTAGTACTTATGAACAATTAAGTGACAAAAATTACTTAGAAGGTAAACTGAAGGAGTCAGTCATATTTCTGTTGATAATTAGCGCTAGGAATATCTAAACTATCTTATTATATTTCTAGTGCCTATTCCCATCGTTCCAGGTCCACAACCAGGATGTTCGAAGCAAGTGCCGTCGATGTTTAAACGAACTTCAAAAGGTAATGGTAAAATTATATTAATTCGTTCAGTACCTACCTTTCTGCTTATTCTTACCATTAATTTCGTAAGTTCCATTTTCCTATAATATGTTTCCGATTTCCTATTTTCATGTTTCCAGAATATTTAAGTACTTCACTAATTATCCGAATACATATATTGGCTTAAGATCTCTTACCAACATAGTTTGGATCTATTAGAGCTCAACTATGTACTCAAGAACGTACATTCTTCGACTAGTATATATGAGAAATCAATTAAAGCGCTCATCATCAAACTTTTTTCAAATCATTCGTTTTTAAAAAATTGTGGAGAATATGAACACGAGGGCTAGATAATTTACATTCCTTACTAACATTGGATGTCTTATTAGGAGTTGAGAAATTGTACCTTGACACTAGGCCTTCAATTCCATATGTTTCTATTCGAACATCGTTCGAAGTTTGTCGTCCTCGTACGGTAGTGTCTATCTATGATTATTTAATAAAACTTTTCAACAAAGAAATTAATTGTAATTTTTCTTTACATTCAATTATGAATAAGTCAGATTCACAAATTGACTCCAACAATTTTTTAAAATATATTTTAAGGTCTCCTTTTATCAACTATGGGTCTATCTGGACTGGGCCTAAAGTTTAACTTGGGCTCCGAACCACGGTCCTCGGCATTAAGCCTGCCGACTGGCGAGGGGCCAACTTTAGAAATCATCCCTGAACACACCCGGTCTTACCCAGCCTGGTTACTGGCGTGACTGGGATCATTTTCCTTGTCGGATTTTACACTCTTGCCTAGAACATTCACAAATTTTAAACCCAAACACAAATTTGCGACAATGCCCCAGCAGGATTCGAACCCGCGGCTATCGTAACAGGGGGACTGTCCCATCGCCTTTACCAGTGCGCCACCAAGCCGGCTTCCAACAAAATTGTATCATTATACTGTCAGTATAATTTTTGCCAAATACCTTAAGAACAAATAAATCTAAAACCTTATAAATGTGCTCCCCTTAATAATATTTCCGAAAGCTTATCCCTCAAATTGAAGTAAAAACTAAAACTTCCCACAAATGAGATTTACTCGAAACAAATTTGAACATTTCCAGCGCACTGAAAAGATGTTTTCTTCACACGCAAGTATAAATGAAATGTAGTAATACATTAATTTATCATTAAGATTACACTAAGCATATCTAGTAAAGATGTTATCACAAAAAAATGTATTTGCACTCACTATGGAACAAAACATATCAATACGATTATTATCATTTCCTATCTCTCGCTGGTCATTAATACCGTTGATTAACATTGATGACCTAATTCAAGTCGTCATCATTGATAATAAAAGTAATAATTGTATTAATAATAAATAAAGCTCTCATCCCGTTAATTGGTTACTAAATAATAACAACCGTGGAATATATTTACAAAATTTGCTTTATCATAAATAGTCTCTACATATTTCAACTTTATAGTAAAGTTACTTTACAGTAAATGGTTACTCGACATGGAATTTAAATATGATTGGAAATTACCGTTGGCACATATCATGTTTGACATATATGTCATTATTTTTCACTTAACTTTCGCATTATCGAATCGATGAACCTACCAAAAAATACGACCTTTGTATGAATTATAAACAGTGCTTAATATAAAATAATTAACGCTGAAAAATTATCTACAATACATCATATATTCCAATCGCGGTTTGACAGTAGTGGCCCGTAGATTTAATCAATATTAAATATATTTAGTCACAAAATAAATTTTCAAACGTCCCCACGAAGATGTATACAAAAAGAATTTCATATTTCAAAAAGAATGACGGTGTATTTGGACTGATGTATCTAAAGTTTACAGTTTCATTTATCTGATTAATTCATCAGTGTTGGCTTTACAGTCATTTTACCAGGTTGCCACCACATATATTAAAATAAAATGATTTTTGAGTAAAATCAAATGTTATCTTTTAAACCGTACCCGTTTCATAACTTGTTTCATAACTTTCATCATGCACAATTCAAAGTGTCATCCCTTTTTGTGTAATTATTATATTATGTTAATAATACCGTTTCAATAATTATCCATTGTGTTATGTTGGATTTATACATTAGTATTCTACATTCTCTTATAATGACTAATTTAAATAAATAATATGTTATTGTTATCCACGACACAAATATAGCCAGATGCAATAAACCAACAAACCAGACGTGTTTGTAAACAGTAAATTATCCAACAAGGTGATGCCTATTTGCTCCTTCATTAGGAAATAGGATATTTACATCCACAGAATGAAATAATAAATTACTAAAGATAAAGCAAATTAATATTAAGGCATAAACAATAACATACTCCTTAACTTCATCTTAAATCACAGGAACATGTTTTTATAGTATGGTCTATTAAAAATATTAAAATAAAAATAGAGCTATACATCATCATCAGTTGATGTTAAACTTTTAATTATTTTTAATATTCATCCTCTGATATGTCAGGTTAAAAAAACCTTGTGAAGAAGATGAATAGTTTCAGCTCACATCTCTTACTGGCGTATGTTATGGTCCTTGAAATTCAGTGATAGTCTAGTATAGAGATATCGATGAGAGTTAATATTAATATTTATTTTATTTATTTATTATTTTGTATTATTATTGTATTTCTTAGAACATAACATATTTCATCGCAAGCTGTTGGGCACATTATGCCTCATTTCAAATTATTAATTTATGTAGTATTCTGTAATATCACCCTTTCAGGTAGCTCATTCACTAACACATTATGAACTAAAATTCTATATATAATTGTTGATGTAACTATTGATGCACATATTAACATATTTACTACCAGCAATATTCAATTAGTGCCTTGTTGCGAAATGCCTTTACAAATAAAACCAAAATAAAAATTAATACCAACAAAATCTTAATAATCTTAATAACTTTTACAATTGCCTCTAGTACAATGATATACTATGTCTCCAGAACCATATCAATTACTATCAGTTTTTAAACAAAAACAGATTTTCTTAGCTGTTCTGTATTCACCAGATATCAAATTAATTGAAAATCTTAAAACTGAAAATGGATTAATTAATATTTATATTATGAATCTGAAAACTCTGATAAAATATCTAAATACCTTATACACAAAGAAAGAAAAAAAATACATTAATTTGTCCTTACAAAAATTTAAAATGTAGCTTTATACATATATATATATATATATATATATATATATATATATATATATATATATATATATAGCAAACTTACCATAACTCTTTAATAGTTCCAGCGATACAGGAACAACCAAAAGTAAAACAAAATTTTAAACAATGCTGATTAAAATTAAATAAGACTGATTAATAATTCATTCACTTTTCATTTTAATATCGTTTCAAATAAAAAAGGTAAAAATTTCACTTCTTATTTAAAATTGGTCTGCCGGCCTTTTGCGATACAACGCTGCCAGATTTTACGCCACAATGTGAAATCACATGTCCGTGGTCGATTGACTTGAGAAACACGAAAAACAGAAGCCTCAAATAATCTATAGAATAAAAATTGGAACTTGCAGGGGGTTGGTAGTCCAGCTCCAATGGAAATAAAGTCTAAAATATTTGTTTCAATTTTTTATGTCGCCGAGTTAACAGCTATTACTGATTGCTTAATTTCGACGCATTTAGTTTTATTAGAGTTTACTTATATATTAATTCTAAAACGCTAAATAATTAACTAACGAAATAGAAAACCCAAAGAATATAAGATAATTGCTTTCCTGTCAGTTTTTACTGATTTTAAATAATCTAAGAGGTGAATTGAAAAGTCCCCTGCCTAAAACATATATGGCGCTAAGAGAATTAAATCCATATGTTTTTTAGTTAACCCTAACCCTCAAAAGATGCGTGTATAAATTTGACAGCTGTCGGAACATTATTTTGTGAATTATAGCATTTTGAGAGAAGCAACTTTTGTTATAGTGAAAAAAATGGATAAAAAGGAATTTCGCGTGTTGATTGATAAAATATTGCTTTTCGAAGTTCTTCCGTTCCATTTTTTCTTCATAAAGTTGAAGCAAAAACTTGGCATGATGTTGAGTTTCCCGACACTGCCCCATGAAAATCAAGCATCAAAGATTGGTATGCTAAGTTTAAACGTGGTGAAATGAGCACCGAAGACAGAGAACGGTTGTTACCGATGAAAACATTTCAAAAATCCACAAAATGATTTTGAATGACACAACTCAATGAAAACGATGGCAATAATCCATGAACTGGGCTTCGAATTGCTTCCTTTTCCACCGTATTCTCCAGATCTGGCACCTAGTAACTATTTCCTGTTCACAGATCTCAAAAGAATGCTCACTGGGAAGAAATTTTCGTCGAATGAAGAGGTGATCGCCGAAACTGCAAGTAAAGGACAAATCGTACTACAAAAATGGTATCGAGGAGTTGGAGGGTCGCTATAATCAATTTATCACCCTTGAAGGGAATTATGTTGAATGAATAGAACTAATTTTAACAAACAAATATGTTCTACTATTGTAGGGCGGGGACTTTTCAATTAACCAATTATTTTTTACAAGAACAGCAATAAGGTAAATGTTAAAAGTTATCGACAGCCTGAAACAATTTAACCCAAATTAAGGCCCCTCTCGTTTTTGTCTTCTCGGCATGGCCCGTCTAACAAAACTAACAATTATACCGTGCACTTAACAAAGAGGAAAACAACGGGTAGAAAGTTTATGGTAACTTTCCGCATTCGGAATTAATTCTTTCCGAGAGTCAAGTTAATATCGGCGAGCTGCAGTTATGGAAATGATGCCTTCCACCCTCGACGCCGCAGAACCGACGCGCTCTCCATTTTGACGTTTAGTGTCTGTTTTCAGTTTCGTCGGCCCTCCCGTCGACTTTAACCCTTTAAATCAGTGCCGTATTGTGGATCATTTCGCATAAAAAATAAGGCTTCCAATCGTTCAAGATTTCCAGATGACACTAAGCTACCCTCGTAAAGCTTAAATGAAAGAAGGGCGGAGCTGTGAGTTAATAAGAATAAAGAAACAAAAACGGAATTGGGCTATAAATAATAATTGAATGAACAAATATTAAAAATATATCGTTAAGGGAATACACTTTTTATGGATTGAACATAAGTTTGGGGCTAAGAAATATTATTTGTAAACGAGTTCAGCTTCAGGTGCTTTTTAATATTTAATAAATTATTTTACTTTTTCCTCGACCCTTATTAGATAAATTGCATACTATCATCAATATAGGGAATAGCGTTCATAACGCTTTCTAACAGCAACTAAGTTCTAAGATGGTACCTAACATTCTATATTCTACATTCTATATGAAAAAATATTTTTGGTCATAATTTTAATCAGCGTTTTATAGTGTCATTTAAATTTAGACCTGCAGTAAGCATCATGAAATGAAACTAATCATGAAAGGAATGTACAGGCTATTTTCAGTGATACATTTTGTGTAGTTTCTGTGTTAATGTTCGCAATTTTATCACTATCGTGTGACGTTTGTTTAATACTCTATATCTAATATAAAACTATTATTTATATTATTTAGTATCTGTATTGTTATCGTTCTATTTGCTCCGATATGCTGTTTGGATTATATTTATTCACTTGTTTTATATGCATAGTTATATAGAGTATTACATTGTTATTTGTTTTTGTACCGTTCAGATTTTAGTTTTAAATAGTAGGCAATAATGGATAAGTCATTTAATTGGTAACATTGCGAAACTAGCGAAATAAATATACTTTTATACAATTATATGACAAATATATATTAATATTTGGCTGACTTATTGATTGTTATTGGTGTAAATAATAAACCATTTACAAGCACATATTTACAACAGTTGGCTACGTGACAAAATACAATTTTAGTGCACATGATATGTGCTCTCAATCAATCACTGTTACTGAACACAGGCGACATTCATCTAGTGGTGAAAATAGTTTCAAAAAAATCAGTGCGAACTCAGGTACACGTGGTACATGGTATTACATACGCGTTATTATACATACTCATGGTATACATGGTACAACAAACTGCTAGTGCAGTTTAAATTATATCTTTTAAACTTATATAATTAAAATAATAATGCATCGGGCAACATATATTCACCTTATACCATAAATTCTTCTTCAATTCTTTGTAACTTGACAAAGTTGTTGGAGCCATCTTCGAAGTCAGAAAATATTAATTAAAAAACAAACCAAGGTAATGATGCAACATACCATGAGACTGATGTAACACTAGACGTTAGTTATTATACAATTAACATATATGAAATATTACATGACAATTCAGCCATAAAATATTTTTTCATATTATATCCGCCTGGTTACTGTTCCGATTTAATTCCTTGTCAATTTACACTGTCATAATTAAAGTGTATCCGTATAGTGAGAAGACAATCCCGTCACCTTAGATATAGCGACTGTAAAGCCGGCAAATATTGTTTTGTATTCAAGTCTTCATATCATGAAGCATAATATGTTTGCCTTGCGGCTACATTAAAACTATATATTTTTTTAAATAATAACTTCCAAAAACATTACCGATACGATCTAATAACTAATAATTTCTCAATAAAAGCTAGAAAATATAACGCTAAATGAGTGAAATTGTCTAAATAGTACAAACAAACATTATCTTAAACGGCGATAAACAATTGAAGGGTGTAGTTAGGGTTATTCGACGCTTTTATACCATAGACTACAGAGTAATTCAAAACCAGACAAATAGAATCTGACCGACATTTCCATCATCTCATATTCATTGATTCTTTTGCATACTACACTATCTTATTAACAAGTAGTTGTTGATTGTATTTACTGACATTTTCTTGAAATGGTATAAAAAATAAATTAGATCAAAACCGAAGTAAAAATAGGAACTCAATATTTCAGTCTAACATAAACACACCGTCTTCGTAATCAGGACAGTACCAGTAGTATAATGTAACATGTATATAAAAATACATATAAATACATATTTTTATTAAATATATCATTACAAGTTAGTATAACACCTTCCAGTGGACGTATAACAAGTTCTAAAATGTATAAAATTGACTCTCTTCTTCATATCAGTAGTTGGTTCAAACGCACGAGATTTTTATATAAACATCACGACCTGGTTATCTTCATAGGGTAGAAATGTTATGTTTTATTGCCCTTGGTAAAGTGTCTGCGTTCTTGTTAGAGTGTTTATTTGCGAAGCGGTAAAGTTCTTACGAATGACGAGTAGTAAACAGTTTAGCGCCTCGTAAAGCTTCGCCGACTCAGGAATTTGTCATCCGATTACCCGAAATTACGTCGAATTAACGTTAATGAGACGTCACCTGACGTACCTTTGTTTCCATGGCCCACCTTTCCGGATTTCGGCCCGTCTACGACCGCTATCTGTTCACATACACGGATTGCACGTAATAGTATCTAATAGCCACTTACAGTTAGACGTTACAATACATTACCGGCCGGAAGGGTTGGAAATTTAATTCGCAGACAACATTTTAGCTGAAACACCCGCTCGTAAACCGACTCCCAGTCGAACGAACGAGAACAGAGACGGACCATCTCGACGTCCTCCGACTACATTTAAAGGGATTCCTCATCAAAATCTACCCCGTAACGATACCGAACCAAAACAGCACCGCTGGCATATCTCTGTATTTGATTAGTCCTTAATTGCTTGCCAATAAATCTGATTACGATTCTTTTTTGTAATTGTATAAACGGATAATTTTTTTGTACGGATCGACTGAAAAATTCCCAATTACTATTAAATTTGAAATTGATTTGTGGCATTTTTTCATACAAAATATTTTATTTGAAATAAGAATAAAAATGTATTATTAAAAATATTATCCGCCGGCTTGGTTGGCACAGTGGTAAATGTGACAGGACAGTCCACCTACTGTTTCGATAGTCGCAGGTTCGAATCCTGCTCCGGCATGGTCGTAAATTTATG
This sequence comes from Rhynchophorus ferrugineus, assembly GCF_030347505.1. NCBI lineage: Eukaryota > Metazoa > Arthropoda > Insecta > Coleoptera > Curculionidae > Rhynchophorus > Rhynchophorus ferrugineus. The sequence continues at coordinate 49,920,006 of NW_027472580.1, forward strand.
TTTGTGCTGGATTAAGATTTGTGATTGTCCTAGAGAAGAGTGCAAAATCCGACAAGAAAAATGATCCCAGTCACGCCATTAACCAGGCTTTTTGTATCCTTTATAAGATTATCAGAATAAAAACAAAACTTAATAAATTAACAGAAAAATAATACATTTCAGAAAAGATCGCATGACTCTGAGTCAACAACATCTAAATAACACGGCGTGTGGGATATAAAAAACATAATTCTAACGTATTTGTAGGGATATTAAAAATAATTTTTCTTTCAGTAGCTATTTTCAGTTATAGTTTCATTTGGTTTTATAAGTTACAATACGAAGTTGGTATCTACCCCCCACTTCTCCTCCGCCCTCTAGTATACCAAATGCACTGACTTGATTTGAAACTGATTTTGGAGATATGGTAATAGTTCTAATTTTTGTAATTCATTTTCAATTCGTTATGAAAATTCCTAATTTTTTACGATTACAATAACAGGTCATAAATAAAAAAACAATATGTCTGGGTTTCATCTTATTTCCTTACTTATTTATAATCCTCTAAAATTTTAATTATTTTCAACCGGTTTATAAATTAGATCCTCTTTATCTGGCACAGTCAACAATAATTATTTTATTATTATAGTTTTCATTAGAAAAGGCTGAGAGAGAGAGACTTCATAGTCCAAAACTGGCACAGGTGACACAGTTATTCCAGAAAGATTACTGTCCTCTTTAGGATTTATTCAACTCATCGAAATCGAACGTCTTTCAAGAAAAATTGTATATTTTAATAATTATATTTATATTATATTTTTAATAACTCTAGTTTAACTTACAAAATTTAAACAGAAACGCCATTAAATATTTTCATATTGCCAGGCTGTATTCATTTTTACCTTAGCATTTTGCCTCCAATAACAATACATAATAACATACCGAACTTGCCTATCGCTGGGAAAAATCATGAGCAAATTGAACACAAACGAGTGTGACTTTAAAAAGGATTAAAATTATTTTGTGCGTGGTTTCCTCACTATGAATTTGACGTTTCAGAATCAAAAGATGAAACTAAAGAAAGCTAAACAGATATGATATGAATCTCTGCTTACAGGAGAAAACAAAAGGATAACGCGTTTACTTCCATCGTGAGGATGAGAATTAAATTGTCTCAATCTAGCTTATTACCCATATTTAGTGTCCTCAGAAAAATCTTTCGTGGATTGTAATTTTCATTCAAATTTATTTCATTTCAAATATATAGCCATCTTTACAGTGTATAATAAATCAATTTTTGTATATATTTGTGAAATGTCTCTCAATTTTTGCGAATTTATTAATGTACCTAGTAATAGAACTCCCAATGTTGTTCATAGTTCGTATGGAGTTAAATTCATCTTTTCTAAATATATTATTTGTTAATCATCCTTCCTTTCATGTCTTGTCAGAGAAATAATTTACTATAAAATAATAATTACTATACCATATATGTCTCTATTAGAATAATCTATGCAAATCACAAAAATATTAATTCAAATTAACATCAAATGTTGTAAGAAAATCAAAAAACAAAATAATAAGATAAATAATAATATAATAAGATTAATAAGATTAAAACTATATTAGAATTATATATATAATATATACCATCTTGAAAAGATACAGAAAAGTAAAGTATTCCACACATTAATATGAATGTCAAATAACACAGATACCAAGGCAGTATTTCTTAAGGTTGCTTAAGCTGAGGTACGAAAGAGTGAGACACGTTTTCATAATCACCATTGTAAATATTTTCAATATAACTACCTTCCACAATAGTAAATTAACACTCTACTCTATCAAATGCTTAAAAATGATTAAGCTATATTTTAGAATAGAGTTAAAATAACTCTTAATAGTCATATTAAGCTCTTTTTAGTTCATTACAAATATTTTTTGAAATGTTTAGTCAACAGCGACAGGAAGATCGGTGCTCTCGCTATACATAACTCTTCATTAATTTTTTCATCATCTATGATATAAAAACGCGATATATCTAAAGTCATGATTTCAACTCTTCCCACGGTCATACACGTTTATATAGAATCATAATAAATTTAGTTTTCTATTCTCAGTCTATGTATTAGTTTACGGATATTATTTAACCAAATTTCATAAACTAAACTGATATGGAGGAAGAAGATCGCAGTAATTGATACAGAAATATTTGTTTTGTATAATAGTGTCTAGCATTGGAATAATTTAGTTATTTAAAAATGCTTCATTAGGGTATCAGTTATGATCTCGAGCCAGCGCTCCTGGCTGTTTGCGCCGCAGGATTTCGAATATTCTTCAATAAATAGGCCGCAACTGTGATAGCCTAGGACAATGTTGTTTTCCAATTTTGCAGGTCACATTTTATGATTATGATTCGTATCATTTTGGAAGCTGCTGAGCGCTACATATTTCACCCAAAAGGTCGATTTCGCAGCAGAAAAATTAGTTCACCTTTCATGCGACAGAAACACCAAACTATTTCAATCTGCATCTCAGAATTTGTTGCTTCACTGTGTACTGATTGTGTCATATTTTAAATGAACGACTTCATTTCTAATACGATATTTGGGAAAACATGTGGAATTTGCCTTAAGAATAGTATGTGAAAGACTTAAAGCTTACTCAAAAAGTAGATTTTAGTCTGCATTAATGTTGTTAGATTTCCTAACTTCCGCATGTACCATTTTAGAGAAGTAAAAGCTCGATTGGTCGATTCGGTTTATTACTTTAGCTTATTACATTAGACGAAACTTTCGTCTCCTATATTATTGATCCCAAGTACTTGAACTCGCGAACCGTTAGTTGTCAACGTTTTTATTATTTCTTCATTAAATCTCAAGATATATGATTCTGCAATGCGATCAATAAATCATATCATGAAGAATTATTGTATACAGTCCTTATATCTTCATAAGTAAATTTAGCGCTTATCAAATTTATCACACAACGAACGCAAACATGACAACAGATTAGTCAAGAAGTTTGTAATATTATATACAACGCCATGTCTACCTTTAAAACCAAACATATTTGCATCCATTGCTATGTTGAAAAGCAGTGGAGGAAAGACGTTCTTCGGCAAACACGGGCTAGGATCTTAAATTAATTTGACACATTATTCCGTACTAGAATACATCTAATGGAAGTGTAGCGATCGCTACAATCCTTTAGGCCACGCATTCACATTGATTTTCATCCGCATGAGGTTCCCGGCTATAAAAGACCACTACGACGACGTCTCGCTCTTTTTTCAAACTTGCCGAAAAAGCGATATTAGATGCTTTAAACAACTTCACAGACGCATTCCACTTAATCCCGAACGAACAATTCTGTTTCCGTGCCAAACATTCAAGCCTTCATTAAACTGCCCGCGTCGCAGCAACAATTAACCAAGCATTAAGAAAAGGTAGAAAAACTGGAGCCATCTTTTTAGATGTGTCCGAAGCTTTCGATCAAGTATGGCACTACGGTCTAACATTCAAAACGAAACAGCTTGGTCTACCGAATGACCTAATCTCCCTGATAGGGTCATACTTGAACGGTAGGTCCTCGCAAAAAAGATTTTTACAGGAGTCCCGCAAGGTGCTCCACTAGTTCCAGCCCTATTTAACCACTATATGGTTGATTTCCCACTCCACAAACTTTCCCACACAGCACTTTAGGCAGATGATACCGCTTCACAACCGGTTATAATCCCGACGCTATTTATAACAGACTTCATCGTTTCAGACAGAATTCCGCGCCTATCGCCTCCAAATTGATAAAGTCCCCATCCCTTGGCTCCAGAAAGTTTCATACCTCGGTCTCCAGTTCGACCGCAGATTCCAATGGTCAGATCAAATACAGCACGCTATTTTCAAAGGCCATGGCGTGTACAGCCTACTATTTCCACTCCTTTGCAGAAAAAGTAAACTTCCAATCCCTCAGAAAGCGACCTTGTACGAAATGCTAGTCGGTCCAGTCTGCCTCTGCGGAGCACATGTGTGGTACAGGTATGAGAGACAACTTGAGCTACTCCAAGTGTTCAAATCCAAAAAAGTCCGAGCGTTACTCAATGCCACATGGTTTATGAGGAATGTCAACACTCACCTCGAATCAGGCATCCCGTTTGTGTGTAACGTGCTCGGTGTGTAAGGTTCTCGATATGTGCCTTAGAACACGACAATACCTTGATTAAATCCCTACCCATCCACAAACATCGGTAGTAAAGCAACTATGACAATCCCAGTCGTAACTCCGGCCTCTGCCACCGGCAAAACATTTTGGACAATTTAATTGTAGCTGGTCATCATGGAATAAGAAAAAAAATCTCTCTTTTCTTTTCTGTACCCCCTTGTAACAGTACCACTTCCACAGTGCTCCCGTACTTCCTTTACCTGACTTAATATCCTGTCAATTACCCCGTCGACCATATGTATCATTCAATATCGAAATAAATAAGTTTTATTCAACCAGTGTTTTCAGTTCCCGTGCGAATTCCTTCCACAAAATAGTAGTGAGTGTTCGAACAAACAATCGCATCGACAGCCACACATTTCGACCGACCAGACGAACATTCCTACAGAAGCCTAGCAAGATTCCTGGAGAAACTTATTAATTCTTAAGGGAACATGTTCAGCTTGCAAAGTTTCTTAAGCAGTTTGTCCATTGTCAGTCATAAGGAAATGACCTTTCTGGAAATTCCTGGCGGACTTTCTTCACCTTGTGTTGGGTCATAATTAATAAGCTGTAACGATCGAAATGCTCATTATGTGACTTTACGGAAGTTCTATACCCTTTGAATGTTGTCGTTGGTACGTTTACTCCTACCGCTTAATATATGTACAAAGTCCAATATTCACATTTCGATGCAGCAACTTGAAAATCGGACACACTATTCCAGTAGGCTTCTCTTTCTAGCTTTAGATTTTATCTAATATCGATTAGTTTTTCTCGTTTTCATTCTTCTACCATCCTTTTCGGAAATATCACTATACTTTACCAAAATTAAATTAATAAATTTTACAAAAACTGTATTTTTAACTATTTAGAGCAAAAAATTACAAAAACATTACAATTATATAAAAATAAAATTGGTTTAAATCATCATCGCTGAATATAAAAGAAAATAAAACAAATGAAACCAGAGAAACCCACACATATATCAGATTTACACGAGGTTTGAAGCCAACGACATATTGTAGTAGTTAGCACATATTTGAATTGAGTTGTATGGTAATATTCGCAAGAAAGACTAACAGTATACGCTCGACAATTATTTATACAAAGAACCGAATAACTCGTCTGCGGTATATTCCCATCGTTCTGTTTAATTGAAAGCAAACATTACATTATTTGTCTTTTTTTTGTTGTCTATATTTTATCATTTATCAGCCAATATATTTTGACGTTTACCGGTTTATAAAATAAAAAAATCTTTTTTTCAGCTGTGTATCGGGATAAATGTTAATATTTATTTATGTGACTTTTTTTATCATATATTTTTAACCGTTTATAAATTATAATATTTCATTATAATATACTTAATTTAATGATTCCGAAAAAAAGTATTAATTGAGCCACTTGTTTGAACATGTGGGCATTAGTTTCAAAATTATTGATAAATATAATATAGATAATAAAAAATTGAGTGAGTTAAATTTAACCAATAATAAAACATTTTATAAAACTCTTTCATCCAATCCCTTTACAGTTATTCTAGATTTGATAAACAACGCCGAGTTGGTTGGCGTAGTGGTTTAGAGGACAGGACGGTCCTCTATTGTTGTGATAGTCACGGGTTCGAGTCCTGCTCGACATGATCCATTATCATTTATGTTTGTGCTTGTTTAAAATTTTAAGTAAAATTCAACCAGGAAAATGATCACGGTCACGTCAGTAACCAGGCTGGGTAAAACTGGATATCTTCTTTCGGATGGAGCTCACGTTAAACATTAGGTTCAGTCCGAATAAACTCTAGTGGGTAAAAAGAAAATTTTAAAAGTACAACAGCAAAACAATCAACCATAGTATGCTACATCATATAACTATTCTTTTGGTAGACCTCCACTTTCCATTCTGGATTATCATGGTAGGTCCTTATTATATCAACAATTGCAATACGCCACGTTCAACTCCTATTTTATTTTCTTGTCGATTTATGTTCAACGATGACTACAATTGGTTGTTTTCTTTTTAGCTGTATTGTACCTATCATAATATTAAAATTACAATCAATCACTAGATGGAACTGATATAAATTAATTCCTGATAATGGTACACACCTCCTGTTTATAACATAACTTCTGACTAAAGAAGATATTGATATTGCCATAATGTTTTTCTCATCAGTAGCAGCACACAAAGTATACTAATGGTAAATTTCTTCGTTAATAAATAATGTCTATATAAAACTACAATAAACATGTATTTTATTTTATTTAAAACTGAATCTTCGAATTATTATCCATTGTTTTATACGATTTTGCGCCATTACTAGAGATGATAGATGATAGAGAGCTTTCGAGATAATAAAATGTTGGAAGAATGTACTTATGTCGTTCATTGTTTCAAAATATTCATTAATTCACTAAGATGTGTTGCATTGGACCAAATTAAGGATAGTAAGATCGGGCCAGGTTCCAAGTTTCAGGTTTAAGTGGGTTCAAAAGGATCTTCTGAGTTACGCAAGCAAGGTGAGGATGAGTGTTTTCGAATATGTAGATTATCAATTGACATCAAAATATGCTATTCGTACGTGTTATATAACTCACATTAACTTGTCATTTGGTATTCTGAAACATTCTGTTCGGTTTTCTCAAAACCATAGAAAATATTTCTCTATTTAAATTTTCTGTCAAATAGAACAAAATGCTAAAAAACATTAAAAAAAGCAGATCGAGCCTTCCTAAAGTCGCATAGTGCAGCTCTACCTACAACCATAATCCAACAAAGGGTTTAACAACTAGGCCCACTATTGATATTCACTTCTTCATTTCCTGAATAAGAATCAACAATGGCAGAAATTATCAAGGTCGGTGAAGAAATATTATTTCAAGGACCTCATGTTTCGATTTTAATGCAAATTTAGCGATCAGAGAGAGTAAAGGGTTAGCATGAAAAAACAAAGGATCATTGTTCCAATATTGAAAAAAGGACGCTGGAGCATTATTCATTTAAGTTATATATATCAAAATGTTGAGAAATTGTAAAGAAACGGGTTAAAATGTTTGGACGCCAGTTTATGGTGTATTATGTTCCTGCAGACCTGCAGTTAAGCTTATTGAATTTCCTTCTGTTTCTGACTCTATTCATTAAGTCAAACAACTGTTGGCCCTCGATATGATGTTAAAAACTTCTTAAGCGATCTGATGGTAGCTGATGACCTACAAGCAATCTTAAAGTATTTCATATAATATGCTCAAAGCAAATTCTACATGTTCGTCTCCGATATCGCATTAATAATGAAGTTATTTCATTAGGATGCGATAATCAACGCAGAGTTGAATAAAAAATCGACAAACACAGTACAATGGAATGGACTCTTGAACTTTTGCATGAAAGTAGTAACAGCTTCACATAGATATGTGTTCGTCGAAAAAGTGTTGATATTATTACTGCACCAACAACTGTGTTTTGGTTGAGAGATAGAGGCTCTCCCTAAGCGCAAGCTATGGATTGATGATGGTGAAGATCTATAAAAATTGTTAAAATTGTCATGCGGCTAATATTTTAGTTGTTGCCCAATTAATCGTACATTTATCTTTTAAATTAAAATAAACATTGCTAATCTTAATACGTCAGTTTTAATTACTTAACTGTGGGTTGATAATCAATATGTATAAAGACATTCAATACAGCCCACGAAAAAATATCAATACATAAAATAAAGATAGAACAGATTGTCTCTTAATTTAATGAAATTTTATGTGACTAAATGTATATTTCTTAATTACTTATTTAGTATCGTGCATAATTACTTTTAAAATACAAAATATTTATTCAATTTCATAACATCCAGCTTAATACCAAACGCATACAGCTTGATATTAAATCAGTTAATGGTTTTCAATTGTTTCAAACAACTTTACAAGACCTTTTCCGTATAAGAAGTCATCAGTATGCTAATGAAATCGAATCTAAAGCCAGAACGTCGCCTGCCATTTGGTAATGTGATATTTGAATTGCACTAGAAAAGAAGAAAAAAAAACAACCGAGGGAAATCGGAATAGAAGGGATCGAAGTTGGCGGCGTCTAAATTAATCAGGCGCGGCTAATTACGTTTTAGTGCTTCGCTTTTGTTTTAATTTAAAATGAATCGGCATGGCCTACGATGATCGGCGGCGGAGATAAGGCAACGGAAAGTTTAGAAATTCGATTTGCATTGTTCGCTTGCAGTTTTCAATCTTGACGGGTGATTTTTTAAGCGGTATTGCTGAAGTTATTCCATAGACAAAGTGTAATTAATGAAGTACGATCGAATTGAACAAGCAACCGCTTAATTTTATACATTTAGTAACGGTGGCTTTATGGGAATATTCATAATAAATTAAAAACTACAAGAGAAATATTGAAAATCAATTAAGAGATTGAAAACGTGTACTGTTTAGACAAATTAATTTGTTTTTCAATTATCAATACGATTAGATATTTGAATGTGGAGCTGCAAATGTTTTTCTTTGTCTAAACTACCATTTGTATATCACTGCCTCTTTGTAATAATTTACTGTAAGGTGAAATACCGACATGACAAATACATGTTTCAGGAAAGTTTCTGAAAAAATTTAGTCAATAATGCTTAAACTTATACGCAAACAGCATAAAGCATAAAGTTGTAAAAAAATGTGCAATATTTGCCATTGACATCTAGTACCAGATAGACTTAATTCCAAACTCCAACCACTAAATACGTTCAAAATACCGTGTATCAATATAGTATAAATTATGTAACGTGTAGAATTTAAAAAAAGCTTTCACACTACTTAAGTATAAGTTATTTCCTTAAGCCATTATATTTCGCAGAAAAAAGTGGTAATCGTAAACATAAACAACACACAATATTATAATGTAACGAGACCTTTATAATGTAAACATGTCAATGTCACCATACACCAGACCGATTTCTCTGAATATCTTCTGAAGAAATAACCAGAAGGGTGAAGGGTTCAATATCGTCATAATCATGGTTGTTAGTATGTCTCTATATATCGTTGCGTTGCAGTTCCTTATAGCCTCTCTTTATTCATGGTCTTATGAACTGCACCATTTTTACCATAATATCCATAGTATACCCTGTATGGAATGGTTTCTACAGATTACTGTAATCCGCCTTTGGTGTCCGTATACTCTGAATTACAAACTTCATATTCAGTAGACTACTTTTGTGCTAAGAATTCACGGATTATAGTTGCTTTTCAAAGAACCGATGTTTTTTAATTTTAATAAATTATCGCTAGGAGGCTTTCAAGTAATTAGATTTTAATCATCGTCAATCCACCAACACATATTCGAATTTTACTAAACTATGTAATGCGTCGAGTAATTGCGGAGCAATTGTCAATCCAACATAAACCTGTCTTATTTCCTTGATAAAACGTTTCTTGTTAAGTCAGTTGGTTCCTAAGTTGGTTCTAATTGAACTAATTCTAAATGCCTATGATATTCATGGAATCCTACCGAAAATCCAGTGCTTTATTAGTATCGTTATATAAAACGTATACTTCATAAAGTTAGCATCGGTAACTGGAGTATTATATCCAGTCTTTATAATGTTCTACGGTACAGAAATACTTTTTTCACTATTAATTATAATTTATATTTCCTCCCTATTAGTTTCTTCGATAGTCATATATCAGGCTTTGTTTCTTCTTCTTTTCTAATACTATTTTAAACTTAGTTCCCATTATTTCACTCTCTCCTTACAGTATAAGACATTTATATTGTTGTCTCTATCAGTAAAATTGGCGGACTATCTTGCAAACAAGACCTTTTATTATTTATGCTCGGAGGTGAATCCGATTTCATCACGGTTACTATACAGACTATAAGTCCTTCCATATTACTGTGGAAACTAGTTATTTGCAGGTTATTAAACCACACAGTTTACGCAGGCCTTGTTAGTTTATTTTCATGTTATGCCAAAACTTACAGGAGCAAGACTGACAAGGTATTAGTGATTTTAAATCACAAGCATCATTTCCTCTTCATTTTTTCAAAACATTTTGGCGCGATGACGAGTATTTTGGACTCTTCGTTTGCTTATCTGTATCCGTTATGCTGTGCTGTAAAGTAGGGTAAATAAATTATTAGAAGTATAAACGTTTCGTAAGCAGAACACTTTTTAAATGATCCAGTGTTGAGAGGCATTTTTCTGTCCGGAACTAAGGAATAAAAATAGCTAAATTAATGAAAACTTGTACAGACTACCAATTATAATGGAATACTTGTTGACGTTAATATAAGCTTATAAGCTCTTAAACACAACTGATATTTTTCAACATATTTTATTATTGCAATATAAATTCATATATTAACGGATTCTCTTCTTTTCTAAAATTCACAGTTCATCTGAATTAACTATTCGTTTGTTTTAAAATCTGCGAGAATGTGTGTACAAACCCCTTGACTTAGCTTATGTGCGCTGATGTAAACATAAAAGCTTCTAGCATTCTTCGTAGATACTGTTAACGCTACATAGAAATATAATTTGCGTATTAATGAAGAAAAGGCCAAAGTGTCGACAACTGACAGTCGCTTAGTATTGTAAATCTTACAGAGATCCAGTGAGAAAAAAATTAGGGGTTCAAGTATTTTAGATCAGTAATAAAAGAGATGCACCTACCGACGAAGTAATAATCCCAATCGGCCAATCTACAGGAATTTCTCTAAGATGGCCAAAGGAAGGTGCTTATATTGCCAATGCTTTTGTATGACCCTTAGACTTAGACACTGTGATAAATTAAATAATTCGTTTAAGAACAAATTTAGAGACGTAGATTACAACAGTTTCGGACATGTCTGTTGAAAAAAGGGTGAACGAATGCTTCACAGACTTCTGTGACAAAATCAACTTTTGGAATGGAAGATACAGCGATAGGCTTCAAAAAAGACATGGACCAAGATCATATAAAGCCTTTGCGGTTAATCTCAAGAAACAATTTTGTACAGCAATATTATTTTAAAACCTTTCAGAGCCATCCCGAACGATTTGTATCATATAAAAAGCAATATCTATAAACTTTCCTTTTATATGAAAAATATTTTAGAACCAAAATAATAAAACGGGACTTGTAGAAATAAAATAAAAATAAGTGAAAACATACACGAATAAAATACGTAAAAAGATAACAAACCCGTCCGCTTCGGGCGAGTAATCTAAGAGAGACGCCCTCTCAGTCCCAACCAGTCGCATAAAACTTATCTAACTTCTATTTAAATTAAGAAGCAATCTATTCGATGCCCATTTACGTATCGACACTTTTTCGTGGGCTTTATTGGAGTCCTTTATCCGAATGAGTTATCGGAGTTGCGGTAACACAGCCAACAACTAACTGTTAAGCAGAATTAAAAAATAAAAATGACGAAGTCAAAGAATGGGGAATAGGGGAAAAGTCAGATCGTTTCAATAAATTTTATGGGCCTTAAAATCCATCAGTATGATAATGACTGTTAATTTAAATTATGCCGGGAATGAGCTTTCTCGGTCTCAGTAACACGATATTTGAATTAAAAACGAGAATAAAGGGAATGAATGAGCAGATGACATTTTGTTAATAGAATAATGTTACATTGGGTACCGGTATATTATTCAAAATATAAAATATTTGATCTAAAATAGGTATTCCTTATAGTCATATTTCTGAACAAAAGCGATGGTGCTATATCTGGTGAGTACACTAAACAATATCAAAAACTCATATTTTATTACTTTCTGCCAACTACTTTTGCTGGAATGCATTCTGTGAAATGTTAGTATAAACTGATAGTAAAATGATAATTAAGTTTACAATCAATGAATGTTACTTTTATAAGAAATATAGATATTATACAATTTAAATAATAATGAATATATCGACGATCATATTCCTATTATATGAGATAATCATATAATTGCGCAGAATTATCTATGAATAAAATTATTTGTTCAGCTAGCCCTTCTTATTGGAATAATTGAAGTTAATTATAATATTCTAGTAAATACCAACATTTTTAAAATATTTAATAAATTATTTAATATATTTTCATATAAATGAGTTAAAAATTACACGAATTTACATTTCATTTACTTTTTAGATATACTTCGTTCCATTTTTTTAAATCTTGCAATAAATATCTACTTTTATGTGTTGCAAATGCGAGTCATTGTTGATCATTATAACCAGATATATCGACTATATCAAATATATTATTCAATAGCATTTAAGAAGCGTATCACCACAAGACCTGCGGTCAATGACTAATCATATTGCAAAATCTCCATAGCAAGTAAAAAAGCGAGTTTCACTAGAATCAAGCAACAAAGAACAAGTCATAAACCATGAATGACACTTTACTTTAAACACCGATTTGTTAAAACGTGATCAGGTAGAACATGCAGTCAATGAGTTTATACGTCAGCTATATATTTACACTGTCAACCCAGAGTATTTATTGAATATTATACTGCTATTGTATATAATTTCTTCTCTATTGTATTAGTATTATACAGATTTCATTAAACACTGTAAGTATGTATGCTGAATAATAAAACAACACTAAATAAGACACTATAAAAAAAGACTACAGAGAAGTGAACAAGACATAAGAGTGAATCAGTCAGATATATGTTCACATTGTCAACACAAAGTATTATGTTATTTGTATTATATTATATAAGTTAGGTTAGGTTAGTTTAGTATTACATAAATTTCATTAAAAAATTCAAATGGTAGCTATTGCAGCTATATTAGATAGTGAAAAATGTTATAATGCTAAATGGGAAGGTGTACTAACCCAGATTACAGGGAAATGAACAAGATGTATAGTCAATTCAAAAAGGGTAACGACGCAAGGCATCAATATGTACCTGCCGAAAGTTGTACATTCGTTTAACGCTCAGATGATATTTCCCTTCTCACTTTATTCTATTAAAAGAGATAGAATGCAGTTTGACAAGTTCGAACATGTAACCGATTGAGCCAGCAATAGTCGTCCGTTTGTTAAACGTCTGCCAAATTCACTTGTTTTAACGCTTTATTTTAATAAACTTTCAACCACCGCGGTTTTTATTGAAAATGTTTTAGCGTGTTGCAGCTGCATTGAATATTAATACGGACACGGTCACTAAAATATACAATTTTTAAGAACATAACAAGATCCATCAAGAATTAATATATCCATTTGTACATTTAGGCGAGACATGGATATTTCAGAATGGTACATTATGTCACTAATGGCAAGATAATAAGAAATATCGTGTAAAGACAACAAAAGTTTATGGAAAAGGATAAACGTTAGAATAATTATCAATTTGGTTTTGTTAGTCGCAATATTTATTAATAGATCATTGCAGATATACAGTTCTTCATGTTGGAAACAGGAATGGTTTTACTCCTGTTGCAGAAATAGTACTTCTAAGGGTTCTTCTTCTTCTAATTTTCTTCTTGGACTAGTCCTCTAAGTCCAAGGGCAACTAGTATAAAGAAATGAACCATAACCTGTTTTTGCAGTCGTTTAATAATCAACTTTTAAAGAATTTGGAGGAACCATCAGTTACTGTTATGGACAATGCACCTTATCATAGTACACTGATGGAGAAAATCCAATCAAGTGCATCAACAAAGACTGCAATTAACAAAAGGATTAAAGTATCTAAAATAATATTTGAAGATACCATGTTAAATAATGAACTGTTTCAAATTATTTCTCACTAAATATTAATTAAATATTTAATTGTATTTTACGTAATTTACTTTTTTAGAAATAGGCCTGAGAAAAGATACATGGTAGAACAGTTTACTGAATATTATGGCCACATAGTTGTACGTCTTCCTCCCTATCACTGCATATTCAATCCAATTGAGTTTATATGGTTATTGCAAAGAATTGCTACAATAGACATTCAGCTCGAGAAGGGTATTTAAACTAGAACTGTTTGGATTTATGAACAGAAGCATTGTCGACCATAACATCTTCAGTTTGGATGAACTCGACAGGACATACAGAGGAAGTAATTGGTAAATGGTGGAATCGTGAACGTGTTTTAGAGAGATTGGAGCAGTTTAGTGATTGAATTGAATGACTCGAAAAGTGAAAGTGGCTAAAGGAAACTTTCAGGATATGTAATAATACTGGAACACTTTCGGTTTGAATGAGCTCGATCAGACACATTGGAGAAGAAATTGACAAATTCGTGACCAAGTTTCTGATAAATTGAAAATAAAAACAGCTTAATTACTCATTTGAGTAGTGATTCTGAAAGTGACACTGATTGAATAAAACTTTATGATTGTTGGTTTATGATTCAATGCTGACAATTATTAAAACAGGCTGACGAAGGACAAAACAGCTAAAGTCAGTATATAATATATAATTATGTGTGTGAAAGATTTATGTACATGTGTGTTAATATTCAAATGCATTAAGGAGAATGTAGTGATTAAACCTAGTTTTATCAAGAAACATGTAAACAGGTTTCCTTTACAAGGAAACATTACATCGAAGGAAACAACAACTAGGCGTAAAAGGTAAATATGAACTCTAATGGAAGTAGAATATATTACTCAGATATACAATTGTTAATTAGGTCGATTAGGCCTTCAAGAGATATCACTAAATAAAAAAGCGCCTATAACTCTACCTATAATATTTTGGAGAAAAGTTCAATGTAAATATAATAAAACAACTCTAACCAATAAATTGTTGTGACTGTATAATTAATTGTAGTTTTAACTGCTTCTATAATATATGCATTATATGTACTTCTTTATATACTATATATATACAGTCTAATCATATATAATAATGTTAAAATAAATTTTATTAGATAACATTTTTGTTTCATTATGTTATTTAGATTAGAATTTTGTTATATGTCAAAATCAAATTGTAGAAGAATATTTAGCTCAAGACACTGTTTCCCCTTGAAAAATAAAATAAAACCAAACTTTTATCAATAGATACTTATTATGATGCTCAAATTTACGAATATACGTTTCTCCTTAATTTGAAATGAAATGAAAGAAACATAATAAAATTGATGTCAAGTCAATGTACAATATTATCTGTAAAAGTTCAGTACCCACTCCTTACATACTCATATCAAACGTACAGTCTAACGCATTAAATGACACCAATATAAACAAATGTTGCATATCCTACCAAACAGTGTTACACAATTAGTTAAATTTTACATTATCTGCCACTAAGTGATCTTAAATATTGTCCCATCCCAACAATTTTATAGATATTATCACATCTAGATCTAATAAGATCTAATATAGTCATAATATTTAGTTGTTAGTTTATATTTAGTCACATTTTTGAACTAATTTTATGCAGATGATATGTAAGTATATTAGCAGATACTTACTGGAACTAATATATATACAAAAACACAGTTTTTCATCTCAGCTTTGCCATAATTTATTTACTTGATTGCCAATGAAAAAACTAATGCTATATTATTTTTTTTCATCAAATGAATTTCATCAAACTTTCAGAACCACGTATAATAAATTAATAGATAAGTGAAAACACAACCATAGAATCAGCATATAATAAGATTATCATATATAAGATATATATAGATTATCGTAATGCGCATACGCAGAACAAACAAATTATATACTACACCAGTGAACAAGGTGTCTGTAATTAGTAGTTAGGTTAGATTGTTTAATCGATATTTTACACTTTTACCAACACATAATGCTAATAACAATACATGCAAGCAACTAATAATTTAGAATAATTATTATACAATTATTATTTGGTACAATTATTTTAAAAAATATCTACAACGTTGCATCAAAAACTCTCATTATCTAAGGATAATAATTTTAAAACGTTAGAGTATTTTAAAAGATCCCAGTAAATTTAACCGGAATAAATTTGTCACTGATGCCATCTGCATAGTGCCTCTTCAAGATAGATTCCAGTAAAACATAATTAGATTCGTGCTAGGCCTACATATTTCCATTACCGAACCGAGGCGAAACTATGTGCTAGGCGCCAGAACAAGAGATATATCTCTTCGGCAACAGCGCCTGTCCGCGATGGTGTACTTGAGTTGATTTACACCAAGCACAAAATACGACCAGTCCTACTTTAATTGCAAATTCATTACGACCTCTACAAGAATTCACAGAGCTCCGATAACACGGCGCGGATTTCGACGTCGTTGGATCATTCGCATATAATTTACAGCTAATTTGCGTTATCAACACGGGTTGTCCGGTAACTTACACGTGATTTTTGTTTATTTTTACCTATAGGTTGGAGTATATCCTGGTTTTATTTCCACAATGCTATTGAAAGTGCGTCATTAAATATATCAACATTTATTTTCCTTTTTTTCTGTTTCTAAATTTTCTTTATTCACTGGAATACAAATTCTTATTATTCATGGAAAATAATGTGGGACTATATTTCACAAACAGTAAAATGAATTATTTTATGAGAAATGAACCTTAAGATATATTTTCTCTAGTCTGAAAATCAGCTGATAAATAAATTGGAAAAACCATAAGTTATTTTTATGAACATTGTACTATACCATAGTACACTGGTGAAAAATTATCCCAACAAGTGGATCGACAAAGGCAATCAAGGTTTGTAAAATATACATTTTTGAAGAGACCGTGCTACTATTGAAAGAGTGAACAAATTGTTGATGGGTAAATATATACGATATGCTTAAATGCATTTTATGTAATATACTTTTTTTACAATTGGGCCCTAAAAAGATCCATAGTAGACCAGATGGCAGAACAATATGGCCACATATCCGTCTTCTACCCTATCACTGCATATTTAATTCAATTGATTTGATATGCGATAGCGTAAAGAGTCATTACAATGGGTATGCAGGCTTACTAGGTTATACAAGCAAGAACAGTCTGGATATGCGGAAAGAGCCACTGTCTACAATAAACTCAGACAGACTTGTAGTAATTGACCAGTAGTGGAATTTTGAAGAAGTGTTAGATAGATTAGAAATTAAAAACTTAATTATAGACTTGAAAACTTATAGAATGACGCAGAAAGTGACAGTGATCAAATGAAACTTTCAGAGTGTCGGTTGATTTAATTCTTCTTTCCAGAAATAGAAAAAATAAAAAGTGAGGAATATATCATTAATATAGGTTAACAGTAGAATATCGTACTATAGAGTATGAAAAATGTGTGTGTAGTTGTCCAGAATATACATGAAAATTTGGTTAAAGTCTATTAGGACAAAAGGAATATTCACTGTTTTGCAGATGTGGCAAATGACTTAGGGGGAATGCAGTGATTAAATCTAATTTTATCAATAGAAAGGCACATAGTTATTTACAGAAGAAATCAAGAAGTATGTTGTAGGCAAGATATAAGTTCAATATTCCACAGGATAGCTATAAATAAATTATTTTAAAGTTGGTAGGAATAGATTTGAGATCATTTTTCTTTATTGGATATTTTTGGTTCTGGTTTGTTAGTATGTCGCTACCTGCTTGAAGTTTATTAATAAATGCTTTGTAGTTGTCGTCCACTGCCAATAGCGTCGCATCAACCGCGAATTTTGCCATCATAATTAATAAAGGATATTGCCCATGACACTTTATCTATAGGCACTCCTACAACACATGTATTAAATTCAACCCATAATATTCCCAACCAACCATACTCTGGTTTAAATTTAAGGAGTATATTGGTATAATTTATGTATTGCTATATCAACTTAATATTTCTATATGTCACTTGGGAACTATTTTATTTAGATTCTACATCAAGTCTTCATACCTACACACCTTGATCTTAGACAAACGGCCGAGAAGCGATTAAGTCTTCATGTCAACTTTGTCCAGTGATTGATTATGAATGCTTCAAAATAAGTGAAGGAAATGGTAGCTGAAAAACGTAAATTACGAAAAAAATTAAAACAAAACGGAACACCTGAAAATTAAACTAGTTTAAGCAACATAGCAGAAAGACTGAAAAGACCAGGTCCACAGAATAACAGATGTATAATTCAAAAAATATGCTTAGCTATATTCTTAGATAAGCCTTCGATAAGGTTTGGCATGAAGGCCTTTTTCATAAACTACAGAAAATGCTACCAAAACAACACACCGAACTATTAAAATCATACATTATAAGCAGAATGTTTAGAGACAAAGAAGAAGAAGCTTACTCTACAATAAAAGAAGCTAAAGCAGGTGTACCACATGGAAGTGTACTAGGACCAACGCTTTATCTACTTTACACTTGTGATATACCACAAATGAAAAATATCACGATGGCTACATTTGCTGATGATACTGCGATTATAGCTGTCGGAGACGATAGTGAAGAAGCCTCACGAAAATTATAACAGGCAAGTGCCAATTTAAATAATTGGACGCAAGCTTGGAAAATAAGAATTAATGAAAGTGAATCTGTACATGTGCAGTTCACCTATAAAGAGACCGTACAAGCACCAATAACATGAAATAACATATTACTCCATATAGCAACGACGCTAAATATCTCGGAAAGAATCTCGATGCAAAACTTCGTTGGAAGGAACATATAAAGAAGAAAAGAAAAGAACTGGAATTGAAATATAGGAAAATGTACTGGCTAATTGGAAGAAAATCACAATTATCAATACATAATAAATTGCTATTATATAAGCAAATATTGAAACCTATATGGACATACGGAGTTCAATTATGGGGATGTTCTGCAAAGAGTAACATAAATAAAATACAAATTTTTCAGAACAAAGTCCTGAGAGGTATTGTGGGTGCACCCAAATACTATAGGACCTACATCGGGACCTTCAGATACCCACAGTCAGTCAAGAAATCAAGAGAATAGCAAGGGAGCATGAGAAAAGACTCCATTCTCATACAAATATTGAAATATTGCAACTTTTGGATACCACCAGAACAGAACACAGACTCAAAAGTATCAAACCATCTGATCTTGTGTAGTGTTGTGTAGTGAGGTGCATATTTTAAAAATTTCAGCATTGACATGTATAAACATTATTTCACCAGCAACTGAGTTAGGGCCGATGGGTCCTCCTAGTTACATATCTAGATTTAAGTTAGCATAAAGACAAATTGTAAGTTAGACTGAAACGACTAATAACAATGTATTAATTAAATAATAAAAACAACTTTGTCCAAGGCTTGTAGGCAAGGTCTAGTGAAAATCTTCCACAAATCTAGGAAAACTGGATCATTTTGTGTTTTTTCATCCAAGAAATGCTCTCTGATAATCTCTGTAGTTTTCTGGATCTAGTCAATTCTCGAGTGTTTTTGTCTGAACTCAACCTGATAGTCCGAAATTATTAAAGCCTCTTATAGACGATACTTTAAATAATTTTGCTATTCCTGAAATAAAGTTACATGTTTAACAAAACTGTGTGAAAATTTTTGTTTATATCCCATATATTCTACTTGAAATTATGTGTCATTTTTCTGAAAAACCTTTTTTTTCATATCATATCAAATTCACTATTTGACACTAATTCTAGAAAATTATGTGTCGCTCAGAATTCAATGAAATGCGTTGATATTTTACTGTGAACACCACTAACATTAGTATTATATAAATTGTTAAATGGCGAAATTAACTGAACAACTTTATTAAAGAATTTGAAACTCAAATTGGAAAATAACCATCCTTAACTTTATATTACACGTAGCTCCATGCTTCAACATGAGGGTAGAGGTGTTTCAGAATTCCCAATTTTATACATGTTTATTGATCCATTTAAAAACATATTCAGTCCCACCAAATTTATTCATAATTTTATTTAGTGCCGCTATTTTCGGCATGTTCCCTAGAAAGACAAGCGAACGTATTTAAATTTCCCTCATAGTAAACATGGATAAAGACGGGAATTGGGCAAATGACAGACACAGGCTGGTGACAACACGATGGGAGCACGAGCGAGCATCATCTCTCGCATCGTCGAACATTGATTTTCAATCGGTTACAGCGAAATCAGCTGAATCGACGATAGTTTCCGACATTTGCCTTCATAAAAAGGTAGTTTTCTATGTTACTTCATTAGACTTAACCAGAGGCGTTTTACTCCAGACGCATTTCAAATATACGGTGAGCTTTTCAGGAATACACTATAACGAAGGATTATTATTAAAATTTGAATAAAATAATTTACTAAAAAGGAATCTAAAAAATAGCATTAATATCAGGAAGAACTCGTTAATAACTAAATAATTTTTCTAATGTTTTTTCTAGTAAGATTATTTCAGAAGATCAAATGAACAAATTCATCAATATCGCTCAGCTGCATTCCTGGGCATATATCAGGCTTTCGAGTATGGTACACAAGGCTGCAGGTTAAATTAATGAAACCCGTCCCTCATCCACATTTTTAGTTATTAAAATTTTACCTCAAATATGAATATTTCGCTATAAAACAAGACGATGAATTATATATTCACATCCAATATATTCATTCAAATGTTCTGCAAGGCAGTGTACTGGATCCGATACGGTATCTCCTATATACAGCCGATTTACAGACCACAAAACTCACTACTGTAGCAACACATCTTAGCATCTTGTGATCACCATCATCACCTTGTTGTTGTGACAACATCTTATCATCTTACAAAGATCCAATTACAGCATTAAAAAAACGTCCAAACATACCTTGATAACAACTGTAGCAGAAGATATAGCGTATTAATGCAAATGAAACAAAACCTACTCAGGTAACATTCACTCTGCGTTGAAGATTTTTTTTTTGTTCTGGCCTAAAAACCAGGCGGTGGAATGCATGACGCATACCTGGTCACGGAGACTTGCCCTGGAGTGACAAGTTGGACCGGGTTATGTGGGACTGCCTCTGGGCTTACCAATACACTAAACCGAAACCGCCTCACAGTTGACCCCTGTGGATCACTACTGCTACTGCATTAAATTTGGGATATGGCACCCGCTGATCGGGCAGCCGTTATTGGGCACGAGGGCCCGGCAATTCTATTGATTCGCGAACCTGAGTTAACCCACAACTGGGTACTGTTGTATGAGGGCAAAAGTTATGACTGTAGCGACGGATGAGGTCGTTTCAGCATGGAAAATGGGGGAGGGCTTAGCGGTGACGCGGTGCTAAGCTCCGAGCATGTCGACCAGCTCGCGAACAAGCGCGTTTTCAGAAGAACTTGAGCTGAGTTGTTGTTTGTGGAATGATTGAGATATGAAGTGCTTGATTTCTGGAGTGTCAGTTTCCCTATGAATTTGATTATTTCTGACAAACCATGGAGCGTTTAATATTCTCCTGAGGAGCTTATTTTGGAAAACTTGAAGCCGTTTGACCTGGTTGGGTGTAACAAACTTGAAGTAGACATTAGATCCGTAGAGGAGTACGGACCGAATTAACATCTTGTAAAATAAGCATTTGATGGAGATGGGAAGTCTGCTAGAAGGGCAGATCAGAGAAGATAGCAGGTTTGCTATCCCCGAACCTTTTTGGATTGCTTTCTGGATTTGGGAATGCCAACCGAACCGCCGGTCGAAGTGAAGACCTAGGTACGTGACGTTATCCAGCCATGGAATTATTGCGGTGTCGATCTTAAGTTGCGAGACGCGCAGTGCGTAACGCTTCTGGTGGAAAATGATGGCCTGGGTTTTCAGGGGGTTGATTTGCAACCTCCAAAATTTGAACCACTTGACCGCATGATCGAACTGCTTCTGTAAACGTTCATGAATTGTAACTTCGAACCTGGCGGCCGTGAAGAAAGCAGTGTCGTCAGCGTAAAAGGCGACGTCAATATGCTCTTTTCTCGGCATATCTGAAATAAAGAGATTAAATAAGGCTGGGGCCAGCGGGGAACCTTGAGGTACGCCAGCATCGATTTGTTTACGACTGGAAAGTGACGCCCTGATCTTGACCTGGAAAGATCTGTCCGAGAGATAGGACTTGATGAGAGCGGTTAGGTCTTCTGGGAGGCCTAACCGCACGCACTTTGCGAACAATCCGTCGTGCCAGACCTTGTCGAAGGCTTTGGTTAGGTCCAGAAGAACTGCTCCAAGCTTTTTACGTTGGTCAAGAGCATGATGGATGTGTGCAGCCAGACGGGAAGCTTGATGGACGGATGAGTGGTGAGCGCGAAAGCCGAATTGTTCATCTGGAATGATGTTGTTTTCCTTTGTGAAAGAGTTGAGAGCGTAGAGTATTGCCCTCTCGGCAAGCTTCGAAATGGCGCTGAGAAGGCTGATAGGCCTGTAATCAGATGGAGATGATTTTGCTCCTTTCTTGGGTATAACCGCTATATGTGCGTGTTTCCAAGACGCCGGGAAGTGTTGCAGTCTCATGATGGAGTTAATGATGTTTGCGAGTTCTGCGAGCTGCTTATGCGGGAGCTTTTTTAACTGGGTAATCGATATTCCATCGAAACCTGGAGATTTTTTGGTTTGAAGTTTGCCGATCATAGTCTGTAGAGACTTTGGAGACACAAAATGGTTGAGAAGAAAGGCGGGGGTTACTGGTCTTTTGACGGAGTTGGATTCGTTGATGACAGTGTCAATGTCTTTAGCTTTAGTGTTCTGTACGGGTGGGAGGCATTTCATTTGAGCTTCGTAGGTCTCTGCAAGGAGCTCGACTTTTTCTTGGTCAGTGACTGCGAAATTTCCTGTAACCGCTGACTTCAGGGGAGGGATGACATTGTGCGTCTTCCCCACGAGGCATTTGGAGACACGCCAGAAGGAAGGGGGGCCATCCAGCCTTTGGTCCGCGAGAAATGAGTTCCATTTCATTGCTCGCCAAGTCGAGACGGCCGCCCTTACCCTCTTGCATGCTCTGTTCGCCTCCCTTTTGTCTGCAGCATCAAGGGTGAATCGAGCTAATCTGCATAAACCGTTTTTGATGCGAATTTCACGTTTAAGAGAAGCGGGAAGGTTGTTTTTCCACGGCTGGGGTTGTGATGAAATTTTGACTGTGGAAGATTCGTGAGCAGACTGAATATCGCGAGTTAGCTTGAGTACGGCTTCCTCGAGGTGTTCTGGTGTGTTAATTTTCGGAATTGGATCGGATTTCAGGAGAAGAGATTGGTAGTTTTTCCAGTCGGTTTTTTTCCTGAATCTTGTTAGTGGGACTTGAGTGGTGGCGCAGTTTCCGAGTTTGAGAAGGACCGGACGATGATCAGAGTCTAGTTCGTCAAGGACTCGAACTTCGGAATCGCGATTTACGTCTTGAAGAATAAAGAAATCAAGGATTCTTGCTGCGCCTTGAGAGACTGTACTAGGGTGATGGGTGGGTTCATCTGGCAAGGCAAGACCGTAGCCCAGATCTGCACTTAGAGCTACGATGGCGTTACCTGCGGAATTCGCTCTTGAACACCCCCAGGTGGGGTGGTGGGCGTTGAAGTCGCCACCTATTATTTTCGGAAATTTTCCTTCGACGAGTGATCGGTATTCGGCATAGTTGAATGCAGAAGATTTCCTGTACAGGGATGTAATCACGAAGGGATGTTCTTGGATATCGATTTTAATGGAGGTTGTTTCGAAGTTGTTTACTGATAACGATGGAAGGAGCTCGTGTTTGACTCCTTTTCTGACGAGGATGGCGGTTCCACCGCCTCGACCCGGAGTTCTATCGTTTCTGTAGACAAAAAAGTGTTCGAAAGAGAGACGATGCGAAGGTTTCAGGAAAGTTTCCTGGATGAGCACGATGTCGACGTCATAGAATGTCATGACGTCTTCCAATTCCGCTTGCTTTCCGCGTAAGCTATTTGCATTCCATGTCATCAGTATAAGAGATTTCGGAACAGCCATTTCGAAGAGTTAAAGGCTGCTGAAAGTTATAGAGACAGGTAAGTGTTGCCGCTTAGGCGGCGACATTTGGAAAAAGACGAGCAAGTTGGTGAGCCAGGGCGATCACTTGTAGGAAAGCCTGCGGGTCAGTAAACGCCTGCATTGTGGAGTTAAGGTCCGGTGTATTGGTTGGAGCAGGAGTTTGAGTTGGAGCAGGCTGTGTAGCGCTGGCTAATTTTTGGGCTAGCTTCCTGCCACCTTGGTTACTCCATGCAGAACCTTGTGGAGGCCTGGTTTCAGTTGGAATTTTTGGTTTTCTTGGAGCAGGACGGCAGCTGCAACCGCTGAAGTTTGCGGTATGAATTTCACCGCAGTTGCTGCACTTTGGAGGTGCTTCTGGGATTTTGGTACAGGATCTAGTGTCGTGATGCCCGGCACATTTGACGCACCGTGGGGGGGCTCGGCAGTATGAGCTGGAGTGCCCGAAAAGCTGGCAGTTGAAACACTGCACTGGCTGGCCGTTTCCCCTCTGGACCTCGACCTTCACTGTGATGACGCCGAGTTTGGTCATATATATGATCTGTCGCTCTTCGCGAGGGACAACTACCTGAACAATTGGTAGTTCTATCCCGGATTTTAATTTCCATCTTTGCACAAATTTGGGATGGAAGCCTTGATCAAAGAGAAGTTCACGTACTTCGTCAATGCAGAGTGATTCTGGGATGTTTTTTATTATTACCCGGAATGCTCTCTCCTCCGGATGACAGAAGGAATGGTAAGGGTAATTCCTTTCCTCGAGCAGGGTAGTGAGTTTACGGTAATTGTCGCTTGTGGCGACGAATAAGAAAATGCCCTCCTTTTTGTTTCGGGTTATAATGTCTATTGATTGTGCCTTAGTAATTCTAATGAGCTCCATGAACCTCTTCTTGTCACGGAGCACTATAGGCGAAATTTTTTCCTTTGGAGGACTTTGAGAAACAGTCGCCGAAACGGTTGGCACTGTTTTTGCTGTGGAGGTTAAGACTTGTTTAGTGGCCTGACTACTTACCTGCGCAGGCTGGGTTGGTCTTGTGGTAACTTGCTTCGGTACTGGCTGTGGGGCCGTCTTGGTGGTCGGCTTGTTTTGCACTGGTCTGGTGGCAAATTTTGTAATCGAAGGCTGTACGTTAACCTTGGCTTTCGATTGGGTGGATTTAGTGGCTGGCTTGGCTACCGGATTGGGTTGTGATTTGGGAGCCTGTTTTCCCTTGTTGCCGGCCTTCGGCAGCTGGCTTTCCTGAGGTGGAGTAACGGGCCCTCTTTTCCTTTTTCCCACCAGGGTGAAACCGTCGTCTGAGTCTTCAGTTTGGTCTAAGTGCTGTACCGGTTTAGCTGGTGTCTGGGACTGGATTTCTATGGCACCGGGAATCTTTACTTCCATGGCATCTTTTTGATGCTTCATGAATTGTGTTATCGTAGCTGTGAGAGTTTTTATTTCTTCCTTGAGCTCTTCGGAAGCTTTTTCGCTCTTTTCCAGCTTTTCCGTCTGTTTGTTCAGGGCGTCTGTTTGGGCTTTTGCGAACGTTTTAAGGTCAGCTATCTGCTTTCGCAGGTCTTCGTTCTGTTTTCTTAATTCTATTATGAGCACTTCTCGGCTGTCTTCTGAAGATGGTCCATTTGAATTTGGAACACTGGGATTATGTTCAGGAGGCGACGTCGGCTCTGACGTACATGACGCCATTGCCTTGTCTGTAAAAACGCCTTTTCGGCGCTTACAGACGCTTTTTTTTTTGACGTAGGCACTGGTGAAACGTGATAACGGGTCGACCGTCTTAGGGAAAGTTTCGGGTAATTCTCGGAAGCGCAGGTAGGTTCGGCGGACCGGACACGACCGTTCTCTTCGAGAGCTAGCACGGAACTGTCTGCGTTGAAGAACATGACTGCCAGTGAATATTAATAATTGTCAACTTCCCCAAACTGAGGATTCAAAATATATTAAAATGCATCTAGAGGGCGTATATCCAAGTTATTATTAGATAACAAGGTATTGCTATACGAATCAATAATTAAGTTTATTTGGGCATATGAAATTTAACTATGGGGTACTACCAGCAAGTCTAATATAGCTAATATATCATACAGCGACTCTAAAATAAAGTGTTGGGTGCCATTATCCAGTGCTAATGCAGCTTTCGATAGAGCGATATCCCTCTAGAATCCATAACGAGTGTAATTCAAAATATTTGTGTAATAGAACTTTAAAAGAGTGTTAGTGGAACCCAATGTGCTCGTTAATTAGTTAAATGTGGGACATGAAAGTGAAGTGCGTAGATTAATACGTTTAACTCCATCTGGTCGGGTTATAGTACATATATAGACTTCATAATAATATTTAGAACAAGACCAACTAATTAAGGTAGTATTTTACACAGGAGATAATTTAATGAAGTGATTTTTTACATGTCATATATATAACATAATCATAAGAAATGGGCAGAGCCCACTGGGCGATTGTAGAACCATTAAAAGTAATAATTCTTAAAAAAATTAAAGTTATTCTAAATCAACTTCTGCATTCTATTGGTATTAAAATTATTGATGTTAAAAATACATGTAATTATTGAAAGACTCTTGCTTGGATTAAATGATTGAATGCTTGGATTTGTCTCATGTCTTAACCTCAATATTTCTTGTGATATCTTGAAACCAAAATATAAAGTTTAAAACGTCTGATCATCTTTAATTACAATTAAATAATATATTTTTGTTAGGAGAATTAATGGTAACATTCCAATACCCAAACCAATCACCAATCATAATAGAGTGACTTCAGCACCATTGATGATTATGCAACTATTAATTAATATCTATAACTTTTATATAATTTTTACGTAACTGCTCTAAAACGAAAATAAGATTGGAATAAATAAATGATTTTAACAATAACACTATTCTGTTCCTACGACAGCAACATGTCTAGTAATGTCAAGATTATCATGTCATGTAAGTATGCAAATAGTACTATTTATTTGATCTTCACTTAAAGGCCGAGTAGCAATATGCATTAAGTTATTAGGTGCTTGGATTTATTTTGTTCAGCGATATTTATTGGGGAACATGCGAAGTATCAATGTTAACAGTTATTAACTTACTGTACAACCTAACCTAATTGTTAAAATTCTAAAATTTTCGTGGACAGTTAAAATCGATAGTCGATAAAATAACAGTTTTCTATTAAGTATTTAGTGTTATTGAGTTATGGTATGACTAATCGTGGAAGGTTCAAACACTTTTAGAAATAAAGTACTAAAAAATGCAAGGATGATGAATCGTTAGACTTCAAAAAACTGTCAAAAAGTCCTGAGCCGTGGATAAATCAATTGTTTCCACACATTTGCCAAAAAGTTCCTAAAAGGGAAAAAATTGCTATCACACGACACGACTCAAAATACTACTTCAAACCGCTTCAACATCGCAGTTTTATTGGTTGCCAGGTAAACACAGAATAGTTTTGCATGACGTGTGGTATCTAAAAATGAAAATTGGACCTACTACGATGGCTAATTTGTTTAGGGAATCCATCCATCCATCGACACCGAGGCGGAATATTCTTGGCCATAGTTGTAGCAATAAAACAGCCAATACACGATCGTTTGTAATATAAAATGCGTTTTGAATTCGTAGAGAAATTTTCCTTCCCATTTTACTAGTTAAAGGAAACTTTAACTTAAAAGAGAATTTTGATGCTTCTAAACAAGTAACCGAATTAATCTATAAAATTCGATTTGTATTGGTACTTGTATCAAATATTTACAAAATTCTTCAAAGCATTAATGATAATGATTAGAGGTTATAAACCGGAAAACCCTGTAAACCAAAAGTCATATTTGATGCAGCAATATGGCGAATCGATGGCATAATTAATCTTGATGACGTGTATGCTATATATACGGTGGGATTATTGCCAAATGTCAGAAAGTTGTAAAACATGATATAAAACATTTTGATTAAAATATATTGTACCAATATTTCTCAAAAATTTCCTTTTAAAAGTAAACATAAAATGATCAAAATACATGCAGGGATCTAGTAGAATTTTAAGAATAGAAAATGCAATGAGGAAGTATAGCTGTTTATTCCAAGGTGCAAATCATTTCCATGCTTTTGAATTATCAACAGCGATAATAACAAAAAATGCTGACACAACGTTCATTTTCAAATCTGATTAACATTTGAATTACCGCATTAGTTATCCAAACGCGGACACCGAAGATGGACGGCTCTATTGTTCCGACCATCAATAAAACCACTAAATCATCCGAGTTTACGGCATAACTCGTACCATAAACCTGAATCAGATGAATTAATTTCGTACACGGCAATATAAATTTTCCTATGATTGTCCCAAACTCGAAATATCTCTATTGCTCGAGCGGTTTCGGAACGTTATGCTACTCGAGGGAATGTTGTTCTAGAAAAATTTAATACAACGTTGTAACAATATTTCTTTCGATCCTAGCAGTTAAAATTTTAAATTTTTTAAACTTCTCAGGTTGTTCTCTTCATTTCAAACTTATTAAAATATTATTTTAAATAATATATACGAATGAAATAACAAATAAAATATAATTAATATATACCGGGTTATTTTTCGCTAAAAAAAAACACGTTATTACGATAGTTAACATGTATTTATTCAAAGTATTTGATTATGTACTCTGATGCTATGTGAGCGCGTATTCTATCGATTTGAAGAATTCGGATGGAACCAGATCTGGAGATTACAGTGGGTACAATAAAACTTCTCATTCAGGCGATCTCAACATTTCTTGGATGCGTGATTTTGCAGTAGGAGACATATGTAGCTAACAAATTCACCTTATCATATAGTCTATTTAAAGTTTTTTAGTAATGCGTCGTGGATATCTGTGACGTCGAAGCATTACAACATTGCCGCTTCAACTCTGAGTTTTAGTTCAGTTTGGTTTTAACATACAAGAAAATTCTTATCTAAATAAAATAATTGAACAAAAATGTTATCAAATATAATTTATTTTAACATTATAGTACATCTAATACATATATTATCGAAGGACTTAAAACTACAATTAGAACACAGGTATAATAGCTTGTAGGTTACATTTGTTTTATTTACATTAAACTCATATACATTACTCCTCATACATTGTAACTTAATGCTTATGTTTAATTTTAAACAATTATAATCACATCTGTGCACACAAATTTTTCAAGCCCTGCAATACCATTTTCTACAGTTATATTCAATTAATTATATGTATACCTTTAGTTGTTTCTAATCTCATCACTCTGTCTCAGGAATTTCCAGCATTGCAAAGCATTATCACATATCCTGAAAATTTCCTTCAGTCACTTTCCCTTTACGACTCACTTTCCAAATCAATCACTAAACTGCTAATTTTTAATCTGTCTAAAACATGCTCACGATTTCATCATTACTTTTACTTCGTTTGTATGTCCTATCGAGTTCATCCACACTGAAGGTGTTATGGTTCACAATGCTTCCTTCCACATATCCAAACAGTTTTTGATGGAATATTCTTCTCTACCAGCAATATATCTGCAAATAACTATTAATAAATATAATGATCAACAAACCCTAATTGAATGCTATTGTAATTTTTACCTTTTTTCCATCAAATTTTATTGTCTTTACACTATTTTGTTACTGTCTTGGCAAGAGTACCACAATGAACCATTTTAAAGTATTCAAGTTTCTTATATTATTTTATGCCTTTAATTGAATTATTTTTAAGGTAATGTCTGGAATTTCCACCAAACCCCTCCGATGGTTATATTTACACCATTTAAACCCTATGCCCTGTAAGAATGTATGAAAATATGTCTTAAATCCCTTAAAGAGTTGCATGTTCCTAATTCTTTTATGTATACTTTCCAGAGGGACAACTTTCTCTAAAATAATTTTATTACATTATGTTTATATCGATAAAATAGTTTGTGTATTTACTGTTCTTATACTTTTCGTATATTTGGTCTCAAATAAAGCCAATATAAAGATGGTCAAGATTCGTCACCCACTTTGTATGTAGGCGAGTTTTCTTGGGTGAATCTAACGTATTATTCTTCATTTTGTAAGAGATGTTTTTCATAGTATCCACAGTAATAATTATCACGCCAGCAACCCGCTAAAAACATTTTCAATAAAATTGTAGGGACTTATATTATTTAATATCATCAATAATTACCTCTCTAACGGAATTTACCGGCAAAAGAGGGCCTCCTTTATCTCGTTCCTTTTAGAAATAATGTGAACAAACTAATGTGATAACAGTTCCGTGCTAGCTCTCGAAGAGAACGGTCGTGTCCGGTCCGCCGAACCTACCTGCGCTTCCGAGAATTACCCGAAACTTTCCCTAAGACGGTCGACCCGTTATCACGTTTCACCAGTGCCTACGTAAAAAAAAAAAGCGTCTGTAAGCGCCGAAAAGGCGTTTTTACAGACAAGGCAATGGCGTCATGTACGTCAGAGCCGACGTCGCCTCCTGAACATAATCCCAGTGTTCCAAATTCAAATGGACCATCTTCAGAAGACAGCCGAGAAGTGCTCATAATAGAATTAAGAAAACAGAACGAAGACCTGCGAAAGCAGATAGCTGACCTTAAAACGTTCGCAAAAGCCCAAACAGACGCCCTGAACAAACAGACGGAAAAGCTGGAAAAGAGCGAAAAGGCTTCCGAAGAGCTCAAGGAAGAAATAAAAACTCTCACAGCTACGATAACACAATTCATGAAGCATCAAAGAGATGCCATGGAAGTAAAGATTCCCGCTGCCATAGAAATTCAGTCCCAGACACCAGCTAAACCGACACAACACTTAGACCAAACTGAAGACTCAGAAGACGGTTTCACCTTGGTGGGAAAAAGGAAAAGAGGGCCCGTCACTCCACCTCAGGAAAGCCAGCTGCCGAAGGCCGGCAACAAGGGAAAACAGGCTCCCAAATCACAACCCAATCCGGTAGCCAAGCCAGCCACTAAATCTACCCAATCGAAAGCCAAGGCTAACGTACAGCCTTCGATTACAAAATTTGCCACCAGACCAGTACAAAACAAGCCGACCACCAAGACGGCCCCACAGCCAGTACCGAAACAAGTTACCACAAGACCAACCCAAGACCAGCCTGCGCAGGTAAGTAGCCAGGTCACTAAACAAGTCTTAACCTCCACAGAAAAAACAGTGCCAACCGTTTCGGCGACTGTTTCTCAAAGTCCCCCAAAGGAAAAAATTCCGCCTATAGTGCTCCGTGATAAGAAGAGGTTCATGGAGCTCATTAGAATTACTAAGGCACAATCAATAGACATTATAACCCGAAATAAAAAGGACGGCATTTTCTTATTCGTCGCCACAAGCGACAATTACCGTAAACTTACTACCCTGCTCGAGGAAAGGAATTACCCTTACCATTCCTTCTGTCATCCGGAGGAGAGAGCATTCCGGGTAATAATAAAAAACATCCCAGAATCACTCTGCATTGACGAAGTACGTGAACTTCTCTTTGATCAAGGCTTCCATCCCAAATTTGTGCAAAGATGGAAATTAAAATCCGGGACAGAACTACCAATTGTTCAGGTAGTTGTCCCTCGCGAAGAGCGACAGATCATATATATGACCAAACTCGGCGTCATCACAGTGAAGGTCGAGGTCCAGAGAGGAAACGGCCAGCCAGTGCAGTGCTTCAACTGCCAGCTTTTCGGGCACTCCAGCTCATATTGCCGAGCCCCCCCACGGTGCGTCAAATGTGCCGGGCATCACGACACTAGATCCTGTACCAAAATCCCAGAAGCACCTCCAAAGTGCAGCAACTGCGGTGAAACTCATACCGCAAACTTCAGCGGTTGCACCTGCCGTCCTGCTCCAAGAAAACCAAAAATTCCGACCGAAACCAGACCTCCACAAGGTTCTGCATGGAGTAACCAAGGTGGCAGAAAGCTAGCCCAAAAATTAGCCAGCGCTACCCAGCCTGCTCCAACTCAAACTCCTGCTCCAACCAATACACCGGACCTTAACTCCACAATGCAGGCGTTTACTGACCCGCAGGCTTTCCTACAAGTGATCGCCCTGGCTCACCAACTTGCTCGTCTTTTTCCAAATGTCGCCGCCTAAGCGGCAACACTTACCTGTCTCTATAACTTTCAGCAGCCTTTAACTCTTCGAAATGGCTGTTCCGAAATCTCTTATACTGATGACATGGAATGCAAATAGCTTACGCGGAAAGCAAGCGGAATTGGAGGACGTCATAACATTCTATGACGTCGACATCGTGCTCATCCAGGAAACTTTCCTGAAACCTTCGCATCGTCTCTCTTTCGAACACTTTTTTGTCTACAGAAACGATAGAACTCCGGGTCGAGGCGGTGGAACCGCCATTCTCGTCAGAAAAGGAGTCAAACACGAGCTCCTTCCATCGTTATCAGTAAACAACTTCGAAACAACCTCCATTAAAATCGATATCCAAGAACGTCCCTTCGTGATTACATCCCTGTACAGGAAATCTTCTGCATTCAACTATGCCGAATACCGATCACTCGTCGAAGGAAAATTTCCGAAAATAATAGGTGGCGACTTCAACGCCCACCACCCCACCTGGGGGTGTTCCAGAGCGAATCCCGCAGGTAACGCCATCGTAGCTCTAAGTGCAGATCTGGGCTACGGTCTTGCCTTGCCAGATGAACCCACCCATCACCCTAGTACAGTCTCTCAAGGCGCAGCAAGAATCCTTGATTTCTTTATTCTTCAAGACGTAAATCGCGATTCCGAAGTTCGAGTCCTTGACGAACTAGACTCTGATCATCGTCCGATCCTTCTCAAACTCGGAAACTGCGCCACCACTCAAGTCCCACTAACAAGATTCAGGAAAAAAACCGACTGGAAAAACTACCAATCTCTTCTCCTGAAATCCGATCCAATTCCGAAAATTAACACATCAGAACACCTCGAGGAAGCCGTACTCAAGCTAACTCGCGATATTCAGTCTGCTCACGAATCTTCCACAGTCAAAATTTCATCACAACCCCAGCCGTGGAAAAACAATCTTCCCGCTTCTCTTAAACGTGAAATTCGCATCAAAAACGGTTTATGCAGATTAGCTCGATTCACCCTTGATGCTGCAGACAAAAGGGAGGCGAACAGAGCATGCAAGAGGGTAAGGGCGGCCGTCTCGACTTGGCGAGCAATGAAATGGAACTCATTTCTCGCGGACCAAAGGCTGGATGGCCCCCCTTCCTTCTGGCGTGTCTCCAAATGCCTCGTGGGGAAGACGCACAATGTCATCCCTCCCCTGAAGTCAGCGGTTACAGGAAATTTTGCAGTCACTGACCAAGAAAAAGTCGAGCTCCTTGCAGAGACCTACGAAGCTCAAATGAAATGCCTCCCACCCGCACAGAACACTAAAACTAAAGACATTGACACTGTCATCAACGAATCCAACTCCGTCAAAAGACCAGTAACCCCCGCCTTTCTTCTCAACCATTTTGTATCTCCAAAGTCTCTACAGACTATGATCGGCAAACTTCAAACCAAAAAATCTCCAGGTTTCGATGGAATATCGATTACCCAGTTAAAAAAGCTCCCGCATAAGCAACTCGCAGAACTGGCAAACATTATTAACTCCATCATGAGACTGCAACACTTCCCGGCGTCTTGGAAACACGCACATATAGCGGTTATACCCAAGAAAGGAGCAAAATCATCTCCATCTGATTACAGACCTATCAGCCTTCTCAGCGCCATTTCGAAGCTTGCCGAGAGGGCAATACTCTACGCTCTCAACTCTTTCACAAAGGAAAACAACATCATTCCAGATGAACAATTCGGCTTTCGCGCTCACCACTCATCCGTCCATCAAGCTTCCCGTCTGGCTGCACACATCCATCATGCTCTTGACCAACGTAAAAAGCTTGGAGCAGTTCTTCTGGACCTAACCAAAGCCTTCGACAAGGTCTGGCACGACGGATTGTTCGCAAAGTGCGTGCGGTTAGGCCTCCCAGAAGACCTAACCGCTCTCATCAAGTCCTATCTCTCGGACAGATCTTTCCAGGTCAAGATCAGGGCGTCACTTTCCAGTCGTAAACAAATCGATGCTGGCGTACCTCAAGGTTCCCCGCTGGCCCCAGCCTTATTTAATCTCTTTATTTCAGATATGCCGAGAAAAGAGCATATTGACGTCGCCTTTTACGCTGACGACACTGCTTTCTTCACGGCCGCCAGGTTCGAAGTTACAATTCATGAGCGTTTACAGAAGCAGCTCGATCATGCGGTCAAGTGGTTCAAATTCTGGAGGTTGCAAATCAACCCCCTGAAAACCCATGCCATCATTTTCCACAAGAAGCGTTACGCACTGCGCGTCTCGCAACTTAAGATCGACACCGCAATAATTCCATGGCTGGATAACGTCACGTACCTAGGTCTTCACTTCGACCGGCGGTTCGGTTGGCATTCCCAAATCCAGAAAGCAATCCAAAAAGGTTCGGGGATAGCAAACCTGCTATCTCCTCTGATCTGCCCTTCTAGCAGGCTTCCCATCTCCATCAAATGCTTATTTTACAAGATGTTAATTCGGTCCGTACTCCTCTACGGATCTAATGTCTACTTCAAGTTTGTTACACCCAACCAGGTCAAACGGCTTCAAGTTTTCCAAAATAAGCTCCTCAGGAGAATATTAAACGCTCCATGGTTTGTCAGAAATAATCAAATCCATAGGGAAACTGACACTCCAGAAATCAAGCACTTCATATCTCAATCATTCCACAAACAACAACTCAGCTCAAGTTCTTCTGAAAACGCGCTTGTTCGCGAGCTGGTCGACATGCTGGGAGCTTAGCACCGCGTCACCGCTAAGCTCTCCCCCTTTTCCAGGCTGAAACGACCTCATCCGTCGCTACAGTCATAACTTTTGCCCCCATACAACAGTACCCAGTTGTGTGTTAACTCAGGTTCGCGAATCAATAGAATCGCCGGGCTCTCGTGCCCAATAACGGCTGCCCGATCAGCGGGTGCCATATCCCCAAATTTAATGCAGTAGCAGTAGTGATCCACAGGGGTCAACTGTGAGGCGGTTTCGGTTTAGTGTATTGGTAAGCCCAGAGGCAGTCCCACATAACCCGGTCCAACTTGTCACTCCAGGGCAAGTCTCCGCGACCAGGTATGCGTCATGCATTCCACCGCCTGGTTTTTAGGCCAGAACAAAAAAAAAAAAAAAAAAAAAAAAACTAATGTGATATATTACGGAGCGACTTAAAATTTATCAAAATAAAGGGCTAAAATAATGTTTGCCGGTTTATAAACTCTAATAATAATAACTAATATTTTGAATAATTTAGCGTACATCTGATAACCGCACGGCAACCAGCTGTCATATATGCAAAATTCTTGAAAGCAATAGTGATAAGAGGTTTTAACTCTTACCTATAAATTTGTGGCCGTATAATTAACTGTAATTTTTAGATATAGTATAATGTTAAAATAACTTATAATTGGTAACATTTTTGTTCAATTATTTTGTATGTCAAAACCAAACTGAATTAAAACTCAGAGTTGATGCAGCAACATTCTAATGTATCGACCTCACAAATATCCTTGAACTGATCTAACTTCCTATGTTTTGAATGTTACCCATAGTTTGTAATCGTTAATAAATTGAGTCTCGGCTCATGCTCAATTTATTTGCCCAATATTTTAAACATCTGCAATTCGACGTCTTAAATCATTTTCAATCTACCAGTGTCCTCTTTGTCTTAAAGCTTTAAATCACTAAATTAGAATTGTCGAAACCATGCTTGACATATGTCTTCTAGCAAACGATAACCTTCAGCGGCTTGTTTCTTTTAACGAAACAAGAAAATTAATGCGTGTCGCAAAAGTATATTGTTGGGCACACACTTGAGACTTAACATTTTCAAAATATTATCAATCTACAATGCTGTTATTTTGACATAACATAATATAACATAATATGTGTAGTTTTGAGGTAGATGTCAGTAGAATAAAATGACATATGCATGACAACATAATATTTCATAATTATGGATAGTGAAATTTGTGACAATAACTAGAATGTAATTAGTGACACACCTGGTAAGTATCTATTAAGTTATTAATATTATAAATTTGCTCAAATACAAGGCGTTCTATAACTTCACATATTTGTATACATTTTGTATAGAATATTTCAAGTATTTATATAGTATAATATGCATTAATCAACCAGATCCAATAGAAATCTAGTTTATAAGGCTATGTATAGTCTATTCAAAACAGGAGTGAACTCATGTCATCGATGTATACCTATCAAAAGTTGTAAATTAATTTTACCGTAAGACGATATTTTCCTTCTCATTTTATTCTATGTAAACAGCGATAGAATGCTATTTGACAACTTCCAACATGTAACCGAAAGAGCTTGCAAAAGTTGTCCGTTTGTAAAACGTCTGCAAAATTCTTCAAAGAAGAAAGACTTCATAGAGAAACAGACGTCTTCCAAGTTCACGATTTTATATCGGAGCTCTATTCGAGATATTTCTCCACTCTTTGTCTCTCGGACAATAGATGTATTACCGAGCTGGTCGATATTTTAGGCCAATAACTCATTTGTCTCTTCGTGGCCTTATTCTATCACAGCCGACACTTTCCCGTCGTGCTCAAACTCCAAATTGTCTCCACCTCCTCCGACGAGCGATTAACTCATGTACCGTAAGCTGCGTGGTGTGATAAAGACGCCACGTCCTTCTCTGACCCTTATGCCTTAAGATGTTACCGGTTACGGGCACCCTCCTTACTAACAGTAAGAAGTATCAGTTAGGGTGATTGGAATAGCTGATAGGGTGGGATTTAGTATGCAGCCCAGAAGCAGTCTCCACATAACCAATCCAACACACTTATTTCTGCGGGTCTTCCCAAACAGGTATCCGTAACAGAATTCCCCTTCCTGGTTCCAGGCCACAAAAAAAATTCTTCAAAATATTATAATTACGGGATATAAACCGGCAAAAGTTGTTGTAACGCTTTGTTTTAATAAACTTCAAATCGCCCCGGTTTTTATTGAAAATATTTTTGTGCGTTGCAGCTTCGCTGATTATTAGTACGGGCACGGTCACTAAAATATCTAAAAAAAACAATATACAACAAGAGCCAAAAATAAACCATCTTTAGGCAAACAGTTGACGAATAAAGATCAGTTTAATAATCCAGTTAGCTGTATCAGACATCAAATATACGAAATGTATAAAAACAGTAAGTAGTTTTTTCAATTGAAACATAATTTAATACAATTATTTCAGAGAAAACTATTAGTCTGGAATATATCCGTAAAGAGCCAAAACATATATAGTTGTTTGAGGGATGCAGAACATCCCTTCGTACATTGTTGGGTAATATAGAATTTAAGTGATGTAAAGATAACCCCAGAAGGGGTCTAATGGAAATTGCAGATATTGCTTTTAAAAGAATACAATTTTTTAAAGCATACAATATAATGAAGGAAGAATTATTATATCAATTCACATATTTAAATGAGACATAGATATTTCAGAATGGTACATTGGGTCACTCATTACAAAATGATAATAAATATAGTGTAAAGACAACAAAAGTTTATGAAAAGAGGCAAACGTTGGAATAACTATCGATTAGGTTTTGTTACTCATAACATTTTTTAATAATTCATTAAAAATATATAGTTTTTCATATTGGAAATAGGAATGATTTATTCCTGGTGCAGAATTAGTATTTTCCTCTAATTCTAAGGGTGACTACGATGGAGAAATGAACCTTAATTTGTTTCTACAGTGGTTTGAAAATCAGCTTTTAAAGATCCTGGAGGAACCATCAATTATTGACTGCAATTAAGGAATGACCTAAAGTACATAAAATAAGTTTCATAGAAACCGTGTTAAAGAATGAACTATTATAAATTGTTAATGGATAAATATAAATGAAATGTTTAATTGGAATTTATTTAATTTATTTTTTTTAGAAATAAGCCTGAGAATTCTTGGTACATCAGATTCCTAAAAGTTATGGCCACAGAGTATTACATATTCCTCCCCATCACTGCATATTTAATGCAATTCAGTTGATATGGGGTATAGCAAAGAATTATAACAATAGACATTCATGTCGAGAGGGATATTCAAGCCAGAACTATCTGCATTTATGGAAAGAAGCATTGTCGACAATAACAGCTTCGCTGTGAATGAGCTAGAAAAGACGCATTGAAGAAGAAATTGACAAATGGTGGAATCGGGAGCAAGTTTCTGATATATAATAAACAATCAGCTTAGTTATTCACTTGAGTAGTGATTCTGAAAATGTCAGTCATTTAATGAAACTTTATGAATATTGGTTTATGATTCAATGCTTACAATTACCAAGATAGGGTGATGAAAGAGGAAACAACTAAAAGTCAATATATAATTAATATACTTTAACTGTAGGAAATTGTATTATGTAATATGTGTATTGTAAAATATATGAAAAGATAAATAATACTAACTGTTTTACAGTTATGGCAAATGCATTAATGAGAACGCAGTGATTAAATATAGTTTTATCAACAAATATGTATACAGGTAGTAACAGAACAAACTAAGGAGAAATATCAGAAAAAAAATAGTAATATCAAAAATGCTGTGAGTGAGAACTGAAACAAACTGATCATGTTTGACTGCAGAAAATGCAGGGAATTTAACATCTCATCGTAAATATAATATCCATGAACCATCACTATCGAAAACTTCTGCAAGAACTCCAAATATCTACATAAATATTTTAAAACTCATTTTTACTTAATTTAATTTTACTTAATTTAATTTTTTTTTTTACTTTAATTTATGGATATCGAACGACTTTTTATTTTCTTTTATATCCGCTATAAGTCCATCGGAAGCTCAACAGCTACAAATTAAATTACTTGTGGCAGCAAATTTCTAGTCCATTTTGAATTTATGAATGTGGACTATTGGACAATTTTACAAATTAACATTGGCAACCCTGCATACCACATTCTTCTAATCATCAAGTGGCTAGGTTTAATAATCGTTAGAGCATTCTTTAGCTTAGCGTTAACTTCATTTATAAAGGATTTCAAAATTACAACCCTTCCATGAATGTTAGCTTTGTGGATTTCACGTCGTACTGTTTTTGCTTAAGTGAGCTCTGCTGACACCAATGGCCACAATCCGTTTTAATGTTAGTAGAAATTTGTCAATTAAGTTTGGATTTTGTCCACTATTTCTCTTCGCCGATGGTGTTTTATCATGTTTTGTGTATGCTATCATTATCCTGGATACTGCCGCTCGTAAAATGTCGAACAACATACGATAAACCTACATCTCTCTCAATATATATATATATATGAACATATGAGACATCACCGGTCAGTTTTTAACCGTTCCATATCAAAGATCTATAGACAAATTAGAAAACTTGGCAGGTAAACTGAGCAACACATATGCGTCGCATTATTTATATGGTAGTGGTGTACAGCGAATACATCCAACAAAATGTACTATTTTGCATGGTGTTCATATTATTTTGTCTATCTATTCATTAAATAAGAACTCTCGTATCTTGCATATTATTATCACATATCCTCAAAAATTAATTATTATAAAACATCTAATTTAACCAAATATATATCGCTAAATTAAAAATATTTCAACAGACATTTACAAGTAGTAAATAAACGAGATAAATAAATATGAATAATTATTTTTTATGGCTTGCCATTTCGAAGTCATAATTTTAAAAGTGACTGCAAAACACGCGAAAACACATAAACCGTCCCAGGCGTGAAGCTCACCTCTCCGCCCGAATAACCCCCTCGCCGACTAGCCCCTTGTCCCACCGCGTGACGAAAACTGACACCGTTCCAGGTATATTTTTATTTGACAAAGAAAAATTCCGCCGCCTTCCTTGTCGCCGTTAAATCTTTACGACTACGTTTAATTCGCAACCGTAAAATTTTTCATAATTCGCCGAACGATCACCAGATCCCGGCGATATTTATGGGATTTTTCTGTTTGTTTTATGTTATTCGGGGTGCTGTTTGCGCAAATTGAACATCGGAGATACCCTCCCTGTATTTGCCTTTGGTAAAAGCCTATTGACAATTAGCTATAAATCAAACGAATAAGAATAAGATAAATTGCATCCTTAAACTTCTGAAGCAGTTGATAATAAAGAAAAACATAGATTATAGATAGTAATATATTTTCATATATCAGCATTTGAATGTAATCATATCAAGGGTCGCAACTATGATTTGTTAAACAGGATATAATAAATAATTTTAAGTGATTATCAACCCATTTTCTTATGTTATTTTTTATAGATCCAAATATTTCTTGTATACTATGCAGCTATGTATTACATTATTGTAGAGAATCTAATTAATATGCATAAATAGTAGAATTGTATTAAACTGTTAAGATTTTGGAACTACGAGAGTGGTCAGAGTCAAATATGATCGAGATATATGCTGTGGCACGTTTATTTACTGTTGAAAAAATTTACAAAAAGTTATACTTTTTCTATGTATTTCCCCTCACTAGTTGGGCAACTCGGATAGCCACGAACTTTGTGCGCACGAACTCCTCTAACTCGTCGTCGGTGTTGAATCTTTAACCTTCGAGGGTTTATTTAAATGGTCCAAACATGTGGTAGTAGCAGAGTCATAAATCTGAACTGTAAAGGGGTGTTGCAGTACCTCCCACCCTAATTTCGATCGTGAGACGCGCGGTATGAGGTAACGCGTTATTCTGGAGAAGAATCGCACTTCGTGTTGGAATGCACCTTCGTTTCGAGCAATAAGCGGATATCACGAATGTTTTCAGAAGGTTGGAGTAGTAGGCAGCATTAATTGTACGTTATGTGCGCAGGAAATCGAGGTATAGCACGCCTCGTCGGTCCCAGAACACCGTACACAGAACCTTATCCTCGGACCTGGTTGTCTTCGCTTTGATTGGCGCCCCTCCCTCCTTCTTGCACCACTCATTAGACGACATCTTACTTTCGGGAGTGTAATAGTGTACCCATATCTCGTCTGTAGTGAAGCTTCGCGTTAAAAAACCGTCCCCCTCCGCCTCGTATCGCGTCTGTAAGAGGCGACAAACTTTCAAGCCGTAAATTTTGCTCGAAATTCAACAGTTTCGGAATCTATCGCGCCGCTATTTTGCGATATTGAAGGTATTCGTGGATGATAGACTCTACACTAACAATATTAATTCCGAGTTCAGCCGAAATGTCTCGAACATTCATCCTACGGTCCTCCTAAATGAGTTATTCTACGCGGCTAATGTTGCTTGGTGTGATGCTGGATCGCGGTCGAGGATCATTTGGCCCATTCTCGGAATTTTCGCGGCCATCTTTGAATGCTTTGGTTCATTTAAACACGGCAGCCCTATTCAGGGACTCTCTACCAAACTAATTTCGGAAACGCAGACAAATTTCCGCCTTTTTAACGCCTTTCCACACAGTTCGTAACGGACCCAGGTATCACATAATATAGCCATGACCTTCAAAACATACATGCGCGCCCTCTAAAGCGTTTGTCTCGATCATATTTGAACGACTCTCGTATATGGGTTTTTTAGTTGTCAGTACAATTAAAATAATTTATAGACAATTATAGACAAATTAAACGTATTAGTATGGCAGAGAGGCAAATGAAAATTTTAAAATTAAAAACTGACGACAGTCGTCATAGCAATCAGTCACGGACCTTTATATAGTTCCTGCCTCCAAAGGACGAAAATGTTTCATCACAAAGCTATCAAAAACAATTGCTATACCTCCTATCACACAGGAGCCAGTATTTTTCGACTTATACAACAAAATCTTAGACAATAATCAAAATTTGAGTTCCATAGTATCTCGGAGATTATTCCTTCAAATCCTTCATCAGAGTATATTCATCTATAGGAGTAGGTAACACATCATTGCTATTAGCTAGCTAATAGCAGCTAAAACATGGCTTATATGCTCTGACATATCCATTAGCGGTGCAGACCCTTGAACTGTACGGTCTGGTTATATCTAGAAACAACATTATATTCGTTTGGATCCCCAGCCACAAGGGTATACCAGAGAACGAATTGGCGGATGATCTCGCCAAAATCAAAGATTTTCTGTTTTTTTTTTAAATTGGTCAATTAAAAACTATTACTTTTCCGCTGCTACCTCTTTAGGGAATAGAGATTTGCAAATAAAATTAGACAGGCTATTAATTGGTCCCTGAAAATTTACCCAATTCTCCCCAATTAATCCAACTGAGGAACCTCTGTGTCTTAATTGTGAGGACCCAATATTCGTCTCCCATATTTTCGTGAAATTCAGAAATTTTTTAATTATCAGAATAATTCACGACTTACTTGATTCATTGAATAATATGCTTCCTCAATTTTTTTCTTAAAAATATTTTATTTTTCTCTTTTTAGTATTAGATATTTACTCAATAAATTACACAGTTATTTTATTTAATATAACAATGATTAGGTCAAGTAAAGGTGCAGCTCGTATGAGGAGAAATAGGAATAAATAGACAATGATTGGAAATAAGAAGCGCCTCAGGCCCCGGGATACACAGCCTAGGTAATTTAACAAATGTTCTAATTAAACAAAAACCTTCCGAGAACCGGACCCGCAACCTCCGGTTGGGAACAAAACGCTTTAACCATTACACCATAGAAGCAGTTGTCATCAATATTTCCAGGAGGTCTTATATGTTATAGTTAGCGTTTAAAAAGCAAACTGAATTGCTTTTGCACTGAATGGTTTCCGTCACATCAGCTCAACAATAATCAACAATAATCAAATATCTGATTATTTTAGATAAAAAATCTAAATGTAAAAACTTTGTACGTGGTTTTGAAATTTGGACGTTTTCCTCGATTTAAATCCCCCCCCCTTCCGCTAACTGTTCCTAATTTGGTTCTAATGTGATCACCTCAGAAGTGCACTCTTTCGAATAATAAGAAAAGAATTTCGAAAATCGACTCACTACTGATGGAGAAATCGGCGAACATACATTACAAAAATATACAGCCGAAAATAGAACCTTCTCCTTTTTCAAAATCGGTTAAAAAGGAAGTCTAGAACAGTTGTGGCTAATCGTCAGCTGTGACGATTTATTACTTAGTAAAGAAGGCTTTATTCATTGAGTAGTTTGTATATTTTTCAAATTCTAACTATAGATTGATTATATTGGCGATTAAAATATGTTCTTACTTAAATTTACTTTTAAACTTTACTTGAAACTTACATAACCTATTATAAATTAAATGACAATTTATATGAAATTATTTACACCTGAAACTGTTTACCATTACAATACAATTCTCTATTATCCTCAACTATCCCTAGTAAAGATGGTTACAGCTATTATCCTCTTATACTATTATAATATATTGAATTAACAGGGGGTAAGTTTTTAATTTTAAAAACCCCATAGAGGTATCCGGGTTAAATAAAAGTTGTAACAGACAGTAAATCTAATGCATTAAAAGAACAACGAAAACAATCCTTCGTCCACTACCCCTATCTCACCCTGTTTATTTTTCATCTGAAAAGGATAACAAAAGATTATTGAAAATCAATCAGGCGAAACTGAAATTGAACACATCAAAAGTTCGCGCACAAACCCAAACGTAGATATCTCCACTGCCGTTATTGCATCTGTTCGGTCCCTCTGTTTCAGTCGAATCATACGAATGCCGAGCCTTCCATAAAAAATTAAAAAATACCATTCACTAACCTTCTATTCTCCACATACTTCTAAAAAATACTTTGTATTTTCGGATATGTTTTATGTGCAGTTAAATACTACTGATTGTTATTTGCAGCTACGATGATTTTATCGAAGTTGCTTATAATATAACATCCATTTTATTCATTGAATACTATATTTGTTACTAATTGACAAGTATCAACAAATATATCAAATATCATAATCACACTGCAATAATATCTACTACTAGTGACTACTACTGACA
Source organism: Rhynchophorus ferrugineus (assembly GCF_030347505.1). Taxonomy (NCBI): domain Eukaryota; kingdom Metazoa; phylum Arthropoda; class Insecta; order Coleoptera; family Curculionidae; genus Rhynchophorus; species Rhynchophorus ferrugineus. The sequence continues at coordinate 49,963,980 of NW_027472580.1, forward strand.
TCTATCATATTATTTCTTTCCTTAAAATATTTAAAGTTACATTAGTTTATTTAAAATATAAAAAACATAACTAAATATTCGTGATATTTTCCAGAAGTCAAAGAATGTTTCAACATTGTAAAACTTTTTGTGTTGTGTTGGATCTGCAGATTTGAACAATTTAATAATTCTGGAAAGATAACTATATATAGCGTCTGGCATCATATAAATTGATAATGTCAAAACGTCCAATGTTGCCTTATAAACTTTGAGTTTTCATTCATTTTGGCGTTGACATAAAAAAAATTCTATATTTTGAAATAAAATAGTGAAACAAAAATGTTATTGTAAAAAAAATATTTTAACATTATTAGTACATCTAATGCATATAACAGTTCAATTGAAAAGTGGCCGGCCTGAGACGTAGATGGCGCTACTATCGTTAAATCCCTATGATTTTTTTAGTTAGCCCTAGCCCTCAAAAGATGCGTGTATAAAATTGACAGCTATCTGATTATTAGTTTGTGAATTATAGCATTTTGAGTGAAGCAACTTTTGTTATTATGAAAAAAATGGAATCTTGCGTGTTGATAAAATATTGTTTTTTGAAGGGAAAAAATACAGTTGAAGCAAAAACTTGACTTGATGTCGAGTTTTCGGACACTGCCCCATTAAAATCAAACTTCAAGGATTGGTACGTTAAGTTTAGGAGTGGTGAAATGAGCACTAATAAAAAATCCACAAAATTATTTTGTGTACATCATATCATTCACGAATATTTTTGTATTAGAAAGCTCCGTGCAAAGCGGGTGTCACGTGAGCTCACTTTTGACAAAAAACAACGACGAGTTGATGATTCAGAGCAATGTTTGAAGATGATCAAGCGTAATAAACTCGATTTTTTGCGTCGATATATGACAATGGATGAAACATGGCTCCATCATTTCACTCCGAAGTCCAATCTACAGTCATCCGAGTGGACTGCACACAATAAACCCGCTCCAAAGCATGAGAAAATAGTCGGCTGGCAAGGTTATAGCGTCTGTATTTTGGGATGCGAATGTAATAATTTTCATTGACTACATTGAAAAGGGAAGGACCATCAATAGCGACTATTACATAGCGTTACTGGGTCAAGTAAGACAATGCACGGTGTCACAAGTCAGTGAAAATGATGGTAAACATCCATGAATTGAGCTTCAAATTGCTTCGTCATCCACCGTATTCTCCAGATCTGGCCCCCAGCGTCTATTTCCTGTTCTCAAATCTCAAAAGAATGCTCGCTGGGAAGAAATGTTCGTCGAATGAAAAGCTGATCGCCCAAACTGAGGCCTATTTTGAAGCAAAGGACAAATCGTACTACAAAAATGGTATCGAAAAGTTGGAAGATCGCTGTAATCAATATATCACCCTTGAAGGGAATTAAGTTTATTAAGTTGAGTAAAAAAACTAATTTTGGCAAAAAAAAACGTGTTTTACTATGGTAGGTTGGGAACTTTTCAATTGACCTATTATTTCTTATCATTATTATAGGGTCATAATAGGTAGTAGATGTAAATACAAGACTTTGTGTTATATTTACATTGAACTCTTTTCCAATTATTTTCTAATGATCATTCAATCATCACTGTGACTTTCGGAATCGCTTTTAAACTAAATAACTAAGCTGTTAATTTCCAATATATATAACACTTGTTCATAATTCCATCATTTGTCAATTTCTTTCTCTATATATCTTATTGGGTTCAATCAAAGCGAAGGTGTTATTGTAGATAATGCTTCTTTACACATATCCTGACAGTTCTTGCTTTTATATTCTTTTCAACCTAAATGTCGGTTGTAATAAATCTTTGCTACGCCCATATCAATTCGACTGAATCTAGAATGTTGAATATACAGTAGTAGGGAGAAGGACGTAATACTCTGTGGCCATATTGTTCAGTAATCTGATCCACCATGTATCTTTTTTCCAGGACTATTTCTAAAATACTCAATTACATAAAATGCAATGAAATATTTTATTTAGATTTGCCGAGAAACAAGTTAAAAAAGTTCAAACTTTGGAATGGATTCTTCAATGTATATTTTATGTACTGTAAACCATTCCTTAATACTTGCTTCTGTCCATGTATCACATGTGCTATTGGTATCTTCTCCACCATTGTACTATGGTATGGTTGAACATATGACACTCTTGAACTTAAAAGAAAACACTATCTTTACGCCAAGAAAAAAATCTTTCCTATTTTCAGCATGACGAATAATATATATGCAAAGAATTGTTAATACATGTTATGACTAACAAAACCTATTCAATTGTGATTCTAAAGATTACCTGTTTCCATCAACTTTTATTTTAAATAATTCTATTCCTATAAAATCAATGCCTGGAAGTTTCCTTACACCTATATTATATTATAGAAATATAATTATTACCCATTATATACATTGAATAAAATTACTCACTGTTCTTATAGAGTTCATATATTTGATCTCTGATAGAGATAACATCAAGGTGATATTGATTCGACATCCGCTTTGTATGAGTTTGTTGACAGTTTTTTTTTTCGGTGTATCCAAGATTATATTGTTTTTAATTTTTTGAGATATTTTACTGATTGTGACTGAAATATTCAGTGCAGTTGCAACACGCTGGAAAATATTTTCAGTAAAAGCAGTAGCAACTTATTATTTAACAGTAAAAATGCTTACCCCTCTAACACATTTTACTGGCAAGAGGGAGCCTCCACTATCTCGTTCCCATTAGAATTAACGGACTAAAGACGCAATCTGTTTCAGACTGTGACTGTCCAACGGCTTTGGCATTTTCAAACAAAGTAACTATTAAAAGCTTTTTGAAATATATTAAAACAACCGTGAAAACAACGATTGACGGTTTACAACCTGTAGTACTTAAAAATAACATTTTTGAAAAATTTTGGAGGCGTTTGACAACTAGACGACGTTTATAGGCTGATTCGGTTAAATGTTCAAAACTACCACATAACATTGGGTCTCTTTTTAACTCGAATAAAATGAGAAGGAAAATATAGTCTGATTCTAAAATGCATTTACAAAGTGCGGCAGGCAATACAATAAACATCTTGATAAGGTGAGTTCACTGTTATTTTGAAGATACTATATGAATAGCTTTATTGCAATGCCATATTTCATTCAATCCAATAACAGTAGCTTATAACTGAAACTGCAAATTCAACATCGATTTATTGGATCCCAAATCAGGTCCGCATTAGTTAACTGAGAGCGTTCTGAAATTGGCTCTTAAGCGAGCTATGTACTCACTAAGATATCGGCAACCTGCCGGCCCATTAATGCAAGACTCTTCAATACTCCATTGTTCTAGTTACTTGAAATTGGATTTTACGATATTATATACACTGTCAAAGTTATTACGAATTTTAATGTTTCCTTAAACCATACATAGAAGGTATATATCACTGTATTTTGGCTACATATATATATATATATATATATATATGAAGTGACTACAATAAGTCAAATGCTGCATTAATTAGAAGATGCCAATCAAAATCTACTAATGCATATATTATATCAAATTGTTGATTATCTGTTACTTTATAAACCAAACGTTGCCATAAAATAATTTATATCGATATCAGAATAATAAATAATATCGATCAAAGCAAATGCTATCACATCATTCCCCAGTATTCGATTAAAATTAAATCCTTTAGTCGATCCTATCTGTTCTTTTCCACTTCCCCACCTCACTTCCTATTCGCCATTCCCAGCGATAATAGCAGATGCTAAGTCTATCGCATTTTGATTTCAAACAATCGACGCATCCAGGGAACCATGGATAATGAAGATATGCGTGGAAATCTGGCGGAAAACTTAACTCATTGTTTCGTATAAACGGCTTTAATTTAATACTTCCGAGAAGAACAATCTATATAGGTAATGAAACGTGTAGGGTTAAAAAAAAACATTTTGTTATTTTAATTTAAGAGTTATATTTTAGTTTAATTGAAAGAAGTAGCGAGTTGTTCGAATTATTGTCTATCCGATCATATTTTAATCTAAACAAAACCTTTAATTCTAAACCCTTCACTCAGCAAGTCCCATAGCTCGACAAAATTCCATATTCTTTTTTATATATAACAACATATAACATATACATGATTGCAGTTATAATACGATCATTTATATTAGAGATGCTGAAAAAATATCGATATATAGTTATATGGATATTTTTTAATCGATATTTTTCAATATTTAAAAAAAATAATAAAGATATTTCTTAAACATTATGAAATACATCAGAAAATTGGTATTGAATTTTTAATATGGATATATCGAAATATCAATTTTTTTCTCGCCAGCTAACACCCCTAATTTATATATTATATAAACGAACGAAAGATAAATAAATGATTATGATCAGAAATGTATTATTTTTGGAATTCAATTAATTTCAAATAATTTTCTGGGTATTACCAAATTCAATATTATATATATTAAAATGGGATGCTTGCTATGTTCAAGGAAATCATTAGCAAGATCAGAAGACATTTGATTTGGTGAGAATCAGCAAATCTTCTGATATAGTCCGTAACCACATCCAACAACACAAACGCGTACATACCAAGGCGTATTCATAATGTACTTCAGCACCTTATTTTTGAACATTTGAATCATATTGGTCACTGGTGCAGCCCCACAGCTGATTTCCATAGCTCCACACTGGTGTCAGTATCTGCTGATTTAAAATAATTAACAACACATTTTCCTGAACTTGATGTTGAGCTCTATTTTAAGACATATAGTGGCGTAATTCTCTAATTTGTGTATTTAATGTGTGTAGATTTTGCTTCATTTAATCTCATTCGCCATTTTTTAATCCAGATAGCAATTTTATCAAAAGAAGATTGGAGTTTCCGGGTTGAGCAGTTTGTAGTCTCATATGAGTCAGTATAATGTTGCGGGGAGATCACTGATGTAAAAGAGATAATGTCCTCTAATTGCTAGGATAGTCGCATAGATGTTTTAAATTTTTTTTTCATCGTCATTTCGCGACTATACAACAGTACGGTGTTGATATAAAGGGGAAGGGCACAGACAAAAATTGTATATAAAAAATAACAAATTAAAAAATAAATAAAATTAATAATGCAAACAGGGGGGCTAATAGTATAAATAATGTATATACAATTTTAAAATAGATACAAATACAGGACTATAGCCGCAACCATAACAAAGTGTAGGTTCTATCTAGACAGCACACATTAACACCCATACCGAAGTGGTAATGGTTATTTGGTCAGTAAGATTTAACTTAGCATAGGCTAGATTCTATGGAGAAAATCGATTTCTCGTAGAAATCCAAGGAGTGTGTCTGCATTTTCTCCTACTTTGCAGTCCCTACTTAGCTCTAATCGGGATAAGCCGTGGATAGCCGTTCACTATATGGTAGACTGAAATAAGGGTACGGTGACAAAACTCACGGTGAGCAGACGGGCTCTAAGTGATCAAGTGGCCGTGCGAGAAACGACAATGGCCAAAACTCAATCGATTCTGATCTACGGCATGGTGACGAAAAGTAGGAACGCGAAGAAAAAAGAAAAAAAAAACAGCTTTAACCTCAAGAAGCCTGTTGTAGTTGGCCCTCTGGGCCATACGACGTTGTAGCTCGTTCTTTGTGAAACAATATACAAATGGGATAAAGTCAGTATTGTTACAAATATTTATGATGGAGAGTAAACCACAGTAAACTTGTCCTGATCCCATTCAGATAGAGGATACGGATGATTGACAGTGAGTCGGTGACCAGTGGATGGTTGAACTTCTGTTCCAGGAAACATTCGAGAGCATTTCGGGAGTTGATTAGCCATTCTTTGAAGGATTGTATTGTGATGTAGGATAAAGCTTTGAATATCGCGAAGAGTTCAGAGGTGAATACTGAACGCTGTCCAGGCAGCTTGAAACGTAATGCTGGGTTGTCTACCACAATGGCACTGCCAAGCTCACTGTGAGATTTAGAGCCATCGGTATATATGTGTTGCGGCCAGGGTAAGAGTGGAGAAGTTCACAAACTTATACCGAATAAGGTAAGGACAATGTTCTCTTTTATAAAACTGACATATTGATTCATATTTGTGATGGTATATAGAGAAGTGGGTAATATCCGACAAAGAATAACTTTCCCCGTTATGTCAGTAATCAGTCAATATAAATACGTAGACTTTACGCCATCTAGAATAGTAGGTAGAGTCCAGTTGGTAAAATAAGGTAACATGCTCTGTTAGATGAAACATGCTTTTATTTGTTATATTTCTTATCTGTCTCGGTCATTTTCTGAATCTTGTGTTTGACTGTTTCTCTTCTGTGACTATGTCGATCCAATATTAATCTACTGCAAGGCATTATTTTGATTAGGTGGTACATTAGGCACTAATCAAAGAATAATTCGAAAGCGAAAAAAGAATATTAACATTATGTATGCTCAGTAAAATCTTAATTTACAAATTAACGTATTACTGTTATTATGGTTTACTTGTATCAATACACAAATAAGACGAGTGCGGACAAGTACATATGTATTACCCAAATTAATATGAAATTAATTAACTACCTAAACCAAAGTTAAGAGCACATACAAGATACACTATGCAAGTTTGTGTAGTTTGGTTTGCTTCAATCTTTTAGTTTCCCGGCCGTTGTCTAGTAACTAAATTATTTCCACGTTGCCGTGATTTAGTAACCTTATCTAAGGTTTCAAGGTGAAATCTTTGTTAAATTCATTTAATTCTGAGATCGCTATTTAATTATTTAATTAAGTTACATATGGAAAAGTAGTGAATTTAAAAAATAATAATAATTCAGGCCCTGAAATATCGCTAGTAAAAGCCTATACTTTTTTAAAGAAAAATCGCCTTATGATACTTCTGATCTTGTAATTCAAGTTCAACTCGTAACATTTAGAATTATTTTAGTATTTTAAACATGGCTTTAAAAATTAACATTATTGGTGTCTACCTATTGGATTCAATTTCTTCACTATTTGAATCTTATGGGCAAGTATCTTCATCAGTATGTACAAGAGGAAGGTGAAAATATCTCAACTTAACAATGAAATCCTGTGATTTTCAATTAAAAGGTCATTTAATTCTTCTACATATTCGCCCTTCAATTCAACACAGTTAGTTCAATATTTCTCTTAACTTCCCCATCGGTTGTGAACTAATAGAAAATGGGGTGCTAAACAAATTGTACTTCAAATTACTCAGTTTTCCAATCGCTAACGCACCATGGTGTTTAGGTGTGTGGTCCTGGCGTAATATTATTTTTATTTCATTGCAAATTTTGACATCCGTCTGATGAAGAATATTGAAATCATATTTTATTTATTTTTTCTTTTGCTTTAATTTTTTTCCACCTTTTTTAAAAGTAATCAATTAACAGGACCTCTTTCACATCTCTAAACTCATTGGGAATGACCTTTTCGGCAGATATGATGCACTTCACTTTCTTTGACGCCAAACCACCGGCCGGCTTCCTTACACCGTTTCGACTACCGCTTCGTTACTAATTTGTAGTACTGTACTATTAAAACCAACAATTACGCGAAAGTAGTTTGAGTTAAGTTTTCACCTATCCTCCGATATCCGCATAGCCTGAGCTATCACACCCAATTCACACAATTTCATACATATTTTCACTAGTTCCCGGTTTCTGGTAGCGCTTCGCCTAGTGGCATAAAAGGAACACAGTCTCCATAAAATTTCACCAACTTCGGGAAAATTTTGCTAGGGGTTAATCTAGCCATAACGAAGAATGTTATCACCATGCTATATTTCCTCTCTGACGAAATATTCAGAAGACGAATATATTATCGAACTATTTGAAAGATGTAAGTAAAAATGTGTTATACGAAGTAGTAGTATGTGCACCCAGGCAGGAAATACATTATAATTTTTTCTTGACCAGAACGCCATCTCTGTGGCGAATCGAGAACTTTTCACCTTACCCTCTGTGTATACGTCATTTACAACTTTGAAGTTATTTTTTTTGAAGAACTTGTTCTCTTTTCTCTCATCTTTCAACCTCGTTTTAAATAAATTAGGGTTTGAACCCTATAGAAAAGTACGTCAAAGAGTTACATAGATTCGAATGTTATAATAGATACAGAATGGTACGTCATGTAGCAACTCAGTAAACTTGCATCAATATGAATCCGTTTACCCCACAACAAGAAGCTTTCAAAATATAGAGATCTTTTAAATATAATATTTAACTCAGAAAGTAAAGTAAGTAGAAATTTAATGAATATTGGGCTTTAATATATTAAACTAATATGACTAAGATAATTGAAATATTTCAACATCATACGACACCATAGAACATGACTAAGTAAATACAAATAATAAGGGAATATAAAAAAACAAAGCATGAGCTTAATCGTGATGCACCCCTTCGGTAATTTCACATTCCCGAAAAACAATTGGAATGATTTGGATCTGTTCTGTTGCATAGAAACGAATTCATTAGTTCGGAAATTTCCAAGCACGATCCAAAATTACTATACCATTTTATGCCGTAATAACAATTATAATAATTATTATTATATTGTCATGTAAATTGCACTCCTCTAATGACGGCATTTTATGTGCCTGTGGGAGCACTTTGCTTTCATTTTCAATTTTTTAACTCAATATGATTATTACAATGTGATACCAACATATACATTACAATTATACGTTACAGAAGATATTAAAAATGTTACAATAATTGTGTGTAAGTTTCCTACTAAGAAATAATTAGTCGAAAACTATTAAAATGTATTTTCACGGCCTTTATTTTATTTTGTTCAATGCATATTATTTTCCATATTAAAATATTTCAAATGAGAATGATAATGGCTGATGCCTGGTTTATAACACATAATAAAATATAGAATCAGCAGTCGTGGCCGAGCGGTTAAGGCGTCTGACTAGAAATCAGATTCCCTCTGGGAGCGTAGGTTCGAATCCTACCGACTGCGAGTTGATTTTTTATTTTTATATTCATATTTATTAAACTAAGTTAAGAAATTATAACTGTTTACTCCCACAATATGATTAAAAGTTTTTTTACTCCGTAAGTCTTTAACATATAGCTTGTTAATATCCCGAAACCAACATTCAGAATTTACTTCATTGACTTTAGTTAAACTGACACCTTTTTATTTACATTGTTTGAATAAAGGAATTATTAAAAAACAACAGAATGATGTTGGAATGACAATTGTTCCGTAGTTACTCGAAGCGTTTCATATCATATGGTGTAAGTGTAGTACCGCGCTAAAAACGATTCTTTTATGTTTGATCGTAAAATCGGGCATAGAGTTTTGTTTATGTTTGAATATGATGGAGCCGGATATATCGCGTGTGCTCTACTTTCAACAAGTCATCACTTAAAATATTTTCCTTTATATGCAATTGCTACTTGCCTATCATCAAGTAAGTATTATCAACGCGCATTAAAAGATTCTGGTGCAAAATATTAAGTTATATTCATTATTATATTGCGAAATTGCTTTAAAAGATGATGGTGAATTAAGAGAGAATTAAGTCACTGGAAAACAATGATGACTTTAGTTTGGTTCGACCCTATAAACAACAGTAATGAAAATAATTAATTTCGTAAGAGAATACCTGAAAATTTGGGCGATCCTAAGCTTTAGTATAGGAATTGATAAATGCATTAACACTATGCATTAATTGTTTAATATTACATATTTGCCAAAAGACGTTCAACGGAAATAGGTAAAGGTAAAATTAGGTAAAGATGCCATAATTTTTTATTATAGGAGACTAAGATTACCAGATATTAACAGTTTGTTCAATAGACAATAAGTTTCTTATGTGATTTACATTTTATAATAGTACGTAGAAGATAGCTTCAATAAGAACTCCTACACTTATAAACTAGAACTTAATTTAATTATGATTATATCTTATTCTAAAGACTATTATATGTGTTTATTAATCAGCTAGTATGGTAGTATACGTCCTAGCCTACGCAATTCGCTGACATCGGACACATTTAAGCAAGTTTAAGGCCAAGTTGTTTACATTTTATTAATCCAAATGTATTCCCAGATATTTATCATTTTCTGCTTACTGTAGTTCACAATTACTAATAAACACATGTTATAGCTAGTAGTGACTAATAGAGCAATATTTTTATCAATTAAGTTTATTTTTATTTAGTTAACCAATCAGTAACCTTGTTCAATTCTTACATGTTTGTTACGGAAACCAAATTGAATTTCCCTGAAATATTATTTCATTATTTTATTATTTTGATCCGCTTTCTTTATAATTATTCTGTAAATTGTACAATCGTTACAGGGTATTATATATAATGCGATATTTTCTATACATACAGTAATGTTTTGATATAACACATCCATTTAAATTAGATATTTCGGAAGGAAAAAAAGATTCAGAAACAGAAAAAGAAAAAGAAATTCAAGATCTTTTATAGATGTTTATAAAATACTTCAACTTTTTTTATTGTCCTTGGTCCTTGTAAGTATTATCATTATATTTAACAGGTGGATTATGTTGCCTTTAGTAATAATATTAAAAAGCCTGTTTAAGATAAATAGAGACTTAAAACGGAAATTTTCGCCTTGATTACATGGTATATCCTCCTCAAAATCGAAATCGTATAAACACAAGTTAAAAGAACTAGGGAATCTAATCTTCCATAAAATTAGAAATAAACTAATATATCAACGACTGATCTGATGATAATAAAAGGAATAAGAAAAACGGATCTCCGAAATAGCAGGAGAAAAGTATATACAGGACTTGTTAGCAGGATGATTTTGATAAAAAGCAACTTAACACCCTCGGGAGCGGCTCAGCCACACAAGACGTGGGCCTTCTGGGGGGCGGTGTAATAACAGAGCCGCCAGCGTAAACGGTCTGGGCCGGCGGACGTGAGCCTCATGCCAACTGTCATTGGGGGTGGCGGTCTGGGGGGTAAACCAACTTCTTGGACGCCATAGTTAGAAATTAGAAAGCCAACTGGAAACTTCTTGTTTTGTTTCCACAACGTGACGCACTCATCCACAGTTTTAACGTAAATATTACATAAAGTTAGTTTATATTATTCTAAAGTGAATAAACACTTTGTATTTGCTATTTTATTGATTTACCATTTTGGAAAAATACTATTTGAATTTTTGATATTTTATATATTCAATAACCTTGCTATTTCTTTATTAACAGATTTGAATGATTTTAGAAAGATTTTTAAGTCAGTTTTGGTTTTAAATATTAAGATATTTTAAAAATGAACTGTTTACTCAACCTCACATTTTATTTTCTGTGTCTTTAACATGAAAACAAAAAAAAGGCGAAAATAAACATAATTTTATTCGGAGATAATTTATATATTTAGAGATTGATTTATGCACCAATTTGTTTCTTGTTTTAGTTATCTACTGATAAATTATCCATTTAATTAGTTTTTAATCAATTGAACGTTTGAATACTTGATTTTTTTATGAAATATATGCATTTCATCAAATACCATTTATTTTATATCTAATAATATAGGCTAGTTTATTAAGGGAAAAGTTCTTTTCAAATCAATTTCTAGGTCTAAAAACTATTATTTATCGTTTTATTGTCAAACTACAATTATTTCCAAAGAAATGTAAATATTAGTTTAGTACCATTACTTACTAATTTGCGTTTAAATTTAAAAATAGTAATGTGTGAGTAATGCTGTTAAAATGCCACCTAATGCTGTTAAAAAATATGGAAAGTCATACTTCGAACAAAGTTTAATTTGTTTTAATGAACAAATAGGCAAAGTTTAGTTTATCAGTTGTTTAGTTTAGTTTAGTTGTATATGATTCACTTTCAAAATATCCCACATAAACATCTAATGTGGTTAATTCACGACACTCTTGTGTGAATTACTCACATCATTGACATCAATCTGATCAATGCTGGTAATGCCATCATAGTTTCATTACCCAAAATTGTGACTGGTCATCATCAACAACTATTTTCAGTCCATAACCCTCAGTAATTAGTCCTTATTTTTCATTAAACACGCTGGTATTGGTATCTCCATTGAATAGTCTCTAGAGTTAAAGCTAATACAATTAGTATTATTCAATAACTATCATTTTCGGTCAAAACTATAGCCCTCTTCCGTACGGTTGAATTTTGTACGAGTACATGTCTCAAAAAGACTAGTCCTAACGCACAATTTAACTCTAATAATTGAATTATTAACAAGTGTTCTAAAACCAGGCGGTGAAATGCATGACGCATACCTGGTTGCGGAGACTTGCCCTGGAGTGACAAGTTGGACCGGGTTATGTGGGACTGCCTCTGGGCTTACCAATACAATAAACCGAAACCGCCTCACAGTTGACCCCTGTGGGTCGCTACTGCTACTGCACTAATTTTGGGGATATGGCACCCGCTGATCGGGCAGCCGTTATTGGGCACGAGGACCCGGCGATTGTATTGTTTCAGTCATATGGTGGCAAAAGTTATGACTGCAGCGACGGATGAGGTCGCTTCAGCCTGGAAAAGGGTGGGGAGGTTAGGGGTGATGCGGTGACTAAGTGACTAAGCTCCCAACATGTCGACCAGCTCGCGAACAAGCGCGTTTTCAGAAGAACTTGAGCTGAGTTGTTGTTTGTGGAATGATTGAGATATGAAGTGCTTGATTTCTGGAGTGTCAGTTTCCCTATCAGTTTGATTATTTCCGACAAGCCATGGAGCGTTTAAGATTCTCCTGAGGAGCTTATTTTGGAAAACTTGAAGCCATTTGAACTGGTTGGGTGTAACAAACTTGAAGCAGACATTAGATACGTAGAGGAGTACGGACCGAATTAACATCTTGTAAAATAAGCATTTGTTGGAGATGGAGATTCATTCCTTAACTAAAATAGTATTTTAAAGTAAATCAATAGTTTTGCATGTTAAACTCTTTCACATTTCTTCTGCATGAATTCGGCATCAGCAGTTCACTTCAATCATTGAAAATTCACTTAGATAGGCCATTTTCCTCTAAATAATTCTACTCATATGTTGCTTATATGAAAATATATCTGCACCTGTATCATTTATTATTAAGCAATGAAGATTTGGAATAATTTAGAATGATTTATGAACTTAAATATTCATTGTTCTAAAAGAAAATTAATTTTTAAAATATATATGTTAACTCAGTTTTACTAACATTTACTTTTAACTTTCAAGTTTCGTTTGGGATTAGTAGGATCCTGATATAATTTTCCATTATACAGAATGGACTGTAGGTATAGATTTTGAAATAAAAATATGATATTTAATATGATATAAATTTGTTACGTTATATAGAGGATTATGAAAATATAAAGGTTAATTATTAACCGAAAATATAGATTAAGATGTAAAACTACAACTAAACCACTATGAATATAAAAAAAACAATTTAAAAAAAACTTCTAACTTGACTACCATAGTTACTGATTATTCAATTTCAAATAATTAAGTCGGTCTTTACCATGACTGGAGATACAGGAAGGATGTAGATTACGTCAGTGACCAACATTAAAACGACCACAGCTGAATTATGACTGTTTTGATAATTTCCAGTGGTCCGCAGGAGTTAATCTAAAAGAGGAGCGGACGACGACCGATTTTTAATTAGGAAATTTTAATCAGCGCTACTCATTTACGACTCCGAGGGGGTTCGGTTCTGCAAAATGGATCCAGTCCTAATCAAACAGTGATCTCGGCTTGTGCCGGATTAGGGACGTGTTAAAAGTTGCTACTCGTTTGTTTTATCGTCGTACAGGGATTCCGTTATGCAAGGAAACATGTTCATATTATGTCGCTCATAAAAGACCGATCAATATACATTTTCGGTCTAATTTGCTTGAAGATATAAAAATACTGAAGAAAACAATATGGTAAATAGCTTTTAAATTCTAACCATAAATACTCATACTAAATTTTTTCACAAAACGAAAACAAATATTTCGTCCAATATAAGCTCGCATCATTACGACATCGAATTTCCAATTGCTGTTTGCATTGTTTTCCGTTTTATTAATTCCGTTTAAGAACATACCGCATTTTTCCTTGTAACTTTATTCTAGTTAAAAAGATACACTACGTTGTCTGATTCGTTCGAACTTGCGTATAAATTTCGCCTGGATATCAGCGAAATTATTTAACAAATTAGTGATAACAATTAGAAGTTATAAACTAACTGACAAACGCAGTTATAGCGCTTTGATTGTTTTGATAAAATTTAAATTCTTGCTTCATATTTGTGATTACTCTTCGAACTATCGTATTCTCAAATGAAACTTGGAGCCACTCATGGCAGAACGACAATAATATAGCGAAAATACAACAAAAGTTGATGGAAAAACGTAAAAGGTATGAATGAAGGACTGCTTGAACTTGCGGAAAGAAATATTGTCTACAATAAAAACTTGTAAAAAAGTTGACCACTACATAAAAAACTTACCTAGAATTCTACCTCATGGGTGTTGTGGAAAATAGTTCAATGTAAATATAATAAAACAACCCTACACTACACACTGTTGTGGCTGTCCTTCGACTATATAAGCATTAGATGCACTGCAATATTAAAATGAATTATATCCGATAACATTATTTTATTTCATTATTTAGGATATTTTTAAATTAGAAGCTTATTATGTCAAAGCCAAAATAACTAAAGGCAGAATTGATGGAACAACATTTATTGTGTTGTATTATTATCTATTATTTTCTGATATCTGTTCTATTATTTTCTTACTTGTTATAGTCTGCAAAGTAACGCCCACCTACTCATCGAACACAAACACAAACAAATGAGAAGGTCGGTTAAAAATGCTCATTCGTCTATTTTTTCAACACTGTCAATAATAATGTTTGTTTGTCAAATTAAATAACCCTAGAATAATGACGAATCACAGGATGATCTACCTTTGCAATAGTCATATATTTAGTTACAATACTTCTCTGCCAACTATCATGCAGTGAAAGTTATCTGGTTGAGTATTCTAACATTTACAATTACAAATACTATTCCGTATATATTATTTCAGCCTTTTCTAGAAAATATATTTAAGACCAAATTACAAATTTTCTAGAATTAATAGCGCATCTGACAAAGTAAATATACCGTACTTATATGACCCTTTTTGCTAATATCCAACTGAAACAGCTTGAAGATGCCAAATACCGCTCCTGTAACAAAATATATAAATATTTTAATTACTTAAAAAAATAATTTTACAAGATGATGAACTACTTAAGAAAGATCGAAATGAACGCAGTCAAAACTACATTTCACACATAACTGAACACACATGGTTGACCCACAGCACACATGAATTAATCATCTATATCAGGATAGGCAATTCAATTCCATCCGTTAAAAATAAAACAATAGCACCCTTTTTAATTATTTATATTTAATTATTTGTTAGCATTATGCTAGAGCATATTTCCTTAACTTAAAATACTGTAAGTAAATAAGTAATGAAGTTATGTTCTTACGGATTTACAGAAAACTTACAAATTAACAAAAAGATAAAAATTGATTGTTTTTTTGTTGATGCTTTAAGAAGGCAGTTACTATAGTGGGTTTTTCGTCAAATTTGTTTCTGAAACGGGAAATAGTTTCAAAGTGTATCGGTGCGCTGAAGGTGAGTGCGCCGTATATGGATTATGTGTGAGTAATGTCAGAATTAATTTCCTAATTTTTTCCCAAAAATTTGGAACTGGTATTGACCAGACAACCGTAGAAAAAATCAATTGATTGATTGAAAAATATCGAAGTAGGCCGATATATTTCATCTTGGAACGTCACTATGTGGATAAAATCCACTATAAAACAGTTTTAAATGAGCTGATTGAATCTAACCAAACCATCACTAGAAGATACAATCCTCTGCTATCAAGGACTAATGATATTGAAGCAGACAATAAAAAAGAGGCAGAATTGATTAATAGGAAGGCATTGTCTTGTGTTAGAGCAAGGTTGGACTACATCTTTAGTTTTTGAAGTTTTAATCTACGCTCAACTCTTAAAAATCGATGTAAAATGTCTTAAAACGAATTATGTGTCAAATTATGAAAATGGTCTCATCAGTAAATGTTATATGTTCTGAATATGGGGCGACCTAATTTTCTTCTGAAGCTGAGAAGTTGCAATAGAGGAAGTTTGTGTTTTATTTAAGTCAAGCCATATTATATTAATTAATGCAAAAATTACAAATGGTAATTAAGGCCTAAATGATGCAAAGCAAATAAAGAAAAATATAGAAAAAGAGAATTTCATATATAATTAATTATTTTCTGTTTAAAAGCATTAAAATAATTTTATGATTTAAATCAGCCTTTTCCTCTGAATCCAAAGACCATTAAGCAGCTTCAGTTGCAAACTGCTTGAAATTAATGTACTGAATTCAAAAGTTATATGTTTATGTGAAAGCTTAAATTAAGTGTTATCACTTACAATGTTAAACAGTTTTGCAAAATGACACTTTACAAAAACTAATTTTAACAACTACTTACTATGTCTTAGCCCCAATAAAAATATTATAAAAGTTATATATTAATTGCAATTTTAAATATGGAAATTCGATAAGAAAAAGTTCGATAAACAGTCATGTCATATTAATAGTTAGATATGTTAATATAAGCCGTTAAAAATAATTAACTAGAATATTTCAAGATTTTGCGTTTTAACTAATAAATGGGTTTAATAGTATTGATATGTAAATATCAGTATATAATTGTTTAGCTTGAGACTGACTGTTTTAAATCTCAACTCAAGGGAAAACAACTATGTTTTTATGTTGTTGCTGTTGTTCCTCGTTTCTTTTTTTAGAAAAAGTCGTGCTCTTGTACAAAGCTTCGCTTCTAATTTGAGAGCGTGACCCAAGCGACAAACGAAGGGGGATAGGTTGATGTACGTGCCTGCCACTTGACACCGCCACGTCTACCCCATTTGGAAAACTACCCCCAAAGGGTTGATATAATTCATTAGATGCCGTGTTGTCTGTGGCTAAGTGTCCTGAAATCCATCTCACGTTCATACGCGTGCTGTTATCCAGAGTTTGTGTGAAAGTATAATGAGCTGGACCTGGATTGATATCGCTTTACTTTTATATAGGGCACTATGCAAATTTTTATCCGGTTATGGCCAAGAATAAATCAACAATAAAAGAACACAAAATATGTTTGATTTATTCGAATTCCTTATGATAATAACTGTAAATGAACAGAATAGTCGAACAGAAATATATAACTCAAAAGAGGAAAATAGTTTGAACGCATATCATCCAAAAAATAAATTTCATGTTGGATTAGTAGAATAAGTGCGATTTCCGTAGTGCTCGGTTCAACCTGATCAATTATATAGTAAAGGATACGAGGAACGCCCAATATATATCCAAGATGACACATATGGTATAGCAAAATACACAACACACCTTCACAGATGATACAGCATTATCAGCAGTGGATAAAAACAAAGAAGCATCTATAAATAAACTACAGCAGCTAGCGATAATAAACTGAACCTATCTACTCTATCAACAAAGGACTAAACAACCCACCGTGTGAAGGTAGCCATATAAACATTTTAAGCCAAGTAGCAAACTAAAATGGCAATGCTCTACTATATGAGAAAACTTTACACATGATATTGAATATCAAATTAAAATAGAGAGAGAATGTGAATATTGACTTCTTGGAAGGAAATTTAATATGTGTTAGTACATAATAAGATTACAGTCAAATACTAAAACTAAACCAATATGGTGAAATTACAGCAAGGAAACAATAATGAAAATGCAGATATTTAAGCACCAATTGTTGCATAGTGCAGTGAAAGAGGTCAGTACGCAAAGAAGACCTGATGAATAAAAGAAAAATTAGAAGCTCTGAAGCTACTAGATGTATAACACTTCGTCGCAGGCTAAAGAGGGCCAAACTCTGGGCGTTCCAAACAATCAACGTTCAATTTTTTGATTCAGTTCATATAAAACCAATTTTCTTTATTTGAGTAACATTCAATAACTATAGACAAAATTTAATTACTTATAGAGTCATTTATAAAGTAAATGTAAATTTCTTTTGTATCTGACACTGAATCATCATCTAATAGCCGCAGCCTTTTATTAAACTTAACAATTAAATTTAAAGTCCTAATCCTAACCATTTGATTTGAATTAAATTCGGCATAACTTCCTTCAAATTAATTCAATAAATGCAAGTGTATGACATATTTGATTGATATAGAGCTGTTAATACTTGTATGTCAATTGTAATTTTAATATCATGTTACATCAGGTAATTGTAATAATTATTTAGTAATGTCCTACTTCCATTAAAAATTTAAAAGATTATAAGTCATATCAATGTATATACCAGGAATACTGATATGATCTTATAGTATAATAATACGTTTTAATCAACTTAGATCTCCGATAATTAGGGTAAGAAAAAAATATTGCGCTTTAAAAAGATCTTTGGAGAATTTTTATACAATGCACACTAATCAAAATATATTTTACAACTTTTTAATGGCGATATCGTATCGAAAGAACGATGCTGGTTTAACAGCGATCGAATCATCAATCCACACTCACTTCTGCGGTACATGTACGAAAATTGAAACAATACAGAGACTAGCATGACCCCTGTGGATGTATTAGACGCAGAATCGTTAAGTGTTCCATATTTTTAAGAGAGATACGTCAGCAGGTTTCAGATCAGAGAATTTTTTGTCTGCATCCGCGAAGAGATATATCCCGAATATTTACATATATGGAACAAAAAAGAAAGGACTACGTTGGTATAGTTTACACTTGCCAACTTGAAATAATCCAATTTAATCAACTCAAAATCACAAGTAACATACAGAACTCTACACCAATGATAAAGCCATAACGTTTTCCCTTGGTAACCCGAACAAGGTATTTATAATTGCAACAGACTCAACGACATTACTAAAAGTCATTAAATATATTTACCCTTACTACCCATTGGAAACGTTTATTTTAGTGAAACTGCAAACCTAAGACGAGAGCATCCGAACAACATATAGTTGTCTCATTTATATGGCTACCGTCACTCAGGGGAATTGTGGACAGTGGCTGTTTCTTTCAGGCGAACGGACGGACTCTCATGAGGAATCCGTATCTTTGTGGAGGAAGAACTTAGACGTTTCTTTACTTCCATCTTTGAAAAGATGGACCAACTTAACCAGGATCTGTTAGTGGAGAACAACCTATATGAAATCAAAAATACCTATTATTAAAAAATATATAAATTAGATATCTTTCTTTATATTTATTAGATATCAGTCTTTCACAATTCTTATAATGTTTGAACGATGAGGCTGTAAGAGGTAGACATGGGCTGCCTCTCCGTCTGTTACTTTCTATTGCTAATATTTCTTACAACAACACAATTTGTTCAATTGATGCCCGTGGATTTATAGAGTCACAATTCAATTTTATTACTACTGCATTGTTAAAATTATTTGAAATGGCATCATCAGTCTATTGTCGATGTTATTGTCCTTCCTGTCAGTTTCAACAACTATTTAAACTGGGTTATCGACATAGAAGTCTGTGTCATTGACAGCAAAAGCATCATTTTTAATTCCTTGAAACCAAAATCGACAACGAGATATGACTCAACAGTATAGGCAACTATCAGTTGCTAAAAGTATCTGATGGGCTTCAGCAATAGATTTTTTTTTCAAGTCCAACAACAAAAGTAATAAATATCGAAAATGCAATTTTAAGGTTTCCATGATTAGCATTTATATATTCTGAATGTATACTAAATAAAAAGTTATTATTTTATGTATACAAATTTCAAAACCATCGAGTTTAACAATTATGTTAGGTAGTTAAACTGTTGTTTACATTGATATTGGCAATAGATATCGCTTATGTACAGACCTATCATATAATGATACCAATCAGAAATGAATAGTAGTACTATTTGTAATATTAAGTAGGTTTAAAAGAGTTTTTAATATTCAGTTTTCTCTTTATAAATTTAATCAGGTTGAAGCATTTATTAACATTACAAATGACATGGAATCATCAGTTGAACTAAAAATAATACTTTTCCACTGATTAAAATTGCGTTTTCTTTTCAAGACCGCGCGAAGTACGCACCCCAATCTACCTCTCATCGAAATATTTCCATTTTAATTCGACATCGGTCGCTACCTATCCGAGCCTAAACGCTTGAAAAGAGAGACAATACCGTCAAAGCAAAGAAGTCACGGGGATTTTCGATCCCCCTTCGGCCTACAAACGACAAAATTTAACTACAGAGTAACCGAATAAATGCTCCGCCGCCGCCGCCCCCGCCCCCTTTCCCCTAACCGACCGAGGTCCCCACGTCGAAATTAATGCGAACGAAACAATAAAGCAAACCGGATGAAAACGATCCAATTTCCATATAAAGTAGCTGAAAGAGAGAGGAACCTGGAAAAGGTACGTACTATATAGGCAACGTGTCGATTTGCGAGCGGTATATATACAATTTTCAGATGGGAGTTATTTAAGAGGAAATATTATGCAAAGCCTCTAAGTAGAAAAATATTTTCATTGGCAATTTTAACAAAAACGTAAATTTCAGTATGGCGAATAAATTATTTGCAAATAACATAAGCTTTATTCTGCCGGAGATATATTTGAAATCTTGCATAAATGGCATTAGTTCGGATATGTTTGCCAAATGGAGAATGAACGAATTCCCAACAAAATTATGTAACAAAGCAAAATTTCTTGAATGAAAGAGGCAAATATCATATATCTAATTCTATCCAAAACTAAAGAATATCAGGTGTGCCAGAAAGTCATTACCGGATTTTCTAACAGATGTCGCTAGGCTTAAATATACAATGTTATGATTTGTTACATACGTCACTTTATTCTACTGACATCAAGCTTCAAAGCTATACAAGTTATATTTTGCGAAAGTTATGCTGTCATAAATTGATAGCTCTTTGAATATGTCAAGTTTCGTGCCTGAAAACGTACCTTTGCGGCACGCATTACTCAACCTTACACGCATGTTAGGCCTATTGTGATTCGAATATTCAAAATTGTTGATTTCTATGTGCAAGACAAGGAACGATCTAGTAGACCGAAAAGGTTTGAAGACTCAACCCAAACTCAAAATGAATTGACAGAAGCATAAAATGTAGTCCAAGAATCGATTAGCGACCGAATACGAGCAATGAGGAAAATCAAAAAGATGGGAAGATGGGTGCTACATCAATTGAATGATAGGCAAATGGAAAATCGATCTGAAAATCTGAGTCAATTCTGCATCGAATAGTGACGGGTGATGAAAAGTGGATTTATTTTTAAAACCCTAAGCTCAAAAAGCATAGCTATCACCTGGCGAAGTCGGCCGATCGGCTCTAAGGCCAAATCGTTTTGGTCGCAAGACAATGATCTGTCTTTGGTGAGATCAGAGTGTGTTACGAACTATTGAAAGCTGGTGAAACAGTTAATAGTGATCGCTACCGACAACAACTGATTAATATAAACCATACATTTGTTCAAGTGATTGTAAAACGTTCAGAATGGGCTCAAATACATGGTAAAGTGATTTTACTGCACGATAACGCGCCGTCTCATAAAGCAAAACCAATTAAGGAAGCGTTGACATCACTTACATGGGACATGTTATCGCAACCACTGGTCAGTTAATAGTGGCCAATGTCAGAACAGCTGATGATGAATCTACTCGGTGAACATTTAAAAATAAAAAATATATATAGATTCAATAATTGCATACCTTTGGTGGATTCACCCAGATTCGATTCAATATTTGCTCGTATACTTGTTTACTGTGGAATGTTAATTTGTATTGTTATCATACAAAATTCTGCTCGTTTCTTTCAAATATACTCTTTCCACTTGAACTTCGCGTCCAGTGTCATACCCAAGTATTAAGTTGTTTTCGTATATGAAATTACTCTAGACCTAAGAGGTGCTATAATAGGTAGATAGTCCAATTTTTTGTTTATAAAATCAGCATATAGAAACTTAATAAGATTCAGTTTTATTCGCCATTTCTTAACCCATCCAGTAATGTTATTTTTTTAAATAGATTTTTGTATTTCCTTTACAGTTGTCCCAACATTGCTACTTGTAACGAATAGTGTATTATCAGCAAATGTTACTGATCATTCTTACTCCTTCGCATTTAGAGATATCACTAGTATAGAGTAAATACAATATTGGTCCAAGGACACTAGCGTGCTTACGTGCCTACGTACTAAGGACTACACCTGCATAGATCGATTTCAATTCTCACCGTATCTTAATATGAAATGACGTCAGAAATAACATATAAAATTTGAGTATCTGGCTCAAATGTCTATGTAATTTGTTTGCCAAGAAATACGGTGAACGGAATACGGTCTATGCCTAGAAATACGGTGAACATCCGTAACAACGTACATGGTACCTGGTCAATTCTCGAATGTTCTAATAAAATAGAATGAGTTGATTTTCTTAAATAATTAATGTTTAGGACGTTTTAAGGCTAAGTTCTCGAATCATTTAGATATGACTGATATTGATCGATAAGATGTTTAATTGTTGGAAGTTTTACTTGGTTTAGGGATCGTAACATCATCCGCAATATTCTACTGTATGGGCACATATTACAAACCCAATGTAGTATTGAATGTATATTTTAGGTTTATTATACCCTTTCTTGGCAATTGTTTAAGTACCTGACTACTTATTGGATCACACCCTCTAGAGATTTTTTAATTCAGAACTATTTCTAAATTTCGTTGGCAAATTCCTTTTGAGTTATTGGTTTCATAAATATTATCATTTCTATTAGGATTAGGTAAGGTATCACATCCGTTATCAGAGTGAGATTGGAAAGTATTTGGTAAGTACTCATCAAATAATTTCACCATATTTTTTGAATTTGAATTTGAATTGGTATTTACTAGCTGGCAGTCGATTTTTTTCATAATTTAGACCTGAACCAACGAGCCTCACCGGCCAGACATACTCGAGATTTAGCAGAGACATTTCCAGTTACAGATTGTTTCCTGTAAAATGAAGAAAGTTTGTAAATTACCTGTTAGTATTTTTTTTAAGCTGTATTAAAACCAATCGTCTAATAGTAAAATGGCACACTGTTAAGATCCAATTTAGTTGAAGACGTCCTAGTCCTAAAAACTGGTTGAATTATGAATTAGGAAACTATGCTTTGAAAAACTTAGTTCGTGGATTCCTGATAGAAGTAGATAGTACAGAGTCTAAGGTAGTCTGAAGTTTCGGGAATTTGGACAGAAGCTTGCAGTTCAGAGTGTACGATCACCAAGGGAGAATTTTAGTAACTCAGTTATTCAGCCATTAAAATTGAAAGACACTGAGACATTGAAAGTTGGAATATCATTCTACACAGGTTATAACATGAAAATTAGGTGCAAATAATGCAATTCGGACGATCATCAAAGACAAGCTGGTGGACGAAGTTACAGACGATGCTGAATAATTTAACTAGAATATATCGAGACAGGACAAACAGCACGTACATCCTATTGGTAATGTCTTCGGGAAGAACTGTAACACGTTCTAGAACTAGATTAATACGGAACTAGATATTCTATGAAATCGGTTTGATGTCTGATTAGTCGTGCATTACTATTATGAGGGTCTGAAAGTCTGAAGATAATTTTTCAGTGAGAAAGTACAGCAATTCAATAAAATCATATTAGGATGTGAAAAAAAAAAAAAGTCAGCGATATTTATAATTCACTAATTTATGTAATGGTTTGTTCGGCAATGTGAGCAATTGCCTTTTTAATGGAAACAAATTGTTTCCTCTCTAAACTTAATTTTTTTCTAGAATTTTTGAATACAATTCATTGAAAAGGTTTTGGTAATAATCTAAGTATATTATATTAATAGTTTAAAAGTAATCTACAAAATTTCTTTTAATATTATTACAAAATTCTTACAAAATCATATTCATAACTCCTTGGCTAATTTCGAAAGTTTAATTTGCTCTTTTTAAAGTTAGGATTATGATGTTAAGCTCAAGTCTCATCTATAATAATAAAAATTAAACATAAACATGTATCTAACTGGTTCTGATTCACACTAAACTACACAAGCCTGAAACGGAAACATGTTATGTTGGCTGTTTGGAGGACGAATTTTAAATCATTCAGTTATTGAATAATTGTATTTGTAGATATTACATATATTTACCATTATATTATCTGCTTGTCTTTTATCATTTAGTTTCATTTATCACACTTTTAAATGTATTTTTACTTTATTTTATTTATACATAATTGCAACTAAGCCATAAAAAATAAATAAAATAATTTACTTAATGCAAGTTTTATACCTAAAAGATGGCTCTTTAAAGTCGCTTAATATCTAGTAATATTTATTCAATTAATCCATACCATACCATGCTTGAAAAATAATGGTTCATAAACAATTTATATATAAAGGCAACTTAATCTGTTTGCGTATTATTTTATTATTATATTTTGATTTTTATTTACAAAAAGTGAATATATAGCGTAGCTCATCAAAAATTGAATAAAATTCAATTACATAATTGAGCATACCATACCAAGTCAAACCATTATTTCTATTCCCTACTTTCACTAATTAAGGGAATGGAAGCAGCTGATTCCGCAACACTAGACCAAACACGTTGTTAGTAACTCAGAGAGGGATTAATAAAGAATTTTCATGCCTCTTTTGTATATCCCGGACGTACCTAGGGAAGCTAGTTTTAAAAGAGTCTTTTGAGCATCTTCTTAGTTTGGCCAGAAATTTCAGAAGTTTTACAGTGACGGAATTCTTATTTTACCAGATAAGTGGCAAGATCGTCGATCAAAATGCTGCCGAAATCAATGATTAGCATTTGAAAATACATGATAAAATTCGCTTTAAAAATTAAAAAAATAAAACAGGAAAAGTTTATTTTTCCTTCTACATCTTCTCATATGATTTGCAATCGTGATTAAAGTAAATAAAATTTGCCTAGGTTAAAAATAAATTTTTTCGTTAACAGGAAAACATTCAGTAGTGTATTAATTATTGACCTCATTTGTCTGTTAAGTGTTAATTAAATGAAACTATACTTAAAGCATAATTAAGTACTCACTAAAGATAAATGTTAATTGAAAAATAAATTTTTATTTACTCAGTTACAGCATGTGTTCCAAGTTTAATTAGGACATGTCATAAAAATTGGTGAGAATATAAAAGAAGACCAGACGGCCATTAAATGCAAAGAAAAATAATTCAGTAAAAGATAAACATCACAATATGATCTTTAGTCACCTTTAATGAAAATAGGAAAATTCGTTATTAATATGATACTTATTTGTTAATATAAAATAGTGATTAAATTTTAATAAAGAGTGATAATAACGCTTATTGATCTATATATTATAAAACCAGAGATAAGATGGTCCTAACAAAAAAAAGAACTGTTGATGTAGGAAGCTGCCTCACTGATTTATAATACATTATTTTAAACAGTACGTTGCACTCTTATAATTGGCATGTTCTTCTAAGGTAAAAATAGTACGAAGGAAACCGTGGGTTGACATTTTACAATAGATAAATGCTAAGCTATTGAGAGATAATTGTAAGGCAACATTTAAGAATTAAGTTTTTTGATAGTCTCGAATATGACATAAATTTAATATTAACAGAAGAGTTTAATAAGTTCACCGCTTTACAGCATTTTTGAACATTAAAATCAAGTAAATACTATTATTTTAACCGTGATGGCAATAATTCCGCTTCACTTTTTGAAAGATTAAAGTATATTAAATTATTGATAACATCAGAGTTGATGAGGTGTGGTATTTTTTGTTCAGATTCAATACCCAATCTGAAATGTACGGATACAAATGAACTCTATGAAGAATGGCTATCTTCAGAGAATATTGGAGCAGATTTTGTAGATCAGGATAAGATGTTTTCGTTGAATTTTTACCTTTAAATGGAGTTACAATGCAAAAATGACAATCGCTGTGACGGTCACTTGGTTCCCTCCAAATTCTTGGCACTGCAAACTTCCTTGCTCTTTTTTCACATCTGTACCAAATTACAATAAGACGTAATACATAACCTAATGAATGGTTTCATATAATAAAAAAAGAAGACAAAATAAACTCACCCTCCAAAACATATTTGCAAGTTATATGACACGTGTGAAGCCCATTTTTGTCTTGATTTTGAATAGGTAGATAGAAGTAAACTTGATAGGCTCCAGAAATCTTTAAATTTGTACTTAAATCGTACTTTTATTCTCTTACATCTTAGCAAATTTTGAACTGGTAAAATAGTTTGATCTGGTAAAAAGGTTCACCGATCTACAGCATTTTAGAACATCAGAATCAACGAAATTCCATTGTTTTAACCGCGATGCCAATAATTTCGGTTTATTTTTTGTAAGATTTAGGTTTTTATTAAACCTCATCTCAGATCTCCACTTTCAGATCAGAATATATTAAGCAAAAGCCATTGGTATCTTTTTCTATACCGGTGTTATATGTTACTTAAAGTGAAATATGAAATGTATAAAAATAAAATATATCTCTATATATACCTCTATAAAAAATATACTTAAAATTTTAAATAAAAAATATTCAAACTAAAGCTCGAATGACACTTCACATATTTTACTCTTAAAATTAAAAATAATGCTTCATAAATATCGTTCTTATTCAATTAGTCGGGTTAAAATTGAATCTAAAAAAGCTTCAAAATAAATTTTGAAATCAAATTCAAAAAATCAAAAAATTTAAATCCCAAATACTGGAAAGGATATTGATATAAATTAATTGCTAATTATGAATACAAAACGAATTATTTTCAAAGGGAAACAAATTTAAAATAAAAACACAAAATATAGATTGAATTTCAAAAACGTAATGCTTAATCATAGTAGTATAATATATAAAATTTCTAAGATCATCCCATAAAGATGAAAATATAAAAATTATAAGTACAGTTATAACTTGTTCAAAGTAATATTTACTAACAAGATAATAAATTATAATTAAATAGGTTGCATCGAGTAATGATCATTAATTATAACTAAGTTCAGATAATTCAAGCTGGCTATATAATTATAAATTATGTAACGTTATCGAGCGCATTTAATGCCTTTGTTCAGGACCCAGAAAAATACCTACGTTTCCGGACAGAGATTACCTCTCTCTCCCCGCAAATAACTCTTTTCCATGGACCCCCTCATTTAAATAAATCAACCTGGACCCGTTTGTTCGCTTGACCGGAAGCAGGATTAACGCCTCCAGTATATACACCTCCAAATGGGAAATCAAAGCGTTTAGAGCAGACGGAGTAACTACCCGCATTATCTTTTAATGGTGCCCCAATAAACGTAAATCCTGAACAGGAGATGATTCTTTTTCCTTCTGCGTTGTTTTGTTAGGGTGGCCCTCATATTGATTCCAGATCTTTAGATGATAAGATATCATAGTTAAATACATGTGAACTGTATGAAAAACTACGATTAAATTTGGGTGGAATATACTTAATACATAAATAATAGAATCGGAAATATTGCTCTTTATTTATTATACTGGTAATATTTTTACTCTACTCTCAATTTCCAAGTGCAGTGGTTAGAGCCGTAGGACGGTCATCCTACTGCTGCGATAATTGTGGGTTCGAATCTCGCCGGAGCATGGTTGTAAAATTTTTGTTTTTAATTATTTGCATTTGCGATTGTCCATGGGCAACTGCGTAAAATCAATCAGATAAAAATCCTCCCAGTCACGCCAATAACCAGGCTTGGTAAGACCGGATGTCTTCTGGAATTATTTTTAAGTTAACCATTCAGTCAGTAATCATAATTCCGAAGAGAGAAATATCTTCTCATCAATCTTTGTTATATCTGGGTTAAATGGCTAAAACTCATATATACATGTTATATTACGCAACTATTAGGGTCTTAGCTAAATACCCTATTCGGCAAATGGCAGCCGTATGCAAGGGTCATGTGCTTTAAGACTGAATAGTATATCAATTGTCTGTTTTCTATAAAATAGTTCTTGAAATGTTCTTCTTATTTTAAAACATTGACATATTATTAACGGCCCAGCCGATAAAATTCTGGGGCGATGAAAAGAATATTCTTTTTTGAATTTATGCAATTAACCGGAATCAAATTAATGATAAAGAAAAGAAGACAAGCTGGCAACTACTAAGTGAAGATCGCCGACTTCTCCGTCTATTATGGACCGATATTCAAACTTCTTTATTTTATCAAAAGAGTAGTAGTAATATCCCTAGTAAAAGTACAGCCCGTATGAGGAAAAATAGGAATAAGGAAACAATGATTGAAAATAAGGAATGTTTCAAGGACTGGCGCCCGCTACATAGTCTAGGTGATATGACAAATGTTCCAACTTAACTACAAAAAAAGAAGTTGTTGCCCTATTGGGAATAGAACCCGCGACCTCTGTGTGTGAGCTTAACGCTCTAACTATTACATATAGAAATGATAGAAACAGCCCATCGTGTTTCTACGACTTCTCATATGATATGGTTAGCGCCTGAAAATCAAACTGAATGGTTTTTACACTAAACTACTTCCAATTTTTCGACACATGGGTTCTGCAATAAAATTATACCCAAATATGTGAATATTTTAGATAAAAAATATGAGATAACATTGTACGTGCCTTTAAAATTTGAGGTTTTCACTCGATTTCCCTCCCCTTCCACCAATTTGATCCTAACTTGGTTCCAATGAGACCACCTCGTAATCAGGTTGAAGTTGGTGCCGAGCCGTCAAACAATACAAATGTAATAATATAATTTTATATTATAAACACCAAATTAAAAAGGAACAAAACAAATTTGATTTAATATAACTGTTTGGCACGGTACCAACTTCAAACTAATTTTTATTTATTACAACGATTATTACGTACATATTTTAAAACGTTTTTTTTTTAACGTTGTTTTGTTAATTGTTTTGTATATATATATATATATATATATATATATATATATATATATATATATATATATATATATATATATATATATATATATATATATATATATATATATATATATATATATATATATATATATATCCTTTAAATTGAATTATTAAAACATTGCAATTCAAATATTCTTAAAGCACAACAAAAATATTTGTGACCACTATTATAATCCTTCTTTGCTAATCAAAAATAAAACTAAAATATGAAATAAAAATCAACCCGATTCTTTTCCAAACCATTAAAGAGCAGTAATTTTCCCCTTATTTATATCTCTTAAATTTAGTACAAGAAGGAAGAAGTACAAGAGCGTATATATCCGTCTCACTGCCTGCATTCGAATAAAAGAGAATTTACTGTTTTTATTCAGCTCCTTTTTTAGGTATCGACTGTTTCATTCGATTGTTCTCATTCGCTAGTTTTCAACGCTAGTTAAAACAAAAGTGGATATTACAGAAGCATATTTCCTATATATATATATGAAAGAGATATAGACAGATCAGGTTTTTATTTTCACCGTACCAATGCAAATTTCAAACGATAATTTAAACATATACAACGCCCAAAAAAGAAAATAACTAACCAAAATAAAGCAAATATATGAAATCTGAAATTTTAGTTAGACCAGGCAACTTAATAAATATTTATTAGGAGATTGGAAGTGTTTAGTGTTAACATTAGGATTAGGAATTTGAGATCGATGTTGAAACATGATACGGAGTTTTCTCATGATGTGGAATCACATCATCGTAATTCAGCTTATATACGTATAGCGACCTTGAAGCATGTCGGATTTTACATCGTGTAATAACGGTCTACAAAATACCCAGATGTTGAACTCGGACGGGGTGCCAGCTGCGCCAACTGGAACACGATAACGAATAGCTTGCAACCCCGAGACATTTATCTAGCAGATTATTGAATGGTACTTTTGATCATTCAGTATCTGACCAGCATTGAGTTCAGACATGCCACCATCGACTGCCCAAGCCTCGTCATTAGGTAACACCGTTGCCATCCGTTTTATATATTTTGTAATTTCACCTTTTTTATACAACTTCAATAAATAACAGTCACGTAATGTAAAAACCACTGTTTCATTTCATTTTTACCTCCATTCACTCAGCCATATAAACATACCCAAAAGTGGTGAGCCTCACGTGATCTTTCGCAAAATTCGGTTTGGTCTCGTGAATGGAGGGTATGTGCAATATGGTATATTTAATATGGCCGTTATATATTTTTTTCAACATTTTCAATATTTTTAATACGATTTTTTTTTAGATTTTACTTTCATTCCTTCAGCATTACATTCTTTCAAGCATTTGTTCCATATTAAATTTTATTTTAGTGCTGGAACAATGAACCTTAAAATTCATTTTATTATTTCCATTTAATTTTTTATTCCAAATTATATTGCTTTCACAATCATTTGAATTTTTATAGCTTTTGACATCACTATCTAATCATCAGTATTTCGACTAAACATTTCTTACGGTGCTATGTGTAAATCATAATGTCTTCCTTCGCTCGCACTCTCAGTTATATTGGCAGACATTTTAATTTGAAAACCTTTGGGCAACTTCAGTCGGATACCGTCGTTATTGGGTTTCTCTCGATTACCATAACGTATGTGGCCACGGATTAGTACCAGAGCAGCCCCAAAAGCTAGGTACCGATTGCAGTCACCGTAAACTCGTCATTTCTACGCCGCGCTACCAGAATTGCCAACCTCTCATCGTCGAAACTTCGAATCTCGCACAGTGTCGATTACGGGAGTCCTGTTCAAAAAATAGTTTTTTTTAAACGTCGTCGATAGACCACATTCAACTGCCAAAGCAACGATAAAGCTATGGTATCTGTAGGACCGAAAGATGCCGTTGAAATGCCGATGAATGATGAAAGACAACCGCACGAGATGACAACCGTACCAACCAATATTCACACATCAATATATTCCGTTTGGTGAGCCGCATTAATTAATTTTGTTGTATCATATACAGATGTTTCAAGGCTCTTCCTACGCAGCACATTTTTTTCTCATATCAGTATTTTGCATTTGATATTTTTGTCATATCTTTTTGTATTTTTATATGTTTAAAATTGTATGTAAACTGACAGGGAGTATTGTAGCGACCTTGAAGAATGTCGAATTTTACATCATGGAATAACGCCCTACAAAATACCCAGAAATATAATCCCAGACGTTGAACACGGGCGGGGTGCCAGCAGCGCCAACTGGAACACGATACCGAAAGCTGGCAATCCCGAGACGTTTATCTGGGAGATTATTGAAGGGTACTTTGGATCATTCAGTATCTGACCAGCATTGAATTCAGACGTGCCACCATCGACTACCCAATCCTCGTCAATAGGTAAACCCAGTGCCGATCCTTTTTTATCACTAGTATTTTCCATATTTTTATATTATATCAATGAATAACGGTCACATAATGTAACACCACTGTATTTTTTCGTCTTACCTCCATTCACTGAGACATAAACATTACCCTAAATACGTTTTACTATCATCAGTTATTGGATATCCTTACATAATTATATCATTACAATTACAATATTTCAAAACTTGTATTTATATATGTGCTAATTAATACAAATTTTTTCAATAGTTTATATTTAGATTGTATTAAACTCTTAATTATGCTGTTTTTAACATTCTTCTGTCAGCATCCTCTGGCATTCCTCTTT
The DNA here is from genome assembly GCF_030347505.1 of Rhynchophorus ferrugineus. Lineage (NCBI taxonomy): Eukaryota > Metazoa > Arthropoda > Insecta > Coleoptera > Curculionidae > Rhynchophorus > Rhynchophorus ferrugineus. Next base: position 49,995,765 of record NW_027472580.1, read on the forward strand.
GAGACAACATCATATAGAGTGGGAGAGACAATATCCATCGCATAAGATATTTTCCATATTGCTATATTGCCACTAAAAAGAAATATTAAATAACCTATCTAGTAGGAAACTATTTTAGTCACAAGAAGACATTCTTAGACCTCAACAACTTATTTAGTATCTATAGAACAGCTGTTTCGATACCACCAAAGTGGACATTTCAAAAAATAAAAAGTTATCTGACGTAAAAGAGACCCCTCGGCAATTTTATATTATTATTTACAAAAAAAAACTCAGTTGTCCACAAACCAAAATTAGTCTCTCGAACTTTGTTCTAAAGGGATAGCCTTCAGTTATTTCGGACTACACACTCTCACTTATAATCATGAAAAATAATTTAACTTAACTGGCAGTCTATAAAAGAACCTGGAAATAAAAAAAAACAGATTAAATCTAATTTCTATAACTAAGTTTCTCATTCCATAGTATGGAGTAAATTAGTTTTCATTTCTTTTTGCCTGAGTGTTATATTACAGTTTTAAAGCAATTTTTATTTCAAAAATGTATACGGCTTTACAACAAATCTTATCATCAGATCATCAAAAATGGAAGTATGGGTTTATTATATACAAAACTTATTCGACCTAATCGTTAGGAATAAGAGCCATTCAACGCCAAAGGCCCGAACTGAACCGGCGATCTTTGTCGCTGTACTTGAAATCGGTCAAGTCAACACTTAGCTTTATGAAAAACGTAGACACAAGTCCTTTCCAAATCCCCCTGAATTCTTAGAATGGGCATTATTTCCTTTAGAATGGGGATTTCCTGTTGTAGTTTTGACAAAACGCCACTTCATCTACCCATAAATAAGTCGATTATGTTTTTGGTGAAGGGTAAGCGGCTATTAGGAAGGATTTAAGTAGTCTCCAGGACAACACAAGAAGGTCCCTATGAAAGAAAAATTCAAATATAACATGATATTCTGGAGAGACTATTTAGAGTTATATAAATTTATAAATATCACAGAATTAAATCTTAATCAAAATAAACGTGCAATAGATAATAAGACGACAACAAAAAATTAGTAATAAATAAATCTGAAAATAAAAATGTTAAAAAAGTAAAAAAAATATCAAAATAAAACACAACAAATATTAGAAAATGTTATTGCATATTGCAAGAAATGTGCTGAACAGAAGCTTTCCGTCCAATGTTCCAAAGTTATTTCATTTTATTTAAACCTTCATTCTAACCTGCTTAATTTCTGGAGAGACATTGTTTTTTGAAACTAAATTTATCTTTTAATCAAATAAGGTGTGGTTTATTTAAACATAGAAAGTTAACAAAGCGAATTACCATTTTTTAATTTATATTAAAATTTTAGACGCAATGGTGATTTACATCGATATCTAGTGATGATTGCGACCAAAGGGGAACGCAAAAATTTCACCGGGAGGCACCAAGCTAATAATAAAGCTAGAATATTAATTAATAATAATATAGAATTGTTACCCATTTCCAGTTTTAATGTAGAAGAATTGTAAAAAAATCTAGACTAAACCCTAGCAGAGAAAATCTTTTATTCTCTTTCCTTCTATTACTAGCCTGTTAGCGAAACAAAAGTTATTTTAATAGAAAAAAATTCCGACTTATTGAACTGCCTGCACAAACAATACTGCTGATGTAAATATATTGTACTATTAACGAAACCCTTATACTTTAAAAACATTTCACAAAAGCTGCACGATGACCTCGAAATCAAAGTGATCCAAGATTTCGCCCTAAATCATGAAATAAGACTGCTAAAGCAACGTGGAACCAACTGAACAACACGCAGGAAATCAGAAGATCCAGGCGAACCAAACTACACGAACTTGTTTAGTGTGTAAGTGTATTCTTAACTTTAGGTTAAATATATTAGTTTTTTTTTAATTTGGGAAATATATAATGATGTATTAATCCCGTACTGGTTTTGCTTGTGTATTAACGCAAGAACAACACGAAAATAGTAATAAATCAACTTGTAAATTAAGATTTTATTAAACATATCTAATGTAATATGTAATTAATAAAAAACTCTTCAAAAGGAATTCTATGTTCCTGTTACCTTTGCCCTCCTTTTGAATTAAAATATTTGATATAAAAATATGTAAAACAATATTTAGCAAGTTACATATACTTTTATTTTTATCCCATAACAATTGTAAATGTATCTTCCATTTTCATTCAGGACATTCCAAAATAAAAAAACAATTCCCCGTTTCTTATCGATTCAAACATTTACTCGTTAAAATCAGCGTAAGCAGAAAGCAAGTTTTATTTTTCCCATTTTTATTCCGTTCGAATTGCAGTCGCGCTTGATTCTTCAGTATTACAATGGCTTTCCAGACTATTCACATAATTTTTCACCCCATAAATAAAGCCTTCTGACGGTCTTTGTGCGCAAAGAGAAGGAAATAAGTCCTTCAGCAATAAAGCGGGTTGTAAATATCCGCCCTCCACATGTACGTCTTTATTTATTATATAAAAATATACACATATTACAATAGATAGAAAACTTATCTTTGTTTCGTTTAATAGCAAAAGCTTTTATTAAGTTCCGTATAAGGAGTGTACAAATTCGAAGTATTTTTTATCTCATACTAATATTATTAATTTTATTCATTAATATACAATGTTATATTTTGCTGTAGTACAAAAGTCAGCAAAAGCTTTAAAATAAATGTCTCATATACATTAGGATAACATCAGTTATAAATGTTTATGTTCTAAAATGTTTAAAACATACCTCTTCTCCACCCTTACCCTGGCCGAAAGCACATATATACCGATGGCCCTAAATTTCACAGTGGGCTTGGCAGTGCTTGTAATGGACAACTGGGCATTCCATATCAAGCTCCCTGAACAGGGTTCAATATTAACCTCTTCGCGACATTCAAAGCTTTATCCTATATCACAACATAATCCTTCAAAGACCGACTAATCCTTACCGATTCCCGAAATACTCTCGATTGTTTCCTAGAACAGAAGGACAACCATCCCCTGGTCACTGACTCACTGTCAATCAACCCTACCCTCCTTCTGAATAGCTACAGGACAATCTACAGTAACCGTAGATCCCTTGTCATGTTGGCATACCGGAAAAGGAGCGCGCGGATGGAGCGACTAAATCGGCAGTCTACTTTCCCCACCCCTTCACAATTATTTTATCCATTCTGATCTTATTCCATTCGTTTCTTATTTCACCAAGAACGTCACCATGTCGTAGCTCCAAATCGACTGAGATGGGTCACTGTGGTTTCTCGCATTGTCACTTGATGACTTCGAATCCGCCTGCTCCCTGTGACTTTTGTCACCATGCCCTTATTTCAGTCAACCACATACTGAACGACTGTCCACGGCTCACCCAGATTAAAGCTATGTATGGGCTGCAAAATTTTAGAAATGCCTTACGAAATGGAAATACAGAATGTAGCCCATGGTAAGTGTCACTGACCAAATAACTATTACCATTTCGGTATGGGTGCTAATATGTTCTGTCTGGATAGAGTCTCTACTTCATTATGATTGTGTTTATAATCTTGTATTTGTGTCCATTTTTAAATAATATATATACCCTTTAAACTTTTAAACCCCGCCCCTGTTTATGTTATTAATTTTATTTTATTTATTAATTTATAAGAAGATTTTATTTAGATTAGACATTTTAACAAACCTGGTATTAGAATTTGTAATTATCGCAGCAACAAAAAAACCGTTTCTTAACCTTGACTCGTAGTATCTTGCACCTAAATTATTCTGTATACAAATAGTAAAGAAATAACTAATACCATCTGTAAATCGGTATAAAATATTAGTAAAGAGTTATCTGATATATCAACACATGTTCTTAATGTAAGTATAAGGTCCCGACGGTATAAACATATACAACAAGTTAACGAAGATAACCCTATAGCTTACTGAGCTACATTAAATAATATTGTTGTTATACCAAAAAATGTCTAATCAGTTTCTTCCAACTGACACCCAATTAACCTACTTAGCTCATTATTGAAAATTTATGAGCAAGTAATTATTTACTCTCTCTTTGACTCCACGAAAATGAACATCATCCCAGAGAGACGAGCATATTTAATTGTAAACCTAACACTCACATCAAGCTGCTAGAATAGCGAACGAGGCAATCCGTACTTTTCTTGACAAAAACCTCATGGGGGAAAACTGACTTTGGACCTAACAAAAGCTTTCGAAAAGTTTCGACACCATGGCCATTCAAGGGAATAACACTTGTTATTTCTAGTGATCTTGTAAACATTATACGGTCATATTTGGAAAGATGGCCATTCTAAGTCAGGTAATTATTTTTCGACTAGAAGGTTCATCGAGTTTGGTTTTCCACAGGTTTCCCGCTCACCCTTATGCTATTCAATATCTACATGGTTGATATTCCAATAGTTGAAACAGTAAAATACGGGCTCTATGCAGATGAGAACTGTGGTCTGATTTAATAAAGAATATTTGGAGTCTTGCGATACCAGCAGTAATCAGCAGCGTATTGTTTGAGATTCCCCGGCTATGAATTGATGATGAATTCGTTATCATATTGTACAATTTGCAACATTATACTAGTTGATAATTAGAAGTAGTTTATCCCGAGCTTATTTGTCCGAAAATTGTTAACGCCCTTTTATATTTTAATTTCCCTATCACAATCCCAACTCCAACAAGATTACTAAAATTATACATTGCTACAGATCAAAGAAATTGAGTACCTTATCAATTAAATTTCACTAAACTGGACGGAAGAATTACTGGTAATACTGGTGCACTTAATCTGAAATATGTAGAATGTAGAAATATGTGGATGTAGAATAATACCATCTCAAAAGATGTTTGGACTATATAGAGCATAGAAAGACATCAAGAGTAAAACAAGTTAGAATTGATTCGGCAACTATAATTATTATTGCGACTTCGCTTAGAATTGCAGCAGTGCAACTATCAGCAAGCATTCGCCACTATGTAACTTTCTTATGTATCATGTTTATTTCTGCTTTAAAAGAAACGTAAAAAGTTGATGAGAAGCTTTGAATTTGGACTCCAATTACTAGACATTCATTTTATCAATTAAATCACAACTCCAAGTATTTTTGAGAATGATGAAATATGTATTACAAATCCTAATAAAATTGAAATTCCATGTTATAAACATATATCTAACAAGAATAGAATCAATTATTGAAGAATTATCAAAGTTGTTTTCAAGCGAACATATATCTTTATTCAAGTGCTTACTTACATTTATAATCAACTATTTCTATTGATGAAAGTAATGAAAATAAATTGCATTTTCGACATTCGTTAATTCCATTGTTTAGAGTGCTTAAACTTTCAGAAACTCAAGGTGATACTGCTCTATCACCTCCCAGTCGTCGGTTTTTAAAACCTTCTTAAAAGTGGTGATTTTTGTTGTAGCTCGAATGAGAAGTTATGCCACACACACCGTACTCACCAGATACAGGGCATTCGGATTACCATTTGTTCAGATCGATATAGCTTAGATCACATATGGTTTTGAAATGCTCAAGATCTGCCAAAAAGCTATCAAAAATTGGACTGTTGCCAAACCAACATCATTTTTATACGATATCGAAATGATGCCATAAAGATAATACAAGTTGCAAAAAATGGGGAAAAATGTCTAGATTAATATATATTGCACCAATTTTTCTCAACAAATGCTTTTTTCTCAAAAAAGTACCATAATGATCAGAATGCATGCAAACATCCAATATATGTATAAATAAAACGGCCCTGTAGTAAAAGATTGATATATTAGTTTATAACGACAGAAACCTCGCAAATAATATCAGTTAATCAAGTAATATTTCATTCAGAACAATTCTTTATTCAAATACAGTCCTTTCTTTTCGGCCCCCGTATAACGAAACGTAAGAAAAAAGCCGATTCTCGAAAAAAATAACTCATGCTCGGAATTCAAACAGTGCCGAAGACCCAAAAGGGATAATTTATGGCCGTCACGTTTTCAGGATAGTGCCGAAAGGATTTCAGTCTCTTTGATTTCCACCCTGTTTGCTTCCTGTTTTCAATGGCGCTAATTGAATTTTTTTGTTTGGGAAACTTTCTCTGGACGGTCCTTTCTTCTTCGTCGTCTTCGTTTTCTTCTCGTCGGCTTAATTGATGATTTGTCGCTGTTTCTTGGATCGGTTTTAATTCGCACGCCAACAGAAAACAACGGTCTTTTGTCCGGAGGGCGACCTGATTCCCAATTGGATTGTTTCGATCCGTAGTGGATCGTTTGTTTGATCAAAAGTCAAAAGTCAGCGGAGAAAAATTATTGTACAGTTTCAAATTACAAAAATATGGTATCTCTACTATATGGTATCGTCGGAATAGGTGATGGAAACGATACGCTTTAATGTTCCGCAGTCTCTTGTATTCCCCTCGCTCCCGTCACCGTGTTTGTGCTCAAGAAGTGCCCTTATAACGAAAGATTAATGAACTACTATTATTGGCAGCGAAGTTCAGGTGTTGAGCCACTTAAACAATTGGAATGACGCAGGGTAAAACCGCCAATCTTCGTCGGAATGTCTTCCAATACGTGAATCGTACAACATCCAACAAAAAGCCTTTAGAAATGAAAGAACTCTTCTTGATTAACTATTAAAATATAAAATAGTTTTTAAAAGCCGTATTATTTGATATGGATAGTGTTTGAGTTTTATGATTAAATTTAATGCCGTCACGTTATAGGCAGAGCAATTTCATTGATAACAAGTAAATCGGGTATATCATTTCATTAAAGACGTTCTAAATAACCAACAGACCTTCGAGTAACTAACCTGGAAACTATATTATGTTATTTAGAATTCGGTTTTAACGCAGTTTGGCTACTGACGTGATTGGCATAATTATTCCGTTCACTATTATGGAAATTACAAATAACTTTCAATATTTTTCTAAGTTTCTACGGATTTTTTTCGGTTTCATGAAGTCTAGTGTGGGATTGAATAATTATTTTTAAAAATAAAAGGTCAAACACAGGAATGGAAAGTATAGTCAATTCGAAACAGCAGTGAATCCAAGTAATCTGTCAAAACGTCGCAATGTTGCTACACCAACTGTGAGTTTTAGTATAGTTTCGCATGACAACTAACAAAATTCTAATCTAAATACAATAATGAAACAAAAATGTTATGTATTATAATTTATTTTAACATTATAGTACATCTAATGCATATATTATCGAAGAAATTAAAACTACAATTAATTATACAGCCACAATAATTTATAGGTTAGAGTTGTTTTATTATATTTACATTAAACTATTTCCCACACTAGTATAGATAGAGTTCTAGGTGCGTTTTTTACGTAGTGGTATCGCCCGAAGGCCTAATTATCCTAACTAATAATTTTATATCTGAGTAATGCATTTTACTTTCATTAGGGAGCATATTTACCTTTTACGCTTGGTTCTTGTTTCCTTCCATGCAAGGTTTCCTTGTAAAGTAATTTTGGTATTACTATATTTCTTCTTAAATTGTTCTGTTGCTCATGTATCATCTAAATATACAAATTGATATAATAATTCTTCCTTAATTTTGCTGTATATTTTCCTTTGTATGCTTTCTTTGAATTATTTTAAAAGAAATGTCTGGAAGTTCAATCTCTGAGAGTTCCATTACACCCCTTAGTGTATGAAGGAATGTTCTACATCCCTCAAATAGCTGCATATATTTTGGAATTTTATGGATACTTTCCAGACTAAAATTTTTTTCTGAAATAAATTTATTAATTTATGTTTCAACTGAAAAAACTACTTACTGTTTTTATACATTTTGTATATTTGAACTCTGATACAGCTAACACCAAGCTGATCTTGATTCGTCATCTGTTTCGCATAAAGACAGTTTCTTTTGAGTGATATTAAGGTTATATTGTTTTTTGTTTTTTCAGATATTTTAGTGAACGTGTCCGTACTAATATTCAGTGCAGCAAAAAAATATTTTCAATAAATACCGCGGCGATTTGAAATGTTCTAAAACAAAGCGTTAAAACAACGGTTGTCGTTTAATAACCCATATTTATAATATTTTTAAGAATCTTGTAGACGTTTAACAAACGGACAGCTTTTGCAAGATCATTCGCTTACATGTCCGAACTTCTCAAACAGCATTCTATCTCTTCTTAAATGGAATAAAATGGGAAGGAAAATATTGTCTGATTGTAAAACGAATTTACAACTTTCGACAAGCACATATTGCTTACGTTCTTCACTAATGTTTTGAATAGAATATAATTCTCGTTTCTCAGTGCTGTTATATGTTATATGAATACTTAAAAATTATGTACATCGTATTATGCAAACATACGCCACAAAATGTCAAAAATATAAATAGTACAGGGGATGTATAATAATAAGACCTGACATATACACAATATTTATTCATAAATAAGGAATTGAGGCTGTATTTGGTTTTAAAACAGCTGACATTCTTTGCGGTACAATGTTTTTTCCATTGAAATGTTGTAAAAGTGTTGTACCAAAACTTCTGCTATTTGCTAGGAAAGGGAAGATGGCAATCTACTTCTCACTTCTCTGCTCTAAAATTGGCCGGTTCAATTACATTCAGGTCTAGCGATTGTGCTGTCCATGAAAGATACAATGATGCTCCTCATACTAAAATTAGATGGTTTTGGCTACGTACCTATATGGGCGTATTTTCATGCCAGAATATGGCAGTGTTTAGCAGCAATTTAGTAGTCACAATAAAAACATAATAATTGAGAATATCAAAGTATTTATCCTCAGTAATCCGGCTTGTGATTTGAATGAGAGGACTGAATAACACTGCATTGCCTCCCAAATCGCAACGGACCCTCCCCAAAGTTTGCCGTTAGAAAGAAAGCAGGTCGAATGGTAGACTTCTTTTGAAATTCTCCAGACATAGACCTGGCCGTTTATGATAAATAATTTAAACCATGATTCATCAAACCATACCACAATCTTCCAATCATCAAGTGTCTGGGATTTATGATCATTTGCACCACCTTTTCATAATATACAATCTATCCGTTATAAAGGGTTTGGTAATCACAACCTTTCAATGGATGTTAGCTTGGTGCTGCACACACCTCACTGTTTTTCTGAAAACAAGTAACAATTGATTTCTACAATCATTTTCTATGTTTGTCAGTCTGTTCCAATTAATTTTGGGTTTCTTCCACTATTCTTCATAGACTATGATATTTTATCATGTTATGTATATGTTGTCATTCCGTGAGTACTGTCGCTGATGAAACAGATGGCCCTATTAACTGAATATCAAAAATTTGTTCTCTTTCGAAGTCTGAAATATCACACTTTTAGACCGATCGTTTGTATTAACCGTCAGAGAACACTGCAGTACAGTGCTACATATGGAAACCTAAAAATACATACACTCACATTATCTGCACGGAAGCAGTATTGCCAACGTGCAACAAGATGTATAATATTGCATGGCATTCATTTTGTTTTGTCTATTCTCTGTATAAAAAAACTACTTGTCGTTCTCAAAAGGCTTATTTATTATTAAATATAGTCTAACCATGACAGTAAAAATATTTGGCTATCGCTAAATAATCCCATTTTTAATTAATTTGGACAAACTTGTCTGTACTCTTGTAAGAATTAAGTTTATATTGCAAATTGGCAAGTAATAAAATGTTTTGAAAGTTGTCCTGATCAAATATATCTCTTTTGACTGGAAAAATATTAGTCAATAGCTGAATATTGCCAAATATCCTGATATAAATAGTATATCCTACAAACTGCCAGAAAAAAAAACAAAAAAATTAAAACAAATTAAACGATTTAATTATTATAGTTCACACAGGGCCAATTGATTTAAACAATTTTTGCAATTTTAGAAATGAAAAATGGTATGAATATATCGAGCAGTGATGAAATATTTTTTTAAGAATATAACGATTCGTTACCAAGAGTAAAATATTAGACAGTTCTATTCAAATATACTATATTTGAAAGAAAAAATATGTCATATACATTTGCATTATCAAAGAATTTATGAGCTATTATTTTACCCAATTTGAAATATGACTTGACAGAAAAAAATTACTCTACAAACTTTACAACTCTACTCAATAAGCCAATCTAACCAATAAGCCTCAATCGGTTGATACTCTTAAAGTTAACACGAGAGAGGCCATCGCTCAAATTTAGCCGTATCTATATAGACTATAAATAGTTCAAAATCTGTCAATGTTGCTTTCAAGCAAAAGACAGAAATCCTAATTATTTCACTTAAAGTATGTCATATTTCTCAAACAGAAACAGCGATATACCTCAGCATCGATCTCGATGGCAAATTGAACTAAAAACATAATCTTCAACGAAAACACTTAAGCAGTTCAGAGGCAAAATTAAACAGCAATACTGATTAATTGGGAGACACTCCCAAAGTAGCGTGATTATACAGATAGCATTATCAGCCAATAAGAAGCAAATTTGATGTTATAGGATGCAAATATGGTGTACCGCAAATATACCGACTAGTATCAAACTCTGTTTGGCCACTATATTTGAAAGAAAAAATATACGACATTTTTTCCAACGAAGAGCTGCATCTCGATGACTTCGAAATCAAATGGTTCCACAAAGTTTTCCAAGACGTAGTCCTCTTCAAATGTTTTAACAGTCCAGAAGGTTTTTTGTCCTCAATGTCAATATTACCACCTTTAAAACGTCGAAACCATTGATATCGATGGAGCACTATTACAATAAGCTTCACGCAACATTCTATGACCTTTAACCGCCTTTTCTTCAAAATTAAGTAAATTATTAAGTATTCAACAAATTCACAATTGAGAACGGACTCATAAAATCGCTTATACACATTTGGAGGAAATGAAACATACTGAAAAGTGAGGCTTCAACATAGAGTTGATTACATCACCATCCGTAGTAATTTCTTTAAAATTAATTTATAGGCCATATCAATGAAAAGTACTGATAAATTATTTTATTAAATTAATGAAATACACCATTAATGAAAAATCCTGTACACATTTTAATAACTACCATGCAAAATTTACTACGATACACTACATGCATTAATATGGATATTTTCGCACAAAAAAAAACATGAATACATTAGTCTTTTCATCAATTTTTTTACTCCTAGATTCAACCAAATTACGATCTTTCCCAAATCATTCTGTAGGCTCGTGCATGGGCCGACGAAAAGTCTAGGGGAAAAATCCATTAGACGAGTCCCCATTACAAACCAATCGACATATGTGTGACGCGGCCCACTTTTTTGTCCGTTTTCCTTTCAATCTTTTTCCCATTCGCTCGTCTTTAAACTCGGCCTTCGTGTTGCGGCTGATTGTTATTTCCGTTCCGGAGAGCGTCGTTTTATTCTTCTCCTGCCGTTTTCATATCCCATTAGCTGATAGAAGATCTAAAAAACGCATTCTGAGTATTTTTAACCGAACAAACAGATTACACGGTTGCCGGATATCTCAAATATAAGACCGGCGAAAAATAATAAAATCAACACGAAAGCAGAAGATTAAGGATCATCATTACATTAATTGTATTTTATTAAACAAATACACATTATTATATTATTAAAAATCAAACTTAAGTTTCTTATAATTAAGAGTTAACCCAATACGGGTTACAATTAACATTGCTTGTCGCAAGTTTGGGATCTTTTATATTTTATTACGACTTTTATTATCAGGAGCTTCCATGTCTTTAATCAGCGATATCTATTGAAGAAAATTGGAGTTAACTGTGTAAACAATTTTAACATTTCTTGTATTAATTTTAGATTTAACAATTAAAACATTCTGATTTTGTTGTCAGTGAAGAAAAAAACGGTTCGAACACGATTAATTGGTAGACTTATTGGATAAAAACAGCTCAAACTATCCAAAAACTCTCACACAGCTTAGCAATTGATAAATCAATTGTTTTTGAACCATTATATAAGATGAGAATGATTCAAAATGAGGGAAGATGGCTATCACATGAGGGATTGAAAATCAATTTACAACTCTATGTACAATGCTGTTTCGTTGTTTGTCAGGTAAAATGGAAGTTTTCTACGACGTATTTTGACTGGCAATGAAAAATGGTTATACTACGACAATTTTAGCACCAAAAAGTGGGTTACACAAGAAATTCCTCCGCATCAACACCAAAATAGAATGCTCAGAGGAAATACAGTTTTAATTATACATGTACTGGCCTACATCGTTTGTTTTCTAGCACAAAGTACAGTTGTACACTGTAAAATGTATTTTATCCTTCCGTAATTTTTTCTGTAAAATCCGGCATATACAGAGGATTTTGTGCAGATTTATTATTCACTCTCTATTAAAATGTTTTAAACTCTCTTGCTTGATTAAACTTCCACTACTACTGCTTGATATTTATTTCTCCATATCAACGCAACCATACCGTATGTCAATGTTTTTACACTTTTCACTGTCATGCTTATCCTCTACAGTGGTAGAGAAAGAGAACTTCAAAAACAAATTCAGAGATTTCGATTTATAAGCAATTTTGAAGAAATATTTCGGAACGTTCAATATCTAGATGTGGCCACTCTGAACTTATTAATTGTATTAATAGCTATTATAAGACCAGCGCAGGCATTTTATTGCTTCATTTTATATATATGGAGCGTTTCTTGTTTATATATTTTGGACACCATTTTCATTGTGCCTTTACACAAGCAAGAGTGTGTTTTGTTTTCTATACGACTTAGTGTACAGTATAGTGTAATGCATCCTCGATCTAGGAAGTATTATGTACCCGGATGTACATATAGTAAAGAAAATCAGCATCGCTTTCCTTTAAAGAACTATCCGAAAATCTTTAAAAAATAGGTTAATAGTGTAAATAATCTCAAATTACCTGGGTTAAGTATGAAACAAATTTGCGGTTGTTACTGTGTGTTTTGTTGTTATAAAAGTTTATTAAATCACTCAAATATTTATTTTTATATCAAAAATTAATTATCTTCCAAATAAGCTATGCAAACTGGAGATATTTTTTCTTAGATCTACTATTTGATAGTTGCAATTGCACTAAAAGAATAGCACCTGAATGCAAACCCTTTAAGAGAATATTAACCGTAGCTCAAAGGAGAAATTTTGGTGCAAAGCGATTCAGTACTTCAAAGTACAGTAAAGTGCCCTTAATAAAAAATTCATTAACTGCTTTGTGGGGAGTTCATTCCTTTAAAAAAATTTTAAATTTTAAGTATCCGAATAAATATATTGGCTTAAGGCTACTTAACAGGTCAATTGAAAAGTCCCCGGCCTAATACATAGATGGCACTACTAGAATTAAATCTATACGTTTCGTGTATAACTTTTACAGCAGTCGGACCATTAGTTTGTGAATTATAGCATTTTTAGTGAAGAAACTTTTGTTATTGTGAAAAAAATCAATAAGAAGGAATTTGTTGTGTTGTGTTGATAAAATATTGCTTTTTGAAGGGAGAAAATACAGTTAAAGCAAAAACTTGGCTTGATGCCGATTTTCCGGACACTCTCGCAGGAAAATCAACCATCAAGAATTGGTATGCTAAGTTTAGACATGGTGAAATGAGCATCGAAGACGGTGTACGTAGTGAAGACCCAAAAGAGGTTGTTACCGACTAAAACATTTTAAAAACTCCACAAAATGTTTTTGAATGACCGTAAATTAAAACTGAATGAAATAGCAGACACTCTAAAGATATCAACTGAACGTGTACATCATATAATTCACAAATATTTGGGTATGAGAAAGCTCTGTGGAGAGCACGAGCTTACTTTTGACAAAAAAACAACGACAAGTTGATGATCAAGCGTAATAAATCCGAGTTTTTGCGTCGATATGTGAGAAGGGATGAAACATGGCTCCATCATTTCACTTCGAAGTCTAATCGACAGTAATTCGAGTGGACTGCACACGATGAACCCGCTTCAAAGCGTGGCAAAACACAACAGTCGGCTGGCAAATTTATAACGTTTGTATTTTGGGATGCGCATGGAATAATTTTTATTGACTACCTTGAGAAAGGAAGGACCATCAATAGCGACTATTACATAGCGTTATTGGATCGTCTGAAGGGCGAAATTGTCGAAAAACGGACGCATTTGAATAAAAAGTGAGTGCTGCTGAAAAAAACGATGGCAAAAATCCATGAATTAGGCTTCGAATTGCCTCCTCATACACCGTATTCTCCAGATCTGGCCCCCAACGGCTATTTCCTGTTTTCAGATCTGAAGAGAATGCTCGCTGGGAAAAAATGTTCGTCGAATGTAGAGATGATCGCCGAAACTGAGGCCTATTTTGAAGCAAAAGACAAATCGTACTACAAAAATGGTATCGAAAAGTTGGAGGATCGCAATAGTGTATAGCGATAGTGTATCACCCTTGAAGGGAATTATGTTGAATAAAAAAAATTAATTTTGCCAATAAACTGTGTTTTACTATGGTAGGCCGGAGACTTTTCAATTGATCTATTAAATAAGATAGTTTGAAAATACTTTTGGATCTATTAGATTCAAGTATTATATTATATTTATATTATATAGACATATATATTATTACATTTTATGGATATATTAATTTTTTCAGATTATATTTATTTTTTTATTTATATAGATTTTTTTTCATAATATAAACTGTTGTCCGAGCTGTCACATGCTACACCTATATTGCAAACTTTATCAAAGAACCAATGAAATATCTTCAAAGCAAAATGTTTTCCTTACAGAATCCTTTAGTGGAAATTTAAAATGGCTAATCAAATTACTTCAATGGTTTATTTTACCTGCATCTAGATATTGAACGTAACGAAACTATTCTCTAAAAACTCCTATTGAGTCTTCTCTCTATTATTCTATAATATATATCAGCTGTATCGGTAGACATTTATGGATCAAAAAAAGTATTCAGTAACTTGTTAAGGCATAGTCTATTCGATCTGAACTTTTATCTAGTTTTGAGTTTGTTGAGTGAGTTTTTTGAGACCTGTTTGTTCATGGTAATTAGTTCATCAGCAATCGCCCCCTATATCAAAACTTTAATTTAATATCGATTTTTGTCAAGTTTTGATACCCTAATATGTGGTATTCATGGTTATCCAGAGGCATTAAGGAAGTCAATTGTTCATTTTCATTCGAATTTGCCAACAATTAAACGTAACAACTTGAGTTGCAGAACTCACAATACTGCAGGTCAAAGATATGGACGAGCAAGCCAAACTGACGAACAACACAAAGCGGGAAATAAAGTTTACAAGAATCGAAATGAATAATATCATCATTGATACAGCTACCAGAGTCATTACCTTCATTTGTTTCCGAAAATTGTTTTTTTCTTAATTAATTCTATATCAAAACCTTGCCTCGTAGCATTAAATTAGCTGGAAGTGCATCATTAAAGTGTCTATGTCTACGTTTGTGTACGCCTCCAAAGACTTTCTGCATGACATCGTAAATTCATTAATTTGCGATCAGCTTGCTTTGCTGCAATACCTTGGCTTTTGCAGAATTCCTCGGATCGCAGAAGGTTGAAAGTTGGAGTGTGAAGGTATTAATTTCATATGATATGAAGGCATGTTTAATAGCAACTTAAATGCTGAATAAGCTGTTCGAATACATTCCAACCAGGTAGCTGAAATACTTGATGAAAACAATGCAAGTGCAAGTCCATTTTACAACCCAATCGTTGCTAAAATCAATGATATTAATAACGTTTTTCCAGTTATACCTGAAGCATCTAAGAAGAAAATCCGTTCGTTCAATCGTTCTGCACGAGCGTAACGAACATGCGTAGGCATATTATTGTTGCTGATTTAAAGGAAAACATTTCTTTGAACGGTTCCTCAACTCTTGAACTGCGTTGTATATTGAGCGTTGGTATTCCTGATTATATGAATCCTGATTCATGCTTATTGGTAAGCATCAAGCACATTCCATCAACTAAATTTAATAATTTATTAATTTTTTTTTCATTCAAAAGTCCATTCAGCTATCAATATTATTTATTTACGCGCACAAAAACAAAACTAAAAATGTTGTTCATCAAAAAGCATGATAATAAACACTTTCATTTTTATATTTAACATCACGTTAGACAAAAAGCAAAACACATTAAAAAAAATGAAACAACTATACTGGTTAGTCGGAGTATACTCTCAACTTGATCTAAAATCAAAGAGGTTGATCTATAAGACAATTATAAAGCCAACTGCTGGACAGCGCGCAGGATGTCAGGAGATTAAAGCGAATCAAACCATACGAACTTGTATAAAGTGTATACTTTTAGTGTAAACCATAGCTATAAGTTATTATAATTTTATTATTGAGGAATACATATTGATGTTTTTTCTCGCACTCGTCTTGCTTCTGGAAGTACAAATGAAAAGTAGTAATAAATTAATGTATAACTAACATTGTACTAAGCCTATCTAATAAAGATGTTATTTAAAAAAATATATTTATTAATTCCAAATAGAATATACATAGGTCAGTCCTGTCCAATATTAACGTAAATAGTCATAGCATCATCTATTACTATTTTTTAAATAATTTTTTAGAACTTCAACAATCTGCCAGTGGGCAATAATTATTATTATATGATTTTCCTTATATAATATAACTATCCTGACATGTAGAAGATCGCTTCAGTAAATAATCTACTGTACAACTTATAATCTAAAACTATTTTAACTTATTCTAAAGTATATCCTAACTTATTCTAAAGACTACTCTAACTTATTCTAAACATTATTAAATCCCACCCCATGTGTCTATTACTCAGTTCGTACGGTAGTTTGAGTTTGAGCTTACGCACTACACTGTCACCACTGTAAGAGTACTTCGCATTAATACTTCGAATCACACTCGTCATGGGTTCTAAGGGGATATCGCGCTGAATTAGTTTATTGGAGACATAACACGATGACGCACAACATATTATTCTGGCACCTCTGAAGAATAGCTATGTTAGATTTGCTAGTAGTACCCCACAGTTCAATACCACAGGTCCAAATGGGCTAAGTATTGACTTATACCAATAATATACCCCAATAAATACATTTAGCGAATACATTTGGTTTAGTTTAAGCCCAAGCTTTTTGCGTTGTGTCACTATATGTTTTTTCCATGCCAAACATCGATCAAAATTCATTCTCAGATATTTAACATTGTCTGCTTCGTCTACAAAGGGTGAATGTCAAGTGGGTAGATTTGTTTTGATACGCCATGTTTTCAACCATAATTCGACTTTGTAAAGATGAAGTTGGAGGTTTCTTGTAGTTGATATTGGATCCTCCTGTGATGATAAAACCATCCTTAAAAAAACCATGTATCGTCAGCATATGTTGCAACAGTAGTGTTTCTTGAAGTCGGTAGGTCCGCTGTATACAATAAATACAATAATGGGCCAAGAACACTGCCCTGGATTTTTTCCCAGGTTTAAGAATCATAATGATTTGAGCCACTTTCAAAGTGCTAGAAAAGTAATTAAGTCTTAGCATGGCATTAAATATGAATGTTATAAATTTAATGCACTTTTCTGACACCTCTTTTAAGATTCTTCCAGTAATTAAGTCAAAACCAAGAGCTTTTTTTGGCATTGATTTCTTTAACAATTATTTGTTTTACTTCATTAACAGTAAATTTCTTATGTGGCAAAGTCATCACTATGATGCTACAAACTTGCTGACTTTGAGATTTGAAGTACACTGGCCGCAGCGTTCTTCACGATACAATCGGCGTAGCAGAGTAACATGATTTGAAAATAAATGAATAAAGTAGTATCCAGTTGGAGCTAATGCGGGACCTTAATTATTTGATTCCAGTGACACGAGAAAAAAGTCACATCTACTACTAAAGGTGTCGGCCAAGTAAAGTAAATCGGCCAAGCTGCAGAAGCAAGAAATTTTACACTGCAATCAAAACTATAATTCAGGTCTTATTGACAATTATATTACAAAATTCTTCCGAACTGCTCCGAGTTACATTCAAGCTAAACACTCTATACACTATATTTTATATGTTCACATCATATATGTGGTACACCTGACTATTACATTTTTGTTAGTAAAACAGACAAATATGTTTGTTAATTACATATTCATCCAGTTATGGATTTGATACTAAAATAAGAAACTAAAGGAGACAATAATAAAATAAAAATAGTGGAAAAATAATTTATTTTATATTAAAGCCCAATTTGGATGAACGCTTGCAATTTATCATGAAAAAAAACTTTTATATAAATATAAACGTATGAAAAATATTCCCAATAATAGTTATTATTCTAGATCCTGTTTCTAGTGATAAGGAAATATCCAACTAAAAATAGAGAAAAGACTACTTTTAATGAAATAAATTCAAATGTCGCTAATTTATTTATCTGGCACTATTGACAAAACCCATGATATCAAGATAATGCTAATCCAAACAATTGTAGTTATTTATTTTTAAAATTGTACATAAAATATATATCATAAAAGATATTATAATAAAATTATTATTCATATGCTGAACTTAAATGACAATAAAGTAACTTATAAAGTAAGGCGGTGTGAAATAGCTAACAATGATCTTAACACACCTGATTCAAAAACATCTTGAAATGGGTTTAGAAAATGTCCACAGACAACTTTAAAACAAATGTTTCACTCAAAATATTTCATTCAAATCTATATTACAATGATTTCTATATTTAGTACTATTGTGATCCCAGAAAATCATAAAGTGGTACAAAAAGTAATAAATTGGCATCATTTATTAAAGGTCTTGCTATAGTCCTTAATAAGAAACTTCGGGAAAAGGTAACCTGTTGTAGCAATGCTTTATATTGCATGTCTTACACAGTAAAAGAGAAACTTTTCTTAACAGTTCCTAGGTTTTTTTTCTTATGGAATAAATGACAGCTAACAATGTTTATGCTCCTCCATCAGATCTTTTTTTCTTCGACCCTTAACCGTTAGGAGAACGGAATTACGTTAATTGTTTATTTTCCCACTCTATCTGCGCTTTTCCCATTCGGACTCACCGCGCCAATTAATCAAGGACGTAGTAGGCCATGGTTCTGCCGTCTTGCCTATTGTCGGGCCTAAAATAGAGTGTCGACTGACAAAAAAAGGCCTTAATTTCCAGTCGATTTTTCACCCGACTAATAGATGGCTTGTTTCGGACTAGATTAGGTTAGGTTATTAATTGACGTCATTAGCAGTCATTTATTTTTAGCGAGGCCGTCACTGATTGACGCTGATGGTTTGGTTTCTCGGTTTTGACTGGTGGCATCGTAGCGGAGCAACATTATTGACAGATTGACAAGCCGAAATCTGACAAAATTCTCATAGTATTATTTTTTGTTTGTTTGTTCAGGTTTCGAACGTGACATTTTGTAATTTTTTAGTTCGGAAGCTATTACAATTAAAATAAAACAAAATATCGTTTGACATACTTTACTTAACTTACGTTTCGGTTTTATATAGTAAACAAAGTACACATTTGTCACTTCCTCATTTTTATATTATCCCATTATCTTTGCCTTCTTCATTGTTTTTTTATTATCTATAATCATGTTCCTTTATAATAAATACTGCAACCTTTTGTGTGCAGCCATTAAGTAAACAATAAAATTGTATTCTATAAAGTATTATTGGATGACAAAAAGAGAATTTTAGGTGTTTTTGGTAAAGAGAGATAAAGAAAGGTCTTGTTTAAATAAAAAAGTTTTTGTACAGTAGATCGTATTTGTCTGAAACTATAATATCCAAAACTACTAAAAACAATAATATTAGTAGCATTTAATAGGTAAATAATATTAATCCTACCTTAAAAACAAAATAACACATATAATTTTGCAAAAATTACGCCCGCTAAACTTAAGTATAATTGGTAAAATTTAATATGGCCACTTTAACTGAAATATTACCTTTTAGTTTAATTCAAAAGATCTAACGAACAAATAAGCTGTTTCTTCACATGCCCAGTAATTCATCACATCACCTTCTCGGATAGGCTTTAGTTCAACAAAGCAACCAATAAGTTATATAAAAATAAATTTTAATCTAAATTGTCATATAAAAATAATTACTATAGTTATGTTAAGATAATTTTAATGATTTAATAATAAAATCTTAGATAATTTAATTTTAATCTATTTAATAATACCATGCCATGTATAATTCATATATTATGATAATTGTGATTACTGAGGAAAATTATCTCCATGCTTTGTTCATAAAGCTTGTAAGGCACATCGTGGAATGTTTCTAAAAGGTTTTGCTAACTGATTAAGTAACTAAATAAAATCGGAGAATTTTCAATGATAATATCAATAAGATATCATTATATCCCCAAATATGCATCGTGTAGTGTTAAAAATATATAGTCCTAAATGGCACATACTGAAAATTTATAGATTTAATTAAATTGTTTAGCGTAGATGATGTAGAATTATCTTACGAATTATGTACGAGTATTATTACAATTAGGGTTTTTAAATATTTTATTTAAATGGAAAATTGAAACCTTTCAATCAAGAAGTACATTTTATGCTGGAGAAAGTGCTCATCTTCAGATGAATCTAAAGTTATTTGCAATCTTTAAAAGAACTGTACAGCAGCTGTACCTACAGGTCATGTACCATCCATCAGAAGGAGTTGAACTAACATAAGTAGCATCATAAGGAAATGCCAGTTTTTCGCCAGTGTTCACTTTGAGTGTTTCAATGTATCTTTTGACCACTTTTGACGCAAATGTATAAGCATTGTTTGTCGCAAAACTTACATTCCCCTATTAATTTAATTTTATTAAAAACCTCTGAATGTTTTTCGTTCCAATTTTTTTCCAATATGAGTTAGCGTTTGCGATATGAACTATCGTCTGAAAGCAATCGAAATAGTCGATAGTCGCAAAATAGTCGAAACAGTCGATAGTCAAAAACAAGTCTATTTTCAGTCACATGCACGATTCGAGTATTTTGTTCAATTCGTGATATCAGACGAAGGTGTACGAACTTTGGTGGACGAAGGAGCATTTAATTTTATATATGCTTATATTTTCCAACGGTAGTATAAGCGAGATGGATTTACTGAATATTATTAACATGAAAAAAAAAATTTCATTTTAAACGAAGTAGAATTACTTTTATATTTGAATATTCTGTGGATCTGTAAAAATGAATAGAATTTTTCTAAAGAATGGAATAACACCCCACAAATTATTTATCGTATTTTAATATGTTAATTGCTATTTTCAAATAATATACTATAATAAATATAAACAATACAGTAGATCTTAAACAAAACTTAAAAAAATAAAGATGTACAATAACCATAAATACTAAATAAAAATTAAAAATATACCTAACCATAGAAAGAAACTAATTTATGACATAATTAAGAATTATTGCACAATAACTACTAGAGCTTTTTTAAATAAAGTAAATGCTTTATTTATTATTAAACGGAAACACTTTTTAACAAAAATCGAAAGAGTAATCAAAATACTACCTGTTATTGCCAACAATCAAAAGTATTTTACTATTTATCATTCACAATTTTAATCTTTTTATGCTATTATATTAACAATCTTGCAAAATATCGTTCCAAAATGCTCCTATATTAATATACAATATGTTGTTATTTACAAGCAAACTATCAAAAAATCATAAAACTATATATATATTACACATATATAAATCTATATAAGCATAAATTGGGTACATTTTTGTTAAGGTCACGGCTAGGACGACAGAGCCAGCAGGTTTTTGATTTTTGATTTTTTGATTTTTATCAGTCGAACGAAACTAGTAGACCCAAAAATAGTAACTAAAAGTACACGACTGAAAGAGTCGATAGCATATAGTAACAAAATCAGTCGGACCGAAAATAGCGACCTAAATAGTCGAGAGTAAAAAGTAGTCAATTACTAAACAGTCGGTAGTCGATTTCCGTCGATAGTTCCCCACACTAGTTTTTGTATTTCTTTTCAATCCACTAATACTGATTAAATTAAAACTTTAGGGTAAGTTATATGGCTCGGTGAATGGAGGTAAAACTAAATGAAACAGTGGTGGTTACATTATATGACCGTTATTTATTGGCAAGATAAGAAAATATAGAAAATACAAAATAGATAAAACGGATGGCAGCGGTGTTATCTGATGACGAAACTTGGGCAGTCGATGGTGGCACATCTAAAACAAACGATGGTCGGTTACTGAAATGATTGGAAATACCCTTCAACAACATCCCAGATAAACGTCTCGGGGTTGCCGCCAGCTATTCGTTATTAGGTTCTAGTTCGCGCTGCTGGCACCCCGCCCGTGTTCAACATCTGGGATTATATTTCTGGATATTTTGTAAACCGTTATTACACTATGTAAAATTTTACATGCCTCAAGGTCGCTACAAAACCATAACTTTTAAAACACGTAAACCTACGTTGCAGATTATTCATTGTCATTAATTATTAAGTTGAGATTATTAAGAATGTAATTGTTAAAACATCTAAAAATTTACGATAAACCAAAATTATGTGTGATTAGTTATATTACAGGTTTAATTAATAGAATCGAAGAAAAACAAATTACAAGTCATTATATATTTCATTTCTCATTTCTTCGGAATTAATTATATTTTTATATTATTTTTTATATTATGTATTAGCATAGAAAAATAATAAGCAAGAATATTATAATAGTTAACTGATAATTAACATTCTCTAAACGTACAGCATCCAAATTATTCTTTAAATTATTATGGAGATTTTTCAAGTATCCTATATCAGAAAATAAGTAACACTAAGTAAAAAGTGAGAAAGCTGATTTAAAATCCCTTGCACCACCCCATCCACTCAGGCGATCTAGTTCTCAAGTGACGTTTTGTTATGCAAAAAGCATAAACAGTGTTAATGGGTAAGCCAGAATTATGGAGGGAAGCTTAATTAGTTGAGAAACAAATGCCGAAACATTTCTAAATTCGGTGTATCGGTGACGTCGTTTCTGGCTGTGGCACATCATCATCATCCCCCCGCCCCCACCGCCGAACAAAAGATACGAACATTAACTGTTACTTAGTGAGAAAGCGGTCCCTTTCGAAAAACGACATATCCATTAGAATGGCATTTTAAAAGATCCACCAAAATTCAAACAAGGATTTCTACTTATTCCCATGTTGGATTCTTATAAAGAAAACAATTTTCTGGTTATACGTCTGTACGTAATGCTAAACATATATTATTATTATATTATGTATATGTTATATATATATATATATATATATAAATTTATATAGAAAAATTCTAGATGTTATGTTGATGTGTCCGTAGTATATATATTTATATATACATATGAATATATGATGAACTTACAGTTGATCACAACAACGCCGAATCCTTTAAGGAAGTCATTAGAAAAGTTTAGACAATCATTAAGGTCCTAACTATAAAGAAATCTTTAAAAGAATGGTAAAATCATTTCAAATTTTAGGTTTCCTAATGAGTCTAAAAGTATATTTTCTTCCTTCCCACCTCGTTTACTTTCCGGAAAAAAAAGTTGGCAAAAATGGCATGTTCAATATTATCAAACTACTGTTAGATGCTTTAGACCTTCCGTATTCTTTTCGCACTCGAAAATGTACAAAGAGTATCAGCACTGGTAAAAGAAAACGTTTTAGTTATATTTCGAAAAATATGTATCAACATGTATTAGCAGTTTGTAAACAAATTAATATTTTAAAAATATTTTAAAAGTTTTTTTGCAAATTACTCTTTGCAAACAAATAATAATTTGTAATATTTAGCTAATATAAAACTAACATTTAGCTGTATAAACCTTTATTTTTTATTACCTCTCCACATCTTCGAGGTAATGCTGTAACTTATTACGAAGTTCCAAACCTGAAATAATATAGGCTAATACAGAAAATATATCATTACATAAATATCCTTATATCTAGAATGTTACCTCATTTATTTTGGATATCTTTGGACTATTGCCATGACTATTTCCCAAACCAAAGACAAGTAATCTTTAACATAAGGTCCCATTACATTACTTAGTATATTGAATTTTTTAAACATATTTGAAGATTGAATTTGTATATTTAGGATTGAACCTAGCGTTAGTTAAAAGTGTCACATTATTCTATCAAAAACAACTTACAAAAAGAATGACCTTGAAAACCAAAATGTATTTAAATTAAATGGAAGTAAAGTCGATAAATACATATTTATAAAATTATGACAACCACAAAAGAAATGTTTTCACAAGATTTTCCATAATATGAAAAAAACTACAAAAATCCCCAGTTATTAATCACCGAATTCTAGACTATAATATCAGAAGACACGAAAACCTTAAGCATGATAGATACTGCGATGAATTAAGACGAAAATAAGATATTTCTTTCGCTTCCTGAAGCAAAGATTAGTTTTATATATTTAGGTTCAATATACCACTTGAAAATAGTTGATTTATGATTAAATAAATGGATAAATGAAGTGATGGAGAGGAAATGGAAAATAATATAATAATCTCCATAAGACTGATTAAGCCACTATTTAATTTCAAAATAATTTTTCGCCAAAAAAAATAAGCTGTTTCACTAAAACTACTAAAACTTGGTCAACTAATCGTTAAAATGAGCATGAATGAATTGTAATAATAATAGATACAATACCGAGTGGAAACAATATTCATCCCATATTAATTCAACAAGAGCGAGGTCTGGCATTGTGATGGACGTTTCATTATTTGCAAGATTTAGTCGTTTCGTTTTTGTTATAGACGGTGAAATTATTTTTTGGCTTTCTTTGTTGTTGTTTACATATTTACTTTACCCTGAATAAAAGTTATTTCTACAAAAAAATAAAGTTTGAAAAATAGTAACGTTTGACCCTGGAAATTTTAAATGCGCGTTAAAACGCTCCAAAGCTGCGCGTGAAGTAGTTGTTTTGGTCGCATTGGACCATTTGTATGGATACAGGTATTATATATACATTATATTAATAATTTTGTGTTATAATTAGACATTCTATCATGTACCAATGGTGTCAATGGTGTCAACCGAATATTATTATAAATCGCAATATCCTTCAAATCAGAAAAATGTTGTATAGGTGGCAACCAGTGTATGTATAATAAAATTATTCTAATGTAAGTATTTACTATTCTAAGTATCTTCAATTATGTCTAAAATGTAATCAACTCAATAACATTGATTCAAGTAAATAATATTTTTGACGACATTAAATGTTAAGCCTCATTTATTTTGTTTGCTATTTATATTAATAACTAATAAATTTTCTCTTTTCTCAGATGCCAAATAATACACAACATTATATTTGATAAAATATATTATTATAGGCAGAAAAAAATAGGCTTAACAGGAAAATGCAAAAAACTGAACTCACCGAATATTCAAGGGCTTTCACTACTGACTATATATTCTCAAAATATAAAGAAACATATTAATTAAATGCAAGCCTTCAACAAAGTTCAGTTAAATCCCATAATGATTAGATTTCGAAAAATCAAATATCTGATTTCTGGAGTTCGAAGCTATACTTCCATAAATTTGAGGGAACTGTATGACTATCAAGTTTTTGGAGCCAAGTATGTATGTTGTGGCAATCAGAAACTTCCAATATTTCAAAAAATACTTATGTACAGACAATGTAGCAACGAAATATGTCACTGAAGTCAGGTAAATTAAAAGAAACCAAGCAAAAATCTAGTTTAAGAAATAATGGGAGAATTTGTTATTTATTAATATATTAAAGTATGTCTAAACCCAGATTTTTTTTAAAGTACTTAATGAAGAATTGTAGTCCCACATGATAAGATTGTAAAGCGATTATTTAAATAAACTTCCAAATTTCAATTTGTGTATTTTATTTACCCAAATATAACAAGGTGGTAATTTTTCAACTCTTTCAACATCCATCATCAAATGTATATAATTTAAACCCCTTTTGCGTTGTAGTTACTATCAACTATATAAAATTAATATTTTGATAGCCATATGAAGTACATTTGCATCTGTATTTTCAAATTATCATCATACAATTTTGCAGTAAGTCGATCAGTAATCGATATAATTTTGGTTTGTTTCAGCAAATATAGAGCACTTGATTTCAATAATGCTAAATAATACTAAATAATACAAATAAAATCGAAGCTCTCTAAAATGCTTAAATGTTGGAAAGCAAAAATGATGGTAAGGAAAAGGTAAGTGACCTCAATATTTCGTAACTCTTCTGATAGGTATTTGACTTAACATGGCGTATTTCTAAATGTTGTGTTTTGAATATTATATATCATCTATCATTACCATTTTGAATTATCATATTGAATATTATATATCACCTATTATAAATCAATATTTTTGTGATTTTTATTACAATCATCTAGCCTTGTGTAGCTAATCAGCGATTTCGTTTCAATAAAATTACAAAAGAAACTAGTAATTTTGTGTATTATGATAAGATTGGATGTAACAAGTAAAAATTTTCAAACGATGTTGTAATTGTTAGTTTATATATGGTATTATATTATTAAAATGACTTGAACTTAATTTTGTATTTATAATTAAGAACTTTATAAATATTACTTATAACAAACCTTACTTGTTACGTTATAACAAAAAGATTATGATTAATATATTTATAAACTATGTATTTCTTCCTATTAATGAAACGAAATAAAACAAAACTCCAGTTAATCTAACACCTTCTAATCAATAAATTTCATTAAAATAGAACTTGTACTAGTTAGTTTGTATCATCAGAAAAGGCAAAGAAAGATCTATAACGCGGACTTCTCCAGCTTTTGATAAAGAAAGTTTTGTGAACGACATTTCGCAGTTCCTATTTCCATTTGGCAGGAGCATTAGCAAACGCCCAAGCCCAATTCTCTCTAATTAGATTTTCTGTTCCAGGTACATAGTTAGGCAACTACTAGTGCTGTTTATTACGTGGCAAAAGTTCTAGATCTTTTCTTGTCCCTCTTGATTAGAAACGAATAAAATTACTGCTAATAAAATACTATTAACAATAATTCTGTTTTCATCCGATAATTAAAATATGCAAAATTAGTACCCAAAACTATTTTGAAAATGATTATAAAGTATATACTAATTGCCTGACCTCGAGATAAGGCAACTAATAAGATCAATATCAATTATATGTATTTGAAAAGACACACAAAAAGGTTTCGAGCATGTTTAATGTAGCACAGGCCTTTGATAAAACCTGCTACTTAGAACTAAAAAATGTACCAGAACCAAAACTGTATTATGAAAAATCGAAATCATAAATAAACAAAGATTACTAATGGTTACTAAAAATAACTACTCTGATTTCCCAGTGGCATCACATTACGAGACAAGAAAACATCATTTGTACGATTTCGTTTCGTTTATTTCTGTGATGGACTATAATAAACTTATGTATACTTTTCTGCATAACTTAAGATATTAGTAGTAACTGTTAATCCTAGGTATTCGAGTTGTTTCACTGTCTTCAAACTGTATTCTGTCTCTCTTCAAGCTATACTCTATACTGTTTCTACCTTAAATCTGCCGCGTTTTCGTCAGTTAGTATGTTTTGCCTAATTCATTATATATTTTATTTTACTATCATTGATAACATGATCCACAACTCTTACTTTCTAGCACTCTTAATTAACCATTCTTTAAAAACTATTAATTTACCAAAAATCGTGTAATTATACTCTGAAATGTTAATATGTAAACAAGCTATTAAACCAACGTCTACCTACAGCATATAAATCTAGGCATACGACAATAAAATTAATTTTGATTTATTTTTATTGTAGCGGCACACAACTTATAATTCTAAAAAGATATGTTAAAGGCTGAAGTATTTAATTAAAAAAATATATTTCCTAATATATAGAATTTTTTTGCGTAAATATCTAGGATATAGGATAACATTGTGTCTGTTAGCGTAGGTCAGAAAAACTTTATTTTTATACCATCGAGTCTCTAGGGTCCGATACCCCAACTAAAACACCACCCTTAGTAGGGTGTGTCAAAAACTTACCCTACGACAACCGTAGCCGCGCTTTGTCTAGTTTCAGGTCCTTACAATAGTCTGTATGATGCAATAGTTTCAACATTGGATTGAACTGAAAGCGGATTAGATCTACCAATAGATATAACACATGAGCATTTATTTCATCTGATGTTACTGTATGAATCAGGTCTAGTACCATAAGGTTTGAAATTATAAAAGATATAAATATAGATCTATATAATATGTTAAAATATATTACTATATATTAAGAATTTCTTAAAATAACGAATCTCACAAATATAACCGTTAAAAAAACATTGTTACTTTTATAAAAGTATATTATATCATAATACACTTTTGTAAGTATATTTAAAATTTATTAAATTATTTAAAAAACGCGATATATTTCTATAAAATTTTTAAAGAAATTCTTAGGGAATACATGTAAATATTATCATATTTATTTCAACTATGGATTATTTAAAGGACCTACCGGTTAATGCGAGCATACAGTAATGAGAAGATAATTTTCAGTTTAGCGCATGTCTATTTTCATTTATTCATACTTGATATTTCATTTTCATTTTTCATCAAACATACATTACGATAAAATTACCACTTAATATTCCCTTAAGTGGTGGAAATAAATATGAATCTACCGTTAAATAACACATTTAATTTAATTGTGGAAATATAGGCAAATTTTAATAATTGCCAGTGTTGTAATTGTGTTAACCAAGATAATAAAAATTGAGAAACTTTAAACAATAATAAGCCATATTCTATTAGCATTTTTGCAAATCAATAAATTATTTACCTATGCTCTTGTATAAAATTATATTCTTTACTCTTTGTTTGTTTCACTCTTCTTCATTCAAAGTAGTAGTCATTAGATCTTTAGGGTGGCATTGATGGTTAATGTTATATGTTCAGTTTATTCCATTTAGGTCAACTTTTATTAGTAAATTTGATATTTTCAGAGTATCATCATCTACTATTCTTGTATCTTACAAAATCCTATCTAATTTTTTCTCTTATTCTAATTTGGCTTTCTTCAGCTTTCACTTAATAAATCTTAGCAACACTTCACCTACCAAAAGAAAAAGTTAAATCGTTACTAATATATATCCTGATTAAAGCAATAATTTTTATCAGTTTCTGCAGTTTTTGCTGCTATTTTTGATAGACAAACCCCATTATTGAACTGACTACCTCGAGATTTCGATTAACGTATTGCACATTTACTAACCTAAAATGAATGGATTATCGTATTCTTAATGTGAAAGAAATCTCAGACAATACATCATTATTTTTACAAAACAATAATTTAGTTACTTATTCTCTTATATAATAATACATTGAATTTTCCTTATCATTAGATCATTAGGATGTCGTTGATAGTTTTATATTTGGTTTATGTGATTCAGGTCTACTTTTGTTAGCAAGTTTAATTATTTCATAGTATCACTGTACACTGTTCTTACATCTTAGTAAAATGCTGTCTAATTCCTTCTTCTCTGAATTTTACATTCTTCGACTTTCACTCTCAACAAATTCTAGCTACATCTTACCTATCAATTAAAATTTAAATTATTACTACAATATATTATGTTTAAACATAATATATTGTCCACAATAAATGTCCAATTATTACCAGTTACTACAATTTTGCTACTATTCTTCATGGACAAATCTCATTAATGACTTGACTACTTCCAACACAACAAGAATCATTTTCTTCTCTGTTTTTGTTGTCATTAAATTTTGACGTATGTTGATATCTATTCGATATCATTGAAAATAATGTGTTATAAATTTAGGAACTAATATTCCCACTATAAGTAAAATTGATGTTGTTTGGATTTTATAACTTTTAAAAATATAACCTTATATTCTGCACTTACCCTCGTTCTTCGATATTTTAAAACCAATGTATGTTAAACCCCCAAGAATAACACAACAATTTAATTATTATTACTATAGAATTATTAATGCAACAATTATTAATACAATTCTATAGTATTTAATGCAACACAAAAACTATGATATCCCAGATTTTGTTGTTGTTTTGACTTGATCGACTGTATCGATCGACTCGAAAAGAATGTACCGCTATTAGAAAAGGAAGACAATATGGTTTATTCTTTTCTATGGTTTATTCTATGCAGGATTGTGCACATGCGCCAAAGCCGGTGACGACTGAGGAGTAAGGTGTCCTGTCAGAGTTGACACAGGTGAGTTTGATTCAAAATAATATGCGGAGGAACACATGTTATAATTTTCAATTAAATTATAAAACCTTCCAATTTATTTCAATTTAAAAATAAATTACATTTGTACTGACTTCTAAATCACTTTGGATATATAAAATATAAAAACTAATGTAAAATGAACTGCTTGCTGATTCCATTATTGAAACTATGTCCATATTTTACTTTTCGGCACATCGACTATAATAGAAAACCTACTATTTAAATCACAATTAGGAATTGCATCTTGTAATGCTCTTCCTCATTGGTAGAGTTTATAGTAATTCACTGTATTTGAATCTTATATTGTGGTACAAAACACTTTTGTTTCGTTTCTACATAATATTTGATTGGGTAGCTATATTAATGACACCATACGAAAATGTTAATGAATTATATACAATTACAAAAATTAAAAGAAAACAAATATTACAAAAATATCCCCTAAAATACCAGGCAGTTGTTTTTCCTTTTATTATTTTCGGTCTTCTGGTGACCAAGACTCACATATTAAACAATGTCGACACACTCATTTAAGTTCCCATTCTATGTTTTTATGTTTTGTAATACAACAAACCTTTCGAACATATGAAAACCTAAAACATTGTTGCATACTGTCACTGTCAGCTCAATAAAATTCCATCAAAATTAATCAGTGAACTCATTTCAAAATGGCGAATCTAAATTATTTCATTAACAGTACAAACCCGGAAATATTTAGTATTGTTCCTAGACCAGGCGGCTTTGCCAACATCCCCGTTCCAGAAAAGACGTATCTAAAGCCAAAAACTATTTCCGCAGGTCGGAGAAGATCAAGATCTAGAGCAGATACCTCGGGTGTCAGACGTAGCCTTATAGCTGCACCAAGTGCAGAAATTAGTACTGGAGTATCTGACTATGATGCCTGTCCAAGGCAATATAAAATCAGTCAAATCATTGCTGC
Source organism: Rhynchophorus ferrugineus (assembly GCF_030347505.1). Lineage (NCBI taxonomy): Eukaryota > Metazoa > Arthropoda > Insecta > Coleoptera > Curculionidae > Rhynchophorus > Rhynchophorus ferrugineus. Next base: position 50,027,037 of record NW_027472580.1, read on the forward strand.
TACACCATGGTCGGTAGAATTTGATGAGTTTCTCGAGCCTTCAGAATATTCAGCTAGAGTAGTCGACCCTTTCCAGGACTCAGTCGATATGCTAGCCATGACAATCAGCATTATTATGCTGCTATCGAAGGGTTACGACAAAATATCCGAATCTCACTTCAAATGGACTTTGAGTTATCTAAAGTGTATTAAAGATGAATTCGGACAAACGCCACCGAATATTCAAGGTATTCTGAACCATATCAATCAAGTTACAGGAGGACAAATTACCTCATTTCTGGAAGGCTTGGACGATTCTGATGGAGCAGATAAGAAATTCCGAATATCTGAATCCACGCCAGATGTAGCTGAAGGCTGAAATATATTTTGTATAGTTTTATTTAAAATATATTGTTTATAAAATATCCTATGTGGATTTTCCACAGCATTATATTATCAATCCATGAGAAATCAGAAATAAAGTATTAGTAAAGAGTCTATTACAGGTCTGAAATAAAGAACACGGAATACTAGAAGAATAAGTCTTAATATTAATAAAAAAGGTTCAGTGAGATACAGCAGCTAATAGAAAACATAGTGTCTAAAAGTAGCTCTTTTTAATATATTTATAAACTGTAAGCAGAGTATAGTTTAATTGAGATGGTTAAAGTGCTACTTGGAATAGAATTAAATTAAAAAATAATAATTCTATAGTTAATAAACATCACATATGAAATATTCTTGCTCCAAAACTACGCGTAGTAAAGTAAATTTCTAAAAATATTTGTTCTAGGAAATTAATCGATGCTATAAATTTAACAATAAAGCTTTTTGAGTAATTAAATAACATAGTTAATTTTAGTAATAAACAAAAACTGGTCTTATTCATAAACAAAGAAAATGCTACCAAAACAACACACTGAACTATTAAAATTATACATTACAACCAGAATGTTTAGAAACAAGAAGAAGCTTACTCTACAATAAAAGAAGCTAAAGCAGGTGTACCACAAGGAAGTGTACTGGGACCAATGATTTATCTACTCTACAGTTGTGATATACCACAAACGAAAAATATTACGATGTTTACATTATCTGATGATATTGCGATTATAGCTGTCGGAGACAATAGTGAAGAAGCCTCACGAAAATTACAACAGGCAAGTGACAATATAAATAATTGAACACAAGCTCGGAAAATAAGAATTAATGAAAGTGAATCTGTACATATGCAGTTCACCTATAAAGAGACCGTACAAGCACCCATAACATTCAATAATACTATCATCTCATATAGCAACAACGCTAAATATCTCGGAATGAACCCCGATGAAAAAGTTCGCTGGAAGGAACATATAAAGAAGAAAAGAAAAGAACTGAAATTGAAATATAGGAAAATGTACTGGCTAATTGGAAGAAAATCACAATTATCAATACATAATAAATTGCTATTATATAAGCAAATATTGAAACCTATATGGACATACGGAGTTCAATTCTGGGGATGTTCTGCAAAGAGTAACATAAATAAAATACAATTTTTTCAGAACAAAGTCCTGAGAGGTATTGTGGGTGCACCCAAATACTATAGGACTGATTACCTACATCGAGACCTTCAGATACCCACAGTCAGTCAAGAAATCAAGAGAATTGCAAGGGGGCATGAGGAAAGACTCCATTCTCACACGAATATTGAAATATTGTAACTATTGGATACCACCAGAACAGGACACACACTCAAAAGAATCAAACCATCTGATCTTGTGTAGTATTGTGTAGTGAGGTGCATATATTAAAAAATTCAGCAGTGACATGTATAAACATAATTTCACCAGAGACTGAGATAGGGCCTCCTAGTTATATACCTAGATTTAAGTTATCATAAATACAAATTGTAGGTTAGACGGAAACGACTAGTAACAATATATTAATTAAATAATAAAAAAAATAATAAAAACTGTTGTACACATAATGTAATTATTACTAGGATCTATAATGTCAATCGATATCTGGCACTTGAATAGAACCTTTCGACAAATAACCATCCTCTATAATCACTTAAATATCCTCTACCATCAGACGTTAATTTACACCGTTAAAAATTCCTTTTGATTATTCTATGGACGCCCTATTCACCAAATCGATCATTGAACTGTGCATACAAAATATTATTCAAAAGTATTATAAGTTTACCTATATATATTTATCAATTATCTCAAATTTTAAAATATTTGCCACAATTGTTAATATAGATAATAGATGGCTTGGTAGAATGGCTTTATGATTATTCTACAGTCAATAATAAACATTATGTATAAATAGGCAAAAAGAATTCCAGATTAAAGATTCTAGAAATGTTTTTATTAAGAAATTAATTAAATTTAAGTAGTAAGATTAGGTGTGATTACTTCTTTCTTAAAAACAGACACCCTAACAGAATAACTTCATTTATAACATTTGAAATACTTTTGAAATACAAGAATACAAGAAAATTGTTTCCCTCTAACTGCAGACAAGAACTCAAACTGTTCGTATTTCCTCTGAATCTGATTAGTTTTGAATTAAGATAGTATATAATTGATGCTGGCCTCTTGAAGTTAGCCAAGATGACCAACGGTATCCTATTGCCCAACTTTTCTACGTCCGAATCTAACCCGTATGTTTTCATTGGTTTCATGGTTTCATTTTAAAAATATACTGCTACAGATGCTTTCCGTGAAACTGTAAATGCTATTATTAATTTATTAATCGATATATTCCCGGCAATCAATAAAATGTTTATTTTTAATTTTAACATAATTTCACACAAATAAAGTCTGATTATATGTAAAATATGCTTAATTTTTCAAAGTCATCTATTTACTCGTCAAAACATAAAACAATTCACAATGTTTTCAATTGTTGTTTTTTATATATTTATACTAGTGGAATATTTATTTTAGCCCCAAACTAATTAATTTTGATAATACATGAATGAAGTCATGTATTTTGATATACAAAATATCTGAAACCAAATAAATCTTGAATTAAACTGATTCTATGGGCCCTAACTGAAACACAATATTTCAAATATTTCAAGTTATAACCAAATAAAACCAAACCCAACAATTAAATAATGTAAAATTATCTGATTCAAAACGTCACATAATGTAATCTTACTAAAAACAAACATATTGTAATTCTAATTCAAGCAAAATAAGTTGACGAAGGTAAAAGCATATTAAGTTAAATAAAAGTTTTAACGCGTCTAAATAATAATAGCTATAATAACTATTTTTAGAACAGAATATTCAGTCAATTATTAAATGTAAATTGTCATCAAAAGGCCATTACCAGGCCCAAAAACGTCAGTAACTGGGTAAGGAAGGATGTTTTCTAGGATGGTCTCTATGTTGGTCCCTGTCCAGTCGGTAGGCTTAATGTTGAGGATCGTGCTTCAGAGCCTACGTTAACCAGTAAGTCCAGTCCGGATTAATCCAGGTTGGTAAAAAGGAGACATATTTTTAAAAAATATCTATAGATGGTGTATGACCCTCAAACGTTATCACTTAAGCCAAGTTGAGTAAAATAACAAAGCTAGTTAAGAATTCATGTTGAAAGTATAACTAGACATTTAAGTGAATCAATGTATTAAATCACGTGTAAATATGTATTTTGTAAAAGTACTTGAAGTATTGTAATTGCAGACATTCTTTATTTTAACTTGGGTTAGCAATTCATGCATTTCATTTATCAAAATATTACAAAATATTCTAGTAAAACAGTTTCTTCTCCGACCATCTGAAATTTTAAGGAAATTAAGAAACTTTTTCATTTGTGTGGCTACCAGCTATATAAAGGTAACATTTGTGTAGACCTGTCAAATACATCGGCAATTGTAGGACACTTGATCCCAATAATCCTATTCTCACACTTTCCAACTGGTGATTGTGCTATTGTACTTTTGTACTAAATTTTCTTGTCAAGCGTTAATGTTAAATCGCCAAAATTTTATGACAACAAACTAGTAGTGATAGATTTTAAAAATGTACGGTTATATGTAACTACTTAATAAAGATAAAAAACATATTTTCATTTAGATTTTTAATAAAATATAAATTGTTATAAATAATAACTATAAAATAGAAGCAAAAATGTTGTATACAATCTACCCAATATAGTGGCTTTCCAAAATTTCTATCATTTTTTCTCCTGAAATCTTAATATATTCACTTGTAAAACACAACAATTGCAATTCTTTATTAGTACAGCTATCATACCCAATCAATAACTCTTTATATCACTAGCATGCTAAAAGCACAAATATGCCATTATTTTATCCAAATTTTCTCTAGCATACTTAAACGTTCCACTGTAATCCGCTAAAGACAATAATTAATATGATCAAGTTTGAATCACCCTTCAGATGAAACTATAATGAATTGAAATACAATCGAATTAAAGAGAACCCCAGTCCTCAGTGATTCCAAAGGGCAACAGAGCAACGGAAATATGACACATCAGAAAAATGTGCCATAAACGGCAAGGGTGGTTTCATGTTATGAGGGTGGCAATTATAGCAACCTTTGATAATTGATACATCTTTTGTTCGCAGAGTCTGAAACACTTAATTAGGTGTGCGTTGAGGACCGGACGACAACTAAAATCGTCACGGCCATCATCGTTATTCGCAAAAGAATCAGGCTCTAATAAAGATAAATGATATGTGTAGTGAATAAATTATTAATCTTTTAATGCTGCGTTATTGTAGTTATTATAAAAATCGAATAACAATAACAATCGATAACATATTTGGTATCCGCCAATAATGGTAAGTATCCATCATTCGTTTGCATTTACAACAAAAGAAGACGTCATAATTAATACATTATTCTAATATTACTTTATTCGAAACTCCATTTTGTAAGAATTAATAGAAATAAAAAAGCCATCAGCAATTTTTTATGAACATATTTTTTCCTTTGTTATTATATTTGATTTTTGGGCTGATTACACACCATTTGTAGAAACTTTCTTTAAATTGGAAGAAATCTGTAGCTGCTCATCCCCTGGTTGCTTATAATATTTTTTACATATAATTTATTTTATTAGATACGTTTAGACAATCTTAATTATAAATTAATTTTTTATTTGTACTTGGGTCAATTCACATTCTAGATGAGTGCGAGATTGTTATGCATTTCATAAATTAAAATTTAGTTATACCAACTTGAGATAAACTTAATAATAATGCACTTCGTGCAAATTCGTGTGGTGTTAACCAGAGAATACAAGCGAATGAAACTAAAACTGTCTACTCGTTCAATAGTTATATTGCTTCAACATTGCCGTAAATTGGTCAACTTTCTTTCTTTCATGTTTTACGGCAATATCTTGAATAAGAATTCATTTCAAGCTCATTTTAATTTATTAAATTTCATTTTAAGCTCACCGAAGTACAATTATTCATTGGTTACATAGCAATTACTAGTCGATTTGATGACTTGATGACTTTGATGACTACAACCCCCCCATATTTGCACTACATCAGACCATATAGACTTTATTATGGATTAAGTATCTTCCGACTAACAAATGGATATTTTTATAAATTTTTACTTGATCAGCTTTTATGTGATGTTTCCAATTTAATCTACTCATACCATTGACATTGATGACGAGGTATTTCACTGGTGTTCTTGATGAATTGGAAATTCCACTAGTTATATAATTGGCTTTATATATTTTCGCTGTAACGTAAAATTAACATGGACAGATACTTATAGCTCAGTGTTCAGTCCATTTGCGGATATTTTATAGCTCTAAGCAGAGATATACCTCTTGATATATGACTGTATCGCCAGTAAATATTCCAACTAAAGCTTTTATTGGTAGGATATCAGCTAATTATTTTCTTCAAACACTATTTCAATAACGAACTAATATTATACTTGGTTGATTATTGAGTCGTGATTCTAAAATTCAATCTAGAAATCTGGTATATTTATAAGTGGTTGAACAGGTTTTAGTAGTAATTTCTCAAACAGTTTAGATATAGCAGGTAGCAGAGAGACAGACTTACAAGACCCAACTTTTTCTGACAATTGTTTCTTATAATTATTTCTGATACAAACATACAGACGCATATTAAACATATATGTAAACATCATGATTACTTTCCTTTTACTAACCTTTTTAAAATTAAGGTTGTTATCAATATCTATACCAACAACTTCCACTGGAGAAATAAATTTCTCCAATATAAACGTGATTAGTTATCAGAAATATTCTTAGTATACGTAACTATTGGTATAAATCATTTCGAACTATCTATGGCACAATTCTTAAGAACGGAACTTATCTGTAAAAATCTATATAAGTTATGAATTATCTTATATTATGTAAAGGTACCAAAAATTAAGCCGATTCGTATATACAAATACAAATCTACCGGATCATCTAATTTCATAATTATAATATTAATATTTGTTTTGTTTATTGATATATTTTACAACAGAGAAATAGTAATAAATAACTTTGTAAAATAAGGCTGTACTAAGTATATCTAATGTAATATGTAATTAATAAAAATTTGTTGCAAAGTTTAAGTTAAGTGACTTTTATAAAAAACTTAAGAAAAGACAATTTTAAATGTAGAAAAAATCGAGGTGAAATAGCGACCAAAAATCCAAGTTAAAAGTTTAATACATAGTATGACCTAGAAGTTTTATTGTGAAATATGAAAGATCAGAAGAAGAAAAGGCATTGTATCTTTAATCCCTATTTATTAAAATTTCCTTGCTTATGTTTTATGCTTAAGTCCTATTTTGTAAACTTAAACAATATTATAGTATGCTCTTTATAAAAAGAGCAATCGTCACAGCGATAACGTAGAGTGTGGCATTTAATAGTTTGTTTTTCATTGAGTTTCAATATAGTAATACTGAATCCAAATTTGTAAATACTATTTATAAAAGAATAAGTTTAATTTTTTATACCGGAACCATAGGCAAATGAACATAAAAAGCACAATAAAATTTAGGCAAAAGTACAATAAATACACAATATAATATAGATAATACATCTCATATTCAATAACTTGTAATAAGTTAAGCCTAAAACTGAAGGAGAGTAATCGAAGATGGTCTTGATGATGAAACTATCGCTTATTTTGGCAAAATAACATTATGTTTATCCATCATTTATACGTTAAATCCCATCAGCTGGATTGATCGATGCTGACATATCGCTCCAATTCGTTCACGTCATCCCGCCACCTTGGATAAAATGCTCTTTGCTTGTTCGACCAGAAAAACGCGATATTTATAAGCGAATAAAACATTCCGGCGTATTAGAGAGATCCCGCTTTGAAACCTTTCCAATTTCTCGTTCAAAATTTATGTAAATTATAATATATTGCTTGCAAATAAATATATTCAAGAAATAAATATGTATAAAATATAAAATATATATTTATATTTTTTGTTATTTCTTATGGTTTCGTAGGTGTTGCAGTAATATTCCGGCCTTCCATCTGCGTTTGCTCTTGCCTTTATTATGATTTACTTCTCGTTCGAAATGCAGTTAAGCTCGTCTAACAGGTCAATTGAAAAGTCCCCGGCCTACGATAGTAAAACACATATTTTTGGCAAAATTAGTTTTTTTTATTCAACATAATTCCCTTCAAGAGTGATACACTGATTATAGCGACCCTCCAACTTTTCGAAACCATTTTTGTAGTACGATTTGTCCTTTGCTTCAATACAGGCCTCAGTTTTGTCGATCACTTCTTCATTCGACGAAAATTTCTTCCCAGCGAGCATTCTATTTAGATCTGAGAACAGGAAATAGTCGCTGGGGGCCAGATCTGGAAAATACGGTGAATGAGGAAGCAATTCGAAGCCTAATTCGTGGATCTTTGATACGGTGCATTGTTTTGGTGAAGCAGCACATTCTTTTTCTTCAAATGCGGCCGTTCGCTGTTGATGGTCCTTTCTTTTTCAACGTAGTCAATGAGAATTATTCCATGTGCATCCCAAAATACAGACACCATAACCTTGCCAGCCGACTGTTGCGTTTTTTGCTTCAACTGTATTTTTGCCCTTCAAAAAGCAATATTTTTTTCAACACGCGAAATTCGTTTTTATCCATTTTTTTTCAAAATAACAAAATAACTCAAAATGCTATTATTCACAAACTAATGATCCGACAGCTGTCAAATTTATACACGCATCTTTTGTGGGTTAGGGCAAACTAAAAACATATGGATTTAATTCTAATAGAGCCATCTATGTGTCAGTCCGAGGACTTTTAAATTGAACTTGAACGTATTGCGTTTATTTTTAATTGTTTTGTTTTTTATTGTTAAAATCCTTTACACAATAGCCAATGCTTGAAGTTCAGTTGCTATGATATTTTTCATTGATAATGAATATGTTTATTCTTTGTTCTCTATTATCTACTATCTATTATCGACTATCTATTATCTATTATCTATTATTACTATTAAATAATGTTTGTAATTACTTCAACTTTATAGCATCATAGCCACATCGTATCGACATTGATGCGACATCTGTGAATCTTCAACATTTCATTCAGCTACATGAAGTTACATATTATAAACAATTTAAAATCAGAAGGATTCAAGTTTGATGAATCTGCAGAATATTAAAAACAGCCAATTGTCAACTTTAAATCAATATTCAGTTGATGTTGTCAGATCTCAGCAGTTATTCGGATTTAGCATCTTCTGAAATATTTACTTATTAAACACATGCTTCATCATCAGATCAGAAAAAATTACTTGCATTGTGAGTAAAACAAAATTACGAATTGATTTGCAAAAACATATTTCTGGCCATTCTTAAAATCAAATTTAACAACAAAAAGAAACATTACAAGAAATTTCTAAAAGATGAATCCTGGTACAATATTTCTTCATATCAAATAGAAAATGTCTGATATGTTGAAAATTACATTTTGAGTGCTTTTATCAGGATCTTGTGTGTATTTTGATGAATAAAATATATTCGTGAAAATGCGGAATATGAATAAAACAACTGTTAAACAACATAACCTAACTATTAATCCAATGGTATTTACATTTCTCTACATAAAGTAATGGTTTCCCAATTTCCAATAAGATTTTCGACATTCATTAATTTTGTTTTTTAATTTGAAAAATCTGCTGCTAAAGCTCATTGGGTACTTTTAGAAACTTTGGACTGTTTTAATTGAGAGAATAGCCGGGAGGATCGAAAAGTTCAAAAACAATGAATTGCAAGACTTTTTGAACGAAAATTAAACTCAAACTATCAAAGGACTTATATATTATGCCATTTGTTGCTCAATAAATTCATAAAATGAAAAAGTGATGAAAACATATACAGCACAGAATATTATACATTTGACTCTAATAATGGTGAGTAAAATGCCAAAAACTGACATTCAAATTGCAGTCAAGTTTCTGATCCTAGTAAAAATAAATAAAATAACTGAATATAACAATGGATTTGTGAATACATTTTTAGATAAAATTTACTACAGAAAGATTATGAATAGAATAGATTTATAAATTAAATGCTTACCGCAGCGTTTTAGAGGGATATTGCTACTGTTCTAGGCCATTAAACACTTAAAACACTAAATCATAATGGCACGGGTTTGGTTACCCCTTCTTCCGATAACCAGTTTCACAATTTTCGATCCCTTAAGCGTATAGGTCTTAGAAAATAAATCACATTAACATAGATAATACCACCCCATGGGTCGACAATGGTGTTTGGTTCACGTGGCATCGACATAAATAAGGGTAAGACCGTTTCTCTCTTTATGGATCTGTTCGTTATGGGAAAGAACTCGCTCTTGAGCCGAGACGGCCGTGGTTAATGAGTATCGGGACTCGCTTTGTTTTGTTCGTCCCTGTTTTGTTTTCTGCGTGATTTATAACATTTTTAGGCTTAATATGTTGGTTTTGTATTTTCTACTATAGATTTAACTGAATCATTGTTAGCTTAAACGTCGTATATATTAGCTAAAAGTTTAGAATATGGGTGATTTTGTGTAAGGTTTCAACTACTAACTTAATAATAATATAAAACCTTTGAATTAAAGAATTTTCTAAAAGATGTGTTCAGTAATATTTATTTAATGAATCCACTCTATAACAACTTGATAGTAAATGTCCATTGAGCATTCCTGTTACAAAGAGTGTTAGTTATAAGCTAGTGGTCTAGATATAAACGAATTATAGTTTACTCAATCAAGAGTTATTCTACTTAGTCTTGCATGAAATAGATAATGTGATAAGAATTTAAATGATAAGTCAAAGGTGCTTTTAAATTTTCAGACACAAGAATTTGACAATAATATGAGGACATTTCTTTGTTTATCGATATACTGTTGCATAATGTACCAAATAAGTACAGTAGCAGAGTGGGAATGAATCGAATTAACGTACTATTGATGCTGCAAAATCGTTTAATAAACTTTTCGATTGCAGAGTTTGTGAATTCATAGGACCGCCGTTTCGCGATGTATCTTATTGTTTCTGACATTCAGGCATTCACAATTTTTTTTTATTTATTAATTGTTACATTGTTACTAGTCGTCTAACCTACAATGTGTCAGCTCGATCTCAGTATCTGGTGAAATAATGTTTATACATGTCACTGCTGTATTTTTTATTATATGCACCTCACTACACAAAATCAGATGGTTTGATTCTTTTGAGTCTGCAATATTTCAATATTCTCAGATAATGGATTTTTTCCTCATGCCCCCTTGCACTTCCCTTGATTTCCTGACTGACTGTGGGTATCTGAAGATCTCGATGTAGGTAGTTAGTTCTATAGTATTTGGGTGCGCCCACAATACCTCTCAGGACTTTGTTCTGAAAATTGTATTTATTTATGTTACTGTTATTTATGTTGTATTTTATTTATGTTACTCTTTTCAGAACAGCCCCATAATTGAACTCAGTATCTGCTTATATAATAGCAATTTATTATGCACTGATAATTGCAGTTTTCTTCCAATTACCCAGTTCATTTTGCTATATTTCAATTCCAGTTCTTTTCTTTCCTTCTCGAAGGAACAGCGAAGTTTTGCATCTAAATTCATTCCGAGATATTTAGCATTCTTGCTATATGGAATTATAAGTATAACTATTTTTAATGTTATTGGTGCTTGTACGGTCTGTTTATCGCTGAACCACACATGTACAGATTTACTTTCATTAATTCTTATTTTCCAAGCTTGTGTCCAATTATTTACATTTTCACTTGCCTGTTGCAATTTTCTTGAGGCTTCTTCGCTATTGTCTCCGACAGCTATAATCGTAGTATCATTAGCAAATGTAGCCATAGTAATATTCTCCAGAGTAAGTAATCAGTTTCTTTATCATCTGTTAAATTTCTCAGATAGTCATTTATGGTTCTGTTTTTAATTTCCAGTATTTCCCTTTTCAGTCTTTCAGTTATATTGTTTAAATTAATTTTATTTTCAGGTGTTCTGTTTTCTTGCCATTTTTTTCGTAATTTACGTTTTTCAGCTACTATTTCCTTCACTTCTTTTGAAGCATTCACAATCATTCACTTTTTTGATTATAGCGGGTTTGAGGAATAAGACCATACTTATGAAATATATAGAAAAACGAAACGTATCATAAAATTTTAATTAATGCTGGTACTTAATCTACATAGAAAAGGAAACAGAACACTGAATACTGTGTAAACCTTTGAATCGGTTTGTTGGATTTCATGTGACCAACTTTGATGGAGGTCGAAATGCAGTTCGAGTTAACTTTTTATAACTTCAGTCTTTTTTATAACGTTTGTAACTTTTTGTCGCCACAGCTACAAAATATAAAAAAATATAATGTAATAATTACAATTTGAGCGATTTGATTGTTATATTTAGCTGCTCTTGGATTTTGAGGCGTAAGTGCTTGGACGATCGAGAATATGAGAACAAGGCAGCTTAATTGACATAGAACGAGGATTTTACTATTTCAACTTTGGAGATATCATCCATGTAGATATTGAATAGTATGTAGGCGAGTACCTTATGTAACACCAGACTGGAAAGTCCTCCTAGTTGAGAAAGAATTTCCAACTTTGACTTGAAATTACATTTTTTCCAAATATCTGTATATCATGTTTATAAGATCAGTAGGAATGCCACCAACACTGACCCCATGAGGTTCTTGTCATGAAAAGTACAGTTTGCTTCGCTCGTTAGTATCACGGACAAATAGATTGAGGAACGTTTGACTCGAGATCGAAACTGCTATTCTTGGATCAGGTTTTTAATGTTCGCAGCTTCAGTGAGAGCACAGAGATCGATTATTTTTGATAGTGAGCTCAGAAGGCCGATGGGACCGCCGTAATAGGGTATTGATTTTTCTCATTTTTCCAATTAACACTAACAAGGTCTTGTTTGCAGATTATTAAAAATGTTTGCATCCTGAATTGCAGATTGAATTTGTGATGGGTGGATGGATGGATGTTTATTCACTTAGTGACTTGTTTTTCAGTAAAATTTTGAAGTCATCGGATGATTATCCCATCCAGTGGTGCACAGTGGTTTTTCCATCGTTGCGGTCATGGGCTGGTAAATTTATAATAACTTATTTATTAACTGTCTATAATATAAGTTTAACTTCATGCGGTTACTGTTTGTATTTTGATAAGAATATGGCAATGTTTGGCAACAATATGCTAGTCATAGTAAGAACTTCATCATTGAGGATGTCAAGATATTCTCTCGCAGCAGTTTTTTAGGGTTTTTTCATGTACATAAACTGTACATAAACCAGGCCTTTTGTAAGAAACAATGTAAACGACGATTCATTGTACTATACCACATTCCTTCAATAATCAAATGTTCACATTTCTTTCTCAGCTTAACATTGTTTTTGGTTATAAATGCTTTCGCACTCGTACCTCTTCAATGAATGTAGGCTTTGTGGACTTCCTACTAGCAACACGTTTAACCTATCGTCGCCGTTTTGTTGAAACATTGTTACTCAAGTGAATATTGAGTTCTACTCATTTTCCACGGTAGTTTTATGTTGCCTGGCAACAATCCTTTTTAATGTCCGTCGATGTCTGTCAGTTAACTTGTCCCACGTGAAACACATTTCACAAATCGCTGTTGCCCTAGAAGTTGTTACAATAATTTCCTATTTTAGAACCTAACGAGCGTAATGAATCTGGTGATGGGATCAATTGTGGCAATTTTGGTTAACTTTTCGCCCGGCACAACTTAACCCAGCAAATTCATCGCTCTGTATTAATTCCTTAGAATATTAAAAAATAATTATCATTTCCTCAATTATAATTAATTTAATGACACCATAATCTATTTCGGAACCTAGTAGAATGTTGCTCCTTCCTGGATCATAGCATTACTGCTTGTGCTGAGTCGCTCAATTTAGTCGTGTTGGTTATTATTGTGTTTGCAACACAATAACCGTTATTACGAAGCGCCAAAAGCACCACAATCAGCAATAAATCCTATTATTTGCTGACACTAGCATATATTACCCGTAACATATATAATTAATCATACATATTTTATTTATAAATTATTGAACTTCAAACTATTGAAATATATTTTTATATATTATATAATATTCATTAAATATCATTTGTAGAGATAATTCGTTTTGAAAATATAAGTAACTATTTTAATTTTAGAAATTAAATTATAATACCCGGATTTTTTCTATTAAAGTAAAGAACAAATATTAAAAAAAATATCTGACAACATAAAATGTATCGACTATAAATTAATATCGACCATAACATATGATATTGTCATAACTTCATAACGAAATTGAATTATTTTTAATGTGTTGTATATTTGTATTTTTTCTTGATACGTATATATTGGCTACGCAAGCAATGGTGCGAGGGTGTCACTAGGCCAATAGGCCTCGATAATGAGCCATTGATGCGAATGATTTATGGCTCCGTAGAGGATTTAGAACGTCCTGTGCCCGATCGTCACTTTTTGTACTTGTAATCCGCTGCGCACGTACCAAAATCTGGTGCTTGTTAGTTTTTGCATGGGGTGGGATTGTCAACCCATATGTAGGCAGCACTATTCGCCAACGGTCATAATAGTTATTATATGTCGTAATAAACACTATGTCTTGGATAATATTATATATTTAAATTATAAAACATTCAGGTTTATAACAAAAAAATATTAATATTTTAAAATCTTATTTGGAAACTCTTAATTTGAAAAATTGCTAAAATTTCAAAATTTCTGTTGTTATAATTTATTTTTTAATTGTTATTAGAGGTCTAGATAACCATTAAGTATTTGTTAAAAAAAAGAAGATGCCACAAGTTAAATGATAAGTAATAATATAAATTGTTTCATTAAAACGCTAAGTCCTAATAATAAACATGCCAATAATATTACCTTCAAGGGGAGATCAACTACACAGCTTGAGAGGATTGGCGATTTTGTTATCACTAACTTTTTTGCTTTTCCTTTATTCGAGTTTTACGAGAGTGGCGCCTCTAGAAGAGGGAAATATAAAATAGAAAGGACAACAGACAGACTATATCATGTATATACTATATCACTAATAAAACAGCAACACCAACACCGGAGTCGTCACCATCCTAAATATTTCTTTTTACTTGCATGCACAAACACATACTGAATAATTAACACCCATTATATAAATAACATAAGTATTCTACATACACTGAACCTATCAAAATATATAAATATATTAATAAATAAATAACATGTATAATATAACATATATAATATAACACGTATATATTTAACATTTGAATGAAACATTTTTAAAAGAAAAAAAAGAACAAAAGACATTTAATTGTTTAAGTAACTGTTTTTATTTACCCAAATTTTAAAAGAAAATATAATGAAATGTAAAATATATGATTTAAATGACTTTTCTTATCCACCAAAACTAATTACACTTAATTGTTCTTTTTCTTAATGCAGCGTCCTCTTCAGGATGCTCTAGACAATTAAAATTATTTTAAAATACTAGCATTGACTGTCATAACATATGATTGAAAATTTAGTTAAATTAAATGTCCTACATAATTTTCGTAATTAATAAAATAGCAAGTTATAAAATCCTTTACTAATCAATTAAAATAGTTTCATGACACCGTTAACGTCAACCGACATAACATAATAACAAAAACAGAATTTCCAATGCATAATTGTACAGAAAAATAGAAATAAAACAAATATAACCTGAGATGTGTGACCTAAGGTTTAAAACTTTTAGTAGAAAGCTCAAAAATTAAAAAATTATATAAAAAATATAATTAAAATTTTGCTTAATGATCCATAATTTAATGTCGTACTCCAGCAAGACTCAAAATTGTTTATTTTAGTGAGAATATAATTTGAGAAGCTAGGAATAGCTTTGCCATTCTGAGTAGTTTTTTAGTTGCCGAGTCTGCTTTCTCGTCACCTTCTCATTCAACCACCGGTACAACCTGCAGAACCTTCCTCATAGCTGTTAATTCGGCTCGGACGACCTGAAGCTAATATATAAAGCTTGATAGCTTGGACATCGCTTGACTAAGTAGGCCCTTGAGGATGCCAAAACTATCAACAATAATTATCAAAATAATATAACCAAAAGGATAACCAAAATTATCCTTTTGTGAGCCCTTGGGGATCCGTCTGTGGGTGTGAAGTGATATGAAGCTGTAGGCCATATATATGTCTATATCAAGGTCGCTCATTTCTATAAACTTAAATATAATGGTGATGTCTTTAAAAGATCGACCGTATATAATGCTGGAATCATTGTTTCCTGGAAAACTTTTGTGTTGCGTTTTTGTATCCAAACAAATAATTTGTACTGGCCCAGTAGTGACGAACGGAAATTGCTCCTACTCTTACGAGAGTCGCGAGTTCGAATCCTGCTAAGGCATGGTTGTAAATTTATAATTTGTAATTGTTTATAAGTGTAATTGCTTAAAAGGGAAAAGTACAAAATTCGACAAAAAATAACCCCAGTTACGCCAGTAACCAGACTAGGTAAGACCAAATATCTTCTAGGATGATTTGTAATAGTAGTTCAGATGAACCCTAGGTGATAAAAAGGACAATAAAAAAATAATTTTGACCTTCTAGTACCCAATTACATATAAAAATCGAAATAAAACATATATAACTCAAGATATCCTACAAAATTTAAAATCAAAGCATAGGAACTAAGAAAGTATTCTTGTTGGTTTCTCTTTCCCTTCATATACCTCCCTCTTTATACCTCCAGCATGACTCAGACGAATAGGAAAAAAATGGTTACGATTGGCCATATTTTCCATTGGCCATATATTTCCATATATTGGCCATTGATATATTTTCGCATTCAATGAAGAAGTGTTTTCAATGCTGACTTACGTTTTTACGTTTATACACGTTGTTATATGACGAGTATTTAACGAGCTTCTACATACGGTACATGTTGCCAGACGTAACACGTTTATGTCATTATCAAATACAATTTAAACGCACACACAAAAATATTCAAATAAACCACCAGTGTAAGATGAACGCACTCGATCACATTTAACTCCCTCCTCAACGGTCATATTCGTTAACTATACGTACTTACGTTAAGCCAGCAGCAGTTTTTTTCTAATATATAAAAATTCATATATGACATTTCATAATCAATATTTGTAATAAAATACCACAGAGCATTATTTTTAAACCCGTTACTATACTAAGGATATATCCTAGAATGACGCTGTACCAGCTGCTGCTACAATAATCTGCCGACTCTTTACATTAATAGCAATTCATATGAAGCATATATATGCCACAAAACTCCAAAAATAGAGCGTAAAATATAGAATGTGATATTCAGAAGATATCTGTTAAAAATTAAAATAGTTAAGCATGTCGCTATAATGTTAGGTAAGCAAACACTATAAAAAACCCACAAAACAAACACACATCACTGTATTATTACGATATAATTACATAACTAACACAAAAAGTTTATATATTTTGAACCATTGGTGTATAACCCCAACGACTACACCATTGGCAAAACTTACCCCAGGGGGACGGACACGCGGCCTCACACAATTACGACCATTGAAATTGGTGCCCCCTCGCGGGCCTAATGAAAACCATGTCGCGTGGACGCTTTCGGCAGGAAAAAAATCATTTTTTATGGCCCATGCCCTACGTCTGCAATAAAAAACTCGGAGGAACAGGTCCGGGCCATGGATCATTATAGAGTTCCGGTTAACCGAGAGATACGTGCTATATGAAGTGATAAAAATCGAACAAGATAAAGTCGTTGGGAAACAAGATAGTTTTGTATGTAGGGGATGTTCAAAGTTATGATCCATACTTCAGAAACGTTCTTGAAATTTGTTTATTACTTCATACTAATAGATTTTATTTTCTACAACAATATAATATTTAAAAAATCAAGTAAAATTAAGTAAAAGTAAATCAAATGTCAATAATAAAACGTTATATAGTTGACATTACGCTACAAATACATTTTTACGTATTTTACGTATATTAATATAAGTTGAAATGTGAAGGGCTCGAAACATATACATATACATATACATATATATATATATATATATATATATATATATATATATATATATATATATATATATATATATATATATATATATATTAAAATTTCTTTCTGCCAACGAAGGTTATCTGGTCCAATGCCTCCGAACCACTGTCTTCGACATTAAACCTACCGACTGGTGAATGACCAATTTAGAAATCATCCCAGAAGACATTCAGTTTTACCCAGTCTGGTTACTTGCGTGACTGGGATCATTATACTTGTCGGATTACTTTCTTACCTAGGACAATCACAAATATTATGTTAAACAATCACAAACATAAATTTACGACCACGCCCCACCAATATTCGAACCTTCGAACCCCGAGTAGGTGGACCGTCCTGTCGCCTTTACCACTGCGCCAGCCAAGGCGGGTAAAAAATATTTGTTTTACTTTAAAAATTATTTTACTTTAGGAAAATATAAGGCGATTTGTTAACCAGCAATAATAAATGACACTGAATGCTTAAATCTATAGCAACATAAACCTAACCTCTATCTCGACATCTATTTTAGACCTCTCACTCGTTACACCATTCTGTCTCAACGCATGGCCTCGTTTCCTCGAATAGATAGTCCGTAGCCAAAACCGTATTCGTTTGGCAATATAACATAAAAACTTATAATATACGATATGTGCGTATAATCAGTACTTATTAAATCATTCCACTGGCCATTTCTTAAGATATATATTTTTAGTAATATAAACAGTTTTGTCTGCGTAAATGTTTTTCCTCTCTTTAATTAACTTGTGCCTGTCCAAAGTTCTAAATTCGTTTTACAGTCAGACAATATTTTCCTTCTCATTTTATTCTATTTAAAAATAGATAGAATGATTTTTGAGCAGTTCGAACATGTAACCGAATAAGCCTGCAAAAGTCGTCCATAACCTCTGAAAAATTCTTTAAAATATTTTAATTAGTTATGGGTTATAAACCGACAAACGTAAACGTGCTTTAACGTTTTGCTTTAATACATTTCAAATCTCCGCGGTTTTTATTGAAATTGAAAATATTTTCAACATGTTACAGCTAAACAAACTAAGTAGAAATACAATAATATCAAAATGACTACAAGAAGACGGTGCATCGAAGGAAACAAGAATTATGCACAAAAGGTAAATGTGCTCTTTAATATATAACAAAAAATATATAATATAATACATAGAAAAAATAGAAATTTCACGGTATAGGCGACCTTGGGGAAATGTTTTGTTTAGTTCAATCAACTGTAGCGCTGCGATTGCAAATTGTGATTAGCAGTTTAAATTCCAGGTGCCGCCACTAACATGAAATGTGATTGGTCGATCAAATTGTGTGAAATCAGCATTTTCTATGGGCGTCCATTTTTATGTTTGTTGTTTGTATGTTATGGTTTTTGTTTAGATCACGAAATTTTCGTTTTACGTTGTGCATATTTTCTTTCCAAAAATGGGTTGATCAAGTAAATAGTAAGTTACCTGGATAAACCACAATGCAAATATATCAACGTCATGGTGTTTGTTATGGACATATTAGTGAAAAATTTAGAATTATCCTTCCTTCACGAACAGGTATTTGGGTAAATGCATATCCATCATTGGTTTTATCAGGTACATATAAAATTATCTATCTACTACATGTCTGTTTATATATTGTTTGTTTACAGAAATTCAAAAACTTATGAAGATGTTAGTAGTAATAAAATTCAATTAATCTACCAAGTTGTGCGTATGTTGTCAGTGTGATGTCTCTACATAAAGAAGTCTTCCAAGAAGGTAATAATTAATATAACTGGATAATTAGTAGTAATAAATACTACTTTTAATTATAAAATATCCTTAAAATATTTGCAATACTTTAACTTTTTAGAACAATCAGTGTTCAATCATTTTATAGTAGAGGAATTATATATTTAAATTTGATTGCCTTGTTAGGAAAATATTTGTTATGGTGCCATCAATAAATTTAATTGCTACATTTAGGGGATTTATTACCTTAAAGAAATCTATTTTGTCTAAATTTAAAAATAACTACATTTGTTTAACAAATCTTAACCAAGATTGCTTAAAGAATTTTGTTGGATCTATTAGAGGTTACGTAGGTAGAAACAGCATCCTTCCCCTAGTATGTTCGAGAAATTTTTAAAAGGGCTCATCACTTCAATTTTTTCACATCATTCTCCTGGAGAAAATTGTGAAGAAGATGAACATGTTAGATAATTGATATGCTAACGGGAGATCTAGTACCACTTGAGGTTGTTAAATCAGCAGTTGAGTCTATATTTTCAGTTCCAGAGAATATTGCTCTGAGGAAAACGAGTCTAATATTGTATTTTAGTCTTATTTCAGGCTATTTAACAAAACTTCTGAAAAAGAGACAACATGCAATATTGGTCTATATTCTATATTAAGTAGTTCGACAGATTAAATACTCTAAAATCTAAATATTTTTAAAAAACACATAAATTTTTAGTGTTTCAACTGTCCAATCCATAATGATTTTCAAGACCAAATTTTAAGTTATTATGAGGTGTGATTGTATTTTTGGTTTAATGAAGTTAATGCAATCTCAACAGGGAAGGATTTAAAGTTTACCTTCAATATATCAAAATAAGTTAGAACTCTAATAGATCCTATAAAATTGATGGCACTAAACATATATGGCAAGGCGTTATAGAAGAATTATAGAATTATTGATTTTTTTTGCTTTTTCTTTATATATATTTATATTATTTACACTTGTATATTTGTATAGGATTTTGTTTTAATAAATTAATTTTAAAATTTAAATTTGATTTTTATTTAAATACTATTGGTCAGTAAATGTGACGTCACAAAATAATCAGGGGAAATGGCAGACCAATCAAAGCAAAGTATTTTCCTTACAGGTTTCTACATAACTATTTTAAACTAACCAATCAAATTCGCGTTGTCAGCGCCGGCAATGATTGGACTAAGCGAAACTTTGCCCCACTACTTACCATTGCAGTTGCACACCCCTGATATAATAACTCTAACCTATAAATTATTGTGGCTGTGTAATTAATAGTGGTTTTAATTTCTTCAATAATATATGCATTAGAGGTACTATAATGTCAAAATAAATTATATTAGATAACATTTTTGTTTCATTATTTTATTTAGATTAGAATTTTGTTATATGTTATAGTTAAAATGTACTAAAACTCTGTTGACTGAGTTGATGCGGCAACATTGCCACATCAATTCAGATCACGTGGATTCACTGCTGCTTTGAAAAGACTATAGCTAAACTTTCATAACGTATTAACGAAACAGTTTTAACACTACAGGGATATTATTAAAGAATGGCTTTAGGAACATGGAGACTAGCGTACATGGAAAAGCGCAAACGGGTTGATAATTGATCCCAACTCAGATACGATCACCATGAAATGCCAGGCAATAAGGTTCGTTAAACATTTTTAACTCAATATTTTTTTATAAAAAATCATTTGTTAGTCAACGTTGATGGCAAATTTTGCTTATCAAGCAATTATACTTTATCAAGTAAATAACTAAAATAAGAATAGAAAAAATATTGAAAGAACAAAACGTCATAATACTGGAAATTTAATCGCATTAATTGATAAACACCTGAATACTTCTCTAAAATCCAAATTATTATTAAAATTATATAGTTATCTATTATATTGATCATGTGTTCTATTAATTCAAAGTAAGTCTTCAGTTTCTTTAATTTTTCTCTATTACTTCGTCTATATAAACATACTTCATAGTTAGTACATCGCATAATCCACCTTAAATCTAATACCTAAAAATGACGGTTTGTTTATTTGACTTCGACGCGTGTCTAAATCTTTTTAGTCCAAAATCAATGTTAACAAATTGATTGTTTAAATTTATTTTTTACTTTATTTCAATTAGGTCGCATGGCATTATGGGATTTTACCGATCTATGTTGTTTTTTTTTAATTATTAAATAAATTTTAGTTTTGTACACGTCCTCGCCCTATGAACGTTTACTAAGACAAATGTCAAGAAGGAGTCTAAAGCTTTGGTAATCTTGAAATTAATAAAAAAAAATATACAACAAAAGCCCGGGAGGAATTCTCCCTTCATTCGACAAATATGTCCAAACCATTATAATACTGTGTATTGTGTACTAATTGTCGCATCTTAAATGAATGCAATGAAAGTCATAAAGTTTGTAACATCATATTGAATACCATGTCTATTTTTATAACTTTGAACATAATACTACTATGAAAAGACGAGAATAGACGACATCTATGTATTAACAGCGTTTTAAATAACAAATAAATTTTACAAATAATTTTAGAGTTGCACACTGCTGATGGAACAATGGTAAGATGCCTAAGGAATAAATTCTAATGAGTATGTTTAGCTTACAAAGCTACCCAAAGTGAGAGCTAATGTACACACTTTAAAACAGACTATTATTAATAGTAAATTATATATTATTTTTAAAAAATCGCATGCTTTATTTATCTAATACATTCCTCCTTAAACCGACGGAATGCGAAAATCTTATCTACAACAGTGCTATTTTACATTACTATTAATCCTGCATGCTCTTCTCGGCTTTTCTCCTCACTAGATCTTTGAGTCCTCATTTGTATGATATCCATAAACACCACTTGGTCTACCCAGGGGTCCTACCACAATTTACTGACTGAAGAAGAATGGTTTAAGAACTAATGATTTCTGCGATGTATCATCAATTGTAATATTTCGACTCAGATATAGATGGTAGTAGTAAGACATTGTTCCAAATAACTAAACTCTCTTATTTAAATATAACTAATAAAATGTGATCATTCAAAATACCTCATAACGTTACCGGAAAAAATTACATTAAAATATTTAGAATATTAATGATTAATGCAAGTAACTAATACTTTAATTCAGAATAATGCATGTAAAATAATATCATCGGATTTAAATTTCATGAAAAATGCACTCCTTGTTAGGCTACTATCAAAGAGGTCGCCGCAGTCACGTGTCATGCACGAGTCGCCGCCTTTGTATCTCATACCAATGACTCTGAGTCAGTCAGACGAGAAAAACGCGCTGTTCAAATTCGCTATTTGGATTATCTACGACGAATTTCTACTTAATTAATAGAAGGGATGGTATGGGATCAAACCCGAATTTTAATGAATCGACCGTCACCGATAAAAAAATGCTTAAAATAACGTTATTATGTTTAGAAACGCACTTTTATATTACATAAAATATACTAGCAAATACAGGATGTAGAACCAAGAAAAGAAAATATTTCAAATTAAGCTAATTTTTTGGTACTTCGATCTAAACTAAGCTCACAACATATTACTACTTAAATTTTATATATAAATAATGTGGTAAAGCTTGAGTTAAATATGCATGTTTAGCACATTAAGAAAGTAAGAAAGCAATCATTAAGTAAGAAAATATATATGTATAAAATAGTAACATACAAATATACATAACAATACTAA
This sequence comes from Rhynchophorus ferrugineus, assembly GCF_030347505.1. Taxonomy (NCBI): domain Eukaryota; kingdom Metazoa; phylum Arthropoda; class Insecta; order Coleoptera; family Curculionidae; genus Rhynchophorus; species Rhynchophorus ferrugineus. Next base: position 50,050,088 of record NW_027472580.1, read on the forward strand.
GATAATAACAAGTCATAAACAATTTACGCATTCTTTCCTCACTGATCAAACATCCCCACTGGGAGGAACCTACGCCCATTTCCCACATCTTAACTAAATGCAGCAGATATAATTAGTGGAAATATACTCCGCTTTCTTTACTCATTATAAGATATTGTCAAAAATCGTCTTGGGGATACTCTAATATACCAAAAATACGCAAAAATATACACTAAAATACTGAAATACATTTATCATAAATATCTTCTTATAATGCAAATGAGGTTAAAATTACAAATCATTACACGAAATAAAACCACATTAACATAACACCACCAAAGTACACCAACAAATATGCATACTACCGAATATTGGCATATATCCTGTAAGACAATATATAAATATATATAGGTAATAACAATTTTAACGACGGCTGAACAAGAAAGACGTTAAGTTGCATTTAGCTAATGAAAGTAAATTTTTAAATGTTTACAAATCGGAACTATTATTATTACCAGGTTTTAAACCTATAATATTCCTATATGTCCTATAATAATGCCCATTACCTATAATAACAATGCCTCTTACCATAAATCTAGACAACCATACTCCATATCAACTCCATTCAATTAAATATTTTTGTTTTATTATTTAATTAATACATTGTTGCTAGTCGTTTCCATCTAACCTACAATATGCACCTCACTACACAACACTACACAAGATCAGATGGTTTGATTCTTTTGAGTCTGTGTCCATCCAAAAGTTGCAATATTTCAATATTAATATGAGAATGGAGTCTTTTCTCAAGCCCCCTTGCAATTCTCTTGATTTCTTGACTGACTGTGGGTATCTGAAGGTCTCGATGTAGGTAATCAGTCCTATAATATTTGGGTGCATCCACAATACCTCTCAATATTAATAATTAATTAATTAATTAATTAATTCTTCCTTAATTTAGTTGTATGTTATGAAAAATTGTATTATTTTAAAACAAATGTCTGGAAGTTCCATTAAACCCCTTCGTGGGTTGTTGTTACACTACTTAATTCCTATATTACCCAACAGTGTATGAAGGGATATTCTACATCCCTCAAATAGCTGCATGTCTTTTGGCTTTTTATGGATACTTTCCAGGCTAACAATTTTCTCGGAAATAACTGTATTCAATTATGTAAACTACTACTACTACTACTACTACTACTAAACAAAGCGTTAAACCAAACTTTGTCTGTTTATAACACGTAATTGTTATATTTTGAAGAATTTTGCGCATATTTGACAAACGGATAACTTTTGCTTTTAATGAGTCTTCATTCGATTACATTTTCACTCAGGATTTATTACTCAGAAGAAGTGCTACACTATGTTTCCTGTTATTTTCTATAAATTTTCCCATCTTTCTGATAACAGTACAATGTTATGTCAAAAAAACGACGTTAGTTTATAACCAATTTTCCTCTTTTTTTGGGTTTTTAGTTAACTGTTAAGCTGTCTGAAATTTCCTTGAGAGTGAGTTAGGCTTCATCCAATAAATCTTGCAACTCATTGTTTTTGAACCTTTCTAATATTTTTCTCTTTTTGTCATTGGTATCAAAATGACCATTTGAAATAGTTGAACCCAAAAATTGGGATATAATGGAACAGTAGCGTCCGAATGTGTCTGATTGGATTCTGTAGTAAATTAATTCAAATTAACCAAGAAAAGTAACGAATTTACAATTTTGAGCGTTCCATGATTAGCATCTGAATACAATGAATAATTCATTAATAATAAATGGAATACAGTAATTTTGTATATTAGAGTATTGAAGAATAGATAAATAATATTTCAATCTTCTTTAATTCTTATTTTAGTACATTCTCATCATCACGCAATTTAAAATATTCAATTTCTCCAACCGAAACAATCTTCCGCATGTTCAGTCGAGACGTGGTCGACAAACGAAGGCCGAATAAATAGAAATAATCGCCAATTGAAAAGTAATTAGTATAGGGAACATAGGGGGTATCCGGAAGGGTGGTGTAAAAGGGTGTTTTTCATTTCAGTTTTTAGACATCGAGTCGCTCCGATGATAGACACACACACATGAGCCCCCTTGTTCCAGCTAATGTCGCGAAGGGCAGATTTTAATGAGAAAACGATGACTCATTCTCTATTATATTTGAAGTTTTTTTGTAATACATTCAATGAAAATGGGTTTAATTTAGATGTTACGATGAAATATTTAATTAAAATTGTGTATACGGGTTAATATTTAAATATAAATAAACGTGTTTTAAAAATACATTTAATGTATTTTGAAAGCATCTGAGAATGGCATGAAACAAAGTTAAGAAATGTGTATTGCTCAAGCAGTCGCTTATTCTTGCAGCAAGCTCAGCAGCGCAAGGAGGCAAGAGGGTTTTCTACTGCTGCGACAATTGCGAGTTCGAATTCCGCAAGATATACACACTTGTTTGTGACAGGAAGGCCTTGTTAAGTCATAAGTGTAATTGCTAACAAATTCAAGAGCTTGACGTGACCAAAATCCATCTTCCTAATAGAAAAGAGCCCACAGTAGAGAAGTAGAAAAGAGTCGCTTTGTATAACCGTTCAGCAACTCACCTCTTCCTTCACTGAATAAATCAGTTTTTAAGTAGAATAATAGTTTTTTTTTTATTTAATACTCTTTCGCAAATTATAACTTACATGTTGACCATCTTCTTGCTTGAAAAACACTTTTATTAATAACTTGTGGACCATTGTCTGAATAAATAATAACTGGAAAAGGTGGAAAATTTCATTTAAGCGTCAACACAGTTTTTTAACATGCAACTGAAAGTTTGTCATATACATTCACTTTCGCTTAGAAACTTAAATTCTACTATAACATTTTTTTTCAATGTTAGAATCAGATAACCTGTAACTATTCCCCATGATGATTTCATTCGATTGAAGTTTATAATTCTGAATTTCATTAGATTCTTGTACGTACTTACATATAGCAAGTATTAATTTAAAATCACTGTTAAATCAACCTAAACATTACTCATAAATTCGATGGCTTGAACATTGCCCAAGAAAAAATAACAGTTTTCGTTTAGTATTATTATTTTCGTTTATTATTGATTATGGAACATTCAATTGAAATTTTCGATAAACATTAATTTTGTTATTTGATTTCAAGAACTATGCTTGTGAAGACCATCAATGGCGTTTTTGATATCAATGATAAAGATCGGTTTAGAGTCACAAAGAAATTCGACAACAAATACCATGACTTATTCTAGGAAAACACAGCTCAAACTCTCGAAGAGATATAAAATCTTATTTGTTTTACTAATACATTAATAAGTACATTAACGGTACATTAATACTACCAAAATACCATGTTTTCCTTTTAATCCTACCGAACATTTAAGTTAAATTGTTTTAATATAAGCCGTGCATATTTATCTAATAAGGAAATAACTTAGCTCTTTTAAATTTGAAATATATTTCTGAGAGTTTTCATGAAACGATATATCAGCTGTTGATTTACTCATTTTATTAAGAAAGTGCTAAAAATATTGTTTAGATGGTTATATACTCTTATAATACTTGAAATTATAAACAAACTTAGTCATTTATAATATAATAAATTAAAGAAAATAAATCTAAAAAATTTTCCAGTTTTTCTGGTATATCATGCCTCCAAAAACAACTTAAACGAGGAAATAAATGGTGTATAACTCAAATTATTAATTATTTATTATTCACAATTCATTAATTAGTAAATTAGGCCTTTACAACTCTTTGTATAGACAGAGTATGAAGAAATATAGTTAGTACTCGCTCAAATGTTGTTAAGACCGTGTTCCAGTGCCACCATAAAATATAGTGAAATTTAAATACCAACAACTTGGTCATTTGATGAAACTTTGAGTTTTACATACTACTACCAGGAGTACTTTCATACCTCCAAATATAATTACATTTTAGTGCTACCTTGTGTAATGGAAACAACAAAAATAAAACTAAAAGAAAAACGAATATTCGTTTTATAAAATTTCTACGGTCTACCAAAAAACATAACGAAGAAGCTTCCATCGGATCACGGCAGCATCTAACCAAATTACTAAATTATCAACTACAACCTTATGCTGAAGAAGGGGCTACGAATCATTGTCTTCAGCATAAGCATATCAACTGGTGATAGACTATCTTAGAAACCATCAAGTCTTACCCAGTCTGTTTATTCACATATCTGGGATAATTGTTCTTTGTCAAATTATACATTCTTGTCTGCGTCCTTTTCTACATCATACTTTTTAGATTCCCCAAAGAGGTCAGTAAACCTCTTCTATCCTATCCAACTAAAATAATCTGCTCTCTGCTGGCAGCTCGATAAAAAAATTAGAAGAGAAAAATAGTCTAATTAGTAAAATCTAAATTAGTAATACGAAATATTTAATAAAACATTATTTCTTATAATTTCTTCATATCGATTGAGAGTCATCAAGTACAGTCAAATAAAAATTAGAAAATATAGTATTAAAGAAAATACTGTTCTTGAAAATATTATATTATTAAATCTATTGTACGAATTTGTACGATTAACAGGGAGCATTTGGTCCAGTCCAATACATCTCACTTGTAACAGATGCTTGATCACCCCCGCGGACCTGAAGGTCCAAGGTTACTAAGACAAATTAGTCATGTTTTTAGATAATGGCCGAAGTTAGAAGCAATCCTAAATTGTCCGCGGTTTTGTAACACTTGCAGAGGACATTTCCGTTAACGATATAAAAGCATATTAATTTGGGATAGTGTTCTGCACAGCTGGCAAAGCAGAAAGTTCGTTGCTGATACTTACGACCCAACCGGACTATTGAAATCCAAAAAAAAAGTGAATTATGCCTTATGCACGTTCTATTTCATATTTTACAACTATCGCACTATCAGAAATGTTAGTAATAGAATATAAAAGTAACGGTTTATATTAATGTGATTAATGTTATATAAAAAATGAATTTTATTATTATAGTGTATTGAAAAAAAGTAATTTCAGATTATTTATATTTTTTCATGACCTCTGGCTTTTCTCATAAAACAATAACGGTAGAAATTTCTGAGAAAAATCCTGAACCAAAATAAAATTCACAATTTTCTTTCAAGTCAATTTTGTACCATAAGGAATTCTTTTAGAGGGCGAGGCCATGGTAAACAGGCGGAGCAAGGTCCAAGCTATAAGGTGGATACATCAAAGGTTCTCTCTCAATTTTTCACCAATCACTAAATACGGAGGATTGACGAAATAATAGGAACACCTGAAATATACTCAACATTTATTTATTAATACAGTGCTGAGTCAACATTTGCTTTTAAAACAGCTTCTATTCTTCGCGGAATAGATTCGCTTAGTGCTTATAGTTTCCAATAGAATGTTATTGTATATCAAAACATCTACCAATTGCTTCAAAAATGTAAGAAAGGCAGATCTACTCCTCACCCTCTGCCCTCCATAGCGATTCAATTATATTGAGTTATGGCAATTGTGTTGGCCAGGGAAGATGTTTGATAATTTACTGATGCTTCTCAAACCAATACTGAAACTTTTCTGTGATATACATCACTAAGTATCCGTCATTGAGGATGTCGAGATATTCAATCATAGTAATCCGGCTAGCGATATGAATGAGAGGGCCAGCTGAGTACCACGATATTTCCACCCAAATCAAGTAAGCAGGACCGTAGGCTTATTTCAGTGTTCCCTATATATAATCCAAGCGGCTTGTAGGAAACAGTGTAAAGGATTATTGGTCGGACCATATCATATTCTTCCAAACATCAAGGTTCTAAGTTTTATGATCACTGCACCACCTCTTTTGTAACTTAATATCGGTTTGGTATTGACCGTTATACGGGGTTTCGCAATCACAGCCCATCCACGAATGTTAACCTTGTGAAGCTCCCGCTTTAGCTATTGTTGAGATAGTAGTACGCACATGGTTGAGTTCTGCTATCACTTTTGCCGCAGTTTGTCTATCTTTATATGTATGTCGCCTAGCGTTGTTATGATGGACGTATTTTTCTATCCATCCATCCTGGCTAATTTCGTCGCATTAGTTGACAGTAATAAATCGTCGAATTTACGCATTTCGAATAAAAACGAGCAAACCAAATCTAACAATGGTGTTCACTTAAGCATTCATCACCATAAACAGCATACAATTTTCCATGAGCCTGCACGGTATTTTCCCTTTTCTTGAAATGCAGAAGTAAAATATAACCTTCTGATATACTCATTTTCAAATACGTTTTTGACTGAGAAGCGATTGGTACTACTTTTATCTAGAATATTCTATGGACTGTTACTTCCCAAACGCGTAAGAGTATAACTTCAGAATTTATATTTATTCGTTGTTTCATCATTGACAATGTCACGACTCATAATAGTAACAAATATGTTCATTTGTTCTTTGAGTTCGTTAACAGCGTTATCAGTAACTTTGGTGACGTTCGTAGATCAAGGACCGCCTGCAGTATATTTTATATGGAATATGATAAGAAACAGTATTATATTTTGTTCCCACTTGCAATATTTGCATCCAGTAAACAGAGAAAACACGTGCATGCAGAAATTGACTTTAAACTTTTTTTCCATTGATGAACTTCGAATCAACTTTTCGTTTAACTCCAACAATATATATAAATTAATTATTTCATCAGTCCCACTGAAACTAGACCTAGACTAACAACGGCTATTTCTAGTTGTGATGGAATGTTTAGTCACACATATTCAACTACATATTTCAACTCTGTTACTAGTAAGTGTCTATTTAGTAAATAAACTGTTGTGACCGTTTATGGTAAAGCATTTTGTTATTAACATTGCCAAGGAGAAGTCTTAGGTAGTTGAAGCCACTCAAATATATGACGAGACACCTCACTTGCTCACAGCATTAATGACCAACGAGAGATATAGAATGGGTTGTATTAGTTGTGCAACAAGACAGACGAGACAAGACTAGACAATGAAATTAAGCGACTTCGCTGATGCAGTGCTTCTTTGATCCAGGAACAAGCAACATTCCACTACCATCCATAAACATATACGGTACCAACAACTTAGTTACAATTGCAATTGCAATTGCATTGAAAATTATTTCATCATTTTCTGGACTGGGAAAGGATTCTAACCATTTTCTGGCCAATATTCAAAAATATAATAGTTCCCTCCAAATGACATAGAATAGTTATACAACGCATATTATACAAGAAAATTGTATATCCATTTTCAAAGTATTATACCATAAAAGTGTTTTGGTAACACTGAAATTTAGATCAGAAATACATTAACACAATAGTAAATTATCCCGATACATACAAAGGTAATTCCTACTAGGAGCGCTGTTATCACTACGAGATGTAAATCATCAATTCTTATAAAATTATCTTATGGGCAATCCGGATTTGAAAACCCATAGGCGTTAAGTAAACAATCCAACAATCGAATGAACTATGTTCAATGGAAATATATTATTCAAAATAGTTCCAGATCGGATATCATCTGGTAGACATCATATCGTCGCTATATCTAACAATATTAACACCTGTCGGTAAACAAGGGAGAAGGTTTAATTCATCAAAAATCGACGAAGTGTGAGTTATATAGATGCATTTAACATTTGTTAAACAAGAAAACCAATACAACATTACATTTTTATACTATCAAATCAAACTTATTTTAGCGTAAACATTTTTAATAATGTTCAATAGATGAAACTACGAACCAAAATTAACTCAATATGTTGAAATGTGAATTCTAAAACACACATTGCAATTAAAAGATTCCTTCGCCATTTTATGTCGATTCCTTGGATACTAATTTTAAAATTGTATACCAAGTAATACTTAAATTAGCCGAGATTATGCGAATCCATTATAATATAATCTGTAAAATTTTATATAATAAACGGAAAATGTATTTTATAAGAATGCTTTAGTTCATTCTATGTCTATTTTTTAATTATTCAAGAATTCAAGGCAATTATTCAAGACTACTTCCATCTTGGAGATATTGTTCTTCACTTGAGAGATAATGCAGATTATGCAGATGCAATTATTTTACATGAAAACGAAAAATTAATTTAACGTACTCATAATGGGCCAAATGTTCATTATTCAGTCATTTTATTCGATAAAATGTTGCTATTTTGAAGGTAATTCCTGTATATCTATCTCAAAGAAATCGGTTGCCAAAAAACCGGGACAGATCTAGTCTGATTTAACAAGCTTCTATTGACGCTAATTTTTCATCATCAAAATAGCTCTCTAGCTGGAAGGAGCAAGTATAAGTATATATATCCAAACAAGTATCCAAACTATAAGACGTATACTATATTACTTCCCAAATAAGCTCCCCGAACTTCTCGCAAGTCGCTGATCGACATGAAAGTTGGACGCCTCTAGAGATTGTTTTCTTTTATTGTTCAAATTAAGATGTTGGCCGTAGGAGCGCGGCTCATAGTATGTGATTCTTGTCAATCTCGCCAAACGCCACTCTGGCCCTTTGACCATTCTTGGTCGACAATCCTAGCTTGGCCGCCGTTTGCGCCAGCACGCCAAGATTCCACGACTAAAATATTCACTTGTTGTATCGTAAGTGATCTACTTTTCATCGCTAATCGCGATCCAACTCAGATTTTTTTTATTATGTTTTCAAATCATAGTGATTACAGGTATAAATGAGTTTTCTTTGCTATAATGCGGATGGCATAATCCATCTGACTCCTTTTTGTATCCAGCCTTTCCCATATGGTTCCACGCCCTTTTTTATGCAATGTTTTTTTTTCAGAACAATAAAAATAGCGCTTAGATGCGATCGTTCTAAGTTATTTTCATAATTTGATCAATATTTTTAACAACAATCTTCCAAAACATCGTTAAAAGTTAAAACTGGGATTGAATGCTTTTTACAATTAAATACGAAATACAATTTATTAAAGCCATCTAGTGGGTATATAATGATTTGATTTACTAAACTTGATGATTAACGATTTGTAGTACGATTTGTCCTTTGCTTCAAAATAGGCCTCAGTTTTGGCGATCACCTCTTCATTCGACAAATATTTCTTCCCAGCGAGCAAACTTTTGAGATCTGAGAACAGGAAATAGTCCCTGGAGGTCAGATCTGCAGAATACGGTAGATGAGGAAGCAATTCAAAGATCAATTCATAAATATTTGCCATTGTTTTTACTAATTGTGACACGGTGCATTGTCTTGGCGAAGCACCACTTTCTTTTTCTTTAAAGTCTTCGACTTCGGCTGCCGTTCTTCGGTGATTTCGTCCTTCAAGCGGTCCAATAACGCTATGTAATAGTCGCTGTTGATGGTCCTTCCTTTTTCAAGGTAGCCAATGAAAATTATTCCATCCCATTCCATTATTCCATAAGCGTATCCCACAATCAGGCGCCATAAACTTGCCAGTCGACTATTGCGTTTTCCCACACTTTGGAGCGGGTTCATCGTATGCAATCCACTCGGATGACTGTCAATTGGACTTCAAAGTGAAATGATGGAACCATGTTTCATCCATTGTCACATGTAGACGCAAAAACTCGGGTTTATTGCGCTTGATCATCTTCAAACATTGTTTCGAATCATCAACTCGTCGTTGTTTTTGGTCAAAGGTGAGCTCGCGCGGCAACCACTTTGCACAGAGCTTTCTCATACCCAAATATTCGTGAATGATATAATGTACACGTTCAATTGATATCTTTAGAGTGTCTGCTATTTCATTCAGATTCAATTTACGGCCATTTGAAATCATTTTGTGCATTGTTTAATGTTTTCGTCAGTAAGAACCACTTTTGGGCGTCCACGGAAACTCGGCATCAAGCCAAGTTTTTGCTTCAACTGTATTTTTTTCCTTCAAAAAGCAATATTTTATCAACGCGCAAAATTTCTTTAAATCATTTTTATCCATTTTTTTCACAATAATAAAAGTTGCTCAAAATGCTATAATTCACAAATTAGTGATCCGACAGCTGTAAAATTTCAATATAAACGCATCTTTTAAGGGTTAGTGCTAACTAAAATACATATGGATTTAATTCTAGTTACGCCATCTATGTGTCAGGCCGGGGACTTTTAAATTGACCTTGTATGTCCACAAACACACGTCTCCACTTCTTTTGAATTTAAGCAAATTAAGTTATAAGAACGAGTGGCCCGATTGTGACAGAAAATATCCACCTATATCACCTATACTTATAACTTACTCAATAACCTATATTATTAACAAAAAGCTTATTTATTTAACTACTTAATAGTTGTAAAGCCCCTGGTTAATATTAAGTTTCTTCAATTTTCCATTGGCTTAGCAGAGTTTTCAAGTTAAGCAACGAAATTAGATTTGGTTTGTCTAACAGTAACGTTTTATTTGATGATTTATATACCTGGAGCTTCGACAAAAAATATTTGAGGAGTCGGAGGGTACGAACTCCTTAAGAATATTTTTCCTGTAGTTCGAGCAGACGGCGAGAAGTTTCGCAAGATCAAATTGCGCCGCCCCCATGGCCCAAGGCGGCAGCCAGACGCCCGTTATTGTTCCAAACTAAAATGTAAATTTGCGAACATATTTAACAGTGCCTGGGGGTGTTGCGGAACCGGTCTGCTTTAATTTGTTTTCTTCCGGAGAGGGTCTAGTGAGTAACTCCGCTACCAACGATGATTACGCAGGTTTCTCGACAAAAACCATTATGTTATTGTTATATATTCACACGACGTACAAATTGTAAGATTTTTAAAAACTTTAAAAACAAACTGGAAAGAAAACTGAGTGCGAAATTAAGTGGGCACCAGAGGCAGCTGCTAAAAACTACTAAATTGTTCATTAACTTCAGGGAATACCGGACTTATTTGTCCGGAGTAAAACTAAAGATCCGAAGTTGATTTTTCAGCATAAGATTTTGACAAACTTGGTGTAGTGATTACATTCTTTAAACATTAAGTTATATATTATGTCCCCTAGTATGTCCTGCTCAAGCTCTATGAGACCATCTTATAATCTACAAGAGGAAAAATATTGAATATAATATGTTTGTGATTAGTCCACCATGTCTCATAGTGTCTCTTTCGCGAGTGCCTTATCTTATGATTAGGACATATGGCTGAAGATCCATTTTCTTGTGACTACACAGCTTCCACCAGTCTGAGCAATTGATTCGTCTTATTTGAGAGTCAAATAAGTCATTACCATTAATTTCCTTTCGAATCAATTTATAGTTTAAATCATCTAAATTAACATGCTTGTTAAAAGAGATTATAATATATTAATACATCCATTTAAACTAAAATCAATTATAGCAAACAGCACAAAAAATCGTTAAAATATATGTACCTGCTTAAATTAATAACTGAAATTAAAATAGCAAACAGCAATCATAAGCCAATTAAGCAATGTCTGAATTATATTATACTTTCAACATTGTCTTAAACGACTTATTCTAAAAATAAGTAAGTAAAAATAAAGTTGTCGAACGTTTTTCATCACCACTACACCATGTAACACACTCAAAACTTTATTTCCATCCCTTCCACATGTCTACACTCTCGCCCACTGGGCCCCCAACCCTTTCGGCAATACCAACCTCCCTTTTCTAATCCAGTCCCTCGCGCAAAAGAAGGCCGGCGGCCCTTCAAGACACCCTCGCGCAATCAGGATATGCCTGCAGGACCTGGTGCACGCTCTATTGTTTGGAGTGCATTGCGGCACAATTGGTGCACTTTTTAATTTGTGCGAGATCAGGCGTTCGTCCTATTTCATGTCTAAAAGACAATTTCGTACCAGCCCAAAGAGGGAACAGAAGAATATTTAAATTAAATTTTCTTTTGAACGCTGGAATTTGTATTTATTAGATAACTATTTTAAATTTTAAAATCGCTCTTTCGAATGCAATATATAACGTAACATTGTGCTGCTAATTGCGAATAATAAATTGGAGAATAATTGTGGATTTACTGAAAAAAAAACATAAAAATGTCAGATATTTTTTTTTATAAAAATACTTTCAACTAATGGCTACAGCCCGTTTGACCATACAAAATTATGTAATGATAATATCATTCTTCCAAAATATACAACGAACAATCACTATTTCAAGATATAATAGCATATTTTCAACTACATGTGGATCTATAAATTCACAATCAATATGTGAACTGTAAGATTATCAGCTGACTTTAGAAATCCCTACAAGAAGAAGTTTAGCGGGATCAAATCTTATGCCCTTGACGGTAATTTCTATCACCTCTGCAAAATATCTAGATGAAGATTTTAATGGAGGCATTGCCTCTTATTGAATTGTCAACATTCCATATAAGATAAGTTTAGGGTATATTGTATGACTCAGTGAATGGAGGTAAAACGAAATTAAACAGTGGTGTTTACAGTATGTGACCGTTATTCATTGAAGTATTATAAAAATGTGAAAATACAAGAGATAAAAAAAAGCTGGCAGCGGTGTTCAACGCTGGTCAAATACTGAATCATCGAAAATCATCGAAAAACCTTCAATAATCTCACAGATAAACGTCTCCGGGTTGCCAGCTAGTCGTTATTTTATTCTAGTTGGCACTACTGGCACCCCGCCCGTGTTCAACATCTGGGATTATATATCTGAGTGTTTTGAAGACCGTGATTCCACGATGTAAAATTCGACGTACCTCAAGGTCGCTACATAAGTATACTTTTAATAACATAGACACTAATCGAAACCGCGTTTGTCGCAATAATTCACCTGCCATTTAGTGAACAAGCGATATTGTCCTTAATAACTAATGCAATATTCACCAAATTGATTTATCTAAAAGATACATACTTTCGGAAGGAAATGTTTGCCTCACATTCATAAGAATAGCGTTTTGGGTTTTCTTTGGCGCAGGAATGTTGGTTAAATATTTTGTTAATTTTTTATTTCCAATTTAGCTACCAATCAACTACTCGGGGCAATTGGTGTCTCATAGACCGGTTCTCACCAACACTCTAGTTTCCACAGCATCATGTTCCTTTTGATCAGTAAAACAATATAACAGGTGATAATAATAACAAATATATTCTAATATTTTAATATGTATACAATTACAACATAAATTATTTTATAATAACAATAGAAACTACTAAAGCAGTCATAGATTCATTAAATTTTATTATATCATAACGTTAAACATTTTATAAATATATTTGTTTAATTTTCTCCTTTATATAAACAATAAAATAAAGAGATATAGAATGCCATCTCCCATGTATAAAGTTCTAGCCAAGCGTGGCAGGCTCAAGCTGGTTTTTATACTGGTTAACATTTGTATAAAAATATTCAAAGTATCGCAAGAACCACTATTTAATATAACAACTTATTTTCCAATTATGCATTGTTATTGCATTAAATGTTTTAAACAATTAAATAAAACAAAATTTTTTCAAAATAATTTTAAAGATTTAAATTTACTTAATATAAGGATTACATACTTTAATATAAGTCTTATATTATAATATAATATATATAATTATATACCATCCATATTATATGCAGCTATGAAATTTTTTCATTATTACCCTTTGCAATCTAACATTTTATTCATCAAAATATCTAATTATTGGTTTTCTTATTACTCAGATTTACTCAAGATATATATAATTAATCGTTTAAAAAGGAGAACCACCTCGTGGAACATAATCAAGAATGTTTGTTAAATTTGGCTACAGTACGCGCTTAGGCGGTATATCGTTATACTAAAATTGGAACGATACAGAGAAGATTAGCATGGCCCCTGAGCAAGGATAAATCGTGAAGCGTTGCATTTTTTGGAACGCATTGTTAATAATAGACTTTCCTATATCATTCAAAAACACAGTTTGTTGAGTGAACATTAACTAGGCTTCGTCAAGGGTGTCTCCACATAGTGGGATTTGAAAGCAATATTCTTGAGGGATTCAATAACAGGCAGCATACAACACCAGTTTTTTTAGATCTAGAAAAAGCATTTGACTCCATCAAGATATCCAAAATTCTGAACAAATTACAAGAATTGCAGATAGGTATCAATTTATTTCATCCTTCCTAAAGGATCGAACTTTCAGGTTTGGAGTTAATGTCAAGCTATTGTCATCCTCTCCACAAATAAATGGTGTACCTCAAGATTCCAGCATCAGTCCAACCCTATTTTTAATTGTGTTTAACTCTATCAGAAAACACATACCTGGGCATATTAAAACACGATTTTTCGCCGATGACATTGTCATTTATCATGCTCATCAGGATCACAAAAAAAGTTATGAAATTCTGCAGAAATGACTCGGTACTCTCCCTTCTTGGGCAAAAACAAATGGCCTTCGATTCGCTCCTGATAAATCTAATTGCGTACAATACTGCAGCATAAGCAATTTTCTTTGAATGACTGAATGGTCTGTCTATCGATGGCAACAACATAAACAACAAACTTAAGCATAAATTCCTGTGAACTATATTCGACTCGAATATAGTTCACAGGAACTCGAAGAGATGCCTAACTGATATTAACCTAATTCGATCCATTGCCAACTTTCACTGGGGTGCTCATAGAACCACTCTTCTGAACATCTATAGAGCACTGACGTTGAGTAAGCTGGATTATGGCTGCCAGTGTTTCATTTCTGCGGCTTCCTCATGTATAAAGACATTAAATTCAATTTAGAACACAGTGCTAAGGATTGCTCTAGGAGCATTCCATACAAGTCCAATTGACAGTCTATTCTGTGATGCGGAGATTTTTTCCCTTCACTCTCTACGAGAACTTTTGTTACTAAGGTACGCAGGCTCTCCAAAACTCAAGCCGGGGCTATCTCAATATGGGCAATTTTTAACCATCAACCGCAGTATCAAAATAAAAAGGCAAACATACAAAGTCTCTGATTATTGCTTCCAGAAAATCTGCAATCGCTTGTCATTGGAGATACCTATTATTTGCAATTCTGTTATCTGTAAATTTAAATTCATTCATTTGAATAAAATACCTCCCATTGATTTCTCAATGAGATTTCTTCCTAAGGATGCTCTTAACTCGCACGCTCCATTTTCAAACAATTGATCTTCAAAAAATACCATAATCTTCAAAAAATAATCATTATCAGATTTATACTGACGGATCTAAAAATGAATATACAGGAGTTACATATACATCAACATTAAAGGAAGAACATTACAAATTGCCCTCTTTGACCTGTGTTTACTGCTGAATTGCTGGCCATATACAAGACTATTAAATGCGTTCAAGACAGTCCAATTTGCGGGGAAAAGCGAAGGATCACTTTTGAAAAACCATCTGTACTGGAGAAGGGATTATCTGATTACATATTATACCACCATGTATAAAAAACTGGATTAACTAAACTGGGATTTGATCAATAAAAAATTGTGCGGGATAAAAGAGATTCATCACGGTCTCAACATTTGTAACTTCAACAGGCGTAAATTGGTTATTTTTTCCAGACTCAGAATAGGCCACTGCCGGCTCACTCATGAGTACTCAAAGGAGAAAGCCGCCCATTTATGATAGATCTAGATCCCGGCTGAGCATGAAACACATCCTGGTTGAATGCCAAGGGCACACCCTCCAAAGGCGACTCTCTGGCCTGAAGGGATCCATAAAACAAATTCTACAATTGGAGAACCGTGAACAACTGATAAACTATTTGATTGCCATCGGAGTACTTCTAAACATAGAGTATTATGAATACTACTGCTGTTAACTTATGACTTTGAAACTGTTCACACCATATTATTCTCATACTTATGTTAAATTATCTATAAGCTTTTTTGTTTTGTTCTATATATTATTTGTTCTGTAATATCAAAATGTATATAATGCATAGCCCTCGAGGCTGATGGGCCTTTAATAAACAAAATCTAAATCTAATCTTTTTAATACTGCAAAAATAAAACCACAACAGCAAATTTAATATAATAATTAAAAATACGCAAACAATAATAGACAAAAATAGATAAATACAAAGACATCTCACAAGATTTCAAATCGCACAAAAAGAAAATTTTGTTACTTTTCAGCTTTTATGCCTCCGCTACCACAGTGGTTGAAGTTCACGGTCAGAACATAATTTCAATTTAACTTATCAGTGTGTATCTCTATATTTTGTGACACAATTATTCTAAATGACAATTTTTAACTATTTAACATCTATAATTAACTAGCAAAATATTTAAAAGAAACAAATCAAAATGAATTTTTATGTACCTGTGTTGTTATTTATTTATTGAAAATGCAAAACAAAAACAATGATACAAATGGGGGCGAGGTCTTTTACGAGAGTCCAGTCGACCGCTAAAAACTTGGCGATATCGTCGCCCAAACAACAATGGTAGTATTACGACATTGTTGGCCCCTCTGCGCTGCAGACAGGAAACCATCGGTTAATGCCGAATTAATCCGGCTGGCCGTAGCTCGTTGATAAATTATTATTGAATCTGGCGTATTGTTTTTGTGTTTGGGGGTGAAAGTCGTGGAGGGCGGTAAACCGGGAGGGATTCCGAGAGGAACGAGGCTTTTTGGGCCGGGACTAGGGATTTCGGAGTATTGTTTGCAAGTATGGTTTGGAGAGGCTCTATCGACGACAAAGAATTGATATGGTTCTAGTTGGATAAACACTGACTCCACGGCTACGTATAATTCATTAGGCTTATTTCCTTGTTTTGATAGTTCTATTCATAATATAAATCTGTTTCATTCATACTATATTTGCCTTAAATGTTCAACCTCTTGTTGATAAAGCTGTCGTAAATTTGCCAACACTACTGTAGCGAATTGAGGCATGTCGAATTTTACATCGTGGAATAACTGTCTACAAAATACCCAGAAATATAATCCCAGATGTTGAACACGGGCGGGGTGCCAATTGGAACCCGACACCGAATAGCTGGCGGCAACCCCGAGACGTTTATCTGGGATATTATTGAAGGGTATTTCGGTCATTCAGTGCTGAACCCTCGTTCGGTTAAGACGTGCCACCATCGACTGCCCAAGCCTCGTCAACAGGTAACTCCGCTGCCATCCTTTTTATCTTTGTATTTTTCTCATTTTTTATATTGTCAATAAATAACGGTCACATCATGTAAACACCACTGTTTCATTTCGATTTACCTCCATTCACCGAGCCGCATCATTTTACCCTAAAGTGGTGACCCCGACGTGATCTTTCGCAAAATTGGGTTTGGACTCGTGAATGGAGGGTACGTAGAACATGGTGTATTTTACGTGGCCGTTATATTTTTTTTGTTTCAAAATTTTAAATATTTTTAATTCGATTCCTTTTCAATTTTACCTTCAAGGTTCATTTTTATTTTATTTCAATTAATTTCATTATTTCCAATTCATTTTTTTAAATTTTTTTTGTCAAAATTTTTATTTCACAATCTTTTGAATATTTTTACATCACTGCTTAATCATCAGCGTCTCGGCTAAACATTTCTTTCGGCGCTATGTTTAAATCATAATGTCTTCCTTCGCTCGCCGTCTCCGTCATAATGGCAGATATTTTGATTTAAAAGGCTTTGGGCAGCTTCGGTCGGATACCGTCGTTATTTGTTTTTTATGAATTAACCTAACGTATGTGACTACGGATTAGTCACAGAGCAGCTCCAGAAGCTAGGTACCGTTTGCAGTCACCGTAGACTCGTCATGTCTTCGCCGAGGTACCAGAATTGCCAACGTCTCGTCGTCGAAGAAAATAAGCTACCACGTCGTCGAACAATCGATCCTCCCACAGCGTCGATTAGGGGAGCCCTGTCCGAACAATAGCTTGTTTTCAACGTCGTCGATGGACCACATTCAAGTGCCAAAGCGACGATGATGCAACGGTATCTGTGGGACCGGAAGATATCAACAGCCGTACCAGATCGCAACCGTACCAACCACAACCGTTTCGAACTATCATATTTTTTCAAAGCCCATTTTACACAGCACATTTTGTTTGGTATATGTTTTTTTTTTGTATTTGATATTTTTTGCAAACATTTTTGTATTTTTGTTCAAGTAATTTTATGTAAAATTCTGGCAGGGGAGTATTGTAGCGAATTGAGGCATGTCGAATTTTACATCGTGGAATAACTGTCTACAAAATACCCAGAAATATAATCCCAGATGTTGAACACGGGCGGGGTGCCAATTGGAACCCGACACCGAATAGCTGGCGGCAACCCCGAGACGTTTATCTGGGATATTATTGAAGGGTATTTCGGTCATTCAGTGCTGAACCCTCGTTCGGTTAAGACGTGCCACCATCGACTGCCCAAGCCTCGTCAACAGGTAACTCCGCTGCCATCCTTTTTATCTTTGTATTTTTCTCATTTTTTATATTGTCAATAAATAACGGTCACATCATGTAAACACCACTGTTTCATTTCGATTTACCTCCATTCACCGAGCCGCATCATTTTACCCTAAACTACAAAGGCACAAAAAACTGTAACAGCTACACATAGTATTTTTAAACACCGTTACAGTTCACTTAATATTATTCAACATTTTAAAGAAAACGTTAATATAAAAACGTGTTCTGTCTTTAAATATGTATCGTATTAAGTATTTGAATTAACTCGCAATGTGTTTAGATATAAAATAGTTTATTTAAAATGAAATTGAATCCTTTCTAATTTTTTTTAGTAGTAGAATTTAGTAGTTTTCATTGCTAATCCAATTAATTTTTCCCTTTGTTGAGGTATTCTACCTTTATATTTTATATTAATCAATTGATATTATCATCTTTATATATTCATCAATTGATCAATTTTAACAAAATCATCAAAAAAAAAGTAAATTCTTGCGTTAACCAATCATATGCGTTTGATCGGACAAATAAGGTAAAGCAACATCCTGCATTGTCCATTTTTGATGTGCGGGCGTGTTTTATGCTATATTGCCGAAAATTAATGTTGTGTTTTCAAGAGTATTTCAGCAGTTTTTCATTCTATAATTGGGGCCTAACTGTTTAAGCGCGTAGCAATATACAGTGTATTTACTTTCATAAGGGTATCTTCTTTCAAAGTTTGAATCAAAGGCATAAATTGAAATCAATATACAGTCTATCCAAAGTTATTTTGTACATACGGCATCTAAATTCGTGACGTTAAAACGTTGCAATGTTCCCGTATCAATTTTGAGTTTTAGTTCAATTTTGCTTTGGCATATAACAAAATTCTAATCTAAATAAAATAATTAAACAAAAATAATGTTATCAAATACAATTTATTTTAACATTATAATAAATCTAATGCATATATTATCGAAGGACTTAAAACACATTACAATTAATTCCACAGTTATAATAGTTTGTAGGTTATTTTATAAAATTTACATTGAACCCTTTTTTCACACCACCTATGAGTTAGACTTATAGGCGCGTTCGTAGTTGTATAGCCTGGAGGCCTAGTCCACCTAATGAACAATTACATATCCAAGTCATATATTTTATTTTAATTAAAGAGCATACTTACCTTTTGCGTTTAGTTTTTGTATCCCTCAGTACAGTGTTTCCTTGTAAAGACATTTTGATATCATGATTCTTGATTTAATCAATGCATTCTCTTTATTTTATTAGCAATTCTTTCTCTCCTGATACATTTTAACCAAATACGTAAGTATATTTTCAACAATTATACATATACACACATAAATCTTTAATACATAATCATTCTAGAATAACATTTTCTATAGTTATCATATATTAATTTTATACTCACCTTTACTTATTTCCATTCTCATCACCATACCTTAGAAATAGGCAGCATTGAATCATATCTTATTCAGAAAATGTCATTCGAGGTAATAACTAAGCTGTTAATTTCCAATCTATCTAACATTTGTTTGCAATTCCATCATTTGTCAATTTCTTTTTCAATGTGTCTTATCGAGTTCATCCAACCTGGAGATTTTATGAACTATTACTGTTTCCAGCATGAATTACAATATATCCGCAATGAATTATTAATAAATGTTATGACTAATAAGACCCAGTCAACTATTATTCCAACGTTTACCTTTTTCTCTCAACTTTTCTTGTTAAAACACTATTTTTATTATCAGCTTGACATGAGTGACTATTGAATATATTGGTCCCATTCTGAAATCCATGTCCATGTCTCATTTAGATACATAAATTGAAATAATACGTCTTCCTTCATTTTATTATATCCTTTTAGAAATTGTATTATTTTAAAAGCAATATTCGGAAGTTCCATTAGACCTCTTCGATACTTTTCAGACTATCAGTTTCTTTTGAAATAATTATATTAAACTATGTTTGTACTGAAAAACTAGTCACCGTATTCATACATTTCATATATTTAATCTCTGACAGATCTAACATCAAGCTGATCTTGATTATATTTTTCATTTTTTGAGATACAGAGACTGTGTCATTACTTAACAGTAAAAACTCTCTAACAAATTTTAATAACCTGAGGGGGCCTCCATTATCTCGTTTCAGTTCAAAGTAACTGATTAAGAGAATTTTAAATCAGAATAATAATAAGCAGCGATTAGAAATTTATCAAAACAAGCAAAGCACTAAAATAAGGTTTTCCGCTTTATAACCTCTTATCACTATTGTTTTGAAGAATCTTGCATACGTTTGACAACCGGACAACTTTGGAAGGCTAGTTCGGTTACACCTTCGCACATATCAGACAACATTGTGTCTCTTTTTAACGAGAATTAAATGAAAAGGAACATATTGTCTGATTCTGAAACGATTTTACAAATTGCGGCAGGTAATATATTAAACATATTGATGACGTATGTACAAAATAACTTTGGATAGACTATAAATCTCGTGTTGGTTTGTGTCCGTCGCTCTGAAATTTTCCATCGATATTGATGTATAGCTAAACTAATATAAGCTTTCAATTTGTCATAGTTAATTATTGTAGAGTATAGAAAAGTTCAATTTAACGTTAAGATATTCCTTGTACCATCAACTCGTATAATTTCTAACACTAAATTTCTCCAAAATTTCAAAACTAATATGTGATAATGACTTTACAAGATATACCATTTAGTATGTCTTAAGTTTTTTTTTTCCTTAATTTGACTTTTACAATTCTTTACTACATCTTTTTCCTTAATTTTTTCAGTTAACTAACTAAATGTTCTTCATCAATTATATCATTTTAAAACCAAGTAAATAACAAGGAAGAAACTTAATGGCAGTCTCCCTTTAACCTCATGTTAAAAAAACAACATTTCATTAAAGGTTTGTGTATGTACGAATATCTGGCATTCCTCCAGGTATAACATAATTTCATGAATTGATTATAATTAGTTAATTCCTATCAGAAAATAAATACTTTATAAGATTATTTATTACTATTTATAATGTATACTAATTATCAATATCAAATAATTATATAATTTTATTTGTTTTCAATTTTTTTTATTTTATATTGATATTAATACCTAGAGGTATAAGCTAACAATGTTAATAGTCATCATTTTTAATAAAAGTAATCTTTTAACGAATTTTAGTACTAATTAGTTGGAAAACATTTACAATATGTGAATATAAATCATCCCACAAATATATTATCCTTGTCATCTATCAACGAAGCACACAATCTTGCAGGAAAAATTCATCAGCATCATTTTAATGCTCATTCATAAAACAGATATTCATAAAACAGCGACTTAATGCTTGCTAAATCGTAAAACGAAAACGTCTAGACTAAAATTCCACAGACAGAGGCGGCTTTTTGTTTTCCAAATAACTATGTCGTGTCGATTTCGACCGAAACTGATCATATGCTGGAATTAACGTTGCGTTGTCTCGTTCCAGAAATCTCCCACTTTGTATCTCCGTAATCGATAGCAATGGGAATTGCTTATAAAAAGCTAATATGTGAATATATTCAACAAATTGCAATAATGACTTTAATTAATAATATTGGAAGCTAATATGTGTGAGAATATGCAATTTTCAATCAGCAATTTTATTTCAGTAATTATCATTATGTGAATGGTCAATTCTATCCCGACTGTTTAGTAGCATTAAAACTTTTGGGGTTAAATATATCAAATCCCGGGATATTTAACATCAACTTTATTTTAATTCTCATGAAAGTATCATGCAACGAAAGCCACTTATTTCTTATGTCATTTTGTTAGTCAGTCAGCATTCAACTAGCCTTTTACCAAGAATATATTTCTAGGGGGACACATCTGTCCTAGACTTTCTTATAATCATTTGTATCTATTTACACTGCTGTTTTTTTTCTGTTAGGTGCACCTCACTACACTAGACATCAACACAAAACAAGATCAAAATCTTCTTGTATGTCTCTAAACGTTCTGGCTGTGATATATGTGAATCGTTAATTGCTTCAGCAAATTTTTTCTTTAGATTATGAACGAGGCCGTTCTGTCAAACCTTATCAAACTGCATAGGCTATTTCTAAAAATACACCTGAACATACTTTTTATCTTCATAGGTTTTTGCAAACTAAATTATGTGCATTAAAAAATTCATTTAGTATTTTTAAATCGATATCGAACTATTATAAAAGATATATAAATATAGACAATTCGGATAAAATCTATTGAAATTTAGTCATTCGCTGTTTGCTAAAAGAAAATCAATAATTCAAGTATCAGGTTTGGTTATTGAAAGATGTCATATTCTTTTTTAACAAATGACCGCAACATTTAAAGTGCAATTTGAACAATAATAGACGTAAAAAAATAAATTAATATTAAAATTTATCATCATATTGTCTTTATATAGATTAAGAAAAATTTGATTCGTAATAATATTTCGGCTGCCTGTCAATAAAATCAGTTCAATTCGGGAATATAGGAATTGTCAATAGATTCCGAGATTGGAAAATATAGCGGGAATCGAATCGCTTATGTATGAGTTAAGTTAAAATTACTTAGAGTTAGTTAGATTAGCTAAATTAGTATTAGAAAGTAGTATTACAATATTAGTAGTAGTTAGTATTAAAAATAAATACCTTTAAAAGTTTTAATGTTTTGAAAAGATAAATAGACTAATAATCTACAAGAAACTGTACATTTACATAAAAGGGCTATAGAAATCATCTTCATTTCTTAGGGAACATTTCGTTTTAAATTGAATTTTTGGACCACTGTCGAAGACTCCACTTTTGAGATAACAGTTTACAAAGAAATCGTCGTGGAATAGATCTAGCATACATTATTTGACAATTAATCTCGGATTTGGAGCATAGGCACTATATTGCATAGAATAAACTATAAAAATGAATAAAGTCTATTTTCTATCTTTTCTAAAGGCGGTACTTTCATACAGTCGATCGAGTGAAATTAACAGAAAAATTTAGAATATTTAGAATTTGTGCTACATTAATAATTCTATAGGAATAATAATTACATTGTTGTGTTATTCTTCGCGATTTAATATACATTGCTTTTAAAATATAGAATAACAAGGGTAAGTGCAGAATGTAAGGTTAAAATTTTAAAGGTTATAATATCCAAATAGCATTAATTTTATTTATGGAAGGAATGTCAAATTTATAACAAATTATCTTCAACAACAAATTATTTCAAATTTCAATTTCTTCCCGAAATAGCGCCAAATTTCAAACCAATAACAAGAACAGAGAAGAAAATTATTCTTGTTGTGTTGGAAGTTCTGTTCATTAATGAGGATTGTCCATCAAGAATAGTAGCAAAAAACTATTGTAACTGGTAATAATTACATATTTAGTTGAATGATTATATATTTTAGTAATGATTTAATTTTAATTGTATAGGTGAGATGCGGCTAGAATTTCTTGAGAGTGAAAATTTAAGAACATATTATTGGAATCATAGAATAAGAAATTAGACAGAATTTTGCTAGGATGCAAGAATAGCGGAGAGTGATCCGATACAAAAATTATAATTGCTGATAAAAGTAGACCTGGATCAAATAAACAATATATAAAACTATCAATCAACGACACCCTAATGATCGAATGACAAAAAAAGAGAATGCATTTTTATATAAAAGTATAGGTAAATAAACTATGATTTTGTAAAAATAATAATGTATTGATTGAAGACTTCTTCCAGCTGAAACGTACGATCATCTGTTCATGTTAGGTTAGTAGATGAATATTTCTTATATCTAATTTTATTCGATAATTTTTAAACAAAATATTTTGCCGGCTTGGTGGCGCAGTGGTAAAGGCGATAGGATGGTCCTCCTACTGTTGCGATAGCCGCGAGTTCGAATCCTGCTGGGGCATGGATGAAAATTTATGGATGTGATTGTTTAAAATCTGTGATTGTCCTAGGCAAGAGAGAGTGGAGTAGGCAGAGTGTAAAATCCGACAAGGAAAATGATCCCAGTCACGCCAGTAACCAGGCTGGGTAAGACCGGATGTCTTCTAGGATGATTTATATATGGTCAGTCCGTAGGCTTAATGCTGAGGACCGTCGTTCGGAGCCCACATTAAACTGTAGGTCCAGTCCAGATAAATCCATAGTTGGTAAAAGGAGACTTAAATATAATTTGAAAATAACTAAATAAATAAATTGTTTTATTTCAAAAATTTTCCAATGTTTATTTCCCTCCTATATAGTTTAAACATTAAAGGAAATATTTATCAAATTTATATATACTTTATTTATATATTTATATTTATATTTATTTATAAAAAATAATTTATATATATATAAAAAAGTAAGTAAATGAAGCTGTATACACGCATGCGTCAAACTCGAGTTATTGTCTAATTCCAAAATATATGCAACCCGACGTACGGATGCACCAAATTAGAAATAATTTGTCAAGTAATGTATGCTAACAAATCTAGGCTACGTGGTAACCCTTCAATATCACCAGATCCCAAAATAACTTTTCCATTAAAGATATCTCGTAAAACCTTTTGTAACACATGTATTGAGTTATATTCATTAAGCTCTTGGAGCATCGGATATAAAATCTCTTTTGACATTCAAAATAACATTTCAAAAACTAAAAAAAAAATTTAAATATTTTATAATATATTGCAAAACATTTTCACCCAAAACATTTTAAAACAATTTGTCCATCACAAAATAATAACAAAAAAATATAATGAAATTATTGTAAAATTGTACTAAAATTAGTTTATATATTTTAAATTATTATATAAAGTCATTATGATCCTACTACAATTAAAGCGATTAAATTTTCTAAATTAAATGCCGCTCAACCCGACCTAAACTCAAAATTATCCTATTGAAAATTGATCGTATTTTCCACAACATTCGAACAATACAAGGGGCACTTATCGATCTTAAGTGATTGTGCGAGGTTAATACAAAGCGAATTTTACTTCCTTTGTGACGTTATAATCCTGTCCATTACGTCTATTATTTTAATATTGATCAGCTGTCATTTGATCCGCGATGATTGATGTGCCCGTACATTGTGTTCTGCTGATGTGCTGTGCATGATATAGACACCGTCAGCAAATTGTCTCGAATAGGCGATGGTGCCCACAATGGGCCGCGCGTTATTTAAAAATTATTATTCCCTAACTTCGTTCCGAATAGAAATTAGCTTTGCCCGATTTGTTTTGTTTCGTTTCGAAACCTTTTCGTGACAAATTACATTTAAAAAATTATTATATGTAGTTAGATTTTGATTTATATAATTAGTATGTAATTTTAAGCTATTAAGAGTCTGTAGAACCCCTATTTTAAAAAAATGCAGGAAATAATTTCATTGATTATTTTTTCTGTGTTTCACCTGAAACTGAGAGGAAAGATGCATTATGGTGGGTATACATAAGGAGTGAGATGACAGAATAAACTGAAGAAACCCGCCCTGAATTGAACAATTTGGCATAGTTATTTAAGAGCCTCACCAACTAAAACTCTCTTTTAAAACATCTCTAGCGACCTTGAGGCATGTCGAATTTTACATCGCGGAAAAACGGTCTACAAAATACCCAGAAATATAATCCCAGATGTTGAACTCGGGTGGGGTGCCAGCAGAGCCAACTAGAACCCGACAAGGAATAGCTGGCGGCAACCCCGAGACGTTTATCTGGGATGTTATTGAAGGGTATTTCGGTCATTCAGTGCTCAACCCTTTAGACGCTCGTTTGGTTTAGACGTGCCACCATCGACTGCCTAAGCCTCGTCTCCAGGCAACTCCGCTGCCATCCGTTTTATTCTTAGTATTTTTCACATTTTTTATATTGCCAATAAATAACGGTCACATAATGTAAACACCACTGTTTCATTTCGTTTTACCTCCATTCACCGAGCCACATCATTTACCCTAAACATCCATTGAGCACTGCCAGCTAATCCTTAAAAAGTACAAGTGCATGGCAATAGAGAAAAACGAGCTGAAAAACTGATGAAGAAGTAATAGTTCTATTACGAAATAATTTGTCAAATTTAGTGGTGTTCTCCAAGGAGATATCGTCTCTCCACCTCCACCGCTGATCAACATAGTAGTGAATGCAATTATACGAAACATTTTTTAAAACAAGCATGGCGTCTAATGGGATATTACAAACTTAATGATCAATTTCATGTTCGCTGATGATAATATTATATTCGCTGCTACAGACGTTCAGGCTTCTGATGTTCTTCATGATATAAAGCAGATATATAATATAAAAACGAATTGACAAGTGACGGATCGTCCGCTATTGTAAAGCTGAATAGGATCTAATTAGAGTAAGTTCAGAAGTTACAGGTACTTCGAAATCGTACCGTAATATAGGAGAAAAAAGGGACATCTAGTAAGGCAGTAATAAGTCGAAACGGTTAAGCTACAGGAGCTTCAGATTCTCTAAGATGGTGGGTGCGTAAATTTCGATTCTTTAGAATGTTTATCTTGCCAATGCTTCTGTATGAACGTGTACAATTGAAATTGATATAGTACAAAAAAATTCATTCTCACATAGACAACTTTATTTTAACCAATAAAACAACCAACGTACGTCGCCAAAATGCCTGACGTCAGCACATCGTAAGGTTTTCCCATCAACTTTGTAATGTCTACATATTATTACAAATATTTTTAAAAATGTTGCAGATATTTGATAAAAGGGTCAAAATTATAAAAAAGAATCTGCTCCCATTTTAAAACGAATTTTACATTCTTTCAAACTATATTCAACAGTATATTTGACGTCATATATGATATGCATTGGCTGTTTTATTGAAAGGACTATAGGTGGCTTTCTCATATCTGAAAACATCGACTTATTTATATACACATCAGTAAATAGATTATACACCCAAATTATAATATTTTTATTGTCATTACAAGGCATTCTGGGTAAAACTGGTAGGTACATAAATATGAAAAGCATAGAACATATCTAAACTGAAAAATAGATCAACTACTTTTCTTGTTTGTCTTATTTTTGCAACCTCTCTAATCATTAATGCTTCTAATCTCTAGAGTCATTCTATCATTAAGGTTGCGACACCATTACATTTAAATTTCATATAATTTCAATATTAGCACGTTTTAAAATTTACATTATCGATTAACAGAGACACAAATCTACGGACAAACCCCAGATTTTTTTTCGTCTTTTAACAGGATCAATTTCATTTGGAACACGCCTCAATCGAACATCTGCTATAGAATCGACACGGACCAGAAACTGATCACCACTCGCAGAAACAAAAAACAATAATTTTGACAAACAGGCCGGAGTTCGTAAGGAAACAAAAAAAAAGCGAAGAAGAAGGAGGAAAAAATCACGTATTTTTCTTGTGTCCGTTTGTCTCGCTTGTCCTCCCCCTTCTCCTCGACCCGTCGTCGTTTTTCCCTCTCCATTCTCCCAAATATGATTTACACCACACCAGATGGGCCAAACGACGCCGATTCCAAAAGTTCGGCCTAAACAGACGAGGCACGCCTGCTGCCTTCTTCATCTCCGACGGCTGCGCCTGCTATTAGATTATCATTTAGTATCGTTGTTCGGATATTTTACGTTTTATAGTTGGGAGCGACGTGTTGGGGACAGTGGGGACTGAAAAGGTCACATAAGAAAACGACCCAGGGTCGTAACGTGTCTTAAAATAAATAGCGACCGTATTATCGATCAATTATGCATTCATTAGCGGATCAAAAAGCGATAGTGAGCACTGTATTTCCATTATTTCATTGCGATAATATCAAATATGAAAAAGCAATATGTTTTCTAACATTTTTATTTCGCCAATCAATAAGGAAAATTGAATACCCATTAGTCTACAAAAAATTCCATCTACAACTAAGAGGTCAATTGAAAAGTCCCAGACCTGACACATAGATGACGCTACTAGAATTAAATCCATATGTTTTTTAGTTAGCCCTGATCCTCAAAAGATGCGTGAATAAATTTGACAGCTGTAGGATCATTAGTTTGTGAATTTGAAACATTTTGAGTGAAACAAGATTTGTTATTGTGAAAAATGGATAAAAAGGAAATTCGCGTTTTGATAAAATATTGCTTTTTGAAGGAAAAAAATATAGTTGAAGGAAGAACTTGGCTTGATGCCTAGTTTCCGCACACTGCCCCAGGAAAGTCAACCATCAAAGATTGGTATGCTAAGTTTATACACGGTTATATAAGAACCGGTGAACGCAGTGGACGCCCAAAAGAAGTTGTTACCGACGAAAATATTTAAAAAATCCACAAAATGATTTTGAATGACCCTAAATTGAAATTGAATAAAATAGCAGACACTCTAAAAATCAACTGAACGTGTGCATCATATCATTCACGAATATTTGGGTATGAGAAAGCTCTGTGCAAAGTGGCTCCCGCGCAAGCTCAGCTTTGACCAATAACAACGGCGGCTTGATGATTATGATCAAGCGTAATAAACACTCGTTTTTGCGTCGATATGTGACAGACAATGGATGAAACATGGCTCCATCATTCCACTCCGAAGTCCAATCGACAGTCATCCGAGTTGACTGCACGATGAACCCGCTCCAAAGCGTGGGAAAAAGGCAACAGTCGGCTGGCAAGGTTATGGCATATATTGGGATGAAAAAGGAAGGACCATCAAGAGCGACTATTACATAGCGTTATTGGAGTATTTGAAGGACGAAATCGCCTAAAAACAGCCGTATTTAAAGAAAAAGAAAGTGCTGCTTGACCAAGATAATGCACCGTGTCATAAGTCAGTGAAAACGATGGCAAAAATCCATTAAGTAGGCTTCGAATTGTTTCCTCAGCCACCCTATTCTCCAAATCTGGCACCCAGCCACTATCTATTTCCTGTTCTCAGATCTCAAAAGAATCCTCGCTGAGACTCGAATCTGAGGCATATTTTGAAGCAAAGGACAAATCGTACTACAAAAACATTATCGAAAAGTTGGAGGGTCGCTATAATCAGTGTATCACCCTTGAAGGGAATTATGTTGAATAAAAAAAAATTTTGCCAAAAAAATTTGTTTTACTATGGTAGGCCAATGACTTTTCAACTGACCTGTTAATTTACTCTAATGGTTAAGAATAATTTTTATAACTAATTCATACATTCAATAATTAACGATAACGCAACAACCATCATTATCATAAACTACTGAGGTTTTGGGTCTACTGAGCTATTGGGGCAGATGGATCTTGTACCATTAGAAAAGGCCTGTATGTCTCCAGCACACTTTTTGACAGTTTATCGAATAGATTATCTTTTATTTGGACCCCGAACGTTCGAGAGTCGGCAACTCTCTCACTTACGAACACTCATTTAGATAATAAGATTTTGTCACTCGGCGTGCAGCTCAATATTGTAAATATCCAGAGTCACAGGCTGAATTATAAATAACAGGTTAACAAACCACCAAAAGAAATCAATATCCCATCTTCGCTAAACTGAAAATGTCTGAATTAAAATTTTCTGATGTTATATTGGATTTATAAATAAAGATTTTAAATTTATTAGTGAGCCTGAAATTTATAATCTATACTTCTATATATTTGCTCGAGTATCTAACTAGTAGCATGTACGAGTTCTAGTATATTAGACTAGAATTAAAATGCACGTTTCACTGTACATCAAAGCTTAAAATCTATTTTTGCTTCAAAACGATATAATTTTTCATATCGATTTCAATTCAGAGCAGTTATATGACTTTGTTCTCGTCTTTGAGCATTCATTGTGTACAAATTTCATAGTCTTCCAGTTTTGCAATAATAAAACTTACATGTTCTTCATGTACTCCAATATCGTTTAGAAGATATTTCAATATATGGTGGCTATAAGTGTAAGATAATTGTGTTCTCTTATCAATATTGGAGAACCTCTTCGATAGCTCCTTAGTGTCTTCGGAGGCTTTCTGTTTTTATATTAGCACCAGCTTTTCAGAGACTCTTGCTTTAATTTCCCTTGATTGCTCACAGCATATATTCAATAAATCACTCACTTTGTTTACTACTAATTTATTAATTCATCATTAACTAATTACATCAAAGTGACTCAAGACAATGGTTTTATTTAGGTTTTTCTAACTCGACCTCTTGAACGTGATGAATGTTTCATACGATGCTCTTTGGCTGCATCGTAACCTCACGGGCATATTTCAAATGTTCCAAGATAACACATATACCCTGGGAAGTATTCTACATGATATAAATAAGATTCGGGGTAAGGCGACCGAGATAAAAATATTCCAAAAAAACAGTACGCTATACCAAGAATGGCCGTTGGTCTGCTAAAAAAAACTCCGTATCTATCAGTAGACCTCTCAATAAAATTACCAGGGTAAAAGCTCATACACCTTAACAGCACGTAAAATTCCAAGAACAACATACTGTTTAACTTACATTCACGTATCACTAAAACATATCTCCATATATCTGCTACTCCAAATTAAATGGATGAATACAGTGTCTTTAAATTGCAGATTTAAGGCATTTATTGAGAAAAAGTGGTACTGTGTATATTAATCTAAATATTTAAATATAATTTTCTATAACTGTTTCTCATATATCTGGCAAAATAGATATACCGTGTCTAAGGAACCATATTGTAACAATGAGTACACTGGGTGCGGCAAAACTTCATTCGAGCTGCAACAGTTTATCCCTCGCAATATTTGCACCGTGTAACCAACTGTTGCCAATGTAATGCAAGACAATTATTTTACACCTGTTATTAACAATACATCCTTCGATTTATTCAATTCACGGCCTATATATGAAGTAACACTTTCATTCGGTTTTAGTAGCTCGTGATATACGACAACTTGCTGACTCCACCATGCCGATATCGAAACTTAATGACCATGTTTCGTTTCAGTATCGTTATGAACGGCTCTCCTGGACTAGGCCATATCAATTTGCGTTTAAGATTATCGTAGTAGATCAACTTTTCATCGCCAGCCACAATATGCTACTGAAAACTTTTTTTACCTGGGTAAAAATAAAATTGCGATGCTCAAACAGTGCAAAATTGAATTTTTAATTAATCCATCTGACAACCGTTTTACCTTCTTTTGGATCTTTCCTGTCACATCTCAACATCTGAAATCAGTTTATTTATCAAAGGCTATCCTATGTGAACGTTGTTTGAGAGTCTAAGCTCGAGTTTCCAATAAGTGTCTCAATTTATTGTCTTTCTTTATTCTTTGAACTTTTTTGTTACTTTCTGTTCTTTTTTTGGTTCTCCAAGTCATTCCCTTGACATCAAAATCATCACATTCACACATTAAAATGAAAACCGACAATTAGGATATGATTGTAACGTAATATAACAGAAGTAATTAAGGTTAAAAATCCAATTTTGAGCGTTCCATGATTAGCGTCTGTAGACACTGAATAAATCAACAATACTAACGGTTTGTGGATTATATGGTTCGGTGAATGAAGGTAAAATGAAATAAATCAGCGATGATGTGACCGTTATTTATTGAAGTTATAAAATATTAAGAAAATACGAAGAAAATTTGAGAATATAAAAGACGTTTAAACATTCGATGGTCAGCAACTGAATCATTTAAAGTATCCTTCAATAATATCCAAGATCAACGCCTCGGGGTTGCCAAATCTTCGTTATTGTTTACTGGACGTCGCTGCTGGCCTACCGCATATGTTCAATATCTGAGATAATTTATTATATATTTATATTAATATTTTCTGGGTATTTTGTAGGCCGCTAGTCTAAGATATAAATATCAACATGCCTCAAGATCACTACAAATGAAAACCTATTTATTTTCTATAGATAAATGTCAATACCACTGAATCTAATAGTTAGTTTACATTTTTAGCAATAGATGTCAATAAAATTAGATGTAAGGGCAAGGTTACTTCAAAGTAAATAGTAACAGTAATTTCGCTTGCCCTATATAAGCAAATACGCATAACTTTACATCTAATCTTTCATTAAAACCCACTTTTCAAAAATAGCAAAGATCGTTAATCAAGAACAGAAAAAATTTGATGGAGGTCGATTCAAATACAGAAAATCTGCCTCTTACATCCAAACTATCCTTATGTGTTTTTGCAGATAAGTTTATTACATTTCATGACAGGAAACTTCCGAAACTGTTCGCCGAGCCTAATCGTGGTATTTTTCCCTTTTAATGGTCCGTTCAGTCACTGTCGCGAGGAAGTTTGTCGGATTTAATCCGGGCGACGACCGAAAATTGGACCCGAAAGACAAAAATCGTCATAAATAATGGGCCCATAAAGCCGTACCCGCCACCGAAACATTAATTCGCCACTGATATCATTAGTTTTACGGGAAAATCGAAAACGAACGGCCGCCGTTAAACGTTTATATATACATAGATATTTATAATGTTAAATAGACTTTACGTCGAGGATCGCCATTTATTAAACCGCAATAAAAATTTAATAACGACCAACGAGAAAAACTGTTCGGTCCATGTTTGATTTTCCCAATAATTATTCTAGATTATTCTGATTAAATCGTCATCAATAATGAGGCTAATTTTCATTGTTACGAGCAGAATGTAATATTTGCGATGTCGACGATAATTTATATCGTTTATAATTAACGATAATTTATATCGGTATCAGTTCGATTTAATACTTTTTACTTGTTTCAAGATATATTTTACGCGCGTAACAGGGCCGTATCTAAAATTCAGCAGGGATTATAAAGTATTAACAATAAAATTGGTGATTTAGAGAAGTTAAAGAATTTCATAAAAAAAAACAGCTTTACCGATTTATAGCCATATATTTACAGTAACCATTCTCCAAGAAAATAGTAAAGTTTTTTAGACAGAAAAGTACTTATTTTTCAAAATGTTTTGTGTATAATAGGCATGTTCAATAAAACAATGAAATCACGTCATCTTAATTTATGTCACCCAAACGTCACAATGGCAACATTTGAGTTTTAGTTTTTTTTGACTTTGACATTTAACAAAATTCTAATATAAATAAAATAGTATTTTACTTTCATTAGAGAGCATATTTAACTTTTACGTTTAGTTTTGTTTCCATCTTTGTAGTGTTTCCTAAAACCTATGCCATCTGCAAAACGGTCAGTGTTCTTCCTCTCCTCATACATTTTAACCAAATACCTATATACTTTATGAGCAATTAATTGCACACGTATCTATGCACATATAGTCTATTCAAAGTTTTTTTAGTAATGCTGCCACATCAAGTCTGAGTTTTAGTTCAGTTTGGCTTTGACCTACAAGAAAATCCTAATCTAAATAAAATAATTGAACAAAAATGTTATCAAATATAATATATTTTAACATTATAGTAAACTTAATACATATATTATCGAAGGACTTAAAACTACAATTGAGAACACGGGTATAATAGTGTAGCGAATTGAGGCATGTCGAATTTTACATCGTGGAATAACGGTCTACAAAATACCCAGAAATATAATCCCAGATGTTGAACACGGGCGGGGTGCCAACTGGAACCAGACAACGAATAGCTGGCGGCAACCCCGAGACGTTTATCTGGGATATTATTGAAGGGTATTTCGGTCATTCAGTGCTCAACCCTCGTTCGGTTAAGACGTGCCACCATCGACTGCCCAAGCCTCGTCAACAGGTAACTCCGCTGCCATCCGTTTTATTTATTTGTATTTTTACATTTTTTATTTTGCCAACAAATAACGGTCACATTATGTAAACACCACTGTTTCATTTCGTTTTACCTCCATTCACCGAGCCACATCATTTTACCCTAAAGTGGTGACCCCGACGTGATCTTTCGGAAAATTGGGTTTGGACTCGTGAATGGAGGGTACGTAGAACATGGTGTTTGGTATGTATTTTACGTGGCCGTTATATTTTTTTGTTTCAAAATTTTAAATATTTTTAATTCGATTCCTTTTCAATTTTACCTTCAAGATTCATTTTCATTTTATTCCGATTAATTTCATTATTTCCAATTAATTTTTAAAATTTTTTTTTTATAAATTTTTATTTCACAATCTTTTGGAATATTTTTATATCACTGCTTAATCATCAGCGTCTCGGCTAAACATTTCTTTCGGCGCTATGTTTAAATCATAATGTCTTCCTTCGCTCGCCGTCTCCGTCATAATGGCAGATATTTTGATTTAAAAGGCTTTGGGCAGCTTCAGTCGGATACCGTCGTTATTTGTTTTTTATGAATTAACCTAACGTATGTGACTACGGATTAGTCACAGAGCAGCTCCAGAAGCTAGGTACCGATTGCAGTCACCGTAGACTCGTCATGTCTTCGCCGAAGTACCAGAATTGCTAACGTCTCGTCGTCGAGGAAAATAAGCTACCACGTCGTCGAACAGTCGATCCTCCCACAGCGTCGATTACGGGAGCCCTGTCTGAAGAATAGCTTGTTTTCAACGTCGTCGATGGACCACATTCAAGTGCCAAAGCGACGATGATGCAACGGTATCTGTAGGACCGGAAGATATCAACAGCCGTACCAGATCACAACCGTTTCGAACTATCATATTTTTTCAAAGCCCATTTTACACAGCACATTTTGTTTGGTATATGTTTTTTTTTGTATTTGATATTTTTTGCAAAGATTTTTGTATTTTTGTTGAAGTAATTTTATGTAAAATTCTGGCAGGGGAGTATTGTAGCGAATTGAGGCATGTCGAATTTTACATCGTGGAATAACGGTCTACAAAATACCCAGAAATATAATCCCAGATGTTGAACACGGGCGGGGTGCCAACTGGAACCAGACAACGAATAGCTGGCGGCAACCCCGAGACGTTTATCTGGGATATTATTGAAGGGTATTTCGGTCATTCAATGCTCAACCCTCGTTCGGTTAAGACGTGCCACCATCGACTGCCCAAGCCTCGTCAACAGGTAACTCCGCTGCCATCCGTTTTATTTATTTGTATTTTCACATTTTTTATTTTGCCAATAAATAACGGTCGCATTATGTAAACACCACTGTTTCATTTCGATTTACCTCCATTCACCGAGCCACATCATTTTACCCTAAAATAGTTTATAGGTTAGATTTGTTTTGTTTACATTAAACTCTTCCACACCATCCATGAGGTAGAGTTTTTATGCGCGTTTTTTTATATAGTATTATCCCCTGGAGTTCATCCAAACCAAAGGTGTTATGGTTGACAATGCTTCCTTCCACATATCCAAACACTTTTTGATGGAATATCCTTCCCAACCAGCAATATATCTGCAATTAACTATTATTAAATATAATGACCAACAAAACCCAATTGAATGCTATTGTAACTAACTTGAAACTAACCCAATTGAATGTTACCTTTTTCCATCAATTTTTATTGTCTTTACACTTTTTTTGTTACTATCTTGCCAAGAGTGCCACAATGAACCGTTTTGAAATATTCAAGTTTCTTATATTATTTGAAGCCATTAATTAATTTAAGGTAATGTCTGAAAGTTCCATTAAACCTCTCCGAGGGTTATCTTTACACCATTTATACCCTATGCCCTGTAAGAGTATATGAAAGGATGTCTTATAAAAGCTGCATGTTCCTAATTCTTTTATGTATACTTTCCAGAGAGTCAATTTCCTCTAAAATAATTTTATTAACTTATGTTTATATCGATAAAATAGTTTGTGTACTTACTGTTCTTATACATTTCGTATATTTGGTCTCAAATAGAGCCAATGTCACGATTCGTCACCCACTTTGTATGTAGACGGGTTTTCTTGGGTGAATCTAACGTATTATTCTTCATTTTGTAAGCGATGTTAGTCACAGTATCCACAGTAATATTTAGCATGGTAGAAACCTGCTGTAAAACATTTTCAATAAAATTGGAGGGACTTATATTATTTAATTTTATCAATAATTACCACTCGAACGGCATTTACTGGCAAAAGGGGCCTCCGTTATCTCGTTCCTTTCCGAAATAACATATTAAAGCCGCAATCAATTTGTGACTCTGAATATCTATTGTTTTCGGAATTTTCAAACGAAATAACATGAGAGATTACGGAACGACTTAAACTTTTTTTAAATAATGTTTGCTGGTTTATAACCTGTAATAATTATAACTAATATTTTGAATAATTTAGCGTACATCTGATAACCAGATGGCGACCAGCTGCCAGACGTATTCAAAATTCTTGAAAACAATACTGATAAGAGGCTTTAACTCTTACCTATAAATTATTGTGGCTGTATAATTAACTGTAGTTTTTAGATATAATATAATGTTAAAATAAAGATTTTATTCAGTCACTTTCAATTTTTGAGCCTCTATGAAAGTCAATAAAAAGGCCGTTAATTTCCAATCTATCTAATACTTGTAGTCCAATCTATGTAAAATGATTTTACCATTTGTATTCTTCAGTAGGTCTCTCTACGCCAGGAATAAAACCATTGCTGTTTCCAGCATGAGGATCAATATATCTGCTATGAACTATTAACAGATATTATGACTAACAAAATATAAACAAATGTTATTCAAAAGTTTACCTTTTTCCGTCAACTTATTGTCTTGCATTTTTTATTATCATCTCTCATTGAGAAACTCAAAGTTTAATTTTGAAATATTCATTTCTTATCCAAACACAAAAGTTGAAATAACAAGTCTTCCTTGATATTATTATATGCTTTTAATAAAGCAATATCTGGAAGCTCCATTAGTCCTCTTCGTTGGCTATCTTTACACCATTTAAATTCTATGTTTTACAACAATGTATGAAACGATGTTCTACATCCGTGTAAAGCCTGCATATCTCTAAGTTTTCTATGGGTACCTCCCAGAGTAACGGTTTTCTCTGAAATAATTGTATAAAACTATGTTTAGAAAAAAATACTCACTGCTCTTGCGCATTTCATATATTTAATCTCTGATAGAGCTATGATCAAGCTGATCTTGATTCGTCACCTTTCTTATGAGGACAGTTTCATTTCATGGAATTCAAGATTATACTTTCATAATTATACTTCGTTTTTCGTTGTTTGAGATATTTTAGTCACAGTTTCCATTCACTTGTGCTGTAATACGCTAAAATTATTTCCAATAAAACCCGCAGTAGCTAACAGTAATAGTAACAGTAACAGTAATTATTTAACACCATCGATGACTCTATTCTCTAATGTATTTTACTGGCAAGAAGCGGCCTCCACTATCTCGTTCTGTCTGAAGTAACTGATTAGAGACGCTATCTTTTTCTGACACTGACCATCTAATATCTTGAATTTTCAATCAGTGTAATAATAAGCAGCGATTTGAAATTTATTAACACAAGCAAAGTTCCAAAACAACGTTTGTCGGTTTATAACATTACGAAGATTTGACAACCGGGCGACTTTCTTAGGCTGTTTCGCTTACTTATTCGAAACTATCAAACAGAATTATATATATTTTTAGTGAGAATAAAATACGAAAAATAAAATAATGAATTAGCAAATATTGTCTGATGTTAAAACGAATAACCTTTAGCCGCGATAGACGATAAATTAAACCTCTAAGTGATGTAAGTTCACTGTTGTTTTGAATAGAATATATATGCTTTATATAAAATACCGTCCAAGTCTTCATACATTCTTATATACTAATCCACTAGCGAAATATTACGAGCTTTAATGTTATTCTTGGACCAATTACAGCCCAATTGCTACAGTTTTGCTTCCTTACATAACCTTCTAAGTAAAAAGGGAGTTCGTCACTGAATATTCAGATATTTTCAGTTTTCGTTGTCTAGAAGAAAATCCCTTTTTTGTATAAAAACTTTTTCTAATAGAATAGTATAAGAATAGAAATACATTTATATTTTCTTAGCTAAATCAGGTGTGGGCTTCAAAAATGCCTAAAATAATGGTAGATCTTCCGTTTACACAAGCGCAGGTCTGGGCGTTGGTTTATTGACTGCTGAAGTCTATGCAAAGAATCTACCTTGACTCTGCCTTTTTTTGCCAAATTAACGTTGGATAACGAGTACTGTATTAAATATAAAACAACCAAAGGGCTACATGGTACAGATAATCTCTCTGAACCACAAATATGTCTGAATCGCACTAAAATAACCTCCCACACTCGACCACAGTGACACTTCTAAAACGGACCCAATTTTCAAGGTTTAAATTTCTTTTGACTTGTTGAATTTCTTGAGGTGAAAATTCACGCAAAATTAATCATAATCTTTTCAAGAATTTTTGCATTTTTTTGTTTTTTTAATAACAAGAATAAAAAGAAGAAAGAAGATCCGACGTCAACAAAAACTATTAATTCCCTTTTGCAATTTTAACTGTTATTATGTTATAATATGTTAGCTGTAATTAACAATAATATTATAGGCTTATATATTAATTTTAGAGGATGTACAATGGATTGTGTTGAGTACACTTGTAAACAACTTCGTGTAGAAGTCTCCCTGTCAAGCTTCACTTTTCTGTGTGTGTTATTTCGTCGAGGTCTGAACAAAAAAGTATTTCAGTGTACTGAAAATGTCTGAATCTGTACCGTGTAATTCGTATTTGTGAAGTTTTAATTTTCATCGAATGATGTTTGAGGATTATGACAACCATGCTCCATCAAGTTCTACATTATTTAACCGCTTTCCGATTTTCATCAGAATAATCATAGCTCCAAGCTAATGCTCTAATGCTAAAGCCTAATTAAACCATCAATGAGGATTTGAGCAGAACACTGCGCGAAGAGCAACCAGAATACGAGCACAAACATAAACATTTTATTTTTCAGCATAACAAGGTGTTACAAAACCAGCGAAAACATAGTAAGAAATATTAAAATTGGCAGTACTACCCCACCCTCCGTATTCTCCAGGCATTGCTACTCTGACTACTGATTGTTCCTACTTATAGGATACCAAAAGAAGGTACCAAAAAAAGAATTGATTCATGGAGAGCTTCAAAAGATACATCATTATTTCGTCAGTGGATCCTTAAATTGCCCTAAAAATGGGAAAATGTAGGGGCTATCGGTTGAAAATATTTTGAATAAAAAAAATCAGTTATAAATATCTTATGTGAGAACTAATATCAACATAATATAAGTTTTTCTGAATAAAGTGCTGAGATACTACAGGTAGACCTACACACTCACTTCGAGACCGTCGTATTCCAACTGTTATGGACCAAATTACGAAATTTGCAACAGGACATCAGGAAAGTCTGCACTCCCTTGTAAACACGAAAGTGCTGCAAATCTTGGACAACACTGAACTAGGACGCAGACTCAAGAAATTAGTAATTGTATAGAGAAATGCTCAGACTGACCCTTATTTGATTAGATAGTTATTAAGGACAAACGGGATAACTATCTAGTTTTTATAATATTAAGTTGTTATAGAAAAAATGTATAAATTCGGAAGCAACGGCTAGTAATGATATATTAAAAAATGTAATTTATTTTTTTCAATCCTTGAGCATAGCCCTAATATTAATTATTTATTTAAAAATGGCTACAAAATAATGTAACATTTGGTAAATACATGGTGCTATATGTCACATTAGCGAGATGTGTGCTCAAATTAACTCAAACACTACCATCAGGTACTAGTCACCAACTAAAAGGATGCCACTACCATCACTACAATATTGTTT
The DNA here is from genome assembly GCF_030347505.1 of Rhynchophorus ferrugineus. NCBI lineage: Eukaryota > Metazoa > Arthropoda > Insecta > Coleoptera > Curculionidae > Rhynchophorus > Rhynchophorus ferrugineus. The sequence goes on from NW_027472580.1 coordinate 50,090,077, forward strand.
AAGATGATTTGAAGAATATTTTTTATACGTATTTTAAAATCTCCTTTTACCAACTATGGATTTATCTGGACTGGACCTAAAGTTTAACGTGGGCTCCGAACCACGGTGTTCAGCATTAAGCCTACCGACTGGCGAGTGACCAACTTTAGAAATCATCCCAGAAGACATCCGGTCTTATCCAGCCTGGTTACTGGCCTGACTCGGATCATTTTCCTTGTCGGATTTTACACTCTTGCCTAGAGCACTCGCTAATTTTACACAGTCACAAACATAAATTTACGACCATGCCCCAGCACGATTCGAACCCGCGGCTATCGCAACAGTAGGAGGACCGTCCCGTCACCTTTACCACTGCGCCACCAAGCCGGCGATTTGAAGAATTACATGTCTTTGTAAGTTACTACAAAGTAACTATTTTTAAAAATCTAATTTTATTTTTGGCCTTTATCGGCAAATTATTTAATTAGTTCGCATATCTATTTCTGTTTTAATAGCATTCCCCATTGAGACAACTGAGAATTGATGTTATTGTTGGAGATATGACTAACAACTACCAATTAGCTATTTTATATTTAAAACAAATCCAATGATCTCTACGAAAATAGTTAAATTCTAAATGAATTTTTTATATAACAAATCGCTTTTCACCGTTGCTATCCGTAATTGAATAACCCTGGTACAATAGCCAGGTATAAAAATACTCGTACTAATAAAACCGATTCCATGGAATTTTGTTGATTGCCATTCAATTAATTTCGGAACGAACGTGCACAATGCGGGCCGTATGGCTTTAAATAAAACTAATTTGCATGGAAAACAATATCGCGTTTTGGAAAGCAGCAGAAAATATTTAATTTATAAAGCCATCACTAATAAAGCCGTATTTTACGTCTACCTTCCGAAAAAATACTCAAATATGTTTTTAAAGCTTCCTGTTTGTATAAAAATAAAACAAACGAAAATAAAATATGTCGACATTAATTCAATTATATTTCGCGAACCTAATGGTGTTTTAAAGACATTTAAAAATATTTACAAATATGTTGTCGACTAAGTTAATACAAGTAAATTGAAAACTCCTCGGCTGTTGATACAGCAAAATGTTATTTGGTATATATATATATATATATATATATATATATATATATATATATACCAAATAACATTTTGAAAATGAGAAACCAAAAAAATATTAATCAAACTAATAGATTGACACGGATCGTCAGCAGCGGCGAAACCTGAATTCGACGACCGCGTATTAATTTAAAGACGTCACTCTCTCCAAGTGCCAATTATACATTTATAATGATGATGATAAAGGAAGGAATCACTAGTCAGGAAAATAATTGAAAAAGTGCATATAACACCCCCTAATCCTTGTATAAATTAGATGGTAAACGTTTATTGATAGTAATAGTGATTAATCTTTCAAGATCCATATCTAAGAAATAATTTTGAAGATTACAGTTCAACACTGAGGTCCAATTATATAGTATTCAAAGCAACGGTACTAAACAATGGACAAATAAAACTGAATGCCGAATGTCGTACAACATTCACAAAAATAATAAATTGTTTAGAGTTGCTGAAACTGCAATGGCACTCTTATGAAGACAAACAAACCAGAGACATCAAAGTTATGGCAAGAGGGCTTCCATCAACAGCTAAAAGTGAAAAACTTATCGCAGAACTAAACCAAAATGGGCTTAAATGCTTAAATGCGACAAATATTTTTAAAAAAGAATAGACCAAAAATAACAAAGGAGAAATTTTAGTCCACAAGAAGCCATTACCTCTATTTATGTTAGCCTTTGAACATGATACGGACACAAAAACCATTTTTGGTATTAAAAGAATTTTAGAGGTAGAAATAAAAATCGAACCTCTAAAAAAATCGAACTTAATACCGGAAGGCAAAAGATGCCAATTGCATGGATACACACAGAAATTCTGCAGAAGAGAACCTAGATGTATAAAATGTTCAGGTAAACGTTTCACCACAGAGTGTAGAAAACCAAAAGAAGCTAAGCCGAAATGTGCAAACTGGAATGAAGCGCATCCGGCAAGTTATAGAGGATATGTAATTACTAAAACACTACAAGAGAGGAGAAATAAAGTAGCTCACGTTAAACCTCAAGAAACAATGAGTGAAAAGAAAGAAACGAAAAAATATAACAACGTTAATGGTGAAATGACTTATGCCCAAAGTATCAGTCAAAGTAACCAAAGAGACACCAAGGAATATGAAGCAACCACCAACGAATTGCTACTTAAACTAATAGGAAAGCTGGACAGACAAGAAAAAATGATCGAAACTTTTTCCGAAAGGATTGAAAAACTAGAAATGAAAAAAATTAGGGCTGTGGCCCCAAAAACCCGAAATGGCAAATGAAGATATCCGAATAGCAATTTGGAATGCTAATGGAATCCAGCAACATCACGCTACCCTACATGTATTCCTAGATATGCAAAAATAGATATTTGCCTAATATCCGAAACCCATTTAAAAAAAGAATCCTTTATAAAATTTAGAGGATATACAGTCTATCATACCATACATCCAGCTAACACCGCAAGAGGAGGAAGCGCAATAATAATAAAAAAGAACATTTCCCACCATCAAGAACCCGGGCTCAGTACAGCAGAAAATCAGGTAACAGCACTAACTGTTAAATCAAGCAGATACAAGGTTACAATAGAAGCACTTTATTGTCCTCCAAGATACAATCAAAAAGAGGAAAATTATTGTCCTAAGTCCTAAGTCCTAAAAATGTCCTAAGCAACCTGGGAGAAAAATTTTTAATTGGAGGTGATTTTAATGCAAAAAATACAAGATGGGGATCCAGAATGACAACAACTAAAGACAATGAACTGCATAAAGCAGTTACTGAACTAAGATGTAGTTACATGTCAACAGGAAAACCAACTTACTGGCCGACTGATCAAAAGAAACCCCGAGACCTGTTAGATTTCTTCATAGTAAGAAACATAACATCCAACTATATAAAATTCGAAGAAAATTTTGAGCTAAGTTCAGATCATACGCCAGTGATTCTGACGTTGAGCGAAAATATAATAAGAAATGAAAGAAACACAACGTTAATAATCAAGAGAACAGACTGGGAAGGATTTGCTGAAGAATTGAACAAACGAATGCAACTAAATGTACCCCTCAAGACAACTGAACAATTAAATCTTGAAGCAGAAAAACTCGTAATGGATATTCAACAAGCTGCTTGGAATAATACTCCAGAAATTAAGAGTACAACTAATGGAATTAATTATCCAAAAGAAGTGAAGGAAATGGTAGCTGAAAAACGTAAATTACGAAAAAAATGGCAACAAAACAAAACACCAGAAAATAAAAATTGTTTAAACAATATAACCCTAATAACACTGAAAAGAGAAATACTGGAAATAAAAACAAAACCATAAATGACTATCTCAGAAATTTAACAGATGATAAAGGAACTGAACTCACTCTGGAAAGCCACAAAACATACTCATGCGCTCATGTCTACACAGTCCACCTATAAGAGACCTATGTGGGAATTGGGCACGTGATAATCGCCAAAAAGCAGAAGCATTTGGTGAATATCTAGAAAAAAGTTTCAAAACAAACGAAGCTAATATTGAACATAATTTACCGTACATAGAGGCTGAAAATTCGTTGATTGAATTAGTCACGCCGAAAGAGTTAACCAAAGTTATTAAAACTGACATTAACCCCAGGAAATCACCAGGGTACGGTTTAATAACAGGAGAATTACCGCAAAAACACCAAGAAAGGGAATTATAAAACTCTCCAACTTGATCAATACACCATTTAGATTAAAACATGTCCCAGACATTTGGAAGATGGCTGAAATTATAATGATCTCAAAACCTGGAAACTCACTAAACGAAATTAAATCCTATAGACCTATATCACTGCTGCCAGTAATATCTAAGGTTTTTGAAAAATTCCTGTTGAAAAGAATAAAACCGATCATAGAGAGAAAAAATCTAATATCAACACACCAGTTTGGGTTTATTAACAAACACTCAACAATTGACTAGATCCACAGAATAACAGATGTTATTGAAAAAGCCTACGAAAATCAAAAAGTATGCTCAGCTGTATTCTTAGATGTAGCACAAGCCTTCAATAGGGTTTGGCATGAAGGCCTTGTTCATAAACTACAGAAAATGCTACCAAAACAACACACCGAACTGTTAAAATCATACATTACAACCAGAATGTTTAGAGTCAAGCAAGAAGAATATTACTCTACAATAAAAGAAGCTAAAGCAGGTGTACCACAAGGAAGTGTACTGGGACCAATGCTTTATCTACTTTACACTTGTGATATACCACAAATAGAAAATATCACGATGGCTATATTTGCTGATGATACTGCGATTATAGCTGTCAGAGACAATAGTGAAGAAGCCTCACGAAAATTACAAAAGGCAAGTGACAATATAAATAATTGGACACAAACTTGGAAAATAAGAATTAAAGCAAATCTGTACATGTGCAGTTCACCTATAAACAGACCGTACAAGCACCAATAACATTAAATAACACTATCATTCCATATAGCAACAATACTAAATATCTCGGAATGAATCGCGATGCATAACTTCGCTGGAAAGAACATATAAAGAAGAAAAGAAAAGAACTGGAATTGAAATATAGGAAAATGTACTGGCTAATTGGAAGTAAATCACAATTATCAGTACATAATAAATTACTATTATATAAGCAAATGTTGAAACCTATATGGACATACGGAGTTCAATTATGGGGATGTTCTGCAAAGAGTAATATTTTTGAGAGCAAAGTCCTGAGAGGCATTGTGGGTGCACCTAAATATTATAGGACTGATTACCTACATCGAGACCTGCAGATACCCACAGTCAGTCAAGAAATCAAGAGAATTGCAAGGGGGCATGAGGAAAGACTCCATTCCCATACTAATATTGAAATATTGCAACTTTTAAATAACACCAGACAAGGACACAGACTCAAAAGTATCAAACCATCTGATCTTGTGTAGTGTTGTGTAGTGAGGTGCATATATTAAAAAATTCAGCAGTGACATGTATAAACATTATTTCACCAGAGAGTGAGTTAGGGCCGATGGGTCCTCCTACTTATATACCGAGATTTAAGTTAGCATAAAGACAAATTGTAGGTTAGACGGAAACGACTAGTAACAATATATTAATTAAATAATAAATAAAGTTATTATAGTTTAATTACTGTCGCCACCGCCCCTGTCATATGCGAGAACAACTTTTTCTAAAATAGCACTTTTGACAAAAATTATACTTTCATATAAAAAATTAGTATTAGTATGAAAAAAATTCTATATTCAAACATTACAAGCAATGGTTGTCGATCTAAAATATATATAAATGAAGTTAGAGGCATTCAAACCTAAATTGACACAACCGTACCCATTCTACCCTATCATTAAACTACGAGTATCGTTTATTTCATATGTATTTAGGAAACAAACAAACTAAATGACGATTCTTTATCGACCATTCCCGCCTGCAACTGTTGGTCCAGAGCTCTTTTTACTACCGCATCCCTTAAAGAATGTTTGAAGGGGGTGCGATCATTTTCCGCAACTCCCAGAGCATTCTTGTGACTTTCGCTCTCGACACTATTCAGATGCAAATTGTATTAAACTGGATTACGAAACAAGAAAAGGGAGTGGCTGGACTCATTGACAAATTGCGGAGACTCCTCCCAATTTTCGCCAGTGAATCGAAAATGTCTTCGGATAGTTATTGTCCCCTAAGATCTATCCGTAACACTGGTTGTTATTCCGTTATGGGGACAGTGTGGCTGCTGCGTTTGGATAGCGACGTGTAGCGTAAAGTCGACAAAAGGGAGATCAGGCTAAAAATAAATACGACCAGGAAAGGAATAAAAAAAGTCAGAATAATAAATGAATACAGAAATACAATAATTGACTTCGAAACAATAGAATATTTTGTGAATAGAGCTCAGTAAACGACATTAAACTAATGATTTGTTAAATTAATTAAAAAATCCTACCATAACTAAATATTATAACAACCAAAGATCATTTTTTTAAAAGATATTAAGTAATTAAATGAACAAGGACCTTTTTATCTTAGCCGATAAATATACTTTCGCTCGTAAAAAAGTTTAATTTTTTATTATAAACTTTTAGTTCCATATAATTAATCCAACAACTTTGTTTTATTATCCATATTTCCTATAAAATTAAAAATGCTCAAAACTTTGAAATAAGTATTGTTTCAGCAATAACGGAGACAATTTTGAAGAAATAGATGAAAAATAGGTGAAATAAATCTGGCTAATATGCTGGATACAAAATATAGTATTCTAACTCGAAAGCTACTAATCGAAGTTCGAAGCAAGTGTGCTTTTCATATCATATCATAAATATTTTATAATCTATGGATACATTTTGCAGCCATTTAGATTAGAACAATTCTGTTCCTTAAAAATTCTTTTATGGCTCAATTTAAGAAATGTTTGAACTTAGCACTCCAATATTTTATAATGTACAGCAAAAACTACCATCACCAAACTTTGTATTTTAATTATATAATTTATTTTATTATACAAGAACAGGTATAATAATTCATAATTATTATTCTGTTTTAAATTGGATCTCAAGCTATATCGTTCAGATATTAATTGATTTGAAAGGTTATATTTGTGATACAAATTATATATTAGAAACGTTTGATATTTTATTAAATCATATATATGTTAATATTTTTAACTTACATTTTCTATATTGTATTACCCTATAAAATTTTATTATTTTTTAGCATTTCATATACAGAGATGTTTCAATATTTTGGCAAACTACATTTTTCAATAGTTACTCAAGTAAATTATTTTTCCAAATTTTAATTTTTTTGGTATATTTTAAAGTCTCCTTTGTACCAACGAGGGTTTATCTGGACTGGACCTATGTTTAACGTGGGCATTAAATCTACTGACTGGTCTGTGATTAAGTTAGAGACCATCCTAGGAAACATCTGGTGTTACCCAGCCTGGTTACTGATGTGACTGGAATGGTTATTCCTTGTCGGATTTTCTACAGTTTCCTAAAGTTATTTACAATTGCAATCACAAACATATGTTAAAGTACATCCATGCCACAGCAGGAAGTAGTAAATATTTCTCCGACACTTACTATAAATTTATACATGGTCAAAATAATATGAAGACTTGACATATATACAATATTTATTTTCTAATAATATATTGAGTGACCATTTTCTATTAAAAGAGTTGTTTCCGTCAATATGTTGTCCCACTGTTGCAACAAAACATCTGCCAGTTGTTTCAATGATGTTGGAGATGGAAATCTACTCCTCACTCTCTCTTTTAAAACTCACCACAATAGATTAATTATGTTGAGGTCTGGCGATTTCCTGACCAGGAAAGATATTTGATGATATTCTGATGCTTCTGAAACCAAAACTGAACCATTTTGACTGTCTAGATGGATCAATTATCATCTTCGAATAGGGCAGTTTGGCAGCAATATACTGGCCATAGTATTAACTTGCAGTAATTAGGCCAGTGACGTGAATGGGACGGCCAGCTCAATACAGCCATTTTGCCGCCTAAAACATAACGGAACCTCCTATGCTCTGGCGAGCTCCCCCCGTACTATTTTTGTCCACACAGTGTTACTCAATTTTTGAATTCTATTATTACTTTTGTTTCGGTAACTTTATGTTTTCTGAGCACAATCATTTTTTATATTCGTCGGTTTTTGACTTAACGAACACCTTTGGATTTGGCCCACTATTCTTTTTCGCCAATGATATTTTATCATGATAATGAGGTTATAAAAAATAGCATTTTATACATTCTGCTTGTCCAAGAAGTTCGTGGAGCACAATAGAACATAAAAGCCATTTTAATATTTCTTTTTAAAGCTTCATGATTGAAAAAATTAACATAATTTGAGAATATTTGATTCTTGAATCTGATGAAATTTCTTCTTGAAAAAGATAAAAATTTTGTACATTGTTTCACCACTATGGATGAGACTTTGATCCACATTTAAAACATGAGGCAAAAAAATAATGTAAACCCAATTCTTCAGCACCAAAGCGACATCGTATTCATAAATTCGCCAAGAAAATATAAAATATTGTTCATGAATAGCTCCAAATTAGAAAAATAACAAACTCATACTATTATTGTGACCATTTGGATCAATTGAATGAAATAATTCATGAAAAAAGATGTCCCTGCCATTATCAAGATTGGTATCAGAGTTCATGTTCATCAGCCAAGAGACTCTGTGTAATGCAGTAAGAAAATGTTTTTCTATTTACAGGCCTTAGGCAAATCCAATACACAATGAGAATACGTGTATTAAAGTTGAGGAAACAAATCCGGTTCTTTTATTTCTGAAATATAACCTTTCAAATTATTTTTAATGTCAGAAAAAGTTACATATGGATAATAGTTAATCCCAATTGTTTAGATACAGACAATCATATTTAGTTGATATTTAACCAAAATAAAATACAGTTCTAATTGTTTATAATTAAAAATGTGGAACATTCGAAACATTCGAATAGCGAAAATTTTATTGCCTGCTTAACTACCATCCTTCTCAGTAAATACTAAGTATTTAGATCTACATTGACCAAATATTCTCGTATTATTATTTAAATGTAATGTAATGGATTTTACCCACGTCAACCTCTTGGTTTTTGAGTGACCGAAGCCGTAACTTAATGTGGATTTTGAACCATGGTTCTCGATATTATTGGACCTGAATTAACCCGGTTTACCGTGATTGCTGTTTCTTGTTGGATTATGCACTATTGCCTAAATATATTCGCAATTACAGTTACAAATCCAAGTCAAGTAAATCCGTTATCTGCGGTATTCGAACACGCGATTATCGCAACAGTAAAAAGACTGTCCTGTCATCTCAACCACTGCGCTACTAAGCCGGCATTATTATTTAATAAGGAAAGCTATTTTATTGTTATGCTATGACAAAACATTAACACTTTTAAATACATTTTAGTAGGATTCAATTGATAGCGTCTTAATATATTTCCATATATTCAATAAAACGCACAATATAATAATGATTACCAATCAATTATTTTTAAGAGTATGCTTTGTTTTAATTTTAACGTAGATTAGTATAACAGACTATTCATAAATATATTGACAACTTATATATTTTTTTATTTTTTATATTCAGTTTGGCTTTATCTCCCTCTCTATCTCTCTCTCGCTCTCTATCGGATGTTGACTATAATAGCATAAGATTTATATCAGGATTTCGGTATTTGTCACTTCGCGAGCACCTGCTCAATAAAATCGCTCTCCCCTTACCCCCATAACGTTCATGTCCATATCCGGAAATGACTAATAACCCCTAAATACGCCCCTGGGGTCCTCCATATTGGTTCTGCTTTGATTTACGGGTCCCCAATTCGAGCAATCCGACCCCCCTCCCATAGGTTCAGCCGTACTCCCCGTCGCTCCCTGGCCTCCACGACTCCAAATGAACACGGCCGTATTTTTTTCCTGCACGCATGCTGGCCTGACAGATCTTTACCCGTTAATATCTCCCAATTGTAGGTGATAAAAATTTTTCCGCCAGAACACGACAAACGGAAATGATTGATTCTTGGAAAATTACAGCCTCGGGACCGGCAAATGTTGCGGAAATTCGTTTTTTCTTTCGCAGAGGGGTCATGTTTGCCTTCAATTAAATTGACTGATTGATTGTAAAAGTTTCCTATTTAGTATTTATTTTTCTCCGATTTACCAACCTTCTTACAAAGTTTTAAAAAGTATATATTTTGGATAAATACATAATAATATATTATATTTTATATATTATATTACTAATAATATTGACATATTTGAACTATGACTGAAGCAAATAGCATGTTATTTAACTTTTATGAAAATCCAGCCAACAAAGCCTGAGAAAGATGCCTTTAGAACCCCACAAAAATTATTTAAAAAAAAAACATAAAAAATTTAACATTTTTACCTATAGTTTGGGCATAAAAAGTGTTTTATACTATAGGGACGTAGGTTTGTTTGCTTATCCAGTTTATAATAAATTTACAAACATTCATAGCAATGATTTTGTAAAAATATGTATATTCCTCTTTACCATAGCATTAGTTGTTAATGAGTTTTATTCTTAGACATATCGGCTCAATTTTTCTTCCTCATCGCTTCTCTCCTATGAAATCATAAGCAGTAATGAGCAAACAAACTTCTAGTAAGCTAGATTGGTACTTTTTCAACCAATTTATCCTTCCAGGCCAAGGATAAGCTCTATACAATAATGTTAGACCGACCATAATGATTTCCTGGGAATAATATCGTTTTTAATAGCTCATATCTTATTAGATATGTTTATTACAATCTTAAGTCCAAAAAAGATCATAAAAAAAATCACAATATTGAACATTCTTAACTACAGTTTGCGTTTGAAAGTTTTTATGTTTTGTTTGCATCCAATTTATAATAAATTTTTAAAAATTCAAAACAATGATTTAGTATATATATATATATATATATATATATATATATATATATATATATATATATATATTCCTCATTACCATAGCATTAATTTTAATAAGTTTTAATCTCAACCACATTAGCTATATTTTGTCCATACCTTTTCTGCTCTAGAAATATACGGAGTAATTAGCAAGGAAACTCCCAATAAGCCAGATTGATTCTTTTTCAACCAATTTATCCTTCCAGGCTAAGGAGCTTCGCCCAGTATAATCATGCCAGACTGACCATAATGACTGCCTAGAAAAAAAAATTTAATACCACATCTCTTATTACAAACGCTTAGTACAATATTAAATGTAAATTAATGTGTTATTACATTTTATTTGAACTTGGATCACAAGCAAAACAAGCAATAATTATAATTAAACTAGACTAGCCTATGCTAAAAGTTATATATTCTTTTTTTATTTTTGTCTACTTTGATAACCCAAAAAATGCGAATGTGAAAGCACTATTTCAGTATTTCTTTTCTTTAAACGTATTTACAGTAAGTCTAACTGTTTAGCTATTACTAATAAACTATCCATTTATCCTATTAGTTGTTTCAAGCTGTATAAAATAGTGGGATTCCTCTTTAATTGAAACTTTCTGTCTTACTTCAGTGACTTAATCATGATCTATATTGTATTTTGGTATAGTGGCATCAATAAAAACTCATTTTCAATTTATAAATTCTCTTTTATACATCTTCTTCAACTACATTATAATCAAACGATAAAAACAGGTAACATAAAACCGAGTTTTTATTATCCTAAAATATAGTTCTGCCTGGTTTCCATATAATCTCTCCCAGTTTTACTATATATTTTGCTATCAATCCTTATTTTTTATTGTTGTGGCATTCTGTATATTCAAAATGTTCATGTTGGCTATATTTTTTTCTCTAGTTTTTGGAAATATTTCTACCGTTATGTCTGATATTTTTGACTTTTTTGATTTCTATTTTATATGATTATTTTTCTGTCTATATTCGTGTTCAGTACGAATCTCAATACATTTTCTTTTTGTTTAAAATTATCTATTATCGATTATATATATATATATATATATATATATATATATATATATATATATATAAAACAACTTTTCATGATAATATATTCAAACTATCATCAATCTAATACTTAGTTAACTAGCATAAGTAATATAATTGTTGACAAATAAATAAAATCGAAACCGATCGAAGTAGGATAGTTTTAAATATAATGCTATAATATTAATATGTCGGCATCAACAAGGGATAGAATCCATCGAAGTCGATGAAGACAACCTATTTATTCTTGGTAATATGTCTTAACTTTAAATTCGGCATAATTCTGTCCGAACTGAATCTCTGCGGCTTTTGAGTCATTATTGTGGTAATGTATCACCACCCCTGCTACAACCAGGTCCTTATAAATGGCATTTGTCCGTCATAATCAACTTCTTTTCAACCGATTACCATCTATTTACTTGGATCGGGAGCCCGGTTCGTACATCTGCGCCCGCAACTCGGACCTGACCGAGGGGAAAGTAAAATTTTTAAGGGTGGATTTGAATAAATCCGATTTCTATAGGTAAATAATGAGGCCAGGTTGACAGTAGAACGATTTCGAACGGCAATAAATTTGTAATTTTAATCGTTTTCGGATAATGGTCCAGGGACAGGGTAATAAATTGAATTTTTATGACACCGTTTGATGTAAAAATAATATTTTTCCTTTCCGTGGACAATATCTGGAAATACCAGTATCTGTACCAAATTTATTTCTTTTAGCTCCATCGATTTTTCTCATTATATATGAATATGTAGGTTTTAATATCTAGAGATGAAAACATTTTTATTTGGATTAAAATATTTTATATCAAGAAAAAGAAGTGGGCACGTGTTACGTTAACCAATGCTCAAATAATATTCATGTACTAGTGTTATTCTAATATTATGTAAATGAAAGGTTATACAGTTGAAAATTCAGTAGTAACACTTTAAACTAAACACTGACACATAGATTTCTTCAAATAATCAGGAGCATAACAGACGCGTAGTATATATAACTGTTTTATGGCAATATGCAAAAAGATTGTTATAGATTCATTCATTCGCTTATATAATAATATTTAAACTGTTCAGACTTAATATGTCAATATTTTCATCGGAAAAAATTAATACTGTACTATAACATAAATTCCTAATTTTATAAGGTTTAGCATCAAAATAATTTCATAAATGTTCGTTAAAATGTTATAAAAGATAATATATTTTCACTAAAGAACGGTATAAATATGAGTTAAAATAAAAATATTAAAATAAAGCCGATAAAGCTATATTAAAATATCTAAACATATCGTTAAGAAATCCAAGAAATGTTGGCTGAAGCTTTGGGTTTTAGAATAATTGAACTTTTTGATAATAGTCTACTCTATACTATAGTCCAGTCAAATTGTTGCAAAATCTACTTTATTTGCTAGATTTAACGCCTTCAGAATGTCTGTCCCATTTTCTATGAAAAGGTTTTTCGCTACCTAGAAGCATATTTTAACAATCTTCCGAATTATGTCTTCAAATGGAAGATCGAATTAAAAGATATAGACAATAACTCGTCCAATAAAACAATCAATTCTGTAATTCAAATCAAAATTGATGATGTCAGCACGTCGCAATGTTTTGACCCTGACATACAACGAAATACTAATGTAAATAAAATAATGAAACAAAAATAATGATATCAAATATCATTTATTTAACTTTATAGTTAATCTAGTGCTTGTATTGTCGAATAACTTAAACTACAGTTGATTAGGCATCCAAAATAATTTGTAGAATAGGGTTGTTTTATTAAATTTACATTGAACTCTTTGGCTCACCACATATGAGCTATAATTCTAGGTGCGTTTTTATGTGTTTAAATTCTCTAGAGGCCTAATGCACGTAATGTAAGTAATAATAATCTAAATGATATATTTTACTGTAATTAGAGAACATATTTATGTGTTTCAATCTTACATTTCCTTGTTAAGTCATTTGATATGACTCTTTTTCTCCTTATTTTTCTTCCTTGATATCACACAACGATCGAACGAACAATCTGCATAAAAGAAAATATATTATGATTCTCTAGTACCGTGCGATTAGACTCCACTAGAGAGTCTCCTGGGAATTGAACTTTCTTGTGAGTTTCTCTGAGCGTCTTGTCGCCTTTTATAGCTTACAGATATGGTAACATTATTTGTAAGTATCGAATTTACCAATTTGCCTTCCATGATATTTTGGACTACACCTGGGCCCGTATAGTTTCCTAAGTTCAAATGTCCCCAAATTTCAATACGCTACTACTGCGCAACTACCTACTGCAATCTTCCTTTAGTATATGTACAACTTGTACTAGGCTCGTTCGCAATCTTCAACGCAACTTCAATCCATCTTTAGCCGAACACCCTAAAATGTAATAAAATGCATGTAACGTCAAGAATCCACAACTAGTGTTGTTTTCTGATCATAGATGTTACCTAATTCTAATAGCCCATGGCTAGCTTTAGACTTTGAACAACTTCAAGAACCTTTGAAAATCTTACAGCCCCAACTGCGATGCTTTTGCTCGAACTCCAGTAAACTATATTAAGACATGATTTAGTTAAATGATGAGTAATTACCAAACGGTTGCAAACCAACATCAACCCGCCTTCGTTCCTTAATAATTTGTTTATTTTCTTGATAAGTAAGTTGAGTCCGATCAATTGAATGAGTTCAAAGGAGATCAGCCTTATGTTCATGTCGGAATCCTATCAACTGTACTTCCTATGAAGCATGTTTGACTTTTTTTTACTTTTTGTGATTCCACAATCTGCCCTATAGTAGAAAATCACTTCATTAAGCGATCTCATGTATAAAATATTATCTTAATTAATTAGTAATTCTTTTTTCTGCTATATTTTTCTGTATTGTACATGATACATGTGTATTTTTCTTCGAAATGTTTTACTGTTAGGAGTCGCGAAATATACTGCCTCCTGTATAAATTTTGTAATATTAATTACTGCTATTTCTATATCAATTTCTATTTGTAATGGTAAGTCTAGAGAGATGTTTCGGTCTAAGTTTTCTCTAAATATGGGCCAGTTAGTTTTATTATTCTACAGAGAAGAGGGTTTAACTTTGATGGTAATTTTTGAAGAAAATGTTACTATTATTGGTGAATGATTAGAAGACAGGTCGAAAAAAAAAAGAATTATTCTGCATAATAATTTTTTGTTTCAATATTTTTTGTAATACAGAAATCTATAGCATCTGGTTTTTTTATTTCTATCTGAAGGCCAATATGTTGGTTCACCAGTAGAGATATGTTGTAAATTATATGTATTTGGTGCTTTTAGAAGTTCTCTACCTTTTGAGGTTGTGTTTGATTTAAAACAAAAACGATAATAGCGATCTAAACCTGCTTTAATATAAACGAAACACTGAATGGTAAATAGTTTATTCTTCACATCTCACAGCTTAGACACACTGATTTTTCAGTACAACCAAGGCGATATCAGTCGTGTAACATAACATATATGTATGTGTGTGTGTTTCCTATTTCTGATTACGTCTCTGTTATCAGACTGAATATGACAGGAAAACAAAATACTCACAATACACGAGTACGGGTGGCAATCAATCTTCCAACTTGCGAATATGTCCGGATGCCGCCAGAGGGCGCGACCGCCCAACGAAAACGTTTCGCAGGCAGCGATAACTAATAGGCGCTAGGTCTGGGGGGAATTCCTGTCGCCTGTCGTTTTGACGTATGCGTATGTGACGATAAAAGCGCCACATCTTATTCGCCCGATATCCGGTTGCTTGTTTTTAGATTTGATGGTTGGGGAATAAACAAGAAAGTTCTCCTATATACGTGAATGCGATAGGGCCAGACGAGGTATGACAACCACTTAAATCCCCGTTGATAAATAAGAAGGATTCTATTTTTTTCTTGCTGGACTATTGGTAGTAATAATCGACGTACTTTTAATTAAGTTAAAATATAATAACTCGTGGTCGCAATTAATGTATTTTTAACTTGAATGGGCATGCACTAACGCCTAGCTAATCGTTGTCATACAAGCTAGTATCGCTAGTATATAATAACAGTTCGACTTTTTTTCACTGAAATTGTTCAATTCACGTCGAAAAGCTTAATTTTATTCTCTTTTTAATTTATTTCTAAACTTCGGTTTTAAAAAATTTTGCACAACGTCTTGTAATTATACTTATTTTTTGTGTCGATAGTTTAAAAACTTTCAATGTCATAGATTTCAAAACTATGTTCGGCCACAATTTTTTTTCTTTTCAAATCATCATCAATCCATAGCCAGAACTTGGAAGGATTGTTTACTTATCAAAAAAATAGGCTGCTGCAGGTTTCCGAACATTCTTCACTGAATTTCGCTATAGTTGGCGGCCGATCACAGCAGTTCTGACCTCGAACAATACAAGCTTCCTATTCTTCAGATGGCTTTTGCTGTATCTTCCATCCATGAGATTGACAATGTGCGGAATTCGTTCCAAACCATTGTAATCTGCATCTCTGAATTTGTTCTTCAACCGTGCACTAACTGTCACTTCCTAAACAAATTGAAAAACTAAATTTCTAACACCATTTCAAAGAGAAACATGCAAAATTTTCGTTAGGAATCACTTTTGAAAGATTTTAGGTTTACAGACGTCAGACTGTTGTAGTGTCCAATTGCGTGTAATAGTCTCAACGGGATCCCATTAAGATTTACAAACGGATAATTTACAATATAAATAATAAATTATTTCGCACTCGCGCAAAGCTAACGGAACCATCGTAAGATGCCTGAAAGGGATTAAGGAGAATATCAAGGAGAAGATGTTCAGATGAAAAAAGACCGAAAATCAATAAAAACGACAATCGCATGCTTTCTATATCTAATACGTTTCTCCATCAACTGGTGTCCACCTCAATTGAGTCTAAATCCCGCCTACTCTTCTCGGCTTGACTCATCGTGACCTCGTTGAAGTCTCATTTGTATGTTTTCAAAAACATTTTGATAGTTCCTACACTATTTACGGTCTCTTTTTCCGTATAGGTACAACCATTGCTTTTTCCATACTGACGGCAGACCTTCCGATAGCCAAATTAGTAAAAGCAGGACGTAAAGCCATTGAAATTGGTCGATTCAAGTGGGACACATTTTAATTATTTTATTGCGTT
The DNA here is from genome assembly GCF_030347505.1 of Rhynchophorus ferrugineus. Classification (NCBI taxonomy): domain Eukaryota; kingdom Metazoa; phylum Arthropoda; class Insecta; order Coleoptera; family Curculionidae; genus Rhynchophorus; species Rhynchophorus ferrugineus. Next base: position 50,106,862 of record NW_027472580.1, read on the forward strand.
TATTTTATTGTTTTCAATTCGTCCATTATTCGCTCATCATCAAGATATAAAAGCTGGCATATGGCGTATGATTGTAGAGCAGTGCTCCAAAGTTCATAAATTTTCAAATCAAATAATAGTAATAAAGGTTAAAAATGTAATATTAAATAGAGTACTTTTTAGAACAGAGATAAAAATTCAATGATCAGCATCAAATAGACATAAAGCACCAGAAACAACTCATTGAATGAGAAGCAGACACTATAACTGGAAACTTTGCCAGACGATGTTGTGGTTTTATCTATACCCCAATATTAAATATTTTTTCAAATTAACTATTTTTGGGAGAAAAATACAACTAGCTTTATGGTGGAATCACAAAGGTGCACGTAAGGTCGCCTTTTTATTATTAATTTTACATGGGCGAACGGGATGTGAATTGAAATTGAAACATTTTAAAACATCTTGTTATTTTGTAGAAGTTTCTTGTATTTTTGAATAATTAACCTATAACAATAACAATAACAGCTGATAGCCCAGGCCATTTGCGGGTTCGAAATAGGTTAGGGTATGGTTGTAAATTTATGTTTGTGATTGATATTTACGATTGTCCTTAGGCAAGAGTGTAAAAACCAACAAGGAACATGAACCCAATCACGCCGGTAACCAAGTTGGCTAAAATCGGTTGTCTTCTGGGACGATCTGCAACTTGGTTACTCGCCAGTCGATAGGCTTAATACCGAAGAACGTAGTTTTTAACCCACGTTAAACAATTCCAATCAAGATAAACACTAGTTGGTAAAAAGGAGATTTTAAAATAGTAAAAAAAAGAAACACACACACCAAATATAATAAACCTACACTACTTATGAAAGATGTTTACCTGTATACACAGTAAAGTGATTTTACACAACTTATTTTTTTATTTATTTATTTATTATAATTGAATTAAATCATTTTAAGACTAACTTTAAATCCTATATGCCTAATCGAATAAAACAACGGTGAAGTTCACACGTAGAAATTTAATTTTCCTTTATTTATACGTGGATACACCTTAATACCTGATATTTAATTAAGAAATAAAACAAAAAGTTTTCTTTTTCTCCAAAGGCCCGACCATCCCCCGCCTATCGTTCCTTCTGCCACACACACCTCACGAGAACTTTCTCCGCCTATATAAATAATACAGTCGCTGGACCAACACAAAAGACGTATCAAAAACTTCCCCATTAGATATGAAACCGAAGTCTTGTTCCGTATCTCCTGTCGATAAGTCCTCCAACCACCAAACTCACCCCCAATGATCTCCCACCGCCACCCCTTCAACCTGCGGCCATCATTTCGGGTCTCAACTTTTCACGTTTACTCTCTGGAGAATCAAAGTCAAACCGCCGTAACAAACCGTCTGTCAGTTTTGTTACCGGTCACAGGGCCGTGAGTGACGCGGGAGCTCGGCTGAAACGGGATCGCGAGACGGGAGGGGCGACAAGGGCACGGGGTGCAGGGGTCAGCAGGAAGCTGGAGGGCATCTGCCGAACGATTGATTTGTTCGGTCGGGAGGGTGGAGGGCGTCAGGGATTGTTTTTGGGGGATCCCAAGTTTACCGTTTATATATCGAGGAATTGATTGGTAGGACTAAAGAAATGATGAGCTTTGGGGAATTTAACATTAAAAGCAACTTGTAGATACTAAAAGAATTGAAAACTATGAAGAAACAAAAAAAGGACTAATTCCTATTTAACAAATATTTTGCAAATATTAAGTAAGTACAAAGGAAAACGAATTATTTTATCTCCTGAATAGATAGAGAGAATAAATTAGATGACACAGACTGCCGTAAAATCTGGTTAATTTCGATGTAAAAGCTGAAACGTCGGATAAATACAACTGTAGTGATTAAATAGCAATGAACAAACATATTCTCTCTATATTCCCTCCAGATAGGTTAGGAGTCATTAATAAAGAAAGAAGTACACCTGTATGAATATGTGGAGAAACTCTATGGATCTGTTGTCTTGAATTATAAGTTGGTAATTTTGATAATTACCTTCTGAAATGTTATTTTATTTCCAAACTGTTATTTAAAAAAATGGCTAATTATTGTTCCTAGTACACTATACTGTATTCACTGAACTGCGAACTTCTTACTTAATTACATGACATGCTAAATAGTTTGATTCACATTTTAATATTCCAAATAATAGAAGTTTTTCATAAAAAAGAGAGCGCATTCCTTATTTGTGGCATAAACTCACTCGCGCGTTTTAATTCATCGATTACAGAAAGACATATCAATCAATTATTTCGGTAGTAGTTAATTTCATTGGGCCTTCCGAGGGATCTTCATCAATTGTGAACAATATCTTAACAGTCGTCTCTTTGTCTATTTTCCTTGCAGTACTTCATATATTCTATAAGTTCCAAATCAATCACCCTTTATTATAAACATTTCAATAGCGCTTTAAATATACCAGAATATTAAATATTTTTCGTAAAATATTATTTTATTGGCTTCTTTGAAATTAATTTGCTGTCTTACTGATTAAAAATAAGATCCTCCAGCTCTCTGATCTCAGAAATATCATTTAAGAGCTATACACAAATATTATTACAAAACTCTAGCTTCAAAGCATTCTCAAACGAATTCAAGATATACAAAAATCTTGAGAATTATGAACTAAGTATAGTTCTAGTAACATTATTGTTACTAAAGCTAAACGAGAATAGCAACATTAATATGAAACCCCGATGCAACAAATAATATAGGAATATCTAATGACTAGTACTTATAAGACTTGCTAGGCTGGCTGGCACTCAGGTTGGTACTGGTATATGACTGAGGGACAACAGCTAAAATGATTATCTAATCCTCGGTCTTTCTAGCTACAATATGATGCTGTTTGTTGGCTTGAAACCCCGTTTAATAACACTTTTAATATTTTCAGTGTAAACAATACTTTAAAATGTTTTATAACACATGTGAAGGTTTTGTTTACGGTATATATAAACGAGTAAGCATTTAGTTTCTGCAATATTGTATTTTGATTGAAATATTATACTCAACTCCAAAGAATTTATCTACGAAGGGAAAGATATCTACGAATACCTATGATAAAAACCAAAAACTCACCTCTTGTACAACACGTAAACTCCACTGCCCACAGGAGTTATTACACAATCAATCAAAATTAATTTCTTTTAGGGGAGTTTTAAAAATCTCTTGATTCTCAATCCTATGGACGACTAGTGCTATAGAGAAAGTTGTGTTAATCGACCCAGATGGTACTATACAGAAAATCAAACATAATAAAGTCAATAAAATGCAATGATGCATGTCCCCGCTAGAGTAATTAAACCGCCGACATATATGAGACCAGCTCAGAATCTATAACAAAATATCGAGCCAGAAAATTATACCGGGAATAACAATCTGCCATCTCTTCTCAGAAAAGGCAACTGGATACAACCAAATGTCAGTATTTCATCTCAAACAGTTCCCACATAAGCAGTCTAAGCAAATAAAGCAAGCAATATATATGTCCTTTACCCTCTCATCTGCAGAAATAGAAAATTATCACCAACTATCAAAGTTCTGCTACACAAGTCACTAATTAGATCCGTATATTTATACGGGTTAAACACCTCTCTCAGGTATATCAGTCTGGAACAGCTCAACAAACTTCAAGTAGTGCAAAACAAATTCCTAAAGCATCTAATCTTTTAGCACTCCCTAGTTTATCACAAATACACAAATACATCAAGAAACTGGGACCCCAAGTCGGATTAATGTATTATGTATTATGATTAATTCATTACCTATCCAAATTTCACCAAATTCGATGTAGTAATATTCCAGGTCAGATTTTTTTTTAATTATTTATTTATTACATTGTTAGCAGTCGTTGCCGACTAACCTACAACTTCTTTACAATACCTTAAATCTAGATGTGGAGGACTCTAACTTAGTCTCTCTTCTCTTGAAAAGTCCCCGGCCTACCATATCAAAACACATTTTTTTGGCAAAATTAGTTTTCTTTATTCAACATAATTCCCTTCAAGGGTGATACACTGATTATAGCGACTCTCCAACTTTTCGATACCATTTTTGTAGTACGATTTGTCCTTTGCTTCACAATAGGCCTCAGTTTCGGCGATCACCTCTTCATTCGACGAAAATTTCTTACCGGCAGGCATTATTTTGAGATCTGAGAACAGGAAATAGTCGCTGGGCGCCAGATCTAGAAAATAGAGTGGATGAGGAAGCAATTCGAAGCCCAATTCATAGATTTTTACCATCGTTTTCACTGACTTGTAACACGGTGCATTGTCTTGGTAAAGCAGCACTTTCGTTTTCTTCAAATGCGGCCGTTTTTCGACGATTTCGTCCTTCAAACGGTCCAATAACGCTATGTAATAGTCCCTGTTGATGGTTCTTCCTTTTTCAGGTGGTCAATAAAAATTATTCCATGCGCATCCCAAAATACAGACGCCATAACCTTGCCAGCCGACTGTTGCGTTTTCCCACGCTTTGGAGCGGGTTCATCGTGTACAGTCCACTCGGATAACTGTCGATTGGACTTCGGAGTGAAATTATGGAGCCATGTTTCATCCATTGTCACATATCGACGTAAAAACTCGGGTTTATTGCGCTTGATCATCTTCAAACACTGCTCCGAATCATCCACTCGTCGTTGTTTTTGGTCAAAAATAAGCTCGCGCGGCACCGACTTTGCACAGAACTTTCTCATACCCAAATATTCGTGAATGATATGATGTACACGTTCAGTTGATATCTTTGGAGTGCTATTTCATTTAATTTCAATTTACGGTCATTCAAAATTATTTTGTGGATTTTTAAAATATTTTCGTCGGTAACAACCTCTTTTGGGCGTTCACGCTCGTTCACAGTCTTCGGTGCTCATTTCACTACGTCTAAACTTAACATACCAATCCTTGATAGTTGATTTTCCCGTGGCAGTGTCCGGAAACTCGGCATCAAGGCAAGTTTTTACTTCAACAATAGTTTTTCCCTTCAGAAAGCAATGTTTTATCAACACGCGGAATTCCGTTTCATCCATTTTTTGTTCACAATAACAAAAGTTGCTTCACTCAAATTGCTATAATTCACAAACTAATGATCCGACAGCTGTTAAATTTATACACGCATCTTTTGAGGGTTATGGCTAACTAAAAAACATATGGACTTAATTCTAGTAGCGTCATCTATGTGTCAGGTCGGATACTTTTCAATTGACCTGTTACACCTGTCTACACTATGCTACAGAAGATCAAATGGTTTGATTTTCTTTGAATTTGTATCCTGTTCTGGTTTTATTCAAGAGTTATGTTACCTCTATATTGACATGACAATGAAGTCTGTCCTCATGTTTCCTTGCAATTATTTTCATTTGCCAAATGACAGTCGGTATCTGAAGGTCTCGGAGTAAGTACTCTGCCCTGTAATATCTGGGTGAACTTACAATACTAGTCAGGATTTTGTGTCATCAAAATATGTAACATCAAATTTATTTGGTTCTATTATTTTTTTATAACCACAACTTATTAATAATATATTATTTATTTTTTGACGTAAATAAAAAAGTAGTAAAGTAGAAGAGACGTTTCCAATAAAAGCCTTTATTATTATATCGTCAAAAAATAAATCGTTTTTATACTACTTACCGATCTTAAACCATAATTCAAAAATTGCCCACTCATCAAATAAAAGCGCATTTGGTCTGTAAATATAATCCATTCATAAATCACATAGGTAAAGACACACGCACACACACACAGTCCTTCGAAGATATATTAAAACTTCGTTGAGCATCGCATTTTTCCGGGATGTAAGATTAATATTCTTATTAAAGTTCGCGAATGATTTTTCTAATACCTTCAAGATTTATGCGGGTGCTGCAGAGACATATATCGGTCCTCTATCAAAGGCTTCTTTTTGGAAACTAAGAAACTATAATATAATAACAAGGATAGAATCTTAAAATATATGATACCTGGACAATTGTATAATATTTATTTTCCATTTGTAACTATTCACATTCAATAGAAATTATAAATGTTCAATTATAATTTTTGTATATGGACCATCAAAATGAAAATTATGTTTTTTAGACTTCTGCAAAATTACTAACTAATTTGTAAAGCGTTTAAACAACTTTTAGCTTTTATTTTACTTCAAAAACTAATTAGTTTTACCGAAAGAAAAGGCAACTATTGAACTGCGACCACAGAACGATACTGAAGTTTTAAACATCTAACATAATGCAAACCCCTCCGACTATATGTCCCACTTACCACATCATTCAGTCTTAACATAAACATACAGTCTCGTTCCTTTGATACACGGGTCGTATTAGTCGGGCGATATAATATACAACTATAATACGACTAATTACAGTAACAATTTGACAGTTATAGATAAAGCGCTTTTTCATTTATTACCTCTGTCGTGGCTCTTTTGCTAATTAAAATTGAAATTATAAGGATTTTTAACAACAATTATTTATTGTAGAGTTTCATATGAAACGTAATTTTATAAAACTGTACTAAAATATATTCTTTTTTACAAGAGGTATATCACTGAATAGCATTGGTTTAACTAAGATGTTTTTTCCATTTCCATTAAAATGAAATACTAGAAAGTACTAGGAAATCTGCTCGAGGAAAGCAACATGTCCCCTAAAGCCCCATTTCTACATTCCACGTCTCCTAAAATCAACCGACAATCCACCCTTACATCAACAGACATTGATCCCTTCCACTATATCCAGTCACTAATAATGCTCACACATTGAGATGACGCTAAGTAAATAAATTACTTCTATGTAGATTATAATGGATTTTATAAAATATTTACTAGATAACTTGATTATATTTTACTTTATAGTAATATCCCATGATGATTTAACTGGGTTTGAACTCATCCCATTTGAGCTCCTGCTCATATTAGTTAATTTTTTTAAAATTAAGTAACTTAAGAATTTTTTAAAATCAATTCTGTCATAAATTAGTGCTTCCATTTTCATTTAGATTCCCAGTCTAAAACGAACTATTTGATAGTAGACGGTTCATAATATCGGAAATGATGTCAATTATTACAATCGACTAGTCGACAGGACCGTTTCAACCAAAATTAGCCGAGAATTCAACGTCCTTCAGGTCCTGGCTATCCCACAGACCCCCATCATTCAAATTATTCTAATCAAAGCAGCGGCTCGTCAACCGAAATGTAATAAATCAAAAGAAGGAAGCGATTGGCCCAGGAACAACTTGGCCTAGCCCTCGTTATACCGACGATGACAAAATCGATCCTAAGGAATGGTTTCTATATTTCATTTTAAGCGAATCCTCTGATTTATCCTTATTAAATGCATAATACAATGGAATTAACTAATATATATATTAACTAATATAATATATTAAATATAATATATATATATATATATATATATATATATATATATATATATATATATATATAACATATAACTATATATATATATATAAATATATATATATATATATATATATATATATATATATATATATAACATATAACTATATATATATATATAGTTATATGTTATCCTCAATGATCAGTGATAAATAACTGACAAACAACGAATCCTAAAGGTTAAAGTAGATGGTTTTGGGATTTTTACACATAATTAAAAAATAATATTATGATCCATAATATTACTATCCATATATTACTGTTATTCATGTATACCGATTATAGACAGGGAGCTTTTAAAATTCCATTTTCGTTAGTCATATATTTAATTATTTTATTTGAATAAATCGAGTGCTGAAGCCCAACGAACACTTCTACAAACATATTATGATACGGTTTCGTTTGGTGATTTTAATGTCAATGACAAAGAATGGTCTGACTGACCCAAAAAGGTCTAAGACGGTGCATTACAAGATTTATTGGATAAAACTTCCCTCAAACTCTCATGTATCTCAGTAGATGATAAAGAATATTTCCAGGTATATAAATGTTATAGAAAGATCCAAAAGGGGACAAATGGTTACCGTATGGACTGACTGAAAATGCCTTTTCAAATGTGAGTTTTTGAGTTCATTGTGACTGGCGCCGTAAAATGGATATACTACGACAAACTCAGCTTAAAAAGTAATGGATTTGTTCAAGAGAGTAATCCATATCGATACCATAGCGAAATATTCATGTGCATAAAATATTACTGACCACAGAGTGAGGTCAGCAAAATGTAGTAGATGAAATCGTTACTGAGATATCTGCCGACATCAGTTGAGCAAATTTAATGATGTACTATTGTAAGTCAATCTCTTGTACAACAATACTCGTTCGCAACGCTGTTGCAGCTCGAATTGGAGGTACTACCGCACTCATTTTACTCAGCAGACATAGCAGATCCAGTATGGCTTGGCTGGCACACGGTTTCTGAATGCAAAAAGAAATGCACAGATAAATCAATGATTTGATCACTGTAAAACCAATATCATTCGACGGTATTGTTATTGTTATTCGACACGGTATCGGCAGGTTTCCAGAAAGATGTGTATAAGAAATTGGTATAAAACTTATATAGAAAGGCTGTATAAGAATGATGGAAACTATTTTAATTCAATATCTTATTCACATTATTTTCACACATTACTATATTGAATCTTTTTTTTAAGTATGTCAAATATTATAATGCCAAATTATAACAGATTGTAGCGACCTTGAGGCATGTCGAATTTTACATAGTGGAATAACGGTCTACAAAATACCCAGAAATATAATCCCAGATGTTGAACACGGGCGGGGTGCCAGCAGCGCCAACTAGAACCCGACAACGAATAGCTGGCGGCAACCCCGAGACGTTTATCTGGGATGTTATTGAAGAGTATTTCGGTCATTCAGTGCTGAACCCCCCTAAACCCGTTTGGTTTAGACGTGCCAACATCGACTGCCCAAGCCTCATCACCAGGTAACACCGCTGCCATCCGTTTTATCTATTTTGTATTTTCCACATTTGTATATTACTTCAATAAATAACAGTCACATAATGTAAAGACCACTGTTTCATTTCTACCTCCATTCACCGAGCCATATCAGTTTACCCTAAAAGATAATATGGTTTTGAAAAAGAAAAGTTAAATTGGAAATCAATTTGTATTATTTTGAAAACAAGTTTTTATATCTATTTAGTATCTTATAGCCCATACTTAATATCAACTAATAATTAAATAATACTATATAGTATATTTGTTAATATATCTCTAATATTATCTGATCGATCTTATGCAAAAGACCATGTTAAGACACTTAAGCGAAGTTTCTGAAACTCCTGAATTTCAAATTTTAACTAGCCTATAAGGCAGATTTCTGAGAAGGAAGAAAAAATTAACTATTGAAAGAGAAACTATACATTAATATACCATAAATTCACTCATATTATTGGTCCTTTAACTAATAAGTAAGAAGATCAGTCTTGCAATTCCAGTCAACGTTCTAATCAGATTCATTCAACTCTTAGAATGATTATTAAGTAACGGAAATTAAACGGAAGTGAAAATGTTTATGTATGAAATCTCAAATTTGGAGAACAATCTAGAGAATTTTCTAGATGAAACACTTTTTTACGGTTTTTGGTGTGGAAAGTGCCAAAAGTCAAAGGGGAATAGATCCGGCAAATATCCTCTACTATAATACAATGAATCCTTTAATCCACCAATTTTAGGGAAGTTTTATCCCATGGGACGTAGATTATCTCGATGGCTTGAATTTGGATTTGTTCCTTCTCTAAACCTGTCTTTTTTCAAGAATCTTTCTATTAGAATCTAAATTTGTGCAAAAGATTACTATAATAATCTGAGTGTATTCTTAATCAATTTACAGGTAATTCATAAACAAAATATGAACGAAAAACTGATGCCAGCATTCTGTAATGTTTTAATAAAACTCATGAGTTGACGCTATATAGTTTAGTTCCAAGCCAATTTCGTCATAACTTCATGGTGTATTTAATTTATGTTTGCGATGGTCTACGGGTAAAATAATAACATCCATTATAGAATAACGTATAGAATGATATAGAATAATAATACATATATACAACAACATATAGAATGACAATAATCAATACAACTAGATGATATATAAATATCCTATCGAAATTTGGACAGAAGACCTCAACTTAGAACATTGTTCTAGATCTAAGTAGTTCGATCATTCTATATATTCAAAGTTTTTTCAGTAATGCGTCATGGATATTTGTGACGTCGAAACATTGCAATGTTGCCGCATCAACTCTGAGTTTTAGTTCAGTTTGGCATGGACATACAAGAAAATTCTAACCTAAATAAAATAATTAAACAAATATGTTATCAAATATAATTTATTATAACGTTATAGTACATCTAATATATATATATATATATATATATATATATATATATATATATATATATATATATATATATATATATGTATATTATCGAAGAATTTAAAACTACAATTAAGAACACAGGTATAATAGTTTGTAGGTTAGATTTGTTTTGTTTACATTGAACTCTTTTCCACAGCACCCATGAGGTAGAGTTTCTAGGTGCGTTTTTTTATGTAATGGTACCCCCTGGGAGCCTAATCTACCTAATTAACAATTGTATATCTTAGAAACGTATTTTACTTTCATTCTAGAGCATATTTACCTTTTTACATTTAGTTCTAGTTTCCTTCGATGGTTTGTTTACTTGTCAAGTCATCTTGGTATCACTGTATATTTTATTTCTTCTGCTACTATCTGTGTACACCATTCTTCTTAAAATTAATCACTGAATTCGTCCAATGCATTTACCATATCTACAAAACAGTTAGTATTCATTCTCTCCTCGTTCTAACCTAATACCTATGTTTAATTTTGAACAATTACAATCATATCTGTGCACACAAATCTTTCACGCCCTACAATACCATTTTCTACAGTTATATTCAATTAATTATGTGCATACCTTTAGTTATTTCCACACTAATCAGTCTATCTCAGGAATTTCCAGCATTGCACAGCATTACAACTTATCCTGAAAGTTTCCTTCAGTTACTTTCACTTTTCGACTCACTGTCCAATTCAATAACTAAACTGTTCATTTCTAATCTGTCTAAAACATATTCACGATTCCACCATTTATCAATTACTTCTTCTGTATGTCTTATCCTGTTCATCCAAACCGAAGGTGTTATGGTTGACAACGCTTCCTTCCACATATGCAAACAGTTTTTGATGGAATATCCTTCTCACCCAGCATATATATCCAATTAATTATTAATAAATATAACGACCAAAAAACCTAATCGAATGCTATTGTAACTTTAAGTTGCAAAATCCATTATCTCGTTCCTTTTCGAAATGTTTTATTAAAGCCGCGATCAATTTGTGACCCTGACTATCTATTGTTTTCGGTATTTTCAATCGAAATTATATCAAATATAACGTTTGTCGCTTTTTAATCTGTAGCAATAGTAACTAATATTTAGAATAAATTTGTGAACATCTGACAACCATCCGCCGTCCGTTTGTCAGACGTATGCAAAATTCTTTGATGCAATAGTGTTAAGAGGTTTTAACTCTTACCTTTCATAACATTTTTGTTCAATTATTTTATTTATATTAGAATTTTCTTGAATGTCAAAGTCAAACTGAACTAAAACTCAGAGTTAATACGGTAAATAAAAAAACTTTGGATATATACATGAATATATACATATATATATATATATATATATATATATATATATATATATATATATATATATATGTATATATAATGCCATATACACGTTTTTGTTTATTTTCATAATATGAAATTAATAACCCAAAAAGGGGAAAAATTGGTCCATTTTTTGTCAGGGCCATTACCAGCAGAGGTGAAGAGTGACAGCACGTACATCACAATGCTGCGTAACCACTCTCCGACAAAAAAACGACGCTTGAAAGCCACATACATACTCAATCAGCTATCATTCTCCATTTTCCTCTCGCTGTACATGTTGGTACACACGCGCCCCTACATAATGATCCTGTCATAACCGTTTTTCATTTACATTGCTGATGAAAAATAATGCCGCTGCACATTATAAATCAAGAATATACAGCTCGCGGTTGTGAGGCGGAGGGGATTCGCGATGTTTCGGGGATGAAGCAGAAGTGGGGTGGGAGGTTACGTAGATGAAATTGACTCAATTTTTCGAAGACAGTATTTTAGTCGTAACGTTTCACTTCGCGAGCTCATTTGTTCGAGCTTTTATGAATTCTTAATATCAAGCAGCGGCACGAGGCGTTTCCTGATCATATTTTAACGTTTCCTTTGCCTCAGGCGTCGTATTTGTATTCGAAATGCGTGTGTTTTTTTAACTTAACATTTTCCAGAAATTACTCATTTTTTTCCAGTTTTTATTACGTACATATCAGCCTTTATTGATGTTATTAGTTTATTTTTTTCTCTACAACGAAAAACATGTTTTTGTTATTTAATCAAGCAAAGTTTGATGTTTTATCGACATCCAAATAATTAGCAAAATTTTAATTTATTATTTTTTCTTGGAACTACATAAATAAGTACATATGAAGATGTCAAGTAAATTTTAATTCGTAAGAAATAAGTATCCTTTGGTATTAATTTCTTTTTGTATTTCTTTTTAGTTAGTTAAAAACTTAAAATGAGAAAAATTAACACAATTTTATAAAAATATACACACAAAATTACTGCTCTAGAGAATATACAGTATATTGCAGTACCTTTGGCGTGACATAAAAAAGTACTGGATTTGTTGCACTTTGTCGATCTTTTTCGATTCGACTAAACAAAAGTTCTTTTATAATTTTTTTGACATTTTTGGATGCAGTTTGGAGAAAATACTTGATGATACTCAACAGGGGTGATTTATACCTACTGTAGGTTTGACCAGGTTATATGGTATTGCCTCCAGGCATAACCACTGAAACTCCCCATTCCAGCTGATACTATGATGCCAGTTTTGAGAAGGTGCCAACAGTTATGTCGATAATTATGACAATGGACAATGTTGAAGAATACCCCTTAAATAATTTATTTCTAACTTATTAATCTTATCTTATTTGTTTCAAAAACAATAAATAAAAAAATGGTTTATATTCTGTAATGTAATATTCATATTGCATACACTGTTTCTATTGTTTTAAATTACTGGTGCGGTCTACTCCCCCGCTCAGCAGATTCCTTTAGTAAATGTAGATATGATCATACTCATTCATACAGTAAAAAATTTTTGAATTAAGAATTTAACATGATTCCATAGGTGACGTGACTAGAAACATATCGACTATCGACTGTTTAATAATTGACTACTTTTTACTATCGACTGTTTCAGTCAAGTACTTTTAGTTACTTTTTTGATTCTATTAGTTTCATTCGTCTGATTTTTAAGGTTTTGGCTCTGTCGTCCTAACCGCGACCTTGACAAAAATATACCCAATTTAGGCTTACAGAGATTTATATGTAATAGATACAGTTTTTTTTTGGAAGTTTGCTTGAAATAACAATATATTTTATATTAATAAAGCACCATTTTGGAACGATATTTTTCAAAATTGTTAATGTAGTATGGTAAAAAGATTAAAATTATTAATGTTAAATAGTAAAATACCTTTAACTGTTTTTATGGCAAAATATTTGTGTGGTATTATTCCATTCCATAGAAAGATTCCATTCCTTTTTACAGGTCCACAGAACATTCAGTAAGTAAAAGTACATAAAAGTATTTCTACTTCGTTTAAAATGAAATTATTAATTGCATCTTTAATAGTATTCAGTAATAATTTTTTTCTTTTCTTTTTTAAAGTTAGTACGTGAAGGAATATGTACATCTCCGTCTCGCTTATACTACTGTTGGAAAATATAAGCACATATAAAATTAACTGCTCCAAGCAATTATCTCCGTTCTTTACTCTCTCACAATTTATACAGGAAAGGTTTCGTACACCTCGTCTGATATCCGAATTAACAAAAAAAAACAAACGAACCGTGCATTTTAATAAAAATAGTAGTTACTATTCTCAGTCGCTAGTTTTTTGACTATTTTGACTGTTTCGACTGTTTTCGGACTATCGACTGTTTTTAGTCAATAGGTCCCAACGCTAATTATAACCTAAAATAGGAAAGTTTATTCTGAGTTTGGCAACAAAATACTAATGAGAATAAAATAATTAACCGAAGATAATGTTATCAAATATAATTCATTTTAAAATTATGGTTTATTTGATTATGATGACAGTTCGTTATAGAGCTAGAATAATTTGTAAGTTAGAGTTGTTTTATTATATTTATATTGAACTGTTCTACACGCTATCTATGAGGAAAAGTTGTAGGCGCTTTCTTTATATTGTGGTGAGCTCTGGAGGACTTTGCCAACTTCTTTTTCTGTGTCTCTAATAGAATCTATCCAGATTAAAGGTGTTCGTGCTTACCAAGCAACAATGTAAAATAATTCTCAACATGGTATCTCTTCAAAACTTCAAAATTACAGCTTCTGTCAATCCACTTGTTGGGATATTTGCCACCTATATTCTATAGTCTATCCAAAGGTGCTGTGAAAATAGGTCACCAAAATGTTTAAAGTATTGCCTGCCGCAATTTCTAAATTTGTTTAAGAATCAGACAATATGTTCCTTCTCATTTTATTCTAGTTAAAAAGAGACACAATGCTGTCTAATAACTTCGAACACGTAAACGAATGAGCCTGCCAATGTCGTCCGGTTGTCAAACGTATGAAAAATTCTTGAAAACAAGAGTGATAATAGTAATAAATTATATTTCTAACCTATAAACTATTTTGGCTGAATAGGTAACTGTAGTTTTTAGATGTACTATTATATTTAATAATATTTTCGTTTCATTATTTTATTTAGATTGGAATTTTTGTATAGGTCAAAGACAAAATTTACTAAAACTCATAGTGGGTGCAGCAACATTGCACCGTTTTAACGTCATAAATTGAGATGACGTACGTTCATACCAATTTTGGATAGACTATATGATATTTTGCATTGCCCATAATAACAAATAGTTTCAGCAACTCCATTAACAGCTGATTTTCAAACCAAACCAAAATATGTGAAGTAAGAAGTAATTTCTCCATGATAATCGCTCTTGGACTTGGAGGAAAACACCAACTTTACTCTAGGAGTAAACCCACTTCTGTTTTCAATATGAAAAAAATGTTATTAAAAAATATAACTCAAAAATCTAATCAAATTTTATTATAATTTTTACCTTCCTCTATCAACTTTTGTTGCCTTTACATACTCATTAACAAGAGTGGCCCAATTTTCTATATTCAAGTCTTTTCTAGATATATATATATATATATATATATATATATATATATATATATATATATATATATATATACATATTGAAATAATAAATCGTCCTTAATTTTATTATATGCTTTTAAATATTGTTTTATTTTAAAAACAATGTCTGGAAATTCAATTACACTGATGACTTACATTTGACGTGTTACGTTTTCTATAGATACTTTCCAGACTAACATATTATCAGATTATATCTCAAATAGAAATAAATGATGAAATGAAAATCATGTTTATATAGAAAAAAACTAATCATTTTTTGAGTAGGATTTAATTAGTAACATCTATCTCCCTAACGAGCTTACTGGTTTACCATTATCTTGTTCTTGCTCGAAGTAATGATTAGAGCCTCTTATAACCTCTAGTTATTATTACTAATGCTTTGAACAATTTTGTAGACATTTGATGACCAGTACCAACACAATTCCAATTTTGTAGACTGATTCATGTACCGGTGCATCAAACAACATATATTCGATGTTATATATAACGTGCATTGGCTATTTTATTGAAAGGATTATATACCACAAAGTGCTAATCTATATTTTGCCTCCCATTTTGAAGAAAACGGAGGCATCTGGAGGCGATAAATTTGGCACAGTTAAATCTTATATTGAGGAAAATTTTTAAGCATAATATATTTGTGTAATATTCACTACAAATAAATATATTCCAATAATATCTCAAACGGCCAAATAAGGAACCTGGAATAGCCGTCAGGTAAGTGACACTGAATATAGAGACAAATCTAGAGGGTGACGATGCGAGTTAAAAGAATAGTTCGCCGACTATAACGTACCAATATCGAATCTCAATGGGGATAGAGGCTCTTTTTAAGTTTATAAAATAAAATGAAGGATAGTGTTCCTTAAAATTAAGTGAGTGTTTGTTTTTTTTACATTTAAAAACATACTAAAATGGATTAAAACATTATTAAACGAAGTTTATTAATGAACCATGCTTTATTGGAAGGTACATACAACTGTCAAAAAACATATAAAAATTTCATCCCAACATTGATTTACAAGATTCGAGAATAACAAAAATTGCCTGTTTTCTTTGCTTACAAGATATTTGGGTTTTCGAAATTACAATATTGATTTAATTTGACCTCTGGTGAAGAAAAAGAAAAAAAAGAAAAATTGTTCTTGCTTAACACGTTCACTGCCAAGGACGCGAATTCGCGTATCAGCGATTGCATTAAGAACGCCATAGACGCGATATGGAGTTTTTGTTTAAAACTTATTTAAAGGGTTATTAAATTATTGGCGCCTGAGATGCGACAATAAAACGTCGGTTGGTAGTGAACGTGTTAAGAACTGTTATTAATTGGTATGATTGTGGAGACATAGTATATCATCGTACTTAAGGTAATTCTAAAGGGTGTTTTTCTGTAAACTTTAGTGATATTGACTTCCGAATAATTTCAGGTTTCATTAGTAAATGAATTTCTTAACAAAGCATTAACCCAATATTGCAGGTAATAAATACGTTAATTTATGCATGAAGAGTAAAAAATGAATATTGCATAGAAATGAAATAATTTCATAGAATTTTAATTACGTCACATGGGACGTAAGACAAATTAGAAAGGAATAGATAAATGAGAGTCATAGAAGACAAACTAAAAATGAGCTATCTGCAAACGCGAGACCGAAGAGTGAAATAAATAAGCAAAGAACAATGTAATTTGTCCTTAAAAATTTAGGTCAAGAAATTATTCCTTTAATGGGCCTGGTGTATTTATTGTTTAAAGATAAGAACTATATAAATACATAAAAGAGGTAATGAAAATACGCAGGATTTAAAATGAAACTGACTACATAATTTGAACAAATGGAACACATAGGACAAATAGAAGAAATTATGAATTATTACCAGTATATCTGTAAATATTTTCAAGCACTACTAAATATTAAGGTGTTTAATTATTAATGCAATAAGATATGTGACTATATGACATTTTATTCTTTGAATCTTGTATCAATTATTCGGATCATTTACTTTAGATGCCTAAATTTTTAAAAATTAATAGTTAATTAAATGATTGAGTCTACATTCCTTTAATACACATTACAAAATTGTTAAAATATAAAATACCTAAATCCTAAAGAAAAATATCAATTTAAAAATTATTTTATTCCCTGTTTTAATATACAAACATGTATTACTTCATTTGTTATTCCATACTAATATTTATAACATAAAAGTAAATAAAAATCATGTATACTTATATTTGATGCCCTGAAGTTACAATTCTGAAAATAATCTCATTTATGAAACTTTGTAATAATCTTCTACTTATGATACTTATTATTATTTTGTTAATTATTTAAATTTAATATAAATTAGATTTAATTAAATGCAATTTAAAACATTTTAGTGAATTTTAGTCCTTGAGATAGTTTGTACGTAGATAGTAGATACATCTTATATTTAAAATACTGTGAAAACAAGTTCTGGTAACATGTTATTCTTAAATTAGTCCTTTTACTCTGGTATGTTAGAAACATTATTAATTTAATACATTCTGGTCGAATTTCCGCTACAGGGCAGATTATTAATATATATATATATATATATATATATATATATATATATATATATATATATATATATATATATATATATATACATATATGATTTCAATAGGCTTCAAATTAATTTTATAATCTTATTAATACAATGAAAAGAAAACCTAATAAAAATATGTTTTTCTTGTGATATTTTCTCATGTATTATGGAGTTTTTTCTTCAAAAGCGACATCTGTTTCCTGCATGTGTATATATGTGCGAGTCGTAAAAACGACAAGAAAAAACAATCGAATAAATATCATTTCGCATTCATCATCTCGCTTATAAACTCTCTCGAAACTCATCAAGTGGAATTATTCACGTCACAGCCTAGAGCCCGGATTTGGAGGACCGCTCACACCGTCCCCCCTCGCGACCCGTCGATCTCGCCGTCCCGCAACACCCCACCGTCCCGAACCGGCAAACTTTAAAACTCCGTCGAACGGTGGAGAACAAAAAGTCCAGAAACGTGTCTCCCGCTAACTCACCTACTTTGTGTCGGTGGTGTCGCGGAGGGGCAGGGGACGCGGTGGCGCAGCGGGGTGGTGTGCTGAAGAAGCGAGAGAGATTTGAACAATATTCATTATGGTTTATATTTTGAGCCCTTTTGCGCCCTTCGCCCGCGTTACTGTCAACCGCTAAGCATCAAGGACTTATCCAGGGTTATCCTTTCTAGAAACTTTCCTCCCTCCATCTGGAAGTCGATCGAACGATGGTGTTTATGTGAATAGGAATACGAAAACGTTGTCGTTTGTGCCGGAGGATTCGCGCAATGCAGAGGAGTTCGTTTTTTTATATTCTTCTTAAACAACAATAAGATACAACTCTACAAAAACTTTTGAACGGAAATAAGTGTCAGACGCCAACTAAATGAATAATGTAGCTCGGGGATTAATAGGGTTACTGATCTTACTTTCCTTACTAATCGTTAACATCTAGATTTTCTGGCTGATCTATAATTAAACCATAGGCAGCATTTAGATGAAGACTTCTAAAGAACTTTTTAAAGTATTTTGCGATTTAAATATTTTCGATAAAGGCCCGAGTAAAGCAAAATCTTGTTTATATCTAGCCTTGTGGTAAGTAAAAGTACGAATCGAAATTAACCGTTACGTACGCTAGCAAGAAGACAAAAATAGTGGAAATAATGATTGCATTTTTTAAATAAATACCAAAATGTCTATGTACTGTGCGTTTTTCAATAATAATCTGTTGGCATAATAAAAGAAATATAATTATTATAGTTACTTGGAGGTATTGTGATATTTTTTCTTATTCTTTTAACATTCCACAATCTACCCAATGCGGAATAAGTAATGGGTGATTTGATGAGTTCTATATTATACAATGACAATACAAATACTATAAAAGAAATACGTAGAGCGACAATAAACGACCTGATTACAAACTTTTAAATTAGTACTAAATTTAATTACTAATAGATTTTTTTATTACTGTTTAATTATTACATTATCGGTTTCGACTAACCTACAACTTGTCTTTATGATAACTTAAATGTAGGTATATAACTAGGAGGACTCAGCGGCCCTATCTCAGTGTCTAGTGATATAATGTTTATACATGTCACTGCAATATTTTGTATTAATTGATGTTCTGATCTGGTGGTATCCAAAAGTTGCAATACTTCAATATTCTCATGAGGATGGACTCTTTCATCATGCCCTCTTGCAATTCTGATGACTTCGTAACTGACTATAGGTCTCGATGTAGGTAGTCAGAACTTTAGTATTTGGGTACGCCCACATTAGTTCTCATGACTTTATTCTAAAAAATTTCTATTTTGTTTATGTTACACTTTGCAGAACATCCCCATAATTGAACTCCATATGTCCATATAAGTTTCAGTATTTGCTTATATAATAGCAATTTATTATGTACTGATAATTATGATTTTCTTCAAATTAGCCACTACATTTTCCTATATTTCAATTCCAGTTGTTTTCTTTTCTTCTTTATATGTTCCTTGCAGGGAAATTTTGCATCAAGATTCATTCCGAGATATTTAGCATTGTTTGTATATGGAATAATAGTATTAATTAATGTTATTCGTGCTTATACAGTCTGATTGCAGGTGAACTGCACATGCACAAATTTACTTTCGTTAAATCTTATTTTCCAAGCTTGTGTGCAATTATTTATAATGTCACTTGCCTGTTTTAACTTTCGTCTGCCTTCTTCACTATTGTCTTCGACAGCTATAATCACAGTATCGTCACCAAATGTAGCCACCCTAATATTCTCCATTTGTGGTATATCACCAGTGTAGAGTAGATAAAGCATTAGCCCCAGTACACTTCTTTGTGGTGCACCTACTTTAGCTTCTTTTATTGTAGTGTAAGATTTTTCTTATTTAACTCTAAACATTCTGGCTGTACTTTACGATTTTAGTTGGTAACATTTTCTGTATTTTATGAACAAGGCCTTTATGCTGCATTTAAGTATATAGCTGAGCACACTTTTTTACTTTCGTAGTACTAAATATATTAATACGACGAATACCTATTATACCCACAGATGTACCAATACAATTTAAGCTTATTCAATTTCCGATTATATTGGCATTTGCAATTACTATTAATAAATCCTAAGTCCAAACAATGTCTGTTTGTGGCCTAGATATGAGCATACCATATTTCTCACACTTTTACAACTATACGTTGCATGCTCTCGAGTGGGTAAACCATCAAGTTTGTTTGTATTAACTAAAGACGGACTAACAAAAAGTATTGTTCACGCTGTAGCATTAAGGGATTAATATTATGTAATGAATTAATGATATAAATAATTGTTACTTAAAATAAATTATAATAAATTTTTTTAAAAAATGTTTGGTATTTTGTTATTTTTATATTCCCTCATCGTTCACAGCGCTCCATGCCTTTTTCACTCATACACCATATCCTCAGACACTTCCAATAAGTTAGTTACTTTTCTTTACACTAAAAATTCATTCAATTAATTCAAAAATTTACATATATATATATATATATATATATATATATATATATATATATATATATATATATATATATATATATATATCCTCCAAGTGGATCGCATAGAATAAAGG
Source organism: Rhynchophorus ferrugineus (assembly GCF_030347505.1). Taxonomy (NCBI): domain Eukaryota; kingdom Metazoa; phylum Arthropoda; class Insecta; order Coleoptera; family Curculionidae; genus Rhynchophorus; species Rhynchophorus ferrugineus. The sequence continues at coordinate 50,127,907 of NW_027472580.1, forward strand.
CATATTTATTACAAGAAACATCAAATAATTTTCAAAATAAAATATTCCAAACCCCATGGTCTAAAGCATTTAAATCGAGCAAATCTAAAACAATATCCCACCGCTCCCGTAAATCCTACCGTTACGGTACCGTTCCCATGGCTTTCCCTCCGCGGACTAAAAAAAACAGCACAAGAGGAAACGATGGAAAGACCCGAAAATCCAATAGATGTTATCTGGATTTTTTCCATTACCTGACATTATCTGTTTGATGAATGGGCCTGGAACGGGCGAAAGGCATCGCTTTCCGATTTCCTCCACCTTATTTCGTTTATCGAGAAATGAATTTATTGTCTTAGTCGGTTGGCCAGGTCTTCAAGTTTTTCTGGATCTGGAAAATGGCTGGATATCGTGATAGCGCAATGGATATGCGTGTATTTGACAGCGGAATAATAAAATCCGAGCCTATTCGATAAATTTTTCTCCTGTTATTATATAAAGACTGAGAATGTAATTTAAATTTCTTGTAAAATATTTTTGATATTGTTAATTACACACTTATCAATTTAATATTATTAATATTAATTTTGTGAAAGTTCTAAATTAAATATGAGGTATTTAGAATAATTTTCATATAATATAATATTTATATATTTTATATTTTTAATACATATTATTTTGCTAAAATCAACAAAACATTTTTTTGTCCTTTTGACGGGTGTGGATGTATACAGGACGGGGACAGACATAAACTATATATATAAAATAATAAATTAATATTTAAATAAAATTAATAATACACACAGGGGGATATAAGTATTAACCGTGTATATACAATTTAAAAATAAACACAAATGAAGGACTACAAACACAACTGTAGCGAAGTAAATGTTCAATTCAGATAGCTCAAATCAGCAGCCATACCGAAGTGGTAATGGTTATTTGGTCAGTAACACTAAATTTAGCACAAGCTAGATTCTATGGAAAAAATCGATTTCTCGTAGAAATCCGAGGAGTCTATCTGTATTTTCTCCTTTTAAAACATTTCTAAAATTTTACAGCCCATACTTGGTTCTAATTGAGATGAGTCATGAACAGTCATTCAGTATGTGGTAAACTTAAATAGTGACATGGTGACAAAACTCACACTGAGCAGGTGGGCTTGAAGTCATCAAGTGACCGTGCGAGTGGTCCAATCTCAGTCGATTCAAAGCTACGGCATAATGACGAAGGAAAGGTATGCGAAGAGAGGAGAAAAAATCAGCTTTAACCTAAAAGAGCCTATTGTGGTTGTCCCCCTGGGCCCAACGACATTGTATCTCGTTATTTATGAAACAGGAAACGAATGGGATAAGGTCAGTATGGATACAAGCATTTGTGATGGGTAAGGAGAGGAGGTGGCCGAATTATCCGCACTGTCCGCGCGCTCATTTCCCACTAACGTGAGAAGGGATCCACAGTAAACGTGTCGTGGTCCCATTCAAAAACAATTTTATTTAGAATGTTATTTAAAAATTGATATAACCGAATTTTTCCTGTTAAGTTCTTTCCTAAAAAAATGCGGTAATAGAAGTATAAACGTGAAGTATAAATGTGAAAGATCCATTTGATGCTTTTAGAGTAGCTGAGACTAGAAATAACTTGGGCTAAAACCATCATTACACAAAGTAGGGATGCCAAATATATATATTTTTGGACGATGTTTGTTTGAACGATTTATCGTTATTTTTATTATTGGATATTCTTAATTTTTCAATTTTTTAAATTTTAAAATATCTAACTTAATTTTAAAGATAATTAATTTTAATAATTAATTAATTTTAAAACTAACTTAATTTTTTTATATTCTTTTGGGCCGATATATAAATATATTTTTTTTTAAAGATAAAAATAAAATATCGATATTTTTCCTAATTATTGCAAAAATATTGATTTTTTCTCCGATATATCGATATCTCCTCCGAAATACCAATCCTAATACAAACTATGAAACAAGAGTTATCGTACAAGATTTTACATTATGACAACTATAAAACCAACTAGGAATTTTTCAAAGAGATACTATCTAAACCATTTAAGATCGATTAGTTAAAGAACGGATTTTTTTAAATTAAACTTCTAAAGGCATTATCATACTAGGTAACTGGAAAAACGTTCATATTCAAGTGTTTGTATTCTGATCATTTTTTATTTATAAGTTTTTATATCGGATATATTGATACGATATATATTAATCAAAATCTTTTTTATAATTATCGAAAACCTGCTTCCATCTTCCCACCCACAATAGGTAATCAGAAGGCACTATCCCTTGTGACGATTTCTATGTAGCTGTAACATAGTATTCTTCACTGCTACTGCAACTTATGGTCAAGCTGTGTTACGCAAGAAGTTAACAACATATGTTACCGTTTATTGTAGATTTTTTTCAACAATGAGTTATATACACTACACCTTAGTGATCTCACCAGCAAGATTTTATAGCCCTTAAATTTCCTATCTCTTTGCCGTGTCTGTGTGGACAGCTGTACTTGGTTAACTCATGCCTTTTTACTCTTAATATTGTCATAGTAAATCCACATTTCATTGCTAGTCACAATACGTCACAGCAATCTCATTCTTTTTTCCTAGTAAGCAATGTTAAAACCTTTCGAAATAACATTTTCAGTCAATTCGCGTGGTAGCCATTTTCTATCCTTTTTCTATCATTGCTATGGAATCTAAATGTCTGGAAACACTTCATTCGTCCACTGCCCAGTTGTCTGACAACTTTTAAGAATTTGATGTGGATTGGACACTTAATCTTCACGACTGTAATTTTGATCAAAATCATCAATCTAAACACAACATATTCATCTGATTTATCTCAGACGGAACCACTTACACTTACAAAACAGTATCCACAAGATCAATAGATTAATAAATTTAAGGAATTAAAGCTGAATCGCATTAATTTGTTAAATATAATAATTAGATTATTTTTAAAAAATGCATTGAATCCAAGGGGTTTTACGTTAAATGAGAATAAATTTAGAAAAATTAATAATGCATCAACATTAGTCTATTTTTTACTATTTCCTATCGCTATAGTATATAAATGAAAAAAAAAGTTAAAATAAAATTAAAACCAGGCCCAATTACATCTAACTGAAACAACCAACGTTTAAAATAAACAGAAAAAGGGTAACTTTTAGTTTTCACTCATCAACTAACTTGATTTGTAATAATTATCCCGTTCAAATTCTCTATACAGTTTTCGTAACTAATTCTGGTTGACAATGTGAATAAATCCGATAAGGCTTATCTGAAATTTAATTAACTAGGTTTGCCAAAAAATATTTTTCATTGTATTGTATTGCATTGTTGTTTGTAACTAAAATTTAAACAAATATTTTATTCAATAGTTTATTACATAAGTGATCCATTTTCTAAATTATATATAAAAAGCAAGCCAAAACGTGCGAAAAGTATAGAAAATGCTCAATTCGTAACCTGTAAAATGAACTCATGTTATTAAGGCATAAATCAAAATTCATTAAGTTGTCTGTAGCCAAGGTGAAATCAGGCAGTTTGACAATATACAGTAGACGACCCAAGGGACTACAGATGGGCGTAAATCAAATCAATCAATTACTTCAACACATCATAAGATATGGACAGAAATGTCCCGGACGTAACAATAAAAACGCGTTTATTTCGTTCAAAATTGGCTTTATTCATCAACGTAATCTCAATAAAGAGCCACATAATAATTCCAGTGCCGCTCTAACATTTCAATACCACTTTTGTAGAACGATTTATCTTTTGCCTCAAAATAGGCCTGTAACCAGTTGATCTCCACTCAGATGACGAGAGTTTTGTACAATGTATCATCCATTGTCACCAATCGACACAAAAATTCCGGTTTCTTACATTTAAACATGACCAAATACTACTCAGAATCATCAAAACGTTCTTATTTTTGTTTATTTAACAGCTAGCAAACGCGACGCGCACTTTGTACAGAGTTTTTTCATAGTCAAATAATCATGCAACATAAAACCAACACGTTCTTTTTATATATTTACAATGTTAGCTTACTCACCCAACTTCACTTTGCGATCATTCAGAACGTTTTCTGGCGTTACCACCTCATTTAGACGCCCACTGTGTTTTGCAACATCGGTGTCTCTACGATCATATTTTAAGGCAGCAAACCCACATTTTATTGTTGTCTCTGATGGAACGGAATCCTTATAACACTTTTCAAGTCATTGCTTCGCTTGAACAGTATTTATTCCCATCAAGCAGTATAAAATTAAGACACGAAATTGTTTTTGATCCATTGTTTTGAAAATAACAAAAGCAGTGTCACTCTTAGCACAATAATTTACACACTTATGAATAGAATATCATGAAATTTTAACAGCTTTCTTTTGAAGGTTAGTGTTGAATTACTTGATGTAAATCAGTAAATTCAGTAAATAATCGGAACTCTGGTTCAAGTTAATATATAAATCGTTCTTAAAGCTGTCAGTGATTCACGAAATTATAATCAGTTGGTTCTCGGGTATTCTTTATCTTTCTTTAAATAAAAGTAAACTGTTCCTTAAATGCTTATATTATACTTATGTTTACAGTTACGATACTATACAATATTATAAAATAACCGAAGAATCTTCGATCATACGGATCGATCTTATTTTATAAACTTGACAAAAAACTAGTCGTGAATATAAACTTATCGCGAATGCTTGCAAACCTATTTGTTCCCCCTACTTAAGATGGCGTATATGTCATATCCATTCTGAAACTATGCTATATCTGATGATCACCTTTTCTTGGAACCCATAGTCCACTTCTAAGGATTTTTCCTTTTTCCAAATAAACTAGAGATCAGGCAGCGGCAATAAATTAGTCAGAAGCCCAAAATACCGCCATAAAGCTATAAAAAGGCATATACCGTAAAAACGGAATTTTTGGAAACAAATATAATATTTTTATAAACATATTTAACAAATGCACTAATTTATCTCCCGGACATACTGAGTAGTTGAATAACTAACTAACTAATTGAAAAAACGATGAATGAAATATTTCATTTTTTTTAGACTTTTAGTTTTAGACCCGGGTATTATTAGATCAAACCAACTCGATATTAGATCCACCAAAAGGATGTACGTAGCCATTATAACCTCTAAATACTTATAATAATACATTTCCATCTGAGTCTCGATTGTATTATCGTCCACCAATTTACCTTTGATAGTTAAGAATGTTAAATATGAAAAGAAACAGCCCTACCTGGACACTGAATAGATACCGGTCACCACGTTTAAAGCTATTTGGAAAGAAAACATCGATGTATTTCAGGATTTATAAAAACCAATACAATCTCCTCGAAAACAATTGTACAAAAACAATAAGACCACCTGCAAATTATTCATCCGTTTTTTAATTTATTAACAGATCATCAACCATAACATAACTTAATTAATAACATAAATTAATAAACATTCAGTGTTATAGTTCTCAGACTCAAGATGCAAGCTCCAATCCGGAAACCAATAATTGAAAATGAAATGTTTGGATAAATTTAATTTAGTTTAAAATACTCAAATTCTTTGTGGTGTATTTATTAAAGAAACTTGTTATTTAACTTCATTAATAATTGTTTCTCACTTTTTTATTATTATTCGTAAATTATTTTTATGATTAAGGGCGGTTAACAATTTAACTTACAATAAATCAAGTAAGTAACAATATTTGTAAATAAGTTGAGAATCCGTAATTTATCACAACGATTGTTACTTAAGTAATTGATTGGGAAATTTAAATAAGTATATGTATCGAAAACAATTTGATTATGCAAAATAATGAAAGAGAGATCTAATTTCTTGTTAGCATTGCTTAAAAAGATTTAAACTTCATTACCTAGCCCCTATTAATACTCGAAGAGGTGGACCGTCCCCCAAATTGTCCATACCCCATGTTATCAATTTATAAGCAACCCTTTCCATTTAGGTCCTGAAGACGTAACTGATTTAAAAATCTATTTCTGCACAGCGTATGGCCAATTAACTGTGTAATATCGCAATATATAGCACTCGTTAGGAGACAGCTGTACGCCTCATCATCGTTTAATAGTTGGCATGTGCGTAACAGTTTGGAAAAGTTAAAAGGCCTCTTGAATTAATTTAAATGTGACATCGGCAAAATATTTTGATTAAAGATTTGGTTTTATTATTATTATATTTTTTGTCGTTATGTTTTGCATATATTTTAATCAGCCTAGCCTAACTGTTATAATATTTCTCTACAAAAAAAAATAGCTTTCTATTTTCGAAGATTCGAAAGAGTAGAGAATATAAGTTTATGTTGTACCAATTTCTCTCAATGAATGCGTTTTCATAGTTTAAAATGATTAGAATATATCATATATTAGTAGATGAATTTAAAAGTTTCGTTGTTGAAGATATAGTTTTACTTTTTCATTCCAGAAGAGGTTTTGCTAATTGTGAAACTGGAGATTGAGAATTGTTTATATTATATTACAATTGTTAACTATTTTTTAATCTGTATTAGATTAATATTTAAATATTACTCATTGATATCAGATTAATGATGAAGGGCAAACACATGACACTTTACTGTGTCCTTATTAAAAACATGTTTTAATATTTATTATTTTTATTAGGTTTACTTTTTACAATGTCATTAAATTTTCATTTACTGACAGTTATTTATTTCTTTATTATATATAGTTATTATATTTCTTTATTATGTTAAATTAATAATTAATTATTAATTAAATTAAAATGTCTAAATTCTTCTCGTGTTTTAAGAAATATAGACCCGGTGAAGTCAGAGCGGTATAATATAAAAATGGAGAAGGTAAAATCAGTTTTGCCTCATAAATGGCCTTACATTTACTAGATATATGAGCAATACTTATTCAATGATCCCATGCTAAAGCACGTTTGAAAGGTAACAATTCATAGAATATTTTAAATATAATGGAAGGGTCATTTGATTACTAAATAGTAATTAGTAATAACTAGTGTTGGAAACTATCGACTGAAATTGACTATCGACTGTTTAGTAATTGACTACTTTTTACCATCGACTGTTTTCAGTCGCTATTTTTGGCCCGTCTGATTTTGTTACTATTTACTATCGACTGTTTCAGTCGTACATTTAGTTACTATTTTTGGTTCTACTTTTTACATTCTATTGATTTTTAATATTCTGGGTCTGTTATACTAGCCGCGAACTTGACAAAAATGTAACCAATTTATGCTTACATATATTTATATGTAATATATGTAGTTTTGTGATTGTTTTTGGTAGTTTGCTTGTAAATAACAATATATTGTTTATTAATATTATAGCATTTTGGTACGATATGTTTCAAGGTTGTTAATGTAATAGGGTAAAAAAATTAAAATTGGGAATGATAAACAGTAAAATATTTGACTGTTTTTATGGTAATAATAGGTAATAATTCAATTACTCTCTGGATTGTTGTTAAAAAATGTTTCTGTACAATAATAAATAAACCTTTTATCATTTCATTCAGATAATTTTTAATTATGTCATGGATTAGTTTTTTTTCTATGTTTATAACATATACCTATGTTTAATTTTTATATAGTATTTATAGTTCTTGTACATCTTTAGTTTTTAGGTTTTGTTTAAGTTCCATTGTATTGTCTATCTTTATTATAGCATATTATTTAAAAATAGCAATTAACACATTAAAATACAATAAAACATTTGTGGGATATTATTCCATTCCATAGAAAAAGTCTATTCCTTTTTACAGATCCACAGAACATTCAAATATAAAAGTAATTCTACTTCCGTTAAAATTAAATTATAAATTGCATGTAATGTATTATTATTATAATAGTATTCAATAGTTTTTTTTTTTATTAAAATTTTAAGGAATGTATACATCTCCGTCTCCCTTTTACTACCGTTGGAAAATATAAGCACATATAAAATTAACTGCCCCAAGCAATTATCTCCATCCTTTTCTCTCTCACAATTTATACAAGAAAGGATTCGTGCATCTTCGTCTGACATCACGAATTGAAAAAAAGAGTCGAACCGTGCATTTAAGTAATTACTATTTTCAGTCGCTAGTTTCTATCGCTCTCTATCGACTGTTTCGACTGTTTTTAGTCGATAGTTCCCAACGCTAGTAATAACTAGTTAGTTATTAGTCAAAAGTAATTCCGCTTTGAAAATAAATATTCTGAAAGATGATTATAGTCATATTCATTATCAAAAGTACAGAAGGCCCGACTGTGTGAGTGATCAAGTGAACACGAGTGTTAAAATTGGTTTGCTAGTTTTTGTTCCGATATTAAAATTTCGCAACATTGCTAAACTAAACAATAAAATAATTTGAATCATTTACATTAGACAGGATAAGATGCAGATGTTAAATATTTAATGGCTCGGAAAAAATTTAATCAGACTACTACTTATTCCAGTCTATGCAAAGATTTCTAAATGGTTAAAAACTGAACTCAAAAGATCAATTCAAAACGCTTCGTTCAATTCTGAAATCGACTTATTGCCCAAACTGAACGAAACAGAAAAAGCATATCGCTTCCATTGAATTAACAGATTGGAAAAGGTCGAAAGAGTTTTGTGCTCAGCAACACATTAAATCATTCACTGTTTTTTAGTACTAGATAATGGAAATAAGCCAACAATAATATAAAAGCACATTGCCAAGTTTTCGTCCAGATAGCTTCAAAGTTTTACAGTGAAAAAACTATACTTTTACCAAAAAAAATGGCAGAAGGTTATTGATTAAAACGGTACATATAGTCTATACAAAGTTTTTTTTATATATGCGTCATCGAAATTTGTGACGTCAAAACTGTATGAAAAGGTCAACGAACAAGAATGCAATAAGAGGACGACATATTGAACTAAATATTAAAAATGGTCATCGTTTTAATACCATCATAGTACATTCAACCAAACTAATATCAGAACGTGACACAGACGGATTTTTTAGCTGGAAAACGTCGAAATCAAACCAGACCCATCCATCTGCATCGGCCTGTCAATTGCCAGACTAATACGTCGAAGGATCAAAATCAGACAGAATCATAAATAATCGCATCAGTAGAGTGCGCGTATCGATAATATTGTAACTGATTAGATTTAAAATCTGACTCATGTCTGTAATCGGTCATTTGGAATGACAGCATCGAACGGAGAGGGTGAGACTGAGAACAATGTTATGTACGATAAAGGGGTAGATAATTTACACCGATCCTTTTCTAAGGCTATTTTCCCTCAAACAAATATTAATAATATAATTCCAAATAAAATATAAACTTTATAGTAGCCCAACAATCTATCGAACTGTCTTATTAATGTAAGTGAAAGAATGAATCACAATGATCAGATTATAATTTTTCCACTTTAAAAGGAAATCTGCCTTTCACAATTCCTACTACCTATAACTGAGCTATTTCTCGTCTATTTTGCAGTAATATACATCTGCAATAACCTTTTCATTCGACTTTAGAATATATTAACATTATACCTTAGTGGTCCCACCATATGCACAGCAAGACTTTATTGTCATGGATCCTAACTACTAAGTGGTCTGAAAATTCTTTGTAAGTTTGTCGTGAAAGTTTGTCCCATAAGTTTTGCATTTCATTGTCTTAGAACTTTTTGATCCTTCAGTCATGTTTTGCCCTTAATATCAACGTCAATCTAGCCAATGTTGATTATATTTTACTTGATTGAGAAACAGGACTTATTATTATTGTTGATTTTTTAATTAAAACATAAATACTGATTACTTCATTTTCACATAATCGGGGGGATGATGGGCTGGAAATTATATTAAAAATTTATATTAAGCTTAAGGTTATGATATTTCCGAAATCAAAGATAAGCAGAGAGGCGTAACCGTTGTGGTCTTTTGTGCCTTCTGCCAGCATGGTAATATTTAAATTACCATGCTGTCTTGATACCATCCCTCAACGGTCTACCCCTTTAGGATATAAAGTTTCACCTTTAAAAAAATCAGTTATCTATTTTTGTAGAATCAGAAACTAGAAAAGATATAATTTCCTCACTCTGGGTAATAATTACATAAAAGCCAAACAATCTGCTAAAATATTAGGCCAAAGGTGGACTACTATCTCTCCTGGAGAGGCATACTGAATACCAAAAACATCTAAGAATCTTAATATTATTAAATACTTATCCTGAAGAAATCTAGGCATTTATTAATCTTTGATATTCATATTATACCAGGTCCCTATATAATGCGCATCTACTACTTTATGAAAATAAAATTAATACTAAATACTGCCTTGAGAACAACACTGGAAACCTTTAAATCTAGGATGCAGTACCTCTCGGCTCAAGCACTTACATTTCGAAGAATCACACCAGCTCTCAAATAATATATAAAAATCATTACCCAGTGTACTAGCTCTGAAGTCACAAACTCATATATAGTCCAGGCACATAATTAACACATTCCAACACTAAACTAATATATCAATAAAAATGAATATACCTCATCTAATCCAGAGTTGAATCCCATTTCAGCATCAATTTCATATCTGAGCCGCCATCGACTTTGTCCATTATCAAAATAATTTAGACATTAGTGTTTTATACTGAACGAAATTTAAATTCACTAACATTTCAAAAATCAGTCCTTCAAGCCCTATCAGAATACCCAAATTGTAAGGTTGTTTATATGGATGGTTCTCAGTCCTCTATACCAGCAAACAATATATCGTATATTTCCATTATTCTTACTCCTAAAATGCTCGCAATAAAAGAGACCGTAAACCTTATAATATCTCTTATAGACATACTAAAAACCTGATAAAAATCACTGCAAACTAACGAATAATCTATTTTCCTAACTTGCGCTATTAGTACAAACTGTTGAGTTATACAATCCGGTTATTTATGAACAAAACAGCATTGTGTTCGTCTGGATCTCAGCCACAATGACAAACCTGGGAATTAATTGGTTGATAACCTCGCCAACGCTGCAAGTTACAAATGCGTTATGTCATAAATATTTTCGCTATTTATATATCATAAGCCTCGAGTATGTTGAGTAGGACCTACTGAAAAAGGAAAACAAGCTTTGGTCCATTAAGAAGGACTTCTTTTCCTCCGCTCTCTCCTTAGAAAGGAGAGATTTACAAATAAAATTGAACAGACTGCTGATTGATCACTGCCAATTTATCCATTCCTTATTAATGGATCGAACTGAGAGACATATCGTGCCAATTATATAACTTATTAACTATCAGATTAAGTCATGGCTTTTCTGATTTATTGAGGTATGTGTTCTTTTCTCAAAATATGTCCAAATTAATTCTTTAAAGAAATCTGTTTTTTATAAATATAATATTACCTTATACATATTTTTAGATTACTTTTATCGATACACAACTTTGTTTATTCATTTAATTATTTATTTGTATGTCTAGTTATTGATTTTATATATTCATTTTTAAATAATAAAAATTGTTAGAGCGTTGTTACCTAATTGTTTTGGGGTTCCTTGGAATACGCAACAGATGGAGGAATTCGGTCCTCTGAGTTTTCGTTAATATTTCTTAGTATTGGTTAACAGCCTCCAAAAAAATGCTAACACGTTGAAGAGACTCCAAAGCAGTAATACAAATCAATCAATCACCATTTTATCGACGTAAAAATTATATTTACTAAATAATCTCAAAAAACGGGCAGGTAAATTACATTTTTAGATACAAGTATTTCGGCATCTCAACCTTTTCAACTGTTTTAAAGCGAACCATTAATAACCACAGAAAAAAGTGTTTAAAAAGTTTTTAAAAATATTAACAATGTATTTTAGTCTGCTTTTTATTAACTACTACAGCTAATCTACTTTTTATTACCAATTTTGTATCACAACTCTAGGCATTAAACTTAGAGACAGTTCTTCTTATTCAGAATTTTTACTGGCATGGTTCAATTGATTGTAATTTCTGTGTGACTAGATCCGATTTTACAATATTGCTTGTAGACACCCACAAATAATTGCTCTAGATTATATTAAAATAATTATTGGCATTATTGATTATCCATTATTAAAGAGTTCTTTAATCTCTAAAAAACATTACCTGATTAACTCAACATAATTTGACATATTTCACTGATAAGTTCGCGAGAGAACGAAAACCTGAAATTGGCTAAGACATCAAGTGTTAAAAATATAACGAAAATGTTAACACAAAATGGTACATTTATTGAGTGAACCTTGTATATAAAAATATAAGCTATATTTTAGACTACAGCGCAATTTATTGGCAATTCGATACAAGTAACATTGTAATAAAAAATGTCGAAATAACAAAAGTTAAGAATAGATCCTGTAACAAATTCCAAATCTCATAGAAAATGATACGTTATTATATAAAATATTTAGAATATATCATATTTCATGGAAATACTTTCTAAAAAAAATTACTTTTCATTTTCGTGGTGTCGAAGTAAACAACAACATTAACTGTAACTTTCTGGATATTGCACCATAAACTTTATGCTTTTATCGTATGGGTCTCATTTTCATCCTCATCCACTAGACAGATTCATTATTTAGCTCGTTATTCTTACTTCGCAACTGCTGAAACATTAATAGGCGATCCCTTGGCAACAAGAAAAAAACTTTCCTTAAGATGGGTATTACAATCATAAATAATCCCATTTTGGAGGTTGATATGGTCAACGAGTTCAAATTTATAGAGGCAACAAAATTCTGATAAATAGGAATAAAAAGAATATTATATTCGTTAGCTTAATATTTGAACATAACTTATCAGCTTGCATACTGGAAAGTTACTAGCCAACCGCAATTAAAAATACCTTTACATATTAGACAGAGTTTGGTAAGAAATGCGTGTAATTTCAGACACGAAAGATAAAGGTATCTAAATTAGAATATAAAAACAATATTAACTTAAGATGATGAAATATAATCGGAACTTAGTATATTACTATCAATGTATAATTAAAAGTGTAATAGTATGTTTGTGTAACTAACTTGTTTTATGTAACTAACACAACTGTTTACACAAATCTAATTTTGTTTAGCCCTAATTAAAACTTCCAAATTTCCGAATTCGTTGACTCGTAGCAAAGTTCCACCTCCTGCCATTTAATCCGCCATGTATCCGTTTAACAAGGCGGGAATTTTAAGTAGACCCGTCTCCGAAGTAGCCTAATTGAGTTGGGGGGGCTCCGAGCAAGCTGACATTATGGTTTTGTGCAACGGTGCAGACCCCCCAATGATCTCAGCCAGCAACTCCTGGTTTCAAACCTAATGGCGGGAAAGGAGTTCCCCCGTCGGTAAAGAAAAAGTAAAAGGACGGTTTCGGGAAGAAAAATGGATATCATATGCGTAAATCCCACGAAAGTACGTTCGATATTTATGTGATGAAACCCATTTATTATTCACCTTCACTTCCTTGCCCTCTTACTTATTCTTGAAGACAATGAAGTAATCAAATGAACAATATTCGAAGAAGTTATCTCCCTCTCAGTTATATATATATATGTATATATATATATATATATATATATATATATATATATATATATATATAATATATATATATATATATATATATATATATGATATATATATATATATATATATATATATATATATATATATATATATATATATATATATATATATACCTTTATCTTTCGTATCTGAAATTATATGCATTACTTTCCAAACTCTGTCTAATATGTAGAAATATTTTTAATTGCGGTTGGCTAGTAACTTTCCAGTATGCAAGCTGATAAGTTATGTTCAATTATTAAGCTCACGATATATATATATATATATATATATATATATATATATATATATATATATATATATATATATATATATATATATAATTTTTTTTTCTTTATTCCTATTTTTCATTATATGGGATACACCTTTACTAGGCCTACCCATTGTAATAATTAATAAAATAACTGCGTAATTTATTGCGGGGAAGGGGGTTTTCACATATTTTGTATCTAAAATAACCAGATATTTGTTTATAATGTTATTGCTGAGCTGATGTGACGGAACATTGGAAGTCGTTCATTGCAAAAGCTATTGTTTAATTTTTAAGCACAAACTATATCATATGAGAAGTCGTAGAAATATAACAGGCAATTGCTTCTATGGTGTAAAGGTCAGAGCATTCAGCTCAAACGTGAAGGTCGCGGATTCGATTCCCTATGGGGATATACAACATTTTGTTGTTCTAGTTTGGTTAGGACATATCTCAAATCTGTTAGGCTAGGTAGCGGACCCCGGGGCCTGAAGCATTCCTTATTTTAAATTATGTTTTTTCTTTATTCCTATTTTTACTTATATGGGATGCACCTTTACTTGGCCTACCCATTGTAATACGTGCCGAGCAAAAACAACACAAAAATAATAATATAAGTTTGTGACATACACAAAATTAACTTACGAACAAAACAAATATAATTTTTTGCTCATATCGACTTCAAAGTAATCAGTTGGTAGTAGTTAAAATAATACTGTATATAGATGAATAGGTTCAAGTAGGTATTAACCTAAACTGTGTGTATATAGCAGAATATAAAATGCGTGTAGTAGATAGGTTAAATAAGGTATTTGTTTATTTTTATTTAGTTATTACAACGATTATTATGTACTTATATTATTGATATTGATATTGAAAATATGAATGAAAGTAAGATATGGTAAAAGTAACATCATATATTTATAAATTATTTAATAATAGTTAAGACCCTTGTATGGTTGATGAAAAACATATTAAGTAATTTCTAATAGATAGCTTTAAAATCATATACTTCTAGTAGTATTTACTCAGTGCTACAATTTCATATTATAGAGCATTCAAAACAAAATAACACTCCATGGCGTATAAGAGTAACGCTATTCATTTTAAGTCAAAAGTTATTGTGTTTTGAAAATTCCGGCGATTCCAGAAGGTCATCCTCAACATATTTTACTTTTTCACATGCAAAAATAAAACTTGTAGTGCTGAATCATCATAAACTATGTGGTATTTATGTGAACAGTGGAAATGAGAGTAAAGGTCAGAGTAGGTTTTCTCGTTATCATTCCGTATTCGAAGTTAGAATGATCAATCCTTGAATAATCAATGAAATTACAGACGACGATAAAAGAAACGCGACACTTGTCTCACCAGTATTAATAGATCAAGTTTCTACTTGTGAATCACTACCAAAACGAAACGGAATTGAGTTATTTTTGAAACGGTTTATTACAAAAGATATAAATAAGCGATTTAAGTTCTGAATGCCATGATAAGACCTCATGTAGTACGACTTCAGTATGACTCTAACAATATTCCTATGAAGAGCTCACCTGAAATAAGACTTAGTAATTCAATAGTAAGGGAATTATATATCTATCCAGAAAAGTGGCAAAAGGTTGAAATGTATATAACTAACTTCGCTTTGAGCGATAACAAAACAAAATTATTTTTGTCCCAACCAATTATATAAAACAAATATTTGACAAGAATGGATTACTATTCAAAGCTTTTAATTGATGCTTTTAATTGAGTACGTTTGAACTTATTTTAAATTGTACCATAATAAGCGAAAAAAAATTAATGAAATATAATCAGTTTTATCCTACTCAACATTAGTTTTTCAAATACCTTAGATAATACTGGTAGCGGTGTGTCTATAGGATTTTTATTTTATTTAGTGATTTTTCAGATTTTGGGATTCTGATAATTTCAGCTTTCATTTCCATCATCTTCCATACGTCTGGCATATGCTTTAGTCAAAATGCTGTACCATCTTGTTACTTTTTGCACTAAATCTGCTGTTATTAAGCTTTTTTGGATTAATGTCACCTTTAATAATTTTTAACTAAGTTAACATTATATGTCTATTCTATGGCAAATTACACTCAGTATCAGTTTTGTTTGGTTTGAAGGTTTTTCTAGATGATCAACAAAAGCTTCAGCTTTTTCTTGATTGCTGTGTGCCCGATTTTCACATAGGCATATGCACTGTGTAGACATAATCATTTTAGGTACTTGGTGGTTTTCCAGAGCGATTAATTTGTGTCCTTGTCTAGCAGAGGATTTCTCAGATAGTTATTTATGGATATTTGTTTTGGTTTGGTTTTATTTTCAGGCGCTCTATTTTGTTACCTTTTTTTCATATCTCTCGTTCAGCTACCATTTCCCTGATTTCTTTCAGATAATTAATTCCTTTTATTATTATCTTAATATCTGGAGCATTAGTCCAAGCAGCTTGTTGGATATCTACATCAAATTTTTCTGCTTAAAAATATAATTGTTCTTTGACATTTTTAATTGATGGGTTTAATTAACTTTTTGCTCGTCGTCATATAATTATCAGATATCCAATCCTACATAACTCAATCAAACCTGTCGATTCACTAATAAAGCCGACTACCATATATTAGTCCAGAAAAAAGGCTAGGAAAATCCGCAGGAGTTTTCGAGAGTCTGCATTAAAGGAAATAAAACGCATAACAAAGAAAACGTTTTTGGTGTACAGTTTATACCACTTATGAAAAAACAAGAATATCCTCATCATTATCAAATTAAAGGAAAGAAAAAGCCTCATAAACACAGTGAAACATATGTTGACGGTACAAGGAACCTCCAACTTCCACTCAACAAAATTCATTTGGGTCTAAAAATATGGAGTATCAAGATAAATGACACAAAATCTACCTACGTAACGAATTACCCTGCGTAGAAGAACTTAATGATATATATCTGGAAATACATCTGGATCGATGTTTAACTTGGAAGAAACATATATTAATAAAGCCTAGATAACTATATATAAATAGTATAAATTAAACTGAACCAGATATATAGGCTTATAAGGCGCAAATCTATTATCCTTAGGTAACAAAATATTGCTGTACATGTCAATCCTTACACCTATATAGTCGTACGGTATAGAACTGTGGGGTACAACTAGCAAATAGATCACAGCATCCTTCGGACATTCCAAAATAAAGTGCTACATGTCATTATTGATGCTCCATATTATGCCATAACAAACTAATTCAGCTACTAAACTAACTAGCATCTGGCCTAATTAATAAACACATAGAATAGTTTATTGAATTACATAGAGTAGTAATTAAATTAAGTTCCATATAATAAATTTGTACAGGGGATTACTTACTGAACTTTTACAAGTTATTGTATAATGTATATAACATGAAATACTTATTCGCCCTTGAAAAAATTGTTGAATTATTAGAGAATAATAAAGGACAAAAATCTTTACCATTTTTTCTTTCGCAATCAGTAATAAAAGCAGTGCGCGCAACTCTTTACAGTAAATTGTCGTACTAATTAAGTTGGAATTAACTATACTTGATATTACTTGGAATAATTACTCAAATAAATAAAAATAACTATAACTACAAAAATTTTATTCAAGATATAATCGCAAAAATAGTAAATTAAAGTACAACTGTTATATTTTACACAATTTAGAGGACAAATTTTTATACATTCAAAAAAGTGCTCAATTATAACGAGACTTTCTTAAATCCTGAATATCAATCAGCCTTAAATTTATTCGAAACGATGTAAGTTCATAGGAATGTCGGTGTTCTCCACGCCAAAACGCCCCCTCTGCAGTAAGAAAGAAACATAACAGCGTTCCCAGTTAAATCGGAGTCATCCATTACACTCGATGGAGACATGGCAAAAATCGTAATTGCCAAATTAAGCTCGCTAATTTTTCGATTAAGTAGTGAAATACGGCGGCAACCAGACTGAAATATGGCGCCCATAATGCGGGTTGGCAATGAGGAAACGTAACCCGGTAAGTTTCGTCTTGGGGGAAGCGACGGAAAATATTAATTTTAGGGTCCCATAGGGACCAGTTCGCAGCAAAGATGTTCCGGTTAGTTAAAGCAGATTTTCGTGGGTGTTATTGTTGACGAAATGGCGAAGGAAATTTAAAACTAAAATTACTTTGTACTATTACACAATTCAATTAATACATATAGTATTATCTATTTGCAAACATTTAAAATTCACACTATTTCACTGTTTCATATTTCAAAGAACATCATGATTATATCAGTAGAACTTGAAAAAAAGGAGAGCTAGCTGCATATCATTTTCGCTAACATTTAAAACAATAAAATCTTAAAAGCTTTTTAAACATCGTTTTAACACTATGGGTAAGACTTCGTCATAATCCTGAATAAAGCAAATAATGCGAAACAGTGAAAAACAAGTACAAGGATAACTTCCAAACTAGTAAAACGTTATACTTAGATTATTGTATATCCGCATTGTTTATTTATGTTTGAACTTATTGACTTATTAGAAAGTAAAAAATATTTTAATTAATTAGATCTTACGTTAGATATGGTTAGTACAATCTTAGTTTATAAATTAATGTATTACGACTATTATGTTGCACTTTCATTAATAGTATGTATGTATTTCGCAAATTAAAATAAAACTATTACTTACGCTGAAGTTAAGAGTAACCCTAGTATGTTATACTATAGAAGTACAAGTAGGTCTACTGCTTTTTCTTTATGTTTGTTTTGTTACTATTATGTATTAATACGAAATATTGTATAACTTCGGAATGTCATTTGATTTCGAAGTTATTGTGTAACTTTTCGTTGGTTAAGTATTCATAACTAATCATAGTACTTTGTTTTGACAACGGTGAATTACTAGTTAGTTTGATGTTTTAGTGCAACCCCATACTTGCATCCCATAGGTCCAAATAGGCTTTATGATTGACTGATCCAATCTCTTTAATTTTAGGTCAAGTTGAGAGTATCATCCAACTAACCAGTGCAGTGGTTTGATTTTGAATCTGATCTACTCTGCTTTTTGTCTAACATGATGTATGTTTCTAATTTAACCTACCATTGAAATCAATGCCGAGGTATTTAACTGATTCTGCTCCAATTCTGCTCCAACCTAACTCAAATTAAAGTTCTGCTAAAAATAAGTGAATATTGTTAAAAACTTTAGATCAACATAACGAATGTTTTATAAATAATGATTCTAATTACATATATAGCAATGTAATAAGTTCAAGGAAAATAGGAAACTTAATTAATGGTTCTAAAACAAGTACTGAACTAAAAGCAACAGTTAAATAAGCTAAATTGTAATAGTCATTTCACACTAAGTGTGATTACAATATTCACAAAAATATATGGAAAAATATTATTTCATGAATTAAAAGAGAAATCTTAACCCTCTCATTATATCCCAGACGTTAACTTTTTTAAATATATTTGTTCCATACATAATAATATATATACAAAGTGTCAGTGTAACGTCGAAGATATTATGTAGCAAATGTAGCAAAATATGCTTTTAAAAAATCAAATAATGAATAGTATGACAAGTGATCGGAATAACACTATTGTAACGCAACAACAAGTTATTTATGACTCGATTTTTGATAATCTGTATCTGTAAAATATATTTTGTAAATCTTTAGATAAAGTGTCTTACTCATAAACAACAAAACACATTTACCAAATTCTAGAAAAACTCAAATATTGCATTAATAGTTATTACATATGTTATCACGTTCTTGTGATAATTGATTCAATATTCTACTAAATACGTAAAAAATAAAATTATTTAATAAACGTAAACCATAAAATTTTTAAAAATACTTTAAAGTAATTAGTTATTCACTTTTACTAAAATTGTTGAAAATATATAACATATTAATTATAATCTATATAACATCGAAGCAATAATTATCGATTAGAGTCTTACGATTCCATGACGAATATTTTACGAATTATTTAAAATTTACTTTTGTTATCTCCAAATATTTTTATAAAAACATCACTTAATTAATTTTTAACTAATATGATGGAATTTCCGAGGTATTAATAGGTACTTATTAGATAGGAAAGTGCTAAAACAATTAAATTATAATAAATTATCAAAGTGTTACTGGGGTATTTTCTGATAAAATGGAACGTTATTTTATCCAAGACAATGGAAGTTTTATTATTATGAGGTGACACATTAATAGTGTTTCATTATTTAAAGATATAAATAATAAAGTGATATTTTTCTAGTATTTTTCGTTATATTTAATAATGCATAATTTATTAGAAAAAATGGGAATACCTATGCAGTTGAATTTATCAGTTTGGTAAAATAGGGAATGTTTTGTAAGGAATGGAGGAATTGCCAGCTCACTAAGCTAACAGCTCACAGCTTGCTAACATAATATTAAGCACACATGTTACTACGCAGATGTTTCAAATATCTTCTTATTCATTATGACATCAAGTACCCGTGAAGGAAATAACTTGCTTATTTGAACTTAGATTGAACTATCTGTATGTTCGTTTCAAAGTATTATTGCTGTCTTAGAAGACTAAAAACTTTGCTCAGATACCTTTTCTATAGCACTTATTAAGCATAATTATAAAGAACAATGAAGATCAATAAAACTGAAGAACAATATTAAATAATATAAAGACTTTATTAAAAAAACACGCGAAATACAGACAGGCACTGTAAAAATTCGTACAAAATCTAAAGTGTACACAGTTATTACTAAATTACACCCAACCAGATATGCATTAGAAAAAAAGAAAATCACTTATAAGGAATAATTGAAGAATACTTTAATGCCATATATACGCTCTGGGGGTCGAGACATATCAGCGCAAAGGCTTCAACTTATCACATCTAAATGACACAACTACTACTGAAAAACCAAGTTGAATTGATCACTCTCCTATTATTTTGACAATGAGCGAAACAATAATAAATATAATTAATTTGTTATCACTAATTAACAAATGAAAATACTAAACTGTTTATCCACTGTAAACAAGTAAACAACTAGATATGGAAGCAGAATTGCTGGTGGCCATTTTACAAAAAACAATATGGAACAATGCTCCGATATTAATTTACACAAAGAAATAATATCTGCCCAAGAGAAATTAGAAGGCTTGTAGCAATTAAGCATAAAGCAAGAAAAGATGCCAATAAAGCAATTAATAAAAATGTCGCTATTACTATTACGTCCAATTGTTCTTAAAACGTCTCGAATCAATTATCGAAGAAAAGCAACTAATCCCAACTCACCAATTTGGATTTAGAAATAAAAACTGGACGATTGATCGAGTACATCCCATTATGCATTTAATTAAGAAAATAATGTTTGAAAAAATTTAAATTTCTTCAACTACATTTCTAGACGTAACTCAAGCCTTTGATAAAGTATAACGCGAGAGCATTGAATACAAATTAGAAAGTAAATTACCTAGTCAAATAATCCAGATTGTAAAATCCTACCTTACAGATCATTATATTACTGAGTGGACTAAAAAATAGCAAATAAAATAAAGTCCTACGAAGTCTCCACACGTGGATTTCACATACAGAAAGACCTACCAGTTACAATTGGTTCTTTAGTAATCCCATATGTACACACTGCAAAATAGTTGCATATGACATTGAATATTCAGCTCAAATAGCCAAAATAAGTAATAAATAACACGGACTTTTAGTCTACTTTAAATATATTTTGTTTTACAGAGAGAAATGGCGACTTGTTCAACGGCGATACAAAGTAGCACTCATAAAAAAAATAGAAATTTCACAATATAGGCAACCTTGGAGAAATGTTTTGTTGAGTTCAATCAACTGTAGAGCTGCGATCGCAAATTGTGATTGGCTAGCTTAAATTCCTGGTGCCGCCACTAACATGAAATGTGATTGGTCGATCAAATTGTGTAAAATCAGCATTTTCTATGGGCGTCCATTTTTATGTTGTTGTTTGTAGGTTATGGTTTTTGTTTAGATCACGAAATTTTCGTTTTACGTTGTGCATATTTTCATTTTTACATTAATTATTATGGAGTAATAATATAAAAATTGATGACAATGCGTCAGTGTAGTAAAAGATGTAGTGTACCGGGGTAAAATTCTACTATGGAAATTAGACATCGTTTCCCAAAGAATGATCTCGCTCCTTTCCAGAAATGGGTTGATCAAGTAAGTAGTAGTAAGTTACCTGGGTAAACCACAATGCAAATATATCAACGTCATGGTGTTTATTATGGACATTTTAGTGAAAAATTTAGAATTATTTTTCCTTCACGAACAGGTATTAGGGTAAATGCATATCCATCATTGGTTTTATCAGGTACATATAAAATTATCTATCTACTACATGTCTGTTTATATATTGTTGTTTACAGAAATTCAAAACCTTATGAAGATGTTAGTAGTAATAAAATTCAATTAATCTACCAAGTTGTTCGTATGCTGTCAGTGTAATGTCTCTACATAAAGAAGTCTTACAAGAAGGTAACAATTAATATAACTAGATAATTAATAGTAATAAATACTACTTTTAATTGTAAAATATCCCTAAAATATTTGCAATACTTTAACATTTTAGAACAATCAGTGTTCAATCATTTTATAGTAGAGGAATTATATATTTAAATTTGATTGCCTTGTTAAGAAAATATTTGTTATGGTGCCATCAATAAATTTAATTGCTACTTTTAGGGGATTTATTACCTTAAAGAAATCTATTTTGTCTAAATTTAGAAATAACTACATTTGTTTAACAAATCTTAACCAAGATTGCTTAAAGAATTTTGTTGGATCTATTAGAGGTCATGGAGGTAGAAACAGCATCCTTCCCCTAGTATGTTCGAGAAATTTTTAAAAGGGTTCATCACTTCAATTTTTTCACATCATTCTCCCGAAGAAAATTGTGAAGATGAACATGTTAGATAACTTATATTCTTTTTTAACGGGAGATCTAGTACCACTTGAGGTTGTTAAATCACCAGTTGAGTCTATATTTTCAGTTCCAGAGAATTTTGCTCTGAGGAAAACGAGTCTAATATTGTATTTTAGTCTTATTTCAGGCTATTTAACAAAACTTCTGAAAAAGAGGCAACATGCAATATTTGTCTATATTCTATATTAAGTAGTTCCACAGATTAAATACTCTAAAATCTAAATATTTTTAAAAAACACATAAATTTTTAGTGTTTCAACTGTCCAATCCATAATGATTTTCAATGCCAAATTTTAAGTTATTATGAAGTGTGATTGTATTTTTGGTTTAATGAAGTTAATGCAATATCAACAGGGAAGGATTTAAAGTTTACCTTCAATATATCAAGATAAGTTAGAACTCTAATAGATCCCATAAAATTGATGGCACTAAACATATATGGGAAGGCGTTATAGAAGAATTATAGATATTTTAATATTGCCTAGAATAGAGTTCATAATTGTTTTTTTTTTGCTTTTTGTTTATATATATTTATATTATTTACACTTATGTATATTTGTATAGGATTTTATTTTAATAAATTAATTTTAAAATTTAAATTTGATTTTTATTTAACTACTATTGGCCAATAAGTGTGACGTCACAAAATAATCAGGGGAAATGGCAGACCAATCAAAGCAAAGTATTTTCCTTACAGGTTTCTACATAACTATTTTAAACTAACCAATCAAATTCGCGTTGTCAGCGCCGCCAATGATTGGACTAAGAGAAATTTTGCCCCACTACTTACCATTGCAGTTGCACATCCCTGGTAGCACTGTGGATTTAAATATATTCTAACTAGCGCTGGAACTATCGACTGAAAATAGTCGAAACAATTAATAGCTTTGAAACAGTCGATAGTCAAAAAACTATTTTCAGTCAAATTCACGATTCGATTGTTTATTCAGTTCGTGATGTCAGACGAAGATGTACGAATCATTTCCTGTATAAACTGTGAGAGAGGAAAGAACGGAGGTAATTGTTTAGAGCAGTTAATTTTATATGTGTTTATATTTTCCTATTAGGTAGTATAAGCGAGGCGGAGATGTACATATTCCTTCACGTACTAAGTTTAAAAATGAAAAGGAAAAAAATAATTACTGAATATTATTAACATGCAATTAATAACTTCATTTTAAACGAAGTAGAATTACTTCTATATTTGAATGTTCTGTGGATCTGTAAAAAGGAATGGAATTTTTCTATGGAATGGAATAATACCCCACAAATATTTTATCGTACTTTAATATGTTAGTGAAGATGTACAATAAATTTTATCGTATTTTAATATGTTAATAACCATTTTTAAAAAATATACTTTAATAAATATAGACAATAAAATGGAACTTAAACAAAACCTAAAAATGAAGATGTACAATAACAATAAATACTAAATAAAAATTAAACATATACCTAATCATAGAAAAAAAAATTCATGACATAATTAAAAATCAGCGCACAATAACTACTGAAGCTTTTTTAAATAAAGTAAATGATTTATTTATTATTGAATGAAAATATATTTTAAGAAAAATCGAATGAGCAATCGAAATATTACCTATTACTGTCATAAAAACAGTCAAAAGTATTTTACTATTTATCATTCATACAATATCGTTCTAAAATGGCTCTATCAGTCGGTAATTATTTTAATAAAACATTTCTAACAAAAAAATTTAATCGATTCAAAAAATAAATAAGGAACTCACTAAAATGTAAAAAATAATCAAATATTTCTATAATACACAGTTTGTATGAGGAAAAATAGGAAAAAAGAAACAATGATTGAAATTAAGGAGCACTTCAGGCCAGCGGGTTCGCTACCTAGTCTAGGTTATTTGCCAAATGTTCTAACTAAACAACAAAAAGTTATTGTCCCAGTCGGGAATCGAACCCGCGACTTCCGTTAGAGAGCTAAACGGTTTAACCATTACACCATAGTAACACCAGCGTACAGGATTTCTACGCCGTTATATATGCTATTGTTTGTGCTTAAATTGCAAACAGAATGGCTTCTGCATTGAACGACATTCCGATTTTCCGTCGCATAAGCTCAGCAATAACATTATACCCAAATATCGTATAGAAATTTGAGCGTTTCCCTCGATTTCACCCCCTTCCCCCACCAGATTCTGATTTGTTTGCAATGGGTCCACCTCCGAAGTGCACTCTTTCGAATGAAAAAAGAATTTTTAAAATCGCTCACAAATGACGGAGAAATCGGCGAACATAACAGGTCAATTGAAAAGTCCCCGACCTGACACATCGATGGCGCTACTATAAATTAATGATTAATATTAATTAAGTTATTTTGACAGCTGTCAGATCATTAGATTTTGTATTATAGCATTCTGAGTGAAGCAACTTTTGTTCAAAAATATTGCTTTTTGAAGGGAAAGTATACAGTTGAAGCAAAAACTGCCCTGAGCTGCTGCAAAAACTGCCCTGAAAAACTGCTGAGTTTTCTGACACTGCCCCAGGAAAATTAACTATCAAGGATTGGTATGCTAAGTTTAGACGTGGTGAAATGAGCACCGAAGACGATGAACGCAGTGGACGCAACTGAACGTGTACATCGACAGCGACAGCATACATAAGACAGCTCTCTGCAAAATGGATGCCAAAAACAACGACGAGTTGATGATTCGGAGCAGTATTTGAAGATGATCAAGCGTAATAAACCCGAGTTTTGCGGCGATCTGTGACAATGGATGAAACATGACTCCGTCATTTCACTCCGAAGCCCAATCGACAGTCATCCGAGTGAACTGCACACGATGAACCCGCTCCAAAGCGTGGGATAACGCAACAGTCGGCTGGCAACGTTATAGCGTCTGTATTTTAGGATGGGCATGGAATAATTTTCATTGACTACCTTGAAAAAGGAAGGACCATCAACAACGACTATTACATAGCGTTATTGGACCGTTTGAAGGACGAAAAAACAGCCGCATTTGAAGAAAAAGAAAGTGCTACTTCACCAAGACAACGCACCGTATCACAACTCAGTGGAAACGCTGGCAAAAATCCATGAATTGGGCTTCGAATTGCTTCCTCATCCGCCCTATTCTCCAGATCCCAGCGACTATTTCCTGTTCTCAGATCTCAAAAGAATGGTCGCTGGGAAGAAATTTTGGCCTGTTTTGAAGTAAAGGACAAGTCGTACTATAAAAATGGTATCGAAAAGGAGGGTCGCTATAATCAGTGTATCACCCTTGAAGGGATTTATGTTGAATAAAAAAAACTAATTTTGCCAAAAAAATGTGTTTTACTAAGGTAGGCCGGGGACTTTTCAATTGACTTGTAACATTAAAAAATATACTTATACAGCCAAACATAGAAACTCCTGCTTTTTCGAAGCCGATTAAAAACAATATTCTGTAAAAATAACTAATGCCTAATTACTTACCAGCTATTTAATATAAATGAGATATAATTGTTAATATGTATATATTTATATGTACAGTATGTATTGTTAAAAGCATATTTAAAAATTTAGATTACATTTTAGATAGTGTATAATCTATATTAAATCATATTATTCTTATAAATATTCATATACTAAACGAAGTGACATCTTTATGAAACTATATATAAGATATTTAGCCAGATAATGGAAGCGTAACGGTTGTACAATAAAAGCAATCTCCTTTTCGGTGGGATCTCGCCGTCTGACAAATGAACATTGTCCAAAAGCTGAAACTCAAGCAACTAGAATAAGACTAAAAAGCTCTCGCGCTATATTCCCTACTCCTGCATGCCTTCCAAGGGGAATAACTGAACTCATAAGTGATCCGGGCTCATTTATCACCAGAAAACCGCGGCAGGAACAGGAATTTCGGTTCGTGCTTGAGCAATCCTGCGACACTGCTTAATCCTGTAAATTTTTTCGCCTAGAAAACAGTGGAGTACCCTAAATATACGCTGTATCTGAGATAAACTATTGAAATATTTTATAATATTATCTATTTTATACGTTTTTATACACATTTTTTAGTAAAAGGTGAAAGATTTATTCGCTCTGGCGAGAATCCAGAGTTATACATATTTGTTTTGCTAAAACAAGAATATTCTATTCTTATTGATAAGTATTATTTTATATTAAATATTATTTTTGCTCCAACTTCTGGGTAGACTTACGGTTGTACTATTTCTAATAACGTCGTTCATAAATTTACAATTATATATGTTCACAAATCACTTAATTTCTTCACTAATCCTTTGGCCTTTTCGGGTGTCTTGGTTTTTAGCATAATATGGGGCATTAACAATGCTACAAAGATGCTTTTTGATAAGTTTGTATCATATTGATATTGGGTTTCTTTTTACAACGCCATAGTGTAGGTACACTGACCTCAAAGACTTTTATAATAACAGTTTGTCGTGGATCAATAATAACAATTGTCGTCAAAACAATCTGCATATTTTTTCAGCCTCTTAAGCTTGGCCTTGTACTACTATTGCTGTGTTTACATTATCAATTATATGCAGTGTGGAATTAAACTAAACCTAATTATTACTAGCAGATAATCTAATTTTTGTTTGTGAAATTCATATATGTAGAATTCGTAGCATTTAATTTTATTCGCCTTTTTCTTTTCCAAACAGTAATGTTTATCACAACTATTTTTAACCCATTTACAGTTGTCTCCTTGTTGTTACTTGCAGAAAGTTGTTACCCAATGACCTACAGGGTTTCTTAGTCCAAATACATTGCCTTATGGTACATCCGCATAGATGTGTTTCAAATCTGAATATTAATTGATATATCTTATTCTACAATAACGATTAGAAATGTAAAATTTGTGAGTGTGAAGATAGTTCATTAAAGTCTCAAAAAGACGTCTAAAAATATAGCTGACCTAGCGTAATTTTTTTCAAAAGTTTTCTCAATTACGTCCGTAATACATCATAATAATAGTACTTAATCAATTGTCGAGTATTTATTTGTTACTCCAAATTGATGAGCAGTGATAGATTAGTTTTCTTCAATAACCAGTTTCATAACGACTTCTCAAACAATTTGAATATGATGGGTAAATGTGACAATGGACGATATTATGATTTATCATTGTGCGATTTACCTGGTTTAAAGATCACAGAAATTTTCAAAATCTTCCATTAGACAGACACATATCGAAATCGCAATTTTGATGTATCGTAATAATATTTTAGTGCGCATTTTTAGCATAATGAGTATAAAAATATGACAAGCATTATACCCGAATACAATTTTTACAAAAATAACAAAAAGATTAAATGTGCCACATATGCCGACCGAATATACCCTTATCAATACCTGAACTTTTATTGATTGATTACGTACCACGAAAAAAAAAAGAAAAATCTACTGTGTATCTTATTGAACATGAAGGGAATCAGTCCAAAGAAACTATTATGACCAGAGCTGTTTTCATGTGTTATCTGAGCCGTAACACATAATCATAGAAAGCAACGGCATTATTCTACCCATTATTCGGATGAAAATTTAGAGTATCGCAGGAAATGGCGTTCTCGACATTTAAAAATATCTCGACTGGAGTTCCACAAGGTAGCGTCTTAGGACCTCTCCTGTATCTGCTCTACACTGCTGACATTCCAACAATAAAAGAAACACTTCTTGGAACCTTTGCTGATGACACAGTTATTATGGCAAAAGATATATTTCTGCCTAGGGCAATAGAAAAAGTGCAAGTGGCAGTCAACAAAATCTACAAATGGACAAAAGATTGGAAAATTCAACTTAATAACTCCAAATCTGTCCACGTTAATTTTGCATTAAGGCGAAATAATAAAAACTTAATTATATCACTCAATGGACGCCGGATTCCTCAAGCAGAATCAGCAAAATACCTTGGAATCCATCTTGACGGTAGATTAAATTGGAAGCATCACGTTAGACAAAAAGCAAAACACATTAGAATCAAAATAAAACAACTATACTGGTTAGTCGGAAGATACTCACAACTTGATCTAAAATCAAAGAGGTTGATCTATAATACAATTATAAAGCCAATTTGGACCTATGGGGTGCAAATATGGGGTTGCACTAAAAATTCAAATCAGTTAGTCATACAGCGCTGTCAAAACAAGGTTCTTCGATTGATTACTAATGCCTATCGTTATGTAACCAATGAAGAACTGCACGATGACCTGGAAATCAAATGGATTTGCGAAGTTGTGCAGGATTTCGCCTTGAAACACGAAAGAAGATTACTAAATCATACTAACGTGGAAGCAATACAACTGCTGGACAGCGCGCAAGATGTCAGGAGATTGAAACGAACAAAACCATACGAACTTGTGTGAACATTTAGTGTGTATTATTAGTGTAAACTATAGCTATAATTTAATAATTAATAAATAATTATAATTTTATAATTGAGGAATACATACTGATGTATTTTCTCGCATTCGTCTTGCTTGTTAATTAATCCAAGCACATAGGAAAAGTAGTAATAAATTAATTGTAATAATAATAATAATTAAGATTGTACTAAGCGTATCTA
This sequence comes from Rhynchophorus ferrugineus, assembly GCF_030347505.1. Taxonomy (NCBI): domain Eukaryota; kingdom Metazoa; phylum Arthropoda; class Insecta; order Coleoptera; family Curculionidae; genus Rhynchophorus; species Rhynchophorus ferrugineus. The sequence continues at coordinate 50,157,276 of NW_027472580.1, forward strand.
ATAAAGATGTTATAAAAAAAACTATACTACCCAAATTAAGTTCATTGTATAATAGTTTATTATTTTATATAAAGACGTAATCATACACAGCTCAATTAATCATGCTCAATATTGTTAATCTATTTTCACTACTTCGACTATTCACTAATCATATCGCCCCATATACAACTATATGCTCGGCGTGGGTATATTATCATTCAGTTTGCCACGCCCTGAAGGTATCACACCTTGCACACCTAATTATGACAAACCTGCTAATTGCACTTCAATATTAGCAAATATTATTTTAAAGCCGACACATGTTTATTTTTCTTATCAAATGTGAGTACCATTTTGAGAAAACTTTATCATATCTCTATGAATTGTTAAAATATTATTCGCATGTTCAAATGAGACATACTCCATTATAACAAGGTGACACACTTATATTAAACGGATAAGATTATTTCAATACCTGGATGAAGTTCAGCAATAATGCACGACGTATTTGGTGGATAACAAACCTATGTAGTAGCTATGGGTTTCGCTGTATTCCATTTTAAGTTTAACATTCAAGAATAATTATTTATTACTGTTTAATATCCTTGTATATATAAAAATTAACAATATATTGTATTGTATAATAATATGACTGATGTTGATTGACATTGACTAATTAACATGAAAACGAAGTAAGATCGGATATCTTCAGGAATTGAACCGTAGTTCGAAGCTCACGTTACACAGTAGATCCAGCACAAATAAATTCTTAACTCATAAATCGGAAACTTTAAAACATAAAAAAACATGACTCCACTGTGATAATTTAACAATATTGTTGTAAATATGTATATTTTAAAAAATTCACTATCACCATTTAAATATTATTAGTGCCAGTTATGCCATGTTATGGTAGTATGTTATTTTACACAACATATAGCGAGTATTCTAGGGTGATTTTTACTGATCAACAAAAACATATCAAAAATACAAAATAATTTTGTGTTATTTCAATATATCTCAAAAAACCAATTAAATGAAATAAAACAAAATTGTTTAACTTACTAATTGAAAATATTTTATCGGTTATTTTATAAATTTCATTAGACCAGTTCAGACATTTGTATAAACTATTAAATTATCAATATCAGCAAAATATAGTTAAAAATTCTGATTACATCAATATAAATAACAAATAATAGCTCCACATAACATTCTTCCCAAATAATATAGCCACTCCGTATTAATATAATAATAAAAAATAAAAAAATATATACTTCCCTGTTTTAAGTGAATGTCCATTATGACACATCCTCAGCCGCCCTCAGTATAAATTACTGTAATCCCAAAAGAACTATATTTTAATCTCCCACCTGTGTGACAACTGACATTTAAAAAACACATAAAAAATGACATATGTTTATATATAAACTTCAATTCAATATCCTTGTTTTTTTTTCGAATTCTTAATAAACCAAATCCTTTAAAGTCCTAATGATATTCTAAGTTTATATAGAATTTAATATAAGACTTCATGAAGTAAAGTCTATAGCTTTCATTTTACAACGATAAAACATTCTCAACATAAACTTTAGTAAAAATTATATTATTTTATAAAATAAAGGAAAATATTTTTTACAATGTTAGTTATAATAATAAAATGCTTCATACTTAGACACTATATTTCTAAAATAACGACAACTTATTCAACATAATTCTTGTTTCTTTCTACCCCGCCTCTGATTGCCCTTTCTTTGGGCTTATACCTTTGCCACAACACAAAGTGGATTTAATATATCAAATTAAGAAAGTTTAGTAACTCAGTTTTATTACCGTCCCTCCATAAAGCTGACGATGTGATAAGAAATGTATGCCGCCCATTTGTATTCCACTTTTGTCATTTTTAAATCTAGAAAAAAGAGTATTTTGATTGATATCATTATTAGTCAGATATCTTTGTTTTGTAGCGATTCAAGATGAAAATAGTATGGAAAACGACTATTACCGAAAATTGGCCTATTAACTACAATATCCAAAGATATTAGGTTAATTTGGTACACTTTTTCTATAATAATAAAATATAAGCCTACCTTCTTTTCTACCAGCAAGATTACAAATTATTAACTTTTACAAATAAGTTTAAAAGATTATAATAATGATTAAATGTAATATTACAATTAAAATTTACGCAGTGCGTTAAAAAAAAAGTAATGTTTCCGCCCGGGATCGAACCGGGGACCTTCCGCGTGTTAGGCGGATGTGATAACCACTACACCACGGAAACCTGTAAGGTTTTCATTATACTATATATTAAAAGAAAATTAATCATATTTTCTTAATTACATTATTATATATTACATATAATATAATACTAATATTAAAACCAAAATATGTCATAACATTTAATACGATATACATATATAAGGAGTAACAAAATATTTATATCAAAATTGTAATTATGCCGACATCTATCGGAGACTGCTGGAACTATACGGAAATAATATGTAGTAAAACAAATAAATAAGATATTGTTAAAACCTTCAGCTTAACAAATTTTTATACCTGATTATCGATTATGGTACCTAATAGTCGTAAAGCATTTGAGTTACTTGAAGTAAACGTAAAGAAAAGGACATTACAGGTATCTATTTTTCACAGTCTATGTAATGTCACTTTCCAATCGAATGATCAAGAGAGGAACTTTTTCAGTCAATTACTGAACGCGTTACGTTTAGTTACTAAGTGAATAAATTGTGCTTTTTGCCTCATTTTTACCCGATTTCCACTGTTCATAATCGAAATTTCCTATAGACATGGCGGATGAAGTAAGGGAAAACGGACATTCTGAGAATGGAGACGTTCCCGAAATCGAGCTTATCATCAGGGTAAGTGTTTCAGATTCAGCTAAACAGCAGTATTCGCTACCTAGGGCGTGACTAAGAACAGGTCGTTTCTTTTAACGGATTCTAGTCTCGTTCACAACTTTTAACTACTGTTTGCTTTCGTTCAACGAACGACAGGCGATGCCAGGTGTTTCGTCGAATGAGTATAATATGAGGGATGCGTTTTGGTGGATTTTGTTAATACTGAAACCTAATTTTGACCTTGACTAGACTGCAAAATTCACTGAGTACCAATTTTAAAATATCGTTCTTAATTTTGTCGATTAGATTTTATTTTTTACAGTGGAATACTTGAAATTCTCTACCCCAAAACAAACCAGATTTTACATGACAAAAAACCAAAAGTTTGAAATGAGTTTTGAAAAAATGAATGAAAAGAATGAATTTTGCAGGTTATGTACAAACTATTGAAAACGAAGATCTGTGAAACATTTCGTTTAATACCGGTGCCCAGTGTGTTATAGTATAAAGCTATCTGTTTTGTATTTTCGTTCGATTCTAACCGTTATCATCGAACCAATTCAGTTGATTTTAAGGACGTACCCTAATAATTTATATAGGTTTTTATTGACATTCAGTTATTAATTATTAAATTACGAAATCCTATTATTTTTATTGTGAATACGTCGATTTAATAAAGGATTTCCTACGTGGAAATTAATATACATCTATAGGTCAATATAGCGTTAACATATGTAGATATAGTTTTTCAAATATAAAGTCATATATTAATAGACGCTGAGATGAGATGACATAACATATTTTTTATAAATTCTCAAGAATTGCCTAATTTACATCGTGACTAATATCATCCCACTTCTCATAGTTTATAATAATATAACAATGAAGAATGATTTTATTACATACTGTTTGCTTTTTGGTGAAAGATTAACCGATAAAATACAGCAGAAACATGTGTTGACCGCAACAGAGTTTTTCCGACAATCCTGTTTACTTATTGAGACTGTAACTGACGTAATTTCTATTTTAAAACGTACTAATTCGCCATAAATGAGCCAGATCTCTCCGCAATATGAATTATACGACGTGAAAACTGATAATTTGCCTTCACACAGAAATTGAAATGTTAAGGGCGCACCTTTAAAACCGATATGATGCAAATTTCTGTCGAATTTAACCACCAAACCGTTCTTATTCTGAGTCGGGATTTGTCTATTTATATTTCAATAATACGATTGTTTTTTGATTGATTTAAATATTTATATTTAGTTGAATGGTGATAGGATTGCCAAAAATGTATTTCGGTATTCACATATAAACTGCGCAGAAATAGTTTCGGTAAAACTCTCTTATTTTTTTTTTTGTTTTCAACTACTAGCTCTTACTGGCCTACTTTTATTTTTATGTCCGCGAAGTAGGTAAAAGTATACATCACTAACATCAGTATATTGATAGAAAACTAACTCAAAAGAAGGAAAACTCACGGTTAGATTATGCTACACCCAGTCATATTCAGATTATCTTGACATAAGGTCAGTTTTAATACATAACGCGAATTTTTTTTCCCACATGAAAACCTAATAAAAGTGACATAGCTAGTAAAACAAAGATGAATTCAAGTGCTTATTGTTAAAAAAATCATCGAATAACATATTTTTCGAGCTTCGTTGTATTCACACAACGATTTTCACCGTAAACCTTTTGATGCACCACAGCTGTGGAGACTGGTTCAGGTTCTTCAACTTCACTTCAACTTGTTATTAATTTTACTTATTACATTTTATCAAGTGTCGCCGGCATCGATTTCATTTCATTTGATTTGACGCGTCAATTGATTATTAAATTGATGACATTATCGACAGCAATTTATATTGATCCATAACGAATTATGTGTTTGATTACTAGTGTGAAATGTGTAGTGTGGAACTGGTGATCCAATTTTTTTTTGATCAGATGTATTTTTCACTATAATTTATTCTGAAATGTTGACTTATTATTGAAAACCTATTTCATCTTTTAAATCTCTTAATATTTCTACCTCATACTCATATCTTATCTCGAAAAAGAAGATTTACTCTGTAATCTCGACTCTTAACAATCATATTGAATTATTTATAAAATCTTATAGAATATACATATTATTAAAATTCATTTAGAATTAATTCTATGGTGCTCTGATATACCATATAGCTTTCCAGATGACGACAAAAGAAGACAATATATGGTGAATAACATATAGTCTGTTCAAAGTTATTTTGCTCATACGTCATTTAAGTTTGGGACACCAAAACATCGCATTGTTGCCGCATCAACTCTGAGTTTTAGTTCAGTTTGGCTTTGACATACTACAAAATTCTAATTTAGCATTATAGTACATCTAAAAACTTCATACAGCCACAATAGTTTATTATTAGGTTAGCGATACACTACTGTTTTATTAAAACTCACTACTATTTTTGGAAGGAATTTGCAGGAGAACTAAAAACACCGATTGAATAAAACTTGGTTTATTTTAACTTATAATTGATACATGTGGTCGACGGGAGAATGGACAGTATATTAGGTTAGGTAAATTAAGTACGGTAGCGCTGTGTTAGTGGTACTGTTACAAGGGGGTGGAGAAAAGAAAACAGAGCGAGACGTCGTCGTGATGGCCTTTTATCGCCTGGAACTGCGTGGTACGAATCCACCGGCGTTGCCAACCTTTGAACTTGTTGTAGCTGAATGCGTGGTGGCCTAAAGGGTCGTGGCGGTCGCCACACTTTCAAGAATTTTGCATGCGTCTGACAACCGAACGACTTTGACAGGCTCATTCGTTTACTTGTTCGAACTAATCAGACAGCATTGTATCTCTTTTTAACTAGAATAAAATGGGAAAGAAAATATTATGCGATTCTAAAACGAATTTACAAATAGCGGGAGGCATATTGATGGCGTGGCAAAAAAACGTTGAATAAACCATATTTGGTAGATCTAGTTCTATTAATAGTTACAATAGTTATAAGACATTCTTAGTACTACCAATATTTTAGTTGTTCCCTATATTCAGTTATAATTATTTTACTGTAGTATTTGTCTATTTCTCCACTTGAATTACTTTTCTAATCATTTAATATCAATTATATATTGTGTAACTATCTTCAAGTTTTAAGCGCCAGTTATTAATTTTATTCAGCGTATGTTATGCATGTCAAACAAAACATTTTAGCTCGCATAAGCAACAAACGATATTCGATATTTGGACACCCGTGTGATTTGATTGCTAGTCAGCTAAATCGATTTTCTAACAGTAAGTACGCCACTTAATCGAGGTTCAATAAACTTTTTGCATAGAATACTTGTTTTGCATATTTTAATAAAAATGTTTCCATTAATATATTGGGCAAAATAACGTTTTATTTCACGTACAATAGAAAATATGAGCACAAAATATAAAAAAATATCTACAAAGATCTTATCCACGCTTGAAAGAGATTTAAAACAAATTGTATTATTACTGGCGAGAAATTTTGCTTCAAGTGTTGATTGCTATTGAAGGTACGTCATTTCTAAAAAAGATTTGATTATCAGCAGTTGATAAAGTATTAATTATGAAATTATTTTTTATATTGTAGAATGTTTCAAGCAAATTTATTTAAATATAAAAAATCGAGATTATTTGTACATATTTTTCTAAATTTCAGTAATTTCTTAATTTAATTTGTACCATGGACAAATTAGGTCTTGTTATGTACTGGGTTTTCTTGTTGAAAATGCGTTGTCTTGTTAGATTACCTGTATATTCACAACCTGCTGCAGTCGTGTCGTTTCACTTTACAAATATTCCTAAAGTTATTTCATTATTTGTCATGTTTAATAAATTTTTCAACCCTTCAATGATTTATTTCAAAAAACTCTGATTATCTTTGAAAACCCTATCTAAATATCTGTCCAGAAAAGATTACATTTAGCATTATGAAAGCGTTTCGATATTAATGAGTGCATTATTTAATTTATCCATTTTTTTTTCTTTTTTTGTAATTAAAATAGAAAACGAAGATATTTTCATGATCTTTTGTCATCCGACGCAAGGTTTCAAAACAAAAATGGCACATGTATTTGAGTTACATAACATCTCAGAATAGCATAGTTTGCGATTACACACTCATATTAAACAGCAAACTGCTGTATGCCGCTGTATTCTGTACACAAAAATATCCTTTTTATCTCTGTATATTTCGAATCTCGTCAGATAGTGACTCTGTAATGCTTCAGCTATCAATTACATAAATCGAGCGAATAATTTGATCAGCAAAGTCAATTTACTGAAGCAAGAAGCAGGCAAATCGTACAGCTTGAACTCACCTCTTGAACTAGGGGTTAGGAAGTTTCCCACTCGACTTTAACATATTTGGTCCCTGACTATCACTTGTTCCATCTAGCCTCTAACTCTCATAAATAGTATTCAAATCGTTGATGTATTGATGTATGCAATTTCGTCTTAGAAAGCAGTGGACAGCATTTATAGGACTAACTTTTTTTAGATTAAATACATTTAATATTAATGTAACAATATTAATGTTAGGTTGGATACTCTAAATAATATATCATTGGATGTTTTTGACTGAAGGCTTATGTGGTCATTTGTCATTTGTATCAATTCGTATTTCTTAATAATTTTGTATTTGTTGTTAGACATGTCATTCATTGCAATTCAAAATGAAAGGATACTACGCGTTTGAAAGGTAATTGACAGCGTTATTCGTATACCCAGTCAAGAGCTATCGCCCTTCGCAAAAACGAAAAATGCAGTACAGGTTAATCGACTATTTTGTAACGTTTATTGTGATGAGTCTAAGTAAGTAAAGCCAGTATCAAAATTGATTTGATCGTTTTAATTTGGGAAATTTCAATGTTAAAGAGGAACTTTGAAAAAACTGACTGTTGACTAACAAATTTCCACCACTTATGAATTTCTACTAAACAGAAATCGAATCGTTTCTAAACATGGATAAGCCAACCAATGCAAATAAAAATGTAGTCAAAATTGATCAATGGAAGATGTGAAAAAACGAGGTCACATATGTTTATGACTCGGAAAAATTGAGAGAGATTCTTGTGAAAATCGAGCAAATTCATAATGACTGGTTTAGGGTAAATGATGTGGCTGGGTGAATGGAGGTAAAACGAAATGAAACAGTGGTGTTTACATTATGTGACCGTTATTTATTGTCTATATAAAAAAATGTGAAAAATACAATTAGATAAAATGGATGGCAGCGGTGTTACCTGGAGACGAGGCTTGGGCAGTCGATAGCGACACGTCTAAACCAAACGATGGTTGAGCATTGAATGAATCGAAATACCCTTCAATAACATCCCAGATAAACGTCTCGGGGTTGCCGCCAGCTATTCGTTATCGGGTTCCAGTTGGCGCTGCAGGCACCCCGCCCGTGTTCAACATCTGGGATTATATTTCTGGGTATTTTGTAGACCGTTATTCCACGATGTAAAATTCGACATGCCTCAAGGTCGCTACACTGGGAAGTTTTGATGCATCCACTGTATAGGTCGGACCTTGCTATCATTTGTTCTAGTCTATACAAGACTTTCTTCATGGTGTAAAGGTGGCTCGAAGACAGGGTTGTGAAAATAACTTAGTTCAGTTTCTACACTGACAGAATTCTTGTGATTATCATGAATGTTGTCATAAATAAAAGTGGCAAAATATCATCGATCAAAACGGCATATGTTTAAGTTCTCCTGTAATGTAATAACCGATATTACTTTTTCCCCGTCCCATTTCATAATTTTTAATTTTACCTTAATACTTGAAAACATTTTAATGAAAAAGTTTCCATTAAAAATCCATTAAACGAATTAATTGAAAAATAATTAAAGTTAATAAAATATATTTGATCGAAGCATTTTAAAACGCATTAATATAAATAGATATGCCTCTCTCTAATTAACGTTCTCATAACAAATAGTTTTATTACATCAAATCTTTTGTCAACTGATTCTTAAAATGTGGATTATCTAGAAAGAAGAAACTCTATTTAGATCTACTACGTAGTTTCATACGAAATAATTTGAATCCGAGGATCCGACGAAAATCCGAGGACTATAAGGTGGTTGAAAAACTACCACAATGCAGATATATATAAATAATACTGCAAGATCCGTTCAGGGCGGGTTATAAATGAAATCTCGAAGTATTGATCATCCATTTCACGCAACATATACTAATTAGGTGTTTACTTTAATTCGGCATCGCTCAATTAATTTATTCGGCTTCGACTAGGTTTTAATCCAAATCCTCTAGAATATCTGCAACGACATGCTTTTATTTCTTTCAATTTCAAATTCTTTTGTGGAAAGATTATATATATTAACATTTATTTGGCATTTTAGTAATTAATTTTTTTTATTATTTAATTATTACATTGTTACTAGTCGTTTCCGACTAACTAGTTATTATTATTTATATTGTCACTTGCCTGTTGTAATTTTCGTGAGGTTTCTTCACTATTGTCTCCGACAGCTATAATTACAGTATCATCAGCAAATGTAGCCATCGTAATATTCTCCATTTGTGGTATATCACAAATGTAGAGTAGAAAAAGTTCTTTTTTGTTATTATTGCACTTCCTTCTCTTGCGGTATTATCTGGATGTATGATATGATAAAATGTATATTCTGTATTATGTAATTCTATAAAGAATTCTTTTGTCAAATGGTTTTCTATATTAGGCAAATATCTTCTTTGTTATATATATTTTTTTGCATATCTAGGAATACTTGTAGGGTAGTGTGCTGTTGCTGGATTCCATTAGCATTCTAAATTGCTACAGCTATCCTCGCATAATTGTTTAACATATGCATTGTATGTTTTATCTGGAGGTTTCATTTCAAATTTGCCTGAATGCTGTAAATCTATATTAATATTACCATCTTTAGTGGTTTCAACTAAGAGGAATAATAATAACTTTGTCTTGGTTATTGTCAGCAAATAATCGTAGGAATCCAATGGCATTTCAATTTCCTCCCGAACCAAATATCGCATGCGTCTTTAGTTCATTTGTTTTCACTAAATTATAAAATAGCCAATGCATTGTAATAAATTATTAAACCATACATTAACAACCCTGCATTTTGCAATGTCAAAATTGCTATTGGCCAGTTTCTTATTACGCCAACCTTATTACGCCAACAATCAGTTACTATGGGGACTAACTTGGCATTAAAATAGTTTAAGTCATAATCGCCCATAAAAGGTTGAATTTCGAGATCTCGTTGGATTCTTTTCTTTTTAAGTTTGCCTAAAAGAATTAATAGTTTGTGTTATGTTAATTAATGTTATGGTTAAATCCATATTCCTTTTATTTATTCTATGAGTCGGTTAATTTACTAGTGTGTGAATTTGTTGAATCATTTGACGTTTAAATTTAATGAGTCAGTATGGTTCATATTTGGTTTTGAACACATTTAAATTAGTCAATATTAGACATATCACATCTAAAGTTGAATATCTTACTCATACATAAGCATCATCATAACGTTCCCGGTTTTCAATAAACCATTCTGTCATCTAAAACAGATTAAAAAATATAATTGCAATTAAAATAACGTTTGCGTTATTAATATCCCTATTTATGTATGTGTGAAAAATGGGATTACACTTTTATAAATTAAAAGTGATTAATTTTTGTAATTAATTATATTTTAATTTAGAGAAATTCGATTGGCCGAACTGTGGTGATCGTGCTTGACGATCTTATATAACGATAAGCCTCGTTTATGAGAATTCTGATTGTCGTGAATAAATTAGACGTAATAACGAATAACTTTATTCACTTTCCATTTTAACACTGCACTATTGCAACCGAAAAAACCCAAAGTAGTTCTCGATGATATAAATTAAACATATACTTTTACCAGGACTCTTTGTTAATTTTTAGGTAGAATAGGTGGCGCAATTTTTTTTATATCGCATCTGACTCTTACTATTAGATGTATAAATAAACCTCGTACCTTTAACAAAAGAAGCCGCCACTAGTTAAGTGATGTAAAGTGATGTCAATAACACAATCTTCAAATATTGGCAACTTTCTACCGTCATTTGCGGGAAACTTATTTCATTCCCTTAATATATGACAAAATATGCAAATAAGACACATCTATTGTTTGTAGAAGCACATATTAATGCTGGTTTTATATGACACAAATTGTGAGTGTTTTCCAAACTTTAAGAACAATGTATTTGATATCAAGGGCAATAGATGTAGAAAAATTGGTACAATATATATTTTGATAAAAATATATTAATCATTTTCGACATCATTATCTTTCTGGCAACATGGCGATATCGTATCGAAAGAATTATAGTAGTTTGGCATCGATCCATTTTCGCGCTTCTTCAGCATTTAGATACCATATGCCAGTCAAGCTGTAGTCCATCAGTTTGAACAAGTGGTAATCAAGTCGGTATGTCTGGTGACTACGAAGGGTGTAAACTTTTTGAACTCATTCAATCTACAATATTTTCACATTTTTCAACGCGTGGCTAAGCTTTGTTATACAAGAGAATGACATTTCGTTTCATGTCATGACTAGTCTTTTTTGGTTCTATATATCGTTTAGTTCGTTTAATTGGCATCAGTAGACATCTACAGTAACAGTTTCATTAGATTTTAGCAGCAATATGCTACATCCTGCCGATAACATCATATATACAGTAAAAGTTTATGGCTATGGATATTTCATTTCGGCGTTACTGTGGGTGACTATCCTGAGCTAACCCATGATTTTTGCGCTTTAGATTGTCGTAGTAGATCCACTTTTACAATATTCTGCATCACAGAATATTCTTCTTTTTGCCAGGTAAGCATGGTAGTCATTTTCCCACCTTTGGATTTTATCCATTGCATATAAACGTCTATAAACAGTTAATTAATGACTTACTAAGCTGTCTAATTGCTAAACTTTTTGGTCCTTTAAACCGTTCTTTGTCAATAACAGGTCAAGTATTCAACATTGTTCAACCGTTCAGACGCCATAACCTTGCCAGCCTAGTTTTCCCACGCTTTGGAGCAGGTTCATCGTGTTCAGTTCACTCAGATGACTGTCGATTGGACTTCGGAATGAAATGATGGAGCCATGTTTCCTCCATTGTCACATATCAACGCAAAAACTCGGGTTTATTTTGCTTTTTTAACTCGTCGTTGTTTTTGATCAAAAGTGAGCTCACGCCATCCAGTTTGCACAGAGCTTTAGAGTGTCTGCTATTTCATTCAATTTCAATTTACGGTCATTCAAAATCATTTTCTCGATTTTTAAAATGTTTTCGTCGGAACTACCTCTTTTGGGCATCCACTGCGTTCACCATCTTCGGTGCTCATTTCACCACGTCTAAACTTAGCATGCCAATCCTTGATGATTGATTTTCCTGGGACAGTGTCCGGAAACTCGACATCAAGCCAAGCTTTTGCTTCAACTGTATTTTTTCCCTTCAAAAAGCAATATTTTATCAACACGCGAAATTCCTTTCTATCAATTTTTTTCACAATAACAAAAATTGCTTCACTTAAAATGCTATAATTCACAAACTAATAATCCAACAGCTGTCAAATTTATACACGCATCTTTTGAGGTTTTACTGGTCTAACTGAGAACATATGAATTTAATTCTAATGGTGCCATCTATCCTGACACAGGACGGGGACTTTTCATTTGACCTGTTACATAAAAATCGCCAATTTTAAATCATTGAAACCGAAACAATTGGAATATAACAGTGTAACATCATCATAAGTTTCTAAAAATATTTGATGGGCTTGGGTAGCAGATTTCTTCAAATCAAACAATAAATGTAATAAATGACAAAAATGCAATTTTGATGGAAGACAATTTTGAGAGAGATGGAAGTGTTTAAATGGGAGGTCTTACTCCACCTTTCGACTATTACTTGTTCCTCTCGATGACACATAACCTGGCCAAGCAGTACTTAACTTCTTACAAGGAAGCCAGAAATTTGATCGATTCATAATCTGATGATCTGATAACTGAAAGACGGGGAAAGATTGTAGCTAACAGTGGAAAATAATTTGAATAAAATACATTGCACCATTAAGCAAGTTTTCTAAACGATGCTTAAAAGAACTTAAACATTACTTATTTACAACGTCTATGTTCATGTCAAAACTCATTATACTATACTTATTACCTGTCAGTGAAAGAAAACATTTTTATCATCTCCGAACATGTTAAACTACGAGCTAACAAACAGGCGCTTCCCACGAAAATGCCCTACTAAAAGTATCAGTATTTATTTCAGCAGTTAGATCATTAACATTACAAATAGTTAACATCAGCCATAATGGATGAAGCTCAAACGAATTTATCTTTTCCTTAATTATTAAATAATATCTCAGTGATACTACTAAAAAAATTACAGTGAAATTACAATATTATGGAATTCTAAATTACTAGAAAACTAAGGCTTTTTTCATTAAAAATCTCCATGAGGTTCCATCAATTTGTTTCACTATTGAGTTATCTCGTCCGATTTACGCTATCGAGAAACCACACTGCCTTAACATTTTCTTGATGAAGAAGTCATTGTTCATGATTCTAGACGAGTTTTTTTAATGGTCTGGTTAATGGTGTCCATTTCCAAATCCCTATGTGGATCCAATAAAATAGCCAATGCACGTCATCAAAATGTATTACGTCAGCACGTCGCAATTTCACCGCTTCAAATTTGAGTTTTGGTTTACAACGTTTGCCGGTTTATAACCTCTGATTATTCACTAATATTTTCAAGAATTTTTCAGAGATTTGGCAATATAGCCCACCAGTGCTAACACAAATTCAATTTTATGGCTGACTTCATATGTTGTTTGGTTACATATTCAGACGCATCAGACATTCTTTTTTTTTTGGCCTGGAACCGGGTAGGGGAATCCTGTTACGGATACCTGGTCGGGAAGACCGGCAAGAATAAGCGAGTTGGACTGGTTATGTGGAGGCTGCCTCTGGGCTACCCACTAAACCCCACTCTATCAGCTGATCCAATGACCCTAACTGATACTTCTTACTGTTAGTAAGGAGGGTGCCCGTAACCGGTAACACCGTTAAGAGGCACAAGGGCCAGGCAAGGACGTAATTATCACACCACGCAGCTTGCGGTACATGAGTTAATCGCTCGCCGGAGAAGGTCGAGACAATTAGGAGTTAGAGCACGACGGGGTAGTGTCGGCTGTGATAGAGTAAGGCTACGAAGAGCCGAATGAGTTATTGGCCTGAAATATCGGCCAGCTCGGTAATACATCTATTGTCCGAGAGACGAAGAGTGGAGAAATATCTCGAGTAAACCTCGGATATAAAATCGTGAACTTGGGGGACGTCTGTTTCTCTATGAATTTGATTGTTCCTGACGAACCATGGGGCATTGATAATTCTCCTGAGAATTTTGTTTTAAAACACTTGGAGACGTTCCACCTGGCTAGGGGAGCCGTATAGAACGACTGATCGAACCAGCATCTTGTACAGGAGAGATTTTATAGATAGAGGAAGCCTGCTGGCTCTGTTGATAAGCGGGAACAGCAAATTAACAATACCTTGACCTTTATGGAGGGACTTTTGAATGTGGGAATTCCACCTAAATTTGCGATCGAAGACAAGACCGAGATAGGTGGCTTCTTCTGACCATGGGATTTCTGCGTTCTCGATTTTAAGACGCGAAATGCTCGGTGCAAAACGCTTCTTGTGGAAGAAGATGGCCTGGGTTTTCTGTGGGTTGACCTGCAACCTCCAGAAATGTAACCACTGGACCGTCTCATCGAGTTGTTTTTGGAGTCTGCTTCGGATGTGCGGTGCTACTCTTGAAGAAGCAAAGTAAGCAGTGTCGTCTGCGTAAAAAGCAGCCTCAACTTGTGGTCTCCTAGGGATATCTGAAAGAAAGATATTAAATAGAGCGGGTGCCAGTGGGGAGCCTTGTGGAACTCCTGCGTCGATGGTTTTCCGGCTAGAGAGAATATCTTTAATCTTCACCTGGAACGATCGTCCTGACAGAAATGATTTGATAAGAGCTGTTAGGTCATCAGGTAGACCTAATCGGATGCATTTCGCCACTAAGCCTTCGTGCCAAACCTTGTCAAAGGCTTTGGTTAGGTCCAAGAAGACCGCTCCAAGTCTTTCACGTCGGTTAAAAGCACAGTTGATTTTTGCGGCCAGCCGATGGGCCTGATGAACGGCTGAATGTTTAGCGCGGAACCCGAATTGCTCATCTGGAATGATATTGTTTGTCATCGTAAAATCATTGAGGGCATAAAGAATTGCTCTTTCAGCCAGCTTGGAAGTGGAGAGCAATGATTTCTTATATACTGTCCAATAGCTGTATTGCTTCCATGTTGCTTTGATTTAACCACCCTATTTCATGTTTTAAGGTGAAATATTGGATCACTTGGTGTATCCATTTGATTTCGAGGTCATCATGCGACTCTTCGTTGGTTACTTAGCGATAAGCATTGGCAATTAAGCGTAGAACGTTGTTTTGGGTATGTCGGATTGCTAGCTGGTTTGATGTTTTAGTGCAATCCCATAATTTTCAATAAAACTTAATTCTAAAGGTCCATTAAGAATATCACTGCTTTTTGAAATATTTAAAAAATATCGAAAGCGATATATCGATTAACAATTCTGCAAACTGTCTGAAACTATAATGTGTTTTAAAAAATGTTGATTATTCAAGTTAAATTACGACAACATATTTTGCGACATGACAGTGGAAGCATGCTGTGCAGAAACGTGAAATATTATTTGTGATGATTAAATAAGAAGTCCTAATAATGTATTTATTACCAAACACGAATTCCATTTACCATTTCTTCCGGTCGATGTCGCATAGTCGGATTCAGCAGCATCCGTTTTTATGAAAAAATCGGTCGAATATGAGTCGACATGATTTGACAGTAAGGTTGGGGAAAAGTCCCGCTACCATTGTGATTGCGCGCCATCTTGGTTATGTAACGTTTAGCTCAGTTTCACTTTAACTATTGTGTAGGCGACCAAATTTTATTATGGATAAATATAAGCCACAAGAACGAGCAGAAATAGTAACAATATTTATTGAAAATAATCATTCCATTATTGCCAACTCAGCGGAAATTGCGTCAATGAGAGCGAGCGGGACTTTTGCCCCACGTTATACTATGCTCAAATATATTTTGAAGCCATAAGTATTTTAATTAGAACTAATTCGAACTTTGCTTACAGTGAAAGTATTTTAAAACTACGTAAAAATTAATTCACAGTCCTTAAAATCGATTGGAGTTTGATGGAAATAAATTGGTCTACTGAATTGTTGCGATTCTGCTTAATATTTGAATATTACATAATGATAGATCTGGTTTTAATATTATTCTTATTGTCGTGAATAAATTAGAAATAGTTACGAATAACATTTTCACTTTCCATTTCAAATACACTTATAACCGCAGAAATATTCCAAAAACAAGTTCTCGGTTATGGAGATTAAAATTGTTTGTTGTCTACAATATAATTTATATTTAGTAAAATATTAAATGAGAACGTAACAAACAGGAACGTCATGACGAAATCTAGTGGACCATCCTACTAGCTTTCGACACACAAATCCATTTATTCGTAGAAAATTGTTATTGTTAATCCATCCTAATCATTGACACAATCCTAGTTCTATTTAAAAAGTCAACAAGATAAAATAATAATACGTATAGACGTCATCATTTTTAATAAGCTATACGTTATGTTTAATTACATCAAATCTATGTGATTACATAATTAATATATTTGTGTATTCCAACGCTATCTGTGAATGCTCCCAAAAACTATTGTTAAACAATGTATGTTGGATTAAAACAATTGTACTAGCATAGCCATTTATAGAAATGAATTATAATTAAAAGGAAGGTTTCTTTTTACAAAGCAGGAATTGCTATCACATTTATTATATATGAATTTTGATGGATAGAGTGTAGAAATTAAACACTTTATTACACAAGAATAAGTTGTGACCGAGGCACTAACAATACTGCTGACCCGTTCCTATTTTAAACTAAACGAAAGTTTAAAATATAAACATTTGCCACCACTTGAAACGGAACATCGCCGTACTAGCGGCGTACCAGTCGCAATATGTACCACCTCCCTCCTGAAGAAAATTACCAAAGGGTTGTCCATGGTCGCAGCTTGCTTTCACTACTTGTGATGTTAATTCAATGGCGCCTTCAAACAGTTCATAGAAGATGTACTACATGTAAAAATGTATTTTGCTTTTGTATTTCCGAAAATTGGAAGTGGAAATTCTGGCCGATCAATCATTGAAAAAATCGATGAAATTCTATAAAATATTAATATAAACCGATATATTGCATTTCGCGACATATTTACGGGATTAAACACCCTTTGTAAAACAGTTTTGAACCGTTTGGAATGATTGGATATCAAAAGAAGTTTGAAATTGGTTGAAAAGAAGAACTTGGGTTCACATGAAATAATGAATCAAATTCCAATAGTTTAGATTGACATTTTGGGAAATCTGCGGTGCTTATATCCAAATTCCACTAAACTATAATTAGATGGTGATCCCAAAGTTAAATTGCCTACAAGCCAGGTTTGGTTTCAGCAACTTCGGAATGACGGTATCACAATTCTCCCGACAGTTCGCTTTGGTGGTCTTACACCTTCTGAACTGCAGTGCATCCACCCAAATTCCAACAGTATGTGATATTGAGTGTTTATCCAATATTGAAGTCTGCAAGCGATTGATTGTGGTTATAATAAATAATATTATAACAATTGTACCTTCACAAATTTTATATTTCCAAAAAAGTTCTTTGAACAAACATCCGCCACCACTATGGATTATATATTAGCAACAATATCTTTCAACATTATATTTAGCACAACACCTTCAACCTGACTTTGAAGACGATAAACTTTACTTAAAATAACTAACAAACTAACAAACTAAAATAAGGAAAAAGCTCAACCAGTTCCTGACTGCAATCTCAACGTACAATTCACTATACCGAATCCGAGAATAACTCGTAAGATTTTTTTCTTGGATTCCTTGGTGCGACGAAAATGGTCAGCTACTATATTAGATTTATAGGCAACCAACGCATGCAGACAAACACTCAGGCTACATCATATCATAACCTGTTTGTGACAGATTTGTCACAAACATTTTCCGACCTCAATTCCTTACTAAACACTCAAACATCACAAACACCAATTGAAAAGTGTTTCAACGAAAGTTTTAGCACATTTGAAACAGTCAATATTCAAAAACATATGTTGACCATAAGACACGTCTTAGTTCTACTCTATAATTAAACGAGGCCTTCAACTATTTAATATACAGAATCTTTTTTGTTTCGCCTATATAGCGATCTCTAATGACGTTTACAAGTACCAACTTATAAATAAAATAATAATACATACACGGTGACCTTTACTATCCTAATAAAATCGAAATTGAGAAGAATGTCAGTGTTGTGAGTCAGCGAACAATGGCATTTTTATTCTGGTGGCTCGAAAATAAATTTATAAACATTTTCTATTCAGTTAAGACATCGCAATAGCCTTGACACGGTATAGTATGACCGACCAATAATGCGGAGAAAGACGGAGAGATATCTGCGTATGTATTTGAAAATTATTGAATGCCAACTGGGTTATCCGAATCATTTTTTTTTAATTCTCGTAGCATTAACACAGTTAAATGTGTTTAAATTTTACACAAACACGTATTTTTGACAACATTCGGTCAAGGATAATCACTTTATAATTTTCATTACTCATACATGCAAAATTATTTATATTGTTTTCCACCTCAATGTTGAATTAATTGGATTATTTAACTTGGCTTATTTCAAAACGAATCATGTTATCCAAAATGAAGAGGTTGTTTTAAAACTAATTCAAATATTAAGTGAATTAGATCTTTAAGGAGCTTCCTTTGTATATTGTTCTAATTATATATATTATTATTATATGATAGTTTCAGGAAATACACTTATATTTGTGTGTACTCAAGCCAGCATGAGCCGTAAAATTCCAAACCACATTAGTTGATTGATAGCGCGTGAATTAATTTTAAAGAATGTATCAAAAATTGTATTTTTTTTTGTATTTGTCACATGTTTTCTCAGTTTAGATGGAAGAAAACAAAAATGTTTTAATTTCCCTATCTAATTTAAAAAATCCTGCAAAAATGTTTGGTATGAACATTACTTGCTTTACATTTCAGTTACATTACTCCATCGAACACTGGACATACTCCACGGATGAAAACAGCATTCATTTCGATATTTTAGACAAATTATTAGAAAATTCAATCATCATCGAAAAAGTTCATAAAATTTTTTATTCATATGGACAAAAAATCAGCAAGAGTCGATTATTTCTTGTATACAGATTTATATTAATAGAAATAAATTTACTGTAACTCTATTATTAGGTTGGATCGTCTCCGGCTATAAAAAATCAATAACAAGTATAACAATTGATCTAATATAAAATTCCATACTGCAATCAATTTTACAGCAATAAATGAAAACACTGTCTATATC
Organism: Rhynchophorus ferrugineus; assembly: GCF_030347505.1. NCBI lineage: Eukaryota > Metazoa > Arthropoda > Insecta > Coleoptera > Curculionidae > Rhynchophorus > Rhynchophorus ferrugineus. The sequence continues at coordinate 50,176,717 of NW_027472580.1, forward strand.
AAGTAATTTATGAAATATATTCAAGAGTATATTAAATTTTTGCATTTTAAGTAAATTAATATAAACAATTAACTTTAAATACATTTATTAATTCTATATACTTAATATTAAGGATGTTGATGATGGGCAATCCATATTTCATCGCTTGTTTCATATATATCAAGTAAAGTAAATTGCATTCAGTAATATTTTAAATACCTTATTGCTTCAGTTAAGATTTACTCTACTACAATTTAATTATCTCGCTTCGCTTATTCTTTTTCCAAGAAATCTAAATCACCTATATCATTATTATTATTATTATTATTATTATTATTGCATAGTTTTTTATGTCCTTTTTTATTTTGACCTTGTTCTGTTCTTCGAATTGCCATATTTATTTATAAGTAGTTAAAGTATTTTATATTATTTTGAAAGACGTCAAACTAACCAAACCGATTCGATAGTAGTTTTGTGTTATTTTTCCACTTATTTATAGCCGCAGAACTTGAATAATTAAAGATAAAAGCATTAAGAAATAAACAAATGATAAGCGATTCTCGATCAATAAACCTTTTGAAAATATTAGCAATCACAAATATATTTTTAAATATGAAGAAAAGTGAATAAATACAAAACCGTCAGCTAAAAAAAAATATACCCTCTTAAAATAACTTTTAATTGTAGCAATATTTTCAAATTGGTTTTTATCAAAAATTATTTAATTCTATAACATTTTTGACATCACAATTATTATATCTAATAATAAAAATCAAAGATCCTTAACCAAAGTTTAACCTTTAAAATAATAAAAATGCACTGACCCTCACTAATTATTGTTCCAAATGATTCATGGGAGAAATCATTTGGCGAGACTAATGTCAATTGAAATTATTCGTTATGATCTCGAATTTTCTATATAATAGAAAATATTCCTTTTCACAATAGTCGTTTTATAAGGCCGTACTTGATGTTTTGTTTGACCAGAGACCACATAGAAATATCTACAAAGGAATCCGTCACATATTCCTCCAATTTCTTACATAACAAAAATAAAACATAAACACTATTCAAAATTTTCAAAAAATATTTTATGCAGCATTGCCTGTGCCTTTTAAAAACATTAATATTTATAGAGATATTAACAATTATGTACTTTCAACATAACTTGTGCAGCTAACATAGTCAAGCTTTGTAGTCATGTAACATATTAGCGAAAGAAATATTAACATAAGTAAATATACAATAATATAGGTTCCGAGAGCATTTTGTCACTTATGAATTAATGATACACTGGATAAAATAGAACACTAGAATTTTAAGCATTAACCCGATGGGTGTGCAAAGCTCTGTTTTATTTACTAAACAGTGATCGGTGATTTTAACAACCATTTAAGTGAAAAAATTAGATTATTCCTAGATACTTTAACTAAAATATTGTTCGTTCAAATAGTCGATGTAATTACATAATACTTTATACCACAGACTGTACCAATTTGGATGACCTACATAAACTACAAAAGATTGTATCAGTCGTACCACGATACTATTTTTAACTCGCCTTTTTGGGCATTCGTCTGACATTTTTTTTTCAATGAACTAACAGTTATTAACGTAGAGATAGTCTGCTCTTTTATAGTCTGAATTCTATTTTAGTTGTAGCTGATAATTGCGATGTATATTTCTGGGAAAAATAACTTTGTTCATTTGTGATATATTATCCATTAATATATTTTTGTATTCGTTTTATTTATATTTTGATAATGTTCCTTTTAATCTCACTGCATTTATTGGTAGAGATATATTTGTAATTATATTGCTTGAGTCATGCTTCATATTGTATATTTATTTTGTTTTATATACTTTGTACTGTAAATATTTTTAAATCACAGCTTATTAATGAAAAATAAACTCGATTAAATGGCTGCCATGGTTGGCTTGGCTTCGTAGCATATTATAGATTGTTTATAGATACTTTTCACAAACCGCTTGATGAATGTTTTTCTTTAACTATCAGTTATTTAAAGATTATTGTAGTGATATCGGTTCTTATTAACATCTGCCCACAAAAATAACACAACAGTATCAAATCTCAGCTACGCTGTGGCCAATGAATTTATCCTAAAAACTATATTATAATAAAATTACTATATTATAATTAAATATTATAATAACATAGTTACCTTACTAAATGTGTAAGAGATTGATTCTTACGCTGTTAAGGTGAAATAACGTTGGAACCAAAATTGGTTCAAGTGTAAATAATCTAATAACAATGACAGAAAAATCCCAGTCTCTATAGCAGACTAAGCTTACCTTAACGCTGTGCTCATCCTAAGTTTGAAAGAAACGAAACCAAATAAGTTCACACCAAACAGTTACTTTTTCAGGAAGTAATGGTTTCTCTATCACTGCTTGTGGGTTTGCGAAACCCAAATCCCAGGCCTATCTTGATAAAATTGAGTTTTGATCAAAAAATAATTTTGCGGCATAAATATTTAAATAGTTTCTAGAATCACTAGTTCAGGAATTAATCAATTCACTTCATCGACATCACCATTTCTAGTTTTAAATCCCAATTTGTAAATATCAGACAGTGATGTGCTCCGTTTTTATGTACGATTTACAAGTATGGCCTTGATTCTTAAAATCGGCCAAATTCACAGAAATGTAGGTTTTTCAAAATATGACATTGAAGGTCATTTTGAATGTCCCATAGTATATCTAAAACAATCAAAACCGGAGTGATATCAATGTTCATCTACACAATCACCGAACAATTCTTAAACGGAACTTCCGGTATCAACAGCCCTTTTAAATCTATTGCATCTGATAAATTACCTAGTACAAAATAGAACTAAGTTCATAAAAATATCTCTGAATTTAATTTAGCAGTAGACATAGTTTATGCCAAGATATATACATTCTACATTAAAGTGTTATGAAATACTGTAATTATTACGGATGCAATGCAATATTAAAAAAAGTAAAACAATAGATTTAATGAAATGTTTTACTATAATTATGAAATGTTTTGCATCTAATGTATGTCATTTAACTAATTTTTATCTAATTGGGGAATAAAATCAATAAATTGATGTTTGATTTACTATTAAATGTTACTGTTACGTTACTATATAATTCACAACGTCGCACGTTTCCATATGTTCAAAAATACATAGTAACCCGTAATATAAAGGTGATGATGTATAAAGCAAAGTATTGTCAATACAAGATACCTGCAAACTGTTTACCGTATCAGGAGTGAAAGTGTTATTATTCGGAAAACAACAGATGTCTCATAAAAGTATTCTTTGCTAAAAATTTTTTTTTTAATTGTTATTAATATACTAATCTCATAATATATATTGTATACTATTTTATAATTATGAGGTGTCCATATTTTTAATTTTATTAACTGTTACCTAACCGATAATGAAAGTGCCAACAAAGTGAATGGTGACTAATAACTATTCTCGCATTCATACTACTCACAGTGCCATATATTAGACAACCAGTAATACATATATAAACAAGATTGTTGTTTTAGTCTAAAATTCAATTACCTTTAATAAGATGAACTCTTATCATCAATAAAAATTAATATAAAAATTGTATTGCAGTAAAATAGAGTTTTGTAAAATTGATAACCTCCAATTTATTATACTTGACGTAAATCGTTACAAAAAAGCAAATATAATTGCATATATGTAAAAAGGTTTTAAAATTGTAAGAATTTAAGTTATAAAATTCAATTGTGATGTTTGTGCTGATAATTTTTCATATATTAAAGATTAACAAACTCTTAATAATGCTAAATTTATGTATATTTAAGGAAAACGGAAGTCAAAGCAAAAGTGAACATGTCTGAGGATAATTTTCAGATTTCAACTTCTCTTTCTGCATTCAAATATGCAAATTACTTTATTTTCAAGTAAGATTCCTTTGAAAATTCGCTATACTGAAAATAAAAAGTGCCAAAAAATGTAGGACGGAACAACAACGAGATTCTATGTCAATACAATGCCACGAAATGAAATTTAATTTAAATATAGAAATCCCAGGGTACATAAAATATCCACTCACTAAATACAACATCTGAATTATAATGTCCAATGAATTTATTTTACAAGTTATCATTTTACTTGATCTAGATATCCGGCCATATAACTTCATTTATTTTAGTCTTCGTTTTAGTTTATATTTAGTTCTATAATTTAATATATATTCTATATATATAATGATTCATATGTTACCTTTGGAGGAAATCCTAATACGTAATCACCGTTTAAAAATAGTTATGAATTAAACATGGCTTTCTTTCAGTTGTTACCATGACCAATGTGTATGCAGAATATATTAATATTGTATTTGGCTTTTAATTTACTTCCATATGCACGTTGTTTAACTCTAAATACCGTTGACAACGAAAAATAGACCAAAATGAATTTAAATAACATCAAATTGCCTATTCCTGCCGCTTGCGAAATTGTTAGAAACAATTTAAATTGAGTTTAAGTGCCAATCCCATTGTAATGATTCATTCAATTATAATGCTCTATAAAATTATAATTTGTTTCATTGTTTCCATTATGTTGTGTAAAAGTATCCACATGTCATTATTGTTTAAATAATTATTATAGTTATTAGTTAAGTTAGACATTTTCTCATAATAATTATTTAACCAATTGTAATAACATGAATTTTATTTTTTCAGGCTTCCACCATCGATGGACGTCGTAAAGGAGCTTGTCTATTTTGTCAAGAATATTTCATGGAATTATATCTCCTAGCTGAACTCAAAACCATCAGCCTAAAAGTAACAACAGTGGACATGCAAAAACCACCACCTGATTTTAGAACGAATTTTGAAGCTACTCCTCCCCCAATTCTTATCGATAGGGGTATGGCCATTTTGGAAAATGAGAAAATTGAGAGACACATAATGAAGACAGTCCCCGGTGGTCACAACTTATTTGTACAAGTTAGTATCATCCTTTCAATTGTCTAGTAATATATATCAAGTTACATACTCACATAAATATACTTGAACATTTTATATTTACCATATATAGGGTTTTTTCAATGTCGTTCAATCTATTGTGTTATTCTTTATTATGAAAATTTTGTTTATTAATTACGTCTTACATTAGATACTCTTACTACAATCTTAATTTACAAATTAATGTGTGGTTATTGTTCTGTTATACTTGCATTAATACACAATCAAGGTGAATGCGGGATGAATACACCACTATGTATTTCCCAAAAGTAAAAGTAAACTACTTAAGCTAAAATTAAGAATGCACTTATACACTAAATAAGTTCGTGTGGCTTCAATATTCTGATTTCTGTTGTATTGTCCAGTAGTTGTATTGCTTCCACTCTGATCTAGCAACCTTATTTCATGTTTTAATGCGAAATCTTGTATCACTTTGCATATCCATTTGACTTCGAGGTCATCGTACAGCTCTTCGTTGGTTACGTAGCGACAAACATTAGTTTATTAATCGTGAAACTTCGTTTTGTCCTCGTTCGATTACTAGTTGGCTTGATGTTTTAATGCAACCCCATAAATACAAATTGTTCTTTCTCTGTTTCCAATTTAACCTACCGTCGAGATATGTGCCGAGGTATTTAGCTGATTCTGCTTGAAGAATGGAGCATACTTCAAGTGATATAATTAGTCTTTTGTCACTTGGCCGCAGCGTAAAATTAACATGGACAGATTTAGAGTTATTAAGCTGTATTTTTTAGTTTCTAGTCCATTTGTAGATATTCTTGACTGCTTTTACTTTTTCTACAACCTTGGGCAAGGATATATCTTTTGGTATGATAACTATGTCGTCAGCAAATCTTCCAATTACTGTTTCTTTTGTTGTTGGAATGTACAGCACATACAGGAGTGGTTCCAAGACACTACCCTGAGAAACTCCATCCGAGATAGGTTTAAGTGTTGAAAATGCTCGTTCATGCGAGACTCTAAATTTTCCTTCTAAAAAATATGATTGCAGACGTCGACAGTAATTCCGCGATAGCGATTTGCTCATTTTGTAGATTAATCCCAAATGTCATATCCGGTCAAAAGCTTGTGAGACGTATTATGAAAACACTTATCCTCACCAAGTAACATTTATGCACAAAAAGTTAGTGTTTGGTTTGAATTTTGATCTGATCGTCCGTACTTTTTCATCCCGTCAACGGCAAGCTCTATGGAGTGATGATGACCGATTTATTTTACCTAAATTTAGGAATGTAAGCGCGAAGAAGATGTGGTATATGATTGGCTCGTTCTGCGCATGTGCATTATGATAATCTACATCTTAGTTATGTTTATTATCTACTATTTCTAGTGTTATATTTTCACTTGCGTGTAAATACGGTTGTGAAAATGTACTTAAATTCAGAAAAAAATAATAAAACACTAGTTTTCCTATTACTAACCGAAGAAATTGAAAAATTATAGAGAAGCTGTTCTGTGCACCTGTAGGCCTGTAGCCTGTATAAGCCGATGTAGATCGATGTCTCAAATTTAATCGGATGGCTGACATTTGAATGTTATATTCCATACCTAATGGCATACTTACACCCTTTTAAATAAAAAAAATCGTTATTGTTTTACATAGCTTCTTTCGCTCCATTTAAATATTACTGCTCTTATTGACGGAATCCTACATATTCTTGAAGTACCCTCACACATTCTCGAAAGACCGCAGTATTACAGACCCATTTTTTTTCTGTGCTATACTTGCACTAATCACTCCAATATATCCATAATCATACCCATTAAATCACATTTTTGCTGTATTTTAATATATCAGTTCTTTCTCTTTGCCCTACTTTTTTTTTAAGTATTCAGATTTTCATATGTGCAAATTTATATAAGATCCAAAATATAACTGTCATGAACATTAGAATGACACTGTTAGCAATATTTAAAATATTTTTGTATTATTTCAGGACAAAGAAGTGGCTACATTAATCGAAAATCTCTATACCAAATTTAAAATGTATGTCACTAAATATGAATCACTTGATACTAAGGAAGCCAGCCAACCCCTATTCTCCCACCTAGAACGAATCAACGATTTTATGGTAAAACGAGGAACTCGATTCCTCACAGGTATGTTTTTGTATATTGAATATTTGAGTGAATAATTCATTTAAGCACAAAAGTCAATAATTTTTATGTTTTATAGGCGACACAATGTCATGCTTTGATTGTGAACTCATGCCAAGATTACAACACATTAGGATTGGCGCTAAAGCTTTCAGAAAATTTGAAATACCCAATAAATTCCAAGGACTGTGGCGGTAAATATACATATATTTTCCTTATACTTATTATTTATATGCATTTATATAGGATTAACATTAGAGCGGCATACCCGCACCAGACAATCTTATTTTTAACATATTAACTAAATTTGATTAAATTCTGTACTAAGATAATAACTATATTATAATTTAGAAGTCTTAACAATAGTTAACAAAAATGTCAATTGGTAATGACGTCATCCGCACGGATCAGATTTGGTTATATGTACCGGATAATATATCCTATAGACACTTGTTAAATATATGGTCACCGGCATCATCAACCCATAAAGCTCTCGCAGAAAGTTACCATAAACCGACGGTGTGCGAAAATATTATCTGCGCAATCAAAATTTAGTTTAAATACTACACTCTCTTCACAGCATTGCTCTTCTTCATCCTTTGCAAGCTCTTTGAAGTGTCATTTATATGATATTCATAAATACTCTTCCGATAATGACATTCATCGATAATTTTTTCAATATTTACTTTAGCCTTTTTTCAATAGTGGAACAATTACTTTTTCCATTCTGACACAATTTTCACAGATTCATGGTAGAGATGGAATTATTCTATGTATTATAAAATATATTGGGGAATATAATGTATAATTATAACAAACAAAACAGTCCATCTGATTCATACCCTCTTACATTTTTTTATAATAGTTAAAATTACATGCTCATATTATTTAATATTAGTTCTTACTTATTATTTCTTTATGCAATAGGTATATGGCAAACATGTATGAACTTGAAGCCTTTAGACAAAGTTGCCCAGCAGATCAAGATATCATAAGCCACATCAAAAATCAGCTAGGCTTAAGAACAACTGCCAGAATAGAATTGGAGACACCAGTCTACACTACATCTATTCCCATGATGGACTCTTAAGGATATTTGGTTTTCATTGAATAGTCACTAGACATTTAAATATGCAAAATTAACGTTCTTAATAGTGCAGTTGGAGACAAATGTTAACTGCATTTATGTACATAATTCATAAAAGTTTTTTTAGGTCATGGTCCATCATTAAGCTAACCTGCTAAAATTCTGTTAAATTTTAGTATATAGTTTATTTTTGAGAGTATTTACTCAAAAACTATTTATCAGTATTGGTAAGAGGCAAACATTATGACTAATTAAATATCCATCTGCACTATGTATATACTAATAAAAATACATATTCAAAGAACCTTACTGTTACACAGACAAAATAAAATTTTGATAATACTATTAATAATGTGATGAAAATGTAGCTTTTTATATCCTGTAAATAGTAAAACATTCAGGACATTTAATTCTTTTTTTTTTTTTAATTTTCTTTACTGTAATTTAGGAGATAATCTTAAAAACTGACTAATTGGTTTTCATAATGGTATTTTTACTTTAGTAATATATATTATTATAATATATATTACTATTTTGTAAGTATATATTTTGCTAAAGTTAAGGTATATTATTATGTTATTTCTATTTTTTATGTATTTATATTTTAGTTACCGTTAAAAAAATTAATGGTTGCTAAATTCATAATTATTAAAAACAGTTGTAGGAAAATAAACAATTTTGTTTTATTTCACATTCACGTAGATATATCCTGAGTTTGAAGTTTTTTGTATATGATTTTAAGCTGTTTTAACACTAATTGTTGATCGCCCAATGATTGAAATTCGACCAGGAATAAATCGGAGTTTATACTATTTCTCACATAATAAAAATAATTACGAAAATTGTTATGCTACTAATACGTATTTAGACAATATTATTATCATAAAGTCAGAGATATATATTTTATATATAAGATTACAAACTATCTCAATAACTCATAATCACTAACCTTTTTTAAATTGCATTTAATTAAATCTTATTTCAGTAATTAACAAAGTATTATAAATTTATATAATCTGTATGTACTTTTATGTTATAAACATAATATGGGTAAATGAAATAATACATGTTTGTATATTAAATCAGTTCAACTATGTATTCATATAAAATCTTGCCTATATTTCTCACCCAAAATATATAATAAAGAACAATTAATACATTAAGATTATTAAAAGAAAAATTTCTTAAATTTTTATCGATCTTTAAACTTAGTAGTATTAGTTTGTAGTAGCTGTAATTTTTTTTCTATCAGTAGATGTATTTATTTCCGGCCATTATTTTATGTAAATTTGGAATATCCCCCTTAGAGGTAGCTCATCTTTAATTTGCCTTTTGTAGCTTTTATTATTGTATTGCTTTCTAATTTGTCTTATGTCCCACGTGGGATTTAATAAATTAACAACAAATGAGAAATTCAAAATGAAGCTATTTATAATTGTTAATATTCTTTGCAACATTCATTTTAATTTATGATGCACAAATTAACTTATTACCTGCAATATTAGTGATTTATTGTTAGAAAATGCATTTAATGATGAAACCTGAAATAAATTAGAAGTTAACAATACTAAAATTTACAGAAAGTTCTCAAAAACCTTTGGAATTACCTCTGGTACAAACAAGACAAAATTTCCTTTGGAAAACATAAATACCATGTAGATAAAGAGACAAACGATTCCTTCTGATAAAGCAAACACAAATTAATATATGTAAATGTGTAATGTTAAAGAAAATATACCTCTACCTGATCATATAATTCTTAATCGGTTTTTACCTAAACTTGCCGTAACTCTTTAATAGTTCCAACAATAGAGAAACCACAAAGAAAAATTACTCTATGGAATAACCGAAATTAACAAAAACACACTACTTATAATTAACTAACTGTGTGCCATTTCATATATAAAATTTAGTGATTTGCCTTCCAATTCAAAATTGCCTACCGGCATTTTGCGCTATAGTACTGCCAAGCTTTGATTTTTAAAATTACTCATCTATAGTTTATTTAAGTACAAGAGAAACGGTTAATAATTCACCGTACAAGAGTTGGAGCTGGCAGTGCATCGACCAGAGCCTAAAAAATTTGTTTATATATATTTTGTCACCCATATCTGACAGCTATCTTGGTTACTTAATCTAGGCGTATTTCATTTTATTGGAATTTATTTATTTATAGCGCATATTAGACAAACATTTTAGGCCTACAATTATTCCTGGATTTAAACTTTAACCGTACTAAATTTCACGCTTCCAAGTACCATTCATACAATAGATGTCATGAAAATTTGAATAAAACAATGTGATTTTACTACAACGTGAACCAGAATTGGATCGCCAGTATAATTTTAACAGCTGTTCTAAGTCACCACTTCTTTTCGTTAATATAAAATAGTTTTAAACTACAACGTGGAAAGGACTTTCATTCCTTCTCTGTATATAATATCCAGTAATAGTGCTATCCGAAGTATTCATTTACTCTTGTTCAGTTGTCAAAAAGTCGTTTATACAATATTTCATGATTAATAATTCGATGCTTTGTTAAAATGTAGCCTTTAATGTTAAGATAACTGTATTCATTCACCTTGTATTTCAGCTCTTTTTAATTTACTGGAAATTTAAATAAACTCATGACTATTTTATCCATTTAATTAAAAATGGTTATACGTCATGGACTCCTTATTAATTTTAAATTGATAACAATTAATCCACATTTTAATTTATTACCTTCCAGGTACACCAAATAAAAATCGAAATGTTTAACAGAAGTTAAATTGTTTGAATAAAATATACAGTAATGCACTGGTAACATTTTATTAAAAATATAATCTAATAGCATATTAAATGTTTACAATATAATTTAAAATATATAATTAGATATCATTCTGATGACACTGATTTGTACTTGCAAATATTCTCATAAAATAAACTCATTAAATGTTTGGTACAGTATTTGAAATATAAATCATCACATATCATCACAATACTTGGCTTGATATGTTATTACGGCAAATATATCGCTATATATATATATATATATATATATATATATATATATATATATATATATATATATATATATATATATATTTATTATAAAAAAACTTTATATAATAGAAATACATGCATTAGCAAATTAATTTAACAAAGAGGTATAAGGGTTGTGGTAATACTAATTTAGACAAAAAATTAAACAAACTATCGTACATGAGATTTTGTTTTCACTGGTTGAATATATCTAACAGTATGACAATACGCTTTCTGAGGCAACAAACTAGACAATAATCTATATGTTATTACAGCTGTTAAACCCCACACTCTCAATTTGCCTCCCATAAATACAGGCATTGAAGTAAATCCTCCACGAAACTGCGTATAACCTATATTTTGAGGATTACATAAATCTTCTAAACATACGGTAAAAACATCCTCAACTTCTGCAGCGTTAACTTTAAGATTCCTCAATTGAAGCTCTCCTTTGATCCTTCCGATTACCGGAGTAACACTGGTTTCGCGCTTAGTTACAATGACATCCCCGCTTCCCCAAACATCAATATCGCCCTCCTTTATCCCTAGTTCCTCCTCAGTTTCCCTTAAAGCAGTTTCCTCTAGATCTTTATCGGATACGTCTTGCATTCCGCCAGGAAAGCTTACTTGTCCTCGGTGGGATTTCAAATTTGCCGCTCGAAGGGTATATAATAGCGCCACCTTCCCGTCAACTACACAAAGAGGAATCAGGACGCCGGCGCGTTTAGTCGGCTGATGAGCAATCATTCTTATCGGCTTCAAACTAGCAAACTTAGCCACTGTTTTCTTTATATTTTCGTCACTGAAAACAACTTCTGGTACATACAAGCTGGAGTAACGAAATCCTAATGATTTTATTAGGGTTATTCGGGATTTGAGGATCATACTGCAGCAAGCTTCTCACGTACACATCACTAGAATTTATTGACGATAAGCTGTCACTGTCAGTTGGTTAATCAGCTGTTATCGATCAAGACGAATGTCAGCAACAAATGTTCGAGTTCGTTTTTTTAGTTTAGAATGTAATTTTATATTCGTATACAGGCAAAATTAAAATCCAATAGTAAACTATATAAGTGTCACTAGATTATAGATTAAGCATCGATTATACAAATACATGATCATCACTTTCCTTTTTATTCTTAATATTGTTGAGATAAAACATTAACTTAAATATAAAATTCAAATCAAGATTAAAATATAAAAAACTTATTGTGACATAATCCAATAAAGTATAGAATAAGTTTTGAGTAAAATATATATTTTATTTCCAGTAGTCGTTTTGCTATTATCTCAATTTTGTCAACTAAATTTTGGGAATCAAGTATATTATTCTAGTACATTATGTATATATAATAAAAAAACTAAATATAATATGTAGCATCTTTTATTAATTTTTCATAACACAAAGCATTGCATGTAATTATTCAACAACTGGCTCAATAGGAATATTTCCCTCTAAAATATTGGCAAGGTCCTCTTCAATTGTATTAGAAGAAAAATCATCACTATCGCAATATCCTTCCTTCAACACTCTTAATTTTTCTAGACCTCTGGTTAACATCTTTGAAGATTCACATTCCATTTCACATTGGTTACCGTAGGTTTTTCCATCAGAAGCACAAACGGGCATATAAATTCTTGTACATACGCAAACTGGCAGGCCATCTGGACTTTCTATCTCAAAAGTGTTAGAAATGGCGACTGCTATGAAGATGAACACAGTACATATTAATAGGCTCTTCATTATATTGATTTGATTCAGAAGTAACACTACAATTAGAATAATTGTTGCAAAAATTCTATAGATTATATTCGCTATTTACGAGTTTATATCAGAAAACACGGTGTTATCTTTTATTTGGATGACTGATAGCGCAGAGGATTAAAATGAATATAGTATCAATTATAATGTATCACTGGATTTTGTCTGATATATGATGTGGCTCAATGATCTTTATTTGAAATAAAGATGGTTTCTGAGTTATTTTATCAATATATTTGCATTACATATTTATGGTAACAATGAATACCCTTTGTTTTTTTTTCTGGAATTAATCTGATTAATAAACATGGGTTTTCACATTGTGCAATCTTAGTTAAAATAATTAAGTGTTATACATATTGTTTATAAGTCCACAAATATTTCTGTATGCCTAATAAAAGAACAATTTTCTTTAAAGTATATTTATTATAAACTAATTTTATCATAGTTTCAACCTCCCATCTTTGGCAACTAATATTCTTTCAACCATCTTAGCTCTTTCCTCTAATAGTTGTCTTTGATTTTCTGGTACACTATTTACTTTCAAGTTCTTCAACAAGAAATGGTGAATAAATAGTCGTAAACTCTCCCTAAATATCTTTAATTTATCTGATCTGACAACTTTCTCGAAAACGCCCTGTATGGCTTCCATATCTGGGTGTAACAGAATACCCAATAGTATTTGCCTCATAAATCTTAGAGTTACCTTATCAAGTTCTCCAAATTCAACTATCTGCAAAATAAAAAAAAAGATGATCTTAATTCCTTGTGAAGAGCTAATAAATGATAAGTTACCTTCAAAGTAGAGATAGGAAGACCTTTTTCAATAAACAAGTAAGTTAACATTTTGGCTAAATTTGATACCTGTGCACCAGAATGATCACCCAAAGCTTTGAGTTTATCCCATACAGAACATTTAATTGTCATCTAAAAATATTATACAAGATTTTATTAAGCAATTGTAGAAAAATGTATTACCTGAAATTTACGGTCATATTCACAAAATTTTTGTGCCAATATGGCATAATAAGGGTTGTACGATTTTTCCTGTAAACAACAATGTAAAATAACATGTATAATATCTCTTTCCTGTTGATTTTTTAAACCCAGCTTTAATAGTTTCTCAAATGCATCTAAATAGTCCTAAAAATATTTAAATTTGATTATTCAAGTTCAATCTTTTCTGCTTAAATCTTCTACCTCAGCAGACATTATAATGCAGAAGATATCTCTCCTACTATCTGTATTCATTCTCTGTTTTCTAGCCAGGTCTAATAGCTTTTGTGAAAACTTATCAGCTTCTCCCGCATCCTTGTCTCCCTTATTTTCTATATGCCCCGTCCATGCTGAACCCACAATCCACCATTTCCCTTTTTGTTCAACTAAAAAATAGACCTATATTAATACTATTCATTCATATATATATATATATATATATATATATATATGAAATTTGATACCATTCAGCAAATCTTGAAGTGATATATTCAATTGGGTAACATAATTGCCTTTACGCATAAAACCTTTCATTATTTTTTTTAGATGTTCTGAATATGTTGGATCGTAATTTGGTATTTTAGCAACATTGTTATTCTTTATTGCCAATACTATGTCCAGTAAAAATTTAATCCTTGAACTAAAAATAAGGGATTTTTATATATTAATAACAATTATTGGAAAACCAACCTGCTGTTTGTTCCTTCATTAATTAATGCTGCCTGTTTCTGCACATCCAGTATTAAATTTTTTAAAGAAACTGGGTCATCTTTTCTTAATCCGAAACCCACAGATCTTAATACCTTTAAAATACAATCTATATGCTTTTCATTAAAGTTCTCTAGCAATTTATTAAGAATTTCATACAAAAGTTTGGCATCAAATATTTTAAAATTGTACATCTGAGCCAATATGCTGACAGTATTATCTAAAGATTTATCTTCCATATTTTGAGCCTCTGTTGCTAGTATATTAAACTTTTCTGAGATGTTTTGTAAAAAATGTGCTCCTAAAATAAAATAGATACTAGATTACAGTTAAAAAAAAAAATTAAACAAACCAATCTCCGTTCCAACATTTGCATGCAATATTGCAACTAAAAGTATATGTTCCATCAAAAGCCTTTCTGGTGTAGAAACATTGCTAATCAAAGACTCCATAATTAAGGATGTTAAAGTTTCATTCATATCATTTCGACTATTATTCATGTATAGGTTTTCGATTTGTGTTGCAATACCATGCATATTACTTTCAGCCAACCTATTGAGTAATCCTAAATAATTATGTTAACAGGGGCTCCTCACTTGTAATAAATATAAACAAACCTTTCAGTTGTTTTTTCAGACGGTCCAGTTTCTCTTTCCTTTTTTTATCTTCTGAACTAGTACTTTCCATTTTTGCCCTAATTGCTGGAGGAATATATTTAGCAGAATTCTACAAATCATGTTAATCAATTGTTCATATGCATTTAAGTTGTTTTTTATTTTAAAAATATTATTAAATAACTTATATATTAACCAATACCTACTGTGATTACACTACCATCTTTTGATCTTAATCTTCCATATATATCCTCCCAAGTGTCACTTTTTTCATTGCTGTTTAAAGAATGATCAGATTGGTCTTCATCAATAATATTTTCATTGTCATCGCTGTTCATTTCATGATTATCAAAGTCTTTATTAGAACCAAATTTAATTTCTTCAACATGGGAACTCTCATCAATTTCATGAATAGATAAATCATCAGACATGCCACCTAAGAAATACAATATAACTCAATATGCTTATGCAATTATTTTATTATATAATACCATCAGAGTTAACATCTTCATCACTAGAGTCATTTTCATTTAACATTTCTTCAAAATCTTCAATATCACTGTCAACTTCATTATTTGTTGATTTAGTACTAGCCATTAGAGCTAAATCTTCTTCAAAATCATTGTTAATATCATCTAGACCTTGTTCCATTGACATTATTTCTTTAGAGTTTTTCAAATCTGCTGCTTCTAACATATCTAAACAGGAAATAATAAAAATATTGTTTCAAAATTAATTCAAGTGTAAGTTACATGACAATCCATCGGCAACAAAAGACTTAGGTATTGATTTGGTTTTCCTCTTATTTAGCTTTAATTGTTTCTCTAGCTTTTTGAGCAACCGATCTTCTTTTTCATTTGCCATTAGTAATTGCTCTTTTCTCTGTCTTGCCATATCTGCTAGTAATTTATTTTGTTTTTTCTTTTCTTTAATGCATTCATTTTCAATAGTATCCTATTAAAATGGTAGTTAAACCAAAATTACAATCATAACATTGCATATTAAATTTTAGTTACCTTATTAATAACTATCCTATCTTCCATTCTATGGCGAACAGTAATGCTATTTTTGTCAGACCTTATGGGTATATTATTATCTTCATACTTGTTTGATTTTATGGATACACTTGACAAAGGTTTCTTTGAGAAATAAGCTTGTTTCTTTATTTTTTTTTCATTACGCTTCTGTTTTCTAAGTTCTTTTCTAGTCAGTTTCTTATTAGAATTGTTTTTCTTTTTATTTAAACCCATATCCTCGGTTAGTATAACAAACACATACTAAATAACAGAATAAATAGTACACCCGTATCTTGTGGTAATAAATACACTCCATAGAAAAAATACACTCTGCTATAATACAGGTTTTTTCTATGAATACAGGTTAGATCGTTTAAAAATAGGGTTAGGTTAAGAATGTTACATTTTTTGAAAATATATATATTTTTTACGATGTATTGATATATATATATATCAATATATATATATATATATATATATATATATATATATATATATATATATATATATATATATATATATATATATATATATATATATATATATATTTAATAATTTGATAACCAATCGAATTAAAAAAAATCGTTTTGAATAGTCAATATGCATTAGGTTTATGCAACTGTCAAAGCAGCATATTTAAAATGTATGTTATATATTATACTGTTTTAATACATATTTTACTTTAATGTAATAAAAATACAATTATTAGAATCTATTACGATTTTTATTTAGCTAAATAATCAAGCAGAAAACAATCAGACTTTAAAACTAATAGAACTGACCAAAAATTATATATAGTAATAATGTATACATGGCTATTACATTTTTTTTCACAAAATTTTTACTATCATTTTCATAAAATTTTATATGTGAACGGTTGGGGGAGGGTTTATTTTTACCTGGAAATTAATTAATATATTTAGAAATCGTTATGATGCCAAATCTAACTCTTTGATACAATTAAATTTTTAGGAAATTTTAACTGCATAAATTTAAATTTTTATATTATGTTTCATGTATTTTCCATTTTGTTTCAATTTGTTATTTAATCAACAATTGTATTTTCCATTATGAAAACATTGTTTCGCATACTATTGAAATATAAAATAATATAATCCAAAAACTAGTTATTAAAAATAAATGATGTACTTCTACATCGAGATCAGAATCTAAGGCATCTAAATAAGCTGTTATATAACTATAATAAATATATATATATTGTTATAGTAATAGTATTTTATTCTCAATTTCTTCTGGGACGATTTGTTGGTTCAGTCTAGATAAACCCCTAGTTGGTAAAAGGAGACTAAAATATATTTAAAAAAATTGAATAAATAAAATATGTAAAATTATTTAATAAATAATATAAGGACAATAAGACAAATTATATACAAATTTGATGTTTGAACGAGATATGCTGAATCTTTAACCATTTCGGTGGTCGATGTAGATAAAGTCGAAGTAAAAGTAACTCCAGTTGAATTCGAAAAATTTTCATCTGGTCTATCATTATCTTCGTCTGCTACTATTCCTTGTGTCGTAGAGGTTCTATTGGTAGCACTTGTAGTTGGTTCTTGTGGTAACCCTCCATTTTTCGATGTACTTGATGTTGGCGTTGAAAAATTATGAGTGGTAGTTTTCGAATCATTTCCATTTCTATCATCGGTTGTTCCCGGTTGATTAGTAGAGGAAGTACTAGAGTGGTTTTCTTTTTGTCCTAGATTAGTAGAAAATGTTATTTGTTCTGAGTGATCGGATATTTGATTATTACCTTTTGTTGTGGTCTCTGGTAATACTTTTGATGTAGTTGTATTCTGATATGTTTCCTGTTCTCCCTGTTCAATGGATGAACTTGATTCTTCTATTTCACCAGTTGGCTCTTCATCACTGGACTTGTAGCTTTCAGTTGTCTCTTCGAATATGTCCTTAGTTACTAATATTTCTGTAGTGTTATAAAACTTTTCGTATGTGACTTCTTCTGAGGTACCGGGCGTTTGTTGACTACTTCCTATAGTTGTATCTATAAATACATCTGATGCAGTTATACCGTCAATACTTTCGCTTTCCTCATTTAGTTCCTTTTCATGGGATGATGTTTGGTTTACGTCTTGTTCATCAGGGCGGTATTGTTCGGTGGAGCTGTTATAATCACTTGTATCCTCAAATATGTCTTCGGTTTCGGATATATCCTCTGTAGTGTCGCCTATACTTTCTTGTGTGACTTCTTTTGAAATATCTAACATTGACTCACTATCTTTTATAGTTGTCTCTGAAAATATATCCGATGTAGTTGGTATACCGTCATTATCTTTGTTTTCCTCGGTTAGTTCCTTTTCATGGGATGAAGCTGTGTGGGTTTCTTCTAGTTCATTAGGAGGATATTTCTCCGTAGAGTTATAATTATCAGTTGTTTCGTCAAATATCTCTTTGGTTTCGGATATATCGTCTGTAGTGTCGTCTATACTTTCTTGTGTGACTTCTTGCGAGTTATTTGACATTGGATCACTATTTTTTACAGTAGTTTCTACAAATATATCTGACGTAGTTATATCGCCATTATCTTCGTTTTCATCGGTTATTTCTTTTTCGTGGGATGAAGCTGTTTGGTTTTCTTCTAGTTCCTTAGGAGGATATTTTTCAGTGATATTGTAGTTATCAGTTGTTTCCTCAAATATCACTTTGGTTTCGGATTTATCCTCTGTAGTGTCATCTGTACTTTCTTGTGTAACTTCTTCTGAGGTATCTAACATTGGCTCACTATTTGTTACAGTTGTTTCTACAAATATATCTGATGTAGTTATATCGCCATTATCTTCGTTTTCATAGGTTATTTCTTTTTCGTGGGATGAAGCTGTTTGGTTTTCTTTTAGTTCTTCAGGAGGATATTTTTCAGTGGGGTTGTAGTTATTAGTTGTTTCCTCAAATATCACTTTGGTTTCGGATTTATCCTCTGTGGTGTCGTCTATACTTTCTTGTATGACTTCTTGCGAGTTATTTGACATTGGCTCACTATTTTTTACAGTAGTTTCTACAAATATATCTGATGTAGTTATATCGCCATTATCTTCGTTTTCATCGGTTATTTCTTTTTCGTGGGATGAAGCTGTTTGGTTTTCTTCTAGTTCCTTAGGAGGATATTTTTCAGTGATATTGTAGTTATCAGTTGTTTCCTCAAATATCACTTTGGTTTCGGATTTATCCTCTGTGGTGTCGTCTGTACTTTCTTGTGTGACTTCTTCTGAGGTATCTAACATTGGCTCACTATTTGTTACAGTTGTTTCTACAAATATATCTGATGTAGTTATATCGCCATTATCTTCGTTTTCATGGGTTATTTCTTTTTCGTGGGATGAAGCTGTTTGGTTTTCTTTTAGTTCTTCAGGAGGATATTTTTCAGTGGGGTTGTAGTTATTAGTTGTTTCCTCAAATATCACTTTGGTTTCGGATTTATCCTCTGTGGTGTCGTCTGTACTTTCTTGTGTGACTTCTTCTGAGGTATCTAACATTGGCTCACTATTTTTTACAGTAGTTTCTACAAATATATCTGATGTAGTTATATCGCCATTATCTTCGTTTTCATCGGTTATTTCTTTTTCGTGGGATGAAGCTGTTTGGTTTTCTTCTAGTTCCTTAGGAGGATATTTTTCAGTGATATTGTAGTTATCAGTTGTTTCCTCAAATATCACTTTGGTTTCGGATTTATCCTCTGTGGTGTCGTCTGTACTTTCTTGTGTGACTTCTTCTGAGGTATCTAACATTGGCTCACTATTTTTTACAGTAGTTTCTACAAATATATCTGATGTAGTTATATCGCCATTATCTTCGTTTTCATCGGTTATTTCTTTTTCGTGGGATGAAGCTGTTTGGTTTTCTTCTAGTTCCTTAGGAGGATATTTTTCAGTGATATTGTAGTTATCAGTTGTTTCCTCAAATATCACTTCGGTTTCGGATTTATCCTCTGTAGTGTCATCTGTACTTTCTTGTGTGACTTCTTCTGAGGTATCTAACATTGGCTCACTATTTCTTACAGTTGTTTCTACAAATATATCTGATGTAGTTATATCGCCATTATCTTCGTTTTCATCGGTTATTTCTTTTTCGTGGGATGAAGCTGTTTGGTTTTCTTCTAGTTCCTTAGGAGGATATTTTTCAGTGATATTGTAGTTATCAGTTGTTTCCTCAAATATCACTTTGGTTTCGGATTTATCCTCTGTAGTGTCATCTGTACTTTCTTGTGTGACTTCTTCTGAGGTATCTAACATTGGCTCACTATTTCTTACAGTTGTTTCTACAAATATATCTGATGTAGTTATATCGCCATTATCTTCGTTTTCATCGGTTATTTCTTTTTCGTGGGATGAAGCTGTTTGGTTTTCTTCTAGTTCCTTAGGAGGATATTTTTCAGTGATATTGTAGTTATCAGTTGTTTCCTGAAATACCACTTTGGTTTCGGATTTACCCTCTGTAGTGTCATCTGTACTTTCTTGTGTGACTTCTTCTGAATTATTTAACATTGGCTCACTATTTCTTACAGTTGTTTCTACAAATATATCTGATGTAGTTATATCGCCATTATCTTCGTTTTCATCGGTTATTTCTTTTTCGTGGGATGAAACTGTTTGGTTTTCTTCTAGTTCCTTAGGAGGATATTTTTCAGTGATATTGTAGTTATCAGTTGTTTCCTGAAATACCACTTTGGTTTCGGATTTACCCTCTGTAGTGTCATCTGTACTTTCTTGTGTGACTTCTTCTGAATTATTTAACATTGGCTCACTATTTGTTACAGTTGTTTCTACAAATATATCTGATGTAGTTATATCGCCATTATCTTCGTTTTCACCGGTTATTTCTTTTTCGTGGGATGAAACTGTTTGGTTTTCTTCTAGTTCCTTAGGAGGATATTTTTCAGTGATATTGTAGTTATCAGTTGTTTCCTCAAATATCACATTGGTTTCGGATTTATCCTCTGTAGTGTCATCTGTACTTTCTTGTGTGACTTCTGAGGTATCTAACATTGGCTCACTATTTCTTACAGTTGTTTCTACAAATATATCTGATGTAGTTATATCGCCATTATCTTCGTTTTCATCGGTTATTTCTTTTTCGTGGGATGAAGCTGTTTGGTTTTCTTCTAGTTCCTTAGGAGGATATTTTTCAGTGATATTGTAGTTATCAGTTGTTTCCTGAAATACCACTTTGGTTTCGGATTTACCCTCTGTAGTGTCATCTGTACTTTCTTGTGTGACTTCTGAGGTATCTAACATTGGCTCACTATTTCTTACAGTTGTTTCTACAAATATATCTGATGTAGTTATATCGCCATTATCTTCGTTTTCATAGGTTATTTCTTTTTCGTGGGATGAAGCTGTTTGGTTTTCTTTTAGTTCTTCAGGAGGATATTTTTCAGTGGGGTTGTAGTTATTAGTTGTTTCCTCAAATATCACTTTGGTTTCGGATTTATCCTCTGTGGTGTCGTCTATACTTTCTTGTATGACTTCTTGCGAGTTATTTGACATTGGCTCACTATTTTTTACAGTAGTTTCTACAAATATATCTGATGTAGTTATATCGCCATTATCTTCGTTTTCATCGGTTATTTCTTTTTCGTGGGATGAAGCTGTTTGGTTTTCTTCTAGTTCCTTAGGAGGATATTTTTCAGTGATATTGTAGTTATCAGTTGTTTCCTCAAATATCACTTTGGTTTCGGATTTATCCTCTGTGGTGTCGTCTGTACTTTCTTGTGTGACTTCTTCTGAGGTATCTAACATTGGCTCACTATTTGTTACAGTTGTTTCTACAAATATATCTGATGTAGTTATATCGCCATTATCTTCGTTTTCATGGGTTATTTCTTTTTCGTGGGATGAAGCTGTTTGGTTTTCTTTTAGTTCTTCAGGAGGATATTTTTCAGTGGGGTTGTAGTTATTAGTTGTTTCCTCAAATATCACTTTGGTTTCGGATTTATCCTCTGTGGTGTCGTCTGTACTTTCTTGTGTGACTTCTTCTGAGGTATCTAACATTGGCTCACTATTTTTTACAGTAGTTTCTACAAATATATCTGATGTAGTTATATCGCCATTATCTTCGTTTTCATCGGTTATTTCTTTTTCGTGGGATGAAGCTGTTTGGTTTTCTTCTAGTTCCTTAGGAGGATATTTTTCAGTGATATTGTAGTTATCAGTTGTTTCCTCAAATATCACTTTGGTTTCGGATTTATCCTCTGTGGTGTCGTCTGTACTTTCTTGTGTGACTTCTTCTGAGGTATCTAACATTGGCTCACTATTTTTTACAGTAGTTTCTACAAATATATCTGATGTAGTTATATCGCCATTATCTTCGTTTTCATCGGTTATTTCTTTTTCGTGGGATGAAGCTGTTTGGTTTTCTTCTAGTTCCTTAGGAGGATATTTTTCAGTGATATTGTAGTTATCAGTTGTTTCCTCAAATATCACTTCGGTTTCGGATTTATCCTCTGTAGTGTCATCTGTACTTTCTTGTGTGACTTCTTCTGAGGTATCTAACATTGGCTCACTATTTCTTACAGTTGTTTCTACAAATATATCTGATGTAGTTATATCGCCATTATCTTCGTTTTCATCGGTTATTTCTTTTTCGTGGGATGAAGCTGTTTGGTTTTCTTCTAGTTCCTTAGGAGGATATTTTTCAGTGATATTGTAGTTATCAGTTGTTTCCTGAAATACCACTTTGGTTTCGGATTTACCCTCTGTAGTGTCATCTGTACTTTCTTGTGTGACTTCTTCTGAATTATTTAACATTGGCTCACTATTTGTTACAGTTGTTTCTACAAATATATCTGATGTAGTTATATCGCCATTATCTTCGTTTTCATCGGTTATTTCTTTTTCGTGGGATGAAACTGTTTGGTTTTCTTCTAGTTCCTTAGGAGGATATTTTTCAGTGATATTGTAGTTATCAGTTGTTTCCTCAAATATCACATTGGTTTCGGATTTATCCTCTGTAGTGTCATCTGTACTTTCTTGTGTAACTTCTGAGGTATCTAACATTGGCTCACTATTTCTTACAGTTGTTTCTACAAATATATCTGATGTAGTTATATCGCCATTATCTTCGTTTTCATCGGTTATTTCTTTTTCGTGGGATGAAGCTGTTTGGTTTTCTTCTAGTTCCTTAGGAGGATATTTTTCAGTGATATTGTAGTTATCAGTTGTTTCCTGAAATACCACTTTGGTTTCGGATTTACCCTCTGTAGTGTCATCTGTACTTTCTTGTGTGACTTCTGAGGTATCTAACATTGGCTCACTATTTCTTACAGTTGTTTCTACAAATATATCTGATGTAGTTATATCGCCATTATCTTCGTTTTCATAGGTTATTTCTTTTTCGTGGGATGAAGCTGTTTGGTTTTCTTTTAGTTCTTCAGGAGGATATTTTTCAGTGGGGTTGTAGTTATTAGTTGTTTCCTCAAATATCACTTTGGTTTCGGATTTATCCTCTGTGGTGTCGTCTATACTTTCTTGTATGACTTCTTGCGAGTTATTTGACATTGGCTCACTATTTTTTACAGTAGTTTCTACAAATATATCTGATGTAGTTATATCGCCATTATCTTCGTTTTCATCGGTTATTTCTTTTTCGTGGGATGAAGCTGTTTGGTTTTCTTCTAGTTCCTTAGGAGGATATTTTTCAGTGATATTGTAGTTATCAGTTGTTTCCTCAAATATCACTTTGGTTTCGGATTTATCCTCTGTGGTGTCGTCTGTACTTTCTTGTGTGACTTCTTCTGAGGTATCTAACATTGGCTCACTATTTGTTACAGTTGTTTCTACAAATATATCTGATGTAGTTATATCGCCATTATCTTCGTTTTCATGGGTTATTTCTTTTTCGTGGGATGAAGCTGTTTGGTTTTCTTTTAGTTCTTCAGGAGGATATTTTTCAGTGGGGTTGTAGTTATTAGTTGTTTCCTCAAATATCACTTTGGTTTCGGATTTATCCTCTGTGGTGTCGTCTGTACTTTCTTGTGTGACTTCTTCTGAGGTATCTAACATTGGCTCACTATTTTTTACAGTAGTTTCTACAAATATATCTGATGTAGTTATATCGCCATTATCTTCGTTTTCATCGGTTATTTCTTTTTCGTGGGATGAAGCTGTTTGGTTTTCTTCTAGTTCCTTAGGAGGATATTTTTCAGTGATATTGTAGTTATCAGTTGTTTCCTCAAATATCACTTTGGTTTCGGATTTATCCTCTGTGGTGTCGTCTGTACTTTCTTGTGTGACTTCTTCTGAGGTATCTAACATTGGCTCACTATTTTTTACAGTAGTTTCTACAAATATATCTGATGTAGTTATATCGCCATTATCTTCGTTTTCATCGGTTATTTCTTTTTCGTGGGATGAAGCTGTTTGGTTTTCTTCTAGTTCCTTAGGAGGATATTTTTCAGTGATATTGTAGTTATCAGTTGTTTCCTCAAATATCACTTCGGTTTCGGATTTATCCTCTGTAGTGTCATCTGTACTTTCTTGTGTGACTTCTTCTGAGGTATCTAACATTGGCTCACTATTTCTTACAGTTGTTTCTACAAATATATCTGATGTAGTTATATCGCCATTATCTTCGTTTTCATCGGTTATTTCTTTTTCGTGGGATGAAGCTGTTTGGTTTTCTTCTAGTTCCTTAGGAGGATATTTTTCAGTGATATTGTAGTTATCAGTTGTTTCCTCAAATATCACTTTGGTTTCGGATTTATCCTCTGTAGTGTCATCTGTACTTTCTTGTGTGACTTCTTCTGAGGTATCTAACATTGGCTCACTATTTCTTACAGTTGTTTCTACAAATATATCTGATGTAGTTATATCGCCATTATCTTCGTTTTCATCGGTTATTTCTTTTTCGTGGGATGAAGCTGTTTGGTTTTCTTCTAGTTCCTTAGGAGGATATTTTTCAGTGATATTGTAGTTATCAGTTGTTTCCTGAAATACCACTTTGGTTTCGGATTTACCCTCTGTAGTGTCATCTGTACTTTCTTGTGTGACTTCTTCTGAATTATTTAACATTGGCTCACTATTTCTTACAGTTGTTTCTACAAATATATCTGATGTAGTTATATCGCCATTATCTTCGTTTTCATCGGTTATTTCTTTTTCGTGGGATGAAACTGTTTGGTTTTCTTCTAGTTCCTTAGGAGGATATTTTTCAGTGATATTGTAGTTATCAGTTGTTTCCTGAAATACCACTTTGGTTTCGGATTTACCCTCTGTAGTGTCATCTGTACTTTCTTGTGTGACTTCTTCTGAATTATTTAACATTGGCTCACTATTTGTTACAGTTGTTTCTACAAATATATCTGATGTAGTTATATCGCCATTATCTTCGTTTTCACCGGTTATTTCTTTTTCGTGGGATGAAACTGTTTGGTTTTCTTCTAGTTCCTTAGGAGGATATTTTTCAGTGATATTGTAGTTATCAGTTGTTTCCTCAAATATCACATTGGTTTCGGATTTATCCTCTGTAGTGTCATCTGTACTTTCTTGTGTGACTTCTGAGGTATCTAACATTGGCTCACTATTTCTTACAGTTGTTTCTACAAATATATCTGATGTAGTTATATCGCCATTATCTTCGTTTTCATCGGTTATTTCTTTTTCGTGGGATGAAGCTGTTTGGTTTTCTTCTAGTTCCTTAGGAGGATATTTTTCAGTGATATTGTAGTTATCAGTTGTTTCCTGAAATACCACTTTGGTTTCGGATTTACCCTCTGTAGTGTCATCTGTACTTTCTTGTGTGACTTCTGAGGTATCTAACATTGGCTCACTATTTCTTACAGTTGTTTCTACAAATATATCTGATGTAGTTATATCGCCATTATCTTCGTTTTCATAGGTTATTTCTTTTTCGTGGGATGAAGCTGTTTGGTTTTCTTTTAGTTCTTCAGGAGGATATTTTCCAGTGGGGTTGTAGTTATTAGTTGTTTCCTCAAATATCACTTTGGTTTCGGATTTATCCTCTGTGGTGTCGTCTATACTTTCTTGTATGACTTCTTGCGAGTTATTTGACATTGGCTCACTATTTTTTACAGTAGTTTCTACAAATATATCTGATGTAGTTATATCGCCATTATCTTCGTTTTCATCGGTTATTTCTTTTTCGTGGGATGAAGCTGTTTGGTTTTCTTCTAGTTCCTTAGGAGGATATTTTTCAGTGATATTGTAGTTATCAGTTGTTTCCTCAAATATCACTTTGGTTTCGGATTTATCCTCTGTGGTGTCGTCTGTACTTTCTTGTGTGACTTCTTCTGAGGTATCTAACATTGGCTCACTATTTGTTACAGTTGTTTCTACAAATATATCTGATGTAGTTATATCGCCATTATCTTCGTTTTCATGGGTTATTTCTTTTTCGTGGGATGAAGCTGTTTGGTTTTCTTTTAGTTCTTCAGGAGGATATTTTTCAGTGGGGTTGTAGTTATTAGTTGTTTCCTCAAATATCACTTTGGTTTCGGATTTATCCTCTGTGGTGTCGTCTGTACTTTCTTGTGTGACTTCTTCTGAGGTATCTAACATTGGCTCACTATTTTTTACAGTAGTTTCTACAAATATATCTGATGTAGTTATATCGCCATTATCTTCGTTTTCATCGGTTATTTCTTTTTCGTGGGATGAAGCTGTTTGGTTTTCTTCTAGTTCCTTAGGAGGATATTTTTCAGTGATATTGTAGTTATCAGTTGTTTCCTCAAATATCACTTTGGTTTCGGATTTATCCTCTGTGGTGTCGTCTGTACTTTCTTGTGTGACTTCTTCTGAGGTATCTAACATTGGCTCACTATTTTTTACAGTAGTTTCTACAAATATATCTGATGTAGTTATATCGCCATTATCTTCGTTTTCATCGGTTATTTCTTTTTCGTGGGATGAAGCTGTTTGGTTTTCTTCTAGTTCCTTAGGAGGATATTTTTCAGTGATATTGTAGTTATCAGTTGTTTCCTCAAATATCACTTCGGTTTCGGATTTATCCTCTGTAGTGTCATCTGTACTTTCTTGTGTGACTTCTTCTGAGGTATCTAACATTGGCTCACTATTTCTTACAGTTGTTTCTACAAATATATCTGATGTAGTTATATCGCCATTATCTTCGTTTTCATCGGTTATTTCTTTTTCGTGGGATGAAGCTGTTTGGTTTTCTTCTAGTTCCTTAGGAGGATATTTTTCAGTGATATTGTAGTTACCAGTTGTTTCCTCAAATATCACTTTGGTTTCGGATTTATCCTCTGTAGTGTCATCTGTACTTTCTTGTGTGACTTCTTCTGAGGTATCTAACATTGGCTCACTATTTCTTACAGTTGTTTCTACAAATATATCTGATGTAGTTATATCGCCATTATCTTCGTTTTCATCGGTTATTTCTTTTTCGTGGGATGAAGCTGTTTGGTTTTCTTCTAGTTCCTTAGGAGGATATTTTTCAGTGATATTGTAGTTATCAGTTGTTTCCTGAAATACCACTTTGGTTTCGGATTTACCCTCTGTAGTGTCATCTGTACTTTCTTGTGTGACTTCTTCTGAATTATTTAACATTGGCTCACTATTTCTTACAGTTGTTTCTACAAATATATCTGATGTAGTTATATCGCCATTATCTTCGTTTTCATCGGTTATTTCTTTTTCGTGGGATGAAACTGTTTGGTTTTCTTCTAGTTCCTTAGGAGGATATTTTTCAGTGATATTGTAGTTATCAGTTGTTTCCTGAAATACCACTTTGGTTTCGGATTTACCCTCTGTAGTGTCATCTGTACTTTCTTGTGTGACTTCTTCTGAATTATTTAACATTGGCTCACTATTTGTTACAGTTGTTTCTACAAATATATCTGATGTAGTTATATCGCCATTATCTTCGTTTTCACCGGTTATTTCTTTTTCGTGGGATGAAACTGTTTGGTTTTCTTCTAGTTCCTTAGGAGGATATTTTTCAGTGATATTGTAGTTATCAGTTGTTTCCTCAAATATCACATTGGTTTCGGATTTATCCTCTGTAGTGTCATCTGTACTTTCTTGTGTGACTTCTGAGGTATCTAACATTGGCTCACTATTTCTTACAGTTGTTTCTACAAATATATCTGATGTAGTTATATCGCCATTATCTTCGTTTTCATCGGTTATTTCTTTTTCGTGGGATGAAGCTGTTTGGTTTTCTTCTAGTTCCTTAGGAGGATATTTTTCAGTGATATTGTAGTTATCAGTTGTTTCCTGAAATACCACTTTGGTTTCGGATTTACCCTCTGTAGTGTCATCTGTACTTTCTTGTGTGACTTCTTCTGAATTATTTAACATTGGCTCACTATTTGTTACAGTTGTTTCTACAAATATATCTGATGTAGTTATATCGCCATTATCTTCGTTTTCATCGGTTATTTCTTTTTCGTGGGATGAAACTGTTTGGTTTTCTTCTAGTTCCTTAGGAGGATATTTTTCAGTGATATTGTAGTTATCAGTTGTTTCCTCAAATATCACATTGGTTTCGGATTTATCCTCTATAGTGTCATCTGTACTTTCTTGTGTGACTTCTGAGGTATCTAACATTGGCTCACTATTTCTTACAGTTGTTTCTACAAATATATCTGATGTAGTTATATCGCCATTATCTTCGTTTTCATCGGTTATTTCTTTTTCGTGGGATGAAGCTGTTTGGTTTTCTTCTAGTTCCTTAGGAGGATATTTTTCAGTGATATTGTAGGTATCAGTTGTTTCCTCAAGTATCACTTTGGTTTCGGATTTATCCTCTGTAGTGTCATCTGTACTTTCTTGTGTGACTTCTTCTGAGGTATCTAACATTGGCTCACTATTTTTTACAGTTGTTTCTAGAAATATATCTGATGTAGATATATCGCCATTATCTTCGTTTTCATCGGTTATTTCTTTTTCGTGGGATGAGGCTGTTTGGTTTTCTTTTAGTTCTTCAGGAGGATATTTTTCAGTGGGGTTGTAGTTATTAGTTGTTTCCTCAAATATCACTTTGGTTTCGGATTTATCCTCTGTAGTGTCATCTGTACTTTCTTGTGCGACTTCTTCTGAGGTATCTAACATTGGCTCACTATTTTTTACAGTTGTTTCTACAGATATATCTGATGTAGTTATATCGCCATTATCTTCGTTTTCATCGGTTATTTCTTTTTCGTGGGATGAAGCTGTTTGGTTTTCTTCTAGTTCCTTAGGAGGATATTTTTCAGTGAGGTTGTAGTTATCAGTTGTTTCCTCAAATATCACTTTGGTTTCGGATTTATCCTCTGTGGTGTCTTTTATACTTTCTAGTGTGACTTCTTCTGAGGTATCTAACATTGGTTCACTATTTTTTACAGTTGTTTCTAGAAATATATCTGGTGTAGTTATATCATCATTATCTGCGTTTTCATGGGTTATTTCTTTTTCGTGGGATGAAGCTGTTTGGTTTTCTTTTAGTTCTTCAGGAGGATATTTTTCAGTGGGGTTGTAGTTATTAGTTGTTTCCTCAAATATCACTTTGGTTTCGGATTTATCCTCTATAGTATAATTTATGGTTGTTTTTCTTAATATCTCAGATGTTATTGTTGTCTCATTGTTTTCCCTTTCCTCTGCTATATCCTTATTATGCATGGATTCTGACTGGTTTCTTTCTAGTGCTCCAACAGTTTCAGTGGAATTATAAATTTCAGTTGGCTCCTCAAATATGCTTCTGATTCCAGATGTTTTATCTGTTAAATTGTTTGATTGGTGTTTCTCTAATCCACCAGTTGTTTCTTGTTCAAGGAAACTATGATATTCTGATATGTCATTTGTTACGGATATTTCATTTACTTTCTTCGTTATTTCTATACTGTCGTGACGAACTTCTTGCGAGTTACTTAGATCTATAGCTTCTTGTATTAATATTTCGATGTTTGATGTTGCCATTCTATGCTTATTTAGTGTAGAATCTTCTGTTAATGTCTCGGATGTAGAGATTTCACTATATTTTTCAATTTTCTTAGTAATTTTCTCATTATCTCTTTTGCCTGCATTCGAGGATAATCGAAAGTTACTGTTGATTGTACTCAATCCCTGATATTCAGATTTACCTGAATACAAACTATCTGAATGGGGTTTTTCCTCAGAATTTCCTTCATCCAATAAGACCTGAGCCACTCGTACTTTACATTGCAGAATCAAAATTTGTTTCTTTAAATCAAGACAATAAGATGTAATGTTTTCACTTTGGATGCATTGTTTTAAATACATCATCTTGTGTTCTACAATTAAAGAATTATTTAATCTGATACTGTTGAAGTGAATTTATTAATGCATTGACTACCTTTGATATATAGTAAGTCCAAACAGCCAAACTGTTTTTGAAGCGCTGATTTTGACTCCAAATTTCCAAAAATGCTATTGCTTTTAGTGCAGTTTGATACAGTGAATTTTCCTTTAAAACAGTCATCTCCTTCGCATGTATTGCACACCTGGCTAAGACCTTTAATATCATATTTTTAAATATATATTAATTTTAGATGAAATTATAAATTGCCATCTAACAAATACAGTTATAAGAATATTAAAAAATAAATAAGTTGATATGTTTTGGTAATGTGTTTCAGTAACTACTATGTAAATATTATCAGGATATTTAATCCTAATAATAAACATAGGTTTAGTTGCTAATATGCTAAAATAATGAAGGATAGAATATGTAAGGTCAAATATAAGTTACATATTTACCATATGGTCGAAGAACTGTGAGCAGCACGAATGATAAGAAGATTTTCATACCGTTATATATACTACCGGAATTGAGCTGACTATATATTTTAAGAAGTCTATCCATTTTATACTACTGATAAAGTATAATTAATCTTATATTGTGCGTGATTTAACATCACTTAAACCGCTTAGATAAGCAGATGCCAGTTTTAATATATATATTACTTATTTACTTTAAAAGGCAAGACTACAGAAATATTCGCACTGAACTTTATATGTTTGCTTGAACCGAATTATAAGGCGTGGAAATAAGTTTAAAAAGAATTATTTTAAAAGATTGCGAAACAGTTACTAAGTCACATTAGTTTGTCTCATATCTATTTTCATGTACAACCGTATATGGCTGATCTCCCGATGAAATGAGGACAACACTGTTCTGCAACTGTACCCGTCACTATTTTGTTAGCCTATTGCCCTGCTGTTAATATTGTTCTGTTAGCTGCAGTTATCAAGTATAAGAAAACATATGGCTCATATTCTGGAGACTGCACATCTGCGTACAGTAAACTTCACCAAACTTTATTAATTTACTTTTTCTGTATGCTCAATTTTCCGATGTTCTTAGCTGTTGCAGTGAGAAGGGTCTTGGTACTACATCATATTGTTTGTAAGATTAATAATTATATGTTATCTTTAGGCTAATTTTACGTTTACAATATCATTTAATTAATTTCTTAAAAAAAAATTGTTTTTTATTATACGATACACTTATATATATATGATACACTGATTATAGCGATCCTCCAACTTTTCGATAACATTTTTGTAGTACGATTTGTTCTTTGCTTCAAAATAAGCCTCAGCTTCGGCGATCACCTCCTCATTCGACGAAAATTTCTTCCCAGCGAGCATTCTTTTGAGATCTGACGACAGTAAATAGTTGCTGGAGGCCAGATATGGAGAATACGGTGGATGAGAAAGCAATTCGAAGCCCAATTCATGGATTTTTGCCATCGTTTTCACTGACTTGTGACACAGTGTATTGTCTTGGTGAAGCAGCACTTTCTTTTTCTTTCAATGCGGCCGTTTTTCGGCGATTTCGTCCTTCAAATGGTCCAATAACGCTATGTATTAGTCGCTGTTGATGATCCTTCCTTTTTCAAGGTAGTCAATGAAAATTATTCCATGCGCATCCCAAAATACAGACGCCATAATGTTGCCAGCCGACTGTTGCATTTTCCCATGCTTTGGAGTGGGTTCATTGTGTGCAATCCACTTGGATGACTGTCGATTGGACTTAAAAGGACTGATCGGAGTGAAATGATAAAGCCATGTTTCATCCATTATCACATATCGACGCAAAAACTCGGGTTTACTACGCTTGATCATCTTTAAACACCGCTCCGAATCATCCACTCGTCGTTGTTTTTGGTCAAAAGTGAGTTCGCGCGGCACCCACCTTGCACAGAGCTTTCTCATACCCAAATATTCGTGACTGACATGATGTACACGTTCAGTTGATATCTTTAGAGTGTCTGCATTTCATTCAATTTCAATTTACAGTCAAAATCATTTTGTGAATTTTAAATATGTTCGTCGGTAACAACCTCTTTTTGGCGTCTACTGCGTTTAGCGTCTTTGATGCTCATTTCACCATGTCTAAACTTAGTATACCAATCCTTGATGGTTGATTTTCCTGGGGCAGTGTCCGGAAACTCGGCATCAAGTTACAACATGCGAAATTCATTTTTATCCATTTTTTTCACAATAACAAAAGTTGCTTCACTCAAAATGCTATAATTCACAAACTAATGATCAAATTTTTACACGCATCTTTTGAGGGTTAGGGCTAACCAAAAAACATTTGGATTTAATTCTATCAGCGCCATCTATGTGTCAGGGGGGATTTTTCAATTGACCTGTTAGCGCTATGCGGGTTTTTACTGTCGTATAATCAGCACTGGAAAATTTCGCATTTTCTTGAAAAATTTATTTGTCGTGGATTTCTACGTGTGAAAACCGTGACAATGTACGGACTGTTTGAAGAGAGGCCGTAAGAACGGCGAAATACAAAAAGGTACCATATTTTTGAAGAAGACACAAAGCAGATCTGTGATGGTGGTCTGCCAAGTGGCTAATTGTGGTCATGAAGCGAATTGAAGGCCACGCGGGAAGAATGTTGTATACCAAAATTACCTTTGATCGAAAGGTGATCATAAAAGTGATATGAAGGGGGCCATAAATATTTTCTGGTCACAAAAGAGAATGAGTATAGTGAAGGGCTAGCATAACTTGGGGTTTCCGATAGGACAGTCTACCTGGGGTAAAGCCCGCGATAATCTGGTTCACCGTCGCCGAACCGACCTGGTGAAAATTGTTACATGAGAGGCCGAATTTTGAAGTACGAGAAATTGGTCGTGCAAAATATCTCCCGATTTCCTTGATGGCGGTGTCCCTTCTCGTTGCTTGTTACTAGTTTTTTCCTCCTTGATTTTCCCTGGCGGATGTCTGGGGAGCTGTGTAGGGATTTGTTGAAGTTTCGGTTCAAGACTCTTTGGTGGTGGTCGTTTTTCGCACCCTATATAATTGACGGGGTGCTCCTTTCCGCAGTTGTAGCACTTGGCTGACGTTTTTCTGTACTTTTTACAGGAAAGGGATTGTTGTTGGCAGTTGAAACATTGTGTTGGCTGCTTGGTCCCTCTTTGGGATTCATCCCTTACTCTCTGGTCCAGCATTTTGAATATCTGGTGCTCGTCTCTGGACACACTATGACTTGGGTGAGGGGGAAGGCGACTCCGGCTTTTGTCCACCATCTCTTTATGACGGACGAATGGAATCGCTTTTCCTGTAGTGTTTTTCTAACTTGGTCGTCTGTTATCGATTTTAGTAGGCCTCTGATGACGCCCATTCTCTCCTACAGGATCTTGGTTAGCAGTCTATAGTTATCAGCGGTTTTGGAATAGAAGGCCACTCTCCCGGGTTTTGTCCTCGTGTTGCTGAATTCGATTGTATTGTTTCTAAATATACGGAAGATATTCATATATTTGGTTTTGTGGCGGAGTGTTATGGGCGTGATCCTTCCACCCTTCTTTTGTGGTGCGTGTTTTTCCTTCTCAATTTTCTTGATTTGCTCTTTTAATAATTATCTTTCTCGCGTGAGCTCGTATCAGTGCGCGTACTTCCGGGGCATCTTGCCTGTAGAGAAAGTACAAGTAGCAGTCAAGATGAAGTTTAATAGCTCCAAATATGTTCATATTTTGCGTTGCGGCGAAAAACCTAATTGTATCACTTGACAGATGGCTGATTCCCCAAGAAGATGGTAGGTTAAATCGGAAACATCAGAGCAGATTAGACTCAAAGTCAAGCAACTGTACTGGTTCGTCGGAATGTATTCTCAACTTGACTTATAATCAAATAGATTGGTTTATCAGTCAATCATAATAATTTGGATCTATGGGGTGCAAATTTGGGGTTGCCCTACAACATTAAACCAACTAGTAATCCAACGCACCTAAAAAACATTCGACTATTAATTGGATTACATTCGACAAATCAAATGGATATAAGAAGTGACCCAGGACTTCATATTAAAACATGAAATAAGATTTTTAATTATAGAAGCAATACTGTTACTGGATATCATCATATATAAATCAGAAGATTGAAGCGAACCAACCACGTGAACTTGTTTAGTGTATAAGCGTATTCTTAACTTAACCTTAGTTATATTAGTTTTATTTTAATTTGGGAAATACCTACTAATAATTACTGATTATTATTAGTAATAATCCCGTACTCGCCTTGCTTGTGTACTAATGCAACTACAACAGAACTACTGTAATTAAAATTGTACTAAGCATATCTAATATAACATGCAATTATTTTTTATAATATCTAAGAATTAAAAACTCTGCTAGACTGCGACTCCTGGTTTATCAAGGATTAACTAACCCATGAGGAAAGAAATACATATACCACAGTTAGTTGGAAAATCAATATTTCCAAGGTTTCTGAAAGATATCAAGAAAGTGGACAACCTCGCGAACCTTTGTCTTTTTTTGCTCCAACGCAAGACATCTAAAACAACGCTCGTGTGTGTGAACCAATGCAGCGATATATAAACTGTAAATTACAATTACATTATTCATTAAAATACAATGTATATTTAATTTGATTAAAGTATGTTAGGTTTCCAATGGCTCGTGCAGATTTAACAGACGATAGATAAAGGAAGCTGTGTCCCGGCCAATTTCTGGCGATATTTTCGCCCAAATAAGACATCTAGCCATTATATTATTAGTACGACACTATAATATGATGTATTATTTACATAAAGTAGTAATAAACATGTTAATGGCGAAAATTTGTCAATAAAAAGGCAAATAATAACAAACTAAAATTATTTTAAAGAGCAGTATCAGCATCAGCAGTATTTCGTGACACAGCAGCGACAACAAGACACAATTTTTGGCACGCGATGCCTTTTTTCATCATCTCATGTGCCATAGTATGTGAATACTATATATTACCTGCGCTATGTAAAATTTAAAGAGGTTCTAAGTAATGACAGAGCATCAATTTTTGATTTCTATAAATATACAAAACAATTGTACAAGTGCACAGATTAATCAATTAAACAATTAAAAATATAACAAATATTGCTCGACTACATATGTCCACATATCTAAAATGTTTGATAAGTTGTAGCCCAGAGATCTCATGTACAGCTCTAAATCTCTTTATTGAATATAAATAATGTGCGTTATAAAACTAAAAGTAGTTTTTTTAACAATCAATTATGATAACACATGATAATTGCTATAAATTAATTTTAACGCTTTAAGGCACAGCAGATATTTTGACTACCTATAAATCATATATTGAACCCACATTTGTATTTAATGTCGACATTAAAGCAATTGATAGTTTAATCCACTAATTAACGTCATATGGAATATAAAGGTGTGTTTGAAAAGGTTCGTTTGATGGAATTGCTGTAAAGAGATTATTTTGCAACATCTTATTTTGTCTTGTTTATGTTGACATAAATAATTTTTATTATTATTTTTATTAATACATTGTAACTATTTGCTGACTAACTCACAATTTGCCTTTATAACTTAAAAACTAAGTATATATTCAGGAGAGCCCATCGGTTCTTACGTAGTTCTCTACAGAAATTATGTTCATACGTTAATTAAAACTGTTGTAATGTACATCGTGTGTCAATAGTGTCAAGAAAGAAGGGATGTGGTTATCACACCAATAAAGTTTTTTTAAAATCATTCTCCTAGAAATATAAAAACTATAGCGACATGCAGAAGATCGCTTCAGTAAGTGATCTGCTGCACAAACTTATAATTTAGATCTTGTTCTAAAGACTATTCTAACTTATTCTAAAATCCATCCTAACTTATTCTAAAGATTATTATTTTTCTAGAGATTACTATATCTCACTCTATGTGTCTATTAATCAATTCCTATGGACGTTTGCGTTTGAGCACTTCATTCTCATCGCGTACATTTAACTATTTGGGCGAGTACACGCACTAACAGTCTTTCAGAGTACTTTGAACTAACACTTCGAATCATACTCTTTATGGGTTCTAAGGGAATATATCGCTGAACTAGTTTGTTGAAGACGTAATATGTACAGGCAAGATTGTCGCTTGGGTCAAGGAGAAATAGCTCCAAGAAAAACCTAAACCTCAAAGTCAGGTTGAGCTAAGGGGGAAGACCAGCTCCATGAACCAATCTACAGGACTTGGCCCTTCTCTATTATTAGGTTACTCGCTCACCACTCAACCGTCCATCAGGCTACCCGTCTGGCCGCAGACATCCATCACGCTCTTGACCAACGTAAAAAGCTTGGAGCAGTCCTTCTGGACCTAACCAAAGCCTTCGACAAGGTCTGGCACGACGGATCGCAAAGTGAGTGCGGTTAGGCCTCCCAGATGACCTAAGCGCTCTCATCAAGTCTTATCTCTCGGACAGATCTTTACAGGTCAAGATCAGGGAATTACTTTCCAGTCGTAAACAAATCGATGCTGGCGTACCTCAAGGTTCTCCGCTGGCCCCAGTTTTATTTAACTCCTTTATTTCAGATCTGCCGAGAAAAGAGCATATTGACGTCGCGTTTTACGCTGACGACACTGCTTTCTTCATGGCCGCTAGGTTCGTAGTTACAATTCATGAACGTTTACAGAAGCAGCTCGATCATGCGGTCAAGTGGTTCAAATTCTGGAGGTTGCAAATCAACCCCCTGAAAACCCAGGCCATCATTTTCCATAAGAAGCGTTGCGCACTGTGCGTCTCGCAACTTATGATCGACACCGCATAATTCCATGGCTGGATAACGTCACGTACCTAGGTCTCCACTTCGACCGGCGGTTCGGTTGGCATTCCCAAATCCAGAAAACAATCCAGAAAGGTCCGGGGATAGCAAACCTGCTATCTTCTCTGATCTGCCCTTCTAGCAAACTTCCCATCTCCATCAAATGCTTATTTTACAAGATGTTAATTTGGTCCGTACTCCTCTACGGATCTAATGTCTACTTCAAGTTTGTTGCACCCAGCCAGGTCAAACGGCTTCAAGTTTTCCAAAATAAGCTTCTCAGGAACATATTAAACGCTCCATGGTTTGTTAGAAATAATCAAATTTAAAAAATATGACAAATTAAAAAAAATCTCGTGTGGGTTTCCTGTTGTGGTAAGAGCCTATTCGACTTCCAACCATCGTCTAAGTGAGATCTCTTACCGAGAATTTACTTTATAGACGAGGAAATTTTGGACACCCTCAAGCCATTTGGAGTTGATGGGTTTATTGAGAATATTCTAAAGCAAAAATGGAGTTTCCATTCCAACTTAAACCAACAAAAATAATTATACCGAATTTTAAAAGAAAACTATCCTTGATAATCATCCCTATATCATCTCACTTCTACGATGTTTCAAATACCAATCCATTTTGCCATCATCGACCTGTTGAGTTGTTCCCCTTTGTCCCAGCTATAGCTACACAGCTCATGAAGAATATGTTTCTCTTATTCCACCATATGCAACGCTAACCACTCTTATAGGCACAAGGGTTGCGAAGTATATACAAAGTAGTGACGTATTGAAATGATAACAACTGTAGACCGACTACCTTACCCAGAATTCAAAAATAAATATTATGCATTTTCACCCAGAATTTGACTACATTATTCAGCAGCTGTCACAAATAAAACCTTAAAACATTGGTATCTACGGTCGGACAGTGTACAGTGTGATATAGGTTTATATGTTTTTCATCCAAGAACTGAAGATGTCTCCCCGAGAATATTTGCCCGTTTGTGCTTCAGGAAGTGCCTATGCTCTTCTCCAGTTCCCATGGTCCCGAGGACTTTTCCGGTGTCCGAAGTTTATCTTTCCTTAAAATGAAATTCCACTAGCTCCTCTCCAGCTATTCTGTCGTCAATTTTCTATTTACAGATGGCTCCAAATATATAAACGGCACTGACTGTATATTTTATAGCAAGACAATTTCTACTAAACTATCCGATCATGGTTCGATTCTGTTTATTGACTTATACGCCATATTTATGGCGCCTCAACAAATAACCGATTTGAAACTCGTTCTCGTTCGATTCAATACGGTCATTCTATTCGTTAGTCTCGCCTCCTTGGGTTTTAAGGTATCCGTGGTATAGTTTCCTTCTCACGTAGGAATATACATACGAGCATGGTAACGAGCATTTCAATGCACTGGCTAAACCGGGAGCTTCTGGTCAAACATTAATATTAATTACACTCTTTAATACTAAAATTTCGTCGTAATACCATCAAATTTTACTGAAAACTAATTTTCAGATTAAGCCAGATTTCTTTACCAATCTATCCACATCTGTCGGTTTACTTCCGGCCGTATAATAACCATATTCCATCCCACTGCGAATTTTGTTCACATCCGCCAGCATTCGTATGTATTAGCGAATGTCCTCGCTTAACCTTATTTTAATCTAACTACATTTTAGAGAGAAAAAATCCAATACCTACCCATCAATTCAACAAATGGCCAAGTGCATAGAATAACAGATATAATTGAAAAAGCCTACGATTCTTAGATGTAGCACAGGCCTTCGATAAGTTATGGTATAACAGCTTTGTTTATAAGATACAGAAAATGTTACCAAAGCAATATACTGAACTGATAAAATCTTATATTAAAGCTAGAATGTTCAGAGTCAATAAAGAGGAAGCCTCTCTAGAATAAAATAAGCCAAAGCAGATGTACGACAAGGAAATGTTATGGGACATTGGTAATCTTTACATGTTCTACACATGTGATAACCCACAAATACAAAATATCAAAATATATATTCAACAATTACAACATGCAAGTGACAAATGATGATGCAAAACTTCGCTAGACGGAACATGTTTAAAGGAAAAGGAAAGAACTGGTGTTGAAATATAAGCAGTTGTATTGGTTAACTGGAAGAAAATCACAATTATCAGTACATAATATAAATACAAGTTATCCAGAACAAAGTTCTGAGAAATATAGTAGGAGTACTCAGATACTACAGGATTTATTACTTACACCGATACCGAATAGAACCAAACTATTTGACCTTCTATAGTATTATGAGGGCATATATTAGAAAAAATCGTCCCTGAATGTTTCTAATTATAAAGACAATTTGGTGCAATGCAATTTAGGGGGTTGCACAATAACATCAAATCAACTAGTAATTCATAGTTTCCAGAAAAAAAAATTTCAATTAATTATTAATCGTATCTTATGAGCATGATGACCTTGAAATTATAAAAATTATCCAAATTTTGCTTTAAAATTTTGAATAAGATTACTAAATAACACCTACGTTGAGGATTTATCAAGACAAATACTCAAATTTGCCAAAACTTGATTTACCAAATGATTACTGCGTTCTGAATTTCGGGAAATTAAAACTTACTATAACCTTTATTTATGCATGATTGAATTACCTTTTTTATCTTTATTAATTTATTAAGCTGTTATACAGAAGCCTTTAATATATAATGAAAGAAAGTACTACTATTATCTTTGTTAATGTACAAGAAACTAGATTTGATAGCGTTATCTTTTTGAAACTGCAGTAATCGTATTTGATTAATACTTTTTCAAGGCTAATATTTCGATCAGTAGTTCAGCAGTTCATTCAATAGTGTTGTTATTTTCTTCTCTCTGATTAGCATTGAATCTTTTTAATTTTTTGTGTGTATAATTTTCCATATTATTTGATAACTGAAAGAAGAATAATTAACAAAACAAGACGTTTTAAGTTTTACCTCAAAATGTAATGTTTTTTATCTGAGACATGTTAAATATTAAAAAAAGCAGTTAGGGCAGTAAGAATTGTAAATCTTTACATCAAAATTACCTTCACAGTAATAAACTATTTTCTTTTTTTAAACATTTTTCTGCATTGGAATAAAAATAAACAAATTGTTGATATCAATAAGATATGAAACTATACAAGTAGTCGAGTACAGCGAAGAAGCTACGTCACAAAGACATTTTGATCGTTTTGGCACCTACTTAAATTACATAATTTAATATTGTTACATTATTTTGTCTTTAAATTCCTTTTTTATAAAAATAACATTCCAGATAAAGCAAATTCGCAGAATTGTCCTGAAGTAGTCTTAATTGTCAAAATTTGTTATCATGCCCGTTTGTTAAAGTTCATAATATAAATAGTATAGTATAATTAAATATTGACTTAGAGTTTTATTAGGTAAACCCAGATTTGTAAAAAAGAAAATAAAACAAAAAATAAATATCTTCTTTTATTTTATCATTGTATTTGTATTGAAAATAAAATATAATTGACAGTTTTTTTCATCATCAGTTATATTAAAAATTTTCGTTATAACTACGTTTAGATATAACTACATTTTCATTTATAGATTTATTTAATAAATGGTTATACAACGTTTTATCGCTTAGAAAAATACATAACAAATATACATTCTTCTTAATATTATAACGCACTGATCCTCTTTCCTCTGATCGAAATTAATGTATACTTTAATTTTTGTAGGAGAATGTATTTGTTAATTATTTACATATCTTGATGAACAAAAGCATCGTATTTACATTGTTATTAAGGCTACAGTTCCAAATAACAAGGCAGTGGAAAAGAAAATTGTGGATGCTCCATTAGGACCCTCTGTGGTGGAAGTACTTGTTGGATTACTAGAAGATTCTGTGGAAATACTTGTTGGATTACTAGAAGATTCTGTGAAAATACTTGTTGGATTACTAGAAGATTCTGTGGAAATACTTGATGAGCTACTGGAAGAATCTGTTGGATCACTTGATGGAGAAGTAGGAGAATTTGTGGAATTTGTTGCATTAGTGGGAGACCCTGTGGGATCACTTGTTGGATCAGCAGGAGAATTTGTGGAAATACTTGTTAGATTAGTGGAAGACTCTGTGATATCACTTGACGGACTACCAGGAGAATTTGGGGAAGTACTTGATGAACTATCGGAAGACTCTGTGGTATCACTTGATGAACCACTAGAAGAATCTGTAGAATCACTTGGTGAATTATTGGAAGAATCTGCAAATGTATGTATTGAATTTCCTCTCTGATTTCCCGAAGTTCTTAATGAGGGTTGTAATTTTTTGTTATCGACAGAAATATCACACTTTATAACTGATACTATAGATTCAGCAGCAATACAAAAAGATTGGAAATCATTGATGTTAATACACTGCTCTACTTTCACCTGGTCAATACCTACAAAAAAAAAATCAGAAATTCAGCAGGCTAACTAATATTAATACATATACCGGAATCGTATTCCAGGCTTAAGCATCCGTATTGCTGTACATTGACATCATTCTCAGAACTTGATTGAAAACCAAAAGGCAGTGACGGTGGTAAGTTTTGGCCACAGTTTACTTGAGGTACGGTACCAGAACAAGTACCAGAACAGGTCCTACATATTTCCCCAATACCTATATTCAGAAAAAGTATTTAAAGTTTTGTTATTTTAAAAATAAAATGATTAGATTTCCTAGTTAACTC
Organism: Rhynchophorus ferrugineus; assembly: GCF_030347505.1. Taxonomy (NCBI): domain Eukaryota; kingdom Metazoa; phylum Arthropoda; class Insecta; order Coleoptera; family Curculionidae; genus Rhynchophorus; species Rhynchophorus ferrugineus. Next base: position 50,218,776 of record NW_027472580.1, read on the forward strand.
GGTTACTAGCAGTTGAGCACTTGCTCGATAAGGCAAGTTTAATGAATTTTGTTTTTATACTGGGACTGCCTCAGAGACTATAGAGACGCTAGAGAAATATTTATGTTAAAGAGGACAACGATATTAAAATGTAATCGTATTAACATAAAACGTACTAATAATGATGGGAATTTTACTCATATGAACTTTATAAAGAAACCCACAAAAATAGAGAATTCTCAACTATTTTAAACAATAAAATTAAATATTACACAGAGACATTGTTACTCAATGAAAAATGAAATTTCAAAGTAGATACTGAATAGATTACTGTATATTGAAACATTGATCTATGAAAACATGGTAGCCTATAAGATTATATAAAGAATGTTTCAAAACGAAAGTAAGTTAACCACTTTAAATTTGTGTGTGGCAAAATGCATTTTGTTATTGCCATAGAAATAGTTTATTGATAAATGAAATATTAATTCATATGATCCTCATCGGTATAAAAACGGTTATTGAGAGTAAAATGCTGGTAGGTTTCTGATACCTGGTAGGTTCTTAAATAATCCACTGTGTATATAGACACTCAGGCGACTGATTAACTCACTGATTTGATTTAATCGAAGCATATATATTTTTGTAAATAAAATGTGATTAAGCAACGGATCAATTAAGGATTTCTAACACTTCTGTCGACCGGTTAAATCTTATAATAAACGCGGCATTTTAAGAAAACGACAATCACCACTAATATTACTTACTCTGATTAACCAGTAAGAATAGTGTCACTAGAATTACTCGGATCATAATTACGTTTTTTTTGCGATCAGCGCGATAAAGGTAAATAAAACCATCAACAGCTATGAATCTCGTTTATGTGTATTATCCACTTTTATATCTTTCAGTGTGATAAAAATCATTTATAGATAATATTTATCGGGCTCTGTAAGAGGGCTATTCAAGACACGTTACAATAATAACGATATATTTTTAGAGTATATCCAATTTATAATATAATAGATTTTCATTTCCACATATCATGTTATTCAGGAAGGTTGTGGAACATTATACGTTATCTATTATAATTTTTTTAATATTTTACTATTTATGAGAACATAACCAAAATTTTATTTCGATCTGTGGATTTATTCTTGTTTACAATAATGGAAAAAATCTAATATTGTGCCGTACCTTTTTTATAAAAAACTTAGACTATATAAATTCATGTCGGTGATGGTACACATTTACTATTACCGATAGAGACTAATCTGGTTTTATAAAAACAATGATATGTAAAAGGTTTGGTTTGGAGTTAAGGTCATTCAAAATTACATCGATTCCAAAAACTATCACAAAAATACGGGATATGGTTTCGTTTTGAAATCGCGAGCAACATGTTTTAATACAACTTTTGACATTAAAATATCAGATCACTGATATACTGACACTATTATAGTGAGGATTTACATTCAAATAGAATATTTCATCAAGCATTTGAAAGCATTTTTGTTTAGATATGTTTAAATGATTTAATATGTGTTAGATATGTTTTAAGATATGAAATAGTTTTAAGTGTCTAATTATTTTCTCAACATGAATTCTTTAACTATGTTTACGTTCAGTATTTTTATGTTTTATTTGACTGTAGTGATAACTCTTGGGGGCTTTACATTATCTATACTGAAGTATCGTTTGAAATGTTTGAAATTTTTGTCATAAAAGCATATATCAGGTTGTAAAAAACAAAATAAAATCAGATGGTATCAGTTATCCTTAGCTTGATGGAATATAATTCATCGAAGTATTTCATGTATAACCACAATAACATATTTGATATGTATTGGCTTTTTGTAATCTGATCATGATAGGACTTCTTAATTAATATATTTGTTAATTCTCTGAAAGCATATGATAGTTCATATCAATACCAGAAATTGTGGCAAAAATACTGTAAAAATACCTTTATTATCGTTAAATAATTTTATTTCAAGAATAAAGAAGTGGTGATATCCATCGAAGCGTAACAATATGTTTTTGTTTTTCTGTTTTCTGTTCTTTGATTATTTTACTTGTCATTACTTGAAAACAAACACTTAAAATGATTGTTAATTATTGCGAGAATTGATGATCTCCTGAATTGCAATGTTTCGATTCAAATTTCTGTAGTTTATATACTACGGAGTGGTTTTCTCAGTTTCGGTTTCTTAAATTGCAATTGTAGCTAGTATAACAGGATTATAGGACATTCACATATACGAACAGAAGTTCTGATTTATGTACGAAACGAAATGTTAAAATATGGATACTTGGCATCCCTTGTAAAGAATCATTGTCTTACGGATATGATGGAGACCCCCGACGGAACACAAACACTTACAGGCTACATCACACCATCACCTGCTCTGGCACTGACACTTGTTTCTTTTTTTTTTCTTTCTGTCTTCTTTGCTTATATATTATGAATAAAGACAGACAAAATGTCTTGGGCTCACGGCTTGATGATATCTCTAGGAAGAATATTCCCTTTTGATTTTAACCTTCAACTTGTAACTAATTTGGCTTTTCAATGTCGGAAGAAATTAATTGTTCGTTTTTTCGTGTTTCCAATTGATCGGAAAGTAATTCAATCTATAAATGATGTTGAAAATATTAGGTACTATCATTTGTACTTTGGTAGACAATAGGAATTTGTTTATTTTGTGAATTACAGTTGCTTTTCTACTCAGGAAATGCAACGGTGATTTTTATTCGTTGTTAGGACTAGATTAATGAGTTTTCTGAACTACACGTTTTAGTAACTGAACTACCTGCTTATAACGTGCCATGAGATATTATATTCAGTAAATTGTGAAGCTTTCTCGTAATTCGAAAGTAGATTTTATACTTTTGTTTATTTAAGAAATATGAACACCATTTAGCAGCGAACAAGCGATTCCAGTAATCGTTTGAGATATACCATATTTGTATAGTATGATATTGCAGCTCTAGTTATTCTAATTTATTTATTTATGCCATATTTTAATACCATTTTTATCATCTAATGTTACTACCAGGATTATGAACTGGCATTACACTGAATTCAGTGAAATATATTTTTTGACTACTATATCTCAGCTTGATTTAATTGTAATATGATTTTTGTTATCAAGAGGACAATGCGAAGCTTTAGTGCACTAAGCTGCCAAACCGTTGAAAGCCGAGGTTATTATATTCAGTAAATTGTGAAGCTTTCTCGTAATTCGAAAGTAGATTTTATACTTTTGTTTATTTAAGAAATATGAACACCATTTAGCAGCGAACAAGCGATTCCACTAATCGTTTGAGATATACCATATTTGTATAGTGTGATATTGCAGCTCTAGTTATTCTAATTTATTTATTTATGCCATATTTTAATACCATTTTTATCATCTAATGTTACTACCCGGATTATGAACTGGCATTACACTGAATTCAATGAAATATATTTTTTGACTACTACATCTCAGCTTGATTTAATTGTAATATGATTTTTGTTATCAAGAGGTCAATGCGAAGCTTTAGTGCACTAGGCTGCCAAACCGTTGAAAGCCGAGGTTACTGGATATGCATTTTAGACGGAGGAATGATATATGGGTCATTCTAAGTTAAGAGGTAATCGATTGTTAAGAACAGCGAAACCAAATAAATGTCAGAATTTTAATCTAATTATATAACATTTTTATAAACAGCTTATTTGTGCACATTTCCAAGGTAGCCAGTTAGTTTATGAATTTTATATTATTTAATAAGAGATCTGAGAAGATTGTCAATACAGAGGAGAGGCTAGATGTACAATGTAGTATTAGATGTAAAGGGGAGATATTTTAACATTACTTTTAAAGGAAAAAGCTTTCACAGGTTCATAGTTCTGACTCCCAGCCCTAACAATAATTGTTTTGTTATATTTTAGAGTCCCCTTTTTACTAGTTAGAATTTAACTGAACTGGACCTAGTTTTTAATGTGAACTCTGAACCACTGTCCTTGATATTAAGCCGACTTACGACTTAATGCCAATGCGACTAATGCGAATAACTAATTTGGAGATCATCTCAAAGAAGACATCCGGTCTTGCCTTGTCCAGGCTAGACTGATTACTGATATGAATAATTTTTTTTCGGATTTACCACTCTTAATCCGAATTATAATTATGACCACAATTATAAACAATCAAAAACATAAATTTACGATAACACCTAACATTATTAGTGATTGCGCCAATCAAGCTGATTCTTAACAATACCTATTTCTTTCTTATTTTACTTATTCTTTAATTTTTTATTATATGTATTTATAGAGAGTCCAAATAATTAGACAAATAATCACCTTTACTGATTCATAGCTGTACATGTAAAATTTTTTTTGTTCTGGTCTAAAAACCAGGCGGTGGAATGCATGACGCATACCTGGTCGCGGAGACTTGCCCTGGAGTGACAAGTTGGACCGGGTTATGTGGGACTGCATCTGGGCTTACCAATACACTAAACCGAAATCGCCTCACAGTTGACCCCTGTGGATCACTACTGCTACTGCATTAAATTTGGGGATATGCCACCCGCTGATCGGGCAGCCATTATTGGGCACGAGGGCCCGGCGATTCTATTGATTCGCGAACCTGAGTAACGACGTTACTGAAAGTTTGACAAGATATACAGAGTAGTCACGGCGACAGGACGGTCCCCTTAGGCCAGGCGCAAAATGAGACGCAAGTTGGTGAGGTGACGCATCGTGAGTCACGGCGAGATTATGTGTTTAAAGAACGATAGCTACCACGTAATATTGCTTCGCAGCGTGCCGTGGCGCAGTGTTGCTTCGCAGCGTGCCGTGGCGCAGTGTTGGTTAACGTGATCCTACGGAAAGCAGTGTTCTTGTCGCAGTTTTCGCCTAAAGTCACGGTGATTGTTTAAAAATGGAAGAATAATTTGTCGAATCCACATAGTTTTATACGATGCAAGTCATCTAGACTAAATGAGGATTACATTTTTAATTAAAGTTGTTCACTAAATTATTTAATTAAAGTAAATTCTCCGTGAGTCTTTCTTCTGTTAAGATACAACTCAGTTGCTTTTTGCTAGTCATCTGGGAGATAAACATTATCATTTCAGATTCGAATTCGTCTTCCAAAACAGATTCAGAACTAAATTCCAATTCAGTTGTTATTAGTGCAGTATCATTGTACCAAGCCTACTACTGTGTACAGCTTTGCTCTGAACCGAGAATTGCAGTCGTATTTGCTCGGTTTCGGCGTCTGTGAATTTTATCCCGCATACACTTGCTGTGACTTTTACTGCGTCACCTCCCCAAGCTGCATCTCATTTTGTGCCTGATCTTACTGTTGTGATAGTCGCGGATTCGAATCCTGCTGGGGCACGGCCGTAAATTTATGTTTGTGTCAGATAGTTTGACAATGAAAATTATCCCAGTTACATAACTAACCAGGCTGAGTAAGTTAGGATCTTCTGGGATGATTTCCAAGCTGGTCATTCGTCAGTCGGTAGGTTTAATGCCGAAAACCGTGGTTCAGAGCCCACATCAAATAGTAGTTTCAGTTCCGCTAACTGAAACTACTATTTCCGTTACCTTAGTTCGTAAAAAGAAGACTAAAAATATAACAAAAAAAATTAAGGTCATGACTTTCCCCGACCGCGTAAACGAAAACGGTTTCTAAATATGTAGGATAAATGTAGATATAAATATTTTGTAAGAAAACGAAATATTATGTAATATCATTTGTTAGATTACAATGATTGTTTTTGATAGTTTATTAGATATCTATGTATTAAAAATTACTGATATACGAACAGAATATATTAGGGGAAAGAAAAGGGGAGATACGTTTTCCATGTTTAAGGTACTATTTCGAGTAACATTTTAGTAATTAATAGTAATCTTAAGTACATTTAAGTAATTAATTTAAGCGATCCAAAATAAGGTGGCGATATTAACACTATTTGAAAAAAAAAAGAAGAAATCTATAAAAGATAATCTAGAAAAGATTTTGTATCGTAGACCGAAGTACCTTAAACTTAGAATGTAAGGTATACAATGATTCTCCTTTTTATATCGCGGGCATGGTAGGAATTTCGTCTGGGATTATATAGAAAGTATATCATTATGTACATTACATTTATGTATATATATATATATATATATATATATATATATATATATATATATATATATATATATATATATATATATATATATATATATATATATTTATATATATAATCCATATAGTTCGAAAATGTGAGCGATGATGACAAGAAATATAATTCGTCCAATGCATTCGATGCGAACAAGTGCAGACTTATCTTAAGTGGACGCTTACCTTAATCATTTTCTAGTAACTTTTCAGTTGATACTTAACACCGTTACAAGTTGTTTATGTAATCAGATCTTTATCTTCCATATTGAAATTGTCACTTTTAGATATCCAGCACTTCATATTGAAATCACTAAAATTCATTGAGAGTCATAGAACAAGTCAAGTTTCAATGGATTAGTAAAAGTATTACCTCTATTATGCTATTTAATGTTAACATTACTATTACTACATTATTATTTTTTATTAACCATACCATTGCTTTTTAATTATTAACTACAGTTTATTTATAACTTGATATACTATTTGGAACAAACACTTCAATCTCACATTGACCTTCTTCACGATAAGGGAGACATTTACAACATCTACAATATAAATTGTTTAATATACCATAAACAACATAACAGTTTAAAATCAATGAGAACTTTTATAACTTAGTTCAGTATAGTAAAGTTTATAGCATGTTTGAAATTTATAGCAATTTATAGCATTTCTGGCACTGACGTTGTACCTTATGAATAACGTGTAGTTATTCATAAAACATTTTAAGAGGCTGGATTACTCTACTAGATGAAGATTTAAGGCAAGAGCAACAAGGGCATGAAGCCCAGCTAGAAATCCGTGATCATTTCTGCGTCATAGCAATCTGATTCCAAACAATAAGCCGCTTTTTTTTTTGGCCTGGAACCGGGTAGGGGAATCCTGTTACGGATACCTGGTCGGGAAGACCCGCAAGAATAAGCGAGTTGGACTGGTTATGTGGAGGCTGCCTCTGGGCTACCCACTAAACCCCACCCTATCAGCTGATCCAATGACCCTAACTGATACTTCTTACTGTTAGTAAGGAGGGTGCCCGTAACCGGTAACACCGTTAAGAGGCACAAGGGCCAGGCAAGGACGTAGCGTCGTTATCACACCACGCAGCTTGCGGTACATGAGTTAATCGCTCGCCGGAGAAGGTCGAGACAATTAGGAGTTAGAGCACGACGGGGTAGTGTCGGCTGTGATAGAATAAGACTACGAAGAGCCGAATGAGTTATTGGCCTGAAATATCGGCCAGCTCGGTAATACATCTATTGTCCGAGAGACGAAGAGTGGAGCAATATCTCGAATAAACCTCGGATATAAAATCGTGAACTTGGGGGACGTCTGTTTCTCTATGAATTTGATTGTTCCTGACGAACCATGGGGCATTGATAATTCTCCTGAGAATTTTATTTTGAAACACTTGGAGACGTTCCACCTGGCTAGGGGAGACGTATTTTAGATAGACACTGGAGCCGTATAGAACGACTGATCGAACCGGCATCTTGTACAGGAGAGATTTTATAGATAGAGGAAGCCTGCTGGCTCTGTTGATAAGCGGGAACAGCAAATTAACAATACCTTGACCTTTATGGAGGGACTTTTGAATGTGGGAATTCCACCTAAATTTGCGATCGAAGACAAGACCGAGATAGGTGGCTTCTTCTGACCATGGGATTTCGGCGTTCTCGATTTTAAGACGCGGAATGCTCGGTGCAAAACGCTTCTTGTGGAAGAAGATGGCCTGGGTTTTCTGTGGGTTGACCTGCAACCTCCAGAAATGTAACCACTGGACCGTCTCATCGAGTTGTTTTTGGAGTCTGCTTCGGATGTGCGGTGCTACTCTTGAAGAAGCAAAGTAAGCAGTGTCGTCTGCGTAAAAAGCAGCCTCAACTTGTGGTCTCCTGGAGATATCTGAAAGAAAGATATTAAATAGAGCGGGTGCCAGTGGGGAGCCTTGTGGAACTCCTGCGTCGATGGTTTTCCGGCTAGAGAGAATATCCTTAATCTTCACCTGGAACGATCGTCCTGACAGAAATGATTTGATAAGAGCTGTTAGGTCATCAGGTAGACCTAATCGGATGCATTTCGCCACTAAGCCTTCGTGCCAAACCTTGTCAAAGGCTTTGGTTAGGTCCAAGAAGACCGCTCCAAGTCTTTCACGTCGCTTAAAAGCACAGTTGATTTTTGCGGCCAACCGATGGGCCTGATGAACGGCTGAATGTTTAGCGCGGAACCCGAATTGCTCATCTGGAATGATATTGTTTGTCTTCGTAAAATCATTGAGGGCATAAAGAATTGCTCTTTCAGCCAGCTTGGAAATGGAACTTAGTAGGCTGATAGGTCTGTAGTCAGAAGGTGATGACTTAGCTCCTTTTTGGGGGATAACTGCGATGAATGCATGTTTCCATGTGGATGGAAAGTGTTACAGCCTCAGAATGGCGTTGATGATATTACTTAGTTCGGCGAGCTGCTTGTAGGGAAGATTTTTTAGTTGTGCTATCGAAATATTATCGAAACCCGGGGCCTTCTTATTCCGAATCTTGCTGATCATTTGAGTGAGTATTTTAGGAGTGACTAGATGGTTTAAAAGATAACTCGGAGGCACTTGCGAACGAACGGAGTTGGAATTCCTAATGATTTCGTCGTTGTCAGCAGCGTTTATATTTGTAGCAGGAGGGAGGCGTTCCATTTGAGCCTCATAGGTTTTAGCGAGGAGCTCGGCCTTTTCGCGGTCGGTGACTGCAAAAGTTCCTGTCTCCGCTGACTTTAAGGGGGGTATGACGTTTTGCACCTTCCCCACGAGGCTTTTAGAGAGTCGCCAGAAAGTTGCGGGGCCATCCAGTCTTTGGTCCGCTAGAAATGAGTTCCATTTCTCGGATCGCCAGGCTTTAATGGATTCCTTCACTTCTCGTTTTACTCTGTTGGCCTCCCTTTTGTCTGCCGAGTTGAGGGTGGCACGAGCTCTACGATAGAGACGATTTTTGAGTCGGATCTGTGACTTGATGCCTTCAGGAACTGGCTCACTTTGAGAGTTTGAATAAGATGGAACTTCGAATGATGAATTGTGATAGGCGGACTGGATGTCTCGTGTTAGCTTCGACACGGCACGCTCGAGTTGGTCAGGTCGATCAATCTTCGGGATTGGACCGGATTCCAAGAGAATTTCCTGATATCTCTTCCAGTCGGTTTTCTTTCTGGCCTTGAAGCGAGGAATTTCGATTGCACAATAATCCCCGAGAATTAATATAATCGGACGATGGTCCGAATGTAACTCGTCGAGAACTTGTACGTCAGAAGGACGATTGATGTTCTGGAGAATGAAAAAATCCAGAATGCGTGGAGTGCCCCGTTGTCCAATAGCGGGGTGATGGATAGGCTCATCCGGCAGGGCGAGACCAAGCCTTAAGTTTGCACTCAGTGCTGCGATGTCGTTGCCTGCTCGATTTGCGCGCTCGCAATCCCACATGGGATGGTGAGCGTTGAAGTCTCCACCGATTATTTTTGAAGTTGGGCCGTCAAAGAGCGTTTTGAAGGCAGACGAGTCATGTGTGGAGCATTTCCTGTACAGAGAGGTGATCACGATTGGACGATCCTGAGTTTCCACCTGGATAGAGGTGGACTCGATATTTGGTGACGATACAATTGAAGGCAGAAGGTTGTGTTTAATTCCTTTTTTGACTAGTATAGCAGTTCCGCCACCCCGAGTTGGGATACGGCCATTCCTGTAAACCGTGTAGTTTAGAAGGGAAAAACGATGAGAGGGTTTTAGGAGTCTCCTGGATAAGTGCTATATTGATGTCTGAAGACGAAAGAACGAGTTCCAGCTCCACTTTTTTATCGCGTAAGCTGTTGGCATTCCACGACATGATTTTAAGAACTTTGGAAGCAGCCATTTTGACGAGTAGACAACTGCTGAAAGCTAGATGGGAAAGGGGGTTTGCCGCTTAGGCGGCTACATTGGGAAATAATTGTTGGGATTGAATGAACTGCAGGATGCTGAGCATCTGCTGCAGTGTGAAGGTATTTGGAAGACCCGCTGGCAGTGCAGAAGGTTGCATTGGGGCAGGGGCTGGGATATTGGCGGGTGCCGCCTGGTTGGAGGAGGCCAGCTTTTGAGCTAACCTCCTTCCTTCCTGGTTGGTCCACGCAGAGTTTGTGTTGCTGGAGGCTTGTCTGGATTGGGTTGGTCTAAGATTCCTGGGAGCAGGTCGACAGCTACAGCCTGTGTAATTGGCTGTGTGTGGGTCTCCACAATTGCTGCATTTAGGTGGCTCATCGCGTACCTTGGTGCACAAACGGGTTTCATGGTGTCCGGCGCATTTGACACACCGGGGAGGCGCTCTACAACGAGAGCTGGAATGGCCAAACAGCTGGCAGTTGTAGCACTGCACAGGCTGGCCGTTGCCTCGCTGGAGTTCGACTTTCACGATTGACAGGCCTATTTTGGTGAGATTAATGATATTCCTTTCTTCGTTAGGAACAACGACCTGGATTATGGGAAGGTCTTCGCCTGATTTAAGTTTCCACCTTTGAAGAGATTTTGGGTGGTTGCGAAGGTTTGCGAAATAAGGTGTTCTTTGGCTTCGTCAACCGTTACAATCGTTGGGATATTGCGGATGATGACTCGTATTGCCCTTTCAGAAGGAGGGCAGAAGGAGTGAAATGCGTATTTCCGGTCTTCAAGAAGCTTGGTCAGTTTGCGGAAATCGTTCGAAGTTGGTACAAATAAGCGAGTTCCGTCCTTTCGGCTTAAAGTTGCAGTAATTTCTATTGAATTATCTTTCGCAATTCTAAGGATTTCTGAATATTTTTTCGTGTCACGAAGAACAATGGGTGGGATTTTTTCCTTTCTTGGAACAGTGGTTGGATTTGGGTTCGCCGAAAGAGTTCGCATAGGTAGTGAGGTTGGAGATTGTGAGGCAGTTCTCGAAGTGTTTGGAACTGTGGTAGCTTGAGGCGATGTATTTAGTGAATTAATAGCCTGGCTACTTACCTGAATTGGCTGGGTCGTCTTGACGGCCGCTGGTTTGGGCGTTGGCTGGGTAGCTGTCTTAGTTAACGGCTTTGTGGACGCTGATCTGACGGCATTTCTGGAGGTTGATGGTTGCGAGTTAGCCTTGGCTCTCTGCTGGATGGGTTGGGTAGACGGCTTGGCAGCCGGCTTGGTTGCAGCTGCATGTCTAGCCTTATCGACGGCCTTCGACAGCTGACTTGGTTGTGGTGGGGTGATGGGGCCCCTCTTCCTCTTTCCCACCACGGTGAATCCATCATTCGGATCTTCATTCTCTAGCGGTTGAGATGTGATTTCATTTGGTGTCTCTTGAGGTTGATGTACTAACTGCGCCGGGGTGGGTTTAGTAAGGGCGTCTTGCAGCATCATCCGCATTGCGGAGAGCTTGTCTCCTTGCTTTGTTAGCAGTATTCGCAGTTGGGTAACCTCAATTTTGAGCTCTGCGTTTTCATTTTTTAGGTACTCGATGAGTTCAGGACCTCTCATCGCGGCATCGTCAGGGCTATCATCGGCACATTTGTCGGTTGTTAGACGGCAACTTTCTGAAGGCGGTGCTGGCTCTGGTGTGTGGGACGCCATTGCCCCGCTTGTAAAACGCTTTCCGGCGTTTACAAACGTTAAACGTTGTCTGTAAATGCGCCTTTCGGCGCTTACAGACGCTTTTTTTTTGACGTAGGCCCTGGTGGAAACGTGATAACGGGTCGACCGTCTTAGGGAAAGTTTCGGGTAATTCTCGGAAGCGCAGGTAGGTTCGGCGGACCGGACACGACCGTTCTCTTCGAGAGCTAGCACGGAACTGACTTACACGAAGGACAATACAGTGGCTTATTGTGAGTTCCGTGCTAGCTCTCGAAGAGAACGGTCGTGTCCGGTCCGCCGAACCTACCTGCGCTTCCGAGAATTACCCGAAACTTTCTCAAAGACGGTCGATCCGTTATCACGTTTCCACCAGTGCCTACTTCAAAAAAAAAGCGTCTGTAAGCGCCGAAAAGGCGCATTTACAGACAAGGCAATGGCGTCATGTACGTCAGAGCCGACGTCGCCTCCTGAGTATAATCCCAGTGTTCCTAATTCAAATGGACCATCTTTCGAAGACAGCCGACATGTGCTCATAATATAATTAAAAAAACAGAACGAAGACCTGCGAAAGCAGATAGCTGACGTTAAAACGTTCGCAAAAGCCCAAACAGACGCCCTGAACAAACATACGGAAAAGCTGGAAAAGAGCGAAAAGGCTTCCGAAGATCTCAAGGAAGAAATCAAAACTCTCACAGCTACGATAACACAATTCATGAAGTATCAAAAAGATGCCATGGAAGTAAAGATTCCCGCTGCCATAGAAACCCAGACCCAGACACCAGCTAAACCGGCACTACAGTCAGACCAAAGTGAAGACTCAGACGACGGTTTCACCTTGGTGGGAAAAAGGAAAAGAGGGCCCGTCACTCCACCTCAGGAAAGCCAGCTGCCGAAGGCCGGCAACAAGGGAAAACAGGCTCCCAAATCACAACCCAATCCGGTAGCCAAGCCAGCCACTAAATCTACCCAATCGAAAGCCAAGGTTAACAGTACAGCTACGTATTACAATGGTACAGCCTTCGATTACAAAATTTGCCATCAGACCAGTGCAAAACAAGCCGACCACCAAGACGGCCCCACAGCCAGTACCGAAACAAGTTACCACAAGACCAACCCAGCCTGCGCAGGTAAGTAGCCAGGCCACTAAACAAGTCTTAACCTCCACAGCAAAAACAGTGCCAACCGTTTCGGCGACTGTTTCTCAAAGTCCCTCAAAGGAAAAAATTCCGCCTATAGTGCTCCGTGACAAGAAGAGGTTCATGGAGCTCATTAGAATTACTAAGGCACAATCAATAGACATTATAACCCGAAACAAAAAGGAGGGCATTTTCTTATTCGTCGCCACAAGCGACAATTACCGTAAACTCACTACCCTGCTCGAGGAAAGGAATTACCCTTACCATTCTTTCTGTCATCCGGAGGAGAGAGCATTCAGGGTAATAAAAAAAAACATCCCAGAATCACTCTGCATTGACGAAGTACGTGAACTTCTCTTTGATCAAGGCTTCCATCCCAAATTTGTACAAAGATGGAAATTAAAATCCGGGATAGAACTACCAATTGTTCAGGAAGTTGTCCCTCGCGAAGAGCGACAGATCATATATATGACCAAACTCGGCATCATCACAGTGAAGGTCGAGGTCCAGAGGGGAAACGGCCAGCCAGTGCAGTGCTTCAACTGCCAGCTTTTTGGGTACTCCAGCTCATATTGCCGAGCCCCCCCACGGTGCGTCAAATGTGCCGGGCATCACGACACTAGATCCTGTACCAAAATCCCAGAAGCACCTCCAAAGTGCAGCAACTGCGGTGAAATTCATACCGCAAACTTCAGCGGTTGCAGCTGCCGTCCTGCTCCAAGAAAACCAAAAATTCCGACCGAAACCAGGCCTCCACAAGTTTCTGCATGGAGTAACCAAGGTGGCAGGAAGCTAGCCCAAAAATTAGCCAGCGCCACCCAGCCTGCTCCAACCAATACACCGGACCTTAACTCCACAATGCAGGCGTTTACTGACCCGCAGGCTTTCCTGCAAGTGATCGCCCTGACTCATCAACTTGCTCGTCTTTTTCCAAATGTCGCCGCCTAAGCGGCAACATTTACCTGTCTCTATAACTTCCAGCAGCCTTTTAACTCTTCGAAATGGCTGTTCCGAAATCTCTTATACTGATGACATGGAATGCAAATAGCTTACGCGGAAAGCAAGCGGAATTGGAAGATGTCATGACATTCTATGACGTCGACATCGTGCTCATCCAGGAAACTTTCCTGAAACCTCCGCATCGTCTCTCTTTGGAACACTTTTTTGTCTACAGAAACGATAGAACTACGGGTCGAGGCGGTGGAACCGCCATTCTCGTCAGAAAAGGAGTCAAACACGAGCTCCTTCCATCGTTATCAGTAAACAAATTCGAAACAACCTCCATTAAAATCGATATCCAAGAACGTCCCTTCGTGATTACATCCCTGTACAGGAAATCTTCTGCATTCAACTATGCCGAATACCGATCACTCGTCGAAGGAAAATTTCCGAAAATAATAGTGGCGACTTCAACGCCCACCACCCCACCTGGGGGTGTTCCAGAGCGAATCCCGCAGGTAACGCCATCGTAGCTCTAAGTGCAGATCTGGGCTACGGTCTTGCCTTGCCAGATGAACCCACCCATCACCGTAGTACAGTCTCTCAAGGTGCAGCAAGAATCCTTGATTTCTTTATTCTTCAAAACGTAAATCGCGATTCCGAAGTTCGAGTCCTTGACGAACTAGACTCTGATCATCGTCCGGTCCTTCTCAAACTCGGAAACTGCGCCACCACTCAAGTCCCACTAACAAAATTCAGGAAAAAAACCAACTGGAAAAACTACCAATCTCTTCTCCTGCAATCCGATCCAATTCCGAAAATTAACACACCAGAACAGCTCGAGGAAGCCGTACTCAAGCTAACTCGCGATATTCAGTCTGCTCACGAATCTGCCACAGTCAAAATTTCATCATAACCCCAGCCGTGGAAAAACAACCTTCCCGCTTCTCTTAAACGTGAAATTCGCATCAAAAACGGTTTATGCAGATTAGCTCGATTCACCCTTGATGCTGCAGACAAAAGGGAGGCGAACAGAGCATGCAAGAGGGTAAGGGCGGCCGTCTCGACTTGGCGAGCAATGAAATGGAACTCATTTCTCGCGGACCAAAGGCTGGATGGCCCCCATTCTTTCTGGCGTGTCTCCAAATGCCTCGTGGGGAAGACGCACAATGTCATCCCTCCCCTGAAGTCAGCGGTTACAGGAAATTTCGCAGTCACTGACCAAGAAAAAGTCGAGCTCCTTGCAGAGACCTACGAAGCTCAAATGAAATGCCTCCCACCCGCACAGAACACTAAAGCTAAAGACATTGACACTGTCATCAACGAATCCAACTCCGTCAAAAGACCAGTAACCTCCGCCTTTCTTCTCAACCATTTTGTATCTCCAAAGTCTCTACAGACTATGATCGGCAAACTTCAAACCAAAAAATCTCCAGGTTTCGATGGAATATCGATTACCCAGTTAAAAAAGCTCCCGCATAAGCAGCTCGCAGAACTGGCAAACATCATTAACTTGTTCGCAAAGTGCGTGCGGTTAGACCTCCCAGAAGACCTAACCGCTCTCATCAATCATCATCATCGACCCCAGCCTTATTTAACCTCTTTATTTCAGATATGCCGAGAAAAGAGCATATTGACGTCGCCTTTTACGCTGACGACACTGCTTTCTTCACGGCCGCCATGTTCGAAGTTACAATTCACGAACGTTTACAGAAGCAGCTCGATCATGCGGTCAAGTGTTTCAAATTCTGGAGGTTGCAAATCAACCCCCTGAAAACCCAGGCCATTATTTTCCACAAGAAGCGTTACGCACTGCGCGTCTCGCAAATTAAGATCGACACCGCAATAATTCCATGGCTGGATAACGTCACGTACCTAGGTCTTCACTTCGACCGGCGGTTCGGTTGGCATTCCCAAATCCAGAAAGCAATCCAAAAAGGTTCGGGGATAGCAAACCTGCTATCTTCTCTGATTTGCCCTTCTAGCAGACTTCCCATCTCCATCAAATGCTTATTTTACAAGACGTTAATTCGGTCCGTACTCCTCTACGGATCTAATGTCTACTTTAAGCTTGTTACACCCAACCAGGTCAAACGGCTTCAAGTTTTCCAAAATAAGCTCCTCAGGAGAATATTAAACGCTCCATGGTTTGTCAGAAATAATCAAATTCATAGGGAAACTGACACTCCAGAAATCAAGCATATTCATATCTCAATCATTCCACAAACAACAACTCAGCTCAAGTTCTTCTGAAAACGCACTTGTTCGCGAGCTGGTCGACATGCTGGGAGCTTAGCACCGCGTCACCGCTAAGCTTCAGGCCCCCAAAAGGGCTAACAGGCCCCCTTTTCCAAGCTGAAACGACCTCATCCGTCGCTACAATCATAACTTTTGCCCCCATACAACAGTACCCAGTTGTGTGTTAACTCAGGTTCGCGAATCAATAGAATCGCCGGGCCCTCGTGCCCAATAGCGGCTGCCCGATCAGCGGGTGCCATATCCCCAAATTTAATGCAGTAGCAGTAGTGATCCACAGGGGTCAACTGTGAGGCGGTTTCGGTTTAGTGTATTGGTAAGCCCAGAGGCAGTCCCACATAACCCGGTCCAACTTGTCACTCCAGGGCAAGTCTCCGCGACCAGGTATGCGTCATGCATTCCACCGCCTGGTTTTTAGGCCAGAACAAAAAAAAACCTTCGTGTAAGTGTATCTTCTAAGTTGTTTGTGATTGTCTTCCAATTTGTGAGCGCAGCTCTCATCCATCTCCATGAATCTATGGCTGAGATATTGTATCTCTTGAGCTTCACGTGTTGTTGTACTCTTAATCCCCTCAAGGCTTTATTGTTCGCAGCATGGTTGATTGTTGGTCCATCAAGATTAGCATACATATACCTGCTACTCAAGCTTTGAGAAATATTGGGCATCTTCCTTAAAGCCTTTCTCAAAGCTTTTTAATAGTGTTGTTGCGTGTTATTTTCAGATCGGCTTGGTGATTGATTTGTGTACCGTCATCTTTACTGCTTAAATAGGAGTTGCTACGCTGAGATGTTTTTGTTTTTCCATTGGTTGAACCATTTTTCCATTTTATTTAGATGATATTGAACTTAAAACGAAGCAATCAGAAGATTAAAATGTACCGTGATGACGACAGTCTCGTCAGCGTAAGTTGCAGCTTTGCAGTTATGTCTGGTTGGAAGGTCAGCAGTGAAAATTAGATACAACACCGGGCCAAGTATGTTATCCTACAGGACACATGGGCGTATTTCGTGCAAAGCAGAATATGCATCATTACGCTTAATCATGAAGCTTCTTTGTTTGAGATAGAATGAGGGTATGTTTTAATATATAAGAGCGTCTTTTTTAGTTTGTAGGCTAGTCCATCATATTAACCTTTATCAAAGGCTTGACTTAGAGAAATACAGTCCATTTTCCAGGCATCTACTAATGACATCTACACTGCAATGTACTTGTTAGATTATTTCATGATGTTCATTGTGTTTAGAATTATTTTTCCATTAGTTTACTGGTCAGAGGCTTATAGGTGGGGTTTATACGAGGTCATGCCTCGTGCTAATTTGTTTAGTTTAAGCACCATTACGACTTGGAAAATTTTCCATTGTCCTCGTAAATGTTCCAAAATTAAAGCAGCATTGGTAGATTTTTAACAGCTGCGTCAACAAGATCGTATGATGCTTTGTCTTCTGTCTAAGGTGTCTTATTCAGCTCAAACCCTCTTTAGAATGTCGTAGAATGTCTTCACTCGGTTCAAATATAATACTTAGATCGTCAGTAAAGATACTGGCTTTTTCTTTATTTTATTTATCCCACTCTTCTATTGTATTATATATTATATATGAATAGAGTGAGAAATTAAAATAATCGATATGTGAATACGAAATGTGTTGGTTGAACACAACACTACTTAGAAAATGAGCTCTGGTCTTTTAGTGATTATTTAATACCAAAAAAGTACTTTATGAAAATATCTTTTACTGGAACTCAATAGATAAATAGTTGTAAGCTTATTATGAATTCCTGAAAATGTACAACAACAAATTAAGCAAATTATTTGATCTAAGAAGGTCATTATAAAGCAAGGAAGCGAACAAGTCCATTCTCGCATAAGACCAGGCGCAAATGGGACGCAGTTTGGTAAGGTGATGTAGCATGAGTCTCACTGATATTTTGTGGATTTAAAAATGATAGTTACCGCGTAATATTGCCTCGCAACATGCCGTGACGCAGTTTTGGCTAACGTGATCCTGCGGAAGAATTAATCGAAGCTGTACGGATTCGACAAGATTTGTACAAGTCCTATAGACTACTTGAGAATTAAATTTTTTAATTAAAATTCTTCACTAAATTTTTTAATTAATGTATATTCTTTATGAGTCTTCCTACTTTTTAGATACAACTTTTTAGTTAACTTTTTAGTCATCTATGAAAAACATTACCATTTCAGATTCAAATTCGTCTTCGGTAACATATTCAGAATTAAATTCCGTTCCAGTCGTTACTAGTGTAGTGTCAATTGTCATTGTACCAAGCCTACTACTGTGTACAGCATTACTGCGAAGCGATAACGACGTCTAGCAGTTTTATCCGATATACACTCGCCGTGACCTTCACTCCGTCACCTCACTAAGCTGCTTTCCATTTACGCCTGTTCTAAACGTTGTTTGCGTGACTTAAGAGATCTGGGATGGGATAGGTACGTGGAATATTAATCAGACGTCTAACTGTATCAAAACGCTGGCCATAGTGCGCACATTTGTGAATTTGTGAATTTTCGAAAATGGCACATTTTTTCGCACCTGAAAGATGATAAGATATCACTGAAAACAATGAATATTTCCTTATCCGTTGTCCATTTTTATCTGAAATAAATTTGATGAAAAATCTTACGGCCCTAAAATTTTACTAAAAATTAATAACACTGCTCCCTTGTTCATTTTCATTAATATAAACTAATATTCATCAATCAACTTAACGAAATGTTTAATAACAATTTCCTATGTAATACGGATCAGATAGTTTCATTGATTTATAGATTAGGATTTAATTAAGCTCTAGCTAGTTAATACATTTACACTATATCTGCGAAATTAAATAATATAATAATATAGGAAAATTCTTAATATTTGTTCTTGGCATTAATGAAATTACAGAATGTATTTATATATATAATTACATTTTTGTTCATATTTTCTATGATATGTCTAGAAATTGCTAAAGTACTTTATGATTTCACTTGAGAAATATTTACTGCGTTAGTACACCTGTTAATGTATTAGTATTTCGACTAGGTACTTCAATTATAGAACATATTTATATAAATTGCGATTTTGAAATTTGATTTAAAAAAAACGCTTCGAAATAACCGAAAAGCAAATGTTTAGAAACTCGACTACTCATACTACTCCTATTCAAGAATGATACACATATATTTGAAAATAGGCCTCCGGTTCGGAAATTATTTTTTATTTAAAATGCAATGTCGCTGAAAAATATATTTTGGACATTCAATTGAAATGATTGTGAACTCGAAGAGTAATAATGAATTAATCAATTTGCATTATTAGTGCATTGTTTTGATGAAATAGTAAGTTTTGCATTTTTGTTTCATTGTCATTGTCATGTACCTAATGCTCGTAATGGCTCCTAAGGCTGTATTCTGTATCAGAATACCTTCTAAATTTTGGGTTTATTTACAAAACAGTTTAAATGGCGTGTCAACCATTGAACACACTTGTCTAACTGAAGGCCTAAACATAATAATTCAGTTGCAACGATATGTACAGTTAAAACAAACATAATGTTTTAAGTTAGTTACTGCACATTATCTGGAGTCTACTGCTTTACGTAACTAAGCGAAAATTTTCTTCGTTACTGGAGGTTACATTATTGAGCCTAAGTTACTTAGGAAATACTTCTAAAACTTTTCGGTTCAACTTTTTCTAAAAATATATTGAAATTTGCAGGTAAGGAAATTGATTTTATATAATTAAGTGAAAATATCGGCTTAAGAATACCCAAAATAGCCAACTTTTTACATCAGACGTTGTGGATTTGCATTTGATGAATCAGGCACTTCACGTACCCTTTTGTGCACCTTCATTTAAGAGAACTCCTTTATCCAAGTTTTTGTATAGATTAATACTAGAAAAATTTCGTGAAAAAAACAGCAAAGAATGAATCACCACTCTTAAAACATGCTTCACTATCTCACATTAACAATAGGCATTTAATTCAAAGTTAAAACATAAACTTTTAAACGAATATCATTATCACAAATTTACTAATATGAAGGGTTTGAAATAACAAAAACCTTAAATTTACTTTGAAATACTATTTTATCTCACAAAAAGAAATTGACCGCTTGTTGAACGGCGATGTAAAACGACACTGAGGCTTTAAATCTATTTTAATATAAAATAAAACCCCTATCTCTAGGCAACTCATAGCACTCATATTCACTAATCACACCAGTCAGTCTTAACATAAATAGATGGCCTTATTCTTTCGCCAAATATAACACCTCCTTCATAAGGAAAAGACCAAAGGATATGTGAGGTTGTTATCCCGATAGTTTATAGTTTAATAAAAATAATTTTAAATATCGCCTGTATATTCGTCCTTCATATCGATTTTAAAGATTACCACTGTTTGCACCCTAATTTCCATGTCAAAGCCTTTATGGAATAGTTTCTCAAGTTTCTCCATGACTGCATATTCGAATGGTCTACGACTGAGAAACTGAGCTACTGCTATCCGTTTTCGGTGGACACCCTGTTCTTGTCCAAATTCCAGTAAACTGAGATATTTGTAACGAGAATCCTCAGACTGGGGTTATATTGCAAAACTTGAATATTGGCTATATTGGAATAGTTTATGACTAAGGAGCACTTGAGTATCTTCAATCCATCCTTTTTAAACCTTTTTTTACAGCTTCAGCAAAGATAACTTTGTCTGAACTATACTTAACTAAACCATGCAATACTTTGAGTAACTGCGGAATTCTATTTCAGTTAATTGAATGAATTCAACAGAGAATAGATTTATGATCTCCATGGAATCCTGCGGACCGCGCCAGTTAAAACATGCGAAGTTTTTTAAATAACAAAAACTTCAAATTTACTTGCATTACTTAATTACAGGTATTTATTTTTTTATAAATGACTGTAGGTTGTTCATCGAGTTTATTCAATATTTATCCAAGCACGAAATTGAACATACACTGTAGTCAAATATCAAGTATACGTACTATTAACTAAACAAGGCCGCACTTCGATCTGGTCCGGTTTGATATTAATTATTAGTGGTGTAAATAAAAGTGTTCTAGTAACACATATTTCAAATTGTTTTAAAAATAAAGCAAATTAATTGAATGAATCATTTTATATAAAATTACTATATATAATTTTCCAAAAACTAATACAACCTCTTTGAGACTGTAATATGTGACATATTTGAAAACAAACGAGTAAAAATAGTATATTTTTAATATATAAATACATTTTTATTTCAGTTATAATGCTTTGATATTTGAATATTTACACTGTATTGTAGATCAGTAACATTTTTTTAAATCTTTGAATGTTCTAGTGCCAGCGTGGAGATTGTACGGCAAATGTTTTCTACAAATTTGATTCCGAAAAATAGTAACGTTTGTATGTACACTGCTCTTTTTTTTTCAATTTTGGAAAGCATTAATTGAGAAAAGCGATACATTATTTACAAATAATTTATCAAAATAATTTTCTACAAGTTTTTCTTCATTTCGCAGCGATTTCATCAGTAATCATTATAGTATTTCTTTAGAATTTTCAAGTTGCGTACCACTTTAAGTCATTAACTTTGCCTAGTGAGTACGCTAGGTGCATGAGAACATCGCATTCACAACGGAAACATAGTATTCTTCATAACTCTTGCAATTTATGTCATCCAGAGTTGTAATGCAAGAGTACTTTGCATCTATTTCTTGACATTTCTGGTCTGTCGGCCTGTCAAGCAATGAAACCACGATGTTTAAACGGTTCGTAATTGAATATTCAGTCAATTCATGTGGTAGCCATTTTTCCCCTTTTGGATCTTTTCTTCCTTATGTAAACGTTTGAAAAGATTTGATTTATTAAGTTGATGCTGCTTGAATGGTTTTTTGACAGTTATATATGAATTTTCATCTAGTAAGTCTTGCAATTCATTGTCTGTGATTTTTTTGTCTCCTCCTTTTTCTCTCCCATTCTTTGTCACCAAAATCGCCATTCTAAATAATTGAAGTCAAAACCAACTGCTCATATATATAAGTATCTCCACTAGTTTCTAATAGCGATTGATAGATTTTTGCAAATTAAACAACAAAAACAAAAAATCTAATTAAGAATATTAATATAATTTTCAGGGATCCATGATTAGTATATAGCGAATAGTTCAAGTTCAGTGATAAATAGAAAACTGTTGCTTTATGTAGGGAAATGAAAAATCATCGAAGTTAACAGCTTGGATAAGTCATCTAACAGTTGTTTGGATTGATAGTTTTTTTCGCCAATAGGTACAATATCTAACTAGGTACAGACATATACTGTTTATAATATTAATTAATAACCCTGTATTATCAAATTTGGGATATTAATCTCCTTTTGAAAGGAACGATTACTGATTTCAAATTTTATTACTTATTAGTTTATAAGAAAAGTTTACAATAAAAAGATAAGACGTCGGTTATTATTAATTAATATAATTCTGAATTAAAACAAATGACAAATACGTTAATTTATATTTAGAAAACGAGCCAGTGCAATTTAAAATATTTTCTATTTTATTATATTGCCATTAACAATCAAAGATATCACTCTAGAAGGCGTCGAGATTATTTCACGTAAATAATACAGTTGTCCCTAAATACTTATAAGCATCCATATTAAGGCATTGAAAACAGGGAGCAGAAATCATTTAATTTGATTTATTCATTGTTTAAAACAAATCACAGTCACCTGTATTAAAGTATTATCTATTACCATTACAACTTCTATTACTAATTTCGGTTAATTTTCGTTTGAAACTACTCTGTATACATTTTATGTATGGCGAAACCAAATGAGCGCGTTTATGTCAAAGCAGTCGTGATTGTAATTTAACGAAATGTCGATCCTCTAATAAGAATTCTGGATCCCGCCCTACTGTCCTCGCTCCCCAGTTCCGACGTTCGAAATTGGGGCGAGTAGGCGCCAGATATCCTGACGATGGTTTCTCGTAAAGCATTACGACTGAACTATAGTACCAAACATCGATCCTGGTTTTTTTCCAAAATAAAATGTTTACAATTGTTGACAAACTAATTTTTAAAAATTATGTTATCTGTAATTGATAAAATATCAACACAGAATAAACACAAAATAAATTAATATCGACATTAAGATATTGGTAATGTTATGGGTGTTGTTTTAATTGTAAATGATATAGTATTGAAGAAAGCTGTTAATTGTTAGATTTTATTAAAATTATTTTATATAAAAAATTATTGTGAATTAATTTTGAAACAATTTAATAAATTAAACACTTTGCTGTAAGAAAAAAATAACAATATTAATGAGTTAATATTAATCAAAAATAGTAATTTAATGTTCTTCTAACGTTATTAAACATGAATGAATTCATTACACATCTTCCATTCTTTACACATTCTTTTAGAGTAACCAGGACTTGGGTTAATTACTAAATTACTAATGACGAAATTATGGTTTTATCAAATAAGTGACAAAATATCATACAAGTTAACACATGTATCACTGATTAGAATTTGAATTTTATATGAACAAATTCCGTTTGAAACACACTAAAGAAATAGGAATTGCCCTTTCTCCAACCCATTGTATCAGAACGTCGTTTGCAAGGCTTTGAATTAAATCATAGTCAACAAATTGATTGAAAAATATAGTGGCTACTATAAAGGTATATAAGCTATACAAAAATTTTATTTTACGATAAACGTCTGTACATGAAAATTAATTAATTGAAATAATTGAAATTGAAAAAATTTTTGTCACAAATTTTTAAATTTAATTTATTTTTTACCTCTTAAATTTTAATTAGCGGTTAGTACGTTGGTGATGCCGCTGTAGAACCTTTTTTCTCACTGATACGGAAGGCTCACTGCCTTATAAGGTAAGAAATATAAAATGTTAAATGGAATAGTAATTTCAATCACACCAATAATTACGGCTGGATTAAGTTATATTTAATTATCTCCAAAATCTAAATCTAATCTAAATATATACATTTTAACATTATATATAGAACAAAATTAGAGAGCGCAATTCAGTATGTTATTGAAAAAAAATGTCTTCAAAAGCATTAAACAAAAAATATTATAGCATATATATTCGAATATAATTTATCGAATTTATATAAATTATTTATTGACTTTGAATATTGACTGTGTTAACCTGAATTATCAGACTCGTTTCTTAAATACTTTATATTTTTTTAATTATAAATAGCCAATTTTTAGTACATAAACAAACAGCCGGTTAATACTTAAATATGTTACAAGTATTGTCTTAATTACTTTTTGATAGCGCTGTAACAAAAAAATATCTTCAATTACTAACTAATATTTAATACTTAATTGTGATTATAATAATTATATTTATAATTAATAATTATATAATTATAATTTAATACTTAATCTTCTTTATTATTGTTTCTTCTTTATTATTTGTTCAACGTCCTTGACATAAAAACATATTTTATTAAATATAGTAATATTATATATTTCTTATGAGCTTAAAATACATTTAACTCAGTTTATACAAATGCGACCCACATATAAATTTCTTTTACATTTTTTTCAGTTGATCGATAGTGATGAAAACATATTGTAATAATAAAACAATTATAACTTTCATGCATTTAATGTTATATTGAAACAATTACATCTTTTATAATTAAATTTAATTTCATTTTTTTATGTTACCTTTAGTATAACACACAATACAATAAAACTAAACAACTGTAGCAACAGGCAAGTAAAAATAAATAAATTTAATTTTGTATATGTAAGTTTGTACTATTTCAGGTGGTGTAATAAATATGAAAATATGATTAACGTGTTTCTTCTCAAGGAGCACATCAAAAATGAAATTATTCGATTTGATAAAATGGTTAGGATATTTTGGTTTTAGGGGTTTGTTGATTGAGATAAAGATAATCAAACTAAACAAGAACAGTAACTTGCAAATAAATCCAGGCTTCTAAACGTTCCAAGAAATATCGTTAATGCAACTTGATAGTAGGTGCATTTCATTTGGTAACAGCAATTTGAAAAGACTACTCAAGGGAGTGTTTATGGACCATGCTAGTGAACAAGCAGTTTATAGTGTTAAAATTAGTTTTGGGAACTATCGACTGAAATCGACTCTCGACTGTTAAGTAATTGACTACTATTTACTATCGACTGTTTCAGTCGTGTACTTTTAGTTAATATTTTTGGTTCTACTAGTTTCATTCGACTGATTTTTAACGTTCTGGCTCTGTCCTCCTAGCCTCGACCTTGACAAAAATGTACCCAATTTATGCTTACATAGATTTATATGTAATATATATATAGTTTTATGATTTTTTGGTAGTTTGCTTGTAAATGACAATATATTGTATATGATTATAGTAGTATTTTGGAACACTATATTTCAAGTAGTTCTTAACGCTAGTTAAAATTCAAAAATTAAATTAAATTAAAAAACCAAAAGAACGTTAAGTGGTTAAAAATATTGCTTATAGAAATACTATTACAAATGCCTTTAATATGGTTGTAAATAAATAGAAATTAATATGAGTATTTCCCAAATGGTTCTAAGAAGTAATTCCCTGGGTCATATATGGATTTATTTCGGACCTCCCTCGTATGGCCTAGAAAGGGACCGAAGTCGCAATAGCCACTGACGCTGTGCCAGAAAGGCGCACATTGTTTACGAAGAGTTCCTTCACATTTGAGTGATTTGGCAGTCCGATCGAGTGTACCGTTATAGTTTTCGCTATTTAGATACTTGTCAAAATGTACACCGTTGTAATCCATTGTGTCATTTTACTTGTTTTGTTTTTCAAATCAGGTAGGAATAGAATTGGCTTGCTTTAAATGAATTCGGTGCACTTAGCCTTGTTTGAAGTGTATTTTTTCTTTTTGTCGAATACTATTTTCCAGTAGTTTTATCAACTAATGCGTCATAAGTTATAAATGCCTTTACTTTTAATTATTACTCTTATTACATTTGAGAGACAATTATCAAATATATTAATTTAAGAGTTGCTATGTAACTAAATAAATACAAATAATATATATATATATATATATATATATATATTATTTGTACTTTACGTATATTTTATTTGTATTTATTTCCATAAGCCATTATTATGAAATTTAGTCCAAAATGAAACATCAAACAAAGAAACTCGAAATGCTAATTTTATATTACAGAAATTGATTCAGTTCAGAAATTGTGTTTTGATAAAAAATTGTTTTTACTCAGAACTTAAAATAAAAATTATTTTCATGTACGATGAGGGTATATGGGAATAGCTATAGGTTTGAATGTTCCAAAGTATATATTCCTATGTACTATTTAAATAAACATTGATATGTATATTCCTATTAAATTTGCATATTATAATTCAAAAAGTGTAACAGAAATGTTTTAATTTGCTCTAGTAGTTTTAATTTGTTACGTAGGACCTGATTTTTGCATTCATGCAATCATGAGGGAGGAAAACTAATGCATTCATGTTTTTAATATATATGTATATCTATTAATGGAACTCTTAGAAACTTGTTTCTTTTTAAAAATAATTTTATAAGCTTGTGTAAGCTACAAAGCTATTGTTATAATCAGTATTTTGCTATAAAAGAAGTCCGAATAAGGAATTATAGTTAGATCCATCGAGTATATTTTTATTTACGAATTATATGGCGAATAATTAAGCAAACGTATATCGAGTCAGTCAGCCAATGACTAACATATTGATTTTTTGATAAACCATATAGGACAGATAAACATGTTTATTAGGCCTGGTTATCTAAATTATGAAAATAAATATATTAAAGAACTTCTTTTAGAAACAATATTTTTTTTGATAACAGTCTTGACATACCTGTGCTTCAGGGTCTAGTCGTTAGCCGTAACACCGAAGAATTTACTTGATTTAATTACTTGATTTTACGAGTTCTACTAAATTATTATCTGTGTCCCTATGTTCAATGATTTTCGATAATATTCTTAGCTAATTGTGATAAGCATCATAAGTCGTTTAGACAGTAATTAAGAGTTATTTACGGAGAATGTTTACTTTTTTAATATGAAGAAATTTACGCATGTAATATATCGTTTATCTTTAGAACCCCATAACTAAGATTAATCTACTAAGATAGACTTAAATGAAGTAAGTTGTTGGAAGCATTTTCAAACAAAATAAAAAATAATGAGAATTAAAAAAGCGCAATGAAAGATCTAAATAATTACAGAATATCGCTATAAACGATTGAACTTATGATATTGAACGTTATACATTTGAACCAAGAATTGATTAACAACTGTCATTTTGGAAGCAACAATGTGATCAAGTGCAATGGTTTGTCATGATAATAATCAAGTGTGACCTTTGCAATACGACAACTACATGGAAAAGCTCAAATGCAGAGCTGAACCGCTTATGCTAGGCATTGTTTCTTCCGACGAAATGTATTTAAACGCAGAATTTTCATTAGAAAAAGAGCGCTACACCTACAACATAATTGAGCAAATATCCAATAATCAAAAAAGGGGTAAGGCAAACGCCTAACTTTGCAAAATTATTTTGCCACTTCTGTGCCATTTATAGCAACTCGTTTTCTAATGCACATATTAGTGGAAATTCACAGTAATATTGGCTGTGTGTGGATTCTCATTTCCTTTCTCAGTTCATCAGAATGTTTAAGTACTAAATCAAAATTATTACTTCTAAAACGCTGACATAATTCAAACTGTATTTACTCAAATTCATGAAATGAGATAATATATAATTCTTTGTTGAAGTTGATAGAAGTTGTTGAAGTATAATTATTAATTTATAATTTAAAGCATTATTTTAAATAATTCATGGCTTTCAGTACCTTTATCAAGGTCATACATTATTTCTTGATAAAGTTTAAGTTGTGTTTCCTTTAGTATTTTTTGTAATTTTAGATAAATTTTCGATTTAGATTCAAATAAATAGACTTAAATTTTTTATAATTTTTTATAAATTAAAATAGTTAAACGTGAAGCATACTCCGAACAATATTAGCTGTTATACAATTTGCTGCATTTATCTTTCATTGTATATTTTAATTGAAATCAGACTTTCTAACAAATCCGTTATAGCTTGTGTATTAAAATAAAAATTTTACTCTGGAAAATCTAGCCTAATGAGAGGAATTCCATTTGGGTATTTTGAAAAACTATTACAATCATATTTTATAACTAGAAGTGCTAAAAAGTTGATATTTAGAGAAAAGAAAAAACAATGCAAGAAATTAATTAATAAAATAATGATTAATAAAATTTTATAATAATTTATTATTTTAATATTTATTATATAATTTTTGACAATATTAATTCAATACATTTTATTATTAATTGCAATGTAGTACTTGAAATAATGACAAATTTATTATGAAAAATGTATGATAAAGAATTATGTGACATACATATGAATTTGAAATAATTACCTAGTAGATATATCTTTGCAGTAGTAATATAATTAATTAACATTGCTATTTTTTCTATTAAGTATACTTCACTGTGGTACACAAGATCAAAAGGCTTATTTCCACTGGGTTCTTGTCAGGCTGTTGAGACTATAGTATCGGGATGATATCTAGTGTGATTAGGATTTTATTCTGAAAAATTCGTAATTTATTTATATTATTTTCATAGAAATTTTAGAACTTACTTATACTACTTATACGGATAATATAATTTCCTTTCAATTAGCAAATAATTTTATTTTCATTTTTCAGCTTTATCCTTTTCTTATAAATCCATGTTCCTGTTTAACATATTTTCAAACAATAGAGCCCCAGAGCAGTTTGTGAAAGAGCCATTAAAATAAAACGATAACAAAAATCAATTGAAAACTTTTTTAGGCCCTCTTCACTCTTGTATTTAAATTGACTAACAATGTCCATGATATCGTGGAAAATAATTAAAGCGCTACAAGGCATGCATGTTGAGACTACAGTTATCGAAATTAGAACTGGTACCAGGGGGGGGGGTAAAAATCAAATATGTAAAAATATGTCAATGTTAAAAGTAAGTTTCGCTTTGCTTTCGACTGTGTACACCGTCCCTCAATTTGGGAAGCTTTGTGAGTTCAGTATGTTCCACTTAAAAATTATTCACCTTCATCAGGCATCTTCGAGTGTATGTGACTGTGTGCGAGTGTTAATTGAGATCTAAGACGGTGTTTGCCAAGGAGATGGTTTTCAACAAAGTAATGGATGCAATTCTGCGAAAAGTTTCAAAAATAGACATATATGTTAAATATGATGCTACAAACTCCTTTGCCCATTTAAAATTCGCTGACAATAGCATTCTACATGATATAGTTTGCATTGCAGACCTACATGTCTTAAAGCAAGTGCAAGAATTTAAGTACTTGGAAACAAAAAGTGGGATATGGCCGAAGTAATAACCCGAATTTGTCCTTTTGTTTCAAATACTTATCTTACTAATCCTTCATTAAGTCTCTCGTTTAGGGTGTGACGGAACTCCTTAGCCCAATTAAAATTCGCTGACAATAGCATTCTAAATGATATAGTTTGCATTGCAGACCCACATGGCTTGATAATATTGTAAAGCTCAAATTCATTCACTTAAAGCAAGTGCAAGAATTTATATACTTTTTAACAAAAAGTGGGATACGGCCAAAGTATTAACCAGAATTGTTCCTTTTGTTTCAAATACTAATCTTACTAATCCTTCATTAAGTCACTCGTTTAGGATATGACGGTCGATACACATTTGAGAAACAAATTCAAATATGCAGATTACAAACCTTTGAGCTGTCGAATGAAAAGTGAGACCTTTTAGGTAGAAGACGTAGCGAATAAGATCATAGCAAGCGATCTGAAAAACAATAAACTATTTATACAAAAAAAATTTGAACCGACTTCAAAAAATAAATAAGGAGGTCACTAGGATTTAAAAAATATTCAAACTTAGATTTTAACACAAAAAAAAACGTTTTAAAATAAAATATGTACGTATAATCGTTACAATAACTAAATAAAAATCAGTTTGAAGTCGGTACCTTTTGGATTTCTCTTTTTAGTGTTAGATATTTACCCACTAAATTACGCAGTTATTTTATCAAGTATTACAATGGAGAGCCTAAGTAAAAGTACAGCCCGTATGAGGAAAAATAGGAATAAAGAAACAATGAAAATAGGAAATGTTTCACGCACTGGCACCCGTTGCCTAATCTACGTGATTTGATAAATGTTCCAACCAAACTAGAAAAAAGAAAGTTGCCGCTCTGTTAAGAATCGAACTCGCGACCTCTGCGTGTGAGCTTAGCGTTCTAACCATTACACCATAGAAACAGTTGCCTAGCATGTTTCTACGACTTATGATATGATATGGTTAGTGCTTAAAAAGCAAACTATATGACTTTTACACTGAACTATCGATTTTTCGTCACATCAGTTCAGAAATAATATTATACGCAAATATCTGATTATTATAGATAAAAAATATGTGAAAACATTGTATGTGCCTTTGAGGTTTATCCTTGACTTCTCCACCACCTCCCTTCCTCCATCTGATCCTAACTTGATTCTAATGAGACTAGATCGGCACTCTTTGGAATAAAAAAAAAATTTTGAAAATCGGCCCATAATTGAGGGAGAAATCGGCGAACATACATTTAAAAAGTATATACAGCCGAACATAGATCGATCGGTCGATCACCAACTATGGCTTCATTTAGTGAAGAATATTCAATATCCTGCGGCCCTAAACACACTCCTTGAGTGTTGGCTATGGGTTTATGATATTGGTGATATGATATTTTTTATCAACTTTTAATGATTTTTATAAACTCTGAGCAGTAGCCTGTATAATTAGGATAACATAAATAAAATGATAGAAGTAGGTAGTAATGAGAGAAGTGACAAGGGGTCTATTTATATCTTATTAAATTTAAGTTATTTTTTATAATAATTGTATATATCTCTAGTTCAAATATGCCATAAACATAATAAAACTAATCCTTAGAAGAAAGTTGCGCAATTCTGTCGTCAGCTCCCGGACTATTTTCAGTATATGATGATATTTTAGGTGTGTAGATACAACAAGTTACACGACATCAATTAATTTAACAGCCTTAAACAAAATAATAGTCAATGCCTTGGTTTAATTGTTTTTTGTTATATAAAAACCCGATAAGCAATAACAGTGTTTAAATATATTTTAAAATAAATGCGAGAAAACGAAAATAAATTCACATGTAATTTAACTATCATTTTGAAAATGTTAAAGCGATATTAACATGCTTTTTGGAGCACGTCTATAACTTCAAGAGCTTTAGAGGCCAAATAAT
Source organism: Rhynchophorus ferrugineus (assembly GCF_030347505.1). Lineage (NCBI taxonomy): Eukaryota > Metazoa > Arthropoda > Insecta > Coleoptera > Curculionidae > Rhynchophorus > Rhynchophorus ferrugineus. The sequence continues at coordinate 50,250,192 of NW_027472580.1, forward strand.
AACAAATAGTAAGGCTGATCTATTATGTAAGTTTTAAAGATAAACTATCGGTAAACAAACCCTGCACTGTTAGGTGCTTGCAGTATTTCGATAAGATTTCAAACAAGGATTAATGTAAACATCTATAACCGGCTTCTTTTTTAGCTTTTTGTCGGCTTCATTGGAGCTGTAGTCAAAGCGACTGGACGGTCCTCCTACTGTCATGATAGTCGCGGGTTCAGTACCTTTATCAGGTTTATAAATTATTCCTTGATAAAGTTCAAGTTGTGTTTCCTTTATTAATTTTTTATAATTTTAGATAAATTTTCGATTTGGATTCAAATAAATAGACTTAATTTTTTTATGATTTTTTATAAATTAAAAAAAAATTAAACGTGAAGCATACTCCAAACAATATTAATTGTTATATAATTTGCTTCATTTATCTTTTCAGAATCAGACTTTCTAACAAATCCGTTATAGCTTGTGTATTAAAATAAAAATCTTACTATGGAAAATCTAACCTAATGAGAGGAATTCCTTTTGAATTTCATAATTAAAAGTGCTAAAAAGTTGATATTTAGAGAAAAGAAAAAACAATGCAAAAAATTTATTAATAAAATAATGTTTAATAAAATTTTATAATAACTTATTATTTTAATATTAATTGTATAATTTTTGAAAATATTCATTCAATACATTTTATTATTTGGTGTAATTTTCAATTTATAATTAATAATTAAAATTAATTATATGCAATGTTAGTACTTGAAATAATGACAAATTTATATAAGAATTATGTGACATACATATGAATTTGAAATAATTACCCAGTAGTTATATCTTTGCAGTAGTAATATAATTAATAAACATTGCAATTTTTTTTGTTAACTATAGTTCACTGTGCAACAAAAGATCAGAAGCTTAATTCCATTGGCTCGAGGCTGTTGAGACTATAATATCGGGATGATATCTAGTGTGATTAAGATTTTATTCTGAAATTTTTGTAATTTATTTATATTATTTTCATAGTCATATTATTTTCATAGCCATATTATTTTCATAGTCAGAACCTTAGTTTATTTGGTTTTTGTTATGCAAAAACCCGATAAGCAATAACAGTATTTAAATATATTTTAGAATAAATGCGAGAACACGAAAATAAATTCACATATATGTTAACTTCCATTTTTAAAAGGTTTCATCGATATTAACATGCTTTTTGGAGGACGTTTATAACTTCAAGAGCTTTAAAGGCCAAATAATAGTAAGTAGAAAGGCTGGTCTATTCTGTGAGTTTTAAAGATATGAAGGAAAAATTAAACTATCGGTGAACAAACCCTGCACTATTAGGTGCTTGCAGTATTTCAATAAGTGGTGGAAATTCAAACAAGGATTAATATAAACATTAACCGGCTACTTTTTTTGCCTTTTGTCGGCTTCATTGGCGTAGTAGTCAAAGCGACAGGACGGTCCTCCTACTGTCACGATAGTCGCGGGTTCGAATCCTGCTGGGGTATGGATGTACTTTATGTTTGTGATTGTTATTGCAAATGTCTTTAGGTACCAGTGGAAAATCCGACAAAGAATAACCATCCTAGTAACGCCAGTGACCAGGCTGGGTAAGACCGGATGTTTTCTGGAATGGTGTCTAAGCCTCGTTGATAAAAATGAAACTTATGTTGCCACTGTTGAAGATTGGCCGCAACCATTCTGGCCTCGAACAATGTTAATCTCCTATTATTGAAATCGTTTTCTTATCTTATGATCGTAACTAATGATGCTGAGTTTTGCCTTTAAAAAAAACAAAGGCTTGTCAACAAATCTGTCAGGAATTTGTTTACCTTTCAAAACCGACAAAACATTGATGTAAATGAGAGGACTAGCTGAACACCACGATATTGCCGCCCAAATCATAAAGGAGCCATACACAAACTAGGTCGTTTGTAGGAAACGATGTAAACAATGTTTCATAGGACCATACCAAATATTTGCGCCACTTCTTTCGCGGATTAGCGTTGGCTTTCCTTATAAAAGGTTTTGCATTCGCACCAACAGAGTTGGGTTCTGCTGTCACTTTTGCCATGGTAGATGTCTGTTGCCGGCCATTTCTATGTTGCAAACTTTTTTAATGTTTATCGGCCTCGTTTTTTTTACTATTCCTACTATTCGCCTATAATGTTTTACAGTGCTTTGTGTATTACCGTTACAGTGAGCAGTGGCGCTGGTGAATCATTAAACAATCTTAGTTTATCTTAGTATTAGTCTCAACATTGTGTCTATATTATTGCATGGCGTTCACGTTACTTTATCCCTATCGCTTGTATATGTCGTATATAGTTTTTCACCATATCACTATAATATAGTCTTCTCAGGCGTGATTATAACAGATTCAATTCAATGCACAAATTCAATTCAATTTAGAAGTTAGAAATTTTTAAATTATCAATTTATTTTTTGATATAATTAATTTTTATAGAAATTTTTACTCAAACAAAATATAATAATAATTAGAATAATACATATCTTATTAGAAATGTTTAATAAACATAAACATATAGATCATATTACTCCTGAAATAGAAGGTTTATTTTTGATCAATTTTTATTCGATTTCGACAATTCGCTTCACTCAGAGGTGAATATAATAATATTTATATATTTTTTAAATTTAGTTTATTATTTACTTAGACAGGCTTGCTCAGTATGACTATAATTATCATTTTATTTTAATCGCATTTTCTGGGAAATATGTGTTCATACTAGGTAGATAACAAAGTAGAGTAATAAAATATTTAAGGATTTGGGTTCATTTTGATTGTTTCCTTAAAACTCGAGACATTAAACCGTGACTCATCAAAGAAGGTTATACATAGAGGATTTTATAAAAAAATTCCCGTAAATTCCTTTAAATTTGTTTTATTTGATATTATTTTTGACCAATTAGTTTATATCAAATAGATTTTGCAAAAATATAATATATTCAAAATTTAAAAAGTATTTTAAAATTGTTTATTGCTAGCAACTACTTTTATTAAATTTTGATCAAGTGCATAAATCGACTCAGCTGCATGTTTTTTGTAGGTTTTAGTATTTCTTATAGCTTTGTAATAGATTACAGCCTTCTCATCCCAATAAATAAATATAATTCTACATTTGGTATACTTAAATACATCTCCTTATCCGCATCTGTTAAATGATTGAAAAGAGTACATTTTGGTATATGTAAATATAAGTTTTTTTCCTATTAAATTTCGCATTAAATTTCTTTTTGGCATCAATTTCAACATTTAAAAAATATATATATAACCGAGTTGTTTGGCGAATATTAATCTCTGCTTTTCTTTATAAGATAGATCTTTCAAATTGCATATTTCTAGTAATGAATATTATTTAGCGCATTTGAAAGGCAAGAATCTATAGAATATTCCAGATTTAAATGTACCGGAATTCGTTTACTCAATCAATAGTTATTGCACTTTAAAATTACAAACTCCAGTTCATTTGGTCACTTTTGTGAATCAAGCGATCATTGTTCACTAGTCGGAATTTGTTTTTGGGTGTGAATATGAATTTAGTGTCAACAGTGAAAATAATTGCTTTACTGATATTTATTTTAAAAATTAGCAATGTTTTCATTCGGTCATCATTTAAATGTGTATTATGATTTCAACATGATTACTGTTAATAACTTTAGATTAAAAATTAAACTATTTTCATTTCATATATTTTATTCTGAATAAAATTAGTATAGTAAAGAATGGGTTTACCAAAAATGTTTGATTTTTATGTTTGATATATATATATATATATAATATATAGTTATAAAGCGGAAGATTTATGGGGAAACTTAAAATCTAAAAACACTAATGTGTCAATTACTATGTTAAACAAATATGAAAAATTGTCCCATGAACATTTTCAATTTTTCATTCATTATAGCATTATTATTTATTTATTAATCTATCATATCATTCATATATTATTTATCATTTCATTAGAAAATGATCTGGAAAAAACTATCGCCAACTGTGATAAGGTTTAGTGAATAATTGAAGCCCTGAAATACTGACAGTAGCGTAGTAATGGTTGACAAATAATTGCTAAAATATAAAGAATAGCCTTCTGTATTTATGTAGAAGCTCATAATATATTTCCTTAAGTTTGTCATTATTTACTTTTAAAAACCATTCCTGGGATAGAGCAGGATTCCTTGATTTGCTTTTAATTTAAATTAAAGTAAATTACCATATATGCTATAAAATTGACTTAAATTTATTGTATAAATTGTAAATTATAAATAAAGAATTTGTTAAAATAATACGAGAGACAAAAATAACTAAATATCTTTAGTTGCATTGTTTTTTTCTTTTATATTACTTTAATGTAAAAATATAGTTACGTTTAGCTTGAATAATTATGTATTCACACATTAATGCTTTTCTACAAAGTATGACCCATAAAGCAACAAACACGAGGGCAAAAGAGAAGTTGTGGTGTTTCAAAGGTTTGAGAAGAAAGCAATTAAAACCCTCAGAGTCTGACGAAGATAATCACTCTGTTAAGACAGTTAATAAAAAAGGCAACAAGAAGAATAACAAGAATGTAAAGAAAGCTCTTCTTTCAGACATTGAAGAGGATCACTATTTATCTTCAGCATGCGCTAAGTTCTACTCAGACAGTCCCCTAAGGGATAAGTGAGTACGACATGCTAGTTGTTTTCTCATGATGCTAGAATGGGCTCATGTTTTTGCATGGATCCTGATAGTGAATAAATTAATTTATTTTTTTTTAATTAGAAATTTGTTTAGGTTTAATTTTTATTTCTATGAGGAATTAGATGAATTTTGTCATGTTTTTGTTCTTATATTTGATTTAATTCAACGTGTTAAGGTTCGAATTATCGTATATTTATAATTATATAAATAATTATTATGGAGTTTCATGAGGTCGAAAATATAGATATATAGTTTTCTGGACGTTCATAATACATTGTTCTCCGCACACATTATTGGTTCTTTAAGACTTTTGCATAAAAAAACAACTAATATTATTATATAATGGCTCTATTCGATTGGTTTCAGTTTACGTCAATTAGGAATTAGGAAAACTTATAACAATATTTATAAAATGATTGAAAACCCAAATAGTATTATATAAATGTTCTCTATCTAAGAGGGGATGCTTTGAGTGTTCTATAATAAATAATTAAAATTGATTCATACATGTGCAGGAATCATCAAGCTTATAAATGTGTTATATGGAATATTTTGAAAAGCATATTAGTTGTTTATTTGTGTTATCATTTGTCAATAATTAATTTGTTTTGATTATATGCGCATCTACTAAAATTTTATGGAAATACCAATAATAAATAGAAATTTATAATAGAGTAACAATACTGGTGATTTATTAATTTAAAAAAACGAAATTTATATCAATAATGAGCATTTTATTATTTATGTGTCATTTTCAACTTTGTTTCAATTTGTTTTTGAAACCATTGTGGCCGTTTAATTAACTGTAGTTTAAACCCTTCAATAAATCGCATGAGATGTATTATAATATAAATATATATAAAATATTTATATAAAATATGTATAAAATAAAATACATTTTATAACATTATTTTTATTTGATTTTTTTATTTACGTCAGTGTTTTGTTGCTTGTTTACTAAACGAAAACTTAAATTTGGTTCGGCAACGTTGCATTATAAATTTTGTTAACATGCATTGGCTGTTTTATTGGAAGAAGTATATATAATAAACATATATTGCGCGATATAACATATATAAAGTAAAGCAAAGAGGATTTGCCGTTCGAAACTATCACAAGACGGGACAGAAAGGAATATTTATAGCAGGACATTCAAAAAAATTCTAATCGAAAAACACCAGCTAATATGGCAATTTTTATGTTTTACAATTATGAATATTTCATTAATCCACGAATTTTTCATTATTTCATTTATTATTTCACTAGAAAACTATCTGAAAAATAGGGAACTGATTATCCAAGGCCATAACAGCTGTGGCCAATCACCAATTGTGGCGAGAATCAGTGAATAATAATCATCCTGAAGCATTAATAGCAGCATATTGGTTGAGAAGTAATACCTTTTAAATACAAAGAAATCACCTTCATGTACTTATATAAAATATTCTCTTATGTTTGTCATTTTTTACTTTTAGAAGCCATTCCTGGGCTAGAGCAGGAGTCCTTGGAAACTTAAATATATTTTAAAGTATTTATTTTTTACCGAGGATCTACTGTTTAACGTGGCCTCCGAACCACGGTCCTCGACATGAAGCTTATTTGTTGACGAGTGACCAACCTAGAAATCATCCCAGAAGACATTCGATCTTACCCAGCCTTCTTATTGGCGTGACTGGGATCATTTTCTTTGTCGGATTTTACACTTTTACCTAGGACATTCACATATAAATAAACTTACGACCATGCTCCAGCAGGATTCGAATTCGCGATTATGGCAACGGTAGTTGAACCGTCCTGTCGACTTTACCACTGCGCCAATCAAACTTTCTGAAATAGTGTTGTTACAGTACAGGAAATAAGTTGGTTGAAGAATTTAGACGTCTGTTTGTTATTTAAATTGACTTTGTACATTGTTTTGAACATTCACTCTGTTCGCGTATTTTTGTACTGATGGAAAAAAACCATTGTTTATAAGATATAACATTTATACTAATTTGGGTCTACTATAGTTTATTCGACGATGTTAAAATGTAGTTCCCTTCCAGTTATTCACTATAATATTTTCACTTGTATACTATTATATCATGTACGTCCCCATGTTTTAGTTCTTTTGTCTGCATTCGATGTATTGTTTATCTAGTAATTGATGAATATCTGTGTTTTCCACATGATTCCCAGTTAATATTATAATCTTTTTTAATTAAAATTCTTGAAGTATTAATACACAATAATAAATGGAATTTTAGACTAATGCTTCTAATTACTTATTAATGTTTTTAATTACAAAACAATATATAGAATAACTAATAACAACAATGGCATTCTCATTTCGTTCGTTCTTCTACATTACTGCTGTTTTTGCTTGTGTAGCCAAAAATATATCCTACACGGATAAGTTAAGAAGTACTTACGTTAGTTTATTAATGATTTGTTTTAATGTATGTTATGTTGTACAGGAGAATGCGTGAAATGCTATGTTTGTTCGACTAAAGACAACGAAACCATGTGCCGGAATCCAGAATGGCATAACCTGGAGTTATATGAATGTGGCCATCAAGCACTTGAAAACACCAGGCATATTGCGAAACGAATAGACCCTAGTTACGACAAAATTTTCGAAGTAGACACGTCAGCTATGTCAAAACATCTCGATCTGGACTGTTTGAAGGTCGTTACAAAAGGTAAGAAAGCATACTTTTAAACAATAAAAATATCTAATAGATGCCGTCGCTAATTATATTATATAGTTGTATTTTTGTTGTTGTTGAATTGCATCAAGAATTAATTGAGGTTTAATTTGGTTATCTACAAATAAGTGCAAAGCACGCATACAGAGAAAGATTAAACCAATATGCGTATATATAATTTTTGAATGAAACATTTGTAGTTAGGTTTAGTAGGGGTAATACTCCGAAAAATAAACTTGTGCTTGCTAAGATATTCTATTTTAATTTTAATTTACTACTTCTTGAGAGTAGGGATTATAAGAGATACCTCTTTACTGAGAACATGACGAAATTGTTCATATATTTTTATACTTTACCTGCATGGTGCGTTTGCTTACTCTGCAATGATGGTCACTATTTATCAAACAGAGTATTGGACAGAGTAATTGTAGCTTTCTCCAGGAAGGTGACATGAACTTCACTGAAAGTCTTCAGTAATTTGTTGAGACAATTTCAACATAAATATTAGATGCTTATATGTATTTTGAAAAGTCATATCTATTGGTCTGAAAAAGTAACATCGTGAACAACGTTCTTTGATTTGGAAACATCCGCTACCTAAATCCATTAAACACCTATAAAAAATTATGGTGATACTGCTCCTTTATATTCCAGTTGTTTGTTTTAATTTTAATGATGTCAAACTGGCAACTTTTGTGTTTATCACAAAGAGAGGCCTGGGGAAATAAAACATTTCAAAGGCAAATAATTCTAAAATTAATTGGATGAAACTCCCAAAGAGCTTTCAGACATCTTATCATTTCATTTATCATCTTTTTCAAGATATTTATATGCGCTGGGAAATCTCCAAGAGAAGTGAAAATGGCTACCCAACGAATTGAGTAAAACGGAAATTTTAAACCGTTTCAATATTGTGTTGATTGTTTCAAACACAATTAAACATTTACTTCACACTTTAACACGGTATCTTTAAAACTTAATTTATGTTTTGCAAGTGATTCCAAGAATTACAGCCTTTGCCGACAACTTGTTTAAATTTGTTTATTGGATTATTGTGTCTAGCATGAAGAACAATATATCTGCAATGAATTATTAAAAAATATTATAGTTTACAAAACCCAATCAAAAACAAAGATATGTTATTCTAACTTAGCTTTTTCCATCAGCTTTTGTTTTTTTTACGCCCTTTTTATTATTGTCTTACTAAGGATGGCCCAATGTTCCATTTTGAAATATCCATGTCTGTACAAAAATTGAAATAATAAGTTTTCCTTAATTTTACTATATGCTTTTAAAATTGTATTCTTTTAAAAGCAATGCCTGGAAGTTGCATTGGACCTCTTCCTGGGTTATCTTTACAGTATCTTATGTTTCCTAACAGTGAAGTGATATCCTTAAGGTTTCTATGGATACCTTTCAAACTAACAGATTCCCTTGAAATAACAGGTTAATTGAAAAGTCCCCGGCCTGAAACATAGATGGCGCTACTAGAATTAAATCCGTGGCGACCGCCACGGCCCTTTAGGCCACCACGCATTCACCAACAATAAGTTGGCAACGCCGGTGGATTGGTAATATGCGGTTCTAGGCTATAAGAGACCATCACGACGACGTCTTTCTCTCTTTTCTATTCTCCATCCCCTTGTAAGAGTACCACTTCCACAGCGCTACCGTATTTCCTTATTCTCCCATCGACCACATGTATCAATTTAATAAGGAAATAAACAAGTATTTGTCCAAGCAGTGTTTTTAGTTCTCCTGCAAATTTCTTCCAAATATAGTAGTGAGTGTTCGGACAAGCAATCACGTCGACAGCCGTTCATTCCGACCGACCGACCCGACGAACATTCCTACAAATCCATGTTTTTTAGTTAGCTCTAGCCATCAAATAAAATTTTTGAAAACTTGCAGCTGTCTTAAAAGAAAATGATCACTCAAAATTCTATTAATAAATAAATATTATCAGGTATTCATATTATGTTGTTTATTCCTCGTATTATTGTATAAAAAAATTATCAAAATAAAGACAAAATATTATTTTATCTATCATCTATACATTGTGTAAAAAATGATCAGAAGAAATGCAAGTAGCTAATTTATTGATATAGTGTAAGATAATGAATTCAGAATGAATGCTATTAATAGTGAAGACCGCATAATTATGAAACAGATGATCAAAAATGGATTTATATTCATTATCCTATAGAGAAAAACAGGAGAATTGTTACGAAATACAGACACCACCAACCTCAACGGAAACCATACGTTAAGTTGAATATATTAGATGATAATATATTGATTTAAAATTAATTTTCTAATTAAAAATAGTAGCGTGTTTTACGAGAAAGTCATAAATATCAAAAACAAGAGGATAAATCATCTAATAAAATTAACAAGGTGCCGCTAAGACTCTTAAACATGGCGATGTTATATTAACAATTATAATTTAATATTCTAATAAAAAGGATTAGAGACAATTGATATTTATCACTTAATACAGCAATAATGAATTATTTTAAGGCTCATTATTAGCCGAAGCCTATCAAATTATATTTCAATCTGGCATTAATCCTTTTAAGGTGTTACATTTGTTCGCAGCCGTCAATATCAGTGCGTTATTACCGGTTGATAATTACTATCTATAAAAATAAGGCTAGTTCAGATGTCGATTAATTTCGTTGTTGATATTGATTGTTAATACTTGATAAAATCGAAGAAAAAATAATAATATCAATCACTGTCAAAATAATACGCGGGTCTCTTTCGGAAAATTTAAAATAACCAATTCCTGAAATCATCAGGCCTAATAAGAATCACTTCTCAGATTAGATTTGCACTTTTCGCAAATACTTATCAGTTACTTTAATTAATAGACTAACGTACAGTACCTGAAAATTTGATATTTTTTAAAATTGTTATTATTTATTAAAACGCAATTGTTTTTGAGGTCCTCAAGTGAATAATCATACCAATACCCATAAGTGATCATTTATGTAGATACAAACATCACGTTAGTTATGACAATCAAGGAATAATTTATCTTAGTATGACTTTGAATTAAATTTTCCAGATATTTTTAGGAAGAAATATAAGGCTTTATTTTGAAATTGAGATTATGTGTCCTATACATTAATGTCAGACGAAGAAGTACGAACCCTTTCCGGTATAAACTGTGAGAGAGGAAAGGACGGAGATAATTGCTTGGAGCAGTGAATTTTATATGTGTTTATATTTTCCAACTGTAGTATAAGCCAGACGGAGATGTACATTTGAATGATCTGTAGATCTGTAAAAAGGAATGGAATTTTTCTATGGAATAGAATAATACCCTACAAATGATTCATTGTATTTTAATATGTTCATTGCTATTTTTAAATAATGTACTGTAATAAATATAGACAATACAATAGAACTTAAACAAAACCTAAAAATTAAAGATGTACAATAACCATAAATACTAAATAAAAATTAAACATATACCTAATCATAGAAAAAAAAAACTAATTCATGGCATAATTAAAAATGACCGCACAATAACTACTGGAGCTTTTTTAAATAAAGTAAATTCTTTATTTATTATTGAACGGAAATATTTTTTAACAAAAATCGAGAAAGTAATCGAAATATTACCTATTATTGCCATAAAAACAGTCAATAGTGTTTTACTATTTATCATTCACAATTTTAATTTTTTACCCTATTACATTAACAATCTTGAAAAATATCGTTCGAAAATGCTGTTATATTAATATAAAATATATTGTTATTTACAAGCAAACTATTAAAAAAATCATAAAACTAATTTGGTACATTTTTTTAAGGTCGCGACTAAGACGACACAGCCAGAACGTTAAAAATCAGTTGAATTAAACTAGTAGAACTAAAAATAGTGAATAAAAGTACGCGACTGAAACAGTCGATAGTAAAAAGTTGTTAATTACTAAACAGTTGATAGTCGATATCAGTCGATAGTTCCCAATACTAGTTTTAACGTTTCCAAGTATGTTTTCATGCTAATATTCTGTCTGCTTTTTTCAAGGTGTTTTTACCAATTGCCATGCTTTTTGCCAATTTGGATTATCGTAATGGATCAAGATTTCATCGTCAGCAACAATACGATGCAAAAAAACACTTCCGATTATTCTGTTGAAGCAACATTTCGTATGGCACAAAATTTTAAATCATTCCCATTTGTTGAAACTGATTGAGCATGATTGTCATAAGTTTTACGCTTTATTTTAAAATGAAGCCAGAATTAAAATTTCCCAAAAATGCGATTTATTGGGTATAGGTTCAGACATTTTCAATGCACTGAGAAAAGTTTTTATTTGCACTTCGGCGAAATGACACATACTGAAAAATTCAACCTGTCAGTGGGGCTTAACAAAACCATTTGCCTGCACTGATCTTAGAAATAAGCATTACAATTATTACTGGTTGCTGGTAGGCATTTATTTTGATAATTTTTTACATCTAAAATGGCATTTATTGAGGTAAAAAATCCATTAGTTTCTACAACTTTTTCCCTGTTTCTATTCACAATGGCGATACCATGTGGAATTTTTAACTGAACTTAACGGAGCTGAACCTATTCGAACTCTAATAATATATCTTTCACAACCATTTCAACGTGTGGTCGAGGATTCTCATACATATAGTTCCGTTGATTTTATTAGCTCTTATGATTCTCGCTGATTTCACCGCATACACAGCAATATTTTAAGGGTTAGGTGTCGATGTAGACGACTATATTGGACTAACCTTTCGAAGGTAATAAATTTTTGCAGTAGGGATTATCGTTGTAAATCTACTTTCGCCAATCACAATACGCTATAGAAAACTTTCTTTCTTTTGACTGGAAAGCAATGAAACTGAAGTTGAAGAAATTCGAAATTTATTATCCATTAAGGCTTACTTGATATTGGATGATGTTTACTTGGAGATGATCCCTTGTTGGACTTGATTACGTTCTAATACATTGGTGGAGGATATATTGAGGCCTAGATAATATAGCAGGAAATGTATCATGGTAGTTATAACAATATTGAGGAAGAGCCATATTGTAATGGATAATATAGAACTAATTACGACTTAAACTAGTCGACCGAAAATAGTTAAATGAAACAGTCGACAGTTGTTTTCATTCGATAGTTCACAACGCTATTAAAACTATAACTATTTACTAAAATAACTATTTACTAGTATTTAATAATGTATAAAAAAATTCTTATGCTAACAATAATAAATAATTAAAAACCTCAGTCTTCCAAATGAGCAAGTTGATTTTTTATTTTTTTTATTTCTTACTTGATATTTTCTTTGAAGTTTTTTTTTGGAACACTAAACCAGTCAAAATAAGTTTAAGTAGGCTATTCAATGTTCGACATATATCCACTTTACATCAAACAATCGATATTTCGATCTCAAAGATGACAGTCTGATAATGTGAAATCTGTGCTATGTAGTAAGTATATCAAAACAACGTATTGATTTTCAATTATTTGTTTACAACGGAAGTATTTCTAGCGATACAGTCTTAAAAAATAATAATATAGTGGTGCTTTATAATTCGTTTATTGTTCGACCTAGTTTGGTACTTTAAAAAAAAATTTATATATATTTTAAGTCTCCTTTTACCAACTCTTGCCATATTAATGTCAGATATGTGTTGTAAAATTGATTCGTTTTATTATAGTACAATGTTTTAGATTGCAAAAACAATTTTCAAAATAATTGCGTTGCAGGCATATGTTATCCCAAGGTCGCTATTAGATAGTTCTATCTAGAAACAATTTATGCACTTAAGGAAAATACGGGGATATGTATGATGAGTTTTTATTAAAGCAAATAATGTTTAGTTCGAATGAAAGTAATACTCTCTTATTATACTAAAGATATCAAACATAAAACATAATTTTTAAAATAGTATAAATAAAATATACTCTAAAATATACTATAAATTAAAAAATTACAAATGAAAAGCTAACCAAACATTAAAAGCATCAATCAATCGTAATCAAATTTTAAAATGCTGTTTGTTATTTTTAAACTATTCATAATCATATTAAATTATTTTAACTAGAACCAATCGATCATAAATTTATATAGTAGGCATTTATTATCATATATCATTATGTTTTAATTATTAAATATGGTAAATGTGAAACCGAAAACCATTTAACTGGGTTTCATAACTGACACATTTTAAATCCTAATTATTTATTATATTTTAAATTAAAATTATAAAATCAATTAGTCTTATTTTAAAGAAATATTGTTAAGAATGTTGGGTTATAATATACAATAATCTGTGAATCCTACAGATTGTTCAGCAGATTACAGGGAAATGGTAAAGATGTAGTATATGGTTGGTTCGCATGCACATTACAATTCTAAATCTTGTTATGTTGTTATAATCTATATTTACTAATTCTATGGTTGTGTTTTCACTTTATGTGAATTCAGTTTATGAATAGTAATGTGGACGCAAGAACTGAATTTACGAATTTTACACAAAGACAATTTCGATTGAGACATAACTCAAACTTCTTGAAACTTTTTCAATGGTTCTGGTGGCATATTTAATAATAGAAGTGAATCTTTTCCTGATGTCTAACAAAGCCTGGCAGATCCACCTTTGTACTTAATTGCATAACAATGCTTAGAATTTTTTATTAGCTTTTAATTGCTCGAATACGGTCATTGTGTTGCTTTCGACTTCCAGTTACACATTTTTTTGTAACCTAATCTCTTAAATTTAAATTATCTGTTAAAATTTATTCTGTCGTTCCGTTTAACCGGTGGTTACGAACTATTTCTTCATTAGATGTACGTTAATCAATTGTATCGTTAATTAATTGTATTTCCTACTGAGCCGGCAGATTTTATACTGCCTCAATCGATAAATAAAAGACCTAATTGAATGACAATATTATGGCTGTCAGATGGCATCCGATCCAATGCTGTTTTGCATATATTTACTAAATAGTTGCTCTGATAAAGAAACATTTGTAATTCTTGGACAATGGTTCTCTTCACTGTTGGATTATGAGCACAGCGCTTATCAACTTCCGCATCTGAATTGCCCATAAAATAAATTTGTAAAAATTGATCTGCATCTGGTAGTGGTAACAGAGCCCCCAGTAAGTGATAAATGTTTCCTTGTATCTGTAATTTTTAAAGATTTGTGATAGTTATTTTTGATATATATTTTAATACAAACTTGAATATTATAAAAAGATGTTGGTAATACTTTATTGTACATCAATAAGTAACAAAGATATGAAGATACATAGTAAATAAGATAAAATGTTATGGTATACTGCTGTTATATTTCTGAATTTTGGCCAAGAAGTGCTTAGAATCATTTACAATCCCAGAAACTAAAGAGCGTAAAGGATCTGGTGGTGGGACCCATTCTGGCAATTTTAGTTTGCCTCCAGCACAACATAATCCAGTAGATTCATCACGGTATTTTAACCCCTTGCAATATTTACAAATTATTGTCATTTCCCCAATTGTTACCGATTTGTCGGCACAATAATCTATTGCTGTACCATAGTGGAATGCAGCTCGTTCTAGGATCACAAGAGTACTGTATCTGCGGAATCGCTCAAATTAATTATGTCGTGCTCGCTGTTGTTGTATTTAATGTGCACGAAATCGTTACATTGTAAGCCTATCTACTTCATTGTCACTCTCTAAAAAATGTAACTTTGACATAGCAATACGAATATTTTCTTAATCTGTCTCACTCTGATCATCAGTGCGGTTAGCACGTGAGGTAGCTCTTCGCACATTTGATTGACTGCGACGACCTAAATCAAGTCGTCTTCTCCTCAACATCGTAAATTGTAATTGAGTGAGAAAAGTTCTCGCGCAGTTAACAGTAAAGTGTCACTATAATAAAAAATCAACAAGTAAAAGAGCA
This sequence comes from Rhynchophorus ferrugineus, assembly GCF_030347505.1. Taxonomy (NCBI): domain Eukaryota; kingdom Metazoa; phylum Arthropoda; class Insecta; order Coleoptera; family Curculionidae; genus Rhynchophorus; species Rhynchophorus ferrugineus. The sequence continues at coordinate 50,265,505 of NW_027472580.1, forward strand.
CATAATTCGAAATGTCACTATCACAACGGATCACCGAAGTTAAAAAAGTTCTCGCGCACGTAGCGGTAATCGTCACTCAAAAAGATAGAAGGATGCACTCTTTGTCTGAGATATCGATCCACATAGAAGATGAATCGACATATTAGTTGGATGTCAAATGTCAAATATTATGGTTGCGTTCAGAAATTTAATATGTGACAAAACTTAAGATATACCAATCTATATAAAAATAATATGATATATAGTTAACGACTGTAGTTAATCGAAATAACTGTTGTTAGTTAAAAATAAGTTTATTTTTACCTCCTGAGAATAAAGATATAAAAATTTTAATTAGTTATTTATTTTAAACTATTCTTTCTATTTGATTTCTGAACAACGGGGGAAACATCAAAGAAAAAAAAATGTTTTTATTTAATTTTGAGCATTTTCTTATTTATTCACCTTTTAAACCCTCCCTGGACTTTCACAAATAATTCAAGACCAAAATTGTCCAAATCGGTCCCGCCGTTCTTGAGTTTTATTCTTTTTCATTCACATTTCATTTTGCTGTGAATATTTTTGGTTGGTTCTTTGATAAGTTTTGAAACTCAGGTGCGTGACAGCTCTGAAGTACCATTTCATTGACCAATGAAATTTAAGTAAAAAACAATTTAAAATCTGAAAAAAGAAATTAAATAAAATTCATTTAATTAATTAATTATATATGTATTTATATTTTATACAAAAAAACTCACTCATTCACAGTCAGGTAGTTATTAAAAAGAGATGGTCTGGGTCTGGGTTTCTATTATATAACACATAAAATCATATACAAGAAAAAATTTTGGTGCGTGGAAAATACAATTAAATTTTGAATTTAATCTCTTTTTCTCTTGCATCTTTTCAATGTTCAAATTATATTTAATTCTTTAATCCAAAATATATGGCACGCCTTGTTATTACTTTTAATATATTAGCTGGATAGATAATTACGTATTGTGCAATTAAAAGGTTTTAAAATTACTCGTTTTAAGATATCTGAAAAAAGTGATTTATTAGATATGTGGCAATATCGTGAGATAAAAGATAAGAAATAGTTTAAAAACCTACTTACTATAAATATTTTTTGTTTTCGGTTCGTTTTTGTACGTCTACTGAGTCACTCGTAATTGATTTTTTTATAATTACATCTTACATTAGATATGATTAACACGTTCTTATGCATTTCCCAAATTAAAATAAAACTAAACAACTTAACACGATGCTGTGATTTAGCGAAATATTTTATGTTTTAAGACGAAATCTTGGATCATTTCGTGTATCCATTTGATTTCGAGGTCACAGTACAGTTCTTCGTTGGTTACGTAGAGATAGGCAATGGTAATTAATCGTAGAACATTGTTTAGGGTACGATTGATTAGTAATTAGTTTGATGTGTTAGTGCTATCCCATTTTTTTACCCCATACATCCAAGTTGGCTTTATGATTGACTGATAAACCAATCTCTTCGATTTTAGGTCAAGTTTAGAGTATCTTCTGACTAACGAGTACAGTTGCTTGACTTTGAGTCTAATCTGCTCTGCTTTCTATCTAACATGATATTTCCAGCTCAACCTACCATCAAGATACATTCCGGGGTATTTGGCTGATTCTTAGATTTTTGTCATTTCGCCGCAACGCGTGTTGAATGTCGTTTCATGCAAGACTCTAAATTTTCTTTCAAAAAGATATGATTCCAGGAGTTGACAGTAATTCCGCGATAGAAATTTTCTCATTTTGTATATATTAATCTCAAATGCCATACCCGGTCAAAAGCTTGTTAGACGTCCAGGAATATTGCAGGGCATTATTTCTTTTCTTCGAATACCTTTTCAACAAGCGCTGTTACTCTGTGCACTTGGTCGATTGTCGAGTGGTGATTTCAGAATCCAAACTGGTATTTGTACAAATAGTTTAATATGTTTTAACAGCAGTTTCTCAAACAATTTAGATACAGTAAGTAGCAGCGAAATAGGCCTGTAAGATCGAACTTCTTCTGTCGGTTTATCAGTTTTTTTAGCCATAATTATTCGAGCAACCTTATGACATTCCGGAACATGGTTCAGTCTCAAACAGACACACTGAAAATATCATCAATTCGAGGAACCTTTTTAGGATTCAGGTTATTGTTAATTTCTGTCAATTATGTTAATTATTGTTCAATAATAATTGTAACTTTCATTGGAAAAATCAGATTTATAGCTAAATCGGACTGATAAACAGAATTTATATCTATTGTAGATTCAATATAATTCGGTTAGTTAAATGTTCTGCGATTAATTCAGCATTTTCTCTCTAATAAGTGGTCTTTTAAATAATCTGATTTCTATCTTGATGTCTTGTTAGCTTCTTTTGCAATAATATTATATTTCGGATTTGCAGTTCAAGATCGTCTATACTTCTATATCTTACTGATTAAACTGATTTGTTCCTGTATTATATAGCCCAAAACAAATAAACAACAAAGGCACCATAGAAACTAAATAAACCCATCAAATGCATACGCGACTCCTAACATAGGGATTAAAATAAGTAATAAGTTCAATGTAGTGACATCTAGATATTGGACGTAGCGAAATATTTCTCCAATATTGCCTATAAATCCTATACTCTATTTTATATGTGATGTAATTCAACGCATTAAGAATAAATTAAGAACTGACAATAACAATATTTTAAAATATTAATTATTATAATGTTATTGCGTAAATGTGGCTGTACTCAACTCATATACTAGATCTTGTTCACTTGCCTGTAGTCTTTATCCAACAAGTAATGTGAAAGAGATCTAAAACATGTAGATTTACATCCATCTTGCATTGATGAAAGATGAAGTAAACAAGAGTAGGTGTGGGAATGATGCATAAATCTCTGAACCATGTAATTTCTGATGAACAGCTACATATGTTCATAATTATTTGCAGAAATACATCACAAACAGAGGACGGTATTATAACAGTGTTCAAGCGGAGATGGGAGTCCTAATAATACTATGGCTGCTAGTTTAAATCTTGTTCAGGGCATGATAAAATTCGGCATGAAACAGTTATCGAGGGAATGTTCAGATCACGCATTAATTAGTAGATTGAATCCGAATTCTAAAATATACAATGGAGTGAGGGAAAACTAGTTCGTTTTTTTTTTCATTTTTTAAAGCTAATATATTCATTTTAATTACAACACTAATTTATGATATGTTATGATTATTGTTATGTATGATATTTTAATAATATGTCATATCATTTTAATTGATCACCTTTTAAAACTTTTCTGGTAAGGGTAGAATTTCGTTACTATTCATTATCATAGACATTCTATATGATTTTACAAGGCACGAATATTTACATTTTTGTTCATATGGATGTTTATTTAAGTAAGTTTATATTTATATTTGTAAAACAATATTATATATAAAATATAGTAAAATTTACCACTATGTCGATTAAATGATGTATGTATTCAGTATTTAAAATAGTGTAAAATAGCGATACTTTAACAATGAAAATCATGTCAACGGAATCATGTTATCAGAATATATGTTAATACCGTATTCTAGATAGAACTTCTATTAATTTATTGAAATTGTAACATATTGAACGATTTTTAAATAATTGTGTATCTTATGTAATCTTTAACTAAGTGTGTTTATATGTTTTAGTGGGAAATAAAGAATACATATTCAGAGGCTGTCAACTCGCAGAACAAAAAAGCCTCGACATATGCGTAAAAATGAAAAAAGCGGATACCAATTATCTGAAGAAGACGCATTGTTCCAGGTGCAGCACGGACGGATGTAATTCCGTGACAAGGAGCTTCGTCAGTACTATGTGTCTTTTCCTTTCTTTCCTGTTGCAAATATATAGATGCTTCTGAAATATATATATACATGAGCAAAATGTCTTTAAAAATGTACAGTAAACTTAAAATGTCAATAAATTAATTAGCTTATCCAACGCTTGGTAACAATTTATTATATTTCAGTATTATATAGATATAAGTATAATGGTAAATACTGTATGGTAATGGTAAATAATTATTAATAAATAATATAAATATAATATTATGGTAAATACGATATTATAAATGTTGTGTTGTTTAAAAAATTTATAATAAAAATGCGTTAAATTTTTATATCGTTTATCTGGTATCTTGATCTCGATCTATATTAGTTTCATATTATAAATCAGTTTAATTCGACTTATTTCCGATATTTAGAATTTAAATATAACGTTCCGTATTTGGAATGTATCTTAAAGCGAAGGAATGGTTACTTATTAAAAGAAGAAACACCTATTAAGAACGGAGTTTGAGCAAATCCTATCCAAAGAGTACGAAACTGACATGTCAGAGTGGCATTACCATAGTAACCTCTTTAATAATGCTCGTCGCTATGGCGACATTTTGAAACACTTATTAGATTTATTCATATTGTGTGCTCTAAAAATGCTGTTTTTATTTTACTAGTTAATTAATGCTTTCAAAATTTTATACTTGTAATTAATTTGTAATTATTTTTGTACAGTGAACGTTGAGTACATTTTAATTAACTATCAATTCATCCATTTTCAAATTGTTGAAATGATTCTTTTGTTTCTTCTAAATAACCAAAAAGTTTTCCTAAGTAAGTACTACCATTACTGCTTATAAAAGTAGTTAATGCGTGTGGACTATTTATTATGTTCATTACGCTTGTTATGTTTTAAGAAAACATGAATATATTAGGACAATTAAAGGAAACGGCGTACCACATTATCTAGCAATCATCAATGATGAAGTTTTGGGTGGCGTGTATACTATCTGTACCGTTAATATGGAATGCTAGTATTATTAAATAGAAAATGTGATCAAATTATGTAGAAAATACCGTGAAAGTTTAGCAGAAGATATTAGAAGATAAACACAAAATGAGACTAGAAATTATCTGGTCGTTAATGTTCCTTATACATTGATAAAACATTGGTTCTTATCCTTCTTGGAACTATTATTACATCTATATCAGGTAAATCACTATTGCACTTGAGACTTTCAGAATCAACAAGAGAGCAAGGTGCAGTTAATAATAACCATCAGATCCTGACTAACTCTTACGATGTATCTCGAAGAATTGAAATAGTTTCAGTAGGTGTCTTAAGATTAAAAAACAAAAGGTTTATAAGTAATATATTAAAAACAAGTTTATGAAGAAGTGTTGATAACAATTTCTAATGATTATTCTTTGTTGAGGCTCCTGGTGAAAAAATAATTTAATCAATCTTCTGTTTTGATTGACGGACGCCTGAAAAACTTTTATTTTAAAATATTTTTGAAAATTCCATTTGCCACATCTCCAAGCAAATTAACATGGCGCAATAACAAAAGCCTTTCATATATTATAACTGGCGTAGTCGGTAGGATTCCAGTGAGAAGATAGGACTACTCTCTTTTGAATTCATTCCATTAACTGGAATCAAATTAATTATCAAGAAAATAAGACAGGTTGACATTGGACTAGCAATCGTTCCACAGTTACTCGAAACGTTTCTTGATGTAGTTAGCGTTGGTTGGAGGAGTTCGATCAAAAGTACCGCAGCTGATGCCGTAAGGTCACAAAAGGTAGATTGAAGTTGCTCAACAACAACTAGCTATAAAATATTCCAAGAAAGAAACATTCAAGCTTTGAAAACCTCCACTAATTCGTGGATTCCCAGAACATGCATCATAGTTCAAGGTGTGAGGCTACTGAAGTCGCTGTGAATTAACATACTATATTGGAATTTTAACAGAAGCTTGCAGTTCAGGGTGAATGGCTACCAAATGCGGATTGTAGTAACTCAGTTTCTTAACCGTTGCCTATTATGGAATAGAATATAGAATATGGAGTCACCACAGCTGGGAAACCATTCCATAGGGGGATGCCTTGGAAATTTGGTTAGAAACAGTGCCATTTCGGAGATCTTCAAAAACAAATTGGCAGACTAAGGTACAGGTGATACTTAAACATAATATTACAAAAACTATAAGCTGTCCAGACGGAATAACGACCACGTACATCCCTGTAGCCGGCTTTTTAGAATGGTGAATGAATCAGACGGGTTGGTCTGTTTTTACCTTCAGTGTTGTTTTGTATCGCAGTTCAACCAGTTGCCTTTTCTTTCCGTTAAATAAAATAATTATTCAAGTAAATTAACAGTTTCTATTTTCTAAACTCTTACACATATTATATCTTGGTTGGCATTTTATTCCAGTTCTCTTTATAGAAAATGTGAACTTTCATTTTATGTAACTTTTTTATTTTCTGAAGCATTCATCTATGTTATATTGACAGCATTTACCTTAGCTACAAATACTGCATGAATAATTTTTAAATTAAATCATTTACGAATATATAGGTTGCGGCTTTACTTGTTTTGAGTAAACTTTTTTTATTTTACACCTTCTTTGTTTTGTCACTTAAGAATCTGCTTTGTGAGATCATTCCAAAATAATTGGACCATACAAATAGAGAATTTCTTTGCTCTTAGATGTATATGGATTGAAACTTTTTAGAATCTTAGCCGTCTGTTCCTTATTAATGGCTTCAATACAGATATAGCCCAATTGCATTTACAACTTGAACTAGACTTTGGGGTCTAATTCCCATTTATGAAAGCTTTTCTGTATATATACGTCTTTCAGCCGTTGAAATAAAACGTAAACGGGTTATTTCTTGTTTTTAAATATATTTCGTTTCATTCAAAGGAACTTGTTTATAATTTATTTAATAAATTCTATAGTTTTGATATTTATGTACATACAATGACAGCTTTATATCCATTATTATTGAGTAATTCAGAAGAACTGCAAAAAAGAATGTATGATTGATGAATCATTAGACCAAAAATGGTAAATGTTGTAAAAAAGTATGTAAAATATTTTCATTAATTCTAGATGTATTAACGAAATAATACACTTAATATTAATTGCACGATAATGACTTTTTTTGTCGGAGAAAATACTACATACTTTTCAAGGAAATGGAAACTTTTATTTACTCAAATATTGGCCGGCTGATTCTATACATTTTGACCATCTTTCGGGCAATTTATGGATACCATCTTCCAGGCGAAGTGCTGCTGTGCAAGCGCGTGTACCATTGATGCGAAAAGTTTTTCACGTTTTCATGACAGTGTACAAAATACAACAAAATATAGATTTCAATAATTAAATTACAAATGCGTCAAATCATAACACTGCATACTTATGCCTAGCAACATCCGATAGAAAAACTAGTAATGAGTTTTCGGTACTCCTAGTATATATTGCAGCAATTATTTCTCAATACATGATCAGAATACACTTGCAAGCACTTAATATATTGCTAAATTAAAATGTATGTTGTAAAATGTATATAATTAATAATAATAATAGATTTATATAAAAAATAGCAATATTATTACATTTAATATGTTCCGGAATTATCTGAAATATATTTTCATTGTCAGATAAAGTGTGTAATTTTAGACATTATAGTAGATGCATTTTAGTGTATTTGCTTCTAATATTAATCCCTGGAAATTGTTATCGGTAAGCCAAAGTACGCAGATAACTACTTATATATTTTTTGAAATTTTAAAATTGTATGGCTACTTGAAGAAAAACAAATAGTTATAAACAAACATAAAATTAAATTTTTATAAAATGAACAGATAAATTACAATTTATTATACTTTCAAGGTGTCGCAATATTTATTTCAATGTTGTAATATATTGCATAATAAATATTAATAAATAACATGATCAACAATATACAAATTTCACAAACTCTCTCAGAAAAACGGGGTACATTTTTGAAAATATTTTAATATCTACTTTTTGCTAACTAAGGGTTTATATGGACCTACTGCTTAACGTGAGTCTCAAACTACTGCCTTCGGAATTAAGCCTGATATCTGGTAAGTGACCAATTTGAGATCATCCCAGGGGGCATCTTAGCAGCCTGATTACTGGCGTGGCTGGAATGGTTCTTATCCAGTTATATACTCTTGCCTATCGAGAATCCCAATTGGATAGTGCCTTCCCCTTAACCACCGCGGCTACCAAACCGGCGGGGTAAATTACAATTTTTGAAATATTATTCACTGGACTCTTTCTACTAAACATAATAATATGTTTGATTTTTAAAGCTTATCGAATCAATTCATCTAATAGATTGGTTTAACATAACCTAGGTCTCTAATTGTCACTATTAATTCACTATTTGACATAGTTTCTGACACCAATAGGTATTCAATGATGGTCAGGATCACATATTAGACAGACTTACAATGCGATATTTCCCTGTATATATTTGTAGCCAAGTTTAGTTCGTCTAAACCACCTGAGGGCGCACAACGCGGATTTATTTACTACAGAGAGAAATTAAAATATAAGATTAAAAATGGGAAGGGGGAATTAAAAAACAAAATTTTAATAAAATATTTTATTTAAATATTAGTTAACATTTGTATAAAACTTTTTTAAAATACATCAATAGCACTATGTAATCTCATAACGGATAACTGTACATTTTTATTGCCTTAATTATAGTAAAGTACAAAAATATAAATTAAAAATTAATTTCTCCAAAATTTACTTATGTTAAATATACAATATTTGAATTTACAAAATATAGTAATTACTATTTTTGATTAGAAAACCGCATTTTTTTAAATGTATTTTCTATAGGTGCTGGTACCGTTAAATAACATTTAGTCATCATAATATCTAACATAATATTAGATTCATAAAAATATATATACACTTAGTATTTTTGTATCATACTGTCTGCTCTTTATTGGCATGAAATTGAACACACAGGTTTGTCTGCTTCAAAAACATCTACAGAGAACCATGCATTATTTTCAAACCTTTAAATTTGTTTACTTTGAACAAAAATTGTTTTCTATTTACTTCTAATTCTTTTTGAAGATTCTAATGTAAGCTGTAATGAGCTAATAATGAGCTCTATTTTGTTATAATATGTAAAATATCTATCAAAACTATGGTATTGCTAGATAATTAAGCCAAAAATTTTCATTATTTTCACTGAGATATATACCATTAGTAATATTAACTAGTAAAATGCAGAATGCTGTAAATTTAGGTATTTTAAACGGTGAGTTTTAAATTGATAACGACTATAGCGTAGGCCAAAATACTGTCCGGTAATAATTTAGCATCACAGAAATCCAAATTACTCCAATTTGAATGGAGTCCAAATTGTGCAGGGACATTAATAATCAAACACCAGACATATCTTACGACATGTATTTTATAATGCTTTGTAGTTATTTAAAACTTATTTACATTTATTATGTATACCGAGTATACCAAATATTTAGTCAAAATCAATTGTCGGTTTTGGTTTTAGCAATTTGAAGGTGCCAAAGAGCGCATGGAGGATCAAGAAAGTTTAAATTACAAAGCGGATTGGATGAAAAACCAACTCAAACTCTCAAAGAATTTTCGGATAGAATTGCAGTTTATAAACCACCTGTTTCCAGGTTACTAGAAGATAAGTGTTACAATTGATAATAATTCACAAACAAGCATTAATACTGATTATATTTTTACGTAATAAAAATTCAATCAAAACATATCGTATAATTTTCCTCATATTTCTGTCAACATCTTTGTTTCATTTTGGGGTTATTCATTTATTTACCTGTTTTTTTTTTAAATATTTTTAAAGCGTGTATCAGTTGTTCTTATTAATAATATATAGGGCTCATGAGATGCTGGATATGCGAGTCCTTATTATATTATATATGTTCTTATTATATATTATGGAATTCTTTACCACTTCCCTCTGTAACCGTTTAGCCTTTCGACAAAATCTCTTCATTTAAATTTTTCAATTGACGTTGGTAGGTATCAATAGTAATGGTTTTGGTCTATCAATCAATACATCTGGTTTATTATTCATGATACACTGATGATGAGTACACCTGAGTACACAAAATACCTTATGTTTTCCATTCTGATTTCTAATTTCATAATCCTTTTTAGTTGTTATGTTGATGTTCCAATTCGCAAGGGTTTTTTTATTTGAACTGACACAGTAAATGCACTCCTTTTTACGTGTTTTAATACGCTACAGAAAATTTCCCATATTTTTTAAAATACTTTCCAGGTTTTTTAAATTATTTATTTTAATTATTAGTTATTGTTGTTGCCGTCTAACCTATAATTTATTTTTCGCATTAACTTAAAAACTGGGTATACATCTAGAGAACCCATTGGTTCTTACTTAGTATCTATAGTAAAAATGTTCATTATCACTGCTGTTTTTTCTGTTAGATATTCTTCACTACACTACTAGATCAAATGCTTTGATTCTTTTTGAAATGTATCCTTTGGGAGTACTATCCAAGAGCAGCAATACTTCGGTAATATATATATGATAGTAGTCTCTCCTGAAGTCTTTTTTCGATTGCCTTGATTTCCTGAGTAACAGTAGGAATTTAAGGCCTCATTATATGTAAGTATTCCTATAGCAAGTTATTTTTCGTGGAACATCCCCACAACTGCATTCTATAGATCCATAACGGTAATGTTGTGGTTGCGCTGTTGTCTCCAATAGGAGGTATCGCAATATCATCAGCAAATATAACCATGCTGATATTTTCCATTTGTAGTGTATCACATATATAAAGTAGGTAAAAGATTATGAAGCTATCCAAAAAAAAAACAAATGTCAACGAGACAACAACCACCACAAAGAGAAGTTTCCTTATTATACATCTGCTTTAGTTTTTTTATTGTAGAATAGGCCCGCTTTTGTTTCACTCTAAATATTCTCACTGAGGTGTAAGGGTTTAGAAGTTCAGTTTGCTGCTTTGGTAGCATGCATAACATCTATAATTTGTTTTAATCCTTATAATACTAGTTTTTCAAACAACTTACCTCTCTAAGACTTCAATTCTCTTTGCGCTTTTCCTGGTTTTTGGATCACTATAATTTCAGCTACCTTTCAACATCTGGTCATCATATTTTGCTCAAAATGCTGAATTAATCAAGTTAGTAAGTTTAATAATGTACTTGGTAGATTTTCAAGACTTGTCCAATTATTATGTCATAATCCGGTGTTTCTTTGGATTGATGTCAGTTTTAACAACTTTTATGACTTCCTTCGGCGTGACAAGATGGACATCTTGGTTGGAACTTTTCAAGTAAAAATGTTATACAAAAAACTGTGATGCATTTTCAGAACGTGTATGCACAATATATTGAATATTAGTAATTATGGGTAAATATCTCCTGTAGTAATAACTGTTAAATGTTACTGTAAAAATTATATCTTAACAAGTCAATTAAAAAGTCTCCGGCCTGACATAGATGGCACTACTAGAAGTAAATTCATATGTTTTTTAGTTAGCCCTAACCCTCAAAAGATGCGTTTATAAATTTTATAATTAGTTTGTGAATTATAACATTTTGAGTGAAGCAACTTTTGTTATTGTGAAAAAAATTGATAAAAATAAATTTCCCGTGGTTAAAAAGGTGATAAAATAAAGATATTGATAAGAAAAAGAAAGTGCTGCTTCACCAAGACAATGCACCGTGTCACAAGTCAATGAAAACGATGGCAAAAATCCATGAATTGGGTTTCGAATTTCTTCCTCATCCACTATATTCTCCAGATCTGCCCCCCAGCGACTATTTCCTGTTCTCAAATCTCAAAAGAATGCTGGCTGGGAAGAAATTTTCGTCGAATGAAGAGGTGATCGCCGAAACTGAGGCCTATTTTGAAGCAAAAGACAAATCGTAGTACAATAATGATATCGAAAAGTTGGATGGTCGCTATAATCAGTGTATCACCCTTGAACGGAATTATGCTGAAAAAAAAACTATTTTTTCCAAAAAATGTGTTTTACTATGATAGGCCGGGGACTTTTCAATTGACCTGTTATTGGTTAAAATTATTGACTATTGTTATACTAAAATTATGACCAATGGATGACGCTGATAATTATATAATGGACTTTTTCTGTTCTAAAATGTTATAATTCAAATAAGATATGTATAACTTTATAAGCAATTTAACAACAAAATCGTAAAAATCGTTATATAAGTTCGATTTTGTTTCCCATAAATTAAAAAAAAACCTATTTCCATTAGTCGTGTTTATTTGTCGTCTATTTTGATCAGTTCGTAGTTTGACCTACGTTGTTTGTCGAGCTAAAAGTGCGCATCCATCCTTCACGACGGACAACTCCCTTATAATGAAAAAGGGGAGGGTAAATTAATATCGGCTTAGGGTGATAAAAATAACTCACGGTCGCTGAGCATAGTTGTACAATATTCTTTTGTAGACCTCCAATAACAATAAAAAAAAACTAGAAATTTTATGAAATATTAATTAAAAACCTATACTTAAATGAAAACACTAATATTTTATTACTATTACTGTTTTGTCAATTACATAATTAATTTACTCTATATTAATTGCTATTGGCAACTTCAGAGAGATTAACTTAAATCACTGCCTTAAAATTTAATTATACAATGATAACGATATCCTTAAAATGTAAATAAAAGAAATATGATAGAAAGGATCAACTAACAATATTATTTTTATACTTTGCACTTGAAATGGGATAAAATAATTGGTGAAAATATAAACCACAGTGGTGGATCACTCATTTATCAATTATATCTGTTATTAATACCTTATTAATCTCTAGAGTTATTAGATAAGAGAGATAGATAAGGTATAAAAATGACGTCATAATTTTTGTTTGAATGATGAATTTGTTTGTTCAAAAAAAAGGCTAAGTTATTCGTATCATAATAAAAATAATGCATTGGCAGAAACATTGAGCTGTTGCGGAGGATATTTCGAATATTGCACTTAGAAGGACTCCGAAGTTGAAAGGTAAAACCATCTAGATGTTGAGAAGCCATGAGAAGATGGAAGCATAATATCTACATCCATCAATCGCAAATAGCACTCCCAATATTTGATGATTTTCATCTTATATGTACAATCACAAAATACTTCAAAATAAACCGAAGTGATATGTAATGATTTCTCCATATTCTATCAACGATACGCCAATTGCCATCGGTTTCAATTTTGTAGTATTAAGTTTATTATATCATAACTAAATTAATGTTGAACTCATTTTGTCTAAAAATTGACTTATATTACTTAGTTGCAGGAGTGTTCGCTCATCAAAGATATAATTTTGTTATGGAAACTTGAACAATTACGTCTAACATGAATGAGAGAGAATTCTTCTCTGAAAGCATAGAGGACCACACTAATTTCAATTTTAATCATAAATCAATTAACTTGTTTGTCGAATAAGAAAAATCTTCCTTCTAAATTCAAATGATCAGATACAAAAAATATGAACTAAGATCATAAAGTAAATAACGGTACTTGACGTATTTTAGTAAAGAACATTCGAAGCGTTACGAAACCTTATTGGTTGAAAACTAAACCCTTCCACCAAACGCCAGTTAAGAATTGGTGATGATGATTGTTGTGTAATAAGTTTAGACTATATTTGAACTGGCTATTTTGACTGACAAAATATTTTTAAACTATTTCAAGAAGTAGTACAAAGTATATATATTTAACCATTTTAGTCTTAGTCTTAGGTTTGGGTATTTGTCCAAACATTCATCTCGTTTTTGATTCTTACACTGACTTATAGGTGAATTATATTAGAAAACTGTAATGGTGCCTCTCCACTAAAAATAATAAATGATGCATTTTAATAGGTACTAAAAGCATATCATATTAATTTTAGTTTTATTAATGCCAATGAGATCTGCGAAGCTTTTTATGATGCTATCCGAAATTAAACAAAAGCCTTGATAACCTGGAAGACGGGCCAACACTGTGAATTTACATAAACTATCCTATTTACATTTTTTAAAAATTATTATATTGATATTTAGGTAAAATATATTTATCTAGCTATTAATATAGTCCTTAAGATGTATTCAGTACAACAAAACCTAACTAATAATAAGTTACTATTAATGTTTCCTGCTAATATACTATTATGCAATAGTGAATTATTATCTCGCAATAATTATTATTGCAACAGTTTATCAGAATTTTTTATCTTCAATATGATCTCATAATTTCATCTAAATTTCTTACGTGCTATACCTGGAATCATAAATGACTATTATTGTACTTAAAACAACTACAATTGACTAAGAGGTCTCAATATCATAAGCTGGGTTGGTATCCATGATTAGATATAAATTATTTTAGTCTTACACATCAAGGTATAATATATATAATAAAGATAAGTATATCGAAAACAACTGTATAATATTAATTTTTTTGATCTGGTTGACAACGTAATAATTTTAATTTTCTAATTCATTGGTATGTCATAGTCTAAATTTGACGTTTAAAAACAAATTAATTCAAACTATAAATAAAATTATATTTTGAGGACAAAGTTCAGTGATGACACCGTCCTTTTTTATAGCAGCCTATCGATTGATAGCTTCTAAATGCTTCATTCTTTGTAGGATTTAAGTAAAACCTAAACGACTCTAACCATCCATTCACTCTATAAAATGCAAACTGAAAACACACTATCTGCACCTAATTTACTGATGATTTTAGTCTCAATAATAGAACACACTATTTTACCTCATATCTGAGTTAAGTTATTGAATTGTCATTTTTTTAATATGATTTTTAATATAAAAATGTATAAAATAAAGAGAATAGTAGGTCACCATATATGCTATAAATATAATCAAGTCTTACGAAGATGTAATGATGAAAAACAAGTGATTAAAAGGAACTATAGCGTATCAGTAAGAATGGTGGGTTTAGTGAGAAATCTTACTCAAATGATTTCAATATATTTTCTTATGCTATTTTTAAATATCAATATCATAAAAAATATTTTGTGCTACATTTGGGTCCACTGTATTTTTTTAATGAGTTATAGTATTATATTTTTATCAGGTTTTGATAAAAAATTATTATTTATATAAAAAGCATAAAGTTTTCATATTTTATGAATTCCTTCTACGGTCCTTGGTGACTCTGATATTGTTTAAAATTATTTATGTATTTGATAAATATATATTTGATGTGATAATCATCTTTCACATAAAATTAGCAATTTATATTGTTAAAAGCTATTTTTAAATTTATTTGGCGTAATTTTTGACAAATATGTTTTTGAATTATTTTGCTTTCAATATTATTGAAAACGACTACTATTATTGATAATCAGAAGTTACATGTATTTGAATGTCTTATCGACTGCATTTATCGTTACTTTCCTGAGTACTGATACCGCCATCTATTAAATATTACTTAGCATTACACCTAATAAATGGTGAAGGTAAGTATTATTAAATAATTGAATTTAATATATAATTTTAATATATAATATTATAGGACAAATGGTCCAAATCAAAATAGGAAAAAGAGAATGTTGCTTGGGAACTTATCTTATTTCTTGAGAAATTCAATTTTTTTTGTTTAATAATAAGTTTGTAGAGTGCCATCTATTTATATGTTCTTTCATAAGAACATAATCAAAAATTCATGATCAAATTAAATTTTATTAACTTCAAACTGTGTGTCTTTACTATAGGTAAGCTTGAGTCTGCCACCACGATCATACTTTAAAACCAGGGATTAGTATGAACTGGGCTTGGCTCTATATTTTTTGTGCAAGTTTTGTTCATCAGATGAGCATCAGTTTGGTGGAATGTAAAAGGACGATTTCTTCTTCATAAATTATCTTCAAGCTTAAAGATTATACTCATATTACTATGGTGTGATAGACGCTAAATCGTCACTTTCAACCTAATTGGATGCAAAAAGTCTGTGGGAGCTCAAAAGAGGACTGTTAAAAATAGTAAATTAAAATGTGAATTGTTTCAGCATTTAGAAAGGAGCTTATTTAACAAATTTAGCTCCCTTTGACTGCAACTTTAGCTCGTCTGTTTCAATTCAATCAACAATTTTTTGTGCAAAAATATGTTATCAAAGAAATAAGTAAAAGCTACCATATAAGGGTATTTCATAGGCATTCAAAAAAAACATTATAGTAGTAACAGAACATTTGACAAATATTGGAATAAATCTAGTGAAGATGTTGAAAGAAATACTAAGAAAAAATATAATTTCTACTTTATACAACTATATTTATCCATTTTTCTTTAATTTTTTATTTCCGGCTCGGTTAGCTCGGTAAAATTATTACAAAAGCTAATTACTTCATTAAAATTCAAAGCAAATGTCTATACAAGTTTCAACCACTAATGATTAATCAGTGTTACATTGATGCTTATATATGATATGCCTTTTCGATCAATAACTTTTTATAATTTTTCTGGTAAAACCATAATTATTTTACTGTACAACTTTTGCGTTTTCTAAGCGAAAAACTGAATAAAGCATTTTCATTTTTAATTAATTTTCATTTTTTTTATAGCCTCCCTTAAAACCAGCTTACACAATTATATATATATATATATATATATATATATAGCGCTATAATACTAGGGATATCCGACATTGGAGCTATCTATTTGAAGAGCCAGAAATTACTATTTTTACAACCTATAGTTGTTCTACCCTGATTTTTGATAATAAATAATAATATAAATATACTGAAATATTTTTTCATCTGTTTTGAAATAATTAATAAAACATTGCTACGGTTACTGGCTAATTCCAATTCATTCTTTTATGATGTATATTTACCTTATGTTCCAAATTCATAACATTAAAATAATCATGTGAAAAATTGTTACAGAAAAATCCCGCGATGCGATAATATAAATTACGCCATCTATCATATATCCATAAAACATAAATCACATCCCTTATGTTTTAAAAACAAATAGAACTTTGATAGTAATTCTGTTCACAAATTTTGCTTTTACAAAAAAAAACACAATCTAAATACGTAACAAATATCTTAAAATTGTTTTAATTTTATTGTGGGCTTTGTTAATCAGCTTGAAAACCAGTCGAAACAGATTTTGTCCCGATATTTCCTATCTACATATTTAACTAATGTGTGTTAATGAAAATCTCTCCAACGTCGGGTTTTTATTTGATGAAAGTGAAGTGGATGACGCAACTTGATGTTCTATGTCTGATACAAGAATTATAAAAATTGTGAATCAAAGTGCAGGAAACCTCCAGTTTTTAACCGTTTTATTTAAAAGTACTTTATATACCAAACGAGCTTAAATAATACCTAGACTTAATTGGTTTTGTAATTATCACTAAATATTACATCAATGACATATTCATTTATTTGATTGGATGATTCTTTAACTTCTGTATAATAAATAGTCACATGACATAAATTTATCAATACTACTTATATACAGCATTAAGTTAAATGATTGAAATTTGATATAAAAATAGATTACTTAAATTTTTTAACCAAATAAGTAGGCTGTAAAAATATGTTATAAATAATTAGTCGCTATCATCGTTTAAAATATTAGAATATTAGTAGTTAGTCAATATTTTAAATTACTATACTAACGTACATATAAGAAAAAATATATTTAATAAATTAAAAGATAAAGAGAATAAATACAAACCCCGCCTATGGGTAGGGATAAACCTACGACTTTCCTATTTTCCCGACATTTCTTAGAGTCCTTCTACACATGGAAACAGAACGTATTGTGAAAATTTAGCGAAAATAATTCCTTGACAATGGATTCCCTTCATAACGACAGGAGGTGCGTTGAACCATATTTTAATTACACCTAATTGTATGTCATAAATTTATTTAAAAAAATTAGTTTTTACCACTTATCAGTAGTTTTCTTCGCCATAGTGGATCATTCAGCTTTAAAATGTCTTTAATAACTAACAGAATCGTCTACAAATATGTAACTATCAATTTACAAGTATCGATGGTGATTTTCATCGCTTTTGTATCAGGCTTCAACAAGTTTTAGTCAGTTTTATCCTGGACGTATTGAATATTGAGGAATATTTTTTTTCAGTTTATTGGTTCGGTACTTAAAGAAGCAATACGAATGATTTCGTGCAAATTCATCGTGATTCTGTCATTAGCTAGTCTGGCTAAAATTTGCAATATTGTGATAGTTCATGAAGAATAGCAGTAAGTATTTTTTTAAGTTAAATTCATAAATTTTTTTCAATTCCAGTATTTAAAAAATATAGCTATGGTTTTACTTAACAAAATAAAACAGTTTACCCAGAGGTTTCGATATTTATGGTTATATATATATATATATATATATATATATATATATATATATATATATATATATATATATTATATATATTAATTGTTACTATATACACTCACCATTTCATCAATAATATTTTTTGTTATAATACCTATAATAGCATTCTCCAATAACATGTTAATAACAAAAATATATAACAATAACATTCATATATAACAAATGTGAGTGGAAATAGTCCAAGTAATAAACATATTTCAACATAATTTGGCTGATAACTGAACTGAAAATTAAAAGCTATTTAATTTTAAACATTTTGCAATATAAATATGTATACTATTATCCCCAATATGGTCACTAATATATTACAAGTAACTGTCGCTAATAACACTATACTCGGGTAATATATTTTATTTCTATGAAGCAAATAAAAAGCAATCAGAAATTGATAAACATTCAAATTCAAGTTTAAGAACAAATTAAAATGCGTGAGTGGCTGACATAAATATAAGCTATTGGCATCTATTACATATACTTTTTGAAGGTGCGACTTTACATGTATATTTTTAAAATATGACTCGCCATTTCGTCTACAATTCTATGAATTAAAAAATGATTCTCTTTTCTTTGTAGTCTTCTTAATAATGTTTTAAAACAATTGAAATTAAACTTAAAAACTGATGCTAATAATAAGATAAACCATATGAAAATAGTACAATATATAAAAATTGATAAACAATATTTTATTATTTTTATTTCATATCAATTAAATTTATTCTTTCATAAACCCTTAGCATATTTGCAGTTAAAAATTAAATTATTAAAAAACATTGGTACAATATCTATTAATTCGAATATTTTCCATCGCTTTTTTTACTTTTCGCCGAAATAACAATCTTGGTTTCGAACAGATCCAATCATCTATGTATTTTCGCACTTGATTATACTAAATGCCACAGAACTTCTCATGCGAGCGACAACAGTGCAACTCTTCACAACTTTTGCATGTGTGGACGAGTGTTGTTATTCAAAAAGATGATTTTGCGTTTGTTACTCGCTGTTGTCCTTTTAACAATAATGCGTCATTAAATTTGTTCAATTGACGATGGTAGACATCTTCGCTAATACGTAGTACACCGCATTTTGCTGATTCGACCATATGTACATGCACAGCAAGACTTTACAGCCATGAGTTATTGAATTCACGCTTCAGTGTCGATATGGACGGTGCTCCTGAACTATTTCACTGATTTTTTTATTCGAGATATATATGTATTATCATAGTATATCTACCTTTCACTGGTCATAATGAAACATAGAAAATGTTCCTTTTTTTACTTTTATTTACTTTATATTTCACATAACATATAAACGCCTGGAAACAGTTGACTTTTGTCATTGATAATTGAGGTCATTGATATTCAAAATAATTTCTTTTAAATCGTTAAACAAAATCCTATTTGGGCTAATGGGGCTATAGGGATATGACAAAGCAGCATCACCTTACGTTTAAAAAAGTATTTGAATATATACACTGAACAACTCAGTAATTCTAAATGGAAAGCTGTAATTTTAAGACAAAACCATCAAATTCAATAATTGTTTACATTAATACTTTCCATTATAACAATAGATATAGTTGATATTAATGCGTTATCATATATCACCTCACAATAACGAAATTATATTTACAAATATATTATTATGTTAAACGGTAATAACTATTGAAGCAAGCAAATTAAGGCAAATCAAGCAAATTAAATTCTTAAATAGATACATAACTTGAAGGGATTTATTTTATTTTATTTAACACTCTTGACGGTTTTTATCATTTAAGTACTTCTATAGATATTACAAATTATTTGTTAAACGGCATATTAATTTACTAATATATATTAACTATATAATATACAGTAACAAAAATAAAATTAATGTTTAGCTTTCATACTTGGCCAAATCGCAAAGGTAATATTATGTTTATATTACATAATTAATATTTAAATATTCTATTAAATATATAATATGTATGTAATATGTATATGTAATTAAAATGTAAGTAACAGAGTTTATAATTACTTAAAAACATTATTCTATAATGTGCAATTGTTTCATAATTATTATGTAAATACATATTTTATACAAAATGTATTGTTAAAATGCTAACATACACAGTCTGTTTAACATCAGATAAGATTATTAAATCTTTCTTGATGCCAATTATAATGACGACATGTTTAGTGATATTTTCTTCTCTCTTTAGCACAGACAGAACAAATATGAATATGAAATTCAAAACAATTGTTCTTGCTTTAGTAGCTTTTATACGTCCAGGTAAATATACTATAATTATTTAAAAAATTGAATTAAATTAAAATATATTTATTTTAGGATTAAGCATTAAGTGCTTACAGTGTAATTCAGCAGAGGATGCAAGATGCCTGGATGTGAATAAAAGTAATTCTTCTAGTTTGTTTCTAAAGGAATGTGATGGATCTTACAACAATCATGAACCTTTTTGCAGAAAATTTGTTACACATAGTAAGTATTTTTCTTGTTCGAGAAGTTTCAATTATCTTACACTTTAATTCAATTATTATATTGTTACATTTTTATTTTTACAATATTATATATATTAAAGCAATTTAAAAAATGATTACAAAAAAGGACCTTCGCCACTTTGTCATAAATCAATATAATATAATTTTGGAAAATAACATTTTTTTATTAATACTTTTTATTTTAGTTGTAGATTCAAAGGAAACCAGAGTGGTTCGAAGTTGTGGGTGGATAATCGATGACAGTACGTTTAGAATCGATTATTGCGGCAGGAAAGATACTGACTTCATTTTTAAAGAAAACTGTGGTTGTTTCACTGACGGCTGCAACAGTTCTATAAACTTAGGACTCCATTCCTATGTGGTTTTATTCTGTTTAATTCCTTACGCGTTAAAATGCCTTATAACCAGATAATATTTCGATTTTGTTTTGAAGTTTATTATTTTTTATAACCATGTTAGTGTGCTTTTGAATGTCTCTTAAGACAACATTTTCAGATATAACTCAATTTAAAGATTCATTATAGTCAGAAATGTATTTGCAGTTTTTCATCAAACATAACCTAGAAATGTATAAATTGTTTTTATTGGTTATATAGTAATCGAGTTCTTTGCAGAATAGTGTAGTTATAAAGTGAACTAAAATGCTACTAGTTATTACTGGTAAGAAATGAGCTACTTGATGTTTAAGAATCTTATATATACAAATAAAATGTCACAGGATATTAAAATTTTCCTTTCATATGTAAATGTTTTATATGCTGTTTTATTAATAACTGAGCAATGAATGAAAACGAACACTCATTTACTCATTTATTTAGTATTTGTAAAAAATTACAATATGTAAAATAAACAAATATTTTAGTATGCCTTATGTGACTTTTACTTATGTTACTATTTCAGTAATTATATATATTCAGTATTAGAAATTAATATATATGTATTGTGATAGATGATGTTCAGAATGTTTGTTGACAGTTTGCAGTATGTCTGACGTTGTTATGTTATAAAATCACATTGTCGTGTTTTTAGTTGTATTACGCCTCCTTTCTATTCTAGGCTAAGGGTTTCTAATTTAATGTATAATTATTGATGAAATATGTTCACCAACTTCAAATGTTTTCATGTGTTTTGAACTACTGTTCAATTAATATGAATAATATAAAGGACTATATTTTATTATTATATAAAAAGTTATTATTATCATTATTATTTTAAATTATTCTAAATGAAAACTGTCTAGCCTTGCAATGAAAATATTCACGTGCTCAGTACCTCAGTACCTCATATTAATTTGAAACGTCGGTGCTAATGTAATTTTTATAAACTCAACTTGTTAAATTTTATTTTCACGGTCTTTTCAAGCGTATTTGGAGATTAACTGTAGAGGAAATGAGATATTATTCACTTTAGCGGTTAAGAGATAGAAACTTACAATTTTTACACGCCCTGGATATAATATTACATGGATTATGTTCTACATATATATCTTTAATAGTAACTTAAATAACAATTCAATAAATGTTACAAGTAACAAAGCTATAAAACTTTAATTTGTTAAAAAGGGACAATAACGATATAGTTTACTATTAGTTTTAAATAAATCAGGCGTGTGTGTATGAAATCTCAGCGGACATATTTGTAACAAACTTCATGTTGAAGCCTCAATGACAGTATATGTCATATAATTGAAATATGAAGAAAAATGTGTCCCAGAGCGTTAAAATATGTCAATTTGTTCCGAGTAAATCGCATTTGCGCGGAGGTTTATATTTTTTACTTCACTTGCCTTTACCCCATCGATTTCCACATGTGAATACTGGTTTTGAGATTTTAAAAGTGGCGATTTCGACACCTAAAACAAAGAACGTTCTGGACTGTGAAAATTTGAATAAAGAATTTGATTTGGGGATTTGAAGGTATTACTCGATAAAACCATCAATGGGGATTCCTATCAGCTACAATTGATGCGTTTGAGCCGAGCACTGCACGAAAAAACGACCAGAATACGAGTTTCCATACTTGGAAAAATTAAAATGGGAAGTGCTATCCCATACGCCGTATTTTCCAGACCTTGCCCCTTTCTGATTACTATTTGTTCCGACATATGAGTCGTGACATGTCTGAACAGCGCTTCACTTCTTATGAGGATACCAAAAATGGGTCGGTTCGTGGATAGCCTCAAAAATATATCGTTCTTTCGAGATGGAATCCGTAAATTGTTTGATATATGGGAAAAGTAACTGTTATCGATGTACAATACTTTGACTAGAATATCTTGTACCAATTTTTCATAACAAAGGCTTCAAATTAAAAAAATCTAATATTGGTATTAAAATGATAATAAAATATTAAAAAATGATTTAATTAGCATACATGTTAGAATTAAAAAAAAATATTCAGAATGAACAAATGATACTATCAATGAATTATGCATTAGGTGCTTGCATGTATTCTGATCATGCTAAAAAGGTGTTTATTGAGAAAAATTGGTAGAATATATATTAATTTAAATATTTACAGATTTTTCCCATCTTTCTGGGAACATAGCAATTCTGTGTCGAAAGGACGATGTTGGTTTGGAGTTATCCAATCACCGATCCATTTTCTCTCTTCTTAAGCTTTTTAAACCCGTCTGCGAGCAAAACTTTATGGCTATGAATAATCCGCTTTTTTTGTCGCAGTGGATGGATCTCCTGATATAACTCATGACTTTCTGGAATTGTCGTAGTAAATATGGTTTTCATATATAGTCATAATACGTCACAGAAAACTCTTTGTTTATCTGACAAACAATGAAAGCACGATGTTGATTTAAAATAACATTTTAAATTTAGCAAATTTATGTGGTAGCAATTTTGCTTGCTTTTGAATTTTTCCCATCCCATATCGGTATGTCCATTTGGAAATAATTCATTCCTCAACTGTTAAGCTGTCTGAAAGTTTTTTGAGAATTTGTTGGATTTTCGCCCAATAAGTCTTGGAATTCAATATCATCAAAATCAACACTTTTAAATCATTGAAATCAAAACCGACAATTGGAATATCACGGAACAGCATAATCGTAAATTTTTAAAAATATTTAATGGACTTCGACAGATTTCTTAAAAACAAATAATAAAGGTAATGAAGATAGAAAATACAATTTTGAGCGTTCCATGATAGTACCAGTATACAGTCTCATAAAACAACTCAATAACACTAAAATAAAACAGTTGGGTTAGGTTTTTTAATACTTGCTTACATTGGGACTTCGAATTTTCGCAAATAATCAAAATATATTCAAGTATCTAATATAATATATTAAATAAATACTGGGATAGTTGGCATAATATATAAAATATATCTCCCAAAAATCATCTAGAATAATTTCTGCCTATTGTCTCCGTATTTTCCAAGTTTTTTGGGAGTAACTGTGAATTCTAGTCATCTTCAAACTCCAATTAATCAGTGCTACGAATAGAAACGGCGGTAAGTATTGAAGAAACTTATTTCAAAGTAAAAATAAGGTATTACAGATAGCTATTTTGAATATTTCATTAATCTTCTTAGTGTCGTTGCAAGAAAAAATAGACTTTATTTAGAATATAAATAATAATATGGTCAACATACCTCAGTGGATACGACATAGACGAAAATTGGAAACATTTTTGCCGAATTGCGTTCGTTTAAAATCAACTAGGGCCTTCCGGCATCGTCGAAAATACGATTGTGTGCGCAAGTGCCGCACACCGTCCGAGCTTATGGTCTTCACATAACGTTAGTCTACCATTCTGTCATCTGTGTCGGTATTCGCAAAATTCCCACTTACGATCGTATCCGCCTATCGCGCACACTTGTGAAAAATTTTCTTCAATAAATCAGATAAACAAAAATCATTATGAACAACGTCCAATATCTACTGGGATTGTTATGTCTCTGTGTCGTCTATATCGAGAAAAGTAAGTACGAAAGAAT
Source organism: Rhynchophorus ferrugineus (assembly GCF_030347505.1). Classification (NCBI taxonomy): domain Eukaryota; kingdom Metazoa; phylum Arthropoda; class Insecta; order Coleoptera; family Curculionidae; genus Rhynchophorus; species Rhynchophorus ferrugineus. Next base: position 50,290,221 of record NW_027472580.1, read on the forward strand.
TCAAATAACAAAATATATTCCAAAATCTATTTCACGATCAGCGCCAAGGCTAGCTAATACAATTTTTATTGGCGCTGTATCTAATTATAGCCTATTATTATTTACAATATTTATGTTATGGTAAAGTGCTTTCGCAGCGTGTAGCCCAGACATGTAAAAACTAATAGGACAGAAAACCATTGTTTAAAGCTTCCTAACACAGAACAATGCTATTTATTGAATTATTATGCAATGGCTCTATTTTCCTGGTTAAAGTCCGCGCATGTTTGCAGGAAAATCAATAAAGGGGCTTTGTGCTAGTTTATGTAACACGGAAGAAGTGGTTTTGATGGGATAACATTTCCGCAACTTGATTTTGCTGTTTAGGTTGACCGCAAAAATGCATTAAACAATTTTAATACAAAAGAAACGTATATCGATAACATCTATAATGGATCTATAATATGTTATTTATAATTTCAGTAATATATATTATACACAACTCTATCAATTAAAACAGAAGTTTCATCAAAATAGGAATAAAAAACCTATAATTAAAATTAATTGATAAAAAAAACGGTATTTTATTGGTCAATAAAATCTATTTTTAAATCCTACAACTAAGAATAGGAGAACTATTAGCCACTGTAAACATCAAACAAATTAACATTAAAGTATTTACTTTGCGACTGAAAGATTGTACGATATTAATAAAATTTAAATAATATATGCAGTATAATTTTTCTCATAATTCATTATTAAATATATTTTCCAAGTAAATCAATATATTAGGGATTAATACAATTCATCAAAAATTATATAAAGTAGTTATTAAAAATAATTAAATAATTATGGATAGGTGTAAATAATTCTAGTTAATTTCGTCAAACTCTATAAACTATATATTTCTAGTATCTACTGCGTGACGTAGGCTTACTCCCTTTAAGACTTCCCAGGGTATTCATTTTCAAAACTTCTAATGCATCCGATTTTACTAAACTGGTTGACGAATTAAAAAATTCAACTGCTTTCTTAGGAGTGCGGAATCAAGTTACAAAATCGTTTTGTGCATTTTACTTCAATGTTCATTTTGAACGATGTCTGTTTATGAGCAACGTTCATAAAACAGCATCAATAGCTGATAAAAGAGTGAGATCCTAATAATTAACTTCATCTCAATAGACGATCTTTTTCTGCAACATTGAAATCATTATTCGTAGATTATATAAAACAGTATTAACATACCGAAATCAACATATTTTGTTTATTATAATTTTCAACAAGTTTTAGCCGTTGATTAGTCAATAAAGATTTGTTAAAGTATAAAAGTAACTATTCACATAAATACTATTTATTGAATTGTAAATGTATGATTTCAAGGCATTTATTTCTATTGGAGGTGACCAGTCACAATTTGCAACTTATAATAGGCATTTTTTATAGTGCATCAACCGTAAAAATCATGATGGTTAAAATAAAAGCTTAATAGGAACAAAAGCCTGTAATATATTGAATAAAATATTATTATATGAATTTGTATCATATGACTATATGCTGAAATAAAATACAGATTAATATCAATTTTATGAATTGTTATAAATTTTACAATTGTTATTAAAACCATCTAATATTCTAATTGGTACGCTTAGTAGTTTTACATTTTACATTAATTTATTACTACTTTTGATGTGTAACTGAGTTATTTTACAAGCAATACAACTGCGGAATAAATACATCAATATGTATTTTTCAAATTAAACTAGACTAACTTAAGCTAGAGTTAACAGTAACATTTATACACTTTATGTAGGTTTCGAACATTTGAATCTTTTGATCTCCTGCGCACATTCTAGTAGTTGTGTTGCTTCCACGTTGGTGTGATTCAGTAACCTTCTTTCGTGTTTAACGGCGAAATCCTTATTGACTTTGTGAATCCTTTTGATTTCTAAGTCATCCTGTATTTCTTCGTTGGTTACATGATAAGCATTAAAAATTGATGGAAAAACTATGTATTAGCAACGTTGGATTACTAGTCAATTTAATGTTTCAGCGTATATTTGCACCCCATAAGTCCAAATAGGTTTTATTATTAACTGATAATTTTTAAATTGACCTAATATTTTTTATTAGGTCTTAGGTCAAGTTGTGGTTTCTTTTAATTAATCAATATAGTTATTTCATCGCTATCCTGCTCAGCTATTTGAGGTTTCCAATTTGTCTTATCACCAATATGGATGCCGAATTAGGCAACCCTCAAGTAATTAGTTCTATCTTTGCACCACAGCGCAAATTTGACATGAACAGATTTCGATCTATTGCGCTTTATTTTCCAGACTCTCGTCTATTTGTGGATCTTGTTGACTCTCATTTGTATTTTCTTTATACCTCCAAGCGGAGATATGGCTTTTGCCTTAATTTTATATGAAATTAATTAATATTATTTATTCTGTCGCGTCAACATTTTTTATGCCTTTAATTATTATATTTTACTCAAGCCATTCAAAATCAAATAAAGTAAAATGCACAAGGGAAATACCTTGTTAATATATTTTTATTGACCATAAATAATTTCAAGAGTTCTTTATCGATAAAACCAAATATTATGTGACACATTTATTTCAAGGTTTTTCTACTGTTAACTAAAAATAAATTATTATAATATTAAATTATATAGCTTTTTTAGGGATTACTATATTTTAATCGTAGTAATAATGACTAATGACGAGACCAAATAATCAATTTATAGTAAATGTATTTTATTAACAGTATAATATATTTTTGTAGGTAGTGCTATAACGTGTTACGAATGTAACAGTGCCCAAGACAAAAGATGTATCGGTGATGCCAATAATCAACTCAGTGACGACTTAAGAAAACCCTGTCCCGAAAAGAAAGGGGACAAACCGTACACTCTGTGCAGGAAGATTAAACAAGTCATCGATTTTGAAGTAAATGGGCGTAAGTAAAATTATTATTTTTCATTAATTAGATAATTTGAGAACATTATATCGTAAGGGTTTAATATTAGGATAATTAAACATGAGCTTTCTCTGCATTAACAAATACTTATTTAAAAGCTCTCAATTTTACTATTACTTTCACTAAAAGAGATTCAATTCATATTTTAATTAATACAATTCAATTCAAATGAAGGTTATATAAGATATTTATACCCTTTTTTCCCAAGATGGATATTTATATATGTTGCGATTTCCACAGATTTTTTTTGTGATATCTACTAACAAATACTAGTCACTATCACATCGTATATTTTGTCTGAACCGATTTTGTAGAATCTATTTGGTGAAGGTGTTTGGGCAATTAAAACACTGGATCTGAGTCGCTTTGTATTAAAGTTAAAGCCACAACCACAAAACACTGAGGAATTAGAAGTGTATCTCTCATATATTACCTGTGAAAGCGGGAAATTAAGAAAAATAATAATAATAGCAGTAATAATATCAATAAAAATAGTACAAATAAAAATGCAATAAAAGTTTAAAATACTTTTTATTTAAAGATATGTAAAATTTACATTACAAATATTATTTCAGAGGAGAATTCTTAGAATTTTCTGTTTAATGATAATATATTAAACTAACAATACATTAAAACGTAATATAACAGATTTAAGACAAAACTTAAAGTTTAATAAATTATTGAATATGGAACATTTTATATTATCTTAAATATAACTCCCCCAAATACAGAGTACATTACAATATATATGTTGAAGACTAGTTATTTTGAAATGTCGTGCTTAAAACAGTTGTTTGTTTTGAAAAATACAGGCATTTGGTGATATAAAATATTGGACAGAATGCTTGTTAAGTTTTGTGCATAATCTGGGAATTAAATAGAACAGTCAAGATATTATTTACCAACAAAGTAAAAAAAGTCTCCGGCTTTGTCAAATTACATATATCATACTGCCGGACTTTAATATCTTCACTATTCAACTCACATTTCCTAACATATTTTGATCAATGTTTTCCTTTTTCTATGCCACAGCTAAAATGGAGGCTTGTTATATATTACAAATCACTTACATATAATTAACATTATAAAAGACTTACAATTTAAATAACAACTGGAAACCGTATCCCTGTTAAGCAATGCTTTTCTACATTTCGGTTTGTAGGTATCCTGTGTAAAATGTACATTACAAACTCTTTTGCTCCAATTTAAGACCGCACCAGTTTTTCATTATTTATTGCTAAAAGCCATTTCTGATATAAAGCAGGATCCCTAGGAAAGCTGGGTATTCTATTTGAAATGGTACTACGTACAGGGACGCAACACCTGAGATATCTTAAGATTTAAACAAATCATTTTAACTAAAAAAGAACCATAAAACACAGTTAACAAAATAAGATTATTTAACACGTAAGTTTATTAAGTTTTTTAAGCTTGCTTTGTAAGCTATGTTATTTACTTATTATTTATTTATTATTTTAAAAGCCCATCAGCCTCTTGGGCTATTTAGGATCAAAAATATACAAAAATGACAATGACATTCAAAAATAATATAGTATACAAATTACAATAGAGAATATATTAGCTCCTCCATAATAAAACAGCTATTCGCCCAGACACTTGAGGAGAATTACCCAAATCATTTCGCCGTTTATACGAATGGTTCTAAACGGGGAGATTTCGTTGGTGCCGCATACACTTCGGGACTGTTGGAGGAGCATTTTTTCAGCGGAGCTTTTGGCCTTTTTAAGGCGCTATCTGCCCTGGATGGACTGTCGGTGGGGATACTTGTGGTATCAGACTCAATGAGATCTTTAGCCAGTCTGATTGCAGTAAAGACACTCCGCCTTCTAGTTATAGCTATCAGAGAGCTACATACAACACTGGAGAGGAGGGGAGTAAGAATAAATTATCTATGGTTTCCCTCTCATAGGCGAATTCCCGGTAACGAAAGAGCCGACTATCTGGCAAGCAAAAAGGAAGATTCAGTCAAACTGAGCATTCTATTCAGTAAGGAAGATGCTAAAACACCTATAAAAACTATATACAAAAAATTGGATCAACTAAATTGGGATCTCCTTATGGAAAATAACAAGTTGTGGAAAATCAAGGGTTTTTTTTACAAATCTCCTAATATTAACAATCTCAACAGGTTCCAATTGAGTATCCTTGCTCGGCTGCGAATAGGGCATAGCAGACTAACGCATGAGCATCTGTTAAGCCATGTTAAGAAATGCTCCAATTCGAAAGAGACGCTTTCAACAAAAGCTTTGCCGAAAAAAAATTAAACCGAAATTCTTTGTATATAAATCAAATTGTTTCTATAGGAAGCATAGAATTACCAAAAAATTCCAAAATATCCAGTAACTTTTTGATTATTTCCACCAAATATAAACGCACGTACACTACGCCTTATTTTTTAGAATAGACTTCTAAAAGCAGCAAGTGTCAAATTTTAGCTTTGCTACCAAATTTATACCTCTAGCCTCCTAGCGGCAAATTAAGAAACTAAAACACTGTATCGCATGCGCCCATTTAATATACCCTTCTAAATTCTCAATATTTTGTGGCCACAATACAGAATCAATCAATATGGCAGGATCTTCCCCGGCCCGGGTGGCCTTAACACGAGCATGCGCCGTAGTCTTCATACAATTTTATATTTTAACGCAACAACTCTTACATTTATTTATGCAACCAAATATACATGTACCGTGCCCATATATCCGCATATATCGCGCATCCACCAAATTATTTATATGTCCAACACTACATAAAATTCCATAGTTATTAGAATAAAACAGAGCTATCCTGATCAGTAATAGTAGTATCCTGAATCATCAATATGTCATTAGTTTTTCTAAACTTTTTTAATTGTGAACTAATTATTTTTCCGTCATGGTTAAATTCAATATATATTATTACATTATGGTCATCCCAGAAATCTTTTTTTTTTGATGGGATAGAATCACTAAATATATAAAGTCAATCGTCTGAAAATTCCATATGTTTAAAGTAATCTCCGTAAAACCGTTTTCGTGGCGTAGTGATCAAACCGACTGGATGGCTCTCTTTCTGATATGGTAGCCGTAGGTTCGAATCTCACTTAAATAAGATAGACTAGACAAAAGTAAAACTTCTGAAGACTGATTTATAGGGAATATGATATAAAACATTCAACACGTAGACATTATTACTATTCACTGTTCACATATATAATAGTTAGTAATTTTAATTTAAAACCAATATTTTTATTTGTAGTTCAACCGGACAGTAGAGTAATCAGGACATGCGGCTATGAAGACTCCCAATACCAGAATCGGTGCTATCAGCGATCCGGATTCGGTGGAAGGCAAGAAGTATGTGCCTGTCAAGAGGACAACTGCAATAGCGGTTCATTCATCTTTGCTTCTACATCTCTAATCGTATCGTTATTGGTTCTGTTAAGAATAAATATATTTTAAAAACACAAAAAGTATAAATGAACGAAACTATGGGTTACTAGTTACAATAAAACTTATTAAAAAAGGAAATATTCATTTACGTTGGTTGTTAAAAAATTTAGTAATCTAGTGACTTCAATAAGATAAAAGATAGTTTTGAGTTCGTTGACGTTTCTCGTTCTTCTTCTTCTTCGCCTCCTTATACAATATTGTTTTTTTTTTTCTCAAAATAAAAGGAACGATCAAAAGGAGGGAATTCCGATTGACACTCACTGTAGGGTAGAATGCCAAAAACCAAATAGCTTTAAATTGAGAACAAATATTCAAGCTGGGGCTGACGATATAATATGTACAATTGCCAGGAAATAAAAATCGTCCAATCGCGCGTTTGAATACAAAACCCTTTTAGGACTCTTGGCCCACTATTATCTATCAGCATATACATTTGTATGTCTCTCAAAAAAACGCTCACTGCTTTTCATTATTGAAAACATTGTATATTTCTAGACTTTAAGATCGATTTTTGTTAATATATTTATAACAACTCTATCAAATAGATATTAAAGTTAAATGTTATCATTTTCTTACAGTTTGTAGTTTTTATTAATTTTTTAGGTATAGTATTTGCTAAAATTAATTTGAATAAATAACAAAAAGATTTTTTATAATTGGTATTGTTAGTATTGTTATTTTAACCACTGCCTAGGTAAAAAAAAGTTGTAACTGTTTAGGAACAATATTGTGATAGTTTTGTTTTGAAAATATCATATCTAAAGTTCGAAATATAGGATAGTTATGTAAATTAGCCCGTGTTGTTATTTAAATACTAAAAAAACTTCATATATAACCCCATATTGTGATAATTAAAGTTTGTTTCAAAACAGATGGCATTAAAATTGTAAATCCTTACCTCAAATATTTAGAAACGCAACTCTTGGAAATACAAAATATGAAAATGCATAAACTTTTTTCTTAAACAATAAACTATTGAAATATACATTGCACCTATATCTGATATTACAACTTAAATATAACTATTTAAGTAATGCAATTAATATATATGTATTTAGTAAAATCTATCAAATATGACACCTGTCAAGTAAATATATTGACATGTCATTACCTATTTATATTCAAAAAAGATTTTCTAGCAAATACTAGATATATTTAGTTAGTTAGTTAAAATTAAATAAATAATTATAAATAATTTACATAACAATACGATTTAATAAATATATATTTAAAAATTAGATTATATAATATATAACGTATAACTATATATATCAGGAACATGTTTAAAGCATAAGAAAATTTTTTACTGATTTACTAATATAAGAATGACAAGATAGCCATGGACAACAAATAAAAATTAAACGTCAAATAAAAACATCGGTAATATTTGTCATTGATTATTTTAACTAAATACATATTACATTATATTTTAAATTACTTTCAAATGGTTTGTTAAGATTTTCATCCAAAAACTGCTACATTAGTTATCCGTTAATTTTAAACTAAAGAAGGATATAATTTACAGGTAAGTTTGTATTTCCAAGTACGATTGTATTCGGTTACATAAAAAGCACATGAATGTACGTTAAAAAATGTTGTGCAGATTGATGTTTAACATATTTTTATTAGATTTAGAATAAAATTTAAAGTGTATATTATGATACTACGTTAGCCAATTTTTGTTGGATAATTTTGTTTAGCAATTTTCTTTTGATAGAAGTTTTAATTTCTGTACTTTGAATGTAATATTCAAGCATTATTAAAATCTTATAAAAATATATGATAATGCTGAAATATGTAGTGTTTATATGCAGTCAAATATTATATAAAACTATTCCAACATTATTTTAGCATAACACAATTGGGTATTGATGAAAAAGTGAAAATTCATTTCTAATTCGTCTGCGTTGTTGCTTTTGTAATTATATGTGATAGATGAAAATATCTTTTCGCGCTTAATTTAACTTTTTTATGAATAAATATATTTAAAATTTTATTTATTATATTATAAAATAAAAAATCCAGATAGACATATACATTTGTTACAGTTACCGCTCTTTGCTTATACGTCGAATGTATAGATGGCGCTAGCTACCGTCAATTTCAAATATAATGTCTGGCAAAATTTCTTTCTGAAACATTGTTGGTATTATAGACTATATTACATGTTTTTTGTCTTTCTAATTCCTAGTTACTTAATTTGCTTTTTTTAAATATTTTAAATCATTTGACTAACTATTATTAATCATCTGTAAACATACAGAATTAGGAATTTTCTTGTGTAATATGTCAAATAGGTCTCGATATTTGTATATTAAAAAATACTGTATTTCTCTATTTAATCTTAATTCTAATTTACTGTAGGTATTTGTTTTATATGTTCTGCATGAATTCTTATATATTAAATATAATAATTATAAAACCTGCCGAAATGACATCATAGTTGACATACACCGTTCCCAAGTGCGATTTTTCTTTCTTTATAAAAGAAAATTAATCATATTTTATTATTTAAGACAATATGGATCAAAATCGTTCAGAGAATTCTAGCAATCAACAACAAAATGTCCATCTACACATGCATCACGTGTGCAACTGCCAAGGTAGCATTTATCCCACCTATTATCCGACAGTCGGCTTCCGAACACCTTTGCCCTCTCTGGTGCCATACCATGCTCCTTCTCCTGTAGCACGACCGTATTTGCAGCATTATCAGTACACTCAGTTCAATGTCGGCGGTCAATATACGGTACCAATAGGGCACGTGGCCAGTACTGGAACGTCCCTTTATGGTGCAGGAGCTTCCGGATCCAGTGCCATCGATTTGGTATACGGCAGCGCGAATGTAAAAGAACGAAGAGATCGAGAAGACAACAGCGCGGAAGGCGAGAGAACTAATGAACCTCCCGAAGGTTATGACTATGGTCAAGTGACACCACCAGCTAATGAATTACTGCTTGGGGTATGTTCCTAAATGTAACACGATTACTATTAACATTTTGTTATTAATAGGATACAACAAACTCGACGGTCCAAGAGAACTTCGTTAAATTCCTGGAAAAAAGTTGTCTGACCGCCGAGCAAATAGCGTACCGAAATCGAAACAGGCCATGTTTCCGCAATATTCAGAATCTCTGCATCAGGACCAGATCGGAAATATTGAAGCCCTGCACCACCATTTCCAATATTCATTCGCAGGGTATTCCATGGGCTACGAAGGACTTTATCTATGCCTTTGTGCGACTAACTAACTGTTGGCATATCCTGAAGGGATACTGGGAGAACAGAGATGGTAATTTGAATGATGTAGTAATTTTTTAAGACTAATTTTAGTAATTTCTAGGATCTAGTTTGGGTAAGATTGAGAAAGAGTTGACTCCCGAGTTTAGAGCGTGCTATGTGAGATGGGAAAAAGAAACAATCGAATTAGCTGGACAACTGACCAGGATTTTTTATAATTTGGATACCAATCTAAATACGGCTAGTTCAGGTGCAAACGTTTACTCTACGAATAATCTTGTGCCTCCACAGGTAAGTGAGTTTATGTTGATGACTGAAGATTCACCACTCTAATCACTTATAATGAAGAGATCTAATATATTGTTTTTATAAACAACACGATTAATTCTAGTGGCCTCTTTGTTGTTTTCACCGAAATACGAAGGATCTTTTATTGTTACAAACATTTGGTCTGTAATTATCAAGGCTTAAAACTGCGTACTATATTAGAGAACATTTAAAATCGTTAATTTTTTTTCAAATATCTTATTTGTGCCCATTTCGTAGCACAGTGGTCAAGGCGACAAAACAGTTCTTTTACTGTTGCGATAGTCGCGGATTCAAGTCATGTTGAGGAATGGTTGTAAATGTATAGGTATTTCTAATTGTATCGGTCCATAAAGTAAGAGTGTAAGATCCGAAAAGAAAGATCCGTTTGTCCTTTATCTGCTCGATGTGGTTGTATGGAAAACTTATGTTAATATTTGCTCATCACCCATACAATAGATACTCCAAATTTTTGGATCGGCATCAGATATTGAAAACAAAGGACTAATTTGATTGTGCAGTCGGCCTTGAATCTTGATGTTTTGAATCTTTTTTAAGTAACAAGTTTGATTAAGAGCTAATAGTGGCTTCAAAGGTTCTGGTGGAATATTTAATAATGAAAGTGAAACTTTTATTTAAAAAAAACGACCCATTTACCTTTGTACTTAAATGTATTGTACGTTTACATTTTTTCCATATCGTCGATGACGGCTTGTGCATGTGACGAATAATCTATTTCGGCGTCATATTCGAATGTGACGTTGCCTTTCGTCTCAATTATTAGCTCGAAGACGTTTATTGTATTGCAAAAGGTATATATAGAGAGCATGATAACTATAGTCAATTCAAAACAGCAATGTACCCACGTAACTTATCAAAACGTTGCAATGTTGCCGCAGCAACTCTGAGTTTTAATACATTTTGACTTTGACATATAACAAAATTCTAATCTAAATAAAATGATGAAACAAAAATGTTATGTATTATCATTTATTTTAATATTATAGTACATTTAATGCATATGTTATCGAATAACTTAAAATTATATTTAATTATACAGCAACAGTTATTTATAGGTTAGAGTTGTTTTATTATATTTACATTGTATTTTTTTCCACATTAGTATAGATAGAGTTCTAGGCGTGTTTTTTTATATAATGGTATGCCCCAAAGGCCTAATCCACCTAATTAACAATTGCATAACTGAGTAATGTATTTTACTTACATTAGAGAGCATATTTATCTTTTCCACCAATTCTTGTTTCTTTCAAAGCAATGTTTCCTTGTAAAGTCATTTTAATATCAATGTTTGTAGTATCTCCTCTTTGTATCTCCCTAGTTTGTTCTGTTACTACCTGTATACATCTTTCTTGATAAAACCACATTTAATCACTGTATTCTCCTTAATGCGTTTGTCATATCTGCAAAACAATTAGTATTATTTCTCTCCTCATACATTTTAACCAAGCGTTCATGTATATTCTGAACAATAACACATATGCTCATAAAGCTTTCGCACTCTAGAATACAATTTCCTACAGTTAAAGTATATTAACTGGCTTTTAGTTGTTTCCCCTTTCACAACTCTGTCTTGGTAATTGTCAGCATTGAATCATAAACCAACATTCATAAATTTTTATTCAATCACTGTCACTTTCAGTTTATTTCCAATCTATAAAAAACTTGCTCACAATTTTACCATTTGTCAATTTCTTCTTCAATTTGTCTGATCGAGCTCATCCAAACCGAAAGTGTTATTTTCGATAATGCCTATTTCCACAAATCTAGACAGTTCTGGTTTGAATATCCTCCTCGACCTGAATGCCTATTGTAATAATTCTTTGCAATGCCCCATATCAACTCCATTGAATTAAATATACAGTGATAAGGATGAAGACATAATACTCTGTATCAATAACGTTCAGCAGTCTGATCTACAATGTATCTGTTCTCAGGCTTATTTTTAAAAAAGTAAATTACATAAAATGCAATTAAATATTTCATTTATATTTATCAAGTAACAATTTGAAATAGTTCATCCTTTAACATGGTTTCTTTCAAAATTTATTTTATGTACTTTAAACCGTTCCTTAATTGCACCTTTTGCTGATGCATTTGTTGGGATCTTCTCCACCAGTGTACTATGATATGGTCCAGAGTACACAACAATAACTGATGGTTCCTTCAAGTTCTTTAAAAGCTGATTTTCAAACTACTGCAAAAACATGTTATGGTTCGTTTCTCCATGGTAGTCACCCTTGGATTTAGAGGAAAATACTAATTCTGCACCAGGAATAAAACCATTCCTGTTTCTAGCATGAAGAACTATATGTCTGCAATGAATTATTAATAAATGTTATGACTAACAAAATCTAATCAATAGTTATTTCAACGTTTACCTTTTTCCATTAGCTTTTGTTTTCTTTACACTGTATTTATCATCTTGCCATGAGCAATCCAATGTACGATTCTGAAATATTCATGTGTCATCTAAATATACTTAATATAATAATTCTTTCTTGATTTTGTTATATGTTTTTAAAATCATATTCTTTTAAAAGCAATATCTGGAAGTTCCATTAAACCCCTTCGTTGTTTTTCTTTACACCACTTGAATCCTATATTACCCAACAGTGTATGAAGGGGCATTTTACATCCCACAAATAGCTGTATATATTTTGGCTTTGTATGTATACTTTTCAGATTAACAATTTTCTCTGAAATAATTGTATTAAATTATGTTTCATTTGAAAAAAATTACTTACTGTTTTTATACATTTCCTATATTTGATCTCTGATAAAGCTAACATCAAGCTGATCTTGATCCGTCACCTGTTTCGCATAAAGACGGTTTGTTTTTTGGTGAATTTAAGGTTATATTGTTTTTTATTTTTTGTGATATTTTAGTGACCGTGCCTGTACTAATATTCAGTGCAGCTGCAACGCGCAAAAAATATTTTCAATAAAAGCCGGGGCGATTTGAAATTTATCAAATAAGGGGTAAAAACAACGTTTGTCGGTTTATAATCCCTGATTAGAATATTTTGAAGAATTTTGCAGACGTTTTGACAAACAGACAACTGTTTCAGGCTCTTTCGGTTACATGTACAATATGAAATATGTTATGAATACATATGTTTTACCAGAAACAGTTTTATTATTTCATAATTTCATTTTTTAAAATTTAAATAAAATATGTTTAAAAATGTCCTGTGAACGTATACCGTAATACTTACACAAGTCAAGGATGGTAGAGATATTAAAGAAACTACATTTTCTATTACAGCAGATAGCATTCATTTAATTCAAAGAACAAAAGTAGCAATTTTACGTATTTTTTTAAATTAACATATTGCATGTCTTGCATACATTTGACTCATTTTTTTCTGGATCTCGATTGGTAATATTCCAACCGCAACTTTCTATACGCTAGATAGTTCGGTGTAGAGATCAAATACGCCGTTTAAGATTATTTTCTAGGTGGGAAAGACATTTAAAAGTGGTTAATTAATAATTTAATCTCTCTCTATATATCGGAAATGATATTTGTACAACGAACAGTGTAATATTTGTTGTTTTAATTGGGCGATTATTTAAAAAGGAATTAATTTCTTAAATTCGTACCTTTTTAAAACAAGAACTTTTGACTTAAATTTTTATAACGGAAAGAATTGACAGCTTGTTCGAGCGACTGTACAAGCAATACTGCCGATGCAATCTACCTATTTTAATATAAACCCGAATATAAGTTGATCTGCAATGTTTTTGCCTAAACTCTACTAAACGGTGTCAAGGAATGATTCGAGTAAATGTGGAACGATTACCAATCTAACGTTAATCTGTCTTTTCTTTTTCCTGGATTATATAAATGCTTGAATTAGAGTAAAAACTTAAATATCTCCTTAGAATTTGAATCTTCAATTATTGAATTCATTCAGTTTATTGTTTTGTACATCGTCACGCTAGTTTCAGTTTGTTTACTAGATATATTCTTTAATTGTATCACATTATTATTAAGTATTACTTATTTCTATATTCAAATAATGTTAAAAAGCTAGAATGTGCTAGCGTTTCTTAAATTACACTTCGAAAAAGATACGTCTTTTCAACAGTTGGCTTGTCTTTAGATTTCGATCAATCATAGTATACTAGATCGACCAAGAAATTTAATGTCACTTTAGTGAACTAATACGACATGTGCTATATAGTTACTACATGTATTTTACAGTGTCGATATAAAAATTGAAATATGATTTGTTATTGATTTTAGCTTTTTAAATACAACTATTTCGAACAGAAATAAAAATTTATAGCGAAATATTCTGTTTCTATTTTTTATTCTGCGATGCCATGAATATTCTTATTTATTTATTAAATGTCCTCAGTTTAATGTGGATGTGCACATACACATACACGTTTAGTATATTTTATAGCATAGTAATGTAGCATAAATATTTAGGATAATATGAAACACATTTATTGTTGATTTATTAATGGTGTGAAATTAGTTCAGTCTCCATTCCTTTTAATATTTTTAGTGCTGGACAAATTTTATTTAATTTTTTTTCTGTAGCATCTGTTATAATGAATATGAAATGTTTCGTATATAATATGTTTTTTTATATAAAATAACGCAAGATACATACTCCTTAATAAAAAAAACAAAGTATTTGTCAAACAAATTAACATTTAATTGAAATTACAACATTAGTAACAAGTTCATTATGTTGTTTCACGTATACGGGCATATATCAGAAAGACACTTACTGGACTACCTCTAATTATAGTTTGCATCCCTCTAAACAGAAGTTCTCCTGAATAATTTTACTCCATTATGTCTGAATAGCGACTCGTTATGCTGTAATAAAATTAGGAGGGAACTCGAATATGGTGTTTAATGGAAAATGTTCCATGGAATTTAATACGGTGGTCAGTTGAATAACGCAATGTTGACTTGTCTCGAGAAGTAGTTAACACTATTTCAACAATATGTATTCGAACATTATCATGCAGTACGTCATACACAATAAAGCCTAGAGTTGAACGTGAAAGGGTGAGATGAAAAGTTCTCGGCCTAATATTAAAAGGGTGATTTTCTGGGTGGCTGTGAAAATATCCATTAACGACCCTCTCAGCGTCTTCAGCGAAGTTTGAGTGCTAAATTAGAAGAATAGGAAAAACGGCCGAAGAAATCGTACTCCAAATCTCACATTTTTTAAATTGTCAACGTATTAATTTGCTTTAACTTTCCTTGATCATCTGTGTTTTAAAAATCTTTGTATATATTGCCAAACAAGAGACTTATTTATTTTCTATTAGTAGATAGTTCAATACATTTTATATTGCTGTTTTCCATTTCCTCATTTTAAAGCTGAAGCTTCTTAGCCAATTTGGTTCAGAATAATGTTGGAATATTTCAGTTTTATCTATGCTACTTAAAATATTGCTTATAATACCTAATAAAGGTCTTTGACAATCTAGGAGTGATTGACCTTAGAAATTGATACAGAAAACTGCGTCATATTATTGTTTTAATTAAATTTGTTAGCATTTACTTTGTTTGGAAAAGTTTAATTTTTTAAAAACGTAATTTTTTTTCTATATTTTATTTTTATTTGAAACTAAAAGTGTATATACCATTAAAATCAGAAAATTGGACATAAGACACTTCATTATATTATTTGAAATGAAAGAACAGTTATATGATTTTTGGTAAAAATACACATATTTTATGAAATACAATTTGTACATTTTAGATTAGTCTTTATATTGTAATAACCTTGATATGTAAGATTATTATCCTACAATAGGTAATTGTTCAATTATTATCTAATTTGAAATGACTATTACAATCTGCCCAACAATACACACCCAATTAAAAAGTAAAAGAAAATTATACAATACTCTAAGATATATGAAGATACTGAATTTACTATTACAGATCAGTCTGATTAAAAGTGCTTCTGATGGTGCTATAAAGAAACAAACTCAACTTGGAGAACCAACAACCAATACTGTTTTAACTAACGGTAGCTGCTCTTCCAAAAACGTCAGGGGCATCATCCATCTCCCTTCTGCAGAAACTGCCGATCAAGGAAACCAAACATATTCAACCGATTTCGGTCCTAAAGATGATGACTACGACTCCGAAGAAGAACGTACCAGAAGGTTGCAATCGAGATTTTGCTGATATTTTAATCTCAGCGTGTTTTTTTCTTATCCAGAGTCTATATGAAGCCGGGAAGTTATAGTGTACCTAAAAAAGGAACTGAAACTGCACGAGGGGCTTCTGTACCCAGTCCGAGAGCCATCGAATTTTTGGAGACGGCTCAAAATGTGAACAAGGCTCGGGAGGTTAATGGTAACGACCGATATTGGTCCAATATTCATCTTGGATCGTCGAAGAAGTCGCAACCGAAAGAATATGACACGATCCAGGAACAAGAGGTGGAACAAAAGCGACCGGAAATCGTGGATATTGAGGTTAGAAATAAACTGCGTTATTCATGAACACTTTTAATACAAAACTACTTCAGCTAAATTTATCCACGCATTTGAATGTTCACGAATGGTTGATTAGTAACAATTTCGATGAATACGGAGAACCCAAACCGTCGCTCACTCAGCAGGAACTAAAGTCTTTCTATTTGGATAGTGCGTATGATACGTTACCACAACTAGATAGTCCGATATCGATTGACACTCCTATCCCAACACCCTCTCCCATTGCTCAGGTAATTAGTTGAACCTGTTAGTTAAAGCGATTAATGTTATTTATGATTATTACCAATAGCCAAACGGACGTTCGATGAGAAAACAAAGAAGTCCATCGACCATGACGATTCCCATTGATGGACATCGAAGAAACCCTTACGAAATCAAGAACGGCGGATTGACCGATGAAGGACAACGATTGTTGGAATGTATCTTGGGTAAACTGAAGGGGCATGTCATGGGACCAGTAGCAATAGAAGGAGAGGTAAATTTTCGCATTTCCTAACATTTTTAAGTGTATCTAATGGTAAACTATTTTCTTTCATTTTACATTTTGTACTCCTTAGTCTGCTAATGATTTGTTGTCCGTCTAATAGCTGGAGAGTTTCTGGATTGTCATAGAGTTGCAGCCTGGCTTTGTGCTTCATGACAGAACTTTTGTTTTTATTATTTCCGATACAAGTATTTATTGACTGCATACCAAGGTGCAGTCATTGCGTTACGCCACTCCTTGTTTTGAAAAATTGGATTTTCCTTGCATTATTGTCCCGAGTACAGTTATATATCATATAGCCTATAAAGTTTAATACTTAACTGTAATAGGACATCATCATTTTATTATGTACTGACATTTTAGATTTTTTCCTAAGAAACCACTATAGCCATCTATAATGCACCTCCAGCTTGGCTATTTTTTCGCATGC
The DNA here is from genome assembly GCF_030347505.1 of Rhynchophorus ferrugineus. NCBI lineage: Eukaryota > Metazoa > Arthropoda > Insecta > Coleoptera > Curculionidae > Rhynchophorus > Rhynchophorus ferrugineus. Next base: position 50,307,595 of record NW_027472580.1, read on the forward strand.
TTCTTCTACTTTCAATTTTACATAATACAGTAATCAATAAGACCATTTAAGTTCAAGACAAGTGGAGTGTTTAGTTTTTTGTTGGTAAATTTGATAGAAACAGATTTGAACTAGTTTAGTTTTATTCGCTATAGTTTGGTACAGTCTATTTTTTTATCGCCAACTTTTCAATTTAGGAGCACATGAATGGTATAGAACAAATAGAGGATAAGTCATGGTACCCTGGGGCACTTCTACATGTATTTCCTTCAATTCAGAATATCCATCCCTTTGTTTGATTTTAAATAATCTGTTGGAGATATAGGATATTTATATATATATATATATATATATATATATATATATATATATATATATATATATATATATATATGTATATATATATATTTAGCCTTCGTACCAAATTTTGTCGAAGGCTTGTGCCACGTCTAGAAAAACTGCGGAGCATATTGGAATGAAATAGTGTATATCAATGGAAATGGAAAAAAACGGAAATGGATTCTACGGACAGACATGGTCAATTATTTGATTTTAATTAAGTGTTTTTATCTATGTCCAAACGGATACGAGATTAAATTATTCTGTTTGGTTATTGGCTTCATTCTCTTCAGTAATTTATCAATTTTGACACAATTGTTAAATGAAACAGGTTTATAGAGCTTAATACGGACAACGACAGGACAAGCTTCAGCAGAAAGCGGAAAATCTTGTATATCAGGAATTTTATCAGAGGCAGTGTAAGTGGGTTTGAATGGTATTTGTGTTATTTGCTTTTAGGTATTTTAATATGGTTAAGTATAGTTGAACATTTTTAAGGTTATATTTTAGTTGATAGTATATTGCTCCAATTACTACTTTTTGTTTTATTCATTCACTTAATCTTCATTTACTTTATTCCAATTACTATTAACTGATTTTCCTGTTCAGAGCCTTTTTTGTTCGGAATAACATTGGCATTCTAAGTGGTTACATGAAATCTCTTTGCTCTATGGCATGATTTGAATAATACGGACGCTTTAGAGATATTTTTGCTGAATGTTGTTTGAATGAATGTTTGTTTGAAAAAGGTAATATACACCTTATTTTGGAATTCTGGAGAGTGGATTTCCGGAACTAAAACGAGCAAGTCAATTGAGATACAGACTTTCACTTAATCCATCATTACCATAAATTTCACACGATTTTTAATCAATATTTTGTGCTGTAAAAATATAACAAAAATGTCCTTTTGGAATCTTCGTTTCAAAGGGTTTCAAAACTCAGCTTAATATACTCGGTTAGATGTAACTTTAACGACTTAATTTCACTTACTTGCTTTTTATGTTTCATGTTATCTTCGTGTTGATTATTGAACTTTCTACCTAAGAATTTGACAGCGTCACCTAAAATTGTGAGACTATAATGACTCTCTTTGTAAAATTCTGAAATGGGCATTTGCATGTAATGATCACTTTTAAGAATCATTAGGTACATTAAATGCATTTTTTCATGATAATTTCATTAGATATTAGTCTACAATTATACACCTTCAAACGATTTAGATACCTTAGAATGTTATTTAGCTTAAAAATTACATTAGACTTATTATTATTTTGAATAAGTTTCCGTATTTTAACAAAAGTTTAGTTTGGTTTGCTTTCATCTTGATCGGATTATTTGAATATAAAGTTTCTACAAATGCTTTCTCAACTTGTCATGTTTATCCGTATTGTTTACATTTCTGGAAAATAATGGGCAGTCTGACTTGAGAAAGCAAATGGTATCCTTAAAAATTGCGTTGACGTGTCTTTGATCTTAAATATTATGGAAAGTGTTTTAAAAGAAAGTTTATATTTAGTAGATGGTTTGAAAAAAGTTGTATATCAAAAACATTATTATTACTAAATATACAAATTACCATTTCATTTCTTAAATATAAAGCGTCCAATGCAGATATTCTCGTTCGTATTAGTTAAATATAAACGGTCAGTTTAGACGAATGAGGAACGGGAGAACGTTCTATGCTTACATTTCGGACTTTTGTTTATTAATATTTTTTGGGCCTGACCACAAAGGGGTCTGTTTGTATACCCAAGAACTCTGTAGGATATCCTTAAGGGCTTACCCATTAAAAACACTCATTTATAGAGCTTTAACAGCTTCGTAATGTTTATAGGGCGAGAGGGCATGATTTTGATTGAGTGAGAAAGCCCTGAAACCCATTTTTAAGGACTAAGGACTCTCTTGTCTCTCTGGGCAAAATTTTATTTATTATTTATTTTAGATAATTTATATGATATTCATTCGACTAGATGTAATGAAATGTAACAGGTCAATTGAAAAGTCCCCGGCCTACTAGAGTAAAACACATTTTTTTTGGCAAAATTAGTTTTTCTTATTCAACATAATTCCCTTCAAGGGTGATACACTGATTATAGCGACCCTCTAACTTTTCGATACCATTTTTGTAGTACGAAAATTTCTCCACAGCGAGCATTCTTTTGAGATCTGAGAACAGTAAATAGTCGCTGGGGGCCAGATCCGGAGAATGCGGTGGATGAGGAAGCAATTCGAAGCCCAATTCATGGATATTTGACACGATGCCCTGTCTTGGTGAAGGGACACTTTCTTTTTTTTTAAATGCGGCCGTTTTTCGGCATTTTCGTCCTTTAAGCACCCCAATAATGCAATGAAATAGTCGCTGTTGATGGTCCTTCCTTTTTTACGGTAGTCAATGAACCTTATTCCGTGCGCATCCCAAAATACAGACGCCATAACCCTGCCAGTCGGCTGTTGCGTTTTCCTATGCTTTGGAGCGGGTTCATCGTGTGCAGTCCACTCGGATGACTGTCGAGCCATGTTTCATCCATTGTCACATATCGACGCAAAAGCTCGGGTATATTACGCTTGATCATCTTCAAAAACTGCTCCGAATCATCAACTCGTCGTTGTTTTTGGTCAAAAGTGAGCTCGCGTGGCACCCACTTTTTTTTCATAACCAAATATTTGTGAATGATATGATACGATGAATGAATGAATGAATGTAAACGTTCAGTCAATATCTTCAGAGTGTCTGCTATTTCATTCACTTTCAGTTTACGGTCATTCAAAATCTTTTTGTGTATTTTTTTATGTTTTCATCGGTAACAACCTCTTTTGGGCTCCACTGCGTTCACTGTCTTCGGCACTCATTTCACCACGTCTAAACTTAGTATATCAATCCTTGATGGTCGATTTTCCTGGGGCAGTGTCCTGAAACTCGGTATCAATCCAAGTTTTTACTTTAACTGTATTTTTTTCCTTCAAAAAGCAATATTTTATCAACACGCGGAATTCCTTTTTATAATTTTTTTTACAATAACAAAAATTGATTCACTGAAAATGCTATAATTCACAAACTAATGATCGGACAGCTGTCAAATTTAATACGCATCTTTTGAAGGTTAGGGCTGACTAAAAAACATATGGATTTAATTCTTGTAGCGTTATTTATATGTTAGGCCATAAAATACCAAAGACTGGTTTATTAATTTATTTGGGAGGATTTGAATGGAAAATTTTCTGTTTCTGAATGTGATAACTGATTCATTATACACTGAGGCCCGCCAGTGCCGATTTTGCTAGAGTCTTTATTTCTTATTTATATATTTTGTAGCAATTACAATGAAAATGTGCTGCACTTGGGAACACAGTTTTTCCATGTACCTTTTGAACTGTATGACTATACATTCGAATGGGGGAAAAATTTTAAAAATTAAAAATCGTTTAAGAAGCGAAAACCTCATCAAATATTCAAATTACCGTTAATTGCCTCTAATTACATTTTTTGAACTGGATCCAATGATTTTACTCTCTTTAATATCCTGAGTTAGCCACAATTATCTAGAACCTGGAAAATTCAAGATTGATATGCTGATAGAGCTTTGTTTTTGGCTGTGGACGTAGTCCTTGAAAATGGTATCAACACTTTCTACTTTCATGTCCCTATGCAGATTTTCCTTACAAATATGCAATGGAGCATCAACAATAGCTCGCAGTATCTTGCTTTAAATATTTGCATGACATTTCTACTGCTGATACAACCCAAGAGTTGAACACTATAAGAACAACACACTGGTTTCAAGTCTTGTTGATAAAACAAAAGCTATTTTTACATTTTTTCTTAACATACGGCTTTCAATTGAATTTAACATCAAGGGTCATGTCAGGATATTTGACTGTATCTCTATAGTATATCTATATAGATCTCTATATAGAGTTATAGTTGATTCTTTTGTTGGTGAGATATGCACTGATATATTTTGATTCATTTTGATGCTCCATTTTTCTGTCCAGCATTGCATACCGCCAATACTTTTTTGTAAATTTCTATTTCGAATAATTTCTATGAGCATTTTGTATATATTTCTGAAACATTTTAGATGGACTTAGAGAAGATTATGAACAAAGTAAAAAACAGAGAGTACTCTTATGTGAACGAAGTGATTCGCGATATGCGACATGTGATCAAGGTAAGTATCGATAATGAGCTAAGGGTTTACTTGAATCAAAAACTCCAGGTTTTGTCCGCAAATATTTCAGATGTGGGATGAAATAGATATACACAATGCCGGCTGGTTCTCCCAGCAACTGAACGTTCTGCTGACAGAGTACTTCACTACCTACGACTTTAATCACATCAAAGGCGAGCCTAATGAGCAAGTCGGTCCGTTGGCAACGAATCTGAGTTCGATTTTCAACGGCGACTGCGATCAGTTTATTTAAGTTTTATGGAGAAATGCACCTAACTAAAATGATAATTTATTTTAAGAATTTAAAAGATAAAAAACACCGTCCTCAAATTAGTTTGTAATTTTTTCACTTTGGGTGTTTCCCATTAGTTCGTTGGTGGCTTTATTCCAATTTATTTATTGTTGTTCGTCGTTGGAAATTGTTTTACGTTTAAGTGTTAAAAATTTACCGTAAAACGTCAATAAATCGAAATGCGTTGGTTGTTGTTGTCTGTGCTTTTCAGTAGTAATAAAAACAAATCGATTGTCGGTTTTTATTTTCGTTCGACGGTGATTTATTTGCGTACAAGAACAGGGGAGGCTGGCGTGGACCCCAGGAAAGACCGTCGCCAGATGTTCAGGATGTGGTTTCTTGCTTTTCCTTTTTCTTTTCCGTTCTTGTCGTTTTTCCACGTCGGGCGTAGACCAAAGTAAATTATTGCAGAAAAATCCCGAAAATGGTAAATTATGGCAAAAAATAGATATCTAAAAAAAAACAATTTATAGTACAAATTAATTAATTATAAAATTTAGATGTATTAGATTTAATTGAGGAGTAATTATGAAAAATTAAGATAAATATAGTGGTAACTAATTGTGATAAACAAAACCAAAACAAAGTGACCAGTTTTGTATAAATCGTTCTTAATTAATTAAAATATAGCATTTAGGTCACAACTTATATGGCTAATTATTATTAATTATAAATATAGCCCTTGAGAATAATGCTTCTAAACCATTTTAATTTTAAACAAATAATTTTAGAAAAGTATGATAACCTTTAAGTTACCATTATTATATCTTTAGTTAAACATTATTTTATTTATGTTAAATCTTAATTATGATCGCAGAATTTATAATTTTGTATGATTACAAGTTCAATTAAAAATGTTAAAAATGTTCAAAAAAAATTATGAAACATAAAATGACTAATTAGGTTAAAATATTGTGTTATATTGTAGAAAATTATAACGTATTGTAATAGAATATTAATTTTTAATAAATTCACGTTTAAAAAATTATTTCTAATTTTTAATTAATTAAATTACTTCTTCATTTATCTCCAACTAAGAACAATGATTGTTCGATGATGAGGATATGGATTCTTGATTTATTTTCACTCTTTAATATGTCTTTTTTCTTTATTCTTATAATTATTAATAATTAATAATTATTAAATATAATTAAAAAAAAAACCTTTAAAATCGGTACAATCATTTTAAAGGTTTAGCGAATTTTGGTACTTAAGTTTAAAGGTTTATCAAAACTATCGTTACTCTTTAATAGATTTAGAAAAATATATATTTCTTTAGGCTAATATTTCACTGTCTTTATTTTTTCTTAAAAATATCGATATATCGGTGGAAAAAATATATCGAATATATCGAAATATCGAAAGCGATATATCGATATTCTTTCTAATATCGATATATTGAGATATTGATTTTTTTTGGTGGCCAACAATCCTATTATGTTATACTATGCTGTATTTGAGTAAACTATGCCGTCGTTGGGCGTTAATAATATTTTGCTGCAATACCAAAATTGGGAACATATAGGAAAACCAATGTGAGCTTCAGCGGTATAATTAGATTATTATACACATATATTTTATAAATGTGTTTGGTGATGGTGATGTTAAATGTGACCGATCAGCCTGACTAATTGCAAAGATTGAATTACAAAAATAGAAATATAGTGTAGTCAATAAAACAGTGAACTTATATAATCTAAATGTTTGACGTCAGAACGTTGTAATGTTGCCGCATCAATTTTGAATTTTAGTTCATTTTGGTTTTTATATATAACAAAATTCTAATCTAAATAAAATATTGGAAGAAAAGTAATGTTATCATATAATTTATTTTAACATTGTAGTATATCTAATACATATATTATTGAAGGACTTAAACTACAGTAAATTATAATGTTACAAAGGATTGTAGGTTAGGGTTGTGTTTTATTATATTTACATTAAACTGTTGTGACACCACCTATGAGGTAGAGTTCTAGACATGTTTTTGTATGTGGTGGTATCATTTGGAGGCCTAATCCGCCTAACTAATAATTGTATGTCCAAGAAATGCATTTTACTTTCATTAGAGAGCATATTTACTTTTTACGTTTAGTTCTTGTTTTCTTCGTCGCAATGTTTCCTTGTCAAGTCATTTTGGTATCCCTATATTGCTTCTTAGTTTCTTCTGCACTACCAGTGTGCATCTTTATTCATAAAATTTGATTTAATTCTCTAATAAATTTGCCATATCTGCGGTTACTATTAATTCTCCACTCATAAATTCTAGCCAAATGCCTGAACAATTACAACTTGTATTGTGTGTATCCTTCTCGACCTCCAACCGATGCAGTGATAGGGAGGTAGACGTAATATTCTGTGGTCATATTGTTGAGCCATCTAATCTACAATGTATCTTTTTTCAGGCCTATGTCTAAAAAAGTAAATTATATAAAACGTAATTGAACACAGCAGGTGTTTTGTCAAACCTAATGAATATGGTCATGGCTAGAAAAATTTTCAAAAATAAGATCAGATGAAATCCCATCCAATCATATTTTAAATTTTTTTATTAAATCGTTCTTCTAATGAAGAAACGTTTACTTGCAATACAATACGCTGCAGTGTTGCGTTGTGAGCACAACGCCTATTCATTCCCGCATTTGGATTGCTCATAGAATGAATGTCTAAGAATTATTATGTGCATCTGGTAGGGGTAACAGCGCTCCTAGTAAGTGATAAGTTTGTTCTTGTATCTGCAATTGTTTAAGATTTTGTTAACTTATATCTGATACAAATTAGAATCTTATCAAAAATTTCTATGGTATAATAGTATATATGGTTGAAAATGGGCATGATATTGTTTTGTGTAATATGCGTTACGCATACACTTCATTTCAAATCACCCTCAAATACAATTGTAACATACCAATACGACTATCATTTTCTGTCTCTCGCTGGTTATCAAAGCGGTTAGTCAGGTGGTCTTCTCCGTGTCATTGTTACTAATAAAAGTAAAGAAAGTCGTCGTACGCTAAATTTGTGACTAAATAACAACAAATGTTAAACACATTTACAAAGTGTGCTTTATCATAAATAGTCCCTATATTACATATTGCAACTCTATTCTTCGTAAATTTTTATTTGACCGCAATTAGAATACGATTCGATATTACTGTTAGTACATAATAGGTTAATTGAAAAGTCCCCAGCCTACTATAGTAAAACACATTTTTTTGACAATATTAGTTTTTTATTCAACATAATTGCCTTCAAGGGTGATACACTGATTATAGCGACCCTCCAACTTTTAGATACCAATTTTGTAGTACGATTTGTCCTTTGCCTCAAAATAGGCCTCACTATCGACGATCACTTCTTCATTCGGGGCCAGATCTGGAATATGGTGGATGAGGAAGCAATTCGAAGCCCAATTCATGGATTTTTGCCATCATTTTTACTGACTTGTGACACGGTGCATTGTCTTGGTGAAACAGCACTTTTTTTTCTTCAAATGCGGCCGTTTTTCGGCAATTTCGTCATTCAAACTTGGACCGTTTGAAAAGTTAAAGCTATGTAATAGTCGCTGTTGATGGTCCTTGCTTTTTCAAGGTAGTCAATGAAAATTATTCCATGCGCATCCCAAAATACAGACGCCATAACCTTGGCAGCCGACTGTTCGGTTTTCTCACGCTTTGGAGCGGGTTCATCGTGTCGGAGTGAAATAATGGAGACATGTTTCATCCAATGTCACATATCGACGCAAAAACTCGGGTTTATTACGCTTGATCATCTTCAAACACTGCCCCGAATCATCAACTCGTCGTTGTTTTTGGTCAAAGGTGAGCTCGCGCGGCACCCACTTTACACAGAGCTTTCTCATACCCAAATATTTGTGAATGATATGACGTACACGTTCGGTTGATATATTTAGAGTGTCTACTATTTCATTCAATTTACGGTCATCCAAAATCATTTTTTGGATTTTTTAAATATTTTTGTTGGTAACAACCTCTTTTAGGGATCCACTGCGTTCACCGTTTTCGGTGCTAATTTTACCACGTCTAAACTTAGCATACCAATCCTTGATGGTTGATTTTCCTGGTGTCCAAAACTCGGCATCAAGTCAAGTTTTTGCTCCCACTGTATTTTTAACATATAACAAAGTTGCTTCACTCAAAATTATATAAATCACAAACTAATAATCTGACAGCTGTCAAATTTACATACATGACATGTTAGTTATATCATATTTGATATATGTCACTATTTTTTACTTGATTCTTACGTTATCAAATTGATGTACCTTTTAAAAAAATACCTACATTTGCATGAAATATAAAACGTGGTAAACTATTGAACGGTCAATATCGAAAAATTAAATAATTTAAAACAATTAAATATATATTTTGTTATATTTAAAATAATAAAATTTTAATTAAATATATTATTGAGAAATCCTCAATTTTTAATATATTATATATTTTAATCGTAGTTTGGTAATAGTGGCTGGTAGTTTTAATCAGTATTCAACATTTTTAGTCACAAAATACGTTTTCGAACGCGCGCATAAATATTTGACAACCAAGAAAAATTTTGTTGTTGAAAATAAAATTGTTGTTTTTATTATTTTTCGTCGAACTTTCATATTTTCTCGCCATATAAACCTTTGCTGGACTTCCTATAAATATTTCAAACTAGAATTAGCGAAATTGATCCAGCTGTTCTCGAGCTTTAGAGAAGCGACCAGCAATTCCTTTATATATGCCGATTATATCAATAAAATATTATATCACACGGAATGAATTGGTATAAAATGAACGGTTATTATACAGGCAGTAGGTGAACAGGTTTGAGGATTAAGGGGAAAAAGTTAATGCCTTTGTTGGGTCAATTCCATCAGTGGTAAGTTGGCCACATTTGCTTATGATACTGAACTACTAATACAGTATTCTTAGGAACAGAACTGAACTTAGGGCAGCATATGTTCAACAACACTGAAAAGTACATATCACAACAGTACATGTACAGTTTTAGTGAGTTAGTTGAGGTTACATCCAAATTATTTATAATCATATATAAAATACGGCCATAGTTGACTGGGATTTTTGTTAAAGTTGAATGGTGTAATTAGTACGATATCTAAAAGTTGATGGGTTTTGGCTTGTAATATATAAGAACCCTCAATATCGTCGCTTTTTCTTTTCATAAAATAAAATAATTTTTCAAATAAAAATTTTGCGGTGAAATCCTATCACATTTCATAACTAATGTACACAGGTCAAATATTATGTTAATAATATGTCTTCATAGTATATCTTAAGAGAAAAGTTTTTCTTTAAATTTCGTAAGTACTGAAAAATCTTCAATGATCGCTCAATATTATTACTTCTACAACAAATCAACTCAACTAGAAATTTCTTAAAATTAAAAAAGTCCCTCAAATTTGCCTTATTCATCCAAAAACTTGAAAATTATAAGAATATTAAAAATATGTCGATATAAAGAATTGTCTAATCAGACATTATTGAGTTTTAGTCAAAGGTTAAAATTTGTATTGATGGTCAAACTTGTTTGGCCCGTTAATATTAATTCGGTATTATTGATATCTTGATATTTTTTCTGAGTATGTCATTTTTAGTGCTTGATATCATATAACATTACAATATAGAATATAGTTTATATCTAATATTATTTAGTTATCAATTATTCCAATACGTAAATAATTATATTACCGTGTATCGTGGCATTTGATTGTAGTTTTATGGCAGGATTTGTCGTTGTTACCGTGCGGTATACATGATATAAATAGCACCCCCCGAAAAAACAACGGTATATGTTGTTTATGCTACCGAATAAGTAACAGTGCGGGGTGAACAGCATTATTTTTCACGTGTTGTTTACAACAGATGGAGCGGGGATCATCTGTCTGTCTGTACCAGCAATGGCCAAGTTCGAGGTCAAACATAATAAAAAATAAATAAAAACAAGCTGAAAGTATTGTGTCGTTTTTCGATATTAAAATAACATAAACAAGACTATTTATCCAACTTAGTATTATTTTTTTATTTATGTAATCTAAAACTATTTGTAAAGATTTGTTTCGATATTTGTTTCGTGGTTACAGCATCTCAAAGATGATTATTTAACGGGAAGCTTTTATGTGCTTATTTGAGCTGGTCATAAAAATGCATTAAAGAAAACCAATTACTGAATATTCAGAATTATTAAATGTTCATCAATCCAAAATAAATTAATAGACACAGAAAATTTTTGTAGAAAAACATAGAATTGTAACTAAATTAAGTTCCATTTTAAAAGCTTGTACATATTACTGCTAGGCAAATTTTACTGCTTAACGTGAGCTCCGAACCACGGTCCTCTGCATTATCCCAGAAGTCATTCAGTCTTACCCAGCCTGGTTAATGGCATAACTGGAGTTATTCCTGGTTGGTTTTAATAATAATAAAATAATAAATTAGTAATAAACATGCAAGCGTTAATAAACAATAAATTGTGCTCCTCAAACAATCTATTATACAAAATTGGATCAGATGTATAAGGGAATACTTGAGTAATATAAGTTATAGGGAACTGTTTCTACACTATTTATGTTGATGACACTATTTATGAGGTTTTTACAACATTTTAAGTTGTTTAACCTTCTGTGAGTATAATTTTCATAAAACGCTTCCTGTTAATTGATTATCGTACTAAATAATTAAGCAATTACTTAATTTTAGTTGTTGTCTGGAGCAAGCAGCTACAGATAAATTTTATTTATATTATCTTTAACCTATCAAAATAATTATGGTGCGCATAATTCGGTACTGTATAGTTATATTTGTTATTATGACTCTATTTATTGTTTACTGCTGCTACTAGGTTATGCCTCTACATTTATATTTATATTTAATATCTGGCTTATTTTTACACTTGTTTAATATTTACAATTTATGTCTTTAGAATATAATATAATTTAGTATTTTACTATTTATTTACAGAGTATAGTTCTTCGCTCAAAATTTGGGGTTCCTCGAATATCAGTTTTGATAAAAAAAATCTCTGTCATTTAAATAACCTGCTGAATCCTGTAACTTGTGGTGATTTGACACCAGTTAAAAAAAACCATAAGAATTTAGTTGCCACAGGCTCCCAACTTCAACTGGCCGTTATTAAAAAATCATATATCTACAAATAAATAATAATAAATCTTAAAGTGTATTTACAAGTAATGGCCAATTATCCCTTGAAATGTATTACCACGAATTATAATAAACTACCTTACGATATTCCTATGTGTTCTTGTAAGGCTTCTAGTGGTTTCCCATTATTTTTGTTATACTGTATTCTTATGATTACGTTTTATTATTGTTATTCAATGGTTTAATTATACTAGTAAAAAGCTCAGTAATTTCTATTTAAATTAATACATTAATAAAACATTGGATAGTTTTAGTAAACTGAGCTTCTACAATCCGCCTTTGCAGGCCGTTTATTCTGAACTGCAAGCTTCTGTTAATATTCCAATGGACTATGATAGTTTAGAGCAACTTTAGTCCCCATTTGGAGTTCTTACGTCCTGAACTGTAATTGAATTTTGAATGTTTTGTAACTGCAATAGTTTATGGCTAGAGATCTGTGAGCAGCTTCAATCCACTTCAACGAATACTTCGAGTAACTACGGAACGATTGCCAGTTCTACGTGAATCTGTCTTTCTTGCATTTTCTCCATGTTTTCACTTAAAATAGCCTTATGGAGCGGCTAAAAGCTCGACTTTATTAAACTGAATGTTGAGGCCGGTGTTCATCTAGTTCTATGCCAAAGCTGTTCTGGACCATCTGTCCGTGTATCTTATTTTATCTCTAAGCCTAAATTTTTTTAATGCTTTTTTAGTTAAATCAATATAGTTTAGTTCATCATAATACTTCTCTACAAAGGACCAAACTAAGTTAATCGTACTCGCAAAACAGAAGTAATTCTAAAACTTTGACGTCTTTTATATAACATGTGTAACAATATTTAACGCGCATTCTCTCATATATAATTTATAAAACATGAAAAAATTAAATATATAACAAAAACAATCGTATAAATTAGAGCAATTCAACTTACGATATGTCGAAGCTCCCATTATTTTTTGAACCTATCCCGTACTATTCATTTTGAAAGCTGGTTTTTCTGTAGATTCCTCCTTCATTTATTGTCAATGATTACTTTTCAGTATAGTGTTCACTGTCAGGTATAATCTATCCGATTACATTTCAATTCCATGGAATTAAATTAATATCTTGTTTTGAAAATAATTCGAAAACCAAAGCTATATATGGTATATTTGGCAATTGAACCTATTTAACACCAGCTTCCATCACTATCATTGAAATATACATTTTCATATTTTATTCTATTGATTGACATGAAATTTGAACGGGACATTTCTCTAGATTTAGATAAAAACTATTTAAAAAAATTAAAATGATTTCCTACGTCCAAAGTCAATGAAGTGTAAGTATATAAAAGTGCTTGCTGAATAAGTAAGTTTTAAAAGGAATGAATGTATGAACAAGCTTAGATAATGTTTTTCTTCTTAAAATTAGTCATAGAATGGTCCGATACCTTATATAATTTTATGAATCTCTCGTCATCTAATGTAAAATTTTTAAAATTAATCAATAAACATATCAGTTACCTATCAGAACCTAATTACAATTACCAATTATTATTTATACTTTATAACCGAACTCAATATGCCATAGACATATGCCACAATCAAGCTAATAGGTTAATAAGATTAATATATCGTTATAATTATATAACAATGAGTTCCAGAAAAAGTTTCAAGTTTTTCTTGCTATCCTGTTTTATATAAACATTCAAAACTCTTTTATGGTCGTTTTATAGTTCCGCATGTCTCGAGATCAAATATGTCGGTCTACCTATATATCTTAAAAAACTTCATTGATTGTTTTAAAATTTGGTTGGTGAAGACAACATTCATTTTTAACTTAGAAATATCCTGAACAAAACATGATGGAAACAACCTTTTGGAATACATACATTTGTTTTGCAATATAACAATTTGTTATCTAATTATTTACGTTCTCTTTTACGGTAATAACAAGTTAATTAAAATTTTAATGAATACCGTTTATTGTGCCTTAATAAAGCTACAAAAAATATGTTTCAATTTTAACCGTAATGAGCTCATAATCTTCACGTTACATTAAGTTTCAGAGAGGATAAAAGCGAAGAAACAAATTTTTGTTTGATTTATTGTCTTGAAGCCATTTAAGGTTCGTCAGTATTAATTTATATGATTTTCGGAATTGTCAAAACGTAATATTTTTTAAAGCTTTCATTGCAAATTGTATATATTTTTTTTAGGAATTATTGAAGATATGAAATTATAAATTCGGCTACTAGAATGAACTAATTTCGTCTTTAAAATTGACGAATAAATATATATAATTGGTAAATACAGGACCAAAATAATAAAATTGCTTTGTAAGCAATTTTGACAATAAAAATAGTTTTTAGGGGCCTGCTATGAACCTCCTTGATCTCTATAATCTAAATCTATATCTTTCTTGGGACAGATAATGTATCTTCCATTGAAATAGTTCACTTCTACATATGAGAAGTGATAATCTTCTTCTTGAAGGTCGCCAATTATTAGTAGACTAGACAAGTATATCAAAACTGTTGTAATATCTAGTGGCAGAAGTACACAATTACCGAAACGAGAATCTAGAACTAAAAGCTCTTTACTTGACTAATAATTTGGTTAATTTCTTATTTACTTTAGGCAATAGAGTTCGGCAATAAAAAGTACTGAAATATCATAACCAATTATCGTCGTATATGGTACTTATAGTTCATATTATTACATTTCTATTATGTTTATATATTACACAGAAAATATTGAACAGACTTAAAATATTGTAGTGTGAGTCCAATATATCAATATATCGATAGTTTTTGACAAATCGGGGAGAACATCATGAAGTTAAATAGTTTAGTCTCCTACATTGCATTAGATCTTAATGATTAATTATTTGAAAAATTTGCCCCTAAAAAACTTTCTTTAACTAAGTTTGATGAAATAAATCAGAATTAGAATACAATATTACATAGGGTACTAACTAGTAATCATAGCCAAATGAGAATCTTGATGAATCACTTCATCTCTTTTATTGTTTCAGGTAAATAATCCGTAGGCCTACCATAAGAGGTCAATTGAAATTGAAATGTCCCCGGCTTAACACATAGATGGCGCTACTAGAATTAAATCCATATGTTTTTTAATTAGCGTGTAAAAATGTCAAATGACACCTGTCGGATTATTAGTTTGTGAATTATACAGTTTGTGGAATAAATACAGTTGAAGCAAAAACTTGGCTAGATGCCGAGTTTCCGGACAGTGCCCCAGGAAAATCAACCATCCAGGATTTGTATGCTATGTTTGGACATGGTGAAATGAGCATCGAAGACGGTGAACGCACTGGACGCCCAAAAGAGGCTCTTACCGACGAAATCATTAAAAAAATCCACAAAATGATTTTGAATGACTGTAAATTGAAAGTGAATAAAATAGAAGACACTTTAAAGATATTAACTGAACGCGTACGTCATATTATTCACGAATATTTGGATATGAGAAAGCTCTGTGCAAAGTGGTATGAAAAAAAAGTGAGTGCCACGTGAGCTCACTTTTGACCAAAAACAACGACGAGTTGATGATTCGGAGCAGTGTTTGAAGATGATCAAGCGTAATAAACCCGAGTTTTTGCGTCGATATATGACAATGGATGAAACATGGCTCCATCATTTCACTTCGAAGTCCAATCGACAGTCATCCGAGCGGACTGCACACAATGAAGCCGCTCCAAAGCGTGAGGAAAGGCAACAGTCGGCTGGCAAGGTTATGGCGTCTGTATTTTGGGATGCGCATGGAATAATTTTCATTGACTACCTTGAAAAAGAAGGACCATCAACAGCGACTATTACATAGCTTTATTGGACCGTTTGAATGACGAAATTGCCGAAAAACGGCCGCATTTGAAGAAAAAGAAAGTGCTGTTTCACCAAGACAATGCACCGTGTCACAAGTCAGTAAAAAGGATGGCAAAAATCCATGAATTGGGCTTCGAATTGCTTCTTCATCCACCGTATTCTCCAGATCTGGCCCCCAGCGACTATTTCCTGTTCTCAGATCTCAAAAGAATGCTCGCTGGGAAAAAATTTTCGTCAAATGAATAGGTGCTCGCCGAAACTGAGGCCTATTTTAAAGCAAAGGGCAAATCGTACTACAAAAATGGTATCGAAAAGTTGGAGGGTCGCTATAATCAGTATATCACCGTTGAAGGGAATTATGTTGAATAAAAAAAACTAATTTGTCAAGAAATGTGTTTTACTATAGTAGGCCGGGGACTTTTCAATTGACCTGTTATATTGCCGCAATATGTTTACACTCAAAGTTACTAGGTATTTATTATATGCCTTACATCAACAGGGAAAGATAAAAAAAGGTTTTGATTTTTCCATATGCAATTTATATATATATCCATCATTTATAATGTTATATTTATCCATCAATTAATTACGCCAATGAAGCTGCCATTATATTATGTAATTGCTTGATAATTAATTTCGGGGTAAAATATAGGTTGGTATACAAAAATTCCATTAACTTTTGCTTCTAGAAAATTAATTTATAGTGTAGTTCATAATAATGCTATATTCAGAATATCTTTATAATATTAAATCGTAGATGTACTTTAAATCATTAAATGAAAGAAATAAGTAATATTAATAGTTATTAATAATTATATAATTTAATTAAAATTAGGTAATAAGAACATAACTACGTGATATTTTCCTTTATAATAGACATAAAGGCTTGTCCCTTCTATCTAAATGGTCCCAACTTTGTCGTTTACCTTTTTTCATGTCTTAACTCCCCTCAGTTTGTTATCTGGTGCTATTCGTTACCAATAATAAGAAACCCTTTCCCATAAATGAATGCTATCTACAACGAAAAATGACGCCTATTTAATTTCATATTGGTACGGCGATATCTTCGATTTCTTTCAGATTTTGTAAACAAGAATTTCAATACTAATAGAGATATTTATGTCAAATTTTTAATAAATGAGGAAAATATATAGGAGGACAAATAGAAATTATATAATCTCATATTGGAGTAGTCTTCATTTATCAATTAGTCAAGTTCCCAAGCTAACTTTTAACATACATAACATGATGATTGGATTAAATAATAATTTTTTCATATACTTTTATTAACAAATATGGTATATAATACAAATAAAATATAATACTGAGCCATACATAAAGTATAGGGTGTAAAAAATATCAAAACATCAAAAAATATATATTTTATATCTGAGTGGTCTCCTGTGAACTCGTACTCTTGATATCTTTCAAACTAGTGTTTTTATCCTCCTTTTCTGCTGGTGTATCCTCCTGCCTGTCCTTATTTAGTTGTCTGCTACTATCTGTTACCCATAATAAGGTGCCTTTTTTTAGAGTGACGCAGAGATATGCGCTAGCTACAACGCCCAGTATGAGGAAGGCCGCCAAGACGCAGAAACCTATCACAAAGGTCACTGTGTAGTCGGTAGTGTCCGCCAGGGAATCGTACGTCCTGTAGGACGAGTTTTGCTGGTTGACTTCCAAACGCGGTTGGTCCATTTGATTACACTAAAAAAAATAATTAACTTTACTGGTATTCTTTTTTCTAATTCTTATAAAATTATTATTTATAATATAAAATAATGATTTTATGATTTTCTAGTATCAATACTTCGACCTTCAAAAACAACATGTTTTTCCGATCAGATATTGGTTTTCTTTCATTATGTTTTACATAGTTTTCGTACTCAAATACGTTGGTATAACTTTAATTAAAGTTTTAATTATGTATCTGGTTTCTTATTTATCTTTAATCGTTAAAAAAGTTTTACTATGAGAAATTGATAACTCGAACTTAATATAAAAAAGTTGAGTAATATAGATATTTGAACATTTTAATTTATAACCTATTATTATTATTACATTAACATAACATATACAGTATTATATTGTAAACTTAAAAGGTTTAATTATTAACAAAGTGCTTCTTGGGCTTTTCTTTGTCTGCATTTTCGTTTTCGGAACATGCAGTTAATCAAATGATAAAGTCTTGCCAATTGAAAAGTTTGCGATTCAATTATATAACATATCGACTAAAAGGCCTGTAGTACAAGATACTATTTAAATTTTTAAATTACTGGATTTGTTTTTTTTAATGTGGTTTTGTATTAAAAATATAGATATTTCTAGTATAAATAAAAAGTGGTAAGTCGTAAATGTTCTGTTGTTTTTTATTTATGTCAAAGTTTCTTTCAGTCTTTGAAACTGATGTTGAATTCATTTTCTGGAATAGAAGTCTTATAAATATCATAAACGGCTTAAAATGAAATCTCTGAAGCTTTTTTTGCATTTACGAAAAAAGTCCCAAGAAACTAAAAAACTTCATTACTGCGATTAAAAAACTACAGATGTCATTAGCAATTATATATATTTCAGCCCCTAAGGTATGTAGCTTTACCCAAATATACATAATATTTAAATAATATAACACAATAGGTCCAAGATAGTCCCATATAACCTCTCAAGAGTGATACATTTAAATCAGCACTCCTTTATTTTCTTATAATGATTTATAAGGGGATGCATTATTTTAATAAAAAGGAACTTTATTATGTAGTATCGAGCAGTTCTTTTTAAATCTTTTTTCTGCAGACTAAGAGACTGTTTCCATATAAGCCTACTATACATAAATAAAAACTCCATGATGAGAGAAAAACATTTCCTACTGATTATCTTCGTTAAACGAGCTTGGCTACAGCATATGAACTATCTAAGAAGGAATTGTAATTTGAGACTGCTCAATATATTATCCAAAACATAATTAAACCCGTTCCTGCGATATGTAAAGCAGTGATGCAGTGATCCAATTCAAGTTGCATTTTAGCAACTAATATTTGAATTCTATAACTCTCTCAATTATCAAGATGGTGGATCCGAGTCAAAAACCAACCCTTAGAATGACTTTCCATAAGACCAGTCGCTAACCTATACTGTGAAGCGGAAATTTCTTCCCTAGAACTAAAAAGAGCCACATCTTGTCAAATTTTGTAACAAGCTCTCTCGTCTTTACACTAACTAGACTACTTAATCAATGCAGAAATGAAGAAAGATCAATATTAAGAAAGCGTCATATATAAACCATGTTGTCATCTACACCGATAATGCTAGAAGAAATGACCATGTGCGGGCTAATTTAACGTCTCCCTTAATTTACTCTTATCGCCTTCTTCTGACAACAGAAGCTTGGATGGAAAATTTTGATGTATACACCGTATTATTCTGATCTTGTTCCATCTGACTACTATTTATTCGAGTCTCTGCAAGTCTCTCTTAACATATTACATCTGGCTTCAAAAGAGGCTTGTGAAAATATGGGCAAAGAATTATTCATTGGTGATTGAAATGTCAGTCACCAAAATCAAAATAACTTTTTTCTCAATTCATAATATTTGTATTTTTGTATATTTATTATATATTATTGTTAATTTAATGGATCGTATAATTTACGAATAGAAATTTATAAATCCAACAGCAAATTCAATAATAAAAAATCCATTTTTTCGAAAATGGATTGATGTCGATTGACAACACAATTTCTCTTTCTTAAATCTACAGAATGTTAGAAAACTTCAATAACAATGTTTAACGTAGGTTAAACAAAACGAAAATGATAAAGTTACCATTAGTTAATTAGTTGACATTTGTACTATAACTAACTAATGGATAATAAAAAATCAGTAACGAATCTGGAGTTATTAACACTGTGCTAATGGTATTGCCAATAAATCCATTAAACGAAATAGGTTAGGTAACAGTTTAATTATTAACAAAAGGTTTCTTGGGGATTTCTTTGTCTGCGTTCTGTTTTGTGGAAAGAAAAGATAATTAAATCAAAAAGTTTTGCAATCTGGAAACTTTGGAAATGAATTATATACTTATATATAAAATACGGCAAAGCTTTTTCATGTTTCCCAACGTAGATTTTGTGTTTAATTACTCAAAACGTTGTAAAATTAAAAATAAAATAAGATCATTAAGAAAGCACTCCAATAAATTATTAAATTTCTAAAATATTGCTTTAATATAGTGATATAGTCCTTCTTCTTGTGCGAAAGTGCTAGTTTAGTACTAGTTAATAATAAATCCAATTTGAACCCATGGGGTGTAATTATAGGGCTTTACAATTAATTGTCATATAACTTATCGCCATATAACCAACGAAGAACTGCACGATGATCTTGATTTCGTCTTAAAGCATGAAATAAGCTAACTAAATCACAGCAACGTGATAGCAATACAGTTAATGGATAACACGCAGGAAATCAGAAGATTAAAGCCAAACAAACCGCACGAACTTCTGTGTTACACTTAATTTTAGCTTATGTAGTCTAATTTAATTTTAATTTGAAAAATACACAATGCTGTGTTTATTCCATACCCACATTGTGTATTAATACAAGTACATTAGAAAGGATATATAATATAAGATGTAACCTTTACAACATTCTCAGATTCTCGTGCGGTCTAATAAAAATCTTCTTGCGGAAATACATATTCGATAAAAGTAAAGATATCTAGAAATCAGAATTAGTTATATACAAAAAAAATAAAAACACTGTTAGAGTTATTTGAACTTTCCATATCATCTTATACATAACGTAATAGTGCAACCTTCAAACGACAGTACATTTTTATAATAGTTTGGCGTTCAAAGTTTCAGAGTTCAAATCTATTCGATGATTACTGGCTAAAGAATGATTCAGAGAAAGCAGTTTGTTGAAACTGATGAATATTTAAGTCAAATAAATTTACCTAAAGGTATTAAAATATTAGAACTTGCTAATCAGTTAAATGTGCGATGTGATAGTGAACTGCGTATAGCAAAACCTTTAACACCATTCGGTCTCGTAGCAACTTTCGAAGATTTACAATAAGATATTTTCGCCATAAAATTACTTAATGATATGAACAATAATAAGAATTACCCACTGGGCAGATTGCTGAACAAATAAGGGTTATAAAAAATATATAATTAAAATATAGAGCAAAATAAATAATAAATAATAATAGAAAACATTCTTTGAATGCTGCTGAACCATCTTAGTGTGTTATATTTAAATCAGACGACAAAGAAGCCTTTTAATTAGCCGTTAATTAGCAGAACCTTTTGTAAATGCACTGTCAGAGAAACGACATCTCTGAGTAGCTTCACAGATCCGTCGGCTTGGAGTTTTTTATTAATAATATCCAGACAAGGATAGCCATATCGTAGGCTTTCGCTCTCTCCCCAGAGAGAGAATCGCACAATAAAATATTCATATATTAGAAATCCCAGGTCGATTTGTAAATATTTTATTTGCAATACGTGGATACCAACCAATATTTTATTTAGGAAAATATAATTTGTTTTAATCTCGCATAATTCAAAAGATTAGATACTTGAAAGTAGTTGTACGATACTAATTTAAAGAAAATAAATATTAAATAGGAGCTTATAACTTAAATTAAATTTTAAAAATTAAAAATTTTCGTCAAAACTTATATTTGATTATCTTGCAAAGGATGGACGGAAATTAATTACAGGGCGTCCGGAATGTTATGATTTATTTTGAATGGAACTTAACGATTTAGTATTTTGAAATAAACATTTCGATATATCGAAATTGTCGATATTGTTTTGTGGTGGCCATGTTTTTTGGTAACGTCTGTTTAAGCCATGGTTTATTATTCATTCACATTTGGCTCCCTGGTGCATCACCCGGCAAGTTACATGAGTAATACGTCCAAATGAAAAAAAATTGTTATCAAAATAAGCGTTGCACATTAATTTTAGTTGAAGACACAAACACATGATGCATTTCTAGAGGAATGACTATGCTAACAATAACAATAAAGATTCATTAGCTGACAATACACCCAAAAAATTATTTTCTGTAGGTTTCTGGATAGCTCATTTATTTTGTCATATTATACAATATGAACAGTACAACATGCGATTCCAGCAAGATGAACGCTATGATAACCATTCCGCATAAGAGATTAGATGGTATGGTAGTATCTCACATAAATAACTTGAATTAATCTCCAAGGTGGTCTGATTTGATCCGAATAGATTTGTGTGATTTTTTTGAAATCGCAGATTTATTGTAATAAGCCACAACCGGTGCCCCTAAAATCAATATAAACTACGTAATTGCTTAAATTCAATTAGAACTATGGGGAAGAGTCATTAAAAAGCGGATACGTGCTGGCATAAAAAGATAGGCATATTTGAACAAAATGTTATATGCCATAGATAATAAAAAAATAATATCGTTGATACCTCACGCATATTATTTCGTTACATCTACAGCCCGTTCAAGGAAACATCTAATGCACATCATCAATATTTATAATGTCAATACTTCACAATTTTGCCGCATCAACTTTGATTTACAGCGTCTGCCCGTTTATAAGATCTAATTATTATCTTTAATATTTTAAAGAAATTTGTAAACATTTGGTAATATGGTCTACTAGTGCCAATCCATATCAAATTTTGATAGATAATTCGGTTACATGTTTCGACGTATCGGACACCAATCTATCTCTTTTTAAGTAGGATAAAATGGGGAGAAAAACTCCGCTAGGGGTTTAAAACAAATTTTGCAGTTTTACAAACTGCAGTTGGCAATTAATTAGGCCTCATCTATGAAATGCAATGGCCGTTTTACTGGATGCCCTATAGTGTCAAAAAATTACATGTGGGGAGATAGTAAAAAAATAGAAGTGAAAACTTTTTAAACCGTTTTTAATTAATCAAAACCAACAAGAGATACAAAATAACAGCAGTAAGATGTAAGTTACTGAATTTGCATTAGTAATTACAAAGAAAGATTTGATATTATGTAACACAAAATTATTTAGTTCAGTTATTTTAGCACAATAAAAACAATTTAAATGCTTCTAAACTGATTAGGCAGACAACAATCTAATTTACATTTGGGGTTAATCAATTTTCTAAATTTGCTTAAAAAAACTTCAGTGCTTAAATAATATCTGAATTAGTTTAGTGGTTGTTAATTTATAATAAATTATATAAAATTCTCTATTAATATACCATTCTAGATATTTTCCATTTAAAATGATATTCTCTTGAATGATTAATAATAAATGAGATATACAATACAAAAAACATATAATAAAACACACCATGGGAAATTAATATCAATTAATAAAATCACAGCCGGCTTGGTTGGCGCAGTGGTAAAGGCGACAGGACGGTCCACCTACACTTGCGATTATCGCGGGTTCCAATACTACTGGGGCATGGTCGTGAAGTTATGTTTGTAATTGTTTAATGTTTGTGATTGTCCAAGGCAGGAGTGCAAAATCCGGCCAAGAAAATGATCCCAGCCACGCCAGTAACCAGACTGGGTAAGACCGAATGTCTTCTGGGATGATTTCTAAGTTGGTCACTCGTCAGCCCGTGGTTCGGAGCCCACGATAAACTGTAGGTCCATTCCAAATAAACCCCTAGTTGGTAAAAGGAGACTTTGAAACATATATATATATATATATATATATATATATATATATATATATATATATATATATATATATATATATATATATATATATATATATATATATATATATATATATATATATAAATCTAAAATATATAAATAAAAAAAAAAAAAAATATATATATATATATATATATATATATATATATAAAACGCTATTATTTTAATAATTTTCTATCACCATAACAATACAAAATTTTATTTTCTTTTCTACTTATACTTATACTGATCAGATGACAATTGAATGAGCGGATGAAAATTTATCTGCATTATCATCAAATTATCCGCATTCAATTATAATTTATTCAAAATTCATGACTTAAATTATCTAATTTAATGTTGCATGGTAAGGGGAATTTCAAAAACTAGAAGTTCTATGAAAATGAAAATATTGTCATTTGAACTTTACACAAACTGCCACTTTACACTTTTAGCCTAGATTCAGTGGTATAGATCAATACAAATATATATAATAGTTTGAGTAAATATTTACTTTGCGAGTATTGCGAAACTTATTTTAACTTTATTTTTTATTGTTTCCAGGTAAAAAGCCATTAATTTCCTTAAATAACATTGCCGAATTACAATGCATTATTTTTATAACTCATTTTTACCAAAGGATTACCATAAAAAGATGTTCCAGTTGATCCAACAAATTTTACTACTGTTTAAATATTTGCGCTATTTGTCATAACTAAAGCACAAGCTTATTTATTACTTGTTAAAGTTATTATATGTATTTATTGCATTAGTGTATTCCTTAGAGTATCAAAGTACTTGAAACGCTTGTTTACACTGGTCAGAATGCTAATATATATGTTCTGTTGCAAATTTATTTAAAAAATATATCGAAAATGAGACCAGTGTTCAATGACTGTTACAGATGCTCGATATTGCGGTATGTTTTTTCTAGATAATCAACCGAGAAAAATATCTCAATATAAATAAGTGTAGCGAATATATCTATTCTTGTTTAGGTTCCACGTACGAGTTGGTATTTTCATACCTGAAGCTAATGAAGAATAAGCAACATTCTGCTCTGATTTATTCCCATACTGAAGAAGCATTATAATTACCTTTTGTCAGGATATATAACTAATTATGATTCTTTGGTTAAAGTTATGCAAACTCAGTATTCCCATTAATAGTAAGGCAATAAAATAATTTCTAAATCTGTCATTATATGTAGCTACTTTCTATTAATAAATACACTTAATAATTATTCGTGTTCTTTTAATTCCACTGAATATGAGTTTTTAGACCATTAATTAATTATTGTTGTTGTTTTTTAGGTTGACAGATAAGCCATATAACTATTTTTCAGTACGAAGTCTAGTCAATCTAGAAAATTGATTCTTTCATGATAAAATTTACCGACCTAAAAAAACGAAAAATTAAAACATTTAAATCAAATTGTCGGTCATACTTGTCATTCTAATAACAACTTTTTCATATTTAGAAACAAATAGTACATTATAATTTATACATTGCAATTATTTGAAAAAATAAATTGCATTTTAATTTAGTAAAAATCTATCTTGAAAAAGTATTGAAAAATGGAGTTTTAGGTATCGCATATCAAGAGTTGGTCTGGAAATGAAAAACCTAATAAGTGATTTAAAAAATTTTAAAAAATTTAAAACTTTTATTTTACTTATCTACCCATACCTCACTGGAATTCACCACCTTATATTATATACACAGTGTATAAGCATAGTATATATTTCACATCCCTTATATTAAGCCTATGATATCAGTTGATCGCTACACGATTTTAACATAAAAGTTATTGATCTTATATACAGAAAGGTTGACCACGCCTGCCCTAAATCATGAGATTTAAGACCACATAATCTTCTTTTATGGCATTATATGAAGTCAAAGGTCTGTAGTAACAATTACATCATATACAATAAGTAATATGATACAAATGCAGTGAATAAAATGAGAATGAAATATGCAATCCGAGTTGAAAACGAATTTTACGTTATTACAAGCTGTATTGGGCATTATATTCGACGTCATCTATGACATACATTGGCTGGAATTTATTTAATAAGAAGAAATTTAATTAATATAATAATTTAATTAAAATTTTGTAAATAAATATATTGTTAATATTAAAATAATTCATTTAATATTATGCTTTTACTTTACGCTTACAAAACCTAAAAGAACTTCTAGTCAACAAAAAAGAAAATGTTGAAAAATATTAATCAATGTCCAGATCTAATAAAGTTTCGTACTTGTTCAGAATTAATTTTTCATTGAGAAACCTAATAACAGTCGGGAATATTTAATCTTGCAATGTAAACATGTTTATCGGCTTTTTATTTTTAGATCTTATATCCATTTTTAACCTTAAAGAAAAAATTTAAATGAATACTAAGATTCTTCAAAATTTATTTAATAAAAAATCCACTTAACCAAGCAAATTGTTCGAAGAATTTCACTCCGATATGCCGCATCGTTTCCTTCGTTTTCCTTGTTCTTTTTGGTATCCATATCTGGACCGAATCCAAATATTTGGACAAGGCGGGATACACAAGACTGCAACGGCTTCGGTTACAGTTTATAAAGCCGGCGACTTAATAAAACAAAATTCGTTATAAACATGTTAGGGAGAAAACATCCGTTCAAACCGAAATGATGGGAATCTGAATATATATCAATCGTTATGTTTGTTTATTGAATATTAATAATAACTATTATTAACCAAATGTTGTGAGTGTCATTTTCTTCTCGATTATCTAAAATTATATGCCATAAAAATACATATACCGATATACATTATACAAAGATTTAACAAACTTTATTTGAATTTTTTACGCATTTTTTAAAGATAAATGAATTTAATACTATTATTATAACTATATTTATATATACATCACGTTAGACAAAAAAACAGATCAGACCTAAAATCAAAGAACTGTACTAATTCGTTGACATAAGATCAAATACATTGGTTCATCGGTAATAAATTGATTTAAAAATTAATATTCTACTAAGCATACCTAATGTAAGATTTAATAAAAAATACTTTTATTTGTGTATTTTTAAAGAGGAAAAATATTCAAACGTATATATTTGCTAAGCAAAATTTGAATCTAGTCCGTATTATTATCAGTATGTTCAGGATACAAGAAACCATTAATAATTACGAGTATATGTATAAATTCCAACATTATATAATCACAAAATATTAATATTGATTAAAATTTTATTTATATTAGAAGTAATACGAAGTCAGAAAACATTTCTAATTTGATCATAACCATGCTAATCATAAAATGCAACTTATAAATTACGATTGATCATTCGATATAACATATGGACTGAGAAGTATCGGGCCTAACACATAGATAGCGCTAGTTTTATTACATTCACCGATTTTTTTAGTTAGTATTAACCTTCAAAAGAAAGCTGTTGAAATTTGATGATATTCTACTCATAAGTTTGTGTGTAATTGTGCTAAGAGTGACACTACTTTTGTTATTTTCAAAACAATGGATTAAAACCAATTTCATGTTTAATTTTACACTGCTTCTTGATGGGAAAAATACCGTTCAAACGAGGCAATAGCTTTAGGCAAAAGTGTTATAGGGACTCCGCTCCATCAGAAACAGTAATAAAGCGTTGGTTTGCGGACTTCAAACCTGATCGTAAAGACACCGGTGATGCAGAACGCAGTTAGAGTTCAAATAAGATGGTAACATCAGAAAATATAAAAAAAATCCACAAAAATGTTTTGAACGATCAAAGTTGGGTGAGTTAGCTTACAACGTAATGATATCAAATGAACGTACTTTATATGAGCATTTGACTATGAGAAAACTCAGTTCAAAGTAGGTGCCGCGTTTGGTGACTGTTGACCAAAAACTAAAACGTGTTGATGATTCTGAGCAGTGTTTGGCCATGTTTAAACGTAACAAACTGGAATTTCTGCATCGATATATAACAATGAATGAAACATAGACCCATCACTTCACTCTGAAATCAAAACGATCAACATCTGAGTGGACAGCAACTGATGACAGCCTATTTTGAGACAAAATATAAATCGTTCTACAAAAGTGGTGTAGAAATTTTAGAGCAGTGCTGGAATGAATGATTGTGTGGAGGATGATCTTGATGGAGATTACGTTGATGAATAAAGTCAATTTTGAAAAAAAGTACGTTTTCTTTGTTATTCCTGGGACTTTTCAGTCCATGAATTAGAATATATATAGAATCAAACATAAAAAAAACTAAAAATGTGTTAAAAGACATTTTTTCTTAAATAATTATAATTTAACCTGTCACTATCAGAATTTTATTATGTTCTATTCGACTTCGAAAACAGTATTATCATCAGATTTTTAGGTTGTAATAGGTTTTGATTCGTGAACTACCTTCAAATCGGTAAACATAAACTTTTGGACCAGTTGGATACAACATCATGAAATAACTACCAATGTATAGGCATATAAGATATAGCACAATCACACAACGTACGACTAGCTTCAACATACAGTTTATTCACTAGGTTTAGCTCCCTCTGACATCATGGTGGTATTTTCATATTCCAAAATATCGTGTGATGAAAAATGGTTTTCATCAAAAGAAAAGGTAATATCCAAAGTAGTAGTGAAGTTACTTCTTCTCAATTTAAGACCTCAAAATGTCGCAATCTAGCCACATTTAACTTCGACTTTTAGTTTATTTTAGTTTTTATATATTACAACATTCTAATTCAAATAAATTAATGAAACAAAAATATTAATTTTCTTTATAAAATATAATTTATTTTATTTTTATAGTTTACTGTTCATTGCTACCTTTGATAGATTATAGCTTCTGTAGATATGTATTTTTGTAGACTTTCTAGAAAACCATTAAAATAATGGGATCTTTATAATTGAAGATTATATTATTTTAAGAATTATAAATCCATTTTTTAATATAAAGCTTTCGCCAAAATTTTCCTTTTACAATGGCCTAACCAACTTATTGAATATCAAATAAAGCGTCAAGCTAGGGTTTTCCGCAAAACGCTTAAACACATGTCAATATCTTACTGTTTCTGCTCATCGCATTCAGTCGTAGACATTACATTCAGAACATTAAATCAATAGCCACGTAATATTCACAATCTTATATATGGAGGAGATGAGATATTTGCAATTTTTGTTTGCTATCTGTTGTTAGAAAATCGAAAAAAGAAAAACGATCCTTGAAATGTATCAAATGATTTACTAACAAAACCAAACAAATGTAAGTAAAGTGTAAGAGAATTTATCATAAAAATCGTTATAAAAATGTAAAAAAAGACTAATGTCATTTTATTTAAATTGTTGCTTGTCACCTGATATATAACTATAAAATGGTTTAGTTTTCTTAGCATTTAAAAGTTTTCGAATATTTTATTTACATGTTACTATCAGGAAGCTTTACATTGTCACAGGCAAATATGTATTTAATTACACGGAATAGAAAATATTCAATTGCACCTACATATATTTACAATAAAAAAGAAAGAGAATTAAGTAAAATAAACATAAAATGTAAAATATAAACATAAACCACCATTTATTCGGTTTTCTACAAAACTCTTAATGATATAAAGAATTGCTTAAAAAGAAGTGTGAAGGCACTTACGTCAAGTATATCATTAATTATCGTTTGAAATGTATAAAATAAATGTTTGGTTTTGGAAAATATATTTTAATTATAGTTTGGTAAATTAAATCATTGATATAATAGTGTTATATATATACAGTGTCTATCCAGAAATAAAGTTGCCAAAGACCACAGCCATACCAGCCATAATAGAATTTTCTATTGTTAAGTGCTAAATCTCGCACTTCTGTAATTCGCTTTTTGCGGCTTTTTGGGGTTATGGGAAACAAAACGCGGATGTTCCATTTCACGCATCATTCACGGCTGCCAGTCGCAAAGAAGTTCAAACAATTCCTTCTGCTGGCATAGAAGTGTATTTTGGTATCGTAAGGATCAATTTCACACAACAATTATTGTTCACCGAGAACGATTGACAGCCAGCTGCTTCACAACAACACATCTTCCCTCAAACGCAGGAAACTTTGTCTGTCATCTACAATCTACTTTACAGTACGGATCTCGCGCCTTTTGATTATCAATTGTTCTTGTAGTTAAGGGAAAACTTGACGGAATTATGCTTCTGGAGCTGAGGTGAAACGTTTCCTAAATGTATTGGCAGGGAGTTTTTCGGCATTGGAATGTAGAAATTGAAGCACTGTCTACAACAACGCGTAGGACAAAATGTTTATTACGTAGAAAAATATAATAAACTTTGTGTCTTCCAACGATATACATTTCTATGAGAATAAACAATGTTATCTATTTGCAAAATTGGTGGAAGCCTTAACAGGTCAACTGAAAAGTCCCCGGTCTACCATAATAAAACACATTTTTTTGGAAAAAATAGTTTTTTTATACAACTTAATTCCCTTCCAGGGTGATACACTGATTATAGCGACCCTTCAAATTTTCGATACCATTTTTGTAGTACTATTTGTCCTTTGCTTCAAAATAGGCCTCAGTTTCAGCTATCAACTCTTTATTCGACGAAACTTTCTTCACAGCGAGCATTGTTTTGAGATCTAAATACAGGAAAGAGTCGCTGAGGGCCAGATCAGGAGAATACAGTGGATGAGGAAGCAATTTGAAGCCCAATTCATGGATTTTTGCCATCGTTTTCACTGACTTGTGACACGGTGACAATAACGCTATATAATGTCGCTGTTGATGGTCCTTCCATTTTCAAGGTAATCAATGAAAATTATTCTATGCGCATCCCAGAATACAGACCCCATAACCTTGCCAGCCAACTGTTGCGTGTTCCCACGCTTTGAAGCGAGTTCATCATGTGCAGTCCACTAGGATGACTGTCGATTGGAGATCGGAGTGAAGTGATGGAGCCATGTTTCATCCATTGTCATAAATCGATGCAAAAACTCGGGTTCATTATGCTTGATCATCTTCAAACACTGTTCCGAATCATCAACTCATCGTTGTTTTTGGTAAAAAGTGAGCCCGCGCGTCACTCACTTTGCACAGAACTTTCTCATACCCAAATACTCGTGAATGATATGATATTGATATCTTTAGAGTGTCTGCTATTTCATTCAATGTTTCGTCGGTAACAACATCTTTTTGGCGTTCATTACGTTCACCGTCTTCGGTGCTCATTTCACCACGTCTAAACTTAGCATACCATTCCTTGATGGTTGATTTTCCTGGGGTAGAGTCCAGAAACTCCGCATCAAGCCAAGTTTTTGCTTGAACTGTATTTATTCCCTTCAAAAAGCAATATTTTATCAAACCGCGAAATTCCTTTCATCCATTCACAATAATAAAAGTTGCTTCACTCAAAATGCCATAATTCATAAACTAGTGATCCGACAGCGGTCAAATTTATACACGCATCTTCTGAGCATTAGGACTAACTAAAAATAGATGGATTTAATTCTAGTAGCGCCATCTATTGGTCAGGCCGGAGACTTTTCAAGTGACCTGTTATTTTTCAATCAACACTCATATAAATCTATTCACTCCATTTCTGGAAATTCCAGAACAATATGTTATATATCTTACGTAAATCAAATATTATCCAAAAACAAACATCTTTTTCATTATTATTTTTTGATCAATATATCAAAAACATTGTCCGGAAAGAAAATATTTTTATGGGACTCGAGCAAACTGCCATCAATCGGACCGGAACGACTGGGTAAATACGTTGGGGACTGACAGTATTTGATAGAGAGATCGTTATCGGTACATCCCCAGGCTATTTTGCTTTCGCCCGCTACTCGTATGCCCTCCCAGCTCTCCACCATCTCCCTGCCATTACGGAAGTAAAGGTTTTACGTTCAATTCTCATAAATTTTCGAAGGTGACTTGGCGCGTAAATACCGTGTTATCCTTTTTCTGACGCCTTCCGCAAATGAGTTTCAAATTTCAGTTGTACAACGAAAAACACTACCGCATAGGATCTTTTGTTATATCTGTTCAGGCGATGACGAAGAAGGCTTTTGAATCCCACCACAAAAAACGTGCGAACAAAACGGGTTCAAATTACCATCATTATTTAAAGACGTAATTGTGTGGTTGGGCTATGATGTTAATTCGAAGATATATATGCACAACGCTAAATGAAATACGAAAAAATCGATACCAACGTTGTTTTTTTGTTACACTTCTCTTTCTGTTTAACTTCATGGATTCTAATTTTATATTTTTCTGTTAAACTGTCCATTTCCATTTTAATACAGGATTGAACCAAATAATCAATCAGTTAGTTACTAGCTAAGTTAGTTATTGCTTAATAAGTTATATTTACTATATTATTTTATCAAATAATAGCTAATTTTTTATTGATCCCATAAATGGTTGGGTAAATGGAAAGTTTTGAATATTGAGGGTTGAAGTAAACCACAGTTAAACAACTTAACATCATAGTTAGTAGATATTCTAGTCACGTTTTAAAATAGTATTATTCTAATACTAGAAAATATTATATTGCATTGGAGAGCCTGATACTTACTAGGGGCGTTGGTTACCGGAAAAAGATATCGATATTTCGTTATATGGATAATTTAAAAAATATTAGTATACCGATATATCGGAGAAAAAAAAATCGATATATTTTTTGCAAGTAGTGATATTTTTGATGGACTTTTAAATAAGTTCACGTTCGGTTTCAAGTGACAAAATTCACCAAACATTTAAAATTAAATACTAGTTTTAAAGGTTTATTAAAAATTATATTTAATTTATTTTGAAAATATATCAAAAAATATTGACTAAAAAAATATAGATACATCGGCCAAAAAATATCGATATTTGCATCCCTACGTATACAAATAAATCAGACAGTTTCGACATATGTTTGCATTAATAACTAAAATAATTTTCTATATCTATATCATAGAATAATAGAAAATAAAGAAATTTAGAAGTGAAAGTTATATGGAAAAATCGGGTTCCACGTTTGAGCTTTTCGGAATCCCCGTTACGCCGCCAAATGTAAATGAAAAATGCAACAGCTATATGAGTGTTTCTCTTTCGGCCTCGGTATTAATAATTCTAATCTAAGCAGTTAACGGTCATTTTTTGGTGATATAATTTGTATTGTTTATTTACGTCAAGTTTTTCGGTATGTGTTATTATATATATTTGACAATTACTTTAGATTATTCTGTGTATTTTAATTTATTGAATGTAATATAACAAAAACCTTAAGGGGATGTCTTATGATCTTCTATGTAGGTCCAGGAAAGTTTGTAATCATTTTAAAGATGAAGACTATAGACCAAAATGTGGAAAGCCATGGCTGAAACAAGATGTACTGCCTACTAGTAATTTAAATAGTAAGTATTTTGTTAAATAATAATGATTTATTGCATTGAAGTAATTAAGCAATATTTATTGAGATTTTCTACCTTTACTACAAGACAAGGAAAATATGCCCCCAATGGCAACATAGTAGACAACAACAAGATAGATATATAGGAGATTCTTCTACCCCAACAAGACCCAGAAGTAAGTATATAATAAGAAACTTATGTTTATTATTCGAGAATGCAGGTTCTAGCTTGTAATTTATATGTTCATTTACAGATAACTCAGCCTGTCCCATCAGTTTTGTTTCAGTTTGAATGAAAAACTAATGGCTTTATCCTTATTGAAATGCAGTTGCAGAGGATATAAACTGTTATCAAAGATATTCTACTTGCCTTCTAGAAGAAAATTAATGCAGATAAGATTCCTTTTGGCTGCTGCAGTAGTAACCTCTCATTTTGGTCGTTAGTTCAGAAACTTGACTATATAGACCGAACTGTAATTGTCATATTTGATGAAATATACTTGAATTTATGTAGGTTGTTAATTTAGTTGATTCTAAAAAATAATACAAGAGAACCGTTAATAGTTATATTATCTTATTTTAATGTTTGTTTAAGGTTTATTTTAAATTTTATAGAGAAGATAATATCAGTGGATTACTTCAATGTCTGATTATATCAATGTCTCAATGTCTTTATGGCCAAGGAAAATTAATGTAATTGTAATATATCAATAAAATATATTTAAATATATTTATTTTTTTATTTTCCCAGTAAAACTAAAAGAACTTTTTTAATTTCCCGCTCAAATTTTCAAAATTCCCGCTAAATAATTTTAAATTTCCCGCCGAACTAACTGTCATACGGCGCATGCCTAAGCGCCATCACACGGAGATTCCGAGCGTAACTTAGAGCCATTTTTAACATAGGAGATGCGCTTGTAAGTTCTTTATTTTATGATCTATATATATATATATATATATATATATATATATATATATATATATATATATATATATATATATATATATATATATATATATAAATTAATCTCTGTTAGTCTCGCTAGAACTCGAGACCGATTTGGATAGTTTTGGTTTTCAAACATTCGTAGAATCCAAGGGAAGGTTTATTTGGTAAGAAATTACAAATACTTGGCAGGAAAGTAATAAAAACAATGTTGCTTCCCCATACAAGGTGTCGTGTATATATATATATATATATATGTATGTATTAATATATGTATTATAATTATAATATTTAAAACATATTTGTTAAATATGTTATAACTGTCTGCCAACGGTAGCTAAACCAGTCCACAACGTATTATTATATAAAAATTGAAATATGTAGAGAACGTCTATGGTAAAGCATACTTTGTAAATGTTATTATCATAAAAATTATTACAATTATTAACAATTGGTACTTCATTATTAACAATGTCAATGAGAAGATAACCTGAGTTAGGTCATCAAAGTCAATCAAATGCGCGATGAGTTACCACATTGATGAATAGCGGGAGACAGAAAATCATAATAAGAATGATTGAAACTAAAGTGGATAACTTAGAATGCAACCAGTTTGTACATATCAAACACAACAACAGCGAGCACGATACAATTAAAGTGAGCGGTTCCGCAAATGTTCTCTTGTGATACAGGAACGAGCACCATTCCACATCGATCCAGAAATAGATTTTGGTGCTTATAAATCAGTTTTATCTGGTAAATTGACAATTTGTAAGGAATCAAAATACAACAGAGGTGAATCTACTGGGTTATGTTATAAGATTCAAATCATCAGTTCTTATAAACATATTCCAGATCCGGAAATTGATAGATTTTATGCTCACAATTCAACAGTAAAATGAACTATGATCTGTGATGTCAATAGACATCTGCGTAATACTTTTATTTAGTTTTAGCAGCCTATAATGTATTACGCCTAGCAGATCCCAAACATATACTGAACACGGGTTTAGAACAGTGAATATATCTCTTATCATTGGTGTCGATGGGGATGACTCTCCTGTAGTAGCCAACATCTTTTTGCGCTTGGTACTGTCATATTCAATCGATTTTTCACAGCCAAACACAATACTCCACAGAAAACTTTGGCGGTTTCTCTGGGAAGCAAGAACACGGACGATGTTGAAACGGCTGTTGAAGCCATTTTCAGTCTTCGAGAGTTTCAGCTAGGTTTTCGTCCAATAAGTCTTATAATATATATTCAGCATCATCATAAGTTTCTAAAAGTGTTTGATAGGTTTCGCACATTAATAGGTATTAGTAGTAGGCATTAATAGTTATAAATGTTGAAATACAGTTTTGAACTTTCCATTATGTAACTTAATAATACTAAATGGAAAAGTAAATGTTATTTTATGTAGAAAAATGTCAAAACCACAGCTAATAACTAATATAATGTAATATCAGGACAAACAATGTAAAACTAATATTAAGTTATATCTTTAAAAATCACTAATTACTTTTTACAATACATTGTGCACAATTATACAATTACATTACTATATATTGTAAGCAACCAATATTTTATTTCTAATTCATCCATAATGTATCTCGATTGATGCATTCCATATCCGTCAGGTTTTATTATAGATAACTAAATTATTTTGGCCATCCATATGCCAATTTTTAATGCAGTTAATGTTTATGCAATAAAACAGTCACTAATGTTTATCACAAATCAATTTCCAGTTTTATTGATTATTTTATTTCCAATTAGCATCTTGATATAAAAAATAATGATTATAATAAAAAAATTATTTCTTGTAACCTGCCGAATAACTTGTCCAAAATCACTCATTCAGTATAATATTTATGATGTTTTATAAATAATATTATAACTTATTAATTTTGTATTATTTTTTATAAATTCCTTCTCCATATGGGTTGACAAAAGCAAATTTTATTAATCCAATTTTTCAACACATTGCAGATTCTCTTTGGCAATCCATTTCGATATCAAATTACCACTGGGCTCTGTATGACCAAACTTAATAACATTGAAACCAATGTTCCTTCTTAAGGTTGTTAGCATATCTCTGTAATTTTGTAGTATGTAGTATGTTTATTTTGTATGTTGTTATTATAATATTTCAAGATGAATAAAATAAAGATCACGTATTAATCAAAATATTTTCTTCAACCTATCTATCCTATCTATCCTATCTTTCTGGCAACATCACAATAGCCTGTGAAAAGAAATATGTTGTTTTTCACTTCTTCAATTGCAGAATTTCAAACTACGTATCATCCAAGCCATGCAGAAAATTATAAAAAGTGATATTCAGAAAAATCAGACGGGCGAGCGTCGTAATGCAACAAAATATCTTTCCGTTCGTTACTTGATATTGTTGGCATTTTTACGGCAATACTTCAGTAAAATGTTCGTTCAGTTCAATCTGTTCAATCTACGTCGGTAGACATCAACAGCAACAGTTCCGTTCGGCTTTAGCAACTCGCAATATAGCCGTAAATATTTCGCATCGGTTTCGATGTGGATGACTCTCTTGGATTAACGCATACATTTTTAGGCTTGGAATTGTTGTAGTAAAACATCGCCCCCACTTTTCAGTCAGAATACGCCGCAGAAAACTCTTCTTTTCACTTGGCAAGCAATGAGACTGCGATGTTGAAGAGTTTCGAAATGGCATTTTCAGTCAATTCATGTGTTAGCCACTTTAAATCTCTACCATTACGTGTAAACCTTTGTCAAAAAATTGTCAGATGGGCTTAGACATAATTTATTCAAATCAGACAACAATAATATTAAATGTTGAAAATTCAAATTTGAGTGATCTATGATTAGCATCACAGGTTAAGTGAAAAGTCCCCGGCATGACACATAGATCGCGCTACTAGAATTAAATACATATGTTTTTTAGTTAGCCCCAACCCTCAAAAGCTGCATGTATAATTTTGACATCTGTCGGATCATTAGTTTGTGAATTATAGCATTTTGAGTGAAGCAACTTTTCTTATTGTGAAAAAAATGAATAAAAAGGAATTTCGCCTGTTGATAAACTATTGCTTTTTGAAGGGAAAAAATACAATTGAAGCAAAAACTTGACTTGATGTCGAGTTTCCGGACACTTCCCCAGGAAAATCAACCATCAAGGATTGGTATGCTAACTTTAGACGTGGTGAAATGAGCACCGAAGACGGTGAAAGCACCCAAAAGAGGTTGTTACCGATGAAAACATTTAAAAAATCCATAAAATTATTTTGAATGGCCGTAAACTGAAATTGAATGAAATAGCAGACACTCTAAAAATATCAATTGAACGTGTACATCATATCATTCACGAATATTTGGGTATGAGAAAGCTCTGTGCAAAGTAGGTGCCGCGCGATTTCACTTTTAACCAAAAACAACGGCGAGTTGATGATTCGGAGCAGGTTTTGAAGATGATCAAGCGTAATAAAGCCGAGTTTTTGCGTCGATATGTAATAATGGATATGGACTGCACTCCAGACTGCATACGATGAACCCGATCCAAAGCGTGGGAACACGCAACAGTCGGCTGACAAGGTTATGGCGTTTGTATTTTATGATGTAATTATTTTAATATTTCTGTCAAAGAATGTCCAGGTGATCCAAAAAACTTTGCAGAATTGTAACAATTGACATAGACTCAGCTGAGAAACAGGAATTATTAATCAGGCTAATTTCAATTGAACAATTTGAGTAAAACGCTGTTGAGTAAAATTAACAAAAACAATAGTCCACCGTAAGATTTGAAAGATTTATTATTGCAATACAAATGGGAATTTCCCTTATTCTTATTCAACAGACTTATTCAACAGACTTGGCAGCTTCTGATTATAATTTGCTCGGTTCGATTCATCATAGAACAAGTTTGACTTATTCACTGAACTTTATTCATAAATATGGTACATCCCCAATAAACACTAATTTAAAAAGACAAAAATGATAAAAATGAATTAACTATAATTCTTTCTTTAATATGTAAATATGTATTTTACAGCTTATATTTTCAACTTTTGTACTTATAATATATTTTGCATTTTTAGTAGAAATTACACAATATTATACTACTAAATATGTTGTCCTACCTCGGACAATATACATTTTCTCGATTGTTACATGTAAATAAAATAGCCCCAAACCTTTAAACGTCAAGGAAACTTCGAACCGTGTTATATTTAAATCAGGTAACGAAAGAGCCCTTTAATTAGCAGAGAGATGTCTGCCGTAACGATAATAGCCTTTTCTCTGCATAATTTTAAAGGAAGAACAATATTTTATCAAAATTACGTAATCCTAACGTATATTGGGGATAAGATCTAAACAAGATAAATATAAATTTAATCAAAAATTAAATTAACTGTTAAAAACCCGTTAAAATGTATATTAAAAGTACTTACGTTTTCTGTGTTTTGAGTAAATAATCACACAGTTGGTTTCGAAACTTGATCCTAATAAAAAGACAATCAGCAAGGAAGTAATCGAATAGCAAAACAAAAAAAGGACACTGGATCTCCCGGTTAATGTTTAGTTGACGTATTCGTCGATGCGCGCACGTTGTGGATGCGGAACAATTGAAGATTGCCTACCAACTGGATGGCGATATGCGTAGCTCCGAGCGTACGTACGAATCTGAAGGGTGGAATACGTTGTGTCGGCTCAAGGGAATGCGTTTAGAATAGCGACGGTCCGAGAAAATACGCGCTAAGAAAAAAAGTAGTAAAAGCTATTATTAATTATGAGTTTTAAATATTTTCATGAACAAATAGTTAATGAAAAGGTAATTTTTTACTTATCAATGAATATTTACACAACAGTTTTTTGGAGAAACCTTATGAAATAAGATCACTAGGAATATAAAAATAAAGCAAACTTAATCTATCCAAGATTGTCGATAAGGCACCAAGTAAGTGAACAATAATACCCCGTTATAAAGATATGAATTAACTAAAAATCTAATTTTTGTTATTAATTATATCTTACATTCGATATGTTTAGTACAATCTTAATTAATAAATTAATTTATTACTACTATTCTATTATGCTTGCATTACTATAGAAGCAAGGCGTCTAGGGGATTAATACAACAATATGTATTTCCCAAATTAGAATAAAACTAACATACTTAAGATAAACTTAAAAATACACTTATACACTAAACTAGTTCGTGTAGATGGTTCGCTTCAATCTTCTGATATTGTCCAGTAGCTGAATTGCTTCCACGTTGTTGTGATTTAGCAAACTCTCAAACTCATTCATGTTTTAGCGCGAAATCAACAATCGAATGATTTAATATGAACGTTATATTAAGTGCAGAGTATTAATAAGTAAAATGTAAAAAAAAATTAAATATAACAGGTGGGGTAAAAGTCCCGCTACCATTTTGCTTTAACCATTATGTTGTGTGACGTAATTTCTGCTGAGTGGTAATAATAGAACTATTATTTTCAATAAATATTGTCAATATTTCTACTCAATCTTGTGGCGTATATTTATCCATAATAAAAATTGGACGTCTACACAGCGCAATGGTTAAAGCCAAACTGAGCTAAACATCACATAACCAAAATGGCGCGAAATCAAAATGGTAGCAGGACTTTTGCCCCACCTGAAAAAAAAACGATAGTTCTTTTCGTCACATGAAAACGTTTTTTCAACATATTTACCTTGGAATTTTACAATTCATAATGGAATAATATAATTGAAATTTGAGCTCATATACCGTCTTATTAATTTAATATGATATTACAGTATATATTCGATGTGAATTTTATGTGATTTCAAGGAACCCTCTTTGTGATGTATCTATGAACGGATGAATGTTACTAAAAATCGTTCAGATTAGTGTTCAGACACGGGCGTCGTGCGGAACAATTGCATCCAGTCTACACCAAGAAAACCATCGGCAAGCATGCAAATTAATTGTTAAAATGTTCTACATTCGTTTAATTGTAATTCATGTTCATGTATTAAAACTGCTATTTATAAAATATTTTTAAAAAAAATTGAAGCGACTTCAGAATATAAATAAGGAACTCACTAAAAAATAAAAAATAATCAAAGTTAAATTTTTAACACAAAAAAATTTTTTAAAATAAAATATGTACATAAGAATCGTTGTAGTAACTAAATAGAAATAAACAAAAACCTTAATTAAGCTATCTACTACACGTACTTTACATTCTACTATATACACACAATTTAGCTTAATACCTACCTAAACCTATGTATCTATTTACAATATTATTTTAACTATTACCAACTGATCACTTTGAAGTCGATCCCAGAAGATATCCGGTATTACCCAACCTGGTTACTGGCGTGACTGGGATCATTTTCCTTGTCGGATTTTGCACACTTGCCTAGGATAATCACAAATATTAAACAATCACAAATATAAATTTGCGGCCATGCCCCAGTAAAATTCGATACTGCGACTATCGTAACGATAGGTGGACAGTCCTGTCATCTTTACCACTGCGTCAACCAAGCCGGCGTTGAATGTATCTATTGTAATGTAAATTATTTAATTAACAGATAACGAAATTTATAGTGATTTTAATTTACAATTATTGACAATTATTCGCAGGTTCTGAAAATATTTTCTTATTATTCAAATCACTCACAAATCCCATTCTATACATTTATTGGCGCTGATAACATAATCAGTAAGTACCATCTAAAAATAACAAAAATAACCTCGATTTATAATCGCGATACAGTCAATATCCAACTTTCTTCTCTCGATCCACTTTTTCATAAGCTGTCTATGATCTTGACGGCATAATTTTCGTGAATGTATTAGAACTAGTATTAATTAAAATTAAAACAAAATACGTTTAGTATATAATAGTATTAAACACTCACAAATGTGATAATGGTGAAGTTCTTAATATTAACCAAACAAAATCTATTATGAATATTGAGCACAGGCGTTCCAGAAAACTACCCTCGACAGAAAATTGCATCAAAGAATTAAGAGCATCAGACTTAATTAGCTGTCCTTGTCCTAAAAAGGCAACGAGAACGAAACGCTCCCCTTCAGCCCCAGCGAACGCTTCCGGAGTAAA
Organism: Rhynchophorus ferrugineus; assembly: GCF_030347505.1. NCBI lineage: Eukaryota > Metazoa > Arthropoda > Insecta > Coleoptera > Curculionidae > Rhynchophorus > Rhynchophorus ferrugineus. The sequence continues at coordinate 50,348,523 of NW_027472580.1, forward strand.
TTCTGTTTGCCTTAAAAATAAATTTCAACCAGATAATCATCGTAAAATAGAGCTCAAAGTCAAACAAGAACGTAGGGCTGTCCCCGAAGTACAAACAAATAAAAATTGTATCGTTAAATCGATTACCGAGGGGATATGTTTACCTTTTGGTTTTGGGATAAAATTCAAACAACTGAATTATTTTTTATGTTTATATCCGGTTATTCTTTTCCTGGGATGATCCCGGCTATATAATAAGAATTTAAATTTATCCTTTATATTTTCACCATAACAGGTTCTTGATTTTTTTTGTATATTTATTATACAGAATTATTATACTTAATATAATTTTATTAATATACTTAGTATAACTAGTGATCGCCTTGTGGTCGAAATTCTACCATAGCGTATTAAATTAATCATGTTTCTCTCCTAATAAAGTAAAACAACTAATTTAGGAATGATATGTTACCAAGACTTGCTTTAACAGTATTTTCAATATAAGACCAGATGTATATTTGAGATATAACATTAATTACAGTAACAAACGTCTGTATATTAAAATATATACAAACTATCTCAAAAACTACACACACTAACATCTTTTTAACTGCATTTAAAGATGTATGTAACTTCCATCAACTTTCAATAATTAACATCCTATTAATAAGTGTAAATTACTGAGCCACTGAACATTATAACAAAGTATCATAAGAAAGATTATTTTCAGCTAACTTTAACAACTTCAAGGCATTAAATATAAGTATACATGATATTCCTTTACTTTTATGTTATAAACATAAGTATGTAATAATAAATCAAGTAATAACAGCTCAATTGACAAATCCCCGGCCTAACAGATAGATGGCGCTACTAGAATTAAATCCATATATTTTTAGTTAGCCTCAAAACCCTCAAAAGATGAGTGTATAAATTTGACAGTTGTCGGACCATTAATTTGTGAATTATAACATTTTGAGTGAAGCAACATTTTTTATTGTGAAAAAAATAGATAAATGGGAATTTCGCGTGTTGATAAAATATTGTTTTTTGAAGGGAAAAAATACAGTTGAACAAAAACTTGGCTTGATGCCGAATTTCCGGATACAGTCCCAGGAACATTAACCATAAAGGCTTGGTATGCTAAGTTTAGACGTGGTGAAATGAGCACCGAAGACGGTGAACAGAGTGGACGCCCAAAAGAGGTTGTTACCCACGAAAACATTTTAAAAATCCACAAAATGATTTTGAATGATCTGGAGTAAATTGAAACGGAATGAAATAGCAGACACTCTAAAGATATCAACTGAACGTGTTCATCATATCATTCACGAATATTTGGGTATGAGAAAGCTGTGTGCGTGCCGCGCGAGGTCACTTTTGACCAAAAACAACGACGAGTTGACGATTCAGAGCAGTGTTTGAAGATAATCAAACATAATAAACCCCACTTTTTGCGTCGATATAAGACAATGGATGGACATGGCTCCATTATTTCACTCCGAAGTCCAATCGACAGTCATCCGAGTGGACTGCACACGATGAACCCGCTCCAAAGCGTGAGAAAACGCAACAGTCGGCTGGCAAGGTTATGGCGTCTGTATTTTGGGGTGCACATGGAATAATTTTCATTGACTACCTTGAAAAAGGAAGGACCATCAACAGCGACTATTACATAGCGATATTGGACCGTTTGAAGGACGAAATCGCCGAAAAACGGCCGCATTTGAAGAAAAAGAAAGTGTTGCTTCACCAAGACAATGCACCGTATCAAAAATACATGAATTGGGCTTCAATTTGCTTCCTCATCCACCGTATTCTCCAGATCTGGCCGCCAGCGAGTATTTCCTATTCTCAGATCTCAAAAAAGTGCTCGCTGGGAAGAAATTTTCGTCGAATGAAGAGGTGATCGACGAAACTGAGGCCTATTTTGAAACAAAGGACAAATCGTACTACAAAAATGGTATCGAACAGTTGGAGGGTCGCTATAATCGGTGTATCACCTCTGAAGGGATTTATATTGAATAAAAAAAACTTATTTTGACAAAAAAAAAGTGTTTTACTATGGCAGGCCGGGGACTTTTCAATTGATGTGTTACATGTTTGTATATTAAAACAGAGAATATATGAATAAAGCAATTTTGAAATTGAAATTTAACTTTCGACACGATATTAAAACAATTAGGTAATTTATTTTTTACAAATTGGAAATGTATATTAAAGGAATGAATTTGCAATCATTAAATTAACTATTGATGTTTAAAAACGTAAGTCCATAAGGTAAATGTCAAAATACCTGTAATAATCATTAAACACCTATTTGTCCTATGTATTCCATCTATGTAAATTAAGTAGTTAGTTTCATTTTCAATTTTTTCGAACTATTTTCATTACTTCTTTTATGCATTCATATTATCCTTAAATGTTATGCATATTTCTCAGCTACAGTAATTACAAAGTATATTACAAAACAATAAATACACCAGACTTATTAAATTATAATTTGTTTACCTACTTTTAAAAATGAAATTGCATTGTTGCTTGCTTATTTATTTCTCGATTCCGCCCTTGCAGATAACATCATCTTTATTTTGTCTTCTATGGCTTTCATTTCAACTCATCAACAAATGAGGGATTAAAATCCTATGAAACTATTTTATAACTATTAATGTTCTAGGCACCATTCATCTTAGTTCTTGATGCCGAAAATTAACGTATTTATTACCTGCAATATTCGGTTAGTGTTTTGTTAAGAAATGCATTTACTAATTTTATTAATCTCTATTGAGATAAAATTGTCACATTTGTCGGGTTTTTCTGTCACAGCTGTTTATAGTATATACCTTCCGCTAAAGCCAGCATATAAATTTATTTTCTCTACAAAAGATTTAAACTATAACTTTACGTGACAATACGGGAACAACCGAAAGTAACACAACATTTTTCTTTATGATAACTTAAATCTAGGTATATAACTAGGAGGATCCATCGGCCCTATCTCAGTCTCTGGTGAAATAATGCTTATACATGTCACTGCTATACTGTATTTTTTATTATATGCAGCTCACTAAACAACACTACACAAGATCAGATGGTTTGATTCTTTTGAGTCTGTGTCCTGTTCTGGTGATATCCAAAAGCTACAATATTTCTCTCTGGGAATCTGAAGGTCTCGATGTAGGTAATCAGTCCTATAGTATTTGAGTGCGTCCACAATACCTCTCAGGACTTTGTTCTCAAAAATTTGTGTTTTATTTATGTTACTCTTTGCAGAACATCTCCATAATTGAACTCTGTATGTCCATATACTTTTCAGTATTTTCTTATATAATAGCAATTTATTATGGACTGATAATTGCGATTTTCTTCCAATTAGCCAGTACATTTTCCTATATTTCAATTCCAGGTCTTTTCTTTTCTTCTTTATATATTCCTTCCAGCGAATTTTTGCATCTAGATTCATTCCGAGATATTTAGTGTTGTTGGTATATGGAATGATAGTATTATTTAATGTTACTGATGCTTGTACGGTCTGTTTATAGGTGAACTGCATGTACAGATTTACTTTCATTAATTCTTATTTTCCAAGCTTGTGTCAAATTATTTATATTGTCACTTGCCTGTTGTAATTTTCGTGAGGCTTCTTCACTATTGTCTCCCATAGCTATAATCGCAGTATCATCAGCATTCTCCATTTGTGGTTTATCACAAGTGTACAGTAGATAAAGCATTGGTCCCAATACACTTCCTTATGGTACACCTGTTTTAGCTTATTTTATTGTAGAGTAAGCTTCTTCTTGTTTGCCTTAGGCATTAAATCTATAGACTGGCGAGTGACCAACTTAGAAATCATCCCAGAATATATCTGGTCTTACTCAGCCTAGATACTGGCGTGACTGTGATCATTTTCCTTGTCGGACAAATATAAATTTACGACCCTGCCCCAGCAGGGGACCGACCTGTCGCCTTTACCACAGCGCCAATCAAGCCGGCAACACAAAATCTTAAATAACACTGCTTAAAATTTTAATAACTTCGTTTAATAATGATTTAACTACCCACTTTCCGTTTTAATATCGTTTCAAATATAAAATTTATGAATTAGCGGACAGTATCCTTTATTTTATTTTATAAACCTAAGAAATCTTTAGCCCCAGCGAGAGTCGATCCTAGTACGTTACTGTAGGCGAGCCAAACTCTTAGCTATCATGGCTACCTCTGGGTTTGATTACGTATTTTGTGTCACTATTCTGACGGCTACTCCTGGTTGCTTGATTTTGGCGTTTTTCGTTTTATTGGAATATATTTAGTTATATATAGCGCACATTACACAAAAATATTGGATCTAAAAGTTATTCTTCGATATAAGCTTTAACTGTGCCAAATTTCACTTCTCCAGGTGCCCCCGTTTTCTTCAAAAACGGAAGCAAATCTTTTGCTAAGTTGATTTATTTATATATATAATTATGATTTACATGATATATGGCCTAATTTTTACAGATTTTTTCTTCGAGGTTAAAATCGTTATTTAACTAATCTACTTGATCGATAATTTTGATCTTTTCTTCTACAACTTATTTTCAAAGCATTGCCACTTTGCTCGCATCACTCTGAAGACCCTCTTTAAATGAGAAGCTCCCCTATCCGCATCATAATCAGCAGACTTGGTTCGATCCAACTACCTTTTTGACAGCTCATAAAGCATATCTTAGTAGATAAACAATTCAAACGCTGGACAATATGGCAAATTATAAAAAAAATTAAAAAAATTGCACCTCAAAAATTACATAAGGAACTCACTAGAATGTAAAAAAAATAATCAAACTTAGAACACAAAAAAAAGTTTGAAAATAATATATGTATATAATAATCGTTGTAATACCTAAATAAAAATAAACAAAAACATTATTTAACATATCTACTACGGGTATTTTATATTCTACTATATATACACAATTTAGCTTAATACGTACCTGAATTTATTTATATATTTATTTGAACTGATCAGTTTAATGTCCGTACGAGCAACAAATTAGATGTATTTTGTTCGTATTTAATTTTGGGGTTCGTCCTACAATTCGTCCACTAACGTCCATCGATCATTTTAAAATGATCAATTTTACATATTCCGTCATATTACCTAATCAATGTTCAATCAAAGCTAACCGTATGTTAAAATTAAAAGAAAATATACCCCCCCCCCCCAATAAATCCAACAAAGTAATTTTACTGGAAAATATACCATATTTATGTCTCCAAATATCCACCAGTCACTTCTAAATCGCTTTTCAATATTCAATCTTCCATTATATTGTCTAACCAAGATAAATCTAAAAACCGACTTTATCCAGTTTTTCGATTTTCCAGGTTCATTTTCTAAGCTAATATTTCATCTACGCGCTTTGCTGTTCAGTTAAAATGCATTAAATTGTATTAAAATTATCAAGTTTTATACCTTATTATTATATTATTGTATGATATTATAGATTATATTTTGTATCTAAATAATTATTCAGAATATTGTTATTTACATATTGTATATATTATATTATATTATATTATATATTGATATAAACATATTGTTCAAAATATGTATCGATAAATTATCTCGAAATAAAATTAAAACTCTTGCTTACGTTTTCAACCATACATTTAAAACTAATTAACAGTGATAAACAAACATCACATGTTACTCCATAAGACTGATCTGCAGTATCATTATGGCCTCAGAATATTCAACAAACAACCAACAAATAAAAGTATATGTCGTCCCCACACAAATCAAAACTTACATTCCCATTGTCACCATACCTTTACGAGAGATAACTCTGACATATTTCCTGCGGAATATCCGTCGTACTGTGTGACATTAACGTAATCCTGCTGCAAACCATACGCCTTCCACGCCTATATCGTTCAACCTGACTCAAAGGAAATAAGTTAACATGCTTCTGTAGATGAGATATAAAAATACGGATCAAAGAAAGTAATAAATGAGAATAAAAAATTATAAATAAATGAGTTAAAATCTTAATTAAATAAGGAGTTAATTTTGGATACTACAGCTCCAGTAGCTTGACGTCGTTTCATCTGAGGCTATTATGGAATATTCCAAAATTGGAATCCTAAGTCATTTTGATTCCGACAATAAAATATCTACTTGTTGAGTAGCCAGGTTTTTTATCAGGCTGATATTATGGCTGTTAGATGGCATTAGATCCAGTGCTAATTTTTACTAAATCATTGTTCTGGTGAAGAAACGTTTGTACTTCTTGAACAATAGCTCGCTTCACTATTGGATTGTGAGCACAACACCTATCAATGTTCCCATCCGGATTGCAGTAACAGCGCTCCTATGTTAGTAGGTGATAACTTTGGCTTTCTATTTGCAATTGTTTTAGTATATATGTATTTAAAGTTTTGGTATAACCAACTGTTGCAATTTTACACCATCGGCATCTATAATTCCTTACTTTTTGTTTCGCTTCGGCATCGTTTAATTCTTTACAATATTGATAAATTATTGTCATTTTCCCAAATGTAACCGATTTGCTCGTTTCTGAATCACAGAAGCACAGGATCACAGTATGAGCAATCGTTATTCTGCAAACCCTTTGCGCTCTGATATAATCTGAATTATTCTTCGGATATGGTAGTGTATTCGTTTATTCATTTACGACACTGCGTCCGAGTTGAGTAGATCGCTAAGGGTATATTTCTAATAATAAAAGTTGTCTGCTGTTGTTTAGTATACGATTAGTGATTGAATATTACTCATGTTTGAAGAAAAGGACCTTTTTAAAGTAACTACTTGATTGGTTAATTTTTAATTAAAAAATATGAAAATTTTATTGAAGAATTTTGATGAACAATTTTGTTAGAGTATTTGAAGTTAATCTTATCTTTATATCAGTTATGAATTAATTCAGTTGTAAAAATAACTTATTGACTCTGACTATATTAGTAGAATTAAATATAAGTAAATGTACACTACAATCAAAACAATGAATTTGAATATTGTGGTAAAAGTAATATCGTATATTTGCATATATGTAGTATATTTTGCATATTCTTCCAGTTTTATTCATAGAGAACTTTATAGTAACCTGTTCAACATTAACGAAATAATTATTCCTTTCACTGAAACCAAGCCTAGCAAAAAGATTGGGAATACCATTTTATATATGCAAAACACAAAATGTAAATTTTTAAAACCTTTTAATTACATACCCTATTAGATCTTCTACTTCTATTCTCTTCGTCAGATTCATGACTGTTAGCCTTGAATAAATAATGACATAAAATAAATTATAATATTTAATTACTAACAACTAAGTTATTTTTAATTTGGTTGTTAGAATGAATATCTATGAATCTTTTTAGTTGTATCTAATCTATATCACCTTGAAAGTAATAGCCGTTAGATCATTTGGGCGTCTTTGACTATTAATATTAAGTTTTTATGATAAGATTTTAAATCTACTATTGTCAGTACCACTCTCGTATTTTCTACCACTCTCGTATTCATTAAAGTCCTATCAACAGTTACACCTACAGTCAATTGATCTTTGATTATTATTCTCTTCGGCTTTTGTGAATTTTTTTTGCAATGTAATTTCATCTTTTTGCCCCATGTGTGTCTGAATATATCCAATGGATACTTCCCCTAAAATAAATAAGGTATAAAATACTAAAACATATAATGACTATAGATCTAAGTGTTACCAGTGACTGCAATTTTTTCTATTATTCTTGATGAACAAACTCCATTCATGAATTAACTTCCTCTAGCTGGTGGCTAACGTACTGTAGATGTACTTTCATAACTTTAGTTGAAATAATGGATGATACCGAGGAATATGTTTTCTTGCAGAATTAACACAATAATTTCTCTCTATAAATCTAATGTTATTCTATCTAATGTTATTTCAATAAATTTATTTAAATTATTTAATTAAAATCAATAAAAATATCAAAGGGTAGTTACTTTTGGACTTCCATTTTGGAAAAGCAATTGTTAATACAAATAATTTCAGAATTGTTTTGCATGATCTCAGCAGGAAGGCACTGCGAACGTTATTTTGCTGAATTTTATTGGTTAGTTTAAATTACCATTACAGGCACCTGTAATAAAAATATTTCATTAGGAGAGCATTTCATTGGTCGATGATTTCATACGCATCATGTGTCTAACCTCTGACTTCACATTCTACTGACCAATTAAATTTCAAATAAAACCAAAATGTAATTTTTCAAAACCATTAATAAACATTATTAATATAAAATTACATATAAATACAAATATTATACAATATCAAAAAGCTAAAGTATATAATGAATATAAATAAAAAATAATGAAATATGAATATATAAATAAATAATAATTAAATTTGGATCTAAAAATGGCTGCATTCTAATTGAAAACATAACATATCTCGTGGCAAATATAATCAAAATTGTCTATAGTTTTTTTCACAGTCAGACAAAAGACAGCTTAAGCATCCATTATTAACAAAATAATAGAACAGGCATGATAATCTCTTGTCTATAAAATCAAGCTCATCTTGTTGATCTACAAATATTTTCACGGCTTCTTCTGTTGAATTCCTGTAAATAATAATATATATGAACACAAATGCTTTATATAAATAATTGTATACGTACCAGGTAAAAGCAATGCTAAGTCACACTCACATCCTTAATCTAGCTAACTTGGGTTGTTTCTTCCAAGAAAAACTGCGTCTGGCTTTTTATTTCCGCACATACAATGGATACACAACACTTTTGAGAATGAAGATCCATTATAATCAAACAATAGTGATTATATTTAAGATGCCCAATCAAATGCCGTTGTAGGTCAATTCAAATAAACCAATCAGAAAAGTGGTATCAGAGACAGCATTGAACGGACCAGGCAAAACATATCCTCGGTTTCGCCTATATAAGTAAAACCTCAATATATACTCTATGATGGCCATCACATGGCGATAAAGAATGAATCGACGGGGATACACGATCACACCCGAAGGCTAATTCCGATTATACCCGAACCGACAGGGTTTACAGATTAACGAATCCTCACAGTATGCAGAATCGCTGAATTTAATTGCGTCGTGTCCGTTGTTGTTGTGTTTAATGTGCACGAACTCATTGTATTCTAAACCCATCCACTTCGTTTTCACTTCAACTCTTGAGCGTAATTGTGACGTACCAATACGACTATTATTCCTTTTTGTATCTCGCTGGTCATCAAGGCAATTAGCTTCGTGAGATAATTATTATACGATTAGCACATTCGATATACTTTAACGACCAAAGTTTTCTCCTTGACTTTATTAATAATAAAATCAAGAATGTTCCCGCGCACTAAATTTGTGACTAAATGATCACAAATATGAAATATTTGTGACTATTTGTACAAACTATCCTTTAGCAGATATATTTCAACTCTATTCTTGCTAAATGTTCTCTCGACCGCAGTTAGATCATTCGAAATTCTAACCGAAATTTTTTTATCGAATGGATATACCTATCAACATTGTGCGAACATGTATCTAAAATATAAATCGTGGTACAGTATTAAATGGGCAGTGCCAAGAAATTATCTTCAATATTTAATATATTATATGTTCTTATAGCATAATAGTAGCCGCTGGTTTTAATCAGTATTCAACATAGAGTGTTTGTTAGAGTGAAACCTATTTATAACAGTGATAGTGACACTTTTTAGATAAAAAAATTCTCGCAATTATTCCGTATTTTCTCATGGTATAAACCTTTCCTGTACATACACAAACATTTCATAATGAAAACTAGCCAAATCGGTCCACCCGTTCTCGAGTTTTAACGAGACTAACGAACATAATTTCATTTACATATGTATTATTCCTCATTACTTCAAAAATTCGCTATTAGTGGTTGGTGTGATGAAAATAGATTTTCACGCATTAAATAAAAAACATAGATCACTACTATATTATTATAGTTACTCACTATAAGCAGATGCAATACCCATTGAGCATACATGTTTCTGAAACCTTTGAACCAATATTGATCACATTACAGTTTTGACTTGCTTAAGGCATCTATTAACAGGTCAATGCGTGTGGCGCTACTAGAATTAAATCCATATATTTTTTAGTCAGCCCTAACCTTCAAAAGATGCGTGTATAAATTTTACAGCTGTTGGATCATTAGTTTGTGAATTATAGCATTCTGAGTGCAGCAACTCTTCTTATTGTGAAAAAGTGAATAAAAAGGAATTTCGTGTGTTGATAAAATATTGCTTTTTGAAGGGAAAAATGAAGTTGAAGGACCATCAACCATCAAGGATTGGTAAGTTTAGACGTGGAGAAATGAGCACCGAAGATAGTGAACGCAGTGAATGCCCAAAATTGGTTGTTACCGACGAAAAAATTTTAAAAATCCGTAAATTCAAATTGAATCAAATAGCAGACACTCTGAAGATATCAACTGAACGTGTACATCGTATCATTCACGAATATTTGGATATGAGAAAACTCTGTGCAAAGTAGGTGCCGCACGAGCTAACTTTTGATCAAACACAACGACAAGTTGATGATTGGTAGCAGTGTTTGAAGATGATCAAGCGTAACAAACCCGAGTTTTTGCGTGACAATGGATGAAACATGGTTCCATCATTTCACTCCGAAGTCCAATCGATAGTCATCCGAGTGGACTGCGTACGATGAACCCGCTCCAAAGCGTGGGAAAACGCAACTGGTCTGGCAAGTCTGGCAAGGTTATGGCGTCTGTATTTTGGGATGCGCATGGAATAATTTTCATTAACTACCTTGAAAAAGCGACTATTAAATAACGATATTGGACCGTTTGAAGGACGAAATCTGCGTGTGAAAAAAAGTGCTGCTTCACCAAGACAATGCATCGTGTCAAAAGCCAATGAAAATGATGATAAAAATCCATGAATTGGGCTTCGAATTGCATCCTCATTCACCGTATTCTCCAGATCTGGCCCCCCACGACTATTTCCTGTCCTCAGATCTCAAAAAATTGCCAAAAAAAAATGTGTTTTACTATGGTGGGCCGGGGATTTTTCAATTGACCTGTTAAATCTCTCTTAGTTAATCATTATCCAAAACAATATTCTATATTTTTACTACAATTTCTGTTATTGTTCCACTTTCTGAATATCCTTCAGTTGGATTATTTTCAAAATCAGTTTGTTCATTTCAGAACACCGTGTATGAATAAATATATTAGTTTTTTCATTAAAATAATAATAAACTTATTACCGCACGATTATAAATTTCTATTGTAAAAATAATAAACAACTTTGAACAGCCATAAATATATAAATAAGTTGACAGATTTGCAGATAGTATTATTTTTAGAAAAATAAAACTATTTGAAAATTAATAGTAATCGCTGGGTGGAATATATGAGAAATATAGTGGAAGCAGAAATTTTAAGTAAACAAAAATTGAAAAATATATCAATATTACTACCACAAGTAATTTTAAACTGCTTTTCAATTTCAATTATTGAAAGTTAATATAAAATATAAGTTTCCTATTTTCTGATTTTCCAGACTAGTAATAATTAGAAATAGTTAAATAAGTTCACAAAGATACGGAAATTCTAATCTTTATCAAATATATTAATTCAAATAAATAGATTATTTAAACAGCATTGTAAATATTGTAACAACAACTATGATAAACAATAAATAAATAACTCCTAGCACCTAAACAATCATTCGGTATCGACTTAACAAGTATAAGATGAGTACAAAAGTTTTAATTCTTGATAAAAATATATTTAGCAAAATATCCCTAAATATTATCCAAAATTTTTAATAAATTGTCATGAGGTTCAGTATTCCAAATCAAATTAAAACTTTTGCTTACATATTTTCAACAATAAATTTAAAAATAATCGTATAATATAAATATTGCAAATCTACAATTGATAAAATAATCTTATTTCTACTCTTAGTATAAATTTAACAGGTAAAATATCACATATTTTATTGTCAAAATATACGTACAAAACACGACAATGTTATGTAACTGTACTGGGAATCGAAACAATGACCAAATAATATTAAGGCGACATAAAAATAGGACAGATTAAAATTTCAATATTCCCCATCGATCCGATAAGAATGCGAATCGCCACCAAACGAAAAACATACGATTTTATGTTTTTCTTTGCCGCGGCGGTGCCCTCCTTGTCGGACATCTACTGGGAAACACTGAAAACAACAGTCAAAACGATGAAAATATACAGAGCACTATCGGACTAAGTCCAAGCGCTTTGTCGTCGTAAGAATGCCCGGGATAAAGTCGAAAAGTTAATTTTCGGATCGTTTAGGGTATGTACCCTAATCAAAAGATTATGGGTTTCACATATATGACATTTGTAGGAGTAAAGATCGTATTGACCTTAAACACATAACCCTAAGTATTACTGACTATATTGTGATAGAGAAACAACAAAATTGAACCAGACACTAGAGATGTGTATCTGAAAATATCAACCGAGTTATTGCAAGACCCGGATGAATAGCACACAAAAAGTAAAGATGAAACCCTTACGACGGGCAAAGCGACCAACAGTGCTCTGCATAATATCCGACTTCATATACAGTGCACACTCAATAATAGCTTAAATTGAACTCCATAATCGAACGAACACACTTTCTCACTAAATATTAAAATAAAATATTTAAACAATGAGCTAATAAATAAATAAATAAATAATGATTTAAAGACTTAAAAATCTACTAGTAATCATTCCAAATCAAACGAATAAATGGTCTTTAAAAATAGGTTAAGGTCATGGAAATTTGGTAAATAATACTCGATATGTACGATACACCGCTGCTATTACCAATTATTATCTCGGGGACTGTTTGATGTACAGTTTGAGCTCGACGAAGAGCCTTTTCTTTCGGCACCTGGTGCAGCGGAAAAGGGTACAGCCCTCTTGCTCAGTTCTACAAATAAATGTTAGATATAGTTTTTAATAGGACTATTAAAAATATTATTAATTAACAATTAATATTATAATTATTATATATTATTATTATATTATATTATATTAATTAATATAACATTCGAAATATAATTTTATATCTAACTAAAGCATTCATTTGACTGAAATATTTTCTATATATCAGGTATAATATTCCCGAAATGTGGTAAACAAAATTCATTGAAATCTGATAACTATAAGTGGAGTTTAAATAATTATACAAAGTTCTATAGAGATTTTAAATCTTGTGAGGAAACGAAAGCATGAATTTGACTCACATGTTACCCATAGAACTAGACAGAATCTGTACCACCATGAAAACTTGTAAATAAACTTTAAAATTATTTTTCATGAAAAAAGCAGTGTCTTAAATAATATAACCTAGCTCCTGCCCTGAATATACAATATATAACTATTACGAAACGTCGACTAGTTATTCAATAAGCGTCGTTTCCAATCTGGAAGCAAATTCAAAATCAATTCAAATACTTGCGAGTACTTAAGTTATTGCTTGCAGCTCCACTAACGCACATTAGCTTTCCTCAAAAGGTACTGGTATCATAAAGTAATATCGAAGTGCCTTCAATTAAAAACCCCTTCTATTCTCAAATGGCCAAGCCTATTCTTCGATAAACTTTCCTCAAATTAATCAAAGGTAGAATTTCCTACACCCTACAGAGTTACTTTTCAACAGAGAGCAGTTATGGAAAACAATAGAACAAAAAGCTAAACTAAATCATCCAAAAACTCCTCCATTCCTAACTCAACATGACAAAATTCCTAAACTTTCAAAGATCTCGAATTATCGTTTCTGAAGAAAATACACAATAAGGCATTAATATCTTTGATAATCGCATTAGAGAATATAATCATTATTTCTTTCATCATTCTTTCAATCTGATCCCGATATTTCTTTAAAAGAAACGAAGTCCCCCACCAAATCAAAGCATATTTGTTCAAAATTCCCTCAAATACACATCAAGGTCGACATTTGCTTCATCTACTTTTTCCACAAATAATTAAAAACTCAACATCAGCATCTATCAACAACAAAAAACAAATGTTGTCAACACAATCGATTGCAACACTTCCATCCTTCCTTGTGGAAACAACCATTGTTGTAATTCCAAATAAAAATTAAAAAACAGAGCTTGTTGACTGGAAGTTCATCAGCATGTTCAATTCGATTTACGAAATTTCCATGTGCATATTTCTCAAATGGATTTCTGCAAACTCTTATGCTTTATTATCCATCCATCATCCAAAAATCCATGGACATCACATTTTACGCACAGGGCTCCGCTTTCTGCTGAGGGAATTTGTTTATTGACTAGATCCAAAACAAATTACAATAGCAACTGAGCGCAAGTGCAACTTGATTTAAAATCCAAACTATTACTAGAAAACCACCAGTTTACAGTAATATATCCACACCTTAACCGCTACTTCCACTAGTGCAGTCACATGCTATGGCAACAGTATCTATAACCCCAAATATACCGTCATCTTCAGGTAGGGAAGTGAGGTATAATTAAGGTACATTAATTAATAATTAATTTGTTAATTAATTGACTTTAATAAATTTAAATTCTTACGAATGTAGAAGAATTAGAAGCAAAAATACAGAATACAGAATATGAATAGAGTTTATGAAAGGATAGCTGGATACAAATTTAATTTTGAGCACTATTAAATGCCAATTAAGAAGCAAGAACATTAAGATAGAAAGTATAAAGGACGATAATAAGAAAACGTACTAAACTACTGAATTATTATGCGCTAAAAATAACGCCAATGAAATTATAGGTATAAAATAAAACGAAAAACAGACAAATCTCACCTGATATTGCCAGCAATATCCTTCTTCTGGCTCCGAAAGCAGTAACTCCAATGTCAATCAAATCTTGGTCTGTCAGTGTAGCAAATACTGTCAAATCAATTTCGTGCTGCTTGAAAACGGGTATATAATGGTCCAACTTCATGGCGGTTAGCATTGTTGAAAGATCCTGCCAGTTGCTATAAAAGATTAAAGTAATATTAGTGTGTAAGCAATCAATTCTCCGACGACCTACCTTGAATAATTCATTCTGTTCCAAATGTGAGTCGGAGTGTTATCAAGCAGATTGCTAGTGTTCAACATGGCGGAAGACGAAGTCGATGGCATGTTCATCAAGTCGCATTGTCGAGGAGAATTAGACTTCCATATTTCTTCTTCCTAAAGGAATAAAATTAGCACATATAAACTAATCGATTGTACTAAAATTAATTGACGTCACTAAAATTCATCCTTCGTAAGATAATATGTTGGAAATAAAAAAAACAATTTGACATAAAAAAACATACATGACATAATAAAACATTTTAAATGACGTATGAATATCGAAAAACAAATTATTGTAGTTAGGTTTGGTGGCGATATTGACCTGCAGGTAATAGCATATTTAAGATTTTCGTTTGACACCATTCTCCATGTTTGGACTTTGCTTTTCTGAAAATGAGGTTGATCAGGCAATTATTGTTACTGGCGCAATTTCACGACATAAAAACTGATTTTTTTGCTTCAATTAGATATTAATATTAATTTGGACGACACATTGTTTCAATAAGACTATTGCATAATATATTTCCTGGCCGTGTACTTTCTTGTTTCTGTAATCAGAATTATCCCCCCGATCATGTGACTTAACACCACATGCTTTATTTTTATGACATTTTATAGGGTAAGGTATTTGATAATTATATATATTATAATAAGTATTATTAGATAAGTATTTGGTAATGCATTTGAATATATCAAACATCGGAAGAAAAATTATCGCTATACAAACAGAAACAAGAAAACACTTATAAGCAAGCATATCTTAGATGCTTTCATGTGTTCTGGCCAATTTTCCCTATAAAAAGGCATTTATTGGAATAAATTGGTACAATAGATGTTATTTCCATCGTGTATATTACATTTTATCCATAACTTATTCCCATCTTTCTAGCCGACCGTTTCGAAAAAAAACGATGTTGGCATTCGATTATTACATATTCGAAATACTCAAAAAATAAACCAAATGGATAACCTGAAAAAATGTAACATGTTCTCAACATATAATTAACCAACAAGATTTAAGAATAAAAAGAACAACTCTATCGCGAACAATATAAATATTTCATAATTGTCTCAATTTATCGTTGATTTTTTTTGGATTAAAATATCTTCCCGAACCAATCTTAAGGTAAGCTAAACGATTGAACGATTGTACCAATATGTAGCTATAACAGATATGACATTGACGAAACTACTATAAGAAGGGGAAGCAAAAAGACAGATAGAGAGAATAATAGCATGTCTGTCCAAATGGAGACTTACCGCTATCGGCCATTTATTAGCATTGTAATCTTCAAAAACGTATTCTCATTACGTCCAATCCAATCAATTGTGTATTCTGAAGCATCAGCACTCCATCGAACGTTAAATAAAGTTTACGCTGTACAGGAAATTCAACAAGCTTCTACTTTAATACCACGCCTCATTAACATACGCTAACAATAGCCTAGATTATACCAATTTTGATCAAAATTAAGTATTTTTATTCAATTTCATATAATAAATATAGTTGTGTAAGGGTTGTATCCCACGACGTTTACATGTCATCACATTTCATAACTGGCTCCTAGGAGGATGCCGGAAGATCATATGTTTTCTTTGTTCTCTTTTAAATAAATTCAGTTAACCCGAATCAACTTACTACTCAAGAAAAGAAACAACTTGTCAAAAAAGAAGGCAGATTGGCGTTGGAGATGCAATCGTTCCTACTTAATGCATTCCTTACCACAATTTACTGGAGTTTAAATGAATACATCCTATTTTAGGCTGCGAAGGTCACCACAAGTACATTGAAAATGACATGATCTACTGAAATTAGAAAAAAATTTAGGAAGGAAATTAGGATCCATTCATTTTGAAAATCACTCGTAATCCTTGTATTCCTGGGACAACCATCACAGTTCAGGGTGAGAAGTCACCAAAACTGGACTGAAATTTTTATGAACTAACCAAATCTATAGGAAATTGCAGAACGGCAGAAACTTGCAATTCAGAGTGCAGTAGCTCAGTTCCTCAGTTAGAGACTATAGGAATTTGAGGATACCAATATTTAGAAAAACATTCTACGCAGATCAAATTACGAATGTTTGGGTAAAACAGTTTAGTTGAAAAGATAGAAGAAATGAAAGAAACTAATGGACGAATGTACAATGTAAGGCGCATCAATAACAAACGAATTTTACATTTTTACAAACTGAAATAACTACATTCGACATTATCTATCAGTGACTTAGTTATTTTATTGGATTATTTATTTAATTCTATTTCTATTTATATCTATTTAATTTTAAAGGATAAATTCTAGATACCATTTGGCCATAAGTGCTATTTGTAAATCAAGTCTTAACCATTTAAATAAATCTTGTCTAATGTGCTTGGCAAGCATTCTTTGTCCAGGAATTTCTTCAGTTCTTCATCACTAAATGTTATTGATTCCCTATCTTACCAGCAATAATCGCCACGCCAAATATTTTACTTACCAAAAGGACGATTAATATGAACCGCTATTTTTCCATATCCAAGATACTTCGAAGAAAAACTATTGATTTACCTATTGATAAAGATCATTGATAGAGAGAGAACAAAACTACGAATTAAGCATTCGAAAAGGTTTAAAAAGCCTATGGAGTTTCTTCCACTCAAAAAACTAATTCACAAGCTTCAAAAATGTTACCTAAGCAATGCACTGAACTCGTCAACTATTATGATTCACCCATAATATTTAAATTAAAATAAGAGGAAACTTACTCAACAATAAAAGAACAAAGGTGTACCTCAAAGCAGTGTATAACAATTAGCTGCATTTGTTAATAACACTACTATTGGAAACTACAATACCCAAGGACCGACGTATAACTATACTCAAACACGGAGAATAAAAGTCAACGAGAGTAAGTCACAAGTTCACATATAATCAAACTGCACATGTACCAATAATCTTTTCAATGACATTGATGTAAAAATCCTTTGTAATTGAACATTTTTTGAATGGAAAGTAAATTCTTAGAGACGAAAACTCAAAAAAGCTACAGATTAATTCCAATAGTTTGCTATTTCTTGTAAAATTTTCAAAAGTTACGAAGGTGAGTAGTAAAATCATCCATGTCCGTGTAAAAATAATTCCACTAGCATGAGTTAATTGTGTTATTACCCACCTTATGGTATTGCAACAATTTATGCTGATGAAACTGATAATCGATACAAACCCTTTGTCGAAATTTATCTGCCAAAAATCCACCAGGGCTAGTATGACTGATTCCGTATCCCGACCAGGAATTGTGAGGCACCCGGATGCTTGTGGGATTCGGCAAGGCCTGCATCGCCCTCACACCTGCCAGTCTTTTGTTCTCAAATTCGAACGGAGTCAAATCAGCCGATGATATGGTCAGTTTTTTCTCTAACGTCGGTCCGTGATACTCTCCGGGATTATTCATCTCTGACAATACCGATGCAAACTCTAGAACAGATGGTTTATCAGATATGTTAAGGAAGCTTACATAATTTATACATATATTAAAACCCAAATGAAACTAAACATAATCCCACATAAATGGAGAAGTTAATTGAAAATGCTAATTTGCATTTAAAAGTTAATGAGACTGAATTTTACTGATTTGCTAGAGATAAAACGGGTGAATAATTATACACACCCAGTATATGTGTAGTGGTATTTTTGATGAGAAATAATATAATGGAAAATGGAAACTTTTAAATCAAACAACATAATTGTTGCCAGGCTCTATTACGTTCAGATTCACAAATTGTAACTTACATCTTGTCCAACAAAATCGTTTATATCAATTAAAATAAGTACAAAACTTAAAAACAATAACAAATTACCAACCTCTCGTAAATAAATGAACAAATGAAAGGATTGGAATATATAAAATAACAAACAGACGCAAAGGTTAGATATAAAAGAAAACAAAACTAGGTTAAGCGATACAGTACAAGTTATATAAATATATTGTTACCGCTAGTACTGCTGTGGTTATACGGTGTGTTGTTATTCGGTGATTCAGTAAAATTTCGATAGCAATTTGGCGATGCGGAATGAGCCGGACTGGTTTTCGCGCTGGATATGGTCGATATCGAACTGGCGCTACATGAACTTGTGTTCGCCTTGGCTCCCTCTATGGTCGGTTCCATCGGAGACGGATTCAAGGACTGGTACCTGATACCAATATCAACGAATTAATCACTGGTTTCATCGAATAGGCGGGAAACTCACCCGCTGCTGTTAACGCTGTGCTGCATCATAGCCACATTGGAAAAGAAATGGGGTTGTTGTGTCATGCCAACGAACGGTGGGGCTGGATGCGGAGAGTTAACGCTGGGCGATGGAAAATACCAATTGGGAGAAATCATTGGACTCAGTAGTGGTGAAATAGTTGATGGAGTGATGTTTGTCGGTGTGAGAATGTCGGCATTGTGGGCGAGAGGCGTCACATTAGGCATGTGATACGATGAGGGGATATCCGCCTGAACAGGTGCCTCCTCAATACCCAGAATCATATTTCTAGCCTTGTAAATATTAGCTGAAAATAGAAAATAATAAGTATATGAGTTATAAAATGGGAAAGGGTTTTAATCAAAAAATTATTAATTTACTTATATAACACATGGGCTGAAAAGTCCCGGGCGAAACAAAGAAAACCAGGTTTTTTATTCAAAATTGGCTTTATTAATCAACGTAAGCTCCATCAAGAGCCACACAATCATTCCAGTGCCGCTCTAACATTTCAATACCACCTTTGTAAAACGATTTATCTTTTGCCTCAAAATAGGCTTGTCTCCAGTTGCTGTCCACTCAGATGACCGTTTCCGTATCGTTTTGATTCCGGAGTAAAATGATGGATCCATGATCCATTGATTTTGAGTCTGACCTGCTATATTTTTTATCTAATATGATATTTTCAATTTAACCTACCACTGAGATAGATGCTGAGGTATTTCACTAATTCTGTTTCGCTGGAGAGAGCATCATAACAAGCGCAATTTGCTTTTATTTGTAAAAAACCGCAATTGAAGCCCGTAGAATGATAATATAGATATATGGTGACAAGTGTATTAGTAAAAAAACGTATGGAGAGGACAAACAGCATCCCGGAGTTGTAAAAAAAATTGAAAATGCTGAATTGGAGGAACTGCTGAACGAAAGTTGCTAAACTCAACAAAAACTTACCCACTCATTATAAGATACTCAGCAAGCTATTTCCCATCGATTAAAAGTCTTTAATATGATTCAAAAAGAAATATAATGGCTATCAGATAAATTAAAGCCTAAAAAAGTTGAACGGCGTTTTTATAACAGCAACTACTCTGAAAACAAAAAAAAGGTATTTTGCACTGCATAGTAACTGGAAACGAAAAATATATTCACTATAAGAATGGAGAGTTGAAAAAATCATGACGACCTCCGTGGATCGATTCTTGAATCGGAACTAAAGAAGACGATTTTTATCGACGTGGAATTCACACGCTAATCAAAAAATGGGCCACGGTTGTAAATAGTAGAATAGCAAATTATTGTAGAATAAAGCTTAATATTTGAAAAACAGCGGCAGTATCCAAATTGCACTCCTTCATGTCTCACAAGAATAAAATAACATCTGTAACCACGTTTCATTTTGCAATGACAATTAATAAGCTCAAAACTTAAATGAATAAACAGAACTTATAAACCTTTGTTTTGGCATTCGAAATGTGTGTCCGTGTAGTGTTTCCAGATATTATATGTCAAAGGCAACAAAAACCATATAGCAAATATCTCTCTTTCTACGTGTTAAATGGTATATATCGTGTTTTTTTACTTTATTTAACTGAATACTGGAGTATACAGCCGATAGTCTTTGCCTATCGGCAAGCTGGATCAGGAACCCGCCATCGACAAGTTCATGAGGCGTGCAATGGCGCCAAAGCGTGAAAGACGCCGTCAAGTTATATAATTTAAATATTTTTGACGTTTTATTACAACAAATTTACATAAAATTAAATGTTATTTATCAATACCGATGGTGAATTTTTTTATCTGACAACTACCAATACCGGCCGATCGTGAAATTGTACTATTCCTCTTCCTAATTTTCAGATTTAATCTTGCAAAATGTTTGTATTGCCTATTTTCTCTCCTAAAAGCTTGAAAGTTTGAACAACCTTCTCTTCATCCAATTTTTTTACAGAAATATCATTTGAATAAAGGGTTTACTAACATGTTCAAAATGTTTAATTTTAAAATTTTTGTTTTACCTATATTGATATAAAATGTAAGTATTGTGCTACAGCCTACTTAATAAAAACGATATTGTTATCAAGATTATGCAAACAAACAAATTTAATATTTCGCAGGCTTGAACAAACCTGAAAGCTGAAAACAACCTGAGGTTGAAATTTTGAATATTTCTTTCAGTCAAACTTTTTAAAGGAATATAATTTAAATAAAGGGTTTACTACTATGCTGGTAGATGCCAAAGTTTTAGTATCTTGCTTGGAAATAGATGCGAAAATCAAATATTTAGAAATTTTAAGACAAAAAAAAAGAAGATTTTGACAAGTATTCCGGCCAAAATCAATTTAATGTTTATAGAAAACTTGATGAAAAACTTTACGTGATAAAGATCGAAAAGACGGAACATAATTTTTGCATGACTTACAATTTCTACAAAATTGTAATAAAAATGTGATGTCATCTGTAGTATAAACACATAATTATATAATAATATATAAACTTCTGTTATCTTTTTCTATTATCTACTTCTATACAACAGAGAGACAATTGTTTAAATTAAAATTAACAATTACTTACGACCTAGAATAAACCAGGAGCGGTTAGAAAATCTAAAGAGCAACCAGACATTGAACATTTTATTAACAAATTTGCCAGAAGTAAAGCTATACTTTTGCCTTTTTTTTCATGTAATGTGTCTATTTGAAAATTGGACAATGCAAATATATTTTATTTGAACGTTTTGCTTTTAAAAAATTTGGAATATATATTTTATAACATTAACACCGATTTATTGTTACTATGCAATAAAAATTTAAATAATATTTTACGTGTGTAATTACTGTTTGCCTCAAATAAAAAATGCATGCAAGCAACGTAAGCAAACAAAGTCTCTAATACATTGAATTTTGACCATCATCAAATTATTGTCTTTTTTCAAATTATGCAGAAATTCAAAAACTTTACGTATATTAAAATTTAACGTAATCATACTTTTGGCTCAGTAAAGACGCTAATCGGTATTTCGAAAAAGGACGCAGAAGATGCTTGACGCGTCACTGGCTGGAATATATGTTGATTATCCGTATAAAACAGCGATTTGCCCTGGTAAAGGAAAAAATCTATTTCGTTATTTTTTAATAACTAACAAATAACAATTCATTAGATCCAGTGATTAATAGTAATATTTATTAGTAATAATTTTCTCAGTTGTCTGCAATATGGGTACTAGTACCTAGTGCAAAGTCATATGTGATCCGATCACATAAAATTGTTAACACTATCATTCCATATAGCAACAACGCTAAATATCTTGGAATGAATCTCGATGCAAAACTTCGCTGGAAAGAACATATAAAGAAGAAAAGAAAAGAACTGGAATTGGAATATAGGAAAATGTACTGGCTAATTAGAAGAAAATCACAATTATCAGTACATAATAAATTGCTATTAAACGGAGTTCAATTATGGGGATGTTCTGCAAAGAGTAACATTAATAAAATACAAATTTTTCAGAACAATGTCCTGAGAGGTATTGTGGGTGCACCCAAATACTATAGGACTGATTACCTACATCGAGACCTTCAGATACCCACAGTCAGTCAAGAAATCAAGAGAATTGCAAGGGGGCATGAGGAAAGACTCCATTCTCATATTAATATTGAAATATTGCAACTTTTGGATAACACCAGAACAGGACACAGGCTCAAAAAAATAAAACCATCTGATCTTGTGTAGTGTTGTGTAGTGAGGTGCATATATTAAAAAATTCAGCAGTGATATGTGTAAACATTATTTCGCCAGAGACTGAGTTAGGGCCGATGGGTCCTCCTAGTTATATACCTAGATTTAAGTTAGCATAAAGACAAATTGTAGGTTAGATGGAAACGACTAGTAACAATATATTAATTAAATAATAAAAAAAACATAAAACTGTAAAATTCTACTCAGAGAATATTGAAAATTCTAATATATTTCATGCACTGTCCAGTAACTTTAGTTGGGAAAGTATGACATTTGTTGAGATGAATTTAATCATCTTTGTGGACTAATACATCCGAAACAATGGTACAGATATAATATTTTCAAATAGTCACTATTACACTCAAACATTGAAAGTTTCATCTTTGAGGAGGTTCCATGTGATATTTTGGATCAAAAACTATTCTCATATAAATTTCTTTTACATTCGGTGATTCATTTAAGTAATGAAGCCATCGAATATAGAAGAATATTCTACTTGCTGTAATCACGGATTTTGTATACGTATTTTTGTATTTGTAAAATATGTGTCAAATATATTCGAATGCATTCAAACTATCGATTTCCAAATACCCGGAATGTTGTAATTGATAATGATGGTCTCCCAAAATTCATTGTGTTATTCCGTTTCATGTTATATCATACCTATAATTATGTTCGTCCACTTGGTTAACATCTCCATTGCTCTCATATAAGCAAATGAAGTTATTTTTAATACAATCCACATTCACCACTCCTCTAATCTTTGCATAATCATTTGTAATCTTGCAATCATTGTTTTTTTATTAAGATAATCATCAGTTGGTTTGGTTTGGTAAATAAAATATGCATAAATAAGCAGAATATTTTATCTTTTAATAAATCTTGACTGCTTACTGGACTATTTCACAAATGTTACCGCACATGATTAATTTCAATGATTTTCAAATAACTAAATGGACTGTTGGCCAACCATCTATACGATCGTCGTTCAATGTCTGATTTAATGATTATTCAACAATGTACCAAAGATGTTATAATTTTATAGTTTTAGATATCCATACTCAAAGTTTAGATTGAAAAAGAGGCTGACAGATTCATTAATTGACAGATGAGATGTTAATGGAAGTATATATGATTAAAATATGAAATCTTTTAATTATTATCTCAAGACAAAATGCACAAGTTATACAATGGTGTAACTAGTTATATGGTATAATTATAAAATAATTCTAAACTAATGAGGTATTGGTTAATTTAGTTCGAATATACAAATATCACCCAAATGAATAATCAAGGTGTTGTGTTATTCGTTAAGAAATTATTGATGTTAGTGCTTGTATTCTAGTGTGCTACACTTGTTACGACGTACACTAAAAATAAATAAAAAAAAACATCATGTACTTACTTGCAAGTCTTTCAATTCCTTTAATTACACAAGCCTTCATAGCTTTATTTGCCTTTGGTCTAATATTAATGATAACATCACAAGATGTTTGTATATCTGCTATTTGTTCAGGCTAAAAACAGAAAATGTAAAATAAAAGTCAATCATCGAAATTATTGACTTCCGGATTGTCTAGTTTTAGTCAGTCATTGTGGTTCAAATCCAAATTCAATGGTCCAGATATTAACGAAAAGCTAAGTAGTAAAATATTTTAGTTTAAGATAAGTTTTTACCTTTAGTCCGGTTAGATCATCCGGTAAATCGAAAATAATAATCAATGGTAAACTGCCCATCAACAATTGTCTCGCTTTATAAACGTTGTGAATATTTCCAGTAATGTTAATGTTGCTCTTCTTCAAAGTTGGAATGTTAGGGTCTTGGGCGTCAGGAAACATGATTTGACAACCCGTATACTGCATAATAGCTTTCAGATTGGAATGATTTTTCGCCAAGACAATTTGATGGTGATGAGGCGAAATTTCCATCGACATTTGAACAGGTATTTGATTCTAAAAAATTATATTTTTTTCTCAACGAAATGTATATTATTTCAAGAAATATATTCAATAATAATAGGTAAAAAGGTAAAGTTCAAAAAAAATCCTGACAAAAAAGAACAATTTTTAGGCGGAAAGAACTGACACTGATAAAAAAGATGTAATATGTGTAAGAAGTCCAAGTGGAGAAATAATTAGTACTGATGATATGAAAAAAAAATATTATGGCTGTTTTACTAAAAAATGAAAATAATTTAAAAGAAAAATAGAATAAAAAAACTGTAAAAATTCAAATATGTTTTAAACGTCTCTCAATTTTTTAATAACAAATTACTATTTAAAACCTACTAATAACTTATCAAAAATATATATTAAATTGTGAGGTCTTAATGAGATGTTGGGAAAATGTTTACACTTTTAATTCAATTGGTTCCAATCATTTCTGCTCTTTCAAAATTTTTTTTAGAAAAAAAGCCTTCCAAATATGCTCCATCCTTAACGAATAAGGAGCATTGTGTCTGCTTTGCTTGCTATGACTTCTTATGGTAGCATTGCATATACTGAACTGAAGAAAAACTAATTTCGTTTTTTTTTTTATATCTTTCAAAGTGAATTTAACTATATGAATTTCAAAAACTAATCAATTATATATGTACCATTATGATCTATGACCTTTTGCCAGTTCCTACTTTCTTTATTCTTCTTTTGACCTTCGAGAACCGTTAGGAGTAAATATAATTAATTCAGGTGGTTAGTGGATTAGTGGAAATGCAAAAAAAAATGTACAGTAACAACGCTTAAATTTGATAGTTTTGATAAATTGCAAGACTTATTGGACTAAAATCCAATTTAAGCTCTCGAAAAACTTTCAGGCTATTAATATTTGATTTTACTATTTTCAGACATGCTGACAGGGTTAGATAGGAAATATCTAAAAGGACAAATACTATACAAATTGAGTGAAAACGCCATTTCAAACCTTTTCAATATCGCAGTCTCGTTGCTTGTCAGGCAAAACAGGAAGATATTCTTATGGCGTATTGTGGCAATGAAAACTCAGTGATCTCTCAACGACGTTTCATATATTCCGATGTGCTATCTATATTAAGCAAAGATGGTTCTTCATTATAGTTTATCAAGCAAAAATATTGATTCCGTTAGTGACGAACATGAATAATGTTTTCATAAGGATGTCGATACATTCTAATAGAGTTAATAAAAAAGGTAAAGGGCTACAATGCTTGCAAGTTATTATTGGATCATTGTAAGAGATACCCCAGAATTATAACATAAAGCTGCATAAAAATAATCGTGTATATTGTTTGTGTCATATAGTGCTTCCGCAAACAAAGTTGCAAATTTATTCCATTTTGTTATTTTAATTATATAGTAATTAAAACGTCAAAGTGTAATAATAATAATAATAACTGTGAAATGCTGTTTCAAGGGTATGATGGGAAGTCATCTCTACATCGTGTAGTGACGGGTGATGAAAAGTGGATTTATTTTAAAAATCCTAAACGCAAAAAATCATGGTTATCATCTGATGAAGCTCGTCGATCGGCTCCAAGACCAAATCGTTTTGGTCGCTCTATGTTTGGTGGGACCAGAATGGTATATTACGAATTGTTTAAACGTAGTGAAGCAGTTAATAGTGGTCGCTACCAAAAACAAATGACATTTTCAACCAACCATTGATCGGAAAACGTCCATAATGGACCCGAAGACAAAGTAAAGTGATTGTCCAGCACGATAACGCGCCGTCTCATAAAGCAAAACCAACTCAAGGAAGCATTGAATGCACTAGGATGGAACATATTATGGCACAAGCCGTACTTTCCAGGTCTTACCCCGTCTGACTATTAACTTTTCGGATAAATGGGACACACGATTCCAGAGCAGCACTTTGCCAATTTCGAAGACTTTAGAAAATAGCTCGATGAGTGGTTTTGCTCAATGACAAACAGACCTTTTGGATAGCATCCATAAAAATTGCCTGAAAGTTGGGCAAGATGTATAGAATCGAATGGCCAATACTTTGAACAAATAAAATCTTGAAAATTTTGTAGATTTTTTTCGAAAAAAAACCGATAATGACTTTCCGGTACACCTAGTATAATATATCTCATTGCATGTAATAAGAGGTAACATTACTTACGTGTAAATAATACGGCGCGTATGTATTGCTCAGTTTACATGCTAACTCTTATACGTTATATCGTGTCTTCTACGATGGTTAAAAGATCAATAAAGATCTAAAACTTCAAAAAAGTCGGAGTGTCTATCACGAAAACTGAATTCTATAACGTTTCATGAGAGACTGTATTTGCA
Source organism: Rhynchophorus ferrugineus (assembly GCF_030347505.1). Taxonomy (NCBI): domain Eukaryota; kingdom Metazoa; phylum Arthropoda; class Insecta; order Coleoptera; family Curculionidae; genus Rhynchophorus; species Rhynchophorus ferrugineus. The sequence continues at coordinate 50,375,858 of NW_027472580.1, forward strand.
GTAATAGCAATTTATATGTGTGTATAGTAAAACATCATCAGCGAAGACGAATAATGAACCAAACCCAAAGTTAATTAACAGAGACTTACGAATATTAAAAAGGATAAATAACAGACAACATAAAACTACAGCGGCAAAAATGACACCAGAATCTGCACACTTGCATAATAGTGTTTCAAAAAAAACAGTATGGCGGAAACTCCACAAACACAATGCTAACGTTCATGGAAGGTCTGCGATTGAGAAGCTGCCAATAATAATAGGTGATAATAATTGCATATAAAATAATTTTCTCAAAAACAATACTGAATTTTTAAAAGACCAAATACATACTTATTAATGTAGGACAGGTTTATTTCATACCACAAATTTTATTTCTCTTTGTGTATATTAAAGAACAAAAAAAAACGTTTTAACCATACCGCAAGATTTTCACACATGAACTCCATCAACAATAGGGTAGCATGTTTAACCTGGTGCACGTCCCATTCTACACCCTTAACCAAAACCAAGGTGGCGTGGAGCTTAGGCCTAGTCTTGAACATCACCTGGACTTTGTACTGTTCCTGGATTTTAGTTACGTAAGGTGAGTTGGCGTCGACGTTCTGCGACATAATGGGCAACTCGAAACCGAATATTAGTGGTATCAACTCCTACCAAAATTATACAATAAATAATACAACAATTATACAATAATTGTAACCAGTTCGAAAATGTCTTACGCGTACTCGCGACCTGGCATGTTCGACGCCTTCGATGTCACCGGAAATGGACACCTGGTTACTTTTCTCGTTTGGATTGGAGCGGTTAGAGTCAGGGAAATGTACATGACATCTCGTCTCCTCCATCACGCGTTTGATGCTCAATCCTCCCTTGCCAATTATATGTGAATGGTCTGTATAGCTAACGTCCATTTTCATTGTCACTCGATTACACTACAATTGAAACAAATTTGGTTAATTTATTATGAATTATTTATAATTGGGGTCGGGATGGGACGAAGTTAATAACACCGGGTAGACTTTGGAACAAAAGACAAACTTTATTTATATTGCTGCCTATTTATATCTTTTGAACAACCGCTCCAGAAAAACTACAAAGCCCTCTACTGGTTATTTCTTACAAATTATTTATAATTCGGTACGAGACGGAACTAACAACTTCACTTTTGGCTTCAGAACAAGAGAAAAACTTAATTTTCATCACTGCCCATTTATATATTTTGAACAGTCGCTCAAAACAACGCTCTCTACTAGTTATTCTTCGTCTATTTATACATATTAGGAATGGGTTCTTTTATGGACAGAAAACAGATATTTAACAATATTAATATACACATTTTACTTTAAAATTATTTACAATAGGCGATACCGAATAAATATTTAACTATATTTCTCTTATATTAAATAATAAGTCTAAGTTCTAGTCTAAAGTTCAAGTCTAAGTCTAAAAGTCTCTTAGCACAAACTTCGTTCTCATCTCTAGATCAGGTTTTGTTCGATTATATCTGTTGGTTAACAATTAAACAAACTAATTCAATAGTTATTACATTTCTCCATTTCCCGTGACAGATTTTCATTTAGTATTATTGAGTTATTTAGTTAGTGTATACACGCTCAAAATTTCATTTTCGATATTCATTACCTTTGTTGTTTAATTTAAACAAATCCGCTGGCGAAGCCCGTTAAATACTTATAACGTATAGTGGTACTGCTCGGTCATATCCTAATTGTTGGTTTTGATTTCAACGATTTAGAAGCAGTGGCTTTGATGTCAATCACGAAGAACGACCAAAAAGTCAGAATACAATGAATTGCAGGACTTATTGGACGAAAGCCCAGCTCAAACTCTCATAACTTTCAAACAGCATAGAAGTCCATGTATAATTCGATGTGAATGGCTTATATGCGTTAGAAAAGATTCAAAAGGTGGCTAATTGCTTGCTAGTCAAGGAAGAGCTTTCTGTGTCGATGACTGACAATGAAAAATTAATCCATTACGACAATCGCAATCGCAAAAAGTCATGGGTTAGCCCAAGAAAACCATCCACATCGATATCGAAGCGAATAGCAAGGTGTACTGTACAACGAGCTGCTAAAACCGAATAAAACTATTACTACAGTGTCTTCGAACGTTAATAGATAAATTTAACGACATACTGTTGGAAAAAAACAAGCAATAGCGATTAACAGGCGCAAAGTCATCCTCTTATATGACAATGGTCGGTTTCACGTCGCAACTGTTGTGCAGGAATACTGTTACAGCTTGAATGGAAAGCTCTGCCATGCACAACGTACTCTCCAGACATTGCGGCAGCGCCTTCTGATTACCACCACTTGTTGAGATTCATACAACATGGCTGACACACAGTTTCTAAATATTGAAGAATTGCGAAAATTGATCGATGATTTCATCGCTGCCAAACCAACTGCGCCAATTTGTCCTATAGCAAGAATATAATTATCATTCAAAGCGTGGCAGTTTTGTCTCTAACGTTTTAGAAGATAAATATCTCAAGATTAATTTACGGTCCATTAAGATTATATAAATATTTTACTACACCGTAATCACAATACAGGAAACACTTATATAACAAATTAATTCATTTATAATATATATGTTTAAACTCTCCTCTTTTGCCAATTTGAGTTTATCTAAACTAAATCTCCTACATGAACTCTGAGCCACGCTCCTCAGCATTAAGCCTACTGAACGGCAAGTTACCAAATTAAAAACTATCCTAAAAAATAATCTTACCCAGGTTACCAGTAAGGCTAAGATGATGTTTACTTATCTAATTTTTCAATCTTGCGTATAAATAGTTACATAGTATTTCCCATCACTTAACTATAAAATATTATAATATTTTTTGTGTTAAACTGTGCGTCTGTCCGTATGTGTGTTAGTTACCAAACTGTTTCAAAAGAGAATTATTGATGAGAATAAAATCAATAAGTTACAGGAAAATTTATAAAAAAAAGAACAAGAAAATGCTCACCCTGGTATTCAAGACACTTAAGATTCTTTCTTTAGCAGCTTGAACATCCTCGGGCCTACCAGCTATTCTTACATGGGGATCTAAAACAAGCTATGTTATTTGAAAATTCATTAATATGATATTTCACCTTTCTTAGATTTGGCTCCTATTTTTAGTTTATTAGGCCATGTAATAATTGTGTCTGTATCTTCCATGACTTTAGCAAAAAATACATCAGCAGGAAACAAAGCATCGTTGTCGCCTATTATGTAAATATATAAAATAAATATACTACAATATATTTGAATTTCAAATGTATATTTAAATAAATAATTTGTAATTAAATTTAATTACATTAATTAAAAGACATAAATTATTGTAACAATGAAATAAAAATAAAATAGTATTAATTTAAAAATGTTCATGAATTTAGTTACTAACCAGTGAGCATCTTCTCCAATTTGGATCGATCAACTCGGAATCGTTCTTGGTGCAAATCCGATACGTCCGTTAGTCCCAGACGGGAAACCAAGTCCCGCAAATCTTCTCTGGAATCCCACCGAGAAGCCCATCCAGACGTCATGGTACCGCTCTCCGAAACTTCGGACATGGTGTCCGAATTTTTCGCCATATCGGCCGTTTTTGAAACGGCCAAATAGTTGCAAGCCATTTTTAATAATAATACTTTATTCTTTTCAACACAACTTTTATATTTTTGTTTTAATTAATTATTAGCAAAACAGTCATCCAAAAAAAATTATCTAAAAATAATTAAACAGTGTATTAAAATGTACGTTGAACAGTATTTTTGGATGACTGAATTAATTTTTGCGATTGAGGTATAGACATGTGAACGATTTTATTTTTGTTTATTTTTTATACACGATCCTAATTTTTTAATCTTTTTTATATAAAAAATATAAATGTATATTGCATATAGGCAACTGAAAATTATTCTGTGCTATATGTGAAAGAGGAACTAACCTTAAATATATTTAATCATAACAGCATCATAACATCATCTTACTATTAAATATCAAGAAATGGGTGATATGTTAAAAGAACGACGAGAAAAATCTCGAAAAAGGAAACAGTTATTAGCTCAAACAGTAGGTAATATATTATATACAATTTATCCGTCAAGTAATGTGCTTTGTATTAAATTTTATAGTTAGGTGTCTCTAGTGCCGATGAATTACGGCAAATATTGGGAACTGGTGATGTTCCTACTAAGAAAAATCATAGTAAACCTACTTCAAGTTCTCATGGTTCAGAACAGTATGATTATAAAAAGGATGGTGTTGATGAGATGGTTTATAGGGACTCTTCAACATTTCTTAAAGTATACTAGCCTCTTGTATAAATATATTTTAAAATTATTATATTATTTTTAAATTAATACAGGGTACACAATCTTCTAATCCCCACAATGACTACTGCCAACATTTTGTTGATACTGGACAAAGACCTCAAAATTTTATACGAGATGTAGGACTTGCTGATAGATTTGAAGAATATCCAAAACTTAGAGAATTAATCCGTTTGAAAGATGAACTGATATCCCAAACTGCAACACCACCTATGTACTTGAAGTGTGACTTAAACACTTATGATTTAAAAAGTTTAAATGCAAAATTTGATGTAATTTTGATTGAACCACCATTAGAAGAGTATCAAAGGACAATGGGAGCTACCAACATGCAATTTTGGTCATGGGACCAAATTATGAATTTAGATGTTGGAGAAATTGCTGCACAAAGAAGTTTTGTGTTCTTATGGTGTGGCAGTTCTGATGGTTTAGATATGGGTCGAGTGTGCCTTAGAAAATGGGGATTCAGAAGGTGCTATATTCAATATTATTATTTGAATACTATTAAAGATGCATCCTTTTTTTAGGTGTGAAGATATATGTTGGATAAAAACAAATATCAAAAACCCAGGACACTCAAAAAATTTAGATCCAAAAGCAGTTTTCCAAAGAACTAAGGAACATTGTTTAATGGGAATAAAAGGTTTGATTATTTTGCTTATTTTAGTAAATCAGATTATTAACTTTTCATGTAGGAACTGTAAGAAGATCAACTGATGGAGATTTTATTCATGCAAATGTTGACATTGACCTGATCATATCTGAAGAACCTGAATATGGTAGTTTAGAAAAACCAGTTGAGATTTTTCATATAATAGAACATTTTTGCTTAGGTAGGTTATAGTATATTAGAAATTTTATTTTTGTTAATGTTATATTGCTGATGATTGTAGGCAGAAGACGACTACACATATTTGGTAAAGATTCTACAATCCGCCCTGGCTGGTTATCAATTGGGCCTGAACTAACTAATTCCAATTTTATGCCAGATATTTATGCTAGCTATTTCTCTAATAACCAAACTACAACAGGATGTACAGAACGAATTGAGGCACTAAGGCCTAAAAGTCCACCGCCAAAAGGCAAAGGCAGTGCTGGTGGTAGAGGCAGAGGTAACTTTCAGCGAGGTCGAGGAAGAGGCAGATAGGACTATTACTAATAAGACTGGATTCCTTTTTTAACATGTGATTTACACTTTTTACTGTGTTTTTGTATTCTCAACATAATGGCACAGTAACAAAATGTATTTTCTAAATAAATAACCATTTATTTGAATTATATAATTTCATTTTTATTATATTTAAGTCTCCTTTTTGACTAACAAGGGCTTATCTGGACTGGACATACTTGGGCTCAGAACCACGGTCGTCGGCATTAAGCCTTCCGACTAGCGAGTGACCAACTTAGCAATTATCCATAGAACATCCTGTCTCATCCAGCCTGGTAAATGGGATCATTTTCCTTATCGGATTTTGCACTCTTGCCTAAGACAATCACAAACATAAATTTGACCATGCCCCACCAGGATTCGAACCTGCCACTATCGCAACAGTAAGAGAACCTTTACCAACACTGTGCCAACCAAGCCGGCTATACAATTTCTATTTCATTTATTAAAATCTGACATTTTTGACAAGTTTAAAGTCTCATTCAGTTAACAACTTATTAATACCAAAAATACTTAGGTGAAAAGGTATAGTAAAAAGCAAAACGAAAAAATAGTGAAATATGGGTTTATTTACTTTCATCTGACCCTAGTAGACATGGGCCTTTATTCACACTACAGCTAATTGAAGTAAGTTAAGTAGTTACCTTTACGTTCAGATCTAAAAAATAAACGCGCGTGGTGTACCGAAAACTCTCATACGTAATTAATTAACGAAGTGACCCCTTCAAAAATATCAATCACATTGGTGTGGATAAAATATAAAAATAGGGACCTTCCGGTACATCACGTACAATTTCCAATGGCTTTCTCTATTGTACTTAATTGTATCTCATCTAAGATATACATCACAAAGAAATAACTAACAATAAATTCTAATATAAAAACTTTACATATTTTTTTCTTTAAGAATATACAGGGAAGTCCTATATCGAAACAAAATAAAAACATTCAATATTTATAATACTTTCTTCATTTATTTTCCTAGGAGGGGATAGATTAGTTAAAAACCCCTGTATTTACAGGTTATATATATTTTAAAAATATTGATGAAAATTTTCAAGGTACAAATAGTATTTTTTCATTATTACCTAAAATACCCTATCACAATACGATCTTCCAGAAAGTGCAATTGGAAGGTTTTATTCGTTAACGTCTATAAACATTTGGTCATAAAAAAACAATAATATAAAACATCGTTAACTAAATTCGCCAAAACGACGATGCAACTGCAACGTTCTTGTGTATGTTTATTTATCGTCCCAAAGTATACAGAGAGTTCCATAACATGAAACTTATAAATTTGTATGGCAGATATCGATATGAAATAAAATTATGGAAGACCCTGTATATATTGTTAAATTATAGCCTATATCTAACATAAATCACAAAGATGGTAGTATACTATAGTACACATGGAGATGTTTTTATAAACAAAAAATCTTAAGTAAATTTGCAGGAAACCCAATGAAGTATGAGAAAAATGTATTATTTGTATTTTTCCCAACTCCAAATACAAATTATGTAGGATATAAAAAAAATTAAATTATGAATATTTTGTACAAAAAAATATTTGAAAGTATTCAAATGGCATTTCTGGAACATATAATTTATGAGTATTCTATATATACATCATTAAAAAAATACATTGCAAATAATGTAAGCTAATTTATTTAAAATACACAGACAGGGCATATTCTTCAACCAGTGAGTTATAGTTGATGCCTTACGATGTATACCATCATTATATGACATCATGTGTGTATTATCACCCTGTATATATTTATATTTTGTTACTTTAAAAAAAATCAAACTTCAATTATAGTTTAGGCAAGATATAATAGTAAAAGCAAAACTGAGATCAAAAAATAAAAACAAATAGTTTGTACTTTTCATTTAAAAAATAATAAAGAAAAATGTTTTATGATTAATTTTTTACAAAAATATTAATAATTAACAAAAAAATAATGACCTAAGCAAAGCAATGATAACGAACCAGTGAATGAAAAATTAATGTTCTGATGCTTTCCACAGATCTCGACCTCAAGTCAGTAAAACAAGCTTCACTGAATTGATCAAATTTGTTCGACAGGTCGAGAGCTGTTGGTCGCTGTTCAGATTCATAGCGAATAATGAAACGATCTCATGCATTATAGAATTAGTCCGTTCGGAGACGTTGATCCCAATCACAGGTATGTTGATTCCCCTGTAAAATGTACAGGTTAGTAAAACTTAAAACCGATAGCATGGTGGAGAAGGAATTAAACTAAAATATCCAAAAAACCAACAGAAAAGAAAATCAGCTCCGTGTATTAAATTATAAAACACCAAAAGAAAAAAAAACATACATAAAGTAAAATCAGTGCTTCCACAGAGATAGCGACCGGTAATAAATGCTCGATTTCATGTGTCATAGATGAAAGATTTTGCCACTAATTAACAGATATCTATATGAAAGCACTCTTTCCCGTCTTACAATAAAAATGTTACCTTTTCGTTTGATTCCTGCGAATAATTTATTCTCAACAATGTCGGGTTAGTGGTCGAAATGAACATTGAAAATAAACACATGTCGAAAAAGTAAATGCGTACAGAAGTATTTTTTATTTCAGTATAACAGAAAATACTATATGCTACAAGTTTTTGCCACTTTCTGCCCTATATTAGAATAAAGAATAATGCTAGTAAAAATGTACAAGGTGTCTCGAAGCGAAAAAAACTTGGAATAATTATTTTAAAAAAGAAACAATCGAAAATGAATTTGATTGTCTTATATTTATCATTTTAATGAGGTAGATCCAAAAGTGCCCCTCAAAATTTATGTCATTCTGCAGGATAACAAAAAATTCAAATTAAAGCCTATTGTATATGTAATTTACGCATACACTAGTCCAAACTCATATATTAATCATATGTTCTATCAAATTTAATTACACTATTACTTCAGCCATAACATTATTGATATCAAAAAAATTAAACACATCACACATTCAGGGTATCAACAGATTCTTTTTTAAATATTTAATTGTTTATTGATTTGTAATTATGAGCTATAAATAAAGTAATTAATAATTTGTGGTTATTAAATGAATAAAAAAGATATTAATCTAACGCATAATTGAAACAAATGCATGTACACAATTAGAATTATCGATATCCTACAGAACGCAATGCTAATTTCATCATAAATATTGCAACACCCTGTATATTTTCACTTAAACAACAATCTATATGCAATTTGTACTCATCTTGAATTAAAAAACCAAATTAAAGACATAACAGTTACATTTTTTATGTAAAAAATATCTAAAAAATTATGGAAATCGAAAAAATATATTTTTTAAATGTATACTACACTAAATTTGAAGAACATAACTGTTCTCCCTTACAATCATCAATTATAAGACTCCTTTATTATGACAGGATAGTATGTAACACATTTTTAATTTGTATTATTTTTTTTCTAAAAATCAATTAATTTACATGTGGACAGATGTGAGAAATATGCTACACACCCTCTTGTAGTATAATGTTTTTGCGAGTGCCATAATAAATGCAATTGAGTTAGTGTTATAAATTACGGCAATCTCAAAAAAACTCTATAGAAAACGACAACAAAAAAAATCTTAAGAAAACAAAACAAGATAAAAAAACAACTCCACAACACGATCTATACATTTTGAACGAGTTTTGTGCTTTATTCGGCTGTTTCTGGGTTTGTGTGCAGCGTCAAAATACGTTGCACAGTTCCTGCAACACCAAAATTCAGTTCTGTTACACGGCCCAGAAACAGGAACCCGAACAAAACATTTCTTAATCAACATCTAATTATACATTATCATCAAAACAAAACAAAATAATAACATAAAGCCGTCCATAAGTGTCAGTAGTAGTGACACAAAGCCACTGATTATCAAACATCGTGTCATTCGAAGTGATGACCACGATATTAGAAAACCACTGTTCAACGGCTTGAGTCGCATCCAAATACAAACGTTCAAGTCGCACACGCACGCACACACAAAAAAATGGAACTCCAAACCCAACAACAAAATTGATGTTTCTTACGACATATGTCACACCATCACCACTTCCGAACGGTTCTCTGCACTGGACGAGGTCAGTTGCGATGCTATCTCGCACTCGCTCAAGATGCGGTACCCGACACCGCGAGGATCAAAAAGCTCTGAATCCATACCCACTGGCCCGGCGGAATGGCAAAAACAACCCACCAACTATCAGTTAGTAACAGGGAATGGGGAAGAAACGTTGACTATCAATAACAGAAGTGTATTTTTGTGTTGAATTTCAAGTAATTTTCTGTTATTTCCATCAACGTATTGTAAATATGGTAGTGTACAGTGGTATTATAGACAAAATTGAAGACAGAGCACAGTTGTAAACAACATTAATTTATTATACTTTCCTCATGCTATAAATATTTGAAGTTAATCTAATAATGTACCTAGTCTAATGGTCTACTGAGCCCTGCTTCAGATTGTTTGTACTATTATGAATTATAAACATGCAAGATTTTTTTTTGAATTTCATCGCCTTGGTGAGCCAGGAACAAAATTGGTAAACAGTTAATAAATAATAAATGAATGATATGTAGAGCAACAAAAATAGCAAAGCAACAGTTAACATTTCAAAGATGTTACAAAGCCGACATAAAATATTAATTTGTTCTCATTTTAATTGTCTAAAAAGACCTTCAACATATACAAATAGTACAATTAACAAAATCCCTTTACAATTTATAACAATACTAAATTTTGTTAATGTACTTGTGGTTTAATGATGACATAAAATGTATTCAATTCATTGATAAAACTTTATAGACTTTTTTTGGCAAACAAAATGATCATTGCTGTCTAACTAGAAGATTATGCTCACCCGAATCCCAACCATCCTCTTCAGCTTCATCTGTGGACTCTGCAGAACTATCACTGGGCGTACTGTTTGCTATTGTTATGGGCTGGGGGATACGAGAATACGAAGAAACATTCTCTACCCTCGGGACTTTTTCCACAATCATCGTCAGCTGAATATAAAAACATACATTTTATATTTGTTTTTTCAAACATTTTCTAAAAACTACATATTTTTAAGACTATTTGCTTTTAATAGTGAATCAAAATTATAGACTTCACAATGTTTGATCTAACAATATCAAATACTACTGTAATAAAAAAAATAGTCTGAAAATAAAACGCAAACGGTTTATATAACATAAATATTTTAAAAAATACTACATTAATGTGCATATAGAGAATTAAGTAATTAAAAAACAGTTGATAAACTAATTTAGCCTTTATTTGGCCTAATTTAGATTTTAATTAATTATTTTAATTATTAACGATTAGGTATGTTTTGTATATGCATATGTCTGTATACGTAATGAAAATATAAACAAATAAAATACTTTGTTTGATTGGTGAGATTAAAAACAACAAATGACAAAACAACAAAATGTGTTTTTACGTTCATAAATTAGTGATCCCATATAACTTTCACTAGATTCAGAAAAAAATCAATATTAAAATAAGAGATCTACTGACCTTAAAATTCTCATTAAACATCTTATACTGTTTATCTTTTTTGTTCAGCTTATCTAGGTCATTCCTTTGAAAGACTAATTCATAACACTCCTCTCCATTGAAGCTATATGGATGCCCATTCACGCTAGTGCCACAGTCCAAAAAAAATGTATTGAACCAAAAGTGAAACAATTTTTCTTTTCCTACTATAACCTTATTGTAAAACTCGATTTTCACATCACCCGTTAACCGAAAACAATAGTTCAATTTGATGGAGAACGAACGTTCATCTACCGGGACTTTGTAAATTTCGCTCTTGGCGCGACGACTATCAGATTCTGGCGTCAGAGTTTTAGTTGTAGTAAACGAAATGTTACCCTGGCCGTTTGCAAATATAGGAACAGGCTCAAAAATAAATTCTTTAATGTAAATGGTCACTGGGGTGTATTGAAGGTGATGATTAACCAAATGTTCATAATATTTTACATAACGAACTTGACTAGGTATAGTTACTCCTTTTGTGTCTTGAGTTCTTTTTTCACCTGAAAACAGGTAAAAATAAAATGATGTATTAGAATTACTAACAAAAACATACCATAAAAAAGTAAAGCCTCCTGAGCAGTTGAACAAATCTTCGTATGTAACAGGTAACAACATATCATCGTTCCTGTCCTACCCTTTCCAGCTTTACAATGGACTACAGCAACATTATGAGGATCACTATCCAACCAATTTTTAACATCCTAGAAAATGCAATTACATTATACATTATATATTATACTAAGACAATCAGGTATTTGTAAAAATTTATTTTGGTATCATAAATAAAACAATTATGTAATATATAAACAAACTAGTCAAAACTTGTGTTTCCTAAAAATGCTTCACTAACCTCACAAAAAGGACCCACCACTTCAATTTTTGGGGGATTATGATCTTCAAAAGGAAAATTTCGTACCCTGTTATGAAATTTTGATTTATCATAGCTTCTTTCAGAACAAAGGTTGTATATCATGTAATGATTTGGGTGTTTTTTATCCAAAAACTTAGCAACATCCTCAATGTCATTTCTATAAACTCTTTCAATGTTCTCAGCAGGATATCCCATAGCTATTATACTATCAGTGATATCTATAGAGAATAAGTTCAGGAATATTATCATTTAATTATAAAAAATACATTAAAAAAATCAAAAGGATACAAGTTAGATCTAAATTAAAACCGTCCTGTATATAGCGGTTGCGTTTCCTACTGACCAAACTCCTTATAGGATTGGTTATATTGATATTGGGGAATGAGGCTGCCATCGCCTCTTGCCCAATACTAGCACTAGAATGTCTATTCAGACAGTTTGAGCTGCCAGCTTCATGATTTAGTACAGTGTTTGGGATATGATTACATATCTTACTCGCTTTTGATGGTAAAAAACCAGCAAATTCTTTGTTATTGCTAGGAAGATCTGAAACAATAAAACAACTTAACTTAAAATTGTCTCATCCAACAATTGTTAATTAACATATTTAATATAATAAAGGTATATTTTCTAAAATTCCTTAAGGAATTTACCTAGAACACAAAAATCTTTAGCTATTCAAATTTCTAGCAAAAATGCTTTAAAGAAATATATTATTACTGTCCATGACCCCAATATTATGTATCTCGAGTAGCCAGATTTATTTAGCAATTAATAAAATTTTATCACACAACTTTTATGTATATTTAACTAAAGGACAGGCAATCTTTATTAAACATATCTGATATCAGTTCAGAGATTCTCCTTTTACTGTTTAACACAATCTTATCTATGTTTATTTATCATCATGTGTTACAATAGAAAAAATCACTTTTATAGCATTGTGTGAGGTCAATGTTAGAACAAATATATTTTTGGGTGCATCTAACTCAAATGCAGGTACACTTAAAAATGTCTAACAATTTTACAAATTAAATTACAGTTTATTCACAAATATCTTATTTAATAGCACATTTTTTTATAAATTTATCAGTAAATCTATATACATATATTGCAAAAAAGATACTGATATTGTTTAATTAGTGACATATAATACATTTTCATTAATATTATCTATACAAATTAATTGTTTCATTATTTGATTTATTAATTATATTAAATTTAGATATGATTTAAATTTAACTTTTAACATAACATTTTTGTGTTTAATAATCTCTGTTAAAATACAATGATATGTTCAGTAAATTAACATTAATTTATTTAGTAAAGTTAACACATACACATAATATGAATAAACTAAGTTACAGCTATAACAAACCTTTTTGCCTATTCTTAGATTTGCGGCAACTAACGCAGAGACCCATAAGAAGAGTCTCCAGTAAATTGAGACTTCGCGAATGCTGTCGGTAACATTGACAAACCACAGATATACACCACAGATATACCAAGATAAAAAACAACACGTTTATAACAAAAAATTTAGATCAAAAAGAAAATTGGCACACCGATTGGGTAAATCGTCTAATATAATCAACAAAGCCCCTTTTTAACGTGCAATAACACAATCACATTTTCCGTTCTCTTTTGTAATTGAAGGTGATATCAGAGCCGTATTTTCATTTAGACAAATAAGCGTTACTAAGTTAACTGATATTAACCGTATTGAATCTTAATACCACCAATATACTCAACCGAATATTCCGAGTAATATTAAATCAGCCTTTGTCTCTTAGCCCAAGAACCCTCACATTCTTTGACAGATTTGACGGCACTTATTTAAACCAACCTTGAAATTGACAACCAGACAAACATCTTCTTTATCGACAATTGTCACAATAAAATTCCATGAATTTTTGCAAATTTTCTCAGAAATTATTCAATCCTATCTACAGGAAAAATTAATTACGTATATTTATATAAACAAATTAAGAAACATAAAAAATAAATCTGCTGGATCAGCTTTCATAGAGCATCTTTTTCCTTTTTAAACATCTCTTATCATTTATTATTGTGTAAATATTTACACATTTAATGATATTATGTTGCCAAAGATTATTCTAGACCGCCTGGTAACTCAACGGTTGTCACTATTAGATAATAAAATGATACCTTTAGATAAGCTCATTAATACAGTATCTTTAAATAATGTATATTCAAACAGCAAATATACTGTTTTGTATTTTTTACTTTCGCTATAACTTAAATGTTGACAATAACCTAAAGATATCTATTTAAAACATCTACAAGACTACCAGATATCAGAAGATACTTAAGTACACATTTGAATTGATTCTAAGACTAGGTATATCTGGGTATATATAGTGTTGCATAACTACAAATTCCGTATTAAATAAAGACCCATACATATATACATATAATAAGTTTATTAATCCACAGTAAAACAATTTAGATTCTATATAACTAAAAAAAAACAGCTTATAATCTATTCAACGCCAGTATATAGTTCTATGTTCTTGTAGTTAACACAGGTATTGAACAATGAAGCGAAATCTCCACATCCGTTGTTGTATGATTCAATATCAGACAGCACCCGTTTTAACACTATGAACCACGGTTGTCAATCTAGTTCTATACGTGACGCTGCCAACGTGCCACATTCTATCTTACTTTGACGCATCTTATTAAGTGCATACTTCAAATCATCCATTGTAATAGGACGCAAAGCATCATGGAAAACTTCCCCTTCTGAATTATTTCTAGATCTGTTAATATTTGTGCTAATTTTCTGTCTTAAGTAATCCCTCAATCTAAATACTGCAGCGCTGCGGCAAAGTTCTCTTAAGTCTGAACCAGAAAATCCTTCTGAACTTTTAGCAATTGCATCTATATCTACATCATCTGCCACTGGTTCATTATCTAATATTAGACTAAGAATTTGCTTTCTTTGGACAATGTGAGGCATTGAAACATAAAATGTAGATGGCATTCTACGAAGTATAGCTTTATCCAAATCCTAATAAAAAATAATATTTGTAGTTTTTATATTAATTGACACACTTGTAGCAAATAAAAGCAATAAACCCGATAGTACCTGAGGTATAATCTTGATACCTACCTGAGGTCTATTGGTAGCTCCCATAACTATAACAGTACAATTTGGATCAGTTATTAATCCATCCCACAATGACATAAACTGGGCCTTCATCATTGCTGTAGCTTCATGGTCAGAGGTAGTACGAGCTCTGAGAAATGAGTCAATTTCATCAATAAAAATTATGCAAGGTTGAAGTTTCACTGCTAAAGAGAACACTGCCCTTGCTAATTTTTGACTTTCACCATACCACTTATCTGTCAGTAAAGATACATCCAAATTAATAAAGAATGTTCCTGCTTCATGAGCTGTGGCTTTAGCAATAAGGGTTTTTCCACAACCAGGAGGACCATGTAAAAGAACACCTGCAATGTATAGATAATAAATAAAATGATGCAATTAAATATTAAATTAAGTCTTACCTTTTGGAGCTGTTGTTAGAGCTGAATCTGTTAAAAGATCTTTCCTCTGAATAGGTAAAATTACAGTTTCACGTAAATCTTGTACAATATCATCAAAACCAGCAATATCCTCCCATGTTACATTTATATCTTGTGGATTTACTATATGTGAAGCTATCATTATTTCATATTCATTAAGATTATCCAAATTTTTATCACAGTTCATTCTTAAAATGGTAAATCCCTGTTACCTAACCAATTTTAATAAATGAGGTTTTAATAACTATACCTTTTCAATTGTTTCATGGCTGTCTCTTTTGCCTTTTTCTTAGATTTATTTGTTGGATCTAATTGGTTTATAATCCATTTTGCGCTCCAAAAGGTTGCTACTGAAACAAATGCTAACCTTATAACTAAATTCAATATTTCCGATTTGGTTGGATTCATCATCCTCTTTGAACTAAAATTTCTATTTCTCAAACTATTAGGGTAAATGAAGAAATGAATATTTTCAAGCTAAAGACTTGTTCAATAAATTAGAATAATAGACATGAGATTTAAGACTGACAGATATTATTCCTGTATATAAAGCCGTATAAGGGATAATTCACAATAATTATTTGGTAATCGTACCTAACCTCAAATACTACTTTTTTGGTAAAGTAGGGTTCACATTTTATAAAGGTAAATATTTTATTTGTTTTTTAAATTAATAGGCAAATAGAGTAAATTATATCTACAATGAATTAAAGCTATACATTTAAATTTCATTGTAGAAATATACGATTGTATAACGTGTTGCCTATAACTATCTATTAATTGATACATTAGATGTATTAAGATATGTATTATTACTTTCATTATTTGGCACTTATCTACTTTGACAAAATACATCGGTAATATTCTAACATACTAACAAAATTATTTTTATTTTAATGAAAATCAGTTTATTTACGGTGCCCCCTATCGGATAAATTGTAGATTTTGCGCATGTCATTTGCACTACCTTATTAATTTTCGGATTTCATCGAAGTCGGTCTTTGACTATCTCGTTGTTGTGTACTGTACGTAAATTTTTAAGTTTATTTCATGTTTTGTGTTGAAAATTAATTTATTTTTGTGCATTCGGATCCGCCGTGAATATTTCTCGTTACTTTGTTCTTTATTGAACATGTAAGTATTTATTTTCACATTTTTCACTATTAGAATAAGGAGCAAACACTACCTTTGGCGGCTCAAAAATCGATTATCTTCTGACATTTTTACTGAATGTGGTTTTTGTCGGTATCTATGCGACAATATTATTATTATATTATTTCATTTTCATTCTCCTTGCCGGTATGTGTCTGCTAAGATTAGAATGATATTAGTCTGAAAGCATTTAGTTATAAATTAAGTAACAAATAATCCAAGTAGGCGCCTGTCAATTATAGTTTAATTTTTATAGGTTATAAAGTGGGTTGTATTTAAATTGTTGAAATAATCCAGGGAACATTTTCTTGGACATCAGATTTACAAGTTTTAAGAAACTAGGGTTTCTTAAAATTAATCTATTTTGTGCTGCATACTAAATTCGAACTGTCACTACCGGGTTTACAGGTGCAAATTTTAATTAAAAGGGAAGGAAGGTCACGTCATGATTCATAAAATTCACAAGCCAAGTTTTTAAAAAAACTGAAAACAACTTTATAAAGATATATTTATTATTAAATAATTACTATATTGTGTGCATACAATATATCATTTTGTAATACGTTTCATGTCCGTCTAATTCAATTTAATTAATTATATTAATAAAATTAACGAATTATAAAAAAAAATTAAAAAGTATTTATATTTTTTGTTATATCACTACCATCTTTTAAAGAATAATTATCATTACCAATGTTTATATCGGTTTATATTGTTTTATTTCTGGGAGCTATTTATTATCATTGTTATTTTGATTCTAGAACATTTTTTTGGAAATATATATTGATATTGTTTCTTTTTCTGTACTATAAATTCAACTACCAACTAAACCAGTTTATAAAATGTTACATAAACATTATTAATGTTAAAATAGATGTTGTGCCCTATTTTTGTTTGAAATGTAAATGAAATTAGTGTTAGTGATTCTTTGTATGCATTTTAAAATTTAGCTTAGCTTCAAACTTAACTATGAAGAGAAATCGAATTACATTTCGAATGACCCATCAGACAAATTCGGACCCGACAAGTTGCAAGGATTTCAGCTTTTCGTACCTTTTTTTGTTATGTCATTCCAAATGTCACTTTATCGTCGCTCACTGAAATATTAAAACAGTCAGTGGTTTGAACCCGAAAGCTGATTCGCAAAAACCCATTAAATGATTAAACGACTTTGGAGATCTTCGGGGGTGATGTGGATCGAAACGACAAATAATTAACTTTTAGAAGAAGGTTGATAGTTTTTCTTTGTCAGCTTATCGAAGCACATCATTTGGTTTATTGTTTTTCTTTTTCTAAAGCTCAAAAATTGGTAGACATTTTTGCAGTAGAATTGTGTATGTAATTTTTTTTGCTTAAGATTTGTAATGTAATTAATAATTGGAAGTATTTTGGTTATAAATACTCAGTTTGATAAAAACGTCTCCTTTCAGTCAAAACTAAAACTGCACTGAATAAAATAGCGGAAGAATGAGAATGGATATTTTACAATTGTTTCGATCGGTTTGTATATGCGAATTTCCACATAACTAAGAATGATTTATTGTTATTCTGGAATTGGTTTATTGTGTCGCACAGCAGGGCGCACTTGACTTGAAATAGTATAATGATGTTATACAAATAGAACTGTAATCTGGTCACCGTAGAAATTATGAGATTTTTGGGCTATTCTGTCAATAGTTATCTAGTTACTAAATGTATGTGTGGTATTACTTTATCATGATGGAAGACAACGCCTTTCTTATTGACCAATTCTGGTCTTTTTTAATCGCTTTAGTTGACGATAGTAAGTCAAATTAATGGGGCGACTAGCTCGTTATAAATTAATACCTCGTTTTTGGCGCCAGTGCGTGCTTTATAACCATTTATGAAGTCTTTCCGGAGTTCAACCACAATATTTTCGCATATTGTCGTGCGCAGTCCACTGTTTATCTCCTATCATCATTTCTTTAAAGAATGGTTCGATTTCATTTAGGCAGCAATTCACAAATGGAAATCCGCTAGAATGTTCTACAGCCACGTTGTAGTATGGCTTCATTGAATATATATTACTAGGAATATGTTATTATGAATTTATAGTAATTATATAGTAATTACTATTTTCAGTCGCTATTTTTTTGACCATCGACTGTTTTGCGACTATCGACTGTTTCGACTGTTTTCAGTCGATAGTTCCCAACGCTAGTTAAAACAAAAAAAGAAGGGGATTGCATTGGTTTATGCACGGTTCGATTGATTTTTTCCACTCGTGATGTCAGACGAAGATGTAGGAATTCTTGTCTGTATAAATTGTGAGATAGGAAAGGACGGAGATAATTGCTTGGACCAGTTAATTTTAAAGGTGTTTATATTTTCCAAGGATAGTATAAGCGAGACAGAGGATTACTTTTATACTGAATGTTCTGTGGATTTGTAAAAAGAAATGGAATAATAACACCACAAATATTTTATCATGTTTTAATATATTAATTGCTATTTCTAAATAACATGGTATAATAAATATAAATAGTACAATACAACTTAAACAAAACCTAAAAACTAAAGATATTTAATACTTGTACTTCTAGAGATATTCATGACGAACTTAAAAATGATCGTAGAATAACTACCAGACCCTTTTTAAATAAAAGTTTTATTTATTTTTGAACGAAAATATTTTTAAATTACTGTTAAGGAATACTATCATATTCAACTTTTCTCTCGTGAGGCGATTTCTTCAATCGTTAATTATTTGCCCATATTTTGAAAAAACTCGTTCCAAGGGGACAGATGTTACGAGTATTTTATAGACTTGCCAAAAATCCAATGGGTTTTCTAAACGCCCAATAAATTGCATTTCCAAATACTGCTTAATCTGTAAAGTTGCTGCAGTACTTGGAGTAACTACTTCTTTCATTCTAGCCATTTTTTTATTAAAATATTTCTAGATGTCAATATATTCCTGATCAGTAGTTGTTTCTTGAATTTCGAGTTGTGGAACTATATTTGTATTTTATGAAGTTAGAATGGAAGATACCTCTTTTGTGATAACTTTTTTTATCGCCTCAGCATTATTTGCAATACCAAATCCTGCTTTTTTAAATCTAGGATCTAAAAATATGGATTTCCCGCATATCGTGTTCATTTCTAAAATTGCCAGTCTTTTATTGATGACATCTAATAGACAATTTTTTAATTTTTTTTCCCAATCATTTGTTAAATTCCTGGATTTGATGGAATGTTGCAGTCCTCTTATTAACGGTATAATGAAAGACATCGTGGGATATCTTTCACCAGATAACTCGGTGGTCATTATTTCAATGGGCTTTAAAAGTTGAACACATAACAGAATGTGATAGTCAATTCGTCAACAAATAAAAACTGTGGTGCTCTTGATAATGGCCATCACAATAAATTGTTGAATATTAAAGTAGAGTTTTCCTATCAGAAAATGTATTTATTACAACTATGTAATATATTTTATTCACTTCTTTACCGTTAATATTTTTAAAAGAATTTTAACAACTGCTACCGCAAAAACTTCTTCAAATCTTTTGGAATCGATACAATTTCTGAAACCTTTGGAACCTAATTTTAGTTTTCAAGATTTTAGAAAAAAAGTTTTAACAAACAAAAGGCTTGGACAAAAATCGCGAAGGTTTATCAAAATAGTATTACCTACTATACCAGCCCAAAGTATTACCTATTATGCCAGTCAAAAGTATCTTATATTTATCATTTACAATTTAATTTTTTTGTCCTTGAAAACTAGCGTTCCAAAATGCTGCTATATTAATTTACAATATATAGTTATTCACAAGCAAACTACAAAAAAACATAAAACGACATATATTACATATAAATACGCCTAGGACGACAAAGCCATATTGTTAAAAATCAGTCGAATGAACTAGTAGAACCGAAGATAATAACTGAAAGTAAACGACTGAAACAGTCAATAGTAAATAGTAATAAAGTCAGTCGGATCGAAAATAGCGACTGAAAACAGTCACTAGTAAAAACAGTCGAACCAAAAATAGCGACTGAAACAGTCGATAGTAAAAAGTAGTACTAAACAGTCGATAGTCGATTTCAGTAGATTGTTCCCAACACTATTTTTAACCAGATACTTCTTTTAACGTGTGTAGTTTTTGCCTTGCGATTTTTCTACTTTTATTTTGCCTCCCTGCTGTTTATTTTATCTGATAAATGATAAGTGGCGTTTTGCAGGCCTCCCTTAGAGGGTGGGTGTTGAGGTGCGATAATAAGTCGTTTTTCAACGGCATATCTTTTCAGATCGGAAAATTATGTCCTGCGGGAAGGAACATTGATGGAATTCATGATACTGTTTTCTTTCTCCCTATAAATTGTTCGTCTTTTAGGAAACACATTTTGCGAAGCTGTTGCTAACGCAAGTTCTTTGGGATTCTTTCGGAATTTTTATTATCAGTTGATGAAGTAGTTAATGAATGAGATTTTTTAAAATGTAATTTATGAATAAAACGCTTAAATAGAACATTCCTCATAAACAATACTTGTTAATATTTGAATAATAATGAATAATTTTGTATAAATGTTTTTTGAAAAATGTTTCTTCAAACTGTTTATCAATTGAATAAGTAGCACCTTGGAGATCGAACTTTGGCTGAGATTATCAGCAGATTGGAAATTTTTGACATGTATTAATAATAAAATTTGAGTTGTATTTAGCCTAAGGCCTGTTTTCATATTACATTCCGACTGTGTCCAGAATCTTATGGTAAAACGAATAGTTTTTGTAAATGTTAGTGATTTAAGGAGACAAGCATTAAGCCACTGGTAATCAGTGGCAGGTTTAGCCTGTTTCTTCTGCATAAACAACCATAATCAAAATGAAAAAAATACGATTTGCATGATTACTATTACACGATTACATGAACTTTTAAATGATCTGACAAGCTTTAGTACAGTTTGTCTTGTGTCCTAAAATTATCTACCCTTCTAAAGCTCTGGAATATCTGGTACAGTAACGTCTCTGTTTCTCCAAAAAGTACTTTCATTAACCATATCCTGTGATGCACACTGTTGTAAATCTTCTAGTCGCCGCTCGTTTCTCATTAGTTTCATGTGTTATAAATTGATCTGATAAACTAATAAACCTGATATATACACAATATTTAATCATTAATAAAAGGGTTAAGCCACCATTTGCATTTAAAACGGCTGCATTTTTTAACTAAATAGATTCGTAGAGTATCTAACTAGTTCCAAAGGTATGTTGTCCCAATTTTGTACCAAAACATTCGCCAATTGCTTTTGATCTTCCCCATAATCGTTCACTTATGTTTAGGTCTGGTGATAGTGCCCGACAGGGAAAATGTGTGTATGGAGGCATTGTCATCCATATGCGTAATATACTATTCATAGTAAGAACTTCATCATTGAGGATGTCGAGATATTTATTCATAGTAATCCATAGTAATGTGAGTGAGATACCGGCAGAATACCACGATATTAACGAGAAAATCATAACAGAACCTCCCCCATATTAGTATTCCTTAAGTGAATGTTGGGTTCTGATGTCACTGTTGTACATAGTTTTATTTTATCTCACCACAATCCTTTTAAATGTTTGTCAACCTCCGTCGATTAACTTTGGGTTTCGCCCACTCTTCTACGATTGTTTTGTGTATGCTGCCATTACCACTGATACCTTGCCTTGCACCACCGACTCTTTGAAGCATATAAGCTGAATGTTACAAATTGAAGTGTTGCCAACATGTAAGATGTACTATTTTGCATGGTGTTAATATTATTTACGTTTTAAAATTAATTACATTGAATTTTCAATAAACTGAATACTGTAGAATACTTAGAGGGGGATAATTTTTAAAGTACGTAAAATTACAATTCATAACGGATAATTAATAATTTTAATACAAGATAAAAATTACAGTGAAAAAAATACGTACAGGGGGTAGACAAGATAATGCGACGTATATGTATTGCTCAGTTATAATGTCAAGAAATGCAATTAGTCCTATGCGTACAAATGCGTGCATATCTTTAATAAAGATTAACACAGTGTAAGAAATAAACTGATTGTTTATTGACTACGTACAATACTTGTTCAGAATTGATTAATACTATTTTTCGGTAATATTTAAACCAAATTTACATTTAAAATAAAATAATGACAGACGAAAACACACGTTTGGTTAACGTCCATTTTCTCTTTCTTATTCAAGATGTAAAAAAAGATGGAAATGTAAACGATTTTATGGATAATATATTGATCTTGACAAATACAATATATTTTTATATCTATTTATTCTTGTTAATTACTATTAATTACCTACTCATACCACCAAAAAACAACTTTTTGTTTTGTTTAACATAGAATTTTTAATATGCTAATGAGTTCAATATTATCGGGTACCATTTATTTATTGTTTAATAATATAGTTTATATCACCTATTGAGCAAAATATTTTTGTTATATGTAAAGGAATAATGAAATAAAAAAATTACTTAAAAATGAATGTACTCAGAGTTAGCACTCAAATTAACAATATCAATCTATACCCAAAAAAAAACTCATAACCCTAGATTTTTATCGAGAAGTCGTGTTACAAATTGCATCAATTGCTACCTAGTCATTTCAAGAATTTGCTATTAAAATGTGAAATGCAATAAATTTAAACTCCTTTACATTTTAAATGATTATTTAAACAATTTATAGATACCTTGTATTAAAAGCATGAAATAAACAAATATCTAGATATAATATATCATAAATTATATATTCATTATTATAAAATATTATCAAACATCATTAAGCATTCATCTATTTTTATGCTTTAGTGGTACTCAACCATTGACTTACTGATATTCAACTCTGTTTCAAAAGCGATCCGTACTTGCACAAATTAAGCCTTCCGAATAAAAGCAAACGAAAAGGTCTTTGGTTTGTTGATTTTGCAAAATTTTTATTTTAATGATCTTGATTTTTATTATATTTATATCTTTTATACTATTTGTTGGTTATATACAATTTATAACAGTCTTTCAGTACTTTTACATCATTCAGTATGTACATGCATAATCAATGCATACATACAATATAATCAGTACCTTTGGAAATTCTTCTTAGCGTCTTAGTAGCAGGTTAGCCCTTAGCTTTTTTGGAACTTGTTTTAATAGGCCTAAATGTTGGAAGCGCTTTACTTATATATATCAATACAACCATGTTCACGAAACATCAGTTATCGATAAAACACCTTCAAGAAATTGAAAAGAAGGGTCGAGAAATGGATTGCTTTGAAATATAGTCATTTTTTACCACAAAAGTCAGTTGTTGCTGGAAAGTTTCTAAACAATTATAGAAAGCAATAGATGTTACTTTAAATACAGTTAAATTAATTGTCAATTTATTAAAAACGTTGATTTGTAATTAATTTTGAGATGGTTTCATTTGTATCATATTGTTCTGTGATATCTATTTTTTAAGTTTTTATATGTTAAACAAAATAAAACATAACATAAGAAAAAGTTTGAAGATATTATATGATTTCAAGTTTGTGGGGGACATGCTCTGTACAATAAAACCACTTATATAGATTAGTTTTGACGTTTCAAAGATTGCGATTTTCTCGCGAAAGGGGGTGAAGAATTATAGGCGTTACTGCATGAATCTATTCCAAGCATAAGGAATTTTGAAATAATTAAATGTTGATTAATTAGCTGTTTCGATGCGTCTGAATACTAACGGAATTAATCAATAGCAAGGAAATCAAGTACAACATTAAATGAAGCCGACGGATGCTGAAAGACAAGTTTACTTGTCTGAAATGAACCTTCCACTCAATTTTGCTTTGTGTTGTTATAACTACTGATCATAAGTTGTTATGTTAAAATTGAAGGAAACTATTAATGAGATAAATAAAAACTAACAACATTAAATTAAAATAATTGGCCATTGAGATATTACATTTTCATCATGACAATGCGCAACCAGTCAAAAATTATTCGGACAAAAGCAGATCAAAAATTTTATAGACTTAGCACATGACCGTTTGCTAATATCTGATTCATCTAAATGATTTTCTGATTTCTGAAAAAAATCGATATTTTTGACCGATATATCGATATTTTTTTTACCCGATATTTTTCGATATTTTTTCAGAATAAATTTAAAAAATATTACTAGACTTTAAAATATTTAGAAGAAATATATTTTTTAAGGCTACTATATCACTATTTTTATTTTGTCTTAAAAATATAGATATATATTTTTTAAAATACCGATATATTTTTTGTACTTGTTCCAAAAAATATATCGATTTTTTTTCTCCGATATATCTATATTTTTTAATATATCGATATATCGAAATACCGTTTTTTTTCGGTGGCCAACACTCCTACCTTGAGCTGAAATAAATGCCATTATAAAGTGAGAAAATTATTAGACTACATGGAAGCGTCTAATAACTAAAAGGATAAATATCGAACGCATTCGTCTGAGTAACATTTTTTTTGCGTTGTTTTATTTCTTACTTATAATCTATTCAAAGTTTTTTTTAGCAATGCGTCATGGATATTTGTGACGTCGAATCATTGCAATGTTGCCGTATCAACTCTGAGTTTTAGTTCAGTTTGAATTTGACATACAAGAAAATTCTAATCTAAATAAAATAATTGGACAAAAATGTTACCAAATATAATTTATTTTAACATTATAGTACATCTTATACATATATTATCGAAGGACTTAAAATTACACTTAAGAACACAGCTATAATAGTTTGTAGGTTAGATTTGTTTTGTTTACATTGTACTCTTTTCCACACCATCCAGGTAGAGTTTCTAAGCGCGTTTTTTTATGTAGGGGTATCCCCCTGGAGGCCTAATCCACCTAATTAACAATTATCTATCTGAGAAACGTATTTTACTTTCATTCGAGAGCAAATACTTGTCGAGTCATCTTGTATATTTTATAATCACTATTATTATTTTATATATTATATATTATTTTTTATATTATTTTAGGTATCACTGTATATTTTATTTCTTCTGCGGCTATCTGTCTACACCATTATTCATAAAATTAGTCATTGAATTCTGTCTAATGCATTTACCATATTTCCAAGACAGTTAATTCTCTCCTCATATGTTCAGGTACACGTTAGTTTTGAACAATTACAATCATATCTGTGCACACACATCTTTCACGCTCTACAATACCATTTTCTAGAGTTATATTCAATTAATTATGTGCATACCTTTAGTTGTTTTTACTCTCATCACTCTGTCTCAGGAATTTCCAGCATTGCACAGCATTATCACATATCATGAAAGTTTCCTTTAGTCACTTTCACTTTCCGACTCACTGTCGAATTCAATCACTAAACTGTATAATTTCTAATCTATCTAAAACATATTGACGATTCCACCATTTATCAATTACTTCCTCTGTAAATCTGTCTTATCGAGTTCATCCAAACCGAAGATGTTATAGTTGACAAAGCTTCATTGCATATATCCAAACAGTTTTTGATGCTATATATCTTTCTCGACCAGCAATATTAATTACTAATAAATGTAATGACAAAACCTAATTGAATGCTATTGTAAGTTTTACCTTAAGAGTGCCCCAATTAACCATTTTAAAATATTCAAGTTTCATCAAGATACATAAATTCAAAAAGTGTATATTCCTTGGTCTTATTTTATGCCTTTAAAAATTGAATTATTTTTAAAGTAATGTCTGGACGTTCCATTAAACCTGTCCGAGGGTTATCTTTACACCATTTAAACCCTGTGCCCTGCAAGAGTGTAAGAAAGGATGTCTTACATCCCTCAAAAAGCAAAAAGCTCAATGTCCGTAATTCTTTTATGTATACTTTCGAGACAGACAATTTTCTCTAAAATAATTTTATTAAATTATCTTTATATCCATAAAATAGTTTGTGTACTTACTGTTCTTGTACATTTCGTATATTTGGTCTCGAATAGAGCCAATATCACGATGGTCAACATTCGTCACCCACCTTGTATGTAGACGGGTTTTCTTGGGTGAATCTAACGTAACGTATTATTCTTCATTTTGTAAGCAATATTATTCACAGTACCCACACAAACATTCTCAATAAAATTGTAGGGACTTATATTATTTAATATCATCAATAATTACCTCTCTAAGCGAATTTACCGGCAAAAGGGGCCCTCCATTATCTCGTTCCTCTTCGAAATAACCTATCAAAGCCGCAATCAATTTGTGACCCTGAATATCTATTACCTGAATACATATTACGGAGCAACTTAAAATTTATCAAAATAATCAAAGGGCTAAACTAATGTTTGCCGGTTTATAACCTGTAGTAATTATAACTAATATTTTGAATAATTTAGCAAGCGATCTGACAACCGGACGGCGACCAGCTGTCAGACGTATGCCAAATTTTTGAAAGCAATAGTGATAAGAGGTTTTAACTCTTACCTATAAATTATTGTGGCTGTATAATTAATTGTAGTTTTTAGATATACTATAATGTTAAAATAATTTATATTTGATAACAATTTTGTTCAATTATTTTATTTAGATTAGAATTTTTTTGTATCCAGCCAAACTGAACTAAAACTCAGAGTTGATGGGGCAAAATTGCAATCGACGTCACAAATATCCATGACGTATTACTAAAAAAACTTTGAATAAACTATAGATACTTTCATATGTGGGATAATATAGACAAACTAATGTTGCTACATGCTTGTGACAGTAACTAGTTTGGGATTAATTTCGCATACAAACACACTAGCAATTATACGTTACATGTAATATGCAGGATCGTGGCTGATGCTGCCTCGTTCCCACAGGGTAATAACTCGCCACCGTGTTAATTAAAGTCCACAAAATAACGGACCCTTCCACACCGGCTCACGTAGCTTTAACTACGACCCTAATTTGCTGGGATACACCGAAATCTACTGAGTTAACGGTTTGTTTCGACTCTGCTATTTTTACATATCATGAGATGTTGTACCAATTAGTTCGTTTTTTTACTAAATAATATCGATCTCTTTTATAAACATCTCAACAAATTGACTATTTTTTTAATTAATTTATATTAACATTTCTTTTAAGTGCTATTTAAGAATATTGCATTTGCTCATGCATCATTGATTTGGTTTCATTATAAAATAATTTTAACAGGTCAATTGAGAAGTTCCCAGCCTGACACATAGATGGCGCTATTAGAATTAAATCCATATGTTTTTAGTTAGCACTAACCCTCAGAAAATGCGTGTATAAATTTAACAGCTATCCAATCATTAGTTTGTGAATAATAGCATTTTGAAGCAACTTTTGTTATTGTGAAAAAAATGGATAAAAAGGAATTTCGCGTGTTGATAAAATACTGCTTTTTGAAGGGAAAAAATACAGTTGAAGTAGAAACTTGGCTTGATGCCTAGTTTCCGGACACTGCCACAAGAAAATCAACCATGAAGGATTGGTATGTTAAGTTTAGACGTGTTGAAATGAGCACCGAAGACGGTGAACGCAGTGGACGCCCAAAAGAGGTTGTTACCGACCCACAGCAGATACTATAAACATATCTACTGAACATGTACATCATATCATTCACGAATATTTCGGTATGAGAAAACTCTGTGCAAAGTGGGTGCCGCGCGAGCTCACTTTTGACCAAAAACAACGACGAGTTGATGATTCGGTGCAGTGTTTGAAGATGATCAAGCATAATAAACCCGAGTTTTTGCATCGATATGTGACAACGGATGAAACATGGCTCCATCATAAACCCGATCCAAAGCATGAGACAACGCAACAGTCGGCTGGCAAATTTATGGCGTCTGTATTTTGGGATGCGCCTGGAATAATTTTCATTTACTACATTAAAAAAGGAAGGATCATCAACAGCGACTGTTACATAGCGTTATTGGACCGTTTGAAGGACGAAGTCGCCGAAAAACGGCCGCATTTGAAGAAAAAGAAAGTGCTGCTTCTGCTTCACCAAGACAATGCACCGTGTCACAAGTCAGTGAAAACGATGGCAAAAATCCATCCATCCACCGTATTCTCCGGACCTGACCCCCCCAAGACTATTTCCTGTTCTCAGATCTCAAAAGAATGCTCGCTGGGAAGAAATTTTCGTTGAATGAAGAGGTAATCGCTGAAACTAAGGCCTATTTTGAAGTAAAGGACAAATCGTACTACAAAAATGGTATCGATATATAGTGTATCACCCTTGAAGGGAATTATGTTGAATAAAAAAAAAACTAATTATGGCAAAAAAATGTGTTTTACTATGGCAGGCCGGGGACTTTTCAGTTGACCTGTTATTCTAACATAACATTTCAATTCTTAATCTTTAAAAAAAACAAGGTACCACTGATCTCAGATTTAATATTATAAATTATTTACGCAAAATTTTATTGAAAGTACGTACTGTTCAATATTCAATTTTTATATTGGAACTGATGTCAAAAGATTTCAGTTTTTGAATTCTTATTAACTTAGTTACTACTTATTAAGTATTAACTATTAATATTAATTTAATATTAACTATTAATAATTAATATTGATTAATATTAATATAATTAATATTAATTATCTATTAATATTAATTAATTGTTAACAGCGTTTTAGAGAAACTATTTTATTATTTTCATCATATCAATGTTATGTTTCTCATTGATTTATTCTGTAATATTACTCCTACGTATTGTTATATCATAATGTTGTTTTGAATATGCAGCATACAAAAACCACCACATTTTCTTATTTTTCGTTTAAGCATTTTTGGCCCTGTTTTATTTTAATGGTGTTTGTAATATATTTACTGCTTTTTTGTGACCTTTACTTGACACTAGGATATTACTATGATTTGCAAAAATAGTGATAATATTTTGTTCTTTTTTACAAATTAACACTTGTGGATATCAACAGCAAAACAGATCTCAAGACACTTTCTAGCGCTCAAATTTCCTTTTGATTGAAATACGTTTAATGTTCTTGTAAACGAAAATTGATCTCCGATTATAAAATATGTTCTTTCTCTTCAAGTTATAGTTAATTAGTCGATCTCATTATGCTAATTGATTGTTTAAATAATCAGACTAATTTTTTTTCTAAATAAAAGAAGACTGTTCTTCTGTTTCTTTTCTGCTTACCTTGTACTTCGCAAAACTTTCAAATGCAATATTGTTACACAATTTTAAAGAAATCAATAATCGATAAGACGATTTTCTATGAGATTTATATTCGTATTTATTTTACAGAGTATTAATGAGCATATTAATTCATATTTTATCAATAATTATTGAATCTATCTAAGAAGCAATGAAATTGTGTTCAATTTTTAACAGTACATTCTTTTACTTAATATTTTTGGTCATTGAAAAAATTTCATTATTTTCAATGTAGTCGTCTTATTTATGAAGGTAAGACAATTGGTTTTTTTTAATTTTTTGAATTTTTAATGAAGTGAAGCTTAATCAGGACAAAAATAGGAAGAAAATAACGAGCGTGTAAATCCTTTTTTAGCAAATGAAGCAGAGTTAATTGAAATTTTCAGATTAAATTAAAAATTTATTAATAACTTTAGAAGAACTTTATGTATGAGTCTCAACGCATTTAACAGTAAATTTACATATTTTTGCATTTAAATCCATTTTGATTAATGATATTTTCCAGAGTATTTTAGGTAATTCCTGAGAAAAATGATTCTTTTAAATATTGTTTTTAGTAATCAGCAATAGTAGTTTAAATAAATGTCGAAATATATTAATTTTTTTTTCACAGCATCAATTTTTCTAGCTTGGTCAGCAATCGCCCTCATATTTCTTATCCGTAGCTTCCCGCCTGCTACTTAATGCTGCTTGAATTTGTATCTTGATCTAATAATTTTCTCGCAGAGATTTTTTATTTTCTGCGTTTAAATCACGATTTGAATTTTCGTCTAAACTGGCATTCGTATGTTGAAATCAACACTTTTTAAATATGTTTTAAAAGTTTTTTTTTATATAAAAACATTTCTTATAAGCAAAATATCTTCAAAAGTACAACTATAGCAGGAATTGACTTATGTATTTAACACCATAATTTAATTAAATATTAATAATGTCATTAAGTAAATTATTAATCTTCTGACACAAAAAAAGGTTTTTTTTTATTTTTCATTTTGCTGTTCATTTTGCTCATTTGACGTAACATATACGTATATCGTACGACTGATACTGCCCTGTGTATTTGAAGGAATGAAACATTTTCCGTAAAATATGATAATTTTTAATATGAAATAAAAGCTTTTGTATTTTAAACCCTTACATATCATAAATTATGTATATTCATATCAATTTATATAACGACACCATTTCGCAAAGTACACTATTAGTGCAAATAACATTATTTCTCATCTATAATAATATTGAACTGTAAGTTATCAAACCAGAATTATCAAGTGCTGTTATTTAGATACATGACAAATAATCTTTGTAAACTCTAATGGACGTCCAATCGACATCCAAACAAAGTAGAGGCTTCATAACACGAATATCAATAATAAATCACTCAGACCAAACACATAGAACACTAGAAGAAACAGTTGCATAGACGAGTGCTTAAAGTGAATATGTGTGAGAATTAGTTTGCTCGTTTTTGTTTCAGAAATTTAGATATTCAAAACGATGGTCCTGTCCTCATTGAAGAGGCGCATGAAATTCTTAAAAATATTGAAGTAGATTGACATTATATGAGTTACATGAGACTGAATACCAAATGAAGCTTGATATTTGGATTCTATATGAATTAACAGTGATAAATTTAATAGATCGAGTTTCCATTTGCGGTCGAAATGGATTCCACAAATGGTTGCAAAGCTCACATTTTGTTTGAATAAGTGTTTGGTGGGATTGGAAAGAAACTGTTCATGATGGCCTGCTAAAATCTGGTGCTGTTAGTGTTAACAACCGATGTGATTGAAGAAGGCAATGAAAACTCGGTTAAAATTGATAAATATGAAATGAATTGTCTTGCATTAAAACATTTTTTATGGCTCAGCAGAAATTGAGATTAATCAGAGAAATCAGAGATTAGTTGGGATGTTTTGTTGCATTTACTGTATAGCCCAGACATACCTCTGTTCGATCATTAACTCTCGAAAACCTTTGTTCAAGCCTTAGCAAATCTTAATGGCGGAAAGCTTCAAAAGAGACCTGTGAAAATCACCTGTTTCAGTTTTTCGTCCAAACATTTCAATAATTCTACAGTGATGAAATCGTGTAAGTAAAAAACTTAAAAAGTAACAAAAGGTCTGCGATTGAAATGACACCTATATCATTAATAAGTGTTTGAAATTAGTATAAATAAATTCACCTAAAAAAAATGAAAACTAAATAGTCCGCTACGAGCGTCTGTGCCAGCTAACCATTCCACAGAATGGTTGAACCACTAAAAATAAATATATGAGAATACCTACCATTTCAAAATTCATTGAATATACCATAATTCCTAGTGTTCATTTGGTATATTGATGAAACTATTTTTCGAGGAGCAAAAGTAAGATCATATATCATTGGATTTATATAGAATACACCAGTGTATGTAGTGTACGTGATGTATCTGAGACCGTAAATGATTATATTTTTGTTTTTTTGATGAGCTTGATTCTCACACCAGGTCGAAAGCAAGGCGTCAACGAACCTGTACTTGTTTAAGCTATTCAAATGTATAAAAGGAGTGTCTTACGTTGTATTAGTGGATAAAACATGATTATAAAATTATAGATATATATTATATATCAATATTATAGCCAGCTGAGTAAATAGCGGTCTATAATAACCATTGAAAAAGTCTATTTTTTTAAAGAAAATGGTTTTCTTATTATAACCGATAATTTATTGAGTAATACGTCACTATCACTAACTTCTATATAATTTTGTCTTTTAATTCAAAACCGGAATGTTTATTTCACCCGTATGATAGAATAGCATTTCGAAAGATAACCTTTTTAGGATTGATTAAAAATATCATTGTTTTTTCTTTGCTGATTATATATTTCATTTATATAGTTTTTAGTTAAAATTAAAACCGATTACATTAGGAATCGTTATTCTAAATACTAACTTGGATTGCGTTTTAGGAATTCCCCCTGAATGGAACAATCTGAAAAAAAATACGACTCAAAAGTAATCTCGCAGAGAAATTAACCGTTCGAATGCCAGTTGATAAAACGGCTTTAAATTACTACCAGTTCTCCACGTAGACCGCCGCTCTCCTCATCCCATCATGGCGTCCTGCCCTCCACCACCCTCACTATATCCGACCCCCTCTCACCCTTTAGCGAATCCGTTTTCAAACCGACCGGCAAACAGAATCCAGCAGCAGGAACGTGGCTGGAAGGCGTGGCACCCTATATCGACCGTTTTCGCGAGAGACCCATTCAGAAATTGCCGTGGAACTATGACCACGCTTTTTGGTTATTATGATCGTTTCTCCTATTTCTTCTATTTTAGAACTTACATTGCCTCTTCGCCCCTTACAGATACGCCAATATGTAATATTCGTTTGAAATCGTGATGAAATTGAAACAACAACGTACATTAATCAAGTGTCATATGGCGATAAAGTATCTTATTCGTATATTTAAATCAATTTATTAAAATAGCCCGTTCAATAAAACAGTGAATCCACCTCATCTAAATTTATGACGCCAGAACGTCGCAATGTTGCCGCATCAACTTTGACTTTTAGTTCATTTTGGCTTTAGCATATAACAAAATTATCATCTAAATAAGGTTATGAAACAAAAATAATTTTATGAAATATAATTTTATTTTAACATTATATGACTTCAAATGCATATATTATCGAAGGACTTTACAGTTATTTATACAGTCGCCATAGTTTGCACCTTAGGGTTGGGTCTTATTATATTTAGATGGAACTCTTTTGCACACCACGTATGAGTTGGAGTTCTAGGAGCGTTATTTTACTTTCATTAGAAATCATATTTACCTTTTACGATTAGGTATTGTTTCCTGCGTTGTCTGTCCTAGTGTTTTCTTGTCAAGTCATTTTGATATCACAGTATTTCTCCCTAGTTTCTCCTGTTATCTCCTATGTTCACCTTTCTTGGTAAAACCAGATTTAACCACTGCATTCTCCCTAGTGCATTTGTCATATCTGCAAAACAGTTACTATTCCTTCTCTCATATATTTCAACCAAAAGCTCATGTATTTTCTGAACAGTTATACACATATATATGCACACAGTTATCATACACTTATCCTATGTTAATTATATAGTTATCTTTAGTTGTTTCCACTCTCATCACTCTCTGTCGGTAATTGTCAGTGTTAGATCATAATCCCACATTCGGAAAGTTTCATTCGGACACTGTCGCTTTCTGAATCGCTGTTCAAGCTATTAATTTCCAATCTATCTAACACTTAGAGTTCATCCAAATCAAAGATGTTATTGTACAGAATGCTTCTTTCCATATATATCCAGGTAGTTCTTGCTTGTAATATCATTCTCGACCTGCATGTTTGTTGCAATTATTCTTTGCCACACCCCATATCAATTAAATTGGATTTAATATGCAGTGATAGTGAGGAAGACATAATACTCAGTGGTCATATTGTTCAGCCATCTGATCTACCTTGTATTTTTTTTCAGGCCTATTTATAAAAAAGTAAATTACATAAAATGCAATTAAATATTTTATTTATATTTACCGAGGAACAATTTGAAGTAAAAAATATATTATGGTTTTTCCTCCGTGGTAGTCGCCCTAGAACTTGTAGGAAAACACTAACTCTAAGCCAGGAATAAAATCATTCCTGTTTACAGCATGCAGAACAATAGATCTGCAATGAGTTATTAATAAATATAACTAACATAACCTAACCAAATGCTATTCTAACGTTTACCTTTTTCCGTCAATTTTTTGTTGTTTTTAAGCTATTTTTATTAACATCTAGCCTTGGGTGGCACTGTGTTCTTTTTAAAAATCATCATGTTTTACCTAAATATACAAATTGAAATAATAAGTCTGTTTTAAAGTTGTTTCGTTTGAAATAATTGTATTAAATTATGTTTATATAGAAAAAACTACTCCCTATTTTTATAAATTTCATAACTTTTATCTCTGATAGAGCTAACACCAAGGTGATCTTGATTCGCCACTTCGTATGAAGACAGTTTCATTTCGGGTAACCCAAGATTATATTATTTTTCATTTTTTCAGATATTTATGGTATAATCTGTACTGCATATAGTCTATTCAAAGTTTTGTAGTAATGCATCATGGATATTTGTGACGTCGAAATATTGCAATATTACCGAATTAACTTTGGGTTTTAGTTCAGTTTGGCTTTGACATACAAAAAAATTCTAATCTAAATAAAATAATTGAACAAAAATATTATGAAATATAATTTATTTTAACATTATAGTAAATCTAATACATATGTTATCGATGGACTTAAAACTATAATTAAGACACAGCTATAATAGTTTGTAGGTTAGATTTGTTTTGTTTACATTTAACTCTTTTCCACGCCATCCATGACGTAGAGTTTCTAGGCGCGTTTTTTTATGTAGTGGTATCCCCCTGGACGCCTAATCCACCTAATTAAAAATTGTATATATGAGAAAAGTATTTTACTTTCATTCGAGAGCATATTTACTTTTTTCGTTTAGTTCTTGTTTCCTTCAATGGTGTGTTTACTTCTCAAGTCATCCTGGTGTCACTGTGTTTTAATTTATTCTGCTACGGTGTACACCATTCTTCATAAAATTAATCACTGAATTCTGTCTAATGCATTTACCATATCTACAAAACAGTTAGTATTCATTCTCTCCTCATATGTTGTAAACTAATTTAATTTTATTCTATATTCTCATATTTAATTTTGAACAATTACAATCATATTTGTGCACACAAATCTTTAAAGCCTTACAATACCATTTTCTACAGTTATGTTCAATTAATTATGTGCATACCTTTAGTTGATTCCACTCTCATCACTCTGTCTCAGGAATTTCTAGCATTGCACAGCATTATCACATATCCTAAAAGTTTCCTTCAGTCACTTTCACTTTCCCACTCATTATCCAATTCAATCACTAAACTGTTAATTTCTAATCTGTCTGAGACATGTTCACAAATCCACCATTTATCAATTACTTCCTCTGTATGTCTAATCGAGTCCATCCAAACCCAAGGTGTTATGGTTGACAATGCTTCCTTCCACATAACCAAACAGTTTTTGATGAAATATCCTTCTCGACCAGCAATATATCTGCAATTAATTATTAATAAATATAATGATCAACAAAACCTAATCGAATGCTATTGTAACTTTTACCTTTTTCCATCGATTTTTGTCGTCTTTACACTTTTTTGTTACCGTCTTGCCAAGAGTGCCACAATGAACCATTTTAAAGTATTCAAGTTTCATCAAGATACACAAATTCAAATAGTTTATCTCCTTGCTCTTATTTTATGCCTTTAAAAATTTAATTCATTTTAAGGTAATGTCTAGAAGTTATATTAAACCTCTCCGAGGGTTATCTTTACACCATTTAAACCCTTTGTCCTGTAAGAGTGTATAAAAGGATGTCTTACATACCTCAAAAAGCTGTATGTCCCTAAATCTTTTATATAAACTTTTCAGACAGACAATTTTCTCTAAAATAATTTTATTAAATTATCTTTATATCGATAAAATAGTTTGTGTACTTACTTATACATTTCGTATATTTGATCTCGAATCGAACCAAGATGGTCAAGATTCGTCACCCACTTTGTATGTAGACGGATTTTCTTGGGTGAATCTAACGTAGTATTGTTTATTTTGTAAGCGATGTTATTCGTAGTAGTCACAGTAATATTTAGCCCGGTAGCAACCCGCTAAAAACATTGTATTCAATAAAATTGTAGGGACTTATTTAATATCTTCAATAATTACCTCTCTAACGGAATTTACCAGCAAAAGGGGGCCTTCATTATCTCGTTCCTTTTCGAAATAACCTATTAAAGCCGCAATCAATTTGCGACCCTGAATATCTATTGTTTTCGGCATTTTCAAACAAACTAATATGATATATTAGGCAGCGACTTAAATTATCAAAATAATCGAAGGGCTAACATAATGTTTGCCGGTTTATAAGCTGTAATAATTATAACTAATATTTTGAATAATTTAGCGTAGTGCATCTGACAACCAGACGGCAACCGGCTGTCAGATGTATGAAAAATTCTTGAAAGCGATAGTGATAAGAGATTTTCACTCTTACCTATAAATTATTGTGGCTGTATAATTAACTGTAGTTTTTAGATATGCTATAATGTTAAAATAAATTATATTTGATAACATTTTTGTTCAATTATTTTATTTAGATTGGAATTTTTTTGTATGTCAAAGCCAACTGAATTAAAACTCAGAGTTCATGCGGCAACATTATACTGTTTGGACGTCACAAATATCCATTACGCATTACTAAACAAACTTTGAACTGACTATAGCTATGGAAGTTTTATTGTAACCTTTCTTGAGAGTCATTTAAGTACTTAGATCATGACCCGAAGCCCTTTTGATCCTGATTTTTGTATAAATTTCGTTAATATTTTCCTTTACAGTTGTTCGGTTTATTAGAACTTCTAATATATTTGAATTAGGTAAGGTATTATAATCGTCAGCAGTGTAGCGGTGGTCATGTCTCTGTCTTTTTGCTCACTTTCTATTTTCTTTAGTTTTGGTATTTTGGTAAATTTAATTTTTGAAGTAATTCTAAAATAATAATCAATCTCTTGATAATCTATTAAATTCATTAGGAACTCAAAAACGATATTATTTTTCAAAATACGAATTTTCTGTTTAACTTGTTGAAGTATATTTAGTACAGTTTTATCACATTTGTAGTTATTTTTTCTTGCTTTACCCTTTATTTCTACGAAGAAACGTTTCTACGTTTTTTGATATCATGGTATCAGTTGTTCAGTTATTTTCAGCATGTTAGGTTGATATTTTCTTTTACATTCATCCTGAGTTTATTCCAACTTGGCCATTTTTTATTCATTGTAAATAAGAATATTTATTATTTACTCACTTTCTTGACCTTACTGAGAATAATCTTCATAAAAAACGAATGGACTCTTCATCTCAAGCGTGTAGCATCGATTAGAATGAGTGATACTTATATTTATGAGATAATTTTTTGGTAAATTAATAAATAAATAATACATACACTACTTTGAACTGATTTGAAGAAACGATCTTATTTTTTATTTCAGATGCGGGAGTTGTAAACTTTCTTACTGCCATATCTTCTCTTTTCGGCACTAGGTAAGTATTTCTTTTTCTTTTCGTGTATAAAACATCATAAGTCAGTTGTTTATTTGCCATTCATGATTGGCCTTTCATGAGGCCTATCTAAATGTCAATTTGTACTATCTCTTTCGAAACACGTTAACATTTTGTTCTGTGAACGGTTTTAAAAAATGTTCGTTTTGAAGTTTTAATTAGAATAAGTTCTAGGAAATAAGAGCAACGAATGAACTGTTGTCAGTACTTTTACAGTATTATCTATGTTATTATCGAAATTATGTATGTATAAATGGAAATAATGTAGATTCTATATTAATAATTACCAATAACCACTACTAAAACGTTTATAATTATTATGGTCTATAATTTTAAACAAAAAATATATACCTCTGATGACGATGTTAATGATTGATGATCATTACCAGTGATCATTTGATAGAAGACACTATTTATAGGGAACACTATTATAGAAGAGTAATTCCCTAAATATTAAATGCGTTTCAATTTTTAGAGATATTTCAGTACATTTATTTCATATACTAAAAACTTAATTTTAAGAATATTATCCACTTTTTTTAATAACAATCCTTCATATCTCAGGTACTATAGCGAAAGAAAATTGCTTGCTTCGAGGCGATAAACCATACCACATTAACTGGAATAAAAGGCATTCGGATGGAACGTCTAGTATATATGGTGCGTTCGTCATACAGCAGCAACCTGTTTCTTGGTCCAGTAAATGGCATATTTTGTCATCTTCTCTCATTTAGTTCAAATTCGGGCTGTAACCTTGCAGTCACCATCTAACCACTTTCCAACATATTCTATAAATGGTTGTACTGATTTAACTTCAATATTCCGAGCTATGAGTTAGTTAATTAGTTTTAGGGGTCTTTCGACAAAAACTCAGTTAAGGTCATACGTTCATACGTAACTTAAGCTGTATTAAGTTAACATATGTGGGGCGCACTTCCCAAGTTTTTGATTTTTTAAAAATAATAATATTTTAATAATTAATAATTTAATGTAATTATTGGGAAATAGTTTTTTTTCTTTGGCGCCTATCTGAGCTGTCGAGTTTGAGGCTCCTCCACCTCCTTTTTCAATTTTTATTTCTTTAGATATCAATACTCTTAATAATTAAATAACATTTAAAAAAGTTGTTTTTATAATAATAAAGAAAAATTATTTCAGTGTTTGTAGTGTTTGGTTGACATTACATGTTTGGGAACAGTAGCTTCTGAGTTCTTAAAGTAATATATTCATCTGAAAATAGTATTTTTTTTCACTTTAAAATTATGTTTATTGAAAGAAATTGAACAATATATATTAATCAAAATATTTATCATCATTTTATACAGTTTTTCCCATCTTTCTGACAACATAACTCTTTTTGCATGACAAACCATGAAACCACCACGTTGAGATGGTTTGAAATGGCATTTTTACCCAATTCGTATAGTAGCCCTTTTTAGATATCTCCCAGCGTATGTAAACATCTGGGAATAGTTGATTCATCAGCTGTTAAGCTGTTTGAAAATTCTTCGAGCTGGGTTTTCGATCAATAAGTCTTACAATTCATGGTCTTCGGTCGTGTTTGATTCACAGACCGTTTTTCCTCATTGTCAATCGTTACATTTGAATCGTTAAAACCGACTAAAAGTGTTTAATACAATTTTGTGCATTCCATGGTTAGCGTCTGTATACACTTAATAATTCAATAATACTAATTGAAAAACTTATTGTATGTAGATAAATGTCAGAACCATCGCAAAAATCAAAAATAAATGCAAGCACCTAAGGGATCTTTTCACTGATTTTCTAACATATAAACTATAAATTAAAACAGAAAATGCTTTATGCTCTATTTTTTCCCGCTAACCTGAAAGTAGGGAACCTTTTTTAACTCTTTATATTTCATGAGTGCTTCCCAAACGTCCGCGTTTCTCATCTTTTTTATTTCCGCTAAGCGTATTTCATTAGAATCTATTTCGGTATTGGTTTCTCTCGGGATTTTTAACCGAAGTTTTTTTTTACGTTGTCGTGCATTTCAAGGGCTGCGCTTCTGGTGGAGCAGAAAAAAACGACAAATTGTCGATTTTCGTTTCGAAGGGTGAATATAAATGACGCTCGATTCTGGCTTGGTGGATGGAATTGCTGTTTTAATTTGTGATATAACCGACCGAAAATTGTTTGTTACCCTAACGTGGTTTGCGATGCAAAATGGTTTATTAATTGGGAAAATATGTTGAGTTTGTATTGTATCGGCTGATGACGTTTTAAGCCCAGGGCATTTTACCAGATTCAAAAATTCTGTTTTGTGGGATATATGTTTTATTTTTATTTAATTACTATTTTTAGATTTCTAATCATGATTTCGTGATTTGGGGTATCAAACGCTGTTTGAAGGATACGTTTTGTTCCTTTAGAGTTTATGTATAATATAGCATGGACTATTTATAAAACTAGAGATACGCAGTATTTTTAGATATATGCCTTTGTTACTTCGATGTAACAAAATGATTATCGGAAGCAGTTTACTAGACATAGTGGATACGATAAGTGGATTGCAATTTTAGCCATAGATGTTTTCATATATTTTACAACCTATAGCAAAACATCATGATCAAAATATGGTATCATGATCGTATGATAAAGCAGATGTAGATATCGCCTCGGCGCTGCTTTTCAACATAGTAGCCTATACAATTATGTGAAAATGTCGACTACGTATTGATGATACATCTCTCACAATTGTTTCATTAACTTTAAAGTTTTTCGATTGACCAATGCGTTATTTGGCAATTTATGTAGAAGTCATCACTACTTACCAATACCCACACGTTTTTAGCGTTTTAGTTTACACGCACATTTATTTTTTAATATTATAATTCATTCAAAATTAATTCACAATCCTAATCAAGTTTCCTTGCATTTTTGAAAGAACTTGCAGCTTTGATCATTGCAGTCGACATTAATACCGATTGTAATAAAATTGACCAAAACTCTGCATAAAATTCAAAAGTCAAATTTACAAAAATCCGGTACCACAATATTTTTTAAAATAATTGTTCAAGTTGAAGTATAGAAAATAAATTAGAAACCAACATTTAAAGCTATTAAATTAAATGTAATTAAAATATATTATAATAGACCAATATATTTGGTCCGTACAGTCCAGAAAATAAAGTAGGCTTTACTGGAGAGTTCTAATGTAATCACCTTATAACTTGAACTTCATCACTATCATTTATTCCCTTAATGGATTGAAATTGACGTCACAAGAGTGGCAGGCGAAGATCAATTGTTTTTATCCTTCAACAAAAAATCTCATAAATTAGAGTAATGACTGCCCGAAAACATCATTAATCAAAATGGCGTATACTTTGTAAATATATATAGTTCAAATTAAAATATAGCTCGACCAACTAAAATTATTATTAATGTTATTCCTAATTTTTAAGAAACTTCTAAACTAAACTAATTAAAAAGCCTATCACCCAAATCTAAACATTTTTTATCATTAATGACGTAACAGCGACGGAAAAGCGAAAAGAAAACGCCGACAAACACATATCGATTTTACAATTTTCGTCGGTTTTTTTAAGAACTGCAAAACTCCCCAACAATAACTCCTGCTCGGTCCCAAAGCTATTCGGACTGAAAGAACAAGCCTTAAAACGTCGTTTCAACATAAATTGGCTTATGAATAATTCCGAAAGTTTTAATACGATCTGGAAATTTCAATTAAGTGCGCTTCATTTGCTAAAAGAGATATACCCGGTCATTTTTTTTAATTATTAGCAACCTTCACTGTCATTATAGTATTGGTTAGATAAGAGCTTCCTATTTTTTCCAATAACTGTATTTATGAGCACCAAATACATTTTGTTTTATTCCAAAAAAAAGAAACAAATATCTATAGCTGAAACTTACAGAATATTTCTTGATACTGACGCTAATCATGCGCGGTCGAAAATCATATCTAGAGGTTAGTTTAGATGCTTCAATACTAATCAATTTAACGTTAAAAATAACAAATATCCTGAATAACCAATAAATGGTTTGAGGAAAATTCATGAGAGTTACTAGCTGAACTTGCAATATAATAAAAAGTTGATGTAATATTTTGTATCAGATACCACATTCTGGGAAATCTTATGTTTAGTGATTTAACCTTTATCAACTCAAATTGTTGTTCTACATAAGATTAAATTAATAGCGTTAGAAACATATTGTCACGATGTTATTTATTAATGAAATACCGCAATACTTTTCTAAAACTTAATATAACAACATATATAACAGAGTGTCATTTAAAACAATTTCGTCATATATTTATAATTATTTGTAATTATAATCACTCATTAGGTAAGAGAATAAAAATTAATGGTAAAATAAATGCTTGATGTAGGTTTTTTATAAGGACTATATTGTTGGAGCATACATCTTTATACAAACATATAAACAACAAATAAATAATCAAGGTGAATACATATTAATACGAGGGTCACTATTTATTTTTCGGGAATTGGCAACAGTATTGTCATGTGAGTCCATCTGACGGTTCCATCGTAAAGTTTCACGTTTTTGACATCTCCTCAACACCAACGTATATACGTACTCAGAACATTTTATCGCACGGACGCTATTCGTTTATTTTATATTTAGTTGAAAGTTTCGTCTCGGCAAGAAATGGAACTGAATTTTTTTACGATTTTCGACGTGGATTATTACAACAAGAGTGCAATCAATCAACTTAATTTGACTTTTGGCGATGAAGCTCCATCAAAAATCACCGTGTATCACTGGTTTAGTGAATTCAATCGTGGTCGTAGTTCGCTGTCCGAAGAATTTCATGAAAGTCGTCCAAAATCGGCTATTGTGCCAAATAACATCGATGCTGTGTGCGAAATGATTAAGCAAGATCGCCATGTCACCTTTTGTGAGATTGAGGCATCCCTAAGCATTAGTTCCACCAGCATATATGCGATTTTACATGAGCACTTAGCTGTGCGAAAGTCATGTTCGCGTTGGATCCCACACAATTTGACAATCGCTCAAAAAAAGACTCGTGTTCATTGGTGCAAAGAAATGCTTAAGAAATTTAATCGCGTTGCTTCGAAAGAAGATTATCAAATCGTGACAGGTGACGAATTATGGATATATTCGTATGGGTGTTCCAAGATGAACCAAATTCAACAAAAG
Source organism: Rhynchophorus ferrugineus (assembly GCF_030347505.1). Classification (NCBI taxonomy): domain Eukaryota; kingdom Metazoa; phylum Arthropoda; class Insecta; order Coleoptera; family Curculionidae; genus Rhynchophorus; species Rhynchophorus ferrugineus. The sequence continues at coordinate 50,419,044 of NW_027472580.1, forward strand.
TTATTCGCGCACGAAGCACTTCAAAGAAAATGGTGGCCAGTTTTTTCGGGAAAAGTGGTCATATTGCAACAGTGTCTGAGAATCGTAGAACAGTAAATTCTGATTGGCACCCAATGACTTCTTTTTAAGATTCGTGAAGAATAAACTGCGTTTTCAACGAATTTTCATCGCCTGAGGAAGCTATTGAAGCGTTCAAAAATCATGTTTTGAAGATACCTCTTATAACCTCGTATGTATAACAAATAAACATATTAAGTACCGAATAAATTTAAATTAAGTGTTATATTATAGATCTAAAAGTAATTACTTTGTAATAATGACATCAATGATAAATTAAAAAGTGCGATACGTTATATCCATTATAATTTTCTATAACGATTTTGATGGATGTATAGTATCTGAACATCAACGAAAAATCGATGTATAGAGAGAATGACCTAATTGATCAGCGATTATTTTTGCGAACTGACATTCTCAGCTCATTGGTCCACATGAAATTATACGGCACCAAGCCATGACTCACATAATTCATTGTAAACCCACTCAGGTATGAAATAGGATGCAGAAAAATTATTATTGCTTTTTTTCTTCAGTCTTCAATTTACCTTCTAGGAATTACACTTAACGCTAATTTATTTTCGGTATCAGAAATTTATTTTTTCAAACTTTAGATTATACATTCTGTTAAGAACTACGGCGAATTGATATATAAATCACAAAATTATATGTTATCATAATATTTATCCAAATTTGTTGTGTCGCATTTAAATCAAATCTTTTCCAGAGTAATATGCTTACGCCGAACAATAATTCAGCGTCTAGTGTTGCCTAGTAACTGTCTAGTGTCAAGAAATGATAATTTCAATTTTGGTCAAAGTTATATAGGGTGAATAATCTAATTCGATGGGGTTGGTCGAGTCGTAACGCAAAATCCAAGAGTTTTTTCCGCAAATCTGCGTAGAAAAAGTCAGCTTTATTTCTTAGCCAGAATTTTTTTGGGATATTAACATTAGTTGAAAACATTGATGATCAAAAAAGGAAACATTGTTACTTAGGTATTTCGTTAGTTTTTCTTGATGTCTTATTACTCAGGAGCGCCACGTAACTAACCCCTGACATCACCTTTCGTTGGTTAATAAAATTTAAATAAAAAACTAAAATTAATTTATAATACGAATTTATTAAAATAAAGTTCCATAAAAACTGCATTCAAATAATTCAAAAATATCAATAGCATATATAAATTAAGCTAACTTTCGAAATATATCCATATATAAAAATGTATACATGTAAATATAGTAATGTAATAATTATATAACAAGGCCTATTTTGAAAGAGCGATTTTAAATTCGCCTCTGAAATGTATTTGGCATACCGATGATGTTCAACAATTTGTTTTATGCTAAGTCCAAATAATCTGCAATTTTTAACTCGAGTCGGTTTCTTCCTAGGAAAATGATGTCCCATCCTCCTTAAAAGAGGATGGTTTATAATCATCCAATATTGATTATAATTTGGTACAAGACATAGAAAATACTAAACTGTTCTATATAACCTTTCTATATTATGCCCACGGAAAAATGATATGCTAGAAGATGAAGCATGCCTTAAAACAAATAGAAACCTAAGCAAATATAATTAAGCAACATGAATTCAAACGAACCAATCCTTACCCCTTAGTCTATTGTAATTCAATCAGACCTATAAAACTGCTAGAAACGGCTTTGGCAGTACCATCTAGTTAAGGGACGCTGTAAGCACACTGAATGATAGATGATATTCAAACGCATAGAATAGACAGAGATAGAATACGATCTCCCATGTACTAATTTGTAGCCAAATCTTATGTTTTTTTAATATATTGTATAGGCAATTGCATGCAAATGTTTTCATTTTTGCCCTTTGCAATGCTATTTATTTCATCCGCCAGAACAAGCAACACCTAATTATTATTATTTTATTACGTTGCCTTTGCTCAGGATATTGTACATACTTAATCGTTTTAAAAAAGGTCACCATTTGCTGACTTGATATCTGAATGAGAATTTTCGTTAAATTTGGTTTTGTACATTTTTCTGCCAATAAATAAAAAAGCTAGAGATAGCTTCGCAGACAAACGGTTTAAAATAGGTGGTGCTAGTACTATTAAATATCATTTAGATAATCTAACATAATGGCAGAATCATAAAAATATACATAATAATTCTTGCTTGAAATAATACCACATATACATTTAGTTCTAAGTCTGTTTGTTATTATACTGTCTGGTTCTTATCAGCATGAGGTTGAAGGTACATATTCGTCTGTTTCAAAAGCACCTGTAGAGAAACATCTTTTATAATTTTTAGTTTTCAAACTTCTCAATTTACTTTCTTTAAAAATATTATATTTGTGCTTATAATTCTTCTTGAAGATTCTAATATGTGCTGGGCAACTGTTGATTCATATATTTGACTTCTAGCTATAATTTCCTTTTCTATAAGTAAAGGATATTTTCTGTGAATATGCAGATATTATGAATATAAAATTCTATTATCAAATATATCATAATGAAAGACTATTAATGATAATGATAATGATATTAATTTAATCATCTGATTGGTCTGAAATTCAAAGAATAAACCTTTCTGTTCTAAATTTTGACGTAGGAGATCATAAGATGCTTCTTGAAGTTTATCATTGTTTACTTTTAAAAGTCTATTCTGCACTAGAGCAAAATCATTTGGAAAAGAATTAATTTTATTTGAACTTATGCACAACAAAAAATCAAATATAATCTCAGATATCTGACAAAATTTCAAATCCTGATAAAGAAAAGAAATATATCATCTTTTTACTTCCAGCCCTCTAATGACTTACAGATGACGCACATGAACATGTACCCAATTAAGTTCCCATTCTACCTATCTATAGTTTGTGGTATCATTGTACCAGGAATTTTAACTATCCCTTTAAGCGGGCTGTTTAACATTTTGTAATTTGTCTTTGCCCGTTGTGATCTGGTATTATTTTAAAATATGTTAATTAACAACTATTTAATAAATAAACATCCTAGTCTTTATTACAATGCATATTTTTAATTTAATGTATTAAGGTACGTTTCCTATTTTAATATATCATTAATTATATAGCTATGTCAATTCGTACATTGCCAGATATTTTACTACACTGATTTTAACCTTTTGGATTATCAAGGAAGTCGAGACTTACTGCTTAGTAGGGTGGCCGAACCACGGACATTGGCCACCAATTATCATTAATTGAGAACCGATGGCTGACGAAACAGACAAGCTAAACCAAAATAAGCTGAAGAGTTTATCATCTCGAATTTTACTTTTCCGTTTATCTAAATAAATTGTGGCAGTTTTCTAATGAATAATGGTGCTTACTAAAACTACTGAACTTGAATGACCCTCGTATTAAGTGAAATAATGAATTACGATAAAGTTAACTGAGCATAAACCACACAAAATAATTAGTTATTATGTTATTAACAATTTTCATGTTTTATTTCCTTTTTGAAATGATAAAATTTATGTTGATAAATAAAAACATTGATTGAATGGTTTTGATTTATTGATTTTTAATTAATTAATTTTATAGTTACTTTTATAGTTTATTTCCTTTTGGAATCGTATAACGACGTATGTTCCATTATGTAATATTTGATTATTTCATAACTATTCCTTCATGCTCTAATAAATAAAATTGTATTGGTATAATATTGTAATTATTGATAAAACGATATTATTAATTTTATGCCCTTTTCTGCTAGTTTAAAAATTTTCTTTAAAAATTAATTCTGCTAATTATTATTTATTCTATACTATTCTGACATCTATAGTATTCTGTATGTTCTGTAGATTCATTTGAAATTGACGATTTAATAAGTCGGTAATTTTATTTTATACATCTGTGGAGCTTCTACTAGCTTCTAGCTACTACATCTAGCTTTTTCATTAATATTCGTATTATATGTAATATTCCATTATATTCCCTATTATTGTAATTGATTGAGTTTTTTCCATTATTTGTTGCCATTTTTTTCTTATATTCCATTTTTCCATTCTTATTTGAATATGCGTATCGTTTTCTTTTGAGAATATTGTATTATTAAATATAACATATTTAAAATAAAATTTAACAATTTCGCTAAAAGTATTATGCTTGTTTATTAATATTTATTATATTTTCTCAACTTTTGTCCTTGACATATTTTTTGCATTTTTTATAGGGCGTCGAATGTATATTTTGATCGGAACAAGTTCTAGCCTGACAAATCTGGAAAGTACGCCAGGTGGTCTATACTTCCATTTGAGTATGTTTGCATATTTTAAACTGGTTTTGAGACATAAACGAGCATTGTCTTTTTTCATGCACTATTCAAGCACATAAAGTATAGTCAGTAGAATATTGATCGATCCAGCAGTACTTCGGATTCTTCATCACTAAATTTTGTCAGCTTTTCGCGTCCTTAACATTAGAAACAAAATCATCATTTTTATAACGTGAAAACCACTCAACTATACTCTATCCAAAGAAGTTTTGTACATACGTCATCAAGATGTTTAATGTATTGCCTGTCGCCATTTGTAAATTCGTTTTAGAAGCAAATATTTGCCATCTCATTTTATTCTAGTTAAAAAGAGCCACAATGCTGCGTGATAAGTTCGAACCTAACTAGCCTGTCAAAGTCGTCCGGTTATTTTTCACATTTTTCACTGTTAAAGATTATTTTGCTGCGATTTTTATTGAAAATATTTTTAGGGTGTTGCAGCTGCACTGAATATTTCCTCTAAAGTTAGACGAACAGTACATTTGTAGTATTAAACCAATGATATAAAACTACCAGCAACAAAATGTGTACAAATCCAATTTGTTTTATACGAAATTATTGTTAAATACGCTCTACCAAATATAATGAACTGATTCGCTTATTAACAACTGTTTTACAAGAAATAGATTTTTTAGAGGTTAGTTCTAATACCCAATATTAAAAACAATTACTTTTTTGTAGAACAATATTTTATGTAAATATGATTTTTTTAGCTTTTTTATAGCTACTCCTTCACGACTTTCAGCTAGATTAACTATTTTAAAATTTGTCACGCGATACATTAGTAAAATAACTGTCACCAAGAATAAAGTAACTGTAGAAATTAAATGTCAATATAACACAAACGACATACAAACGAATATAAAAGCAAGTTAAATGTCAGAAAATAACTTAATTTTTTTAAAATTGTTCAGTAATTATCCTGTAAGTTCAAAAGAAAAGATCTTATTCCCTATAATATCTCTTTAATTTTCAAGGCCTCGGTCGATAAATTCTTTGAAAAGTCAACTCTCACTCTCACTTGTTTTGTATGCACCGAAAACCTACATATAATGCTAATCTAATCTTTGTTATCAATGATAAGTATATTTTATTAAATTATACAATTGCACAATATTGCAACATATTTTAATTTATTGGAAACTAATTGTGTTCCATAAAGAACTGCCTAAGACCTAGTTAATTAATTTTAATTAGATGTCTAATTACTTACTTTTTGTTATGTGTAAATAATTGGGTATACAAGATGTTTGTAGACAAAAAGCATCTTTAATTAACTTGGAAATTCGATGTTACTCGACTCAAACTTATCGTAAAGTTTCAGTTTAAACTTGGGCCATAAATCATTACGTATGTTTACTGTACAGCTTCTCATGACACATTTAACATGTTTTATTTGTATAACTCCTATTATTTGCTCGATATAAAAATTATTAGTCCAGGCAATTGTTTTATTCTATTTTTTTAGTTTTCTTATAACACATAATTAATATTTCATCATAAATTTTACATTTAATTACATTTTACATTATCGTAATTAATTACAATTCTATTCTAAAAATTTTATAATTTGTTTTCATAATTATATTTCAGCTTTTGTTCTTTTTGACATTTTTACATTTTTTGATTCAGTTGTTATGGTTTTCCCATATATCGTTTTCATTAAAAGACATTGTATAGCAAAAAGAGTAAGATAATATTGTTTAGACCGAAATAACTATAATTTTTTACTTAATGATTGTTATTAATGATACTTAATGTGCAGACGATGGACAAAATGATATGAACACTTGACGTGTACACAATAATTATTTATTAATAAGATTATTCGCAATATATTGCCTGTATCAACGGAATGTTGTCCCATTTTGGTACCAAAATATCCGTCCAAGTGCTTCAACTCTGTTCTAAAACTACACATTACGGTCCAAATATATTGAGACTGACAATTGTTCTGACCAGGGCAGATTTCTAATAACATTCTTGTGCTTCTCAAATCAAACCAAATCCTTTTGGATGTGTATGGCCGCATTATCATCTTCGTGTTCGGCAGCAGTATGCTAGTCACATTGATGTGATGTGAAAGGACCAGCTGAATACCTCGATATTGTCGCCCAAATCATATAACAGAATGCAAATTGACTGTAGCCCCATGCTTGACTGTAGAAAGCGGGTGTTCTGGATCTTAGGGTTCTCCAGACATTCTTCCAATCATCAAATGTGTAGGTTTTATGATCATTACACCACTTCTTTCGCACTTAGCCTTGGCTTCCGTTATAAAAGGTTTCGCAATAGCAGCCCTTTCATGAATACTATCTCTGTGAAGCTCCGAACGTGTTTTTTTACAGTTACTCAAACTTTTGCTACCACTTTTGCTGTGATAGTCTGCCCACAATCCTTTTTAATATTCGTAGATCTTTGTCAGTTAACTTTAGAATTCGCCCACTATTTCCAATTCGGTGATGATTTTTTAACAGGTTTAATAGTACAGCTGGTTAAACGTTACACAATTGAATTGTTTTCGTCAGAGACACTCCTGCTAGCCCTCCTAGGACCTACGGTTTTCCCTCTTTCGAAATCTGAGATCATACATTTCACCGATTGCGTATTTTAATCATCGCAAAACAAAGTTTGCACTGAAATATAACCAACAGAACTAATCATGTAAAGTGAGAAATGCATGTGCGTCATTTGTCATTTTATCAGAATAAACCGTTAGAACGTTGAACACATCGTTTATCTTTCATATTTTATTTGTTACAGTCAATAAAATCAAAATCTGTGACTGTTTCATTAGTCTAGTTCATCATTTTTATGTATTTTCAAAATCACTGCATATTTTGCATTGTGAATTATTTCGTTCATTTTCCTGTCCCAGTAATTTTCATAAATGACTTGTTAATATTCACTAGTTATTATTATTGATATATAATACTGTTTATTATATTTTCGAGAAAGTGTAATTTTAAATTCATTCCGACTTCATATCAATTTCTACCATCGATCTTATCTTACGAAATTCTCTAATAAAAACTCAGTCATCTTCGACGTAACAGCTTATATTTCAGGATTAGCTAAAAATATCAAGAATAACTTCTGCAGGTCATAATACGTCCGTATTTTCCTCCCCCCTTTATCGCTTTCACCCCACACCCCGCTTTTCCGCCGATGACGTCTTAAATACCGGCATTAAACCACAGTTCTCTGCTCCTGCTCTTCTCCGGGCTGTTCCGTTCCCTTATTGGGTACGATTTTCGGCCGCGCTGTTGACACATATTCCAATTTCTCAGTAGATTTAGATATTTTATTTTTGTGTGAATATTAAATCTAATATTTTTCTCTTCGTCAATATAACTTTCTTCAAAATATATACAACACTGATTTCCATTTCTTTTTCTCGTCACTTGATGACAATTTCACAAAACTGCTGACACCGGATAGATACAAAGATATTATACTCCTTATTATATATCGCTATTCGTATTTCAAGATTCAGATTCAGATTTGATGAGCATTAATCATTTAAATTTCATTCAATCAATAATTGATGACGAAATGCTAAATTCATATCCTGAAATACAGAAGTTCTATTTCTACAAACTAATGGTTTTCAGCTGATTTGTAAGGAATAGCTTTATACGTAAGATTCATTAAATAGATATTTAGTAAAATAACATTTTTGAAACTATTTTAAAAATAATGGAAGCATTTGCGCAAAGCATCCTCAATGAATATGTGATAATATCAAAAAGAAGGTAAAAAATTATCATTTGTAATATTGTAATGACTGGTTAGTAGTTGATAATTGTTTAGTTAGTAATAATATTTTCTAACTAATATATGTACTTCATATTTTATGATTACAAAATTGAAAAGATTACTTCGGAAAAGATATTGCTATATTTTTTAAATTAAATATATATCTAGATTGTTGTCATGCTATATTAAAAGTAACAAAAAAAGACAATAAAAAATCGGTATAGCGACCTAAACTTATACAACATACAATTGTATGATTATCATTTCCTTGTCGGTCGGGTTAAATTCGGCAACGTCGCGCCGTTATCATATGTTACGTAGGCCCAGTGACGGCAAGGGTGTTTCGGTTCAGTAACCGGCCTTCGGAGCGCGCAGACGCTGTACGACAGACACCTCGGTCGATATCTGTCGTGTGAACGTGACGATATTCGTAGCGTTTCCCAGTATTCCTGCATTGTGGAGACGAGCGCAATCGTCCGCACTGGTCGAAATCGTAGCTTTTTTTCGCCAGGTCACGCCATATTTGTTACCAGACCCCCCAGGTTTCCATTTTTGGGGAGCCCCTCGTCCGTTCAACCCTTTTCGTTGGCTGACAGGTTGACAATTTACGTCTTCATGTACGGAATTGGAATTTTTAATATATTATCACGTTTTGTAATCATTGTGAAATGATGCCATTAATAATATTGAATAGATTTGCTAGAATGTTAAATATTAACACTTAAAGTAATATAAGTTGGTTTCGATAATCCAGTTGTTCAATAATAGAATTAATATGTATATTTCCTTTTTTGTATACTTTCATTGATTTAATAAAAGATAAATTAAATGTTTTTTATAAAATATATTTGATCTTTAGATATTAAGGGATATTTATTTGGAGGTAGTTCGTTCCAATAGATTTTGTATTTATAATTATTATAACAATTCACGATAAATTTCTCTAATGTTTCTGACATTTGAAGACATAAACAAATAAAACTAAACTGGTCCTACATTTCCAGTTTCCCCACTTCCAAATCGAACCGAAAATCCTATTGCAAAGTATATTTATCCGTTAACGCCCTCTAATGTCTATTAGCAGTTTTTAGCTAACTGGATCTTTACGAAAAATTTTACGAAGGAAATTGAACTTTTACTTTTAAAATGTTTTATGATTTAAAATAAGGACGCCCTCTATACCTAGTTTTTCATAACGAGGTCGTTCATTTTTATGTTACAGATAATTTAAATTTAATAATTTAAAATTATTTAGAAATAATTTCAATTTATTTCTTATCGTTGATTATAAATCACGAGTGGTTCTAGTTCAGAAGTTCTACTGTATCCTTTAACCTTAAAGCCTTTTAAACTAATAATTCTATATAATATTATTTGAAGGTAGCTTAATCTACCGGATTTTGGGCTTAACAAAGCCTTTTAGAACATTATTCTCTTATAATACATATCGTATTTTTGATCTCTTTTGTTACATTTTTCGCACAAGATTGTAATATTCCGAAATGCAAACTCGCCTCACATATTAGCTTACTCTGGAGCCGAGTCCGTTCCCATAGAAATTAGATTAAAAGTTACTTTTAAAGTAAAGGGGCCTAGAGGTGTAACGTCAAGGGGGTTAATATCGTTTTCCGCTTTCGGGATATTAATTGTGTTTCGGAATTAACCCGATTAACGTTCTGCGAGACGGTTTTAGATATTTTAATAATCCTAATACTTGTTTTAGTAATCTAAGTTTTAGAAAGATATATATTAAATTGAATTCGACATTGTTCTTATTTCAAATCCTTGTAATTTCATTAAATGATTTAATTTTCTACAACTTGTATATGTTTATTACACAATTTTCATATTATCATATTATTATCATGTTAGCATCACTATAGCCACTGGTTTAACAAAATATTTGTGGAATAGTTAGGCAGCTCAAAGTTCCTTTTCAAATCAATTAAAAGAACAATAATAGCACTCATTTCTATAAATTTTATAAAAAATAAACCTTAAATAAAAGAAACTGTAGCCCTACAATGACTCACAATAAAAATGACGATAATCAGTTCCACATATGTGTTTGGTCTGATATCATTTCTGCGTTCCTATTCGTAGTAATAAAAGTAGTTTAACTAATTCATTGATTTAGTTTTCATTCAGAGACACTATCTATATAGATTCACTAATATTCAGACGACGAATACGTAGACTTCTACGCATCTACATTACAATTTTTATGAAATAATGCATCTTTCAGTGTAATCTACCAATAAAGATGTATTAGATGTATTAGTAAGTGTTGAAAAAGTCGATATCGATAATTATTGTCGCTATTTGACCATATTTATATTAACATTAACATACCCTTTTTCAATCATCAGTGTTTTAATTGACAGCTTATTGTTTTATCGGTCTTTATGGCCATTGGTGTTAGTTTTTTACAAATATTGTCAAACAATAAGTGAACCACATAGTATAGAAACCACCCATAATATAGAAACATTTATTTCGGACATAACTTGCTTATAATCATATTTTCTTGTAAAATATTTTCATGATTAAAAAACCTCAACATTTTTCATGTATTAAAATGAAAACGAATAATGGTATGAACATAATGCGGAGATACATGATTTGCATTTTCTTATACAAGCCAACCCTAATACGTATCGATTTACGTTCGCCCGCCAAACCGTTTATTTTTAATTTGTATCGCTCAACTGTATAAACTACTACAATATGTGAAACAAATATCCGCAGGAAAACTTCAGGCAACTGAATCGATCTGGAGGAATCAAAAGTAAAGCTCTAAAACAATTTTCTAATCTCATCTATTTCGGTCAGTCCGTTCAGCTCTCCCCCGCATCGGATTTCGGTCGCCTGCTCTCAAGGGCTGAAATTTCAAACCCGAACCAAATAGAATTGACCGAAATATGCGGACGCCGTCGAATCTATACAAAAATGCGATGGAATGGAGTGGAATTACGAAGTTCATCGTCATTGATGGGGAAACAACGAAAACAAACACGGGTCGGTTTTCGTTAGCAGTTTGGTTTATTTCTGGGTAAATATTTTCAGTTTGTTTGTACACAATTACCAATTGAAGATTGTTTGTGGCACTAGTTATTTACTGTGAAACAATAATTTTTGTTCTTTTTTAGTATCTATCTATCCGCTTTAGTTTATAAAAATAATTCCTCATAGATTCTACCTTTAATTGGTAATCAAAATGAGCAAGAACTATTTCATTTTATCATTTAACTTATATTTATTTCGATTTCAATGAAATTAATTGAAATTAACAGAAAGATCAGGTCTCGTGCAGTTACGTGATTACAATTTCTGTATAAACCAGCTGATAATTATTTTAAACCGTCATATTCTTAAAAACACTCTGATTGTTGAAGTGTATCTTGTATGTGAATGTGTGTCGTTATTGCAATACTTTAATAATTAGTTCAAATAAAAAAGTAAAAATATATTGAGCTTCAGAAAACATTATAATACTGCCTCAACTTGGAAAAGCTGAAGCAATTCAACACTTTACTCATCTCATATGTCATCAAATCAAAACATTTTCTGTCGTTATCGTCATATCAAACGTCATGTCATGATACAGAATTTGTAAAGGCTTCAATCCACACCAACAAATCTTAGAATAACATTGATAATACAACTAATGTTTGAATACTCATTGGTAGGGTCATTTCTAAACATCATCAATCCAGGTTATGATCGAAGATCTGGCCCATTGATCAAAATTGTACTGTTTAGATCTAGATAAGGATTGCTTCTTAAATAGATGTTTATTTAAGTGCGCACATCCATACAAATATCAATACATTATTCCATATTTCAACCCATAAAAATGAGAAGAAACATTAATTATCTTATATAATTATTTTAATATAGCGATTTTGCTCTATCGATGATACAATAATTACTTGAACCAATTAAAATGTATATTCCGGGTTATGAATATAAATGTTCTAAAAATCGACTTTCATTAAGATTCGGGTGGAAAGTAAGAAAAAACAGATGTCTTTATTATTATACCCTTCAATTAGTTTAATAAAAATGACATATTTGTAATAATTCCTGACTTCTTGAATATCATAATCCGATAATATTGGCCAATCATAGCACGACAAATTATGACATTTTCCACATCAACGAATATAAACGTTTACAGAAAACAAAAAGCTAACCATAGGAAAACAAAATAATCAATACTATTTTGTTGTAAAATGTTGTCTGTGGCAGTGAACAATAGAGAACAATATTTTTATCTTTATTTGTTGTTAATTTTAATTTGTATAACGTATTATTAAGTATTGTCGACGTGTTCATTTCTTTCAGGTCTATTATCTTTAAATATATTCCCTTAACTTTAAATAATAGTAAGAAATTATAAATTATTTATATAGTAATATTTATTATAAATGTTTCAAAGACAGATTCTATAATTTGTTAAAACAATATTAAAGGCTCAATGCTGTAAATAAATCTGGAGCAGTGGTTAAATAAAAATAATTCATAAGACTATCCCATTTGCATTTTAATTCTGATAAAGGCCGACGGTGCTCCCGAGGTGGCACTTGAGATGGTAAAGGGAGGGCGTTTTGCTTATTCGCTCCATCTCGCGGTTCGTCTTAGATTAGCTTTCAAAATGGCGATGTTGCCGTACTTATTTGAATAGGAATAATTTATAAAATGTGTTTTTGGTTTTATTGTGGATTTGCTTGTACATTTTTAAATGGAATATGTGGCATTTTATCGTATTCTTTCATTCTCACATTGTTTCAAAGATAATCTTATGTTTATTGGGCTATTCACAATTACAAACTCCTTTTATATCTAATTCGTCGTAACGAATCCCTAATTGAATCATTATGTTTGCTCAAATCAAGCAGTTTTACCACAAATTTGTTGAAGTTTAGTTTAAATTTAGTTAATGTAACATTTTGAAGCTTACGATTACTATACGTATTTCGATTTTGTTCTCAAATTTTGCCATTTTTCTTTGTTTGAAGTCAATTTTTTTTTCACAATATAAATATTAATAAACACTTTATAATTTTGAAAACATTCACAGATCTAATTCTAGCTCTAATTGAAATGTTTTATTCTAACTTGATTTTCTTTCATTACCATTACGTAACAAAGTAAGTTGAACCCTTCTTGGTAGTTAACGTCCCTTTAAGAAACAATTTTCAACATATCTGTCTTCTGCTTCTAATTTAATCCTACTAATCTACATATATCCATATTCAAGAAACTTAGTGAGTGGAGTTTTGTGTTTATTATGGTTTTATTATTATTAATATTTCAGTTCGTACGATTAACAATGTCTATGGCAATAGCCTTTTATTTTCTCATCATATCAAATATTTAGCATTTATATTATTATATTATTTTCTATACAGCAATACACTTCTTACAAACGTTCTAATTCATGCCCCAAACTATATTTTATCTTATATTAACAGTAACTTAACGAATATAGTATCTAATGATAATATGTATACTAAACTATTATTCTCTATAAAACTGCATTAGTCACTTCCGAATAAACACAAACAAAATAAGCTGAACGAGTGCTTCTAATCTATAATAATTAATGAAGGTGTTCATTTTGACTATTTTAAATGTTTAGATTTAGTATGAGGAACGAAAGGATAATTCAGATCACTACATGTTGTTATTGAAAAAGATCGCCATTGTATAAGAATTACAATTTCATTTTATCAGACATTAATAGCACCAATTCTCATGAAACATTCCTATAAAGGGGTAAACATATAAACATATAGATTTAGACAGTTATATAAACTAAAGGAAATATTAAACCACAAAGCTTTAAATCTTATATCAATTTATTTCACATACTTTCTATTAACTACACCTTACATTTATATTATTTTAAAAATCCATGATATGTCCTTTAGACAGCTTGCATTTTTTGTTAATTTTTCAAATAACTGTAATGTCAGAACTGTATGTAAATATATCCATTTTTCATGCCTTAACTATAATATTCAAACAAACAATCTACAAAATTAGCGTGATTATATTATAACATTTTACTAATAATTCATGCCTTATGTACGCATTTTCGTTTTGTCTGCTGCTAATTTTCTTTATTAAGTAAGAAATAATTATATAAACAATAATAAAAGAATAATAGAAACATATCCTAAAAAACACCACCTAACGACTATACTGGTAAAAAATAACGCGTGGCTACTGCGGCCGCACCACCTTTAAAAGTTTTTTTTAATAATCTCTTAGAATTTCAACAATCTGCCCGTAGGCAATAAATATTATTTTATGTTTGCCGAAGAAGGTCTCTTCAGTAAGTGGTATTCTGTACAAATTTGTAATCTAAATCTTATTCTAAATACTATTCTAACTTATTCTAGGGTTTATTATATCTCATTCCATGTGTCTATTAATCAGTTCGTATGGAAGTTTGCGTTTGAGCTTACGCACTTAACGCGCTCATTTAAGTGTTTGGCGGCTTTATTGGGATGCAGTAACAGTATTTCAGAATACTTTGCAGCAAGACTTCGAATCACACTCGTTATGGGTTTTAAGGAGATGTAGCACTGAATTAGTTTGTTGAAGACGTAATATAGGTCATCGCCGATAACTCGCAACACTTTATTCGGGAACCTCTGAAGGATATATATGTTATGCAGTGGATGCAATATTTTTTATCATTTAAATTTTTGTTATTTTGGTTGACTAATCTGTGTATTTGTTTTGTTGTTCCGTGTTTATTTCGGAAGCCAAATTCATTGTATGGATCTTGGAGGTTATGGCTGTACTTTATTTTTGTGGTCGTATTTGTAGATGTCTCTAGACAATAGTGTAAAATCCGGCAAGGAATAACCATCCCAGATTCGCCAGTATAAGACCTATGTAAGACCAGATGTTTTCTGGGATGGCATCTAAGTTGATCACTGGGCAATCTGTAGCTTAATGCCGAGCACCATTGTTAAGAGCTCACGTTAAAACTCAGGTTTATAAAAGGAGGCTTTAAAAATATATTTCGTTTTTTTTTTCTAACAGGTAATTGAAGGGCCTGCTTTGTACTTGTTCCAAAAGTTATCTTTGGGCGTAATTTATTAGGATTTTTATATTATTCTCAAATATCTTAGGATGGCGGATTAAAACAAAAGGCTTATAAAAATAAAATGAAATACTATGATCCCTACAAAGACTGCCCGCGTTGAAACATTAACAGGACAAAGAAAAACTAATATTCCAGCCGCGGACCAGTAAAGTTTGCCCTTAATAAAATAACAAATGCTTCCTCTGTCAGAATTTATATTCGTTTTCATTATATGCGCCGCCGAGATAAAATGATAAACGAGTTTTTCTTTATCAACACGAAAGTTTTTTTTATCCATTATTCTCACTTGCTAAAATCCGATTCTGCGAAAAATAATTACGGTTTTCAACTGACAATTTTATGTGCATATGTCCCGGCTTGAAATAAATAAACTTTATCAATCGAAATAAAAACCATTAGAAACAACACATTTTTTGGCAACGATACATAAGTTTTTTATTCTGTAAAGTTCTTTAGAACACGAACTTACTCTAAGCTATTTCTGCGACAGGTTAGCTGTGCGAAAATATTTCTCGTATCGAACAAAAAAAGTAAATAGTCTTGAATAGAAGCAGCTGCGTAAATATAATAACTGTCTTTAACACGAGATCATCGTATGTTGCTAAGTTAAAAGCAATAAATTATATCGGGATTTTATTAAGGAGGAATACTGAACCATTTAAAGAATTTAGAGTTTATTGACTCTTAAACATGATCGGTGAATATTGTCAGCTTTAATTACTTTTTAATGGCTTATTTTTGTATAATATCGTTTCTCGCCTACCTAATAAATAATGGTCGTATGGTCGTTGTCGAAGCCGTAAAAGGATATTATTAAACCAGTGTTTGTCAAAAACTCAAAGGAAACGAAAGCTGAATAAAAGTGATTTTACGACAAACCTAGCTCGATTATTTTCTTGTAGTATAAACAGGGGAGAAATCCCTTGTTACGTACCAAAAATAGTTTCATACGCGTGGGTTATGGCTCTGTTAATTATTAAAACAAAATAAATTCAATTCAATTTTCAAGTATTAAAGGCTTGCATGTATACTGATCATTTCTTCATTAAAAAGGCATTTATTGGGATACATTGACAATATATATTAATCTGAATATTTTCCATTATTTTCTACAACTTTTTCCAATCTTTCTGGCAACATCCAATTATCCACCCATATTCGCGTATCTTCAGTATTTCGTAACCAGTCATACATCGATCTGAACAAGCAGTAATCAAAAGGAACTAGATCTGGTAAGTACGTTCAGTGCGACAGGAACAACAACATAATAACTGTTTAGACAAAATTATAACTCTATTTGGAGATGTTTAAAGAGACTTATAAGACCAATTCAATAATGTGTTATTTGGTTAATATTTTACATTATACTAAATATCTTTTCTAAATGTCTATGTCTGTTAGTACTAGTTACTAGTCTTATTAATTCAATTTAGGCTCCGCGTATACTGAAGACCACGCCTGGATCAGGTCTTCAATTCCATTGATAATTTTTCAATTATACGGTCGAGCAAAACCGGTTTAATGGTTTAGTCAGATTCGAGCAACTTACAAAACATTCTTCCCAATCCTTACAGCCAAACAAACCAAACACTTAAGTATCACCTTCTCCTGACTTCGGCCATGAATCATTGTTCATGATCATTGTTGTACATGATCCACATGTCATTGGCAATAATCATTCGTTCAAAAAATGCATCGATTTCGATATCTTTAACATCAAGTTTTTCGGACAGAAAACTAGCTACCCGATTCTAATATTAACCTTTTGATAAAAAAGGCCTTTGGGAATATCAGGTCTCAGAACGTAAGACTTTTAGTTGAGTAGACGAATAATTCTACCTTTATATCTATACTATTCTACAAAATGTATATTGAGCTTAATATAGCGTTATTAAATAAGTACTGCGGGAAAGACCACTGCTTGAAAACTATATATTAAGAAAAATCGAATTGTGAAGTCTTTTGAAGTATTCAATTAAGTAGTAAATAAATCACTAATAGCTTGTTTAATAAATTAACAAAATTCATTTGCAATATGCAATTTTATTATCGTGTTTTTTCTTCAGATTGAAAACTTTTCCTTATCTATATATCTTACCGCTTTCCTTTTTCAGCATTTACTCGTTCCAATAATACGAATAAGACCAACTTCTAATCATTTTACAAACAAGCTCACTTTGTTAATTGTTTATATAAAGTCATACCACTGATGATTGTATAATATATTATAGATTTATAGACTATACAAGGGACTTCTCAGTTAAATTGTTGAGTACAAAAGTTGAACTCTTCTGCTTGCCCAGAGGACATCGATTCCACCTATGTTTTCATAAATGTTGTGCTTTTATGCTGTAAAATAATTTAGTCACGCTTCAGCATTGCAGGTTTTTTTGTTTGATACTCGTACTCATCAACTGTAATCGGTAATAATCTTCTTATTCATCAACTTCGAACTTATGGTAACGAAGGCATTCTTTAAACCGCCTCGTACTTAACGTTCCTAAAACTGCTAAACCACTTTTTTTATCGATGTACGGTGAAGTTTTCAACAACTTCTTGACATCAAAACAACTCATTGATTATCAGTAGTAGTTTTTAACCGACTTCGAAAAAAGGGGTGGTTCTATGTTCGGCTGTATATTTTTGTTAATGTATGTTCGCCTATTTCTCCATCAATTGTGGGTCCTATTGGAACCAAATCAGGATCTGTTGGGGGAGCGGGGAAAATCGAGGGATATGCTCAAATTTCAAAGGCACATACAATGTTTTCACGTATTTTTTATCTATAATAATCAGATATTTGTGTATTTCTGAGCTGATGTGACGGAAAATCGGAAAAACCATTCAGTTTGCATTTTAAGCATAAACTGTAGCATATATGACGTCATACAAATATTGTGTACAACTGCTTCTATGGTGTAATAGTTAAAGCGTTTAGCTGCCAAATGGAGTCGCGGGTTCGATTCCCGGCGTGGACAATAAATTTTATAACAACACAGTAATAACAACAGTTGTTCAGTTAGAACATTTGTTAAATCACCTAGACTAGGTAGCTGATCCGGGGGCTTGAAGCGCACCTTTATTCCTATTTCTCCCCATACGGGCTGCACCTTTATTTGGCCTACCAATTGTAATATTAAGTAAAATAACTGCGTAATTTATTGAGTAAATATCTAACACTAAAAATGTGTAAACTATAGCTATAAGTTATTATAATTTAATAAATGAGGAATACATATTGATGTATTTTCTCGCACACGTCTTGCTTGTGAATTAATTCAACTACATAGGAAACGTACTAATAAATTAATTGTAAATTAAGATTGTACTAAGCGTATCTAATAAAGATGTTATAAAAAATGTAACATTAAAAAGAGGAAAATAGAATATTTTTAACAAAAAAAAATGAATCGACTTCAAAAAATAAATAAGGAACTCACTAAAAATGTTAAAATAATCAAACTTAGATTTTAAACACAAAAAAAAACATTTTAAAATAAAATATGTACCTAATAATCGTTGTAATAACTAAATAAAGATAAATAAAAACCTTATAATATAATTTTGTGACATATACATAAAACGAAATTAGGAACAAAACAAATCTAATTTGTTGCTGGGCACCGACTTCAAAGTGATCACTTTGTAGAAGTTGAAATAATATTGTAAATAGATAAATAGGTTTAGGTAGGTATTAAGTTAAATTGTGTGTATATATATTAGAATAGAAAATAAGTGTAGTAGATAGGTTAAATAATGTTTTTATTTATTATTATTTAGTTATTATAACGATTATTAGGTACATATTTTATTTTAAAATGTTTTTTTTGTATTAGAATTCTAAGTTTGATTATTATTTAATTTTTAGTGAGTTCCATTCAAGTCGGCTCAATATTTTTTGTTAAAAATATTTTTTATTTAGCAATTTATTTTGTTGGCTCCTAAAATGCTAAAGGAAATATTTCTACTCAAAATAAATAAAACACATAAAACAAAAATGTATGTTTATATTTGAATCATAATAGATTGTATGAATTATTAAGACTGCAGAAATTAAGTAAAAAATTTTTCAATAAAAACACTAAAACCTATATATTTTTATCGTATTACATTCCTTTGACCTCTCCAGTCACTTTCTGTTTCTTTTTTTTACCAAACGATTTGGAAATAATAGCGTAAAAAACAAGTTCTTTTCTCTGTTTTTTCACCCTGTCTTTTCTGTGAAGTTGGCTTCCCTAATTGCCCGAATAACAGATGGCCAGGGGGGCCCGTAAGAAAAAGAAACTTCAAGGGAGGAAAAACTAATTTAAGGCCCTTGTTACAAAGGGCGACAACATGACAAAAGGAGCGAAAAGCCAGTAGTTGCAACAACATCCCCATTAGCTATTTTTACGACTTTTTGTTCTTTGTTGCTCATACATGAACTCCAACTTTGATATGTTTAAAGATCCGTTTTAATGACCTGTTTAAACTTATACCGTTTCAGTACGCTTCCGGACGAATTAAAATATTTTATCTTGTTCTACTTGCTTGTTTGTAATTTTTTATTAATTTGTTATATATTAGGATGAATTATTAATCTAGCTATGTTAGTAAGATTTCTTCCTAATTTTGCTCTTACCGTCCAAGAGCTAGATAGTTATTTCCATTATTTTCTACAACTTTTTCCAATCTTTCTGGCAACATCCAATTATCCATCCATATTCGCGTATCTTCAGTATTTCGTAACCAGCCATACATCTGAACAAGTAGTAATCAAAACTTTAATATAATTAATCATTCATTCATTAAGAATTTTAGAATTGTTGAAATAGTGGTTCTTAGTATTATGTCATGTTTAAAATTACAACCTACTAACAAAATTGCTACGTATAAAAATGTTAATTACTACGGAATAATAGTATTATATTAACATTCTAATAAGTAACCGTTCAGTACGTATAACAAATAACAGTCAACGAGATCGTAAACAAGTTCCGGTCCTGAAAAAAAAATACAAAAAAGCCTTATTCAAAGTTAAACAAGATTAGATTAGTACTGAATGATGAACTTGGTGGTTTACAATAATAAGTTATAATAAAAATAAATTAACATAGAAAGTATGAAATTAATGTTAATCATATGAGGGTGGTCCAAATATGATCGAGACAAATATTCTGACGCGTTTATTTACTACTGAAAAAATTTACAGAAATGTACAGTTTTTCTAGGTATTTCCCCTCATTAGTTACGCATTTTATCCATATTTCCGGAAATTTTTTGTTGTCGGTATCCTTGAAAATAATTCCCTGAGTAATTCGGCTAGCCATATGCGCACGAACTCCTCTACCTCGTCGTCGGTTTTAAATCCTTGACCTCCGGGGGCTACTTTCAGTGATCCAAACATGTGGTAATTGCTGGCTGATAAATCCGGACTGTGGAGGGAAGGGTGTTCCAGTACCTCCCACCCTAATTCCGATATTATATGCAGTCTCATCTTCAATAGTTTTGTTTAATATTCTATTTTCATTTTTGATTTGATGAAATTCACTTCCAAAATCTCTTAAACACTTATGGAAGCTTACAACTAGATGTCGAGTTGAAATTGATATTTTTATAACTGACACTATAACTTTTACACTGACAAAATGCATAATAAGTAAATGCATGAATTATTGGGTGTAAACCCAACTGATAAACATCAAACATCCCTATTGAAAAACTTAAGTGTTGATTCTTATTTGTTTACACGTTAAATACTGGAAATCTATAAGGGATAGATTAATTGAATAATTTAAAATCGATACGATATTTACCGCATTTACCCGAAATATTTTAAGACCAAAATCCACCTGATGATTTTTAATATTTCCTTTAAGTTGAGTTGTTCAAGAGCAATAAACGAGTATTTTATTTTAACATTATTTCCATTATTTTATTTCTATATATATATATATATATATATATTCTGTTATACATTAATTTTTATCTAAAAAAACAAACGATATCTAGGATTATTTACCTGAAAGAAGGCTTTTATCTGAAAGACCTTCATGTCCGTTTACGTTAAAACTGCCAGGGCCAGTTTGGTAAATCCCAATGTTTCTTTTTACTCAGTTTTTTCTCCTTTGGGTCTGTGAGAAGTATCCTTTGATCCTCCGAATTCTGAAATTGTTGATCCGTTTTATATTACTTGTTTTTTTTTGGCTTTGAAAAAGTTTTTTAATTTTTTATCTTCAATCATCTGTGAAAAATATTTTTTAATTTAGTTCCATTATATGTAGTGCGATCAATAAAACAGTGAACTCACATCATCTAAATTTATAACGTCACAGCATTGCAATGTTGCCGCATCAACTTTGAGTTTTACTTCATTTTGACTTATAACAGAATTCTAATTTAAGTAAAATAATATTAAGAAATATAATTTACTTTAATATTATAGTACGTCTAACGCATATATAAATAATCGATGGATTTAAACTACAGTTTGTAGGTTAGAGTTGTTGTTTTATTATATTTACATTTAATTCCTTTGCACACCACATATGAGTAGAATTTTATGCTCGTTTATTATGTAGTGTTATCTCCTGAAGATCTAATCCATATAATTAACAATTGTATATCCAAGTAATGTATTTTACTTTAATTAGAGAGCAACTTTACACCGTTTTACATTTAGTTCTTGTTTCCTTCATTGCAATGTTTCCTTATCAAATCATTTTGATTCACTGTATTTCTCCTTGGTTTCTTCTGTTATCACCTGTGTAGATTGTTCTTGATAATATTAATAATAATTTTCATTTCAGTCAAAATATGCAGTGTTAGGAAGAAAGACATAATACATTGTGACCATATTATTCAGTCATCTACTGTGTATCTTTTTTAACCTGTTGCAAAAAGTTTGTTGGTCCAACGTTTCTTTTTTAAATATAAAAGTATCCTCTAGATACACAAATTGAAATAATAAGTCTTCATTGATTTTATTATATAATTTTAAAAGCAATGCCTGGAATATCCATTAAACCGAAATAATGTTAAAATAAAATAATCGTTTATTACTCTTGAACAACTCAACTTGGGTTATCTTTACACTATTTAAATAATATGTTCTGTAACAATGTATGAAGGGATAATTCACATTCCTCAAAGAGCTGCATATCCCTAATCACCTATCATAAGTTTTCTATAGATACTTTTCAGGCTAACAGTTTCCTTTAAAATAATTGTATTTTATCATGTTTATGCAACATGCTAAAAAAATATTTGCGATAAAACTGCAAGAGCTTAATATTTAATAATATCCAACACTTACCTGTCCAACGCATTTTACTGGCAAGAGTCTTTCTTTCCTATTCGAATAACTGACTAACAACATGGCTTCGGCATTTTCAATCAGAGTATTTATAAATATTAAGTAATTATTTGAAATTTATCAAAACAAGCAAAGCGCAAAAACAACGTTTGTCGATTTATAACTCATCGATAATCGTATCAGGATGGGTAAGACTTAATATATTCTTAAATAATAGTAGGTACATTAAATTGGCGACTCATCAACAATTCAAATGAAAGCCCCAAATATATTAAAATGTAAGGAAACAAATATAAAAATTAGAGAGATTTACAAAGGATATATTAAAAATTACTGAATGCTCGATGTTACAGCGAAGTGGTAATAATTAAACCGGTTCCTAGTTTAAACTCGTCCGGTATATCCAATTTTGGTTCAGGATATGCTGACAAACTTATTACACTAATCTTAAATAGGTCGTTAGTGACTTGTTATCGTAAACGTCAAGTTCGTATATACCGTAGTTGATTTAGTGATGCAGATATATCGATTACATTGCAACGACGACCTAATTGGTATTGGCCGACTAAAATGTTATTATATATTTCTTCCATTAGTTATTATAGCGGTTGTTTTATAAATGATTGGTTAATATATCATATTTTGTAGTATAGTAATATACAGTGTATTAAATAAACTGTATTTAAATATACGTAAACGCTAAATTACCACAATTATTTTCAATTAAATTCGATTTTATTAATGCCGATATGTTCCATTCTATTAATTGATTGAAGATATATTTTAAAGTCTCCTTTTACCAACTATGAGTTTATCTGGACTGGGCCTAAAAGCATTAAGCCTACCGACTGGCGAGTAACCAACTTTAGAAATCGTCCCAGAAGACATCCGGTCTTACCCAGCCTGGTTACTGGCGTGACTGGGATCATTTTCCTTGTCGAATTTTACAGTCTTGCCTAGAACATTCACAAATATTTAACAATCATTAACATAAACTTACGACCATGCCCGAGCGAGATTCGAACCGGCAACAGTATAAAATCTTCTCAAAACCTCTAAATAATACTGGTCGGTAATATTTTACCCTTTTCAAGATATAATTGATATGAATGACACCAAATGCATTTCAAGAAATTGTGGCAATCATAGAATACATATAGGTAGCAGTTGAGGGCAGCAGTGATGCATTTAGTGATTTATCATACTGCCCTTGTATTAATTAACAACAAAATAATTTCGATTTTAGCAGAACAGATTTTATAAATTATATTCCAAAGGGCGTTATTGCAACATTTTTCTTCTTTTGGCATTTGAAATTATGTTGAACTAGAAGTTTAATTATGAATATTAACAAGAAACGCAAAATAAAGAATAGTAATGTAAATATATCCGAAAATGGCGTGTATTCTTATAACATATAATTTATATAAAAAACCACACACCGTATATCAATATTTATTAACCATTTAAAACTTTTTTCAGTTTTAAATAATACAAATTAATTGAATTAAAAGAAGCCATCAGGTTACCTCATTTTGCAGTTAAATAACCAACAAAATAATAGCAAAACTTGGCGAGAACTACCATTATCAACATCTCAAGAAAAGCCATTGATCAAAATCAATAGATACTTGGACGTCAATTGACAAAAAAACAACCTGTTTCTCGATTACATTATGACACACGATGAGAAATAGTTTCTGTACGAAGATCGATGACAGACCGTTAACAAAAACGTTTTGCTTCATCTAATGAATTTTATTTTGATTTATAGCGTTTATTTCACGCCAAGATAATAAAGTAAGGGCAGTTCAATTTATCAAAAAGAGAAGCAGTCACCCCTCACTTGTAGTTTAGTACTTTGTACATACATATTTGACATATAACTATGAAGTAATATTGATATTAAGTCAATTATTTTATTACAATGGCAATAAATGAGTTATGTACTTATTTATCGTACTTAGCACCAAAACTATAAGTTTTGAAATTGCTAGAAGTTTTCTACAGTTTACTTCCATAAATTCAAACTTGTCTGATGGTATAATTGATTCATGGGCTAATAAATTTAATTTATTGCATTTATGTTATATTTCTCTCTATGTATGATGTATTTAAAACTTATTTTAGAAAATTTGAGAATAATTTCCCTCAGCTTGTTACAACAATCCGTCAAAATTCTGAAAAACAAAAAGCAATTCTCCAAAAATATTCTTTGCGGGTAATGTAGATCTTTTTAATTGGTAAATATCGTTTCCCACAAATTATTTTTTTAACTATTAGTACTTTATTAAGTAATCGCTAATATTTACGGTCATTTACAAATGAAAATTCCTTTTGTATTAAAAAAAATGTAACAGTTTGACGGATAATTTCTAAATAGTTAGGAACTATCGACCAAAAAAAATGGAAACAGTCGAGTGGACTAGTCACGATTAAAACAAGTCAAATAAGGTAATGAATTGAAAGAAGCAACTGAAACAGTCCATAGTAAAGAGTAGTCGATTACTAAACAGTCGACAATCCTTTTCAGTCAACAGTTCCCAACATTACTAAATGCGAAACGATCTATATTTTTTATGGATTTTGCAACATATGGCCGGACATCATCATATTGGAAATTCCTTGATAGAAGTTCTGCTTTTTATAACTACTTGGCTTTAACGCTCAATTTGAACACGCATAATAATTTAGTTCGATTCTACCTTCTATGTAATATGTTATTCTATGATGATTATTCTTCCGTATTCAAATTATTTCAACCAAAAAATTTCTAAAATACTTTTAACAAAACTATGTCCCCATCTATAAACTGTCGCAAACCTTCCCAAAGAATTATTTCCGCTTCAGTGCTGTTTAATTTTGTAGCGTTTGTTAAAAAATTAACCAGATATCAGTATGCTTTCGCTAAGTTCCCCGCTCAATTTTCTCCGTTTTTGTCCTGGCGGGGAATTCGCACTCCCCTTCCCTTCAACCCCTGTCCATATTAAAACTGTCCTTTCAGAACGTCCCCATAAATAAACTCGGTATTTAGGTCTTCCCATTTCAGCTCTGGGCTGTTTTCTCATTTAGAGTTCTCCCTTCTCCTCCCCCTCCTATCTACCGGAAATATTTAACGCCAAAAAGCAAGCAAAAGTTTATTTACTATTTCGTTTTTGATACTTTATAAATGATACCAATCTTCATAAAGTGAACTAAATTAATTCTTAAAAATACTTTAGCTTTTCCAGAATTGTCCTAAAAACAAAGAAACCCAGAAATTAATGGAAGTTTCTTTAAATTAAAGCGTTTTCTTAACAACGTTATTAATAAATAGATTTAAATTGAATAATTATTTTTTTAAGTTCGCAAAGTTATGGGTCAGGGACAATGATATGATGTTTATGGTGAAGCCAAACAAATTTGTTTTCGTTAGGAAAATTTCTACGTTAAAGATGGACCTCACCCGAACCACCCAATAATTGAAGATGTTGATAAAATTCCTAAAATTATCGAGGTATATCATCGACATATTTCAACTCGCGATATTGCCACGGCGGTAAGCATCGACCATAAAACTGTTTTGAACCATTTACATAAGGCTGGATGCAATAAGAAGACACAAAGCAAGCTAATTAAAAAAACGGCCAAAAATATTGATCTGGAAAATCCTTGTATTCCATTACAATAATGCTAAACCACACATTTTTTTTAGTTATCCGACAAAAATTTAGAGATTTCCCCGGTCTCAATACCATTTGGGTCGATCTCTGCATTGTTTAAATGTAACTTCAAAAAATACTTTGAAGATAATTTGGTCCAAATATCGGGGAAGTTTTACAGTTACCTAATTATGATTTTACCAGAATCATGACAAAAAGCCATCGATCAAAACGGCGCATATTTTATAGTTATAGCACCTGGATTTCGCTTTAAAACATTAAGAATAGAATACTTTTTCCTCAACCCATTATAATGATTTGTATAGTATGTAATATTTGACTATTGAATTCTGTATACTAATGCTAAACTAACTGTAGATCACAATAAAATGTAACCTTATTTCGTAATGTTTTATCCATATTTCATCAGCAGGTTCAGTTTCGAGCACAAGTAAATTGTACCTCACAAATACCTTTAAAACGAAAATACTATAATTTCACTAACTCCTAAATTAATTAATTTTAAATCCAAATAATATTACAAAAAAAAATTCGCCATGATCCCCTGTTAACTCAATTTAGTTTAGGGTTTTTCCAATTATTTTACTTCTTCGAAGTAATAAGTCTTCTCAAGACACTCAAAATAGGTGTTTGTTTCAATGATGGCCTTCGACCCGAATCTTTTACTAACCCTTTCTTCAGGTTTTGAAACAGTAGAAGGTAGCGGTGAGCCCAATCTGGGAAATATGCTCGACAGTGTAGCAATTCGTAGCCTAATTTATATATATTTTTTGCAACGCTGACTATGCACCCGTAAATTGTCTAAACAGAACAACACTTGTTCTTCGCTAAGTGCGGTCGTTTTATTTCCAATTAATATTAAAAATGCCGGCTTACTGGCACAGTGCTTAAGGCGACAGGACGGTCTTCTTGCTGTTGCGATAGTTACGGATTCGAATCCTGCTGGGGCATGAATGTATGTGATTGTAATTGTAAATGTCTT
This sequence comes from Rhynchophorus ferrugineus, assembly GCF_030347505.1. NCBI lineage: Eukaryota > Metazoa > Arthropoda > Insecta > Coleoptera > Curculionidae > Rhynchophorus > Rhynchophorus ferrugineus. The sequence continues at coordinate 50,446,203 of NW_027472580.1, forward strand.
TATAGACAATAGTGGAAAATCCGACAACGAATAATCATCCCAGTCACGCTAGTAACCAGGTTGGGTAAAACCTGATGTCTTCTGGTATGATCTCTAAGTTGGTCACTGGCCAGTCGGTACGCTTAATGTCGAGAACCGTGGTTCGGAGCCCGCGTTAAACAATAAGTCCAGTACAGATAGACCCTCGTTGGTAACAAGAGATAGATATATCAAATAAATGGTAGATATATGAAAAAAATCAAATTTGTCCAAGAGCGCTGAATAATATTTGTTGGTGATTTACGCTTTTGAAAATAATCGATATGAATACGCCGCGTTCATCCCAAAAAGCTGTGGTCACCAAACGCACACAATTTGGCTTTCATTTTTTTTTTTTTTGAAAGGCCACACTCAGTTGAGATGCCTACAGATTCGGTCACTTTCAGTTCACTCATTCTCCGATAGCCCAATATTCCATTGATTTTATCGACGATTTTTGGCGTGAGGACCCATTTTGGTCAAGCTGACGATTCCGAGAACAGAGTCTCCATAATATTTATGATAGTCTTTCTATGGTCTAAGTAATAATTTTTTGTGTAAAAACAATTATCAAAATCAGCACTCAATTTTTTTTTACTTTTGCTAAAATTCGAAAGGTTGTCTGCTATCAGTGTCTGCCAGATACTATTAATAAATGACAGTTGACGCCAGCAATGATATGTTTAAAATTACTGCTCGGAAAATTCAAGAAATCACTGACTTATCAAACTGCTTTCATATTATCGACGATATCATGAATGGATATAAAACTACATGTTTTTGTATTCCCCAATATAAATAAATACACTTTAGTATTTGAAGCAATTCCTGAAGCATCTTTATTTTGACTAAGACGTAAAAAAATAATGAAGTACATTCTATTAAACATTTGTTGTTAATTAGAAACATTAATACATACTAATATTATTTATGCCACTGAAAGATGTTCGTAATCCATGTTGTAAAAATTAACTCTTACTTTTAATTAAAATTAAGATATATATACAATTTTCACTCAAACTATTATATTAACTACTATATATAGTTTTTAGGATAAGAAATTTTAAGTATAGAATACGTCAGTGTATGTGTCCGGCCTTTTAAAGGTGAAAGATCCAACCAAACGGCTCGTACAATCCAACCCTCAGAATTAAAGTAAATACGCTTGAAAACATATGTTTACTTTTCATTAATGTATATAAATTCCTCTTTGTTGGAATAAATAGGGCATTTTAAACTACTAAAAACGTATTTGTTTTTGTCTATTTTCACTTCATAACGACTACAATCGCCGAAACGCAAATAAGCATTATAACATATTTATAGTAAAAAAAAAACATAAAATAATTAATACTACTATTCGAAGCATCCGCAAATTATAGATAATGCAGAATTATATTATTTTAAAATTTGTGAATGTTCTAGGCAAGAGTGTAAAATCCGACAAGGAAAATGATCCCAGTCACGCCAGTAACCAGGCTGGGTAAGACCGGATGTCTTCTGGGATGATTTCTAAAGTTGGTCACTCGTCAGTAGGTAGGCTTAATGCTGAGGACCGTGGTTCGGAGCCCACGTTAAACTTTAGGCCCAGTCCAGATAAACCCATAGTTGGTAAAAGAAGACTTTAAAATATATTTAAAAAAATTATATTGTTTTTTTAATTGTTACTCACAAATTCGGATATAAATAACGTACCGTTAGTGTTTCCTGAAGACTTATGTTAATCTAAAAATTTTCTGTATACCCAAAAGAGCGAGCCTTTAACTGACATAATTTGATATTGCGAATTAATTTGACACTATTACCATATCCAGCAACGCATTATAAATTACGATAATATCAATCCCAGTAACAAACCTAACTCACTTTTTATTCAAAACAATTTATATTCGATTATTGTAATAATTCTTCAACTGTTCCGCACATTATTTTTCACTAAATTACTCAATTGAACCTGTTCATTGCATTCAATAGACGTAGATGATTATCAAGGTTTAAAAATGAACTAACAAGGTTTTTTTGTTTTCAGGGATTAATTTTAATTTTGCCCGACCATCGTGAATCTGTCGTAATATGCAGCGCTCTTGGTGAGTAGAATTATCGATTTAAATCACACTAATCGGTGCTTCTTTAACACTTTTTTGTCGTGTGAGATCAAAGCACGATCTCTGTCGTTGGTTTGTCGCTTTTTGGGATATATGGGTAACTAAAGATGTTTTTGATGCCAACTGTTCATGAGAAGTATTCATTTTATCAAGCAATCTGATATAGAAATAGGAATAAATCTGTTAATTTTTGGTACATCTAAATTTTCAACAGAAGCAAAAATTATTTTCACCAATTTTTGCTTTTATTGAAATTGTAGATGTACTAGACATTAACAGATGTATTTGTAAGATATAACAAGGCTGAGGTGATCTGCACAATTGTCGCCCACTGTGGGTAGGCTTTAGGAATCATAAACTTTAAGAATATGATATATTATGGTCCCTAATTGAGAAAACCAGTTTGATAGATTTTTTCAAAAATATCGATCTACCCTCATCCTATTAAAATTGTACAACCAAATGCCATCTTATTTAAAGTCATATCATATCGCTTCTTCGCCTTAAAAAGTCCATCAATCAAAAAAATGTCTTTAACTTTGTATGTGTTAATTATACGTTTTGGTTGTTAAAGAAATATTAATATATCTTGATATACTAGATGAATCTATCCAACACTACCGTTGCTATCCGATGCGACTAGTTGCTATGTAATGGGTCATTATTTGAAAGACAACAGGTGCGAGTTTAGTTTAGAAGACTATTCAAGACTATGTTTATGAGAATATTCAAGTAATCGACATGAGAACGAAACGATGAAAGAGACATTCAAATATGTAAAATTACTAGTACTATATAAAGGCATATATTATTAGTTTTTATCTAGATGTATATTCAATTAAATTGATATGTCAACCAAAATATTATCACATTAAAAAATTATTAAAGTAGTTTGCGGCTTTTAGCCACAGATTATATTTATATCGTATATAGCTCGTATCGTATATATCATCTACATCTCGTTACATCATAATGACGTGAGAGAGTTTTCAAAATGTAAAAATATTTAATAAATCTAGTGGTTTTAAGCAAACTTTATGAATGAATTAAAGATTAATTTATTTTATTTAAACGCTTTCAAAACAGAAAAATGGCACAATGTAAGTTTTCAAAGTATAGATTGAACAACATCGAAATCTAGGAATAAAGTTAAACAAAAGAATATACATCTTTATAGTCATTCCAGACGCTAGCTGAATCATATAAAATGTCTATAAAATTTATAAACAAATTATCACATAGTTTAAAAGATAATTTGTTTTAGAACTCTTTATCTTTCTTTATCAGAAATTAATTCATGCCATGTCCTGATGACCCATTTACTATTAATCGAAAGAAATAGTCGGATGGAACAACATCTGGAAAATACGAACTGTTGGTTAGGACTTCTCATTTAGTATTTTCAAACACGTTTTGTTCAGTTTTGGGACATGTATACGAGATTTTGTTGTATCTGTTGAAGTATTCCACACATTTTTCCTTTAATACAAGATTCAAATGCTTGACTTGAAGTCAGGAGCAATCTCCAGTTATTGTTGAGTTTTATATTGGTGGTTCCCACTGGACTTTCTATGCTTAGAATTATTATAATATATCCATTTTCAGTACGAGTAAATCACAAAACTCCCGCTTTTATAGTTAAAACAAAAGGTTGCGAATAACAGAAAGTTACAAAGTTGGTAAGGCACATGTCAACTGAAACTAAAAAAAATTCGACGTCATCGTAATACTCTTCGTTCATAAATTTTTTCCTGCAAACTTCCCTGTTATTTTTAAACATTTTTGTAATTTCTTGTTGGTTGTCATACATACCTTTCGGAACTAACTCCTTATTTATCAATTACATTTTTTTTTTTGCTTTATTTGCAAATTAATATCAACAAAAATTTAGATAGCAAGGTAGAGCCTATATACTTCCAGTAAAATATAATGGCGTTCAATCAAATTGATATATCTAATCATAAAGCCGTGAAATAAAACACGCAAAAATAATTTAGCAGCTCAAAATCATGTTTAATATAGTATTATTATTAATAACCTAGATTATTATTATTACCTAATATAATGTACTTAATTATTTCTGTCTTGTATCTAGTCATTCACAATATGTAAAAAAACATTCAAAAACGTACGAGTATGTCTAGATAAAGAAAAACCACAAGCTAAATTAATTATTATTGAATGAATATATCGCCATAGGAAACCAAAATATTATCAAAAGCATTGTGTGTGAAATTAATTAGAAATAAAGACGATAATTAAACATTGTACTAATGAAACTAATGTACTAAAGTGATTTATAACTGTGTTTTTAAGATAGAACTCAAACGGGTTATTTATTTTCTCGTAGTTGTTGAATTCACTTTATGAAATGATCTTTCGGTTTCAACCAAATCATTCATCGGTTCTCAACAGAAATCCAACGGAGCTAAATTAGGCAATTAAAAAGTTCTATAGAACTAATACTTTATGGTATCACGAGTTATCGGCTCACAATTCCAGCCTCAGTGAATAATGTGTTTCACACAGACAACACATAACCCTCAAATAACATGCCTTATTGACATTTCAATTTGACAAAAGGAAACCATAACCAATAATATCGGATTTTGTCTTATTATTCGATTACAGTAGTGTAGTTTGAAGAATTCGTGATACGATTTTTTAATTTTTCATAAATAGCACAGAACGTAAAAATCATTTCATAGTTTATTTAATGTTGTTTTGTAGTTATGAGATTTTCTGTTTTAATTTTTTTTACGATTTGCCAACAACAAATTTTGTTATTACTAAGCTGGGATCAAATACTTACCCTAGAAGCCAACTACGTTTTTTCTAATTACAACAATAAATATTCCTAATAATGTTTTTAAGGTGTGTTTGAGGTATTTTTTGTGTCACGCTCTAGAGCGTGATCGGCACTGAAGTCAAATCTGATTGCCGATGACAGCATAACGCGCGAGCACGAAGTGAATTAAAATGGACAGAATAGGAAAATACATTGTTGATTAGAAGATATAATTTATTATACCATAACAAAATTACATATATAATGGGAATGAATCAAGTACTAAAATAAGATAAAAAATATTCAGCAGAAAAACAAGAAAAATATAACTAAGTAAAAGTTACTACAACTACAAAATATCTATTCAAGTAAATTGAGAAGTCAGTAGAAATAAATGAACGACCGACCATAAGTTTATACAAATTTTCACTAAAACCCATAAAATAAATAAAATCCCTATTCAGATAAACAAGAGGTCACTCATGACTAATTTTTGCGCAGTCTAAACAGTAACCAGGATATCCAGGACATGCACTACATACATAAAAAGTATTTCTTTTTTTTGTAAATAACAATTTTTATATTGCTTTCTCATAACCTTTGCTGCATTCTTGTCCTCTCGTATTTTCAAAACATGTTCGTTGATAACCACTCTGGAAGTAGGTTTGAACGGAGCCTTTAGTAACCTTTTTATGAGAGACAAACGAAAGTCGTAAATTGGAATACTATTGCTTGAATATTTATTGTAAAGTTAGGGCATGTTTCATATGTATTTTTCCACTGTTAGGGCGAGAGAGGGCCCTGAATTATCTATATTTTTTCCCATCATATGCAATTCTGTAATTCATATAAATCAAAAAGGAATTTTTTTTTATTACTCTTCGTGAGTCCACTATCTGCCCTATTGGCAATAAGTATTTCTTATGTCTATATTATATATACATGGCATGTAGAAAATCACTTCATTAAGCAATCTTCTGTATAAAATATTATCTTAATTAATTAGTCTTATTCTAAGGCTTATTCTAAAGTCTACATATATCCAGTAATCAGATCACTATCACGTCGCATATTTAGCTGATTAGCGAGTACATTGGGATGCACTGACACTCTTTCGAAGTACTTCACACAAACGCGTTGAATTACACTCGTTATAGGTTCTAGAGGAATATCGCGTTGTATCACTTTATTTGAAATATAGTACGGAGCATCAACAATGGCACGCAACACCTTATTTTGGAACCGTTGAATGATGGATATATTAAATTTGCTAGCGGTACCCCATAGTTGTATTCCATATGTCCAAATGGGCTTGTTATCTAATGATAACTTGGATTTGCGCCCGATGAGCCAATACATTTGATATAATTTTAGTCCCAGTTGTTTCTGTTTAGAGAGTATGTGCTTCTTCCAGGTTAGGCGTCGATCTAAGTGCATACCAAGATATTTAATATGCTCTGCTTGGGGGAGTTGATGATGATTGATATTCACTGGTGGACATGTTCTTCTACGCAGGGTAAACGTTATATGCGTGGAATTTGTTTCATTGACTTTAATGCGCCATGTCTTCTTCAACCATAATTGTATTTGCTCCAGGTGGGTTTGTAGGTTTATTGATGCTGTGACTGGATCTTTATCTGATGCTAAGATTGCCGTATCGTCCGCGTATGTTGCCACAGTAGTTATTTTTGTGTTGGGCAGATCAGCCGTATACAGAAGATACAGTACTGGACCCAGTACTCTACCTTGGGATTTAATTCGGTATGTTCATCGCCTTGATTTACAATAAAATGTCTGTCAGTGAGATACGATTTTAGTAACTGATAGTCCGGATGAGGGAGAAGTTTCTTTAGTTTAACCTGCAAGCCCGTATGCCATATTTTGTCAAAAGCCGGAGATATGTCCAGAAAAGCAGCCGAACAATATCTTTTGGCATTTAGGTCAGCGTTTATTTTGTTTACAAGTCTATGCACTTGTTCTATAGTCCCATGCTTATTGCGAAAACCCAAAAAAAGGAAAAATTGAAACCAAACACGTAAATGACTTACCTATAGTCTTCAGTTAATGATACATGATAAACAGGTAAATAATATAACGCGCTGGAACGTAATTGGCGTCCAATGAAAGCTTCACATTACGCACTAACGCGTTATTGGCAGCGGACATGTTAAATGAAAACGCGACAAAATATATCTAAGCCCACCCGCCGTAGTCAGCAGACTTGACATTTTCCGATTTTTTGCCCACTTTCATTGATACAATCTTCGAATTAAACGTTATTCGACAAATAAAAATGATTAACACCCACCTCTAGCATCACTGGACTAGCGGTATCATCAATAAGCAGAATTGAGTATATTAAAAAAAGCAAAATTGATTCGATCAAACCTAGATCTTGCTTTTCATTTAATGGAAGAAAAATACGTTTCAAATTTAGCCTGTGCACCTGTTAAAACGGAAAGCTCGATGTTCGGATACTACGTGACTTGGCCTCAAATAATGATAAACCTTGTTCGGTGCGAGTATATTTTAAGACAATTTATTTTATAAGATTGTTCAATAAGATAGTAGGGCACCACCATCAACATACGGAACTGAAGATTCGACGTCACCTTGATACATCATCATTCATAAAAGCTGTCAAAGTTTTAGTTAAGTTTTAAGATATTAGAAGCTTTGTCTACAATGCAAAAACAGACAAACAAAACACATTCAAACAAAACACACATACAAACAAAAACACATTCGAGCACGACTGTAAAAGGATTTTGTGCGTCGTTCCATCATTATGTATGAGATATGGCTGTACGATGGAAAAGACATTTCGTTTTTTAGTTCACCGTTAGCATCAATTAAATGTAAAAATACCGGCTCTCGAAACCAATTAAAATCAGGTAACTATTAAAATACGAATGTTGAAATCCCATCCTACTTATTCGCCAGATTTAGCTCTATCTGACTACTGGCTCCTTACTCATCTTAAAAATTCTGATTTTTTTAAAACGAGGAATTACCGAAAAGGATTGTTAGAATAATTATATTCAATTTGAGAAAAATTACTGAGGAATATAGTATTCTTTTTTTTGTTCCATTTCATTAACTACTAACGCAAAAAAAACTGACTTGATTTTGCTCCTATTCAAATTAACTAATTATATTATATCTATTATAACAGGCTACTATATATGATATAATGTACCAACTATATATAACAGGTCAATTGAAAAGTCCCCGGCCTGACTCAGAATTTTTTAGTTACCGCTAACCCTCAAAAGATAAGTGCATAAATTTGACAGTTGTCGGATCATTAGTTTGTGAATTATAGCATTTTGAGAGAAGCAAGTTTATGGTGACAAGACGTGGTGAAATGAGCACCGAAGATGGTGAACGCAATGAACGCCCAAAAGAAGTTGTTACCGACGAAAACATAAAAAAATCCATAAAAAACATAAAAAAACAATGATTTTGAATGACCGTAAATTGAAATTGAATGAAATAGCAGACACTCTAAAGATTTCAGCTGAACGTGTACATCATATCATTCACGAATATTTGGGTATGAGAAAGCTCTGTGCAAAGTGGGTGTCGCGCGAGCTCCCTTTTGACCAAAAACAATGACGAGTTAATGATTGTTGTCGATGGAGCAGTGTTTGAAGATGATCAAGCGTAATAAACCTGAGTTTTTGCTTCGATATGTGACAATGGATGAAACATAGCTCCACCATTTCGCCCCGAAGTCCAATCGACAGTTATCCGAATGGACTGCACGCGATGAACCCACTCCAAAACGTGGGAAAACGCAATAGCTGGTAAGGTTATGACGTCTCTATTTTGGGATACGGGATTTTCATTGACTGCCTTGAAAAAGGAAGGACCATGAACAGCGACTATTACATAGGACGAAATCGCCGAAAAACGGCCGCATTTGAAGAAAAAGAAAGTGCTGCTTCACCAAAACAATGCACCGTGTCACAAGTCAGTGAAAACGATGGCAAAAATCCACGAATTGGGCTTCGAATTGCTTTCTCATCCACGGTATTCTCCAGATCTGGCCACGAGCGACTATTCTCTGTACTCAGATCTCAAAAGAATGCTCGCTGGGAAGAAAGTTTCGTCGAATGAAGAGGTGATCGCTGAAACTGAGGCCTATTTTGAAGCAAAGAACAAATCGTACTACAAAAATGGTATAGTAGGCCGGGGACTTTTCAATTGAACTGTTAACATAGACAGAAGGTAAATCAATCAAGTACTCTTGGTGGTGCACGTCGCGATCACAAACATCTCAGATTCGAACCCCACTCTGAACGTGGATGTAATTATTTAGGCATTAATGTAATCGATGGCTGAAGTTGATCACTTATGCCCTAAATAGAGAGTAAATGCAATTACTAAAAAAATCAATGAAAAGTTCACTACTTCAGATATTTTCTTGAGATATAAAAAGTAATGATAAATTGTAGCAACCATCTTTCGATTGTAATAAACATTATTTTCACATCTACCTATTAACTGCAGAAAGGAATTGACCAATAAAAAAGTTTTCTGGATCCTTTGGACTGCATCGGTGGAGAATAGACGAGTTCAGAGTCATATTTGAAGGTGACGTGCTAATTGTATCAATATTTTAGCTCGAAGACATTCATTGTATTGCTCTTGATTTTCAATTACACGTGTGTTTGCAATCTAGTCTCTTACATTTACATTATCCGTCAAATGTTCTGTAGTTTTATTTAACCGATAGTTAACGAAATTGATGAAATTTCAAAGTGTTATGATATGCTGGTAATGTTATTTTTATAATTCAATATATCACTGTAAATTAACACAGACTGTATAACTTACTATACCCATAAAGAGCAAGTTAACAAAAATCTGCGAGGTGTATTGACGTAGTGTTATGGGAATTAAGTTCAGTTTAGCTTGATCTGTCGAAGACATCTGCATTTTTAATCAAAGTGATAATAAGCAGCGATTTGAAATGTATCAAAAAAAGCAAAGCGTTAAAACAACGTTTGCCGATTTATAACCCCTCATCACTATTGTTTTCAAGAATTTTGCATACGATTGACAACCAGACGACTTTGATAGGCTTATTCATTTATGTATTCGAACGTATCAGACAACATTGTATAGGGTTTTTTTAATTAAAATAAAATGAGAAGGAAAATATTGTCTGGTTCTAAAACGAGTTTACAAATTGTGGTAAAGATAAAATCATCTCAAGAAATTATAAAGATCATATTTTATACATATGCAGGACAATAGGTAGGATTAGAAGGTAACATTCGTCGCACATTTCATTTTAAAGTTATACACTGCAACCTGGAAATAGGGCAACTGAAGAGATTTGTTACACCAAGTTATTATGACGTTTGTTATATAGAAGTTAGGTTAAACTACGATTTGTTTTAACAAGGTATGAAAAATTGTTTATTAACCTCAACGTTACGAAAATACTTATCTGCTTACCTGTTAAAGCGAACGATTTCTACAAATAAATGAAAACGTATTAAAAACGTAACGTAAGAAAAGGTATTTTAATAAAGTCGAAATGGAAAACACTATATTCGCATATAAACATAGAAAATATAATTAAAATAAACATGATAGCTTAGTCTTCATTTTGTCTCTTGACTAGTGATCTCTGTTTTTTATTTCTATATACTTAATGATTTTTCATTTATCTACGATACTTACGGAACACCTTTTTTTATTTTTCGTTAAATATTATTTATAAATCGTTAAATAGAGGCCATAATACCTTCTATCCATATACGCTATAATTATTAAACATTCGTTATAAAGAGACTTTTGCTAAATGTATTCGTAATGTAAAAGTATAGTTTGCGTTAGTTTTCGAAAAGTTCGTTATATTGAGACTCGGTATATTAAGGTTACACTGTATGTATACTACTATACATCTAAAAACACTTTTTACGATAGAGGAATGTTTTCTTAAAATTCATTACCTATTAGTCGATAGTATCAATTTGTGGAATCCAAACAAGATATACGAAATCGAACAACATGATACCTAGAAATTGTAATTTATTTGATCGTGAAATACGTGTTGGGTTTAACCCCGTACACCTGTTAAAACGTTACCGCGCGCAAAATAAACGGCACGAATCTGGATATCTCGCTGACGCACAAAAGAAATAACCTGAATCAAATTCCTGGCAGGTCTGGTCGCTCGCATTCTTACCAAACGATCGAGGTCCGATCGCGTCCGTCTCCCCGGACCTCCGGACTCTCCTCGAACTGCTCCCATTGAAAAATGAGAACGCATTCCGAACGACGTCCCGTAATTCGAGCAGTTGGTCGCGCGAGCTTCGGCGACCGATAAAAATGCAGCACGGACGGGATGCAGTAACATTCCGAACAGTCTGGACGAAAGTCTGGATCGACGCCAAAGGTCACAGTTACTTGTCCGGCAACGAGATGTTTTTTAGCCGAAAAATTCAGTTCCAATGGAATTTCGTCGCGGACGATTTATTAGAATACGGAATTCAACGTAGATACACAGATAAGTTCGCTACTACTAAGTGGTTATATCTATTTAAAGTATTTTGTTTTTATGTTTGCTTAAATTCCTCTAAAACATCTCTGAATTCATAACACGGGCATGTATCAAATGTTCTGAGAATCATTACTGATTTTGAACGGGGGAGACTAGCGTGCATCATTTTATGTAATAGTTTTAAAATAACAGAAAGAAATTGAACGGACTTTATCATTCTAAGAGAAACCCTTTTGATAAAATTGGCGTTCTTGAAATAGTTTTCTCTAGGAAGTGTTTTTATCTACTGCAAATAAGATTTATTCTGACTCCGTTGGACACAAATATTAGAAGCCCACGAAGAAACTCATTGAGCAAAAAAGAACTGAAAATTTTTAATTTTAATTTCAGTATTGTGTACCTCCTCCTGTATTTTTCAAAACTTGAATCACTCTCAGTATCTTTTTTTTTATATATATAAGTATAGTTTTTACCAACGAGGATTTATCTGGACTGGACCTACAGTTTAACGTGGGCTCCGAAGAATGGTCCTCGGCATTAAGCTTACCGACTGGCCAGTAACTAACTTAGACATCCGGTCTTACCCAACCTGGTTACTGGCGTGACTGAGATGGATATTCTTTATCAGATTTTCCTATAAATAAATTTACAATTACAAACATAAAGTACATAAAATACAGAAAATTTTAAAACGGTACTTGCATATATGCTGATTATTTTTTCAATTTAAAAATGCATTTATTCAACAAAATTAGTACACTATGTATTAATCAGAATATCATTTTCTACAGATTTTTATAGTTTTTCGACTGTATACACGAGACAGTTTTGGAAGGTTCTCCTTAAATTATTAAGCACTTTAACGCATCTTACGCGATTTACCGAATTTATTTGAGATGCTGATGTTCGCCAAGGAGATCCAAATGGATAATGACTGCACAATTATGTGAAAAATATTTTTAAAAAAAGATTGATAACTCCACTATGATACTAAAAACTTCTTGGCCGATTGGACATTGAGACTTCAATTTCTTCGCGATAAATAAATAAAAATATAAATAAAAAAAGCCGAACAACTGAAATATTGATCGCCTGATATTGTAAATCTCGATGGCATCCGGATAGAACAAGTACAGATATTAAAGTGCTTTAGATCAGTAACACAGGATAATAAAGTGGCACGATAAGCCGAATCTGTCAAGACTCATGTAGCTTGGCCGATTCACTTCAGTTTTTTTTCAACGCAAAGTGGTTAAAGGTATAGCGCCCAGTATGATGCCACCAATTCTACCCGATCTAATATTCGATAATGGTTCGCAAATAACAGATGTGGCGATTTCAAGAGTTCTGCAAGATATAAAATGTATGGATCCGCTAATGTAAATATCAACAGCATCTGAGCAATTGAATGTAAGGGCTGAGGAACCAAATAATCAAGCAACTGCGGCTAATCATAAGTGATTCCGAACTTGACTTTATTTGTCGTGTTAGCAATTATATCTAAAAGGTGTCTTTAAATGTTTCACCAACAAAACTTATACTACTCGTAAAGTAAACAAATTTCAAAATAGCCATTAAAACTTAAAGGTGACAGGGTTCTATTCATCCTAACACATCAACAACAATGAAAACGTGAAAAAATTATTATAATTAACACATCGCGGAATCACAATTAGAACATTTACCATTTCATTGCTTGTTCGTAAATTTCTGCCAAAAAACCTCCCAGTGTCCATATTCACCACACCTGGCCACGTGTAACATTTTTTTTTGTTCCCAAATCTCATTTCTCAAAATTAAAAAACACTATCAAGGGCTGTAAACTCTTGAATCGCTTTGCATTACAAACATAGATGATATTAAAATATCAATCTTTCCTTATCTTATATATCTTTTCCCTTGTTGACATTTTATATGTCAGAATTTTACGACTTACTATTTTTTATTGCAGTAATATTTATTATAAACATCAACCTATGTGTAATTATATTATTTTGACTTTTTTGTTTTTAATAATAATAATAGAAGAAGAATTTTAACTGTAATAATAGAAGCTGTATCATAATGCATCACATATAATAGATACTTCTTTGAAAGGAGAGTAATTAAAAAAATTAAATTCTCGCTTTTTTAACTATCTAGTATATTAAAAATTCTGCTGTTAAAAAATATTATATATAAAATATAAAATTAGGGCTGTCGGCCACCGAGAAGAATATTAATATTTCGATATATCGATATTTTTAATATACTCTTACAATTTAATACAAAAATATACTAACCCTTTAAAATGAAGTACCAAAAAACACTAAACCTTTAAAATTAACCTTTATTGTTAAAAATAATTAAATGGTTTTTTATAATGTTTAAGTAGTACTTTAAATTAAGACTTAAAAACAATAATATTAAAGCTTTATTTATAATAAGACACGTCAAGAAGCAGTTATAATTTTATATTTGCAATAGCAACTAAATAGAGCAAATATATAATTATTACACTGATATTTTTATTTAAGCACAAAATAGTAGTTCAGTTCGCCAACCGCAAGGCGAATAGATTTTAGATCTCTCCAATAACACAGGTGTGTCAAAATGTCCAACATCAACTAAAACCACTGATAGGGAACTAACAATTGCGTGAGTGACACTAACGTCTACTCTACCCCAATACACCATCACTATAAACCGATTTTCAGTCACAGGTTTTGTTTGCAGACATCAGGCCAGGACTTTTGGGACTGGCGCAACAAGATGTCCCGCCTATCGCAATTTTACACCGTAGAGGTGGGTGACACCAAGTTCACAATCCTCAAACGTTATCAGAACCTCAAACCGATTGGATCCGGCGCTCAAGGCATTGTCTGGTAAGCACTTCACCTATTCTAATAAACGTTTGTGCTCTTAGCATGTGTAGTCTAGATTGTAAAATGTAGAGAAGTTTGGTCATAACATAAACATTGGTCACGAAAGTTTAACATAGCGTTATATACTATTGTGATGATGAAGGGCCGATGCTGTAGGGAAATTTGTGAAAACGATGCATACGACTCAACATATTTTCCAATACACACCACTACTTAATATTTTATACAACAGTAATATTTGTTAAAAACATCCATAATAATAATACGAGGGTTGTTATTTATATTTCTGGCCCTGACAGGACTAAATGCAAGACTATTGGAAACTTGCAATTGTTGAACATAATTTTCTTAAAAACAGTTTGTAATTCCAGTCCAATTTCATAATAATTATTTATTTTGCCAAAATACATTGATCCTGGACGTGTAAAAGCAAGATCGTCATGTGATATATGAGAAATTGAGTAATCCTTGGGCATTGTATTTTTTTTATTAATTGCATCTTACATTCGATATGCTTAGTACTATCTTAATTCCCAAATTAATTTATTACTACTGTTCTGTTGTACTTGCATTAATATACAAGCAAGACGTGTACGGGATTAATACATCAGTATATATTTCCCAAATTAGAATAAAACTAATCTACTTAAGCTAAACTTAAAAATACACTTATACACTAAACTAGTTCGTGTGGTTTAGTTCGCTTCAAACTTCTAATTTCTCACGTGTTGTCCAGTAGCTGTATTTCTTCTACGTTGCTGCGATTTAACGACCTTGTTTCATGTTTAAGGCGGAAATCTTGGATCACTTGTATCCGTTTAATTCCGAGATCATGGTACAGCTCTTCGTTGGTTACGTAGTGCTAAGCATTGGTAATTAATCGTAGAACTTTGTTTTTGATGCGTTGGATAACTTTTGGTTTGATGTTTTAGGGCAACCCCATATTTGCACCCCTTAGGTCCAAATACGCTTTAGGATAGACTGATAAACCAATATCTTTAATTTTAGATCAAGTTGAGAGTATCTTCCGACTAATCAGTACAGTTGTTTGACTTTGAGATATATTCCGAGGTATTTAGCTGATTCTGCTTGAGGAATCGGGCATCCGTTAAGTGACATAATTAAGTTTTTCTCAATTTGGAGCTATTAAGCTGTATTTTCCAGTCTGTAGTCCATTTGTAGATCTTGTTAATCGCTACTCGTGCTTGTTCTATAGCCTTAGACAGACATACATCTTTTGTCATTATAACTGTGTCGTCAGCAAAACTTCCAAGTACTGTTTCTTTTGTTCTTGGGATATCAGCAGTATAGAGCAAATATAGAAATGCTCCCAAAACACTACTTTGTGGAACTCCAGCCGAAATAGGTTTAAGTGTTGAGCATTCCCCTTCATGCGAGACTCCAAATTTTCTTTCGGATAGATATGATTCCAGCAGTCGACAGTAATTCCACGGCAGCAATTTGCTCATTTTATAGATTAACCCCGAATGTGAAGATTGTGAGACGTCCAGAAATATTGCAGGGCAGTATTTCTTACCTTCGAATGCTTTTTCAACAATCGCTGTTACTCAGCACACTTGATCGATTGTCGAACGATGATTCCGAAATCCAAACTGGAAATCTGGTATTTCTATAAATGGTTTAATGTGTTTTAGCAGCGGTTTCTTAAATAATTTTGATATCGCAGGTAGCAGCAAAATAGGCCTGTAGGATCTAACTTGTTCTGCCAGTTTTTTAAGCATATTTATTCGAGCAACCTTAAGACGCCCCGGAACACGGTTCAGTCTCAAACAGATATTGAATATTTATGCCAACATGATTATTGCTTTTCGTGGCAGCTCTTTTAATAACCCAGGTGAAATATCATCAATTCCAGAAGCCTTTTTAGGATTGGGGTTGTTGTGAATTTCTTTGGCAACTTCCGTTGGAGAATCAGATTTACAGCTACATCGGGCTAATAAAACAGGATTTATATCTATTGTAGAATATATATCATTCGGTTGAAATACATTAGCTAAATGTTCGAATCGTTGCATCGAACCCATTCATTTTGATCATTTTTAATAAGCGGTACTCTAATAATAGATCTTTTAGATCTCCGAGTTGCTTTCCATAGTGAGTAATCTTTGTCTGCTCCCGGGCTTCATTCACTCACATGTTTCTCGAAGCAACTCTATTTATATTCTTTAATCTTTTGATTTGTTTGATTACTGATTCTATTAAATATTATTTTATCTACAGCATTTCTGGTTCTGTTCTATACATACTCTTCTACCTTTTCGTCTTTTTTTTACCAATTCCCTAATTTCAAGGGGGTAATTTACCTCATATCTGAATTCTCTCTTAATGTTGTGGTAGCTTTTTTTGCAGCAGACCGAATTTATTCAATTATATTTCGGGTTTGCAGCCCAAGATCGTCTATAGTTTTGAGTCATACGTTTAAACTGATTTGTTCCTGCATTATAGGTCTAAACGTGTCCTAGTTAATAAATTTGTTAGTAAGATTAAGCTTCTTTGTTCTTTTCAGAATTATCGCGCCTAGTGTTAACAATATTGGAGTGTGATCAGATGATAGTTCGCACAAGCTCTCGATTTGTATTTGATTTGATGAGATGCCTTTCGAAATGTAAAAGTCCAGTAGGTACTTTATTACCGTCGGTGGGCCAGCAAGTGGGTTCGCGCCCTGAATGATAGTTGCAATTGATTTTTACTGCTGGGAGTAATTCGTTTCCTTTCCCAGGTGTTATTAATCGTGAACCCCAAACTGTGTGTTGTTAAATTAAATGTTAACATTAAAGTCTCCTCCAATAATAAACCGTGGGCTTAATTTTAAAAATACATGTCTGTAATGTTTTTGTGTTATTTTGTATCTTGGTGGACAGTATATAGCTTCTCTGTTTATTTCAGCGCCATTCTTTTCAAGAGTAACTATCGTAGCTTGTATTTCTTTTTGTCTTATCTCATTTTGTTCTGTATATTTTGTTTGTATGCTGTATATTTTATTATATTATTAGAGCTGCTCCGCCTCGAACACGTTCACTGGGGTGTATTGTCCAGTATGCATCATAACCCCGTATTTTAATATTTTTTTTTTTTTTGAAAAATGAGTCTCCGATATGAGAGCTGTATCTATGTTATTTGTTCTCAGAAATAGTTCTAGTTCCCGGACTCCCTGATTTAGCCCATTTTCGTTCCATGTTACCATTCTTAAGAACGAATTACTCATGTTTGTTTTTCTTTAACTTGTTTTGGGACTTTTCTAATTTTTCTACCCTGTTTGCTAACTAACTGAAATTTTGTCGAATTTCAGTCTGAAATTCACTGAGCAATTTCATCATTTCGACGATGGTTGGCTCGTTGGTTACAGTTTCCTCTTTTTTAGGTTAATTTGTTTATAATTAGATTTTTTGTCTCATATATTTTTTGCAGTTGGGATTGCTGTTTCTTCAAGTGTTTTATTTTCAATGGCAGTTGACTTTGCAGAGTTTTGAGCTTTGTTGAGTTTTCTTAATCGTTGTACAGCTGTAATTTTATTTGGATAAAGTTCTTTCATTTTCTTCTGATACACAACACACCCTTTATAGCTTGCAGGATGTCCTTTTTCATTACATAATGCACATGTTGCTACGCTATTGCGTTACTTTCTGCATTGGTTAGTGTGATGTTTACCAGCGCACTTCACACATCTAGGTTCCCTACTGTAGAAAATTTCAGTATGCCAAGAAGCAGTGTAAAATTAAAACACGAAATTGTTTTTGATCCATTATTTGGAAAATTACAAAAGTAGTGACACTCTTAGCATAAGAACAAACAAACTTACAAGTAGAATATCAGGAAATTTTAACAGCTATCTTTTGAAGGTTAGTACTATCTGAAAAAGCGGTGAATGCAATAAAACTAGCATCACCTATGTGTTAGACCCGGGACTTTTCATCCCGTGTGTTATGAAGAAGCACATCGAAACGAATGATTATGTGTTTCTTCGACATTACCGACGTAGCAGCAATTACTTTAGAGCAACGTAGGACGGCAATTCTAATACGGTACAATTTTTTTCTCAGAAATTTTCGAGAAAATCGAAGAGAAGTCAAAGAAGACTAACGAAGAAGAAAAATAACGATTTGATAGGTAATCCGTCCTGCAGTCCTGATTTGGCACCCGATGACTTCTATAATTCCTGCCCATTAATAACAAATTATGTGGTGTACGATTTTCGTCATGCCAAGAACCGTTGGATGCATTCAAAACACACGTTTTGGAGTTACCTCAATCCTAGTTGTATGAAAATTGGTACCAACTCATATTGATGCGTTGATTTTCACGAAGAATGAATTGAAAAATATTTTATTAATTTTCGATCAATTGGTTTTTCAATTATTAAACCAGAAATTTAAATAGCGACCCTCATATATTCATAATAGTTATATAATACAAGTGCGAATTTCATACTAACAGGTCAATTGAAAACTCCCCGGCCTGACACATAGATGGCGCTACTAGAATTAAATCCATATATTTTTTTTAATTAGCCCTAACCCTCAAAAGATGCGTGTGTAAATTTGACAGCTGTCTGATCATTAGTTTGTGAATTATAGCATTTTGAGTGAAACACTTTTTGTTATTGTGAAAAAATGGATAAAAAAGAATTTCTCGTGTTGATAAAATATTGCTCTTTGAAGGGAAAAAATATAGTTGAAGCAAAAACTTGGCTTGATGCCGAGTTTCCGAACATTGCCCCAGGAAAATCAGTCATCAAGGATTGGTATGCTAAGTTGAAATGTGGTGAAATGAGCTCCGAAGACGGTAAACGCAGTAGACTCCCTAAAGAGGTTGTTACCGACGAAAACATTTAAAAAATCCACAAAATGATTTTGAATGACCGTAAATTGAAATTGAATGAAATAGCAGACACTCTAAAGATATCAAAAGCTCTGTGCAAAGTGGGTGCAGCGCGAGCTCACTATTGACCAAAAACAACGACGAGTTGATGATTCGGAGCACTGTTTGAAGATGATCAAGCGTAATAAATCCGAGTTTCTGCATCGATATGTGACAATGGATGAAACATGACTCCATCATTTCACTCCAAACTACAATCGACAGTCCTCCTAGTAAGCTGCACACGATGAACCCGCTCCAAAACGTGGAAAAACGAAACAGTCGGCTGGCAAGATTACGGAGTATTCTGTATTTTGGGATGCGCGTGGGATCATTTTCATTGACTACCTTGAAAAGGATAGACCATCAACAGCGACTACTACATAGCGTTATTGGGCCGTTTGAAGGACGAAATCGCCGAAAAACGGCCGCATTTGAAGAAAAAGAAGGCTCTGCTTCACCAAGACAATGCACCG
The DNA here is from genome assembly GCF_030347505.1 of Rhynchophorus ferrugineus. NCBI lineage: Eukaryota > Metazoa > Arthropoda > Insecta > Coleoptera > Curculionidae > Rhynchophorus > Rhynchophorus ferrugineus. The sequence goes on from NW_027472580.1 coordinate 50,465,852, forward strand.
TGTGACAAGTCAGTGAAAACGATGGGAAAAATTCATGAATTGGGCTTCGAATTGCTTTCTCATCCACCGTATTCTCCAGATCTGGCCACCAGCGACTGTTTCCTGTTCTCAGATCTCAAAAGAATTCTCACTGGGAAGAAATTTTCGTCGAATGAATAGGTGATAGCCGAAACTGAGGCCTATTTTGAAGCAAAGGACAAATCGTACTACAAAAATGGTATCGAAAAGTTGAAGGGTCACTATTATCACTGTATCACCCTTAAAGAGAATTGCGTTGAATAAAAAAAAGTTTTTTTGCCAGAAAAATGTGTTTTACTAGGACTTTACGGGGACTTTTCAATTGACCTGTTATACTAGGTCTGGTATTGTAAGGGATCTTAAAAAGAACCATTGTTTATAGTCAATAAAATAAGTTAGCATGTTTCAGTTTCTTGATATAATGGAAAACATTACAAACGGTGAAATGTTTCCAGTGTATATTTAACCTATGTTGCATACTATGATTGTTTTTGCCTCAATATTCGATTTCAGGAGGTTAATTACACTGTCCAAAAATGAGATTCTTTCAAACTCATAAGTAATCAACTGTTGAATTCAAAAATCAACGTAAAAAGTACCGATTTACTTTATTTTTAGAGATATAGGTTTATATAGGATATTATTTATTAACATTTATTTAACATTATATTTTCTATTTTTCAATTTATGAGAAATTAATTTTTCAACATCGGCAGATTATTATTGATAAAGTGTCAAGTACTACAGATATTTAAAGGTTATGGTAAAAAATATTAAAAGAAAAGTATATAACCGAAATATTTCTAATCTAATAAAAACCGAATTGACTATAACACCGTTTATACATTAATTAAAAACAGACACAAGTAAATGTAAAAAGAAATAATGCACATAATAAGCTTAGAAAATCCAAAAATTATGCTGAAAAATTCAAACGATTCTATACATTATAAACTTTAAGTATCTTATATCACAAATATATATATATTTATACAAGTATGAAGTACAAATAGAAATGACCAGGTTTATGACCAAACCAAATCGTAAAAATATTATAATTTTTTTTTTAATATATTAGTAACACATATTTTGATCGTTGTAGATTACTTTTGTTTTTTTTGTTTGTAGTTGAATTGGATTTTTCTTAGGTTTTGAGTGTTTTTTGTTTGTGGTTTTCTTTTACCTATTGCACAAGAGTCTGTCAGGATACCTTATTTATCCTCAAAACCCGTAAATCCGTATAACCTCCCACCACATGGGAAGTTCTATCACCATGGAGGTGCGTACTGGTTTTAACAAGCATATATTCGGGGATACTGAGTTTTTAGTACCTGACCGATATATCACTTTGGAGCCAAAAGGTGGAGGAGCTCAGGGCCTCGTGTGGTAAGTATACTTAAGTTTGCATTTTATTCTTGGATGTTGTCCTTGGAATGAAGACAGTATAGTATGAAATAGTGAAGTGTGCTTTAAATTCGCTAACCTAGATCATATAAAGCTTGTGCGTTGCCAGTGAATCTACTACACTAAACTTAATTAATCCTTCAAATTATCAAATTTAACATTTTAGTAACAGTAACCTAATTAATCAAATATATTGAATGGGTAAAATGCCCTATTATTCGATATAAATGGCGGTGTTATTCAAGTTAATTAATCTTTTGTTGAATAATTTCCAAAAGATGTTTTAATTTAATGTTTAATTGAACATTGCTTAAATAGAAATAATATCGATACAACTTATACATAAAATTTATACGATCTAGGATATTTCTGAAAAATATGTGTTGTTAATTTTTATTTATTGTTATAGTGCCGCTGTAGATACAGTTACTCAACAAAATGTGGCAATAAAGAAACTTAGTAGACCCTTCCAAAACGTCACTCACGCTAAACGGGCATACCGAGAGTTTAAACTCATGAAATTGGTGAATCATAAAAATGTAAGTAGCAGATACGCATTATAACTAAAACTAAGATTATGTTTTTATAGATAATCGGTTTGCTAAATGCATTCACTCCGCAAAGGTCTTTGGAGGAGTTCCAAGACGTATACTTGGTTATGGAGCTGATGGATGCGAACTTGTGTCAAGTGATTCAAATGGATTTAGACCATGAAAGAATGAGTTATCTGTTATATCAAATGCTATGTGGTATAAAACATTTACATTCAGCGGGTATCATTCACAGAGTAAGTTGTTTCCTATTAACTTATCTGATATGAAATGTCCATCCCATAAACAGTTAATTCATTTAACTCATCAAATTAGTTATTTAAATATTAGCTTTAAGTTAATAACCGATAAAATCCAACGAATACTCAACTAAACAAATCTAGTGTTGAGCCAGGATCAATATGGTGCCAAACTAATTTTTTTTATTATCCAATTCCATTTTGCATAAATTTTTTCGCCACAATTATTTTTCAGATATTTATGTCATGTTCCACTAAAAAACGTCTTTTCCGCTATTTTTTTGTACTATTTTGTATCTCCCAACTTTCATTTGTAGAGTAATGTTAAATAGCTTATTAATTTTAATCTTCTCACTATGCAGGCATGATCATTTTTATTTAAATAATGAATCTCCCTTAAGGAGACTCAGTTTGGAAGCCAATCATGAAATGAAAAACTTTTCTAAACCTATGGCATTCAATGGCATTTTTTTGCCAATCCTTCTATATAACTCCGAGATTTGGACACTATTATAGTCTAACATCTGTAAGCTTTGAAGTCTTTCAAAAACAATGCTTGAGTCAAATTCTACATGTTTCTCTCGGAGATTATATTCGATTAAAATTCTATAATCAGTACAAAGTTGAGGAACAAATTCCAATTCTATTGGTGAAATCGACCTTTTGGTTGGAAGAGAAAATAAAAATTAACATGGTCCGAAGCCAGAACTGTTGCGACCGATAATCAACAGTACCCAAATTTGGTGTAGGATATTCAAAATTCTACCAACCGCAGCGTATTGGTTGAGGAGTAAACACTATCCCCTCAAAGCATTCACTAAGTAGGATAATAGAAAACTCACATCTAAAGACTAAAATACTATGTCAATTTATAAGCCCGGTGAGATTTATGGCTTTGAATTTATCGGATCGTACAGCTTATGTATGAAAAATAAAGCTTCTATACCCTTATTGAACATTTATTTAAAAAAAAACGGCTTTATTTACGTGCAGACGAAGTAACATCTGCACAGTTACGCAAAAACACTCAACAGCCTGAAATGGCCGCCTACTGTACAAGAAATAATTTCCTAGAACAATAAACAATTCAAAATTAATGAACTATTTAAAACACCGCTACTGAATTTGGATTCTGTCCAAACTCGTCAATACAAGATCTTATTTTAACACGAAATGCCATCATAAAAATTGAAATGAAAGAGAATACATAGATGCAGTTATATTATAACCTTTTTACTCTGCATCCTATTTAATTCAATATTTGAATAATACCCAATACTAACGAAAATTAATATATACAAGTTATAAAATGTGAAAGGGTTTACAAAAACTATTAATTTACTTAATTAAAATTATTTTACTTAATGGAAGGAAGCCACTGGTTGAATAGCAATACAAAGCGACACTGAGGGTAAAAACAGGTAAAAATCATCCCGACGTCGACTTTTAGATATCTCACTCATAATCATTGATTAATCGTTGATTCAAGCAGAAGGCCCGGTAACACTAGTTCTATAATACATGGACTGAAAAGTCCCGAGCGTCACAAAGGAACCGCCTTTTTTTGTTAAAAATTGGCTTTATTCATCAACGTAATCTCCATCAAGAGCCGCACAATTATTCTCCGCTCCGCTTTTAACATTTCAATACCACTTTTGTAGAACGATTTATCTTTTGCCTCAAAATAAACCTGTCGCCAGTTGCAGTCCACTCAGATGACGATCGTTTTCACTTCAGTGTGAAGTAATGGATACGCGTTTCATCCATTGCCACATACCGATACAAAAATTCCGGTCTATTACGTTTAAATACTGCTCAGAATCGTCAACACGTTTTTGTTTTTGGTCAACAGTGAGCAAACGCGGCAGCCACTTTGAAAAGAGCTTTCTCATAGTCAAATGCTCATGCGAGGTTAGTTAACTCACGCAACTTCACTTTTCGATCATTCAACGCGATGTTGTGGATTTTTTTAATGTTTTCTGGTGTTACCACTTCATTTGGACGTCCACTGCGTTCCTCATCACCGATGTCTCTACGACCATGTTTGAAGTCAGCAAACCAACATTTTATTGTTGTTTTTGATGGAGCGGAGTCCTTATAACACTTCAATCCATTGCTTCACTTGATTTTTTTTCCCGTCAAAAAGCTGTATAAAATTAAAACACAAAGTTGTCTTTGAGCCATGGTTTGAAAATAACAAAAGCATAATAGCTCTAAGCACAATACCTCATAAACTTACGAGTAGAATATCATGAAATTTTAACAGCTTTCTTTTGAAGGTTAATACTAATCAAAAAAGTAGTGAATGCAAAAAAACTAGCGCCATATATGTGTTAGATGAACTTTTCAGCCAATGTGTTATAACATACATGTATCATAATATTAAGTTTTACCTATATTACTAAAATAATCTGTTTTACCAAAAACATACAATTTTTAATTACATGTCTTTTTTGAAATTTATTCACCCACTCGTAATACGTAATTATATACCTTAATATTTAATTGTTTTTATTATAAATTTCCTTTAATCAATAGAGTTAATAAATGACCGTGTCGAATTATCGAGCCATTTTCGCAGTTCTGCAGTTTTGGAACCTGGCACACGGCCAAGGCATGCTCCATTGATTGAAACAAGTGATAATCAAAAGGCACTATATGTAATGAGTACGCTTGGTTCGGCAGAACTTTCCATTCGACTTGCAACAGTGTAACTTCACAACTTTTGTGTGGCCGAGCGCTGAACAAGAGAATGACTTTGCGTCTGTTCTCACTATTCCTGCTCATTTTTGCAACAAGTCGATCAATTTTTTCAATTGATCATCTGCCGCAACAGTTTAATCCGGGTTTAACAGATCGTAATACACTACACCTTTCTGACCCCATCCAGACTTATTATATAGTTCACTTTGGTGGCGGTGTGAATAACTCTCCTGAACTAACCAATGACTTTTTGCTTAGGATTGTCATAGTGAATACATCAAAGTCGTGTGGTTGCCTTCTTCCCTCCTTTTAGATATTTCCCACAACGTCCAAATGTGTGAAAACATTTGATTCATCAACTAATAAGCAGTTTGAAAGTTTGAGCTAGGCCAAGCCAGGCCTTCTTTGTCATTAACATAAAAAACACTGTTTTTTTTCAATAGAGAGAGAGATTTAAAAAAAATAAAAATCACTTGAGATTACTACATAAACAATACAAAAAGGTGTAGTATAAGATCCGGCCCTAAGTGTTATTTTCCATGTTATTAGTTCATACATTCCCAAAACATATTCAGGTTCGCACACATAATGACTAATGTTTTGGTGTGTTTCTTCTGTTTTAGGACTTGAAACCCAGTAATATTGTCGTAAAATCAGATTGTACATTAAAAATATTAGATTTTGGTCTGGCCAGGACAGCTGGTACTACGTTTATGATGACGCCCTATGTGGTAACTAGATACTATAGGGCACCAGAGGTAAGGGTTTCGTTTTTTGCTTTGATTAAGTTTTTTTATGGGAATTAATTGGTTATTTAATAATACATTTTCAGGTGATATTAGGTATGGGTTACACGGAAAATGTCGATATATGGTCGGTTGGATGTATAATGGGGGAGATGATCAGAGGCGGGGTATTATTCCCAGGTACTGATCATATTGATCAGTGGAATAAAATAATAGGTATGATAAATATTATTAACCAGTTTGTTATCACTTTTGTACTGATATTGAATAATTTATTTAGAACAACTGGGCACCCCATCTCAACAATTTATGGCAAGACTTCAGCCCACTGTACGAAATTACGTGGAAAATCGACCGCGTTTTCCAGGTTTTTCCTTCGAAAAACTTTTCCCGGACGTGCTGTTCCCATCGGACAGCAATGAACATAATAGACTGAAGGTCAGCACCGTTTCTGATTCAAAAAAATCACGGGTTTGTTTTTTAATTAAATCTACAAATTATTAACATTGAAATATTTCATTTCTTTCTTTACCAATTTTCTAAGAAAGGAAGAATATTTATACAATGTACTGATTGAAAAATCTTATTTAACTATTATTATGATAATTATAGATATAATTGTAAATTATAAAACATTTAGGTGATTGACTTTTATAGGTACTTTAGTGTCTTTTATGGGTATTGAAGATAATAACATCCTAATTCTTAAATTCCATTTTGCAGGCTGGACAAGCTCGTGATTTATTGTCGAAAATGCTCGTTATTGACCCTCAGTGTCGGATATCTGTTGATGATGCACTTCTTCATCCCTATATAAATGTTTGGTATGATGAACAAGAAGTAAATGCTGTAAGTACTTTTAAATGGTCTATTTTATATAATTTAATTAACGAGATTTATGTTTTAGCCTGCGCCAGGACCATACGATCACAGTGTTGATGAAAGAGAACACACTGTTGATCAATGGAAAGAGCTCATCTATCAGGAAGTGATGGAGTATGAGAGTTCCCATGGAAGAGCTCAATCGAGTGGATCGCAACAGCCCAGCCCTGCTGCTCCAAATAATTCAGAGCCTAATGGTAAACGCTTATTATTAAAAATTGAAACATTCAGTTTTATTATTATTATTATTTATATTATACTTTATAACTTCTTCTAGGTTACTGAGTAAAATCAAGCACAATCCATAGGTTAGTTTAAAAACAGAAATAAATACGAACCTGGAAGCGGAATACATAAAGGAACAATAAGTAGAAGATATTAGATATTAGAAGATAAGCGTTCCATTGCAAACCTTTTTTAAATTTCCCGAACAATGGAGGGACACAGGCGGGCAAAAAACAAAACACAATACATAAATTGAAAAATAAACAGCAATAGCAAAACAACATTTTATACAAATGTCATAAGTACCTTAATGTTTAGCAAATAATTTAAAGAATAATAAAACTAACAGAAGCCAGAAAGAAGGGAGGTGAAATAGTGCATAACTTTTTATAAGTGAACTATCGAGCAATTGTTATAATTGACGGGTTAACTATTATTATTATTATTATTGAAAATATCTCTAATCATTATGTGTGATATGAACAATATATGAAGGTTACTTTATGATTTTTTGTTTTGATAGATAGGGTTTATCATACCAAAAATTTTTGAATTTATTTAATATATTTTTTTAGATTTATTTTAATATAAAATTTGTACTTACCTCATATCCAGTAAACTAAAAAAAAGAAATAATTTATAAATTGATTTAAATCATAAATTTAAATCAATTCTAAAACAATAAAAAATTTCTGATTAGATCTACTGTATACCAAAATAGGTTTTGTGCATAGAGGGAAAGGAACTCTATCCTAATAGTTGAGAGGTTTAATACCCATTAAGTGCAATAACGGCAATTATATATCTAGTTAGTTATCAGAAGAGTTAAAATTTTTGGTGTGACAATCAATAGAGACTATTTATTTTTTATCAAAATAAACAATAATTATTTAAATATATGTTGGTCATAATTTGAAATCGGCTAGATTCCAAACGTGACTGAATAGAACTTGAAACAATAGTATATAAAAGTGAAGAATAGCATGTAAAATTTTAGCTTTTTGTCATATTTTTTAAATCTTATTTTTATCTTATAGAAATTATTGTTTCACCTTTTTTATATATATATAATGAACTGTTATCATTCATTTTTCGCTGTTTTTATTTTTATAGTATATGTTTTTAGATGTAGTCTTTATTCGTAATCCTAAGAATTTAAAATAAAGTAGTGGAATAAAATAGTACCGAATAACAAAAAAAAAACATGTGAAGCACAATTTAGAAATTGGGTATAATAAAATTGTGTTTGGAGGAAAAGTAACCTTTTAAAACATGTTTAAAACACATCCATCCGATCCATTTTGAAGTTATGTAAAAAGTTACATATTAGATAGTGGAATTTTTACTAGGTAAAAAGCTGAGTACCTTATTCAGTTTACCATGTATTCTTATTTATAACTCCTTTTAGTCTAATTTCTGATGGTGGTAAAATTTAAACAACGACAGTTGATCAGATATATCAGAAATTACCTAAATTGTAATAATGTAAATGTCCTGAAGTTAAATGAGAAATAAAAGAGGTTCAGAAAAAAGTTTTTTTATTTGCAGCGCTGTACTTTATTTTATTGTACAACTTGCAAATGTTCAAGTTTTGCCACTACACTTTATATATTTACATATAGTAAAACTGATATGTAAAGAGACTTAACTTAGATTTAAACTATTGTAGATCTTACAAAAGTTACATTGTAAATGTCCAGCTTTTAATTTATTTTTGTTATACAAAGAGCGAGATGACGAATGTTTTCACGACATTGACTGTGTAAATAAACTCAATTTTCCTTTTGTAGTAGTTTCGACAAGTGATGAGATTTAACATGTAGAATTAAAAATGTATACATAGATCGGTAGGCCGCTTCGTATCTCTTGATAATATTTTTATTCTGTTTTTGTTCAAACTGTTCTCGTTTTTTTTTCCTTTTGGATGATTCGCCCGATTACCACAGTTGTTTTTAATACTTTGGTCTGTTGAACACGTTTAGTACTTCGTAGTGTACATTCAGCGCTTGTATCGTTCTGGCTTTGTAAATAAAAGAAACAAGAAATGTACTTGAAGTATTCCTTACATTCCTAATTTTACCTCAAATATAAGCGCCTATTCTTACATATCATAGAGTTCAATAAAAGGGAATCATTAGTTCTTTCATTTGTCCAAATGATAACCTTAATATTGCAAAATTGATTACAAGAGGGTAAGGCACTAACAAATTATTATAGAATATCATTTGTTGATGAAAATACAACTTTGAAAGACAAACACTAATTGATGGGGACTCATGTGAATTGATTCAAATGTTTTTTAAACTATATGTTAGCATCAATATATTTGGCGAGTAGCATTCATAGGAGTATGTAAGGTAGGTACAGTTAAATAATAAAATACCTAGTAAATAAGACAACAACAAATATATTAATAATAATTAATCAATTAATATATATTAATAATTTTTAAACCATCAAATACATAATTTCATAAGATTAGTTATATATGACAGGAGAATTTTAGTTACTACTGCTTGTCCATGCACAAAAAATCAAGAAATAAAAAATATTTTACTAATTGTATTCTAAATTGCCCTTAATTTTGATTTAATATGTAGCTTTAAATTGTAATAAACACCTTTTGTTGCCTAATCTCAAAAATTTTGATTTCTATATTTTTTCTTTATAAATAAAATTATATAACTTATATTTATAACAAATATTGTTTGTAATGTATATAACAATAATAAAGAGATTATATTTCGTGGTTTATATACCACTTCAACTTTGGAAAATTAATTTCATATATTTGGTTGCCTAAGTTGTATATTTAAAATAAAATTAATACTTTTGATGTTTGTTTATACTTAATAATAAATAAATGTTATAAGTATGTTATAAGTTATAATGTATAATAGACAAATAAATTAATATAGCCTATTTTACTAAAATGGCCTGAAATACGTTTTGAGGAAGGTTATGGTTGTTGATCTGTTTTGTCACCTTTAGACTTTGAACTGGTACTCAGATATTTTTATTTATTCTTAAAGCGGGTACCGGTTCAATTAAATAACATTAGATTTTCAGCAGTGTCAATAATTTTATATTTCAAGATGTCCAGTTTCGGTGTATTAAAGAGGAGTTTTTCCACCTCTTCAGTCAGACAGGTTATAAAAAATGTTACTGTTATAGGCGGTGGTCTTATGGGATCTGGAATAGCTCAGGTAAGAATATTTATTCCTTAAATCGCCGCAGACAATATAGCCACTTTTAGGTAGCTGCTCAAGGTGGTAATAACGTTACCCTTGTTGAAGTAAACTCTGAACTACTTAAAAAAGCTGAAGCAAGTATAACAAATAATTTAGGACGTGTGGCGAAAAAACTCTATAAAGATGATCCAAATGGGGCCAAAAAATTTGTTGATGAAACCCAAAGTCGCCTTAAAGGTATTAAAATACTAATTTAATAATTGCTTGATGTAATGGAAATTTTGTTCAAAGGTTCTACCAATCCAAGTGACGCCGTTAAAGATTCCGATTTAGTCGTTGAGGCTATTGTAGAAAATATGAGTGTTAAACATAAATTATTTAAAGCACTTGATGAAGCTGCTCCTCCAAAAACATTATTTGCATCTAATACAAGTTCACTGTCTATTGGTGAAATTGCTGCAGTAGTTAATAGAAAGGATAAGTAAGTTTTGAATATATAATAGCATGTACCTACTGATGAAAAAATATTTATATATTAAATTTTTAAGAAAACATTTTGTGTAAAGATAACATTTTTAGATATTTATTATCAGTTTTAATAATACTCTAAAAATATTAAATGTTGATAAGTCACTTAATTTAAGTTCAAAACTTTATTTTATGTCACATAGCTACATATTCATTTTATAAACAATGACACATATATATATATTTGCAATAATTACAAATTATTACTTTTATATTTTGTCTTTAATTAAAATATTTCTTATAGATTTGGAGGACTACATTTCTTTAATCCTGTTCCTGTTATGAAATTGTTAGAAATTGTACGTATTCCAGAACAGTCCGAAGAAACTTATCAAGCATTTGTGGCTTGGGGAAAAGCTATAGGTAAAACATGTGTCACATGTAAAGATACCCCTGGATTTATTGTAAATAGATTGCTAGTTCCTTATATTGCTGAGGCAATACGAATGATGGAAAGAGGTAACATCACTGTTTTTTTATGAAAGCTTTTCTCTTAAAATTAATTTTATAGGAGATGCCTCACCCAGAGACATAGATATTGCAATGAAATTAGGTGCAGGGTATCCAATGGGTCCTATCGAACTTGCTGATTATGTTGGTCATGACACAACTGCTTCAATTATACAAGGATGGCATGAAAAATTCCCTGACAACCCCTTGTTTAATCCATGTGAATCAACTAAACGCTTAGTGCAAGAAAAGAAATTAGGAGTTAAAACTGGGGAAGGATATTATAAATATAACAAGTAATTTTTTCAACTACTACTTAAAAACCTTGTGGTGCTCAATAATGAAATATGATCTCCTACTAAGGGTTCATAAGTTATAGATTTTCTTTTTGTATCACCTATTTTTACTATTTTATATGGTATTAATTTTTAAGAGATTACAAATATATTTACCTATACATTTTATTCAAACACATTAAGAAAAATAATTGTTTACTTTTTGTCCTGTTCCTGAATTCCATCCGTATGAACTATATGTTTGCTATGTAAGATGATTTTGGAGTACAGGGTTTTGAACATGTCTTATAAAGACAATAAAAAAAAACATCAAATGACAAGGTGGTTGCATAGTTGCGTTGAGTGGTAAAACGATCTTTTTTTTTTCGTCGAATTAAATCATTGCCATAAGCGTCTTGAGCCTAAAGATTTGGATACCAGCAATAATATTGCAACATATACTATTTATGCTTTACCAAATATTTTCTACAAATTATTAAAAATTAAGTTATTAATTATGTTTGTTTTCAATTTAGAAGGAAAGTTGTTTACACATGCTAGTATATAAGTGAAAATATAGCAATATAGCAAGAGAATGTCGGAATTAAGAATAGATTTTTCATCAAAATTTTCATATCGTCAACTGTATCGGCGTTTTTCTCCATGGCTTCTTGATGAAACTATGTTGTGTAGCTTTCTAAATATTTCACTTTGCATGGTATCAGAGTTTGCAGCTAATTATATTAACGGTTTTTTTAAACCCTATTTCTGTAATTCGAACTTTTTATGTCCCATAATTCCTGAAATAGTCGCGATTGTGTTACTTAAAACAATGTTTCATGTCTTGGCCAACACTTCTTTTGCACTATTTTTATAGTTAAATATGTAGTAAAAGTGCAACTTTTGTAAAAAAATTCTAACACATTTGGAGATAAAGCTTGTATCTCTGAAAAATTTATATTATATAGTATAAAATATTAATTATATGTAGTGTTTCCACTAACATGAGTTTTACTTGCTGAGTTTAACAATGGAAAACAAGAGTAGTCTAGCAAGCTTGGTGGCAGGAGTGTTTACAGATCTGACATCCTTTGTCACAATATTATTGGTAGTGTTCGTAAACCTCAAGATTATGATTTCAAAAAACGGCACTTCTCGGCGGCTCAGCTAAGATTGGTAATCATGGCAATATTCCCGCCTTCCCCGAACCGAATCTGAACCATATAAGATTTCAGTGGAATGATTTTTAGCAAAACATTAAAATATATCATAGCAAACTAAAAAATTGATCTTCCAATTTCTTTTAATTTTTAATAGATACTAATTCATATTTTTTACTTAGTATCAAAAGTTGTCTTACGAGAAAAAAAAGCGGTTGTCAAACGCGCATTATGCCACCGCCCTTATTTATCGATTTAAATTAAATGCCAAACAGGATATATTTATCTGTTAAATTTAAACTTACTAAACATTGCCTTTGATTATTTTCTAGTTTAAGATATTGGCTTGAGAACAAATCAAAAGATGTTCTAAACAAGAACGAATGGACTAAGCAGTATAAGTTGTGGAAAAGAAGACTGAAAATAAACCAAAGCAAATTACTGCCCCTATGAATTAATTTATATTTGTTTATAATTTTTAGGTAGTTTTAAATAAATGACAAATATTTTATAATTTATGTATAATTTATACTCCAAAAATACTTTCACAATACATTTAAATACCATACAAAATTCACACAATTTCTGTTAAATTAACGACCAGTGAAAAGTACTTTCACTGATTTGAGTCTATATTAGCTGCCAAGTATTAAAAAATATGTTTCTGAAAATTTTCGAAGACAAATATTTAAGTTACATTTTTATAGAAAAAATGAACCAAGGAAATTATCGAATCATACTCGAACCCTCGAATCACTATCACAACTCCACAATACCTGATATAAATACGAATATGTACAACGTTAGTCTGTTTCTTTTTCGATATGCATAAGAACGATTCACTTAATTTTGTTATTCGTCGGTTTCGGCTAGGAAATCTTCCAACATTTTCACTAGATTGTCAACTCCTTCTAAATAATTTTTATCAACGTCCATATTATCTGCTGGATATACGTGAGCGAAATCTATCAATTTTGCAGTAGCCCATACCTAAAATAAAACCTTTTGATCATTAATATTATTAATATAGGTATATTTGTCAAATACCTCAGACTTGGAATCTGAACACAAATCGTCTAATATCTTGTTATAGTTCTGTTTCTTATGTTGGACGTCCTTGTCATAATTATTCTGAAACGAGTGGGTCCGTTTTAACAGTCTCATAGACTTGTGCCAGGTGTTATTGTTGTTGATAATTCTTGGTCCTTCTAAATTTACTATTTTAGTAGATGGCGGCTTTAATATTGGATGGCCTTCTTTCGTTAGTTGCCCGCTGAATCCAGTTGGGACTTTTTCACAACCGTTACTCAATGTCGCTAAGCTTAACGGTCTAAAAAACAAAATAATTTTATTTCATTAACAATTCTTCAGTACGGTGTTAAATTTAATGAAACCTATTAAAAATAATCATCTTTTATAATTAAACAATCCTCAGTTATATGGTAAAGATAGTATGCAGATAGAGACTCAGAAAAATGATTTTAACCCGGGTTAATGAAACCGGGTGGTAAAAAAAAGTCAAAATTTCTTTCTCTCATATTAGGTAATTTAATGCTGTAACAAGTTAGCTTTATGTTTGAATCATATCAAACACAAAACTATATTGGAATCACCTGATGTAACCTCTGATCTGAAGGATAAAACTATAATAATTCTGATCACAAATATTGCTTTATTGAAAAATAAATAAAAAAACAGAATAGGAATTTTAAAAATATTTTATAATTCAGTATTCCACTTATTACTAAAGCTAATGATTTGTACTAAAGCTAACGAGAACGTACCTGTACAAGCTCCTGTTTCTTCTTAATGTAACTTTTTTTGCTTGTGCTTCTTGAGTTACGCCCACGTGTTGCTTCAATCGCCTAGCATCATACACCAACAAAATTGACGAAGCGTATAGTCGAAGTCTTCGTTGGCAACGAGCGAAGTGTTGTATTTGCCACAGGGATGCCAGCAATTGCATCAAAAGTTTACGACAGAAGTGATATGAATTCGCATTTAAGAATTCTTTCATCACTATCAAATTATTCAGAATGAATAGACTGTCCAGTGTATTTAGTGTATTTTACCTTCTCTTGCTCCGTCTTTATTTAAAGTTTTCCCATAGTCCTTTCCATATTTCACGAGTTGATTTTGAGCTATATTATAGACCTGCATCCCAGGTATACAAAATCCTAAATCCCTTTTGCATTCATGATACTTTTTCTGATAAAAGATATAATGTACGTTAGGAATTATATTTAGTATAAATGTCTGGAGTTTACCTCTTCTGCTATTATTTTATTATAACTAGCGTAAGGATCCCACGTACGCTTTCCTATTTTTATATCCATGACGCACGGTTCCCTAAATTCCTTCGTCAGGTCTTCTAACACCAAGTAATCTACTTCTTTATCTTTAAATATGATCTGAAACAAACAGTTTTATAATTTCAGCCATCAAATAACCAACAAACTGACTTTTTTCGTTCCGTAATATTTTGGCACTAGTTGTTTCATTTCCATTAATGATCGGTCTACTGTAGTGTCTAGTTGTTCATAAAGCTGTATCTCTCTTTCGGCACACTCAGGCTTCAAGAGTGGTTTATATACTTTCCCATCTTTTGTTAACATACCTGAAGAAAGTTACAAAACATTATAAAAATGCTCTTGATAACAAGTAATATTATTATCTGCTATTAATAAACACAACAAAGGTCCAATGGTTTTTCAAATGTTAATTTCACCACTAGTGCGTAATAGTTTGATGAGTGGTGTTACATATTTAAAAATTTATTAATATAATAAGTTGTACCTGATGAAATATCAAACCAGTGATGAAATTTTTTTAACGTTTATAATTTTGCCAGGGATCAGCTGATTTTATTTTGGTCTGATAACAAAAATCATAAGGTTTAGGTAATTGCAGTAATTTCGCTTAAAAAGTGTTCAAACATTGTTTTAACATGTAAAAAGAACAGCTTATTGCGTTATATTGGAATATTTTGTTTGAATTCACAGGTTTTTTAAAAATAATAATGGGTGTAATTTTATAATTAGGTGATTTTATGTCTCCAAATGTAATATCGATCATAAGGTCTAGATAACTATGATAATACTTACCAATATTTTCTGAATCCTTATGACCAGCCACTTGGGTGGCGAGTGATTTCATTCCCAACGGCATTACCAAACCCAAATTATCAATCTCCTCTTCGTCCTCCTCTTCCTCTACCTCGCTCAGATCATGATCGTTCTCTACCGGACTGGGGATGTCGTTCAATATCCTTGTCGACTCGTTACTGATTCCGTTCGGTGAGTGCACCTCGCTGTATAATCCCTTGCAATTGGAATGGGGCAGAATGAAATTGTTATCGTTCCTTTGCAGCGGCATCGACTGAATCTCGAACTTGCCCATGTTGCGACTTCTTTTTGTTTGTTCGGTGATGACGATTTACGATGGCCGTGACGTTTGTCGTTCCTCCTTTCTTCTATCTCGATGGTATCTTGACAGCGTCAAGTCTGAAACGATAGCAATAAAGCTGTAATTACGGATCAAAACCTTAAAATAAGTCGGTTAGTTTATCGCCGATTATTGGCAGTTAATTGATTAATTGTTTTATGATCTAGCGAGGTTCCCATAATCTATAAATATCGTCAATATTTCGTTTAGATGCCATAGACCGGTCAAATGTTTTAAGAAAAAAGAATCTAATTGAACCATTATTATCCATTAGAATTAATAAGTTAAATAACACAGTTTAAATAACATATATTTATTTATAGGGCAATAGGTAAAATAAAACTACGTTATATATAAACATTATTTTAAATACAAATTGTTTCATGATTACTCCATATTTACCATGATTGGGCATATATAATATATACAAAAACAGGATGTAACTTATCATCTAAAAATCTGAAACAACTACCCACTTCGATTATTATTTGACTGGACTAAAAATATATTGACGTGTTGCGTGGGCAGTACAAACATAATCCAAACCACTAATAACTTTCGATTAATAATAACATATACACAGACAGCGATTTTTTTGATAAATCATAAATGAAACAAAGGGATCCAAAAAAGATTATTTAACATTGGTGTACAATCAATACTCGCTAAAAATACCTGAACATCGACAAAAAAAAAATGAACATTTTTATAAAAAAACTTCAATTAATTCTATATATGTTCAGTTATATTGAAGTGTTACCCATTCATTACATTGGATTTATTGCTATTGTTATTACAACAGAAAGTAATTTCTGTTTTGTAATGAAAAATCTTTTCAAAAAAAGTATTTCGCAAAAAAAGTTAAGGGCTGTTTAGGTTTTGTGATGTTTTTTAGTGTGTTTTACATTAAAATAAAAGAGAATAGACTTGAAAAATATTATTATGATTGAATATAATTGACAAACAATAAACTATACGTATTTTTATCTAAAATACGTTCACTAGTAAGGAGTAAAACCTTTTCTTTTTCCCAGAGAGGCCACCTCTTTATATATTTTCGCTTGTGGGAAAAATCAGGAAGATCGCTCCATTTCCCGTTAATTCTCCAAAATTTCCGGGAAGTAGTCGAAATGGGAATGAAGAAAGGCAACCTATAGCTTGACATTTTTTAGCATTCTTTTGACTGACTTTCTTTTATTTATTGTTAGGGTTTTTATGATTTTAATAGCATCCGATCATAGTCGTGATGAATTGTGAGTCAGTCATAGGCCGTCTAATATTTGGTCAGACGGAGACAGGACCTCTGAGAGGCCTGGACCAAAATACGCAGAAATCAGTTCAGAATACTCAAACAACTTTCTTGTTGCAGACCTGTGTAAAGGTTTATTTCGGCTACTCGGAAAGCAGGAACCAGCCAGTATAGTTTGAACATCGTTAATTTATTCACAGTAATAAGATCATTCTAATGTAAATATTTATTATTTTAAGTACCTTTAATTATGTCTAAAGTGCAATTAACGTAATATCAATGTAAATAACACTGTTGATAACATTTGAGGTTAGGCCTCATTTGTTTTGTTTATTGTGTGTATGAGTCCCTAACAATTTTGTTCCTTTTTTAGTTACCAAATAATATAGAAAATTATATTTAATATAATGTGACTGATTTCGTCGTCCAAATGTGCACAAAGTCAGTATATGTTTGTACAAGATTCGAATGTCAATTAGACAGAAGAAAATAGGTTTCTAACTGAACATTCACTGTTGTTGACTACTAATCATATATTTTCAAAATACAAAGAAAAATATTAATTAAATTCAAACCTTCAACAAGTGTGAATCAAATCACATCATGATTAGATTACGTAACGCCAATATCAATATCTGATTTTTTGTACATCAAATAGTTTGATGAGCTATACTTCACCAGGTTAAGTGACACATATTTGATTGAACAAAGTGATTTTATTACAAATTTCGAACAATAACCAAGTTATCACTCAAGTCAAGTCAAGTAAAAGAAACTAAGCAGAAATCTAGTTTAAGAATTCATATGAGAACTTGATATTTTAAAACATGTTTAAACACAGATTTTGTAAAGTACTTGATGAAGTATTGTAGTTGTACATGCTTATAGGACTGCAAGAGTAATATTAAAATGAACATCAAAATTACAGTTTGTACATTTTATCTACCCATATATTAGAAGATAATTTGATACAATATAGATACAATATAGAGCTGCTAAAAATGCAAGAAAATCAAATTTCCATCAAAAAATTAAAATAATTTAAGCCTTTTTTGTATTGTAGTTCTTTTTTCTTTTTCTTTTTTTTATATTTTAAAGTCTCCTTTTTACCAACGAGAATTATCTGGACTGAACCTACTGTATAAGGTTGGCTCCGAACCACGGTCCTCGGCACTAAGCCTATCGACTGACGAGTGACCAACTTATAAATCATCCCAGAGGACACCCGGTCTTACCCAGCCCGGTTACTGGCGTGACTGGGATCATTTTTCCTGTCGGATTTTACACTCTTGCCTAGTACAATCACAAATATTAAATAATCACAAACATAAATTTACGACCATGCCCCAGGAGGATTCGAACCCGAGACTATCGCAACAGTAGGTGGACCGTCCTGTCGCCTTTACCACTCAAATATATTTACATCTGTAATTGATTTCAATAATACTATTGGATGTTGTGGGTACTCTTTGGAGTTACTACCTGAATTTTTTCCAAATGTTATACTGATAGTATTTTTACTTAATGTTCTTCAATATTCTAGCACATTTCATGGTTAGTGTGTCTGGAATACTCACTCACTTCAATTCTGTAAAAGTTCTAGTATTCTTTTTAAAATTATTTTTCATATATCTTTCTTTCTGTTGGTTGCCCAAAACCAATTTTTTAATTATTTATTAAAATTATCTAACAGGTCAATTGAAAAGTCCCCGGCCTACCATAGTAAAACACATTTTTTACAGATCTGGAAAATACAGTGGATGAGGAACCAATTCGAAGCCCAAGTCATTGATTTTTGCCATCGTTTTCACTGACTTGTGACACGGTGCATTGTCTTCGTGAAGCAGCACTTTCTTTTTCTATAAATGCTTCCGTTTTTCGGCGATTTCGTCCTTCAAGCGGTCCAATAACGCTATGTAATAGTCGCTATTGATGGTCCTTCCTTTTTCAAGGTAGTCAATGAAAATTATTTCATGCGTATCCCAAAATACAGATGCCATAACTTTGCCAGCCGACTGTTGCGTTTTCCCACGCTTTGGAGCAGGTTCATCGTGTGCAGTCCACTCGGATGACTATCGATTGGACTTCGGAATGAAATGATGGAGCCACGTCTCATCCATTGTCACATATGGACGCAAAAACTCGGGTTTGTTATGCTTGAACATCTTCAAACACTGCTCCGAATCATCAAATCGTCGTTGCTTTTGGTCAAAAGTGAGCTCGCGCAGCACCCACTTTGCACAGAGCTTTCTAATACTCAAATATTCGTGAATGATATGATGTACACATCTTAGAGTGTCTTCTATTTCATTCAGTTTCAATTTACGGTCATTCAAAATCATTTTGTGGATTTTTAAATGTTTTCGTCGGTAACAACCTCTTTTGGACGTCCACTGCGTTCACCGCCTTCGGTGCTCATTTCACCACGTCTAAACTTAGCATACCAGTCCTTGATGGTTGATTTTTCTGGGGCAGTGTCCGGAAACTCGGCATCAAACCAAGTTTTTGCTTCAACTGTATTTTATCCCTTCAAAAAGCAATATTTTATCAACAGGCGAAATTCGTTTTAATCCATTTTTTTCACAATAACAAAAGTTGCTTCACTACTCAAAATGCTATAATTCACAAACTAATGTCAAATTTACGCATCTTTTGAGGCTTAGGGCTAACTAACAAACATATGGATTTAATTCTAGTAACGCCATCTATGTGTCAGGCCGGGGACTTTTCAATTGACCTGTTAGCTTATTGTCTTGCACCAATTGAACAGGTATCTATGCAAAAGCCGATTATTACATCGTCTGATATTAATATTTAATTATTATTAATTACTGATTAATAATTAAATTATTGTGGTGTTTCCATCCAATAAGTGAACTAAATAAATATAAATTGTCTTGTACTGATATTCTTGTATCTGATTGAATTGTATCTGAAATAACAGCTAGTGATTGAAAAAAATATATAAACGTTCTAAAGATGCCCTATGTTTTGGAGTTTCTTTTTAAAAATTAGGATTTGTCTGAATTAACGTAGGTTCCGAGACACGGTCCTCGGCATTAAGTCTAGCGGCTAGTGAGTGCCAATATATTTAAAAAGCATTTCAGAAGACAATCGATTTTCAGAAGTTTAATCCGACAAAGCAGAAAATTACAATAGAAGTTGTACTATTGGGATACGATGACACTCAATTTAACTGCGTCAACAAAATGACGCCAGATTTTTTAAAAAGAAATATAGTACCACTTTAATAGCAATAATAATAGATACGGACATTTTCAATGAGTCTGAATCGAAATTAATTTCATTGTAATTGACAATTAGTTTCATTGAATAAGAAACGAATTAAAGCGCTTATATCTAAACGCATTTGTTCAAAAGTGCAGTCTTATTGTACGACCAACAAAATATTGAACTGGATAAAAAATAATTGAATGATGTAATTATTCCATTAGGACGCAAATCACTATTCTACGGAAGTTTTTAACACTACGCTTTTATACTTAACCATTTTTCAATCAGCATTATTATTTTATTACAATTATAACTCATTGTTTTTAGAACATAAAAGTCTATATAACTTTTAGAGCTATGGGACATATTATTCAAATAGGTTAAATATAACCAATATACACATACTTTTATAATACAAATAGAATTTTATATAAGGTATTTATGATATTCAATGTTTTTCTTCTGATATACAAAAAGATACCAATAACCTAAAAAAATAATTAAGAATTAAATGGAATATCAATTGTTAATTAAAAATTGTAACAGTTAGTCAAGTCGTGGGTTAAAATATTTTTTATTTCATGTGCAGTACATATGATACAGAGAATCAGCGGTAGCTTGATGATATGATAGCTACTTTGCTTTACATTTTAAATGATACTTGGATGGGTGGAATAAAGAAGGAAACCTAATTAATTTCATTCATTTAAAAATATAGGCAAATAATAAGCTGTTCACTTGTTAAAAAAGGTTATAATTTCGATTAATGTTTATTTTAGATGAATTAAAGAGTGAAGATTTCTTAGTTGGTTATATGGATAAAATAATACAGAAAAATTAAATAAGCTAAGATAATTTGAATTGATGGGAGATATGAGTAACAAAACAAATATGATAATTCTGTCAAATTTAGATAAATTCTAAGCTGTTTATCAATTAATGCAATACAATATGTAATAATATGACGTTTTATTATTTAAGTATTTTATCAATTGTTATTATTGAGATATTTACTTAATAAATATAATTGTTATAAACTTAATAGTTTTAACAATTTTCACTGGTATAGTATTTTGAACTGGTAGTTTGCCATCAAAATTCAGTAATAAAGGTTTCTTTTTATAAAAAAAAAATAAAGTACCAATATTATGGAAAAATAACAAACCCTACATGCCCTTCTATGTTAGTTGCAAAATTTATACTAATAGTTTAATACCACTGCACTACTACTGTTACGCACTACACTATGATCTGAGGGGTCATCTGTCGGGATGATTTTTACTCTTAGTGGCGCTTTATATCGCCGTTCAGCCAGTCTCTTCTTCTTTCCTTTATATAAAATAATTTTTCAAGTAAATTAATACTTCTTGTTTTCTAAACCCATTCGCATTTTATAACTAGCGCAGTCAGTAGAACTGCAAGGATATCATAAGGTCTTTTGAATTCATTCAATTAACCGGAATCAAATTAATTATCAAGAAAAAAGACAGGTTGATGTTTAGCAATCGTTCCGCAGTTACTCGAAGCATTCCTTGGTGTAGTTAAATGGAGTTCAGGCAAAAGTATCGTAAAAGGGCCCAAAGACCCCTAACCATAAACCATTCCAAGTAAGAAATATTCAAGCTTTGAAAACACTCCTTGTTCGTGGATTCCAGTCACATGCACCGCAGTTGAAGTCGCAAGACCACCAAACGCGTACTGAGTTGCCTTGAATTAACATAGTCTACTGAAATTTGGACAGAAGCTTGTAGTTCAGGATGAACAGCCCTATAAGCGCAATGCTGGAAGCTCAGTTTCTTAGCCGTAGACTAATGGAATTTGGAGTCATCAAAACATGGAAAATCATTCCATAGATAATTTCAAAGATATTTCAAAAATAAGACGAGTCAACCACCACGTGTCCCATGGTTTTTTCTTTAGGAGGGAGGTGTTATACGACTAATACCACATCCTCTACGCACTGTACTGTGATCTGAGGGCCTGTTAAGAATGTTGTTATGAGTGAGATTTTACCCTTAGTTTCGCTTTATATCGCCGTTCAACCAGTCGCCACTTCTTTTCTTTAAAAATAAAATAGTTTTTCAAGTAAATTAATAGTTTTTGTTCTCTAAACCTTTTCGTTTTTTATAACTTATATACTCAGGTATCATATTACTTATGTTAATTTTTTATTCTTGTTTTTTGTAAGATTTTTATATGAAATATATTTCTTTGGGTATATTTTATACTATGCGATCTTTGGCAACACAAAATGGTTGCATATTATTAAGATTACCAGGTGTACAGGAAAGTCATTATCGATTTTTCTAACAGATGCGGTTTAAGTATGCAATGTTATGATTTGACACATATGTCATTTTATTCTACTGATATCAGACATCAAAGATATACATGTTATATATTACGAAAGTAAAGCCGTCATGGATTTATACCTCTTTGAAAAAGTGCATTGGCGTTACTTTTCTTATTTAATCAAAAGAAAAGAGCCGCTGAAATTCATTGTTTGCAGAAACATGCTCTGATCTTAAAAATATATGAGGCGTGGTTTCGAAAATTGAATAGTGGTGGAAAAAGTTTAAAGACGCGAAACTGCAAGAGTTATTGCATTAAGACGAATTAGAAGCTTTAAATGTGGCCCAAGGAACGATTAGTGACCGATTACGAGCAATGGGGAAAATCGAAAAATCGTCTGTGAAATGCTGCTTCAAAGCTATAATCGCAAGTAATTTCTGCATCGAATAGTAACGGGTGATGAAAAGTGGATTTATTTTAAAAGCCGTAAGCACAAAAAATCATGGTTATCACCTAAATCTCAGCTAATAAAGATTTATGGATGTGAAAAACATAATAGACGAGAGGCGCAATTATCAATTAGAAGAAAAAACGTAACCCAGCATGTACATCGTTCCCTTATAATCAATGATTTGCTAAGCTACAGGTGCCACACTAAAAAAACGATTTTATAGAAAATATAGAAGTGTTTTGAGAATTTTTTTTACTTACTTTCACTTGTTAAAAAGTTTTTTTTTATTACTCTTCGTGATTCCACAATCTGCCCAATTGGCAATAAGTATTTCTTATGTATATATTATATATACATGGCATGTAGAAAATCACTTCATTAAGCAATTTTTTGTATAAAATATTATCTTAATTAATTAGTCTTCTAAAATCTACATATGTCCAGTAATCAGATCAGGTGGTGTTAAACATTTTAATCTACGCATTTCACTATCACGCATATTTAGCTGATTAGTACATTGGGATGCACTGACACTCTTTCGAAGTACTTCATACAAACACGTTGAATTACACTCGTTATAGGTTCTAGAGGAATATAATATCGCGTTGTATCACTTTATTTGAAATATAGTACGTAGCATAAACAATGGCACGCAACACCTTATTTTGGAACCGTTGATTGATGGATATATTAGATTTGCTGACGGTACCCCATAGTTGGATTCCATATGACCAAATGGGCTTGAGTATCGACTCATACAGCAATACCTTGTTATTTAATGATAACTTGGATTTGCGCCCGATGAACCAATACGTTTGATACAATTTAAGTCCAAGTTGATTCCGTTTAGAGAGTATGTGCTTCTTCCACAGGTTAGGCGTCGATCTAAGTTCATACCAAGATATTTAACATGCTCTGCTTGGGGGAGTTGACGATGATTGATATTCACTGGTGGACATGTTCTTCTACGCAGGGTAAACGTTACATGCGTGGATTTTGTTTCATTGGCTTTAATGCGCCATGTCTTCAACCATAATTGTATTTGCTCCAGGTGAGTTTCTAGGTTTATTGATGCTGTGACTGGATCTTCATGGAATGCTAAGATTGCTGTATCGTCTGCGTATGTTGCCACAGTAGTTATTTTTGTGGTGGGCAGATCGGCCGTATACAGAAGATACAGTACTGGACCCAGTACACTACCTTGCGGAACTCCTGAATATATGGGATTTAATTCGGTATGTTCATCGCCTTGATTTACAATAAAATTTCGATCAGTGAGATACGATTTTAGTAACTGATAGTCCGGATACGGGAGAAGTTTCTTTAGTTTAACCTCCAAGCCCGCCGTATGCCATACTTTGTCAAAAGCCTGAGATATGTCTAGAAAAGCGGCCGAACAATATCTTTTGGCATTTAGGTCAGTGTTTATTTTGTTTACAAGTCTATGCACTTGTTCTATAGTCCCATGCTTATTGCGAAAGCCAAACTGATGTTCTGGAATAATTTTTCTTTTTTCTATTATATAGTTTAGCTTCTTTATGTATAACTTCTCGAAAACTTTCGAGGTTATCGATAATAAACTTATAGGTTGGTAGGAGGTCACATCTTCTGGTATTTTTCCTGGTTTAAGAATCACTAATATTTTAACTACTAATTCGTAGCATAGCATTAAATATAAATGTTAATAGTTTTATACCCTTTTCTGATAGCTCTTTTAAAATTTAACCAGGAGCTTTTTTAATATTAATCTCTCTCATTATTGTTTTTGATCTTTTAACTTTTTTGATCGTTAATTTCTCGTGCGGCCAGTCCATTTGAAACGGCGAATCTAGCATATTTCTATTTTCTCATCGAATCTATTTTCGTCATCTTCATGTAGCTGAAACTGGACTGGTTTAAAAACATTTTTTAACTGTTTTGAGAAAATGTCGGCCTTCTCTTTATTGCTTCTAGCCCAATTATTTTCGTTTGTTTTAATAGGTGGGGTATGCTGTTGGGATCTCCTAAGCTTTTTTGTTGCTTTCCACAACGAATAGTCTGTAGCCTCAGTTGGTGTCAAGTTTTCTAGGTATTCTTGAATGCCTTGGTTTTGTTCAATTTGGATTAGTTCTTTCAGCTCTTTTATTGACCTATTAAATTTTCTTTTATTCTCTTCAGTCTTTTGCTGTTGCCAATTCCGTCGTAATTTTCTTTCTTCTGCTATCTTTTTCTGTATTGTACATGATATATGTGTATTTTTTCTTGGAAATGTTTCATTGTTGGGAGTCGGGGAATATGCTGCCTCTTGTATATTTTTTGTAAGGTTTATTGCTGCTATTTCTATACCCATTTAAGTTTGTAACGGTAAATTTAGAGAGATGTTTCGGTCTAAGTTTTCTCTAAATGAGGGCCAGTTAGTTTTATTATTGCACAGAGAAGGGGGTTTCTCTTTGATGGTAATTTTTGAAGAAATTGTTACTATTATTAGTGAATGATCAGAAGACAGGTCGAAACATGATTCTGCATGACACTTTTTTGTATCAATATATATAATATATAATATATATAATTATATAATATTTTTTGTAATACAGAAATCTATAGTATTTGGTTTTTTATTTCTGTCTGAAGGCCAATTTGTTGGTTCACCAGTAGAGATATATTGTAAATTATCTGTCTTTATTGCTTTTGCAGTTCTCTACCTTTTGAGGTTATTATTCTTGAACCCCACATTAAATGTTTTGCATTGTAATCTCCTCCGGCTATAAATCTATTACCTAGCGTACTGAAGAATTCTTGAAAGTGTTCTGCCTTGTTATGTTTGGGTGGGCAATAAATCGCAGACATTGTTAATGGTCCATGGACTTCCTCTATGGTTATACTGGTGGCTTAGAGGTAGTCTTTGCGGAATTTCTCTTTTTCGAAATGCTTTATCATCAGGGTGATTTGTATGATAAAGTTTATATTTGGGAATTTTCAAATAATGTTTATCCGTAAAATGTGTTTCAGAAACCATCATAACGCCAATATTTTGTTCAGTTACGAACATTTTTAGTTCCCTGGCGTGTTGTTGGAGCACATTGGCATTCCAGACGGCGATTTTGTAGCTAATGGTTTCAAGCATTAGACAAGTTTGCTGACAATGGTTGTGAGTAGACCAAGCATCGTACTCATTTGATCCATTAGTTTGGCCATCATGTTTTCTAATCTAGAAATGTTGCTGCTAATTTCAGTAGATTGTGATGTGATTTCTCGATTTTGAGCTGAACAATTTTCAACCATTTGGGCATAAGTTATGTCTGGTTGATTTGGTATGGTGGGTAGACTTGTAGGTGTGGATTGTTTTTGTTGGTGTTGATGCCTTTTTTCTCTTAAGGCAGGGTAGAATTTCTGCTGTAGTTGCTTGTGAACTGCGCAACCCTTGTAGTTATTTGGATGATTTCCGTTACAATTAGCACGAGTACAATCTCCTGTTTTGTGTTCTCCTGCACATTTTACGCATCTAAATGATTTGCGACAGTAAGTTTTTGTGTGCCCGTGCGCTTGACACCTCGTGCATTGTGGTATAATTCTTTTTGTATGTGGTGGTTCGCATTTAATAATATTATTTTCCAATTTGTTGATTTCATACACCGCCTTATTATTTCCATTAGGTTTTTAATTAATATAGAACATAGGTAGAGGTTTTTTTGTCGTGCGATATCGTATATTGTAAACATTTACGATCTCGTGGCCTTTTTCAGTTAGGGCTACCTTGATGGTGTTAAAGTCCATGTCGTGATGTAATCCTTTTAACACGAATTTGTTTAAACGAAAGCTGTTTTTTGTCTCTATTGGTTTCTGTAACAAATAGTCACTGATCTTTGTTTGTTTCCTCTCAATTTCTTCTTCTGAGCTTCTCAATCGTTTTTTGTTAATGACTGTAGTCCATTCTGTTTGTGGGGTTTGCGTTATTGCTGATTGTTCTCATCTTATATCATAGTGTGCAGGTGATTTGGTTGAATCGCTATGGTTTGCCATTTTTAAATTGTTAATATTTTATTTTATTTACTTCCAAAGATAAAAAAAATAAAATAAATACATTGTTTATTTCACGCACTTCATTTTTCACTCAAGTATTATTTTTTGCACCAGTTTTTGACCATAAATAATATAAATGAATTTCAATAGAACTGTTGTACAATAAGGGAAAATAATTTTAAAACACTAATAATAATGAAATGCAGTTTTTTTGTCTGAACAACGTATTCACTACACTTTAGGTCCACTGAGAGACGGATAGCCGCATCTGTTATGCGTTTTTAACACTCAATTAAATAACCGTCATAAAATACTGGGTTTTTTAAAGAAAGGTATCTTTCTAGAGCTTGGAGCGTATTGAAAATACGTCTTGACCTTACGAAGGTTGGAACCGAACTAGAAAGTTATATGAATAAATAAATTATTAAAATCTTGTATAAATGTTGAATGTATCTTTTTTATATATATTTTAAAGTCTCCTTTTTACCAACGAGGGTTTATCTGGACTGGATCTACAGCTTTGCGTGAACTCCGAACTACGGCATTAGGCCTGCCGACTGGCGAGTGACCAACTTGGAAATCATCCCAGAAGACATCTGGTCTTACCCAGCCTGGTTACTGTCGAGAATTATTGTTTTTTTCTAAATATTTTTTCGAAATTCATTATTTTGCCTTCAAAGTGATATCTTAAAGGAACTTTAACTTTAGAAGAAAATACTGACACTTAACGTACTGATACATGAATACTAGTATGTCCCATTCAATAAAATTAAAAGTATTAACAGTTAACTTTAATTATTAAATTTAAAAATGCTCTCCTATAGTCCCCCATATATTCTTAAAAGATTATTCTATGTTCTCAAACAATTGCAAAAAAAGAGAATAAAACATCTATTAAAAACATCGATTACGCTAACAAACAAAACACAATAAAACTTCATACGTCAACCAGTTGTTTTTCCCTTTAATACCGGGTATTTTCCAGTCGATTTCCTGAGATCCCATGAAAACAAATTACAATGGTGTAATTAGTCACAACGATTTTAGGAAAAGCCGAACGCCAAAACATACCGACGCCCACTCATTTAGATAATTTCTCCCAGTAGGAAACGCGTCGAAATGAAAATATGACTTATAGTACCAGATTCGTTAAAAAGAAGAATACAAAATATGTCACCGGTTATATTATTGAAAAAAAGATATAAATCTGACTCTAAAGAAAGTCACCCAATTAAGATTCATCTAATTAGATCATAATGCAATCATAAAAGAACAGGTCAACTGAAGAGTCCCCGGCCTACCATAGTAAAACACATTTTTTTTGCAAAATTAGTTTTTTTTATTCCACATAATTCCCTTCAAGGGTGATACACTGATTATAGCGACCCTCCAACTTTTCGATACCATTTTTATAGTACGATTTGTCCTTTGCTTCAAAAATTTCTTCCCAGCGAGCATTCTTTTGAGATCTGAGAACAGGAAATAGTCGCTGGAGGCCAGATCTGAAGATCGAAAGAATTCGAAGCCCATTTCGTGGATTTTTGCCATCGTTTTCACTGACTTGTGACACGGTGCATTGTCTTAGTGAAGCAGCACTTTCTTTTTCTTCAAAGGCGGGCGTTTTTCGGCGATTTCGTCCTTCAAACAGCTTTAACGCTATGTAATAGTCGCTGTTGTTGGTCCTTTCTTTTTCAAGGTAGTTAATGAAAATTATTCCATGCGCATTCCAAAATATAGGCGCCATAACCTTGCCAGCTGACTGTTGCGTTTTCCCACGCTTTGGAGCGGGTTCATCGTGTGCAGTCCACTCGGATGACTGTCGATTGGACTTCGGAGTGAAATGATGGAGCCATGTTTCATCCATTGTCACATATCGACGTAAAAACTCGGGTTTATTACGTTTGATCATCTTCAAACCCTCCTCTGAATCATCAACTCGTCGTTGGTTATGCAGCATAGATTAAACTAAAAGAGATCGGTGATTCAGAGAAATACCATCAAACCGAACTTGAATCTAATATAAACAATTTGTATAAAGTAAGTCTAATCATGATGTAGCAAGTAAACTAAATCATTAGTCCAAAAGATGATAAGGAGAGATGAGGTAGATCAACTATTGATCAGCGCAGAATTAAAAATATTCGACTCCATCTAATGCATATTTATTGAAGGACTTAAACTACAGTTAATTAAACAGCCACAATAGATTGTAGATTAGAGTTGTTTTATTATATTCACAAAATATAAAATGGGAACTTAAATAGACAGACCCCCGTAGCCATGAATTACAAGAGAGCTGTAGATATAAGGATTACAGACTTCTTTTCTTTCTTTCGATGTGAAATTTTCTGACATCTTTGTTTTTTTCTATTTTTGTGTTTAATAGTAAGGAAATTTGTTGTTATGTAGTTATTTTTATAGCACTTAAGGTAAATATTATATGTTTAAATGCAAAATCATAATATAAGTTATATTTTCCAGGATGTGAAAGTTTAAATAAAATTAATTATTTTCGAAATGATTCGACTCTAGCACAGAAATGATTTTTAAAAATAAATAATGATAAACTTCAGGAAACCTCATGATTTTGTACATGAAGTTTTAGGGCAGTTAGGTTTGTTCTTTGCATTTCAGACGGACCAGATGATTATGGACCCAAACGTAGAATATCATTGCTTAACCAAGATACAATTGCTAAATGTAATTTTAATAGTAAGTCTTTTATTAAAATCTACATCGATAATTTACTTGAAATACATTTCCCATAACCTATAGAATAGGAAAATATGACTACATGTTAAATACTGTTAGTAACTGCTTGTTGACGGTATTGATTACGTGCATTGGCTATTTTATTAGGACTTATAGTTTCCCATGTATGCTAACTAATATGGTGTACAAATGAAATCGAAGTAGCAATATATATAAAATACAATAATACATAATATAAGATTACGATATGATAATGATGTGTATAAATTATAGATCGCGTGTTCACTTTTTCTTTCAACGACAATCAAAATCATTATAATTTTTAAACAATTTATATATTGATCCCATCTGTTTATATAGTGACTTATTTCTAACATATGGGCTGAACGAATGAATGAGTCGACAAAATTCTCGTTGGCCAAACGCTGCTCAGAATCATAAACATGTTCTTGTTTTTGGTCGACAGTGAGCAAACGCGGTACCCATTTTGAACAGAATTCTCACAATCAAATGTTCATGCAATATAAAACCAACACGTTCTTTATCTTTACGAAGTCAGCTAACTCACGCAACTTCACATTTCGATCATTTAAAACGATTTTGTGGATATTCTGGATGTTTTCTGGTGTTACCACCTCATTTGGACGTCCCCTGCGTTCTGCTTCATAGGTGTCTCTACGATCACGTCAGCAAACCAACGTTTTATTGTTGTTTCTGATGGAGAGGAGTCCTTATAACACTTTTTGCCATTACTTCGCTTGAACGGTATTTTTTTCCCATCAAGAAGCAGTGTAAAAAATTGTAGAACGAGTGATCCATTTTTTTGAAAATAACAAATGTAGTGTCACTCTTAGCACAATAACTCACAAACTTATGAGTAGAATATCATGAAATTTTAACAGCATTCTTTTGAAGGTTAGTAGAAACTGAAAAAGCGGCGAATGCAATAAAATTAGGGCCATCTATGTTCTACAACTTTTCTCTTTCTTCTTTTAATAAGGTTCTTTTTAATAAACTTAAAAATATTAATCACTCTTTTTGATTTCTACTACTAAGTTATTTTATTACAATGTAGCGACCTTGAGGCATGTCGAATTATACATCGTGGAATAACTGTCTACAAAATATCGAGAAATATAATCCCAGATGTTGAACACGGGCGGGGTGCCAGCATTGCCAACTAGAACCCGATAACGAATAGCTGGCGGCAACCCCGAGACGCTTATCTGGGAAATTATTGAAGGGTATTTTGATTGTCATTTCAGTGCTCAACCATCGTTTGGTTTAGACGTGCCACCATCGACTGCCCAAGCCTCGTCTCCAGGTAACAACGCTACCATCCGTTTTATCTAATGGTATTTTTCACATTTCTTTATATAGCCAATAAATAACGGTCACATAATGTATACACCACAGTTTCATTTCGTTTTACCTCCATTCACCGAACCACATCATTTACCCTAAAGTGGTGACCCCGACGTGATCTTTCGCAAAATTGGGTTTGGACTCGTGAATGGAGGGTACGTGCGACATGGTGTATTTTACGTGGCCGTTATATTTTTTGTTTAAAAATTTTCAATATTTTTAATTCGATTCGTTTTTGATTTTACCTTCAATATTCCTTTTCACTTTATTCCTATTCATTTCATTATTTCCAATTCATTTTTTTAAAAAAATTTTGTCAAAATTTTCTTTCACAATCTTTTGAACTCATAGATATTTTTACATCACTACTTAATCATCAGCGTCTCGGCTAAACATTTCTTTCGGCGCTATGTTTAAATCATAATGTCTTCCTTCGCTCGCCGTCTCCGTCATAATGGCAGACATTTTGATTTGAAAGGTTTTGGGCAGCTTCGGTTGGATATCGTCGTTATTTGTTTTTTCTGAATTACCGTAACGTATGTGACTACGGATTAGTCACAGAGCAGCTCCAGAAGCTAGGTACCGATTGCAGTCATCGTAGACTCGTCATCTCTTCGCCGAGGTACCAGAATTGCCAACGTTTCGTCGTCGAAGAAAATAAGCTACCACGTCGTCGAACAATCGATCCTCCCACAGCGTCGATTATGGGAGCCCTGTCCGAAAAATAGCTTGTTCTCAACGTCATCGATGGACCACATTCAAGTGCCAAAGCGACGATGAAGCAACGGTATTTGTAGGACCGGAAGATATCAACAGCCGTACCAGATCGCAACCGTACCAACCACAACCGTTTCGAATTATCCAACTAGAACCCGATAACGAATAGCTGGCGGCAACCCCGAGACGTTTATCTGGGATATTATTCAAGGGTATTTCGATTTTCATTTCAGTGCTCAACCATCGTTTGGTTTAGACGTGCCACCATCGACTGCCCAAGCCTCGTCTCCAGGTAACACCGCTGCCATCCGTTTTATCTAATTGTATTTTCACATTTTTTTATATAGCCAATAAATAACGGTCACATGTAACACCACTGTTTCATTGCGTTTTACCTCCATTCACCGAGCCACATCATTTACCCTAAAACAATATATTATAATCCTGTTACCTAATAAAAGAACAACATAAAAGCAAACTAAGTCTAACAACATAAACTTAACATACGCTTATATTGTAAACTGTAAAGAAAGGCTGTAAATGACACATCTTAGAAGTATATCTATATTTTAATGAATAAATAGAAAAATATTGTTCAGAACATTACAGTTATAAACAATGAATGAATTTTCACGAAATGCGCATGCTCATTTTAAACTAATCACGGCCCATTTAGGTCGCATTTTCGTATCGTCTTCAAAGCAGTATACCACAGTGGATACGCAATTCAAACTGTGTTTCGACTCATTGATAACTTCAAGTTTCCCAAGAAAAATCTATATAAAATAAAGCAGACACCTACGAATAATATATGTATAAACTAAATAACACTTTTAATTCAGTACAGATCATAGTACAAACTGACCTGATCTAAGGTCGTTACATGGATTTCTCCACGAACGTAGTAAACTAGCGTAACTAGAACGAATTTTCACTTTTAATGATCAACTTTATTGCCTGTAAGTTCTTCGATAAATTTGCAAATATAATTTGTAAAAAAACTGCTCGTAAATCGTGTGTTGCTGAAATCGACTTAGTTTCCGAGCACATAAAACAAATGTGTATTTTTTCAATTAGAATTAAATGATGCTAGAAGTGAATAGTAAAAAGATTAAAAATCTATTGAAAGTGCTTCGTTGATACTTTTAGTCTTATAAACAAGTCGTAACATATCGAATAATTGTTCACCACTGAAAGCAGAAGATCATGGAAGGTTAAAGAAAATAACAAATGACGTTTCTGATAATAAATATACGTTTGATTTGGCCTAATGCTCGTGGTTTCTTAGCGACCATACCAAGATTCGTTCATACTATTAAATCACAGTACCTTTAGCACGTCACTAAACAATGATAATAAGAAAACAACAACCTTTAGAAAAATTCAAATATCTTTGAAATGCATTACCAATCTAAATTGTGCTACCCTTGCTACTCAGCCCAACACTCTTATAATTTTTTATACTCTTTCGTAGAACGATTTGCATTAGCAATGTAAATAACCTAAGCTAAATGTTAAATCTATAGTTTTTACATTTCTTTACGCAAAATAAGTTTTCTATTTAGAATAACTACGTTACTCAGTGTATACAGACGTTATTTGTGAAAAGCTCGAATTTCGACATTTATTACTTTTGCTGTTTGATTTGAAGAAATCTGTAGCCGAAGCCAATTAAAAACTTGACAAAGAATGACTTGAAGGCCTAACAAAATCACAGACAGATGATGAAAAATAGCAACAACCAGGGAAAATATCCATTACAGGAATTGACTGACAAAGCCCTTTACAACAGTTTCGAAATCGCCGTTTCATTGCTCGCCAGACAAAATAAGAAAATTTTTCTGTGGCATATGATGAAATCAGCAAAGTGTAGTATTACGTTCTGCTAAAACCGAATTAAACTGTTCTGCAGATGTTTACTGGTGTCAATTGAACAGATGGAACGACGTATTATTGCAAAAAAGATCAGCTATACCGAGTAAGAGGCGCAAAGTTATAATCTGGCCTGACAACGCTCGGCCACACATTGCAATAATTGTGAATGAAGGTTGTACTTCGAATTGAAAGTTGAGCCGCACGCACTGTACACATTCTGATTATTACTTGAAATACTTCTAGGACAAGTATTCGAAAAAAATATCGATAACTGAGTTTTAAATTAAAATATCGATATTAAGAACCTAGGGTTTAAGTAGAGTATCGAATTTATGTTTTAAGATTTCCCCACGGACATCAAAGATTTTTTGGTGAAAAGTAAGACTGGAGTTGAAAACTTAGGGTGTTTGAAGGAGAGTATCGAATTTTTGTTTTGCGTTGTGATATTGAGTAAAAATCTTGTGTTTGAGTAACAGAATGATATAAGAGTGTAAGAGATGTTTAATTCGCCCATTTCTTCCTCAAAAGGTTCTAATAAAGTCAACGTCAATTCATTGATTTTTCAATATTCTAGTTCTTGAGTCAATGTGGCTGCCGTATTGGTTAAAACAAAGATTTAATGCATATTTTATTCTTAAGAATTGCTCAAACATACAAAAAGCAAAATACAAAAAAAACAATTTGCTTTTTAACTTTTTGCAATCTTTTATGGCTGAAATAAGTCTCTTGTATTTAGGTTTGATGTTCTTTGGCGCTTTCCTTCGATTGTAATATGTGCAATCCAAGTCATTCAACACTGATGAATTTATTATCTCGGCCATGT
The DNA here is from genome assembly GCF_030347505.1 of Rhynchophorus ferrugineus. NCBI lineage: Eukaryota > Metazoa > Arthropoda > Insecta > Coleoptera > Curculionidae > Rhynchophorus > Rhynchophorus ferrugineus. The sequence continues at coordinate 50,500,385 of NW_027472580.1, forward strand.
CAATAAGCTGGAAGTTATATTTTAGGTTGGTATATTTTAAGAAAAGCCAAACCCCCAAAACACACTAATGCCTACTACTATCAGTAGAAAATACATCTAACATGATTTATAGTACCAGGCCAATTAGGAAAGACGATACAACAATTGTAATAAATGATTTTATTGAAATCTGATGATATCAATCTGATTTTAAAGAAAGTTATTCCACTTAAATTCGGTCCATTCAATTTTGCTACAATCGTAAAAGCACCAAAGAAACCAATAACTTTGCTCATATTCTATGAACGCCACGGCTGGTTTCCGAAAAATGTAACATAATAGGCTAAATATACTCTGGTGTTCCTACTTTATACAAAAATAATTGACATTGACCAAGATAAAAGAGATCAGTAATTTAGGGAAATACCATAAAACCAAACTTGTAGCTTATATAAACAATCTGGATAAAATAGATCTAACCATACGTAAAATTGCAAGTAACGAAACTAAAAATAGGCTACCTGTATAAGCTATAAAAATTATTCAAAAAGATGATGAATTAAATTGGATATAACTATACTATTAGTAATACCAATAAGGAATCACTAGTTCCGTGCTAGCTCTCGAAGAGAACGGTCGTGTCCGGTCCGCCGAACCTACCTGCGCTTCCGAGAATTACCCGAAACTTTCCCTAAGACGGTCGACCCGTTATCACGTTTCACCAGTGCCTACGTAAAAAAAAAAAAAGCGTCTGTAAGCGCCGAAAAGGCGTTTTTACAGACAAGGCAATGGCGTCATGTACGTCAGAGCCGACGTCGCCTCCTGAACATAATCCCAGTGTTTCAAATTCAAATGGACCATCTTCAGAAGACAGCCGAGAAGTGCTTATAACGGAATTGAGAAAACAGAACGAAGACCTGCGAAAGCAGATAGCTGACCTTAAAACGTTCGCAAAAGCCCAAACAGACGCACTGAACAAACAGACGGAAAAGCTGGAAAAGAGCGAAAAGGCTTCCGAAGAGCTCAAGGAAGAAATAAAAACTCTCACAGCTACGATAACACAATTCATGAAGTATCAAAGAGATGCCATGGAAGTAAAGATTCCCGCTGCCATAGAAATTCAGTCCCAGACACCAGCTAAACCGACACAACACTTAGACCAAACTGAAGACTCAGAAGACGGTTTCACCTTGGTGGGAAAAAGGAAAAGAGGGCCCGTCACTCCACCTCAGGAAAGCCAGCTGCCGAAGGCCGGCAACAAGGGAAAACAGGCTCCCAAATCACAACCCAATCCGGTAGCCAAGCCAGCCACTAAATCTACCCAATCGAAAGCCAAAGCTAACGTACAGCCTTCGATTACAAAATTTGCCACCAGACCAGTGCAAAACAAGCCGACCACCAAGACGGCCCCACAGCCAGTACCGAAACAAGTTACCACAAGACCAACCCAAGACCAGCCTGCGCAGGTAAGTAGCCAGGTCACTAAACAAGTCTTAACCTCCACAGCAAAAATAGTGCCAACCGTTTCGGCGACTGTTTCTCAAAGTCCCCCAAAGGAAAAAATTCCGCCTATAGTGCTCCGTGATAAGAAGAGGTTCATGGAGCTCATTAGGATTACTAAGGCACAATCAATAGACATTACAACCCGAAATAAAAAGGACGGCATTTTCTTATTCGTCGCCACAAGCGACAATTACCGTAAACTTACTACCCTGCTCGAGGAAAGGAATTACCCTTACCATTCCTTCTGTCATCCGGAGGAGAGAGCATTCCGGGTAATAATAAAAAACATCCCAGAATCACTCTGCATTGACGAAGTACGTGAACTTCTCTTTGATCAAGGCTTCCATCCCAAATTTGTGCAAAGATGGAAATTAAAATCCGGGACAGAACTACCAATTGTTCAGGTAGTTGTCCCTCGCGAAGAGCGACAGATCATATATATGACCAAACTCGGCGTCATCACAGTGAAGGTCGAGGTCCAGAGAGGAAACGGCCAGCCAGTGCAGTGCTTCAACTGCCAGCTTTTCGGGCACTCCAGCTCATATTGCCGAGCCCCCCCACGGTGCGTCAAATGTGCCGGGCATCACGACACTAGATCCTGTACCAAAATCCCAGAAGCACCTCCAAAGTGCAGCAACTGCGGTGAAACTCATACCGCAAACTTCAGCGGTTGCACCTGCCGTCCTGCTCCAAGAAAACCAAAAATTCCGACCGAAACCAGACCTCCACAAGGTTCTGCATGGAGTAACCAAGGTGGCAGAAAGCTAGCCCAAAAATTAGCCAGCGCTACCCAGCCTGCTCCAACTCAAACTCCTGCTCCAACCAATACACCGGACCTTAACTCCACAATGCAGGCGTTTACTGACCCGCAGGCTTTCCTACAAGTGATCGCCCTGGCTCACCAACTTGCTCGTCTTTTTCCAAATGTCGCCGCCTAAGCGGCAACACTTACCTGTCTCTATAACTTTCAGCAGCCTTTAACTCTTCGAAATGGCTGTTCCGAAATCTCTTATACTGATGACATGGAATGCAAATAGCTTACGCGGAAAGCAAGCGGAATTGGAGGACGTCATAACATTCTATGACGTCGACATCGTGCTCATCCAGGAAACTTTCCTGAAACCTTCGCATCGTCTCTCTTTCGAACACTTTTTTGTCTACAGAAACGATAGAACTCCGGGTCGAGGCGGTGGAACCGCCATTCTCGTCAGAAAAGGAGTCAAACACGAGCTCCTTCCATCGTTATCAGTAAACAACTTCGAAACAACCTCCATTAAAATCGATATCCAAGAACGTCCCTTCGTGATTACATCCCTGTACAGGAAATCTTCTGCATTCAACTATGCCGAATACCGATCACTCGTCGAAGGAAAATTTCCGAAAATAATAGGTGGCGACTTCAACGCCCACCACCCCACCTGGGGGTGTTCCAGAGCGAATCCCGCAGGTAACGCCATCGTAGCTCTAAGTGCAGATCTGGGCTACGGTCTTGCCTTGCCAGATGAACCCACCCATCACCCTAGTACAGTCTCTCAAGGCGCAGCAAGAATCCTTGATTTCTTTATTCTTCAAGACGTAAATCGCGATTCCGAAGTTCGAGTCCTTGACGAACTAGACTCTGATCATCGTCCGATCCTTCTCAAACTCGGAAACTGCGCCACCACTCAAGTCCCACTAACAAGATTCAGGAAAAAAACCGACTGGAAAAACTACCAATCTCTTCTCCTGAAATCCGATCCAATTCCGAAAATTAACACATCAGAACACCTCGAGGAAGCCGTACTCAAGCTAACTCGCGATATTCAGTCTGCTCACGAATCTTCCACAGTCAAAATTTCATCACAACCCCAGCCGTGGAAAAACAATCTTCCCGCTTCTCTTAAACGTGAAATTCGCATCAAAAACGGTTTATGCAGATTAGCTCGATTCACCCTTGATGCTGCAGACAAAAGGGAGGCGAACAGAGCATGCAAGAGGGTAAGGGCGGCCGTCTCGACTTGGCGAGCAATGAAATGGAACTCATTTCTCGCGGACCAAAGGCTGGATGGCCCCCCTTCCTTCTGGCGTGTCTCCAAATGCCTCGTGGGGAAGACGCACAATGTCATCCCTCCCCTGAAGTCAGCGGTTACAGGAAATTTTGCAGTCACTGACCAAGAAAAAGTCGAGCTCCTTGCAGAGACCTACGAAGCTCAAATGAAATGCCTCCCACCCGCACAGAACACTAAAACTAAAGACATTGACACTGTCATCAACGAATCCAACTCCGTCAAAAGACCAGTAACCCCCGCCTTTCTTCTCAACCATTTTGTATCTCCAAAGTCTCTACAGACTATGATAGGCAAACTTCAAACCAAAAAATCTCCAGGTTTCGATGGAATATCGATTACCCAGTTAAAAAAGCTCCCGCATAAGCAACTCGCAGAACTGGCAAACATTATTAACTCCATCATGAGACTGCAACACTTCCCGGCGTCTTGGAAACACGCACATATAGCGGTTATACCCAAGAAAGGAGCAAAATCATCTCCATCTGATTACAGGCCTATCAGCCTTCTCAGCGCCATTTCGAAGCTTGCCGAGAGGGCAATACTCTACGCTCTCAACTCTTTCACAAAGGAAAACAACATCATTCCAGATGAACAATTCGGCTTTCGCGCTCACCACTCATCCGTCCATCAAGCTTCCCGTCTGGCTGCACACATCCATCATGCTCTTGACCAACGTAAAAAGCTTGGAGCAGTTCTTCTGGACCTAACCAAAGCCTTCGACAAGGTCTGGCACGACGGATTGTTCGCAAAGTGCGTGCGGTTAGGCCTCCCAGAAGACCTAACCGCTCTCATCAAGTCCTATCTCTCGGACAGATCTTTCCAGGTCAAGATCAGGGCGTCACTTTCCAGTCGTAAACAAATCGATGCTGGCGTACCTCAAGGTTCCCCGCTGGCCCCAGCCTTATTTAATCTCTTTATTTCAGATATGCCGAGAAAAGAGCATATTGACGTCGCCTTTTACGCTGACGACACTGCTTTCTTCACGGCCGCCAGGTTCGAAGTTACAATTCATGAGCGTTTACAGAAGCAGCTCGATCATGCGGTCAAGTGGTTCAAATTCTGGAGGTTGCAAATCAACCCCCTGAAAACCCAGGCCATCATTTTCCACAAGAAGCGTTACGCACTGCGCGTCTCGCAACTTAAGATCGACACCGCAATAATTCCATGGCTGGATAACGTCACGTACCTAGGTCTTCACTTCGACCGGCGGTTCGGTTGGCATTCCCAAATCCAGAAAGCAATCCAAAAAGGTTCGAGGATAGCAAACCTGCTATCTCCTCTGATCTGCCCTTCTAGCAGGCTTCCCATCTCCATCAAATGCTTATTTTACAAGATGTTAATTCGGTCCGTACTCCTCTACGGATCTAATGTCTACTTCAAGTTTGTTACACCCAACCAGGTCAAACGGCTTCAAGTTTTCCAAAATAAGCTCCTCAGGAGAATATTAAACGCTCCATGGTTTGTCAGAAATAATCAAATCCATAGGGAAACTGACACTCCAGAAATCAAGCACTTCATATCTCAATCATTCCACAAACAACAACTCAGCTCAAGTTCTTCTGAAAACGCGCTTGTTCGCGAGCTGGTCGACATGCTGGGAGCTTAGCACCGCGTCACCGCTAAGCTCTCCCCCTTTTCCAGGCTGAAACGACCTCATCCGTCGCTACAGTCATAACTTTTGCCCCCATACAACAGTACCCAGTTGTGTGTTAACTCAGGTTCGCGAATCAATAGAATCGCCGGGCTCTCGTGCCCAATAACGGCTGCCCGATCAGCGGGTGCCATATCCCCAAATTTAATGCAGTAGCAGTAGTGATCCACAGGGGTCAACTGTGAGGCGGTTTCGGTTTAGTGTATTGGTAAGCCCAGAGGCAGTCCCACATAACCCGGTCCAACTTGTCACTCCAGGGCAAGTCTCCGCGACCAGGTATGCGTCATGCATTCCACCGCCTGGTTTTTAGGCCAGAACAAAAAAAAAATAATAAGGAATCACTATTCATCAACGTAGAACTAAATATCTGACATCAACTTAACATTTCATCTTTCACAAGAACACAACCAATGAACTCATAATAAATTTAAATATTTCATTTCAACGTATCAATTCATTTTTTGTCTACAAATTATTTAAATTTGACATTGAGGGTAAATAAACATAATGCAGTTATTGTATTTTATCGTACAAAAAATGCAGGACCTCACATTGTTCGGTAGACCACTTTAAATGCGGAATGGGAAATTCACGGCATATTCACCAAACTACCGTTTATTTCCAACAAACACTCCAGTATTCTTAACACTGGGCGCGACAATCCTAAGAAAAGCAAAAAAGCCGAATCTTACCAACAAATACTCTGACTGGGACAAATTCAGATTAATACTGTAGGAACAAATCAGTTTAAAAGTAAGCCTTAAAAGTATAGATGATCTTTTTGCACGATAAAATACAATAACTGCATTATGTTTATTTATCCTCAGGCAGAATCAGCTAAATACCTCGGAATCCATCTTGACGGTAGATTAAATTGGAAACATCATGTTAGACAAAAAGCAAAACACATTAGAAACAAAATAAAACAACTATACTGGTTAGTCGGAAGATACTCTCAACTTGATCTAAAATCAAAGAGGTTGATTTATAAGACAATTATAAAGCCAATTTGGACCTATGGGGTGCAAATATGGGGTTGCATTAAAAATTCAAATCAACTAGTCATCCAACGCTGTCAAAACAAGGTTCTTCGATTGATTGCCAATGCAACGTAACCAACGAAGAACTGCACGATGACCTGAAAATCAAATGGATTTACGAAGTTATCCAAGATTTCACCTTGAAACACGAAAGAAGATTACTAAATCATACTAACGTGGAAGCAATACAACTGCTGGACAGGAGATTGACAGGATGTCAGGAGATTGAAGCGAACCAAACCATACAAACTTATATAAAGTGTATACCTTTAGTTTAAACTATAGCTATAAGTTATTATAATTTTATAATTGAGGAATACATATTGGTGTATTTTCTCGCACTCGTCTTGCTTGTGAATTAATCCAAGTACAAATGAAATGTAGTAATAAATTAAATTATAATTAAGATTGTACTAAGCGTATGTAATAAAGATGTTATAAAAAAAATTCCATCCTAGCAGAATGCTTTAGAGGATAAGTAATTAACCTACACCTAATATATGTATAAAATAATACTTTCAATCCAGTACAAATTATACTACAAACTAATGTGATCTAATATCATGAGACGAATTTCTCTACAAACGTAGTAAACTGGAGTAAATTAAACGGATTCTCACTCTTCATGATCGACTTTATCGTCTGTATGTTCCCTGATACAAAAACAGCTACAAATAGCAAGCTGCAACTTATAGACTGTGCAATCTAAGTAATTTACCACTAATATGTTTATTTTGATTTTTGTGTTTATATAAATATTATAAGCACGTCTGAACAAGTTGTGACTGATTTATCGAATGTATCCAAACTGTTAAATAAAGCAACGCACATATACACCTCATTTAGTGACTTTCGATATCATCGTATTCCATGAAATAAAACTTTTTCTACCATTAGATCTCATCGTAGGAGTGTCGGCCGGCGAAGAAAATATCAATATTTCGGAGAGAAAAAATGGTATTTTTTGCGATAACTGGTATTTTTAAATAACATTTAAAATTAATGTGTGTGTGTGTTTATTAATAAATGTCGGTTTGTTCATCGGCTAGAGTTTTATTACATCAACGTCGTCAATAAATCTTTTAAAACATTTTCATTGCGTACGCGTATGTGCGAACGTCCAACACCAATTATCTAAATTTAAATTTTGGCTTTAGCTGCTCTCATCCAAAAGTACCAGATTATTCGAAAAGGCATGAAAATAAAGTGTACGTAATTGCTGTCGTTGAAATAGCATTTTTAGCGTATTCGTTACGTTACCAATAATACCAGGACTGTTCGGTATTAACAATTACTATTATTAATATTATGTACAATTTCCAGCTATAAATAAAAATGTCTCTAGTGATTACCTAAGTGATAACGACATATTTCGATGTCTAGTCCACTATCGCATCCGCCAAAATTAAAAAAGATATTAAGATAATTTTAATTACAACTCATATAAAATAATGAATCAAGTGCTACAAAAAAAAACTGTCCGATCTGATTAATACATTTTTCCAACATGACCGAGATATTTGGAGGATATCTGAAATTATTATGATCACACAAAACAGGAAAAACCCTAATACAAAGAAAATGCACATCAATTTACACTCATAAACAAACGTTCAATGCATAGAACCTCAAATATCATTAAAAAGATTGCGAAAAGAAAAAAATTTGATCAGCTATATTATTATTTGACTATTTAAAGTCAGACAATATGAAACTTACTCAATAATAAAAGAAACTAAAGCAGCAGTATTTACGCTATTATTACACTATTATACAGCACTATTTATTTACAGTATTTACGCTAATGATGAAAATATCATCAGGGCTACATTTGCTGATAACATTACAATATCATCAGGGCTACATTTGCTGATAACATTACAATACTTGCTATTGGAGATAATAGCAAAAGAGCAACCAGAAAACTGCAACACACAAGTCAAAACATAAATAACTAGACCTAAATATGGAGAGCCAAAATTATTGACAGCAGTGCATCTCAGTAGATATTGAATTCACATACAAACTGAACATATACCAATTACCGTAACAACTCTAACGTCCTGAAATGAATGATCTTCCACCTTCCTTATTCTATTATCATAGAGCATATCAACAAGTATTGGTTAATGGGAAAGAAACTTAAATTAGTTCAAAAAATTCAAGAAAAGATTTTGTCAATCTTACTAGAGTGAAAGATGTGAAAAATATATATAACGAATAAATTAATATTTGTTTTCAGCCAGAACTACACAACTTAACCTAAATATGAAAGACAAAAGTATCTGATAAACTTTATATGAAACACATAAACATATCTGACGAAATTATATGAAAAACTCAATATTTATGATGTCATGTAAGTGAAACTAAACTATTTCATTTAACCCACACTGCTTTTAATTAAATGTAATCAATCTGGTGTAAGGGTATAAGGAACCTACGAAGTAATGAGATCAAATATAGTTTGATCAAATACTCATTAATCGTCTAATCGCTAACCTAGAAATGGACAATATTTGAAATCAGTAGAAAAGCGACGAAAAGCTTTCCAAATATCGAAACATTAACATTTTGATGTTTTCTATTTAGAGGATTGGTGGTTAGCGATATTTGAATTGCAAAACTGTGATGCGGCACAACACCATCATCATCAATTTCTCACTTGGAATGGCATTGACGTCAACGGGTTTGCCGAAGCTATAAATGAAACCTCGCGCTTGGTGCGTTAAAAATGCCGCTATCGTTTTCCAGTTCGGCCTACCCCGCACCGCCCCTTATGAAAGCAACCATGATTCATAATAGCAATTTTTCCTTCAATTTCATTCAAAGTGTCAATTATTTTCTTTTTATATATTTATTGATACGGGCCCCTATCATACATACAGAATTGAAAAATAGAACTAACTTTAACCATCGACTTTTAATCATAGTACTTACTAATGAGATCCATCCGGTAAATTCAATTTGCATTATTGAAGCAGATTGGGATCTGGGAAGATTGTTGAATCTGACAAGAAATTAGATCAAAAGCTTCCAGTTTTACATAATTCATCTTCGGTTTTTTTATTTTTATGTTAATTCGAACGTATAGCTGTGAAAAATAATAAAGGTCTCTACGTTGAGTAATTTGGGTCAGATATTTTCGGGTTACTTGTGTGTGTGCAGGTGATCAAGGTTAACCACACGATATATATTATATGTACACTTGTCTGATTCTCAAGTACAAAATATTCACCATTATTTAACACTATCTTTAACTTGTTAACTAAATACATAAAATGAATATGAACTGTTTAATAGTCACTAAATAATAGCACTATAACTGTTATTTAAAATTAATATTTTTTAAAATAAACAACCTTGGTGTTAAAATTAAACCATGCGTAAAACTGTAAAAATAGTGCTATATTATTATTGATACGCCCAAATTCTAAAATAAAAAAACTTAACAACTTTTCTTTATTGTTTCTTAAACTCACATTATGACAAAAGTAGTGCCAAACATACACACAATACTTCTATATTTAATGCGCCTGAAAACTTATATTATATGGTTTGATAAAAATTTTGCCAAAACTGATTATACAGTGTATAATAACATAGCAATTATAGTATCTCATAAACGGATGTTTAGACAACAGTAGAAAAATTCAAAAATATCAAGGCACATACCTTTTGACGAAAAAATAAACGGTTACTACATAGAATGCATGTATTATAAACACATCATTTTTAAAAATTATGGAATAAGCGTCACACTACTCAAATAAATGAAATACAAATAAATTCAAATATGTAATTAAGTTTCTTATCAGCCTTTTTCCTATCAAAAAAATTATACAAAACTACACACGTCTTCTAACAAAATCTTTATTACCATTGAAATTAAACCGCCGAATTAATATATTGTTTCCGTTATTTTTATCATTAACAAAGCTGGTGGATTGTTTTTAATTATACTAATTAATCAGAAGGTGAAACGCCAGTAGGCTATTACAAACTCAAATAATAATCTAATTAAAAATCAATGAAATAAAACACTTACCATATTAAAATTGGTTGAATACTTAAACTATTAAAAAATTACAACCTTGGTACTTATTGTTATTTCGTAAGCAGAAATGATGGGAATTTTGACCATAGTTCATCTGCCAATTACTGAGAAAGAAAGCTGGGGACTTCCACACTGCGAACTTTACTGATCTGAATTTATTTCGCAGAATATACCCAACAAACACACGTAGATTACAAAAGAATCGTAAGTAAGCAGTCGTGCTACTTTCAGAACTCTTTAAATTAAAATATCAACGAAATAAGGCTAATATGCAATCGAATTCCAATATGTTTAAACTTACTACAATATGTACCTCATACAAATAATTTTAAAAATATACAAGTTTATGCATATTATATATTTAACCCTTAAAGCCAATTTTAGGTTATATTCTTATAAATGAAAATACAAAAAAATTGGCACACTTAAATATTAATATTTCCACTTATGTAATATACGTTACAATATTAAGATTGATTTCATGACAACTTTTACATATATTTATTAATTTCAATTTGAAAAAGAAAACATTAGCATCATTAAATGGAAATTATTTAAAAATATTGAATCTTACCAGAGAGGAGATTGTAGGAAAACTCGATAAAGCACTATTCCACTTCAAAGATGAAAAACACCCTCCGAAAAGTAATTTCTACAATTTTCAATTGTAACTGCTCTCTCAAACTGTTCATTTTCCCCCTTACAGCGTGTTTTTTTTGTTTACACGGCTCTGCAAACAACAAAAGTAGACTAACTTACAAACGACCACCAACTAAAATGTCAAATTTTCTCAGAAAATGCTCTAACCTTATTTTTAAAAGCAACATGATGCGGTGTTGCCGACATTTATATTATAAAAAACTTGAAAAACAAATTTACAAATAAAACAACAAATTGGTGTTGAGGGGTTATATTTTTTAAATAATAAATATTCACAGAAATAACTAGAAATTTATAACACAGTCTAATCACAAATCTAATTTTTTTTTGATTTTGTGATTTGTTTTATAATTTTTTTTATAGGACGGTTCAAATATTACAATAGAGGAACATTTGAACAGCATTTTCAAAGTTAGAAAATAAAGCGACCTTAAAGTTATTCAAAAAAATACAAACCGATAGATTATAAAACAAATAATGACCGGGTGGAGAAGGGGTATAAATACAACAATATACGATGTAAACCCAGCAAATCATCTCTCAAGCACGGTACCCGATTTGAAACATAAGCGTCCTTAAACATTAGGATTGAATAAATCTAACAATAATCTTATTAAAAAATGGCAGATTTAGTTAGCGTAATGGTTAAGAACTAAAAAATGTACAAATATGTACCGGGATTTACACCGGATATATATATATTCACAACTTATTGCTTTTTAAATAGAAACCGATCTATTACCACGGTTTTCACATTTATTATAAGTTAGAAAATAGACATCTCGTCGAGGTTTAAATAAAACATAATTTCAGCATTCATCACAAAAAAAAATTAACGACGATGCTTGGACAAAGTAGGCATACTGTTACAAGACGTTTGACCATTTTTATATCGCTTAGCATATAACACCTTAATACACCAGGATACACGAATAAAATATTTAATATACACAGCGTGAACAAAAAAATAACAGCGTGTATATGTTTGTCATTTAATAACAACTGACTAGACAACCAATATTTAAAAATAGAGAACCCTTTAGAAAATATATTTTTACAGAAAAACACTGCCCAACATTATTTAGCCCTGGTGCTAGTGAAATATGAACATATATTGGCCGAGGTAAAGGAAATTAAATATATATGACGGGTGATTTGTTTTGCTATACTGACGATAAACTTCTATTTCAGCGGAATAGTAATGGAACTGGTGACACCTAATGTTTCCACATAATAGAGTTGAATTATTGAGATATTATGTATATTTTACTAGAGCTCACTGCATCAAGAATATACCAATGGTTCACTGACTTTAATCGTCATATCAAGCAGCATAATGAGCATCAAGAATAAATCACATTACACATTCAATCATAACATCATTTAACATAAGACCTACCATCCACAAGCAATGTTAAATTTCCATAATATTTGAATCCGGTATGAGCCATAAACTCAACATTATCAGATAACAAAAAGCCAATAAAAAACATTATGACAATTATTAACTGAAGAAATGTAAGTTTTTTTTTAACATACAATGTTTTCATCTTCTGAGCATGATAAGCGAAATTTTTTTATTAGTATTTTATAGTTTATATATTATCGACAATACAGCATAAATAGTTGAATTGAAAAACTATTTGTTTTCTACACCGGAGGCACTCTTCATATGTTCGCTTCAAATATTGCTCACTCACGTTATAACCGCTTGATTTTTTCGGCGGTGACCAATGGATTTTGCCGTTCTAAAATTTTTCTACCTTCTGTCTTGTAGTCGTATGTGCATCTATGGACCTAAATAAATTGTTTCAAAAATATTATCTGACTAAATAAATATTTTTGGAAAATCCTAATATACACCCTATAATTTATTTACTAAAATCTTACCTCTGAATACCTGTGTTGGGAACAAAATATTCTACCACACCTACAATTGTAAATATTGGTAATGTTCAATTTTTTATTGCACTCGCTACATCTCGACTTCTTTTTTATCACAGGCGGTAATTTAACAACTTCATGTTTTTCCTCTCTACAAAGAAAAAACAAAATAGCATATAAAGAATGTGAAGTTAGTATATCTTATGAATAATATCCAGAAATAACTCACTTTTGTATACACACAGATGAGGACGAATATAGATTGCAATACCCATAAAAATCATGCAACAGCTCATCTTTGGATTTACAAAAACTATCATCATTCTTCAATCGTTGGATTCTGGAACAATCACTCAGAAAATCTGTCGCTACACTGCTACAGGATTTTTCCTTGCTAACAGTTTCTTTATCTTCTATATTTTCTTTCCTATAATTAAATCATACAGACATCTGAGGAAATTGATTTTAAAACTAAATAGAGATAAAAAAGTTAGATTACTTAATTATATTAATTAGTTCATTAATTCAATTAGAAGCAATTGATTTTTTATGACTTTTTTGACTGACCTATTTCTTCTACTGTACAGTGGCGATCTTCTCTCGCTCCTAAAGTATAAATCACAATAGTTAGACTGTTGCTTGGGAGCATACTGGGGTGGTATGGCGCTGGGAGTGGATAAATATTGGGGCATGTAGTAGTTAGTTCCTGAGCATACCCCATACTCAGTAGAAGATTTAGAGAATTTTCCAATATCAGGCTTCAGATTTGACTGAGCATTCTCTAAACTGTCATAATTGTACTCCAATCCTTGATGCCGCTTCATTAAACCAACCTACCAATAAACAATATTAACATATATAAGGATAAAAGAGTTAAAACACTTACCTTACAAGTGGCACTATGTTTCAGTCTTTCACTGGCAGGTTCATGTATCTCCCACAGATCTTGCCCTCGCTCCTCCAGCTCGATGCTATTTGGCGAACTCTTTGGCCTTTCAGCACCGTCTGAAGACAACACCAATCGAGTCAGGTGTACCCTATTCCTTGCGCTCACCGATATGCTCTCTCCATACATATCTCCATTCGATTCATCGTCCAAGAAATGCAGCTGATCTGCTAATTTCGTACTCATTTCCTCGACAGATGTCTCATTGATTTCCAAGACCGGACTTTCTCCACGACTACCCGATATGTTCCCCAACGTTTCCAGCCGGGTTAGATTCGGCAAAGTCTCCAGACTATCATTAACATTCGGCAACGAAGACTGATTCTTTTTATTTGAAAAGGTATTTAAACTGGGGAAAATCTTTGACTCCAGCGAGTGACTGTGGAAAAGACGGCTGCTATTCGGTAACGAATAACCGCTACCACTTACTTTACTATCTAATGAGGTCGTTTTGGTTGAATCTGCGTGACTTAGATCAGGAATAAATGGACCTAAACCACGACAGGCTAAATTCGGGAATAATTTAGAGTTAGCGCGATCTGGTGGTAGAGTAGGTAGCCTGGAAAATGTGTTAGGCCTGTGATTAGAATTATAACCTGTCGTTGTAATGTCCTTGTCCTGATGAGAGTCGAAATTATTCATTAAAAAATTATGTTGCTCCGACGTGCTTAAATCAGGAAGTTTGTCTGATGCTAATCCTTCAAGCAAATAAGACTGTTCCAAACTATCTCCCTTGAGAACATCTGAACCAGGTAAAACCATACCATCTTCATTCAAATATATACCACCTAAATCATGTTTTTCCCTTTCCTTGTAAATATTTCTCTCCCTAGAATAGGTGCTATATTGGTTTGAGTTGATATCGGCTTTATCCGAGGATAGCCTGCCACTTTCCCTTCTTTTAGATATGCGCGCGTAACTCTGTCTAGTATGAGAATAAGTGCCCTTGCGTTCGCTGTAAAGGGACTTGCCAGACTTTGCAACCAGGAAGTTTTGCAAATCTTTCGGTTTTGTACGGTGTTTATCCTTAAGTGCAATCTCTTCACTTTCAGATTGATTGCCTTCATCTACAAAAACGGATGATTGTATATCAGTAACATAAAATACCCCAAAATAACATATTTTTTATCACAAGAAAATTAATTAGCAAATACAAAACTTACCTGATCTTTCATATATGGTCAAACCAGCACTATCTGAGATCCCTGAAGCACAATCTCCAAAAAACTTATAAGCAAGCTTTTTATTATCACCTTTAATATCGGAAACGTCACCTGAAGATTTGGCTTCGTCCGTGCGAATACTATCCTTTCTAATTCTGTTCTGCCTTCTTTCACTCAATTCTTCTAAATTTCTTCTAATTGTTTCTAGTTTTGTGCACATCTTCTTATCCTCTACCAACCTGAAAGAAATATTTAAAATATTTAAATAATTTTTTAACGGATCATTAGTATTTCAGACAGAAGAAAAATACTTATTTTTTATAGTTATACAAAACTCTATTCAACATTCATGAATAGTATGTGACTTAATTTTGATAAATATTTTCTTCGGGCTTATACAGCAATTTATAGGAATTCAATTTACTACGAAAATATGGAAATAATTTAAAATGGTGCCATCGTTGTGGCTTGCAAAATCTCTAGAGTTCAAGCGTATTAAAAGTGATGATTTCGGTCTTAGACCAATCGCGACTTAGACAACCTCGAAATTTTAAAGATACGCAATTGCAAAGTCTGCTGGATGAACACTCAACACAAAAAGAGCTTGTAACTCAGCTAGGAGCCACCGAAAGAGTTATTTCAAAAATTCAAAAACTTGGAAGGT
Organism: Rhynchophorus ferrugineus; assembly: GCF_030347505.1. Lineage (NCBI taxonomy): Eukaryota > Metazoa > Arthropoda > Insecta > Coleoptera > Curculionidae > Rhynchophorus > Rhynchophorus ferrugineus. Next base: position 50,515,980 of record NW_027472580.1, read on the forward strand.
CGGAGTCACATGCGTTGGGTGAATTCCACCTAGATCAACGTAAAACAAAAAAGCGAAAAAAGTTTTTGAGAAAAACCGTGAAAAAAAATTTCTTAAATAATCTATAATCTTTTTAAAAGTAAATTCCACTTTCCAAATACATCAGTACAGAAGATAATGGTATGAATAAAAATTATTTGAAAGTTAGCAGGTTGTTTATACACACAGCGATCAATAAATGGTGAGATGTAAAAATGAGAGTGTTTATTAAAAACTCCTTCAGTCTAGTATATATTATAAATATATATGATATATTATAAACTTGCATCGGGTTAAAATAAAAAGAGACTGTACTTGCAGTATTTGTTACTGTCTTGGTCGATCCAACAAGTCTAGCTATTTCTTAGTAAAACAAATTTGTTTAAGAAAAAGTATATTTTCATCCCTACACAAAACAAAACTGACGCTTTAGGTAGCATTATTCCATGGAGATCAAAAGGTTCTTTTGCATTTATTTAATTATTCGGAATTCATTACCATCATCGATCTATAGCCGAATCATCGGGGAAATTGTCTAATTCTCAACCTATGGACTTTTTGGAATATTTCGGCTTAATGGAATATTTCTCATTAAATCTCGCCGCAGTTGGCGTTTGGTCCCAACTATTCTGGTCCCGGATATTATTATTAGTATGCTATTCAGATCGCTTTATATGATCTTGATCCATGTCTTTTTTAGAGCTCTTCGCTATATTGTGAAGAATATGCTCAATTTTCATTCGGTGGATACGAACCGTTGTAATTTACGTCTCTGAATTGTTGCTCAACTGTACACTGATTGTCGCATCTTAAACGAATTACTTCATTTCTAATACGATCTCGGGGAGAAACATGTAGAATGTGATGCTTAACATTTGAAAGACCTCGAGCTAACAGATATCAGACTGTAACAGTGTCCAAGTTTCGGGGCTATGTATGAAATATTGACAAAATAGGCGTTCGAAAAAGGCGAATTTTAATATTGGTTGTGATATTTCTTATCGCTTATATGCATCATCTTAGAGAAACAAAAGCTCTTGTATTATTGATCCGTTGTGATCCTACAATAGCAAGTGCCCACAGTTGTCAATACTTTGATCTTTTCTTCATTAAGTGTTTCAGTTTCAACCATAAAGCTCGGTAAAATAGCTATCATGAAGAATGCTGGAAGCCTCAACAACTGTATAAGCGAATATAGTACTATTATCAGCGGACAGATAGGTAGGAGTTTGAAGCATCACACTGACCGCCATGACCATTTTTAAAAAGTTCTCGCATAATTACATCCACTAATGTTGAAAACCAGTGAAGAGATTCCTTGACGATCACTAACTCCGATCTCAAATGAATTTGACAAATCATTTCACACTCCAACATAGCTAATAGAACCATCGTAAGATGCCTGGAGAAGCTTAATAATTTTAGGAGAACATGTTCAGCTTCTAAAACTGGTCAAAGTGAGTACCAGTGTCACAAACTGCCGGAGTGCGAATTATCTTGTCTACACAAACGCAATTCGGTCGAAACCCCACCTGCTCTTCTCGGCTTGTCTCCTAGAAAGCTATTTGAGATATGATTTGTCTGATCATAAACGCCTGCTAGACAATTGGTAATAGTCTTATAACTCCATAATTTTTACAACGTTTTCTATCTCAAATCGGAATTGAACAAATTTTAAAGTTACTAAAAGCGTTCCTAAATATAGTTTACTGGAATTTAAGCAAAGCTTGCTGTGTAGGGAATATATCCACCAAAGGCGCACTCTAGCACTCACTGGCTTATCCTTGGGACTATTGATTAAAATTGAGAATACCAAAACTTAAAGAAATATTCCATTACATCCATCGATATTCATCAATCAATCCATTTGCCTAATGTAGCTTTGTTGGAATTCTGGTTATATCCTAAACTCAAGATATCACTTCCTTTTGTATTAACTAAGATTAAAACCAAATAGGAGATATATTTCCAAGATTGGATGGGCTTATCCCAGAAATCAAATTCAACAGCTGTTTGGGAAACAGTCTAGAGGGATTACTTTAAAATAAATAACCCACTTGAATTTTGTTTCAGGTATTACTCTCCATTTTGATCTCCATCGTCTACCTGATCCTCTGACGGACCGTGCAATGAATGTTGTAGTAACAGATCATAAAAAATATAGTCTTGACAAATCCAAAAAATATTTTTATGCTGATTTTTATTATCATATATGATGAACATATGCTTAACTCTGTTATTTTAAATTTCAAAATTTAATATTTAATTGACAATTACTTTAATAAAGTAAGAACAGACTATGCAAAATCAATGAACTCTACATGTGTACAAAACCTACAGAAGTTGGAAAACAAATTGACATAAGACATACAGTTGATGGATTCAGAGATGTGGGATATATAGGCTTTAAGAATTATTAAGTCAATACAGATCCCGCAGAACTAATTGATGTCAAAGTATTATAGGCCTAAAGATACTAAATCCAATAGTTATCACGAGTATTATATTAATAGTATTTAATTGGGTTAAATAGCTCTTTGAATCTGGGATAAGCGCAAAGTCCATTTCCCTAGACTGATACTCATTTCCTATATAAAATATTATCACCTGTTACAACTTGAATTTTTATACTAATAATTCAAAACAACAGTTATCTAAATTTAAAATTATTTTTAACCACTGACCCTCTAGCGCCATGGACAATACCAATGTTCAGCATTGATAATGTCTTTGTTAATATATGCTTTGTTTAGTCAGTATTTCTGTTTAAACTCCAAACAAAAAGATTGTTACTTTTGAAATAGGAGATATTATTTATATGTTATGGAAAAGTACCATTCATATGTTTTTACTAATATAATGTGTTTAGTGCCATCATAGAAAAAGCCATCAGGTATCAGTGACGTTATTTAGTGTAAACGAAAAGAAAGCAATAAATACAGATTTAAGCATATTCAAACTGTATTGCAATTTGAAAATAAAAATTTCAGATGGTAATTTTTGTGATATTTGATTTATTACTTTCAAAAAGACATGGAAATGGAAAGAAGCAGCGCAGGCTCATCGAAAATTGATACTTCCATATCAAAGATCTAGAAGAGCAAATGATTTTGGGCGATGAAAAATGGATCGAGTACGACAATCGAGTTCGAATATGATCGGTGCCAAAGTCAGAAGAAGATTAACAACAAAGAAAGAAAAAATTGTTAATGAGCGGCTCGAGCCAGGTCAAACCATTAATGTCTTTCTACTACAATGATTGATTCTATTGAAGTAGGTGAAAAGAAAACATTTATAGCTGATCGAAAGGAAAGGCTTCCATCACAACAATGCTATACAGCATACATCTTTAGTGACTCAGCAAAAAATTGAAATTTACCATGTAGCCTGAACTTCATCCGGGTACATTTTGTCTAGTACAAATCCCTAATAATCTAGAATCATCAAATTATCTAATCAACATGTCTAAAGTTTTTCGCTCAGATATCTCGAAAATTCTATAATGATAGAATTATAGTTTTACCAGAAAAAGTAAACAATGAAAATGGCACATATATATCATTCATGTTTCAAATTTATAGAAATAAATTCATTTAAAAAGAACATGAAAAATTTTTTTAAAATTATTTTTCCCTAACCATATATATATATATATATATATATATATATATATATTCAACAACTACTATTCATGAAATGAGAAAAAGGTAAACATGTTTTGCAGCAGAAACATTGCATAAAGTGGCAACAACTAATAAGGTTAATGGCTGATGAAGCAGATAGCACAAAAATGAAGCAACAAAAAAATGTGGCATCTAAGTTGCCTACCTTTGGAAGGTTTCTAACGCTTCTTTTTGTAATGTCGGGGGTGATATAGTGCTCTCGCCATATGGTGAGTAGGAACCATCTTCATTCTCAATTACCCTCAACAAGTTTATTATATCACCTTCCTTAAATACTAAAACTGATACTTTTGATCCTGAATTGACTTCATCTCTGTAAAAAATCAACTGTGTCATAGAAAAATTTTTATTCAGAAATAATTCCAAAGTCCTCCACAAGACATCATCCATCAATCTTAAATATATATATGTCTGTGTGTGTGTGTGTGTTTATAATGCGAACAATGATATTGTATATTAATAAATCATAATATAATTTTCAAAACTATTTCAAATCCAGAACATTATCTAAAGAGGATATTACTTTCAGAACAAATTTAATTACATTTCAAAAGTGTGATGTAATGTGACAAATATATATTTGTTTTACTATTTGATAAATTACTTTAAAAATAAATGGGCAAAATTAGTTCTTAATAATTCACTTATATACCACCACAGTATAAAATCCTGGCTTAAGCAAAATTAATAAACAATATTAATTCCTCATCAGTAGGCTACATAAAAAAACTTGCAAATGCTTTAGATTATCCTAAATATTGTGATACCTAATTGACTAATGACAATATATAAATTAAAATCATTTGGTATTGTTTAAGATATACTGTTTTCTAAAAACATTCATCTTTAATAGCAAAACACAGGTTTCTGTTAACTATGAATTAACTCATTACTGTTGAAACTGTCATGTATTGACATCATAGCACGAAAATTATATTTCTAATAATCCTTGACTTAAAATTGGTCATTTAGTAATCAAAACATTTAAAACATCTATAATATATTATATAACATATTCTCCCTAGATTAATTACAATTATTTATGTATGTATAAAACATGTCATTATATTCAATTTCTAGAAGACCTGTTAGTGCAATGTTACATAATTTGTTATCATTTTCCATAAAAAAGATAGTCTAGCTCTACATCAAATAATTTAAAATAAATTGATAGAAGAATTTAGCATAGTTTTACGGGAATTTACCTGCTATTTTCCAGAAGATCCTTTAACTCTTTCAGTAAAAAATGATCACAGGCCACTGAAAGGCGTCTTGTTGATATAGGCCCGCCTCTCATTGAAGACACCAATGTCAGTGTTGATCCATTTCTAATGCCTGAATCGCATAATCTAATAGTATCCTTCAGTTCAGTTGATTGAAAAATTAAATTCTGCTGATAGATTGGTATACCTACAATGTAGTTTTTATAATGGGGCATATTAGCCACATATTAGAAGAAATATTATTAAACACACGGGCATATTAAAAACACGTCAAGTAACATACGATAATAAAAGTCCAAAGAAGCTTCACAAACATTTCCAAATCATGCATTGATGCCAAGGAAGATGAAACGGTATCTGAAACGATTATTGAGTGTGCCGCTAAAGTATATTCACCAGCCCGATATAAAACATAGCCCCAAAACTATGGGATAAATCTCTACAGATGGCAGAAGAGCTAATCGATCTCCAGAAATACCGCAAATTAAATAGAGATGTTAGGCAAAAAATAAAGCTAAAAAGAGAAGCCTGGTGAAATTGTGTAGCTGCCGGTTTTGAAATTTGCATCAAAACATGAATAACGAATGTTGTACCAAACATTTAGGAGATTAAGCGACAGGAGTAATTTACCAACGACAAAACCGCCGGAGTCGATCGAAAAAGTCAATGCTAGTGGGAAAACATTATTTGGATACCATGAACATGGAAGAAAGCAACCATTGTAACTATATTGCAAAAGAGACATGACATGCAAATGAGACTTTTGCAAAAGGCCAGAAGCAATGTGAAAAATAGGAGACTAACTGAGGCCAGAACAGTTTAAGTTGAGTGCTAAGTATAGCGAGATTTAATGAAGAATATTCGTCCTTCGTATATAAGTCCTGGCTGCACCCGCAGTAGCGTTTTGTTTTAGAAATAGACACTCTTCCCAAGCGCCGGATATCGATTGATAATTATGATAATGATGATGGTAGGATTGAAAAAGAACTGTTCATAATGAGCTCCAAAAAACTTGACCAAATGAAGTTGTCTTCCATGAGGACAACACTATACAATACACATCTGTAATAGCTCAATAAAAATTGAGAGAGATGGGCTGGGAAATCTGGATACATCTTCCATATAACAGGACCTTGCCCCATCCAACAGCCACTTATTGTAGTCTCTGCAAACTCCTCTTAATTGTAACAAGTTTTCGAAATTCACTTGAATTAGTTTTTCGCCCAGAAATCGCAAAATTCTATAATGACAGAATTATAATTTTGAATTTATTGTGTATTGGCTTTTTGTTTGGATGGACTAATTTATTTCAGCAATAAAACAAATACTTTTAAGATTATCATAATAACATCCAAGTAGTGATTTTTTTGTGATATGTTCTTACAATTGGAGATGTTTAAAAGATTTTAAAAAAAATCCTGGAACCTTATTGCAGCACCACCTACCAGGGCCGGGTATGAATCTAAACCATTCAAATCGAGACACAAAAAGTGTTATCCAAATCGGTCCAACCATTTAGTAGGAGTTCAGTGACATACACACAGACAGAAGAATTATATATAAAAAGATATATTAGCAAGTAATACTTAGCTCACAATGCTCTAGATGACAATGATAATATTAAAATATAAATGAAAATCAAAAGACTAGCTCCTTTACAAACAAACTCGCACACAAATTGAACAATGGAGGTAACAGTTAAAGTAATGCACTGCCCAAATAATCCAAGTACTCTTATCACTGAGTACCTACACCAACAAAATGATTTACCTACTGAAAATGTATTTAATTCGTGATTGCTTGGCGCTATGCTACGCCGAGCGAAGACAAATATACATTATAATAGTTAATAACAAATATTAATAACCTGTAGAATCTTTATACACATTGTTAATTCAGAAAATAAAACTTATTTTTTCTTACCTTCAACTCTGTAAATTTTCTTTTTAATGTCGCCGACAGTATCATTAAACGATACTTTAATGTCAAAAGTGGTACCTAGAAGAGTCTTGATTTGGATTTCCATGTTGGGTTCCTCAAAACAATCCGAAAACCCATCCTCAGACATTTTTGGGCCTGTTTTTAAATTATTGTGACAGCTGACATAAATACAGTCACACACCTGGTCTATTAATCCCAACTGCTATCCACACCTGAATGATAGCGATTTCCTAGGAACACTGTTACTTCACAGCATTCGCCGCACAAAACCTCCGCAAAATAGCGAATCTACAAAGATACCATGACATAAAATCAACACGTTGTGTGACATATACATCACAATGTTATATTAAACACATGCACATATTACAGTACCTAGAACCAACATGTATTACAAACTATCATTGACATTAGTTCTACATACCATATCATTACAAAGGACATCGAAAATTTTCATCAGCAATGAACATTGGGAACTTATGCAAGCAATGCCAACACAAATACTCAAGCGGTACGATTTACCAGACTATTTTTAGAATATATTCTAAGCAGTCCTGCCAGCTACCGAACAGACGAAAATATGACGCAAACACCGTATTTACTTTACAATTGTGTGAAATTATAAAATCCGTTTACTACATTACTCAAATTAGTGTTGGTATGATTCACACCAGCTGGGTGCCCTAAGAATCAGTTTCCTGACATTGTTGACATAAATATGTCGAAGTATATTCATAAGTACGTTCAGAAATTAAAGTTGATAACTCTGGCCAATCATTCCAAACAATAAACATAGAACGACACGCATTTGAGTTTCTAGTGTTATTTTGTATGACCTTTATCTCGAGTTGTTTTAAAGAAACTTCTGATTTAACCAGACACAAAATATTAGCTGGTAATATGCATATATTGGTGCTGATTTACCATTACCATACACCTAATATGTCAATGTAAGAAAACTAACCCTTAAAACTAGGCTGGCCAACCCAAGTAGTTTCATTCCATAGATTTTATTCCTTGTATACTATCATATATGTTATTTGTGACATTTTGTGATTATGTTCTGGATATAGAAAGTAATGTTTAATTATTCCTTTATGAATTTATAGAAAGTTAAGATTCTACACAAATATGATATCAAAAGAAGACGTTTCTTTAAATTTTTCAGATAAGCAGCTAGTATGTAAACAAATAAATCTAAATGAGCTTATTAATGAATATTATTTGTAGGTTAAATTTATTGATATATCTGATGAATATGGAATTCTTGAGGATATAAAATTTACTATTAAGCTTAATGATTACCAAATTCAAGAAGGTGATAGAATTGCGATTTACAAAATTGGATGGAAAGAAGTTCAGGATTATGAAATCTTTGATTGGGCACCTACAAATACAACAGATATGGAAATTCCATTTCATTTTAAAGGTAACTATTATTAGGCATCCTTATTTTATGTCACAAAAGATATGTATATGTGTATTTTAAAAAATATAATTAAATTATATAATAGAAAATATAATTTAAATGTATCTTTAAACATAATTATAATTTTAGGATCAGTTTTACCAAAAAATCTTCAGAGTCTTTACCAAATATGTTATATAAGTGGAGATAATCAAGTTAAAGGTGCAAGTACACCATTTCATATTCAAGCATTAGATATATCTGTGAACAATACATTACAGGAGCACACTAATCTAAATAAAAACATATTTAAAGATTGTAAACAAATATTGGTTCAGCATCAAAGGGACATTGAAAATTGTAACATAAAACTATTAAAAATGATAAATAATTGTATTGCTCATCAACAGTCCCAATATAATGATATATTTGGTAAACAAGAATTATATACAAAATTGATATCTGATCAGAAAGATGAGATTCAAAACTTGAGAGATAAAATTATTAAGATTGAAGAAGATTATCAAAAATTATATGCTGAAAAAAATCAAATTCAAAATAAATATGAATCTTTAAAGATGCATATCGAAATTAAGAAAAAAGTAGACGGACAAAACTTAGAAGATAACCAGAGTAAGGATAATGCTTGTTTGGATATAAGTATTAGTGATGAATTTGATGTAGGTTTTTTTGAATTCCAATCAATTCCTCAGTTTCCCGCTATTTCGGAAGGTTTATTTTAACATGTTTAGCTATTTTTATATGTGAATATATTTATTGTGTATAGTACTATAATCTACATTTTTATTTTGATATTCTAGATATGCAAAAAATAACATTTTGTTGTGTAATTACTTAAAGACGAATAAAAATGTTATTCTTAAAAAAAAAATGTTTTCTTTTAAGTCACCAAAAGGTACAAATGGTAGATTTTTATACTCACTAATTTAATTTTGGAATGAAGCTTTTGTGATCACTCTTTGTGAACTTCCTTTCATATTTTAGTTGTGTTTATGAACTAAAACTAGTAGACGTTTCGCAAAGAATGCAAATTGCATGTTTATGCTTACTCTAGCTACAGCAATACTTAAAACGGCTTAGTGTTCAACCGATAAGAGCCATGATTTTTCTTGTTACATTGGACAATTAAAAAGTCGATAAGCCGATTCTCAAAAGCCTCTCGATGTTTTCTCTCAAAGTAACCTTATAGAGTCGTTAAAACCTTGATTATTGAACTGAATGTTGTGGCCAGTGTTCGGTCAAAGTTGACTGGACTGTGCCCATACTTTCACATCGTTGATGTCCTTTTATCCGTATACTTATAATTATCCCAGTTTTTCCTATGTACACTAGCAAAGATCCTTGTACACCTGTCATCTTTAAATGACACCTATCTTTAGATCAGGAATTGTTTGAGATATCTTGATGTGTAGATTGAATAACAAAAAAGAATAACTTTGATGTTGTGTATCATGTCAATGCTGTTTGTTCCTGAAAGAAACAGGAAATAATTATTATTATTACGCTCTTTATATTAGATGAGCATTGAATTTTATTGCTAATTTGGTCAACTTTTTATGTATATTCCTCAAGCTGTATACGTTTATTAAGTTCACTATCTTTAATGATCTATTCTGTTGAATTTAGTTCGGATTTGATGAAGGCTCTATAAATTAACGAATTTAGAATGGATGGATGACGTTTAGGGGATTCACGGGGAATTGAATGTTGCGAATTCTGTCTAAGACGGAAACTGATTTAATTTGTCCCTTTCAAATGATAAAGGTGTCGTACATACCTAAACCAGGTAGATTCTAGAGGCGTTTTGGCTAATGCTTTTTTTTTCAATTATATGTGAGCATACGCCGTTTATTGGCCGTAAGCAGTTGGGATACGGCCTTCTTTGAATATTCCAAGAAATATGGAGATCCCCTCCCCACACCTAATAATGTTGAGCGGCCGCCAAATCAGGACGGCCTTGCTACGAGTATGGCCTGAGGAAGAAGGAAGAGTCCTAATTAAAGGGCAATTGAATGATCTTCTGAGTTGGCTTCTCGAATAAACCATAATAGAATTCAATAGTTTTATTATAAAAACCACGTGCCCACCCTCCATTCTCACATCAGAAGTGGGATTCGAGTGGTAATTTATAATAGTGTTTTTTGTGATTTTAGAACAAGTTGAAGAAATCGGGCCGTACTAATTTCACAAAAATCTTGATCTGTTGTCAGCATCCAATCCGAAAATTGATGAATGAACTTATAGATCAATGTCTGTATCAATCAATATCGACGAGAAATGGGTGTTGACCGAGAAACTGTAAGTGTTATCTGTCCATATTTTTAAAATACCCCAGAGTTTAAATTCTGGTAATCGTATATTAATTTCTAAATTAGTAGGAAAATAGTTTTGACATCAATCTTTGTTACAAAATACGAGAATTTAGTTTTATATTACATAGACCTACCTTTGCTATTTCCAAAATTTGAATAGACGAAAATATAATACATTATAAAATCAGGAAGCTAATACTTTAATAATATTTTATTATGCATTTTACATACGTTTGCAAATATTTCCAATTGTCAAACGGTGTAATTACACATAATTATGTCAGTTGCTTTTCTTTAATTAAAATATCTCTTAAAATAAATTAATTCCGAGTCGAACTAATATTCAAAAATTATTCTAGAGCTTAAATGGAAAATAATTGAGGTTTATTAATGTTTTAGTTCTGTTCATTACCGCACATTAAATATTAAGTAATACTTTACTGTAATTAATAATTTACTTGTAATTAATCGTTAATCGTATTTTCCTTAAAAGTGTTGAGATTTTTCTGTCAAATTTATGTTAAACCTAAACTTGATACAAAATTCAATTAATTATATTTTTATTAATCCTGGTTTGTCGTTACTAAATAGAACTTATATTAGGCGATAATTATTTGTTTTCATTGTTTTGCATTATATTATTGAGTTTGCGGGGTATGTAAGATTATTTAAATAATAATAATAATTTTTATTGTTTAATTTTCATAGAAATATAACGCAAATGAAAATTTAAATGTTTATAGGAGTAATATTAATTCAATTCTATGATTTAAAATTCACCAAACTCGTCAGTAAATTGTATGAGGTCACGATTTTATTGTCTTCAACTTCTCTGTCTGTTATTTAACTTCAACTATTATCGTTTTTCAATCTTAGTTAAATTGTTTTAAATTCAACAATTAGTAGTATTTTCTATAGCTTCTGTAGAATTCATTGTTGAAGTAATGTTCTCTAAAAGTAACAGATATTATTTGTGCTTTACGTTTTGAAACATTGTAAATCGCTGATAACTTATTAAAGAATTAAGAAACAATATTAAAAAAAAAACAGATCTAAGTATCATCTAGTTTTGATATCGAATCTTTTATTGCTTTAAAACATTCAGATAGCTAATCTGATAATTTTCTCTTTTACCATATGATTTAAATATGTTATGTGTGAAAATGTGTCAGCTTGTCCTATAAAAACAAAAGATGTTTGTTAAAAACTAATAATATTCAAAATTCTATTTCAATCCCTCTGTATTCTTTTATTACGTATTTTATGAGTGATAAGATTATCAAAGAGTCTAGGCGACATAAGAAAAGTATAATCCGATGCCTTCTTAGTTTGTTTTTTTTTACTTCAAACAAAGCATCGATTGAGTGGCCAATTTGTGGCTTTTCTTAGTATTTTCAAGTCTTATTAAAATTGCTGCTATGCATTCTTGAAATTTAGTTATTTTTTTTTACTTTCTGGGTATTATTTCCATACAAAGATTCTTGATAACTAAATACCATACCGAATAAATAATTTGAAACAGATTTGTTGCTTAATAATCATTTTAGTTATATTGAGAAGATAATTAAGGCATTAATGCAATAAAATCATAGATATTTAGTTTATAATATTTCATGGACTTCTCAGTTTAAAAATAAAATTTAATTTTATGCAAAATATTAAATTACACTTGCAGAGTTACTCCTAGATAGTTCTTAATTATTAAAGTAATTTGGATTAAAATAAAATTGGATTGTTTGGAAATCTGCGGTAATAAATTATTAAGATAATTGCAAAACTAAGCACGTTATTTAAATTTGTTTTCTTGGACACAATAAAAGGATTTTAAAGAAGGTTACTGAACATGTTTTGAGTTTTTCTTTCTAATTTCATATTAGTCGAATCGTGTTAACGTGGTAAAAAGAAACTTTTAATAGTCCCGTCATAAATGAATCTCTCTATAGTAAATTAAAGGGATATTTCCTTTATAATCAATTCTAGATTTAAAATAAAAGTCTATTGAATTTAAAGTTGTAAGGAATTATCAAGTTTTACTAGATTTCTTGACATTTATATTTTTGTAAACTTTGTTAGATTATATGACTAAATTATAACATATAAAGATAGAACTTTTTACTGAAACTTATAAAAAGGAACAAAATCGAAAAGTAACTTGGTTATTTGGAGACTTGGTCATGTCAAGAGAAGCATACTTAAATTAATAGACTTTTGACCTTTTTTATTATTTTCATTATTACAAAGTTGACGAGCTGTAAACTTGTCAGAATGACCGAGCGGTTTATTGTGAGTTTAATAGTTAATTATTATTTCGTTTTTAGTTTTTATAGATGATTACCACTTGCCACATCGCTTATCCGCGATGAACTTGTCAAATTACAAGTAAAAGGATGTCATTGGAATTATGGAATTGGAATCAAATTTAAATTCTAAGATGATTTGATTCCTTGAGTTTAATTTTGTTGTATTGTCTATATTTGTAATCATAGTGATTATTATATGATTATTTTTATGGATTTATTTTTAAACTTGAAAATTTATTAAATTGTAATTTGCAGAAGACATCTGACCAACTTCTTGTTAAATAAATGTCGTATGAAAAGAGGTCGAATATTTCAATCACCGATTGCAATTATAGGAGAGTTGTTACAGTTACACCCAAACCTTGATCAGAAGAGTAATTATATCGCGTGAGTACATCTAATTATCTAGGCCTGTGAGCATAAAAACAAAGAAAACAAATTCCGTTTAAATAATAAAAAAAGGAAAAACCAGTTAAAAAAAAAAGAAATTCCGTTTAAATATAAAAAGGAAATTCCATTTAAATGTAACAAAATATATTCCGTTAAAAAAAGAAGAAATTCCGTTTAAATAAAAAAAAGTAATTTCGATTAAAAAAAATATCAAGGATAAAGCAATCTTTTAGGATATGATTAAAGATAAATAAAAAAAATAAAAATAAAAAAATTAAATATCGAGGAGCTAATGTTTGAAGTTGAGATTAGCATGTACGATTAAAATATAATAACAAAAAAATTAAAAAAAAAGAGAAAAAAAATTGAAATATTGAGGGGCTAATGTTTGAAGTTGAGTTTAGCATGTACGATTAAAATATAATAAAAAATGAATACAAAAAAATAAAATAAAAAATAAATAAATAAAAAAAAAATAAAAGTAAATAAATAAAAAAAATGTCTTTGCGTGGTTAAAATCGTTTCAGCACTCTGACTGATGGCAGCTGCTTTGCCACTGATGTTCTTGAACGTGGCCTATGGCAGTTTGCTTTGCCACTGATGTTCTTGTAAGTAGCCGATGGCAGCTTGCTTTGTCACTACTGTTGTATACTACATGGGCGATGGCAGTTTGCTTTGCTACTGAAGAAAAAAATCGAAGTTGAAATGTTTTTGCCACCACCCGTCTTGAACGTGGCCGATGGCAGTTTGCTTTCCTACTGAACCCAAGAAAAAAGGCAAAGTTGAAATGTTTTTGCCACCACCCCTCTTGAATGTGGTCGATGGCAGCTTGCTTTGCCACTACTGTTGTATAGTACGCGGGCCACGGCAGTTTGTTTTGCCACTGAACCAAAAAAAAAAAAATATGGTCAAAAAAAATATGGTGTTTTTGCCTCCACCCCATCCTGCCAAATTAAAAATAATTAAAACCTACCTCAATATCTCAAAGTATTGAAATTGAATAATGTTGCTAAGATTGCAATGTTAAAATGTATTGAAATCATTTCTGAATTATTGAAATGACGATTCTGATTAATATAAATTTGATGTTATGTCTTAAGTATGTTTCGCCAAAGATTCTTTTACTCCTTTTTGTTTCGTAGCCAAACTAGAGTCATAATTAAAGGGCAATTGAATGATTTTCTGAGCTGGCTTTTCGAATAAACCTTAATAGAATCCAGTAGTTTTATTATAAAAACCACGTGCTCACCCTCCATTCTCACATATATATTTCGTTATATTTAATGTAATTAATAGTACTAACGACTTTGTAACGATGTGGTGAACATTTGTATTTTTAAATGTAAAAAATCAATTTAATTTATAATCTTCATTTTATTTAAAAACAGATCGACCCAAATTACATCCAAATTTATTGTTATAAGTAAAATTATTTTTGGTTAGCTATATTTTGCCACTATTTTGAAAAATATGATTTTTTATTAAGAGATTATAGTAATTTTCTTTCAATAGTCTAATTAATTAATTCCATCTACTTATTAATAATACATTTGCATAATGCTGTTAAAATTATTTAAGACATATATGCAATAAATTATTTATTTAAGTGCCCAGTTAATAATACAAAGTGATAAGAACCTATTTCTATTTATCAACATATACCATTACATATAATGAATTTTAATGGACAAGTATTTTAGGTTCATTTTAAACTAGACCATGTTATCAAGTAAACTGCCCTTGGCCTTAGTATGTTATTTCAATATATTTGGATGTATCCATTGTAAGGAATCATTATTTGGAACAGTATTAAATATCTTCAGTTCAACAAATAATAATTCAGGAAGTAAGTACTCAGAATGAAACATTTTAAAACGTTTATGTTTGTACAAAATATTAATTTTCAGGTAATTTCCCTTTTTTCAAGGAATTAAATAACTTGTCGAAGCTGTCAACAGACTTTTTGTATGGTGATTATGTCGGAGTCTTAATTGATAGTCTTAATCTGTCTCTTCAACTGCACTTAAGAACTAGTTTGAAAGTAATACTCCAAATGTTGAAGAATATCCTCGTGTCAATCCACCCAGTTTACTTGACTACCATGAAATATTTTACAGTATTAATGAAAAAAAAGTCGCTATTAACAAAAAAAATGTCGTTACTAATGAGATTATATAAAAAAAACTCTTAGGATGGATCCAAAAATTGGCTACATAATACAACTTAAACGCAATTGTGTTTTATTTAGCCAAATTACATAACAACGTCAATATTATTTGAATATATATTAAGCAGCAATCAAGAATTTATTTTTAGATATGTAAATAAGATAAAACATAAGGATATTGGAAAACAAAAACAAAAAATACAAAACTCTTGAAGACCAAAGAAATATTCATCATCACGAATTACTACTTATTCTGTGATAAATCCCCACCAACCTTATATATATATATATATTAATTATATGTCGTCAAAATTCTGCAGGCGGATTGGTTCATGCAAACTCACATAGAAAGAGATAAATACAAAGCAAAAATAACAAGGCCAACTGTATCATGATAATTATTAGACCTTTGGACTGAATGGTATTTTTGAGGAATTTTAAATAGGCGTTCGGTCTTATTCAGGAGACATTAGTCCTTCGCCTGTGTTAGTTTACAGCCAGTAAAAAAATAGTTATAATGTCGTTTCGTTCAATAAGTAAATTGGTAGGATGTAAAACTTCGGCAGCTTTTATCGATAATGTCTTTAAAACACACAATGTGAGGTTATTTTCATCTCCTGCGGGAGGTAAGTAAGCCTGTTAAACAATATTAGTATGTCTAGAAATAATATAAAAATATAGTTTTATGTTGGTTCAATTCAGTTCTCTCATGACAAGAAATTGGCTATTTCATTTATGTAATTTTAAAATTACTCGTTGGCATTTCTTATATTATTATTTACATCAACGTTGATTGTTGTATGCAGAAGAGTAAAATTCAGTTAATTCTATTAGACAGGATATGTTTCAGACAACTTCGAATTTATCAAAACTAGTACTGTGGGCAGCAAGAATAATGTAGGTGTTATAACTTTAAATCGTCCAAAAGCTCTAAATGCTCTTTGCAATGGACTAATGTTAGAAGTCGCAAAAGCTCTGGATGGCTTTGAAAGTGACAGTAATATTGGTGCCATTGTCATTACGGGTAGTGAAAAAGCATTTGCTGCTGGTGCTGATATTAAAGAAATGCAAAACAACACTTACTCTCACTGTATACGTACCAGTTTCCTGGAGCACTGGAACAGAGTCAGTAAAACTGCTAAGCCTGTTTTAGCAGCAGTTAATGGATATGCTGTAAGTGTTAAATATTTCTTTCTGAAATGTAAACAAATCATGATAATTTCATACTATATTTTTATTGTAAATTATTATAAATTTATAGCTAGGAGGTGGCTGTGAATTGGCTATGATGTGTGATATAATCTATGCTGGTGAAAATGCAAAGTTTGGACAACCAGAAATATTAATTGGTACTATTCCGGGTGCTGGTGGTACTCAGAGGCTACCTCGTTATGTGGGAAAATCAAAAGCAATGGAAATAGCTCTTACTGGTAATACCATTTTAACGGATATACTGATTCAAAATATATTTGTAAAATGTCTTAGGTTGCCAAATACCAGCTCAGGAAGCAGAGAAAATGGGTCTAGTAGCTAGAGTATTCCCTGTTGATAAACTACTGGATGAAGTTGTAAAAGTTGGAGAGAAAATAGCAAGCAATTCACCTCTTATAACAAGAATGTGCAAGGAATCAGTAAATGTAGCATTTGAGACTACTTTGGCTGAAGGTCTCCACTTTGAAAAACGCATGTTCCATGGTACGTTTGCTACCAAAGACAGGTTAGAGGGAATGACTGCTTTTATTGAAAAAAGACCACCTAATTTTACAAATGAATAATCATACACAAAAAATAAATCTTTAGCTAAAAATAATTTATTTTCCTTAACCAATTTCAAATAATATCAATAAATCCAGAATTTATCATATAATATTATATATAACCATGGAAAGTTCAAATAAATGTTTCATTTAATACAATAGCATGTAATATTAAATAAACATTACATGTTCCCAGAACCAATTGAAAAGTATTTTAAACATTAAAAATGCAATTATGCCCATGGTTTTGTTAAACCTTCCTCAAAGTTCCCCATTTCTTTTCGTAATAAAGCTTCACAGTCACCGACATTGACAGGAAAGCTAATCTCTTTATGTAAGTAAGTGAGTATCAATGCATTGTTGATTTTAAGTGCTTGTAATGGATTTAACTTCTTCATGAACCAGTTTAACCAGTATCCTATTAGAAGTACAGAATCAGTTTGACTTTCATGAGTAGTATGCCTGTAAATCACACCAAAATAGTTAACATAACAGAACATATTAAATTAAGGTATTTTAGTACTTTATTGTGTACATAATTCTTCTTGTTTCTGAAGCATGTAGCAATTTCGACATAGCTTCGACATTCGCTGCAATGTGGAAAGTTTGCGTATTTATAAACAATAATGGCTGTTGAACTTTTTCCTCCAAATGCTCACTTTTAACAGGAAACATCCAAGGGTCCAAAAGAATACCAAATCTAAAATAATTAAAGGTGCTTACTATAATATATTTAAGAGTTGTTCATTTATTATGTAAGACAATTTTTTTACCCCTCCCCTTTATGTAAAAAAATACAATCAGTTATTTTTATCCATCTTCCCTCATTCAGTTCTCCATCGCATTTTAAAATTACATTAACCCATTTTTATTGAAAAATTGGACCTGGATATCCATAAATAATCCTTATATGTTTAACATAATAATTAATATAGTGTACATAAAACAAAGTTAATAACACAATGCATACCTAAATTCTGTTATTTTGGATAAAGTATATAAAGTAGTAGCAGCTCCAAATGAATGACCCATCAAACATAAATTATTCATATCCAAATTTCCACCTAAATCTTTAAGGTCAAAGTCATACCCTAAATCTTTATGAAGGGGAGTGTCGTCCAGAACATTGTGTGGTATTATACCCTGATGGAGTTGCTTTAAAAAGTCTAATACTTTAGCGCACTCGCTGTACCGAATCTTGACCTGCTCGTTCCGAGTTTTATGATGTTCTCTACCTAATTTTACATGCTTGAATTCGACGTGTGTTCTCAAGTCGACTTCTGCGTCTGATCGTGTAGCATAATAGAAGGTATTACAAGCTGAATTGTCTCTAAACATTACAAATATAGAGTTTTGATTTTTAATAATGTATATATTACCGATGCTCTAAAGCAAGAATCAAAAATCCTCTAGATGCTAATTCGCAACAAATATTGCTGTATAGAAATCTATTTCCTCCTAATCCATGAGACAAAACTATGCATTTTAATTTATTATTGTTAATTTTTATTTTGGCGCCATATACTGCTGGTATGACAATATGCTCTAAAATAAATTTGTTTAACAAAATATTCGTTTTAAATATAACTTAATGTCACCTGACCACCAACATACACATCTCAGTACAAATGGGTACAACATTAATACCTTGGATATACCATATAAGTAACTATCATCTGGTATCCATGTTTTCCATCTATTATTTGACTATAAAACAAACAAAATCAACATAGGAGTTAAAATATATAATATGTAGTATCGTGGTGTATATAGTGCTTTTTTTATATATAGTATATGTATTGAAGTATAAACGAAGTATATAAATAAGGAGTTTTAATTAACAACGTATTACAAACTAGAAAAGCTTAGAAACAGGTGAATAATCATTGGATAATAAATCAAATAACAATTATCTTTAAAATCCTTCTTTAATAACCATTATTAATAATTTAATCTCTCTTTTTATTAAGCAATCAAGTCATGCAACCCAATATACACGTAATTATTCTAATCAGAAATTCTCTATAATATATCTTTATAATTACTTTTTATATTTTATTATATACCAACTTATTCTCATAAAATTACTAATTAATTTTACTTACTACCCTTTCTTCTGGGTTTTGTTCCGAAGGATAATAAAGTCGTACTAATGAACTTTCTTTTCCATAATTTAACATTAAATCAACCATTCCTGGAACATAGGGACCTAAAAATGTCAAATTTATTTAAAATCATATAATACACATTAAAACATTATTTAATGACATTCAACTCAAGGACTGTGTGAGAAAACGCGGGAAAACATACTATAAAACGCCTTTATTAAGGAAGTAAGGCATTCTACAAATTTATCTACAACATACTTGTTAATATAGTAAATTTTGTTACCTGAAGCTAAAGGTAGGTGTTTTGTTAAACCACTAAACCAGCCCATATTGTTTTTGGTAATGGACTTATAACTGAATAGCAAAAATAGTTTCTGAGAAAACAGGTTATGTGTTGTAAGTTGTTAACAAAGTTTATATACGTTAATGATGGTCGGGGTCAAGGTTCTGATTATTCATACAAATTTTATTTTGATTTAATTTTATTCATATATAACCGTCAGCTGTTTTCATATCCGTTATTTTTTATGCTTAAATATAATGGGAATTTATTTACAGAAAACGTCTTTTATTATTATAAAAAAGCATTTTCTAAAAAGAGTTACAATGGAAGGTGTGATTACAATGGCTAATGGTATGAAACGAACGGCTGCTTCGCCAAACGCTTCACCTAGTAAAAGAACAAACTTTGTGGGAATTTCTCCAATGAAAGAGCTTACTAATGTTAAAACCCCAACTGACAGGCCTTTTAGAGTATCTATTGAGGGAAATATAGGGGCAGGAAAGTCAACTTTGATTAAGTATTTTCAAGGAATGGATGGATTAGAAACTTATGCAGTAATGTTTCTAATTTTTCCTTTCAATAATTTTTGCAATAAAGTGTTACTTTGTAGGAACCTCTTGAATGGTGGAGAAATGTAGATGGTCATAACTTACTGGAATTAATGTATACTGACATACATGAGTGGCTCAAAGTGTTTCAAAGTTATGTTCAATTTACAAGACTAAAAGTTCAAACAACACCCCCAAAAAGTAGCTCAACTAGAGTTCAAATGTTTGAGAGGTTGTCTATTAGATAATCATATTTGCTATTATTTAAGAAATTTATTTTAAAGATCAATACAGAACAATCGATTCTGTTTTATGGAACAAGCCAGTCGTGATGGTTATTTACACCCTGCTGATTATTCAGTTTTAGATCAATGGTTTAAGTGGATACAAGCAAATGTTGATATTAGTTTAGATTTGATAGGTATGGAAATATTCTCAGTTTGAAGATTAAACATTAAACAGTTTTAGTTTACTTAAGAAGTACACCAAAAGTTGTCTATGAAAGAGTTAAGGCAAGAAGGAGGCCAGAGGAATTAGGATTATCCTTGGAATATCTAGAGGGACTCCATGAAAGCCATGAACAGTGGTTGATGACTGATGATGAAAGGTAAGAGATATTTTAGCAAAACATCATTATTGGCTTTTAACTCTAAAATAAATAGTATAATACTTTTTTAATAGGATTAATACTATCCCTGTCCTTGTGTTGGATGCTGACCAGACCTTAGATGATATTGTGAAGCAATACAAAGTCAATGAACACAAAATATTAGGTTTGTTTTATTACATCACTTTATTAAGTGTGGCACTTGATTGTATAAGATACTTTGAAGTAATGTGGCATAGTGAAAATTTGATGTGTATATAGGAGGATTTTAAGTTATCCATGGTTAAAGAAAGTGGCTATTTTTCTATACACCTTCGAGGCGTGAATATTGTTAGTCTATCTTATAACAGCTTTAGTATTTTAAATACATTGCTTAAAGTACATTTTGCGCGCTTCTTCTCAATATTTATTAACTATTGTATTGATTATCAGTAATTGTTGGTTGCACATGTTTAACTAAACTATATATCTCTTGCTTTTGAGAAATTTTATAAAGGTACTTAAAGTTTGTATAGTAACATTTCAAGTTAAGTACTTGTTCAATACAATCAAAGAGTATACTTATAGTAGTGACTTATTTAAAAATCTTTAAAAGTAAACACTGCTCTTAATGTTCTCTATGATATAAAACTTCCGTGTATATTTTATTTATAGGTTACGAGAGAAAGGGCACACAGCCTGTAATTAAGGAGGAAAAGGAAAGAATTAAAAGAACACTAAATTTGTAGCAAGTCAAATCATATATTAGGTAACACATATTATTCTTGTTGTTTTAATACACAATGAATTTTGTAATAAATCATTTCACAAGTATTGTAGGTGGAATTTTAACCTATTAATGACTGGAATAATTAAAGTAATTTTTTAACACAAAATATATATTTAAACTCAGTTTAAAAGGCAAAAATTAGCAGTGGAATAACTTTTATGCAGCCCATTTAAGGCATCTAGTATCCATATGTGTCTCCATACAGTGAATACTGCAATACCTAGTTCCACAAGATAAACAATTATATTGTCCCAGAAAGCCACAAACTGCACAAAAATGTCTAGGAGGTAACTGTGATTCCTCACACTGTATATCCATATAAGATGGACGTCCTTTAAATTCTGATTCAGTTCTATCTTCATCCACTAATTGTTGAAAATTCTTACGATATTTAAACTGATAATAATCAACTAAAAAATGTAATGAAGCAGATATTTAACAAAATAAAAACCTGATTACCTGATCTTTCCTTTCTTTTAGCTCTACTACTTCTATGTTCTAAATTGTCTTCAAATTTTGGTACTTTTTTACTCATAACTAAATCTGCATGAGGATCTTCATGATAATTATCAGATTCAAGCATCTCCATAACCTTCCTCTGTCTTCTTTTCCTCTGGCTTTCATCAATAATACGCCGTTTATCATGTTCTTTTAATCTATTGGACCCACGAAGGGTACCCTTTGATATGGTCATTGTTGGTTTTTTAAAAGAAATTTTGCTTTATTCTATAGATTTCTTATGATTTACCTAAAATTGTATAACTAATTTCCCTTTTCTGCCAGAGGAAAGCTAATTTGATCCATTAAATCATCAATTTTTGCTTGAAGTGTGTCCAAAATATCAGCAGAAATAAATAAATGGTTTTCGTCTAGGTCTTGTATTATGAATTTCCTTCCAAGTTTTACTGTTTCATCTAAATGTAGTAAAAATTGTTTCATAGCCTGGTCACTACAAAATGGCAAAGCATGAGTAGAGGACAATCGAAAAAACTAATAAAACGCCAAAAATTATACCATTGTTTTTATATCTACTTGTTTAGATGATTCGGAGTGTGCAATGTTTATATATAATCTTAGCTATAGAGAGATAATATATAGGATTTCAAGAAGAAAATTATGCTTACCATCTGACTAAAACTCCTTTCATAACATTTACCATCTTGATATGTAAAAATAATTAACTTCATTTTTTTAAAGCCAAGATAACCTATTAAAATCTTCTTTTGCGTTCGAATATTTGCTAACAGTAGAGCGGTAATTTTAAATTCACATTTGTCAAAAATGATAAACATACGCAATAAGGAGCTAGCTCCGATATTAAAAAAATATAAACTGGTATTTTTGGGCGAGCAAAGTGTTGGTAAAACTTCAATGATAACTCGTTTTATGTACGACAGTTTTGATACAAATTATCAGGCAACTGTAGGTATAGATTTCTTGTCAAAAACTATCTATTTTCAAAATAAAGTCGTACGTTTACAACTATGGGACACCGCAGGCCAAGAACGTTTTAGGTCTCTTATACCATCGTATATTCGAGATTCCCAAGTTGCAATAATAGTATATGATATTACAAACGCACTTTCATTTGAACAAACTATAAAATGGATCGACGATGTAAAAAGTGAACGTGGTTCAAATGTATTAATAATTTTAGTAGGAAATAAGGTAATGACGGTTAATACTGATATAACGTTATATTATTAACCATTTTTGCAGGTTGATCTAGAGAGTCTTAGAGAAGTGACCATAGAAGAAGGCCAAAAATTGGCAAAGAAGCTAAATATTCCTTTTATAGAAACAAGCGCTAAGTGCGGTTATAATATCAAACAACTATTTGCTAGAATAGGTGACTCTTTACCAGTTATAGATCCAGATTTAAAAACAGGGAACAAATTACAAGAGGTACCTTTAGAAAATTCAGAAGGAACTATTAAACCAGAGAAAAACTATTGTATTTGTTAAATAAGTTACATTAACAAGTTACTAGAATCACCTATATATTGATCATCAAATATGACTCTGCAAATAATTTGTTATTAGTTATAATTACAATATATATAGTTATTTATGTTTTTTCATTTTTTTCTTTCAGCTTCTCTTCTAGTTCATCAAAAACCTGCTCACTCACAGCATCACACTTATCTGTTACTTGCTCCACAGCTACAACTTCTGGGATATAAAACTGTAACATATTTTGTACTCCATTTTTAAGAGTAACTACTGAGCTAGGACAGCTTGAGCATGAACCTTGCATTTTTAACTTCACTATTCCATCTTCATAGCCCATAAATATTATATCACCTAAAGTTATATTTAATATTATTAAAAACCTACTATACAATTTTGTAAAATATACAGGGTGAGTCATCTGTCATTTTTTGTTTTGTGTTGATTATTGCAACTTCCATAACATTACTATATTTGATATTAACAGATTTGTTAGTTTAAAATCCTTTAAAAAATGGAAGTTGAATGGATTTTTTGGTCAAATGGCCAACCCTCTATTCATGCTTATTAAAAAAAAAAAAACAACCTCCATCCTCTTGCACAGTGGGTCTTATTCTTGTATCCAACAATTCTTTAATCATTTGTACCGTTTCATCGTCATCATCATTAATTTCTATAAAAGCAAGTAATAAGGTAAATAAGAAAAATATATAATCTACTAACGGGTGTCCATATTTGGTTTGGCTTCATTTAACACAGGTAAATTAGTGGCAAAAAAATCCATTATTGTAGCAAAAATTTCAGGTTTGATTATTTTCCATTCCACATCCTCTTCAGATTTAGTTATTGTAATGAAATCTGGACCCAGAAACACACTCTTTACTCCATCAATACGGAATAACAATTTTCCTAGTGGGGAACAATAAGCATCTTGTGGTTTTGGAAAATCAATTGTTTGTCCTGGATCAAGTATCTTTACGCCAGGTATAAATTTAAGACTATTTGGATTTGGAGTTTCTTGAGTTTGAATAAACATGTATAGTTGTTTACTAGTAAACACCTTGCGTTTTTCATTATCACTGAATTTTAGTAAACTGAAATTTGGAAACATTGAATGAAATAATTCCAACGAATATTAAAATTTACCTTTGAAAAACATTATTAGGGGCAGAGCTTTTAACACAACTATTTGATATTCTTATGAATCCACGTAACATTTTTGAAAAAAAGTCTACACTTTGTTAGTCTCCGATATACATACGCTTAAGGTTAGTTCCAGCTTGCATCTTCTTTTTAGAAAAAGTTATTAAAAATATAAGGGAGAATTAATCTTAAAAAATTAAACAAATAAATAACTAATTAAATTTTAATACAATAATTACATATCATCTTATAAAGATATTTTATTTTAAAATTAAATATAAAGTGACAAAGCTATACTCCTTTCCTCCACTTCTCTGCTGTTGCAAATTCTGTCATCGGTTTTCCACTAATTCCACAAGTGCCTATACCGACTCGTCCATTAACTGTATCTGGAGATGCAAATATACTTCTCGTTTTTAACCCACTTTTTTTAGTTTTGATAGCCTTATTAGCAAAAGCTAACCATTTCTTCTTTTCGACTTCCCGTTCTTCTTCAAGTTCTTTAAACCTTTGTTGTTTTTTTAGTTTTTTCTTTTTTAAGTACTCTTTGTTAATCTTGCTTTTTTTAAATTTCTCAGCTTCTGTTAATGTCCTTTTTTGACCAGTAAATTCTCTTAGTTCTGAAAGTACCGCAACACCACGATTTTTATATGTTTCAAATGTCACATTCACTTGCCCATTTGGATTAATCACATCAATTTTAGCTTCATAATATTGTCCATCTTCACTCCATTTTGCCATACAGACGTCTCCAACTCTCCATATTTTTTTATTTTTATTCTGAGCAACAAATTCTTCGACTGCTAACAATGATCTTGTTATTTCATCTTCCTCTTCAACAATGGCAACAGGTTCTGTATATTCTGGCAAATTAGCAGCCTCCTCAGCTTTATTTTTCAGATCTAAAGTTAATTCAATTACTTCCTCTAAGTCAACTTTCAGCTTCTTTAGTTCTTCATTATTTGGATCAGATAAAAGAGCTGCTTCTACTTGTTGAAGCTGGAGCTGGTAGTTTTGCAATTCGTCACTCATTATTATACCTTTTATTGAAATAAATAGGTTACCTGTGAAGTTATTTACACCCAAGTAATTACAATTAAATATTTTCTAGTTATTTTACACCTTTTCCTCCTCTTTGCCTCTTAATAACACACTTGTTTTTATGACTGAATATAAAAATGACAGCTCGGCTGCCATTATGATTGACATTATAGATACCACAGAATACCGAGAGATATTTATTTTTTGAGATTAAAAAATAAAGGTATTTCTTAAATATAATTAGATTTGATTAATAGCATGATTAAAAATTTGAAAACTATTTTTTTAATTTGTTTTAATAGTTATGTTTTAATTATTTTTAGTCAACCTTTAAAATGATACTTGATGTTAAAAGTTCAGTACTTTTTAAAATATTTAGAAAATATTAAAATGTTTATTAAAAATATTATGGGCCAATATATAAATATGGATATATCTTTGTAAAATATCAATATTTTTACCGATTGTTGCAAAGAACATTTCGATATATTTTTTCCATGTATCAATATTTTTTCTCGGCGGCCGACAAAATTGATATTTTCCTTACAGGAGTCTATAATAAAAATATAGAAATACTAGAAAACTACTTATGGTGCGCGTACGATAGATATTTAAGCTAACAAATCAAATTTTCGGAATACCGATCATAGCACCATTCACATATTGGATGTACAAACATTTTCTCCAGAGACTCCTATTGAATTATCTATCTATTAGTTTATGCCATAGAAAAAATAGAAATTTCACGGTATAGGCGACCTTGGGGAAATGTTTTGTTTAGTTCAATCAACTGTAGCGCTGCGATCGCAAATTGTGATTGGCAGTTTAAATTCCAGGTGCCGCCACTAACATGAAATGTGATTGGTCGATCAAATTGTGTGAAATCAGCATTTTCTATGGGCGTCCATTTTTATGTTTGTTGTTTGTAGGTTATGGTTTTTGTTTAGATCACGAAATTTTCGTTTTACGTTGTGTATATTTTCTGTTTTACATTAATTATTATGGGGTAATAATATAAAAATTGATGACAATACGTCAGTGTAGTAAAAGATGTAGTGTACCGGGGTAAAATTCTACTACGGAAATTAGACATCGTTTCCCAAAGAATGATCTTGCTCCTTTCCAAAAATGGGTTGATCAAGTAAATAGTAGTAAGTTACCTGGATAAACCACAATGCAAATATATCAACGTCATGGTGTTTGTTATGGACATATTAGTGAAAAATTTAGAATTATCCTTCCTTCACAAACAGGTATTTGGGTAAATGCATATCCATCATTGGTTTTATCAGGTACATATAAAATTATCTATCTACTACATGTCTGTTTATATATTGTTTGTTTACAGAAATTCAAAAACTTATGAAGATGTTAGTAGTAATAAAATTCAATTAATCTACCAACTTGTTCGTTGTCAGTCTGATGTCTCTACATAAAGAAGTCTTACAAGAAGGTAATAATTAATATAACTGGATAATTAGTAGTAATAAATACTACTTTTAATTATAAAATATCCTTAAAATATTTGCAATACTTTAACTTTTTAGAACAATCAGTGTTCAATCATTTTATAGTAGAGGAATTATATATTTAAATTTGATTGCCTTGTTAAGAAAATATTTGTTATGGTGCCATCAATTAAAAATTTAATTGCTACTTTTAGGGGATTTATTAACTTAAAGAAATCTATTTTGTCTAAATTTACAAATAACTATATTTGTTTAACAAATCTTAACCAAGATTGCTTAAAGATTTTTGTTGGATCTATTAGAGGTCATAGAGGTAGAAACAGCATCCTTCACCTAGTATGTTCGAGAAATTTTTAAAAGGGCTCACCATTTCAATTTTTTCACATCATTCTCCCGGAGAAAATTGTGAAGAAGATGAACATGTTAGATAACTTATATTCTTTTTTAACGGGAGATCTAGTACCACTTGAGGTTGTTAAATGACCAGTTGAGTCTATATTTTCAGTTCCAGAGAATTTTGTTCTGAGGAAAACAAAAGTCTAATATTGTATTTTAGTCTTATTTCAGGCTATTTAACAAAATTTCTGAAAAAGAAACAACATGCAATATTTGTCTATATTCTATATTAAGTAGTTCCACAGATTAAATACTCTAAAATCTAAATATTTTTAAAAAACACATAAATTTTTAGTGTTTCGACTGTCCAATTCATAATGATTTTCAAGACAAAATTTTAAGTTATTCTGAGGTTTGATTGTATTTTTGGTTTAATGAAGTTAATGTAATATCAACAGGAAAGGATTTAAAGTTTACCTTCAATATATCAAGATAAGTTAGAACTCTAATAGATCCCATAAAATTGATGGCACTAAACATCATATATGGGAAGGCCTTATAGAAGAATTATAGATATTTTAATATTGCCTAGAATAGAGTTCATAATTGTTTTTTTTTGCTTTTTGTTTATATATATTTATATTATTTACACTTATGTATATTTGTATAGGATTTTATTTTAATAAATTAATTTTAAAATTTAAATTTGATTTTTATTTAAATACTATTGGCCAATAAATGTGACGTCATAAAGTAATCAGGGGAAATGGCAGACCAATCAAAGCAAAGTATTTTCCTTACAGGTTTCTACATAACTATTTTAAACTAACCAATCAAATTCGCGTTGTCAGCGCCGCCAATGATTGGACTAAGCGAAACTTTGCCCCACTACTTACCATTGCAGTTGCACACCCCTGGTTTATGCTTTATGTAATAACTAGAATACAATGTAGAAGTATTATTATTTGGTTGGAGTTTTAAAAATATTTGTATATTTGTTATTTACAAATAGCTTTTGCTTTATATTTGTAAAAATAACTAGCAACGATCATTTATATGTCCCTTTCCATACCTATATACACATTTACCGGCGCGAAACGACGAAGTGAATATACTATAAATAACACTGTATTCGCTACATAAGAAATTATGAATACACTACTTTATATATGTTTCTAAAAGGAGATTAGAAAAAAGTTAAATCGGACATATTTATTTAACTTGAATTCTAAATCATGGTCCCCTGGCCTTCATATCTACTGATTTGGAGACCATTCCGCAAGAAGCCCATAAAATATGGAGAACAAGCCAGGCCGGCCGATTTATATTTACGCATGTATATATATTTATGAAATATAAACTTATATAAATGAACATACTACCTGTACATTTCAATAATCTCTTTTATAATTTACTATTTTAGGTAAATAACCCCTTTCGAATCTATCATTGACATGTATATTTATTCGTTTTTGATTATTTTCGCTCACACTGTTCATTAGATAAAGTTAGTTGGACTGTTGTTGGAATGACAACATTAAACAAATCTATATAGTGGTTATCTTATCTTTTGAATGAAGAAACGTTTAAAACTATTAGGTCATGATACACGTCGCCCTTCCTTGACACTTAAAAAATATTTATTTTGTTTATTCTTTAATATGAGAAATATATAATTTATTAATATTTCTTTAGTTATGATTTAGAAGTCAATTAAAATATTTATTTTGTATGATGCTACATTCTGTTTATGTTTACTAGTTGAATATTGAAAACGTTACCACTTAATTACTATTTATGAAAGTTAATTAGTATATTCACTCTTATTGATTGGAATAATAAAATATAATTTTATCAAGTATATGTATATCAATTTGTAAATGTATCAAATCTGTAATGAAACAATATACCAATAAAAATATTAATTTTAACATACAACTGGCAACATAGCATTAAAATTATGCGCATTTCCTGAACATAAAAAACGCGGCGTCCGCGGATTTTCAGTGTTATTCCTAGATTGTTTTAGTATAGAGTTGGTACGCTACCCTATAAGTATATTTATATCAGTTAAATCATCACTAAATCACTTGTCTAATAGAAAATCAGTGACAATGTCAGTATCACCAATTGCAAGACAAATAGCGTCTCCCCAAGCTATACCAATTCGAAAAGTTTTAGTGACTGATGCTTCAGAATTACCCAATTACTATTCCCAAACACCAGGTGGGACTTTATATTCAACCACTCCTGGAGGTAAGATCAAAAATATATAATGACAGACTATATCAAGACAGAAACATTTTTTATAATATTTTTAGTTTGATTAACACTTTTAAATATTTTCCTACCTAAATCTATATATGAAATAAAATTCTTTGATACCACGTGCATTATATTCAAATATGGGATCTATATCTTTTTGTTTTTTATGTTAATCATTTAGATTAATTTGTATATATTATGAGAAATATACTAATAGATGTAATTCCAATACCAACTGATCCTATAATACCAATGCTTTGTTTATTTTTCACATAAATCGATTGAGGAACCAGAATAATAAAAATAATGAGCAACTGAATTTAAGGCCTTATGTGATTGTTTACAATTAGCATCGTTGGCCAGTTTTTATAAATAATCAAACCGGATCATAATAGTGCTAACATTAATTACATACAATTAATATTATAGATGAATATTACTGTTAATGTCTTCGATTTAATGCAGATTTAGAAATTAATTCGAGATTTCGATAATGTATTTTCGCACTTTGTCCAATAGTTGGCCTTGGCGCAGTAGCAACGCCAACGGGATATTGACGAAATTGACGTAAAATTATAATTCTCCTATAGGAATAGACGAGTGAATTTTAATGAAATTCGAGAAGGCCTTGAACGGGCATGATAGATAATTAAACCATATATATGCTTTGACGCATCTTATCACACTAATGTGATTGTTGACAATATGTTCGAAGTTGATGATAACAATAGATCTGAGTCAGCATTGCGAATTATTGATTACAAACAGTCTAGCTTTTGTCTACTAATTATTAATGCGGTTCTAGTCATATTAAAATATTTTCCGTCTTCGAGGAGGTATCCGGCAAACCTAATTTAATACTTGACCCAGTTTAAAAACTGAAAATGGAATTTTAGTGTACAAACACAAACACAGTTCTATTTATAACAGTCACTTAACTGTAGAAACACAGAACTAAACACGCAGTATATCAAAATGTTATTTAACAAAAAAAATTAGTTTCCTTGCTGGACGACTTTTTACCACACTAAAAATAATATTTAAAGGTCGGTATTTTTACTATACGATACATCGACCTGTAATCATCTGTAACACAATTGCATTATATGAGGGGCACCTCTATAATATATTTTCCATATAAAAGAAATTCTCTTTATTTTGAGGACACAATGCATATGTTTGTGATAAAAGTATATTTCTTTAAAAAATATACTTTTAACTATTTGTATAGCCGTATAAGGTGAATTATATTCAAAGTATAATAAATAATATAATAAAGTATAAAATATAATACAATATAATATAAAATATAACAAAGTAGTATTGAAAACCATAATACATTGTTAATCCATGATAAATATAACTGAATATGATCATAAGATCGGATGTTTTCTAGGATGATTTCTAAGTTAGTCACTCGCCAGTCGATAGGCTTAATGCCGAGGACCGTGGTTCGGAGCCCACCTTAAACAGTAGGTCCAGTCCAGTAAAAAGGAAACCTAAAAATATATTAAAACTATATATATATATATATATATATATATATATATATATATATATATATATATATATATATATATATATATATCCATTTTTTTATTGTTCTAACTTTTGTCATTTGTCATAAATTAATTTCCTGTGAAACGCAAAAAATAACATTTCAATAATAGAATTGGTTCTTATCATTTGTCGGCAATGAATCTTAAAAAACTCCTTGAATTCGATAACGAGCCAATGTTACGGCATAAACAGTTTAATGCGAAACCATTATCTTTATTTGTCGCCAATAATACGTTGTTATTTGTTTACTTTTTTTAAATTCCAATAACCATTTGTTGAGACGTAGTAATAAGTTACAAATCGTGTAAACAACTGTATTACCTTAAGTGGTTTTTGTATATATTGTTGATACGCCTCTTTTTATATAAATAATTATTTATAGTTTATGAATTAGAGAATTGAAACTTGTACACCAAAACGAATGTTTCATGTTTTTGTTATTATGTATTTTTATACCTAGAAATATAATATAGATATTTTTAAAATCATTTTAAAATCAATTTAATTATCCGAAAATTAGTATCTTTAATCGACTGAGTTTGCCTGTTTTGGATTTGTAATATATTTGTTTTTATTATATTCGAATTCGAACGAATTTTTATATTAGGTGCTTGCTTGTGTCTTAATCAGCGATATCTATTGGTGAAAATCCGAAGTATAAATGTAAACAACTGTTAAACAACTTAACCTAACTGTTAATTCTGATGGTTTTGCCATTTCACTACATACATAATAGTTTTTCATTTAGTACTATTTAGTGTATACAGGCGAAACTGTATTTTCGACATTCATTACTTTTCTTGTTTGAGCTTTTGAAATAAATTTGTTGGTCAAGTCAATGAAACACTTTTAGAAACTTATAGTGATGCGTCATATCCCAGTTGTCGGTTTTTGAAACAAAATTGTTGTTTAACTAACTTTTTTTTTACACTTTGTGATTCCACAATCTGCCCTATAGGCAATAAGTATTTCTTATGTCTATATTATATTTACATGGCATGCAGAAAATCACTTCATCAAGCGAACCCCTGTATAATACATTATCTTAGTTAATTAGTCTTATTCTAAGGTCTATATATGTCCAGTAATCAGATCAGGTGGTGTTAAATGTTTTAGTCTACGCACTTCACATCGCATATTTAGCTGATTAGCGAGTACATTGGGATGCACTGGCACTCTTTCGAAGTACTTTACGCAAACACGTTGAATTACACTCGTTATAGGTTCTAGAGGAATATCGCGTTGTATCACTTTATTTCAAATATAATATGGAGCATCTACAATGGCACGCAACACTTTATTTTGGAACCGTTGAATGATGGATATATTAGATTTGCTAGTGGTACCCCATAGTTGGATTCCATATGACCAAATAGGCTTGAGTATAGACTCACACAGCAATACCTTGTTATCTAATGATAACTTGGATTTGCGCCCGATGGGCTAATACATTTGATATAATTTCAGTCGAAGTTGTTTTCATTTATAGAGTATGTGCTTCTTCCAGGTTAGGCGTCGATCTAAGTGCATATCAAGATATTTAACTTGCTCTGCTTGGGGAAGTTGACGGTGATTGATATTCACTGGTGGACATGTTCTTCTACGCAGGGTAAACGTTACATGAGTGGATTTTGTTTCATTGACTTTAATGCGCTATGCCTTCAACCATAATTGTATTTGATCCAAGTGGGTTTGCAGGATTATTGATTGATGACCGGATCTTCATGGGATGCCAAAATTGCTGTGGCGTCTGCGTATGTTGCCACAGTAGTTATTTTTGTAGTGGGCAGATCGGTCGTATACAGAAGATACAGTACTGGACCCAGTACACTACCTTGCGGAACTCCTGAATATATAGGATTTAATTCGGTATGTTCATCGCCTTGATTTACAATAAAATGTAATAACAGTGAGATACGATTTTAGTAACTGATAGTCCGGATGAGGGAGAAGTTTCTTTAGTTTAACCTGCAAGCCCGTATGCCATACTTTGTCAAAAGCCTGAGATATATCTAGAAAATCAGCCGAACAATATCTTTTGGCATTTAGGTCAGTGTTTATTTTGTTTGCAAGTCTGTGCACTTGTTCTATAGTCCCATGCTTATTGCGAAACCCAAACTGATGTTCTGGAATAATTTTTTCTATTATATAGTTTAGCTTCTTGATGTATAGTTTCTCGAAATCTTTCGAGAATATGGGTAATAAACTTATACACCGATAGAAGGTCACATCTTCTGGTATTTTTGCTGGTTTAAGAATCATTAGTATTTTGGCTACCTTCCAGATGCTAGGGAAGTAATTCATTCGTAGCATAGCATTAAATATAAATGTTAATAGTTTCATACCCTTTTCTGATACTTCTTTTAAAGTTTTACCAGTAATTAAGGCATAACCAGAAGCTTTTTTAATATTAATTTCTCTCATTAATGTTTGTTTAACTTTTTTGACCGTTAATTTCTCGTGCGGTAAGTCCATTTGAAATGGCACGTACTAACTTTAAAAAACAAAAGGAAAAAAATAATTACTGAATACTATTTACATGCAATGAATAATCTAATTTTATTATAGGAATTCGAATTAGTTTTATATTTAAATATTCTCTGAATCTGAAAAAAGGAATGGAATAATGACCCCACAGATGTTTTATCGTATTTTAGTATATTAACTGCTATCTTTAAATAACATACTATAATAAATATAGATAATACAATAACTTTTAAAAAATCTAAAAACTAAAGATGTATAATAACAATAAATATTAAACATATACCTAATCATAGAAAAATACTAATCCATAACATAATTAAAAATAATCGCACAATAACTACTAGAGCTTTTTTAAATAAAATAAATACTTTATTTCTTAGTGAACTCAGTCTCCTGCAATGAGATTTCTTCGATTGTTAATAATTTGGCCGGTTAATAAATTGTAGCATCTGGTGTAATTATTTCTTTAATTCTAGCTAGTTTTTATCCTTCAGGTAAAATACACTCTTCGTCAGTATTTCTGTCTTGAATTTCGAGTTGTAGTACTTGTAATTTTTGAAGTTAGAATGGAATATATCTCTTTTGTGATAATTTCTTTTATCGTCTCAGCATTATTTGTAATAACAAATACTGATTCTTTAAATCGAAGATTGCAGATAGGATTCTCTTTCAAAATATTTTCAAACCATAGAATGTTTAGCTGAATGCATCATTCTACTGAAAAGTTATAAAATAATAAGAAGTAGATTGTAAAAAAGATTTATCTGTCTTACCTGCTGATAAAATAAATCTGAAAAGTGTGGTGACCATCATTATTTTCTTGTATTTTTTAATAGCCAAGAAAATAAATTATTGAATATTAAAGAAGAGTTTTCCTATCAGAGAATTTATTTATTAGAAAAATTTACTATAAATATTGAATAAAGTCCATCACCCCTTTACGCTTAATATTTTTTACGAAATTTAACTGCTACTTTATATATAAATAAAGATTAATTATTTATAGTAAATTTTTCTAATAAATAAATTCTCTGATAGGAAAACTTGAATATTCAACAATTTATTTTCTTGGCTATTAAAAAATACAAGAAGCAGATCAGCAGATAAGGCCGAGAAATTTTTTTACAATCTACTTACGACGACTACTACAATTTACGACCATATCCCAGCAGGATTCGAACCCGCGGCTACCGCAACAGTAGGAGGACCGTCCTGTCGCCTTTACCACTGCGCCACCAAGCCGGCAATTTAATTGCTACTGTAAAAACTTCTTCAAATTTTTTCGAACCTATTCAATTTCTGGAACTTTTTGAATCTAAATTTTGTTTTCAAGATTTTAGGAAAGAAGTTTCGACAATCAAAAGACTTGAACAAAAATCGAGAGAGTTAGATCGAAAAATCAATCAAAAAAATACTACTTATTTATTATTGCCATAAAACAGTCAAAAGTATTTTACTATTTATTACTCACAATTTTAATCCTTTTATCCTATTACATTAACAATCTTGAAAAATAGCGTTATAAAATGTTGCTAATAATAATACACAATATATAGTTATTACTACCAACAAAATCATAAAACTATATATTACATATAAATCTATATAAGCCCAAATTCGTCAGATTTTTGTCAAGGTCGCGGCTAGGACGACAACCAGAACTAGAAAATGTTAAAAATCAGTCAAGTGAAACTAGTAGAACAGAAAATAGTAACTAAAAGTATATGACTGGAACAGTTGTTAGTAAATAATAATAAAACCAGTCGGACCGAAAATAGCGACTGAAACAGTCACTAGTAAAAAGTAGTAAAATCAGTCGAACCAAAAATAGCGACTGAAACAGTCGATAGTAAAAGTAATCAATTACTAAACAGTCGATAGTCTATTTCAGTCAAAAGTTACCAACGCTAGTTAAAATCCAAAACGGGGAAAATGGCTACCAAATAAATTGACTGAAATGTGAAAAAAAATGGGCTACTGAGACAGTTATAAGCGAACCAAAACCAAACGTTAGTTGAACAAATAATGATGAAATATATTTTGGCTAACCTTGGCTAATTTTAGTATCAATTTTTCTTAATAAATATCGGCGAAACATTATTAAAATACATGTAAACATCTATTAGGTAAATAATATAACAAGGATGTTGATTTCTAAAAGATACAAATTTTTGTTTTAATATTGGCAATACTAAATGCTTGTCATTATTTTATTTTCAGGAACTAAAATTGTCTATGAAAGAAACTTTCTGCTTAACCTCCGAAATTCTCCGATATCAAACACTCCACCGCGATGTGAAATACCGGAAGTTCTCCAGAGGGGAGCAGGAAGCCCTCCGAAGAAAGTTCACAACAACCAACTTCCAAAAAGGAACAAAATTCCACCCAGAAGTAGGAACGACAGCTATAATTCAAGGAACAATACTGAAGACGAACAATTCCAAATTGATTTATAAACGTGACTGTGAATATGGCATGTTTTGTTATTAATATCTTTCCTTTTTGTATAAGTTGAATGTTCAACAGTTCTTCCAAGGACCTGTATCTGAATTTTAATAGTTACAATTTAAATTAAATTGTAAATAAACGTGTTTATTTTTGCTTTGTAAGCACAATAATATTGATAAATAATATTTTCATAACGTTTCTCTAAATATATACAATATTATTTACAACTGTTTTTTTTGGTCAGTTAAACAAAAATTTTGTATCTCTATTTCGTACATACATCGATCACTAAAAATTAGCATTATGTAGGATGCTCAATGTGTGGAACAATTCAAAAAGCTCGAATCTCAAGAAGAAGCTCTTAATCTTGTCTAGAGGTTCAAATATTAAGTGTTTTTCAAGTACATTAACAAAAACGAATAACATATTTAGCATTCATTTTTTTCGTCAGATATTTGTTGCTATTTTAAAAAGATTTAAACGAAATAAAAAATTAAAAAATGAGGAATGTATAGCAGTTACAAAGTAGACTAAATTTTAACTAAACTAATTTAATAAAAATTGAAATATAACGTCAATCATCTTCAAAAAAAAGTTCTGAAACAAATGCGTTTGATATGTTAGTTAAACTTTCGAGCAGTCATTATACAATAGTACTTTGATTGATATTGTTGAGTTGTTAAGAAGAGAAAACAATGTAGCAAATTAAATACAATTTATTTTCCCTCTTCTTTGCGTAAATTAATGCACAAAGACGAGTTTGCTTATTTAAATGAATAATATAAAAATATATACATTTAAAAATGTTAAATCGATACGTAATGGTGAAAAAATTATGAACCGGATGAAAATGAGTTACTAAATCGTCTGTCTGGTTTTGAATAATACTGATTCCGTCATCGGACCCAACCGATAATACACACGACATAAATTCTGATATTCTTGATACCTTTTCTTTCTTCTTAATTCTGATTAAATCTTGACTCTCTTGACTGTGTCTTAATTCATTCTTTTTTACTAATTGTGTACTTCTTTTATTATTTCTGGTTTTGGTTCTGTAACTATTTCAAATTCGAATTCTGTTGCAAATTCTTTAGTCAATTCTGATTCTTTTTTTTTGGTTCTGATTTTAGGGGTGTTGGCCACCGAAAAATATATCGATATTTCGATATTTAAAAAAATTTCGATATATCGTTTTCGATATTTAAAAAAAAAATATCGATATATTGGACCAAAAAAATATAGATATTTTACAAAAAAATATATCGATATTTTTAATAAAAAATAAAAATAGTGAAATATTAGCCTAAAAATATATATTATTAGCTGACCCGGCAGACCTCGTACTGCCTCAGTCGATAAATAAAAGACCTAATAATCCGTAATTAATAAAACAAATTCTCGGTATGAATGAATTTTTATTATTATTTTCGATTAATTACACTTGATGTTTCATACTTTAAAAACAGAGTTTTCCTGAAATACTGGCTATCCATAAGGTTTCAATTAGATATCTACAAACACACACAGTCATGATACAGTTTGTTAATCAATTTAAAGCTTTCTGATAAACTATATTTTTGTTTTGTTTAGTGGTGCGTAAATAAACAAAGATGACGGTTTATCGACGCGCGAACACGCGACGCATAATTGTCCATGCGCGAAACAGGGAAACTTCAAGATGATTCCGCAAACTTCCAACGAGTACTGGAAATTGTAAACATTTAAAATCGAATGATAAATCCTTTGGAATCATCAGTATACGCGGGATCAAGACATCATCTCCTTTGTATTTTCCCTTAATGATTGTTGCCTCAATGGCGTTATTCATCATCTTTTTCAGAGCCAGTCTTGTTCCATTACACAGTCGAGGTTGATTAATGTTACGCAGCATGATGACAACTGATCCTACTTTTGACTTCAAATTGTGAGGTGGTAATCCGGGCATTAAAAAGGGAATTAAAAAACTTCATGGGATAGTTGACTATGTCGCCCTTGTTCATAACGGTGTCGACTGAAAATTTTGAATGGTCGCAATGAGATCCTCGGCAATCTCGAATCCTCGACTTTTTCCTCCTGACCATTTTCTAAATGAATTGCCGAATGGACTATTGTAGGGTGTCTTTCATGGATCGCAAATGAAAAGATACACCATTGCTTCGTTGCTACTTACATAGCGACCCATTTGGTACTGCGATATTTCATCATTTGCATTGGTTACAGCGAAGATAGTCATATCGCTATCTTTGTTAACATATTTACATATGTACTTAATCGACTTCACAGAGTTACAATATTCCACATTGATGTGAGTCTCAAAAGCTTTGGATAATATTGGCGAGTATGGCACGATCCAACCTTCACACCTTCACAACTATCGATCGCCCATTGTCCGCAACTGATCGTCGACGATACAATGGGTATCCATCATTTCCCGTTATGGTTTCAGCAATCAGGTCTCTTGGGTATCGCTTGGAACACTTGCCGTCAACCATACAGGGTGAATTGTAGTTGAAAGCTCTGCAAAATCCATGTATCATGTGTTTGGTAACTACTGCATGTAAATTTGGGTCAACTGTGGGAAAGTGGGCATGAAATTGTTCTGTGTAATATGTATAGCGCCAAATGATCTGGAAATAACTGTTTTATTTCTGATTGTTGGCCAAGAAGTGCTTAGAATCATTTCCAACCCCAGAAACTAAAGAGCGTAAAGGATCTGGTGGTGGGACCAATTGTGGTAATTTTACTTTGCCTTCAGCACAACATAATCGAGTAGTTCACCACTGCATTTTAACGCCTTGCAATATTTACAAATTATTGTCATTTCCCCAATTGTTACCGATTTGTCGGTGCAATTATCTATTGCCTCATCATAGTGTAATGCAGCTCGTTCCAGGATCACAGAAGCACTGTGTCTGCGGAATCGCTCAATTTCATTATGTAGTGCTCGCTGTTGTTGTGTTTGATGTGAATGAACTCGTTGCATTCTAAGCCTATCTACTTCATTGTCCCTCTCTAAAGAACACAATTCTGACATAGCAATATGACTATTTTCTTGATCTGTGTCTCTCTGGTCATCAGTGGGGTTAGCACGTGAGGTAGCTTTTCACACATTTGATTGACTGCGACGGCCTAAGTCAGGTCGTCTTCTCCTCGGCATCTTAAATTGTAATTAATCAAAGTGAGATAAGTTCTCGCGCACTTAGCAGTAAAGTGTCACTATTACAAAAAATCAACAAAAAAAAGAGGACATAATTTGAAATGTCACTATCACAAAGAATCAATTTTAAAGGTTTATTAAAAATGATATTTAATTTATTTTGAAAAAGTATCGAAAAATAACGGCTAAAAAATTTCGATATATCGATATTAAAAAAAATTAAAATAGTGAAATATTAGCCTAGAAAAACATAAATTTTTTCTAAATATTTTAAAAGGTAGTGATGAACCTTTAATATTAAGTATTAAAAATCACCTGTATCAAAATCATATTTTATAAAGTCTCCTTTTACCAACTATAGGTTTACCTGGACTATTTAACGTGAGCTCCGAACCACGATCCTCGGCTTTAAGCCTACCGACTGGCGAGTGACCAATTTAGAAATCATCCCAAAAGACTTCCTTCCAGTCTTACCCAGCCTGGTTACTGGCGTGACTGGGATCATTTTCCTTGTCGGATTTTACACTCTTGTATAGGACAATTACTACGATTAAACAATCACAAACATAAATTTACGACCATGCCCCAGCAGGATTCGAATCCGCGAGTAGTACTTTAATTTATTTTGAAAAAATATCGAAAAATATCGATATGTAAAAATTTTTTTTTTCTGCATCCTTACTTGAATGGCCACTTTTGGGCGGATAGTCGGCAGAGTTACCGGATTAGAAAAACCTCCAACGGGTATCTGATGTGGGGATTTTCGGAAATAGTTGAGGATGCATGGAATTTTTTGTATAAGGAGTAAACGAACCGTCTTATTTCTGGTGTGTATTACTTAAGGTTACGGCCCGACAAACCGGTATCAAGTGTTAGACTCATATAACATGATGGATCTGACAATAAACTTGTAAAGCAAAACTAAAATCATCGTAGAGAGTTTACTTTTTCTGCAGATGAGAGGGTTTAGCACTGTGGTGACGCCGTAGCCTTTGAAAAATACTTTATTGACTGTGTTTCGATCTTAGAAATTTATGGTCAAGGATTAACCATTTCTCTAAGCGGCGTCTACAGAACGTGTACTAGTTAAGAAAGCTGTATCATCCGCGTATTGGGCGGTTTCCATACTTTTCTTCATTGGAATGTCTGACATGAAAAGGTCAAATAGTGCTGAGGCTAATGGGGAACTTTGAGGGACTCCCGCTTTACTTGAAAGGACCTGCCCAACCAAAAAGACCGCAATAGAATTATCAAGTATTCGGGTATATCTGCTTCGATGGGTTTGTTAATTAGGCCGTCGTGCCAAACCTTGTCGAAAGCTTGTGTGGGATCTAAAACGACCGCACAGAGCTGGTGTTTTTTTTTTCAATGGCGAAGTTCTGAGAAACTTTTCGATATCTGCAGCCCTGAACGCGTGTTGTTCATCTGGAATGATATGGTTCTGCTCAGTGAACCGACTGAGTGCGAATAGCTGATACTTGTTTTTTTTTGGCCTGATTTACCAGCTGAGAAGGTTTCTATGCTGACGTTAATTTATAAGGCAGGATTGCCCGTGAAGGCGCTCTATTTGGGGTATGAGAACTTTAGATGGCTTGGAGAACCGCTTTTGGGGGGATAGTCTTCGGAGTTACCGGATTGGCCACGCCTCACAGGGATCTGATGTGGGAATTCTTGGGGAGAGCTGAGGTTGTATTGAATTTCTTGTATACGGAGAAAACGAACTGTATTACTTCTGGTGTGTCAGGTTCCTGATGAATTTGTGTGTTTATAGCAAACCATGGCGCGCTCAAAGTTTGCCTGAGAAATTTATTTTATATTACTTGAAGCCTTTCCACTAGTTCCAGCCTGACAAACTGATACCAAGTGTTAAATCCATATAATATGACGAATCTGATAACCAACTTGTAAAGCAAAACTTTAATCATAGGAGACAATTTACTTTTTCTGCAGATGAGAGGGTTAAGAGCTATGGCGACACCGTAGCCTTTGGAGATTGTTTTATCTGTGTTGACCACAGGAATCTACGGTTAAAGATGAGGACGAGATATGTGGCTTTTCGTCGTCACGGGATTCAGATTCCTTAATTGCTTCTGTGAAATTAGTAATGTTGAGGTTGATGTTTACAGGTATGAATTGGTGAATTTGAAAAGAAGCTCTCTATAAATCCCAGTCTGCATGTTTAAATAATGACTAGTATTGTCGGAGAGGGTACAAGTAACCTACTAACTACTGGCGAGTGACCAACTTAGAAGACATCCTGGTTACTGGCGTGACTTGGGACATTTTCCTTGTCGGATTTTGCACTCTTGTCTAGGACAATCACAAACATAAATTTACGACCATGCCCCTAGCAGGATTGGAACCCGCGACTATCAATAGGTGGACCGTCCCTAGCCAGTAAAGGTAGCCTTTGCCACTGCGCCAAGTCGGCTTTCTCAAGTTTAACAGCAAACGCATGAGCCTCGTGGAAAATGAAATTTTAAGAGTGTGTGCCACAAGAAGTATATGCCTTTGTGCAAAAATACCATATTAATTGAAGCATTTGTTATTATTTTGTGTATCTGAGCCCAAATTAATCGACGCGGTAAGCTTTCTAATGGTGGATATAGACTTGAAAGAAGCGAATGTGCCATGATTCGGCATGGACTCGGCGAAAAACTCTTCGTTCGCGGTGATCGAAGTCAATCAAAATAAAATGTCTTTTGAATCATGTGTAGTGTAAAAACAGGGTTATTTTTCGAAACTAAAACATATGTCATTCATAATCCCGCCAATTTTTCCCACATTTGTTGGCCCGATCCACGGCTCTTATAACTACGTTCTGTTCGTTGAAAGTCATGCGGCGAACACTGGAACTAAGCAAAGTGCATGCGCACTGCGACTTTGAAGCAATTCAATTTTCTCACGAACTTCGCCCGGGAAGCTCAGGTCTGTACCCACCACAAAGATAAATTATCGGTCTTATCACTTATTTATTCTTTTTTTCGTTTCGGCCTAGCTGGCACACCGGTTTAGATGCTGCGTCACTAAAATAGAGATAACTGTAATCTCAAAAATCCTTTTTGAAGGATATATCAAATGTTTATATGTTTAAAAATGTGAATAAAACAGATTTTTCTCAAAATTATAGACAAGAATTCCGTTTGACTAAATAAGTTATTCGAATACAAAGTAGTTGATGCATCGTAGTACCTAAATATAGGAAAATAATCTTTTGAATAAAATACTAAAGTTGCACTTTTTATTATTTACTTTACACAAACTTCCCGCGAAGCGATGTATTTTACCATATCATATAAACGATGAGCAAATGCATATTCGGCATCGTACCAACTGAATAAATTTACGATATTCTTCTGCAGACCCACACCTGCTTTTGCATCAAACACACAAGAATGGGGATCACCAATGATATCCGAGCTGGCCAAATCCTCCGCGCTGTATCTGATGACTCCTTTCATGTAACAATCAGCAGCTTCTTTAATTTTGGCCCCTACTAAATCGTAAGTAATTTCTTTTCCCAGCCTATGGAAAAATTAGTTATAGGGCAATAAAAGAGAACAAGTTTCATTACATGACTGTTAAGTCAACAGCTCCTATACACGGTACTGGAATTTTCACAGCTGTAGACTCGACCTTTCCTTCCAATTCGGGCATAACTCTGGAAACATATCGGCCGGGTGCGGCAGATCTTACCGGCATAAAGTTAATGATTGCTGAACGACTTTCTCTGCAGACAGAGCCGGTAATGTCATCTAGGATTTTGTCACTATTACTGATTGGATGGATCGCTGTAGCCATGGCTCTCTAAGTGGATCATCGATTCGTTATAAAATATTTCACAAATTTATTATAAATTAATATCAAGAAATCAAATAATATACAGTATTTATCTACCTCTACTTTAAAATTTTCGTGTACTACTCTAAGCATAGCTGTTAAACAGTTCATACTTGGTGATGATACTGATACAGTTTTCATGTCGGGTTTGTAACAGGTGTGATTCACTCCCATTATAAAAATCGGTATGTCAGAATTTCCTGTTACTATGGCCGCTTTAATACCATCCCGCAAATGCATCTAAAAGTTGCCAGTTATATCACATATATAAAAAATATAATTAACATTACAGAGGCAGAACGACACGTTGTATGCTCTCCCGTTGTATCGACAATATATTCAACAGGGCAATGCTTATTCCATGGGATTTTCGTTAGATCTGTTTCCTGTACTGCTTCTATTCTTTGACCTGCGAAAAAAATATTAATGAAAATGTCAATATATAAATGTTTCAATTTTATTTTTTCCTTAAATTTTAATAGTTTAGTTAACACATACCGTCAACTAATATACAATTGTCTAATTCTACTATATCCTTCTTAAAAGTTCCATAAAATGTATCTTGTTTGAATAAATACCCCATACATTGTGGTGAAAGATTGGGATCATTAACTATGGACACTATAGGTAAATCCGAACCCGCCGTTCCCTGAAACCAAAAAATGATAAATAGTACCTTGTTTCATCTATAAAGACACACCTTTCCACACTGCTCTAAAGCTATTCGAACCAATAGCCTTCCAACTCGTCCAAAGCCGTTAATACCAATTTTCACCATTTCTTATTGAAAATTGACAACAAAACTGTCTTTTTAACATTCACATCAGTTCTACCTGTTAATTACATGGCAACTATTTGGCAATAAAATTGCTGAGCAATTTATTATAAAATATGAACAACTTTATAAAAAAATATTTTTTAACAAATTTTATTTGGTCATCTATGTATGAATGTTTCAACTATATATATATATATTGATAGTTTAAGATTCGCTTTCTCCTTCTAGTCTTTCTAAAATGACAGTTTATTCTCTTGGATATGCGCGTATTTGTTGTACATATATTAGTGTCACGGGGTCTGTAACTTTTGACATTTTACCGACTGGTAATCTGAAATTGACACCGTATTTTTGTGTATGTTTTCCGTTCTGTGTTTATATTGCTCATTCGATTCATATGTTATTTTTAATACAATAATGAAAACATAAACAACAGGGAAAGAGTCAAAAAATAGATTGTTCACAGAAATATCGAGGAATTTTTGATGGAGTTCCAGGAAAATGAGTTACAGGTTTGTTGTGTATTACTACATTTGAACGTTCGGCATTAAATTAATTAATCATGTTTTTATCGCTACTGACGCTATCGTTATTAAGTCCTGTTGATTGCATTTTAGGTTATGCCTGAATTTTAAAAATAGCTACAACTAAATATTTATAGATTTTTTAATGTGACAGATGAATCAGAGAAACAATTATGTTTTAGGTACCTGGTAAAAGCCTAACTGTATTAGATTCAGCTCTAAATGAATTGGGAATGCTTGCAACTACAACTAATTCAAGGGAAGAGTATTT
Source organism: Rhynchophorus ferrugineus (assembly GCF_030347505.1). NCBI lineage: Eukaryota > Metazoa > Arthropoda > Insecta > Coleoptera > Curculionidae > Rhynchophorus > Rhynchophorus ferrugineus. The sequence goes on from NW_027472580.1 coordinate 50,560,787, forward strand.
AACTGAAATTAAAACAAAGAAATATTTAAATATGTTAACGATAAATACTAGATATGTTAGTAATGTTTCTATAGGTTTTCGTGTGCGGCCTAGCACCCCTCATGTAAGGTACAAACCATATAAAATGCCTTCAAAAGAAAGACACAGGTAGGTATAATGCAGGAAATATTTTAATTTTTCTACTACTAATTATATTACAATATTTATAGGACTCGCTCAGAAAACAATGATTTTGAATCAACTTCAGCTGTAGCTTATAAAGTTGTTGAAGACTGTATAGTAGACTCTTTAGCTGAAGTGTCTCAACTCAAAAAAGCTAAATCTTTGGAAAGTGTTATAGTTGAAAGTGGTGAAAGTAAAGACTTGACAAGTATCCGATTTGGTAGTCACAATGAATTAGAGCAAGTGTCTCATGGAGTACAGAATTTGAAAGTAGCAGAGTGAATGTGGAGGATATACCTCAGCCTATATGTGATGTTTTAAAATTGTACTGCAATTTTAGGTGTTCTATTTTATTGTTATAATTTATATAATATATACCTTAGCAATTGGTAGAAAAACAAAGTCAATGTGTTTTATTTATTTTGAAATGTTTATATCACCTTGTTAACAAAACCTCCTATATCATATAATTTGCATATTAAGAAAATATTGTATAAATATGTTCACATACCTAATTCACTTTTAATATGTGCGTGAGCTTTGGACAGATGACTTTTTAAGTTATGTTTATATTTAAAATGTTTCTGACAAAATTTACAATAAAATTTGCTGTTATCAATATGTATTTTCATATGCGTTTTTAAGTTTTTTTTACTTTTAAATAATTTCATGCAAATATCACATGAAAACTGTTTATCAACCTGGTGTGTTAGAAAGTGGTGTTTTAAATTATTATTATCTGAAAATGACTTTGAACAGTGTGGATATTTGCAAATAAATGGTTTTTCATTTGTATGTATTCGAATGTGCCTAGAAAGTTTGCTGGGAACATCAAAGTTCTTCTTACAAATGTTACACTGAAATTTGTTAGAATGGATTTTACTATGCTGTGTTAAATGACACTTGACTGCAAATGTTTTTGAACATATTTCACATTGATATGGCCTTATTTTAGTATGGTTTGAAATATGAGCATTTAAATTACTTCTTCGCATGAAAGTCTTTTCACAATGTGGACAAGAATATATTTTAGGAGATTTTAAATCAGTACTATTTAAATTTTGGACAAGATCTTGTTTCTTTGCATCTCCAATAGATAAAGTCCCCTTATGGTTATCACTATTTATTACAATATTAGACTTCACTGTACTTATAACAGCAGATTCATTGCAATGATTTAGATCTGGAGTGACTTCATCATAACTAATTATATTACTGTCAGAACTGAAAGAATATTGTTGTAAAACCATGAAAGAGGCATCATTTTCCTCAAATGCTTGTATATTATTATGGTTAACAATAACACTCTGTTGTTTATGAGGTAGACTATCACCTAAAAGTCTCTCATTTAAGTTCTGATGCCAAGGCTCAGTATAGTATATAGTTTCAAATTTAACATTTGTAGCGTAACATAAATCAAGAAAGTTACAGAAATCATCAATTTTTGTACAGCACAAAGTACATACTTCTTTTGGTTTAAAATCTTCTTTACTGATCTAAAAGTATGTATCTAAATTATCATAACTATCAAGGACATCAAAAACTAACAAACCTCCAAGTTTAAACATTTCTTAACTTTTTGACGTATACTAAAAGTTGTATCCGAACCAAATATGTTATAACAAACATCTCCTATATGACCGCATAACCGACATAAATTTTTAACCCAGGGCATATTCTAATACCAAATTTTTACTGTGTTTAATTCTACCTATTAGCTAATATTATTAACTTGATAACCTAAATTAATAATAAATCACCACATAGTATTATGCAACCTTCTTTACCGCTACAATCAATTTTAGTTTTTTAATTTTTCAATTCTTATTAAAAACTAACTTAAATTTTTGTATGTAGGTAGTTTTTCTAGATAATACCAATCTATATATTTACATTTTGTTACTATATTGATTCACTCTATATGTATAATGAGTTGTCTAGTGTGTTTTGTCTTACAATTTTTATCTATGTGAAAAAATTAATACAAACAAGTTAAGTTCAAATATCCTAAATGAGGAGATCCACTATAAATATGACATTTTCGCTATATTTACCATTGTCACGTTATCTCAACGCATTTTGGATTTTTTCCTTGTATGAAATTTAATGCGTATTAAGCATTTCTTTAAAAGGAAAGCACATGCCACTGAAATGTATCTAAACATAGCTAATGTTTATAACAGAAACTACAGAAGTTATTTGTATCGTGTACAGTAAGTATCTGCTGTTATTATTATTAATATTTAAGCATACTAGATTTAATTCGGTAGTTTATATTTGCAAATTTTCAGATGTAATATATGGTAGTGATGATTTTTTTTTACTATGGACTGTTCAGCTTCAAAGAAAACTATTATTGCCTTAATTATCTTGGCAATTATATCGATCTATATTACTTTCCTTTTTAATTCATGTCTAGTCTCAAACATATCTAATAGTGTTCCAAAGGTAAGAAATCTAAAAATTATTGGTGTTCATTATAATTTCATTTTATTGCAGTGGCGTCATACAACAGTAGTTTTAAATGATGTACCATTAGTTCATTATACTGCCTCTGTTAGAGTTGTTTCCTTATTAGAAGGAAATGAAACTGACATATCTCCAAAATATAAATTGTTTAAAGAACAAGGACTTCGGCCTGAAAGGCAACTACCTAGTGCTTTAATTATAGGTTGATTAACAAATTTATTCAAGTTATATTGGGTTTATTTGAATTTGCATTGTTTCAGGAGTTAAAAAAGGTGGTACTAGAGCCTTATTAGAATTTATAAGAATACATCCAGATGTACGAGCTGCAAGAAATGAAGTACATTTTTTTGATAAGAATTATCATAAAGGATTCCAGTGGTATAGAGACCACATGCCACCAACATTGGAAGGCCAGTTAACAATAGAAAAGACACCATCTTATTTTATTACAAAGGAGGCACCTAGAAGGGTCCAGATGATGAATCCATCAATGAAATTGCTTGTGGTTGTAAGGGATCCAGTAACAAGGTAATTTACATGTTTATAAATTCAGTGATATAACATTATATTATTATGCATCCTAGAGCAATATCTGATTATACCCAAGCGATTTCAAAAAAGCCTGATATGAAGCCTTTTGAAAGTTTAGTGTGTATTAATGGAACAGTAGGAAGTATAGTGGATACATCTTGGGGTCCTATAAAGCTAGGATTATACCATAAGTATCTTACTCGTTGGCTCAAATTCTTTCCTCTTTCTCAATTACTTTTTATTAGCGGGGAGCGTTTGATATTAGATCCAGCTATTGAACTTAAGAGAGTACAAGATTTTTTAGGTTTGAAAAAGGTGGTAACTGAAAAGCATTTCTACTTCAACACTACCAAGGGTTTTCCTTGCTTGTTTAAGAGTGAGGGACAAGGTGCTCCTCATTGCTTAGGCAAAACAAAAGGTCGCAATCATCCATATGTTGATCCTTTAGTTCTGCAAAGATTGAGGAATTTTTACAGACCTTTTAATGTACGATTTTACCAAATGACTGGTATCAATTTTGGATGGCCATAGATTTTTTAAACATAAAAGACGTGAATTGTTTTTTCTTTGATGCATTTTTAGCAGATTTTAACTGACTTTTGATAAGCCAAAAATAAATTGTCTTAATTTTCCACATTTATGCCAAATATATCAGTAAAAACACTAAATACAAAGAATATAAAGCTTTAATATTTACACTTAGATAGTCACTAGTAGATATATAGATAAGAGTATTGCCATTATATAGGTCAGTTTTACTTTATAACCATTTATTCATATGATCTTTAAATTTCCCAATTAAATTTTATTTATTTTTATGATAATTACATTACTTTCATTCATATTGTAAATAAGTAATTGCTCAATTTAATAGCAGCTATTCAAAGTGTATCCAAAGAGTACAATAGTACAAATTTTTATGGAAGTACTTAAAATTTATATTAATATTTATGTTGTTGTTATAATATTGTTACATTTGTTATAGTGGTTTTCTAGAATACATGTTTTAATTTTGTTATTCAAAAAGGGATTTTAATTAATTTGTATATACTATATATATTTCTTTTTAAAATTTTAATAAAGAAATGAAGTATTAAAACCATTTTTAATAAACCTTGTTACCATATAGAATTTCAAATTTTCATGAGTAGCATATTACTCAACAATTCTATGTAATGTAGTTCCATTTAGTAGTTGATCATAAGTGAGGTAGACTAATATTACATATTTTATAAAAAGATACATCATCTGAACATACTGCATAAATATTTGATGTGTTTGTGAATCCTTTGCTCTCCAATACATTTTTGGTGCTAAAATATATTAACATAAGGAAATTATAATACTTTGTATATAAAAGATTTACCAAATAATTAATTCGGAATTCAAGTTTTTTATTGAATGGTTTGGATTAACTATTGTATATTCTGAAATTGTATTTTCAGAGTTGAAAATAGTTCTTGGGGCGAATTTATCCATGTTTTTAAATATATTTTGTATATATTCAAGTTCCTGCACATCATTGTTGGTAGTTGTGGTATTTAAGGAATTGTCTGCTTCAAAGCTATCACTCATTTTTGGATACTTAATGTTTCCCATTCTATCATGAGTTATTTTCCTTTTGTGATTGTTTACTGATTCCCCTCTGTAGTTATTTCTTACTAGTTTGAAACCAAGTCCAGCTAATTTTTTGTATACTCTATATTTTGTAAAACCACAATCTGTCTCTTGAAGAAGTACTTCAAATGCATCTTTAATACTTAATGAAATCCTTCCTAAATATATTTCTAATCTGTTCTGCAAATGATATTTAAAATATATTTAATTCATTTTCGTATGTATAAACACTTACAGCTTCTAATAAAAACAATATTTCTTCGGGAGAAAGAAATATACCCTCCTTGTTTTGATAGCCAAAAGATTTTAGTAAGTTTTTTACAATTTTTACAACTTTACCTTTCTTTTCTTCTGCTAGCCATATAACTTGTGCTCGATTGCATCTAAAATGTACTCATTTGTTATTTTATTTCTATGCTTTTTTCAATAACCTTTTTTCAATCCTTGTGTGACACAAGAGCTGGTATAATTTTTCTTGGTATGAGTTATTAAAATCTCTGTCTTCATCGCTATAGGCAGGGAAGAATAATTTATGAGGTGGAATACTTAATTTTACTACAGGGTTTCTGTGATCCCGTATGCACTTTAATGCTCTATAAATGCAAGAAAAAGTATTATTATTTAATACTATAAAATATATTGTTATGCTTACAAATTATTCATTAGTAGGCTTTCTTAATAATACCATTTGCATATATTTATAGTATATTATTATCATATGAAAATTACTATTATACATATCATAACCTTAATTTTGAAATAATATTTACTACTCTTAATTGAAACCATTTGAGATTTGAAAAAAGATTGATTTATAATTAAGCAACTCATATTAAATATTATTCTGGCATTATTAGAGTATGCTTATAAAATTGAAGAAACGGCATCCACAGATTACGATTTCAAAATAACTAAAAAAATTTATTTTCATAACATAACCTAAAATATACAGCGTGCCCACAAAGCAGAGAATTTTACATTTATAAAAGTTTTTATATGTTGTGTCTGTCTTGACTTAGTTTATTAGCAGTGTAGTTAAGGTTTAGTTTGAATAATCCTTGTAAAAGATGGTTAAAGTTAAAGGAGTTAAAAAAATCATACCAAGTTCCAAGACTGGAAACCCGGTTAAAGCGGCAGATAAAGACAAGTTGAAGAAACGTAAACAAATTGTAGATCAGCATAAATGTTGGGATATAGTTAATGGGACTGATGATGGGCAAGATAAAACTGCTTCAAGATTGATTAAGATTAAAAAAAATAACAAAAAGGAAGTTGATTCAAAGAAATTTAGTAAAACTGAGTCATTGGTAAGACCGGAAATTTCGAATGGGCTTGATGCAACTATTAAGAAACAAAGAAAGAGATCAGATCCTATTTTACTAAAAAAGATTAAACCATTAAAAAAACAAAGCAAAAATAGTGATGCTAGAAATGACAAAAGTAAAACAAATGTTAAAACAAAGCATAAGAAACCTGATGTAAAAAGCAGTAATACAAGTTTGGAAGATATGAATAGTGTTTTGGAATTTAATAAGTTTGAAAAAAAATTTAATATAAAAGTTGCAGATATAGAAAGTGCTGTTAAAGGTGTTCTTAAAATTGTTTCTAATAATCCTAAGTTGAAGAATGAACTTTTTGATGAGGAAAGACCTGTTTTTCTTCAGGTAAATTCTGTCAAAATACCCCATATTAAAGGTAAAGTAAAGACTGTATTTAGAATACCTTTGATTAATTCTATTTTACCTCCAAATGCTGATATCTGTTTGATAGTACCTGATGTAAAAGGGATTAAAAATAATGAGCACGAGCAACATGTTGAACACTATGAAACTTTGTTGAAGAATAAAGGTGTTACTGGTATTAAGAAAATTATGACTTTTCATGAATTAAGAACTGAATATGATACTTTTGAATTAAAAAAACGTTTGGTTGATCTCTATGACATTTTCCTTGTTGATGGTCGAATAAGTGGACAGGTGGTTAGAAAATGTGGAAGTATCTTTTACAATAAGAGGAAGTTACCAGTTCCTACCAAGTTACAAGCTACTAATTTAAAGTCTCAAATTGAAAATGCCTTGAAGAAAGTATTTTTTCAAATGAGTTTTAAAGGTGACAGTCACATGGTTCAGTTTGGTCATTCAAAGATGCCCCTAAAGGCATTAATAGAGAATGTATACAGTGTTGTTGAATTTTTAAGTAATAACTTCCCAGGAAAAATGCAAAATATTAGGAGCTTATATGTGAATGTTCACAGAGGAACTAGTATACCAATTTATTTATCTATGAGTAAGTATGAGATAAGTGCTTATTATATTTTTTATATCTATTTATATTACAGCAAATCCAAATGAAATTAGTGTCCCAACATTGAAAAACAAAATAAATAAAAACATCACATCAGTGTCGGGTGAATTGACAACACAGTATGATGCTTATGTTACAGTAAAACCTGATGGAGTTGTTGTTGTCAAAAGAACTAATAAAAAGTTAGGAGAAAATAAAGGTATTTGTTTATTATTAGTTTACTTTTCTCTTATCTATTTTCTTGTTATAGAGGAAGATTCAATAGGCGAAACTACCACTGAATTGGTTTGTCAAAATAATAATAAATCACAAAAAAATAAGCGCAAAAATGGAGAAGTGCAACCAACATCTATTGTATCTAAAAAAAGGAAAACGGCAGTGGTTGAAAAAATTGAGAAAAACAAAAAAGAGAAACCTGTAAAAGTCAAAATCCTGAAGGCAAAGAAAAACTCAATAAAAAATGAAGAGTCAAGAAATAACTCCATTCAGAGTTTAGTCAAAATTGATGCCAAGAAGATGAAAACTAAATATAAGAAATCTGTTAATTAAATTAAATAGATATGTCTGTATTTTTATTAATACAATAAATATTTTTATTCTGATTATTTACTTTATTATATTGAATTGCTCTCAATATTAATTTTTTTTTAAAGGGATTATTAGCAATATTTTTGGTGATGTGGAATTTCAAAATGAGCGTAACACTAAATGATATTAACTAATAATATTAAATACAGAAACTTTTAATATCAAAGCCACTGTGCTTGTTGGGTTGAGTTGACAAGGTATCTTGATGAAAAAAAGATAGGTTAGTTTGTTCAATTAGTTTTGTTAGTCTTAGAAATTATTAGAAGCAATATCAAATAAATGTATTTAAAAAAACCAAATGACTACCTTTCTTGTTTCCAATGTTTTAAAATTAATTCAGAATAATTTAACTTCTCGGAAGTAACAAGGTATTTAGGTGTTGCGAATTTGCCTCGCCAAATTTTGTTATGTTTACGAAGTAATTATTCAATAAGTTGCAAGCGACCGATGCCTTTAACGTCAACACAATATAGACTATATTTAAAATTTGTCCGGATTTGAAGGATGTTATATTCCATACTTGGCCAAATAGGAAACAGTTTCGTTAATACCTCACACGTACACTGCTTCTTTCATAACATTTCAATATCAACTCTTCCATATTTAAAAATCGTATATATTAGGTAAAAACAAACAACTTTTCAGATCAGAATTTTTTTATTTTCGTTGTTAACTTTCTTCATATAAGCTGGAACCGAGAACAGTTTAGACTGTTTTTTATTTTTAAACGATTCCCTTTTACAGTTTCAAAAACATAAAACGTCTTATTCAAAGCGTATATATTTTACATGTATCCACTAAATACTTAACAAGAAAAAGAGTAACTAAATTGCTACACCTTAGTAAAAAAATAAAAATATACGAACATTTCAGAGATTCACTAAAATCACATATATCCTTTCAAGGAATGTTACCAAAGTATTTAAGACAACTTGATTTTTTAAACCATTTGTATATACAGTGATTAAAACCATTATGGCACATGCTGGAAAATATTTCAAGTTCCCTTAACAATTAAACCAATTACATCGGCTTGCGCAGAGTAGCATTATATATATCTTAAGAAATAACTTATTCTATATACATAATAATAACATAATGGATAGTGTAAATACATATAACAACAAAAATGTTTCGGAATGTTACTAGAGTATTACATAGTATAACTTGTTAATTGCACGTAACTTAGGAATGGTTAAATAATCTCTTTAAAAGTATTTTTGCAGTCACCATAATATATTCAAGGTGTATATGAATAAGATCGGTGTTTAATACTAATGCAGAACAGATACACCGTTGTTAAAACACCTTTTTAAGCTCATTAAATAAATTACTTTTTAATATCGGAAATGGGTTAAATGGTTAGAAATACCACAAAAAATAGCATCGTTTTCTTTGAGGAACATATTGTCGAATAATTAAGCCTTATCCAATAGATTAAGTTCATTTCGATAATTACTAAGTCGTATTTTAAATGCGAAAACTGCATTTCAACCATTAGATTACAATGTTTTTACAGCATAATATAATTGCTAAGTTCAAAGTGTGACATGAATTACCAGCCTATGAATAATATCTTATAATTCAATCTCGATTTCGTCAAAATTTTTCTAGCTGATTAATAACGAAGCGAAATATTATAACTATTATATAAAATGAAGCTATATTCATGCGAATTGAAACTGGTTGTGAAAGAGAGAACACGACGCAGCAGTAAAGCTTTTATAAATGAAAGCTATGTAGCTAATATTATTCGTGGCTCTAAGTTTTGCTAAATAGACAGTTATTAAATCAAATTAATATCAATGATATGTACCGCTTACTTAAAGTACAGGACGCAATAAGTCTGCTAACATTTTCTTCAGTTTGAAAATATAAGGCACATAGAGGTGTTTTTAAGATGAACACCATAAACTAAAGTACGCCCATTACAAATAAAATAAAAGACTGTTGCTCTCACTGCTACGTTGGTTAAAATATTTTTAATTCCAGCCGATGAGTGAACAAGAATTTAATATACTTAATTGATGACCTGTGAGATTATATAACTTTGAACATTTTTCTTCGGCGTCCAAATCATATTGATTCATGAGATACATTTTTATATTTTAAGATAATTCTGCTAATAAAATACACTTGCCAGATGTTCAATATCATTTAGAATTTAATTTCAAATATAATTCAGATTCTAAATATATTTGATCTAATTAAGTGTTTGATATCAGACTTCCTCATAAATCAAATAGATGGCCAAATACGTTATTCGATGTAGGTCTATTACAAGAGTTATTTCTTTAATGCTAATTTATAAATTAACAATAATCAATTTCAAATAATTGGGTAAATTGATTAATGTCATTTTGGTGAGATTCACAATTGGTCATGTTTTAGATTAATAATGGTCTTATGATCTGATCAATTTAAAGATGGCATAAACAATAAATGCCTATCCAGTCTTAATTCAATGAAAGTTCCAATTTCACTTGAATAATAAAGTTGAAAGCATGTTAAAAGTACAAAAGATACTTTATTATTTAACTTAAGTATTAGGCCTTAGCTTACATTTATCGAAAGTTCATTATTAATAAAATACAGAAAGACATTTTGTTGGTCTTCCTGTTTTATATATGTTATTGTAAATAATTATAAACTTTTCGAATAGTTAAGCATTGAATAAAATACTTTAGTGTTTAAGAAATATGGGTAGTTTATTGCCTACCCGAAGATGAGGCGCTGCTGCCTCTAGATTGCTCACCGCTAGCTGCGCCCGAACTTCCACCTGAAGTTGGAGGCTGGGGTGAAGGACTTTTCTGTCCTCCTTGACTGCCACTACTAAGTGCCATTTTCTGCATTTGCCTTATGACAGTAGTAGCATGGTAAGCTTGACGCCATCTAAAAAATTTAAAAATAAAAATTAGATTCTCTTGAGATTCACTATTTTTAACCTGGATTTCGCAAAATTTTTCTTCAACTGTTCAGAAACAGTTCCATGAATATTCTTGCTTGAAGCTTCATTTCCTGATATCCAAGGATGAGCTAAAGCCTAAAATTGTATATACATATATTTATAAAATAACTAAATTAATTTTTTATGACTATTGCAAACCTGTTTGCAAGTATATCTCTTTTCAACATTAACACAGATTAGGTTCTTGATAAAGTCTTTTGCGGAGTCGCTGATTTCATCCCAATAAGGAGAGTCAAATTCAAATTCACCCTTTAGAATCTGAGCAAATAGATTGACATCATTCTCATCATAGAATGGTGGATAACCACAAAGTAGAATATATGAAATTACACCTATACTCCAAACATCAATGGCTTTTCCATAAGGCTTTTGGGCTAAAACTTCTGGAGCAACATATCCAGGGGTACCGCATGCAGTAGCCATGATACCGCCGTCCTCCATCTTAGACAAACCAAAGTCACTGATCATGATTTTGCTGTCTTTATCTGGGCTGTAATACAGTAGGTTTTCTGGCTTTAGATCTCGATGAACTACACCCTGTTGATGCATGTAATCTACAGCTTCTAGTACTTGGCGTATTAAATGGGCGGCATCCTTTTCCGTGTAAGACCCTTAAATTATTTTAAAAAATGAAGAATTTAGATTAAATCATTTTAAAAAGTTTGCAAACCTTTCTCAACAATTCGATCAAAAAGCTCTCCACCAGTTACAAGTTCCATGACTAAATAAACTTTATTTTTGTCTTCAAATGTTTCCAACAGTTGCACAATGTTGGGGTGTTTCAATTTGCGTAATATCATTATTTCATTTTCAAGAGAATCTTCTTTCCCCTTCAAAGCTTTCTTATCAATAATTTTTACTGCAAATAATTGTCCCGCCTTTTCTTTGTTTTCAGCTAAACGAACTTCAGAAAAGGCTCCAGTCCCCAGCATTTCTTTAAGGTGGTACTTCTCTTCTAGGAGATTTTTATCCCCACAATCCTTACCACCATTCTTACTTTTGGTTTTCTTATCCTTTCCAAAGAGAGGCATCTTTAAAAGTTAAAATGAACCTATTTTTCTTCTGTTGGTATAATTGGAGGCAATTAAAACTATAAACAAATGTTTCTAAGCAAAAGGTCAGCCTTTATTTTTCCTCTTTTGAAACTACAACTAATGTTTTCTTTTTAATTTAGTATAAGATGGTTTGATCTTTGCATGTACTTATGCTCTGGTAGCAGTTGTTTGCTTTTTCATTTGAGTTGTTTCGGATTATCACCTCTAGTGCCTGGAAATCAGTCAATCTCTTTACATCGTTGTCCTTTCTGAGTCTGGTATTGGGCAATTTTCGAATTCTTTCAACTTGAGTCTCAGATATCTGCAATTCCTCACAGCAAATCTTCAACAATGTATTGTAAGTTAGTTTCCACTTTGGTATTTCAATTTCAATGAAATCAGGATCTGGTGAACCATGAACTCTCACTTTTAGTACCAATTCTGTAACAAAAACTTTTGATTTATTCCTATTTCCTTAAATGTACGTGAACTATGCAAGTTTAAAAAATATGTCCAATAATCACTTCAATAAAGTATATACAAAGATTAGACAATTACCTATTTTGTCAGTATTCAAAAACAATTTAAGGGACAAAATATGTATGTATAAATAAATATAATTACTTTTTAATAAACTTACCATCACTTTGTCCAGCAGGTAGTGCAGTTTTGGGCATACTAAAAATGTCTGAATTAACTCTAATAGAATCGACATCAACTTGAGCGTTTAACGGTGCATTCTTAATATAACTAGGCACAAAGTTGAAACTGTTGTGTTGTCCCTGTGTATCAAACTTAACAGTCTCTATACCGAGTATATCAATAATGTTCGAATAAGTACAAATATCACTAGGAGTTTCTTCTTTAAAATTCTTCACGTTTTTATCGGCACCATTAGTCAGTAATAATCTTACGACCCTTTCGTTTCCGCGTTTGCAAGCCCAGTGTAAGGCAGTCCTTCAAATATTCAGATCAAATTTTGGTGAGAAAAATGAGGTTAGGGTCTCTAGGGACATATTTACCATCCGTTCACGGGATTTTGAGAATTTACGTTGATGTTTTGCGATAAAAGAGTTTTAACAGCTTCAAGATCACCTATACATGATGCCTCGCGAAGTTTTTCTTCTAAGATATTGGCCATTTTACGTACAAAAAGCCCTGCATATTGAATTAATGTACTATTGCAAACTACGACTTCTGCGCGATTGAATATTGAATCAAACGTTGCCAAATTTATGTTACTATTTAGTCCTGCTCCGTCATTGCAGATCTAATGACACTTGTTTCTATTTAAATAAATGTTAAGCAATTATTATTCTTCAAGTCCTTATACTCCATTATTACAATATTGTTATAATTTCAGACAATTTTAAGTTTAATATATAAGGGTATATTAAAAGATAGTACAATTATAAGAAGGTATAATTATATATAACTGAAACAGATCATATTTAATCTTTACTTTTGTTTGTGTCAATAATTGCATGGCCGCTGTCAAGTTCAGTAACTTCAGCGATTTTGTTCACAAGTCTTTCATTTTCTTGCATTAAAGCTTCAATAGCTTTTTTATTGCACTAAAATAAATATACGTTTTAAATTTAAAGTTGCATTATGTTAAAAAATGTACATACGTTTATCGTCTCTTTATATTTATTATGTATATCTTCATTGGTAGAAACGGCGAGGTTGACTTTCTTTTGTGCCATTTTTGGAGATATATATGACATGCCTATTATGGAGTTTAACTTTTTATTTTGATTAATTTCTGCTTGTAGGCTCTTCCTTAGTTGATTAGTTTCAACAAGTAGGGTGGCGTTTTCATCAACTAAACGAACCTTATCATAACTTAAAGTACTGGTGTTTTTAGTAGCCTAATAACAAAGAAATAAATATATATACGTAAATGTTATTTATGCTTATTATATTTTCTAGACCTGTGTATGTAAGGTAGATACTGTTCTCTCTAAGAAATCTCTTTGTCGGAGAAATTCACTTTTGGCCTCAGTGTCTTCTGCTTGACTGACTTCAAAATCTTTATCGGCATTGTATTTATGATACATTTCCTAGTATATATACAAAATTATTAACATTTTATTATAAAAAACATATATATGTTCTTACTCTAACCACTTTTTGTAGCATAGGAATATTCTGTATAAAGCCACTCGCATGATGTATATCCATTCTGATAGCTTGTAGGGCTTTTTTCATTATTCGATTCTTCTCGACTTCTTTTCGGACTTCGCTAGCTGATGCCGCCAATTTAGCTCTGCCTTCCGAAAGTTGAGTGTCCAAATTCAAGATAACTTTTTGTAAATTTTCCAATTCGCGAACCATCTCATTGATTTGCGTTATTTGATCCTGGATAGTCCGTTCTCTTGGTTCGATTTGCGATTTTAATTCTTTTATCTGGAATTATTAATGTAATTTTTAATTTGGTTCCTGATTTTCTAATTCCCATTGTTTACCTTGAAATCCAGTATGAATTTGAATTTTTCTAGTTCCTGATTTTTACTTTTTAATTGGAATATCCGTTTTTCTTTATCCTCAATTGTGCTGTCTCTTTCAACAATTTCTTTCTTGATATCGAGTATATCTTTTTCTAATCCACTAATAATTCCTTTAAATTTCACCTGGTCATTTTCTAATACGTATATCTGGTGTTTATAATCATCAGATTCTTTTTGAGTTGCTATTACATAATAGTTAAAAATTAGGACAACTATTTATTCTAAATGTAGTTTTTAATATTCATCATTTACGACTTCAATGTACCTAATAATTTTTTTTTGACCGCTGCTGCTTCACCCCTTAGCCGTACATTTAAATCTTGTTCTTCTTTGATTTCTTTTTCGTGAGTGGCTTTCAGTTCATAGATTTCCCTATCGCAATCATCTTCAATTTGTTGTTTGATCAATTCATGTTCCTTTATTAGCTTTGAAATTTTTTCTTTTAACTGAGAGAATGTAAATATATGTTAATCGTTAGTAAAAGCTGATAGTAGTTATGTCTACTTCTTCTATAGAATCATCCTTTTCCTTTATTATGTCTAGGTACTTATTGTTAATGGAGTCTTCTGATTCGAGTTTCTGCATTTTCAAAGATTCATATTGTTGTTCTTGTTCTCTGAGCATGTTATTCATTTTTTCTTCAAACCTGTTAAAGTATTGTTATTTTTATTTATGATGGATAATGTTAGGAAATGTTTACTTCATAAACTTCTTGTACTCAACAATGAGTTTTTCATTATAGCTGGCCTCTAACTTCTGTACAAATAATTCATGGTCCACTTTCATCTTAGCAATTTGACTGTTGATGTTGTTTATTTCTTGAATATGATCTCCTTCCATTTGCTGAACGATAACGTATTAAAAACAAGCTATAAATATAAATATAAATTATACCTCATTTTTAATTTTTAATTCTTCGATGGCATGGCAGTATTCCGAATGTATATCTTTCATTTTGAGCGAATGCAAAGCGTCATTTTGCCGCATTTGATAGGAATGTTCGGTCTCCAACTCCTTCAACCTAAGCTGCAAGTTCTTAATTTGATCCATCTTGTCTTCCAGTATCTCCCTGGATATTAAAATTTCGCTTGAGCTGGATATCTCTTTATCTAGTTTTATTACTTTATCTTCGGCGTTTTGGATCTTCCAGAAACAAATGCTACCATCTGCGGCACCAGTGATGATGAACCGGTCGTCATAAGTCAAACACATCTAAAATTTATATTTCTTATACTTTTTCATCTCGGTCCGATGTCTGAACATACCATAGAAATAGTTTTTTTATGCATTGCATATTCAACATATTCGGCTTTTTCTAAAAGAGGTATCTTGACGCTGAACACTGACCCCTGATTTCCGGTTATAAACAGCATAGTGTCTAGCTGTGACAATACAATGGCATCCAGGCCAAGTCCTGCAGTTGATAGCACTACATCTCTAACAAAATAACAAGTTTATTTGCGTTTATATGTGGTCTTGTTAATAAACTAAATATATTAGATGTATAACTTAATTTTTGAAGTTTTTCCAATTCACGCAAGGTTTCAGAACACTAAATATTAAGTTTATTAACTGACTTCGAAAAAGGAGGAGGTTCTATGTTCGGCTGTATATTTTTTATAATGTATGTTCGCTGATTTCTCTGTCAATTGTGGGTCAATTTTCAAAATTCTATTCTTATTCGAAAGAGTGCACTTCCGAGGTGGCCCCATTGGAACCAAATCAGGATCTGTTGGGGGAAGGGGGAAAATCGAGGTAAACGCTCAAATTTCAAAGGCACGTACAATGTTTTCACATATTTTTTTATCTATAATAATCAGATATTTGTGTATAATGTTATTGCTGAGATGATGTAACGGAAAATCTGAAATCTTTCAGTGCGAAAACCATTCAGTTTACTTTTTAAGCACAAACTATAGAATATATAATGCTGTAGAAATTCCGTATGCTATTGCTACTATGGTGTAATGGTTAAAGCGTTTAGCTTCCAAACGGAGGTTGCAGGTTCGATTCCCGGTGGGGGCAATAACTTTTTGTTGTTTAGTTAGAACATTTGTTAAATCACCTATAGATTAGGTAGCGGACCCGGCGGCTTGAAGCGCTCCTTAATTTCACTCATTGGGTCTTTATTCCTATTTTTCCTCATACGGGCTGCACATTTACTTGGCCTACCCATTTTAATATTAAATAAAATAACTGCGTAATTTATTGAGTAAATATCTAACCCTAACAAGAGAAAAATAAAATATTTTTAACAAAAAAATTGAACCGACTTCAATAAATAAATAAGGAATTCACTAAAAATTAAAAAATAATCAAACTTGTAACACAAAAAAACATTTTAAAATAAAATATGGACATAATAATCGTTTTAATAACTAAGTAAAAATAAAAATAACCTTATTTCCTTATCTACTACGCTTATTTTATATTCAAATATAAACACACAATGTAGCTTAATACCTACCTAAACCTATTTATCGTTTACAATACGAGGGTCACTATTTATATTTCGTGAATTGGCAACACTGTTGTCATGTGAGTCCATCTGACGGTTTGGTCGAAAAGGTTGACATTTTTGACGATATACGTACTCAGAACATTTTGTCGCACGGACGCTATTTGTTTATCTTATATTAAGTTTCGTTTCGGCAAAAAATGGAACTGAATCGTGAACATTTTCGTGTGATGTTTTTTTACGACTTTCGGCGATGAAGCTCTATCAAAAACCGTCGTGTATTGCTGGTTTAGTGAATTCAATCATGGTCGTAGTTCGCTGTTCGATGAGTTTCGTGAAGGTTCAGTCCTGTTGTGCCAGAAAATATCGATGCTGTGTGCGAAATAATTAAGCAAGATCGTCATGTCACCTATTGTGATATTGAGGCATCCCTAAGCATTAGTTCCACCAGCATATCTGCGATTTTACATGAATACTTAGCTGTGCGAAAGTTATGTTCGCGTTGGATCCCACACAATTTGACAATCGCTCAAAAAACGGCTCGTGTCGATTGGTGCAAAGAAATGCTTAAGAAATTCAGTCGCGGTGCTTTGATAGACGTTTATAAAATCATGACAGGTGACGAATCATGGATATATTCGTATGAGCCCGAAAGTAAGCAACAGTCGACTGCATGGGTGTTCCAAGATGAACCAAATCCAATAAAAGCTGTTCGCGCCCGAAGCACTTCAAAGAAAATGGTGGCCTGTTTCTTCGGGAAAACTGGTCATATTGCAACAGTGCCTCTAGAGGATCGTAGAACAATACATTCTGATTGGTACACAACCATTTGTTTGCTGGAAGTCTTCGGTGAAATAAGGAAAACAAACAAGAGACGCCGGATTGTTCTTAATTATGACAATGCGAGCTCTCACACATCGGCTTAAACAAGAGACTATTTGAACACTCAAAACATCGAATTGATGGGTCATACGCCATACAGCCCTGATTTGGCATCCAATGATTTCTTTTTGTTCCCATCCGTGAAGAATAAACTGCGTGGTCAACGATTTTCATCGCACGGAAAAAGCTATTGAAGCGTTCAAAAATCAAGTTTTAAAGATACCTCATTCGGAATGGAATAAATGCTTTGAAAATTGGTTTAAGCGTATGCAAAAGTGTATCGATCATCGTGGCGAGTACTTTGAAAAAGAATAAAAATATATTTGCAGCTTAACTATTTGTTTTGTTTTTCTTATTCCCGAAATATAAATAGTGACCCTCGTATTACGAGGGTGGTTCAAATACGATAGAGACAAACGCTGTAGATCGCGTGCATGTATGTTTTGAAGGTCGTGGCTTGAATATGTAATAGCTGAGTCCCTTACGAACAGTGTGGCATAGTTTTTATCGGGATCGCATGTTTGACGCGAGTGCTACGACCATTAGTGAACGTCAAGTGCCGATCGCCGTAGCGCAACGTATTGTCATTCGTTTATTAGTGCGGGAAGGCGTTAAAAAGACGGAAATTTTTCTGCGTTTGCGGAATCAGTTCGGTAATGAGTGCCTGAGTAGGGCTGACGTGTTTAAATGCGCCAGAGCATTCATGGGTTGGCCGCGAAACCGTCGAGAATGCGCCGCATGATCATCGACCGCGAATCAGCATCACACCAGACAACATTGGCCGCGTAGAACAACTCATTTTGGAGGAACGTAGGATGAATGTTCGAAACATTTCGGCTGAACTCGTCATCAGTATTGGTAGTGTAGAATATCTATAAAAACTGTACATTTTTGTAATAGTAAATAAACGTATCAGAGTATTTGTCTTGATCATATTTCAACCACCCTCGTATTTTAACTACTACCAACTGATCAGTTTGAAGTCGGTGCCGAACCGAAACAGTTATATTAATTTAGATTTGTTTTGTTGGTAATTTATTTTTTGTATATGTTACAAAATTATATTATTTTTGTCTTATTTGGGCTCGGCACCGACTTGAAAGTTATCAGTTGGTAGTAGTGAAAATAATATTGCAATTAGATAAACGGTTAGTTAGGTATTAAGCTAAATTGTGTGTATATATTAGAATATAAAATAGGTTAAACAAGGTTTTTGGTTATTTTTAATTAGTTATTACAACGATTATTATATTCATATTTCATTTTAAAATGTTTTTTTTGTGTTAAAAATCTAAGTTTGATTATTTTTTAATTTTTAGAGCATTCCTTATTTATTAATTGAAGTCGGTTCAATTTTTTTGTTAAAAATATTTTATTTAGTAATATAATCCCTCAGTATCATAACGTAGCTAGTTACATAATATTTCCGAAATTGATAGACAGGACATTTGACAATGCATTTTAGATGAAACATCGGAATCAATTTATGGTAGTATCGTGTATCTTAAAAACGTGTAGTATTGTAGTGTTGTTATTGGTATAAATCTTTTAAAAGTGGTGGCTTCAATCTTGTGACTAGTGTGACTTTGATCTAAGTTTCAATTCGGCTAGGCTAGCTTTAAAAATAATTATTTACAAGTTTTTAGAGAAACGGGAAAAATATAAACACTTCAATGTCGATTCCACATTAATTGGACACAACTTTCCGAAATGTTTTACGGGAACCTCAAACGTAGAAAGTCGTGGTGGTTACGATCTCAGTTCATCGAAGCCAACACAAGATATTTGCTTATAGAAGAGATTCTCCTATGCATCTGGTAGGACATGAAGGGATTGCTTTATTACGAACTCTTGGACACTGGTCAGAGAGTAATGTCGGAACACTAAAGCCAACAGTTGGAACAAATTGCGGTAGTAGCTTGTCAACAAAAAGACTAGATATTAGATAAGAAGAAGATAGAAAGCAAGCTATAGTAATACTTGACTACGTTTTGCTTCACGTTATAATGCCACTCGCTAGATCCTCTTGAATTTAAACTTGAAATATTTCCTAGTATCTCAAAGCATTGAACGCGTTGATGACTATATCCACTCCAAGCCTACAAGTGTCTTTCATAACAGCATTTCTGTGTTATCTGAGAGCTCGCCTTAAGTTCATTGCATATATTTATACGAAATAAGTTTGCTGAAATATCTGTAAAATTTAAATTATAAATCTGATATTAGGTGCTTAGATATTGGAATATGCGATGTATCAATATAAGCAAGTGTCAATTAGATTGTTTATTCTAATCGAATTTTAAGATGTATTAAATTATTAATTAATAACCCGCAAGTATTCATCTAAAAGAAGTGGTGTTCATTTTGTTACCTAAATACTAATTATAAAATTAATCCACAATACATTCTTCTATTTCCTAGTAATTTATATATAGTTACATTAAAAACTCCAAAGTTATTATTCGCTGTGGAGGATTCATGGCTTAAATTAGTTAATGTTTTCAAAAAAATATTTTAAGAAAGAAGGTTGTGTAATTCTATTACTCAAATTTGGTTAGTATGTATTACGATATTATAATAGTTTATTCGTACAAATGATTTCAATAAATGTCGTTAAAGTGTTGTGAAACAGTAAATTTAGTAGTATCGATTCAATCAGCACCCTAAAAGCGTAAATATATCATAGATACGACATTGGTCTAAAATCATAACATCCATGGTATATACAAATATATTAATCATATAAGATCATAAAACATGTTTAATATAAACTATTGTTAAAGAATGACAATGATGTAGCTGTACTATCATTTCACTTATTAAATAACTTAGTGATGGACAACACTGTAATCCCTTAAGTAACCTTAAGTAAGTAACAGGTAAAGTATAAAAGGTCGAATACAATCAATCAGCTACTGGAGCTATTTGTAGAATCCAAGATATCAGAAGAAGTTTGAAATCGAATCAATTCGAACAATTAAACTGATAATGTCTACCAGCGTGATATTAAACACAGGCCTAAGTATCTATGAATAACAGGTATAAATATCTGATGAATGTCTACAGATGGTAGAAGATCAAAAACAAACATCAGTAATCTATTTAGAGAAATATCGAAAATTTCAGATAACATGTCAAGTAAAAACTAAAATTAGAAAGAGAAGTCTACTGAAACATAACTATCGGACTTAGGGGATTGAGAGGTAGTAGATCTACCAACAGCAATATTCAAGAAACAGATGGAAATTTCGTAAAATCACACGATGAGCGTCTCGAACGATGGTGGGAGTTCTTCATACAGCTCTGCAATCATGATTCACCAGAATCATTAAAATGTGGTAAGACCGCTAGAGTCGACCAAGTCACGTTAGAAATAATCAAGAGCGGTGAGGAAACGTTGTGTCAACGACTTTACGTGCTGCTCACACAAATTGGGTCATCGGAAAGAGCGCTGCCAGCATGGTAGAAAGCGTTAATTGTTATTATACCAAAAACAGGCGATAATAATCAGTATCAGATATATTGATGTATAAGTATCCTATCAATTGTCGGGAAGGTGTTTATGAATATCATACAATGAGACTTTAAAAAGCTCGCGAGGAGAGAAGCCGAGAAGAGCTGACGTGATTAGACTCAATCGAGGTTGTGGGTATAAGCTTTTCGCACTGCTCTAGCTTATGGAGGAACCTATTATATGTGGAAAGCGTCCGATTATCATTTTTATTTGTTCTCGCTTTATTTTCAACTGTAGAGACTACTTTGGGCAACTTTGAAAGCTCAAAATGTTCACCTAAAAGTGATTCCTTTTTTTTAGGCCTCTTACGATGGTTCCATTAGCTGTGTGCAAGTGAGAAATAATTTATCAAATCCATTTGAGGTCCGAGTTGGTATTCGTCAAGGAGATATCGCCTCCGGGCTGTTTTTCAACATAGTAATGGATTGTTATGCGAAAAGTTCAATATGATGCTATAATATTTCTTGATTATATTCTACTATATTCTATATTCGCCGATAGAGATGCTGGGGCTTGTAGTATTCTTCATGATATAGTTTGTACTTAGAGTAGCTTGAAGATTAATGAAGAAAAGACCAAAATATTGACAACTGATGGATCTCCTGTTATTGTAAATTTCAAACAAGGAATCTAGTATTCAGTGGATAAGTAATACAGGAAAAGAAAGTGCCATTTACCGCTGAAGTAATAAGTCGAATCGACCAAGCTGCAGGAGCCTTTGCTTCTTTAATCAAAACAAAAATTTACAATCAAAACTAAAATCTGCTTCTTTTCAACGCTTATCTTCTGCCATTTCTTTGGTATGGTTCCGAGACTTGGTCACTCTTACAGTTTGTTACACTTTTAAGTGATCATGCTTACGGCAAATTCTACATGTTTCTCTCCGAAATCGTATTAGAAATGAAGTAATTTGTTTAAGATGTGGCAATCCGTGCACAGTGGAGGAACAAATTCTGATACGTAGATTACATTGGTTTGAACATCTCTGTCGAATGAAAAGTGCATGAATTCCTGACATACTTATGTGACGTAATCGATCTTTTGGATGGAAGATACGGTGAACAATTCCGAAAAAAGCATGGATCAATATCATAGAAAGCGATTTGAAAAATAGGTGATTAACATTGTCCAAGTCCAGAATAGCAGCGGCCTATCGCTAACTGAGATGAGATTTAGTGAAGAATGTTCCAAGTCCTGCGGCACCAATAACTGCCTATTGGTTGAGAAGTAAACACTCCCCCAAGTGCCGGCTATGGATTTATGATGATCGTCATATTGTTGGAATTAATTCGTAGCGTTTTTTCGTTTGATCTATTTTAAAATAACGCTGGAAAAAATAAAAAAATATGGCAATCGATAGCTAATACGTCTTTAATCTATACATGTTTGCAATTTATTTAAGAATTTTTCTTACAAAAAAATACTTCCACAAAAAATTGGGATTAAACTAATATGGCTGAAGTCTGATCAAAAACCTTCCAAAATTTGCGTTGTTTTGTATATTGTTAAAAATTTTGGAACTACTGAGACGTCATGCATTGCATACAGTAGAAGTTATTGTTGCTGTAGAGCATACTATAGAGGTAGATCTGCATGGGTTAATCCGTCATCGCGGACATGGTTTGTATCTGTGCTCATACCCTTTTCATAGAAGATTTTGTGGAAACGTCTTGGGATTTACAGACTTCCTTATTTTGGTTTCATAAATTTCGTGGAATTTGGTGAAATGAGACTGCTGTTGAACTCAGTTTTCATACAAAATTGTTTTGCGATGTAGTTAAATGTTGGTTTAATGGCTAAACCAACAACCAAAGCTTTTTTGGAGGGATGATAATCGTCAAGTTTATGTTAACACATCGTTAAATACAGAAAAATTGGTTGTTTTTAACAATGATGATGTTAGTTTACATATTGGTGGAATCGTCGATCAGTACTACTCAGAGAAAGATGTCGTTCAGTATGTTATAGTCGTTTGATGTCGTCGTTATGATAAGCGTTTTACAACCAGTTTAGAACCACTGACTTGCTCGTTCTTCAATCTAACCATTTCAACGCGAAAGAGTTGTGGTTTCAACAACATAACACAGCATTTTACTCCGCTCGAGTCACAACGGATTTATTTAAAAAAAATGGAAAACGCATAATTTCACCATATTATGAACCTGCGAACAGGCTTGAATCGATCTATGGAATATAGTTTTGAGGCTGTTGTTTTGCGAAATGTAATATAAACGCATCTAGATATTATAGGAATGACTACTTAAATAGTAATCTGCAATTGCTGTATTGCAACTCTTGGGTAACACTAGAGTAGGACACAGGGCCAACAGAAACAAACCATTTGATCTAATAGCCTAGTAGTAGTGTCGGGATGAGTATTTAACAGATCAAAAATCAGTGTTAATTAATAAGTGATCATTATTACCATATAGTAATGACATATATATTGTCTTAGATATATATACCTAGTTTATAAGTTATTGTAAAAATAAATTGCTAATTAGCCGGTAACGAGTAGTAACGATGTTTTAATATGAAAAAGAAAAACATTAATACAATTCAGTACACTCAAAAGCTACCTTACATTTTAAAAATTTGGACATACTTTACTATAATGGTAAGATATGGTTTAAGGCCCTAAGATAAAATGTAGTTGATAAAACTAAGTTGACGTGAATACATGTATTATTTTTGTTTGTTAGACCTGAGACGTCAGTTATTCATAAATGGAAAGTAGATTTTTAGCAGGACCTACCAACACAGCTTAGTAGATGATGAATCAAGTATTTCCATTTGATAGGAAAGATACAAACGGAGTGAATGTCGAACCGTTCCAATATCTCGGTTTTATTGCCTGTTAGATGAAAAGAAAAGTTTTCTGTCGAGTATTGTGATTGGTGATAAAAAATGGGTTTATTACGACAATATCAAGCGTTAAAAATCATGGGTTAGTCCAAGAGAATCATCCACATCGACACCGAAGCGGAATATTCATGGCCATAAAGTCTTTCTGTACATATGGTAAGTTGTAGTGTATTACGAGCTGCTAAAATTGATTGAAACTGCTGTTGATTGACGTAAATTGAACGACGTATTGCTGTAACATACGTATTAACGTATCGTTGTTGCAGCTCTAATAGAAAGTTACATACATATTCGCCTCTATAGATTTAGCATCTTCTGATTACCACATGTTCAGATCGATGCCAACCATGCGTACACGGTTTAGAAATGTGGAAGTGTGAAAATTGATATAACAGGTCAATTGAAAAGTCCCCGGCCTGACACATAGATGGCGCTACCAGAATTAAATCCATATGTTTTTAGTCAGCCTTGACCCTCAAAAAATGCGTGTATAAATTTGAGAGCTGTCGGATTATTAGTTTGTGACATATAGCATTTTGAGTGAAGCAATTTTTGTTATTGTGAAAAAAAAAATGGATAAAAAGGAATTTCGCCTGTTGATAAAATATTGCTTTTTGAAGGGAAAAAATACAGTTGAAGCAAAAACTTGGCTTGATGCCGAGTTTCCGGACACTGCGTCAGGAAAATTAACCATCAAGGATTGGTGTGCTAAGTTCAGACGTGGTGAAATGAGCACCGAAGACGGTGAACGCAGTGGACGCCCAAAAGAGGTTGTTACTGACCAAAACATTAAATAAATCCACAATTGATGATTTGGAGCAGTGTTTGATCAAGCGTAATAAACTCGAGTTTTTGCGTCGATATGTGATGATGGATGAAACATGGCTCCATCATTTCATTCCGAAGTCCAATCGACAGTCATCCGAGTGGACTGCACACGATGAACCCGCTCCAAAGCATGGGAAAACGCAACAGTCGGCTGGCAAGGTTATGGCGTCTGTATTTTGGGATGCGCATGAAATAATTTTCATTGACTACCTTGAAAAAGGAAGGACCATTAACAGCGACTATTACATAGCGTTATTGCACCGTTTGAAGAATGAAATCACCGAAAAACGGCCGCATTTGAAGGAAAAGAAAGTGCTGCTTCACCAAGACAATGTATCGTGTCACAAGCCAGTGAAAACGATGGCAAAAATCCATTAATTCGGCATCGAATTTTTTCCTCATCCACTGTACTCTCCAGATCTGGCTCCCAGCGACTATTTTCTGTTCTCAGATCTCTAAAGAATGCTCGCTGGGAAGAAATTTTCGTTGAATGAAGAGGTGATCGCCGAAACTGAGGCCTACTTTGAAGTAAAGGACAAATTGTACTACAAAAATGGTATCGAAAAGTTGGAGAGTCGCTATAATCAGTGTATCACCCTTGAAGGGAATTATGTTGAATAAAAACTAATTTTGCCAAAAAATGTGTTCCACTATGGTAGGCCGGGGACGTTTCAATTGACCTGTTATAATCTATCCAAAGAAGCTTTGTACATCAAGATGTTTAATGTATTGCCTGCCGCAATTTGTAAATTCGTTTTAGAATCAGAAAATACTTTTCTTCTCATTTTATTCTAGTTAAAAAGAGACACAATGCTATCTGATAAGTTCGAACGTGTAACCGAACCAGCATGTCAAAGTCGCCCGGTTGTCAAAAGTATGCAAAATTCTTTAAAATAATAGTGATAAGAGTTTTCTCGGTAAACGTTATTTTATTGCGTCTCCAATTAGTTACTTTGAAGAAGAATGATTTAATCGAGGCCCCTTCTTGCCAGCAAAATTCGTTAGAGAGTTAAGCATGTTTACTGTTAAATATTAATCTGCTGCGATTTTTATAAAAATATATTTAGCGTGTTACAGCTCCACTAAATATTATTGTGGAATTGAATTGGAATGGATAATCTTGAATTCACGGAAAAAAATCGTCATCATACTCAGCTTGATGTTAGCTCTCTCAGAGATTAAATATATGAAATGTATAAAAACAGTGAGTAATTCGATACAAATATAAGTTAATACAATTATTCCAAAGCAAACTCTTAGTCTGAAAAGTATCGAAGAGGTCTGATGGAACTTCCGGATGGCATCAATATACTTAATGGTTACTGGCAGGATGATAATAAAAATAGTGTTATGATAACAAAAGTTGATGGAAAAATAGATAGAAATAAATATAACAATAAATAGAAAATGATGCAAAACATTTCGATTAAAATAGTGAAATAATAATAGAATTAGTACTTATTTCTAAACCTTCGGAGAAAAACCCTAATACCAACACACCAGTGTGGGTTTATTAACAAGCATTCAACAATTGACCAGGTCCACAGAATAACAGATGTTATTGAAAAAGCCTACGAAAGTAAAAAAGTATGCTCAGTTATATTCTTAGATTTAGCACAAGCCTTCTATAAGATTTGGCATCAAGGCTTTGTTCATAAACTACAGAAAATGTTACCAAAACAACACACCGAATTATTAAAATCGTACATAACAACTAGAATGTTTAGAATCAAACAAGAAGAAGCTACAATAAAACAAGCTAAAGCAGGTGTACCAAAAGAAAGTGTACTGGGATCAATGCTTTATCTACTCTACACTCGTGATATACCACAAAGGGAGAATATTATGATGGCTACATTTGCTGGTTATAGCTGTCGTAGACAATAGTGAAGAAGCTTCACGAAAATTACAATAGCCAAGTGACAATATAAATAATTCGACACAAGCTTGGAAAATAAGAATTAATGAAAGTAAATCTGTACATGTACAGTTCACCTATAAACAGACCGTACAAGCACCAATAACATTAAATAATACTATCATTCCATATAGGAACACCGCTAAATATTTCGGAATGAATCTCGATGCAAAACTTCGCTGGAAGGAACATATAAAGAAGAAATAAAAAGAACTGGAATTGAAATATAGGAAAATGTACTGGCTAATTGGAAGAAAATTACAATTATCAGTACATAATAAATTGTTATTATATAAGCAAATACTGAAACCTATATGGACATACGGAGTTCAATTATGGGGATGTTCTGCAAAGAGTAACATATATTGCGGGCGCACCTAAATACTATAGGATTGATTACCTACATCGAGACCTTCAGATACCCAAAGTCAGTCAAGAAATCAAGAGAATTGCAAGGGGGCATGAGAAATTACCATTCTCATGAGAATAGTGAAGTATTGCAGCTTTTGGATACCACCAGAATAGGATACAGACTCAAAAGAATCAAACCATCTGATCTTGTGTAGTGTTGTGTAGTGAGGTGCATATAATAAAAAAATCAGCAGTGACATGCATAAACATTATTTCACCAGAGACTGAGATAGGGCCGATGGATCCTTCTAGTTATATACCTAGATTTAAGTTATCATAAAGACAAATTGTAGGTTAGATGGAAACGAATAGTAACAATGTAATAATTAAATGTCTATACCTGTATATATTCGAGTTAATTAGTTGTCTCACATGACCATCGTTACCAACAGCGTACGTCTCTTTACCAGACTTACTTAAACACACTCCCGTGAATGGATTAGCTTTTATAATCGTTTCTGAAATTCTAGAACTGTCCGTAACGTCCCACACGTAAACCGCCCCCTCTGACCCACAGGTGGCGAGGAAACGGTCATCCTGACTCCAAGACATAGATGTGATCTGCGTTAAAGGAAAGATTTTGATGGTTAACTTCTTCTAGGATGATTAATGATTACCGACTTTGCCATTATGACCTTTGAGTATGTACATCATGTCGAAGGTGATGCTGGAATAAATCTGAATGACGTTGCCGTTAGTTGATGCAAATAGGTGTCCTAGATTGCTGAATTGGGATAGTTTACAGTTTCTAATGTTAAACTCTTTGGTTGTTATGATATCGTCGATCATGATTGTCATGTAACGTAGTTTGTCAGAAAAGCCAATGACGCAGTATAACCCGGTGGGGTGCAAGGCGACTGAATAGATGTCATCTTCGAAATTTTGTACTAATTCTAAATCATCCGTTTCGTAATTCCAGATTTTTAATGAACGGTCTTGGACTCCTAAAAAACAAGTTACCGAAACTGTGTTCCTAAAAAATTAGACGATAATGATTAAAGTACCTGCAGTGATACATAATGGTTTCCATCTACATATAGACATGCTGCCTATCGCGCCTAAGTGGAGTGGGTAACCATACTCGTGCATCATGGTTTCGGAACTAGAAGAACCATCCTGTTGCAGCCATAATCGAACTTGATAAATTTGGGTTTCGTAACAAGTGGCTATCAAGCTATCCTATAATGGTTAACAGTGAAATTAGACATATTCAGAAACGTATGTTTGTTCTCAAAATACTTGTGCAGCATTCACTTTAATTGAGTGAATGGTTGTTTTAATCTCTTTTGGTCCATCATCATATTCTCTGTATATGGTTTTATCTGGTATTCTAAATACGGCTCTTTTTCGAAATTTATGGGGAGTTTCACGTTCATATAGATGAATCCTTCCTATTGTGGATAGAGATGACAATGTTATCATCGTATTAAAATAATCATATTACCATTCATGAAACCGAAAGCGAACCCTCGTGGAAAATTGACGATTGACCTTATTTCGTAATTTTCTTCGTCATCTTTGATAAAATGAACGCTATCCAATGACGTGGATTTCATGGTTGTTTGTGATGATTCTTCAAGCCTATTTCAGGAAACGACAAGAACGATCAGCAAAGTTAGATAAATTAATAATCTTATGATTATTTAGTTACGAGTCCAGAAATACTTACTTTTTTGTAGATTTTTTGTTCCTTACGATAGCAAAAATATAAATAGCGGGTGTGTTTGATTAAAACATGCTTACTCGTATAAAACTTACTCGTCTTTTAATTTCATGTTTATGATCGGCATGTCCATAGCGTGAAATACAGCTCTAACTTCGCCGGTTTCCAGAATAAGTATTTTCCCCTTGTTGCTGCCAATAATGAGTCTGTCCTGGGATAACCAACAGCAGCTGGTGTAAACCACTTGATCGAATTTGTTATAACCGAATTGTCTCCATGTATAATCTGTGCACCCCAGGCAACGTAAAACTGAATCACCAACAACAGCAATTTGGTTGCCATCATTTGGATTGCAAGCAACCTGAAAAAGGACACTTAAAAATCTACTACCTAAGGTTTTGAAATTGAATATTTAATAATGAATTGGTGAATGAAAGTTTTTAAAACATTGTCAACATCGAGTGTTTTAATTAATATAGGAAATAATAAACGCTTATATTGCTCAATAAATATTTCTGTTAATTTTTAAGATTGCTCTTGAGTGAAACGGTAACAAAATGCGGTGCGGTGACAGTTACAAAAGTTTTAATGTTTTGTAACTTACTTGTATAACTGTTCCAGTGCTGTTTGCATTATTAGCTCTGGCAAAACTTTCCAAACGCCCTTTGTCGCACCTGAAACAATACAGGCTCCAATCTGGTTCCCCAGTGACGCAAATTATATTTTTTGAGTTATAGGTAAAATCAATGGCAACGTATCTACTAGCGATGATATCCTTGTCTGTTGGCAATGTCAAGGTTCGTTTTTTACGGAACGTCTCTGGACACCACAACGTTACTATTGGATATTTATCTGTTGTTTCGACGACAGCTATCAATTTTCTAAATATATTAGCATCATTAAATTAAAGCTTATTAAATTCAAGATCTTACGTACTTGTCGGGACTTACAGCAAGATGAGTTAAGTTTTTTCCTTTGTCGCTTAGCCTGATAAATTTTTGTTTTCTGGCATGTATGTTGTGTACCGCTACGACCGCTCCTACTGGATAGACGATGTCCTCGTCACCGAGAAAATGTATATTATTTTTAATGCTTGTCTCTAAACCCAGAACCAAACGCGGTTGCAAAGCTGGAAGTGAACTCGTCATCTTTCATTACCTTGTCACTTGCAGAGCTTACATTGACGTAAATATATAGTGAAGTTATTAAGGTTCAGTTTGATCAATATTTGACAATTATAACTATAGCAACTGTACTTTTGTATATAATATATTATATGGTATATACTTCTGAATATCGAAAAATTAAAATAAAAAAAATTGAATTTTAACAGAAGAGTGTTTTTGTTGGAACTTGGTCCAACGGAAGCCGAAAATTATAAGCGTTTTGGTTTGGCTTTTGTTGTTTGTTGCTATAGTAACAGTTACCCGTCATTAGGAAAGAAAAAAGTATAATCTAAAAGTAAGATAAAAATAAAGCATTTTTGCATTCACTACACAAACCATATAGTTTATTAAAATTTTTTTGTACATACGTAAACGTGAACAGGTTATCAAGATGTTTAATGTATTGCCTGCCGCAATTTGCAAATTCGTTTTAAAATCACACAAAAATTGATTCTTATTTTATTCTAGTTAAAAAGACACACAATGCTTTGTGATTAGTTCGAATACGTAAACGAATGAGCCTGTCAAAGTCGTCTGGTTGTGAGACGTATGCAAAATTCTTGAAAGCAAGAATGATAAGAGGTTATAACTCTAACCTGTAACCTATTGTGGCTGTATAGTTAACTGTAGCTTTTGGATGTACTATAATGTTAAAATAAGCCGGCTTGGTGGCGCAGTGGTAAAGGCGATGGGATCAATTATTTTATTTAGATTAGAATTTTGTTGTATGTCAAACTAAAACTCAGAGTTGATGCGGCAACATTGCGACGTTTTGACGTCACAAATTTAGATAACGTATGTACAAAATCACTTTGAATAGACTATAGAAATGTAGAATGAGTTGCGTGAACATGAACCATATTTTGCATATCCAAAACTCAAGTGCCATAGGTAAAAAGATTACAGATTTTTTTCTTGTAATTTAAAATTTTGTGACATTTATGTGACAGGTTATTTTTATTTTATTCTATTTTTGTGTATAATTGTAAAGAAAGTTGTTATATCGTTATTTGTGTAGAAAAGGTAAATATTATTTGTTTAAATGCAAAATCATAATATGAGTGTTATTTTCTAAGATGTCAAGGTTCAAATGAAATTAATTACTTTCCAAAGGATTCTGCTTTAGAGCAGAAAAGGATTTTATAAGTAGATAATGATAAACTTCCGGAAACTTCTTATGATTTCCTACATGAAATTTTCGGACAGGTTTATTCTTTGTATTTCAGACCGACCAGATGTTTATAGACCCAAATGTGGAACATCATTGCTTAAGCAAGATGCAATTCCTAATTGTAATTTTAATAGTAAGTTTTTCATAAAAATTTACATCGATAATTGCACTGAAATACATAATATGTGTATATGCACATATCATTTCTCTTAACATGAAGGAAAATATTGTTAAATACTGGAATCAGTAGTTTCTCAGCCCACATTAGAATCTTCAAGAAGAATTGGATATGTAATAAGTGTAGTATTTCAAGTAAGTAAATTGAGAGGTTGGAAACTGAAAATTATAAACATGTTTCTCTGCAGATGCTTTGGAAATAGACGAATCTGCGCCTTCAACCTCATACTGTTAAGGAACCAGACTGTAGAACACCAAACACATTAAATATTTTTGTTTCATTAATTTTTATACAAATGTTAACTAGTTTAATATTTCATAAAAAAAAGTTTGTCTATTTTGTGATGAATGGTAAATATTAAAACTGGTATCAAGTAGTGATAAAATAAATTGAGCCGGCTTGGTGGCGCAGTGGTAAAGGAGATAGGACGGTCCTCTTACTGTTGCGATAGCCGCGGATTCGAATCCTGTTCAGGCATGATTGTAAATTTTTGTTTTTATTGTTTAATATTTGTGATTGTCATAGGCAAGAGTGTAAAATCCGACAAGAAAAATGGTCCCAGTCAAGCCAGTAATCAGGCTGGGCAAGACCGGATGTCTTCTGGGATGCTTTCTAAAGTTGGTCACTCGCCAGTCGGTATTAATGCCGAGGACCGTGGTTCGGAACCCACATTAAACTGTAGGCCCGGTCCAGATAAACCCCTAGTTGGTAAAGGAGACTTTAAAATATATAAAATAAATAAATTGAAATAAAAATAAAATTGTATCTTATCAATTAATATCTTATTATCTTATTAATATATACGTATAGGTTTTCATTGCAATTTTTATACATTTCTATTTTGACTCATTTATTTTCAAATATATTAAATATAAAAATATCAAATTATAAAACGATCTTCACTGGAATATTTTTGTTTGCTTCTCTATCAATAAATGTGATTTGAATAAGTGTGATTTATTAACTACATGTGGATCTATTCATGATGATGTATTACAGATTCAATGGAATTTCAAAAGTATCCTGAAGTACTAAGAGAAATTTCTACAAAGCATACCGAAAGATCATCCTGAGGTAAATAATGATTCAAATATTATTCTTTTTTAATTACTTATTTATTACATTGGTACTAGTCATTACCGAATAATCTACAATTTTTCGCAATAACTTAAATCTAGGTATATATCTAGAAGGACCCATCGGCCTTCGCTTAGCCTCTGGCGTAATTAAGTTTATGTACATAGAGTAATAGAGAGAGAAAACTCAACAGGGTTTCTGGCGAAATGTTTTGCTTTGCCCAATATACAGATCAGGTTATATCGGCCATTCAAGTAATTTAATTGGCCAATCTAAATCTGCATTATAGACACCTATAAAAAAACATTTTGCTGTGAAGACATTGGTTCTTTGATAAAGTTTACCACACTGGTGCGGCACGTGGAAACCCTAATGTTACGTCAACTTGACCAATAAAATTGAAATAGAAAACAATTTATTAACAATTATTATATTTTTTAAACAATTATTGATTTTTTTATTTTCTGAAATAAATTTATTTAATAAAATTCTAAAAGGAAATAAATATAATCTGTCAAAATATACATATATTATAAGATATAAATATTATATATATATAAAATTTTAAACAAACAAACAACGGAAAAATGGAACAAATCAAAATTACTTTTTCAGTCTTTTCACTTTTTCAAATTTGTTTAATGACATCAATTTAAACTATTATAAACCTATTGGAATTCTATCTTTTTGTTTTCTTATACTGAAAGCAAACTTTTGAGTCTTTCCCTGTTAAAATTCTGCTTACCTTTTATATAGTGTAATACATATTTAAAGTATGTAGCAGCAATATTGCAGGATAGAATAAAAGAGATAGTTCAAAGGCCTACTGACAGTATAATAAAACACTTTTCTAGGCATAAGCGATTGCCTTGATTGGTTTGTGCGTATAGGAACATCTGGAATTGAAGTTATAGAGTCACACCCCGTTAGCAAGGAATGTAAGTTATCTAAAAGGCCATCATGATCATCCTCTTTAGAATTTCCTAAAGGGAAATGAGATGAAAAAAATTAACTTAAGCTGAAAGATGTATATTTATTAGGATAATTATAATTTTTTTTTTCTTTAATGAAATGAACCCCTCAAGGCAGTTATTATATTTTTAATTGATGACCCTTTAACAAATTTGTTCTTACTTGGGCAATAAATTTTGCACTATTTAAGTGCAAAGTCGCTTTGCACCAAAATTCCTCGTGTATTGAATTTCCGTTAATCCTCTCTTAAGAGGTTTGCATTCAGGAGCTATTATTTTAGTGGAGTAGTATATGTATAGTACGGTATAGTATTGCCACTACTGACCCAAGAAGAAAATAATATAGCCCTTTGCATATTTTCTTTTGGAAGGGGATTAATTTCTAAAATTAAAATATAAATATTTAATATTTATATATGTGAATAAATTTACCTCGACTTACAATAACAAAACATGCTGTAACGATCAGAGATTAATTTGATACTTAATCCAATCGGTTTGAGATTCTTAACATTATCAACTATTTTTGTAACTACTGTAAACTATCTGTAAATCCGCGTACACAACACTTAGATCGATAATTCACTACACTTATTTTACTATCAAATTATATATACTAATGAACTAATAACTTAATCTCTAAACGATATGAAAATCTAAACGCACTATTCCTTATGTCAGGCATACTGAAAATGGCGCTTAGAATAAATAAACAATAAACGCACCATAGAATCGAAATGAGCCAATCAGATCCCGTCACGGCTCTTAGCATAGCGATTAGAAATAAGTTAAAAGTAGCGACATCTGGATGTTCAACGTTGAGAAACATTTCCCCAAAATTTTCTATTAGGTTAAATATCTATTTATTATATCTCTATGTTTATGTATCAGTTCTAGTGTCATTCAAGAGTTGTAATACTTCAATATTGGCATAACAATGAAGACTTTCCTTATATCTCCTTGCGATTCTCTTGATTAAAAAGCCATTCAAGAGAGTGACAGTCGATATCTGAACACTTCTCAGGATTTTGTTCTAGAAAACTTGTATTGTATTTATATTAATTTTCGCGGTACATCTCCAAAATTGAATTCCATACAGGTCCATATAGGTTTCAATATTTGCTTGTATAATAGCAATATATACTGATAATTGTGATTTTCTTCTAATAACATATCTTTTCTATAATGATTTTCTTTTCTATAGTGATTCGTGAACTGCACATGCACAGATTCACTTTGGTCAATTTTAATTTTCCAGGTGTGGATCCATTTGCTTTGCCACTTGACTGTTGTAATTTTCGTGTGATTTCTTAGCTATTATCAGCGACAGAAAGAATCGCATTACCATTAGTAAATGTAATGGATATTTTCCATTTGTGGTATATCACATGTGTAGAGTAGATAAAGAATTGGCCCCAACACTTCTTTGTGGTACATCTGCTTTAGCTTTTTTTTATTGTAGAATAGGCTTACTCTTGCTTTACACTAAACTAGTTCAGTGAGTTGTTTCGGTAATAATTTCTGCAGCTTTTGAATAAGGCCGTCATGCCTGCGTCATCGAAGGTTTGTGTTACATATAAGAATATACCTGAACATACTTATTTAACTGCAAATGCTTCTTTATAACATGTGTTATTCTATGCACCTGGTCAATGATTGAATGCTTGTTAATTAACCCAAACTGGTGTGTTGGCATTAGGTCTTTTCTTTCTATAATCGGTTTTATACTTTTCGGTAAGTTTTATTGGTATTACTTAGATATTACTGGTTGGCTTATATTCCTATTGACTTATATTTCATTTGGCGATTTTCCAGACTTTGGGATCATGATCATTTCAGCCATCTTCCAAACTTCTAGAACATGTTTTAGTCGAAATGCTGCATTGATCAAGTAGGTGATTTTATAATTCACTTTTTTGCTTTTTTTGCAGCAATTGTCCTGTTATTAAGTCATAGACTGATGATTTTTTTGAATTAATGTCAACTTTTTTAACTGGTTAATCGTCGAATTTTCACATTCTATGTCTGGAAAATTATACTCAATATCACTTCGTTTGGTTTGAAGTTTTTTTTTAGATGATTTAGATGGAATACTCTGTTTTTTTGTCAACTATTAGATTTCGCAGTTAGTTATTTATGGATTTGTTTTTAATTTCCAGTATTTCTCTTTTGAACCTTTCGGTTATATTATAATTAAAAATAGTTTTATTTCCTGCTGTTTTATTTACCATTTTCTTGATTTCTTTCAGTTTATTAATTTCTTTAATTCAATTTATAATTTCTGGAGTATTATTTTAAGCAGCTTGTTCGATATCTATCTTAAGGGATACATTTAATTGAATTCAATCATTCAATTTTCCATAAAATTCCTTCCACTATGTTTTCTTGTTTGCTCAACAACTCAGTGCCAGAATCAGTGATTTGAACTTAGGTTAAAATTTTCTTCGGTTTGCATAACATCCAACTGCTAAATTTTTAACTATTAAAAAATCTAACGGGATTGGGGGTTTCTCAGGATTCTTCGTTATATCAGATATCTTAGTTCAGCATTTCTGTTTTCACATATAATACAAATGTTGACTGTTCAAATTATAAAGTTGAAAGTATCAAAAGTATGCCTCCCTTTTTTGGTTGTTTATTTTGGTATTTTATAATTCATTCAAAAATGTATTGCAGTGATGATTAAATACAGTTAATCCTAAGTCTTTGAATAATCTCCTTACTTATTAGGGTATGCTACAAATTCAAATTTATAATGGATCTGAATGAAGATATTTTCAGCTATGTGATGAGTATCCCAAAAAAGGCCATTATTCAAAGTTACCATTGTTAACGAATTATAAAGAAGTAATTGCGCAAAAAGCCTTTTTGGCTTTTAACACTTTCTAGAAACACATTTTCTTCAAGTTTGGGAACATATGTTAACCTGAGGATGCTAAATTAGGATATAAAATAGGATAAGCCAGCGAATTTTGGCATGCAACTGGTCAAGATGGTTGGATTATAATATAATTAATATTCGTCTGTAATTGTTTTTCACTTTTCCAAATAATCAATTATCCAGATTACCAGGATCCCTTTTCATGTTTCATATGAAGATTTTGTCATCTTCAAAACAATGATGTGTCTTCTCCTTGCGGTTAGTTAATCCAAAATGAATAATTTCATGACTCTATAATATTCAACTTTATCCTTTTTTAATGAAATAAGTCTACTCTTGAGCGAATAAGTTGAATACATTTTCTGATTGGAACATCATATTTGTATCAGATCCTTTCGCCTCACCCTCGCAGCAGTATTTTAATTAAATTAATTTAAAAACCTTATTCGTTATGTCTTGTTTATTTCTTTAAAGCAATGCCGTACACTTTCATCAAAAATTGCGTACTGCTTATAGAGATGAGTAGTTTAAGTGAATGTTAGTGTAAGAATTGCTTGGCTCGTTTTTGTTCCGCAAAGTTTAGTGTTTGTGAATATAGCCTTATCGATGTAGGCTAATAGATTTCAGCTCGCGACATTGGTCGATACTTGGGTCCTTGAACTAACTATTAAAATTGAATGTACGATGAAAAGGTGATTACGTACGACAATAATGTACCAAAAAGATCATGGTCAAATTCCGGAGGAATAAAACGGTTGCAAAGTTCTCCTTGATGTCAAGGAAGATGATGTTAAGTCTTTGATGATGTTGAAATGGAATCTTAAGAAACATGTGGCCAAAGTATTAATTAGAATCTTTAGTGCCGACAACTGGTGCAAGTAACAGACGTAACTAATTATAAACTTTTCCAGTTCAGCAATAGGGGAAAAAAGCAAGAGCAAAAAATTGTAAATGGGCATTGATAAAAATGGCATATACGTCAATGGTGATTGTTTGAAATTAATATGAATAAATTCACCTTTAGAAATATTTAGAACCCATATACTTTAATCTCCAAATTCTTTAATATATTAATATCCGATTTCGAGAAAACTTCTGCATTTTTTTCGTCATTAGCAAAATTGTTGTAATTACATGCTTTCTACATACTAAGTATTTTACTATTTGCTTTTGTGGCATTTGTACATATGTTAATACAACTTACATTTATTGACAACATATAATATTCGATTTTTAGACATAATTTCATTGTGAGCGATTTTTTTTGATGATTTTGAGTCTCCAGTAAGGGCCAGTGACCAACTTAGAGACCATCCCAGAAGATATCCTCTTTTACTCAGCCTGGCGTGACTGAGATGACTCTTGTCGGATTTTCCACTGTTGCCTATAAAGACATTTATAAATACAATAACAAACATAAAGCGCATCCATCCCCAGCAGGATTCGAATCTGCGACTATCGCAACAGTAAGAGAACCGCCCTGTCGCCTTGACTATTTTTTGAGGGATTATTTCTTTAATTTAAAATTTTATTGGGAATAGTTGTACGTTATTTTTTATATATATATTTTAAAAGTCTCCTTTTACCAACTATGGGTTTATCTGAACTGGGCCTAAAGTTTAACGTGGGCTCCGAACCACGTCACCGACTGGCGAGTGACCAACTTTAGAAATCATCCCACAAGACATCCGGTCTTGCCCGGCCTGGTTACTGGCGTGACTAGGATCATTTTCCTTGTCGGATTTTACACTCTTATCTAGAACATTCACAAATTTTAAACAGTCACAAACATAAATTTATGACCATGCCCCAGCAGGATTCGAACCCGCGGCTATTGCAACAGTTGGAGGAAGTTGTACGTTATTGTATTTAAAAAGATTAACTGTCGCTCATTTTTAATAGTGCAAATTCCTTTTGAATTTCAATGTTTATCTCAAAAGGAATAAGTGGTACCGATAAGAATACTGTTAATCAACTCATCTCCAAACCTTCGATCAGAATATTTTTTACTAACTAGATCCAAATTATCGTTTCTAAAACATGGAAGTAAATATTCAAAGATTTTGCTTTATTGGAGTATGTTCGTACTAATGTTCTATGAGTTTTTAAAGCTATCCACAAAGGATAATTTGATAATTTAATTAGACTGAAAAACTGAAGAAATAAAAACGAATTAAATATGGTTGTATGATTGAACTACCCTAAATTCAAGCAAGAGCATATATCTTATATACCTTAAATCCTGTTAAGTTAATGAACATTGTACTCCAAAATGCCTAGGACAAGAAATTTGTCGTAAATAAAAAGTTACTATAGAAATTAATACTGATTTTATTGTTAAGATTTATCATAATTTTATGGAAAGAATAGGAAAAAAATAGTGCAGAAGCGGACTGACTGGTATACTGTAATTTATTAATTGATAATTAATATAATATGGATATGTTAATAATTTTTTTATTTAAATCATTAACTATTCAACAAATGCTTATTCAACAATATATAACGAATAACAGTTGCATTTGGTTTCTTATTTTAGATTGGAGTTATTTGTTTCCTTTACTTGATCTATTAAATGTTTGGTCTATGTCAAAGAAATCAGCTGGAACGCATCTTTCGACATTCACGACCGTGTTTATTTGGTTGACTAAACTGCGTCTTTGTTCTTTTATTTCCTAATTGTTGCGTTTAGTCTCCGATAACTTGAGCTTATTTTCTTTTCGTCTCTTTCCACCGCCATTTCTTTCTCTGTGAATAACACAAAACAGTTGCTCAAAACATATAATTTATAAACAATGGCTTATCTAAATACCTGAAGGTACATATAAAGGATGTAATCTGTGTTTTTTTCATTAAGCTGAATCATATCTCTTAGGAGATTTAAATTTCGAAATCTCCTTAAGTGATTAGAGACATGGGTTCACGTCGTTCCATTTTAGAAAAACTCACATTTAATTGTGATCGCTGTTAATGATTTTACGAGACTATTTATATCGGCTAAGGAGCGACGGGGTTTAAATACATTGAATTGCTTGAACTTTTTGATCTAGGTGTACACCATTTTTCAGTATTAAAATAGCTTTAATACGCCTACTGAGTGTAAGGCTACTTTAATTACGGTTATATAGTAGGGAAAAGTGAAAAATGTGTTAAGAAGTTTTAATTTACATTTTGTTACTAAAACTGAACTGAATAAATGAATAGATGCTAAAATATTGTTAGATACGGACATTTTTAAATATAAAAGGTGTTATTTTATATGTCAGTACGGTATTTAATTTTTATAAATGGTGTTGTAAATGTCAGAAGTATAATGTAGAAGTAGATTCGTTTTGTCCATTCAAAATAATAATAAATATATTAAGACAACAACATAACCTTTAGGTGTCAATTATTAATTATATGAATTATTTAGTTTCTATTAAAATAGGATTGGATCAGCAGTATTGTGCAGTCGATTATCTATTCTGAACCTTAAAGGGTTTACAACTTGTAGTCGTTTGCAATTGCTTTTTCTTGGATTGTCATGAGATTAGTTAAAATACGTGTATGAAAAAAAAATGATTTTTTTTTATTTTGGAATATATGTTTATTAAATACAAATAGAAATAAATAAAGGTTTTTGTTCGCTTTGCTTATCTCTTTTGACAGTTTGCTAATTTAATTAGAGTGAAAAACTGAAAAAA
Organism: Rhynchophorus ferrugineus; assembly: GCF_030347505.1. NCBI lineage: Eukaryota > Metazoa > Arthropoda > Insecta > Coleoptera > Curculionidae > Rhynchophorus > Rhynchophorus ferrugineus. The sequence goes on from NW_027472580.1 coordinate 50,600,639, forward strand.
AAAATTATTAAATATAATTCAAGCAAGAGCTTATACCTTAAATCCTGTTAAGTTAATGAACATTGTACTTTAATATGTATAGGACAAGAAATTTGTCGTAAATAAGAAGTTAGAATATTATTGAAAAAAAATTAAACATTTTTTTTGGAATATATGTTTATTAAATACAAATAGAAATAATTAAAGGTTCGTAAAAATCGTTTTGTTTATCTCATTTGGATGGAATGGAGTCTCTTCCCGTGTTTGCTTTCGTAGGAAAATAGAAACATCTAAATGCGAATAAAGGAGGTGAATCTTCAAAGATATGCTATATCCTAAAGCTTAGTAATCCTGTTGTAGCTTATAAATTATCTCTTAATAGATTTTGTTCTTACCAACAAAAATTACCAATTCAACAAAAACAAATTCTGATTCCAATAATCTTAGTATTTACGACCATCCTTATAGCCGGTCTAACAAAAATGTGCACTGGTGGTAAAATGATGTTTAGCTCTTTTAAGAGCTTTTAAGAAATATAATTTTTTCCCAGGAATGAATTTTTTTAATTATGTATATGTCATGTATCCTAATCAATTAGAACATAGTCTATAATAGTTGTAGAACATAGCATATAGATATACAGTATTTTAAAAAGTTTTTTTTATTCCAATTTTTCAATTATATAGCAAAATAAAATTTGGAAAAAAATTATTTAAAACATGAGTGCTATCTTGCTGAGATGTTTATTTCGATGGAGATATGCTGGGCGCGAAATGAAATTTTGAAAAGTGATTCTTAAAAATATGATTAGAAAATATAAAAATATACTAAAGTTACTGTTGTATATATTTTACTTATTCACTGAATTATAATATTAAGAATCTTATTTAAAAAAATTAAAATCCGCGAGTCCATAAACGGAATTAGAATCATAAAAATTTCATATCAATTAATTTTATTTATGGGTTTTATTTTTTGAACATATGTGCAACTCTGGTTCATTGCAAACTCTATAATACGTATAATGTCGTTCTTAGTGAAATAAAATATTATGAGTGATGTCATTGTTGTAAGAGCGGTAATTTTTATTCAAGACAAATAGCGTGGCAATAAGTGAAAAGTCTACGAGGATAAAAATTTGCTTCAAATTGAGATTGAGCTTTAGTTTGTAACTCATGCGTTTGGACAGTATAGAGTGATTTTGTACATAATGAATTCTCCATGTTCTGACCTTTTCCATCTGACTTTCATTAATAGTAACCAATGATGGATGCATTTTGAATCATAAATATGTGAGCAATAAAGACTAAAAAACCGTGAAAGTACATAATTAAACGGCACAGCTAATAGGAATTTTTAGCGTTTTAGTAAGATTTTTCGCGTCTTTTCATCTATCAAATATGTTTCAAATATCAAATGTATGAAATTTCTTTCTTTTTGAAATCCCGTATTGCTCTCCATTGAGTTTTACATTTTTATATTTTTACTGTAAATTTCAACAAGCGGGCAAAGACTCAGCGGTAATTGTCTCTTGATTAAAGTATAAATGGAACATTTCCCGCATATATCGCTTTATTGGAATGTAATTGGTATTTGGTAATTAAAAAGTAGCTGGATCTTTTTAATGTGATAATTGTTGGATTAATATCGAATTAATTCTGCTGCTCGGCTTGATTGAAATTTAGAGCAGAGTAAATGGCTTGGAAATGTTGTCCAAAAATAACAACGAAAAATATACTGCATGAAATAATATTACAGAATTTAAAAAATAGATTCGATATTTTGTGTGCCTTATATACGCTAATATGAATTATATATAAATAACGCCCTCGGCATTTTTCAGAAAAACTTCTTTTAATAATGTCTTTATAGTGTTAATATTTGTTTCATTAATATGTAATGTGATAATTAATATTAACATGTCATTAAAGTTTGACTATGTTAATCGCAGAAGTTATATTGATGGTTCAAAATATAACCGTCTGTGTTGCAGCTTCACTGAATATTAGTATGGCCACTTATCTATCAGAGATTAAATATATGAAATATATAAAAATAGGTAGTAGTTTTTCGATACAAACATAATGTAATACAATTATTTCAGAAGAAACTGTTAGTTTGAAAAGTATCGAAGATGTTTAATGGAGCTTCCGGATATTGCTTTTAAAAGAATATACTTTTGTAAAAGCATATAATAAAATGAAGGAAGACTTATTATTTTAATTTACGCATTTAGATGGGACAATGATATTTCAGAATGGTCACTCATGGCAAGATGATAATGAAAATAGTGTTAAAACAACACAAGTTGATGGAAAAAAGTAAACGTTGGTATAACAATTGATTAATAACAGTATTTTTGTTTAATTATTTTATTTAAATTAGAATTTTGTTATTTGGCAGAACCAAACTGAACTATAACTCAGAGTTGATACAGCAACGACGTTTTGATGTCACACATTTAGATGGCGTACGTTCAAAACTTCTTTGGACAGGCTATATGTATTTTCAAATTATGAATAGAATATATGCGATTACAAAATCATTGTCATACCTGGGGGACAAATCTTGTAAAAGTTGTAAAACCACTTGAGCTTTTTTTTTTAAATTTTTTGCATTTTCCATTATTATTGACTTTATTTTGTGTGAACCATTAGAATTTTCTGATAACATATTCTAGTAAAGACCTCATTAATTGTTATATTATCTTTTATTTCATTGGTTATTACCAAATATTTACTCGTGAGATGGAACCTATTCCAAGAAGTCTTTGAATACCAAGGAGGAGAAAAAATTGAAGACGGGACGGTGAGAGTGATTACATTTGAGGAAAAACAGCAGTTAGTTAGTGGAACTAATCTGTTAGGATTAAGCAATATTTGTGGCTAGAAACGGTTATTTGTTAGAGTCCCATAAAAATGGAATATATTTCAGAAAATAGAATCGAAGTTAGACCGGATACTTATGATAGGGCCTTAGAAATTCTATTGCCGTTGCCGTAAAAAGCATAGGCAATGCCATTTGTATATTTGGGCTCATATATAAATGGAAGTGGTCTTGATAGATGGAGAGGATCTCACGGAATTTTGTTTTTTTTTATTTAGAAACAAGAACAACAATAGTTCTTCATAGAGTAGATGTGTAATGATGTATCGATTGGTAATTTAGGAACTGTTTAGGGTGAGAAGTTGGGAGGGAGAATGGCCAGTTAGCTGGTAGTTAGTGTTTATTATTTATATTACATTCTACACATCTATACAACTATTCTACACATCTAAAATGAAATCTAGGCAAAACTTCCTTTATAACTAGAATTGTTGCATTTACAAATTGTTTCAAATGATTTCAAAATCAGGTTGATCAATATCCAATACTCTAATATGAGTGTTTTTCTTTGTCGGTTGACGGATAGTTATCTATACCCATAGTATTTATGTGCATGAAACTGTAAATAATCAAATGTATTTTAGAGAGTTAAACAACCTCTTGAACCGCCTATTTGATTTAGTATCAATTTTACCAATTCAATTAAAACGCCAATAAACCTATAAATTAATTTGCAGATTGTTATTTACGATCGTGATAAATTGACCGGAACGATTTAATATTAATGATTTTTATGAACGTTGTTTGGTATAAATGTATTATTCGCATATATCAATACTAGCTGATACGCGCCCGCTTCTCTGAGCACAGTTTAAAAGTTAATTATAGAACCTAGGTGTAAAATATGAACAACACTCATAATTTCAAAACAATAATATAGATAAATTTAAAATTTGAATGTACTGATTGTAACATAGTTGATGTCTAATTGGCTATGTAAACATCATTATTACGCCTGGATTCGAAATTTGGAATTTAATTTCTCCGTCAGTTTGGTGTATTATGGTGCAGTGATAAAAATTTTGCAAATCTATACCAGCCACTTTCAAACTCTACCCTTCAGCTTTATCGTCACTGAGAAACCAGCTCTAATTTTAAATTGTAAACGCATATGGAATTTTTTATATTATTATTATTTATTATATTGTTACTAGTCGTTGCCTGCACTTGTCTTTATAATGGCTTAAATCTAGGCATATATCTAAGAGAACATAATTTTTCTTACAATTAATCAACAATCCAAATCCTTGAAACAAAGGATTTTCCAATTTGTTCTTTTTCTTTTTAGAATCTTCTTTCCTACGAAGTTTTGCATCAAGAATTATTCCGAGTATAGCATTTTTGCTACATGGAATATGTATTGATTGCAGAGTAAGCTTCCTCTTGTTTGACTCTAGACATTTTGGCTGTGATATAAGATTTTAATAGTTCATTGTGTGGCTTTGGTAACATTTTCTATAGCTTAAAATCTTGTTGAAGTGAATGCTATATCTAAGAATATAGTGCCTGCACCTGAATATTTGTTGAATGTTAAACCCAAATTGATGTATACGTTTTTTTCTCTCTATAATAAAGTGGAAGGGATAATCTGATAGAATCAGAGTTGTTCTTAATAAATACATTCTCGTCATCATACCTTCTTATTAAAACGGTTACTCCTGGTGTCTTCAGAAGTCGGGTGACATTACATAACCATAACTCTTTATCATTAGGGATATATCAATCTTTAGATACAGAGCATACCCGCTGGGTTGATTTTGTGTGAAAATTTCACAAGATAGTTAACACTATCTAATATGTTCACTGCGTTATTATGCGATTTATATTTTATATGTCAATTTTTCAGTTTCTCTAGTAGACACTGGTTAATTCTCTCAGCGTATTAGTTTGTTGGAGTCAGAATAGCTCTTTTATGTCGTCACAACTGTCATTTGGAATAGTTAATTGACCATCTTTTTTTAAAATATTTTCGTTGCTTATGTTAAACCACAATTTTGGATACTCTACATCATATGGCGAGTGATAGAGCAGAATAATAGACACTCTCAGTTACCTCTGATTTCTGCAGTTTGAAAAGGAGTGATGTGACTGTTAACTAAAATGTACTCTACGTTCATTCTAAAAACATTAAAAAATATTAAATCAAAAGTAAGAAATATGAAAAAAAATTATTATCAGCAATTATTAAACTTTATAAAACTCACGGAAACATTGGAAGCAACACTGATAATGACAATTTTAAAATGTTTCCATAACAACTGTCATTATTGCAGCGGTTACCATGGTAATGTTAATCTGATATATAGATGTCAGTAAAATTTTTACGTTTTCTTTGATTAGAAGGAAAAAATATGAATTCATATTTATTTTAATTTATATATAGCCCGTTCAATATAACTGCAAATGCACGTTATAGATGACGTCGAATATATAGTCTATCCAAAGTAGCATTGAACATTGAACTGTAATCAGTTTACAAAATTCGATTTGGGTTGGTTCTAGTAGGCCATATTACCAAATGTCCGCAAAATTCTTTAAAACATTATTATTTTGTTATATGTCAAAAATAAACCAATAGCAAAACTTGAAGGTCTATATATATATTAAAATAAGTATAAATTGGAAAAAAGAAAATGAATTGTGTTTTTGATTATTGCTTTTCGGGTTGTCCAATTTATTTATATATTATATTTTATATATCTATATTATATCTATATGTTGGTTTATTTCTACATTAATTTTACCCAAATTACATCGTTCGATATATTTATATATACTATTATCTTGTCATGCCTGTCTCGTTTTTTATCGTTATCTGTCTTTCTAGCTATTACATGCATCTTAATATAGTTGGTAATCTATAGATATAGTTTAATAAAGCTTGTTAGATGGGCAACATTTTCCTTATTTGAAGTTAACCATTTATTTTATAGTTAATATCTGTCAGACTTTGTAATTTTATTTTAAGCCTATTAGTACAGCTGCTCAGATGAACCAGACTTTAGATAAATACGTAATAGTAATCATATAGATAACTAAAGATAAGTAAACTGTTACGATTAATTCTGTTTTATGCTCTATTATACTGAGACTATAGTAATGACACTTAATGGGAGAACTTTCGAATTTCTCTACATTTGCGGCTCTAGTGCCAGGAAAAAAAAGAACGTTTAATGCTTCTGGCATTCGCTCGAAACTATGGGAACCTTTAAGTTTTGGTTATGGTTAAGTTATGGTTTATTGAACTTTGTAATTGAGTATTTCAAATTCGCTTTATAAAAGCAAGTAAAATTTGTTTTCGCTACAGTAGATTTAAAATTATTGATTATTTATTGAGGAATTTTAGATCATGATGTAGAGGCATCGTTATATGGGAAGTATAAATCGAATAGCACACATTTTTTGGTGTTTACATGTACTCGTTCTTGTTGTCATGGTTTTTGACATCAAAATTGCTAGCTATTTAGCATCTGTATATATTTAATAATGCAATAATACTAAATGGAAAACTATATATAGAGCAAGTTCAAAACCCACAAATTTAATAGTTAGGTTAGGTTGTTTAACAGTTGTTCATATTGAAACTTCTCATCTTCACCAATATATATCCATAGTCAAAATTCTATCACTTAATGATAACTTAATTTTAACCAACTTCGAAAAAGGATGAGGTTCTATGTTCGGCTGTATATTGTTTTTTTAATATATGTTCGCCGATTTCTCCCTCTGTTATGGACGGATTTTCAAAATTCTTTTTTTATTTGAACGAGTGCACTTTCGAGATGATCCGATTGGAACCAAGCCAGTATCTGATGGAGGAGGGGGGGGGGATCGAGGGAAAACCTCAAGGCACATATAAAGTTTTCATATATTTTATTATCTAAAATAATCGGATATTGTGTATTATGTTATTGCTGAGCCGATATGACGAAAAATTGGAAGTAGTAGTTTTATCGCACCGACGATATTTCGACTTCAAAGTGATCAGTTGATAGTACTTAAAGTAATATTGTAAATATATAAATAGATTTAGGTAGGTATTAAGCTAAATTGTGTGTATACATTAGAATATAAAATGCGTGTACTAGATAGGTTAACTAAATTTTTTGTTCATTTTTATTTAATTATTTGTATATGCCAAAAGGGGTTGTTAGCGTCAAAAACATAAAAAAAAATCCACAAAATGATTTAGAATGAGCGTAAATTGAAATTGAATGAAATAGCAGACACTCTAAAGATATCAACTGAACGTGTATATCATATCATTCACGAATATTTAGGTATGAGAAAGCTCTGTGCAAAGTGGGTGCCGCGCGAACTCACTTTTGACCAAAAATGAAAATAGATTAAACATGGCTCCATCATTTCACTCCGAAGTCCAATCGACAGTCATTCGAGTGGACTGCACACGGTGAACTCGTTCCAAAGCGTGGGAATACAGTCGGCTGGCAAGTTTGTGGCGTCTGTATATTGGGATGCGCATGGAATAATTTTCATTACATAGCCACTATTACATAGCGTTATTGGACTGTTTGAAGGACGAAATCGGCGAAAAATCCGCGCATTTGAAGAAATACGAAGTGCTGCTTCATCAAGATAATGCATCGTGTCACAAGTTCGTAAAAAATATGGCAAAAATCCAGGAATTGGGCTTCCAATTGCTTCCTGATCCACCGTATTCTCCAGATCTGGCCCCCGGCATCTATTTCCTGTTCTCAGATCTCAAAAGAATGCTCGCTGGGAAGAAATTTTCGTCGACTGAAGAGATCACCTCTTGATCGCCGAGACTGTGGCCTATTTTAAATTAAAGGACAAATCGTACTACAAAAATGGTATTGAGTATTATTTACATCATTTCAATTTGTATGAACATACAGAACATATAGTTTTCTACTATAAGTGATTTTCTAACTTAGGTATATATCTAAGATCGGCCTTTACTTAGTTTCTGTAGTAATAATGTTCAAGTATTAATTAACACTACTTTTTTTCTGTTCTATGAATGCTATATTCTATAGTATGGGCGTATCTAAGATACCTCTTTAAATTTTTTTTTGAAAAAAATTGACATCATTTACTTTACTTTTGAGATATTCTTCTAATATATTATTTATATTTTTTATTTTTCAAATCCAATTCTTTTCTTTCTAATATGCTTCTTAAATGGAGTTTTGCATGGAAATTCATCTCAACATATGTTGATACGTCGCTATATAGTTGCATGTGGAGTTATTATATGTAAATATTATATGTAAACTCAAGATGCACTGAAGATGATCTCTATTTCTTCCCATGCCGCTACAGCCTAAACCAAGCTTTGGCCGCCTTTATCTTCTGCCTCCATGCCTGTCTGTCATCTCCTGTCGCTCGGATACCTAGAAGTTTGAATGTATTTTCCTGAGTTTCATATTCCCAGTGTTTTTTGGGTCTTCTAACTGGACTTTTTCCGTAAATTCGACAACCTTAACATAAATTATTTTGGCAACCTTTTGTCTTCTCTTCTTATCACATGCCCTTTCCACTGTAACCGTTGTATCCTGATTAATTCTGTGAGTGGGAGTTCACAGATTAAACAATTCCTGATTAGACCTAGTTTCCCAGATGTCTTTTTGCCTAACTGCTCCCATTATCTTTCTCAATATCTTTCTGTCGAAGACATTGAGTATGTTTCTTGTCCTTTCCGTCACGGTCGAAGCTTCACTTCAATAGTTGTCGATGGTTTTATTATTTAACCAGCTTGTTATAACGATATAGATTTTTAGATTTTAGTACGTAGGATATTGAGAAATAGGCTATTGATCCGTCGAGTTAAGTTCTATCCCCAGCCATATAAAGTGATTTATCGACTCGATATTATATTCTACTATGATTTCTGCGTCTTCATTACCTTTTTTCTATGTTAAGGTCTTTGTGTTACTTGGGTTAATGCCAAAGCCAATGTGGTTGGCATGATATGATATGGTATAATATTGATGTCTATTGCATAGGCAGCCAGCTGAAGCATCTTGTTGGTTAGCAGGTTTTCTTTTCGATTCCTACCTACCCTTCTATGTATTCTAGAGATAAATTAAATAGGGTATGGGTCAGTCCATCTTTTTACTTTAAGCCTTTCGAGATATTGAACACGTTAGTTAGTTGGTTTTGGATTCGTACCACTGCTACCGTGTTTTCCATTGTTTTTTTTAATCAAATTAAGTGAGTTACTTTGATTAACTATTATTCGTTAAACATTCTGGCGGAGATATCTAGTGTGTTACTTTGGTAACATTTTCTAAAGCTTATGGTTAAGTGTCGAGTACCAAACCTTATTAAAGACTTGGGATATATTTAAGAATACAGCTGAGAGGACTTTTTTTTATCTGCGTATGCAGTATTAATAACGTCTGTGAATCTATGCACCTGGTCAGTTTTTTTTCTTATTCCATGATGACCAGCTAGAACCAAATGGTCTTTTGCTCAGGTCGCTTCGGGTTCGGGATAGTGAAGTGTTTTGCGAGTGACAGAGATCCTGGGTTACGACTGTGATTTTCGTAGTTGATTTACTACCAAGGTTTGTGGATGGGTGGGGATTTAATCAAGGTGATGTCGTGTTCTAAGGCGCCTATGGAGAACCTTACACTGAGCATGTTCGTGAAATTCTTCACAAACGGGAGGCCTGATTCGAGGTGAGTGTTGACGTTCCTCATAAACCATGGGATATTGAGTAAAGCGTGGACTTTTTTGGATTGGAACACTTGGAGTAGTTCAAGTTTTCTCTCAAAGACATACCTATACCACACCTGTGCTCCGTAGAGGCAGACTGGACGGACTAGCATTTTGTACAGAGTCGCTTTCTGGGGAATTGGGAGTTTACTTTTTCAACAGAGGAGTGGAAATAGTAGGCTGTACACGCTATTGCCTTTGCAAATGGCGTGCTGTATTTGAGCTGACCATTGGAATCTGCGATTGAACTGGAGACCGAGGTATGATACTGTCTGGAGCCAGAGGATAGGGACTTTATCAATTTGGAGGCGATAGGCGCGGAACTCCTTCTTGCGGTGGAACAGAATAGCCTGAGTTTTGCTCGGGTTTATCTGCAGCCGCCAGAATTTGTACCACGCAGTCACCTGGAAAAAAAGCGGTATCATCTGCATAAAATGCTGTGTGAGAATGTTTGTGGAGTGGAAAATCAGCCATATAGAAGTTGAATAGGGCTGGGGCTAGTGGAGCACCTTGCGGGATTCCTGCGGAAATCTGTATACGAGAGGAGACTGCGTGACCGATCCTCACTTGAAAGGACCTACCGTCCAAGTATGAAACTATCAGGGAGATTAGGTCATTCGGTAGACCAAGCTGTTTTGCTTTGAATATTAGACGGTGGTGCTACCTGGCCACTTATTTAGTGTTTGCTTATAAAGCCAAGCTTTAAAAGTATTAAGCCATACTTAATACTTTATCTATTATCGGTAACAGTGAAATAGGTCTGTAAGATTTTAGTTCATTTGGCGGTTTCCTTGGTTTTGAAATTATAATAATTTTTGCAGACAAAAAAATATAATCTTCTAAACGTCTGGGGCATGTTTTAATCGAAATGCTGGTAAGTTTTATAACACTTGCCGGTTATTAAATGATTGCCCGGTGTTTTCTTTCGATTGATATCCGTTTTTATACCGTTGGTGAATCCCTTTGGCAATACTAAATGTTCGTACTTGTTGAATGGTAAGTTAATTCGTTTGAATTTGGTTTGAAGGTTGAACGTCAAAAAATGGTATTTTTTTATCACAAAACCATTAGTTTACTTTTTTCAAATTTGAATGCATTTGGTTTGAAGGTTGAAAATAAGAATGCGCTATTTCTTTTTTACCACAAAACCGTTAGTTTACTTTTTTCAAAATTATTTCACAATATTTTAATATTTATCATTAGATATATCTCCCTATATATTCCGATAAGTTTATCAGTGTGAGTTAATAAAACCGAAGAAAGTACGAAGAAACGCCAATGATCCAAAGCAAATATTAACGCCGACCGCACAAAAGGTATTTGGGGTGTGGAGTGACCCTAATAGACGTCTCTGAAAATCGCAAGCCATCGCCCTTGATACAGTTACCTATACGAGTGGGGGGTGGAGGTGTAGGGGATGTGCGTTCCCGCCGGAAACGTCGGGATTTTCTTTATTTTGACGGGGGATCGTCAAACAAAACAAAAACTAAATTGGGTTTCGTTTTCGAGGGGGGCGTTTTTCCCTTTCTCGGACACTTTCATCGCGTTACGACTTGTTTTATGTGCGCTGAGCGGCGAGACTACAACGCGATTTACGGAAGAATGCATTCTAAGAAATATTACGGTCGAGCCGAGACTGTTTCCTTTGCATTATGGCTCTCTATAAAATTTCAAGAAAAAATGAAGAGGATATATAGCTGAGAATTTGTTTTGTTGTCAACAATAAGATTACATCACTTACATATCGTTTATATGTAACAATTTAAAAAAAGGTGCTTTTATATTTACAAAGCATGTCGTTAAAAAATTTTATGGATAAATATCCAAAAACATTAAACATATTTAATCATTTAAAAAATACATTACTGCTAATGAACTTCTAATAATACTTTTTGATTCATTTCAGAATTTTAACAATAAATTATTGAAAATGGCTTACCTAAATTATATATATTCTTTAAAAATATATCTTAGTCTCCTTTTGCCAACTATGGGTTTATTTGGACTGGACCTAAAGTTTAACGTGGGCTCCGAACCACGGTCCTCAGCATTGAGCCTATCGACTGGCGAGTGACTAATTTTAGAAATCATCCCAGACGATATCCGGTCTTACCCAGCCTGGTTACTGGCGTGATTGGGATGATTTTCCTTGTCAGATTTTACACTTTTGCCTAGAACATTCACAAATTTTAAACAACCACAAGCATAAATTTACGAAAATTAAAGAATTAAAAGTTGTAGTTAGTATGATATAATGTAATAACTGAAAATTAAATTTGATATTTTAAAACTAAGCTGCCTGTTTTAAAATATATTTTTATTCAAGAAGAAGATTATAGAAGTTATTAGGATCCTGAAGTTTTATAAGCAAGGAAATTCCAGTTCGTCATATAGGTAATTTTTCTTATTATCATTTATCATTAACATTGTATGGGTATAAATTACAGCTGAAAAAGTTTTGAGCAGAATTGCAGAAATGATTCAGAGCGAGTTTAATAAAATCAAGAAGCACAAATCAAAATTTATGACTAAAAAATTAAGTAATTCATGTATTCTAAAAAATCTGAATCATTTCAAAAAAAGGTAGAATATGATCTTAAATTAGAAGTCTTGGCTAATGGGAATGTCGTGGACATAAACTGTTTTACAAAACACTCCATATTCTGTGGAAACCTTATTGATATATGATGTTCAATATTATATAGTAGAGAGGCAGTGAAAAGCATTTTAATATAATATCTTGCAATAATATTCTAAAGCTCATGTATTTAAGACCAGTATTGTTAACACTGGGCGCGACAATCCTAAGAAATGCAAAAAAGCCTAATCTTACCAACAAATATACTGACTGGGACAAATTCAGATTAATACTACAGGAACAAATCATTTTAAAAGTAAGACTTAAAACTGATGATGATCTTGAGATGATCTTGAGCAACAAACCAAACATATAACTGAACAAATTCGGTCAGCTGCAAAAGATGCTACCCCAATAGCAAGAGAGAAATCAGAATATGAAGTACTTTACCCCCTCGAAATTAGAGAAATGATAAAAGAAAGGCGAAAAGCTAGAAGAGTATGGCACATAACAAGAAATGCTGCAGACAAAACTACTTTTAATATAATTAGTAATCAGACGAATCAAAAGATCATAGAATATAAACAGAATTGCTTTCAAAAGTATGTAAGTGAATTAAGCCTACAATCAGACAAAGATTATTCGTTATGGAAAGCAACTCGAAGATTTAAAAGACCAATTATTCGAGTACCGCCAATTGAAAATGATCGAAATGAATGGGTTCGACGCGACAATGAAAAAGCTGAATTGTTCGCACAATACTTCGCTAACTTATTTCGACCTAATGATATAGAATCTACTATGGATACATCTCCTGTTTATCAACCCGATGTAGATCTAAATCTAATTTATCCACTGGAAGTTACCACTGAAATTGATAACCTCAATCCTAAAAAGGCACCTGGTATAGATGACATTTCACCTGGATTATTGAAAGAACTGACACGAAAAGTAATCATCATGTTGACATATATATTTAATGCCTGTTTAAGGATGAAGCATGTCTCGGAATGCTTTAAAGTGGCACCAATAATTATGCTCAAAAAACCTGACAAACCTGCAGAACAAGTCGAATCTTACAGACATATTTCGCTAATACCTGCAATATCAAAGCTATTTGAGAAACTGATATTTAAACGTGTTAAACATTTGGTAACAATATCAGATTTCCAGTTTGGTTTTCGAAATTACCATTCAACAATCGATCAAATGCACAGAGTAACTACGGCTATTGAAAGAGCGTTTGAGGAAAAGAAATACTGCCCTGCAATATTCCTGGATGTTTCACAAGCTTTTGATCGGGTTTGGCATTTGGGATTAATCTGTAAGACGAGCAAATTGTTTTCGCGTAACTATTGTCAATTGCTGGAGTCATATTTATTCGGAAGAAAATTTAGAGAATCGCACGAAATGGCGTTCTCGACATTTAAAAATATCTCGGCTGGAGTTCCACAAGGTAGCGTCTTAGGACCTCTCCTGTATCTGCTCTACACTGCTGACATTCCAACAACAAAAGAAACACTTCTTGGAACCTTTGCTGACGACACAATTATTATAACAAAACATATATCTCTGCCTAAGGCAATAGAAAAAGTTCAAGTAGCAGTTAACAACATCTACAAATGGACGAAAGATTGGAAAATTCAACTTAATAGCTCCAAATCTGTCCACGTTAATTTTGCATTGAGGCGAAATAATAAAAACTTAATTATATCACTCAATGGATGCCCGATTGCTCAAGCAGAAAAAGCTAAATACCTTGGAATCCATCTTGACGATAGATTATATTGGAAGCATCACGTTAGACAAAAAGCAAAACACATTAGAACCAAAATAAAACAACTATACTGGTTAGTCGGAAGATACTCTCAACTTGATCTAAAATCAAAGAGGATGATCTATAATACAATTATAAAGCCAATTTGGACCTATGGGGTGCAAATATGGGGTTGCACTAAAAATTCAAATCAACTAGTCATACAACGCTGTCAAAAGAAAGAAAGAAGATTGCTAAATCATACTAACGTGGAAGCAATACAACTGCTGGACAGCGCGCAGGATGTCAGGAGATTGAAACGAACAAAACCATACGAACTTATATAAAGTGTATACATTTAGTGTAAACTATAGCTATAAGTTAATAATTAATAAATAATTATAATTTTATAATTGAGGAATACATAGTGATGTATTTTCTCGCACTCGTCTTGCTGGTTAATTAATCCAAGTACATAGGAAAAGTAGTAATAAATTAATTGTAAATTAAGATTGTACTAAGCGTATCTAATAAAGATGCTATAAAAAATGTATTTAAGAAACCCACGTAAGAATAAGGAAAGATATCTTGATTAAGATATGTATTTGTTTGTTGACGGTATAGCATAAAGAATGTTCTCCCTGGCTGGAATCAGTGTTCGATCTGTCTACAGAAAATATTTAGTTTCGCAGTGTCTTGTGTTTAATGTTTTGGTACAATATTTATTATAATCATCAACATATTTTTCATTTTTCATCAAGTTTTCTACAACTTTTTCTTTTGTTTCAGGCGACATGACTATACTGCGTCGAAAGAACGATGTTGGTTTAATAGCGATCCGATCAGAAAACTATTTTCTTCTTCACTTCTTCAACATTTCCAAAGGGTGTGCTTGTCAAGACATGCAAAATCCATCTGTCCAAGTCTTTATCAGAATGCACCATATGTGATGAGTACGTTGAGTGCGGCATAATTTCTTGAGATTTCTTCGCTACTGTTATCCGAATTTTCTGACCTTTTTTGCAACATTACATCATTTAATCTTAATCGGCAGAAATATCTGCGTTTTTTCAAATTGGTTTGGCATATGCGCATAATTTTTTGCATTTTAGATTGTCATAATAGTTTCACTTTTTATCACCAGTCACAATACGTCAAAGAAATTTCTCTTTTTCTGTTTGGCAACCAATGATGCTGTGATATGGAAACGTTTCGAAATTGTATCTTCAGTCTATTCGTATTATAGCAATTTTTCCTTCTATCGAACCGATATCGGTCGCCTGAAACAAAAGAAAAAGTTGTAGAAACTATCGAACCTTTAATTTTTTTAAAGTTTTTCGAAACAGTTGATGCATCAATTACTAAGCCGTCTGCTAAGAGGTTTTAGGGTTTCGGTGAATGGAGGTAAGACGAAATGAAACAGTTATAGTTTACATGATGTGACCGTTATTTATTGAAGTAATATAAAAATGTGGAAAATACAAAAAAGATAAAACGGATGGCAGCGGTGTTACCTAGTGAGGATGCTCGGGCAGTCGATGGTGGCACGTCTAAACCAAACGATGGTCGGGTACTGAATGATTGGAAATACCCTTCAATAACATCCCAGATAAACATCTCGGGGTTGCCAGCTATTCATTATCGGGTTCTAGTTGGCGTTATTCCACTATGTAAAATTCGACATGCCTCAAGGTCGCTAAAAAGTGATAAATTCATTGTCTTCGAACATTTTTGGTTTACCACACCGTTCTTTGATAAGATTGGTGAGATTCGGCAGCATATTTCTTCAAATGAAACAACAAAACTAAATCTTAACATTAGTACCTGTATACACTGTTAACTCAATAATATTAAATGTGCTAAATGTTTGAAACCTTTATCAGCTATCACATTTCATAAGACAATTTATTCTATAAGATATGAGCTATTTGATAATATTAGAAATATTAGATAATATTAATTAGTGATTACTGACAAAACCTTTAAGTATTTTAAATGTAATGCATTTTTTCAAAAGTGCCAATAATCGATCATTAGAAAAGCCCGCTTAAAGGGATTGTCAAATTTTTTTTGTTTATAAGTTGGCATAGGCTGTGCTCTATACTGAGATATACATATATTGTTTATAGTCACAGAGTAATAGAGATGCAACTCAATAGGGGTCTCTGGCGCAAAGTTTTGCTTTGCCCAATATCCAGAGGGAACCATAATGGACCATTCAATTAATTTGATTGGTCAATTTAAATCTCCATTATAGGCACCTGTAAGAAAAATATTTTACTGTGAAGACATTTGATTGGCTCATTAGTAATGTTTGGCACGTGACAGCCTTGACGTCATGTTTAATTGACCAATGAAATTTAAATAAAAAACAATTTTTTTCTAAAATAAATTTATTAAATTAAATTGAACATACATATAAATATAATATTTTAAAATAAATAAATATATATATATATATATATATATATATATATATATATATATATATATATATATATATATATATATATATATATATATATATATATATATATATAATCTGTAAAAATAAATAAATATAAAAATAATCTATAACAATAAATATAAGTTTATAATGAATGTAAATTTATCTACAAAATATAAATATAATATAAAAATAAATTTTGTTATATTATCGACGTGGCAAAATCGCTGAATAAAATAAAATATAGCTCAAAGACCTAGTGACAGTATATTAAAACAATTTTGTTAGAATCTGGGGCACGAGATATTGTCTTGCCTTTATAAAATCTGTCTCAATTTGTGGGATATTCTGGGCTCGTGCTATTATTTTCACCATAACTAAATTGTTCATAAGTACTTAAAGGAAATTTTAAATGTATCACAAAAATGTCTCACACGGTAAAGATCATAAATCTGTTTCATGTTTAACCCAACTAGTTTAGGATTTTTAAGGTTTTCTACTCATTTCTTAAAAATCGCGTTTTTAACGGAAAACGATGATGCATTTCCTCACTATTTCTGCATTCGGGCACACAACAATTCCTAGAACGGGAATGCATTTCAACTACCGAGTTTTAATAAAAATATATTATTCAATAATATTTGTCGTTCAGCTTTTGAACAATTTTTTATTTGTCATTTCCCATGTCTCTAAAGCTAATCTGAAACGATATAGCACAATAATAAATATACTTATAAATACTTACTATTAACTTATACTAATAAAATTATATAATATACTTATACTAATAAAATAATATAATAATTTAATGTATAAACGTTATAAAAAAACTAACCACACCGTTCTCTATATGGGGCAAATTGAAAAAGCAAAATAAACAAACCATAGAACGAAATGAACCATTCACATTCTGTCGCAGCTCTTAGCATAGCGAATAAAACAGGTAATGTGTTAAAGGTGGCGACATCTACATGTTGGACATCGTAAGACATTTCGCCAAAATTTCCTATTAAGTTAAATCTCTATTTCTCTATGTTTATAGTTAACGAACTTATTTCAAAAAGGTCATATATCATGCCCACAAGTCTTTTATTGTTAACGAATTTCTGTCGACAGTTTCAAAAAAGACAATTAAACAACCATCGTATTCATCTGATAAGGCTCTAGTAGATTTCTTCATTTTTCCACACCTCAAATTATTTCAGCTGATAGAGACAAGAGATAATTTACGGCGAAAATTGAAGTCGGTTCTGAAGAATTATGAATCTATTATTTCGAATGGGACTTAGTTTGAAGGTCGTACAATAAATATGTGTGAATAATAAATATTTTGTAATCTTTCACATAATATCTTTTTGATTAAGTATTATTCATATGATTCCTATGAATCGTATAGGAATAGGCCTTAACTTCAAACAAGATAGTGTACAGCGGCATTACAGATTGGTATATTATCTGAATTAAAACACGTACGTAACATATTATTGTTTATTTATTTGGAACGCTCTTGGAAATAATATAAATTACTACGTAGTATAGGAATGGATAAACTCGAATAACAGGTTTGATAATTGAGTCGTTCAATTCTGCGAAGCTGCAGGCGCATGGAGAACGGCGTAATTCGTTTTTCAATTTGAAAAATGTCAGATTCCTTTTTTGTTGTTTTAAAATAATCCGGATAACCTAACATTTTTGAAATGGTTCTTTCAACATGATCTTTCTTTATCGTCCTGCTGAATATATTATGTATGCGATATGTTACTAGGATTTAATTATGAACGACTTACAGACAGTGAAATTTCATTGATTTTATTTCTAATTTATAAACAATAAAATTAATTGTTTAAAATTTATTATTTTACGATTATTTTAATTTTTTGTATGATTTGTGCAAATCCGATTTAACGGTTTTAACGGTTTAAAAATGGTTATTGCCGGCTTGACTGACGCAATAGTAAAGGTGATAGGACGGTCCTCTTACTGTTGCGAGAGTCGCGGTTTCAAATCCTGCTGGGATATGATAGCAAATGTATGTTTGTTATTGTTTAACATTTGTGATTGTCTTAGGAAAGAGTGCAAAATCTGACAAGAAAAATAATCCAGTCACGCCAGTAACCAGGCTGGGTAAAACCGGATATATTCTGGGATGATTTTTAAGTTGGTCAATTGCCAGTCGGCTTGCTCGCTCAGGCTTAATGCTGACGACCGTGGTTCGGAACTCACGTTAAACTATAGGTACAGTCCATTACGAAAAAACGCTGACTAGAGTCCTTTTCAATGATGTAATTGTTTTTAACAATTTGGTTTATATAATATGTCCATTTATAAATCACTAAAGAGTGGATTTCTGAAGTATTGTAGGTTTTCCCCAAATTTTGGGCTATTCTTAAAGTATCATCAACATCATGGTCAATATAGAATATCCAGTCTCATCTTGACGCACTGCATTTGATGGGATCAACAAGGAGCCTCAAAAACCAAATAAAATTATCTTTGTTGAGGATTAGTAGAACTATATGAGAGTGGTTCAAATATGATGGAGTCAAATGCTGTAGATGGCGCGCATGTATGTTTTGAAGGTTGTGGCTAGAGTATGTGCTCTACCCTTACGAACAGTGTGTCATAGTTTTCGTTGGGAGCGCGTGTATCACGCGCGTGTTACGACCATAAGTGAACGTAAAGTCCGACCGCCGTAACGCAACGTATTGTCATTCGTTTTTAGTGTGGAAAGACGTAAAGATTTTGGAAAGAGAAACTATTTCTCTGCGTTTGCGAAATCAGTTCGGTAGTGATTGCTTGAGTAGAGCTGGCGTGTTTAAATGGACCAAAGCATTCAGGGATGGCCGCGAAACTTTTGAGAATGAGCCGCATGATCGTCGATCGTGAACCAACATCCCACCAGACAACATTCGCCACGTAGAACAACTGATTTTTGAGGACCGTAGGATGAATGTTCGAGAAAGTTCGGCTAAACTCGATATCAGTGTAGCGACCTTGAGGCATGTCGAATTTTACATCGTGGAATAACGGTCTACAAAATACCCAGAAATATAATCCCAGATGTTGAACACGGGCGGGGTGCCAGCAGCGCCAACTAGAACCCGACAACGAATAGTTGGCGGCAACCCCGAGACGTTTATCTGGGATGTTATTGAAGGGTATTTCGGTCATTTAGTGCTCAACCCTCGTTTGGTTTAGACGTGCCACCATCGACTGCCCAAGCCTCGTCTCCAGGTAACACCGCTGCCATCCGTTTTATTATTTGTATTTTTCACATTTTTTTATATATTGCCAATAAATAACGGTCACATAATGTAAACACCACTGTTTCATTTCGTTTTACCTCCATTCACCGAGCCACATCATTTACCCTAAATCAGTATTGGTAGTGTAGAGTTTATCATCCACGATCACCTTCAATTTTCCAATATAACGGCGCGATGGGTTCCTAAACTGTTGAACTTCGAGCAAAAATTTACGCGATTGAAAGTTTGTGCCCGCTTGCTGACTCGATACGACGCGGAGGGGGATGGTTTTTCAACGCGGATTTTCACTACAGACGAAATATGGGTACACTATTACACTCCCGAAAGTAAGATGTCGTCTAAAGAGTGGAGGAAGGAGGAAGGGGCGCAAGTCAAAGCGAAGACAACCAGGTCCGCTGGTAAGATTCTGTGTATGGTATTCTGGGATGGGTGGGGCGTGCTGTATGTCGATTTTTTGCGCACCCAAATTACCCATTAATGCTGCATACTACTCTAACCTTTTTAAAACACGTAAAACCCGAATATTGCGAGAAATAGAGGAGCATTCCAACATGGAGTGCGATTCTTCTCCAGGATAACGCGCGCCCACATACCGCGCGTCTCACGCTTGATACAATATCGGAATTAGGGTGGCAGGTACTGGAACACCCCTCCCTACAGTTCGGATTTATCACCCTGCGATCATATGTTTGGACCAATGAAAAAAGCCTTTGGTGGTCAAAGATACAACATTGACGACTAGGTAGAGCGGTTCATGCGCAAATAGCTGTACGAGTTTCACAAGGAATTCTTCGATGCCGGCATCAAAAAACATCCAGAAAGATGGACAAAATGCGTAACCAGTGAGGGGAAATACCTAGAAAACACTAAATTTTTGTAATTTTTTCAATAGTAAATAAGCGTGTCAGAGTATTTATGTGGATCATATTTGAATCACCTTCGTATAATAGTACGAATGAATGAAGAACGTAGCAATTATCCACCTGTATAACACACGTTGCAAGAAGTATGAAGAATACCCTATTGTAATTCAAATAAAAACTTTTCGTCCACTCATAGTTTTCATCAGCTTGAAGGTATCAATTCTGAAAATGAACTAACTGGATGCTTTTGATTGAAAGCAAAATTCGTTAATTATTAGTTCAACATGAAAGCGTATGATATGACGAGAGAGGTACTATGGTATGCATGCAGATCAAATTGCATCAATATTTCTTTTTTCTAAATTACTTCCATTGTGTAAGAATTTATAGTTAAGGTTATATCTGGATACATTTATACAATGTACAATTAAAATAATATATAAATAAAGGAACATATAAGTTAATTTCTTAACTGTGCTGTTCTTAATTCCTGTGAAGGTGTTAAAAATACACAAATTATTAGATTACTTAAAAATATTTTATTTTAAGAAAAGAAGAGGCTATTTGTTGAACGACTATAAAAGAAGATCTCGGCAACGTTTATTTTTTAAATATATCGATCGTTGCACCATTCAATCTTAACACAAATACTTGAATACAGTAAAGTCCCTGATGTCCCACTTGCGTAATGTAACATACATATCAATTTGAATATTTGACTGAAGATATTAGGCGATAGGCCACATCCTGAAGCACACATCGTTAGACCAAAAGAAGATCAGGTCAGACGCAAAATCGTGTACTGGCAAAGTGTACTGGTTAGTCGGAACATGACCTAAGACCTTATCACTCAGTTATAAAACCTATTTAGTCTTAAGGCGTGTAAATATGGGGTTGCACTAAACCATTAAATCGACTAAAAATCTAACATTGTCAAAACGAAGTTCTTCGAGCCGGCTTGGTTGGCTCAGTGGTAAAGGCGACAAGACGGTCCTCCTACTGTTGCGATAGGGGTTAGAGATTACTGTTTGGATAGGGTTCGAATACTGCTGGGGCGTGGTCTTAAATTTATGTATATGATTATTTAACATTTGTGGTTGTCTTTAGGCAAGAGTGTAAAATTTGACAAGGAAAATGATCCAAGTCACGCCAGTAACCAGGCTGGGAAGACGGGATGTCTTCTGGGATGATATCTAAGTTAGTCACTCGCCAGTTAGTAGGCTTAAAGCCAAGGGCCGTGATTAGGAGCCCACGTAAAACTGTAGTTCAGTCCAGATAAACCCTCGCCGGTAAAAAGGAGACTTTAAAATATATATAAAAAAAGTTCTTCGATTAATTGCTAACACCTTACACCACAATTGCTAGAGAACCAACGAACAACTGCACAATGACGACGAAAAACTAATAAATTTACGAAGTTATCCAAGATTTCGCCTTAAACCATCAAATAAGTTTATTAAATTATAAATTTTAACAGCAATGCGGGAGCAAGCTATTGGACAACGCCCGGGTAATTAGATGGTTGAAGCGAACTAAATAATATGAATTTATATAGTGTATAAGCGTTAGTATTAATATTAGCTTAAGTAGTGTAATTTAATTTTAATTTACGAAGAACATTTCTTGAGTATTGATGCAAATATAGCAGGCCAAAATTAGGCTGGTTGAGGCTATACTAAGCATCTTTAATGTAATAATGTTGCAATAGTTCTACTATAAATAAATCCTAGTTGATAAAAATTGACTACGTCAAGCAATTGAAAAGCAATAGAAATTGAATATCAAAGTAATGCTTAAATTATAAATAAACTATAAATATTTCAAATAAATAACTTTCAAAATCGAGAATTATTGTGTACAGTACTAAAACTTAGAAAATCTAGGAAAATCACTTAAGCTGATAAAACAATTAGAAGATATTCAGTATAACATTGGTTCTTGTCTTCTGTTAATATAGAAAATAAAAATCCACAAATTTTTGTTAGAACGATTAGACGTGAATAGAAATTATATACGCTAGCGACCAAGAAACTATGGTAATAATAACGTCATAGTTTAGTTTTCGTGGCTTTTGCGTCGATTTGAGGATTTGCAAGAAGTATGGTTAAAGTAATAATATATTTTTTATGCAAGAGAGATATCCATAATGACATAAGCATCACAGTTTTCATGTATTGTAATTCCAATTGAAAACCTATGGGATCAGTTGGAATACACTTTGAGACAAAATAGTGTTAACAAAATAACAGGTCGAATGATTTATTTGTCAGATCGTCATAGTAATAAGCAATATTTTTCTTTTTGTTGAAATATGCTGTAATTTTTCTATATATGATCACATGAGAGTAAACATTGTTTACTTTTAAACTTAAACAAAATACTTTTTATTTATTTTGCCTAAATTATGCCATTTAGATTTAAATTTCTCCGTTTATTACCAGTACTACAATTTTTGGGAATTTTGAAACTATATGTGAAATATTTTTAAGGATTATCACCCTGTATGATACTGCATGTACAGTGACATATAAAAATACTGATTCTAAGTGACCCATAAGTTATTAATGTCTCTCAGGGCGTAGCCACTCACTCACTTAACTAATAAATTATTAAAGATCCATGTATAATTCAGCTGCGCCTTTCGGCTGTATCATATTGCCAGCTAACGATTCAGGGCACTTTTATTGAGATTGACTGGCGTCTCCATCGTCGCCTGGTAGAAGACCGCAGCCCAATTGAGGAGGTCGAACTTTTATCGATTAATCTAATACGGCGCATTGTTGCGCCTTACGACTACTATAATCGAATTAGAATTAGTACTGTTTGTTCAGATGGCTCGGTTGCATTTGCATCTTGTGATTAATGGCGTACGTGCGATGTTGTCGGCCAGAAACTAGCAAGTGAGTAAATTACGTGGAGGGGAGAATAAAGGCAATAATGATATCTGCTTATAAGTGTTACTCAGCATTTAAAAGTACATTCAGTAAGAAAACTACAAGGACAGTATTCTGTAGCCTGGCTATATATTTAATTGATTGTTTTGTATTTCTTTTTGTCATGTTGTCAGCTTTATGATTAAGGTACACAAACAGAAAAACTTAACTACAATGTAAACACTTCACATGTCACATTATGTTATCAGACACCAGACCGAGTTCTAAGAGTACACAGTGTTGAGTTCATTGCGCTATATAACACCTCCCTCCCGAAGAAACTACCAACAGGATATGTTCGTATACTCTGTATGGAATGGCTTAACGGTTTTGGTGAATCCAAATCCTGATAGTTTTTTCTAATATTTCTAGACTGAGCAAGTGACCCATTGTAATTAGACTTTAGTCTAGTTATACCAGTAGACTATGTTAGTTAACAGCAACTTTAGCAGCTATCGTGAACCTGTATCGTGCGTTTTTACGACTTAGATTTTGATACTTGTATCAAATTCACGGCGTTTTTCACGGGTGATTCCTAATTAGACTAACAGATCAATTGAAAAGTCCCAGGCCTACCATAGTAAAACACATTTTTTGGCAAAATTAGTTTTTTTTATTCAACATAATTAATAATCACCCTTCAAGGGTGATGCACTGGTTATGGCGTCCCTCCAACTTTTCGATGGCATTTTTGTAGTACGATTTGTCCTTTACTTCAAAATAGGCCTCAGTTTTGGCGATCTCCTCTTCATTCGACGAGAATTTCTTCATTCCAGCGAGCATTCTTTTGAGAACATGATATAGTCGCTGGGGGCCAGATACGGAGAATACGGTAGATGAGGAAGCAATTCGAACCCAATTTATGGATTTTTGACAAGGTGCATTGTCTTGGTGAAGCAACACTTTCTTCTTCTTCAAATGCGTACGTTTTTCGGCGATTTCGTCCTTCAAACGGTCCGATAACTCTATGTAATAGTTGCTATTGATGGTGCTTCCTTTTTCAAGGTGGTCAATGAAAATTATTCCATACGCATCCGAAAATACAGACGCCATAATCTTGCCAGCCGACTGTTGCGTTTTCCCGCGCTTTGGAACGGGTTCATCGTGTGCAGTCCACTCGGATGACTGTCGAGTGGACTTCGGAGTGAAATGATGGAGCCATGTTTCATCCATTGTCACATATCGACGCAAAAATTCGAGTTTATTACGCGGGTTTATTATCATCTTCAAACATTGCTTCGGATCATCAATTCGTCGTTGTTTTTGGTCAAAAGTGAACTCGCGCGGCACCCACTTTACACAGAGCTTTCTCATGCTCAAATATTTGTGAATGATTTGACAATAACAAAACGTGCTTCACTCAATATGCTATAATTCACAACTAATGATCCGAGAGCTGCCAACTTTATAAACGCATCTTTTGAGTATTAGGGCTAACTAAAAGTTGAGTAAGTTGTTGGTTAACTGAATTAATTCAAAAGACTGCATCAATTATGAAAAGTGTGTGTTTTAAAAAAAAAAAAAAGATTACACAAAAACATAATTCACAGTAAAACTATTTTAATTTACGGAAGGAAGTGGTGATTTATTGAATCGAAAGTATAAACACTGCCAATTCAATCTTATTCTGATGTAAAAACCCTTATAACGTAAACATATAAATAGTCAAATCACGTCACGAGATACTAGGCCGATTTATTAGATACCCAATACCGTTTTAATTGAGCTATACAACATTCACACTGGTGTAATTAGAAGTTCATTATAAAGTTTTTATTTTTAGTTGTGTAAAAAGGACAATTAAGTTTTATTGGCAAAGGAACACATTTAAACGACACCTAAATTGTATGTATTTGAATGTTGAATTTTGTGAATGAATGTTGGATATGTTTTTTGGAAAGGAGTAAATACAACATGAATTAATTCATTTCGTTTAGAAGCACGAATAATTCGTTCGAAGGCTTTGTTGGTATCTGTTTATTTGAGTATCCAAAAATTTTTTCCATAGAGATAAGGATATAAATCATGATCTTTAATGACCTAGCCATATAAGACATGTCTGGATGTTGCTTCTTTTTGCAGGTTCAAGTTTGTTATAGGAAATTAGATGATGAGCCAGATTCTTTAATATAGCTAGATTGATTGATTTATTGTTTCTGCATATTAAAAGCTTATTTCTATGATTTTAAACAATTTTACTTACATATTGATCTGCATTTCATACATAAGCGTCCTTAATAATTAGTTGGTAGTTAGTTATCTGTGCTTTTGAGCATCCTAAGAATTTACTCTAGATATTTGGGACATGTCTGATGCTGCATCTTCTTGTACGTATTAGGTTGCTATAAGAGATGCACAGGTGACAGAGGTTTCAGTTTTTGCATATTAAAAGATTACGTCTGCATTAAGCCGGTAACGCTAATATGTCATTGTAATACCTCTTGTACCAGGCTTGCATTGAACGGTAATTTAGAACAAATTTAGAGACTCAATTGAAGTGTGTATGATAAAAGTTATTCGCTCGCTTTATAATTGTATCTAATATATTTTTTAATAGACTTTGAAATAATAGTTGTTTTAAGAGCCAGAACAAAGTGTAGTATTGATAATATAAGTATACCGTCATATTATTAGTACGAATAGTGTTTCAGTTGATTAAAACCTATATTATTTACTTTTTATAATGTTGTTATATTATTAAGAGTAAAGTTTATAATCCACGTTTGATTTCGTCTGATAGTAGAAATAAAGTAAATATGTTAGCAATCTTATACGCCGATGTTAATGATAATTAGCAGTGCTGTTTCATATTAAATTAACTTTAATCGGATTTGAACTAAATCATAAAAATATATGATTTATCATTAAAAAGTATGTATGTCATTGAACTTCTTCTAAGCTCATGGGCCAATTTTGATGAAATTGTGTGTGTTTGTTTTTGGGTGGGTTTCAGGATGGTTTAGTTCATGAAAACTGAACCTGGTAAGTGGGTGTGCGATAGGGTTCTAGAATTTTTTATTAATTAAACGAAATCGAATATATTTTTAGTAATTACATCTGATATTAGACATATCGATATAAATATATTTTAAATTTATGTATATTTGTAAGAAAAAATACAAATATTGAAATATCGATCCTAAAAACTATTAATAGCCGGTTTCTAACATGATGTCGGCAGATATTTGCAGTAGCAGTTTCACTTGGTTTTAGCGGACCGTGATATACGAGGGTCACTATTTATATTTCGGAAATAGGAAAAAACAAATAGTTAAGCTGCGAATATATTTTTATCGTTTTTCAAAGTACTCGCCACGATGATCGATACACTTTTGCATACGCTTAAATCAATTTTCAAAGCATTTATTCCGTTCCGAATGAGGTATCTTCAAAACTTGATTTTTGAATGCTTCAATAGCTTCTTCGGGCAATGAAAATCGTTGAACACGCAGTTTATTCTTCACGGATGGGAACATCGAATGGGAACAAAGAACCCATTAGGTGCCAAATCAGGGCTGTACGGCAGATGACCCATCCATTCGATGTTTTGAGTGCTCAAATTGTCTCTTGTTTGAGCCGATGTAAGAGAGCTCGCATTGTCATGATGAAGAACTACCCGGCGTCTCTTGTTTGTTTTCCTTATTTCACCGATGACTTCTGGCAAATAAATCGTTGTGTACCGATCAGAATTTATTGTTCTACGATCCTCTAAAGGCACTGTCTGGCAAGAAACAGGCCACCATTTTCTTTGAAGTGCTTCGTGCACGAACAACTTTTTTTGGATTTGGTTCATCTTGGAACATCCATACAGTCGACTGCCGCTTACTTTAGGGCTCATACGAATATTTTCATGATTCATCACCTATCACGATTTTATAAATGTCTTTCGAAGAACCGCGATTGAATTTTTTTAAGCATTCCTTTGCAACAATCGACACGAGCCTTTTTTGAGCGATTGTGAAATTGTGTGGGATCCAACGCGAACATAACTTTAACACAGCTAAGTGTTCATGTAAAATCGCAGATATGCTGGTGGAACTAATGCTTAGGGATGCCTTTAAACTCACAATAGGTCACATGACGATCTTAATCATTTCGTACACAGCATCGATGTTTTCTGGCCCAACAGCCGATTTTGGACGACTTTCACGAAACTCGTCGGACAGCGAACTACCACCGATGATACACGGTGGTTTTTCATGGAGCTTCATCGCCAAAAGTCAAATTAAGTTGATCGATGCACTCTTGTTGTGATAATCCACGTTGAAAATCGTAAAAAATCATCGCACGAATATGTTCACGATTCAGTTACATGTTTTGCCTTGACGAAACTTTCAACTAAATGTAAAATAAATAAATAGCGTCCGTGCGACTAAATGTTCTGAGTACGTATATCGTCAAAAATATCAAACTTGACGATGGAACCGTCAGATAACAACAGTGTTGCCAATTCCCGAAATATAAATAGTGACCCTCGTATTACACCTTGTTGATCCCAGAATATGCACACGTTACTTTTGGGAAATACATACTGATGTATTTATCCCGTACTCGCCTTCTTTGCGTATTGATACAAGTACAACAGAACAGTAGTAACAAATTAATTTGCAAATTACTATAGTACTAAACATATTACTAAACAATTAATATATAAGTCATATTACGCCAGAGGACATTTTTCCTTTTTTGCCTGACAAATAAAGAAACCGCGTTGTTTCATTATCTCTAACAGTTGATTAATCAACTCCTAATATTTTTTGAAGTTCTGTGAAATGTTGAGTTGGATTCTTGACCATTTAGATTTACCTTTCATTGTCTTCGAACTGTTTTTATCCTCCAGGCGGTTATATATAATAGTTAGGTTTGGTTGTTTGTTGATTACATCGTTACTTCACATTTTCACCAAATGATAACGCCGATTAAAATACATACCTAATATTCTCTGAATATGATCTATTAAAGTGGAGCTGTTTAATATTTAATGACATAGCTTAATAGCAGTTGTTTTATGATTAATGGGTTGGTGGAGGAAACAATTTCTTTTGTAAAACACCGTGAATTAACTCTAACACCTAATAACATTCCCTCAGCTCAATAACTACGCAAAATGTATAAAAAAGGAGCCTTCATCCGTCTAAACAAAAACATCCCATTGAGATTAAATTACACGAGACTATTCCCGCTTCCAATCTGTAATTAACAGCGCATTCTACAATCGATAACAATCCTGAGCAGTATCACCACGATAATACCGTAAAAAAAACGAAATGAAAAAAAGAGCGGCGTTTTTAAATGTTGTTTCAGTCGTGGAAGGTTCAACGTCAATATTTGCTTAGAATCTGACCCCGTTAAAATACTGCTCAACGAAAAAAAGTGGGAGAAATTTTTTTTGTTTCGTTCGTGCTTGAGGGCTGTACGGCCCCTTTCTTCATATTAATTACTGTGCCCCGGATAATTTTCAGAATTAATCATAACAGGGGCGACGATTGACTAGCTGATAATATAAACAGGAGTTACATTACTGGAATTTAATAGAACGGCAGTAAAAAATGACGTATGAGTAATTTTTTGGGGATTTTATTACGCCTTAGATACTGTTCTTTGATACAAAGGACAGTTGAAATAAGTGATAAGAAATTGTAGTAGATATATATTCTTAAGAGATTTATCTTGAAATTATACGTGCAGGGTATAAGTAATATATACAGGGTGCGCTAGAATTTATGCGTATATATTTGATCGAATTTTCACTTTAATTTTCGTTTAGAAATTTTCTTACCGTTTAATTTATACTAAATTAATTTTGGTATTTATATATTTTTTATATATTTAAAGTCTCCTTTTACCCTTCAATGTGGGCTCCGAACCACGGCCCTCGGTACTAAGCTTACCGACTAGCGAGCGACCAACTTAGAAATCGTCCCAGAAGACATCCGGTCTTACTCAGTCTGGTGACTGGCGTGACTGGGATCATTTTCCTTGTCGGATTTTGCACTTTTCTTAGGACAATCACAAATATTAAACAATCACAAACCTAGATTTACGACCATGGCCCAGCAGGATTCGAACCCGCGACTATCGCAACAGTAGGTGGACCGTCCTATCGCCTTTACTACTGTGCCAACAAAGCCGGCTATTTATATTTTAAAAATTTGCCAAAAAGTTTATTAGTAGCGTTGCGAACTATCTACTGAATTTGATCATCGACTGTTTAGTGATTGACTACTTTTTACTAGCGACTGTTTCAGTTGCTATTTTCAGTTAGGCTGATTTTACTAATTTTAATAGTGACTGTTTCAATTGACTACTTTCTACTATTTACTATTGACTTTTTTAGTCATGTAGTTTGCTTTAATATAGTAGCATTTTGGAACGAGCGTTTTCAAGATTATTAATGTAATAGGGCAAAAATATTAAAATTGTGAATGATAAATACTAAAATACTTTTGACTGTTTTTACGGCAATAATTGGTAATAATTTTTTATTGATTTTTTCGTTTCGATCTAACTCTCTCGATTGTTATCAGCAGGTAAGACATAAATTTTTTTTATAAGCTATTTTTGTTGTTTTATAACTTTTCAGTAGACTGATGCATTCAGTGAAACGTTCTATGGCTTGAGTATCATCATATCATTTGAATATCATTAATAAAAGACATTCCATATTTTTTCTCGATCCTCGATTTAGAAAAGCAGTATTTGATATCACAAATAATGATAAGGCGATAAAATAAATTATCACTAAAGAGATATATTCCATTTTAACTTCAAAATATACAAATACAGTTCTGTAACTCGAAATTCAAAATACAAAGACTGACAAAGAATATATTACGTCTGAAGATATTTTGATAAAAAACGATCTAGAATGAAATAAATAATTACACCAGATACTACAACAACCTTACAAATTAAGCAGTATTGCCCATTATTAGGCGTTTACAAAACCCATTAGATTTTTGGTAAGTTTATTTTTTTTTTTTTTTTTTTTTTTTTTATAATTATATACATTGTTACTAGTCGTTGCCGACTAACCTACAATTTGTCCTTATAATAGCTTAAATCTAGGTATATATCTAATAGGACTCATCAGTCCTACATAGTCTCTAACATAATAATAATTGTTTTAACACTTTGAGTTTTTTCTAATGCACCTCACTGCACTACACTACAACACACTACACAAGTTCAAATGGTTTGGTCCTTTTGAGTCTGCGTCCGGTTTTGGTGTTGTCCAAGAGTTGTAATACTTCGAAATTAACATGAGAGTGAAGTCTCTCCTCATGTCTCTTTGCAATTCTTTTAATTTCTTGATTGACAGTCGGTATCTGAAGATCTCGATGTAAATAAATGGTCCGGTAATATCTGGGTGCACCTACGATGCTTCTTAGGACTTTGTTCTGGAAAACTTGTATTAGATTTATGTTGCTTTTTGCGGAACATCCCCATAATTGTATTCCGTATGTCCATATAGGTTTTAATATTTGTTTATATAGAAGTAATTTATTATGTATAGTTAATTGAGATTTTCTTCCAATTAGCCAATACATTTTTCTATATTTTAACTCAAGTTCTTTTCTTTTCTTTTTGACATGTTCCTTCCACCGTAGTTTTGCATCAAGTGTCATTCCGAGATACTTAGCATTATTGCTGTACGGTATGACAGTGTGGTTTATGGTCAATGGTGTAAGCGCGGCCTGTTTATAGGTGAATTGAACATGCACAGATTTGTTTTGGTTAATTTGTATTTTCCAGATTTGGGTCCATTTATTTATAGCGTCAGTAGCCTGTTGTAGTTTTCGGGTTGCTTCTTCGCTATTGTTTCCGACAGCAAGAATAGCAGTATCATCAGCAAATGTAGCCATTGTAATGTTTTCGATTTGTGGTATATCACATGTATAAAGTAGGTACAGAATTGGCCCCAGTACACTTCCTTGTGGTACACCTGCTTTAGCTTCTTTTATTGTAGAGTAAGCTTCCTCTTGTTTCACTCTAAACATTCTGGCTGTGATGTAAGATTTTAATAGTTCGGTGTGTTGCTTCGGTAATATTTTCTGTAGCTTATGGACGAGGCCTTTGTGCCATACCTTGTCGAAAGCTTGTGCTACATCTAAGAATACAGCTGAGCATACTTTATTATCTTCATAGGCTT
Organism: Rhynchophorus ferrugineus; assembly: GCF_030347505.1. Lineage (NCBI taxonomy): Eukaryota > Metazoa > Arthropoda > Insecta > Coleoptera > Curculionidae > Rhynchophorus > Rhynchophorus ferrugineus. The sequence goes on from NW_027472580.1 coordinate 50,632,200, forward strand.
TTTCAATAACATCTGTTATTCTATGCACTTGATCAATCGTTGAATGTTTGGTAATAAACCCAAACTGGTGTGTTGGTATTAGGTTTTTTCTCTCTATAATTGGTTTTAATCTTTTCAAGAGGAGCTTTTCAAATACCTTAGCTATCATCGGTAACAGTGAGATAGGTCGATAAGCTTTTATATCATTTGGTGATTTTCCAGGTTTTGGGACCATTATTATTTCAGCCATTTTCCAAACGTCTGGGACATATTTCAGTCGAAATGCTGCATTGATTAAGTTAGTGAGCTTTATAATACCCTTTCTTGGCAGATTGTGCAGCAATTGCCCTGTTATTAAATCATAGCCTGGTGATTTATTTGGCTTGATGTTAGTTTTAATAACGTTGGTGACTTCTTTCGGAGTTGTTAATTGAATTGTCGAATTTTCGCCGTCTATGTCCGGTAAAGTATGTTCAATTTCACTTTCGTTTGGTTTGAAAGTTTTCTCTAAATGGTCAGCGAATGCTTCTGCTTTCTCCAGGTTGCTGCGTGCCCAACTTCCATGCATGTTTCTTATCGGAGGACTATGTAGACAGGATCGTTTTAGGTATTTAGTGGCTTTCCAGAGCGAGTAGTCTGTGTTCTTGTCATCTGTTAAATTTCGTAGATAGTTATTTATGGAATTGTTTTTAATTTCCAAAATTTCCCTCTTCAACCTTTGTGTTATGTTGTTTAAGATATTCTTATTTTCAGGTGTTCTATTTTGCTGCCATTTTTTCCGTAGTTTTCGTTTTTCAGCTACCATTTCCTTGATTTCTTTCGGGTAATTTATTCCTTTGGTTGAAGTTTTAATTTCTGGAGTGTTATTCCAAGCAGCCTGTTGGATGTCTGCAACGAATTTTTCGGTTTCATAATTTAATTGGTCTTCTGTCTTAAGGGGAACATTTAGTTGAATTCGATTGTTTATTTCTTCAACAAATCCTTCCCAGTCTGTCCTCTTGTTGGTTAATGTTGGATTTTGTTGTTTTCTTATAATGTTTTCACTCAGCGTCAAAATCACAGGTGTGTGATCTGAACTTAAGTCAAAATTTTCTTCAACTTCCATGTAGTTAGTGGTTATGTTTCTAGCTATAAAGAAGTCTAACAGGTCTGGAGTTTTCTCTGGATCGGTAGGCCAATAAGTTGGTTTTCCTGTCGACATGTAACTGCACCCTAGCTCAGCAGCTGCTTTATGTAATTCATTACCTTTAGTTGTCGTCATTCTAGATCCCCATCTTGTATTTTTAGCATTGAAATCACCACCGATTATAAATTTTTCTCCTAGGTTGTTTAGAACATTCAAGTAATTTTCTTTTTTTTGGTTGTATCTTGGAGGGCTATATATGGAAGCTAATGTAACCCTGTATTTGCTAGATATAACAGTTACTGCCGTTACCTGATTTTCTGCTAAACTGAGTCCGGGTTCTTGATGATGGCATATATTATTTTTTATTATTATTGCACTTCCTCCTCTTGCTGTGTTAGCTGGATGAATGGTGTGGTAAAAGTAATATCCTCTAAATTTAATAAAGGATTCCTTTGTCAAATGGGTTTCAGATATTAAGCAAATATCTATTTTTTGCAATTCTAGGAATACTTGTAGGTCAGCGTGATGTTTCTGAATCCCATTAGCATTCCAAATTGCGATGCGGATGTCTTTACTTGCCATTTTTAGTTCTTGAGGCCACCGCCCTATTGTTTTCGAGTTTAAGTAATCTTTCAGAAAACGATTCAATAATCTTTTCCTGGTTGTCCAGCTTTGCTATAAGTTTCAATAGCAGTTCGTTGGTTGAAACGTCTTCTTTTTTTGTTTCTTTTTGAGCGGTTTGGTTTATGCTTTGAGCATAGGTCATTTCATCGTTGATTTCGTTGTACATTTTTGGTTGTTTATTTTGAGTCACTGTTTTTTGCTCTTTAGCCTGACTGATTTTATTTCTTCTCTCTTGGAATGTTTTCGCAACTACGCATCCTCTGTAGCTTGCTGGATGCGCTTCATTGCAATTCGCACATTTCGCTTTTGTTCCTTTGGGTTTTTTGCATTCTCCCGTGATGTGTTTTCCTGAGCATTTTACACACCTTGGTTCCCTTTTACAGAATTTTTGTGTGTGTCCATGTAATTGGCATCTCTTGCACTGTGGCACAAGATTTGCCTTTCTAAGAGGTTCTATTTTTACTTCGACTCCTAGAATTTGTTTAATTTCATAAATTGCTTTTATGTCCGTGTTATGTTGGAATGATAACATAAACAGTGGTAAAGGCTTCTTCTGGACAACTATTTCTCCATTGTTATTTTTATTTCGTTCTTTTTTCAGGATATTTGTGACGTCAGTACATTTAAGTCCATTTTTTATTAACTCTTCCACTATTTTAGTAGTTTTAGCTGTCGGTGGAAGCCCTCTTGCCATTACTTTAATGTCTCTGGTTTGCTTATCTTCATACGAGTGCCATTGTAATTTTAGGAATTCCAAGCACTCAGCAATTTTCGTAAAAGTTTTACGACATTCGGCGTTTAATTTGATTTGTCCATTGTTTAATGTTGTTGCTCTAAATAGTATATTATTTGTTTTCATTGTTTCATATAGCAAGTCAAAGTCTGTGACATTACTTACTATAATTGGAGGTGGTCTCGGCACTTTTATTTCTTTATTCAATTCTTGTGCTTTAATGGTTTTTGGTTGTTGTGGTGAAGCTTCAGGTGTGTAGTTTGCTTTTCGTTTCTTATTTCTTTTAACTGTTATCCAGCCTACTTCTTTTTGCAATTCTTCCTCGTCTGTTTCATAGTTTACAGGCAATTTGTTTTCAGTGCACTGGTTCACTACGGGAATGCTAGTTGGATTGTATGTGTTTTGGTTTTTTATTAGGAGTTGTAGTGCATCTAATTGTTTTTGCATATTTGTTAGTGCAATTTCCAGATTCCGTCGGGCTGTTTTTTCGTTAATATACGCATTATAGAGAGCTTGCTCATTTTGCGTTCTCTTATGGTTTTCTTGACAAAAGATTTGATTCTGTTGTGCCAGATAAGCTTCACCTGACGTTGAGGATTGTGTTTCCATCTCATTTAGTCTCTGGTTCTCTCTATTAATCATTTTTATTTAATGAATAGTTTAATTCACGTTTTTACAAAAATTTCAGTACCGGTATTTGTTTCAGAACCGTTATAACGCCGCATTTGTGGTACAGATGATGCACCTCCGACCCTTAACAGCCCCCAAAATTTTACCTTTGTTACTTTATTGCAGTGACCATCGTTTTAAACACATTTTCACTAAACATTTAACGCGCAGTTTTAACACTGTTATTGTCGTCACGGTTTTTACTTATTTTTTAAAATCGCATTTGTGGCACAGGTAGTACACTTTCAAATTTATTACACTGACCGTCGCTCCAGACACGTCTTTACTCTACGAAGGTCGAACGACAACTGGTAAGTTTATTAAATTATATTACTTAAATTATATGACTTACATTTAAAATATTCTGCTATACCCGCAACATATATCCCTTCTGAAAGAGTTTCTTCAAAATATAACCAAATTATTAACGGTCGAAGAAATCATATCACGGGAGTAAAGCTGAACACGATATATATTTTTGAATAGTGATTAGAAAATATTTCTATTCAATAATAAATGGTACATCTATTTTATTTAAAAAAGGCTCTGGTAGTTATTGTGCGATCATTTTTAGTTAAGCCAAGAATTAGTTTTTTACCATGATACCTATGTTTAATTTTTATTTAGTATTTTATTGTACATTTTTAGTTTTTAAGTTTTGATTAAATTCTATTGTATTACCTATATTTATTATAGTATGTTATTTAAAAATAGCAATTATAATATTATTAAAATACGATAAAATATTTGAGGGTCATTATTCCATTCCTTTTTACAGATCCTATTGTTCTAACAAATATATGTCACCTACCTAACCTGGTGAAGTATAGCCAATTGAACTATTTGATCTACAAGAAATACGATATTTCATATTGTCCTTTCGTAATCTAATCATGATGACCATGAGAACTAATTGACACATGTCGAACGTTTGAATTTAATTATTATGTTATCTATTATTTTCATGCATACAATAATATTCCACATTTTTCCTTTTATAGCTTTGGTAGAGCTGTTCTTCTTATAAAAAACAGACAACATGAATGTGTTAATACAGTATACCTTTGATATTATTTTCGGGTCACTTTCGAAGTCACTCTAAGCTATCTATGGATATTTTCCAGACAGTTTCCTCTAAAATAATTGTATAAAATTATGTTAATATTGAAAAAACTACTCGCTATTTTTATACATTTCATATATTTGATCTCTGAGAGAGCTAACATCAAGCTGATCGTTACTTGGTATAAGGACTGTGTTTTTTCGGTGAACCCAAGATTATATTTTTCATTTTTTGATATATTTGAATAACCGTGCTCGTACTTATATTCAGTACAGCTGCAACACGCTAAAAAATACTTTCAGTAAAAACAGTCGCAACTTAATATTTAAGATGGGTGGGGTGGGGGTGGATGGTGCTCCATTATCTCGTTTCTGTCCGAAGTAACTGATCAGAGGCGCAATCTGTCTGGTTTCAGCATTTTCAATCAGAGTAATAATAAGCAGTGATTTGAAATATATCAAACCAAGCAAAGCGTTAAAATAACGTAGAATAATAAATAGAAATAAATAAAGAAGAATTTTGCAGACATTTGACAACCGAATGAATTTTTCAGACTCATTCGTTTACGTGTTCGAACGTAACATTGGATCTATTAACTGGAGTAAAATGAGAAGGAAATATTATCTGATCCTAAAACGTATTTACAAATTGCGACAGGCAATACATTAAACATCTTGATGACGTATGGTCACTGCTTCTTTGGATATACTATATGCTTATTATTTGCCTGTTAGTTCGTAAACAGTTGTATCCCTAATCAATGTCCTATTTTTTATTCAAAACAATTTCTTTTATTCAATACGCTTCGACATCAGACTAATCGATTCATCGATCGTTGCGTTTGGTCAGGCGTACATGACACTAAAAATTCTCTATTCGTCCGTAATCCCGGAACAGTTTTTTATTTTTACGAATAAACCAACCGCAAGCAGATGTATGGTAATGTAATATAATAGATGCGTGATCGATGGTCTTTTAACGTGATGTTGTTGAATAAATTTCGGTATATTCAATTGAAATTACGTGATACCCGGGGCGTACCACTATGGAATCGAATAAGGTCCGCCGGGTCCATTTGAATTTTAAATGCACCACTTGATAGGCTCGAGCAAATATCGACGCCGATGATGATGGCTCTTAACTATAACAAGTAGGTAAAGTATCATGAGTCGTCTCTTTTTTCGGTTCGTGTTAAACGATCCTTTAAAGCGTCTCGGTAGGAAGAAACGGTTCTCATTTTCTATTGTCTCTTTGTGTTGTTTTTTCTTTGGCTTGTTATTGTTTTAAGAGTGTTTTGTTTATCGTTACATGGAAGACAATTACTACACTTTTTTTGTTGGTTATTGACTTTAGTATGACTATATAAATCGATTCATTTAATAGGGTTCCTTTATTTTATCGACAATATTTTTTAAGATTTTATATATTTATTTACATGGTTAAAAGATTCACTCACTTTTGAAAATACCGATTGTTTCGATATAAAAGCCAATGTAATTCTATAATTTTGATTCAGAAGTAGGACTGATTTTCATTCCGTGTCTGATTAGGAAATCCCTGAAATTAAAGTAGATTTTTGAAAGGAGTTTTTGGTAATATGGGTTTTTGTTCTGCTTCTATAATCCGTGCATTTCATATGCAGTGAGAGTTCACGAAATTTCACTTTTTTTTATTAATGTGTATTCGCCACTTTTGAAGTTGAAGAACATACTGAACTTTGCTCATCTTCATTTTATTCTCTTCCCAATCGAACGAAATTATGTCGCTCAGAACTATTTGATTAACTTAAAATGGATTCGCCTGATGACCTACATACTCAATCTGCACACCAATAGAGCTTGTAAGCGACTGACGACTTTAATGCTTATACCTAAGAACTCAACACCCAACCAGCATAGGATACTGTGAAACTGAAGGAAATTTTTTCTTCTCGTAAGCTGTAGACAAGCGCATGTACTTTGTTTTGAAACTGGTGTATAAAATTTTACCCTTATATTTCTTTTATATTTCTTATATCATTCCGCGGCGGAGAAATTTAGCCCTATGAAATTAAAAAGCATTAGTCAAACATGATAGAATAGTAAAGGAAAGGCTGGGAAGACTAATAAAGATAGTATTATGACAATTATCATTAATTTTTTATGAAATATTTTAAATTAAGTACTAATTAAAATGCAGATTTTAATAATTGAGTGTTGTAATTTTGTTTATCGATTAAACAAAAATTGAGAAATATTTGAAAATAAAATGTCATGTTCTATTAGAAAGTGTTGGTGTATGTTGACTTCTGTTTGATGTCCAAAACGTTTTGTTATAAGTTTGGCGGTTAATAGTCTCACTATAAACAAAATTGATGCTGTTTGGATATTTTAACATTATAAAACTTAATCTTACATTATGTACTTCCCATTGTTCTTCCACATTTTAAAACCAACGTATGTTACAACACTAAGAATAACACAACAATTTTATCACTATTGTTATAAATTTGTTAATGGATCACAAAATCCAAATATTCTAGATCATTTGTTTTCACTCGATCAGCGGTTAATTATAAAATGGCCGATTATATACTGTAGGTGGAGAAATAGATAACACAATATAGCCGATTGTGCGCATGCGCCAAGTACATCAATCCCTGTAGTTTAGCGTATTGTACAGCCAATCAGCATAAAATACCCCTTCTTTACCCTATTTTGGCGGAAAAAACTTAATTAATAAAAAAAAACTTGTGCCGCGGAAATAATTCATAATAAACAATAACACGATTTTTGCGCCTTACATTTTTTATGCAGTACAATAACCGATTAACATAGGAAGTAAAGCAATTTCAATTTTTGTTCCTGGAAACGAGTATGAAGAACGTGTTAAAATGATTGAGGATTTCTGTCGCTTTTTATTGATAGAACCCGCTGTGTAACGTGGACTTCAAACCAAGGTTCTCGGCATTGAGCCTACTGATTGGTGGGTGAACAACTTAGATACTATTCCAGAGGACATTCGGTGTTATACAGCCTTATCGAACAAATACGAAATACACACATGTCAAGGCGGGAGTCGAACCTGCAACTATCATAGTCGTAGAAGATTCCTTCGCCTCGACCGCTGAGGTTATCAACCCGGCATATGACAAGGGCAAATATCGATGTTAAATGTTACCTATTTCAACATATAGAAATACAAAATCGAGTGTGGTCGAACTTCCTTATGGAGATGGATTTTATGTAACTTTCATTGTATTTCTTTTCGCCAGAGTACCATTGATTTTAAAACATTATCAAAACATAATTAGATCTTTTTATAATTTATAAAACTCGTTTAATTTTGCTCTTTCAAAAAGAACCCGTCTTTATGTACAGTTATTTTGGCTACAGTTATTTTACTATTAAGTAACGCGGTAATACATTTTTAATATTTAACAGAAAAAAATCCTAATTTCTGAAATTAAATTTAATAAATAATTTTATTGTATTAAGGAATAATATAAACGTTTTTCACACTCATTATTTGGTTATACGAAAATATTATCGTACATTTTTTTTAAATGTTGTGTGTGAGTTTTAGATTGAAAGATATTAAAAAATTATAATGATATCAAGCTTATAAAACCTATGAGATGTAATCTCTAATTTTATTCCTGTAAGTTAAAATAACGGTACTAACCTTCTTTTCACTAAACAAAACAATATAACAATATAAAATACTAACTGCACGAACAAATGCACTACAACCTAGCAATAAAACAAAACAAACTTTCCCGTGTGTTTCAGTCGTTAGGATTTTCAGTGGAAATATGTATTTAAAATTACGGTACGTTACTTTACTTTCACTGGAAACTAGAGGTTTTTCCCCATTAATAAAAGAAATGACCATTTGCAAGGTCTCCTATGATGTACTTAATAATACAATAATACGATCAACCTTAACTTGTCATTTTCGACGAGTTTCCATACCTAGAGTGCGTGTAACATTGGAATATAATATGGTTCCTCTAAGTTATGCCTCCATGTCAATTTACTAAATGACTTGTCATTTCTACGTATAAAATATTGTAGCTTTAATATACTATTAAGACGTTATAAATCAACTTTTGACAGCATTCTATTAATACTTTTTAATAGTGTTCGGTTAGCTATTTCAGTGGATTATTAAAAGTATAGTAGTTTTTTGTTAACCGAATGCTTATATAATCATAATCGTTTAAATATATTTAAGAATGAGAATATTTTTGGATAGAAAGTTAAGAAATCAATAAAAAATAATTAATAATAATAGTAAAAAAATAAATTAAATTAAAATTTATTTATTTGGAATGAAAACCTAACTCTACATGATGGAGCTCTTTTTCCAGTTAGAGAAATGATATAACTCCCCATAGACTGTGGGGATCTTAATCTGTTTTTGCACGAACATGTGCCAACAAATCGATTTCGCTCAGGAATAAAGGAGGAAAAAATAGAGAAAGAACCCACAGTCCCCCACAGAAATAAGCTTTCATAATTGATGCCATTGTCGATGCGGCGATTTATATTTTTGCATCGACAAAGAGAAAAAATCGACAGTTTTGACAGCGCGAAAGCTTTTAGCGTAATGCGATGTATTCATATGCTTAATAGACGTTGTTTCTTAAACTGAGTAACACGTTCTTATAAAAAGAAATAAATTAAGAAAATTGTACTAAACTTAACGAATTTTAAACTTTTTTAATTTTTAGGTACGTTTAGTTTTTAGTTTGATAGTGACAAATGTTTGGCTGTATTGGTCGACATACATCAATCAAAAAATGTATTTATTAATTTTTTAGTATACAGTCCATTCGATCTGAACGCTTATCCAGTTTTGAGTTTGTTGAGTGAGTTTTGTTTCGTTTTGTTCATCGCTGTTTGTTCACCACAACCACGTCTCATATTAAAAGTTTAATTTAATAACGATTTTAAGATAAAGAAGATAATAAGATAGTCAATTTTTCATATTCATTTATAAAGATGTTGCAGATATATATGAGTAAGCCCAGTTAACGAGCAACTTGAAGTACGGAATGAAGTTGAAGGAAATCTAAATGAGTAATACATTAATGAATAATATAGGAATCTTGCACTTAATCCCCATCGAGTTGTATTCAATTAGAGTACACAGGATATCATTGCTATTGAACTTTGTGTGTTCAGATTATTTAAGTTAAAGTTTAAACATGAAGTCTCTGGTTTATGTTGCACCAATGACAAAGTGATATTCTTTAAATTGCTTAATTTGTTTATTCTAAACACCTATTATTATTAAAATTGCAGCATTAAACGTCTACATTTGTATACGTTTTTAAAGAATTTTTATTAGCATAACAGGTAAATTGAAAAGTTCTCGGCCTACCATAGTAAAACACATTTTTTTTAGTAAAATTAGGTTTTTTAATTCAACATAATTCCCTTCAAGGCTTATACACTGATTATAGCGACTCCTAGTATAGACCTCCAACCCTCCAACTTTTTTCAACACAAACAACAACTCGATACCATTTTTGTAGTACGATTTGTCCTTTGCATCAAAATAGGCATCAGTCTCGTCGATCACCTTTTCATTCGACAAAAATTTCTTTCCAGCGAGCATTCTTTTGAGATCTGAGAACAGGAAATAGTCCCTGGGGGCAGATCTGGGGAATACGGTGGACGAGGAAGCAATTCGAAGCCCAATTTATGGATTTTTGGCATGGTGCATTGTTTTGATGAACTTTCTTTTTCGTCCTTCAAACGGTCCAATAACGCTATGTAATAGTCGCTGTTGATGGTCCTTCCTTTTTCAAGGTAGTCAATGAAAATTATTCCATACGCATCCCAAAATACAGACGCCATAGCCTTGCCAGCCGACTGTTTTCCCACGCTTTGGAGCTGGTTCATCGTAGGTAGTCCACTAGGATGACTATCGATTGGACTTCGGAGTGAAATGATGGAGCCATGTTTCATCCATTGTCACATATCGAGGCAAAAACTTGGGTTTATTACGTTTAATCATCTGCAAATACTGCTCCGAATCAACTCGTCGTTGTTTTTGGTCTAAGGTGAACTCGCGCGGAACACCCACTTTGCACAGAGCTTTCCAATACCCAAATATTCGTGAATGATATGATTTACACGTTCAGTTGATATCTTCAGAGTATCTGCTATTTCATTCAATTTGAATTTACGGTCATTCAAAATCATTTTGTGGATTTTTTAAATGTTTTCGTCGGTAACAACCTCTCATTTCACCACGTCTAAACTAGGCACACCAATCCTTGATGGTTGATTTCCTTGGGGCAGTGTCCGGAAACTCGGCATTAAGCTAAGTTGCTTCAACTGTATTTTTCCCTTCAAAAAGCAATATTTTATCAACATGCGAAATTCTTTTTATCCATTTTTTTCACAATAACAAAAATTGTTTCACTCAAAATGCTATAATTCAGAAACTAATGATCCGACAGCTGTCAAATTTATACACGCATCTTTTGAGGGTTAGGGTAACTAAAAAACATATGGATTAAATTATAGTAGCGCCATTTATGTGTCTGGCTGGCGACTTTTCAATTGACCTGTTACATATTTAACGGCAGCTTGAGTGCTGAATGAGTTGTTTAGTAGCTGATGATCAAAATCTTTGATGTTAAAACGTTTTTCTAGTTACCTCTGGAGCATCTAAGAAAAAAATGTCACCAGTTTCATCGTTCACTCACTTTAAAAGAGGAACGTTTCTTTGAATGCTGTCTATCAATTTTCGTGTTTCGTTTCTCAACTTTTGATTAAATGGTTTGTGCAATGGGCGTTGTCATTCCTAATTGTATTAATCCTTTGTTAATAAGCATCAAGAACATGCCCTCAATTAAAATTAATGTATTCATTGTGAATTTCTCGATATAAATTCAATGATATAGAAAAATAAATCTTTCCTTCAAAATGAATAAAAAACTAATCTTAGATTTTATCTTTTGGTGGAAATAAAAGAAAACCTCATTACGTTGTTTCATAAATGGAAAATTCCTGTTCAGGTGCTGAGAATTCATCCAATTAAGCGAGATTTAAAACTAAAGAGAGGTACTCCAAATAAGATCATTTAATGGGAGAAAATTGCAAAAAAATATAAACTTGGTTAAGAAAATGGACGGGACGACTACTACAAAACATTTGAACGCGTTAGTGACATTTAATTGAATTTACGGCCAATTCCTCTTGTTTCTATATCTTGTTTATATATGTTATTTATAAATAAAACGATATGTACAATTTAAAATTAACATAAATTCGGTAATTTCAGGTTACATTTAATTTATTTGATGATTTTTGTACTATTGGTCTGTTAATATCTGTTAGAATAACATATCAAAGCCGAAATATACTCCCGCGACTTTTACTACTATTTTGTACCATGTCATTTTTTATGTTTACAATTTTTTGAGGTATGTGCACAATGCACACTTTCAGAGTTTGTTAATCTTAATTGAGAAATTATATTGTTCTGCAAACAAAATTTTACTTTCATTTGATTTGCATTCCAAAAAATCGATGATTCAATCGAAGTGAGATATTAATTAAATTAATTTTTATTTTAAAGGTTTTATTTTTAAAGAAGTTGAGCGATTCAGAAAATCAAATAACAAAAAAACTTAAAATAAAAACACTTAAACACTTAAATCGTTCGTGCAGGATGTCTCTAAGTTGGTCAGTGGCCAGTCGGTGAATGCCGACGACCGTGGTTCGGAGCCCACGTTAAACAGTAGTCCAGTCCAGATAAAGCCTCGTTTGTAAAAAGGATATATTAAAATATATAAAACACCATTTAATTTATAAATATCGGGTGTCAAAAGATTAACTAAGTCCAGGAAAAAAGCATGCCATTATATCTGCAGTGAATTATTATGACTAACAAATTAATTAAATCATATTGCATATATAATCATAATCCTAATAAAATGTTATTCTAACTTTTACGTTCTCCATCAACTTTTGTTATTTTTACACTCTTTATTAACTTCTTGCCAGGAGTGGCCGAATGTTTCATTTTAAAATATTGATTTCTCGTCTAGATACAGAATTTGAAATAATACAACTTCCTTAATTTTATTATATGTTTTTAAAAATTTTATTCTTTTAAAAGCAATGTCTTGAAGTTGTGATGTGAAAATGTGATGTTTTCTAACAGTGTACGAAGGGATGACTTATATCTCTCAAACAGCTGCATATCCCTAAGTTTTCTATGGATACTTCCTAGGCTAAAAGTTTTCTCTAAAATAAATGTGTTAAACTATGTTCATATTGAAAAAACTGCTTTTTCACTGTTTTTATACGTTTCATAAATTTCTTCTCAAGTAGGGCTAACATCAAGGTGATCTTGATTCGTCGTCCGCTTCGTATGTGGACGCACTCTTCGATGAATCCAATCGGTGAATTATATTATTTTTCATTTTCCGAAAGATTTTCGCCAAAGTCCCTATATTAATTATTATGTGCTTCTACAAGGCGCTAAAAAAATATTTCCCATAAAATAGCAATGACTTAATAGTATTGTAGCGACCTTGAGGCATGTCGAATTTTACATCGTGGAATAACGGTCTACAAAATACCCAGAAATATAATTCCAGATATAGAACACGGGCGGGGTGCCAGTATCTGGCAACCCCGAGACGTTTACCTGGGAGATTATTGAAGGGTACTTTCATTCATTCAGTGATTGACCATCGTTCCGTTCAGTTGTGTCACCATCGACTGCCCAAGACTCGTTTTCAGGTAACACCGCTGTCAGCACTTTTTATCTATTTGTATTTTCCACTTTTGATATAACTTCAATAAATAACAGTCACACCATGTGAAAAAACACTGTTTCATTTCGTTTTACCTTCATTCACCGTGCGATATAACATGGCCTAAAGTATTAATACTACTCTAACGCATTTTATTGGCTTATTATTACCTTATTACTGCTCGAAGTAATTGATTAGGGACATCAGTTTATAACGTCGATTTAATTTCATGAATGTTTTGAATAATTCTGAAGACATTTGACAACGCGATCGGCCTGTTTTATTCAAAGGAACTCAAAATTACCAGAGTTATTATAACAATATTTGCTAGTAATAGTTTGTATTTTCGATAAAGTATTTTATTATGTATTAGTAATTTGATAGGGATTAAACTTTTTAAAAGAATCGTTAAATAACTTTTGACAAGTAATCTTTCTATTCTAAAGTTATTCACATATTATAGCGTTATGTTGGGATATTTATGGCAAGTTACTCTAAACGGGAATCGATACCGTAGTAAAGGAAACAATATTCGGTCTAACCCAAACGAGAGATAAAAATAAACGCGTAACGGTTCGGGTCTTCTATCTGATTAGGCTGCGTAACGTAGTCGTTACCCCTGACAACATAATTGAAAACCAACCATATCGAGTGATTTTTCTCTACAAAAGCGACCGACAAACTTGTTGCTCACGGTTGTACTGTTTTTCTTTCCTCCCTAGACTGTCACGGATATTATTACCGGTGATAATAAATTTAATTTTATTTCCATTCATGTCCGTGTTTAATAAAACACATGATGACCATGTTGATTCGCATTACAATAGAAGAAATTAAAAAGAGCGAAATCAAGTTGGCGTGTATTGAACAAGTTCGGCACAAATAAAAAAGAACGTCTAACGGAAATGTATGTCAACGGCAGTCCGACTCGCTAAAATGGAACGGGGTTTTTTTGTCCGAATCCCGACCGTCCAACATGTGTGCTAACAGTACCAATCAATCATCGGAATACAGTTATTCGAAAATAATACAAGTGTTTTGATTCCAACTTTGACCAGTCACAGTAGTCTCGTGTTCTTGACGTTACAGAACGTAGTTGACCAACGGAATACTGATCAGACAGTAAAATAATTAAATTTCACTTATATTAGTTTTTTCTTTTATAATGAGTCCTGTTATGCAATATGCAATTTATTTTGTATTAGTTAATTTAAAATTTAGGAAAAGTATGAAGATCTTCTTTAATTACTAGTCGATATTCTGTTGTAAATGAGCAAACGGATTATTAATACCGGAAATTCCTTTTATGGACTTTCGGCGATTGAAGTGTTTGTGAACTCAGAGATAATATAAAAAATCCGAATTGCACTATTGTCTGGTAAACTATATACAAAGATTCTCCCCATAAGCCATAACCTTATGCAATGGGCTCCTGAATTTGAATTGAATACCTCATCATCATTATCATCATCAATCCATAGCCGGCGCTATTGGATAGTGTATGTTTCTCAACCAATACACTGCTGTTGACGCCGCGAGATTTCGAACATTCTTCACTAAATCTTACCATAATTGGAGGTCCGCACCTGTTCTGGCCTCGTACAATGTTAGTCTCCTATTTTTCTGATTGCTTTCAATGATCTTGATTTACGTTTTTTTCGGAGCTGTCCACTGTACGTTCCAATTAAAAGGTCGATTTTGCTTTTTGACGAATTTTTGACTTTTTATTTGACGGACCATTTCTCCAAACCATTTTAATCTGCGTTTTTGAATTTGTTCTGTCTGTGTTTCTGTCCAATAATCTTAAACGCATGTTAAACAAATGACTTAATTTCTAATATTATCTCGTCAAGAAACATGTAAAATTTGCTTTAAGTATCACATTTGAAAGACCTCAACTTTACAGGTGTCAGACTGTAACAATGTCCAAGTGTCGGAGCCATACAAAAAGATAGGCAAGATAAGTGATGAAAAGATCTCGAATTTTTCACATGCAACATGTTAGATAATAAATGTAAAGCTCCTGCAGCTTACCCGATTTCAGCGGTAGAAGCTACTTTCTTCTACAATAATACAGATTGATTCCAAGTATTTGAACTCCTGCACTTGCTCTACCTGGACGCTGAGCTTTGAAGTCTCCTTTGTATGATTTTCATAAACACTTTACGTCATAACCAGTATAGGACAATTATTCTTCGATGCTGACGGTTCTCTTTTCGATCGCCAAATTTACTCGAGAAATTATGTTTCTCCATCAGTCGACAATTTTGTTTTAATAATTTTTTTGTCGTTCGTAATTAGTCCATTGTGTTTGAAATTTCTGAAATGTTAATTGCTGTCCGAGTTGCTAAACCTTGTATGATCATCACCTTAGAGCTGCATAAAGTATTCCCTTCAGCGTTCGGGACGTTAATAGTGTGATTTTACGACGGTTTTATCTTCTTTTTGAGTGTTGATGTTATTGGTAGATTTACTCTTACCGGTTAATTTCCTAAATATTGGATACAATGTCCAATATTCACAATTTGATGCACCCTCCAACTTCCAAATCAGCGGACATACCATTCCAGAAGGTTTCTTTTTTTCGAATTAGTTTTATCTTAAATGGCGATTTAAATAGAGTTCAAGGTATGTAAGTTTTTGTAATTACCGAGTAGGAATATCGGGGTGCATTTACGCTGGAAAATTATTACTTATGTTTTAATTAATTTACAGCTTTAACTAAATTGTTTGGATATTAAACAGCTCTGGAGGAATGAACCTTAATGCCTTGATAATTAAACATTGATGCCAAATGCCGTTTTGACGTCTAGAAATATTTCCCCTGTAAGGTTTTTATCAAGGAAATGATTTATTTCGTTGTTTCAGAGATAATACAAAAAAAACGTAGATAACCATTATCTAGACAATTTTGGCTGATTTAATGAAGACTGATTGGACGATAATTAGAGGGATTTTTGTCTCTTTTTGGAATAACATGATATCTAGATAGAACTAATTTTTACAACTTGAAGATGGAATTGGTGATATTAGTTAGCTCTTTGAGCTGTTGTGAGGATGATCTTGAAAGATCACTGTCTTCGGCGAAATTCAAGTAGTGAAATGGTACCTAGATTGGCGATCTTAGATAGTTTCTTTTAATATCAAATATAATTTAGCGGATGTAAGAGTTTAGCTACTAGGGTGGGATCTTGATAGGAATAATGGTTGTGTAAAAAAGTTTATAATATAAGATAAAATGATAACGTTTGTTTAAAATAAGTCAGTGTTTGTCAACAAATAAGTTGCTAAATAAGACAGTTGTGGTGGGGCAATTATTAAAAAAAATCAATTATTAGTATTTTTATATAATGAAATATTTGTTTAAATGAGTATTGCGAAAATGTATGTGTATGTATGTAAACTATGTGTTACTATTAAATACAAGCAATATAACAAGTCCGATAATCAAATATCTAAACATAATAGCCTTGCCGCCGCAACACATTATTGCTGCACATGGTCCTGATAAGCTGTATGTAATGGTGTGAGTTCTAAGTCCTGAAAAATTCATGGTTCATTCTCAACATGCTGGAAATTGAGCTTTAATAATAACACGCTATAATCTGGTAACTGCCGGCTAGACTCTTTAAGAAAACTAACAATTAGCAGTGGCGTTGTTTGTTGTTAAATATTGTTATAGAGAGAAAATCTAGTTTAGATGAAAAATTAGTACACACGTACTTTGTAATTTATCATTTCTTTGTAGTTTGTACATTTGTCATCGTTTCGTGTCATTTATCGTGAATGGGAATCTTTGTGGTACGAATGTACTCAAATTTCTTTTGCAATAGATCTGTTCTAGTTCTGGGAGTATTAACTTACCTTCGTTCACAAGTTCGCCCTTGTTGATCTGATTTGGTCTGTTTTGTAATGTTTCTACCTCATTATCTGGAGTTTGCAGGTTATTCATTGCTTTACTTAGTTTTGGTCTTACCATATTCTAACAGACCACGTTTAAGAATCATTTCAATTCGGCTTTAGAGGCCGTACACCTTGCGTCTTGGCAGTTTTTTTTTCGGTAACTTCCGAATTTACAAAATTTCAGTAAATCACGGAGAATCCTTACGAAGAAGGATTGATGTATAGTGATAGAATAAGGTTAAACAGTAGTGATAAATAATAACCGAATAAAAACGATTATAGATGCTTGGCTAAAAATTGCTTGGCAAAATTTCAATAATTTTATGGTTTTGGTTTTGGTAACCAAAACTTCGATACCTCTGCCGAAATTCTAGTAAATTATATTAACAGATGATCTGTGTAATTTAGGTACGATCGGTGATCTAATATTAAGCTATAGCATTTTATTTTCTTAATAAGTCATTCGATTACGGTTTCATGAATAAATTCAAAGGAGAACAGCTATATGAACTTCTCAGAATAATTAACCAATCTATTCATATTTTGATATAAATGAAAATTTATAATATAAACACTTCACCTTACGGATTTTGTCGAATCAGTTATTAAAAACGAAGATGAGCTGACAGGTGCATAGACTGAGAAGACGTACAGCTCTTGACGTGAAAAATTGTTGTCAGAAGGAAGCAGAAGAGTAGTTCCAGCTGCTAATGATAAATACTTTAAAATAAGGTTATATTAAAATATGTTCAATTTTCAATTCAAACGCACCAATTACAATCTATTTTTCATGATTATTTCTTAATTCAGTTTTGCTTGTAATACAAGCAATTGATCTTTGATAACTATATCTATAGACATTTCTTCCAATTTGTTGCTTTTTTATGCTTCTTTGGCCCAACATTTGAAATAACTAAAAACAAAACAATGTCTAGATATGTTGCTTATAGGAAGTTCAAATTTTTAATAAAAGTACAAGAAAAATGTATGACCGTTATGAGAAAATAAACCAAGTTTCATTATTCCTATTATTCCGATGAAGGATAAAAATAGAAATTAAGAAAAATGTATTTGTTTTACATTGTTTAAATAAGCTATTAGATAAATGTTAAAAAGGAGATTATGATATATTGTAAACTTAGTTATAGGAGATAAGTGGCTAAGCATATAATGGTCAAGTACTATTTAACACAATTTTAAAGGTGTTATTAATGAATATTTTATTATATTATAATGAATGATTATGAATATTTCATATATTGAATGCATGCGTACTATATGTGTTACAATATAATGAATATTTCATTCTGTAACAGAGACTTCGAAAAAATAAACATCAGTAAATATGTAACATGCTTTTATGTTTAGGTTTGAATTGTAATCAACATTGGAATGTCGTTTGTTCGATGAAATTTTTGGTGTGCCTTGTTGTACAAGATTCTATAAATATTATCTTTGATATGAACAATATTGCATAGTTTATCATAATTATGAATAAAATCAGAAAGTATTAGAGATCACCGCTTATCACTATGTGGTATAACCTTTCAAATAATCTTTTTATCTCTTTATCATTTCGTTCTGGGCTAACGATTGGTGTTGGTATTTTCTATAATATACTCCTTGTTTTTATTGAAAGAAACAGCAAGGCGTCAACATTGCTACTAGTTATCAGCAGTGAACAACAATCATTTGACTGTCAGGGATTTAAATAATACCTTGGTATATACTAGAACAGAGTGTAATATTTTGGGTAGAATCTTTAACATGTGTTGCAGTATGCCAAGCTGTCAGAATATTTGCTTATTAACATGCGAACATTATTTTATGTGTTATTTAACAGATATGGGAACATTTGGGAACGCACTTAGCAATATTTATATTCAGGATATTTGAACATAGATTTTAGTTAAGTTTTGAGTTCAACCAAAATAAATATTGTTTTGTTGTTTTGAGAACAGTTTCCAGAAAATGATAGGTTAAAATAGTCGTCCGAAATGTAAACTTATAAAGTGAATATGGAAAGAAATTACTATTCAAACATTTGCTACGATTGATTTTATCGATGATGATAATTATCGAAATTGAATCTAAAGTGCAGATAGTAAAAATTATAAAAAACAAGCCGAGAGTGGTTTCTTAGATAATATTTTTACATTTCGCCAGCTTTATGAAGGAAGATACTAGATGTACAAAGTAAGCATACAGCTGTATAAACTTCAAGTAACAGAAAACAAAACTTTAAAGCAATATTTGAGCATCCCAGGGTTTGTCAGAAATATCATAATACATCGGTCAACTGGTATTCTAACGGTTCAGGAATACATCAGATCCCTTTAAAGATATTCAGAACAGACCCAGTAAGATCTCAAAATCCTTACATTCAATTCATTTATACTTTAATAAATTTTATACACTGGCGCTCACTTTGGTTAGTTTTGATAGCTGGACATATTGCAACTTTATTAGGTATCTTACGTTGGTTCCATTAGCTGTACGAATGCGTGAAATAATTTGTTAAATTAATTTGAGAACCGTGATGATGTTTGCCAAGGGGATGTCGCCTTACTACTATGGTAACAAACAGTTACAGTGGAAATATGTTAGCTTGAAGTCTTTTAATTGCGTTTCTTACGCCAAATTCTACATGTTTGACTTGGAGATTGTGTTAGAAATAAAGTCATTCGGTTACGATGCGACAATCAATTTAGTTTGGAGACAAAAGTTTGAAAACAGAAACAAGTTTGAAGATACAATGTCTGCCGAAAGGAAGAATTTTTTAAATTATTTTAAATTTTTTAACTGTAGTAGTGAAATCGATTTTTTTATTGGAAGACTAAAGGACCGACCACGAAAAGTATGATATATAACGATCTAAAGAATAGAAGAATAGAACATAGAATAGAACATTATCCGTGGCCAGAAAGGTTGCAATCGATTATCAATATTAGCGAAAAGTGTTGAAGATTATTCAAAGTTCTGTGACACCAACCGCATGCGTTGAGAACAAACGAAAATTCGGTCCTGTCAGATTCTCATTCGTTTAGGTACGTTATTGAATCAGTTACATAATTGGAAAGGTCACATTGTTGAAATAGTCACGTGATATCGTTTACGGCTGTGAGGTGAGTAGATTGTGTTGTGTATTTTATTAATATTTCTTAGTTTTATTAAAAGATAATTTAGAAATATAATAACGCAGAGGGAGATAGCAAAATTTGCCTAATTAGTCAGTTATACGTATAACTCTATGGTAATATACTGTATATTTTTGAGTTTTTTAGGTAGTACTTGAAAGATGAGCAACATACCAAAATTTCAGCTCACTGATAACAATTTGTAGAAACCATTTAAAAAGAAAATGCACGATAATACTAGATTATTTATTGGATGCGCTTCAAGGGCTTGTAAGTAATAAAATATGAATTTAACATAGAACGATCCAATGCGTGCGATTACCAAGGCATGCAAATCGATAGTGAAGATCCAATAGAATGCTTAATATCAATGATATGTGTTGTAAGTTCTTCTAATTTATTTAGAATAGTTGTTTCTGTCATATGGTATTTCCATGAACGTGTTGTATTATATTTTTGTGATTTTCAGCTTTATGGAAGTTTTGGACACTTATTAACTAGTTTGGTACATTTCCCTTTGGCGGATTTCACTGGTCATATTCCTTAATGTTTATAATTATATCGGTGTATTGTTCAACTTATATATTTTGATATACTATTTATTTATGTTTATATTTTTTATTAATAAAACTTAAATCTTCAAGTGTTTTATAATAGAGTTTAAATGGAGACGTTATGTTAAATTGACTCTACCTAATGTCTGGCGTGGAAATTGTTTTCAAGCAAAACTGAGAAATACATAATTTAATAATATATAAAGTATAATTATATTTGCATGATATAGAAATAAACTATATTTAATAACATTATTTATTACATTCATATTGCCTTTTTCTTTTTCTTTAATAAGTAATTTTGTTCACAAATATTTTGAAATGTACAAAAGAATAACTAAATGAAATATTTACTAATTATTCTAAAATACTACAAGATACTGTCTCTGTGTTCCTTGTTTTTCGATGTTTCTTTACTAGGTTTGAAGATTGTTGTTGCTCTCTAAAGAGTTATTTAACAACGTTCAAACAAAACATACATTTTTATATTGTTTGCTAGTGAGATATTTTTATAAGATATTTCTTCATTCTCCTAGCTATAAAAGAATGATATAGACGGCAACTTAACCTTAAAATTCCAATTTAAACATATGAAATTTTATTACTATCCAGATTATTAAGAATAAATAATTCATAAAGAGCAACTGTATACAAAATAATATTCAGAATTATATCTGTTTTACCTTTCTATATAAAAAATCTATCCATAATACAATTGTAAACAATACCACGTGACTATCCAATTGCATAAATGTTCTGTTAGTCGTTTTTTTTTATTCCAGAATAACTAGCTAGAACCAAATGGTCTTTTGCTGATGTCGCTTTGGTTTTGAGATAGTGAAGTGTTTTATGGGCGACAGAGACCCTGTGTTACGACTAGGATTGTTGTAGTTGGTTATCTACCAAGGTTTGTGGATGGGTAGTGATTTTTATCAGAGTGTTGTCATATTCTAAGGCGCCTAGGAAGAACCTTATACTGAGCATGTTCGTGAAACTCTTCACCAACGGGATGCTTGATTCGAGATGAGTGTCGACGTTCCTTATAAACGATGGGACAATGTGTAATACTCGGACTTTTTTGGATTGGAACGATGGGCACGCAGACTGGACGGCCTAGCATTTTATACAGAGTCGCTTTCTGGGAGATTGGGAGTTTACTTTTTCTGGGGAGAGGTGGGAAGGGTGGACTGTACACGCCATTGCCTTTGCATATAGCATATTGGATTTGGGCTGACCAACTGCGGTCGATCTGAAGACGATTCAATCGAGACCAGACGCAATCGCCTGGTTCAGTTGAACTTGAAGTCTGTCGCGGATGGCGTCAGGACTGTAACCGGTGGTAAAGAAACCTGCATCATCTGCATAAAATGTTGTGTGGGATGTTTGTGGAGTGGAAATCAGCCATGTAAAGGTTGAACAGGACAGGAGCTAGTGGAGCACCTTGCAGGACTCCTGTGGAGATCTGTTTTCGAGAGGAAACCGCGTCACCGATCCCCACTTGAAAGGATCTGCCATCCAAGTATGAATATATCAGGAAGATTAGGTTATTCGGTAGAACAAATTATTTCGCTTTGAATATTAGACCATTGTGCCATATCTGATCGAAAGCTTTGGAAACATCTAAACAGATCTCTCCAGTTTTTCGATATTTTCTTATTGCCTGGTGGAGTGTTGCTTATGACGCGAGCAGCTTGACGAAGGCTTAAGTGTTTGGCAGTTAAACCGAATTGTTCGTTTGGGATTATTATTATTGGGATTGTTATTTGGGATATTTAAAAAAATATCGATATATAGTTTTATCTTTATATATCGTTTTATATATCGAAATATCGATATATCGGACAAAAAATATCTTGATATATTTAAGAAAAAATAAAAATAGTAAAATATTAGCCTAAAAAAATATATGCTAAATTTATTAAAAAGTAGTAATATTTTTGATAATTTCAATAAACACATTTTAAAGGTTTATTAAACTATCGGCTAAAAAATTATCGATATATCGGGCAAGAAAATATCGGCCAAAAATATCGATATGTTTTTCAGAAAATATCGATACATCGATATTTCTTCTGCATCCCTAATTAGGATATTTTCGGCAAGTCTGGATCTGCCAATCGTTCTGGCTTTATTAGATTTAAACGATTTTTGTAAGTGGGCGTGATGCAGTGAGATCTAGTAGGACTGGATATTGGTGCCCCGGCGCCGGTTATGTTTTGAGGATGTTGATTACTATTGAATTACTACAGATTTTTTATATTTTAGTTTTATGGAGTTATTTATATACGTTGAATCTATAACTTCACTCTGTATATACAAATCGAATTCTATGCGAATTTTATCATTTTCTTTATATTTAATGGAACTTATGAAGTGGTATAATGTGTATGCATCTAAATGAATTACACTAGATTCTTTAACAAGATCCTCCAACTCCATTAGCGGCTTTCGGACGCCACGTGAGATAAATTAATTTCGTCATTTAATAGGTATCCGCCTGGTCTGCATGCGTTCCAAACGATGCAAATTGCGATCGGCGATGATGATTCGTCTCGTCGTCGAGATCAAACCTAATTTATAATCGTCGTATAACACCTATCGACGATAATTGAAGCATATTATTCTAATGTGCAGCAAGGTCTACTCAAGATGAACGTAGAGGAGAAACGATTCGATCGTCGGGCAGATAGGGTGCAGCACACAATAACCGATTTCCTTATATAGGTACTAGTATGTCCACCTAAGCCATTGATTGATCGTTCGCACGTCCATGACTTGGGATCGTTTAATTTTTTGTTAAAAGCGATGTTTTGCATATTTTTACCGTACATATCGCAATATAAATTAATCAATGTTTATTAAACCGTTTCGGTTTTTATTAGGTCGTAAATCGTTTGTTAAGTATGGTTAGGGTTCAATTCCAGTTAATAACATAATATATTTTTGTAATTAAAAGGTGATCTTATCAAAATCATTATTAAATATCGAATTTGCGTTAAGTTTAGAAAAAACTTTTTGACTTATTATCAGAGGTAAATAAATTTTTAATAATTTTAATGTAATAATTCAGTAATTATTAATATCAACTATATACTTTTATAACTAGGAGAATGATGATATATCTTATAAAAATATCTTACTAGCAAACAATATAAAAATATATGTTTTGTTTGAACGTTGTTAAATAACTCTCTAGGCAGCAACAACAATCTTCGGCAAGTTTATACGCAAAGCAAGTAAAGAAACATCGAAAAATAAGGTACACAGAAAAACGTATCTTGTAGTATTTTAGAATAATTATTAAATATTCCTTCAGTTATTCTTTTGTGTATTTAAAAATATTTGTAAACAAAATTACTTATTAGGGAAAAAGAAAAAGGCAATACGATTGTAATAAATAATGTTATAAATATATAGTTTATTTCTGTATCGTGTAAATATAATTATACTTTATATATTATTAAATTATTTATATGTCGGCTTGGTGGCGCAGTGGTAAAGGCGATGGGACAGTCGAATGTTCTAGGAAATAGTGTAAGATCCGACAAGGAAAATGATCCCAGTCACGCCAGTAACCAGGCAGGCTGGGTAAGACCAGATGTCTTTTGGGATGATTTCTAAAGTTGGTCACTCGCCAGTCGGTAGGCTTTAATGCTGAAAATCCTGGTTCAGAGCCCATGTTATACTGTAGGTCCAGTCCAGAAAAACCCATAGTTGGCAAAAGGAGACTTTAAAATATATTTAAAAAAATTATTTATATCTCAGTTTTGCTTGAAAATAATTTCCACATCAGACTTTAGGTGGAGTAAATTTACTTTTAATGTAGACATAATGTGATATTTACTCAAAACATAACGTTTTCATTCAAACTCTATTATATAACACTTGAAGATGGAAATTTTATTAATAAAAAATATAAACATAAATAAATAGTATATCAAAAAATATAAGTTGAAGGATAAACCAACATGATTATAAACATTAAGGAATATGACGTTCAGCTTAGGAAAAATTGTGACTTATTTTAAGAGGTAAATAATATTTTAATAATTTTAATTTAATAATTTAATAATTGTTAATGTTAATTATTGATAATTAATAATTTATTTAAATAATAATTTATTTAAATAATAATTTATTAGGCGTTGAATGAACATTTAAATATGTTGCCTATCACTATCCACTAAACTTATTAATTTTTAGAATGGGTTGATTTGTTATTGCCTCAAACACTATACACGTGAAACAAGATCAAACAAGCTGTGCGGGTTGGACTTTATTTTCTTTAGTGCACCCTGGTTTAAGTACTGTATTAATTGTAATAGGGACTTCCAGATTTTACTTTGGCGGTCCATAATAAATTATTCCTGAATTCGACAAATAATTTGTATTTTTTATAATCATAGAAAAAAACTAATCCATGACTTTAGGTGGAGTAAATTTACTTTTAATGTAGACATAATGTGATATTTACTCAAAACATAACGTTTTCATTCAAACTCTATTATATAACACTTGAAGATGGAAATTTTATTAATAAAAAATATAAACATAAATAAATAGTATATCAAAAAATATAAGTTGAAGGATAAACCAACATGATTATAAACATTAAGGAATATGACCAGTGAAATCCACCAAAAGAAAATGTATCAAACTAATTAATAGGTGTCTAAAACTTCCATAAAGCTGAAAATCACAAAAATATAGATAACAATACGTTCATGGAAATACCATATGGTAGAAACAACTATTCTAAATAGGTTGAAAGAACTTGCAACACATATCATTGATATTAAACAATCATTCTCGTGGATTTTTACTATCATTTTACATGCCTTGGTAATCGCACGCATTGGGTCGCTCTATGTTAAATTCATATTTTATTATATACAAGCTCTTCAAGCTTGTCCAATACATTTTCTAATATTATAGTACATTTTCTTTATAAATGGTTTATCTTCTACAAATTGTTAGCAGTCAGCCGAAATTTTGGTACGTTGCTTATCCTTGAAGTAGTACCTAAAAAATTCAAAAATATGAAGTATATTACCCTAAAGTTATACGTATAACTGACTAATTAGGCAAATTTCGCTATTTCACTCTGTGTTACTATATTTTTAAATTCTCTATTAATAAAACTAAGAAATACTAATAAAATACAGAACACAATCTCCTCACATCACAAGTGTAAAGGATATCACCTGACTATTTCAACCATGTGACCATACCAATCATGTAACTGATTCAATAACATAGTTAAACCAGTGAGTATTTGGCAGGGCTGAATTTTCGTTTGTTTTCTAGTGTATCCACCTCGTTCGCACGTCCATGACTTGGGATCATTTAATTTTTTGTTAAAAACGACGTTTTGCATTTTCACCGTACATATATATCGCAATATAAATTAATCAATGTTTATTAAACCATTTCAGTTTTTTAGTAGGTCGTAATTCGTTTGTTAAGTGTGGTTAGGTTTGAATTCCTGTTAATAACACAATATATTTTTGTAATTAAAAGGTGATCTTATCAAAAGCATTATTAAATATCGTAATCGCGTTCAGCTTAGGAAAAATTGTGACTTATTTTAAGAGGTAAATAATATTTTAATAATTTTAATTTAATAATTTAATAATTGTTAATGTTAATTATTGATAATTAATAATTTATTTAAATAATAATTTATTAGACGTTGAATGAATTTAAATATGTTGCCTATCACTATCCACTAAACTTATTAATTTTTAGAATGGGTTGATTTGTTATTGCCTCAAACACTATACACGTGAAACAAGATCAAACAAGCTGTGCGGGTTGGACTTTATTTTCTTTAGTGCACCCTGGTTTAAGTACTGTATTAATTGTAATAGGGACTTCCAGATTTTACTTTGGCGGTCCATAATAAATTATTCCTGAATTCGACAAATAATTTGTATTTTTTATAATCATAGAAAAAAACTAATCCATGACATCATTAAAAATGATTGCACAATAACTACTAGAGCTTTTTTAAATAAACTAAATGCTTTTTTTATTATTGAACGGAAATATTTTTTTACAAAAATCGAGTAACAATAAAGTGATCGAAATATTACCTATTATTGCCATAAAACAGTCAAAAGCATTTTACTGTTTACCATTCACAATTTTAATCTTTTCACCCTATTACATTAACAATTTTGAAAAATATCGTTTCAAAATGCTGCTATATTAATGTACAATATATTGTTATTTACAAGCAAACTATCAAAAAATCATAAAACTATATATAATACATATAAATCTATGTGCATAAATTCGGTACATTTTTATCAAGGTCGTGGTTAGCAAGACAGAGCCGAACGTTAAAAATCAGTCGAATGAAACTAGTAGAACGAAAAATAGTAACTAAATGTACACGATTGAAACAGTCACTGGTAAAAATAGTAAAATCAGTCGAACTAAAAATAGCGACTGAAACAGTCGATAGTAAAAAGTAGTCAATTACTGACAGTTGATAGTCGATTTCAGTCGATAGTTCCCAACACTATTTTTGACTGTGTGAATGGGCGCATTATGATCTTGGAATATGTGTGCAGTTTATGGTAGTTATATGCTAGTCATAGTAAGAACTTTACCATTGAGGATGTCGAGATACTAATTCGCAGTATTCCGGCCGGTGATGGATCAGCTCAATATTACGATATTGCCCCTATTGCAATCATAATGGAACCTACCCCGTGCTTACGAAGGAATTTTATTGAGGAGGTAGTCCGAATCGCAGGATTTTTTTGGAGTTTTGCGCGCATAAACTAGACCGATTATAGGAAAGAGTGTAAACGACCATAATAAATTCTTCCAATTATCAAGTGTCCAGGTTTTAACATATGATCATTTAACATTACTACTTTCGCAGTTTAGCGTAAGTTTCCCTTATAACGGATTTCGTTGTCCTTTTTGCGGCGGTAGTCTTATGTTGCCTGGTCACAATTCTTTTTAATGTTCTCTCTGTTCTTTTTCAGTTCTTCTCGATCTTTGGTAGTTAGCGGTGAGTTTCGCTCGCTATTCCTTTTTGTTGATAATGTTCTGCGTATGTTGTCATTACTGGATACTGCCGCCCGTGACATTTCAAAAAATACAGCTATTTTCGTAATAGGCGCTACTTTTAACCGAACACCAATGAGTTGCGTTCCCTCAAAGTCTGAGAGATCACACATTTAACCAATTACTTATTTTAACTGTCGCAGAACATACCGTCTAATTCGCTAAAACATAACCTACAAAACTAGGACTCGCATTATTTACACGAAAGCGGTGCAGTGCCAGTATGAAACAAGATGTATTATGTTGTATGGTGTTAGCATTATTTTGACTGGTACCTGTATATGGATAATTTGCTTACAATTGCTTACTTACGAGAGCTTACTTAGACGTAGAGTTATGCTATTACTTACCTTTGAGAGCATTTGAACTGCTGGGTACGTAATAACTAAAATAAAATCAATTTGTTCCAAAAATACCCTTTTAATGAGTAATTTTTATTATAGCTTTCTTAGATGTTATTTTATTGTTCTTAATTTAAAAACTCGATTAATTATTTTGTTTGGGAGTAATAGTTAGTAAATGACCTGATAATCAGTTCTTCATTCTAACAGTGCGCAATGGATATAATCTTTGACAATTCCTCCCCGGAGGTTATGAACTAGTCACAACTAATAATTTAAAATTTGTCATAACCATCCATATTTATTTGATGTATATATTAGAGTTCTATTTTGATTTTCCATGAATCTCGTCTACTTGAATTTTACAATTTTCATAGCTATCGCACGTTTCTACATCTAAGTATATCTGAAATTTAGTTTCCATCTTTTGAGAAATATATTTGGGAAAAAAGTAATATCGGAAATGTTTTTCCAAACAGATTAATTTAAAATTGCATATCTCTGGTAATACTCATTCTATAAAGCCATGGTAATGGTGTTTATGTTTCTAACTACTTAAGTGAACGCTAGTGGAAAAACTGGGTTTCTCCTTTTCGATATAGAAAGGATATTAAAGATGATCTTCGCGCTGAATTAATAAGTCGTTGTTGAAACGAAATGAAATCGGGCCAATTTTGAAAGGAATAGTTATGGGCAATAAAAACTTAATCATGTTCCACAATGTTGCGCGGGAAATATTGTAATGAAATCCTGGAAAAGACCCATAAATATTTGGAAAGCAACGAATGGATTACGGAAACTACAGCTGCAATTATTTTAAACGAAGCTCCTGTTCACATCTCAAACGAGCCACTTTGCGCGTTTTTTACAATGCTCGACAAGTCATGTGACCGGGGCTTAATTATTTAAAAGAGTCCAACTTTTACAGAAAATATTTTTTTTTATCTAAACAATGTTAGTTAATTGGCTACTAAGGTTTGCTTGGCTTTTTTAAGTCAATTCCATTTTGAAAAATAATGTGTTTTGTCTTATTTCTTAGTTAAATTGTTATTTTAATTATGCTCTCTTTGTTAGTGTTGAAATACAGTTGTTGCTTGAGAACCACTAGCCCTAAATATATCGCAATAAGTATATTCAGTATTATCATATGACAATTGTTGCGTATTTAACCGAAGCTTTTCAAAATAACCGGCATCGTAGTTATTGAATCTAATGTGTAAAATAAGGATTGTTACATGATTAGTGATTTTTCAAGTTTTCAGAATCCAGAGACTTTTCTAACACTATATTGGAACTGGCGTCACTAATAATATATAACATCATTATTCAAAAATAAAACAAATTTTATAGCCTAAAGACTTATATTGTTGCCAATGTATAAAAACACATTTGAGAGTATGTAACAATAATAGTAGTAATATAATAATAATAATAATAGTATAGCCTATAATTATACTTATATTCCTTAAATGCACTAAGAGTTTGTGTATCTATAACTAATATTATTAGTATCGGTTTACTAAATTGTTTTAATTAATTATATTTTTTATCAGTATAACAATATAGATGTCGACATCATTATCTACATTATACATTTAAATAAGTTTTTTTCCAATAAGCCAATTTTAAAATAACTGTTGTTTTGCGTTTTTTTTATGTTATTGTTTAATTAGAACAAAATTAAATACATTCAGACAAGTATCATGTGGACAACGTATGACCTTTTATCTTTTTTATATCTAGAACGTTATAAAAACATTCTATTATGTGTACGGTAATAAAAATAGTAGTCAAAATAACTGGGTATAATTTCGTTTTTCAACCTGCCTTGTTTTATGGCCGCCCTGTAGACAAACGTAAACAACGTTTTCATTCACAGTAAGGCCGTCTGCTTCGAAACTTGAGGGTTTCCAGTATTCTTTTGTTGATTTTGCCGGCACCCCGCCTGTTTTCTTACAGGTTTCCATCAGACAACGTTTGTCCAGTTAATTTTCTCGAACGGAGACAACATTATAAGAATCGGTCCATAGTCACGATCGCTAGGACAATGTTAATTTGTAATTTTATTTGCTCTTTACTGAGTGAAAGCTTTCAAACGTTGTTAGTAATTAAATTAAGCAAAAGAACCCAGAATTCGTCTAGAGCTAGAGCTATATATATATATATATATATATATATATATATATATATATATATATATATATATATATATATATATATATATATATATATATATATATATATATAGAAAATTATTTCCGTATATTCTTGTTATTATTTTAGTAGTTATTATTTAAGTAAAGTTTTGGCGTTTTTGTATAATGTTTCATCATTGCCCATGCTCTAATCCTGGCTCAAACAGACATAAAAAGAATACGTTTGAACAATTTTAATTTGAAAGCGATTTTGTGTTAATAAATTGAAGAGGAAGTTGTTAGCCTCAATTTCTTAGGATGCAAATTCAATTTCTCTATAGAAGCATTATAAATTATTCCAATTAAGAAATATTCGAGCTTTGAAAATTAAGTAAATTCCGTAAATTCTCGTCATAAGTATCACAGTTCAGGGTGTAAGGCCATCAAAAATAGACTGAAATTGCTGTGAACTAACATAGTGGTCTGCTGGAATTTAGACAGACACTTACACGTACAAGGTGAATGGCGGATTGCAGTATTTCAGTTCCTTAACAAGTCAATTGAAAAGTCTCCGGCTTACTATAGTAAAACACATTTTTTTGGCAAAATTAGTTTTTTTTATTGAATATAATTCCCTTCAAGGGTGATACACTGATTATAGCGACCTTTCAACTTTTCGATACCATTTTTGTAGTACGATTTGTCCTTTGCTTCAAAATAGGCCTCAGTTTCTGCGATCACTTCTTCATTTGACGAACATTTCTTCACAGCGAACATTCTTTTGAGATCTGGGAACAGGAAATCGCTGAGGACCAGATCTGGAGAAGAAGGTGGATGAGGAAGCAATTCGAAGCCCAATTCAAGGATTCTTGCCATTGTTTTCACTGACTTGTGACACGGTGCGTTGTCTTGGGGAAGCAGCACTTTCTTTTTCTTCAAATGCGGCCGTTTTTCGGCGATTTCGTCCTTCAAATGATCCAATAACGCTGTGTAATAGTCGCTGTTGATTATTCCATGCGCATCCAAAATACAGATGCCATAGCCTTGCCAGCCGACTGTTGCGTTTTCCCACATTTTGGAGCGGGTTCATCATGTGCAGTCCACTTGGATGACTATTGATTGGACTTCGGAGTGAAATAATGCAGCCATGTTTCATCCATTATTACATATCGACGCAAAAACTCGGGGTTATTACGCTTGATCATCTTTAAACACTGCTCCATATCATCAACTCGTCGTTGTTTTTGGTTAAAAGTGAGCTCGCGCGGCACCCACTTTGCACAGAGCTTTCTCACACCCAAATATTCGTAAATGATATGATGTACATGTTTAGTTGATATGCTACTTCATTCAATTTCAATTTACGGTCATTCAAAATCATTTTGTGGATTTTTTAAATGTTTTTGTCGGTAACAACCTCTTTTGGACGTCCACTGGGTTCACCGTCTTCGATGCTCATTTGACCACGTCTAAATTTAACGTACCAATCCTTGGTGGTTGATTTTCCTGGGGCAGTGTCCGGAAATTCATCATCAGGCCAAGATTTTGCTTCAACTGTATTTTTTTCCTTCAAATATTTGTGAATGATATGATGTACACGTTCAGTTGATATCTTTAGAGTGTCTGCTATTTCATTCAATTTCAATTTACGGTCAAATTTATACACGCATCTTTTGAGGGTTAGGGCTAACTAAAAAATATATGGATTTAATTCTAGTAGCGCTATCTCTGTGTCAGGTCGTAGACTTTTCAATTGACCTGTTATTTGTAGACTATTTTTGTGTTTTAAATCTTTTCATATTTCATAACTTTTTATATGTTTTGTAGCGCAATTAATATGGTAAGATCCTCGTTTACATTAGAATAGGATTAAACTGACGGGGTTGTCTGATCTGTTTTTCCAGTAAGTTTCCACTTATATATACTTTTTTATTTGTCTTCTATACTTTCAAATTCTTCCGAGCAGACAATGACAATATCATTATACCAATTTGTTTTATATTTTATATAATATAGTAGATATGACTTTAATCATTTTGACCTATTTATCTTAAAGTAATAAGCATAATATAAGCAGCAGAGAAATACTCTTTCACGACGAATGTTGAGAAATATTTGCTGAAGGTATTGCAATTCTTATTTCTCTCATATAGCTTTTCGATATAATTTTCCAAACTGTCAAACCCACAAATTTTACATTCCTGTCGTTGTCACCACTTTTGATTAATTCTTGCGGCCAACGTTTTTTTTTTCTTCTATTTAAATTATTCTCATGTTTTATAATGTTTCCCTATAGCTTATGGGACCTTAAATTGTCATGGAATGCTGTTGTAAGGTGTTCGGTTTAATTGTTCTTATCGGCGATTAACTGTTGTTTGTAACGGTCGGCTGTAATGTTTTAACAGTTCATAAAACGATGTGTCTTTCTGATTCACTGATTCTACAAAACACATAACATAACTTTTGTAGTATTAATATTTAATTTTTTTATTAATGTTGACGTAAATAATATTGGTTTTCCGCATTTTTCTTTTTTTATTTGTGAAGCAACATTTCACAGTTTACAGGAGTTTTTTTGATGATGGTATCAATTAAATCATGTAGTTAGAATCCATTTTTAATATTTAAAAATCATTTTTATAGCTGTTATATTTTTATTGGTATCTTGTACTAAGAGTAAAAATAATTTACATTTTCGTAATTTCATTTACACTCTCAACATATAATCTTCAAAAATTAAACAAGCAATTTTAAAAAAATTAATAATTTTAACAAGCCTATATACTATTTTAAGTCTTGTTTTGAGACACGTATGTATTACTAAGTTTATATGGCAAGTCGTGTAGCTTATATTTCAGCGTATTTATGCGTTCTGCAACGGTTAAAACCAGCTTACTATTTAACGTTTACTTATCAGTAAAAAGTGGCTGGGTTTATGTATCTGGACTGCCTGCTTTTTACAGTCAAGTATGGGAGAGGTTCTATATGATTTCGCCTAATTCACATCACTGGCTGAATCAATGCGAATCAATATCTCGACATCAAATTCTTACTATGACCAGCATATTGCTGCCAAACACTGTCATATTCTAAGATAATGTGCCCATACGCACAGGTAAAAAGTAAAGTTTTGGTCGGAGGTGCATCAGTATATCATCAAACATCTTCCTTGGCCAACACAATCGCCAGACCTCAATATAATGGAACCATTATGAGGAGTTTTATAGCAGAGAGTGTGGAGTAGATTTCCCTCTCCAATATCACTGAAACAGTTGTCGGATGTTTTGGTACGGAAATGGGCGTTTCATATGAAACTATTCCGACAATCTACAAATCTATTCCACAAATAATTGCAGCTGTTAACTATATATTGCATAAACAAATATTGGTTTAGTACCTTATTAATAAATAAATAATGTGTATACGCCAAGTGTTAATATTATGTTGTCCATCTCCTGTAGATCCACAAAATAGGAAATAATAGAAAGCATATACATTGAACAGGTTTTGATTTTTATCAATAAAATTCAAGAGCATTTAAAAGTTATACATTTATTAATATTATATTTATTTTACTAAATTCATTGTATTATAGTTCAGAATAAGTTTTTGTTGTCCAACAGATAATTAAGAGTACATGCATTTATTTTACGATACTAAAGCCTTTTTTATACTATTAACAATATATACCGAATTTCGTATTATACAGCAGGATCTTTTAATCTTGTTCAGTCCGCGGAGCCTTAGAAAATCAAACACAATCTCAAGGAGAGCCGGCTTGGTGGCGCAGTGGTAAAGGCGATGGAACAGTCCTTCTACTGTTGCGATAGCCGCGGGTTCGAATCATGCTGGGGCATGGTCGTAAATTTATGTTTGTGATTGTTTAAAATTTGTGAATGTTCTAGGCAAGAGTGTAAAATCCGACAAGGAAAATGATCCCAGTCACGCCAGTAACCAGGATGGGTAAGACCGGATGTCTTCTGGGATGATTTCTAAAGTTGGTCACTTGCCGGTCAGTAAGCTTTCATGCTGAGGACCGTGGTTCGGAGCCCACATTAAACTGTAGGGTCCAGTAAATATAAACCTATAGTTGGTAAAGGGAGACTTTAAAATATATTTTAAAAAATCTCAAGAAGATCCTTAATTAAAAAAAATCAGGAATACATTTAGGACAATTTATTTTAGTACTAAAAATATAAATTTTTATAAAAATTAAAAATACTGCATTAATATGGTGCTGCTTTTTTGCAACTATTATTGCGGGTTGATACTTTTAGTTACAAGAGCAAGGGGTGGCCTTTATTTATTAATACAAATGTTCATAGATAGGACGGCGGATCCTCATGCACATACTCGCAGAACTCCAGGTATATGTGGATCACAGGTTAAGAAACACTGCTTTAGAGTATTGTTAACGAATTTTACTAACTTGCAATTAGGAGTTGACTGCATAGTAGTTTAGACATTATTGTGGGTATGCGTTAAAAGCCGAGAGATAACTTTTTAATTCTTCATTGTACAATATTGTGAGTGGTGATAAAAAACAGATTCATTGAAATATTCTTCGGTATGAAAGCTCAATAGTGAGTAAATATGGCCGTGTTTTCATATTAACAATTTCAATATTTATCCAGATATCTGTAGCTAAAAGATTTTACTTTATATTTGATGAGATCAGTACGGTGTAGTTTATTAAAACTGTTAATGTAATTGTAACTATATACTTATAAATATAAACGAAAAATTGTTTTTAAAATATTCCCCGCTGGCTTCAGTGTTATTTAACCTCTTTATTTCAGATCTGCTGAGAAAGAGCACATTGACATCGCGTTTTACGCTGATAACACTGCTTTCTTCATGACTCCCAGGTTCGAGGTTACCATTCAAGAACGTTTACAGAAGCAGCTTTATCATGCGGTCAAGTGGTTCAAATTCTGGAGGTTGTAAATCAACCCCCTGAAAACCCAGGCCATCATTTTCAAGAAGAAGTTAGGAACTATGTCTCTCAACCCAAGATCGACTGGCTGGATGACGTCATGTACCTAGGTCTACACTTCGACCGATGATTCGGTTGGCATTCCCAAATCCAGAAAGCAATCCAGAAAGGTTCAGGGATGGCAAACATGCTGTCTCCTCTGATCTGCTCTTCTACCAGACTTTCCATCTCCATCAAATGTTTATTTTACAAGATATTAATCCGGTTCGTACTCCTCTATGGATCTAATGTCTACTTCAAGTTTGTTACACCCAACCAGATGAAACAGCTTCAAATTTTCGAAAATGAAGTCATCAGGAGAATGTTAAACATAATGTTATCCTCAGGAGAATGTTTGGTTGTCATGATGGGGGCTTAGCACCGTGTCCCCGCTAATCTTCCTTTTTTAAAAGCTGCGACAATCTTATCCGTAGCTGCAGTTATAATTTTTGCCCCCATATGATAGTACTCAGTCATGTGTTAACTCAAGATCGTCAATGAACAGTTAATTTCACTAGCTGCCGTTTCGCCGGGTCCACGTGCCCAATAACAGCTGCCAGGTTAGCAGTGCCGTATCCCCAAATATAATGCAGTGGCAGTAGTGAATTACAGGTGTCAGCTGTGAGGTTGTTTCTGCTTAGTGTATTGGTATTGGTAGTTCAGAGGCAGTCCCACATAACCCTGTTCAACTTGTTGCTTCAGGGCAAGTTTTCGTGATCGGGTATGCGTCATGCATTCCACCGCCTGTTTTAAGGCCAGAACAAAAAAAATATTATGAAAGAAAATTCATTAAAGTAATAAATAAGTCTTGATTCATGATACGTTGTTAGATTTTGAGAAACGATAGAGAATTAGAAAATAATTCAAGAACGAAAAGCGTACAAGTCTTCTTGATATAGGTCATAAAATTTGAGCCGTTTACATGATATGGGTATGTAAAATTCGGTCGGCTGTATAACGCCTATCCAAACAAAACAAGGTACCATTCATTGTCGGTGAGAGGCGGTACCGGCGGCGCTCGACAACATGCCATAAACTAAGAGATAAGTCTCGATTAGCCAAGCTTCGAACCGAACGTTTTGTTATCAAAAACAGAGCGGATATTAATTAAAACTGGAATGAAATAAGACGCGAATGTGTTTTATAATAGATATTAGGTATGATATGATTTATTTATTGTATATGTCTTGTTCTGTTTAAGATAAGAAATAATTATGTTGGTTTAGTGGGTTAGTGTTGGCTGATGATAAAAGGCTAATGCCATACAAATGAAAATATTACAAATATTTCATTTATTTAAAAAATGTTGTAGAATAGATATGAATCACGTTATAATCATATTTTAAATAAGTTTAAG
Source organism: Rhynchophorus ferrugineus (assembly GCF_030347505.1). NCBI lineage: Eukaryota > Metazoa > Arthropoda > Insecta > Coleoptera > Curculionidae > Rhynchophorus > Rhynchophorus ferrugineus. Next base: position 50,668,643 of record NW_027472580.1, read on the forward strand.
GCAAGGCAAATAAGCATTTTTGTAAATATATGAGAATTTTTTTCTATTGTTCAATATATTAATGCTTTTTAAACAGGCTGTTAAATTCTTTTAATTGTATGCTTTAGTAACTTATTTAGGAATCGATTATATTTTCTTTAGGTGTTGGTGGAGTTAAATGGTTAGTTATACATCGTACATCATTATCAACCCATAGCCGACTCCCAGAGAGAGCGTTTACTTTTCAACCAATACGTTGATGTTGATGTCGCAGGTCTTCTGGTTTCGGATAATATTAACTTGTAGCGATCTTGATGCATGTCGAATTGTATATCTTAGAACAGCTGCTTGCAAAGTACCTAGAGACTATTTTCACAGAAGTTGAAGACGTGCGGGGTGCCAGCAACGACGTCCAGTGAACGATAACGAAGATCTGGTAATCCGAGACGATGTTTTCGGATATCATTGAATGGTAGATTGATCATTCAGTCATCATTCACCGTCGTTCAGGTTAAACATGTCACCAACGACTGTCCAAGCGTCTTTTCAACTAACACTGCGCTACTCTCTCCTTTTATCTGTTGATATATTTCATCATATTTTTTAAAGCGTCAATAAATAATGGTCACATGATGTAACTATCACTGTCTTATATCGTTCTATCTCCATTCATTGAGGCTTAAACCTCCAAAATTGCGTGAACATTATTCAGATTATTATATTATTCAGTGATGTTTAAAAATTCATATGTTATTAAATCATTTGTACTTATATTGTTATTATTTAGAATCAGCCAAGGCAGACAGTTATAAAACTCAACGACATTTAGCATTGAAATATATCCTGATGTTTGGAAAATGGCTAAATTATTATGATACCGAAATATTCCATTTCGAAAACGACCAAATGAAATACAATTTTATCCAGTTTTATCAAAAGTATTCGAAAGATGCCTGTTAAACAGGTTAAAATCGGTCATAGATAAAAAAGAGTTCTAGGTGCACATCAGTTTGGTTTTATTAACAAAATTCGACAATTGACCAGTTACATGGAATCAAGGACTTTATTGAAAAAGCCTACGAAGAGAAAAAAGTTTACTCCTTCGATAAAGTCTGATATAATGTACTGATGTACTATATATACCTCATAAAATGGTACTGAAGCAATACAATTATACTTTCGAAATTCTATATCTCAGCCAAGATGTTTAGAGCTAAAGACGAAGAAGCTTACTCAACAATGAAATAATTAAAAGTAGGTGTACTGCAAAACATTGTTTTGCGTCGTGTTGTTTCAAGTACCTCAGGATGAATCTTGACGCAAAAATTCGTTCAAAGGTGCGTATTAAAAAGAAAAGAATTAAAGTTGCTTCTAGACCAGCAAATATGAATGGTACATATACTATAGGAATAATTATTTACACTGAAACCGGGTCATTGTAGAGACATATTGGAGGTTACAAAATACAGAAAAAATTTTTATTGAAAGATGTCAGATGTTATTAAATTTTAATCATATATATCTTTATGATGCCATTCTAGGAGCATTGAAATAATGAATGAGCATGAAGTAATTTTGATGTTAAATTTCATTTAACTAATTCTTATTTATAACGAGAGTTTGTAACCGCCTCAAAACTGTTGATGTGACTTTTTATATTGATTACTTATTAAACTATTCCAACTAAGGCCAATGATGTACATAACTTCCATAGTAGAAAATTGAAATATTAGAGAAATATTAGAAAATATTAGAAATATTATACATTATATTTCTCTTGAAGCAAATTATAATGACCTATTTATATTACCTTTAAATTGTTATCGATTATACGTCTCCAGTTGTAATGTAAAATGATCGAAAACGTCATATCGTAAGATTGGATATTTGTTAACTAATAAAATCACAAGTGAGCATTGTGATCTTTTATATTGTGTACCAAGAATTATCGGAATTTCATTTATTTTAAATCATCATTCTCTCTTTATTGATTGTGTAAAATACTATTGATGGTATTTACTTGTGAATGTGACGTTTGGGTGGATGGGTTACTTTTCGTTCAGTTGTTGACGTCGGTTTGAACAGTGGCTCAATTAGGACCACCCCTGGCGTGTGGTTTTCGCGTTAATTGAGGCTGCCGAGCTTTTTTCCGATGGGTGGTCCCTCGTCGATAAATACTAGATGTTGAAAAGTTCAGAATTAACCCTAATTTGTAAAGGTTTTGGGGCGACACAGTATTTATTTGTTAACGTGAATTCGGACGGCAATGGTCGAACGATGCTAACGAATATCTTTGTAAAAAATAACCCATTAGTTTTTTTTTGGAGTGAAACTAAATACTTTTTATGTGTTGCTAATTTCTCTATTGTTCAAATATCTTTAGATTTCAACTTCTGTTTAATTATTTCTATAACATACTTAATAACATTTTGTTAATTAATGTAGTTAATTATATTTAAATTAGTAGTATTAGTATTAGTTTTAAGCGAGGGAAAAACTAATTCACGTTCTTAGAGTTTAAATGCAAATTATTCTTTCGAACAAGCTTATATTTGACTTTGGTACTTAAAAGCAAAGAAAAGTAGTGTTACTTTTTCTGATCTCTTTTTATTGATTAAACCGTGTATCTACCTTGAAATCAGATGAAAATTTAGATTACGATAGAACTAAATAATAAATGTATGGATAAAACTTATAACGTTTTCAAATCAAATCAAATCAGATTATTTTAGAACCAGAAATGATATGAATGAATGATATTAATGCTATAAGATGTATTTTTTGTTTCCTTTGGTACATTTATGTAGATAATAAAATGTATAACGCTTATAAATGTTTTCCTAGATTTAAAATATTGCAGCAAAACCAATTTCTGATGACATTCAGGATTATGATTTTTTTCCATAGTCAATAAAATGATATTATACGGCACCCAACACTTTGTCAACTTTGTCACTTTTGCTTATATAATACTATAACTGCTATTGAAGTATTTTCCAATGCTCGGCTTGAACACATTAACAGCAATGAGTAGTGATCTTGATCACCTTATTTCTTGTAGAGCACTTAATAAGTTAATAAAACTTACATCATAATTATTGGCTTCCAGATTGGGGTAGCGTTTATTGACTAAAACTATCTGACCATTCGTAATCGTTGCATATTAAACCTTCAGAGAAATCTGATATTGTACCTATCCTAATCAGATTACCCTATTTAAGAAAGCTTCTCTCCCGGCTCAGCGATCGACTGAATAATTAAACTATTGAGAGGAAATGGGAAGAAATGAAGGACTGCTAGGTAAACTTCTTGAACAAGAAACCTGATTGGGATGTGATGAGGACTGTATAAATTAAGGAAATAAGCAGGGATACTTTTTAGGATAGGTGATGTTGTGACGTAGCCCGAAGGTATCTATCTGTATATTCTATTTTCCTGTAAACCCTATATCCTCGTTGACCATTGTCCTTTTGTCTAACTAGTAGGTCTAACAAAATGAATCTCGGCATTATTTTTGATAAAAACTAGTTGTTTTTGTCTGTTCTGTGATCTCAAAAGATAAAGTCGTCGTCCACATATCTAAATCAGTTAGGAGGTTTTACTATTGTTCTAGAAAGAACCTTCTTCTAAAAATATGATGATGCTGCTTAGTATTTTCTGATTAAATTTAAGTATCATGATATACTTCATGCTAACAAGAATATCCCCTGAACTGGCTTGGATAGTCCATACATTGGCCTTAGCCGTTCAGGTGGTTTTTAGAGGATAGCCTATCGGAAATCCCATATAATCTAGGTATGCATCAGTTTCCATTTTTTTTGGGGGAAAATAAGTTTCATTCTGTTTGGACTTTTAACACTAATATTTCTAAATCAGATACTCCTACACAACTCACTAAGTTTTAGTAGTGTATAATTTAAAAAGAAAAAACTTAGTTAAGTAATTTGAAACATATTATTGACACTATAAAAAATAAGATGATAATAGAAATAATAAGAAAGAAAACCCTAAAAAAATAATGTTGACAGTAATGAATGAATTAATTCAAACACGTAGACAAGGCTTTCTAAGAAGATTAAACAAATGGAAGAATGGTAACGATTGCTACTGAAGATAGTATAAATACTCATCCTTGACAAAATAAACTCCCCATCCTCTTGAAGGCCACTCTAGGTGCAAGTCTCTGGTATAAGTATGTCACCAAAATACAGCTTGCCGAACTTGCGGTCTTCTCTGGTATATGGGAAGTACCAAGTTTTCTGCTATGTGAAAAACACAAATACTGTTTCTGAAAAACTTTATAAACGTGTATATTGTTAGATCCTTCTTTGGAAAAAGGTCGTAGTCATAGCCCGTAGTTTCCTTGAAATCAGTGGCAGATTAATTGGTGCTGACTGATTAATTTGAGTATGAAAAGAAAAAAGAAGAATATGAAATATCAAAAATGATCTTTTGAGCGATTAATTTAATAAATATTTATTGTAATATAACTTTTCATGGTCTTAATAATTTGGAATCCGAGCCAGTGTCCGCCAAGTAGATATCATCTTTCCACAGCATTTTAGATGACAAAAACAGACGTGATAATAAATGGCGTTCAATACGATGCTACAAACTCCTGGATGGATCTGATTTTTGCTGATGATAGCGCTATATTCGCTGGTATATATGTTAAGGCTTCTAGCGCTCCTTATGATATAGTTTGCACTGCAGTACCATATGGCTTGAGAATTAATGAACAAAAGAACAAATTATTTACAACTGATGGATCACTTGTTTTTGCAAATCTCAAGGAGATCGGTTAGAGCAAGTGTAGGAGCTCAAGTACTTGGGATTAGTAATAGAGTAGAAGAAAGTTGCATCTACCTACCGAAGTAAGTGAAGACCGTAATAGGAACAGATCATCGCCACCCATTTAGTGAGGAAGGCTTGACGTCCTGCGGCACCAACAACAGTATATTGGCTAAGTCTTTCTGAGCGCCGGCTATGGATTTATGATGATGATGATTAACAATGTAATTTTTCAAGTAAATTACGAGAAACAGAGGAAATAAAGGTGATAACAAATTAAATAATAAAGATTTTTTTATCACTATCAAATTAATGAAAAGATTACCTACTAGTAATTACTTTTTATTGATTTTGTTCAATAACAATTATTTTCACCGTAGCGTACTTCCGCAGAAGAAACTTTTATAAATTGATAAAAATTTGGCATTCACAGAATATTCGACTAAGATTATTATAGCAATAAATAACTACAGCCAGTGATTAAATATTGATATTATCAATAAGATGTACATAAAATATAATATTATAAAATCGCAGTAAATGTTGAAGTTTAAATAATGAAATTTGCATATTAATATTTAGATTTTATTTACTGCTAAAATTATTTATACGTCATAAATTCCCTACTTAAATATTTCCTTAAAGAATATTATTGCGAAGAATCACATACAATTTCTTATAATATCAGGAATGATGTTTGACTATTAACAGAAATTTATTTTAATAGGTATTAAAATGGAAGAGAATTTATAGCTACATTGTGTACAAAGTATTCTCAATAAATTATTTTTAATCCATTTCTACATCTACATCAGGACAGAAAATAAATAATGATTTAAAATGAAAGAGATTGAAGGGTCGATTAATAAAACGAAATTTAGATTATTCTTGGCATAATTCGGATCAAGTTGTTCAAAATGCCTGCAAATTCGTATAAAATAGTGAGATCAATGTTTGATTTAAATATTTGAAAAAAATACTTAGAACTTATGTTTATTGTAAAACTATTTTATTGCGTATATCAGTGCACCAATATCACCACTTCGAAGAAACACTTATTTTGGTGTGCTTTCTGATCGTAAATTTAAGTGATATGTCCAGATTTATCACTGTATTTGCAATTGAGGAGGGGCATCACTTATGTTTTATATCCATTTTACTAAGAAAATTTAAAGCTTCTATTATCAGTTTTTCATTCAAATTTTCTCATTTTTCATTTATTGCCTTATAAAACTTTCCATACTATTTTTAATATTCTCGAGAAATTCATTCCGAATAAAACTAAATTTTTTTAAAATATTATAGTTATTCGAGTTCATCTCTTTTGTCTTAGTAGCTTTAAATATAAGTTTAAAAGAATATAGGCAATTTCAGAATTTCACAAAAAATCTTACTTTCATTAGTAAAATATCTTCTTAATTTTTCAACTTTGCGAGATCAATATAAATCTGTAAATAACTGAAAATGTTATATTCCCTTATTCGTAATATATAGTTCATAGAATGAATACTAGAATCACTAAAATAAGTATTAATAATATTGTTAATACTTATATTAGTAAACTATATACTTGTAACATCTATGTGCAACATCTAGTTAAAATAAGGTGGCAGTGGAAAAACATATAAAAGAAAGACAGTTTTCTGTTTATTATGAATATTTCAAAACAATGTGTTAACGAGGATAATTAAAAACGTTAGTGTTAAGTATTTTGAATGAGTGTCAGTGCACCCCAATGGACTTTCCAGTTAGTTAAATCCCAGTGGTAATAGTGAAGTGCATAGACTAAAATATGTATTGCTCTCCCATCTAATTAATAAATATAAAGGGGATCACTTAGTGAACTAATTCTCTATACAGTCAATAAGCGCAATTATAAAAATTATGAAAATATTGAGAACTCAAGAAGCTCTTAAATGGTTAAAACATCTAAAAGATGTTCTACAAGATGCCGTAAATTTTATTAATATGGGGTACATGGATGGGACAATGGATGGATGGGGTACTGAGTTCTAACTATTACGATACGAGCAAGATTTGGAGGTGTGAGAACAAGTTAGGGGTTGTTTTAGGCTTTAAAATTAGTCTTAATAATATCTTGATTGAAAAAAGTGTAAAAGATAGAAAAAGACAATTAGAGAAAGAAAAAGAAGTAGATAGAGAAAAATGGTATTGGGCTTCACATATTACAAAAAAACCGTGCTCAATTGGATCTATGTTTTTCGGGTTGAATGGAGTATTTGCTGTTTAGGAACCAACTTAGTAAATAACCAGACTACCGTATCTCTATGGATAGGTTGATATTTTTTTGCAGGTCTTATCTTTCAAGTTTAGTAAATAATTTTGGATTTTCTAATTTAGAAATAACAAAGTTTATCAATAAACTGTGAATGTGTTTAGAAAAACTTACCGCGGTTATAAATTCTAAGTATATATATATATATATATATATATATATATATATATATATATATATATATATATATATATATATATAGATATATAATAAGTCTATTATTTGTTGTTAAAACTGAATGTATATAAATTTTAAATGCAAGTATTTGTAAAAATTATCTACTTATTATACAGATTAACAATGGTTCCTCTCAAATCGATGTTAATTATTATAAATAACACATGGACTGAAAGGTCCCGGCCGCAACAAAAAAATGCGGTTTCTTTTGTTCAAAATTGGCTTTATTCACCAAAGTAATCTGCATCAAGAGCCACACAATTATTCCAGCGCCACTCTAACATTTCGATACCACTTTTGTAGAGTTAGTCCACTCGGATGAGGATCGTTTTGATTGCGAGGTGAAGTGATGGATCCATGTTTCATGCATTGTCACAACGCTAAAATTCCGGTTTGTTTAAACATGGCCAAACACTGTTCAGAATCATCAAAACTTGTTTTTGGTCAACAGTGAGCAAACACGGCACCCACTGTGAACAAAGCTTTCTTATAGTCATGCAATATAATCATGCAATATAAAAACAACACGTTCTTTTGATATCTTTACGATGTTAGTTAACTTATGGAACTTTTTTAATGTTTTCTGGTGTTACCACTTCATTTTGACGTCTACTGCGTTCTGTATCATTTGTGTCCCTACTTCCACGTTTGAAGTCAGCAAACCAACGTTTTATTGTTGTTTCTGATGAAGCGGAGTCCTTATGATACTTTAAAGCCATTTCTTCGTTTGAATAGTATATTTTCCCATCAAGAAGCAGTGTAACATTAAAACATGAAATTGGTTTTGATCCATTGTCTTGAAAATAACAAAATTAGTGTCACTATTAGCACAATAACTCACAAACGTTTGAGTATAATATAATGAAATTTTAACATCTTTCTTTTGAAGATTAGTACTAACTGAAAAAGGAGTGAATGTAATAAAACTAGCGCCATCCATGTGTTAGGCCTGGGACTTTTCAATCAATGCAAATAAGCTTCTGTTGATTTATCAATAATAGGGGAACTGATGGAAACTTGTATTTTTTTCTATGTTAAAATATTGTAAATGTTTACTATTTTTTTCCAATATTTTTGTAGATAGCATACATTCGCTGACGGAAGAATGTTTAATATTTTTATTCTATACACAAAACGTTCCAATTTTAGTGTTTTCATTAGTGATTTCATGAAATTAGAAGCAATTCAACAAGAACAAGGAATAATGTCCAATGAATGTAATGGGCAAAGTGGGACAACTCATTGAAGATTTTGAAACAAGTGGTCATACGTTATTATGTGGCAAACTTACTTAAATTACAGATGATCAACCATGTCGATTAAACTTTCGACGCCAACGAAAATTTAGATGTAATCAATACGATAGCCAATGTAGGTAGCGTTTTCCACTGAACTGAAAAAGCTGAGACCAATTACCGTCCAATCAATCTTCTGAGCTCACTATAAAATTTTTCTAGAGAGTAATTCTAAATTAAGATCTTTGTATATTACTGCTTTTGTTACATTTTGTGTACAAGTATGGTCTTTATTTCTCAAACTAAGATAAAAAATCTGTAAGTTTTCCAAAATAATATGTTGAGGATTATTACGACTGTCTCATGATATGTTAGAAGGAGTCACTGAATTCACCTAAAAGTTAATAAAAATACTTCCACCATCAATAATATTAATTCATTCTATTTCGACTTCGTTATCGTAGTTATGATGCATATTGCGTAACAGTGTAACGATTTGTAATTAAGAAAGTGTTACAAAACGCCCTTACCCATCCTTTTTGGGTCCAATCCCTATCCTAATCGGTAAACTGCACACTGAAAGTCCGTATAACAAGACTAAAAAATAGCTCGACCGGACCTCTATTACGATAAGTAGTTGTTTCATTCAATCCTGATATCAGATGATGTCTTGTTCAGTTTGAAGTACCAATAAGCCTCCTCGTAAATTTTGTTACGCTTCTTAAATTAATTTCACAAAATTTACGAGAACTTCTCCCAGCATTACCATGTAGTTCTACAAACTTTCGATCTTCATCACACTGCACATTTCTTCAAATGAATTAAGGTTAATCAACATTTTTTTGGACTTTGTATGTTTCTAAAGTCTAATTCTAATAATTTCCATGGGAAATTTAAATAAAGGACGGATATTTAATACCATGTTTGAAATTATAACTGAAATATCTTACAATATTTTAGGTGCAAGGATGTTTATTACTAAAGGTGAGCTCTAGGCACATCCACTTTCATTAGGTCGATTTATTTACGCCCCAATTGACCCGGAGCATAAAGAACGACGTGAAATGGGAGAGAGACCGTACGTACGGTCACTAATGAATTGTAACGAAACGAAATTTGCATTCCGCTCGGTACGATGCTATTTTTCGAAAACCAGGCCGATTCAGGCAACAACAGCGATGGTGAGGCGAGGCCTTGCGTGTAATTTCAACACCCCGTGAAACACTATACTTTTTTTCGACGTTCGACGTCTTTAATGGTCGTTTGTAGCCACGGTGGCCTTAATTTTTTTTTACTGGTAGTCTTGATCGTTTCAATAAATTTATTGGTAATTAGAAACCGTCAAAAATTTCGGGCCAAATGCGCACGAGTGCTTTGATGTGTTCCGTATTTTCTAGGAAAATGTATTGATAAACCAATGGAGTTTAGTTGACAAAATATTCATAAAAAAAGATATGTTTTTCCATATTTTAAACTTTAATCTGTATTTATATTCCATTAGGTTTTACTATGTCAAATAAATAATAATTCAGATTAATTTTATCACTTTGAATTTATTTGACAGTAGTTTTAGCGAAACAGAAATAAATTTCATGTATCTAAAGAATTACAGAAATTAATTCTTGTTATCGATCATATTGTTTCTTACAGTCACATATTAAACATGAGGTGTTGTTGCAAAGTTACTAATCGTTGAGTGTCTAATTTTTTATAGTTTTTTCAATAATGATGTGGTTGATGTTGACAGCCTATGACAACTATGTTATTTGCGGCTTCTGTTTAATCTATTGTTTATTATTTATTCTGGATGGAACTTATTTACAAAATGAGTCATTATCAAAATAACTTTATGAGCCGAAATTATTTCAACCGAAAATTTATCTTCAGGGAATGACCGAAATTATTTAGTTAACTTTGATTCATATATAATTATTACAACAAATGAACATTAATGAAATATTATAATGTAATAAGTTCAATAAAATCATCACTGAATGATCTTCTGTTTGAACTTTTAGAATTACTTTCCAAATTACTGTTGAAATTAATAAATAGTATATAATGTAAAACACAATCAGATTATTTATTTTCGTTTCGGCATAGTTGTTGGATTTCTTGGAATGTTTTTTTTTGAATCTCTGTCTATTTTTATAATAGCTAGTCCAACTGAACTAAATCATGTATGTGTTGATAGTTCCTCCGGCATAAGACATTCATAATGACCTATAATCAGAACTAAGCCGAATGCATGGGTTTCTTTAATTTAAATAATAGATATTATATAATTTTATCTCGCATGTTTTTAAAATACGAAATATAAAATATTTTTAAATCTTGTATTTAACATGTAAAATACAAAATACAGTATTTCAACTATTTTTATTGAAAATACAAATTAAAAAATACAATCAAGTGTTAGATTATGTAGAACATAGAACTAATCCTGTACAGCCTATTTGTTTGTAATAGAAGAATTTCCTTTCACGAACACTAGATCTTTAAATGTACTAATAGATAAATAACTTTTAGTTGAGGAATGCATTAAATCAATTACAAACCCTGATTTTATTTTTTTTGATTGATTTTAAAGATTGACATATTTAGCGGTCATTTTGCTTACAAAAGCTATCAAGAGTAATTTTCTCCAGAAGGCACCTACCAATAAGATCGCTAAATATATTTAGGTACAAATGTATTTTGAAGCCATACATATTTGGCTTAAAGTAGAAAATACTTCAGCGTCAGGTATTTGAAATGCCACTTACAAATTATTTTTCTAAGAAGCAATTCAATTTCAATTATGTGTTTACAAGTAATTTAAATCAATCTCACAACAATTTCTAAATTTTAAGTTTTTTGATTACAGTAACAAAAAACGAATTCTTGGTTTTCCGTTTCAAATCCGCTTTGATATTGCTTAATCTCAATAGTTAGTTACAATATTATCGCAAAACTTTTATCTGAGTGCTAATTTAAGTACAATGAAAGTACGAAACAAAATGATGGCTTTGCATGTTAAAGTAAGAAGAAAAATGAATCAAAAGAGGATATTAATAAAACATTTGAAAACTACCGGACATCATATTAATGTTACGAAAATTATTTAAATATAGGACACTATATGTATAGTGTTCCTATTTCATATATCTAATTAGTTGTAATACAGCAGTAATTAGAAATGAAATGTTTTGTTCATTTTGTTCGACCCACTCAAAGGATTATTAACGTAGAAATAGTTTCTATCGAGAATGAAATATGCGTGAAATAGCATATGTTTCATTCGTGTTTTCGTCGTTTGACACTGATCCTCGGTGCTGATTTATTGCCGTTTCCTTGAACGAGAAAAAAACGTATTTGCTTTTTCCCAGCATCGTGGCCAGTCCACTCTGTTCTGTCCCATGAGATCAGTTAACTTACGCAGGTATTCTTTTTCTCGTAAAGCAATTTTGTTTCTGCGAGTTTATATCGTACATTTGACGACGATTTCCAATAAGTTTATAATCAGCAGAAAAATCTATTAAATAAAAGGCCCGTTAAAAACTGTTTGAAGTGATTAAAAGCCTGTGGGAAGTTATTTGATTTCTTTTTAATATATAATTTACTTGTTGCAATTTTGTGGTTTAAACGTTGAAATATGCAATTTATTTTATTTAATTGTTTGTTTTCTTTTAATCTCTCTGTTACTTTTTTCCGATCTGGATTAACCTAGGCTTCGCACCAGGATTCCCTGGCTAACAGCAAACGACTTAGAGACTTTGTTACCATACCCACTGATTTTGTAAATCTGATACATTCATATTTCGAAAACTATGTTCGAAATGAAAAGATGAAATAGACAATTGTACAAATGTCAACTTCAGGTGACGCTGCCTTTCTATGCTTTTGATTTGCTCAAAATTTGGAACCTGAAGAAACCAAACTCCAATGTTCAACTATTAAAATTTTCTTACTGAAACCTATTTACTGCTCATCTGCTGTAACGGCTTGTCGTACAGTTTGTAACAACATAAAGATTGGTATACTTGACAACATTGACGAAAATTCGCCAAGCACTTTGGCGGGAATTATTCTTTGCGCATTCTCCAATTTCTAGAATTAGCTATTCCTATTTCAGTGGGAAGTGATCTGGTGCCACTTGAGTATTGGTAGTTGATATTTTTTATTGATTATTGATATTTGATATATATCAGTAGATATAATACCGGCAGACAATATGAAAATACGAATACGAAATAAGGTAATAATTTCGTAACACTACTTTGTAGATTGTCATTAAACAAAAAGACATTTTTATTAACTGGTTTAAAAATACAACACATGTGAAGATGGTAGCAAAAAATAATAATTGTAATAATACCATACTTATACCGTAAACACCCATCTAATTTTACAGATACTTGAAAGCAGGTGATAGAGAGATAAATGATAGAAATCAAAGAATGAATATGTATTTTCAAGAGTGGATAAATATGATATATTTAAGAGGAAATGTGTGAAAAAAGTTAAACCATCTTTTAAGTTTCCTACAGAATTCCGACTCTAACCCGTAAGTTTCACATTTGAACATCGAATAAACCTAACAAACAAATAAAATAAATACCGTTCAAGGAAAGCAATGGCTTGAAATGTGTTATAAGGACTGAACTCCATCAGAAACAATAATAAAACGTTGGTTTGCTGACTTGAAGCGTGGTTGCAGAGATACCGATGATGTAGAACGCAGTGGACGTCCAAATGAGGTGGTAACTCCTAAAAACATAAAAAATCCACAAAATCGTTTTAAATTATCGAAAAGGAAGAAAAGGGTGAAACATGGATCCATCACTTTACTCGGGAATCAAAACAATCTGAGTGGATAGCAACTGGTGATAGGCCTATTTTGAGGCAAAAGATAAATCGTCCTACATAAGTGGGCTACTAAAATGTTAGAGCGGTGCTAGTTGGAATTGTGTGGTTCTTAATGGAGACTACGTAAATGAATAAAGCCAATTTTGAACAAAAGAACGAATTTTCTTTATTACGCCCGGGACTTTTCAGCCCATGTGTTATTATTCATATTTGTCTATTTATCAGCTGGATCTGCAGTTTAACTTAAATTCCGAACTACAGACCACCAATTTAATCTATAGACTAGTTGTGGTTGTTTCTTTTCTTGTTGTTTCTTTTTTTTTTCATTCTGGTCTATAGACAATTATGAACATGAATTAAAAACACCTATGCCTTGGCTGGAATTTGTATTCGCGACAGTTGCAGCAATCCGAGGACCATTCTGTCGCTTTTATCAAAGTTAAATAATAAAATATCAAAGTCAAAGTTAAATAATCAAAAAATCTAATAATGAGACGAAGAAAAAGAATTTTAAAATGATTCTATTTCCTTAGATTCACTTAATTTGAATGTGTAATTGTTGTTTATATAGTAGTAAAAACTGTATCTCTTCAATATATGCATTAGGAAGATGTTTTATTCATTCTATTGACGTGATTATAAGTAACAGAAATGTAATAAAATAGGTCAGAGAGTTAATAAGTTTTCAGGATATTAATAGTTAAACGCTAACGCTATTTTTTTTTCTAGGTTTACAGTAAACATGAAAAATAATATAGGGTGGACGTCATATAGTTGATTTATAAAAATTGGAAACACAAACAATAAATATATGCTAAGGTATAACTAAGGTCACAAATTTACAATCGTTGTTATTTCTTGTGATAATTATTTGTTATAATTCGACCGGAGTCTGGATTACTGGTCAAGACTGGTCCTATGATTTACAACAATATCGATAAGATACATCGGAAGTTGATAAATCTGGACTCTGTGATGGCTATTATTGAATAATCTAGTAATAATTGAGTAATCCTTTTCGAAATTATTTTCCCAGGTATCTTCTGTACCTATAATATCTTTATATTCGCATATAGCGTTTCAAGAAGTAAAAACGAACTTAACTACGGTTTGCCCCGAAAAATTACACTAACTCCATATTCATATCTTGTATAAGTTTTATTTGAAAAGCTTTGTTTTGTTTATTCCTTTCAGTAATAAAATTTTTAATTCTATAGAATAGGTTAACGAAAATGTTTTTAAGTAACTGTTAATTTTCAAAGAATATTTCCCATTTGTTGATTTTTCTATTCACTATCCGCAGCGCCAAATTAACACTAAAGCGTCGGCTTGGTTGGCGCAGTGGTAAAGGCGACAGGACGGTCCTCCTACGGTTGCGATAGTCGCGGGTTCCATGCGGCTACCAACTAAATATTATAGCTGGCTAAATGTTTTGTTTGGAATATGAATTTGTTGAAACCTTTTTTATTAAGATGTAAGCATTTATTGTCAAATAAGGGAAATGTTTGTATTATTCAAAATTATTGTTAATGGCGGCCATTATATTTTCACATCATTCTGGTAGTATATGGTAACTTCTTCGGTTTGATGCTTTAAATTTTTACGATTATGCATTTTCGTTCAAAATAAGTACTAATCAGAAGGAGTAATGTCGCAAGGGCCAACGTGGTGTGTAGAGTAAAACGTTACAGTTAAGCGTTTCTAGGGGTCATACAATATTTGATTTGTTGGTCCTTTCAAAGTTCGGCTCAAACTTAATAATCCTGATTTTATTAAAAATTAAATCTCTTATAATTAATACATTATCTGACTTTTACCATTTAATAATATGTTCACGCGAAGGTCATTTTGTATAATGCATTTCAAGAGGCGAAATTAATAGAGCCCCCTGTACCGTGGATTCATTACAAATAAACCAACAAAAAAATTAATAGTAAATCTAATTCCCAAGGTACAAATTAATAATTTATTATATAAAATGGAGTTATAAAAAACGAGAATGTTGTTGTTTTTTAACAAGTGTGTTAGAGAAGTTGATAGTTGAAACAGCCCAGATTCATCTAAAAAACAATTTTTGAAAGAACAAATCTAATTCACGAATTACAAACTAATAATTTAGACTTTTAAACTAGAACTGGAAGGAATAGACTGTTTATACATTTGTTAGTGAAGTTGATAATATAAATTACATAAAAATAGTGGTTCAGATGTTTTAAATTAATGAAAGAAAAATTATGCCCAGAAAAATAATTTTGTATTCAAAGGAATGTCTGCAGGTGTTCGATTAATTTTAGCCATGCCTGGTGAGATAATATAAGAAAAAATAAATACTTTAAATAAACTAGATTTTATTGAAATTTCAATGACCCAACAAAATAAATCTACAAATAAAAAAGTTGCATTTGATGATTCAAAAAGTAAAATACAAATTATATATTATTTGTTCAACGAGTCGGTAAAAAAAACGAGTGACCGTCTTTACTTTCTTCCTTGTGTCATCTAATGCCGATGGGTTTTTATATAATTAATTTCAAGAGATGATGTAAACAAACGAACACTAGATTCGCATAGAAACAATAGAAGAACCCATATCTAATTTACGAATTACAAAATTAATCATTTAGGATTATTAAAAACAAGGAAAAGACTGTTTTTTAAATTTGTTAGTATTCTAAATTATATAAAAAATACTATTCCCGACATTTTCACATCATAAAAGCAATGTTGTGAGAATAAAAATAATTCTGTATTCGTTTGGTTCCTGCAGATGTTTTAGTTTAATTTAGTTTAGCTATGCCTGAAGAAATAATATAAAACAAATAAAAAGAGTAATTAAAAAAAGTAAAATACAAACTATATATTAAGTATTCAGCGAGTTATAAAAAGCTGGTTTCTGCCTTAACTATGGTTTTTTGTGTCATCTAATAAACTGTATTTATGAAGTGGTTTTTATATAATTAATTTTAAGGCGTGAAGATAAAGCTCTAATAAACTCTAGATTCATCTCAAAATCTAATTCATAAGTTATAAATTAATAATTTGGGGTTATAAAAGAAAACTTATAAATCCATATTCGATTCATTGGATTGGTGGGATTGGATGTATTCATTTTCATTTAATTGATTTTTGCGACAACTTATGAAATAATTTAAGAAAAAATTAATTTTCCGAATTAGTTTTATTTTAAATTTCAATAATCTAATAAAAAAGTTGCATTTGAATGATTCAACACTAAAATTTTTACGTGATAAAAGAAATGATATGGGAAAAATTATTCTGTATTCATTTGGTTCCTGCATATGTCTTTGTTTAATTAATTTTAGCCAGGTCGGAGGAAAAAATACGTATATCAAAAAAGTAATATACAAAATAAATATTAGTTATTCATCGAGTTTATAAGAAGCTAGTTTCGAGAGGTTAATTCACAGCCCTAATAAACTCTAGATTCATCTCAAAATTTAATTAACAACTTACAAATTAATAGTTTGGGGTTATAAACAACAACTAATAAAAATCTATATTCCATTCATTGGGTTATTTTTGTTTAATTAATTTTTGCAACAACTAGTGAAATAATTCGATAAAAAAATTTGTTCTCTGAATGAATTTTATTTCCAATTTCAATGACCTGACAAAAAAATCGGTAAATAAAAGAAGTTGCATTTGAATCATTCAACAAGTAAAATACAAATTATATATTAATCATTCAGCGAGTTGAAAAAAAAAGCCATGGTATTCACAGTTTCTAATTCGGGTGGCGCCGTAAGCTGTCCACTCTGTACAGGCCCATCGGTGGAGTTGGCTCTTCTTTCTCTCCGAAGAAGCGGCGGCCAACTATTTCAGGGCTTTTCCTAGCGGACCGGCCTTTATTCGTTGACGATCCGTTACTGACTGAACAACGTCGTCTGTCTTCCTGCGTCGACACATTCCGCAAAATCGGACGTGATTCTTGTCTCATTTTTTCCGTCATCGTACTCGTATCCAACTAGACCAACAGCGGGCTGTGGGTGGATAAAAAGATAAAGTTTCATTTTTTCTTCTCTCGGTTGCATTTCAATCCGCTTTTTGCTTCATGATTTTGAAGTGACCATTTTGTTGGTATTGGCGACAGTGGTACTCAGTTTGTTTATATTTCAGTGGTCTTAATTTGGGAAACGATGCATCTATACAGGTAAGCATTTTTTAAACGATTTCAAACCTCGAGCCGGTTTCTAGTTTTTCTTTTGCCGCTATAAATCAATTACGTTGATA
The DNA here is from genome assembly GCF_030347505.1 of Rhynchophorus ferrugineus. Classification (NCBI taxonomy): domain Eukaryota; kingdom Metazoa; phylum Arthropoda; class Insecta; order Coleoptera; family Curculionidae; genus Rhynchophorus; species Rhynchophorus ferrugineus. Next base: position 50,686,220 of record NW_027472580.1, read on the forward strand.
ATTCGTCTCTTTCATGTATGCTATCATTTGTTGTAATATAACTAGTCATTCTTATGTAATCGAGCTAATGACAACAAATAGTTCTTGTAAAATCGCCTAATTATCCGATTGTTTAATTATGATTATGATATAGCTCATTTGTATTACTTTTCTTAATAACATGTTTAATGAATGATTTTTTTCTAAAATTTTAGGTACAATATTTGAATTAATTATTATATTGAGTTATAATTTAATTCATAACCTTAAGATATATAAAGCTACCTATATATGGAGATATTATATTTATATATATTTTTTCTTATTATATATTCATTTGAATGATGTTATCCTAAACTTAATTGTTTTGCTATTTCATTATGAGCTTATTAACATATTTTACTAGCCTTCTATGTTATCCAATAATTTTAAACATGAGAATTGGTCATTAGTGTTTACAATTGCAATAAATAAATTAATAACAATATGTACTTACAATGTTATTTTATATTTATGAAATAGTAAAGTGTAACTTAACTTTTAATACAGGACTGATTAAAGTTAACATTGAATTACAATGTTCAAAGTACAATATACATTAATACGATTTAATTTAATTGGATGTATTTATTCAAGTTTCAGAAATGTTTTTGCTTGTTGCATTTGTATTTGTACTTAAAAATTATATTATATACGTATTTAAATGGAAAAACCAGAATTGGAATTTTAATAATTTTTTAAAATAATATATAATTATAGTTTTTTTTAAATTACTCTTTGATGTTGGCGGTACATATTGTTAGAGTTGATGCAGTAAATAAGTAATCTCTACATCATTTATTAGATCTATTTGCCTTTATATGACGTTCCATTTGATCCCAGAGGATTTCGAATGAATTTTCATCTACCGTCCATGGCGACTGAGATATTACGAAAACATTTTCTTGTATAAAATATTTTACTCTACCCTAGCCTGGAAATGCTTGAGAGCATTATTATGTTGAAATGTTCAAATATTCAAACCAAAGGCAACTTGTACTAGCTGAAATATTAAGGTGCTTGAAATAATCTATGATTCTTTTTATTTTTGCAATCGATCCCATTCTGACCAGAAAAACGCCTTCAAACCATAATATTGCTATTGGTGTTTCCATTAATGGACATCTCTTAATTGCATAATGTTGGTTATAACTGGTTATAATGTTGGTTATAATTCCAGTTGATTTGTTGTGTTTCAGTTTTTCAAATTCAAATTTCAAGCAGGCTTGTGTATTCACTCAAATGAAGGTCTTCTAATCTTCCAACATATAATTTCTGTTTACATAAGCATCTTCTAATCGATCTAATAAGAATGGGAGTTTCTAGAATTTTAAATTTTTTAACAGTAAAAATGTATTTTTTACTGAATATTTTGTAATTAATTCATTAGTGGAGGACTATCTTCCTAGATCTCTTAGAATTTGTTTCTGCAGCTTGATCAAGATTTTCGACATTAAAACAATTATATCCTATACCTATATTTAAATTAAATTATCTATTAATTTATCTATAATTTTTTGTTATAATACACTAATACAATACCAAATTATGTTTATAACCATAAGTTTTATGAGAGCCCGATATATTTTTTATATATACAGCGTGTATATATGAGAAGGAATGTTTGGATCAATATCAATTAATTGTTTTAACTACAATGTTGTATACATTTTAAGGGTTTTCAAATCCATCAAAAGCAATTATATTAATTTCCTATAACTTATTTGACTATTTAATAATGATGATTATTTATTAATCAGTGCAATATACCGATTTTATATAATTAATGAGAGTGTTCTAATGTTCATACGTATTCATTACATCGGTCGACCATAGATAATGTGTTGTAATGTGAACTAATTACTCCTATATGACTGAATTAATGACATTGATACCAACATTTCATTATTGAATAATTTAATTATCATGGTGAAATTTTGTTACATATTAATTTTTGATGGACAAGTCAATATGCTTTTCTCGATCTTCAAATATCCTTAAATTAAATTAATTTTTAAAATTAAATATGTTTTGTTTATGTATTGCATGTATTTGATCAATTGTTATTTTAGTGGCTAAGGGCGCATGGATGTTTTTAATTTTCTTCGTGATTGTTTATTAAGAACGGTATATAATTTGTTTAGGAGCATTCATCTCAACAAATAAACTGGATGGTTAAGATAGGGCGTTTTTTAGGATGGTCTTTGGCCAGTCAGTAGGTTGAATTTCGAAAACTGTGACTATGAGCCAACGTTAAGCAGTGGATCAGATAGATCCAGTGCAAATGTACCTTAATTGGCAAAAACATTTAAAAGTATTAAAACATATTCATTACTTATAAATCAATTTATAAACCTATGTGTCATAGTATAAATATTTATTTTTATAGTAGATTTTTTAAGTTAACAAGAATTAATTAATTGATGTTTTTGGTAAGTTCAATATGTCAAGATTTCTGGCTTATTTTAGCACGTTTTTGCTGCTTAATAGATTTTTGAATGGAATTTATACATAAATTTTAATTACGCTCTTTGTGAGAGCTCAATTATAAATTGTCGGTTTTGTTTCTGAATTATGTGCCGAAGGAAATATTAAACCAATGTTATCTGGTTAAGGCTGTTTGATGTAGAAAGTGAACACAATATACATTGTGTTAACCTATGATTTAGGATAAATGTGTTATTATATAATTAGTTTAATTCATGTAATGATGGTTTAACATCATTTAAGGCAGTTGTAATTATTTAATAACTCTAATTAAAAAGATTCTTAGCCTTTTAGTTTAGTTTTAGTAATAGTTTTATTGCACGCTTATTACCAACTCTATTAATTATTTTGTGTATATTATATTTACATTAGAATTCATCATTCGCATAATCTTTTGTGTTTCAACATTTTTTCTCTTTTGTTCCCCAATTTTAAAATTTTTTTAATTTTTATCATAAGCTAACCTTTTTTATTATTTATATTATATCTATTGTTTTGGAAACTTATTAATATATATTTTTAATTAACAAATGTTATTTTAGATCAAATACTATATTTTAAGTTCTCACTAGGAAATATTTAAACAAATATTTTATAGATATTAAATTGTACATTTTATGGCTTATTTGATAAAAACAATAGTAGGAAAACAATGGTTTCCTAACAGGAAGCACCTCTTATAAGCGTCGGAAAGTTATACGTTGTGCTTCTCAGGTTCTTTTAAAGTTTTTATTCTTTGGATTATTTATTCATTGAGACGGGTAACAAGATGGGAGGGGTAAGAAGAGAAAATTACCGAAAAGTTATAAGATCTTTATTAATATTTATTTTAATGCGAACCTTAGAAGAAGTATTATTAGTAAATTATTTTGGCTTTATTTTAATTATGATTCTATTTTTAATATAATTTCATTATATGACAGTTGGAATCCGAAAGTCACTGGAATGCATCCACAGCAGTTAGCAGGACTTATTATTATGTGTTATTATGTTGATATTATTTCTTAAAGAATATCCACATAGCTGAAATCCATAGGCCCATATAGGTTTTAGTATTTGCTTGTACAGCAGCAACAACAATTATGTATAGATAATTTAGATTTAGATTAATTCAAGATATCCAATACATTTATTTGTATTTTAATTCGAGTTTTCTTTTCTTCTTGATATGCTCCATGATTATTTATTTTATATATGGTAATATGTCATTTTTCCTTATGCTATATATTTCGTTATAGTTTTTCGATATTACAGTTTTTATCGATTTCTTTTTAAGTTTGTTAGCAATTAAGTTGCTATCTTTGAAATAAAGGAAGTTCACAATTTATACGTGACTAAATGTTCCCAAATATTTTAACTGATTAATTTTTTCTTTTGGAGTTTTCGTTTCCTTTAATTACGTAGTTGCCTACAATTACTTAATAGTCAGAGTGGGGCTCATTTTTCAGTAGAAGGGTGTGTATTGAATGCTTTATTAATTGAAAAATATTAATTCGTACACATTCTATATACTTGTTTATGTTTAATAACAGTTAAAATATGGTGTTCTTTTATAATTATTTTGTCACTTTTTTAAAATTAAATATTCATATTATTTTTGCCTTAAATCGAATTATGAATTTGTATGATTACAACAAATTATAGAATTTGATTGAGATTATGAGTTTCTTTAAATTCACATATATGGGAGCTCTCATAGTATAAATAGTTATATTTATAGTAGATTTTTTAAGTTAACAAGAATTGATTAATTGATACTTTTGTTAAGTTCAATATGTCAAGATTTCTAGCTTATTTTAGCACATTTTTCTGCTTAATAGATTTTTTAATGCAATGTGTGTATTAAATGCTTTATCAATTGAAAAATATTAATTCGTACACATTCTATATACTTGATATGTTTAATAATAGTGAAAATATGGTGTTCTTACATAGTTATTTTGTTTTGTTTTTAAATTAAATATTCATATTATTTTTGCATTAAATCGAATTATGAATTTGTTGAATGTTATATCATTAGTTATGATAACAATAATAATAAATATATCACAACCGTATCTTCGAATCATATATCTTAAACTTCAATATAATTGCTAAATGGCTAGGGATGTGAGATAAAAGAAACGGCGATGTGATGGAAGTTGTATGAAGGAATGAGTCACCTTATAAGCCGCCCCATCCCCAAACATATCGGATCTATTGTATTTCTATTATTTCAGAGGGCGAAGGAAGATTAATTAAAAATGTCAGTCTCCTTAATTCCCGATATATTCCGACGTATTGTGTGTGGGTCTGGTTTCTTTTCGGACGCATCTTTTCATCTCAAGGTGAAGTTTTAATTATTTCACGCTGTTATAATTTAACGTGAGGGTATTCTGAACAATTTGCAATTAGAGAGGGTGTATTATAACGTTGTTCTTTTTTACGATGTATAATAATACTGAGTCAGAATAAGTAGTGAATTGCGTAACTTTTATTAGTCCAATTGTGTGAATACAGTGCAATTTATTTACTTTTGTAATAATCTGTTTCCACTTTCAAGACGTAATCAATTTTAATTAAATAAGTTTTAGTTTATATTTAGATAATATTGACACACCTTTTGGGTAGCATACGAATTCTGCTTCGATAAAATTCGTATTATTTAGAATCAACCAAATTTGATATAGCGCGACTCCCGTTCATCCAAACTGTGTATTATTGAATAGAATAAATGATAATCCGATGGAGTAATATGTGTAGATATGGTGTGTGGGGTAGAATGGGGAAATAAATACACACGTGTCTCTATTATCATTCTACGAGTTTCAGTTTCAGTTTTTTTTTGTGTAATTAAAAATAAAAGCGCAAATGTTGTTTGTTGCGTTCAAACTTAGAATATATTGTTAGACGTATTTCAAGCTGTAATACTGTATCTAGTTCTAAAAGTGGTGACGATGAATTTTGGACAAATATTTTTCATCCAAATGTCTTTGGTTCTTAATTCCCATGCTTATGCCTAATGTGATAAATTTAATGTGCCTTAAGGTCGATTTGTTAAATAGTTTTGTTTTGGAATGTTCTGTTCCCTGAAAAATAGAATTATGTAAATATTATTTAATTTGAGCTGGGATCATCTTCGGACTTTTGTGGTAAAAATATATAGAGACATGATGTAGTTTGTCATGTCTATAGTTTCATATTTAATAAAATAAAGTTCTGTTCAAGTGTTTTATATTGACATCATTCACATTATAATATCGGTTAGGAACGATAGTATACTGATTGGTATGAATGTGATCTGAATAAAGTTATTTCTGTGTTCTGAAGGATCTGAGAGAACTTACAGAGGAGATTAGATATATTATAAATGTTATACTGCGTGTAATTTCCATCAGTGATTCACTATTATAATGGGAGATGTGACTTAACAACTTGTATAGGTTAATAATTAAACATGGATACAGACTGGGTCATCTATAACATTGCTGAAACATATGTGATAAAGATTTATTGTATGTGACAGATTTACTTACAATAATTCTGGTGCACATGTTACTAGTATTTACAGGAAGTTGAGATTGGGTTATATGAGCTACTTTTAACCTTACCGAAGTGTGAGCATATTTGTGAGTAATATATTTGATTCATTTCAAGTTCCAGATGATAAATTGTTTCAATTAAGTGGTTAAACTTCATAGAACCTTAAAAACTGAAAGTGTTGGGCGAAAAAAATGGGCGTGCATACTTTCTCTATGCTTATTTTTTTTGTAGAATAATTGAATGTATGCATATTCGAATTAAAGTGAGATATATGGTTTGAATGACTATTTTATAGAAGATGTTAAATGGGTTTTCAATATATAAGGAATTATAATTAATAGTTACTTGAGTTCCAAATATTGGAACAATAAACAATGAATTTCATATTGTCCTATTTCTAATAACAGCATATATAATAATACAAGTTACTTACATGGTGGTACAAAGGCAAAAGAAATTAACACAAATATGAAGTTTGCATTAGTTATTAATATGAAGCCGGACAAAAAATCGTTAAAACGTGGGTTGTGTCCATACAGGAAGTGTCCAAAAAATATCTAAAATTTGTGTATAATACTATAAATAGGCAATGAAAAGGAAAGTTTTATAACCATATCTGTTAATTTTAGCAAAGATTTGGTGATTATTTATTAAGTTTGATTCATTCTTCCTTATTTTATTCTAATAATTCCCCGGAATACATGAGTCAAAACATACGCAACCAAAAAAAAACATACAAAAACAGTTCGTCATAATGTGTAAATGATTTTTTTTTTGGAAACAAGAAATGTTCGTATAATGATAATTAAGAAGGATACTGGTGCAGAGCAAAACGCCGGAACAGCATAATTAAAGATAAATGGGCACCCGAAAGCTGGTTCTTGGAACCGTATCGAACCGAAAAAGACCATCCGAAATGAATCCGAATACGCTGGTGCATTCATAAAGATCTCACTTTTATCACATCACGCCAGATAATAGATAAACTAAAAAACTCAACCGATCTAAGCACATTCTTGAATCTAGAAAAAAAAACTGTTGTGTTTAAAGTAGTTTTAGTTGAACTGTTTTTTTTTACATATATTATTTCATCGATGATTTTTTTATTATAATCGATGCAGTTTGAAAGAAAATAAAATTTCACTTATGTAATGGCCAGTCAGAATTAAATTTATAACTTAATAACTGGGTACTAAATCTAAGGATTATATGGTTGCCATGGTGACGATGCAATTTTTCTACTCGACGCGTGCTTTGATTACAATAGATTTTTTTTAGAGAAAACAGATGTTTTTAGTTGAAAACATTAAAATCTTCTTCATTAATCGTTATGCGTTTTCTAGGTAATTGATGTTAATTATACTGCGTGCATTCCAAACCCCATGACTATTCATTGAACTCGTCTTAGCCTCTTTTGGATCAGATCTGGCATTTGTAATTTCACTATTTGTACTGTTCTTTGATATTTGGTGTGTTGTGATTAATTTTGTTTTTTAATTGAATTAAAAAAATCAACATTAATGTTTTGTTCGCTTAGCTCTTAAATGTATTGACGATATTACGGAAGTTCTTTTTTATCATTTAAGAAATATTTACGTGTATAATGACGTTTGAATATAGTTCATTAGTTATATTCATTTATTTGCTATTCTATTTTAATATAATCATATGTTTTATTTCCAAAATCAATATTTTATTATTGACACTCAATAATTTTTTTGCTGCTATAAAATCTCAAGTTATTTTATTTATCGACTCTCATTTTAAGAGTATTATCGATGCAGCATTATTTTTACGAATAATATGATTTATTTATGAGGTTTACCATTCTTGTGGTTTATAATTTAACAATATTAGCGGAAATATTCGGTATTGGCCTTTTTAATTAGAAGGGTATCGTAACTCGATGAAAGTCCAACAATACATCAAATATTATGTTTACTAAACTTAACTAATACTTTATTTTCTCATAATACGAGTTTACTTCTTTTCTTAGCGGAGTTTGATATTTTAAGTGATGGTATCAAATTTTATTTGAGGTATTAATAATTTATAATCTTCAATATGATTTTTTAAAAAATAACAAGTTTCATGATGACCTGTATTATTTGGACTTAGTCGTTTAAATTGTTTTTTATTATCTTTAGTTAGTCAACAACAGTCCAGAATGCAACAAGCATTATTTATGATATCTGTTATATAAAAGATATTTTAAAAAAATGCATCAGTAACTCCTATCTCCTCCAATCTCCTATGTCAACTATAACTTCGAAGGTAACTTCTAAGGGTTCGAATGTCCGGAGAATATTTTGGAATTTCGGGATAAACTCGGCGTTAGACTGATGATCAGTTCAGATCACTATATACAATCCAGCGTTTTGAAATATATTTATTAATAAATATCTGAAATTTTTGTTAACAAAATGATTAAAATTTCACAAAATGTAAGAACTTAAAAATACTAAAAGTGAAGCTTCGATGAACTGCAACTTAAACTTTGTTAAAAATATGAACAACTTCTGTGATTCGTTGATTAAATGCCATTTATTGATTACTTAAGACGATTTTTGTCAATTTTTAACCCTCTCCCCCTTATGTAGGAAAAAATAAGAATGGGACACTCCACCCGCCTTGTTATTACGTACCATATATCATATAATATATTTATATTGTTATTGAGTATAATATATTTATCGCGTAATAATCTAAAGGAAATAATATACAGGTTTGGTTTGTTTTAAAGTTTTTCTGTATTCAATTTTGCAGCGCCTGACTAAAAGCATCTTTTTTTTCATTATTTGAAATAGGTCCATGATGTTTTTTTGCGAAGTTATACTGACTTTTTCAGCGCAAAATATTTAGAGTATTTATAGATAGTAAAAATAGAAAGGAACAATGTCGAATAGGGTCTCAACTTCCATGTTTAAAGACTGTCATACCAGCAATATGCAAAATTATTGGATGCTTTACATTCTCTTGCGGTAGGATTTTACGAATATCGCTTCTTATATCACCACAGCCCTCCTTATTTCAGCATTTTACAATTTGTAAAAAGTATTGGGACTCTTGCACATGTCTTGTATTCCAGTGTTGTTCATATGCTGGACTTTAGTATTTCTCCAACCTCTTCATATTTAAATAATAATCTTAATTTTGCTCATTTTTGTGATGTTACGTAACAAATATTAAGCCCTCTCCCACTTCATCTCTTACAGAAAGACGGTAGACCCCTCCTCCTAAATCGTCTTACGTAACATGAATGCTTCTTATGAATCCGACATGCATTTTGAGTTATCACATATAGTTTCCGAGATATAAGCCATCGAAGATTTTGAATTTTGTAAAATCGATGGTGAAGTCGAAGGAATCGTCATGATACTGACGATAATGCCTTCGCGTTGATTTTGCTTCAAATCTCGACAATATAAGGATTAGTTAAATCTAGTATCGAAATCTTCAGGTCTGGTTCATACTAAAATCCCGAGATTCGATATTCCAGGATCGAGTGCCTCATCTATAACCTAAATCTTATTCCATAGTGAATATATCTTTTATCTGTAATTAGAAACGAATTCGTGGTAGCTTCTAGAGGAATTTGATGTACATTGACAATGGAAAGCAGCGATTCATTTATCCTACAGTTAAATGCCTCATAATTAATTGGTAAGAATCTTGTTAACTAAGGCTTTCTTCAATTTGAGACTATTCAATACATCTGATTTAGTTTAAATAATTTTTTTCTCGTTTTTCAAATATATGAAAAACCAAATGGGGATTTTTTGGCAATTGTTTTTATCTGCTGGTGGTTTCTGTGATTCATATTCAGGGGTTGTAATACTGCATCAGGCACATTTGTTTATATTGAATATATTGGATATAGTTCAATGTCTTTATTAACAAACATTAATAAAAGTACATTACGATTATTACGAAATTAAAATTGATCCTCTGATATACTCTCTGTTTTATTAAATTATTTTGATAAGTTTTTTATATATATTATTTTATATTATCAAAATGATATATGGAGAGAATATTTTTATTGACAATAAAACAATTTTCCAACTGTTAATAGGATTGATAACAATCTTGATTATTTATAGTTGATACAATTTAGAAGGAAATAAAAGGAATTTCTTTACCTATGAATTACCTAGTCACAACAATTTAAAAGTGACTGTATTTATGTAGTACACTTCTGATGTCAGTGTCACTTTTGCTTCCGGAACACCCCAAATGTCTAACAATAGAACTGCACCCTCAGTATTCACCGTTCTTAAAATAAATCGTTTTCTAGTATTAATGAAAGATATTTGTTTAGTAACGGCTATTATGTCATTAATGTGGTTGTACAAAAAGGTGTCCTAATGATAGTTTCATATAATATTCTTACTATTCCCTCTAAATATAAAAGATGGTTTTATTTCACCTTTCTGAAGGACAAAGTGATTATAATTTATATAATTTTATGGGTCATTTGCTTGACACAAACAATCATTGGTAAACAATCGTTTGTAACAGGAAACACCTGATGTATCTGCGGCTGAATAAACTATTTTTGGTGTTTTTAGAGGGTTCTTTTTCATTTTAATCTGTTCATGAAGTGGCAGTGTGAAACATTATTTTTATATTCTATCCTTAAATTTACAATAAAACTCACTCGTCATAATCTTTATAAATTTAATTATTCAGATTAATTCGTAACTTAAAAAATAATTGTATTATTTGTATACATATTTATAGGTGTAATAAAGGGCGTACAATTTAGCGCGTTTATTATTTTCGAAATTCAGTGTTCTTGTGTAATTGTAAAAATATATAATATCTACATATAATATCTATGATTCCTTCTTCGTTTAATATCTTCTTTTATGAAAACAAGTGTAGCAAGTAAATATTTTTGTATTAAACAAATGGTCGGTATCCCTATATATCATTGCTCTTAGGTCTCCCAATGTTCTTGTTCTTATGTCCCTGTTTTGTTTATTACTTGTTTCCAAATTTTAAAATTGCTTTCAGTCACTTATATTTATTCAGTTAATAACTATTTCAGGTCCATTTTACTTTGGTGCGATTTTTTAATAAGTAGTACTGCCAATTTTACATCGAATGACGGCCAATCTTTATGGCAGTGTTGATACTTCAGCTTCAAGCTACTCACCCAATGGCAGCTTTAAATTATAGATACAAATTAAGTAATATTTATTGGGTAGGAACTGCTAACAATAACTGTGACGTCTAAAGTTGTTGTGTATTCTGGTATTTAAAAATAATCATAAATAATAATAGATTATTCTATAACAAAGTTATAATGCATGTTAATTTTGATGAACAAATAAATAAAAACATAACTAACATTTACTTAACATTACAATATCGTCATTTCATATTGAAATTGACTTTTTTTAAATGTATATAAATTAGTTTGCTTACGTTATCATATCAGTTTATTGAAAAATAAAAATTAGTATTTATATCGTAATACTTTGGTGCAAAATCCAGTATTATTGTCTTTCTGTTTATTTATTACATCGTATATTGTGCAGAACTAATTTTGTTCAATATTGCATTCGAAAAATATGTTTGCATTGGTACGTGAATTAAAGCCATCGTATTTCAGAAGGTAGGATTATCGATATGTGCTTCAATAAATTACACGATTGTCTGTTTTGCTTTGTTGGCTACTGGCCAAGCATTGAAGAGGCAAAATAATAATAAAAAACGCCAGATAAAGGCACTTGAATGCACTTCACAAGGTTTACGTTACATTTATAAAAGTATATTTTAAGTATTATTTTAAAAAAGTAACTCACTATAATTAAAAATCACACGAAGGCGTTGTATAAATAAAAATATTTAAATTGTTAATTAAAATCTATTTAATTAAAAGAAAATTAATTCGATTGTTTATAATAAGATTTTTATATCTAGGATGATTATTTATAATTTTTAACATAGTATATATAATATATGATACAGCTTAAATTATTATCCTTCTCTAACATTTTTGTATTTAATTTTTACTTTGTTAAATAAATTAAGTTTCTTTTAAAATTTTTATATATTCAAGTAAGTTCGTTTTGTAAACTAGAACTCAATTGTTCAAAATGTATGCAATGTATAGTTATTATAATTAGTTTTATCTATAGATGGCGCTCAGTAGTATCTACTACCTAATCAATATGTTGCTGCTAGTGCCGCAAGACGAATATTCTTCACCATATCTTGTCATTGTTGACCGAGACAAACGATTTTGACGCGGACTATGTTAGTCTCATGTTTTTCTGATCATTTTCTATGATGTCGATCCATGCCTTTTTTTGTAGTTCTTTATTATTTAAATTTTAGTAAATCTGTATCAGCAAGCTTTGCATTATGATCAGCGAACTTATGTTTCAGCCAAACAAATTGTAACATCATTTTGAATTCTAAACTTGTCTCTTTTGAATTATTTTCCGCAAAATTGTATCCGATATTATGTTCAAAGTATTGGAGAGATGATATATACTTGAGGGACCCGGATTTGAATCTTTAATTAATTTAAGAAATCATTTTGAACCCGCACATACCTGATGAAACCATTGTAAGATGTCTAAAGTAGTTTAATAATTTGTGGCGGAACATGTTCACCTTTACAAGCTACCGAAAGTGAAAACCAGTGTATATAGTCGAAAGCAGCACAAAAATCACTAAGATTGCATGCTGTAGGACATTCCTCCATAACTTGATGGTGTATGGATCTTATCTACACGACTGTAATTCGGTCTAAATCCTGCCCAATCTTCTCGGCTTGTTCCTTTGAGAGTTCTTTGAAGTATCATTTGTGCTATTTTTATAAATATTTTTCCTCCTAATTATAGGAGACTTATTCTTCCATAGATTTTGCAAACTCCTTTTTCAATTTTAATCATAATTATTATCCTTTTCCACGCAGAACATGAAGCTACTGAAATAATGTTATCTCAGCGGCCTTGGTCATTTCTACTGTTACCTGATCTACTCCAATGGTATTACCACACTTGTATGATTTTATTGCGGTTCGTAATTTGTCTATTATCATACTGTGGTAAGTCATGTAGATCTGCATGAAGATCTCCCTCCATTTCTCGAAACGTTTATCCACTTTTTCATTGATAGACTTACTTTTGTCGCTCAAGCTACTACCCTAGCACCTCGATTTAATTTGCGATATTTCTTGTAATTGATCGAGTTTTGATCGTTTAAGATTCTCTACCATGTGCAAACAATTGGTCGGATATCCAGGGCTGTGTTTCATATGGAGTTGGTAGACATATGTTAAGTGGACTTTAGTGGCACACTCCACAATTATTTCAGATATTTGTTTTTCTGCTGCCCTAATATCTGTATCGTTCAACAGTTTTATTCGGTAATATTTCTTGACTTTAATAATCACATTTACGATGAGATAACTTCAACAGTCTAAAATAAATATAGTTCTAAACAGAAATCAGTTTTTTTCTAAACTGATTTCTAATTTTAGAAATAAATTTTACTTCTTTTTTCTATATAAATAAGATTTTATGAACGGAACGGTTTGAGTTTTATGCGTGAAATATATAAAATTTAATTAGACGTTTTTATGGAACTATCGATTTTTTTTCATATGTGATGCTTTTAACAAAATTTTAAAATATATATATTTATTACTATTTTAATATAGAAAGTTTTAATTAGTATTATTTTATTAATTATATCTATCGTTATATTAAATTATTTTGGACAACTGTCAACCTATCTGTGATATAATACATTGATATAATTTTATAATATATAAAAGCTATAATATATAAAATAATATAATATTTAAAATATATAAAAAAAATTATATAATATATAAAATATAATAGAGTTTTGTAAAATATCTAATTCATTTTGAAAATATTCATCGATAACACATAAACTTAACGTTGTATTGTCCTAAATCGTTAACACGTACCGATTTAGAAGTGTTTAAATAATTAAATTAAAAGCCAACTATAAAGTGAATTAAAAAAATTACGTCTTCTGACTTTAGATGACGAATTGATTTCCTAAAAATTTTAACATATGGGAATACCGTTAGTGACAAACTGATTATAAAAAACATCTCAGAAGGCTTACACAACTTGTTTATTAGTATTGCTAGTGTAATTATTAGGTAATTATTAGGTGGTTAATTATTAGGATTATTAGGTGCTCCATAGTATTTTGATCAGCGATATGTATTGGTTAAAATGCAAAATATCAATACATCCATTTCTCTACATAAAATAATACTGTTACATTTATTATCGTTGAGTTGTTTAGTGTGAAGAATAAACATGATAATTATGGAACGTCCAATATTACATTTTTGTCATATCAATACTTTTTTTGTTCGATTTGAATAAATCTGTTGGAGATGCCCATCAAAAACTTATAATGATGCTGATGGCCGGTTTTGGTTTTATATCTTTAAACGTCCAAAAAAAAAACCGGCAACAGCGAGTAACAGACGCTGCCTCACTAGATTTAACACGTTCTGAATAGCACTAGTTTAGATCTATGCTTTTTGGCTTGGTATGCACATAGATCGATTATTGAATTGTCGTGTTGTCAGAAAGGTCTGTAAAAATGATTTGTTTATATATATCGTACCAATTTTTTCCAATAAATGTATTTTTAATGTGAATATATTATCAGATACATATATTTGATATTCTTGTTTTAATTAATAACAAATATGTATGTCCATGATGAGATTATCATTTATAAGGTTAATTTTATATAAAAAAAAGTTTTCTGTGAAATATATTTTCAGATTATATATTTAAATTTAAAAATAAAGCAAGAGCAGTCTGAAAATTTCTGGCAGTTGCATATATGACTTTAGGTCGGCATAATATATAACAGTGATGATTAGATATTTTACTACTACTAAATATATTTACGATATTTTGAATCGAATATATCATTAACACTTCGCATGTGCTTTAGAATGATTATTTTTCACAGCTCTATAAATCGTCTAAACTACAGCCTTTAATATTAGTCATCCAGGACGTTTATATAGTGCGAAGAAAATTGTCAACGATACCGACTATAATTAGACTTTCGTTCCTACGTCTGAAATATGATTTTTATCTGTGATTTCCTCTTTTTTTTTTACTGTTCCACGGAGTAACAGTACTTTAATGGGTCGACCAGTCCAGGAATTACATTGTAGAATTGTTGAATAGTAATGTGCAAGTGGCTTTTATTTGCTGATGATTATTCATAAGAAGTTCAGATAGCCTGGAGACTCCGTTTTACATTTAAAATATCATACGGCAAAACCACAAAGCCATTACGGAACGCAATAATACAATGTAATTTAATTACCTTTTTCTTTTATTATTTAACAGTTATGTATTAATTAAATTTATATATATATATATATATATATATATATATATATATATATATTTTATGATGGGAAATATATTGTTGATAAACTAATAGTAACAAGGAGTGAATCTAGTGCGTAGCAATTTGTGGATGAACTCCATGTCTGATTTCCTTGAAATATTATTGCTCCGTTAGACATATTATTGATATGAGAATTGATGGTGGACACGTGGTGAAGTTGATAAAATCGAATGCAATTATTAATGATTTATTCTAGTGAGTGACAATTTATAGTTGACGACGTAGCTACTTGAGGGAGCCCGGAGAAAGAAGGGACCGTTGGATTTTTTTCTTATTCCAGATTGACCAGCTATAACCAAATGGTTTCTTGCTGATGTCGCTTCAGGTTCGTGATGGAGACATTTTGCGGGCGACAGAGACCCTGGACTACGACTGGGATTGTCGTAATTGATTTAACTATCGGGGCTTGTGGATGAGTACTTACACTGAACATGTTCGTGAAACTTTTCACGAACGGGATGCCTGATTTGAGTTCAGTGTTCACGTTCGTCATAAACCGTGGGGCATTGTGTAACGTGCGGACGTTTTTGGACTGGAACACTCGGAGTAGTGGCAGTTGTCTCTCAGAGACGTACCTGTATCACACCTGTGCTCTGTAGAGACAGACTGGATGGACTAGCATTTTATTCAAATTCGCGGGGAATGGGAGTTTTGCAGAGGGTTTTTTGCTTTTTCTGCAGAGGTATGGAAATAGTAGGCTAGACACACCAAAAGGTCGTTGGGTATCTGCGTCGGTATTTTTATAGGTCCAGCTCCATCCTTGAGTCCTTGATTGAAGGCGGGACTTGACTTTTTTCTCATTTAATGTTAGGAATTCCATAATTCTGTTAAATCATTTTGTCTCCTGGGGAACACCATACTATTTGCAAAGACTAATTCATATTGTTGTTATCGCTATTTGTTCTGATGCATAATGAATGCTCACATAGACATATAATTCCGCGACGGACTTATTTGGCGGTTTTTAACTCCTTTCAGACTTTCGGCTATTTCCTAACTTTTACTTCCTTTACCCTTACTTCATTTTGAACTGGGGAGAATATAAATTCTTTAATTTGAGTTTAACAACTATTTCGAAGATTGTGAAAATATTTGCCGTAATGGCGTTATAATATTGGCGTTATATCTAAGAGGAGTTATTTTAAAAATAATGAAATAAATTAGGAAGCATAAATAACTAGTTTGCAGGCAACACTCAATATGTGCTGGAACTGACTAAATTGTCGTAAACATTTTAATATAATTACATTTTAAATTTTTGAGATCTGTTGACTTTAATTGCTACAAGCTGTAACCAAGAATATTAATACGGTATGTTCAAAAGTTGAAACATACCTTTGTGAATAACATAACTGGCGTAGCTGGTAGGAGTTCCTGGGATATCATAAGGCTGTTCTATTTTGAATGCATTCAATTAACCAGAATCAAGAGAGTGAATAGCTTATTAAGAAAAGAAGACAGGTTGACGTTAGAATGGCAATAATTATGCGGTTTCTTGACATAGTTTAGGGAAGCGTGGGAAAAATTATCGAAATTTAAGGTGTAATGTCACCACAGCCATGGACTATTATGAGTATCATTATAAAATATTCAACCATTTTTGCAGTATCATGAATATTTGGAAGATTTTTTTAGAAATAATTTTTCTACAGCGGAAATCTGTTCGGATGGGACTACAACTAAGTTCATCTCTTTGGTCGATTCTTCAGGAGGGAGGTGTTCTATAGCGTGATAAATATGCTTATTGTTGTTTGAAAAAATAAGCGATATGTTTAAGTTAGCGGTGAGATGTGATGAATGATGAATAGAATTTGGTTGGTAGATTGTCAGTAAAGTGGTTGAAATAAGTCTTCAATTCTTTCGATTAAAGTAATATAGTTTTCAAGTAAATTAAGTTATTTTGTTTTAAATTCCACAAGTTTCATTATGTGTATATATTATTTCGTATCAACGACGAAAATACGACTTATTAGCCAATAAATATAAAAGTTATAGGTGCTAAGTGTCATCATTACGATGAAATATGTTTGGATGTTGGATAAGTTATGACAGACTCTACATATAGTAGTATATTAAAGATATATAAGATATATACTACAATATTAGACCGATTACAAATAGTTGTGCAAAACAAACTTATTTTAATGTTATAAGTAGACAGCTTTGAAAGTTTGAAGTTGAAGCAATTTTAAATTCTGGTGAATGAATAGTTCCAATGAATAGAACCAAAATTCAATTAAAGCGTTCAATTCAAGTTAGGGTCACCTAAACGACTATTTCCAATGCTAAGTGTATTTAATGGTAATAAGAAAATGGAAAGGATGCATCATATTTTTTTAATTACCGTTAGTGATTCTGCCCGGAGGATACTAAACATTTCTTAAAATAATTGTGATTTACTTGACGTATAGAAAATTACTTCAGTTAGTGATCTCTCTCTTTTTCTAAATGTTTCTCCAAAGTCTATATCAGCCTATTAATTAGATCAGATAACTTCAATTTGGGTCCAATAAATGAACATATTACTTTGAGTTTAATAACTACAATTTGTTTTCGTTTAGCAAGTATGTGCTTCTTCCAAGTTAGACGTCCATCTATATGCATGTTAAAATATTTAGCATCCTTCGCCTGGGAGAGTTGGCAAATATTTACTGCTGGGCATATTCTTCAGTGCAAGGTACATGGGTAGATTGTTTATTTCGTTGGCTTTAACTCGCTTTGGAAGATTCGTTGATTTTATTATTGTGTGTCTTTTGCGTACTGAGTCCAAGTAGTGAAAAGAGGCAGTACACTGCCTTGTGGAATTGCGAAATATACTGGATGTAGTGTAGAAAATTGTAGAAGATAGCGGGCTATGTTTAAATATTAAATTTTATTATAAATATATTATCCTTTATAAAATAAATGTACTCAAAATCTATAAGAATTAAGTCATGCATCTAATATGTTTTGTTTAACGCGGCTTCATAATTCTTTATAAATTAGTGAGGACGTTTTATACTGAAACTCGTTTAATATTCTTAAACTATATAATATTTTCATTACCATTAATCCACAATAATAGTATTTAATATCTATCTAGGATTGAGTGAATTCTAAGAAATATAAATGACGCAAATGTGTCGCCTTTATTAAACATTACCAATGATATCAGTAATAAGAAAATTAGGTTGTTTATTTTAACTGGTAATTGGTATCCGCATGTTTAAGCAAAATTAGCCAAAAAACCGACATTTGATTGTTTTTGAGATAAAATTATTAAAATATGTAGTTATATTGATGTTATGACGTAAATTTTCTTAAAAAGATCTGTTAGAAATAATCGTTAATAATAAATTAATATATTCCGTAAAATTTTTAATCTCAATTCCTGTTTGGTTTCCATGTTTACTTTTATAATAATCATGGTTAATCTACTAATGATGACATACCAACATATGGCACGTGAATTTAAATTCGTATTACTTGTGGTTTCTTTATTTCATTTGATTTGAATTTGGTTTTGAGTTATAAAATACATACATGTTAAGTATTTATTAAAAATAAGATTTTCTCAAATCAAAACACAATTAGTATTTTCTATACGATTTTTATTTTACTCTTCACATATATATTTATGTTATTTGTATGGACTATTAGAGTATGTGACATATAATGATAGATAAACTTAAGCAAATGTAAACACCTAATTTATCTGTTAAATTCACTGGTTTTTACATTACTCTACATAAAATAACAGTTTTCCATTTAGTGTTGTTGATTTATGCAGTGTATACAAACGCTAATGATGAAACGCTCAAAATTGCATTTTCGACATTGATTACATCTATTGTTTGATGTGAAGAAATCTGATATCAGAAGTCAATAAAACACTTTTAGAAACCTGCGATCATGCTGCTCTGTCAGTTTTTAATTGCCGATTTTGGTTTCAATGATTGCTCTAAAATTGAGATCAATGAGAAAGAACTTCCTGGATAACCTGAAGCTCTTTTTAATTTTTTAAAGCGAATTTGTTCACATATATTTCAGACGCTAATCAATTGTGAATGTATAGTTTCAGTCTAAAACAGCCATTTTTTTGGTAAAACTATAATTCCGTCATAGTAGATTTCTGTGCGAGAAATTGAATCTAGTTTTGCAGAGACAATCGATTGCTAGACGTGGCTAGGTTCGGTCTATATGGTGGATGCATTAAGACTTCCTAGCCAATATCAATCTTTCAACATTCTTCTCTCTTTAATGGAATATGTTTTGCATAATACTTATTTCTTATTAAAAGCTATCAGTTATAATATAAGAATCAAATTATTTCTTCGTTGGCACAGTGGTCAAGGGGACAGACCGGTTTTTGGCTATTTGGGCCGTCAATTTGTTTATTTCTTTTTGCCCTCCTTAATAACTTAACCTTAACCTTATTAAAAACTAAATAATGGCCATTGATAATTGGTTATTACAATTTGTCTGTATATTTATATATATACCCAAACTCTACTTGATCTTGTTCATTGTTTATACCACTACTGACTCTTCCCGTGTCTGATCTCTCTGCCCCAGTGTCGGCGTTTCTCATTACTGCCTCCGCACAGTTATTGATCAGGTCTATATCTGAACTGTTATTGTTCTCTTGTGGATCTCTAAATTGGTAAGACCCCCACCGCCTTGTCGTCCAGGCTTCTGGTCCTTGTTCTTTCGTCCAGGGTGCATTCGACCATTATGTGCTTGGTGTCCTCCACATCATTACCATATTCGCACAGACCTTCACTCTCCATTAATCTGCTGATGTTTGCAACCATATTTCCGTGTTCTTGTGTTCATCCCTGATTATCCATATCTACTATCGCCTTTCTTGTTGCCTCCTTTGCCAATCTGTCTACCCTTATCATTTCTGGTGTGGACAGGCTTTTTGTCCATTGTATGATTATATTAATACACATTTCACTCAGCTCTTTCAATGTCGTTCTGAGGTTGTCTATGTACATATTCTTCCCTTGCGAACCGTGTTCGGCCCACTATATTGCTGTCAGTTCTGATAAAGCATTTGCCAATTACTTTATTTTTGTTAATAATATTCACTCTTAGCGCCAAGGCAATTAAGGCTGCCATTCCTGTCTATTCTTTGATCTTTCCAACATGCCCACACCTACTCCATGTAAGCCAGTATCAGCATCTACCCAGATAAGCCGTTTGTAGAGGGTTTTCAGTAATTCGGCAGCCTTGTTGCCGCGAAAGCCCTAATCCTGCTGTGACAGTTCCCCATGTACACTCCGTGTATTGTCCGGAATTAGCAGTACATTAACAAGAGCCAAAGCGTGGGTCCAAGACTACGGGCAGGCCTGTCTATACGTTGTGTTACGTTGTTACTTTTAAAACTCCTATCGGACAAAAAGCTCGCCACTGTAGATGTCCATTTTCGTCCTATTTTCTATCTCGTTTAGCACTACGTGTTGTGTTGCAGTGCTAAAGGCATTCTTGAGATCAAGCATCACCATCAATACGTGCACATCTTCCCTCATCCCTTATCCAGTTTACTAGGTTATTCAATACACCGTTGATTTACCCTTCCTAAAGCCATACTATCTATTGTCATATAATTAATTTTTCTCCATAATAGCCCGCAGCTTCGATTTGAGTATTCTATCAAAAATTTTAGCCAACACGGGGAGCAGAATAATTGGACGGGGAGCAGAATAATTGGACGATCGCCACCATCCTTGTTCTTCAGCTAGCGGATATTCGCTCTCTTTGTGTACTTTTCATTTAGTCACGCCATTAACCAGGCTGGGTAAGACCGGATGTCTTTTGGAATGGGCTCTAAGTTGGTCACTGGCCAGTCGGTAGGCTTAATGCCGAGGACCGTGGTTCGGAGCCCACGTTAATCTCTAGGTCCAGTCCATATAAACTCTCGTTGGTAAAACGGAGACTTTAATATACTGCTTTCCTTCCTTTACGTTCTTTCTATATGGTACTAGCGACCCGCCCCGGCTTCGCACGGGTGCAATGCTGATACTAAATTAAATACACTACAGAAAAAATATGAACGTTGTATATAAAAACATAGCGGCCCGCTCCGACTTTGCACGGGCATAAAATATATATGCCTATGTCACTCAATGAAAACATGATTAAAATCGATCCAGTATTTTTGGTTCATTCATTACTGCCCTTGGCCTGCACGCATTAAATTTGGAGTAAAACAATTCCTCTTCCCCTATACTTACTATGAAGATTTCCTGCTATCTTTGGAATATCTAAATTCATACAATTTTTATTACATTACACATTTTACGCAAATTTTAAATTTGTAATATCTCCGAAAATATTTGTTTAATTTACATGCTGTAAGGAACCATATTGATCTATATTAATTGCACAATGTATTTAAGGTACTTAATTCGATAAGGATTAATGCCGTATTGCTTAAAATAGCTTCGTAAATAAGCCATTTTCTCACGTAAAAGTAAACAATAAAAATGGTTAATGTGGGTTATCCCTAAAAGATAAACATATACCATCGCGGACTTTTTTGTAGACCTTTTTATGGTGTACAATACTGTAGTACATTAATTTGATCTAACTCGTAGGGTTAGGCAGCGTTTTTGCTAATTGCTAAATAAGCCTAAAAAAATAGGTTAATTTACGACATCACGTTAGAAACCTCTAAAATTAGCAATGTTGCCTTAGTATATTATGCATGTATTATACATACAAACCTTCCTCTTGAATCACTCTATCTATTGAAAAAACCCGCATTAAAATCCGTTGCGTAGTTTTAAAGATTTAAGCGCACATAGGGATATAGGGACAGAAAAGGCGACTTTGTTTTATACTATGTAGTGATGTATGGTAAGGCGTGTGTAAAAATTAAACAATCAGTGGAAAATATATAACTACGTTAATATTATGAGGTATAAGACTTTTCAATTTTAGTTTTGATCAATGGTAATTATTATTTTTAATTATAAGGTTAAAGAACGATCATAAAAATCCACTTAGCAAACATTGATGTTTAACAAATGAAACCTCCGTTTCCCGTATGCCTGTTTTTTTACTTTGCGAGGCGGCCTCAACCTGAGCCACCAGACGAACAAGAAGCACCTCTTCACATGAGCTGCAGCGAAAATCGAGACCTTTAATATTGCTTTAATTTATCGCATTCTCTGATGCGATCGATTCGTCCGCCTTATTAAATTCCGGCCCGCTTTTTCTTCTGCGGAGATGTTTTTTATTCGAGTCGTTCGAGAGTCTGGTCAAAAGTGAGCATCGACATTTACCGTATAAAGATTGAATCGAAATAACTAAAGAAACAATGCTTATAAGGAACGATCTATTATTATATATTTCCATTTATCTCTAGTTCTCTAATGCAATATATTATGAAATAAAAGAATTTTTTTTAACAATATTTCCCGCGATTTGGCGAATAATAGCTCCATTTAATATAATAACACAATATTACTTGCTTGCATGCATTTTGATCATTTTTTACTTTAAAAAGGCATATATCGAAAAATTTAGTACAATATCGTCAAGCCAAATAATCGATGTAATCAAATATTTTCCATCTTTTTCTATAATTTTTTCCGATTCGAAAAATCTTTTTAATGCATTAAAAATATTTGAATTTTTTCCGCATAAATCGCGTTGGCGGGAAGTTTTACTTTTTTACTTTAGTTTGAAGAAAAGGGTAACTGGAAGGTCATCGAATATTTCCACATTTTAGTAGTGACACTTTTAAGGGCATTCTCTACAACTAAACCATTTGAAGACCAGAATTTGAAGGCATTACTCGATGATGACCCATGTAAAACGCCAGAGGAATATTCAGTTTTGGGAGTAACAGAATAAACCATTTCCAATCGCCTGATCAACATGGGAATGATCCAAAATCTTGGATATTTTGTGCCGTATGAATTAAAGCCAAGTGACATAGAATGGCGCCATGAATGAAATTCTACTTCAACGGAAAAATAGGAAATATTTTTTGCATCGTATTGTTATTGGTGATGAAAAGTGTACCCAGTACGATAATCCAAAGGGAAATAAATCATGGCAATGGTAAAGCCGAATATCAATGGCTCCATATTAATGTTCTATATTTGGCGGGATGAGCTTGATGTAATATATACTATAAGCTACTAAAATCCAATGAAACGGTCAATGGGGATCGCTATCGACTACAATTATTGCGTTTGAGCCGAGAATTGCGCAAAAAACATGCGGAATAACAGCAAAAACAAAACAATGTTTTTCTTTAGCATGACAACGCTCGACCACATGTTGCAAAACTAGTGAAAACATAGTTTAAAATGGCAAATGCTATGAAAGATCGAAAAAAATGCCGGCTATAGATAAAGCTTTAGGTTTAAAAAAAAAGTCCTTTGAAACTTATATCTGAAACTTAAACTGAATATATATTATATTTTTATCTAAAACTGTTGCATTTAATACCGGCGAGATCTAAAATAGAAATTAGATATTGCCTTACATTTTAGTCAGCGTTGTGTACAATTTCAATTCATTTTGCATTTTTTTAAAGTATCTTTATGCAAGTGCAAATGAACTTTGTCTCCTCCGGTAACCTCTCTACCATCACGTAGTTTTCTCGGTGTTAATTTAGTAACGGTTATATTTAGCGCCACGCTAGAAATGCAATTTGGTCTCCAATTAAAATACCACCGAGAAAACAAGAAAATGGAATAATGCTTCGTCATTTTCGAGTGGGGGTCTTATCAATTTACCGCAAGGAATCGACGTTCAGTTGGTCCATACGCTAGATTGTCGGTTTGACCGACAACTCGATGGCTCTGACGCCCAAGATATATTGAATCCCGAAAGAATAGTCGCTTATTATAATAAAAAGCCGAACGAAAAATTATCCCGCTTTATGTAGCCCAAGCGGCCCTCCCAAAATGACAGATAAAGACCTGTATGGTAGTCTTTTGTGATCATAAATTACCAAATAAATTATATAGATATGGTTGAGTTATTCTACTTCGTTGAAAGGTCAAACGACATCGTTACCTTGATGATTATATGATATCAGATAATGAAGCTAAGTGAAATGTTTATAAAATGAGGTGGACGTATGCGGCTGCATTATAGTAATATAATTCAACATATTTTTCCATCAGCCGATTCATCAGTGTATCATTGTTTGACGCAGCAATATTAAATTAACAGTTTTCAGATATCGATAAAACTACCAAAGTCTTAGTAATCCTTACGCAAATGCAGGTATGCCGACTCATAAACGTTGCTCTGATCTTGGCTCATCGGATTATTTTTTACAATTTACTTAGCTAACAACTAACTTAAAAAACTCAACTAAGCAATAACCAAAAATACACACATCTCTTTAAAGTAAAACTAAAAATGAAAGATGTAGGACCAACTAAAATATTAACATCTGTCTCCTTAGTATGCCCGTCGTTAAAATTTTATTTTAATAATTTGTTAATAATGTTAATTTCCAAAAAAGTGTCGATTAGCTGTAAAGGAGATTATCGAACTTTTCAAAGTTTTAAATGTCTTTTTCGTCTCAAATAAAAATATTGTTATTAAAAACTTTCTTTTTATGGTGATATTTCTACCCCCGGCCATCAAAATCTTTAGTAGAAAAGTAGGAATGAAGCAGATAAAATTATGTATGAAAACCTAGAGTTTTTAAAGGAGTGTATCGAACTTGTGTTTAGAGATTTCTCCCCCATCTCCCGTCCTTAAAATAATTTTGCGTGGGAATACTTTGAATTTTTTGAACTTTTGAATAAAAAGAACTATCGATATTTGTTTGTTCTCCGATATATCGATATTTTTCTCTGTGGCTGACATCCCTACTCCAAACCACGGCACTAGTGGGACTCAAATTTTTAGATTTTGCTCTCTTGCCATATAGTTTTTAATTTAATTAGTTCATCATTCCCCTGGATACATCAAAGTTGTACTTATGTTTGGTTTCAGCTCAAAACATTTGTCGTACTATTCGATGCCATATCTCGTATTGCCAGAAGGCACCGAAATGTATATTCCACGGATTCTAATAATACTCATTTATTTTTTAAATACACTAAACTTTATTTTTCACTTTTGTTGATAACCTATTGTAAATTTTATTTCTACATTTTTGTGTACTTGTTATTTATCCTTTGAGTTTCGTACTGATGCCATGTAAGTTTTCAAGGATAAGTTCTGTGTCCTTTTGCTTCCGAGAAGCCAATACCATACTACCAATTGCTACATAGAATTTGATTTAAATCCAAGTTATTTTCGTTTAGCAAGTATGTGGTTTTTGCAAGTCTAGATGCATGTCAACGTATTTACCATCTTCCGGCTGGAGAAGTTGATAGTGGTTGTTATTCACTGGTTGGCATATACGCAAAATAAACGATGGTAGATTATATATAATTGGCTTTGGCATGCCAATTTTTCAGCCACAGTTGCATTTTATTAATACGTGCTTGGAGTCTCTTTGAAGCTATTGTTGCGTTTTCATGATGTTAATTTTGCACAGTTGTCTGCACAGGTTGCCACTGCTTTTTGTGGTTACTAGATTAGCAATACTATAATGGAATGGAACTAAGATATGAATACTATAGTGGAACCCGTACATTGTCTTGTGGAATAATTCTTGCAATGTGTGGCTGAGTATTATTCTGTAAGAGAATGACTTGTATGGCGTCTGTTCCTCACTATTGGTCTTTATAGTTTAATCAGTCAGTAATTGTGTTACTAGCCTTTGGTAATGTACTTCATGTTGTTAATACTAATATATGCACAGCCATTATCTAGAAGTTCTTGAAGAATTTGATATAAGTTTTCGACCTGTAAGGTCTTGCAAATTATTGTCTTCGAAGTTTTTTGTTTTTCGTTTTGGACGTAGCACCATCGCTATACGCTTGTAAAATTATTTGACGGGCTTCGTAGAATATCAAACCACATGGACAATATAAGTGAATGTTAAAAATACTCTTGATAATTATCGTTTGTATATACTGAATACTTAAATAATATTAGATGGAAAACTATTATTTTGTGTAGAGAAATGCGAAAACCATCGAATTTAACAATCATGTCAGGTTGTTTACATTGGTACTTCGCATTTTCACCAATAGATATCGCTGATCAAATACATGCGAGCGTCTAATAAATTAAAAAGCTTTTTTGATAAGTTAATGTATACAAAACCATAAAAAAAACTACGATTTCATTGACGGGTCTGCATGACCAGAACCTGTCGTAGTTTAAGTCGACGAGACGACAAAAACAACTCCAAGATATTTCGATTTGCGGTCAATTAATTATTTGGCCGAATTTGCCGCTGGCCGACTTTGAGCATTCGCCACAGTGATTATCTATCGTCGACATGGTTTTGCCCTGAGTTTCTTTTTTATCACTAGGATGATTCCTACGAATTAAGGTGATATTTCTTGTTAATTTCGTTCCGTTTTTATATTTCCCTGGTTAAATAATACATGTTTTTTATAACTTCTTATAAAAACAATTCGAAAGGACAATAATCTTTTAGTTTCACTGTAAAATATGACACGTGCAGGTTGAAATTTAAGCTTTTTGTGTCTATTATTTTAAACCTTTTTTAATTTTATAGTTGTTTTAATTTTTTAAACTTATAGATACCGGTCCTATTAGGGTTTTATACTGATTTTTAATTCTTAAACTAATGCAGACATAATAGAGGTCAATAACAGATGGGTTGGTTATAAATGTTCAGCGTAATAACTCTCAATTAAGCAAATTTAAGGATAACTTTTTTTATTCAAGACTGTTAGTGAAAGACACTTTCTTTTGTTCCACTGACATCTGTTTATGAAGTTTACATGATCGGACTATACTATTGCTTTACTAAATACAATGTTGGGCAACGTTGAAATCCTTCAAGTTTATTAGTATTTGATTTTTTTGTTGTAAAATTAGTCTATAAACCTACTCGGATCTTTATGTTAATAGAATTCATTTATAATGAATATATGTTTCAACGAAAAAAAAGATAGCTGGAAAGAGTGACGTATATACTTTTTAGCACTAATAAAAACATATTGGAAAACCCTTGTGTTTCGATATAACTAAAAAATAAAAACATTTATAAAAATGTATATGTTCAAAGAAAAATTGATACAGTAATAGGGGAAACCTTCAGAATACTTTATCGTTATAGATGTGTTCTATGAACACCGGTATCAGAATGAGACAGTCGGTACCGCCAGTAGATGCGTTATAAATAATGGATAATTCCTTTGCGCTTGTCAGTAGCTTGATGGATTATATATAATAAGATAATAATTCGTTTGTTATTGCTGTAATAACGTGTTTTATCTGATTCATCGTTTCTACTTTGAAATACGTCTTGTAATGAAATCACTGAGAAGTAAGAAAAGTGTTATGGGAATAATAATAACGTAGTATTTATGTAAATCAATAATTATTATATATTATTACTTATTAACGTATTGTTATTGTTGATTGATATAGCAGTATGATTATAGAATTATATGAATAGTAAATGTGAATATATTAGTTTAGGTTTATAATTTATTTTTAATGGATTTTTTTTTAATTTGAAGCTTTATTGTGAAAAATCGGTACAATGTGTTTTATTAAAGGTATTGTCCGCTACTTTTTGCAATTTTCATGTAATTTTCGAATTCCGTCTCGAAAGAACGATGAGTCTTTTGATGCTTTCAGCGAATCGACCTATTTTTTTGGTATCTTCATAAGAAGTGAAGCGTTCCTCAGACAAGTCACGACTCATATGTCGGAACAAGTAGCAATTAGAAGAGAAAAGGTCTAGAGAATACGGCGGGTGGGGTAGCACTTCTAATTTTAATGCTTCCAAGTATATTTTCACCGATCCATAATGCCTTCAAATCAACGTCTTCATTTTTTTTAGCTGTCCGGATGTTTGTCTTCGATGTCAAATCTAAAAGACTAATTTCAAACCGTCGAAACCGGTATTCATTCATGGTTCATGGATAGGGCCTTCACACAGCCTTGCTTCAGCCACCATTTTCTTCATATTGAAGTAAAGAAGTAAAACTTCCGGCAAATGTACTTTTTTCAGTACAAATTTACACACAATATACTAACATTTGTTTTGTTTACACTTCGACGAAATGAGACATTCTGAAAAGTGAAGCCTATCAGTGAGGCTTCAACATAAAGTTGGTTACAAATGAACCCTATGCGATTTAATATACAGTAACAACATCTATAGGGTTCATAGATCAATGTAATCCTTTAAATTTATTATTATAATTTAGATTACATCATTTACTCTTCATTACATTATCATTATATCAATTTATTCTCTGATTTACTTTAGTTGAGTTTACAAATTTTTATTTTATGCTTCAATATGTAGGAATCTACTGCTGATGCTCATGGAATATTGTCAAATATTCATGACAAAGATGCTATCAATGAATCTGTAATGAGTGATTTTATTGCTTTAAGAAGACTTGAAAAGTGACTTTGCACAATGTGAGCTGTACATAGATAATTCTGTTTAGTTAACAAATATAATAATATTTGGTTAATATTACAGTTGTTTCTAATTATTTTAAATCATTGTTTAAAGTTAAATAATGTAGATTGCCTAATATAAAACACCATATTTTATTACAACACATCTATCTACAACACAGCAGTTTTCTGTTCGAGTTTTAAGCTTTTCAAACGTCATTTACGGAAATTTTTATAAAATTTTTCTTGTCTAAAGAAATCTGTAGAGAATTTGAACATGGGATTAAAAAAACACATTGATCTTAAACATGGTAATGGTAATATTATTTGTTGGGAGTTTAAAGCTTAGGCGCGATACAATTTAGAAATTGTACAAAGTGAATTAAATTACTATGGGGACAGCTAAAACTCAAATTGATATATCGAGTCAAGCACTGAATAATTATTCGATCATATTTTGTAAAATAAAAAAACTCCTTTCGACGACTACATATTCCAGTCGATGAAACATGGTTTGCCCAAATAGCACTTCAATTTTTACAAAGAAATGAAAAATGTAGCAGATTCTTGGAATTAGACCAATAGGCGTCAAAACTGTTACATAAAATTATTTGTTATATAAATAATCTGCGTGGTAGTCACCTATTCACGTGAAGTCAGCCATGTCAGTGGTAAGCAATGCTGGTGACTCGATAATAGATTAATAAACTAATTTTTTTTTGACTTTACTTCTTTGTTCTATGACGAATTGAATCAGCGAGCTTAAATCGGGGGAAAAGTTATATACAAAAATATTTATTATTATTATTCAACCAAACGAAAAATTAATAGAAACTTAAAATTATGAGAAATGAAAAGGTGGTTTGTAACTCCATAATATCAGTTCCCTTAAAGGCTAACCGGAAACTTTAGATATATTTTCTATCTTTTCATTTGTGTTTTCCTGAATATTATTACATTTGTTTTAAAAACGTCGATTACAATTTCCTATAAACACAGTTTTAAACCTTTAGGGACCTTCTTTACTTTAGAATATATGTTAGAAGTAATTCCAACACAATGGCTGTAAAAGAAAAATTCGTTTTTTATTTATTCAAAATGGAAAATAAGCGGGAATATTCAAAACGGTTAACACGTACATATGCATCGTGAAACTGCTACTAGTCACGGTGAATAATAAATTACATAACTACGACGGGTTATTGACATGAAACAGGGTTTATTTATTAGGCCGATGCAGAAGACATTGAAATTTGAAGTCGAACATGATTAGAACCAGTTCTGTGAGTTAGGATTTACGCCAAACGCATCCTCGATTTTACTTAAAATGAACATATTTATTAGAAAATATTCCATAGAGATGTCGTTATCGTCATAAAAATAAATTTAACACCATTCTTACAATAGTGTGTAAACATGTTACTAGTCTATTCAACAGAACAGTAGTGACACGGAAAACCTGTCAAAACATCGCAATGTTGCTGCAGCATCTCTGAGTTTTAGTACATTTTTGGCTCTGACAGAACAAACTTTTAATATAAATAAAATAATGAAACAAAAATTTTAGGTATTAAAATTTATTTTCACATTATAGTACATCTAATGCATATATTATCGAAGGAATTAAGACTACAATTATTTATACAACCACAATAATTTATAGGTTAGAGTTATTTTATTACATATACATTGAACTTTTTTCCATACTAGTATAGGTAGAGTTCTAGGCGCGTTTTTTATGTAGTGGTACATAAAACTTCAAAGTTTTTGTTGGACACACCAAACAACATAATAAACTCAAAGTAAGAACTTGAGTAAATAGAAAGAAAGCAAATGATCTGTTATTTGTTTTGTTAAGAGGGATATTCTGCTGATTAATGTACTGTCATTAATATTTAGCAAATACGATTTGTTTCATTTATTTCAACAGCCACCAATGGAGACAAATTAATATTTCAAGGGTGTGACATCAAGCAAGGTGTTATTTCGTGGAAAATTTTTCAATTGTTACACGACAAAACAAGGCTTAAAAATGAGCAAAATGAGTAGCTACGATGTCGACATGAATGTATACCTGGGCATCCTATGTTGACATGTCGCATGCATATTACCTTGAACTCTCGCGACTCATTGTTGTTAACCAACACGGGTCGGTAAATTTTATTTAACGACTTCTGCAAGCTTTTAATGACTCACTCTCGGTACTCACTAGGGACACAAACCATTGTGATTTCTTTTACGATTCGAGACCATGCAATTTCAATATTAATCCTCATCATGTCGTTTGTGGTTTCTCACGATAAAACACCATTGTTACTGCCACTGGATGCATTTTTCATTATTAAAGTCTTGATTTCAAGGTATTATTGGCTTATCATTGCATTATAACTATTATGAAGGTTGAAAAGTAGAAAATATTGAGTTAAAAATTATAAGGAATGGTCAAAAATTTACTGTATTTTTATGATTTATATTTAATATCAGTTTCTGTTGTTTTTGTATATTGTGTTATATTATATGTTGTATATTGTTCAAATAAGTTTCTACCATATACTATATCGTTACTATGTGTTTACTATACTATATCGTTATTATGTGTTTACTAGTACTGCATTTAATGCCAAAGGTAAGATATAAAATAAAGTGGAGAAACTATATGAAGATGCAGTATTGGAAATTTAAATCGAACAAAACTCTCATGGGGGTGTAGTATATATAGTCTATTCAAAGCTTTTTTAGTAATGCATCATGGATATTTGTGACGTCGAAATATTGCAATGTTGCCGAATTAACTCTGAATTTGAGTTCAGTTTAGCTTTGACATACAAAAAATTCTAATCAAAATAAAATAATTGAACAAAAATTTTATCAAATATAATTTATTTTAACATTATAGTATATCTAAAAACTACAGTTAATTATACAGCCACAATAATTTATAGATAGATTAAAATCTCTTATCACTATCGCTTTCAAGAATTTTTCATACATCTGACAGCCGGTCGCCGTCTGCTTGTCAGATGTACGCTAAATTATTCAAAATATTAGTTATAATTACTACAGGTTATAAACCGGCAAACATTATTTTAGTCTTTTGATTATTTTGATAAATTTTAAGTCGCTCCGTAATATATCATATTACTTTGTTTGAAACTGCCGAAAACAATAGATATTCAGGGTCACAAATTGATTGCGGCTTTAATAGGTTATTTCGAAAAGGAACGACATAATGGAGGCCCCCCTTTTGGTGGTAAATTCCGTTAGAGAGGTAATTATTGATGATATTAAATAATATAAGTCCCTACAATTTTATTTAAAATGTTTTTAACGCTGCTGCCGCTCTAAATATTAGTATAGGTACTGTAAATAACATCGCTTACAAAATGAAGAATAATACATTAGATTCACCTAAGAAAACCGTCTACATGCAAAGTGGGTGACGAATCTTGACCATCTTGATATTGGCTCTATTCGAGACTAAATATACGAAATGTATAAGAACAGTAAGTACACAAACTATTTTATCGATATAAACATAATTTAATAAAATTATTTTAAAGAAAATTGTCGGTCTGAAAAGTATACATAAAAGACTTAGGGACATTTTTTTTGAGGGATGTAAGACCTCCTTTTATACACTCTTACAGGGCATAGGGTTTAAATGGTGTAAAGATAACCCTCGGAGAGGTTTAATAGAACTTCCAGGCATTACTTTGAAAATAATTAAATTTTTAAAGGCATAAAATAAGACCAAGGAAGATAAACTATTTGAATTTGTGTATTTTGATGAAACTTGGATATTTCAAAATGGTTCATTGTGGCACTCTTGGCGAGACGGTAAGAAAAAAAGTGTAAAAACAACAAAAATTGATGGAAAAAGGTAATAGTTACAATAGCATTCGATTAGGTTTTGTTGATCATTATATTTATTAATAATTAATTGCAGATATATTGCTTATCGAGAAGGATATTCCATCAAAAACTGTTTGGATATGTGGAAGGAAGCATTGTCAACCATAACACCTTGGGTTTGGATGGACTCGATTAGACATACAGAGGAAGTAATTCATAAATTGTGGAATTGTGAACATGTTTCAGAGAGATCAGAAATTAACAGTTTTGTGATTGAATTGGACAATGTGTGGGAAAGTAAAAGTGACTGAGGGAAACTTTCAGGATATGTGATAATGCTGTGCAATGCTAGAAATTCCTGAGACAGAGTGATGAGAGTGGAAACAACTAAAGGTATGCACATAATTAATTGAATATAACTGTAGAGAATGGTATTGTAGGGCGTGAAAGATTTGTGTGCACAGATATGATTGTAATTGTTCAAAATTAAACATGAGCATTAGGTTACAACGGATGAGGAGAGAATGAATACTAGCTGTTGTGTAGATATGGTAAATGCATTAGACAGAATTCAGTGATTAATTTTATGAAGAATGGTGTACACAGATAGTAGCAGAAGAAATAAAATATACTGTTATACCAAGATGACTTGACAAGTAAACACACCATTGAAGGAAACAGGAACTAAATTAAAACAGTAAATATGCTCTGGAATGAAAGTAAAATACGTTTCTCAGATATACAATTGTTAATTAGGCCTCCAGGGGATATCACTACATAAAAAAACGCGCCTAGAAACTCTACATCATGGATTTTGTGGAAAATAGTTAAATGTAAACAAAACAAATCTAACCTACAAACTATTATAGTTGTGTCTTAATTGTAGTTTTAAGTCCTTCGATATTATATGTATTAGATGTACTATAATGTTAAAATAAATTATATTTGAATATAAAATTTTTGTTTTTATATAAAATTTTTGTTAAATTTTTTTATTTAGATTAGAATTTTTTTCTATGTCAAAGCCAAACTTCGACGTCACAAATATCCATAATGCATTATTAAAAAAAACTTTGAATAGACTGTTCTTCCATCTGTATTCTCCGAACTTCATTCCTCCAATTACTATTTATTATTTCATATTATACGTGGCAATTGGAACTGAGCAAAAAATTGTATAAAGCGTGTACTAACCTTATGCAATAAAAGAGATGCGAAAATGTAATGATATTTTAGACAATATTTTAAACAAGACATGAAACCTATTTTTATATGTTTCTATGTCTTCTGCCTTCTGTCATAAACGTTTAATTCGTTTTTTAAGGCGTATACCTACTTATACTGATGATGATTTAACCATATCTAATAGTTAAATAATAATTTTATAGTTGTAAGGTAAAATTCGTCTATGTACAATAAGTATTATACTATCTGTTTTTACTATCTATGGTCTTATAATATTTATAACAGTTTCTGATCCGAACATCTCTTTATTATTTCATGGTTCTAACAATACTGGAATAATTACCAGTATTAATAGAACATGTTTTAAACACTATTGAAATTTAACTTATTACTTTTCTTATAAATATGTTTGCATATATTAGATGTACTGTTTTTTTCTTGTTTTATGCTGGCGGATTTAAAAATTGCACCTTAAAATTTATGTTTGCGATTATTTAAAATCTTGATTATCCATAAGACAAGAGTGCAAAATTCGACAAGGAATCATCTTAAGCTGTATAAGATTAGATTTTAGAACTTGATATATAAATGTTAGTACTATGCACTTATTCACCATATCAACTTTAACTATTCCAATCCGACACTAATTCCTGCCCTCAATACTCTTTAAAATGGGGTCCAAGTTTTGGCTTGGCGTACTAATTTTTAAACTAATACGCGTTATTTCGACTAAAATACATCATACTGTCCATTGTTTGAGAATACTTCTACAGATTGTAGAGTTTACCGTGTTTAGTAGCTAAATATATTATATACTTGGTGTGTCAAGTGATAAGAAAACTATGTTTTTATAGATGAAATATATTTTACTATTCTATTTGATCTTTCTGAGCTTTAATATACTTGTTTCGACGATTTTAAATTTTATTTATTCTATTCCTGAAGTAAGTTTTCTCAAGTCTCTTGAAATACGCCTCCACAACTAAAGAGTGCAATATCGTGATTTTTTTTTAGTGGAGTAAAACTGTTTGTTGGCTACTTTTTAGCATGAATTTTTACATTTAGTTGCAATAATAATCTTCATCGTTTAGATAATTCGCAAATAAAACATGTGGGAATATTTTGAGGGATATTCTTTTATTATATGTTTCAATTTCTTATTTTAATGGGGCTAAAGCACGCTTCGTTGATTATTTTTGCAATTTTTTAAATATAAAACATTAAGATTTGTAAAATATTTTTATTTTCAATATTTCTTCTAAGCTATGATAATCGGTAAAATCTAATTTAGTTATTCGTGAGATATAAATATTTTCGTGGTCAAATTTTTGTATGTAAGGAAATCGAGTCAGAATTTATATACCTTGATGACCACTGGGACTGAGATTTTTTTTTTGATTTAATACAGCTATAAATAACTACTGAAGCTGAGCCATAAAGTTATTATTACATCTCGGCTCCTCTTTTAAATTATTTTTTTATTAGAACCTGTTATTTATGAACGAAGAATGTTTGTTTTCTGATATATTTTATAAATACCTTGTCAACAACTATGTCTATATACATTTCTTAAATATTATACCATCAAAACATCGTGTTAAGGTGACAAATTCCTTGAGATGTCTCACCATAACCATAAAACCTGAACTATTAGGAAATAATTAAAGCTCACGCTTGGCTCTATAATCCGAAGAGGTGAGAAAAATTCAACTAAACTCATCCTACGGCGAGTAATTCGAACCGTAATTTTCGTGGAATAAACCGTTTCCATTTAATGTTTTACTGGGGTCATATCTTTAATAGATGCTCGAGATGGCCGTTAAACGAAACTATAACACGTCGCTATAGGGTGTTCTTATTACGAATCGCTTTTTTAAAGACCGTGCCTTCGATTCTGGATCTGTGTTGCAATAAAACT
The DNA here is from genome assembly GCF_030347505.1 of Rhynchophorus ferrugineus. Classification (NCBI taxonomy): domain Eukaryota; kingdom Metazoa; phylum Arthropoda; class Insecta; order Coleoptera; family Curculionidae; genus Rhynchophorus; species Rhynchophorus ferrugineus. The sequence continues at coordinate 50,722,122 of NW_027472580.1, forward strand.
CGCCACTTACTAACGAATGGATTCTCGATTTTATTAACCATTCAAACGGCAATGGATTATTTCACATGTAGATGGTGCTGGTCGTTTAATTAAAGTGTTATTATTTATTTACTGAAATTGACCTTCAACATAGATTTAATCGAAATTATTTATTATTTTGCTAGTATTGTATCTAGAGTTGCATAATACGAGGGTGACTATTTATATTTCGGGAATTGGCAACACTGTTGTCATGAGAGTCCATCTGACGGTTCCATCGTAAAGTTTGACATTTTTAGCGATATACGTACTCAGAATATTTTGTCGCACGGACGCTATTTGTTTATTTGATATTTAGATGAAACTATCACCTATCTAAACAGTTGAAGACTCTATATAAACGAACTAATGAATTAATCTATGTACAATAACTAACAAAAAAAAAACAGTACAACGTGGTTTCTCTCTTGACTTACACTTCTGTATATCTGACAACTACATAACTCAAAAGTCCCTAGAAATTAGTAACATTTTATTATTGTACTTAACACAGAGTCATTCTTTTAACTAAAGAAGAAATATTTATTTTAACACTTTCCCTTGTTAAGTAAATAAATGTTAAAGTCAAATAAAGAAAAAGAATTCAATCCTATAGCACCCCTAAACCAAATGTCTGCTAGCTGCTGCTCCGTCGAGACATGCTGAATTCCGTTGTTAGTTGTCCTCGACTGTAGGCCAGATATGGTCTGATCCCAAGTATTAGATTCATTAATCCTCCGACTTCTTCTCAGTTTGGAAACGTCTGCTTTGTATTATTTTATTTCCCTGATTGCAAAGAATATAATCGTTCAAAGACTGAGGCTTTTTAAAAGTTGACCGATCTCTTAGTTTCGTATCTAGTCTCTCTTCTTGAAGCTTTGAAACAACTTCATTAAAGTCTTCCTTTGAACTGTTTCTCTCACAATCTGGTAGCTCATCATTAACAGTTTCCTCTTCTGGTTTCACTTTTTGAAATGGTAGTTTAATATGTTCATTACAACATCCAGATATCTCTTCAAATTGTACATCTCTAGGCAAACTAACACTTTGATCCTTCTCAATACAAATTCTAAACCGTTCATCACCATCATATCGTATGAGGCGCCCTTTTACGGCTTTTCTACACATTTTTCTTCTTTTCTGCATCTACAGATGGTTTTCACTTTCTGTGCATAATACTGCGGTGTTAACTAAGTCAGCCCATAATCCTGCTAGATAGGTCACTTCCGGATTTGAATATTTCAAGTTCCTGGCCATTTCAACTACAATTTTCGCTCACAAACTTCATTCTGCTCAGAAGTGTAGGGTGCCGTCAACCTTTGTGTAATTCCGTTCTTGAGCAAGATAGATCTAACCTCTCTATTGTCGACCGCCTTGCTATTATCACTCAGAATCGCTTTTACTGAAAGTTCCAATGTCTTTGTCTGCCTTAGAAAGTCTTTCGCTTCAATTACCTCTGACTTTTGTGCTATAAAATAACAATAACAAAAGGACCACACACATCTGTTCATATTACTTCACCTGGAGTTTTGGCATCTCTCTTGTACCAAATGGTGAACGATGTGCCTTTCCATATGTACATGGTTCACAGATTTCTGCTTCATCTATCTTGATATCATTACAAAAATCCTTCCTGAGTTTTGCTTTTACATGATATTTATCTTGGTGACCTCATCTCTCATCTCTTACAACTGTAAGAGATCTGATTTACCCTCGACAACAGAACATACATCAACTCGATGTTCAGGTACTAATGGTTTAATGGCTGCCTGGTATAGAGTACCATTTATTGCACCAAAACCACATAACTTCAATTGACCATGAGTCCTTATAAAACAGGACATAGATGTTGACTCAAACTTACTATTCTTATTTCGGTCATGAGCAGTTAGAACAGAAAACGCATTTTTGGAAATATTCAGTACATACCAGACATCCTTCAATGTAATTTCCTCACATCTATCTTTAACTATTGATGAGAACCGAATTGTACCTTTTCCATAAGTATTTAAAAACTCTTTTCCAGCACTTTTAATGCATTGTGGTTGACTGAATACTTCATAGCTGACAAAATAATCTGGCCTATTTATCACATGCTTCACAGCCCCTTTGTCAATCCACCAATTGTTCTTATACTAATTATAATAGTTTCTGACCTGCATATGCGTTAATATTTAACAGTAGTATTAACAGTATTATTTAAAATTGAAAAAATCGTTTAATAAAAGTTTCATTGGCTTACTTTTTATATATAGCTGTTTCGCTCGTATTTTTAAGTTATGAAGCGTAAATCTAAAGAATTGTGTTTTATTTTATTTTATTTTTATTTTATTTAATTTTATGTATTTGTACATAAAATTAAGTTTTATCTGTTTTCTCCATAAGCTCTCAAAAACACTTTTAAAGTGTTAGTAGTTATTAGTGTATTTTTGAAGCAAAATTAAATATTTTAGAGTTCATTAAAACCCACAATCTTTGGAAATAAAAAACAGGTTATGGCTAGAATACTGTTTAAAGACACGTAAATGGTAGTAATCGAAAGATAGTGCCTCAGTAAAGTAGTTTCAATTTGTTTCTGAACTGGCCTTATACGATTTTAATGAAATAATGAATATACTGAATAGCAATTACTTTTTTCTTAAATCAATTTATCTGCTGCATTTTCTCATCACGTCTAGGAACGATCAAACAGACAGGTGGCTGGTAGAAGAACTATCAATAAAATGGTGAATGACTGGTATAGGTCGCCTACGAGGCATGTCAAAGAAATCTGCCTCGATTTATAAACATTAAGATCATCTTGTTCGGGCCGCGTAGGTGGTCTCTATTCCAGACCATTACTACGACCATTACAGATATTTATTCGCATTAACTTTAGGCATTATTAAAAGGGCAATTTTCTCGACGCAAAATATGATCGTCGCCCACGAGGAGGATAAAAAATTACGGCGAACTACAGCCGGAAACAACCAGTCTTGCGTTCTAACCATCTTATTTGCTCTGGCAAAATATACTTTAGATTTTCTGATGATAAGGATTTTTTTAATTGCTCCTTTAGAAAGTGTAATGTATGGAGGAAAATAAGAAAATTATATTTGATTAATGAAATTAACGACATTTGTATTAACTAGTTATCGCCCTGTGATCAAAATTCTATAAAATTAATCATGTTTCTCTCGTAGTAGAATAATTGGATGATGATATGTGGAAGTAAAATGATATGTTACTAAAACTTGTTTTCACAGCATTTTCCATATATGATCATAAACGTATTTGGCACATGACATTAATTAAAATAATAAATGTCACCATATATGGAAAATATCTCAAGAACTAATACTAACATTTTATAAATAGCATTTAATTAAATCTAATTTCCATTATGTTTCAATAATCAACAAAATATTAATAAGTATAAATTACTACGCTACTTAACATTATAACAAAGTACCATATGTAAGAATATTTTCAGAAATGTAAGTTCAGAGCATCTAATATAAGTAGACATGATATTTCTTTATTTCTATGTTATAAACATAAGTATGGTATAATAAAAGAAGCAATATATGTTTGTATATTAAAACAGGGAATATATTAATAAAACAATTTTGAAATTGATATATAGCTTTAGCATGTATAACAAAACAATAACGAACACAATTAGGTAATTTATTTTTTGAGATTTCAAAATTTATATTAAAGGGATGTATTTACGTTAATTAAATTAAGTATTGATATTCCAAAATGTAGGTGTATAAAATAAAAAATATACCTTATTATTTATCAATGCTTTAATGTACTGTTAATAATTCATTCTATTTGTCCTATGTGTTCCTTCTATACAAATAATGTAGTTAGTTTCATTTTAAATCCTGCATATTTCCCTTATATCATTTATGTATTCGTATAGTCCCTAACTTTTATTCATATTTCTCATCTAAATATATATAACAAGAACAATATTACACCAGGCGGATTGAAACAACAATTTATTTGCCTAAATTTTTAAACAAAATTGTATTATTCTTTGTTTATTTATTTCATTCTTGGACCTCGCCCTTGGTAACAGCTCATCTCTTATCTATTGTCTCTTATAGCTTTTATCTTTTGTGTCTTAATTAAAATTCTATGAAACAGTTAATGTAATTTAATATTCTGTGCAATATTCATTTTAGCTTTTGATGCACAAATTAACATATTTATATTGTAGGTAATATTGGGTTAATGTTTTGTTAAGAAATGCATTTACTAATTAAACTTCAAATTAATTAGAGATCAATACCACTAAATTTTACAGAAAAATCTTAGCAATTTTCAGAACACTATCAATTAAACAGTCCTTAAGCAATTACAATATTTCTTTTTTTCTTTTTCTTCACCAGACATCAAATTAAATGAAAAACTGATTTCGAAAATCTAAATACCTTGTGAGCAAACGAAACAAACAATTGTTGTTGTTCCAGAATTGTTTTAGTCTATGATGGGTTGACTTTTTCACCCAGCTGTATATACCATTCCATAAAGCTCTAACACTTTGATATGTTTTCTCTGCAAAATAATCTAAAATATAACTTTATGTGACCATGCAATTCTTAATCGTTTTTTTATTCAAACTTACGATAACTCTTTAATAGTTCCAACAATACCGAAACTAACACAAAATACATCTTAAAATCAAATAACTTCGTTTAACTGACATACCGCTTTAATATAGTTTTAAATGTAAAAAACAAACATTCTCTTAATTGTAGAAAACACTATCCTTTATTTTATTTTAAAATTTTTTTTAAAAAACCTTTAGCCTAAGCAAGATTCGAACTAGTACGTTATTGTCAGTTGTTGTACGTTAATTCAGTCACTGTCACTTTCTGAGTCAGTATTCAAGCCAATAAATAAGCTGTTATTTCCAAACTAACACTTTTTTACGATTTCGTCATTTTTCAGTTTCTTCTTCAGTATGTATGATAGAGTTCGAAACGATCCAAATCGAAGGGGTTATTGTAGACAATATTTCTTTCCACATAGCCAGACAGTTCTTGTACATCCTTCTCGACTTTCAAAAATCATTTGAAACTCTTTTGCCATATTATTCAGGCATCTGATCATCAGGTGGTATTATATCTCTTTTTAACTAGAATAAAATGAGAAGGAAAATACTGTATGATTTTAAAACAAATTTAAAATATGCGATAGACAATACATTAGACAACGTGATGAAATGATTTCACTGTTATTTTGAATAGATTATATAGCGCTAATTTCAAGAATTATCGCTTATTTTAGCAGTATTGCATTAGCTACCACGTTAGAACAATACTTTTTTTAAGTAAATATATAAATTGATTTGAATTTTTTTAATCTTCAAGACATGACATGAAATATTTCGTGGGCAGGTACTTTCACACGAAGTAAGTAGTAATGAGAAATAGTAATATCTGGAGAATACCAAGAGTATGGTGAAGAGATGCTACAAATATTTTTTTTAATTAATTAACTCTTACATTCGATATGATTAGTATAATCTTAATTCACAAATTAATTTATTACTACTGTTCTGTTGTACTTGCATTAATATACAAGCAAGGCGTATACGGGATTAATACATCAGTATGTATTTCCCTAATTAAAATAAAACTAATCTACTTAAGCTAAACTTAAAAATATACTTATACACTAAACTAGTTCGTGTGGTTTTGTTCGCTTCAATCTTGCGACTTCTTGAGTGTTGTCCAGTAGTAGTATTGCTTGGAATTTCTTGTGATTTAGCAAACTTGTTTCATGTTTTATGACGAAATATTGGATCAATTCGTGTATCCATTTGATTCCGAGATCACTCCGGTGCAGCTCTTCGTTGCGTAGCGATAAACATTGTTAATTAATTGTAGAACATTGTTTTGGGTGCGTTGGATTACTAATTGGTTTGATGTTTTAGTTCAACCCCATATTTGCACCCCATAGGTCCAAAGAGGCTTTGGAATTGCCTGATAAGCCAATCTTTTTAATTTTAGATCAAGTTGAGAGTGTCTTCCGACTAACCAGTACAGTTGCTTGACTTTGAATCTAATTTTCTCTGATTTTTCTTTCACATTTTGTTTCTATTTTAATCTACCATCGAGATATATTCTGAGGTATTTAGCTGATTCTGCTTGAGGAATTGTGCATCCATCAAGTGATATAAATAAGTTTTTATCATTTCGCAGCAACGCAAAATTAACATGGTCAGATTTGGAGCTATTAAGTTGCATTTTCCAGTCTCTATCCATTTGTAGAACTTGATATTCGCTCCTTGTACTTGTTCTATAGACAGAGTTCTAGAGACAGAGATACATCGTTTGCCGATATAACTGCGTTGTCACCAAATGTTCCAAGTACTGTTTCTTTTGTTGTTGGGATATCAGCAGTATATAGCAGATATAGAAAGGGTTTCAAGATACTATCTTGGGGAACTCCAGCCGAAATAGGTTTAAGTGTTGAGAATGCCTCCTTCAGGTGAGACTCTAAATTTTCTTTCGAAAAATATATGAAACCAGCTAAAAATAAATGAAGGTTTATTCAAATAACTTGATTCCTTTTAATTACGCGTCGTCGAACACATTCAGTCTTACCATATTAAATTTGTTTAGTATACGCATCTTTATTTGGTTTTTAATTTTTTTTTGTGAAGTGTATCACGTTTAAAGCAACAGCTTTTAAAGAAAGAAACCCAAAAATATAATTATTAAAATACCTTAGTATGTTAATATTACTTAATAATATATTTAATGTTTTTTAATATTTAAAAAAATGCTATATATATATATATATATATATATATATATTTTATTATATATGTTTTAAAGTCTCCTTTTACCAACTATGGGTTTATCTGGACTGGGCCTAAAGTTTAATGTGTACTACTGTTTTACTTAAGTATAACGGTTTTATTTAACGTCAGTAACATTTTTTATATATGTTGTTGTCCTATTTTTCTCTTAACATAGATGGTCTTAGTTTGTCTGGCCTTATATTACTTTTTATGCTGACTAATGTTACACGTGTTACATAACATTGATGCGTTAAAACAGATAATGGTATAGGATACATTTTCAAGTGTTTATTGAGAATGACCCAAAATTGATTATTAAGTAAACTATGATAGTAATATCCTATAAATAATGGGAAATAAAAATTGTATTATAATTATAACATGCTTTAAATCAATTAACACTTATTAATTAGCACCAAAATTATTGTTGGTCTTAGTGATTTAGTTTTTGAAAACACGATTTTACGCATGCATCTACAACCACAAAATGTAGATAATATAAAAGGCGATCTTCCATATATAATTATGACCGACTGTAGTTCTAAGTGAATCTCTGAAAGTGATGGAGTTAGCGTCAAATAATTACAGCGGGATGATAAAAAATTAAATCGTAACAGCAGTTCAAACAAACATTCTCAAATAATATTTAATCTGAGAATTTTTATATTTAATAAATATGAGAAAATGTTCATTAATCCAATAATATTTTAATTGGGAGTATATTAAATATAAATAATATCTCCTTCATTTAATATGAATGAAAACATTTTCATTACTATAACAAATTTAAAAATGAAAATCCATGTAAACATTTTTGTAAAGGCGTATTTCCTATTTGTACATTGTTACTATTTATATTTATTATTTGTACATTTTGGAATAAATAAAATATATTAAAAAATATCAATAATTCCGCACACACACTATTATCACTTGAAATGACAATATTTTTTATTAGCATTTTAATTTTTGAAACCTTTTTTTACATACTTTTTTAAATATTTTCTTTTTTTATTTTTTGAAATTTTAGTGCCACCAAAACAAGCAACACTTATTTATTATTTTTCTTATTTCAATGCCCTCTTAAAGATACTCCACATGTTTTATTTTATTAAAACAATAGTGGCCTTTGCTGGAGGATTTCAACTGGCGATTATATAAGGCTGATTTTATTATTTAAGAATATTATTATACTACACTTACGTCTCAGTCTTCTGGCTTGGTGGCGCAGTGGTTAAGACGACAGGACGCCGTCCGTACTGTTACGATAGTCGCGAGTTCGAATTCTGCTGGGGCATGTATGTACTTTAAGTTTGTGATCGTGAGTGTAAATGTCTTTATAGGCAATAGTAGAAAATACGACAAAGAATCACCATCCCAGTCACCACAGAAACCAGGCTGGGTAAGACCTGATGTTCTAGGATGGTCTCTAATAATGCCGAGGATCGTGGTTCGGAGCCCACGTTAAATTGTTGGTCTAGTCCAGATAAACCTTCGATGGTAAAAGGAATATTTTAAAATATATAAAAAGAAATAAAGTAATAAAACATTAAATATTAAATAATAAAGTAATAAGACGTCGTTGATCTATTTAATGTTGTACTAAATAGTTCCTTCGTGATTAAAATTAAAGGCACATGTTCGATTGCCTCGAAAAAAAATCCGCGGAAAAACATATGTTATAATTTGTAGTTCGATTGGGAAGGCTCTCAATTCACTTTCATTAAAAAATATTCTATTGATTTCAATAGTGAATTTGAACACATTTTCCTTTTCGATTAGGTTACTAATCTAATCTGGTAATTTGAAAGGTTTACCAATCTGGAATAAATTAATAAAATGAATAAGTAAATTAATGTAATTTGTTCGTCACATTGTACTGTTTCCAATTGTATTTAGGGTTAAATTATAAATGTTTGGCCTCATGTTTCTATCTCTTGTATTCATTTAATTTTTTTCTATAGTTTCCACTCATACATTAAGTTCAATAGTTATCAAGAATAATTTGAATCAACTGATTGATAGATTCATCCAATATCGAGTAATTGCCCTGTTAAAGAAACCTTTAAATCAATTTATATGTTGTGTAATACACCGGATGAGATACGACCTTATATTGCATTATAATTATATACGCAACCGATGGGGATTGCACAATAATCAAAATGGGAGAGTTGGAAGAGAGGAAAAAAGGAGAAGGCACGCAACGAAAATGACGACGCCAAAGAGAAAAGCACGAATGTCGAGGCCCCTTTAATCATGCTAATGGGCAGGGCCTGCAGCCTCGTCCGTTAAACGGCCCAGAATCTTCGGAGTCGCGCTGCAACTACACACAACGGTTCAAGTAATTCCGCATTTCTGTTGAAATGATGAACCCGCCGCCGATGATCCGTTAGACGGGAAATCGGCTTCGCAGATGCCTAATAAAGATGTTTCCTGAAACTTTGATGAATCACAGGTATTTCTACGCGATATTCTCCATAATTATTTCTCGAAGCAATATATATAAGTTACTTTACAATTGATTACTTCAAGATTTTGCACTGGGCTGTTATAACTTCTTCAGCCATTTTCCATTTTCTGTTGCCCTATGTTTAATTGATCTTAAAATATTTCCATAATTTAAACTCAATATCATATTTTATTGGATTGTTATTGAATGTCAAGCAATTTTTAAAGCTTGGAAATAAAAAAGTTAGTGATGGCGAAGTTTTACATATAAACTTATTATGTATTCTTATACTCAGATCATTTTATCAATTCATTTATTGCAACAGTTGTCGTTCGACCTTCGTAGAGTAAAGACGTGTTTGGAGCGACGGTCAGTGTAATAAATTTGAAAGTGTACTACCTGTGCCACAAATGCGATTTTAAAAAATAAGTAAAAACCGTGACGACAATAACAGTGTTAAAACTGCGCGTTAAATGTTTAGTGAAAATGTGTTTAAAACGATGGTCACTGCAATAAAGTAACAAAGGTAAAATTTTGGGGGCTGTTAAGGGTCGGAGGTGCATCATCTGTACCACAAATGCGGCGTTATAACGGTTCTGAAACAAATACCGGTACTGAAATTTTTGTAAAAACGTGAATTAAACTATTCATTAAATAAAAATGATTAATAGAGAGAACCAGAGACTAAATGAGATGGAAACACAATCCTCAACGTCAGGTGAAGCTTATCTGGCACAACAGAATCAAATCTTTTGTCAAGAAAACCATAAGAGAACGCAAAATGAGCAAGCTCTCTATAATGCGTATATTAACGAAAAAACAGCCCGACGGAATCTGGAAATTGCACTAACAAATATGCAAAAACAATTAGATGCACTACAACTCCTAATAAAAAACCAAAACACATACAATCCAACTAGCATTCCCGTAGTGAACCAGTGCACTGAAAACAAATTGCCTGTAAACTATGAAACAGACGAGGAAGAATTGCAAAAAGAAGTAGGCTGGATAACAGTTAAAAGAAATAAGAAACGAAAAGCAAACTACACACCTGAAGCTTCACCACAACAACCAAAAACCATTAAAGCACAAGAATTGAATAAAGAAATAAAAGTGCCGAGACCACCTCCAATTATAGTAAGTAATGTCACAGACTTTGACTTGCTATATGAAACAATGAAAACAAATAATATACTATTTAGAGCAACAACATTAAACAATGGACAAATCAAATTAAACGCCGAATGTCGTAAAACTTTTACGAAAATTGCTGAGTGCTTGGAATTCCTAAAATTACAATGGCACTCGTATGAAGATAAGCAAACCAGAGACATTAAAGTAATGGCAAGAGGGCTTCCACCGACAGCTAAAACTACTAAAATAGTGGAAGAGTTAATAAAAAATGGACTTAAATGTACTGACGTCACAAATATCCTGAAAAAAGAACGAAATAAAAATAACAATGGAGAAATAGTTGTCCAGAAGAAGCCTTTACCACTGTTTATGTTATCATTCCAACATAACACGGACATAAAAGCAATTTATGAAATTAAACAAATTCTAGGAGTCGAAGTAAAAATAGAACCTCTTAGAAAGGCAAATCTTGTGCCACAGTGCAAGAGATGCCAATTACATGGACACACACAAAAATTCTGTAAAAGGGAACCAAGGTGTGTAAAATGCTCAGGAAAACACATCACGGGAGAATGCAAAAAACCCAAAGGAACAAAAGCGAAATGTGCGAATTGCAATGAAGCGCATCCAGCAAGCTACAGAGGATGCGTAGTTGCGAAAACATTCCAAGAGAGAAGAAATAAAATCAGTCAGGCTAAAGAGCAAAAAACAGTGACTCAAAATAAACAACCAAAAATGTACAACGAAATCAACGATGAAATGACCTATGCTCAAAGCATAAACCAAACCGCTCAAAAAGAAACAAAAAAAGAAGACGTTACAACCAACGAACTGCTATTGAAACTTATAGCAAAGCTGGACAACCAGGAAAAGATTATTGAATCGTTTTCTGAAAGATTACTTAAACTCGAAAACAATAGGGCGGTGGCCTCAAGAACTAAAAATGGCAAGTAAAGACATCCGCATCGCAATTTGGAATGCTAATGGGATTCAGAAACATCACGCTGACCTACAAGTATTCCTAGAATTGCAAAAAATAGATATTTGCTTAATATCTGAAACCCATTTGACAAAGGAATCCTTTATTAAATTTAGAGGATATTACTTTTACCACACCATTCATCCAGCTAACACAGCAAGAGGAGGAAGTGCAATAATAATAAAAAATAATATATGCCATCATCAAGAACCCGGACTCAGTTTAGCAGAAAATCAGGTAACGGCAGTAACTGTTATATCTAGCAAATACAGGGTTACATTAGCTTCCATATATAGCCCTCCAAGATACAACCAAAAAAAAGAAAATTACTTGAATGTTCTAAACAACCTAGGAGAAAAATTTATAATCGGTGGTGATTTCAATGCTAAAAATACAAGATGGGGATCTAGAATGACGACAACTAAAGGTAATGAATTACATAAAGCAGCTGCTGAGCTAGGGTGCAGTTACATGTCGACAGGAAAACCAACTTATTGGCCTACCGATCCAGAGAAAACTCCAGACCTGTTAGACTTCTTTATAGCTAGAAACATAACCACTAACTACATGGAAGTTGAAGAAAATTTTGACTTAAGTTCAGATCACACACCTGTGATTTTGACGCTGAGTGAAAACATTATAAGAAAACAACAAAACCCAACATTAACCAACAAGAGGACAGACTGGGAAGGATTTGTTGAAGAAATAAACAATCGAATTCAACTAAATGTTCCCCTTAAGACAGAAGACCAATTAAATTATGAAACCGAAAAATTCGTTGCAGACATCCAACAGGCTGCTTGGAATAACACTCCAGAAATTAAAACTTCAACCAAAGGAATAAATTACCCGAAAGAAATCAAGGAAATGGTAGCTGAAAAACGAAAACTACGGAAAAAATGGCAGCAAAATAGAACACCTGAAAATAAGAATATCTTAAACAACATAACACAAAGGTTGAAGAGGGAAATTTTGGAAATTAAAAACAATTCCATAAATAACTATCTACGAAATTTAACAGATGACAAGAACACAGACTACTCGCTCTGGAAAGCCACTAAATACCTAAAACGATCCTGTCTACATAGTCCTCCGATAAGAAACATGCATGGAAGTTGGGCACGCAGCAACCTGGAGAAAGCAGAAGCATTCGCTGACCATTTAGAGAAAACTTTCAAACCAAACGAAAGTGAAATTGAACATACTTTACCGGACATAGACGGCGAAAATTCGACAATTCAATTAACAACTCCGAAAGAAGTCACCAACGTTATTAAAACTAACATCAAGCCAAATAAATCACCAGGCTATGATTTAATAACAGGGCAATTGCTGCACAATCTGCCAAGAAAGGGTATTATAAAGCTCACTAACTTAATCAATGCAGCATTTCGACTGAAATATGTCCCAGACGTTTGGAAAATGGCTGAAATAATAATGGTTCCAAAACCTGGAAAATCACCAAATGATATAAAAGCTTATCGACCTATCTCACTGTTACCGATGATAGCTAAGGTATTTGAAAAGCTCCTCTTGAAAAGATTAAAACCAATTATAGAGAGAAAAAACCTAATACCAACACACCAGTTTGGATTTATTACCAAACATTCAACGATTGATCAAGTGCATAGAATAACAGATGTTATTGAAAAAGCCTATGAAGATAATAAAGTATGCTCAGCTGTATTCTTAGATGTAGCACAAGCTTTCGACAAGGTATGGCACAAAGGCCTCGTCCATAAGCTACAGAAAATATTACCGAAGCAACACACCGAACTATTAAAATCTTACATCACAGCCAGAATGTTTAGAGTGAAACAAGAGGAAGCTTACTCTACAATAAAAGAAGCTAAAGCAGGTGTACCACAAGGAAGTGTACTGGGGCCAATTCTGTACCTACTTTATACATGTGATATACCACAAATCGAAAACATTACAATGGCTACATTTGCTGATGATACTGCTATTCTTGCTGTCGGAAACAATAGCGAAGAAGCAACCCGAAAACTACAACAGGCTACTGACGCTATAAATAAATGGACCCAAATCTGGAAAATACAAATTAACCAAAACAAATCTGTGCATGTTCAATTCACCTATAAACAGGCCGCGCTTACACCATTGACCATAAACCACACTGTCATACCATACAGCAATAATGCTAAGTATCTCGGAATGACACTTGATGCAAAACTACGGTGGAAGGAACATGTCAAAAAGAAAAGAAAAGAACTTGAGTTAAAATATAGAAAAATGTATTGGCTAATTGGAAGAAAATCTCAATTAACTATACATAATAAATTACTTCTATATAAACAAATATTAAAACCTATATGGACATTCGGAATACAATTATGGGGATGTTCCGCAAAAAGCAACATAAATCTAATACAAGTTTTCCAGAACAAAGTCCTAAGAAGCATCGTAGGTGCACCCAGATATTACCGGACCATTTATTTACATCGAGATCTTCAGATACCGACTGTCAATCAAGAAATTAAAAGAATTGCAAAGAGACATGAGGAGAGACTTCACTCTCATGTTAATTTCGAAGTATTACAACTCTTGGACAACACCAAAACCGGACGCAGACTCAAAAGGACCAAACCATTTGAACTTGTGTAGTGTGTTGTAGTGTAGTGCAGTGAGGTGCATTAGAAAAAACTCAAAGTGTTAAAACAATTATTATTATGTTAGAGACTATGTAGGACTGATGAGTCCTATTAGATATATACCTAGATTTAAGCTATTATAAGGACAAATTGTAGGTTAGTCGGCAACGACTAGTAACAATGTATATAATTATAAAAAAAAAAAAAAAAAAAATTTATTGCAAATACAAAATTGGTACAATATATATTAATTAAAATATTTTTATCATATCTTTTCATTATATCATTTATGTTATCTGGGAATGCATTTCGATCGACGTATGACATGGAAAAAAACATATAGTTGCAAAGCGCACACATCTTGGGCTTAAACTAAACCAAATGTATTGGCTGATAGGGCGTAAATGTATATTATCATTAGATAACAAGGTTTTGCTGTATAAGTCAATACTTAGGCCCATTTGGACCTATGATATTGAACTGTGGGGTACTACTAGCAAATCTAACATAGATATCCTCCAGAGGTTCCAGTATAAAGTGTTGCGAGTCATCGTCGATGCCCCATATTAGGTGTCTAACAAACTGAAAGTACTCTGAAAGACTATTAGTGCATCCCAGTGCACTCGCTAAACAATTAAATGTTCGCGATGACAGTGAAGTGGGTAGGATCAAACGCAAACTGCCCTACGAACTGTTTAATAGACACATAGAGTGAGATTTAATAATATCTAGAATAAGCTAGAATAGTTTTTAGAATAAGTTAGGAAATACTTTAAAATAATCTAGAATAGTATGTAGAATAAGATAATTATAAGTCGTACAGTAGATCATTTACAGAAGTGATCTACTACATGTCAGGATAGTTATATTATATAACTAAAATCATATAATAATACTTATTGCCTACGGCAGATTGTTGACGTTTTAGGCGATTAATAAAAAAAATCTTTTATTTCTCTTAAATGAACTGCTGTTTATTCGAGAACGGCTGGACCGATTTTGCATTATTTGTAGAAGTCCAGGGAAAGTTTATGTGGTGAGAAAATATAGAATAATTGGGACAAAACTAGTAAAGACAACAATTTTGTTTTCCCATACAAATAGTCACTCTCATCAATAGTTTCTCTGTAACATCGTTGTTCGTTGTCAAACATTTATGAAATAAATTATGAACATTTATTTCATGACTAAAAATGTTCAATACTGATGAAAACTATTGGTTCATTGATTAGATTAGATGATTAATATAATGACGTTTTCTAATTGCGGTCGAGTAAACATTTACCAAGGATAGATAGTTAGAATAGATACCATATATAGTTGAATAAGTTAGATTCTGCTTCTTTTTGTAAAGTAGCTCGTACTGTAGAAGAACGCAGGAATACATCGTACATCGCCGGTTTAGTTGGCGCTGTAGTAAAGGCGACAGGACGATTCTCCAACTGTTGCGATAGTCGCGGGTTCGAACCCTGCTGGGGCATGGTCGTAAATTTATGTTTGTGATTGTTTAATATTTGTGATTGTCCTAGATAAGAGTGCAAAATTCGACAAGGAATATGATCCCAGTCACACCAGTAACCAAGTTGGGCAAGACCGGATGTCTTCTGGGATGATTTTTAAGTTGGTCACTCGCCAGTCGGTAGGTTTAATGCCGAGGCCTGAGGTTCGGAACTTACGTTAAGCTGTAGGTACACTCCAGATAAACCCTCGTTGATAAAAATGATACTTTAAAATGTATTTAAAAAAACCGTATATCGATTTTTTGGCTACTGATCTTAATTATTGCGGTATTCAAGATCAATGCAAGTGTTACATCTGTAATTTTATCATTAGAACTTTAGATAAAACAAATAATTTCTGTATATATGTATTTTTATGTGTATATATGCATTGGGATTCATATGAAAATTTAAAAATAGTATTTGAGGTAAGGTAATGAGGGTCGAATGCCTCTTATTATCTCATTTCATTATTTTTGACATAAGTTCTAAACCAACACACATATATAGAAAAGCATCAGTTTTTCAAAAAATCCGAAAAGGAATATACACACAATTCGCAAATAATCATAATCGGGAAGAATAAAAACATTAAGAAGTATTTAAAAAAAATCAACTCAATTAGGAAAGGAAAAAATCATATTGATGATGTTACCTCTTCAAATGTGAATTTGCAAAAACACGCCCTATGGTGATTGGTACAGGCTCAATGTTCAAGAAGGCATTCTATCGATAATTTTTATTATTAGTCTATAGTTGTATGTAAATACACAAACTATTTCAAATACTCTTGTGAAAAAACATAATCACGTATTGTATGAAAATAAATATAGGTTATAATACATAATAATTAAATATTCTTATTCTGGTTATCATTGCTACAATATTATTATCCCCCTACTCTCATTAATAGTAAGAGTACAGTGTCTCTTAAAATGATTGGAGTTTTATCTTTAATTGGTACCAATTTCCTCGTAGTTCTCTACTTTATATAATAATCTCAATAAATATTTGTCCACTTTTGATGAAATAAAATTGTTGGAAATTTTATAGAAAAGTTACATGCAAATAACAATAGTTTACAATCGAATATTAAATTGAAATTGAAAATTGTACCCATATAATAGAAGTTCCTTCGGTTGAAATGAAACTCGATCGTGGGCCGATAGTAATATCGAAATAGAACGATTTATTTCCGATCGGGCAGCGGTCGAACAAAGCAGAAAAATCCAATAAAGCCAACGGCGATGACGAGAAAACTGGCACTGCCAGGAAATCACCTCCAACGGCAAACACCGACAATAAACGAGCACAAAAAATTCTTCGCGGTCGGTATAAACGTAAGGCCATGTTCCTACGTCTTTGATGTTGTCTCTCCGGTAGGTCTGTTTTTCTGTATATTCGAAATCGACAAATATTTATTCAATCAAATAAAGGCTAATAACCCATCCTGTATAAAGCAGATGCTTACCTGGTTAAAATCCATTTACAATATTTACCGAACAATCGAAAAATTGTTGAAACAGTTATACAAATGTTAAGTTCAGTAAAATTTTAAAAATATTATTTTTTCTTACAAATTTATTAAAAATGTAATTTTAATCAATCTTGGAATACAAAATGTATTTTTTTGTGTAAACTAATTTCTAAAAAGTTCATTTTAATTATAGTTTTATTTTGGATAGTACAATGAGTACAAATTAGTTTGGTCTCTTTTAAAATAAAAAATCGGGCATTTATTCTGAATGAGTTTTTAATCAGATTATTGTTTGTTGCTGGTCATTCTCTTTTTTCATATTTCCGACAGAATATTCATTAATGTAAAGTACTGCTCAGATAAAATTAACATTTGGTAAATACAGACACGTAAGCTCTCATGTTTCAAAATCTCTTGACCGATTTTTTAATTCTATAAAGTATCAATTTCAGTTTATATCGATCTCTAACGATATTCAGATTGATAAATTCTTTTCATTAGTCATTACTTCACATTCAACCTTCGACTGCGTCCTTTGCTGAAGTCAATTAAGCTTTTGAAACAACCATTAACAACTTACTCCACTTAAGTAACCATGTGATGCTATAAAAACAAGGGCTGGGGTTTATTTTATTAATGGGTGCCCGGTCTCGAACGTGTTCTTTATTATTATTTATCACTTATTTATATATAAATAAAATATATTTTATCTACTCTTTATTGTTCATGTTCCCTAGAACGGATACTATTTTTTATTTTTATAACACTGGCCTTTATAACACATTTATGCATGATAATTCTGATCTAAATTTTCGGATTAGTTCATTTTCTACTCGTTTGCCATCCTTCAGAAAACTAGCTTTTCTATTCTTTAGGAAATCGGCTACCTAATGGTGGGTACGTACCTGAGCATTCGGGGCGAATTTCGTGGGAAAATTGAAATTGCGCATGAGCAGAACTGAATTCGGCGAACATTCGTGATGAACAGGTTTCAAAACTGGTTCAAAGTCGTAGTGCACATGCACTTTGTTTAGTTCCAGTGTTCGCCACACTTTCAGCGCTTGGCGACGAACAGAACGCAGTTCTAGGAGCCGCGGATCTGGCCAATAAATTTGACCGAACGCGGGAAAAATTGGCAGGATTATGAATGACGCATGTTTTGATTTTGACAAAATAATCCTGTTTTTCTTTGTAATTTAATTATTAGGAATTTAGTTATTGTGAAATAATATGGAAAAAGTATTTCACAACTGGTGAGAGAAAAGTTAATAATAATCTCATATAAAATAATTACTAACAACAAGATAATATTAAGTTTGGCAATTGATTTTATTTAATTCATAGAACAATGCAAACATTTTAAAATGTGACGAACACATCAACATATAAAAATAACCTCTCATTAAAGGTACTATACTCAATAATCGCTTCCTAGTTATATATATCACTAGTTTGAAGGTGTTACTCATCATTTTTCCAAGATATGTTTCAAATGTGCTTGTTAGCAAGTTTATTTTTTACTTTATAATTTGGAAAGATACTAGCATAATATCCTCTTATAAGGACTGTAGCTTTTCTATCCAAATCATCTTGCACTTATCAGCTTTTATATTTTCATACTACTTAGCCATTGTGCCCTTCAAAATAGTAATAAAAACAGGTATAAATACAAATGTATACCTGTTATAATATAGTTTCTGTCCTTATCATTGAGGGATGAATGCCTGATGACACCATTTAGACATTTTGTGTCACTAAATAAAGGTAATAATCTTAATTTAAGGTTTTATTATGTCTACCTCATAGTGAAATTTACTCATATACATTCTTTTCTCTTGGGTCTGAATATATGTTCTGGTGATTTTGGATCATTTTGTAATCGTTACAGAATTTAAAACGAGAAATTGTAAACGTTTGAAATTTCTTCGTGAATCTATAAATAGAATACTAAAGCCGTATGAACATAACAATTTTATGTTATATTCTTACCATAAACTTCAAACGAGTTGAATTTCCATATTATTCATATTTTTTTCCTTATCATATCGTTTTTTGTGTTACCGGCCATACTTACAATAATTTGATAATACAGACGAGATTGATGAACACAGACGGTACATATTATTACAGCAATAAACATTGCTTTTTAGGAAAAGAACACTACACGTACCCTCGAAAAATGATTCAAAAGACATTTTATTTTGGCATGCCATTGTGAAAAGTATGGTTATAAACAAAAGAAAACAGGGTTCCGAACCAAACGATGAAAACCGTCAAATGAATTTTAGAGACTGAAACTTTCCGAGAAGAATCGAATGCCCCACGAATTGATTGTTCCTGATGAATCATGGAGTATTTTGGATCATCCTTAGTGATATGTTTTATATCACTTGGAGATATTTGAGCTATGTCAGGGATATGCAACTGTAGCAGACCTGACATTTATATAATTGTACAAATCGAACCAGAATCTTGTACAATAGAGCCTTGGTTGGAGTGAGCAAATTGATTTTATTATTACTTGTTTATGGCATGTTTTGACTTGTTCTTCTTTTAATCAACATTTAATTCGCACGCAAATGTGTTTTTCCTCAGTTGTGTGTACATAGCTTTCTGAGACAAATAAAATTAGCCAAAATATTACTCACACAATTAATGAGGATTCTATATCTTATTGAGCACAATTTCATATGTTCCATAGTGGTGTCAATCTACGTGAACCAACAGGATATTACTGAACTATAGTATCATCAGATAGATGTTAAACTATTTAAAATGGCTATACCATAGTAAATATCCCGTTGGATTATTTCAAAAACAATTCAACAAAATGTAACATGTTACAACTAAAAATATTGAAAAAATGAATTAAAAGAACATTTGACGATACTCTTTCATGATGTACATAAATTTGTTTTTAATATTGGCTATTTCGAAAACTCATACAATCTCCATATAAAATATATGTTCTTTCTAACTAAAAATCGTCACAATAATATTTTTTTAAATAGCATCCTGTAAGAATACAAACCAAAACTATTCTTTATTTTCCCATTTTAACCACTCTAATTCAAATTAAAGTTCAATTATACTGAGACAAAAACATCAAGACTCATATACAGTTAATGGCACAGATTGCGGATGTTCGATTTGTTAAAATACTGATATTAATAAGAAGAAATAGCGCTATAACAAATTAGAGATGAAGAAATATCTCGTTAACAACCCAATTTGGTAGAAGATACGTCAAATAGATGAATAGCAGCAAATTTCCGGTGAAGAGCATCGTCATTAAGCAATTTCACTTTTCGATTTCGAGTTAATGTTCACATTCAATTAAGAGAATGGGTTATTTACTTTTCTTACAATTAGTACATATCCGTTTTTATTAGCGAATTAATATTAATATGAATTATTAATATATTATATGAACTTGTTGATTTGGGATGGGTGTATAATCAATTATTTAGATAATATGTATTATTTCCAGTCACTATTATTTTTTTATATATATTTTAAAGTCTCTTTTTACCAACTATGGGTTCATCTGGACTGGACCTACTATTTAACGTGGGCTCCGAACCACGGTTCTCGGCATTAAGCCTACCGACTGGCGAGTGACCAACTTAGAAATCATCTCAGAAGACATCCGGTCTTACCCAGCCTGATTACTGACGTGACTGGGATAATTTTTCTTGTCGGATTTTACATTCCTGCCTAGAACAATCACAAATATTAAACAATCCCCAACAGAATTCGAACCCATGGCTATCGCAACAGTAGGAGGACCGTCCTGTTGCCTTTATCACTGCGCCACCAATCCGGCTAGTCACTATTATTATTTCTTATATTTACACTATCTTAAAAATTCATGACATTTCATTTTAACCCACTTTTCGTTAATCTTTTCAAATATCGGTAATATTAGAAATTTATAAGTATAAACGTATATACATTCTTATCTTGATTATAATATTCAAACAAGCCCTATTTTCATATAATTTTCCATAAATATTCCTTTGTTCCATAGTCGTCCATAAAATTAGTATTACTAAATTATATTTTACGAATAATTCATACCTTACACGCGTATTTTCGTATTTTTTACTTCTAATTTTCTTTATTGACTAACAAATCATTATATAAACTAATTGTGGAATAATGTAAACATAGTGTTGAACTAAAAAATCTACCTAATAATATCTATTAGCTGAAAATGTCATTTTGAACCGTTTTAATATTATGGTCTCATTGTTTGTCAGGCAAAAAGGAAGAATTTTCGATTGCGTATTATGACTGGCGATGAAAAGTGACTCGACAATGTCAAGTGCAAAAAGTTATGGGTTAGGCCTTTTGATTACCATTTGTTCAAATCAGTGCAGTATGGCTTGCCCTGCACGCGATTTCGAAACGTTGTTGAAGTGCGAAGAAGATCATTTTATTTCTAGAATATTTTGTTTCCATTAACATTTTGTGAATAATCGTCATCTCAGTCAATACAAAATAGAATTGTTTCTTTAATGTGTAATATTTGTCTTCGTATCTTGTACAGCTTCGATTAAATCCTACCGTGTGTTATTTTTAAAAAGGAAGAAGCAAGCATCCGCAGATTACAATCTAGTTCAACTTTCAATTTCAGAAGTATCATCGCATCAGATAAGGTCGGTTATTTTTTTAATAGTTACTACACTGATCAGAATTTAGTACGATCTAAAAAGCGTAATTTTGTCCGTTTTCTTATTTTGTAATACCAACCTATTAATCAGAAATGAAGATAAAATGAGCGACATTACAAAAATTCTTAGTGTTTTAACGTTCTGCTCAGTGGACAAATATTTTTATATTATATGCATGACATGTAGAAAATTACCTCATTAAGTAATCTCCTATGCTAAATATTGTCTGAATTAGCTATTCTAAATCTTAGTCTATATACGAATATATCCTATAAACAAATGGGATGGTGTTAATGGTGGCGTTGTCCAACATTTAGCTGATTAGTGAACTAAGTGGGGCGCACTAACACTCTTTTAAAGTACTTAACACAATAATTTTGAATCTCGCTCATTCTGGGTTCCAGAGGGATATCATTTCATCAGAGACATAGTACAGATCATGCACAAAGGCACGCAACATTTTGCTGTGAACACCTTGTATGATAGCCATATTAAACTAGGTAGCAGTATTCCATAGTTAAATTCCATATGACCAATTAAAGGTGAGGATTCGTATAGCAATACCTCGTTATCAAATGATAACTAGGATTTGCGGCCGAAAAGCCAATACATTTGATATAGTTTAGTCTAAGTTGTTTTCGTTTAACAAGTATGTGCTTCCAGTTAAACATCAGTCTAGATGAATACCAACATATTTAGCATATTCGTATTTAGCAAGTCCATATTTATTTTGTTTACAAGTCAAGTTCAAGCCCAAATTAATGTTTTGGAATAATTTTTTTAAATTATATTGTTAGATGCTTTTCAGGTTAATCATTTCAACAGTATATGCATCCAGAATGATGAGCATGATCGATGTTTTTAATTTTACTATTTTCATGGTATGTTTTCATAAATACTAACAAACTGTCTGTTTGTAATATTTACAAATAAGATTTTTCATAGTGTCAAATAACTTGAGCGACTTATAGTTTGCGTGTAGTAATCCTGTCTAAGTACCAATTTCTTAATAATTAATATATTAGATTCCTAATGTATAAATAAGAAAGGAAACCAGTCATACATAGATGGTTTTAATCTACAATAATTAGTATTGTTATGCTCCGTATAAGTTTACGATATCTTTTAAATGAAGACCAGGCGAATCATTGTGGCAAAAACAGTTCCATTACGGGGTTTACCGAGCAGCTCGTAGCAAGAACCGCTTCTTCCCATGCATTCATTCGGTTTAATCCGATTACCCGACATTAAACCTTCATAAATACGACGTTTTGCTTCCTTTGACTGATTAGGTTTTGACAAAGATAATGTCGTCGATTAATTATTCGATTTTATACCGTTAATAGCAAAGGCACCTTTCCATGTTCTTTTATGGTTATGAACTTTTTTATTTGTTAGGGCTTCAATTTTTCACTTAAATTATTAAAAAACAGGATGTCACAAATCCGTTGAAATTGACTTATTTTTTAAAATATTGGACTAGTTTCCTAGTGAGTTACTTTTATTTTCACTGTAGCCTTAGTACGAGGATGAGACACTGATTAAAACGGGCATAAAATATTACAGTTTTAGAGTAAAACCTTTACTACAAAATAACTCATTTATTCATTTACTCATAGTTTTATTTCAAAGGCAAAAGACTTGAATGACAATGAAATCATTATTTCTACATAAAAGCAATTACATGAGTAAACAATAGCCACTGAATTAAATGATCCTGATAATTGAGTGAAATGTCATTAATTTCATTATTTATTTTATTATCAGATAGAAATGTCACATTGACACTAAGGTGAAAACAAAGTCCTTGTTATTTGTGTATAAATTATAATGATACTAATTTAAACATTTTAAGGATCTTACGAGAATCTGAAGGATTTAGTGAATTTTATCAATATATTCGAAGAAAGAATTATTTTCTTTTTGTTTTAATTTGATTGATTTAAGATATAAAATATATATAAAATTTCATCCAGTTAAATGTCAAATTTTGGGAACCGCTGCGAACAATCACTTTGTAATTTGTCAAAAAATGCCCATTAGACTTGGCGATAAGTTCCGAGTACTGTCCTAAGAAGCAATTTAACAATTAAAATACATTTAATCGGCTTTAATTTTACAGCTTTTGTTGTAATTTTTTGTTTTAATTATATAATATTTGTTAAATTGTCAGTTTAAATATGTCAAATCTGGTCAATTTATATTTTAGACATATCCGGCTTATTTTCTAACAAACATTTCTTAAATTAAACTTTTAACATCCGACAGGACTTTATTAGAATATTTGGTGTTCCCGTATCCTATAAATCCTTATAGCCCTTATAGATGTCTCTCAGGATTAATTTAAAGAACCAATAAAGGGGTGACAGTGAAATGCTGGTTGCTGTCCAAATTTGCTTAAGCATTTAGACAAACATTTAGATATCGTGTTAAGTTTCAGATCCAATTTGTAGAATTATTGAAGTATAAATTGAGTTTTTAATTACTATGCTTTAGTTTTCTTATAGTATGAATATTTTAAGTTATATGTTTAAGTGTATGTTAACATGGTAAGCGAATGTTGTGGATTCCTTTTTATCAACATTGAACATACGTATATAACTTGAATTGAAATATATGTGTATATGTTCTTGTTATGTCTGGGTAGTGGTAATTTATTTCATCAATACTTCATCAAAGTTTGACAATGTTAATTGCAAGTTATCTTGATAGTTTAAAGTATAAACGTCAGACACGTATACACATATTCAAATATTTAAAATGTTTTTAAATATTTTTATTAATTGTATGACCAAATATTGTGTTAAAAATTTTGGAAAGTGTACTTCTGGACTCTTCATACAGTATTCATTATCCGCATTGCAGAGTCATATGGTTTGAGAAGTATTGAAGATAGTAGAGTACCGGAGTATATAAGGAAATACCAGAGTATTGACATCTAATGGATTACCTGCTACTGTAAATCTCAACGAGATCTAGTTAGAGCATGTGTGGGAGTTCAAGTACTTAGAGCCAGTAATACGATGGAAATGGTTTCAACTGCTGAAGTAATAAACTGAATGGGCCAAGCTGATGGAGCTTTTGCTTCTGTAATATGTCACGTAGGGAAAAGACGAAAATAATTAATACTAAAATCCAGCCGTTTGGAACTCTTGTATCTTGTCAGTCCTTCTGTATGACTATGGACAGTGCTACCAAATCATATGACCCAGGCTTTTCTCAAATTGTACAATGGAGAATAAAATATAGAGACCCAGGTTGAGTAAAAGGTGAAAGATGTGATAGTGGCATAGTTCTGTGGCAAAATCGACCTTTTGAATAAAAGACAACCTCCATATAATAGTAGACTTTGTTCGAGGTCAGAAGGTTTGCGGCCCATCGGCTATCAGAAGATTTGTTCAAGAATAGTCTTGCGGTGGCAACAGAAACTTATTGTAGTGGCTGAGAAGGACATACTCCCCCCCGAGCATCGTCGATGGATTTGAAAGCGTCAGAAGTTGAAATTTGGTTGAAGAAACTAGTCTTGGTGTTTATTTAAGAACATTTAAAAATTAAAAAGAGCTTATAAAAAACAAACTGAACATTACTCAGAATCAAGACGATTGGGTGATTACTAATTTAAGTACTTTTATCGGGTAGATAGTTTTAGCAGAGAACCGAATATTGTGTCAAGGTGAATTATCTGATAACAGGTATACCTAAAGGTTTATAAACGTATTTCTTATTGGTCCTTGTCACTTCACTGACTTTTCTCTGATGTATAAGGAATTCAAGATAGAACCTGTAGTTGCAAACACACAGTTGCCCACATATTATGCGACCTTCTATACCACCCTCCATGGCCAGTTTAAAAACAATATGTTGGACCACCCACATATGTTTCTCAATATTCTGAAGGAAATCGACTTTTTCGGCACATTTAACTAGTTTTGATAAGCCTATCCTACAATCTTTTAATATTCCAACTCAATTTGTTCAACCAGCACTACATGCAGCCAATATTCTCACTCACTCTAATATACAGGATTTTGGAAGTATTCCCAAGGTTAAAATGTTTTGAGTTACAAAATCATCATTTGTTTCTATATTTATAAATATGTATTAATATGTAAATCAAAATTTGAATAATATATTTTAAAATAACTAGTAAATAGTTCATAGAATAAATTAGAGCATACCTTGACGTTATAAAGTCTATAAAAGGCATAAAATATATTAATGTAGGGCGATAGAGGAAGTATGTGATAAATTAAACACAATTTTTCAGAAGGAAAACTAGGTAGGTAGATAGGAATTCCTTTTCCAGCTTAAGCTAATGGGATGGTTATTCTTTGACCGTAATTATTGACCATATTACTGTATATGGAGATATACAGTTATAATGTACGAGAAATATCGTTCGGCTGGCATCGAGATAATTGCATAGGTACTAGTAAAATGGTCCGCAAACGTACTTAAATAAATATCATGAGGATCGAGTTTATGTCACTTTTTGCCGCTTACAGAAGTTTCGGTTTGTGGGCGAAAAGGCCGGTGAAATTCATTTATCAAATGGCAGAATGTCAACATGTGTCTTATTTTCCCTTCACGGTAACATGATACCAACTATGGGTCTTTCAGTATGGTAATATTTCTTTAGTTAAGAAAATAGAGATAAAATTTAACATATGCCCCATATACTATGTACTATACATAGTCCGATGTATATTATTAAATTTTAATATTAATATGAGATGTTTACAAAAGAAATAAAAAAAATATAATAGAAATATTTATACTTTAAACAAAAAAGTTAACATTAATTTTATTAGATTAATACTTTTAAAATAGTAACAATTCGATGTTTTTTGCCTTTCTTTACATAAAAATAATAGTTAAAACCATCAAAATGACAAAATGACTTAAATTGTTGATTGTTATTGCAATAATTTGAAACTGGTAATTTTAATCTTATTGACAAAGAATAAGCTGAAAGACCAAAAAGTGCGAAAACAATGATTTGTAAGTTTTATTGAACGAAAATTTGGCTCAAAATATTAAAGATTTTTCAGACAACTTAGAAGTTGATTAATCAACGGTTTATTGTGAGTGGTGATGAAAGGCAAATTTACTATGCCAGTCCCCAGAGCAAAAAGTCATGGGTTGGTATAAAGCAACCAAAAACATCGACACCGAATCCGAATCGTGTTATCTGCTGTGCCTGAGATTAGCAAGGTGTAAATATTGTGAGCTGTTAAAGGTGAATGCAACTGTTACTGTAAATGCCTATCAACGTCAATTGAACAAATTGGTATGATCCAATATCAATATCAATCCAATAATATACCTATTATCGCAAGAAAGACCAGCAATAGCGAATAATAGACGCAAAATCATCTTCTTGTATGACAACACACGGACAATTGTTGCAAAAGCTGTGGGTGGTACACTTTCTGCTGGAATGGGAAGTTCTGCCCCATCTAGTGTACTTACGAGACTTTTGATTGCCGTCTTCTGGTTTCTTATTAACTTAACTTGTTCTTGTTCTTGTTCAGATCGATGTTGCACGGCCTGTCTGGCTTACCAAAAAGTGAGAAAATGTCAAACCAAAATCATTGTTCCGATACATTATCGTTATGTAGGATATTTTGAATTTTATATATTATACCAATTTTACTCAATAATTGTCTATTTAAAGTGAAAAAGTTATCAGGGTATATGCAAGCACCTAATTCCAACTAGTACTGTCAAAAATATATATGAATGGCTCAACTATTCAAGCAAACTATCCAAATTATAGTTCACAAGTTACAGTGGTTACTAACGCTTTTAGTGATTTCTGGCTGACTTTTTCAAGTTTAATAGCGGGTTGACACGCTAGATGGAGATTTCAAACCAGATATTTAAAATAGTACTGAAACAATTTTACTTATTTATCGAATATAATATGGTATATGTATGGATATTGAATTTAAATTGTTTTATTAAACTGGTGTTGCTAAACGCTCTTGTATCCTAAAATCGGTAGATGTTTGATAACCGTAGCGTGAAATTGAGTGAGATAGCTAACACCATAAAAATATCAGGAAGTGATGCGTTGAAAATTTGCATTAAAGGTTTGAAGTAAAATTTTAAAAATAAAAATAACTTTAAAAAGAGGTAAAATTGTGAACATGCGGTTGTTTATTAAAAATCGTTGGCGATTCGGACCACTGTTTGAAAGTGGTTGCCGAAACGAATTATTTTTTAAAATGAGTCTCAAGGAGCAAAGAAGGGCAAACAATATATGGGAATGAACATATCATTCTCGAAAGGGCGAACCTGATGATATCGAATTTCCAAAAAAATTTTTTTTGTCAGATTATAGACTTATTCAGTGTTTTGACTGTAATTTAACAGGGTCTTGGTGAATACAATTGAAAATAATTTAAAAGAAAATCGGAATAGAAATTACTTTAAATATACTCTATAGCATCCGAATAAAACATGTTTACTGTTAAAATTATGTCAATTTTTATATATAAATACATACTTTATCACTAAAAATAGAACTGTGTTGGGCCGGCTTGGTTGGCGCAATAGTAAAGGCGACAGGACGGTCCACCTACTACTGCGATAGTCGCAGGTTTGAATCTTGCTGGGGCATGATCGTAAATATATGTCCGTGATTGTGTAATATTTGTGATTATCCTAGGCAAGAGTGCAAAATCCGACAAGGAAAATGATTCCAGTCACGCCAGTAATCAGTCTGGGTAAGACCGGATGTTTTCAGTTTGTTTCAGTAACCCTCGTTGGTAAAATGATCGAGTTGGTAATCGAGTAATTAAACCAATAAACATTTAAGATCTATATTCGGACTTCATGTTGCATTGTTCAAAAGGAATTTGTATTCTTTATATTTCATTATGACTGGTAATAATAATATTAGATAAGAAATGGACTACCATTTAGTTGTGTCCAAAAAGTCATTAGAGCAGTATATTCCATTTTCCAGGTATGTACTGATGACGTCTATAGTGCGATGTAATTTTTCAATTGTTCCATGATCCTTTAGGGTAAATGATGTGGCTCGGTGAATGGAGGTAAAACGAAATGAAACAGTGGTGTTTACATTATGTGACCGTTATTCATTGGCTATATAAAAAATGTGAAAAATACAAATGATAAAACGGATGACAGCGGTGTTACCTGGAGACGAGGCTTGGGCAGTCGATGGTGGCGCGTCTAAACCAAACGATGGTTGAGCACTGAATGAATGGAAATAGCCTTCAATAACATCCCAGATAAACGTCACGGGGTTGCCAGTTATTCGTTATCGGGTTCTAGTTGGCGCTGCTGGCACCCCGCCCCTGTTCAACATCTGAGATTACAATTCTGAGTATTTTGTAGACCGTTATTCCATGATGTAAAATTCGACATGCCTCAAGGTCGCTACAATCCTATCGGAATCCAAAATGGTAGGTGGGGTTTATGCTGTTCAGAGTGATTTTTCCATAACTTCACCAATTACTGATAGTGGGATTATAGGTCTATACGATTGTAGGTCCTACCTTGATGGTTTTCTCTTAGATTGGGCACCATTACGACT
The DNA here is from genome assembly GCF_030347505.1 of Rhynchophorus ferrugineus. Taxonomy (NCBI): domain Eukaryota; kingdom Metazoa; phylum Arthropoda; class Insecta; order Coleoptera; family Curculionidae; genus Rhynchophorus; species Rhynchophorus ferrugineus. The sequence goes on from NW_027472580.1 coordinate 50,751,341, forward strand.
TGGACAATTTTTCATTGCCCTGGGAAATGTTTAAGCTTAAGGCAAGCATTGAATATTTTGAGTAGGCATGATGTAGTAATGTAACTTGCCAAGATAATTTGATATTGGTGGCTAAATTGGTGTCCGAATACCATCACTGATCTTGATACCAAACACTGAATAATATACAACATATTCACAGATGTCTCCAGAGTCTCTCCTTTTATTTAAAATCCTCTATGGCGTATTTATACAAGTGAAAACTATCAACAAAATAAGCTATTAAGTTTTTTATCCATTTTTCGATCCTTGATTAATTTAAGTATCATTAAAGCCAATAAAAAATGAAAAATCCAAGGTAGTATAACGCCTTAACATTAGCCTTAAGTTTTAAATCCGTATATGTTAAAAATACACTCGCGCTAAATAACTTAAAATTGGCCTTAATCAACCGACATTTTATCACCTTATAATCGAAAAATCTATAAATACTGATCGCCAATTAAAAGAGATTCTCGATTGCGGCACGGTCAATTAGGAAGGACGAGCAGCAGCAAATCTCTTAATAAGTCGCGCTCACTTGTCGAGAACAACCCGACCGACAACCAAGATCTATAAAGATATTGGGAAAAAATACACGTACATAAAGTGACCAGCTCAGGTCTAATCATCGTTGACATGATCTCTCACTGATGGCCACGCGATTCACTAACACAAATGAAAGGTGGAAAGGTACAACGTTTATTATTAAAGAGATTAAATCCTTCTTTAACATGAAATTAAATAGCCACGTTGCAGCTACTATAAAAACTATACGATGTTTTTATGAAATACGTATAATATTCAATGTATTTATCAGATCAGTTTTTTAAGTACCAAATAATTTTAATTATAATAATATTGAGAATAAATAATTTACATATTGATTTATGTTTAAAGCAAGGTTGACATAAAGCACTTCTAAAAAACTTCTTCATTTTCTGGGTATATGTATATTTTTATGGTACATGTAGATGTATTTTTTCTAAATACTAAAAAAGTAGTAAACTTTATAATATATTTTTAGAGACTACTAAATATATTAATAACTTTACTTTCAATGAGATGCTTTGTTTAATAAGTTCAAGTTGAAGAAAATGACCAACAATTTATTGCATTCCAGTCAGGCAGCTTATCCTTGCAATAAAATTCACATATTTGTCTCTCACCTCACTTTTGTGGCTTTATGGAGTGATTTCCTTAGCTCGCGATGTTACAATTTGAATTGTGATGTATCTGCGCAATTTCTAAAAGGCTAAGCTTAAACTTTTAGGGTAAATGATGTGGCTTGGTGAATGGAGGTAAAACGAAATGAAACAGTGGTGTTTACATTATGTGACCCTTATTTATTGGCTATATAAAAAAATGATGGCAGCGGAGTTACCTGTTGACGAGGCTTGGGCAGTCGATGGTAGCACGTCTAAACCAAACGATGGTTGAGCACTGAATGAATGGAAATACCCTTCAATAACATTCCAGATAAACGTCTCGGGGTTGCCGCCAGCTATTCGTTATCGGGTTCTAGTTGGCGCTGCTGGCACTCCGCCCGTATTCAACATCTGGGATTATATTTCTGGGTATTTTGTAGATCGTTATTCCACGATGTAAAATTCGACATGCTACAAGCTAAAACACGCAATTTCAGAATTTTTCGATTGATACGTTTTGATTCAACAACTTTTCTGTCTTTCCTGAGTCGGCCATTCGATTGAAGTGAAAAGTTTCTGATGTATGTAGGGATGGAAATGAACTCATTATGTTATGTATATTAAAACCACTTAGATAAACCCATAAAGGATTATTAAAAGTGTATTTTTAATTTTAAAACTTTTCATAACTATTCACGTTCTATTACAACAGTTAATCACTATGGATAAGTCTTTTGAGTTTGTCATTATGAAATCGATCAGAATCGGTCAAAGACTTAATTGTTGGACTCTGAAATTATTACAATAATCTTTTATGCAAGCTGGATGTCAAAAGTTCTGAAAAAAGATCTGGTATACAAAAGAACAATCATACAAGTTAAAAATCTAATGAAAACATTAGTGAACTGAAATTTAAATTGAATTATTGGCTACAATTTGGAATAGTGTAGATGCAATCTATAACGATTGTGAAACGTCGACTAGTTCTGAAAAAAAGAAACATGAATGGAAAACAATTTTTGTGGGGCGAATATTTCAGGCCATAATATCGTGTTTGTCTTATTTCACTCCAACATATTAAATTTCTATTAATATGTTTATATTTCGTGGATATAAGTTACGTCGTCTGACTACTAAGTGACTATTAATTCGATGAAATCTGTAAGACAATGTTATGCGTTCAAGATATGATGACAAGCGCTTCAACACAATCGATGACAAGCGGCTACTTCTTTCTACTGAAACCATTTTTTTATTTAAATAAAATGTATCGTTTCATCTCATTACATATAACTACATGTATTTTGTGTTACACGTAGTACACATCACACAAGGTAGTAGTAAATTTTTTCACAAGTACCTGTAATCTTACATGTGTTTATGTAAATTATTACCGTATTAAAAAGCACCATCGATTCTAAAGAAATTTTAGAGTGGACTAATACCTCGTGTAATTTTTATCATCTGTGATCAGAATTTGATTTTTATTTTTCTTAATGGCCTACTATACTCCGTGCTCTATCATTCAATTTCTTTATTTAATCCACTACTATTCATTTATATTTCATTCAACTATTAGTTTTCTTTTTTCTTTTTGCTATATTCTGTAATTTATCTCTGGTATCTTCTCAGCACATAGCCCAACCTTACTTTATTCTCCATATCTCCGTGAAGCTTTTTTGTGAAAAATCTATACAATGTATTTTTTTCAAAGTATTGTCCATCGATAGCCATTTTCCAGTAAATTTACGGATTATATCTCGAAGGAACGATATATTTTTTGAGGCTGTGATGCCAGTTCTTGCTATCTTTATAAGTGAAGCGCTGCTCAGACAGGTCACGATGTCGGAACAAGAAGTAATCAGAAGCAAGGCCTCCAGAATAGAGCGGGTGTGGTAGCAGTTCCATTTTAAAAGTTTCCAAATATGTTTCCATGGATTTTGTAACATGTGGTCAAGTCGTCTTTTACGCGGTACTCTGCTCTAACGAATCGAATTGTAGTAGATCACTGATGCTCTAGCCATCTTCGCTGACGATTTCAGGGTGTAATGACTTGTGATGGGTGATTTTTTTGATTGCCCAGAAGTTATTTGTCTTCGGTGTAAATATCATCATTTTTAAAAGGTCGAAACCAGTATTCGCATATCGAAATCGATGAAACATGATTGTCATAAGCTTTAAACAGCATTCGACAACGTTCAGTAGCCTGTTTCTGCAAATTGATGTAAAAAAGTAAAACTTTCCGCAAATGCTATTTACTCGGTATAAATTCAGACTTTTTCAACGTACTGAAGAAATCTTCACACTTCGATAATAACACGTACCGAAAAGTAAAGCAGTCCGGCGGCTGCATCATGAAGTTGGTTACAAATATACCGTATGCGATTTAATACATTGTAACACCATGTGTTGTAAATTCTTTAAAATTAATTATATAGGTCTGATATTTCATAATCCATTATGTTATATTTGTATTCCCTTGTTTTTATTGGTTCTACTAATATTTAAGAATACCTTAAACCGTAATTTTGAAATTTAATAACTAACTTGCAACTATAAATGACATATATATAATGATATATATATATATATATAGTATAGATATATGATAGGTTGATATCATATTTTAGACCATAAATGGAAAACGAGGAAAAACGCAAAAGAACATAAATATAAGAAGCGAAAACAGGTCCGTACATTTGTATGCAAATGAGTGGCCATTAATTAAACGAAATAAAACTGTTAAAACGTGGAAATATAGTAAGCCTTAAATCTGGGTAATAAACGACGGTCTTTTTTGTACGCAAAATCCCGTAGTGCGAATTCCGAAAATGTCCAATTAGATCAGTCGACAGTTGGAAGGTGAAATATCTACGACAATGATTCACCATTCACCTGGCGGAATTAATAAGCGAGCGCGATAAAGGCGACCCGGCGGGGACCGTCCGTGTGAAAAAGACGCGAGGAAAAAAAGCGCACCGTCCGTCGACCGACGTGCAGAAAAAACGACCGGGGACGCGATACACCGGCACAATACCCCGTAATGCGAATTAGTCACGAAGAATGCACATTCGAAATGAACCATCGACGAATTCAGACGTCTAGAGATCAATCGGGAATACATTGTCGTCGGTGTACGCGAAAATATTTATCGGAAATGCTTACAAGACGGACGTGTTTTGTTTCTTATTTTTTATTGGCGCCCTCTCACTGTCTGTCGTTAGAATTTTTTATCTATATATTGTGGCGCTTAATTCGTTTTGTTTGAACATTCATTGAAAAAAAAATGATACAAGTAATACGGTGTTGATAGAATTATATCAGTTTTGAGATTATCCATTTATCTATTCACTTCTGCAATTTTTCAATTTTTATACCATGTATCAGTGAAGCCACACTGCATGGATATTATTTATAATATGTGAAATGATTTAGAAAACAAGAACGATTAAATTACTTTAAAAACTATTTCCTTACTCGTTATTTTGCCTAAACAGCTTACGGTTGTTATAAAAATAGTATTTGAGTATAGGTGATAACTTCGACCGCCAGTATTTCTCTGAAGATCTCTAAAATAGCACTGGTTCCACTCGAATTTCCTATTTTATTTTAATTTTTGTTTAATTAAATTTCCTTGCCTCTGTGGAATAATTTTCCAAGTTTTGGTGATTCCAAATTACAATCCAGAGCGACTACAATCCGCCTTTGGTGGTCGCTCACCCCGAACTGCAAGCTTCTGTCCAAATTCTAGTAGACTATGTTAATTCACAGCTTCAGTCCGCATTTGGTGACTTTATACCTTGACCTGTGATACATATGCCACACCTCCATGATCTATGGGTGTTTTTAAAAGCTTGATTTTTTCTTTTTGTAACAATAATTTATTATATATAGGGGATAGTTTAAGTCTAAGGGTCTTTGAGCACCTTCAATTAACGTTTTATGACTTTACAGATTCAGCTGCGATATATTTGATCGAACTCCACTTAACTACACCAAGGAATTGTTCGAGTAACTGCCGAACAATTGCCATTCCAACATCAACCTGTCTTCTTTTTTGATAATTAATTGTATTCCGATTAATTGAATGAATTCAAAAGAGAACAGCCTTATGATCTCTCTGGAATCCCACGGTCCGTACCAGTCATAATATGTGAAAGTTAAGAAAACAAAAACTATTTTTTTTATTTAACGGAAATAAAAGACGACTTGTTGAACGGCGATACAAATAGATACTGAGGATAAAAACATGTAAAAATTACCCCGACGTCTATTTTTAGACATTTTACTCGTAACACCGCTCAAAATAGATGATTCCTCAGGTCATAGTGCAGTCCGTAGTCAGTGCAGTACTAGTCGTATAAGGTAACATTTGTACAAGTTTATTCTGTGTACGCTCACACTTAAAACTCATGCCAATTGCAACAGTGTATTTTACCAATAAGCATCCAAATCACTAACCTCTTGAATCTAATAACTTCCTTGATGAAACTTAAATGTAAAACATAACTGTCAGACTATAGCAGTCCCCAAGTCTGGAAGGCCCCCGATATACTTGATTTTGATCTTCTCTTATAGAAGCTAAAACTCCTGCACCTTAGTCGGTTTCCACCATTTCAGGTCTTTATTTCAGTCCGTGAATGCTTTTTGTATTACTGATTTGAAATTCGTCCACTGGGTACTGTTGGGTTTTACAATTGAAGGTGATTTGCCTGCTATTTATACTTATTCTTAAGGCAATAATGTTTTAGAATAATAGAAGAATGTCTCGCCGTTTGTATTATAGAATACAGTTCGTTTGTATTATAGAATACAGGTTATAGAATGAGTTCATCATCATCAGTGAAAATCGTATAGAATACTATATTATTAAATAAACTATTTTTAACAAGAAAATTGAACCGACTTCAAAAAATAAATAGGGAACTCACTAAAATGTAAAAAAAATCAAACCTAGAGTTTTAACACAAAAAAAACGTACGTAAAATAAAATACGTACGTAATAATCGTTGTAACTAAAGAAACATCAGTTTGAAGTCGGTACCATGCCCAAATTATTATATTAAATTAGATTTGTTTTATTTCTTTTTGATTTTTTGTTTATGATTATGACATAAAATTATATTATTATTTTTGTATTGCTTGAGGGCTCGGTACCGACTTCAAACTGATTCTGACTGATTTTTCTTTAGTTACAACGATTATTACGTACGTATTTTATTTTACGTACGTTTTTTGTGTTAAAATTCTTTTTTAACACAAAAAACTTAATATTTACTCAATAAATAACGCAGTTGTTTTATTTAATATTACAATGGTTGTTGGGGTTCCAATGAGACCACTTCGAAAGCGCACTCTTTCGAATAAAAAATAATTTTGAATATCGGCCGACAATTGACGGACAAATCAGCGAACATACATTAAAAAAATATATACAGCCGAACATAGAACCTCCTCCTTTTTCGAAGTCGTTTAATTATACGCCATGTCTTCATTATTTTCGTATAATTTTCCTCGTATCATGATTATTTCCATTTTAATTTGTCGCATGGATTCACTGTTATTGAAATGTTCTTTATTTGCTTAGTGAGCGATGAATTTGCGATGGTGAAATAGAGCTTCCAATTTCAAGGACTTGTAAAACTGGTTGTGCCCATTATCATCGACATTAAAATCAATAATTTTACACTATTGGAACTTGCCTAAGGCAGTCCCATCACCACCAATCATAAGTTTTCAGCTTGATGGGCATCAGTAGAACAGTAATAATTGTTGAGCGTTTAAATAAAACCTTACCTTACTAATGGAGGATGAAATACCACTCATGATACTATCGAATTTGTTAGTGTAGAGTATTATTAAATATTATTAAATATCATAATATTAAAATCACCACTAATGGAATTACACTGATATGAATCCTTGCATTAATATTTAGCAAGTTTTTCATCGTGTCTTACATAATTAATCACGAAAATATTATCATTAATATATTTTTGCCTATTATTATACCTACGCATATGTTAAAACATTATAAATAATGAAATTAGGTTGGTAATTTTATATATATAATAAAGGAAGGTATTAAGGCGACAGGTATGTCCTACAACTGTCGAGGGTGCTGATATTGATGTATTTGACATTGGTGAATGTTATGGTAAAAGACAACAGTCTATAATTCGGCAAGGAATAACTGATCCAGTCACACCGGTAACCCGGCCGGGTAAAACTGACGTTTTTTTGGAATGGTCTCTAAGTTGGTTACTAACCAATTGGTAGGCTTAATGCGAGGATCATGACTCACGGTCCGGACCCACGTTAAGCCGTAGGTCCAATCCAAATAAACTATGAGTAATAAATAGAATACTTTAAAATGTATTAAAAATACATTTCAATCAATTAAACAAAAAGAAAGAAATATGACATAGAGTATTAATAGTTGGTTATGCTTTTATATTTTTAATATATTATAAAATAGAGAGTTAAGAATTACTTGGTATTATATATATCATTTATATATTAATTTTGTTACAAATAGTATTAATATTGATATTTTTATATAAAATGATAAAAGAAATGATATATTCTTTCTTATAATATTTCAATATTTTCAATTAATATTTCAATTTCTCCTTAAAATTGTCTCCTAAAATTACTATTGAATTAATAACAAGATAATGCGTTATTATAAGTTGAAATAGGCAATATTAAGATAGGCGTTCTAAGTGGAAACGCATATTCTAAAGATATGAATTTAATGGTTGTTCATTGTTCGGACTTGGCGGGTCAGAGAAGGTCACCAAATACTTTTACACTCTTACGTGTAGTACACGGCGTGTAGTATCACAAACATGGGCCAGCAAATGGACTACAGAGGCGATTCTTAAACAGTCAAGATAATTAGCTGGTGTTCGCTATAGTGACCTTAAACTACAGACCGATTGTACAAGAGGACAGCATTAAATTAAGTTGATTTAACTGTAATGTTACATAAAAGGTATAATTACATGGAATGTTGTATACAACTTATATGTATGAGTTTAATTATGCCTTTTATTACTTTATTATTAAATATTATATCAAACTTAAGACAGTCCACATGAGTTTGTTGTCATTAGAAATATATATTGTTTGATATTTTTGTAATTTTTGGAGAACAAGTGATTTAAAACTATTATTGCAATTAAAATGCAGCATGTACAAGCAGTTTATCTAGCTAACAAGCTACAGAATTCCAACATTTTAGTAGAAATTCAAATCAATTCCTTCAAAATTGAAAGGCCTATAACATATGCTAACTTAGCGCTGTTTTTCTATAATTTTTTTTTGTTTATTTGTCGGGTTTTTACCGAATGTTGGTCACGCAGCTGGTTATTCTCTTGATTCAGGTGTGTTAACGAATCAATATTTTATCATTGTCTCAGATCAGCGTACCAAATCCTTTTTATTTTGATTCAACAGCGCCAATTACCAAATTATTGAAAATATTTAAAATTACTTAAAATTTTAATACTTTATTTTAAGGTTGGTATTATCAAGAAATCATTATGTTTACAATGGATCCATCTATGTGTCAGACCGGAGATTTATTGATTGTCTTGTATTAGTATTCCTATATTTAAATTTACATGTATTATGTTAATACTCGGTTATCATAATTCTTGTTCTATTTTCGCAATATTTATCTTTGTTGATGCATCCGTACAATGTTCAATATAATTTATGAAATGTATCGGAACTGAAATGCGCGTGCTGTTAAACTGTCAATCCAATACATAGCAGAATAATGTCGACATGCGACGGAGGTTAAAATGTTGTCTTTTTTTCTATGGCAATCGAGGCAACGATCAATTTTCTATCAACTCGTCGATACTTATCTGAATTAAATGGACGTAGTTGCTTTCAATCGGTGGTTTTCTAATGTATGTGGAATGTTTACTCTGCAGTCTCAAATGTTACTTTATTGCTAGTTATTTCAACAGAATTCCACTGAAATTAATAATTATTTATTAACACTGATGCACACAAGTATTGCATTAAAGAAGTAAAAGTATTGCATACATTGCAACATATTTATATTTGTAAATATGACTTATCTTTAGCTTTAAATTAACTTACTCCGCCAATTTCTCTCGAGAGGTCATGCAAACTGCTCGGCATCAATTACGTCTTCATTTGATGAAAATCGTTTTCCATAAAGTCAGAATTAGCTAAATATGGCAAATAAGTTGAATGTTGAAATGATTTAATAGATTTAACAAATAGTTTTTTAGTTATGTCAGCTGCATTATGCATTATTTTTGTTTCATTATTAGCTAATATTATATAGTGTGAATACAGTTTACTGTATTTAAAAAAAAATTAGTATCATTTGGAAATGTTCGTTGGTTATGTTTTTATGAAACATGATATTTAGTTCTACTGTTGAAAATATATAATGTTCAGGAAATTATTGAACTATTTGTTTTTTTAATTTATTACATTGGCACTGTTATTTCATTATTGTGTATTAGTTATCTTCATTGAAAATCGTAACAAGAAGCCATTAGCACGATATCTCTTTTATACGAGACTATATTAGTATAATGAAAATACGTAGTATCAGTGTAAAAATTATTTAAACTACCTAATCTAACTGTTAAATTCGATGGTTTTGACATTTCTGTACATAAAACAACGGTTTTTAATTACCAATTATTGACTTATTCTGTATATACAAAATGCTGAAATTTTCATTTTTGACATTCATAACTATCGATATTTGATTTGAAGAAATTGTCTGTCGAAACTCATTAAATATTTTTAGAGACTCGTCCTGCTCTGTCATACACTAATAGTCGGTTATGGTATCAATAATTTAAAATGGCGATAATCGATCGTCCTCCAAGTCAGCCTCCAGCCAGTCAAAACAGTGAATTGTAATATTTATTGCATGAAAACCAAACTCAATCTTTTAAAAAACCTTCAGGCGTAGTTCAAAGAGCGTAACAGTAGCGAGTAAACAGATGCAAAGTCACTTTTTTACATGACAAAGCTCGGGCACTTTGTAAGAGTTGTAAAGGATACACTGTTACACCCAGTGCACTCACCACTGCTTTCTGATAATATTGTTTATTTAATTATATTGATAAGTGAAAAGATGATTAGGTATGACAGTACCTAATATATAGCCATTTGTATCTAACTCTGATTAAAATGTGAATAGAGTATAGAGGAATGTATTATAATAAAGTAAACTAAAGTCAGCTAATTTATCTAGGATAGATGCAGTTAATTTTCATAAATACTCTTCAATAGACATTTATTATTGTTAATTGTCATGTATTTTGTATCATTTCACTTTTTTTCACAAAGAAGTTCGAGTAGTTTGAAATAACAAACTTTTTATATTGGTTTATCCATAACGATATTCATCATTTTCATCACCAATAAATCAGAAGATTTATAATAATTAAATTCAAAGCAATCAGTCGAAGCTTTTCGATTTTGTACAAAAAACACAGTATGCATGGGAAATCCCTAAAAGTTTTGTTTAAATGTTCAAAGAATTAGAATAAAACAATAGTAATTGTAGAAAAGTATTTAAACATCAAAATGTTTATGATTCTCATCAATTCTTTCAAAGTCAAAGTAAAATTAAAATAAAATCGTATGTCAGATTTTTTCTTAAAACAAAATTATTTTTGTATATAATTTCCGCTAATCAAAATTTCTGGATGGTAATACAATATCTTCTTCATAATTGGAAAGAAACGTTGGTTCAGAAATACCATGAATCTGTAAGGTCTGGATGAACTGAATCTGTAATAATTCGCCGCACATTTTCTTTTCACACGTTGAAATATTAGTCAAGTTCCGAAATTAATTCATTGAGCACATACTATATTTAACGAAACTTCTTTATACAATTTTTATTTAATTACCTATACATTTCTCTACTGTACATTCTATATTTATTTGATAAATGAAGGTATCTCATATTAAAATATACTAAGATAAGAATAAACAACTGCAATTGAAAATAATAAAATATTCGATAAATATATTAGTAATATAATTCTAAATTTTCAGTATATATCAATTAATCAATGTTTTTTCTTTGTTTCAGGCATTCACTTGCTTCCATATTAATGATATGGTTGGTTCTGCAGATGGTGGAAACCAGGCCACAAACTAATCTAAAAAATCATGACCTGATGAAGAAACTTGGTTTGCAAAAAATCAGGAGTCCTAACACGCACCATAGAAAACGATTGGCCGTGGAATCGAGACATCAAAGCCGATCTGATGATTCGCACATGTTCGTGATTAAACTACCTCCCAACCCGCACTACTATGCCGTCAACAGACCTAACACGTTCCTACCGGAAGCCACGAAGGTTCCCGTAGGATTTAAGAGCAACGGAAAACCCGGTAACATTTACCATTATAATTTGCCGGTACTGAAGAAGATTGTTCAAACGAAACATAAGAGCCGCTCTGGCGACATCGACATGGACCGGCCCGAGAGTTGGAACGAGGTTCTGGACAAACCCCACCATCCGAACAAGAAACCTCTAAGACCGTCCTACTATGTACCCTTGAAGCCGAAGAAGTCCAATTTTCTGAAATACTTTCCCGGTAACGGCAAACCTCATTCATTTTACGTGATAGAGAAGAACAAGAGGGCGCACTATCACAGACTGTTACCTTAAAGTGAGCGTGTGATCCATATTTATTTATTGGTGATGAAAGCAAGACTTTGGTGCAATAACGTACATTTTCTATGCGAAGTTTCATTTCCCATATAAGAATAGACTGAATGGCTAGCTTATCATTTTATATTATTATTATATGTAATTTAAGTAAGACTAATTGTTTTTACAATAAATATCTATTTAACAATCCCATTCTAGTTTTATTTTATAAAGAAACTAGATGATCCGGTTAAACTCGTCTCACTTATATCTATTTTACAAATTTTCTCCGACAAGTGTTTTATCAGGTTTTGAACAATAGTTCGATTCACTGTTGGTTTGTGAGCACAAAGCCTATCAATTTCCGCATCCGGATTGGGTGAAATAAAATTATAAGAACTCATGGTCTGATAATGGTAAAAGCGGTCCTAGTGAATGATAAATTTATCCTTGTATCTGCAATTGTTAAAGAATTTGTTAATTTATATTTGATATAAACTTAAATGTTATCAAAAAAAAGTATAGTAATAGGTCAATTGAAAAGTCCTCGGTCTACCATAGTAAAATACCTTTTTTTTGGCAAAATTAGTTTTTTTTTTATTCAACACAATTCCCTTCAAGGGTGATACACTGATTATGGCGACTCTCAAAATAGGTCTTAGTTTCGTCGATCTCTTCATTCGACGAAAATTTCTTCCCAGCGAGCATTCTTTTGAGATCGGAGAACAGGAAACAGTCGCTGGGGGGCAGACCTGGAGAACACGGTGTGGAATAACTAAATAAAAATAAACAAAAACCTTATCTATCTACTACACGTATTTTATATTCAAATATAAACACACAATTTAGCTTAATACCTACCTAAACCTATTTTTCTATTTACAATATTATTTCAACTACTACCAACTGATAACTTTGAAGTCGGTGCCAAGCAACAAATTAGATTTATTTTGTTCGTAACTTAATTTTAAGAACCCAACCGAACCCAAATAGTTATATTGATTTAAATTGTTTGGGCTTGGTACCGGCTTCAAAGTGGTTAATTGGTAGAAGTTAAAATAATATATAATAAACTGGAACAATAAAACATTATTTTCCGCGTCGGGAGTCGAACCCGCAACCTCCGATTGATGAACTAAGGGCTTTAATAATACACAATTACATTTTAGATAAAAAATATGTTAAAACTTTGTAGATGCCTTCGAAATTTGAGCGTTTCCTTCGATTTAGCATACCAATCCTTGATGGTTGATTTTCCTGAGGCAGTGTTCGGAAACTCGACATCAAGCCAAGTTTTTGCTTCAACTGTATTGAAACTGTAATATTCCCTTCGAAAAGGAATATTATATCAACACGCGAAATTCCTTTTTAACCATTTTTTCACAATATAAAAATTTGCTTCAGTCAAAATGCTATAATTCCCAAACTAATGATCCGACAGCTGTCAAATTTATACACGCATCTTTTAAGGGTTAGGGCTAAAAAACATATGTATTTAATTCTAGTAGCAGAACCTATAACGAGTGTAATTCAACGTGTTTGTGTGAAGTACTTCGAAAGAGTGTCGGTGCATCCCAAGGTACTCGCTAATCAGCTAAATATGCGACGTAATAGTTAAGTGCGTAGACTAAAACGTTTAACACCACCTGATCTGATTACTGGACATATGTAGATTTTAGAATAAGACTAATTAATTAAGATAATATTTTATACAGAAAATTGCTTAATGAAGTGATTTTCTACATGCCATGTATAGACCTAAGAATATATATATATATATATATATATATATATATATATATATATCTGTCAACCAACCACAATGCCGGTTCTTGTGAAATAATTAATAATAGTGGCATTGTGTGAAAACAAAATTGAGATATAGATATAAAGAAATATGTATAATAAAACTATAATGAAATTTATAATATGATAACTAAGCAAAAATAACCAAAGTATTAAAGCTGTTCAGTTGAAATCATCTCAAAAAATATATTGGGACTAAAAATTAATTCTGGGATATTTATCATACTATGAATTCAAGGCTGTACATTGTTTAAAAAAGATGTAACATAAAATGGTACATCGTAATTCTAAGTACTATTATTAAAAACTATTTTTTCCCATTTTCTTCTGCAAGTGAAAAATTTAGTTATCGGAAAAACTCAATTTTTTAAATGACTTATCCAGTTAATCAATATTTACCGAATTAGGTGGTTAGAGTAAAATATTTCTCTTAAACTTAGTATTGTCATTGGGTGTCTCATGTATCAATACAGCACATAAACTCGCATTTATTTCACTAGTAGAGTATGAGCTTCAGATCATGAAGGTTTGGATTTGTTATAGACAAAAAGAAGTTGAAAATGCAACAAATATTAACACGTAACAAATTACCGTTCGACCTCGCTCGGCTTCATTCGTACGGTACAGCATATAACTATTGATCAGGTCCATTTTCCGTCTGGCAATTCTGAAATTTGTCGAGTTTTTAATGTATTATCGTGGAATATCTAAACGTCTTTTGATATTTTTTATCGACGTATTCCCATAAGTCTTTAATTATATAACCAAAATCTTCCTCTTTACCTAATTGGTACTGATTAGTTAACGAATAGCTTCAATAATATTATAGTTTTGATATCAACATGATTAATTCCTCATATTACCATCAATTTGTCTACGACTTTTATTTTGAAGCGATTTTATAAACTCACCAGTGATGGTACCTCATGGTACTAGTTCTATAAAGTGGTTAGGATTCTATAGATATGATCAAATAACCCTAGAGCTTATGGATGACCGGATTCCAGATTTGCTATTTAAACAGCTATTTGTATTCCTATCGCAACCAAACATATTTATTTCTTAATCAGAATCAAGAATCATTAAGGAAATAATAATTTTAGTGATAGAGTAGATACAGCTACATTTTAGTTTTTATTTGACAAGTATTTCAAGAGGGTAAAAACTGCAGCTGCTTGACCAATTCGTGTGTTTCTTCTCAGATATCCATCTATCGATTGAAATATTGGTTTTGAAAGATATTCATGAACATTCAGAAAATGTTTATATGGTGAGTAGGTATGGAAAAATTAAAATGAAAATACTAAAAAACATTAATTTTGTTTTCCCATACAATTTAGCTGTCACTGTTTGTAAATATAAAATAAATTGTTTTAATGTAACAAGGGATCAATGTATTTGTTGGTTGTCAAATATTTATGGTTTCGTTCAGAAATTTATTATGTAACTGAAAATGTTAAATACTGATTCAAGATGTGGACCACTATTATCAAATCGCGATTATAATATATAATCTATTAAACATTGAAGATCAGCAAAAGGTATGTCACATTAAAGTGGATAGGCTTAGAATTCAACGAGTTTGTACACATCAAAGACAACAGCAAGTGCGATACAACGAAATTCATTCAACGATCCGTTACAATTACAAACCGTACGAATAAATCAGTTATAATTAGGGAAATGATAATCGATTTGTTTTCAATATTGTAAGAAAATAAAATGCGGCGGTGTAACAAAATTTTCAACCATTGCAGATAGAATGACAAATTGATCACTTACTAGGAGAGCAGTTACCACTACCAGATGCAGACTATCAATTCTTATAAATTTATTTTATCTTTAATCCCGATGCGAAAATTGGTAGGCGTTGTATTCAAAATCCAACAGTGAAGCGAACTATTGCTCGAGAACTACAAACGTTTCTTCATCAGAACAACGATTTAGTCAAAATATTCAAAATAATATTGAATCGGATGCTACCTGACAGCCATAATATGGCTATCAGAACTAGAAAAATACTTGACATTGAGTTTAGTTAGCTAATAATCGATGAACTGGCTGTTATTATATGTCAGTCGGAGAAAATTTGTAAAATAGATGTAGGTGAAACGCAACAAGTGTGAATGAATGGTTTATTCTTGATTAAACTCACCGATTCCTTGACACGTCTTGATTAATTTTCATCAACGGGGATAATAATTGTTGGGGAAAATTAATTTAGGTATTTCCTAATAGACGGTTTTAAAATTATATCTATCTAGTAATACTTGTTGAATGAAGCCATACTATGGCGAATTTAAATGTTATTTGCGATGTGCAAATAGAGATTCCTGAAGATCATTTTTCGTCATATTTTGCCTTTTTACCAAGTGGAGAAAAATAAAGCATAGGCTTATGTCTAGAGTTATAGACATGAGTGTTTAAGTGAACTCCAGCGTCAGAATTAGCTTGCTAATTTTTGTTTCGGAAATTTCCATACTAAAAAGAATTTCTATGGCATTGCTACATAATTAAAGTAAGTATTTGGTAGGATTGGGAAGGAACTGTTAATAATAATCTACTCGAACTTGGTCGAGACTTTAATTCGAATCAATATTGTCAACAAGTGCGATTGAAACAGGCCCAAAATTGATCAATAGGGAATACAATCAACTAAAGAAAGGTATTGCATCAAAAACGGATCTCATATCGGACATCGTCTTTCTCTTCAACCCATATAATAAGTTTAATCATATGCAACATCATCTTTTAATATTTCTTATTATGACGTCCAACGCAATATTAAATAGAAGCGATTAAACTATACTAGCTAGGTTGGTCAGTAAATTCAGGGAAATAAAACGGCAATTTTTTGGAAAGGGCGAAAATTTTAAAAGAGCTATAAATCAACGGGATATAAATTTGTTGAATAAATGGGATGTTGAAATATTAATTAACTAATTTTAACGATGTCTTTTACCTGTCTAAGGTAGTAAATAAGTTATTTTTGTAGAATATATTTTTTTATTCTGTTAACCGATTTTTTTGTATTCCAAGAACATAACAGGAACTCAACTAGTAGCTGGATTCACACCATTTCTTATTTTGCACAGCCCCCTGTTTTGATTCTGGATAAAAGTAGACGAAAAAGAAGTCATTCGTAGCGATAAAAGCACGTACAAAATATCAGTAGCTTTGGGTCGGGAGGATACACATATTTTGATAGTGGGTTTTGAAGTCCCTTTTTGGATGCGCTACTGTTGAATCTTCTCACTCTACTTTAAAGATGCACTTTAATGCTTTTCTCTACTAACATATTATTATCAAACTTAACACCCTTTTTAAACGTAGGATATTGATATTTTACTATTGTTATGTTCTTATATTGTTCTTATTACTGATGGTGAATGAATTAAGTTGAGTGAGGTCTAAAGCCAATATAAACAATCATCTAACTAATCTTTAAAATTTTAAAATATTCAATAATTTAATCATATTTTTCTTTTTATTAATATAACAAAATTTAAACAAACCGCAATAAACTATAACTAAAAGTGTACTTTAAAAAAAAATTCTTCATTTCCTTTACATTCAATAAATTCTAACGATTGTTTAAAGACATACCTTCACAATGGCATAACATACTTTACATGGTAAGAAATAATATTTAATTTTGTGGCTTCATCAGACAAACGAAGATTGTTTGTTCCTTTATATTTATTCTAAGAAAATTGAACTGTACAAGCGTCAATAACTTATGGCAATAAAACAAAGTAACAATTTGTGTCATTGGCATCCACGGGTCACAAACTATCATTAAGGCGGTCCAAAGAACTGAACAGGCTTTACGACCCATTCAGTTTATTTATTGTTGTTATTATTTTAGTGCCAATAATTTAAAATAAAAAATATATATTTTAAATGACAATAAGAACATTCTCTCTATATTAAGTTTCTTTGTAGACATCTCTAAAAATGTTTATTAATATTATAAATGATGCTATCCGGATACAAACGAATTGAGGAATGTTTAATGAACAGAATGGTCAGTATTCTAGATAATTATCAATTTTAAGCGAAAATCATGGGTTGGATAAAAAGTAGTATCGTTTTTTTATATTTTAATTCAATTTATAAAAATACGTGTTTGTAGCCTAACGTTGTTATGATGGAGGACAAGGCATTTTCTATTAATAAACTTTGATCGATTTAATCACATTGGTTGTTGACGGTAGATAGTTGAACTAAAAGTTTGCCCAGGTTCAAGTAGCTATGATGAAAAATTCCAAAATGAAAAAGTTATTCCAAAAAGTTATTTTATAATCTTTTAAAAATTTTAGCTTATAAGCCTCTGCAGGTTTCAACCACGATCTGTTTTACACATCTTTGTGAAACACTTAGACACAATTCTAAAACCCTTAGGCACTAACCAAATTTTACAACTATTTCCCATTTTTCTGCCAACATGGCGATACTGTAAAAAGCGAAACTATTTTCACATTTCTTCAGACTTTCGAATTTATGATGAAGTTAAGCCATTTTGCCTCGATCTCAACAACTAGTAATAAGAAGACTCTATGCCTGGTGAGTACGACAGATCTTTCAACAGCAACAGGATACCCTTCACAGCTATTGTAACGTGAGGTCGAATGGTGATTTAAGTTAGCAAGATGACTTACGTTACTTTCTATAGCTGGTCTTTTTTGCAACAGCACGCTGTTCAGTTTGTTCAAAACAGTTTATGTAAACAAGTTTATTTGGTGTCAGGAACCAATAATACAGTATATCTTACTGATTCCACCATATTCACAGCAGGATTTTAGGGCCATGAATATTCGATTACGCTTCGGACTGTCGTAGTAGATCCACATTTTATCGTCAGTTACTCTACAGAAGACTTCTTTATTCGGGATAAGCAATGAAACCGTAATGTTAAAATTGTTGAAAATGGCATTTTCAGTCAATTCTTCCTCCTTTTGGAATCCTCCATCGTATATAAACGTCTGGTTTATCAACTGCTAAGCTCTCTGAATCTTCTTTCACAGTTTTCCCTGGGTTTTCGCCCAATAAGTCTCAAGGCATTAAGGCAATTAATTTTCTTCGACCATTTTTAATTCTCCGAGATGTTATTTTTATCAACATTAAAAACAACTTAAATAAACCTGACAATTGGGATATAACGAAGTAACATAACTCTAAGTTCCTAAGAGTGTTTAATTCGACAGGACAGGACAGGAGAATTATTCAATTCAAACAACAAAATTAATTAATATCAATGCATTATAAACATTAGCATCTATAAACACTGATCAAAACAGCAATATTAAGGTTATTAAGTAGGTTATTAAGCAATTTATATTAAGCGTTTACATTGATACTTCGGGTTCTTACCAATATACATCTTTAATTAAAATATATGCACACATCTAATAATACATAACCCATTTTGTCGCCCATAATCAGTCGATTCAAAAATGGCTTAATTTCAGTGATGGAAACCTGGGCCATTCGATTTTTCACTATTAATTCACATGGAAATCAAGTTCTGATATCCTGCTTTATGCAACACAGTTTTATGTCTGATGTTTCGCATCTCTGCCATGAGATTAAATTTGTCGATCTACTTCGATATTTCCCTAAATTTCGTCAATTTTTCACTGATTGGCCGGCTAGCACTTTTGTTAATTATTAAGAAAGAAATATCCGGAATGAAAATCAATGGACTAATTCTGACACTGGCGTTCACGTAAGCACTCCAACCATAAACACCATTAAATTTTCAATGCCGGTTTCCGGAGCCTACCCTTCATTTTCACATTTTCACAAACTAGATTCTTCATTTTCAATACGCAATAATTTTCGACTGAGTAACTAGAGTATTCGACTAGAGTATTAAGAGTAAATATAAGATATCCGATTTTAAAGTAATCTCTTAGGAGAAACCGAAAATGATTTTTCCTCAACCTTATATTATAAAATGTTAAGATCGGCATAATTTGGCATAACGTAGATTGGAAATGTTTATGTACTAATTTCCATATTTATTTCGTACTTTGAAAAATTATGTAAGCCAGGCTTTGCTCATCATTTTGAATACGTGCTAGTCAGAAAATGCCAATTCTGGTTAATGAGCTGGATGCGAAAACACTTCTCATTAAAATTGTAATAGGTATTTCATAGGTTCTATGAAGTATAGAGTAGTGCATAGTCATTTTATGGTACAATCAGCGAATATGATAACAGTTGTTGGGCATCAGCTAGAAAAATTTTAATATATGTATAGATTTTTATATTTTTATATGATATAAAAATATTCTAATGCTATAAAAAGTGTAAAATATTATACAAAAGTAGCATCGATATTTGATTAACATAAAATACTATATAACGATTGATTATTTTTATTAGTTTGATTTTTATTATCAGAAAATATGCGAGCAGAACTGTAAAATCCCAGCTTGATGACAGTAATGGCCAAGATGACTTCCTTCTTGATCGACAAGGAACAATCATCCCATTCACTCTGGAATAATCTTTTAGTTGGTCACTGGCCAGTTGATGGGTTTAAAGCCGATCGAATCGATAAGTCCAGATTAAGCAGTAGATCTACTTCAGATAATTCTTGTTTAGCAGAAAGGCTAAAATATAACAATAAAAAAAAAGAAAACTGAAGTATTGCCTTTTGATTTTTATTGAAGTAATACCTGAGTATTCATATAAATTCAGAGTGCTCATTAAATGCCAGGGTACCTAAGTGAAAACTTAAATATAGCTTTTAAATTTTTTTTATAAACATTACTTTAATAAATGTTATAAATATGTTACCATATTAATATTATTACTTATAATTATATATATTGTGTTTTGATATATCTTTTTACTTCCTCCATAATTTAATCAATTAAAAACCCAAAATTAAAGAATAGCTACATTCCAACAACCACAATGTGAAGTTTTCAACATATGTAAATCATTTCTTCGATGGTCTAGCATTGTCTGAAGGAATATAACTTTCGTTATTCTTTTTTCGCGTTTTTGCGCAAATCAAAAATTATAATTAGCTGCATGTTAATAAAATTCTGCAGATGTATTTCTAAACTAATTCAATAGTGGAAAACTATCAGTTGTATAAAAACCTGCAGGCACATTTTAGTGAGTGAAGAAGTTTTTATTATCCTGACAATTTTTTCGACAACTTTTTACCTATTAATGATTATGTTCAGAAATCAATAATATTAAGGTTTTTCTCCAAACAGTTTGTCACATGATTCTAGTTTATGTTCTATGGTGTTAAAGTTGACAACATATCAATTTAACATAAGTTATTTTGCATCTAATACAGAACTCGCATTTATTTTTTCATGTAAATAAACACAAGTTTGAATACTTCTCAAAAATATATATATATATTTTCCACACTCACTAAACATATTTCGTAATAACTTAATATTTGCTGTTTTTGAGGCACGTTATGTTTTCATTATTTCTTAAGAAAAAATGTAGATTGATATAAGTTCTCCGTCTCCGTTATGAAATGGTTAAAAGCCTTATGAAAGAACAATGAAACCATTATATTATAGGTTACACTTGAGTATGTGGATCATTTGGCACGTTCAAGAGTCAGATAAAACCTTAATTACTAAATAATGCCACTTGTTGCGGTCTTTGTCATATGCCATATATTACTTTTTTTTAATTAATGCAATCGAAATTTTGAGTAGCCTAAAAGTATGCAAGAATACGATTTTTCTAGAAGAATGGATAAAATTATAAATAATAATGAACACATTTTTTTTCAAAAATGCAGATAATATGTTTAGAAAAAACATGATAGTACAATTTATATAGGCTCGATTTATTTTGTTTATAGATCCGAGTACTTAGATAGACCCAATATATGTGTTAATTTGTTATTTCAGCATGTTATATTGTGTTAATTAATATGTTATTTCAAATTATTAATATTAAGATTTCAAATCTGAACTTGTCGCGCCATCTATTGAGTTCTATGTTTACCTCCCAGTTAGTGGTTTGGTGAGTTAAATCGTTGTCTGTAAGATTTTTTTTATCGACTAGCTGCATGTCCGATTTGTGGTGTCATCTATAATATTAACATCTTACTGACAGAATAAGGAGTCTTTTAAGCAATAGATTTATATCCAGTATACAGATATAATTTAAATTAACTCTATATACTATTAGGATCCTAAAATAGTATGACATTTAAAATAAAGGTCAAACGTATTATTTTGTTTTTAAAATTATTTTGTTCTTTATAATCAATTTATTTTGGATACAATAAATTTATATCAATGCTTTCTATAATCTTGGGAAATGTATTGAATTTCTGGAATTATTTTCCAAGGCATTAAGTTTTTAATCACCTCAATCAATTCCGACATGTTTGTAATTGAGGATATAGTCGCAGGTCTGACAGAGCTGAATTAATGGAAATATTAATTAGGATTTTTTATAAAAAAAGTTTTGAATTCTGTTTAAAAGGTTACAATGTGATGAAAAAATAATTTTTCTGTCCATAATAACAACCTAATTAATGGGATGTATCATCGAAACACTCAATTAATATTCACAGATTAGCATGGTGATATATTGAGAACATCAGTAAGTGATGAGGACACTTATAATTTTTGGCAACTAAGGAAACATGAGGGTTGCTGATCAATATCACAGTGGACGCTTTAGTGAGGAAGATATTTTAAAATTTAAGGTTTGAAATATTCTAAACGATACTATTCATAATTCTTACAACTGTCCATTTTAATGTATACAAAATAGAGCAGATTAAGATATTAAAGCATTTTGGTTAACAGATGCAAGAAAGAAAGATAATTTTTTCAATTGACACTAATACAAAAATTAATTGGGTCAAATTTTTTTTATATATTAACTTTTAATTTTTACATTGAAGAGTTTGTTCTTAGAAATAATAACATCTAATATTCAAAAAACTAGTCTAATTCAACCTGAAAATACTGCGAGTCCAATGTCCATTTAAAAAGGGACCTAAAATATCAAATATGATCTAAAGGGTTACCTTATCGACTTTACTAAACTAAAACCTTTAATAAATTATTATTGGCTATGGAATGATATTATAAACAAGGAATTCGCCGCCAGACATTGATATAGCATGGTGATATTTTGCGAACGTCAATAAATGATGTGGACACTTATAATTTTTGGCAACTAAGGAAGCATGAGGGCTGTTGATCAATGTCACAGTGGACGCTTTAGTGAGGAAGATATTTTAGAATTTAAGGTTTGAAATATTCTAAACGATACTATTCATATTTTTCAATTAACTTACGGACTGGCAACAAACACACACACAATTCTTACAACTCTCCATTTTAATGTATACAAAATAGAGCAGATTAAGATATTAAAGCATTTGGTTAACAGATGCAAGAAAGAAAGATAATTTTTTCAATTGATACTAATACAAAAATTAATTGGGTCAAATTTTGTATATATTAACTTTTAATTTTTACATTAGAGAGTTTGTTCTTAGAAATAATAATATCTAATATTCAAAAAACTAGTCTAATTCAACTTGAAAATACTGCGAGTCCAATGTCCATTTAAAAAGGGACCTAAAATATCAAATATGATCTAAAGGGTTACCTTAACGACTTTACTAAACTAAAACCTTTAATAAATTATTATTGGCTATGGAAGGATATTATAAACAAGGAATTCGCCGCCAGACATTGATATAGCATGGTGATATTTTGCGAACATCAATAAATGATGTGGACACTTATAATTTTTGGCAACTAAGGAAGCATGGGGGCTGCTGATCAATATCACAGTGGACGCTTTAGTGAGGAAGATATTTTATAATTTAAGGTTTGAAATATTCTAAACGATACTATTTATATTTTTCAATTAACTTACCGACTGGCAACAAACACACACACAATTCTTACAATTGTCCATTTTAATGTATACAAAAAAGAGCAGATTAAGATATTAAAGCATTTGGTTAACAGATGCAAGAAAGAAAGATAATTTTTTCAATTGATACTAATACAAAAATTAATTGGGTCAAATTTTGTATATATATTAACTTTTAATTTTTACATTAAAGAGTTTGTTCTTAGAAATAATAATATCTAATATTCAAAAAACTAGTCTAATTCAACCTGAAAATACTGCGAGTCCAATGTCCATTTAAAAAGGGACCTAAAATATCAAATATGATCTAAAGGGTTACCTTAACGACTTTACTAAACTAAAACCTTTAATAAATTATTATTGGCTATGGAAGGATATTATAAACAAGGAATTCGCCGCCAGACATTGATATAGCATGGTGATATTTTGCGAACATCAATAAATGATGTGGACACTTATAATTTTTGGCAACTAAGGAAGCATGGGGGCTGCTGATCAATATCACAGTGGACGCTTTAGTGAGGAAGATGTTTTAGAATTTAAGGTTTGAAATATTCTAAACGATACTATTCATATTTTTCAATTAACTTACCGACTGGCAACAAACACACACACAATTCTTACAACTGTCCATTTTAATGTATACAAAATAGAGCAGATTAAGATATTAAAGCATTTTGGTTAACAGATGCAAGAAAGAAAGATAATTTTTTCAATTGACACTAATACAAAAATTAATTGGGTCAAATTTTTTTTATATATTAACTTTTAATTTTTACATTAAAGGGTTTGTTCTAATATTATCTAATATTCAAAAAACTAGTCTAATTCAACATGAAAATACTGCAAGTCCAATGCCCATTTAAAAAGGGACCTAAAATATCAAATATGATCTAAAGGGTTACCTTATCGACTTTACTAAGCTAAAACCTTTAATAAATGATTATTGGCTATGGAAGGACATTATAAACAAGGAATTCATCGCCAGTCATTGGTATTGGTTTAATATGCGTAGGTTTAATAATAAAGATCATTGTACTTGATAAACAATTTAAATGATTTATTAACTTACTAATTAACATTTGCGCAAAGAAAAGTATCTTCAACAACACCTTGCAGTAAAATCTTCATCCAAATACATCGTTCTGATATATATTTGGATTATTCTATATAGGGAATACCAGATGTCATCGAGTAAATACCACGATTGGATTTTACAAATTACCTACCAATGTTAATGGCCTAGGTAAACGAACCAAGACGTTAATGTTTATCGCAAATAAAAACAACAATTTAAGAAGCATTCTTTTCACGTTTATCGTAGTGCAAAGATCTTATTAGCCTTGTTCAAACGTGTTCTGAAACTCATATTTTCGCAAAAAATGTTTTGCGTTCGATATATTTTACTGTTGTGTTTAATATATGAATGTGTCTCAATGAGCATAAATTATCAAGGTAAAATAGCGGCAAGAATATTTTTTATAAATCTATATCATGAATTGACTATATAATTACGAATATTCATAATGATTATAGCAGCTTTCCTTTTAAAAATATTTCTAGGTCTATCGGTTTGCTATCAATTTTTAACAGAGTATTTTCTAATTGTTAAGCTAAATAAGTCTTTAAATAAATGAATAATTTTTTGTAAAATATATTTTTTGTTCCACTAAAATGCCGGCTTGTTTGTTATAATGGTCAAGGAGAAAGGGGAGTCCTTCAACTGTCGCGATAGTACTGGGTTCGAATCTCGCCAGGGCATGATGTACTTAATATTTTTGATTCTTCGTAATTGTGATTTTCCATAAGCAGGAGTGTAAAATTCGACAAGGAACAAGTATCCCAGTTTTGTCAGTAATCAGGCTGGTTAAGTTCGATTATTTCTTAACAGAGGCTCTATGACGTGGTTCGAGGCCTACGTTTGGCAGTCTAATCCAGGTAGAACCTAATTGATATAAACGATACTTCAAAATATAATTGTAAAAAAAGTACAAAAAATTAATGTTTTTATAAAAAAAGCAAATGTTAAGATTGAAGCGAAGCTTAGCAAAATCAGACTGATTATAAGTCATCAAAGACTAAGTTTATTGAGTATGTCGATATATCTCAATTGAATGAGTATAGAATAATGTATTAATAATATCTCTTAACATAAACTATTTTTTCGATTGCTTGCTAATTGATAATGTTGAATAATTTTGACTTACCAGTTGACAGCGGACCAGGTTAAAATGGCCCAAGCAGCAGCTATATATAAAAATAGAATAACTATATTGACAAATAGAAACAAAACACTGTACTGTACTGTTTTATGGCTGGTTTTGTTAAGGGAAAAATATTTATTGTTATTAGTCGTATTTGGTTAAGAACAATAGAAGTTTTTCATTATGTGCATTTTCTATTATTGATGCGATAAATTCCTAATCCTAAATCTGAAAAAAAATGATTAGGTTGTGGTGAATTGGGTACTTATTTTGGAGCATTTTCTCTTTTTCTTCAAGATGATACAAAATATACTCTGAAAAACAATAGAGTAAGTTTGTTAAATCAGTTTTATTTTAAGGTTATAGAAATATGTTCATGGAATATTCAATTTTGAATTTAATTGTTCAATATTATCCACTCGAAAATGAGTATATTGTTTCAAGTACCTTGTTCGAAGAAAATTGTTTTCCATTTGTGCAGTTCGGTTCCAACCTTCGTAAGTTGAAAATGTATTTTCAATACGCTCCAAGCTCTAAAAACATACTTTTCTTTAAAAAAATCCAGTATTTTATTACGTTATTTAATTGAGTGTTAAACACGCATAACAGATGCGGCTATCCGTCTCTCAGTGGACCTAAAGTGTAATGAATACGTGATTACGTGACCAGACAAAAAGACTGCATCTAATTTTTATTAGTATTTTAAAATTATTTTCCCTTATTTTACAATAGTCCTTGTGAAATTCATTTATAGTATTTTTCGTCAAAAACTAGTGCAAAAAATAATACGTGAGTGAAAAATTAAGTGCGTGAAATAAACAATGTATTTATTTTATTTTTTATCCTTTGGATGTAAATACAATAAAATATTAACAAGCTAATAATGGCAAACCATAACGATTCAACCAAATCACCTGCACGCTATGATATAAGATTGGAACAATCAGCAATAACGTAAACTCCACAAACAGAATGGACTACAGTCATTAACAAAAAACGATTGAGAAGCCCAGAAGAAGAAATTGAGAGGAAACAAACAAGGATCACTGACTATTGGTTACAGGAACCAATAGAGACAAAAACAGCTTTAGCGACAATAATAAAACACATCCATGACCTATTGAAAACCATCACTACGACCTACACAATTAAAACAGTGAGCTATGAAACAATTAAAATCCAATTATTCGACGCGGAGCACTTTAAAGTTCTAGTAAAAGAATTAGACGAAAGAAACACCCAGTACCACAAATTCAGGCCAAAATCCGAGAAAACATTTAAATTCGTGTTCATTCGTGTTCATTCATTGTCGTTCATCTCTAGATTAGAAAACATAATGGCCAAACTAATGGATCAAATGAGTACGATGCTTGGTCTACTTACAACCGTCGTCAGCAAACTTGCCTAATGCCTGAAACCATTAGCTACCAAATCGCCGTCTGGAATGCCAATGGGCTCCAACAACACGCCAGGGAGCTAAAAATATTCGCAACTCAAAAAAATATTGACGTTTTGATGGTTTCCGAAAGACATTTTACGGACAAATATTATTTGAAAATTCCCAAATATAAACTTTATCATACAAATTACTCTGATGATAAAGCACATGGAGGTACAGCCATAATCATTCGAGATGATATAAAGAATTTCGAGAAAGAAAAATTCCGCAAAGACTAGTATAACCATAGAGGAAGTCCATGAACCATTAACAATGTCTGCGATTTATTGCTCACTCAAACATAACAACAAGGCAAAACACTTTCAAGAATTCTTCAGTACGTAACACGTTAGGTAATAGATTTATAGCCGGAGGAGATTACAATGCAAAACATTTAATATGGGGTTCAAGAATAATAACCTCAAAAGGTAGAGAGCTGCTAAAAGCAATAAAGACAGATAATTTACAATATATATCTACTGGTGAGCCAACATATTGGCCTTCAGACAGAAATACAAAACCAGATATTATAGATTTCTATATTACAAAGAATATTGATACAAAAAAGTGTCATGCAGAATTATGTTTGGACCTGTCTTCTGATCATTCACCAATAATAGTAACACTTTCTTCAAAATCATTATATCCGATAATCTCCAAAGTTTTCGAGAAACTATACTAAAAGAAGCTAAACTATATAATGGAAAAAAGAAAAATTATTCCAGAACATCAGTTTGGGTTTCGCAATAAGCATGGAACTATAGAATAAGTGCATAGACTTGTAAACAAAATAAACACTCACCTAATGGCCAAAAGATATTGTTCGGCTGCTTTTCTAGATATAGCTTAGGCTTTTGACAAAGTATGGCATACGGGACTGCAGGTTAAACTAACGAAACTTCTTCCTCATCCAGACTAAAATTAGTTATTAAAATCGTATCTGATACTGAAAGACATTTTATTGTAAACTAGCTGACCCGACAGACTTCGTCCTGTCAAAAAGATTTGTAATGTGGCAGTTTTTGTGCCTACGTATTTTAAAAAATTCTCCTGAACAGAACCATCACCCTGGTGATAGGGCGTTGTGAATAAAAAATAATTAAATAAAACATATATAAGGATTGAAAAGTAAGTAATCGCTTTATTGTTAATCATGTGAATCATAATTATTATTATTATTATCATTATATTGCTTTGTGGTATACGATGTTTTTTGTTTGATTACCTGGCGCATAGATAAACAAATCTGATGGTTTTCCAACACGGGAACAGGCAACATACAATTGACCATGTGAGAAACATGGGTTTTCTAGATTAATACCACAAACACTTAATGATTGCCCCTGGGACTTGTTTATAGTCATAGCAAAAGCAAGCCGTCAACATGTCTATAGGAAATTTGCCATTACCAATGTCAATGAGTTGTTTAGAGAATATGTTTCCAGATTGGTCATTTTGCAACTCGACACGCATATTCTTGCTTAAATGAAGTACTTTAACATGTTTCCACAAATTGGAGGACTTTAGACATGCATTGAGTTCATCAGCTGGCGTTGATCGTGGAATCACTGGCAATGTTTGACGAAAATCTCCTGCTAATAAAATCATTGCACCACCAAATCGGTTATTATTGCTACGTAGATCTTTTAAGGTTCTGTCTAAAGCCTCCAAAGATTTTTTATGTGCCATCGTGCATTCATCCCAAACAATCAATTTACATTGCTGCAAAACCTTTGCCATTGCAGAGTTCTTCGAAACGTTGCAGGTTGGAGTTTCATTGCTTTGCATATTTAATGGCAATTTTAGTGCTGAATGGGCTGTTCGACCACCTTCAAGCAAAGTTGCTGCGATTCCCGACGAAGCGAGTGCAAGTGCAATTTTATTTTGTGAGCGAATTGTTGCTAATATTAATGAAATAAAAAAAGTTTTTCCTGTACCACCAGGTGCATCTAAGAAATAAATCCCTCCAGTTTCATCATTTGTTACTTTCATAAGAGTTTCAAATACATACTTCTGTTGTTCATTTAACAGTGGAAGATTTGTTTGAATTTATTCTTTCAAAGCGTTGAGATCATACAGTCTTTCTCGATGCAACTCTTGGTTAAAAGCGTCATGCATTGGACGATTGGGCGCGGTCAGGCCTAATTGAATTAATAGTTTGTTTGACATTATCAAGCACATGTCCTCAATTGAAATCAATGCTTCATTGTAAATTTCTTCACTGATTTGTATATTTGGATTTCCCATTCTATTCCGTATTTGATACAAAATATCATCACACATATAATCTTTGTACTTCATCCACAAATCAATTGGGTTTGATGGGAAGCATGTAGATATGATTATAGAAAACAATGTTTGTATTTGATGAGTGTGTGATGATATTACAGCATCATTGAGAGTTTGATCCCAATGAGCGTCATTTTCAAGCAATTGCAAACGTTGACAGGCTTCTCTGTAGGATCCACACAATTCACCATCAACAGTTCGTAACTGTTGGAATGATGTTGGGCCACGTACATTGACTAATAGCAGTCGTAAATAAGAACATTCATCATTGCTTGGATGTACTGAATAAATCCGGCCAATCGCATCGGTGGAATATACATCTGTATATCCTGGAACTGGTTTTCCTTGTTTCCGTCGTATAAATCTCCTTGAGGATTGATTCCAGGTATAATATTTTGGCATTTCAGAATATAGCAATGTTTGTGCGAAATCATCGTTTTGGCATGTCTCAAAAAAACTGGTTAATGTAGTAGATGGTGGCTGAGCAGCTCTTTGTACTGCGTTCTGTGCTGTAAAATACACTCTTTGTCCATTTTCTAAATGCACAGCTAAGTGAACAACAGAAGGGTGTCTCTCATGAATAGGAAAAGAAAATATTCGCCAAACTGCTTCATTACTACTGACATAGCGGCCCATTTGGTATTGGGTAACTTCAACATTAGAATTCTCTGCACCAATTTCAATCACAGCCATATCACTCCCTTTGCTTACATATTTGCAAATGTATTTAATCGATTTCACTGAATGGCAAGATTCAACGTTGATGTGTGCTTTGAATGTCTTTGATAAAATGGGTGAATATGGAACAATCCAACGATTATCTATTTCAATATCTTGTTGATTTAATTTGACAATTGTTGATTTTCCATTGTCTGCTGTCGATCTGCGACGATACAATGGATAACCGTCATTACCAGTAATTGTTTCCGATATTAATGTCCGTGGATATCGTTTTGAACATTTACCATCCATCATACACGGTGAATTTTGATTAAGAGTTCCACAGGGACCATGTATCATGTTTTTGATAACTACCTCATGCAATCCAGGATCTACTTGTACATTAGGGATTTCAGCTGATATCACTGCATCAACTTCATTTGGCCTTATCTTTTCAACCAACCAAATCAAAATGTGTGCATGTGGCAATCCTCGTTTCTGCCACTCCACAGAATACATCCAGCAGCGTGTCTCACCAAACACATTATGTTTTACGATGAAATTCATTAAAGATTTCAACTTTTGTCTAAAGACTCTGGCTGTAATATCATGACGATCAATGGATGATTTCCCAGGTAATAACTCCTGCTTAATTTCTATCCATTGCGGATTGCATGTAAATGTGATGAACAAATCTGCTGTACCATAATGACGAACATACGACATGGCATCTTGAGCATATTCGTGCATATGCCGAGGGCTTCCGATGTATGTTGCTGGAAGAATAGTCATCCGACCGACATTCTGTGCATTTCCATCAGTATTAATCGCATCTCGAAGGTGAATATACTCTTCAGATCGGAGTTTGGTTTGATTCAACCTGATGAATGTTAATCTCTCCGTTTCAATTTTAACATACATGTCATCAACATATTTGTGATATAATCGCCGACATTTCAATATGCGATTATCTGCATTTTCCCGAATCATTAGGCGGTATGAATAATAGTTCATTGAACTGACTTTTTTGTTGGTTTCAGAACCTGTAAACAGATTTTGTTTTAATAACATTCAAATATAAAATTAAAATACATAATATAGTGACTGAGATATTATCGCCATAGCTAAACTAATATTTTAGTTACCTGTAATGGGATTTATCATTTTTATTGATAAATCGTAGCCATCTTCACCTTGCCAAAATATAATGGGATATTGCAGTGCATCATATGAGCGGTGTGTTTCCTTTATAGGTTGTAATTGAAAATTCCGACGATGTAAAACAATATCACGGGATTCCAAGTTTTCTCCAACTACAACGATAGCAACTTCATCAATAGTTGGTGCATTAAAACGTCTTGTATGTTGACCTGCAGGTGTTTTATCAGCTCTGATTACAATTTTGTGATTATCGGATGGCATCAGATCCAGGGCAGTTTTAAACAATATAATCAATTGATTGTGTTGATGAAATAAAGTTTGTAATTGTTCTACAATAGACCTTTTTACTAAATTGTTATGTGCACAACGCAGATCAATTTCTTGTGGTGAATTGCCCATAAAATAAATTTGCAGGAATTTGTTGTCGCTATCTGACACTGGTAACAGTGAACCTGCTCTGTGATATATTTGCCCTTGTATCTGTAAATAAAAAAAATATTATGGTGTGGTATAAATTAATGGATTGTCAATGATCAAACTTAAATAATATTTGATCTTAAAAAGTATATATTTAGTTTTAACTAATATCTATCAAATATAAAATATAATAAAAGTGTCACTGAAACTGAATCACCATATAATATGATGACTAAGTGATATATTTCGTAATTATTAAGAAATTGAAGATTAGTAAAACATCTTAACTTTGGTGACAGAAAATTTTGTTCGCTAAAATAATTATGAGTAACTGCTATAATACATACCTTGAAAGTTGGCATAAAATTTTCCCGAACTGCATTTGTTGCCCCAAATGAAGTCATTTGAAAGCAATTGTTATATTGTTGAATATGTGTCAAAAAGTGTATAGAATCTGTTCCTATTCCTGAAACCAATGAGTACAATGGTTCTGGTGGTGGATCCAATTGTATCAATTTCACTTTACCATTTGCGCAACACAATCCATTGGCTTCGTTTTTGTATTTTAATGCCTTACAGTGTGAGCAAACCAAGTTCATAGAACCAATAACAACACATTGGTAGTTACTGTAGTCAATTGACACATCGTAACTGAAAGCAGCTGGATTCAAACTTGCGCGATTATTAGTTGAATGTCGCGCTCGCGCTTCACGCGAATCAAATATAAATTATTTTTTCACTAATCACGAACTAAACAAACACTAACTAACTAAACACTCTGCACAAAACACGATATACGAATTTGTTTCGTGTATCACTTGACAATTCATCTGTCATCTGTCAAAAGTCATCTGTAACAGACAACTTTTTTTTTTAAATTTGATATGACTTGAACTCAAATCCTTTTAAGCCGTACGAATTGTTTTATTTATTTAAAATTTGAATTAAATTTTAAACAAATAAAAAATTTTAAATAAATAAAACAATTCGTACGGATTAAAAGGATTTGAGTTCAAGTCATATCAAATTTAAAAAAAAAAGTTGTCTGTTACAGATGACTTTTGACAGATGACAGATGAATTGTCAACTGATACACGAAACAAATTCAAACAAAAAGGGCTATTTTTAGGGTTTTTCCAGCAATAATTCTAATTTTTCTCGCCGTAAAAACCATCCCTGAACTTCAACGAACATTTTAAAAAAAGATTTGGCCAAATTGGTCCAGGCGTTGTTGAGTTATGCGCTTAGGAACATATTTTGCGATTCATTTTTATATATAAGATTTCAGGAGTTTGTATCTTAAATATAACTACTGTTGCAACATACACAAACGACACAGCAAGCTTAGCATCCCATGAAGATCGAGTCACAGCATCAATAAACCTACAAATCCACCTGGAGCAAATACAATTATGGTTGACCAGGCACATTAAAGCCAATGAAACACCCATGTAGCGTTTACCCTGCATAGAAGAACATGTCCACCAGTGAATATCAATCATCGTCAACTCCCCCAAGCAGAGCATGTTAAATATCTTGGTATGCACTTAGATCGACCCCTAAGCTGGAAGAAGCACATACTCTCTAAACATAAACAACTTGGACTCAAATTATATCAAATGTATTGGCTCATCGGGCGCAAATCTAAGTTATCATTAGATAACAAGGTATTACTATATGAGTCTATACTCATGCCTATTTGATCATATCGAATCCAACTATGGGGTACCGCTAGCAAATCTAATATATCCGTTATAATAATTCCAAAATAAAGTGTTGCCATTATTGATGCTCGGTACTATATTTCAGATAAAGTGATACAACGCGATATTCCTCTTGAACGAGTAATTCAACGAGTGTAATTCAACGTGTTTTTGTGAAGTACTTGGAAAGAGTGCCAGTGCATCCCAACATACTCGCTAACTAGCTAAATATGCGAAGTGATAGTGAAGTGCGTAGACTAAAATATTTAACACCACCTGATCTGATTACTGGACATATATAGACTTTAGAAAAAGTAGAAAGTTATATATATATATATATATATATATATATATATATATATATATATATATAATATAGACATAAGAAATACTTATTGCCTATAGGGCAGATTGTGGAATCACAAAGAGTAAAAAAAATGTAACATTTGTGCGATGTAACCAGAAATTAGAGAGATTAAAATTTAACAAATAGGGTGGATGTTGCTATAATTCATATTTATTTTAGAGGCGCGATTTGATCTGTGTGAGATATTGTCTTTTTTCAACTTCTTTTCCAAATTCTAGACCCTATTTTCCTTCTGTTGCCAACAAATGTGCCAACCACTTTGCAATAATCTTTATAAAAATTTTCTATTACTTAAACTTCTATTATCGTTTCATTAATTTTAAGTTTGTGAGATATCTTATATTCTAAGTAAAAAACGTAAATTAATTGAAATAAATGTTATCAATATTTTAATTTAAATTGTCCAATTAATTAGAAATATAATATAAGTAATTGATATTATGTGTTCTTGTGTGCCTCTCAAATTTTAAGTTTGGTATTTCTATATATCTGTATCATTCTAAATATGACGTTAATAATGCAGGAATGTGAAAATTATCAAATTCAAATAAAAAATCGACAGGTTTAGTTACAGTGCACCTAGAAACTTATTTTGATTTTGGCTATGAACTATTTCGCAAGTTTTGTCTTTCAATAAATTGATACTCTACATACGGGGTTTAATGTAAAAGCCTTGGGCATATTCTAAACACTACTATTTGAGTATAAATTACGAACTGTTCTCAATCACCAATGTGACCTCTTATGAACTTTATAGTTTGTATATCCACACACGTTTATATGTTAATTCCTCTATATGTTAATAGTCTCTTATGGGTTAATAAAGAGGTGGGAATTTCTTTGCTATTTATTTAACGTATATCTCAGAATATTTTGAAAGTATCTGTGTTACTTCAATTGAAAGTATTAATTATTATAGATCAATTATTTTAACATAATGTCAACAATTTTCTGTTTTCGAATAAGGTAACAGATTCTTAATTAAAAACAATTTTTTAGTTGTAAAATTATTGTTTACGGTTTTTTTGTTGGTTTTAATTTTCTCTTCCATGGTAAATCTTTATGGTAAATGAAGAATACAATAGCAATAATAATAAAATTATTTATTTCTTTTCTCAACAATTTTGAACATTATTGAATATATATATATATATATATATATATATATATATATATATACACGTATCAGAGTAAGGCTTTCGTACAAAACTATCTGGCGCTATATGCTTCAAACTATATTTAGTAATGTTAAAATTATACTTTTATTGTACTTTGTACAAGTTTGAAAACTGATATCTATTAGTGTATATAGTATTTTCACTCCAATTGAAACAAGTAGCAAGGATTTTATTTCACTATTTCATGCCAAAGATATTTGTAGTTGAATAGGATAGTGTGATCTGTAGGGCATGAGTTGATGCCCACTTATAAACTTGATTACCTAATTGGCTTGCTAAGAAGCTAAGATAATTTATGTCTTTATTCGTTTTTCTGTAGTAGACTTTGTAAAAAATGTCTTATTATTATGTCTTATTATCAATAAATAAAAATTTATTCAAGGTCATTGTTGTCGATATCAGTAACAAAAATTAACTTAATTCATTTTAATTTAAATATCATTTACTAAACTATTGCATGATCTTTCAGATGAGCAAGCCTTGAGAGTTAAAAGATCGCCACATCATGGCGGATTTGGAGGTGGTTTTGGAGGAGGATTTGGCGGAGGATTTGGAGGAGGATTTGGCGGTGGATTTGGAGGAGGTTTGTATTGTTATGAATTCAGAGAACGAATACATTATTTTCATATTCCCGTGATCATAAAATTTGTAGTTATATAATTACTATTATAATTTCTAAGTTATATAATCTAGTTATTTTTCTATATTTCTTTCTAATCTCTTTCTTAAAAACGTTGTCTCTTATGAAATAAGAAAGTTTTTAAAGTAGTTGTCTGGATTTTGCTTGTTAATTCGGTTATTGTAAACCAATTATATTGGCGCTATGTGTAAGTCCTGTATAATAATAATAAATTTTTGTGTGACTTTGAGAAGCATTTTTATGATGATAAAATTCTCGAAATTTAATAGCGATTTGTTAATTATATTCCTTCCTAAACACATCATTGAATATCCATCAGAATTAATTCACGTCATATATTGAAAACAACATAAGTTGATAGGAAATATTAAAAATTTACTATACATATAACTTTCAATAATTTGTTATACATAAGTCGTTAATATATCTTTTGGTTTTATTCTGAATTTGAGTCTGTATTTGCTTAAAATGTTATGGTAAACAAGGTCTTTTGAAAGACGAATTACCAAAATGAGGTCTTGCTATAGAGTACATTAGCGTAAGCATGTGATAAATGATTCGTAAATAAATATTATTTTTGTTGTGAGACCAATAATAAAATATTTTATAGGTTTCGGAGGTTTTGGCGGAGGAAGAGGATTTGGTGGCTTCGGTAGACTTGGAGGATTCGGCGGATTCGGTAGACCTGGATTTGGTTTTGGCAGACCTGGCTTTGGTTTTGGACCTGGTCGAGGAATAGGAGGTGGTATATTGGGATTAGGAATTTTATATAGGCGACGGCCTTATTTTTAATTCATATCCTGTATATTTACAAACAAAATACATATTGTTTAGGTGTTTTAATCTGTTCTTCATCTAGTTTTTAAATAGTATGTTTAACATTTGCGTATGTTTTTCAAAATTTCTCTTAATATAAAGGTTATTGTTAATAAAGTTGTGTTAAACATTATTTACAATTTTTATATAATTACTGTTTCTATATACCAAGAAGTAACTTATAATATTTTAAGAATATAGGCCTTTTTTAATTATTTTTATTTGCAAAAAAAATATTATTATTTTAGAAAAATGTTGTACAGAAAATGTTCAAGGTAAAATGAATGAGTGAATGTATATCGTTACAAAGTTTAGAATAGTTAGTTGGAAGTTCCACAATGAAATATTAATTACCTTATCCATTTATTTTCTAAAAAATATAATGTAAATTTAATTTACATTTTTAGTTTTTTCTAATATCATTTAATAATTTATTGTAATATATTAAATATATGTCCATACCTGACTTTCATATATGAAGCCTAGTGATTATGAGGATTAGTTAGAATTAAAAATATGATAGATATTAAGATAGACTATACAATTAATGGTGTTATATTTTCAATAACAATATTTAAAATAGCCATATTTATTAGGTAACATAATTACAATTAGCTATTCGACGAATATTAATTATTTTAATTATATTAAAAATATTTTAATTCCCTTCGAATATTTGAAGATATTAAGTTTTGTTAACATATAGTTTAAAAATAACATATTTCTATAAAAGTACTTTTTCAGTTGTAGCTAACATAAAAGGGGAAGTTTTTGTTGTAATAAAACTACCGATTTTCATATAGATAAAGACAAATAAAGCAAATTTGATGATATGTTAAAATTATTTTATTTTTGGTTGTATTTGTTTATAAATCTTATTGTTATTTATGCGAATTACTGTATAAAACGCTCTACGAAATATGAAATGAAATATTTAAAATAGTTGTCTTTTATAATAATTAATTAATAAAGTTTAAGAGTTATTCGTTAGTAGTTAAAGGGTTTCAATATTCTTTTTTTTTTCTATTTCAAATAACCGAAAAATATGTTAGTACATTTTGATATAATAATATGATAAACAATCCACATAACAAGAATGTCAATATTAGTAATATTTAGTAGAATTTTATAAACTGTATTAAGCGTATGTAAGTATAAGTTTTAGTAATAACATATTGTTGTATTTCAGAATTACATATCTTAACACTAATTACAAATTATTGTTATCCAAAATTTGCTCCAGCTTGCTCGATATCACCAGACTGAGTGAAAGTATTTATATTCGTGTTACCTAATAACAAAAAATGGTCATAAAACAAAGAAACAACGTTTAGTTAATACAAACCTATTCCACCAACGTTGAAATTTTCGCTGTTAGAAAAAGCTGAGGCATCTGACCTAAAAAATATGGATTATTAAGATAACAGTTACAGTTATAGGTGAAAATTATTACCCATCTGTGATAATTAAATGTTAGAATACAATGCTAAAAATAGTAGATTTGTCTAATCTAAGATTTTGTTGTATATTTGTAAAAGTTTTAACATTGGTCTGTAACCAAAATTAACTAAATCTCGCCATTATGTCATTCAAAAACAGTAAGAGATTTATTTTCGTTTCTATTTTAAACTTCGCAATCAACTGCATACAATATCCTCGAATCGTTTTTTTTTAGTTTATGGATCTTTAGTTATGGTTTTAGGATCCAACTAAATCAGGTTATTGAAATAGATTGTTTTAACGCTGTATAAAGCTCAAATTATTTTGAGTGAATACAATTCATCAACAACAAATATTCTTAAGCATGCTATTAGATTGTAAAGCTTTAAGAACTAAACATAACTACTGCCTATGACTATTTTAATTTAAATTTAATAATTTTTGTATATGCAGCACTTTACTTAACGGTATAATTTCATCATTCAGAATTATTGCTACACTAAGAATCACATAATCACTCCAAAATAGATATGCTGAACTACAGATGCGATGATCAATGGACAATTGATATTGTTATCTGTAACCGGATCTACCATAAGCACCCAGTTTATGTCCTATATAGACTATCCAAAGACATTTTATTTTATTCCTCATGAGTGCCTTACTCATACTCTAAAGTTCGATAAAGTTGACATGAATGTTATAAGGCTCTTGGTTTATCAAATGCCAAATTGAAGTACGAGAATTAATAGTCGCTATTCAGAATCACTTGCATCAAATGCGCAAAATTGTTAAAGAGTTATCCAGTGACATCAAAATGCAATTTGGATTAGATAAGAGTCAAACAATGCTTAAAAACTTTTATAAAATCGCGTCTATAAGTCCGGGATAAAATAGGCTCAACGAATTGAGTAGAAATCTAAAAAAATCGTTCTTCAATGTGAGTTTATACAAAGGAAAAGGGTATTAGAACATAGCTGCACAGTAAAAACCTCGGGCTGTGTTCTGAGCTATGTGTTTACTATTGCACTAAAAGCTGACGTTCAAACTCTATAACGTTTGATCTTTATTAAACTGCACACAAAACATTACTCTAAAAGGAAGGGAATTAGCAGATATCGGTAATCAACTTCATAAGCAGTCAATTTAAAACAACATATCTAAAATTTGAAACAACAAATGTGTCAAGTGAGTATCTTTTCACCTTTGTATAAAAAAAACCTTGAAGCATATCAGGAGACAGATGAAGAAAGAATGAAAAGGAAAACACTTTCATGGAAGGAATTCGTTAAAGAATGGCAAATATAATGTCGATAGTGTTTCCAAATAGAAATAGGTGTTAGATTTTGTGTTAGAAAACCAAGATTATAAAATTTATTGGTATCGTACAGTGTTCGCAGATCAGCGAGTACACCAGACTTAATAGTGGTTAATAAGATAGAACACAGGGTAATATATCGAGATCTAGATGAGCATAGTGAGCTGTTGTGTGTTTTAAAATTTGAACTCTGATAATATGAAGATGAATATTAATATGAAATACTAGACATAAAATAAAACGTTTATGTTACTTACTTCATTATTACAGCAGCTGAAATCAAGAAAACACATATCAGTAAGTTACATGAAATTATAACCTACTATTACCTACTCTTTACCTTTTATAGTAACAAGAAAACATATAAATACCAATAAAATTAGATATTTCATGTTGAAATATTCAACCAATGTTTGTAGAATTGAAAAAGTAAACTAATTTTATTAAAAATCGCATCTTTTATATAAACAGCAGGTTATTAAATCTAAATACGTAAACAAAATACGAAATTTGTAGCACATTAAAAGCGTATTAAACCGATGCACACAGTAAATGATACTGACATTTAATACCAGTTTCTGACATTTCAAATGACGAATTAATTTTTCAAGGTCACCTAGATATAAAGTGAATTTGAAATGAGTAATTTGAGTAGTAAAGAATTTGACAACTATCAACATATATAATACATAATAATACAACATTTTAATTATATTTAAAACCTTACCGACTTAGAAAGCTAAAACTGATCTAATAATAATACTTTATATTATTAAATAACGCATCTTCAACAACTATTTTAATACCTAAGAAAGTATGCTAATTTTTCCTACTGGTGAATCATTATTAACTATTCTTAGTTAAGCAGATGGGCATTGTGGAGGTACTGAAAGGTACCTTCCATGGACTCTACTGAATCGTTATTATGTGAAATTTCTTTGAAAAATGTTGATAATTATATCTAAGATATGCATAAAATATATCTTTGGAATATTTCATGTTGAAAGTAACTATATTCATAGCTTATAGCGATATTCATCTTTTATTATGCTGTAACTTCGTCATAAACGTTTTATAAGTTTTTTCATTGGGCAATTGCAAATCGGATGATTAAGGATGTTCTAAAGCTGTATTTTTTTCAGATCAATATTAAAGTTTTACCGCTGCTCTACAGAAAGAAATGTTATTATGATGGAACGCCATTTCTTGGCATACAGAATTATGGATTGTTTCAACGATAGTGATAATCGCACATAACCTCTTTCATTGTTGGCCTTTTCATTGCCCTTGTAAGCCTTTGTTAGGGCTGAGTTATTAACTAATAAGGATCCTCTTTTTCATAGTTCATTGGATAATTAAAAATGAATGGTGGTAACAATAAAGGAAGTTCCAATCAAAAAGGTACGGAATGAATGAACAACAGCATAAGTCTCATGTACAGAATATCTTAAAAATATTTAATATATATAATTATATATTTACATATATATATATATATATATATATATATAAAGTTGAAAATATTTAAAGTTGATTTAAAATATTGTGGATTATATATGAATGAAACGTCTATAATCATTAAGGTGGATTTGCTACTTTAGTTTTGTCAAAAATTAATAAACAATGAGTTGAAATATTGGCGAGTGTTAGATATAATAATTTGTATCCTTCTGGCAACAATAGCTGCCCATGTTCAATATCAGAAAAATGATGCGTCTTTTAGAGGTATTTATCTATTGAAGTAACGTTGCAAATATAAATTTGGTCTAAAACAAAGATCTACATATTGGTCTTGACAGAGTTTGAGAGATAGAGCACGGTAAGTTTAAACATGAATGTATGTGGGTCAGCTTCAACTTTTTGAAAGTTGTAGTAAATAAAATACAGTGCAATTAAAATTCAATTTTGCTAATTTTGGTAGGGCTTTCTATTGGAAAATAGTGACAGTTTTTTTATGATTTTAAAACACACATCTTATACACAATATTATATACACAATAATTTGATTATAAAGTCACTTATATCAAATAAATTTTATTTGTTTTCATGTGAGTAAAACATTTTTATTTTCGTTAAGCAACAACAAAATCAATAGGAAATCTTAGGGTATGAAATATAATATTTCTCAATATACAATAATAATTTATGTGATTTTATTAGGGTTTTGATCATATATACAGTATCATGATTTATAAAACAATATGCACAATATATTATCTCCCAAAATTTACACCTTGTTGATTAATATTTCCATGTTGAGTAAAAGTGTTTCTATTCTGGTTTCCTAAAATATATTTGATTATTAAGATTATATTATGTATATAGAAATAATTAGCATTTTATAGTCTTACCAATTCCACCAATATTAACATTTCCACTGTTGCTATAAGCAGTAGCTACAGCTCTGTAATAATAAATTACACATATATTTAGATTTAAACATTTTTAGGAAAAATAATCATATTTTACAAAGTTACATTCCATTAACTATATATATACATACTTAGAAACAGCACCAGCTACAAAATACAGAAATATATATTAGTATGTCGAGAAGCAAAAAGGTGGAGAAAAAAACACTTACCAGCAATAGTGATGCAAATAATAAAAATAAGCATGAAAAGGCCTAAATATCTCATTTTGTATTTTATAGCAACCGAAAGAGAATCACAAATACCACTAAATCAAAAGTATTGCTTATATATAATATTATACTGATTAATGAGAAAATACATGTATTAAGTAGATTTTAATTGGTGTAATTATGACGTAGGCATTTCTAGACAGAAACATATAATAACAATTAAGAACAAATTTCTAATATTTTTAACCGTCTGAATATAATTTACCATCCAATAAATCCTAGAATCCTAGAATCCAAAACCTTCCACAAGTTTTTCCATGTGGGCCTGAACCACGAAATTCTGAAAATGTTACCAAGTAACATAATGAACTATTCAACTTCAATATCTCAGTCTGAATTTGAAGTTTTTTGAATGAAGTTGCTGTTGTTCAATCAAAGTCTGAAATCAATATGGATTTATGGAATTCTGTTATGGGGATGTTCCGCGAATAAATAAATTACACATTTTCAACACCAATTTCACCAAATAAATTAAAGGAATCACAAAAAAAACCCGAGGAGAGATTTCAGTCTTCAATAGTAGTACGGAAGTGTTACAACTAACGAATAATACTCGAGGAGGACACAGACTCAAAATAATGAAACCGTTTGTTATTGTAATGCAATAATAAAGTGTATTTAACAGAAAAAACAGCAATGCTAATTATTTCTGAAACATTGTTGGTGCTAACTAAGGACCGATAGGAAAAGTTCTTGCTTGAAGTAACGTTTCTAAAATGAATTATATTGTTTGGGATATTTGATATTGATATTTACACTATTTTATTTGGTTAAAAATGTATCTAGGAGTATCCATCCTAGAATCTTCACCATAGATGTAAATTTTATGTCCATACTAATTTTGAGATAAATACATAAATATTAATTGATTAATATTGTGTATTAATATTTATGGATTTTTTAATTCAATGAATTTCATTCATTTCACATTAGAGGGTTTTGAGGGATTCTGAAGTGGACTCGATTTTCACGTTTCTATGAAAATAGCAGCAACAAAATAGCAACGAATTATAATCAGAATGAATAAATTTGGTTAATATGGTGGATACGCTAGGACTTTTAGCACATCGCTTAAATATACTAAGATACTTTTAACGTTCATACAATATTACAATTACCAATTGTAGATGTAATTAAAACAATGTTAATTTGTATTGTTCCAAATATTTTTTCTTGCATATCCGCTTTATACATAATATATATAATAAAGAAGGAACATAACTAAAATTAAAACTAATGAATTTCTACCTGATTTGTTAAAGGGAGTTTATGTCAACAGAAATTATATGTTAGATAACCAAAATTTACCTCTACTCAGCTTAAATTGTAACAAATGTTCTAGTTGGTGTTAAATTATATAAATTATACAGAATAATGTATGTGCAACTAGCGGAATATTCAATACTAAATCAACCACCATATTTAAAGCGTGCTTTTAAGCCTTAAAGTGCGTAGCGTACTAGCATTGTTTTAGTGCTAGTTCAGCATGGCTCCATATATGTTATATAAAGGAAAAAATATGTTCACCTTTGAGATTTGTGTGAAATATTTAGAATTAAAGATTTCGTTCATGATGATATAGGATTGAAACTATAATCTTACCTGCAGAGTCTTTTCAACAGCTTGTCACTTCTTTCCGTTAAAATAAAATCAGTATTATAGTAAATTAAAAGTTTATTTTAGAACAAATGTATTGCAGATCAAACTATGAAAACCTAACCATGAAATATTAGAATTACGAGACATCCGACTTTAAAATACACCTCTAGTCCGCCTATTCCTTACATCAACATTGCAGTTCAAGATCTACCATCAAAGGTGGACTGAAGTTGCTGCGAATAAACCTAATTGACTAAAATTTAGGTCAAAGCAATTTGAAGACGTTTACGTTTTTTGGTGTACATTCACCCTAGAAACCTACTGTTTTGATTGTATAGTCTTTGGTATTTTCTGATGTATCCACGCTTGGAAAATAATAGAAAAAAGAAGTGCATATATTTGTCCACAAAATAAATATAGACTTAAATGCCGAAAAATATTTTTTGGCTGCATCCCGAATATATCTCAGACTTTTTATTAAGTATGGTACTCAGAGTTGAAGGTTAAATTAAACAAGCTCCTTCCTCAGTCACAGTTTCAATTACTAAAATATTACCTCACAGATATTTCACTACATTAAAAGACAATGAACTCATTGAATTACGTTCAAAATACTCAGTAGTTCCACAAGGAAGTATAATGGATTCGATATTGTATCCCCTATATAAAATTGAATTATATGCAGACGATCCAGTCATATTAACACTACATGAGAACTCAATAACAGTACCAAAGAAACAAAATTTGCTCATTTATCCATCAACATTTACTATGCTTAGAAGAACATCTCCACCACTGAATATCAATAACTATCAACTCCCCAAGCTGAGGATGCTAAATATGGTATGCATCTAAACGGACGCCTAACCTTGAAGAAGCACATACTTGCTGAGCAAAAACATCTTAAATTAATTTAAACTATATTAAATGTATTAGCTGGTCAGAAACAAATCTATATTATCCATAAAATTATCATTAAAAGACAAAATATTGCTATACGAATCAATACTTAAGCCTAATTGGTCATATGGGATCCAACTATGGGGTAACGCTAACAAGCTTAATGTAAGTGTTGCGTGCCATTGTCGATGCTCCATACTATGTCTCTATTGAAGTGATACAATGTGATATCCCTTCA
Organism: Rhynchophorus ferrugineus; assembly: GCF_030347505.1. NCBI lineage: Eukaryota > Metazoa > Arthropoda > Insecta > Coleoptera > Curculionidae > Rhynchophorus > Rhynchophorus ferrugineus. The sequence continues at coordinate 50,795,901 of NW_027472580.1, forward strand.
GAATAAGCTAGTGAACCTAGAGAACAGAAAGAACCTCTCTAGCAAGTTTAATTCAAAATGTTGAAATGCTAATCAGCTAAATGCAACGTGATAATGAAGTGCATAAACTAAAACGCTTAACATCATTTGATATGATTATAGGTCAAATATAGATTTTAGAATAATATTTAGGATAGGATTAAGTAATTAAGGTAATACTTTATACAGGAATTATGCTGACGATACAGCGGTTTTATCATCACACGAGAATCCATGATCAGCTACAACAAAACCTCCAACTTTATCTTAACAAAGTTGAATTATGGTTAAAAACGTGGCATATTAAAGAAAATGAGACAAAATCTACCCATGTGACATTCACCCTTTATAGAAGAACATGTCCATCAGTAAAATTGAATAATCATGAACTTCCGCAAGCAGACATCATTAAATATCTGCGAATGCATTTTGATCAACGTTTGACATGGAAAAAACATATAGTAACAAAACGCAAACAACTTGAGCTTAAAATAAATCAAATATATTAGCTGATGGGCCGTAAATCTAAATTATCATTAGATAACAATGTTTTGCTATATAAGTCAATACTTAGGCCCATTTGGACCTATGGTATTGAACTGTGGGGTACAACTAGCAAATCTAACATAGTTATCCTCCATAAGTTCCAGAATAAATGTTGCGAGTCATCGTCGATGTCCCATATTAGGTGTCCAACAAACTGATTCAGCGTGATATCCCTTTAGAACCCATAACGAGTGTGATTCGAAGTGTTAGTGCGACGTACAATGCACTCACCAAACAGTTAAATGTGCGCGATGACAGTGTAGTACAAAGGCTCAAACGCAAATTATCATACGAACTTATTAATAGAAACATAGAATGAGTTTTAATAATCTCTAGAACAAGATAGGATAGATTTTAGAATAAGCTAGAATAATATGTAAGATAAGGTTTAGATTATAAGTTTGCAGATCACTTACTGAAGCGGTCTTCTACATATCAGTAGAATTATATTGGATAACGGAAATCATATAAGAATACTTATTGCCCATGGGCAGATTGTTGAAGTTCTAAGAGATTAATTAAAAAATTGTTTATAATATAATCATAATAAATGCTTATTTCCCACTGGGCAGATTGTTGAACCACTAGAAGTAATAATAATAAAAATAAATTGGAAAAAATTGTTAAACTTCGCCAGCCAAGCCTTTTAACTAGTAAGCTATTTCTTAACCATTGAAACTGATAGTCCCCATAGTATTTAGCCCTTCTTTGCTTTCCGCGATGTATTTCTGATTAACAAATAAAAGATATTAGGTAATCAGTACATGGCAATTGCTTTTTTCATTATGTTAAAATTTAAAAAGTTGTCTGCTATCAATGGCTGTCAAACACAATAAATGATGCAGATTGCATAAAATCTATTGTCTATTAATAGATGGCCGTTGAGGGTAGGAGCCAAGCTTTTAAAGTTGCTGTGCGGGATTCATTGGTTCAAATCCAAAAAATCAATTATCAAACTTATCAAACTGCGCCTCTGTACAATTCATATTTATGTTGCTTGAGAATTTCTCAATCTATAACAGATAGAGTATGTTAAATATTTTTATCGTTGATGATATTTATTATTGCAAGCTTTTTAAAATATTTATCACAACTGATAAACTTGTTGATCTTAATGTTCAATCTTGATAATTTCTTAACTTAAATTTTATGAAAATATTATAAAACACAAGTCACAAAAGATTGCATTACTAAAATTCTACGTATGTTTATTACGAATCGGATAGATAAAAATTTCAAGACATGAATAACTAACTGTACATTATTTTTATCTTGTGATAACTCGTAATTATGCATCGAAAAAACCATTAGATAATAACCTCATTTAGATATTCAACCATTAGATAAGACAATAGAACCACATTTAACATATTTAAATGAAACCATCAATAGCTCTATTGAATTAAACTTGTTTAAATTGATGTGTACGCAATTTCTTTCGATAAAATTGTTAGTTGTTAGTTGTGAACCATCCCATTAGTAGCGTGTACAACTGTTATTGAAAAACCTTTAAAATAGTGAAGGTAAATTGTTTATGTGATTTTCGCCTCTGATATAATGTTATTAAATTAATTTAGTATAATTGGTTTAATGGGAAACATTAAAGAAACTTAAAATAGTAAAGATAAAATTAAATATTTTCAATATAAATAGTATAAAATTTTTATTTTACAATAATTATACGGAATTAGAAGAAGACCTTAATGTAATATTTCTAATCAGATAATACACTGTAAATATGTACGTCAGTATATATAAAACAAGTTCACCAATTTTTCTAAGAAATATTTGTAGTTTTTGAAGGGGATTTTTCAAGTATATTTACCCTAATTTTGTACCCAATATTCTTAGAACACATTTTATTTATATTTTTAAGTACAAGAAATGTCTGTATATAAAAATATCTTTTAGCTGTTTATTCTCTCGTTTTTTTAGGCTATAATTAATAATACTTAGTAAATTGCTAATCATTTTAGAAATAAAATATATCAGCTCTAAAGCATTGCAATATTTAAAATATCCTCCTTATATTTCTTATATTATTAAGGAATATATATTAGTTTCTCGTATATACTCTAATAATAATAATAAATATTCACTTTAAAAAAGCAATAACTAGCAAAAATTGATAACATATACCAATCAAAATATTTTTTATTATTTTCATCAACTTATTCCTATTTTTTCTGGCAACATGGCGATACCGTGTCGAAAAAACAATGCTGTAACAATGTAGCATTTCCTCAACACTTCAAAACATGTAATGTAAAAATACTGTAAATATGTAATTAAAAACCACACGTAAAGGTATATAAATATTTTATTCATGAAGTGTTAACCGATCTGAAATTGCTCTGAAATTTTGAGCTGAGCTTTAGTCCAATAAGACATTAATTCATTATTTAAAAACCTTCTGGTCCTCCAGCAATTCTTTTAAATAGCTCAGTCTCAAATCGTTGAAACCGACAGTTGGAATATGACGAAACAGCGTGATGAGTTTCGGCAACAGATTCATGAAATCAAATCACAAAAGGAATGTATGTCGATAATTTGAGCGTTCCATGATTAACATCTATATTCAATGAATGATTCAATAATTATAATTAAAAATCTGTTATTTTAGGTGAAGAAATGGCAAAACAATCGAATTGAACTGATTGATACATTGATACCTTCCATATTCATTATTGGATATCACTGATCTTTTGATAACATAACACTCACCTCATTTAACGTACTAAAAATATCTTAATATAAAATATATAAATTGCACTTTTTATCTACTTAATATTTAAACGTAAGAAAGGAATTCAACAATATCAATTAGATATCAGAGACTGTGAAATTACTTAAAATGAATAATTTAATGACTTAAATTTCACCTGAATCAGCTTGTGATTTTAAATGATTTATTAAGAATGCATGATTGGAAAGAACCAACCTTCGTTAAATCTTTACTAGTATAAAGTATATATTTAGTATTCTGCCTGGGTATGTTCTTATTTTAAGACCGACACTTTCAATGCCTGAAGAAAATCAAATGCCAATGTATCTATATAATAATTACTTCACTTATTTGCTTGGACTAAAATAATTATGCTATTAAATTCATTATCATTTACTATTATGTACTGTTTGTTATGACAAACCAAAGCCTTCCATATATAATTAATGCTGTTTAAGCAGATAAAATAGTGAACATGTTTTCTTCCTTATATCTCAGCGATTGTTTATGTCGTAGACATCGAAGAACCTTGGCTTAACTAAATTGAAATGGAAGACAGTTGGTGGTAGAGATGTTAAATTATTACTGGAATAAAATCCTGTCGTACAATTTTTTAAATGGATGTTGTTATAACCTTGATGAATACGATATTTTAAAAAATCCAAAGAATAATGAATTTACAGTATTTCACATAAAAAATAATGAATCGAGTTGATAATTATTAAATCATTTATATTTATGATAGAACTGAAATTCCGTATATATTTGCTGACATGGTTATTTTCTATGTATATAATCTATTCAAAGTTTTTTTTATATACTATAATGTTGCCGCATCAATTTTGAGTTTAAGTTCAGTTTGGCTTTGATATACAAAAAAATTCTAATCTAAATAAAATAATTAAACACAAACAAAAAAATACTGTTTTCAAATATAATTTATTTTAACATATAGTACATTTAATGCATATATTATCCAAGGACTTTAAACTACAATTAAGAATAAAGGTATAATATTTTGTAGGTTAGAGTAGTTTTATTATATTTACTTTGAACTCTTTTCCACACCACCCATGAGAAAGAGTTCCAGGTACATATTTATAAGTAGTGCTACCCCTCTGGAGGTCTAATCCACCTAATTAACAATTATATATCAAAATAATGTATTTTACTTTCATTCGAGAGCATATTTACCTTTTTACGTTTAGTTCTTGTTTCCTTCGATGGTGTGTTTACTTGTCAAGTCATCTTGATATCACTGTATGTTTTATTTCTTCTGCTACTACCTGTGTACAACATTCTTGATAAAATTAATCATTGAATTTTGCTCAACGCATTTATCATATCTACAAAACAATATTATCACATATCCTGAAAGTTTCCTTTAGTCACTTTCACTTTTCGTATTACTGTCCAAGTTAATCATTAAACTGTTAATTTTCAATCGGTCTAAAATATATTCACGATCGACCATTTATCAATTATTTCCTTTGTATGTCTTATCGAGTTCATCCAAATCTGAGGTGTTATTTCCATATCCTTTCCATGGAAGATGGAAATTATTTGTGATTGAAATTAGGATTTGAGTTTTTATATCTACAACATATTTTTTCCTATTTGAATATATATATATATTACACTTACTTTGCATTAAACATTTTTAAAATTAAACTGAATTTAATGATACTTGGATTTTTAGCTAGAGATGGTTTATTAACATAGCGTCCAATTTTTAGCACTATTATTGATGAATATCTCGAATCTATATAAGTTATGAAATGTAGTATGCCTAAAAAATTAAAAAAAATTTTTTTATGGATATAAGTGACGACTTGTTGAATGGCGATATAAAACGACACTACTAACGTCTCACTGGTTTTAAAAAAGGTGTCGCGACTGAACAGTGATACAATATGACAAGGAGGGCCCAAATCCAATTTCAACACAAACCACACTCCTATATCGAGACGTCTCAATCATTACACCATTCAGTCTTAAAACAAACACATGGTCCACGATTTCCAATACACAGCCAGTAGCCAGTACCATTTTAGTCGCGTGATTTAACACATAGCATATATTATGAAATAACGAATTCTAACTTCTAATTGCATTACCGTAATATTAGAAAAAAATTAAGGGTTTAATATGATAAACAACTCAATAATATGATGCAATTATTTATTAATAAAATAATATATATAATCGATTGATTCGTTATTATTGAAACGGCACATTATTATTGCGTTACAATTACCTTTTATATAATGTGACACAGATTTGTTTATCAGGTCCAACAAAGTATAAAATAATTGAAAAGATTATGATATGAAATATAGATGATATACTAGAACTGTTTAATATTATGACAGCCATTTTAGCCATTACTTTTAAAACCCTTGCAGTAATAAACAAACCACGAATCCAAAAATTGAATTGGAAAAAAAAAATCAAAAAAAAAACTAGAAAAGTACCTAAACATACCAAATACCAATATATATATATATATATATATATATATATATATATATATATATATATATATATATATTTGTATATATATATATTGGTACCTAACTGACTTTCATACGAGGGTCTGTCGACAACTCAAAAACAATTTTTGATATGATGAATATTAATATCAGTTAACCTGTTATTATCATCTGATTAAGATGAATATTGTTTAATATGAATATTTTTATTATGAAATGTAATATGTCGGTTAGTATTTTATTATCTGGTGATGATAATAACTTTTCAGTATGTTTAATTTTTTTTTAATTCAATTTGAAGAAAGAAGCTAATGAAGTTGATCGATTGCTGTGTGAAGCTATGCTATGCTCTATCGATTTACATCAGATTCTATTTTGGTCTACTCTGTCTATTAGTAAGTATTTTTCTGGAAAAAAATTTCAAGACGAATATTCCATGATGATCCGTGTAAAAGGCAAGCAGAATATACTGAATTATTGGGAGTAACATCAGAAACAATTTGATTATAAATTTGTATTGTATTTGATTGAAGATTTGTATTGAAGTGAATCAAAGAGAGTGAATGAAGTCAAGATGCATAGAGAGGCGTTTGGTCGTGTCTGAAATGGTGCTTCAACAGCCAAATTGGAAAGGTTTTGTGTCGATCCAAATCGAAAAATATCACGGGGACAACACGGTCATACATTAACGGCAAAGCCGAATATTCATGGCTCCAAGCTAATGTTCTGTATTTGTTGGAATCAGCTTGACGTTGTATACTACAAGCTGTTGTAACCTAATAAAACTATCAATGTGGATCGTTATCGACTACAACTGATATATTTGAGTCGAGATTTGCGCGAAAAGTGGCCGAAATACGATCGAAGACAGAACAATGTTATTCTTCAGCATGACAACGCTCGACCACATATTGCAAAACTAGAGAAAACATGCTTAGAAACACCAAAATGGAAGAGTTACACTACGAGCCGTTTTCTCCAGGCTTTGCTCTTTCCGATTACTATTTACTCCGACATATGAGTATTTTTATAAAAATACCATAAAATGAATTAATTCGTAGATCGCCTCAAAAGTTAGATCGATCTTTCGAGATGGAATCCCAAAATTGCCTAAAAGATGGGAAAAATTAACAGCTATCGATGCACAAAACTTTTAATAAAATATATTGTATTTCACAATTAAGTTTTGAATTTAAAAAAATATTTTAAAGTAACCTATAGACCCACACTATTTTTCTAATCCGAAAAAAAAGAAGGTTAAAAAAACTACAAAAATAAAACAATATTGATCAATAATGAAAACGCTATATATGCAGTTAATATTGAAAATACTTCTAAATAAAGTTGAATGCACCAAATAAATCATGTTACATTATCATAACGCATCCTCCCATATGGCAGCGGCAACTCTTCACTATTTACTTGAAAATAGAATAATGATAATAGAAAAATCTTCTTACTTGCCAGTTTGGTAATGTGTGATTCATAGTTGTATTTTAAGATCTAAAAAGTTTTCAGAAGTTATTTGGCGAGTATTTCTAATAAAACAAATATCTCAGTCTTTATATTCTCAATAATTTTAGATGAACCCTCGTATGCGTATATTTTTTTTGTTATATTTTGGAGTCTCTTTTTTACCAACTAGGGTAAATATGGACAGGACCTACTGCTTAACGTGGATTCCGAGCCACGGTCTTAGGCATTCGGTTTACCCACTGGCGATTGACTAACATAAAAATAATCTTAGAACACATGCGGATTTACACAGCCTAGTTACTGGCGTGACTTATAGGATTGTGCACTCTTGCCTTTTGGACAGTCCCAATGATAAACAACCACAAACATAAATTTACGACCATGCCCCAGCAAGATTCAAACCCATGACTATCGCACAGTGTGAGGACAACTGTGCTAACCAAGCCGGCCGTATAACTTTTTTGCTATATTTCTTTAATCTTAACGCTCGGTTTACGCTTTATTTTTTCTCGGTTACGCTCCTGTATATTTTTATATTTTCTCGGCTTTTCTTTAAAACAAAATTTTATTAGTTCAACTTTTAAACATTTAACAAGTAATGTATATTTAATAATAAAAATAGTCGCGACTTTGTGTAGACACAATAAGTTATAAAATTGTAAATTGGCAAAACATTTACTTTTGTTACATTGTAAATATATTCTAATTATCTTTCAAAATAGGAGATAAATTAATAATTTATTCACCATCAAGTTATTTATTATTTATTAGCTAATGAGTCGGAAGGCTAAATAAATTCTATATAAATGGTATTAATCAATCCATCATAGTCTGCAAGCTATGAAACTGGTCTTATTAATTATCAGATTAATTGTCTTACTTTATCCTATAATTTTTTACGGGTGACAAAAACATTCGTTAATAAATAAATGTTAACTCTAATGCTGGCTTGATTATTGGCCATCCGGTATATAAACGATTGCAAAAAAAAAATAAAGCAAACGTCCTAATCTTTGAAAAGCGCCGGTTGGTTTCAGTTGTGGTTGGGGATTTGAGCAGGTCAGTGTGGTTTGAACTTGAAAGCGTGAAGAGTGCCTTGGCTGGCGGCGTTCTAATAAAAGTAAGCGCAATTAACATTGTCAATTTGTTAATGAGGAAGTCGGCTATTCTCGCATGCGTACGTATTAATCTAGGCCTTCAAAGCAGATATTAACACAGTTACGTGTTATCGATCGAATTTAGTGTACAAAACGTAGTGTCTTATCTTTTGTTTCTGTTAATATAAATGTAATGGATATAAACAACCGTTTAGTTTATATATTAATAACTATTGAAAGTGATAAAAATAGGTTTATTTTTAGTTTCTGCTTACTGTTTTATAAATATATTAATAATAATAATAATTTAAAATTTAAAATAAAATAATAATAAAAATAATAATAAACAAAGATAATAATAATTTATTTTTTACTAAAAAATTGTTTAGTTAAATAACAATAATAGATTCAGTAAATAGTAACGAGTAACGTAAATCTGAAGATCTATCTACAGTTTTATAATTCGTTTTTTGAAACACATTTTTAGATCTTCTTTCAAGTTCCATTTACATTTCATACAAAATTGAATAGTATATTGATGCAATAAACAGTATGCGAAATTTATAAATTATTTATATTGCTCAAAGTTTTGTATAATTTTTAAATTTATATTTTATTTTTATCGTGTTTAATAAGATCGCATAATGGAAGTAAAAAACGAATAAATAATTGAAAATAAGAGTTTATTTTTTCGTAATTTCAATATACTTATTGCGACAACTATCAATCATATTCTAGATCCAATTACTGTAATTTTTTTCTCCAGGGCTTGTAATTTCTTTTCGAATGCTCTACAGAAATTTGCATCACTTCGTCATGAATATAGTTTTTAAATAAATATTTTTTTGGTCTCTAAGAAAACTCGCAAGCCAGTGGGAGCTAAATTTGAAGGATCAGCTGGATATTAAGATAATTTATAATTTAATTCAATAATGTTCACCTTTGTCTTTAAGCTGTTTGAGCAGGCATGCGATCTTGCTCAATAAATATTTTTCTTCTGTAAATCGTAACTTTTTTGACAATTTTGTACTCAATTGGTCTAAAATATAAAATATAAAATATAAATTCGAGTGATAGTAGAGTTTAGAAATAATACACGAAGATTTTTTTGTATCCACGAAAACTGACGCTAATACTTTTTTAGTCCATTTATGAAAATTCGTATTTGTGGTTTCGGAGCTGAAAAGTTGGGTTCGTACCACTCCCTTATTATTTCTGAAACGCTTCAAATGTTTAAAAAAATTAAAACGTCATTTGAAGTATTATTCATTGCACTTAATGAAATGCTTATATATTCCATTAGATCTCTCAGGGCCTGGGCTTCTTGCTTTGATTCAGCAACATGGTGATAGAACCAAGTCCCTTCTATACTAATAACTCGTCGAACAAAATATTTTTATTATTTCTGTAAACGCCCCAAATGTTGTTAACTAAGTGTCAGATTTTTGGAAATTAGAACGTCATGTGAAATATTATTCATTGCACTTAATGGTATGCTTATACGAGTATATTCTATTAAATCTCTCTGGGTCTGGACCTGGAACGATTTCTGGAATATTTTTCAGGTTATCCTTTCTATATTATTAGTCCATCTTCAAAAATTATATAATAATTTTTAAACGAATAAGTTCTTTTATAAACAATATTTTCGAAGGAGTAGTTTCTCATTACACATTAATCAGTTCGGCATGATTTTCTGTTCTATTTTAATAATGTACCTACACGCAAGCTTTCAATGACTTATAAATAAATAATCAAAGTAGAGATGGAAATAAAATTTTGGTTATATTACCCTGAATGATTTTTTTTGTTTTACTACTCATAAATTGGACTCATACATACTATTCATACATTGGACTTGAATATGAAATATGAATAAAAATAATATCTGTATAATTTCAACACTATATACTTATCATCATAAACAATGTGCAACAAATTAAAATTTATTTTTGCTTCTGAAACAAATCATTTAAGTGCAAGATAACTCTATTTTTAAATATAGAATTGTAACATAACATAGAAGTATCAATAGTAAATAAGAGCGTTTAAATTATTAAATATTATTTTCTTCGTTTATTTGAAGTTTTAATTAATTTTTCTAATATATAATTAATCAAATTGCTATTATTTAATTTTTATTATAATTAAATAATTTAAATATAAAGTATTAAAATATTCAAATTCTACCACCAAGTTTCGAATTTTTTCTTATTTCGTCTAATATAAAGAATATCTTTCCTAGAATTATGCGACTATTAATGCAAAAAAAGGACAGAAGACCCTGAGCGAATATTGTGAGCTAAGTTTTTTGTGACTTGACTGGGTTATTGTAGTTTGAACCGAGTGCAGCAGTATATAGAGTGGATTGATGGCTATTAGGATGACTTATTTCATTTTTGTTTATTTTGAGGTATATTTTTCTATTTATTATTCGTATTTTTTATATTCGCTTGCTGTATGTATGTTACCACATGATGTAAAAGTATTATGGTTAACGTACAATATTAAGTACGTTATTTAAATATATTTTTCGTCTATACCATGTTTTAACCTTTCTGCCAACTTATTATTTAGAGTCAACCTGTTGTATAGAAATTTTACGCACTTTTGATAAAAATATGCAATAGTAAGGAGAATATATAATAGTAGATGGCTTCAATGTACAATATATGCCAAATCCTATTCCAATGTCACTTTTACATCATAGTCCAATAAAACAACATACTTTTGTAATCATATGATTAACATACCATAACGTAGATTCAATGTAGATCAATGGTGCCAATATAGTAGTTCGTATTCCAGGGTCTTCCGATACTTCTTTCAGTTGGATCATTGAAATATCAATATAAAATTTATATTAAAATTATTCTCGGTAGTAAAAAAGTATTAACTATTTATAAAAAGTTATTACACTAAACAACCAAAATTTTACGATTAAATAATGTTTAAATAATAATTAATTAATAATGTTATTGAGGGAAAAATACTAAAAAATAAAGTCGGTTTTGAAATCAGAATTTGTTTTTATATTTTCGCTCTGAGAACTTAATGAACTGAATTGAATTGAAAAACAAGCAGTTTTTCATCTTTAATGCGAAAGTTAAATGATGATGAAAAATAAAGATAAATGCTATGGATTTTTTTTATATAACTATCTTCATTTATATAAAATAGACTATTTTGCAATGCTTAATTTTACTGTTTCAGCCTTACCTAACGTCATATGTTTCAGGAGTTTTTTTGAATATTACATATTCATAAATACGTAAGCATTTGGAAACTGAATTATTTTTGTTATGTATATCAATATAAAATAGAGAGTTCAAAGATTATCACATTCGTATTATTCAGTGGAAGTTGCACTGATATTTTATCACTTTAATTAAAAAACAAAAGGACCTAATTTAACGATCTGTGATGTTTTTATTAATATTTATTAACAATCTACAAATCATTATTTTGTTTTGTTCGATAACTTGTTGCCATTTTGAAGGTAATTCTATTATGGCTGTCTCATAGAAGCTCATGTTCTCAAGCTCTTTTGGGGCAAGTTTATCCATAAAATAGTTCGCAATGGACAGGAACTGGTGGTAATTACTTGGTACCCGGTTCGTACCACACGGTGGATATATAAGAACCTTCTACATAAATTCTAGGAGCTTCTGGCAATTGGCTATTGGTGTGTGTATCCCGGCGTTATCTTGATGAAATACAATTCCTTTCCTAGTGACCCATGTAATCCAATTCGGCATGATTGCCTTTCTCAAATATTTATTTTTTGTAAATCACTGCTCTTCTTACTATTTCACCATGCTTTTACTACGATCGTTTTGCATTGCTTTCATAGGTGATCTATTCTTCATGGCGACGAAGACCACCATACTCTATAGAAATAGGCCTCCCAGAAATTTTGTTGCGATTGGATTGTGATTCACAAGTGAACATTTCCATGAGGTTATCTTGGTTTAACTCGTACTCATATACCCTGATTATGTTTGTATCCGGCCTCGTCAAAATTATTCCAAACGAGATTTTGTGCAATCTTTACCTGCTGGGAAATAGAAGCATATGGTCGGTCAGACTCGTCATTTCAATTTTCGACACAGAAACTATAGAAGCGGAATTGACAGAAACCAAAACTGCACTTGATTGATTATTAGAGTATTATTATCATAAACACTATTCACATTCTCAGCTTCCCGATTTGCGTTTCATCGTTATCTGTAGAGAAAGGAAGCGGTTGAAGAAAAACTGTAATATAATGAGTTGAAATGAAACCTAGTTCTTAGCCATTCGCAATACTGCCAAATACGTTTTATTGGTACGAAATATTATAAGCTTTGTATTGTCATCTAGTTTAGCGCGAGATACAATTTATAAAAAAATTCTTTAAGTAGACATATGTATGTTGATGCTCAGCATATATTCTTATTCAATTTGCAAATGACTAAAGGTAACTATCATACTATTAAACATTATAAATATGTACTTCATTAATAAATATGCAATCAGTGTCAATGATCTATTCAAAGAATAAAGATTCGATAATATATTACCTCTTTAAGAACAATACCGTGACACTCTTCACATCTGATATTCATTAATCTATTAGTGATATGTTAAAAAAGAAATAAATAATTTAACCTTGGCCTAACCCTGTTTTTTAAAAATAAAAACTCATCGATCAATTATGAGATATAATTGTTAATTATTAGATAAGCCGTTATTTTATTAATAATATATATATATATATATATATATATATATATATATATATATATATATATATATATATATATATATATGATTATGATTGTTCGAGACCATCATCGTGTATAGAAGTTTTTTTAATATGAAGAATTTATTTAAAGTACCTAGCTGTATTAAGAAGAATTAGTTTTTGTGTAAAATGTATTTAATTTTTGTATATATATATATATATATATATATATATATATATATATTTGTAAGACTATACAATTATACCAAAAAAGTAAATAAGCTGTTAATTTCATTTTCGTTCAATAACATATTACAATTTTTAATAAGATTGATTTTTCCATAATTGGAAATATGAAATAATAGCTAATCATAAAAAAGTTACTTTACTTTAAAAAATAATTGAAATGTTACATTTTAGGCGATATTTTCTCTTATATTCAAGGTAAAATCACTTATATATTCCCATCATTTATCGCGATGTTTTATATCTTTTCAATTCTGTTTGATATGGTAACATATATTAAAAATGTATATACAGTTACATTTGGATTTAAGTGACCATTATATATGGTTAATAACGAAACAGCAGAGATTCCACAAACTTCACGAAGCTTCCTTTCCAACATCATCAAACATTTTTAGAAAATTATGTTGATGTGACTCCATCCTATCCCAATTGTTAGTTTTAGTTTTAATAATTTAAAACGTGTAATTTTGATCCCAAAGAACAGAGAAGGACGGCAAAAACGTTCAACGATACTGATTTTTTGGACAAAAACATAGCTCAGACATTTAAAGAACTTTCAGACAGACTAGCTTAGTTTGACCAATCAAGTATTTCTAGAAGTTTATATTTTATGGGAAAGATTCAGAGGTCATATTTTTTGAGAGCAATCCAGCATGGCTTTTCAGGCAGACAGTTCTTTCCACACAGCACCGTCATGTTGCCTGAAAGATGTCAGAAAAAAATTATGAAACTGAAAAAAAATTAATGATGAAAATGATGGAATATATTTTGAGTAATATATGGAGTATAAAAAAACCTTTTTAAACTGAAAAAGTGATCAGAGTACATACAATCTAATACTAAATTTTGAAAAAGTACCGAGAAATGATCACTTGAGAAGTCTGATCAATGATTGTTAAAATACGTTTTGTAGTTTTGCTATGTTGTCACAATTACATATCCTGACATCTTCTACACTGACGTGGAGTAGCGAGTGCGCGATTTTGTCAGGTTATCTGCGGTTGCGTGTGTTTTGCGATTTTTAGAATGGATAAGAATCTTTGGGTTGTAGTATATAGGGAACTTAGACTGTCTAGTTCCTCAAAATTTTGTGATTCAACAACTTCATCAAAAACGCATGCATATAACCAATAATATACATTCAAAAGCGGTCGTGATGGGAAAGATCTGCGTTGGTCTAGTCAACCATCAGTGCCTTTAACTAAAGTTAACATAGCTAAAGCGGTGTGATTGAAAAGTATATTTGTCGAAATATATCGAATTTGTGTAAAGAAAACATTGGTATCATGATTTTACATCATGGCAACGCACCAAGTCACTTTCACTGAACAATAAACTTATTCGTTTGATATGGCACCAGCCGATTTCTTTCTCTGCTTTAGACTCAAATTACGTTTTCAGTTGATAAAAGATATAAATAAACTTTTTTTATAAAATTACAGTTTGATTAATGTGAATAGTATTACTACCCAGAATATCTATCATATGGATCTGTCAATCATCTATATATCAGATCTGAAACTTTTAAAATGTAAACGAACAGGTCAATTGAAGAGTCACCGATCACAGCTCTCAGATCATTAGTTTGTGAATTATAGTATTTTGAGTGAAGCAGCTTTTGATATTGTAAAAAAATGTATAAAAAGGAATTTCGCGTGTTGATAAAATATTGCTTTTTGAAGGGAAAAATACAGTTGAAGCAAAAACTTGGCTTGATGCCGAGTTTCCGGATACTGCTCCAGGATAATCAACTATCAAGGATTGGTATGCTAAGTTTAGACGTGGTGAAATGAGCACCAAAGACGATGAATGCAGTGGACGTCCAAAAGAGGTTGTTACCGACGAAAACATTAAAAATGATTTTGGATGACAGTAAATTGAAATTTAATGAAATAGCAGACACTCTAAAGATACTAACTGAATGTGTACATCATATCATTTACGAATATTTGGGTATGAGAAAGCTCTGTGCAAAGTGGGTAACGCACGAACTCACTTTTGATCAAAACCAACGACGAGTTGATGATTCGGAGCCGTGTTTGAAGATGATCAAGCATAATAAACCCGAGTTTTTGCGTCGATATGTGACAATGGATGAAACTTGGCTCCATAATTTCACTCCCAAGTCCAGACGATAGTCATCCGGGTGGACTGCAAACGATGAACCCGCACCAAAGCGTGGGAAAACGCAACAGTCGGCTGGCAAGATTATGGCTTCTGTATTTTGGGATACGCATGGAATAATATTTTCACTGACTACCTTGAAAAAGGAAGGACCATCAACAGCGTCACCAAGATAATGCACCGTGTCACATGTCAGTGAAAACTATGGTAAAAATCCTCGGGCTTCGAATCGCTTCCTCATCCACCCTATTCTCCAGATCTGGCCCCGCGCGACTAATTCTTGTTCTCAGATCTCAAAAGAATGCCCGCTGGAAAGAAATTTTCGTCAAATGAAAAGGTGATCGCCGAAAATGAGGTCTTTTGAAGCAAAAGACAAATCGTCTATCAACCTTGAAGGGAATTATGTTGAATAAAAGAAAAACTAATTTTGCCAAAAAAATATGTTTTACTATAGTAGACTTTCAATTAACCTGTTAGCTTAAACAATAAATAATGGATTATTTCCTTTCATTCCTTCTCAGTAATTATCTGTAGTTCTTGGTATTCCTCAAGTAATTCTTATACTAGTTTACCTGAAGAGAAATCAAATATATACCATATGAATTAAAAAAAAAACATATTATTAATAGTGAGAATTATTGGACTATATTGCTGTCATAACAACGGTCATAAAATTCAATCATATATTACCTCATCGTATGTAGTAGTAAATTAATTTTATATCACTATATTGTTAACCTTTGAGATAAGTTATGCAGCTCTAGTCGTATTCAAGTGACGAGAATAATGATAATGGATAAACATACTTATGATAAAAATAAATATATTTGTTTCATTATAGTAAGAATTGTTATGTGTGTTTACTATAAAGTGAAATAATGGTAGAATACCAAATTTGTTGTATAATGTATTTATATTCTAATATATAGTGCTTACCTTTTTATAAATAATATTATGAGTATTAATTTTAATTCCTGCTATTTTGTCTAAGTATTTTTAAAATATAAAAATATTATAAAACTAATTGTGTTTTGTTAGTTATATACTATTGTAGTTTAAAAATAGCAAAACGTTAGAGTCGTTGTGCTGATAAGGAATTTTATTTGTGGATTTAATATCGCTTAGTTGAAAACAAAGTCGAAAAACCACTTTAAAAAATGCTTTTGAATAAATTATGGAGATGAGAACCAAACAAAACGATCTTGGTGGAGGAAACAAATTTGGAAAAATAAAGAACGCTTTCCAATTTTGTCTCAAATGTCCTAGATATTAATCAGAAATGCAGATTGTTTCTACAGCAATCAGCATATATAATCCTTAATGTATATTATTTATTCCTTTATTATTAAGTAATATCTCAGTGATATTACAAAAATTACAATCTAAACAACTACAATATTGTTTATTGAATAATATTACAAAAAAGTCTTCAAATTATTTAAAAAATATATTTTGGCATTAAAATAGTGCTAAAATAGAGCAAGTGCTATCAATTTGTCTTTTTTGAATTGTAACGTATGCTCTGCTTTTGTTCTAACATCACACTACAAGAACTCAATAGACTTAGTACTTTTGAATCTTGTGGTCCAATCCAAGCCTTCGAGATGCCGAACAGCCCAACATTAACATGGTAAAGAAATCTTTGTTAATGAGTCTAAGCAAGTTTTTAATGATGATGATGCCTATTTCCAAATCCCTACGGAGATCATTATTTCTGAAATACTATGGGGCATTAATAGTTGTCCTCAATTCTTTTTTGTGAAACCGCCGAATTATAGTCAGCAATATTATAGATGGCATATGTCCATTTGACCGAGGGATTTGTTATACACCAGTACTTTATTATATGTTGTCTGTCAATGATGCCTCTTGTTTATTTGACAATATATTCTTTCAAATTTAATATCTTAAAATTTGGATACGGTTATAAAGACAATTTACCTCAACTAATTAAAATGATGGGTCACTCTATCATATAGACCCAGAAATGTTTCAAAATGAATTGATATTGAGAAATAATTTTCATTTTTACATTATTTAAACCGGGAACTTTTCGGCTAATGTGCTCCAATGATTAGCTAATATATTTGCAAACCACTTAATATATAAGTCAATTTGAAATAAATTGAGTAGTTTTTAATTAATCTTGGCCATTATATCGCAATATATATTTATGTGCCACCCTGTGTAAATAAACAGGCAAAAATAAACGACTTTGAAAAGCGAATCTGATCTCAGTTGGTCTTGGTAGTTTGACCTGGTCACTGCAGTTATAACTGGAACTTTTCGTGTGTGGTTTATTTTTTACAGCCGTTACAATTAAACATTTGATTTATCAATGAGGATGTTAGTTAATTTAGTGTATACGTTTTTATAGTGTAGGTTCAAAGATTATCGTAAATTGGTTATGTTATTTTTGTGTACAGGCGTTTCAAAATATATCAGTTCAGTTTAATTCCATAAACTCGTTGGTGGTATATTTTATCTTATTTTTTCTATTGGTTACTCAATGTTATCTTGCGTTTTCAGGTGGGTGCATATATCTAAGATATATAGTTCAGTGTTGGTCAAATAGCTTCGCTGTTGTGCTCTCCGACTGAATGCCTCATCATGAAGCTTTGGGCCATTTTGCTACACGTTTGTACAGCA
Source organism: Rhynchophorus ferrugineus (assembly GCF_030347505.1). Classification (NCBI taxonomy): domain Eukaryota; kingdom Metazoa; phylum Arthropoda; class Insecta; order Coleoptera; family Curculionidae; genus Rhynchophorus; species Rhynchophorus ferrugineus. Next base: position 50,814,003 of record NW_027472580.1, read on the forward strand.
TTTATTACTGCAAGAGCTGTACTGCATCAAGGAGGAATCTTGTTTCCGAGGGAATCAGAAACTAGACAAGTGCTGACCTTAGATGGTTTATGGAATTTCGTGGTGATGAACAACAGTAATCCATTTCAAGGATTCAAGCATCACTGGCACAAGAAAAGTCTTAAAGAGGTAAATATTACCAGTAATTGACCAATATTTGTTTTATCATTAGATTTATAAAAAAATACTATATAAATTTGAAAACAAATTGATCGAATTGACTCATAATGAACTGAAACTCATAATTAGTAAATTACATTTAAATAATGTTTGAATTTCAATACTAAATTGTGTTTATTTCAATACATCTCTCAAATTACAATATCTAATGTAGTTAATAATAATGTTTATTATTTTAATGATAATTAAGTGCATAATTCTGTTGATAAAAATGCTTATAAGTTCAGTTTATATTAATATTGAAACTGATATTTACAGTTTTATAATTTTATATATTTAAACCAGATTATCATTTATATTATTTAACGATATTATCTCATATTAATTTTCAGTATTTTCCTATTAGAATTAAACTCACTTTTTTAAAATAATGAATATTAAATTATATCTAACAAAAAATGTTCTCTGTTATTACAAAGAATATATATTTTTATTTATATAACAGTTAAGTTGAAATTAACTGACTAACTAACTAACACATTTTTTGAAAATCGTTTTAATCAATATTTTTAGCATTGTATTAATTAAATCGAAATTAGTTTGTAACGGCTTGCAGATACTATTGTAACAAAATCCATCATGATATGTCCGACACATATTTCTTTTATATTTTCATTAATCAAAACTAGTTCATAATTGTAATATATTAGGAATTCAATGTTCCTAATTTTCATTGACATTGACAATTGAATTTGATCTTGGCTTTGATACAGTTTTTTAATAACAAGTCTATATATGGACACAGACGTATCTTTTTCTTCTTCAAGCAATTATAATTCATAAACATTTCCAATTTTGCTGTAATAATGGTATAGCTAATGTTATGAAATTACCTTATCCCGTTTCTGCTTGTATCACTATAATTAAGAGCATCATCAAGTTTACTTGATATCATTCTATCAAGCATAAAGGCTTGATGACTGAGGTTGAGCTTCTATTAATCTTTAAATTTTTCTTACTGATAATAGTGACTTTTTCCAATCCATGGACATTACATATACGCCTGAATTAACTAGGTAAAACGCTTAAATTAATATCCACATAAAACATGTAATCTATTTAAACATACGTGATGATTCTCTTCTTGTAAATCCACAAGAAACAAATACATATTCCTTTATATTAAAGCACAATAATATATTAAAAACTTTTTTTTATTTATTAATCACTAAGCATATAGAAGATTATGGTTAATATATTTTATGTTATTGCGTAATTTATTTATAAACATGCTTACATTATTTATCTTGAAATAATACAGTAATAATGGTAATGTTAAAGGATATTATTTTAACAAGCTAAAGCTTAAAATAATGAAATTAGTGTCATTTTAGCGGATGTCGTAAAGCTTACTGTTAACATTAGAATTGTTAACAAAGTTGACCTAATGGACATTACTTAATTTTCTTCTTAACCAATTACCTTCTGGCACTGGTCCCCGGTTCACATTTCCTCAGATTTCACTTCATTTTGTTTCATATTAAAGTTTTCCATATCACTTTTTTACTAGTTTAATATCATTGCTTTTGTGACACTGAAAAATGTGTACTACTTTCGTTTCAGCATGCGGTACACTATTACACTTCAAGAGGCAACTGTAAATTATTATTATCGATGAGCAGTGTGTATACCGTTGCATTTTTTATCTGTATTAGTAAGTCATTAAATGATTATAACTAGGTAATGCTCTAATTACAATTTAGTACTTAAAATTTAAAAACTAATTTTTTCTACTAAAATGACATATTTTTTTATTAGTTGGGTTGCAATGTTAAAATTATATTGACATTTTTTCTGTTCTGTTTTTCTGTAATATAATATTTAGGTCAATATTAACAATGTGAAAATTTACAAAATCCTGCGACTAAGGATTATTGGTAAATTTTACAACTCATTTGATAATGTTTTGTTTAAAATTATGTTTATACTTAACTTATTCTGAATTGCACTCACCTTATGTCTCTTTACTTATTATGCCTTATATTATTATTATCAAATACTTTTATTCTATAAAATAATGTAAAACTTTCTGGTTTTATACTGCTGTCTGTTGAATAAATTACTGAAATGATTTGATATTATCGTGACTGTGAGCGCTTTCTTTAATGGCGTCAGCAATCGTATCCGTGCCTTTATGCCAAGTTGCTATTTCATATGAACTATGCCAAACTATGCCAAGGCTTAGCTAACCATGTTAAATTTGATCACGTGGTAAAAGAATTATTTGCTTTAAATATAATTTTTGTATTCAGCTTTTCCTTTCAATCTATATAAATCGTGTGAACCCCTTCAGTGTTTTAATACTTCACAGTAGATCACATATTTTATCTAAATGAATATAGAGCTCCTTAATATCGTTAATATTTTCCATAACTTATAATATTTTACGACAATCCAAAACAAAGATCCTTTCCACCATGTCTCTGAAGCAGTGGGTCCTTCCTCGTTTCCATCAGGCCCTATATATTGAACATTTCTCTCAGTAATTATTTAAGTAATTCTTGAAATATTTTGCACTCCAAGTCGTTCCTGATTTTGCGAAGCAATCAAATATGACCTTCCATGAAAATAAAATAAAATTCACTAAATACTTTATTTGGTACAAAATCTGACAAATTTGATAAAATATATATTATTGTTCCTATTTTGCGAAACATATTGTTACCAGTAAAAACAAAGTAATTAAATTAAAATTAATTGTGATTACATTTTTTATTTCACTCATTAATATTTTAGTGAATATAAAAGACTGCAATGTTTTATATTAAATTTTCATTTGTATAAACTAGTTTTTACGTTTATAAGATGTAAAAAATAAAATAAGATGAGAATTCTTAAAAAGGGAAATTCTAAAAAAGTTATGCTGACATTTTCGAAACTATTTAGATCAATTTGCTTTTAAATGTTACATATATATTAATCAATGCCAACATACTGGATAAAGTAAGTGAAACATATTTTTACAAATGAAATTTGTAAATTTATTTATATTTATTACTATTTATTTGCTACGCATACATGAATGAAATTATTAACAACTAGCTGACCCGACAGACTTCGTCCTGTCAAAAAGATTTGTAATGTGGCAGTTTTTGTGCCTACGTATTTTAAAAAATTCTCCTGAACAGAACCATCACCCTGGTGATAGGGCGTTGTGAATAAAAAATAATTAAATAAAACATATACAAGGATTGAAAAGTAAGTAATCGCTTTATTGTTAATCATGTGAATCATAATTATTATTATTATTATTGTAGTGCTTTGTGGTATACGATGTTTTTTGTTTGATTACCTGGCGCATAAATAAACAAATCTGATGGTTTTCCAACACGGGAACAGTCAACATACAATTGACCATGTGAGAAACATGGGTTTTCTAGATTAACCACAAACACTTAATGATTGCCCCTGGGACTTGTTTATAGTCATAGCAAAAGCAAGCCGCACTGGAAACTGTAGTCGTTTAAACTCAAATGGCACATCAGTGTATCAGTATTCTCCTTTATACTTTCATTTGAGTATAGTTGCTTCTATCACATTGTTTAGTAATTTTTTTATCGCTAACCGTGTACCGTTGCAAAGACGCAGTTGGTTGATATTTCGCAACATTATAACCACCGATCCAACCTTTAATTGAAGATTGTGAGGTGGCAATCCTGGCAAATCCAGCGAGTTTAAAAATTCCGGTGGATAGTTGACTACATCATCTTGATTAGTAGCCGAATCAACTGATTTATATATCCTCAATTCGCCTGTAATTTGTTCTTGAATTTTGAAATTTAATTCATTTACATCTATGTTTTTTGCAGCCAGTATAGCTCGTTCGCTCAACCAATCATGGTTTCTGTAATTTTGAGAAACATCTGGAAACACCTTCTGAATAAGTTCATCTTTTGATCGAGTTAACTGACAAAAACTTTGAGGAAAGTTAATGCAGCCAGTCAACATGTCTATAGGAAATTTGCCATTACCAATGTCAATGAGTTGTTTAGAGAATATGTTTCCAGATTGATCATTTTGCAACTCGACACGCATATTCTTGCTTAAATGAAGTACTTTGACATGTTTCCACAAATTGGAGGACTTTAGACATGCATTGAGTTCATCAGCTGGCGTTGATCGTGGAATCACTGGCAATGTTTGACGAAAATCTCCTGCTAATAAAATCATTGCACCACCAAATCGGTTATTATTGCTACGTAGATCTTTTAAGGTTCTGTCTAAAGCCTCCAAAGATTTTTTATGTGCCATCGTGCATTCATCCTAAACAATCAATTTACATTGCTGCAAAACCTTTGCCATTGCAGAGATCTTCGAAACGTTGCAGGTTGGAGTTTCATTGCTTTGCATATTTATTGGCAATTTTAGTGCTGAATGGGCTGTTCGACCACCTTCAAGCAAAGTTGCTGCGATTCCCGACGAAGCGAGTGCAAGTGCAATTTTATTTTGTGAGCGAATTGTTGCTAATATTAATGAAATCAAAAAAGTTTTTCCTGTACCACCAGGTGCATCTAAGAAGTAAATCCCTCCAGTTTCATCATTTGTTATTTTCATAAGAGTTTCAAATACATACTTCTGTTGTTCATTTAACAGTGGAAGATTTGTTTGAATTAATTCTTTCAAAGCGTTGAGATCATACAGTCTTTCTCGATGCAACTCTTGGTTAAAAGCGTCATGCATTGGACGATTGGGCGCGGTCAGGCCTAATTGAATTAATAGTTTGTTTGATATTATCAAGCACATGTCCTCAATTGAAATCAATGCTTCATTGTAAATTTCTTCACTGATTTGTATATTTGGATTTCCCATTCTATTCCGTATTTGATACAAAATATCATCGCACATATAATCTTTGTACTTCATCCACAAATCAATTGGGTTTGATGGGAAGCATGTAGATATGATTATAGAAAACAATGTTCGTATTTGATGAGCGTGTGATGATATTACAGCATTATTGAGAGTTTGATCCCAATGAGCGTCATTTTCAAGCAATTGCAAACGTTGACAGGCTTCTCTGTAGGATCCACACAATTCACCATCAACAGTTCGTAACGGTTGGAATGATGTTGGGCCACGTACATTGACTAATAGCAGTCGTAAATAAAAACATTCATTATTGCTTGGATGTACTGAATAAATCCGGCCAATCGCATCGGTGGAATATACATCTGTATATCCTGGAACTGGTTTTCCTTGTTTCCATCGTATAAATCTCCTTGAGGATTGATTCCAGGTATAATATTTTGGCATTTCAGAATATAGCAATGTTTATACGAAATCATCGTTTTGGCATGTCTCAAAAAAACTGGTTAATGTAGTAGATGGTGGCTGAGCAACTCTTTGTACTGCGTTCTGTGCTGTAAAATACACTCTTTGTCCATTTTCTAAATGCACAGCTAAGTGAACAACAGAAGGGTGTCTCTCATGAATAGGAAAAGAAAATATTCGCCAAACTGCTTCATTACTACTGACATAGCGGCCCATTTGGTATTGGGTAACTTCATCATTAGAATTCTCTGCACCAATTCCAATCACAGCCATATCACTCCCTTTGGTTACATATTTGCAAATGTATTTAATCGATTTCACTGAATGGCAAGATTCAACGTTGATGTGTGCTTTGAATGTCTTTGATAAATTGGGTGAATATGGAACAATTCAACGATTATCTATTTCAATATCTTGTTGATTTAATTTGACAATTGTTGACAATTTGACAATGGATAACCGTCATTACCAGTAATTGTTTCCGATATTAATGTCCGTGGATATCGTTTTGAACATTTACCATCCATCATACACGGTGAATTTTGATTAAGAGTTCCACAGGGACCATGTATCATGTTTTTGATAACTACCTCATGCAATCCAGGATCTACTTGTACATTAGGGATTTCAGCTGATATCACTGCATCAACTTCATTCGGCCTTATCTTTTCAACCAACCAAATCAAAATGTGTGCATGTGGCAATCCTCGTTTCTGCCACTCCACAGAATACATCCAGCAGCGGGTCTCACCAAACACATTATGTTTTACGATGAAATTCATTAAAGATTTCAACTTTTGTCTAAAGACTCTGGCTGTAATATCATGACGATCAATGGGTGATTGCCCAGGGAATAACTCCTGCTTAATTTCTATCCATTGCGGATTGCATGTAAATGTGATGAACAAATCTGCTGTACCATAATGACGAACATACGACATGGCATCTTGAGCATATTCGTGCATATGCCGAGGGCTTCCGATGTATGTTGCTGGAAGAATAGTCATCCGACCGACATTCTGTGCATTTCCATCAGTATTAATCGCATCTCGAAGGTGAATATACTCTTCAGATCGGAGTTTGGTTTGATTCAACCTGATGAATGTTAATCTCTCCGTTTCAATTTTAACATACATGTCAACAACATATTTGTGATATAATCGCGGACATTTCAATATGTGATTATCTTCATTTTCCCGAATCATTAGGCGGTATGAATAATAGTTCATTGAACTGACTTTTTTGTTGGTTTCAGAACCGGTAAACAGATTTTGTTTTAATAACATTCAAATACGTAATATAGTGACTGAGATATTATCGCCATAGCTAAACTAATATTTTAGTTACCTGTAATGGGATTTATCATTTTTATTGATAAATCGTAGCCATCTTCACCTTGCCAAAATATAATGGGATGTTGCAGTGCATCATATGAGCGGTGTGTTTCCTTTATACGTTGTAATTGATCATTCCGACGATGTAAAACAATATCACGGGATTCCAAATTTTCTCCAACTACAACGATAGCAACTTCATCAATAGTTGGTCCATTAAAACGTCTTGTATGTTGACCTGCAGGTGTTTTATCAGCTCTGATTACAATTTTGTGATTATCGGATGGCATCAGATCCACGGCAATTTTAAACAATATAATCAATTGATTGTGTTGATGAAATAAAGTTTGTAATTGTTCTACAATAGACCTCTTTACTAAATTGTTATGTGCACAACGCAGATCAATTTCTTGTGGTGAATTGCCCATAAAATAAATTTGCAGGAATTTGTTGTCGCTATCTGACACTGGTAACAGTGAACCTGCTCTGTGATATATTTGCCCTTGTATCTGTAAATAAAAAAATATTATGGTGTGGTATAAATTAATGGATTGTCAGTGATCAAACTTAAATAATATTTGATCTTAAAAATTATATATTTAGTTTTAACTAATATCTATCAAATATAAAATATAATAAAAGTGTCACTGAAACTGAATCACCATATAATATGATGACTAAGTGATATATTTCGTAATGATTAAGAAATTGAAGATTAGTAACACATCTTAACTTTGGTGACAGAAAATTTTTTTCGCTAAAATAATTATGAGTAACTGCTATAATACATACCTTGAAATTTGGCATAAAATTTTCCAGAACTGCATTTGTTGCCCCAAATGAAGTCATTTGAAAGCAATTGTTATATTGTTGGATATGTGTCAAAAAGTGTATAGAATATGTTCCTATTCCTGAAACCAATGAGTACAATGGTTCTGGTGGTGGATCCAATGGTATCAATTTCACTTTACCATTTGCGCAACACAATCCATTGACTTCGTTTTTGTATTTTAATGCCTTACAGTGTGAGCAAACCAAGTTCATAGAACCAATAACAACACATTGGTAGTTACTGTATTCAATTGACACATCGTAACTGAAAGCAGCTCGATTCAAACTTGCGCGATTATTAGTTGAATGTCGCGCTCGCGCTTCACGCGTTTGTGATATCCGAATTCTTTCACGTTCATTTCCGTCGTCACGTTCTTGTGCAGTACCATTAGATCGGTAATTAGCTTGGTTTATAGCATTTCTGGTTCTTCTACCTAAATTGCTTCGTCTTATAGGAGGCATATCAAATATAAATAATTTTTTCACTAATCACGAACTAAACAAACACTAACTAACTAAACACTCTGCACAAAACACGATATACGAATTTGTTTCGTGTATCAGTTGACAATGCATGTGTCATCTGTCAAAAGTCATCTGTAACAGACAACTTTTTTTTTTTAAATTTGATATGACTTGAACTCAAATCCTTTTAAGCCGTACGAATTGTTTTATTTATTTAAAATTTGGATATTAAAAATAATAAAACACTGTTGGTAACGCGATTTTTGTTTGACTGATGTAATGACGTGGAAACTGATGCATTTTATCTCGCGTGCCGAAACTAATACAAAAGAAACGCGAGTTTCGGAACGCGACATTAAACTCCTCCAACTGTGTATTCTGTGCTCCAACGCACACACGCACATTGTTCTGATAGATATGATCTTTGACGTTAGGAACACACCTATATTGCTTAGACAACAGTGAGTGCTTGTAATTTAATATGAACTTTATACCATGGCAATAAAGCTCAAATTGACTACGTTTTAGTTACAAATCATTTGTATGGGAAAAAGAAAAGGGCTATTTTTAGGGTTTTTCCAGCAATAATTCTAATTTTTCTCACCGTAAAAACCATCCTTGAACTTCAACGAACATTTTAAAAAAAGATTTGGCCAAATTGGTCCAGGCGTTGTTGAGTTATGCGCTTACCAACACATTTTGCGATTCATTTTTATATATAAGATAATATCATTTATAATTACATATGAATTTTTTCTTATTTTTAATTTTTTTCTTATTTATATAGTTTAACCAATGTTGGGACATTTTCTCTTAATAAATGACCATTAAGACAATTGATAAGATAAATATTGTAATATTTCAATAAATGCAAATAATTTTACGATATATTGATTGTTTAGCATTTTAATAAGGTACCAATAACCTTGTAAATAAAACTGATAGAGTAGTTTATATGCAGTGAGATCTTACGGAGAATTTTTATGAGAACGTGGTGCCAAAGCAATAAAACTAAATGTTTAATCAATGAAGTTGGTTAATTTACTTTATAATTTATCGGATGAACGTCCTCTAGCCTAATTATTTAACATAGACTAATTAGAGTTAGTTTTATATAAAGAGAAAAGTCAACTAAGCGCTTTTGAACTAAGGTCAATGTTTTGACCAAATGTCAACTGTATATTGTATAAAACAACCCATTAATATATTTGTACATTCTTGTTATTATTATGTGCTATACTGAAAATTGAATAGTAAAAAAACAATAAGAATGTTTGAAATGCAGCTTTATCTGCATAGCAATAATATTAACATATAATTATTTTAAACTGTCAGTAAAAATTACTAAGATATGGTTTTATTCCCTTATTAACATTCACTTATATTACTGTTCTGCCATCAAAATTATATATTTTTGACATGCGTTGTGTTCTAGATGCATTGCTACTCTATAGCAACTATTTAGAAATTTTACTTAAATAAATATTATCAAGATATTAAATCTCAACCTAATAGGTGCCTACATATATTTTAATCACTGATACGTAATGATAAAAATACAAACTATCAATGTAAATAACTTTTAAACAACCTATTGGATGGTTTCTACACTTGATTTCGACTACAATGAAGTAGTTGAAGAATTTCGCTGAAAATGCTATTTCGAATCATTGTTGCAAAAGACCAACAATAGCGAGTTACAGATTGAAAGTCGTCTTGTATGGCGACCGTTCGACCGCAAGTGGCAAAAGTTGTAATGGGTAAACTGTTGCAGCCTTTTTGTATATGAGGAAAAATATGAAGAATATCCCTCACCTTGCTTATGATTACGCTCTTTGCCGCATTATTCTCGATCAACAAGTATACCATATATACCTCCCTTAGCCCTTTCGGCCTAAATTTTATTCTTCTTTCACTTTGGGCTAGTAAATAAAGTGTACGCTGGGGTTAATTTTTTTGGCCTGAAAACACAGCGACAAAACAAAGAATAATCACGACAAAACAAAGAATAATCAGAATAAGCGACTTTGACTGGTTATGTGGAGGCTGCCTCTGGGCTATTCACTAAATCCCATCTTATCGGCTGATCCCACAATCCTAACTGAATCTTCTTACTGTCGGTAAGGAGGGTGTCCGTGACCGGTAACGCCGTTAAGAGAACACGAGAGCCAGGCAAGGACATGGGGTCTTTATCACACCATACACCTGAACGCTACCTGTGTTAATCGCTCGATGGGAAAGGTTGAGACGATTGGGAGTAAGAGCACGACGGGGTAGTGTTGGTAGAATAAGGCCAGAAAGAGCCGGATGAGTTACCGGCTTAAAATATCGGCCAGCTCGGTAATACATCTATTACCTGAGAGACGAAGAGTGGAGGAATATTTCGAGTAGAGCTCCGGTATAAAATCGTGAACTTGGGAGAATTTTGTTCTGAAAAACTTGAGGACGTTCTACCTGACTAGATGAGATGTATTTGGGATAGACACTCTAGCCCATATATAGCGGGAACAGCATATTGGCATTACCTTGACTTTTTAGAGGGACCTTTGAATCTGGGAATTCCACCTAAACTTTCGATCGAACAGAAAACCGAGATAGGTGGCTTCCTTCTCCTGACCATAGAATTTGAACGTTCTGGGTTTTAAGACGAAAAATGCTCGGTACAAAACACAAAACGAGATGTTATATAAATATGGGGCCTTCTAGTTTGGAATCGTGCTGATCATTTGCATGAGTATTTTGCGAATAACTAGGTGGTCTAGTAGATAACTTGGAGGCACTTGAGAGTGAACGGGCTAACTGAAGTTACTCTTAGCGCAATCTTCTGGTTCCCTTAAACTCGGCGTATATTGAGGAAAACCAATATAGGTTGAAAGGGATATAAGTTAAATATTACATCATTATTGTCAACATGTAAATTATTTAAATATTCTATTAATTTATTTAACATTAGACGATCTAGATGGATAAACTATTAATCCATTTCTTAAATTGCTTTTAATATTCATTTATTAACATGTAATTGATTACGTAATTATATAATAAACTAAATTTACTTGTGCATATTAGGTTGACGCTAATGTCCAGTTAATGCCTGTTCCCTCTAGTTATAACGACATAACTACAGACTGGACTATTCGTGACCATGTAGGATTGGTGTGGTATGACAGGGCGTTCTTCGTTCCAAAATTTTGGTCTGAAGTGGGTAGAGTTTGGTTAAGATTTGAATCAGTATGTTATGCGGCGCAAGTGGTAAGACCTTTGAATTTGGCAAATTATTTAGCTGGTGCTTATGACATAACTTAATATTACAGTGGATAAATGGGCAACAGATAATGGTCCATGAAATCGGCCATTTGCCCTTTTTAGCGGAGATCACGGCTTATTTAAAATACGGATTGGAGAATCGAATAACCGTCTCAGTTGATAACACCCTGCTGCCCGATACAGTTCCGCAGGGTTTGGTGGCAGAACTCCGGAAGTAAGTATTTCGAGCGTGTATTAGATTTTATACCAGGCGTTTATTATATAATTAGTACCAGTCGTTTGCAAGATATATCTTGTGTTAACTATATATTTTATTTTTTGCTATTTAAGTATAATTAACAGAAGAGTATCCAATAAATATCTCTTAGCTGATATTCGCTGAAGGTATTGCTTTATTCTTTGTAAGATATATTGAGTTATTCTTCACAATATATTTCGCATCGCTGAATATTTAACTTGTCGAATTTGATGATCAATATTCATGTCGACCTTTTGGTTGCAAGATACATTCAGTCAACTGTCGTGAGACTTAGTGAACAGTATTCGAAGTCCCGAGCCAACAATAACCCTGTATTCGTTGAGAAGTAGATATTTTCTCCAAATACCGAATCGAAGAAGGGTGACAACTTGAGTGGAAAAGCTATGTGTTTCGTATTTAAGAAAGAGTGTAGAATATCATCTATCTATTGTATGCTTTAGATATTTAAAACAAATATTTACACGATTTTATTCAAAAATACATTAGTCTATATGAATATTTTGTTAAAAAAGTGATATTTCTAACTACTTTATATATTTGTTTCAGTGGAAGACTACAACAAACATATACTTTTGATTTCTTCAATTATGCTGGTATTGACAGGCCAGTTAAACTGTACACTACTCCAAAAACATATATAGACGATGTTACCGTTCTTACAGTGCATGTCCGCCCAGAGTTAGGTAGGAATAAATGTTTCATTACTTTATATATTACTTTATGCAGATAATGATTATATTCAGACAATAATTTCAATAATAAGTCAATGATAAGGGAACTATTTGTTCTATATCATTCTATAAAGTTTGACAATATTTTTTTAATGAGACAACTACAGTGAGCGTAATTGCAACGCAAAATTTTTAAATAATGAGGCATATGGGTGAGGCATTGCTTGTATCGTTGATTTGAGAATAATTAAGTTATCATTTTTACAATTTAATTGATTATATTTAGTTAGATAAAAACAACAGAAGCTTGTTATTATATTTCCACTGAATTATAATAAAATTAAACATATTCAGTAAACTGACTAGGCTCATAAAATTATATGTTTATAATCACTCTATTTCAAACAAATTAGTCATATGTAGTTTATCGATACCACACAAAACCGATATACATAAACACAGGCAAGAAAGTTGTTTATTTTCTGTGAAATATGTGCATGTTTTCTAAATAATGGTTTTTCCAGAGAACATTACAATTTAGTTGTTTCCTGTTCTTGTATTTTTGTCAATTAATATATTTTCCATTAATTATTCATTTAACATTGATATTGTTATTACAGGTATTTAACGTTTAGTCTGTACAAAAATCGCCAATATAACTTTTATTTTTTCATTTTTTATTATTTATTTTTATAATTTATTTCTTCTGTTTTAAAGTAGTTTTTTTAAACAGTGTATCTACTATCACAGTTTACAGGGACTAATTTTGTGGACAAAATTGAGACCTTCGGTACTAAAGTAGAGAAGGTACACCAAATGATCGTTTTGCTTGATATGGACCGCCTTGGTAGATGTTGAAACAGAATATTTAAACCACCCAAAAACCACTTTTAAAGTAAAATTTAATACTTCGTTTATAATAACGCTTCTTAATTTGACATAGATGATAACTTATTGTTTATTCAATATTTAATATTTGAAATGTTACGTCTGTTAAATAGTTATTTTAGGATGTTTTACATATATTCATTCAAGGAATGTCTGTATTAACGAACATCATAATTAAAATCAGTTATATTACGCCTTAACATAAGATATACAACACTAGAAACTCGTTTATGTGGGCTAATTAAAACCTAGTATAGTTCACATTATTCAATGTTTACATTAACGGAAGCTATTCAAGTATTTTATATACAAAAAAATACCTTTTATTCAAAACCTTTAATTGAGTGTCTGCTGTATTTATTTATATTTGTATTACTCTTAAGTAATAATTTGAGTAAAGAATTTAAGTAAATAATTTTGAAAAATAATCTATTTTGACATATAGAAGGTTCCTTTGAAATGTTGTTTTATACATTAAATAAATAAATAATAGAATTAAATTTAGATTTTTGAGATCATGTAACTTGAAAAACGTTGATAAATAATTATTTTATGCTATAATTGTTCTACAAATCAAATAATATTCTTTTATCATTTTGTGTTACGTATGTAAGTTGTAAAAATCAAAATATTTAAAATATATTATTTTTGTTTACTCTGACAACGGAATTTCAGAGAATAATTATATTATTGCTTGTTTATCATAGTTAAGTATTCTCAAGTAAGTAACATTGAAGAAAAAGTAATAGCAATGTGGTGAAGAATGAGCAAATGATGATAATCGTGTTTTTGCTATGTATATTTATTGTCATCTTATGTCACTTATTTTGTTATTTAAAGTGGTTCTAAGATACAGATCATGGGTAGGGAAACTTTTAAATAATAAATATATGTTCTACCGCCTAGTTGTGCTTAAATTCGCTTACAAATCAGTAAGTGGACAGTAATTTGTGTGAGACTATCTATCATAAATATGTTTAAAACAAAATAATGTAACTATTCTATAAAAATTAATTTTTATATTATTTTGTCATGAATATATAAGATAGGTCAGGTCAGCTGATAAATATATGTCCCATGATATGTAGAAACCAAAACTAAAATTTAAAAAATAATTTAATAACCTTGTATTAATTTTGTTGAAAAAACTTCCTTCCTTGCTGTTGTAAAATTACTGAAGCACGTTATAGAAAAAAATTTATTAATTTAATACAGCATAATACCTGACACACTTAACTTTTAATTTCTTATATCTTTGCTAGAACGTTCAGAGTCCAAGAGGAATAAGCCTGCTTTGCAATAAAAGACACTATATACACAATATTAATTAATTACTGATATGCAATATTTGGTGTTAGAGACAATAGTGAAAAAGAAACCGGAAAAGTATAATAGGCAGTCGACAATATAAATGGGCTGGACTGATTGGACCCTGACGTGGGGAACAAATATTAATGAAAACAAATATGCATATATTGAGTTTACATGTAATAAAACTGCACATACAACAATGAATAATAATACCAGCCCCTATATCAACAACGTTTAGTATTTTGGGATTAATCTCGAATGCAAAACTCCACTGAAACGAGCATGTTAAAAAGAAAAGAAATAGTATTGAAATATAAGAACATATTTTGGTTAATTCGACGAAAATCTCAATGTACATAAAATTACTGTTGTACAACAGTCTCCTAAGTCTAAATAAGAATAATTAAGCAAAAATAATGTTAATATTAAAATATTCTAATTCTTACATAGCAGTCAAGTAGGACATGCTCTCCAAAGTATCAAGGGCCCATGGGTTTCCTTAGTTATATTTCAAAGAAAACACCAGGCTATGACTTAATAACCGACAGGTGCTGAAACATCTACCAAGAAAAGCAATTATAAAACACAACAACTTGATTAACCAACATTTAGATTAAAATATGTACGTAAATTTTTATTTGAAAGTATCAAATTATTTGAAAAACTTTTGTTAAAAAGGTTAAAGCCTTAAAAAAAGTTTAATACCAGTAAATCAGTTTGGTTTTATGAGCAAAACTTTAGACAATTGATCAGGTACATAGAATAATAGACATTATTGAAAAAGCTTACGAAAGTTATTATTTGAAAGTATCAAAGTATTTGAAAAACTATTGTTAAAAATGTTAAAGCCTTAGAAAAAGTTTAATACAAGCAAGTTAATTTGGTTTTATGAGCAAAACATTAGACAATTGACCAGGTAAATCGAATAATAGACATTATTGAAAAAGATTACGAAACTTATTATTTTAAAGTGTCAAAGTATTTGAAAAATTATTGTTAAAAAGGTTAAAGCCTTAAAAAAAGTCTAATACCAGCAAATCAGTTTGGATTTATGAGCAAAATTTTCGGCAATAGATCAGGTACATAGAATAATAGACATTATTGAAAAAGTTTATTTATTAAGAAACTTATTATTTTAAAGTGTCAAAGTATTTGAAAAATTATTGTTAAAAAGGTTAAAGCCTTAAAAAAAGTCTAATCAGTTTGGATTTATGAGCAAAACTTTAGGCAATAGATCAGGTACATAGAATAATAGACATTATTGAAAAAGCTTACGAAAGTTATTATTTGAAAGTATCAAAGTATTTGAAAACCTATTGTTAAAAATGTTAAAGCCTTAGAAAAAGTCTAATACAAGCAAGTTAATTTGGTTTTATGAGCAAAACATTAGACAATTGACCAGGTAAATAGAATAATAGACATTATTGAAAAAGTTTATTTATTAAGAAACTTATTATTTTAAAGTGTCAAAGAATTTGAAAAATTGTTGTTAAGAAAGTTAAAGCCTTAGAAAAAGTCTAATACCAGCAAATCAGTTTGGATTTATGAGCAAAACTTTAGGCAATAGATCAGGTACATAGAATAATAGACATAATTGAAAAAGCTTACGAAAGTTATTATTTGAAAGTATCAAAGTATTTGAAAAACTATTGTTAAAAATGTTAAAGCCTTAGAAAAAGTCTAATACAAGCAAGTTAATTTGGTTTTATGAGCAAAACATTAGACAATTGACCAGGTAAATAGAATAATAGACATTATTGAAAAAGTTTATTTATTAAGAAACTTATTATTTTAAAGTGTCAAAGAATTTGAAAAATTGTTGTTAAAAAAGTAAAAGTCTTAGAAAAAGTCTAATACCAGCAAATCAGTTTGGATTTATGAGCAAAACTTTAGGCAATAGATCAGGTACATAGAATTATAGACATTATTGAAAAAGCTTACGAAAGTTATTATTTGAAAGTATCAAAGTATTTGAAAAACTATTGTTAAAAAGGTTAAAGCCTTAAAAAAGTTTAATACAAGCAAGTTAATTTGGTTTTATGAGCAAAACTTTAGACAATTGACCAGGTAAATCGAATAATAGGCATTATTGAAAAAGATTACGAAACTTATTATTTTAAAGTGTCAAAGTATTTGAAAAATTATTGTTAAAAAGGTTAAAGCCTTAAAAAAAGTCTAATACCAGCAAATCAGTTTGGATTTATGAGCAAAACTTTAGGCAATAGATCAGGTACATAGAATAATAGACATTATTGAAAAAGCTTACGAAAGTTATTATTTGAAAGTATCAAAGTATTTGAAAACCTATTGTTAAAAATGTTAAAGCCTTAGAAAAAGTCTAATACAAGCAAGTTAATTTCGTTTTATGAGCAAAACATTAGACAATTGACCATATACATAAAATAATATACATTAGTGAAAAAGCTTACGATTGAGCATTTAATACATTTTCTTATAATAAATATTTATTTTATAGCTATTATTCAATACAACATATCAGTCGTCGGCGATTATAACGTTTCCTACAGAATCACTCTGACTGATAACAAGAACAACTTCGTGACGGACGCGGAAAGTCGACTGAGCTTTGGCACACTGCGTATTGAAAACCCGAAACTGTGGTGGCCGTATCTAATGGATCCAGAACCAGGATATTTGTATTCGCTAGAAGTCAGTAAAAACAAAGCAACACGTCTCCTTCATTAAAATTCTCCCTAATGGTTCTTTTCGAATGATCACCATTGTATGCAAATCGGTATTAGATAAATTGGCTGTGCAAATAACATCAGATCACGGCCTTACGAAGAATATTTATAATAATAATGACGACAACAATAAGTTTTTTTTATTTATATGGAGATATCTATGGAGATTTGGTCGTAGATAGTCTGATGGTTGTAAGTGTAAAGTATAATTTATCAAATATAATACCTATAATATTTTTCTAGCAACAAATCTTTCGTCCACAAAACTTTGTAACTAATTAATTTTGCAATCTAAAGGCTTGTTTATTAACATGTTTTTATAATTAGTGCAAATTTTTATAAATTATGTTTCGATCTGATTTCTTATTTTTTAAATGCTACTGACTAGCATTTTTTTCTGTTTGGTGAATACGACCGCATCAATGTTAAGTTATTCGACATCCTCGGAGATGAGAACGAGTGTACTGTTAAGTTAAAAGTTACTTTGTGTACACTTAAGAAAGGCAATACTTGATAAAAGTACGGGAACTTTATGAGGTCCATAAAAGTTTTTCTATAAATAATTTGATGATTTCATAATAGATCGCGTTGTATTATTTGTGTATTTTAAATTTCAGTAGTCAATTTTTCAATTCCTTTGTCAAGCTAATATATATTTTGCTAGCCTTTTATGACCTTGGTTTTTAGTTAGCATAAATTATTTTAGATTTACTAGGATTATTCAGTGTTAGTGGTCTCACATAAGTTAGGAAATTTCTATCGGTTATCGTCCGCCAGTATGCTCTTGATGATCTTCTGAATTGTACTGATTTAACCTTAATTTCCAGTGTATAACTTGTATGGAACAGTTCCTTCAATTCTAACAATCTACGCCTAAGCAACTAAGCCACTGTAATCCGCCTTTGGTGCCCGTATACCCTGATGAGCCATAACTTATTTGAAGGTCGTCCCATTTTTTTACCATGAAAATTGTGCTCCTTCAATAATATTACTGTCAATATTCAGTTAATATCGGAATATCCTTCTGATATTTCATTAGCCTATTTATTAATGGCCTAATTTTATCATGTATTAAAATAACTTTTTTAGCAATTGGGCACATATTATGGTACTTTAATTCCTGAAATATATAGGAAATGCGCCAGCACCATTTGACGAAGGGAAAGGCAATAATTAAGTATGATTAAAAATTGTTGATGTAAAGCGTCATATCGGAAGATCGGTCCTCTCTCACCAACATGACTTTGAATTATACAATGCCAACAACTTGGATCAATTCATGGTTAGCCTCAAAATAATTTAATTCCGACTTTATTTCTTTATTGGAGCAAATTCCTAGAAGTTATTACTTGCATTCGATGGGATTATTTCAATGAACCATTACAGAAGCGGTATTTTCCATATAAAATAAAAATATATTAGTCATAAAATTCAACTATCTACCTAGTAATAATAACTATGTTAAATAATTTTTTTCTGTTCAGTTTGAGTTGTTAGATACCTTTGGAGATTTAGTCGATAAATATATTCAACCATTTGGTATAAGAACATTAACGTGGACAAACAAAACGTTTTTGATTAATGACAAGCCGCTTTATATGCACGGTTTTGGACGACATGAAGATTCTGATATCAGGGGAAAGGGTAAGTTTTTTTTCATCTTTACTCAATCAATTTTATTTCATATTTCTGAGAAACTATCTTTTAAGTATCAAATTTAAATTGCTTTCAAGTGGTTTCAAATATCGCTTCTAAAAGCGATCGGTACATCGAATTTGTTAAATTAGTATGTGTATGACGGTCACATAACGTTTCAAAAACCCAATTTCCCACGCGTATCTAATTCCCCTGTGGTTGGTGGCTTGAACTGTGATGTTTCTGGTCAAATTTCAGTAATTCACAGCTTAAGGATACTTTCAGTAACAACTATAAGATGCCGCGAGTAATTTTAAAATTAAGAATTATATATTTCCTCGCTATTTCGATTCCAATAAACTTTATATTTTTAAGATGTGACATGTGAGAAACACATTTTTCACACGCAGTTCTAGTATGGTGGATTTAAATCCTACTCTATTAATATTTGTTATAATAACCAGACTGGGTAAAATTATTAAAAGAAACAAAATATGATTTCATCTTTTACTAAAGTGTTTTTAAGCACATTCTTTCAAGCTTTTCTATACGAGCTGTTGTATTAAATGGTTCCATTGGTATTCAAATGAGAAGAGGTGTATTGAAGAGTATAAATATCAAAAAAAGGGCTTCCCTTTACCCAGCACTTTTTGAGCACTGTTTCATCCGCGCAAGTTGAAATTGGTTCTCAGTCAATTTTTATTTAATTTATAATATAATATATATTTATATATAATTATATTTATATATATATAATATATATATATATATATATATATATATATATATATATATATATTTATATATAAGTATATTTATAACATAATTATAAATTAATATTAAATATTATTAAATTTTATTTTTAGCATTAAATACATATTATTGTTTCTTAATACTTTAAACACAATTTTTTCGAATAACTAGGGAAATATTAGCAGCGCTATATAAAACCTCCCAGAAAAAACGATCAATGTTCGATCAGAATGTTCATGGTCGTTGTCTCGTTTAGATAGCTGAGAGTTGTAGGAAAATTATTTGTGACCATTCTCTATAGCTTAGTTCATTGTTTCCACTGTTTTTGCCGAAATTTTTCAGTATGACAGTGTCCCTAAATAATATAATGCCTGAACAACTGTACTATTGTAATCCGCCTATAGTAAGCATCTGGTCAGAGCCGTATAGCCTGAACCGCAAAATTCTGCCCAAGTTCTAGTAAGTTGTGCCATTTACGGGTAGCGGCGTTTTTACAACGTTTATTGCGCCAGTTATTAAACGTCTATGGCTTAACAAAAAAATACTCCAAAACTATTTTACTTCAGTAGCGACTTATTAGATCGACAACACAAGCAATTCTGTAGACCTAATCCTGTTTTAATATAAATGAAACCGTTAATTCTAAACCCTTCGCGCATCAAATACCGCTTATTTCTTATGAATAATCAAGACAGTATTAATTGCGCTATATAACATATATAAGTTATAAAATAAGAAAAATATAAAAAGGGGTTTAAGGACAGAAAACATCAATTTACTTGAAAAACTATTTTAATTAAAAGATTGCAGAGTCGACTTGTTAAACATCGTTACAAAACGATACCGAGGATTCTTATCTTAACTCATCTCACTTGTTCACCCTTCAGATAATATTTATAACACCCCCCTCCTAAAGAAACAACAACAGGGAAGTAGGTGGTCGTTGTCCCGTTCGGGCCGCTTATAGTTGTTGCTTATGTTTATTGTAAAATTGTTCATGAATATCGATTGAACATTGGTCCGCTAGTTTGTCTTTGAAAATTACCGCGGTGTCACTCTATGGAATAGTTTACCAAATTTTCGTGACACCAAATTTCAATAGTCCATTGTTAAGTCACTAAACTTGTACAATCCGCCTTTCTCCCTTTGGTCGTTCACCCTAAACTGAAAGTTTCTATCCAACTTCCAGTAGACGTAGACGCAAGTTATTTCACAGCAACTTCAGTCCGCCTTTGGTGACCTTACAGCTTCAGCTGCGATACTTTTGCCCGAACTCTACTTAACAACACCAAGAAATACGTCGAGTAACTGCGGAATGATTGTCAATCCAATTATATATACATTTACAATTAAAGCTTACATGAACTATGTTTTATAGGTTTTGATTTGCCCTTGATAATTCGAGATTATAATTTGATACGCTGGATTGGAGCAAATGCTTACAGGACCTCCCATTACCCATACGCAGAAGAAATCATGGATTTAGCAGATCAAATGGGAATAATGATCATTAATGAGTGTCCAAGTGTTAATACTATGTAAGAGTTAAAACTGAGTTTATTAGTCAGTCTTTTTAAAAATTTAAATTTTTTATTTCACTGGTGGTAACTCATTTAGAAAGACCAGGCTACAATTATTGGGAATAAAAAGATTTAGTTAACTGTATAAGATTTTCTTATATCTTTAAGCCGATAAAGCGTTTTAATTAAAAAATTGTATGTATGGAAATGTATATAAGTGAAAACAGTCGAAAATACTTATATTTTAGGGAATAAAAATGTATTTTTTCATAAATCATTTTCATATACTTTAGGATATTTCGACGAGAGTGTC
Source organism: Rhynchophorus ferrugineus (assembly GCF_030347505.1). NCBI lineage: Eukaryota > Metazoa > Arthropoda > Insecta > Coleoptera > Curculionidae > Rhynchophorus > Rhynchophorus ferrugineus. The sequence continues at coordinate 50,835,445 of NW_027472580.1, forward strand.
TATTTTCTCGATGTCCATAAGTTTGTGAGAATAAGTCTAGTCTAATGATTCAAATAGCCAAAGTCAAATTTAAATGACCTATTCCATAATAACACAGATAATCATTCATCGATTCATTACTCATTACAGAACAATTACTAAAATAAAATATAACAAAAAAGAGATGAATATAATAATGACATCAAAAGATATTCCTAAATACCAGGTTTCTAACCAGTTGTAGTTGATTGGATTCCACCTGAACACATGTACCATTAACTTCATAGTTCTTACGTGGCACTAAATTTACGGTTTCTGTAAGTTTAAAAATTTGTTGTCAAATAATTTCAATTAGAATTTCAGGAAGATTGGGTTAATTAATTTCTTTGCTAAATCTTATTTAGCTGGTAGAGAAGGGTAATGATTAATGATGTTGCTATTAGAAACCGTTACTATTTTGAACATATTTAAAACAAAGATTCCGAAAATCTGTAACAATTTTTCTATACTTAATAATTGTAGCTTACCTATCATAACTATTCAGTTACTTTTAAAAAATCATTTCTCACCGCTTATTTGATGATTAATTAACTAACAGGATTACTTAACCGAAAAGTATATTATATTTCAGATATTTAAAATATTATTAGGTACTTGCATGTATTTTGATCAGCGATATTTATTGAACAAACAACCTAACCTAACTGTTAAATTCGATTATTTCTATTTTATATTATTGAGTTATTCGGTGCAATGTAATGCAATCGCTAATCATGGAACGCTATGAAAATTGTTATTCTCGACACTCCTTATTTTTGTTCATATTGGGGAAATCTGCTGCCGAATCAGATATTTTCTCCTTTATATAAATAAAGTAGCTCAAATTCTCAAAGAATTTTCAGGCAGCTTAGAAATTGAATAAGGCTTTTCAGTTAATTTACTACGATAATTCTAAGTGGAAAATGCTAACAGTTAACATAAGAGAGCCATAGCCATAGACATGACCATGCTTTGACATCTGATTGACAAGTTTTGTTCCGCATATGATGGAATCAGCAATGGGTAGTATATTATGAAATTCTCCAATTATTACTATAAATATCTACCTATCTACCTATAGCGAGTGACAGATGCAAAGTAATTATTTTGGATAATAACGCTAGACCACATGTTGGAAGAGTTTTAAAGGATAAACTATTTTAGCTCAAATGGGAAGCTCTGCTATACTCAGTGTACCCACCAAACATAGATTCATTCAGATTCACATTAGAAACATCTCATTAATACTTGTTCAGATCAATACAGCATAATTTTGCGTGTAGACGGTTTCGAAATAAAATTATTTGTCTAAATATATATTTCGTCAATTTTACTCAATAAATAACTTTTTAAAGTAAAAAATGATCAGAATACTTGCAATCACTGCATCAAAAATACTTAATAGTTGATGATCTTATATTAAAACAATACATAATTAATTAAAAGAGTATTCACAATGAGTATAAAATATTTGGTTAACAATTCATATAATTTAGTATTATTCAAACATGCACGAATTTCATGAACCATTTCATGAAAAGTTGCCGACATCGTTCTTCGTAAAGAGGTAAAATAGCAATCGAGAGAAATCCTTTATACTAAAATGTGTATTTCTAATTTTGTAGGTTTGATTCGCAACGATTCTTTTTTCTTCCTTTTAGCGGTTATTCCGATAGCTTGCTACAAAAACACAAGCAGTCTCTTACAGATCTTATTAAAAGGGATAAAAACAGGCCTAGTGTCATAATGTGGTCAGTTGCAAATGAACCCAGAACACAGCAAGACCCTGCAGGAAGCTATTTCAAGTAATAACATGTTTAATATGAAAATAACATAATTATATTATTTTCAATGTTATTTACTTTTAAAGAAAACAATAATCATTTATGGAATTCTTGTTATATTATAGGCAAGTTATTCAACACGTGAAAAGCCTAGATACAACACGTCCAACAACTATCGTTGAATCCCAGACTGCTGGTGTAACTAAGGCTGTAAGTGTTATACTATTTAATATATTAATAAGTGATATGAACATTTACTTCTAGTCGGACTATGTCGATATAATTAGTTTCAATCGATACAATGCATGGTATCACGATGCGGGGAATTTAGATCTGATAACTCAGAATGTTATTAACGAAGCAATGAAGTGGAACCTTAGATATAACAAGACTGTTATTATGCAGGAATATGGTGGTGATGCTATGGAAGGGTTACACATGGTATAATTATACTTTTATACTCAATTTTAAAAAATTTTGTGGCAATACATCTGTTTCATTTTCTAGAATACCAATTACAAACAGGGTAGTATGGACAGTATAATATACACCTTATATATAGCCTATACAAAGTTGCTGTGAACATATGTCATCAAAATATTTAATATATTGCCTGCCATCGTTTGTAAACTCCTTTTAGAATCAGACACTTTTCCTTCTCATTTTATTCTAGTTAAGAAGAGACACAATGCTGTCTGAAAAGTTCGAACATGTAACCGAAACAGCCTGTTAAAGTCGTATGCAAAATTCTTGAAAACAATAGTAATAAGATGTTATAACTCTAACCTATAAATTATTGTGGCTGTATAATTAACTGTAGTTTTAAAACGTCCTATAATATTAAAATAAATTAAAATAGTTTAGGTTAGTATTTTATTATATATTAAAGTCAAAATGTACTAAAACTCGGAATTGATGCGGCAACATTGCACCATTTTAACGTTATAAATTGAGATGACGAATTTTCACCCCAACTTTGGATAGATTATATACATAATATTTATTTATTAATATGTTATAAACCACCATTTTCTTTTAAAATAGATGTATTTCTTTGCGGGATAGTGTGAACAATTTCCATCGTTGTACCAAAACATCCGCGAATTGTTTCATTGATGTTGGAGATGGATATCTACTCCTCACTCTCTGCTCTAGAACACTCCATAACGGTTGAGTTTTGTCGAGGTCTTCCGACTATATTGGCTAGCTAAGATGTTTGAAAATATTTTAATGCCCCCAACCCAAGATCGGTATATGGCCGTATTATCATCTTGGAATATGTATGTTTGGCATCAATATGCTATGTGACAGCAAAAAGCATGATATAATATGAAATGTATGACCAAGAGGGCCAGCTGAATACTACGATATTGCAGCCGAAATAATAACTCAACCTCCTGCATGCTTAACTGTATATGTAAATAATGAAAATATAATATATGAAAAATGTAAACGATGATTGAACGGAGTATTCTCTAAATCGTCGAATATATCAAGTATTTTATCATCGCTGCATCACTTCTTTCTTAGCCTAGCTTTGGGTTTCGTTATGAAAGGCTTTACAGTCGCCTTTCTATGAATATTAGCTGTGTCCCTGCATACTATTCTTCTGTCTAAACAGTATTTTTCGTCTATAATAGTATCTAATGACGTGTGAGATCTGCTGTAACATTTGCCGCAGTAGTTTTATGTCGCCTGGCCTTTTTTTTCTTTTTTTTCTTTTTAATCCTTTTTAGTGCTCATCAGTTAATTTTGGGTTTCGCCCACTATTTTGCTCTGCCAGTCATGTTGGTGTGTTACTCATGAAACATTTCAGTGCTAACAGTCACAACGCTAACTGTTCACCAACGATTTGCTTGATTTCGAAGTCGAGATTTTTTCCATATTTCACCGATCGCTAGTTTTAACCGTCGCAGAACAAAGCGTATAATATAATTAAATATAAGCTACAAGACTTGGCATGTAATTTGGGCAATACATACGCATCGTATTATTTACACGAAAGCAGCGTTGCCAATATATTGGATGGTATTCATATCTGGATCTTGGAATTTAACACTTTACAATTGATAAAATTAATAGTTAATGGCATCTGTCACTTAATTACGCAGTAGCATCCATTTGAGACGGGACGAAATTTATAACTCCACTTTTAGCGTTAGAACAAGAGATATATAATCTATTCAAACTTTTTTTGTACATACGTCATCTAAATTTGTGACGTCAAAACGTCGCAATGTGGCCGCAACAACTCTGAGTTTTAGTTTAGTTTGTCTTGGAACTATAACAAAATTCTAATCTAGATAAAATAATGAAACAAAAATGTTATTAAATATAATTTATTTTAACAATATAGCACATCTAAAAACTACAATTAATTATACAGCCACAATAGTTTATAGGTTAGAGTTATAACCTCTTATTACTATTGTTTTCAAGAATTTTGCATACGTTTGACAACCGGACGACTTTGACAGGCTGGTTCGGTGACATGTTCGAACTTATCACAGAGCATTGTGTCTCTTTTTAACTATAATAAAATGAGAAGGAAAATATTATCTGATTCTGAAACGAATTTATAAATTGCGGTAGGCAGTACATTAAACATCTTGATGACGTATGTACAAAAAACTTTGAATAAACTATACTTTATGTACTTCGGTGCCGTTACGACAGACTATCACCCCCTCTTCTAGTTATTCTTATTTTTCTACATATTAGGAATGGGCCCTTTTGTCAATATAAGCATATATTTTACAGCAGCATTGTGTTGTTCAAAATAACTAGTATCCATTTCAATATATTTTGTTTGGCTCAATATAATAAGAACTTGATAGAATTCAATGGTAAATAATAATAATATATACCTTATTTAATATATCAAATTTTGTCATGAAAATATTTTACAGTTTTCATAATTAGTTACAGTTTTTCGCTTTTTTGAAAAACTTTACTTGACTATTTTTATATAGAAAAATAGCAACAAAAGGCAATGCATTATATAGTCTGATTTGTGGTTAAAATATTTGAAGTCGCATCCGCCGTATTCTTCAGATTTTGTTCAAGTACGACTAGAAGCAAAAGCAGAAATGTGTCTATTATTGAAATAAGTCAAAATAGAAATAAATCTGTTGATCTAAGTATTAAAAAAATATAATGTAGTATGTTTTTATTAAAAAACGGTTAGAATGCCATAAATTAAAGAAAAACTCTTGCATCTCGAATATTTAACTTCACCCATTGTATTTAACAAACATCGTGCCATCTTACTATTACTTGCTAACTAAAAGGCACGAAGCTTAAAGATTATGATATGATTAAAAATAGAAAATAATGTAGCAAACTTAATATATCCTAATAATAATTTTCTCTTACCAATTTAAACTACGATTTCATAGTCAATTTTTATAAATATTTTTGGTCTAGAAAATGAACCAGAATAATACTAGTGAAGCATCTGATATTCAATACACCTCTATTATACTTTAGCTGCCAACGTTTATATGGTCCGAAGAATATCAAGTAAAATTGATGTCCAAACATTTCCAAGCTTTTGATTACCTTCGAAGTCGAGGCTTCTTTATAGGAGAATTTATATGGAATTTTGCAGATTTCAAAACACCACAAGGTAAGCATTCAACTGAGATTATAGTGATTTAGAAATTTTATATTTTGAATTGAAATTATGAAAATTGGGTCAAGTTAGGGAAAAGTTTATGAGAAGTGATTTATTTTTATATAGAAGAAAAATTTAAATATATTTCTTTTGCGCCTTAGGGTTTTTTGTATTGCAATTGAGTACAAAAGTAAAGTCTTGTAATTGAATTTGAAGAATTCCTTTTTTAGTTATCTGAAATGTATAAACTAAAAAAAATATTAAATGAGATATAATTAAATTACGAATAGAAAAGGTAAGTTGAAAAGTCCCCGGCCTGGCACATAGATGACGGTACTAGAATTAAATCCATAAGTTCTTTAGTTAGCACTAACCCCCAAAAGATGTGTGATCTAAAACAGCTGTCGGATCATTAGTTTGTGAATTATAGCATTTTGAGTGAAGCAAATTTTGTTATTGTGAAAAAAATGGATAAAAAGCAATTTCGCGTATTTATAAAATATTGCTTTTTGAAGCGAAAAAATACAGTTAAAACAAAAACTTGGCTTGATGCCGAGTTTCCGGACACTGTCTCAGGAAAATCAACCTTCAAGGATTGGCATGCTAGGTTTAGACGTGCTGAAATGAGCACCGAAGGCGGTGAACGTAGTGGAGGCCCAAAAGAGGTTGTTACCGGTGAGTTGATGATTCGGAGCAGTGTTTGAAGATGATCAAACCTGAGTTTTTGCGTCGATAGGTGACAAGGTATGAAACATGACTCCATAATTTCACTCCGAAGTTCAATCGACAGTTATCCGAGTGGTCTGCACACTATGAACCCGCTCCAAAGCGTGGGAATACGCAACAGTCGGTTGGCAGCAACTGGCAAAGTTATTGCGTCTATATTTTGGGATGCGCAGGGAATAATTTTCATTGACTACCTTCAAAAAGGAAAGACCATCAACAGCGACTATTATATAGCGTTATTGGGCAGATTGAAGGACAAATCGCCGAAAAACGGCCGCATTTGAAGAAAAAGTAAGTGCTGCTTCACCGAGACAATGCACCGTGTCAAAAATCAATGAAAACGATGGCAAAAATCTATGAATTGGGCTTCGAATTGCTTCCTAATCCAACGTATTCTCCAGATCTGCCGCCAGCGATTATTTCCTGTTTTCAGATCTCAAACGAATGCTCGGTAGGAAGAAATTTTCGTCGAATGAAGAGTTGATCGCCGAAACTAAGGCCTATTTTGAAGCAAAGGACAAATCGTACTACAAAAATGGTATCGAAAAGTTGAAGGATAGCTATAATCAGTGTGTCACCCTTCAAGGGAATTAAGTTGAATAAAAAAAACCAATTTTGCCAAAAAAAATGTATTTTACTATGGTAGGCCGGGGACTTTTCAATTGACCTGTTATAGCTTTAATTTATAATTCTTATTTGGCATTCCTTAACTAGACAAATTCACACAAACAAAAGTAAAAGGGTCTCACGGCATAACATCTTGCTTTGTCAAAATCAAAGAAACTATATTTAATTTGCTTAATATATGCTTGCTGCTAATATATCTTGGGATTTTCGCTTTCGTTATCTCTCTTTTTTGTTTCATTGCTACTTCTCGATATCTAGTAGGGTTAATGTTAACAATTTTTATACATAAATGATATCCACAAAAATTTTAGTGCATGCAATAGCAGTGCTGATATATAATTTTTTATTAAAAAAGTATAAATAAAACAAGGTTTTTTGTGACAACTTATACTAGAGTTATAGTATGAAAGTTATAACATAAGCCTTTTGAACCAATTTTACGATTTCTAAATCGCACAACAGTTTAGAATCACCAATTAAATAGCATTTTCAAATAAACCATAACTGAACAAAAGTGAAAAAATCCATAGAGAACAATAAAAATAATTTACACATTTCTTAAAATTCATATATAATGTATGAGGCATGTTAACCTTGAAACATAATTGAGAATGTATATTTTATTTTTGGAATAACAAAAGCAGCTAATGTATGTGCTGGATTTTGTTTTTTATCTTACGAAATCAACCTTCATGTTAAGATGGGCATTTAAAAAGCGGACCATCTCCTTTTTTAGATTATACGAGAGTCGGTGGCAACAAAAAAGGTATATTCACCAGAAATAGACAGCCCAAAGCCAGCGCTCATCATCTTAGAAAACGGTATTGGTACTTGGCGCGCCAATATAACCCCGATGTTAAAATACCAGAGGATATCGATGACTATATCGTATCAACGCCATAGGTATTATATGTGATATTAGTATTGTAGTTTAATTAAAATAAATAATTATACGTAAGGTATTAGTGTATTTTTTCCGAATATTTGTTATATATTTAAGGTTTATTACACTACTGTAATTAAAAAAGAATAAGACGTAAAAATTATGATGTTTATCATTGCGCTGGCTCAACAATCAAGTTAGTTCATTACAATAGTGCACCTTCCCCTAGAGCATTGGTTATTCACTTATTTCGTTTCAAATTTTACGTAAACTAAAAATTTAAATATAATCTCGTAAGTGCCTCGTTGGTCTGATTTGATCATGTTAGATGTTTATATATTAGGAACTGTTTTGAGTAGACTAAAAACCTAAGAAATTAAAACTAAATCGAAGAAAGTTTTAAAAGTTATTCCGAAAATTGAATTTAACAACTGTTTCAAAGTTTAGAAAAAAACGACAATTAAGGAAATAAAAAAGTATGGTGAAATGGACAAAATATATTTCAAAGAATAAAAAGCCCTTTCTGTGCTTTATTTAAAAATAATCTCAACAGTATATTGAGGAACAAACAAATCTAACTTATTTGTAATAGAAAGTAAAGTTCTATTGATTTTAGTCATGCCAACCTCATGGACTTTTGAATGGACCTACAGCTTAATGCAGTCTCCGAACCACTGTCCTGGGTATTAAGCCTACCGACTGGCGAGTCATCATAAATCATCCCAGGAGATATCCGGTCTTACTCAGCCTGGTTACTGGCGTAACTGGGATAATTTTCCTTGTCGGATTTTGCACTCTTGCCCAGAACAATTACAAATATTAAACAATCACAAACCTAAATTTACATCCTAGCTCCAGCGGGATTCGAAACCACGACTATCGCAACAGTCGGAGGACCGTCCTCTTGCCTTTGCCACTGCACCACCAAGCCGACTTTATTTGTGATAGAGCTTTTAATAGTAACTCTACAATTTTAGGACGGCGCTTAAAAATATATAAATATGATTTAATCATATCTTATATGATATTTGTATCTATATATCTTATTTCATAAATTAACCAAACTGTATATTTTTTACTGCATCTCATAGTATGCTTTACAAATCCACAACACCATTCTTTTGTTTTATAATACTTTTCTGTTTTTTTTTTCTTAGGATAACATTTATAATACACCACATTCAGACAATATTTAATTTTATCTACCAATATATTTTTCTTCAAGAGTAATAGATTGAGTCCCGGAATCCTCTGATTATCATATATCTTTTTTGTACAATGGTTTGTCAAAACAAGCCTCAACTTTGGTAATTACTTCTCCACTTTAGCCAAACCTTTTTGTTTAGCGGTGAAAATTTGCACATGATTTTTTATCTATACAAGTGTAATATCACACTGTACATTAATTCGTTTGCTTTCCACGACTTGAAAGGTCTATTATGAGCGCAACATAGAGGAATTCGTTCCAATAGTAAAGAGCTGATGGGTGAGAGATGTTTCTGTGATGTTTAAAAACGCCTTCTATTGCGTTTATCGTGAATTAGAATCATATTGTAAAAGTATTCTAATTAATATATTAACAAAATTAATTCTTTTAAACAATACAAACTGCATTATAACTTTGAAACATCCACTGTTATTTAAAGATTGTTTTAACATACACAAGTTCAGTTTAATATTTGTCCACGACCTATTATACGCACACCTTAAAAATACAATTGAATATCGAGTTTATTTATTTAAGGCATAAATAAAGCCCCGACCTTGACAGTAAACTACTTTTTCACAAGTTTTAAACTTGATATCTTATTCTAGGTGGTATCAACGTTTTAGGCGTTCTCTGCTGAACAACTTGATATTCTTCAATTTTCAACTTTCGAATGTCTTAATTGAATTATTTATGAATCTAATTTTGATTAGTTACGCTTAAGTCTGCTAAGAAAGAAAGCTAAAAAGAATTACAATACATTAAAGTTAACACGTTGTTTAGTAATTATTTCGGAGAAACAGATTTGTTCCAGTCTTAAAATATTAAATACAATTGTAAACGAGTGAAAGTAATTGAGTACTTTCCATTTTACATTATTTAGAATCATTATTCTTTTAACGAGATATCGTCTAACTATTACCAATTATTTATTTCGTAAAGTCAGAGTCATAGAATTGTTAAACTTTGTTAATCGGTCTTGTATTTACCATTTAAAAGAAATACTGGCGATTTTGAGCAATAAAATTTGTGAAGGCCAATAACCAACTATAAAAATAACAATTGTGTCAATACCCTTCTTTTATGTATACAATTAATCACAGACTCCATCAATATTGACTGAAATCAATTTTGATGTTTATTGGCTTAACTTGAATACTAACCATTTAATATTTTAATACGTACAAGAGCAAGATGGTGTCTTTGAACTTGAAACAATAGCGCATCATAAATATCTTCAAGTTCAGCGACTCTATTAATAGTTAATTTAATTAATACATGAATTGTCGATGAGTAGCCTTAAAAAAACGTATTTTACTACCACGTATCTTAGTTATAGTAAGTTATACATTATTTCTGTTGTTTTTCTGATATAATTTTATATTTATTTATTAAATTTGGTCTTTGTGATTAGCGAAAAATTACTATTGACCAAACCTAACTTCAGTGAGCAATTGAGGTGCACTGACAATCTCATAATATATAACACCAACACTTTAAATTATATTCGATATGGGTTATAGAGGGATGTCACAGTGTATATTATTAAGAAACATAGTAAGGAGCATTTACTATAGCGCCTAACACTTATGGGTTTAAATATTGTCTTATTTTCTAATGATACATTTTGATTTGACTAGCCAATATATAATGTTTAGGTTAAGTCCAATTTGTTTTCGCTTAACAAGTATGTACAAGTTCATGTTAGTTCAATTTTCAGTCTCCGCGAGTTTGCAATTATTAAGTAGTGTTTTTTGTAACAACACAATACATGATATGCAATACTAGACCAAGTACTGGCAGTATTACTAACACCTCGGTGGATCTAATATATCACCACTTCTTTTTCTTGAAATAAAATTGTTTAAGTAAAATAAAAGTCAGTTTTCATCCTTACACAAATCAAAAGCAAACTTCCTAAATTTCAAGCTAATCGATATAAACATCCTCTAACATGATTTACTAGAACTTAAGAAAAAGCATAGTAGTTCCGGTATACAGTCACCACAGGTGGATTGAAGTAACTCGATTTCTCAGCCGTGGGCTGTTTGAGAATATAAATATTTTGAAAATACCTAAACTTCCACTTTATGTTGGACTAAATGAAACGGTGTGGGTTACATAATGTGATCATTATTTATTAATGCTATAAAAAATTTGAAGAACATACAAAAAGAAAAAAAGGGGAGCGGTGCAGTGTTACCTGAAGGATGCTTGGCCAGTTTTTTGGGTATTTTGTAGGATGTTATTGTAAAATGTAAAATTCCACATACCACAAGGTCTCTTAAAGATCATCGAGAAAGTTCAGAAAAAGGCAATCCCTCGGTCAAAAGATTATCAATACTCACAAAGAATTTTGTTAAAACTATAAGATGTCCAATGCAAGCAAGACTACGAAAGCCATTTGGTCGTTTTCTTCAGGAGAGTGATATTACATATTGCGGCTGGAACGGCTCTAATAATTTTTAAGTGTTTGTTTCCAAGAGAGGATAAAAAACTTCTGTTTAAAAGATATCAATTAATCAATTAAATTAAATCGGCAATATTACTAACGCAGTGATGAATCCAGCATGTCATTACATGTCATCTCTAAGAAAATCAAAGCTTCAATTTGTACATGTACAATTCACGCCAAATTTTTTCTAGTTTTCTAGTAGTTATTGAATTCTATTTCTATAAATTAGTCTACTACTCTTCTCCAATTCAGACATCTCCTTAATCGACTCAAAATTATTCTTGAAATTAATACCACCCTAATAATAACTAATATGCCTTAAACATAGTTTAGTGAATATAGTTAGGAATTAATTATTTTTAATTGTTGATTGTTGTTAATAGTCGTTGCCGATTAACCTATAATTTGTCTTCACGCTGGTTTAAATCTAGATATATATCTAGGACGACCCAACAGTTCTAACTTCGTCTCTAGTCTTATAATGTTTATGTATTAACACTGCTGTTTTTTCTCTGGTGTTATCTAAGAGTAGCAATATATACAAGTATACAATATACATATTAACATGAGATGTGATAGTGATCTAGTGATCTCTTGATTTCCTAGTGACAGTCGGTATCTGAAGGTCTTGGTGTAAGTAAAATTATACTATTTGGGTGTACTTATCATTCTTCTTAGGGCTTTGTTCTAGAAAACTTCTTCTTCTTGTCTGCAAACTTCTTTCCGCGGATCATCCCCATAATTGAATTCCGTCAGTCAATATAGGCTTTAACACCTGGTTTATGATAGTAATTTATTATGTACTGATAATAGGATTTTCCAATTAACCAATATATTTCAACTCCAGTTCTTTCCTTTTCTTTTTAACATATTTCTTCCTTGCAAAGTTTTGCATCAAGAGTAATATGGAATGATTGTAATATTTATTGTAATAATTTTTGAGTCCTTATAGGATTATAGGTGAACTGAACACGTATAGATTTACTTCGGTTATTTTTTTCCAAGTTTGGATCCAAATTATTTATACTGTCACTAGCCTATTGTCATCATTAATTTGCTTTTTCGCTATTGGTTCCAATAGCAATAATTAACGTCTTAGTCTATTTTACAAGCTCAACTTTATAGCTATGTACATTAGTCAACATTTGTTTAGTTGCCCTTTCTTCAGATTATTTTATTATTCCTCGTATTTTATTTATTTCTTTTTATTTTTGGTGAATCATATTCCTGGATAAACCCAACTGAAAACATGATCTTTCAGTTGACAAAACTTTAGATTTCGTTTAAAAACTAAACCAGACATTTCCAAACAGTTTTATGAAAATAATTTTTACATCTTCTTCAGAGAACCGTTAGAACTTCCATAATATAAAAATAAATTGTCTAAAACTAAATTATAAAAAAACACGCAGATAGGTCAGGGTCATCTAAATCAATTTTGTTTGAATTTCATTAACATTTATTAAAATATATTAATAATTTTTAAAATTTATTGAAACCTTGTTCTTAATTATGATATTCTACATCTATAAATAGTTTATTCTAAAAATCGATTGTTGATGTATGACGAGAAATTACTGGGGAAGTACTAACTCCTAAGAAACGGTCATGTAAAATGGGGTATTCTTAATTTTATTTTGTAAATAATACGTCAATCAAAAATAAAATTCATTCGAAGATCTATCTCGAAGTTACATGCAAAAGTATTTGTTTTAATAAGATTAGTAATGAGACAACTATCAAAGTCTCAGTTACGCACGTTATTAAAATTGGTTTGAACGTTTGGTTTAGCTAGTTAGCATCACTAACGTTTTGAATAATTTTGTAGAGAATTGAGAAGAGGGTCGATCAGCAACAACTTACATTGAATTTTATAGATTGATTGGATTATATGGGATAAAATGAGAAGGAAAAATTCGTTCCGAGCTTAAAATGAATTTTACCTGTTTACAAACTGCATTTGGCAGTATAATCGACGTTATCTTATGGAATTTGCTCCTGAAGTGATTAACAGGATCTATGATTTGTCGAAGCACACTGTATATTTTACTCCTGTATAACATATAATTGGATATTTAAACATATTTACAGCACATTTTATTATACTATGCAATTACATCACGAAATGATAATTTGTTTCCACAGCTCATAACGCTGTTTTTTGTTTTGCATTATTTGTGTAACATTGGTAGTATATTGTATTAGTTCTAGGATTTCTGTTTATAGTGGCGTATCTAAATTAATTAACTGTAGTTAAAACTTACTCTAAGTAAAAATAATGTGTTACACTAATACTGCGAATATGTTAAGTCAGGGCCTCCCGTTTTGTAAAATGATAACTGTCGAAAACCTAAACGTAGGACGTAAAAGACGTATGCTAAATTATTTACTTTTATCTTTCCCTTTTTCCTATTGTTGGATATTTCTCATCGTATAAAAATGCCTAGAAACAGTTGAAAATATTAAATTCATAAGCGACAATCGGGACATGACGGAGTAACATCACCACAAGTTCCTTAAAATCAAACAAATCGAAGTAATGTGTGTCAAAAATACAATATTAAACGTTCCCTAATAAACGTCTACATACACTATATAATTCAATAATATTAAATGAAAAACTGTTGTATTATATCGAAAAATGTTAAAGCCATCGAATTTGATAGTTAGGTTATGTTATTTGACAGTTGTATACATTGTTATATGCAAGCACCTATATTCTGTTTCAAAGTTATTTTGTACACACGTCATTTAAATTTGTGACATCAAAACGTTGCAATATTACCGCATCAACTTTAGTTAGAGTTTTAGTAAAATCCGGCTTTGATATACAACAAAATTCTATTCTAAATAAAATAATTGAACAAAAATGTTATTAAATATAATTTATTTTAACATTATAGTGCATCTAAAAACCACAGTTAATTATACAGCCACAATAGTTTATAGGTTAGAGTTATAACCTCTTATCACTATTACATTTAAAATTTTTGCATACGTCTGACAACTGGACGACTTCGACAGGCTCATTCGTTTACGTGTTCGAACTAATCAGACAGCGTTGTGTCTCATTTTAACTAGAATAAAATGAGAAGGATATAATTATCTCCTTTGAAACGAATTTACAGATTGCGGCAGGCAATACATTAAACATCTTTATGACGTATGTATAAAAAACTTTGAATAGATTATATATATATCTATACTCTGTGAATTATGCGCAAAATATAATTAAAATTTAGATATAAAAGCACCCAATATTCAGTGAGTAACCTATGTGAGTTAATATTTAACGTAGAATTATCAACACATTATATCCAAATCACCATTTCGCATAGTGCACATACGACACTAGTAATAATAGATATAAAGAACATTTTCAAACAAAATATTGGGAAAATATATAAAATTAAATAGGAAACTATTTTTTAAGGATTTAGATAATATAAAAAAGAAAGAGAAAATGATTAGGGAAATAGTATTATCGAATACTTACAAATAGCACAAATAATCAGTATTGGTACGGAGGTCTACATACAATTAATATTAATAATAAAATGATACTTTTAATGTGCTTTGTGGTTATACGTACCAGCGTCATAAATAACATTATAAAACAGCTACTAAATAGTAATAAATAATTAAACAGCATCATAAATATATTTATAAAGTAAACTACTCTTGAAAAAAATAACGTAAGAATAAAGTGAGAAATGTATCTCCTATATTAGTACGATAATTGATAATTTACAATAAAACATACAATAGCCAATTTGTAAGACATCGTAAACAGAATAAAATATATTCATACTCACTTTATAAAGAGAATTCAGTGAAGTAATCCAATTACGCTTAGTAAACCCTAAAAGAACTTGAACCTTGATCTAGATACCATATTAATATGGAATAACGTGTTAAAATTAAAACACAACAAAAAATCAGAAACAAAAGCATGTATGAACTAAGACGTCTAAGATATCTAACAGAAAGGCAACGTTGGTGTACAGGCAATTCATAGAACTAGAATATACAGTGGAGTTTTATCAATTAAATCAAGTATCATTTTCTTCAAGAACACAAAGAAATATCGTTAAAATTTCTTGGTATTAAAAACGAGACTTAATACATTTCAAATACCAATCAATTTAACTTTTTGACAATTTCAAATGCTGAGGAAATAATATAATTAAAACAGAAATTTATGTTAACGTCTTTTTATAACTCACATTTCAATTCATATTTTTTTCTAAATAGCTTTTATGTATTCAAAAGAACCTACCATATATATCCTTAATGACATATAATTTAATTAAAATTCCGGATCAAAAAAATTTAAGGAGTGTTTTTTAACTTTTTCATTCAACTGAGCAACACGTAAGATAACTATTTCAGTCAAGCGACTCTTATAAAGACAAGTAGAAGAGAATTGTCACGACATTTTAAATTAGAAATCAGTTAAATAAACAACACAAACTCTATACCATAAAATGGCAATGTTACACAAACATTGCATTTGTTTTCTTACGTAGGAACTTGAAGAAAAGTAGAGAAATTAGTAATGTTTAATTCAATGCCAAACCAGAACTGTTCATGTAAAAATAAACATAAACCACGATGGCGATTTCTTGTAAGGTTGTCAGACCTTTTGAATATTAAACAGACACACAAAATGTTGAACGATTAGTACAGTGTTCGACGGTGACAGAGAGATTAAGGTAAGACAAAAATTTTGTAATTTTACCATTACTATTTCACCATTAAATATAGTTATCATTATTTTGATTTAAGTAATATTGTTTTAGAAAAATAAATATGCTAAAATATAAATAGAATTGATTTACTCTAGAGCCAATATAATTATTTTATTTAGTTTATAATGTATTTCAAAATATAAATTAAGTGTTGACTATAAACGTACTGATTTTAATTATTGATTTATTTTAAACTATTAAGTTTAATAAGTTTATTAACATATTTGTTTTATGTACGTCCTGAATTAACTTTTTGAATTCTAGTTAAGAGTTAGAGCTTTGATTCCTGGATATTCAAAGGTCAAAGTGAAACATTCCTAATAAATGTTTAACTTAACTGTCTGAATTTAAAGAGATTTTGCTGTCAACTCGAGTAAAACCAAAGGTAACGCAATATTTTGTTATTTCTCTTTGATATTTCAACTAAAGTAATACCAGAGTGTTCAATAAGTTTGTGGAAAGGATAGGGCTGTAAAAAAATTAATTTATTTATCGGTATAACTTTAAGGGATTTGTATATTACCTACCTATAACTGTATTACCTCTTTATTTAATGAAAACTTTTTAACGAAAATTTTTTTTGAGATAAGAGAAGTTAGAAGAAGCTAAGTATATCAAATACGCAACAAGTTCGTTAACTTCTTAACTAAGAGTTTGCGAAAGTTTTAAAGTTTTTTTTAAGTTTTGTGTTTCGCAAACTATAAGTTTGCGAAACACAAAATAAATTCATCAACGCAGAACTAAACTTTTGATGCCATTTTAATATTTCATCTTTTATACAATTGTCGAATGTATTCTAGGTTTACAAGTCATTTAAAGGTGACGTGTTCTCAATGCAGTACATTCTTTGTAAAAACCTTTAAAAAATAGTTAATTACTAGAAATTAGCCAAGAAGTTCTTTGTATAAGTTTGAGTTTTATAGAATCTACAACTATTTTTGTTTGTAAAATACCTCTAAGGAGATGAAACAATTAACTTGGGTTATTGATATTATATATCATTTAACTATATAATATCAATAACCCAAGTTAATTGTTTCATCTCCTTAGAGATATTTTACAAACAAAAATAGTTGTAGATTCTATAAAACTCAAACTTATACAAAGAACTTCTTGGCTAATTTCTAGTAATTAACTATTTTTTAAAGGTTTTTACAAAGAATGTACTGCATTGAGAACACGTCACCTTTAAATGACTTGTAAACCTAGAATACATTCGACAATTGTATAAAAGATGAAATATTAAAATGGCATCAAAAGTTTAGTTCTGCGTTGATGAATTTATTTTGTGTTTCGCAAACTTATTTAACAACCTAGTACACAATTATAACATTTTAGATACATTACAATTTCTGCTAACTTTTTAGATTCAAAATGATATCATGCGGAGTAATAATAATTGTCCTAACTTTAATATCCGGAAATTATGGGTTAGGAATTCTGCCACATAAACCATCAGCTATACGGGAATCTATATCTTTAGACGGTATTTGGAATTTTGCCTTACACAATATTTCATTTCCACAAAGCCAGCATAAGGTACTGATATATTATACAAAATTCTAAAATACACAAAAAATTTTACTAATAAAAACATTCATGGGCAGATAAATGTAAATTTAGACTTACCTCTTATTCCTGTACCATCCAGCTACAATGATATTGGAACGCAAAGATCAACACGTGATTACGCTGGAGCTGTAACCTATAGCAGAACTTTTTTTATTCCAAAGTCATGGGAGACTAAACGGGTCTGGATACGTTTTGGTTCTGTATGTTATTCAGCAGATGTAGTAAGTTATGAAGTGTTAACTACAGCTGTATACTATTATAACATGACTGTTTTAGGTAATAAATAATATTCATGTTATTAGCCATTCTATAGGACATTTAGCTTTTAACGCAGAGATAACATCAGTATTAAATTATGGAGGTGAAAATACAATCAAGGTGGTTGTAGATAATATTTTGACTGATTCTACTATACCACAAGGAGAAACTACCATACTCTCTAAGTAATATATTTCTGCCGAACAATAAAACACACATAAGAAAAAACCTACATATATAATATTTCAAATATAATTTTCAGTATATAATAAATAAGTATAGTAATATTTAGAATACCACATTGCGTTTAAATTATATATTTAAAATATGAAACTAATGTGTATATATATTTAAGTATTATATAGGTACTAAATTTGTTTTTTATTTTAGTGGAATGTTAGCTAGGGCTTATAGCTTCGATTTCTTCGATTATGCAGGAATTGACAGATCTGTAACGATCTATACCACAAGTGAATCGTATGTGGACGATATTACAATAATTACAAAAGTAAATGATTCAATAGGTATTATTAAATATAACGTAACTGTATTAGGTCACCAACAAAAAAATATATTAATTCTGGATCAAAACAAATCAATTGTATATGCTGTCGCAAATTTTTGGCCAGAAGGTGAGATAAGCATTGAAAATCCACATCTTTGGTGGCCTTATGCAATGCACGAAAATCCAGGATATCTTTATACATTCAGGGTAAGTTAACGTCTCTTAACTCTAATATATTTTTTATCAACTAAAACGAACCAAATACTTCACAAAGTAAATGCAAAAAAATATACACACTTGCGTTAATGTATCTAATGAATCACTATGCCTATTGAACAATTTACCAGAAAAACAATTACAGCATCTCCGTCGTTTGTTGATATTAATTTATTAGGTATTTTTATGACATTTGTCAGGTTGATGTTATTGAGAACGACCAACTTATCGACTCCTACGAACAAACATTTGGATTTAGAGACCTGACGTGGGATAATGAATCATTTTATATTAATGGAAAACCAATATATTTCCGAGGTGATATTATACTAGAACTTTTGAATTATAATTGTCTTAACTAACTTCAGGGGTCGGTAGACATGAAGATTCTGATATTAGAGGAAAAGGCACTGATCTCCCACTGTTCATAAAGGACCATAATTTATTGAGATGGTTGGGTGTTAACAGCTATAGAACTTCTCATTATCCATATTGTGAAGAACTTATGGACTTGGCTGACCAGCTTGGAATATTAATAATCAATGAAGTGCCTTCAGTAAACACTGAGTAATTATATCTCTACTATTGTTGTGATAAATGAATCACAATATCATATAACATTTTAGTCTTTTTGGGGACGACTTACTGGAAAATCATAAAAAAGCTTTTACTGAGTTGTACAACAGAGATAAAAATAGGCCTTCAGTTGTTGCATGGTCATGCGCTAATGAACCAAGAACACAGTACCCAGAGAGTGGACCATATTTCCAGTAAACAAATAATAATATATAAGAGTTGATATATCTGACACAAATTTTTAGGGAAGTCATTGAGCATATGAAAAGTTTAGATGCAACAAGACCAGTTACTGCTGCAATTGCTCAACCATATAATGTAGACAATATTGTATGTATTCAAAAATCAAATATATTTACTATTATTACATAATATAATGTTCAGGGTCAATATTTGGACATAATAGGTTTTAATCGATATGAGGCATGGTATGATAACACTGGTGATTTGGACGGTATTACTGAAAGAATTGTTATTGAAGCTCAAGAATGGCATAATAAGTATAATAAACCAGTAATGGTTACAGAATATGGTGCTGATACTCTGGAGGGCTTACATACTGTTAGTAATCATACTATTTATTTTAACTTTGTAATTATAATTAGTAAATTATTCTAAGAATAAGTCTGTTATAGTTACCAACATTTATTTGGTCCGAAGAGTATCAACAATCAGTAATGTCCAGATATTTTAAAGCATTTGATATCTTAAGACAATTTAATTGGTTTATTGGGGAACACATATGGAATTTTGCCGACTTTAAAACAGCAGAAAGTATTGAAATATTTTTCTCAAGAAGGAAACATTTTTATGCATATTTTTACAGCTTATGTTCGAGTTGGAGGTAACAAGAAAGGTATATTTACACGAAATAGGCAACCTAAATCAAGTGCATTTTTATTAAGGAAACGTTACTGGGCTTTAGCAAAGTCACTAGATGGTGTAAAATTGCCATCCGACCTGCAAAATTATATAGAAAGTGAATACAATGTCCATTCTGAATTGTAATAAATTATTAGATTTTAAAAGCCAAAAATTGTATTTCATTTAAAGAAAACTAAAGTTTCCTCAGGTACAGTACATAAATAATGACTTTTTTAATATAAAAATAAACATTTATAAAAATGATACAATATTTTATTTTACCCAAATGCACCATACAATTATTTCAGCACATAAATATATCATGTTTTGTCAAGTATAAGTATATAATTTTCAAATATAAGTATCTAATATGAGATTTAAAAACTTAAGACAAGTATGAAACAATCATAAACAATAAGATTAATATATAATAATAAGGATAGTGATATTAAATTTCCGTATTTGTTGTTAATATTTTATCATTTCATTAAGCTCATCATAATGTAAAAACATAACATTCCTATGATTTTAGAACTATATGTTGAAATATAGATATTGAAATATTACATTCTTCCCATAATAATCAAAAATATGAAAGAAGGGAGAAAAAGCCAATGTGGTTAATAAAATATTAATTCATGTTTGGTCCTGACCTTGATCTGGATTGGAATTTGGTGGCTCTACTGCTTTTATACAAGCATCAGCAAATTCAACAAAAATAGCTTCAAGCATGGCCTTCTGCATTATCTGTTCAGCATTTTCAGCTTGATCGATTGTCACTAGCAGATCTCTCAAATGAGGATTAGTTAACAAATTCTTTACCTCATCACTATTTTCTAAAATGAATTTTTGTATATGTAAATATAACCATATATTTTTAAAGGAACATGAAAGAATCAATACATAAAAAATAAATAAAATTTCACTCTATGATGACAACTTACTCAATAATTGTAAACGTTCCGCTGATACTTCATCAGCAGTCTTCACATTTTCTTTGGGTTTTTCTTCAGCCACAGGTTGTTCTTCCTTCTGGAAAAGCTCGCAGTCATTTTCTCGATGTTTTTTACAACATTTTGCCGAACAACTACATTAATATTGATAGTAAATTAATAATTCCTTGCAATAAACAGTACACTTAGTTAATGTATCACATTTTACTTACTAGTATATGAAACATGTTGGGCATTTATAAATGCCATTTCCAGAACAGATAATACACACTTTATTCATTACGAGTTTACCTAAACAAGTTCTTAATATGTAGTCAATAAAATGCAATAACGTACTAAAAATATATTTCCTAGAAAGTCAGGAAACGAGCTATTAAAAACTTCAGCGTAACTAGAACCACAGCATGGGTTCAATTAATGGATCTTAGAATAATATTAGCTATACGAAACAAATTACCAATAGCTATGAATTTACACGAGCTATAATAATTTATAAAAATGGGTAATTCCTAACCGCATATTTTTTTTCTGTTCAAATAAAAACAATTACATTCCATATTATTAAACAAATAAATAATATTAAGGTAGGATATTACTCAACCATATGTTTAATAGTCTAACTGTAAATTACAGTAACCTAACTATTATTGAAATATTTGTAAAATTACAACATACATTTCCACTGAAAATAGACCATAATTTCAAATATGTGATAAAATCGTTTGAGCTAACATTGCTAGAAATAATTAATAGAGTTAAATAAATATTAACATATTCCTAATTATTCAAGCCTTAGTTCCCATCGTAGAGATGGCGCTTACGTTGCCTTCATATTTTATAATTAAATAATATAAACCATCAACTAATTCAAGATTAATCTATTTCACTAATTATAAAGGTACAATATTTTCGAAAATGAATAATAAAGTAGTTTAATTTTATTGGAAGGTATTCGGCATCTATAACACTTACCTACTAGTTTCTAGAAAATGACCATATTGATATCTGTTGGTATTGGTAGATGGCGAAGTAGGCAATGAAAACTATTAATATCTTGATTCACCAGGCAACTCTAAAAACAATGATCACCAATGACAATTTCGGTCTTAAGTATATATTGTATTAATGGATAGAATTCAAATAATCCTTTTAAAAAATCAAATGATTATTGAAACAAACGTTGATAAGACATAAGATTTTATGCTTCTATTCAACACAATCTTCTATTCTTCAAATACAATCTCTCAATTATTTTACTATTTTACTTATAAGATTATGTTTATTACTACTTATTTTATTTATAAGAAGGCGATTTCCTACTTTTGTTTATTTTATAATATATTATAGTATGTCAATTAGTAAATGTAAATACCCTAAACATGTTTAAAGGTTTATAAATAATTTACAAAGTTGGATTTTAAACATGTTCATGAAGCAGCAGCATTTTTAGAAAAACAAAATGAAAAGCGTAGGAATACCATGTGTTATTGAACAATAAGAGGCACAGGCTTGTTCTTGGAGGATAGTCAGATACCCAACAAACAGGTCTAACAGGTCAATTGAAAAGTCCCCGGCCTGACACATAGATGGCGATACTAGAATTAAATCCATATGTTTTTCAGTTAGCCCTAACCCTTAAAAGATGCGTGTATATATTTGACTGTTGTCGGATCATTAGTTTGTGAATTATAGTAATTTGAGTGAAGCAACTTTTGTTATTTGTTAGTTTTTGCCTCGATATGTGACAGTGATATGACATGACTCCATCATTTCACTCTGAAGTCCAATCGACGGTCATCCGAGTGAACTGCACACGATGAACCCACTCGAAAGCGTGACAAAACGTAACAGTCGGTTGGCAAGGTTATGGCGTATGTATTTTAGGATGCGCATGGAATAATTTTCATTGACTACCTTGAAAAGGGAACGACCACCAACAGTGACTATTACATAGCGTTATTGGGATGTTTGAAGGACGAAATCGCCGAAAAACGGCCGCATTTGAAGAAAAATAAAGTGCTGCTTCACCAAGTAATGCACCGTGCCGCATACTGTGTCAAATTGGTCGAATTGAGCTACGAGCTGCTGTCCTATCCACCGTATTCTCCAAATCTGACCACGGGCGACTATTTTCTGTTCTCAGATCTCAAAGAATGATCAAAAGAATGCTCGCTGGAAAGAAATTTTCGTCGAATGAAATCTTGGCCGTCTTCTTGGTGCTTGTTTTCGAAAGTTGGATGGTGAGAAATTCATTATTTTTTTATATTTGCTGATATTATAAAGGTAAATAAGAAAATATATGAATTATATGTTTATTTATTAACCACATAAATGCTTACAATTTTATAATTAGTAAAATATTATCTACAAACATTATCATAAATGCAATTTTTGCTGAGGTATAAAGGATTATTAGTAATAATTATAATATTGAACTCACTTTGTAAATATATTGGAAATCTGCTATAAAAATTATTTTTTCTTATTAAATATGAGTATTCATGTAATGGTTCTCAGGGATCTTAACATATGATATATGTGTTCTGTGCTGTCTGTGTTGACTACATACAATGTTATGAACAAGAATATGCACAACTATCTGAGATATCTAACGGATGGCAAACAGATTGTTAAGCGATAATGTCTACACTGCTCTCTACCTATAGTTCTTTCATTAATATAGGCCTAATCCATCTAATTAACAATTGTATATCCAAGTAATAAATTTTACTTTCATTAGAGGGCATATTCACCTTTTACGCTTAGTTCTTGTTGCATTCAGTAGAGTCTTTCCTTGTAAAGTCATTTTGATATCACTGTATTTCTTAGATTGTTCTGTAACTATTAGTCAATTGTTATTACAACATTTACCTTTTTCCATCAACTTTTGCAGCCTTAAAACTATTTTTATTATCATCTTGCCATGAGTGACCATCGGGTATATTGGTCCTATTATTAAATATCCATGTCTCATTTAAATACGTAAATTTAAATAATAAGCTTTCATTGATTTTATTATTTTTATTTTATTAACAATACCTGGAAATTCCGTTATACCTTTTCGTGGATTATCTACACCATTTAAACCATTTATTGTTTAACAGTGGGTGAAAGTTCTACATCCCTCAAAGAGTTGCATGTTTCTAAGCTTTCTATGAGTACTTGTTACACTGACAGTATAAATAACAGTTTCCTCTGAAATAATTATAGTAAATTATGTTTAAATTGAAAGAACTACTCACTGTTTTTATACATTTCATATATTCGATCTTTGACAGAGCTAACATCAAGCTGATCTTGATTACTCACCCGCTTTGTATGAGGACGGTTTCTTTTCTGTGAATCCAAGATTATATTTTTCATTGTTTAAGATATTTCAGTGACTGTGCCCATACTAATTTCAGTGCAACTGTAACACGCAAAAAATATTTTTAATAAAAACCGCAGCAACTGAATACTTAGCAGTGAAAAGGCTTACCACTCTAACGAATTTTACTGACAAGAGGGGGCTTCCATAATCTGATAATCATATTGTGTTCTGTCTGTATAATTTACCAAACATAGAATGTGAAAATTGGACGATTCACTTAGATACGCCGAAAGAAGTAACCACAGTTATCAAAGTTAATATTAATCCATATAAATCACCAAGTTATGACTTAATAACATGTTAGACATATAAATAATTGGTTGCAGGCGCCTATATGGTGGCGGCAAATGTATATATGGTTGCAGACAAATATTATAGTAGTTGCCTTGAGATATATCCCGCCATTTTTATTCATTCGATGCTGTGACTTTAACCGAGTTGTTTCCAAAATATAAATACAAAGCGACTGACTAGAATTCAATGTTTTAATTGCCCTCCATCTTTACCAAATCGATTCTACAAAATCGGTGCTAACAGGATAATTGCTGCAAAAACTATAAAGAGGGGGTTTATATTTTAACTCATCAACTGGATCAATGCAAAGTTTCAACTAAAACATGCTCCAGACACTTGGAAGGCTGAAATTATCATGCTCCCAAAACTTGGAAAATTATCAAATGAAATAAAAGTCTGTAGACTTATCTCTCTACTACCAATATCTAAGGTATTTGGAAAACTCCGCTTGAAAGGAAGATCTAAAAAAGAAAAGAAAAGAACTGTAGTTCAAATGTAAGAAAGTGTATATTTTTAAAAATATTGATATACCGTTTTATTTAAGATCTGAAAAAATCTTCGTTCTGTTTTCTAATTTTCATTTTCTAATCTTTAAAAAATGTAAAATATGGCATTTTTCTTGAAAGAACTATAAAAAGTATCAATATTGTACAAAAAATATAGAGATATTTTTAAGAAAAAATTAAGTACCAAAATTAATTACTTAAAATTAAGTACCGATTTTAAAAGCTTATTAAAAATTATATTTAATTTATTTTGATAAAATATATAAAAATATCGGCTAAAGAATATCGATATATCGGAATAAAAATATAAAAATATTTTCATATTTTTATATTTTTTTTAGAAAATAAGGATATATCGTTATATCGATATTTTTCTGTATCCTTACTATCAGATGTAGCTTGTCCGATTCGGCTGATTATTTCAGTAGTGTAGATGTCACGTTTTTCTCCCCTACTTCTAGTAGTAGTTAATTCTGGATGATTCCAGCCTGCATTCGGTAAATTTCAATAGTTTCAGCCGAATTTTGCGACGTTGCCATTTATAAGCGATCAAGAATCCAGCGAACTACCGTAGCCATTTTTGGGTTGACCCTGGCGCTGGTAAGTATTAAGTATAGTAAGTATATCTAGTATCACTTAATTATTTATTTCTGATATCTGCTTTTATTATATTAAATTTATTATTATATTATCTTTATTATTATGTTATCTTTATTATCACATTATATTTATATAGAATACTAGCTGACCCGACAGACTTCGTCCTGTCAAAAAGATTTGTAATGTGGCAGTTTTTGTGCCTACGTATTTCAAAAAATTCTCCTGAACAGAACCATCACCCTGGTGATAGGGCGTTGTGAATAAAAAATAATTAAATAAAACATATATAAGGATTGAAAAGTAAGTAATCGCTTTATTGTTAATCATGTGAATCATAATTATTATTATTATTATCATTGTAGTGCTTTGTGGTATACGATGTTTTTTGTTTGATTACCTGGCGCATAGATAAACAAATCTGATGGTTTTCCAACGCGGGAACAGGCAACATACAATTGATCATGTGAGAAACATGGGTTTTCTAGATTAATACCACAAACACTTAATGATTGCCCCTGGGACTTGTTTATAGTCATAGCAAAAGCAAGCCGCACTGGAAACTGTAGTCGTTTAAACTCAAATGGCACATCAGTCGGAATCATTGGGATGCGCGGTATGAGAACATCTTCTCCTTTATACTTTCCTTTGAGTATAGTTGCTTCTATCACATTGTTTAGTAATTTTTTTATCGCTAACCGTGTACCGTTGCAAAGACGCGGTTGGTTGATATATGGCAACATTATAACCACCGATCCAACCTTTAATTGAAGATTGTGAGGTGGCAATCCTGGCAAATCCAGCGAGTTTAAAAATTCCGGTGGATAGTTGACTACATCATCTTGATTAGTAGCCGAATCAACTGATTTATATATCCTCAATTCGCCTGTAATTTGTTCTTGAATTTTGAAATTTAATTCATTTACATCTATGTTTTTTGCAGCCAGTATAGCTCGTTCGCTCAACCAATCATGGTTTCTGTAATTTTGAGAAACATCTGGAAACACCTTCTGAATAAGTTCATCTTTTGATCGAGTTAACTGACAAAAACTTTGAGGAAAGTTAATGCAGCCAGTCAACATGTCTATAGGAAATTTGCCATTACCAATGTCAATGAGTTGTTTAGAGAATATGTTTCCAGATTGGTCATTTTGCAACTCAACACGCATATTCTTGCTTAAATGAAGTACTTTGACATGTTTCCACAAATTGGAGGACTTTAGACATGCATTGAGTTCATCAGCTGGCGTTGATCGTGAAATCACTGGCAATGTTTGACGAAAATCTCCTGCTAATAAAATCATTGCACCACCAAATCGGCTATTATTGCTACGTAGATCTTTTAAGGTTCTGTCTAAAGCCCCCAAAGATTTTTTATGTGCCATCGTGCATTCATCCCAAACAATCAATTTACATTGCTGCAAAACCTTTGCCATTGCAGAGTTCTTCGAAACGTTGCAGGTTGGAGTTTCATTGCTTTGCATATTTAATGGCAATTTTAGTGCTGAATGGGCTGTTCGACCACCTTCAAGCAAAGTTGCTGCGATTCCCGACGAAGCGAGTGCAAGTGCAATTTTATTTTTTGAGCGAATTGTTGCTAATATTAATGAAATCAAAAAAGTTTTTCCTGTACCACCAGGTGCATCTAAGAAGTAAATCCCTCCAGTTTCATCATTTGTTACTTTCATAAGAGTTTCAAATACATACTTCTGTTGTTCATTTAACAGTGGAAGATTTGTTTGAATTTATTCTTTCAAAGCGTTGAGATCATACAGTCTTTCTCGATGCAACTCTTGGTTAAAAGCGTCATGCATTGGACGATTGGGCGCGGTCAGGCCTAATTGAATTAATAGTTTGTTTGACATTATCAAGCACATGTCCTCTATTGAAATCAATGCTTCATTGTAAATTTCTTCACTGATTTGTATATTTGGATTTCCCATTCTATTCCGTATTTGATACAAAATATCATCACACATATAATCTTTGTACTTCATCCACAAATCAATTGGGTTTGATGGGAAGCATGTAGATATGATTATAGAAAACAATGTTCGTATTTGATGAGCGTGTGATGATATTACAGCATCATTGAGAGTTTGATCCCAATGAGCGTCATTTTCAAGCAATTGCAAACGTTGACAGACTTCTCTGTAGGATCCACACAATTCACCATCAACAGTTCGTAACTGTTGGAATGATGTTGGGCCACGTACATTGACTAATAGCAGTCGTAAATAAAAACATTCATCATTGCTTGGATGTACTGAATAAATCCGGCCAATCGCATCGGTGGAATATACATCTGTATATCCTGGAACTGGTTTTCCTTGTTTCCGTCGTATAAATCTCCTTGAGGATTGATTCCAGGTATAATATTTTGGCATTTCAGAATATAGCAATGTTTGTGCGAAATCATCGTTTTGGCATGTCTCAAAAAAACTGGTTAATGTAGTAGATGGTGGCTGAGCAGCTCTTTGTACTGCGTTCTGTGCTGTAAAATACACTCTTTGTCCATTTTCTAAATGCACAGCTAAGTGAACAACAGAAGGGTGTCTCTCATGAATAGGAAAAGAAAATATTCGCCAAATTGCTTCATTACTACTGACATAGCGGCCCATTTGGTATTGGGTAACTTCATCATTAGAATTCCCTGCACCAATTCCAATCACAGCCATATCACTCCCTTTGGTTACATATTTGCAAATGTATTTAATCGATTTCACTGAATGGCAAGATTCAACGTTGATGTGTGCTTTGAATGTCTTTGATAAAATGGGTGAATATGGAACAATCCAACGATTATCTATTTCAATATCTTGTTGATTTAATTTGACAATTGTTGATTTTCCATTGTCTGCTGTCGATCTGCGACGATACAATGGATAACCGTCATTACCAGTAATTGTTTCCGATATTAATGTCCGTGGATATCGTTTTGAACATTTACCATCCATCATACACGGTGAATTTTGATTAAGAGTTCCACAGGGACCATGTATCATGTTTTTGATAACTACCTCATGCAATCCAGGATCTACTTGTACATTAGCTGTACTGCTGATATTCAGCTGATATCACTGCATCAACTTCATTTGGCCTTATCTTTTCAACCAACCAAATCAAAATGTGTGCATGTGGCAATCCTCGTTTCTGCCACTCCACAGAATACATCCAGCAGCGTGTCTCACCAAACACATTATGTTTTACGATGAAATTCATTAAAGATTTCAACTTTTGTCTAAAGACTCTGGCTGTAATATCATGACGATCAATGGGTGATTGCCCAGGGAATAACTCCTGCTTAATTTCTATCCATTGCGGATTGCATGTAAATGTGATGAACAAATCTGCTGTACCATAATGACGAACATACGATATGGCATCTTGAGCATATTCGTGCATATGCCGAGGGCTTCCGATGTATGTTGCTGGAAGAATAGTCATCCGACCGACATTCTGTGCATTTCCATCAGTATTAATCGCATCTCGAAGGTGAATATACTCTTCAGATCAGAGTTTGGTTTGATTCAACCTGATGAATGTTAATCTCTCCGTTTCAATTTTAATATACATGTCAACAACATATTTGTGATATAATCGCCGACATTTCAATATGTGATTATCTTCATTTTCCCGAATCATTAGGCGGTATGAATAATAGTTCATTGAACTGACTTTTTTGTTGGTTTCAGAACCTGTAAACAGATTTTGCTTTAATAACATTCAAATACATAATATAGTGACTGAGATATTATCGCCATAGCTAAACTAATATTTTAGTTACCTGTAATGGGATTTATCATTTTTATTGATAAATCGTAGCCATCTTCACCTTGCCAAAATATAATGGGATATTGCAGTGCATCATATGAGCGGTGTGTTTCCTTTATACGTTGTAAATGATCATTCCGACGATGTAAAACAATATCACGGGATTCCAAATTTTCTCCAACTACAACGATAGCAACTTCATCAATAGTTGGTGCATTAAAACGTCTTGTATGTTGACCTGCAGGTGTTTTATCATCTCTGATTACAAGTTTGTGATTATCGGATGGCATCAGATCCAGGGCAGTTTTAAACAATATAATCAATTGATTGTGTTGATGAAATAAAGTTTGTAATTGTTCTACAATAGACCTCTTTACTAAATTGTTATGTGCACAACGCAGATCAATTTCTTGTGGTGAATTGCCCATAAAATAAATTTGCAGGAATTTGTTGTCGCTATCTGACACTGGTAACAGTGAACCTGCTCTGTGATATATTTGCCCTTGTATCTGTAAATAAAAAAAATATTATGGTGTGGTATAAATTAATGGATTGTCAATGATCAAACTTAAATAATATTTGATCTTAAAAAGTATATATTTAGTTTTAACTAATATCTATCAAATATAAAATATAATAAAAGTGTCACTGAAACTGAATCACCATATAATATGATGACTAAGTGATATATTTCGTAATGATTAAGAAATTGAAGATTACTAACACATCTTAACTTTGGTGACAGAAAATTTTGTTCGCTAAAATAATTATGAGTAACTGCTATAATACATACTTTGAAAGTTGGCATAAAATTTTCCCGAACTGCATTTGTTGCCCCAAATGAAGTCATTTGAAAGCAATTATTATATTGTTGGATATGTGTCAAAAAGTGTATAGAATCTGTTCCTATTCCTGAAACCAATGAGTACAATGGTTCTGGTGGTGGATCCAATGGTATCAATTTCACTTTACCATTTGCGCAACACAATCCATTGGCTTCGTTTTTGTATTTTAATGCCTTACAGTGTGAGCAAACCAAGTTCATAGAACCAATAACAACACATTGGTAGTTACTGTAGTCAATTGACACATCGTAACTGAAAGCAGCTCGATTCAAACTTGCGCGATTATTAGTTGAATGTCGCGCTCGCGCTTCACGCGTTTGTGATATCCGAATTCTTTCACGTTCATTTCCGTCGTCACGTTCTTGTGCAGTACGATTAGATCGGTAATTAGCTTGGTTTATAGCATTTCTAGTTCTTCTACCTAAATTGCTTCGTCTTATAGGAGGCATATCAAATATAAATTATTTTTTCACTAATCACGAACTAAACAAACACTAACTAACTAAACACTCTGCACAAAACACGATATACGAATTTGTTTCGTGTATCAGTTGACAATTCATCTGTCATCTGTCAAAAGTCATCTGTAACAGACAACTTTTTTTTTTAAATTTGATATAACTTGAACTCAAATCCTTTTAAGCCGTACGAATTGTTTTATTTATTTAAAATTTGGATATTAAAAATAATAAAACACTGTTGGTAACGTGATTTTTGTTTGACTGATGTAATGACGTGGAAACTGATGCATTTTATCTCGCGTGCCGAAACTAATACAAAAGAAACGCGAGTTTCGGAACGCGACATTAATTTCCTCCAACTATGTATTCTGTGCTCCAACGCACACACGCACATTGTTTTGACAGATATGATCTTTGACGTTAGGAACACATCTACATTGCTTAGACAACAGTGAGTGCTTGTAATTTAATATGAACTTTATACCATAGCAATAATGCTCAAATTGACTACGTTTTAGTTACAAATCATTTGTATGGGAAAAAGAAAAGGGCTATTTTTAGGGTTTTCCAGCAATAAAATTTTTCTCGCCCTAGAAACCATCCTTGAACTTCAACGAACATTTTAAAAAAAGATTTGGCCAAATTGGTCCAGGCGTTGTTGAGTTATGCGCTTACCAACACATTTTGCGATTCATTTTTATATAGAATATAATTTTACATTAAGTTAGCTTTTTTATTGTTGTGTAAGTAAGGTTAGGAATTTTGTTGTTTATAGTTTATTTGTTATATTTTGATACTGTTCACATTTCAATTATAAATAGTAGGCAATAATGAATAAATCATTGATTTGCAAATATTTTGTACCATCTCTAATGTAAAGAGAGATATGAGGAATTTCCATCCAGATGTGTATCTATTCAATTACATTTTGTTTTATTTTTGTAAATTATATTCAGTTCTACACTAAATTCATTACATTTTAGGTATAATTGACCTTGCGAAAGCAAACATTTAGACAAATATTACTCGATGTACTTTATGTGAGCATACATCACAATCATAGCTCGTTGGTCTATAGATTATTCCACAACATTAAAATTGAACAAGAAATACTAAACTTTGAAGATTTTTGGGCGTAAAAAGATAATATTGAAAGAACAATTAAATCATCATTTATTAAGAATGCGGGTTCCTATTTTCTAAATTCGAACGTAACCGATCAGGAATTTATAAGAGTATCAAAGGGTGAGAGGTATTCAGATCTCTAAGGAAGTACCATGAAAGAATTCTCAATCACCAGTTGGTACTAAACTGACCCCAAAGGGAAAGGAAAGTGAAATACAATACATTAAAACACGTGTAGGTCATGAAAATTACTTGAATAAGTTGATTCTGTTAAAATTGGAAATATGATTGCAATCAAACTAGCAGCTAAAATTCCAAATCCTATATTAGAGGATTTCGAGATAATTTAGGCAGTGAAAATTAGGAAAGAGTGAACTTATTGACGTGTAAATATATTCAGTAAGCAAATCGTTTCAATGCCATGGTCATGTCATAAAAGTGACATTAGAAGTACTAAATCAAAGTAAATGAGGTCAAAAAGTAAATAGAAATAAGAATCTTGACAAGGTTAAGATTAAATTTTATTTGTCGAATAAAGTAATCGAATATGATGATCCAACAATGTATTCAGTTAATACGGTAAGTCTGAAATGTGTATAATTGTATATCATGTGTAATTTTTAAAATAAATGGATGCTTGTGGACTAGACTTAATCACGTCACCACGTCAAAAAGGACCCCTAGAACTATTTCATGGGTGGTGTGGAGTTTATCACATATTATTATAGAAGTATAACGTTATTGTTTTTATGTTATTATTATGTTATATGATTATTAATGCTATTGCTTGTTATTGTAATATTTTTATATTGATAAATAAATAATATTTGTTATATTATTGTTTTATTTTCCGCTTTTCCCTTTCAGAGATATTTTGAAATTAAATATCTTTATAAAAGGCTTTTTATATTACATTTGTTCCTTCAAGTTTACTATCGCCTTCGTGTGGGCTGATTTTCAAAATTCTTTTTTTATTCGAAAGAGTGGACAAAGGTTCGTAAAGAGTTTTCACAAATTTTTATTTAAAACTAGCTGACACGGCAGACTTCGTACTTCCTCAATCGATAAATAAAAACCTAGTAATCTGTTATTAATAAAAAAAAATGCTCGGTATAAATGAATTTTTATTATTATTTTCGATTAGTTACACACGATGTTTCATACTTAAAAAACGGAGGTTATATAAGGTTTTAATTAGATATTTACAGACACACACAGTTATAATACAGTTTGTTAATCAATTTAAAGCTTTCTGATAAACTAAATCTTTTGTTTTGTTTTGTGGTGCGTGAATAAACAAAGATGACGGTTTTCCGACGCGCAAACAGGCTACCTATAATTGTCCATGTGCAAAACAGTGAAACTCCAACTTGATTCCGCAAATTTTTTTCTTCCTGACCATTTTCTAAATGGATGCCAAATGGACTGTAGGGTGTCTTTCATGGATCGTAAATGGAAAGATAGGCCAAATTGTTTCGTTACTACTTACATAGCGATCCATCTGGTACTGTGATATTTCGTCATTTGCATTGGCTACAGCGAAGAGGGCCATATCGCTACCTTTGTTAACATATTTACATATGTATTTTATCGACTTCACAAAGTTACAATATTGCACATTGATGTGAGTATCAAAAGCTTTGTATAATATTGGCGAGTATGGCGGTCCAACGATTGTCTACATCAACATTTCGTCCTCTTACCTTCACAACTACTCATCGCCCATTGTCCGCAACTGATCGTTGACGATACAATGAGTATCCATCATTTCCTTTTATGGTTTCAGCAATCGGGTCCCTTGGGTATCGCTTGGAACACTTGCCGTTAACCATACAGGGTGAATTGTAGTTGAAAACTTCGCAAGGTCCATGTATCATGCGTTTGGTAACTACTGCTTGCAATTTTGGGTCAAGTGCGGGAAAGCGGGCATGAAATTGTTCTATATAATATGTGTAGAGCCAAATGATGTCATCTGGAAATAGCTGTTATATTTCTGAATGTTGGCCAAGAAGTGCTTAGAATCATTTCCAATCTCAGAAACCAAAGAGTGTAAAGGATTTGGTGATGGGCCAATTGTGGCAACTTTACTTTGCCTCCAGCACAACATAATCCAGTAGATTCGCCACTGTATTTTAACGCCTTGCAATATTTACAAATTGTTGTCATTTCCTCAATTGTTACGGATTTGTCGCCACAATAATAGATTGCCGTATCATAGTGGAATGCAGCAGATGAATGCAGTTGTTGTGTTTGATGTGCACAAAGTCGTTGCATTCTAAGCCTATCTACTTCATTATCACTCTCTAAAGAACACAATTCTGACATAGCAATACGACTATTTTCTTGATCTGTCTCTCTCTGGTCATCAGTTAGCACGTGAGGTAGCTCTTTGCACATTTGATTGAGTGCGACGACCTAAGTCAGGTCGTCTTTTCCTCGGCATCGTTAATTGTAATTCATCAAAGTGAGAAAAGTTCTCGCGCACTTAGCAGTAAATTGTCACTATCACAAAAACTCAACAAAAAAAAGAGCACATAATTTGAAATGTCACTATCACAAAGGATTACCGAAGTTAAGAAAGTTCTCGCGCACGTAGATTGTCGGATTCTATCCTCGACATCAAAGGAAAAACAAAATTGTTGTTTTTATTTAATTTCAAGCATTTTCATATTTATTCATTTTTTAAACCTTCCCTGGACTTCCACAAATAGTCTAAAATCATTCATTTGCTTTTTAAGCATTAACTATAGCATATAAGACTTCGTAGACATATTGTAGATAACTGCTTCTACTATGCTATTGTAGACACTTATGGCTTTAGAACGAAAGAGAAACTTTATTTACATCTCTGGTCCTTTGTACAATTTCGAACAGCCTCGATACAAATTACAGCGTTCTCTACTAATTTTTCTTCCAATTTGCTACACTGGCTCTTCTACGGATACAAATCATATATTTAACACCCCATCTCAATTTAGATGTATCTAATAACTAACCTAATTAACATTATAAACAAAATTGCATTTAAATTACCAGAACAAAACTATTATATTCTACATAAAAATTAGTTTGAACTTAAAACTATTCTATTTCTACATGGTGAGAATTTAACATTAATGATTTAATTCATTAAGTCTGTATAATTATATGATAAACAAACACAACAATCACTTTCCATCTTCAGACAATTGTCTCTTTGAACACTTAAAAAACCTTGAACAGTCATGGAAATAGCCGCCAACACACTGTCCGCTTTTAATATCAATTATTTTGTTTTTCTTCAGCTGCCAAACATATGTTTTTACCATCGAATGAATGTATTCCATGCCAGTAGGTTGCCTTTATAAAATGGCAAAAATCCATTATAAGTTTTCCTAGTTGTTTACCATCCCAGTCTTTATAACTTGCTCCTTCAAGTGCACTACCGCTTTACATTAGTCCATGGTCTCTTGATATCACTGAGTTATCATACTCATTGGTCAACACCCCAATTTTCATAATTTGTTTCTTCAAGTTTACTATCGGCTTACATTAGTCCATAGTCCTTCGTACTACTGAGGTATCGTAGTACTCTTTTTTGGAACTTCATGCGTCTTTTATTGGTCTATCTAAATATGTTCAGATCTATCTATAGCTTCTAGTACAACTTTAATTATTTCTTCAGTCTCATCTATATTAAACTTGATTTATATTGGTGTATTAAATTGATCCTGAAATTGATATATTTTAAATTTTTTCTTCACTTGTTGATGAAACTTGACTTGCTGATGTTAAAATTAATGTCAATCGGTGCTGCTATCTTTCATATTTCCAAGAGCAGCCATTAAATTCTTTTGTATTCCCAATAAAAGAAAACATTCTACTTCTTCTATGTTTCATAAAGATTTTCTATTAAATCTACTGCTTGCTCTACGTGTCCTCTTGTTAATGTATCAGCATTGAGTTTTACCGAATAATTACTAACTTTTGTAAATAAACAATAGTCATAATATGATCTCTCCAACTGTAACTTGTTCATCACTTCGTCTACTATTATGTGCCAACATTTTGATGAATTTCTTACATAGAGTTTATACGAACAGTGCTTGATTTAATTGTTGGTATCCTGTTTCGGTGATTAAACCGTCTGATTTTCTGATATAAATCTTTAGTCCAATATTCCATTTAAAAAGTACGATTCAAACGTCAATTTGGTTTATCTTCCACTTTAGTTCCAATTGAATTGATATTTGTATCAAATTCTAACACTTTATAACTAAACTCTTTTTCATTGGTTTCAATGATTTTTTATCTTACCTCTAACTCTATTGGACTTCATGTTTCTAGTTTTCAGTACTTCTCTAGTCTTTGCAAATTAACAACTCGTCTCTATTGGTTTCAGGGCCTGTTTTATCCTACCTGTAACTCTGTTGGACCCCATGTATCATTATAAAATATATATCTAAAATGTATATAATCCATTAATTATTAGTGTTAATGTTTTTTCCTATCCTACTGTTATCAGTAGAATTATTCTGTAGGTCCCTATGTTTCTAATATTCTATTGCTTCACTAAACCTTGCAAATTACACACATCTGCATTACTCTTCTCCATTGATTACAATGTTTCTCTTTATCCTACCGATAACTCAAGATCAAATGTTTCAAGTTTTCTGGGGTTTAATTGACCCTTGAGTGCACTAGTGTTCCATAGCTTAAATTCGTCTGTTGTAGACAGCCACCTTCCTATTTCCACTTACCTATAAATAAATAATTAAATGATAATAACTTTTTTTATTATTTAATTATTACATTGTTACTAGTCGGTTCCGTCTAACCTACAATTTGTATTTTTAATAACTTAAATCTAGGTATATATCTAGGAGGACCCATCGGCCCTGTCTCAGTCTCTGGTGAAATAATGCTAATATATGTCATTGCTATATTTTTTATTATATGCACTTCAGTACACAACACTACGCAACATCAGATGGTTTGATTCCTTTGAGTCTGTGTCCTTTTCTGTTGGTATCCGAAAGCTGCTATACTTCAATATTCTCATGAGAATGTAGTCTTTCCTCATGCCCCCTTGTAATTCTCTTGATTTGTTGATTGACTGTGGGTATCTGAAGGTCTCGATATAGGTAATCAGTCCTATAGTACTTGGGTGCGTTCACAATATCTCTCAGGACTTTGTTCTGAAAAATTAGTATTTTATTTACGTTAATCTTTGCAGAACATCCCCATAATTAAACTCCGTATGCCCATATAGGTTTCAGTATATTGCTTATATAATAACAATTTATTAGGTACTGATAATTGCGACTTTTGTACTGATGATTGTACATTTTCCTATATTTCAATTTCAGTTCTTTTTTTTTCTTCTTTATTTTTCTTTCCTTCCAGCGAATTTTTACATCAATATTCATTGCGAGATATTTAGCGTTGTTGCTATATGGAATGATAGTATTATTTAATGTTATTGGTGCTTGTACAGTCTGTTTATAGGTGAACTGCATATGTAAAGATTTACTTTCATTAACTCTTATTTTCCAAGATTGTGTCCAATTATTTATATTGTCACTTGCCTGTTGTAATTTTCGTGAAGCTTCTTCACTATTGCTCCCGACAGCTATAATCACGATATCATCAGCAAATGTAGCCATCGTAATATTCTCCATTTGTGATATATCACAAGTGTAGAGTAGATAAAACATTGGTCCCAGTACACTTCCTTGTGGTACACCTGCTTTAGCTTTTTTTTATTGTAGAGTAGGCTTCTTCTTCTTTGACTCTAAACATTCTGGTTGTAATGTACGTTTTTAATAGTTTGGTGTGTTCTTTTGGTAACATTTTCTGTAGTTTATAAACAAGACCTTCATGCCAAACCTTATTGAAGGCTTGTGCTACATCTAAGAATATAGCTGAGCATACTTATTTACTTTCGTCGGCTTTTTTAATAATATCTGTTATTCTGTGGACCTGGTCAATTGTTGAATGCTTGTTAATAATCCCAAACTGGTGTGTTGGTAATAGGTTTTTCCTCTCTATGATCGGTTTTATTCTTTTCAACAGGAGTTTTTCAAAAACTTTAGATATTACTAGCAGCAGTCTAAAATAGTACTAGGTCTATAGGCTTTTATTTCGTTTGGTGACTAAATGATAATAATAATAATAATACTTATAATTTTCCTAAACTTAAACCTAGGCAATTTTCTAAATCATACTTAAACAATAATTACTTTGCAACAAGTAGACTTCAGTCTATTTCTAGTACCCCGAATGAACTGGTATCTGAGAAGAGTAACACTGGGAAATCTTAACATTCGTAGAGGAGACTTTGATGATATATTGTATATTGAATATTAATGTTAAATATACATTTCTTTTTCCATTGGTTGTAGTTCATCAGTACTTTTTACTCACATATATCAAGTGGGTGTTCTGGCCTTCATGTTTTATCGTTATCGATTTTTTAAATATTTTTTAATATCATGTTTCGTGTTATTTCAAATAAGTGTTTTATACATTTTGTGAGATAGTCAGCCGGCATTTAACATTATCAAGTGCAGTGATGCATAATATTATAATAAAGCTCCCGTTTATTCAACTCAAGATAATAAACGAGGCAAACTTTAGCGGTCAAAATTTTTATATATATAAAATACATTGTGTTGTGGCAACATTAGTTTCAATATAATCTCGTTTTCTAGTGCAAATTAAATTATTAAATTAATTATTTGAATTATTTGAACAATAGTAACCATTGATAATTGTTATGGCCCTTTCTGTCGTAATCCTGTCGTCATTTTTCTTCACAAACATTAGAATGGTCTTATTGCTGTGAATAAATTACCGATTTTCAAACTATACCGGATGGTTCGCACCTTACAAGATTTAAGCATATTTCTCTAATATTTTTCTGCCTTGGAAGGAAAATGCACTAGTTGTTTGGAATTTTTAACAGTGTATAATTACATTAGGGAACCACACCATTATCGATGCACACATGACTCACTACAACACAAAACAAATATATTATCATCTAGCCTATTATCGATCTTGATTTTAATAAAAGACTTCTTGAAAGAAGTTTTAACAAGATACTACTCTTTTTTTATGTACATTTTAAAGTCTCCTTTTTACCAACTAGGGTTTATCTGGACTGGACCTACAGTTTAAGGTGGGCTCCGCACCACGGTCCTTGGCATTAAGCCTACTGACTGACGAGTGACCAACTCAGATATCATCGCAGAAGACATCCTGTGACTGGTATCATTTTTCCTGTCGGATTTTGCACTCTTGTCTAAGGACAATCACAAATGTTAAATAATCGCAAACATAAATTTACGACTATACCCCAGCAAGATTCGAACCCGCGACTATCACAATAGTAGGTGGACCGTACTATCGCCTTTACCACTGCACCAACGAAGCCAGCTAAGATACTATTCTAAATTGTCCTTTTACTCTTTCTAAATGATCTTTTGGGTCCATAATCATCTGGTTGGCAGAAATGCAAAGAATAAATTTTCCTGTCGGTAAAGTTGATCTAGGAAATTATAAGAGGTTTCCTGAGGTTTATCATTATTTTTAAACTATTTGTGTGCCAGAGCAGAATGCCTTAGAAAATAATTTTATAATAAATAATATTAATAAATAATATTTTATTAGAATTTTCACATCCTGGAAAATAACACTCTTATATTTTTGCATTTAGCCAAATAATATTTACTTTAACTGCTACAAAAATAACGTCATAACAACAAATGGTCTTATTTTTTTTTTAAATTTAGAAAAAAGCAAATATAACCTAAAATGTCCTACAAAATTTCAAAAGAAAGAAAATAAGTGTCTTTTCTCCGGCCCTCTAGCAAGTTGGACCCACAGTGAGAAGACAGGAATGCTCATTTAAGTTCACATTCAATATTTCTATGTTTTATGACAGAAAGTCTCCCAATATCAACTTCTATAATCTCAGCGAGAGCCAGGATGTCAGAAAAAACGTAAGCGTCTAAGCATACACCTATTGCTATAAAAGTAATTGGTATATGATATTCGTGGAATAAATAATTTCTACACTACGCTTCCAAGTGCTTACGCAAATGTTTTCCAAGACTCGTATCGAAAAAACTTTATCGGACGCTGCTGAGAAAATATGTTAGGGGGGAAAATACGTACTGAAACTGTTTGCGGTTTTGGAAATACAGATTAAAGGTAAAACAATGACAAACCCATAATTAGAACCTTTCATTAGGTCTTCAAATTTCTATTTGTTTTACAATAATGTTCT
Source organism: Rhynchophorus ferrugineus (assembly GCF_030347505.1). Lineage (NCBI taxonomy): Eukaryota > Metazoa > Arthropoda > Insecta > Coleoptera > Curculionidae > Rhynchophorus > Rhynchophorus ferrugineus. The sequence continues at coordinate 50,875,700 of NW_027472580.1, forward strand.
ATTCAAAATCACAATTTTAACAATAGCTCGTTAATCGGGCTCACCAGGTTAACTTAAATTGAACTGTTCCTGCTAAGGTAGATTTTCTGTGAAGGTACCTAGGATTTTTGAATGAATGATAAATAACTATATTTGTAATAAACAATTTAAAGTAAATTCTTTGTGCAAAATTTTTATATAGAATATTTTATATAGTCTGTCCAATAAAACAGAGAATAGATGTCATGGATGACATTGAATATATTGCCAATTGCAGTTTGTAAAAATATAAATCCGTTTATATTTTATTTGATTTTATCCGAGTTAAAAACAGCCTATAAAATTAGATTTGGGTTAGTAATAGTGGATCATGTTACCAAATGTTTGCAATTTTTTAAAATTAGTAATAATAATTAGAGGTTATAAACCGGCAAACCTTCTAAACCAATATTGAAAATAATGCGGCAACATTACGACGTTTGGCGTCATTAATTTTTCTGACGCAAAAGCTGTTTTATTGGATGGGATGTATACTTGATGTGACATTATTCATGATTACAAAATAAAGATGCATAGAAGGCCATCTGATATATTAATTTATCCTTAATAATCTAGTATTAAAATTATATGATAATTTATATTTAAATGCTATTTTAAAAATGTTTTTATATATTTTAAAATCTTATTTTACCAACTGTGGGTTTATCTGGACTGGGCCTAAAGTTTAACGTGGGCTCCGAACCACGGACCTCAGCATTAAGCCTACCGGTTGGCGAGTAACCAACTTTAGAAATCATCCCAGAAGACATCCGGTCTTACCCAGCCTCGTTACTGGCGTGACTGGGATCATTTTCCTTGTCGGATTTTACACTCTTGCTTAGAACATTCACAAATTTTAAACAATCACAAACATAAATTTATGACCATGCCCCAGTAGTATTCGTCGCCTTTAACACTGAGCCACCAAGCCGGCTTATTTAACATTTTAATGTTTCATTCATTTAAAAATACCACCTAAACAGTAAAACTATTTACCCCCTTCATTCAACATTCATGAAAATGTTTAATATGAAAATATATATAAAAGTACCTGTCTTTAAAATTGTGTTAAAATTTTAATTAATTTTCTCATTCGCAGAAATAAATAACAATTCATTATTATTTTTCTTATTACAATGTTCTGTTAAAGATGCTCCAAACAATTAATTGTATTCAAAAATGCAAATATTTACTCATGTAAAATATGACTAAATATTGGTTAAGTTAGGTGTTTGATGTATATAATTTTGTATCAAATAATAAATCGACATATAACATAGCATCATTCACTTATGAATTAAAACAGATTCTTAGTACCAAAATAGTAAAGAGATATATAAATAATATCAAAGTAAAACAATTGTTATTTAATATATTAATAAGTAAGTAACAAATATTTTCGAATATATATTTAGTTCTTACTTTTAATATCTTACTACCTGTTTCAAATCGGCCTGAACTTGAAGGCACATATTCATCTGTTTCGAAGAAATATATAGAGAATACTCGTGTTATAATTTTTAGTTTTCAATTCTCTCTCACCTCTCCTTTATTTATATCACTCCTTTGATGTATTATTATATACGTATTTACCTCTAACTATTTTTGAGAGATTTTGGTTTGGACTGAACAATTTCTGCTGATTTCCTATACTGAAATTGTAGCCATAGATTCTTTTTCTACAGGTTAAGTTAAAAGACCTGTATATAAGTATATGTTAATTATATTAAATCAATTATGTAAAATGGTTAAAATAAAATATTTGCTATTTAAATTACAGTTAGGAATCGTATTTTGGTTAATCGCCAGTCTGATATGCAAAGAACGCAGCTTCATGTAGTTATATAGAAGCCTATAAGAGATTCCCTTAAATGTATCATTGTTTACTTATAAAAACCTTTTTGAATTAACTTTTTTTGAAAATACTTGAAGTTTCATATTATGGAACACAGCTCGTTTGTTAGCTTTTACATTTAAATAAATAGTTTTGATTTTAAATACTATAAACATAACATTATAACAACAATAATGTTAAGTTCTGAACTGGCTGATATACTCTTTATGTTAAATATATAGTAGTTTATTTAAGTATACTCTTTATTTTAGGTATATTTACTGTAGTATATTATATATATATATATATATATATATATATATATATATATATATATAATGGTATATTTATTATTATTATTTTATTTATTATAGTTGCTTTGTAATTTTACTTAAGGATTGGTAATTTTAACAAATTTTCAATTTTTTTCATTAGAAATTGAAAATTTACGATTGAGAGCTGGAAACTACTATAATGCGGTTAAACCTAAGTCAATTTAGAATGTAGTAATTATATATAAAAGAGTGATTCATTGTTCAGTTCTTGATTTGAGTCACCATATCCGTTTTAGATATTTGTCCATTTGTCATTCATTATCAAAGGACAGAGATACTGAGAATAATGTTTGCACATATTTTCCTTTCTAGTTTGTTGACTTCCTTGACTACTACTTGATTTATCACGTTTTGAGATATTTCATTAAGTTTCATTAAAGAAGATAAGCCTTTTAGCGCATTCTTTATTTATTATCACGTAGTCCTATGCCAAGATGATATAAAATGCATATTGCTTGAAAAAAATTCAAATTAAAATTTAAAATATTTGTTTCTTTCTAAAGTAAATGTGCCTGTGTCAATATGACGACTATTTTTTGTTTATATTTGTTTATTTCATAGATTAACGACGATTACTGATATACAATACACATTAAGTTAATTACATTTCTTTAAATAATTTAATAAATATAAATTGTAACATGGCGTAAAGAATAGTGCGTTTAGATGTTTATAACGTTTAGAGATTAAGTTATTCATTAGTATTTATAAGACGGTAGTATAATAAGTAAAGTGAGTTCTCGATCTAGGAAGTGTTGTGCACCCGGATGCATAAATAGTAAAGAAATGCAGAATCGTTTTACTTCGAAGAAGTATTTGGCTGTCTTCGAAAAATGGTTGATAATGTTAAAAATCCCATACTGACTGTATTAAGTATCAAATACATTTGTGATCGCTACAGCGTGTCTTGTTGTAAGTTGGGGTAACTTTATTCTTATTAATAATTATATGAAATATCAAATATTTATTTTTAATTTTAGACATTAATCCCCTTCCGAAAGAAGCTATGCAAACGGCAATATACTTTTATTCTTGGATCAATTATTTCATAGTTCAACAACCACTGAAGGAATAGCTACCGAATGCAAACCTTTTAAAAGATGATTAACCATTTTTTTTTTGATCTATTAGAAATACCTTCAATTCCAGATATTCCTATACGAATAAACGAACCATGACAATATCTCATGACCCAGAAAATTATTTTATTATACTGTCAATAGGTCTTTGAGCTATCTCTTTTATTTTATCTCGCAATATTGCCTCGTCAATAATGTATATAACATATGTTGTGTCAAATATCTTTAAAAAATGTAAATTAAAAAATTTTTAATTGTACACTGCATAATGTTTGTATTATACATTGTATAACGATCTTCCAGATAGAATATTAAAAATAATAAGGTGCGCCATATAATTTTGAATAAAATAGGTAAACAGAATTTTAACAGCGAAAGAGTCTAAATTTGCTTTCGGTATAAGAAAACAAAAAGACAGAACTCTAATAGATCCTATTAAATAGATGGCATTAAATAAATATGAAAAAGGGAAAAGATTCTATCTTTAGAAATAATTTTTTTTTATTTGTTCTTTGTTTATGATTTTTTAGATATATTTATTTTTATATTATATTTACATTTTATACATAATATTTATTTTTACAGATTATATTTATTTAATTCATTGAATTTTATTTAATAAATTAATTTCAAAAATTGTTTCTGATTTAAATTTTATTGGTTAATTACATGAAACGTCAGATCTGTCAAATGCCAAACTTTATCATCTTACAGGTTTCTATAATGAAGATATAAATTGACCAACCAAATTACTTGAATGACCGATATATCCTCATTTGGATGTTGGTAAAACAAACAATTTCTCCAGAGACCTCTATTGAGTTTTCTCTCTATTACTCTATGACCATAGTTATTGACGGAGAAGATAAGCAAAATAGGTGATAGCAAGTTCACCGGGTTATCTAGTATTCATTTATTAAGCAAAATGTGACCAGTGACTCTGTTCCCCTGTAAATTTAACATAAAAATAAATAATAATTTATTCGCTACAACACCAACCTAACAATACTATCTTTTAAAATGCATAACATTTACTGGTGGTTGGAAAACACTATTTAACAAAAATATATTTTAATATGACAACATCTAACCACCGCTAAGATAAATGATTCAAACAACGTCGACAAAAATTCATTTTATCTGTCATTAAATGGTCAACGACTTAACCATTCTTAAAGAACTGTAGCAAGACAAAGGCAATTGATCTCGTTACGGTAAATATGATGTTACAAACATCCCTTTTACTGGTAATATAAACTATATTTAAAAAAAATATTATTTTATATGTAGGTCTATATAATTAAGTGTTGTAACGAATATGATGATATCAATAAAAAATAACGAAAACAGTTATGAAAAGTATAATAATGTATTTAGAGAATAAACATAGCAATCTAGTTATAAAATAAATATAATTTTATTTAAGTAACCAAAATAATTTGTTGGAGATATGCAATTCCGTTCTTACTGATGGTGCATATGTTACGCAATGTCAGGAAAAACCGAATGTCACTTATGGACAATACTGATAGGTTGTGCGTTGTTTTATTTTTATTATTTTAAAAATCGATTATTTTGTTTTTTATATCAACAAAGCTTAACCATTTGAGAATATACTCTCCGAGGATTTTTCAAAATTTAAATTATTTCAGAAAATTAAGTTATTTTAGAGAGGCGGCACCTAAAAATGAAACGTTTTTATCGCATTTTTATCGAAATTACCGACAGACAGAACCCATTTATTTCAAATTTATCATAGAGAGAAAAAACTTAATAGCATCACACCAGTTTGGGTTTATTAAAAGGCATTCAACAATTGACCAAGTCCACAGAATACTAGATGTTATTGAAAAGCCTACGAAAGTAAAAAAGTATGCTCAACCATATTCTTAGGCCTTGTTCATAAACTACAGAAAATGTTACCAAAAAAAAAACACATCGAACTACTAAAATCGTACATTACAGCCAGAATGTTTAGAGTTAACCAAGAAGAAGCTTACTCTATAATAAAAGAAGCTAAAGCAGGTGGGACCAATGCGATACTCTACACTTGTGATATACCACAAATGGAGAATATTACGATGGCTACATTTGCTGATGATACTGCGATTATAGCTGTCGGGGACAGTCGGGGACAAAATTAATGAAAGTACTGTACATCTGTGCATGTACAATTCACCTACAATCAGGCCGTTCAAGCACCAATAACTTTAAATAATACTATCAATCCATATAGCAACAACGCTAAATATCTCGTAATGAATCTTGATGGAAAACTTCGCTGGAAGGAACATATAAAGAAGAATAGAAAAAAACTGGAATTGAAATATAGGAAAATGTATTAGCTAATTGGAAGAAAATCACATTTATCAGTACATAATAAATTGCTATATAAGCAAATGCTGAAACCTATATGGACGGACTTCAATTATGTGGATGTTCTGCAAAGTATATTGTGGGCACATTTAAATACTACAGGACTGACTATCTATATCGAGACCTTCAGATACCCACAATCAGTCAAGAAATCAAGAGAATTGCAAGGGGGCACGAGGAAAGACTCCATTCTCATGAGAACATTGAAGTATAGCAACTTTTGGATACCACCAGAGCAGGTTACAGACTCGAAAGTATCAAATCATCTGATCTTGTATAGTGTTGTGTAGTAGTAAGTCGAGAAAAATACCAAGATACGGCAGAAATGTGGATTGAGTGTACAATTTTCGAGTCTTGGTGGTATGAAACCTGCACCATTTAGGAGAGCGGCATATTTATAGTCCATTCAAAATAAGAGTAAACTCACCTCATCAAGATGTTTAATGTATTGCCTATCTCAATTTGTAAATTCGTTTTAAAATCATACAATATTTTTCTTCATATTTTATTCTAGTTAAAAAGAGACACAATGTTGTATGATACGTTAGAATATGTAAGCCTGATTGTCAGACGTCTGCAAAATTCTACAAACCATTAGTAATAATAATTACAGGTTATAAATTCAAGCGCTTTTTGGGCGCTTTGCTTGTTTTGAAAAAATATTGAAACCATTAGATAGTCAGATTCAGAAATAGATTGCGTCTCTAATAAATTATTTCAGACAGGAACTAGATAATATGTGCATTATCTAGTCTTGTATATTTTTGTTTCGTTATTTTATTTACATTAAAATTGTGCTATATGACAAAGCCAAAATCAACTAAAACGCAAAGATGATGATAAGGTACACTGCGTCGTTTTGACGAAAAAAATTTAGATGATGCGAGTTTACAGTTTAGCGAAGGCGCAGGGACACCTTAGGCATTTTCCTTGATTAAAATATTAATAAAAATAAATATATACAGATAGATAAACATAAATAAAAATTATTACCAGAATTAAATATCTATGTTTTTTTATTACTGACAAAGGTTTATTACATTAGAATATATGTTGGGCCTTTGAAATCAACAATATCTTTTAATTTGGAAACAATTTATTAAAAATTGCGTAGAGTTGTCGCGCATGACTCTAAAGAAATTTCGCCGATTCAAAGAGACTCTGTCTTGAGCATTAAATATATCTGAAGAATTTTCGAAAACAAAAGGATCAGGCTAGAGAAAGCAATTTTAATTTTTCAGCATAGTGTTGGGACTTTTAATCCGTGATTTCCGTTCACCAAGTATTTAAGTATATAGAAATTAGCACATGCATCAAACTTTATGGACTTTATTCACTATTTATAGTTGTCACACTTTATGCTAGATGACATATTCTTAACATTTTCACGCTACTTGTTCCTTTTGACACATTTCTTAATACTCTTTCTTAACCTTTTTGGTACATATGTAAAACGTTATATCCAATTATGTCGAGGGCATCTGAACCACTTTCACAGCATAGAAGAAAGAAATATTGCCCATTTATGGTTTAAACATAAATAATAAAAGAGTTTTTTTACATAAAAAGACCCAACAGGTAGCTTTAAAGTAACATTTCTCTGGTATTAGTTATTCAATGAAACCTATTTGTTTATGCAAGTAACAATTCTGTTATAATAATTTCGAATATTCATTTTAAAATCGAAATAATTTTCAGAACGCTGGTTCACGTCAGTAAATAAGTAGTTCGTAAAGATGACAGTAATTCATAAACCTGACATCAATTCGATACTGGGTATTCTTTATCTTTCTTTAAATAAAAGTAAACTGTTTCTTAATTACATATATTATACTTATATTTACAGTTACAATACAATACGATAGTATAAAATACTCGAACTATCTTCAATCATACGAATCGATCTTGCGAATGCTTGCGAAGCTCTTAGTTCGCCCTATTTAAGGTCACACACCCACTCTGAAATTGTACTGTATATAACAATCATCTTTTCTTGGAACCAATAGTTACTTATAAGGGATTTTTCCTTCTCCAAGTATGCTAGAAGCCAGGCGGTGGCAATAAAATGTGGAACACTGACCTACCATAAACTTAAGATACCTCCAGAGAGCTATAAAAGGGTAGATATTATAAAAACAATGCATTAGAAAACAAATATAAGAAATTTATAAACATATTTAACAATTCTAGTAATTTATCTCTTTGACATCCTAAACTAAATTTAAAAAGTGTGATCTCAGAAATATTATTTTGTCGATTTTTCTCCATAAAATAGAATTAAAATATTTATTTTAAATAGATCGTGCATTGTTTAATCCCATTAATACTTTTAAATCCAAAGTATAAGATTTTAATTAAATCCTTAGATTTGCAACAATATTAAATATTTTTAGTAGACTTTAAATAGAAATGAAAATAGTTATTACGTTAATTGGCTTGGACATCTATCTTATTGTAATATTTTATCTAAAACAAAAAAAAGTCCACAATTCTTTTCGCTTGTTTCCAATAAACTAATGATGCAATAAAAAACCAAACCAACCAATATATGTCTAAAACTACTAAAACACGAAGCCACAACCTCCAAAATTTACATTACTGTTTTATTTATTTATAATAATTCCCACAAAACCGCCGTATTTTTTATTATTTTGAATTTGCTTGTTAGATGTTACGTTCAAAATTTCGACATTGCCTCAGATGCCTCTGAAGGAATTTCTTTAATTTTCATTCGACATTTTCATCGACAAGATCTGGGAGAGGCATATAGAATTTGCCGAAGTATCGTATTTGAAGTCTACCTGACACCTGTAAACATTATCCAACAAGTCTCAATAAAGAGGAATTGTAAAAATAGGAGTTGGAAGGAGCCGAATTTTTAGGAGTATTTCTTATTATTATTGTATTTTAAATCGTAGATAATCAATTCAGTAACTGATCTCTTTGTGCGGTTTGTGAAAAGATACCTAAATATTGTACTTACAATGTATATCTGAGTATAAAAGGATATTAATTCGTATTGGACGGATTATACTTTTTAATATATTGATTTGTTTTTTCTTAAATTAATATATTTTTTTGATATTGTGTAGTAAAATAATGAATAATCTGTCATCAATTGCGTTTTTTAATTACCTACTTAAAATTATTAAAATCAATTTTTTTCCTTGTCTCCTTTTGTCAACTAAAGGTTTATCTGGACTGAACCTAGAGTTTAACGTGGGCTCCGAACCACGGTCCTCGTCATTAAGCCTATCGACTGGCGAGTGACCAACTTAGAAATCATCCCAGAAGACATCCGGTCTTACCCAGCCTGGTTACTGGCGTGACTGGGATCATTTCCCTTGTCCGATTTTGCATTATTGCCGAGGACCATCACAAATATTAAACAATCACAAAAATAAATTTACGACCAAGCCCTCGCAGGATTCGAACCCGCGAATATTGCAAGAGTAGGCGGACCGTCCTGTCGCCTTTACCACTGCGCCAACCAAGCCGGCTAAAATCAAAATTATTCTCAAAATTATTGTAATTTCATTCTATATATTAAATGGGTAGATCCGTAACCAAACTCACAATGTGCGTCTTAGTCACTAGAAGGCAAGAGGTAAAAAGTTGACAGTCTTTTCTTTTTTTCGTAATTTTTGTATTTTTATAAGACATCTTGGATTATATTTATTTTTTCTATTATTTTTTTGAATACTTTTAAGGAAACTCGTTGAATGACGTGAATTTTGTAGCACTTAACGTAAATAATGTTTGTTTCATTGCAAAAACATGTGTTGTTTTCTGAGATAGAAATGTAGAATAGAATTAGTTATTTTCGAGAGCATTCTGCTCTAGCGCAGAAACTATTTTTAAAGGTATACAATGATAAACTTTAGTTCTTATAATTTTATTGCATATATATATTTTTTCAAAGTACAAATTTCAAAGAACAATATTTTTTCGAAGGACATAAATTGAGAGCTATGAACACGAAAAGCTATGAAAATTATAACAAATATTTCTCCGCAGATGCTTTTGAAATAGACGAACATATCTTTAACTTCTTGATGATAAGAACCAGAGAGTATAACACCAAAAAGACTAAGAAATAAGTGTATCTGTGGTAATATGTATTTTTATAGCATATATTTAAATTATAAATATAATGATGATGATGCTATTTTCTTATATTATCTAAATATTATTTATTGACTCCAGAACCCTATTTTAATTCGCTTGTGTTCGAAACTATTTCTAGAGCTTTTTTTTATATATGTACAAAGCCAAATTTAATGAAATGTCTCAATCAGATATTGTATCAACATATGGTGATCTTTTTTAAGCCGATTAATTTTGAACAACATGTTGAGCAAGGGCAATGCAATATCAATGATAATAATTAGGTGTTGCTTGTTCTGGCGGATGAAAAAAAAATACGATTGCAAAGGACAAAAATTAAAAATGTTGCATGGCTACATATAATATAGATAATGTCTAATTAAGTCCCTAAGAAAATATATATAAAAAAGGAGGTTTTATAATCAAACTTGTGATATGTAATATAATACTTTGTTAAAACTCTGTTTTTAATTTTCCCCTATAAGATAAGTATTTTTGATCTTGTTTTTCCTCTGTACTATATAAACCCGCTTAGTGTGCCCTCAGATTGTTTAGACGGATAAAACTTGCCTACAACTTTAGACATTGGAGATCGCATTCAATGCCAGTCTATTCTATGTTCAGAATTACCGCAAATTAGCAAAAACTAAGTACTAAGCAAATTAGGTAGCGAGTGTTCTGCCTCTAGAATAATTACCGGTAGAAAACATTATGAAACATAGTATATAGGAGGTGATCTTAAATGGGCGTATGTTATACAAATTTTGACTATTTTGTTTCCTGGCTTTTGCGTTCTTTTGGATTGAGGAAATACTGGATTTTTGAAAAATTTAATAATTCCCTAAAATGTTTAAATACTTTTTGTTTTTCTTTTTCTTAGAATTTTGGTTATTCAGTAGTTCGAACAGATTGCAATTTACCAAGGTAATCTGCTCTACAACACAATAATCTTAAATACTTAAATAAGACCTAATAGGTTTGTAGTTTTCATTTTAAACAGATAGACTATAGAGCCAAATGTGGAAGGCCATCGTTTAAAATAAAAGCAGCCACTACTTGCAATTTAAATAGTAAGTCTTTCATTTTAGAAACTGTGAAAATTTTTATCTACAAATATACTTGCATTATACGTTGAAATTGAAAATATGGATATAAGTTTGGCATCAGTAATATTCGATGCAAGTAAATATGCCTACGTTAGTAAGATGGGAATCTGTAAAAACAACAAGTCAATACAAACATAGTTTCTTGAGGCCTGTTAATATTAATGGAAAATATTTTCAAACTAAATTCAATTAACATTCCCTGTGCTTAATTACATTATTTTTGATGAACACTCAAGGCAGTTCATCATGAGGTATCAGTGACAAATCCACCGGTGTGATAGATGTTACCTAACAAAGTTTGGGATGTATTTTAATTTTTATTGAATGAAGCAATATCTTGACTAGATTTCATACCAAAATTAAGTACACTAATATTTTGTCTTAGAAAATACATTTTTTTAATACAATACATTGTGTAGAGAAAAATAAGATATTGTAATTAGAAAGATAATTAAGTGTTCTTTGTTTTGCAGATATGGAAGGTTTTCCATTTCAGTTATATACGTATAGCAAATGTATATCAAAGAAAATATTAAAATATGAATGGCCTTAATCATAATATATATTTATTTAAAGTGGTTGTTTTTCATATAAGTCGAAAACAAGTTCATAGTTATAGTAAAAATTTCATAGTTTGTGTCTTTTATATTACATCTATTTTATATTTGACGGTATTTAGAAAATATTTAATTGAAATGTTTGTAGTACATAAATATTTTTTGTTAGATATAAGCCCTCGATATAGCAATTGGATGTTCTAGAATTGTTACATTTATTTTCGTATGAAATACTGTAGAAATGTAGTATTTAAGAAGTTCAATGCTGGGAACATATTTACATGCCATTATATTTAATGTTATTAAAAATAAAAGATTCTATAACTCCTCACCATATTACTAATGTACTGAAGAATGTTTCATATATGTGATATTTAAAAATTGTGAAATTAAATAGTAGCTTTTTGATGTATTTTCGAAATATTTACTTAAAATGTTAAACAAAATTGCTACTAAAATAAAATATATTTTATAACTTTTATTGTGTTTTTATTATTATTATTATTATTATATATTTAGATAACAGGCATCCTGAATCCTTGTAGGTGAATATTGACTGAGAACTATTAGAAGTATCAGAAGGAATAAGCTGTGTTGTGAGTCTTTGTAGATTCGATGACTAACTTCTGTTGATTTTGACATTGATAAAATTTTTGGGATAACCGGACTGTCGCCAACAAAACCGTATTGTTTTGTACATATGTTTATATAAACCCAGTTTACAAATAACTATTTAAACAAATTTAGGTATTAAACCTCTTGTTGATAAAATGGCATGTTCTTCGATACCACCTCTTACTATTTAATAAATATATCTCTCTTAATTACGTGTGCATTGTATCACCCTTATTGTCTTAATATTGTTCACATTTGCTATGTTGTAGTTATTTAAATAAGAGTTTTAACATATATTAAACCAGCTTGAGTATATTTTTATCCTTCATTTCTAACAATATATTTTTGAATAAGTTGTTGTTGACCAGAATGAAATCATCAAATAGAATTACACTTTTTTCATTTTTATTAGCTATGATCGACCCGCTGGTCTGTAAGGCCCGGAAGGTACCAGTACAATTTATAATCGTTGTTTTCTAGAATAGTCTCAGGTGCGCCAGGTTCCCTCAAATCAAATCCCTCAATGTAAAAACGATTTTTATAATTGAATATTTATGGTGTATTTTAATTGATCTTTATGATCTTTGATTATTTACTAATTTAACGGGCTGATGGTTTTAAATATTTTTTTATTAGAACAAATGCCATCCCTCCTTACTTTTATTATAAAGTTTATTATACTTAAAAAGCTGTAAAAGTTTAGTGGGGTTCTTAACAACGATTAATGTAGATATTTATGGTACAAAGACTTATTGTTAGAAAGACGATGTTGAATACCATCGTTGTTATTTTTCTCTACATACGGGACGGATGGTTACGTTACAGTGTCGTAAAACTGGAAAAAGGGAACAACTTGAGTGGAAACTCACGTATTTTGGGTCATATAAAAATAATGTTTCCCTTATGAGAGGTTTCAAAGGGTGATGACGAATTCATGTAGAGGCTATTTTGGTTCGTTCTGAGAATCAGATAAATGTATTCTTCGAGTAGGAAAATATCTATTAAATATAAAAGTATTTATTTTCAGGGTAATTAAAAATGATAGAAACTGGTTGGTTGTCACAACAATAATGATCATTGTTCGCACATAGATGTAAGTCAGCACGGTGGAGGTGCATATTTGCCGGCCATGTGGCAAGAGCAGAAGGATGGCACCGTCAAAACTCCTTGAGATGGCCATATAAAGAGATAAAAGTTCTATCTGTTATTTTCTGGGCACCAATAGATTCTGTATGTACGTATTATCACTTGCCAGATGTCACGAACTCGCTAGGATATAACGAGGGGAATTTCTTATAAAGAATGTCTTTAATATAATACCTGATATTTATTTATTTTTGCAATAACTATTGAATTTTAACAGCATATATTCTTCGATGTAATTAAATTTTAGAGCTCTTATTGAACTCTTATTGAACCAATGGCCAAGGCAAAACATTTTTTTCTGTCAAATATGGAGTATCGCTTCTAGATTTGTAGCACGGTGCCGAATCATGTATAAAATGTAGTAGTCATCGTCAGGAAACCAATCATTAATTTGCGGTAGTAACTGGGTTTCTAGTACTCGATTATACTAGTCTTGTTTCATTGTACCTTCTACAATATTTAGGGGTCCCAAGCCTTTGGTTGTGATAACAGACCACACCATGACACAACCGGTTGTTTAACACTCTCTACCAGGGAATCGGTACAATGTTTACACCATCGTAGTTTATTATCGTAGTCAAATGTCCAATGCTCTTTTTACGATTTTCGAGGTAAATGTTTCTTATTTTTCGTTCGATACGAGGTGTGATAATTTTTTTCAGGCAAATTTGACAATCTGATTTGCCTCATTTTTAGAGGTTTTATTATCAATTTTAATTTGATTGAGAACAAACATTAAAACTCCAGAAATAGCTGTTATCCCTCTCTGGGAATGTGTGGAGTGATGTAACTACGTTTGTGTCACTGTACATTTTTTTGGAGACATGTCCAAAGCCTTAGCCATCCTGAAAAGTTGAAAATTTGAGGTAATCGCACCTAACTATTAATAAAATGTAAATTCGTAAACAAAACATTGCAAAAAGAATATTATACAGAGCGTTATTTACCTTTTGGTTGTTTTAGAAAAACGGTCGGTAAAAAGTATTGAAATTATAATATCTAGATAATACATCAACAATGACAATGACCGAATGAGTATAAATTTTACACAATTGAAAAATGAGCGTTTACTGTGTTGCCACTTCGCAAAACACTGATAATGACACCAGTACCTACTTAAGATCAAATAATCATTTATTCAAACAAATATAATAAAGTATAAATTACATAAATACGAATACTGTCCCTAATAATTTGGCCACCTACTGTATATTCAATAATATGTTACAATATAAACAACCCTAAACTAATAGTTAATGCTAATTAAACTAGTCTCTATAATAATAATGTCCTTACTTAAATTATTTCGATAAAAATATTCATTCATCAAATAATATTCTATCTCGAAAATATATCTTATCTGACCGCGAAATGTCCCATACTAAATATATCTTATCTGCTAATATCCTAAAAATATAACCGAACTTGAAATAATAATGAAACAATATCTCAACTTGAAATTATATCAGTCCCTAAATTATATTTTATCTGGAAATACCCCGAACTTGAAACCCTTCTAACAGATGGTGTTTTTAGTCCACATGCTAGAAAGAAAAGGAAAGGCTTACACCTCCACTAAGGTAAGGTTGACATTTCGGGCGACCCTTACCAATCGTCAGAGGGCCATTCCAGGTTGTCTCCGCAGGAACTCAAGTCAAACGTTCCCCAAGGCATCTTTTCGGATCAAATGGTTCGAATTTCAATAAAATTCTAGACATTTTGTAGATTATCAGATACGCCGAAAGACGAGAACGCTACAAGGTCTATATGACAATGAGTTTATATGACAGAACAGAGAAGAAACAGGGAGGAAAATTAAAAAAAGTTCGATACAAAGTGGTACTGTCACCAATAGTTTCGCTGTTACAAAAAATGGACATTGTTGTTGTTTGCCAAATATTAACATATGTGCGAGTTCAAAAATTCCTTTTTTGATTAAAAATGTAAATTATGCTAAAAAACCAATTCTTGTAAATTCAGATTACAGTAAATAGCACATTAAAAGCAAACTTAATTTGCTTGCATTTCTGGTGTATAAAATGTGTTGGAAACAAATACTTTAAATAAATAAAGAATGTTCTAATTTGTATGCTATTAAATATAGTGACTTATTTCTAACATATATTTTTTCATTTTTTTTATGGTTTTAAAAAATTAACAATAATAATTTCAAGAAACCATGATTTCCTACATGGAGCTTCCAAGCAGGAAAGTTTATTCTTTGCATTGAAGAGCTCAACCAAGGTGCTATACTTAATTGTAATTTTAATAGTAAGTATTTCATTAAAATCTATATAACTGAATTGAGATTTCACACATTTCTCTTAAGTGCTCGAAAAGAAAAATATGGCTATAAGTTAAATATTTTAATCGGCAGTTGGTCAGTCCATATTAGAATTAAAAATAAATACAGATATAATATTTTTTCAAAGAATGTAAATTGTGAAGTTATAAGTTAAATATTTTAATCGGCAGTTGGTCAGTCCATATTAGAATTAAAAATAAATACAGATATAATATTTTTTCAAAGAATGTAAATTGTGAAGGTTTGTTGTGAGCCTAATAACTTGTGCCTTCAACATGCTGATATGAATCAGATAGTATAATATTAAAAAGACTAAAACCAAGCAAGTAACAATTGCAATATATATTTTTATTATTCTACAATTTTGTTATACTACGCGATTGCTATTTAAAGGTACTAGGTACATATTTGAATTCGTTTGTGTCCGAACTATTTCTAGATTTTTTATTTACTGCCAAAGAATCTACAAAAACAACTTTACCGAAAGTTCTCATTCAAATATTATGTTAGCAAATGGCGATCTTGTTTAAAACGATCAATAGTGAACAATATTAGATGTTGCTTGTTCTGGTGGATGGAAAAATAAATAGAACTGCAAAGGGCAAAAATGAGAAATTTTGAATGGCTACATATAATCTGGATAGTGTCTACTTAAGTACCTATAAAAATTTATAAAAAACAGAAGGAGGTTTCGTAATCAAAATTGCAACATGTACTATATACTGTAAATTAAAATATTATATTAGGCATATTTTAAACAAATGGTATTACAACATTATAATCTATATTATAAATAAATAAATGGCATATATATACATATATGGTAATATACTTAACGTAATAATATTTAAGGAGATAACAATGTACAATTAGAACATAAATCATCAGCTATCAGATTAAATATTGCTTTTTATGTATATTGACAGCGTTTTATATAAATGTTAACTAGTATTTAAATAAAATATTTTATTAAAATTCTAACTTGTAAATTCTCCCTGTAGTAAATAAACCTGCTTAGCGCTTCCTCAGATGTTTTAGATTAAGAAATTTGTCTACAATTTCATATACCTCCCATATAAATCATATTTTAAAACTATCTATTCTGTGATATAATGTTCGCATTTACCTTAAAAATAACGCCCTTACCTAACAAAGCAGTCAATATTGTGCAATATAATGGGACCAACAACAAAAAATCACCGTTCGTTAATTCATATCTGCTAGAATTTGTTGCGAATCGAATATTAATTATATAAATGACAAAATTAATCATGATCATGTTCTCTTTGGATATTAAACAGGAATAATAATTGAGGACCAAATGTGAACATACTTTTGGTATTCCAAGTGGCCTTAATTTATCATTTCTCTTTGAATACATTTATTGTCGTTCTTGGCGTATTAAATATCATTTTAATACTGGTGTTTTATGCAATTAGTGCCTTATACGGTACCGAACCAAGGTCCCACTTTGCACTTTCATTTTCTCGAAGATAAGGCATGTACATTTTACAAAATTCGAATCGAAATTCTTTATTACTTATAAATAAATATATTTACAGTTGAATTAACTTAACATTATTAAATTATAGTTTGATTTATTTCTGCTTTGCGGTATATGTGTTATATTAAAATGTAGTTCACTTTTTATGAGGTGTACACATAATTTTTTTTAATATAAAAATTTAGTACGTAGTTAGCATGAAAATTTAGAGCCTTAAGTTTTAATAAGAGTATTGTTCACTGCTTTTCTTATTTTCCAGCATATGACTTTGGAAATATGGTTCAGCTCTTCAGATGTTTGTGAATGTTTGTTTGTTGTTTCTTGTCAGGTTCTATATCCTTACCTATGTCTGCGGGCGATTCGAACTAACAATTAAAACTGAGGATAATTATTTTTGTCTCACATTATTGCAATAACTTTAAAAAAGTAAACTCTAATATCGCTTTATTAAGATTGTCTTTTATTATTAATTACTTCTTACATTAGATATCGAAACATTAGAATCAAGAATTCATCGTAGAACATTGTTTTTGGTGCGTTAGATTACTAGTTAGTTTGATGTTTTAGAGCAACCCCATATTTGCACTCCATAATTCCAAATTGGCTCTATGACTGACTGATAAACCAATATCTTTGATTTTTGGTCAAGTTGAGACTATCTTCCGACCAACCAGTACAGTTGCTTGACTTTGAGTCTAATTTTCTCTGCTTTTAGTCTCACATGATTTTAGTTTCCAATTTAACCTACCGTCAAGATATATTCCGAGATATTTAGTTCATTCTGCTTGAGGAATCGCGCATCCGTCAAGTGATATAACTACGTTTTTATCAATTCGCCGCAACGCAAAATTAACATGGGCAGATTTGGAGCCATTAAGTTGTATTTTCCAGTCTCTAATCCATTTGTAGATCTTGTTGATCATGATAACAGTGTCGTCAGCAAATGTTCCAAGTATTGTTTCTTTTGTTGTTGGGAAATCAGCAGTATAGAGATATAGAAATTGTCTCAAGACACTACCTTGTGGAACTCCATGCCCCTCCATGCGAGACTCTACATTTATTTTGAAAATATATGATTCCAGCAATCAACAGTAATTCCGCGGTAGCAATTTGCTCATTTTGAAATTGGTTGAAAGCTTGTGAGATATCCAGATATATTGCAAGGCAGTATTTTTTTTTCTTCGAATGCCTTTTCAACAACCGCTGTTGCTGTGTGTATTTGATCGATTGTCGAGTACTGGTTCCGGAATCTAAACTGGAAATCTGCTATTTCCATGAATAGTTTAATTAACTTTATTAACTTAATTAACATCAATTTCTCAAAAATTTTGATCACTTGTTCTGTCGGTTTGTTAGGTTTTTTAAGCATAATTATTTGAGCAACCTTAAGACATTCCGGAATATAGTTCAATCTAAAACAGGCATTGAATATATATGTCAACATGTTTTTTGCTTTTCGTGGCAGCTTTTTTCTCAGGTGAATCATCAGGTAATTATCAATTCCAGGAACCCCGCTAAATGTTAAAAGATTAATAACAGGTTAACTATGGATCGACCAGTATGAAACCCGCATTCAAGGTGGGGTATAGGTAGGATGTAGGATGTGGGGCAAGATAGGCGGTTTAGAATCATATGTTCAAGCACTTTATATAAGTGGTCGGAGACGGTAGCTTGTTGGGGATATATTAGGATCAGGATAAAGTGAGGCTTGGAGGAGATATAGGAATTAATGAGTGATGATTACAAGTGATGAAAATTCATTATACATAAATATCATGTAAGACGATGAGGACTTACTATTATATATAAATAAGACATAACTACATGAAGAGCCTTTATCTATGGGAAAGGAGTATTCTCATGTTTAGGGGTACATAAATGCTGGCGGCGGAGAGCAGAAGTTCTGCATGGTTCTGCAAAAAATAATGAGAGAGTGATAAGTTGCACAAGCAAATAGTTTGAGGGATTGGATATAAATTTTTATAAAGCTGTGGTTGTCATTTATTGCGAATGGGGGCAAAATGAAACTTTGTTCCAAAATTTAGTTCAGCTCAATTGAAGAAGATCACGACGACAACTTGGCGTGGAGAGTGGTGCTTCTAGCCAGCGAACATGTTTAAGGAAACATCACCAACCAAAAGTAGTTGCTATTATGAAGATAAGTTATGGATAATCATATCAGGGAGCAGAAAAGGCTTTATGAGACTTGGGTGAGGTATAAAATGTCCATTTCGAACCTTGCCGAGAAGGTAATTCTCTACGCTCTCTCTCTGAACTCTTTCAGAACATTTACAGAAGCAGCTCTATCATACGGTCAACTGGTTCAAATTCTGAAGGTTGCAAATCAACCCCCTGAAAACCCAGGCCATCATTTTTCCATAAGAAGCGTTATGGTATGGCAACCATGGCTGGATAACATCACATACCTAGGTCTCCACTTCGACAGACGGTTCGGTTGGCATTACCAAATCCAGAAAGCGATCCAGAAAGGTCCGGGGATAGCAAACTTGCTATCTTTTCTGATCTGCCCTTCTAGCAGACTTCCCATCTCCATCAAATGCTTATTTTACTTTTTACTTTACCCAACCAGGTGAAACGGCTTCCGTTTTTACCGAAAAGTTTTCCAAAATAAGCTACTCAGGGGAATCTTAAATGCTCCATGGTTTCGCCTCATTCGTCGCTGCAGTCATAACTTTTGCTCCCATACGACAGTATCCAGTCGTGTGTCAACTCAAGTTTGCGAATCAATAGAATCGCCGGGTCTTCGTGCCCAATAACGACTTCCCGATTAGCGGATGGACGGATCAGCGCGATCCTCAAATTTAATGCAGTGGCAGTAGCGATCCACATGGTTCAACTCTGAGGCGATTTCGGTTTAGTGTATTGGTAAGCCCGGAGGCAGTCCCACTTAACCTGGTCCAACTTGTCACTCCATGACAAGCGTCCGCAACCAGGTATGCATCTCAGCGACTCGTTTTAGGCCGGTTTAAAAAAGGTATAGACTGTGAGTGTAAGTACAAGATAGTGTTCTAGCAATACGGCAGAGGTGAAAATGATCTCCAGTTAAGGAGGTACTCTATGTATGTTATATATTCTATGAGCTTGGAATGGGAGATAAGCATTAAAGACTCCTTCTAATATGATGGGTGAATATAGTTGGGTAATGAGGAGTTGTTTGTATATAGCAACAGGCTTAAGGTTCGTGTCCAATAAAAGTAACTAAAATTCTAGTGATTCATCCATCACAGATGATCTGCACAACACGTAGGAACGTCTGTATTATAAATCATTATATTGTAATCATTTAAACATTATTATTTCATTTAAAATTCAAGGTTACGATTTGAGCAGAGGTGATTATTCCATATCTGGTCTGAATGATCCTTCTCAGTCCATTCGCTCTAAATGGTTTGGGATCTCCTATCATTTACGCATATATGCAAGAGGCCAATTTACGTTGAGTAATTACACCGCGGTGGTGATTTAGGTTGGAGTGGGGCTGATCACATTTTTCGGATTGGGCATCGCTTCTTTTAGAAACAGAAAAATATCATATCGGTACCTATTAGACCCCGGAAAGGAGGTAAATTATTTTATGTTTGACATATTGTCTGTTATTATATTGTTATTGTCATATTATATTTAAGATATGTCCGCCACCACAGGTACCGAAAAATGGCAGCAAATCCATTACTACAAGAGAGCTGCAAACACTTAGTAGTTAGGTTGATAGAGACATCATGTAACCTATGATGAGAGGTCGAACCCTGGGCGTTATTAAGTGTTTGTGCAATCCTCCAGCCACGACGCTACAGTACAGAAAAGAAACTTGGGCCCAGGTAGGGTAACTCACTGTACCTTGTTAAACCAAGCCCCAAAAAAAAGCTTTCTATTTATGTGATCGATCCGACCATTTACTTTTGCTGAAAAATTGCCTAAACATTTTAGGGGTATTTTTCAGAAGCCTTATATAGTGTATTTTTTCGAAAATGTCCAGAATTGCCTATGTTACCTTTGAAAGCATCGTTCATCAATAGCCATTATTCTTTCAAATAATAGTGGAATTTTATCTGGAAAGCATGATACGAATTGCTTCAGTTCAGTTTCGGGTATGAACATATAAGCTTTATGACTTCTATTCAACCAAACCATTTCATATGTGTTCAATGATATAACAATATGTAGCTAAATGATATATGTTGCTAAATTACTATTTTTATTTTTATGTTCAAGCCAATCCTCAATCCGTGACTAACATTCTTAAAGCGAACTTCATCTCGTATTTTCGAGAATGCCCACAGAACTAGGACGTTTTATGTAATTGTATTAAAGTAATCATTTTTAAACCATCAATATCATTAAATTGCACAAAGAAAAAAAACATCTAGGAATTGAGAAATAATACTGTTATGTACAGTTTGATAAAATAAAAATTTTAAATTTTCTCAGCTTAACACAAAGGATACGTTACATAATATTTTGAGCAAGTTAATTTTATGAAAATTATAATATTAGCATAAATCCGTAATAAACAAAACATTCAAGTATAATGTTTATAGCACTTTGATAAATTATTCATAATAAAGGTAAGAGTTCATACCCATCGTCAGATACTTACGCAATACATTTACTCTAAACATAATATAAATTTTTCTTTTGTGGATAACCAGACGAGATAAATATGGAATTTAAAATAGTGAGGGACAAAAAATCACCAAAAATACCTAAATTTCAATAATATATGGAGCAAAAACAAAAGTAAGTTAATTTTATGCTATTATTTATATAAAATACCTGTATATACTTCAAATTGTTTCAAAACAAAGTTAAAACTAAATGCTGTAATGAAAGAACTGTAAGACGAAAAATCCGCTGTGTTATTCATTATGAATTATTTCTGCCTAGCCAAACTATTAAAAGAGATATTTTTTGAATTCATGCGTTGTTTTCGTGATGTTATTCATGTAGGTATTCAACAAGGTTGTCCTTGTGTCCACGTTATTTGACGTTCATATAACGGACATAATTCGGTCTCAACCTTCGTAGAGTCAAGGCGTGTTTTTCCATTCTTGAAAACAACTCTCAAGAAATATAACAAAAATACATCTGTTTTGTTACAGTTAACTTTTAGTGAACGATCTCAAAAAGTTCTCAGGTACGCGTAATGGCAACACGGTTAACCTAAAGTGAACGGAATACGTGCCACGAAATAAAGAACGTTTCAAGTTTCGTCCTTATAATACTAGCATCATTTATAAATTCTTGCAGCTCTGCGACTGTTTATACACGTCACAAATCCGTCAAAATATGTCCGTCACAAAATATCGAGGTAGTAAGTAGCCAGGCCAATAATCCACTAAATACTTCTCTTCCAGCAACTACACTGTCAAACTTTTTGGGAACTGTCTCACAAAACTCCAACTCAACTACCTATGCATAGACCTTCGGCGAAGCCAAATCCGATCACCCCTCCTAAAAAGGAAAGAATCACAACCATCGTTCTTCGTGACATGAAGAGATATTCAGAAAACCTTCGAAGCTCAAAAGATAACTCCATTGGAATTACTGGAACTTTAAGTCGAAAGGAAGAAAATCGCTTATTTGTACCAACTTCAATCAACTTTGCAAACTAACCAAGCTTCTCGAAGACCGGAAATATGCGTCTCATTCCTTCTGCCCACCTTATGAAAGGGGAATGCGAAACATCCAGTCTGCCTAACACAATTCATCATTCGAAGTTCCATCTTATTCAAACTGTGAGTGAGACAAGAAGTGAGCCAGTTCCTCAAAGCATCATGTCACAGACTCAAACACTGTCTCTAACCTTAACTCGGCGGATAAAAGGGAGGTTAATAGAGTAAAATGGCAAGTGAAGGAAACCATTAAAATCTGGCGATCTGAGAAATGGAACTTATTTATAGCGGACCAAAGGCTGAATGGTCCACCAACTTTATGGCGACTCTCTTAAAGCCTCGTGGGGAAGTCGCAAAACGTCATCCCCCCCTGAAGTCAGCGGAGACAGAATCTTTCGCAGTCATCGGCCATGAAAAGGCCGAGCTCCTCGCTAAAACCTATGAGGCCCGGATAGAACGCCTCCATGCTGCTACAAAACAAACATTCATTCATTGCAGTTATCCCCAAAAAAGTCATCACCTTCTGACTACATACCTATCAGCCTACTAAGTTCCATTTCCAAGCTAGTAGAAAGAGCAATTATTTATGCTCTTAATGATTTTACGAAGACAAACAATATCTTTCCAGATGAGCAATTCGGGCCCTCACACTTAACCGTTCATCAAGCTTATCGGCTGGCCGCAAAAATCAACCGTGAACCGACCTGAAAGACTTGGAGCGGTCTTCTTCGACCTAACCAAAGTCTTTGATAAGGTTTGCCATGAAGGCTTTGTGGCGAAATGCATTCGTTTAGGTCTACCCGATGTTCTAACCACTCCTATCAAATAATTTCTGTCAGGACAATTGTTCCAGATGAAGATTAAAGATATTCTCTCTAGACGGAAAACCATCGACGCAAGAGTTCTACAAGGTTCCCCACTGGCACCCGCTTTATTTAATCTCTTTCAGATATTGCTAGGAGACCACAAGTTAAGGTAGTTTTTTATTCAGACACTGTTTACATTCATGTCAAAAACAACTCGATGAGGCTGTCCAGTGGTTACATTTCTGGAGGTTGCAACCCATAGAAAACTCAGACCATATTCTTCCATAAGAAGCATTTTGTACCGAGCATTTCAGATCTTAAAATCGAGAATGTCGAAATTCCTATGGTCACAAGAAGCCACATATCTTGGTCTTGTCTTCGACCACAAATTTAGGTGCCGTTCCCGCTCATCAACCGGGCCAGCAGACTCCCTCTCAACAAAATATCTCCTGTACAAGATGCTGGTTCGATTAGTCGTTCTAAACGACTCCAGTGTCTATCTCAAATACGTATCACCTAGCCAAGTGGGATGTCTTCAAGTTTTTCAGAACAAACTTCTCAGGAGAATAATTAATGCCTCCTGGTTCGTTAGGAATAATCAAATTCATAGAGAGCAGACGTCCCCCATGTTCACGATTTTATATCCGAGCTCTACTTGAGATATTTCTCTACTCTTCGTCTCTCGGATAATAGATGTATTACCGATGTGGCCGATATTTTATGCTAATAACTCATTCGGCTCTTTGAGGCCTTATTTTATCGAAGCCGACACTGCCCCGTCGTGCTCTAATTCTAAATTGTCCTTGCCTGGCCCTTGTGCCTCTTAACGGTATTACCGGTTACGGGCACCCTCCTTACTAACAGTAAGAAGTATCAGTTAGGGTCATAGGATCAGCTGATAGAATGGGGTTTAGTGGGTAGCCCAGAGGTAGTCTCCACATAAACAGTCCAAATTGGCGTCCTTAAAAAAAGACAGTGGTCTACAATAAAGTTAGTAGGACTTCGATCATCAATAGTCTACACTCTTGCAGAATCAACATCCTGGACTACAGCACGAATTTTCTCAGCAACATATCCTTTAGCGTTTGCTCAGAAGGTTTTTTCTCCTTCACCTCTACATTTTCTACTGGAGACCCTTCGGGTTCAGATCTTTTTTTCTAACTTTGCGGATTTCTAGCGGGCGTCATTAATTGGTCGGTCAAGTACCCAAACATTTGAGAAATTCTCCTCCAAGGAGGATTTAACAGTCTCTAACTCTCCATATCTTTCCTCATTCCTTATCTGTATGTCTTTCAAAGTCCTCTGCAATCAATTTCCGTCGGAGGCATAACTGTGACCAAGTCTATTCCTTCTTTTTTGAATAATAATTCTATCCCAATTATCTACTATATAAGATGTTTAGAAGTCGTGACATCATGTGACGCCGACGACTATAAATCATACTTAAACTATAATACTCTATAATATTTCCTAAGCTAGATTGTGGCTTCCATCTGTTCGCCGCTTCTACTCCAACCTACTTCAACCTTAACCTCCTTCATGCTATTCAGAATACTGCTATTAGAATATCGTTGGGTGCCTTCCGAACATTTTCGGTATTTACCTAATGTAGTATTACGTTCACCACACTCCTTTATAGCAACGACTTGCTGTTACTGAGGCTCACTGTGAGATCGCTTGCTCTGCCATCCTCCATGGATCTGACTCCCTCTTGGAGCCATTCACCTATCTTGGATCATTATATCCCTAACAACTTCACCGGAACCTCCTTATTACGAGTTTTCTTTCCAAAACTGGTATTAAATCGCTACAGCTTTTCCTATCCACTGTCTGATTTTCCTCTTTGAACTTTCACAATCCCTCTCTGTCCCCTTCTTCTTCAACCCAACTTCTCTTCTTCTATCTTAGCTCCAAATCGAACAGTGGGCTTAGCAGTAGGATTGTGACGGATAACCAGGCATCCCTATTTAATTAATTATATTTTTTTATTTTTTTTAGGCATTATTATTTATGAAGATTTCCAAATAATCGCTCATGCTTACTAGTACGAGTGGCCACCTCGGCAGCACTGCCATTCAAATGTTAGCAGAGGCACCTAAATATTTGAGTATGCGCAATGCTCAAAAGTTTTAATTAATCAATGTATGCTGACTGAGATTCGAATGTCTCTAATGACTGTCGGTTCTCATTTGATGTCTTGGAGCCAGCCTGTTAACTACGAGTTTTGTCACCTTGCCATTACGTTGGTCTATCATATATTAGACGACTCACCAAGTTTAGCGATATGTATGGTTACATTGCTTCAGGAACTCCAGGACAGGATTTCAGGAACTAAACTGCCTTTTGCTTGATTTAGTATATGTGCTTATATACACCCAGTTTGTAAACATTTGTCAACAATTTTTTAGGCATTAAACATGTTGTTGATAAAATGGCTAGTATAGTTTGGATATCATTTAATTGTCACTGCTTTTTAAATGCTCTTTAAGATCACGGTATTTAGATTTATATATAGATGTGTGTGTATATTTAGATTATGTGTTTTGTGAATAAGTTGTTGTCGGGGATGGCAACATCAATTAGTATAACACTTTTTACTAACTATTATAATATAAGCTCAATTATAGCTGACCCGCTGAGCTTTAAGCATTGTACGGTCCAGGATAATTTATAACAGTTGTTTTCTAGAACAGGCTCAAGTGTCTTTGATTGGCTCAGTTGCAGCTTATCAGTGAGTTCTTGTACTATCTTGCCCGAATTATGCCGCTCTTTATATTCGGTCGATGCAAACATCTGGTAACTCCCTGTAATGAGCTGTATTGTTTCGCGGCTAATTGTTCATCGTAAATCATAGGATCTTTAACAATATACTTTAAATAGTTATCCATCTATCAACCAATAGTTCAACCTTACAATGCCAAGATTGTCCTGGTAAATATCATCCCGACGTTATAAGTTTTCCGGGAACAGGTGTCGTGATGATTTATCCTTTATCCTTTATTCTAAACATATATATTTATATATATATATATATATATATATATATATATATACATATATATATATATATATATATATATATATATATACATATATATATATATATATATATATACATATATATATATATATATATATATATATATATATATATATATATATATATACATATATATATATATATATATATATATATATATATATATATATATATATATATATATATATATTTTTTCTACAATATAGAAAGTAAATAACCCCTTGTAAAGCCTAGGGGGGCATATGAGTGGTCGACAGATTGGGAAGTCTTAAGTATATTGCCGATTATTAACATATGATGCCTTGCATGAGAAATGTGATAGCTTTTCCTAGGTGATTGACAACATTAATAAGTTTTGCTAACATCTAGTGTAAGCAGTGAAATTCTTTTATCCAAAAATTTTGTACGCCTGCTTGTCCGAGGCTAACCAGTTTTAAAATGCTTTAAATATATTTTTAGGTTATCAATTGTGACCAATACTGTAGCCATTTCTTCATAATCTTACCAGATTTTTCATTCCTACTCCTACTAATTCTTCCAGCCAAGCGTTACTATTCCAAGTGGTTGATTATTTTTGCTTAACCAAGTCTCTTTACTTTCTTTGTTAGTTTCCAGCTATATATTCACATTATTGCTCAACGGTTTAATTTATAAAGCAAACAACTAGATCTATCAGATGAGCTAATTTCCCTGTACCACTTTTACTTGGAAGATAGATCCTTGCAAGTAAGCATCGGCAATGCAATCTTCTCTCGGAAACAAATCTCTATAGGAGTCCCACAAGGTGCTCCAGTAGCCCTAGCTTGTACATGGCTGATTTCCCACTTCCCAAACAATCATACACAGCATTTCATGCAGACGATATAACTTTCTACACCACCGGTTACAGTGTCAACGCCATACGCGATAGACTTCAGGTCCAACACAACCAGGCGATTGCGTGATATAAAATATTGGGGATTGCAGATTAACCCGAGAAAAACTCAGGCTATTCTGATTAATCGCAAGAAGCAGTTTCGGGCATACCGCCTCCAAATTGAAAAAGTCCCCCCTGGCTCCAGAAAGTATCATACCTTGGTCTCCAATTTGACCGCAGGTTCCAATGGTCAGCTCAAATTTAGCATGTTTTTTGCCAATCCAATGGCGATTCCTACTATTTTCACTTCTCTGTAGAATAAGCAAACACCCAAACTCCAGAAAGCGGCTTTGTACAAAATGTACATCTTGTACTATCTCAAGTGTTCCATTCCAAAAAAGTTCGCGTGTTACTCAATGCCGCGTGGTTTATGAACAACGCGAATACCCATCTAGAATAAGGCATTCCGTTCGTGAAAAGCTTCACGAACATGCTCAGGATGAGATTCTACAGAGGCGCCTTACAAAAAAGTTCGTGTGTTACTTAATACGCCCCGTGGTTTATGAGCAATGCGAATAGCCATCTAGAATAATGCATCCCGTTCGTGAAAAGCTTCACGAACACGCTCAGGGTGAGAATATCCTGAGACGCCTTACAAAATAATAACAATCTGAACAAATCCCTACCCATCCATAAACCAGAGCAGTTGAACCAAATACGGCAATCCAAGGTCTCTGTCGCCCGCAAAACCTGACTATCTTGAACTCGAAGTGACTATCAGCAAAAGACCATTTTGTTCTAGCTGGTCATTCTGAAAAAAAAAAGGTTCTACTTTATTCACTAATTTCAATAAACTGACAATTCACGATAATTTGTGAGTCAGGCTAGAGGAGTCTAGATATAAAGACGCAAATTAAAGATGGCCTTGGTTCACTTAATTGAAATTAGTGCAAATAAAGTAAATTTTTAATATAATAAATAATTGAAAAAAAAGTAAATTATTTGAAACTATAAAAGTGTTTCATAAATTCACAAGAAAGAATATTAGCTGAAATCGTCGGCGGTGAGCAATTATGGAACAGAGTGAATCAATAATAACAAACAAATAAAAGGGCTCTAACAGCAGTTTGTTACGAGAGCTATCGAAGAAATTTTCTAACGACGAGGAGAGAACTAGCTTTTTTAGTAACACACAAATTGAAACCTATTTGGCACCAATGTTCGCCGAATTCAGTTCTGCTCATGCGTATTTTCATTTTGCTTTGTAAATTCGCCTCGAATATTCAGGTCTGTACCCACCATTAGACGACAGTGAAAGCCGAATAGCGTGCAGGCTGCTCATGCACATTCATTTGGAACCAGCTTGACAATTTTTCCAGCTACGCGTTGTTGTTGGCCGGGATGTGGTTAGGAGGTATTTTTTAGGTTAATTTTAATATTTACAAAGTTTTGTTGATTTTGTTTGTTTGTAATATAATAATTTATTATTTAATACAGAAAATTAGCAGCAGACAACACGAATATAAGTATAAGTTATAGGCAAATTTGAACTAAAATATCAAAATAAAACATACAATGCAAATGTGAATCAAATTTGTCAAAATAGTTATAAAACACTATATTGTTATTAACACTATATACTTTATGTAACCACAAAACACCTCACTACAACTCTCTTCTGTAAACAACAGTATATGTTAAATTGAAGAAATTGATGGTACTGGTTCATGCGCACAATTGGCTATATCCTTCCCGTCCTTCTCTACCTACAGTGTATAATCGGCCATTTTAAGATTAACTGTTGATCGAGTGAAAGCAAATAATCTAGAATATTTAGATTTTGTGATGCATTAACAAGTTTATAACAATATTAATTAAATTGTTGTGTTATTCTTAGTGTTGTAATATACATTGGTTTTAAAATATGGAGGAACAAAGGTAAGTACGGAATGTAAGGTTAAGTTTTACAAAGTTAAAATATTCAAGCAGCATCAATTTTATTTATAGCGGGAATATTAACCGCCAAATTTGTAACAAAACATTTTAAGGACATCAAATAGAAGTCAACATTCGCCAAAATTTCACCCCGTTATAGAAGCAGATTTCAAAATGAAATTATGAACGAAATAAGAAGCAAAGAAGAAAATTATTATTTTTGTTCAAATAAAAACGTTGCAAAGGTTATGTGAGAAATAATATACAATTGTACTAGAAGAAGTATTAAAAGCAATTAGTAAGTTAGTAATCAGTTCATTAGTTAATTCATTAGTGGGGTTTGTCCATCAAAAATAGTAGCAGAAATTGCAGTACTGACATGACAGTAATGACATTTACTTCAATCATGATATATTTTAGTAACAATTTCATTTTTCTGTTATAGGACTTATAGGTGAAGTTGCTAGTAGTTATTGAGGCAAAGCTGATGAAAGTTATATTAGAATAACAGAAAAAATTAGAATAGTGGAGGACGATACTTTGAAAATATAAAATTTACTAATAAAAGTTGACCTGAATCGAATAAACAAAACATATAAACATTAATCATTAATGACACCCTAACGGTATATTGACTACTACTCTGAAGGTGGAGGAGTGAAACGAATAAGGAAAAAGGAGAATATATTTTTATAAAAGAGCATAAGTAAATAAATTATTGTTTTTTAAAAATCATGATGTAATGACTGGTGAGTTCTTTCACGTGAAAAGTACAATGGTCTATAAGATGAAGATTTTGCTTGGCGATAGATTAATGATATATACAAATATGGTTTCTGGAATTTTAGTAAATAATATTAGATAATATCAAGTCTTTATGTAAATATGGTTTATGGACTTCCTCTAAGAATGTTTCAATATGATGTCTTTATGTAAATTTGGTGCATGGACTTGATGTAAATATATTTCAATATAATCTCTATATAAATATGTAGTTTTTCACTCCGTTATTTTCAAAGATTTTCAACAAAATTTTGTAATAAAATATGACTTTTATCCTCAGATGTTTCTTAATTTTTATTTACTCAGTAAACACAATTACAATACTCAATTACTAAAATGTGCATTTTAATTAGTATTTAATTTAAAATATTTCATAAAAAATTAATGATAATTGTCATATTACGATCTTTTCTAGTCTTTAAATGAGTTTCCAGAACTTAAGGAAGTACCGACTAACGATGTCGAATTAACTCTAGACTGTTTAGTAATTGACTACTTTTTACTATCGACTGATTCTCTGGATTTTTGTCCAAATCTTTTGATTGTCAAAACTTTCTTCCTAAAATCTTGAAAACTAAATTTAGATTCGCAACGTTCCAGAAATTGCATCGATTGGAAACGATTTGAAGAAGTTTTTACAGTAGCAGTTAAATTTCGTGAAAACATATTAACTGTAAAGAGGTGATAACTATATTCAATATTTATAATATCTAAATATTTCTAATAAATACATATTCTGATAGGAAAACTTTTCTTTAATATTCAACAAATTTATTTACTTGGCTATTAAAAATACAAGAAAATAATGATGGTCGCGATAGTTTTTAGTTAAGATTATTTTTTTTTTATAAATATTTTAAAGTCTCCTTTTACCAACTATGGGTTTATCTGGGCTGGGCCTAAAGTTTAACGTGGGTTCCGAACCACGGTCCTCAGCATTAAGCCTACTGGCTGGCGAGTGACCAACTTTAGAAATCATCCCAGTAAGACATCTGGTCTTACGCTGCCTGGTTGCTGGAGTGACTGGGATCATTTTCCTTGCCGGATTTTACACTCTTGCATAGAATAGTCAAAAATTTTAAACAATCACAAACATAAATTTACGACCATGCCCCAGCAGGATTCGAACCCGCGGCTATCGCAACAGTAGGAGGACCGTCCCATCGCCTTTACCACTGCGCCATCAAGCCGGCTAAGATTTATTTTATCAGCAGGTAAGACAGGGAAATCTTTTTTACAATATTTTTTATATTATTTTATAACTTTTTAGTAGAATGATGCATTCAGCAAAACGTTCTATGGGACTTTGAGATTATTTTGAAAGAGAATCCTCGACTTCTGCTATCTGCAAGTTGATATCATCAATAAAAGGCAATCCTTTTAGATCCTCGATTTAAAAAATTAGTATTTGGTATTACAACTATACAATACATATAAAAGGCGATACAAGAAATTATCACAAAAGACATATCTTCCCTTCTAATTTCAAAAAATACAAATACAGTACTACAACTCCAAACTAGTTTTTTGACTATCGACTATTTCGACAATATTCAGTCGATAGTTACCAACGCTAATTATAACATATGTTTCATTATTGCTTTTTAATTTTATGGCGCTAAATATATCGCCGTCGCGGAACGATATACATGGAAAAATATATTAGACTAACAGGTCAATTGAAAAGTCCCCGGCCTGACACATAGATAGTGCTACTAGAATTAAATCCATATATTTTTTTAGTTAGCCCTAACCCTCAAAAGATGCGTAAATCAATTTGACAGCTCTCGGATCATTAGTTTGTTAATTATAGCATTTTGAGTGAAGCAACTTTTGTTATTGTGAAAAAATGGATAAAAAGGAATTTCGTATGTTGATAAAATATTGCTTTTTGAAGGGAAAAAATACAGTTGAAGCAAATAACCGGACACTGCCTCAGGAAAATCAATCATCAAGAATTGCAATGCTAAGTTTAGAGGTGGTGAAATGAGCACCGAAAACGGTGGACGCAGTGGACGCTCAAAAAAGTTTATTACTGAAACTGAATGAAATAGCAGACACTCTAAAGATATATACTCTACTGAACGTATACATCATATCATTCACGAATATATGGGTATGAGGAAGCGCTGTGCAAAGTAGGTGCCGTGCGACCACACTTTTGACCAAAAAGAATGGCGAGTTGATGATTCGGAGCAGCGGTAATAAACCCGAGTTTTTGCGTCCATATGTGACCATGGATGAAACATGGCTCCATCATTTCACTACTAAGTCCAATCGATAGTCATCTGAGAGGACTGCATACGATGAACCCGCTCCAAAGCGTGGGAAAACGCAACAGTCGGCCGGCAAGTTTATGGCGTCTGTATTTTGGGATTCGCATGGAATAATTTTCATTGACTACCTTGAAAAAGGAAGGACCATCAACACCGACTATTACATAGCGTTATTGGGCCATTTGAAGGATGAAGTCATCGAAAAACGTCCGCATTTGAAGAAAAAGAAAATGCTGCTTCACGAAGACAATGCACCGTGTCAAAAATCCATGAATTGGGCATCCTTATCCACCGTATTCTCCAAATCTGGCCTCCCAGCGACTATAGCCTGTTCTCAGATCTCAAAAGAATGCTCGCTGGGAAGAAATTTTCGTCGAATGAAGAAGTGATCGACGAAATTGAGGCCTATTTTCAAGCAAAGGATATCGAAAAGTTGGAGGGTCGCTATAATCAGTGTATTACCTTTGAAGGGAATTATGTTGAATAAAAAAATTACTAATTTTGCCAAAAAAATGTGTTTTACTATGGTAGGCCGGGGACTTTTCAATTGATCTGTTAAAATGTTCAACACCAGTTACAAAACAAAGTATATGCGCTTGCGTAGAGCTTGCCAGGAGACCGTTTGTTCACTCAGACTATTCATTCAAATAAATGAAAATGCGCATGTGCCAAACTGAAATTACCTTCAGTTTACAGTAACAACTCGTAGCTGTTAAATATGTCAGCTGGTTTCGAATGAATCCGCATGAGCAGCGCGCACACCTTTCGGTTTTTACTGTCGTTTGTATACTTCACAACAGTGCTTGCCTAGCGTTTACGTCGTGCATGTGTGCGCTTCTGCGTCCGTTCGAGCTCTGGCGATGTTCGGTTTCATTTAGAGTTATGAAAACAGATTGAACTTATTGATTGATCTGGCTGGTCACTTTATTGAAGACATCAATGAAGTTTTTGTTAATTTTGTATATTATCAGGCCAGTAACAGATCTAAATATGTGCTCATTAACAGTTCTATCGCATTGGCGTATTGTTTGTGTGATTTTAATTGTTTTTGAATGCAGTGGGAGATTTAGAGTGCATGGAGAATCTAAAACAAAAAAAATGTTTTTTGACGAATCATTGGTAAGCTTATTAAAAGAAAAGGAGTTAAATTATGTTTTGTTTATGTTATATCTCATTGTATTGTATAAAAGTTTGTATAATATTAGTTTGAACTTCGAGAATTTATTGTAGTCTATTATATGTGTATATCTATATTTATTATATCTGAATATTTATTATAGTACAATTAGAAATAATTGTTAGTAGAATCTCTGAAACCTTTACACATTAATACATCATGAATCTTATAACCTCGAAACTGGCATAAAAAAATGTCAATACATGATACAATCTTTGAAATGTTATAAATAATCTAGTTATAAGTCGCTTACTTCGTTAATATTGATAATTTAACCTAACAGACAAATAAATGAATGAATTGACGTATATGGGACATAATATTATTTATTATTTATATTACGTTACCTTATATCTATTATTATATTATATTACATCATTTATATAAGTTTTTCCATATAATCCGTGTTCCATTAGAAATATATATACGTGTTTGGTTTTTGGTCACTTGTATATATCAATTAAGGTGTAAACAATTGACTGTTAATGAAACATATAAACGTAGAATTCTAAAACGTAGGAAATATACATTGGAAATAAGGAATATTAGAAAATAATAGAAATTACGACACGAGGAAAAAATATTTTTATCGTAATTTAATTTTTCTTAGTTTTATTTAATTCATAGTGAAGTTTTTAAACATATCACAAATTTGTTACAAATTCTTAATTATTTTTAAAAAATGTAAATTCAAAGCACTGTATTTGTAAATAGGAGGAAATTGTCAAGGCCTTCACACAACAGATTATTAGCATGATTAAAAAAATAACATGTCACTTTTTGACCTAACATAGTTAAACAATATCGCTGATCTATTTCCAGTTGAACTGATCTTGTAATACTAGTAGATCCGCCAGACAATGTCCCGCTCAAATTTTAAATCGGACATTTTCAATTTTTTAACAACATATTGTAACTTTTTGATGAAAACTCCAGTTGAAACAAAAAATATTTTAAAAATTCCTGGAATCTTATCACAGCGGACATACCGATTCAACTGTGAATGTAAACCATTCTCCAAGCAACAAAAACACATACACAAATTGTTATCAAAATGGGTCCAATCGTTTAGGAAGAGTTTAATTACGTACGAAGGAACAGAAATATGTAGTATATATAAAGTATATAAATTTTAATACATTTCACAAATTTTAAATAATATTTGATTTCATTCAAACTTATTGAGTATATTAACTGGAAATATAAAATATAATATAGTTGTAGGAGGTTGTAAGAATATAATGATGACAATTTGTCATTATCTTGTTTTTAAGCGTTGAGATTGATATAAGTTTATTATTTTAAGTCAAAAACCTTCTTTTTGACAACTGCATACATTATAATAAATTCAAACTTATTGAGATCATTAACTTTAAATAAAATATAATTTGGTCGTGGGAGGCTGTAATAAAGTAATGAGGGCAATTTTCCATTGTCTTGTTTTTAAGTTGATTTTGGTCTTATTAGATTAAACAGCCAGCTTTCTTGGGGTGCCTAAATTATTATATTTATTTTGTGTTTTATTTGTATCTTTTAAAATATCCTG
This sequence comes from Rhynchophorus ferrugineus, assembly GCF_030347505.1. Lineage (NCBI taxonomy): Eukaryota > Metazoa > Arthropoda > Insecta > Coleoptera > Curculionidae > Rhynchophorus > Rhynchophorus ferrugineus. The sequence goes on from NW_027472580.1 coordinate 50,910,734, forward strand.
TAATTTACTAGTATTGCTTATTATGAAATTGGGAGCAACTAATATTCTGAATTATATAGAAATAGTTAATTTATTTCAAATTTTTTGTACATCGTGATTATATAGCGAAGAATAATATTTTTACCATCTAGGGTTAATCTGAACTGAACCTATTGCTTAACGTAGGCCTCCGAACCTCTGTCCTCGGCATTAAATCGACTAGCGAGTGACTAACTTAAAGATATCCCAGAAGATATCCCGTTTTTACTGGTGTGACTGGCATCATTTATATATATATATATATATCTACGATCATGCCCCAGCAGGATGCGAGCCCGCGATTATCGCAACAGTAGGAGGACCGTCCTGTCGCCTTGACCACTACGCCAACCAAGCCGTAGCATAGTGCATTATTATATACATTATTATAATAGGTTATTATAATTGCTAGTCATCACTTTCTACCATTTGTTTTACAGCCAGAATATATATAGGGGTAGGTTAGATATTTTTATTTTTCGTGTAGGTTTTAAGCGAAATAACGTTGTTGTGTCTTTCTTAAACGTCAATTTCTCGACATCGACATGTTTAATTTTTTATTCATTATAACTTTTTATCTAAATACTACGCTTGAAAGATTGAATTAATTCTCGTTTTTATCCAACTTAGTTACCAATTCGAGTGTGTACTTGTTCTATTTGGAATATATTAAAATTTATCAGCAATGATTTAGGTCAAATCCGCGTCAATAACTTGTCACCATTTTGAAGGTAATTGCATTTTGTTTCTTTCATAAAATAATATTCTCTGTTATCAAAATTCTGGGACATATGGACAGGAACAAGTAGAACAGTTGGTATTAGACGTGGTATAATATGGCCTCAACATAAAAACATCCCAATCAAGCTCTTTCTTCTTTATGTACCGAACGCCTTCCAAATGTTTTTTTTAGTGCAATATTCTTGCCATAAGCTCCTGGATAATAGAACATACTTATATGACAATTAGAGTCGGGCATTTCCATGATTTTATCCATAATTTCGATAATTAGCCTTCCATATCGTCCTGCATCTTTGACGAAAGTTTAAACAAAATTGGATCAACAATGTTTTTATTATTCACTTTAAATTAAAATATTTTTACTCCTATTACGAACTACTGAAAAATATGTTCTGTAATATGTATACGTTCTGTATATATATATATATTTATAAAAATTTTTTGTCATAAACATGTTTGAATAAATATATTTTAAAAACCGTTTATATACCAAGAAAAGTGGAATTAAATACATGTGCTGGCAAGGTTATTATCAAGGTCACTATTTTTAGGTAGATGGAATTGAAAAAATAGTATGCGAGGGGAGATTAATATTATGGCGATATTGAGGACTATTATTTTTGTTAGAATATATTTTTGTATGTATATATCGTAATATATCATTTATATATATTATATATATATTTCCTACGTTATTGTAAGTAGCTTAAAATACACATTCCATGATTGTGTGGGGGATGCAACATAATTTTCTCATTAAGATACGATAATTTTTCCCTTGTTGTGAATGATATATGAAGATAAGATTTGAATAAACCTATTTTACTGCGTATATCGTTCCCATAAAATATACATCCCTTGTAGACAACATTTTTGTTATTGATGGTGAACAGTTTTCTATTCGGTTGAAGTCATTATAGAGGCTTCTATTACATTTTTCACCATCAAAGATAATGAGTTTATAAAATGGGTTCACGGCTTTGTTGTACATTAATTTGTTGTTTCAGCACTCTTTATTAGTTAAAACTAGTTAAATGTAATAAATTTTACCTCAACTAGTGCACTTCCCAGAGGTAATATCTTCTGATTACAACTTGTTCATAATCAATGCAGATTGGCTTGCCTGAGACATGGATTCTAAGTAATGAATACATCGTACTTTCGATACTATATACTGTGTTAAAATATGAAAAAGTTTTAGAGAATGATGAAAAATATTTTTATGAATTGTAATATATATGCTCGAAATCAACCTTCAAGGTTTTATATTTTGTTTCTTATTCAAATATAGAAATTTGTTTAGCCCGTCTGTATAATATATTAAATAATATACGGCATTATTTATACATTACAAATTAAAATAGCGCCTTTCATCATCCCTTTTTAAAATAGAGGAGAAATATTTTCATTTTGATGTATTTTCATACATGCAAAATACCTCAAAATAATGGCGTTTTATCTTGACGTATATGTGTTTCTTTGATTAACCATTTCATGGAATGTTAAAATTACAGTTTTTTGACCAAAAGTGAAGTACACTTCATTCAATTTATCTTTTTCCTCTTATTAAAAATACGTATGCATATTTGGTAAAACCGGTAGTGGTTTTTATGATGAACTTTTATTTAATCAAGATGTACGTCCCAAAAACACAGGAAGCTAAAGATATTAAATAAAAAATTATTAAAAATTGTTATTTTTTTACAATGATTTATATTAAGGATTATATTGTTCAGTAAATATGTGTAAATAAGATTTTAATTTAAATATTTTAATTAGAAGCACAAGGGATTACTTATTTTTTATCATTAATTGGATATTTATTGTTACGTTACGTCGAAGATTCAAGAATGTGGTTGGGGGGCTATCAGCTTGGGTTCTAGAATCTATCACAACAGCTTGAGTTTGCAACGGTACCAGTTGTTGAAAATTACACATATAACTGAAGAATATAATAATATTTATAGAACCTAATATTTTTGTTGAGGCCCAAGTTGAAATGTTTTTATATATTTTTCGTCCCCTATAATATAAAAAATGTAATGTGAAGAACCTTTTATAAACATCTTTCATTTTAAAATAATTTTGAAAAGAAAATAAAACAATATGTAATCATTTATCAATACAAAAACACTACAATAACAAACCAACGTTATAGTTCTTGTAAATTATACATAAAATTGAAGAATGTAATATAAATAGAATAAATTACCTTGAATTAACAAGTTAATCTAATACCATAGAACCTAATAATTTTGTTGAGGCCTAGGTTGAAATGTTTTTATATATTTTTAGTCCACTATAATATAAAATGTAATGTGAAGAACCTTTTATAAACATCTTCTATATCATCTAGTTTAAAATAATTACGAAAAGAAAAAAAGAAAATAAAACAATATATAATCATTTATCAATACATAAACACTACAATAACAAACGAAAGTTGTAGTTCTTGTAAATTATACATAAAATAGAAGAATGTAATATAAATAGAATAAATTACCTTGAATTAACAAGTTAATCTAATACCATAGAACCTAATATTTTTGTTGAGGCCTAAGTTGAAATGTTTTTATATATTTTTAGTCCCCTATAATATAAAATGTAATGTGAAGAACCTTTTATAAACATCTTCTATATTATCTAGTTTAAAATAATTAGGAAAAGAAAAAAAAAAGAAAATAAAACAATATGTAATCATTTATCAATACATAAACACTACAATAACAAACCAAAGTTGTAGTTCTTGTAAATTATACATAAAATTGAAGAATGTAATATAAACAGAATAAATTACCTTGAATTAACAAGTTAATCTAATACCATAGAACCTAATAATTTTGTTGAGGCCTAGGTTGAAATGTTTTTATATATTTTTAGTCCCCTATAATATAAAATGTAATGTGAAGAACCTTTTATAAACATCTTCTATATTATCTAGTTTAAAATAATTAGGAAAAGAAAAAAAAAAGAAAATAAAACAATATGTAATCATTTATCAATACATAAACACTACAATAACAAACCAAAGTTGTAGTTTTTGTAAATTATACATAAAATAGAAGAATGTAATATAAATAGAACAAATTACCTTGAATTAACGAGTTAATATTATACCGTAGAACCTGATAATTTTGTTGAGGCCTGGGTTGAAATGTTTTTATATATTTTTAGTCCCCTATAATATAAAATGTAATGTGAAGAACCTTTTATAAACATCTTCTATATTATCTAGTTTAAAATAATTAGGAAAAGAAAAAACATAAAATAAAACAATATGTAATCATTTATTAATACATAAACACTACAATAACAAACCAATGTTATAGTTCTTGTAAATTATTCGTATAATTGTATATATTGGATTGTATATCGTATTGGAGTATTTCACAAATCAACCTAAAATCTCACTTGAAACTCAAATTCAAATTTTCAAAAATTTACTGCCTATTATTTGAAGTTTATATATTATATACAAGTTATTTAAACTTTTATAAACATATTAAATTTTAAAAGGAAAAAGAGAAAATAAAACAACATATAAGGTAACAAATATAATTTATTTATCAATATATAAAAACACAAGCATCCACTTATATTTAAAATTTCTCAGTAATATATCTTACACATTACTAAAAAATACCTCCATTGTTTCCTCATTGAATCTCTTCGATATACAAAAACAGCATGGTACACCGTAGAATATACACGTATAAATTTATGGCTATATTCTTTTCATATTTCATATTGTCCTTCTTTTATTATGATTAACATAAAATCTTCTTTATTTAAAGTAGGGTAAGTACTCAAAAAGTAAGATTCCGGATTATCTAACACACATCCTATATTTTTGACCTCATTTCTCCAAGTAGCGTAAATTTTTTGTTTTATACCTGTGGAATTCAATTGGTTTGCTTGTTGAATATTATATCAATATTTAAGTCAGTCAATAAATCTAGTCTTTTCAATTCACCTCTACTTAAATTAGCTCATGTTTGATCCATTTGAATTTTAGCAGCCAGTATAGATGCAATAATTTTTTTATAAAAATACATATAATAGTTAATTTCCGGTATAGTTGTATGATATAGGATTGATGGAATGGGACAATATGGAATTATATATACATTTTCACTGTGTTTGCAATATGGTTTAGCATGGCATAAAATTACTTGGATAAATTGTTATCTATTTAAATGATAAACTTAAACTAAGATTGTTTTTGGGTTTTGGTGAATGGAGGTAACACGAAATGAAACAGTGGTGTGTACATTATGTGCCGTTATTTAGTGACGATATAAAATAGAATGTGGAAAAAACAAGTGATAAAAGAATCAGCGTTGGGTTTACCTGTAGACGAGACTTGGGCAGTTGATCGTGGCGCGTCTGAACTAAACGATGGTTGAGCACTGAATTAATCGAAATACCCTTCAATAATCTCCCAGATAAACGTCTCGGGGCTGCCAGCTATTCGTTATCGGGTTATAGTTCCTCCCGTGTTCAACATCTGGGATAATATTTCTGGGTATTTTGTAGACCGTTATTCCACGATGTAAAATTCGACATGCCTCAAGGTCGCTACAATTGTTGCGTTCGATTTTAACTTGAATTTGTGTTTCCTGATCTTTTGCCCCTTTTTCTTAATTTTCACTCACCACTAGTTCTGGTCGATATTAAAAAAAAAAGAAAAATAAGAAAAGAAATAGCGGGATAGCTGCAGCTAACGATAGGCAATAGTGTCAATGCTATACATTGTACCTCTGTATATTGTAACCTTCATAGTTGCATTGTTGCGTCTCATGAAGTCACTTTTAATACTGACACAATTTAGTTAAATCCAACAACAAACGTGATAATATATATCGCGTTATTCACACAGTGGTCTCTCTGTTTTATAAATAATGAATGGTCAAGTTCATCGTCACAAACAAAGAATATTTTAAGGACAGACTTGTGTGCTATATCGTTTTAAAAATCATATATATTTTTAAAAAGTCATAATTGCAAAAACAAACTGCAGGGGAATTCCGACAGTTTTTTAACAGATGAATATTTAAAGTAAATACAGTACTAGTCATAAATGGAAAAGGTTTCAAATAAATAAATCAATTAATTTTGTGCTAAAATTATCTGTAGTAATCAAATTTAATTAAATGTCAGTTTTGGCTAGATTTATATATAATTAATGTGTAAATAACACTTATTATGAATAAAATTTAATAATATTTTTTTAAAGAAAAAGCCAGTAAATATGGAGAAACCAAAACCCTCTCTGTCTTATCTATCTATCTCTTATCTATCTAGTTATATTTGTAACAAACAAAGCAAAATCAATAAATATTGCCATCGTGGTGGCGCAGTGGTAAAGGCATAGGACGGTCCTCCTACTGTTGCGATAGCCGCGGGTTCGAATCCTGTTGGGGCATGGTCGTAACTTTATGTTTGTGATTGTTTAAAATGTGTGAATTTTCTAGGCAAGAGTGTAAAATTCGACAGGGAAATGATCCCAGTCACGCCAGTAACCAGGCTGGGTAAGCCTGGATGTCTTCTGGGATGATTTCTAAAGTTGGTCTCGCGCCAGTCGGTAGGCTTTAATGCTGAGGACCGTGGTTTGGAACACACGTTAAACTTTAGGCCCAGTCCAGATAAACCCATAGTTGGTAAAATGAGACTTTAATATATATATCAATTATTTACAGATAGTACAAATTATGATATTGTTACAAGTCAAATCTGAATATTAAAAAAATCATTTCATTCATCAATATTTGTTTAAATATTATTTACCCAAACAAATAATTGGTTGTAGGTTCTGGGAAAAAGTTGAAAAATATGAATGAATAATTTTACGTACACGGATTTGAATGGATTATTTGTGTGCGTATGTTTATGACAGTATTATAGATACTTTTTCACAATATATTTTTTCAGGATATTTTTATGCACCGAACAATAATTAATCTATCTGCATCGCACATGTAGTTCTAAAAAAAAACAAATATGACAAAAAAGTAAATTATTTTCTAAATATATATCAAATAGTATATAATTAAATGTAAACATATGAATATATAATATAAGCAAGTGTGAGATTTAATGGCTATGGTTTCTTTGAAACCTAAATAATATTTTTATAGTGTTAATTCTAATGTTAAGATGTTTTCACATCGGAAACATATTTTTAAAACAATACTGACTGAATTTTTTTGCACATCTATTTTATTTGTGCTGTAATATTTTAGGTTTAATAATTTAAAAATGTTGCAACAACTATATAAAATTGATGATGATGATGATAGTTTTGCTGTACACAATAGCACCATAGTACAATGGCTGAGTATCACTGTTTCAAGTCTCTTTACGAAACTAGGTAAACTTAAGCTCAGCTTACAGAATACTCACCTATAAGTTGACTGACAAATCATCAACCTGATGATAGCATATATTATTTGGCAAATAATTTCGGATCTGACATCGAGTACAGTGGGATCTATTTATTTTTGAACCAGGCATTCATTCGATCTTGGCGCATACATATATAGAACTTCATTTGCTTACTTCTTTTTTATCCATATTTAAATTAATTTACATATTTAAACAATTACAATTTATATAAAAATGCGTTCTCTTTTCCTTCTTTGTTCCACCACTTCTACCTCAGAGAAATAGCCGTTAGATCATTAGGATGTCATTGATCTTTTTATGTTTTATTTATTTGATTCAGATTAAGAATGAATTAAAGATTATGTTAGAAAATTTAATATTTTCGGAGCATCACTCTCCACTATTCTTGCATCTTGGCAAAATCTTGTCTAATTTCTTCTTCTCTTATTCTGATTTCACTTTCACTTCGATTTTTATTCTTAACAGCTTCTAGCTACACTTCACCTATAAAATATTTTTGACAAAAAAATTGAACCGACTTCAAAAAAATAAATAAGGAACTCACTAAAAAGTAAAAAATAATCAAACTCAAAAGTAAAAAACCCAAGTTTCCGGAGCAAATAAAATTTGGCATGTCTTGAACATATATGCGATGTAATATTTTTGAGTTCTAAATATATTTTTGATGGCGCTGAACCTAAAACAAATGACAGCATTCCGGAAAACATTTATTAATCAGGCTATCATGACATTGCTTTGTCGTTACAAACTACACTGGATATTAAAAATAGTTTTTGTCGAATATGTGCGAGCACCGAGCTAAGCAATTACAGAATAATCCTAGGAGGCCTTGATGAAGTATAATAATGCTATTAGTTTGCGGCTCTTTATTAGATTTTATATAAATTCGGCCTTGGTTTTGCGAAAAACTAGTTAATTGGGATAGTTTTCGTGTATTAACGTAATTCATTTAATACAACGTCTAGAAGATAGGATATCAATTTGGTCAATTTTTATTAACAATTTGTCAATGTATCTTAATATCAGGTGCACCGGAAAGTCATGACGGGTTTTTCTAATAGATATCGTTAGGCCTAAGTATATAATATTAAGATTTGACACATATGTCATTTTATTCTACTGACATCAAGCTTCAAAGCTATATCTTGTTCGTTCGTTCCGGTAGACCGAAAAAGTTTGAAGATGCGAAACTGCAAGAGTTGCTGGATGAAGAACCAATCCAAACTTAAAAACAAAGAAACGATTAGCAACGGATTTCGAGCAATGGGTAAAATCCAAAAGATAGGAATGGGTACCACATCAGTTGAATGACAGCCAAATGGAAAATCGAAAAATCGTCTATGGAATGCTACTTCAAAGGTATGATCGGAAGTCATTTATGAATAGCAACGGGTGTTTAAAAGCGGACTTATTTTTAAAATTCGAAGTGGTCGTTTTGGTCGCAAGACAAAAACGTGTGTGTGTAGTGGCGTGGTGTATTACGAACCGTTGAAACCTGGTGAAACAGTCAATAGTAATCGCTACCGACTACAAATGATCAATTTGAACCATGTGTCCAGAATGATCCTCCGTATTGTCCGGAGCTTACTCCGTCCGACTCTACTTTTCACACCAATAGGACATGCGCTTACAGAGCAACACATCGCCAATGTCTAAGGACTAGAGAATATCTTGATGAACGATTTTGCGCAAAGGACAAACAGTTTTTTGGGATGGCACTCATAAATTGTCTGAAATATGAGCAAGATCATATAAAATCATATAAAATTGACATAGAATCATATGGTCAATACTTTGAATAAATAAAATATTCCATTTTGTTGAAGATTTTGTAGTTTTTTCCAACAGAAAACGGTAATAATTTTCCGGTACACCTGGTATAACTATTAGACTTTCGAAAAGACGGTTTGGAATATTTTATGGAAAATATAAGTAAAATATCTTCGCATCAATAAATAGACCGGGGAATAAATAAACATGTTTTATTTTTATTTTTTCTATAAAAGCAGAATCCGATAATGAGTAATTATTATGAGTATAATTAATTGTCATTTAATCTCATCATTATGTTAATTAATACATCAGATAGTTTTATAATATTATCGCTTATTATGGATAACATGCGAAAATGCATGTTGTAAGCAAGATGCATCTGGTAAGACTGTTGAGAAATGCATGGTCATTTTGAAAGTCATAAAGAAGACGTTGACTGAAGTGATTCGCAAATTTGATTAATGGTGTTCCAATTCAAAGTTTACATACACGATCATCGATTTAATCAAAGTTTTTTTTAATGGATCATGTTATTTTATAGTTAACGATTTCAGAGAAGTTTTATATCGGCATAAAAGCCCATAAACATTAAACCGTTCTATTGATGTGGGTTTTGACCCTCGTTGTTTCGTTATATTATTGTTAGGATAGCCTCTATTGAGACTCAGTGGCTTTATTCACTCTTTGTGTAATGTTATTGACCCTCCTCTCAAGGTTGTCTCAAGATTCAAAGGTTGTTCAATCCATTTTGAAGCCATATGGTGACATATGTTTTTCCATCAATGTAATTATTTAATATGAATAAATGATGAACATTATTTCCCGAAATTTTATATTCCGAAAAGCGTGAATTGCACACAATAAGTTACTTATTAAAATATTAAATTTGGTGGTTTTTCTTAGTATACCATATTTAGATGATATTTAAGATTATTCAGTTTTTCATGAACAATATGATTTACAGCCTTTAGATTTTGTTCTTTACGTATAATTTCCTAGAACCAGTATTATTAAATAATTGTTTTAGGGTATTTTTTAAAATTTAATTGAAATATATATGAAACAAGCATTGCTAATCGTAAATACAAAATTAAATTGCAAAAGTAAAATATAAATTGGTTATTACCTATCTTTTACAGGATAGGTAACTCGTTTTACAACAGTTGTACAAGAAAAAACCATTACATATACATTCAATTTCCATTATATGCGTGGATTGTGTACAGGAATGTCAGTACTTAATTTTAAGAATAGTACTATAACTGTATACATAATGAAAATATTAGACAAGAATTTGGAAACAATTCAAAAGAAAAACAAATAACCTTTAAAATAAATTAATTTTCCTTTCAAACTTCAAGAATTATTTAAATGAAGTTTACTAATTATCGAAAGGTATAATATATAATTAGTTGTTTATATATTGGATACATACAAAGTTTTGAGTAATAACATGCACAACTTTTTCTCAACTTTCAGTTTAACTTTGTGAAATAACGGATAATGGAAATTTTGTTATATTTTAAAACACAATACAATAAATTTGAAGCATGTCAATTTAATATTTCCACAATACAATCTACCTTTTATTTGAATACTGCAACGTATAAAAAAATTATGCATAGATTCGCTAACGTCTGAAATGGGATTATATTCAGTTTTTTAACATATATATTTAGGTTTTTATTTCTTAATAATTTTGTCTTTGTTATCTCTCGTAAGTATCTATATTTTATTTCGTTTTAGAAAATATAAAATTCTATTGGGTTTTGTAATATTCTAAAATTTACAGCATTTAAGTTAAATTTTTTCTTTTTAAAATATTGTGCTGAAAACACTCTGCTCCAATACCAGCATTTGCTGTCTTAAAATATAATTGAAAATTTTAGTTAAATTGGGTGTTGTATATAATTTTGATAATAAATGAATAAACTCTCCCTCAATATACTTCTTTTCTTAAGTATATTTACAACATACTACTTGATCTTTTTGGTGTTGGTGTTATAGTGTTTGTTTTCTATCTGTTTAAAATTCATAAGAATCTCTGGTAAAATACATCATATAGTTTTCTGTTCAATTCGGTAACATCTGAATTTACTTTTTTTTTAAATATATTATTACTTTCTTATTGCTTTTGGAGATTCTAATGCCAATATTGAACTGGTGGCCATATTTTACTTTTATGAAAAAGCTAAATGATTTATAATAATGTATGTTATGTATTTCAATTATTGATATTGAATTATATACACACATGATATCCCATAATTTCATCCAGCATCATAGTCTAATAAAATGAATATTAAGCTATCTTTACATTTAGATAGAATAATAGTACCTAAAAAATAATGCTTTTCTTAACAGGCTTTTATCGATTAATCCATTTACCACAGTATTAAGCTATAACATAATATTGTCTATTGTGTTTTATGAGAAATTGACTCTCAAATTTATTTAATGCACTTTCTAATTAATGTACCCCTGTATTTGTATTTCCCTCGGTGACCCCTTTTCATTATGTATAATATATCACAATATACGCTAATTGTATTGTAACAGAAACAGTTATCATAAGAGCCTAGTGTATGTATTTTAAATGGGTATAAAATACTTTTCTTTCATTACTCAGTATTGTTATTATCGTATCTTATGTACTTATTCTCTTATATTAAAAATTACTAAAAAGAATAGAACATGCCTTGTTAAATGACTATTTAAATAGACAGTAAAATATTTCCAAAAAATTATTTCCAAAGTAAAAGTTTTACTTGACTAAAAAAAAACCATGTTTATTTTAATGTAATAAACCTTTGCCATTACTGGCCTAAATTACTATAACATAAATATTTAATTCTAATAATAATTTTTATTTTTATTGAAATTTTTAGTCATCAAGGAAAATGTGGACCTGCATCTTCAATTAATGATTACTGATTTTTTTATCTTGTCAATTGCCATCGACATCTGCATCAAAATCCACGTGTGATTGTTCACTGAATTTGTTTATACCAGTTTCAATGCTCGGTTGTCTACATATTAGATAATTTGATAGGTAATATACTTAATAAAAACTTTTAAAATATTAAGAATCTCAAATTGTGTAAGACGCAATAAATTCTTGTGTAACAGGAACAACTGACTTTCTACTGGATCTTGATTAAAATCAGGAGGATTTGAAGATGGATTTTGAACGGCACTATCATCAAAAGTCTGACAAAATATTTCCGTAACTGATGATGGTACAAAGTCTTGTTGTCAAGGCTCTATCGAAAATCGAAGTCACTTGTATTGATTAATAGGTTTACAAAGATGCTGTGCTGACACAGCAATCAGGGGTTATAGTTTGGCCACATTTTCCACAAACGGTTTTAATAACATTTTTCCCTTTCAATGATTTAATTTTTGATGTCTTTTTGGTCACTGTCCAGATGTCAGTGTGGTTCATATTATATATTCGGGTTATATTATAAGTACATAGTTACATTTTCTTTCAGACTTTTTCAAGCACTAGTAGCACTTGATTAAAACCAATTGCTCTTGCTATGCCTGTAGATGTAGTTAATATTAAAGCTAAATCAAGATGATTCATAGATCTAGATTTCCAGCCTAGTTTGTTTTATTAACTCTTCTCTCTATAATATTTATTTCTAGAAATTCGTAAGCCAATTCAATTTTTCTAGGGTGTTCAAGGTAAATTTCTTGCTAAAAACAAATATATTAAAAAATACTTTCATATGGTAAATATAAATGCATTTGAATACCTTGGTTACTTACCCCCGTATACATTGCTAACGTTTATTCTTTGTATTAAAATAAATTTTGTGTTAGTAGCAACAATCGATAGAAAAAAATAGCGTAACTGTCGTCAGTCGGGAGGGAATGGTTTATAGACTAAACTATAGCATAATTGTTTTTTGTGTTCATCTTCATGGTATTACTTTATGTTCTCATCAGAATATTTATTGTATGATATATAGCGTAAAGCTTATTGATATTTTATAAAAATTAAAATAATATACAGTGGATAATAATAGCTTCTTGTTTTATTGTTATTGGCGTCATTATTAAAATTTCCTTAAATATAATGTAGTCGTAATATAGTAACTGCATGTTATCCACACGAATGTCATTCAATTTAGTCAAAATAAGACTCTCTGTTGGTATCAAGCAGTCACTATTTGACCAGCAATGATGTCTAGAATCCAAAGCCCACATTAAATAGCGATACATTGTTGATGCATTAGATAATGGAAATAAGAAACCATCAAAATTACAATAAGTTATTATCGCTGTAAATATTATCGCTGTGCATGCTGATTAGACTGCGAATCTAGTGATAAATGAACGTTATGAGCATGCAAACACAATGTTTATCGAATATATGTTGCAAAGACCAATTTATGTCCGGGGTGCCAAATTGATATTATTCGACACTTACCAGTACTCTCACGCTCTATGTCAGCTTACGATCATCAGTTGATACAGCTCTTTTAAAATATTTTTTGACATTTTAATTTGCAAAACGTTGTTGCCGAACCTTCATTTTTATTGAAATATTGTTTAGCAATGAAAAAGCTTTGTTCTCTAATCCTAAACTAAACTAAGCTGAAAAAACATTTTCTTAGCACGGGAGAGAAGTGCCACTGGAAAAGAGCGATAATAAAAGAGGAACAGTTTAGAAGAGCAAGCAAGGATTTTACTGGTTCGCGGATAGATTACATTTTTGCATTTTCAGTAATGGTGGTTCAACCAGCTGTTGGACTGTTTGCAAAGTTGTGTTCAATTTGTTTACAATTCCATATATTATGCAATTTATAATAGACAATAAAATAAGATTAGAGACTTTAAGCTACAGATTTTGACTCTCGGTATGCCCTAATATTGTTGTATTAATCTTTGGCTGTTCATTTATATCTAATAATTTTCGAGGGACGAACGTGGAAATAATTTCAAAATGGAATTAAAATACCTTATTAAAAAGATATGCGTGACTCAACTGTTATTCATTTAAATAGGCCTACTGAACATGTTTAATACGGTCTTTGTTCTCACAATCTATATGGTGTACACAATTGCAAGTTTACATTCTTCTACACAGTAGTGTTTACATTTCTAGGAATACATAGTATGTGCGTGAGTTATTTGCTTAATTACTTATTGTAAATGTATATTTTTAATTTTCATCAGTCATAGCTGGTCACTACTTTCCCTTTGAATATCATTTCGAAAATCCATATGCTTTTGACACAACCTAAATATCCGCAGTTAATTGTCTTTCTTTAACTTGATAATTTTTCTGAATGGTATAATGGACATATGAAACATACGTCACTCACATAAGTTTGAGAAACAAACCGTTAAAACCGTAGATTTTTTTTTAGCCTGGAATCGGGAAGGGGAATCCTGTTACGGATACCTGGTCGGGAAGACCCGCAGGAATAAGCGAGTTGGGCTGGTTATGTGTAGACTGCCTCTGGGCTACCCACTAAACCCCACCCTATCAGCTGATCCAATGACCCTAACTGATACTTCTTAGTGTTAGTAGGGAGTGTGCCCATAACCGGTAACACCGTTAAGAGGCGCAAGTGCCAGGCAAGGACGTGGCGTGGTTACCACACCACGCAGCTTGCGGTACATGAGTTAATCGCTCGCCGGAGAAGGTCTAGACAATTTGGAGTTAGAGTACGAGGGCGAAGTGTCGGCCTTGACAGAATAAGGCCACGAAGAGCTGAGTTATTGGTCTAAAATATCGACCAGCTTGGTAATATATCTATTGTCCGAGAGACGAAGAGTGGAGAAATATCTCGAGTAAACCTCGGATATAAAATCGTGAACTTGGGGCACGTCTGTTTCTCTATGAATTTGATTGAACCATGGGGCATTGATTATTCTCCTGAGAATTTTGTTTCCAAAGACTTGAAGACGTTCCACCTGGCTAGATGAGACGTATTTTAGATAGACACTGTAGCCGTATAGAACGAGTCATCGAACCAGCATCTTGTATAGGAGATATTTTATAGAGAGAGGAACCCTGCTGGCCCGGTTGATAAGCGGGAACAGCAAATTAACAATACCTTGACCTTTATGGAGGGACCTTTGAATGTGGGAATTCCACCTAAACAAGACCGAGACAGGTGGCTTCTTCTGACTATGGGATTTCGGCGTTCTCGATTTTAAGTACATTTCTGAGGCGGTCCCATTGGAACCAAGTAAGTATCTGAAGGGCGGGGGGTGGAATCGAGGGAAACCCTCAAATTTGAAAGGCACTTACAAAGTTTTTACATATTTTTTATCTATAATAATCAGATATTTGGGTATAATGTTATTACAGATCTGATGTAACGGAACACCGAAAGTCGTTCGGTGCAAAAGGCATTCATCAATTTGCTTTTTAAACGCTAACCATATCATATGAGAAGTCCTATAAATATTGCAAGCAACTGCTTCTGTGGAGTAGTGGTGTAGATAAAACGTTCAGTTCACACGCGGAGACCGCAGGTGCGATTCCCTGCGAGGACAATGACTTTTTTTGTTGTTCTAGTTTGGTTGCTAGAGCTTTTGTCAAATCATCTATATTAGGTAGCGGACCCCGGGGCCTGAAGCGATTCTTATTTTCAAAAATTGTTTCTTTATTCCTATTTTCTCTCATACGGGGCTGCATCTTTACTTGACCTACCCATTACCCAACACTGAACAGAGGGGAAGAAAATATTAAAAAAAAATTAACCTACTTAAAAAATAATAAAATAACGAAAAAACCTTTTAAAATAAAATATGTACATAATAGTCGTAGTAACTACATAAAAATAAACAAAAAGCTTATTTAACCTATCTACTACACGTATTTTATATTTTACTATATATACACAACTTAGCAGCCTAAACCTATTTATCTATTTACAATAGTATTTTAACTACTACTAACTAATCAAAATATTTCATTTCAGCACCACAATAAATATAAATTTATAATATTCAAATGTATATTATGTAATATAGTTGATATCGTCTGCTTGCTATAGGGATGTGACAAGTAGAAAAATGTCTATATATCACGGCTTAAAAAATATTGATATTTATTGTTAGGTAAAGATTATTTATTATATATATATATATATATATATATATATATATCGATATTTTTCGACAATTCTATTTTGTTGGACTACTTTGCTTTTAGAATTTAAAATATATAGCTATAGCATTTTATTATTCATAATCCATAAGTTCAGTATTTGTGTCAGTGTGTTAATGAATCTATTATAAGACAGATTTCTGCATCACTGGTAAGGAATTGTGCAAAGTGATGCGTTGTTACTTGTTTGTTGTTTTGTTGATCGATTATTTTGTTGTATATATGTTTCTTATTTTATTTAGCGGCTCCCCAATGAACCTTAAACCTAAGTAAACTTTAACATAATGTTTCATTTGAATATTAATAATGATAATTATGTAAGACTGAACTATAAAATTAAGCCCTTATGTTATTAAAACTTCTCGTTATACAGGGAACACACAAAATAATATAAACACCATGCAATAGAGTACATATCGTTGCATATGCTGCTTGCGGGTATATAACGCATGCATTGTTCAGTTAACATGCCAAGTCTCATTCACATCGCTGGTATATTACTACGAATGATTATCTCGGCATCCCCAGCGATGAAGTTTTTGCTCTAACTAGCATGTTGCTGCCAGAGACTTATAAGATTAGAAAGCATCCATACACTCAGTCAAAAAATTAATCAATATTAATTAAAAAATATTGTCTTTCTGTAAGATTTTCATATTATTTTGCTCATTCCTTATACAATATTCTTCCTTCATTTATATAGTTGAAAAACGAGTGAGCTTGAACATGCTACATAAAATTGACCAGCAGTAATTTTACCAATTCACTCTTTCCACTCTCCTTTATAATAGTCATCGCGATAAAATAAAATGTAGTCTCGTAATAACAGCATTTTTCTCTTTTACTTTTCTGTAAATATGCTAATGTCAATTATATTTCTCTTTTTCACCTTAAATTTAGTGCCATTACATTAATTGAGAAGGTTGCAGTCATGCATTTAGCGAATTCATTTGTTGGAGTCAAAATAGCCGTTTGTTTTAACCATACAATTGATGATTTCTATTATGAGCCCCATAAACTTTTCATGCACTATCCACACAATAATTTTTGTTTCTTAAAATGTATGGATCATGCCACTTTGCTTGGAGATGTTATAAATTGGCCTTTCAGGATAATTAGAATTAATAGTTCAAAAGCTGAGTAAATCGTCTTGCCACTATCAATCAACGTAACTGCAATCTATGCTGTTTTAGACTGCATCATAGCATTTTTGGTATTGATAAAATTTTGAAGCGGTTCTAATTTAATATTTTGATTTTGATGTAATCATATAATTCTAATCAAAAATTAGAAAATGACCTTGGACTACGTTGTATTGGCTATTAATTAAAATGTACTCAAGGTTCATTGCCTGAATGAGATAATTTTCAGTTAATTTAAAAGCCAAGTTATAATTTAAAAAATAAACACGTTTTAAAAGATATCTAATTAATATAATAATCTATAAAATATAATTAATTAATCAATAGTAATTAAAACAATGTAATATAGAAATAGTCACAAGCACAAAGAAAATAATTGACATGATATTAAAAATTACAATCTATCTATAAATTAGTTACTACAATCTATCCAAAGAAGTTTTGTACATATGTTATCTAAATTTGTGACGTCAAAACGTCGCAATGTTGCTGTATACCAAATGCTCATGTATATTCATGGAATTCTGGAATTACACACATATCTGTGCACATAAATCTTTTACACTCTACAAAAACATTTCCTATGGTTATCATATATTATTTATATACTCACCTTTACTTCCTTCCACTATCATCACCCTGTCGTGGAAATTGGCAGCAGTGAATCATTTAATATTCAGAAAGTTTTATTCAAGTGAATAACTAAGCTGTTCGAATCTATCTAGCATTTGTTCACTCAATTCCATTCATTCATTCATTCATTCAATTCCATTATTTCTCAATTTCTCCTTCAATGTGTCTGATCAAGTTCATTTAAACCGAAGGTATTTTTAACCATTCCGGTTTCCAACATGAAGTACAATATATCTGCAATGAGTTATTAATAAGTATTATGACTAATAAAACCTAATCAATTGTTATTCAAACGTTTACCTTTTTCCATCAACTTTTGTTGTCATAACACTATTTTTATTATCATGTTGTCATGAGGGACCATTTGGTATATTGGTCCCATTCTGAAATATCCGTGTATCATGTAAACACATAAATTGAAATAATAAGTCTCCTTTCAATTTATTATATGTTTTTAAAAATTGTATTCTTTTAAAGGCAATAGCCAGAATTTCCATTAGACCTATTCGATACTTTTCAGACTAACTGTTTCCTTTCAAACAATTATATTACATTATGTATTGTATTGAAAAACTATTAACCGTTTTTATACATCTCATATATTTAATCTCTGGTAGACCGTGTCCATATTAATATTTAGTACAGCTGCAGCACTCAACAAAATATTTTCAATATAAATCACAGTAAATTAATATTTAACAGTAAAAATGTTTACCTCTCTAACGGATTTTACTGGCAAGAGGGGGCCGCCATTATAATCTGTCTAAATAACGTTTGCCGGTTTATAACCTCTTATCACTATTGTTTTGAAGAATTTTGCATTCGTTAGACAAACGGACGACTTTGTCAGGTTAGTTCGGTTACATGTTCGAACTTATCAGACAGCATTGTGTCTCCTTTTAATTAGAATAAAATGAGAAGGGAAATATTGTCTGATTATAAAACGAATTTACAAATTACAAACATTAAACATCTAGATGATGTATGTACAAAACTACTTTGGATAGACTATATGTCAACATCGATATAAAAATCTGAAAAATTAGGTTCTGAATGTTCAGTTTTGGAGACCTCATGATTATCAATAAATCAGTGGTATATACATTTAACTTAATTTTTGTTAAACTATAAATGTCTTATATTGATGTCCAAAGTTATGATTTTTAAAAGTATACTTATAAATATGTCAAAATTAATAAAACTAAAAAAACGAACTTATTAATACTATATTTTGAGATGTATAGGTCCTTTCTTTGAATATATAATAAGAAAAAAAAACGCCACGTATTTATTGTCAATCGGCATTCGAATGACGGAAATCCGAAAGGAAGTAATTTATTTAATGAGTCATTTTCTTGTTTTTCTTTTTGATGTTACTCATCATAGACTTAAGCGCCTAAATATATTTTAAATGTTAATTCAGTCTAATAGTAATAAGTTTTCGGTTTTAGCCGATTCATTGTTTGCCAATAAAAAATTTAGAACACTTTCAACGAAAAGCTTTTTGAATTACTATAATTATTATGTATGTGTATTATTTATAGAAGTTATGAAATGTGTAGGGTTTAAAAGCAAAAAATTTTATTTACCTTTAAGATTTTTTCATTTTAGGGCCAGATGTTACGATTTACTGAACTGAGAGAACAGGCATACTGCCAGCTGAACACTATTCTAACTCACTCATTACATATACCAGTCTACCATAAACACACCTTAGTTTATTCTGAACATGCAAGGCCGTATCAGTCGCGCGATATAACACATCCAACTTAAAGAAATAGCCGGCTAAATCCTATTTTAATGTAAATGAAACATTTATTCTTCAAGTCTAACATAAACACATATATTTTCAAACTGGCAAACCCAAAATTATATATAAGTTAATTAATTATGATAAATAAACGTTTATTTATTTAAATAGTAGTATGTTATGGTTAGTTGAATAAAACGTTTTTAAAATCAGGCCTATTTACGGCATATAGTTATTTCAAAGGTCCGTTAATTTATAGATCCCCTGTACCGGTTTTGGCTTTTTCCTTTCTTAGAATTATTTTCCGCAAAATACTTTTTAACAAGTGAAACTAAGCTGAGTATTGAATCAGTTCTAACATATCGTGTTATTATGATGTTTTTTTGTAAATGAGCTTTTTTTCCCTCATATGGCTACCCCAAAAGTGTACAATAACGATAAAAAAATGTTGTTTTACCAATTTTTATTACCAAAAGCTATCCACAAACAAATTCGCTTGACCACCGAATAATTGACGCTAACACATTCTTGGATGTTTTACCAGTCCGAATTCGTTTCGAAGTTGGGTTTAAACTATTTATTAGCCTCTTGTCTAGGTTCCAAAACCAATTTACAGTTGAAAAAGTTCCCATTCCGAGGCTACAAAAAGTTATATATCTCGGACTTAATTTCAAATACCGTCTAAGACGATCAGATCAAATCCAGCAAGACACTATGAATGATTAAGGTGTATATAGAGATGAATGTTCGTTATAAAACACTCTTAATTATAATATATATATAAGTCCTGATGTATCAGAAAATGGTGCGTTCTATTATTCAGTATGGTTTACGGATTTCCTCGAATACGTTGAAAACAGTCTTCCAAATAAAGATGTTCAGGATGATTATCTATGTCCCATAGTATGTTAGAAACAACCAAATGCACCAAGAAATAGGGTGCCATTAGTCTCTGAGTTCCAAACGCAATTACTGAAAAGTTCATCAATAATACCTTAATTCAATCCATTCGCTCTCTGAAACAGTAGCAATCAAGAAACGTTTTCATACGGTTCCCGATTTATATTGTTCATAAATTAATAAAGGTCTTTGACCCATTCTTTAGGTTTTCTACCACAATACCCGGTCCAATCGGTAAATTGCACACTGCAAGATCAAACAAGACTGACTCAAGAAGCTTCAAGGATTATTAATATGAATAGTGATGCTGCTGACATAATCATGTTTTTAAACTAGCAAACCCAAAATTATATATAAGTTAATTAATTTTGATAAATAAATGTTTATTTATTTAAATAGTAGTATGTTATTGTTTGTACAATAACAAGTTTTCAAAATTAGGCCTATTAATAGCATATTTTTGTTAGATTTATGTTATATATGTGAAGGTATTCCCATATAAAAATATTCTAAACATGATATTTTTAAATAAAATGATATTAAAAAATTTAAATAAAGTTAGATATATTCTAGATATCTTAAATCTAATTTATACATAGGCCTCTAGTATGTATTATAGACGTACTTCTTAATATTCATCAAAACTCGTTTAATTATAAGAAAATATTACTCATCACATGGAATTTTACATTATACCGGCTCTCATTACGGTAAGTTTGTAATTTCGACGAAATGTATTTCTTCACCACAGCTCAATACAAAAGGGGATCTACGTTAATATTGGAAATGTGAATGAATCAAACATATTAAGACGTTATGTCAGGAAACTGTCAGGTGCTTAAACGTGATGATAGTGTCCTTCCGCTAAACCGGGCAAACCTTTGTCACTTTTACGTATTACCGGTTGTTGTACGTGGACATTCAAAAGACCGCCCGCATAATTGACAATTTCCTTTACAAAGCTCAGTCCAGGAATTCTTTATGACAATGATATGACTTATTGTTTATACTCTAATATTCTTAGAAATGGTTATATGAATAATGGCGCAAAAGCACCCATTCAAATGAGCTAATAAAAGGTTAAAAGAATTACTTAGGGATCAATAATATTTATTTCAATAATATAATTAAGTGTATTCATGTTACTCATTAATAATAAATCTACATAAGATATAATCTACACATTTTCTATTCTTTTGTATCTTTATACAAAATACATTATATAAGTTGTAAATATTATACAAAAATAAGTATAATACAGGTATAATGTGATATTTTGGTAGGGCTTTAAATATATATTAAATTAATTTAGTAACAATAAATTAAGATTTATAATTTTAGGGTACTGTGTTTAAACTGTGGTGTTTACATTTTGTGACCGTTATTTATTGACGATATAAAATAAAATGTGGAAAATACTAGCGACAAAAAGAATCGACGCTGGGTTTACCTGTTGGCGAGGCTTGGGCAGTCGATGGTGGCACGTTTAAACTTGACGCTGGTCAGATACTGAATCATCGAAAATACCCTTCTATAACATCCTAGATAAACGTCTCGGGGTTGCCATATAATCCTTATCGTTTCATAGTTGGCGCTGCTAGTGTGCAACATCTGGGATTATATTTCTGGGTATTTTGTAGATGGTTATTCTACGATGTAAAATTCGACATGCCTCAAGGTCGCTACATAATAAGTAAACCAGTAATACCGAGTAGCAGATACAAAAGTGTATACAAATACAAAAGTTATATGTTGCAAGATCTGTGAAGCATATACATTTCTGAAGATCGTATGCGAGGTTCTGCCGCACCAGACATAGCAACTTCTTGTTACTACTTGTTGAGGTCAATGCAGCATGGCTTGGTTGTTAATGTTTTGCAATAAATACCTTTTAAAGTTGAAAGTATGATCAGAATACTTTTACAAGAATGTAACAACTTTAACAAGAATAACAAATAACAAGAAAATTTCACAGTCAATATTCATAAAAACCAAAATACCTCTATTAACTATGAATACATTATTTGCTGTTAAATTTAAACACCTGTTCAACAGTATCATATATAGCAACATTATCAAAATTATTTATAATTTTATTCATTAATTAATTTGGCTTCTTTCTCAATTCGTCAGATTATTACTCTAGTCAACATATTTAGTATTCAATAAATATTGCCTATTACCGTTCCAAAAATATGTATCCGGTCCTTGACGTGTGCAGTGGAGGTAACTCGTCACTGATGTCTGGTTGATATGAAAAGTACGCTGACACTTGCTAGAGTCACAATATTCTGATCATGGAAATGTTAATTGCAGATATATGATATTGTATGCGCTACTGTAGTATTGTGAAGTATGTAATTAAGCAGAAATGTTTTTATTATTACACTGTTTTTGCGTTGATAACAGGTCAACTGAAAAGTCACCGGCCTACCATAGTAAAACAATTTTTTTGGCAAAATAGTTTTTTTATTCAACATAATTCCCTTCAAGGGTGATACACTGATTATAGCGACCCTCCAACTTTTCGATAACATTTTTGTAGTACGATTTGTCCTTTGCTTCAAAATAGGCCTCAGTTTCGGTGATCACCTCTTCATTCGACGAAAATTTCTTCCCAGCGAGCATTCTTTTGAGATCTGAGAACAGGAAACAGTCGCTGGGCGCTAAATCTGGAGAATACGGTGGATGAGGAAACAATTCGAAGCCCAATTCATGGATTTTTGCCATCGTTTTTACTGACTTGTGACACGGTGCATTGTCTGGGTGAAGCAGCACTTTCTTTTTCTTCAAATGCGGCCGTTTTTTTCGGAAAGTTCGTCCTTCAAACGGCCCAATAACGCTATGCATTAGTCGCTGTTGATGGTCCTTCCGTTTTCAAGGTAGTCAATGAAAATTATTCTATGCTCATCCTAAAATACAGACGCCCTAACCTTACCAGCCGACTGTTGCGTTTTCCCACGCTTTGGAGCGGGTTCATCGTGTGCAATCCACTCGGGTGTCTGTTGATTGGACTTAGGAGTGAAATGACTGAGCCATGTTTCATCTATTGTTACATATCGACGCAAAAACTCGGGTTTTTTACGCTTGATCATCTTCAAACACTGCTCTGAATCATTAACTCATCGTTGTTTTTGATCAAAAATGAGCTCGCGCGGCACACACTTTGCACAGAGCTTTCTAATACCCAAATATTCGTGAATGATATGATGTACACGTCCAGTTGATATCTTTAGAGTATCTGCTATTTTATTTTATTTAAATTTACGGCCATTCTAAATCATTTTGTGGATTTTTAAAATGTTTTCGTCGGTAACAACCTCTTTTGGGCGTCCACTGCGTTCACGGCGACCGATCCTGATTTCACCACGTCCAAACTTAGTATACCAATCCTTGATGGTTGATTTTGCTGGGCAATGTCCGGAAACTTGGCATCAAGCCATGTTTTTGCTTCAACTGAATTTTTTCCCTTCAAAATTTAGCAATATTTTATCAACACGTGAATTTCCTTTTTATCCATTTTTTCACAATAACAAAAGTTGCTTCACTCAACATGATATAATTTACAAACTAATGATCCGACGTACCAAATTGATCTGTCAAATTTATACACGCATCTCTTGAGGGTTAGGACTAACTAAAAAACATATGGATTTAATTCTAGTAGCCCCATCTATGTGCTAAGGAGGGTCTTTTGAATTGATCTGTTACTCGCCTGCTGTAATTTTCGTTTCGTTGCTTCATCGATATTATCTTCAACAGCATGTATCGCAGTATCATCAACAAATAGCCATGATCATGTTTGCCATTTGTAAAGTAGGTAAAGAATTGCCCTTAATATACTTCCTTGTAATACACTTATGTAGTTTCTTTTAGAATAGTTATATAGTATATAAATTTACGTGGTATATAAAGTGGCCTTCCTCTAAATATTCTGGCTGAGTGCTTAAAAGCTTTAGTAACCTTTTCTAAATTTCCGAAAAAATCAATTTCCAAAAAAAATTTCCGATAAGTCCCGAAAAAAAGTTTTAATTAAAGAATAAATAATAAAGAATTATATCTAAGAATATAGCTGAGTAGACCATTTTTAATTTTCATAGTTCTTTTCTATGATGTCTGTGATGTTATGAAGTGGTGGGCAAGTATTATTTCTTTCTATAGAATATTTTCTTCCTATGATTATTCAACAGGAGTTTTTTAAATACCTTGGCTACTCCCCATAACTATTCCCATTAACAGTATTAGCTATTCCCATTAACAGTATTACAGGTCTCTAAGATTTTACTTCATTTGGCGATTTTCCTGGTTTTGAAATAATAATAATTTCATCATCTTCCAAAGATGTGTTGAGTCTATAATTTTTATAATTCCCTTTCTTGGTAGATTTTGCAGCATTTTATACCCCTGCTGGCTTCTTTTGGATAAACTGGATAACTCGTCGATTAATTAAAAATCCAGTCGATTTCACACTATGGGATAATTAATTACTTTAATTGTGATCTTAATGTCTGTTGTATTATTCCAAGCAGCTCTGTTGGATATCTACAAGTTTTTCTGCTTCTAAATTTAATTATTCAGTAATTTTAAGGAAAAGCAGAATAAAAAGCTTCTCCTCTTAGCATCGAACTGCTAGTTTCTTCTAGCTATGTACTAATAATAGTAATGTATATTTAAGTATATTCACTATGTCAATTTATATTACGAAACGAGATCTTATTTCATGATCTAGTTCAAGCTGCAATCGAGAAACCATTGAATATTTCTTTATTGAATCGAATGTCAGTTACGGGTACGGAAAGAACTTTATTACTTAGCTGTCTCATTACAGGGCACTGTTTGGGGCCCCGATATTGATCAATGACTAAAATAGAAACAAAAATGTGACACAATTATATTACTTGACTTTTTAAAAAAATTTGCTTCAAAAAATTGATTTGTATGGAGCCTATTGTGTCAATATAGGATTTTACGAAATTAAACTGTGGTAAATAGTTTTCTCGCATTATTTTACTCAATATTTATATCCAAAGATGTTGACGTATTTGATAGTCTATATTACGAAAGATTATTCGTCATGTTTTTAATTTAAGCTATCCGAATATTTGTTCCGTAAATTGAGGCCAGCGAACAAAATTCTTTTTTATTTTTAAAACTACATTATTAGATATGGTACTTACTCATCCAGGTTTTCTAATATTAGGCGTGTAAAAAAGGTGTGCATTTTTTAACGTTTATATAAAACGTCATAAGGTTTTCAAAATAACTTTAATTCTCTTGAACGGAACTTTCAACCAGCGATGTATATATTATCGAAACGTTTTAATAATTCTGTATAGAAAGATACACCGTTATTAAATTAAGGGTAACGCTTAGCCAAGGAATTAGTTTCTTAATTGAACGATTGATGGAGTTCAGCCAGAATAAATTGATTTGAAGAAAGTATGAGGATTTCGTTAAAATTTATTTTGTAGCTAGTTTAGTTTCTAGATTATATTTATTTATCGTTTTAAACTTATTTTTGTTATTGAGGTATGAGGATAACCGATCTGAAGAAAAACCGGCGACGATCTTATTACGGCCGTACCACATCTTAGAAGATTACTAGGGTATTCAACAAACAATATTGTTTAGTCATAATATTAACTATTTTCTAGTATATTTTTTTTAATTTCAATATACTTATTTCCAACAACAAAAGAAACACTTCTTGGAACCTTTGCTGATGACACAGTTATTATGGCAAAAGATATATCTCTGCCTAGGGCAATAGAAAAAGTGCAAGTGGCAGTCAACAAAATCTACAAATGGACAAAAGATTGGAAAATTCAACTTAATAGCTCCAAATCTGTCCACGTTAATTTTGCATTAAGGCGAAATAATAAAAACTTAATTATATCACTCAATGGATGCCCGATTCCTCAAGCAGAATCTTGACGGTAGATTAAATTGGAAGCATCACGTTAGACAAAAAGCAAAACACATTAGAACCAAAATAAAACAACTATACTGGTTAGTCGGAAGATACTCCCAACTTGATCTAAAATCAAAGAGGTTGATCTATAATACAATTATAAAGCCAATTTGGACCTATGGGGTGCAAATATGGGGTTGCACTAAATATTCAAATCAGTTAGTCATACAGCGCTGTCAAAACAAGATTCTTCGATTGATTACCAATGCCTATCGCTATGTAACCAATGAAGAACTGCACGATGACCTGGAAATCAAATGGATTTGCGAAGTTGTGCAGGATTTCGCCTTGAAACACGAAAGAAGATTACTAAATCATTCTAACGTGGAAGCAATACAACTGCTGGACAGCGCACAGGATGTCAGGAGACTGAAACGAACAAAACCATACGAACTTGTGTGAACATTTAGTGTGTATTATTAGTGTAAACTATAGCTATAAGTTAATAATTAATAAATAATTATAATTTTATAATTGAGGAATACATACTGATGTATTTTCTCGTACTCGTCTTGCTTGTTAATTAATCCAAGCACATAGGAAAATTAGTAATAAATTAATTGTAATAATAATAATTAAGATTGTACTAAGCGTATCTAATAAAGATGTTATAAAAAAATATACTTATGTTAACAGTCCATCAATTTATAGATCCTCTGTACCGATTTTCCGGTCTTAGTTTTTTGCTTTGTTAGATTTTTTTCCGCAAAATACTTTTTAATGAGTGCGGGTAAGCTGAATATTGAATCAGTTTTAATAACATATCGTATTGTTATGAGGTCTTTTTTCCCCATCTAAATATCCCAAAACGCTAAAATAACGATAAAAAAGAAAATTTTGTGGTTTTTTTATAAATGGCTACAAAAAGTTATATATCTCGGATTTCATTTCAAACGCCGTCTAAGATGGCCAGATCAAATCCAACAAGACACTATGAATGACTAAGGCGTATAGAGAGATGAATGTTCGTTTAAAACACTCTCAATTATGAAGTCTTGATGTATCAGACAATGTCTGTTATTCTATATGGTTTACGGGTTTCCTCGAATACGTTAAAACAACTTCCAAGGTAAGATGTTTAGGATAATTCCCTATGTCTCATAGCATGTAAGAAACAACCAGATACACCAAGCAATAGGGTGCCATTAGTTTCTGATTTTACAAACACAATTTCAATAATACACGATCAATAATAGCTTAATTCGCTCCATTCGCTCTCTGCAACAGTAGCAACCCAGAGACGTTTTCATATGGTTTCCCAGTTATATTCTTCATAAACTAATACACGTATGATTCTTTAGGTTTTCTACCACAATACCGAGTCCAATCGGTAAATTGCACACTGCAAGTTCAGACTGACTCAAGAATTTTCAAAGGTCATTAATATGAATGGTGATGCTGATGATGAAGATGCCCAGAAAATAGACATATTATTTCACTTAAAAAACATTAATATGCAAAGAAGATTAATTATCTAATAATACAATTAGTCTTAATATAGTATCTGAAATAAACTATTCTTGATAATATAATGTTGGTTTATTTAGTGTTTAGTATCACAAACAGTTTAACTGATTATATACTTAATATATACCACAATAACTTTAACTAATATTCGATGTCTTCATATATTTCTCTAAGATAATCCTGACGAAACATCTCTAAATGTTATCAGTGGCTCTTCTTTATAAAATATTAAACTGAAGTGGTATTAAACATCTTACAAAATTTACCACTGATATACATAAGCGAACAACTCTGAAGTTCTTGCGACTTGTTTTTC
Organism: Rhynchophorus ferrugineus; assembly: GCF_030347505.1. Classification (NCBI taxonomy): domain Eukaryota; kingdom Metazoa; phylum Arthropoda; class Insecta; order Coleoptera; family Curculionidae; genus Rhynchophorus; species Rhynchophorus ferrugineus. Next base: position 50,938,985 of record NW_027472580.1, read on the forward strand.
AATGTTTTCTTCGCAATAAAATATTGTTAGAAACAAAAAAATAGAAGCTATCTTTAAATAAAAATAAATGTACTTTCCTCTTAATCTATATATCTATCTAAAAATCTATATAAAATATCAACTTTTAGCTAACTGAAAAATAAACAATAAATTAACCTATAATATTTAATTAAAACTTACAGCATTCTCGCATTATTCAATTTAATCAGTCAAATTACAGTCAAAAAAAGAGCTTTAAAATCATCAACTAGTTTTCAACAACTTTCGGAACCCATTATTAAAAATTGGAAACAAATATTTATTAAATGCGCATACTTGATTTGCGTGGTATGAAGGGCTGTCTAGTCCTAACTTTTAATAAAATGTATAATAATATATGCAAACTTATTTTACATATAGTTATAAATTAAACATAAGAATCTAGTATATTCTTTAATATATGTTTTTGTTATGCAACTCTATATACCTTAAAATAAACAATTATCTCGAAAACCAAAACAAATTCCAACAAATCACACAATCTATTTCGATCGTGTTGTCTCCGGCAACGTGAACGTTGGATTCCAGCTCGACTGACTACCACATAGACGCGAAGTTTAAATCGTGTAAAATTTGAGAATCAGACCTGACCTACAATACAGTTGGCGTGCCCAGTGCATTAGCACAGCCAACATTATATCGCAAAGTTTCTCGGCGTTTACGAAATATGTTGATGGTAATGGTAAAATATATAGATATATAATATATATAATTTGATTAATATATCATATTCGTATCCTCTTTGTTTTTTGACCGTTGGATTAATATCTTACCGAACTAAATATAATCGATATAAAGTCAATTTAGGTTCGATTATTTAAAGCTATTTGTTGAATTATATCGATTAGGCTCTGCACAAAACTAATTTTTATCAGTTTTACTCATAATCGACTCATTATTCTGTTATATTAAAATACATACAATACGCAATATATATTACAATTTATTTATTTAATTACATTGTATCGGTTTCGGTTTTCTTGTAATTTTGATTAATATTACAATAATATATATATATATATATATATATATAATATACATACAATGCTAAATGCAACCGATACGTCTATGTATTAGAAGTTTGGTTTACAATACATCGTTTTCACGTGCCGTTCGACAAGTTACGTTTTTCTTCCATAAATTAAAATAATAAGTAAATAACAGTTTTTATGTTTCAAACCTCTTCATATTTCATATTCGGCGCAATCAGTGGGATTCTAGGAAGATCGTAAGGCTGTTCTCTTGTGAATTCATTCAATTGGCCCGATTACCAAATTATCAAGATGATTATCAAGAAGAGAAGACAAGTTGGCGTTGGGTTGGCAATCGTTCCGCAGTTATTCGAAACATTCCTAGGAGTAGTTAAGTAATGTTCGGACACAAGTATCGCAGCTCAAGCTGTAAGGTCACACAAGTCTAATTGAAGGTGCTCAAAGACCACTAGGCATAAACTATTGGAATTAAGAAACATTCGAGCCTTGTGAATATCCGAAACAAGCATTTCAGTTTAGGGTATAAGTTTACAAAAGAAAGACTGAAGCTACGGTGAAGGAATACTGTCTTTTGGAATTTGAACAGAATTCAAGAATTCAAGGTGAATTGCTACTAAAGCGGATTGTAATAGCAGTATATATTTTATAATAACTAAAAGCTGTCTAGATAGCACAAGCTTTTTTGTTGACCTTCTAAATGACCCTGTTTCTATTTATATATCTATGGTTCCTTTAAAATTATTATCTTATTTTATGAAAGAAGAGCCAACTTGTTGAACGGGAATCCTTATCTTGACAATGTCTATTTTTAGTCCTAAATAAATAACAAGTAAAACTAAACCAATTATTAATGGTTTGTTCTAGTGAATGATTATTAATATGGATTAAAATCTCATGCAATCTTTATCCAATAGAAGGTACTGCTCAGGTCGAACCGCGGCACACCGTGTCCTATTGTTGAAAGTTCGCTCTCCTGACTATTGTGTTTTCTAGCAATATCCAAGCCCTATCCAAGACGTCCGATACAAATTATTATTATTAGGTTTGGTTCTGATAAAAGCCGTATTTGAATACGCAGTGTAGTACGTAGCCAAAACTCGCACCATGTAAAGTATATACATATTTTGATGAACACTTCATATATTTAGGTGAAATTTTCTATTAGTCTCTAAACCATGTCAATTAAATACTCTTTGCCTCTTGTCAAAGCGTCAACTTTTGTATCCCAAAAACTACGCAACTCATTTATTTCTAGTGCTTGTTGTTAAAGAGTTTTTTAATGGACTAACATCCATTCTTGTTTACGTTTGTAAATTTATATTTAGGGCATAGAGTTCTCTTATTGGGATATTTTTACCACCGGCGCCGAATCCCGAATCTTAGTTATTTCACGGAAAATAATTTCCAGGATTAATGAGTATCTACTGGGAACATTTCTAAATCCGCTGATGGGGTAATATTTTTGGAAAATATAATATTTTCTCAAGGTAGGGTTTTATACCGGCCATGTTACGATTCAGCTGGAGACATCGTAGGGACCATTCATATACGAAGGCGGATTGAGAAGACCTAGAAAAACAATCGCCTTGATTCACTTCAGTGTAAATAGTTCATTAATAAATTAGTAGCAAGTACGGTGGGTGCTTTATAATTTACATTCAAGTCTAGCTAATATCTTCAGCTGTGCGCATTTAAGGCAAATTAAGGCAAATAAAAGTGAATCGCTAGTGTTAACAAAATAAATAAATAAACGTGCTTCAAAGGCAGTTTACTACGAGACCTATCGAAGATATTATTCAATATCGACGAGAGAACAATTTATTTAACACTTGTTTTGGATAGTTATTTCGGTTTCTTTCGACTGCCGACCGATGAGTACCAATATTTTCTGCAAGCATTTTTTAAAAAACGCATTAACCTAAAATTATTACTAACTCTTTTGTATATGAATAAGTGTGAACATACTAGAATGTATGGAAGTTGGGTCGTACAGATAATAGTATTTTCTAAATAAACATTTAAAAACATTTTTATTGTAATATTTACAGCACATATTTGTTTACCATTTATTTATCCAAACAATATCTTCTTAAACTCTAACTCTCTTTGGATCTAATTAAAAATTGTATATTTTACGAAAGAACTTCTAAACGACATCATCGTCTTAGTTTAATCTAATTCTAATGCCACATATAATACGCGGTTTTTCGTAATATGAGCATCTGCAAATTGTTGCTATAAAAAAATAAATGACGTTATGGTTATAGTTCATTGTGGGAGATTTTTTTTTGGACAAGGTCCATCCGCACCAACACGCTCATTCACGGAACTTATTCAAGATAACCGTCTTAAATCATTTTAAATTCAGTACTTGATGAATGGTATTGCGACTGCACTTGTATTCATGTTTTCATTTTAGACTCCATATCTCATGATCTTTGGTTCTTGGTTCGCTGCCTATTTGAAGATATCTCCGAAAACGAACTTTGTAATCTCTTGATTTAGATTTGCATGTTACCATGATATAACTTGCTCGTAAAAACATGATTTCAGTGAATTACAAAACGATATATGGAGCGGTTGTAATACATGTGGTGTATGATGATGTGAAGAAGAACAAGATCAATGTCTTAAAAGTCATATAGATGTATCACTGAGTAGCTTGTGTGAGACGCATGCCCATTAAACATTAAAATAACATTTTCTTGGGTACGATCGTGATTAAAATGTTACAACTGGCATTAGGACCTATCGACTGAAAGTAGTCTAAACAGTCGATAGTTGCAAAACAGTCGAAACAGTCGATAGTCAAAAAACTAGCGACTGAAAATAGTAATTACAATTTTATTACAAATGCACGCTTCGACTGTTTTTTCCATTCGAGATACCAGGCGAAGATGTACTAAATCCTGAGAGAGGAAAGGACGGAGCTAATAGTTTGGATCAGATCATTTTAAATTAAATTGAAAAGACAATTGGCAGTGTTTATTAATATTATATCTTAGTGTTACTTTGAATTTATGGAAAAGGAATGGAATAATTATCCCAAATATGTTTCATGGTATTTAATTTTAATATTTGGGAAGTAATGAAGACATAATAAATGTAATTGGTAGTTATATTTTATTAGAATGAGCATATTTGTTCCAACCGTACGATAAGTGAGACGGAGATGTACATATTCTTTCTCGTACTAATTTATTATTTTTTTGTATTTTTAATGACCATGGAAATAAATTGTTGAATATTAAAGAGTTTTCCTATCAGAAAATGTATTTATTAGAAATATTTAGTTTATAATATTGAATATGGTTATCACCTCTTTACCGTTAATATTTCTTTTACGAAATTTAACAACTGTTATTGTAAAAACTTCTTCAAATCGTTTGGAATCGATGCAATTTATGGAACTTTTCGAATATAAATTTAGTTCTCAAGATCATAGGAAAGAAGTTTTGATAATCAAAGGACTTGAAAAAAATCTATTATTGCCACTATAACAATAAAAATTTGACTATTTATCATTCACAATTTTAATACTTTTGCCGTATTACATTAATCATTTTGAAAAACAGCTTCCCAAAATGCTATATTAATGTATCATATATTGTTATTTACGAGCAAACTACCAAAAAAACATAAAACCATATATATTACATATAAATCTATGTAAGCATAAATTCACCATTGTTTTTTTACGGTCGCGGCTAGGAGGGACCAGAATGTTAAAAATCAGTCGAAATGAAACTAGTACAACCAAAAATCAGTGGTGGGGCCGAAAATAACGACTAAAACAGTCACTAGTAAAAAGTAATAAAATGAGTCGAACTCAAAATAGAGACTGCACTGTCAGTAAAAAGTCGATAGTCGTTTTCAGTTGATAGTTCCCACCGCTAGTTACAACTATAATTGAAAAGCTTTCTCATTTACCTAATCCTTTTATGTCATAACAATTTTGGTACCGAGAGGCATACCAATGACAAAATCATCTCGTTTGCACACAGCTTTAAACAGAACAAAATATATTTTATATACATACAGTTATATTTATACAGGCTAAGACTTTTCCGCCTCTCTCAACACTTGTCATACTTGCAATATCTTTTGCGCCTTTTTAGGTAATAATGTTGGGTGGCTGATTATTAAATGAAATCTCCTTTTCGTTTACATTGTATACGCATTCAGGTCTTCCTCTCAAAATGGTCTTGTCTACTACCGAGTCCAAAGTAAAAAATTCCGTCAGTTTCTCATAGCTTCAATCCTAGCAATCAAAAGTCCTTATTCCGAACAGTTCACTATTTTTTTTTCATGAAGGAACGAAACGAAATTTGTGTTTAATTTTTTGACGATTTACGAAAATATTTTCAGCATTCTCATCTAAGCCCGGCGGTCTAACACTTCAGTGTAAATAGTTCACTTCAGTGTAAATAGTTCATTAATAAATTAGTAGCAAGTGCAGTGGGTGCTTTATTATTTGCATTCAAGTATAGCTAATATCTTCAGCTGTACGGTCTAACACGTATCTTAATAACACCTCTGAAGAAATAGGTTTTCCATCGTGAACTATTTGGCCAAGACTTTATTTGTGACTTCTATTATTTTTATTGAGACCATTCTCCCACATTTGTCTTTCCTTTGGGCTTGCGAACTACCTACAATGAAATAAAATCAATCCTTAACCTGAAATATAAAATAAATTATTTTAAAAAGCGATCTAATACACCCCTGGGCGGATCTGATTAATTAATTAGCAATCCGATTAAACCTATATTAAACATTTGAAATAAATATTTTGCATTAACAATATTGCGCTTAAAAACTAAAATGTTTTCGAAAAGCATTCATCCTAAATGGCTCTTTTTGAATTTACATACCTTAGATGAGCACCAAAATTGTAACGCACATAAATACCTGACTCGTTGGCATGACGTGCGGGGCGATAGGGGTTTCGTGGGGCCCTAGTCTGACCAAACGGAGTTCATATTACGATAAATAATACTAATCTACTACTACTCTAATCGTTGTATAACTGGTCAATTGAAAAGTCCCCGGCCTATCATAGTAAAACACATTTTTTTGGCAAAATTAGTTTTTTTATTCAACATAATTCCCTTCAAGGGTGATACACTAATTATAGCGACCCTCCAACTGTTCGATGCCATTTTTGTAATACGATTTGTCCTTTGCTTCAAAATAGGCCTCAGTTTCGGTGATCACCTCTTCATTCGACGAAAATGTCTTCCCAGCGAGCATTATTTTAAGATCTGAGAACAGGAAATAGTCGGTGGGGGCCAGATCTGGAGAATACGGTGGATGAGGAAGCAATTCGAAGCCCAATTCATGGATTTTTGCCATCGCTTTCACTGACTTGTGACACGGTGTATTATGTTGAAGCAACACTTTCTTTTTCTTGAAATGCGGCCGTTTTTCGGCGATTTCGTCCTTCAAGCGGTCCAATAAAGCTATGTAATAGTCGCTGTTGATGGTTATTCCTTTTTTAAGTGTCCGCTATTTTATTCAATTTCAATTTATGGTCATTCGAAAATCATTTTGTGGATTTTTTAAATGCTTTCGTCGGTAAAAACCCCTTTTGGGCGTCCACTGCGTTCACCGTCTTTGGTGCTCATTTCACCACGTCTAAACTTAGCATACCAGTCCTTGATGGTTGATTTTCCTGGGGCAGTGTCCTGAAACTTGGCATCAAGCCAAGTGCTTTAACTGTGTTTTTTGCCTTCAAAAAGCAATATTTTATCAACACGCGAAATTGCTTTTTATCCATTTTTCACAACAACAAAAGTTGCTTCACTCAAAATGCTATAATTCACAAACTAATGATCCGACAGCTGTCAAATTTATACACGCATCTTTTGAGGGATAGGGCTAACTAAACATATGGATTTAATTCTAGTAGCCCCATCTATGTGTCAGGCCGGGGACTTTTCAATTGACCTGTTACCTAAATATAAGCACGTACATGAGTTCTGATCGAACTGATTCTATTTTTTGTCACATTACATTACATAATTAGGTGTAGTAAAGCGAAATCCATTATTTGCCATTTTATGGGCAATTCTATATTTCCTCTATAGAAACGTTTGGTCCTATCTTCAAAGAACTGGGATAGTCGATTTTCACAAACCTCTCTTGAAGCGAAATCGTCAACAAAATAGTTCGTTATAAACAGGTACAGATGACTCGATCTATCGATGTGTGTAGCCTGGCCCTGTCTTTATAAAGCACAATCCAGCTTTGTGGTCAAACTTGACATCTTCTTGGCAATTGCTTCTTTTAAATGGCTGAATTTATTATCATACAGCTTACAGTTTGTTCGTAGTGCCCTAGTAGCTCCCAGCTTCTTCTTGAAGCCAGCTTTTTGGAATTGTTGTAAACCTAACATACATAGCCTTTTACATTATTTTATCAATTTTTATATACTTCGCCTTCATGAGTTGGATAAAAATGCAAAATGAATTTTATAATCATTGAGTTTTTTTTTAAATTAAAAAATCGACCCTGTTGATTTTTATGGTCTATTGATTTTACGGTCCCAATAATCAAGGCGCGATAATACATTGATTGGTGATCGCACGTCGATGAAATCTTATTACCTACGAATATAGAGTAGACCTTTCAATATCATCGTCTCTATAAGTCATTCACATTTCCTGTATTCACAAATTAACCTAAAATTACTCTGTAACAAATAAATCGTAATAAAATAATAATCAAAGCAAGCTAGTTTTTACAATTTTTAGTTTGCAGAATAATACACTAAAAGTTTTCATAATTTCGCTAACCCAAATATGCTATATGCAAAACATATGGAAAGTATATAGTAGAGTGTTAATTACACATCTATTATCTTACACATACTATCTTTTATGTTTACGCTATCTAAGTTTTCGTACGCCCACGTAAGTTTGAGTTCAAGTAGATACATATTCCCAATTTGCGGATGTTGTTTTTTTCCTGTTTCCTGGTACATTTTTATTATATTGTGTATTAATGAAATCGATTGACACTGATTTAATATAAATATCACAGAAGAGATATTTTTAATATTTTCATTGGTGTAGGTAACAAATAACTCGTTCATCCTGGAAATATATTACTAAAATTTATAAAGTGACTCATTCTCTTTCTCGCTTTTTTTTTCTCTCGACGCGACATCAACTCCACTTTACTTATATAGATTAATTATTTAATTTATTCATTTCATTAAGTTGAACAGTTTTGAGAAAATGATAACAATCTCTCGTGTGATATATCACCAATCTTCATGGTAGAAAAGAGAGTAATTCCTGTCTCACTTGGTTAATTCGATTAAGAACGATGATACAGTGGATAGACAAAAATATTACGGACACCACTACATGTGCTATCATTTTGTTGCATATTGGCAAGGGCATATCCCGTGCAAATAATGCGACACGTATGTGTTTCTCAAATTACATGTCAGAATGTATCATATAGGGTATATCTCCATCAATTGTGGTCCGATTTTCAAAATTCTATTTTTATTCGAAAGAGTGCAAATCCGAGGTGGTCCAATTACAACCAAATCGTGATCTGATGGTGGAAGAGGGGGAAATCGAGGGAATCGCTCAAATCTCAAAGGCACATATAAAGTTTTCACATATTTTTTATCTAAAATAATCAGATATTTGGGTATAGTGTTACTGCTGAACCGATGTGATAGAAAATCAGAAGTCGTTCGAACCGTAGCATATAAGACCTTGTAAAAATACTGTAGACAACTGTTTCTATGGTGTAATGGTTAAAGTGTTTAACTCCTAAACGGGGGTCGAGGGTTCGATTCCCAGCATCGACAATTACTTTTTGTTGTTGTTTAGTAACAGCATTTGTTAAATTCAGGCCTGAAACGCTCTTTATTTTCTATCACTGTTATTTATTCTTATTTTTCCTCACATGGGCAGCACCTTTATTTGATCTACCCATTGTAATATTAAATAAAATAACTACGTGGTGTATTGAGTAAATATCTAACACTAAAAAGAGAAAAGTGAAATGTTTTTAACAAAAAAATTGAACCGACTTCAAAAATAATTAAAGAACTCACTAAAAATTAAAAAATTATCGAACTTCTTTAACACAAAACAGAAAAAGTTTTAAAATAAAACATGTACATAATAATCGTTGTAATAACTAAATAAAAATAAACAAAACCTTATTTCACCTATCTACTACACCTATTTTATATTCTACTATATACATACAATTTAGCTTAATAACCACCCAAAACCTAACCAAAACCTTTTTTTCTATTTACAATATTATTTTAATTATTACCAAGTGATCACTTTGAAGTCAGTGCCCAAACCCAAACAATATAAAAATAAATAATATAATTTTGTGACATACAAAAAATTAAATTACCAACAAAATAAATCTAAATGAATACAACTGTTGATCTAAATGAATATAACTGGGATGAGCACCGACTTCAAAAGTGTGTTGGTATTAGTTAAAATAATATTGTAAATAGATAAATAGGTTTAGGTAGGTATTAAGCTAAATTGTGTGTATATAGTAGAACATAAAATACGTGTAGTAGATAGGTGAAATAAGTTTTTTTTTTAATTTTTATTTATTTTGATTATTTTTTAATTTTTAGTCGCTTCAATTTTTTTGTTAAAAGTATTTTTAGTGTATTATACGCTTTGTTCTGTGATCGTTAAACAAGAGATCGGTGCAATGTGTGATCTCTCAGACTTTGCTCAGAGGTGCTCGCTTAACGGGAGCGTCTGTGCCGAAGAGAAGTGAAATACTTGTTAGCTCCAAAATAAGTGGTGCACCGATGCCGCACGATAATCGATGATCCCGAGAATAAAACCCGAACACTTGATGATCGGAATAGTATGGTATGGTCCGATGAGTCATCAATTACATTATTTTCTACAAAAGGCCGAGCTCATACATGCAGAATCCTAAAGGAGAAAAAATTTTAGCTATTTTAAAAGCAAATGGTGCAAACTCTCGGTGGTAATCGAATGTTACAAATTATGTATGATCGATCATTGTTTTGTTTCTATTAGTGACTTCGTTAATTCATTATGCTCTATGTATTAATTGAAATTATTGTATTCGAGATAAATGAAACTACAATAATAGTATAGAAATATTTTATTGAATGAAAATAATTTAAAATAGTACTATATTTTATATAAATTAAAATTATATTAAATCATGTCTTTTATATTTTATCATTCATTATCATAGTCTATTTTTTATAAATGCTCTATACGTTTTTATAATTACAACGTACTAAAAATGCAAGTGCTTTTAATCAACATTTGCCAAAATATGACTCCATCAAAGATCAAATCAACAGATCATCATTATATTGCAATTATTTGCAAATATTAATTTACATGTTCGATTTATTATTTTTAATTTATTATTTAATTATTTCTTTTTCAGAAATAGTTTTCCCTTTTAATAAATTTTAATGTATTCTTGTAAAATTGATAAAAGCGTCATACATATAAATAAAATAATATGTTCACTATGTATAATAATAATTATTTAAAGAATAATACATATTTTAAGTTTTAACTCTAAAGGTTTAATTTTTTTTAATTCCGAAGTCGATGCTTCTTGCTCATTTGTTTTTCTTTGTTTCAGGTAAGGGGAACGTCTTGCATTACTTATATATAGCGTACATCTGGTGAGTTATTTTTAATTGTGATTATTCCAATATGTTCGAAATTAAACGGACAGCAAATTATATGATGGCCGGCTTGGTTGGCGCAGGGGCAAAGAAGTAAGGACGGTCCACCTACTGCTGCGATAGTCGCGGGTTCGAATCCTGCTGGGTCATGGTCGTAAATTTATGTTTCTGATTGTTTAATATTTGTGATTATCCTAGGCAAGAGTATAAAATCCGACAAGGAAAATGATCCCAGTCACGCCAGTAACCAGGCTGGGTAAGATCGGATGTCTTCTGGGATGATTTCTAAGTTACTACTAGCAGAAAGTTACTAAGTACATAGAATAAATATTAATATATGCTTTGGATTGTCCAGAATATAATGCGAATTGTTCATTTGATATTTATATTTAAAATAATATTTTATTGTTTAAGATATTAAGTTAAGGAACAAGAACGACAATTTAATGTTATTTTTAACAAACCTGAAGACCACGACTATTTTAGATATATTGATAGTTTGTATTTATTCGTAATGTGCTTAGATTCGGTATCCATATGTATTATATGTACTCGTAATATTATTGAATTAAATCATAGATTTCGGAATCGAATACACCATATCTTACTGTCACACGTGCATCTTGACCTCTTGTAAGTACTGAAATACTGTTTCCTACATTGTCAGGTCTATCGTGGGTACACATATACATATGCATCATTTTTAAAGCAATCATATTATCGAGTTGCATTTATTTTTGTTTGGTATTTAAAATACTATGTTGAACTCTAGAAGAGACTAGTACTGTGGAGTGATACGTGGGAAAGTTACTATTCTTATTTAATTCAAGATTGTGATTATTGACTTTATGTCTCTGCAAAACTGTTGCTTTTAAACATAATCTAACCATTACTATCCATTGTAAGGCAATGTGAGGACCTACCGAGAATAAAAATAGTTTAAAACAATAAAGCTTTTACCTTACTTTATGATCACTTTATTTGACGGAAAGAAATGGCGACTTGTTGAATTGAGACTACAAACTTCTAATAGAACAGCCAATGCTCGATAGGTGCATTAGATGCATAGATGAGGTCGAATATACTGCCAAATGCAGTTTGTAAAAATGTAAAATTCGTTTTAAACTCGGAGCAGATTTTTTCCTTCTCATTTTACCCTACTTAAGAAGAGACAGAATGCTCTCTCTTTTGCGTCAGAACGGGTAACCGAATCAATCTATAAAACTCGGTTTGTGTTGGTAGTGGTCGACCCTATTGTCAAATGTTTAGAAAATTCTTTAAAACGTTAGTGATAATAATTAGAGATTATAAACTGGCAAACGTAAACCAAAAGTCTAATTTGATTCGTACATTTTGGTGATGTGCATTGGTTATTTTATTTGATAGACTATAATATAAATCTATGTGTAGACATTTTACTCAACACATCTTTCAGTTCAACATAAAGATAGTGTAACACAAAGAATCCACAAATGTTGAATTTATTCACAAAAACGTGAATTCGCATTAAATGTACCAACTGGGAATACAAAGTTTTGTGTAACTCTAAAGAACCAAAACACACCTTCAATATAATTATAAAGGTTTTGTTACAAACATGTAATTTCATGTAAAAACATGCAATGTGTAATTTGAAATATCTACTATGTTACTAATTCTTTATTTAATTGTATAATGTAAATTGAGAATTTTATTCTATATACCAAATGAGAACATAAGTTTTGAATAACTAGGAATTAATGAAAAGTTTTATTAAATAAAACAATTAATATTTCTTAGATCGTTAGTACTACAACCACTGTAATATTCATCATAATTAAATTAAATTACTATATCTTCATCATAACTGAAACATTGTTATAAATAATAACTTATATATTAACTTTTAAAAAAGGGTTCGACATGTTGGATGAATTTATTGGGTGGTATAATGATCGAATATAAACATCTGAATACAATAGTATTTTTTACAGGCAATATTTTCTTAAGCGGAAAGCTCTATTTCCTTAATTATTTTTAAGTACAGCCTTTCTTTAATCGTTCTCAATCATTATGGCCAATAATACCGCCGCTTCCTGTGTTTTTCTTTTAGCCGCATATGTAAAGGTTTATTATTTCTTTATAAATATATGCACCATAAGGATTATTTTACAGATACAGATATGTGTGTGGGCCAGCTGATACCTTAAAATAACTATGGATCGACAATTTACCACCGCCAAAAGACAGTTTCGAATATTTAACGAGAAATCGCCGATTTCGTAAGTAGTTGATGCAGAGGTAGTGTACAGCTCTGTTGTTTTAAGAAAACTTTAAAAAATGCCTTTATTCCGGTAGTGTAGTGCGATTGTCAACTTCCTCTTTGTGATTAAACTGTTTTTTATTTTGAAATAATTACTAAACTGGTATTAGTAAAAGCGTACATTGTTATTAAAGTTTGGAATTAATTTTATTAATTTAATTTAATCTTTTTTTCATCTCTATTCCTGTATTACTGTTTAATAGACGATAATATAATATTTAATTATGTGGTTTTTCACTAAGTATAGGTTGATTGTTGTTCTGGCGGCGTCTTATTATTTATTTTCCAGTCATTGATGCCAAATTACACAAGATAACCATCGCTGATGGATAAACATATTTGTTTATATATACTCGGTACTACAGAATTACTGTTTGGGACGACAACGTTAGTCATCAATCATTGGTCGTACTTGTGGCTCAGTGTTTGTTAAGTTTTTTTGGCCTGAAACCGGGTAGGGGAATCCTATACAGATATCTGGCCGCGGAGACCCGCTTGAATAAGCGAGTTACACTAGTTACGTGGAGGCTGCTTCTGGGCTACCAACTAAAGCTACTCTATCAGCTGATTCCATGACTCTACCTCCTCCTCCTCACACTTATTCTCCTGAGAATTTTGTTCTGAAAAAACTTGAAGACGTTCCACCTGACTAGGCGGGACAGGCAGGATAGGCGTATATAACGACTGATCTAACCAACATCTTGTCCAGCAGAGATTTTATTGAGAGAGGAAGACTGGCTTCTTTTGATCATGGAGTTTGGGCGTTTTCGATTTGAAGAAGTAAAATGCTCAGTGTAAAACGCTTTTTGTCGAAGAAAATGGCCTGAATTTTCCGTGGGTTGACTGGCAACCTTCAAAAATGTAGCTGCTGGACCGTTTCAGCGAGTTGTTTCTGGAGTCTGCCTGGGATATGCGGTGCTACTCTTGAAGAAGCAAAGTAAGCAGTGTCCTATGCATACTCAGCTTGTAGTCTCCTAGAGATATCCCTAAAGGAAAATATTAAATGAAGTGGGTGCCAGAGGAATCTTGTGAAACTCCTGCGTCGATGATTTTCCGGCTAGAGAAAATATATTTAATATTTACCTGGAACGATTGTCCAGACTTAAATGATTTTAACAAACCTTCATGCCAAACCATATCAAAGTATTTGGTTAGATCTGCAATGATATTGTTTGCCTTCGTCAAATCGTTAAGGGCATAGGGAATTGCTCTTTCCGCAAGATTGAGGATGGAACTTAATGGGCTGATAGGTTTGTAATCAGAAGTTGATGACTTAACTCCTTTTTGGGAATAACTGCGATGAATGCATGTTTCCATGTGGATGGGAAGTGTTCAGAATGGCGTTGATTGAGTTGGGCTATCGAGATATTATCCAAACCCACAGCCTACTTATTCGGAATCTTGTTGATCATTTACGTGAGTGTTTTAGGTGTAAGTAGGTGGTCTAGAATATATCTTGAGGGCATTTGAATATGAACGAAGTTCGCCTTCCTGATGATTATTGATATCTTGAATATAAAGAGAGACAAAAATAGGCAAAAATGGAGATCTATAATTAATATTAATCATTAGATATTACAATATACAATACATTATTAGATATAATACAAACTAAATTAATTTATCAGAATACAATTAATTTTAAGTGTATATTAATTTCTTATTTTTATCGATTTATTTGATTAAGCCTCACCTATTCTTCTTAACGCATACGTAAATAACATACACACAGACACACACATCACTTCTAGGAGGGAGAAATATGGTTTTACCGTTTTTCTTTTAATTTTTCTTAATAGGAAAAATATCATATCACATGAGTTATCTCTATTATATTGAAAATAAATTGTGGTAAATAGATATTTCTGTGATTTTTAGGAATCTCGGGAATACGAAACGGAAAATTACTGCGTGTTGCTTTTGTAGTATTGCAATTAGCATTAAAATCGATGCCGTTTTATGCGGTACAACACCACCTCAAAACATGAGATATATTGTAAATTTCCAAGAATCACTGAATATTACAAATTTACAAGTTTACAAATTTCAACTTTTAGGCCCGAGCTGACGAGAACGTTTCTTAACATTATTTCATGCCCAGAACTAAGATATTCAATCGGTGTGTCAGCACTGCCCCCGTAGAATGACTGTCAGCTGACGACGTTGCACTAAATACCATTTGGAACTTGATTTTGAACTATGATTGTGATTTGGAGCGCGTAAAAATGTAGATACAGCGTTGCAATGTCGTTTCAAAATGCTTACGTTTGTATATGTAGAAAATCATGACAAATGCGCTCAAAGATCCGTATTTGCTGTAGTAAATACAAGCCATGTTTACCGAAATTGTTTTGTAACGCGTGCGGACCCGATACAGTACACGTGATCACTTGGTGAAAACACATACTTTTCGCTTTCTGTACCAATGTTATGCTACTTTTGTTCAATGAATGTCGTCGGTGTAAATGCAAAAATCAAAGAAATAATATTTGTCAGACCTGATATTCGGAAACTAATGGTCGACGCACATTTGAGAGAATGTTTAATGCCTGATGAAGCGGCAGCATGGGCATCGTTTCAAAGAGTTGTTCACAACTTTCTCGGTAACCGCAAATTGTAAAAAATAGTAAAATAACAAATTTATTGACTATTTCGAAATCTAGAACCAATTTTTAAAAACGGGCTGCTGATTTGTTTTCAGCCCCTCAACGAACACCTTTTAGTTGCTCAGTATATAATATCTTACAAGAGCTTATAATATATACACATATCTACAAAGGCAGAAAGGTGTATTAAATAAACGCCCCAGTTTTCAGATCTTTTGAGGTTTATAAAAAGTATCTACACTTTTCCAGCTTGGTTATTGGTATCTCTACGATGATGATTTAGTCTCATATTTTAAATATGTTGATTTTAAACCATTCTAAACATTCCATAAACCCATGTTGATCCTATAAAAAATCCAAATTTAATGTTCGATAATATTCTCGTTCCGATTCTTTAAAGCTGTTTATCTTTGGTTATTCCAAGAGCAACCCAAATCTTATATAAATAATTCGAAACCAAACAGGATTATATATCTTTCAGGTATTTGTCTGAAATAGGGTGTTGGACTAGATCGGAGTAAATTCCTTTAAATTGTAGCTCAGCCCACATTTAACTATTTGTTTTTTTTCTAGATAAGCACCACGTAAAAGACAACAAAGACCCCCACGATCCTGTGCGTTGTTATCGAAATTTACGTTAGTACGTATGTGATCACAACTTGAGGATATCTATTTATTTATTCATATTTTTTTGTCCTTCGGTGCAACTGACTGATGAGTCAATTCAATTCTATTTTTAAAATAAAGTAGTTTTTATCTTCTTGGCAATTAATTCATAATATTTAATAAATAATTATTAACAAGACTTTTAATTATAAAGATACAATGTATTGAATTGTAATATTTTTCAGTTGACTCTTGATTGGTTCCGGATGTAGCCATTTTGATGTTTGTACTCAGAAACTCACAAGCCTTCTAATAATTTAATTCAACTAAACACTTTTACAATTACAATCACAAATATAGAGTACATCCATGCCCCAGCAGGATTCGAACCCGCGACTGCCGCAACAGTAGGAGGACCGTTCTGTCACAATGACCACCGCGTCGACGAAGCCGGTTATCTCATATTATAAAGATACCAACAATTAGAATAAATTGTGCTTCAAGAAATAAAGCATTTTTTCGACGTAATGGCTACCAGAAAAAAATAGTGGCTGACAATTTATAGAATATTTAATACAACATACGTTTCTGGTTACTTTCACAATAAATTAAAAATTCTTAACAAAAAAAGTTCACTTTTATTCTCCCAATAATTACAAATACTTCTAAAATATAAAATGTCTCATTCGACTGCTTAGGCTTTCACTGGAAATTAACGATCCTTAAATTATTTAATGGAATCACTAGTATCATATTTTAGTTCATAAAATGTTATTGACCAGTGTCTTAATTAAGAAAGAATTTTATATCTTGTCCCTGGCTAGTTTGTCATTAAGTGATTAATATAATTGTTATTTTGGTCAATAGACTTATTTAATACTTCAAGGCGTTAGTCATTAATTAACCCTGAAACCAATTACACATACAAAAATATAAGTAGTTATCATACGTAATAAATCAAACATAAAATCCAAATAGGATTTCTTATCGTCCAACTATAGTTTTCAAAGAAATTGTAAATTACTAAATTTTATCTTTAATTAAAATTAAATGTGTGGAATATATCAATTTCAAAGTCTACTGTCATCTATATGTATAAAGTAATTTTGAATTTTATCAATACATATGAAGAAGAATGGACATAATTTTGGATTACATCGAACCTGATTTAGATTTTCTACTGCCGAATTTATAAATTATAGCAAGATCCACAGTATCATAGGTGTTATTACAATTAAAATTGTGTCATGTGTCATATGACACATTGGGCATGTATTCTGACCATTTTCTCATTTTAATAACGCAATTATTGAAAACATTTGATACAATACATATTAATCAAAATATCTTTCTACAACTTCCCAACTATCAACGAAACCGTGTGTTAGCCAAGCTATGCTGCAATTGATGTAAACAAATGATCAGAAAGCGTTATGCCTGGCGAGTAAACTGGGTGTGGCTTCCTATTTGAGGCTAACCGACAGTGTATCGTTCACAATTCTCGCAACAGAGATTTCTCAAGTGGATAATTTGGCGTCTTTTACTCGCTATTACTAGACTTTTTCTTTGCAATATGTCATTCAGTTTGTTTAAGTTACATCGTTAAAAATCTGCAGTAATAATTTCATTCAGTTTTAGCTCGTAATACCTAATACACTACACCTTGCTGACTTTACAATACTTTATGACCATACATATTCCGCTTCGGCGTAGGTATTGATAGCTCACCTGGATTAACCTTTGACTTTATGAGTTTGGGAATGTCGTATTATATACATTTTTTATCGCCAGTCACAATACATCACAGAAAATTCATTCTTATTTGACTGACAAGCAGTGAAACCACCGTATTCAAACGGTTAAAAATGGTATTTTTAATTGGTTTAGTATTCAAGTGACAAGAGGATTCCTACATTTTGAATGTCAGGAAATAGTTGATTCATCAACTGCTAAGCGATTCGAAAGTTCTTTGATAGTTTGATCTAGGTTCTGGTTCATTGTCTTCGAACTGTTGTTCTTCCCGGCTTCCTTTGCATTATTTTTTCAAGTTTTTGACATTGACATCAAAATCACCGCTTTTTGAATTTCTATCAATACATATTTTTGATTAGATTTATTTGCAATTACTTAACATTATATACAATGGATACAACAGTATAATATAATATATTATATTTAGTTTTGATTTTTTGATCTTGATCTGATTCATAATATAAGATTTTAACCAATAATTTTATAATATTGTGTGTTGCACCACTATTATAAAACCATGATTTAATTTCATATTATAAAGCTATAGTCTTCATTAATGTTGACAATTACATTATCATATCAGATTCTCATCCATTTTCCTTGTAATCGTAAAATTCACCGAAAATGCATCTGCGTCATGCAGCTGTCTGGGTTACTGGCATTTATATATATGCCTGTAAGACAGATGCGCTATATCCTCACCGTCAAAAATGACGTACATAACATTAGAACTTTTCTTTTAAATTTAAGTTTGAAAAACTAATTAATACATATTAATAGTTTTCTAATAATAGTTTAATAATTAGAGAAACATTGATCTGGTTCGCTTTATCTATGATCTCGATCTATGGAGAATTACTATAGATTTCTATCAGAGGGTATCATTTACTATTTGACCGTAATAAAATTAATATTAAACTTAATTAAGCTTCCCGTTCAAAACCCTGCCACTGAAATTGGTACGTTACTATAATTAAACTTATTTCTATCTTAAGTTTTCTCTATCTTACATTTTTTGACAATGATTTTAAGACAATTTAAAAGGCACGAATTATTTGTCTATTCTGTTCCACTGCGATGGTTTCAACACATTTGGATGTTCAACACATGATGGCAATAATAATATATATAAACATACTTTTCAATTAAATTTTTTGCTGTAATTTCAAAAAATGTAAAATGTTTTAACTTTCTGCCGCCTTATACTAATTATAATATTTTTTATCACAATTTACTTTTGTTCTTCCACATTCCCAACAAAACCAAAAAAAAATAGTTAAAGTAACATACAAAAGGTTGATTTGACACCACCGCCTGGTTGTACTAAAATATCGTAAAATAAGTATAAATTGGTCGTCGAATTGACATGTGTGGGTGGTTGCCTGGCTATTGGTTACACCCATTTTAGCACTATACACTTCTTCTAGCATACTGAAATATAGATTGAATATTCATTATTAACTATTTCTTAATGCAACTCATTCGTCTTAGTTGATTGTCTACTACTCAAATATGATGATTAATTGAAGTGACTTCAGATGATATTTCCGTGATCGTGTTTGTTGTCTATCTTTAGAATTAACTTAGGAGGCTTGGAAATTTTGACGGGCGTTTGTGAAGTTTGTTGTCATTAAATAGAAAAAACCTAAGTCAAATTTTGACAGGATACTATGGCGAAGTCGATTTGATTTTTTTTAAATTTAATCAATCGATATAAGGAAAATAGTTTGTGAATCGGTAATGTCTATATGTTGCAACGATTATAAAGATAGATAAATTATAAAAAAGCCAATATTCTTCATCTAATAAAATACATCTTGCATGTTCTAGAAGAACGCGAATAGTGCTAATAACGTATTGTATAATATAGCATATTGTATATTTAAGCATATATTTTGGACGGTTAGTTATGAACTCACTATAGATCATCATAAAGATAGAAATTCCAAATTGGGGCAATAAACAATAAAGCCCTGAGAAGACCTACCGCGCCTTAAGTCTCCGAACCTTCTAGAATCGGACAACCCACTGTTTCCGTTGAGTTGGTAAAAATAGTTGGATGTAGTTTCTGTCCATTGAGAATATGCTGCGAACCGTGGACCTCGATGGGTTTTGGTCCACCTTTTTGAGGAACATGGGAGGAGTATCAAGAATAAAAGAAACATCAACCCGGTCAGGTAGTTTTGTTTCCATCAAGCACGGTCAGTAAGCTATCGGAATCAACAGTAATACACAGAACAAATCAGAAACAAGAAAATGTACCTCATAAAGTTTAGAAGGAGTCCAGTCCTGTACCATTGGAAAGCGTGCAGCTGACCAGTTGTAATACTCGCGTTTGTATCCAAGCAGAGTCTCCGTTCACAATGAATCTAACACTATGTTAGAAGGCAACGGTAGATTATCTAGGGATGCCGAAAAATATTGATATTTCTACCTGATATTTTTTTCACCCATATATCAATATTTTTGTTAGCCGATATTTTTTGATAAATTTGGTACTTAAAAGATTAAAGGTTTAGATACGCTACTTAAATATGAATGTTTTTATTTATATCTAGATATAGATATATCTTTTGTGAAATATCGATATATTTCCTGGTTGTTGCAAGAAAATATCAATATGTTGTCTCCCACTTGTATCATTAGGAGTCGTAAGTTGAACTATTCATACCACACATAAAATCTTCACTCTATGTCATGAACCACTCTATTTATGTTATCTCACTAACATTTAAGTTAGGTTATATCGTAGGGTAATTTAATTTAAGTTTTTTGATAAATTAATAATTTTAAATAATTAATTTCATAATTAACTTAATAAATAAATTCGTTTTTCCAGATTTATTTGGGCAAAGAAAAGAGTATGTATTTTTAATACAAACAGGTGTTTACGATAAAACATGTTAAAACCAGATTTATGTTGGCTTTCTAAAATGCAAAAGGAATATTATAAAATAATAAACTTTGATTATTATTGCAACTTCCATGACAAGTTGGATACACATTTTTGTGAAAGAAGACTAGCTTATAGAAGAAAACTGTATCTATAAATCCGTTTTAACATCTGTTTCTCAATGTTCTAATCAAATTTGAGCGAAATGCTTAAAGTCTTAAAAAGTAGTAAATGTTATCTCACATGAAAGTATATATGTATATAAAATATAGCTTACAGTACTATGCTTAATAAAATGCAGTTAGGCATTAGGTTATTTAAATAGAATAGAATTATTAACCAATAAAAGAAGAATGTTCTTTCATGAACACTGGATTCTTCTTCAAGCCCTGATGGACACAAAGCTGTGTTATCGTATTTTGTCGTTTAGGAAGTTGTACTCCGTTTTTGATATCAGTAGGTCAGTTTGATGTTAGTTTTGATTTGGACATTCTGGACATATTTCATAAGAAAGTACATTTAGCAACTGCTGAATAGTGAATACTGCTATCACGAAAATGTTTGATTAAATTATTCATGTCTGTAGTCGTCAAAAGACTTAATGTGTGACTGGCACATCTGAGTCTTCTAGGCAAATATAACTCTCTCTCCCTAATTTCATCTTCTATTGCATTTACTATCAACAATACCTCTTCATAAGGAATGTTAGATGGCGATTCTACTACAGCTTCTACAATTTGATACACAGTAGGTTGCTATTTTGCTTATAAAACTTATCAAGCGTTATTTTCTGTAGAACCCACCGATAACAGATCACTAAATATAAACTATTTGAAATACTAACTACAATGTCAGGTATTCTAGGATTGGAGTTTTTAGGATATTCTATAAATGTAGGAGCATTTGCAAAAATACGGTAACTAATTATTTTTACTTCAACTATTATGTTAAAATGAGAGAGTTCGATAAAGAAAAACGTTACTACATATACGTAATAACATAACCTAAAATATTTCTGTATCGCTGAATCAGTATTTCTGCATCAACTTCTAGGGTCATTTGTCAAAAATTGTTGTCATACTTCATTAAGTGGAACAATCTTGTAGGTTAAACCCATCAGTTATTGGCAGCATTTTTTTTCTACACTCAAAACATTTCTATAAAATATATTTATTTATATTTAAAATCATTATAATTACTGATTCTATTTTAAACATTATAAAAAATGATGGCATGAATGACTATTTCAGTTTTATTGGTTTAAATTTAAGTGCGGTTAATGTTACGCCTGTACGATAATGAAATCATTGTTTAATATATATGTATAGAATTTTACATAAGGCTTGTGCGTTATTTCTAAACATTATAGCTTTCCTGGCGGCTAGAAAAATTACCGGTTAAATGACAGACCCAGTAAAAAATAGAAAATGATGTAAGAAGCATATGTGTATAAAACAATGTTAAATATAACTATATAACTGTATGGAAATTATATTTTTGTGCTTTTTGTGAAAAATCGGTACAATATATTTTATTCAATGCTCAATTCAATACCTCTACTTTTTCAGGCCATCTACAGATTTCATTTTGAAAGAACGATGTATCTTTTGAGGCTATTTACGAATAGACCCATTTCTTTGGGTTCTTCATAGCAAGTGAGAACTGACTCAGCTGACTAAAATGCATCAGTTGTAGTCGATAGCGATGCTCATTCAAGGTTCAATTGTTGGCTGTCTAGAACGATCTTTGTCTTCGGTGTCAAAATCACCACATTCCACAAAAGTCGAAACTCGTATTCACATGCTGAAATCGATGGAGCATCATTGCCATAAGCTTTACACAGCATTCAATGACCTTCAGTCAAAATTCCTGCAAATGCGATTTACTCGGTACAAATTAAGACATTTTCATCTCACTGAAAATATATTTGTTCACACTTAGATATCGATAGATAGATATCGCTAATGAAAATACATGCAAGTACTTAAAAATTCAATTTTGTTATTCAACAAATTTACGGTAATTAAAGTGAAATTTCTGGAAGTAAAAATGAAATATAGGTAACTATTACACTATATATAGCTCTAACTTTATAAGTAACTATAATTTATTTAAGCCTGATTTACACTACTCCATAGGTTCATGTTTTGATTCAAGAATATGGTGGTAAACTCAAGTCTCATCTGTAATGTTGAAACGCACAAAATTCGTCTGATCCTTTTTAAAGATGTACTTGAATATGTTTCTCCATTACTAGCGAATACACATACGAATGTACACATATCTATGTGTACAAACATATCAAAATGTAATCTAATTATAAAATGTTGATTGTGTTCCTATATAAGATAAACCATTAAAATGTCGTGAAATTTTAAGTTCTGTAACAAAATCAAATTGATTATATTATCATATAAATTTGATCTTACTTGGAGGGAGTCACTCTGTAGCCTTTAGGGAGAAAGCAATTTCGCCTTAATTAGACTTCGGGGTTGCAACTGGTCTAGACGTAATCCAAACAGGTCGCTATTTTCTATCGGAATCGGAATCTATTTTCTTCTAAGGCTATTTCTGCATAAGATCCGTCGCTGTCAGCGGTCTTTGGGTAATGTAAAGATGGAGTCTCGTTAAGTTTAATTAGGTTTTGGTCTAATATTAGAAAATAGATAAATATAAACTTAGAACATTGAAGATATATTTCTGAAAATTTTGAATTTCCTTTGAATGTAACATTACTAACATTAATTATTTTAAAACAGCTTGTCAGTTCTAAAAACAGATCTCTACAAACAAATTCTACAGTCTGTATAGAGGCACGAGCGTAGTTCGCTAAGTACTTAGCCTACAAAAGAAAAACGAAAATTTTGGCCTCTTTCGATTCAAATTTCTGCTGACGAGTGAATTTTTCAAGTCCGGAAGCAAAAAGAAGTCGCATGGAGTCTAATGGTGGAAGAGAACATTTCCCTTGCTAAATGAGACCGTTTTTTGCTGCAATTTGGCGTTGAATCGACTCAATAATTCGGCATAGTACAGCCCCGTGACCGTTTTGCCCTTTATCCAGGTAGTCAAAGCAGTTCACACCTTGTGATTTCTAGAAAGCGGTGGTCATCATATTTCCAACCGCTAGGACAGTCTTCTATTTCTTCGGAGCACGTTCGCCGGGCAAATCTGCTGAATCACCGAGTGATTTTGCTCTTTTTCGAGTCCATTTTCTAAAATCCGTGGACATGCTCGCTTCCACACATGCAAAAACCAGTTCGGTTAGGCTAAAATTAAAATAGTAAATATCCCTTGCGATAGTGGTGCCATTGGACGGTGAGGCTAAATAGGTGTCGGATCACCCTCGTATTCAGCTCTATGGTTGTAAACATTTTGTAGTCACATACCGTAATGTATGATGAAGAGATTTGTCGAGTTTATAGCAGAATAATACTGTATATAATAAAGAGTACTGTACCTAATACTGTTTTAACACAATGTTCGCAAATACAGGTTATTTGAACAGTCCTTAAATATCTTATGCCCTTCCAGAAATTTTCCCTTCTATTCAGATTTTCTCTCTATGTCTTATCCAGAATGGTGCTATTCTGTTTAAGTTCAATTGCTGAAGAAATTCAAGTACGTCTTATTGTGTTTATATTCGTGTTGATAATAAGCAAATTATTAGATCATTAGGTGTGGTCCATTTTGGCATGTTAAACGCTACAGTACAAGATTAGATAACTTTCAACAAGACAATATTAAAATGTTAGCGATTATGTATCAATGTATACACCATTCCGTTCAAAATTATGTAAACGCTTTATTTTTAGTTAACATAAAAGAAATGCTGCAATAAATCTTTAAATATAAATATTGGAATAGGGGTTTATTCATTTTATGACCATGCTTATAACAATAATCAACAAAATTTTAAAAATACATGTTTTTGCCATAAAGGTTAATTTCAATCATTGATTTCTTAGAATTAGTGATTTTAATCGTAGCTTATATATTGAATATGGTGTAATCTTATAAATAAGGGTTTATAATTTCAAAATCTATTAATTTATAGTTCTTTGTGACCTTCATCATAGTTACAACGGCTCATAAGCGCATATTATGGTAAAATATAAACATATTTCTCTTCAACGGCGGAGTGCTACCTGTACTCTGAGTTTGGAGTTTCAGTTACAAAAGAGCCATACATTATGGTGTTACATGAAAACGAGATAAGTGTGTTGAGAAGGTTGTCGAAATGAAATCAACAATCAAATGCGTTCCAAATACAACTACTTTAAATGAAATATAAGAAATATCAGTTTTGACTACAACTGTAAAGAGATTTTTCGAAAAAAACGAAACTAACTAGTTCTCATAAGAGAAATAAATAAGAATGGGCTAAAACACACAAAAACGGGAAAAATATTCAATTACATAAAGCTACAATATTCATTTACGGATGCTTTGATAATAAGCCCGGTCATAAGATTAACCTTGATTAAAAATTGTAGGCTTCAAAAAAATGCGAATCCTGCTCTGCGAGTTCTGCTTTTTTTTTTAAGTTTTAAAGTTTTAAACTAACTTTGACAATGAGACTCTAAACATTTGTTAAAATTATGACAGAGCAACAACGAAACGTAGAAATCACTAGGCCTCTTTCCTATCGAATTAGTATGTGATCAACTTGATAGAAAAGTGAAGAATCTATCTAAGAATCTAAAAGATTAGCAAAGTTGTGGAAATACAATATGAATGGAAAACATTGAACTACGAATATTTAAGTGAGTTAATAAAAAGGCAAATTTAACGTCGAAGACAGAATGGAACATATGCCTCTCTCCCTCTTATTTTTTTGGAGCTAAAGCACATAAGTGCACATAATTCCTCTGAGATCTTATTTCATATTAAGTTACCAAAAATACAGTCGATTCGTGTACAGCCTCAAAATTCTAGTAGAAACATAGGGAAAATATTGACAAGCAATTAAGAATACATTCAATAAAACATAAGGTTTCATTTAATTAATCAAATAAATAAATGCGCATATCTTAATATTACAGTGGGAATTAATTTGTACTTCCAATATTTTGATTTTTCTAAACCATGGCTGGTTTGTATTTAACTATAAGTATACTCTCTATTATTGATGGTGGTTTGGGTAAATGAAAGTCTGACCGAAGGCCCTATCTTATGAGCAGTTCTATATTACAAAATTATAAAAATATAATATGTCATTTTAAATATTATCTACTATTAGCTACCATAGTTTATAATATTTATTGTTTGACAACTATAATAACTTTTGCAGCATACTGTGTGGCCTAGTTTAATTAATTCTAGTATGTTGATGTCCGTATAGTCTATTTTAATCATTGTTTTGTATACTCCTACTTCCTTGATAACCATCAAAAATAGGATGAACTAGTTTACGTTGTTTATGTTGTTAATTTGGATCTCTTCCTTTATGAGAGGTTATAGAGAGTAATGAATAGCGCCGAAACCGTTCACTCACCTCAATATGTTATGAAACGCTTCAGAAGAATCAGAATAGGATCATCGAAATAGCTAATAAAAAGTCTTACAGCTCTTTAAAGCAGCGCCAATAATAAAAGCGAATAAGCGAATGGATATAGATGAATGCCACGTTGCACTTGTAAACACGTTATTATCGAGGTAATCGAACCAACAAGGTTGTTGAAATTTAGTTTGATGCAGCGCTGAAATGAAACTTGAATAAATATTTTGTTTTACGAGGTGGAATCAGTAAATAGTTTTTATATTAAAAGTTTAAAATTTAACAACTTTAGCATTTAATGACATTGCAATTATACATCAGAAACTTATAAAGAAAGAAACCTTATGAAGCTTATGTCTTTTTTATCACCAATTTTAAAATAATTTAGTTTATGACTGCATTATAAAAATTATTACTTTTTATCGACAAATACACATATGTTTTTCCTGAATCAGTGTTCAATGGAGTTTCAGACAATATTTTTGTAGAATGACGATGTTACTGATAACTAAATATTATTCATAACAAGAAACTAATATTAAAAAGTAAACACAATTAAAAATTAATCCAAATTATGTAATTCAACCAAATGTGATAGTGAAAAAAGACAATATTTATAGTTATAGTGCAAGATCACCGCCATAATCATAGTAAACTATTACGACAAAACATGAAATATAAGTGAGGTTCAGCAAGTCCCTAGATAACTCAATTTCCTTTTATCTCTATGTGCCAAGCATTTTTTTAAAAGTGAGATTCTGAAAATGTCTCTGTAATGTGAACTGTTGTTTGCCAAACAATTTATTAAGTTATACATTAATATACAGTTAACACTAGCATTGAGAACTATCGACTGAAAACAGTCGAAACAGTCGATAGCCAAAAAACTAGCGATTGAAAATAGTAATTACTATTTTCAGTTAAATACACGGTTCGACTCTTTTAATCAATTCGTGATGTCAGACGAAGATGTACGAATCATTTCTTGTATAAATTGTGAGAGAGGACAGGACGAATATGATTGTTTGGACCAGTTTATATATGCTTATATTTTCCAACGGTAGTATAAACGAGACGGAGATGTACATATTCCTTCACGTACTAACTTTAAAAAAGTTTTATCGTATTTTAATATGTTAATTGCTATTTTTAAATAATATACTATAATAAATTTAGACAATACAATAGAATTTAAACAAAACCTAAAAACTAAAAATGTTCAATAAGTATTTTACTATTTATTATTCTTAATTTTAATTCTTTTACCCTATTACATTAACAATCTTGAAAAATATAGTTCCACTGCTGCTATGTTAATATACAACATATTGTTATCTACAAGTAAACTACCAAAAAAATTATAAAACTATATTACATATAAACCTATGTAAGCATAAAATGGCTATATATTTGTCAAGGTCGCGACTAGGATGACAGAGCCAGAACGTTAAAAATTAGCCGAATGAAACTAATAGAACCAAAAATAGTAACAAAATCAGTCGGACGGAATAGCAACTGAAAACTCGACTAAAACAGTCGATAGTCAATTTCTGTCGAAAGTTTCCAACGCTAATTAACACTATTTGATTTGAATTAAGGTAATTTGTGTAAGTTCAACTTTAGCTCTATAATTCATTTTCACCCTTATATTGTCTTAATGAAAGAGAATCTTTTTCATTTTTGTACTCATTCGCAGGTTAATTTTATCTTTATCTTTAAAAATTAGTTCGATTTCTAAAAAACACAGTAGAGTAGAGCAGTTTTTATCTGAAGTCATGTCTTAGTGAGTTTTTCATCAAGATTGATTATTAAGGTTTCAGGTTCCACCGATATTCCAATTATTCCAATTTTTTAATAATTCAATTCACGGACATTGATTTATCTTCTCTTCGTCCCTCAAAATGATGTCGTGATTTTGGTAACCGTTTAAAGATTAGAATAGAACATTTGCGATGGCAAGCGTTACTAAAATCAAATTAGTTTTTATGTTATTTACGAAACCCTTCGGATTTTCTAAGAACTTGAATATAAAAACAAAATAAATAATTAAATATCTAATTTATAGAAGTAAGAAAATAGTAACTGATAATAGATATCGAGAAAATGAGACTAAAAATGAGAGACTATCCAACTTTTAGTTGCGAAGTAATATTTCGACATTAGAGATCTGGAACACTTGGTATTTCTGTGATGTATTGTAATGTGATAAAGTAATTTAATAAAGTTATGATTGTATAATATGTTATTCTAGGGGATAATACCAATAAAACCAACGGACCAAGAAAGGGGTCCAATAAAAATCCAAATATCTAATTTTTTGAAAAATAACCGTGACAAACAGAGGAAGAATTATTAAATTGATACGTATGGAAGGTTTAATAAACTAATTAGCCTTTTTTTTCATAAAAGAATATATCAGTTGTTTTTATGATTTCTGTACACTAAAAAAAATCATAATTTTCAATTTTAGGTTGTCTTTATTTTTGCGTGTATGCTATTGCGAGAATTTGTTACATTTTTAATTAAATTAGTTAAGGAATCGTTTAAGAAACACTGTCATAATTACAATTTTCTCTAATTAAATTTACGAAGTTATACATTTGCAGACTTCTTAATAATCAACTATCACGACGACTATAATTTACACTTTCTACGTATTATTTAGTCCTACCAGCATAAATTACATGAAATATTTAGGAAAATACAGAAAGTCACGATAAAAAACCCAGGGTTTGATAAATGAGTGGGGTTAAATTACCATCATATCCACCCCTCAATTAACTAATAGATAAGGGTGGGGATCACATGTATAATTTCACAAGCATATATATGGGGTGGATGGTATATTAAATGAAGCATTAAAAATTTACCGAAGCCCCATTATACATCAAGGTCGATCTATTTTGGGTTAATTATATTTAGGGAAATGATTTTGAAGTATAATGTATGTATGAGTGAATATTATATATATATATATATATAGATGCTATGTTGTTTCTTTCGTTTTCGTAAATGTTTTCAATACATTAATTCAAAGCTTGTATTTACATTATTTTAAGTTATTCAGTGAAGAAAAAATATATATTTGTTACTTTGGGCAATACAATAAGTATATACTAATACAAGTTTAACTTTATTTAAATTGTTCTATTCTCAATTCCGCTTTAGGACTACTTGTTCTAAAATATTGATAATTGTAATCGCATTATGATGTATTGTTTTTTAAGAAGGGAAAATATTGTTAGTTAAATTTACTTTTCAGAGAACTACGGACCAGTGAACAATGAAAACGCCATACATAACAAAACCAAACAAAACTGAAATGTTATTAATTTTATTTAAGTGCACATGCGCTTAACTGGCCAATCATATACTGTGTGAGAAATTTTTCTAATTCAGCTTTTCCCAAGTGAGCTAGGATTCAGAAAGCGTCTATGAGTGAATATATTATATATTATATATTATATATATTCTTCATATATATCGACTTCAAAACAGGAGGAGGTTTTATGTTCGGCTGTATAGATATTTTTTTAATGTACGTTCACCGATTTCTCCAAGAATTATAGACCGATTTTCAAATTCAAAATTAAAAAATCAAAATTCTTTTTTTATTCGAAAGAGTGTACTTCCCAGTTGGTGCCATTGGAACCAAGTCAGGATGTGATGGAGTTCAATTTAAAAGTTCAGTTTGCTCTTTAAGCACTAAACTATATCGTATGAGAACTTGTAGAAATGTTATAGGTAACTGCTTCTGTAGTGTAATGGTGAGAGCGTTCACCTCACACGCATTTGTCAAATCACCTTATTTTTAATCATTGTTTCTTTATTCCTATTTTTCCTCATATGGGCTATCTGCGGTAGCTATTTAACCTACCCATTGCAATACTTAACCAAATAACTGTGTAATTTATTGAGTAAATATCTAATATTAAAAGAGAAAAATAAAATATTTTTAGAAAAAAAATGAACCGACTTTAAAAAATAAATAAGGAACTCACTAGAAATTAAAAAAAGCAAACATTTGAAGTCGGTGCTGAGCCCTCAAACAATACAAAAATAATAATATAATTTTGTTATAAACACTAAATTAAATTAGGAACAAAACAAATATAATTTAATAATAACTCTTTGAGCATGGCACCGGTTTCAATGATTATTACATACATAATTTATTTTAAGACGTTTTTTGTGTTAAGAATTTAGGTTTGATTATTTTTTACATTTTAGTGAGTTGCTAATTTATTTCTCGAAGTCAGTTAAATTTCTTTTTGTAAAAATATTTTATCTTTTAATGATATATTGATGGTTTGTTGCCTACTTAATTTGAACTAAATTTGGCGAGGACTCAAACATCCATTACTAACTTAGTTTGGTCATGATAAATAATGATGGATACACGATGAATAATTCTGAAACCCTTGAGGAGAATATCAAACTTATTTGAAATAATTTGTGGCAATGCTATTCATTTTTATATTAATTTTCATTTAACTGACTTCTCACATTGTTCATGCTGTATTATTTTAACGCCAATTTTATTTAATGTGTTCAGTATATCAATGATTTATATTAAACTACATATAACACGAGGAAGTACTTGAACAATTTACATTATTCTATACTAAGTGATATGAATGTAAAAATACTCATATAAATATATTTTAAACAAGGTGCACAATTTCATGAAAGCTAAAAATGTGTAAATTCAATTTCAAAAGAGAATTTATGTTTTCATTTCGATCGAGGCAAAACCAGATCTTTAACATCCTCAGTTTGCAGAAGTCGGGGTTATTTAGGTTAACTGGTTTTTGTTTTCTTTTACACATAAAGATGTGTAGGTTGTTTTCGTCGACCATCTTTACAACCAAACCAGATTTGCTGATATTGAGGGTTTTAATGTCTCAGTATCAACTATGTTTGCCATTATCGATAGTTTATTTTTAAAGTTATTAGATGTGATATTTAATTTTAAATAACTTTTCGATTAAAAGAACAACAATGTCATCTATCACATTTTTTTTCAATACTGTATTTATGGAATTATAATATTTTATGCTAATAAAAATATTAGTTTCAATGCAAAAATAATTAAGTAGCAGGTAAAATTTTAGACAAATATTATACTCACTCAATGAGGTCTTCACAATATCATCACATTCTTAGAAGCTTTATTATTATTAGTGGTCGAAATGCGATCATGTTTATCTCATAATAGAGTAAAGTAACTAAGTTAAATATAATAGACTACTGTAAAGTTGTTTTTATACTATTTTTAAGATATGATCAGAAATGTATTTGATATATAACATTAATTAAAATATTAGATGTCTGTATATTTAAAGTTACATATTAAAATGCCTCAATAACTAACACTCACTAACTTTTTTAAACTGCATTTAATTAAATCTATATAAATAAATTTCCATTAACTTTCAATAATCAACAAAATATCAGTAAGTGTAAATATGGCATTGAACATTATAACAAGCTATTATAAGTAAGATTATTTTCAGAACTGTAACAACTTCAGAGCATCAAATGTATCAATCTTCTTTGCTTTTATATTATGAACATAAGTATAATAACATAATTAAAATAGATCACGCATATCAAAATAATAACGAACACAATTAGGTAATTTATTTTTTACAATTTAGAAATGTATATTAAAGGATTGTGTCCACAATCATTAAATTCACTATTGATTTTCCAAAACTTAGGTCTATAAAGTAAATAATCAAAATAATTGATACAAGCTTCAAAGAACAAAATGTTATGTAGTCGATATCTTATTTCATTAATCATTAAACACCTTAATATTTATCAATACTTTAAAATGTTTACAAGTGCACCGTTAATAATTCATAATTTCTTCTACTCGTCCTATGTGTTCCACCTATGCACATTATGTAGTTCGTTTCATTTTAAAACCTGCATATTTTCATTACTTCATTTATGGATTCATATAGTTTTATCTTTTGTTCATATTTCTCACCTAATATTTTTTGTATTATAATATATAATATATATTACAAAAATAATAAATACACCAGGCTGATTAGAAGACTAATTTATTTACCTAAATGTTCAAATAAAATTGCATTGTTCTTTACTTATATATTTCACTCTTCGATCTCTCCCTTGCAGATAGCTCATTTTTAGCATGTTTGCTATTCCAAACTTGCCGAAAAAGCGTTATTAAATAGATTATTATAGTTATTAAATAGAAAAACACTAAAGGGAACACCATGTCAAACATTAAAGCCTTCATCAAGTCGCCCGCGTAGCTATAACCATCACCAGACACTAACAAAAAGGTCGCAAAGCTAAGCCATCTTTCTAGATGTTTCTAAAGCTTTCATTCAGGTATGGCACAACGGCCTAGTCTTCAAAGCCAATCAGCTAGGTCTACCGAATGACCTAATCTCCCTGATTCATTCATACTTGGACAGTAGAGTCTTTCAGGTAAAAATCGCCTCTCGAAAACAGATCTTCGCAGGAGTCTCGCAAGGTGCTCTACTAGCACCAGCCCTGTTCAGCCTTTATATGGTACAGATTTTCCACTTCACAAACTTTTCCACACAGCATTTTGTGCAGGTGGTACAGCTTTCTTCACCAACAGTTACAGTCCTGACGCCATGCGATTGCATGGTACAAATTGTGGCGGCTGCTGATTAACCCGAGCAAAACTCAGGCTATACCACCATCTTAAGAAGGAGTTTCGCACTTATCTCTTATCTCCAAATGGAAAAAGTCCCTATCCCCTGGCTCCAAAAGGTATCATAACTCGGTCTCTAGTTCGACCGCAGGTTCCAATGGTCAGCTTAAATACAGCAATTTGCAAAGGCAATGACGTGTACAGCCTACTATTTCCACTCTTCCGCTGACAAAACAAACTCCCAATCCCCCAGAAAGCCACTCTGTATAAGATGTTAGTACGTCCAGGCTGCCTCTACGGGACACAGGTGTGGTACAGCTACGTCTCTGAGAGACAACTTGCACTACTCCAAGTGTTCCATCCCAAAAAAGTCCGCGCGTTACTTTATGCCCATGGTTTATAAGGAACGTGAATACTCACCTCGAATCAAGCATCCCGTTCGTGAAAAGTTTCACGCACATGCTCAGTATAAGGTTCCCCCTAGGCACCTTAGAATACGATAACCACTTGATCAAATCCCTACCTGTCCCAAACGTGAGTAGCTAAACCAACTACGACAATCCCAGTCATATCCCAGGATCCCTGTTGCCCGCAAATCTTCTCTATCCCGAACCCGAAGCGACATCAGCAAAATACCAATTGGTTCTATCTGGACAATCTGAAATAAGAAAAAAAGTGTGTCTACTATGGCTTTCATTTATCTAATGCTTTCTACTTTGTCTTATGTCCTATATGTCCCAATTAAAATTCTATGAAACTATTTTATAACTGTTAATATTCTATGCAATATTCATTTTAAC
Organism: Rhynchophorus ferrugineus; assembly: GCF_030347505.1. Lineage (NCBI taxonomy): Eukaryota > Metazoa > Arthropoda > Insecta > Coleoptera > Curculionidae > Rhynchophorus > Rhynchophorus ferrugineus. The sequence goes on from NW_027472580.1 coordinate 50,972,824, forward strand.
TCTAGATTCACTAATTAACGTATTTATTACCTGCAATATTCAGTTAGTGCCTTATTGAGTAATGCATTTACAAATGAAACCTGAAATTAATTCAATATAATGATATACCATGTTTCCAGAACCATATCAATTAATAACAGTCCCTTAAACAAAAATGCTTTTTCTTGTTTTCTTTTTTTTACCAGACATCAAATTAAATCAATATTGTGATATCCACAATCTGAATATCTTGTAAGTAAAGAAAACAGACGATTTTTTAACTCTCGAATTTTGTTAATCTATTTTGGGATAAAATTTCCACATATTAAAATCTATTAAAAGTTTTTTTGCACATAGGTCATCAAGATGTTTAATGTAATGCCTGCCGCTATTTGTAAATTTGTTTTAGAATCAGACAATATATTCCTTCTCATTTTATTCTAGTTAAAAAGAGACAAAATGCTGTCTGACTACTTCAAACACGTAAACGAATAAGCCTGTCAAAGTCGTCCGGTTTTCAGAAGTATGCAAAATTCTTGAAAGCAATAGTGATAAGAGGTTATAACTCTAACCTATAAACTATTGTGGCTATATAATTAACTGTAGTTTTTAGATGTACTATAATGTTAAAATAATTTATATTTAATGATGATTTTTGTTCAGTTATGTATTTAGATTAGAATTTTGTTGTATGTCAAAGCCAAATTGAACTAAAATGCAAAGTTGATGCGGCAACATCGCGACGCTTTGATATCACAAATTTAAATGACGTAAGTACAAAATAACTTTGAACAGACTATATGTCGGGTTATTCTTGCGCAGATGTATATACCTTCGTACAAAGGGCACATTAACTTGTTTTCTTTGCAAAAATGTAAAATATAACTTTACGTGGCCATACTATTCTTAATCATTTTTTATCCAAACTTGGCATAATTCTTTTAAGGAACATCCTTTATTTTATTTTATACACTTAAAAACCGTTTCCCCGGTGAGATTCGGTCCCAGTCCTAGTTATTGTGGGCTACCCAAACTCTTAGCCCGCATAGTTACCCGCTTAGTTTGTTTATATATTTTGTGTCACCGACCTAACGGCTATACGAAGTTGCTTGATTTGGGCGTTTTTCGTTTTACTGCAATAGTAATATTTGTAGCGCATATTTTGTGTAATATGTAATATGTAATATTACACAATTGTAATATTAGGCCTAAAATTTCTTCCTCGATTCAGACTTTTCCCGTGCCAAATTTCACGCCTCCAGGTACCCCCGTTTTCTTTAAGAATGGAGGCAAAATTTTCGTTAAGTCGATTAATATATAGATTACATGATGATGAATTTTGATGGGAACAACATTATTTCCACCAATAAAATAAGTATTAAGATATTCTCCCTGTGTACCATTATTTTCAGTCTAAAACGAAATATAAACCATCAATTAACTATTAAACCGGACTATCGTCCATCTTTGTGTTAACCATCTAAATCCTATTTCATAATATCCTTTTTCTAATCAAGGTCTAGCTGGACTAGACCACACCAAGCGGTAGGGCTCCGAACCATGGTCTTCGACAAATCTACCGATTGGCGAATAGCCATCTTAGGGACCATATCCTAGAAGACATCCAGTTTTAACGTGCCTTGTTACTGCTCTGAATGAGTCGGTCATTCATCATCAGGTTTTACACAGTTGTATCGATACATTTAAAATTACAATCACGAACATAATGTACATCCATACCGTGTGGGATTCGAACACAAGACTATCGCAACAGTAAGAGTACCTGTCGCCTTAACCATTGCGGTTTACAGCCGTTAACTGTGTTATTCTAAAGACTTCAAAAATTATTTTCAAAGAAACAATAGCCAACGTCTTCATATTGTCTCTTATTATATATTGATTTTATCGGTAACACTGGGTAATAATTTAAATTATGTTCGTGATATAAGCATATTCTACTGTCCAAATTCTTGATTCTTCAAGTTATTAACATATAGGGCGCCCAATGTTTAAGTATGATTTTAATTAAATAAAAGGGAGCTTTGGTTACATTTTAAATGGTGTTTATCACATGTATTCTTTTATTAATTTTTTTTTACCCATTTAACTGAATTGATCTTTGACACATCATTGAATTCCTTCCATCATTACTCTGATTGTTATGGGCCAATTGATATAAATATTTAACTTTGAATAATCCTTTAGAACGGAAGTCAATCGAAGTTAAATCATACAGCAGGCTAATTTTTATCAACGAAATAAGAAAATACACAACAAGGAAATGTCTCCTGTCAGAATTGCCCTTATGGACTGTATACGCGTTGTTCTTTGATATAGTGCTTTTATTAACCTTAATCTGTCAACAATCACGCTTCTTACCACACAAATGGTACCAAATTTAGATCTTGTTATAATTTTGGGACACTCGTTATAAACTATATTTATATTTGCCTAAATTAACTGTCCGTTGTGTACTATGACTCACTATTTTCTGTCTTAATAACAGGATATTTTCTTTGATTCTTCTATAACTACGATTAGAAACCTGCCAGATAGCTGCAACAATAGAATAACGAAGAAAAGACCGTTAGATACTATTATAATCCCCGCGTGAATATCCCCGTTTGACAATTAAAATTTCTAAATTGACCGATGACAAGTTCCGTTTGTTGCCTTGAGTTTGTCAAGGCAATCTAGATATTATTTTTAGATCTAAGTTCGACTATTAAGGATGAGCAAACATTTCTCATGCTGCACATGGTTTTATATTTCCTATTTGTCGGCACAATAATAATAGCTTTGTCTCTATTAACAGGGCGAATGAACAATCGTAGAACAGAAAACAGACGAATTCAGTAATTTGATTACTACAAATACAACTGAATATTTGAGAAAATCATATTAAAATTTGTTTTTATTATATAAAATTTGTTTAATTTTACAGATTTACATTATTTTATAAAAGTTGGTGTTTTTCAACGAAAGTGTGGTTTTCACATGTTACATGCAGCGCATGTTAATCAAAGTATTAATTTAGAATAATACTGGAATTTCGTAAAAATGAGGTAGGTTTAAGATCAGGAACCAAATTTCGATTTTTACAAAAGAAGTTAACCGATTATCTGGCAAATCGCGCGCTATCCGCTGGACCAATAAATAATCACATGTAGTAATGACCAAAGAATAAGGTGTTCCCAAACAATGTTATTTCATTTCATTATTTCAACAAGTCTTTTCTGCTCATAATACATTTTGTTTCATCGAGGCTTCTCTTCAACGATTCTTGATATGTCATCATCATTCTATATATTATTTATCAATTGAACTAATCACCAAAAATATAATATCATTCCGTTGCACTTTTTTTTGCAAACGCACCTCTTTGTCCATAAAACCTCTTTCACAAAAAAATTTACACAAGCAATGCAGTAAACTAGTGTTTCTTATATAATATTCACACAAAAGTTTCCTTTCGAAGATGATCCTTATAGTTATTTCCAATATAAGAGATAAAAACATAGAAAAAAATATCGGAACATAGAGTTTTAGTTTAAATATTATGAATAGTGTGTTGCCAATATAGCATATTTTTAATTAATGTATATGTCCCATTATAAATTAAAATTCGTTATAATTACACCTTTCTGAGTCCTTATTTTTGAGTTTTATTTAACAATAAGTATCAGAAATAAAAAATTTACCGTAAAGAATTAAATATATACATTTGAGCATTAACACAACACAATATATACAAAATTGTTAATGTTAACTATCAAATACTTCTACATCAAAAAGTAGTATGTTGAGTAATAAAAGTTTCCCCATTTTTCGAATTACCAAATATATTAATAGTGCGCTTTATTCCCTCACTCTAGTCACGTCATTTTATCGACCCTTCTAGCCTTTTAAGTTAGTGTAAGTTATTTTGGTGGTTTACAAGACAGTTGGGTATAATGACTTTTTGGCCGCTCATTCAAGACCCCATGTATTTCTCCCCTTCATACGGTAGTTTAGTCGGTGTTATATAAAAATAGTCATCTACAGGGTCTGACATATATTCTATTTATACCGTTTTATTTTTTTAAATGTGGTTGACTAATCCTAACGAAAACATTGTAAATAACAGAGCGCCAGTGTAATTTTTTTTAAAATCAGATATAATTAATTGAACGTTGTATAACATATATATGATATGATGTAATAGTTAAATTGTTATAAAGATATATAATTAGTTATATAGTCTGAGTAACACCTTATTTCTTTGTAAAAAAATGTGGAAAGAAAAACCGCATATATGTATCAACTAATTATTATTATTTCTTTGTTGTTCTTTTCCCGGAATTAATGTTCGCAGTGATGAAATTGACACAGCGTCACTTACAAAGTACTATTACTTATCTATTCTAATGACGGTTCTAACCATGTTTTCGAAACAAAATGTTACTGATATATGTAGCTTATATCTCTGAGAGTTAACACTAAGACTTGGTTTCTCATCGAGTCTCAACAACAACATAAAATATATAAGAACATATAAATTATGTTTATGATTGTAATTAGTCACGAATGTAACATCCGACTTGGATAATGACCCCAATCATTCCAGTAATGGGACTAAGACCGGATATATTTTGAGGATGTATCTATGTTGATCACCCGTCACTCCATGAGTTAGTCCAATCCAGGTAAATCCTAGCTGGTAAAAACTAATATAAATTGTTTGTTAAATCAGTTGCAGATGTCGTGAACAAATATTATAAATCAAAAAAAATAATGAGTAACATTTACCATATTCATAGTAGCCACTAGTCAGACGGTGCATTGAACCAGCAATTCTGATAAATTATTGAAATCGTTAGCCAACACGACCTGTGCACACCTTGAAGGAACCTGGTAATATTTACAGATAGCAGTGTGGGTTTCCCGCGAGTGATAGTGGTTCGAGAGCAAATATATTTATTTACTTACTATATATCCAGTATTACCACATACTTATTTTCTACATACTTTTTTCGGATACCTTTTGGCAAATAAAATACAACATTAACATGTTTTTAAATGTGTTGTCAAAAATTATATATTGTCATTATCTCTCTAGAATACTTTCGTCTTATATTTTACTTTTGACACATTTGACACTCCATTCGAAATCTTGCATTACATTGTAAATATTATTAAATTAAGTTTTAAGTTTTCTGTATATATAAAGAATTCCAGTACGATGTTATGAGATTAATCAATTATACGGGGCCAACCTATAATGTTATGATCTAGTAGTCAATATCAGGAATTAATAATTCTAATATAACGGAGCAGCATTACCATTTCTTTTCTAAAAGTGTTTGATGGACAAATTAAACCACAAAAGTAATACATCTTGAACCTCCAACCAAATGAAAAACTATTATATTAAGTAGAGATATTTGAAGAAAATAATGTAAATAGAAAGAATTATCAATTTCACAAATTAACATAAAATTTCCCATGAAATTCAAGTTAACATTTTTAGGTACAATTTTGATCTTTAATATTATAAATGTAATATGAACAACCTTTTAACGTTAAATACGTTAATAAAATAATTTTGCAACGAGAAAAAGATAAAATAAAACAATATATAAGATAACTAATATAATTTATTTAGCAATATATAAACGTTACAATAAGAAACCAAAGTGTTACTTCTTTAAAAATTGCCATTTTGATGGACACGAGTTTTTTCCACACTATGAATTGCATGAGTAATGAGTATGAGTTTTAGGCGGAATATTCCATCTAAGTGCATTCAATGTGTCCTTGATTGGTTTTGCTTTATGAGATGGAGCGTTACCGTGCTGTTAAATCACTGTCTTCCGGTGTAATTCAGGACGTTTTTCGATCAATTCATGATTTAAATTGATTATTTGTTATTCGTAACTATTTCAACAGGTTTCAACAGTTCCTAGTACACTACGTCACTCTGGTTCCACCTAACATGGAGCATTGTCTTGCGACCAAAACGATTTGGCATTGGAGTCGATCGGTCGGCTCCACCACCATTTTTGCTTTCAAAATAAGTGCACTTTTCATCATCCGACACTATTCAATGCAGAAATGGCTTCCGATCATGCATTTCAATCTGTATTTCACATTCAATTTTTCATATGCTGTCATTCAATTGATGTGGTAGCCATCTTCCCCTCATTTTTCTCATAATCGGTCACTAATCGTTTCTTGGGCCACATTAACGCTTTTGCCAGTTGATTTCGAGTTTGAGTTAGGTCTCCTAATAACTCTCGCAGTTTTACATCTTCAAACTTTTTCTGTCTACCAGAAAGTTTTTTGTCTTGCACATCTAAATCAACACTTTTGACCTTCTGATGAAATAAGAAAAATAATGCATGCAAAGGCAAGATTTCAAACACGAAACGTGACATTTTTGATATGAAGATGTAAAGATGTGTAATTCTACTTTCGCAAAATATAATTTGATGTGTATTAATAATTAAATTAATGATTTAAATCTTAATGTCATTAGAATTAAATGACATATGTGTCAAATCATAACATTGCATATTTAGGAATGTTCGTCTTGTCGGTTGGAATGTGTGACTGTCGAAAAAAAGGTGTACGCAAACTCGACTATTTTTGTGGAAGGAATTCGCATGGGATCAGTACCGTCTGAATAAAAACTTGTTTAATTCATGTGTTATATAATACTACATGTGGTCGACGGGAGGATGGACAAGATATTAGGATAGAAAAGAGAAAGAGACGTCGTCGTGGTGGCTTATAACAGAGAACCGCATGGTACCAATCCACCAGCGTTGCCAACCTTTGAAATTAATGTAGATGTAAAAGTGGTGGCCTAAAAGTTGGTAGCGGTCACTACATATACTTAAGTCTAGCGACATCTGTTAGGGAATCAGGTACACCTGGTAGTTATTACATACAAAATCTATTTTAGTACTAAATCTAATAGTAAACAGGTGGGATTCGAAGACCCACGAAATGTTGCTGTGAACTAACCTAAAGCATTACCCGTTACGTTATCGCGTCAGATATTATAAATAAACTTTATTAATTAATTCGATTCAGATTTCATTGATGAGACTGTGAACGTGATGAGTGTATGATTGAAGAATTAGCGTATGTTCACATAATAAGCTCTAGCCAAACGTGCGTTAAACGCTTGTCAGGTGAGTATACTCTTAAGGCAAGCGTTCATTTGCATGTATCGGATACAATGAACGCATCAAACGAATCTCCAAATGCACATTGTATTTGGACTCTCTCGATTTGCAGCATTATTACGTGATTGCGATTGAAGCTATGCCAGGATGGCACGAAACTTTTCTTCGTCGCTTATTTTTTCGATTCAATTAACAAATAAAATGAGATTTAAATACACTTAAAAGTGAAATTTCATAGGGAATTTTATTTATACCACTTCTATTCGACAATTTAATAATACAAAGTAATCTATTGTTAAATATTGTCACTCACAATAATTTTTTATATACAAACTAATTTTATTATCATACCAATTTTAATACGATCAGACAGTATAAATAAAATAAATAATCTTCCCTTACATTAAAGATAGGACAAATAAAATGTAATTACAACGAAAGTGATACAGACTAATCTTCGTACTTCGTTTAAATTAGTATAATTTACCAGCAAGCGAGAGTAACCATGAAAAAAACCACTACTTTATGTTAATGTAACTTCGGCAATGTTGGATGGTACGCCATCTGAAGAGTGGTAAATTGATGTTTTGCGCCATAAAGACTCAGCAGTTGGGTCTCATTGATTCCAGTTAAGGAAATTGCAATGAAGAAAAACTATATTTATTGTCGTTAATTGTCCTCGGAAGTGGATAGACCAGTGACGTATCAAATATGAGAGAAATGGATTAAATTAAATTAAGCAAAACATTTTAATAATATAATTTTTTCATATCGTAAACAAATATTATACACTATCATTATACAGTATGTTTTCAAATTAATTGTTATTATTCCATTATTTTAAGGTACTTTACATTTTTCTTCAAGTATGAATGCTCACTTGATTTATATATTTACATGTCAAAATCGATGGAACATCGTTCACACAGCTTTGAATGACCCTCAGCCGCATTTTTCTTCAAATTGAAGAAAGAGAAGTAAAACCTGGCGCAAATGCGACTGGTCGGTACTAATTAAAATATTTCCAACGCACTGAACAAAATGTTTGTTCCCACTTACTGAATATTGAAAAGTGAAGCCTGTCAATAAGGCTTTAACAACGAAGTTGGTTACAGTTCTGCCCGATGCGATTTAATACACAAACACCATGTGTTGTAAAACAAATTATAAACGAGATTAAATGTTTTCCTAACTCTTACTTGCACTTATATTGCAATGTCACCGACTCTATATTAATTATGCATAGAGGAAACTGAGGATATGTAAGCAACATAAAGAGTAAATCTATAGTTTAAAGTACTAAAAAATACCACCAAATAATGCCAAGCTGAGCCGATAGATAATGCATGATAATGCAATCTGCATTTATGTGTATGTTGAGCATCTGAGTCATTTAGTCGACCTTATTTAGTAGCCATCACCATAAACTTCAACTAGACTAAGAGATGCTTTGAATTATTCCGAAGAAATTTCTGGATAAGCTGTTATATCCTAGTTAATTAGATGGATTAGAAAAACTTTATTGTCTCCCTAGAATAAGCAAACCGCATGGGTCGGTTTGTTTTATGTAGGAACGAAAACACATTATTTTACACAAGCAATTTTATTTCAATAATATGAAGTGGCAACTTGTTGGATCGGTTGAGGAAGAAACAATAATGCGATCTGTTTTTTGTATTTAAAAGAAATCTTATAACATAATTACTCGTCACCACTTGAAAGCAAACACAGCCAGTGCCAACTAAAACTCAGAGTTGATACGGCAACATTCCGACCTTTTGACGTCACAAATTAAGATGACGTATGTACAAAACTTCTTTGGATAGACTATAAACAGTCTAGACGTCGCAATGTTGCCGTATCAACTCTGAGTATAAGTTTAGTTTGGCTTTGGCATACAACGAAATTCTAATCTAACAAAATAATTAAACAAAAATACTGTTATCAAATATAATTTATTTTAACATTATAGTAGATCTAATGCATATATTAACGAAGGATTTAAAAGTACAATTATTAACACAGTTATTATAGTTTGTACGTTAGGGTTGTGTTGTATTATACTTACATTGAACTATTTTCCATACCACCTATGAGTTCTAGGTGCGTTTTTTATGTAGTTGTATCCTCTGGAGGTCTAATCCACCTAATTAACAATTGTATATCCAAGTAATATATTTTACTTTCATTAAAGATCATATTTACCTTTTACGCTTACTTCTTGCGTCCTTCGGCTCAGCGTTTCATTGTAAAGACATATTGATATAACTGCATTTCTTAGTTTCCTGTTAGCATCTGTATACATGTTTCTTAATAAAACTAGATTTAATCACTGCATTCTTCTTAATGCATTTGCCATATCTGCTAAACAGTTACTTTATCTTTATTATTTATTCTTACTCTTTGTTCTTTGTCTCCTGACACATTTTAACCAAATGCTCATGTATATTCTAAACAATTACAAACATATCTACAATAACATTTCCTACAGTTATCATATATAAATTCTATACTCTTCGTTACTTGTTTCCACTCTCATCACCATGTCTTAGAAATGCCAGCATTGAATCATATCATATCCAAAAAGTTTCATTTAAGTGAATAACTAAGCTGTTAATTTCCAATCTATCTCGCATTTTTTGAAAATTCCATCATTCCATCATATGCTTTTCAAAACTGTATACTTTTATTTATAAGTTCCATTAGACCTCTTCGATACTTCTTATTGTTCAAAGTAAGTGATAATAGACGCAATCTGTTTTGTCTGGCTTCGGAATTTTCAATCAGGTGAATAACAAGCAGCGATTGGAAATTTAATCAAAACAAGCAAAGTATTAAAATAACGTTTGCCGGTTTATAACCTCTTATCACTATTGTTTTGAAGAATTTTGCATATGTTTTACAGCCAGACGACTTTGGCAGAGTGGGTCGGTTACACGTTTCGAACTTACCAGACAGCATTGTGTCTCCTTTTTACTAGAATAAAATGAGAAGGGAAATATTGTCTGATTCTAAAACGAATTTACAAATTGCTTCGGGCAATACATTAAACATCTTGATGACGTATGTTTAAAACTTCTTTAAACAGACTATACATATATGTTATATGTTATATACAGATATAAAATATTTCGAATTAATATATGTTTCGAATTTTTATTACTCAAGGGTATGTTTTACTACAACATCGAATTTGATGCCTTTATAATATATTAATATACTACAATAAAATAACTAAATAGGTTTTATACATACATAGTAAATGTAATATAGTATGGCGGTATTATTATTATAAGCACTCTTTATTGTTGGGTTAAGTCATCATTAAAAATATAGTTATAATTATTCACGTTATTTATCTGATGTATTTTTTACAGTTCTCAATGTTTTTTTTATGTTACGCCATTGACTGTTGTTTTTAATGCACAAAGGCACCGTATGACCATATCAGTGTAGTTCAAGGATAGTTCAGTAACTTTCTTTAGCTGGGCAATTGTTGTCGCAAAATATATTGCCGTTGCGAGTTTTCTGCTAAATAAAGTAGCAGACCAGAAGAAATGTCCTCTCTCGGTCCGCCGAGTCATCGTTCTGCACATTGTTTACGACGGTTGTTGCTTTAGAGTATGAATTATGATTATATTTTAGGTATTCTCAATCACAGGAAGGCATGGGAGGGAATATATTTTCTATATATTAGTGTTACAAGTCTTTAGAAGATAAGAAGAGTGATGAGAGGTTGGGTAATCAGTATGTTACATAGTACAGCTTTTCTAATTCCTCACTACAAGGCATTTTCGAATATTAATGGATGCAGATTTCAATTAAGACAAAAAAATAAAGTAAATCATAAGTGTAGAAAAGAGAAATCTATTAGTTTTGCATTAAATTGGCGGCTTGCATTAAAGTGGTTTACAATCCTTGGAGGAGATTTTTCACAAGCAGTTGGTGCCAAATTTTGACTAATGTGTATACATACATAATACCTCTATTTAGGATTGCTTTTGCGAAGGTTCATTGACGGTCGTATAGGTTTTAGTGATAATCTCGACAAATGAATAACAAAACTGTTTTTGCTTGGCGTTGCCGCAAGCGATCCAATTATTATCGCCAGTCTACCAACTGCTTCAGAAATCAGATCAATTTTGCTGTGATTCAGAGATGAAAATTTCCATGAATTCTTTTTTAATTGAATTCGTATGGATCCAGCTTATCTTTGTATCCAGCTTTTTCTAAAGGTTTTCAAAACGGATTTTTGTGCAATGTCTAGCTAATGTCTAATAGAAGATATGATAATATGATGGTACGGCTTGGCCATTTCTATTATTCTATACATATTTTCAACAATTTGCTTTAAAGAATGTGGTGCATCTTTGATATGAACATTATCGGAGTGAAATGGCGAATTCAAAACTTCTCTTGATGGGCTGTGTTACAGCATCAGAACCATAAATACTATTCGCATTTGCAACCTTTCATTTTAACCTTTATGAAAGAAAAATCGAAGAAAAAGTATTATAGTGTACTTTCTCTTTGATGGTGTCTGACTAACTATTCACTCAACATTAGTCACAAAGGACTTTTACAACTCGAAATACTAATAATGATGTACTAAATTAGGCCTAATATATCTGATCGTATACTAAAAATAAATCAATACTCAATCTACTAAAATTAAATGTTTCTATAGCCTTATCATAATTAACCCACAATTGCTCAATCAATCGAATAATGAATCAATTAATTCAGCTATACATTGTGTATTCATTTAAATAATTAATTAAGGATACATAATAGGACATACAACTATATAATAAAAACAGATATAATTTATTATTGAAATATTTATAGATCATAGTACAACGCTTTAATAAAAAAATATATTTCTGATGGCCTATTAACGTCGATAATATAATGTACCCAAATTTTAATTGCTAAAAAGTAGGTTTTTAATAACAATTTATCATAATTTATGTTGATATAGTTTGACAAAATTGATTATAAATATTAGTTATTTTATTTATGATAAACATTTATTTACTTATTTTATGTTTATTGCTTATTTTTATTTAAAACACATTTGTATATCATTCCGAACATAGAAAAGGTATCAAAAACAAGATTTTTATACAGAGCGGCCTATTTGTTCAGAAAGAATTTGTAAAGAAAGCATGTTAAAGACCAATTAATGGTCTTCTGGGATGATTTTTAAAGTTGGTCACTCACCAGTCGGTAGGCTTAATGCTGAGGACCGTGGTTCGGAGCCCACGTTAAACTTTATGCCCAGTCCAGATAAACCCATAGTTGGTAAAAAGATACTTTAAAATATATATAAAAAAATTCTGCGTCAGACATCTGTATTTTATTTAAATATTTATTCAAATGTCAAAACAAAATCTTCATAATATATGATATATTTAGAGTGTTACACTATTATTAAAAGAAAAGTAAACAACATCACATCACCAGCCAATTGCATCAGTCCAAATATTTTCGGTTTCGTTACAAAAAAGAAAACATGCCGAAGGCCTAATTGGGTATTGTGAACTGGCAGAAAGTAACAGAATCCTTTTAAGGCTAATCTTACCGAAAGATCAGCTAACGGCTATCTGCCAAATAAGACGAGAACGATTTCAATTTTAAAGTTATTTATTATGAAATCGCTTTTGAGACGATGTTATTGATTGTATCGAAAAGATATACATAAGACGGAACTCCACAGACTTTGCACAAATACATATTAAATGCGAGGTAGGAGATAAACTCTGTCTACAGCCTTGGTATATTTTATAACTGACATTTTATGAGTGCATTAACTTGAGAGAGCTATTAAAATTATGGTGCTAAAAATTCAACTTAATTATTAATGCACATTGAACTGTAAATAAGTATATACATTGTGATATTAATAGCAAACGAACTTTGGTTTTGGGGATTTTAAAAATTTGGATATATACTAGTTTCTAAAGAATATCTCTTACTGAGTTGGTTACGCTAAAAATGAAGTGTTGTATTTACAGTTAATTTAGGCTATATATAATTCGATACTGTATGCCACTATCGTGATTTATACAATATGTATACAGTGCCGATCATAAATAAAGTATCTTATTTAGTATAATTTCGTGTTAATATTTTTTACTAGATTATCCTTAAAACTATTATTTGGATGAGTTTTGCAAAAACGGAACAGCAGAAGATCAGGAGGTGCCAAATTAATTCAGAAAAACTATGTTAGACAAAAAACCAACCAAACTACTTCTTTATTCGTCTGCCACTTCTTCGATAGCTCTCATAGCAAACTGCCATTGTAGCCCTTTTTATTTGTTTATTGTTGCTAATTCATTCTGCGCTCTGGTTGCTCCCAGCAGCGAATGAAATCCTTTACTTTATACCACTTAATTTGTTTGCACTAATTAAAATTTAAGTGAGCCAAAGCGATCTTCCATATGGGTCTTTCTATCTAGAATTCCCAATCTTACGAATTCTCGCGAATTGTGAGTTTAACGAATCTAATTGAAAGAATCAAAAAGTAAAAAAGGATTATAGCACCTTGGTTCGACCTAATTAAGGTGGCAGGTATGTCACACCTACTCCCAAAGTATACGGAATTTGCCAATCACTTTGTCTTCTAGCCAATGGTCAATCATAAAGGTTTTTCCATTTCCCAAATAAGCCAGAGGTAGCGGTCACAAGTCATGATCAAATACTGATCGACAGAGACCACCATAAAGCTGTAAAAATGCAGATATTATAAAAGCGGCATTTGGAAGATGACTATTAGAATTTTACAAACATAATTTACATTTTTACTCATTTATCTCTTCGATATATTTCAACAATTCAAGTGCTTTAAATGATCAAGTGAATGCCCATAGCAAGGTTTGAAGCCTTTATTCATTTGGGTTCTCATTTGGACCGTCGTCTAAAATAATCAGATCAAATCCAGCAAACCACTACGAAGAGCATATGGAAACACTGTTATTTCTTCGGTATAGATCACGTAAATTATCAGTCTGAATTAATATCATTGTGTATCAGGTAATGGTTTATTCCCTTGGCTATATAGTTCGCAAGTATAGTTTTTTTGCTCAAGGCGATCAAGTCAGAAAGAAATAAATCCATCGAAAAAACAGGTATTTACAAACTGGAAAGTGTATAGAAAGTTCATACAATGATCTTCCGGCATCAATGATAATATCATTCGATCTATTATCGCCACCCATAATGTCATGGTGTACAATTAGCAGTTCTGCAGCTAAAGATTATTAATATAGAAATAACTACATTTGCAAACAAAAAGTTAATTAGTTTCCATATGTGCACGTGTCATTTTTATTTTTAAAATAAATATGTATTCACTCTAACAGATACTCACTATCAAAATATCAATGGTTTAATATGAATTTAGTATTTATGACAGGTACAAATTGATTTCTCCACTCATGCTGTTATAAAATAACGACCTTTGTTCCACTTTTTAGAATGCATTGATTTGTAGATTTCCGTGTTTTAATTATAATATTATCAAGATCTTAAAGGTTTCTTTCATATAGAAAATGAAAGTAAAATATATTGTCGCGTTGCCTTCTAACTGGACGTAATATAAATAGGATGGATAAAATATTATACAGGCAGAAACTCATTAAATGTTTTATGCTTGGTTGCTTTTTAAACGGAAGTATGAAGACTACTTACTCCGTGCGTCGAATAAAATACAAGCGGTGACTAGATAGTATGAGACGATCCTGGGCAGTACTCGGTTCACTTCGGCTGTTCTCGTGACACTGTACAACGTTGCCGTTTTGTAAGTGATTGAGAAAGAGAACCAAAACAGATTTGTAAGTTGCTCTATTGAATATATGCTATATTAGATGAAGCTCGAACCAATATAGACAGTGGCGATTTGGAAGGATTAGGTTTATAGATTCGTGTAAAGATTTCTAGAATATTCAGTAAGCAAATAAAATGAAATTCATAAGTACAAGAAGTTACATTGATGCTATAGGTGTTGAGGAAAATTGTAAATTACTTAAAAAATAGTGGAATGTGTTTTACAAAAGCTGTGATAAGAAGAGGCGACTTGTAGAACGGTGATATAAAATGATACTGAGGGTTTTTATTAAACTAAGGATTCCGAAAAATACGGATATATCGATATTTTCTGTCGAGTATCGACTTAGGTATAAGTATTAAAGACTTAGAGTTTTCGAAGGAGAGGATCGAACATTTCCTTTAGGCTTTCTCCTCCCATCGGTTATCAAGTAAATTTTGTTTGAAAAAGTAGAACTGGAGTAGAACATATTCGATACATATATCGAACTTTTGTTTTGAGACTTTTCTTTCGTAATACATTTTGCGGGGTTATACATGGATATACATAGTCGTTGTCCCGTCTGAAAAGCTTATAGTTCTAATAACATTGTTTTTGAGTATCGCCTGTTCCTTTCTCCATCAGTTTGCCTTTGTTGGTCTGCCGTATGGCACTATAATGTTTCTACCCAAATTTTCATAATATCCTTGTATGGAATGGTTCCCAAAGTTTGGTAACTCCAAATTTTAATGGTATCTTTGATACTTATGCTGGGAATCCACATACTAGCGCTGTTTTTCAAAGCATTTGAGCACCTTCAATACACCTATTGTGACCTCATAGCTCAGCTGCTTACTTTAATCTGAACTCCAATTAACTACATCAATAAAGGCTTCAAATAACTATGGAACGATTGCCAATCCAACGTCAACTTGCCTTCTTTTGCAGATAATTAATTTGATTCTGGTTAATTGAACGAATTCAAAGGAAAACAGATTCAGGAAGACAGAACATTCAAAAGATGGTCTCTCCGGAATATTTGTTTATTCTTGTAATATTTTTATTTTATTTTCTATAATAAAAAATATTTTGAAAATTAATTTTTTTTTGGATTTAAAGATCTTTTTATTGGTTTTAGTATATTATAGTAGATGATATTTGTATAAACAGACATAAAACTCTTAATTTAAAATAATAGATTATATCCATCCATTATACATTTTCTTCTTATTCGTTCCATATATATATATATGTATATATATATATATATATATATATATATATAATATATATATTGAATAATTATATTCTTGAATTATACATACAATTTTCAACTGTCAACTGACAACGTGGCAAAATAATGTCTGGCCTGGCGGAATTGTTGACAAGAAGACTCTTGTTAAAAAGCATCCTGTATTTAAAGTTGATAGACTCATGGAATGATTATATCCCTTGTCCTGTTGCATATATAAAGCTATATTTCGTTTATTTAATAGTATATATTACAGGTTTGAACATAGTTTGAATGATAATGTCCTAACGATGCGAGGAATATAAATGATTATAATACATTTTTAATTCCAGACTGGTTCAGGCGCCAGTGTCATATTGACCGTCTCTACATCGTCAACAGCGATATCAGATACGCTCTCTACAAAATGACACTACGAATTATGTCAAATTAAGATGGATTTATGTTTTCCATTCGGTCAATATACACAATAATTGCATGACAGCAAAAATTGATGTTTGAATTTGAATGATATCGATAGTGATTATCTAAGAATAATAATTGTAATTAATAATCAATTACAATTAGATTGTATTGGAGTTCAACCCATCAATTTATATACTCTAATAAGCGTTGAAAAAGTTCGCTGAAATAATCGGTGAAATTTTAAAATAACGTCGAATATGTAGTTTATATTAGATGAAACTCTTTGCATTCGTTGAATAACCTTATTAGTAAATCAAGTTAAAAAGAAAATAACTCAGCTGTTATTGGAAGCTGAATATTTTTATTAGACAAGCTTCACATATCTAATTATTTAACTTTATTGCAGGTATGTACATGCTGATTCCTCATGATATATCACATAAACAAGTAAGTATGTTATATTCTAAGTCAGTATATATAAACCAAAAGTGTGATATCCGCATTAAATCGTAAATAACAATAATTTTACAAATTTTATTTAGAATCAATGCATTCACACTATTTTGGATAATAATTTTTTATCTCGATCACATATAATTTTAGAACCTTGAATGCGACGAAGACTTTTGAAATCGAGCATTCGCGTAGTTGAAAAAGTGCAGCGCAGATTTTTATGAACCAACTTATTATACTTCTACATATTCATTATGTTCATCAACTAGTACTTTAGATCATTATCGTCATTGTTTATAATCGTCCACATTTTTTCAAGCTTTAGCTACTTTACACTCATCACTATTATTCTACTATAAACATTCTTAAACTATTAGGTTTTTGCGCCATGGGATTTGATCCAGGCATTTCTCATAAAATAAAAATTTAATAAAATAACAGTTTTCCATTTATTATTGTAGTATATATACTACTAAGTTATTCAGTTTACACAGATACTAATCATGGAGCATGGTTTGATTTGAACGGAAACGTATAGCTAAAGGTAATGCTGCTTCGTCATATCTGTTGGGGCGATTTACCCGCATTTCGGTTCATCAAATAATATACTGTATTTTGAACTGTTTATGGACTTCATTCACTTATTTTAATTTTTACACACTGCACATGTTACCTTAAACGCTAATATTCTCGTTCTTTCTCTTTATGTTTTCTGTTTTTTCCACTTATATATAAATTTAACCTAACTTTTTGCAAATGTCAAACACTACGACTAATCACATCGAGGACATCGGAACTATCTTACCCATCGAAGAAAGAACTATTGCCGATCGACGTGTAAATCATATATAATTAAATGTGTTTTTACATATAAAGACGCAACATACCCCCCACCTTGAAAGGATGTCTTTCAAAATAAAATAATATCCAACTGTATATTTATACGTCGCGAATCATTTCACTGTTTTTGTTACAATTATCTAGCAACTTTAATGCCCACACCGCACACTATTCCGCACTCTATCCCCACACTGTACTGTAAGGGAAGTATATTTTATCCTATATTATTCTCCAATTTTATCATATCGCATTATTCTGTTCTATGTATTTGCCTTTGTTTGTAGAACATTTAAATATTCAGCACTCCACCTTTACCAAAGATGTTGAAATAACATTTGCAAATGGTGGTACATAGAAAGTCCTATTACAAATTTATTACAATTTTCTTTTCACAAAGTTACCATACAATACAAAGTACGCCCAATTAAAACATAATTTGGCGTTAAAAATATCAATTTATTAGTGCTTGACATAGGCCCCAAAGGCCTTAAAATTAAAATTGATTCAATATGACAGTATGGCATTTAATATAATTATATAATTACTCAGCAAATCCTAATGTTTCCTAAATGTGTTACAAAAACTCACAAGTTGAACAACTCCGTATTTTACAACAATAGCAGTATATCAATTATCACCGTACTTTTTTTAAATTTAAACCATAGATCATTTCAATTACATTCAAGCAAATTTTCAATCCAAAATAGCTAGGCTTCATTAATCGACCAATACATTTTCAACGCGCCTCAATATATAAAATGGACAGTAATTTGTGAAGTCATTGTTCCCAAACAAATAAATACACAAATATAACACTTAAGGAACTTGCGTTCCTTATACCACATTCAATTCATAACAAAATGTCCACAAGTAACAAACATATTTTTATAAACTATTGGAATCTCGGACCAACTGTTTATTATTTTCAACTTCTGGAATTTTGACAGAAACAACACCTGCCGTGATGATGTGTGTAATATCACCTTGATTATTCTTTTCTTTTTTCCAACCCTGGGAGCAACTACTGGCCCACACACTTGCAACCTCTGAAATAAATAAAACTCACATGCTCCATCAACAAATATGATGTCAACCCCAGCTACACACGTCGTGCTTGAGTCGTCAGAAGGGGCACTTATTCCGAATCCACCATAGCAGTATTCCAGATGCGACGCGCAATCCACAAATAGCATAATAAATACCACTTGAACCCAATGGTTGACAATTTCAACTTAATTTGAACCAGAATATTATCCCATGATGATCTTACAAACCATGAGAATATAAATGTATGAACGATGCCTGTACGAGTATTAGTTATTTGCAATTCAAAATCTGATCGGGTAAAACTATTAAAAACATCCAAAAAGCTCGAACAAACAAAACCAATATTGAAATGACTAAACATTTTTACAATTAATTTACTTAATCAATACTTTCAACCACCTTTGTGGATTGTTCTGAACGTTTCTGCAATGCCTCAAATGAAAATTATATATTATTTTTAAAACCCGAAAAACTACCGGTACTGTTAGTGATTTTGTAATGGATCAACGGCCATTGTTATTCATCTTTGTAAATTTGTAATTAATGAATAGCGTACCCTTGTTTGAGACATTTTTGCCGCCGCATTACCCCGAATGCTAGTTATTTCACGGAAAAGACTTCCAGGGTTTATGCGTATTTACTGGAAGCATTTGTAAATCCGTTCATGGGTTAAGGTTCTTAGAAAATATAATATTATCTCAGGATGAGGATGTATACACACTACGTTAGGATTCAGCCAGACCGCATCGTATGAAACCTTCACGTTTAAATGGTCGAATTAGAAAGATCTAATCAAAACTATCGCCGTGATTCACTTCGTTCTAAATAGTTAAATTAATAAACTAGTAGCAAGTACAGTGAGTGCTTTTATACATCCAGGTCTAGCTCAAATCGTCAGCTGTAAGCAATCAACGCAAACTAAGATTAGCGTCAATCTGTGAATCGCTGGTGCTAATAATACAAACAAAAGGGCTCCAAAGGCAGTTTCATTAAGAAACCATCGAAAAGATTCTCCAATATCGATACGAGAACATAATTTGTTAATATTCTTGGTCCAGTGAATTGGATCCAGAACTAGAGAAGAAAATGATTTATACAGGTAGCTTTATTCGGTTTGAGGTTTATCGATTACTTTCAACAACACTTTTTTCCTATTAAAATAGTGAAGTGAATGTTATCAAATCTATTCCATTCTGCATAAAATCCGATGCATTCGTTAAAGTTTATATATAACATACTGTTGGAGGAAATAACACCATCTTTCTTACACTTTTACAAAAACAAATGCTTTTATAAAAATAAATTATTGTTAGAATATCTAGAATGAGTCTTCTGTAATTATATACTAAAATAGAATAATGTTTGAGATAAGAAATCTTTTTTTCAGTCTGTTTGTTATCTAAAAAAAATTATCGATATATTCATGAACTCATTGTCAGTTTAATCTTGTTAGAAACAGAAACAATGACCGCATCGAATGCATATAACATTTGCCATTTCTCTAAAGGAATGGTACGAACGGAGAAGTGTCGACAATTAAACTTGACTGACATAACAAAGCGCCTAGCCATTTCTAGGTACGCATAGATCAAAGTACGTTGCAGTTTATTTAACTAAAAGTACCTATTACGGAAACCGAGGTTGCTATTTGCTGAGAATGTTTCTACATCAGTTATGCTATGCCTAAGCTAGAGTTGTGCTTATAAATAATACAATCGGAAGGTGTAACATGTATTGTTTATCAGTAACATCGCTTATATATATAATATTCTAATTTATATTATTCCTGGAGTATATCTGATTTCTTACGTACCTTTTGAATAATTTAACATTTGTTACGCATTCATGAAGTGATTATCTCAAAGATAGTTCTTACATCATTGTCAAATAACAATTAATAATGTCACTGTGCTAAAAGAGACAATAACAGTAATTTTTAGCTGTAAGGAAGAGATTCTATTCTAGAGTAATGGATTTTATAGACTTATTAAATTTAAAAATATTCCTATCCATTTTTTTACTAGTTATGTGAATGTGCTTAATGAACGTAAAAAAAAAGATCTAAAAAAATGGCGCGACCTCGTTGACACGATTTCAATTTGAAAAACAAATTTGTAGTGTTGCTTTCGTACAAAGTAAAAAAGTGAAACAATATTTTTCACCAAATTATGGTTGCTAGAAAATAAAAACAGATTTTTTTAACATTTCTCTTTTTTTAATAGTTTATCTTGTTCTAAGTGTTGTTATAGGTTTATGGATTAAAGTGTTGTTATAAATATTAAATGGATTTTTATAAATTTATTTTAAAAACTATTAAATTTTTAAAATAAAACACGCGTTTATTTTGTAGGTGTGTATATTTTGCTACCAAATTGTAACGCTTTTCATGTTTTAGACCCGTATTATATAAGAAACTGAACTTGGTTAATTTCAATTTTAAATATAATATTTTTCTTCTTCCATATGCACCATAGCAGAAAAATTACCGATTTTGGAGTATACAATTGGAGCACGTACTTGAATACTTCTGACTACCTCTGACTGTTCTGACTTGAATACCTCTAACTCTAATCCTAATTATTATGCCTCATAGTAATGTTGAAATTTTGTGATTAATCTCTTTTCTAGTACAGAAAGCTCATCAAGTTCTATATAAGTTGATGCAGCACTTGATAATGATGAACAAGTATATTATTATATTCAACTGGCGCAACTATGTAGTATAAAGTATAAAACAACTATAAAGTTTTTTTTTAATTTCCACTCGCACGAACTCACCTAACTTTTCTTTTTTTCTTTTTGATACTAAAAGTTTAGAATACATTTCCTTAGTAATACAATCAACACCAGTCTTAACAACGATTTGCTTATATTTATGTTTCCATATTTAGAATGATGAGCGGAAACATTAAACAGCAGTATGTAAACTTCATTACAGCAACAAATATACCAATAATTTGCGAGCCTCCAACATTCGACATTTTTTCCAAACATTCATACACAAATAACATAATATTTTTCTATTCTAAATGATCGAATAATGTCATCGCTTGAGAGATACATCCTTTTAGATGATGGTATCATGGCAGGTTAATTGGTTTATTCCTTTGTACTTTATATTTAACTGAAACAATATCTTCGACATCAACATGAGATGATGAAAGAAAGCTTTGTGCACAATCAAACTACAACCTTAATAATATTTTTATAGGAGGGTCATTTATATTTTGAGAATTGGCAACACTGTTGTCATGTGAGTTCATCTGACGGTTCCATCGTAAAGTTTGACATTTTTGACGATATACGTACACAGAACATTTTGTCGCACGGACGCTATTTGTTTATTTTATGTTTAGTTGAAAGTTTCGTCCAGGCAAAAAATGGAACTGAATCGTGAACATTTTCATGCGATGATTTTTTACGATTTTCGACGTAGATTATCACAACAAGAGCGCATCAATCAACTTAAGTTGACTTTTGGCGATGAAGCTCCATCAAAAACCACCGTGTATCGCTAGTTTAGTGAATTCAATTGTAGTCGTAGTTCGCTGTCCAGAAAACATCCATGCTGTGTGCGAAATGATTATTGTAAGATTGAGGCATCCCTAAGCATTAGTTTCACCAACATATATGCGATTTTACATGAACAGTTAGCTGTGCGAAAGTTATGTTCGGGTTGGATCCCATACAATTTGACAATCGCTCAAATAAGGCTCGTGTCGATTTGTGCAAAGAAATGCTTAAGAAATTCAATCGCGGTGCTTCGAAAGACGTTTATAAAATCGTGACAGGTGACGAATCATTGATATATTCGTATGAGCAGTCGACATTATAGGTGTTCTCAGATGAACCAAATCCAACAATAGTCATTCGCGCACGAAGTACTTCAAAGAAAATGGTGGTCTGTTTCTTTTAGAAAACTGGTCATATTAAAACAGTGCTTCTAGAGGATCGTAGAATAGTAAATTCTGATTGGTAAACAACCATTTGTTTTCCATAAGTCTTCGGTGAAATAAGAAAAATAAACAAGAGACGCCGGATTGTTCTTCATCATGTCAATGCGAGCTCTCAGACAAGAGACTATTTGAGCACTCAAAACATTGAGTCGATGGGTCATCCGCCGTACAGCCCTAATTTGGTACCCATTAACTTCTTTTTGTTCCTATCTGTGAAGAATGAACTGCATAGTCAACATTT
The DNA here is from genome assembly GCF_030347505.1 of Rhynchophorus ferrugineus. Classification (NCBI taxonomy): domain Eukaryota; kingdom Metazoa; phylum Arthropoda; class Insecta; order Coleoptera; family Curculionidae; genus Rhynchophorus; species Rhynchophorus ferrugineus. The sequence continues at coordinate 50,995,979 of NW_027472580.1, forward strand.
TTTTTCGGCGGAAGAACCTATTGAAGCGTTCAAAATTCATGTTTTGAAGATACCTCATTTGGAATTGAATAAATGCTTTGATAACTGGTTTAAACGTATGCAAAAGTACTTTGAAAAACAATAAAAATATATTAGCAGCTTAACTATTTGTTTTTCTTTCTATTCCCGAAATATAAATAGTGACCCTGATACCACATGTAAAATAAATTTAATGATTTAATGCTATGCTATGATCGCGATTCTAATGAAACTAATACTAATTCATGAAAAATAGTTGAAATTATAGTAGATCACTATGAGGACCAATCCAACATGAATAGATCAAGTGCATTATTCAATAAACAAATATTTTCATTGTTATAGTTCCATTTTCCACAATTGCCACTTGGCGCTTATATCCTATTATGCATTTTACTGAAAAATTGTGGATTTGCTCAAAGGTAAACATTAGAAAGTTCCGACAGTCGAGATATTGAAGTACGGCGCTACTATACATAGCTAATGTTACATATTTACTTGCAAATGGTTACTAATTAAATTGCAAATGAGTACGTGAACAAAGTATAAATAAGCGCGGCTGGTACTTAGTAAGTAAATTAGCTTGTTTAGTTTCCCTTTTTCTAAATAGGCATAAATCATGAAACCATAATTATGAATTCTACTGTTGCATTACGCTTGGCAAGCGTAAACTGAGGTCGATACTGATGCTGTCGACTATTGTGTTTAACAGTTACGCAGTAACCGTTAAAACATATACGCGCCATTAACAGTCACCATTTTTATCGATAACTCATGTGTAAAGAATAAATTGTTTTTTTATGTCCTCACATTCCACTGTAAATAATTCTCTTTTTTTAGATAAATTTATTTTTTTGGCCTATATAATTTAAAAATAATTTTAAAATGTGCAAGTAATGTCATGAAAAGAAGTACGTATTTAGGCTACATGTCTTTCTTTTCATTCAATTCACGAATTCTTATCTCAAAAAGCAAATGATACAACGGAGTCTGTATCTAGACTGAATCTAGAAGAACCATGCTACTGGGCATTAAGCCTATCGATTCGCTTAGAAATTGTCTCAAGATATAACCAAAATATCTATCAAATAATATTGAAAATTTGTATCTACTGTATATATCTATTATTTTTATAAGCATATAACATATTACAGTGACTGTGATACTTCAAGTCAAGTATATTTTGGACACTGCATATTATACATTTTATTGTAATACGCGACAGGAAAGCAGATAAACGGGTAATGACACTGTCGTCTCATTAACTATTAAAGGAGGAAATTCCACTTTACTGTTTATTGCCCTTTTTGGCTGCATTATACTTGTTATCTGTCATCACTAATAAATTTCGACATAAAGAGATCAGTAATAAGCATAATAAATTACTGATACATAATACATAATTAATACATTATAATATGTGTATAATGTACATTATTTATTTAACAGGTCAATTGAAAAGTTCCCGGCCGACCATAGTAAAACATATTTTTTTTGGCAAAATTAGTTTTTTTATTCGAAATAATGCCCTTCAAAGGTGATACACTGATTATAGCGACCCTCAAACTTTTCGATTCCATTTTTGTAGAGATTTGTCCTTTGCTTCAAAATAGGCTTCAGTTTCGGCGATCTCCTCTTCATTAGACGAAAATTTCTTCCCAGCGAGTATTCGTTTGAGATCTGAGAACAGTCGCTGGAGGCCAGATATGGAGAATACGGTGGATGAGGAAGCAATTCGAAGGATTTTTGCCTTCGTTTTCACTGACTTGTGACATGGTGCAATGTCTTGGTGAAGCAGCACTTTCTTTTTCTTCAAATGCGGCCGTTTTTCGATGATTTCGCCTTTCAAGCGGTCCAATAACGCTATGTAATAGTCGCTGTTGATGGTCCTTTTTCAAGGTAGTCAATGAAAATTATTCCATGCGCATCCCAAAATACAGACGCTTTAACCTTGCCAGCCGACTGTTGCGTTTTCCCACGCTTTGGAGCCGGTTTATCGTGTGCAGCCACTCGGATAACTATCGATTCGACTTAGGAGTGAAATGATGGAGCCATGTTTCATCCATTGTCACATATTGACGCAAAAACTCGGGTTTATTACGCTTGATCATCAAACACTGCTCCAAATCATCAACTCGTCGTTGTTTTTGGTCAAAAGTGAACTCACGCGGCACGCACTTTGCACAAAGCTTTCTCATACCCAAATATTCGTGAATCATATCATATTAGTACACATTCAGTTGATATCTTTAGACTGTCCGCTATTTCATTCAATTTCAATTTACGGTCATTTAAAATGATGTGGATTTGTGTCTGGTTTTCCCTTCAAAAAGCAATACTTAATTAACACGCGAAATTCCTTGTTATCCATTTTTTTCACAATAACAAAAGTTGCTTGGTAGTTATAATTCACAAATTAATAATCCGAGAGCTGTCAAATTTATACAGGTAGCTTTTGAGGGTTAGAGCTAACTAAAAAAAAATATGGATTTAATTCTATTAGCTCGATCTGTGTGTCAAGCCGGGGATTTTTCAATTGACCTGTTATTTATTTACTTATTTATTTATTTTTTTACTTATTTATTTATTTATTTACTTATTTAATTAAAGTTCTCGCAAAAGCCTAGTATTATTAATGGTTAAGCAGTTTTATTGGATAGAGTTTTACATTATCTTATGTCGCATTATATAGTATACTGACTGGAGAAATTGATCGAGAATATGGACAAGTTCTTCCAAGCCTATGGTTGACATTGATAATGGATTGGATTATTTTAAATATGCGGGAAGAGGCCGATTTCCTTCCACAAATTGAAGACTTCTTGTGAGTTGTCCAGCAGGTTATTTTTCAATTGATTTTAGAGTCCATGACGAGTCCTTATAGAGGTCAGATGACCACAATTGTATATGTTTTAGCTGAGTAAATGAGGCACTGTAGTAAAGGCAGGTAGATAGATTCTTTCGACATCAAAAAAATGTGAAAATGTGTGTACTGGCCTAGATCAAAAGTCTATTTATGCATGTATGGGAATAACGATTTACACGAGGCAACAGCCTAATGTAAAAGTTGGGCTTTAGAGGCCATAACGTGCTTCAAGGGGGACTCAATCCCGAAATATTTGATATTTGATGTCTATTAATGTTTATATATCTCAACTCACTATTGTCATTCCGTAAAAGTGCCCATGGTGAGTTGTGTTTTTGGGTAATATCTCGACCTTTATGACTTGGAACCTACTTGAAGTTTATGACATACATACAATCAAGGGTATGACCAGTGAAAAAGTTTTGGTAAAATTCAAGGAAACCTTTGGCATGGATATGATATAAAATCGAGTGTGTCAGATGATTTTTATACCCTCATACAAGCCTATAAGTTTGTTATCTATAATATCTAAGGTCCTTAATGCAAATCATTATGATTTCTATATCTAGTCATCTTCATAAAGCTCTAGGCTTAGTTTAGCTTTTATAAGCACACAACTATAAAACAGATATATAGAATGATAATTCATTTAAATTGATTCCTAGTAATGTCTTAACTAATCTCTTCTGTACTTTGAGTAAATGACATATTTCCTAAAACAACATAAATACACTATGTTCTATACATCTCACTCATCCAATAGAGTCAGAAATTCCACAAATTTGTACAATAATTATTTATAATGTTATTGGCGTAATATATTTTAACATCACTAGATAAATATCTCTTGTGCTAATTTAAATCTTCTTACAAAAGTAGTACTTAATATTCACTGGTATCTACAGCGCTGTATGTGATATTTTGTCAAAACGCAAGAAGACATGCTCCAGTATAATTTTCCGAATTTATTTCTATAGTGAACTATTTCTCATATCTAACATAATCATATCCTTCTTTACATGACATCTTCCTCCTAAAGGCCAAAAGGATGTACATGGTTTTTATCAATTTGAACAGTTTATAGTTGTAGTGAAATTATTTACGAGTATTACCTTTGTGCTTGCTCTTGTCTCCCAGTTTGCTTAAAGAAGATCTCACTTTTTACTCTGCAATTGCAATGCTATACCCTGTAATGAAAGGGTTCCCCAATTTTGGTCACTCTAAATTTGGTCAACGGCACACACCTGAGCAACTGAGCTACTGTAATTCCTCTTTCGTTCCATACATCCTGATAGCTAGCTTTTATCGAAATTCCCGTAGAATATGTTAATTCGCAACAACTTCAATCCGCTTTTGGTGAATTTACACCTGCAACTGCGATGCTTGTGCCAGGAATCCTCGGAGTAGTTAACAGGGGTTGTTTTTCATCTTCAATTTGACTTTTGTAACTGTACAGTTTCAACTACAATAGTTTTACGGGAATGTCACTATACAGATTGCCGATCCAACATCATCCGGTTTTAATTTTTCATAATCCGTAATTTTGAGTTCAAAGTAAAGTTGACAACACCAGTTGTGAAAAAAATTAACAACTGTTATAATCAGTATAATCAACATTTGTGGTTAACATATTTAACAAATCCGTCCTTTATAGTAACGGATTAATGATACTAAACATCAAAAATTATTATATGACTGTTATTGCGGTTAATTAATTGCCTTAATTCATAACAAACCTGCGAATTTGATTTACTCTACTAAAAAATTAATGGAGAGTGTGTATCCAGTAATTCATTTGCTAAAAAAATTAAAAGTAAGCGGAAATGAAGTAAATATTAATGGATACAGAAATCGTAACGTTATTTACAATGAATGTATCAAATCTGTGATTAAATTAAATTTCTTCTATAATATTTTATCTACTGGCAAATATCTTGACATAACCCTTCTCTAAAACTATTTAATCTAGTTGAGTGAAGTTATATGTAACACTCATGCACATTAAAACAGTGACATAGTTAAGCCAAATGTGTCAAATTAGGATAAAAATAAATAGCTGCTAATGTTAATTTACTAAATAATAATAAAATTTATAAAAATACAATAAATAATAATTACAAAAATTATTTGCGAGTATATATTGTTTCGAAGTGCTATACTTAATTAAGCCATAGTTGTAATCTGCTGTTAACGCTATTAATTCGTACCAGAATTTTTTACTATAAAACGGTTGTTATAAATCGATATTATTATAACATTAGCTCATTTGTATACTGGTATTTCATTCATAAACATTATCTCAATTAGCCAATTTGCAAGTTTAATTACTTCATAGACAAATGTGGTGATGTCAGGATACGATGAGGCATATTAAAAATAGATATTAACCATCTCTTCTGTGTTCGATTTTGTATAGATTTAGCTACTCCAGAAGGTTATGTAACTCGCATACATTTGTCATTTCAGCGCCCTAAAACATTACGTTTGAATCTTTATAATTATACAATTTTAAGCTTGAAACGCTAACAGCACTTAGTATGTTATATGGTTTAGCACCACCAAATAGAAGAATCTAACAAAAATTGTTATTTTTTAACATAACATAATCATAATTATTATGTTGTTGCTTTGAACACAATCAAGATTATTCTGTTGTTACTTTGAATAAACCTAGGAATTACAACCATACAATACAATTTGTATAATTTGTGTTATCCCTCATATTTATCTTTTTATTGTTGCATGTCAGTTGCAACTAGGGACTTTTTAACTAGGTCTACTTATTAATGTACCAAACCAGAACACCCAAGGGTACCTCGGCTCTTACCCAGCATCGCATTTTATACTAATGCATATTTTTCAACACTTCGTTTAATCCTAAGTTGTGGCCAACTGATAATAGAAACTACTGGTTTTTTTAAATATATTTTTAGTTTTTCTAGTTTCTTCTTTTAAATGCACCTCCCTACACTAGACTACATATGATCAAATGGTTTGTTTCTTTTGATGTCTTATTCTGATATTAAAATTGCAAACTTTATTAACAAAGTAATGGAATCTGTTTTCATGTCTCATTGCCACTCGCTTGATTTCATGAGTGACGGTATATGAAGGAGTCAGTGTAAGTAATCAGTCTGATAGTATCTGGGTACACTCACTCTGTTTCTTAGGACTTTATTCTGGAAAACTTACTGCTTACTTTCCGCGGATCATCCCAATAATTAAATCCTGTATGTCTATATTTTAATACTTGCTTATATAATAGTAATTTATTATGTACTGATAAATGTGATTTTCTTCTAATTAACGAATATATTTTCCTATATTTCCACTACAAATTTTTCCTATTCTTTTTAACATATTTTTTGATAACTGAATTTTGCATCAAGTATCATTCCAAAATACTTGGAATGTTATTGCTATCTGGAATTATTTTGTTATTTATTGTTATTGGTGTTTGTACCATCTGAGTAAAGGTGAACTGCACATGTATAGATTTACTTTGGTTAATTTTTATTTTCCATATTTGGGCCTAATTATTTATATTGTAATTATTTCTTCTTCGCTATTGTGTCCGATACAAAGAATCAAAGTATCATCAGTAAACGGTTGCCCCTATGATATACTTCCTTGGGAACCTAAGGTCTAAATATTTTGTCTATGATGTAAGATTTTAATAGTTTAAGTGTGACTGCACTAAGAATATATCTAATAACAAATATATGATCCGTTATTCCATGCACCTGATTAATATTTGTAAGGTTATTTATAAACCCATATTGGTGTATTGGTATTGGGATTTTTCTCTCTATAGTTGATTCTGTTCTTTTCAACACGAGTTTTTTTAAATCTCTTAGCTATACAATATACCGGTAGGAGTAAAATAGGTCTAGTGGCTTTTATTTATTTTAATGAGTAAAAAATTAAAATTAATATTATTTAAATAACTGTTATATGTTATATGATTATCTCGACTATCGCCAGGGTAATTCCTTTTCCAACAACCAGGTCCAACTTTTTAATTTTGCCTTTTATCTCTACTTTTATATGCTTACAATTTGTATTACAGAAAATATGTTTTTTAAGCTTCAAATCATGTAAAACGGCTTAATAATAACAATGTCACATGGTATTTCCTGAAGACTAGGTAGGTAGGCGAGCAGTGAAATAAAGCGCAGACATAACCCGATGTAATATTAGCACATTGTATACCGGAAATGCTTTAGCGATGACCGTCTCAGTAAAAGGCAAGATTTAGCTGCCAGTTTAATATTTTGCATCTTACCCATGACGAAATGAACGTTTTGTTAACACCCGAACACTTCGCCATGAACTTGATCTATTTATTCCGTTTAGTATTCTTTGTTAAAATAACCTTGCTAATTTTAGGTAATATTTTACAATGTCAAGTTTACCAACAGATGTGCTGACAAATTAACTTAACGTAGTTGGGAGGTTGTTAGTTTTAATTCCTTCTAATTAGTCTATTAAGAGCATAATTGATAGTTTCCGATAAAAAAACCTTTCATTTGGTTTTTACTTAATGGAGTCGTAGTAATAATGACGCTTATTACTTGATTGAATATGGAAGTAGAAGAATATAATTATGCTTAATATAAGGCAAATTTAATGATCCAATAAATTATTGTCGATTACGACTAAATGGTGACTCTTTTTGATACTTAAATTTTCGAATGGAATAATTTCTATAATTTTATATACAGGGTATGGACAAAATAATATAAACAGGTGACATACACCAAATATTTACTTATTATAAGATATTAACCCTAGTGACTCTATTAATTAATTAGAGTCACCCTTTCTTTTTAAACCAGCTGAAATTGTTCGTGGAATAATGTCTGAATAGTTTCCAATGGAATGTTATCGCATTCTTAACCAAAACATCCGCAAATTATATATATATATATATATATATATATATATATATATATATATATATATATATATATATATATATATTCCATATACAATTAATATTTACATTGTGCAAGTGTAATTAATTACTAACGCTGAATGCTATATAGTGTCGTTTATTTTTTTGACCTATATAGCCGAATAGACGAATAAACAATCCAAGGTTTTTTCATATACAAACTGTTAGCTACCAAATAGAAAAATGTAGTTGAAATTGTGAAAGTTACAACTTCGTAAGTCGAACTGTTATCGACTTGTTTATTTTAAAATATAAAGTATTAGAATTCTAAAACGCAATGATTCTGATATTTTATTCTAGAAAAATGCATAGTTAATAGTATAACATTTTCCTTAAAGCAAAATACATTATTTATCACAGAAATAAGCATTTTATCTGGATAGAGGTAACATGAAGCAGTTATTAAAGTATTGTAATAGAATAGGGATGTTTGGCTAGAAAATGAATATGTTAAAAAATATAGCAAAGTAAAACAAAAACAAAAATGGCAAACCAGATAAAAACAATGAACGATCCAAATAAAATAAAACAAATAAGAATAAAAGTTAAATACCATTCCGTACGTAAATATAGAAATATATTAGGTCTTATACTTACTACAGGTAGTCGATTTATATATCAAGAAATCTGTCCCTGTTGTCTATAGATAAAAGTCCATTAAATCGGGGATAGTGACTCAACAGTTGGTGTGAGAAACATAAAACTGTAAGTATCGGTTTATTTTATGATTTTACGTAACGTTGTTTTATTATTAGATTGGTTTAGTTTAACTAGATATATATCTAGGAGAACCCATCGGCCCCTACTTAATCTCTATAGTATTAATGTTCATGTGTTAATTAACGCTGCTATTTTCTCTTCACTACACTATAAAGTCAAATGGTTTGATTCTTTTAAATATATGTCCTGCTCATATGTTAACTCACAGTTGCAATCCCTCGTTATTAACAGTGTATCTTCTCATCTTTAAAATTTTATAATTATGATTGATTATGATATGATTTCATTTTATGATGGTATGGTTTGGTTCTGAACAATTTGTATTTTACTTATATTATTTCTCCCGAAAAACACCCATACACCCATGGTTTCGTTTGGTAATTTGCTGGTTGTTTATTCATCGTTGTCCTCAACAGCAAGTATCGCAGTATCATTCACAAATACAAACATGGTTATATTTTCCATTTATGGGTTATCACATGTGTAAAATATTATAGGCGAAGTAAAACTGGTCTCAATAAAATTCCTTGTGATATATTATTTTAACTTCTTTTTTGAATAGTAGACTTCCTGTTGTTTGACTTTAAATATTCTGGTTAAGATTCAGTAGTTTAGTGTATTGCTTTGGAAACATTTTCTGAAATTTGTGGATAACTCCCACATACTTTTATATTCCTATTATTAATATTATTCTAATATAATATTTAAATATAAGAACAATAACGCTTGTAGTAAAACAAATATAGTATTATATTCTACAGTGTATAAAATTGCAATGCTTTTGAATTTTGTTAAGATATTTAAATTAAGGTACAATGAAATAAAAATGAATCAACCGGACATGGTGAAATAAGTATATCCTTATTAATAATATTTTTTTCAACATCAGTATGACATATCGTATAATATATTTGCAACACCATTCTAAAGTAAAATTTTATATTGCCTTATTTCCGAGAACAGTCGGAATCTGATCTTCATATACACATATGACCTTTAAAATGAACACATCACCTATATTAGTTGCATATATTTGAAGTTGCCTTTCGGTGAAATTTCGATTCATACAATTAAGACAATCATTATTTCGATAACGTTTGTGTGTCCGTTCTACCAAGGAAGTTGATAAAAAGTATTATAAAACAAAGTTGTAAAATAAAGGATATTGTTTTTCGAAATAATAAACATTTATATTATTCAGATTCTCTTTAATATTTCAACAGATATTAAAAAACAGATAAAAGTCAAACCTGAATCATCATCATCACATGCTTAGATAGATTTATATGTAATATATATATAGTGTTATGTTTTTTTGTAATTTGCTTGTAAATAACAATATATTGTACATTAATATAGCAGCATTTTAAATGCTATTTTTTCAAGATTATTGATGTAATACGGCAAAAGTATTAAAATTGTGAATGATAAATAGTAAAATAATTTTGACTGATTTTATGGCAACAAAACGTAATATTTTTTAACTGACTTTTGTTATTCGTTTGGATCTAAGCCTCTCGATTTTTGTTCAAGCCTTTTGATTTTTCCCTAAAATCTTGAAAACTTTAGTTATATTCGAAATATTTCAGAAATTGCATCGATTCGAAACGATTTCAAGAAGTTTTTACACTAGCAGTTGTTACATTTCCTAAAACAATATTAACGGTAAAAATATGAAATTTCGATTCATACAATTGAGACAATCATTATTTCGATAACATTTGTGTGTCCGTTCCACCAAGGAAGTTGATAGAATATTATAAAACAAAGTTGTATAATAAAGGATATTGTTTTTTGAAATAATAAACATTTATATTATTCAGATTCTCTTTAATATTTCAACAGATATTAAAAAACAAAAGTCAAACCTGAATCATCATCATCATCACATGCTCAGATAGATTTATATGTAATATATATAGTGTTATGTTTTTTTTTAATTTGCTTGTAAATAACAATATATTGTACATTAATATAACAGCATTTTAGAATGCTATTTTTTCAAGATTATTAATGTAATACGGCAAAAGTATTAATATTGTGAATAATAAATAGTAAAATACTTTTGACTGATTTTATGGCAACAAAACGTAATATTTTTAACTGACTTTTGTTGTTCGTTTGGATCTAAGCCTCTCGATTTTTGTTCAAGCCTTTTTCTTTCCCTAAAATCTTGAAAACTCAAATTATATTCGAAAGATTTCAGAAATTGCATCGATTCGAAACGATTTCAAAAAGTTTTTACACTAGCAGTTGTTAAATTTCCTAAAACAATATCAACGGTAAACAGGTGATAAACCATATTCAATATTTATACTAAATATTTCTAATTAATCAATTTTCTAATAGGAAAACTCTTCGTTAATATTCAACAATTTATTTTTTCAACTATTAAAAAGCACAACAAAATAATGATGGTAGCGATACCTTTTGGTTAAGATTTGTAGTAAGTAAGATAGAGAAATCTTTTTTATAATCTATTTTTATTATTTTATAATTTTTCAATAGAATGATGCATTCAGCGAAACATTGTATGCTTTGAGAATATCTTTAAAGAGAATCCTCAACGACCGCGGTTAGATGTCATCAATAAATGACAATCCAGATCCTCGATTAAAAGAAGCAGGATTTAATATTACAAATAATGTTGAGGCAATACAAAAAAATATCACAAAGCAGATATCCTCCTCCATTCTAATTTCAAAAAATACAATTACAGTTCCGCAACTCGAAGAATGTATTACATCTGAAGATATTTTGATAAAAAACTAGAATGAAAGAAATAATTACACCAGGCACTACAACAACTTTACAAATTAAGCAATATTGGGAAGCGCCACTTGTTGGGCGCTTAGAAAACCCATTGGAAACCTCAAACCTCGTTTTTAACAAGCTCATGAGGTGATATTACCTGAATTATATTAGTTACAAAACCTGGACAAATTATTGACGATCCAAGAAATCGCCTAATGGGAAAAAGCTGAACATGATTATATTTTTGAATAGTACTTTAAAGATATTTCCGTTCAATAATAAATGAAACTTATTGTGCGATCATTTTTAGTTATGTCATGGATTAGCTTTTTCTATAATATACGTTTAGCTTTTGATTGGTATTTATGGTTATTGTATTTATGGTATTTATGGTATTTTTATTATAATATGTTATTTAGAAAACATTTTACAGATCCACAGAAATATAAAAATAATTCTACTTCATTTAAAATGAAATTATTCATTGCAACTTATTAGTATACAGCAATTATTTATTTCCTTTCCATTTTTAAAATTAGTACGAGAAGGAATATCACATCATCATCACTCATCGTACGGTTGGAAAATATAAGCACATTTAAAATAAACTGATCCAAGCAATTATATCCCTCCTTTCCTGTCTTACAATGTATACAGGAAGGAATTTGTGCATCTTCGTCTGATATCTATATCTATTTCTTTAATAGTAATTATTATTTTCAGTCGCTAGTTTTGACTATCGACTGTTTCGACTATTTTCAGTCGATAGTTTCCAACGCTAGTTGTAACATTTTAGTTTACACACCTTTGGCAACTTCAATTTATACAATAGTCAATACATTTGGTGTAATTTAAGTTTACATTGTTTTTGTTTAGCAAGTATGTTGGCTTAGATACATGTCAAGATATTTAGCGTCTCCCTCATCTGGGTGAGATGGCACATTCACTGGTGGGCACGGTCTTCATAGATAAGTAAAAATTACATGATTCTGGCTCAATGACTTTAATACGCAAAGTCTTCAACTAAAGTTGTATTTTGGATTTGGAGCTGTTATTGGATAATCGTGAGAAGCTAAGACTGCCGTGTCTTCAGTCATGGTACTGATTATGATTGTTGGTAAATCAATAATATGCAGGTGATTATAAATATTATTAATTGTATACCCTTTTGTACAATTCTTAGTAGATGTTAATTATTTGATCATATCTACAAGCATTTTTTACGGTTAATTTCAATTTAAAATTTTAATTTAATTTCCTTCCCAATCATTTTTATATAGATCTATTAGTTAACTCGAAGTCTTTTTTTCATCTATAGATGGCTTAGACAAAGAGTTAAACAATTAATGATTAGAGAAAATTTGAATCTCTAGCTCAATAATTGTCATTTGGAATTAGGCAATATTTAATTTTACTTTCTTTAACTATAGATATCTCAGACGGGAAGAAATACATTTTTTAAATGATTATGGAAAATTTCGGACCGGCATAGATCCGTACGAATTGATCGGTACCGAGTCTAAATAATACAAAAATAATAATATAGCTCTGTGATATATATACAAAATTGAATTATGAACAAAATTCATTTGTTGCTCGGCTAACTTCAAAGTGATCAGTTGGTAGTAGTTAACATAAATTGTGTATATAGAGTAGAATTCATTGTTTATTTTTTACTTAGTTATTACAACGATTATTATGTACGGTACGGTTTTTTTGTCAAAAATAAGTCGGTAAATTTTTTTTGTTAAAAATATTTCATATTATGATATATTAATTTGTAGTAGTAGCACAAATATGTTGTAAATTGTTTATAAGTTCAAAAAGATCATTGTAACAGAATAATGTTATAAATTGCTGTGTCCTAAATCGATCCTAGTCGACTAAAATACATCAATTTCTTATCATTTATTATTATTTATTACAAATTCTACGAAGACCACCTAGGTCTCCATTAAATCTCTACAATATGTTTTTCAATTTTACGAGATAAGAACCAGATATGTTCCGAATTGTTTCATTACAATATCTTAACTCATTAATATTTCTAGTCTATTTAAGTATCCAGTAAACCAATAAATATGTCATCGATTTTTTTTTCGGACACATTTAATTGAAATAGTGAATCTTTCGTAATTAACGTCATTTTAGATGACCGAAGAATGCCATAAGCGTACATTTTAATTATTTTAAATGGATGCAACATCTGAAACTAATGAACTTCAGATAAACTACCAACAGACCCCGTTACCGAAAAGAGATGTTACTAGCTTTTCTCTTTATCTTTCTCTCGAGCCAACTTCCAAAGTTCAACGAAACGTTTAACACAAGAGTGGCTCTGTTTCGCGACGCATCTTAAATCGTGTAAATTCACTTTTTGTTTTATTAAAGTGTTCTCACTTAATATCTGTCATGTCTACTGAATACGTTGACTTGGCGAAACAGTAATTGCGATTTTTTAGAATGTGTGCATCATCTTTTTATATGATTAAAAAGAGGTGTTTCAACCAGGGATGGATTTTACACGGTGGACATTTACTTTATGTTCTGATAAATAGTAAGAGCTTCTTCAATTTGGAAAAATCTGCAATTAGGGCACATTGATTGTTTTTAGAAACACATACATGTCCAAGTAGTTTCTTAAGGAGGAGGTTTAAGTATGGAAATTTGAAAGCGAAGTTGATAGTCGGATGGGGCAAAGTCTGGAGAGTACGACAAGCGTGATAATATATCCCATGTATATATCCCATGTATATGAAATGCTATATATATATATATATATATATATATATATATATATATATATGTATATATATATATATATATATATATATATATATATATATATATATATATATATTTCTCGTACAACAAATGTAAAGAGTAGAATAAACCAGGAACACCCAATTAAATTTATCAAGTATTCATATCAAGTATCATATCAAGTTATTTATCTGCCAAAAAGACGGATATATTGATTGATTTCTTACTGCATATTTTAGATGGAAAATAATCCTTTATGAATTATAATTTTAAATACTTAAGAAATATATTTATTAATACCTTCATAATATTCTTGAAGTAGTGAAGGATACAGTGTGTTTTTTTTCGAAAGGGAACGATGCAGCATAACTTGGCTGACACATGGTTTCGAAAGGCTGGAGGAGTGTGAAAATGGATTGACGGATTGAATCGTTGCCAAACCAACATCCGTTCTTTCGATATGGTATCGCCATGTTACCAGAAAGATGAGAAAAAATGCCATATTCGACAAGTCTTTCCGAAAAAATAAAATCGTTTTAAAGTAATTTTTTTTTTCTAACTATCTATATATTTTATATTTTACTCATTATATATATATATATATATATATATATATATATATATATATATATATATATTATTTCTATGGTACTTTGTAACTTATGTATGTAACTTATAAATATATATACTATGTTGAATTAAAAGTTACTACTAAATGTTCTACTAAACTATTAATTTCAATAATATTCATTAAAGGAAAAAGAAAAATTAGATTTTGTCGATTATGTATGTCGTATTACAAAAACAATATCCTATTGACCTTTTATCCTTTTATGAGTCATTGATTTAAGCACTTTCATTTCATAAATTACTATATCGTGTACAGAAACAATACTATATGTCTCTTTATTTGTTAATAAGAACTGAACTTTAATTTTGATTAACAAAACGTAATATTATCATCATGTCCATAACTTATTGAGTAACTCAATCCAATCTAATGTACAACTGATGTCAAATGTAATGTTGAAGATAATTATTATCCATATTAACTTAAAGCCACTCAATAGTTATTCTAAAAAAACAAATCTTCTAACAACCCTTAAACTAGTCTGGAGAGGCGCCGGAGTGTCGATTACGTTGCCATAGCCACTGATGTCCATCGTCAGTTGCAAGATACATAACAAAAACCAATCGATACTAAGTATTCCACGTGGTAAACCGACGTATCTTTTCATGCGTTCTTGAAACTAGATCTATTAGTAGAAGATTACTAGGACATACTTTTAATATATACTTACTGAAGTGAAAGGCAATTCTGTTTTCTAACCATTTTGAAATAAAACAAATACGTTAAATTCATTAAATAAACGAGGAAAACATGTACGCCCGTTGAAAAAAGAAACTGTAAAATATCCATTGAATTCAAAGCACCGTAAAACATGTCAATAGTCTATTTACAATATATTATGCATTATGGAAATATGTTTTTGACATGACCGTGACTGTTACTGGCTTTTATTTAACTTACTTTAATTTAATCCGTAAAAAAATAAATCATTTCAAATTTAGAAAGTATGTATATATATAATGCATATATTGCGGGGGTGATACTCTTCAACCAATTTGAACTTATATTATGTTACGTTCTAATGTCAAAATTGTTAAAAATATGTTCCTTGAGCTGAATTTGATCTAGCGACCTATAGATTTCTACCGACGTTTGATTCGACTATAGTAAACTGCTCTTAAAGCAATTAATATCCGTAAATATTTAGCGAAAATGTAAAAATTTTAAAAATTAACTTGTCAATAAATTATAAATTGTTTATAATATTATATCCAATATTTAGAAATTATATTTTTTCAATGCGTTATATCATAAGGCAAATTATACCTAGGGATGTTACATCCACTGCACTCAGATTATCATATTGTTCAATGAATATTCCACTCTTATCAGCAAGGAATTTTGTTGTTATAAATAATAACTATATTGATAAAAACGAAAGCTTTAGTTTAAGGCATTTCACTCGTCACTTCATTTTTCAGAATATTAACACCTTCAGCTAGTCTGAGCTGTCTTACAGTTACGGTAAACTTAATTGTGAGCATCAACTGTGTAGCTGAACTACTTCAATATACTTTTAATAGAAATACACCCTGAACTACATTCTCTAGACTCTAAATTCAACTACACTAGATTAATTCCAAGCAGTTTCAAGGTACATTTAGTAGCCGTACACCTTGAGCTGTGCCGTTGCCCCAAGAATTCATGGATTCATTCATGGTTTTTAAAATAATGCATGTTTCCTAGTATAAATAATTCATAGCTGGAGAACTTTAAGCGACTTCAATCTAATTTTGTCGCTAGAAGTTACAGCTGAGCTTTTGCCCAAACTTTAGTAATCTATGTTATAACTGCAGAACGATTGACATAAAAATAACCTAACCTGTCTTCTTTTTTTAATAAGTAAACTCATTCAAAACTAAAGAGTTACACGATTATTCGTCTTCGAGTAATTTTATCGTATGATTATTATTATTGTATATTAAAATGAATCAATTTAAAATATGTATCTAAAAAAGTAATCCTTCGAGCCGGATTTGAACCAGCGACCTATGGATATCAATGATTGTTTGTAACCGCTACAGTCCACCGCTCTACCAACTGAGCTATCGAAGGCTTATTTCTTAAGTGAAAGTTTCTCTTTCTGTATTTGTTTTTGGTTTACATCTAGGTTAGGTATAGTAAATATTTATCACTATAATTAGTGACTTATTTGAGCGAGTGATGAATATTTTATTCTGCCTACGTGTTCCTATAAGATTGAGATAATATATCAGTGACATGTAAGTAGACAAGTAGTATCAAAGGTATATAAAGTTGTCTGAGGCGTCAAAAAACATAAAATTTCGTGTTTTGCCTTTTTCCCATAAAAACAAAAAAAGAACAAAATAAAAACAGATCGTATTTTCATGCGTCTTCTAAAATATAATAAAACAGCAATTCTCCATCAATTATCTTTATTGGGTCAATATTATATATTTAGTTATATAAAATAAAACAAAACTAAACATAATCTGATGATTTTGAATAGGTTTAAAATCAAAACACCGCTATGCTCCCGTTAGTACAAACTAAAGATGAGCTATATGCAAGAGCGAGATCGAAGTATAAAAGAAATAATCAAAGAACAATGCAATTTTATGTAAAAATGTAGGTAAAGAAATTATACTTTTAATTAGCCTCGTGTATTTATTGTTTTCGTAATATATATTTTAGGTGAGCAATATGGATTAAAGTTAAGGACTCATGAATAGATAAATAAATTAATGAAAATATACAAGATTTAAAATTAATATTATGATATAATTTAACAACACAGGAAATATAGAGAAAATTATGTTTTATTAACAATACATTTGTAAACATTTTAAAGCATTGATAATTATTAAGATGCTTAATGATTAATGTAACAAGACATATGACTATATGACATTTTATTATGCGAACCTTGTAACAGTTATTTTGATTATTTATTTTATAGACCTAAGTTTTGGAAAATCTATATAGTTAATTTAATGATTGTATATACATACCTTTAATGTACATTTCTAAATTGTAAAAAAAATTATTAAGGCATAATGCATATATTATAATTAATAATTATAAATTATATAATTGTATTACATTATAAAGCTACAAATTATTTGTGTCGCGTGATTTACATACACAATTAAAGTAATTATTTAAAGTCACCGATTAACCTTATCAGAAATTCGATTTAAATTATGACACTACCTACTCCTTTTTCTGCTGGCAAATCTAATTGAACCAATAAAATATAATGTAGTTTTCAACTTACGAATACCGTGAATCATTCAAAAATATTATATAGAAAAATAATATCGCTTTCGTATACATTATATTGATTTTTATGACTCACATATTTTGACCCCTCACTTAACTACATTAACTGATTTTATCACTATAGAGCACGACTTTCTTTGTTTCAATTTACCATACATTTCTTATGTAAATGCTTAGATCCTATTAGCTATGAATCAGCTACCGTTTGTTTTCCCGTTACGTACCTGTCTTTGTTGGTACGTACCTAGGTTGAATGATACATTAATCATTCAATCTAGGTGAGAACACTTTTATTATATTATGAATAACAAATGGAATGGAGGAAACATGGTGAAGGAAGTGGTATCTGAAGAATAATATTGTCCCTGTCATTGTTTTAAATTATAATAAAAATGAATACATGTGTCATATTAGCAACAGCAATCATCAAAGAATCAAATCCGAAACCTCAATAAAGTATAATATGTAGTGATTTTCCAATCACTTTCAAAGTTTAATTTTAAATAATCCTGAAACCACAGATCGATCTAACCCACTAAACATTGTTGGAAATATTCAAAGGAAGTTATTTAAGTTTGAAGATTGAGAAGAGAATGATAAATTGCGTTATATTTTACAATATTATGAGGACAATGAGGAACTTACATATACACAATATTTATTTATTAATAAGATGTTGGGTTTAAAATAGCTGCAATTCTTCGCGGAATGGATTCGTAAAGTGTCTGAATTGTTTCCTACGGAATGGTGTTCCGTTCCTGTACGAAAACATGCGATAAATGATGTTGAAGTTGGAAACCTCCTTCTCTACTCTAAAACTTCAATTATGTTGAGGTCTGGTGATATATATATATATATATATATATATATATATATATATATATATATATATATATATATATATATATATATATATGAATATGTTTGATGGTATTCTGATGATTCTCTTCAGATCAAGGCTGAACCTCTTTAGATATGTGTATAGGTGCATTATCATGGTGAAATTTTACTGAAGTACGATTTAAGTTCTGATGTCACTTTTGGTTTTCCAGAATCATTAATTTTTTTTTAATCTTCATCAGTCTCTGTCAGCTCAAATCTGAGAGATCACACATCGCTTGTTTTAACTTTTTTCATTATGTTATTTAGTTAAGTTAATTAGTATATTGTTGCCAACTAACTTACAATTTGTCTTTACAATAAGTCTTAGTCACTGGTATAACAATGTGTATGTATTATTGCTGTTTTTCTATTAAATACTCCTCACTACACCATACAAGATTAAATGGATTGATTCTTTTGAATCTGAGTCCTGTTTTGTTGTAATCCAAGTATTTAAAGATCTTGGTATAAGTAATCAATCCTGCAGTATTTGGATGCACCTAGAATACTTCTCAGAACTTTGTTCTGGGAAACTTATACTGTGTTTATATTACTTTTCGCAGAATATCCCCATAACTAAATTCCATATGTATATATAGGTTTTAGCCCTTATTTGTATAATAATTATTTATTAATTACTGATATTTTAACTCCAGTTCTTTACTTTTCTTTTTTTATATGATGCTTTCAGCGAAGTTTTGCAGCGAGATTCCTTCCGGTATACTTAGCTATATACGCTAACATTGCTATATGGATTGCTATAATATTATTTATTGTTATTGTTACTTGTGCGGTCTGATTATACGTGAACGGCACATGCACTGATTTACTTTCCTTAATTTATATTTCCCAGGTTTAGGTTCAATTATTGATATTGTCTCTTGCCTGTTATAATTTTCTTGTGATTTCTTCTCTATTGTTCGCTTCTTCTAACACAAGAATCGCAGTGTCATCAACAAATTTAACCATCGTGATGTTTCTATTTATGGTATATTACATGTGTAGAGTAGGTAAAGAATTGAACCCAATACGCTTCCTAGACCTAGTTTAGCATATTTTATTGTAGAGAATAGGCTTCCTCTTGTTTGGCTCACATTCTGGCTCTAATGTTATCCTCTAATGATTTTAAAAGTTCAGTGTGTTGTGGGCACAGACTTGTTTATTTTTGATTCTTTGTTTTATGTTGACATTTACTTTCAAAAGAACCTGTGCAAATGGTTTTTTTAAGTTTTCAACTAGAAAGGGCCAAACCCTAGTGATATAATGACAATCATATATAACATATAAAAAATCGTTAAGTATACAGTTTGAAAGTTAAAAACTCTATTCATTTTGACTTATTATCTTGCTAAAATGTTTTCAAGACATTTTGAGATCAATAGTCATCAGTAGTAAACGTAATGAGGGAGGCAAAAATTTAGTGACAAGAATTATAAACTTTAAATAATTGAGGAAACCAATTTTTTTGTAATAAAGTGTTTGTAATATGTAGAAAATACAAAAGAAGGAATTAATTAAATTATATTATACATATTTTACTGTACGAACATAATTCCTTTTTGTTTTTCTTTCTTTTCCTTCATTTTTATGTCATATTTGTAAATGTTAATAGCTTCCTCACTCCTTTTATGAGTTCTTTGAATATTCTTGATAAGGTTTCTCAGGGCAATCCACAAAGAAACTAGTGATATATACAACTCTCTAAAAGGTTCATACGATATTTATGTAACCATTTTAGATATATAGTATCCGTAGTTGGTCAGAAATTAATCGGTTAAAGATAATAAAACAAAAGATTATTTCAAATTCCTTATTTTCCATGCAAGTTTAAATAAGGATTACTCGTACTTTGTATGTACAATATGTGTATTTTATATCTCGCTATGTATATAGAATTACGATAAGATTTTATATATTCTCTAAGGATCAATGACATGTATCCAATCGTTAAGAGCATTTACTTATTATCAACATTATGACTATTATTGTAAATTGATATGTATCTAATATGTCTACCTAATATTGACAGAACCTCATTTTCCGAACTTTTTATGCTTTTCCGGGACTACCGTCTATTTTGGGCGACTGGAGTAGTACGTCCAAAATCATCGGTATTTATACGATTGCCTTTACCAACAATGTTTATTCAACTTCCGAAATGCATTTATCACTCATTGCTATCAAAATAACAAGAATTGTTCTTCTAAAATCAGTGTCACTTATATACTAACAGATGGAATGCATATGACATTTAAAGCTTCCCACAAGTCACATGAAACAGTATTAGCCCAAGTTACCTCATAAGTCACGTTTAATTTTTTTTTCTATTCATGTGCACTCCTACAGGACAATAAAGAACAAATGATTTTATGAAAAGCCATTCTTAGTTAAAAAATGTGAGAAAATGTGAGTTTTGACATTTGTCAAGAACACTGCAAGTTTTAGTGATAAATAATTTTAACGCTAGCACACTCTAATTAATAATACTATATCATTTTTTAATTTCTGTACTTTAGTACGCAATTGCATAGCTTGTCCTTCTTAATTCTTAATTCAAATAGTCGGCTAAAGAAGCCAGGACGCACATTTGTGCACTTAATATTCTTTTTAGCGAGATTAAGTGGAACCAAAGTACTTCTAACTCATTCTCAAGCTTTGTATATATGTGATATCGAAGATATTTGTAGACATATGTTATAAAATGTTAGTGTTTCACTGTTTTGGTACCTTCAGTTATATAAATCGGAAGTACCAAAACACTGAAGCACACCATCAATTTTCATTTATAATTCATAACAAATGCATAATAAAGAGGAGTATGAAAATGAAATTAAAGAATGCGTATTTATTACTCTATGTGTTTTTACTAAATAATTAAAGCATTTTTAGCTACCATCCGAATGCAGAGCCTGCTAAAAACCATATGCGTATAATAAATAATGTTTTAACTTTCATTCGTTCGCTAAAGTCGTATCGTAATGTAATATAACGTATCTACGGATTGGTCTGTTATCTAACAAACCGTCAGTACCGCTTTGTATCGCCGTTCAACAAGTCGCCTCTTCTTTCTGTTACATAAAATAGTTTTTGAAAGTAAATTAACAGTTTTTAAGGTAAGATTCCGGAGAGATCATAAGGCTGTTCTCTTTTGAATGCATTCAATTAACCGCAACCAAATTAATTATCAAGAAAAGTAGACAGGTTATCATTGGATTGGTAATCGTTCCGCAGTTACTCAAAGCATTTCTTGATGTAGTTAAGTGGAGTTCGGGCAAACGTATCGCAGCTGAAGCTATAAGGTTACAAAAAGTAGATTGAAGATGCTCAACTATATAAATTATTCCAAGTAAGAAATATTGGATCTTTGAAAATCACCCCTAGGCCGTAGATTCCCGACACATACCTCACAGTTTAAGATGTAAGACCACCAATGATGGACTGAAGTTGCGGGGAATTAATATAATTTACTAGAATGTAGACAGAAGCTTGCAGTTCAGAGTGAGCGACAACCAAAGGTGGACTGCAGTAGCCCATATTCTTAGCCATAGATTATGAATTATGAATGATATTACTTGAAATATGCAGTACCGAATTTTGAAAAACCTTCTCGTAGAACGGTACCATGGAAATTTGGGTAAAATCAGTGCCATTTCAAAGATCTTGAAAGGCAACTAGCGGACGAAGGTACAGTCGATACCCAAAAACAATTTTTTATCCATGAGCTGTACAGACGGAATAACGGCCATGTACATCCCTGTGACCATTTCTTTAGATCATTAGGTGTTATATAACACGACTCTGACTATCCGGCCATTTGTATCTAAAACTATCTGAATGGTGAACAAGGAAGATGGGTTGGTCTGTTTAAAAAATATCGCTATGATTAGCCAATATTTTTTGACATTTTAGTTAACCGATATTTTTAGATAATTAAAAAAAAATAAAAACATTTTAAAAACCTTTTAATTATTTTTAATAAACCTTTTACATCGATATCTAATTTTAAAGGTTTAATGTATTTTGGTACTTAATTTTATTCATTAAAATCATGGTTATTTTTTAAGTGTTTAGAAATTTTTTTAACGTGGGCTTCGAACCACGATCTCTAACATTAAGCCTACCAATTAACTAGAAATAAAGTTAAATATCGTCACAGAAAACAGCCTTCTTACCCAGATGTTATCTTACTGACGTCACTAGGATGATTTTCCTTGCCGGATTTTACACTCTCGCCTGTGGGACAATTACAACTGTAAATAATCACAAACATAAATTTACAACCATATTTTGGTGAGATTACAGCCCGCGGCTATCGCAGCAGTAGGAGGCTAGTCCTATCGCCTTGACCACTGCAACTACCAAGACGGAAATTGTAATTGTAATGATAGAGATATACAATCTTAAAACAGGCACAAATACGTTTTATAAATTTAATGAAAAATAAAGCAAAAAATTATAGTGAAATATTGAAATGGTATAAACATGCATAAATGAAAGTCCGAATAGCTATAAATCGATAATTTAGTTTTAATTTATATATTAATTTTAGTAAAATATTTGGCCACGTCTTGGAAGACAAATTTTCAATCGAAACACTATATCGACAGGCTTCATTATTTACATATTGTTTATTTAATCGTAATGCGTCCCTGTTATTACTCAATGTTGCAACAATTAAAATAAGAGCACTTAAGATTAAATCAGACCTACATCGAGCGTTCCAATTATATATAGCTGGTTGTTTCATTAATTCGTTTTATCAAACTACTTGTAAACAGAACTAGTGAACGAGAGCTGGGCACAAGAATGACATGCTTAGTGTTAACTCGAATTCAACAGCTGCAAATTATTTCGTACGAATTAATTCATAAATTATTAGAAATAACCATTTAAAATTAAAAAAGTAATCCTTCGAGTCAGATTTGAACCAGCGACCTATGGATATCAACGAATGTGTACAACCACTACAGTCCACCGCTCTACCAACTGAGCTATCGAAGGGCAATAAATACATTTTAACTTATTTAGATGTGAAAATAATTTTTGCGTTTTTATCTTATCTTGTATTTTTAATTTTATCAACAATATATTATTTATCATAAGGTATATATGTTATATCACGCGTTTGTTGCAATCCTGGCCAAGAACTATCTATTCAATATGCAAGCGCCTATGTTAAAATTCAATAGTGTAACGAGTGAGATATCTAAAAATAGACGTCACTGTATATTCGAAGACCAGGTGGAGCTATTTATGTTAAGTTGAATCACAGTGGTGAGTAAGACGTCTAGACATAGACAGTTTGGTTTATGTTCCAATGGATTTATAGCCCGTTCAATAAAACAGTGAACTCACGTCATCTAAATTGATGATGTCAAGGCATCGCACTGTTGCGGCACCAGCTATGAGTTTTAGTACGTAAAGGACTTAATTAATTATAAAGCCACAGTAGTTTGTAGGTTAATATTATTTTATTATATTTACATTGAATTTTTTCCACGCCATCTACGAGGTAGATTTATATAAAGTAGTTATGATATAGAGCGGTATCCTAATTCACCTAATTAAGAATTATAAAATATTTATAAAAGTAATTTATTTTACTTTCATTCATATTTACCTCTTACGTTTAGTTCATATTTCCTTCAGTGCAGTGTTTCTTTAGAGGACAACACTAACTCTGTACCAGCAATAAAACTATTCCTGTTTTCAGCATGAATAACAATATATCTGCAATGAATTATTAATAGATGTTATGACTAAAAAAAAGCTAATCATTTATTATTCCAAAGTTTACCTTTATTAATCAACTTTTGTTGTTTTTACGCTATTTTACCCAATGTCCCATTCTGAAATATACACAGGTCAAAATAGTAAATTTTCTTTGATTTTATTATACGCTTTTAAGAATTGTATTCTTTTAAAAGCAATGTCCGGAAGTCCCATTACACCTCTTCGGGATTATCTTTTCACTATTTATATCTAATATTATCCAAAATATAACAGTTTCCTCTGAAATAATTGTATTAAATAATGTTTATATTGATAAAACTACTCACTGTTTTTATACATTTCATATATCTGATCTGATAGAGTCAACATCAAGGTGATTTTGATTCATCCCCCGGTTCATTTATTGTTTTGTTTATATTGTTTTCCATTTTTTGAGATATTTTAGTAACTATGCCCATACAATTCAACGCAACTGGAACTCGCTAAGTAATATGTTCAATATAAACCGCAGCAACTTAGTATTTAAAAGTAAAAAAGCTTACATCTCTAACGCATTTTACTGGCAAGAGGGTGCCTCTATTATCTTACACCTGTTTCAAACTCTGACTATTTAATGGCCTCGGCAAGTCAACCAGATTAATAACACACACCGATTTAAAATTCATCAAAACAAGCAAAGTGCTGAAACAACGTTTGCCGGATCATAACCGCTAGTTATTATAATTAATGTTTGGAAGAATTTTGCAGACATTTGACAACCGAACAACTTTTGTAGCTAATTCAGTTACATGTTCGAACTTATCAGATAGCATTGTATCTCTTTCTACCTAGAATAAAGTGAGAAATATTGTCTGATTGAACGAATTTACAAATTGCTGGACTTAAACATTTAATATAAAACATATAATACAATTAATTATAAAAAAAATCAATGTTGAGTATATTAGATATTAATCTGTTGATTTCCTCAGATTTACTGAATATTTTGAGGCGGTCATACCAGCTAGGTTTATAGTGTGACTATATAGATATTGCTATCAGATTTTGCCTTACCTATGGGGGTAATGACAATCACAAACGTAAATCCCTCATGTCAGCTGAACCAGTGCGCCAACCAAGCGGGCATTGTTTAATAACAAAAAATCTAATTTAGAAAAAACTGATTTCCCCACTGAAGAGGATTGTGGTATCGACCTTTTTAGGGTTCCGAACAGATCTCCTTAATGCATTATCTTGAATGGCCAAAACAACAGTGTTGTATAATTTTCTTATCCTTTAAACTTATTAAATAAAAACAGAGTCTGTAGATAAGTTGATAAAAAAGAAAATTTAGGTTATAATTGAAGAGTTTTTTATGATTCCTAGTTTATGATTAACTACATTAAACTATAAACAATTAACTTGCAATATAAACTTTATAACCAAATCCCTATAATGATGTTTTACCTTCAATGACACGTACGATGCCAATTGTTAACATTATAGGTAAAGGTGATGGGACGGTCCTACTGTTGCGATAGCCGCGGGTTCGAATCCTGCTGGGGCATGGTCGTAAATTTATGTTTGTAATTGTTTAAAATTTGTGAATGTTCTAGGCAAGAGTGTAAAATCCGACAAGGAAAATGATCCCAGTCACGCCAGTTACCAGGCTGGGTAAAACCGGATGTTTTCTGGGATGATTTCTAAAGTTGGTTATTATATTATTATTATTATTATAATTATAGTTACAGTTAAGCACTTAATTTAATGTATATCAACTAAAGACAAAAGATGTTCTAAAAATATTATAAATTTAGTTCTTAATAGTGAATTATTTGCATGATTAATGGGCGTTGTTGAGATTAATATCATTCACCAAATATATACAGCGTTTGTATCTCTATATATGTTAAAACTCAATGGTGTAATAAATAATATGGATTTGCTTCGTCTATTTTCTGATAGCTACATACACTTACTGTCGTTTTATGCAGCCATTCAACAACTTGTCCATTTTTTCCATAAAATAATTTTTTAAACTACAAACAAACAAATTTAAGATTAATTTCAACAAGAATACATTACAACTGCAAAAGTCAAATATTTGTATATAACAAACTATTAATTAACTATCATATTATAAAACAACAGGATATAATCTCAGTTTAGGATGATTTTGTTGTCCTAAAAATAGGTGAATTAACATATTTCATTATTCAATATTATTTTAAAATTTGATTTTATTTTATGAATTGCTTGTTATTGACATTATATTAAAACTTTTCTGACTATATCTATAGTTATTTTGTTACTATAATTAATACTATAATCAACTGACAGTTTTAGCTTATTGTCAAAGGGTTAAAAAACTGCTTAGTGTTTTATCAGATATCGTTGAGGTCAGTTACCCTATAGTGTCTCGAAACTTATTAGGAAATGCACAGACAGCATTGCCCATTGTATGTATATGTATTTTTAAGCGCATGCCATCTTGTGTCTGCTTTGAAAGATCGAATTTACGATACAAACTTAAATATAGCCGAACGAATTCATATATTCATATAAAACTTCATTATTAATAAACGCATGTGTACATATGAATCCCTAAAATTATCTTTTAGTCATTCAGATGTAAATTGAAACTTTATAAATACTATTCGTTACTATTAAATGATTCAGACGGTATCCATATTACATTTCTTTGTTACGATTGTATTAAATATTATTGGAGATAAATTATAAATAGCATTTTTAAAGGGGGAAAACATAGTTTGACAACATTTTTGGTGACATGGGTAAGGTGTTAAACCCAAGACATTGTGGATGCGAATTCGGCTATTGAAATGACTGTAATTGTCTCAGTTACTTCAATAATCAAGGTGGGTTGTCTTACTGCCTGAAAATTTGATGATCCGCAGGATGTTATCCTAAATAATAATCTTTACAATATATTTTATTATATTGTCTCATCAGAACCATTTTTCATCAAATTTCTTAAAAGTCAAATTGGATTCCTGGACATGTATATTATGAATCTGATAAAAGTAAAGAGAGGGTAGGTGATTCTTCTTACTTTCTAATTCTGGTAATCCCATGATGATTTCATTTTATACCTTTCGATTAAGCAGCTAGATTAATTTGTTTTAAAAAGACATACTCCTACTAATAACCGTTTTATTTCGTTCATGTCAGAAATCATTAGGTGAAATTAAAGTCAACTAGAATTATCCCTTAGATTAAAGAATTTTTTATAAAGTATAAAGCATTCCTTTTGAAAATGTTAAACTCTTGATCTCTACATGACTTGAACTTGACCAAAGGCCATATAACATAAAATTACATATAAGCTTTAACCATTGCTAATCTTTCCTTGTATCCGCAATATTCATAAAATAGATGATATAATTTATATTCAATATATTTAAATGTATTTTAATTGATATTGTTATAAATTTAGATAATTATTAATCTTAAATTAATAATTATGTATATAATAAATAGATGTCTCATATAATATTTATTATATACATATTTATTTTATTATGACCAATTAATAAATATTTCAGTGTTTATATACATTGTTTAATAGATGAAATCTACTATGTACAGTTGTTTCGCTGAAAAAGCTATGTATATCACTTTAAATTAAAAAGTCGTTGATGCAATATCAGTATCATATGCGCTGTTGAATCTATAATACAAACACTCATGACTTATTTTATCATTACTCATGACTATATTACAATATTTGGTACACATAAGTACTATAACAACAATACATAATGCTGATCAGACACTTTCTCTCGTTTGTTAGTAATCTACCTGGGCATATTTATGGATCATTTATGTGTTTTATATTATATTATAATTGTAAATACTGATAATTAGTGTAAAATCGTACTGTAAACTTTTAAATCTTTATTCATATCACTGTCAGATGGCACAATGCCACCTAAACTTTGACCTTGGCACAATAAGTACAATCAGTTATGAGCATTGTCGAATTAATTTAATTTAAAAAATTTTTAGATAAAAATAAAAATGTTTAAACAGATTCTATCTTAGAAATATCCTTTTTGTTATTTATTCTTAATAAGTAATAACAAAGTAAAAGCTTGAAAGATTGAAAAATGTGTCATCACCAGCGATTTATATCTATCTACTTTAACTGTTACATTGCAACTGTGCAAAATGTTCTCCTGCTGTTTGGCAAGTAGGCGATTTATATTATTAGTGTAGCTATTTATATAATTAATAAGGTAGGTAAATTTCTTTAGCCACGGAATGAGAACTTTTTCAATAAGAGAGCTTTCAAGGAGGAAAATTATCGCTTTTTGGGCCATTTCACACTTACGTTTAGCTGATCTTAGAGTTTGGTGCATATATGATCGAAACCCTAGAAAGAAAGCAGCGTCATTCGCCAACTCAACTTTAGGGATAGAAGCCTTGTAGCTGTTTTAACAGTAGGGAGTGGAGAACCCTATGGAACACCATATTAGATGAATATCCTGGTGGAAATAGAACCACCAACTTTGATTTGTTATGATCGGTTTTCCAAGTATGAATGTGTCAGATTTATAAGATTACTGTGAATACCAATGTTTAATGCTTTGAAAATTAACTTTTGTTGGCCGTACTTATATAAGAACATGGATAAAATAGAATTTGTCACTTTAAACACTTTAATAAACTTGCCATATTACTATATATGTTGCAATAAGGTAAATGACCTCTGATATTTTTTGGGATTAAACCGTAAACATTTTGAGACAAATTTAATATCTCTGTTTTTATTTCATTAGATAGGCTTTTGCGCTAATTTACTTAATCGAATGAAGTGTTTTTGAACTGAATCCAATATTACTTGAGCTTAAACATAATAAACCTTTTTTAAAACATCGGATGTTTTAGTTAAGTTAAGAAGTATAAATATGTTTTTATGCGTCTACCTTCTTGTTAAAATATTTGTGAATATTATAAACACTGCTAATTAAAACATACGATGAATCACAATATTCCTCACAACATATTGATTGGCAGATTCAATCACTCGGTTTAGTCTTTTATAAAATAACAAGAATACCAACATTTTTTCCCATAAATTCTATATTTAAGATGCAACAGACGTGGTGCTTTTTCCAGTCCTTTTCCAGTGTCCTAAGCTCCAGCCTACTCAGCCTGCTGCTAAATCTGCCACTAATTTAAATGAGTTTTAAAAATTGTAAATCATATTACGGGTCTACGGTGAATTTTAATTTATTGATGTTATACAAACCTTTTGTAGATAAGCTATTCATTTTATTTACAATAAGTTCACTCAACTAAAGACTTTACGAGCTAAGACTTTTGTTTACTTAAATTGTTGTAAGATTTAAATTTTCATGAATATTTGGTAAAATGAACAAATTGCTACCGCGGAATACTGTCTACTACTGGAATCACATATTTTCGAAAGAAACGTTAGAGATTCGCATGAAAGGGTATTCTCAACTGGGAATGCAGCAAAAATATGGATATATCGATATATATTACTTAATTTTAAAGGTCTATCATCTATTTTCGTCCATCGATATTTTTTAAAAATATCGAAAACGATATAACTATATTTCTTAAATATCAATATATCAAAATATCGATATTTTTTTCGGTGGCCAACACCCCTATTCTCAACACTTAAATTTATTTTGGCTGGAGTTCCACAGGGTAGTCTTGGGACCACTTCTATATCTGCTCTAAACTGCTGATGCCCCAACAACTTGGAATATTTGACGACGACAGAATTATCATGGCAAATGTCATTTCTGTCTAAGGCTGTAGAAAAAATACAAGTAGCGATCAACAAGATATACAAATGGACTAGAGACTGGAAAATACAGCTTAATGGTTCCAAATCTGTGCATGTTAATTTTGCATTGCGGCGAAATGACAAAAACCTAATTATATTACTTGGATGCCCGATTCCTTAAGCAGAATCAGCCAAATACCTCGGAATATATATCGATGGTAGGTTAAACTGGAACCATCATATTAGACAGCAGAACGTAGTAGACTCAAACTCAAGCAACTGGTTTGTCGAAAGATACTCTCAACTTGACCTAAAATCAAATAGATTGGATTATCAGTCAATTATAAAGCCAATTTGGACCTATGGGCTACAAATATGGGGTTATATTAAGACATCAAACCAACTAGTAATCCAACGCACCAAAAACAAACTTCTACGATTAATTACCAATACTTATCACTACGTAACCAACAAAGAGCTGCATGATGACCTGCAAATCAAATGGATACACAAAGTGAGTATATATTAAAAATCATCGTGGCCCGGAGATTCGCCTACTTTCAGAACTATTCGTATATTCGTCGGCGCAATATACTCGCCCCAAGCCGAAACATTAAAAGTCGATGTTGCGAAGTTTACAGCTGGGCTATTTGCTTTATGGATGTATTTTATTTTAGAAAAATAATATATTTAACAAGACTTTCTGGCATGACATAACTTTTTTATTTTGTTTTGAAACAGAAAATAATACTTAAATAATAAGTTATATTTTGACGTTCCTTTTCACTTAAAAAGAAGACCTTTTACTTTAACATTTTAATAGGATTACAAAAACGTATGTGCATTTCACCATGAGCTTGCTGCACAACTAAAGCCGATGACAAAAAGGATCATCTGCTTTCTCTGTGTCCTCAACTTAATGATTTCAGTATCCATACATACTGAATTTCGGCAGCAGTTTTGTCGGGTGGATAATACAGGTGTTAAACAATCTAATCTTTATGTTGAGAATTTGTAAGGCCTTGAAAGTTGGAAGGCACAGGATGATAAAGAAAAAATATTGCTTAAAAATTTTTTCAGGGAACAAGAACTCAAGAAACTTAATATACAACAGTATAAAGAGTAATTGTCAATGTTGTAATTTTCATCAAAGTCATTGATTATTATCTTACGCTTGAATTTTAGGTGGACTACGATAAGGAAAGATAATAATTTTTTTAAAAATGCTATAAGACTCAATATTGACTAAGTACAAGTAGCCAATATGAATCTAAGAATCTCTCTCATTATTGAATTTTGACAAGGTACTAGAGAATTATATACTTAAATAATATCTAAGTAATATCAATTAATCGTCCAGTTTATAGGCATTGCAAAAATGCAGGAAAAGACCGCGTACCATTAATCCTGAAAATGTAGTTATTTGGGAAAGTATTGTGCTTGCTACAGCTGTATGATTGGTTGATAACGACCAACATAATAAATATATAATATATTAATATAAAAAACGCAAAATATTAAAATTATTGAGTCTTGATTTCATTAAATATGGTAGTGATTTTTTAATGGGTAAGCCCTTTTTCTTTTATTGTATTGTAATTAATTAGTAAATAGTGCGAGAAGTATAAAGGAATGTATGTACAAGGAAGTTGTTATAAAATTTTATTTATATATAATACATTTGATTTATCCAAATATGTGGTCGGTTAGTAAATGTTTATGGCATAGTTAAGGTTCGTTGTTTTATATCCTTTAATTTATAATTAAATGGTGTGGTATATATAGGTTAATATAAAAATTTAATTTAAAAAATAATACAGAAGATATGTTACGTCTTGAAGACTAATACTATGCGGATATCAGAAGTTTTGTTAAAATTAAGACACACCCGCGACGTCCCAAGCAACACTGAGAATATTCAAATATTTCTAACAGTGGGGACGCACGCGCAAGTGCAGTATATTCAATCTACCGGACCACGATGATTTTTAATGTATCCTCAGGAAGTGATCCAAGATTTCGCCTTAAATCATGAAATAAGATTACAAGGAAGCAATACGGCCACTGGATAAAACGCAGGAGATCAGGAGAGTGAAGCGAACCAAATCGTATATTTATAAATTAAGATTATAATAAGCATATCTATTGTTAAATGTAATTAATAACAGATATATATTTGGTTATGAAATGCTAACGATAACCAACTAACTGTACCCTTCTATAGCGTTTTTAATGCCCTAACTTCAAAATAATGACCATAATGTAAGCAAAAGTTTTGTATATTCTTTTACCGACTGTTGTTTGTTGTGTATTCTCAAAGCTGATAAGGGGATTAATTCATATTATTATTGCAATCTTTTAGACCAGTTGGTCGAAAAAATTTCTGAAGACCCGGAATACAAAAAAAATAATAATAAAGTATATTTTGGTCAAGATAACAAACCTGGCACAGATTAAAAATAATGGCTAATCTACCATCGCTCCATCTTCCTCTTATTCCGCTTAAAAATTATTTTCAGTTCCATTATTGAAAACAATTTTAATCAAACGAAGAGATAATATCTACCTATAGATAGATATATTTTTCAAGCTTTCTACTTCAGTGGTACGACCCATAAATTGGAAAATATTTGTAGTACAACATAAAGCCATTTTTATAATTATAAATCAATTTTTTAATTTCATCAAATCAAATTTGAAATTTTTGCAAATTTCAAATTTCTTTCCAATCTTGTTACTTATTCTGGCTTAAATTTCATATATAAATATTGGTTCATTATTGCATATAATCAATCAATGAACAACGATTAATCCCAAACGCGGGCACCAGAAATTAATATAGTAAGAGACTCATTTGTTAAGAAAAAAATTAAAGAGAATGAGATCTTTCTATATAGCGTGAGTCACTAGCTGTTTCAATTGTTCGCACTTAAAGGCCAATTTAAACTTTTAATTTCAACAAATTGTCCAATCTATTTTCGCAAGCAGACTCCAGCTGTGCTTAGATCTCCTTAACGGTTCACTAATCTTACGATATGTACAATTTGTATTTTTCGAACAAAAAACTACGATTTGAAATAAATAGGTGGAAAAAATATATACAAGGTATATGTCGATTATACTTGAGCGGGATGTTATTTTGTTATTTTGATATATCTCAGTTGATGTGAAGCATCATTTCAAAAAATATTTTTACAAAAAAAAATTGAACCGACTTCATAAGGAATGTTTTAAGCACTCGGGACTGCTACCTAGTGTAGGTGATTTGATAAATGTTCCAACCAAACTAGAAAAAAGAAAGTTGCTGCTCTGTTGAGAATCGAACCCGCGACCTCCGAGTGCAAGCTTAACGTTCTATTACACCATAGAAACAGTTGCCTGCCATGTTTCTACAACATCTCATTGGTTTATTATTTTGTCATTATTTTAGATAAAAATATGTGAAAACATTGTACGTGCCTTTAAAATTTGAGGTTTTGCCTCGAAAAATTATATAGGCTGATAAGAATTTTCAGTCAATTTTAGTGATATTGATTTCTGATTAATTTCAGGTTTCATTAGTAAATACATTTCTGAACAAAACACTAACCGAATATTGCAGGTAATAATTACGTTAATTTGTATATCAAGAGGTAAAAGGAATATTACATTTCAGTTATAAAATAGTTTAATAAATTAATTAACTTTATAAAATAGTTTCATAGAATTTTAATTGGGGTATATGTGACATAAGACAAAGTCGAAAGCAATAGATAAATGAAAGCCATAGAAGAGAAAGTAAAGATGGGCATCTGCAAGGGCGAGATCGAAGAGTGAAATAAATAAGCAAAGAACAATGTAATTTTATTTAGAAATTTAGGTAAAGAAATTATTAATCAGCCTGGTGTATTTATTGCTTTTGTAATATATATTTTTGTTGAAAAATATGGATAAAAGATAAGGATTATATATATATTTTAAACTGGCATAAGCATAATGGAAATTAGATTTAGTTAAATGTAGTTTAAAAAATGTTAGTGAGTATTAGTTCTTGAGATAGTTTGCATATATATTAATATGTTTTAATGTACAGACATTTATTATTTTAATTAATCTTATATATCAAATACATTTCTGATCCTATATTGAAAATATCATGAAAACAAGTTTCAGTAACATATTGTTTTTAAATTAGTCTTTTTACTCTATTATAAGAGAAACATGATTAATTTTATATTTTAAATATTGTGGTAGAAATGAGATAAGATTGGTTATAATATAACCAATTTTGTTAAATAACAAATAAATAAGCTTAATAATAACGAAAACTATTATCTCTCTGACCTCTTATATATTAAAACAATTTGAAATCTGAGAATCACTGGTCATTTATGATCAAATAATATATTTAAAGGTATTTATCAGTAGAAGAATAAATATGCTCCCTTGCATTGCGATTAATCTACTACCATTCTGAATCCCGAACCTTTAAACTGCTTAAGGTGTCGTATTATATCACTTTTAATTATGCGAAGCTACTCGGAACGTAAAAATAAGAAGAAAACGGAAAGGAGGCGGCTTGTCATTGAAACATTTTGCTCGTTAATGTATGGGCCGCGATGTCACCTGAAAATACAACCCCGCGTTGATTTATTTCAGTTGAGGTCGTCGCAGAAAAGGAAAAAAACAGGATAGTGGAGTTTGATGTACTCCAGACAAACAAAAAAGGGTAAGAATAAATAAGCTGTAAATCAACAGTTATTGCAACTCGTAATTCAACACCGCCCAGAATAATAACAAGTATTTTTACATAACACATAAGAATAACATCAAGCAATAATGCATATGTATAATTTAGACATTACGATATATTAAATAAGATTATGAGATACTGGCAAATATAAAATACAGTCTTTTTCTCTATTTTTAACAAGAATGAAAAAAATTGGCATTAAACTAAAAGAAGTTGTATTAAATTTTGTTTCAAAAATACATTTTCAACTCAAAAGAACGATAGTCTTTTGAAGGAAGGAAATCGATAATCTTTATTTAATAATTAAATCTATTTTAAAACGAATTTTAGGACCGAATTAGGTTCCTGTCATAAAAAGTATGTGAAAATCTGTCTCAAAATGATTAAAAGGAATTATAGTTTCCAAAATTATGTCGTTTTGAGGAAAAGAAAAACAGTGACATAATTGCATTATGTCCAAAGGAGGTTACCGAGAAACGTAATAAATTTGGAAATATAAGTAACCCATTTGTTTTATTTAATGTCTTACTATTTTTTATAATAGTATATACTATTATCATTTACCAAATAAAAGCTATACATTTTTCTAAACTAATAAATTAAATAAATTGCATGAAACCTGCTAATGCTAGCATGCTAATAGCGCAAAATGATTGCAATAAACGTCGCATGATTATGTCTCATTATTTTAATTAACTTTAACAAGCATTAACATGACAATTAATTGAATCGAAAGTCTGGAGGTCTTTCGAAGTGAAAAAATATGTAAAACGATATATTTAGTTTTATTTTTCAAAAAACTAAAATTATGAAGTTATTTATAATGTACAATATATACTGATTATTGTAAATAAAAAGTTTTGCTGAAATTAATATAAGATGTGAGCTTGAAAATCGACGAATTACTATATATGGCATAGGTATATCTGCTAGGTGGAAAATAATTGGTTTATTTTCCTTTTAGTTATATTGACATAATTAATATGTTACGCTCTGGCTGTCCAAATCAAATTCTTGTGTTGATATTGTTATAGAACTAGGTAACCCCAAAACTGTTTTCAAGCATTTAAACAAATTTGGGTTCAAAAAGAAACTCGTAAGAGTCTCTCCCCATGTTGAAAACAAAAAGTATGATAGATCGAATTATTTCAGCCATTTGTCAAAAATGAATGCCTTACAACAACCGGAATCTATTATTCGTCGTCGTCGTCTGTTATCATATATATATATATATATATATATATATATATATATATATATATATATATATATATATATATATATATATATATATATATATATATATATAGTTCATACATATTATCTTAATTATCATTTGTCCCGATTTCTTTTTTAACTCATTTTTTCAACTGATATCACTAGAATTCCTAGATATAAACAACCAATAATACGGAAATATTTTCAAATAAAATGAAAAATCGTAGCTAAAATACTTTAAATGTATTTCTAACCTTTTATATGAAGAGTATACATCTGAATATATGACTAGTGATACCGATAACACTCCTTAGAAATTAATTATTATGATTTATTTGTCTCGTCTGCGGTATCCTGTTGTACAAAAATGGACTAACCTTTTACTAATTACATTACTTGCCATACTATGCTATTATCGTATTGTTATTATATTATTATTATTAGTTAATGTGGGTTTATTAACGACATTTAAAATGAAATGGTTTAATTATTATTGGTATGTAATATTCTTAAACCTAACTAACTAATAACTCGACCCAAATCAAATATCATCAGTAAACGTAGCGGAAAATCTGAGGTATTAACAATATACAATATTCGAGATAAGTTTAAATCTTGACAACAATCTACCGGTTATGTAATTTGACTATTCGAATATACTTGGAATGTGGATTAGGTTATAATTAGGCTTGGTACATAAGATGTATATATAGATTCTAAAATTATTCAGTACTGTTAAATTTCAAATATCGTTATGTATACAAGCTATAAATATCCACATTTTAATAATAAATCGTCAATGAACGTACTTTATAAATATGAAATTTGGATAATAAAAATACCAAAACAATTTTTAATATTCAGAAAATTGAAAATTAGTAATGTACGCCAATGCTATGATATTTAATAATTAATGCTAAAAAATTTGTTTTATATAGTAGGGTTTAATCAACTTTGCGGGAGCAAATTTCATAGTTATATGTATTTGGTGAAAATTGGAAGTATGAATGTTAATCAATTTATCCTAACTGTTAAATTCGATCGTTTTAAAATTCTCGACATAAAATAACAGTTTAGTATTATTGAGTTATTCAGTATATACACGCGCTAATCATGAGATAATATTAATTACTGTCAATGACAAGGAACCACCTGGAGAGTTTCAAAATCAATGAACTACAAAAATCTGCTCAAACTCTCAAACAACTTTCAGACAACTCAGCAGTTGTTTAATTAATTGTTTTCACACGTTTATGTGCAATAGGCAAGATCGAAAAGGAGGTAAAGTGGGTATCACATGAATAGTTCGAAAATGTTATTCAGAAACTTGTTAACGTCATGGTTTCATTGCTCTCCAGACATAAAAGAAGCTTATTTCTGTAGAGTATTGTGGCTATCGATACAAAGTAGATATTCTACGATAATTCTAAAAAAAAGTTGAGGGTTAAACCAGAACAGCCGTCTAGCTCGACATCAAAGCGGAATATACATGGTTACAAAGTATTGTGCATACGGTGGAATTTGCCAGGTGTATATTATGAGCTACAAAAGCCAACTGTAACTCTTACCGCAGATGTTTTCCGCCATCAAGTGAGCAAATTGAGCAAGATATTGTTGGAAAATAACTATCAATGACGAGTAATAGGCGTAAATCAATATTCTTGCATTACAGCGCTGGGCCGGACGTTACAAACGTTGTGAAAGAAACACTTTTACAACTCAAATGAGAAGCTCTGCGGGGAACTAGACATAACGTCTTCTGATTACCACATATCAGAACGATAAAGCTCGACTTGGCTGGCATACCATATCATAAGTACTAAAATATATAGATTTTCGAAAATATATAGATGCTTTGCTAAATACTAAAAAATATTTTAAGTGAAAAAATGATCAGAATGCACTCTAGCATCTAACGTACCTATATAATTACTGTCCAAAAAATGTAATTAGTCGAAACGCTAAAAAAGAATGTTCTGATTTAGAGCTTCTTGGATGGACTATATGCTACAAAAATCATAAAATTTGCATGAAAATTCTTTTATTATTACATAGTATATTTATAGTATTTAATAGTTTCAATCTACTCAATTTTCATTCAGTTCTACAGCTATTGAAGTGCAGGATTTTTCTGGTAAAATGACGTTAATAACTCGGTGTCATCGATGAATCAATTGACGCATTTCCTTTGTGGGATATACGCTGCATTGATAATCTCGAGAACCTTTGTTATCGCTATATAACTCATTTGAAATTGGCCGATTTGAAGAAAATGTAGGTGTGAGATTTTAAGACGTAACATGAAGAAAAAGAGTATAAAAGTTGTTGATATTATTTACAATCAGTTATGCCTCTTGAAGACATTGTTACATCAATATCGAATAAATACTGTAGCAATTGGAGCTTCCATAGAGAGCTGTGCATGTGTTTCAACAATAAATCAAGAACGAGTGAGTTTTATGATTGTAGCGACCTTGAGCATGTCGAATTTTACATCGTGGAATAACGGTCTACAAAATACCCAGAAATATAATCCCAGATGTTGAACACGGGCGGGGTGCCAATTGGAACCCGACACCGAATAGCTGGCGGCAACCCCGAAACGTTTATCTGGGATATTACTGAAGGGTATTTCGGTCATTCAGTGCTCAACCCTCGTTTGGTTAAGACGTGCCACCATCGACTGCCCAAGCCTTGTCTTCAGGTAACTCCGCTGCCATCCGTTTTATTATTTGTATTTTCACATCTTTTTTATATTGCCAATAAATAACGGTCACATTATGTAAACACCACAGTTTTATTTCGTTTTACCTCCATTCACCGAGCCACATCATTTTTACCCTAAATGATAAAGGCTTAAATATTGTAGATTCTATTCGAGAATTGTCGAATCGAACAGTTGTTCATTCATGACGCCATTGGTACAAATAGGCACTAACACATAAAATTTTTGATCTGCTACAAATTCGGAGGTTAATCAATTAAACTACTGTCTTTGTTGAATGATGGAAGCAGATTTAGGATAAATGATGTGGCTCGGTGAATAGAGGTAAAACGAAATGAAACAGTGGTGTTTACATTATGTGAGCGTTATTTATTGGCTATATAAAAAAAATGTGAAAAATACAATTAGATAAAACGGATGGCAGCGGTGTTACCTGGAGACGAGGCTTGGGCAGTCGATGGTGGCACGTCTAAACCAAATGATGGTTGAGCACTGAATGAATGGAAATACCCTTCAATAGCATCCCAGGTAAACGTCTCGGGGTTGCCAGCTATTCGTTATCGGGTTCTAGTTGGCGCTGCTGGCACCCCGCCTGTGTTCAACATCTGGGATTATATTTCTGGGTATTTTGTAGACCGTTATTCCGCAATGTAAAATTCGACATGCCTCAAGGTCGTTACTTAATACTGTTTCATAATTTAAATCTTCCCAAAATATCTAACAGCACTAGATTTCAGATGAAATCTTTATGACTAAAGTTTCCTTTATGATTGCTATCAACAAAATCAAGCATAGAGTTTTAAAGTTGCTGGCGTAACCTTGCAAATAATTGTTGTTTCCTATTTAAACTGCTATCGAAACTGATTCCGAGATATTTAGCTGATTCTGCTTAGGAGGCATCGGGCATCCGTCAAGTGATATAATTAAGTTTTATAGTGATTATTACATAATTACACATTTTTAAATTTTATTTAATTACATATTTTTTGTTTACATTTAATTTTAATTACATTATTCATATAATTACTGTATCGTCGGCATATAACTAACTATCAAACGTGAGACTATTAAATGTTAAGAGCATAGACAACGAAATCAATCTGAACTCAACGTCTATATAAATACCACAAAGCTTATCGGGATACCTTAACCCCCATCTAAGAAAAGGTCGAAAATTTTAGAAAGGAATGGTGTTTTTATTTCACCATATTTCCGGATACATAAATGAGCCTCAAAAACAAATGTTATAATATGTTCTCCCTAACATCACACATTGTATGTCTTTCTTTTCCCTGGGTAAGCACGTTTGTGTTATAATCTAATAATAAACATAGCGGACTTGTGCATCGTGTCCATAAACTATGCTCTGAATTATAAGAAGTTATTTGTACAAAACAAAACCTAGGACATGATTTTTTCTATAATCGGTATGAAACAATTTTTAAAAAAAATATTGGTTTGTGGCGCCATCTGGTGACAAAATTACCAAGTTAACATCGATTCTATTAATATTGATTAGTTTAGAGGCCGTCGATACTAACGCAGATTTCTATTTCAGCAAAAATATCTCACCAACTTTGGGTACATGCCGCGGGCAACAGATGACACCGTCGGTGCTTTGAGGACGGAAACTTTTATGCGTGAGTCGCTAAAACAGATGCAAGAGTTTGCAGGAATTCCCGCTACGGGGCGATTAGATAGCGCCACCGTGAAATTAATGAAGACTCCTAGGTATGGAAATAATATTATGATTATATCTATAGATTTTATTAATGTATAGAACAAATAAATTATAGTTGTACATAAAATATACTATTTATAAAAACTTATCAAAATATTGTAAATATTAATATCAATTAACAATTATAAATATTTTTATAATTCAACATTAAATGCCTCTTCTATAGGACTTAATAATAAATAAGCTGGTGTTAAATATGTAGTAAAATATTATATTTCATTAATTTCTTAGTTTATTTTTATTAATAATTTTAATTAGAATACTGATATTTCATGGTGATTGTAATTCATAAAAAGGCCCCTAATAAAAAATCCTTAATTCTAAAACAGTAGTAATATAAATTAATAATACAATTAGCCATATAAAATGTCCATATAAAAATTTATGTCACAAGACCTTTTTTCATCAAATCATTACCTTAATTCTTTATTTCATTAGGTGTGGTTTGCCAGATAAAATTTTACAAACTTCAGGGCGGCGGAAACGATTCACTGCAAAATCCGTGAAGTGGCATAGAACGGATTTAACCTGGAGGTAAGTAAATAGAAACGATTCGTTAATTTACCATCGGATTAAAACCTTTGAATAAACAATAGTTTAAAAACAATATATGTTTTTAAATTAAAAAATATATAAAAAAGTTTCGCCCGAGCAGGGACTTGAACCCTGGACCCTTGGATTAAAAGTCCAATGCTCTACCGACTGAGCTACCCGGGCTACATAAAACAGATTATATAAATGGCATATATACCTGACAGTGTTATATAACATGTAATGTGTGTAATTTTCATGATTTTATAATCAGTAACGTAAAAATGTGTGATTTATCATTATAGTATCATTATAGTTTTTTTTCGTTTGAAATTCGTTTTTTAAAACACAGTTTATTTTAACTGATGCTTATTATCCTTTTTGCGAATTTTGTTCAGAAATTGTGATACTTTGATTTTGGAGATACTCAGATGATACAACTGATATTAAAAGTACACTGTGAATATCTGAGAGGGAAAAAATGCGGAAAATAGACATCTAGAAGGCTGTTATATATTCGAAACTTTCCAACACCTTGAAGAAGAAAGTTGAGATTAGTTGCATTTTATTAAAAAAAAAAGTAATTTCAGTAATCAGTAATTTAATGATGATATTTATCACGTCATATTTATAATTAGATTGGATATATTTGTCAGAATATTGCTGAAATGAAAACACTGTGGATCTTAAATTTTTAAGCATTGACGATATCACTATGTAAACTACGATCAAGTGACAGTTTTAAAAAAAGACATGTTAACCAATCAACAATAATAAATCCGTGCAATTTTGCGTTAAACGCAATAAATCTAGTGAAACTAGCAGTGAATAGTAAAGATGCTTCTGGTTCTGAATTAAAATGTAGATTTGGAAATTAACTCAAGCTAGTAAGAAGAATCTATGTGTACTTTTTATTATATATTTTTATTATATATATATATATATATATATATATATATATATATCGTATATCATATATATTATATATTATATTATATATTTATTTTATATATAGTAGGCAGTTATTATTAGACCAATGAAAAATAATAACCACATGATCTAATAATACGTAGATGCTATTTCGGACAATGTATATAAAAGAATATGAACTTCAAATAACTTATTTAAAATTGGAACATGATTAAAAGCAATGGTCACAAAATATATGTAGTAATAGCAATGCAAATGATACATTGTGTATTAAAATTACCAGAAAAACTTGTTCTTTAATGGAGGTGTATTCAAGTTAAAATAACAATAATGCTAATATTTGTATGAAATTAAATTGTATATATTTTTATATTATTAAAACTCATTAAAACATGTATGTTAAATTTAATTAATACAAACACCATGTTATGCTGATGAATACCGTATACAACTAAAATGCCACTAAAATAATTTGATAACAGACATTTCTTTAAATAAATTTAACCCCTTAAAATTGATGGTACTTTAACAAGCATGTTTTTAATATACAATGCGTCTTGACTCTAGTCAAATGTTGATGAACTTTGCGATACAAATATTGTATTATGGTCCTTATCTTTATACTTTGGACAATGTTCCATTTCAATGCATTTTAGCAACCGTATGTATATAATTCAACATACACCGTATGTATATAATTGTATATATACCAAATAACAATTCTGAATTACAGACTACATAGGCTTAAACAGACAATTTGGAATTTTTATAACATAACTTATCAATGTTTTAAATAAGAGTCATACATTGTGTTGGGAACTATCGACTGAAAATAGTAGAAACAGCCGATAGTCGCAAAACACTCGAACTAGTCGATGGTAAAAAAAGTAGCGACTGAAAATACTAATTACTATTTCAGATAAATGCACACTTTCACAGTTCTTCTCTTCAGCGATATCAGACGGAGATGTACGAATTCCTTCCTGTACTAATTTTGAGAAAGGAAAGGACGGAGATAATTGTGTGATTCTGTGCTGTACTAATCAGTTCATTAAAAAATAAATAAATTGGCAAGTGGCAGTGTGAATAAAGGAATAGAATAATGATCCCAAATATATTCAACCGTATTTTGATATTCGGAAAGTAACAATGACATAATATAATAAAAGTAATTGGTTTATTTATGTTTCATTCCGTGTTTCCTTTTTTTTTTAATCGTGCCATATGTGAGACAGAGATGTACATATTTGTTTTCCAATTTTCTTTGAGAAATAAATAAATGCTGTAATGTATTACCTTCAAAATAATAGTTCCATTTTGAATACTATTCGTTGAAACTTGAATTAAGGAAGTTTTAACATTCAAAAGGCTTGGACAAACATCGAGAGACTTAGATAATCGAAAAAGTCAATATGCCAGTCAAAATTAATCGACTATTTATCAATCAAAATTTTCTTTTTACATTACTACTTATTCACAACATATTGGTATTTACAATCATATTACAAACAAAACATAAAACCATATATTTTACATATAAATCTATGCAAACATAAATTCGACTCATTATTTTAAAGATCGCGGCTAGGATGGCAAGGCCACGTTAAAAAATCAATCGTAAGAAACTAGTAGATTCGAAAACAGTATCTGAAAGTACACGACTGAAATAGTCAATAGTAAATAGTAGTCAAATCAGTCGAACCGAAAATAGCGACTGAAAGTAGTTTACTGGAACAGTCGATAGTAAAAAGTAGTAATACCAATCGATAGTTCCCAACGCTACATTATACTTTTGCAGCATATTTCTTTTGCAAGGAAAACGATGTCTCATTATTTTGCTTTCTGTACACCCGGTTACATTTCTTTGAACAAATATGCATTACAACAAGCTAATTTTGACTACAATTTCATCACGAAAGCCTGGAAAACTGCTAAGAGCACTGTTCATTAATTCTGCACTCAGAAAAGGGTACCCAAAAAATAAAAACACACCATAGAAACGATATAATGGAATGAAAAGTAGTGACAACTATATATTGGATATTGAGATATATTTCTTCAAATTGCTTATAAAGTTAAATATCTATTTTCTCTGTGACAATAGATACCTTTAAATATTCAATACTTATAACTTGTATTTTATTACAATTTTGATAACTATATTTTTA
Organism: Rhynchophorus ferrugineus; assembly: GCF_030347505.1. Lineage (NCBI taxonomy): Eukaryota > Metazoa > Arthropoda > Insecta > Coleoptera > Curculionidae > Rhynchophorus > Rhynchophorus ferrugineus. The sequence goes on from NW_027472580.1 coordinate 51,040,355, forward strand.
GGTAAATGTGTAATTATATGTGTAAATTGCAAATCGTTCTTACACAGTTTGCCGAAAGCGTTGCTTTTATGTTTTCATTTATCATTTTATGTCTTCAGTTGTTTTAATTTCTAGAAACAATAACTTTAAATATGGCGCCAATATTTAATGAATAGTTGTCATGCTAACTGCTTAATTATATGTGGAATTATTGCAAATCGTTCCTACACAGTTTGCCGAAAGAGTTGCTTTTATATTTTCATTTAACATTTTATGTCTACACTTCTTTTAATTTGTAGAAACAATAACTTTAAATATGGCGCCAATATTTAATCAATGGTTGTCATGCTAACTGCTTAATTATATGTGGAATTATTGCAAATCGTTCCTACACAGTTTGCCGAAAGACTTGCTTTTATATTTTCATTTAACATTTTATGTCTACACTTCTTTTAATTTGTAAAAACAATAACTTTAAATATGGCGCCAATATTTAATCAATGGCTGTCACGCTAACTGCTTAATTATATGTGGAATTATTGCAAATCGTTCCTATACAGTTTACCGAAAGCGCTGCTTTTATATTTTCATTTAACATTTTATGTCTACACTTCTTTTAATTTGTAGAAACAATAACTTTAAATATGGCGCCAATATTTAATCAATGGTTGTCACGCTAACTGCTTAATTATATGTGGAATTATTGCAAATCGTTCCTATACAGTTTACCGAAAGCGCTGCTTTTATATTTTCATTTAACATTTTATGTCTACACTTCTTTTAATTTGTAGAAACAATAACTTTAAATATGGCGCCAATATTTAATCAATGGTTGTCACGCTAACTGCTTAATTATATGTGGAATTATTGCAAATCGTTCCTATACAGTTTACCGAAAGCGCTGCTTTTATATTTTCATTTAACATTTTATGTCTACACTTCTTTTAATTTGTAGAAACAATAACTTTAAATATGGCGCCAATATTTAATCAATGGTTGTCACGCTAACTGCTTAATTATATGTGGAATTATTGCAAATCGTTCCTATACAGTTTACCGAAAGCCCTGCTTTTATATTTTCATTTAACATTTTATGTCTACACTTCTTTTAATTTGTAGAAATAATAACTTTAAATATGGCGCCAATATTTAATCAATAGTTGTCACGCTAACTGCTTAATTATATGTGGAATTATTGCAAATCGTTCCTATACAGTTTACCGAAAGCGCTGCTTTTATATTTTCATTTAACATTTTATGTCTACACTTCTTTTAATTTGTAGAAACAATAACTTTAAATATGGCGCCAATATTTAATCAATGGTTGTCATGCTAACTACTTACATGATGTTGTGCTTCTAATAGTAGCATAAATGAAACGTTTAATATTTAGACTTTTATGTATTATTCCAGTTAATTGGTAGGTGGACTTTATAATAACTAAAATGGTTTATTCACGTCATATACTACTAAACGCAATGTATTCTCTCTTAAAATATTAATTCATAAACTAGTATCATGTAAACACAAGTTGATCTAATGATGCAATTTTGTCATTTCGATGGTTTGATACAAATGTGACAAACTAAAAACCAATCTATCCACCCCTTTTTACATCCGAATCCAAGACGTGACCCATAACGTTGCGTGGTACATTGACGAGGTACAATGCACCAGCCAAAACAAAGGGCATCCGAACGAGAGACAGACAATCGAAAGCCCTTCTCATGGCAGGTCGGGCTGAGGGTCCTCATCGACCGACCCTTAAGTTTGTCCGTGACGTCACGCCGAACCGAGAGTCCTCTAGTCGAGTGAGAAGCCGCAGGGGAAGGGGGGTCGACTGGCAGTTGAGTGAGAGGGGGGCTCGGTGACAGTATTTATTCTGCTTTGCTTCCAGTAATTACCGGGTTGTTCGTTGGGTAGCTGGTAATTTTGTGTTTTTATTCAATATCCATCAGATGGATGTCAGTCGCCACGTCGTGCACTCTTCGCCATTCCCTTGAATATTCCTCTAGTATCTCCTGGAATAGGCTGTGCATTAATTCTGTGTTTCAGATATACGTGATTCCGGGGGAGATCTACTTCATATCACAGTCAAACAACTATATTAAGTTTTTGTTAAACGCTAAATATTTCACGTAATTTATATTATTTAACGATACATAAAAATATTTTTAAAATTTAATATAATTTGATTTTAAATAATTCATATTTGATTTTAATTAATTTAATTTCCATATGAATATTTTTAATAATAAGATTTCCGTTGGACTTATCGTTGGACTGTCATGTACACAAGTAGTAAAGCTTTGTGAATTTACAACAGATATCGCAGCTAGTACAAAATCGCATCAATTCATCTTATACAGGTAATAGAAAAAATAAAATGAATACCATTTAATATAGTACATCTTGATACATGTTGGCAACACTGCTTCCATATAAAGCGACGCGTATTTATTGCTCAGTTTACATTGCTTTAAAATAGGTCTATGACGATAATAGCTACATGGTAAAACAACATCCTCGAAAAGGAATAGTGGGCAAAAACCAAAGTTGGCTGACAGAGACACCTGACAAAAGTAGCAGCAGAACTCAACACTGGCTTGAGTAATACTATTTCAGCAAAAGCAGCATGGCGGGAGCTTTGAAAAACTAATATTCATGGAAGCTATGTGATTGCGAAACCCTTCATAACGAAAGACAGTTTTAAAGTTGACCAAGAGTAGTTGCAAAAGCTATCTGGTCATCAAATTGGATAACAAAATGACGTTGGTTAATTGGGCTTGTTATATGCTGCTGTAACCCTAGAGATGGAGCAATAATTTTACGGGTTTTTCATGCATCTGACTAATTACTCTATGTGTTAATGACATTTAACATATAAAAGTAACGACGACTCCACAGTTATGTTTACGACCTTAAAGTTCAGTTCCTATTAGTTCGATGATTTTTAATTGATGCTTTTTTTATGGACGCGATAATCACACATGTTCTGCTGTAAAATAAAATGTAAAATGCCTCAATATCACCATGAAATATTCAACAAATACGGGGGAGGGTAAATGACCCAAACAGAGTTGGGTATCGCATAAAAGACCGGATTGATTCCACGAAAGTGACTGAACTCGTGCCACTAACATTGTCGAAGGAAATTGGGCTATTATGGGATTATTTCGTCGAATAATAAGAGTACTCGTTCAAGAAAAAAGTATTATATGTCGAATTTATCATTAGCATTGTATAAATCAATTTTACTTAAAAAATACACAATTTAAATTCATTAGAATATTTAAATACATTTGTACATATAGTACAAAATAACCACTAAATACTCAAATATTCAAATATTGAATGTATTTATGTTTTTTTGCAGTGCCAATTAATCAGACACATCGTAATCAGGGATTTAATTGAGAAATCTTTTAAAAAAGGAAATTTATTCAGCTATATTTCTAGACGTGGCCCAAGCCTTTGATAAAATAAGGCTCTCGAATACAAATTTGCAAGCAAATTCCCTAGCCAGTAAGAGCCAGAATGTCAAATCCTACCTCTAATAGTCTTTTTAGAATAACATACGTTGAGGAATGTTCAGATTTGAAACTAATCTATGCGGATATATAACGTAGTGTCCTTGGACCAATACTGCATTTACTTTATACTAGTGAAAGAGTAATAATGGTCATATTTGCTGATGTTACTGCACTAGTCGCTACAAGTAACAAAATGGAGACAATTGTAGATAGGGCCAGATAACATTAAAGAGTGGATTAAGAAAAGGTGAATAAAATTGAACGCTATGAAGTCTACACATGTGGGTTTCACATAAAACAAAATAAATTATCTACCACTGATAAATGGTTCCAGAGTAATTCCGTATGCGAGCATAACTATATAAATACTTGGTCATGAACACGAAAAAATGTGGTGGCTTCTCGAAAGACGATCCGAATTAATACTGCACAATAAAATGTTACTGTAAAAACACATTGAAGCCTGTGTGGACCTATAGCATGATCCAAACTCACGAAGTTCTTCGCAGCAAGGACTATATGAACACATACATAAAGTAATGAAAATATACAGGAAGTAAAATAAAACTAACTACATAATTTACATAGATAGAACTCATAGGAGAAATAGAAGAAATTATGAATTATGAACAGTACAGTTGTAATTTAACATTTTAAGGCTTGAACGTGAAAACGTGACTTTCTCACATTTTATTCTTTGAACCTTGTATAGGTCATCTTGATGATTATTTACTTTATAGACCTAAGTTTTGTAAAATCAATAATTAATTTAATGACTGTAAAGACATTCCTTCAATATATATTTCCAAATTGTAAAAAAGAAATTATCCAATTGAGTTCGTTATTCTTTTAATATACATTTAAGTCAAATTCAGAATTGTTTTATACATATATTCTTTGTTTGAATATACAAACATGTATTACTTCGTTCATTATTCCATACTTATGTTTATAACATAAAAGTAAAGGAAGATCATCTATACTTATATTTGATATTTACTCTGAAGTTGTTATAATTGCAAAGATGATCTTAGTTGTGATACTTTGTTATTTATAATGTTCAGTGATGTAGTAATTAATACTTTGCTGATTATTAAAACTTAATGGAAATTAGAGTTATTTAAATGCCATTTCAAAAAGGTTAGTGAGTGTTAGCTCTTAAGATAGTTTGCATGTATTTTAATATACAGATATTTGTTACTGTAATTAATATTATATATGAAATATATTTCTAATCATATATTAAAAATATCGTTAAAGTTTTAGTAATATTAACATACCATTTTTAAGTTAGTTATTCTCCATAGTCTATTATTAGAGGAACATGATTATTCTTATAAATTGTGGTAGAATTTCAACCACAGAGCGATCGGTAGTATATCTAAATTAGCATTTAATTATATTGTAAATTGTTATATTTATATAAGATAATTTTTTGTGTAGTTCGTCAATCACCTTCACCCCCTTCCCATCTCCTTCTGCTTCTTCTTCCTCTTCTAATGCAGTTTATAGAATCGAGTCGTGACAACTCCATTAGTGTTTCACCTGCAGACAACTTCCATTTTCATTAAAATTTAAGATTAAGGCCCCTCACCTTGACGCCCTTTCGACGCCGCGCCCCCCTAACGCAATTAATCGCTCAATCTTGCCATTTTATTCGCCAATTTATCTGTAATTTCGTTTACGAACGCGGTAAAATTGCTAGACGGAAATTATCTATGGATTTTTTATTTTCGGGTTTCCGCCGGTCTCGGGCCAGTTTGTGTAATGTAACGTAATCCGCTGGGTGAAAATGGAATTTTCCATCCCCAAAGAAATTTTTTTTTTTAAATTTTGGTGGAATTTTTGCAAATATTAACATAAATAATCTATAAAATAAAATCTATAAATCTATAAATAAATAATCTATAAAAATAAGAAAAAGGAAATAGCACAAGTAAATATGAAATTATTAAAAATACAAAAAATATAACACTTTGGTGAGGGAGCTGAATACTAATGATACCCTCCTCTTAGCTCGATACACTTGAGCCAACGATGCTCCAACTCCAAGGTCTGCAAAGTGGACCTCCGTGGCGGCGATGATCTTATTCGATCCAAATGTCTTCCCAGCGAGTGACTTTTTCATGTTCGGAAACAAAGTCGAACGGGGTCAAATCTGGAGAATACGATGGATAGGGAAGCAATACGTAGCCCAAATTAAACAATTTTGTAGTGGAGATAGCGGAGATTTTTTCTTCCCTAAATTTTTCTGCAATTCGGCGTCGAATTGGCCCAATAATTCCGCATAGTACATCGATTTCTGACTGTGACCGTTTTGCCCTTCTTCAGATAGTCGATGTAGATGCTCTTGTATCAGTCTTCGCCTTCTTCGAAGCATATTTGTCTGGTGAAGTCTATTGTTTCGACTATTCCTTGATCTCTGGTGTGTACCAGTGGATCCATGTTTCGTCGACGGCCACGAAACGACGCAGGAACTTCTTCGGATTGTGCTTGTTTTCCGGGGTGAGCAAACGCGGCACCCATAGTGCCGACAGCCTTCTGAAATTTTCACAGCAGCTGTCAACGAGAATGTACACGATAGGAAATATCTCTTGCGATTGATGTCTAAAAGGCAAGAGCTAAAATTCTCATGATCCCTAAGTTGGTCACTCGTCAGTCGCTAGGTCCTGGGTAGACAGTACTTCAGAGCCCACATTAAACAGTAGGCTTCATACGTGTAAACAATGATCTATAGCTAATATTGCAATATTCCTTAAGAGCCAGGTATTATAAGTATTAGTTAAGAAACTTAAAGAGTTTATAAACTAATACCTCTAACTTACTTGAAAACTAAATTTTCTCTCAAAAACTCTTTATTTATATATAACACAAATACATCGTATTGTTCCTTTGATCAACCAGGGCCATATCATAAATAACTTATATACAATACAAAACTAAAAAAATTATCCTTCGAGCCGGATTTGAACCAGCGACCTATGGATATCAATAAATATTCGTAACCACTACAGTCCACCGCTCTACCAACTGAGCTATCGAAGGCTGGTTTCTTTAGGTGAAAGTTTGATTTTTATATTTGTTTTCGGTTAAAATCTAGGCCAATTTTAATAATTCTGTATCAGTATAATTGATGATTTAATCGAGCGAGTGAATAATTATCGAGCGAATTTTAATAATTATTTGTTTCAAGTAAATAATTAACGGATATAGGTAAACGTTTCAATAGATCACGTTTCTACAACTTTGTTCATTAGTGATAAAGCCTCTGTATTATCTGCGTTCTGTTGCTGAAACTTCGCCGTGGTGGTTTTCGTACTTTCCAAAAATACATAACTAATATTTTATTCTGGCTACCTATTTCGACAAAACGCGAAAGTGATGTACGTAGCCGTATATAAAAGAAATACTTCACTCATCTTACTAATCACGTCTCACAGTTTCGCACAAAGACGGCATTTTTTTCTACCTAGAGTGATATCAGTCACACGGGTTTAACATATTTGAATGATTTGATAAAAGTGATATTATGCTATGAGAAATTGGTAGTATTTTTTTAATGCTATAACTTAAAATTAATTATTAGTAACTATTACTAATATTCCAAATTACATGAATACATTACTAATTACAGATTACTTCAATTCCTTAAATCATGGCAACTCTATTCATTTCAAACAAAAATTTTCCTTAAGTGAGAATAATTTCAGCTTCAACGTCTAATGCTGCAATAAATTCTCCTTTATTTATTTTTTTCGTCACGTACAATAATCATTATTCGAAACGGTCTTCTCATTTTTCACTTTAAACAGGTATTGACTGAGAAAAGTTCATTTTGTACAACTTTTTCTTGTCTTTCTGGCAATATGATGAAAGTGTGTCCAAAAAACGATGTTAGTTTAGCGATCCAATCATCGATCTGAACAAGTAGTAATCAGGAGCCATCAGGTCTGTCAAGTACGCAGGGTGTGGCACTATCGATTCAAGCAACATTCACAACTCTTACAATACCCGTTCGAGTATTGTCATGCAAGAAGATGACTTTGCGTTTATTAGCCGCTATTGCTGGTCTTTTTGCAACAATACGTAGTTCAACAGCAGTAAAAGTTTCATTCAGTTTATAAAATTCGTAATACACATCTTGTTAATCCCACAATATGCACAGCCAAAGTTTATGCCACGAATATTCGATGTTGATGGTTCTCCCGGACTAATACAGGATTTTTGTGTTCGGCAGCAGATTTCTTCATATCAAACAACAAAAGTAATTAATACCGAAAAAGCAATTTTTAGCTTCCCAGGACTAGTGCATGTATACACTGAATAACTGAATAGTACCAAATGTAAAATTTTTATTTTATGTTGACAAATACCAAAGCCATCAAACTTAATAGCTAGGTTGGATTGTTAAACGTTCTTAATATTGACACTGAATATTTGCACCACGATAAATCGTCGATTATAATACATGCAAGCTCCTAATAATATACTAATAGCACTAGTCCATTCATATAATAAACAAAGCTTTATTTAATTGAAGCAATCACGAGACACATGACTTAATGAAAAAAACTTAACGTAAAATAATTGAATTTAAATGTCAAAGACCAATTTCATACAGTCCCAACTACTAACAAATTTTCTTTGATGTCGAGACACGATCCATATTTTCTACCAACTATTACATTACAGGTCGTGCGGCTTATATATCTATAAGTAAAGCAATAACCCATTTAGCATGTTCGCTATCAAAGCGACAGAACAATCCAGAGTTGTATTTAATTATAGTTTGGGTATACACGAGACGCGTCAAGCCTTGTCGCTATACTCCAGCTCACTCTCCATTGCCAATGGAGCAGCGAACACCAGAAAACCTTCCAACCCAGCCCGAACGAGGATCGATCGTTTGCCAAATTGACTGGTGAAAATTATGAAACGCCGAGATGTGTACGTGTGTGAGTCTTCCTGCTACGGACCCGCGTCTCCCTAATTTAATAAGGCCGTTGATGGAAAGTCACCGGTGGTAATTCTTGCAAAAGTCCGTTTAAGTGCCTGTGGCAGAATGCAGAGTGCCTTCAGACCACGGCGGTTGGTTTCGTTCTCGACGGATTCTTAGCGACGATTTTTCGCTTGATGATTTCAGATCGGGATCGAATATCGAATATGGAATGCATTATTTGATAAAAATATCGATACTCTTATATTTCATTAATTATAATCAACTTTTAGCTTAATAAGTTTATTTGAACGTTTTTCTTATCTTTGAACGTATCTTGCATAGCTTTAGATTTTAAAATAGGAAACAATATTGAGCGTGTAATATGGAAAATACCAGGGATACAGAAGCCCGAGCATGTTAACTCAATAAAGGTTTTAAAAAATGTAACTATGGCTATGTTTTCACCTTGGTTATGAAGTAATCGTTTTACAGATATATTTGTCCTATTCGAATAAGTTTTAAAATCATCTACCCATTCAATTAAGATGTCCAATATCCAAGCACATTACTATTGCAAATATTCCTTAGAGACATACTTCATCAATAATAGACTTCTATTATATCTGTATATTTTAGAAGATGCTTGCATGTATTCTAATAATTTTTTTCACTTTAAAAAAGGCATTTATTAAGAAACATTAATACAATATATACTAATTTTCCCTCATTTTAGCTAGCTAATAACGATGTTGGTCAGTAATCGGTTCTTCGGCATTTTGAAATCGTATGCCGGCCAACCAAGCTGCATCAAAATAAACGAGTATTAATCAGAAGGTACTATGCCTGATTAGTATGCTGGGTACGGCGGAATTACCCATTCGAGCTGCAATATTCTTCATAACTTTTGCAACAATACTAGTTAGTCCAAAATGTTCAATACAATTGACGTCCGTGTTCATCTTCAGTTTATATTCGGGTTTAGTAGCTCATAACACTGCATTTGCTACACCATATGCAGAATAAGAATTTATGCTCATGAAAATGCCGCTTCCATATGGATATGTAAGGCTCTCCAGCACTATCCCATAACTTTTTGCACTTAGGATTGTCATACTAGAACCACTCTTCCAGCCACAAATAACCAGTTACCATAAACTACATATAAACCTTCGTCTTGTATGACAAAAAAAAGTCTGATACTGAAAAGAAACGCTGTCTGAAGACTCTTCGAGACTTTGGGTTGGGTTTTTAGTCCAATAAGCTTTGCAATTAATTGTCTTTGAATGTTTTTGGTCCTCCAGGCCGTTCTTTGTCATTGAGATTAAAATTTTCCATTTTTAATAACCATTTTTAAATCATTGATGTCAAGCTCGAAAATTGGTTTGGTTTGGTGAGCAACAGCAGCTTCGCCAGCATATTTTTTTAAATGAAATAACAAAGGTAATAAATGTTGAAAATACAGTTTGTAGTGCTTTATAATTAGCAACTGTATACACTGAATAACTTCATACTAAATCATATTAAATGAACAATAGTTATATTACACAGAGAAATGTTAAACCCAACGAATTTAAGAATTTTATATATTGATAATTTGCATTTTCGCTAATAGCTACTGCTGATCAAAATACAGGCAAGCACCTAATATAATAATTTCAATAATGAAAATGGTATATTTCTCTGAGCTTTAATACAATCTCGTCTTTTGTTTTTTCAAAAACAGTTGCTTTATCACTGTTCAATATTGAATTTATAATTTAGTTTTTATTATCTACATTCTTTTTTGATTTAAATGGCGACTTTTCACAATTGAGACCTGAGAGCGCTTTGAGATTTTAAGAAGTTTTGCTTTTAGGATTTGAGAATTCCTATGAAATTTTGAAGCTTTTTTTTTAAGATTAACGATTAGTCTCCATTCTAAGGTAGGTACTTATCGTATAACGTTTGTACGTATCTATTGGCATTTGTTTATTTTATGCAAATGTTGCTTAATATAAATTATTTCATTTATGGTTTAATTTCATCGAAATTATCTATATTCCTTAGTATTCTCTTTCATAATCCATAGAAATAGTATTGTTAGCGCTAATACTACTGTAAATTTGACCGTCATTTTCAACTTCCTTTAGCTTTAATGCAGATATGCATATCTCACTTGCAATATATGTTCTTATTGATACATTCTGAATCAAATCGATTTCTGCAATTATCAAGATGGCCTTAATGAGTGCGAATATAGATTACACTAAGATATTAAACCGACTAGTAATCCGACACTGCCAAAATAAAGTTATTCGATTACTAATATTTATCGCTGTGTAACCAACGAAGAACTATATGATGATCTAGAATTGAAATGCATTCTCGAAGTTAACCAAGATTTCAGCAAACCAGCGACACAAGAGAACTTCTCGACAACGCGCAGGTAATTGGAAGGTTGAAGCGAACCAAATATATTGAATAAGGGTTAAGGCTCTTAACTTTAGTTAAGTAACCTAATTTGGCAAATACATAGTGATATATTTATCCCGCAGTCGCCTTACTTGCGAATTGAGGCAAGCACAGTAGAACAGTAGTAACACATTGATTTATAAATTAAGATTATATATACTAATCGTATCATAATTAAGATGTAATTAAGAAAGACCAAGGAAATAAAAGCCTATAGACCTATATCACTGCTGCCAGTAATATCTAAGGTTTTTGAAAAAATCCTGTTGAAAAGAATAAAACCGATCATAGAGAGAAAAAACTAATATCAATACACCAGTTTGGGTTTATTAACAAGCATTCAACAATTGGCCAAGTCCACAGAATAACAGATGTTATTGAAAAAGCCTACGAAAGTAAAAAATTATGCTCAGCTATATTCTTAGATGTAGCACAAGTCTTCGATAAGGTTTGGCATGAAGGCCTTGTTCTTAAACTACAGAAGATGCTACCGAGACAACACACCGAACTATTAAAATCGTACATTATAAGCAGAATGTTTAGAGTCAAACAAGAAAGAAGCTTACTCTATAATAAAAGTAGCTAAAGCAGGTGTATCACAAGGAAGTGTACTGGGACCAATGCTTTATCTACTCTATACTTGTGATATACCACAAATGGAGATGGCGACATTTGCTGAAGATACTGCGATTATAGCTGTCGGAGACAATAGAGGAGAAGCCTCACGAAAATTACAATAGGCAAGTGACAATGTAAATAATTAGACGAGAAGGATTGGAAAGTAAATATGTACATGTGCAGTTCACCTATAAACAGACCGTACAAGTGCCAATAACACTAAATAATACCAATAATATTAAATAATTATTCCATATAGCAACAACGCTAAATATCTTGGAATGAATCTTGATGTAAAACTTTGCTGGAAGGATCATGTAAAGAAGAAAAGAAAAGAACTGGAATTGAAATATAAGAAAATGTACAATTAATTAGCCAGTACATTTTAGGAAGAAAATCACAATTATCAGTACATAATAAATTGCTATTATATAAGCAAATACTGAAACCTATATGGATAAACGGAGTTCAATTATGGGGATGTTCTGCAAAGAGTAACATAAATAAAATAAATTTTTTTCAGAACAAAGTCCTGAGAAGTATTGTGGGCGCACCTAAATACTATAGGACTGATTACCTACAGTCAGTCAAGAAATCAAGAGAATTGCAAGGGGCCATGAGGAAAGACTCCATTCTCATGAAAATATTGAAGTAATGCAAAAGAATCAAACCATCTGATCTTGTGTAGTGTTGTGTAGTGAGGTGCATATATTAAAAAAATCAGCAGTGACATGTATAAACATTATTTCACCAGAGACTAAGATAGGAGCGATGGGTCCTCCTAGATTCCAGGTAATTGGAAGGTTGAAGCGAACCAAATATATTGAATAAGGGTTAAGGCTTTTCTACTCTTTAGTTAAGTAACCTAATTTGGCAAATACATAGTGATATATTTATCCCGCAGTCGCCTTACTTGCGTATTGAGGCAATATATATATATATATATATATATATATATATATATATATATATATATATATATATATATATATATATATATTATAGTCATCATAAAGACAAATTGTAGGTTAGACGGAAACGACTAGTAACAATGTAATAATTAAATAATTAAAAATAAAACTTGGTTTCCACTATAACTATCTTTTAAAAGATTAGGACCTAATAATAATAAAATAAAATAGGAAACCAAATCAGGATTGAAATTTACCTGGGCCATAATATGTTGCAATAAATAAATCCAACTATAAAAAAACCAAAAATTATTACACACACCCGAACAAATCGATCGTTGCCAAATTGACTGACGAAAATTATGAAACGACAAGATACTTACATTACAAACCCACACCACTTTAATCTAATAATCTGGCTGATGGAAAGGCACTGGTGGTAATTCTTGGAAAAGTCCGCCTAAGTGCCTGTGGGTGATGCAGAGTGCCTCGTAGTTCGTGATGGTAAGTCCCGTTCTCTCAGGGATCTCGGCATCGGTTTCAGGGCGAAAGATTTTCCGATTTCCGAAGTGTAAAGATGAACGGAACAGGCACGAGAGTGGCGTTTATATTGGAAAACTTCAAAACAATACACGTTCGATCTATTTTCAGACCTACACTATTTTGTTCACATTTATTTTCTTCTGTTGTTTGAGTTGATATTTGTGGAACAAAGTAACGCGAACTTTGCTATTCAACACAATATATAGATTAAAATGAAATTGATTAAATGAAATTAAACCTATACATGTTTAACATATATTTAAGATATATATATATATATATATATATATATATATATATATATATATATATATATATATATATATATATATATATATATAAATATATATATATATATATATATATATATATATATATATATATATATATATATATTTACTAAAAATTTGCAGTGCAAATTCGACATATTCAGAGTTTCTTGACAAGCTCAAATGTGTCTTATAATTAGCATTGGGAACTATCGACTGAAAATAGTGAAACGTTGCTAAATCTGCAGTATACATTATCCTGGTGGGGGTGCCATTACTCTCTGAATTCACAAATTCAATCACAAACCCAACCACCCAAAAAGGTCTTCATACCATTGCCCAATTAATTTATACCAAAGTAGTTTTGTTCAGAAATTAGAAAATCCCTTGATCCGTCCTTTGGGTTTTTTGTCTTCAGATCCACATCCAGGCTCGAATGAGACCCTAAGAAAAGTATAATTATAAAGTATTATATCTAGTAATATAATGTGTAATGGTAGTAATACAAGTACATAAATTAAGATAATTCGATAATTACGATATTTCGAATAAATAACCAAACGATATAGGGTTTATAATAGAAATATTTGAGTTAATTTAAATCCATTTATTTTTAACAGAAAAAAGTGGCGACTTATTTAGTCGATCTCACAAACGATTAGGGATTGTAAACTCGATTCCGATTCTACTCGAGAATCGAGTTTTTTCTTAAATTAATCGATTTTTGGGAATCGACCTTTAATTCCTGAAGTCGATCAAAAATCGTTTCTTGACATTCAATTTTATGGTTTAGTGACTAGTTTTAAGTTCTACATACGATCACAACAAACCTTGCGATAAAGAGCCATAAAAATATAAATTTATTTATTGTTTGATATTGGTTTATGTTAAATATTATTTCTTGTCAATATATTTATTAAAATTGCGCCTAACGCCGTATGGATTTATTTTAAAAAAGTAAACAATGAGTCTAATGTCCATTGTCACCAAAGTGGAAAGCAATTGAAATATAGTAGTAGTACGACCAGTTAATTTAACTGCTCCTATTCGAAATCGCAATAGAACAATGAGTAAAAAAAGATAGTGACGATGAAATAATAACGGTTTCATAACCTAAACAAGTAAATAAATATATTTACATTTATATATATTTACATATATTCTTTTTACCAACGAGGTTTATATAGACTGGACCTACAGTTTAACGTGAATTCCGGCCTTCGGCATTAAGCCTACTCTACTAGTGACCAACATAGAGACCATCCCAGAAAACATCCGGTCTTACCCAGTCTGGTTACTGGCGTGACTGGGGTGATTGGATTTTCCACTGTTGCCTAAGGTATTTACAATAACAAGCATAAAGTACATCCATGCCCCAGCAGGATTCGAACCCGCGACTATCACAACAGTAGGAGGACCGTCCTATCGTTTCGACCACTGCGCCATTATCAGAAGCTTCTAATCAACTAGTTCCTCTCAATACTTCATCAAATTAATTTTTTTAATTATTTATGAGCTATTGCAATCCGCCTTTGGTAGCCGTACACCCTGAACTGCAAGCATGTTTCCAAATTCAAGTAACTATGGGAGCAATATCCGCCTTTGGCATAGGAATACATAGAGGAGGAGTGTTTTTCAAAGCATGTATGTTTTCTGATTCTTACAGTTCATGGGTAGGGGACTTTGAGCATCCTCAATCCACTTTTAATGATTTTACAGCTTGAACTGCAATAATTTGGTCTAAAATCGACTTAACCATGTCAGGGAATAAATCGAAAAACTGCGGAGCGGTTGCCAATCCAACGTCAACCTGTTTTTCTTGATAAGATAAATTATGAAATGTATAGAGTTTATGACAAAACATTTAATGAATCCATTCTCATCACGCCTTCACATACCACACTGATTTCAAACCGAAAGATGTTATATTTATCTTCATAAATAGAATTGTCATCTTGATTAAATGCGGGTTTCATTCTTTGTGAAAAATCATGTCAATGGCCATTAATCTTCTTCATTAAATCTGTGATTCATCAACGCTTAAGAATCAATGTCAAAAATTAACGTTAATCTGCTATTTTGCAAGATGATAAATATTATTCTAGTTAAAATAGTGAAAGACCATTAATAGTATTATTACTATATATAACGATAACAAAATTAACGCAAATAAAAGTTATAATAATGAAAAATGTATAACTCTTAAAATAGCTCAACAAATAAAAATCTGATATTAATTTCATTATAGCACTACCTTCTAATATACCTTCGTACATGTCTCAGCGAGATTAATTTTCCTTTTTATTGACTTTTAAAAGATAATCGCATTTTACCGTACTTTTTCATTTCTGGAGCAAGGAATGTTCTTTGGAAATATTAAGTTACGTTACTGATATTATATTTTTAATACAATTACGTCGTCTTTGAGCGAGATCTGGCCCTTTTTAATTATTATTGATCCGGCTTTAAATATCCCTGATATATTTGTCTTACTGTTTTGGACACAATAATAATGAAATATGTATAATGTGATTATTTACGAGCATACACATATGCTCAGGTGTCCAATTAACTACAGAAATTACATCTGAATATTTAATGATGGTTCTTGTTGCTGAAATTCTAGGCCACTCAGTTTTCAATTTCTTTTTTCTTCCTTTTTATTCAGAATATTTGAACAAGTTCTTTAGCAACACATAGACACACACATTTTATGTTTTATTTATATTATGCCACTTACGACATAACCAAAATTAGTTGTTTTAATTAACGTATGAATTGTTTCAACATCCAACTTATTTCAAACACTATTTCAATGCCTGTTTAAGACTGAAGCATGTTCCGGAATGTCTTAAGGTTGCTCGAATAAGTATGCTTAAAAATCTTGACTATGCCACTGCCACCTGCAATCAAAATTATTTGAGAAACTGCTGTTAAAACGTATTAAACCATTTATATAAATACCAGATTTCCAGTTTGGATTTCGAAATCACCACTCAACAATCAAGCAAGTGCACAGAGTAACAGCGGTTGTTGAAAAAGCATTCGAAGAAAAAAAATACTGTCCTGCAATATTTTTGAACGTCTCATAAGCTTTTGACTGGATATGGAATTTGGGATTAATATACAAACTGAGCAAATTGTTATTGCGGAATTACTGCCTACTGCTGGAATTATATCTTTCGAAAAAAAAATTAGTCTCGCACGAAGGGGCATTCTCAACACTTAATCCTATTTCGTGGAAAATACAGCTTAATAGTTCCAAATCTGTCCATGTTAATTTTGCGATGCTGATTTCTTAACTTAACAAATCAGTCAAATACCTCGGAATATATCTTGATGGTAGGTTAAAATTGAAACATCATACTAGACAAAAAGCAAAGCAGATTAGACTCAAAGTTAAGCAACAGTACTGGTTAGTCGAAAGATGCTCTCAACTTGACCTAAAATCAAAGATATTCATTTTTCAGTCAATCATAAGCCAATTTGGAACTGTGGGGTGCAAATATGGGGTTGCACTAAAACATCAAATCAACTAGTAATCTAACGCACCCAAAACAACGTAACCTACGAAGAGCTGCACGATGACCCCCGAATCAAATGGATACACGGAGTGAACCAAGATTTCGCCCTTAAAACATGAAATATGGGTTGATGAATCACAGCAACGCGGAAGCAATATCAAACCACTCGAACTTGTTTAGTGTATAAGTGTCTTTCTAACTTTAGCTTAAGTAGTTTAGTTTTATTTTAATTTAGGAAATACATAATGATGTATTAATCCCGTACTCGCCTTGCTTGTGCATTAATGCATATACAACAGTACCGTAGTAATAAAATAATTTGTAAATTAAGATTGTACTAAGCATATCTAATATAAGATGTAACTAATTTAATAAAATATCTACTCAAGTTCGTCATATTACTAACACAAATGCTTAAATTTTACTTATTACCATTTTTATTACAATAATAACAAATATAATAATGTAACTTCTTTAATAGCTACCTGTATAGTTGGAAATATAAGAATAAGTAACCGAATTAAAACAGAATAATTGATCTAATTTTTCACTTGACTTAGTCGTCAACGCTCACGCTTTCCCGAATCCATTTAGTGCTGGATTTTCAGATTTGATTACCGCTGAAAATGCGGGAAAATTTTAATTAAAAGAATGCGATTTGCGACGGCCTTAAGGTCTGCTAGAGTTCAATGGGAATTTTGAAATATTAATTGGTGAAGTGAACTGGGGTGAGCTACCTGATAAGGAGGCTTAAAATTCCATTCGGATTCTTGAAGAATACGTCGTCGTCCGAAAACCGGACGGATTTCGAACAATTTTCGTTTTGCCTCGTTGCAAGGAACAGCGTATTCGAATGTGTTAAATTCATCTTTAACTTATTTTCGTTTTATTTTTATTTATTTTAGCTCAAAATGTTTATTTAATTCAGGTAGTCATTGATTTTGTTTTTATAAACCAAGATTTACGCACAGCTGAACGTTTTCCTAATAATAGAAAATAGAGAAAATATCGGGAGAAGAATATCGATTTTTTGTCAACCCTACGTCAAAGAATAGCTATTGAGATCGAAGTATAAATTATAATTCTTGGGAATGGACATATTTATAGGTATATTAAAGTTAATTGAGCTTAGCTAAGAGTTACTCGTCGTAAAGAGTAAGCCAAAGCGACTTGTAATTTTTAGCTGAAGACTTAACGCTGCTAATTAAAACAGCTCATTACTATTATATTTGATGATTAAATATATGCATAGTCAGTAATATAACTAACAATTTACAATGCAAATTAAACATATGTAAAGTTTCCTGGCAAGTTCCAATTTGTTCTTCTTTTTATAATGAAGTGGAAATTAGATGACAGGGCACTAACGAGTTTCGAATTTTTTTACGGTCAAATATTCGATTAATTTATACGTCTATCTCCATTACTGTACAATCAAGTTTAAGCAGGCTCGTTCAAGTTGATTATTTCAATAAAATGTTATATATGCTATAAAAGTATTGATATATTGGGCCAAAAAAATATCAATATTCTCTGAAGATTTTAAAAAGTAGCGATATTTTAAGTAAACTTTTAAAAATAGGTACCAATTTTAGAGGTTTATTAAAAACAAATAAAAAAAATATATATATTATTATAAATTTTTTGATATATTTATTAATATATAGAGTAAAATATCGGCTAAGGAAAATATCGATATATTTACATTCCTATATTTCACAATTGCCATAGAGGAATTAGTAAATGTCAAAATATAGGTGTAAAAGAAATTGTTAACGCGGACTAAGAACGCGTTAGTAGAAGCGTAGAGTAGGACCAAGATATTTGGTGTTGGACCAACTTTGGTTTCAACATTATAGCGCAACGTGGATTACTTGTCATGTATAACCAACCAGCAACAATTACAGAAATATTGTATGTACGTATGTGGATTTATAAAAAATGATTTGTTGATATATATAACATTAATTTCGAATAATATAATTATAAACATAAATTATATTAAATAAAAAAATAAATATAGATAAATACTTTGATTGTTTTATCTGTGGTTGTACACACTTTGGAATGTATAATTAACAGGTTTTGATGCTTTATCAGCAAACTTAATTATTTAATAACCGTATCTGAAAATCTTTTTTTCCTGCAGAAATAGCATGTTTTTAAGATACAATAAATACATAAGAATTTAATAAAGTTCAACAATTCATTCAAACAACAATCATTACTTTAACGAATCTTCTCTATATTTTTTATATTGTAGAACAGAACTGTAATAAAGTTTGAAAATTATTCGTTATTAAAAAAGTTAGTTTCAAATTATTTAAGACACATTTATTTTGATGAGGCAACCATTTAAGGTGTATGAACAAATAATCAAGTCAGTCACTTCAAGTTGAAATGAGTTATTATTCAAAATTTGAATGAATTGAATGATTACTTGATTTTAGTGAAACATCCATCAAAAACACTGCAATAGATTGATAGTTTTTCATAGATGTCATAGTTTTTAAAACAGGAATTTGTAACTGAAGAGTATTATATACATATAAGTCACTAAAATCAAGTCAACTGAAATAAAATTGAAGCGAAATACTAAATATAATCGATATTTTTTATTTAAATTTGACGTCATAACGAAACCGATATGTTAATTGCGCAATACGCCCCGTTACACTGGTCGCGACAACTAGACTGGACCTGGTGGGAGTCGTATGTGGAACGAGTAGAAACTAGTTCCTTAGGGACATCCTAATGATATTTCCGCTTTAACAATATGGCGTGATAGGGACTGTTCAATTATTTAACGACCGAACTGTATGAATTAATAAAAATCCACACCGTGTTTTCGAAATGGTTTTATTCGATTGCTTCTGGACAGACTGAATTCCAGCAAATTGAATTTTGCGGCTTCCCGGAAACGGCCCGAACGGGTCGGGAAAGAGTTTAAGAAAAATGAGGCTCTTTCATTTGCGGATGCTCAGTTAAATGTTCATATAATTCTCGACTAGAACTTGTAAGTTGCTCGGAAAAGTTGTAATGATATTTGACTTGATAGACAGTTATCTTCTCTATTTGTTTTATTGAAGATATATTCTTAATTAGGTTTTTGTTAGTACTTCACGTTTGATATTATTTTATTATGAGGTGTGGAATTTAATCATAAAGCATATCGATTGGCTTAGATGCCATATGTCGTTACATCTATAACGTTAGTAACATGACAATCACCTTTAACTATCTATCTTGAACATTAAATATTATATTAGATTGGTTTGGATGTATCGGTCTTTTATTCTAGTTACTTAGTTTTGATACTCGCACACTTTACTATACTTTTATATACTCATTTTACCCTGATTTAAATAAATAAAATGTAAGAAGAATAAGTTAGAATTATACTGCAGTAAAAATTATATTCTCAAAAGAATGTTAACACAATAACCAAAGCAAAACTATAGAATTTGTATTAAATTATTCATTAGGTAAGTAAAACTAATTCAAAAAATAAAATAATAAGTAATAATTAATTCAAAAAATTATTCTTATTATTAATATAATAATTAATTATTTACTTTTTGAAGATATTTATATTAGTCATAAAATTAATTTTGCATAGCATATTATTAACATATATAATTAATTTTATATATTTTACCTATTTTTTATTGTTAATATTTTTACATATGCGTTCAATAATTTTATAAAATTAAGTCAGGATTAGAATGTAGATCTAATATATTCTTCGGCCATAACGAAAATCTATATTAATATAAGATTGTAAGTGTAAGCCAAGAAATTGATATACCAACTTGTCTAGAGAAATAATATATATAATATATAAATGATAGCAATAATAACAATAACAAACAAAGGATTTGAAACGAAATCTTACACACTTGAGTTGAAATAAATTCTTTTAACATTAAATAATCGATAACTGTTCAGTCCGTCAGTTTTCTAAAAAAGTCGGATGTTTTTGTTGAGGTAAAAAATAACGCACACAACTCATCTCACCAATCAAAACCAGTCCCAATTTAAAAATGGATTGACTATACTGGTAATTGCTTTGATATTAGTTTTAGATACGGTCAATTCACCATATGACAATTTTTAATTATTGAATCGTTTACAAAGTAATGTCATTTTCATATAGGGATAGTCCTTTAAAAAAATGCTTATAATACTCGTTAGCAATTAATTATAATAATAAATATTTATGTAAAATTTTTTTTATATACTTTAAAGTCTCTTTTTTACCAACGAGTGTTTATGGACTGAATCTACTGTTTAACGTGGCCTCCGAACCACCTTTAGCCTACCGACTAGCTAGTTACCAACTAGCTAGTTATCAGAGATCATCCGGTCTTATCCAGCCTAGGTACGGGCGTGACTGGGATGGTTATTCTTTGTCGGATTTTCCACTGTTGCCTATAAAAACAATTAAAATCACAAACATAAAGTATATCCATGCCCCAGCAGGATCCGAACCCGCGACTATCGCAACAGTAGGAAGACCGCCCTGTCGTCTTAACCACTACGTCACCAAGCCGGCTTTACATTTTTTGCTAGCACTTTTTAAAGGCTCCACCAGAGAACTAAATGTTTGAACGAAAAATTTGTATATGATAAAATTGTAGAATCTTCAAATCAATACACTTAAAGTTACAGATAATTATCCAGGTATTTCACTATAGCGCACAAAAATAGTGTTGTCTCTTTGTTGCCAAGTTTCTATTTTACCAAGAGTTTATCTGGAATAGAGCTATTGCTTAACGTGGACTTAACGAATCACGGCGCTCGGCTCGGCTACCGTCAACGAGTGATTAGCTTAGAGACCCATCTTAGAAGATATGCAATTATACGTATTCCTTGTTGGATTTTCTAAAGACCATCACAGTGGACACCAGTCACAAACAAGCATAGGCATACATGATTTGAATCGCGATTTTCGGAGCAGTATACTATCTTAACCACTGAGGCTACCAAGGCAGCAGGAGTATTGTACATATACATCAAGATATTTCGAACCTATAAGAAAGATAAAAATATTAATTTAAATTTTTAAACATAACATTTTAATCTAAATAAGTTAACTATGATAACAATACTAACAATATAACAAATACTAAGAAAATTAGACAAAAAGTCAACACAAAAACTGAGCATCTTTGGAAAACTTCCCTTTATCCATCGTATTTATTATAATCAGGATTAATATATTTCATATCTTATCTTTATACCGTATCTTTCAGTAATGATGAGCCGGTAAACTTCGTATCACCTACGTCTCTCTTACAAATTTTCTCCAACAATAATAATAACTTCTTCATCGATTATCGGTGAATTAAACCTCCTCGCGGTGAAAACGCGAACAGGCAGGTCTTTTGCTAATCCTGATGACGATATTATAACTATCAGATTGTATCTAATCCAATTCTGTTTTGATACAGAAACGTTGGTAGTTCTTGGACAATAATTCGCTTCATTGTTGGATTATGAGTATAATACCAATCAATTTCTGCAACAGGATTGCCCATAAAATAAATTTGTAAAAACTGCACTTATTGTTGACAAAAATTTATGGTATAGAAAGTGGGCATGAAATTTTCCTGTATAATGTGCGTTGCGTCAAACGACGTCATTTAGAAACAACTATTATATTTTTGAATGTTGGATAAGAAGTGGTTACAATAATTTCACATCCCAGAAACTTATAAGCGTAATGGATCCGGTCATCGGACCAATTGTGACAATCTTACTTTTCCACCGACACAATATAACCCAGTAGAGTCGCCGCTGTGTTTTAATGCCATTTCCCCAATTATAATTGATTTGTTAGCAGCATAATCAGTTTACGCATTGTAGTGAAGTACTGGTCGTTCCTGGATCACAGTAGAACTGCGTCTGGTAAATCGCTCAATTTCATTGTGTCGTGCTCTCTATTGTTATAAGTGATGTGCACGAACTACTTACCATAAACAATCACTACAGTGATTACCAGTATAGAAAATAGTAATCGGCCACTATTAGAATACGATTAAATGATCAGTGCCGACAAGCAAATAGTAACCGGTAGTTTTAATCAGCATTCAACATTTTAGTCACAAAACATTTGATAACAAACCAAAATGTCGATCCTTTGTGACAGTAAAACACTTTACACTTTATATGGGAAAACAAAATTGTTGTTTTATGGAATGAGTTTGCCTTTATGCATTTATCTTATGTCAAATTGAGAGTATCTTTCAACTAACCAGTACAGTTCTTTGATATTGAGTCTAATTTGGACAGCTTTTTATATAGCGTGATGTTATTTTGACACATGAATAGTAAATAAGCAAATAGTAAAATACGTTAACGGATAAATATGAAATGACATAAGTGATTATAAAATAGTATTATCAGTTATAGAAAAATAAAACAGCTAACCCAATAATGTCTTATTTAATATATATAATTATCATTATGTAGAGTATTTTTTATAAAAGTAGTTTAGTTCACCAACATCTTTTGTGATTAAAATACGGTTCACCCCCTTGTTTTAGATCTATTCCGATCATCTTCAATAATGAAACGAACAAAAAGCGCTGAACGATAAAACCGTTCGCCAATATAGAATCTGCCTGTCCATCCTGTTCGGGCGCATCAAAAGAATTATTGCCATCGATAGGAGTGGCCAGACATGGATGTGACACCCGGTCAGAGCCGGCCTAATTGAAGAGCTTACTCGAATCCAGAGCCACAATTACCTGCTAATTAGTAAAATTTTCAATTACCGAAACTGTGACGTAAACGTCAATCGCAGATTTACAAAATTACAATGATTCAATATCGCAGAGATTGCGAGACGTTTTTCGATCTAAATCGGTCAGTTTCCGATTATTCCGTGATGTTGCCTGTTGGTTTTGATTTATAACTTTTTTCGTCGAACCATAATTGTCATTCAATAAAGCTTCAGTATCAGTATTAGTGTATACGCAAGCTGAAAAACTGATATAAAATATATTTTGTAATCAAATATAAATTTGCATTTAATATATAGTCTGTGCAACAATATAAAAATAAAAATAATATAAATAAAACACGTCATGAAAATTTATGGCGTCAACACGCCACAATGTTGCCGCATTAACTTAGATTTTTTGGTTTACAACGTTTGCCGGTTTGCAACATTTAATTATTATCATTAATGTTTTGAGGAATTTTATACACGATCGACCAGTACTTTTTTTATATATATATTTTAAAGTCTCCTTTTACCAACTATGGGTTTATCTGGACTGGGCCTAAAGTTTAAAGTGGGCTTCG
The DNA here is from genome assembly GCF_030347505.1 of Rhynchophorus ferrugineus. Classification (NCBI taxonomy): domain Eukaryota; kingdom Metazoa; phylum Arthropoda; class Insecta; order Coleoptera; family Curculionidae; genus Rhynchophorus; species Rhynchophorus ferrugineus. The sequence continues at coordinate 51,064,433 of NW_027472580.1, forward strand.
AACCACGGTCGTCAGCTTTAAGCCTACCGACTGGCGAGTGACCAACTTTATAAAGCATCCCATAAGGCATCCGGTCTTACCCAGCCTGGTTACTGGCGTGACTGGAATCATTTTCCTTGTCGGATTTTACACTCTTGCCTAGAACATTCATAAATTTTAAATAATCACGTACATAAATTTACGACCATGCCCCAGCAGGATTCGAACCCGCGGCTATCGCAACAATAGGAAGACCCTCCCATCGCCTTTACCACTGCGCCTCCAAACCGGCTGGGGGGTCGACCAGTACTAATGCAAATTGAATTTTATAGATTGATTCATATAATATATTACTCAGCCGTATAAATTGATTCGGTTACATGGTTCGACACATCAGGCAGCATTTTGTTTCTCTTTAGCTAGGATAAAATAAGAAGGAAAAATATCCTCCTAATTTATAGAAGAAAAAATAAAAATAGTGAAATATTAGCCTAAATTTTTTTTTCAAATATCTTAAAGAGTAGGGATGCTTTTGATTAAGTGTCAAACATTTAAAATTAAGTACCAATTTTAAAGGTTTTGAAAAAATATCGAAAAATATCTATATTTTTTTCAGAAAATATCGATATATCGATATGTTTCTGAATCCGTGTATTGTTTGTGTTATTGGCAAGACTATAGACTCTTGTATAGGTGTATGATAAAAATTGTTACATATTTTTCCTCCAGGTTTACAATATATAATATAATTGAAAATTTTTGAAAGAAATATTTGAAGCCTCGGACCACGTCAATCTCCTATTTTTAAGACCCTTTTCGATGATCTTGATCCATGTCTTTGAAACTGTCCGCTGTGGCTTCCACCCAAAAAGTTGATTTCGCCACGGAAATCTGTAAGGAATTCGTTCACCTTTCATTCGGCAGACATGCCCAAACTATTGCAATCTGCGTCTCTAAATATCGTTTCTAGTAGAGCCAGATAAAAGTCTTGATTGTAATACTTCTTCTTAAGCACATGGAAGATTTTATCGTGTTCTAGATGGCGCTGCTGGCACCCCGGATTTTACTTCTGGGTATTGTAGTAGATCCTTCCGTAGATAGATATTTTGGTAGACCATTATTCCACTATCTAAAATCGACATGCCTCAAGGTCGATACATATATATATATATATATATATATATATATATATATATATATATATATATATATATATATATATATATATATATATACATTTTTTTGGCAAAATTAGTTTCTTATTATTCATCATAATTCCCTTCAAGGGATACACTGAATACACTGATTATAATGACCCTCCAACTTTTTGATACCATTTTTGTCCTTTGCTTCAAAATAGGCCTCAGTTTCGTCGATCACCTCTTCATTCGACGAAAATTTCTTCCCAGCGAGAATTCTTTTGAGATCTGAGAACAGAAAATAGTCGCTGAGAGCCAGATCTGGAGAATACGGTGGAAGAGGAAGCAATTCGAAGCCCAATAGATGTATTTTTGACACGGTGCATTATCTTGGTGAAGCAGCACTTTCTTTTTCTTCGAATGTGGCCGTTTTGCGGCGATTTCGTCCTTCAAACGCTTCAATAATGTAACAGTCGCGGTTGATGGTCCTTCCTTTTTTAAGGTAGTCAAGGAAAATTATTCCATGCGCATCCCAAAATACAGACGCCATAACCTTATCAGCCGACTGTTGCATTTCCCAGCGCTTTGGAGCGGGTTCATCGTGTGCAGTCCACTCGAATGACTGTCGATTGAACTTCGGAAGGAAATGATGTTTTATCTATTGTCACATATCGACTCAAAAACTCGGGTTTATTGCGCTTGATCATCTTCAAACACTGTTCCGAATTATCAACTCGTCGTTGTTTTTGGTCAAAAGTGAGCTCGCGCGGCACCCACTTTGCACAGAGCTTTCTCACACCCAAATATTCGTTAATGATATGGTGTACACATTTAGTTGATATCCCTAGAATATCTGTTATTTCATTCAATTTCAATTTACGGTAATTTAAAATCATTTTGTGGGTTTTTTAATGTTTTCGTCGGTAACAACCTCTTTTGGGCGTCCACTGCATTCACCGTCTTCTATGCTCATTTCACCGCATCTAAACTTACCATACCAATTCTTGATGGTTAATTTTCCTGAGGCAGTGTCCGGAAACTCGGCATCAAGCCAAATTTTTGCTTCAACTGTATTTTTTCCCTTCAAAAAGCATTATTTTATCAACACGCGAAATTCCTTTTTATCCATTTTTTTTTCACAATAACAAAAGTTGCTTCACTCAAAATGCTATAATTCTCAAACAATGATCCGACAGCTGTCAAATTTATCCACGCATCTTTTGAGAGTTAGGGCTATCTAAAAAACATGTGGATTTAATTATAGTAGCTCTATGTCAGGCCGAGGACTTTGCAATTGACCTGTTACACTATGTCCTATAATTTCTTATGAAGATACCAAAAAATCGGTCGGTTCATTGATAGAATCAAAAGATACATCGTTCTTTCATCAGTATTACTGTTGTGTCTGAGGGATATAAATAAAAAATCGGTCAAAATGCCCTACCTTACCCGCTGTATTCGCCAGCCATCGTTTCTTCTATCACTTCACCGTCTTTCAGTCTCATATCAATAATAGGATTGATATTACAATATTATTTAAATTTTCGACAAATATCCACAAAGGATTATAGGCAGTAACCTATTTTTTGGCTGACATTTAACTGTGTGCTAACTGTTGCTGTTATTTTTAATTTAAAAATCCTTTATAATTCAGTATCATAACAAACAGGGTATACGATTTTTAAAGTAAACTAGTAAAGCGACTGCTATCTGAATTTAAGCTGATATACTTAAATTCCACCCACCGACAGCGATAGATACATCCTGTCTAGGGCTAACACTGAACATGTGACACTTGTAATCGAATACTTATGAAACTGTTTACGAGCCTATGCGAGTTAGAGCATGAAAATGACTAGAGTAGTAGCGGTGGCGGAGCCACTTATTTGTTTACGTTTCGGCTTTGTTTACATGTCCCCGGTGTTCATTAATTACTTAAACATTATGCCGTTTTTTAGAACTCTATGACAAGCTTGAAAATCTACAGCGTTTTGAAGGATATTCGATATTATATATGTTGGATCCACAAAGAAGTTTTTTTATCTTTATTTTATTTTATAAATCTCCTCCATTCTATATGTGCAACTGTTTAAAAATAAGGTGTATTTTTATTGGCATATTTTAACAAAATGGCGATTTTAAGCCGACAAACACAAGACAAGAGATTTTTTCATTCACATTTCATTTCATTTTCACATATATGATTTCATTTTCACGTATATGAGCTTAAATAGTAGAATAAATAGCATAATATTATGAATATTAATTTATCTATTTTTTTCCAAAATTTAAATAAAATAATTATTTGATACAAAAATGTTCTTAGTTTGTTACAAACCAATATTTTGTTCATATCATTATACTCAAGTGTATTTTTCATGATCAAATGAAACAAAAATCAATGAGATGAATAATAATATAATACATGATCAAATAAAGAAGCTACAGTGACTATAACTGCAACTAAAGAAAAATTAATAGTCGAATGACTGAAAATTATAATAATTCAATGTTGTACGATTTCCTTGTAGTAAATATGAATTAATTTATTATTTTAACACAAAAATGTCATTGCATAAGATAATAGACCATATACTAGTATATTGTATGCAATTACTTTATCTTTTTGACACAAATTAGCTTCTATCAGAAAAGTCGGTTTATAGAGTTAAAATTGTTTACTTTTACGACAGATATTTATTTATACGGATTATTGGTAGCTATATTTTTTTACATTTTATTTGCATTATTTGCATGAAAAACTGAATGATTATGTGACTATATATATATATATATATATATATATATATATATATATATATATATATATATATATATATATATAGCATGAAAAAAACGTTGTCGAAGATTCGATCACCAAAACTACAGTAAACATTTATCTTTTTATAAAAGCTAACTAGTAGTTTTTTACTAGTAAAGCAATTGTGGTCAATTTCTAAAGGGTTCATCATCTACATGAACTAATGACTCCAAGCGTGTTTTAATCTTGTCAGAGTATTAAAGCTAACCTGTACAATAATCTATACAAATATTTCCAGTAAAACCTTAACAGTCTGTACTTTTTAACTCTAAATAAAAATTCTGTGTTTCACTAAAATGTACTATAAGTCTATAAAAAGTTATTTCTATCAATGATGTAAGCAAATTATATTGAAATGATTTAAAACATGATTAGAATAAACATAAACTACGAACCATAGTATTCAATGATTTATATATGTCAGAGCCTAGATTTACCAAGTCGTATGGTTCAATATAATTTTTCAGTTTTAATCATCATCCATATCATCTCATATTCCTCCCCTATATCACATATAATGTTAAATATATTATCGATACAATTACCAAGTGAGGTTCGTTTAAACTCGATCAGTTTAACTGGGATACTTGTGGCATTAACCAGAATTTTAACGACTCGATAGAATCACATACGCCATAAGTCGTACAACGGAACAGTTATTGGACTAATTAAAGCCTATTTAACTAAATTGCATCATATGCCGTCGACATTTAAAAGTTCCATGTAGACGTTTTAAATTAGACACCAAATAGAATAGGAACAACAATTTTAAACACAAATATCAACCAGCATTATTATGAAAAAAATATGAAGTATTTTATTATATAATATAGAAAATAATATTAACATGTTATATTATAGAAAACCACCATTATAGAAAACTAACGCCAACAGAAATATTATTTAAAACGATTCGATTATAATTCCGTGACATAATTTTGTGTTCAGGGATATCTTATACAAAATGTAAAATAATATATTTAGTAGGATTGAATCTTTTGTCAAATATACTATTTTGATTTGGATGTATATAAGGTATTGTATATACAGGAATCACCATTTTTTGAGAAGCATTTATCAAAAAGTTTTGAGCGTTGGTAACACTAACAGCTACTAAATCATCTTATGTTTTTAATCATTTATAAAATCATCTTTAACATATTTTTAGATAAATAATTATTTTAGCAGTCATAGCAATTACGTATGTCTATGGAACGATGACAACCCATACGGATCTCATAATTCAATTCACCCAGCATACACAAATTTTTTTTGCTGATTTTGTTCAGAAAACGTATTTTTTCAAAACGATAATAAAAGTGATGATAACCGATTTTCTTTGGCTAGATAGAACGACATGGCTGTGGGACGAGACATGTAGTTCCCCATGATAAAACTACGTGTCCCATAGCAGATAATTTAAATAAACTAACTCATTAATGCATGAACCGCAGAGGTGACGTGAATTGTGGAATTTTCTGAAGTCCATGTCAATAAGAAGACCAAATCCAACTAAACAATCTTTTGTAATATAATATCCACACGAAATTGGCTTAAAAATTTTTAAAAAATTTATCAGTAATAATACTGAATGAAATAATATATATATATGTACAATGCCTACTAGCGTTAACTAAACTGGGCCTGTTTATATTGGGCTCCGGACCATGGATCTGGACCATCATCCACACTCTATTAACCTATAGAGGTTATCTAATAGGAAGTCAATAAAAGTACCTATTGTTGAGTAGTTAGAATAAAAATTCTTTCAGAAGGTATTCAGCATTAGACAGATTGATTACAAATATTCCTAGGCAGTTGTGAGATCGGTCTGTAAAAAAAATAAACCCCAAGTGGAAGCGGGACCCAAAACATCCCAATATCGAAGAGAAGCCGTCTAAAATAATATCATTAATTAACATACTATGATAAAATTATTTGTAATATATTTTAAGTTTATAATAATAAATAGGCAAGAAATTTGTTTTGGTTGATGGGGGAATATGATATTAAAACATTATCCAGTAAAAACAAAACCATATCTAATTAATTTAAAATTCATACTAAATGGAGTCTACATTGATGCATGAGCAACAATGATCTAACAAATTAGGAGACAGCCAGTCTAGAATTAGTAACTGATATATACTATTAAATATTATCTATTTTTCAGTGTTGAGATATGGCAAATAAGGCATTGATATAACTTAAATTTCATTTTATTTTAATGGTCCTATTAACCGTATTAATAAATAGTTAATTCAAAGTAGTAAATATACCTAATGTATAATACATTATTTCCTTGTGTCTTTAGATAGATACAACAACATACACATTTTATCTTGACATCAGTATAATTTGGTCTAACCATGCGACGTTTATTCATTATGATTTTGACCTTCAAAGTAAAACATCCCTTTAATTTACTTCAAGGTCCACTCATTATAAAATATGAAGGAAAAACACTGTTTAAGATGAATATAACCTAATGATATATGAAAGAAAATTATTATGGCAACAACAAAACACCACCGACCAATTATGTTTTAAAAAAGTAAGAATAAATCAATTATAATACTTAGTAAGCGAAAAATATTAGAAGCATAACCATAAAATGTAAATATTATTAGATAACTTAAAAAATATGTTTCCTTCATAGGAAAAATGGAGACCATAGTTATATACCTATAATAGTATTTATTATTTAAATATTTATAATTTAGTGGTAAGGATATCGCAGCAACGTTATTCAAGCAAGGATAGAAAATATCCTAGAAACTGTTTATCGCACATAATTGTTGGCTGATACTAATTGGCTTGAACTGACGTCGAATAGTAAGTCTAGTTATCAAAATCTATCACCCCGTCATGGTAAAACAAAATGTCTTCTGGGATCTGTCTCTGTCAGTTAGTAAGTTTAGATCGAAGACCATAGTGTGGAGCCCACATTAATCTACTTGGTAAAAAATAACAACTAAACATTTTAAAATAGCTTTTTATTTATATATTATTATGTATAAAAATAAATAAAATATCAAGAGCTGTGTTAATAATTTCAGTACATAATTTAATAAATTACAGTAACTAAAACAAATAGATGAAATAGAAGGAATTGATGAAGAAATAGAAAGTATCTCGACTATTTAATAAACGTCTTTTTGTTATTCCCTAATAGTCAGTCAGGAGGCGGTCTTCGTGCTTCTGTGTGTTCTCTTTGATCTCATACTCTTTAACTCATATGAGCTTTTACTGCATGTAAATCGTTTTTTTATGAACTGGGGTGAAATTTTATTCTGCTGATGTTTATCGTATTTCTTTTGGAATAATTATCACGGATGATACAACAAATCAATACAAATTTTAATTTATATATAGTAGCGATTGTAACTGATACATTTCTAGCGTTCGCCAACATATTTCTAAACCTAAATTTTAATGAATGGTAATCTAACAATCCATTATTATAAGATATAATAAGTAATTTCTGTTCAACACACTTAACAAAATACAATATAGTAAGATGTGTGATTGTTATTAATATAACACCAGTGTAATAAGTTTACAGGAATATATTTAAAATATTGGAACTGTAATTTATATAAATGTTTTATTATACAAAAATTGTATAAATACTGCCAATTTAATTTATTTATTCATTGCTTAAATAAACTAAAATTGTTTTCAATTAAATTATATTATTCATTACTAATTAACAACAACTAAAAACTAGAATTGATATAAAATCAATAGTTTTTAAGTAATAACAAAAAATTAGAATAGTAATAGTAATAAAATATAATGATTACATATATAATATCCAGGTACTACCGATATCCAATGAAATAGGATTAATGGAATTATAAAATTGCATTTATTTTCATACTTAAACCGGGATTGATAATGCATTTGATAAAAATATTATCACAAAATGATAATTGAATATTTGAACTTGTGTTGAGTCACGGATGCTATAAGGATGTGTGAAACAGTAAAGAATATCGATATATCGATTATCGAAAAAGGGTCCTTGATCTGCAAAATATAACGGTCTGTTGCAAAAATATCATTTTTGATACTTGTTTCTAATTAAGAAATCTGTAGAGTACAAACGTCATTTTCTGCTTGAACTTTTTCTGTTTTTTTTTGATCATTTGTACATACACACGACTTTTTTTTCTATTTCTATTTTTTTTTTCGAGACGTTTGACATGGCTGTTTGCTGAACCGATTTGCTCGATATGTGGTAGTAAAACTATAATATTTCAATGTCAATTTCAAAGAAATGGAAACAAATGAACAGTACGAACAGTTCGAAAATTTACGAAAAAAATGTTGCTTGACTTTGTTAGTATACAAGAACACATAAAGAAAAGATTCACACCAAGTTCTAGACCCCTAAACTTTCAGATTTATTACACGCCAGTTTAGAACGCGACTCACCATATTTCCGAAAATTATTTAAATTTTGAAAAATCCACTTAAAGGTTTATTCTTTTTTTTTGAAATTTGTATATTAGGGCATATACTAATCCAAATTTTGCCATCGTTCAAATTATATTTGTCCAAGTAGTGTATTAAAAATAAACATGTTCAAAATAATATTAATATATTTGAAAACTGTCATCATCTAAATTGGAGTTCGTATAAAAAACAACAAAAGTTTAAAGATATGGTGCTATATTTAAAGATCCTGAGGAGAGAGCGCATATAAATATTAATGTGCCAAATCACAGCTAGTGGACTAATTGTTCCACTCCAAGACAACGAAATGTGTCTTCCTTGATAATGTTACAAAAGCAAAAAAAAACCGTCAAAAATGTTCAGAGATTTCTCAACGAATACGGCCACATTGCACTCACGCCTCTCCCCAACGGTTCCCGATAGAAAGGGGGTGGATACAGTTTAATCGCGCGCAAGCCAGAACTTCGGAGCTTATAAAAGCACGTCGATCTGCCACGAACCAACACTGGAAGTCGCGCTAGTTGCGGCCACTCTTATCTCACAGTTGTGACCGTTCTGTTCACATTTCTGATACGCGACATTTTTTTAAGTACAGTTTTAAACACAAGTTGGATTCTGTTGCTGCTCGTCGCAATTATGTACAAAGTTGGGAGTGGGGTCGGTCCATATCCTGTTGGTGGCTGTACGGTCGTCATGAACAACGTAAGTTTTAATTTATATCCGTTCTTTTTATGTAGAATGTTGCCACAAGACTTTTAGAAAATCAAATATAGTTAAGCTTTTAGTTATTTCCAATCAAATAATAAAATTAGTGGAATAAAAAATAAATTACCTAATCTCTTATAACGCAAAATTAATATTGCAAGCGTTTGAGTAATATGTTACAAATAAATATAATTATTACATACGGTATAATAGTTAAAATCATCGTACAAACCACAGTACGATACATCTTTATGTTCGATCACTCTACTTTAAACTGTTTTCTTGAGAAAATATCGATAATCTAGTGTTCCAACCTAACATTTTTCTAAATCACATATCAAGAATTAAGTTCTAATAAACTCGTCTATAAATTCATTATCAACATATTATAAACAAATTTTTCAAAATATGAGAGAATTATCTATTTTTCATTGACAATACATTCACAGTGTTACCTCATTATTAGACTTAATACTATCAATATATTACCAACATTAACATTCAATAAAACTTAATCAACTAGTTAATTAATCAATTAGTTTAATTCTGAATAACTAACTTACTGACAATACCAATATACCTGAAAATGTATTAACTTAATATTAACTTCAATGTTTGAATCACGAACAATTTGTAATTTATTCTCATTATCTTATCTGACTTGTTTTTTATGAACTGAAAATGGAACTAGCTCTACGACAATTTACTTTTACTTCTTGCTTTTTTTTTGTTTAGTCTGATATATCGTAGGTTTAGTCTTAAAAAGCGTCTCTAAAATTATCTAAATTATATATCATTATAAAAAGCTTTATAATCAGCTTGAATGATATTTAAAAATACTGCTATTAGAGTTAGATGTTACGTATTAAATATAATTCTTCGCCAGTCTATATATAAGCCACTACTGTTTACAAATCGATTCGATCAATTAATCAATATCTGATTCATCAAGTCAATATGTCATATTTTCGCTATGATGTAATTAAATTCGTAGTCAATCAATATCCCTGATTTACAAAAACGGTCGTTTTTTTTAGTTAAAAAAGCACATTGCACGAATTATTTTCTAGTAATTTTTCCTTAATATTGTTCTTTTAACAGATAACATATAACAGTTCTAAGTCCAGGTCTAAGATTTCGGACTCAAACTTAATTAGCGTTTGATGGATGCATTTCCACTGGTGCACTTCATAAAAGTTTGAATCGCGGCACAGTTTTCACGTATAGCTTAACTAGGCCGATCTAAAGGATTTTGTCTCTTCAACTTCCAGGTAGGTTCACTGTTGTCGAGAAGTTGTAGTATTTCGACGTTTTTATGTTCACTAAATCTCACTTGGTGTTTTTTCGAAATCCGTTTGATTTAATCGCTTACTGTTGGTACCCTTAGATCTCTGTAGATGTCCTCGATTCTAATATACCGCAAGACTTTATCAATGCAACGGAAACCTTTGTTAACTTTTGATAACTGTGGATCATATCGATATTGGTGCAAACCCATAACCTATTGCATAGCGCTGATTTTTGCTTATATAATAATTTGCTGTGTATAAACTTTTGGTCGTTTGTTGCTTAACATTCTTTTTTCACTTGAACTTGACGTCTAGAGTCTTGTCCAAGTATTTTGCTGCGTTCGCATACGGAATAATTCTAGAATCAATTAGCACTGGCAGATAGTCTAGTCTGTCTATTTTATGCAGACCTCATAGCATTTAATTTCATCTATCATTTCCTAGTTCACTCAGAAATGTTATTAACAGTCACTTGTAATCTATTTATAATTCTCCCAATCTTGTTACTTGTTACGAGTAAAGCAATGTCATCAGAAAATATTAGTTCTTCATATTTAGAGATTCCAAGGTATAAAGCAAGTATAATATTAGTCCAAGGACCCTACCTCGTCTTATATCCGCAAATCTGAATATTCGTCGCCAAATCTTATTCTAAAATGACGATCAGAAATACAGTTACATCCATAATACGATATAGTTTTATTTATAAGTTCAAATTGGTCACATATGATGACTTTTTTTCTTGAGAAATTGGTTTGCGGCATTTTAGAACAAATTCTCCAACCATATCCAAATTATATGACTGCTTATGAATTACCAAAAAATCAATAAATAAATTAAAAATAAATAAAACATTTACTATTTGTACCCTTGGTTTTTAGTATATAATAAATTATATATCCATGAATAATATAAATATTTAAACATTTAATTGTTATTTTACTATTTAAAATATTTTTATACATAAATTACAGAGATATCTTAATAATATAAGAATATACATTTTCAATACGGTGAACTAAAAAAAAATCTGAATATATGAAATAATTAAATATCTAAAATGTTGAACGTTTCTATTTTATCGAGTTGTATGCTGCATTGTCAATGGTACTGATATTAATTTGCAATAAACAAGAGCTGCCGTAAATTTTCGCCGACTAAATCAATTAAATTTCCAATTCATTAAAATTGCAGATTAAAAAACTATTGTATATGAAAATTCATTTTATGCTAAATACATTATAATGTAATATACTACGTTAAATATATTGGCCAGATAATTTTATATTCCAGTTTTTAAAATTTACATAAATTCAATTTAACATTATGAAACGCATCATACAGAATCACGAATAGTAAATAATTTTAATGACTATAGATATGATATATGATATTCCATTATTTTGTTGTACTCGATAAAAGATATTTTACCCCTAATAAACTACTAGGAAATATTCATTATTTAAAACAGGTTATTAGTTTTTTTTGTCAGTACGAAACATTCAACAACAGATATTTAATTGGCTGTTACTGTGCGAGCTCTAACAATATCTCATATGACTTAATACTACGATCTTTATTAACCAAGTTAATAAATTATCATGCTTCTACTGTCTTAAATTTTTTAGCTATTTCATATTGTATCTGTTAAAATAAACTTTCCAACGTTTTCTTTGGATGATATATCAGATTTATGTTGTGCCTAATGGTGGATTATAGTCATCACCATGCTGAAAAAATTAAGACATTAATATAAAATACACAGAGAATGCTGTTGAAGACATATACGGAAGAGTTTTATCTAAAATATGTTAATAAAAATTTATTTGAAAACCAACATGGCTTAAATATAAATGAATTAGTATTAAGATAATAAACTCTTTGCTGAATAAGTATGTCAAATAACACTACTTAGTTATTGCTACCTTCAAAATATTATATTAATTTAAGTATATCTAAAAGCTATTATTACCATTTAAGATAACGTATTATCGTGCCTCCATTGAAAGTAAATTTAATCGACCCGCATTTATTTCGTTTACATCATAAATCGGCCATTAAAATTGTCCCTTCCCCTTCGGTTGGTTTTTCATTCTAGAGCAATTATACCGAATTAACTGTCCGAGCAGGCCTAAGAGTCGCCCACCGCCCACACGAGCGCCTCTATGTCAGAAATGCGTCGAACAAAACATTTTGATTGGCAAATGACCCATATTTGACCACAAATTGAATAGACGGGTATTTTGGAAATGTGCTCATATGCATACGTGGCCCTTAGGTATGTCAGTTTATTGCTCAAGTGGAATTTATATGATTTTGATTACGAGGGGAGCAAGGGGATGCGCCTAAGCGGATGAAAGAGACGACAGGTCGTCGAACCATAACACATATTGCTTGTTATTAACGAACATAGTTCTAGGTGATAGTTTCCTCTATTATATTAAGTCCGCTTTTTCAATGTAACAATGAACTTATATCCCATGACAATAATGCAATGATATTCCCAATTTTACCGTTACCAAGCAATCTTTCTTATGTGTAAAAACATTTGGTTTTTCGATAAAAAAAAGTGTACGTATCTCCATGAATGCATGGAGTTGGATAACTTTAATTTAGCCGGCTTGGAAACCACAGTAGTTAAAGCGAAATGCGCTTCTCCTACTGCTGAGATAGTCGCAGGTTCCAATCCCACAGGGCATGAATATGGGCATACTTTCATGATTATAATTGTAAATGTCTCTAGACAACCAGTCCCAATCACACCAGTAACCACACTGGGCAAGCCTGTAAATCAGATGTCTTCGGGAATAGTCTGTAACCTGGTCACTGTGTCCAATCGACAGGCTTAATGCCGAGGACCGTAGCAATAGGTCAATAAACAATAGGTCCAGTTCAGATAAACCTTAATTTTTAAAAACCGAACTTAAAAACTTAATATTTGATAAATTCTCGATTATAGATTCCCTAAAAAACTTGAGATTTATTTATATGATTTTAGTCTTTCAAATCGCCAACTTGTCACATTATTGTCCTATAGTAGTAATTATGTACGTCCCCAGTATGTAGTTCTTAACACCTTATAACATTTTTCTTAGGTTTATATAGTTTAAATTAGTTTGGTTTAGTTGAAAACATGTTTTTAAAATTCTGTTTCTGTATAAATATTTATATTTTGAGCCAAATCATAAAATATACACTGTATCACATGAGGCTTTATATCTTTCTATCTTGCTTTATATATTTCTACACAGCATCAATATTTTCTAGTGCAACTGACTTTGAATGACTTTCATGACTCGACATTGAATGAACTACAATAAGAATTGAACTCACTATACGAGAAAGGTCATGGCAAAAAATATTACACGAAAACGTCATATAGTGTTCGTCAACACAACTTCTATCTAACGGATAAAGATTAAAACATCTTACAGAATGTTTGAGATCTTATTTATCGAAACACGAATATGGTTAAAACACTTTAAAGTTTTAAGTATTAAACAACAAGCTAATGAGATCACATTTAGATGTCTCGTTTATTTTAACATTAAGGTTATTTAGTCCTTAAATAGTTCATTCTGAGTCAGAGAATGTGATTAACGTATTTCACGTTTATTACTGAAATAATTGTTTATGTTAAGACAAAATCTCAAATCGTAATACTTTAAGAATTAGTCATCACCCTGGTGTTATTTATGTTCAGCCCAGATAATTATTTTACATATATTCATATTTTACATAATTATTTACATCATGATTTTAGTTCATCAACATATACAGTAGTGCAGACTGACGTAGTTTTGCTATATATATATATATATATATATATATATATATATATATATATATATATATATATATATGGACTAGAAACCGGAAAAAAACACAATCAAGTAGCATGAAATATGCCCTTGTCAATCCTGTGTTGCGGCGAAATGACAAAAATTAATTACATCACCTAAGGCAACCAAATCCCTCAAGCAAAATCAGTAAAATACCTTGGCTTGAAACTTTGATACCTTGAAATCTCGATGGTTGTTTAAAGTAGACATCACATTAGATAAAGAGCTTAAGCAAATCTGACTTGAAATCAATTGGTATATCAATCAATTATAGAGCCTATTTGGACTTAGTGGTACCATTATGGGGTTGCACTAAGAAACAAACTAATAATCCAAAACTGTCAAAACAAAGTTCTTTGATTAATTAGCAATGTTTACCGCTACATAATCAGAACAAGAGTATTTATTACATTCGGTGTTCAAATAGGTTTATTCTTCTTTTTAGTTTAAAATTTGCATTACAATGTCTGTATATGATATGTTTCATCTATATACAGATTTTTCCGAATGAAGTAAATAAATTACTCTTATTCGACTCAAAATTCAAACAGAAAAGACAACAATGCTACTACAACTACTTGATGGTTACATTGTTAACAATTTACCAATCTTAAAATACACTAGGGATGTCAGTCGCAGGTAAAAATAAGGATAAATAAATAAATATAAAAATAATATCGATATTTCTTCGCTCTTACCCCAGTTTTTCATTTCCAAAATTATTTTGACGATTCTTTCCCCATAGTCTACAATCTCTAGAAAAAAAGTTCGATACTCTTTTTTGTATATATTATTTAATATTTATTTGAAATTAGATACACTCTCAATTATTATATAACACAACTCCCTGAAGACATATTGTTTTTCGCATGGGTGATTGATATGGTTTGATTTTATTGGTAGATCTAATATAATAACAAAGTTATATATTATTTATGAAATACTTGATAATGGTAATTCATAACTAGTTTATAAGCGTCGACATTGTTCTAAAAAAATAAGAACATAATTTATTTTCATATATTTACGTTAATTTATATTTTTAAATATTTCACTGTCCCCGTTACACCGAAGCCATTTTTGACGCTACAATTGCGACAACTTGTCAGACGACATTACATCCACGAAAATTTCCGACATAATCCAATAAAATGTTCGGCGCCATCCATCCAGTTTGAATTGACGTCATATTGACTTTGGGTCGGTCGGTTTCGAACCCTTCGCTCCTTGTCCGAGTGCATTGTGTCGGAGGCTGTTTTAGCCACCTCAGCGAAATCGCTTCTTTATCGGTGACGTTGCATTTTTCGGTGAACAGTGCACGAGGATTATGTAAAGTAACATTTATACAAAATATGCTGTTTTGACGATCTCCGTTTCTTTCACTGAATTTAAAATGTAGCAGTAGCTGTCTTATATTGTGATCGTTTCTTTTTGTTATAACATTATATGCATGCTATTACTTGGCAGGTTGGTCATGAAACAATATATAATTGAGAATGATTCTTACAACAACATAAATGTATACTACATTAGAATCAAATCTTATTTCTGAAAATGTATTTATGGAGAATTTTACTATTCCGTGAACAAAGGTAAAAATAATCATATTGTAGTAGTTCGTAGATTTTGCACGTTTGCTTCAGCGTTAGCAATAGCAATAGTTTGTATTACATTATTGTTGACAATAGAACGTGAATACCGTGAGATAATTTAGATATAAAAAAAACGTTGATGCCGAGATACGTTACCAAAATAATATGCTATGTTTAGTGGGATTAAAAGGATGTCTAGTATCATGAACAGCTAAAATCAAAAGAAACCATTCATGGGGAACGCTACTGACAATCATTGACCAAATTGAGCAACCAGACATGATATATTAAGTTTCCTTCGTGACAATGAGGATCATCATATTGTTCAAAAGGATCTTTGGAAAATAGAGGATGAATTTTTTCAAAATACATCTAAATATAAACGTACTAAAAGATGCGTAAAACTATATCATTCGATGAACAATACTTGAAATAATGTTGTATATTAAAATAAACTTACTAATCTTAATCATTATTATAAAAATTTAATTATTCGAATTATTAATTATTCTTCATTATTTTTTCATTATAGTAATAAACATTAAATCCCTTTTATAATCAATATATTTTTGAGAAAAAGCGTTTATTACATCGTAATATCATCTGATATAATTTGAGCATCAATTCTTTTTCGCTTTCTTTCTTTTTATATACTTTAACAATCCGGGGAAAACCTTTATTGGTTTAAAAGTATATTTCTGGGAATATTCCATTAAGATCGTCGCAATTCGTTTTTTTTGCCTCAAGGGGTTAGATTTAGTAAGCCAATAAAATATTTTCATCTCTAAATTATAAATTGGCCAATCATTAGCACAATTGTTGGCTATTTTGTTACTTTTTGTAAAGTATAATATTAATAAAGGTGCTGGTTTTAATATTCTTGAATTGACATCTGAGAATTTTAATATAAAATTTGAAAAAGATTTATAATTTAATTTTTATATAATAATTTTTTTTAGCACATTTCTAACAAGCAGTAAAACAGTTTAATACAAAATATGTTATATATTATAACATCCTATTTTAACTAAGACGTTTCTTTATCTATTTAATAAAAGGTATATATGTTATATCGCAACAGCGCTGTGTATTTGAAGGAATGTGACAGTATATTTATATTGAGACTGAATGGTATGGTGAGCGAGACGTCTAGAGATAGGAGTTTGGTTTATATTAAAATAGATTTAAACCCTCATTGTTGTTTTGTGTCGCCGGTCGATAAGTCATCACTTCTCTCTCTGAAATAAAGTAGCTTCTAAAGTATAATATTTTTTTGTTATTTTAAACCTCTCACAAATCTTAAGTAACACAGTCGGGAGAGTGTAAGGCGGAGAATGGGGAGACCATGCTGAATTTTTGAATTCATTCAATTAACCGGAATGAAATTAATGATCAAAAAAGAAGAGAGATTGACGTTAGACTGTACTTGGGGTTCAGGTAAAAATATTCCAGTTGAAGCTCAAAAGATGGATTGAAGGAGCTCAAAGACTCCTAGCCATAAACTATTTTAGGATAGAAAACATTCGCTTATAAAACCCGGCCTAATTTATCAATTTCCGACTTATATGCAACAGTTCAGGGTGTAAGGCCACCGAGGGTGGGCTGAAGTTGCTGTGAACTAATATAGTCTACTAGAATTTGGATAGGAGCTTCTGGTTTAAGGTTCAGGGTTGTACGACTACCAAAGGCGGATTGTAATAGCTCAGTTTCTCAGCCATAGACTATTGGAAATCGGAGTCATCAAAGGGTGAGAAACATTTCCATACAGGTCATAACACATGAAATTTGAGTAGAAAGATGATGATCAGAAGCAAACTAGCGGATGAAGACGCAGCCAATACTCAGAAGTAATTTTATTATAACTACAAGCTGTCCAGACAGGATAACAACCAGGTACATCCCTTTGGTCTTTTCTTTAGAAGGGAGGTATTATACCAGGTTTGAATTATGTTAGAATATATTTAAACCCTCAGTATCGTGTCGTATTGTTTGTTCAATAAGTCGTCACTTTGATATACTCTTTCTGTGATATAAATTGATTTTCAAACTTTATTAAAAAAAAAAACCTTCCTGTGTGAAAAAACTTTCCTTCCTGTAGAAAACCTATTATAGAGAGAAAAAAATTAATACCTACATATCAGGGTAGGTTTGTGTTTGTTACATTCGACGATTGATCAGGTGCATAGAATAACAGATGTATTTGAAAAAGACTATGAAGCTAAAAAGGTATGTTCAGCTTAGATGTGACACAAACCTTTGACAAGATATGACATGACGGCCTTGTTCTTTGGCCAATTCTTTACCTATTCCACACATGTGATATATCACAAATGGAAAATATCGCGATGGCTACATGTGCTAATGACACTGCGGTTCCTGCTGTCGGAGATAATAGCGAGAAAGCCATACGAAAATTGCAACAGGCAAGTGACAATATAAATAGTTGGACCCAGACCTGGAATACAATTATTAATGAAAGTAAATCTGGGTCTGGGCATGTGCAGTTCACTTATAATAAGACAGCTCAACCACCAATAACAATAAATAATATTATTCCATATAGCAACAATATTAAGTATCTCAGACTGAACCTTGATACAAAACTTCGCGAAGAGAAACTACATGTTCCTAAAAAGGGAAAGAACTGGAGTTAAAATATAGGAAAATGTATTGGTTAATCGGAAGAAAATCACACTGAAATCTATGTGGACATACGGAATATAATTATGGGGATGTTCAGCAAAAACCAATATAAATACAATACAAGATTTCCAGAACGAAGTCCTGGGAAGTATTGTAAGTGCACTGAGATACTACAGGCCTGATTATTTACATCGAGATCTTCAGATACCGACTGTTACTCAGGAAATCAAGAGAATTGGAAGGATACATGAGGACAGACTCCATTCGTGTGTACATACAAATATGTGTCTGGATAACACCAGAACATGACTCAGGCTTGAATGAATCAAACCATTTATTTTGTGTAGCGTAGCGAGCTGCATTTAATAGAAAAACAATATTGTTAATACATACATATTATTACACTAGAGACTAAGATAGGGCCGATGGGTCCTAGATATATACCTAAATTTAAGTTAATAATAAAGACAAATTAAAAAAGTAGTAAAAATGTTATAGTAGTTTTTGGCAACGACTGATAACAATGTAATAAATAAATTTTTAAAAAATAATAATACACAATAATTTAACTCATAATACGCCTAGTTATTTACACATTCACATTTGTAATAAATATGTCCCATTTTGGAAACTTGTTTACTCTCAAGTTGAAAGTTAAAGAAAGTAGAAAGTTGTCGTGGCAACCCTCTGATATATTAAAAAACTATTAGAAAAAATTGTGAATCAAAATGAAACAAAATGTAATAAAAAAGATTTCTAGCTGTTCTTATATAGCAAGAATATCAATGAGAAAACAATGAAAGAATTTTGAGTGAACGAAGACGAAAAGCAGTATAGCGCTTTCGAATTTCGGCAATACGATATTCCTACTTCTGAGACAGTCACGGTTTCGAATCTCAACCTGGCATGGATAAAATTAAAGTCTGTGATTGTGATGGCCTTTCATTTGAAAAAATTTCTAAAACCTGACAAGGAACAACCATACCGGTGACCTGATTAGATATGATCGGATGACTTCTGGAATGGCATTGATGCCTAGAACCGTGGTTAATAGAAGATTGAAATAAATCCTACTTGGTAAAAAGGAGACTCTAAAATTTATATTTGTAATATATTTAAAAGTATATTTCAAGCTATAAAATCGTATATCGAATAACAAGACATCTTGAAGATCTTAGTATTTGTACACCATTAAAACAGATAACGACTATTTGAACATTATAACATTAAAAACGTCGAATTGTATGAACGAACGAATAAAAACGAAAAAAAAGGGGGAAGGAAACGTACTTTTTTGCAGCTCCCCATTCCGTTTCCTACCTCATTTCAAGCACTGTTTACCTGAGCCACATTTTCGCGACGCTTTTGGCAATCAGGAAATAGAAAAATGATTTTATTTTCCTCCCAATTCCTGCCGATTCCCGTCTCCCCGTCCCCGCTGCGTCGGCCGTCTTTATTGACTCGGTTTATATATTCGCAAATTCAAGTAAATCTGACGCGATAACGCAACTAACCCTCGGGCCGCTAAATCTCCGCCGGTTCCGAATAAAATCGAAACATTTCCTCTTCCGAATCTATCTCTCGCTTCCTCTCTCTCTCTCCCTAATGGTTTTAATCGTCGACGCCGTAATTGTTTTCGTTCGGGAAATTTGGAATCCATTTGACGGGAAGCAGATTTTATCGTTATTGTTATTGATTTCGAGCTGGCTTCGAGTGGGTGATAAGCATCGGGTTTGATTGACGTCTCACTTTGTTGTCTTGTTCCTAAATTAAACTATTTCGGTCCCTATCTCCGTCTAATTTTCAAATTTACAATGCCAGTTGCAATGCATACAAGCTATGTAGGGTTTAAACAACAATACTTTTATTTTACTTCAGAATTATTTAAATTTACGAAAATATATAGCGACTTATTGAACCGAGGATTCTAATCTCATACAAATGAAACCCTTATGTTTAAACCTTTATGTTTATGTTTTCACCTACACACGCCCTTATTGTAACAACTAGTGACGTATAATGCTCCCCTTTTAAAGAAAAAACTAAATAAAAATCAAAGGTTGTCGTCGTCCCATCTGGACAGCTTACAGTTGTAACAAAATTGTTTGTGAGTATCATTTGTACGTACGTCCGCAATGTTGCCTTTAATGATCTTCTTAATTGCATTGTTTTTATTAAAACTTTCATGGTATACCTTGCATGGAATGGTTTCTCAAGATTTGGTGACTCTAAATGCCAATAATCTATGGTGGATCAACTGAACTACTGCAATCCAACTTTTGGTGGCCGTATATTCTGAACTGCAAGCTTATGTCCAAATTTCAGAAGACTATGGTAGTTCACATCAACTTCAATCCTTCTTTGATGGCATTACACTTTGAACAACAATGCCAATGCCAGGAATCCACGGACTACAGGTTTCACTGCATGGCTCGAATTCTAATAATTTATAGATAAAAGGCCTTAAATTCGCCTTTTGTAACCTTAGAGATTCAACAGCAATACTTTTGCTCGAACTAGATCTAGTAAATATTCAAGTAATTGCGGAACCATTATCTATTATGATCTTTCTTTAATCCGACAAATTGCACTATTAAACATATAGAGTTTAAAAACAAATCGTTTATTTTTTAACCATTTTATTTTACGAAAAGAAGTGGCAACTTATTAGAACAAAGAGAGTCCTCAAAACACGTAATCAAGTTGAAGATTTTTGCCCATAAGTATCTATTGTATTTGTAGATCATCCTTCGTCGAATCACAATCAATATTATCAACAGCGTATTCAAATCAGAGCTATATATTCTCATCAGTCCCCATTCATACAAATTCTCGATCAAGGATCAAACATACCAAACACGGAACGGTAGATTCTGGTCAGAAATCATCGATGCTATCTAATCTATCATAAGCTACCTAATTGTATCTAGGCTTAATCTAATCTAAATTAAGTTTTTATGATTTATTTTTGTCCGCTTCTATTTCATAACAAACAGTTTTAAATTAAATAAGTGTTTGCGGATCAATCTTCATGTAGAAGAAAAAGACACTTATATTGTATAGTTCAATATGTATCGTATCCTACATGATAAAATGAATCAACGTTTAATACCTAGTTACCAGTATTATTGAACTAGTTTTAAAAATAATAAGCAAGAACTCTTTAAAAGGGGTTGTAACTCTGAACTAAACAAAATAGAGAATTGATACACAAAAAAATCTTCCATTATCGGGACTAAGTCCAGTGAATGAACACACCAATTTCTTAATATCACCCTATACAACAGACAGGTACTTATTTGTGATTATATGATATCAAAGAATTTGAATACTCTTTTATTACTTAAAATTTTGTTTAAACTAATGCATAATATAATGACATACATTTTAAATTATTCCATTCTCAAATATTATATATTAAAATGCGGGAAGCTAATTCAAAAAATACCCGAAAAAATGTCATGATCCTGATGGAGAGCTCATATATTACGATAAAATAATAATAGAAATGGAAGGATAGGCAAAATATGCTAATGAGATTAAAATGCTTGACGAATTTAGTTGGAAAAGTAAGGATCAGCAAGTCTGCATTTGAAGAGAGTATTTTGTTATTTAAATTAAATTCAGACAAAAATTTGAATTGTCCATAATCGCTTCGTTATTTTTTCTAAAAATATATGACTTGCACATAAGTTAAATTTTGAACATAGTTGAAATCGACTATATGTTAAACTATAAGGGCCAGTACATATTGATTTCGGGAGATATGGAATATTTTTTTAAAAGCAATTTCCCAATCTATCAAAAGAGAAAAGTATTTGAGCGCGTCCTACCATAACTCATCTATGGTCCGTTGAATTTGGTTTGATGGCTCATGTCACTTTTCCTGAAAATCCTATATAGTAATTTAAAAACCAGTGTGCATCTCAAAGTGATGATAAATGTGAATAATTGTGAGCAAGAAGAATCTAGAGTTGCAAGAGCAGAAAAGCGCTTGTGAAATGATAACAACTGAGCGAAAGATGAATACCAATTTAACTGTTTAGGGTAAATGATGTGGCTCTGTGAATGGTGGTAAAACGGAATGAAATAGTGGTGTTTACATTATGTGACCGTTATTGGCTATATAAAAAATGTGAAAAATACAATTAGATAAAACGGATGGCAGCGGTGTTACCTGGAGACGAGGCTTGGGCAGTCGATGATGGCACGTCTAAACCAAACGATGGTTGAGCACTGAATGAATCGAAATACCCTTCAATAACATCCCAGATAAACGTCTCGGGGTTGCCACCAGCTATTTGTTATCGAGTTCTAGTTGGCGATGCTGGCACCCCGCCGGTGTTCGACGTCTGGGATTATATTTCTGGGTATTTTGTAGACCGTAATTCCACGATGTAAATACAATACTCCCCTGACAGAATTTTACATACAATTGTGCCAAACAAAATGTGCTGCATGAAAAGGGCTTTGAAAAATATGATAATTCGAAACGGTTGTGGTTGGTACGGTTGCGATCTGGTACGGCTGTTGATATCTTCCGGTCCTACAGATACCGTTGCTTCATCGTCGCTTTGGTACTTCAATGTGGTCCATCGACGACGTTGAGAACAAGCTATTTTTCAGACAGGGCTCCCGTAATCGACGCTGTGGGAGGATCGATTGTTCGACGACGTGGTAGCTTATTTTCTTTGACGAAGAGACGTTGGCAATTCTGGTACCTCGGCGAAGAGATGACGAGTCTACGGTGACTGCAATCGGTACCTAGCTTGTGGAGCTGCTTTGTGACTAATCCGTAGTCACATACGTTACGGTAATTCAGAAAAAAACAAATAACGACGGTATCCGACCGAAGCTGCCCAAAGCCTTTCAAATCAAAATGTCTGCCATTATGACGGAGACGGCGAGCGAAGAAAGACATTATGATTTAAACATAGCGCCGAAAGAACTGTTTAGCCGAGACGCTGATGATTAAGCAGTGAAGTAAAAATATCTATGAGTTCAAAAGATTGTGAAAGAAAATTTTGACAAAAAATTTAAAAAAATGAATTGGAAATAATGAAATGAATAGGAATAAAATGAAAAGGAATATTGAAGGTAAAATCGAAAGCGAATCGAATTAATAATATTGAAAATTTTGAAACAAAAAAATATAACAGCCACGTATAATACACCATGTTGCACGTACCCTCCATTCACGAGTCCAAACCCAATTTTGCGAAAGATCACGTCGGAGTCACCACTTTAGGGTAAATGATGTGGCTCGGTGAATGGAGATAAAACGAAATGAAATAATGGTGTTTACATTATGTGACCGTTAAAATGTGAAAAATACAATTAGATAAAACGGATGGCAGCGGTGTTACCTGGAGACGAGGCTTGGGCAGTCGATGGTGGCACGTCTAAACCAAACGATGGTTGAGCACTGAATTAATCGAAATACCCTTCAATAACATCCCAGATAAACGTCTCGGGGTTGCCGCCAGCTATTCATTTTCGGATTCTAGTTGGCGCTGCTGGCACCCCGCCCGTGTTCAACATCTGGGATTATATTTCTGGGTATTTTGTAGACCATAATTCCACGATGTAAAATTCGACATGCCTCAAGATCGCTACAACTGTTTAATAATAAATGTGGTGTTAATAATAATATAGCCAGCTTGGTAGCGCAGGGGTAAAGGCGATGGGACAGTCCTCCTACTGTTGCGATAGCCGCGGGTTCGAATTCTGCTGGGGCATGGTCGTAAATTTACGTTTTGTTTAAATTTATGATTGTTTAACATTTGGGAATGTTCTAGGCAAGAGTGTAAAATCCGACAAGGAAAATGATCCCAGTCACGCCAGTAACAAGGCTGAGTAAGACCGGAAGTCTTCTGGAATGATTTCTAAAGTTGGTCACTCGCCAGTCGGTAGGCTTTAATGCTGAAGACCGTGGTTCGGAGCCCACGTTAAACTTTAGGCCCAGTCCAGATAAACCCATAGTTGGTAAAAGGAGACTTTAAAATATATATTAATAAATAATAATAAAATAATAATAATAATAATAATATATTCCTTGACACTAGAAAATTACAAATGTATAAAATATATAATAATCTAAAATATATAATATTCTGGGTGATATCCCGTATCTATCTTATTTAGACTTTTTTGTAGGCGTATTCTTAAATAACTTACCTTTGATGATCTTGTACTGCCCACTTCTATAGGAAAACGGTAGGAGACACAACTGTGACAAGTTGCGTGGTCGGTAAATGTTAAATTTTGCGAAGGGAAAAAATATGAGTGGGAATAATTTAGGCTCAAAATTAGTTTATTTTAAGGAAAAAGACCCAGCTATGTGGAAAAAGTAAAAGGATATTATTCTCCAACAATCCAGAAAATATTGACGATATTTTTTCATTTTACGATTATTATCAATCAAATTAAATAGAGCAACTGCTTTGTTAAAACAGCCACTTTAGCCTGTCTAAATAATAATAATAATAATAATAATAATATAAACTCCTGAGTTTATTTAATGTTTAGAGGAGTTAACATTAGGGTTGACGTTTGTAAAATTTGAAGTAATTCCAAATAGGTTTCCTTAGTTATCTTAATCATGAGTTAGATACAATGAATTATTGTGACATCTGAAAGTTCTTCAAAAATCTGTGAAAATTATTATATTAAGTATTATGTTATCTTAAAAGTTTGGGAAGGCTTCCGATTGCCTGAATTATTCTTGTGATTCAGATTCACTGAAGATAACTGATTCAGATCAAATGCTATCATGAATATAAGAAAACGTAACGGTTAATATCTTGGAAAATAATAATGTAAATATACAGAAAACATTTAGTTTTAATCAAACTATGCTTATATTGCTATGCTCTACATAAATTGCCCTTTTAACTCCAACAAACCTTTTAGAACGAAACTATATAATTTCAGATGACTATACATCAGATACTAACTGTACAATCGATATTAATTTATTCGAAATATTTCGATATACTATTTAGAAATAAATAAAAGTCAAGATAAAAGATAACTCAAAATAATATCAACATAATTAGTTTACCTATTATAAACTAATACATATTCAGAAAATATTAAACAACTGATTTCGTTCACATTTGTATCACTTGACACACTATAAATTCTTGGAATGTTTGAGTCTCGCATCAACTCGTACAAAAGAATGTTTTTATAAAAACAAAGAACAAATTAAAGATTCTCACATTAATTCCCTTTTGCTTCTTCTGTACTACGATAAATAAATTCCATATATACACTTTATATTCCTTCGGATAATTTCGAAATTGTAATTCCAGTCCAAATTCTTGAATGTTATACATTAATATAGACTTCAAACGTGACGTAACGTAATACTTTTTTCACTGAGTATGTTTATTTTCAAACGGTGCAATGTGCTTCAAAAGTGTACATTATGTATTGTACTTTGTTAAATTAGAAATGAGTATACATATTGAAGTCCTTCAATTAAGGCAGAGAGAGGGAGTGGCAGTAATTTCTTTTTAGAAATCATGAAGATTCAAATCTTGGCGGTTCACTCACTCAACCTGGGTGTGATGTGTTTTTTGATCCATCACAACCTCCTTGAGTGAGCGACTGATGAGATGATACCCAACCAATGGCGTTGTTGTGCATAGTGGAGAATGGAAACAAACACTATCACAAATAAAGGGACATATATTTATATTATATTGACTATGTACTTGTATATCTTTATCTTTATCTATGTACATTTTTATCTAATAATCAAATGTCAATAAAATATACTATTTCTGGCTATTCCGAATTAGTCTATAGAATTTACGAAGGGTTCACTGAATTTTTAAAATCACTCTATCGATTTTTGGTTATTCTAAATTTAGAACTTAACATCTTGTATTGTACTTTTTTCGATTCTACAAGGATTATTTTGTTTGCAGGCTAGTACAGCGAGAATTACTTTCATAGAAAAATGTTTTTTTGTTAATATACTGGATTATATCGGCTATTTAATAACGTGTTGTAAATACATTTAATTTAAAGATATATTTTTATACGATATAAATATTATCAATGTAAGTAAGTTGTAAACGCTATCAACTGTTGTAAACAAAAATTTTTAATTAAATTTTACTACTTTAAATGTTGCTTTTAATGACAAAATTACATTAATTGAATTATATAATCAAGTATAAAATAACATATTTTATTCCTCAATTATTGTAATACTAATTTGAAAATTGATATATGATTTAAAAAATATGATATTGTGTATAGTTGATAATGGCAATGTTTTGACGAAATTGTTTAATGTGATATGGGCCGAAAATTGTGCCTGAAAATTGACAAACTTTCAGACAGATTGCCATTCAAATTATTGGTTGACAGTACATATGTAGTCTGCTCAAAGTCATTTTGTACATACGTCATTTAAATTTGTGACATGACAACGTCGCAATGTTGCCGCATCAACTCTGAGTGTTAGTTCAGTTTGGCTTTGACATACAACAAAATTCTAATCTAAATAAAATAATTCAACAAAAATGTTATCAAATATAATTTATTTTAACATTATAATACATCTAAAAACTACAGTTAATTATAAAGCCACAATAGTTTATAGGTTAGGGATCAGTTGATCACTATGACTTTCAAGAATTTTGCATACGTCTGACAACCAGACGACTTTGACAGGCTCATTCGTTTACGCGTTCGAACTAATCAGACAGCATTATGTTTCTTTTTAACTAGAATAAAATGAGAAGTAAAATATTGTTTGATTCTAAAACGAATTTACAAATTGCGGCAAACAATACATTAAATATCTTGATGACGTATGTAAAAAAACTTTGGATAAACTATAGATTAGTAGCTTATGTACAACGGGTAAAAAAAGTTCATAATGCAATCCTTCTTTCGTTTCCTCTTTCACTGTCTTTACTATTTTAAAATTCTCTTCCTTCCATAATATCATTATATTCCTGTCTCATCATCGACTTTGTGTTTAATTAAGAAATAAACGACAAAAAACCAAACTAGTGTTCTGAATATTTCTCTAAAAAAGCAAAAAAAAAACTATTTGCATTCAACCAACGGCTTACCATAAATTGGTGATTTATCAATGTTAACACCCACTTAATTGGATGTTACCTGGTCGACAATCCAGCGAAGCCAACCAACCAATGAATGAGTGTCAGAAATAGGAAATGCTGAAGTTACTCGGGCAGTTGAAGGCATAGTACATAATACCCGAAAGCCCAAAAACATAATACCTGACTGATCTGAAGGTAGCCTAAGTTTTCAATATAAACCGCCTCACGAAGATTTGTTTCGTAACAACGTCACTCGAAGAACGCTTTGAACTGTAAATCGTTCATAATTAATATCTAACTGGGAACTGCTCACTACATGTATATAACACATTGGCTGAGAAGTCTGGGACGTAACAAAGAAAATGCGGTCTTTTGTTTAAATTTGGTTTTATTCATCAACGTAATCTCCATCAACAGCCACAAAGTAATTGAAAATAATGAATAATGAATGAATGAAATAATGAATGAATGAAAATGATTTCAGCGCCGCTCCTTTCAACATTTCAATGCCACTTTTTGAGAACGATTTATCTTTTGCTTCAAAATAAGCCTGAGGTTTATCAATAACCTCCCCATTCAAACGAAATTTCTTACCGGCGAACATTTTTTTGAGTTCTGCGAACAGCCAGTAATTTCTGGGAGCCAAATCTGGCGAATACGGTGGATGTGGGAGCAATTCGAAGTTCAATTCATGTTATTTTGGCATTATTTTGATTGCCTTATGCCTATTTTTCTTCGCCGTATGCGTCGTTTCTTTGCAATTTCGGCCTTCAAATGCTCCAATAACGTTATATAATATTCACTGTTGATGGTATTTCGCTTTTCAAGATAGTCGATAAATACTAAACCACGCACATCCCAAAATATTAATGCCATAACCTTTCCAGCCGATTGTTGTAACTAGGTTCACCAGTGGCTGTTCACTCAGACGACAATCATTTTGATTCTGGAGTGAAGCGAAGGATCCATGTTTCATCCATTGCAACATATCGACGGATAAATTCCGGTTTGTTACATTCAAACATGGCCAAACGCTGCCTGTGAATCATCAACACGTTCTTTTGATATCTTGATCTTGATATCTAACTAACGCAGCTTCACTTTCTGATCATTCAAAACAATTTTGTGGATTTTTTTATGTTGTGTGGTGATACCACCTCATTTGGACTTCTGCATCATCGATACTACCGTGTTTGAAGTTAGCAAACCAACGTTTTATTGTTATTTCTGATCGGAGATCGGATATTGTTTTGACTCTTATTGTTTACACTCTTAGCACAATAATTCATAAAAATGTGAGTAGAATATAATGAAATTTTAACAGCTTTCTTTTAAAGGTTGGTGTTAACTGAAAAAGCGCTATTAAGCCCGGGGACTTTTCAGCCCATGTGTTAAGTTATGAAAAGTGGCGCCATCTGTTATAAATCCATAAAAATTTAATTAATATTTTGACGAATATATTTATATTTTCCTTAAACATACACACGAGAAGGTGGCATAAGGATCTACACTACGTAATCGACGTCCCCATGAAACTAGCGCAATAGAGAAAAATAACAGCAGTCCAAACAAACGTAACAACACCGCATAGACACTATTGCATCATAAGAGAGAACACGTAAGCTGCCAGTCGTACAGGATCTTGGTAAATCAAATCAGAACACCCCAAGACGAACTGCGTTCTGTTTCTCTGGAGATGACATGTGATCCTGGAAAACTCCTAACTAAGGTTAGATCCTTACATTTCAAACAGTCCCTGGGTCATTGATTATGTGGGCGCAAAAGTCTTCAAGAACTTTCAGCCCATAGTGATACGTTTCGCCGCAGGTCCACTTGGAGGGGAATATTATAGCGAATGCTACAACCCTTTAGGTCACCACAAATACACCTACGCTGGATGGTATGGCTGGTTTTCTTTTTACGTGTAAATTCCTTCTACGAAATAGTAGTGAGTGGTGCAATAAACAAATAAAGTCTATACAACAAACGAACATTCCTACATAACGTATACAAATGGCATCATCTGTTGTAAATCCTTCTAAATTAATTAATATATTGAAAAAATAAATATATATTTGGCTAAAAATATAATATTACATATTATCTGGACTGAGAAGTTTTTAGTAGATGTGTTATATATACACAACTAAAACTGCCATCTACTGACAATTAAAATCAACTCCTTAATGCACTGATCGCGACAAAGACCTTTAACGTCAATTATTACGTCAAGCAATTTAAAAGGTTTAAATCGAAACTATCCAGACAACGATCGTAACTGAAATCCAATCAATCCCGACCAGATTGTTATTTCAATAAACGTTTGTTCTCTAATAATAACGAATTTACCAGGCAGCAAACTATGGCGATGGTGCGCGGTAGCGGGACCGCCGCTCGAATATTAGCCGGGGCCGTACGTCACGAACGGGATCTATTAAGCTCCATATTATTATTTATTTATCATTTAATTGAATTGAAAAGTTCGGCGTCATGCAAACACTTTATTAAACTCTCTCTCTATTGAACCAAATTTCACATCGGAGACCGTTTAACTGGAAGTTAAATTAACTCGAGCCCGATGCCAGTTAATACAATTGATAAGACCCGGGAACGATCCCATCATAAACCTCCCCCCCCCTTCTGCCGCTACATATTTTGTAAATTTGATCGAAATATTTCGCTCGTAAAATGATAATCTGATTCGAGACACACCATGAGTGTTATTGATTGACTTTTAATTCAGGCTTGTTCTTGAAAGTTTAGTTAATACTTAAATAATCATTTTTTAACAAAACTAGTTGTTGTTATTGTCACTGTTATTCCAACTGCCATCCAATTAGTTCCATCCAGTTATTTCGGTTCTGCTGCTGTAATATCACGTTACACAATTTGTAACTGTATACCAATTAGCAATTAAAATAAATCATACCTATCCCGAATTATCATGCCCAGAAATTGACAAATCCATCCTTTGTATTTCCTATTAAAATCCCGAATATAATCGCTATTGCTATCCCGATCAACAAGACTCACAATAAAACTATAAATAATTTGTTCTGAATACGTAGTTCGTTAAATCGGGAGAATTTGGAAATATGGTGATTGATTATTAAAATGCATAATTGCAGCCAAATTACAAATCGAACAAAGAGTATGAGGTAAATACTCCAAAACGTGATCATATAACAGAATAAAAAACCATGCGTACAAGGGGAACAACTTCTTGAATTATTTCGTTTACATTTTTTTCATGTGGTACTTTATAGATGTTGGTTGTATTGAAAACATTATATTTCACATATATCATCATATATTTCATACATAAACATCATATCATAATATGACATAACATGATGATTGAAAGAGGAATGTAAACACACACTTTTATTTTCAACAACAATTGTATTAACACGGCAAGTTTAACTATATAAATCACATATAAAAGTGTAAATATTGTATTAATAGACGATGGTAATAAAATAAACATACATCATTAGTAAAATGCAACTTTTCGATTATTACTGAATTTTGGTACAAGTGCGCCTTAAGACCATCTGTTCATTTTTTGTACTAACACTGTCACCATCAGCTCACCATTAGCCAACAAAACATGTGTTCACTTCTAGTACCATCCAAAATACTGCATGCTGCATCTTAAGACAACAATTTTGACTGATATATGAATGATAAACAATTTCATTCATCCATTGTTAATAGTTGCTACTCCCTGCTGCTGATTATTATTTACGTCTTTAAGATCTTCATTGATCAAAAATTGATTAAAACCGATCGACTACTACGGAATACATTTATACGCCAATTGAAATATTTCAGGAAAAGTTTTACTAAATATAGAACAGAATTTAATGTTGGTTATTTATTATATATCAATTAATGCATCAATACAATATTACTCTAATAAATTCTTCATTAGTCTGTCGGTTTTATTTTGTCGTCGTTCGTGTCGTCTATTTGATTATTTTATCCAAACACTTAAACCAAATTTGGTATATTTTGCTTTTTGTCTATAACATGAGGGTATTAATATATAACACTTGAATGTTATTTGTTGGCAAGTTGACAGATTAAACTATAAAATAGTATATAGAGTATTAACCTAATACATATAATTTTAGAAATGTTTTGCGTAGTTTTAACAGAAAGGCGTTGAGAACACTATGTCGCTGTATTTCGTTGGTAATTTTAAATTGCCATTACAGATATCTGTAAAGATTTAGTTGAGGATTTCATACGCATCATGTGACTAATTCCTGACGTCTCATTCTACTGATGAATTAAACTTGAAATAAAATAAATAAAAATAAAAATAAAAAAATAAATACAAATATTGTAAAATATTAAAATGTTAAAATATAAGTATAACATATATAACATAGCGCATATAATATATCAAATTCATTGCTATGCTTTTGTTATAATAAAATAGAGGAGTTAAAAAGACAGCTTAAAGATCTATTAATATTAATAAAACAATCATGAGATTTTGTTTATAAAATGAATCACATATCATTGGTCTATGAATTGTATTATTTTATTTTGTATTAATGTATTTTTTAGACATACTTGTTAAAGAATTAGTTTTTCTCCACTCCATGCGTAACCCCAAAAAATCTCGGTTAAGTAACGTTAATCCAAAATATTAATTATAAGTATCTTAACCAATACACATTTTTGGAAAGCAAAAGAACCTCTTCAAAATAATTAAGTTTTTAATTGATAGCACTTTACAAACAACTTTTTAAAGGGCAACAAAATTTGGCTTTATATAAATTGAATGGTTTTGCACTAAACCTTTTTAACCTTTTAACCTTTTAAAATGTGGGTAATATATTAAATATGTTAGATTGTTAAGATTATGATCTGAACCTGAAAAACTGAATTACTACATTTTTTTTAATAAAAGAAAATATTATATAGAATTTCAACACAGTAACGAGTATAAATCTACGTTTATCTATTTGGTTTTCTCTTCCTTTTTTCTCATATAATGTAACGGATTTGTTATATCCATCTTGGAAATTAGGATAGGCGTGACACCAATACTAAACTGGCTGCTATTATGCGAGCTGATGAAGTCTGCAGGAACGCTCATTTCTCATTCTGTACGTTTGTTTTGCAATGGAGGGCAGCTTATTTCGGAATGAATAAATACATTTATAAAAGTGGTGCCCTTTAGTTGTTTCGTACTTTTAACAAGATTTCTTCCTTGAATAAAACATACCTAACTAGTACGTTGAAGAAGAAGCATCAGTTTGTAAACTTTATGAAAATCTTCAAAAAAAAACTATATTTCTAATAAGTATTAAGCACCAAGTTAAAAAGTTAAATTAAAATAATTATATGATTTTTTATAATGTTTAAGAAATATATATTGTTTTGAAAAAATATCGAGAAATATTGGCTCACAAAAATATCGATATATCGATATATAAATGTTAATTTAAAGTTCATTTTTGTATTAATGTTTAGCTTATATAAATAAACAAATGTTATATCTTTTATTAATTTTCAGCTTGAGGACACCTCAGGAGGTAATACCCAAGCTAGATGTTTACGAAGTACGCTGGAACATCATGAAAGCTTTGCAAGTCTGGTCAAAGCATTCGAGACTGAATTTTGCCGAAGTTGACAGCGATAAAGCTGATATATTAATATATTTCCACAGGTAAGATGACAGTATGTTTATAATATTATTGATTAATCGAAAAAAAAAGCGGATATACTTGACTATTGCAGCGTATAAAACACCATTGCATGCTTAAAATGAATTATGTTAATTATACAACAAACATCTAACTGTATTTATTATTACTTATCACAACAAATGCTATATAACTAGCCCACTTTACTACTTACCTACCTTCACGTTCATCACAATCTACACGGTTTTGTAACCCGTCTATTTAGTATTGTAGATATAACTGTTTTCTTTCTTTCCTTCTTGTCGATTTTCTATTAATATTTTGCAGGGAAAAGTTAATTACATCCAATTATATTATTTTATATTTGATGAAATTATATTATTTAAAATCAAATATTCATTAATGATATTCTTGGCGATTATATCTTTTTCAATCGGATAATTTTTTTTTCTTCAAATTAATTTCATTTCTTGCTTTTCAGTTGAAGTAATACCGTACTTTTAAAGCTTTCTCATAAAGACAAGTCTGTTGATTTTAAATCATTACTCTTCAGATACCAGCTTCTTTACAAAATTTAATCTTAATCCAAAATATGATTGTTACGTTGGAGAGTAGTCTCGAATAAACTTCGAAGTAAGTATAATACCAAATAGTCTTGCAGCAATATATTTCATAATATATTTCAATCACTCAACTTATAAGCTACTAAGGGTAAAACATCAGTTCATTTTAGCATCAACACAACACTGGATCCCATTACTTAATTTACTGCGTTGAATGGTTACATAAAAGCAAAAGTTCCTAGACGTTTCTCATCTATAAAAAATCTCCATGATTACAAATATTAATTTCTTTCTGCTCCACTTTGTAAACATAAAAAAGTGTCATCCATTGGTTTATTTTTAACCATAATATTGAGACTAGATCTGTAAATACTATTTAATCAAGGGTTCTAATCCCATTTATTTATGGAAACTAATTTCAGCAAAATGGCTGCTGCAAATTAATTTTTTCAACCCAGTTTTGCAATACATCATCAATTAATTTTGACTCAACTTCACAATAAGATCTATAGTATGTTCAAAGTTATTTTATACATACGTCATTTAAATTTGTGACATCAAAACGTCGCAATGTTGCCGCATCAACTCTGAGTATTTATTAGTTCAGTTCAGCTTTGATATACAACAAAATTCTAATCTAAATAAAATAATTGAACAATAATGTTATAGAACTACAGTTAAATATACAGCCACAATAGTTTACAGGTTAGAGTTATAACCTCTCATCATTATTGCTTTCAAGAATTTTGCATACGTCTGACAACTGTACGACTTTGATAGCTTAATTCGTTTACGAACGTATTCGAACGAATCAGACAGCATGGTATCTCTTTTTAACTAGAATAAAATGAGAAAGAAGATATTGTCTAATTCTAAAATGAATTTACAAATTGCAGCAGGCTATACATTAAACATCCTGATGATGTATGTACAAAAAAAATTTGAATAGACTATGTATATATATATATATATATATATATATATATATATATATATATATGTTTGTTAAAATTTCCCTGATACCATCAAATTGAAATAGTATGCCAGCCAATGAAGGTTTCCAAATCGTCTTAACAAATTAGTTTGTCTGTTGCGCTTCCTTTGCAATAAATATTTTCAATACCGCCCTTCTACACCAAAGTTCACAATGAACAATCAGTATATGTGGCTGTTGTTCTGTTTCATAACTGTTAACACGAAAGTTTATTAAATTAATTTTAGTCAAATTAATGTACTATTTTCATTTGTTGCATTTCCTATAACGTAGATTTATGGGAGTGTCGCCAATTTCAATTTCATTTCAAGAGTTGTTTTTGAAAATGTACGAAAATGAAACGGAAATTCGGAAAGGAAGCGGAATGAAAACCATATTCCAAGATATACTTTTTCAAGGTGTAAAATGACCACAAATCAAAGGAAGCTAAATCTAGCGAATAAGATAGCTGATGAAACAATTTAAAGCACAAAAAAGTAGTTTAATGACGATTCTTGAGTTGTGATACCAGGACATTTATCATGATTTTGAATCCCGAAATTGTAGAAAAAAAATTACTTTGTATTTTTCTATAAACTTTTGTATTCAATTGATATAAAATTAATAAAAAATAAACTAATAAACTATTATTCAAAATAAGTTGATTGTTTTGCCAGTTCGGAAGTAGTCCACGAACAAATTTACTTTTTTTTTGGTTCGGTTCTTATGAAAGTATTTCATATTTAATGTAATAAAATGATTATGTGTTTTTAACAGAAAATGGTCGAAGATAACAGAACGTCGGAGCAACAATAAATGATATTCTTCTCCAAAATAACATTAAGAGCCATTCCGGAACGCAATCCGTGGGTGTGCTAGATAATTTCCAGTGGAGATCAAGGGAATATCCGGCTGCTTCGTATCGCGACAAATTCAAGGATACACGTTTCTGCGATTGTCATTTTATATCTCGACGGGCTTTTGTTGGTCGCTTTAGAGGGCTTTCAACCGTATTACCATTATGTGCACTCTAATAGCGGGTGTTTTTCCGATTGCATACAAATTTCTCCCTTCATTTTCACCAGCTAAATGCATTGGGATCCTTGCGCTATGCCGTTTTAAATAAACCGCACGAGACTCGCGACTATATAGGTCATTGTAAACGTTCCTTATCTTCCAAACTTCGATTATACAGTCGCCGATAAAAATATGGTAATTTCTCTGTAATTTTCACATTTGAATAATGGGATTTTCGCATTTATTTGCCACCTCTTCTCAGATTATAATAGTTTATTTGAATAGTAAATTTAGAATTCCAGTGTTATAACCAAATCAGAATAAGTTCAAAAATGTGTTTATAGTCTATATAAAGTTGGTATAAACATACGCCATCTAAATTTATGACTTCAAAACGTCGCAATGTTGCCGTATCAGCTCCGAGTTTTAATTCAGTTTGGATTTGGCATATAACAAAAATCTAGTTTAAATAAAATAATTAAACAAAATTATTATCAAATATATATAGTTTATTTGAAGATTATAGAACATCAAATGCATATATTATCGAATAATTTAAACTACAGTTAACTATCATCATTTTGATATCACTGTATTTTTTATTTCTTGTGCTGCTACCTATGTACACCATTCTTGTTAAAATTGATCACTGAATTATCCCTAATGCATTTGACATATCTGCAAAACAGTTGGTATTTTCCTCTTCTCGCACATTTTAACCTAATGCTCATGTATATTCTGAACAATTAAACCCATATATGTGCACATAAATCTTTTATACTCTACAATAACATTTCCCACAGTTATCATCACGACAGATCAAATTTATTGGAACAATAACATTTTCTGTGTTAGCTCATTAGCCCCATTAGTCATAGTAATTATACATACGTGTATAGTGATCTAAATTCAACCACGATTTATTAAGTTTATCACATTTCTCACATAATACAATAAAAAGAGTAATTTTAAACTGATATTTCATGGTAATAAAACCTGTTTTGACGATATTTTGACAAAAGTTGCTTTTGAAAATCTAAATAGGTTCTAAACAAAGAGTACAGACGATTCTTGTTGTGCTCGAATTATTTAAATCAATGTTAGTTAATTTGTTGTCTCTGACAAAAATGTAAAATATAATATTACATGATCATGCTATTCTTAATCGTTTTTTTATGAACACTTTCCATAACTCCTTAATAGTTCCAACAATACAGGAATAACCAAAAGTAACATAAAATGTTTAAAAACACTGCTTGAAATTAAATAACTTTGATTAATTATATTTGAACATGCTTACTTTCTATTTTAATATCATCTCAAATATAATATCTAGAGATTTGTCTAACGATTAAATATTGTTCTGCTGTTCAGTTTACCGTACAGCGCTGCCAGATTTTGATTTTAAAAATTGCGCGGCCGTGATTGGTGCGTCGGCCAGGTCTAATGAAAATAGACCGTAAAATATTTGTTTATACATTTTGTATCACCGATCTGACGGCTATTCCTGGTTGCTTGATTTGGGCATATTTTGTTTTATTCGAATTTACTTATTTGTAGCGCATATAACACAAAAATTCTTCATCCATGTAAGCTTTTACCATGACAAATTTCACGCCTCCAGGTGCCCCCGTTTTCCTCAAAAAGGGTGGCAAAATTTTCGCTAAGTCGATTAATACATAGATTATATTTACTTTGAGAAAATATTAATAACAATTCAGCACATTGTCAGTAAGCTCCGAATAAAATATTTTTATCTACAATAAATATATCGACACTGTTTATTGTTACTACGTTAAGCTAACGAAAAAGAGCAAAACACTATAGTTGCTACCGTATACATGCAATATTTAAAATTACAAATATTTAAAATAAAAAACAAATAACTCTCATTGGTCAATATAATTACAAAACGACTGCAAATGACACAAAAAGGTTATTTTGGTTTAAATTGCTTATCCACCCAACAAAACTTTCCATATGTACCCTTTACAATAATTCTTTGTGCACAAGCATCAAAAATGATCTAATGATCTAATGATCTCAAAAATGTAGTTTAAACGAAGACAGTAAAACAAATCAAAGCGAAAATAAATTCGTATTATAAATTAAAAATTAAATAAATTATTAAATTATTCCGGTTGCAGCTTTCTTAAATTATTCTGGTTATATTTCTCGTTTATTTTTAAAGAAGTAAGCTTCTATATCTTATTTTAATTAGGCAGTTTTTAGAACGAAACATATATATAAATATATATATATATATATAAGAACTAATATTTATTATATGTCACAAAACAATAAATAATAATACTTATGGTCTATTATAGTTTTTATGTTTCTATATCCCTTTATATTAATATAGATTAATGGAAACAATCCTAACCAAACCAATATACTATAAAAATGGACACCGAGCTAATCGTTATGTCAAATATCCACATAAATTTTGTGTGTGAATTATTTATAACGGCACAAAAAACCCGAACATGATAGGTCCCATGAAAATTTTATTATACCGAATTTAGGGGAGGGATAAATTGGCTAGATAAGTTAAGAATTAAAGCCCCATAAAAACGAATCATAAAACATATTTCTAGCCTACAATTTGACTTAATTAAAAGTTTGTACGTATACCCCATTCCAAATCGTGTATTGATCCGTCAAATTTCATATTTCCGTCTGTCCGCTTAATAGTTAGATAACTAGTATTTATAAAAATATGTATTCTTTAATCATTTATATTATCTCACGAAATTCCTTATAATTTTTTTGGCTACCTCTTTTAAACTCTTCAAGTATAAAGAATCAAAATTAGTAATTTTTTTTACTAAAAAAAGGATTATTAGAAAAAGTTATTTTCTAATTCTCTATTACCCTTGTCAATCTTTCTTCACTCTCTGAGGCATTTCCGGAGTTCTTTAATTTAGCCCATCCAAGTTTTTTTAGTGTCTCTGTATTGCAAAAAGCCTCACTCACTGATTTATATTCATCATTTTTTATATTTTCTGATAACACAAAAAAGTTATACAATGCTAGGTCTGGTAAATGCAGAACATGGGGAATGACATGGTAACTTTCAAAATACTAAATAATAGTAATTCCTTTAACCGTATGTTTGGAGCTACTGTCGAGATAAAGAAGCCAAGCACCTGAGTAAACTCGTACTTTTGCAGAATATTAGAACTTCCAAATAAAAGAGGTACGGGGGACAAATTCCCGATGCTCAATTCCACGAATATAAAAAACATTGATCACACTATCCACCTTTGGCCTCTAACTTGTTTTTTTTTTTTTGATCTGGATTGAGATTCTCTCGCTGGTTTGACCAAGTAATTTCGAGAAATTCTGAAAATTAAATAGTGATGTTAGGCAAAAAGTCGAAAGGGAAACCTACTGGAATGGCAAGGTCGATTTGGAAGTAGCTGCAATACTGCGAAACGCAAGTATCTGACGTTATAACAAACAATTAGGAGATATATCAGATATAGATAGAAACAATCGGACGAGCGGTAAAAGTAAATCTTTTAACTACAACATTAAAGAAGCTGATGAATCGTCCGAAAAGTTCCACAATAAGTATCTCGAACGATGGAGTGTTCTTCATGCAGCTCTACAATTATAACCTTCCACAAGGTCCATTTTTGATGACAAGCCAACGGTGGACTAATTGCGAACGACAATAAAAACATTATAGTACGGTAAGACCACTGGAATCCACCAAGTTACAACAGAAATGATCAATCTCATTGGAGAAATATTGTCTCAACGGCTTCACGTGTTGCTCTCAAAAATTTGGCAATTCGAAAAAGTACCGTCGGTATGGAAGAAAGCAAAGTGTTCCTATAGTGAAAAAAGTTTAATAATAAACACTGTAAAAACTATCATGATACGAGTATCGTATCAACTGTCCGGAAGGCGATCGAAGATCGTATATATAAGACTGCAAAGCGACATTTAAACCCAATCACGGTTGAGTATATAGAATTTTTGCACTCCGTCACTTAATGGAAGGACGTGTTAGATGCAGAAAGCCTATAACTGTCGTTTCACTAATTTTCACTCTGTTTTCGTCTGTATACACTGGTTCATTATGAAATTGCTTCAGGCACATTACGATAGTTCCATTAACTATGAGCGAGTGCGAAACGATTCTTTAAATTCATTTGAGACCCGATGTTCACGAAGAAGATGTCGTCTCTATTGCTTTCCAACATAGTAGTGGATAGAATCATGACATTTTTTTGCCACTGAAACAGACATGCCATTGACGAACTGGAAGTCGTAAACCAAATCGGCCAAGCTGCAGAAGCTTTTGGTTTTCTAAAATGGTGCATTTGAAAGAACGCTTATCTTGCCAATCCTCCTGAAAATTGAACACTGTTACAATCTGCTATATGTAAGCTTGAAACATTTAAGAACAAACAGAAACAAATAATAAAAAGAACAAAAAATTTTTAAACAAATAAGATGCTTAAACTGTTTCCTTTAATTTAATTCTATGGCCAAACATCAAATGAAGAAATATTGATTATTTTGAAAATATCAAATTTTTTCCGCTATAATATTTTCAGCAAGCTGTTGTATTTATATCGTTAATCCATTATATAGATTTAAAAAATATCGAAAGAGGTATATCGATATTTTTTCCGCTTCCATTACTTCTCGCCTGGGCTATTTCTTTCGTGAAAAAATACTCACCTTTCTCTATAGAAACTCAAAAAGAACTCTTTAATATGACTTTAGGTTATATATTATTGGAGATTCTTTGGAAAAAATTGATTGGAAAAAATGCTAACGTAAACCATACATTAATTTTTATAATTTACAAGTTGCAACTAGTGGTTTTGAACAGATGTAAAAAGAAGTTACTTATAACATAAATATTACAATACGATATGAATAATAAAATATTTGAATACATTGCAGAATAATTTCAAAAATAACCGAAAAAATTATGTTTGAAAACTATGACTGAGTAGCTTTTGGTAAACTTGATTTTGGCGTCTTTTTTCCTGAAATCAGTAAATAAATCTGAAGATGTTCCTATTTTATCTTAGCAATTATACTGGAGATGAAGTTGGATGTGATAGACAAAAACAATAAACAACATCAAAAAACAATGAACCAGGTTAACAAAGGTAAGTACGGTAAGTACGATTATTATAAAATAAGTATAAGTTAGTCTTAAGTATAACTACGTAATACTGAATGCTTCGATTTGATACTTATACATTTTATCTATTGCAGGCGTGATCATGGAGATAATTTTCCCTTTGATGGTCCAGGATCTATACTGGCTCACGCCTTTTTCCCAACAGGACAGGAGGGCTCCAGCGTTGACGTTCATTTCGATGCTGATGAGAACTGGTCATTAAAAGAAAAGGATAGCACCGGTAAACAAAATTTTTGATTTTTTTTAAATAAAAACGATCTGCAGTTCTTTTTACTAACGTAATAATGAAGTCACTTTACAAGAACGTTTGTGATGGTCTAATCTCCCATCTGTTTTAAATTCATTTAAACACACTAACAATGTTCCTTAATGGTTTATCTCGAGTTTTGAGTAATGATGATTTTTCCCCAACTTAAACATGTTCTTATTTCAAAATTGGCTTATAGGGCAATATAGTATTATAAGTGCAAATTTTATTGAGGTTTATATTAGGTTTCTATTATATTAACTTATTAATCTGGCACTTATTAATATTCAATATATAATATTAGAAACACTCTACAAGATCCCTTTTGAATCGACAAAAGCTGATGGTAACTATTCGATGCCAAAATATATATATTCAAAAACTGTTAAATAGCATGCAAAACAAGAAAATGGCTGGTTAATGGTGGTGAATATTAAATAAAAAGTGAAGTAAGTCTATTTTAGCCAACTCAAGATCAATATTTAATAAACAGAAAGACACGTTTTATGTGGAACCTTGTATAATGAAATATCACAGTTCCATTAAAATGTTAAATATCATGACCTTTAATATTATATCGAAAAAGAACTTGAAGTTCAAATATGAGAGTTTAGTATATAAAGTTGACCTTCATTCTAAAAATTACATTTTAAGAAGGTATTAAGGTAAAATATATTGCGTAGCGGTTACTAAAGAAAACCTGAATAAAGAATGTTCATATTAATCAATTAATGATTTTCACGTTATTTACCTCAACTATTTGAAGTTTAACTTCAATTTCCAATAATAAGTTTTATTTTCCTCGTTAGTAATGCAAAAAAACAATATATGTGTGCATGTATATTTGTAAGATATAAGAGTATCCTTATGTTTGGGAGGATTAACGAGGCATCATAAAATTGGTCGTCAAACTGTTAAGATGCTGTAAATAAAGATCCAATATCGTAAATTTTATCACAACTTGTGAAACTAATGATTACTCTATATAAACTATTATTTCTTTCAGTTTGTTGAACAACGAACAAACTTCTTCGAAACATTTCAGTAACATAGTTCTAATTTTTGTTCTTGTTAAGTCTACTGTTATAATTATAGTTATTAATAAAAAAAAGCATTCAAGCACATATGGCTTCATAACGTACAATAATTGAGCTAATACGAGGTTGAAGAAAAAGTAATTTCCTTTTTTTTTTATTTTTCAACGCGAATATACTCACATATTATGAATTATATTTTTGAAGGCATTACGTGGGAATGGGGTCGAACGGGCCACATAGAAGAACACCCCTTTTTTACTATTACTTCTACTACGAGTAGTTCACTTGCTTTAGTTGTTAGAGGTATAGGTAGAGGAGAAATAAAGTTTCTGAGTGATGGTTCATCCAAATTCAAGCAGCTTGTGATGGGCAATTCGCTCCAATCCTACCAAAAATTTGGCATCAACTTCCTTGGCGTCAATCCAGATTTTGAAACCGTATCGAACTTCTTTTGTTATCCAGTCTTATGCCAATTGTTCAAAAATCTTCTATAGTTGATGATTAGTTTCATAACATCATGAACTCACAAGATCAAATATGTCGGTCCACCTCGATATTCTTAGGAATTTCATCGAATCTGTCAACGATTGACCATAAAATCAACACAATTTCAATGAGCCTTTTTCTCTGCTAGCTAGTAAAAGAAATAAAACATGACCTTCAGGAATCGCGATTTTCAAAGTGCAATAGCTCTTGACAGTAAAATAATGATGCTATTTTTACTTCTATAGAACATTCTATGTTACCTTTCAAACTACTGATTTGCTATGGTAAAAATTCATTCAATAAATTATGTATTACTATATATAGGCAACTTCAAAGTCGTCTTAGAAATAAATAAATTGATTTTTCCCAACTTAATGTACTATCAGCTAATAGTACATACCACAATAAAGGTACAAAAAGCCTGTTTATCGCTAAATAATTTAATTAATGTAAAGCATAGATATCACTCAA
Organism: Rhynchophorus ferrugineus; assembly: GCF_030347505.1. Lineage (NCBI taxonomy): Eukaryota > Metazoa > Arthropoda > Insecta > Coleoptera > Curculionidae > Rhynchophorus > Rhynchophorus ferrugineus. The sequence goes on from NW_027472580.1 coordinate 51,107,626, forward strand.
TTTATGTTATAACAGCTTTTTTTAATTTAAAGGTAATATTACATCGGATCTGTTTCGCAGCAGAACACGCAAAATGTTGCGTAACTATTGAAGTCAAATTATTTTTATTCGTGTTTTAATCGTAACATCAAAAGGAACAAAAAAAGGAACTAACAAATAAATTGTTATTTCAACTTATATTTCTTTCTGTTATAACTACTTTTTTAACCAAACATATCTGTATTTTTCAATAAACTGAATTTACGGTTTGCGGTCTCATGTTCATTATAAAATTAAAGCAAGACATCTTCGAATTTTACAACATTGGTGTATTTAGTTCTTTGCGATTGTTTTGCCAAACGTCTCAGTCATGCTAATCACCAATAAAAGAACTTTTAAGTTGCACCTTTTGGCCCTGCAGCAAACAATAATTTCCAGTCTAGTTTTTGATTAGACTCATGTATACAATTTGACAATTGAACACAACCATTCCCCGAAAATATTATTTTTTAATGTAATAAGGAAATTACATAATAAAACATATTTGCCATCAAAATCGATATAAAAAAGTCGAAAATACTGCCAGAACATCCTTCAGGCTGCTATTTCCACACATTTCTTATAGCGAACTATATTACATTTAGTTCTTCTCAATTGCCATTCTTGAATAATTTTGCTCTCTTGACTATTCGTTTTTTGATTGATTATTTAACCTATATACCTTTGGTACAATTATTCTTGGGCTTAATTGTAGTAAAGTCAAAAAATATTTGATCGGTGTCACACTGATCGTGGTTTTACATAATTAATGATCATTGGTGAATGACTAAAGCTCAACTGGCACAGCTGAATCGCTGTCACATCATAATACTTTTTAACACGGTATAGCTATGTTGCCAGAAAGATACCAGATACTAGCTGACCCGACAAACGTCTTATTTGAACTATAAATATTCATTTCGAATTCGAACAAATACATAGTGTACATTCTAATGCTTTTTGATGCACAACATTGTCAGTTTTATTTTTTTGCGGATCAAGCGCAATATTTCTTATTTTTATTCTATTTTTATTAAGTTATTCATTTAGATTCAATCAGTTCCACTTTGTACATGACGTTGCTCGTATATATTTTTGACTTGCGATGTTGATTTTGACACGTATTTTATATTCTACTATATACACACAATTTAGCTTAATACCTACCTAAACCTATTTATCTGTTTACAATATTATTTTAACTACTACCAACTGACTACTTTCAAGTCGGTGCCGAACCCAAAGTTATATTAATTTAGTTTCGTTTTGACGATATTGTATTTGACTTGATTTTTTGTATATGTCACAAAATTATATTATTATTTTTGTATTTTTTGGGCTCGGCAATGTTCTAACTAAACCTGCGACCTCCGTTTGGTAACGCTTTAACCATTACACCATAAAAGCAGTTTTCTATAATATTTCTACGAAGTCTTATGTGCTACAGTTAGTGCTTAAAAAGCAAACTGAATGGCTTTTGCACTGAACGACTTTCGATTTTCCATCACATCAGCTCAGAAATAACATTATACACAAATATCTCATTATTTTAAATAAAAATTATGTGAAAACTTTATACGTGCCTTTGAAATTTAAGCGTTTCCCTCGATTTCCCCCCTTCTCCCCAACAGATGTTGATTTGGTTTCAAGGGACCACCTCGGAAGTGCACACTTTCGAATAAAAAAATAATTTTGAAAATCGGCCTACAATTGACGGAGAAATCGGCGAACATACATTAAAAAAATATATACAGCCGAACATAGAACCTGCTCCTTTTTCGAAGTCGGTTAAAAAGAAGATGATGGATTGTACAAAATTACACCGCTCCTAGAAAAGCTTCGAGAGTTTTTTCAATCGAAAATTATACCTGAGGAATACATATGCATAGATGAGTCATTGGTACAATTCAAAGATTAGCTAAAATTTAAACAATATATTAGCAATAAAAACACAAATTTGGTATTAAGTTATTCAAATTGTGTTTAGAATGCGGCTACTTGTTTAATTTAAAAGTATACCGCGGGAAAAAAAGTGGACAGCGTCCACACAAATAATATTCTAACATTTAAATCTGGTCAAATAATCATTGCCTATAAACCAAACAGTATCAGGAAACCAACATATTTTAAGGGTTATCTGTTAGAAAAAAGAAAAAGAAAGTCTGGGAAGAAAAATCGCCAAAAATAAATCTCCTAAAAAAAAACAAATGCTAAAATAGTTTAAATTTTTTTGGTATGGACTATTTTTTCGATACACGTAATGCTTTTCTAAAAGATTACGATATATATATATATATATATATATATATATATATATATATATATATATATATTTATATAAATATATATATATATATATATTTATATATATATATATATATATATATATATATATATATATATATATATATATATATTTATATAAATATATATATATATATATATATTTATATATATATATATATATATATATATATATATATATATATATATATATATATATATTTATATAAATATATATATATATATATATATATTTATATATATATATATATATATATAGATATATATTTATCATTTATTATACAATAAACTTTAACTGATACTTTAAACTTAATACTTTAAAATTAGATGTGTTTATATTTATTTCATATGTACTTTAAGTCGCCATAGTGCCATTACGTATATGTACCATGCAAAGGCCGGTTGCACTAAAAGTTGCCAAAAACTTATAAGAACAACTCTACGTATCGTCTACATTGATCTGGTGCAATACAGTGATCCACAGCGGCTAAAACAGAAATATCGTGCCAAGTGTGAAGTGTGACCCACCACGGCCATTGTGGCTAACAAAAGTCTAAAATCTGGTGGGTACGTTAAACTCATCACGGCACTTTACGTGTTAAATATTTGTCAGTTTAATACGATATCATTAGGCCAATTAATCCGAAAATCGCGTAATAATTTCGTGTAACACAATGTTGGATAATTAATGCCAAAAACCCATCAGGAACGGTCATTCAGAATCTATATATAACAGAGTCTATTTATAAATCGGATCTAGCCGTAGTACGAAAACATCTTATTTACATTCTGAAATCGGGAAGTGGTCGAAGCGCGTACGGATCCCGTAAAAAGGAGAACAATTGTCAAAAAACAAACAGCGGACGGGAAAAATTAGCAAAACAATTTCATGGAACGGCTCCTCGGACAAAGTTTGCGCTTTGACACCGACGTGAAGCGGAAACTAGTTTCGGAATTCGATTGGTCGACAGTGTGATCTAGTTCGAAACTAAAGTAAACGTTAATGTTCGGCGCTCGGCCCTTTTTAATTAAATTCCGCAACGGCTGGAAAAAAGGGCGCTAGTTAGGACGGAACGCTTATTGGAAAGAGATTATTTTTGGAAGCGGACCCGATCAGAGTTCGGCCATGGAGATTTTTCCCGGATTTTGGATTATTTCCGGTTTGGTCTTAATCAGTAAGTATTTTAACGAACAGGTGATATTCCATTATAGTGGAAAAAATTCAGCTGCAAGTAAACTGAAAACCTTCTTCAAAATATTTACTCTTACATATACTATCGTTCAAATGTTTAGATTGAATAAGGTAATTTAAAAATCAACTATAAAAAAATTATTATAAGATAAGATATCAAACCTTAGACTAACATTTAATAAAGTTAGTAAATATAATACAAGTATACACGACTTGGAACCTGACTAACCAACTGAGTTTGTAATGTAGATTTTGGAGCTTAATACAAATCAGCGCCCTTTTTTTTAAATTGATTCTAGTTTTCGAAATATTCAATAAATTATTTATTTTACTATATTTGACCAGTAACGGCCATTTATTAAACTAAAAAGTACAAATCAGAAATGAATATAGGTTGGACCACAGAATAAACAGACTTAAAATGCGATCTCCCAAATATAAAGTTGCAACCAAATTTTGTACGTCCAATCATCCTGAGGACGAGCAAAGCAGAACTATTTACTACAGAAAGAAATTTAAAAATAGGTTTAAATATATTATTTATATTACAGAGGCAAACTAAACAATAACATTTTAAATAAATAATTGTTAATATTTGTATAAAACATTTTCAAAAACGATATATAATCTGACAACTAATAACTTATTTTCTAATTGTAGATTCTTCTTTCCTTAAAAATTATAAAATAAAACACTATAAATTAAAAAATTATCTTTCCAAAATACACTTAAAAATATAATATTTGAATTTATGAACATAGTAATTACATGTTACAATTTTGATTACGAAACCTCCTTTTTTTCTATATTTTTTATACTTCTTTATGCTCTTTTCTGTTACTTGCTACTAATTTTGTATAATTTTCTGTTATTTACCTATTTATTAATTATATTTTCATGACTGTACACAACATCGCAATATTAAATTTGCTCTATAATTATTAGTCCTTATAGCTCGTTTTTATGTATCGGAACGACAAGTGCTATTTACCAATCCTATGGAATTCAGACTTTTTTCCATATTCTATTCATAATAAATGAAAACATTTCCGCTAGTATTTTATCTTTGACTCTAATTACATTGTACAACTCTTGTGCAACTTTTCAAAACTTTGTAAAAAGTTTGTTTGCGTGTTTTGCTTCTTATTCTTCAGTTAACTTTTCATTCAGAGCAGTTTCTCATCTTTCATTTTATTTTCATTTCTATCTCTTTGGATCATACTGTTAAAAATATGTATACAATTGCAAAATATGAACATTGGAAAAACAATTAAACAAATTTTGTTTGGCTTTCTAATCAACCTTACATGCTTCAAGGTTATTCAATTGCTTGTTAAAATTTCATAAGCTCTCACGCAAGTGGCCGATTTCATACAATTTAATATGGTCAAAAATTAGTAAAACTTTTTATTATTTTAAATGAATTTCGCGATCCCCAAACTGTGGAATAAAATGTCTAAAATGATAAAATAATTATTTGTTATACAATAATTTTGAATTTAATTAATTACAACATTGATCAATTGTTATTGTGTAAAATAAAATAATACTCATTATAGAGTTTGTTGTAGAACCATTTTGTCACATCTTTGCTTTATAGTGAGACGAATACTACTCAATTGTAATATATGATAATCTCCATGAGCAATGTCCTTCTAATTCAATCCATTTAACTATGAACAATGTTCGTTTCATTCGAAATGTGAAACAATAGTGGATTACATAGCATCATTTAACGGTAACTAAAAGGTAACTAAGCTTTCCCCAAGATTTTAGCAAGATTTCTTGCATCGTCTTAAAAATTTAAAAAAAAATGTATTTTTACATTCTAGCAAAATGATACAAAATAACAAATATATATAACAATATGTTCATTTCGTACTATCCAAAAGAATGAACCAAGTGAAATAAATACTCAAAAAACCTTTCTGTTTTCTAATTATCCTGATCCAGAACATGATAAAAATGAACACGATTGAAAAATCCTTTAGGATTAAATGTTATATATAAAACATAAATATTTCATCGTTTTATATTAAAGATATATTGTTAATTATAAATACACGAATGAATCATTTATATTTTTATAGAAAATGAAAATGTTTTGTAATTGTGTGCCAAGGATGAGATCGACCAAATAAACGTTTACTTTATAAGTTATTTATTTATTTATAAGTATGATCTAAAATTTCTATTGAGAAATTATGTTGAATTATAACAACTTTTTTCTTGCAGGTACTAATTTGTTTAACGTCGCTGCTCATGAAATAGGACATTCGCTTGGACTGTCCCATTCCAATGTAACTGGCGCACTGATGTTTCCCTGGTATACTGAAATGACCGGTGGGTTTGAGTATGAACTTCCGGAAGATGACAGACTTGGAATTCAGTGGTTATATGGTAAGTTCATATAAAACTGTGATACTCTAGTATTAACTATAGATTTTAAATTTAAATTTTTATGTACGAGGGCCAAACTGAAATTATTGATAATGCAAAAACTGATACCAGTTTTTTACGGCTTTTTTGTTATCTCTTTTAATTGCCGCATCTAACGTTTATTGGCAATAAATAAACACAAAATATTTATAAACTAAAATGTCTCTTTCTGTTTGCATTAAATATTAAATTATTAAGATATTAGACCTAAAAAATGGACAATTATTACAGAAATCATATGTAATACTCTTAAGATTCAGAGTATATTAGAAAAATAAATGTATCTATATCTTTTAAGGGCCAAAACAAACAAATCCTAAAATGGAACGAATTCCATTTTATCCAAAATATACTCGACCAACAACTACCAGTACTACCACTACAACTACAACTACGAGACCAACAACTAGGCCTTATAGGAAACCAGTATTTAGAACAGAATATCCCAGGTAAGATAATAAAATGTAGATAATTTTTAGAAAATTAGAACCTTGAAAAAATGACAAAATAATATGAACACTACTTAAAACTAGTTCTAAAGTAAATTCAGTATTATTTAGAAAAAGAACAGCTCGACCTTAGATGACAATATTTTCGCGGTTATTCAAAACATTCCTCAACATAGTTTGTTGTTCAAAAAGGAATAGGGACATTACTCATAGTTACCGCAATTTCTCTTCGGGCAGGAGTAGCTCAGGATGTCCACAGGCCAACAGGCCACCAAAATCAAACAGAAATTGCACATAGTTAACTTCACTTCTACAACTCAAAACGGAACATGGCTTATTTACATCTGATAAATAGATTCATACTATTAAAACACGCTTTTATTACTATTTATTATTTATTATATATTTTATATACGCTTTTTTTATTATTTTTATTTTATTTCACTCATCAAAATAGTTGAAGTACTACAAATTACTATTAAAACTATTAAAAACTATAAAACATCAATCTCAATGATTTTTATATTTGCCGTAATGAGAAATTGTCTTTAATAAAAACTATTATTTTAAATCAGAATAGAATTTTTGACAGATTTTTAAAATATTCATCTTCATGGTCGGCATAAAGATCAAAACCTAAAACTTCTTTTTCACTTGAGGAAACAGCTTTGTGACAGATAGGTATAAAATATATTGAATTAGAATAAAAAAATGTTCATATTTTTTAATTGTTGGTGTGAATGTGCTGGAATAGTTTCCAACCAATTTCCATCGAAATATTTTGACTATCGTAGGTAGAACTAGCGAAAATTTGTCAAGTGCTTTAATCTGTGCCTTTGTTATAATCAATATACCATTTATTCATATACATTTGTTCAGTCAATAAATCCAATAGTAATGTTAAATGTCTGCACAAACAAGTGCTTATTTAAATCTGTTCATTATGCCCATTAAATTTGGCCTAATAAAATAGGTCTTTAGAAAATAAACAAGTACTCTATTTCAAATATTCCAAATAATTATATGGCCGTACTTTTCGGACTGTAAATGGAAGAAACTGCTTAGTATGTTTCTGAGTCGAATCATAAAATACAGCCACAATTCTGCCGCGGGATATTTTTAATATTTGGCGGTATTTTACTATATTCAAGAAGTGGTTCTTTAATGGTTCTGACATGTCTTTGATATTGCTCCGATCTGTGGAGCAATTGTTAATATCCTCCCACATAATTCGCAGGTACTTTACCCCATCATGGAAATGTTTGAAAATTGACTAGAGATTGGGAAAGCCGGCATGAATAACACTAAAATAGAACATATGGTCACATTGGTCATAGTACCCCTAGCCGTGAATCCGCCATTTAAAAAAATACAGATATTTTCCAAAAATATAACGATATTTTAACAAAAAATAAAAAATTAATATATCGATATTCTCTAAATATTGTATATATAAGTATCGATATTTTTAACTAACATTTAAAACTAAGTACCAAAATGCAGTAAACCATTTAATTAATAAATATCGATATTTTTTCGGCATCCTTAATTAATGTATGTATAACACATGTATAGAGTGTGAATAGGTAAAGAATTGGCCCTAATAAATTTCCTTGTGGAACACCTGATTTAGCTTCTTTTATTGTAGAGTAGTAACTCTTGTCACACATTCTGGCTGTAACGTATGTTGTTTTCGTAACATTTCTCTAGCTTATGAACGTCATGTCATACCTTATCAAAGACTTGTGCTAAGTATATAGCTGAAAATGAAGGTTAAAAGACACCTTCATAGGAAAATTCTAAAATGATGCGGCAACATTGCGACCTGCCGTCATAAATTTTGAACTATATCACGTTCATGTTTTTTGTTTGTATGGTATTATTACCGTGGATACTGTTACTACTGATAATAATAAAAATAGTGCCTGTTTTGCCCTGTTTCGAAGTTTGAGCGATCACAAATTTCATCGATCGCTTGTTTTAACCGTCGCAAAACAAAACATGTAATACACTATATAGCCTACAAGAGGTGTAAACTGAGCAATACATAAAGCATGTCATTGTTTACACGGTAGCAATTTTGCCAACATACGACTACTATGCATGCTATGTTCATATTATTCTGTCTATTACGAAAAGCATATTTGTTCATATAATTATAGAATTATAATTCATATAATTATTATAGAAAAAAAAATCGAAAAGTTCGAATTGTGTTAATATGTTTATAATATTAGACGGACTCAGAAACCAATGAACCCAAGACACAAATACCCGTTTCCGAATAATTCGAATCCCCGATACGACAGAAAATATGTATACGCCGCCCCTCCCAAGCATCATGGAAAAGGTAAGTTATTAAAATATACAATATATAACAACAACAGTAATGTATAAATCTATCAATTGATTTAATGGTGTAAGTTGAATCTACAAAAATTTATACGTTGAAAATATAATATATCTAACGCACCTGTTTCATTTTAAACGTATAAACAAAAAATATAGGCGTATAGTAGTTGTAACTATTTATTTACTTTAAAAAACAACTTAGCCGGATTGGTTGGCGCAGTGGTAAAGGCGATAGGATAGTCCACCTACTATTGCGATAGACGCTGGTTCGAATCCTGCTGAGACATGGTCGTAAACTTATGTTTGTTAGTGTTTAACATTTGTTATTGTCCTTAGGCAAGAGTGCAAAATCTGACAAGGAAAATGATCCCAGTTACACCAGTAACCAGTTAAGTCTGGTTAAGACCGGATGTCTTCTGGAATGATTTCTAAGTTGTCACTTGCCAGTCGGTAGACTTAATTCTGAGAACCGTGGTTCGGAGCCCTCGTTAAACTGTAGGTCCAGTCCAGATAAACCCTCTTTGGTAAAAAGGAGACTTTAAAATATTTAAGAAAAACTACTTTATTTAACGGAAAGAAGTGACGACTAATTGAACGACGACCTGTCTCACGCGTTCACCATTTAAGTAGTTTTAAAACATATGACCGCGATAGAATTAAGGAGGACCGTAACCAGCATTACATAATATAAATACTTTCTGCATATCAATGGCATGTCCGGTGAACTTTGTTAAGTTTGTACTAGCTGAATAATTATAGAAAAATTAAAAGGCAATCTTCTACGAAACCTCAGCAGAAAATTCTATAAGCATCTCACATATCATAAATATAAAAATTACAGGCCAATTATTTGAAACCACTGTCGATTGTTAGCGGTCTCCATTTCAAACATACTTGAACATGCTTAATTGGAAAATATAACCCAACTACCATCTCTACAGAATAACGAAACAAATAAGATGTAGTTAATGATTAGCTAATTGAACACAGCTTGGGCTAGGAAAAAGACGTTGGCAACAGGAAAGCTTTAAATGCTTTTAGTATAGTCTTTTTGAATAGGTCATTTATTAAGTCTGACTGGTATATAGGCTCTGGTGCGAGTGTATACCTAATTGATCATAAAGAATAGTTGAAAGACGTCGAGAGAATTTAAACAAATGGTGACCAACAAAACAAATGTTAGAAATCTAACGTCTGCTGTTGGACAAGACAAGTATGATATAACTTAAAAAATATGTTATGCTACAGTTGTTCCAGATTTAGCTACAAATATGTTGTCATTTAATCAACTGAATAATGGTTACCAGATTCAAGAAGCAAAACAGATTAGTTGAAACAGCATTGTTTACACTTATATCAGTATTCAGTAGTCAGTGCCTGATTATGTATAGGTCTAAGGTCATTAATCAACAATGACAGCAAGAGAATATTGAACAAGTTAAAAGAAAAAGGGAACAAGTTATATTTTAAAACCTAATTGTTGAAAAATGACGAAAAGTTAATCAATTCCACGTTAGTAGCACATGCAGGCGATACTATACAACGCAACGTACCACTTTCGATGCAAAGCTTCGACAAAATTATCGTAGTCTGATCTTACAATATTTTACACCTCGAGTTTTATAACCCAAGATACGTTAATACGTTGATCTGAGAATTCAATTAATCCAGATAATTGAACTGACGTTTAAATTAATTATCTTTATATCATCGTGGATACTACTAGTTACACTCAATATAGTCAATTCATTCAAATCCTTAACCCCACTTATGAGGAAGCAATTCGAAGCCCAATTCATGGATTTCTGCCATCGTTTTCACTGACTTATGACACAGTGCATTGTCTTTCACGCACCGTGCACGAAGCAGCACTTTCTTTTTCTTCAAATGCTGCCGTTTTTCGCCGATTTCATCCTTCAGACGGTCTAATAACGCTACGTAATAGTCGCTATTGATGGTCCTTCCTGTTTCAAGGTAGTCAATGAAAATTATTCCATACGCATCCCAAAATACGGACGCCATACCCTTACCAGCCGACTGTTGCGTTTTCCCACGCTTTGGAGCGGGTTCATCATGTGCAGTCCACTAGGATGACTTTCGGTTGGACTTCGGAGTGAAATGATGGAGCCATATTTCCTCTATTGTTACATAACGATGGAAAAACTCGGGTTTATTACGCTTGATCATCTTCAAACATTGCTCCGAATCATCAACTCGTAGTTGTTTTTGGTCAAAACTGAGCTCGCACGGCATCCACTTTGCACAGAGCTTTCTCATACCCAAATACTCATAAATGGTATGATGTACACGTTCAGTTGATAACTTTAAAGTGTCTGCTATTTCATTCAGTTTCAATTTATGGTCATTCAAAATCATTTTGTGGATTTTTTAATATCTTCATCGGTAACAACCTTTTGGGCGTCCACTGCGTTCACCGTCTTCGGTGCTGATTTCACCACGTCTAAACTTAGCATACCAATCCTTGATGGTTGATTTTCCTGAGACAGTGTCCGGAAACACGGCATCACGCCAAGCTTTTGCTTCAACTGTATGTTTTCCCTTCAAAAAGCAATATTTTATCAACACACGAATTTCCTTTTTATCCATTTTTTCACATTAACAAAAGTTGCTTCACTCAAAATGATATAATTCACAAACTCATTAGTTATCCGACAGTTGTCAAATTTATACACACATCTTTTGAGGGTTAGTGCTAACTAAGAAACATATGGATTTAATTCTAGTAGCGCCATCTATGTGTCAGGTCGGGAACTTTTCAATTGACCTGTTAGTTGTTCTTCTTTTCTACACTGGCTTTTGTATCGATATAAATTATATATTTAACATAAAATATGTTATGAATCTACATTAAAAGTATATTGTATTTTCAGATCAACCGGTAGTCACTAAGAAACCAGTTAAACCGCCCTATAAACCTCATACTTCTGATAGTAAAGAAAGTGCAGAGACATCTCCAGGTCATACACCTAAAGAGTATCCAGGAAAACCGCTTCCAGATACATGCGACACTAGCTACGATGCTGTTGCTGTAATAAGGAGGGAAACATTCATATTCAAAGATAGAGTAAATATGTGTGAATTATTTTAACTAGTTTAATATTAATGTTGCATTTTTTAGTATTTTTGGAGAATAGGTGATAAAGGATTAATTGAAAATAACTACCCGGCTGACCTAACACGACTATGGAGAGGTTTTCCTAGTAATATAACTCATGTAGATGCAGTTTATGAGCGACCAGATGGTAATATTTGCTTCTTCGTGGATGATAAATACTATTTATTCTCCGGAGTAACGCTGATACCTGGTTATCCGAAATCTATAACAGAACTAGGCCTACCTGACACCCTACGTAAAATTGACGGTGCTATGGTTTGGGGCCATAACGGTCAAACCTACTTTTATAGCGGAGACATGTATTGGAGGTAACAATGAACAATAAGAAATATTTGGTATGATTTAAAGAATATGGTTTTCACAGATTTGATGAAAACGTGCAGAAGGTTGAACTGGATTACCCAAGAAACATGGCTATGTGGAAGGGGGTAGGGACAGATATAGACGCAGTATTCCAGTGGCGAGATGGTAAATAAAATTTAAATTATAAAATTGAAACATATTATCGAAAGTAATCATATTTATTTTATAGGAAAAACGTATTTTTTCAAAGGTAAAGGATTTTGGAAATTCAATGATGTAGCAATGACTGTCGAGCATGCAGAACAAAAACTTTCAGCATCATTCTGGATGGGTTGCAAACAAGACTATGGAATCAAAGAAAAATTGAATTGTGTAGATGATATTAATAAATCATCCCACATGTCAGTACCGCTTAGCTCCATAACATTAATTGCTATTATAGAACTTATTTGGATGTTTTAACATAGACTAGTTACTAAATATTTATGTGATATAATAAATAAACCATTTGTAATATTACAAAAATCTATAATACTTACCTTAGTGATATTAAATAATCATTTTAAGACTGACACCCTGGGCTCGAAATATAGTGATACTCAACATACTAAAATATACTAAAAATGAACCAAGTCAGTTTTGACCATTTCATTAGTATTAGTGTTAAACAAATGGTTTTTTATTATTCCATTACTCTTCTATAATTTGAAACAAACTGCCTTTCTTATTAATTTTTAAATATTTTTTCTACATTCAAATAAATTATATTTTTTATTAATTATATAATTTGTGTATCAATTATGCAAGTCACTGTGATATTTTATACTCATTTATAAGCACATATTTAGTTAGTAATATCTGTATCACTAAAGCTTCAAATAATAAGTCATTTGACTGTTATTATTTGACCTGTTTTTGAATTCCGAAATAAACAAAATGTGCAAAACACATAACTTATCCCAGCCACCATAAATTTTCTTAAATTAAATTGAAAGATTATTAAATGCTTTAGAGTCAATTCATACATCTGCTTATTGACCCATTACTTCTTTATTCATTCTTTGTTTTATTTCAATGCTAGTTAAATTTATAATTACCCCTATACCTATATATATACATATATATATATATATATATATATATATATATATATATATATATATATATATATATATATATATATATATTGCATATATATAGCACAAAAATTAGAAAAACGAGGTGTCGAGTCGAGAGCGGTTTGTGCATTTAAAAAGTAATACTTTTTATATGCAAGACAAATGAACAGCTTACAAAAAAAAATTATCAAAAATCCGAAAACATTTATCATTTCAATCAGTTATCTTTTTGCTCATGTCATTTGAAGATAAATAAATTTTAGTATATCATTATCTTCCTTGTTCAAACAGAAAATCGAAATTATGCGACTTTATAACATCGACCTTTAAACACCTATAGCCCAGTCAATTTAGACATTTCAAATTTCCAACATTCTAACAGAGCTGAATTTTATTAGAGACTTGTTGGATACACGATTATAAAGAAAAAAGCCCCATCAATTGCTTCCGTCAACCTGCGGCCAAGAAACGAATCAAATTGGCAAAAATATTACAAATATATCATGAGGAATTATTTGATGCCCAATCATGAAGATCACTTGACGTTCCATCTAGCAATTAATTGACAGTTGTTGTAGTAGAAACATGGTGCTGATTATAAATACGAAAAAATTACTAATAATTTAAAAATCATAAAAATAGATTTGGGCATCAAGGAAATACCTTCGTTTCTCATCGCCGACTATATCTTTTAGTGCCACAATATAGCTTAAAAAAATTTTTTTTTTAAATATTTCCAAGAAAGTCTAAAATGGCCTCAACAAACTCGTCCATTTATAGTTTTGAGAGAATATCTGTCAATTTACCGTATGGAACTCACCATTCCTGAATTATTGATGAGGAAAAACGCAAAATTCAAGGCAAATCATGTTAGGAATCACTTATGATTCGGGACGGGACGGAATTAACTTATGGCTTTGAAACAAAAGAAAAAAAATTATAGCGCTGGTCTTTCATACCATTTTGGGCAGTCTCGATACAAATTACAGCACCCTCTACTAATTGTTCGTCTTCTTTTCTACATACTGGGGATTAGCTCTTGTATCATATATTTAACAAATCAAAGCTCAGCAACTATCCAATCACTAAGACGAACAGATACCATTACATCCTAAGAAAGTAACATTTTAACAACCTACATGAATTCCGCAATACCTCTAGTTCATTATTTTATCAATCAGTGAATAACTTTATCACATAAAGTCTAAAAAAATGCTTATTTGAAACACAATCAGGGCTCAGTCAAAATAATTGTTCAACCTAACATCGTTTCTTCAAAGCCCCTAATCAATAGTTTCATCTCTTCTTCCGAACCTAAATTCAGAGAAGGTCTGAGCAACATCGTTATCATTATGTCAGGTGATAAATGACACTCTGATATTAAAATTACTGAAATGTTCGTCATCCATAGGATAAGTTATTTAGAAAAACCGTTTCGGATTTGACGCGTGCGTATAATACAGTTTCATTTATTTTAGAATATACATAGAAAGGCAATAATCCAAGTCCAAATCCGAAAACCTATTCTAAATAACGTATGCTATCGTCGACATATAATCGCAATATATAACTGCTTGTATCTAGGGTAAATGAATCTGTCAGGTAGAATGATAAACTGGTACTAAAATCAGATAATATGTTCGAAACTCCCTCCAGTTTCATTTTCGCCCCCCCAGATTCTGCTGCTTGTTCTGTCCTGTTCCAATTTCCCTTTTCCCCTTCTACAGCGCAAGGAATCATAGTAAGGCTTATTGTCATGGTGACTTCCACACTGCTTCAATTTGACATCACAAAACTCCAAGTCTTCTAGATGCAATGGCCAAGATTATTCATGATGGGTAGTAAGTAGATATTTTAAATATTTTCCAATGGATAGTATACACTATAAACTTGGCGACTTGTTAGCCTCAATGTTTAAGGCTAAGATCTTCCTACGACTGCAGTAATCGCAGGTTAGAATGTTTGTAATTGTGATTGATCACACACAAGAGATTAAAATACTACAAGGTGAACAATCCCAGTCCCGCATATAACCAGGCTGGGATAGACTGAATGTTGCCTG
The DNA here is from genome assembly GCF_030347505.1 of Rhynchophorus ferrugineus. Classification (NCBI taxonomy): domain Eukaryota; kingdom Metazoa; phylum Arthropoda; class Insecta; order Coleoptera; family Curculionidae; genus Rhynchophorus; species Rhynchophorus ferrugineus. The sequence goes on from NW_027472580.1 coordinate 51,122,999, forward strand.
AGATAATCTCTAAGTTGGTCACTAGCGAAACTGTAGGCTTAAGGCCGGAACCGTGATCCGCCAAAAAATTCAAGAGTTTGAGGTAACTTAAATCCATATATATACGTAATATTAATAAATTAATAACTAATAATGAATAAACCTAATAACTAATAATTAAAAATACATACATTACTTTTAGTTAGATATATTTGTAGCATAAGTGTTATAATCGATTAACATAAGATTGTTTATATTCAATATTTACCAATTTTAGTTAAGTTACCTTTATATTCTATGACCCTATGTCAAAATAACTATTAATGGTTTCATATGAAGCATATATTTTCAATTTTTCTATGCATCGAGTTTCTATGTTAACCATAATTTTTATTTATGCAGCTTATAATTTTAAAAAAGTATGTATATAAAATTTAGGTATCACTTAGTGCTACTAAGAATAGTAACTTTTATACATATTTAAGACAACCAGCGATTCCTAGATTTCATCTTTATTATTAATGATATTAACATTATTATATAATACTTTTATAAATAAATCAAATATAAATAAATAGTCCGTTCAATAAAACAGTAAACCCACGTCATCTAAATTTAGGACGTCAAAATGTCACAATGTTGCCACATCAACTTTGAGTTTACAGTAAGTCCATTTTGGATTTGATATATAGGAAAATTCTAGTCTAAATAATGTAACATATTCTTGTAAATTGAAATTGTTAAATCCATAAGATTCTCATTGTTGTCATCAAATATAATTTATATATTGAGGGGATTTTAAATAAATAAATAAACAAATAAAATACATCTAGCGCGTCTCTTTCTGACTCTGACTAACTAATGGCTTCGACATTTTTAATCAGCGTTAATAAGGAACTATTTGAAACTTATTAAAATAAGCAAAGCACCAAAATAATTATTATCACTAATTTTTTGAAGAATTTGGCAAAGGCCTGACAATCAGGCGAATTTTGTAGGCTGATTTGATTGCATGTTCGAACGCATCAGACAGAATTATATATATTTTTAGCTAGAATAAAATAAGAAGAAAAATATTATCTGATTTTAAAACGAATTTACAAATTGCGATTCGACATCGTGATGACGTCAGGTCACTGTTATTTTGAATTGACTATAGATTAGCTGTCGATCGATTAGATAGATCCATTAGATGATGTATCGCGCTAGTTGTATATTAGATATATGCGGCCGTACCAGGATCTTCTAATGTTGTCTTCCGTAATATATTAAAAATAATGTGCAGGAAATTATTTTATCAAAATCCAACAAAAAATTAGTATTCAGATATGTATTATTATAGGAAAAATAAATAAAATATAATTATATATAAAATATAAATATAATTTATTTATCAATATCAGATCAAGGATCAGTGATTATTGATAACAGAACCCAATAGAAATAAAAAGAATTTCAGCGGCTAATCGGAAAGAATTGAAACAAACGTACAAGCAAGTCAGGAAAAAGAATTTTCAAGTCAACACTAATAATTGTGTAGAAGATAGGAGTAATCAAACACATTCACAACATGTTGAAAAATATTACAAATAATTATAATATTAAAACAGTGAGCCTTGTAATAACTTGTAATACACAAAACCTATGCAAGAATTAGATAGGACAAATCGGTATATAAACAAAAGAAAATACTAAAACAGTAATTAAATATGAACTATATGAATTAAAATGCGCAGGAATATAGGCTGCACTCCCAAATTTGGTGACGAGAAAGTTAAGCGGGTTAATTGCAACAGCGATCATCCGGCGAATTACAAGGATCGCCTAGTCTACAAACAAATACAGCAAAAGGTATATCCCTCGTTCAGGGAAAAACGGTATCACAGCAACAAAGACAGTTGGAACCAACCTAATCTATCGAATAGACCATCTCAACAAGATATATCGTATGCTCAAATAGTCGATAAAAGTCCAAGACAAAATACACAAACCACATCGCAACTTAATAAATCTGCCAGCAACATCACTGAACGAAATAATGAGGAAAAAAAATGGGTAGAATATTTAGTCTGCTCATCACCGTCGTCAGCAAACTTGGATAATGGCCTACATATATGGCTTAATACCAAAAATATGAAATAACCGTCTGGAATACTGTTATCATATGCCACGATACGAAAAATATTTATCTAATTATATCTGAACGAAACATTGACGTAATGATGGTTTCTGAAACGAATTTTACAAATGCCAACGAATTCCCAAATATAATCAATCATACAAAATTACCAGATAATAAAGTACAAAGATTTAGTAAGGAACGTATACAAGCACCTATAGTAAATATCGAGTAACTAAATTCATGGCCCAATAACAATTTCTCCGATTTAATGTCCACCTAAATATAATAATTTAGAAGGAAATTACAATGCTAAACATTAATTTGGGGTTCAAATATCAAGACATTAAAGGGTTGAGAATTGCTTAAAATTATCAGAACTGGTAATTTACGACATACTCTACTGGTGAACCAACATAATGGCCATCATATGGAAACGAAAAACTCGATACTAGATTTTTATGTTACAAAAAATATTAATACGGAAAAGTATCGAGTAGAGTCATGGCATCACCATCAACCATCATAATAATAAAAACACTAGACAGAATGATATCTCTAATTTTATCTTTAAAAGCGATATAGATATGTTATATAATGCGGAACTATCCGGCCATCTGTTTGAAAAACTACCTGAATAGTGAGACAGAAGGAGTCCGCTTTTTAATAGACCTCTTCTTTCCGCTAAATAAAATAGTTTTTTAATGTAAATCAATAGTTTTTGTTTATTAGCCTCTTTACATGTTATATATAGCTGACATAGAAACAAAAGCAATAAACATAAAATATACATGGAAGATGTAGCATAGTATGCGCTTTCTAACAGTGACATCACCAAGAAAAATCTATATATCATCTACAGTTCGCAAATAATTGGAAACTAGTTTCTTGCTGTTTCCAAAAAAAAAAAAAACCATATATATATATATATATATATATATATATATATATATATATATATATATATATATATATATATATATATATTGCCAAGAGCCCCGAAGGCATTTGATTAGTTCATTCCATTTCTATGTTGCATTTGTTTTTATTTTGGACGCAATTTTCTGAGTAAAAATCGGTCCCGACCTTCATAGAGTCAAGACGTGTTTTTTCCTTCCCGAAAACGAGTCTTTGTAAATAACAAATAAAAATACATCTGTATTTTTTTACGGTCAACTTCGGTTTACGGTTTCAAAGAACTCCCAGAGAACGGAGTACGGTAAAACGGTAAATCCAAAGTCTAGTAAACACGTGCTCTCAAATAAAAGACGTAAAAGGGAAAAAAGTGAAAGTTAGTGAACAAAATATTTCATTATAATAATGCAACAAAATTTATTTGAATATATTACTGAAAGAAACCGAAGAATTAAGAACGAATAACGAGCGTCTGAACCATTAACAGTTGTAACTAACTAAGGATATGGCTTCTATCCGTTTGCAACTGCAAGGTCACACGCAAGATGCACCAAAAATGCATACTAATAATGAAGAAGACTACTACACTGATGACGACGAACTAACATTAGAGGTAGGGGAACAGTCTAACTGGACCGAAGTAAGAAGCAAGAAGGATAAAAAGAGGAAGAAGTCAGAGATGACGCATTCGCCAATCGCAAAAAGTGCTATAAATATAAAAAATAGAAGCAAGAAGGCAAAATCTCTCTGCCCCCTCCGATCAAGGTAAGCAATGTTGGCGATTTTAATTTATTTAGATCACAAATAAAGGGAGTAGCAACTGACCGAGTGCAGTTTAAAGCTTTGTCTAACGATGATATTAACGTAAGTAATAAGTAGTTAAATTAGTAATTAAACGTATTACAGGAATGTAAGGAAGCATCTCATTGAGATGAAGAAAAACAATTCATTCAATAAACTCGAATACCACACTTATCAGTTAAAGAGTGATAAGTGGTATAGAGTCGTCATTAGAGGATTACCGTCCACAACAAATCAAGACGATTTAATATAATCGGAATTACAGGCTTGGGGCACGAAGTGGTGACAGTCACGCCTATAGCGAAAAAGCCAATTAATGTTAATAATAAAAATATATATGACATAAATTAGTTAGTAGACTGTAGGATAAAAGTGGAACCTCCGAAGAAAAATAATAATATACCACAAGGCAGAAACTGTTAAAATCTTGGACACGCTAATTTTTTTTGCAGTAGGGAACTAAGATGCGTGAAATGTGCCGGTAAACATCACGCATCTCAGTGCAAAAAACAACGCAATAGTGTAACAACATGTGTGTTGTGTAATGAAAAAGGTCACCTTGCCAATTATAAAGGATGTGCAGTATTCAAAAAAAAAAAAGAATTCCAGCCAAAAAAAATTACAGCAGAACAGCGCTTAAGATAAATTAACAAAGGCAAAAACTCTGAAAAAACATCTACCGTTGAAAATAAAAAAAAAACCCAAGAAACCGCAAGACCATCAATCAAAAATATAAACGCCACCAAAATATCAAATGACAAACAATACGAAACCGCAGGAAGCTGTGGCCAACAAGCCAACTATCGTCGACATGATGATATTGCTCAAAGAATTCCAGACTGAAATAAGACAGAAATTCAGTCATTATTCTTAAAACCAAATAACGTAGATATAGCTCTCATATCGGAAACACATTTTTCTAAAAAAAACTACCTTAAAATATGGGGTTATGATGCTTACTGGACACTACAGCGAACGAGCTCGAGGCAGAACAGCTTTAATAATTAAACAAAATATACAATATTCCGAACAAGAAGAGATTAAAAACGAAGAAATACAAGCTGGGATAATAAGTTCGCTAAAAATGGGGCTTACATAAATATTAGCGCTATATTGTCCACCAAGATTGGAACACCACATAAATTGACACAACAACAATATAAAGATATCTTTTCAAAATTAGGCCCAAGGTTTATTATTGGTGGGGACTTTAATGTTAAAAATACAGCTTTGAGTTCACGAACAATAACACCTGGAAAAGGAATCGAATTACTTAAAAGCGCTAACCATACAAATTGTAATTATCATTCAGGGTGCAAACCCATTTATTGGCCCACAGACAGTAACAAAGTCCCAGACCTGCTGTGCGATCTAACATCTGATCACACTCCAGTATTGTTACACTGGGTGCGACAATCCTAAGAAAAGCAAAAATGCCTAATCTTACCAACAAATGTACTGATTGGGACAAATTCAGATTAATACTGCAGTAACAAATCAGTTTAAAAGTAAAACTTAAAAGTATAGATGATCTTGAGCGACAAACCAAAAATATAACTGAACAAATTGGGTGAGCTGCAAAAGATGCTACCCCAATAGCAAGAGAGAAATCAGAATATGAAGTACTTTACACCCTCGAAATTAAAGAAATGATAAAAGAGAGGCGAAAAGCTAGAAGAATATGGCACAGAACCAGAAATGCTGCAGACAAAACTGCTTTTAATAGAATTAGTAATCAGACGAATCAAAAGGTCAAAGAATATAAATAGAATTGCTTTAAAAAATATGTAAGTGAATTAAGCCCAGAAGCTGACAAAGATTATTCGCTATGAAAAGCAACTCGAAGATTTAAAAGACCAATTATTCGAGTACCGTCAATTAAAAATGATCGAAATGAATGGGTTCGACGAAACGATGAAAAAGCTGAATTGTTCGCACAATACTTAGCTAACATATTTCAACCTAATGATATAGAATTTACCATGGATATATCTCCTGTTTATCTACCCGATGTAGATCTAAATCTAATTTCTCCATTGGAAGTTGCCACTGAAATTGATAACCTCAATCCTAAAAAGGCATCTGGTATAGATGACATTTCACCTGATTATTGAAAGAACTGCCACCTAAAAGCAATAATCGTATTGACATATATATTTAATGCCTGTTTAAGATTGAAGCATGCTCCGGAATGCTCTAAGGTGGCACAAATAATTATGCTCAAAAAACCTGACAAACCTGCAGAACAAGTCGAATCTTACAGTCCTATTTCGCTACTACCTGCAATATCAAAGCTATCTGAGAAACTAATATTTAAACGTGTTATCATATCAATTATTCAACAGTCGATCAAGTACACAGAGTAAATGCGGCTATTGAAAAAGCGTTTGAGGACAACTGTTGAAGGTCAATTAGAGTAGGTCAATAGAGTATCGCATGAAATGGCGTTCTCGACATTTGAATCTATTTCGGCTGGAGTTTTACAAGGTAGCATCTTAGAACCTCTCCTACATCTGCTCTACACTGCTGACATTCCAAGAACAATAGAAACACTACTTGGAACCTTTGCTGACGACACAATTATTATGGCAAACCACATATTTCTGTCTAAGGCAATAGAAAAAGTAGCAGTCAACAAAATCTACAAATGGGAGAAAGATTGAAAATTGAACTTAATAGCTCCAAATCTGTCCACGTTAATTTTGCAGTGTGGCGAAATAATAAAACTTATTTATATTACTCATTGGATGTCCGATTCCTCAAGCAGAATCAGCTAAATACCTTGGAATCCATCTGGATGATAGATAAACTTGGAAACATCACGTCAGACAAAAAGCAAAACACATTAGAACCAAAATAAAACCACTATACTGGTTAGTCGGAAGATACTCTCAACTTGATCTAAAATCAAAGAGGTTGATCTATAAGACAATTATAAAGCCAAATTGGACCTTTTGTGGTGCAAATATGGGGTTGCACTAAAAATTCAAATCAACTAGTCAAAACAAGGTTCTTCGATTACCAATGCCTATCGCTACGTAACCAACGAAGAACTGCACGATGACCTGGAAATCAAATGTATTTGCGAAGTTATCCAAGATTGAAATCCGCCTTGAAACACGAAAGAAGATTCCTAAATAATATTAACGTGGAAGAAATACAATTGCTGGACAGCGCCCAGGATGTCAGGATATTGAGGAGAACCAAACCATAATAACTTATATAAAGTGTATACCTTTAGTGTAAACTATAGCTATAAATTATTATAATTTTATTATTGAGATACAAATACATATTGATGTATTTTCTCGCACCCGTCTTGCTTGTGAATTAACCAAGTACAAATGAAATGTAGTATTAAATTAATGTATAATTAAGATTGTACTAAGCATATCTAATAAAAATGTTATAAAAAAAAATTCTGAGTACAAAGGAACAAAGCGCAGCATATTTGTTCCAAGTGTAACCGGGTGTACAGGAAGTAAAATAACAAGATATAGTTTTCCTTTCAAGAAATGTTTTCAATTCTTATTTTAAAATTATTTGGATTAAGCATATTCGGTATGTGAGTCAGTATTGCTTTTACCTAGTGTATACAATTATATACATATATACCGTTGTTTTTAAAAACTGAACCTATATTACACCTTGTTGCCCATAATTGGGCGATAGTTGTAAAAATATTGGATATAAATCTAAAATCTGTTCAAATGAATGTTCAATGTTAAAAATGTGAAAGTAAATGTGACTACACTACAAGAAGATTTGTATTATAATTAATTTATTTAACGAAATGTGTTTTGGCTAAGTCTCCAAATCAATATGTTGTGATATAAGGCTACTTAACCAAGACAGTTCCTTTTGGATTTATTATATATCATGGAGTCAAAAATACATGCCTCAACAATTATGTTAAAAAACTTTAATGAAATTTTTGTTTATAATATGTTATCACTAACTCTGTAAGTCAAGATGAGAAAAATTTTACAGAGGCAAGACAATATCTTACCACACTTAGCAACTCTGTTAAGATTGTTTTATTATATTGTGTTTAGGTCTTTAAGCTACTCACTTTATTTTATTTCTAGATTCTGCCATGTTAATGACGTCACAGTAATTTTACACATATTTTTTTAAATATAAATTTTAAACCTTTTCGTTGTATAATATGTAATACTTTTCAGGATAAAGTACAACATGTTACAATTATTATGTTCAGAATATGAATGATAAGAGCATGACATATTTTTGGATTTTGGAAGTTATTAAAATTACAACAGAAAAGCATGACGGATTTGTTTTCAATATAATAAAACAAAAAGAAGAAAGATAGATCCTTTAAATTAAACACACTAAAGAAATGTGAAATGCGGCAAAGTATATAATACTTTATATAATATATACTTTTTATATATTTTGTTGAATTTTGTCTAATAAATTTTAATATTTTTATTTCAATTTTATTTATCAATGAAATGTGATGTCAATGGTTAGTCACGCGATGTCAATGAAGTTCGTAAGCTAAAACATTAGTATATGTTTTAGTTTAAAACATATACTAACAATTAATAAGCACATAGAATATTCTTTAGAAATATTCTATGTGCATATTAAATTAAGAAATATTAAATATTAAATTAAGGTTTACATTAAAGTTTGTACCGAAGAAAAAATTAGTAAATAATTGTTATTTTGGCGTCCTGCTAAGTCGTGTAACTTGCCATTACGATTTGGCACTACTTGACATAATAATAAACAAAATATTAAATAAAAAATAACAATAATCATCCCAAAAAATATATATATTTACACCCTTACTTTGGAACAATTATAATTATAAACTATATTATATGCATAGGGTTTGATCCTAACGCGTTAAAAGCATTAATTTCGATGTGAATGACAAAGCCTGAACTGCCTAATTTTTCGCCACCTAATTTACATGATTTAATATAAATATTTTCCAATTTTCATCATTGTAACTACGCTGTGTATATAGTCAATTCAAAATAGCAGTGACATAATTCGTTTTACAGTCAGACAATATTATCCTTGTCATTTTGTTCTATTTAAAAAGAGATAGAATGCTGTTAGAGAAGTTTGAACATGTAACGTAAGAGCCTACAAAAGCTGACCGTTTGCCAAACATCTGAAAATTCTTTAAAATATTATAATTACGGGTAATAAACCGGCAAACGTTGTTTTAACCCTTTGTTTTAATAAATTTGAAATCGCCGCGGTTTTTATTGAAAATATTTTTTTGCGCCTTGCAGCTGCACTTTTTTCTGTAATTGTACATTAGTACGGACGCGGTCACTAAAACATTTCAAAAAATAAAAAACAATATAACCTTAAATTCGCCAAAAAGAATCCGTGTTTATGCGAAACAGGTGACGAATCAACATCAATCAGGGGAGTGCAACTCCAATGGTAAGTAGTGAGGCAAAGTTTTGCTTAGTTCATTCATTAGCGGCGCTGACAACGTGAATTTGATTGGTTAGTTTAAAATAGTTATGTAGAAACCTGTAATGAAAATACTTTGCTGATTGGTCTGCCATTTCACCTCATTATTTTGTGACGTCACATTTATTGGCCAATAGTATTTAAATGAAAATCAAATTTAATTTTTAAAATTAATTTATTAAAATATAATCCTATACAAATATACATAAGTATATTCATAGTACATTCTAGGCAAAATTAAAATATCTATAATTCTTCTATAACGTCTTTCCATATATGTTTAGTGCCATCAATTTGATGGGATCTATTAGAGTTCTAACTTATCTTGATATATTGAAGGTAAACTTTAAATCCTTCCTTGTTGATATTGCATTAACTTCATTAAACCAAAAATACAATCACACCTGATAATAACTTAAAATTTGGTCTTGAAAATCATTATGGATTGGACAGTTGAAACACAAAAAATTTATGTGTTTTTTAAAGATATTTTGATTTTAGAGTATTTAAACTGTGGAACTACTTAATATAGAATGTAGACAAATATTGCATGTTGTCTCTTTTTCAGAAGTTTTGTTAAATAAGCTGAAATAAGACAAAATACAATATTAGACTCTTGTTTTTCTCAGAGCAAAATTCTCTGGAACTGAAAATATAGACTCAACTGGTGATTTAACAACCTCAAGTGGTACTAGATCTCCCGTTAAAAAAGAATATAAGTTATCTAACACGTTCATCTTCTTTACAATTTTCCCTGAGAGAATGATGTGAAAAAATTGAAGTGATGAGCCCTTTTAAAGAATTCTCGAACATACTAGGGGAAGGATGCTGTTTCTACCTCCATGACCTCTAATAGATCCAGCAAAATTCTTTAAGCAATCTTGGTTAAGATTTGTTAAACAAATGTAGTATTATTTGTAAATTTAGACAAAATAGATTTCTTTAAGATAATAAATCCTCTAAAAGTAGCAACTAAATTTTTAATTGATGGCACCGTAACAAATATTTTCTTAACAAGGCAATCAAATTTAAATATATAATTCCTCTACTATAAAATGATTGAACACTGATTGTTCTAAAAAGTTAAAGTATTACAAATATTTTAGGGATATTTTACAATTAAAAGTAGTATTTATTACTACTAATTATCCAGTTATATTAATTATTACCTTCTTGTAAGACTTCTTTATGTAGAGACATCATACTGATAGCATACGAACAACTTGGTAGTTTAATTGAATTTTATTACTACTAACATCTTCATAAGTAGGTTTTGATTTTCTGTAAACAAACAATATATAAACAGACATGTAGTATATAGATAATTTATATGTACCTGATAAAAACAATGTTGAACATTTTTCAGTAAAATGTCCGTAACAGACACCATGACGTTGATATATTCGCATTGTGGTTTATCCAGGTAACTTACTACTATTTACTTGGTCAACCCATTTTTGGAAAGAAGCGAGATCATTCTTTGGAAAACGATGTCTAATTTCCGCAGTAGATTTTTACCCCGGTACACTACATCTTTTACTACACTTGTCATCAATTTTTATATTATTACTCCATAGTAATTAATGTAAAACAGAAAATATGCATAACGTAAAACGAAAATTTCGTGATCTAAACAAAAACCAAAACCTACAACCAACATAAAAATGGACGCCCATAGAAAATACTGACTTCACACAATTTGATCGACCAATCACGTTTCATGTTAGTGGCGGCACCAGGAATTTAAACTAGCCAATCACAATTTGCGATCGCAGCGCTACAGTTGATTGAACTAAACAAAACATTTCCCCAAGGTCGCCTATACCGTGAAATTTCTATTTTTTCTATGACATCAATCTTGGTGTTTCAGAGAAAACAGTAAGTAGTTTTTTTTCAATCGAAACATAATTTTATACAATTATTTCAGAGAAAATTGTTAGTCTGGAAAGTATCTACAAAAATCCATACATTGTTGGATAATATAGAATTTAAGTGGTGTAAAGATAATTCACGAAAGAGTTTAATGGATCTTTCAGAGATTGCTTTTAAAAGAATACAATTTAAAAAACATATAACAAAATCAAGAAAGAATTATATCAATTTATATATTTAAAAGAGACCTGAATATTTCAGAATGTTACATTGGTTGCTCATGGCAAGATGTTAATAAATATAGTGTAAAGACAACAAAGGTTCATGGAAAAAGGTAAATATTGGAATAACTGTTGATTAGGTTTTGTTAGTCATAACATTTATTCATTGCAGACATATAGTTCTTCATGCTGGACACAGGAATGGTTTTATTCCTGGTGCAGAACCAGTGTTTTCCTCTAAATCCAAGGGTGACTACCATGGAGAAATGAGCCGTAACTTGTCTTTGCAGTAGTTTGAAAATCAGCTTTTAAAGAACTTAGAGGCACCATCAGTTATTGTTATGCCCATGCACCATATATATATACACTGGTACCGAAAATCCCAACAAGTTCATCAACAAAGGCTACAATTAAGGAATGGCCTGAAGTACATAAAACAATTTTCGAGGAAATCATGTCAAAGAATGAACTATTTCAAATTATTACTCGTATATAAATAAAATATAAATGAAATATTTAATTGCATTTTATGTAATTTACTTTTTTAGAAATAAGCCTGAGAAAAGATACATACTAGATCAGATTACTGAATGTCATGGCCACAGAGTATTATGTCTTCTCCTGCATTTTTAATCCAATTGAGTAGATATGGGGTATTGCAAAGAATTATTACAATAAATATTCAGGTTGAGGAGGATGTTCAAACCAGAACTGTCTGGATTTATGGAAAGGGACTTTGTCGAAAACACCTTCGGTTTGTATGAGCTCTATCAGACACATTGAAGAAGAAATTGACAAATGGTAGAATCTTGAGCAAGTGTTTAATAGATTGGAAATAAACAGCTTGGTTATTAACTTGACTAGTATTTTTGAAAGTAACAGTATTTGAATAAAACTTTATGAACGTTGGTTTACTCAATGCTGACGATTACCAAGACAAGGTGATGAAAGAGGAAACCACTAAAGGTCAGTATACAATTAATATACTTTAATTGTAGGGAATTCTATTATAGGGTGTGAGAGCATGAATAGCATGATTGTAGTGATTAAATATAGTTTTATCAAGAAAGATGTATACATATAGTAACAGGACAAACTAAAGAGAAATATAATAATAAAACATAAATATGCTCTCTATTGAAAGTGAAATACATTACTCAGACATACAATTGTTAATTAATTATTAACTGGATTATAAATTGGATTAGGCCTTCGGGAACCCTACCAATACTAGTGTAGAAAAAAGCTCAGTGTGTAGATAATAAAACAACTCTAACCTATAAATTATTGTGGCTGTAAAATTAATTGTAGTAGTAATTAAAGTCTCCCGTATCACTGCTATTTTGAATTGACTATATATGGTTGTATAAGTATTATAATTTATTAACATATTTTATTGTAGACTAGCGACCCGCCCCGGCTTCGCACGGGTGCAATGCTGATACTAAATTAAATACACTACAGAAAAAATATGAACGTTGTATATAAAAACATAGCGGCCCGCTCCGACTTTGCACGGGCATAAAATATATATGCCTATGTCACTCAATGAAAACATGATTAAAATCGATCCAGTATTTTTGGTTTATTCATTACTGCCCTTGGCCTGCACGCATTAAATTTGGAGTAAAACAATTCCTCTTCCCCTATACTTACTATGAAGATTTCCTGCTATCTTTGGAATATCTAAATTCATACAATTTTTATTACATTACACATTTTTAAACGCAAATTTTAAATTTGTAATATCTCCGAAAATATTTGTTTAATTTACATGCTGTAAGGAACCATATTGATCTATATTAATTGCACACTGTATTTAAGGTACTTAATTCGATAAGGATTAATGCCGTATTACTTAAAATAGCTTCCTAAATAAGCCATTTTCTCACATAAAAAGTAAACAACAAAAATGGTTAATGTGGGTTATCCCTAAAAGATAAACATATACCATCGCGGACTTTTTTGTAGACCTTTTTATGGTGTACAATACTGTAGTACATTAATTTGATCTAACTCGTAGGGTTAGAAAGCGTTTTTGCTAATTGCTAAATAAGCCTAAAAAAATAGGTTAATTTACGACATCACGTTAGAAACCTCTAAAATTAGCAATGTTGCCTTAGTATATTATGCATGTATTATACATATAAACCTTCCTCTTGAATCACTCTATCTATTGAAAAAAACCGCATCAAAATCCGTTGCGTAGTTTTAAAGATTTAAGCGCACATAGGGATATAGGGACAGAAAAGGCGACTTTGTTTTATACTATGTAGTGATAAGTATTTATTATAAACCACATACGTTTAATAGGTTTTTACAACGTATATTTCCTATATTCGAGTTATGAAACTGAAACTTAAACCCGAATAATCCCGAACACAGTGGCCAAATGTGCCAATCATGCGCAGAACATGAAAATTCGACTTACGTGTATCTCTAGTCTATCCAACAAATTAGTCAACGCACATAATCAAAATTAATGACGTCGGAACGTTACAATTTTACCACATCAAATTGGACTTTTGGATTACAACGTTTACTTGTTTATAACCTCTAATTATTAATACTAACACTGGTTTTTGATGAAAAGTATGACTGTAGTGCAAAAAGTTCGATTATGAATACCGAGGGTTTCTGAAGGAATCTATTGAAATTTTGTTTGGAGGTTTCTCCTCCCGTTGGTCATCAAAAGAATTTTGAGTGTAAAATTGAGGTTGGTGATACAGAATATCGATAGGTTTAAGAAAAGTATATTTTTTGTTCTCGTTATCTATATTATTCTCTACAGCTAACATTCCAGTGTACATACGAAATTGTATTTTAAAATTAAATTAAATTATGTAGCAATGTTCGTATGTTCTATTGACTTTGTTTTTTTGTGTGTGTTCAAACACTCAATACTATTTGGTGGAAGGGAACAGAGAATACTCATTGATCTAAACTCCTTTATTTAAGTTATTAAAGTTTACATATGACCAACAGGAAGATGTTATATGTATATATGTAGTGCTGGTATGGTGGCTTAAAGAGCTACTACTAGCGGTCGCTAAATTTTTTTCTTTTAAATTGTGTTGAAAAAACTCATAGATAGAACGTTCTAATCACTATCATGTGTGCTAGTATTATATTTATTTTATACCTATATACTTACAGTGGGCTATAAGTTTATCTCATGTTTATAATTTTAAGAATTGTAAACTTTTACCAATAATTATGTCTATGTTTGTCTTAGTACTAGTGGTTTTATTTGTATGTTCTTCGTTCATATAGCATAGAAACGAAAAAATGTTCACATATATCCCAATAATTTGAATAATTTACAACTTTGTGTATTTCATGGATTCACCATACTAGTTTTTAAAGTCAATTTCAGCATACGTGCACATAAGATTAACAAATTTACAGATTATTTGAAGGAGCCCGTTCTTTAAATTCCATTGATTAATTATTAGCTTTTCTATTCGATTTTTACATTCTAAATGCCTTTTCTTTTATCAGACAATTTCATAATTGCTTTTTACTAGGAACATTCGCACTCATATGCCGCAACTCCCACCAAAGTTTCATCACAATCGAACTGAACAGAACGGTTTTGGAACGCCTAGAGGGCAAAAAACGTTAATATTTATAATATAGACTATGATTTATGTAATCCATGAATTACTTACGCACACACAAGTTTTACAATTACATACAAAATATTACAACTTAGTATTAGTTTGACTATATCTCATATCACATCCATTAGGATACCGTTATGTTATATTGATTAATGATTTATGCAAATAAAGCATTGATATCTATGTATAAGGTAACAATTTGTTTGGCTAGTATCAACATTTAGAGACATCAAATATTTTTATTTGATATTTGCAAGTTTTTTTATATTGGTTATATTAATTTACCTATAATAAATAAATTCTATTTAACTATTTCTTACTTAATCCTAATAAAAATAGTTTAATTATATTGGTTGCTGATTATTATATAACGAAGACTTCTAGCAGCCTGTGGTCATGACACTAGAGTCGAAATTAGCCATTAGCTGTCGAAATCTTAGACTTCACCTTCACCTATTTCCTCGTCCCCTCATTCAAGGCATATAACCATAAAATAAATCAGTTTACACTGGATCGATAAGTTATAGATTCAGAATGTTCCGCCATTTGCCGCCAGTATTCAAACAATTTTAATGCCTGATTTAGATCAAAATTCGGCAAGTAATATACAATGGATAAACAAATCGTAATAGCGATACTAATACCTAAAATAACTTGTAATAAGCACTAGTCTACTAGTCAGGTATAAATAATATCATGTAATCGCATTTAATGCTAATTGAAGTAAAAAAATAAACATTTATTCGGAAAATTGATAAAAGAAACAGTTTGGAGCGATTATTAAACAAGTAGTGACAAAGTTTAACACGGAAAGACATTAAATTACTGTCATCATTGAAAGTTACTCCCTAACAATTTTTGGAGATCGGAGAATCCACAGTTAACGAGATCTGGCTTCTTCGTCACTAACAAATTTGTCCGTGGACACGTGACTGTGAATGAAACATACTTGTTTATTTCTGCAGATAATCAGAGTATGCTGTCCCAGCCCCACACAAAGAATTAACTTTTTAACTTCTAAAATACCAACAGATGTTTTATCAAGATGGCCAGAAGAATCAAATTGAAGCCCGAATTATCACATTTGCGATATTTGGACTCTAGTATATTTTGTTTATTTCCAAACTTAAAAAGTCGTTTCATACAGAACTCAGCTCTTTTAAATATACACTGAAAAAAGTGTAATACTCAAATATTACGTTTAGTAGACGTAAGTAGTTACATTACGTTCTTGTAGACTTAATTATAGTACGTTAGAATAGTCTCTAGAATAACAACTAGACTATAAGTTTGTACAGCAGATCACTTACTGAAGTGATCTTCTACATGTCAGTATAGTTATATTGTATAACGGAAATCATTAAAAAAAAAACTTATTGCCCACGGGAAGATTGTTGAATTTTCCAAGAGATTTATTTAAAAAAAATGTTTATGCATTTCTTATTGTAAAATCTATTAATAACAGATAACAGATAATTTAGTAAAACCATAGTACATAAATAAAAGTGAGGAAATGATCAACATTCTTTAATAGCATTTTATTGAAGCAAATACCAATTACACTTTTTGAAATCAAGGAATATCTGAATACTACTCAAAAGCTAGAATACACCTTTTAATATATCTCATTTACTAAAAACTTGATCAAAAAAGCATATCATCGATAAACTAGAAGTGTGAATGTTGTAAAATCAAAGCAGGAGCAGAGGATTAGATTAATTAAGTTTTTCGTAGAGGTCAATATTTCTTTGTGTAATAAGCGGTCAAAACTTAAACTTAACTTTTCTTTGCGTTTATATTATTACAGTAAAGATTAATATTGTAACAACCCTTCTTATGTATTTTAGGCGATAGAAAGAGAAAAGGTTGGTCATTTTTAATAAGCCAAATATAAACAAGCATACAAAATTGATAAAAACTTTTATTTATATAATATATTTTCTTTGTTAACAAAAAAAATCATTTAAAAACAATAATTAAAAAATATATTTAACAAGAGTTTTTTACATAAATATACAAAAAAAAATTAATTACATTATTTCAATAGGAATTATATTTAGCAAAGCAAAATCTATTAATAAATTTCGTTTCCCAAATCAATACAATCAGTCCTTTGGAAGAAACTTAAGTATCACGATATTAGTATGAATTTTGGTCTTTTTCGGTATAAAGCACACAGTTTAAAAATTAAAGCTAATATGAAAAATATGATCAAAATACTGTCATTTCAAAATAAAACAGTTTGACAATTTCATTTCAAAAGAGTTGTAAGGGAGATTACTATGTGTTGAACAAAATTTATAAGAGCTTTTTTATTGCAGATACACTGTACATACCTCTTTTGCCTATATTCATATTTATCAATATCTTTACCTAAATTCATAAATTTGTATTGAGTTTTCAGGCACATGAGTCAAATTCAAGGACTGATACCTGCAAAAAAATCATTTTGTGAAATGAAATTGACCCTGATAATATACTTTACCATTCTGAACTTCTATGATAATAATATCCTTCAATTGTAGCTGTGGATTTTTGAAAACAGATATAATAAAATCCAGCAAATGATGCTCCACTAATATCTTTTATGGTGTGATCTGGTACAAGGAAATGCTCTTTCCATCTCATAAACACATAATCTGTATCTGTTAACTGATTATAGTCAAAAGAGTCTGTATTGAATGTTTTTGCATACTGTCCGAACTGAGAGAATTTACTCTATAATTTTATATTGCAAAATTACATTCATATTATATACATTAATTACACCAAACTGATATTAGTTGTTAACATACCCAATGTTTTCGATCCACCTCTTCATCAGCATCCCATTTTCTGGTTAAAAAAGGATATTTTTTGCTAATAATTTCACCATCAAAAAAAGTAGTTAGTTTTGGAAACTCCTCTGTTAGACCGTTTATTTGCAAATATCCACACAGATATGAATTCTCCTCATCCACATGCTAAAAACAAACATTCTTTATGGAAATTTGCTAGTAATCACTACATGTATATCCTAACCTAATAATATTGCCGCCAACACCTATATGTAACTTAATGACTGAGGCACCTACCCTTTAATTCTGCCCAGTTACTAGATATATCTATTTTTAGGTCTTCCTTAATTCTAATTACTGTAGTTAAATGAGCAAACATACGCACTAAATTTTTATATTCGTTTCAAACTGTTTGCATTAAAAATATTACTCAAATATGTCTTAATTACCTGTAAAACTACTTCAACTTCATAGGAATTCCCTTTACTCTTTTGAAAACCTTGGAATTTTGACCCATTATATAGCAAACTCTTTGTTATCCCAGGTTGTTTTGAGTTGGCTGGTGGTGGTAATGTAGGATCCACCTTAACAGGCATTCTTCTACAAGTTCTATCCTCTTTTCAAAGCTTTTTTTAATGGGACCTTCAGAGAAAGTATTTTTTTGTTATAGAGAAAATCTGCTTGCCAAACAAAACTATCTAAAAAATGGCGTTTTTGCAAGTGGTGAAATGTCGAACTTTTGTGCCAAACTAATCTAGTCAGGAGCGTCTCCCTAATAATATATCCAATATCTGATTATCTTTTCAAGTTCTAATTCAATTCAAGTTGCAAGACTTTAATTAATTAGGTTTGCCATTTTTAACTATTTTTTTATAAATACAAGATGTAATAATATATTTTGATAAATACTATATTTATGAAAAATACATTAAATCACGAGCCGTTTATGTCCAACGTTTCTTAACAGTTTAAAGCGCCACTTCATCCTGGCATCTCTTTTCAATCTGTACTAGAAAGGGTATCTATTTCTATTTAAAGAGTTTTTTCATTAGTTAGATAACCTTATATACAATTTGTATTGGGCGTTATCTAATTTTTACGAATTTTGATTGAATTATATTCAAACACCTATGAATGTATATTTTACGTGCAATTATTGGTTACATTTAACTAATTATTTAAAAGCTTGTATATATATAAATGTACGTTATTACATAATTCATTACGTAAAACAATCTAATATAATATTAACAATAAACATTGCTTATTTCCGTTTCCAAGATGAAAACCTATTCAAATTAGTTTACCAAAGATAAACTTTCGCAACATTTGCCGATTTTCATGGACGGAAACATTTACATGTAATTCCTTTCATTGACAATCGCTTTTTAAACCAAAAATTATTTAAATGAACCATAACGTCGAGTGGGAGAACCTAAAACAAGGTTAAGATTGAGCTTTATCTTGTATAAAAACGAAACGCAAACTTTAAAGCTCTTAGTGCCGAACGGGTGCCTTATAAAAATGAATCAATTTGTAAGTACTCTTTTCATCAATATTTTTTGATGAGTATTTGTTTAATTTTTAAATATTTTATAAATTTTTAATTATACGTTCTTAATTACATTTTAAACTTTGATTCCATTATTTTTGAAGCAGATATTTTTTATTAACAGCAAATAAAAACAATAAAAAAAATATAAAGCCTTAATATTAAATAATATAATAATATTTAGTTGTTGTTGTTTCACATATTTGTTTATATTATTAAATATAGTCTTTTTGTTGGAATCTAACCATAATCCGTAATTAAACTTCATTAGATGTAATCTTGTTATCACAATAGCAAAACTAACAAGGCATTTCAATTATTTTAATGCATGCAAACACGTGAAAGTGATTATTTTTTGTTTTCAGATATTTGTTGTCTTTACGACGCTTTGTGCGGTTGCTTATGCAGGTGGATATGGTCTCCTCGGTGGTGGTTTCTCAGGAAGCAGTTATCCTTCTGGAGGAAACTATTACACCAGACCATACTACGGTCATAATGTCGGATATTCCGGGTACTTTAATTGATAAATTAAATTATACGCATTTTATTTCTTTCATTTCAAATTCGTAGAGGATATTATCCAGGAGGTGGATATTATGGAAGCTCTGGAGGATATGGCGGCAGCTATGGTCTAGGATCTGGTAATGGATATGGAGGCGGTTATGGAGGTGGCTATGGAGGCGGTTATGGAGGTGGCTATGGAGGCGGTTATGGGGGTGGTTATGGAGGCGGTTATGGAGGTGGAAATGGAGGTGGTTACGGGGGTGGCTATGGAGGCGGTTATGGTGGAAGTTATCGACCAGGATACAATGGATACAATCCAGGTAAGAAACTGTTATATGAATTATAAAAATAGAGAATAAAGATAATTAAAAAATACATTACTTGAAGAATTTCGTTATTCAGCTATATATTTCATAATAATACCGTATGTTCATATAAAAAGCCACTTAATTACTGTGCAAAATGCATATCTTGCAATTTTAAGTGTTTCGTTAACTGATAATTATTACATTTAATTATAGCTTTCCATATAAATAGATTGAAAAACTAAATTTCATGTGGATTTTTAATAATTTTTATTTAAACAAAACTTTACTATCTACAATTTAAATTACTATATGTATCAGATAATCAGACCAGCTTTTATGACCTTAGGTTATTACTCAGGCTATGGAGGATATAGAACGAACGTCCTAGGAAAACCTTATGGTTATAGAGGATACGGCTATTCCAACTATAAATAAAAAGTAACCCCTTGTGATTTTAGTCTTAAGATACGATTAATTTTGTTATTTAAGCCATTTTATTTATTCGTGTTTTTGTGAATCTTTTTGTCAAATAAATTTAATATTAAACCGAATGAACATGTTTATTGTGTTATAAATTAACTTCACCACCCCAGGTTTGAAAGCTCTTATTTCACACATTCATTATTTTTCAGTCACAACGGTTCAACAGTCCTTTTATAATTTTCCTTCCAATATTTATCCATAATACTTCTGTTGTTATTTTTCTATGAAAATATTTCAAAATTAACATGAGTACAGCTTTTAAAAAATATGATAATCTACTATGCTCAAAAAATAATAAGATTGTAAGATGTAAAAATGTAAATATCAAAGAAGAAAAAAGACAGACACAGAGATCTAACACTGTACAGATGCATTATCATGATGAACAGATTTCTGAGTTCTGGGCCAAGTTAATTATATTTTTCTGACATGGAACCAACGTTGTTATATATTACAACAAAGTTTTTATATATTATGTGTTATCTTAATAGTGAAGCAAATTAACGAACGACTCATTGGGCAACAGCTTTCATATCAGTCATTCGCAAATTACTAATATAATTCCGTGTCATATTTTATATAATTTCTTATAAAAAATCACATATATTTGGAGTATTCTCAGTCAGTTGTTTCTTACTAATAATAAAATAGAGATTTAATTTTCCATATTTATTTAATATTTAACTGTAGGATGATTTTCTTAAAATTCTTAATTATTTTTTCGTAAAAATTTGTTTCACTTACATTATAAATATGTTATTTTCTTGATTTAAATTTCCTTAATGAAACAAGTTTATAAGTTCTTAAATATTTATTTATAACCTAAAAACTCCTATTACAATATTTAAAGTTTTTATTACATTAGATATGTTTAATACAATTTTCATTTGCAATTTAGGTTATTACTATTGCTCTCTTATACTTGTATTAAAATTAAATTGAATTACTATAGTTACACCTATACAATATAAAAGTTCGTGTAGTTTGGTTCTCTTGAGTCTTCTGATTTCCTGAGCGTTACCCTGTAGTTGTATTGCTTCCCCATTACTTTTTTAGTGTTTTACAGCGAAATCTTGGATAACTTAGTAAATTCATTTAATTTCGGCATCATTGTTGAATCGTCAGTGATGGAGTGACAAACATTGGTAACTAATCGAAGATCTTTGTGTTGCCAGCGTTGGATTACCAGACAGTTTGATATTAAAACACTAAAGTACAACCCTATATTTGCACGCCATAAATCTTTATCCTATAGCTTTATCATAAGACCAATCTCTTTGATCTTGGTAAACCTGATAATATTTTCTGACTAACCAGTATAGTTATTTGGTTTTGAGTTTGATCTGCTGCACTTCTTGTCTGATATTCAATATGCCTGAAAAATGTTATTGTCTTATGTCATCCTGTTATATATACATATAATTGCATATAATGATAATAATCAACGAATTAGGAAATTAAAAAAAAATACGTAAATTTTGATAAAAACCTTGTCTGAAAATCCGAATATTTAAGTAACAATCTTTATATTTATAAATAATTCTTGTGTCCGTGTGTATGTAATTGACCTAAATGTTTCTACAGATTTTGATGACATTTTTTAAGTGTGTTTATGCAGAGTCGAGAATGGTTTATATTATAGGTGGTGGCCGATAGGTGGCTGCGATACAATTCTAGAAATTTTTTAAAAATGATTTCAGTTAGAGTGTATCTGTCAGAGTGACATTTTCACGGTAACCGCCCCTCTTATGACAATTGCTATTGCTGACAGAACAATACTTGACGTATCGTATTTATCAATTACGTATGTCAAAGTGTGTTCTTATGTGCGTGTGTAAGTCATTGAATTCCTAAATAGTTGAACCGATTTTGATGATCTTTTTTGTATGTTTGTGTGGACCCAAGAATGGTTGAGATTCACTACCGGGCCCAGTAGGTGGCGCTACGATCTTGTTTCTTTCAAATCACTAGTTGAATTTTATTTTGATCATTTTATAGTAATTTGTATTATTTTCAAAATAACTTATTCCAAACAAAATGTCAGTATTCGGACAGAAGAACGTTTTTGTAATATGTATTTTAAAGTCTCCTTTTTGCCAACGATAGTTTATCTGGACTGGATCTACTGTTTTAACGTGGGCTCCGAACTAAGGTTCTCGACATTAAGCCCACGGAACTTAGAAACCATCCGATCTTACCCTGCCGGGTTACTAGCGTGACTGGAATGGTTATTCCTTGTCGGATTTTCCACTATTGCATATAAAAATATTTATAGTTAGAATCACAAACATAAAGTAGATCCATGCCCCAACAGGATTTGAACCCACCATTATCGCAACAGCAGGAGGACGGTCCCGTCGCCTTGACCACTGTACCAACAAAACCGGCAGAACGTTTGTTGGGTCAGCTGGTGATATATAAGTTTGAATAAACTTTTATTGTGTTAACTAAATTATAGGTTTTCCAAGCTAAACTTTTTCATAATAACAGAATGGTGAAAGAATAATACAAAAATCACAAATGGCTTTAAAATTATTTTGCAATTGATAACAATTTAGGATGGTATTGAATTTGCGAATTTCCGGCACTCCCTTTTTCACCGCTGTATTTTAATGCATTACAATATTGATAAACGATTATTATTTTCCGAATTGTAACTGATTTATCACTATAATCTATTTCTGGATTGTAGCGGTATGCTGCTTGTTTCTAGATGACAAGAGGGAGAACTGCTTCTGCAGAATCGCTCAATTTCATTGTATCGTGCTCGCTGTTGTTTTGTTTGATATACACAATTGACTCGTTGCATTCTAAGCATACCCGCTTAATTTTCAGTAATTTTGAAACTATTTTGAAAATATATTTCCTTTATGATGATAGTAGTAGTAGTAGTATAGCATTGTAGTAGTAACATAGTAGTTTGGCATTGTTAATAATAAAAGCAAAAAAGTTTTCGTGCAAATTTGTGATTAAATAATAACAAATCTGACATACATTTACAAAGTATGCTGAACTATCAACAACCACTAGAGAATTCAACTCTATTCTTGGTAAATCTTTACTTGATATATAAAAATAGAAAATAGAATACTATACTATTCGAAATTCTAAAGGTAATTTGGATAAATAGTTACATCATATTTGACATATATGTCATGATTTAACATTTTTCTCTTCATTTTCACGTTATCGAATCGATGCACCTATCAAGAACCTATATTTGTGTAAAGCATAAATTGTGGTACAGTAGTAAACGGTCCTAACGTAATTTTAACATTTTATTAACGTTTGATAATAGTCACCAATATTTTTAATCAGTTTTTTTTAACATGCACCGTTAAATATATGACAACCAACAACAATATCGATCGTTTGTTAAAGCGAAACCTATTTATGATAGTGACACACAGTGACTGTATGGGAAAACAATATTTTTTCACCATATAAACTTTTCTAGAACTTTAATAATTATTTCAAAACAATAATTAGCAAAATCGCTCCAGCTGCTCTCAAGTTGTAGTGAGACTAATGAACAGTGATTTATTTATACGTCGATAAACAACAATATTGTTGTAAACAATATCAATTATCATCTCTCACTAACTGAAAGATAAAAAATTAACATTTATTTCGAAAGATACCTAAAAAAAAGGAAAAGAAGAAGGTTTCAGTGATGTCAGCCTTACTCTGGAATAAATTAAATTACTATTATACAATCTTAAGTAATTGTAAAATGTACAATGTACTACTTGTAGTAACATGATATATCGTTTTCTTTAATTATCATGGTTATATGAAAAGTTCATTTGTTTTGCAATTAGGTCAGAGCCTGTGTTCGTCAGCAGATATCAAAACAAAATCATAAATGACGAAGTAGTCCAATAAAAAATTGCACAATAAATGCCGTAGAAAGACCGCTCGTAGGTGGACTTCCAAAAATTTATTTAGCCTTATTATAAAACGTAGGCTTTTCCAATTTGCAAAATAAATTCAGTGCTAGCCTAGAAAAAAATATGCGTAAATATTCTCTAAAGGTTTACTCTAGACGATACAATAGCCACCAAATTTGTAAATAATTTTTTCAATTAAACTTTGTATGGCTGTTCCGCACAAGATCATTGTTGAAAGTTACGGCGAACAAACTGTTAAATACACGTTTCAAGCGTAAAAAATAGTTTCGAAGGATCGAAATGTGACTGGTGATAGAAAATGTTTGTTTGGCATTTGCATGTATTGTCTATTGTAAACATTGTCAAATTCAATGGTTATGGACAGTATCAGTTTTCCATTTAAGCCGGCTTGGTTGGTGTTAAGGCGACAGGACGGTCTCCTACTGTTGCGTTAGTCGTCAGTTCGAATCCTGCTGGGGCGTGGATGTACTTTATGTTTGTGAATGTTATTGTAAATGTGTTTATAGGCAACAGTGAAAAATCTGACAATGTCGAAATTTGTTTTTGATTGTTATGTCTTCTAGGAGGGTCTCTAAGTTGGTCACTGGCCAGTCGGTAGTCTTAATGCCGAGGACCTTGGTGAGCCCACGTTAAACCATAGGTCCAGTCCAGATAAACCCTCGTTGATAAAAAGAAGAAATATTTTTAAAAAATGTATAACAATCAAAAACAAATTTCGACATTTCGTAATTTCATTGTTTTTTAAATGTATTTTATGTAAATTCTGAAAATGGAATAATTAATGTTTTGATGTTAAAATTATGTTCTTGAACTTTGACACACTGGTAGTTACAGCACTATCAGTAATCAACCAAGAACAATAGCTCTTCAAAATTTTAACCTATTTTAACCACGCTCTTTTAATAATAATCGATGAAATTTAATTCAATATTGAATACGAAAAATGAGCAGAATACAGCGATATCAAAAGAGATGCATCAATTAATATCAATATAAAAATTAATCCTAATAAATAGATGTCCTATACTACATAGGATTACAATTTAAAGAAAGGATCATCTCCCGTCATTATCAATTTTTGTGTTAACAGATTAAGGAATTTAAGTATAACTGGTTTAAGAAATGTAAAGAAATGGTTTCTGTGAAAATGTTCTGCTGTGAAAAAATTTCATTACATTGGATTTTCCCGGTACTCCTCTATGGCGTTTATACCTTGAACTATTTCAAAGGCACTCATTGAACTTGAGGAATTTTTAATGTGTTGTCTAATGTCAAATATTAATTCTTCAATCGTAATTGTTTAAGGAATCGACAATAAATCCGGATTTATTTTTTCTAAGATATTTATGTTAGAAAGTAAAATAAAAATTATCATGCGTTTCCTGTACCAGTTTTTCACTGGTTTACTACGTATATTTTGCGTCCTACTATCAATAATTAGTTGCTACCGTTGCATGAAAAAATATTTTGAAACCGCGCATATTTAACTAATACATGCAAGAATATTCTCAGTATCTGTATCAACATTTGCCAAAAATAAATTATAATTTCTTGTACCTGTCCATTTCTTTTTATTTTCCTTAATACTAAAGCGACGAGAGGCTACATAAAAGGAAAAATAAGGTCACGGACTATGACTACCTTTAGTGTACGACTATAACCAGCCTCGTAAACCCCAATGATATAATTTCTTATGTAAGAAAGTGTCGTAACTCTCTCTTTCTTCTAGCGGCCATCCCACGTTTGCTGATTGAAAAAACAAGAATATTCGCAATGATCGTATTCATTTTCCTTCGAGATTTGTATAATGAGAAACGTTTAATCAATATTATAATTTGGTTTTCTTTCGTGTAGTTTTATTTAGATCATAGTGAGTCGAAACAATATGTTGGTAAACGTAAGTAATTATTTTTCTTGTAATTATAAAACTTATTAACTATCGGTCATCTGACTTTTGCTAAAAATATGCATATTATTCAAATTTTTACATGGCATATGCGTTTTGGTTCTCTATACAATTGATATCTTTAAATTTTAATTGATCTTAGAGCTACATAAAATATAACCGTACTCAAAAGATCATACAAATTTTAACAGTGTTAAAAATTTGAGAGAAAAATAGTAAAATGTTTCTATATCTATAATATTGTGTTACTATTATATATATGAAATAGTAACACATAAAAATCATGGTGTTCATTATAAATTAGTCGTTCACCAACTCAAACTGTCAACAAGAAATGCTATTTCAATGTTATACTTGCTTTGTGTGAAGCTATTCGTCCAAGAAATCGGAATTGTAGGTCGATACCTCTTGGTTTCCTTATAACGATAATGTATTATGATGTAGTATATGTATATGTATAGGTATATGTATGTGTATTATGATGTGTTATAATGTAGTATGATGCTTGCGTGTATTTTGCTATTTTTTTCACTTTAGACATTTATTGAGAAAATATTGCTTTGTACAACTCTCATATTTCTGGTAACATCGCGATATCCTATTGACCACGATGCTGGTTTGGCAGCGATCCAATCATCGATCTATTTTCGCCTTGTTTCAGCATTTCCGTACCATCTAAATTGTACTGCATCTATCTGAACAAATGGTAATCAGAAGGCGCTATAAGTGGTGAGCATTATCATGCGAGAATATGACTTTTTGTTGTTTCTCGCTATTATTAGTCTCTTTCCAGCAATACGCCGTTAAATTTGTTCAAATGAGGTCGATTGACACCTTCATTAACAGTTGCCTTTGGTTTTAGCAGTTCCTACTATACCTTGCTAATCCCACCATATGTGCAGTAAGACTTTATGGCCATGAATATTTCATTTCTGTTGCCGGCGAATCGTTCTGCTGGATTAAACCATGACTTCTGGCACTTAGGATTGTCTTATGTAGATCTACTCATTCCCAGTCATAAGACGATGAAACGATTCGAAATGGCATTTTCAATTAATTTGAGTGGTAGCCATTTTTTCCATTTTATGATTTTCTCATCGCATATAAACGCCTATAAGCAGTTGATTAATCGCCTCTCAACTGTCTAAAAGTATTTTGAGAGTTGACTGGGTTTTCGCACAATAAGTACTGAAATTCGTTGTTTTCGAATTCAAACACTAACATCAATATAACCAGAGGTTATTTTAAATAGTTTAAACCAATACCGAAAATTGAGATATGACGTAGCAGTAAAATGTAATGAAAAAGCAATTTTGAGTATTCCATGATTAGTGCCCATATACAGTGAATAATTCAATAATACTAAAAGGAAAACTAGTATTTTATGCAAGGAAATGTCGAAACCATCGAATATAACGATTAGGTTTGTTTGCAAAAAACAATATTTCCCTTCATTGTTTTGTACAATGCTACTGTGTTATCCATCTTCTAAAATGTAATGTTGTTCTATATGCTATTGTTTTATGTTAATAGGAAAGCCTCAAGCTGTGGACGCGCTAATCCCACTACTTGAATCTGTTACTGAGTCTGGGGATGTCGCATCTCTTGAGCCTCATTTTATTTGTCCTCCTATTTTACTCAGGTTCAATGTTAGCTCATTTATATGTTGCGCATTTATCCTCTGATACTTTATGCCATACTGTATTATTTCCTTCCTCGCTGAATAGAGAGATCGAGATATATCCACCTTTCGCTTATTCTTTGACAAATATTGAGCAAGTTCCTTAAAGCCTTGCTCATTTCCAATATTTAAATAATGTTGTTGCTTGCTGTGCACCATAGTTGAATGCCGTATGTCCAGATTGGATTTGTTCAGCATAATTTTGCTCTCGCTGCTTAAATGGTAGTGGCGACTTTCTAATAGAAGATGAATGATAGAAGATGTGCTTCTAGTACGATCCAAGTAGAGGCCAACGATCCAAGGCCTACTCCAAGTAGAGGCAACTAGAGTATTTTGTATGTTCCTCTTGTGGGATGTTTTTTTTTGTATAATTTTACTAATTGACATATTTCTCTTCTCAGAGTTTAAGTAACATGAGTGGATTTGATTTGGTTTACCTTTATTTTCCATTAGTTAAACGATTTCTGGATTTTATTTAGATAGTATTGGAGTTGGAACGAAGCAGCTTTTTGATGAAAATATATTGAGAGGCAGAGATGCATAAAATTTACAATACATATGGTTTATTGGTCTTTTTTTTTCGACTATGTTTGCACTTGCATTGGCTTCACTTTGTTCCACCGAGGGCAGAACATGTCTCAGTATATTAGGAGCAGTGAGAAAGCAACTCCACATGCTCTGATTTTAGTAATTTCTTGTGGCTATTGAAATCCATTACAAGAGCTATTTTTTACATAAAATTGCTTTATTGTTCCTTTATGCTTTTTAATAGCGCAATGGTCAAATACACATCTGTATTTACGCTGCTAAATATGAAGATATCTCGCTTGCATCTTTGATAGAAAATTGGCTAAAACATATCCTAATAACTAGGAGATATTTAGAATCACCCTACCCTGCCTGTGCCTCGGCTATGAAGTTGAGGTAGAATATTAGATGCAAAGAAGATGCCAGGAAGTATGCAACGCCCGAAGAGTCTTATATACAACCCTATTACGCCTGCATATAAACTTCTTGAATTTGTATCATAAAAATCATAAAAAACTAGATAACCATAGTGATTATATGGAGGAGGCAGTGCCGTATTAGCCCGTAAGCAAATTAAATAATTGCCAAAACCAAATTGCTTGCACATGAAAGTTGATACTAGTTTATTTATGGTTACGAGGTTTACAGGCGTGGATTTCATAGACTATTAAGTAGTTTTAATCCGGCACTAGGAGAGGATTGAGAATATTTATAGTTAGTCTATTTAAGGAATTGGTTTTCATTTCTGCTCAATCTGATATTGATTCTGATGATTGATCTGAATTCACATATCCTGCACAGATACGCAAGATTTAAAAATGAACTTGAAAAAGAACCCAAATTTTCACAATAAAGCCGCAAGTGCAAAAAATACAACAAAAGCCTACTGAAGGATATTTATTTAAAAATGAATCACTGCTTCAATAAACTGATTTTAAAAGTACCTTTTTGCTTTGATGTGGTATTCTTCACATTCGGCAACGTATACGCTACTTTCATTATAAAAAAAATATTTTGAAAAATGTATGTGGTTCATGAAACTCTCGAAATTAACCATAAATTAATAAATTGTTTTCACTGAATGCATTTTATATATGGGATGGACAGTCGACGTTGGACTTTTACAGAGTAAAGACGTGTTCGGAGAGACGGTCAGTGAAACGAAACAAAAGTGCAACATATGTGTCACAAATGCGGCGTTAAAAAAAAGTTTAACAACAACATTTTAAAGACTGGTGAAAAAGTTAAAGTGCGATCGGAAAAAAGGTCAGTACAGTAGAAAATTAATGCAAAATGTCATAAAACGTTAAGGGTCAAAAACTCAACATCTGGACCACAAATGCAGCGTAGGATAATTTGAAACATTAAAATAACCGTATTATTTCAACAATATGTAAAAAATAAATGGAGAAGAATACTGCACAAAAAACTGATAAAATGGAAATATCGACATCAGGCATATCACATATTGCAGTTTTGAATCTAGAGAACACAACTAGAACCTAGAACGAACAGGCATTCTACAATGCGTGGATGAACGAAAAGTCGGAGCGGGAGAGTCTTGAAATTGCATTAGCCAATGTACAAAAACAATTAAATGCCCTGCAGCTACAATTGAATAAACGAAGCTCTGAGGGCAAGGACAAAACAACGATAAACCACCAAGCCAACAAAAGCAGTCCAATTCATCCAATTCTAACATATGAAATAGATGAAGAAGAATTGCAGAAAGAAGTAGGCTGGATAACGGTTAAAAATAAAAATAGAATAGCAAATAATTCCCCAGGATCTTCACCACATTAAATAAAAATAAAACAAAACAATGAACAGAATAAAGAAATTAGAATGCCCAGGCCACCCCCAATTATCGTAAGTAATGTTACCGACTTTGACTTTGGCTTTACGAAACATTGAGGCCCATGGACAAATAAAATTGAACGCCGAATGTCGTACAACATTAACAAAAATAATAGATTGCTTAGAGTTGCTGAAACTGCAATGGCACTCTTATGAAGACAAACAAACCAGAGACATCAAAGTTATCGCAAGAGGGCTTCCATCAACAGCTAAAACTGAAAAAAATATCGCAGAACTGGTTTAGTTCTTTTTCATTTTGGTTAAAATGGGCTTAAATGCTTAAATGCGACAAATATTTAAAAAAAAGAAAAGACCAAAAATAACAAAGGAGACATTTTAGTCCACAAGAAGCCATTACCTCTATTTATGTTAGCCTTTGAACATGATGCGGACTCAAATACCATTTTTGGTATTAAAAGAATTTTAGGGGTCGAAATAAAAATCGAACCTCTAAAAAAATCGAACTTAATACCACGCAATGGTCTTAATGCAAAAGATGCCAATTCCATGTACACACACAGAAATTCTGCAGAAGAAAACCTATATGTTTAAAATGTTCAGGTAAACATATCACCACAGAGTGTAAAAAACTCAAAGAAGCTAAGTCGAATTGTAATGAAGCGCCTCCGGCAAGTTATAGAGGATGTGTAGCCGATAGGACGGAAACGACTAGTAACAATGTATTAATTAAACAATAAATAAAAAAATATATATGACGGAAATTTGATATGTTTTTCAATATATTCACTTTTTAATGATTTGAAACCAATTTTTTCATTTCACTTTTTCTATTTCGACTGCAACTCTAAAATTTCCACTTTGTGAAAATATTTCTTGACGTTAATAATATGAATAATTCTTTCTTAAAATGAAGGAACAAGGTCTATTACCAGCCAAATAATGTCTGTATAGAGGCATGTGACTCTTTGGATTATCGTAATGGAAAACGATTGTCGTTTTTTCAATTACAAATTTTTCGGACGATTTATAACAAACAAATAATTCTTTTTTGTTCTGAAAACGTTGTTTGAAACAGCCTCACAGTTGACTCCCGTGGTTCGCTACCGCTACTGATTGAAATTTGGGGATATGGCACCCGCTGATCGGGCAGCTGTTATTGGACACGAGGACTCGGCGATTCTGTTGATTCCCGAACTTGAGTTAACAGACGACTGGATACTCTTGTATGGGGGCAAAAGTAATGACTGCAGCGACGGATGAGGTTGTTTCAGCCTGGAAGAGGTGACGTGGTGCTAAGCTCCCAACATGTCGACCAGTTCGCGAAGCGCGTTTTCAGAGGAATTTGAGTTGTTGTTTGTGGAATGATTGAGATATAATTTCCCTATGAATTTGATTATTTCTGACAAACCATGGAGCGTTTAACATTCCCCTGAGGAGCTTATTTTGGAAAACTTGAAGCCGTTTGACCTGGTTCGGTGTAACACACTTGGAGTAGGCATTATATCCGTAAAGGAGTACAGACCGAATTAACATTTTATAAAATAAACATTTGATGGAGATGGGAAGTCTGCTAGAAGGGCAGATCAGAGAAGATAGCAGGTTTGCTATCCCCGAACCTTTTTGGATTGCTTTCTGGATTTGGGAATGCCAACCGAACCGTCGGTCGTGGAGACCTAGGCACGTGACGTTATCCAGCCATAGAATTATTGCGGTGTCGATCTTAAGTTGCGAGACGGGCCGTGTGTAACGCTTCTTATGGAAAATGGTGGTCTGGGTTTTCAGGGGGTTGATTTAACCTCCAGAATTTGAACCACTTGTGAACCAAACAACCAAAACCAACATTTGTAACCAATTGTAACTTCGAACCTGGCGGCTGTGAAGCAGCTAGTGTCGGTAGCGTAAAACACGACGTCAATGTGCTCATTTCTCGGCATATCTGAAATAAAGAGGTTAAATAAGGCTGGGGCCTGCGGGGAACCTTGGGGTACACCAGCATCGATTTATTTTCGACTGGAAGTATTTTCCTGATCTTGACCTGGAAAGATCTGTCCGATAGATAGGACTTGATGAGAGCGGTTAGGTCTTCTGGGAGGCCTAACCGAACGCATTTTGCGATAAAACCGTCGTGCCGGACCTTATCGAAGGCTTTGGTTAGGTCTAGAAGGACTGCTCCAAGCTTTTTACGTTGGTCAAGAGCGTGATGGATGTGTGCGGCTAGACGGGAAGCCTGATGAACGGATGAGTGGTGAGCGCGAAAGCCGAATTGCTCATCAAGAATGATGTTGTTATACTTTGTGAAAGAGTTGAGAGCGTAGAGTATTGCCCTCTCGGCAAGCTTCGAAATTGCACTGAGAAGGCTGATGGGTCTGTACTCAGATGGAAATAATTCTGCTCTTTTCTTGGGAATAACCGCTATATGTGCGTGTTTCCAAGACGCCGGGAAATGTTGCAGTTCCGCGAGCTGCTTATGCGAGAGCTTTTTTAACTGGGTAATCGATTTTCCGTCGAAACCTGGAGATTTTTTGGTTTGAAGTTTGCCAAAAGAATCGTAGTTTGTAGAGGACTTTGGAGACACGAAATGGTTGAGAAGAAAGGCTGCGGATACCGGTCTTTTAATGGAGTTGGATTCGTTAATGATAGTGTCGTTGTGTTTAGCTTTAGTGTTCGAGCTCGACTTTTTTTTAGTCACTGACTGCGAAATTTCATATAACTGCTGACTTCAGAGGGGGGGGGGGGATATTATTGTGGGTCGTTTTTCCACGGTTGGGGTTCTGAAGAAATTTCGACTGTGGCAGATTCGTGAGCAGACTGAATATCACCAGTTAGTTTGAGTACGGCTTCCTCGAGCTGTTCTGAAGTATTAATTTTCGGAATTGGATCGGATTCCAGGAGAAGAGATTGGTAGTTCTTCCAGTCGGTCTTTTTCCGGAATCTTGTGAGTGGGACTTGAGTGGTGGCCCAGTTTCCGAGTTTGAGAAGGACCGGACGATGATCAGAGTCTAGTTCGTCAAGGACTCGAACTTCGGAACAACGATTTACGTCTGGAAGAATAAAGAAAACAAGGACTCTTGCTGCGCCTTGAGAAGCTGAAGTGGGTCGATGGGTAGGTTCATCTGGCAGGGCAAAACCGTAACCCATATCTGCACTTAGAGCTAGGATGGCGTTACCCGCGGGGTTTGCTCTAGAACGCCCCCAGGTGGAGTGGTGGGCGTTGAAGTCGCCACCTATTATTTTTGGAAATTTTCCTTCGACGAGTGATCGGTATTCGGTATAGTTGAATGCAGAAGATTTCCTATACAGTGATGTAATCACGAAGGGGCGTTCTTGGATATCGATTATAATGGAGGTTGTTTCGAAGTTGTTCGATAACGAGGGTAGGAGCTCGTGTTTGAATCCTTTTCTGACGAGAATGGCGGTTCCACCACCTCGACCCAGGGTTCTATCATTTCTGTAGACAAAAATGTGTTCGAAAGAGAGACGATGCGAAGGTTTCAGGAAAGTTTCCTGGATGAGAGCAATGTCGACGTCATAGAATATCATGACGTCTTCCAATTCTACTTGCTTGACAACTATTTAACAATTTGACAACTACCTGATTAATTGGTAGTTCCATCCCGGATTTTAATTTCCATCTTTGCACAAATTTGGGATGGAAGCCTTGATCAAAGAGAAGTTCACGTATCTCGTCAATGGAGACTGATTCTGGGATGTTTCTTATGATTACGCGGAATGCTCTATCTTCCGTATGACAGAAGGAATGGTAAGGGTAATTCCTTTCCTCGAGTAGGGTAGTGAGTTTGAGAAACAGTCGCCGAAATGATTGGCACTGTTGTTGCTGTGGAGGTTAGAGTTTGGTTAGTGGCCTTGCTACTTACCTGCACAGGTTGGGTTGGTCTGGTGATTAGTTTCGGTGGTGGCTGTGGGACAGTCCGGTTGATCGGCTTGTTTTGCATTGGTCTAGTGGCCAATTTAGTAATCGAAGGCTGTACGTTAGCCTTGGCTTTCGATTGGTTGGATTGAATATCCGGCTTGGCTACCGGCTTGGGTTCTGATATGGAAGCAGTTGCCTGTATCGCCTTGTTGCCGGCCTTCGGCAGTTGGCTTTCCTGAAGTGGAGCGATGGGCCCTCTCTTCCTTTTTCCCACCAAGGTGAAACCATCGTCCGAGTCTTCATTTTCCAACGGTAGGGATGTGAGATGATTTGGTGTCTCAAGAGGTTGATGTATTGGCTGTGCCGGGGTGGGTTTAGCAAGGGCGTCTTGTAGCAGCATCCGCATTGCGGAGAGCTCGTCTCCTTGCTTGGTTAACAGTACTCGAAGTTGAGTAACCTCAATTTTAAGCTTTGTATTTTCTTTTTGCAGATACTCGATAGGTCTAAGACATCAAATCATCATCACCCCGGGCATCGTCAGGGCTATCGTTCGGCAAATTTTTCGGTTGTTGGACGGCTTGGACAGCTTTCTGGAGGTGGTGATAACTCTGGCGTGCAGGACGCCAATGTCCCGCTTGTAAAACGCTTTTCGGTGTTTACAAATGTTTATGATATTTCGGCGAAGGTGCTGATGAAAGCGGTTTTGCGAGTCGATCGTTTGACAATCAGTTGCGGGTAATTCTCGGAAGAGTAGGTAGGCTCGGAGACCGGACACGACCATTCTCTTCGAAAGCTAACACGAAAATAAACAAACAAATAGTTGTATTACATTTGGAATTGATCGTTATACTTGACTATAATGCCCTTGTCGCTATGTAACCAATAATGTCGAAGAAACAGGCCTTATTTCAATGTGCTTTTTCTACATACGAGTTTTGTTGGGTTCGGCTCACTGTGAGCTATCCATACAATTTCTGTTCTGTTCCATATAATTTGTGCTTACGAGTATATCTATTATATAATACTGGTTAAAGCTCTGACTATCGCGGCCAAGGGTAAATGCAAGAGTAATCTGTTTAAAAACTACCTGAATGGTGAACGATTGAGACGGGTTGGTTTGGTTTCTAATGGATGAAAACCCCCAGTGTCGCTTTGTATCGTCGCTCAACAAGTCTCTTCTTCTTTCCGTAACAGTTTTTTAAATAAATTAATAGTTTTTGCGACTGTAAACGTTTCTTGTTTTATAACTGCCGCAGTTAGTAGTATTTTGAGGAAATCATAAGGCTGTTCTCTTTTGAATTCATTCAATTAACGGAAATCAAATTAATTATCAGGAAAAGGAGACCGGTTGACGTTGGATTGGCAATAGTTTCGTAGCTAATTGAAGCATTCTTTGGTATAGTTAAGCGAAGTTGGGATGAAAATGTCGCAGCTGAAGCTGTAAGGTTGCAAAAGGTGGATTGAAGGGGCTCAAAGACCTCTAGCCACACACCATTCCAAGTAAGAAATATTGAAGCTTTGTAAAACACCTCTAGTCCGTGAATTTCTGTTACATTTATCACAGTTCAAGGTATAACGCCACGAAAGGTGGGGTAAAATTGCTATGAATTAACCTACTTTACTAGGATTTGGAGAGAAACTTGCAGTTCAGGGTGAACAGTCACCAAAGTCGGGTTGTAATAGCTTAGTTTCTTAGCCATAGCCTATTGGAATTTGGAATCACCGAAATTTAGAAAATTATTTCATAGTCTGAAAATGTGGAAATTTTAATAGTTGTTGTTGTTGAACAGCGCCATTGCAAACTGGCGAACGAAGCTACAGGCGATACTCATAAATAATCTTACAACAATAAGCTTTAAAGAATCTAATTATTAAATCTAAAAGAATATAATTAAGAAAAAAATTTGAAGAAAGATGTTAGGATATATTGCTATCTTGACAATCCATGTCAAAAGTTATGAAAAACATTTGCACGAAAATGTTCACAAGTTAATTTACTTTATATACCTAAAATAAATATTTCACGTTACTATAAACAAGATAAATCACGCTCAAAAATACTCCGAAAATGTAATTTCAGACAATGCTAATTTTCCAATAAATACATGAGGCTTGCAAGGCTAGTTGTATAAATAACAGCTCTCGTATTTGAACAAATGTTTGCACTATGTGTTTATTCGATAATGAAACTAATGTAAATATTTTGTGTTGCAAGTTGCTTTTGTATCATGTTTGACATGTTCCAATATCGACAAATCTTATATACGGAATAATGTTTGCTTTTTTAAAATATTTCGAGAACTTTCACTACTTTGTCGTATATACTCTTATCAAATATCGTATTTGGTGCGTTACAAACATATTTAGGGCATATTTTTATAATGACCTCATATTTATTTATAAAAATATATTTATTATTAACAGTAAATGATTATCATTTGATTAATTTTATTCAACTAAAATGTATCAAAAGAAATGTGCAAAATATATAAAGATTAATATTGAATAATTAAGTAAATTCGACTAAAAAAAGAAATTGTCTTTAGTAAAGAACACAAGTATAGAAAAAAAGTGAAATCCTTGTAAAAAAACTACTACGTACAACATCCTTTTTGGTTCCATTGTAGAAGATAATTCGATGTCAACAACATATCCGCAAAAAGTAACTAAAATAATTCTGCAAAATTTAACGTTAATTTAGATACCCACTGAACCACAGTTCCGTAGGAAAATTAACTACTGAAGAAAATTTAACCGTGATACCTTTCAAAACAACAAACATATACCGTACATTACTGCTACGTTCATTGTCATATTTATTACACTATTACAGGGTTGAAATAGTAATTATCAAATTGCGTACATCCTTGTCAGCTATTACGTCTTCACAAATACGAGTGCATCAAACCAAAAACAATATATATCAGTTATAAGGTCACGCAACTGAATTTGTTAGAATAATTGAATGATATCTGTATATAAACGGATGTTCCGTCAATCTAAAAGGTTATCCGGAAATATATAACTTAAATTAGACTTAAATTTCAGGATTGGCGATGATATTGTCGGTGTCCATCAAATATTCTTAGAAATTAAAGGTGTAATGCTGGTTTAAAACTGGTAATTTTGATGTCAATGACAAAGAATCGTCTGGAAGACTAGAATATTATAGTTCGAAGACAATTGCATATTTCTTCAATTTCAAGAACAAAAACCCACCCCAAACAACTTTCAAATACCTTAGCAGTTGATCAATTATTTCCAATTTGGAAGGGAATTTACTGATAACGCTATTTCGAAGCGATTCAAGATCCCCGTTTCGTTGCTTGCTATGCAAGAAAAAAGATCGAAAGAAACTGGTGATGGAACCTGGATCCACTACAACAATTTCAAGCCCAATGTGTCATAGGTGCTAATAAACTTATTCTGCAGCCAATATTGGATAACCTCTTTGATAGTTCCGTAGTGTAATTGTCTTTGGAGCCCTTTTATTTCAGATTCACAGACTGACGCTAACTTCAATTTTATATAAATAGGCTTGCATGTACTAGGTGTACCTGAAAGTCATAACGGTTTTTTTTTTGAAAACTACTAATTTTCAAGAAAATGTAAAAATAAATACATTTATTTTTAAATGTATACTCAAAGTATTGGCCATTTGATTCTATAAATTTTGCCCATCCTTCAGGCAATACTAATTTATAGATGTCATCCCAAAAAACTGCCGAGCCATTTTCTAACTTTGTCGAAATTGGTAAAGTGCTGCTCTGCAAGCGCGTGTCCCATTGATAAAAGATGATAGTAGGTTTGAATAGTTCGTAATACACTACGCTACTCTGGGACCTCTAATCACAGAGCATTGTCTTGCGACCAAAACGATTTGGCCTTGCAGTCCATCGGCCGGCTTCGCCAGGTGATGACGACCATAATCTTGTGCGCTTAAGTTTTTCAAAATAAATCTACTTTTCATTACCCATCACTATTCGATGCAGAAATGATTTCCCATCATATCTTTGAAACAGCATTTCACATTTGATTTTTCATGTCATTTCCTGTCATTGAATGTGGCACCGATCTTCCCATCTTTTGGATTTTCCCCATTACTCGTAATCGGTCGCTAATCATTTCCTGGTTCAGATTTAACGTTTCTGCCAATTATTTTTGAGTTTGATTTGTATCTTCATCCAATAACTCTTGCAGTTTCGTATCTTCAAACTTTTTCGGTTTATCAGAACGTTCTTTACCTTGCACATCGAAATCACCACCTTTAAATAAAAGTAAATATTTCTTCATTAGTTAAAAGAAGGAATCTGTGTTAAGTACAATAATGAAATGTTACTAGTTTCTAGGGACTTTCGAGTTATGTAGTTGTCAGATATATATATATATATATATATATATATATATATATATATATATATATTAGTGTCAGTCAAGAGAAAAACTACGTTGTTGTTGTATTCACTCATTAGTTCGTTTATATAGAGTCTACAACTGTCTAGATAGGTGTACTAAATAAAGCTATTTGTTAAAATAAATCTGAGAATATGAATTAATAACCGTAAAATCTCAACAGATGTCAATATAATAAAATGACATATGTGAATAATAACATTGAATATTTAATCCTAGCGACATCTATTAGAAAAACAAATAATTATTATTATATATAATAATATTATTATTTTTATATTATATATAATAATATTAACGGTAATGATTTTCCATAACACCTGGTAAATAATCACCTATTTTACTATTCTATCAGTTTATTAATGAACCATTTATATTGAAGTGAATCATGGCAATGGTTTGTCTACGTTTTCTCAACTCGATCTATTGAACGTGAATATTTATACGATGCCCTCTGGAAGCACCGTAACATGGTGAATATATAGCCTTACCCCATTAACGGATTTAAAAATATTCCCAGTAAATACGAATAAACCTGAATCTTTTTCATAAACTAACTATGGTGCTGGTACGGTGGCGGTGGTAGAAACGTCCCAAAAAAACAGTACTCCATGCGGAAAATATAAGTTGACAATTCATGACCAATAATATCCGTTGGCCTAACTTTCTAATAATGGCTAAACTAAAAAACTCTCTAACAATGGCTATAAACTCTTGATGTCTATATGGTGTAATCAGGGTAAGGGTGTAGTGTACAGTACGAGTTGCTAAAACTTAATGAACATATCATTGCAAGTGTCCAATGTCGTCAATTGAATAAATTGGACAACGAAACATATTGTTGTAAAAATGACGAGCAATTACAAGTAAAATATGCAAAGTCATCCTCTTACATGACAACGGTCAATCACACCTTAGGAAGGGTAAACACACGGTTAAATCTCGAATAGGAATATATAACGAAAATATAACTATGATTGAAGTTCCGGATAAATGGGGAAAAGTTGTAGAAAATGATGTACCAAAATGGTTTCTGTTTAGCAAGTCGGCAAGAGAAACAGTTATACTTATATGATGGACATGTTCATTTCCATAATTTTATCCACATTTTTGACAATTGGTCTTCCAAAGACTAATACAAATTTCGCTTAATCGGCTTCTGCAGTATCAGAACCATACGCACTATTCACATTTTCCACCGCCAAACTTATGTATTTTCACCGTATTTTCTCTTTTCTGGTGTCCATATTCGATATGAGTTCAAATTAATCTGATTTGACCATTTAAAAACTGTCAAAAAGATTTTTATTACGAAATGTTAACTTTGTAATGTTATTTATTATAAACCGTTGAGACTATTACATTATCTGGATACAATGTATTTATCTATCGGAAAAATACTGGATTACTTTTAACTACCCCTGTTGTTAGAATACAAGTGGACATTCCCAAAACAATAAAAAAATTCTGCTGTTACTAATCGCAATTTATAATTTATATAATATCAAACACTCCAACTTCATATTAATTGTACTAATGAATATTTTCATATACTATTAAAACTGATTTTTCTTGAGCTTAAATAAATGGTATTTTTATGATGTTATATAGTAGTATTTTACTATGGTTAATTTTAGTCACGGCCGACGCTAATTTTGTGTTATACAAAAGCAAAATTAGCTTTAAGAATACAGGTTTCGACCTCAGGGATGTATACAAACAAAACAAAGACGTTTTACACCAATACTAATTGATATATTATTACACTAATCACTTATGTGGCATTGTTGTGCGGTAAATGGTTTTATTACCATATTATGTACTTAAAACAATGTTTATGTGTGTGTACGTTGAAAATATACTTGGAAAAACGTTTTTCTAATTATCGAATTTACATATTTTTTAGGTGCGTTTTTATACAGCCTGTGTACTCTTATTGCATGTTATACCATTAAAGGGTGCACCACAAAATAAAGTGTTAGATAATGATGATCAAGAAGAAAGAACATTCGGCAGAAGAAAAAGGCCAGGATTTGCAGGAAATCAAGGTAAATTAAAACTACTATGAATATCTCTCAGTGACAAAATAATAGGTCAAATTTATTATTTAAAGGCCTATCCTTGAGATATTATGAAAAAATTTCTTTTCTAGGTTGATTGTTTTCCCTTCAAATTTGAGCAATTTATTTATGTATAGCTTTTCTTCACAAATCATTATTTTCAGTGTTTTTTGCTAATTTATTTATTTTTGCGTATTATTTAGCCAACTTTGGTTTAAAAAGACTTTTCCTAAAATTTTACGATTTCAATAAAACATGTAAAAAGTATTTGGCTAATATAAAAATGGTACATTTCAAGAACTAGGTTCAAGTATTAAACGTAGAAAGCGTGAAATTGTCGTATTGATTGTTTTTCGTTCTGATTTCGACCGTATATACTTGGCCTAACTTTTGAGACACACAAACTTACTGATTTCAATCAATTGACACTTCATAATTTTAGAAGAAAATAAAATAGCATCTGATGCTGAAATAATAAGCCAAATCGGCCAAGCTGTAGGAGCGTTTGATTCTCTAAGATTGTACGTATGCAAGAAAGGAAATATTAAAATCAGGGCTAAAACCCGGTCTTTTCGAACGCTTATTTTACCATTTCCTCTGTTTCAAGGTTTGCACATTTTTACAGTCTGGCATCTGCAAATTTGACCACCTTCGAAAACGATGCTGGAAGCAAATTCTAAATGCTGCTCTCTGAGACCGTGTTAGAAATGAAGTCATCCGTTTAAGATGCGGCAATCAATTTAGAGTTGAGGAACAGAGATACCTTCCGCTATCCGATTATCAAGATACACCCAAATACTATAGGAAAAATTACTTACACTGAGACTTTCGAATTCATAGAGGAAATTAAGAGATTCATAACAATACATTCGCGTTAACACCGAAGTCCTTCAACTCTTAGATCACACTGAACTGGGACGCACACTCAAAAGAATCAAAACATGTGATCTTGTGTAGTGTAGTGCGCTAAATGGCTTTAAACACTGAAAAATGCTAATAACTATTATTTTATTTTATGAGAGACCTGATCATATTAATTAATTAAATTAATTAAATATAAATCCTTATTTACATCATAAAATTATACAATTAAGCAAAGTTTGAATTTTAGGTGGTAATAGCCCTTGCAAATTTGGTGGCGGTTATGGTAAGGCAAACGATCAGCCATCTGGAAGAACATTTTTTGACCTCTCATATTTTAATCTTGAGA
Organism: Rhynchophorus ferrugineus; assembly: GCF_030347505.1. Lineage (NCBI taxonomy): Eukaryota > Metazoa > Arthropoda > Insecta > Coleoptera > Curculionidae > Rhynchophorus > Rhynchophorus ferrugineus. Next base: position 51,165,014 of record NW_027472580.1, read on the forward strand.
ACAATTATAATTTAAATATCGACTGTAGTGAGCATGGTGGTACCTATCCGAACTATCCAGCGCCTGTGAATGAAATTCACGATGAAGATCACGGTTTTGGAGGTCACAAACCATTCGGAGGTGGTGGACATAAACCAGGTATTTCAAATTAATTTACAATTATCCCTAAATTAGAATTATTCGTACATTCGACAGGAGGGCATAGACCACCTTACGGTGGTAATCATAAGCCACCCTATTACGGTGGCCATCATAGACCACCTCACGGGGGTAATCACAGACCACCCCACGGTGGTAATCATAGACCACCCCACGGTGGATTTGGAGGGGGAAACCATAAACCAGGAGGAGGTAGTTTTGGATTTTTTTTTGGAGGGGGCAATAAACCCTATAGACCTCATGACGGTAATACATTTATTTATATTATTTTTTTTTAGTATGTAGTTATATTTATTCAACTAAATTAATACTTTGTGCGTAACAGACAAATTCCATCAATAGGTAATGACCAAGAGAGTAGTACAGCTGAAGATGGGCCATACAGACCTCAAAACGGAGGAGGTAAAGGCTGAATTACTTTTTAATATAATATTAGACAAGTACCCTTTTTAAAACACATTTTTTGAAAATTTAAGGTTTGAAAAACTTACATATTAGGTTGTTCAATAAAATTTTTGGCTAAAAAACTAGCTAATTTCTAAGAAACATAATTTGGAGAATAATGAAGATTTGTTAAAATCATTGATTTTTCGTTGTGTTGATTTTCTCCTTCTATACTATATAATAATTTCATTGTGGTTCTTTTGCTATATAATCATCTTTTGCTATATAATAATAAAATCTTAGCAGTAAAACTACGCGAAAACATCTTACTTTTAAAGTTACTGTAACTTTAAAATCTTCATAAAATCTTCCACCACACAGCAAAACTTTATGGAATGGATATTCCGCGTCGGCGACGATGTGGATGGCTCTGCTGAGCTATTGCCGATTGTCGTAATAGTCACATCGTTGTAAAACATCGCCAGTCATAGGTCACAAATACTCTTATGTAGCCTTTTCAGTTAATTCGTGTGGTAGCCATTTCAAAACATTTTAAACTTTTTCAATTGTAAGTAAATGTCTGAAAACAATTGATTCATCAACTGCTAAATTGTGTGGTAATCATATGAGAGCTTGATCTATATTTTCGTCCAATAAGTCTTGCAAATCATTGTTTTCAAACTTTTTTGGTCCGCTAGGCCATTTTTTATTATTAACTCACAGTATGACAAAATCACCAATTTTAAAGCATAGAAACAAAAGCCAACTATTGGGATATGTCAAAGTAGCATTAGTGTCTCAGGGTGTTTAATGGGCTTAAACAGCAAATGTTTATAAATCAAACAACAAAAATAACAAATGCAGTTTTGGTACTATGGTTAGCGCATTGGCGTGTATACAGTGAATAACCCAATAATATAAAACCGGTTGTTTTATGTAGTCAGTTTTTATGTCAATTTAATGGTTAGGTTCTTTAATAGTTGTTTACATTTACACTTCCAATATTGACCTATAGATAGCGCTGATTAATGCATGCAAGTACCCAATAGCCTGTTTTTGTTCAATTGTTAGAAAATAGAGTAATCATTGTACACACAACCTTTTTAAATTTATAGTTACACGGCAATTGAGACGCCTAGACCACTCTGGATTGATCGATAATGTATTCAATTGAAAAATAATGTAACTAATCTAATACCCTCTTAATATTTTCAATACAGAAAATGTTGAACAACCTATTATAGAACACATCTACATGGATATTTTTCTTCATTTCATTTCATCTTTAGGTGAATATAACGGACCTTTCGCGGGGATATTTCCCTCCCCACAACAATTTGCTGTAGGACTGTCAGATGGAATTCAATCATTTATCGGGACGCTTCCCGCCATAGCCCAGAGCTTTCAATCTCTGTTGCCCTCCTTCGACAACTTTCAATTACCCTCTTTGCCTCAATTTTCATTTGGAGGTATATATATATTAAAAGATACGATGATCAGTCTGGATCATTTGAGAAAAAAAACAGCTTAAACATCATGTAGTTTATTACCTATAAATAAAAACCAGTTTGATTAAATCTCAAAATATTCAGTGATCTTCGGTATGGAGAATATCAAAATTATATTTTTAAAATCAATTTCTTCTTATTCACTAAATGATTTTGTTAAAATTAAGCATATTGTGAGATGGTACTTTCAATTATTTACTATTATAAGTAGGGGCAATATAATTATTTGTCATTTAAGATCACTATATTTTCAAAATATTTTTCTTCCAAATTCATTTATTCTTGTAGGCATGCGTTTTGGATATTATTAATTTGTATAAAATGTCTAGGCTAGATTATATAAATAACATTAATAATTTAAAGTACATTCTTAACAATATATCGTATTAAACTGAAACCAGTTTCAATACAAATTCATTACCATTCAGGAAATCCAACACTGTTTCCCTCTATTTCACAAGGAGGGGGTAGTAGTAGTGGTTTGTCAAACCCTTTCAATAAACCACCTACACCTGCGACAATTACTAGTACATTTCCCCCTGTGGTAATAGCCACGACAACAGAACCAACAACGACAACCGACCCCGATGATATTATTTTTAACGATGAAATAAAACCAGTACAAGAAGATTACGACCCTATTTTAGATCGCTACCGCAACAAATTACCACCTGGTTAGTTAATGATATCGAAACCTGTCCTACTCATCATTGGTCCAGTTTAAAACATGACTAACATGTCGACATTAATTCCTAACCATTGTTTTAGGTGGACAGTACTTGGTGGTCTCCAATCCCCATTTAGGCAGTTATACTCAGGACTTAAGTGTTTTTAACCCAACTAATATCTATAACAAATTGCATCAAGGAATCCAAGGGGCATTGGAGGAATTTGCTTCCTATTTCTAATAGACTGAATAAAATTAACAGTAAGAAGAATCATGATCTGAGGTGCTTATTTTATATTTATTCCGCTACGGTTTTTATTTCATCTAATCGTTGAAACTAATTGTGCATAACGTAATAAACATTAACCCTGACTATGTGTTTATTAACTTTATGTTTGTCCATCTAATAATTAGATGTTATTCTTTTTAGGTAATGATAACAGAATATTTAGTAAATACACTAGTCGACAATATCTCAGTCAGAGTAGAAATCCAAAATACACGGACAATTTTCCCGAAGGAAGGTCATCAGGGTCAAATTTCCGATTTCCATCGTAAACTGATACAAGTTAATTATAATTATGTAATTATATTTATTATTTTTATACACTGTATAATATAACATATAGTAAGGATGTTATTTTTCATTTTTACCATTACTAGACATACACATATAGGTCTTAAAATGAAACCACAATTTATTTATTCGATGTTTTATTTATATGTTGATAATTTTAAAATAAATCGCTAAATAACATCGAGCATAATCTTGCTATTCAATAACATTTTCATAGTAGTTATGAAGAAGGTTACCAATAGACAACATAAATAATATTTTAAAACTTATTTTAAGTTGTCAAGTCCAAAATCGGTCAAGTAAATTGAATGGCCGTTTAGAAGAACCGCGCCGACTTCCAATAAAGTACATTTATGCGTTGTAAATAGGTATATACTAAAGTTAAAAATATAATTTAATCTATAAACAAAGACAACTTGAAATCTTACCTCAAAGATTTGGAATTATTGTGTTTTTCTCTTAATTGATCCAAACTAAAATACTTTTTTATTTCAGTTTCATCCAAGGGATTAACCTCTAATAGTGAAATATTATTTTCTACAATAGACTTCCTTTTATCTACAATAAATAATGAACCTTATTCTTTTGGTATTTCAATAGATCTTAATTATATCTTAAATATTAATAACATATGTTATTAATCCAAAATTCACATCTTTATTTATAAATATTATATTTAAAGTAAGGAACGAAACTTTGACAAAAGTTAGGTAACAGACTTATAAAGGAATCTCATACAATTGACATGCTTATGAAGTACAAAGACACCTGTGCCTATTAGTTAAGTGTAAATAGCATACGTCATATTTGAAATGGTATTCTAAAGACAATATTGCATAAAGTCCTTAGATTATTTGTCTACAAGGTGGTTACAATTATTCAAAAAATATATTATCAGTTTTTATAAAGTCCGGAAATTCATTTAGAAAAATTAATTTTCATCTTTCAGCTTTTCAAACTTTTCTTTTTTTCTTAAAAAATAGTATAATTTCAATAAACCATAAACTACTAAAAATATACTCTCAATTTAGAGTGATAATAAAATAGTTGGTTAATTACTAATTACAAATAAAAAATACTCACCAAGTAGTTTTATTTTTCGCATACTTCCACTACCTAAACTAGTTAATAATTGCAACTCTATTGTTGTATCCAATTGACCTACTTTTTCAGTTTTAACGAATAGAACTATTTTTCCTTTAAGTTTCAAATCACAAGAAAAAAGATTATGCACAACATTTTTAGAACTAGTTTTAATCTTTTCATTTGATAGTAAGCATACATTTTTTGACTGTTGATATCCTCGTTTTATACAATCACAGCAGTTTTTCAAACTTTCAATAGCTTCACTGCCAAGCACTGTATGTAATGAATCAGGGAATAAAATACGTGAAAGTTGTTGTTCTTGTAAAAATAAATTATAAGTGTCCTGAAAAAAAAAAGATGGAACTATTAACTAGCAATAACTAATACCAAGTCTCACCAAGTTTAAACCAATATGGAAGCTTGTTGAAAACATATAATTTATAGGATGTGTAAACAGAAAAGGTTTTAAACTTGACCATAGTGTATCATCACGTGTTAAAAATCTGGAAAATGCTGTTTCGGATGGATACTTATCCATTGTTTCATATGTCCAACCTGGGGCAAATAATGCCATAGAAAGATTATATTTAGATACTACTTCTACTGCCTTAAATAATAAGAGATGATACAATTCATTTTTTAATAGTTTGACAATGAACATTGTATATAATGTATTGTAAAAGTAGAAACAAAGCAATAAATACCTTAAAAGTGTTAAATTTTCCTCCACCAAACATATTTCTACCAAATATATCAATTCCAACAAATACATCATAACTTCTGTGACCAGCTAATTCTACAGATTTTATTAAGCTTTCTTCTTTCCAGCAATAATTCAAGAATATTCCATCACACATATCAAAAAAGCATCTGAAAATAACTCATTATTGGAATATGTTTATTTTTATGGACAAATTATTTTACTTGTTGTTTAAGTTTAATTCATCCTGCCATTTTAAATATCCACTTTCAATGACACTATCATACCATAATACAACATTTTCATAATTTGCCTTATGTACATTTTCTGTTAAGATTTTCACAAACTTTTTTAAAATGTTTGTATTTTTTACTTCATTTTCAATGTTTAATAACCAACCATCAAATCCAAAAATATTTAATATTTCAGACAAATTATATGCAAATTCAGTCATGTTATCATGATTACCAAATAATTCTTTTTCACATATTTCTTCACCTTTGCTGAATTCTGTTATAACTGTTCCTACAATAAAATATTTAAAACTGGCAAATACCTTATTAAGCTATTCCTTATCTATTTACCCAATACTTTAACACCATTTTGATGTGCAACATTTATCCAGCTTAGAGGTGGTATTGTAATAAGATGATGGCTAAAATACACAAAGTAATCAATTTGAGACCAGTTGTATAAAGAATATCCCTCTTTCGCAATTGTTTCATTAACTTCAGATAAAGGAACATACCTTAAAAAATTTATTAGTTCTAATTTTTAGTTGTCTAATTTTCTTACGAATCTGTTAAATATCCTCCTTTGTAGTCATGACAAACTAATGTTTTTGGTGTACTGTAAGAACTTAATCGGGTTCTATCACAATATTGATCCTCAGTAACATGGCAATCCACAGGTCTATTTTTAATCACCAAACCTGATCTTTTTCTTAAAGGCATAACTTTGTCTACCCACTGGGGAGGGTTTGATAAACATGATTCTAATTCTGATATATTCTTGATGGGATTACATGTAACATACTGTAATGAATTTTCCATTTAAGAATTTCACCTATTAAAAAATATGCTATAAATCATTATATTATACTTACACCACTCATCGCTTTGGTTATCACCGATAAATTACTCTACTGTATGCTTGTTATCTAATGTGGAAGTTACGAAAGTTCCATATATATATATGCATTATGATATTTTGTACTGTGGTTTAGTGATAATAGCCTTAAATAATGCAATTTATTATACTTAGTATTAAAAATGATTCTTTATAATCACAGAAAACTGTTTATAATTAAACGATATTTGAATGACAAGTCAATAGAAATAAATTTAACCACAAACATTCAAATCTGTCTATTTTGTGGTTAGTACTAACCATAGAGTAAATATTTATTATTCTATGGTACTAACCTTCAAGCATAAGCATATTATAGAGTATATTACTCTATGAACAAAAACTATTAAAATTTCATTGTATTCTATTCATAAGTTTATGAGTTATTGCCATAGAAAAGTTATTGTACTAAGAGTGACCCTATGAGTATACTATACTTTCGTTATTGTCAAAACAATGGATCAAAAACAATTTCGTGTTTTAATTTTACATTGCTTCTTGATGGGAAAAAATACTGTTCAAACGAAGCAATGGCTTGAAAAGTGTTATAAGGACTCCGCTCCATCAGAAACAACAATAAAACGTTGGTTTGCAGATTTCAGACGTGGTCGTAGAGACACGGATGATGCAGAACGCAGTGGACGTCCAAGTGAGGCGGTAACACCAGAGAACATCAAAGAAATCTATAAAATTGTTTTGAATAATCGAAAAGTGAAGTTGTGTGAGTTAGCTAAAATCATAAAGATATCAAAAGAACGTGTTGGTTTTATATTGCATGAGCATTTAACTATGAGAAAGCTCTGTTCAAAGTGGGTGCCGCTTTTTCTCACTGTTGATCAAAAACAAAAACGTGTTGATGATTCTAAGCAGTGTTTGGCCATGTTTAGACATAACAAACCGGAATTTTTGCGTCAATATGTGACAATGGCTGAAACATGGATACATTACTTCACTCAGAAATCAAAACAATCGTTACCTGAGCAGACAGCAACTGGTGAGCCTCGTCCAAAGCGTCCGAAAGCACAACAATCGGCTGGAAAGGTTATTGCCTCGGTATTTTGGGATGTGCGTGGTGTAATATTCATTGACTATCTTGAGGAGGGAAATACCATCAATAGTAAATATTATATAGCGTTATTGGAGCGTTTGAAGGCCGAAATTGCAAAGAAACGGCCGCATATGGCAAACAAAAAAATTTTGTTTCATCAAGACAACGCACCGTCTCACAAGTCAATCAAAACAATGGCAAAATTACATGAATTGAACTTTGAATTGCTCCCACATCAACCGTACTCGCCAGATTTGGCTCCCAGCGATTACTGGCTGTTTGCAGACTTTAAAAAAATGCTCACCGGTAAGAAATTTCGCTCGAATGAAGAGGTTATCGCCGAAACTGAGGCATATTTTGAGGCAAAAGATAAATCATTCTACAGAAGTGGTATTGAAATGTTAGAGCAGCGCTGGGTTAATTGTATGGCTCTTGATGGAGATTATGTTATTGAGTAAAGCCAATTTTTAACAAAAAAACGCGTTTTATATGATACGCTCGGGACTTTTAGCCCATTAATTCTTAGATTAGCAAATTTTTATTTTTATGAAGATCTATAGGTATTATATCAATAATATCAGAAAGCCTTGTGTAAACTAATTAAATTGTTAATACTAAAATATTACACATTCGTTTTTTAATATGTAGATGTATATGATATTTAAGAATGGATAATAAAATACAATATATAAAAATAATATTTTATTTTGAACACTTTATTGTTGATCTAAAAAAATAAGACTTGTATAATAAAGCTTAAAGTATATCGTATTTACAATTAATTAAAATTGCATGTAGTTTTATTCAATCCCAATATTTAATCAAACCATCCCAACCTGCCGTTATTAATTTACTAGGTTCATGAGGATGCCATAAACAACTAATACAAACACCATCATGAGCTTTCCACTTTTTATATAATTTTGTCGTCTTCCAGTCCCATATAAAGCATTTGCCATCTGCATCTCCAGAAACTAAATAAGACAGATCTGGAGAGAAGTCTAGTTGACAAGCATATCCAGCTACCATATGTCCTACAATTTAAAGTACATTAGTATTATAAAAGACAAATACACTAATTATCACATACCTGTGAAAGTTTTTTTCCTGTTTAATTTAAATCTATTTAGAGCAGAGAAAATTACAATTTTATTATCCATACTTTGGCAAGCTAACCATTTTCCTAAAAAATATATCAAAACATTTTGTATTTATTTATTTTCTCTTAGTTTTCTATATTTACCATTTGGGCTTGGCGTAACAGCTGGCATACTATGCATAGTTGGGTCAGCAATATATTTCATATCAACTGGAATATTCCATTCCCATACCCTTAGAGATTTATCATCTGAAGTTGTTACAAATCTCCTATTTTCATCAACAAATGTAATAGTATTTACAGCTCCTAAATGTCTTAAAAAATAATAAAATAAATAAGCTGTCTGCATAATTAATAAAATAAATTACCTGTCATATTCTTGTACAATATCTCCTGACCTTGTATCCCAACAAATAATTTTCTTATCAGATGTACCAGCCACAAATAAATGTTGTTTATTATAATCTGGATTGAACTTAACACAATACGGTATTTTTCTACTGGTAAATCTTGATATAACACGTCCTGTTTCCGTATCCCATAATTTTATGTATCTAAAATTGCATAACAATAATATTATATAATTATAGATAGAAAAATCTATTATAATACCTATCATAGCCAGCAGAGAGGAAATGGTTGCCACTGTTATTAAAATTAATGTCTCTAACAGCCTGCCTGTGTCCATAATATGTTCGAATGCATCTTTTTTCATTATACACTTCCCACAATTTAATCTTTGAATCCATACTACATGATAAAAATAAATGAGCCGTTTTAGGAAACCATCGAATTGCTGAAACACCTTTCGTATGGCCAGACCAAGTATGAATATGAGATTTTGGTAAGAAGCATTTTTCTGGCGGGGAATCTAAAATCAACCACTATGTTAATATAAATATAAAACAATGAATTTAATGCTCTTGCCTGATTTTAGATTAACTCCAACATCTTGAGGGGCATGTAAGAAAGAACGTCCTTGATAGTCTACAGGATCTTTGATATGTAAAACTGATTTCTCCTCAAACTGTTTTTCTTCAACTTCCTTGCCTCTTCTAGTCCTCTTTGAAACCAGTTCTTGTAATTCAGCTTGTTCTTCCTCTGTTGGTTTCATAACTCTTTGTTCGCCAATAAAACCACCCCATGGACCTAGAAATTAATTTAGATAAAATTCCAATACAATAAATACTTTGAAATATACCTAAGAAACCTTCAACATCACTAGGATCGTCATTCTTTTTTCTTTTTCTTTTATCTAATGGTCTTAAGTTTGTACTTTCAAATACTGTTTTTAAATTTGTATCTTTTGCTTCTTCTGTATTTCCAATAACTTTATGTAATCCTTTCTCATCTGTACTAACTGACGGATCAAGGGCATAACCAAAACTAGCAAAAGTTCTACGTTGATTTTCAAATTGAAATTCGCTTACATGAGCAGGCTCTATGTGCCCTTAAAATAATATAAAACAGTTAATATATTATACTTATATTAATTGGTGTCAAATTTTACCTGAGAGAATATTTCTTTCTATAGCCTCCTGTTGAGTTTTGAAAGGATTTACAGGTCCTACACTGGGAGCAAATAATTCATCAAATTTTGGATTATACTGTAGCTCTTTTGTATCAGGATGTATATGAATATTATCTTCGTCTATCGCTGGAGGTAAAACAACCGGTGTGGCACAAACTTGAAGATCTTTTTTCATAGAATACTTGGCGAGTTCAACTGGTAAAGCTTCAGTATTTTCTGGTTTGTCTGATTTCTTGCCTGATCCTTTGTCATCGACTTCTTCGTCACTGCTACTATTGTATGCTTGAAGGGATAACATTTTTGGTATATAAATAAACAAATAAGAACCAAAAATTGCTAATAAATATTGTTTTGGTTCCTATAACCTAAAAAAACTACTTAAACGTTCTTTAGTTTTTGACAATGCGTAATGGGAATTATTGGTTATGCAGCCAGCTATATACTGAAAATCTAATTTAAAACTGTAATAACATAGATAGATAATTATATATACCTACCACAGAATACAGATTTCTGTATTTTATGTTTATATTTTACAAATACAATCTAATACATATAGTTGACACATTGTCATTACATGCTATTCAAAATTATAGTGTAAAAAATATAAAAAAAAACTCAAATACAAAAAATTAAAAATACTTTTTGTTAGAATGGGTAATGGAGAAGCTAAGAATAGACAAGAAGATTCTTTAAAAGATAAATCAGTTGAAGCTGATATACCAACATATATTTCGTAAATATTTAATATTTTTATAAAACAAATAAAAACTAAATGTTTAAATAATTTTAGGAAACCTACATCAAACTTAATTTTGGCTTATTCTGAAGGTAACTACTATCCCTGTATAATTTTAGATAACGCAAGGACAATGGCTAATGGTTATTTAGTATTTTTTCTTCATAGTCAGGTCGAAACAGAAGTATTTTCAGGAAATGTTATAGGAAATTTGAAGGTTTGTATTGGAATTAATTTTCTTGCAAAATGAGATGTTTTCTTTTAATATAATCGAAGATTTATATATTTGTCATATAATATTTAGATCACATAGTATTTAATATATTAGTTTTATATCGCATAGTATTTACCATAGAGTAATATTTAGTGTTAACTTAATAAAAAAAAATTCTAATTTGTTGCGCGTTCTCACCAGGAAGGCGCTGGTTACGTCATTTCGCTGCTTTTAATTGGTTGGTTCATTGGTTAAATAATTATTACAGGCACCTGTAAAGAAAATATTTTATTAGGAAAGTATTTCATTGGTTGACGATTTCATACGTATCATGTGACTAACCCTTGACGTCACATTCTACTGACCAATTAAATTTGAAATAAAACCCAAATGTAATTTTTCAAAAACAAAAAAAATATGTATTAAAATAAAATTCTATATAAATATTATACAATATTATAAAATATCAAAAAGCTAAAATATTAGTATAATGAATATATATATATATATATATATATATATATATATATACATATAAATAAAAAATAATGAAATATAAATATATAAATAAAAAATAATGAAATATGAATATATAAATAAAAAATAATTAAATATGAATATAAAAAAGGCTGCAAATATAATCAAAATTGATTGATAGCGCTTTTTCCCTTTTTCATGTTTCTTTAGTGCTACCAATTTAAATAAGGTGCATTACAGTTTCTGTGTCTGTTAATATTTTACTTGTTCAACGCAAAAATATATTGAGGCAAGTTATAATTATTTTCACAATGTTATTGTGAAAAATGTAGATCGGATGATTAAAACGGTTAAATTATATGATATACTTTAAAATAGATAAAACACACCAAAATGTAATATTTTAAGCAGCAACCAAATATCAAATTCATCTTATTGGTCTACAAATTGTATTATTTTATTTTGTATTAATGTATTTTTTAACATCCTTATTGAAAATGTTATATCGGTTAAGAAGCTTTTAGCCAAAATTTCAATTAAAAGTATCTTGATCAATATACATTTGTTTCAAGTAAATGAACCCCTTCAAAATAATTATGTTTTTAATTGATAGCCCTTGACAAACAACTTTATAAAGGGTAACAAAACATTTTCATGTAGTATAATTACATTTACCTTCAATGTAATTTTACCATCGCCTAATTTGGACAAATTTTGGTTTTAAAGTGTGGGTAATATTTTCATGTTTTATTCTGTTGCATTCCTCTAAATAACAATATATATGAACACAAATGCTCTATATAAATAATTGTATACGTACCAGGTAAAAACAATGCTAAGTCACACACACATACTTGAACTAGTTAACTTGGGTTGTTTCTTCCAAGGAAAACGACGTATGGATTTTTTATTTCCGCATACACTGTATACATAATACTTTTGAGAATAAAGAAAGGTTATAATCAAATAATAGTGATTATAATTAAGACAAAAATGCTGGTCTATTAAACACACAAAAATGGCGTCATAAACAAACTAAAACAATCAAACACGTTATAGAAATGAGCCAATCCGATGTAGGCCAATTCAAATGAACCAATCAAAAAAGTGTCTCAGAGCCATTGGTTGGGCCACGCAAAACATTTCCTCAGTTTCTCCTATTTAAGTAAAACCTCTATCTATACTCTATGGTCTGTACTCACCAGAAAAGACGATAACGTATGAGATGAAATGTGCGTTTAGAATAAGTTATATTTGGTAGTTAAGTAATTTTGGTGAATACAATAAATATAACGTTAAATAGATAGTTTGAGTAAAACAAAAATACTTTTTTTAATTATATTAGTATATTAATAATGTCTAATTGCATTTGAACAATAAGGCAATATTTCCAGGAAGTTTTATATTGAAAATGATAATGAACGGTTAGGTTGCTGAAAAAGTTTCTGTGGATACTTAATCGATATTATACTCGTTGAAATAAAAACCTATTTCGTTATCACACCGCACACAGCTTTTAGATATACCATAACCATCTTATTCACTATTCATATAATTAAAACCTATGTAAAATATTTTTTAGGTTCTTTTAGATCGTTGCATTAGTTTTACTATCGATGGAAAATATTACGTTGGAAAGGTATTTGACATGGCAAATAACCAGAAAAATGAAGTTACCCATTTCTTCGTTTGCTGTGAAAATCAATATGTGTGGGTTTCATTTCCTTTTATATATCTAACGCAAGATCAAATGAAACAATTTTGTTAGAAATCATAATAAATATATCAATCGAAATGTATTTGTTATAATAGCTGTACTCTATAATGGCAATTATCATCATAAGAATATAAATAACATTTAGATCATTTTCAGAACATTTTACGTTAGGTGTCTGCATATATTGTGATCAATTTTTCACTTTAAAATGATTATTCAGAAAGATAGTGATTCAAAACGACATTGAATGTTTTTATCTATGATTAGCTGATCCGGCAGACTTCGTACTGACTCAATCGATAAATAAAAGATCTAGTAATCCGTAATTAATAAAAAAATGCTCGGCAGGAATGAATTTTTATTCTTATTTTCGATTAATTACATATGATGTTTCATACTTAAAAATCAGAGTTTTCCTGAAATACTGGCTATTTATAAGTTTCAATTTGATATTTGCAGGCACACACAGTTATGATTCAGTTTGTTAATCAATTTAAAGCTTTCTGATAAACTATATTTTTTGTTTTGTTTTGTGGTGCGTAAATAAACAAAGATGACGGTTTTCCGACTCGCGAACACGTGACATATAATTGTCCATGCGCGAAACAGGGAAACTCCAAGTTGATTCCGCAAACTTCCAACGACTGGCCTTTAGATTTACGAGATTTATTTATGGTCATTGCAAAGGCCAGACGCACTGGAAATTGTAAACGTTTAAAATCGAATGGTAAATCCGTTGGAATCATTGGTATACGCGGGATAAAGACATCTTCTCCTTTGTATTTTCCCTTTATGATTGTTGCCTCAATGACGTTATTCATCATCTTTTTTACAGCCATTGTTGTTCCATTGCACAGTCGAGGTTGATTAATGTTACGCAGCATAATGACAACTGATGCTACTTTTAACTGCTAATTGTGAGGTGGTAATCCAAGCAATTCTCGTGAATTTAAAATCTCCGTGGGATAGTTGACTAAGTCGTCCCGGTTCATAACGGTGTCGACTGAGGAAACCATCTGTCCCGGAAGAAAATTCTGAGTGGTCGCATTGAGATGCTCGACAATCTCGAATCCTCGTTTTTTTTCCTCCTGACCATTTTCTAAATAGACTGCCTAATGGACTACTGTAGGGTCTCTTTCATGGATCCCAAATGAAAAGATACGCCAAATTGCTTCGTTGCTACTTACATAGCGACCCATCTGGTACTGTGATATTTCGTCATTTACATTGGTTACAGCGAAGAGTTCCATATTGATGTGAGTCTCAAAGGCTTTGGATAATAATGGCGAGTATGGCACGATCCAACGATTGTCTACATCAATATTTTGTCCTCTTACCTTCACAACTACCGATCGCCGACGATACAATGGGTATCCACGTTATGGTTTTAGCAATCAGGCCTCTTAGGTATCGCTTGGAACACTTACCGTCAGCCATACAGTGTGAATTGTAGTTGAAAACTCCGCAAGGTCCATGTATCATGTGTTTGGTAACTACTGCATGCAATTTTAGGTCAACTGTGGGAAAGTGGGCATAAAATTGTCTTGTATAATATGTGTAGCATCAAATGATGTCATCTGGAAACAGCTGTTATATTTCTGAATGTTGGCCAAAAAGTGCTTAGAATCATTTCCAATCCCAGAAACTAAAGAGCGTAAAGGATCTGGTGGTGGGACCAATTGTGGCAATTTTACTTTGCCTCCAGCACAACATAATCCAGTAGATTCACAACTGTATTTTAACGCCTTGCAATGTTTACAAATTATTGTCATTTTCCCAATTGTTACCGATTTATCGGCACAATAATCTATTGCTGCATCATAGTGGAATGCAGCTCGTCCCAGGATCACAGAAGCACTGTTTCTACGGAATCGCTCAATTTCATTATGTCGTTCTCGCTGTTGTTGTGTTTGATGTGCATAAACTCGTTGCATTCTAAGCCTATCTACTTCATTGTCACTCTCTAAAGAACGCAATTCTAACATAGCTATACGACTATTTTCTTGATCTGTCTCTCTCTGGTCATCAGTGCGGTTAGCACATGAGGTAGCTCTTCGCACATTTGATTGTCTGCGACGACCTAAGTCAGTCTTCGCCTCGGCATCGTAAATTGTAATTAATCAAAGTGAGAAAAGATCTCACGCACAAAAAAGGGCACATAATTTGAAATGTCACTATCACAAAGGATCACCGAAGTTAAGAAAGTTCTCGCGCACGTAGATTGTCGGATTCGATCCTCGACATCAAAGGAAAAACAAAATTGTTGTTTTTATTTAAATTCGAGCATTTTCATATTTATTCACCTTTTAAACCTTCCCTGGACTTCCATAAATAATTCAAGACCAAAATTATTCAAATCGCTCCAGCCGTTCTCGAGTTTTAGAAAGAGAAATAGAGATTTAACTTTATAGCAAATTTTAGGGAAATGTTTCGCAACGTCAGAGATGTAGAAGTCGTTTCATTTAACTTATTACTTGTTTTAATCGCCATGCTGTGAGCCGCTACGGATCCGATTGGTTCACTTCGTCTCTATAGCGCCTTTATTGTTTATTTGTTTTTCAGCCGCCATTTTCATAGTGCCTAACACATAGAAAAACCCTAATCTAAGGAGCAGTGAATCTAGATTCTTATAAAATTTAAAGATTAAGTTATTAGTTCATTGGTATTAATTAAATAGTGCTTAAATTTCAATGACATTGAGTGAATTAAAAATTTAATAATCACCTTTTGTATTATTTTTAATTTATTTCATTAAAGAAAAAAATGTGTAATTATCCGAATACATATATTGGCTTAAGGTTACTTCAAGATAGATCATCAGGATAATTTGGATTTTTTTGGGTCTATTAGAGTTTATGGATTGAAGAATATAGATCCTTCGGCTAGTATGATTGACAAATCATTTAAAGCGCTCACAACTTAATTTTTTTCAGCTCATTTGCCTTTAGGAAATTGTGAAGAGGATTAACTCCATACTAATGTTGAAAGAGTTGAGAAATTGCAACTTCACTTTATACCTTCAATTGCAGATGTTTCTATATGAACAAACGAGGCAAGCCAATATCACATTCCCTGGAAAATTATTTTATTATACTGTCAGTGGTTCTTTGAGCTATCTTTTTATTTTATCTCACGATATTGTCACGTCGATAATATAACACATTTTTATCAAATATCTTTTGAAAAATGTAAATTTAAACCCTTTTAATTGTACACTATTTAATGACTTTTCAGATTTTCCAATGTGTGATTTCAGTATAAGAATATAAAAGGCCAGAACTATAATAGATCCTATTAAGTTCATGGCACTAAACAAATATGAAAAAGGGAACAAATAGGAGAGATCATTTTGATTTATTCCAAAGCTCTTTGTCTATGATAATATTTGTATTTTATAGATATATTTATTTTTATACTATATTTTTATTTTATACATAATTTGCAGTTTTACAGATTATATTTATTTCATTCATTGAATTTTATTTAATAAATTTATTTCATAAATTGAATTGTTTTTTATTGGTGAATTGGTGACGTCAGAGCTTTCACGTGTCAAATTTTATCTAAAGGTTATTCAAATGCCTTCACAGTAAAATGTTTTCCTTACAGGTGCCTATAATCGAGATTTAAATTGACCAATCAAATTACTTGAATGGCCGTATTAACCTCATCTAGATATTGGGCAAAGCAAAAGTTTTCTCCAGGGCCTCCTATTGAGTTTTCTCTCTACTACTATATGATAGACAGTCCGCAGCCAGGATGGTATTACTTGCGTGTTATAACAACCCCTTTCTAAAGACCAAGGTCGTGGTCGATGATCTGTCTGAATAGCTTATAGTTATTGTAAAGTTATTTTTAAAAATATCGCCTGTACATTCGTCGGTATGCCTTTAATGCTCCTCAGAGTGGTACTGTGTCTACCCAAATTTACGTGGTATACCCCGTATGAAATGGTTTTTCAAGTTTTATTCAAGATAAGATATTACAATCTAGTTTTGGTGGCCATGCAACTTTAATTTTGATGAATGTGCCGGGAATCTGCAGGTCCAATTAAAACATGGATGTCTTGTCCTGTTTCCTTCATTTAATCCTGTTAATTAGTTAAATTTTTATCTGTAGACATCTGCAGTAACTATTCTATTCAGTTTTCTTAACTGCCAGTTCATTACACCTTGCTGGTCTCATCATATACATAGTAAGATTCTATAACCATGAACATCATGAAGTGCATGCCTCGCATTGACTTACTTATAGTCTTTCGTCATGCTATCCTCGTTGTAGATCCACTCTGATACCACATTTTTATCAGTTATAATTCAGTTGACAGCGTTTTATCGCCTTCAGTAACAGATTTCTTCAAATCAAACAACACAAATAATAAATTTCGAAAATGCAATATTGAGTGTTCAGTGATTATATTCTTTCTACACCGAATAACTCAATAATACTCAATAAAAATTTGTTATTTGATGTAGATACATGTTCAAAGCATCGTATTTAATAGTGGTTTACAGTGATATTCATTTTCACAAATAGATTATCCTGATAAATACATACAAGTACATCTGAGAATAAATTGTATTCTGAGAAATTATTGAGCAACTTGAACATGAAAAAATGTTTTGGCGCCATTATATCGATGTTAAAAACTACTTGATAACATAAAGTTATTTTCTTTATACATCCTGTTTTCAATATTTTCAGTTTATGTAAGTCGATTTCTTATAGTAGCTATTGTGCTAATTTTAGAACATCTTGTTGGAGACATTATCGAATGTCCAATGTCCAGTTGCTTTATTTAGACAAGAAAAAAATATCGTGAATGATGAACGGAAATGTCGAACAAACAAATGCGTGAGTGAATGGTGGTCATATAATAGACGTACTAAAAAAAGTTCCATTCATGGAATTGAACGATATACGCTGTCTAAAAATATTATTGCACTTCCATGTCATTTATTTTATTGTATATCACTGATGGGGCTTTTAACCTGTTTTTTGGCCCACAAACAATGTATAACTATTAAAACTAATTATAATTACAAACTTTATGATGACTATCCTAATACAGTTTTAAAATATTTTATTACATTAGAATTTCGTTACCTTAACCTTACTCTTAAGACTAAACAAATGTGAATTTGTATCTAACCTAACAAATTAATATTTATATACCGCATTTTATATCTAAAAGTGGAACATACTCAACACCTTAATAGGATGCCTTTCAAAACATAAATACTGTTAGAAAACAGAAACTATTCATCACAATCTGCATATTATTGTCTATACCATAAATTATTCTACCTGCACTTCCCATTCGCTCAAGTAGGTACATTTTTATTGTTTATTAAGTTTTCGTCTTCAACTTATTATTTTCTATGTACTATTGCAGTTGGTTGGAATTAAGTATTCATATCTTCATTTTTGCTATAGAAAAGTAGAAATGTTAGTACGTAGAAAATTTTGATTTAGGAATTTCTCTTCCACCCAAACATAACAACAAGGCAGAACATTTTCAATAATTCTTCAGCACGCTAGGTAATATATTTACTGACGGAATTGGCAACAGCAAAGGACTGAAGAGAATAAAAGAGCTTAAAGAACTAATCCAAAATGAACAAAACCAAGGCATTCAAGAATACCTAGAGAATTTGACACCAACTGAGGCTACAGAGTATTCGTAGTGAAAAGCAACAAAATAGCTTAAGAGACCCCAGCAGCATAACCCACCTATTAAAACAAACGAAAATAATTGGGCTAGAAGCATTAAAGAGAAGTTCGACATTCTCTCAAAACACTTAAAAATGTTTTTAAACCTTTTCAATCTCAGCTACATAAAGATGACGAAAATAAAATTACTAGCTTCGCCATATCAAATGGCGAATCAACCGCACGAGAAATTAATGGTCAAAAAAGTCAAACAAACAATAATGAGAGATATTAGTATTAAAAAAGCTCCTAGTTATGACTTAATTACTGGTAAAATTTTAAAAGAACTATCAGAAAAGGGTATAAAACTATTAACATTTATATTTAATGCTTTGCTACGAACTAATTACTTCCCTAGCATCTGGAAAGTAGCTAAAATATTAATGATTCTTAAACAAGGAAACATACCAGAAGATGTGATCTCCTACCGGCCTATAAGTTTATTAGCGATAATCTCGAAAGTTTTCGAGAAATTATATATAAAAAACTAAACTATATAATAGAAAAGAGAAAAATTATTCCAGAACATCAGTTTGGGTTTCGCATAAGCATGGGACTATAGAACAAGTACATAGACTTGTAAACCAAATAAACACTGACTTAAATGCCAAAAGATATTGTTCGGCTGCTTTTGTAGATATATCTCAGGCTTTTGACATATTATGGTTGAAAACATGGTGCATTAAAGCCAATGAAACAAAATCCAACCATGTAACCTTTACCCTGCGTAGAAGAACATGGTCACCAGTGAATATCAATCATCGTCAACTCCCCCAAGCAGAGCATGTTAAATATCTTGGTATGCACTTAAATCGACGCCTAACCTGGAAGAAGCACATACTCTCTAAACGAAAACAACTTGGACTTTAATGGACTTTAACTTGAAATTATATCAAATGTATTGGCTCATCGGGCGCAAATCCAAGTTATTATTAGATAACAAGGTATTGCTGTACGAGGCTATACTCAAGCCTAGTTGGTCATATGGAATCCAACTATGGGATACCGCTGGCAAATCTAATATATCCATCATTTAACGGTTCTAGAACAAAGTGTTGCGTGCCATTGTTGATGATCCGTAGTATATTTCAAATAAAGTGATACAACGCGATATTCCTCTTGAACCTATAACGAATGTAATTCAACGTGTTTGTGTGAAGTACTTCGAAAGAGTGTCAGTGCATCCCAACATATTCGCTAACCAGCTAAATATGCGATGTGATAGTGAAGTGCGTAGACTAAAACATTTACACACCACCTGATCTGATTATTGGACATATATAGACTTTAGAATAAGACTAATTAATTAAGATAATATTTTATACAGGAGATCGCTTAATGAAATCATTTTGTATATGCCATGTATATATAATATAGGCATAAGAAATACTTATTGCCTATAGGGCAGATTGTTGAATCACAAAGAGTAAAAAAAGGATTTTCTCTTAAATAGTTAGGATTTGGTTAGATATATCTCCTTCAGTCAATACGAAAGTAAAATGGTATTAAAATATCAAAATTAACAAACTTTCAACTAAACATTAAAGACTACCAATTTGAAAATGATTTAATTTGAAATAGTATGTACAACCTTTAAAACCCCATGATTACCCAAAAATTTTTTTAAATGCATCTTACATGATAGAATATATTTCTAGGCTATAGAATTTGCTCCACCTCTAAGAGTTCTCCCAGTTACATTAATTTATTGTTTGCTCATCTGTGATTAAAACCATTATCAGAGAAAAACATTACTACAATAAAACAACAAACAAAATATAAGAGATCAGCTTGTCGTGCAGCTTCTGAAATTGAACCTCTGACAAGCTATCAAAATTTTGATATATTTTGTTATAATTATTTTTTTTATTAATTATATCTTACATTAAATATGCTTAATACAATCTTAATTTTCATCAATAACATCAGTCAAACATAAATATGTATTTACCAAAAAAATTAAATGAGGAATGTTGAATTCTTTCTCTACCATCAGTGCACCATTTCTGTTACATACAGTTAAATACAGTTAAAGTTATAAAGGGAGATTGAATATAGTTCTTATCTAATTAGACTTTGGGAATTTAATAACTATTCGAAAAACTAATAGGAAAAGTGGACCTCTGAATAATTAGAATGAGATTTGTAAAAAATTATTAAATTAATAAGATATTACTTCTCAAACATTGAATGGTTGTAATATTTCCAAATCTTAAATAGAAAGTAATTGTTCGAATAAAACGTAAAACATTGCGTTAAAAGCTTTCAAAAAAATTTGAAACGAACTGTGTTTATTTGCAGATTACTTTCTGATCATGTAAAATTAACAAATCACACTGAAATTGCATGCCATTAGTTAAATAATAAATGCCCACATATCTCCGAACTTTAAATTTTTTAGCACAAAAGCTACACAGGATTATATTATTTTCAGAAACTGTTCTTAAATAAACATATATTCCAAATGCATCTGGAAGTGCCAGAAAATCCTATGTGGCATCATTTGCAAGTATTTCATTAATTTAATTAAATGTGAAACCTAGGGCATTCTCAACACTTAAACCTATTTCGGCTGAGGCTTTAGGGGAGAGTCTTGGGACCACTTTTATATCTGCTCTATACTGCTGATATCCCAACAACAAATGAAATAGTACTTCACTCATTTGCCGACAATACAGTTATCATGGCAAAAGATGTCTTTCTGTCTAAAGCTGTGGAAAAACTTGTCGGTTGTCTGATTCTTCAAGTAGAACTAGCTAAATACGTCGGAATATATCTCGATGGTAGGTTAAATTGGAAACATCATGTTAGGCAAAGAGCCGAGCAGTTTAGACTTAAAGTCAACCAACTGTATCGTGATTAATCGGAAGATATTCCCAACTTGACCTAAAATCAAAGAGATTGGTTTATCAGTCAATCATAAAGCCAATTTGGACCTATGGGGGGCAAATATGGGGTTGTATAAAACCAGGCTCTGCGGTTAATTACCAATGCTTAGTGGTACGTAACCAATGAAGACCTCCGAAGAAGCTGTACAATGACCTCGAAATCAAATGGATACACGAAGTGGTCCAAGATTTCACCTTAAAACATGAAATAAAATTGCTATATCACAGCAACGTGGAAGCAATACAGCTACTGGACAACACGCAGGAAATCAGAAAATTGAGGCGAACTAAACCACACGTTTAGTGTTGTGTTGTTTGTGTTTAGTGTTTAGTGTAGTAACTTGTTTAGTGTATAACTGTATTCTTAAACTTAGTTTAAGTAGATTAGTTTTATTTATTTTGGGAAATACAACTGATGTATTAATCCCGTACTCGCCTTGCTTGTGTATTAATGCAACTACAGTAACAGAACAGTAGTATCAAAGATCAAAATTTCTTAAAATTAATTTTTGCGAAAATTATTATGCTTAGTCAATATATCAATAGCATAGATCTGATCTAGACATCGTTCCAAGGTCAATATATCAATATATTGGATGTTATTGAATGATGCGCCATGAATATGACATTCCCTTTAGTAATAAGACATTTCCGTTTATTTCGCGGTCATATGAGCTATTTTTCATATTCATTTTTTGATGATAGGTAAGTATAATTCCTTTAATTATTACTTTTTTAAATGTAAACTAGTATTTTGCAAAAAAATAGAATAAATAAATTTTTGTAGCTGTTATTTTGCGTAGTTCCTTCTTTAATAACACTTTTTTCTAAATTGAATAGAAGTCTATTCAAGTCGGTTTCGAGAAATATCTGTGAGTGGATATCCAGCTAATTTTTTCTTTTTCTTTTAATATTTTTTAAACTGCTTTTTGAGAGGCTCAAATTCAACGCATTTAGCTTTTTTTGGGGTCGTTTGCGTTGCACACTCTGGCGTTATGTATGGTGTATATAGTGTGTAGGTAATATTCATATCTTAAAACTTACTTTTAATTTTATTATGATGTAACAGAAAAAAGTTCTACAGGACGTTATAAATGTAATATGTGATGTCCGGTAAACCAGCTATAAGTAGAACGAGTAGTATAAGAGTTTTCAAAATGACTTTGAAGACGTTGAAGTTGACACGCTCGTTCGGAGAAATTAACCGGTTAAAACGCGAAAATGAAAGAATTCACTCTTAATGATCACAACTGAAGACATTTTTGATGATGTTGTCGAATCAGTTGCAAAAGTTATTGCCAGACCAATGACCATGAGATATATTACAGCAAGATTAGTTCATGAACTGTTGGCAATAAACGACAAGGTCCTCCCAGCCTTCATATTCATCAGGCATGGCCCGGTGTTACTTTTCTCTTTTTTGGTGGATCATTGGATCATAATATTTCGATTGATTTGATTTTTATTTGAATTACATGATAATATTCTCTCTTGTGTTACAGTATATATATATATATATATATATATATGTATATATATATATATATATATATATGTATATATATACATATATATATATATATATATATATATATATATATATATATATATATATATATATATATATATATATATATATATATATGGCTAAGATATGGTCATAGGGGATATAAATTATAGCAATGCTTATTTTCTGTTAAAGAAAACACGCAACTTTTCTATTGTTCTATTTGTGTAATTGATATTTATGTACGGATAAATTTTTTGTCAGTATAAGCCAAAATCTTTTCAATAATAATTTTTGTAATATTGCTAGTTGCACTTGTATAGGGAATTGTAACAGGAATTGTAATTTTATTATGTAGCAGGTCTTATTTTCATTACGGTGTTAATATGCTGGCATCTTGTGAGTAAAATATTTATTAATCAAGTTGTTATGTATTTTTTAACAAAAGAAATGGATTTTTGGACGATTCCCGTTTAAATTTACATGTTAGCGTGTTTCTGAATATTTGAACTTCCGTTTCTGTTTTTTCTTCCTTTTCCATAAGAGTAAATACGGCGCTTATACTCATGTTAGTAAAATATTTTCGCTATAACTATGTATAGTCCGTACAATAAAACGGCCAATGCACGTCATAGACAACCTCTAATATATTGCCAATTGCAATTTGTAAAAATGTAAAATTCGTTTTAAACTTTTTCGTTTCATTCTAATTTTCTTCTAGTTGAAAAGTGATAGAATGCTGTCGGATGCGTCGGAATATGCAACCGGATCAGCCTATAAAATTCGATTTGGATTAAATAAAATAGAAATAAAATAAATGAAAATATAAATATATAGATAATAATAAAATAAAATATCGTGGAAATTTGGGTAAAAATAGTTATTCAAAATGTTATCAATAACACACTGCCGAGCAAATATATATTGATAATCAAAAATAATTTTGCTACAATATGATAAGTTGTCCAGAAGCGATAACGACGATCTTTAGAAATCCCTTTGATCGTTTTTAAGAGGGAAGTGTTATATCGCTCGTCTCAAACCCGGTCCTGCAGGAAAAAACGGTGCATATATGTCAGACTGAGAAATGTGATGAGTGAGGTGTATTGATTTAGAGTTTTGTTTACATTAGAATAGGATTGAAGAAAAATGGATTTAAAATAGGATAGATGTTATTTTGGTTGTTTTAAAATCTACACCTTTCGTATCTTACGTATATATTATTCAGTAATTGCTTCTGAATATTTGTTCATTTTGTATGACCCATTTTTTATCAATCTAATGACTAGATCTCTGTCATTTTAATGTTTCTGATGCAGAAGTTATTATCGCGTTTAGATAACTTTGATAGGGGTGAGCGGGTTATCAGTACTTCCTTTTGCTGTTGTCATATTTTCCACTAACCGGTACTACGAGTTAACGCTTCATTCAATTTGATCTTTTCTCATAACGATTGTAAGAATAACGATTTAAAAGACATTAATTATACCCTATCTGTCGCCTTCTAGAGTAAATCATTGTAATTTTATGGCATGCGTTATCGGAAACGAATAAATGTGTATCAATTATATAATATATTAGTCATAAAATATAGTTAAAATGTTTTGATAGAGCAACATTTTAGATCATATTAATATATTTGCAAAAGTTTTCACCGTTTAGTATATTCACTTCGTTTAAAAGCCAGGAAATGGCCAACTCTATACTGGAGTGGAAGATATTAAATATCTTCGCTTGGCTTTAGGCGGACATTTAACTTGGTGTACATTTTTGCAAAACGAAAGAAATATTTATACTTAAAGTAAAGTTTATCGGTCCCAAATCAAAGTTATTCTTAAATAATAAGATATTACTGTAAGATTCAACTGTGGGGTACTCAGTAGAAGCGTTACTGATGGTTTTCCAACCACAAGGAACTTTCCTTCAATTACCACTATTCTCCTTTCAGGAGGGTGTCACTACTCGACAAACGCCCAGTCCAGGCAGGGTCCCAACAGAAAATCAACTAAACGCTCCCCGACGTACCTTTGCAAATATATAGTAACTCTCCATATCATTCTTAAATTGTCTTTAGATGATCAACTCAAGCGATCCACAATGGCACGATAGCAACGCAACAATATAACACAGAAAAACTGGATATGATATAACATAAATAACACCATCTGTGGTAAATCCAGCAACATAAATTCAGATTTCTAGGTATTGTCTTTGAGGAAAAATTATTTAATTCGTTATTTTTGTATCATGTTATAACAGGTCAATAAAAAAAAGTCCCGGCCTGACACATAGATGGCGCTACTATAAATCCATATGTTTTTTAGTTAGCCCTAACCCTCAAAAGATGCGTGTATACATTTGACAGCTATCGGATCATTAGTTTGTGAATTATAGGATTTTGAGTCAAGCAACTTTTGTTATTGTGAAAAAAATGGATAAAAAGGAATTTCCCGTGTTGATAAAATATTGCGTTTAAGTTAATTCTAGTAGTGCCATTTATGTGTCAGGCCGGGGACTTTTCAGTTAACTTACAAATTTAATTCTCCATGTTCTAATAAGTTTGTGATTAAAATTAGAAGTTAAAAATGATTCCTATATTTTTTTGTAACAAAACAATTTTCAATAGTAACGCATTACATTTTGTCAAAACTAATACATATTATTCCAATATTGTTCTAACCTTTTGATGGCTTTATTTTAAAATGAATTGATTTTGAAGGTCACTATGGTTGGTTCTAACATTTGTCATCTAGTCTGCTAACGATCTTCTTCATTCAGGTGTGTGCTACTAAAACCATTTTATTTTACTTGAATGAATTATACGTATAATACAGATAATTGATGTTCAAATTTCTTTATAAATTTGTAAACTGCCAAATGTAAGCAATCAGAACGTTCGGCTTCTTTGGTATATTTACAATTGCGTTCCAATTCAGCGTACTATCAAAAGTTTCATTGACATATTGGTCAAGCCTAATAAGTAGTAAATTACTAGTTGGAACATTTGACATGTATGATTTAAAGATTTGTACTATTCAGAATTATATGGACCTGTTAATGATGCAATTTATATGTCACACAAGAGAATTAAGAAATTATATGTTATTAGGAATACATAATAAAATATGTGTCATTGAGAAGGTTTCAAGATCTTTAATATTTACTGGATAATATACTAGAATATACTGGATTGAAAGAAAATATTTTATATTTATTTATTATATTTGAAATTTAATGATGGTTTATTTTGTGATATTTATTGCAAATTTCCTAAACCAGAAATTAAACCCTTTACCAGCAAATCACCATTGATCACAGGTAAAAAGGGCTTAAGTATTTAAACGCTTAGGTACCCAACTGGATATTCCTATTTCTCTTTTGTAACATAATATACCTAAGAGTACGGATTACTCCTGACCAATGGTCCTTATATTTAAATGCTATCATTCTTCACGTAGTCCAATTATTTTGTTTTCTTATGTATTGCTTGGTGGACGTGGCTTCTGTGTTTAGTGCATAGAGAAAAAGAATGTCATTTTTTTGTGTATTTTTCAAATAACGTACTGATGTTGCTAATGGTAAGTAATATTTTTCAAATATCCTCACTATTCACAAGTTTCTTTTGTATATTTTTTTTTAAATTAATTGTTATTTTAATTATTGTCGAGAAAATGTTGAGCTAGTACAAAATATTTCATCAATTATTTTATTCGTTTTTAAATTATTTTAGTTTTATTATTAATGCTTCAAATTTTTATAAGTAATATTTACGAGATATCAAAATTTTTTATAAATAAAAAAAAATTAAGAAAATAACATTCATTACAAATGTTTCAATAATTATTTTTTATATATTATATTTTGTATTGAAATTAGTATGATTATTCATAAATATAAAAACATATTAACAAATATTTTATAATGTGTAGATAGCATTTAGTTAATGTTACTTTGATATTAATGGTTAGATAACAAATAAAAATATTACACTTAATTGTCAATTTATTGTTTAATTATAATACATATATGCCATTCAATCATATAATTTTTTTTAAAATTATTATTTTTAAATTAATTATAATTAAATAAGTTCTTGTAAATGTTGTCTTATATTTAAAAGTGTTTAATATTTTGTAAAAAAGAACAACATTTTTCATGATTAATTCGCAGTTCATTCGCAAGTATTTAATGTAAACTTGAAGTAGGTCTATATTTTGGTTATTCTTTTTTAGTATTTGTTACAGTTGAAATTAAGTTTACAGTACGAAAGTTTGATAATAGATATTATTGAGTTACTCGGGCTTTTCAAAAATACAGCTGTTCAAGTGTTAGTGCAAATGAATTAATTTACAAGCGTGCTGTTACGTGTCGAATGCAACAGACACATAATATGGGCCGTCTATTAGGTATTACTACACTTTCTATTCGGACTACTCTTTTATAGCATTAGAGTTATAATTACTTTTTATAACGTTTTACATTAGTATATCAATCGATAGTAGGACGAGACGGCACTAAACTTAATTCCGTGACTATTTGGATCTATAAGGTGGCGGCAATATTGTCTGGCGCTTGTTATTACATAATGCACAGTAGTCTGTTACATAATACAAGCAGTATGATAAAAAAACTAACAAAATAGGTCTTCGTAAGGACTTCAATTTTGGCTGAAAACATATCTAGTCCCAAGGCATATTTTTGGGCGAATGGTTATGTTAAGAAGCATAATTTTACGTGAATATTGTTCAAACCACTCTAGGTTGACCAAGTAGTAATGTATCCATAACAAGTTGCTGTTTAATGAACGTGTTTCACTAAGCTTTATTCATTATTCTTGAATAATATTTTATGAAAAATTTTAAGATGTTTTAACCTAATCATGAAAAAATAAAAGAGTTTCAATAAAAGTAAGTAAAATAAAAGTTTGTGTGAGTTTCACAAGACACTCGATTTGATTATTTTAAGTATGAGTCCTAGTTCAGTATAATCCTGGAGGTGCAGTACTTTGGCGATAATATGACAATGTTTTCATATGTCTTGTTGCGAATTTCTTAATTGCCTCTATGATAGTTGGATCCGAAATCTCGGTATAAATAATTGTTCCTATAGTACCTGGGTACCTTCACAAAACTCTTCAGGACTTTATTCTGAAATACTTATATTATGTCCTTATTTGGGTCCATATAATACTTGCTTGTACAGCATCAAGTTTTATACTAATAATTTTAAATATGTAATGTGTGTATGTAAATATGTATATAATTTTTATCATGTAATGATGTATCATGTACATCAATACCCAAAACACTACCTCGTAGGTACACCTGCGTTGTTGAGTGAGCTTCTTCTTATTTGTAAGTATCCTTTTTGAGATGTAGGAGTTGAAGAATGTATTGCACCGAGAAAATTTTATGGAGTCCCTTAATGACAGATTTTTTCGAAAGCAAACTTTTTCCAATAATGCATTAATTCTTAATATTCTATATTATATGTTAATCTATATTTTTGGATATTTTTTCAGAGTGTATAATACATTTTTGTCAGTTTCAGTTATGTGTTGAAATTTACACTTTTTTACTTGTGGGTAGGTGAAAACTTATGAATCATTCACTTTGATATTTAATTTTATTATGCGACCATACCAAATTCCTTACTCAGATGAATGAATGAATGTGAAAGTTAATTAATAATACCTAAAACTATTTAGTATATTAAATTATATTTAATCTGGGCGTATTTCTAAAATCAGATTTTTTGTTAACAATTATTCAGATTTAGTTATTTTTTTACTAGCATTTTACATGAATGAATGACTCAATATAATTGAAACATGATGAGTCATAGGTTATAAGTAGTAATAAGCTCGTGCTTCCTGAAATTTGCACAAAATTTAAAGTTAAATCTGAACTTTTAGATAGACAAATTTTCTGGTAAAAATTACAGTTTTATCAAATTTAAAGATACCAATTAATTTGTTAAACACATATCGAAGTAACGATGGTTATAAGAAAATGTTTATTTAATGTATTGTGAATAGTGAACACCTTGACAATTAGAAGAAAAACCTTGAAATATTATTTTTAGATATTAAAAGATTTAGTAGATGTCTACATAAATGTTTATCTTTTACATCATCAAATTTTGCATCTGAAAATGTTTGTTGTGAAATAGATCAAAATAACTGAAAACTAAGGACTATCTTATCGTATCATATTCTATCCGGGTAGTTAATAAAATGAAACACATCGATTTTAATATAAAATGCACTGAAATAAGTAGGAGGATCTACATATATAGTTATATAACATATTTTATTACATATTTAGGTATAATGTGGGTGGAAAAGTGCTACAATGTTCTTTGAATTAAGTTAGTTGTACCTGTAGGTGTACGCAAACAAACTAACGGGCTTTAAAATACATTTAATACCATCTAAATTATTTGTTATGTGATCGCTGGAAGAGTAAGGAACAACATTTGGTTTACTAAAAATAGATCATCATTTGCTCGGTTAACAGAACAAGTGTAATATATATATTTTTGAGAATCTGATGCAGAAAATAGTACTTAATAGTATATCTCGGTCTGTCTCAAATGTACAATTATGCCAAAATCTATTAGGCATTGAAAGTATTATTAATTAGTATAATTAATATAAAACTGAAATAATATATTTTAAAAATCACTCATCATTAGTTACTACTTTTGAGCAAGATACGAATTATGTGTCGAATGAACTCATCGTCTTTAGGTGCAATTAATGAAACGATTATTTTTTAATAATCTTCGTAAGTATGAAATTCTGGTGCCATTGATCTGAAGAAGAAGTGGTAGTTGGATAGGGAAACATTAGGATAATAGGGCGGGTGTGACAGGACTTTATATACGCAGCAATTGTTTCATTCCATACATTCATTCATTCGAATTGAAATTGATGTCGATAATACGTCGAATTTAACCCAAAACATTTTGTGTTCAATAAGCAATTTCAATGATCACCAAATTATCTGATTTTTGAAGTAACTGAGGCGAGTTTTCATTGACAAAATAATTCTTCTATTCTTCCTTACATTCTTCAATTCTATCGATTTTATGGGTCGTTTTTTGTGTTCAATCAAATCAAAAACAATTTCATTAAAAACCGTGAACTATTTTTAATGCGTTTTTTCGACTTAAGTATGATTTTTGCTAAAATAATAAGAAGAAAGCACTTTAAGTGTTACTCACTATCATGTCAGAAACACTTTATATGACAAGAAATCCGCAAAATTAATAAATTTAAATTAATTAAATTAAACAAATTAATTGAATTAAGAGAATCTAATCTAACCATGATTTTTTTCTCTTGATATTTTTATAGATCAATTTTTCATTATCTGTTACTATTCGAAGCAGAAATGACTTCTTTTCAGACCTTTGAACCAGTATTTCACTGAGAATTTTTGTGTTTTCTAATTGCTTGTCATTCATCATCTTCTCGTCTTTTGGATCTTTCTCTTCGTTTGTAATTATTTACAAATTGTGATTCGGCTTACATGCAATTGTTTTACCAATTGTTCTACTAATTCTGCATCTTCAAACGACTTCTTTTTCTTCGGCCTACCCGAATTTTCCGTGTCTTGAACGTAGAAATTACCATATTTGAATTGTTGAAAGCACGTTTCTAATCTTCTTACTATTGGAAGTAAGACTCTACCAATATACGATAATAATATATACAATACAATACAATATACTTCAGTTTCCTTTTCTTCTGATGAAACAGGAAATGTAATGCTCAACTCGACATTTTCAAAAAAATATAAATCTATAACGCTGTTATTTTGGCGGAACGTAAGATATAGAGTTTTGAGGTTAATATCAGTAGAATAAAATCACATGCGTGGGGACAAACCGCAAAGTAATTACCGAAACACTTGGTATATCTTAACATACAAAACGGAAAATTTTACTAATTTACATATATTGCCAATTTACATGTGGACATAAAGATCGGTTTAGTTAGCTACGTTAACAATGATCTAAGAGATGAAGGAACTTCCGTTCGTTCGCAGATGTTGTTTCGAGACATTAAATATTCTTAGTGAGTTTTTAGGTTCTTATTATTAAAAAACACTGTAAAATATAATTAAATAATGTATGATGTTAATATTATGTCAAAAATTAAGTACGCAAATTTACAGTATGATAGAGAATCCTAATGAAATAATATAGAATTCTATAGAATTCTAATTCTATTAATATAGAAGTTTTTATACTATTTTTTAGTATTGGTAATAGAGAAAAAATTAAGTTTATGATTTATTGACATAAAAATCTTTCAGAAACGTAACTAAAATTAAATATATAAATAAAAATTATAGTATATTCTAGATGTGACAACATTAACAAAATTATCAAGGTGGGGTTACAATTTTCAAAGTTCACATAAGGCCAGAAAAATGTAACAAGTTATCTATTTCTTTTATTATTTACATTATTTATTCCTCTATTTACGTTTAAAAGTTAAGTATTTACGTTAAGAAGAAGTTGCAGACACCATTGTACATGTTTGGAATATACACTACACTGGATGTAATATAAAAATATTCATAGTGCCAAATATTATTGCCCTTTGAAAGTATATATGTAAATTGCCATAAATTAAAAATTCAATTTATGAAGGGGTACATTTACCTAAAGAAATGTATTTTGTTTAAAATATCTGAATCAATATTTTGATCTTTTTTTTTATTTAATTAATTCATGGAGTCAGAAATATTTATTCTTCAACAAGTATGTGTAAAAAAAGAAACTTAATTCTCTTTTTGTTTGCAATCGATTATACATTAATGCAAAATAAAATAATACAATTCCTAAACCAACAAGCTGAAACTGATTTTATACGCAAGATAAGTAATTTGGCACGGTTAAAGCGTATACTTTTTAGGCCTAAGGCAGTTCAAGATCCTAAGACAATAATGTCCTTTTTAAAAAAAGTTATAAAATAAAATAAATAATAGTATTCTTAAAACTAAGTGAGTATTTGAAGTGGCTAAATAAATAAATAAATAAATAAAATAAAATATATTTAAACAAATGTTTTAGGCTCTGGCCAACCCCCTGCAACTTGTATACGGTAGATTCTTCGTCGTTCCTGTTTTAGGTAAAACAAACACGGACGTGTAATTTTTGAAATCAAAATCTGGCAAAATGCCGGCAGGCAATTTTGAATCAGATCAACGGATTTTACATTTAAATGATGTTAAAACGGAAAGTCAGTGGCTAAAACAGTTTTAAACGAGGTTATTTAATTTTAAGAAATGTTATTTAAGATTTGGTGTTACTTTCGATTATTCCCGTTTTGTTCGAATTATTAAAGGGTTATAGTAAGTTTGGATAAAAAACTATTCAGTATAGTATGGTGAAGTAAAGTTATATTTTAATTTTTTTGCAGAGAAAACAAATTAATGTGCTCATTTTATCTGAATATATATACAGCTGTGAAAGGAAAAAAAAACATATGTAAAAATTGCATCCCAACAGAGATTAACAAAATTCGAGAATAAGAAGAATCGTCAGTTTTTTTTGCTTACAAGATATTTAGATTTTGGAAATCAGCTTTTGATTTAATTTAATTTCTGATGAAAAAGGGAAAGATAAAAATTGTTCTTGCTTAAGGACTGTTATTAATTGATATGATTCTGGAGACAAATTATATCATTGTATTAGAGGTAACTCTAAACGTTGCTAAAGATTTTTATGTAAATTTTTTTCTGAGTTAATTTATTTGAAAGACTGAAAAAAGAGAAAAAAAAGGAAATTTTTGAAAAAATAGTAAATTTAGTGATTCTGAAGACTTTATTTTCATTGTAATTTCGAAATTGTAAAAAATTAATAGCCTAATTGTATTATTATTTTAATAAGCATGCTAGATTCATAAACATGTATTACTTCATTTATTATTCCATACTTATATTTATAAAATAAAAATAAAGAAATATCAAATCATCATTAGAGATACTTGCTCTGAAGCTATTACAGTTCTGAAAACAATATTACTTATGATACTTTATTATAATGTTCAGTGGCGTAGTAATTTACATCTATTAAAACTTTGTAAATTATTGAAAGTATGGAAATTGAATTTAATTGAATGAAATTTAAAGAATCTTGGTGAGTCTTAGTACTTGAGACAGTTTGCATATGTTGTTATATACCTATTTATAAATTTAATTAATGTTATGTATCAAATACATTTCTGATCTTATGTTAAAAATACCGTGAAAATAATTTTTAGTAGCATATCATTTTTAAATTACTCCTTTTAAACTATTATGAGAGAAACACGATTAATATAATATATTGTGGTCGAATTTCGGAGATCAATTTCTTATTTTAATCTATTTTTTAAAGAAATCACATTTGGGTCATATTTAAAATTTAATTGGTCAGTAAAATGTGTTGCCAGGGGTTAATCACGTGATCTGCATGAAATCATTAACAAATGAAATGCTTTCCTTTCAGGTATCTACAATGGTAATTTAAATTATTCAATTAAATTCAATTAGGAGCAAAACAATTCTTCTATTATTTGTATTAAGTTAACAATACTATATGGCTGTAGTATTGGACCTTCTATGGGATATAACGTGTGCTATATTATACAGTGTGTATTAATGGATAATAATATATTGAAATATAAAATTAAAATTGTCTTCACCACGATTCGTAACTCTTAATTAATTTATCAAAAGCGGAAAGGATTTTTTGTTAATTAGCATCGGAGACATCACTTCGCATTTTTATCGGATCCCCCGTCTTTCCCGCCAACGAGTGCGCACTTTTAAAAAAACATGCCGGCCTTCCTCTCGAGCCAGTTCGTGTTTGTCGTGTACGAATGCGTAAGTCTCGCGACTCGCACCGTTCCGAATCTCGCGTCCCACACGATCGTACATCCGAAATAGTTACGTTTTGAAAATGTGTTTTCTTAGTAAAATCTTGGAGGGTTGTTGTAACCAATACAGAGATACTTGATTTTTCCGTGTCCGAACATTCAGTGTTTACCTTATTGTTGTTCGTTTAGTTCTGTAGCTATTTATTAATCTATTTAAAGCCCGTTCATATTTTCAATTGGTAAGTTT
Organism: Rhynchophorus ferrugineus; assembly: GCF_030347505.1. NCBI lineage: Eukaryota > Metazoa > Arthropoda > Insecta > Coleoptera > Curculionidae > Rhynchophorus > Rhynchophorus ferrugineus. Next base: position 51,199,278 of record NW_027472580.1, read on the forward strand.
CATGCGAGGCAGTTTATGTAATTGATTCGATTTTTTATGATGGTGACGGCATGGTACAACGTGAAACAATACAAGATACATAATCACAGTTCACTCGAATGGCAAAGATCAAAGGTGATTCAAGTAGAAATCCGTTGGAAACCAACAGTATCCTCAATTATTTCATTTATGGTGAATGTGTTTTTTAAAAATTCATATTATGTTTAATATTGCTTTATTCGTTTATTCTGTTCTTTTTTCAAATATATAAGTGAATTTTGTTCGAAGTTAATTTTTCAACAACTTTCGATTTTTACAAGGAAAACCTCAGATTCCTATAATTTACATGTTAATTATAGGTTCGAATTATGTATACAGTCGACAAACAGCCATATACAGTAATTACCCAACCATTAGTTAACTGCAATAAACTAATATAATTAGAACTGACAAATCAATAAAAGTTTTAAAATATAAACTTAAATGAAGAAATATCGAAATATCTATTAATATCGTGATATAGCTATTAATACCATGATATACCTATTAATAACCTGATTATATTTTTATTATTGAATTAAATTTTGGAAGGTCAGAAAAGGTTTGTACTAAAATAACACGAGAATTAGAAAGTATTCTGAAAATAATTGAAATGTTCCCAAACTATTATATTTTAGTTCATTCAACAGTTGCTACATATTATTTCAATATTTATTTGTAAATTAATCATTTGTTAATATCATAGATGAAATATGATTCGATATGAAAGGAGGCGAATCGGATCTATATATTTTGAGAATATGAATAAAACTTAACATATAGGTCTTCCAATAACATAATGAATGTACTTCATAGATGACGTCGAATATACCGAAAATGCAGTTTGTAAAAATTTAAGATTTTTTTAAAACTCGGAGCGGATTTTTCCTTCTCTTTTTATCGTAATTAAAAAGAGATAGAATGCTGTTTGATGTGTCGGAATATCTAACCCAATTAGTCTATAAAATTCGATTTGTGTTGATAATAATCGACACTGCTGTCGAATGTTTACAGTTTTCTTTCAAACATTAGTGATTATAATTGGAGGTTACAAACCGGCAAATGCTGTACACCAAAATTCTAAGTTAATGCGACAACATTGCGATGTGCTGAAGCCATGAATTTTGATGACGTGCTTAGGCTATTTTGTTGTATGGACTATACGTATCTTTTATTGAGAAAATAGCAATCAGTAACATTTCAATAAATATTTCAAAACTTAAATAGTTTATACCTTGTTCAATATTATACTTAAAAGCTTGAAAGACATCTCAGACAGACTAAATCGCATTTTTTGGAGCGAATGGGATTGTACGTAACATATAACTCCATTAAAAATTTTTTACACCATAAGATTTGCAATCATTAATAAAATTTATATAATATATAATGACAACCATGGTAATTACTAGCATATTAATCACATTTATACGGGCCTTTTTTCTCTCCCATATCAGCACATTTTTAGTGGTATAATTCTTCGTAATGAATCCAATCGGCTGATGCTGTATGAATAAACTTTTCTGAGCAGTAAATACAATGGGAATCTCTCTGTCTTGCAAATGAACCTTTAATTTTTAATGCAGGCTGTCTTTTATTTTTGTTCCTTTTCACATTTTCTTTATCATGAGTCATTTTCTCTTTTTCAACAGTGTTTTTGTCATTCTTACATCTTTTCTTAGCATCATTCTCGAGAAGATTAATGTTTTTCAGGTGTGAAATCACATGCGAAATTAATTTTATATTTTATGACATTTCTTACTTGCGCCAGCGATGGAAGAATTTCATTAGTAACTCCAGTAGTGCTGAATGATTTGACTATGCTAGATTGTTGTGACGAAGTGGATAATAATGGAGCTGCATCTTTAACTCGTTTTGCATGCACTGGTTTAGTGCTTGTGCAATTTTGCACTCGTTGATTTCATTTGGGATTCATGATCATCGATAAGCTTGTGGTCAAGTATCGCATTTGCATTTAATGGGAATTTACCAGTTTTTTAACGTCCTTTACAGCATTTTCAACAGTGGCAGTCTGTTTTAAGCCTGCTTGGAAATTCCTCCGAATGCGACTTTTGTGATCCTTTTTGATTTGGATGTGTAACGAACACGCCATGATGTAGCTTGTTGGTGAAAACATGATTTGAGCTGTTTGAAAACGAGACATCAAGCGGTTGTAATACATGTGATGTGTGTGGAGGAAGAAGGACATAATCAATCAAGACCCATAATTGTGATGTATCTAAAGAGTCACATAGATCTACCACTTAGTAGCTCGTGTGAGAAGCGTTTCTATCCAAGATTAAAATAAAATTTCCTTTACTGTACAGTAGCCATTAAAATTATTTTTAATTTACTCAGGCCTGTTCGTGATAACAATTTCGGTACGGAATATAAATAGAACAAATGGACGTATATACTTCTTTTTCATTAATAGAGGCTCAGACTTTCATATTTTCGCCGCCTTCAACATTTGTCATGCTTAGAACATATTTGTACACCCTGTTCAGGTCTTGTCCACCAAGGTCTTGCCTCGAAGACATCTCTGGAGAAAGAAACTTTTCTTTGTATATTCGTGTATTGGAATTAGTAAATCACATTAGTCCGACATAAAGTCAACTTTATCAAAGGACTTTATTTTTGGCTCTTTTTATTTCTCTTTCTTCTGTATTGGAGAATTATCTAGAACGAAACAAAAATGAATAATTAATCTTTAACATAAAATAAATTATTTTTAACCCCATATTAAAGCATCTGAAATAAATATTTCGCACGTTAATCTATAATATTCTGCTAAAAACTATAATGCATTTTAAAATCGGCCAATTCTAATCAATATAAGCCATGGAACTCAAATTTATCACTTTAAATGCACAAGAAAATAACTTAATGTCGAGCAGTACTGGCAGTACTGGCAACATTAGATATCGGGCTTGGAGGGTTCGTAAAACACCAGTATCTTGCGTTACTTATAACGTCTTATTAAAAATATCCACAGTTTCCTTATTTTGATCTGATTCATCCATTCATCCTATTCGTCTCATGAATCAACTCTACTATAACTTGAATGATTATCATGCTAATTAATGCTTATTTATTGAGAAAACATCGGATAACTGTTTTATTAATCTAGAATGCTGAAAATATTCATTAATTAGTGCAGAAAAACAAAATTAGAACACATTAAAGTATGATAATTAGAGTATGATGATTATTTAAAATATTTATAGAAACAGTCATATAATTTAGAAACAATTAGTTAGTAATTGTAAAATTATAACCAATATTCTTTCCTAAGTTGTTATTGGAATTTTTAATATATAATATAGTATTTTGTTCAATTTACAATAACCATCATTTAGGCCATCCACGAAGTAATTACGTTTAATTTAATTAAACATAATTAAATATATATATTTTTAACAATTTAAATAGACTTTTAGGAAAGGAAATTTCGTTAAAATATTTTATAGAAACATTAAATAAAATGTAAAACTTATATAGGAAGACCTATTGACCATTTCTTAACCTCTAATAAAATAAAATAAAATAAAAATTGCCGGTTTGGTGGCGCAGTGGTAAAGGCGATAGGACGGTCCTCCTACTGTTGCGATTGCCGCGGAGTCGAATCCTGCTGGGGCATGGTCGTAAATTTATGTTTGTGACCATTTAAAATTTGTAATTGTTCTAGGCAAGAGTGTAAAATCCGACATGGAAAATGTTGGTCACTCGCCAGTCGGTAGAAAGGAGACTAATTTTCTTTTAGACTAATTTAGACTAAACCCTTTTCAGGGTTTTTGTTATTTAATGCACTTTACTACCCAACTACACAAGATCACACAATTCCGTCGTAGTTCAGTGTTAGCTAAGAGTTGTAGCACTTTGGTGTAAACATTCGAGTAGAATCTTTCCTTACGGCTTGTTGCGAATTTCTTAATTTCCTCTATGATAGTTAGAATCCGAAGGTTTCGGTGTAAGTAACTATTTAAAAAGAGAGAAGCATCCACAATACTTCATTGTGAATTTTAGTATTTGCTTGTACAGCAGTAATTTATTGTGCATGAATAATTTAGATTTTCTTCCAATCAATATATTATTTTGCATTTTAATTCGAGTTATTTTGTTTTCTGTTTGATATATTCTTTCCAACGAGTTTTGCATCAAGATTAATACCAATGTACACATTGTTACTTTATGGTAGGGGTGTTGGTAACCGAAAAAAAATATCGATATTTAAAAAAAATATATCGATATTTTTAAGAAAAAGTAAAAATTGTGAAATAGTTAATTGACCAAACCATTAAAATAAAAAGTACCTTTTAAAGTACCATTTTAGAACGACTAAAAAATATCGATATATCGGGCGAAAAAAATATCGGTCAAAAATATCCATATTTTTTTCAGAAAATATCGATATATGGATATTTTTTCTGCATCCCTACTTTATGGGATATAACAGTTTGGTTGTTAATTTAATATGCACTGATTTACTCTGGTTGACTTGTTTATCTAGGGCCTTATTTATTATTACTTCCGTGCTGTATTTTCTGGCCCCTTCTGTGTAGTAGTGTATTCAACAAATGCAGCAATAGTAAGCATTTTTAGCCATTTTCTATTTATGGTATGTGACATGTATAAAGTTCATGGTCCATTGTTTCAGCCTCTTGAAAGCAACAGATTCACACAAATGACACATACTATTACTTAAATAATGTTTCATAGTATATGTAAGTACTTAAAGAAAATTCAAAAGAATAAGTATTATAATGTTACATATTTAGGAATAATGTAGGTGGAAATGTGCTAAAATTTGTTTTAAATCAAATTACCGAGTTGTATTCGTGGGTGTATCAAAACATTCTGTCAATAGTTCACGTGTTTCTTTGATACATAAACACCAGGTTCACCACCTTAACCAAATAAAATAAATGAAGAACTTGATGATAGCTAAGTTCCATTCAATTATATTAAACAAGAACAATTTTTGGATGAACAATATAATCAGAATATATACTTAAGTATCTTAATTTTAAACCAACCAAGAATATGTTTAGTGAAATGTTTACAGAAATAAATTCAATAATAAATAGACTATGTGTTGAAATTTTCCCACATAAAAATGCAAAGCATCTGGAGATAATAATATATGATTTTTAAGCAGTTTACTGTGTTAAAGTAGATTGTTTCAATTGATCTCATATTGTAGGTTAACAGAAAGAAAAGAAAAAATAATTTAAAGTAATCACTTCAAAGGGTTCAAGTTCTTTTTCATGTTATGTGATTTATATTAAATAAACATTTATATAGGGATTATATATATTTTCAAAAATAACTTTTTTCACTTAATTTATAATGACAGCGAATAACAATTCATACCTGTAGTTAAGTAATAGTAAAAATATTGGATTTAAGTAAGAGAACCAGCTCCAATCTTGATGAAAATAGTTTATCTGGGGAAAAGATTTAAGGCGTCAATTTATTTGTTTCTGAGGAATGTAAAACAATTTTCACTAATTATTAAAAAGAATAGTAGTCAAAGCCACAAGTAAGACAAAACTCGCTGATATATATGTCAATGATGAAGAGATATGAGATTGTTATAAATTATATTTTAACGTGCAATCGAATATTGACTAAAAATTTCTAACGAGTTATAAATAACTTTTTATATATATTATAATTATCATATAATTTAATAATTTAATAGTATGAATGAAATATTATGAAGGGTGCCAAGTAACTATTATACCATAGTGTCCGCACATACATGCATTGTTTTGCAGGAAACAATGATACAAATTATACATAAAAACGAACCAAAAGGAGTGCCTTGTACCTTATATATTAACATATTTCTCACTGACAGTTCCATTTAATATGTTCATATATTATTATGCATTATATTTGAATGCATAAAAGTTGGATTGTATCTATACTTTTTACTTTATTTAAATGTTCTTTAATATGTCAACAAAATACATTATTTTTTCTTATCACTTTTATGTATAAGGAGGTACGTATATATTAAGTCAAATCTACAGTTTTTTTTCATTTTACTTTTTAATAATATTCCGAAATACTAAACGCTTATTTCCAAAATGTGTAAGTACCGATTTTGGTTTGGTTTGCCAAATCATCTGTTTAGATGAAGCTCATATTCATCTTGCAGATTATATAAATATGCAGGCTTATGTAAATTCGGAGAGTGGTATGGCTCCATTACATCCTTAAAAATATTTTTATAAGATGATGTTAAAAAGAAATGCTGACTAACTATTTTACTCTGATACTGTTTAACTATTTCGTTGTTATTGGCTCAATTGTTTGCACATTAACTTCAGTATGTAACAGATGGACAATTTTATATAATTTGACTCCATGAATGGATAGTATCAACCATTCACTTAGTTATAATTCACTTTTAAATAAGACTACCAAAGAAATTATATTTATTCTGAAAAACAAACAGTTTTAGTGCAAGTGTGCAATTTTTAGCTGAACAATATAGGAGCAATATATTTGATTACATCTGGTAGAGTCAGTTTAAATGCAATGTTTCCTATTTAATATCGTACAGATGCAAGTGACACAAATGGAAACGGAATTGAAAAACTGATTTATAGTAGTAAAATGCCTTAATTATCCAGTATATTAGTAATACATGAGCAAATCTTTTTTTTTCAGAAAAGCTTTCTTGGCTGATTTTTGATCCACTTATTTTGATTTATGGTGTTATAAGCGATGAAATATTGAAACCAAAGTCTATAACATGTTTCTATTTCTAGTTATATAAATAATTACTTTCTTTTTTCAACCATTGCGATTTTTTCAATGAATATATGTCTTTAGAATCTAGGTATATTTTATTTCTTTCTGGTATAATATAATACTGAATATAAATATATGTAAAATATTATAAACAATATTATATATAAATATATATTGCATATAGTTTAATGATTAATTGTATCAATTGTTAATTTGAAATTAGGTTGCTGCACAGTTGCTTATTATCTTTGTTCAATAGAAAATCTTTAAATAATATATTACTTTATTTTCTATGTAGAACATACATGATAAATGTTTTATAATTAGTCTCGATTTAACATATTTTTAAGCTTTAAATATCTTATTTTAAATTTCCTAAAGAATATTTAACTCTTTTCTGGTTTTATATATAGAATTACAATGGAAATAATTTGTTTTTGGTAACTCAATATTTGATATAGCAAAATAATTATACAAGTATTTGTATTGTCTAATAAAATAAATTTAAATATATCTAATTAAATAATATTGCAATAAACTTTTTGTGAAATTTTTAGACACAATTCTATGTAGTATAAACTTAAATAAAGAAATGTAAGTAAATTTACGTTTATTGTTAAGATTTATGATTGGCGAATGAGGTTTTGAGAACGCGTTGGCTTTCCAACCAGCAATTATTTAAACAATAAATTCACACATCGAAGTGTGGCCGCTTGTAATGCATTACAAGGTTGTAAAATACAGTAGAAAACAGTAAGTATAAAATGATGATATTTAGTTTTAAAAGAAATAATTCTGGAAAATGATAATATTAAAGATAAATTAAAAGAAAATTGTAAGAGTAGAAATTCACATTTCCAAGTTTTTTTTTAATTTTATTATTAATTACTGATTTAAATGACAGTATCATTTAACCTGGTTAGAAAATTCCATCGTTAATATTAGAAACGAGTTCTTAACAATAATTTGTCTCCAGGTTATTGCGCGATATACCGTTTCTTTCCTACAATAAAAACAAATTAGTAATAATCAGGAAATGATATAAATATAGCATAAGCTATTTTAAGGTAGGCGAAACAAGTATTTCTCTATTTATAGAGATATGTTGCGAAATAGAATATTTATTTTTAATTGAAATGTTATTAATATATCGTATAATATTTTTTTTGTATTTTTTATGCTTGTATCAGCGTGGTCGAATAATCGGAAGGCAAGTCTGTTAATTAAGTTGGTGCTGGAGGAAATTCTTATACTCTTAAAACGTGCAGTTGATAGATATGCAAGGCATTTCTTATTCGGTATTGTTGGCCTTCCTGAAATAATCCTTCAGCCAGGTTGTTCAATTAACAACGTTGGTTCATTCGATTTTAGCAACTTACGGTATATTACTGCTTATTGCTTTCATAAAAGGCAGAACATGAGCTTTAATAGGGTGAATATTCCATCTAGATTATTATGTTGATAGATTTCCCAAGATTTTTCGCAGAAGACAAATATATATCTATGGAACGATTTATAATGATAGTTTCAATAAATTTTTGTGAGGGCTATTTGCTTTTCGATATTTTCCAATTTATACAAAGAGGCGTTTGAGTTATATTTTTTACTGCTATAGCTTTTCTTCACGCCAGCACCACTAATATGATATCATTAAAAGCTTTTATAATTTTTGAATGTCGGTCTTTTTTTTTATTTGTGAATTCCTAAATTTGGTAACCTCTTTGCAGTTCTTTTCTCTACATATTTTACTAATTGTCACATAGGATTTCATCATACGCAGTTTTTGTTATTTAATTTTTTGAGTTTAATAACGCTTTAGCTATGCATTAAAAACTAACAACTTTATTAATTTTAAATACCTCTGTTTTGATATGTTAAGATATTGAAGGTCCTGTTTTTGAGATAATTTTTTATAGCAAAATTTCGGGTCTTGTGGTCTTAATAATTTTAACTTTTTCTTCATTGCCAGCTTTCTGATAATATTTACAATTTATATTATCGATCGGCCCTCTTTCGAAGTCTGACAGTTCATACATTTCACCGATAGCTTGTTTTACCCGTGGCAAAACAAGGCTTATAACACACCGAAAAATAACCCTCAATGCTTGGTATGTAAACTGAGCTATACTTACACGTCGCATTTTTTACACGGAAGCAGTGTTACCAACAATAATATAATAAAGATATACTATATAGCATGGTGTTGATATAATTTCCTCTATCCCCTGTAGATTTTAAATATTGCAAATATATTACGTATATATGTCCAATATATTAGAATATCAATTTGTATTAACTTGTTAATAAAATAAATAAATAGTAACAAAAAACAATGTTTTTGCCAGGTTTTCATAGTTACATAAGATACGGTTAACGTAAAAAGCTCAAAAATATTTGATTTGAAAATGTTGGAAATTTTAATCTCCTTTATTTCCTGGCTATAAATTTTGAAACAATAAACGCGTCGAAAAAATATTGTTCGGCATTGAAAATTACCAAAAGTCAGGAATCATAAATCCAAGCAAAACCTTTAAATTCATATGGTCCGTAGCTTTTTAACATTTTGCAAGTGTAAATATTTGCTTCATAAACCGAACGAAATTTTAGCTCGATTTAAATTTATGAAGGTTTTCGCAAATCGCCAATACAATATCCATATATCAAATGACCACCGCGTGTGGGAACAGTGTTTTTCTTTCGCTTTTTAATACCACTTGCGGTGCGAGTGATGCTTTGGCTATTGTTTTAGCTGGAAATTTTGGGTGAGCTAATAAATTAAATACGTATAGGTCAAAGATCGTTTATAATCATAGAAAATAATGTGGCAAGGTTGAAGGTAATTGATTTATTTAGAACGAATGTTATTCAATATTCACCTGATATATATAGAATGAAATAATGAGCAAAGGTTTATGTGATATAATATTTATTTAAATAATTATTAATAGGCAGTATATAGAGCAAAAAACATAAGCACTAAAGCGTACTATTTTTTCTGATATGATCTTGTGCATGTGAAAATGTTGAGGAAGGTATTTTCTAACCAAAGCGCTATGTCAGATATGTCAGATATTGCTAGGTTATTTTTTCTAATAATTCTGATATTTTTTTAAAGGCATTTATTGAAAAAAAAATTGGTACAACATATATTAATCAAAATTCTCTACAACTCTTTCCCATCTTTCTGCTAGCATAGCGATGTCAAAAAAATGTTGGTTTGGCACTGGTCAAATCTTCGTTCCATTTTAGCACTTCTTCAGAGTTTCGAAGGCCAGTGCCAGCCAAGCCATGCTGTATTGACATGAACAAATAGTAATAAAAATTCGCGGTGAGTGCACTAGGTATGTCATAATTTCCCATTCGTGCTGCAACAGTGTATTTTTCACAACTCTTGCAAGGTGTGACTGAATGTTGGCATACAGGACTATGACTTTGGGTCTATTACTCGCTATAATACGTAATTCAATTCTTGAATTTGGAACACCTGGACTAACAGTTTATTTCGGATTTACCAGGTACATCTTGATGATCGTATCAAATGCATAGCAAGACTTTATGACCGCGAATATTCTGCTTCTTATCTTAGCTTATGGCACTCCTGATTATTTCATGATTTTTTGCTTTTAGTTCATGTGTCATGTTAAATCGCTTTTTATTGGCAGACCCAATACACCACAGAACACCGTTCTTTGTTTGATGGCAAGTAATGAAACCAACAATTCGAAATTGTATTTGCATTCAGTATGTGCAGTGTTTCTTTCCCTTTCTCTACTGCTTCAAGGTTTTTTAAGAGTTTGAACTAGTTTTTCGTCCAATAAGTCTTATATTCATTGTTTTGAAATCTTTTGACTCTTAAAGCTTTTGTTAATTGTCTTTGAGTAATAATTGGAACCTAACAGAACAACATTATCATAATTTTCTAACTGTGTTTGATGATCTTTGGCTGAAGATTTCTTCAAATCAAACAAGATCAATAAATACCGGAAATGTAATTTTTAAACATTACATGATTAGGCTTGTTTATACTTAGTAAATGTTTAGTATTAAATGGAAAACTGTCAATTTATGGAGGAATGAGTCAAAGTGATCGATTTAATGACTGGGTTAAAGTGTTTAAGAGATATTTGAGACTTTGCATTTTCGCCAGTAAACATAGCAGAATCATAATATACGCAAATACCTAACATTTTGGTCTGATAAAAATATGAATATTTACTCCGAAACTGGAATTGAGATATACTAGGTTATTCAACAAGTTCGCGGAGTAGTACCTAATCATTAGCTCGAAGCAAAACATTTGTTAAAATATTAATATTTATTTTTTTATAAGAACAAATCCGATATTTAATTTGGATTTGTTGAATCATTCTTTTCTTACAACTCCTTTAATATTGTCGTTTGAGTTTTTAACAATGAATAAAATCTAGCACTGAACTTTATTATTATACATATATCAATATTCCGAGAAGTCATCCTTCAGTGACTAAATTCTTGCAAAAAGGTTTAAAGGCTATGGAAATGCATTATACCAAAATGTGTTAGGTCAATTAACCGCGTTCGCTAACAGTGGAACAAAAGCACATTCGAGTACCGTTTTATATATTATTTAAAATACTGTATGCCTCGTTTCATCACTATAGATGAGACTCGAGCTTCACAGCGATGAAAAGAGGTTTTTTTTGTCTGTTAGCTTACCAAAACCAGTTAAAATAATAAAGTCAAATTATTATTGTTATCTTTTAAATCAATTGGATGCAAAAATTCACCACTAATATAAGGCAGCCGTTCAAATAGCCTAAACACTGCTAATGATTTAAAGTATTAAGTGTTTTGACGAACTTATTTCCCAAATTTAACTCTCTTATAACCTTAATAAAAATATTTGTAAAGACGAAGAGCTACTCTAGTTCGAATAAGTATATAATTATTCAAAAAACGAAAAATACACTAATTGTAAATATATTAAATTAAGCGAACGAAAATAATACATGAAAAATATATTAACTATTTGATTTGTCCTGTTTTTTGTCTTTTCTGTGCGTCAAGTTAAAACACATTGTAGTAAATCTTTGATCTACATATTATCGCTTTTACCTACTAGTCGTCTAAAAGCTATCTAAAAATAAAAACAACTGGTATTTGATATAACAATGTCCTTAAACTTAACAACTATCGTGATCTTTATACGGTAGGTATTTATGTATTGATAATGGCATCAAGGTTGATCTAAGAATAGCAATTAATATAAAAATATTATATAACAATATAGATATTTATAAAAACTAGAATTTACTGTTGTTTTATACTACATATATCTGAACATGAATAATAGCTGTTTTTAAAATTCGGCGATAATGTTATCTAATAATATTTGTAAATTCCGAGATATTTTTTGATATTTTTAATAATTAACATCTTTTCTTTGATTTTTAAATTAACAGTTCTTGACTTTTTATATAATATTTACAGTAATGGTCCAATTTCTAAATTACTATGTCTTTAAACATAATTTAACTGAGGTAATCATAGAACATCTAAATAATGGTTAATAGCCTCTATTTTCTCTATTTAGAATATGTGTATAATTTGAAGTATATTTGGGGTAGTGAAAAATTATGAACATTGCTGTTTTTCAAAGTATTGCCGGTCTTAATTGTAACTTTCTCTGATCTTTGTGACAACATGTAAATTTCGCGTCAAAAACCCAATTAATCGTTAATTTCTGCAACAACTGATCCAATTTCTCGTTCCTTCCTTTATTTTTATATATGCTTCTTTGAAAATCGAAATGCAGCTTTATAAATATTTAAAACATATGTATGTTCATGTTCATGCAATGGGGCCAAATATGTATTTGACCTCATTGCCGATATTCATAGCATTCAGAGCACCTTATTGCACCTTAAAAAGAGTTCGATTTTATTGATGATATTTACATATAACAGGAAAATGGAGATAAAATATTTTTTAGTATATTTAAATGAACACCATAGAGATAAAAGTGATTGTTACGATTAAAGATTGAGTATAATATTTATTTTTTATTGTTGAACACTAGAAAAAACTAATAAAATGCAATAAAAGGCAATCGATTTTAAATGTGACTGACATGTATCTGATAAAAGTACGCTAATGTATGTGCCAAAAGATTTTAATTTGTATTTGCTCTATATGAATTAACAATGAGCAATACCTAAAAAATAAATAATGAATTATTAGAGGACTCACAGTCCACAAATGTGAACTAAGTTTCGATTAATTAGGCTACTGATCGATCATTAACCAGTAGTTTAAATATAGTAGTCTTCATTCTTTATAATTTCACAGAATAGATTATAGATCATCAATAACTAGAAGTTCTCTTTTCATTTTTAACTTAATGCTTCGTTACGAGTTTTGACAAAAATTTTTTTTCCATTTTATATATAATATTTTAAGGAAGCAATTTAATTACAACATGAGATATTTTTTGGTGATGTACGTTTTTTGTTCGGATTGTTGGCCTATTGATCACATAATGTAACATTATTTGATTTATTTTCATGGGGTAAAGGCAATGACCACTGTCAGTAAGTCCACATCTATATGTGGATTAAGGAACATATTTGATACTGTATCTGTGATATTCAGTATTGTAAAATGATTATGGGAAATTTTATATAAAGATTGTACGTATGTGTGATAGCAAACCCATGAGTCCTTCACTTTATATAATCCGATAACATATACTTTATGATTCAATTCATTGAATATTTAAATTAATTGAATGAATTTTATTTACACTTTGAAATATACTTTTTTTGGTTTACACTGCTGATGTAACGTTTTGGTGTTAACAAAAATGAAAAAAGAATATAAATAAATGTTAAAACAGGAACATTATTTTCAGGAAAATCCTTTGGATATGCATATTTATAGATTAAACCTTGGAAAACCAACATATTCATTATTTAAAAGACATGATCAGAGGTCAAAAGTTTATTAAAAATGGTAATATTCCTCATAACATTCGAATAATTGCATCTCTAAACCTTGATTTCATAATATAACCCAACACGTTTTTATATTCTGTAGAATAAGTTCGTTATTAGCAAGCGCAAATGGTGTTTAGACATGATGGATGTTGTAAAAAAAACTTTAAAATGAAACGCTCGGACGAATTCGATTATTGTTTAATTATATTCACTCAGAGTCGTCCTAATATTTATTGTTAAATTAGTTGGAAAGCTGGTTCGTCGTAAAAATTACGTCATGCTTGTTTAAATAATGATTTCTTTTTTTATTTTATTATCACATGTATTGCATAGATCCTTATTTGTTATGTAATATCGTATATACTAAAATTTTCCGTTTATGGATGTGTAAATAATCATGACCTACCATGATTGAAATGTCTGATTTGCCTTTAAACCAACAAAAATGCAGCGAAAAATAGAAACAGAATACGTGTTCGTGTATTTGTTTTATAAATTATTGTTGAATAGTATTACAGAGCTTTACTTATCAATCTAATAAAAGAAAAGAAAAATATGTAACAGAACAAAACATATTCATGTGTTTTTTCATGATTACATTACTTAAGATGTACGAGTAATAATAATAACACCTTTTTTTAAACTTGAATTTCTATCAAACTCAACTGCGTTAAAATCATATCAAAATTATACAAGCCGTAAAAGCAGTAACTTTTTAACTTCTATTTTACTTAGAAATATGTTTCTTTCATTTCCTTATGGTTTCTAAAATTTTAATGTAAATGTAATTACTAAGTTAAGGTATCTCCGGTTCTTTAGATGAGTCCTGTCAGTTTTTCTCCAAGACAATTTTATTTGACTATGAATTTATTTGAAAAAATTACAATAAACAACCAAAATTTGAAGAACGAATTCAAAAACGCATATTACAACGGTTGAACTATGCCTGACATTTTTTAATATGACATGCCGACTCATTCGTTGCTTGATAAAGTGAATCCTTAACATATTGAACAGTTACCTCAACTTAGTTGTGAAAACAACGATCAGTTATCATGGGCAATAAAATCCAGGACATGTATTTATTCGTTTTATCTCAAAATATCGATTTCCAATGTTACGTTAATTAATTTTATACCTTTACGTTTTTGTCGTCTAACCTTATTTATTATCAAGGCCTATCTTAATTCGACAACAAAGTTAAATATTTGTTTAGCTTGAAATGGTCTAGTTTTTTTGCCACGGTTCCCTGTTATCATTTCGCGGCAGCCGAACAAAAAAAAATGGTTCAATGAGATGTCAATGAACGTGTTTTACCTTTTTTTAAACCGATAATTATTGGAACGTTCGAAAAACTAAAATTGTTTTTGGAACTTGTAACTTAGCCTTGTTCTGTTTTCGATATGTTTAATATTTTTAGAATATCCATTTATATATATACCACCGTCTGTAGACCCAATTAATTATTATTTGTTTTAAGGTAAGGTTGCCGTTATTAATAGGGTTTTAGTCCCATTATAAATGCGAATTTATTTTTCAGGAAAAAAACAGACCTACTTAATTAATTCCTAAATTAAACGCACCTAAATTAAGGCGCTTTAATAATTAAAGTAACACTGTGGTTTTTATTTAGTTTTGCAAATATACAAGCTGGTCTGATGTTTTAGCAACATAGAGATATTGTAAAGGGAATATTTTTATTTCATGGTTATTTGAATATTATACTACTTCATAATATACTAATGGTATTTGTTGGTTCAGTAGCACTGTGGTCAAGATGACAGGACCGTCCTTTTGATGCTGCAATCAGGTTTAAATGAGATAGATTTAAACAGGTTAGAATTTTATAGGATATTTTCTGGAGTAACCTTTAAATTAATCACTTAACAGCTGGTGCAACCCATTCGATATTTTAAGGAGTAAAAAGTAATCCTAACATGTAATGTTAAATAACTTTTTTATCAAAAATTATACAAAATAAGATTGGTTTGATTTTTTAATAACATGTTTATTTGTTGTTAAAAAATTAAGTACTGTTCAAAGTAACCAAACTGTTGATGATTGGGTGAGTTACTTGGGATGACCACGATCAGACACTATACAGACTGACGGCATCATTTATTATTTTGATTATCCCTTCAATTTCGTATATCAAGAGTTAGTCCAAGTTAGTCCAAATGTAATGTCCAAATATAATAGTTTCATTATATTTTAACAGCTTAATAACATAACAACAGTTGATATTTAAACAACAAATTCTTCTGGTCACACAAAATTTGATTTAATTTTTTATGTAAGCATAGGTATATCGTAAATTTTAATCTGAACTTGGCGATTTTTACAAAATTCAATAATACTTTTGAAATTAAATATGAGCATTCATATAAGTTGTGATTTGTTAGATCGCAATTGAATATTTTAGAAGCTATGAAAAATATGTTGTAATGCTTCCTTAAAATGCAGCATAATAAAAGACATAACAGGATGATAGAGAATTGAATGAGACCATGTTGCCAAAGAGATGAGAAAGTCGTAGAAAATAATGGAAAATATTTTTTTTAGTAAACATTGTACGAACTTTTCCAAATAAATACATTTTTAAAGTGAATGAATGATCGGAGTCCTTCCAGATTTATGCAGATGTAGAAAAAATCACAATTTTATTGGCATAAATGTAATTTCCTCTGTCTTGTGTTTGATATTGCATTAAGGATTTAAAAAAAGGCGAAATGTAAATTATCATAAACTTACAGTTTCATATTAATTTTCTAGTTTAAAAAAATGTTTATTCAATCGTAATTAAGGATTATTGCAAAAATATTTCTAGCATGAACATGTTTTTGTATTATTTGTGTAATAGTTGTGGATGATGATTCTAATTCTGTACGTAATTGTTAGTCATGGTTTCTTACCTAAATTAAGAAATATTCAGTAAATGACTAATTTAGGCTAGTGATTTTAGTTAAAAATTTGGATAGTTTTACGTCAGGAATGGAGTATTTCAAATGAGACATGAATCATTATTATATTAGTTAGAAAGTATTTGTTTATTTAAAAATGCTGTGGTTTATATATTATACATTCACACATATAGTTATTTTTTAAAATAAACACGAGCGCTCGGTTGAGAAAACGATCCTGAGTATAAGTAGTCCTATCTGATTTCGAAAGTACTTAAGAAAACATTGTTGAATATATTTAATATGACTGACAATGGAAAAGATATATAAAGCTATGTGAGTTCAAGAAGAGTGGTTGAAATCTATTCAGTAGCTACCGAAAACTGATAAGATAGAGGTATATAATTCAAATAAAGATGATATATGTGACCTTGAATTAGAATCTAAATTTAAATCTAAATCATTTCACAGTTAATCGAATATTCATGAATAGCTCACCGATATTCAAACGTTCCTGCTGAATACCAATGTCCCATAGCAATAAAAAACAAATATGGATGTAGGAATTCCATTAAGGTATAAGAAACTTTTGACTGAGAACCTGAAACATATGATTCACTGGCGTCGCTTTCTGCGAAGGACTATTTCTTGTATGCAAATGATCGACCACGTAACGCCAATACGTGGAGTCGTCCGGCTTTTGTCGATTTTTTTTGTCCAAGCCGCTCGGCAAATACAGGACATGATCGTGTCATTTCGAATATTAATCGATTGTCTTTCTTTGGATTTTATGGTCGTCCGATAAGAGGAAACATCGTTACGTGAACGTATCGTCGGATGCCGTCATGAATCTGACAGTGACTAAGATGACAGACGGTTGATCGCCCGAGGGATGGCTTAAGAACAAATGTATATGGTTTTTTGTCGTTTTAACAAAAATGAAGCGCATTTGGTTATTGTTAGGTCTATGTATTTAAAAACAAGATTTTTCTGCTAATTGTTACATTCTATTCAAGCATTCGATCTAACCTGGAAATATAAAATTATTAAACAACTACACTTCTGGATAAAGGACAATCTTTTATTTTATTAAAAACTTTTTAACCAACCGTACATTCAAGTTCCGCTTAGGCAATGGCTTATCTTCCACGTAATCAAGATAATGTTCTTCAGGGATCTGTTCCCAGGGAATATTTCTATATTCCATGCTGTAAGCTTAGATGTCAAAATTCGTCTTTTTGTTGATGATATAACTCTCTTTTGTTCCTCGTCAAGTTTGAACGCCGCATCCAGTGTAATGCAGAACTCTCTGGACACCATCACTCAATGGTCTGCCTCTTCAGGTTTTGTAATATTAGCTTCAAAATCTTCTGTTGTCCATTTCTGCCGAATTAGAAACTGTTCAAGATATCACTCTCTTATTTTGGATAATAATGTGATAAAAACAAAATCATCTGCTAAAATATTCGGCCTCAGGATGGACTGCTATCTGTCCTGGAGACAGCACATCGAATATCTTAAAATAAAATAGCTAAGGATCTTAATATAATTAAGTACTTATCCTGCAAAAAATTGAGCATCGATCAATATTGGATAGATCCATACTCCTTATATAATTTAACACCTACGACTTATTTAAAACAAATTGAAACAATATAAAACGCTGGCTTGAGAATGACACTGGGAGTTTTATATCTAGTCCGATAACTAATATGCAATGCCTCACTTCTACATAACCACTTAAATATCGAAGAATAAGACTGGCTCTCAAAGAAAATATAAGAGTCATTGCCCAGACTGATGACAGATTTACAGTCACGGGCACTTAAGGGATCGCTGGCTCCAAAGGATGAAAATGTTTGAACACAAAGATATTAGTCAAATTCTTCAAATCTTGTCCCCGAATTGTGCGGTAGTTTATACAGAGGGCTCTAAATCATCTAGGAGTAAGTGCTTCCTACTCGGTACTGAATTGGTCCTCATAGGTCCCAAAATAAACTCTATAGTCTACCTTCTATTTCCAATGTACTTACAGCTCAAATGTTCGCAATAAGTGAAGCCCTAAACCTCATAATATCACGCCATGCCAAAACTTGGCTTATATGCTCTGAATCGCGAAACTCGTTTCAATCTATCGATGATAGATTGAAACGTCCCTCACATCCGCTAGTGTTGGAGATCCTTGAATTGTACGGTAAGGTTATATCTCTACGAAACATCATGTCCGTCTGTATCCCCACCCACAAGGGCATGCCTCAGAATGAATTTGCTGATGACCTCGCCAAAGACGCTCTATCAAGTAATCAACAAATTGTAAATATTCTATATTATAAGGATTTTTAACCAGTTATAGATGGTAGGCTAGATAATAGAAAAGAAGCTTTGTGCCATTAAAAAGGACTTTTTTCGCCTGTTACCTATTTAAGGAATAGAGATTTGCAACTAAAGTTAAACAGGCTATTGATTGATCACTGCGAATTCGCCCATTCCTTCATAATGAATCCAACACAGAGACCTCTGTGCCCTAATTGTGAAGAACCAATATCAGCCTCCCATGTTTTCGTGAAATGGATATTTTTTGATTTCTTCTAAGAAATCGGTCTGTATTTTAACGTCTAATTTTAACCTGTACGTAGCCATTTTAGAATTACTTTTAGCTATACAAAATGTTATTATTTATTTGTTTGTCCAGATATTTGTATTGTCTCGATGTTTGTTGTATAGGTTGGTTGTTGATCTATTTAATGTTTTTTTTTCTAATTCTAAACATTGTAACGGTTGACTGGCTCATGGTTTTGGAATTTCTTGGAACGCACAACTGTCGAAGGGTATTTAACCTCGGTTGCCGTTTGTGTTGATAGTTTCAAAAAATTGTTAAAGCCTTGGGCAGACTCAAAACCAATAATATCAGTCAATTTTACTTTAAAAAGCATTTATTGAGAATAATTGGTATAGTATGTATTAACCAAAATATTTTCCATCAATTTCTACTTTTTCATAATTTTATGACAACGTGGCAAAAGAAGGGCGTTATATTTCATCATTGATTAATCTTTAGGGGTTTTCTACTCTTGTAACGTGTGTTACAAGAGGATGACTTGGTGACTTTTACTTGCTGTTGCTTGTCATTTTTGCAACAATAAATTATTCGGTTTGTTAACTTAATTCCGGTAGACATCTGTAGTAAACATCTCATTAGGTTTTAGCTGATTGTAGCATCTTACTGATATTTTCGCTTTAGTGTCGATGTGGATGGCTCTCCTGGGTTATCCCATTATCCATCTGAGATTGTCGTAGTACGCTAGAGAAAACTCTCTTCTTGCCTGGTAATTATTAAATCGGTAATGTTGAAACAGTTGTTTTGGATATTTCTATCTATTTAGAGACCATACAATCAGTGTGGACCTACGGTGGGCAACTGTGGTTTATCGGGAGGAGGAACTGATATAGTTAAATCGTGTATGAAAACTTTAAAACTAGGAGTGTATTATTGAGAGTACATTCATCAAATGCTAATTAAATTTAGGACTAAAATATTGACTTGAAATTCGTTTTTCTTTATCAACCTGAAAATATTTTGATAGTTTGAGCTAGCCTATTGATTCTAACATAATCGGATTACTAGAACAATTATTATTTATTTTTGACTGCATATTTTTCTAGATGACGATACCGGGTTATCAATTATAATAAATTAAAAAAAAAAAAAAGGGAAAATTAAAAGTTCGCTCCAGTTTTAATATTTTAGCTTTGATAAGAACATGATCAACATTTCTTGACTAAATTATGTTTGATCATTTTGCAAACCTACGAGCTGTACGCTCAATCCACCTGATGATACAACGAGCATTCGCTCGTGTTACTTTTAAGTTAATTGAGAGTTGTGCTAAAATTCTTGATCTAAAAAAAGAGGATTTTCTGCTCTGAATCAAGTTTTGTATACTGAAATCGGTTATTAATATACTAGTGTTACGTTTTTTGAGATGAAAAAGGAATTTTGTTTGTGGATTACCTCCATAATGGTTAAACTACTAAATATTTTAATCAATTTTATGTAGTAAATCGAAAAAAGATGGTTTACCAATATCGATTATTTTCGATTATATACAGTGAAAAGAATTATCGCTAATGTCGATGAATTAAAGTAATAGTTAATTGTTTTAACTTCCATTCCATTTGTTAGATTTAACTCCATATAACTTTTGGATTTTCGTACACCTCAAGTAAATATTTTATGGAAAACAGTATTCATTAAACGATAATCGCAAGGAAGTTGAAGGTAATTTGGGTGCGTTCGGCTCGGAATTTAGTTAAGTAATAAATAAGTTGAATAAAGAATTCGAGGGAAATAATATGATTGGGTCTACAAGATATGTCGTTAATGACAAGTTCGATAATATAACATACATTAACTAAACAAAGAGACTATCCCGCACATCTACAGTATCTGTTTTTCAGTTACTCATCTTAAGCGTTTATAAAATTGTTGGAAAGGAAACGAAATATTTTAGCCACAAAACAGGATGTTCAACAAGATGATAATTGATTGAAGCTGATCTTTTGTGGAATAGTTTGCCCAAGTAATTCAAGTAAATAATTAACGAAATCGATAAACTCCCCATGTCCAACGTATTTATCTCACTAGAAAAAATATTTGTATGGATAGGATGTTCATTAAATGTTTATAAAATTGTGATTTTCATTTTTAAATATTTTGAATCTGCTCTATATCAGATTGTTGATTGTTACGCTTTAGTATTAAATGTTTAGGTTGAACTAATATTTTGAGCGCGAAGCAATATACCTTAACGCATTTTATATATTTATTAATTGTTTAAATCAGCTTATTCAGCATGAATTCTATTTCACATCGACAATAAATATTTTTCAATGTAAATACGTAGTTGTTAAAGACTCGATAATAAAAATTGAAATATATATATATATATATATATATATATATATATACATTTGTTTAGAAAATTAAGCTACTAGTAATAGGAATTGGAATTGTATATTATATCTATTATTTCCTATTTTTAATCGACTTCGAAAAAGGACGAGGTTCTATGTTCGGCTATACTGTTCGACTGTATATATATATATATATATATATATATATATATATATATATATATATATATATATATATATATATATATATATATATATATATATATATATATATATATATATATATAATGTATGTTCGCCGATTTCTCTGATGATCTGTTGGGGGGAAGGAGGGAAATCGAGACAAACACTCAAATTTCAAAGGCACATACAAAGTTTTTACATATTTATAATCAGATATTTGGGTATAATGCTATTGCTAAGCTGATGTGACGGAAAGTCGGAAGTCGTTCAGTGCAAAAGCCATTCACTTTGCTTTTTAAGCACTAACTCTAGCATATAGGACCTCATAGAAATTTTGTAGACAACTCTTTCCATGGTTAAAGCGTTTAGATCCCAAACGGGTGTCGCGGGTTCGATTGCCGGTGGGAGCAATAATTTTGTTATTGTTATTTAGTTATAACATTTGTTAAATCACCTAGGATAGGTAGCGGACGCCGGGTTCTTAAGCGCTCCTTATTTTTAATCATGGTCTCTTTATTCGTATTTTTCCTCATACAAGCTGCACTTTTAATGGTCCACCCATTGTAATATTAAATAAAATAATTGCGTAATAATAAATTTAGTAATTATTTAATTGAATTAAAATAAATATCAAACACTAAAACACTAACCACTGGGTTGGCCACTGACTTGAGAGTCATCAGTTGGTAGTAGTTAAAATAATATTGTAAATAGATAAATAGGTTTAAGTAGGTATTAAGCTAAATTGTGTGTATATAATAAAATATAAAATACGTGTAATAGATAGTTTTTGTTTATTTTTATTTAGTTATTACAACGATTATTATGCACATGTTCTAAAAAAATTATTTGGCTATGTTTTAATTTTTTATGAGTTCCTTATTTATTTTTTGAAGTCGGTTCAATTTTTTTTGTTTTATAAAATATTTTATTGTGGTAATGCTTACAAGCACTATATCATCGTGACATTTAAAATATTTGCAGCACCGTCCAATATGTTAGAACACGTTTTGTAAAAAATTACTTTGGCATTTGTTAGATCATAGATCAACTTTATATATACCGTTAGAATTTTATGTCAATTTAATTACGATTAGGCCGCATTATTGACCTTGGATTTTAGGTCTTGGTTAATGTATTTTAAAGTAACGGTTTTGGTATTAATTTTAAAGGAATTTAATTGTTTTGGCCATCATTGTTTTATATGTTTTGTGTTGAGTATTATTTCTTAAACTTATTTAAATTAAGAACGTTATTTATTTATAAGTTATTTAAAATTAATAACGAGAACAATAGCGTCTATTAGATCATTTTCAGGGATTTTCTCTAGGAATATCCAGGGATCTCTGGGGATTTTCTCTCGCTAACTTCTGCAACGATAACATAACATTAAATCTATGTTAGCTTTTTATTATAGAGAATTTCACATATACTTATACTTTTGTGATTCCTGTATAGTTCAAAGAAACATACTTAAACAATACAAATAAATAAAACCAAATAAGTATATGTATTTCTATTATAATATTAGGTGTTTATATGTATTATGATTTTTTACATTTAAAAGGCATTCATTCATCATGTTTTCACCTCTTTAGCAACATAGCGATACCAATTAAATAGAACTATGTTGGTTTGGTAGTGATCCAATCATCTATTCTTACCTGTCATTACTTGTTAGATTGCCATAGTTGATTTTCCATCACAATCCCCAATATGCCACAGAAAGCTCTGTTTTCTGCCTAGCAAACAATGAAACTGCGATGTTGAAAATGTTCGAATTGCCAATTTCAGTTAGTTCAAGTTGTAGCTATTTTCTATCCTATTGTATCATTTGTACAGGTAAACGTCTGCAAAATATTGATTTTTCAACTACTAGAGGTGTGTTCTTTGATAGTTGGGTCTGAGATTTCGTCCAATTAATAGTGCAGTTTATCGTCTTCGAACGTGTGTGGCTCTCTATGTCGCTCTTTATCATCGACACTAAAATCACCACTTTCAAGTTGTTGAAACCAAAACCGATAATTTTTATCTGATGGAACAGCGTCACCATAATTTTCTAAAAGCCTTTGTGTGTTTTCAATGAATAATAATAGTGAATAGAAAATTGTCAAATTTTTAGGTTATTTAACAATTGTTTGCAGATATATTTAGTATTTCATTAATAGATCTCGCTGATGAAAATACATTAAAATTACCTAATACATCAATATATTGAAAATTTGATTTTTTATAAAATAGACAGCCTTATGAATAATTTTGAGAACTTTTGAATGAATGTACTCTATGAATAATGTGTTACTATTTGAATTATTGGATTATATTAGACAGAATCCATGAAATTCTTATGAGAATTAACTCAGACAAAGATATATTTCGAGACAAAAATATCAGAATAAGTTTTTCAACAAAAATGTTTACATAAGAAGGAGAACGGCATCAAAATATTTACTTCATTGTTTACAGTTGGATCGTTCCTTTACATCTTTCTAGTGAGTTTTGATTTATTTTGCGTTGATGCATGAAAAACATGTTTACGTAGCCATAAATTCATGTTAATAATAACTTTTATTATATTAGAACTTAACTTGATATAGTAACTTTAGTTTGCTTAATTTAAAAAGTTATAATACATGGAAATTCACGAGTTATATTATAAACAATATGACAATAACAATTGTTGAATATCTTTGTCAGTAGTTAAGTTCTTTAATTAGTGGGTATTAACTTTGTTATTTCCTTTTAAATTGATTTTTATTGTTATAGTGACGATTTGTTTTGTTATTTCTTATGTGATTTGTTAAAGTAAACCAAATGTATCACTATCAGTCATAATTATTGTTATGTACTTACATCATATGATATCTATTTTCTGTATCAGAGAATGTTCACTAAAGTTTGATGAACAAAAAAGCGATTCTTTTCAGTGGTATTTTATGAACAATTACAAAATTCCGTTCACCAAATAAAATATCAATAACGCAGTTTGTTGCTTTATTATATTTTTTTTAAATAGGAATACCATTTAATATATTTAAAATAATTTTGGTGAAAAATAATAGCACTTGTTTTATTATGTGTTTTGTTTTATTAATATATAATTTATAATTTGTATTATTACTACTATTGCTTAGAAAATTATATCATATATAAAATATATTATGAAATAAATATATGACTAATATAAAGTTGTCTTCATACACTAGATATTTAAAATGATGTTTTAATGCTTTATTGGCATTAAACAGGAACAAATTAAATATTAAATATCTATTATGTAATGGATCTATTGATTTGGAAAATGATTAAGTTTATTATTAAAATATTGCCAAATGAAAGGAAACCAAAACATTTATTTTATACGCTTATGCCTTTCTCGGGTATTATTTCTTAAGTGGTATTTAAACTTTACTTTCTCCTTTATAATTTAATTTTATTTGGCGAAAGAGGAAGGAAATTGGTTTAGAACTATTATTTTTGTATTTAATAAAATTTATTTGATTGCTCTTGTGGTAGTAATATAATCTTTTTAGTATTTACGGGAATTTTATACAAAATAATTTATTCCACTCTCTATATAGTATATAATAATTTAATTAACTTAATTGTGAACCCTCTAAATATGTGATTCAGAATAAATCAAAGATTTAGAAATTTCTTACATTATTGATTTTAACAGTAATTTATGCTCTATGTTTTCCAGACTTAACGCCATACGAAATTCGCTTTTTTGTACTGACGAAATGCGTTGCTGCTGCTGTTTCGAAACTGAGTTGTCTAAATATAAAAACTTTCGAAATGGGTCGATGAATGGATTGCGTCTTAAGATTCTTTTACCGACATTCTTATCATGCCTCGATAAAAAAGTAAAAAAAGCTTCCGGTTCAGGTCGAATTATTTCGATATTAATCGTAACAGGTTTAGATTTTTTTGTTACAATTTCTTTTGTCGAAAGTCACTAACCGAATGTCCGTGATATAAAATCGAAAATGTAGTATATTTCACTGTGAATATTGTTTAAATATTGCACATTGTGTTTTTTGGTAATTTTATTGTCTAATATGAATTTAAAAATATTAAATTATGCGTGGATTTCATTGTATGAAACAGTAAATATAACGAAGCAGAAACAATAAAGTTGGATTTAATTATTTCATACTGTCGATTATATTTTTTGGTTTCAAACTGCCATTTAGTTTATACTAGTAAGCACTAGTTAGTAGCCCTATTAGTACTTTATGCTAGATATACCATTGCCTCTTTCTTAATAATTTATTTCGTTTGCCAGTTTGATATCACTTCAAGAGCAGTGAATAAAGCGACATGAATATACTTCGACCGCTATATTCCGGCTTCAAATTCCATATGGCATAGATGTAGTTTATGTTTGTGATCGCACTGTAAATATCTGTGGGTAACAATGTAAAATTCGGGATGGAAAGACTCACTGGTAACTCTCAACCTGGTAATCAGTTTAAATAATACCGCATATATTTTGGGGTCGATCACTGGCCATTTTAGGAGCTCAAATTAAGCTGTAAGTATTGTCTAGCCTACATAAATCCCTGTTGGTAAACAGGAGTCCTTATAGTATAATAAAAACAATTTGTTCCTTTTATAATATATAATATAAAGACAGCTTTTAAATCAATATCTAAACATTATTAGATAAGGGCAATAATGCTATGTTTATTTTTTAACTGTATGTTTTATATGTTGCAGTAATGATTGAAGAAAAACTATTTTGAAAAGGACTGACATCGTGTTTTTTTAAATTCCTGTTTATGGCGTATTTCTTATTAATAAATTAATATTCATAATTCCTAGAACATTTCACGGTATAATATCCTACTACATAATTTAATAATTTTTGAGACGTATTATTTTAATGTAAATATATAAATACAGGGTCTTTAGGATCCGAGTTTAAATTTTAAAGATTATCTTACCTTACCTGATGATAAGGATGAATTAAGCATGAAACTTGCATTGTCTTTTATTAATAAAGTAGAAATTTTTATTAATTCTATTTCTTCTCATATTATTGCTTGTCTTAGTTTATGCTATTATTTTGATGTTATCTTCATATAATATATTCTCCTTCTTCATCGATTTTTAGGGTTATAATCATGAATATTCGATATCTATATATTAGCTACTATTCTACTTGTTGCACGATATTTGATTTTTTTCCTAACTACATTTTCAATCAAGTTGTTGGTACTTTGAGCGATTCTAACATAAACGAATAATGAACATCTGCTCTTATTTTAATTTAATGTTTTTTTTTAATATTTGCTAAGATGTTAAAAAATCTAAAAGGCGATATTTATTTTTCCAAATGTATTTCGTCTTCTTGAAACTGATCATAATATATTTATGCCAATGTCTTTTTACGTCTTTGAAACAGCTGTTAAAATTATTTTCTAGAATAACTTTTGTGATGCTTATTTAGATCCGGTTTTAAGGTCTTGTCTCTGTTTGAAGCGTTTTTTTTTAGTTTAAGGAGTAGCCGTAATCATAGAATGGGACGGTTGCGAAATGTTAATAAGCAATAAGTCTATTATTGATGAAACACTTTTGCGAATTTAGTGTCACTAGATAGGAAATGAAGGTATTATCGTGATGAAAATATTAAGACTTATCGGCTTCTTAAGAAGAATAGCTTTTGATGTAAATGGTAAAGTAGGAATAATTCTTTTTTAAATTGATATGGAGAAAATTGTGACTAAAAATCGATAGAAGAGATGTTACGAGAACTGAAATCAATCACGGAAATTGTGTTAAAGATATTTTCACAATTGAATTATGTATTGCTATTAGTACATTGCTTTGAAAGCGGCCTACTTTAAAGGCGATCTAATAAATGTGAATACATAATAAATTGTTTGCGGTTTATTAATCAATTCTTGATATCTTTAAGCTCTCATGATGTTTAAATCATAATAATGTTTAACTTGAACCCAAATATGAAGTATATAGTGCATTGGTTGCTATATAATTATTATTTGTTAGGTAAAAGTAGCTATTCGAGAATGATATGTTACTAGGCGCTTATAATTAAATATATGTTCATGTTACATACCCAGCCTCCTTGACGTTAATTCTAAGATATCCACATAAAAAAATTCAATGACCTTACCGAGAATGGAAAATTGTTCCTTATTGTTCTTAATCTATAAATGTTGTATATAATTATTTGTAGTGCTAGTTTACCTCATGAGTAAGAGCTGTACTGTTTGTAATTTTAAAAAATGAGTCACAAACATAAAAAAATAGGAAAATGTTACTAGACTTATCAGAAAAATATGAGTCATATACACATAAAATTTTGTTTAATATTACAAATTGAATGACACGAACATTCTCTAGAACGACTTTTCCTTATTAAGGTTTCTAAATGTTCCTATATTAGTTATAGGAATTATATTTAAATATAAATTTATTCGGTTAGCAAAGAATCATGTAATCACACTTCCACAAATCCTTTTCGAGAACTACTTAATTTGCATTTTATTATAATTCCTTGTAATTTAATAGTATTTTAAAATGTATTCAGTCCCGGCTCAGAGCATATTTTTTAAAATATCATATTGTTCCATAAA
This sequence comes from Rhynchophorus ferrugineus, assembly GCF_030347505.1. Lineage (NCBI taxonomy): Eukaryota > Metazoa > Arthropoda > Insecta > Coleoptera > Curculionidae > Rhynchophorus > Rhynchophorus ferrugineus. The sequence continues at coordinate 51,227,637 of NW_027472580.1, forward strand.
GTATTAAATTACACTATATTTATGGGATAGACAAAGAAGTTCAGCTAGCAAAACAATAAATTATTTAAATTAGAGGCACAAAGTTTTTATTTGTGGTTTTGAAAGTGCTGTTAATTTTGATTCAAACGTTTTAGATGTCAACTAAAATTAACTGGCTTAAAAAGATTATTCTATGCACTTGACCTACTTTATTAAGTTAGTGTAGGAAATTGTTCTTAAATCATTATGAATGAAATTATTTTATGTACATAATGATTTTGATAAAACGAAAGGAACTAAATTTGTTAAGACTTTCTATAACGTTTTAGACGTTACTCTATTTATATTTCTGTATATCTATAATAGAAGAATCTATAAAATAATCGATTACTACTCGCTATGTAACAGGTCAATTGAAAAGTCCCCGGCCTGATACATAGATGGCGCTACTAGAAATAAATCCATATGTTTTTTCGTTAGGCTTAACCCTCAAAAGATGCGTGTATAAATTTGACAAATGGATGAAATGGTGAAAAAATGGATAAAAAGGAATTTAGTTTGATAATATATTGCTTTTTGAAGCGAAAAAAATACAGTTGAAGCAAAAACTTTTCCGGACACTGTTCCAGGAAAATCAACCATCAAGGATTGGTATGATAAGTTTAGACGTGGTGAATTGAACGAAGTGAATCATATCATTTACGAATATTTGGATATGAGAAAGCTCTGTGCAAAGTGGGTGCCGCGCGAGCTCACTTTTGACCAAAAACAACGACTAGTTGATGATTCGGAGCAGTGTTCGTAGATCAAGCGTAATAAACCTGAGCTTTTGCGCTGATATGTGACAATGGATGAAACATGGCGCCATAATTTCACTCCGAAGTTCAATCGGCAGTCATCCGAGTTGACTGCACACGATGAACTCGCCTCAAAGCGTGGGAAACGTAACAATCGGCTGGCAAGGTTATGGCGTCTGTATTTTGGGCCGTTTGAAGAACGAAATCATCGAAAAACGGGCGCATTTGAAGAAAAAGAAAGTGCTGTTTCACCAAGACAATGCACCGTGTCACAAGTCATTGAAAATGATGGTAAACATCCATTAATTGGGCTTCGAATTGCTTCCTCATCCTCCGTATTCTCCAGATCTGGCCCCAGCGACTATTTGCTGTTCTCAGATCTCAAAAGAATTCTCGCTGGGAAGAAATTTTCGTCAAATGAAGAGGTGATCGTCGAAACTGAGGCCTATTTTGAAGCAAAGGACAAATCGTACTACAAAAATGGCATCGAAATGTTGGAGGGTCGTTATAATCAGTATATCATCCTTGAAGGGACTTATATTGAATAAAAAAAAATTGCCAAAAAATGTGTTTTACTTTGGTAAGCCGGAGACTTTTCAATTGACCTGTTAAAAGGGAAGAAATAACTATCAGTCGTTTCAGCGTTACAGTTGTTATATATAGAATGTCTTCAATATCTCCATGTTTTTAATCATGTTAATGGTAACACTATCATACCCAATTCTATATTTCATATGTTTTTGTTGTTATTTTAGAATAACTAATAAGAATAATATATCGTATAACGTATTTAAGCGCTAATAATAGTGTTATACATTTTTAAATAAATAATAATTTCTTGCCCTAATTTTTGATATATTTTTTTGTTTTCAACAACAACAGCTTTTTAGCCACTTTTACCTGTTGTTATTCACGCAGCCAATTTCATTTCAGATGTATAGTAGTAAAACTCAGGTCCCTGAATAATATATCACTACCAATATATCAAGCATACCATAACAATTTTTTCAGACCATATAAAGATTTTCCAGAAAAAGTCCAAAAGCAATACTTAACCAGTGTATGAATAAAAATGTTATTTCATTTTAACTTCTAAATTAATGGTTGGAATGACATTACATTTTATTTACTTACCAAGTGCTGTCTATATTTTAGAAATAAAAGTTTAGTTGTTATAAAAATATAATTACACCTAAATTTAAATCATCCACTATCACAAAGACATAGGATTAATAGATTAGATGTATTTTTTAAAATTTGTTACTAGGCGTTCAGCGATAAGTGTATTTATTAATTGTAAAATGATCGAGGCTTGATTAATATTAAGTAAAATATTTTCCTATAAAATAGGAATCGGTTTTTCATATGTTTTACTATAAATTTACGACTCTCGGCTTAATATCTAGTAATATGTTTCTTTAAAATATGATATCGAATGATTCGAACTAAATTGGTTAAATCTTTTTAATCCTACTAAAAATTTATGATAACAAAAAAATCAACAGTTGATTTTTGTATATGACAGTATAGTGAATATGAGTCGTTTTCCTTTCAAGCAGCAGGTTATCTATCTACAATGTTTTTTTTTGTGTGGACATACGAAATACTTACTATTCACTACTTTATTGTGTGAACAAGAATATCAGGACTCGAAGCTTAATATCTTATTAATTATTAATTATATAAAGGCCAGTGAAACAAAATCTACCTATGTAACATTACTTTGCTTGGAATAACATGTCCATAAGTGAATATTAAACACTTCCAACTACCCCAGGAGGAGGATCTTAAATATTTTTGGTAAACTTAGCCACAAACTTAAAGTTAAACTACAGCTACACGGACGTCTAAACTTTGAAATCGATGGTAGCCTTATATAACACGAGATAGTTGTACAAGTCAATACTTAGGCCGCTATTAAATGTAAATGGTAGCTTTGCATAGACTAAAACGTTTACCTCTATCCGATCTGGTTAATAAACATATTTTACTTTAGAGTAAGATTTAGAATAATATATTTTATTCATATGATACTTATTGCCCATTGTGTAGATTGTTGAACCACTAAGGATAATAGAGAAATAAGATATTAAAAAAATATTGATATAAACTACATATCACTTGAGATTGTAAACATGTCCTTGTGATGATATTATGGTGTTACTGATGAACTTTGAAATTTAACGAATGAACTCTAAAAAGCATTAGAATGTGTTTTGTTATATTGATTGATGGTATTGATTGTTTTTTCCCCAGCTCAACTCTTGGAACACTCAAGGTTTTAACGCCAGTTACATTTTTTGTCCCTTGTTTACTACCTCATACCATGAATTCATTCAAAGCATATATAATAACATTTTATAATACAAAGTCGGAGAAAAAGTTATTTCGTTTTATCCTAAGTAGCGTTGTGATTATACTGATGGTTGTTTTACTAAACGTCAGTATCAGTATTGATTTGTTTATTTTCATTCCGTAAATATTGATGTTAAAGCTGATGATGAGGCAGTTTTATTGCACTTAACAAAAAAAACAAAAAACCTTACACATTTACTTTTACTAAAAAACTTATTCAACGATTAATTGATCAAAAACAGTCCTGTTTTCCATTACGACAACGATAGACCGTAAATGGTCCTTCAAAAAAATATGTAAAAATTCTTGTAAAAATTCCTTCGCGAGCTTTTCGGCTAGGAATTTTAGAATTTCTTCAATGACAGGTGCCAGAAAGGTGCCAAATGTGCCGTTTTTATCATAAATAAATAAACATAATAAATACGGTATATATATCAAGTGAGATTAACTATTCGGTGACACAATATTTGCTAATTTCAATTTTTTTACTTTTATGCTGTTTTTGGGAATTAATTACCTTTAATTTCTCGCACTATGATATTTGAAGACTGAATGATATTTGACACTGTAAATCGCCAATAACGTTCTTCTGTCTTTTCTTACCACACACAGTTCAATTGCATTATTATTAGACTCACAAAGCAATTCTGCAATTCAGTACTTTCAGTTAATCTTTTCACAAACTGTAGAATTTTTTACATTGTTCTCAATTTTAGGACATTATATAGGCATAAATTGAATAATGGAATAAAGCTTTAATAAAAAAAATTAGGGCCGCACTCGAAGCGGAATGTTGTAACATATTAAATTTGTATATAAGTTGCTCTAAAAACGATAAACTATATTACATAGCAACTTGTAGGATCACATTTAAAATACACATAACTCTAATAAAAACAAGTGACGTTAATAAACTATCAGTGTCAACGTAATATGTAATGTAAATATAACTGAATGCATAATATAATTCGCCATGTCTATTTATTTTTATGACCGTGATTTATTATTTAAATAGATAACATTCAAATTTAATGTATATTACGGTTTTTGATTGTGATCTTTTGATTTATAATATTCATTCGTTGGCAACGTGAAATGTGACAAAGAAGATATTTTATAAAGCGACAACTGAAACAGCAAGGATAAATCGTTCTGGAGATTTTTAACTTTGTTATTAATTGTTTACGGTAAGATATATTTAACTGTTTTCAAACAAATGTTGTATTGTTCTATCCCCAACATTTTGATATGGTAACTAACTAGTATTAATTAATATGAGGGTTAATAAAAATATTATATAGAAAATATATTTACTGGCAATCTTTAAATAATTGAAGAAAGAAAAATTATCCATAATTATTTTAATTTACCAACAAAATGGTTGCGGATGCCTAAGAAACTCGAAGCCAAGAATCCTTTGACGAGTCTTTATCGAGGTATATGGTCCTTCTACGCTATTGCTTCCCTTAGACGGTCATTTAGTCACAACATATATTTCAATTATGAGTTTGACTTTATAGAGCAGCTTAAAAATCCCGCATTGGTCTTCAATCCTACGGACCGGTGAGTGACCAACTTGGACATCATCCCAGTATTACATCTGGTCTTACCCCAGCCTGGTTACTGGCGTCATTTTCCTTGTCAGATTTTGCACCAAGGACAATTACAAATATAAATTTATGATCATGCTCCAGTAGCATTCGTATTCGCAATTATTGCAACAGCAGAGGAACTGTTCTGTCGCCTTTACCACTGCGCCAACCAAGCTGACAAACTGATTAATATCTATTATTGTAATGTTAGTAATGCATATATTCCGTACAGCGTTGACGACTCTATTAGAATTTAATAATTGCTTGAATTGTTGACTTTAGATGTTGCGAAAGAAAGAAAATAAAAGAAAGAAAGAAAAATAATATTAAACTAACCGCGACACAAGGATTTTGTCATAACATTCAGACACATGATACAAAATTTGTGAGAACCTATACGAAAATATATCTGTAAAAGTATGAATAAACTTCCATTACTTGCATTCAATAAACATTGGTAGCCAGTAATGCACGATTAGTAGAAAAAATATTGTCATGGCACTTAAATATTCCCTAAGGAATTTGTTATATATTTATTGATTATTTGAATTTTGATTATTGATTTATTGAAATAATTTTATCTGTTTACATATTTTAAATTAAAATTATTGCATTTGACTGATAATCACCGTTGTAATTTGTAGGTATCACCGCTATTATCTTCCACCTTTCAAGATCATTATGTGTGCTTTAAAGATATAACATTTTAAATTAAGATTATTTGAACATCTTGGTGCGAATGTTATACCATTTCCTATTTAAATATGCTAAGGTTGCAGTCTAAAATATTTCTGATGGTAGTGTAAGATATTTACTTGGTGGGAACCATGTGTATTTTGCATTCCTATTGAAACTTTCGCACTGCTGTAGCTTTATCATGAATAATTCATAAATAATTACGTTATCGTAGAAAATTCGTGTTCGAGGAATAATCGAAATACAGAATGGTGTAACGTTTTCTAAACCAATATCATTTAGAAATTTCATAAAATCATCAGCGAGAACAAATACTGTAGTATTATAATAATGACTAGAATTTTTTTAAAAACTTTTAAAATAGTTTTATTAATTCTAACTTGGATACTATTTTACATAAATGTTCAACATACTTTCCGTTCGTTTTTATATTCGTTTTTATTTTATAAAGTTTACAGACTTTTCTATATATTTTTTCATCTATTTGTATATACAATTTAATTTCAGTGCAAATTTTATAAATGAGTTACAGTTGTATTTAAAAATAAGCGATATATTTCTATGGTACTAGCTAATCAGTAAATAAACAGATATTATAAATCATATTTCCATGACATGGTAATCGATATTGTTAATAAATATTTAAGTTTCATTATTTACTTTAAAATGACGAACATTAGCAAAATAATATATCTTCATTTTAGTACTGTTTATTATTGATGGTTTTATGAGAGGTGGCGCCACTTACTCAATTGTTATATTTTTTTGCTTGTGGATTTCATGTGAAATATTTAATAACAATAGGTCCATAAAATAAGCAATGTTTCAGATGAAGATTTGGATTTCAGAACGCTGTAAGTTCAACGGGTGTCGTATTGTCTACTGTCAAACATAAAAACATACGAAATGGAGGATTTTTTGAATTTTAAAATCATTGAAAGATCGTTTGAAGAATCTTAAAGTTATTGATGATGAATTATATCACTGTGCTATTACTGTACTCATTAGCTTCAAAGTCGTACTAGACGAGAATTCTCAATATGTTAGTATGAGTTTCCTGGATGCAAAAGAAATGTTTCATAAATTTGCGAAAAACAAATAATAAACACAACCAACTGTTTTGTTGTAACCTTAGTTAATGAAATATATCAGTGAAACATGTATATAAAGATTGATAACAGATAGAAGAATCACAAATCAATTTATATTTTAGTATAACTTAGGACTGGTGCACTGCCAATTTTAATTTTCTTTTACAATAATATATTGATATTATTAATATATTTGATAAAATTTAATATATAATTAATAATTATAATATAATTATAATAATAATATATTTGTAAGCTATTCTATAGAATATTTTATTTATGGTATATTGGAATTATTTTTAGACTTCTTAATTTTACTGAATAATACCAACTCTCTTTTAAAAAGCCTTTGACCATTTTGTCGCTGTATCATCGTGGAATTATGATAAATTTCGTAGCAAGGAATGAATAACGGTGCTATCAATAACAGCTTATGGTTACCTACATCTTTCCAGGACATTGATTATAGTTATCAGTTATAGTATCAGTGAGTCTAAGTGACTCTGTAGTACCCAGTTGACTAAACTAAAATTCATGATATAACTGGTAAAATATTTTAAAATATTTATTGAATAATTATTAGCATCTAAATCAAATATATACGGGCCTTTTTCCTTCAATATCAGTACAGCAGATACAATACCAATATCTCTGTTTCGCAGATGAACTTTTATTCCTTCTATATATTTTCTTTGTCATCAGTGTTTCTTTTTTTTAACAGTTTTTGATCAATTTTAAGTTTAATAGAATTAAACTTACTCTGAGGTAATGCCAAATGTAAAATTTGTTTGTTATAGTATTATATTAAATATAATTAGTTTGTAGTTTCGCAATATTTCTTAGTTGCAACTGACGGTATCTGTACTTGAGAATTAACATTGTGATTACAGTTGTTGTGTACTCGTAGATTTCATTTGGTACTTTATAATATCTAACTCATAATAGCCGATCAGTTATCACATTAGCAGTTAATGGAAATATTCCAGTCTTTTCAAAGCCTCTTGCAGCATTTCCAACAGTGGGAGCTTGGTTCCAAACCTTTTTGAAAACTTGTCTGAAAGTGATTGGTTTCCCCTTGATGTAGATCTGTATGTTACCATGATGTAGCTTGTTGGTGATAATATACTTTGAGTGATTTCAAAAACGACACAACGAGCTGCTGTAATGCCTGCGACGTATGTAGAGGAACACGAACAAGTTCAATGTCTAAAGAGTTACTTAGATTTAACACAGCGTAGCTCGTGTGGCTCAAGAGTATGATAAAACTTCCTTGGGTACAGTAGCCATTAAAATCATGCAACCATAGTTAAAAAGCTTCCTTTACGCATCTGTTTAACCATTATATATCAGTATACACTGATGTGTTGGATTTATACAGACTAACATAGTTACATTTTTGCCCTTTTCAGCATTTATCACATCACGTCTATAGCACTTTTTTGGGTTATAATGTTGGGTTAATTCCTTATTTATTTTATAAAAGGTATATAACCAGTTCCTACCAGCCATTCCTATTTCGCTGTTTAATTTGAGTTTAATTTTTTGACGTTCTTATCATTCAAATTCATATTTACGAACCCCCTTAGGTATAATTCTGAAGTCAAGTGTAGTAAACGGTCTGCTAAAATCTTTTCAGCATTCTCATCTGAGGATATCTGTCCAGCTCGTGTCTTAATTCCACCTCTGAAGAAATAGACTTCCTTTTCGTGTATGCTATTATGTAAATCTCAGCAGCCCGACGTAGGGTTAATTCCTTGGACAATACTTTATTTGTGGTTTCTATCATTTTTTTTGGGACTATTCTCTCACATTTGATCCAATTCGGCCGCAGCGATCCGAATAATCCTATATTAAGTTTCTTCAAATACATATTTTTCACATTAATCTATAACATTATGTTTAAAAACTAAAATGTTTGCTAAAATAGAACCCCAATTCTCAATCAATATAAGCCATACAATTCAAAGTTTTAACGATGCCATGGAAAGCGATGGTAAGCACTTACTTTAGATGAGCGTCAAAATTGTTACGCGCAGAAATACTTGGCTCGCCGGTGAATAGTGCTGACAAATACTACCGATGACATGAGGTGTTGAGTGTAGAGGGTTCTTAGGGCATTAGTCTCTTGCGTTCCGTGTTAACGCGTTATTCAAATTATCAACGGATTTCTTATTTTGATCCGATTCGCCTCGGCTGTCCCGTTTATTAACAATTAAATATTTTCCTGTAAATACTGATTACTAAAATGTAACTGGACTATTTCAATATTTGTTTATTGTTGCTTATATTCACACTGCATTGATCAAAACGGTACTATATTATATGGTAATATAGTTTGTTTTTTAAAGAAGCACGAAAACAATAAAACTTACTGTAAAACAGCCCACACTAAATAACGCTCTGTTCTATTTCAGTGTACTATTTTTGTGATGTGAGATATTTTACATCTTTCGTTTAATCAATTTAAGGAACCATTTTATTTCAAAATGTTTATTGAACGCCTATTTTACGACGACGGTAAAACGGGTAATTGCATATTAAAAATTGCGTGCGATTTTGTAATATCGTCGCTTTTGTTTTAAAATAGTTTATGACTTGAACAAATACACTGCACCTCGTTATTACTTGATGTACATGTATATACACAGTATTATTATTCGCCAATACCAAATATTTCATTGTAACTTGTTATATATAACATTATTATTGTTCGTGATATTTATGTGGGTTACGTTTATATTATGATTGGAATATTTCGATATGTGATGAAAATCTAATAAACCTATAAAATGTGGTGGAATAATAATAATTATAGATATTTATCGCCCTATGGTCATTACATTCGGTATTCGGTGGTGAAATTCGACCACAATGTATGTTACTAACATGACTAATAACAGAGTAAAAAAAATGATATGTTACTGAAACTTCTTTTCACAGTATTTCCATAATAGGATGAGAAATGTATTTGATATATAATATTAATTTAAATAATAAATGTGAACGTAATAATTTAAGTAATAATAAGGGTAAATTATTACATCACTGAACACTATAAAAATGTATCATAAGTAAGATTATTTTCGGAATAGTAACAACTTCCGAACATCAAAAATAAGTATACATGAGTTTTTTCTACTTTTACGTTATAAACATAGATATGGAATAATAAATGAAATAAAGCATGTGTGTATATTGAAACAGAGAATATATGAATATATTGAAACAATAACGAACACAATTAGGTAATTTATTTTTTATTATTTTGAAATGTATATTACAAGAATGCATTATATTATTAAATTAACTATTGATTTTCCAAAACTTTGGTCTGTAAAATAAATAATCTAAATAATTGGTACAAGGTTCAAAGAATAAAATGTGTTATAGTCACGTATCTTATTGCATTACTCGTTAAACACTTTAATATTTATCAGTTCATTAAATTTTTTAAAAATGGACTGATAATAATTCATAATTTCTTGTATATGTTCTATGTGTTCCATTTATGCATTTATGCAAATTATGTAGTTATATCCTGCAAATTTTCATTACTTCAATTATGTATTCATATAATCCTTATCTTTTAAGCATATTTCTCATCTAAAATAAATCTAAATATTACAAAATCAATAAATGCATAAGGTCAATTAAAAGTATAATTTGTTTACCTAAACACTAGATTCACTAATTAACGTATTTATTACCTGCAATATTCCGTTGGTGATTTGTTAAGAAGTGCATTTACTAATGAAACCTGAAAATAAACAGAAGTTAATACCACTAAAATTTACAGAAATATCTTAACAACCTTTAGAAGAAGAACTTTTGGAAGTACCTTTAGTACAATAATATACTGTGTCTCCAGACCCATATCAATTAATAATAGTCATTAACCAAGAACAATTTTCCTTTAGTTCTTTTTCTTCACTAGTCATCAAATTAAATCAATATTGTGATTTCGAAAATCTAAATATCTTGTAAGCAAAGAAAACAGATGTTTCTTATTATTTTCGAATTTTGTTAATCTATGTTGGGATGAAATTTTCATATTTGTCTGGTTTTTCTTTCATATACATTTTTTTCACATATCTTCCCATAAAGCGAGCACATTAATTTGCGTTCTCTGCAAAAAATGTAAAATATAACTTTACGTTACCATACTATTCGTAATCGTTTTTATCCAAACTTGCCAAACGCTTTAATAATTTCAACAATTCGGAAATAACCGAAAGTTACATAAAATCTTAAATAACCCTGCATAAAATTAAATAACGTCGTTTAATAAAGTTTTAAGCACTCACTTTCCGTTTTAATGTCGTTTCAAATATATAAAACAAAGAGTCACTTAATTTTAAAGAAAAATATCTTTTATTTTATTTTATAAACTTAAAAAAAAGTTATTGTCGGCGAGCTCAACTCTTAGCCCGACAATATCTAAAATATTTGTTTATATATTTTGTGTCGCTGATGTGACGGTTATTTCTGGTTGCTTGATTTGGGCGTTTTTCGTTTTATTGGAATATATTTGTTTGTAGTACATATTACACAAAAATAGTAGACCTAAACATTTTTTCTGGATATAAGCTTTAACCGTGCCAAATTTCACACTCTTCCGTTTTCTTCACAAAGAGAGTTCACATTTTCATATAGAATATTCTATTCGCGTTCAATACAGTGTGGCTATCGGATATTATTCAATTTAAATATTAATAATACTGTGTGCATACGATGCATTTGTCGTCAAAGGAAGTGTAAGTTATGCTATCATGTCACTATGATTACATACATTAAATTATCAGCACACGACTGGTAATTAATACTATATTCATATAGAATATTTCGTTGAATAATATTCACACTTCTTACAATAACGTATATGTGTAAACATGTTAATAGTGATATAGGTATTTTACACATAACAATTTTAATATGAAATAAAAACAGAGCAAAGTATTGAATAAAGATCAAAATCACTACTAAATGATTAAAACACTATCAGGATGTCAGTACAATAGGAATACAAATTTGAAATAATTTTAAGATTTCATCTTTCATAAAATCATAATTAAAATCGCCCTTCTCTTGTCTTATACATAATTAAAAAAAGATGAAAATTGAGTATAGTGAATTGATTCAATTATTTGTTAAAAAACATTGATAAAGCTATATAGTGATGTGAACTCCACTCCACAGTAAGTTTATGGAAATAAATTGAATAAGAAAATGTTCCAGTGCGTCAATTTTTAGTACAAAAAGAATTTTGTATTTAAATTTTTTTTTCAGTTGAATTTGTAAAAAACGACTTACAGAAGAAAAGCATTATAAAAAACATTGAAATAGTTAAATATCTCCTACAAATTATGAAATTATCTTTTTTTAATTGCGAGTAAAAAAATAATAACGTGTTTTTTGGTATTATGTACATTTTTCTAACATTACCAAATTACTATTTATTAACGTTGGGAACTATCGACTGAAAACAATCGAAACAGTCGATAGTCGCAAAACAGTCGAAACAGTCGATAGTCAAAAAAATAGCGACTGAAAATAGTAATTACTATTTTCAGTCAAATGCACGGTTCGACTGTTTTTTTCCATTCGTGATGTCAGACGAAGATGTACGAATTCTTGTCTGTATAAAATGTGAGATAGGAAAAGACGGAGATAAATGCTTGGAGCAGTTAATTTTAAATGTCTTTATGTTCTCTAATGGTAGTATAAGTGCGACACAGGTGTATATACATTCCTTCACTTAATAACTTTAAAAAAGAAAAGAAACAAAAATATTAATTTCTATTATCATGTAATAAATAGTATAATTTTAAAGGAAATAGGATTACTTTTATATTGAATGTTCTGTGGACGTGTATAATAACACCGCAAATGGAATAATAACACCACAAATGTTTTATCGTGTTTTAATATATTAATTGCTATTTTTAAATAACATAGCATAATAAATATAAATAGTACAATATAACTTAAATAAAACCTAAGAAGTAATGATTTTCAATAACCATAACTACTAAATAAAATGTAAACGTATACCTAATTATTGAAAAATCTAAATAAAAGTTTTATTTATTTTTGAACGGAAATATTTTTAAATTACTGTGAATATTATCATGTTCACCTTTTCTCCCTTGAGGCGGTTTCTTCGATCGTTAATTATTTGCTCAGATTTTGAAAAAACTCGTTCCCAGGGGACAGATGTTGCGGGTATAGAGGAATATTTTACGTGTAACTGATATAATTCAGGTAGTTTCATTTTATGGGTTTGCTAAAAATCCAATAGGTTTTCTAAACGCCTAATGAAATGGAATTTCCAAATACTGCTAAATCTGTAGAGTTGCTGCAGTGCTCATTTCTAAAATTGCCAGTCTTTTATTGAGGACATCTAATAGAAAATTTTGTCATTTTTTCCCCATTCACTTGTTAACATCCTGGATTTGATGGAATGTTGCAGTCCTCTTATTAACCATATAATTAAAGACATCGTTGGGATATTTTTCACCAGACAACTCGGTGGTCATTAGTTCAATGAACATTAAAAGTTGAACACATTCTGTTAAGATAATTCATACGTTAACAAATAAAAACAGTGGTGCTCTTCTTAATAGCCAACAAAATATGAGAGTAAAATTTTCCTATCAGAAAATGTATTTATTTCAAATATTTAATATACTTTATTCACCTCTTTATCGTTAATATTTTTAAAATAAATTTAACAACTGCTACTGTAACTGTACTATAAAAAAATCTTTTTGATCTATGCAATTTCTGAAACCCTTGGAACCTACATTTAGTTTTCAAGATTTTAAGAAAAAAGTTTCGACAAACAAGACGCTTGGACAAAAATCGTGAAAGTTTATCAAAAAAGTATCACCTATTATACCAGTCCAAAGTATTACCTATTATGCCAGTCAAAAGTATGTTATTATTTATCATTTACAATTTAATTTTTTTGCCCTCGAAAACTAGCGTTCCAAAAGGCTGCTATATTAATTTACAATATATAGTTTTTCACAAGCAATCTGCAAAAAAAAACATAAAACCACATATATTACATATAAATCTATGTAAGTATAAATTCGGCTCATTACTTTATAGGACGCGGCTAGGACGGAATGCCAGAATGTTAAAAATCAGTCCAATGAACTAGTAGAACCTAAAACAGGAACTAAAAGTAAACTACTGAAACAGTCGATAGTAAATAGTAATAAAATCAGTCGGACTGAAAATAGCGACTGAAAACAGTCGACTGAAAACAGTTACTAGTAAAAACAGTCGAACCAAAAATAGCGACTTAAATAGTGGATAGTAAAAAGTAGACAATTACTGAACAGTCGATTTCAGTCGATTGTTCCCAACACTACTATTTACTAACATGGGTGCGGTACAAGATATTGTAAAAGAATAGAATTATTAAATGAATTAATTTTAATTAATGTGATGCCTGATGTTTCTTAATTAGCATAAGATATGTTATTAAGTTATAAATTGTTATACTAAATATATATGAAGTATCTCATGTAGTTATGTAATCCCCTTGATTTTGTTAGTAAATTTTATTTGATGATATTAAGTCGATCTAATAATTGATTGTTATCAGCCGGGTAACTTTCTTTACAAAATTAAGCTAGTGAATGTGCATATTCCAAAATAATAAATATGGAATATCGTGACAGTTTTAACCAAAATCAGCCTTACATAAACTAAAAAACGAATTCCTGTATTACGAAAATCGTATACATTTTACCAGGGGATAGGCTCAATAATATAGATACCTGACATATACACAATATATTTTTATTAATAAGATATTGAGCCAACATTTGCTTTTAAAACAGCTACAATTCTTTTCGGAATAGGTTTGTACAGTATCTGAATAATTTCCAACGGAATGTTGTCCCATTATTTCACCAAAACTTCCGCCATTTGTTTTAATACTCTTAGAGATGTAAATCTTCTCGCCTCTAAAACTTTGTCACTTAACTATCTAAAACTCGATATACGATATAACGATTCAATTATATATAACGATTCAATTATGTTGAATTATTGGCGTATAATACAGTGAAATATAATTAACAAGATTTGGCGTTTGAACTAATAATACATACGTTTCGCATTATGTTATTTACACGGAGCTACTGTCAACATGCACCAAGATGTATTCTATTGCATGGTTATTATTTTGTCTATTCACTATCTATATGCGATAGAAATTTTAATACAACCCAAAATAAAAATCTGTTTCAAATTAAAGTCCTCTTAGTCTTGTGATAGTCGCTGGTTCGAATCCTGCTGTGCCATGGTTGTAATTTATGTTTGCGTTTGTTTATAATTTGTCATTGCCATAAAGAGCGTAAAATCCAGCAAGAAAAGGAACGCCTATAGTGCCAGTAATCAAGCTGCTGGCTAAGACCGGATGTCTGCTGGGATGATTTTTAAGTTGATCAGTCGCTGGCCTGTAGAATTAATACGATCAAGGTTCGATGCCCACGTTAAGAGGTTAAGTCCAGATAGCCAGATAGGAAGACTATAAAGAAAGTCATAATTCGTTTAATATTTTATAAATTTTATTGTAATATTTCTAGATTTTTTCCCAGATTGAGTTGGTTAAAATTAATTACTGACTAGAACACGTATAGAGCGCAATTGGTTCTTCGTAATTTATTGAAATATTTCGAAATATAAATAATACGAGCTTTTCTAGTAAAAAACACTCTCTTTCTATGCTTTGGGTAAAATAGACCAATTAAAAAATAAATTTAAATTTAAATTTAAATTATAACACCAATTTAAATTCTCATGCTTGTTAACGATCTGTACATGATTTATAGTTATAGTAAAATGCATAAGCATAATGTAATTTATTAAATAGATATTAATACAGTAGACTAAACAGATCTACGCCGTTTAATATTAAAAAAATTAGATTGCGCGCTGGAAATCTTTTTTATATAATATTGCCCAAGCTATTCATTTATATAAGAAAGTTGCTAATATTATTATATAGAAAGGTATGTACGAGTATTCGTTTAGCATAGATCATTGTTTTTATTCATAGTAAAGAAAAAACATTAAAATCAGAAATATTGCGCTAGAGAAATATTTTATTTACAATTTGCGGAGATTAGCTCATCGCTTTTATATTAATTTAAAAAAAGAATCTCACTCATAGGCTTTTACTTGGCGGCTTGAATAAAAGATGATGCTTTCTATCGTCTAATATATTTTGTCTGTTTACCACATTTCTATTAAAATCACTTAAAAATATGATTTTTGGTAATATGAACCAATTTACTGTCGAGAATTCGTAGAATTTTTTTGAATAAACGCGTTATTTCTAAACCTTCATTTGCCGCCTTTATTATTATTCATAGAATGGTCTGTTATATTCAGACGGAATGGTTGCCCAGCTGTCTGGTTCGTTGTCTGGTATTAAACCCATAACAAGTTTTGTTTTGTCCAGTATTACCAAGAATGTGTCTCTTAAATTAATATCATCATATTAACGAATATAATAAACATCTCATTTCTAAAACGTGTTTCAGAATATTTTTATAATTTAAAAAGTTTACATTAATAAAATGAAGGTTCCTTATGCAAATTAAATTATTCAATATTGATAATAATTTCATACATTAATTAAAATGGCAACTAATTGTTAATGGTTAGAAAATGTTATTAAAAATTTGTGCTACTTCCTTTTCAATGCTATATTAATACTATTGAGTTGAAATAATTTTTGCTATTACTATATCGACAGATATTCATCTGTGTTGCTATAAACGTCAGAAGTATTTCTATTCAACTACTACCTAGTATATATATATATATATATATATATATATATATATAAGTATTAGTTAGATTTGAAATTATCAAAATTGGAATACCAAAAAGAAAAAATGTAATTCTGATACAAAATTGTTAATACTTGACAGTTATATTGTTGGTAATGTATGAGATCAGTTCAATGTGTTCAATTTGTCCATAAATATAATATTTAAGACAATGTTATTCAATAAGTGAGGCACTATTTATTTTATAATTTTCTAAAAATGATTCATAGGAAAAGAGTCATGTCAGGTAACGAAAAGCTAAATGAATAATTGAAAAAGTACTGTGAAACAATGGCCAATTTGTATTATTTACGAAGCACTAATAGTTTTTTATGACTGTATGTTAATGAGTCTTTTTCCAATAGATCTGTACTTCTCAGAACGACTATATAGATTCACTATTCAAGGTGTTTTTTAACACATAAAAAATGTCAGTATTATGATGTCATATTTGGCGAACTTGGTGGGTGTGCTAGTGAATCCCATCCGTTGTTAATCGATTACGAAATTCGAATGTAGTTTCAGCAACTTTTTATGACACTAGAACACGACGAGTTCTGAACTTCTATATTTAAAGATGTCGTTAAGTTAACGGAAATTATTTTATATTATATATATAGGTGTTAGTTAAAAACTTTGATTACTATTAATCAATTATTTTTTATTCCAGTACTCTTTCCTTCCTGATAATTAGATTATTTTTATTTTTTTCTTAAGTGCAATAATCTACATGTTTTTCAGTACATTTAACACCTGGGCTGAAAAGTCCAGGGCATAATAAAGAAAACCCTTTTTTTTGTTCAAAATTGGCTTTATGCATCAACGTAATCTCAATCAAGTGCCACACAACCATTCTAGCGCCGCTTTAACATTTCAATACCGCTTTTGTAGAATGATTTATCTTTTGGCTCAAAATATACCTCAGTTTCAGTGATAACTTCTTCAATCGAGTGAAATTTCTTGCAGATGAGAATTTTTTGAGGTCTATGAACAGCCAGTAGTCGCTGGGAGCCACATCTAGCAAATACTGTAGATGTGGGAGCAATTTGTCCAATTCATGTAGTTTTACCATTGTTTTGATTGACTTGTGACACGGTGCGTAGTCTTGATGAAATAAAATATTTTCCTTTGCCATATGCGGTCGTTTATTTGCTATTTCGGCCTTCAAATGTGTGTTGATGCATGAAACGCATTGTTGATGGTATTTCCCTTCAGTCGATGAATATTACACCACACACATCCCAAAACACTGAGGCCATAAACTTTCCAGCCGATTGTTGAACTTTCGGGCTGTATGGACGAGATTCACCAGTTGCTGTCCGTTCAGATGACGATTATATTGATTCCTGAATGAAGTGATGAATCCATGTTTCATTCATTATCACATATAGACGCCAAAATTCCGGTTTGTTACGTTTAAACATATCCAAACATTTCTCAGAATCATCACGGTGTTTTCGTCAGTAGTGTGCAAACGCGGCATCCATTTTGAACACGCTCTTTTTACGCAACTTCATTTTTCGATCATTCAAAACGATTTTGTGGATTTTTTTGATGTTTTCTGGTGTTACCAACTGATTTGGACGTCCACTGCGTTCTGCATCATCGGTGTCTTTAAGATCACGTTTTAAGTTAGCAAACGTTATAAAGTTTTTGATCCATTGCTTTGAAAATAACAAAAGTAGTGTCACTTTTAGCACATTAACTTACAAACTTATGACTAGAATATCATGAAACTTTAACAGCTTTAGAAATAGTTTTTATGCCATTTTGAAACATCATAAATCACTAGACACAAGGAACAATGAAAACAGTTGCTTTCTATGGGTGAGCGTGCTCCAAAGAGGGTCAAGTCGGTGTCGGTCGCCCACAGTTTTTTGGGATGCAAGTGGTATTATTTATATCGATTATCTTGGTAGAAGGTAAAACCAATATTGGCGAATATTATTCAGAAAAACGATCGCATGTGGTAGTGAACGAGTGCACACGTATGTGGTCATCATGGCAAAAAATCCATAAATTGCTTTATTAGCTACTACTACATCCAGCATAATGTCCAGATCTACCGTCATGTGTTTTCAGAAATGGATGAGTGGTAGGAGATTTGGATCGAATGAAGAGGTCGCCACTGAAACAAACAGCTTAAAAACACTTGACTACATAAGTTTAATTGAAAGGAGACTTGTTCAATAATAAAATGCTTTTGTTCAAAATTTAGTTCAAAAAGTCGCCTATCAAATAATATTTGTCAAACTTCCCTCGTAAGTTAATTCAATACATTTTTTATGGTTTGGTATCTTATTCATTCATTCAAATAACTTTTAGCGATTAGGGATTATAAATAAATATATGGTGGTCAAAATGTGGTTCCATGGTTATTATTTCTTTTTTATTTTATGAAAATCGTTTCTCATGTATGAATATTTGGAAATGTAAGAGAGAAATTAGTCTTCTACAAACTGTTTTTAACGAATTTTTATATCCACCTGGTCTAAAGGATTATAATATTTTAACATCAAACAACATTTTATTGAGAATATTTACAACAAATGGGCAATAAAAATTGTTGTAACATATACACAAAGAGGTGTGTATATATGTATATCAACAAAATAAACTTAATTAATTGTCACTAGGATATAAATTGTTAAGCAAACGTTTGAGTATGTATCAAATGCAATTTGAAGAAGTATGTTCAATAAGATATTATATGATCATTATAAAATATTATATATATTATAGCAAATGGGGCAATTAATGCTTACTATAATGTTAGTGAATACAGAACAGAAAGAGATTATGTTATTAAAAGTGAAAAAGGTATTGAAAGTTATTCTCCTGGATTCTTCAAGAAATTGGATTGTTTAGTTCAATGGATATTAAGGTGTTTTTATTTTTTATGAGGAAATCTACATGATGGACATAGATGTAAAATTAATACAGTATAATACTCTGAATATATGTTTCAACTAATTATACTGCTAAGTTCCCTGAAAATGTATTGCGTAAAAGTTATTACACGGAACTCAAAAAATAAATATTAGAATTGTGGTAGGAATATTTTTATTTACCTGCTATATTCCACAAACCCCATAAAGTTATATAACATTTACCGAGTAATTACCTAAATTTACATTTAGAACACTTTCCTCAAAATATCTGATTCATCACCACTGTTTTTCGGTAAAGTTTCTTTAAATATTGAAGACATATTTCTAATGAAAAATCTTTATTTGTTCCAAGCGGCTTTTTTTGGCGGGAGATACATTTTCTGATTTCTTGTATTTTGCCCGTTCTTTGTAGTATGTTACAGTTATTAAAGTGTTCATTTGAATACATGGAACAGTTGGATTTGAAATATCAAGTGATAAAGTGTCGTACTATAGACGTTTAATAATCAATAACTGGTAAGATTTTTGAAAAACTTTTTAATACGAAACAATTTTTTAACACAAACAGATATCCTGATAAATTTAAATTTTTCATCTTTGGGCCTTGATTAGAAATTTTTATCACATATCACAAAAATTTATTAGCATATATTCTAATAAAATTTTTAATAGGTCTATAATTTATCATAGACTATTTAAATAATTTTCTTTTGATCTTTTTTATTTTATTTATTTTAAAATCTACTTTTTATCAACGAGGGCTTATCTGGACTGGACCTACTGTTTAACGCGACCAACGTTAAGTGGGACCATTTTCCTTGTCGGATTTTGCATTCTGTATTCACGTTTTGCACAATTACAAATATTAAACAATCACAAACATATATTTACGACCATGCCCCATCAGAATTCGAATCCGCGACTATCGCAACGGTAAGTCGCCTTTACCACTGGTCCAACCAACCTCTTTAGTTCTTGATTATAATAATTAATCAATGTCAAATTCAACTTTCCAAAACTTTTTATTATAGTTTATTTGCACATATTTTTTAATACACTTTATTTAATATCTCTATTATTTTTCATAATAATTCATAACATTTTAGGGAATTTTCTTACGATTGGCTGTTCGGTTCATTCGTTTGGTTTGGTTTCAGTCACTTCAGAGTCTGTTCTTCTAATATTAATAACATAATATTAATGGATATATATATATATATATATATATATATATATATATTGTTGTTTTGTGATATCAATTAAAGAACACAACATATTAATATTATTAATTAGAATTTAATTAATTATAGATTAATGTGCCTGTTTAATAACTGAAATGTGTAAATAAATTGATATATAATTATATTTAATTTTTAATACACCGTCTATTCAATATATATATAGATAACCACTAACTAAAGAAACAACGACAATCACTCTGATAAACTATTGTCTATTGTCAGTAATCATTAAAACTCTTATGTCATTTTAAAAACATGTGCCTTAATTATGAGTTAATATTGCTATTTGAAATATTAATGAAAATTATTAGTACAATTTGAATCAATGTTAAAGTCTTTAAGATCAACTTTAATAAACAACAAATTCACTGTTCCACAGTAACTGTCATAACATATATACACATAACATGAGTGTATAAATAGTGCAAAGTATCCAATAAACACAAACAAATGCGGAGTACTTGAGATACAGGGACCTCATTGTTGCCAATTTCAAAATTGCTCTTAATAAAATAATAGCTTCCTTCATTGTCATCTAAAAAAGGATAATGCGTTGTTTACTGTTTAAGCTTTCAATTGCCACACATCCCGTGGGCCTATCAGGTTCGAAATTTCCTCTTTAAAAAATAGTTATAAAATACGATACAATGCGAATATTTTTATTTCATTAACATGACATTACTTTATAATTTACATGGCCTACATAGATTAATTGGTTGTTTATCTATAATTTAGATTTCTATAATTTAGATTGGTAATAATTTTAGATTTCTTCACACAATGATATTAACATTGAGAATACCCAACAATTTTTTGCATTCTTGATGTTTGCTTGTATTATGATCATTATTTCAGTTTAAAGAGGCAAGATAAAAATTGGTACAATATATATTAATTACAATGTTTCATATCATTTTATTTTCGTTCTTATTATATTTTTTTGTCTTTCTGACAGTAGGCGAGACGTAGATATTGGTTAGGTCTTAGGTTGGCTATGCTGCAGCGATCTGAACACGTGATAATCAGAAGATGCTATAGATAGTGATTCTCATTCGAGCCACAACAGTATATCATTCAATCTTCAAACGCGTGCTCCAGAGTTGTGATTCAAACTGATTACTGCATATTGTTACTGCGTTATTTCTCATTATTGTCTTTTTTGCAATAACACGCTGTCCAATTGACAATCAATTGATGCCGGTAGACATCTGCATTCTTTCATTCAGTCTTATTTTCAGTCAATTTGCTGGTAGCCATTTTCCTTTCTTTTGGATCTTTCCCATCCTATTGTCGTACGTTTAGAAAGTTGATCAATCCATCAACCGGTAAGCTGTATGAAAATAAGTTTTTCAATCAATTGTCTTTTTTGCCCTCCGGTCTGTTCTTTGTCTTTAAATCGTTGAAGTCATAATCGCCAATTTTTATATCAATGTGATGGAGCAACGTCAAGTTTCTAAATATGATGGACGTACATTAGCGGCAAATTTCTTCAAATCAAACAACATGGAATGTCCAAAATGCAACTTTGTGTGGTCCATGTTAAAACTATTAAATGGATAATTGTTACGTTATGTAGATAAGTATACAGACTGCAGAATTTAGCAACTCGGTTATATTATGTAACCGATGTTTGCATAGATACACATTTCGAATATCTGATATCGAATAACGAAATATTCTACTAAGTCATTTTGAGTACAATATTTCATTAGCCAATTATTACATTTGTTATATTTGACTTTGTTCAAGATGTGTTCAAGATAATCCTATAATAGTCTTAAATATTAGATTATATTTGATTTTATTTCTTCTATGATGTAAAACAAGTTTTATAACATAATCTAAATGATTCATGAAACCAATACAACATATTAATATATTAAAGATTTCAATTCATAACTTATGGATATTTTGAAAGAAATATATTTTATTCATATTGATTTAATTTCCAACGATTGAAATGTACTAAACTGTTATATGTTATATAAAGAATCCGTTAATATAATTAATGACAGTGCGTACTTTATGTTTTTCTGTGGGATTCCTATTATTATAGTCATCAAAATTAACAATGAAAGAGAAATGAAATATGGGTGCTAACAGTACATCAGTTCTATAATTAATAATAAAAAAGTTTCTGAGCTAATTTTTGTTATACATTAATAATGATATCAAGAAAAGTAACTCGTAAAAATCATCGTACGGTTTTCTACGGAGCCAAACTGTCAACTATGAATGTTGATAGAATTTTTAGCTGTACAAATGGCCAAATAGCAAACGAATTGGTGTACGAATTACTTTATCACATACCATATACTCTAGATTTGGTCCCTAACCACAATTGGCTGTTTTCATACTTAAATAATTAATGCTTTGGGGAAAAAGAGTTTAAGAAAGAAATAATTAAATATAAAAAAAAATAAGAACCACTCTCCACTTTATCCTTACGTCTCACTTTTTTATCATAAGGTAATTGCTGAGAGGGATTTAATGAATTTATTGGTTATTCACTTCAGATAGGAAAACATTAAAACTTATCTTTAAGTAGCAACTTCGCCGTCGCGTCACAATGCGGTGGTTTTCTTCTTGACAACTATTCGATGTCAATATGTTCAAAATGATATAACAATTAATCGTTATTTTGTTAAGCAAATTCATGTTTTCGATGAACTATTGGTCGGTTTGAATGGAATACTAATTTTCTTCCATTGCTTTTCAATTTTTACAAATCAACGTATAATACAAATACTTAAGTACCATTTGTTAAAAATTGTTTCATTGTAACTACGAAACCTAACGAAATAATTAAATTTTATCTTCCACTAAAATCCAGTAACTTAATAACCTAAATTAAGATACAATGCAAGTGTCAATTTTGTTTCCATACCAAAAAATTCCACAATTATGTCACTAATATTATTATTCAATAGTATATTTGAACAGCCATTAAGTGCACTTGTCGATTTAAAAAATATGTAAACGGAAATATATCGAAATTTACCATTTTTATTTTCGTTTGTTTTCAGATAGAATTAACAAATTGTCAGGAAACTTCATCGGGGACGTCTTTCAACCATCAAAGCCAGCTGTGATAATTGGAAAGCAAAAAACGCTTATTCTTAACAACTGTGATTCCATAGAGTTTAGAGTATATTTAGTATATGTAAATATTGCTACACAATAACTATAAACGTAGTAGAATTAGTACAATTGTTCGTTGTTCAAACTGTTCAGTCGGCAATCAAGAGATTAACTAGATGAAGATGACCAACAGTAACAGCTCTGAAGATCGAAGTCAAGAGATGCTGGGTCAGAAATTATTGGATGATGCCAAAGCAGAACAACAGATTAAGTTGGGAAAAAATTGGTCTCAACGCCAAAAACTTTTAAGTAAGTATATTTTATTTATTATCCTTCAAATAACTATATTCGATTTGGTCTTAAATAATGTTAGAGCAATATAATTTTTGTATATATCATACTATTTAGTAGCTTTAATTGCTACTGGATCGATTCCAAGAGGGTATATTCTATTTTTAGCATTAATATATAAGAGAGTTTGTATTTAGGCTACTAAAATTAGATTCAATCTGTTCAATATTTTTGAAATTCAGAAAAAAGGCGATCAATTTTTTTCATGTAATTTTGAACACACTAAATAAAGTTCGTTTAACACATTACTGTTATAGCATCTAAAGCCTAATTTGTCTCCCTTATTATTATCCATCTGATAAAATGTATCTATGTAATATTTATTTCTATAATTTGGTCACATACAATAATTCCACATAACCCTGCGGTTTTGTTGGAATTTGCAAGTAAAAAATTGAATTACATCTTCATGTAGATATTTGGTTTGTGAGTTTACTATTTTGTCTCATATTACTTAAATATCCAAGTATATATAATTTTAACGTAGTAGGGTTGGCAAGTTGTTCGTCTGTCTGCAGAAATCGTATAAAAGTCGATTCAGACTGGTGATACGCTTACTGTATTATTTTATTTCAAAATTATATATGTATGAATAACATGTTTAACAGTTAACGTGCATCTAATAAATTTAAAATGTTTCAGTGATCAAAAAACCTATGGCTGTTCTAGTCTTCTAATAAGAAAATTACGATCCATTTCGTTTTCGTTTTCGTTAACACGCAAAGGGATATAACTATGTTACTGTATTCTTCATTTTTTTCCACATCACAACACTTTTAGGCAATCAGACAGTGTCATTGTCTCTTAATTGCTCCACATTCTCTTAATAATTAATCAAGTTTTTCAATTATAACAACGCTTTGGTTATATTTATGCGATGCTGGGAGATACGCTCTTTCATCGAGTTGACCAGCTTTAGACTTACTTAGGATAATCTGACACTTAGGATAATAGGATAATAGGATATTGAATGTATTCCATAATTTTAGACTAATTCACTTTAGATAATCTTTGCAGTTTTATCCAATAATAATTTATTAATTCCTTAACTTCCATTAACATTATCTTTTTTTGTAATACCAAAAATTATCAATATTTGAGCACCACAAGATTATTTTGTTCTGTTTTTAAATAAATCGAAGACTTCAAAATATTATCAATTTTAACTTCGCAACCAAAACACTACTACATGTCTTTTTCGGAGCTATCATATCATACGACAGACCAAACCAGTCGCTGAATCTGTTCGCTGAATTTGTTCCTCAACTGGGCACTGAGCCGCATCTGGAATGAATGTTTTGGTTTCTATATTAGATCCCGGAGAGAAACATGCAGAATTTACCTTAAGCATCGTAGCCATATAAGTCTCGAAGCCATACAGAAGAATTAGTAAGATAAGTGTTGGAAGGAGGTGACTACCCTAGAAAACCCTGCTACTGCATATTGGCCATTTCGGCTTATCACTTCGTCGGTAATTACTACTTACTTATACTTATTACAGGTCAGTTGAAAAGTCCCTGGCCTACCATAGTAAAACACATTTTTTTGGCAAAATTAGTTTCTTTTATTCAGTATAATTCCCTTCAAGGGGGAAACACTGATTATAGCGGCCCTCTAACTTTTCGATACCATTTTTATAGTACGATTGCTTCAACATAGTTTATAGTATAGTAGCCTCAGTTTAGGCGATCACCTCTTCACTCGACGAAAATTTCTTCCAACATTCTTTTGAGATCTGAGAACAGGAAATAGTCGCTGGGGGTCAGATCTTGAGAATACGGTGGATGAGGAAGCAATTCGAAGCCCAATTCATGGATTTTTGCTATCGTTTTCACTGACTTGTGACACGGTGCTTTGTATTGGTGAAGCAGCACTTTCTTTTTCTTCAAATGCGGTCGTTTTTCGGCGATTTCGTCCTTCAAAGGGTCAAATAACGCTATGTAATAGTCGCTGTTGATGGTCCTTCCTTTTTAAGATAGTCAAGGAAAATTATTCTATGCGCATCCCAAAATACTGTGCCATATTCTTGCCAGCCAACTGTTGCGTTTTCCCACGCTTTGGAGCGGGTTTATCGTGTGCAGTCCACTCGGATGACTGTCAATTGGACTTCGGAGTAAAACGATGGAGCCATGTTTCATTCATTGTCACATATCAAAGCAAAAATTCGGGTTTATTACGCTTGCTCGTCTTCAAACACTGCTCCGAAGTATCAACTCGTCGTTGATTTTGGTCAAAAGTGAGCTCACACAGCACCCACTTTGCACGGAGTTTTCTCATACCTAAATATTCGTGAATTATATGATGTACACGTTCAGTTGATATCTTCAGAATATCTGCTATTTTATTCAATTTCAATTTACGGTTATTCAAATTCATTTTGTGGATTTTTTAGATATTTTAACAACCTCTTTTGGGCGTCCACTGCGTTCACCGTCTTCGGTGCTCATTTCACCACGTCTAAAACTAGCATACCAATCCTTGATGGTTGATTTTCCTGGGACAGTGTCCGGAAACTCGGCAACAAGCCCAGTTTTTGCTTCAACTATATTTTTCCCCTCAAAAAGCAATATTTTATCAACATGCAAAATTCCTTTTCATCCACTTTTTTCACAATAACAAATGTAGCTTCACTCAAAATGCTATAATTCACAAACTTATGATCCGACAGCTGTCAAATTTATACACGCATCTTTTGAGAGTTAGAGCTAACTAAAAGATAGATGGATTTAGTTCCAGCAGCGCCAGCTATGTGTCAGGCCAGGCACTTTTCAATTGACCTGTTACAGCCGAAAGCAGAGCGAAAATCAATAAAAATGTACTAAAATAAGATATCAAATGCAAACTGCAATAAAAATATTGGTATTTTTAAGACAAAACCATTGTAATATTAAAATAAAATATGTATAATTGAAATAGTTATTAATACTGAGTCGAAGCTCATAAAACCTTGGAATTTTTATATATTTTTTACATTAAATGTAGTTTCTGTAAAATTATCTAATTTCACATCACATAAAAAGATTCAATTATGTACTTTATTCCAGCAAACCGTTCTGCACCAACGCTCGTACTACCCGCGCATCAGATCTCGGCGCCCAAACTAGATCGACGAAGGTCGGACAACAGCTTGCTGGGCTCGCTGCACCGATTCCGCTTGTCGATCGGCAACGGATCTCGAGATTTGCCGAATCACGTGTGGAGCAGGTAAGATATCTTGCTGCTTTTCCGGTTTCGATTTCCCGTATCACGTACTAAACTGAGGAAACTGATTACGAATTCGCTAAGCCCGTACTGATGAAATTGCTTCGATTCGACGCCGTCAAGGCCACAACGCTGCTAAATCGAAGGCAACGAACGAGGAATCAATAAAAATTAGAGCTTCCGACATTGACCTTGCCTGTGTATTGAATAAAGCTTGAAAAATTATTTATCTAGATGACCTCACGTCACTTGAACATGACCCAATTTATCAGGAAAAACAACATATGTTAAGTATTATTGGCGGAACTTTTCTTTTAAATATACTGAAATAAATTGGCAGATCGTTAGGTTTAGTAAAACATTATAAAAAGGTAGAAAAAATAAAAATTCATCACTAGTACTTTTTCTCAACATTTCGAATAGTATACCACTCTCCTATCGGAAAAAACAGCTCCCATACCACTTCTTGTTTGAGTGTTTTTGACTAGGTGAGATGGGAATTAAGGGGTCTTAGCATATATTTTAGAGAATTATTTCCAGTTACAGTTTCATTTGATTTTAACACAATAACATATTCAATTTAAAAGTGATGCTGATATCCTGCTGGATATAACCCATGGCATTCTACATTTCGAAATATTGTAATAGATTCGTCATTCACAGGTGATAATCCGACCCATGAAATATCACAATAATGGCCTTTTTTGTAAGACATTGAATTTATTTCCTTAATTATCATTCTCAAGGCTTAGAGGGGTTTGTGTACACTAAATTTACTAATTCAAGGAATTATTCGTCGTAAGTTTTTACCGAATAGCACCTTCAATTTTTCGAAAGTCAGTGCTTTTTCTTGTCTTGCAAATCAAAACCACAATTTTTAAAACTTGCAAATATTAGACCTAATTGTGACCTGTTGATATTTCTCTATATAAATTATCAGATTTTCAATTAGTACTATTGAATTAAAACGGTAATCATAAAAGGCAGAAAATTGTGTTTTCAACATTAATTACTGCTGAGTCGATCAAACAATTTCAGAAGCTTGATAGTATTTCACTCACTCCCTAGGCAAAAGAGTATAGTTTTTGGTGTCATGTTGTTAAATATATACTATGACAATCCCAAGAGCAAAAAGTTACTAAAATCAAATGAAAATTTTACTGTACGTATCTATCGATGATCGACATTGGATGATACGATCATCCTCTTGCATGACAAAGCTCGGCATCGCGTTGAAAGACTTATGAAACAAACAAAAAATCTGAGAAAAAGTTGGGAAATAAAATATTTTGATTAATATATATTGTATCAAAATTCTTAGGCATAAATAGAGACATCTAACATACTCTAAACATATGTTAAACTAAAGTATCTTTTATAAATACTACCACAAAAATATAATGAATCTCAGCAGCACTATTATTCCAATTAAAATAATGGAACTTAATCAATAAGTTCGCCAGATATAAGCCTTATACAAAAATTCTATATATTATTTTTATATGCTCTTGTAACTAATTAAAAAATACGGAAATGAAGGCTTAGTAACAGCTGTTTTGGAACAACGTAATAAAACTAATTTTACACCAAACCTTGTAAAACTAAACAGTTTTGTAAAACGAAATGCTACGAATGAATCTACCAACATCAAATAATTCCTTTATTCTTGATATTATTTCATTTTAATTTTTATGGATCTTTGGCTACCGTAAGTAAAATTAGAATAAATATTAACAAGCTACTAGTTTTCTTTTTTTCAATTGGACGTTTCACAATCGGTTTTGATCTTCGTAGCGAGAACTCTAGGATTGAAGCACTCCTAATTATTATATATTATAAATTAGGAATCCCAAGTATTCTTCCTCTGTGGTTTGAATATAAATTTGAGGTTGTGTTTCTTTAGTGCTCTTAGCAACATTGTTTACTCACTGTCTCTGGCAATTTTAGTGTAAACTGCAGTAATTTAATTCTCCTGGCAAGTCACACCAAATCCTGATTGTTTTCTGATTATCTTCTTTCGTATATATTGGGAATTGCCAAAAATAACAAGCTTTTCGTTAATTTGAAAATTACTAAATTATTTAAAATTGTTTCACTCAATATTCTATTATAAAAACATCAAAATGATATCGATTAAGTGATGATATTGAAACATTGAACATTATATTATATTATTACAAGCGGATATCGGATCTCACGGCATCGTTCATGCGTCAATGCACCACTAATTATTTATTCATGTAAACCACTCAGGAAAATAGCGCGCTAAAACTTAAAATAATTAACTGCACGGGTAACGTGCCAAAAATTTTAAGCTAATTACTTGCTACGAAAATAAACAGCGTCTTGTTTATTGCCCTCGCGATAACTTTAATACGGTGTTTAATACATTTAAAACAAAATGTAAAGCAAATATTATTTGGTTTATGGATTCCCAGACCTAGGTGATTCCCAAATATATCTTAGCCGCTGGATAGTTTTATTTTACTTTGTGCAGAACATAGTTTTGGTTGACAACAGAGACAATATTTTCAAAAAAATACGGGTAACTTCTGTTCTATTTGCCTAACAGTATTATATAACTAGAACGAAATACAGAGAGTATAAGAGCCAGAAGGACAAATGTGATTTTACAAAAACCTGACCAAGGTTTTGATAAGGAATAATGATTTTATTCAGAAATTGACCTGAATAAATATCCAGAAAAATCCGTGAAAGTCTTGAATAATTGTATACATTGGTAAAATGGGCTTGATAGTTACTTTGACCATTACGGCGATTCTCCTGCGATTATAGCCGCGAGTTCGAATACCGCCTGTCAATTTATATTTGTAATTGTAAGCCAAATTCTGATATTTGACAAAAGAACTCAGATCAGACAGATTCACTTTGACATTAGGTGAGTAGAAGTAGATATTTTCTTTTAATGCCGTCTAAGATTCCGAGTTAGTTACTTACCAGTTAACCAGCATTAGTTGTAAAACTTTAAAACCATTTTAGATTACAACTTATTATATCAACATCATAAAAGATACTACTAGTTGAATTCTGTTCTAATATAAACGAGACCCTTACAGTTTTGCACACATCCCTCGTCACATCAAATCACCAGATACAAGACCGAATTCATAAAATATCCAGTACCGTATCATTCCCGCTATATAACGCCTCATTACTTATGAAACAACCAAATGGGGTATTAATCGTTGTCAATACAGCTCGTTAGCTAACGTCGCTCGTCAGTTTGCCTTTGATGGTCTTCTGAATTGCACAGTTTTTATTCAAATATCGATGGTATACCCTATATGGAATGGATTCCTAAATTTTGGTGACTGCAGATTCCAATAGGCTCTAGCTAACAATCTGAGTTACTAAAATTCGACTTTGGTGCCCGTAGATGCAAAACTGCAAGCTTCTGTTGGTAATCAACAATTGGTAATCCAACGTTAACCTATCTTCTTTTCTTCATAAATAAGTTGATTTTCATTAACTGAATAAATTAAAAAGAGAACAGCTTTATGATCTCTCTACAATCTCACCCATTTCACCATTCCATTCTACATTTATAGAACTTGTGGATTTTAAAAACCAAAACTTTTACTTTTATATAAGTGGAAACTTATTGGATTGATCGTTGGGGTAATACTGCCGCCTCAATTCCATTGTATTATAAGCGAAACTTTTATAGGGAAAACAAATCGCTCGTCATATTACGTCACCGAACACTATAGCGATTTCTCAGAGCATTCTGCGCTGTATATTTTTTTCTAACATAATATATGTATGTTCTATTCAAATATTAGTTATATCATCTGCAATTTAAAACAGTAAGAAGCTCGTTTAGCAGTAATGATATCGTTCATATTTTAGTCAAAATGAAGTCTTACACCATAAACACTTATCGCCAGTTAAAAAATTAATCTAACCATATGAACACGTAATAAATAAACGGTTCAAATAATATTCTGCAGCATTGTCAACGAATTATACGTACTCGTATCTTTTTTAAAAATTTTGCATGGTACATTCGGAAGTTATTTTTCATTTTTGCGGTTTTGAGCTGCGGCCACAATATGACCAAAATTTAAAAAAAAAACTTATTTACTCAGTGATATTGAAAGAAGGGTGACACATCATTTTTTGGTTTTAAAATATATCATGAATGTTTTATATCAAGTATCAAAATAGCACGTTTAAACTTTCCCAGGATATTATTACTTTCACAAGTATTATTTCACACTTACTAGTATATTGTTTTTAAAAATATCATCGTTCATTATGATTCTTTAAACTTCTTGACTGATTTGCTTGTACATGCATCATCTTAGACTAGACTAGACATTGCAAGCACTTGCAAAAAAGGCGTTCGAAAGAGACTAAAACTCAGATGAAAAAGAGTTTGAGATTAAAGTCCGCCTATTTCTAACATCTATCTTGCCAATTATTCTGTATGGGTCCGAGACTTAGATACTGTTACTCTCTGACATATGGAAGCTTAAGGTTTTATGCGATACTCGAGGCAAGTTATACATGTTTCTCTCCGAGATCATGTTATAAATAAAGTTATTCGTTTAAGATGCGGTAATCAGAATACAGAACAAATTTGGAACACACAGACACGTAGATACAATGGTTCGGAAATATCTGTTAAATGGGCAGTGAATGAAGTCTTCACAGATTTTTATGGCGGAATCGACCATTTTAATGGAAGACGCAATGAACTGCTCCGAAAAAAACATGAATCAAAATTATCGAAAACGATCAGGAAAATAGAACAGGCCGATTGCCAACTCTGACGAGATTTACCGAAGAATATTCGAAGTCCAGCGGTACCAACCGTAACAACGTGTTGGTTTAGATGTAGACCGAGACCTGAGATAGGGATTGATGATGATGATGATGACGTATATATTTGGTGAGATTTTACAAGGGTATCAGTGAACAACTTTATTTAGAATTTTGCAGAAAACATTGCTTTCTTGCCCGCTTTTGTTATTATAGTTTTTAATAATCTTTCTAATTGTTACTGAAGAAATATTACAATTACTGTTCATTATTTTTAACATGTATAAGAAAAAATAAATATAATCAATTTTACAGATATACAAAGATTTTAGAAACGCAACTAAATAAGTTCTCAGCATTAATCCTACTGGTTATCGAGGAACCATCTCATAAGCATCATGAAACCTAGTTAATGGCATGACTAAAATAGTTGTCCCTTGTCGGGTTTTATACTTTTACCTATGCATATAATGAAAAACGTAAATTAACATACATGCCCAGGCAGGATTCGAAACCATACTGTTACAATAGTGGTCATCAAGCCCGTGTCATATTTTTATTTTAACACAATGAATAACACTGTTTTACATGTATGTAAAATTACGTGTATTTGTGTGCCACTTAATTATTTAATTTATAGCTACAAAACAATGCCCGATTTATCGATTAAAAATATAGTATTCCTGTTCTTATTAATGCTAGTGATTTGAAAAACATTATATGGCTATATACAATTCAACGAATTTTAGTTTGATGGTGGTTATTAATGAAATCGAACATTTTTAATATTATCGACTCACTTTGAGTTATTCACCGTTGAATTTAGAAAGACATGACATGGTCTTTCCTCTTCACAATATACAACAATATAGAACAAAATAAATCAGGTATGCATCTTATTAAGCAAGTAGATTAAGATTAAGTAGCAAGTTATTAATCAAGTGTAAAAGTGAATCAAAAGTCACCCTAATATAATTGATAGAATAAATAGTTGTGCACAATAAGAAATAGTATATAAAATAATATAATTTTATAACAATATGTTTACCTAAAGTTATCTAGAAACGTGGTAAATGTAAAAGTGAATGAAGGTCTGGTAAATAATTGAAATCATTGGGAAAAAAATGGCACAGACAGACTTTGAACCTAATATTATCTAAACACGTTAAGAGACGGATACTATGTAAATGAAATCTGGGTTTATATCAAATCCAAACAACTGACATGTGTAAATAGCTGCGTTTTAGTGTTTTTTTCATCTCATGAGATTATTCGTCAACTGTGGGACTAAACTTTCGACGTTATCTTAAAATTTCCTTTTTATAGGTTATAACATAACCAAAATGTTAGAGTTAAATTTAATTTAATTATCTTAATGACAGGTCAAGCTGCAGTGGCAATGGATCCTATATTCACTAACAATAGAAAAATGCATTCGAGTGCTACTTGCTATTAAGAGGTGATGTGAACCAAGAGGATTTTTGTCGGATTTACAGTGATTTATAGGGTAAAATTGTAGGGTCACTGGATGGAATAAGAATAAAGTTGAGAGAAACTATTTTGATTATTAATTCAACTAAACTGTAAATTTATGTATTGATTTACGTTTCATTTACGCTAACTTATTAAACTTCCGACTACATATACCAAAACTCAAAATTTATTATGTCTCTGTTTATAATCCAATATTTATTAAAATAATTATTGTAAGTATGTCTGGCGAAATGTTGATAATTTGATCATAGTAATATGGTTAGAAGCATATTTTCTTAGAGGTTTGCCAGGTTGGAGGAATGATATGAAATTATGTAACTATTTCATTAACAATTTGATTAAAAAAGTTGTAATGTAAATATGTTGTATAAATAAATAAAGCTTAATAATACGTATAATAATTAATAATAAGTCCTCCTACTATTACGATAGCCGCGGGTTCGAATCCTGCTGGGGCATGGACCTAAATTTATGATTTATGTTTGTGATTGTTTAAAATTTGTGGATGTTCTAGGCAAGAGTGTAAAATCCGACAATGAAAATGATCCCATTATCCATTAATTATAACATAGGGATAGCGGTGTTTAAGTTAATTGTTGAATAATATATAAATATCCTGTAATGAGCTGTAAGGGTTTAGCCAAGTAGGTCACCTTAACTGGAAATCCCTTTTATACGTAATCGAAAAATTTGATTTTTAAAACACGGCCATATTTGTTTAAGAAAATCTACGGTATAGTTTCTGCCATGTTATAAAAAATAATTCTACAAGTTGCCTAACCTATACAACTGAGTATTTTGAATATTGGTATTTTTATTTTCTATAATCTATTGATTTATATCTCATCTTAAGGAGTATTCTAGTCTACACATTTGAGAAAGTAGCTTTTTTAATTTTTTAAATTTTTAAAGCTTAACTTTTTAAGAATATGCCCTTAATAAATAATTTTCCTTTATTCTTGTTTTTCTTTCATTGTTTTTTCGTTTTTTAGTCCCTCAATTTTATGTAAGTCAAGGGTAGCTCTTATCTTTTTTAAATACCTTTTTAAATATGGTGTTCTAGAAAAAAAACTTAAATTCAGATAAGAGATAAGATATATATATTTCAGATACTTGTTTAGGCTTTATTAGAAGGGTGTTCAAACTATTTACAAGGGTTTCAACTATTTCATTATGCTATCAAAGATTCAATAGGCATGCACATTATTAATTTACGTTTTGTAACATAGCATGTGTGGAACGTTAGTCGATTCTAGCTAGTTCCTGAGAGCTTCATACCACTGTATATGCAAAGCAAATATTAAACCTATTTTTGTAATTTAAAAAACCACAATACTAGGCAATGTACATATCGACATTCAAGGTAACCCTAATCCAACCGACTTCCGATTCTATTTGTACAGATGTCGATAATAAGGTTCGTTATTACGCGTTTCATTTTTGTTTTGTCGTCACGTCGGAAAAAAAAACGAATAAATGCGGACATTATTCAACAATGTTTTTATTCCACGCTCGTTGAGTTTGTACTAAAGAACTTGTTTACAAAATATATAAATAATTTCGTAGAGACTGAAGTGTGATAGAAAATAATTGCTGTTCAATTATAAATTAGCTATTTTTAACAGCTACCAAATATCAATCAATTTATCACACCCTTTAATGAATAATTTTAATTAATTTTTTAGCAATTATCTTGTCTCTGTGTCGGGGGTCATTTCTTATGAGTAAACTTCCAAAAGAAGGAAGTCCCAATCCATCCCAAATTTTATGTTTTTTTAATTATTAATAGTCATTACCTACTAACTTACAATTACTTATACTTATTCTCTACAGTAACTTAAAAGTAGGTACTTGTGTAGGAAGACCAATTGGTCCTTACCTAATAAAATAAAATAAAGGTTAGTAACACTTTTTAGTGTATTTGCCATTTAGTGCACTTTACTACATAACTACACAAGATCACATGGTTTGGTACTTTTGGTTGTTGAGTTGAGTAGTTCAGTGTTGTCCATGAGTTGGAGCACTTCGGTGTTTACAGTAACGTTTACGAACAGTTGTAATCCGAAGGTCTCGGTGTAAGCAACTATTCCTGTAGTATCTGGGCTTACCAACAACATTTCTCAGTGCTAATATTACGTTATTCTAAAATACTTCTATCATGTTGATATTACTTGTCCAAGAACATTTCAATAACTGATCCGTGGTTCTATATAGGTTTTAGTATCTGCTTGTATAACAGCAACTTATTACGCACGGATAACTTAAATGTTGTTCCAAATAACTAATGCGTTTTTTGAATTTTAATTCGAGTCATTTTTTTTCTTTTTGATATACTCTTTCCATGATGTACTGTTGGGCTGCTACTATTATATTATTTAATTATATATGATTGATTTTAAATCTTTTAACACGAATTATAAAAAATGACGGATTCTCATGGTGTTTATCAATATTTGTTAGAGAAAAAATATTGCTGTTCACTAGTGTCCAAGTTTACTGGATCTCTCGTTCATATAAATGATTTCCACATAAGTGTCATATAAAAACATTCACGCGTTGGCATTCCTTAAATGATCCGTGCTTATTATGCAGCAAAGTTGACTGTTTCCTAATTCCTTTCTACCAATAATATCTGAATCCACACTGACATCCCCCTTTCCCTTAGAGGCTTCATCGGAGACGGCGTGCAACATTGCTAAGTCCTGGATACAAGCTGAAACAAACTATTATTTTTTATTTTTTCTCCCCCTCCCAAACAGTTCACCATTTACTCAACAGCTGACCCCACCTTATCTTTCTCAAATCTACGTTTGGGCTAAATGATATCGAAAATTGTTTTGTCGACCACAATACCAATAGACTTATTTTATTTATAAGATATAGAAATAGTTGATTTAGTAATAGTTAAGCTGTCTGAAAGCTCTTTGAGAATTTTCAGTTCAGTATTCGTCCAATAGGTTTTGTAATTCATTGTCTTAGAACTTTTATGATCCCCAGGCCATTATTTATCATTAACTATCTATTCACGATTTATAATATATATTATATATTGCCCGTTCAATAAAACAGTGAACTCGCGTCATCTATTATTGTGGCGTCAAAACATCAGCTTTGAATTTTACTTCATTTTGTCATTGATGTATAACAAAATTCTAATCTAAATAAAAGTAATTAAACCATAATTTATTTTAACATTATTGTACATCTAATGCATATATTACAGAAGGGCTTAATCTATACATTAAACAATTAACAATTAAACAGCTAACTAAAGTAACACACCGCCAATAATACAATAGTTTTTAGTTTAGATTAGTCTGAGTTCTAGGTGCTTAACCCTAAGGTGGATTATTAAGGCCTAACCCACCTAACTAACAATTGTATATCCAAGTAATATATTTTATTTTACATAGACACCATATTTACTTTTTACGTTTAATTATTGTTTCCTTCGTTACGGCGTTTCCTTGTTAAGTCATTTTGATAACACTGTATTTCTTTTGTTACTATGTAAATATTTTATGATGAAATTATATTTAATCACTTTATTCTCCTTATTGCATTTGCCATATCTGCAAAACAGTTAATTCATCCTATTTCTCTTTTACTTTAACCAAATGCTCATATATATTGTGAACAATTATACACATATCTTTACACACAATTGCCTTTAGTTGTTTCCACTCTCATCACCCTGTCTCGGTAATTGTCAGCATTGAATCATAATCCTACATCACAAGTTTCATTTAGACAACAGGAGTCAGCTCCATACTATGGTATGGAGCATTGTCCATAACAATAACTAGTGGTTCCCGCAAGTTCTCTAACAGCTGATTTTCAAACCAGCGCAATAACAGGTTATGGTTCATGTCTCCATGGTAGTCACCCTTGGACTTGGAGGAAAACTCTAACTCTGTGCCAGGAATTAAGCCATTTCTGTTTAAAGTATGAAGAATAATATATCTGCAATTAATTATTAATAAATATTATGATTAACAAAACCTAATCAAAATTTTATCCTAACATTTACCTTTTTTGATCAACTTTCGTTGTCTTTATGCTATTTTTAATATAATCTGCCATAAACGACCCAATGTTCTATTTTGAAATATTTATGTCTCATATAAACAATATATTTTGTCATTATTCAGTGTCATTGATTAATATTAATTAATAATATATATTTCTTAAGACGGACCTAAAATTTAGTCTAAATAGTAAAAAATTAAATGAGTTAACCGTGCTTGCTAAAAAGCTTCTTTTTTATGTTAAAAAAAATGGTTGTTAGAATTAAAGTGGCGATAAAACTGTACAAAAATCCAATAACTCAAAAATCCAAGTGCTCTTGGCAATACAATAGGTTATAAATCTGTTTGATATTTACAACGTAATAACGAACAAATGGTAGATAAAACGAACGTAAACTGCAGAGGATACGTTTAAATTAGTCATCAAAGCGATGGGAATGGCGCGCAGGCAGTTGTTACATGTTTGAATTATTGTATTTGTAATATTCTATTATATTCTATATTTTGAACTTTGTCTGGCCAACAACAGTATTGCCTGGACATTAAAATAGATCCAGGAGACTTGGCCAAAATCGTATTTTTTCGCGTATATCGTCTGGATATCGCGACATAACATTCTTTAGTTTTAAATGGCACGCGGATGTTGTCGCATCGTCTGCTAACGTTGTGATTTTATTTACAGATCAGTGAAGTATGTTTTTGTTGCTTTCAATCAACAATACAGACATTTACCTACAAATTATTTGTTAAACGTGAAGTGGTTATCTACGTTGTTCGGAAGTACCAAAAATAGTTTCTGAAGGACTTCGAAGATGTTATTTTTTCGCTATACGTTGTCAAATGGAAAACTCATTGTTTTTATGCCAAAATATGATCATTTTCGGCTTGACCTCAAAAACAAAACAACCCAAGCTATAAAAGCTAAAATTGTTTTTAAAATCGTAAAGTGTACATGTGATTTTTAAAAATAATCCGTAAACCCCTAAATATGGATTTTTAGTATAATGGTCGATATTACCGCACTTTCATTTAAAAAACAAACATAATCGATTATAAATTGAAAGTTTTCAGATAAATAAAAGTCAATTAAACCCGAGGGGCAAACTTATTGATAATTATTATTATAAATAGTTTCGATAAATAAAATAATTTCATTTGGAGATTTCGCTGTTATCATTTATTTTACGACATGTCGCGATTGTGAATTGTGCCGTGGACAGCAGTCTTAGTAAATATGCTAACAGAGTCATTCGGTAATGTGAATGCCGGATTAAGGAGATGTTTATCGCAAGTCTCGGTTCTGGCCAGTAAGGCGGGACATTCCGGCGAGGAGGCGTGGCACCATACTTGGTCCAGGTAAATATAATTAAATCGTTTTTATGGCCACATTCATAGAATCATTATAAATGGTATTATGTAAGTTGTTGTTTAGTAAAACTGAACTGTATTCGTAGAACACTGACTAGGGGAATTATGACCTAAACCATTATTGTATATTTGAAATGCAAATTTAATATTTTCTCTAAGTCCACATTGTGTGTATTTAATTATTTAATGTTTTAAATTTTGGAATTAAATCGTAGTTTTTGCAAAGGTTTGTGTAGGTTGTAAAGAATTCTGTTATCACTTCCAAAAGAACTGTTATTATGCATCTTTTTTACTATATTTTATATAGTTAAATTCATAATAGTATAGTAAATAGCAAAATCTTATCAAATATGTCGGATTTTGTACCAAATACATTATTTATGCGGCAGAAATAACACTAGGTCAACCAATCACCAATCAAGGTCAATTATCAATTGAAAAAATTTTAATTTAAAGAAAAGAGGTTTAATTTTCTCTATTGCTAGCCATTAATCATTCGTTCTTACCCAGATATTGATATATCATCATTCAAAATAAGTGCGATTGAAATCAACAATTAATATATAGTGAGAAGGGTAGGATTTGATATTATGTGACCAAGCGTTGTATATTAACTTTAGCTTAGGAGAATAATCAGTTTCAAATGGGCATGTTTTTATCGGCGAAATACCCAATTATTTGAGGAGAGCTTTTAAATTTTTTTTTTGAATCTGTAAATAAAGGGACAGAATGTAATCTCTCATATATAAAGTTGTCACCAAGTTTGGAGCGTCTGAGTCGGCAGATGGTGCGCTAAGTGGGAATATTTAAATTATCTTTTTTAATTCAAATATTTTACGGATTTTACGACGAGGGGGAATCGCCGCTTAAGGATTGAAGAAATATCATCAGATATTACTTGGGTCTCAATTTCATTGGGTATCAGCTATGGAAGTGTTCAATCCATCATCACTAATCAACTTGGCTTTAGAAAAATTAGTGCTCGCTGGATCCCAAAGTTGTTGACTGAAAATCAACAGGTCAGGTCGATCAGTGAAACACATATGAATCGATGTCGACAAGGATGGGAGTTTTTTTTAGGCGTATTGTCACTTGTGATGAGATATAGGTTCATCATTGCACTCCCGAATCAAAAATGGCCAGTAAGGAGTGGCGAAGAAATGATGAAGGTTATCTAGTCAAAGCTAAAACCCGTTCCTCAGCCGAAAAAGTGTTTACAACTGTTTTCTTTGACTCAGGGGGAGTTTTACTCATTGATTTTCTTCACAAACAACGAACAGTGAATGCGGTTTACTATTCTGAGTTGTTATAGTCGACTCAAATCGCGTATTGAAGCAAACGACGGAGTATGTCCATCCGAGGCGTCATCATCCTTCATGACAACGCCAGGACACACACCGCAGTTTTGATATGGAATAAATTGGAAGAAATGCACTGGAAAACCTTCGAGCACCTTCCTTATAGCCCTGACTTGTCACCTTTTGATTATTTTTTATTTGCGCCCTTGAAAGAATCACTATATGCGGAATCCGCTGACAACTTACCCTCAAAATTTTTATGAAAAAGGAATATTCAAGCTTCCAAATCGGTGGCAAAAGTGCGTAGAGGCACGGAGATGACTACATTGAAAAATGTTTAGTGCTAATCTGACAATTATTGTGTTTAACCGCTCCGTTTACTTCCTTTGAACATATCATTATATTTGTAGTACTAATATTTTTCTAAACTTAATTCGTTAACTAAATCAATTAAAATTATAATGTGAGCTAAACTAACTCGCTGATTCCAATATGTAGCTTGTAGTCCTATTTCCCTTTTCAAAAGGTAAAGGCAACTGATCTGTGAATATATACATATTATGTATTTTAATTCAATTATACTGATTTGCAAAAAAACATAAGAGCTGTTTAGGTTTTGTAACGTAATATTCTTGTTTTTGGGTGTGCTGAATTTGAAAATAACTTCCTTATTGTCACACGACGACGCGTTTCTTGATAATTTGGTTTTTGAAAAATACTGTTTTATCTACAAACCATTAACGATACACTTTTTAATCTAATATTCGTTCACTGGCATACACTGAAACTTTTTGTTTTTCCCAATGATGCTCCTCTTTGTACATTTTCGCTTGTTGAAAAAATACAAAAGAAGGAGTATCATGAAGGTCTCTCTGAGGTGCCCAACAGTAGTCTGATATCATTGAGATGCTCCATATTTATTGGTACCTTTTCTCTATCTTCTTAATGCCCTGGTGTGTCGTTCATCTTTCTCTACACTCACATCTCCGAAATTTTACAAAAAGTAGTGGTGGTGAAAGAATGAATGACATGAGAATTTAATCAAAATTGTCGACAATTTAGGGCATTATTTGAAGCTACTCAAGTGATACAGAGACTTCTTTGATCAGTATATGGGAATGAATGAAATCTGGATAAATTACAGATGTCGATAGCTAAGAAAAACATTGATATTTCGATATTTTAAAAATATCGATATATTAAAAGTATCGATACCAAACCACGCAAAATTCACTTGGTATCAGGG
Organism: Rhynchophorus ferrugineus; assembly: GCF_030347505.1. NCBI lineage: Eukaryota > Metazoa > Arthropoda > Insecta > Coleoptera > Curculionidae > Rhynchophorus > Rhynchophorus ferrugineus. The sequence continues at coordinate 51,268,985 of NW_027472580.1, forward strand.
GCGGCGTTGGTCAGATATTCCAAAAGTTCGATTCTCCCCTTCGATAGCCCTCGGTTTTTCATAGAGATATTTTACTTTATAACTAAAAGTTAAAAATAAAATCGAAAATATATCGATGGTTTTTCGGTTTCCCTAGGATCTACTATTAGACCTGAATCAAAAAGATTCCGGTCTGAGGAAGGCCTCGAGAATAATTCTTGATGAGTATGTTAATGAATAAAATCTAAATGCTAACAAACATGTTCTTACATAGAGTAAATCATTTAATATGATTAGATATCCTCTTCTTATTGACCCAAATATAATATTTGACCATGACACTTATTTTATTTAACACACTAAAAAAATAACTAATTATCAGAATAAAAGCCAATTTAATAGTGGGCTAAATTTAAACCGCAATTTTTAAGTAATCTTAAACATGTTATTGTTGCGGTAATTTTTTCTTCTTTAACATTGTTATTTCAGTGAAAGGTTTGATGTAATTTACCGATCGTTAAAGTTTTGTTTTCTCATGCGAGAAATCGCAATTTAATTGGATATTCGGCAAGTATAAGGTGAAAGCCGTAACGTGTGTCGGAAGATGTCTCGAACCGCGTTTAAAATTGTCCGAATTACCATTGTTCGTTTTTCACTGTTGTAATCGAATAGAATGTATCCGCAGCTTGTTGAATAATACATCGGAAAATATAAATATATAATTATTCAAATATGTTACTGCAATAATCATTAAAAATATGGAATAATTTTTAAAATTAAAAAAGCTACTTCCAGATCCAGGTTACAACATACTCTAATCTTACGTATTGTGTCTGATTCACAGGGCGGATCTTTCAAACTGGTAAGGACACAATGACTATGACCTACCCTGAGAATAGTGCCGTCCTCTCAGTGTATTCTGACCCAAAAACTAATTCGTTCCAACGTCAGTGCCATCTAAATAAAATCGAGAGATAGTTTAACCAATGTGGCATAAAGGCAAACCAAACCAAGACCACTCACGTAACTTACGTATTGAGAATAAAATTGTGTTCGTCGGTAAAATTATATAACGAAAACATCTTACAAGAGGAACATGCAAAATACTTGGGCCTTATATGAACTGATAGAAGCACATCTGCACCAAGCGTAAACGGCTCGACACGAAACTCCGTGTATTGGTTAATAGATCGCCACTCTCGCTTAAGCAACGAGAGCAGAATTATGCAGCATCATCAAGATATTCTAGATATGCAGCGTTCAATTTTGGGGTATAGCAAGCATCAATATTGCAATATTAAAAACATTCCAGCACAAAGCTTTAAGGAACATGCTCAATATTCCTCAAAGCATGAGCAATAGGTACATGTTCTCGATATATCAATATGAGAAAAGTGAAACAGCTTTATAAAAACGAGCTGGCATTGGCTCTGAGTGGAATAAGACAACAGCTTGTAAGGCTCAAGCTATTGACAAGCGTAGTAAAAGATTCAACAAACAAACGATTTAGTATTTGAACAACATAGTGACTTAGCCCTGGCGCAGGATATAGGAGCAAAAAAATCAAAGCTGTATACAGTCTCACAAATATTTTAGCAAATTTTTACATTATTTTTGAAACCACCGAATTTCATAAACAAGGTGTGATTTTTGTTTTATCCTGTTGATTTTGACTGCCTGGGACGTGCTGGTCTGTTTTTACACTCAGTATTGTTTTGTAATTTTTGTTTAACAAGTCGTCTCTTCTTTGCGTTAAATAAAATTATATTATTAAGTAAACCTTACTAGTTTCTGTTTTCTAAACCCTCTGACATATTATAACTAGCCCAGCCGGTAGGATTCCGAGGGGATTATAGAGCTATTTTGAAATCATTCAATTAACCGAAGTCCAATTAATTATTAAGAAAAAAAGACGAACTAACATTAGATTGGCGATCATTGTGCAATAAGTCGAAGCGTTCCTTAGCGTCATTAAATAGATGTCGTGCAAATGTATCGCAGCGGAAACTCTAAGGTCACGAAGGTGGATTGAAGGTGCTCAACGATTCTTAGCCATAAACTATTCCAGTTTTTCGAAGCGTTTTCTGGCTTAGTTAAATAAATTGACAGAAGTAAGAAACACGCAAGCTTTGAAAAGCATCCCTAGTCTGTGGATTCCTGGTATATACATTACACTTTAAAGTGTAAGGCCACGAAACTAATATAGTTCACTAGAATTTGAACAGAATCTTGCAGTACATTGTGAACGGCTATCAAATGCGGATTGCAGTGGCTTAGTTTCTTAATTGTAAACTCGGATTCTGGAGTCACCGAAGCTTGGAAACCTTTCCATAGAGGGATTTCATGGAAATTTGGATCGAAACAGTGCCACTTCGAAACTCTTCAAATGCAAACTGGTGGGCGAAGATATCGCCTACTCAAACATCATTTTATAACAACTATAACCTGTCTAGACGGAATAACTACTACGTACGTCCCTGTGGCCATTTCTTCGGGGGGAGGTATTATGTAATACGGGTCTGGTTATCCGGCCATCTGTTTTCTAACTGAATGCCGAACGATTGAGACGGGTTGATCTGTTTTTACCCTCAGTGTCGTTGTGAGTCGCCGTTCAAGTCGCCTCTTTTTTCAGTTAAATAAAATAATATTTTCAAGTAAATTAATAGATTTTGATTCCTAAACACATTACATTTCACATATTGTAACTTATATATTACTCAAAATATTTTCTATCAGCTTTTTCCCATATTTTTGGCATACTAAGAATGACGAAGAAGGCCGTCTTACGATACTTGTACCGAAAGAACGGTGTTGGTTCACTCACATATTTTACAATGTGTATTCGATGGTTATCACACCTTTATCTTTGTTATTCCTTATTACTGTTTAAAAAAAATACGTCGGTTTATTCAATTGACAGTGGTAAACATTTGCAGTAATATTTCCATTCGGTCTTAGCAGCTCATAATTTCTAATCCCATTATATAAACAGTAGGACTTTATGATCATGAATATTACGTTTCGTTATCGATGTCGATGGTTCTGAACTAACCCCTGATTTTGCGCTTGGGATTGTCGTAGTAGATTATTTTTTCATCACTAATCACAATATGTCAAAGAAAACTTTTATTTATTTGCCAGGCAACGTTTCGAAGTGCTACTTTCAGCCAATTCGTTTGGTAACCATTTTTCTTCCGCTTCGTCAGATATAAAGGTCTGGAAGCTGTTGATTAATCAATGAATTAACTTATTTAATAAACTCCGAGAGTTCGTCTAATAAGTCTTGTTATTGAATATGGTTCAAATCGCCACCTTCAAATCGTTGAAACCAAAATTGGCAATGACGAGTATCATGTTAGTGTGAGTATCAGCAGCATATTTCGTAAAATCAAATAATAAAAGTAACTATTGTCGAAAATACAACTATGAGTGATTCACTATTAGCATCTGTTTATACTGAATAATTCAATAATACTACCAATTTTCTAAATGGAAAATCATCGAATTTTACATATCACTACATAGTATAAAACAAAGTCGCCTTTTCTGTCCCTATATCCCTATGTGCGCTTAAATCTTTAAAACTACGCAACGGATTTTGATGCGGTTTTTTTCAATAGATAGAGTGATTCAAGAGGAAGGTTTATATGTATAATACATGCATAATATACTAAGGCAACATTGCTAATTTTAGAGGTTTCTAAAGTGATTTCGTAAATTAACCTATTTTTTTAGGCTTATTTAGCAATTAGCAAAAACGCTGCCTAACCCTACGAGTTAGATCAAATTAATGTACTACAGTATTGTACACCATAAAAAGGTCTACAAAAAAGTCCGCGATGGTATATGTTTATCTTTTAGGGATAACCCACATTAACCATTTTTATTGTTTACTTTTTACGTGAGAAAATGGCTTATTTACGAAGCTATTTTAAACAATACGGCATTAATCCTTATCGAATTAAGTACCTTAAATACAGTGTGCAATTAATATAGATCAATATGGTTCCTTACAGCATGTAAATTAAACAAATATTTTCGGAGATATTACAAATTTAAAATTTGCGTTTAAAAATGTGTAATGTAATAAAAATTGTATGAATTTACATATTCCAAAGATAGCAGGAAATCTTCATAGTAAGTATAGGGGAAGAGGAATTGTTTTACTCCAAATTTAATGCGTGCAGGCCAAGGGCAGTAATGAATGAACCAAAAATACTGGATCGATTTTAATCATGTTTTCATTGAGTGACATAGGCATATATATTTTATGCCCGTGCAAAGTCGGAGCGGGCCGCTATGTTTTTATATACAACGTTCATATTTTTTCTGTAGTGTATTTAATTTAGTATCAGCATTGCACCCGTGCGAAGCCGGGGCGGGTCGCTAGTATTTTAATAATAATACTTATAATTCATTGATTTTAGCATTTTTTAGAAATATTAATTCTGCGATAAGTTAAAAATAAATAATTTGACTTTAAAATACCAATTGAAGTATGGATTTAATCTATATAACATAGTAACAATAATATGGAGAATTATGCTAATTTCAAATATTATTAATTATTCATTGAAACAAATGACAATTGTGGCCTACTTGGCGGATTATGATAATTTCCATTGTTTATTAACTTAGACGACTCATAAAGATTATTAGTGCCTCTTTTCGGAACATATAAAGTGTTTCAATAAAGGCGGTTAGATATTGAAATTAAATGGAATTTGTGTAAGATATTAATAGGTTTAATAGGCCATTAAATATGAAATATAATGTCATTCAAAATTTGTTCTCCACAGATTTCGACAAAGGTACGGAATCAAGTGATCCAGTCTTTAATGAATTAAGTTATTAAATTAGAATTTGTGCGGTTTCAGTAACTCACTTTACTACAGTATAAAATGAAATTTATTTATTTAATACTTAATCTAAAATACATCGATTAAACTAAAACCCGATCCGATAGAAAATATGAAACATGTAAAAGATGCTATTACTTGTTTGGTGGTTTACTTGATGTGAAAAATCTCCTATCTAACATATAAAATACTTAAAAACTCTATGGGTTGTATAGAATTTCTCTTCTATATGAATTAGATACTATCTTGGTTCATACAATTATCTCTAAGTATTCTAGATAAAATATTAACTGAATATTTACGCAATATTTAAAAATGATAAAATAGGAACATTTTACAGTTCCATATTTCATCACATGCTATTCACGCCCATATCAGTTTAATCTAAAAGAAATAATTAGGGGCAATAGAATATTTGGCAAAACAAAAATAATAAAAATATTTTCCATAATTTTCTACATCTCTTCCCATCTTTATGCGATCCAGTCACGGACTCATTTTTTGACTATCACTTTTCTACTTTTTTAGCATTGCGAAACCGTGTACCTACCGAGCTATACTGCATCAATTTGACCAAGTGATTATTAGAAATAATTAGAAGGCGCTAAATCTAATGAGTGCTAATGATGACTTATATCAAACGAATGATATCGGTTTGTCAGGGATCTATTTTAACATTTTTCCAGCATTTCGACACCGAGTGTTAGGCAAGCCATACAATAAATTTATTTGTTTAGATTTCTAATCAAAATGCTCTATGTCTGATTCAGAAGGATTTCTATTCGAGTAACACTGTGCTTAACAAACCTTGCAACATGTGGCCATGTCAGCTAAGAGGATGACTCTGTGTCTGTTATTTGCTATTACTGCTCAGTTTTGCAATAACATATTATTCAATATGTTCAATTTAAATATTTATACAATTTTAAGATAAACTACACATTAAAGATTTTTATAAACTACACATTGCTATCTCATCTTACGCATAGTCAGACTTTATTGTCATGAATATTCTGATTCAGTGTTGACGTGAATTGCTCTCCTGGATTAACCTTTAAGTTATTACACCTAGGGTTATCACGTGTTTTCTTCAATATATTATAATGTGCTATATCAGTGTGCCGTATACCCCAGTAGTAAAACTTTGTGGAACATTTACTCCAATTTATTTGGATTTTTTTGAGTAGTAGTTTGTATACCAGAACATTTGCCACATGAACTGGCGTCGCTGAATAATTCAATACAGTTTAGTTTTGTTTCTTTTTCAGCTGTTTTTTAAGCTTCCTTTGATGAAGTTATCTGCAAGCACTTTTCTAGGAAATATTTTTTATTGTATTATTAAATGATATTTAAAACACGTCTTCAATAACCCTGTTTAACTTATAAGTATGTAATTATTATATACAGATAGTTTTGTCCGAATTAAAGAGTAGTTTTCTAAAATGAAAGCACAAACGTATTATTAAAACAAAACAAATTATTAAATTAGTTTGAGTTTAGTTAAACTTTAAGGATATATGCTCAGATGTGCTTAATCAAGAAATATGTCGAACAGGATTTTGAGTCCATGGTTCTTAAGGATGCAGAACGTTTTCCTATTCTTCTGGTAGAAATAATGTTTAATTACTATATACAATATACAATTACCATTGTAATTTTTAGTATTTCCAAAGGTTCTATGGCTAACGAAGTAAGTTGAATCGTATATACAACTTTTCATTGTACATATTTACTATTTACTACATGCTGTTATATTTAAATAAATCTTTTTTCATACATTTTTCCAATAGTGACCTTAGCAACTGCTGATCGAAATATAAGACATATTTTAATTTCTTTTTTATTTCCCAAAAAATAGAATATTATTATTAATAAATTACAACTCAAATATACTTTACTTCTGTTTATGATATAATTTTTCTGCTTTTTACTCCAGAATATTACGAATAGCTGTATAAAAAATTATATAGTGTTACCTTTAGCAAATGGGTATTATGTATTTTTCACTGTAGATATGGTAATGATTAGCTTATTATTGTAAATATTAATATTATTATTACTCAATTTTATTTAAACAAAAGTATAATTATTATTTATTAATATTATCACCTTCCAATAATTGCATACATCATTTAGAAAAGTGATAAGATTTTACAATTTATTTTGTTTTAATATTTGGTACAAAAATATTTTACTTACACAGAATAAATTTGGAAGTATTATATTCTCCTTCAATTCATCAATCGATATTGCAGAGGTAAACACAAACCAATCAATGATGAACAATTGGTTGGATTTACAGAGAATACATTTTTAATCTGCTAATTTCTTTGTTATTTGAGAAAATTGCATTGCTACCTTTTTTCAATTTAGACTAGTAACTTTTTCTGTGAATTAAAAGTTTGCAGAACACAGACAGCCGCAAAGCGAACTGAAAACTAAACCGAATTTTAGTTACAGTTACCTCCAAAATATTGGGATTCAGTGACAGATTTATTCTAATGAAATAACAAAAGCAACGAATGGCGAAAATTGAAAATTGAAAATTGATATTTAAATTTTATAATATGGCACTTAATCGCTTAATCATGACCAAATGGTTTCAAGTTTGGACGGGTTGATGATAGTATTTTGTATAAATATTAATCCATTTGTAATGGATTTTTTTAAACCAAAATCTATTTTATGTTCTACATTCAACATGATAATATAATTTATTGTTTGATATCCGTGCCAGAAATATACATTAATATTTGCAATCAATAATCACGTCCTGGATTATATACGATTGGTTGGAGCCAAAATAGAATAAAACAGAAATGTTAAGCTCCAGTTCCTGTATTAGCAGATTTAACTTCAACATTTTATTAATACTATCTCTTGTATTTTTGAATGAAAATTCCACCACCTATATTAATCCACATCAAATAAATGAAAAATCTCTTAATTCCATAACAGGTTTACTACAGCTTTGTTGCTCTTTATCGTAAATGTTTGCTATTTTCAAAAACACAAAACCAGCTTATCTCTCTTTGCCTTGCACACATATATACCAATCAATTGATATCAGTCTCCCAGTTTCATTCAGTGTAGTGACCGCTATTTTTAATTTACCGGTAAAATGTATTTCGTGTATCCTGAAAGAAAGCCAATATGCAATTGCGATTTGAAAGTATCCGAATTTAAACAAGATAGATGGAATAACGACTCATATATATTCGATGAAAGGTAACGTTAACTTAGCAAAGTTAAATTGATTCGGTTTCTTAAATTGTAATCATATTTCTGTAATAGTTTTTCCCAAAATCCGATATTCATAAATAGTTAAATCATGAGCTAACCTAGTATTTAAATCTCGTAACTGATAACCTATGACCCTCTTTATAACTCGGAATTTCATTGATTCTAAATATATTGTAATTTACTATATTATATTTTTAAAGATAGCTTGTTAACAAATACAAAAATAATTAGGCAACTCTAAACACGTTAGGAAAATTGATTTAATATAGCTGTACTTACTATAATACTTATATAGTGCTACTAACTATATTTGATTATGTTTTTTCATAATTTTCTATTTATTACAGATATAGACAGAGCAGATTCAATGCCAGAAGAATCAGGAAAAGGGTTGTGTTTAAACAAGGTGACTGTAATGTGGTTCAAGGAAATGTTGCGAAACGTCGACGAAAATACCTACAGGTAATTGTTTAACTCATATTGATAATGCTTCATTAATAAATTAATTTGCTTTTATACTTGTTTCATGCATTCTTAACATACTTTATTGGATTCAGCAGGAAGTATTAACGCCAATCAGTAACACTTATTTAATTAACGACTATTGATTTGTTTTTTTTAAGAAATTAAAAACCTTGAATGCCATTTTCAGTTTTAATTATATGAATATTTTCCTTTTATAATTATTCTGTTTTTTTTATTAAAATTATAATTTTAATAAAATTCTGATAGTTAACATTAAGCGAATATAACAGGTACTATTTATTTATTAGGTGTTGTTTCTTAAGTTAAAAATATCCAATTATAATTTTACAAGCATTCTTGAAGGTTGTACTTTTATATATTTTAAATCAACTATTTTTTAATTTAATCCAATGTATAACTTATTTTTAGAATTTAAATATTTTTAGAAAAATTACTATAAATCAGTATTCAATTTTAATAAAATTTGTTTGTAAACTAATATATGGTATGCTAAGTTTAAGCGTGGTCGTTAAAAAACCCAATGATACTGAATGTAAAATGGTAGTTATTTCGGAAAACATAAGAACAAATAAAAAAATAAGACAAAAACTGTAAAATGAAGTTATGTGATATCAGACGTCATAAAAGATATCTGTGAAAATTTGGTCATATGTAAATTGATTTAAAAACGGTTACAGCAGTTGCTAACACCGGACTTAAACTAACATCACGGAAATATGGAAAGTGCTTTTGAGCTTCTTGAACAAAATAAAATAGATTTTTTCCATTTTACGACGGTATATGATAAGTGAATGAAATATGGATTGACTACTGCACATCTGAATAAAAAAAGGACAGCTAAGCAAAACAGTAGCCAGTGAAAACCGTCCAAAGCGATCAAAAACCTCCAGACAAAACTGCATCCTTTTCCTCTGCAATAACGGCATACTGCATAACCACTTGGCTCAGCCTCGCCAAAAGTGCTATTACAAATGGTCAACTAATCACAACGTCAATCGCTAATCAACAATATATTTTTCTAATTATTGATTATAAGATACCGCCTGATGGAGCTTGAATGAAGGGGGTAATAAGCTTTGACGTGTGATTTTCCTTTGCTATCTCTCTAGAAAACACATATATGAACAAACTTAATAGATTGTTGATTAGACACTGTCAATTTATACATTCTTTTCTAATGGATAAAACTCAAATATATCTATACCCCCAGTGAAAAACATCTACGCATCTCCCGTATTTGAACTAAAAGCAGCAACTTTCAAATATTGATTGACGACATGACATTTGATTTATTAGTGTTTTGTTAAGTGTAAGTCTTGCGTTTCGTTAAGTTTTGTTAGGTATTTAGTGGGAGTGTTTCGTTAAGCTGCTTCATTTTCTCTTAATAATTTCATTAAATTATTCGCTATTGCTAATTCAGTTTTATATTAGCAGAATTGTATGTATTAATTTTTAATTTATTTCATTATTTGTTTTTTAGTTTTAATGTTTGCTTTCGTTCGGAATGTGTAATTTTAGTTTTACATAGATAGTCTCCAAAAAATGTTAACGTTGTTGGGGATACTTGAGAATAAACCACAATATTAATTAATTAATTAAATACACAAAAGTCGATTGATCAGTTATAGTATTGGCAGGGAGACGCGTGGCATTTTATTTGGAGAGAATATTACAGAATAAACAGCTATACATTAAAAAAATATGGTCTATGGTCTGCTGTATATGGTCTGCTACAACTGCTGTCTATCAGGAACTAATTGTCGATTTTTGTTTCAACGATATGTGATCACAATGACAAATCATTTGACATGATCTGAATGATAAAAAAGGAGCTGGAGTACCAAAAAAAATTGGATTAATTACAGAATTTTTTGGTTGAAAACCGAGATCAAACGCTCAAAGAACTTTTAGACAGCTTATGATAAATGATAAATTCATCATAAATATGATGACGAAACTATATCAATTCACTGAAAATGCTTTTTCGAACCGTTTCAACACAGCCGTTTCATTGATTCTTTGACAATGGAAAGTTTCCGGTAACGTATTGTTGATGAAGATGAAAAGTAGATTTATTATGACAATTTTAAGAGAAGACATGGGTTATGTACAGTACAGGTGTATGACAGCAATACACATACACATCATATACATGGCCATAAAATTTGCTTTACATATGGTGAGATCAACAAGTTGAAGTATGTTATAGGCTGCCGAAACTGCGAAACGCTGGGTCTTACGTTGAAAAAATTGTGAAGTACACAATATTACAGTTCGAATGAGAAGTTCTGTTCTATTCCAGTGACTTCTAATTACCATTTTTTCAGATCGATGCAACGTGATTGCAACGTGATTTATCTAACACTCGGTTTCGAAATGCTGAAGGAATGCGAAATTGTTTTAATGTTTAGATTGCCACCAAAGTATTCTCTGGACTCGATATTGCGATCTTACCCGAAATATGGGGAAAAGTTGTTAATCTATTTTATTACAAGATATATTTTAAGTACTACAAATTAAATAATGTTTTAAAATTCTTTTAGGATATCTTTACAACATTGGTGGACGCCCAATGGAGATGGACTCTTTTAGTATTTGCCATGAACTTTCTGCTATCGTGGTTACTTTTTGCCTTAATATGGTGGCTGATTGTATTCACACACGGCGATTTAAACATTGATGAACTAAATCTGGTATGGATGAAACTGTTTGTTTATTAACGTATAATCAACAGATGGACTAAATTTCAGAACGGAACAGAACCACCAACTCCTTGTGTAATCGGTGTTCACGGCTTTACTTCGGCGTTTTTGTTCAGCTTAGAAACCCAGCATACCATAGGATTTGGCACTAGATCGGCCACCGAGGAATGCCCTGAAGCTATATTTGTAATGTGCGTCCAAGCTATAGCAGGTATAACGATTCCTGTTGATTTTCGGCGAATTCTTCTAACGGTCTACATTCTCTTTTTTAGGTGTTATGATTCAAGCTTTTATGGTAGGCGTTGTGTTCGCGAAATTATCACGGCCCAAAAAACGTACTCAAACGTTGCTATTCTCAAGAAACGCCGTTATTAGTCACAGAGATGGCGTGCCATGTTTGATGTTTAGGTAGGTTAAAAAAACATTACTATTATTAGCCGAATTGATAATTTGCTTTAAATTTAAGTGGTGATATATCTGTCGTCAAATATAATGTTATAAAAATGTAAATGGGTCGCTTGGTTTTTATTTCGTTTAATAATGTAACGTTTTAATTTTAACATATAATAAAATAAGGGATGATAAAAAGTATTAATGTTTTTTTTCAGACGTTGTACTAGATGTTAATTATTAAATAATTAGTAGCTATATTATTTCATACTTTAATGTAATTAATGCATTTTCTTTTCTTTTTAAACACAGATTTATCTTTCTCAAATATTATACCTCTACACAAACTTCATTCTACTCAATAATCGGATATTAACTAATATGTTAATATATGGATATAATATTATATGGATAAGTGGGCACTGGCGTAAATATGTATGCCAGGAACTTTAGTATTATAGTTACCACTAGCGGAATTGTTTGACGTCCATACTGTTATTATATTTTCCCTACTTTAATAATATTTTTATAACTTGTGACAAACAGAAAAGTTTCGCTGTTTGATGGCTCTTCTAGCATTACATTTTTCAGAATGATAACTATCTATATTTTGCTATGTGATATATTAGTATTATATATTGTAGTACGTACAACAATATATAATCAAAAGCGCTTTTGTTTTCTCATAACAACATGGTTGAAAATTAATTTTGTTTCTGAAAAAACATATATTCAGAAATAAACGTTCAGCAGTTAAATATAAAGTAGAAATTTATGGAAAACATGCTTCATCTAAAACCACTTATAAATATTGAGGCAATTTAGTTCGTTTAAAAGAATCAAAATTTTACTTGACGTGTTTATAGTCCGAAAATTGAGACAATATTTTGAATGTTATATTAATGTATGTTGCTACTGAAATAAGGTCGTACTTTTGAGTTGATTAAAAAATGTAGAGACTAGACTAATATAATAATTAACCTACATATCCATGAAGTATTATTTAAATATTTCAGAAACTAAAGATATTTAAATATAATTTGTAAAATTTATCCTTTTCTTCTATATAAAATATATATGATTCCGTTTTAATATCAACAGTTGGTTGATATCAGTATTATATTTGACGAAGCATCTTTCAAGAACATGTCCAATTTTGCAATAAAATAATCTTTTTATATTAAGATTATTATAAACAAGAGATTTATTATACATCATCTTCTTGTAATTTTGTTTTCAATGTTAATACGGAATGGACATTTTTATTGAACATTTTCTTAAAACCAGTGACAATTTAACAAATATGTAATTATTAGAATTATCATAAATAACAGTAAGCCTCTGTATTGTTACCTAAACATTTCTTCAACTGGGATTCAAATTCTACTAGTCTTAATTATTCCCTTAAACTTTAATATGTTATATTTTAGGACTATATGTAAAATTGTATCTATAACTATTTAAATAAAAGTAATCACATACATATTTCAGAACAGATAAATTAATTAAAATATAGATCATATAGAAATATCTCTTCTCATATCCCCTACTATACTTATATATAATATACTCACATATCCCCTGCTGCTAATTTTGCCTATGAAATAATAATATTACCTCAACAAAATGTAAATATAAAATTAACCTAAAAATGACATCTAACCACAATTAAGACTGTGGTACAGAAGGCGTGGTAGAAAAGGCCGCGAGTTGTGAAAACTGTCAGGTTAGATTAGAACAAGTGCGCATGTGCAGTGCTAGCCAATGGAAACTTGTATAGTCATGGATGGCGAGGTATTTTACTGTCGTCTCTATATTATATGCTAACTCTTATTGCACTATGTTATATACTAGGTATTATAATAAGATTATTATAATATTTACTATAGTTTCTTATACCAGCATTAGTTAATGATCACTTATTTGCTATTATTAAATATTTTGCATCATATTTGCAAAGTGTATATAATGGCCTGTGTAAGATCTAATAATATTTATAACTACAAAATAAGATTGATTGTATTTTTATATCTCCAAACCGAAAAAGCTATGAAAAATTTGTGCTTGGTTACACTATCAGCATTTAATGACTTTTGCATTTTGTTGACTTGTAATTCTAAAATTCCAGAGTTTATAAGATATATGTTAAGTTAGTAAATAATCCCATATAAGTGATACTATCGATTGATTATAATTTGATATTTACATAAAGTTAATTACTGTCCTAAAGTAAGGTTAAAAGGCGATAGTTCATAAAATATTCTAGAAAAGTAATTTTTTGCTTTTGACTTCCGAAGAGGAAAAGATATAGGGCAGGTTCATTGAAAGTTGTAATTTTTATGGTAATAGGTACTAAAACGAACGACATTTTCTGGAAATTTCGATGTTAAAGCTAAAGCAGCCTTGGTCACTCAATTATTGAAAAGATCTTGCTGCCTTAATATGAAACCAAGTTACCCATAAAACAGTTTAAACAATTTACAATAAAAAGCACTTAAAAGTGGACAGAAAAAGAACGTAGCTTCTTAGGTATATTAATTTTCAGTGGTATATTAAAGGATATTTGACATCATATTTCTATCAAGTTCCTAGTGACAATGTTTCATAATTTACTTGTTTGTTTCGCATTTAATTAAGATTATTTAAATTTAATTCGATGTGACTTTAATTATTATATGAAATATTTCAATAATAATTTAAACTAAACACATTGAACAACTGAAACAGACAGCTTCATGATACCATGAAAAAATCCTCTTGTTGCCCAATATAATATTTATAGCAAGCTAAAAACAATGTACAGACAGTTACTAATCCTTGAACTTGATACGGTAGTATGATTTTGTAAAAGCACTAACAGTAAAGTGTATATTTTTTCACACATGGAAGACAAAATATCTAGTGTGTATTTCAGATGAGCATTTTTTAAATTCCAAACTTAATTGAATTGAACAATGATATTAACGGATTAGCGATGATATTTGGTGATTATAATTATAGTAATTAACCATCATTTTATAGTTTAAAATAATTAAATTAAGGACATTATCGAAAAAAGAAGAACAAACATTATATTAAATATTTTGGTATATATTTTAATTTTTCTTTTATTTTAGAGTTGGAGATATGAGAAAGAGTCACATTATTGAAGCCCACGTTCGAGCTCAAATAATCAGACACAAGGTGACTAAAGAAGGCGAGCACTTACCGTTTTTCCAAACTGAATTGAAGGTAGGTACTCAATGATGCCCTAGGATCGATTTCGTTGTAATCAATTATTATTTTGCAGGTCGGTGGTGATGGTGAAGAAGACAAAATTTTCTTCATTTGGCCTACTACTATCGTTCATAAAATCGATAGCAAGTCTCCATTATATCACATGTCAGCCACTGATCTTCTTAGAGAAAGATTTGAAATTGTTGTTATATTAGGTAAAATTTATATTTAGTCATATCATCACTAATACTAAATAATATGTTATGATAATTTGACCTAATATTCTGGTTATTGGTAAAAAATGATAAATGTATTGAATTCAACCTATTGACCAATAAACAATAAGTATTACTAGACTTCGGGCTATCAATTAAAACAATACATAAATAAGTATAATTATCAGAAATAAGACTGTTCCATATGACTAAACTACTAAAAAATAAAGAGCAATATTTAATAATTTTTATATATAGTATATTACCATAATTATATAGCGTCAACTTGAATTAAATAAAATATGATTGCTGAATTCTAAATAAATTTAAACAAATATTATTCTTTTTACCGCCCTTTTTGATATAAAAGTGAAAATACAAAATAAATTTATTGAAAAATATTTATGTCATGCCACATAATAGAATTTGGCGTACTGTTGGCCTATTATTCACCAACTGATACAAATTCGATCATTATATTTAATTACTATTATTATTATGTGCTTGCAGGTGTTCACTAAGTCGTACGCCACAAACTCTTCCTTTATGAAACTATAAAACCACAATGTTGAAAGGGTTGGAAATGACACTGTCGGTCAATTTATGTGATAATCAATTCAATTCCTTTTGGGTCATTCTCAATACATTTAAACATTTAGAAACACTTGATTCATCAGCTAAGCCGCTAATCTGTCTGAAATAATTTTTTGGGCTGGACTTTTTTAGAGTAAATCTTACTATTCATTGTCTTTGAACATTTTTGGTCCTCTTGGCCTTTCTTTTTCATTAAAATCAATATGACCACTTTTAAATCGTCAAAAGCAAACTATGTGTTTGATGATGTTGATTGTTAAACCACCAAAGTAACGAACGTTGAAAAATAGTTTAGTACGTTCCATAATTAGTTCCACTGAATAGTTCAATAATATCAATCTAAGCAATTCACGAGATCAAACACAATTTATGCAAAAATAATTATGTTGACCACTAAAATTGTTGACTTAAATACATAAAATCTGAATTGATAGCAGGTAGCCAAACTCTGGATATATCTTAGAATACACCACATATTTGTGAATAAAAATTAATATAACAACACATTCTGATATTGGTAGTTGATGTGGAGTTTTCGATTTGATATTTTTAGTTTAATTTTCTCTTTGCAAGTTCCATTTGCAATTTTATTACATTTGAACCAAGATAATTTTTAAATGACTCATTTGGTTTGTGCCAAAAATCTTTAAAAAAGTTTGTCTCGTAGTGCACCTCAGTTTTTCTTTGCAAAGGGAAAAAAGAAATATCAAATCAATATAACAGATCAATTAAAAAATCCCCGGCCTGACACATAGGTGGTGCTACTAGAATTAAATCCATATATTTTTTAGTTAGCCCTAACCCTCAAAAGATGCATGTATAAATTTGGCAGCTGTCGGATCATTGGTTTATGAATTATAGCATTTCGAGTGAAGCAACTTTTGTTATTATATAGAAATGGATAAAAAGGAATTTCCCGTGATAATAAAATATTGATTTTTGAAAGGAAAATACAGTTGAAACAAAATATTGGCTTGAGGCCAAGTTTCCGGACACTGCCCCAGGAAAATCAACCATCAAGGATTGGTATGCTAAGTTTAGACGTGGTGAAATGAGCACCAAAGACGGTGAATGCAGTGGACGCCCAAAAGAGGTTGTTACCGACCAAAACATTTAAAAAATCCACAAAATGATTATGAATGACCGTAAATTGAAACTGACTGAAATAGCAAACACTCTAAAGATATCAACTGAACCTGTACATCATATCATTCACGAATATTTGGGTATGAGAAAGCTCTGTGCAAAGTGCCGCACGAGCTTACTTTTGAGCAAAAACAATGATGATTCGGAGCAGTGTTCAAGCGTAATAAACCCAAGTTTTTGCGTCGATATGTGACAATGGATGAAGCATGTTTCCATCATTTCACTCCGAAGTACAATCGACAGTCATCCGAGTGAACTGCACACGATGAACCTACTCCAAAGCATGGGAAAAGGCAACAGTCGGCTGGCAAGATTATGACGTCTGTATTTTGTGATGGGCATGGAATAATTTTCATTGACTACCTAGAAAAAGGAAGTGCTGTATTCTCCAGATCTGGCCCCCAGCGACTAGTTTCTGTTCTCGGATCTCAAAAGAATGCTCGCTGGGAAGAAATTTTCGTCGAATGAAGAGGTGATCGAGGAAATTGAGGCCTATTTTGAAGCAAAGGATAAATCATACTCGCTATAATCAGTGTATCACCCTTGGAGGGAATTATGTTAAAAAAAGCTAATTTTGCCAAAAAAAAGTGTTTTACTATGGTAGACAGGGGGATTTTTTAATTGACCTATTATGTTATGTCAAAAATATAACATTAAATGCTCAAGTTTCAATTGAACAATTATGATACTGCAGGGAGCTTCTCAAAATAATATTTATAATACATGTTTATATAAGGAAACAGTATTATGTTGTCAATATAAAAAAATATACATGAATATTTATTTTTTGTATATACTATAGAGAATGTTTTTTTTTCAGAAGGTGTGATTGAATCGACTGGTATGACTACCCAGGCACGATCCAGTTACTTACCATCAGAAATATTATGGGGCCATAGATTTAAATCACTCGTAACATTCAAAAAGGATTCTGGAGAATATGAGGTAGATTACGCATTGTTTAACAACACGATTGAAGTGGATACTCCTTTGTGTAGTGCAAGAGAGTTGGATGAACATCGCGCGGTCTTGAACATAGATGGATCAGGTAATTGTCTATATTTTATTTAGATAATTAAAGATATTACTGCGGCTCTCATGGTAATTATATATTTTCTTTGTAGCTGGGTTAGATCATTCCAAATTAATGCCATCGATGCCACTTGGTAAGCAAGCTTGGTATGCGTGGCGTTAACATTTAGTTCATCCAAGAAACTTTTTGTTTTGTCTTATATTATTTTTTAACATTTTTAAGATTTTTAAGTTTATATATATAATAGTTATAACCGAATTATATTTAATAAGTGTACGCATTCCATCTGCTTAACAATAATATAACAAATTCATTTCATCATTAATTTATTGTCACATTCCAAATAAGGCGCCAAAATTTAACATTTCTGGGAATTTAACGTTATTAAAGAAGGTGCAAAAAGTGAAATCGAAATTCAATACCAATATCAAAGCTGTGAAAGCTATATTATGTGGCTATGATTATATTATAATAATATAAGTTTTGGAAAAACATAATTTTCGTTTTTTCTAATAGATGACTTAAAATTTGAAATATACGTATTAGTACAAATGTAGTAATATGTATTCAATGTACCCCTATTGAATCTTAGAAATGGAAATTCCAGAAGGTAATTTTCGTCATATTTTACTTTTTACCTCCAAAAACAGAAACACTCAATGCGGGGTAATCGAAAATTATTTTTGTGTTTATAGAAATTACTTATGGGAACACCAGTATAAAAATTTTGGCTCATTATCATTCCAGAAATATGGATATTAAAGACTTATCTCAGACCGCAACATCACTAGGGAACTAAATATCTACTATAAAACAGCTATAAACCATTTACATAAGACTGTATACCAAAAAAAGCTCAGTTTTACATGAATTAATGACTGGAAAGGTTAATTGGCATGGGCCTGTCCAACTTGGGCAATCCATTAATAGTGCCATAATAATAGTGACTCTATATTATTAACAGTTAGTGCGATTCAAGTAAGCATTGTATTTCATCACACAACATTAGTGATTAGCCAAAAATTGAGAAAGTTTGGCTGTGAACTTTTGATGTATTCACCATATAACATTAACTTAACCCTTAACTGGCTTAACGGTACCAAACCTAGATCAAGAAAAGCTTGTGAGAATCACTCGGTTCAATTTTTACAAGTTTTACAATTGTTTGAAGTCTCCAGATTAGTTCTTGATATGTATATGAATAATACTACTTTGAAAAATATGAAAGAAAAAACGAAATGATTTCCCCAACCCACTATATATTACTACCGAATGATTTTGGGCAAAGTACTTCAGCAAAATTTCTTCATGTCAGATGTACAAATGTATACATTCGATATCTTTGGCAATCATTTTATTGCATACGACTTTAATTTATGATTGTTCACAATTGTTACTACTATTAGACACTTATAATTTTACTTTTATATTTACACATTTATAATTAAGACATTTGTTTGTTGCAGATCATGTTCGATCAAGTTTATTTCCTTCTATTCGTACCCATTCCAGTGATAGTTTATTAAGTATGGACTCCATGTCCGTGGACGATGGTCATATTGAAATGAAAATCCCACAGCGTATAGAGAGTAGCCACGATTTCAAGATATATCCAGCGAGGGCTGATGGTAACCAATTCACAAGAATCGAGAGTCATCCCAATATGAAATTTCACGGAAAGAATGGTTTGAAAAAAGACATTATTATAAATATGGAGGGCAAGAACGACAATCATTTTAATCGGATCGATAGTCACATGGATATCAAAACAATGCCGAATATTCATGAAGATGAAGCAGAAAGTTGTTCCAGTAGCTGTATAGAAATGAAAATACCGTCAATCAACGTTACACTGACGGATCCCGAAGAAGCCACTCCATTAATGAATGGAGGAGTTAAAAACCATAATCACACAATTCAAGTCGTTTGACAGTATAATAATATATAGCTAATTTAGTTTAACTAAGCGGTACCTTCTATGTACTGAACTACAATGTTGAAGCAGAGATGGACTATATTGCATTCAATTTCACACAAGTATATTTTCAACATTTTAGGTAATTTAACATGGCATCCCGTAAATATTACAATTTATCTTTGCTGGAAGTAATAAATATCCAACAGCTTCTGAAACTTTCGAAAATAAATAAATCTGTATATATTATTTATTTTTATATTTATTGTTACAATATTAACATTCTTAATAATGTTGTTGGATGGCGTAATATGTATGATGAAAATAAATATTCAGTTTTTCTTCTAACTTTTCTATTTCCATTGAATACACTAGCTATTATAAATTAAAAGTAAACTGCTAACTTCAACCCCATCTCTGTGAACAAATATAAATACTCGAATGAATAATTTGTTACTGCGTTCTGTTTTTCCTTTAGTGTTAGTAGATGATTTAAGGAAAATAATTATAAAACTGTAATTTTACATATAATAGTCAAATTATTTATGATCCCACTACAAGTATTACTAGAATTTTTATGTTTTTATTAAGTCTTCATTAATTTATTTAAATAATTCAATTTTCCCGTATTATTTAATTAATTAATAATGTGTATTTGCAGTTGTAAATATTGCTGTATAAAAACTAGACTTTTGAAATTGTACAGTAACTGTATTGTTATATACAATCGATATTATGAAGTAGAATTATAGTTGCATTACTTTCAAGAAATATACAATTTCCATGTCTCGAAGTTCGATGTACAATGTTCAGTCTTAACGGTTTTGTAAGATATGTATTTATTTTTTACTTAAATAAATAAAAGAGATGTTAACGAAGATATTTTCTATTATTCCTATTTTTTCCTGTTTAAGAAAATTAAACCTTACTTGTGTACAATATATAGATTCATCAATTACCGAGTAGTAAATAAATTATGTTAAACATTATGTCAGTTAAACCAGTTTTAAAACTGCTTTCAATTTGACTGTTACAGTTCTCATTTGCTCAATTAATTTTAATTAAACTTTAAAACGTGATTATAGATAATTTTTTTTGAGATGTCTTTAATCATACTATAAGCAAATATTTTAGTTTCAATCGACGTAAGTAATATTGTGCTTGTATGTGTTCATTGTCATTCAAGTAAAAAGTGGTTTGTTGGTAATGTTTACAATATTTTGATCAAAATATTTTCCGACATTTTTCCATCCTTCTGCCAACATGGCGGTCTAATCCCTGTTGAAACAATGATGTTAGTTTGATAGAGATTCTATCATATATCCATGTTTACACATTGTCGGCATTTCTAAACTTGTTATGTAGCATCGAATTGATCAAGAAACAAAATCAGAAAGCGCTGTTTAGTGAGTATGCTTGGTGCGGCTGAATTTCCAATTTGACCTGCAACAATTTATTCTTAACAATTTTTAAACGCATAGTTGAGCGTTGTTACGCAAAAGTGTGACTTTGTTTCTATTAGCCGTTATTCCTAGCAACAGTTTCATTCGATTTTAGCAGCTTGTAATACACCTTATTGATGCCACCATATCTGATGAATATTTTGCTTCTGTATCGATCTGAATGACTCTGCTGGCCTAACCCAAAATATCTTATGTCTGAGTTTGTAGTAGCAGGCCCACTTTTCATTGCCAGTTACAATTTGCTATAGTAGATATGTTGAAATGATTTTAAATTGCAAATTCAGTCTATTTGTATGGCAGTCATTTCATCCCTTTTCCTATTGTATGGATGGTCATTCCATTTTCTATTGTATGCCTGAATACTGTTCCGTCAACTGCTAAGCTGCCTAAAAGGACTGTTTTTTTCAGAGCTTCCACTGGCTTTTTATTCAATGCGTATGAGTTGTATGAGCAAAAGTATTAAATGCATGATTTGCGTCTGTGTACACTCAATAACTCAAAAATTTATATATTTATGGGCTTAGCGAACATTTTCCTTCCTTTTTGAGGAAAAAGGATGGCACTTGGGCAGTGAAATTTGGCACTGTTATAGCTTCTATTGAAAAAAAAATTTAAGGCCTAAGACTTGTGTGTAATATGCGCTACAAATAGATAAATTTCAATAAAACGAAATAAGCCCCAACTAAGCAACCACGAATAACCGTCAGTTTGCTGACAAATTACATAAACAAATATTTTAGGCTCTATTTCATCCGGCAGCGTATTAACCAGATCCAACTCTTATTCGAAAGATTAAGAGCCGTTTCTGTTGTACGTAAATCAACTACGGACACGTAATCTTTGATGCCAAAATCCTGCAACGATGTGCCTCAAAATGCCGGCAGGCAATTTTTGAGTCACAATTCTTGAGTCTAAATTTTACATTTCAAATGCTATTGAAATGGTTATTTAAAAAAGGTATTTAATTTTAAGCGGTGTTATTTAAGATTTTGTATTACTTTCTGTAATTCTCGTATTGTTAAAACTTAAAACCAGTTAAAGAGTTAGTTTGGATAAAAAATTATTAAGAATAATATGATCACGTAAATTATATTGCACATTTTTTGTAAACAGAAAACTACACACAACAAATTTATGTGTCCGCTTTATCGGAAGCTGCATACAGTTGTGAGAGAAAAACCCGATCTATGTGAAAATTTCATTCCAACATAGATTAACAGAATTCGAGAAAAACAGGAATCGCTTGTCCTCTTTGATTATAAGATATTT
The DNA here is from genome assembly GCF_030347505.1 of Rhynchophorus ferrugineus. Taxonomy (NCBI): domain Eukaryota; kingdom Metazoa; phylum Arthropoda; class Insecta; order Coleoptera; family Curculionidae; genus Rhynchophorus; species Rhynchophorus ferrugineus. The sequence goes on from NW_027472580.1 coordinate 51,291,495, forward strand.
AGAATTTCAAAATTGTTCTTGATTAAGGACTGATAGTAATTGATATAGTTCTGGAGACATAATATATCATTGTACTAAAGGTAATTCTAAATGCTATTAAGATTTTCCTGTAAATTATATTGGTATTAATTTCTAATTCATTTTAGATTTCTTTAGCAAATGAATTTCTTAACAATATGCTAACCGAATAATCCAGATAATAAATAACTTAATTTGTGTGTGAAAAGTAAGTTTAATATTGTAAAGAATAGTTGTTAGTTTCCGCATAGAACATAAGACAAAGTAGAAAGCAGTCTGCAACGGTGAGATCGAAGAGTGGAATAAATAAGCAAAAGACGATACAATTTTATTTAAAAATTTAGGTAAAGAAATAATTCTTTTAATGTGACAGGTGTATTTATTGTTTTTCCAATTTATATTTTAGGCGAGAAATGATAAAACATAAAGTAATGAGACAATAAATGAAGTGATGAAAATATGTAGCAGTGAAAATGAAACTACATAATTGAATGAAGCACATAGAGCAAACAAAAGAAAATATTAATTATTAATAACAAATTATTTTAGGGCATTGATAAATATTAAGGTATTTAGGGATTAATGTAATAGGATATGTGACTATATGATACTTTATTATTTGAACTTTTATATAAATTATTTCGATTATTTACTTCAAAGACCTAACTGGAAATATCAATAGTTAATTTAATTATTGCAAATATATTCCTTTAATATACATTACTAAATTGTAAAAAATAAATTACCTAATAGTATTCTTTACTGTAATTGTTTTAGTACACAAGCTAAAGTCAAATACCAATTTGAAAATAGTTTTATTTATATATTCTCTGTCTTGTTATACAAGTATGTATTACTTAAGTTATTATCCATATTTATGTTTATAACATAAAAGTAAAAAAATATATTTGGGTATAACACATCATGTATTTTATGTATTATACAGCTCTGATATTGTTAAAGATCTGAAAATAATCTTACTTATATGATACTTTGTTATAATGTTCAGTGGTGTAATTTAAATTTGTGGATACTTTGTGGTTTAACGAATCTTAAGGAAATTAGATTTAATTAAGTTCCATTTAAACAAGCTTAGTGAGTGGTAGTTTCTCAGATAGTTATTTTATTATTTTTTAATACACCGACATTTATTATTTTAATTAGTTAGTATATGTCAAATATATTTGTGATTATTTGTATTATATTGAAAATACTGTGAAAACAAGTTTGGCAGATTGTTGACGTTCTAAGAGATTAATTAAAAAAACCCTGTTATGAGAGAAACATGATTAATCAATTAATTGTGATCGATTTTCAACCATAGGACGATCTCTATCCGTGGCTATTTCAATTATATATATTATAAATACAGTGGAATACATTTAATATAGTTTAATGTAGAATGTGGGTCAACCCAATACTACAGATATTTTATTATTGCAAGAAACTCAAAAATTTTTCGAAAGAAAAGGATTCTCGATATGATGATATCCAGTAGAATCTAGAATTAGCTGGCATGTAGTTAATTATATGTCTGAAAGGTTTTTTGAAAACAGATATTAGATTTAGTAAAGCAAACCATTTAATAAAGAATACACTTTACTGAAAACAAATAATTCTCTTAACAGATGTAACAAATTATTTTAACACAAAAAGTTGTTCAATAACTGGGTCGAAACATTTCAAATAATCAATAATCTAAAGTAATAAAGTGATCAATAGCAACAAGCTGAATATTTTTCAGAATTTTGGTATTATCGTAGTGAAAGTAAGGCGACCAACTATTGTTTGAATAGAAAAACATATTCAGCGCAATTTTTTATCGCCGACCAGCCAAGAACCGGATATACTTATGATTGTGATCATTCGTAATTGTGGTCATCCCTAGGCAACCGTGTAAAATCCGGCAAGAAACCACCTTCCAGGTTACGTCAGGGCATCATCGGATGACATCTTGGGTAATTTCAAAGCCTCTCACCAATCGATATTATTCACTCATAGATTCATAGAGTTTTTCTCTGTGACTGCTGAGATAGTAGTTTCAAAACTCACATCAAAACACTAGACCCATACATACCTTATCTGATAAAAAATAAACCCCAAAAAGCATAAGAAATAAATCATATTTATAGATAGCTTTATAGTAATTTAGTATCCAAAAACATTATTTGTTAATTGTTGTTTGATAAACAGATAAATATCGTAAAGTAAATATTTTAAATAAATAAAAAAATCCAGGAGATATGGTTTCTATTTAATTACATAAAAAATATTTTGACTTTTGTTACATATAATACTGATACTACATTAAACTACACTAAAAATAGTGATATGCTTTAATTTGTATGTGAAAAAAATTGAAACAGTTATCGGTTTTAACTTGATACTTATAAAATGTCGTAAAAGTATATGTTTCTGTCACAGAAATATGTTTTAATGTAAATCCCCCATGTAATGTAAATTTCTCAAACTTACTTCCTAATTTTTATATATAAATTATTATTTATATATAAAATAGTTATAGCATAAATTACATCTCAACTTAATCGTATTAAAAATATCGACTGTAAGGTACTGTAAAGGATCATAATATTTTATTATTTAAAAAGGAAATTAATTAAATCCCCAGTTAAAGAAAACTTTAACTTTAAGCCGAAAGTTTTTAGAAATTCTTATAAGATGGTGCAAGCAGTATTAAATCGCATCAGACAATTTTGTAACCAAAGCTTTATGAAAATGCATTATTTATTTGACTATTTTATTTTATTTACTTATAGAATATTTTATTTCGAAAAAAGACAAGCGGATACACGTTCCTGGCAATAATCTGTCACCATTAAACGATTTTCACACCATTGTCAAAGTTTGGAAACACTGAGTCAAGATTGTCCCACCACTATTGGGATAAATTAATAATAATTGGTATAAAATGATTAAAAAATGTTAAAAAGAGATTAACTCAAGATGAGTTTGCTGAAACCTTAGGAGTGACTTAATGTGTGATTTGAAATTGCTGCAAGACTAGGGGCATATTATTTGGTTATAAATGAACTTAATTAAGAAGATTCAACGCCACTTTTTATATGAACGTTATGTTCCAAGAGCAAAAGATTTATTATTGAAGCGTAAGATATGAACATACAGTAATTAAAAATATAGGTAGATTTTTGTCTTATTTAGAAATTCAAAACCTCGGGAATGATTCAATAAGCGATTTCGAATAATGGAAAGACTCCAAATGAACTCAAATACCACGAGACGTTGAACGCCACTTATTAAGTACATTTTATATTTCTCTCTTCTTTGTGCAAATTAATACGCTAAGGCGTATTTATTTAGACAACTTATTTAGACAACTTAACGTGCATTGGCTGTTTCACTCTAAGGTCTTTAGTCTAAGGTCTATAGTCACAATATCGTCTGTATGCTGTAACTTAAACAGTTTTTTAGTGGCAAATCATGTATAAGACAAATAAGATGGAGGCAAGAACTGGCAACCTTTTTATCTTCTTCTTCTATCTTTTATTATATAGCATCATTTATAGTTAAAATGAATTTCCACCAATTTCTATACCCTTTTGCGCATTGCTGCCAACATGTTTTATTGGTGCCGGCGAATACGAGGGACATATGTTATTGTTTATGAGTGTAGTCGTTAGGTGGTCTTTTATCTTAATATTTTACATCTTATTATTTTCTATAGTTATTTGTTACTTAATAAAGAAAATTGGTATGTAAATATGAATTATTGTTAAAATTTTATAATTTAGTAACACTAATTTTTCAGATGGTTGTATGTCAAGAATACCAGAAGTTCCAAGATTAGAACTCTCCTTTTTACCAATGATTGCTTATCTGGACTGTACCTACTGTTTAACGGGGGTTCGAACCATGATCCTTGATATTAAGCCTACCGACTGGTCAGTGGCCAACGTCCCAGAAGACCGGTCTTCCCCAGCCTGGTTACTGGCGTGACTGGGATGGTTATTCCTTGTCGGATTTTCCACTGTTGCCTATACAGATATTTACATTTACAATCACAAACATAAAGTACATCCATGCCCCTAGCAGGATTCGAACTCGCGACTTTCACAACAGTAGGAGGACCCGTCCTGTTGCCTTGACCACTCCGCTAACCAAGCCGGGATGCAAAGCTTTATATTAAAATATCTGTAATTATAAATACCAAGGCAATTTGCCTTGGTATTTATAAAAAGCCCTTGCAGTCAACTAGTATTTTCATTGCTATTTATTACAAACAAATTATTGTTATTAAATAAAATATAGTAATAAGAGCATAAATGGTGTATTCAGGAATCTTTAAAAAAATCATTTTTGAAAACGTGAAAATATTTAACTTACCTTTTTAAAGATTTGATCAAAATAAAAGTAGGCACATATATCAATTTTGTGCTATAGTTTTATGGATCGAATTCTGGAGATTATCTGTCTATCCTAGGAGATACATCAAGTCCCAAAAGTTTGGTATATAAATGAGAAACGAGGGTATGCAAAGGATAAAGAAACAACAAAGACTGTTAAAATTATTTAATTTTAGAAGAAAACGAATCTAATTTATCTCAACATTTAATAACCATAATATAATCAATTTTTGTAATTAAAGTAAATTTCAGATAATTTCAAAGAAAACTTCTGGTTAATGGCATTAAAATTGCCTATTTTGTCTCAGAAATTAAAATAAATAATACAACAAGAAAATGTTATATCTCATGAATACATATTATTAAAATTTGCAAAATAATTTTGTCGAGGATTGGTTAGTCATTAAACGAAGTTTTCTTTTATATTTCACAGATAAATATGTGAACTTTCATCATAATTGAATACAGCTTAACTAAATTTCATTTTTTGTTTATCGTTATCATATTTATTAAATCACAAGCTATAGAAATTATAACTAGAAATACTTGATTTTGGGTAACGGTAAAGATGCTGTTAGGGTACTTCAATTTTCTTATTTATTTCTTATATCAGTTTTCAGACAAATGGTGCCAGTATAAGGCTTTTCTTTCCTGCATTGAGTTGAATAAAAAATGCAACTTTCTTGTTTCGTTGCGGCTTCTGCATACACTGAAATAATATGATATTCATTTAAATATATAAACATAATTATATTCATGTAAAATATAACACGTCACTCAAATTCACTATTGTTGTCTTTGAAAACGGTGCATCAAAAGAATATTCTGATTGTTGGTTAGACATTATTTTTTGATGATCCAAAATCGAGAAAATCACCAACTGTTAATTGATGTGCTAAATACAAAGGAAGATGAAAAAGACGCCTTAAATTCAGTAATTAAATTATAGTTTTCCGAGAAACATGCAAGTGGTAAAACGTGTGGAGTATAAAATAAAATATTTTAAAGAAAATGGCAACTTGTTGCAACAACTGTATCAAATACTGTCGGTCTAGTCCTATTGTAATTAAAACTAAACCCGTATAGTGAAAACACATTACTTGCCGTATCACTTCTTGTTCATTGTGCATGTGATCACATGGTAGTTGTCCGATTTAGACAACTTTAAGTTGTACTAAATTTATTTGTAAGCATTGTTGTGCCTTCATACATTCCGTACTATTGTATTTAGCCAATTTTTTCCAAACTTCAATATCTTATGTAATGTAAACTCAAATATTTTTATTCCCGAATTATCTACTACCATCTGCCTTTGCAAGGTATATATTTTGAACTGCAATATGTTAGGCCTTGACGACCGCGGTTCTTGTTTCTGAAATTCATGCATTAAGTCTGGTTTCCAAATCATGAGTGTTTTCTAATTCTAGTAGTGGATGGCTAGGGGAGTTTTCAATCTATCTTTGGTATCTAAAATCCACCTATGTAAAAAATATTTGAACAGCAGAAAGATGACCAATCCAACATCAAATTGTCCTCGTTTCTTAATGAACGGTTTCTCTTCGTAATGATCAATTTAATTCCAATTAATTGGATGATTGTCTTTCTTAAAATATCCAGTGTCATATTAGCCGGGCTGTATAACATGTATAAGTTACTTTCAAACTATCTAGTTCTTGATGCGATCCAAAGCTTTATTTAATTATTTTTATATTGTGCGATTTTTCCCTTTCGAACGTAAACGAGAATACAAATAAACTCAATTTACAAAATTAATAGATGGTTAAACTGAATAGTTAATCTTAATTAATTTATAATAATAATAATAATAGACAACCTTTCGACACTGTCAAGTGGCACAAACTGTGCGCTTCCTTGTATATACATGACAGTAGCCGAAGCCATACACTATTTCCCGCTACATCAAGGAAATTAATAGAAATGATTGAGGAGCACATTATAGTTTTAGCAGTTTAAGGAAATTGCTATATTAAGGAATTTTGTAAAAATATATTGATAAAAGATACTGTTCGAACATCGGATATTTAATGAGATATTTACAAACACATACATCAATCTTATATACTTACTAAAATAACACAGCAAAATGATTATGTACATGCAGAAATAAACAAGTTTCAAAAACATGTTTAAATATATAATTCAAACAAAGATCATTTAAAGGATGCTCACCGAATTTATATCATTTATATAAGCTTTGTAATCATATGCAAATAGCCATTGTAAGTTAAGTTCTATAGATTAAATTAATCCGTCCATGGTCGAAATAGGCTAGATGGCTATTTTTGAAAAACTACGATATGAAAGTTCTACGCATTTACTTTATTCGGAATAAAGGTTACTTCTGAAAAAAAAAAGATTTGGAAGAAGAATTGACATTTGGAATAGTGTTATTTTAAATGCGAAGTGAAATTCTTCAAATATGCGCGTGGCGTGGTTGTTTTGGTCATACTGGAGGGGTCTGTAGATGTATAGGTCTCTGTATTTATACATTATTTTAATGATTTTGTGTTGTAATTAGAGTATACCGATACTTTGTTAGTGTTTTTTCGTTTCCAAGCAGAAACATTTTAGAAATTTGCTTAAGAATTATCAGGCGAGAACCAGCCTATATAGCTTGAACATGAAAAATTTGCTTAAATCAATAAGACCTTTCGAATGTAAGTATTTAGTACTTTAATTACCTTTAATTATGTCTAAAGTGTTATTAAACACGGTAAAAAGCACGTTAATTGTTTGAGGCTAGGCCTGAATAGTTCATTTATTGAGTATATGCAATAATATATTTAGTTACAAATAACATGTACAATTATATTTAACGTATTGTTATGGGTTTAATCGTCCAACTGTACAATAAAGCTGTACATGCAATATTTCTACAAGTTTTGAATGCTAATGAGTCAGAAGAAAATGGGCTTCTAACTACACTCACTGAATTCATTCATTCACTGCTGTTCACTACTGAAGGACCAAGGAAAATATGAATTGTGTCGTTAATGTGTCAGTCAAATTCCATTATGATTGGATTAGAAGAAGCCAATATCAAATATCTGGTTTCTTGCACATCAAATACTACTATGGTCTATACTTGATAAGTTTACTTGATTAAACAATATGCATTTATCAGATTTTTATAGCCTGGTATGTATATTACAATAAACAGGAGTTATTTAAACAGTAGGAAAACTTAATATGCATGTCTAAACACCTATTTTATAAAGTATTTGATGGCGTATTGCAGTTGCAGATGTTTAAGGCCATTGCTTATACAAACTGCATAATTATAATTTGTGCATTTTATTTACCCAAATTTTACAAGATAATTTGATACAAAACATTGATACAGAATATGGTATTTGTTTCACATAGCTACTAAAAGTCTAAAAATCAAAGCCAATCATCAAACGTAGCGTCTGATTTTGTATTGTAGTACTATATCATCCAGGTAAAATGAATATTTTGGTAGCTTTGTCAAATACATTTACATTTATATCTTCAATTTATCAGTATAAAAATTTTCAGTGGGTTTAACATCGATATATTATATATTGTTTTAGCAAATAAAGCACAGTTTCCATGCTCTTCAATATTCTACCATATTTAATGGTTAGATGAATGCTACAATACTCACTCACTTTAATTCTGTAGCGACCTTGAGGCATGTCGAATTTTACATCGTGGAATAATGGCCTACAAAATACCCAGAAATATAATCCCAGATGTTGAACACGGCAGACCATCGTTTGGTTTAGACGTGCCACCATCGACTGCCCAAGCTTCGTTACCAGGTAACACCGCTGCCATTCGTTTTATCATTTATATTATTATATTTTTATATTACTTCAATAAATAACGGTCACATAGTGTAAACACCACTGTTTCATTTCGTTTTACCTCCATTCAAAGAGCCATATCAATTTACCCTAAAGTTCTATAAAAGGTTTACTAGAAGTTTCTTTTAGAAATTATTATTTCAGTTTTAGTCACACAGTATAGTCACTATCAACGATTTAATTCTGGGCAAATTTGAAGTATATAGTCTATCCAAAGTTATTTTGAACATGACGCTAAAACGCCTAAATGTTGCTGTATCAACCTTGAGTTTTAGTTCAGTTCGGCTTTGACAAACAACAAAATTCTAATCTAAATAAAATAATGAAAAAAAAATCTGTTATCAAATATTATTTTAACATTATAGTAAATCTGATGCATATACTATCAAAAGACTTAAAACTACAATAAAGTACACAGTTATAATTGTTTATAGGTTAGGGTTGTGTTTGATTATATTTACATTGAACTCATTTCCATACCATCCATGAGTTAGAGTTCTAGGTGCGTTTATAGTTGTATCCCCTAGAGGCAATTTAAAAAATGATTTTTTTGATACACTAGATTTAATCACTGCACTCTCCTTACTGCATTTGCCATCTCTGCAAAACATTGTTACTATTCTTTCTCTCCTGACACAATTTAACCAAATGCTTATGTATATTCTGAAGAATTACACACATATCTGGGCACATAAATCTTTTACAATCTACAATAAGATTTCCTACGGTTATCTTATATTAATTATATACTCACGTTTAGTTGTTTCCATTCTCATCACCCTGTCTTAGAAATTGGCAGCATTGAATTATATCATTTTCAGAAAGTTTCATTCATGTGAATAAGTAACTTGTTAATTTCCAATCTATCTAACATTTATTCACCATTCCATCATTTGTCAATTTCTTCTTTAATGTGTCTTATCGAGTTCATCCAAACCGAAGAGGCGGCCTTCATTATCTCGTTCCTGTTCAAAGTAACTGATTAGAGACGCAATCTGCTCTGTCTGGCTTCGGAATCTTCAATCAGAATAATAATAAACAGCGATTGAAATTTTATGAAAACAAACAAAGTATTAAAATAATATTTGCCAGTTTATAACCTCTTATCACTATTGTTTTGAAGACATTTTCATATAGTTGACAACCGGATAACATTGGCAGGTTAGTTCGGTTACACAAATATTAAACAAATATCTTTTTAACTAGAATAAAAGGATAAGGAAAATATTGTCTGTTTCTAAAACGAATCGACAAGCAATGCATTAAACATCTTGATGACTTATGTAAAAAAAAACTTTGGATAGACTATATATCTTTAATATATAGTCTATCCAAATATGTTTACCGGAAAAATTTTGTAGACATTTTACAACATGGTCGAGCAGTACGAACTATATCATCTATGATATGTGTATCTATGATGTTTTAGTGGAAAGACTATGGGTTATTTGCCTTGATAAGTCCAAATTAAATTTTTTCATTTATCATTCTATTTTCATTGGTAGCACAAAATCAGTTTTTTAATCTTGACATATAACATAAATAATACAAAATAAAACCAAGCGCACTAAAAAGTTTAAATGTTGGAATGCGGAAATGATGTTTAAGAAAGCGTCATTTAGCCTGTTCTCGCCTCAATGTTAGTCTCCTATTTTTTATTCTTCAATTGATTTCTATAATTCTCTAAAATGTGTTTCGATGCTGTTTGATGTATTTTCCACCCAAAATATTGAAAGAAGTCGAAGAAATTTGTGCGAATTTTTTTCACTTTCTGTTCAATAGATATGTCCAAAGCAATGTAGTTTGCGTCTAATAGATAATTAATAGAGAAAATCAGTAGCAGATAATAAGTGTATAATGTATGAATTATTATTGATCGTTGGTCGTTCAGTAGTGAAGAGCAGTGAATGAATGAATTCAGTGAGTGTAGTCAGAAGCCAATTTTCTTCTGTCTCTTAACATTACTAAACTACACTTTTTTATTATATTGATAAAAATATGTATAAATAAGACTTGTGCCTCTACAGACCCTTCTAATGCCACAAAAACAAACGTTACACGCAGATTTGGATCGTTTTAGTGCGCATTTAAAATGACACCATTTCAAACATCCATTTTTCTTTTTTATTTTAGAAGTAACTTTTACTCCGAATAGAGTAAATACGTAGAATTACCATTAAGTAATTTTTCAAAAATAGTCATCTAGTTTATTGCGACCAACAACCATTGATGGATTAATCTAATCTATAGAAATTAACTTACACTAGCTATTTACATATGATTACAAATCTTGTATAAATGATATAAATTCGGTGTACCTTCTTTAACTAATCTTAGTTTAAATTAAATATTTAAACATGTTTTTAAACTTTTATTATTTGTCCCTGTTTATAATCCTTTTGCAATGTTACTTTAGTAAGTATACAATGTTGATTTATGTGTTTGTAAATATCATTCATTAAATATCTGCGAACAATAACTAAATATATTTTTTAGAAATTTTTTGAGACATCAATATTTTTTAATTTTTGAAATTTTAATATTCCTGTCATACTAATTCATTTCTTAAAAGTAGTAGGTGGTAATGTAGAGCTTGAACGACTGTCATGTACTACAATGCATTAAATTAGTCATGTTTAGAAAATTCCATTATTTGTATCTTGGAATATCGTTTTTATGAAATCTGCACTTTTATAGCTTTCTAGCGGTATGTTTGGGTCTCATTGGCAGATTGACGATCAACGTATGTCACGTCATGTTTTATTGTCGGTACCTGATCTGATTATTTGGAATATGGGAGGACTCTTATAATTGTCTATTGGTCAAAAGTAAAGGTTATTGGTAAATGTAGTATCAAGAGGCAAGGCAAGGCAAACCAAGAGGTTCCTGCACAGTCTAATTTTTACTTTGTACACATTGTTTTCGGCAGCTTTCATGATTTTTGAAGAACATACAAATATCTACTCAATGAAACCCACAGTTCGTGCCACTTAACAGTGTAGAGATTGTCGTGATTAATCATTCAATACAACCGTTTATTAATTTTGTACATTAAATGTATTTGTATTATAATTTACATTTGAAAGGAATAACGCGCAATATAAATAGAATGAAAAGAAATCAAAAAGCGCTTTGGCCCGTATTGGAAAGCCAAGATATGGAAAGTTTGAAAACTTACCCATATTATATCGCAACTAATATGGCACTGGATATCTTAAGAAAGCAGTTAAACTATTAAAATCTATTAAACGTGAATCAAAAGGGTTATTAAGGAAAGAAACCGTTCATTAAGAATCGAGGATTAGTTGACGTTGGATAAATAATCTAAATAAATCTACTAAAGGTGAATTGAAAACTTCTTAATCAGCTACTAGAATTAGGAAACATTCATGCTTTGGAAACTGTCCCTAAAGCATGAATTCACGGTACAAGCACAGCGGTTTAGGGCATAACGTTAACAAAGGCGCATGGAAGCTGCTGTAAACTAATATAAGCTACTGGAATTTGGGAGGAATTCGATCAGGGTGTTTACCTAACAGATTGTAGCAGATTGTAGTAGATCATCCCGGGATATCCAATATTTCGAGTTTATGTTGATAAAATATTGGAGTTTGAATAATGATATGAAAATTTTGTTAAACATAATATAGTACTGATTGTATAAAGACATAATCCAACAAATTTACTACCACTTACAGCTGTCTAAATGGGAGAATTACCATGTGATCATATACAAATCATTGATCCCTTTATTTTATACTTTACACGTTTTACAGCTCGTACAACTTTATAGTTCAATCTGTAAATTTACAAAACTTTTTTATAATTTTTCCATGTTTCTCGAAAAACTGTACTTTTATTACAGAATTTAAGGAGCCCTTTTCAGCTTGATTGGTAAGCAGCACCTCGGATAATAGTTGGAGATTTTCTCGATTTTGAGTCTATTTACCATCAAAAAAATAGTGTCTAAGTAAGAATCAACTTCTTTTTTATCCACAGTTTCCAAAACCAACGAAAGTCGTTTATTAAAATCATTAAAATTATTATTCTATACAATGAATTTGAGTGATGTTTTATATTAAATTTTAAATATTTATGATTATGTTTATATGTTTAAAGTAATATCATATTATTTCAGTGTACGTATGTGCCACAACAAGACAAGAAAGTTGCATTTTGTACTCATTGCACTTGTACGGAAAAGCAAAGCCTTATACAGGCACCATCTGCATAAAAACTTATATAAGAAATATATAACGAAATTGTATAGGTACCATAACAGTACCTTTTCTTACCAATAAAGGCACTGTTATGGTACTTTCTTGTTATAATTTCTATAACTTCATATTTCTGTATTCAATTATGGTTAAAGTTTAGATATTTATCTGTGAAATAATAAAAGAAAACTTTGTTCAATGACTAACCAATGTTCGCCAGAAAAATTGTGCAAATTTTACTAATATTTATTTATGAGATATAAACAATAGTTTATTATTGTATTATTTATTTTATTTTCCGAAAAAAAAACTAAAATGGTACATGCCATTGACAAAAAGTTTTCTTTGAATTTTTTTGAAATTTACTGTTATTATAAAAACTTTTAAAAAAATAGTTTAAATTGTTGTTTAAATTTTCATTATGTGGTTATTAAATGTTGTTTTAACTATCATTATTGTTTCTTTATATTCCGCATACCCTCGTTTTTCATTTAACAGGTCAATTGAAAATTACCCGGACTGACACATAGATGGCGCTACTAGAATTAAATCCATATGTTTTTCAGATAACTCTCAAAAGATGCGTTTATAAATTTGATAGCTGTCGGATCATTAGATTATGAATTATAGCATTTTGAGTGAAGTAACTTTTGTTATTGTGAAAAAAATGGATAATATGGAATTTCGCGTGTTGATATTGTTTTTTGAAGGGAAAAAATACAGTTGAAGCAAAAACTTTGTTTGATGCCGAGTTTTCGGACACTGCCCCAGGAAAATCAACCATCAAGGATTCGTATGCTAAGTTTAGACGTGGTGAAATGAGCACCGAAGACGGTGAACGTATTGGACCCCCGAAAGAGGTTGTTACCGACGAAAACATTTAAAAATTCCACGAAATGATTTTGAATGACAGGAAATTGAAACTAAATGAAATAACAGACACTCTAAAGTTATCAACTGAACGTATACATCTTATCATTCACGAATATTTGGGTATGAGAAAGCTCTGTGCAAGGTAGAACAACGACGACTTGATGATTCGGAGCAGTGTTTGAAGATGATCAAGCGTAATAAACCCGAGTTTTGCGTCGATATGTGACAATGGATGAAACATGGCTCCATCATTTCACTCCGAAGTCCAATCGACAGTCATCTGAGTGGACTGCACACGATCAACCCGCTCCAAAGCGTGGGAAAACGTAACAGTCGGCTGGCAAGGTTATGGCGTGTGTATTATGTGCCGCGTATGGAATAATTTTCATTGACTACCTTGAAAAAGGAAGGACTATCAACAGCCACTATTATATAGCGCTATTGGGCGAAAAACAGATTCTTAAAAAAAATCTAAAATGAAAATAATTCCATGCTTTTATAATATGTATTAGTATTGGTATAAGTACTAAAATGAATATTATATATTTTGTTTTATATATTTAGTTCATTCCTTGTTTTTACAATATGGTATTACTTTTTATTATTATGAACAAAATTTAGAAGTCAATAAGCTGCTTCGGGTAATTTCTACTCTCTTTGCTTTATTCTGTGATACTGAAGTTCTTCGCGAAAAGATAACTTTAATTTCTTTCTGTTGAGATTTCTGAAACAAATCCATTTTTCATTGACCTTTTCCATTCGGTGTAGAAATGACTGATTTCTTTGACGATTTTTCGATTTTCTATTTGCCTGTTATTCAGTTCAATATTTTGAACTTTCAGAGAGCTTGTTACAAATTGCGGCTCAGCTTACATTCAACTTTTTTGAAATAATTACATTTTAACTTTTGCAACCACGTTTCACATGTTCTTACGGTTTGAAAATGCTCACCAAGTCTTTACTAGCAAACGATGACTTCTTGTTCTTTCTTTTGATACGCCGTTTTAGGCACACAGACATAGGAAGGTTGTTTGTTATTTTTGTGGAAGGTAAGGTTTTGTGGAAATTTGAGTATTCTAAGGTTAATGTTAATAACATATTGAAAATAATGACATATATATCAAATCATAATATTGCACACTTATATCTAGTGAAATATGTTACAAAACCCGGAAAGTAATTACCAAAAGTAATACACCTGTTAATCAAAAATATTATCTGCGTAAATAGATATGTCCAAAAGAGATTTAATAAACCTGGAGAGACCTATTTAAATAATAATAGAGGAAATATTATATTAATAAGATCTTGTTGACGCATTTTCTTACTTAGGAAGTAGGTTGAATCATTTCTATCACAACTTCCTTGAATGTCTAAATTATCGTGAGCGAATCCAGTTTTTCACCGTAGATTTTTTCAAACTTTTTTATATTAAACAAAATTACCCATGTTTTATTTTCTGTTCAAGTATATTTGCAAACAGGGAATCATTGGGAACTAAAATTATTTATGAAAATTAATGACGTGTGACTATTGGGACTACTTCTTGTCTGACCCAGTTATCCAGATAATTTTTCTTGTTAGATTTTTTTAACCTTTACAATACGCACAGGAGTACACAAGTAAAATAATATAAATTTAGATTCATGACCCTGTAGCTTGTGTAACTTCAATAGTAAATATTACTTTCTAAAAGTTTAGATTGTTCAATAAGTGTTATCACTTAATAAGAAAATCTTATTTTATAATCTGATATATATGCAGAAGTATGCTAAAAAGTTATCAGTGGCTTTATCACTGTGTAGTCAAAATTGTTTACAGCAAAGATCAATATTTTTTCAATAGATAGCAACATTAAGGCTAGGCGCAAAATGGGACGCAGCTTCGCGAGATGACGCAGCGTGAGTCACGGCGAGATTTTATGGGTTTAAAGAAGCTTCTGCTAACCTGATCCTGCGGAACGTGGTGTTGTCGCAGGTTTTCGCCTAAAGTCATGGTGAGTGCTTAAAAACGGAAGGAGAATTAATCAAAGCTATGTAGATTCACAGACAAGTATTGTACGATACAAGTCATATAGACTACATGGGGACTAAATACTTTACTTAAAATTCTTCACTAAATTTTTTAATTAAAGTAAATTCTCCGTGAGTTTTTCTTTTTTTTGGATACAACTTTTCAGTTACCTTTTACTAGTCATCTGGGAGATTAAAATTACCATTTCATATTCGTATTCGTCTTATGAATCAGATTCAGAACTAGATTCAGAATTCCAGTTCAGTCGTTATTATTGCAGTATCAATTGTATTATACCATTGTACCAAAGCTACTACTATGTAGCTTTACTGTGAAGCGAGAACTGCAATCGTATTTGGGCGGTTTCGACGTTTGGCAGTTTTATCCCGCGTTCGCTTGCTGTGACCATCACTGCGTCACCTCACGAAACTGCGTGCCATTTTGTGCCTGCTCTAAAAATTATTCTGTCTATGATATTGCCGAGGAAGTTTAATTTAGAGTTAGCACTATTCCCAATAAGTTTCTAGTACCCTAGATTAATAATTACCCACTACTAAACATTACCCACTACTAACCATTTTGAAAACATTGTACACTATTTATTGTCCAGCTGCTGTTTCTTCAATAAATGTCAGACACTTATTCTGTTAGTAATTGCCCTTTATCGAACTTGGTTTGAGATAAATATATATTAGAAAGGAGTTTACATAATATTTTAACAAATTAAAGTGAACATTTCTATCACACATTCTCCATTTATGACAATCATGTTATTCATATAATCGATCAAAAGTTAATGTCTCCATTTAAAATGAGACTAAAGAAGGTTATTTCCGTTATTTTGCATTTTTAATTCCGAAAAGGGAAAATGTAAAGGTCCTCGTATTGTCTGCTATTTATGGAATTAATATGTATGGTTTTAAAAAACTACTAATTTGATAAATTATTATGCACTTGCACATAGTTAATAGAACCACGGATTGGAACACTCTTTGTATTGAGCAGCTTTCAAAGATGTCCAATATAAGGTTTTCTTTCGTATTGTGGGTAGTCTTTCTGATAGCCAGATATGAGTGAGAAACACTTGAAGCTATTAAATGTTGGCTCTCAGGCCTAATCATTTCTATCGTAACTTGATCGACTTCAGCAGAAATGAACTTTCTAGAATATAAATTACTAGTGAAATTGTTAAAAATAGAGGGCTGACTTCCTAATCTAGCACAACTGTCCACGATTGTGAACTTTTGAGAGACTTAGTGAAGAATATTTGAAGATCTGTAGAACTAAACACTCTCTCCGAGCGCCAGCTATGTGTTATACTAACTCTTATCTCTCTTTCAAATAATATAGTTGTTTTAACTGAAAATATAGCCATTAATAAAAAATAGAGAAATAATTCAAGATGTTCAATCTTACAAGTAAAATAGGCACAGTAGTCCGCCAAGAAATTGATAAGAACAATAATATAGAAATTGAAATGGTATAACATATTTATTTTTTCGCTGTCGATTCCAGCCCGCCACCAGAAAATTTGTCCGAAACATAACTTAATTGGATTATATGAAGAATGAAATCACCTTGTACTAAATATCTCCAGGTTAACTGAAAATTCAAAAATTGTTTAAAAAAACACCAAATAGAAAATGAAGATCTTATAGCGCCATTATTTCCTATACAAACTTTCAAACAGGAAACTTATTGAACGTGTACGATGTGAAACTATAATTTTAAAAATTCTTTAAAATTATTTTATGTTAACGGAAAGAAGCCGCAACTTATTGAACCAACTTCACAGCGATCGTTCCTAATAATATGTAAACGAAACCCTTATTTCTAGAGAGCTCACTTATGACATCTAGCAATGTGATATAAACATACCGTCTTTTTCAAACAATCAAGGGCGTATCAATCTCTGCAACCCGTTTTTGCTGGATGAGCATGCCAAACTGCAAACTTTTGTCCGAATTCTGGTAAATTATATTAGCTATAAGATTCAGTCCGCTTTTAATGGAGTTATACACTAAATAGCGATACTTGCATCAGGAATCTACGAAGCCGTGTTTTCAAAGCATAGATTTTCCTTGGTCCTAAAAGTTTGCGGCTAAAGAAGTTTGAGCTTCTTTAATCCACTTTCCAATACACCTTTGATGACCTTACAGCTTGAATTGCGTTACTTTGGTCCGAACTTAATTTAAATATTACAAGGAATTTTTCCAGTAACTGAAACACAAGAGCCAAACCAACGTCAACAAGTTTTATTTTCTTAAGACATGTTAGTAAGAGAGATAAGTTGGCGTTCAAAAGAAAACAGACAATCGACCAGGCCAGTTATAAAACATGTAGGGTTTAAGAAACAAAAGTTCTAATTTACTTTAAAACTATTAAAATTAAATCGAAGTATATTTTATTGACGTATTTGGAAAAATATTCAAGTAAATTTATTTTATTTTAATTATTTTAAAAAATGTTGTGAAAATTATAAATATTTATTGATATTATAAAAACACTTACATAAAAATATAGATATAAAAAAAACAATTACAAAATAAAAATTACGTAACTATCATTAGACATAACTTGCCATCTTGATTTGTTCTATAATTAGTTTCTTTGAAATTATAATTGATGCAAGTCCAATCCTCTGCCTCGATCAAACCTTAAAATAAAATAAAATATAATAAAGCACTTTTCAATCTAAAACTGTGTATACCAATTAAAAAGTACAAAATAACCAGTAGTAAAAAAGTAGTTAAAGTAAATGTAGCGGCCATTTTATAATGAAGCTAACAAGGCTGTGATTGTAAAAGACTGTTTTATTACTGCAAACTAACAAATTCTAAGTAATTGTGCACCTTTTATACTTCTCTTATCGATAATCATTTTTTACGGATTAAGTTAAAATAATAGTATTTCCGATCAATAAGCCATAAACTTGATAAAATATTGTTATTTGATAAATTTTCTGTAATCCTTATAGAATGCATCAAAATCACCGGGAATGTGGCATTCTTTTTAACACGCTCCGTAGGTATTGTAATTATTTTGGACCGGAGATAGAATTATTTTCCAATATTGCTCTTTGTGTGTCCACAATTCGGTATGTTATATATATGACCACATAATTCTATAATATTAAGTATTTAATAATTTCTCAAAAAGTACACAAATTATAAACAATTTACTGATGTTGGTTTAGTAGCCATAAATACTAAAGCGACAAGACAGACCTCCTGTTGATAAGTTCGGGTTCTATTACGAGTAGAGTATAGATGTAACATGTTAATTGAAAAGTCCCTGGCCTGACCCATAAATGGCGCTACTAGAATTAAATCCATATATTTTTTAGTTAGCCCTGTCCATCCAAACCATCATAACATTTAGTTATTGTGAAAAAAAAGGATAAAAAGGAATTTCGCATGTTGATAAAATATTGCTGTTTGAAGGAAAAAATACAGTTGAAGCAAAATCTTGGCCTGATGCCGATTTTCCATCACTGCCCCAGGAAAATCAACCATCAAAGATTGGTATGCTAGGTTTACACGTGGTGAAATAAGCACCGAAGATGGTGAACGCACTCTAAAGTTATCAACTGAACGTATACATCTTATTATTCACGAATATTTGGGTATGAGAACGCTCTGTGTAAAATGGCGCAGTGTTTGAAGATGATCACGCCATAAAAGATCAAGGTAATAAATCAGAGTTTTTGTGTCGATATGTGTCAATTGATGAAACATGGCTCCATCATTTCACTCCAAAGTCCAATCGACAGTCATCCGAGTAGACTGCACACGATAAACCCGCTCCAAAGCGTGGGAAACCGTAACAGTCGGCTGGCAAGGTTATGGCGTCTGTACTTTGGGATGCGCATGGAATAATTTTCATTCACTACCTTGAAAAAAGACCATCAACAACGACTATTATATAGTGTTATTGGATCGGTTGAAGGACGAAATCGCCGAAAATGGCCGCATTTGAAGGAAAAGAAAGTGCTGCTTCACCAAGACACCGTGTCAAAACTCCATGAATTGGTATTCTCCAGATGTGCGCCGGAGCGACTATTTCCTGTTCTCACATCTGAAAAGGATGCTCACTTGGAAGAAATTTTCGTTGAAGGAGGAGGTGATAGACGAAACTGAGGCCTATTTGGAAGCAAAAGACCAATCATACTACAAAAGTGGGATCGAAAAGTTGGGGGGTCGCTATAATCAGTGTATCACCCTTGAAGGGAATTATTTTGAATAAAAAAAACTAATTTTGAAAAAAAATGTATTTTACTACACCGGTAGGCCGTGGACTTTTCAATTGACCTGTTATGTAGTTTATGTTTGTGACTGTAACCGTAAATAGGCAACAGAATAAAATCAGAAAAGCAAAAATTACCATCCTAGCCACATTACTAACAGACTGGGTAAGACTGGATGTCTTCCGGAAAGATCTCTAACTTGCCCACTGACCAGCTGGTAGATATAAACCCTGGTAAAAAGGAAATTTTAAAAAGTAATTTTAAAATATTCTGCTAGCCTATAAATAAAACTTTTAAGAAAATTTGTTAAAAGTGTGGTTATAATCAAGTAATTTTTCCAATTTTTATAATATTAGTTACTTAAAAATGGAATGGTTTTAAAATTAAATCTCTATCATTAATTAAAATTATTTTATATTAATAGTTATATATAATATTTTCAATAAATCGGCCGAGAGAGAAAGAGGGAGAGAGAGAGAGAAGAACTATACAAAGCGGTTTTATGCATAGGTTATCTAAACATATGATGTCAAAAGGTTGCTATGTTGCCGTATCAACTCTATGTCGTATACGAGTTTAAGTTCAATTTGGCTTTGACATACAACAACACTCTCATCTAAATAAAATAATGAAACGAAAGATACTATTATCAAATATAATTTATTTAAACATTATAGTAAATCTAGTGCATATATTATCGAAGGACTTAAAACCACAATTAAGTTCACATTTATAATGGTTAGAGTTAGAGCTCTAGCGTTTGTAGTTGTATCCTTTGGAGGTCTAGTACACCTTCATTTCTTTCGGTACAGTGTTTCCTTGTAAAGATATTTTGATATCACTGTATTTCTCCTTGTTGTGTTCTGTTAATACTTGAATACATCCTTCTTGATAAAACTAGATATAATCACTGCATTCTCCTTAATGCATTTGCCATATCTGCAAAACAATTAGTATTCTTTCTCTCTTTACATATTTTAATTAAATTCTCTGAATAATTACACACATAAATATTTTACACTCTATAATAACATACAACTTCCTACAGTTTTCATATGTTATTTATATACTCTCCTTTACTTGTTTCCACTCTTATCACTCTCTCGTAGAAATTGGGAGCATTGAACCATTTCATATTCAGAAAGTTTCATTCAAGTGAATAAGTAAGCTGTTCATTTCCAATTTATCTACATTTGTTCACAATTCCATCATTTGTCAATTTTTTCTTCAATATGTCTGATCGATTTCATCCAAACCGAAGGTGTTATTAACCATTCCGGTTTCCAGCATGAAGTACTATATATCTGTAATGAATTATTAATAAATGCTGTGACTAATACAACCTAATCAATTGGTATTCCAACATTTACCTTTTTCCATCAACTTTTGTTGTCGTAACACCGGAATATCAATTAGACCCAATCGAAACTTTTCAGACTAACAGTTTCCTTTGAAATAATAGTATTAAATTATGTTTGTATTGAAAAACTACTCACTGTTTTTATGTATATCATATATGTAATCTCTCATAGAGCTAACATCAAGCTGATATTGATTCGTAATCTACTTCATATGAGGACGATTTTTTTTTGATTAATTCAAGATTAAATATCTTATTTTTTGAGATATTTCGGTGATTATGTCCATACTAATTATTCAGTGCAACTGCAACACGCTAAAAATGTTTCCAATAAAAATGGTAGCAAATTAATATTTAAGAGTAAATACGCTTACCACTAACGCATTTTACCGGAAAAACAGGGTCTCCATTACTCGTTCCTGTTCAAAGTAACTGATTAGAGCCGCAATCTGTTCTCTCTGGTTTTGGAATTTTTATTCAGAGTAATAATAAGCAGCTATTGTTTCGGTTACTTGTTCGATCTTATCAGACAGAATTATGTCTCTCTTTAACTAGAATAAAATGAGAAGTAAAATATTATCTGATTCTAAAAGGAATTTACAAATTGCGCCGAGCAATTCATTAAATATCTTGATGACGTATGTACAAAACTACTTTGGATAGACTACTTGCATTTTCTTCTCGGCACTACTCGACATTCTCCCAGAAAAAGGTCAGCATACTCCTCTAACCTGCAGACTTCCCGAGCTCCGCAAAAGTGATATCATATATCAGCAAGTAAATTGATCTGCTGAACATATTAAAAAGAAAATTTCACCTTGCAAACCAAATTATTTATTATATTTTATTAAGTATTTGGGCATTACGTATAGTTCTAAATAAATTATTATTCTAATTTTAGTAAATAGATGTGAAAATAATGTGACTTATTGATTATTAATTGTGATCAGATCATTTGAATAGAAATAAAAGTAAACACGTTTAACTTATATCAATAACATACATCAAACAACAAAGTGCAGCATAATCTATGATTATAATTTAAAAAACACGATAACTTTTGGCAATATATTATATTTTGGCTATATTAACTTTTTATATTTATAGGATAATATTTTATTGATTTCATTGAGAAATTGTTAATTCACAATATTGTTTACATTAGGCCTCTTCTGTTTTGGCTAACTTAATTAAATTTGATTATGTAATTTCTCATGTTCATAGGGCAATATTTTATTGATTTCATGGAGAAATTGGTAATTCACGACATTGTTTGCCTTATATTGAGACATCATTCTTAGAAATGTAGGCCATTTCCTGGCGATTACTAATATATCATTATTTTATATTATTTTAATATTGGAAATGCATTCTAAAACGTTCACTATAATTTAAACCAAACGAGCAAATGGATATCCATTTCATTCTGTTTTTGATGTTCAACCATACTACAAAAATATATTTCAAGAACAACGTAGTAGAATTTTATATTTATGTATTTTTCATTACGTTAAAATTGCTTCACATTTCTTTTAAATTTCACATAATAATCATATTTTGATCGAATAGTCGCATTATACGTAGCATAATACACCTAGCACTTCATGTCCGTTCTAATTAAAAAAATCACACATGAAATATTTTAAAATAATATATACCAATTTAATACATACCAGAAAATGGTGTTCAGCATCTATGTTCATATATATATATATATATATATATATATATATATATATATATATATATATATAAATGTTATGATAGTTATGTGATTTTATAAAATTTACTCGGAATAATTATAGACTATTACGAACAATGACAAATTTTAAAAATATGTTCTACTTTCAAGATTTATCTACTTCAGACATTTTGTGAGGGTTCTATTAGCATGCAAGAGCAACAGGGTTTGTGGGTGAACTCTTAACTTAAAAAACAGTGGAAAATTGAAGTTCCAGACAACTATATGATATTTAATTAAAATGATATGGTAATTTAGTATTCATTCCCTATTTAATATCCCATAGTACACCATGATTTGTCGGAAATACCTAAATACATCGAGAAACAGTCATACTCACCATTCGGGAATTTATCACAACCCTGTTCAAAATATTCATCTCCGGTTGGGCAAAATCTAAAACTGTTTATATATTTGTTCATCGGTACTTCACGACAACGCTCTAAAAACAGTGAGTCATACTCCAGGAGACTTGCCGGTCTCCACAAATGTAACATCACACGACATTAGCAACGAAATTGATCTGCTGAACAATATTACAAAGATTATTCTACCGTATAGGTAAAATTCCCTATTAGGCATTTGCTATAAAATTCGAAATAAATTATTTATCTTAATTTAGTGTATATAATCGTTATATTGTGATCAGATATTTTGAATATAAATAAAAAAAAACAGGTTTTATTTATATCAAAAACATATATCATATATGCAGTAAACAAGCATTTACATTATCAACTATCTTTTAAGTTAAAATTCTAATGATTTGGTATCATTGTTGTAACGGATATGTATATATAAGTCTCTCTTTATTTCGCAAAAAAAATAAAAGTATATTTTTTTCTGCACAAATCAAAATTATACTGTTTTACAAGCATTTAAATTCTAACAAAGTAAAACTTTATAAATCAAAATTCTAAGTTAATACCGCAACATTGCCAATGCCTGTTTTATTTGATAGACTATATTTAAATAATATTGACAGCCTCGATAGATTTGAATATAGTTCATAAAGATGATAATTCAAAAAAATTCAGTATAATTTAAACAGTGATGATACTGTATCTAGTCATATTTTAAAACTAAAATATATAGCTAATGAAAAAATATAAATTGTGTAGATTCTTAAGTCGCATTAAGAGATGACTTTATAGTCCAAAAGTATGTTTCAAATGAAAGTGTATTCCTACCACGGTTCTTACAGATACAGGATATCAGCAGCGGGTGTTTTTCGACAATCTACCAAATTTCCAGACAACTATATCATATTTAATTAAGATGATATGATAATTCAGTATCTATTCTCTATTTAGTATCCTAATCAAATGGTTTCATCGAATGGTTATTTTATTGGATAATAGATTGATAGATTTCAATAGGGCTCTTAATGATGATAATGGCCATATTTTCTACAATTTCTTTCTGCACACTACAAGCGCCCCATGAATTGTCAGAAATACCCAAATATATTGGGAAACAGGCATACTCACCGTTCGGGAATGTATGACATTTTTGTTCAAAAAATTCATTTCCGGTTCAGCAAAATCGAAAACTTCTTTATATTTGTTTCTCGGTACTTCTCCGACAACGCTCCAAAAACAGTGAGTCATACCCCAGGAGACTTTAGAAATTTTGGTGTTTATAGGGCAATATTTTATTAATTTCATGGATATATTAGTAATTCACTGCATTCACATCCTTGCATCCTTGTAATTCACATCCTTGTATTAATTTTTTTATATCTCCTCTGAATTTCTTATAATAATTATATTTTGATCTAATAGCCGCATTATGCATAGCAACTTAACATTCCATTCACGTTTACTATCTAATTTATATGATTATACCAAATATTTTTAATAATATATAGCAATTTAACACATACTACGAAATATTTTCTGCATTATATCTTATATGAATATATATATTTATTAAAGATATGTTTTATATTTTGCATTGCGAACCTCCCCACAATCTCGATCCAGTCAGAGCATATGTAGAAACTATAGGCCGTGTTACAGCCTGACATGCATATTTCAGGCATACATCTATAGTCAGAAATTCTTATAATTTGAACATATCTTTCTATTGAAAAAGGTATTATTATCTTAAATTATTTTTTACGTCAATAAAAAAACATGGAAAAATGACTATAATTAATAATTGGTATACTTAAAATATTTTACTAATTTATTATGTCTCTTTACTATTCTATGTTCAGCACAATATATCACATTATAACCATATATTAACAAAGTATGATTCTATATGTAATATAATTCAGATTTAATTTTCTCCGCCAATATTTTTGTGCTCGACTCTAAGGGAATCACTCGATCTCATTAATATTTAATTAGTAATATCTTAAATTAATCTCTTATCAATAATCACTATTATGAAGGTATAAAAACCGACAATATATTCAACACTCGTGAATCTAGTTTATTATATTGACATCGTATTGTGCAGACCTCACAAAATGACACATAATATTGTTGTAGCATTGTTATTAATAATTGCAATATTTTTTCTTTCAATTGGTAAGTACATTATATATTACTGGTCAGATTTTTTAAAATCTGTTTTATTTTAAGGTCCACTTGAAGCTATGAATGAAACATGTATTCACTATAATAGAACAGTGGTATCGAAAAAATATACAGGCCAAGGCAGATTTTGCATCGAAACGTTCATTCTCAATTAATTGGGTACATTTAATTACTTATTTATATGTTATATTTTTATTTATTTATTGACAAAAAGTGTAGTTTCTAAAAAAATTATATTTCGTTTTTAAATATTATTTCAGTATTAAAAAATTATAATGATCAAAATAGTGTTTTACTTACAATCTTTATTTTGTAGTATCTTGAACAATTCTATTTCGATATATTTTGGTGCACGCATATTATTGCATATTATCATGATCACTCATTATAATTAGCGTAAATTATAAAGACAAGAGTGCATTGATACTTATATTTTGATTTTATGTATAATCTATTAAATTATATCTATGTAAAATTGGATGGTCAATCGGATACATAAGTATCTACAAAACATAAAAGAGATATTGAATATTTATTTCAGTTCCGAAAATATTAATGTTGTGCAAAAACTGATATTGTGAATACTACATTATGTACAATTGATATATTACTATGTTAGATGTATTATTACTATGTAAATGTATGTTTGTGATTGTTTAAAATTTGTGATTGTCCTAGGCAAATGTGTAAAGTCCGACAAGCAAAATGATCCCAGTCACTTCAGTAACCAGGTTGGGTAAGACCGGATGTCTTCTGGGATGATTTCTAAAGTTGGTCACTAGCCAGTTGGTAGGCTCAATGCTGAAGACCGTGATTCGGAGCCCATCTTAAACTGTAGGTCCAGTCCAGATAAACCCCTAGTTGGTAAAAGGAAACTTTTAAAAGATGATGATGAAGATGTGATTAAAACTTCACATTTGTAAGAATCATTTGTTTCCCTAAAAAAATAACATATTTCTATTTCGATTTAGTATTATCTAGTATATACAGACCCTAATCATAGAGTGCTCATTACTCAATAGAATTCCATTTTCATCATTTTTGTCGTACAATTATGGCAATACGTACGCAGCGGGCAACGAAAGAATTCTCAGGTTCTAAAATTAATTATCCCATATATAAATTTATTGTCATCTAAAATTAAGATGATATGATAATTTGGTATCTATTCTCTATTTAGCATCCTAATCAAAAGGTTTCATCGAGTGGTTATATTATTGTATAGACTATATTTAAATAATATGGACAATCTTGCTAGATTTCAATAGGGCTCAAGACTATGATAATGACAATACTTTCTTATATGTTGTAACACTTACTAGAAATGCATTTATTGAAATTTACTCCACGCAGAATCTCTGAGCGGCCCATGATTACCAGTCAGATATACCTAAATACATCGGAAACAGGAATACCCACCGATTGGGAATTTATCACAACCTTGTTCAAGAAATTCATTTCCGGTTCGGCAAAATAGAAAACTTCAATATAGTTATTTATCGGCGCTTCGCGACAATACTCCAAAATCGGTGAATCATACACCATGAGACATTCCGAGCTCCACAAATATAACATCGTTTGAAATTAGCAAGAAAATTGATCTGCTGAACAATATTACAAAGATGAGTCTACCATATAGGTAATATTTCCTATTATAATTGATTAGGTATTTGGTATATAATTAAAATAAATTATTTCTCTAAATTTAATGCATATAATCGTTATATTGCGATTAGTTATTTTGAATATAAATAAAAAAACACGTTTGATTTATATCAAAAAGATATGTCATATATACTGTAAACATACATTTACATTATCAACTATCTTTTAGGTTAAATTTCAAATTATTTCGTATCATTGGTGTCGCGAATATGTAGATCTAATAAGTCCCGTTTTATTTTGGAAATAAACTAAAAGTATATTTTTCTCTGCACAAATAAAAAATTATACTGTTTTACTAGGATTTAAAATTTAATAAAATTAGACGTTGTACATCAAAATTCTAAGTTAAAGCAGCAATATTGTCAATGCCTGTTTTATTTGATAGACTATATTTAATAAATATTGACAGGCTTGATAGATTTCTATCTAATTCATAAAGATGATAATGACAGTATTTATATGTTTAGTACTATAAAATAAGGTATCAAAATTACCTTTGTACAGAATATCTGTGCTTTCGATGATTTATTAGAAATACATCCGGAAACCTGCACACACACCGGCAATTCATCTCACCACTGTTCAAAAAATACATCTCTGTTTCGGCGAAATTCCAAATCTTCTATAGTCTATCCAAAGTAGTTTTATACATACTTCATCTAAATTTATGACGTCAAAATGTCGCAATGCTGTTGCATCAACTCTGAGTTTTAGATCAGTTTGGCTTAGACACAAAACAAATTTCTAATCTAAATAAAATAATTAAACAAAGATACTGTTATGGAATATAATTTATATTAACACAGTAACAAATCTAATGCATATATTATGGAAGGGCTTAAAACCACAATTAAGTACACAGTTATAATAGTTTGTAGGTTGGGGTTATATTATATATTATATATTATATATTATATATTATATATTATATATTATATATTATATATTATATATTATATATTATATATTATATATTATATATTATATATTATATATTATATATTATATATTATATAATATATATTATATATTATATATTATATATTATATATTATATATTATATATTATATATTATATATTATATATTATATATTATATATTATATATTATATATTATATATTATATATTATATATTATATATTATATATTATATATTATATATTATATATTATACGACTATAACGCTACTAATGGAATGCTGAAAATTTCATTTGACGTTTTAACATATTTTGTTTGAATAAATTTGCTGTCGAAACTGCATTGAGCATACTGAACAGAGATAGACGTTCTCTGCCTACCACTTGTTCAGATCGCTGAAAAAACCAACTTCATTATTTTGGCAATTTATGGTCATATTCATCAATATTAATAAATAATAACATATATAAATAATAATATTTCCAATATATATCTATTTAAAATAAAAATATGTAGTGCATGCAAATGTCTAATATGAGATTAAAATAACTTATATGAACATTATATGAACTTAAGCATTAATTCGATAAGCATATAAGAAATTATGACAGAAACATAGTTGTGTAACGGACAATAAAAGAATTTGCATGTTCTATAGTTTGTTCATATTAGGTTAATTTACAATTCTAAAGTATGTGAACATGTCGAATGGTGCAAATAAAGCTATCAATGAATCAGTTTAATTTAAACAGTGATGATACTGTAACTAGTCATATTTTAAAACTAAAATATATGGCTAATGAAAAAAAAACATAAATTAAATAGATTCTTATGTTGCATTAAGAGATGACTTTATAGTCCAAAAGTACGTTTTAAATGAAAGTGTATTCCGACCACGGTTATTACAGATTCAGGATATCAGCAGCGGGCGTTATTCGACAATCTACCAAATTTGTGGGTGAACTCATAACTCAAAAAGCACTGAAAAGTTGAACTTCCAGACAACTATATCATATTTAATTAAGATGATGTGATAATTTAATATCTATTCTCTATTTAGTATCCTAATCAAATGGTTTCATCGAATGGTTATTTTATTGGATAATAGATTGACAGATTTCAATAGGGCTCATAATAATGATAATGGCAATATTTTCTACAATTTCTTTCTGCACACTACAAGCGCCCCATGATTTGTCAGAAATACCCAAATATATTGGGAAACAGGCATACTCACCGTTCGGGAATGTATGACATTTCTGTTCAAAAAATTCATTTCCGGTTCAGCAAAATCCAAAACTTCTTTATATTTGTTTCTCGGTACTTCTCGACAACGCTCCAAATACAGTGAGTCATACCCCAGGAGACTTAGACTAGAAATTTTGGTGTTTATAGGGCAATATTTTATTAATTTCATGGATATATTAGTAATTCACTGCATTCACATCCTTGAATCCTCGCAATTCACATCTTTACATTAATTTTTTTATATTTCCTCTAAATTTCCTATAATAATTATATTTTGATCTAATAGCCGCATTATGCATAGCATTATATGATCATACCAAATAATTTTAATATTATATAGCAATTTAACACATGCTTCTAATATTTTTAGCATTATATCATATATGAATATATATATATATATATATATATATATATATATATATATATATATATATATATATTTATATATTTATTAAAGATATGTTTCATATCTTTCATTGCGAACCTCCCCACAATCTCGATCCAGTTAGAACATATGTAGAAACTATAGGCCGTGTCACAGCCTGACATGCATATTTCAGGCACACATCTAGAGTCAGAAATTCTTATAATGTGGACATATCTATCGATTGAAAAAGGCATTATTATCTTAAATTATTTTTTACGTTAATAAAAAAAACATAGAAAAATGACTATAATTAATAATTGGTATACTTAAAATATTTTACTAATTTATTATGTATCTTTACTATTCTATGTTCAGCACAATATATCACATTATAACCATATATTAACAAAGTATCATTCTATATATAATATCAGATTTAATTTTCTCCGACAATATTTTTGTACTCGACTCTAAGGGAATCACTCGATCTCATTAATATTTAATTAGTAATATCTTAAATTAATCTCTTATCAATAATCACTGATTATGAAGGTATAAAAACCGATAATATATTCAACACTCGTGAATCTAGTTTATTATATTGGCATCGTATTGTGCAGACCTCACAAAATGTCACATAATATTGTTGTAGCATTGTTATTAATAATTGCAATATTTTTTCTTTCAATTGGTAAGTACATTATATATTACTGGTCAGATTTTTTAAAATATTTTTTATTTTAAGGTTCACTTGAAGCTATGAATGAAACATGTATTCACTATAATAGAACAGTTGTATCGAAGAAATATACAGGCCAAGGCAGATTTTGCATCGAAACGTTCATTCTCAATTAATCGGGTACATTTAATTACTTATTTATATGTTATATTTTTATTTATTTATTGACAAAAAGTGTGGATTCTAAAAAAATTATATTTCGTTTTTAAATATTATTTCAGTATTAAAAAATTATAATGATCAAAATAGTGTTTTACTTACAATCTTTATTTTGTAGTATCTTGAATAATTCTATTTCGATATATTGTGGTGCACGCATATTATTGCATATTATCATGATCACTCATTATAATAATTAGCGTTAATTATAAAGACAAGAGTGCATTGATACTCATTTTATGTATAATATTTTAAATTATATCTATGTAAAATTGGATGGTCAATCGGATACATCAGTATCTACAAAACATAAAAGAGATATTGAATATTTATTTCAGTTCTGAAAATATTAATGTTGTACAAAAACTGATATTGTGACTACTACAGTATGTATTCACGTGATATATTACTATGTTAGATGTATTATTACTATGTAAATGTATGTTTGTGATTGTTTAAAATTTGTGATTGTCCTAGGCAAATGTGTAAAGTCCGACAAGGAAAATGATCCCAGTCACTTCAGTAACCAGGCTGGGTAAGACCGGATGTCTTCTGGGATGATTTCTAAAGTTTGTCACTAGCCAGTTGGTAGGCTCAATGCTGAAGACCGTGATTCGGAGCCCACCTTAAACTGTAGGTCCAGTCCAGATAAACCCCTAGTTGGTAAAAGGAAACTTTTAAAATATGCTGCTGAAAATGTGATTAAAACTTCACATTTGTAAAAATTATTCGTTTCCCTAAAAAAATAACATATTTCTCTTTCGATTTAGTATTATCTAGTATATATAGACGCTAATCATAGAATGCTCATTACTCAAATGAAATCCATTTTCATCATTTTAGTCGTACAATTATGGCAATACGTACGCAGCGGGCAATGAAAGAATTCTCAGGTTCTAAAAATAGTTCATATTAGGTTTATTTATATTTCTAAAGGACGTGTTGATTTGTACAAACAAGGCTATTCATGAATCAGTTTAATTTAAACAGTGATAATACTACTTGTAACTAGTCATATTTTAAAAATAAATTACATGGCTAATGATTTAAATGGACAGAAAAATCCACTTATACATTAAAATTCATTTGAAGATTTGTTATTATTTATTTCTTATCTGTGAACATGATTTTAAATGAACAGTTCCAAATACTCGAATGTACGCGCACAACGTTGCTGCCAATATACAACAATGGGATAAAATTTATATTTTTAAGATAGAAGTCAGACACAAAATAAAGGGAACTTAGAACTTTTTTATGCATATAACTAGCATTAATATTTCTCCACTGATACCACATGAGTATGCTTCTATCAACAAATACCAATAAAAAACCAATATAAAATCATTTAACATGGGTATATAATGATTTTATATTTTGACTATCTAAATAAATTCAATTTCACTGTTTAACAGAAATGAAATTTTAATCATTAAACTAATATCATTTTATATGTGAATACACTAAAATATTCTTATTGAAATTTTCTTTTTTTACATTCTTTATTATCTGAAACAAATAATACTATGCAACAATTTAAAAATGTGTATGTATACTTTATTATAATATTTACACATTCTTGTTTTCTACAGATGTGGAACAGCCTGGTTCTTATTTGGTTGAAGTAGAGGCAATAATTTTGACTGGTTAGAATTTAATTTTGCACGCATACTCATTTTTCCAATTTAAAATTTTATTTTTTTAATTATTTGATTCATAGGTTTCATTTTCATAATTTCTTCAATACCATGTTAGTTTGGTAGCGATGTTTGGCTACCATTTTTAGTCAATTCTTAAAAGTACAATTTTCTAAATTGTCATATCATTTTCATCACATATGAACGTCTGGAAACATAAACTGTTGAGCTCCCTCAAAAGCTCTTTCACCCATTAAGTGTAACAAACCATTGTATTGGACTTTTTGGTCGTCTAGTCTTTATTTTTAATTCATTTAAATTTTCTTTGTATATTTTTATTCCTTTATAATTTGATTATACACTCATTTGGTTGAAATTATCTCCTGATGTATAGTTTTATTTCTGTAGGGAGTCATTTGGTCATTGAATCATTCATATCATCACCATATATGAGAAGCAAAATGAACGGGCAAACAATTCATATTATAATTAATTCTATTTAGTCATTACTTCCGTGCATTTTCTCATTAAAATAACGTTTATTTTATACCAAAACCTCCGTAGTATCTCACCTCCAAAAACACCAAAAATTAAATAGATTCTTAAATCGCATTAAGAAACCACATTAGAGTATAAAAGTATGTTCCAAATGAAAATCGGTTCCGAACCACGCCTTTCATAGATTCAAGATACCAGCACAAAGAAACAGAAAGAAGCCGTAAGGAGATATTCTAGTTTAGCGTCATTTCAGTATTTTTAGGTATTAACATATATAAAAAAGCAAAGTATCACTGGGAAATTGAAGTTCAAGACAATTATGTCATATTTAATTAAGGTGATCTCATAATTTAGTATCCATTCTTCATTTAGTATCCTAATCGATTATTTCCTTCAAATAAAATTTCTAAAAATATGAGTCATATTTTATGACATTCAGTTGATATATGGATGCAAAAATTCAAATAATAATACTCTAAATTACAATATATCAAATAATAATACAAACAATGGGATACGGTGGTTATATTACTCCTAAGATTTTATCACATCCTGTGTCTCATAACGAACGTCATGACCGGGAATATTTTGTGAGAGTAATTTTCCGCAAAAGAAAATTCAGCAGTATGCCAGTATTGTCTTTACTATATTTTCGGAGTACTTCTGTAGTTTATCAAGTCGCAGCTAAGTTGAATAGTTATTAAGATAACAGAAGTTGATGTATAAAAAGAAAACTCGCATTTCGAAGAGCTACGTTCATTAAATAGTTATGGAAAAAAGACTAAATATATTGTAAATAATGGTGTCAGTACTGGAACAGAATTTAAAGACTAATAATGAATAATAATCGGAGATTAAAACAGAGGAATGTGGAAGTATTGAAATTTAAGTAATTGTCAATAAATCGCTGAATTGCGTTAAATGAATTTCTTAAAACTAACCACATTCTATGGTCGGAAGCAATTATATGTAGAAGATTATAAATTAAGACTAAGACTGAGGGCTGCTGTGATGTTAGTGTAAAAATTGCAGCTAAAACTAGAAAGATATTGGACCGACCATAAATACAAAATTGTAGCCAGAATAGTCGGCGAAGGGCTTAGATATAAAGTAGTTATGCAATGCAATGTATCGACTGCCAATTTAGATTCTTTTGTAATTTGGAATTTCCAGTTCTGTTCTGTCTGAAAAATGTCTGTCATTATAATATATTCGTAAGAAAGGCCAGAAAGATGTATACGCAACTAATACGCTTTCAAATATATGTTGTAACAATTATTCGCAATAAAACTCTCTTTAATATAAAAAATAAATTATTTTTACTTTACTACTGATTAGAATACATGTGAGCAATAGAACCAAAATTGAACATCTGTTAACCTTCGAAAATTGCTTTCACTTATTCTTTTTCGTAATGTTAAGTTTTTCAAAAAGCTTAAAATAATTTGGATATATAGCGGTGGAATGATATACAATCTATCCGAAGTTATTTTGTACATAAGTCATCTAAATTCGTGACATTAAAATGTAGCAATGTTGCCGTATCAAATCTCTTTTAGTTCAGTTTGGCTTTGACAGACAAAAAAATTCTAATATATATAAAATAATAAATCAGGAATACTGTTATCAAATATAATTTACTTTAATATTATAGTAAATCTAATGCATATATTATCGAAGGATTTAACACTACAGTTAAGTATATGTTACAGTTGTAGCTTAGGATTATGTTTGATTATATTTACAATGAACACCTTCCATATCACCTATGAGTCAGAGTTCTAGGTGCGTCCCCTGGAGGCATAATCCACCTAATTAACGATTTTATATCCAAGTAATATATTTTACTTCCATTA
This sequence comes from Rhynchophorus ferrugineus, assembly GCF_030347505.1. Taxonomy (NCBI): domain Eukaryota; kingdom Metazoa; phylum Arthropoda; class Insecta; order Coleoptera; family Curculionidae; genus Rhynchophorus; species Rhynchophorus ferrugineus. The sequence continues at coordinate 51,325,837 of NW_027472580.1, forward strand.
GAGAACATATTTACCTTTTACTCTTGGTTCTTGTCTCCAGTATAGTGTTTACTTATAAATACTTTTGATGTTACTGTATTTCTCCCTCGTTTGTTCTGTTAATATCTCCGTATACATCTTTCTTGATAAATCTAGATTTAATCACTGCATTATCCTCAATGCATTTGCCATATCTGCAAAACAGTTATAATTTATTTCCTGACACATAAACCAAATGCCAAATGATCATATATATTCAGAACAATTACACACCTATCTGCATATAAGTCTTTTACACTCTACAATAAGATTTCTTACAGTTAACATATATTAACTGTATATGCACCTTTACTAGTTTCCATTCTCATCACCCTGTCTTAGAAATTGGCAGCGTTGAATCATATCGTATTCAGAAAGTTTTATTCCAATTTTATTTCATATATTTAATTTCTGATAGAGCTAACATCACCATTCATCATAATTTGTCACACGCTTCGTACGAAGACAGTTTATTTTTTGGTGAATTCAAGATCATATTTTTTGAATTTTTAAGATATTTCTGTTAAATTAATATTTCTGTTTAAAATATTTTTAATAAAAATCGCAGCAAATTAATATTTAAAAGTAAAATTCCATATGTTTCTAAAGAATTTTACTGGCAAAAGGGGCCTCCATTATCTCATTCCTCTTCAAAGTCACTGATTATAGACTACTATCTGTTCTATCTGGCTTTAAAATTTTCAATCAGAGTAATAATGAGCAGCGATATGAAACTTATGAAAACAAGCAATGCATTAAAATAACGTTTGCCAGTTTATAACCTGTTATCACATTTATTAACATAAATTTTGAAGAATTTTTCATACGTTTGACAACCGGACGCTAGATCGGTTACAGGTTTCAACTTAACATACAACATGAAGAAAATCAGAAGGAAAATATTGTCTGGTTCTAAACCAAATTTAAAAATTGCGGCAGGCAATATCTTAAACATCTTGATGACGTATGTACAAAAAACTTCGGATAGACTATATATTGGTGATTGCAATATTTATCATCAGATATAATTGATTTGGAAAAAATAGAATATTTAAAACGTATATGAGAATCTATTTAAAATGCCATATTGAACAAACGTTTAATAATTTATCAGGGACAAAAAGAATAGGCTGCATGTTGTGAAGAAACTTAGTAATATTGGTTTCGAGTTACACAATATTTTTTTTTATAAAATCTTTATTAGATACGCTTAGTACAATCTTAATTATTATTATTACAATTAATTTATTACTACTTTTCCTATGTGCTTGGATTAATTAACAAGCAAGACGAGTACGAGAAAATACATCAGTATGTATTCCTCAATTATAAAATTATAATTATTTATTAATTATTAACTTATAGCTATAGTTTACACTAATAATACACACTAAATGTTCACACAAGTTCGTATGTTTTTGTTCGTTTCAATCTCCTGACATCCTGTGCGCTGTCCAGCAGTTGTATTGCTTCCACGTTAGAATGATTTAGTAATCTTCTTTCGTGTTTCAAGGCGAAATCCTGCACAACTTCGCAAATCCATTTGATTTCCAGGTCATCGTGCAGTTCTTCATTGGTTACATAGCGATAGGCATTGGTAATCAATCGAAGAATCTTGTTTTGATAGCGCTGTATGATTAACTGATTTGCATTTTTGGTGCAACCCCGTATTTGCACCCCATAGGTCCAAATAGGCTTTATAATTGTATTATAGATCAACCTCTTTGATTTTAGATCAAGTTGAGAGTATCTTCCGACTAACCAGTATAATTGTTTTATTTTGGTTCTAATGTGTTTTGCTTTTTGTCTAACGTGATGCTTCCAATTTAATCTACCGTCAAGATGGATTCCAAGGTATTTTGCTGATTCTGCTTGAAGCGGGCATCCATTGAGTGATATAATTAAGTTTTTATTATTTCTCCTTAATGCAAAATTAACGTGGACAGATTTGGAGCTATTAAGTTGAATTTTCCAATCCTTTGTCCATTTGTAGATTTTGTTGACAGCCACTTGCACTTTTTCTATTGCCCTAGGCAGAGATATATCTTTTGCCATAATAACTGTGTCATCAGCAAAGGTTACAAGAAGTGTTTCTTTTGTAGTTGGAATGTCAGCAGTGTAGAGCAGATACAGGAGAGGTCCTAATACGCTACCTTGTGGAACTCCAGCCGAGATATTTTTAATGTCGAGAACGCCATTTCGTGCGATACTCTAAATTTTCTTCCGAATAAATATGACTCCAGTAATTGACAATAGTTACGCGGTAACAATTTGCTCATCTTACAGATTAATCCCAAATGCCAAACCCGATCAAAAGCTTGTGAGACATCCAAGAATATTGCAGGGCAGTATTTCTTTTCTTCAAACGCTTTTTCAATAGCCGCAGTTACTCTGTGCACTTGATCGATAGTTGAATGGTGATTTCGAAAACCAAACTGGAAATCTGGTATTGTTACCAAATGTTTAACACGTTTATATATCAGCTTCTCAAATAGCTTTGATATTGCAGGTAGTAGCGAAATAGGCCTGTAAGATTCGACTTGTTCAGCAGGTTTGTCAGGTTTTTTGAGCATAATTATTTGTGCAACTTTAAAGCATTCCGGGACATGCTTTAGCCTTAAACAGGAATTAAATATATATGTCAACATGATGATTGCTTTTCGTGTTACCCAATATAATACACAATTAATAATAAGGAATGCCAACTGTAGTGTGTACCGCTTGGTAAAGGATCGATATATATCTAAAATCAAATACAAAAAATTACAATACAAAGAAATATACAAAAGAATTGCAAAAATTATAGATTAATACAAGCCTTCACTAATTCTAAATCGTTTAATATGAATACATCTATAATTAATCGATTTCTTCTAAGTTCGCAATCCACTTTTGAAACACGACACATCATAAATCGAATATAAATATAATCGTCATCACTCATCGAACACAAATCCAATTTATATAAAAAAGTGATAAAATATTATAGTAACAGTAATGTTTATTTAAATGGTAATAAATTTATAGAGAAGTTTATTTAAGATTAAAATTCAAATCTGATAACACATACAAAAAACTGCCAAATATAGATTTTTATACGACAATCGTAGTATATATTTCAACGAAAAGGTATATTTAAGGCAATACGCACAGTAACAATGTTTAATAAAATAAAAATAAAATCAGTGCTTTTAATTGCAATATGCTTTATTTTGAGTGGTAAGTAAAATGAATTATCAATTCCTTTATATTAGCAATTTATTATATTATTTATAAATTTATTTCAGGTGTTCATTCAACTTGCATTTATTTTAAAGACTATTCCTCTAAAGATACTGGAAAGTTCTGTTTTGAGCCAATACATAAATAAAACTCCTTACACACGACGATACATTTTCAGAAATATCTAATATGTAGGCAATAAATATATGTTTAAATTAAATTGATAATGAAATAAATATATTAGAATTATTTGCATATATTTATTATTTATCAAAAAATATGTCATTAAATATCCTTAAATAAATTAGATTGGCATATAATTCCTTTTATATACATTTATAGAGTAATTATATTAATAATAATAAAATATTCATTGATACGTTCAAGTTGAGATGAGTATTGTTGGATGTTTTGTTACGTTGTGAATAACAAAAAAAAACAAATACACTCCCAGCTAAAAGAGGCATTTTTAAAGGAGACACATTAAGTTTTTTTTCGTTCTGCATTGCGATGCAAATATTTAACGAAATATAGAAAAATAATAACACAAAATTAAACTAAACTATTTATTATAAATGGATTATCTTAAACTAATAGCTGGTACACAGAATCAATTACACCAAATGCCGAAAATCGTTGAATAGTTTATCATCAGCGTAACTCAAGAAAATCTCCAACAACATCCTTTTAAATCGAAGGATGAATGGATAATAGAAGCAATAGAAGGGCATAACGTTTTCAAATGTCTAATGACAAAGCAGGCTCAGCGAATCGACCAACTGAACAATAAAATTTTCCTTTTGTGTTATAAAATAGCATAAACCCATATTCAAATCCTACAAAGGCGAGTTAGAACTTCATTGACCAGCAGATAAAGACATCATCCTAAAAGGGCTCTTAAAAGAACAATTGTCACCTTGAAACTTTGGAGGAACGGAATTAATAGATATCAGCAAACTACTTTGTCAACCAAACCAAAAATCCGAAACATCACTGCTATGTAAGGCAATATGCCAATCCAATAGCTTTACTACTTCACCTTTAAAAAAACAGCATTAAAAATATTATTTTGAAACGAATGAAGAGGAATAGAAGCCTGGAAAAGGAAACCGGTACACGGAAGGCATCCAAGAGCGAGGCTTGTCAGGATAATGTCGACATTGTATACAATTGGTTGATATAAGGGCGATGATTCCTGAAACAGGGGGTCAACAATAATTATAGTCTCTTCAAAACAGCAATGAATTCACATCATCTGAAGTGATGACGTCAAGATATGGCAATGTTCCCGGATCAACTCAGAGTTTTAGTCCATTTTGGCTATGATGAACAAAATTATAATCTAAATTAAATAGTGAAATTGTTAGAAATAAAACAAAATAGTATTATATTAAAAACTACTGTTATAAAATATAATTTATTCAAACAATACAGTTTATAAATTGCATATATTAACAAAGAATTTAAGACTACAATTAATTATACAGTTTGGAGGTTAAAGATGTGTTTAAATGTCACAACAAATAAACAAATTATATTTATATTTTTTTCTATACCACCTATGAGTTGAGAGTTCCAGGCGTGTTTTTTTATGTATCGGTATTCCCTGGTGGTCTAATTCGTCTAATTAACTATTATATATCCAAATAATATATTTTACCTTTATAAGAGAGCATATTTATCTTTACGCTTAATTCTTATTTCCTTCGGTACAATGTTTCTTGTAAGGTCATTTTGATATCATTGTATATCCTTAGTTTGTTATGTTACCACCTGTATACATCTTTCTTGATAAAACTATATTTAATTACTGCATTCTCTCTAATGCATTTGCCATAACTGCAAAAGAGTTAGTATTCTTTCTCACCTCTCACATTTTAACCAAATGCTAGTTGTGTATTCTGAATTATATCTCACCTTTAGTTGTTTCTACTCTCATAATACCGTCTTGGAAATTGTCACCATTGAATCATAATACCACATTCAGAAAGTTTAATTCAAGTGAATAACTAAGCGGATAATTTCCAATCAATCTAACATTTGTTAACGATTCCATCATTTGTCAATTTCTTCTTCAATGTGCCTGATCGAGTTGATCCAAACCCAAGAGCTTATTAAAACAATATATCTGCAATTAACTTTTAAAAAATGTTATGACTAAAAAGACCTAATCAATTTTTATTACAACTGTTACCTTTTTCCATCAACTTTTGTTATCTTAACACTAGTTTCGTTATCATCTTGCCATAAGTGTGGTCCTCTTCTAAAATATTCATGTGTCATCTAAATACATATATTGAAATCTCCCTAGATGTTATTATATGCTTTGCCTGGCAGTTCTATTCGCCCTTTTCGTCGATTATCTTTACACTATTTAAATTCTATATTACCTAACAGTCTATGAAATGATTCTCTACATACTTTCATATCTCTAAGCTGTCTATAGATACCCTTCAGATTAATAGTTTCCTCTGAAATAATTTTATTATATTATGTATATTAAAAAACTACTCACTATTTTCAAACGTTTCATATATTCTAAAACAACAAAAATTTAGTCATAAATCACACTGAAAACAAATCTAAATACCATAATCTAAAAGAGCAATTAAAAAAAACAGTAGCAAATAAAGGATATCCGGACTGTATACGTCATTTTTTTAACAGTAGCTTTAATAGTTAAGAAATCGTTAACAACTATTTATACAATATAGACAATCTATATTACAACACATATAATTATACAAATATACAAAACCAGCCCTAATAGTCCGAAAGCTCTTGTTCCTGTCAGAATCAACAAAAATGAGTCGTCAAAAATTAAAAAAAAAACAACTAAGCTTAATACCTCTGTTATTTCTAATATCTGGGATAAGCCAATGGTCCCTTACGAGAGAGTTAGAATGCCTTTTGACTTACTCAGTAAATAACAATATTAATATTTTTGGCCTCTTCTTATCTATGATTTTAATGCAACTAAATAATGTTGTACAAAAAATGTTAACATACATGTTCCAGTGAATACAGAACAATTGGACACAAAAGAAAAAAATGTTGGTGGTTAATTTACAAAATGCTACAATAATTTCCGGATGTCTAATATATAGCTACTAACTAATAATAATAAGCTACTAACTTAACTAAGTTAACTTCTAAAACTAAATACACTTAACAAATACTGTCAACTACAACCAGCTGTTGGATATAAAACCTTAGCTGTTTTAAATAGATGAAAGTTTATAAACTCAATAACTTGAAAAAATGCATTATAACAGTAAGTCGAGAAACTATAAAACATTCAGCAAAAATATTATAGAAATCCATTTTTTTAATTACTAGTGTGATTCCTCGATTGAGTAGAAATAATAAAACCACCAATTTAAGTAATGAAATCAGAAGCATGAATAAAAATTGACGTCACTCACATGTTTCCTAACCATCATTACGAAAGTAACGCATGTGGTAAATTTTTGACACGATTCTATTTGATTTGAATTATTATTATTATTATATTTTAGAGTTATAAAATCAGCTCTTTCCTACTAAAACTGCTAAAATAAAATTGAACAGGGATTTATCAAAGTAAATAATGCAAATTTAGCCAGAGTTGGCTCATGGTTAGTAAATATTGCTGATATATGAAACAAAATTTATGATAAAATTTGTATTTTATTTTTATAAAATAATTATACATAATGGTTTAATATTTAAATAGATGAAACCATTGCTACTATTTTTGATTATTTAATAATAATCATCTTGAAAAAAAATACCTGTAGGATTTATAAAAAAACAGACAGGTTAACCATGAAACGTGATAGTTTATTAAAGAAAATTAAATACAAAGAAAAATTTGCCAAGTAACGGTTTATACTCTCTTAAATGTTTACTAGGTCTATGAAAACAAAAAGGATGTCCAGCATTGTGTTTTGTAACATAAGATACCTTGTAATGTTTAGGCCAATTAAATGCACTAATTATACATTTTCTAAAGATTTATTTTAAAGGAGCGTTGCAACTTTATAGAAGTGAATACATACAATTACTACAATATAAAGTCAAGTACTTTGGCAGAATACAATCAAGTACTTTGGCAGAATTTGTTGTTAGTTATGCTTTCACACAATACATTTTCTTAAATGTCTAATTATTTAGAACTGTGGAGCAATATAACAACAAAATATCTGTCTCATAGCACACCCACATGCCAGGCTGCAAAAAAGATCATAAAATCACATGATTGAGCCAGACAAGCGTCAGTTAGCCTAGCCTGGTAAAGATTATCTACAGATCTCTATTATATAAGCAAACATTAAAATTAAGGTGGCCAAGATATGGAATTGAACCATTTCAGAACAACACTGTTCAAAATGCTACATTGCTTATGGTACATTAGATACACATCCACATGAGGATATCCACAAAAGGTGTCTAAATCGGCAAAAAAAACTAAGAAATGTTCTTTAAACTTGGGTTTGAGAGGAGGATTTGAATAATATTATTAACACAATATAAGTCTTAAATAAATAAAAACAAAACTTACTTTTGGTAAAATATTTTATTTTAATAGAAAGATCACGACAATTTAGTAAAACTAACAAGGTACAAGATTTTAAAAAAATATTAATATGTAATTTATAACAATAAAAACTTTAAAATATACTTCAAATATAAAACTAATTCATTCATAAATTTAAAATTAACTAAGTTAGTTTTGATTTACATAAAAAATATTTCGAAAGATAATATTTGTTTTAGATCATTAACATGCCAAAAAAAATCCTTAATAAAATAAAATACCAGAAAAAGAGAGATAAAAAAGACGTTGTATATTTATAAAAACTAATAAAAAATTAACAATTAACAATAATTTTAAATAAATTAACTAGCTTTTTAAAAACATAAAAATAAAATAAATAGATAAATAATTTATCAGTATCTTCAGATTTTGATTACAGATGATAAATAATAAACAGAAAACAAACAAAAAATTACTAACAAAGAATAAATAATTAAATAACGGAAAAATAAATAAACTAATCATAAAATGGCGTAAAAATAAATTAAAATAACATTTTATCACTGGGATTAATTTCAGAAAAACAAAATTGATATGTGTTTTTCCTTGTTACATTTGTTACACTCTTTTCCGTGAGATATAAGCACTTTAAGTTAACTGAAGGTTTTGATCTCGCCGAACCTAAAAATTATTTTTTTCTAACAAAAAGCTAATAATCAAAAAGTTATACATACCAATTATAAATAGAGTAGCTAAAAACATGATGCTGTATAAAATATTTTTCAAAATAGCCATGCCGTCGACGGCTTATATATTCTAGCGCTTTCTTTAATGTATGACTATGGAACAGTTCACGCATATATATACATATATACAAATACATATAATAGATTAAGATATAAATACCTCTTCAATTAGATTATCTCCTTGACACCTGTATTAAATATTAAATACTAAAGATTTGTAATAGATGGCGCTGGTCGCGGTTGAGTATTCCCCTTGTAGTTAACAACGAGAATTTAAAATATCTATTATGTGCCTGGAAATTGTGCTTACTCAAATCGAATCTCAAATAAAGGAGGTTATTTTAAATTACATTACATTTTTATATATCAGCATTTTTATGTTTTAATAAAATCTAATTAAAATAAATGTACATACATATCTAATATCTTCAAATATATTAACTTTCGAAAATTGCTTTTGGACTATTCTATTTCGTAATATTAAATTTTTCAAAAAGGTGAAAATAATTTGGATATATAGCCATGGAGTAGTATATATTAAACTATACAACAAATTAACTCAGTTTATTACTCAGTTAGTTAAGAATATAGAATATTTCAAACAAAGCAGATGGTTTAAACCCAAGAACACATACACAGACTTAATAGATTTTATATTAGAAATAGATATCGCTGTAAAACAATATTTGATGAAAACATAATATTTAAAATTTATATCTGATTAACATGATAGTAGGCTATGAACAAAGTTTATTTTGCATTCTAGAAATCTAATTCTGATATTTACTTGATTTATTTATCTTCGCTCGGTTTGGAATCAGGTTGACAGTTTCTTAATAGCAACCTCATTTATAGTTATGAAGCAATGCACAATATAATTTTAAGTCTTCCTAAGTTTTCAGTCAAATGTCTTCTATTACACTGTTATCTAATGGTATTATGCACATTATGGCACTGAGCCATTATGCACGAGGTATCCATTCTTGAAACACAAAACATACTAAGCCGACTTGGTGGCGCTGTGGTTAAAATGGCAGGACGATCCCCCCTAGTATTGCGAGACTCGCGGGTTCAAATCCCGCGGGGCATGAATGTACTTTATGTTTGTAATTGTAATTGTCTTTATAGGAAACAGCAGAAAATCCGACAAAGTTTAACCATTCCAGTCACGCCAGTAACCCGTCTGGGTAAGACCACATGTCTTCACGGATTGTTTCTAAGTTGGTCAGTGACCAGTCGGTAGGCTTAATGCCGAGAACCATAGTTCAGAACCCACATTAAATGAAAGGTCCAGTTCAGATAAACCCTCATTGGCAAAAAGGAGAGTTTAAAATGTATTAAATATATCCTAAAACCAGAAAAAAAAGCATCGTCTCTTATTAGGCATAAATCCTTGCTATATTAATAAATTAAATATAAATAGTAAAAGTAATTTTTACATAAATAATAATGAGTTTATATAGAAGTTTTTTAAGTTAAAATTCAAATATGATAACAATGACTAAAATTACAAAATATAGATGTTTCTTTAGACAATGGCGTTATATATTTAAATGAAAACATGTTTAATACAATAAAATAAATTCATTGGTTTTATTTTCAATATACTTTATTTTTAGTAGTAAATAATATGAATTAAATAATTCCTTTATATTACCAATTAATGCAATATATCCTTAGTGAAATAACAAAAAATAATTTATATGTTTTCTATTTATTATAAATGGATGATCTTAAACTAATAACTGCCACACAGAGTCAGTTACACAAAATGCCAGAAATTGTTGAATAATTTACCCTCAATGTAACTCAAGCTCAATAAAATCCTTTTAAAACGCAGAATGACTGTATAATCCAAGCAATTGAGGGTAATAACGTTTTCAAATATCTAAGGATAAGACAGGCTCAGCGGATCGACCAGCTGAACTGTAAAATCATGTGTAAAGCTATCAATATATATGCAGATTTCGTTCGAAATTTATTCTTTGGTATTATAAAATAGATTAAAATTGGCATTCAAGCACTACAAACGAAACTTAAAACTATATTGAGCGGGAGATAAAAACAACATCCTAGAAGTGCTGTTGAAAGAACAATGTTAACTTGATAATTATTCTAAGAAATTAGTTCAGAAAAAAATTCGAAACATCACTGCTACGTAGGGCACTATGCAAATCGCAAATGTTGATGAAAACGTCGAAATGACCAGAAAGGAATGACAAGCGTTATTACAGAGGCCTAGTGGTGAAAAAATATACGGTTAGGTCTACCTGATGATCTAATCCCACTTATCAAATTATTTTTGTCAGGACGATCATTCCAGGTGAAAATTTGACACTCTCTCCAGCCGGAAAATTATTGACCCAAGATTTCCATAAGGTCCCCCATAACACACGCTTTATTTAATCTTTTCCTTCCCAGTTCAAGAATAGCACCGCATATCTAAGGCGGACTTCAAAAACAACTCGATAAGACGGTCCAGTGGTTACGTTTCTGGAGGTTGCGAGTCAACGCACAATTAATGCAGGCCATCTTCTTCCACAAGAAGCGTATTGCACCAAGGATCTCGCGGCTAATAATTTTCATGGTCAGAAGAAGCCACCTATTTCAATCTTCCCTTCGACAGGAAACTTAGGGTATACTAAATGGACTGTTCGAGCTTCCCTGTTTTACCCTCGGATGTTACCAGTCACGGGCACCCCTTACCAGCAGTATTGAGTATCAGTTAGAGTGATGGGCAACATACACAAATGCCAGGCTGAAAAATATTATTTAAATCATATCATCAAATTAAACAAGTATCAGTCTGGTTTAGTTTGGTGAAGATTTGTATTTCAATTAATCTATGTTTTGATAATAAATGATCATTGAGTAGTGTTAGAAATCACTTTTTTCATAGACCTATCACATGATACCAAATATAATTAATTTTCCGTATCATTTTGTAACTGTAACAAGACTAAAATTATTAGGAACTCGTATCGCAATATAAACAATATTCAAAACGAATAAAGTCTAATTTAACCTCAAACCTATGATAGCATCCGCTAGGATCCAAGAGTACCTAGTCAAGCAGAAATATTAAACTAAGTTGAAATCCTATTTAAATTTGGGTTTGACAGCTGGATTTGAAAATCATAATTAAATCAAAATTACCAAATACGTCTGTACATAAATAAAGGTAAAACTTATTTCCTTAGCTAAAATATTTTATTTTATTAGAAAGATCATGACAATTTAGTAGAACTAACAAGATACAAAGGATGCATCTAATACACTCTTATTAATACAAAATAACTCTTAATAAATTTATTCAGGACCAATTAATGTCTATAGAATATAGAGTTAGAATGTATTGTACCATTTATAAAATCAAGCCTGACGACTATTACAAAAATATAAAAAATGTATTGCTTTCGTCTCTATATAATCTAAGAACTATATTTACTATTTCTCTAAAATTAAAAAAATATTAATATATAATTTTTAATAATAAGGGACTTTACAAAACTACTTGAAAAACAAAACTAATTTTTAATACTTTATTCATGTTAACAAGTTAGTTTAAATTTACATAAAAAATATTTCGAAAATTGTAATTTGATATTTATTAATATAACCAAAATAAAGTCCTAAACAAAATAAAATACCAAAAAAATTGAGATAAAAAGACGTGCTGTTGAGATTTATAAAAATTAATACAAAATTAACAAAAAATATTTTGAATATAAAAATAAATAAATAATATAAAGCAAATTAACTAGCCTTATAAAAACATAAAAATAAATTAATTAAATATACAGTTTATCAAACAGTATCTTCAGATTTTGCTTACATATGGTAATTAAAGATTAAATTATTAAAAATTAAAATTAAATTAAAAATTAAATAATTAAAACACAGAATAAATAAAAAATAACTAACAAACAATAAATAAATAAATAACATAAAAATAAATAAACTAAACATAAAATCGTAAAAATTAATCAAATTAATATGTAATTTCTCAATCAGAATCTTAGGATTTCAACAACTTATGATCATTAGGATTAAATACAGAAAAACACAAGTTATATGTGTTTGTTGAGAAATCTGCTTCACTTCTTTCCGTGAGGTACAAGCATGTTATGTTATCTGTGGAAACCGCAGGTTTTGATCTGGCCGAGCCTAAAAATTATTTTTTTGCTAACAAAAAGCTAATAATTAAAAAAATTATACATACCAATAACAAATAGAGTAGCTAAAATCATGATACCGTATAAAATATTTTTTAAAATACCCATCTTGTCCACGGCTTGTATGTTCTAACGTTTTCTTTAATGTATGATTCTACAGAACAGCTCACTCATATATATATACATATACACAGATACATATAACAGATCAGTTCAAGATATAAAATATCCTTTTAATTAGGTTATCTCCTCGAAACAAATATTAAATATTAATTACTAAATATTTCTAATAGATGGTGTTGCTAACATTTTAGTTTTACCGCTTTGAGTAATTAACGAGAAATTAAAAACCTATTACGTACCTCGAAATTGTGCTTACTCATAAAAAAGTTTTTTATTACTTTGTTACGTGAAATTACATTTTTACATATCAGCACCATGAAGATTTGAAGAACTAAGAGTAATTAGATCGGACGAACAGAAGATAAATAAATGGAAATATAATTTACCATAAATAATTGTCGAAAAACATTTGTTTCATTTTAGACACTTTGAAGACAAAAATGACACATGTAACAAGAACAATACCAGAGTTCTTTTCAAGGAGACAGATAAACAAGGGAATGTTTTCACCAATTTTCCTCTTATTAATCTTATTAATCAAAATAGATTTAAAATTCAGAACACATTAAAATTCTTAATAAAGAAATTAAAATCACAGAACCCCAACCATTAAACACTAAAAGTCCAAATCAAACCACTCAATAATGAAGGAGTCGCCGGAGATCTAAGCACTGATACAGCAAATAAAAGCCTGCAATGAAGAGCTCATATGAAAAAACGAATTACAACAAGAGGAAATCAGGAAAATTGAAAAGGAGAAACAAACACGGGAGAAAATAGAACAAGATATACAAAACTTCCTACAGGCCCCACAGAAGAGGAAAAGAGGAGGTAAACTCTGCTGTGTCTTCATGTAGTGAAGAGAACTAGAACAAACAACAAACTGCCGATACTACTAACACACCAACCTAGGCCAACCCATAACCACAAAAGAAGGAGGAAGAAGCCCGCCGATAGTACTCTAGAACAAAACCAAGTATATTGAGATCGTCCGTATATATTTAAAAGCAATACAATCGAATTCGGCAACATGAGGACCCCAAGACCAGAGGGAGTGGTACTCCAAAACCGCTGACGACACAGATTGGCAACCAAGATCTTGGAGGAGAGCATCTATCTTTTCCACTCCTTCGTATCCTTACAAGAGAAGTAACTCAAGTTAGAGAACCATTCCAGGAAAAGAGCCTCCATCCATCCCTCCTAAAGAGATGGCGGACTAAAGCAAAAGTCGCCATTCCATTCACCCAGGTCATAGAGCCAGAGACGAGCACTACGTATTCGAAATTGAATACCTGCTGGATCAGAGAATAATAGTTGAATCCCAAAGAGGCACCTGGCAACCGGCACAATGTTTCAACTGCTCGCTGTACGGACACTCCTCCGTGTACTGGCGAGCCCCACCAAAATGCATGAAATACGTTGGTAACCTTGACTCCAGATCCTATAAAAAGAACAGAAAAATGCCAGCCAAGTGTTCCAACTGTGGAAAGGAGACACCCTGCCTACTTTATAGGGCGAGAAAAACAAACACCACCAAAGAATGAAGAACCCAAACCTCAACAAATCCCTGCACCAGCTCCCCACACATCCGCCTGGGAAAATCAAGGAGAGAAAAAAGACTAGCCAGCCAACTTGCCCCACCAGCAGCGACAAGAGACCGAGGAAATCCGGAGAGATTTTGCTGCAAAATATCCTGCTTCATCGGTTAGTTTAATCTTGAGCAAAACAATAACTAAAAAAACCGATAACCAACTTTTCCTTGTTCCAAATCCGGTCCCTTATGTAACAATTTCCAACAGGCCGATTGCCAGTTAGGAGACGGTGAATCTACTGCGGGCTTTACCCCAGATAGACTGTCCCATCGGAAACGCCTTAGGTATGCTAGCCCTACATTATCGCCATTTTCCTTTATGACCAGACCAGAGGGAGAGATCAGAGTTCATGGCCTCCATCAAATCAGTTTTTATGATCATCTGCTATTCGAGGTAATTTTGGTATACAACGTTCATCTCACACGCAATCCGCTACATTGTCACGGATTTCACTTCTGGATATCCACCACAATGGGCATTCTTCCAAAAATGCGAAACTTTCCACTACTCTGTATACGGCAGTAAAAACCCGAACCCTACTCTCGCCCAAAACTGTTTCTCGGTTTTCGGCTGCCATAAATGAATCCCTTTTTATAGTATATATGTATATTCTTAAATTTAGCTTAAAGAAGCTTGACAAGTAGTTTTATTTTAATTTGGAGAATACATGCTGATGTCTTAAACCCGTACTCGCCTTTCTTTTATATCAATGCATTTACAACAAAGCAGTAACATTCAATTAAATTAAGATTGTACCAAGCACATCTAATGTAAGATGTAATTAATAAAAACGATATTTTTTAACAAACTCCGATATAATAAAACGGAAGTAGTATACAATTCAGAATCAATTAATTCGTATTTCCGTTATGTCCTATCTCTAAACCGTGACATACTCTAGACTACATGATTATTAGTTAATCCCCTATAAATGTTCTAAATATTATTTGGAACTTTTAAGAAATATCTAAATCTATAATATTATGTATTCACTTTCAACGTAGACAAGTCGTGAAGTCTATGTACTCCACTTGAGTTTATCGATAATTTTTATTTTATGTCATTATCGATATGATTCAGACATTCTCATGCATGTATATCTCTGATGAGATAAAAGTATAAACAGGAAGCCATGTATAATGTGGGAATCACTCATAGTAACCTATAGTACTAAAATTAGTAGCATATATTTAAAAAATTCCAAATATTTTTCCGCTCTTAAATAATAAAATTATATAATAAAAATTTATTTAATTTAATATAAATAAAATACACAAAAAAAAACAATTTTAAGTTATTTTAAATATAAGTTCGGCTGAAGTCATTCAATGCTAAACTACTTAGTACTAACTAATTTTTTGTAACAATGACATTACAAATTGTCAAAATTAGGCGATGACGGGATGGGCTTATTTTCTATTTTGTTACTATTGTTTTATCATGACATATCGAAGATTAATGAAATACGAAAACTTTTTTTTTTCTAACCTCGGTCGAAAGTACGCACTTTCGTCTTTAATAACAGGTAAGAAAATTAAAGATTTACTGCCTGCGAGAAGTACATTCGCGCTCTCTATAAAGGCGTAAGGAAAAATTTTCTTATGCGTATTTATAATCGTAACTAGGAACTATTTATTCTGTCGCTACAACAAATTGTTTACTGCTTTCATTAATATTGCTACCTCTAACCTTAAAAATAATCATCAATGTTGTTTTGTCGTCACTCGATTCAATAATCCAGAAAAATTAACAATACGTTCTCATCTAATGAATTCACGGACGAGGAAGGAGTTATACGAAATTTTGATGCAGAAGCGCCATCGATAATAAATACAGATACGTTGCTGAAGAAGTCTATTGATGTCGGTGGCAGGCATTAAAAAATTGCTCATCAAAATTTAAGTTAAATTAATATCGTACTTTCGATCGGCTATGAAAAAAATCGTATACACGGGTCAAAAGTTGAAATCTCGGTGGTGATCGTCATGATTCCTTTGCTTCGCATCGGGAATCAATTATCTGAATATCAACGGGAGCAGTTACCGAAATAGTTTAGTTTCTTAGCCATAGACTATAGTAATATGTAGTCACCAAAACTTGGGCGACCATTCCATACAGGGTATATCATTAACATTTGGATAAAAAATCTTGGTAGAAACTCACAAATTCTCAAGCTCAGTATATGCTGTCCAAGCGAGACAACGACCACGTACATCCCATTGATCGTTTATTTAAGAGGAAGGTATTATATCACTTTACTGTTACCTGAATACGAATAAGACCGAATGATGGTAATGACTAAGGCTTGTATAGCCGTTCAACAAGTCGCCTTTCTTTTCATACAATACAATTTCTAAATAAATTAATAGTTTGTGTGTTTTAAACCCCCTTAATATTTCCTAAGTTATATATTACATAAAATCACAAAATCGATTCGACTGGATTTACGTGAGATTAAAACAGGCTTTTAGCTATTTAATCTGATAATAAACAAACAAATTATATAACTAATTAATGAAACGGGCATAAAATATAATGGGTTTTGACTTATTGAACCAGATTGAAAATATCACTATGAATATGTTTATATATGTTAATTATTTCAAGAACAAAACAGGATGAGATAAATGTCTCAGTTACACACATAATTAATCAATTTTCTAATAGAAACAGTTCAATCATTGAAAAATCCGTCATATAGATGCTTAAAATTATGGCTAATCTTATAATATTCTGTAAGTATAGAGAGTTACGTAAACTTTTAATTTCAGTCATTGAAAAAACCAAAAGATAGGAAATACGTCCAGTTAGATAAAATAAATCGGAAAACACCGAAAAATAATTAATTATATTTTATCAGTAATTCATTTATAAAGTAAGATTATACATAATCGCTAATTTTAATTTGAATTATGTTATTTTTTCTAATCACAATAATACAATTTTCTCCTTGATGTTTTAATTTAAAAATAATATTAATTCCTTATTTAGCGCATTAATTAATTACTGCATTAATTAGACTTCTATAATGTATTGAGAATCACAAAACATCTGTCACTATATATCAGGTGCACCAGAAAGTTATTACCGGTTGTTCTAAAATATTTCGGTAGGCTTAACCAAGCAACGTTTAACACAATGAAAGTTTGCAGTTGCGAAATTGCAAGACCCAACCCAAACTTAAAAACAACTAACCTAATCTACCGATTACGAGAAAAGGAAAGATCGATGTCACATCCGAAAGTGAAATTCAAAGGTTTGATCAAAAGTAATTTCTGCAACGAATAATGATGGGCGATGAAAAGTTATGTTTGGTTAAAAGTTTTATTTTTAAAGTCACATGGCGAAGCGGGCTGATCGACTTCAAGGCCAAATCGTCTTGGTCGCAAGACAATTCTCTATGTTTGGTGGGACCAGATTGGCGTTATGTATCACAAACTATTGAAACCTAGTGAAACATATAATCAGATAAAACATATCATTACCTACTACAAATAATCAAAGGGCCCGAAGACACGGTAAGATGATTTTACAGCATAATAACGTATTGTCTAATAAAGCAAAACCAGTCAAGGAAGCGTTGAGAGCAATTGGATGGGTCATATTATCGCACACGCCGTACTTTCTAGACCTTGCGCCGTCTGACTATCAAGTTTTAGCATCAATGGGACACACGCCTGTAAAGTAGCGAAGCGCCTGTTATTCAAAGAGGTTAGAAAATAGCTCGATGAATGGTTTCGCTCAAAGGATAGACAGTTTTTTTTTGTAATAGTATCCATAAATTTCTTAAAATATGGGCAAGATGTATAAAATAATATAGCCAATACTTTGAATAAATACGATTTTCCATTCTGTTGAAAATTATGTAGTTTTATTCAGAAAAAAAACTGTAATTATTTTCCGGTACACCTATAAGCGCACCTATAATATATAATTCTTATTATCATCCATTATGGAGCTATAGCTTATTCACTTCAAGAAGTAGACACAGATGGTAAAATAAATAACAGTTTCAAAACTATATATTATAGCAGCTACAATATATAACAGCCTATATATTCCTATATGCTCTTTACACAGAAAACAAGTAGTCATCCATTGGCTTAATATCTATACCGATCTGCTTATTTAAGTAGTAAAACTATATATCTTATTTAGTATTCGAAATTATTAATTTCTTAGTGCGTATATAAAGTATATACTTTAAATAACTATCAACTGCAACCAAGGCAGCTAATGTCGAAAAACAATTATATTTAAAATTGTATATTAAGCTCTCCTTTTTTACCAGCCGCGGTTTATTTTGGTTACTGCGATAACATAATCATAAAAATCATAAACATCAAACACATCCATGCCATGGGATTCGACCCGTGAATATATCATATCGCCCTTGGTTTCCCAAAGTTATAAAAACGGGTCTATCAAAAGATAATCATGTAATTAATAGGAAATGCTCTAGACACTTTATCATTACTAAATTTCGATACAAAAAAATCATTTTACAGGAAATTTAAAATACTTAATTTTATTACTGTTGGATAAGTCAGTGCAGCAATTAATTATTATTTTATTATGTGCGAATAATCCCCTTAATATTTCAATAATTTAATGCGGGAAAATAATATACAAATTAAAACAATGTGACCCACTCCTGGTAAAACACATAAATTACTAACAATTTTATTGCAATTGTAAATATATTTTTAATATTAATAATTCAACTAAATATAGAAAATACAGTAAATGCAGGAGCGTGGAAAAAAAACGCTGAATTGAGGCCAAAGGTTGAGATTCTAAAATTAATTAGTGAATGCGGAGGAGGAATTCCCAAGGAAAAGACCCTGTAATCTAATAAAATATACTCATAATCAATGAGCTTCCCGGAAAACTTGGGTTATCTAGTAATTATTTTAAATTTTAAGACATTAAGTAAAAGAGAAAGTAATTTGTATTTTCCACTGTCAGTCAAAATCAAATTGGAGATGTAAGGTCAAGTGTTATAACACCAAATCAAATATGTGGATAACTTAATTTTTACCTATGTGTCAGCAAATTTGTTTGAAAAAATTGTAACCATATATCAATCTCCCAGATAATATACGAATACTCTCACGAAAGGGTGGTTAACAAATTTACACACATCATCCTATATTTTGTACTGGCCTGTTTACCCAACGCATGCTACCTTATCCAGAGCATCTACTACCACCTGCTTGCTTGCTTTTTGTTTAATAAATTGTCAGTTTTTCGATGAGTTTGTTTAACTGTTGACTGTACCAATCCGTAAAGGTTACCTAACCATCCTTCAAGGATTTGTAATGAAGCTCCCCTGTCTTGATTTGACGTCAACGTACGGGTGGCTCCCCGAGGTTTATTTACGACTTTTTAGTTTTGGTATTCATGTAAAAAACGTTTCTTTCATTAATCATCAAACATTTCTACCGACATTTTTTTTCGCGTAATAAATGCGCATATTTAAGGTAGTCAACATATATGAGATTTATCTTCCTAAATAACTTGAAAGATAAATCTCATATATGTTGATATTATTCTTATTTAGTACAAATGCTTATAAATAACTGTTTGACCAACTGGTTGGCGCAGTGGTAAAGGCGGCAGGATGGTTATCCTACTGTTGCGATAGCCGCGGCTTCGAACGCTGCTGGGGCATGGTCATTCCAAGGACAAGGGTGCAAAACCCGACATGGAAAATGGTTCCAGTCACGCCAGTAACCAGGCCGGGTAAGACCGGATGTATTCTGGAATGATTTCTAAGTTACTCACTCACTGCCAGTCGGTAGGCTTAATGCCGAGGCCCGTGGGACGGAGCCCACGTTAAACAGTTGATCCAGTCCAAATTAACCCTCGTTTGTAAAAAAGAAACTTTAAAACATTTTTTACTGAGATACAGTGCCGACTCTAAATCTGTTTTAAATAATTTTATTTTTGTCCAATTTAGTAATACATTCAATCGCTAGTACACCATCAAATCGTTGCAACTAAGTATTAAACAAAAATGACATTCAGTATGGATTGTACAACAAATGAATTATATAAATAATTCGTATAATTGATATATTGTTAGTATATTTTTAATTACTGTAGTATAAATATAAGTACTCTAAATGGCCAAAGAGTAGAAAGAAAAGATTACAAGAAGGGGATTTTCGGACAACCCCGTTTCACATTCATTGGGCAAAGGTAGATATAGTGAAATCAATTTATGCCGACTTCAAGGATTTGTAATGAAGGTCCCCAGTCTTGATTTGACGTCAACGTACGGGTGGCTCCCCGAGGTTTATTTACGACTTTTTAGTTTTGGAATTCATGTTAAAACATTTCTTTCATTAATCATCAAACATTTCCACCGACATTTTTTGTTCGCGTAATGAATGCGCATATTTAAGGTAGTCAACATATATGAGATTTATCTTCCTAAATAACTTGAAAGATAAATCTCATATATGTTGATATTATTCTTATTTAGTACAAATGCTTATAAATAACTGTTTGACCAACTTGTTGGCGCAGTGATAAAGGCGACAGGATGGTCCTCCTACTGTTGCGATAGCCGTGGCTTCGAATGCTGCCGGGGCATGCTCATTCAAAGGGCAAGGGTGCAAAACCCGACATGGAAAATGGTTCCAGTCATGCCAGTAACCAGGCCGGGTAAGACCGGATGTATTCTGGAATTATTTCTAAGTTACTCACTCGCCAGTCGGTAGGCTTAATGCCGAGGCCCGTGGGACGGAGCCCACGTTTAACACTTGGTCCAGTCCAAAGTAACCCTCGTTTGTAAAAAAGAAACTTTAAAACATTTTTTACTGAGATACAGCGCCGACTCTAAATCTGTTTTAAATAATTTTATTTTTGTCCAATTTAGTAATACATTCAATCGCTAGTACACTATCATACCATTGCAACTAAGTATTAAACAAAAATGAAATTCAGTATGGATTGTACAACAAATGAATTATATAAATAATTCGTATAATTGATATATTCTTAGTATATTTTTAATTACTGTAGTATAAATATAAGTACTCTAAATGGCCAAAGAGTAGAAAGAAAAGATTACACTTTCATTGGGCAAAGGTAGATATAGTGAAATCAATTTATGCCGACTATCTAGAGAAATAATAAATATATTTATAGTTTATAGTTTATTAATATATATATATATATATATATATATATATATATATATTATAGTTTTGCGGAATATATATTTATTTTCGAAGCGGCTACGTAAGATGTATGCATTATATGGATGTACACAATGCGATTTTGGGGTACCATAACTAACTTGATTTTGAATTTTTGAACTGAATTTTCAACTGAAAGAATTTGGAAGCTTTAGCCTGTGAAATCATATTAAAACATATATATGTAAAAAATATATTAGACAAATGCCTAAATGTAACAAATTTTCCAAATGTATAAAAATGATAAAAGTCTAGGACAAACCATGTAACACTTACATATTTATGGCATATTAATAGTATTGGGACTATTCAATATATGACAAAAATCGATATCATTGAAAAAAAATAATTAAAAATCGAATCAATTACTTTTCTCGATTGTATTAAAACATGTAAGTTAACCTGACATAAAATGACGTATATGGCATGTATCTTTAAAAATGAATAAATCTTATTTCCGCCTTCATTGAGAACCTAATCGGATGATTGCGTCATTTTTATTACCACGTCATCTCAAAATCACCGACCATTCCTTAAATTGCGGTATTTCTAATAGGTACGTAATTGAGCATTCTAGTGAACTTACCAAAGGTTTTGGTAAAATTTGCAGTTCTGGCGTTATCTTATCTATATCACAGTGAGCCAAAATTCTTATTTTCGAACAATCTTCTTCGTTCACTACTTCTACCAACGATTTTAAGATTATTACAATTTTAAGAGATTTTAAATCAATTGAAAATTTAGGTGACCCAGGAGAAAATAAATGCAAGTAACATACTTACCAGTGGTCATTCCCTCAGAGTTATAACTCCACTACTCACACGAAATCAATATTGTTCTTTTTTGACATTTTAATAAACGTCGCGTAGTTAATACGCTACTAATGAAACAAATTCTTATACTTTTTTCCCACTTGTGAATTGTTTAGAGCATTTGACAATGGTAATAACGATTAAAGCACAATAACTTGCCAAAAAATGTTTTGTTACTCAAGTCAATGTAGTACAGATAAATTAAATAGCAAATATAGTGAGTTAACCCTAAACAAGACTATACGGAAACTATACAAATGATGCTACTAGTAAATAGCTCAACAATAATTGACAATATATATTCAAGTAATCGAATAACTTGCTATTATATCGAATTGTATTATATTATGTCTATAATTACAAAGTCTATTTTCTCATTATAATATATTTTAATGCGATATTTCTTCCTCTTATTTTATGTAATGCTTTCAATTTTTTTCATAGCAATATGTTTTCTTATGATATTAATCTAAATCTGCCAGTATCCTTGTAAATTTCCTATGATTTTCGATTTGAAAGCCTTATTTCTGTAATTAGTTATAATTAATGTAATATATTACATTCTCACGTACTAGGTTTCAGCAAACCATGACGAAAACTGTTCCTAATTTGTATATTCTGTTTCTATTTTATACTTTTACTGAAATTTTCAAAGTATCTAGTTACAAATAACTTAGTTATCATAACATAAAAAGATCGTAATGAGGGAGTATGAATATAAAGTTAAAAAAATAAAATTTACTCTTTTAATTTAAACGTTTTCCTAGAATATGTTGTTGCGATGAAGAAGGGGCCGAACTGTACGTGATATTAATATTGAATAAACTCTTACATTTTAGAATATCTGTAAGTCAGTTTAAACCCTCATCAATTAACAAATAGAGTATTTCAAAATTTAGGAAAAGTGTGGATTAAACAGAAAACAGTCCTTACTGAATACAAAATATAAAATACGTAAGAAGAGTTATGTATGGAATAACAAACATCACCTTCTTGACCAATCACTGATCACTTTAGAGAACGAATCTTTATTTTTTTGCTAATTTACATCACGTGTAGAATCGTCTTGTTGAAACCAGATATCTTTCGCATTAACTTCTTCCAGTTTGATCAGCGTCGTTTTTCAATAAGTATGGACCGATGATGGCTGTAGCTCAATAACACGTCACTCTTGGTCATGAACCCCAAATTGCTCGTTTCCTTCTATCTATATTCTAAATAACTATTACATTTTCCTAATCTAATTATATCGTAAACATATCTGAACTTAAAAGAAAATATCAAAAATCATAAATCCCTCGCGTATTAATTTAAAGTCATAGGTTTTTTTTTATTCAGAGCCATGAGTAATTTTAATACCCATGGTAAATATTTCAATAGTTTATCGATTTTTTTATTGGTATTATATGTATCAGATGTAAAGATATAATTTCGTACATGTATAAATATTATTAATGTAACTCTTGTAACTCATAACAGCAGAATAATTCATTATTGAAGCGTACCCTGTGTAGAACTCACAATTAAAAAATGAGATATATATCAGTTGTGTTAGTTATAATGTTGACATTCTACGTATTAAGTAAGTTAATATTTATATTAATTGTATAAGTGTTCAGTTACTGTTGTGATAAAAAAAATTAGCAAGATGTTTCAATTTATTAAAATCTCTTTTCCTTTGAAAACATTATTTGAAGTCAATTAATGAATTGTTGAATTTAAAGTCCATTAGAGAAATTTAATTCCAAGTAGAATCAATATACAAAAATAATTATCTATTTGCATTGTATTTCTAAACTCTTACTGTTTTTATGAGTAGTATTATAAATTGTTTAAATTAAGTACATTCATAAAAAACATGTATATATTATTTATGCATATTCATATATTTATATATATTTACGATAAAATCGAATAATAATATAATTAATTTTCAGGTTCAAATGCAAAACATTTAAAAAACAGACCAGAGAAAGACAAGAAAATATGTCTTTTATTAAAATTAAATACACGTATTGTGGAATATTGTTTGAGATTTAGACTCAAGAAGGCATATATGAGTAAACACCAACACATATACGAATATTATGACAAATTAAATGAAACTTTACACAATATAAAGTTTCTTCTTTCTTACTAATCTTAATGTATAGTTCTATGTATTTTGAAATAAATATCTAATCCAATTAAATATATTTCATGAAGCAATCATTTGTTTAATTTATATTTTATTTAAGTTTAATTTTGTTTTCATATAAAGAGGACCTTAGGAACCCCGGTTCCGCCATAACGTTATAAAAAATATCAAAAAATATTCAAGGCTTGGCGACTGAAAGTAAGAATCACAAAAATATTAATGTAACCTATTTAACCTATTGAAACATATTTGAATAAAAAGTATTTATTTTTAAATTACAAGTGTGGTGACTAAGATTTTAGTAGAAGTAAAAGCAGAAGATTGAAAAATTGATACTGATGTTGACCCTGTAATCTAATAAAATATACTCATAATCAATGAGCTTCCTGGAAAACTAGGGTTATCTAGTAATTATTTTAAATTTTAAGACATTAAGTAAAAGAGAAAGTAATTTGTATTTTCCACTGTCAGTCAAAATCAAATTGGAGATGTAAGGTCAAGTGTTATAACACCAAATCAAATATTTGGATAACTTAATTTTTACCTATGTGTCAGCAAATTTGTTTGAAAAAATTGCAACCAAATATCAATCTCCCAGGTAATATATGAATACTCACACAAAAGAGTGGTTAACAAATTTACACACATCATCCTATATTTTCTACTGGCCTGTCTATCCAACGCATGCTATATTATCGAGAGCATCTACTACCACTTGCTTGCTTGCTTTTGTTTAATAAATTGTCAGTTTTTCGATGAGTTGGTTTAACTGTTGACTGTGCCAATCCGTAAAGGTTACCTAACCATCCTTCAAGGATTTGTAATGAAGTCCCCCTGTCTTGATTTGACGTCAACGTACGGGTAGCTCCTCGAGGTTTATTTACGACTTTTTAGTTTTGGAATTCATGTAAAAAACATTTCTTTCATTAATCATCAAACATTTCCACCGACATTTTTGAATAAAACATATTTGAATAAAAAGTATTTATTTTTAAATTACAAGTGTGGTGACTAAGATTTTAGTAGAAGTAAAAGCAGAAGATTGAAAAATTGATACTGATGTTGACCCTGTAATCTAATAAAATATACTCATAATCAATGAGCTTCAACTTCAATATTTCATCAAGTGTTTTCAAATATTTGTTAAGACATGCTTTAATATATTGAATTCTCCTGAAAGTGGATCAAAATCAAAATGATATAGAAGATAAATGGAAGGAGAAGGAATAGGAGTCATATTTCTGTTCATAATTGTTACCATTAATTTCTAAACTGTCCTACTAGATTTGTAGTGCCTATCTCTATCATTCTAGGCCCACAACCAGGGTGTTCGAAAGAAGTGTAATGGACATTTGAACAAGCTCAAAAAGGTAAAGTTTGCTTTAATTCAGCCAGTATCCTCTTTTTGCTCATTCTTACCATTAATTACTTGACTCTATAACTTCAGTTCCATATGTTGCTATAAGAGCCAACAAAGTGTTACGTTATAACGTAGTGTACATCTCAGGTTGTTTAGCAAAACTTTTGAAAAAAGAAATTAAGTGTGATTTTTGTTTAGATACAATTATGAATAAATCAGTAGACCCACAAATTGAGACTGTTTTTATAGAAACAAGAGAATATCTCGTGCCCCAAACTCCAAAGAAATTGTTTTATTATACTGTCTTTGAGCTATCTCTATTATTTTATTGCGTGATTTTGCCACGTCGATAATATAACAAAATGTTTTACAAATGTTTTTAAAATAACTAATTTAAACACCTTCAACTGTAGATTCCATAATGATCTTTCAAATAAAATATTAAAGTTGTGCTATATACTTTTGAATAAAATAGGCGAACAGAATATTAAGTGGAAAAGACTCAAAGTTTGCTTTCAGTATAAGAAAACAAAAAGACAGAACTCTCAGAGATCCTATTAAATTGATGGCAGTAAACAAATAATAAATATGAAAAAGGAAAAAGACGGATAATTTTGATTTGCAATGCACCAAGGTGTTTTGTTTATGGTTTTATATATATATATATATATATATATATATATATATATATATATATATATATATATATATATATATATATATACTATTGATATGTATGTATATACTATTGATATTTATATTTTATAGAAAACTTTTTATAGATTATATTTATATTTAATTGAATTTTATTTAATAAATTTATTTCAGAAAAAAAAGTTTTTTATTTAAATATCATTGGTCAATTAAACATGTCGTCAAGGATGCCACGTGCCAAACATTACCAATGAGCCAATCAAATGTCTTCACAGTAAAATATTTTTCTTTCAGGTGCCTATAATAGAGATTTAAATTAACCAATCACATTACTTGAATAGTCAATTATGACGACCTCTGGATGTTTGGCGAAACAAAACTTTGCGCCAGAGTCCTCTATTGAGTTGCACCTATATTACTGTATGTAAATAAATCAATTTTTAAAGTAAATTAATAGATGTTTTACTTAAGGGCCTTCACATATTTTAAGGGGCGCAGAAATTAATTATATTAAGCGAAAATAAATTAATTATTAAGAAATGAAGACAGATTGGATTGGCAATCGTTCTGCAGTTACTCGAATCGTTTTTAGTGTAGTTAAGAGGAGTTCGAGCAATAGTATCACAGCTGAAACCGTAAAGTCACAAAAGGTGGATTGAAGGTATTCAACGACTCCTAGCCATAAATTAGTAAGAAACATTCAAGCTTGGAAAAAGCAGTCCGTAGATGCCCGGCACATGAATCACAGTTCAAGGTAAAAGGTCACCCCAGGCAGACTGAAGTTGCTGTGAGTTAATTATTTTGCTGAAATTTGAATAGAAACCTACAGTTCAAGATGCATGACCACCAAATGAGGATTGAAGTAGGGCAGTTTATTAGCCGTAGACTATTGAAATCTGGATTCAGCAAAGATGGCAAACCATTCTATAAATGGCTACTATGGAAATTTCTGTAGAAACAGTACCATTTCGATTATATTCAACTAAGGCAAACTGACAGACGATGGTACAGGTGATAATCAAACATTATTTTACAATTATAAGCTGTCCGTATGGAATAATGACCACATACATTCCTATGGCTGTCTTTTTAGGAAAGAGGTGTTGTAATACGGCCCAGATTATTCGGCCATATG
The DNA here is from genome assembly GCF_030347505.1 of Rhynchophorus ferrugineus. Taxonomy (NCBI): domain Eukaryota; kingdom Metazoa; phylum Arthropoda; class Insecta; order Coleoptera; family Curculionidae; genus Rhynchophorus; species Rhynchophorus ferrugineus. Next base: position 51,353,538 of record NW_027472580.1, read on the forward strand.
TTTTTTTCTGACTACCTGAATGGTGAACGAGTGATACGGATTGGTCTCCTTTCATCCTCAGTGTCGTTATGTATCACCGTTCAACCACTCCCCCGTTCTTTCCTTGAATAAATCAGATTTTAAAATAAATTAATTGTGTTGTGATTAAAAACCTTTCACATATTATAACTTATACAATAATATAAAATTACAGGACACTAAATATTTAACATGAATTAATTGATGTTAAATAGCTTCATTACTAATATATAATATTAGTTAGACAATACAATCAATCAAAGCTGAATCACAAATTTTGAAGTATCGACTAACAATCATATTAAAATAGGTATTTAACGTAATCGGGTTTGTATCTTTAAAAACATATTAAGGGAAAAGATATCGTTCTCTATTAGTATATATAAAACAGATTTGTTGTTATACTTGTTATTTCTAATTATTGTATAGTTGCTCAACGAGAAAACATCATGAGAAATATTATAATTATTTTATTAATAATTACGAGTCCTTGTGTAATAGGTAAACAGTTTTTATATTTCTTATTTATACCAATAATATTTTTTATACACTATTATGTTTCCATTTCTCTTTCAATACTAATTTAATTAAGCTGGTATATACTAATAATAGCATTTATTTTTAGCGATTAAGACAAATAAATCAACCAATCAACGTATTTGCATTGTACTGCGTTGGGATGATCCTGAATTTGGAAAAGGTTTTAAGGAATATTGCTTCCATTTTAGACTACTTCCAAATAAACCGAGTCGGAGGCATAGTTATTACAAGAAAATCATTGAAACTATAGAAAATATACAGTTCCTACTTTCTTATTAATAAAAAATGTGTTGTGTTCTATGTAAACATATTTAATTTCGTTATTTCATTATTTAAATTAATATTCATTTAATTTTAATATACAATATATAAATCACTTGTTCTTTTGTTTTACTCATTAACATTTTCTTATCAAGGAAGCAGGCGAACTTCTTACCGCCTAACAGTCAATGAAAGTTGTATTACTTTTTAACTGAACTAAATGTATGATTTTATAGAAGTAATACAATGAATATAACATATAGCCTATTCAAAATTTTTTTAGTAATGGGTCGTAGATATTTGTGACGTCGAAACATTACAATGTTGCCACATCAACTCTGAGTTTTAATTTAGTTTGGCTTTGACATACAAAAAAATTCTAATCTAAATAAAATAATTGAACAATGTTACCAAATATAATTTATTTTAACATTATAGTACATCTAATACATATATTATCGAAGGACTTAAAACTACAATTAAGAACACAAGTATAATAGGTTGTAGGTTAGATATGTTTTGTTTACATTTAACTCTTCCACATCATCCATGAGGTAGAGTTTCTAGGCGCATTTTTTTTATGTAGTGTTGTCCACCTGGAGGCCTAATCCATTTAAATAACAATTTTAATAATCTGAGAAACATATTTTACTTTTAGTCGAGAGCATATTTACTTTTTACGTTTAGACAAAAATATAAAAGTACAAATATCGACTATATCAATCGATTTAATTCTCTTAATTGAAGCACCTTGTGATATACCACATTTTTTATTTTTTTTATCAGACGCAAGAACAAATAGAGCGGATGGTTTGCCGACACGTGAACATACCACGTACAACTAAACATTAACATTTTCTTATCAAGAAAGCAGGCGAACTTCTTACCGCCTAACAGTTAATGAAAGTTGTATTACTTTTTAACTGAACTAAATGTATGATTTTATAGAAGTAATACAATGAATATAACATATAGCCTATTCAAAGTTTTTTTAGTAATGGGTCGTAGATATTTGTGACGTCGAAACTTTACAATGTTGCTACATCAGCTCTGATTTTTAATTTAGTTTGGCTTTGACATACAAAAGAATTCTAATCCAAATAAAATAATTGAACAAAAATGTTACCAAATATAATTTATTTTAACATTATAGTACATCTAATATATATATATATATATATATATATATATATATATATTATCGAAGGACTTAAAACTACAATTAAGAACACAGGTATAATATTTGTTTACATTTAACTCTTCCACATCATCCATGAGGTATCATGGATATAGTTACCATGAGGTAACTATATCAATCGATGTAATTCTCTGAATTGAAGCACCTTGTGATATACCACATATTTTTTTTTATCAGGCGCAAGAACAAATAGAGCGGATTGTTTGCCGACACGTGAACATGCCACGTACAACTATACATGAGAGAAACATGAATTTAATAAGTTAAGACCATAAACAGTCAAGGATTGGCCTTGTAATTTTTTAAGCGTCATGGCGAAATCAAGACGAATCGGGAACTGACTTCGTTTAAACTCAAATGGCATATACGTTGGGATCATCGGAAAACTCAGAATGAGGAGTCTCATCTTTAAATTTCCCTTTGAGTATCGTCGCGTGAAACATATACATAGTTTTGGTTCGTTTATATTTCGACGCGTGATTACTACAGAGCCCGCTTTCAATCGTAAATTATGCAGCGGTAAAACAAGGCACATCAATGGAGTTTAAAATTTCAGTTGGATAATTAGTGGATTCGTCCTCGTTTGCTAAACAGTCAATAGATTGAATGAATGTAGAGTACCAACGATTTGATTCTGAATTATAAAGTTTACGTCATCCACATCTCAATTCTTAGCCTCCAAAATTGCTCGCTCACTTAACCATTTGTTGTTTGTGTGGTTAGCAATCGTGTTCGGAAATACATAGCTGATGAACTCTTTTTTGATGAGACGATTTTTTCATTATAAAAATTCTGAGCGAAATCAATCCGCTCGATTCGTTGACATGAATAAATGGCTTGGATAAATCTTCAGCATATGGATCATTCAAAAATGTAACTCGATGATTTGACATTTGTTTCATATTTATTCCTTTTTCTAGAATAACCAGAATGTTTTGCAATGTTACCTATCAGTTGTTTAGTAGTTTGTAGTAGATTTAATGGCAAATTATATTTAATGAGCCGTACGGCATAACCAGCTAAAACCAAACGGTATTTTGCTGATGTCGCTTCGGGTTCAGGAAAATTAGATTTTACGGGCTACAGGGACCTTGGGATACGACTGAGATTGCAGTATTTGGTTTAACTATCGAGATGGATGGATCGGTAGGGATTTGACCAACTTTACACTGAGCATGTTCGTGAAGCTATTCACGAACGGGATGCCTGATTCTAGATGGCTATTCGCGCATTGAGCAACGCGCGGACTTTTTTGCAAGTAGTGCAAGTTGTCTCTCGGAGACGTACCTATACCACACCTTTGTTCTGTAGAAGCATATTGGATTGGAAGTTTACTTTTCTACAGAAGAGTGCACGTCATTGCATTTGCAAATAGCGTGTTGAATTTGGGCTGAGCATTGGCAACAGCAGTCGAATTAGAGACCGAGGTATGATACATTCTGCAGCCAGGGAATAGGGACATTTTCAATTTGGAGGCGGTATCCACGAAACTCCTTCCGCCTATGGAACCGAAAAGCCTGAGTTTTGTTCAGGTTAATCTGTAGTCGCCAGATTTTGTACCTCGCAATCGCTTGATTGAGTTGGGCCTGAAGTCTGTCGCGGATGACATCGGGGCTGTAACCGAGACATAAAATGTTGTGTTTGATTGCTTGGGAAGTGGGAAATCAACCATAAACAAGTTGAACAAGGATGGGCGTAGTGGAGCACCTTGAGGGACTCCTGCAGAGATTTGTTTCCGAGAGAACACGGTTAATTAATTGGCAAAGTTATTTGGTGAAAATCGCCAGACAATAAAATCGTTGCGACACCAAAAATTCTCGAATCATTGCGTAGATCTTTTAAGGTTCGATCAAGAGCTCCCAATGCCAATGCGTTTGTGCACAATTGTGCATTTGCCCCAAATGATGATTTTTGACGATACTAAAATGTTTGCCATTGCAGAATGTTTTGCAATGTTACCTATCAGTTGATCAGTAGTTTGTAGTAGATTTAATGGCAAATTATATTTAATGAGCCGTACGGCATCCCTCTAAAAACGTGGGCGCTGTTTTAGATGAAGCAACTGCTGCCGCAATTTCGGATCTCGAACGGAAAGTGGCCAAAACCAATGACATGCGAAATGTCTCTCCAGTTCCACCAGGGTTATCCAGGAAAAGTAAACCACCATTTCCATCATCAGTTGCATTAATTAAGGTATCATAAACTTCATTATTTTTGAATTTGATTATTTTTTTAGGGTACATTTGTCTGAACTGATTTGTTTAATTTATGCCGATCATATTCACGTTTACGGTCTAATTCTCTATCAAATGCGTCATTCATTCCGCGATCTGTCACTGGCAGGCCTAACCTGACTAACAAACTCCCACACATGACGTAACACATACCTTTGATCCCATATATTTTACAAATGGAATTCGATGTAAAATACTCACACAAAACAATTTTCAAAACAAATCGCAGACAAACTTCACTACGTAAAATGAGACCAATCGATTTGACAATTGTCATTTTGATACATTATTTTACATTGGAAAATGTTTTGGAAAATTGGAAAACATTGGAAAATTTTCTTTCATTTTATTTTTTTGTTAATTTTCCAATGTTTATAATAGTTATTATGCTATTTGACAAATTCAACAAATTAAAAACCATGAAAATCGGTCCTGTCTTTCCCGAGTTATGAGTTTTAGAACAAACCTGTCTTTGTTTTATATATTAAGATAAGACAGATAACGGAAGAAAAAAGAAGATATATAAAACAAATCTTTGAAATAGCACGCAAATGGATTTTCTTCAAACTTATTTTACATCTTTTAAAGTAGTCACCCTTAGATATGTGGCGACCGCCACGAACCTTTAGGCCACCACGAATTCACCAACAAGTACAAAGGTTGACCACGCCGGTGGATTGGTACCATGCAGTTCCAGGCTATAAAAGACCATCACGACGACGTCTCGCTCTCTTTTCTTTTCTCCATCCCCTTGTAATAGTACCACTTTCACAGCGCTACCGCACTTCCTCTACCTAACCTAAAATCTTTTCAATTGTCCTCATTTAACATTGAAATAAACAGTATTTCTTCAACCAGTGTTTTCAGTTCTCGTGCAAATTCCTTCCAAAAATAGCAGTGAGTGTTCTGACAAATAATCGCAGCGGCAGCCACACATTTCGACCGACTGACAGACCCGACAAACATTCCTACAGGTATAAATCATTTATAACAAATTTTCACAGTAATTTCGGAGTTAAAGCATTACATGATTACTTAATGTTAACTAGATTAGCTTACCCCAACAAGTACTCTGACAACAGAATTATTTGTCATACATATCAATTCCCGATCTCATGTTGAAAAGCACTCACAAGCTTTTTGCAATTATTTACCTTCTCAGAGTATCACTTTTGAAAATTACATTTGTAAATAACATTGTCCCTTTGTTTATTATTGCTCGTCTAACATGCACATAGATGTGTAATGAATTAATTTTAATGAATACAATTTAAAAATGAACCACAAGTCGGGTAATGCTATATCGTGCAAATGACCAAAAATGTTAATAAACTTGTTTTTCTGTCGATATTGGAGAGCCTCGTCGATATCTCCATAGTGTAAACTGCCTTTGGAGCCCATTTATTTGTTATTTAATTACTTACTTAATTTATTTACACATATTATAATTAAGTGAACCAAGACGTACATAACGTGAACCATTAGTATACCTACTTAAAAAATAGGTAGTAAAAATATTGTTTATGTCATTTGGAAACATATTTACCATTCAAGTCTCTAGACTAGAACATCCCCTTAGGAAAATATTTGGAAAAAACTCTATCTAACATCATCAATATATCAGTAGAACGTATTGTTTTGTATTTCATGACCATTGGACTATGAGAAAGATCAAAAACAAAAATGTGTTGATGATTCTGAGCAGTGTTGGCCATGTTTAAACGTAATAAACCGCATTTTTGCATCGATATGAGACAATTGATGAAATATGAATCCATCACTTCATTCCGAAATCAAAACGATCGTCATCTGAATGGACAGCAGTGATAGGCCTATTTAGAGGCATAAGATAAATCACTCTACAAAAGTGGCATTGAAATCTTAGCGGCGCAGGAGTAATTGTGTGGCTCTTGATGAAGATTACGTTGATCAATAAAGTCAATTTTAAACAAAAACACGTGTTTTCTTTGTAATCCCCATTATTCTTCAGCCCACGTGTTATTTTAATCAGAAGTCTCTAAGGATGAAGTTGCAGATAGTGTTATAGACACGTGTTATTTTTTATCAACACAGGAGTGGTATTTTTATCCAAAATAAAAAATGAGTTTATCGCCATCTTTTATAAATGTAACTAATATTTTCCATATATGAAATAGTATTGATCTAGGAACACCAAGTATACAAAAGCTCCTATTCTTAATAATACTTAATAATTAAACCCCAAATAATTACCTTGCGGAGTTGTTTTTTATATAACGGCTTCTCAAAACCTCAAAATAAAAAATCAACTTTGCTAATTCGACTTATATCCACTGTTGAAGTGCCTCAACGCGTGTCTTCAACGAACGCAATCTTTATCGCTGAATTTTGAGAGATATTAGGCTCGTTCCTTATCTTATCAAACCGATTTCGATAAAAAAAATTAAATTGATATTTTCATTAATTATATATTAAAATAAATATATGAAAACGATCGTTTCATTGATTCACCTATAGTAATTTATGAATGACTTTACAGCATCCGACAGTCAAAGTTAATAAAAAAAATTGTTATTCAATAACATACTTAATATAAAAATATAATTTATAAGATAAGTTATAATAACAAAGAATAAAAAAAAATTAATAAGAATACCATACATTATAATATCAAATTCTCTTCTTGGGAGCGGCCCAGAGTTCCTATAAAATGTTTATTAATATACATTTCTATTCGTAGAGGTAAACCAGGTAATAATCTATACCCGACACAATATTTGTTATCCAATTTTGTTTTTTCCAAACCAAAAGAAAAACAATATTTGGAAATACTAGCAGCTGATGCTGTAATCGAAATGTAACTTTATTAATAAATGAATCATTTTTGGGTGTAAGAAATGTATACTTACCGAGGGAAAGCAACAATAATGTTATTATTGCTACGTTTTTTACCTTATATAGCGGCATAACTTAAATTTATTAAACTATTAAATATGAAAATGTGTTTAATACTGTAATGTGTTTTTGTACTGAATGCGTTTTTTAACATCTGATTTATATATACTATCAAAATACCAGATTACAACAGAATACTTAATAAGGATCTAATTTTACTGATTTTTGTGTAAATGTTTTGGTGATATTGCCATGAAGATTAATACGTATGAATATTACTACTTTTCCATGATTTTTTACAATTCCTTTCCATTTTTCCGGCAACATAGTGATACCGCATCGAAAAGACGAGGTTGGTTTGACAGCGATAAAATCATTTCGAAACCATGTGCCAACCAAACTATGCTACATAGATCGATCTGAACAAATGGTAGTTCGAAGGTAGAATACGTAGTGGTAGATACTCTATCCCGAGTTACATAACAATATCAGGTGTTACATATCAATCCTCTAGCAATATCGCCATAAGTTTCCAAAAGTATTTCATAAGCTTTCTTGGCATATATATTCAAATCAAGCAACAAAAGTAAAAAATGTCGAAATTGCAATTTTGACTTGTTTACAATTCTTATTCATTTAATATTCATCGCTGATCAGAATACATGAAAAACCTAATAATAAAGGAAAATCTTCTACACACCATTAATAAGTAAAGATGTGTAACAATATCAGCTTTATTAATATTATTGCTGTAATAACTACATTTTGTCACGCCTAGATAAGTAACGTGGACATTGATCCGTGGACCTTGGCATTCCCCCAAAAAGGAATCACAATATAATAAGAAAGTAATGGAACGTGGTTTTTCACCTATAACCCGTGAAAAAACACATAACAAAAATGGGGCGGGTGAGCACAGTGGAATCCATATTACTGTCAGAGTAATATGATGAAAATAATGGATTGCAAGAAATGGACAAAGCAAGATAAACCACATACTTAAATATCATACACTCGATAAGGGAATATCGAGCATTAAAAAGAAAGAATTTTTATCAGAAAGCGGAAATTATTAAGAGGGTAAATATAAGTCGACCGTAGAAAAAAATACCATTGGAGAATAGAAAATAAATTTATGTTTTAACATGATATATGTTAATGATTAAAAATAACTATGATTATGTACTTAACAAGTTAATTGAAAAGTCCCCCGCCTGACACATAGATGGCGCTACTAGAATTAAATCCATACGTTTTTTAGTTAGCCTCAAAAGATGCGCGTATAAGTTTGACAACTATCAAAAAATCCACAAAATGATTTTGAATGGTTGTAAATTGAAACTGAATGAAATAGCAGACACTCTAAAGATATCAACTGAACGTGTACATCATATCATTCACGAATATTTGGGTATGAGAAAATTCTGTGCTAAGTGGGTGCCACGCGAGCTCACGCTTGACCAAAAACAACGACGAGTTGATGTTTCGGAGCAGTGTTTGAAGATGATCCAGCGTAATAAACCCGAGATTTTGCAACGATATGTGACAATGGACACATGTCACATGACATGGCTCCATCATTTCACTCCGAAGTCCAATCGACAGTTTTCCGAGTGGACTGAACACGATGAACCCTCTCCAAAGCGTGGGAAAACGCAACAGTCGGCTGAAAAGGTTATGGCGTCTGTATTTTGGGATGCGCGTGGAATAATGTTCATGAATGAAATGAAAATGAAAAAGGAAGGACCATCAACAGCGACTATTACATAGCATTGTTGGACCTTTTAAAGGGACGAAATCGTAAAACGGCCGCATTTGAAGGAAAAGACAATGTTGCTTCACCAAGACAATGCACACTGTCAAAAATCCATGAATTAGACTTCAAATTGCTTCCTCAGCCACCATATTCTCCAAATCTGACCCCCAGCGACTATTTCGTCTTCTCAGATCGCAAAAGAATTGTCACTGAGAAGAAATGTTAGTCAAATGATGAGGTGATCGACGAAACTGAGGCCTATTTTGAAGTAAAGGGCAAATCGTACTACAAAAATGGCATCGAAAAGTTGGAGGGTTGCGATAATCAGTGTATTACCCTTGAAGGTTTGTTGAATGTTGAATAAAATAAAACTAATATTGCCAGAAAAATGTGTTTTACTATGGTAGGCTGGGGACTTTTCAATCGACCTGTTCAACCTTGGGTCATTTTCCTTGTCGGATTTTACACTCTTGCCCAGGAAAAACACAAATATTGAAACATATAAATATTAAAGAAATAACATATAAACATCACAAACATAAATTTACGACCATGCCCCAGCAAGCTTCGAACCCGCAACTATTGCAACGGTAGGAGGACCGTCCTATAGCCTTTACATATACTTTATAGCGTTAACCAGGCTTAAACTAGTATTGGAAATTTAAATATTATTGAAAAAGTCCTGGTGTACAGAAGAAATTGTAATTTTCTGTCACAAAAACACGAATATCATTCAATCACTTCATAAATTATATAATCGTTTTAAAAACAAGTGATAAGAAATCATTTTTGCAAGTATTAATCTGCGTTTCCGAAAATGTTTGTTTTACTTCCGCAAATTTATTGAGAAAACTACTAGTCTATTTAATACACATTATCCATTAATCACAGGATATTAACATATAATGAATCTTTTTTATATGGAATTTGGTAGTGGTTTAATCGAGATTATATTAATTTTTGGGATTAAAATTTAAAATTCAAGTGATTACTCATATTATATTTTTGATAAGTTTATTGAAATATTTCCTTTTTTGACAATTTTTTTTGAAATAACAATAGACAATTAGGTGACATGTGTTTGTCGCTAATATTTTAGTGAATCATAAAACTAAAACAAGATAGTCGTTCTAAAATTCGGAAGGAAGTACAATAATATGCGTAATAGTAGCACAATTATGAGTAATAGCAGCAAAATGATCAATAATGGATATGTTCCCAGTCCTGTATTTCAACATAATTATCACTATAAATTAAAATTCATTTTCCTCCATATCATACAGTAAATTTAACCGTTAACAAATTGTTTTATATTGTAGTTGTTGGGCCGTTATTAATTGCGAAAAAATGACAATTTTTAATTTTTTCTTCTTCATTTTTATGGGATTGTTTCTTCATATTTGTAGAGGTTAGTTAAAAATTAACCAACATATTGCTTCTGTAAATTAATTAATTTTTCCGTAGTTTGCGGTAGTGCAGTGGAGGAAAGCTGTAAGCCCAACATCTGCGTAACTGAAACGTACTATAGAGAAATAGTAGATATTTTAAATAATTTATATAGATTATTCTCCAATTAATGGAATAATTTAGTATATTTTTATGTCTTTATTACATATAGCTTTATTATATTACTTATTATATATCGCCTTGAATACAATATATGCAAAAATGAAATATGAAATAGTGGATATTATGTATGTAATATTTTAGCATCCTTTAATATATTTTTATATATAAATAAACTGTTTATTGCTAAATTTAAATGAATATTTGGAGGTGGAATGCATACTGATGTGGTTCAAATCATCAAATATCGCTAGCATATGAGCATTTTTAATAGATATTTCTGATTATTCATAAGCAAACATATTTTTATATTTTGAGCAATAACTAGCAGATAATAACCATGTACCTACTTGGTAACCACACTAGTTAAGGCGCCAGGATGATAGTTCTACTGCTGCGGTAGTATTAAGTTTAAATCTCGCAGGGCATTGATGTAGTTTATGGTTAGGGTTGTAATTGAAGATATCTCTAGGGAATAGTGTAAAACTCGAGAAGCATCCGACATCTTCTGATTTCAGCCTTCCAGTCTCATTACACAAATATATATATATATATATATATATATATATATATATATATATATATATATATATATATATATTTATTTATTAAATTATTTCATGTCTCTTCATGATTTATTAAATTATTTTTAATTTGATTTCAGTAATTATTTGTAAAAAAATAATCCTTTGATTATGATTTGTTTAGCTATCGGTGAGGATGACCAGTCTCCAGTGAAGGTCAAAATTCCCTTAATAATTTTGTCATAGATCCATTAGTTGTGTATGAGTGCAAAACAATTTATAAAATTTATTTACAACCTGAGCCGATATTCCCAAGAATACCTTTTTCCAAAACCCAAATAAAAACTGCCAGGCTTCGACAAAGAGGTCAGACTTCGAGCAGAACTGAAAATATTGAAGATAACTTAACTTTTAACTATTGGCCCAAGTCTATATTTTATCATTATAGACAATATAACGTTGACTCGTCCTCTCCTGTCGCTTGTCGGTTAGAATTAGACTACTTACCATCCCAAAATGGTCTGATCCTAATACGTAATTAGTTAGCCCAAGGTTGACTGAATTGTAGCAAGTGAGTTAAAAGTCCCCGGCCTACCATAGTAAAACAATTTTTTTGCCAAAATTAGTTTTTTTTATTTAACATAATTCCTCCTTCAAGGGTAATTATAGCGACCCTCCAACTTCTCGATACCATTTTTGTAGTACGATTTGTCCTTTGCTTCAAAATGGGCCTCAGTTTCGGCGATCACCTCTTCATTCAACAAAATGTTTTTTTCCAGCGAGCATTCTTTTGAGATCTGAGAACAGGAAATAGTCACTGAGTGGCCAGATCTGGAGAATACAGTGCATGAGGAAGCAATTTGAAGCCCGATTCATGGATTTTTACCATCGTTTTTACTGACTTTTGACACGGTGCATTGTCTTGGTGAAGCAGCACTTTCTTCTTCTTCAAATGCGGAATTCCAATAATCAACAGTGCTATGTAATAGTCACTGTGGATGGTCCTTCCTTTTTCAAAGTAGTCAATGAAAATTATTCCATGCGCATCTCCAAATACAGACGCCATAACCTTACCAGCCGACTGTTGCGTTTTCCCACGTCTTGGAGCGGGTTCATCGTGTGCAGTCCACTCGGATGACTGTCGATTAGACTTCGGAGTGAAATGATGGAGTCATGTTTCATCCATTGTCACATATGGACGCAATCGGATTTATTACGCTTGATCATCTTCAAATACTGCTCCGAATCATCAACTCGTCGTTTGTTATTAGTCAAAAGTGAGCTCGCGCGGCACCCACTTAACACAGAGTTTTCTCATACCCAAATATTCGTGAATGATATGATGTACACGTTCAGTTGATATCTTTAGTGTCTGCTGTTTCATTCAGTTTCAATATAGAGTCATTCAAAATCATTTCGTGGAATTTTTAAATGTTTTCGTCGGTAACAACCTCTTTTGTGCGTCCACTGCGTTCACCGTCTTCTGTGTTCATTTCACCAGGTCTAACTTTTTTCACAGTAACAAAAGTTGCTTCACTCAAAATGCTATAACTTACAAACTAATAATCCGACAGTGGTCAAATTTATACCCGCATCTTTTGAGTGTTAAAACTAACTGAAAACCATATGAATTTAATTGTAGTAGCGCCATCTATGTGTCAGGCCGGGGATTTTTCAATTGAGCTGTTATTTTGTTATATAGGAAATTATTTCTTCATTTCAACTAAATATTCTGATCTGTACGATACACTAATTGATTTTGAGAATGTGTTAGATTGATTTTAGATAGTAATTATATAATTCCAATAAAGATCAAACATTACATTTTTTACAAGCTAGTTTTTTTTAATCAGTCGATACCATAATACTGTAGAATATTAATCATTTCTAATTATTCCCTTTTGATGTTATTATCACATCTCACCTATCCGACTCTCTATTTTACTTCTAGTTATTTCAGATAGGTTTCATCTTTTCGAGCTAATTTCTAGTGAGCTTATTCCGATTTCAATAATCTTTCTTTTTCATCTCAATCTTAAAACGATAAGTTACTCATAATAACATCAACATAATAAATATATTCTTGCATTATATTAATTCGTGCAAATACAATATTTACGTCAAATATAACCAAATTATGATAAGCTTCAGCAAGATTATCAGCTGCCTGTATTTTCAACGTATAATAAACTACAATACTCTTCACTTGTTTATTTTTATTTTTTTATCAATGAAATTAAATGAATAATTATTTACTTAGTCTCATTGACGACGCAATATCATAGTACTCAATGGTGATATCTAATCAATTCCATATCACTTTTGTATATCCAAATAAATTTATTAATACTTTAAAATTGATATTTTTCAAAACTCATAACTATTCTATTATAAGATATAAAAAGTGATTAATTATTAAATGTAAACTGAGAAGCCCGATCCTATCCATAGTCATATAAGGGCGAATATTCATGTTGGTAAATGACGCAAAAAAATAACATCCATGATTATGACTGCTGCTACTAAACCAACAAAGCTTATTTATAAATTAAATTATTATAAATATATCTATATTATAAATTTAGCCAAATAATAATTACTAATATTCCAAATAAAATAAAGTTTTGTAGCTGAATACAGCAACATTTCTATTTTTATTTCATCTTTAAAAGGAAATTTAATTTTAAAAGAATTCTACTAAATCCATATTTGAACATTATAAAGCATTATTATTATTTACTATTATGATTAGTTCCGTTAATGATAATTCTATAAAAAATTAATAATCAAATATTTTAAACCAATTGTAAATTCTTCATCAAATAATTATCTTCTATGCACACTTATTTATATCACATTAAAATATACATAATGTTTGACCATTTTATAGCTTCATTAAGTGAACAACAACTAAATAGAAAACACAGTCAGTTTGTTTAATTTACAACAGTTTGTGAGTATATGATGCATTTATTGTTTGATTGAATGGGCAAATATAAAGATTTTTGAATCAATCCGTATCTATAGTAAACCAAAACATGATAAGTCTAAAAAGTAGCATTCAGATTTGTAGCTAATAGTTGTGAATTAGTAACATGCGTAAGTATAAGAATATTGCTAAATTTTCAATCGGTAATATTCCCTAATAATCAATAATTATTTACAACTTCATCTGTCATATGAACGTGTAAAGGTGAAACGATAACAGTTCACTGTATTCTTTGTTTCTTCGTTACATATCAGTCATATTATTGATATGCAAGAAAAGAAATTAGTACAAAGCTCCTTTCAAAAAAACAAATTCAAAAAACAAATGATATTCTATGAAAATTATATGACCAATGCTGACTAGGTTTGATGATTCAAGTGACAGGAACCAATATTAGGTACTGCTAAAAACGTTTATTAAGACATTTTAATTAATAGAAAGGAGCACAATAAATTGGTGATACAATCACAAGTTTCGCTATAAAATTGGTGTAAGGTTTTGTTTAGCATTCTATTCATCATTCCTGTAATGATCTGTCAGGTGGTTCTATAACTAAAACGTCGAATTAAACATCAATGTTATTTTAAAATTTCAACACTCATAAAGACAAAATTTTGTTATTGAATTTAATTTAGAAATTAAAAGTCACAGCAATTTATATAATGAAAAAATACATTTGAGTGCGGCTTTAAAAGTGTGAAAGGATTTTAAAGGTCGATTCATCTCCCCACATGACAAGTATGCTAATATAATAACAACCTAAATCCAATCAAGGTACTAATAAGTGACGTTTAACAGATATTTTTGCTCAGAAATCGATCGAAAGAATCGAAACATCTACCTTGTTTATCAGATTTAACTCCTTACTTCTGCCTCTAGTCGTAAGAAAATATTTTTATTAAGAAGGCAAAACTTTTACAAAAACCAAAAAATAAACTGAAGAAGACTTGAAGTTAATTAATGGAGAATCGAATTAATTTAAAAACTGCCTTTAGATTCCATTTTTTGTGAATTTCTGTGTAGTTTGTATGAGCTTATTAGACAATTTAAACATTATATTAGGAACTTTGAATACATTTTACGATAGTTAGTAATAGGTAGTAGGAAGTATTAGTCATTCATTGCATGATGAAAAGGTAAATATTTTTTTACTTTTATAAAAAAACCAAAAAAAAACACTAAGCATTAGAATTAAGTAGAATTAAAGTTTATTCATTGAGAATTCTATTAATTAGAAAACCGCCTTTGGTGTCCATTTTCTTTTCAACTTACTAGAAAATTTAAACTTGCTACGGGTTTTGAAAAAAATTACAGTAAGTAGTATTAGGTAGTGGGAAGCACCAGTCATTCATTGCAGGATGTAAAGGTAAATATTTTTTAGATATCATTTAATTACGATATATAATTTTAAATCTGTTTTTTATTTCCGTTTCCAGAAAACCATTTACATTTCCTCTAGTTTAAAAATACGCAATCAAATATGTAATAAACCGAAACATTGTTTGAGTAATTTAAAACAATTGATTCTCCTGTTTCCTGGTCTAAAAAGTCAGAGATATTTATTTTAAAAAAAGTCATAAATTGATTATCGATGAACTTTCATACTATGTGGATTAATACTTTTAAAGTAGTTTTATATGATTTTGCTTTAAGTAAGAATTAATTTCTCACAAAAGCATAGATCCACTATACGAGTTTCTAAAATTAAGCCTCTGCTTGTATTTAGAATCAGAGATTTAGTATCATTGAGTTATTCAATGCATATTAACAGAAATCATGGTAGGCTATTCAACTCACAATACGCAAATCGCACTTTCGATATGTATTGCCATTGTTGTTTGAACATCAATACAGAAAAACATCATTATTTAAAAAAAATGTGATGATATTAAAAAAAACAATATGTTGACACTGAAACGCCATATCAGAAAGATGGAAGAAGTTGTAAAAACAGGAGGTCCAATAGTGAAGTACTAGTAAACTAGAAACATCGGCCTGACAGAGTTACAGGTCAGATAAATCAGACACACAGACACTGAAACCAATGGAGGAGATTTTTTAATTTGTAAGGACATAAAAGAATTTCATTACAAAATATTAAAATTTTGATATAAATATCAATGCAACACAACTGTATCTAAAGTGGAAGATAAGTAATATTGAAGTTCGAATCATATTTTAAATTCAATAATGCACTAAAGATCTATATCAGAAAACCAGATGGTTCAATTACTGAAACAGGAAAATAATAATTAAATCAGACATTCTTCGGGCAAACTGTATGTAAGAAATTTAGCAAAATGTTGGCATATAACATATTCACAAAAGGTAGTAATTATTCGGTAATATTCAATGCTGATGCATCAATAGAAAGACACACGAAGAGCAAACTTAATGGAAAGTATTTATGAAGCGTAACAGAAGTAGAATGCTTCCTTTAAATTGAAATAGAAAAGACATTATCATTTAAAAACTGCTTGACAAAAAAAAAGGAAGGCAGCAACATCAATTGAAATGAATTTTAACATCAGCAAAAAGTGAAGAATTAATTTAAAATATACTATATAAAATATTGAAATGCAGTCTTATATAAATTTCGTTAGTTATGAGAGCATATCAAAACAGACCAATTTGTTACACCAATGGATGCCAAGTTTAATATTGATGATAGTGAAGAAATAACTAAAGATGTACCGTTTAGGAGATATTTAGATAGACCAACGGAAGACGCATGGAAAATTGCAAAAGGATACTACAATACCTCAGTGGTAAGAGGACCATGGATTGATATATAATGTAAGGCGATAGTGGACTTGAAGGAGCAAGTTATGAAGACTGGGGTGATAACCAACTAAGAAAAGTAGCCCAAGAACAAACTAAACTAAGTGGTATTAAAAGTGGAAGAGAGTGTTAATGAAAAAGTCTCTATATAGTACCAGTTATTAAAATTAAATTCTCCCCATGTAGAAATAGAATAATTCAAACAAATTTGATTTAAAAATTAATAGTTTTGTTCTGGCAATTTAAATAAATTTTTGTAATCTTTATTTATAATGTTAATTAAGTTAATTTTGTTACATACATTTAAATTAAAATGGGGTACATAATTCATGTCGATACAAGAGGCAATATAGAATAAAAGAAGAACAAATAGTAGAGGGCGCTGTAATTTCTATCGAGGCTGTTCAAAATTGTGGTGTTATTAATTCCTTCCCGTCCCAAATCATAAATGATTCGTAACATAAAGTGCTATATGACATTATTAATTAATAAAAACATTGAAAAGATATTATGTAATTTCTATAATATTTATAACAGGTTTATATATAATTTACCACACAGTGAGCATAATATGGGAAAAAATTACTTTACGACATTTGATATTTAAGACGCGGGCAGAAATAATAAGAGAATATAATGCTCACTACAGAAAATCAGCGTCAGTGAAGTGCCTACATTAATATCATTTTCTTTCCATTCATGTTTAAGAAACAATACGTGTGCGCTAGTAGATTTTGAAGGTCTAGTTGCTAAGCGAATAAGTTCTGAGATTAGTTAAGAAAAATGTTGACAACCGCTATTGAACATAAGTGCCAAGTCTGATCTAGGATGAGTATTTTAGTTATACATCACTAAAATAAAAAGAGGCTGAAGCGCTTGGGACTAGTCGACGTGATGATGACTTGATGATTTCACTAGACAAAGATTAGAAATGAATCAGAACTTGGGTAGAATAAGTCGGCATCCATGAAAATCCAAAAAAAAAGCGTTACGTATATCCGCTTTTTTCAAATCATTTTAAAAATGTTATTTATGATTCAAACTAATAATTATTCACATCCGTAGGTATTAAAGTTTTTATTTCCGCTCTATTTCCGGTAAGTAATTCACTGGTTGTAACTAGATACCTAATTAAATACAATCATAAAAGTATCAGGTAAGTTACAGTGTTTATTATTCATAATGCAAAGATACAGCTGATAATTCCTCAAAAAATCTACAAACAATCCAATTAATAAAATACAATGGTAAAATATATATCCGGTATAATAATCACAAATTGTTTTGGACATATTTTTATAGTATTTTATAACAAGAATATTTTATGTATATTTTTAGTAGAACGGAAGAAATTCTTAATGATTAATACAAAATATATTAACCATTGACTTAAAATAAATAAAAATAATATTTACTTTATATACCCCTGCGCAGTCACCATATGGTTTTAAATACCTTAAAATCTGAATAAAATTATAGATATTATTTGTATTAAAATCACATTATTTGTATTATAAATTATATGTTTTTAGAAAAGCACATCGATTATAGTATTCAACAAGACAACAACTATTAGACGCCGATAATGGCGTCAAAGGCAACTCCAACAAAGGAAAGGAAGAAAATGGCAAACCAGGTCGCAGGTGTTAGAAGAGTGGCTGGAAGAGAGATAGATCATTGAAGAAGAAGAAAAAAAGAGGATGAAGATATGGAAGAAGATAAGCAGATGGAGTTTGTGCGAGAATTGTTTATTGACGAACCGGTTGAATTAACCAAAAAACAGGTGGAAAGAGTAGAGTATCTAACGTCGAGAAAAAGTGTAATGGCAAGGAAACTGGCCTTCGTCAAAGTAGAGGAGGTGAGGAGGTGGGACAGAAGATGGACCAAATACTGAAGATTAATTATGTAATGGCTATGCTGGTAAAAGCTAAAAAAATAAGTCGATAATGCAAATAATATTAAATCTACTGAAAACAGCATTAACAAAAATATGGTAAATCTCGACCAAAAATGGGAACAACGAAAGGATAGACTGGAGAGGTTAATAACTCAAAAACATGAAGAAAATCGCGTAAGCGGAAACGGCGAAAAAACTACATCAATAGAAGAGTAGCTAGCAATAGTTATGCAAAAGAATTGAAAAATAATAAGAACGATATTGAAAACAATAAGAAGCAGTGGGCTCTACCCCCCAAATAAATCATGAAGAACGACCTTCTAATAGACGTACAGGGCAAGAGTGGTAATAATATTAAACAGGCAGTAAATAGCAAACTAACTCACTCAGAGATACAGAGGGATTTCAAGAGCGTAGCATTGCTGATAACATGCAACAGCGAAGAACAAAGGAATAGAGTTACAGAGAAATTGAAATAATGGAATAAAATGGAAATGGAATAAAGGGAGCGGACAATACGAAAGGGGAAACCAAAAATTCAATGATTAGCATCGGAGGAATACAATCTGGAAGGAAATCAAAATAATTGGAAGGAAACTGATCTAATAAAACCAATAAAAACATTCAAAGGGGGAAAAAGAATCCAGCTGTTGAAACTTAGGATATTGTAGGTATCCCCGGATATCTTGAATGAATATGACGAGAATAATTAACTTCTATCACAATGAAGATTAAAATCATTTAAACAAATTTGGGGGAAGGGCGTGATGCGACCACAACAATGAGGAAGAAGGCTGAAGAAGAAAACGATCAAATAGTGCTCTTACAAGAGCCAACACCGAAAACGGAACCGTTGCCTGAATGGAAACTGCTGAGGCTACAAGAAAGGCTATAGTAGACATGGAAAACCAGGGATCAAATGCGAGAAAAAAAGCGAAATAATCGAAAGATGGCGGCTGACATCGAATAACTCAAGCGCTGGCAAAACTTTCCATGACTTCTGCGAGAGGGTGGGAAACGAGAGTTTGAGCTTAACCAAAAAATCAGTACAACTAATAACAGGTCACTGAAATATGACTGCATAGATCAGCAGATTTAGATTAAGGGAGAGTGAAGGTCTGTGCGATTGTGGTAATGGTATGGAGGACACCAAGCATATAATGTTTGAATGCACCCTGGACAAAAGAACAAGACCCAGAACCCTATACGGTTGAGTGGTGGGGTCTTACCAATTTATAGATCTACAAAGGAACAATAACAGTTCCTGATCAATAACTGGGCGGAGGCAGTAATTAGAAACACCGAAAGTGAGGCAGATAGATCAGGCACGGGAGGAGTCGCTAAAGACATAAACAATGAAAGCGATCAAGTAGAGTTTGTATATCTGAACGTTACCTGATAATTAATGTTGCCATAAACATACATGTAAATTGTAATAACCAATTTTCAATGGCCATTATTCGGTAATTAAGGAGGGCAAAAAGAAATAAACAAATTGACGGACACTAAGGGACTGAAGTAATGCTGACTTGTTATATTACTGAAACAAATTAGCAATAGTATAAAAACGCTACACTGGTAAATGTGGTGTCGAATACAAAATAGTCAGTAGAAGGTTGAAAGTAGAAAGTTGGAAGCTATAAATTTGAACCAAGCTTTGAATGTCCTTATTGAAGTAAAAATGAAAAATTTTAATTTTGCAAAAAGAGAATGTTCGGTCGCATCTTGCGATATTCATTAAAATATACATGGGCAGACCACACACAGATATTTAGTGCAGACCTGAAAGGAAGCTACTGACTATCTCTTATTAAATATCTTACCATCAAGTACAGATGCAGAAAAGCTGTAGTTAATTAAGGGCACTTTTATAATCAATTTAATGATACTTTTATCTTATCCAAAACCATATCTTGAATTTCTATAGTAGTTTGCAGATGTAAAAAAATATATTGAATAAGACATTTTAATCGTAAAAAACACTAATCTTTACGAACATCGATGAACTTCCCGGCATATGCTCACAAATCATTGAGAATATTCTCTATATTTTGTGAACATGCTTTTGTCCACTCTCCACGTTACAGGTATTTCTGACATGTTCATTTTAGTTTCCATTAATCTTAATGAAAGCAATTTCTAATTAAATCACGCATAATTCTAATAGGAAACTAACATATAGTCTATTCAAAGAAGTTGTGAACATGCGTCATTTATATTTATGACGTAAAAACGTTGCAATGCCGTATCATTTTTGAGTGTTAATTCACTTTGGCTTTGACACATAACAAAATTCTAGTTTAAATAAAGTAAAGTAACAAAAATGTTATCAACTATATATAGCTTACCTTAATATTATAATACATCTAATGCATATATTATCGAATAATTTAAACTACAGTTAATTATACAGCCGCAATAATTTATAGGTTAGAGTTGTTTTATTATATTTACTCTTTTCTACAGCACCCATGAGGTTGAGTTCTAGGAGCGTTTTTTATGTAATGGTATCCCCCAGAAGCTTAATCCACCTAATTAACAATTGTATATCCAAGTAATGTGTTTTACTTTCATTAGAGAGCATATTTACCTTTTTACGTTCAGTTCTTGTTTTCTTCGATGATCTGTTTCCTTGTCAAGTCATTTTGATATCACTGTATTTTTTATTTCTTCTGTTACTACTTGTGTATATTCTTGATAAAATTAATCACTGAATTCTTCCTAATGCTCATGTATAATTCTAAACAACTACATAAATAGCTATGCACATAAATCGTTCACACTCTACAATTTAACTTCCAACAGTTATCGTATATTAATTATATACTCCCTTTTAAATTCAATCACCACATTGTCCTCATAATCCCACCTTCAGAAAGTTTAATTTAAATGTATAACTAGGCTGTTAATCTGCAATATATCTAATATTTTTTCACAATTCCACCATTTGTCTTCAATGTGCTTCGAGTTCATCCAAACCGAAAATGTTTAATAGTACAGGAGTGGTTAATCTATATTTCCAGCACAAAGAACAATACATGTTATGACCAATAAATTATAATTAGTTGTTATTCCAACGGTTACCTTATTCCATCAACTTTTGTTGCCTTAACCCTATTTTAATTATCATCTTACCATCTTACCCAATAACCCATTCTAAAATATGCATATCTTCTCTAAACACACAAATTCAAATAATAAGTCCTTGATTTTATTAAATGCTTTTAAAAATTGTATTATTTTAAAGCAATATCTAAAATTTCCATTAGACCTCTTCGTGGGTTATCATTATACCATTTAAATTCTTTATTACCTAACAGTGTCCGAAGAGTTATTCTACATGCCTCAAAGACAATACCTCATAGCCCTAAGCAATCTATAGATACGTTCCAAACGGTTTCCTATGAAACAATTGTATAAAACTATGTTAATATTGAATAAACTAATCAGTGTTTTTATACAGTTCATAGATTTAATCTCCGATAGAGGTAACAACAAACTGATCTTGATTCGTCGCTTGCTTCGTATGAGGACCTTTTTTTTTTCAATTAATCCAAGATGATATTTTTAATTTTTGAGATATTTTAACGTGTCCTAATATGCAACACGGTAAGAATATTTTCAATAAAAACCGCAGCACTTCATTTTTAACAATAAAAATCCTTACCTCTCTCAAGAATTTTACTACAAAAGGGAGCTTCATCTCATTCCTATTCGAAGTAACTGACTAGAGGCGCAATCTGTTTTGTATGGTATGGGCATTTTATAAAATGGGTATTTATTAAAGCGTTAAAGCAACGTTTGCCGGTCTATAACCTACAGTTTTCAGACAATTAACAACTAAACGACTTTTGCTTTTGCTCCTTCTTTTGCGTGTTCGGACGTATCAGGCAACATTGTATCTGTTTTTAACTGAAATAAAATGAGAACGAATATATTTTCTGATTCAAAAACGAATTTACAAATAGTGGCAGACAATACATTAAACATCTTGATGACGTATAGTCACAACTTCTTTGGTTAGACTATATTTTCTTTACTAACTATCAATTTGAAATACTTCATTCTTCCACAAAGTATCTTCAAAATTTAATTCATGTTTTGGGAGCCATTCCTTAATTACCGTCTTTGCCAACCACTTGTTGGGATTTTTGTTGAATTACTCTTTCTAGCATAAAGAACAATATATCTGCAATGAATTATTAAAAAATAAAAAAATTAAAAAATATTGTGATATACTTAAACTTAAACAAATGTTATTCCATCTTTTACCCTTTTTTATCAACTTTTATTGTCTTTACACTTTTTTTATTGCCATCTTGATAGAAATTGAAACAAGTCTCCCTTAATTTTATTATATGTATTAAAAATTGTATTCGTTTAAAAGCAATGTCTGGAAGTTGCATTGGAGCTCTTCTTGGGTTATCTTTATACTATTTAAATCCTTAATAATGTTTCCTAACAGTGTTTGATGTGATAATATATATCCCCAAAGAGCTGCATATCCCTAAGTTTTCTATGGGTACTTTCCTAACACCACTAACAGTTATCTGTGAAATAATTGTATTGACTTCTATTTATGTTTTTAAAAACAACTCACCGTTTTTATACATTTCATACATTTAATAAATATTGAACAAGGTATATAGACACTTGTTTTTTTCATTTTTTGAGAGATTTTCATCAGTGCAGCTACAATATTATAAAAATATTTCCAATTAAAATCCCATCAGCTTAATATCTAATAGTATCAATACTTACTTCTCTAACGCATTTTATTGGTAAGGACGGGCCCGCATTACCTTCTTCCTGTTCGAAGTTATTGATTAGAGACGCAATATGTTTCTGACTATTTATTTAGCGTCGGCATTTTCAACCACAGTAATCACAAATATTAAGCAGCGATTTGAAATTTTTCAAAAGAAGCAAAGCGTCTAAACAACGTTTGTCGGGTATATCCTCTTATTATTACTAATGTTTTGAACACTTTTGCAAATAGTGGCTAGTTCTGGAGTTCTGCCATTTATAAGCAATCTGTAGATTGGATCCAATATACTGCAAAAGTCATACTGGTTTTGACCTTAGCGTTGGTAGGAACTCTGTTTTGTAAGGTTAAGAATTGTTTATAATTTATTTATTCTTGCACTGTTCATATTTTGATTATAAATGGTAGACAGTAATGGATAAATCATTGATTTCTAAATATTGTCAAATAAGC
The DNA here is from genome assembly GCF_030347505.1 of Rhynchophorus ferrugineus. NCBI lineage: Eukaryota > Metazoa > Arthropoda > Insecta > Coleoptera > Curculionidae > Rhynchophorus > Rhynchophorus ferrugineus. The sequence goes on from NW_027472580.1 coordinate 51,377,394, forward strand.
TGTTACAACAATTTTAATCTGAACAGACATGAGAACATTTCATCCAGGAATCACAGCTCGTTGATCAAATAGTCAATCCACAGCATTAAAATTGAACAACAAACATTGAAGATTGGCTCGCGTGAAGATTTTTAAGGTCGGTTGATTTTTGGTAAAAATTTGACTACTTCTAAATTTAAGCGTAATGGATCAAGAATTCTTAAGAGTGTTTCGAAGAGTGTGAATGTTATTAGAATTGACCATCACAGGTACAAAACATAAAAGTGACTCTACGAGTGTTGAAGCATGGGTAAATGAGATCAAAAATATAAGATGTGTATTTTACAAGCTACAATCTTAGTTTGTGAATACCTATCCTACTTTAAATAAAGAATATTTTATGTTAAATACAATACATGGAGGATAATATGAAATTTTATAAGAATAAAGGTATTTTTTTATTACTGTGCAATATATTTTAGGGCAAATGATATGGCTCGGTGAATGGATGTAAAACGAAATGAAACATTGGTGTTTCCATTATGTGACCGTTATTTATTGAAGTAATACAAAAATATGGAAATACAAAATAGATAAAACGGATGGTAGCGGTGTTACCTGGAGACGAGGCTTGGGCAGTCGATGGTGGCATGTCTAAACCAAACGATGGTCGAATACTGAATGAATGGAAATATCCTTCAATAGCATCCCAGATAAGTGAAATTTTACGTTAAATTGTGAATTCCAAAATATATATTGCACTCTTCAATTCGTATAGAATAAATTACAAGAACTAGAACTTTGATTTGCTTTGTAGTATTTATGTATTGATAAATTGTTACATATTGATTTATTTTCTCTTTTTCTTTCAAAATTATTTTAAAACGAAAAATGTTTATAAGAGGTTCTTCATATTACATCTTTTTTATTATAGGAAACGAAAATATATAAAAATGTTTTAACTTGATTCTCAACAGAAATATAAGGTTCTATGATATTAGGTTAATTTGTGAATTAACGATAGTTTATTCTATTAATATCTTATTCTTGAAATATACGTATAATTTTTGACAACTGACAATGTTGCAAACTCAAACCCCTGTGCGTATGCGGCGATTCATTACAATTAGACCATTGTAATATTGCAAACATTTGACAACCGATTGACTTTTGCAGGCTTATTCGGTTACATGTTTGAACTTATCAGACAGAATTCTGTCTCCTTTTAACTAGAATAAAATAGGAAGGAACATTAAACACCTTGATGACGTGAGCTAACTGATACTTTGGACAAACTATACATTGCGTAGAATACATACTCAACTTCAATTATCTTTTTCAGAATTTCTGTGGAATATGCCTACGAAGTAATACAAATAAAATCCGCAAATTTTAAAATATATTTTTCAGTTTGAGAATTCTTAGTATTGCATTCCAAGAACAAACATAGTTGATTGGCTCCAATATTCCCCATTTTAATTATAGCAGCTCCCAGGCGCGATAGATGCTATATTTCACATGGTCCAAAGTTGCAGTTTTGGCCTCAACAAAACTAGTAAATTGGTTCTTTATTTTCTCCTTAGTCTCTCTTATTTTTTCGTTGAAATTTAATACCTATTTATTATATACATAGTGTCAGTTTGCATCGTAAGCAAATTAAATAATTGCTTAGGGAATCGGGTCTTGGAGGGGACCAGAAAAAGTGTCAACAACTTTTTTTTAAACCGATACTAGTTTACTTACGGATTTTTCGATTCAGTTTTAATCCCCTTAATACATTCAAAACGATATAAGTATGTTTAATACCCTAATTTACTTTCTCACCGGAAGGAACTGATAACTAGTGTTATCGCCGCCATTTTTACGTTACTATCTACTTACATACGATTTTTAGTTAATGCTCTTCTATCTGCTCTATTCCAGAACTTGGTAATACACACCCAACCGAAAAAGCATATCATATTATCACATATTACTTAGACCACCGCATTAATATAAAAATCAAGCTATGCCAATATTCAAGTCATTGTTATTTCAAAGTTACATCAGGTAAGATTTTAATTATTTTCTATAACTATAAACTATAATAATGATTTTATCTTTAGATTTTTCAAATAATAATGGAATCTCAAAAAGTAATCTTCCTCATTTTTCTTTTTGTAATATTTTTTACGATTGGTAAGTAAACATTAGTATCTTTTAATTACTACTTATAAATTAAAGTTACAAAATATTTATTTTCCGATTTCTGTTTGGCATTTACTTTCGTTGATATTCTCTTTAAAAATATATAATTTAATTTTTTTATCTAATAATGAATGTTTGTTTAACAACAATATAATGCAATTAATAATTGTTTATAAAATTCTCAACTGTAATAGCTAACGCTTTTGTAGGAAATGCGGCACAGGATATACTCATCGATCTTAAGATTACACGAAATGAAGGAGGCAAACGGGCCTTCATTTTCAAATATAACTTTCAACCCAGACTACGAAATCTGGATAAATCAATGCAAAAATTATTTGAAAAGAATATTGTTGATTTAGCTAATACCGTACATAAATTATTTATGAGCGTTGTGGGCCTAAAAGAAAACTAACATGAAATAGTTATTATAATCATTTGTAAGTTGATCATTTTTCTTATAATAGAAAAAACATAATAATTTAAAAATGATAGGTGTTTTGACAATATTTTCAATATAATATCAGAAACATATTTGATATATCATATTATACTTATTAAATTATTTTAAAAACTAATACACTAATACTTTTAATAATTATGATGCAACTTAGTTATATTAACTTATATTTAAGAAAATTTTTTAATCTTAAGTTTAAGAAAATTATAATGATTTTTCTTTTTTATACTTTAGTGGTCTAATTTAACAGACCATTTAGTTGTTTTTTGTAATATTTGTGACATCAAAAAGAAATTATTAGTATCGAATGTCTGGTGAAGCCAGGCTAAGATAAAAAAGGCACCGGGCAATCAGAAAGTATGTAGACGACAGTAAATAAGTGTATAGGGGGGAATTTTAATAAATTATTCTAATTTTGTAGCACTAATGTTATAAATTGCTATGGAACAACGGAATATTTAAGTTAAACAACCTGAAAACCGGATTTGTTTGAAGATTATAGTAAGGGTAAAAATGAAAAATGGTTATAGTTGTATACCTATAACTCTTTGATTTTGCAGATATTTCAAAAGATTACTAAAAAGATGTCTATTAAATAAAATGTCATGAATTCTTAGAGTAGTATAATTATAATATGTAGTTGGCAGAAAGTGTGAAATAAATTGATAACATAAGATGCCAATCTTTGCTTTTTTTATTAATCTCTTAGAAGTTCAATAATCTGCCCGTGGGCAATAAGTATTTTTTCTATCTTGATTTTATTATATGCTTTTAAAAATTAATTTACATAATTTACATTATTATATATATATATATATATATATATATATATATATATATATATATATATATATATATATATTAAAGTCTCCTTTTTACCACCGAGGGTTTATCTGGACTAAACCTACTGTTTAACGTGGGCTCCGAACCACGGTCCTCGGCATTATGCCAATCGAATGGTGAGTGAACAACTTAGAAATCATCTCAGGAGACATCCGGTCTTATCCAGCCTGGTTACTGGCGTGACTGGGATCATTTTCCCTGTCGGATTTTACACTCTTGCTTAAGACAATCACAAATATAAATTTACGACCATGCCCCAGCAGGATTAGAACCTGCCATTATCGCAACAGTAGGTGTATCGTCCTGTCGCCTTTACAACTGTGCTAACCAAAACGGCTTATCTTATTTTAAAAGCAACGTCTGAAAGTTCTGGTTTATCCTGACATCACTTAAATCATATGTTTCCAACAGTGTATGAAGAGAAGTTCTACATCCCCCGAAGAGCTGCATATTCTTCTTTTTCTTTTATCAATCTTTTTCTAACTCTTTGTAATAATAACCAATAATTTAAAATTTGTTAAAACTAGCTAAATGTCAAAACAATATTTGCCGACTTAAACCTACAATTATTATCACTAATATTTTAAATAATTTTGCAGAGATTTAACAGGGCAATTTTGTAGGCTAATTCGATTACACGTTAACGAAAAGTAAAGAATAAGAATAAAATGAGAAGGAAAATATTGTTTAATTTCAGACAAATTTACAAATTACAGTAAGAAAAATTATAAAATATCGTAATGACGTGAGTTCGCTGTTATTTTGAATAAAATATATGTTAAATTATCGTTTGCATCTTTATCTTAAAATTATTATAAAATTTCGTCTTGTCTTAGCTAATATGGCAGACTTAATTTTAATAATACTATTCTTACACTTCCCAAATGTTTATTGTGCCATCATTGAATATTCTTTAGACTTAGCACCTTCAAAATTAGGCGTCGGTCCAGATACATTTCAGTATATTGAACAGTCTCCGCCTGCGATCGGTGATGATTATTGACTCTTCACTGGTGGACATGTTCTTCTACGCAGGGTAAAAGTTACATGGTTACATTTTATTTCGTTTGCTTCATATATTTTATTCAGGTGCGTTTGGAATCTATTTAATGCTGTTAATGGGTCTTTTCGTGATGCAGAAGGCTTATTATTTTGGATATGTTGCCACAGTAATGATTTTTTGTGGTCGGTAGTATACTACTTTATGGAACTCCTGAATATATTGGATGTAATTCAGAGTGTTTATCGTCTTATTTTATGGTAACATTTCCATCTATAATGAGGAAGAAGTTTATTTAATTTAACCTGAATGCCATATTTTGTCAAAGTCCTCAGATAAACCCAGGAAAGCAGCCGAACTACATCTTTTAGCGTTTAAGTCTAGATCTATTTTATTTGCCAGTCTATGGGCTTGTTTTATAGTTCCGTACTTATTACTGAACTCAAATTGATATTCTAGAGTAACATGTAATTGATTTATTATATTATTAAGCCTGTTTATGTATAATTTATCAAAAGGAGGACATTATCGGTAATAAACTCATATCGGCCTAAGAATCTTCTTCTCACTCATATCGGCCTGAGACCTTCTGTTTTTTTCCTGTTTATGAATAATTGTAAAACAATGTTAAAACTTTCCAAATATTATGAAAATAATTAATTCCTAATATTCTGTTGAATATGAATGTTATTAAATTTACACCCTTCTCTGATGGATCTTCCAAAAATATTCCGGTTATTAGATCATATCCAGGAACTTTTGCACAGTTAATCTCTCTGTTTATTATTTGTTTGGTTTGGTTGAGATATGTGTGCGATAAATGAAGTTGATAATTTCATTTTATTCCTCTTTAGATAGTTCAGATGGGAAGGGCTTACTTGCCATAACGAATAATCTGTTGTTTCAGTTGCTGTCACATTTTATCTAAATATTCTTATTTTATTCCTTATTTTGGTAGTTATAGGCCAATTTCTAAGCTCTTTAATTACTTTGTTGCCAATCCTTTCGTAGCTTCATTTTCTCCTCAATTTTTTTACAGAAATGTATATATTGTATTCGGTTTTTAAAGGTAAGTTTAAAGAAATGATTATGTCTAGCTTTTCTCTAAATTGTGGTCAATTAATTTTATCATTATACAGAGAAGGGGTCCGATATTTTATGATAATTTTTGAAAGGACTGTTATTGTTGTAGATGAATAATCAGAAGATGGATCAAACCGTGATTCTACCCGACACTCTTTTTATCAATTTTTATTATCGACACAAAAATATATCTTAAATCCAAATAATGAAAGTTTATTACCAAAATGAAAAATTGTAAGAACACCAATTTTGAAAGAAAAAGCTTCTTAACCTGTTAACCGAGTGGGGCGTATATATGCCAAACTGGTATATATACGTCAAACGTAAACAATAGAGTGTACGCCTAGGTCATATGAATACGGGCCATAGAGTATAGATAGAGGTTTTATAGGTGAAACCGAGGACATTGTCCGACTGATGCTGGTTCTTAGACCACTTAGATTTGAATTGGCCTACAAAAGCATTTGATTGGCTCATTTCTATAACCCGATTGTTTATTTCTGTTTGTTTATGGCGCCATTTTTGTGTGTCTGACATAAAGTAAGATCAGAATTTTTGTGTTTTAAATATAATCACTATTATTTTATTATAATGTATCTTCATTCTCAAAAGTGTTGTGTATCCAAAACAACCCAAGTTTGCTAGATTAAGGATGTGTGTGTGTGTGTGACTTAGCATTGCTTTTATCTGGTACGTATATAATTATTTATATAGTTAAAGCATTTATGTTCATATAAATTATTATGTACAGGAATACAACTCAAGATATAATGAAAATATTACCTGAAAATAAACACTTTAAAACCAAATTGTGCCCAAATGAGACAGTGGTAACATTATATTGTGATGACATTCCATGAAAAATGTTTGTTATCCTTTAAAACATTGTTTAGAAGGTGCCATCAATTTAAATCTTAATTATTTTGTAGGGGTTGATTTACTTGAAACAAATGTGTATTCGTTAAGATACTTATAATTAATATTTTGGCTTAAGGCTCCTTAAAGGTAATCTCGACCTTTTCAACTATACTGTTATTAAAATACATTAATACAAAATAATATATTACCATTTGTAGATCAACAAGGTGAGCTTTTCCAGCCAATAAATTATCATGCTTGTTTTATTATATTGTTAATATATACTTAAGCTGTCTTTTTAACTCCTCGATTTTACCATAACAAAACAACAGCAGCAATTATTATATATATCAAACATTTCATTTTTTGTTCTTTATTTGCTGTTCTTTAAAGCATTACTTTTTGGTATGTTTTATATATATCCATAATTTTCACAGTAACGTTGTAATAATAATTATAACTTGCCTCAATACATTTTTGTGTTGAATATGTAAGTAAAATATTAACAAACACAGACTTTCAACTGTGTTACCCTGCTTTTAGTATAGAACAAAAAGATAGAAACGTTAATACATCTTATTTGAATTGATAGCACTAAAGAAATATGAAAAAGGGAAAAAGACAAACGCTATAGACAATGTTGATTATATTTGCCACGAGATATGTTTTCAATTAGATTGCAATAATTTTCATATCCACATTTAATAAGTTTTTATTTATGTATTTATATTTCATTATATTTTATTTATGTACGTTATCTTTTTGATATTTTATAATATTTGTGTTTGTATAGAATTTAATACTAGTAAATGGTTTCGAAAAATTAAATTTTGGTTTTATTTGAAATTTAATTGGTCAGTAGAATGCTCTCCTAATAAAATATGTTCTTTGCAGGTGCCTGTAATAGTAATTTAAACTAACCAATGAAGTTCAGCGAAATGACGTTCTCAACGCCATCCGACTGAGACCAAGAAAAATAATTCTGAAATTATTTGTATTAAGTTAACACTCTATATATTACCATATGATACGGCCTTAAAACATATGGAACGGTTAGACGTACAGTTTCGTACAAGAGAGGTATTAGTCATCGATATATTTTTCAGCGTGTATTTAAGACGCGAAGTAGGGATGGAAAATTTTCTTAAAGAATCGATTCTTTCGATTTTAATTGATTCTTATTAATTAATTAATAATTTTATAGTAAATGAATTTATCTTGTAAATCGTAATGCTGTGAATGAATAATTCAAATTTATTAAATGAAGCAGGTTTATAAAGAGGCTGTAATCCTTTAGAAGACATTCTGTAGCCTTTTTTCAGAGTGCATACAAGAAGGTTATCAACAGCAGTCATATACATGAGAGCAGTTGTAAAATCATTATTACGATGACTACCCACTGTAAATATACAGATAAATATAAACATATAAGGAAATTTAATAGGTCGATTAGACTTTACCTGAGAATCAAGTTACATTACTACCTGCCCTTGAAAAGTTGGTGTCTCACTCTCAGAAGTTCAAAATTAATTTGATGAAGTACAGAGAGGAACTAGTTGATTAGAAGCTTCTGATAAGCGAGGCTGTAAATAAATGATGGTAGAAAAAATAATTTGTTCAAAATTAACCATTAAATTATATAACAAAGTACTGACACCCAAATCGAAATAAAGAAAAAGACCAAGAAAAAAGTAGGTATAGATTTATAAATAGAAGATTATAAATATAAATATATATATATTTACGTGTTTAGGTTGTGAAACTATTATTATTTCATCGTCACAGTCTTTCTCACTCATTGTTCTAGCACGACTTTGATTAGTAGCAGTTAATTCAATTTTATGTACATTCTTGAGATCTAACTACTCGTACTATTATTATGTTTCAGTTACTTCCCGCAATGGTGACACTGGGCATTAAAACCGTTGTTTGTGTTACATTTTTAAAATAAATCCATACGGCGTTAGGTACCATTTTAATAAATATATTAACAAGAAATAATATTTACTATAAATAAATATCAAACAATAAATAAATCTATATTTCTATGACTTTTTATCACAAGGCTTGTTGTGACCGTATGTAGATCTTGAAATTAGACACTTAACCGTAAAATCGAATGTCAAGAATCGATTGTTGATCGACTTCGGGAATTAAAGGTCGATTACCAAAAATCGATTATTTTACGAAAAAGCTCGATTCTCGAATAGAATCTGAATCGAGTTTACTATCCCTAAAGCGGAGAAAATCAGTATCATTTCGCTATTGCAGCATATCGTATATGCTGCGTAATTAAAAAGGGAACTCACCGGTCTACAGGATAATATCCATTTTGGCCCATGTTTAGATAAATGATTCTTATTATGAACAGTTGCCTTTTATATAACGATAGTAATCTATACGAAAAAGGCAATGCGTCAGGAAAAGTGTATTATTTGATGACAACTTTGTAACACTCAACTTTTCCACTTAACAGCTACTACGATATGTACATCTTACAAAATTTACTTAAAGATGTAATCTGGGTAAATTGAATTCAATTTTTTGATTTAATCTTTTAAGGTTTTCCGAAATCATAGGCCCATGCCAATAACCCGCAGTCGATTGATGTTCTTAATGACAACTTAGCCCAAGCCATGGCTCAAATTCAGCCGAATCTACGAGGCAAAGGGATTGAAAATTAAATCATTACCACCACGGTGAAACCGTAATAACATAAAAGGGCATTTTAATTAAATAGATCCGTGAATACTTCGTATATAGCTTGCTTCACCTCCACTCCAAACAGCGGTCTAAATCGACATATTGACTTTGGTTCAGTTTTATACACAACACCTGCTTCCAAATCACCTTACCCATTCACAAATGTTCGTCTAAATTGTTTTAGACACATTGTTGCGTCTGTAGTAGTTGTAAAAATTGTTTTGTCACACAACTACATTTTATGGTTTTTCAAAATTATTTTAAGAATTATTTTTATATTTCCTGGAACATCTGCCTATTTTAAAATCAATGTATTTAACGTCTTGTCTAGACATATAAGCCAAAAAAGAGCCAACTTCGGAATGAGAGATAATAAGCTGTAAGACAAAGGTCAAATATCAAAAAAATGGGTTTTTTTGGAATATCTCGCTTCCTATGGATCTTATACTATTTATATTCATTATAAATATTATAGAAAATGAAATTCTCTACAACTTTTGTTTAAAAGAATATCAATCGTTTTTGGGATAGAAGGCGGAGAGCACGCAATGCTCAGCTATTTACGGCATAACGCAAGGTCACCCGTTGGTGCCGATAAATAATACATCATATAAAGTCCATAAATCGTCAGAAAATATATTAGTATATTACATATTAAGTAGACAGAAAAGATAAGTAAGTAAATTTTTATTTAAGTTTTCTGTAAAAATACTCTTTTATACATTTATTTTAGTAGAAAATCAAATATGGGAAGGGGCCAATGCTTTAATAATAAGAACACGAATCTAATTTCTTTCTTCTTCTTCTACGTCTTCTTATTCTTCTTCATCATCTTTTGGTTGCTCAAAATTTTCTATTCTAGCATCATCATAGTCATTACAAATATTTGTCTCCAGATCCTTAAGAATTTCGGGATCAAACATACTATTTCCATTTAGATCGCTCTGATACGCTGATCCATTGAGCGGAGCTTGTGCATTACACTCGCCACAAGTGAACGAACATTGAAATCCCTATTTTCTGCACCCACAGGTTAATCCACAACCATTTATTCAATTGCAAAATAGTAATTCATCTGAAACTTGTGGTAACGTAGTCATAATCTGTTCCAGGAATTCACTTCGTACTACCCAACCCGATTCTTGGGGTTCTAAATAATTTCCTTGTCAAGTTTAAATTTAATAATATATACGGCTGATATGCTGTTGAGCCGCTGCACTCATTGGTGGAACACCGAATAACTGCGCAGATTTATTGAGCTTTGTTGATTTAATGAATTGTATGTAACGAAGGTGATCGATCCTATCCTGGGACTTCGGAATTTTATATATTGCCAGCAAGATACGTATTCCATTTTCATATAATATATGTACAAAGCTATTTTGGCTCTTTGTTATCTAAATTGGAAAGTAATTGGAAGTAATTGTAATGAAAGATTTCAAAACAAGGCAGAAGTCGTGTCACAGCAATTAAATGCGTGCAAGAATACAATAGAATTTTTAGAACGAGGTAATTTATTAAACCTATAGGAGGAATGCACTTGAGTTTTAACACTTTCGTTGTCAATTTTTTTTTAAATTTCTTCTTCCAGTGTTGCAATCCTTTGACGTTCTTCGATTTTTGATTATTCGATAGCTTTTTCTATGATAAAAATATCTGCGTCATCCGTGACTTGTTCTGTAATGATATTAACAGTTTCTAATTTTTCAACTAGAATATTGATATGTTTTTATTTCACCGATTCAACAGAAAATTGCCTTGACTAATCATCAGTACCATCACATTATTCGAAAAAAAACTAAATATAATTTTCAAAGAGCAGCAGTTCTTCTTAGCTACTCTATTGCTTTTATGTGTTTACTATTATCCGAAGACCCGACAAATAAACCCGATTATATTAGTCATAATATAATTAAACAAGTGTAATTATAAGATAAATTATACGTCGTATTATTTATCACAACCAATGGGCGAACTTTCATTATGCTGTAAATGAATGTATGAAATAATTATTGAGACAAAAGTATGCAAGTCCATAGGAAGTAAGATATTTGAAGATAACCGATTTTATGGGACTTTTCAGCCAACTTCTAGAATGTGAAAATCCGAACTTATCTTATTACCATCATCTCTCATTATCAAGTGAAACCCCTAATATGAATGGATTAATCACTCGTAAATTCCTTATATAAATATTAAACGTGAATAATGTTTAGTTAAGGTTAAAGGATATTTTATCCAATGTTTCTACAATAACAAATATATTTCGCTAAAGCCATTGTAACTCCTGGATTAGTAGTAACAAATCATTTAATTGCTAGTCCTGCCAAATATATTTGTTATTGCTGTGTTAGAATAGAGATTATATGTTAACTTCTTGCGCAAAATATTATCGAGTTATATATAGTTATTGAGTTGAAAACAAAAAAATAAAGTGAAATTTAAAATAATCACAAGCAAATTTTTATTTTTTGCATAACGTCTTGTCCCTGGTAATAATTATATAAATACACAGTTCACAGATAATCAGTGGGGAACGGCCTGGTTTCGTCGGTGTTCACTTCGGGAGTAGTTCTAGGACCAAACACTCCTGTTTTTGGTATTGGCTTAGGCGGAGCTCTCAGCTGAAATTCCTGCGGATTCTGCATTATAAGTGCTGTTTCTGCATCTAGAAATTAAAAAACTACAGTTTATATGATATTATTATTTCTTTAGAGATATAATTAAAAGTCATGTCTACTCCAAAAGATCAATGATATCCATAATTAATAGAGTTCAATGTTAATAGGTTCTAATAGTAGGGTTTAAACGAAGAAGTGACTAAAAAACAAAATATTTTTTATGTTAAAAATTTTAAATGTAAGATTATTTATTTAGCACAAAATAGTGTTTAGATATGTTAAAGTGTAACCTATTTGTACGGCAGTCTATATGACGCCATTGACTTTCATTATGCATTACTTTTTAGAAAGTATCTTCTTGCTGAATTCAAACGACATATTACAATATATTCAAAATAAAGTTTGCAGGAACTGCCGTAATTTTCCTCTATAATTTTTAAAATTTACTGGTTAAAATCGTCAAAATGTGAAATTTAAAAATTAACAAAATGAAAAATTCAGCCGAATAAAAATATTATCTCGCTATAATTAGTATACTGATATGTGAATGCATTTAAAATATTTATACTATGTGTAATATAGTACTATATATGAATACGTGAAGGAATATATAAAAAAATATCAAAAGAAAATTAATTATTATCAAGAATCTACGCGTAAGATTCATTTATGGTCATAACATTTATTCGCTGGCCACTGAATGAATAAATGATTGCTTAAAATGCCATGAAGGGATTTCTAGATGCTTTGGAGTGAATCGACCTCTATCCATTTCCTATTCTATTTTTTGACATCGTCCTTCAACATCAGACTTTATTCCGTTTGCTTTATTATATTAACTTTCTCTAATTCTATTTTCCTTACATTGTTTCATCAATATTTAATTATTCCAATTCCAAATACCTTATCCCTTACGTCTGTCAACCTAGAATATTTTTGCCCTGTCAATTTCTCAATCTGTTTCATCTGTTTTATGCCATGTTTCCTTCAATATATCACACTTTATTGCCTGTTTTTCTAAATGTATCGTATTTGACCACTACACGTATGCTCACCATTTCCCTCTATTTCTTTTCAAAAGCAGATTGGCTTGATCAATATTAAATGTGCTGTATTGTTTCATAATTGTATTATTTACCTCATAGTATATAATTTTATTAAAGCCTGACGAAAATAACTAATATATCCCAAATCCTGAGTAAAACAATGCAGTTTACAAAAATGTAAACAAATATATTTTCACTTTCTTTTAATTTTCAAATATATTTAAACCGGTAATATTAAAGTCAATTTGTTGTATCCGTCAATAAGTGAATTATAATCCACGCAATCGGAAGAGAACATTTTTTTCCTTTCTAACAATACCGGCACATGCTCAATTATTTAATCACGCACCGGTAATACAACAAAGCATTTAACCCATTCAAAATGCCGATTGTATAATTGGAACTTAAGCGAGCACGAGAGTCGTTTTCCCGACATTATGCCATTAAAATAGCACGAGCATGTAACGAAAGTTCACGGCGTAGTACCTGGCAAATCCTTAACCCGATAAAACTCTGCCAATTCCTCTCCCGAACATAAAGGCGTGTCCACCGCCACTGTGTTATCAAATTTTGAATAGTTGACCTCATATCCCTGACGATCCTTGTTGTAAGAAACGACGGGTTCGAATCGATGACCCCACAGGACCTCGCTAGCCAGAAAACTGGATCGGGCCTGAGTTGTTTGACCAGTGCTTTCAATAGTTCCTGAAAAATATAAAAATAAGATATAAGCGCTTATTTGTGAATAACATGATGACATTTGGTAGCTATAATTAGATGCATGAAAAAACAAACCATTTTTACATTTAATATATAATATTATACTTTTTTTCTGTTCAAGTAATTGTCGGCTTCGTAGAGCAAATATTACGGCAACAAATCTATCCTTTTACTGTTGTAATAATCGCGGGTTTGAATCCCGCAGGGCATGAATAAACTTTATATTTGTGATTGTAAATGTATGTTCCTAGGCTCTAGCAAACATCCCAATCACGTCAGACTTGGTAAGACCGGATACTTTTTAAGATGGTATCTAAGATGGTAACGTATCATTAGATAGACTTAATACCAAGGATAGCGATCAGAGCCCAAGTTACGCAGTAGATTACCGACTAAAAATCGAAGAGATTGACGTGACTATAATTGTTATACATTCATATTCGAGTAATTCAAATTTTAATAATTTTGGGGAGTAATTTCTATTCAGTAATCATCTCATGAAACAAAAATATTGTCCTTTGTCAGTTTGTTACTTGGTAAATCTCAGTTTGATCCACTTTTTCAAAACTGACTCAATTATTTTCCGAAACTTTAAGTAAAAACCAACAATAACTAATAAACCAATAAGTAAAATTATTCAAAAATACTTTTAAAAGATCATAAAATATAAATATAATCACGTGGATTTTCAATTAATTCATTATGTTTTGTTGATTTAATTTATAAAGTTCAACATGTTCTTTTAATTGTATGACAAGAGGACATTTCACTATTTAAATTATTTTCGAAGATACAGCTATTTTAGTGACGCAGATATCTAAAAATGGATTTTTCTCGGCGTTTTACTCGGAGTTTTACTGACCCCATTTATTTGAAATTTGGTGTAAACCTTCTCTATATACTCTTCACTCGTTCAATATAAAACTATAACAGAAGTTTGGTTTTTTCTATTTAAAAAGCCTTTGGCTAAAAAATTTTATATGACCTTTTGTACTATGCACGATAGCAGCACTACTCTGGATTAAACATTTTCTTATCTTTTTTCAAATTACTAGAAAGGTTGGAATGCCAACGAGGGCGCGCCATTTTTTTAAAACACTTCACTTTTCACTTCATCACGTTGCAACTTTGTGGACTTAATTTTTTAACTTTTTTCTTTTATGTGTTCTTTAAATATTAACAAATATCAAGTAGAAAAAAGAAAAGTAAATAAAAACAACAGTAAGTAAATTTTATATCTTACCTAAACTTCATGACTCTAGATTAGAATACCCTCTTATTTTAAAGTTCCAAATAAAGGCAAATATTAAGAAAAACAGGTTTTTTATGGCTAGTAATTTCGATAAAACTTCATTGACTATGGATAATAGATTTTTTATGCATTAAAGAGGAGACAGTTAAAACGTGGTTAGAAGTCGAACAGGAAGTTCAATCCTTAAGCTTCTCTTGAATTACAAACAACAAATTTCTCCTAAGAAAAAGACAGATCTAAAATTAAAGACCTAAAGTTAATAAAGCCCATTTGGTGAATTTCTATTCTTGATTTATATTTGATATATCTGCTCAACCATAACACTATTAAATCTTCACTTGTTTTGGAACATTTAACACAATTATTACGTTTTCAATCATGATCTGAATTTCTAAGGTACTGTTAAAACAGCAGTTCACAAGCAAAATCTTCTGAATTCAACTTGTGAATTACTCATAATGTTTGCTCAATATTTGAGTGATTGAATCTACTGCTTAAAGTAAACTTCAAGATATAAATCTTGGTTATTAATTATCCCCGATTAATTAATTAATAACTTAGGAGTAGTTGAGAAAAAGCCTACTTTACCAAGATGATAAGTTTCAGTTTTAAAATACTTTATTACTTATTTTTCCCCAAGCTTTTTACCGTACTATCTTGTGTTTTTAATACTAATCAGACCATAGATAATAGAAGCTATTTTTACTTCAAATGCAAATGGACTGTATGAACTAAACCATGAAAGTCATTTTCCAAATATTATTTTAACATAATCCCGATATACTAACCACATAACCTAATCATATAACTAACCTTCTAGGATAACAACAATTTCAAACTTCTCCTGCAATAAATCGCTAGCCGACAGACGATAGAACGGAGATTCCTCGTCAATCTTATGAACTATTGTCATCGGCCAAATAAAAAACAAATTCCCATCGCAACCATCAGCATTCACCAATAACTCGGTTTGGAAGTTGCTTAAAATCTACGACATAATTTTCTACTAAAATTACGAAACTTATGTGATGATACCATTATACCTCTCCTTCCTTGGTTTTCTTATTCCGAATGAGTTGTGCTCGAATACTTGCTCCGATGATGTGACTCTTTCTCATATCTCCTACACGAAATATGAGACACAACTGACCATCCCGTTGACATATAACAGCATTTCTGGAGAATTGCAATGTTTGAGTTCGTAGCTTTGGTCGAGTCATTTTAGCGAAAACGATTCCAACCTGTAATATTGCAAAAACGTATAAGATTACTTTGTTTATTTTGAATAAGTAAATTAAATATTATAAGTAAGTCTAAATAGCGTCGCTAAGCAAACCGACTAGAAAATTATAGGGTAAGGAAAGAAGAGACTAAGTTTTAAAACTTCAAGCACATTTTTCAAATTTACGTATATCATAGATCACCATAGAAAAAATATCTTCTCAGAGAGGAAAAAATATCACTCAGTTCCACTTGAGTATTTGCAATAATTTGATTCAAAATCGAACAAAACCAACAAAATAAAATACGCTCTCTTATTATGCAGTTTTTATTTGCAGTATCTGTAAAAAAATGTAAACATGGAGTGGATTAATTAAATAACCGACATTCTAGGTCTCCTGTTGACAATAGAAAAATCAAAATGTATAGCTAGTTTTTTCTTCTACGGTCGCTTTTACAACATTATTGTAGCAAAACTTATTCTGGTCCCTTTTGTTACAGGGTATGAACAAAATTATATAAACATCAGACATACTTTTATATAGATTATATTTTATATTTTATATAGATACTATGTATAACAAGCTATAATATGTTTAATAATAAGATATTGAGCTAGTACTCATTTATGAAACAACTGCAATTCTTCGCGGAAGATTGTCTAGAAGTGTGAATAGTTTCCAATTAATTGCTGTTCCATTCTTGTACTAAAACATCTGTTAATTGTCTCTCTGCTCTAAAACTCAACATAATGGTTCAATGGAATTTGTTTGATAATATTCTGATAATTCTCAAACCAAGACTGAATATTTTTGGCTGCATATATGGGTTCATTATCATCTTGCCGTCTTCGAATACATCAATATTTGCTAGTTATATGCTAGTCATAGTAATAACTTCATCATTGAGGACGTCGAGATATCAATTCGCTGTAATCTTGTCGACGATGTGAATGAGAAGGGCAGCTGAACACCACGATATTGCCGCCCAAATTATAACGGAATCACCATCATACTTGACTGTAAGAAGCTGGCAGTCTGAGTTGTAGGTTTCTTTTGGGGTTGTTCATACTTCACCCAAGCCATTTTTAGAAAACAATGTGAATGGTGATTCATCGAACCAAAACACATTCTTCCAATCATTAAATGTCCAGGTTTTATCATAGTTGCACCACTTATTTCGCAGTTTAAGGGTTACAAAGCTTACAAAGAGTTTTGCAATCGTAGCCCTTCTATGAATGTTAGCATTGCGGAGCTGCTGATGTACTATTTTTATTGAAACTAGTGCTATATAAGTTATTACTTTATCCACAATTATTTTTAATGCCCGTCAGTCTCTGTCAATTAACTTTGGGTTTCACCTACTATTCTCTTCACTGATCATGTTTTACCCTATTTTGTGTATGGATACTCTCACTCGTGAAATGCTAAACATAACCTACAATATTTGGCAGGTAAACTAAACAATACGTACGCGTAGTGTTATTTACACGGAAGGAGTGTCGCTAACATGCCAATTTGCATGGTGTCTATCCCCTGCGATGAAATATAATTTATGGATTAGATTGCATTTTTTGACATTTTAGCATAACAAGTTTTTTTCACATAAACTCTAAATTCATAAATTGTGTAACATCCTCAAAATACAGTAGCAAAAAAAGAAATTACATTTATAACCTATTAAAAAATTTTAATTTTACTATTCAGAATAAAGTAGTGTAACCAATTGAAGTATAACTACCGGTACATTAATATCTTTTTAGCTTGACAAACAAAAAAATGTGTCATTATTTACAAATCCAATTCGCCGCATAATATTATCAAAGTTATGTCACTGATTAAGACATAAATACATTCAGGAATAAATATTCAACATTTATTCAGGTACACATTTTGAGGTTTAACGACAACGACAATCATATTTTATGTTACTCTTTTTACTAAAAAAATTGTAAAAGAAATTATTTAAAATATTGTCAATCGATAATATTATTTTTTAAGTTTTTAAGCAATAATTGAATTTCATCTAGAAATTTAAGCCCTGCAAACTCATTATAACTAGCTAAATATTAACATTTTTGTCACTATTAAAAAAGCTGTTTAAACTTTAGTGAAAATGTTATATTAAATTTTAAATAATATATGCATAACATAATTATGTATATCACTCCTCGCAACTTAATTAGAACTAATTCTAGGTCCCAAAAATTTTAAGTGAATTTTCATAGTATTACTAAGGTTTGTGATTATTTTCAACTTATTCAAATGAAAGGCTGACGTTCGATTGGCGATCTTACGTAGTTATTCGAAGCAATTATTAGAATTAGAAAGCTTTGTATATGCTCTAAAATGCTTTTATATGGATTATAAAATATCTATATCATGCTATGTTTATGGATGGCACATGTATTATAATTCAAGATGTAACGCTACACAATTAGGATTAAAGGCACCATAAACTAACCTGGTATACAGAAATGTGGAGTTCAAAATGTACGAACACAAGAAAAATTTACTATTTGGGTAAAAACACTGCAATTCAGAAGATCATCAAAAGCAACGAAGCGAACGAAGGTATAGTCGATACTCAATATCGTTTATACAGGGATTGCAATAAATTTCCTCATCTTCCCGTTAAAATAAAAGTTTTCAAATAAATTAAAAATTGTAAAGTTCTAAACATTTCATAAATATTTTACATCTATATAAGACATTGTATTTTGTAAAAATAAAGACAGATAAACAAAATGTGACTTACCATAAATGCTTGTATAATCATTCCTGCTATACTCTGCAAACACATAATGAAAATTGCTTCGGGACATTCTTCTGTTGTGGTTCGTACGCCATAACCAATAGTGTGTTGAGTTTCGATTGAAAATAAGAAACATGAAGTAAATCCGTGAATGTTAAGAACACATGGAGTCCAATTTGAATCCTCTTGTTGGGAAGGTAGATGATCTTGTTCTAGATCCCCATGAGTAAAGGCGATTAACCACCATATTAGTGCAAAAATTAACCAAGAACCTAAAAATAAGTACAGTGAGAATTTAATGAAAAAAATAGGAACTTAAAAATGTAAAAAATAATTTGAAGCGATTTAAAGTACAAATAATATGATCTTCAAGAATTATTAATAAGATAATATGAATAAAAACCTTCAGATAGAGTGGAAAAAAAATCAATATTATATAATAAAAAACAAGCAATGTTTTGTGTGGTGATTACATAAAGAATAAATGGATTGAAACTACAACATGTAGGCACTGATATAAAATTTTTAACCATTATTTTAACTTTATAGATTTTAATTAATTGATATAACAGTTATGGTATGAGAAAAGAAATTAGTTTAAACAGTTGCATAATGGTTGATAATAGTTGAAAATAAGATCTGACGATTGAATTTAGTTCTCGCGTTTTAATAATACCTAATAATAATAATGTTTAGTTCCATTTGCTTTCAGGTTAGTGGTGTTCAAAACATTTCAAATTAAAAAAATTAATAAAGAAACTAGTAACATTTAAAGTGGTTTTCTTTCTTTTGTTCTGGTAATTTTGATTGAATACATGAGCAATCCTTTGGTTTCAGTAGAACAGAACTCACATTACAGAATAAATGTTTCAATCAAAATCGTAACAATTGAACCCGCGATGGAATGATGGCTCTTCTTCAAAAATGGTAAAAAAATGTGAATTATAATTTTGAAACTATATAACGTATACTTAAAATATACTAAACAGTGTAGATGTATTAGATTTTGTGTCCGTTATTTCATGTTCCGCGTACAAATTCTTCTTCTTAATTCTGGTACCTTGCTCTCAAGTTCGCTTAACACGTTCGCTGCCAATAACGCGCTAGCGCGTAATGGGTAGCTTTCATTGGACACCATTTACGTTCCAGCGCGTTAGATGTGCGGTGGTCTTTCTAAGCCTTGTATTTAATTCGACATTAGCAATATATTCGTATAGTTATATCAGCATTACCTAAAGCTTATAGGTGAGTCATTTACGTGCTTGGTTTCGATTTTTCCTTTTTGATTCATATGTATTACAGAATTGCATATGGTGGGAAAAAATGTCGATGTCAGTGCCCTCTCGGCCTAAAAGTGGAAAAATAGATATGAAACGTGCCCTAACTTTCCAATAAATATTGAGATAATCGTATTCCAAATTACGACTTTCGTTAGTCTGTCATAAAAAGGTTACCAAAGGCTCCATCCAAACCTACTTCCAGAGCGGTTATCAGCGAACATGTTTTGAAAATACGAGAGAATAATAAATTAGGAAAGGTAATGAGAAAGCAATGTAAAAATTGTTATTTACAAAAAAAAGGAAAGGCACTATTTATGTATGCAGTGCATGTCCTGGATATCCTGGAATTTTGTTATGCTATATTAAATTATATCTTCTAATCAACAATGTATTTTCCTGTTCTGTCCATTTTCATTCGCCACGCGCTCGCGCGTTATGCTCCCATCGATAATAAAATTTAACCACAGTGCCGATCACGTTCTGGCGCGTAACACAAATAAAATAAATTTTTGTCAAAAAATATTAAAATAGAGGAATAATTTATTGTTGTAATGAGAAAAAACGTAGTCGGCATCTAGGGTAAGTATTGAATCCCAGATCGGCAGCGAACGTGTTAAGCTTTCCTCTCGCCCTGCTCATTTCAGTCCTCACTTCCCAACTCTCGTACTCTGTCTTGTTTTTTCCATACTCCTTAAGCGCCACCTGAGCTGCCCCTTTCTATATATTTTCCTAGAAGTACTAAAGTTTATATTTTTTTTATCTTAAAGCCTCTTGTGGACTTGTTCATCCTTGTTACTTTTCTCACCATTCTGTGATAATTCATTTCAGCGGTTTAGTTCTTCTTTTTCTTTTTTCATATTATCATTCTAGAAGTCTATATATTATTTTATATATTTTCATTTCTCTTTTATTTCATATATCTTTTTATTAATAAAGTTACTCTTAATTGCGACGATGTATAAATCTATAGCTTTTCCTATTTTGTCATATTTACATCTTTTGGAGGCTTTCAATACTTTCAATTTTTATTCCCAGATATTTAAACCAATTTGCTTGTTTTATTCTGGTACTCCTTCAATAACATATCATTCCATACTCTCTTAGTACCGTTTTCTTAATCTGGTTAGGGATTTTCGTAGATGGCTTGGACTGTCAACTAGTTTATCAACAATATATCATCAGCAAAAGCTCCTTCCTACATTCCGATTCTTACGTATTTTTATACCCTTATACCTAACTGGTTATACCTAACTGGTATTATACTTTAATACTTACCTAAAAATCCTATGGCAAATATAGTGAGTGTCCACCTCCATTGGGAATCAACCAGAGTTGTAAATATATCCTGCAAATAACGTAAACGTCTCTTTGAGATTCTTGACTGGAGTATATTACAGTCTCCATTTTTAAAGACAGCTCGACGACGTAACTTCCTTACTGCGTTTGGACGAAATGATTTTCTGTAAGAAAGAAACAATTATAAAAAATATATTAAGAGATATATTTGAAAAGCTTATATATTTTTATTGCTTGCTATCTAAGTAGTATTGGTAGTACTATGGTGTATATGACAAGGGACAGCGATACATAAAAAAATGCAAACTACTTTTTTAGCGATATACTCAATATACCTTAAATTATTTTACTTTGGGTTAGAAATCTGTCTTCCAAGTTATTTTTGATTATCATTTGAAAGAAATAAAATACCTATAGATTTTAGACATATTTTAGACATTTTCAATATAATTTATAATTCTTTGCATTATTCTTTTTCGTAAAAAATGCAAACTACTTTTTTAGCGATATACTCAATATACCTTAAATTATTTTACTTTGGGTTAGAAATCTGTCTTCCAAGTTATTTTTGATTATCATTTGAAAGAAATAAAATACCTATAGATTTTAGACATATTTTTGACATTTTCAATATAATTTATAATTCTTTGCATTATTCTTTTTCGTATAAATAATTGTTATTGGCTATTACTTCCCCAATTATTTATGGCATCATTTAAACTTCATTTTTGAAAAATGTATTCGAGTAAGTTTTCACTGGGGCAGTAAGAATGCCTTTAAAAGTAACGTACATAGACAAAATGATATCATGTTTAAAATAACAAAATACATCCAATTTTTCAGAATCAGCGTTAAATAATCGCCACCCTTGAACAATCGAATTTACAGAATCACCACCGTATAAAACACATTTTATAAATAATTAGTTTTTAAAAATAAACTTCACGTTCGCCTTATAAAAAGATACAAGTAGACTATTGAAAATTATAATTTTGTATATTATATCAATAAAATCAATCAATAACATAAATACATGTAAATAATGTAAATCATTTAGTATCAAAAAACTAATTTGAACAGTTTCAGAAAAGTTCTATAAACATCACAGAAACTAAATATCATTTGCGTAATATGTTAAGTATACATTAATTTATTATTAAGTAATTACCCTTTATTTGACAAATAATTAATCATTTATTAAGTGGTTCCTACACTGACACTACATGTATAAACAAGCACTTAGACACAGCACTATGTGAGATAAACCACTAATTGGAGTTATTTATCAGAACTATTATTAATTTTCTCGTAAATCCATACACTGAAGGTTTAAAAAGTGCTAATTAACTTTTAATTGGTTTATATCAGATTTGTCTATCAAAAGATAAAATATATTTTCCACTATATGAAAGCATATGTGTCAAGAGTAATGATGTAATACACAGTATCGTTTTTGTTTAAAGTACTAATTGAATCGTCGGTGATAATGAACAATCGTAACTTACACAGAGGTAAAATAATAAACATGAATAATGTAGATCATTTGTCCGCCAGAGGAGTCAACAAAGCATAACTAAAACGATTGAATAATAATTTTAGAACACACTAACTCAAAATAATCAGACAGTCGAAATATTTCGAAGAATATATTATTCACATTATTTCCTTTCTTTGTTCTTTGCAAAAAAACTTTCAGATGAACTAGAAGTTAGTGAAAAAAGAATAGGTCTAGCCGACTTGCGAATAATCCCAATTGAAGTTATATACCTATTAGATGAATTTAGTTAAAATACCATTGATAATCCGTTCACTCATTATGGTTTGGATAGGTTGCAAAAAATATATATCTGAGCGTATTTTATTTACCAATGAAAAGTAGGATATACTTCGACAAACACGCAAGGCAATAAATGCATGTTTAATATTCTTACATAATAAAACTCGGACACACGTTGCGATAAAGGTAAAAATAGCAGTATTTCAATGAAATTCCTGCGTACGCACGATATATTCACAGGACATCAGATTATCAATTATATATTATATAGATACGTTATAGCTCAGTTTTTCCAAATTTCAGAAATGCTGAAGAAGTTTTCAGACCGGTAATGGATATTATCTATTTATGGATAGCCTCAAAACATATTTCATATTATTGACGCAATATCATCAGAAAGATTAGAGTGAGTTGAAATAGAGAAAGGACAGAAAGGGAGCTGAGAGAGAATAGTAGAAAATAATTTCAAATATTTCAACATAACTTACCCTTCTCAGCAGATTTTTTATTGCATCTTACATTGAATCTTAATTTACACATTAATTTATTGCTATTGTTCTGTTCTATTTACCTAAATACATAATCAAGATAGGAGAGATACATCAGTATGTATATCGTAGATTGAAATTATACTTTATATATTACAAATATACTTTATAATTGACGGATAAACCAATCTCTTTGATTTTAACTCAAGTAGGGAGTATCTTTTGGCTAATCAGTACATTTCTTTGATTTTGAATCTGATCTGCTGCTCTGTTTGTTTAACGGGATTTAAAAAATTAATTGATGTTTCCAATTTAACTTCAAAATAGATGCTCGAAGTTAATTTACTGATACTATTTGAGAAATCGAGCATTCTTCAACTGATATAATTAACTTTTTATCATCGATTCTAAGCTGATTTTTCGAATATTTAGCTCACTTGTGGATCTAGACCGTTGGCAGCAACTTGTACTTTTTACAAATATAGCTCTAGGTTGAGTTCTCAAATGCCTCTTCAAATTAGTAAATCATAAAAATTAGTAATCTGATAATATTATATTTCTAGGGATTATATTTAGGTTCCACACATTAATTGCCCTTTATATTACCAATCTAAAATTTTTCCTAAACAAAAAATAAATCAACTATCCCATAGGCTAGAAATCATACTAACGAAACAAAAAATATCATCATACCAGCATTGCCTCATATTTTTTTACATATGTCGAGTAATTTATATATATATATATATATATATATATAACATAAGAAGAAGAGGAACTAATACTAAGAATTTATAATAAATATAACAATAATAGACTGAATCAGCGATATTGCCCGTCATATCACACAAAAGAACAAGAAACAAGACGACAAACAATTAATAAGTAAGGAGTAATAATCATTATAATTTTTAATTCATTAAATAACTTTTGGTATAAAACGCGACGAATCATGTTTTCTCAAATAAATTATCTGTAATATAATTTTCATCACTCGTTATAACCTACATAATTATAATATATTTATCAGACATGACTAAAACAATAAAATTATGTTAAAATGTTAAAACTAAACAATGTTATTGTTTAATAGTCGAAACTACCAAGGTTAAAAAATATGGTTCTCTAAAGAGGGCCTTTGCATAACAACATTGCAAACAAAAATCAAATTAACAAATTACAGACACATGAAACTACAGACACTTAAACAATAATATGTTTATTTTAACTAGACAATAACTTCACAACAGTTTACTATGACTATATAAACAAAGAAAATTTAATTTTTAATTAACAACATTTAAGGATTGTCATAAAACTAAATCTAATATTTAAACAACTGTTAACAAACCTAACCAGATTTTAACCTCTTCCATTGAGTATTATAGTTATTTAGTTTACACAGAAGCTATTCAGGAAAGGCACAAAATAACAATTTCGACATTAATTATTTTTATTTTTTGATTTCACGAAATATACTGCAAAAGCTCATCAAACGCTTTTAAACATTCATGCCGATTTCATTTACTGCTAGGCAATAAAAAAGGATTTTTCGGCGGCGTATCGTGTCAGACGATGAAAAGTTTAGGCTGGGATTAGCAAGGTATAGCTGCTAAATACATATACAAGCACAAAATAATGTGAACACCATGCAATATAGTACCTCTTGTTGGATTTTGGCAAGACTGCTTACATTTAAATAAAATGACGCATATGTATTGCACAATTTACATGCCAATGATTGTATATTCTATTTCAGCACTAATATAAGTTTTGTTTTATGACCGTTAAAACATCACTGGCCAGATTACCACGAATAAATATCTCGACATCCTCAATGATGAAGTTGTTACTATGACTAGCACATATAACATTAATATGACGAGCATCAGAATATCTTTAAACATCTTCCACGACCAGCGTACTCCCTAGACATTAATAGAATTGAACCGTTATGGGCAGTTTTACAGCAATGAGTGATTTCCGAAGCAAATGAACGCCGTTGGACTATTCAGACACTCTACTAATTTATTTCACAAAGAACTGTAGCTCAACGCAGTTAATAAATAAATATTGTGTACATGCCAGGTATTTATATTATTTTCTTCACCCCCTGTATATATATACAATGGAAATATGTCAAAAATAAGCTGTCTAGTAATACGTCAAGAGGATTTTCTATTTAAATAACATATGTTATCTGTATTGTTGATGGGTAACTGATTTATAACAAATAAAGACGTCATACACACATGTTTCACATTGATTTAGCAAGACGACTGTTTACAG
Source organism: Rhynchophorus ferrugineus (assembly GCF_030347505.1). Lineage (NCBI taxonomy): Eukaryota > Metazoa > Arthropoda > Insecta > Coleoptera > Curculionidae > Rhynchophorus > Rhynchophorus ferrugineus. Next base: position 51,403,251 of record NW_027472580.1, read on the forward strand.
TCGAATTATCATATCTATTTGAAGTTTACATAATTTGCATTAAAGGTGTTTGCTTCCTGAGGCGCAAATTAATGATAGTGAATTGGTCACCATTTTAGTTCAATTATCATTTCTTAATTTCACTTTGACGGTGTTAACATATTACTGTTGTCCAAAAAGACAAATTATAACAATATACGCTTAGTAGTTATTAATAACTTTATACGATGTAATTTTCGTCATAAAATATATCACTGGAATAATAGTGATTGAGTAAATTAACATTACCTTAAAATAAAAAAAAATAATTCTATAACCATTAAACATTAGATATCTACAAATTCTTGCTTTACTCTTTTAATATAAGATACTCGTTTTGCATTTTTAGCGTCAATCATTTATTTCTACTGACTAGCCAGTGACTTAGAAACCATGTCAGATATTTAATATCCTGTCTTTTCCTTATTATAAAAATATCTCGTTTATAAGAACTCCAAAAAAAACAAGAATAGGAATTTTTACATTACTAGATCTCTGTAAATCCAAATATTTATTAGCCATAAAATATTAATTGTCCATAAAATATAAAAATTAATAAATATACTTGATACTAGAATGCGTCGTAAATTATTGTGAAAACCGCATATTAATAGATTGGGAAAAAATTATATAAAAAATTAATTACTTTAAATAATACGGATCGCTGTCAAACATACGCTTTTATCTGTTATAATTAGAGACAAATATACTATGAACCATTATGACCTGAAAAACCATAAATTAACAACTAATAAATTCAAATTGAACTTATCCAGATAACTGGTCTGATATTACATAATAAAATAACTATATAAATCAGCTAAAAAATTAATTCAGCTAAATTAATCCATCATATCATATCATATCATGGCATACTATTGAGTAGTACTTTCAAATAAAACTTTATTTCCAAAATGCGCATTTTATGAATAACAAAATTGTTGAGAAATTAGGTATTGAGATTGACAATATAACGTACAAAATAGTGACAGATAGCGTACACAACTGAAAATTGGTCCATTGGCAGCGTAAAAACCCGTTAAACAGTAGAAGATCCGACATGTCAAAATTTATGACAACTAAATAGGTTTGCAACAACGTACAAAGTCGATATAGTAGATATCAGAGTATTAGAGAGAATATAAAAATGGGAACGACAAGTATTAAATATTATCATCAGAAAAGGGACAAGAGGAATTAATTTGAACATTATATGATGTATATATTAAGTATTTTAAAAACTCAAATATAGACATCACTGGTAATTGAAATAGTGCAGGAAGTTTAAACTTTATGACAGCCAGATTCAACCCTTGTTCAAAGTAGCGGACGCACATAAATAATTGTACATGTTTTCCGTAAAACCATTGTATTTAATTAGTATATTTATCACCATCATTATCAAGGAAACATTTTAAAATGCCAATGATCTATAAAAAGCTCTATATAGGCATTTTTAAATGAAACAGTTTCACTTTTGAAACACAAAACAAATATATGGAAAAATTGTAATAAACTGCGAACTAGAATAGATTAAAGTATACTGAGCATTGCATACATTGTTATTCTTCTAAGTATTACCCATTGCACACATTAATTCTTCCTATCTAGTCGGCTTGGTGGCCCAGTGTTAAAGGCGACAGAACGGTCTTCCTACTGTTGCGATAGCGGCAGGTTCGGGGCATGGTCGTAAAAACGTTAAGTATGTTAGGGTAAGACCGGATGTCTTCTGGAATGATTGCTAAAGTTGGTCACTCGCCAGTCGGTAAGCTTAATGCTGAGGACTGTGATTGGGAGCCCACGTTAAACTGTAAGTCCAGCCCAGATAAACCCATAGTTGGTAAAAAAAGACTTTAAAATATATTAAAAACAAAAAAAAACTTTCTATCTTATTTAAATCATATATATAAAAAAACACCACATCTTTGAGGATCATGAAAAATAATTTAGTTTTTAAATATCGCCATAAAAATAATAATATTGATTACCTATTGAATTGAACGGAATTGGTAAAATCTATAGCATATGTTAGTAAAATAACAATATAAGAGAAATCGAAAAAAAATGTTATTAACATAATAAAATACAGATAAAATATACAATATAAAATGTAATCAATATAAATATAAAAATATTACATATAAAATCGAGTGATATGAATTATGACAAAATTAAAACATCATAATAGGAATCGAATAAACAAATGATAGAATATGATGATTTATGTCGACCGGTATCAGAGTAAAAAGAAAACAAGACATGACAGTCATAGGATCAATCAAAAACATTTATAAGTTCAATCAAAAGCCAAACCTAAGAGTTATGTTGCAGACGTATAAGTTTCACCATTTGTTATAACATAAAACTTAAAATTTAAACACAAATCTACAAGTAGTATTGAACTGCTGCTAAATTAACTTGCCTGCTAAATGAACTAGGAGATGTTGGAGAGCCCTTGCCATAATAATAAATTCCAGGAGTATAATTACCATTTGGAGTGACTGGTGAATTATCATCAATCAAATATTTTTTATCGTTCAATTTCTCCATGGTATCTGTTAAAGTCAAAAATTTTGCAGTCAAAAATAAATCACTATTCACTATATTTACAAATTCAACAGTTTCTCCATCTTTTTTCGCACTAACTTTACACAACGAGATCGATCGGTTTTAAAACCTTTTCTGGGATATTATTAATTTTCACCTAAGTGTTAACCAGAATTAATTTGTCTCTGATAAACATAATAGCTTCGTACCATTTGTTGCTAAATCTTGTCTGAAGTTCTACGATAAAATTTATGATTTAGTGTGAATTTCCTATTTTTTGTCTGTTAAATAACATGACGGTTTCTTATCATTTTATCGTTTGTCTTCTATTTGCTCTTAGTATCAGCGCGTTCTTTCTTTTCGCTTGTTTACATGTTTATAAAGATAGGGCTTATTACCAGTCAAAACTGCATATTTTACGTAGAATTTGTTCGTTTTAACTGTTTTACAGGGTCGATCGTATACGTATAATTTAAGTAAATATATAACAATATGATGTTCCTATTAATGGAAAGAGCGTAATTCGTTAAATAATAAATATATTTCTATAAATGCAGTGTGAATTAAATTACGCCTGCTATTGTGACCTAATGCAATCAATTCCTTGTCGCGTTCCAAAATTGTTTAAGAACGATTTAAAGCTGTACTAAATTTATTTTTAATTGTAATATTTGCAATACATCACAAAATGTTCCTATTTTCTTGTTTTTTTTTTCCTCAAGAATAATAAACCTGCGATAACAAATTTCCAATGCTAAACGTGAGAATATATATTTTTGTCAAAACCAACGAAACAGTGTAACAACAATGGCATTATACCATGAAAAGGATACACTACCAATTACAAAGGATACGCAGTATACAAGACCCCAAAACTAAAACCCTCAAGAAACCGAAATTTTATTGTCTAAAAATATAGAAATCACCAAAAACTATAACGAGAAACAAGTCAGAACAATATCGTTGAAACATATAACCAACCTATGAGCCAACCATGATCAACATGATCAATGTGTTTAGTGAATTCCAGACTGAAATGGTGGAATCAGTTAGCGAACAAGTTTAAAAGAATTTACAAATGGTTTACGAAACATAATAGAATATTATTACAACAATATTGAGGCAATAATACTGAACAGTGTTGGAGAACATGGAAAGATTGAAACGAACAACATCACACCAACGTATATAGTTTACAAATATTAGTCAAATATTCAAGTATACATTTAATTTTAATTTGGGAAATATGTATTGATGTGTTTATGCCGTGTTTATACCCCAAATTAGTCTAAAGAAAATACCGCAAGAAAGTAGTAAAATGGTATAGTAATTGGGCTATTTTCTTTCCTCATAAATCATTCCGAAGGCTCAGGAGCTGCAGGTTATTAGAAATCTTACGACCTTGGAATATATCAAATTTTACATCTAGCATACGAAGTACTCCACATCTAGCAGCAGTGAAGATAGAACTCAGATAATCGAAAAACTAGCATTTCGAACAAATAGCCACCGTAACTATTTCGAGAAAATTACCAGCCAACGATACTCAATATTTTGTAGCCTAAGCATTGAAATTCAAAGACTTTGACCAATACATTTGCTTAGTTTATAGATATATTAAAACAGGGGTTCAATAATTTAAGTAATTAAAAGTGATTTGATTGATGACAGTTTGGCTATATCTGGTCCACCTGATTTTGCTGAAAATTTTTGTTGTATGTTTAGGTTAAAGTGGTTGTTGTATAAGAGTTTGACCGTTTAATTAATCACCGAAGGCTCAAGAGCTGCAGGTTATTAGAAATCTAACGACCTTGGAATATATATATATATATATATATATATGACCGTTTAATCAATCACCTCTTATTTCCTTAAAATAAAACATTTTAAATTAAATAAAAGTTTTAAAACCTTTTAGTTTTAATTAAATAAATAGGATTCCAGGGAGATCTTAACTTCTTTTATCTTTTGAATTCATTTAATTAACCGAAATCAAATTAATTATCAAGAAAAAAGACTCAGTTACTGGAAACATTCATTGCTACATATAAGTTGAGTTCGGGCAACGTATCACCCCTGAAGCTGTAAGGTCACATCCACGTATTAAAGACGCTCAAAGTTCCTTAGCGATAATCAATTCCAATTAACAAACATTCAAGCTATGAAAAGCACCCTTAATCCGTAGATTATCAGCATAAGCATCATAGTTCAAGTTGTAAGGCCACCAAACGCGAGTTGCAGTAGTTCAATTTATCATCCGTAAAATATTGAAATCTATTGGAATATTGGAATTGAAATATTGGAATCTGGAATTGAAATATTGGAAATGGATATTTGAGTAGAAACAATGACATATCGAACATCATTATAAGCTAATTGGCAGACGAAGGTACAAGGAATCCTCAAAAATAATTTTATTAGTACTATAGTATGTTCAGATGGTGCCATGACCTAGTATATCCTTGTAGCCGTTACTTCAGGAGAGGGTCTTATATCGGACGACTGTTATAACACTGGCTACAGTTGTGTATTGAAGGAAATGAGATGTCTGAGAATGAGAATAACTAAGAGGAATATGCATTGTTTTCTATTAGATAAAAACCCTCAGTGTCGTTTTTCATCGCCTTTCAACAAATCCACTCTTGCTTTCTTAAAGTTTAAATTAAACGGTTTTGTTGTAGCCCCATTGATATTTCATAAGTAATGCAGACATTTTAACCGTCACATTTAATAGCGTATTTAAATGATATTTAAAAAGGATATATTATATAATATACAAAAACATCTGAGAGGATATGGTCTAAAACAAGATGAAACACACGTAAATCGAAATAAACATGCTTTCGCTCTTATCAAGCAAGCAACGAGGATAACGAGAGTGCAAAACTGCCAAGTATTATATAGGGGTACATTGAGATTTTAACAGGACCAAAAATATACGATCGTGACAATTACCTGACAAGTATGGAGAACTGCGTTGACCTTGAAAAATCTGGAAATCAAGATTTTATACGCGTAAGTTTAGCGAAATAAAAAAGTTACAGTTCTTCCTCCCTAGAAATGCCAACAAACCTGGCTACATAAATATGCGTTTAATTCAACGTTCTGTGTAATGACAAAATAACCTGATGAAGGAGAATCGCCATAAAATGCAATATAGCCATTTAATCACAAGAGTTATTATTCCAACTAAATATCGAACAATCTGTTGACAACATTTCTAAATCTAACCCGTCGATTATCACGACTAACAAATCGTATAAAAGGTAAACCTCTATTTAATCCACATTCATTCATCAGTCAATCTCGTTTTTGTCAATACCATATCTCGTATCAAATTCGAAACGATAAATCCTATCAGAAATCTCTGCATAATATTCACCATTTGTGTCGATTTATATCTATTTAATCTTAACGAGATACATATTTACGGATCAAATTGCGCAAGAAAGTAAAAAAATATGCCTGTATTTTTTAATTCAACGTATATCCCCTCCTACATCTCAACAATAACCTTAGAACTATTTTGGCATTGCTGATGATTGGTATAACACCAATGCCACCAAATCGCTACAAAACAGTTTTAAGTGACAATTATTTAGTAGTTAGTAGTAAAATATATATTCAAATTTGTAAAATATATTAGATGAGCCTAAACCATTTGCTGGTGGTTATTTATAATATCAATTATCAATCATTTTCAATTCAAATAAAATTATTGTATTGATACTGGAAAAAATATTTACCATATCTATTGGCATATACTACGTCATTGATTTGTAGTTTGGATTTTGTTTTTTGTTAATAATAAGGTTACATTGACAAAATGGTCATTTTCTGCGATCATGAGCAAGTAATAACAGGCCCAGACAAATAGACGCCGATAAATATTTAGTTTAGTTTGCGATAGTTGCCATATTCCTTTCTAAACCATTTAATAGTTCTGAACAAACCATAGTTTTCTTGATTTGACCTGAAATATAAGATGTACTTTTCATTAAATCACAATATATTACTGAAGTTTTCTTTTTTGCATGGAGAGCTATGAAACCACTAAACCTCACTTTACAACGTTATTTTCCATATAGTCGGTTTTGAGTACAATTATTAAACAAATAGATTTTAGTTGAGTGTTGCACCATTAAAACGAGTTCCATCAATCCAATTTTAAGTAGTTAAAAAAGACAAAAAGTCAAAGAGCCTCAAGCTCATTAACATATTAATATGTAATTAACATTTCTCTGGTATATTATGTTTTATTTATGTAAAAATATCAAAATTACTAAAATATTGTTCATATATTTTTTCTAACATTAAACCATTCGATAGTGACTATTTATTGTAACAATTATCAGATTAAATTTTTATTTAATTTGAATACAATTACTAGAAAAAATATTTGCTCACACCATTTATATAAAGATATGTTATAAACGCGTCACATCGCTATTGTATTGAGGTCAGACGTAAATCCTGTAGTCTATGAAATCATATCAACGATATCCTATCTAAATCTAACATTTAATGTGCTTAAAGCTGGCCTATATCTGCTAAATTCGTGATATTAAATTATTTCGTTTATTTAGTGTTTTCAGCAGTAGCTCTGTTTTATTGTTTCTTGACGTGGCATTTAATTGCTTTGGACAATGCACTAATTGTTCATTCAAACAGCTTGTAGCGAAAATGTTATTCAGCTAATCAGTACTAGTGCTGTTACGTTACTTAAATCAAATATTTAAGTAACATAACAAGTTCATGTTGGTTCTCCAATATGTTTTAGAGTAAGTACTTTCTATACATTTTTTTAACAGTAGGTACATATTTTACATAACCAACAAATATTAACTCAAATCCATTGTTATGTAATTTATCTATCACTTCTTTTTCTTTTTCTAAGCAATTCGCCGATAGTACTATAGATAATTTTAAAACATACATATACAACACATATATATGTGCAGTTAATATTTGATTAATGATAGATTCTCCAGGGTTAAATTAAACTATTGTGAGAAAATAAATAACTTCATTTAATTGTACACCTCAAAATAATAGTTTGTACATTTCAACAGAAACTTATCTAAACCCACTCTAAAACTTTAATAATTGAAATTATTATATTTATTATTAATACTGAACTCCAAAGAACCATTTTGACCTTGTAGTATAGAAAAATGTATATGAACAGAAATATAATTGATTAATACAATGAGTATTGTTACTAAACAGAGTAAGTATAAACTAATGGTATCTCGTAGGTATATACTTAGTAATTATTGTTATGTAATTTATATGTTAGTTAATTTCTATTGTATATACCCATAAACCATCGCATACAGTACGACTTCAACACCGCATGTATACATCATGAAGAAACAATTATCGTCTCTTATATAGCTCAATTCACTATAACAATTTATTTATAGTAATTTTTCCATATGTCTATACCACATCTAGGCCTATTGCACTGCATTTCACATGTTCACTATCTCTCTACAATATCAATCAGTATTATCCTGCATAGTTAATATGCAAAATTAACTGAAGAAGATATATCAGTAATTTTAACACAATAAATACTCAATACGTATCACTAAGACAATTTATTGCAGATAAGGACAAGAGCACTATTATAATCATCACAATAGATATTTGGTAACCATACTAGACATAAAATGTACATTTGTTAACATTTTGAAGTCCAATTTGGATTAGCGTGTATGAGAATTTTGACGAACTTCTCTGTTTTTCCACTAGCCATTTCAAAAGCCTCCACTGCATCCTCCATCTTAAAGTGATGAGTGACCATTTCTTTTGGATCAACTTTACCGCAACTGACCAAATCAATAGCGGTTGGATAATCGTTCATATATCTGAAAGAACCTAATATGTCTATCTCTCTGCTAACACATTCATCTATCGGTATCGGAACCGGACTATTCGTTGGATTTCCAACTAAAACTACTTTTCCCCCAGATTCGGTCAGTTTTATCGCGGTTTTCAAAACACTTTCGTCACTGCAGGCGTATATGGTGACTCTGGGTCGTTTACCTTTCAGCGCTTTAAGCAGCAAGTTCATCATCTCGTCCTCGTTCAGTCCAGCTACTTTGACAGCACAATCGGCTCCCATCTCGTCGGCTTTATGGAGTTTAAAATTGGTAATATCAGTGATGACAATTGTTTGAGCTCCATATGCCCGTGCTGTCATTAGGGAAACAAGTCCAATAGGTCCTGCGCCCAATATTAAAACAGTATCACCCGAAGTTATGTTGGCTCTTTTGCAGGAATGTACACTAACAGCAAGAGGTTCCATTAAAGCCCCCTGTTCCAGATCGACATTCTGCGGAAGTTTATAGCAAAAACGTGCATCGTGTGCCCAATATGTAGCCAAATTCCCATCGTGTGGCGGTGTGGCACAAAAGAACAAATCTTGGCATAAATGATATCTTCCTGTAATAGAAATAGGTTACTATCACCAATTCAAGCATCATAATAAAACCAAAAGACATAATTAAATAAATAATACAATAATTTTTAGAAACAACTTATTTTTCTTTTTTATACATTTAGAGTGATTTAAAATAAAATTACAGACAAGGTATTCCATCATAAAATCTAACTTGAAAGTTCCTCTAAAAAATGAGAAGTCTTTTATGCAGTAAAATATTATTAAATATGTCCATAAAGCGAATGTAGAAGTTCATAAAGCTAATTTTTATGTATAATAGGTAATATATATGGCAATAACCAGCATGATAGTAGGGGATAGACAAAATATTATGAACACCATGCAATATCGTACATCTTGTTGCATGTTGACACCACTGCTTCCCGGGTGCCAACATAAATCAAGATCTTGTAGGTTATCTTCTGCTACTATTGGGTGGCATGTGTGAAATCTGAGACTTCAAAAGAGGGCAAATCGTTGATTACTGGTTAACAGAAGCGTCTGTAACAGAAACAGCTCTGTTGTTTAACGTTTCTCGAGTGACAATATCCACAATAATGGCATATACAAAACATTACAAGACATGATGGACAGAGATCAACGAACATTAAAATGGTTTGTGGTCAGACATTGTGGAACATAAGAAAAAGAATAAATAGAAAGTGACAGCTAAGCTCAACACTCACTTGAGTAATAGTGTTTCGATAAAAACAGTAAAAGGGGAGTTCCACAAAATTAATATTTATAGAAGGGCTGCAATAATGACACCCTTTATAATTGAAGCTTATGATGCCAAACTGCGAGAGAAGTGGTAACTCATAGTGGTATCATAAAAGCTGAACACTTGATCATGGGAATAATGTAGTATGGTCCGATGAATTATCGTTTACATTGTTTCCCACAAACTGTCGAGTTTATGTATGGAAAACCTCGAACGATCCTACGATCCTTCTTACAGTCAAGCATGGGGGAGGTTCCGTTAAGATTTTCGCGGCAATATCGTGGTATTGAATTGGTGGCTTCATTCATATCACTGGCCGCGTAAAAGTACTTTCTATGACTAGCATATTGCCATAGTTGAAGACGTATGGAGAGGCATGTATTGAGTATAGCCTGTGGGGCAGATTTTCAACTCCAACATCAGAGAAGGAATTTAAAAGGATATTTTGGTACCAGAATGGGACAACATTCTGTCAAAAACTATTCAGATATTATACGAATCTTAAATTTTAATATATTAATAAATATTATAAAAGTAATAAATAAACGTTGTGTATATGACAAGTAATACATATTATTTTGTCCACCCTCTGGTGCTAGTTTTTCACTTTCCCTACATAATTTCAATTGTTTTCTTTCAAAAATTGTTGTCTACTTTTCTACATACAAAAAAAACAAAGATTATTATTCAAAAATAGTGTAAATATTCAGAAAGAACACTGGTTACCGAGTTTTAAGAAGTGTGGTTTTTCTAGACCTCAATATAAAACACAATCAAAAACCGTCGTAAAATCGTAGTAACTTTCAAGGCATTAAACTTGAATAACTACACACATCTTGTAAACATTATGCCACTAAGTCAAGGTTCACACACATTCCGAAATTTCACGTCTTCACACACATGATAAAAAACTTTTCTTAACACATATATAAATACAGCAAGCTTCCAGTTCCTATCGAAACTTATGTAAGAGAACTAGAGCGGCAAATCGAGATCCAAAATAACATAATTTTAAATAGGCAACCATGTACTTCGAAAAACCAATATACATTCTCCGAATTTGCAAATATAATCATCATTTCTAGTCGGTTTTTGCCATACCATACTATTTCCAAAAATTCTTCGATTGGTAATTTGGATTGGTCCTTATTGCATTTCCTGAGGTAAATTACCAACCCAACGATACCGAATGCTAATAAAAATGTTTTACCAGTGCACGATAGATATAAAAAGTAATAATGAGACCTTGAATAAAATTTCCAAGTGACAGCATAAACCCAAACAATTGCCATCAAAAATAAATATATGTGCTCAAACTCAAGCCGAACAATGAATGATGGCATTTGAAGTGTTTTGGATAATAAATGTCTATTATAGAAACATAGGCGCAACAATGTAATTTCACAATATGACAACTTTCGAACACACCTCCCAAAATCCATGAAAACCTATTAGAAGTGCTATTAAGTATTAAAAAAACAATAGCAGCCAGCAATCAAGAATATACTTATAAATATGGACAGAAATAGCACTAAACTTAGGTATGTACGTATATAATGTATTTGTAAAAAATTGCATTGATAGAAAATTAAAAATAATTTTTGAAAAAATAGAAATAATATCTAAGAATTAACATATAACAGTTCCAAGATTACCTGTTTCACAAAAGTGACATTTTCCGCAATTAATCTGAGGTTCTACAGCAACTTTATCACCAGGTTTCAAATTCTTAACATCCTTTCCGCATTTTATAACAGTGGCAGATGCTTCATGGCCAATTACCATGGGCTTAGTCAATACAAAAGAACCAACTCTGCCGTGATCGTAATATTGGACATCAGAACCACAAATTCCCACCACCTCCATTTGAAGTAATACCTTCAACAATATCAACATCCATTCTATATATAAGTTGTTATATAAAAACACACATTATTGGAAAATGGTTAAAAGTTATAATACTGAATATAAAAAAAATTAAACCAATACCACTAAACCTAACCAATAGACTATACTGTACAGTACAAAATAAAATAAAATATATTATTATATATTATTATGGTATATAATTTATATACCTCATGATCCTTAAACTTCGGAAACGGCCTTAGCTCGATTCTTAAATCTTTGATACCGTGTAAAACAACAGCACAATTATCTTTCTCATCACAATCCCCAGAATAATTGCGTTTAAAAAATGCGTTCGCACTGTAGCCGAAATTATATAAAATATTTCTGTTGAATCTAAAACATTCCTTCTTGATGGATTTCAACTGCAAATTTCTAAAATACTGCAAAATGTTAGCCATGATATCACTAAACTAAAATTTTTGACATTAAATGGCAAAACAGCTGACAAATGTCGAGAATCTCAAATATATCCTCTTTTGACAGGTAATCCGTACACAAATATATATTTTTTTCAAAACTTATCTAAAAGATGTCAAATCAATTACCTATACTTATTTTATCAAAGTGTAAACTCTTAGTAACATCTCTATATTAAATATATAAAGAGGAAATCCGAAACGTGAGAGAAAGGTTCAGATATACAGTGAAATAACGGCTAAATATAAATAAAAAAATTCAATTGATATGAACTCTTAATCGATAAATCAATACGATGAAATAGAGCAGATGAAACAAGTAATACAGAGAGAAAAGGAAACGATGTAATAACTAGGCAAACAAAAATACTATTTATAATAATATTTATGATGATATTTGTTGCAAAATAAAATATAGTAGACACAACACAACAAACAAACAACAAATCTACAAAAATAGTAACAGAAATACTAATGATTAATAATAAATTTGGATGAAGTAGAAATGTACTAAAACCGCATTAAATAGAATCAAGAAGATAAGGAAACGAAGCAATTAATCCGGATAAATATTTGATCGTTTATGGGGAGGAAGGAAATTTAAAAAACAAGGGAGAAAACTGAAGATAAATAACAAGAAGATAGAAAAGAATAAAGATGGGAAGGAGAATGGTAAAGTGGGGGGGGGGGCAGACAAAAACAAGAGAATATAAAATATGAGAGTAAAATACAAAGAAAACAAACAGTAGTGGTTAGAGAGTTTTTCGCCAAAAATTTACGGGAGTTAGAGTAAAAATGACCAAAAGAACACTAGTGGTAAAGATTTTAACAGAAAACTTTTCCAAATGGCCAAGATGAACAAATAAAACAAATTAATACTGAATTGATTAACAATGACGACAAATGCGAATCAAAGTACAAAAGAATATGATAAAGGAACAAAAATTTCGGGTTACGTAAAACCTACGAATTGTTTGAATATATAGTTTATTCGCCAGATTTAGTACGATCTAACTTGTGAACCTTCGTCGCCACAAAAATTATTTCGTAAAGATTTATTTCAATCAAACAACAAGATGTTACTATACAAACCTTCCAGAAAACTCCTACACTAATGGGATCTACAGATTTGAGTATTTTCGGAATAAGAGTATTAATGTGAAGGAAGTTAAATTCCTTTTCATTACCGCAAACTTTTTGAATTCATAATTGGATTTGTCTCGGTCGTAGTTGCATATTGAATCCCCCTATTTAAGTTGAAAGTGTTGAAGAAAAAATAAATTATGAACTCTTATCTGGAGATTTTTAATGATAGCCAAAGTAACCCACATCTTTATAGTAGGATATTCTATGAAAATGTCAAACCAAATAAAATATTCTCAAATAATTGTTGTCTTATTTAATTGAATATATTATCTGATGACAACAAAGTCTATTAACCCATTTTCTTGGCTTTATTTGACATGTATATTTAAAGGCATTATGTTTTGTGGGTCTTTAAAGAATGATGGACCTGGCCAGCTAATAGGAAGCAAATTAGTCCATGTTTATATATTTTAACGCCTATCAATAAATATCATGGCAGGCCCCGGTTTTCATTATCTTAAATACCGCTAATATCCATATATCATTTTCGATACCACCACTCCAAAATCCACATAAAAATGCCAATATTACAGAATGATATTACAAATTAAAGTTAAATTTTATGTTACAAAATGATTAAAATCTAAAAATAGATACTAAATTGACGTGTTTCTTTAAAATTACAATAGGAATTGATACTAGAAAACTGAATCTAAACTAATCGGATTTATAAATTAATTTACAATAGTTGGTGTCACTGTGTGTTAAATCGCATAGGGTACATTTGTAAGCAATTTCATGTTGAAGCCTTAGTTAGCTTAGTTGAGCTTCACTTTTCAGTATATATAATTTCTTCGTCTAAGTGTGAACAAAACATTTTAGTGCGTTTAAAATATTTGCATTTATACCGAGTAAATTGCATTTGCGAGAAGTTTTTTTTTTTAATGGCAGAAGGTCATTGAATACTATGGGAAGCTTGTGGCATCCATATTCCGTAGATATCAACATGTAAATACTAGACTCAACGTTTCAAAAGTGGATATTTACGTCGAAGAAAGCATTCTAGACCACCAAAAACTTGAAGAGGATGGTTTGAAGGCATTACTCGATTAAACCATCAATGGTGATCGTTATCTACTACAATTTATGCGTTTGAGACGAGCTCTGCGCAAAAAACGGCCTGTATGCCAGCAAAGGTACGACGATGTTATTCTTTATCATGTTAACGCTCGACGACATGTTGCAAAATAGATAAAAACATACTTGGAAACATTAAAATGGGAAGTGTTATTCTACCCGCCACATTCTCCAGACTTTGCCCTTCTGATTACTATTTTTTCCGACACATAAATCATAACCTATCTGAGCAGCACCTGATCAACTCGAGCGTGACGTGTCGAAGCTAACTCGAGACATCCAGTCCGCCTATCAGAATTCATCATTCGAAGTTCTATCATTTTCAAACTCTCAAAGTGAGCCAGTTCCTGAAGGCATCAAGTGACAAATCCGACTCAAAAATCGTCTCTATCGTAGAGCTCGTGGCACCCTCAACTCGGCAGACAAAAGGGAGGCCAACAGAGTAAAACGAGAAGTGAAGGAATCCATTAAATCCTGGCGATCCGAGAAATGGAATTCATTTCTAGCGGACCAAAGGCTGGATGGCCCCGCAACTTTCTGGCGACTCTCTAAAAGCCTCGTGGGGAAGGCCCAAAACGTCATACCCCCCCTAAAGTCCGCGGAGACAGGAACTTTCGCAGTCACCGACCACGAAAAGCCCAAGCCCCTCGCTAAAACCTATAAGGCCCAAATGGAACGCCTCCCTCCTGCTACAAATATAAACGCTGCTGAGAATGACGAAATCATTAGAAATTCCAACTCCGTTCGTTCTCAAGTGCCTCCGAGTTATCTTTTAAACCATCTAGTCACTCCTAAAATACTCACGCAAATGATCAGCAAGATTCGGAACAAGAAGGCCCCGGCTTTCGATAATATTTCGATAGTCCAACTCAAAAATCTTCCCTACAAGCAGCTCGCCGAACTAGGTAATATCATCAACGCCATTCTGAGGCTGCAACACTTTCCATCCACATGGAAACATGCATTCATCGCAGTTATCCCCAAGAAAGGAGCTAAGTCATCACTTTCTGACTAAAGACCTATGAGCCTACTAAGTTCTATTTCCAAACTTGTTGAAAGAGCAATTCTTTATGCTCTTAATGACTTTACGAAGACAAACAATATCATTCCAGATGCGCAATTCGGGTTCCGTGCCAAATACTTAGCCGTTCATCAGGCCCATCGGCTGGAAGCAAAAATCAACTGTGCTTGTAACCGACGTGAAAGACTTGGAGCGGTCTTCTCGGACCTAACCAAAGCCTTTGACCAGGTTTGGCACGAAGGCTCAGTGGCGAAATGCATCTGATTAGGTCTACCCGATGATATAACAGCTCTTATCAAATCATTTCTGTCAGGACGATCGTTCCAGATGAAGATTAAAGATATTCTCTCTAGCCGGAAAACCATCGACGCAGGAGTTCCACAAGGCTCCCCTCTGGCACCCGCTCTATTTAATATTTTTCTTTCAGATATCCCTAGGAGACCACAAGTTGAGGCAGCTTTTTATTCAGACGACACTGCTTACTTTGCTTCTTCAAGAGTAGCACCGCACATCCGAAGCAGACTTACCTAGCTAGGTGGAAGTGTTTCAAAACAAAATTCTCAGGATAATAATCAATGCCCCCTGGTTCGTCAGGAACAATCAAATTCATAGAGAAACACACGTCCCCCAAGTTCACGATTTTATATCCGAAGTTTACTCGAGATATTTCTCCACTCTTCGTCTCTCGGACAATAGATGTATTACCGAGCTGGCCGATATTTTAAGCCAACAACTCATTCGGCTCTTCGTAGCCTTATTCTATTACAGCCGACACTATCCCGTTGTGCTCTAACTCCAAATTATCTCGACCTTCTCCGGCGAGCGATTAACTCATGTACCGCAAGCTGCGTGGTGTGATAACGACGCCACGTCCTTGCCTGGCCCTTGTGACTCTTAACGGTGTTACCGGTTACGGGAACCCTCCTTACTAACAGTAAGAAGTATCAGTTAGGGTCATTGGATCAGCTGATAGGGTAGGGTTTAGTGGGTAGCCTAGAGGCAGTCTCCACATAACCCGTCCAACTCGCTTATTCTTGCGGGTCTTCCCGACCAGGTATCCGTAACAGGATTCCGCTACTCGGTTCCAGGCCAAAAAAAAAGAGCAGCACTTTCTTAGACAGCACTTATATAGATAGATTATATTATATAGATAGATATTAGACAGATTATATACAGACCAAAAAAAAAAGATCGACTGATAGATAGCCTCAAAAGATACTCTTTAATACTCTTGAATACTCTTTTGAGAAAAAAAATCGAAAATTGCCTGAAAGATGGAAAAAATAGCAGCTACCCATGAACAATTCATTTAATAAAATACATTGTAGCGATTTTTCACAATAAAGCTTTAAATTAAAAAAGCTTTAATATTAATTTATAAGTCCAATATATAATATCAGAAATATATTGATCTCGACAATAACTATTGATCATTTACAATTTTGCTTCAATTAGAAAATACAAAAATTAGCTAGAATCTCATACCTAATTGTTATTGTCAAGACACGGTAACAAAACACGGTAGAAATATAAAATTGTTAATTACCCATTTTTAATTCTGTGATTGCCAATTTGGATTTGCATGAATGACAATTTTTATATATTTCTCCTCTCTTTTAGCAGCTGTTTCATATGCCTTAACTGCATCCTCCAGTTTAAAATGATGAGTTATCAACGGCTTCGGATCTACTTTTCCTTTAGCTACCATATCGATAGCGTTTTGATAATCGTTAGCGTATCTGATAGCTCCAATAACATCGATCTCTTTATAGACACTTTCCATTATCGGCAATTGAACGTCAGTCTCACCTAGACCCAGCAGCACCATTTTACCGCAGCTTCTGGTAGCTAGAAGACCAATCCTAAGAGCTTCCTTGAAACCGCAACACTCCAAAGTTTTGTTTGGAGCTTCACCGAAAATGTCATGAATCTTCTGCACGGCGTCGTGTTCATTGAGACCATTTACGTTGATGGCACAGTCTGCTCCCATTTCGATCGATTTCTCCAATTTAAAATCATCGATATCAACGACAATAATGGTGGAGGCACCGTAAGCCCTCGAAGCTAGAAGACTGGCTAAACCGACAGGCCCAGCTCCGATAATTAACACAAAATCTCCACTGGTTATATGACCCTTCTTACAACCATGTACTCCTACAGCTAAAGGTTCCATCAAACACCCATGTTCTAAGTCCAGGTTACATGGTAATTTGTGACAAAAATCAGCATCGTGCGCGTAGTATCGACACAGATTTCCATCATTCGGTGGGGCCGCACAAAAGTAAAGATTAGGACACATATGATAATTTCCTAAAATAAGATATATATAACGTATATTTTGTTTTATAAGCAATTGCTGATACGGCTTATGTCATAAAACTGTTATACTTAATAATTATACTTTAAAAAAACTAAATAATGCAATGTAAATTTTGTAAAAGTTATCGCTATTTTTTTATTAAAATATGGTTTTATTTCACACACCCTTTGGGCCATTATTGAATATGATCTCACAAAAATTAATCAGAAAATAAACGTCATTATTTTTTCGTAAAAAAATCACTTCTTCAACAACTTTAGACTTCAACAACCCCATTTTATGATAGTTTATGAACATCATCCAAAAACACTTTTTACCAATTTTTGCTTGAAATCAATTAAAATAACGTATATTTTAGTAAGAGAACTATACACAAATCAAAATAAATATCATCAGATAAGTCTGGACTATATAACTATACGGTACGGTATAACTTCCAATTCACTATTTTTCAAATAGATTCTTAGTTTTAATTACGTAGCAGACAAGAAGGGTTATGGAAAATAATTAATCAAAAATCTTACAAATAAAGTTAAGCTTACGGTTTTTCGACCTATACTTGACTTGATTTATTGTTATTTATTGTGTTTTATAATGATTTAATTCAAATTTATCAACTCATCTAACATCAGCTAACACAGCTTTCTCATTCCATTAAAGACACAACATTTCTTTAGAAAAGGAATCCCATATTTTGCACATTTATCGGAACGTTAAAATACGCTTTGGGTTATCATAATATATCCATGCATCTACATCTATCATCTAGAAAAATGTGCTGATATTGATTTTACAAACTATGGCAGAACGATGCCAACTCCTCCTTAACCACATTTGCAGCAAAGCTGCTCTTATAATGGCCTACACTTAACCCAGCTATTACAGTTACAAGAAGACATTGATGCATCAAGGAGACGAATGATTAAAGCACAGTCGCACCAATACCAGAGCTACGCGAGACGCTTTCGCTACAGATAAGTTGACAACCGAGCTATAAGTAAAGATGACGTTGTATTTCAACCTTAACATGACCCCGGATGCCAAGCTCACATAGAAGTAATGTATAAAACATGACGTAACAAACTCAAGTCCAGGATAATATGTTGGTTGCTTGGCAGATACTCCGCGTTATCAATTTACCAAGCTTTTTATATATAAACAACTAGTGTGACTCCAATATCCAAGTAATTCAAAGGTTTCAAATGAAAGTGCTGAAATGTATTGTGAATTCGCCTTGGTTTGTGGCCTCCATCGCTACTTAGAAATTGATATTGTCACGGATATTATCACGAGATTTTCCGATTCTCGTCAACAAAGACTCCAGAACAACGTCGAAGGCGTCCAGATTTTGAAATATGCATAATGGCATTAGAGGACACAAATGAAAAAAATTATGTGATCTTAGTGATGTTTGAAGCATAAATCATTCACTACAAAATATCTTAGTTGTAATTTGTTAGTATGTTATGATACCCCAACATTACAAACAGTAGGCATCAACACAAATATTCTTGAGGAACTACAAAAATATATTAATGTAACCCGAAGATTAAAACTCTGGAAACCAAAGCACAACATAAAATATGATATAGTTACCAGTAGAACTGATTGAGAAAAGCTAGACTTATCTCTGTAAGAAGATACTAGAAAAAAAAACCTGAAATCGAACATTGGATAGAAAACAGACATAACCCGATGATAAAAAAAGAGTGCTAAATATGTACATTAAATATGCTACCGAACTAAGGACTCTCAAAATCTTTTCAGGGGATTAGTAGTTCCATATTCCAAAGAGTTACCTTCGTTTTCTATTAGGTAAATGACATTCTCGTAGCATTTAAGGGTGAAGGAGAGGGGAAGAAAAAGACGTCTGGACAAGCTACTTCAAATATAAAGCTCCACGGGTTTTAGAAATAGAATCGTCAGTAGCGTATCTGGGACATGAAGTAAACGCCAAAGGCACAAAACCAAGTATCCTAAAACAAAAATACCGAACTCTGAAATTGACTACATGGCATTAACAGCATATGTAACAGCTTGAGATTCTACTGCATACGGTTATATGTGTATACAGAAAACTTACCGTTATCTTCAAGTTTTTCGAGCATGTGATCAAAGGTAGGGAAACAGTGATTTTCACAGATTAACACCTTAATCTACAGTTCTCACGTCAAAAAGATCAACGACTATAACACCATTACGACAACTATGACTATCCGGCTAGTATTTCACCGAAGAGGATCCGCTTTAAGGCCGACAATTTTTACTTGAATAACTCCAGAGGACGAGGAGGAGAATTAAAAACCAATCCACGCATTTCATTTCCAATTGCTCCTATATATTCCTAATGGTCGATCATATCAAGAAACTTCTATAATATATCTCTCAGCATCGATCGTTTTAAACCCGCTTTCATATAGGCTGAAACAGCAACCAAAGCTGAAGTAACACCAAACCTTAACCCAAAACCTTAAACTTTCTTCAACTATTTCTCATTTCACCTACTGTTAATTACAAACAATTGCCACGTCGACAATGGCATCGGTTGATATTGGACACCGATTTGGAACCAATCTTGAACTACCCACTTTTAAAATGTCCACATGGTATATTATATATATAGTTTGATTATATATCTTATTACAAAAAAAATCAAATATATTACAAACGGATCCATCTGTTGTCAAACAGCGATAACCTTACGTTGAATACAAAATGATGATTAGCTAAAAAAAAATACAAAAAAGAGCATAGATGGATTCATGTATCTATTATTTACACCTATCATAACTCCTGTTTTCTATACCTGTTTTGCAATATATACACATTCTACATGATGACTGAGGTTCAACTGCTACTTTATCACCAATTTTTAAATGTTTAACAGAAGAACCACATTCTAAAATCGTCCCAGAAGCTTCATGACCTATGACTATGGGCTTATCAATAGACCAAGATCCCAGTTTACCATCTTCTAAAAAGTGGACATCAGTTCCACATATACCACAGACTTCCATTTGTAGAAGTACCTAACCCATATTTGGAAACCTTCAATATCAATTTAATCAGAAAGCATTAACTCTACTCACTTGATTGGGTAATATGGTTGGTATAGGACGTTGTTCCATTCTCAAGTCATTTTTTCCATACAAAATGGCTGCTAAATTTTCACCAAGATGACCTGTGTTACTCTTACAATCAGAAATAGGTTTTTTTAGGAAAACGCCGGCCTTATTGGACATATGCGCGTGATCGTCTTTGTTTTGGTAGTTTCTGGATGTGCCAAAAGAATTTTTATTATGCGGTCCGTTTATAACTTGCAAGAGGTTCTGCTTGTTCTGTTGCATGAACGGTATAATACACTGAGTAATTTTGAAAGCCATAATGACCGAAAAAGTTTCTAATGAAAATATGTAACTGAAAAGATGAAATTGTCAAAGAGTAATGACAGACAGGTGAATATTTTGTTGAACAGATAACCATATTAGTAATAGTTATAAGAAACAAATTAACTACAAAAATTATTTGATTTTTATATCTTAGTAAGTTAAAAACAAAACAATTTTCTTTATTAACAAATGTTTATCAAAATATTTGAAACAATTCTTATTGTAGGAAGTTTTATTAAATTTATTTAGTGCTATATGCATACATATTCTTGTCTAATTTCTTTCTCTGTCCAATTTAATTCCACGAAATTCAATAACCGCTTAATGCCCTAGAAGACTCCGACCTTACCTAACCTGATATTTGGTGTAACTTAGATTATTATTCTGTTGAATTTTACAGATTTGGCTTTAAATAATCACCACCACCCATTCTAGTACCCGCGTAACTAGTATTAATAGTTTTAATCATATGTATAAAATATTAATGAAATTAATATATATTAAATATAATTCTAATGATCGCAGATTCAAATCCTCCTATTCAATAAATATTTTCATAACACTCATTTGTCTTTTCATAAAATTCATAAAACCTTTTACACATTTTCGTTATGCCTCCGTACACTTATCCAATAAGCAGAATTTAAATGAGTAATAATATTCCTTTCAATTATGAGAATGACTTTTAGGATTTTTCCTTCTCTTGCTTTTTTATCTTCAAAGGCATATACTCTAGATGATCAGTCATCCCTATTTCCGTCCAAGCATCATCGTCACCAAAAAATATATAGGAAAATACTATAATATTTTTTTATATCCGTTATATTTAAATAAATGTCTCTAATTAACACGTAATTATCTTTTATATCTTATACTTCCATTTTATTGCACTAGATCTACATATCCCAGATATACATTTCTGTATATCATTAATAATTTTCAGATATACACAAATTCAAAATCACAAGCAAGCACTATATATTATTAAATGCTTCCAAGTATTCTGATAATTTTTTATATTAAAAAGGTATTTATTGGGAAGATTTGATATAATATATATTAATCAAAATATTTTCCAAAGTATAATTTTTTTTTCTTATCTTTCTACCATTCTTCTGCATTTTGAAACCGTATACTAGCCAAGCCATGCCGCATCCATTTGAGAAAAGGGTAATCGTTGTAATAATAAAACTTCTCATTCGAACCGCAACAGTATATCCTTCACAGCTCTTGCATAAATTAGCTTCTTCTGTTACTCAATATTATTGGCCTTCTTGCAAACATAACTCATTCAACTTCTACAACTGAGATCGGTAGAGATCTGCACTATCAGTTTTATTTAAAAATACACCACATTCTGATCCCATCAGATTCACAGCAAATTTAATGACCCTGAATATTCCGCTTTGGTGGCGACGTAGATAGCTGGATGGATGGGTTAACACATCCATCTAGGATGGAGTGGCTTATTGCGCTTGAGATTGTCGTAGTTTTTACCGTCACAATACACACACCAAATTCTCTTTTTGCCTGGAAAACAATATAACCGAGATGTTGATAGGGTTAGAAAGAATAATTTCAGTCAATTCTTGTGGTAGCCATTTTTCCTTCTTTTGTTTTTTCCGTCCCTTTCCGTAGCACATAAACATCTAAAAAGGGTTGATTCATCAACTGGTAAATTTTTTAAAAGTTTTTTGAGAATTTGTACTAGGTTTTCGCCCAAGAAATTAGACAATAAGAAATTAATATCAAAAATACAATTTTGAGCACTTTTTCCATGAATCTATACTCAATAGTACTGAATGGAAAAATATTATTTCATTTAAAGAAATATCTAAATCATCAACGATTAGTTGAGGTTATTTAACAATTGTTTACATTGATACTTCTCATTTTCAATACATACAAGCATTTAATAGCATTGTTATAGGCTATCGTGCTGAACGATTTGCAAGGGGTAGGGGAAGTACGCTTGGATTTTTGAAGTTGCTCACAGAGCATCCTCGTATTCCACCAGCCGATTTTGTGGTTTGTCCCCACTTGACATATAGTTATTTAATCATTTTTACAATTTCAATAATGAATGAGAAGTATGACAGAGTTTTTTGGTATAATACTTTGCATATTATATAATTAGTAACTATATTTAATTAGTATATTTTATTAGTAGTATTTATTTATTATAATAAATATGAAGTAGATTAGCCTTGATTTTCATTAAGAAACTTGGAATTAAGAAGTAATTTAATGTTAAATTCCCTAAACAACATCAATTGGAGTTACATATAATTAAAATACAAAACCTAATAATATTCAATAAAATTTTTTATAATAAATATTTTGTAATAATTGTTTTTAATAAATAATGATATAAGCAGCAATTAAAATAAATAGAATAAAAATGTTGAAATTGTATTCATATTTAATTTTCTATTAGTCAAGTGCAAAAAAGTATGTCAAGGGTAATTATTATAAAAGTGTTTCAATCAATACATTTTTGACAGGTACCAAGCCAGTTTTATAGTTTATATTATTACTAATTTTAATGTTATTTTTTTAGATAGAAGTCTAATGAAGCTGTTACACAAATTATATTTATTTAATCTTATATAATCTAAAAATATATCCACGAGAAAACTGTAATAATACACAATCAATAGTTATCATCATCATGTATTATAGCCAAATTTTAATAGAATAATTCCATGTGTTTCTAAAATTTCCGAAAACTAATGATTCTTACCAAATTTCGCCAAACCACGAAACTCAACAAATTAGCCCAAATATCAATCTCCAGCATTTAACAAGTTTTACCGACCATACCTGGCGACTAACCAACGTTTTAGAAGGCATCCTAATGGAAATATCCATTACTTGAGTTGAATTTTACAGTTTGCCTTTAAATAATCTCAAACCTTCAATTGATTAGTAAATCCACTCCATTACCCGCGTAACTAATACTGCTATATTTAATGACAGTTGGCAATAATATTGACAAGAGCAATGACTCCACAAAATATTTCCATGTCTGTCCATTATATCATATTCCCGAAGGACCAATTGAAGAGCTCCACAAAATTTAACGCAATTATGCTTGTAATTACTTATTTTTCATAAAAAGTCCTAGATCTGTAAAATGTACTATTTAATGCATTTTTATAACATTTATAATTTAAGTTCATTTTTGTCATCGAAATTAAATTTAAAATAAAACAAAATAAGCTGAGTTTTTCTGTGACCATTTCATGATATCAACATTTTTACTTGTAATAACAACTAAACACACTTTTTTAGTGTAACAACTCTGTCCTTTCTTTATTTACATATTTATCTAGATTTTTAAATGAGGGTAACATCTATTTACTGAATATATTCCGACATGGATTGGAATTTTGTGATGATAAGGTACCCAATATCTTCAATTAAATACTATGTTTGCAACAATTAAACATTATATTTATACTAGTAACTTATTTAAACCTTATTATTTAAAGTATTGATCAAGTGTTTGTATTGGATGAACTTAAATGTTCGTTTATTATAAACTAATAACAATATATGTTATTAGTTATACATACTGTTACTACTTTTTCTATTATCATGCATTAAAACATTCTAAAAATTGCTTTAATAAACGATTATAAATTAAAAAGAGAAGTTTCATAATAATTGGGAAACATTAATGGCCATGTAAATAACAGTATAGATAAACGTTGCTTGTTTCTCTATAAAATGTAAAACACCATAGTGAATAAAAAATTTCAAACGATACCAATACAACATATTTGTACCTTTCTAAAATGATCTACACTAAAGCTACTTTTATTGAACATTCGTTGTGATGCATATTGTCGCACTCTGCAATCTTTATGTTTTCGTTTCACAACTCTCGATAGCTCTTTCCACATATTTACAATAGGAGAATGACGAGCTAAAACATGATTGAGTAGCAATAATTCAATTGTATTATTTTCAATAAGATTTTCATTGTTATAAAAATGAACCTGCAAGTCAACAGGCTTTACTTGGCAGCGCGGAGTTAGAAAACTATAATTGCTACCAGTTTATGGACGTCTTCTAAACATATTTAAAGTATATCAACTACGATATCATGAAATTAGTTAAACTTAATATTCAATAAATCGTAATACAATTTCTTTTTAGGCTGTATAGACCGACCAGCCATTCGATAAAGAAAAAATGGACAATATTTACATTATTAATGATATAAACAATACATCGTCACATTTTTTTCTTGAAGAGAAAAAAAAAACAAAAATTAGAAATAATATATTCGGAACAAAAGGACTGTTAATGTAATTACCTAGTCACATATTCCAAATAATATTTTTTTATTGAACTAAAATTAACTAACTCTAAGTTTTCGTTAAAATAATCGCGGACATTTGCGAAATTATAACAATATATGTATATATAATAATTACTCAAACAAAATAAAATTATTAATGATGGTTAAATAGTACAATTTGTTTAACTAAATTTTATATCTATATAAATATTAAATTTACTGAGTTGTAAAATAATTAAATTGGCAAATTGAATAAATGGAATGACAAACTTGAACTTAAAATTTCCGAGGTCGTACTCTCATCTTATTAGTACTAAATTAGTACTATTTTTGTCTTGTTAACTGACTAGGAATCGAAACTAACGTTCACACATATACATCACTTGGGTACTTACCTAGATCCATCCTGCCTAGACATTGTCATCTCGAGACCATTATATCCCGCCAAACTGGTGTATGTGGAGACTGTTCTCAAACTAGCCTCCGTATCAATTTGACGAAGTCCTGTAGGAACTGCACCGTTTCCATTTTCGTTAACGGTTGTTGGGATATCGACACAACTCGATCCGATTTGGAAACGAGCAAATATGTCGGATTTATTGTTCGCTTTCGATAGTACCGGACTATCAACGATATTTTGCTTATACTTCGACATGATATCGTAGTTACCCATGTTCTCGTCCACCTCTTCGATACTGGATATTTGAAATAGTTTCTTTGACATTATGAAGTTCGCGCTGTACTTGTTCGAGACTAGTTGCATTGATCATCTTCCCTGGAACAAATTAGGTTCTAAATATCTTTAAAAGCACAAAGGAAGTATAATTTCAATTCAATCATTAATTTTCTTCTATACATTAAAATACTAAGTCAAAACTTTGCCTGCCTGTTTAAGAATATTCCACTCGCGAAAGAGTGTGAGATTTGGCATAGTTAAGGTTTATATTGAGAAAAAATTCATAGGGCTAAACTTTATCTATAGTATGCATTATAAATATATACAAATTTAAATAAATTAAAATACACCAAAAACAGAAAACCCTTGTACCCGTCAACTCGCTTACCAACCCACGCCTGTTTTTCGTGATACGTCCATGTAACCGCTGCTACCAGCTCTATCTTCTATAAGAAAGTAAAATGTAATAAATGCAATTCTATTTTGTTTCAGTTTATACAATACCATTTAATTTCCAATACTATTTAAGCTTCTGTATTATTTTGGTTATTTCATTGTTACGACCATAAAGAAACAAAGGCAGATTCGGGTCAAAAACTATAGATATTTCAGAATTTCACATTTTTAGTAGTGACAACAAATGATCCCGCTTTATCAGGAGATATATTCATATACGAAAAACCATTTGTTTAAACAAGTTCCACAAACATATTTTTCAGCCTAACTTAATGAATATGACAGTCACACAGCATAATGTTTTATTATAGGTAATCATCAAGGTAAATATTAATAATTTTCTTACACATTTTTAGTATTTATTTCAAATTAATTAATTATTTCAGATTTCTAAAGTAAATGTAACACCAAACATTGTAGGTAGTAAATACATAATATACATATTAATCCAATAATAATATAAAAAAGTAAAACTAATACGAGGAATTATGACAAAAAAATCAAAATAAGAGCTCAAAAAAAAAATAGAAGAGAGTTATTCCAAAATAGGTAAATCCGTTGTTTATTTATTAGACCGAATGTTGGGATCAAAAAACTTTATCAAATCCGTTGTTTTCTATACGAAATTTACTATATGCCGGCTTGGAAGCGCAGTGGTAAAGCCGATAGGACGGTGCTCCTACTGTTGCGATAGCCGCGGGTAGGAATCCTGCTGGGGTATGGTCGTAAATTTATGTTTGTGATGACAAAGAAAATGATTCGAGTCACGCCAGTAACCAGGCTGGGTAAGACCGGATGTCTTCCGGGATGATTTCTTGGTCACTCGCTAGTTGGTAGGCTTAATGCCTAGGACCGTGGTTCGGAGACCACGTTAAACTGTAGATCCAGTAACCCGTAGATAAACCCGTAGTTGGTAAAAGGAGACTTTAAAATATATTTTTTAAAAAATTACTATATAATAAAAAATACATATTTCACATTAAAGCCTTAAAAGGCATTAATTAAGGCCCACAGACAGGCCCACCCAAGGGGGTCACTTGAGCCAATGGATTATTAAAACCTTTACATATTAAAACATATAAAATATAGGAATCAAAACATAACAAAATTTGTAGAATTCCTCATAGAAATAAACACGAAACTTAAACTTCTAATTGAATAAGAATAACTAAATCAATTTAGCCACTGTCAGAATTCATGCAATCTTAAACACCATTCACTCCAGAAGTACATTTAATGTGAGCCCATTCTCTGCAATTAGAGCTGCAACTCACTCATCTCTTAGCGAACTGTTTGAAAAGAACTCGGCGTCTGAGGTGAAGGAAACTTAAGAGGGAGTTTTCTTTATATTTTTCTTATCCTTCTTGACGACTTTTTTATTCAACAGAGTTATTGTCTTCATCAGAAACTAAGCAAATTTTAAAATTTGCTTTCTTCCTTGTTCTACTTTTCTTTCTTTTCTATCTATCTGATAGTTTTAGTTTTAACTAGTTATTCTCGGGAGTGTCTATCAAAACTGCACAACTCCTCTTATTCTCTGGTGTTTGTTGCTTCGCTTGTTTTTTTTGTTTGTCGGCTTTGTAGAAATGTATTAATGAATAATTCTTAGTTCTTAAAATTTTAGATAGTAACCTATACATAATAGTTCAAGCGTAGCGTGTGTACAACATAAAAAGTGCAACCAAAATCGGTAATAAAAATTAGTGTAATATCCCCTTTTTTCTTCGCACAAATGGACTCGAATAGCTTTACTTTTAATATGTTAAATGACTTAACAGCAACAAAAAAAAATAACCATTAACAGTAATCATGTTGAAACCATAATACTCATTGATGGCCGTATGATGATATTCGTAAATTTTAACCCAAAATTCAATAAAACTATATGTTTTACTGTTGGCACCAAATTTTCAACATTACGTACTCATACCCTAAACAAACGCCGACCGGCGAGCAATGGTGGCTTTTTATCTAAATATATTCCTATATTATCCTAAATATATTTATCTGTTTACAATATTATTTTAACTACTACCAACTTATCACTTTGAAGTCAGTGCCGAGCAACAAATTAGATTTTTTGCACGGTAACCAAAAAGAAACAAAAGAAAAAATTCTTAGACCATATCTTATGGTATCTTAAGCCACAAACATATTAACAAAGATGTATGAAGGCAAATTAAAACTCCATAAAAGAACTAAATGTAACATGCTTGAAGCAGAGTTATAAGCACTCATCAAAAACATCTTTCCAAAAACTATTAATATTTTTTGGAAAACTAAAATTATAAATTCAAAAATGATTTAATATCCAAATATTGAATTGTGTGATTTTTGTTTTTTATAGTCGATCTAATGACTAAATTGATTTTCTTATGAAATTTAAACCTGCGATAAATCTAAATAGGTAAATGTGTGAGAAATAAATCATCATTGCTTTGAAATTTGTTGCTCTATTTTATCAAACAAAGGGCTCTAATGAAACCTGTTTGATTTAAATCTGACCTCTTTAATGGCCACATTAATATAAAAATTTACCTTTTTCAGAAATATATTTAAAGTACGAAAGTACTATCAGGTTGACTTCAAAAATAAGTTGTCTTCGAACATCAATTTTACAAGAATAACATTTTACAATAACCCCCTTATTTAAAATCTGCTTAAAACCCATGAATATTATTTTTATATTTTTATAACATAATATTCTCTTTGTAGTATGTATAACACTTTTTGTATAAAATTTTTTGTGAATATTTAGACCTCCATATGCTGTATCATTCAACGGCAAACATATTGTTATAAGGAAAATAATTCAATTGTATATAATAGCCATAAAATATAACTAAATCTCAACTTCCTCTGTGTTTACTTACCGTCGTTAAGTCCCACACGGAATCCATTCAAATTGTCACTTGGCCACTGTCACTAAACAATTGCGGCTAATACGTATTTTAACACTATATTCATATGGACGCAGTCCCTTGTTAAGGTCCTAAATGCAAAATTAAATGATACCAGTGCGCAATTCTTTTTTTTATACTGTCAGACGCCTTGCTTATCATATCATATCCTGGTGTTGGTTTTTGTATATATATAGCTGTCGTAATTATATGATTCAACATAACTTTTAATGAACTGACTTTTAATTCTGCAAACATCAAATTGTAACTTATAATTTTAACACATCAAGGCAGATCTTCAATAGAAAATCTTTTTATTATTTTGTTAAATATAACGTTTTAGTTTTTATTAATTTAAACCAAACTTAAACTTTATGACAATCACAGGCGAATTAAAATTTTGTATTAGTATATGAAAACACACCACACAATAAAATATGAAAAACTATATTTATGAACATATATTTATGATTATGAACATATTTACCAAAATATATATCTAAAATTCAATTCAAACACTTTGATTGGCCTGGTTGGAATAATAATAAAATAAATGTAATTACGAGATTATTTAAAAGGTACAAAGTCAAAAGTAGAACTAAAAAATAATAAAATCTTTATCTTTTTTAAGAACATTACAAAAATTTTTAATTTAATTAAAATTGAGAATTGTAAACTGCCCTTTATTCAATGGATGCAACATTTTTAGTGAATGCCATAAGATTTTGCGAATCTAATCAACAGTATGGATAAGACTTACGTGGTACTTAGGTACTTAACGGCATCATTTTGAATGAAAAAATGCGCAGGACTAACATAAGCCCAGTCCTTTGGCTTCGAAACCAATTCGAGTTGGCAAGAAAGGTGTTTTAAACTCAAAATATTATTGTAAACTTTTAGATAAATTCGATGCAATATATTCGAAAAAACACTCAATTTAAGAAACAAATAAAGTACACTTTATCAAAATATGGTAAAGGCTCATACAGCTCAAAAATTATCAGCAGATGTTGTGAGTTAAACTGTCAATTGTCTAGGCATTAAAATAAAAATGAAATGTTTTAAAAGTCTCGTTTCAACTACAATTATTTCAAACAAATGCATTGCTTGTGAGCAGTATAAAACACCTAATTTTCAATCTAACCGCCTTCAAAGTGATTTGTAATAATTCACTTGTGCATTTCCATAATTGCTAATCTAGATTACTGTCTACATTCTCCTACATTATTTCACCGTCTTCTTGGGCTATTCATTTTGAAAATAAATAAAGAGTTATATTTAAATATCACTGAAATATTAGAATGAGAAATGTTTTATTCTTATTAATGCTTTCTACTGACGTTATATTAATATCATATTGTTAAGTATAGCCTACACCCGAAATTCGATGATTTTAATATTTGTCAACGAGAAGTTTTACTTTATCAACCATTATTGGAGTATTTTATTTACAACATAAAGATGACTGTTTTCACAGCCACTTCTCACCGAACAACACCTTTTCCTATTGGACGGCCGGGATAACCAAAAAATTAACAAATTGCAAGTATGATAAGCCAATTCAACAGCATAAAGAGCTTATAAACTGTCTGAAAATTGACAAACAAAACAACAGTTTAACATTTGAATGAATCGTGAATGATTTCAAAAATATATTGCTACAGGAACTAATTAAAAATAATATTTCAAATCGATTAACCATTCAATTATTTTTGCTCAACAGATAAAAGAGTCACAACAAAAATAAAACAATCATGGATTAGACTTCAAAAATCAACGGTATCGCAAATAAAATGGGAATAAATTAATTTATCCGTATAAAATAAACTATCAATAACCAAATGAGTCATCAGTGGCATTACAATTAGTCACACGACCTAGTTTTATCTGATAATCGCTTGTTCATATCCATGCAGAACCACTATAAATATCCTTAACCCTAGTATATATATAGTCTATTCAAAGTTTTTTTGTATATACGTCATCAAGATGTTTAATGTATTTCCTACCGCAATTCGTAAATTCACTTTAGAATCCGACAATATTTTCCTTCTCATTTTATTGTAGTTAAAAAGGGACGCAATGCTGTCTAATGACTTCGAACATGTAACCGAATTAGTCTGCCAAAGTCGTCCAGTTGACAAACGTACGCAAAATTCTTCAAAACAATAGTGATAAGAGGTTATAAACCGGCAAACGTTATTTTAGTGCTTTACTTGTTTTAATAAATTTCAAATCGCTACTTATTATTTATTACTCTGATTGAAAATTCCGAATCCAGACAGAACAGATTGCGTCTCTAATTAGTTACTTTGAATAGGAACGAGATAACGGAGGTGCCATTAAAATTCGTTAGAAAGGTAGGCATTCTTACTGTTAAATATTAATTTGCTACGATTTTTATTCAAAATATTTTTAGCGTGTTACAGCTGCACTGAATGTTACTATGGACACGGTGACTGAAATATTACGAAAAATATGATCTTGAATTCACCAAAAAAAAGTCCTCATACGAAGCGCATGACAAATCAAGATCAGTAAGCAGTTCTTCAGAAATTGACAAATGATAGAATTATGAACAAACTGCAAATTAACAGCTTACTTATTCAATTGAACGAAACTTTCTGAATATAATATGCTGCCAATTTCTAAGACAGGTTGGTGAGAATGGAAACAAGTAAAGGTGAGTACATAATTAATATATGATAACTGTAGGACAGATAGAAATACATAAAAAATGTGACTAGAGCTCTAACACATACGAGGTATGGAAAAGAGGCCAATGTAAATATAATCAACACAACCCTAATCTACAAAGCATTATAACTGTATACTTAACATCCTTTGATAATATATGCATTAAATTTACTATATTGTTAAAATAAATTATATTTGATAACAATTTCTTTTAATTATTTTATTTAGTTTAAAATTTAGTTGTATGTCAAAGCCAAAGTAAAAATAAAACTAAGAGTTGATACGGCAATATTGCGACGCTTTGACGTCACAAATTTAGATGACGTATGTACAAAATAACTTTGGATAGACTATATATGGTATTACTGTACATACAACCAGAAATAAATGCAATTTCCAGAATATTCTATAGACTACTATATTTTCTTATACTTTAACGCTATAGTTTTGCTTCAATGGATAAATATTACTAAAATTATGCGACTTTATTATAGTCACATATTTTTTGTTTTTCTTTTTCCTTGACCTTATATATTATTTAGCTTATTCCAGTGTCTGTATTAAATTAATTCAGCCTTAGTAATTCCTTTGTTTGCTTTACTAAATTAAATAATCATAAATTATACTGTTTAGAATGTTTTAGTGCTGTTTTAGTTGCATGAATACGTCAGCAGTATTTGAGAAATGTAACAATAAAATTTATAAAATTATAACAATTTGCTATCTAAAAAAAATATTATATACAAGTAATATGAATATAGTAACTGAACAATCCAGAAATATGACAGCCCAGAAACTAACCAGATTAAGGAAAGCATTAAATATACGGTAGTATAGAAGCAAGATCACATAATTTTAGAATATAAGAATGATCACATCTTGTAAAATTATCTTGTAATATTGTAATGATTTCATGAATCCCTTCCGACTACTCCTATATAAATACAACATTTCACTAGATCTACTCAAAAAAATATTTTTGTAGTAATGCTTCAAACTCTTAGTAACAATCTCAAAATTGATTTTATCTCAAATTTTATTATTTTTTCATGCGATTACGAATCATAAATTTCAATTTTTATTTACATAATATTTATCATGGCACCTTCGCCATTTTTCTAAAGATTTTCTTTTTATAAAATCTTAATCATGTTAATATTTATTTCATTAATATGTCATCAAAGTTCAATTATGTTAGTTGCAATTATATTTATGTTGATAGTTCAGGATATAAGTGTTAAATTCCCTACAAATATTAATATTGTTAAAATGCCAACACAAACAATGTTTTTTCCCTACTAAAGACACTATTAGATGCTTACATGTATTCTCATAATTCTTTATCCTTATACATATTTCGCTTTAGAGTCGTTGTGGGTCCTGGACCTAACCCATGACTTTTTGCTCTTGGGATTATCGTAGTAGATCCATCCTTCACAATACGCCATAGAAATCTGTTTATTTTTTGTCTGCAAGTTAAACCGTAATGACAAAACTGTTTTAAATGGCAATTTTATTTAATTCATATGTTATCTACTTGACGTCCTTTTAAATCTTCCTCCAACATGTGTAAACATGGAATGTTTGATTCATCAACTGCTAAGCTATTTAACAATTAATTAAAAGTTTCAGCGGAACTTTCGTTCAATACATATTGCAATTATCTCCGAATATTTTTGGTCCTCCATGCATTTCTGCATCAAACTCACAATTATTAAATCATTGACCAATACCGACACTTAGGATATGACAACACAGCATTTTATAAAAATTAAATAAATAATATAAAATTAATTTTATAAAAGTATTTCGTGGAAAACCATTCATATTTAACGGTTATAGTCCATCCAATAAAACAGTCAACGCAAATCCTAGATAACGTCGAATATACTACCAAAAAATGTAATATTCGTTTTAAACTCACAGCTGATTTTTTCTTGTGAATTTATTAGTTTAAATTTCCTACTTAAAAAAGATAGAATGCTGTCTGAACGGTAGGAACATGTAACCGAATTGGTTTTTCTCCTTTCAAATATCTGCAAAATTCTTAGAATATTAGTGATAATAATTAGAGGTTATAAGCCGGCAAACATCAGAAATCAAAATAGATATGGCAATATTGCGATGTGCTGACGTCATAAGTTTTGATGACGTGTATGGACTGTTTTATTACACAGCTTTAGGTTAGGTTAACAGTTATACATTATAAATAAATATCGATAATCAAGATACACACAAGCATATAAAGTCAGAGAAAACGTAACTTTGGCTTTTCCTAATTACAGAAAACATAGTTCTCTATAATGTTATTATAGAGAATTAAAAGAATAATAAATTGATAATAAAGGATAAGAAACGGATAATTCAAATTGACTTTACTCTCAACTAATGGTTATTATTTAAAATAACAGATAAATAGTTCATACATAAACGACAAATTTTGCATATTTGTTGAATTTCTATAGCTGTATGCATTTCACTAGAATACTTTGTAACATACAGTTTCAAATCAATGTCAATATTAATAATTTAACGTAATTGTAACGTAATGTATATTTGTTTTTGTGCATCGTAACCATCATAAAATTGATTGTTATTTTATTTCTAAAAAATAAGTAATATATTTAATATATAAAAATAAATGTTACTGCAATTGTCTTCGATGAGTGATGAATTCCTAGCCCAAAGAAACCTATATAAATAAAGATATCTTTTTTAATTTGTTTTGATACGTTCCATTTTTCGGAAGGCGTCACCTTATTTATAAAAATATTGCTTGTTTGTCCCGGAACCATTGATTCCATTGTGATGAACCTTTGATGTATTGTTTTTCGCACTTCCAAGAAATTTTTAGATCAAAATATCTATATAAAAAAAATTGACTCTCGACGGGGTTGCACCACACATTACAAGGGTAATTAAGCTTACGCTTTAATAGGAAATTCTATAGAATCCACCATACTCAGCAGACATATCAACTTCTAATTACAACTTGCTCAGATAGGCGCAGTATAACTTGGCTAGCACACGATTCCGAAATGCTGAAAAAGTGCCAAAATATCTATCCATTTTCGCATCCACAGTGGATCGATCAACATTGTCGTTTCATCACCATGTTTCAATAAATGCTTCTTTAAAATCATCAAAGTACATTCCAGCTTCTAATATAATAACAGGCAAAAGGTAAACCTATAAGCCCTTCGGCGTTTCAGTGAATCTATATAAAGTTATAAATTATTTGAATAACTTCTTGAATTCATTTGATTGTCCATACATTACGTCTCACGTTATAATATTAAAAATTGACGTGATTCTTCCCCAATATATTAATTTATCATGGCTTTGCAACGACTCCCAACTTTCGCTAAGAAGGGTAATACCCATAATATCAATAAAGTTATAATTAAAATACCAGTGCATTTCGTATTATTGCAATCACTACTATTATGTGGAATAAATTGGAAGAAAAAAGTCTTTTTTACAAGGTATTGCTGGGCAAGCCGGGTATCTAATGTTATATAAGATTAATAATATATATGGTTAGATGACTTCGATAGATGGTTAGATAAAAGTCGAAGATATGAAAATCATATATTAATGAGAAACTGAGATTATTTCAGTCTCCTTCGAATATTGTCAATAGTATAAAGCGACCGAGAAATAAACATAATAAAAAATTAATTATTATTGCTATATCATAGTTAAGATAAGAGCTACATAACGTGAATCATAAAAAAACTTTGTTATAAGTACTCTTACAAGTATTATTTGTATTAATACATACATATTTATGGAGGCAGGTTCATATATAATAGCAACGAAATGATTCTACAACATGGGATATATTTATAGTGGGATATGTAGTATGAATTGACAAAAAATGCTGATCTGGTAAAAACTTACGTCGTAAGCTATAAGTAATAAAGATAAACCTAAACATTATCGTATAATATTGTCCTATAAAAATAATGCTATTTAATCAAAAATAAATTGTTAAAACAAGTTACGTCAATAGCTGTTATTTATATCAAAAAGAATCAACAAGAAAATATATTGGTTTTTTGGATCTACATTATCCGTACATTATAGGTTGCTGCTAACAAGCTGATACTAAAACCTATATGTACCTACGATTTCAGTTATTGGTATGTTCCATGAAATGTAAGGCCAACGTTTACAAGTATTTCAGAATAAGTATTGTGGATGCACCCAGATAGTACAGAAGCAGTTACTTACATCGACACCTTTAGATTCCAACTCTTCAACAACTATTCAGTAAATTAAGAGTTTCGCAACAATAAATGAGGAAAAATTACACTCTCATGTAAACACAGAAGTACTACAACTTTTAGACAATATTGAACTGTGACGCAGACTCAAAGGAGCCAAAACGTGTAACGTGCAGTTGTGTAGTGAAGTGCACTAAATGACAAAAACACTAAAAAGTGTTACAAGCTTTTATTTTATTTTTTTAAATTTTATTACATATTAACTAAAGACTAATGGTTATACGTGCATAATAGGTTACTGCTATACAAGCAGATATTAAAACCTATATGGACCTACGGAATTCAGCCATGGGTATGTTCTATGAACAGTAATGCCAACGTGATACAAGTATTTCAGAATAAGTATTGTCGATGCACCCATATAATACAGGAATAGTTACTTACAGCCATACCTTTGGATTCTAAGTTTCACAACAACTATACAGCAAATTAAGAGATTCACAAGAAGACATGAGGAAAAATTACACTCCCATGTAAACACCGAAGTTCTGCAACTCTTAGACAATACTGAACTAGGACCCAAACTCAAGAGAACAAAACCGTGTGATCTTGTGTATTTGTGTAGTGAAGTACACTAAATGGCAAAAATACTAAATACCTGATAACAAAAAATATTGATAACCTTTATTTTATTTTTATTACAAATTAAGTAAGGTTCTTCCCAGATAAGTATCAAGTTTTAAGTTACTTTAGAGCAGCAGTAAGTTAGTCAGCAACGACTAGCAATAATATATTAATAAAAATTTTAAAAAATTATATCGAATCAATGAACTAACAACAACTTACCAGATATGATTTCTGGCTGGATAAATCACTATGCACTTGACGTACGATAAGTTTTATACCGTTCATTGATACGAAATTCCACGGAACAGTAAAAATACACACAATACCTAGAAAAGCATAAGGAGTAGGTCGTTGAATTGCCACCGAAACAATTTTTTCATTGATTCATTATTCAATTTAGTCCCATTCAGCCTGTTCTTTCATTAACACTACCAAAATGTAACCGCACGATCTCTTATCTTAACTTCTTAGACAAATTATTAGCTAAAGATAGCTACACCTGGAAGTAAACTTTTCTTTTATATTGTTTATTATTAGTACTGAAATAATAAAACAATTTAACGATTTTTCTGGAAGTATATAAATAATAAAATAAAGTATTTTAAAATTAAAACTGTTTGATGTTCCCTACGTTAACAATGATTTTATCTCACATTACTTCGCTTAACTCGCGATCGTACACACTAACTGAGCCGGTTTCAAACTTATTTCTTTAATCCCTGAAATATTAGGATAAGCAACGGACTTGTTATCTGTAAATAAGTATTATATTAACATAGATTAGGTTTCTCGACAGTAAATATACTGAATTTAATTTGTGGTTTAACATGAAACTAGTTTGAATTATATTTCTCCAGAGTTACATCAATACCTAATAAAATTATGCGTAATAAACATTTATATATGTTTATTATGTTATATACAGTATTTTATGGTTAGATTTTAGTTGTAATAATGATCTCTACTTATTAACTAATTAGATATACTTTTTAATATATTTTTAAAGCAATCACAAATATTAAGTAATCACAAGCATAAATTTACGACCATGTCTCAACAGGATTCGAACCCGCGACTATCGCAACAGTAGGTGGACCGTTCTGTCGCCTTTACCACTACCACCAAGCCGGCTAATTATATATTACTTATAAATAATTAGAAACTTTAAAATACGAAATGCTGTAGAAGATAACAGATTTATACTGTTATACACTGTTATTTATTTTATATGAAATGTAACTACTAAGAAACAAAACAAATTATATTTTTATTTCTTCAGATTATTTTATTTTCTCATTATCAGTTATGTTACCAGTTACACTAGAAATGCTGAAAAAATGTCGATATAGCGATGATATCCATAATAATTTATCGATATTTTTGGCCAATATTTTTAAATCGATATATGGATGAATCGATATTTTTGATAGCTGATATTATTTAATTTTTTTTTAAATAAAGATATTTCTTAAACATTTTAAAAACCTTAATAACTTAAAAAATAATACTAATATAAAAACCTTAAAACCATATTTGCACTCCATAAGTCCAAATTGGCTTTATGTTTGACTAAAGAACAATCTCTTTAATTTTTATTCAAGTTGAGGGTATCTTCCGACTAACCAGTACTTGTTGTACAGTTGAGTTGAATCTAATCAACTCTACTTTTTGTCTAACATGATGATTCCAATTTAACCTACCATCGAGATGGATGCCAAGGTATTTAACTAATTTTGTTGGAGAAATCGGGCATCCGTCAAGTAATTAGTAATAAGGCTTTTGTCACTTCGCCGCAAAGTAAAATTAACATGAACAGATCTAGAGCTATGAATTGTCCAGTCTCTAGTCCATTTATTTAGAGGGAGTGCAGATCTTGAATAGTCCACGGTACTCACGGTAACAACAATTGCAGCATCCTTCACATTTTCAAGGTGGTACGTGTGGAACAAATCTAGAGACGCAGACTGTAATGGTTTAAAACATTGTCGAACAAATTCCTCACACACTTTTGTGGCTAAATTGGCCTTGACTGATTATTTATGGAAAAAAGCGTAGAGTCCCAAAGAAAACATGAATCAAAATCATAGAAAACTATCTGAAGAATATTTAAATCTCTGCAACGCCAACAGCAGCGTACTAGTTGAAAAGTAAACAGTATCCGTGATCGCATGTTATAAATTGGTGATGTTTATTAGTCGTTTATTGAACAGAAAATATGTAAAAACCATCTTGACGAATCGATAAGACAAATATTAAAAAGACATTTACCTGTTAACAAAATAAAATTCATTTCAAGTAAAAGCTGTGATTGTTGTCATTAATGATGACAGTGTAGCAACTGCTAATAATCATAGTTATATATATATTTTCAACAACAATTGTGATGCATTATTTTAATTATTTTGAAAGACATATATTCTAATATAAATCGATGGTGTGTAATTATTCAAGGTAGAACTCCAAACAAGTTATTTATACAGGTCCCAGTAAGTGATAAGAAATATAAATATATTGCTAAATATTGCAAGGCGAGGCCCAGCAACTATATTTTCAAATTCGGTAATATACTTCTGTGAAGACCATTTTGATATTACATGTTTTTATTTTATTTATTACCTTTATAATATGGCATCTTTTAAATATAATATAGAAATCAGTAAGAAATTGTCAACTTGGATTGAGATTAGGAATCAGTTATTTTATTTATTGCTATCTCACTACTGTCTGTAACCAGATATATTATATTCAATGTCATATGATGGCTTTCGTTTCCCAAGTTCGTTCCAATATAAATTTATATAAATAAGATAACTAAAATACTAACATTATAACAACAATATGTCATCCCTTATAATTTCTAAGTTTTAAGAAATATGAACAATTTGCTTATGAATAACACCATTTGCACGTAACAGGTCAATTAAAAAGTCCCCGGCCTACCATAGTAAAACACTTTCTTTTGGCAAAATTAATTTTTTTTATTCAACATAATTCCCCTCAAGGGTGATACACTGATTATAGCGACCGTCCAACTTTTCGATTGGCTGTTTGTTTTCACTGACTTGTGACACAGTGTCTTGTCTGCAGAAGCAGCACTTTCTTTTTCTTCAAATGCGGCCGTTGTTCGGCGATTTCATCCTTCAAACGATCCAATAACGCTATGTAATAGTCGCTGTTGATGATCCTTCTTTTTTCAAGGTAGTCAATGAATTAAAAATGAAGAATTGAAAATTATTCCATGCGCATCCCAAAGTACAGACGCCATAACCTTGCCAGCCGACTGTTGCGTTTTCCCACGCTTTGGACCGGGTTCATCGGGTGCAATCCACTCGAAGGACTGTCGATTGGACTTCGGAGTGAAATGATGAAGCTATTTTTCACCCATTGTCACATATCGACGCAAAACTTGGGTTTATTACGCTTGATCATCTTCAAACACTGCTCCGAATCATCAACTCGTCATTATTTTTGGTCAAAAATAATCTCGCGCGGCACCCACTTTGCACAGAGCTTTCTCATACACAAATATTCGTGAATGATATGACGTACACGTTCAGTTGATATTTTTAGAGTATCTACTATTCATTCAATTTCAATTTACGGTAATTCAAAATCATTTTGTGGTTTTTTAATGTTTTCGTCGGTAACAACCTCTTTTGAGCATCCACTACGTTCACTGTCTTCGGTGCCCATTTCACCACGTCTAGACTTAACATACTAGTGCTCAATGGTTGATTTTCTTGGGCTAGTGTCCGGAAACTCGGCATCAAGCCAAGTTTTTGCTTAAACTGTATTTTTTCCCTTCAAAAAGCTATGTTTTATTAACACGCGGAATTTATTTTTATCCATTTTTTTCACAATAAAAATTACTTCACTCAAAATGCTATAATTCACTAACTAATGATCCGACTGCGGTCAAATTTATACAGGCATCTTTTGAGGGTTATATGGATTTAATGTCAGGCCGGTGACTTTTCAATTAACTGTTATCTGTTTTGATTTTCTCTGGATAATTGTAGGTGAAATACCATCCTGCTAATTAACCTGATGAATATAATATATCTAAAGAAACTACCACCAAAGGAATGTACTTGGTAATTGTTCTGCACAGCTTATAGTTGTATTCAAATTACTTATGCGCCTGTACCTTCGTCTGCCAATTTGCATTTGTCAATCTTCCAAATACCATTATGTCTATCCAAATTTCCATGATATCCTTGTATGAAATGGTTTCCCAAATTTAGTGACACCAAATCCCAATAATCTACCATTGAAAATCTGATCTACTGCAATCCGTCTTTATTAAGTATGGCCACACATCTGGAACCGCAAAAATCTGTCCAAATTCCAGTGGATTATGTTAGATCACAGCAATTACAGTCCATTTTTGTGACCTTATACCCTCGACTCTGAAGCTTAAACCGGAAATAAATGGATTAGAGGTGTTTTTCGACATTTTTGATGTTTCGGAATGGGAGTACTTTATGGCTAGAAGTTTTGGAGCATCTTCAATCCACCTTTTGCTTTGTTGCTTCAGCTACTTTTCCTGAACCCAACTTAACTATACCAAAGAATGCTTGAATGTTACAAACGGATTTCCAACACAACGTCAGCTTGCATTCCTTTCTTAATAATTATGTTATCGGTTAAGTGGATAAATTCAAAAGAGACTTCAACCTTATGATAATATATAAAGTGTGAAAGGTTTAAATAACAAAACTTTTATTTTACTCTGAAAGAAGTAGCAACTCTTCAATTGCGAGCACAAAACAATATTGAGGATCTAAATCTATTCTAACATAAATCAAACCCCTATGTCTATACATTTCACTCATCGTATTATTCAGTCATTAACATAAACACGTCATCTCGTTCTTGAAGAATACAATTTTCGTAACTATGTTCGTTTCAGTCACGCGATATAACATATATATGTTATTATATATATACGGACATAATAAACCAAAATAATGATTCCGCCTATTTTAATATGTAACATCATGCATATAAATCGAACGCCTCGTACAGATGGAATTTCTGTCTGGGATTATTCAGATAGAATAAAATATATGTAGCAAACTGAATAATCCGAATATAATGCGCGATAAATTAAAAACAAACAAAAGCCAAGCTATTGTCTAATGCAAAAAAGAACCTCCCAACATCAACAAGTTAATTATTGACAAACTTGAACTATTTGCTTTTATAAATCTATGTTCCTCTTTCATACTAAGTTTCTCTTTCATACTTTTGATAACACTAAACTAAATGTATAACTACAAAATATTAGATAAATAGTGCAAATAATATTGGGACGGACAAAACCAGTCTACAATTTTCTAATTTTTTAAAATGGTGTTTA
The DNA here is from genome assembly GCF_030347505.1 of Rhynchophorus ferrugineus. NCBI lineage: Eukaryota > Metazoa > Arthropoda > Insecta > Coleoptera > Curculionidae > Rhynchophorus > Rhynchophorus ferrugineus. The sequence continues at coordinate 51,445,521 of NW_027472580.1, forward strand.
GGAAAGCATCACACATTTCACCAATATGGCGGATTGTTATACATTTTTACTTTTAACAAATTAATTATAATATACTTCTAAGCCTCTAAAGATAAATTGTTTTGTGACAATCTATGTATGCAATATTATCATTGATAAATCATTTAGCGATTATTTCTGCTATCATCCTTATTGACTGAAAATGGGAGCTCAATGGTAAAAAATGTAGCAAGTGGCTCAAAGTTTACGTAGTGATGAAATTTAAAACTCAAAACTAACGAAACCAGTCAGATAAATTGAAGATAGGTATAGACCACAGTTGATAAGCTTGGCGTGATCAATAAAAGACAAACGATTATAGAAGAATGATAGACAAGAGAACGCAATGTTACCAACATCTTCCGAAGAAGTAAAAAATTAAAAAGTCGATATGAAAGTCAAGAATTCACTTTTTGTCCAAAAGATGAAAAAGAAAATGAAAAAGTTGTACCATATCATAAAATTATATAATTCTCATATTTTTACAACATGATGCATAACTAAGTATCAAATAAGTTTGGATGAGCTACTTTTCAAGTTTTATTCAGAAAGATTGGCATTCTATTAAAAGTACTGTCCATTATTAACTATTATTTTCCACCAATTTTTTGATTCTTGGCATCTGGTAGACTTTTTTTTGATATATTATATTAGTGATATATTATTATAAGTATATTATTGTTATTTTAATTTATTATTATTTATGTATTTATTATATCCATTTTTATAGAGAATATAAAATAACACTGTATACAATTAAATTCTCAAAAGAAAGTGAGGTAAATACGGCATTCTATTTAATAATTTCCATATAGATTTTTACAGATTTTACAAAATGTGACCAGACCTTATGTTATAAATTCACCTACTCTCGTTTTTATTTCTATAATGAGAATTTATAAACAATACATAACCAAAATATATAAATTTATAGCAGTTACCCATGATAATAATAGTCTTAACACAGTTTCAGCTTCTCACTACATTTTTTAACTTCTTCGCTAAAATCACCATTACCATGTGCTTCTAAAAACAACTAATATACTGCATGCAAATATTCCATTAAATTAAAAAAATAAATTAAAAGTTCTCCGCATATAAGGCTTATTCCAATCAAAACTCGAGGAAAAAAGGAGAATATATAAGATTTTGCAGATAACTTAATATTACTTAATTGATGGTATTTATTTATTGGTACATCTAATATAGTATTGCATTAAATGTATTAAATGGCAATATTATTGATTAACAATACACGAAACACCCCTATTAAAATATCAAAACATCAAAGTATTAGAAAAATCTTAACTGAAGACTAAAACAAAGCTAGAACAGGCTTGCTTCTACAAATAAAACAAGTATTGATTGATAGATTTTTATCAACCCACATTACCTTTACCCTGCCCAGAAGAACATGTCCACCAGTGAATATCAATCATTGTCTACTGTGTCAAGCAGGGTCTATTAAATATCTTGGTATGCATTTAGATCGACGCTTAACCTGAAAGAACCACATACCCTCTAAACGAAAACAGCTTGAACTTAAATTATATCAAAAGCATTGGCTCATCGGGCGCAAATCCAAGTTATCATTAGATAACAAGGTATTTCTGTGTGAGTCTATACTCAAGCCTATTTGGTCATAAATCCAACTTGGATTGGGAACAGATTGTGGAGAGTAATAAAAAAATTGATAAATTTCGTTTTCAAATGTCTTTTGTTTTCGGCAAAATACTATTCAGGAAATAGCATATTTCCACCTATTTAGAGATATTATCTAATGTTTAGGCAAGGGCAAAACTTTTATCACAATAGTTTAATTGTTGGCATCTTCATTACTCTTCATAATGCTGATTGTTTAAGAACGTTTAACAATGGTTAATACCGTAAATGTTTTCCTGTTTTATGAATTTTGTTGTCAGTCTAAGTCGCTGTTGTTTGGACTTTTTTGTTTTAGATTATATTACATTACGCGTTTAGTTACAAACAGGTCTTAAGTGATTCATCAAATGTGGCCAATTATGCAAATGCCTTAAACATTCTCGACGCTTTTGTGTTACATCCTACGAAAAACAAAGTTCGAAACCAAAACAAGCGTTATATATACGAAACAACTATTTATAATTTATTAAAAGGCAATTTCTTAATTATATATTTATTACATTGTTACTAGTCGTTGCTGACTAACCTACAATACTATACCGTCTGTCATTACTATACCGGTATATCTAAGGTATATATCTATCTTAGTCTCTGATGTAATAACATCTATGTATTAAACACTGCTGTTTTATATTAAGTATACCCCACTACATTACACCACACATGCTCAAATATTTTGATTATATTGAGCCTGTCTCCTGTTCTAGTATTATTCAAGAGTTGTAATACTTCGATATTGACATGAAAATGGAGTCCCTTGTGATTTTCTTGATTTCTTGAGTGACGGTAAGTATTTGAACGTCTCGGTGTAAATAATCAGTCCCGTAGTGTCTGGGTGCACCTACAATACTTCTCATTACTTTGTTTTGAAAAAGTTGTATCGTATTTAAATTACTTTTCAATTATAGGCATATCAACCAATTCGGTTCGGAATCTCTTATATGTTTAAAATGCAATTTGTGCATTTCAATGAATAAGGCATTCTGAAGGCAGCCAGAAACTTAACTTCCCTAGCCAGGCTACTTGTAAATGTTTCGCATTAACTAACTCCAAAAAGTAAACATGAGATAACCGTCATATCTCAACAAGAAATGATTTGAAATCAAAATGGCAAATCGTATACATTAAAGTATACGATTAATTAATTAAAGATTAATTATAGGCGTATAATAATTATCATTAACAGAAGACTGTATGTGATATTATAATTTGATACATATGTCATTTTAGAAAAATACAATCGAATTAAAATACAAAAATATGTCTTGGTTATTTGAAGAAATATCTATACTATCAGTACATAATAAGTTGCTGCTGCTGTACTAGAAAATACTAAAACCTATATGGATCTATGAAAATCAGTTATGGAGATGTTCTGCGAGAACATCAACGTAATACAACTAAGTCAGACTAAAACCCTAAGAAGTATTATGGATACATGGAGATACTATGGGAACAATTGTTTACATCGAAACCTTCGGATTCCAAGAGGAAACTAAAAGATTCGCAACAAGACTAACGAAAGACGATCTCTTATAGACAACTTAAATAGTGCGATCTTGTGTAGGTGTCTAATGTACTAAACGGTAAAAGTACTGTAAAGTGATACTAGTTTTTATTTCATTTTGTTAGTGACTAAGTAAGGACCAATGGGTTAATACTAAATAACTAAAAAGATAAATAGCTAAAAAGAAAAATTGAATGTAAGCCGAATTGCAACTTGTATTGTCAAGGAAATATTGCTTCAAAGGTATGAAAAGAGGTAATTTTTGCATCGAATGTAACGAGTTATAAAAAAATTATCTATTTAAAAAATTCCTAGTAAAAAAGACCTAGTCGGCTTATCGAGTGCAAGGCCAAAACACATTGGTCGCAAGACTATCCTCTGTGTCTATTGGGACCAAATTGGAGTCGTATGTTATGAATGTTGTTGTTGTTAAAACTGGAGAAACTTATCGCCATCGACAACAACTGAACTGTGCATTGATCGAAACACGTCCACAACACATTGAAAGATTTGATAATGTCATTTCGTAGCATGACAACGCCTCTTCTCATACTACAAAATCAGTAAAAGAAGCGTGTAAATTTCTCAGATGAGAAGTTTTATACTACCCGACGTACACTGTAAACCGGGCTCCATCCGACTAATACGTTTTTGCATCGGTAAGACACGCGCTTGCTGAACAGCACTTCGCCGATGTTGAAGAAGTTAACAAATGGATCGATGAATGGTTTAGCTTAAACGAGAATCTGTTCACTTGGCAAGGCATTCATAAATTTCCTGAGAGATGGGTAAAATGTATAAAATCAAATGGCCAACGCTTTGGATAAATAAATTCTAATTCTCATAATAATGTGTTTTCTTTAGAGAAAAACGGAAAGGGATTACCGACACACCTAGTACATATAATTTTTGATAGACAACTTATATCTTTTCTCAACAATCCACAAAATATAAATTTTCTTTTGGCATATTATATCACAATTTAACTGTTTAAAGAATGATGTATGATAAAGAAGCATGAAGATGAAGAATGATGTATGATAATGAAGAATGATAAAGAAGTAATGTTGAAAGTATGACAAAAAATTATGGCTACTTATTATCATTTTTTGGTCAGCCAAAAAGAATCATGCAAGCCGAACCATGCAAACTACCCATTATAGAAACCGAGAGCTGGTACGGTTAGTCTTGCTTAATTATGATATTAAAGAGTATCTCACTACTCATTATTAAAGATTACTTAGTCTACATTGCAGCTAGAAGACACCACCACTTTATTCTCAACATTATGGATAAATAAAATAGCATATATAGCATATTTTTAAAATAAAATGCAATTTGACACTGTTCAAATTTTGATTCACTTTGCGATACAAATTTCCTTGTAGAGGAGTCACATTTACCTTCATATTTTTGATTGTATATAATGTATTTGAATTGCTGGGTGAGTCACACACGACAAATGCGTAATCCAGATAATTTGGGATTTTTAACATAACCTATCCATATTTATATAAGACTCAGAAACTTCTTTAAATGAAACTGATGTAACATTATTTTGCTTTCTGTACACCTGGTTACACTTCTCAGAATGAATATGCATTATAACGAATTGATTTTGATTAAAATTTCAAGAAATCACGAAAACGTAGAAAACGCTAAAAGCACTATTCTTTACTTATGCACTCAGAAAATGGTACCAGATATTGGACGTCCATATCGTTTTCTCGTCATATGTAAACGTCTAGCAAAAACATTCATCAATCGCTAAGCTATCTAAAAGTTCCTTAAGACTACGGTTTTCGTTAAATAAGTCTTGTAGTTAATTATCCGACAATTGAAATATAACAAATCAGCATCACAGCATATTTCTAAAGGTGTTGATGAACTTCGGCAGGAGATCTTTTCAAATCAAACATGAAAAATAATTAAAGACGAATTGAATGAATTCTTTTGGAGTGTTCCATTATTAGCACCTGAATAACTAAATAATAATATAAGAAAAACTATTATTTTATCTAGAAAAACATCAAAATCATCGAACTGAACAGGCAGCTTGTTTAACAGTTCTTTATATTGATACTTCCCACTTTCACCAATAGATATCGCTTATCTAAATACATGCAAGCACGTTACACATTGTTTTAAATTTTAAATTTTCAATTTTAATTAAATACCAACAATAAATTACTAAAAAAATTAACTAATATCCACATTTATATTATAAATATGATTACCCTTTAGTTATAATTATGTTAAATATTATACAGTTACTTATAAATCAAGCCAAATAATATTTTAAACATACTATTACTATATTCTTTTTTTTTGTACGAAGGCAAACTAAAACAATTATCTAAACTAACAATAATGACCACCAATTTAAGATATTCGCCGTTAATTTGGAAGGTTAATGTAAACATTTAAAGTTGCATTAAATTATGGCACATTTAGAACAATTACGTTTAATATAACGTCGTTAGATTATCAACAAACAGAAAAATCATAAAGAAACAAAACATAATAATAACTAATCCTTTCCTTACCAATATACAAAAGCCTTCTATTGTTGATGTTAGTTATTTATAGAATAAATTGCATCTTATTTTATACACTTTGCCATTGTGCTAAAATTACATGATAAAAACCAATTTATCGTTATTGACAGACCTTTATATTCTTCGAATTCTTTTTTCTTAGGTAATTTTTTCATTTGCACAAATATAGCCGACGACGTAGTCAGCCATTCGACTACACACCTACACTTAAAAAGTTTATTAAACTAAGCAGCGCTTCCGTTAAAAAAAATCGAGCAAATTATCAGCTTTCGCATCAAAGAATGAACGGTACCGTTTGACACTTATAGTTGAATATAACACATATAACGGGAATAAAATGATAGTTGATATCAAGTGGGTAGATTACGTGTTATCTGGTATAAAGGTGAGTAAGGCTCTAATTAGATCAATTTCTGTTTTATAGGAGAGACTACTCATCCTCCAAACGTACACAAAAAAATTACAAGCGGGCGGTACTGAAGAACGGCGTTAAAAATGTATTTAAAACAAACAGGTCTGGAACGATGCATTGGCACTATATCGGTGGGATATTTACATCCTTACTTGATGCTCAGTGGAGGTGGACAATCCAATTTTTAGGTAAATTACATCCTTAAACCATAAATAACATAAATAGAAATATTATATACTTGACTTTCAGTTTTAAAATACAACATAACCCTATATAATGTAACCACCAAAACAATATCATTCTATTCTATCACTATGGCTCATTTCTAAAATGCTTTATAGAGCTTATGATTTAAAACAAATATTATAACTCTATAAAAATCATATAAAAATGTCAGATATTACAAACCAAAAAAATAAATTACAAATATTGCTAATAGATTAAATTAAAAAAAATTACGTACTAATGTCAAGTGTCACATAACCTAACATAATTAACAGTATTTGCATTTATATGAAATATTGTTAACACAGAATGGACAGTTTTATAATGCGATCTTCCATGTATTAACCTTTGTAACCAAGTTTTGTTCTTCCGAATCTCAATCACATGAATTTTTATTTTATCTAGATAATATTTAACATATTTATAAAACATTTTCAAAATACATTAAGAAATAATATCTAATCTAACAACTAATAACTCATTTTCTAATTGTACATTGTTATTGCCTTAAATGTTATAAAATAAAAAACTATAAATTAAAAAATAATTTGTTCCAAAATAGAATTAAAAATATTATATTTGAATTCACTTAATATGGTAATTACATTTTATTTTTTATATATTTTTTATAAATTCTTAATTGGACACTTACTATCCATATTATATGTAACCATGTAAAATTTTCCATTTTTGTCCTTTGCAATCCTTTTTTTTTTATTCACTAGAACAATCAACACCTAATTATTATTTTTCTTATTACATTGCCTTTGCTCAGTGGTCCATAATCATCTGGTCTGATTTTTGAAGTTTATTTTTAAAACCCGTTTCTGCACTAGAATAGAATGCTTTAAAAAATAATTCATTTTATTTGAATCTTCACATCCTGAAAAATAACAACCATATTATGACTTTGCATTTGAACAAATAAAATTTACCTTAAATTCTACAAATAATAATGTCATAACAACAATTTTTCTTAAAATTATACACAAAAATAGAATAAAATAAATATAACCGATCACAGAAATGTCAGAACATCTCAAACCGGAAGAAAGCAAAGAAATGTCACCTTTTTACTTCCAACCTTCTAGTGATTTCTAAGTTATTAAAACTAATAAAAAGACATTATTTACGGCATAGCAGCAATAAAAGTAGGTAAAGTGTGTTTTAAAAACTTGAAATAAACGTTTAAATAGATTATATTAAATCAAAGTTTAACGTACTGAAATAACTAGAAAATTATTATAATATAATAACAACGAATAATTTTTAACTTCTTAAAACAAATTCTCAAAAAAATTAATTCATCAAAAAATCCTAAAAAAATATTAAATTCGAGTAATATAACAAGATTAATATAATTACATGTTATATGAATAACTCCATAAATAAAACATATTAATGATGTTACAGCTCTAGAATTCTTTGGATCTTGGATATTTTTTGCGTTCATTTGGTGGTTAATTGCATTTGTGCATGGTGACTTACAACCAGAACATTTACCTCCACAACAACCAACTTCAGGTAAAAAAAGCTATTATTGCCGTTCAAGCTCTACGATCTGGCATTAATGTTGTAGGTTGGACACCATGTGTTCTGGAGATATATGGATTTCGATCTTGTTTTCTGTTTTCAATGGAAACACAACACACTACAGGATATGGATTAAGAATGATCACAGAGGAATGTCCTGAGGCAATATTTATTTTATGCGTTCAGTGTATTGTAGGCTTAATTATAGATTCATTTACCATAGGTAATTACAAATTTTTATTTTAAAATAAGTTTTTGTTGTTTCTAATAGACATATATTATAAGGTCAAAGTCCCCAGCATGACACATAGATGGCGCTACTAGAACGAAATCCATATGTTTTTTAGTTAGCCCTAACCCTCAAAATATGCGTGTATAAATTTGACAGCTGTCAGATCATTAGTTTGTGAATTATAGCATTTTGAGTGAACCAACTTTTGTTATTGTGAAAAAAATGGATGAAAAGGAATTTCGCGTGTTGATAAAATATTGCTTTTTGAAAACTTGGCTTGAATTTCCCGACACTACCCCAAGAAAATCAACCATCAAGGATCGGTATGCTAAGTTTAGAGATGGTTAAATGAGCGCCGAAGACGATGAATGCAATAGACTTCCAGAAGAGGTTATTATCGACGAAAACATTTTAAAAATCCACAAAATGATTTTGAATGACCGTAAATTGAAATTGAAAGAAATAGCAGACACTCTCAATATGTCAACTGAACGTGTACATCATATCATTCGGAATATTTGGGTATGAGAAAGCTGTGTACAAAGTGGATACCACGCGAGCTCACTTTTAGCCAAAAACAACGACAAGTTGATGATTCGTTTGAAGATGATCCAGCGTAATAAACCCGAGTTTTTGCGTCGATATGTGACAATGAATGAAACATGGCTCCATCATTTCACTCCGAAGTCCAATCGACAGTCATCGTAGTGGACTGCACACGATGAACCCGCTCCAAAGCGTGGGAAAACGTAATAGTCGGTTGGCAAGGTTATGGCGTGTGTATGTCACAATTCAGTGAAAACGATAGCAAAATCTACGAATTGGGCTTCGAATTGCTTCCTCATCCACCGTATTCTTCAGATCTGGCCCCCAGCGACTATTTCCTGTACTCATATCTCAAAAGAATGCTCACTGAGAAGAAATGTTCGTCGAATGGAGAGGTGATCGCTGAAATTGAGGCCTATTTTGAAGTAAAGGATAAATCGTACTACAAAAATGGTATCGAAATGTTGGAGGGTCGCTATAATCAGCGTATCACCCTGGAAAGGAATTTTATTGAATACAAATGTATGTATATGCTTGCATGTGCTTTAATCAATGAGATCTGTTAGTGAAAATGTAAAGTATCAGTGGAAACAACCGTTAAACAATAAAACCTATCTGTCAAATTCACACACATTTCAGATATTCGTTAATTTTGTTATTTGATTTGGAGAAATCTACTGACAAAGTCCATCAAGCACTTCTAAAAATGTAGGGTCATACTGCTTAGTCATATCTCAATTGATGATTATGGCTCCAACAATTTAAAAATGTTGATTTGGATGTCAGTGACAAAGAGCGTTCTGGAAGCCCATAGAAATCCAAAGACAACGAATTACAACACTTATTGGAAGAAGTTATCTCAGTCCAAACACTCAAAGAACATTTAAACAGCTTAGAACTTAGAATGATTTAAGGGTACCCAGGCATTTACATGAGAGGGGAAGATCCAAAAGTCAGGGAAATGGTTACAGCAGTAAAGTCGATATACATATCGATATCGAAGCGAAATATGCATAATATACATAAAGTCTTGCTGTGCTGTGTGATACTTCTTTGCTGTGTGATCAGCAAAGTACTACGAGCTGCTAAAACTGAATTTAGCTATTGCAGCTCTCTCTAGTGATGTTATTTAAACAAATACAAATACAAAAACAAACAAAAGCCACTCACTTTCATGGCAATACTCGGTCACACGCAGCAGAAGTTATGAAGGATATACCGATATACTGGCAACGTTCTAGCAAATATGTATACAATGTTCCAACGGAATGCCACATGGTCGCAACTCTTGAACTTTTTAATGTTGAACTAAAATGGCTGCCATATGATAAGAAAACTAGTAGTAGTTATTTTATCATTAATAGATCTATCAAATTTATTAAGATCCAGTGATGCTTAAAAACACAGTAACACATGCTGACTCCGGTTATAAGTTTATTCGAACTGAATATACTGCCATAATAATATGTTTAGTAATTTGCTACACCTCTTCTAATTTCTATTTTTCTCTTTCTATATTGCAGGTTTAGTATTTGCTAAAATGGTACGATGTAAACTGGCCACACATACAATTCAATTTTCGAAAAACGCAGTAATATGTCGTAGAGAAGGTAAATTGTGCTTCATGTTCCGAGTTGGTGATATTCGTCGTAGCAGAATGGTAAAAGTAAGCGTTCGTGCGATCTTGATGAAAAACGAGCGTACCAGAGAAGGAGAAGCTCTCAACAGTTACCAAACAGGTAATCTTTTATTTAGATACTTCACCGCTAATTCTTCACTTAATGCTAGCACTAATGTGCATATTTGCAGATACTAACATTTCCAGCAAGTGTTCTAATTTCCTTTTTAACTGTGCTCATCACTAGGCCTATAAATATTTTTCAATCCCAACTTACTCATAACACAACTTCACAATCGAAAACAGACCGATTTCAAGAATCATTAAAAACACATTTCGGGTCATTCAGATGAAATTCTTTATAAGAAGAACTCCAAACACCGTAATATAGCATAGGGTTTGGATAAGAGTTTACCAAAGAGACGACAAAAGCTGAACATGTCACAAAAATGTCCATAATATCAAATTAAAACAATTTATATAAATTCTGCAGATCAGAGAATAAAACATACATTATACTAGTAAATATAATAGAAAAAGTGGAATGGTAATATGATATAAAAGTGAAATATCATTATAAACATAACTTAACCTCTCTCTTAGCTCTCTTAGCTACAGCTCTTCTAATTTCGAATTTTTCTATTAAATAATGTTTGTGATAATTTATTGTTTTTAATTAATCTGAAACATTACACAACCTAATCAAATTGATAAGTCCGTAGTGGTCTTTGTAGAAAAATTCCAATAAGTCTAATATCTAGATAGGCTTATAACCACCTATTAAAATAATTCGAATGGTCAGTTTAGTCATCTTCATTATAAGCACGTGTAAGTAAAACATTTTGTTATGAAGACATTTGATCGGTTCTGTGATAATTTAATTAAATACAATAATATAAAAATAAATATAGGCACTACAAATAAGTATATATGTAAAAATAAATATATAAAAAATGCAAATTTATTTATGAAATATATATATAATATAAAATCTCATCTCTTTTTATATTTGTTTTGTACCATCAATTTAATAGGATCTACCAGAGTTCTGTGTTTTTGTTTTCTTATATTAAAAGCTAACTTTGAATCTTCCTCTGTTAAAATTCTATTTACTTGGTTAATCCAAATGTACATGGCGCATCTTATTATTTTTAATATTTTATCTAGATCATTATTTACTGTGCCATTAAAAGGTTTTAAAATTACCTTTTTTTACAATATCTGACAAAAAAATTGTTATATTATCAGCATAGCAATATGGTCGAATAAAATATAATAGATAGCTCAAAGGCCTATTAACAATATAATACAACAATTTTTGAGATATTATCCTGCCTCTATAGAATCAGTCTCAACTTATCGGTCTACTGACTTACGCATAATTCAATGCAAAACAACAATTACAATTAATCTATGTTTTCAAAAAATTTGCTAAATAACCTGAACTATATATTACTGTACATCGTAACTCTGGTAATACATCTCCCATTACTAAGGCAGTAAATTATCTAAAGCGCCTTTGTTCTATTATGTTCCTTTAGTGGAGTTACAATTATCAAATAGTTAATCCAATAATAAAAGAATATGTTCTGTTTGCATCGAAAGAAGATTAATTTCTGAAATGTCTTTACTATCTGTTCATCCGGATACACAACACTTACTAGATCGAGGATACTTATGTTGTACTATCGAGTAATATTACACTAATAAACTAATGATTAATAATTTAATCTCTAAATCGTATAAAAAAACTAAACACACTCTTCATTACATGACACACACTGACGGTGACACCCAAAAGAAATAAACAACAAAGGCACCATAGAACCATAAAGCAAGTAATAAGTAAAAGTGATATTGCAGACCTTTTCAACATCATGATTTCGTTGCTTGACAGATTAAAAAGAAATTTTCTGTAGCGTGTTATGACTGGCGATCAAATATGAACATATACGAAATTAAACAAAACATTTGATATTAACATTAACATAGGAATGTTTTCCATATATCCATTAACATGAAATGTTTATGAAAATTTGTGAAAATTAATTAGCATCACTTTAGGCGAAAGACTTTTTTTTTATTATTTAATTAATATATTGTTACTAGTAATTATCGTCTAACCTACAATTTGTCTTTATGCTAACTTAAATCTAGGTATATAACTAGGAGGACCCATCAGCCCTCCGGCCAACTCAGTCTTTGGTGAAATAATGTTTATACATGTCACTGCTGAATTTTTTAATATATGCACCTCACTACACAACACTACACAAGATCAGATGGTTTGATTCTTTTGAGTCTGTGTCCTGTTCTGGTGGTATCCAAAAGTTGCAATATTTCAATATTAGTATGAGAGTGGAGTCTTTCCTCATGCCCCCTTGCAATTCTCTTGATTTCTTGACTGACTGTGGGTATCTGAAGGTCTCGATGTAGGTAATCAGTCCTATAGTATTTGGGTGCACCCACAATACTTTTCAGGACTTTGTTCTCAAAATTTTTTATTTTATTAATGTTATTCTTTGCAGAACATCCCCATAATTGAACTCCGTATGTCCATATAGGTTTCGATATTTGCTTATATAATAGCAATTTATTATGTACTGATAATTGTGATTTTCTTCCAATTAGCCAGTACATTTTCCTATATTTCAATTCCAGTTCTTTTCTTTTCTTCTTTATATGTTTCTTCCAGCGAAGTTTTGCATCGAGATTCATTCTGAGATATTTAGCGTTGCTGCTATATGGAATGATAGTGTTATTAATGTTAATGTTATTGGTACTTGTACGGTCTGTTTATAGGTGAACTGCACATGTACAGATTTACTTTCAATAATTCTTATTTTCCAAGCTGGTGTTCAATTTTTTATATTGTCACTTGCCTGTTGTAATATTCGCGAGGCTTCTTCGCTATTGTCTCCGACAGCTATAATCGCAGTATCATCAGCAAATGTAGCCATCGTGATATTTTCCATTTGTGGTATATCACAAGTGTAAAGTAGATAAAGCATTGGTCCAAGTACACTTCCTTGTGGTACAACTGCTTTAGCTTTTTTTATTGTAGAGTAGCTTCTTCTTGCTTGACTCTAAACATTCTGGTAAAGACTATAATTAAAAGACAAAAACGGAGCACAATTTCAAGTTTTAAAAAATAATGGCTTTTTGATAGACACTCAAGCTTATTTACATCTAATAGAATACTAGTGTATAAATAAATTCACAAATATGGGCTAGTATTGAAAATCCAACTTTAATTGGACAATTGTCTATCCAATCAATTTGTTGAATTTTCAGCCAATAGTGATTCTATATAATTTCAATGTTTTAATTGTTTAATTTCAATTTTAATTGTAAAACTTCTATTTTTCATATTTTCGATAACTAATTTATCACATGTAACCCCAGACATTAAATTTTCTTGAAATAGTCGCTATATCATCTCTTCAAGACAGATGTTGAGAGGTCTAGAAGGATGTCGTTGATTCCTGGTCCCACTAGCATCTCCGTCTTAGTGCATGTTCTCTAACGGTGTATTGTTGACCGCATTTTGATCAAAAATGTCCTTTTTTCAAATAGTGTGAGAAAAACACGCACAAATTTCAGGTGTCTTGTTTGAAATACTTTGATATTACTAAATGATTGATGGTGAACTGAATTTTTTTTTAAATTTTTTTCTTTCCAATTGGTCTATGATACAAAAGTAAACCCGTCTCTTATTAATAACATATAATTATATCAATTATTTTCCGCATAATAGTATCCACAGTTATGTTGAATAAGAGACGTGAAAACATCTTTTTTTTGGAAACTTGGAAAACACCCCTTAAAATCAAAACTAGAACTCGCACATTGTTTGGAAAACATAACATTCTAGTATGGTTGAACTAGACAAAATTTAAAAATTTGTCTCACGATGTGAAATGAATATGAATGTATTTTATAGTTTATTCAAAATAACAATAAACTCACCTCATCACAATGTTTGGAATACATAACATTCTAGTATGGTTGAACTAGACAAAATTTAAAAATTTGTCTCACGATGTGAAACGAATATTAATGTATTTTATAGTTTATTCAAAATAACAATAAACTCACCTCATCACAATGTTTGGAAAACATAACATTCTAGTATGGTTGAACTAGATAAAATTTAAAAATTTGTCTCACGATGTGAAATGAATATTTATGTATTTTATAGTTTATTCAAAATAACAATAAACTCACCTCATCACAATGTTTGTAAAACATAACATTCTAGTATGGTTGAACTAGACAAAATTTAAAAATTTGTCTCACGATGCGAAATGAATATGAATGTATTTTATAGTTTATTCAAAATAACAATAAACTCACCTCATCACATTGTTTGGAAAACATAACATTCTAGTATGGTTGAACTAGACAAAATTTAAAAATTTGTCTCACGATGTGAAATGAATATGAATGTATTTTATGGTTTATTCAAAATAACAATAAACTCACCTCATCACATTGTTTGGAAAACATAACATTCTAGTATGGTTGAACTAGACAAAATTTAAACATTTGTCTCACGATGTGAAATGAATATGAATGTATTTTATGGTTTATTCAAAATAACAATAAACCACCTCATCACAATGTTGAATGTATTGCCTATCGCAATTTGTAAATTCGTTTTAAAATCTGGCAATATTTCCCTTCTCACTTTATTCTAGTTAAAAGGAGATACAATGCTGTCTGATACGATCGAATATGTAACTGAATCAGCCTACAAAATTCGCCTGGTTGTCAAACATCTGTAAAATTCTTCAAAACATATTAAGTGTGATAATAATTACAGCTTATAATTGATGCTTATTATTACTCTAATTGGATTTGCCAAAGCTATTAGATAGCCAGAGTCATTTACTTAAAACAGCAGCGGGATAATATATGCATTTGACGTACTACGTATTAACTTTAAAATAATTTTATAGTTCGATAACATTATTTTTGTTTCATATATAAATATTCTAACATAAAAGAGGCTGATTTTGGGTTTATTACCCGCTATTGCTGTTCCGTGTCGATGCGGATGGCATTCCTGGACAACTCATATCTTTTGCCGCTTGTAATTAATGTAGTAAATCCACTTTTTCTCGTCAGTCATAATACACCACAGAAAAACTTTTCTTTTCGCCTGACAAGCAATAAAAACGTGATTTTGACGGTTCGAATTAAATAGTTTTTATTTCTTTTCAATATTTCCCTTCGCATGTAAACTCCTGAATACAATTGGTTCATCAACTCTTAAGCTACCCGAATGTGTTTTAAGAATTTAGGCAGGGTTTTCACCTAATAGAATAATTCACCTAATAATAATTTTCGTCCTCCAGTCTTTTTTTGTCATTGAAAACCAAAACCGAGAATTAGTATATGATGCGTCACAATTTCTAATAGTAAATGTAATTTTGAGCGTTCCTGAATTGTCAAAATCATCGAATTTAACAATTAGGTTAGGTTGTCTAACAGTTATTTACATTAAAACTTCCATTTCCACCAATAGATATTCCTAACCAAAACTTGCAACTCACCGATAACGCTACTCCAACATAAAACTAAAGTTAAATTTTACATAGCAGTGTTAGTATAATTAAGTCATGAAACCTTGAGGATTAGTTGAAGAAGTTAATAACAAACAGATATTACTAATATAATTGGTCTTATAGTATTTCTTATTGTTTTTTCTATTAACTACTATTGTCTCCAGCAGATAAAGATAAAAAATCAATAATAATAATAATAATCAATGCATTCGTAAGAAATATAATAATAAGAAACTTTACTGATTTTCAGAATTGCCTTTAAAAACGGACCGGACCGAAAACAACGTTTTCTTCTTGTGGCCTCTTACAGCATACCATGTTATAGACGAGAACTCGCCGCTGTCAGACTTTACGGTACCAGAAATTTTGAAAACTAATAAAATGGAAATAATTGTTATTTTAAATGGTACCGTAGAAAGCACAGGTAAAAATAATGACAAGATCATAAATAATCAGATCATAATGAACAGATCACTTCATAAATCTCTGAGTTAATTTTTATCCGGCTTTTTATTGTTTTATGTTTCATCCATTTCCAAGAATTTTTATACATTATTCAGGCATAACACTTAAATTGTCTTCAAAAGTACGTTTTCACACCATCAAAACATCTTACAAATCATTAGATATAGAGATATAGAGAGAAAGAGCCTGTCTAAAATTAATATATCATGTATCAAATAATAAACATATAGATGTATCATAGGTACCACACCAGAGACATATTGACTGATATGTTATCTCATCGCCTGTCAACACCCTCAACTGCCTCAACACCTGTCCAATTTGTTGTCCTCATTTTCTACAAAAATGAAGCTATTCTTACTTAAACCATTTTAACCCTGTCTAATAAAGCAGTTCTAGAAAATTTTTATAGAATTACACAACCTCATCCACCCTTGCTATCCACTATATTCAATTTATTTATTTTTACCATCAAAATAAAATATTTGCAACTACTTTCATAATATCAGGCCTATACATATAATTTTAAAAGATTTTGGACATATTAACAGATCGCATCGGGTACCTTTGCAACCAACTTCATGTTGAAGCCTTATTGACAGATTTCATTAGGCAACCTTTTCATTATATGTTGTTTCACCTAATTGTGAACAAAAAATGTATTGAATACCTTGAAAATATCTGAATTTTCCCGAATGAATCGCATTTGCGGGAACTTATATTTTATTACTTCTGTTTGAAGAAAAAGGCGACAGAAAGTCATTGAATGCTGTTTGAAGCTTATGCTCCATAGATTTCAACATCTGAATACTGGTTTCGACATTTTAAAAGTGGTGATTTTGATACCGAATACAAAGAGCCTTCTGGATGACCAAAAAACTTTGAAGACGATGATTTGAAGGCATTACATTAACCCATCAATTGCTGTCGACTGCAACTGATGCATTTGAGCCGCACACTGCTCGAAAAACAGCCCAAATATGAGCAAAAACACAACAATGTTATGGGTCAGCATAACAACGCTCGGCCACATGTTGCAAAACTGGTGAAAACATAATTGGAGAGATTAAAATGGAAAGTGCTACTTCACCCATCCTATACAAAATATTAATATTTCGTTGAAATTGTGAATGACTATTGTGATATGCACCTGAGAATGTTAGAAATGTTGATTTAAAATGACCAAAAATTGGTATTATAGAAAAAAAACTACAATACTGCTAAGATAATTTCTAATAAATATTTCCATTAGAGTATGTAATATAATGGCTACCCTTAGATATAAAATGTGAAAAAACTTTTTTCTTAATCTTTACCTTTTGACTGAAACTTATAGGAACCCCTATTTCATTATTATTCTTATGTTCCTATTAAAATACAAATACATACCTATTTTGATTATTTCATGAGCTAGATGACCACCAAAAAAGATTTCGATATATCGATATTTTAAAAATTATGGATATATCGTTCTAGATATTTTAAAAAATATATCGATATATCGAAGAAAAAAAATATCGATATATTTTTTTTTTGCAACAAGTATAAAAAATATCGATATTTTTAAGAAACAATAAAAATTGTGAAATAATAGTCTAGAAAATTTGAAAAAATTGAATTTTGAATACCGAAAAAGCACTAACATGCACCAAATTAAGTGATACGAAAAATATTAAGACTTTTGAAATAAAACAAATGATTTCTCTAAACATCTTTTATCCGATAAACGGTCTGCTTTAAAATTTTCTTCGAAACGGTTTCTTGAGTTCAGTCAGAAATCCTATAAAACTAAATAATAATGAGCTTAAATTTTGATGGGGATTTTCATATTTTATGATCACTTCCTTTTATACTTTATTATTTATTAATAAATGAAAAATACTTTTCTGCTAATTAACCTGTTGGTATTGTAACAAGTTTATTTTGATGCAATATAAATTGAAATAAAAACGCTCACTCGACACCTAAACCAAAAAGAATGTATAAAATGTTACACTTATACTGCTTGAAACATTCTAAATGTTCCTTTACTTAATTTAAAAAAAAAACAAATAAAATATAAAATACTTTAATTTCATTATTATATAATTAATTAATAACATCTAGTTTAATTTAAGTTTAGTTTAAAAAATATTCTATAGGTGCTTTCACCGAAGCTACCTCCAGCTATATCCCCAACGAAATTTTATGGGACTACAAATTTCAAACAATGATATCATTTAATGGAGATATAGATTCTTACGATGTAGATTGGAGCAAATTTGATAAGTTAATTCAGGCAAATCAGTCCGAAAATTCAACTGAAGAGAGTAATTACATGGACAATGTGGAATATCAAGGTTGGTAGGTATGTGTTAACTTACTAAATTCATCTTATAGTGAAATCTGATCTATAATTAAGTATATATATATATATATATATATATATATATATATATATATATATATATATATATATATATATATATAACAATTATTAAATTTACAATTTAATTCATACATTTATTTTAGGATTTATTTCAACGAAAAATATTGCAGTAGCTGTCGAACCAAAATCTTGTTTAAAAAATAAAATTCAACTGCAACAAAATGACATATACTTCGATAAACAAATTACCAAAATATCACGACATCAAACAATATCTAGTAATCCATGTGTATGGAATAAACCAGAATCTATAATGGAAATTGATGAAGATGTAGAATTATCGTATACATAATTGTGTATTTATTAAAATAAATATGTTTCCCCCACACTGTTGCATGTAGTGTCACATACATACAAGGGCCTATTTCTAGGCAACCAGAAAAAGT
The DNA here is from genome assembly GCF_030347505.1 of Rhynchophorus ferrugineus. NCBI lineage: Eukaryota > Metazoa > Arthropoda > Insecta > Coleoptera > Curculionidae > Rhynchophorus > Rhynchophorus ferrugineus. The sequence continues at coordinate 51,464,681 of NW_027472580.1, forward strand.
CAGAAACTCCAAAAAAAATAAGATTTAACCTCAATTATCAGTTGCACTTTTATTATGGTTTATTAGGCATGTGAGGTTGTTGAATATTTTTGTTCTTACTGTTATTAAAATTTACAATGTCTTCATTTAAAAAGTTAAACACAAAAATATATCAAAAAAGTGGTCCAGAAATTACCCCAGATTTTATTTATTGGAAAAAATTACAAGTAATTATTTATTTATGGTTAAAATACTAGAAAATAAATTATTCTTTTAGCAACCTGTGTTAGTCAAAGAATTTGGACCTATAGACTACATAGATTTCTCCCCACAAGAACCACACTATTTTGCTGTAACGTGTTCTGTAAGAGTACAAGTTTACAATCCAATTACAAAGTTAGTAACTAAAAATCTTTCGAGGTTTAGAGAAAATGCCTATGGTGCTATATTTAGAAATGATGGGACACTTATTCTAGCAGGCGGTGAAGAAAAAAATGTTAAATTGTTTGATGTTGCTACAAAGAGCATGTTAAGGTAATATATCTTTAGTTTTTCTTAATGTTTTTTTGTTGAATGTTATATAATTTTTTAGATTGTTCAAAGGGCATTCAGCTGCTGTTCATCGAGTAGCATTTGTTCATAGTCAACCTCACATAGCTTCTTTCTCTGATGATAAAACAGTCAGAATTTGGGATATACCAACTGAAAATACCCTTCACACATTTGAGGGCCATACTGATTATATTAGGTAAACTAAAGTTAATCACTATATTAAATTATTATTATTTACTATGTATGTTAATATACTTTAATTGTAACCAGGGCTGGTATTGTCAATCCTGATGTTCCTAATATAATTTTATCAGGTGGTTATGATAATATAGTAAAACTATGGGATACAAGAACCGATAAAGAAGTGATGACAATGAACCATGGAAATCCTGTTGAATCTTTATTATTTTTACCTAATGGGGGAATGTTTTTAAGTGCTGGTGGGACAGAAATTAAGGTATGTATTTACACTTACACATATTTTGTACTGATTTATATATATATATATATATATATTTAGATTTGGGATGTCTTAGCTGGTGGAAAATTAAGAGGATCATTAGCACAGCATCACAAAACAGTAACCTGTTTAAGATTAGCATCAAATGGCAAAAGATTGCTTTCTGGTAGCTTAGACAGGCATGTAAAAATCTATGATATTAGTTCGTTTAAGGTAAATTTGATTCCATATCTGTTTCTCTCCTTTCTTACTTTTTTAATTTAATATATAATTTAAATTATTCAACATATTAAATTTATTTATTATTTTTAGGTTGTCCATACTTTGGATTTTTCAAATGCCATTGTTAGCTTAGGTAATAACTATCAACTAATAACTTTAATATTTTTTTCTATTATTATTCAAAAATAGGAGTTTCAAAAGATGATGCCACTGTAGCAGCTGGTTTAGTTGATGGTATTATAGCAATACAGAGGAGAAGTGATGAAAATGAATCTATAAAAAAAACCAAAAAGATTTCATTCCATTATACACCAAAAGAAATACATTATGAAGCAGATGAAACTGTTCCCGAACTTAGGTATTGTCCTTTACTGCTTTGTAGTTTAAAACATAAGAAACCATTTATTTTATAGCTATGATAAAGAAGCTAAGTATGACCATTTCCTGAGGAAGTTTGAGTTCACCAAAGTTCTCAGTACTGCCTTAGCTCCTTATGTGTCAAATAAACACCCAGAAAGAACAGTAGCAGTTTTAAGAGAATTAAAGAAAAGAAAAGCATTTAAAAAAGCCTTAAATGAAAGAGATCCTAAAGTAATAAAACAGTTAGTTCGGTTTTTCATAAAGTAAGTGATGTTACCTCACAGGAAGAAAAGAGATAATAGTTTGTTTGTTTTAGGAATATCACTGATACAAGATTTTCAAAAATTCTTATTGAAATAGCTGATGAATTTTTAGATATAATTTCGGATAACCTAGAGAACCTACCATCTGAAATAGGTATAGTATTTGAACCAAAAGTAAAGTTGATTAAATATATTTCTTTTGTAACTCATTCATTTTAGGCTTACTGTTTGCTCAACTTCATGAGACAATAAAGTGTGAAGAAGAGGTAATGAAAGAACTTAGCATAGTGGAAGGTATGATGCAAACATTATTAGCTTGTCAAGTTTCTACTGAGATTGATGCACATAACAACCATAAAATAGGACAATTAAATGGAATAGATACAAAATAAAAGTTTTAATAAAAATAAAATGTTCTTTTTATGGTTATTTTTTTTGTTTCAACATATTGTCCAACTTTAATTGTATAACTTCTAAAGTGTTGTATAACTGATGCAAATCTTCTTCACCCATCTCCATTATAACCTTTTCATCTGTACCCTCATTTGCCTGTAATACAAAAAGTTGAAATAAAGATTTTAATATCACAATAGTATTTTGTTATGTTTCTTATATAGTTTCATACTTAACTTAAAATTACAATTTGAAAAAAATATGCATACTATGTATCTAATACAAAAAAATAAGTAATAATTACTTTGGAGAGATTCAACTGAATTCTGGCATTTGGAATTGCCTGTTGATTACTAATATCACAGGCTGTTTGGACATTAACTTGCCATGCAATGTTACTAAAATTATATCGATTTTCTAAGCCCCCCATATCTTTTTTCACCTCATTGGACCAATGCTTTACAAATATTTCTGCTTTTGTTTCATCTATACCCAGATGTTGTATTAACTGCATTTGCAAGTCAGTAGGCTTAAGAATTACTTTGTTGCTGTGTTTAAATAAATAAGAAATACTTTGCAACATAAGTTGCAACTCCATTTCATTTAATTTTAATGTTTCCTGTAATTTTTTCAACTCTTCATCAGAAAATATATCAGCAGATTCTGAATTTAAAATATGAGGTAAAAGTAATTCAAATCTCTTATTATTGATGTTATTGATTAAAGATATTCCTTGCTGCAACCTAAAACATATATGACACTGAACGTTTAATTGAAATAGATTTAATATTGGTGCAAAAAGCTAGAATTTACCTTTGATTTAACGTTATCCATGGCAAATTACTAACCATGATTAAAAAACAAAGCATTTACCTAGTGTCACAAAATATAGAGAATGTTTTGTGTCTAGTTTCGCTACTTAGTTTTAGAGCTCAGGTTCATAGAAAAAGTCAGGTTGACATTTTAATACCATTTCATAGAAAACCATTTATAAGTAAATGTCAAAATTTCTGAATTTCAAGATTTATTCATTTTTAATAGTGTTGGGAACTATCGACTATTTAGTAATTGACTACTTTTTACTATCGACTGTTTCAGTCGTGTACTTTTAGTTACTATTTTTGGTTCTACTGGTTTCGTTCGACTGATATTTTTAACATTCTGATTCTATCGTCCTAACCGCGACTTTAACAAAAATGTACCCAATGTATGCTTAGATGATATATATATATATATATATATATATATATATATATATATATATATATATATATATATTGCAAGATTATTAATGTAATAGAGTAAAAATTACGATAGTAACTGTTTTCAATCATATATAAAGAATTTACTTTATTTAAAAAAGCTCTAGTAGTTATTGTGCGAACATTTTTAATTAAATCATGACTTTTTTTTCTCCATGATTAGGTATATGTTTAATTTTTATTTAGTATTTATGGTTATTGTACATCTTTAGTTTTTAGCTTTTGTTGAAGTTCTATTGTATTGTCTATATTTATTATAGTATATTATTTGAAAATAACAATTAATATATTAAAATAGGATAAAATATTTGTGAGTTTTTATTCCATTCCTTTTTCAAGATCCACAGAATATCCAACTATAAAACTGATTCTACTTCGTTTAAAATTAATTTATTAATTGAATGTTAATAATATTCAGTAATTAATTTGTCCTTTTTTTTCTGAAGTTAGTACGTGAAGGAATATGTACATCTCCGTCTCACTTATACTAACGTTGGAAATTATAAGCCCTTATAAAATTAACCCCTCCAAGCAATTATCGCCGGTCTTTCCTCTCCCACAATTTATAGAGGAAAGGATTCGTACATCTTCGTCTGATATCACGAATTAAACAAAATAGTCGAACCGTGCATTTGATTAAAAATAGTAATTAAATTTTCAGTCCCTAGTTTTTTAACTATCGACTGTTTCAACCTTTTTCAGTCGATAGTCCCCAACGCTAATTTTTAAACATATATCAACTATAGAAAATGTTGACTTCACACAATTTGATCGACCAATCACGTTCCATGTTAGTGGCGGCACCAGGAATTTAAACTAGCCAATCACAATTTGCGACCGCAGCGCTATCGTTGATTGAACTAAACAAAACATTTCCCCAAGGTCGCCTATACCCTGAAATTTCTATTTTTTCTATGATATCAACTATAAAAATTATGTGGCAACGCTGTAAAAAAATTGAGGTTACATTAGAGTACATAAACATAATTTGTAGTTTATTCAAGAATAAGCTAAATCATTTTTATTAAAATGTCAAAACGTAAATATGAAAATAATGTTTTTCAACCAAATGAGAAAAGGTCTACAAATCGAGTAGATAATGTAAAAAAACACACTCTTGATAGCGATGAAGAAGATTATGTTGATGAAACGAACGTCCTGAATGAGAACGATATTGAAGGAGAGGAAGATGGTACCCACAATATTTTATTTATACATTATTTAACAATAAGCATTTCACAGGATCTACAAGGCAAGAAGGTGAACAAAGAATGACAGCTTTTAACATGAAAGAAGAGTTAGAAGAAGGTCATTTTGATAGAGATGGGCATTTCATTTGGGATAATGAAAAAGAAGTAAAATAACTTGAGTCTCTTGAGGCTTTTATATCAAATACATAACTGAATTTCAGGTACGAGATAATTGGTTAGACAATATTGATTGGCAAAAAATTAAACATGATGTAAATACAGCTGCTAAATATGATATTGAAGAAGCTGGTTTAGGAGCTGAAAGTGATTCTGATGATGAAGATGGACCTTTTGATGAATTAAATATATATAAACAGATATTAAGTAAATAAGCAATGTAGATATGAAACATATATATATATATATATATATATATATATTACTAACCATGTTTGTTCACAAACAAATATACATTAATAATTGTTTATAGGCTACATGAAACCAAAAGAAACTGTAAATAAAGCATTGAAAAGACTTGGTGGAAATGATACCAAATTGTCTAGTGTTGAAAGATTAAAAAGAAAAAAAGCTGGTACTTTAAAAACATCTGAAGATGTTACCAAGCTCACAGAACTAGCTAATCAAGTAATAATTATATATATTTATAGATAAATATGTAATCTCTAAAATATCATTTTAGATTTTGACAAGACTAGGTAATATGGATATCTACCAAGAAACATATGAACAAATTGAAGGCAATATTAAAAATAAAGAAAGTAAAGGGAAAAAAATAGTAGAACCTGAGCTGGACATGTATGCTGATGATTTTGATACCAAAGAGAAGCAAAAATTGCAAGGTAACCTGAAATACATATTCAAAGCAAAAATATATTTTTATTTATGTTAGAGCCATCAACAAGTAATAGTTCCCAAACAGTCAATCTTAATAGTTCAGATAAGATAGAAAATACTGAGCTTCAGTGGGAATTCAAATGGTCAGTAAATGAAGACCAAATACAAGGACCATACAACACTGCTCAAATGATAAAGTGGCAAAGAGATAATTACTTCAAACCTGGTGTAATGGTCAGAAAATGTGGTGAATCTACAAATTTTTATTCCTTAAATAGAATAGACTTTGAGTTGTATGAATAAATTATAATATGTATAATAAATATTAATTCATTAATTAGCTCCTTCCATTTCAATCTCATCTTCTTCCTCATCATCATGGGTTTCACTGTCATCATCGTCGTCATCATCATTGTCTTCTTCTTCTTCATCTTCATCATCTCCAGCAGCCTAAAATAAAAGATCTGTCAGATAATCTCTTAAATGTCTATAATGCAATAAGAACCTCTGATGAAGTTTTTCCGATTGGTGGTTGATCATTTGTTCGTAAAATATTCTCAACCTACAAATACGTAATATTTATATATTCAAAAAAACTGTATTAATATATAAATTAAAATTGAATAAAAACTACCCAATCTTGATGTTCCCTTTCTAATTGTGAAATTTCATCTTCATGATCACAAGGATGGTCTACATCAAACCATGCTCTATCTGTTAATTTTGGCAAACACTTTGGAAACAGAGGTAAACTCATTTTTGTGACCTCTGGTTGTCTCTAAAAGAAGCAGTAATTTTACAATGACTAAAAGCAATGGTTAAAAATTTAAAATTGGTATCGAAATATAATAACGGAAACTAGGAATGCTTAAAAATATCGATATTTGGGAGGTTTCTTTTGTCCGTTATATTGATACTTTTATTAGCCAATCTTTATTTAAAAAAATTAATATATATACATACTATACTAAAATATCGAAATTTTTCTCGGTGGTTTGTATCTATGTTTTGTCAGGGGTGTGCAACTGCAATGGTAAGTAGTGGGGCAAAGTTTCGCTTAGTCCAATCATTGGCGGCGCTGACAACGCGAATTTGATTGGTTAGTTTAAAATAGTTATGTAGAAACCTGTAAGGAGAATACTTTGCTTTGATTGGTCTGCCATTTCCCCTGATTATTTTGTGACGTCACATTTATTGGCCAATAGTATTTAAATAAAAATCAAATTTAAATTTTAAAATTAATTTATTAAAATAAAATCCTATACAAATATACATAAGTGTAAATAATATAAATATATATAAACAAAAAGCAAAAAAAAAACAATTATGAACTCTATTCTAGGCAATATTAAAATATCTATAATTCTTCTATAAAGCCTTCCCATATATGTTTAGTGCCATCAATTTTATGGGATCTATTAGAGTTCTAACTTATCTTGATATATTGAAGGTAAACTTTAAATCCTTTCCTGTTGATATTACATTAACTTCATTAAACCAAAAATACAATCAAACCTCAGAATAACTTAAAATTTTGTCTTGAAAATCATTATGGATTGGACAGTCGAAACACTAAAAATTTATGTGTTTTTTAAAAATGTTTAGATTTTAGAGTATTTAATCTGTGGAACTACTTAATATAGAATATAGACAAATATTGCATGTTGTCTCTAAAATACAATATTAGACTTTTGTTTTCCTCAGAGCAAAATTCTCTGGAACTGAAAATATAGACTCAACTGGTGATTTAACAACCTCAAGTGGTACTAGATCTCCCGTTAAAAAAGAATATAAGTTATCTAACATGTTCATCTTCTTCACAATTTTCTCCGGGAGAATGATGTGAAAAAATTGAAATGATGAGCCCTTTTAAAAATTTCTCGAACATACTAGGGGAAGGATGCTGTTTCTACCTCTATGACCTCTAATAGATCCAACAAAAATCTTTAAGCAATCTTGGTTAAGATTTGTTAAACAAATGTAGTTATTTGTAAATTTAGACAAAATAGATTTCTTTAAGTTAATAAATCCCCTAAAAGTAGCAATTAAATTTTTAATTGATGGCACCATAACAAATATTTTCTTAACAAGGCAATCAAATTTAAATATATAATTCCTCTACTATAAAATGATTGAACACTGATTGTTCTAAAAAGTTAAAGTATTGCAAATATTTTAGGGATATTTTACAATTTAAAGTAGTATTTATTACTACTAATTATCCAGTTATATTAATTATTACCTTCTTGTAAGACTTCTTTATGTAGAGACATCACATTGACAACATACGCACAACTTGGTAGATTAATTGAATTTTATTACTACTAACATCTTCATAAGTTTTTGAGTTTCTGTAAACAAACAATATATAAACAGACATGTAGTAGATAGATAATTTTATATGTACCTGATAAAACCAATGATGGATATGCATTTACCCAAATACCTGTTCGTGAAGGAACGATAAATCTAAATTTTTCACTAATATGTCCAACACCATGACGTTGATATATTTGCATTGTGGTTTATCCAGGTAACTTACTATTATTTACTTGATCAACCCATTTTTGGAAAGGATCGAGATCATTCTTTGGGAAACGATGTCTAATTTCCGTAGTAGAATTTTACCCCGGTACACTACATCTTTTACTACACTGACGTATTGTCATCAATTTTTATATTATTACCCCATAATAATTAATGTAAAACAGAAAATATGCACAACGTAAAACGAAAATTTCGTGATCTAAACAAAAACCATAACCTACAAACAACAAACATAAAAATGGACGCCCATAGAAAATGCTGATTTCACACAATTTGATCGACCAATCACATTTCATCACAATTTGCGATCGCAGCGCTACAGTTGATTGAACTAAACAAAACATTTCCCCAAGGTCGCCTATACCGTGAAATTTCTATTTTTTCTATGTGTTTTGTATATTTTGTGCTCCTAAAGGAAACGTTTTGATTCCAACCTTTTACGTATAGTATTATCAAAAGAAGTGTTAAAATATACAAGAAAGCACACAATTAATATTACTTAATGCAAAATTATTCCCAGTACTATACCAAATAATTAAATATTTCCAATCTGTCTGAAGAATACGTTTTAATCGCATTCGTAGTTACAGAATAATTAGTAAAAAATTTCCGTATTTTACAATCGTAATAGAATCGTAACAGAACTTAAATTAGGGAACATTTCCTTAAAAGGTAATCAGTATCGTGTACAGTGTAGTTTTAAAATTAAATGAAATAGAGTATGAGAGTAATAATGTTATAAATATTTAGGAAATATATATAGGAATGAAAAAAATTTTATATTATATTATTTATTTAGAAATATTTTGTTACGTACTGTAGATATATTTCATGCTTTTGTATTATATTTTAAAATCAATAATTTTATATTCTAAGTATTCGCCCATATGAATTAATGTCAATAACTCTAAAGCTAAATGACAATTGACGTTTGTCAACATTTTCTTTTACTAGGTGGTTCCTCGTGCCAAAATGGCCAAGAAAAAGCTGGATGAGAGGAGCGATGATAGCTCAAATCAATCAAGCCATGATAGTGATGTATCCAATGGTTCGGAAGAACCTAATTTTAGTGACCCTGAAGGATACGTAGATGATATTTCAGATTCTGGTGAGTATTTTTATCAACCCTGTAGGTTAAATTGCCGCACGTTTTATGTTTTCTAAAGCTTTTATAGCAATATGTAGTACAAATATTCGTAAAAATTATCGTCCTAATATGTATGGTCAATTTTTTGATAAAATATTTGTTATGACATATGTTATCGGTCAAATTGGGTTATAGGTGATGTACGTGTACTTTATAATTTGATTTATTTTCATATATTATATTTTTTAGAACTTTTGGGAGACCTTCTTCTGCAAAAACCTAAAGAAACTGATGGCTATGACACAGTTATAGTTGTTGATGGTGTTCCTCAAGTTGGTCCTGATCGTTTGGAAAAACTCAAAAGTCTTATAAACAAAATATTCAGCAAATATGGACAAATTGTTAATGAATATTATCCTGTTAATACAGATAAAGTTACTAAAGGATACATTTTTCTTGAATTTTCAAATCCATTCCATGCTGCTGAAGCTGTTGCTATGGCAGATAATTTAAAAATTGATAAACAGCATACTTTCCAAGTCAATTTATTTACGGATTTTGCTAAATATGAACAGATACCAGAAAAATGGGATCCACCACAACCAAGACCTTATGAGGGGCAAGCTGATTTACATCATTATTTATTAGAAGCTGATGCATATGATCAGTTTGCTGTTGTAACTGCACAAGGCCAAAATGTACAAATTTGGCAAAATACATTGCCAGATCCTGTTGTATTAGAAGAGCGTAGTGTATGTAAAGTAAATAATTTTAATTATATGAATAAAAGTATTTTTTATTATAGAACTGGACTCAAACTTGCATAAGGTGGTCACCTTTAGGTACTTTTTTGGCCACATTTCATAAACTTGGTATTGCATTATGGGCCGGACCTAATTTTACCCAGTATAAAAAGTTTGCTCACCCAAATGTGCAGTATATTGATTTTTCCCCCTGTGAAAAATATTTGGTTACATATTCACCACAGGGTGATCCAAATAATCCTGAAAAGAGGCTTATTATCTGGGATATTCGGTATATTTTATTAACATTACTATAATTTAGTTTTGATTAATTAACTTTTTTATTGTAGGACGGGACAGGAAAAAAGATCTTTTGATCCAGATGGACCTTCAGCATGGCCAATTTTCAGATGGTCTCATGATGATAAGTACTTTGGTAAAATTGGAAATGATATTTTATCCATTTATGAAACACCTTCCTTTGGTCTACTTGATAAGAAATCAATCAAAATTAGTGGGATCCGTGATTTTAACTGGTAACAATCCAAATTAGTGTATTATGCTATCACTGTCATCAATCTATTTTTTAGGTCTCCCACAGATAATGTAGTTGCATATTGGGTTGCTGAAACCAAAGATGTTCCTGCAAGTGTAACTCTTTTAGAATTACCCAGCAGGAATGAAATCAGAAAAAAGAATCTTTTTATGGTTGCTGACTGTAAAATTCATTGGCAAAAATCTGGAGATTATTTGACAGTGAAAGTTGACAGGTAAATTATGGAAAATTAATATTAAAAATAATATATCATGCAATAATTATTATATGTATTCTTAGATACTCTAAAGCAAGAAAGGAGAAAAATGAAATGAAATATTCAGGAATGTACTGTAATTTTGAAATTTTCCATATGCGTGAGAAGGAAGTTCCAGTGGATAGTGTAGAAATTAAAGAAACAATTCAAGCTTTTGCTTGGGAGCCTGTGGGGACTAAACTGGCTATAATACATGGAGAGTCACCTAGTATTAATGTTAGCTTCTATGAGGTTAAGTAAGTGTCTGTTCTATGTTTTATAAGTATATACATTCAAATTTATCTCAGGGTTGGATTAGCACCAGTCTTACTGAAGCAGTTTGAAAAAAGATCATGCACTAATTTGTTTTGGTCTCCAAGTGGACAGTACATTGTTTTAGCAGGATTAGGGGCAAATGGAGGTGAATTGAATTGAATTTTTTTTATCCCTGATTATTTGCTTCTGTAGTTTTTCAATTATTACAGATGTTATACGCTCAGGGAAAAGCAATATTATTAAATTATATATATATAATCAATTTAGTTTGATTATATTAATTTAGTAAATACATTTTTACCTTCAAGTATTTTATGATATGCCATTATAGAATTTTACTTATTTCTATAGTAAACCTTATCTAGAAACATTTGATAAACTTTGTCATTGTTAAGTTGTTAATGCCAGTTCTATCAAAATTGATTAAAAGTAGTAGCAATACCTTTCACAAATTGACTTTTGTTGTATGTGTTTCATAGGCATATTTTTGAAGCAAGTATTTTAGCATTTAGTTCATCGATAATTAATAATTTTGTCCAGATCTATAATTTTGATTTATCTCTAGGATCACTTGAATTCATTGATACCAATGAATTTTTGGTCATGAACACCACAGACCACTTCCAAATGTCTGATGTAGAGTGGGATCCCACAGGCCGTTATGTATTTACTGGAGTATCATTTTGGAAATCCAAAGTTGATACAGGTAAGTTTTATATTACTTTTTAAGTTCTATATCCCTGATTATTTACTTTTACAATGTATGTCATATTGTTGAGGTTATACGCTCAGGGAATATGAATCAACTGATCTTATATAGACTTATCTTTAAATATAAGGCTAACAGATATTTCAGTTAACACTTTTAACAAATAATTGTATTAAGTAAAATGTATTTTTAGTATTTACAGTGTATATACTATTTTTATTACTTATAGTTCTTATAGTATTTTTTAGTAGCGCATTCGGGTCTGTGTAAAAGATATCTTTACTTTTTTCTCTATACAGATTTTCATTATTTCTAATATTATATAAATTTCTAAATTTAAAGAACATGGTCACAAGAACTTGTTATTGTTAAATAAGTATGTTTTTTTTGCAAATTTTAATGAAATTAAAATGAAGTAACTTTGTATGAACTCTAAAAAATGGTTTAATTCTATTTGCATCAACATTAAGTTAATTATATTTATTTTATTGTATAATTCAGGTTATTGGATGTGGTCATTCCAAGGTAAAATTCTTAAGAGAATAAATTTGGAACGTTTTGCCCAAATATTATGGAGACCAAGATTATCAACCCTTCTCTCTGATGCACAGCAAAAAGAAATTAAGAAGAATCTGAAGAAATATTATGCTCAATTTGAAAGCAAAGATCGTATGAGACAGTCTAAAGCATCTAAGGAATTAATTGAGAAACGAGCGGCTCTAATGGAGAAATTCCGCGAATATCGAGAGGAGAACATAAAGAAATGGATCGAAAAGAAATCGAGACGTTTAGCTCTAAGAAATAGTAAGTTCGAGTTATCTTTAGTTAATGTGTGAGTTAAATATTTTGTTTTAGATATTGATACTGATGAACTGGGTGCAGATACTGATAATGTTGAAGAAGAAATTGTTGAATTCTTTATCAAAGAAGAGATTATTCCTATTGAGTAAAACCATTAAGCTCTATGTTCTGCCCTGTATAGCTGTTTCATTGCTGAAATTTTATACAGGGTCTTGGCCATTTGGATACTTATTGAGGAAACTGTCAATAAATATTACAGATCAACTTGTGTCATAATCTCTTCCCCAACAATAATATTCACATTTTTGATAACTTTTTGTGGAATAAAGCAACTTTTTATTAACCAGCAATTGATTTTTTATTACATTGACTACCTTTTATTTAATTTACAGGTTCCCCTTTTATTCTGGGAATTAACATAAATAACCTGTAATATACAGGTTGCCTTACAATGTAAATAGGATAAACTGTATTCTTGGGCGGAAACAATCTTAGGTTCTCTCCCAATAAATGTAACAGCGTACATTACTGCAGGATAAGGAGCTACCCCCGAATAACTATTCTGACCATTGATGGAAATAGCATTAGTAATAAGCCTGAGCATAAATTCCTGGGAACTATATTTGACTCGTGTCTCATTAAATATATAAAGAACAGATACCTTGTTAACATTCACCCCAATGAATAATGGTCCATAAAACCATCCTCTTGAATATTTATAGGGCGCTGACGTTGAGTAAACTTGATTATGGCTGCCAGTGCTTCATTTCTGCAACCCCCTCATAAAAAGACTAAACTCAATTCAAAACACAGCACTAAGGATTGCCCTAGGAACCTTTCATATCAATCCGATTGTCAGTTTACTTTACGATGCGAAGATTTCTTCCTCGACGGGAACTCTTGTTGCTGCAGGCTCTAAGATTCAAACCAAGACTATCTCAATATGAGTTATTTTTTTCTACCAGCTGCAGTGCCACTATGATAGGGAGAATATATAAAGGGTATTGCCATTACTTACAGAGAATTTGTAATCATTTATCATTAGATACTCCTACTGCCTATAGATTTGTAAATAGAATACCTTCCTGGCAGAATGCGCTTATGGCTGTTGATCTTTCGATGAGGCTTCTTCCCAAGGATGGGTTACCTTATCGCACATTTTTCTTTGAATAAATTATTTCCGAAAATATTTTAATCATCTCTTGACTTACACAGATGGATCTAAGAGTAAAGAATATACTAAGAGCTGCATAACTTCAACATTACAAGAAGAGCATTTCAATTGCTCACTTTGGCAAGCATTATATTTTAGGCTTTATATTTTATCCTCTTAATTGTTTTTAAATTATCTATTTGTGTCAACATTTATAAGTATTCCTGCATTTTATTTATAAAAAACTTTTGTTTATATTAGTATACTATACTAGGTCTTAAATGGCCCATGAGGCTGACGGGCCTTTAATTAATAAATAAATAAACTGTATCTGGCCATTGCATATTTTATTTTAAATGTTCCCATAATATTTCGGTCAGTAGTCAACCAACGAAACCGACTTGTCTGATTAATAGTTTATTAGTGTAGCTTTTAATTCTCAAATTTTGCTATTTTATTTAGTTCTCAGGCCATTTAACTCTGCAATGCTCATATCATGTAGAATATAGGGTTAACATCAGATAAGTCAAGGAGTTTACAGCACCATAATAAGCTCTTTTTTTGAATATGATAGAGATACCTCCTTCGAAAGCCAAATTTGTATATGAATATGAAACTGTTAAAATGTTTCCCCACAGGTTTTGTCATTTCTATTGTCACTTAGTCCATTCCAGTGGTCCTAATTATTAACTAGAATAGATACCAATTGCTGAAATATAATTAGATATTTCTTGAAGCTGGTTATAGAAGTCATCTTTGGCCACATTTGAATTCGATTAAAAACAATGTCAAACGATCTGATTTAGCCTGAAAAGCAATGACAATTAAACCTGTTCATAGAATAAACCTGTTTTTTCGACGACGAAACCGATGTTAGCTGATTAGCACCATAGAAAAAAATTAACACCACTAAAACGAGATAAACATTTCTTCGGTTACAGCTAAGTCAATTTGAAACATTTTTTTTTTCGTTCGGGCGTTTCGGATCCAACTACACCCAGCTCGGAGATAATTTTGTTATTTGAACGTGTATTGCGATTATTTTGTTATTTGAGAAATCATAGATATATCTCAGATTTATGTAGCATTTTTTTGCTTACGACCTTTCATCATCCTAAATAACAGATACAGCACTGTTTAGCTAAATATTTATGAATCGTTATATGTAAATATTCTCACACATGAATCAATAATCAATCATAATTATTCCGAAAAAGGCAATACAAAAATTTTTATATATAACTCAAGATTTTAGATAAAATTTATTTATGCCATATCTTTGTTAAATAAATAGTGTATTTTAGATTAGAAGAATTTAGGTACTTAAAATTTACTCAGGTGTTAAATGAAAATAGAAAAGTATTTATTTTAATTTTAAAGTTTGTGGACTGGGACATCAAATAAAAAGAATTTAATTTCAAACAATTTAAAACTTTTATATATCTATAAAATATATAATACATATTTATATCACAAAATCTTTATAGACATTTAATAATTTACTAAAATGTTGAATCTCCATCCATTAAAAAATATGTAACTAAATAACAAGTGGAATGCATTAGACAGTAGTAGTTTGATGAAAAATACAATTAAGGTAAAAATTAAATTTAAATATAATAATAGAATTTTGAAGCAACAATTTTTTCATTGGAATTTTTATTGTGCTATAAATTAAACAACAAAAGTATATTTTTTACTAACACACCACACAAAATAGACAGGTACTATCTTTTATTCTTTTTGGTTCTTTTTATCTTCCATGCATTTTCACTTAAACTTTGAACCCTTCTTATTTGTCTTTTTCCCCAAATAAACCAGAGAAATCCCAAAATTGTACATATAATTGTTTCAACATAAAAACCATCTATAGTTGTAATGCAGTTTCCACCATCTTTGATGCATCCCTAAAATATTATTTAATATTATTTTAGTATAAGAGCTTTATCAAAAAACAAACAAAAAATATTATTTTAATAAATTAAATGTTTAACAATCAAACCTCTTTTTCAATAGAATCTCTACATATATTTCCAGTTTGAGATTTACTGCCAATACACTCTTTCCATGTCAAAGGATCTACAAAATAAAGGGCTAGCAAAGCTGGCCAATTTCCACCCAAATTTGTAACTGTGTTTAATAATGTCATATAAGTTCCTCCCAAAGAAGAATCACTTATTTTTGCAAAAAATGCCATTATGGAGACAAACATTGCATACGCACATACCTGAAAAGTAAAAAGTAAATATTTTATATATATATATAACGTGTTAGAAAAAAAAAATTTTTGTTTTTAAAATCCATTTCAATGTCATTTTATTCATATGTTTTTGTCGCTAGTTTTTTGGTAAATTCATAATTCTGTTACCATAGAACTTCAAGATCTCCGAGCAAAAAAATTGTACATTATTGTAGCATGTGATCTACTTTTCGTTCTTTATAATTTGTTTCAAACGGTTTGATATCCTTTAGTATAGATTAACAAATTGAAACTCAATCTTCTTGAAAGTCTCTCTCAAAATTTCTCATCTTATCTCTCAATGCATGTCAAACCCAAATATCAAGTTTATTTTAGTACCTTCACTTTTGTAAATGGTTTAAAACTGCATTATATGCAAATATGAAATGATTTGATTGAGTAAACTAATGACACTATTTCTATGTTCAAGGGACTGTTGCCTTTTAAATGCGCTATAGTATGTCTTCATTCAATAAATATTACTAGAGATTATCAACTTTAAAGCAATCTGTTAAAAAAAACTGAAATCAAGTTTTCCTTAAAGTTACATTATGAAGAGATAAACATATATTTGTTTTCAGAGATTAAAATATTATAATTTTGTACTAACTTGTTGCAAAGCATAACCACCTAGTAACAAAGTGACATAAAATATAGATAAGCCTTGTTTTGCATCTGGAACTAAAATTGGTGTTATCCATACAATAAATGCTGAAAAAAGGCCAAATAAGAGCCTATACGGAATAGCCTTTAAATAAATTTCTAGTGGTTTTGGTCCTAAAAAAGATATATATAAACAAGCACTTTTTTTGTACTAATATATTACCTGTTATATATCTAGATATTAATATTGGCAAAAATAATTGGACTGGTATTAACGGTATAGCCATCAAGGCCAGTTTTTCTTTTGGTATACCTGCTTCTACAAGTTTTAATGTAGTGACACTATCAGTTGCAGAAAAACCTATCTACAAAAAAAAGAATCTTCATAATTCCATCTAACATTCATGGATGGAACTTACCTTACAAGTTAAAAGTATTACCACGAGAGTTTGAATGGAAGGTAATACCAATATATTCTTCAAAGATATATATGAAGATTTAATCCCTCTTTCATGAACAACATCGTGTTCAGGATCATGGGGTTCCACTTCTCTTTTTATTAACCCAACTAGTGTGGTTGAAATAATAAATATCCAACCCCAGAAATAAAAGAATGTAGGTAATGTAATTAAACCTTTAAAGTATAATATTTTATAATTTTTTAAAAATTAAGTTGTAGTAATATTACCAACATCTTGAGGAACAGTTCTAATATATGTATTACAAAAACTAGGGGACTCTAAAGCCATAAACAAAACGTAACTTAAAAAAAATCCTGCTGATTGTCCAACACTATTACATGTTGAAGCATGACCAACATTACATTTTTTTAACATTGTTAGAGCCCAACCATCTACAGCTATATCCTGAGTAGCTGCCAGAAAATTCAATGAAAAAAATAAAAGTGTTAAAAATCCTATGTTGGGGCCTTCATCATCATTTCCCAACCACTGGTCTATATAATTTGAGAGAATGAGCATAAAAATGCCTAAAAATAAAGTGTTACAATGTTAATTATCAAAAATAAAACTTTACCTATAAGATACTGAATTGGAATCAACCAGGTTTTTCTCCGTCCTAGCCTGGTAGAAAAAATACCATCTACTAATGGAGCCCATAATAATTTTAAACTAAAGGGCCAACTTACAAAACTAAACTCAGCCTAGAAAATATAACATAAAAATTTAATAATATAAGTAAATTACAATCTTAATTAGCTTTTAAAGTGTAATTGTACCTGTTGTTTATAACTGACACCTCTGTTTTGCAAAATCATAGGAATTGCAGCACTTAATCCTAGAGGAATCCCTTGCAATGTATATAAGAATAATAACAATAATATATTCCATTCATCGCCTTTCACATTACTTCTAATAGCAACATTTGCTTCACCATTTTCCATTGATATACTAAGACTTTCCTTATTTTTTCCCTTTTTTCTTTCCATTTTCCAATTTATATTTTCTATCTTAGGTTATTAAAAGCCACGTCAGTTCATACGCATATGTTTTTGTTATAAAATATTTGTCAGCACCCAAATTCTTAACTAAATTTTGTACAATTCTTAATTTAAATATATATAACAGTTATAGTCCTTAACAAAATAAATTTCATATAAAAATTAACTTATAGCTATTCAAATTAAAACTTTTTAATGTATTGTCATATTTGTTTACATGCACTATAAATAAACTTGAAGGTACTTGATTAGCGATGGGAAGTATCGAATAACGACAATAAATACATTCCATAGTTGAAACATTTTCGAACTTTTTCTCATATAGATAGGCATAGAAATAAACGCATAAAAATAGCAATTACTACCATAGAGTGATTAAGTATTTCTTGATGTAATACAAAAATAAAACTAGACTAAACAGTAGATTTATTTACTATTACGGATGAGATTCTTTCGATAGTAAAAAACAATTATTAAACATAGCATAGTTCATTTCATGTGATTTTTCCTAAAGCTTAATGTTGGCATATGATAATACAAATATATGATACTAGGAATGCTGCAAGTGATTAAAATTAAATTGAATTAATGGGTATAATATTTATTGCCATACTGTATTTATAATTTTTATTACGAACTCTAAAATTAACTCTAATCTGTAGATAGGATATTTTCAACCGTAAAGTACGTCAACATAAACGTCAAACTCAAATTTATCAATAATATTTTTTCTGTGAATATCAAGTGTAGTTTTGAGTTGAGTGTTAATAAATATTTAAAGTTTTATAAATGATAGAAATTTATTGATTTCTTGTTGTATATTAAACAAATGTTATTATGAGGTACTCAAAAAACAAAAGCAAAAGCACTCCTAAAGGTGAGGAAGAAAATGAGAGATCTTTAAAAATGGAATTAGGTAATTATTTTTATTATTAGTTTATATATAGTATTTATTTACAATGAAGAGTTGTTGTTTTAGAATTAATAGGTTTGAAAGCAAAAAATGCAGATTTAATAAAGGCTCATACAAAACTTGTTCAAGAAAATGCAGATTTGAGAAATCAAATATATTTTTTACAAGCAGAATTGGTGAAAGCTGAAACCAAATATAATGTAAGTTTAGAAAATAAAATTAAATATTACTGCTATATCATTAGTTTGTTGTAGAATTTAGAAACCTATATGATGAGCTTACAAGAAAATATGAAAAAATGTACACCAAATTTAATTAACATATTAAATTTATTTTTGGACATAAATAGCAAACCGCCCCTAAAGAATTTTCAGCATAGTTCTATTGCTAGTATGTAGAAATACAGTATTAATTATTTTTATTATGCCCTTTTAAGGTTTCAGATCTCCACCAACTAAATCAATAACACAGTCAGTACAACCTCATACAGTTAATGGAACTGTCCTTAATTTAAATCCAACCATTACCCTTACTAGACTAAATACATCAAATCAGAACACTATTGAATCCTTTAATAACAGTAATGTACACCTAAATAACACACCTCCTACTTCAAATTTTATAAATAATTCAATTGACAACCCTGAAGACAGGGAGACTGAAAGTATTGAGAATGTAAGTGTTTGGAAAATATATTCTGGTTTTTTTGATAACAATATGTAAATATTTTAGGATGATAACATTTATGTTTCAAACAGGAGAGGCAACCCTTTGTCAACTGACAGTTTAAGTGGTAATTTTATATTTTATTCTCTTAACTCAATTAATTTTGGTATTGGAAATAAAGTATTCATATATGTAATATGCATATATATTTCATGTAAACATAAATTAATTTTGCAGAATCTGAAGATGAAATAACTGATGCAAATCAAAATTCATCTGATGGACAATCTGTTATGTAAGTACTATAATTATAACATTATTTTGTATGTCTTACACTTTTATGCAGGACGAGAGAGAAATTGATTATGTATTTTTTTCAGGAATAAGTTAAGTATAATACCTGAAGAAAGTTATTATTTGGAAGCCAAACAACAATGTAGAGTTAGTGAGGTATTTCATATTTTATCATAGTTAGAAATTATTCAGTTAATTGGAGGTTTTTTAGGTAAAAATTTGTTTAAGTCCTCTTTCAAGAAGTGATATAGAAAACGCATTGAATGGGTCACATAACTCCACAATGGCAAATTTAGATGATACTTCATTGAATATTAACACAAATTTAGACGACGAGAATAACAGGGCTAGTAAAAGATTGAAAGCTGATATTCTTTTTTCACCTTATACCAATTCTACAAGATTAGAATGTGATGGATCTTTTTTTGATCAAAGTGTAAGTTTTTTTTATAGAATAAGTAAAAAATGTAAAGTTAATTTTTTTATAGCTATCAGTACAGATCAAGAGGTTACCAACACCATCAACTTCTGCTATGGGTGATATTGATAAAAAAAATTATTCAAAACTTGAAATTTTCACAGAGTATGTCAGATAGTTAAGTCAAATCACTAACTAAAATATCTAACATAGTTTTGTTATTTAGTTTACCACAAAATACTATTGGTATTTCACCTATATCACCAATATCAGTAGCATCAAGGAAGGGGTCTGGGTTATTTAAAGATCAGTCTCCAAGAAGTTCGAGACAAAACATTAGGAATAGAGGATTAAAAAGCAAATCTGTGCTGTCTGACAGGTTAAATAATATTTTACAATACTGAATATTGTTATTTATTAATTTATTCTTTAGTGATAATTATAAATCTGCTACTGTGGTGTTGAAAAGATTAGAAAATAGTTTAACAGACAATAAGGAAGATAACCTTTTTGATAATCATGCTGATGATAAATTCAAAAGAAAGCTTCAAAAAGATAATGAAAACAAATCAAAGAAGGAGAAAATAAAAAGCAAATATAAAAGTTCAAAACGCAAACATAAAGAAGAATTATTGGAGGATAAACTGCATGAAATTAAAAAGAGGTAATTTAAAATGAGAATATTTGTATATGTTTAGAAATGGTCTTTGATTTATGATCTTTTTAGATTGTCAATGTGCATGCCTGAAACGGATTTATCAGCCGAATTACCTGAATCGTAAGTACTTCAAAATAATTTTGGCCCTTTCAATCTATGCTATAAAGATGTCTATATTATTAGAAGACCTAAAAGAGCTGCCAGACCAAAAGACTTAAAGGATGCTTCTTTAAAAACGTATGTAAAAATTTTCAGTCATCATTTCTTTTTTGCCACTTTATGATTTTACATACTAATTTTTTTTCCACAGGAAACTAAGGAGGTTATTGTAAACTATGCCTAAAAAAAATAAAAGATATACATTGGTATAAACTGATTGTCATATAATAA
The DNA here is from genome assembly GCF_030347505.1 of Rhynchophorus ferrugineus. Lineage (NCBI taxonomy): Eukaryota > Metazoa > Arthropoda > Insecta > Coleoptera > Curculionidae > Rhynchophorus > Rhynchophorus ferrugineus. Next base: position 51,485,964 of record NW_027472580.1, read on the forward strand.
CTGTTTTTTATAAGAGAATGTAACAATCAATTTATGTATTTTGAAAATAAAGTATTGACTAGCATTCTAGTTACTATCGTCTTTCATCCATCTATCCATAGTTTTACAATAATGTGTTAATGCTTCTAGCATAGAGCTAGAAGTAGTACATTATTTGCAGATTTCGTCTTTAGACATTAACTATCGAGACTACAATGTCTCAGACACGTTATAATTTTATTCCGTTTTGTAAAGTAAGTTGCGTAAAATTGCCACAGAGAAACAGGCAGAATTTGTCTTAAATCTAATTTAATTACCTATGTATTCAAGTCTCATCCATCCCAACTACTCACGGCCAATAAACGGCGTATGCTCACACGGCCATTGTGACAATTTAGTTCGTTCTCGAATTACCAAGTCTTCTAGTTCGGCTATGAAACAAAAAGTACTAAAAGAATCTTTGACGAAACATACTTTTGCTTTTTTTTACTCACTTCAGTGTGGCTAGTGGTACGTGAACTTAGTAGCGTTCCGAAATTACCTAAAGAAATTGTGCTTAACTAAAGCATTAGAGTAGTTTTCTGCAAAAATAGCCGGCCAACAGGCGCGGCCTAAATCGAGTGCATCATCAAAATCGACAAAATCATCGATAAATGCAGCAAAAATATCAGACCAGCAAAAAGACGAACATATAAGGCATCTGGAAGTACAAATTGCGATACTGCAAAATCAAGTGTCGCAATTAATTAATACAAAAATTACGACCGGCGAAACCGACAATGAAATGATTGACTCCGCAAAATCGGATTCCGGCGCAAGCACAGACAGTGAAGGGGAATTTCAACCTGTCCGCCGAAAAAAAAAGGACAAAGAAGGCAGAATCAACTACTACCACAGACGGGGAATCAACCCAAAGCAACAGAATAAAGCAGCAAGCAAAGAGACAAGCTGTGGAAGAAAATAGGGGTGAGTCTGCTTTTGATACATTGTATACTAGTAATATCCCTCCATAATCATATCCATATAATATCCATAATCTATGTTGAACGATGGAAAACAAAGAGGGGAAAACCAATCCCCATCGTGCAAGTGGTTGTTCCTCGAGAAGAACGCCGTATCTTCGCGGTCGACCACCTAATGCATCAGGTGGTAAAAGCCACTCCGGCCTGCGTCAATGGCGCAGGCAAACACGACTCATGCACCTGTCCCAAAGACAGAAATTCCCCGCCAAAATGCGCCAACTGTGGAGAACCACACACCGCAAATTACTCGCGATGCAAATGCCGACCTACTCCAAAAACAACCTAACCCAAAAGACTAATCCCTCCCCCAACTCATGTATGGAGAACTCAGGATAACAGTCGTCTGGCTAGTCCTTCCACTATAACACAAACCCGATCTCCATTGGCGAAATACTCTCCAGAACATCTTCAGATGATCAAGGAGACCATTTTCAACGCCATCAGCACACAGCTATTGGAAGAATTACTATCGGCTGGCCATGGTTAATTCTTCTCCACGATCATTAATAGTAATGTCCTGGAATGCAACTTATCATCGCACTGTCGACCCATAATGTCGACATATTGCTTCTCCAGAAAACGTTTCTGAAACCCTCCATCCGCTTTAAAATTCCTAATTACTCAATTTATCGAAACGACAGAATAACAGGCCACGGCGGTGGCACAGCCATCGCTGCTAAAAATAACATCAAGCACATCCAACCGCAAGCGCAGCCTCTCTCAGATCTTGAACATACATCCATTGCAATCGAATCAAATAGCAGGCGAATTCAATTCACTTCAATCTATCGAAAAAACGATAGATTCATTTTTATGAATTTAAGTCATTATTTCAAGGAAATACCTCCAAAATCGTCGGAGGAGACTTTAATTCACACCGTCCACTTTGGAGCACAAGTAGACCAAACACTGCTGGTGCGGGCATCGCCGGGATAATAGATGAGATGGAACTTGGGCTAATTGCTCCAAGCGAACCAACTCACTACTTCTCCAATCGACCAACAATAATCGACTTTTTCATCTATCAAAATTCGAATCAAGCCTCTGACCTGCAAGTACTCCAAGATCTCGATTCCGACCACAGGCCAATCCTCCTCACCATCAGCGACTTTCCACTGAGGTCCATTGTCCCTAAACCCATGAAAACCACCGACTGGAGTTTATTTCAACTCGAGCTTCAGCGGACCGGTCCTATCCCAAGTATCAATTCTTCAGACGATCTAGAAAATGCAGTAACGAAACTCACTCTACATATTCAGACAGCCGCAGTCAGAGCAACTAAAACAAGTAGCACTGAACCGTTTCAATTTAACCTCCCTAGAGAATTATCAGGCACTAGAACCGATTAGCGAGAGGAGCTCGCGCCTCATTGGACCCAGAGGATAAAGGCATGGCGCATCGCGCAATCAGAGAAGTCAGGGACAGAGTTAGAGCTTGGAATGAGAAGAAATGGGAATCATTTCTTCAAAAGCTAGGCAACCCCTCTTCCCCAAATGACCTCTGGCGCGCCGCCAAAAGCGTAATGGGGAAAAATTCGAACACAATCCCCCCTCTGAAGGCTGGTTCCTCTACGGATATCGCCCTCACAAATCCAGAAAAAGCCGAGCTCCTCGCAAACGCGTTCGAAAATCAAATGAAATGCAATCCATCTCTGGGCCCACCCCAACAGACATTATCCATCATAAACGACACTATCTCCTCTTTAAAGACGAAAGATTTCCAGTCAGTTCATCTTCTGAAGAGCCTAGTCTCTCCCAGAGACCTTCAGCTCTCCATAAAACGTCTGTCCTCCAAAAAAGCTCCAGGCCCTGGTGGTATAACAATAAACTATCTAAAAAACCTCTCCAGCAAGCAATTATCTGAACTTGCTAACATTCCATCCTGAGGTTAAAGCATTTCCCAAAGTCCTGGAAATATGCGCTTTCCTAAAAAAAATGCCAAGTCTAACCCTTCTGACTACAGGCCAATCAGTCTGATTAGTTCATTCTCCAAACTTGCCGAAAAGGCGATATTAAACGCCTTAAACGATTTCACAGACTCACATCACATAATTCCAAACGAACAATTCGGTTTCTGTGCTAAACATTCATGCCTTCATCAAGCTGCCCGCGTCGCAGCAACTATCCACCAGGCAATGATAAAAGGTCGAAAAACAGGAGCCACGTTCTTAGATGTCTCCAAAGCTTTAGACCAAGTATGGCATCACGGCCTAATATTTAAAGCTAAAAAATTAGGTCTACCGAATGATCTAATATATTCATATTTGGATGGTAGGTCCTTTCAGGTGAGGATCAGTGACGCAGTCTCCTCTCGTAAACAAATCTCCGCAGGAGTACCCCAAGGCGCTCCTTTAGCCCCAACCCTATTCAACCTTTATATGGCTGATTTCCCGCTCTACAAACTTTCCCACACAGCATTTTATGCAGATGATACCGCTTTCTTCACAAACGGTTACTGTCCCGACGCAATACGCAATAGACTCCAAGTACAACTGAACTAAGCGATAGTTTCGCGCCTATCGCCTCCAAATCGACAAAGTCCCTATCCCTTGGCTCCAGAAAGTCTCATACCTCGGTCTCCAGTTTGACCGCAGATTTCAATGGTCTGCCCAAATCCAGCACGCCATTTGCAAAGGAAATGGCGTGTACAGCCTATTATTTCCTCTACTCTGCAGAAAAAGCAAACTCCCAATCCCACAGAAAGCGACTCTGTATAAAGTGCTACTACGGCAGTCCTAGTCGTAACCCCAGGGTCTCTGTCGCCCGCAAAACAAACATATCCCGAACCTGAAGCGACATCAACCGAAGACTATTTGGTTCTAGCTGGTCAATCTAGAAAAGGAAAAGAAAAAAAAACATACTTTTGCCAATAAAGACAACATCAAATTCATACTAATCAAAATCGTCATTTCAATAATGTACAAATGATTGGAATAAATTTCATCATCTATTTCAACATTGTAATTTTAGTAACGTTGTTAAATTTCAATACTTCGAGATATTGAGGCAAGGCTTTCATTATTTTTATTTTGACAGGATGGGGTGGTTTCAACAATTACTCATACGCTGGCAACATATCATTACAGCCTTCAGTGTTCACAATAATATAGGGGCAAAAACGTTTCAACTTTGACCACTTTTACACACCTACATGATTAGATATACTCACACAATATAAATATTCTTCTAATCAAGATTTGAGTGTAACAACTCTCCTATAATTGCAATCGGTGGTTGAAATATTCGGTCTCTTTTTATACAATAATCATTTAACAAAAGGTTGGTTGTCTTCTACAAATTACAATTTAATAAATTTTCAAGTTTAAAAATAATCATATAATCATCACTATGATTACAATAAATCACTATGATTACGAATTGACATCCTTTTTCTGGTAATTTGACAAGTACATCGCGTATCAGCGATGTGGCAAGTGGTAATCATCAACGAAAACTAAACAAATAAAATAATAATTCATTATTTAACGTACAATAAATCACTCGATCATTCTGACAAGTTTAGAACTCGTCAACATTGTTATAACGAACTATTTATATTATATAGTAAAAGAGAAAATTAATAGACAGTTACAACGTATTAAAATAATAAAAGGGTCGAAATCAAAAGTAGGTGATACTTAAAAACAATAACAGTTGAAGTAGTAATATATAACCTTATATAAACTACAAATGTATGCCATATTTTCGACAATAAAATCGTGACCTTATACTATGTAGTGAAGAGTTTGGGGAGTTTTGAATCATATAATTGAATTGATATTCTCTTACAAACATTTTTTTCATTTTCCTTATATTTTTACGGAAGTTAAATAAGAATTATTACTATTAAATAATTTCACATAACCTGTAAACTCAATAATATAATGCAAAACAATAAAAACAAACAATTATCGCGTGTATTATTGGCAGTAAAGTCGTGACATGTTTAGATCTTGAAAGACATGCATTATTATTTTTAAGTCATGTAATTGAATGTGAAATAGAGTTAATTTAAAATAATTTACGTGACCTGTGATTATCAATATATCTCGCTTAAAGGCTATATAAATCATTAACAAATATTTCAATATTGATCTAAAATTATTCTAAAATAGACTAAAGATCAAGTCACCAATAAATTATTTAATTATAATTAACAATGATAGATTATTTAAGTTCAATTTAGTAACTAAAAGTAAGATTAATAAAAATTTAATAATAATTAAATTATGTATCGAATTTAGGTTTGACATAAATTTGACAGAAAGGTGTCAACACTTTTAAGAAAATACGAATAAAACTATTCAAGTAAAATATTAAAAGTATTATCTCAGTAGAAGGGTCAGTTACTTAATATTCAAAGTGCGGTAATCAGCTTTTCAAGTTCCTCAAATTAATCTTTTTGATTTTAGAAATTCAAAAATAAATCTTTTCGTAACTAAAACATTAATAAACCTTATTTTCAATTTAATGTCTAGAATAATTTAGGAATGTTAGATGACTTTAATAATTTATAGTCTAGTAGTCTTATTATATTTTAGTCTAAAATTAGCAGAGGTAGGTCTATGTAAAATAAAATTAAATTCTCCTATTTTCAATATATTCCATATTTTTGGCTGATATATCGATAATTTTTTAGCTAGTGAATTTTGGTATTTAGTTTTAAAGATCCATCATTACTCTAAAATATTTAGAAAATGTATATATTTTTTTCCTCCGTAATATTTTTGAAAAAATATCGAAAACGCTATATCGGTAATTTTTTAAATATCTATGTAACGAAATATCTATAATTTTTAGGTGGCCAAAACCCCTAATCAGGGGTGTGCAACTACAATGCTAAGTGGTGGGGCAAAATCTTGTTTAGTCCAATCATTGGTGGCGCTGACAACGTGAATTTGATTGGTTAGTTTAAAAATATTATATAGAATCCTGTAAGGAAAATAATTTGCTTTGATTGGTCAGCCATTTCACGTGACTATTTTATGACGTCACATTTGCTGGCCAATAATATTTGAATGAAAATCGAATTTAATTTAAAAAACTAATTTATTAAAATAAAATCCTATACAAATATACATAAATGTAAATAATATAAATAATAGTAAAAAACAACAGAAATATACATAATTGCAAAAAGCAAAAATAAATAAACTACAAAAATGTAAATAAAAAAAATTAAAAGCCCCATACTCCAGACAAAATAATTAAAATACTCTTCTATAACGCCTGCTCCCTTTTTCGTATTTGTTTAGTGCCATCAATTTTATAGGATCTATTAGAGTTCTATCTTGTATTTGTGCTATACTGAAGGTAAACTTTAAGTCCTTCCCTGTTAATATTGAATTAACTTGTTTAACCCAAAAATACAATGAACATTTGACAATAAGATTTAAAATGTGGTCTTCAAAATCGCTATGGACTGGGCAGTTGAAACGTTTAAAATTTATGTGTTTTTTTAAGACATCTCTCAGAATAACAGATATGCTATTTTTATGACAAAATCTAGGTATTAAATAAAAGAGATAGCTTAAAGATCTACAAACAGTATAGTAAAACAGTCTTGATGGAGTTGTTAATTTGGGTCTACGCGGCTGCATCGCTTCTATAAAATCAGTATCGAGTTTTTGATCTGTGGAACTACTTAATGTAGAATGTAGACAGATATTGCACGTTGTCTTTTTTCTCAGAAGTTTTATCAAATAGCCTGAAATATAGACTAACGTGCAACGTTCCACTCTTGTTTTCCTCAGAGCAAAGTTCTCTGGAACTGAAAATATAGACTCAACTGGTGATTCTACAACCTCTGGTGATGCTACATCTCCAGTTAAAAAATAATGTAAGTTATCTAAAGCGCCAACATGTTCATCTTCTTCACAATTTGCTCCGGGCGAATGATGTGAAAAAAATGAAATGATGAGCCCTTTTAGAAATTTCTCGAACATACTAGGGGAAGGATGCTGTTTCTACCTCTATGACCTCTAATAGATCCAACAAAAATCTTTAAGCAATTTTGGTTAAGATTTGTTAAACAAATGTAGTTATTTGTAAATTTAGACAAAATAGATTTCTTTAAGTTAATAAATCCCCTAAAAGTAGCAATTACATTTTTAATTGATGGCACCATAACAAATATTTTCTTAACAAGGCAATCAAATTTAAATATATAATTCCTCTACTATAAAATGATTGAACACTGATTGTTCTAAAAAGTTAAAGTATTGCAAATATTTTAGGGATATTTTACAATTAAAAGTAGTATTTATTACTACTAATTATCCAGTTATATTAATTATTACCTTCTTGTAAGACTTCTTTATGTAGAGACATCACATTGACAACATACGCACAACTTGGTAGATTAATTGAATTTTATTACTACTAACATCTTCATAAGTTTTTGAGTTTCTGTAAACAAACAATATATAAACAGACATGTAGTAGATAGATAATTTTATATGTACCTGATAAAACCAATGATGGATATGCATTTACCCAAATACCTGTTCGTGAAGGAAGGATAATTCTAAATTTTTCACTAATATGTCCATAACAAACACCATGACGTTGATATATTTGCATTGTGGTTTATCCAGGTAACTTACTATTATTTACTTGATCAACCCATTTTTGGAAAGTATCGAGATCATTCTTTGGGAAACGATGTCTAATTTCCGTAGTAGAATTTTACCCCGGTACACTACATCTTTTACTACACTGACGTATTGTCATCAATTTTTATATTATTACCCCATAATAATTAATGTAAAACAGAAAATATGCACAACGTAAAACGAAAATTTCGTGATCTAAACAAAAACCATAACCTACAAACAACAAACATAAAAATGGACGCCTATAGAAAATGCTGATTTCACACAATTTGATCGACCAATCACATTTCATGTTAGTGGCGGCACCTGCAATTTAAACTGCCAATCACAATTTGCGATCGCAGCGCTACAGTTGATTGAACTAAACAAAACATTTCCCCAAGGTCGCCTATACTGTGAAATTTCTATTTTTTCTATGCCCCTAATCCTCAATGTCACGATAGGAAGAGGGTATAACATAACCTCATTAAATTTTTAAATATATATGGTGGATTTGAGTTGATTAAAGTATCTAGACTGTATAGTTATATTTATAGTTAGAACTTTTTTAAAAATATTACTTGGCTTTAATTTATCTGTAATATTTTAATATGGATGATTTAATGCCCGCATTTGCTGTATATCAACAAAAAGAATTAAAGAAGCGTAAAAGAAACCGCGAGGTGAAAACAAAAATTATGAAGGAGAGGCCTGCCAAAAAAGTAAAAGAGTCTGTAGATGTATCTGATACTTCAAAAAAAACTAATTCAAAGACTAAAAATATCAAAAGAAAGAAATTGCAAAAAAAAAATAAATCTCAAAGCAAAGATAGTGATAAACTCTCTTTTAATGGTGCTTCACATTCTGATGAAGAAATTCCAACATTGATCCCAATTATTGATAAATTAGATAAATCCAATACACTAATTAGAGAAAATAAGGAAAGTAAAATAATTAAAAGTATTTCATCGTTAAATTCTAATTTAAATCCGGTAACTCAAAGTTTAGCGGTCTTTAAATGGATATTAGATCCGATTAAGCCTAGGGATTTTTTTGAGCATTATTGGGAAAAAGATGTGTTGCATATTGAAAGATCAGATAGAGATTATTTTAGAGATTTTTTCAGTTCCAGTAAACTTGATAATATACTTAGAGAATATCCATTACATTTTACTAGGAATGTTGATGTTGTAGTTTATGAAAATGATAAAAAGGAGGTACTTAATCCTGAAGGTAAATTTTTTATTATCTATTTTACTGACTTATAACATTTGCCATTATTTAAAGGGAGAGCAGTTGCTTCTCAGTTATGGGATTATTATTCAAATGGTTGCAGTATTAGAGTATTAAATCCTCAGACTTATGATCAACATGTTCATTTTGTAATTGCAAATTTACAAGAATATTTTGGAACCATGGTTGGTACTAATGTTTATTTAACACCACCAGCAAGTCAAGGATTTGCACCTCATTTTGATGACATTGAGGCTTTTATAATTCAGTTAGAAGGTTCCAAGCATTGGAAGTTGTATAAACCAAAGTAAGCTTATATTATTTTTAATTAATAAAACATTGATATTAATATGTGCCAACACATTTGTTCTTCGTTATGCTAGAGATGAAGATGTACTAACGAGAGAATCAAGTATAAATTTTAAGGCTAAAGATCTAGATACTCCATTTATGGAAGTAACATTAAATGCTGGGGATGTTCTTTACTTTCCACGAGGAACAATTCATGAAGGTTTAGAGCCCTTTATTAAGAATCCCATTTTATTAAGAGTATTTAATTTTTCAGGACATACTTTCGAAGAGAATCATTCATTACATATAACGGTGTCGGTTTATCAACATACTGCCTATGTTGATTTAATGGAGCATATATTACCACAAGCATTAAGTAAAGCTGCAGCTAATAATATTGAATTTAGGTATAAATATAGATTGGATATACTATAACTTTGAATTTTCTATAACATATTTTATTAGGAAAGGGTTACCTTTACATTATTTAAAACAGTTGGGATTAGTAAACAGGAATGAAGATTCCAACAAAAGGAAAATGATAATAAATAAAATAAAATCTCTAGTAAATACACTTGTTGATTATATAGATGTTGATTCTGCAGCAGATAGGTTGGGAAAAAAGTTTATGCATGATGCAATGCCACCTTTATATTCAAATGAAGAGGCACAACATTCATCAAAATATGATGGTGATTATATGAAAAATGGGAAAGTTTATAACAGGTACATTTTAGTTATACAGAAATATATATAGAAAAATTATTTTGCATTATTGTTAAATTTTGTTTGTAGGTTTGAAATTAGCAGTGATGTAAGTGTGAGACTTCTAAGATATTATGTTGTTAGAGTAGTGAAAGAGGAAGATAGTTACAAGTTATATTATTGCACAGAAAATGCAAAAAGTTATCATGGAGAAGAGGAACAGTGGCTGGAAATAGACAGTGCACTAGTAATAGGAATTGAGGTTTTACAAAAAAAGTATCCAGAATTTATTAGTAAGTAAATGAAAAACTATTAATTGATAATTTGCTTATTAATAGTATTTGTTATATTCAATATTTTTCTCGAAAAAGCTAGTAACCCCAAATATGCACTACAAATGTTCTTTATGTTAACCATTTAAAAAAATGGGATGCTAATAAATCAAAACTGTTTGAATCTCAATGTTGAGAGAAGCTATGTTGCAACAAGATTGCATTAAATGTTAGACTAGCAACTGATCCCTGTTTTCACTACCACTTCTCAATCAAATTAAGAATTATTAATTAAACATCATGCCTAGTGTACTGCAAGTTCTAAATTGAATTTTTAATTTATAGGCGTTGAAGATATACCAATACAAGATGAACAAGCCAAATTACAGTTAGTGTCAGATCTATGGGAAAGAGGCTTGCTTGTTACTGAATCACCTCTATTAAATATATCATCTGATGTTGATAGTGAAAATAGTAGTATTGGCAGTGATGATTTAGAAGAAATAATAGAAAGCTATAGTGAATAAATAAAAATGTATTTTTGTTGTATATCACTTTAAAAGCTATTAAAATTTGTGTATGTATAAAAATAAGTTCTAATGTTATTAAAAACTAAACCAAGTTTATTCATGTATAATAAAGTCTATGCTATTTAATAATGCAATATTAGTTAAGCCATTGGTTAGATGTATTAAGTCATTGAAATTACAGCCAACAATAATATGCAACAAAAAGTTTTTCTTTTTGTTATGATCACTGAGTTAAAATTTCTTCTTAGTTTGCTAAGAATGTAAGTTCCAAATTTTATTAATGTTCATGTCTTGGGTTTTTCAATGTGGGCTGTGTGTTAGATGTTGAACTTCATTTTATAATTTGAAAGGCCTGTGTATGTTGGTAAGTATAGCCTTTAAAAACAAAATAAATTTACTTTAAAATTATTTTGATGGAAAGAGCTAACGATTTATCGAACCGACGGTTGATCTTCAATATAATGTTAGAACCGATCTTGTAGAATCGATTTGGTGAAGGTGTTCGGGCAATTAAAATACTGGATTCAACTGAGTCGCTCTCTATTTATTTTTATAAACAATTTGGCGAAAGAAGGCGGGATTTTCATCCTGTTCGGATGACGCGAGATTTGAATATTTCACGGCTAAGCAATTATGATAAGTGAATATCGGAAAATTGAATTAATTCAAAAAAGAACAGGGTTATGATTTTCCTGGGATTATATCAACAACGCTAGTTATGGAATGTGTAGGATTAAGAAAACAACTTTTAATTTATTTTTATGGAGGTGGCGATTTATTCAATCGTTGGCCTAACGTTACATATATTCGGCTGAATCTGATTGATCCGGTCATTCGGTTAGTTGTTTCTGCAGAGAAATTCGATTTCAGAAATATTGGCCAATTCACTTTACCTGTGCGAAAGATAGTAGGAAATCGTTCACGTAGCATTTCCATCAGGGCGTTCACTGTGTACCACGTTTTCTTGAAGCATAGGTTTTCCACTTTCAAATGTATTAAATGATAGGATGAAAATCCGCATGAGACAATATACTCGTGTCATTATATTAAGCTTTTCCAATAAAACAGCCAATGCATATCATAGATGATGTCGAATATACTGCCTAATGTAGTTTCTAAAAATGCAAAATTCGTTTTAAACTTCAGCGTTAATTTGATGCGTCGGACTATGTATCTGATTTAGTTTATAAAATTCGATTTGTGTTGGTACTGGTCGACTCTGTTGTCAAATGTTTAAAGAAAATTCTTTAAAACACTAGTGATAATAATTAGAAGTTACAAATCGGCAACAAAATTCTAAGTTAATGCAGCAACATTGTGATGTTTTGGCGTCGTACATTTTGATGATATGCATTGGCCGTTTTATTGAATAGACTATATAAAGACGATTATTAGTAAGAACGAAACGTATAAAGAAAAAAATGCTTTTTCTGAAAATGGAAGAAAATAACGTTAATTAGATTGCAAAATAACGCATTCCTTATTCGTTGAAATCATGGCAATACTTTAATAGAATCCACAGGTGCTTAGGATACTACGAGAGATACCCCCACTAATAAAACAGTCAATACACGCTATAAATAACGTCGAATATGGTGTTAATTGCAGTTTGGAAAAATGTAAGATGTTTAAAATTAAACTCGGAGCAGATTTTTCCTTGAGTGAAAGTGCAAAGTATAATTCTATGGAGGTCTTCGTATAATTTATTGAATAAAACTATATTTCCCTTAAGACTTTATTAATAACACTAACTATTTTACATCTAATTAACTAATGAAAATTTATGAATGTTTGATTATTGAATGGATGATTGTTGATTGAATGTAAGATGCTTGAACGTCGAAAGATGAATGCCTCTGCTATCTATTTTTCTCGTTTTTGGTTAATCTTATTCTGTGGCCAGTTCGCGATAAGAAGAAGAGGCTTGACGTCATAACAATGGTTTAACCATTGTTATACAACCTAACCTGACATTTTTCTATTTATTGTACGAATGTTCGTCTGGTCGGTCGTAATGTATGTCTGTTGATGCGATGTTTTGTCCGAACACTCATTACTATTTTGTGGAAGGAATTCGCACGGGAACTGAAAACACTGGTTGAATAAAAATTTGTTTATTTCGATGTTAAATGGTACATCTGGTCGACGGGGGAGTGGACAGCATATTGGGTTAGGCAAAAGGAAGCACGGCAGCGCTGTGGAAGTGGTACTATTACAAGGATGTAGAGAAAAGAAAAGTTCAAGTTGTCTTTCCGAGACATATCTGTACCACACCTGTGCTCCGTTGAGGCAGATTGGACGGACTAGCATTTTATACATCGTCGCTTTCTGTGGGATTGGAAGTTTGCTTTTTCTGCAGAGTAGTGGAAATAGTAGGCTGTACACGCCATTTCCTTTTCGACGCAAGTGGCGTGCTGAATTTGGGATGACCATTGGAATCTGCGGTCGAACTGGAGACCGAATTATGAAACTTTCTGGAGCCATGAGATAGGGACTTTATCGATTTGGGGGCGATAGACACTGAACTCCTTCTTGCGGTGGAATAGAATAGCTTGAATTTTGCTCGGGTTTATCTGTAGCCGCCAAAATTTGTACCACGCTATCGCTTGGTTCAGCTGTACATGGCGAGACGTCGTCGCGGTATTTATATAGGTGAACTTTGAACTTGATGTAGGTGAATACGTGGTAGCCTAAAGGCTTGTATTGGTCGCTACATTAGCGTTATTGAGTTTATTTAGTGTATACTAATGTTAATCATGGCACGTTGAAGAGTGAATTTTCGATATTCATTGATTTCGTTTGTTTGATTTAAAGAAATCTGCTGCCGAAGCTCATCGTATACTTTTAGAAATCTAAAATTTTGAATCGTTTCGACATAACGGTTTCATTGTTTGCTAGATAAAACAGTAATATAGTAGTTTTTTGTGTCTAGCGATGAAAAGTAGTGTTACGAAAATCCCAAGTGTGAAACGTCATGGGTTCATCGGGTCCGGGATCTTCGATCTCGAGGCAGAATATTTGTGGTCATATAGACTTGCATATCGTGTAGTATATTACGAACTGTTAAATCTTTATTGCGGATGGCTACTAACATCGATCGATTTTTGTTACCATAACACATCTTTATTAGATGGCGACTGTGACGCTATTGTATATGGTTACGATTATAATATACATGTAAATAACATAATATGAAATAAAACGGGCAGTGTTATATATTATTTATATTGATATAAGAGCCAGTGTAGAAAAAAGAAGAAGAGTTAATAGAGGGCGCTATAATTTGTATCGAGTCTATATGAAAGACCAGGGAGCTAAATAAAGTTTCACTTTTGTTCCAAGGTTATAAGTGGTGTTATTAATTCCGTCCCTTCTCGAATCATAAGTGATTCGTAACAGGCAGGACTAAACAAACATATATGTATACAGATCTATATATAATAGTTATTGAAATAAGTATAATTAGGTATTTAGAGTAAGTGCAGATGGGACAGATTGTATGGAATGTATTATCTAAAAGGACAAGTGGATTTAGACAGCAAAATTTGCGTAGAGATCATGATGGTTAAGGATTCCAAGGAATCTCAGGAGCTTGGGCAAGTTTTGAGTAAGTCTGACAAATGGTGAGGGAAATCAAGTTTGATCAAGCTCTCAATGGGATCAAAGAATGGAATGGTCAATTCTCTGAGTGTTTAGAGCCACAACATCTCTGAGAGTATTTGGTTGTGGAAAGGATAAAAAAGGAGAAGAAATAGTGTTTTATTGACAACAACTTCTTACTATCTTCCAGCCCAGCAGAGCCATTCAATTTAGATTTAATAAAATGATAAATTTGGCCATGATAATAACCATTTCACTTTCCTTAATTCCATGACACGGAATTCAGGCAAAGGGAACTATGCTACTTAGCGTGGTAAGTCCGTGCAGATTAACCATTCATTCGCCGCATTAAAAACCATTCAAGAGATATCCAAGTGGCAAACAGTTCAGGAGTGAAAACTGTGGTGTGCTCGAGTAGGCTAAAAGTTTAGGGAAGTGGAGATATATAGACTAGCCGTACCACATCCTCATTGCTCCTTGATCCATCGGTGTAGAGGATTTGGGACTGTGTAGCTGATCGGATGCCGTTGGATATAAAATCCAGGCCGAAATCACAGAATTTACTGTATGCAACAATGGAATTGTTGAAGGTCCAAAAGGGAAACTTTATGATGGGGCATGTCTAAACGTTAGAGTGTATATATTGAGGAGATAGCTAAGGTGGGAATATTTTCCATTGAAATATATTTTGATTCCATCTTAGGGTTCGGGTGATGCAGATGGTTAAGTGGCGCGTTCGGTGGTATTCAAAGTTAATTTAGCTTTGGGTGAGGGGTTCAAATGCGGGAAGTAGCCATAATGCAAATTGGATTTGATTATATATTTATATAGGTGTAGGATAATAATAATAGGATAATAATATTTTAGTGAAGTCCATAAGTGAGATACGGTGTTAGTAAGATGATGAAGCCTGCGCTTGGAACTTGGAGTGAGAGGAAGAGTTGGATAGTGCACTAGGCTATAACACCATTCTTAAAGAAGTGAACGATGAATTGAACAAATTAAATAACATATTGTTACAAAGAAGACGAGTAATAGCGAGTAATGGCCGCAATGTCATGCTTTTGCATGACAACGCTCGTCCACACGTTACAAGAGTTGTGACGAAAGTTGCACTATTATAGCCCAAAAGGAATACTCTGTCGCTTTCGGCTTACTCGTTGTCTGGCACAGAGATTCAAAATGCTGAAGAAGTGCGAAAATGTTATAAAAATGGCAAGAAAGTTGTAAAAATGATGGAAGATATTGTGAAGTGTTTGATTTATATCGATACAAGAGCCAGTGTAGAAAAGAGGAAGAAGAGGACGCAGTAATTTGTATCGAGGCTGTTCAAAATTGTATAAAAGACCAGAAATGTAAATAAAGTTTCTCTTTTATTCCAAAGCCATAAATGGTGTTATTAATTCCGTCCCGTTCCGAAGTGATTCGTAACAGGTCATGGGCCCAGATTTCTCGGTATAAATGGGAAGAAGCAGAGGGCTAAAGATGGAGAGTGCAGACGAATGGAGGTTACGTAAAGTTCGGTAAAGCATATATATAAGTATATAATATATACATATTCACGAAGGGAAGCGGAAATAGGAAGATGACTGTATGCAACAGAAAGAAAATAGAAACATGTGATCTACAGTTATACATAGGATAGAAAGAAATATTGTAATCAATGGAGTAATCAAGAATTAAGTAAAGCAGGTGTGTGTAATTTGCAAGGTTTAGTGAAGTAATAGAAAATTAAAAACATGAGGACCAACAGAATCTGTAGGATAAAACAGGAACATTGCAATCATCAGTGATCAGTCAATCAGTGAAGCATTAGAAAATTGGAAACAGGGGATCGAATAGAATTACAGGAACAGTGAAGCACTAGTAAGCTAGAAACATGGTGTCCGACAGAGCCACACGTAGGGTAAAAAGTTATTGAAACCAATGGAGAAGATGCAATTCAACAAAACAGGAAGATAAAGCAAATTATGTTGCAATCGTGTATTTAAATTGAAAAACATCTATATCAGAAAATCAGAGGGTTTAATTACCGAAATAGGATACCAACAATTAAATCAAGCATTGTTCAGGTAAACCATATGTAAGAAATTCATCAAAATGTTGGCATATAAGATTCAATCAAATGACGAACAAGTTACAGTTGGAGAAATAAGATTATGACTATTGTTCATTCACAAAAGGTAGTAATTATTCGGTAGTACTCAGTGCTGATGCATTAATAAAATGACATAAAGGCAAACAGTGGATTTAATGGAAAGTCTTTACGAAGTATAGAAGAACTAGAATGTTTACTGGGAATGGAAATAGAGGAGATAGAGGATGTTAAAGATTCATCAAAAACACAAAATTTAACTACTGCTTGAGGAATTCAGCGTGGAATATTGTTACAATGATTCATATTAACATTAACATCAGCAATCGTGCAGAAATAATTTAAAGGTTACTATATAGAGGATTAAAATGCAGTTTTATGTAAGTCTCGTTAGTTACAAGATCCTATCTAAACAGATCAATTTGATACACTAATGGAAGTCAACTTTAATATAGATGGCAGTGAAGAAATAATTAAAGTTGTACTAGAAGCTATAGATAGATTGGAAGATATTTAGATGGACCAATAAAAGGCGCATGGAAAGTTCTAAAAAGTACTCCTTTTACCTCACGATACCTCAGTAGTTCGAAGGACCATTGACTTATATGTAAGGCGATAGTGGACTTGAAGGAACTAGTTAAGAAAACTGGTAAGGCGATAGTGGATTTGAAGGAGCAAATTCCGAAGATTGGGATGGTAACCAACTAGGAAAAGGTGTAATGGATTCATACCATTTTATAAAGGTAACCCAGTGGCATGGAATAAATTTATTTGAAGGCAAATACATACGCATGATAGGCAACCCAAGAACAAACTAAATAATTGGTATTAAAAGTGGACAGTGTTTTGGCTGCTACTTCTATGATTGTTGAAAGTTTTTTTTAGTGTTCAGAGAATTATATTTAAAGAAGAAAATTAATGGTTACGTTTGTTTATCACATAATTGTGCAGACTTATTGAATTAAATCATTAATTAAAGTTAAATCCTCACCATTTGATTTATTTGATTAATTGCTAGATACATTTAAATTGAGATGGGGTGTTAAATATATAGTTTATATTGATACAAGAGCCAGTGTAGAAAAGAAGAAGAATTAGTAGAGGGTGCTGTAATTTGTATCCAGGCTGCTCAAAATTGTATAAAAGATCAGAGATGTAAACAAAGTTCGAAAGCCATAAGTGGTATTATTAATTCCGTCCCGCACCGAATCATAAGTGATTCGTAACAGATATTTTGATTAATATATACCAATTTGTTGCAATAAACGCCTCTTTAAAGTTAAACAGTAGTTTGCTGTGGTTAAGTATAAGTAATAGAGGAGATTTAAGAGAGGAGGGATGGGATTTACTGAACCTAATATTATTCTCATTATTTTAGGATATCTATGAAAGTGAAAAAAATTATGAATATGAAAAAATGGAGAAATTTATGTTTACATTCCCTATATTACCGGCCGAAAATAAAATAAAAATAATTTATAGTATATGCTTTATAAACCTTTACTAATGATCGTAGCTCTGTCAAGTTTGATAAATAAAATTCAAAATTATTCCTTTTACTTTTTTTACATTTCTTCTTTCTATTGTAATGAGTGTGTTATTGCTTAACCGAAATATTAGTGGAAATCAAACTATACTATATAATTGTTTCAATACTTTTATTACACCAACAATTATATTGTAATAATATTTATAACAAAAATGATTAGTCCTAATTATAAAATTTAAATAAAGCTAATGAATTCTTAAAACATAAAATCGTGGAAGCATTTTATAAAGTTGGTGTAATCATCCCAATGGAAAATACTTTACTTTTTATTTCCATTGACATGAATAACCACTTATACCGGCTAATAATGATTAAAAAAATCAACCCAAAAGCAAAAGTACCACTACGGAAAGTATTTACAGGCTTTTTAAAAAATACCTAATCAATAAGTTGTGAAAGAAAAAATAGTTGTACCTCTTTATCAAATGCTGCATTTTACGCTATTTTTTTTTTAATAGATTTGTCAAGGCAGGATTCATGTTGTAATTTATTCAAAGAATAAAATGCAGCGTTTTCCAAAATTCAAATGATACAAAATCAAATTTTGTTTGTACAATTATTTTTTTTAGTTTTTTTTCCAGGTTTTCTTACACTAAATACATTTTACAATATAAGTACATCTGCGGATATTCTGAGTATTGAGGTAATATTTTTCATATTTAGGCTTCAAGTTTAAAGGACTTAAAAGCGCAGTTTGACTGATATGTCCTTCGCACTCGAAGCGTATGTCATAGCTTTGTAGTTAAAAGTATGTGTTGTACTGATATCAAGGCAACTTGTTACATACAGATTGGTACACACTAGAATTTTTGAGTTAAAGCGTTAACTCCTTCATGTTAATTCATGATAGTTGAGTTTACAGTCAACAATACTCATTAATACCATTAATGAACGAAGTACACTAATTCACGAAACATTCGAGATAACATGAAACAAGAATCCCAGGGAAGATACAGTGCATTATTAATATGTATTATTGGTTGCAGAACTCACGTTGCCGAAGTTAATGATTAAAATTGAAAATAATAGTAAAATTAAAACAAGTAAATTCTAGTGTCTGTACTAGATTCTTTTTATAAAATTCAATAAAAACAAGCTTTTCAAATAATGGATATAATTTGCGGCAGTGAGGTAAAACATTATTTGCTGAGGATATTAAAAACCATTTTAACTTGTGTGAAGTTTATTTAATTAATTTATTTTCCTGAGTCTAAAGTTTGATAGTTTATGAAAATAAGTTAGGTTTATCTATATCCCTGAGTTGTTGTTTAGACCCAGAATTTTTGTTACTGGAAAAACAAGTTGAAATCGACGAAATATTGAATGTTTTGTTTTGGAAATCCTGCCATTTAAAAAGGTAATAGTGTTACACTTTTTGTTCTTGCTTAAAGTTAAAATGGTTTCCTTATACATGCATGTTAACGCACACCTAACGTCTATGTTCCACGCCAATTTATATATATATATTTTTAAACAAAATGTAGGCTCTTTTATTTCTTTTTAAACGTTGTAGTCCAAAGGTTTCTTTTAAAGATAAGTATTTATATAAACGTGTATACATAAGAAATATTCTTTATGTAAAATATCTTAATTTTTGCTACCTCATAGATTTTTTAATAGATTTTTTTAGGTACGAATTTTTAATACTGGTATAGTAATTCCTTGATATACTTACTTTTTCATCGTATAATATGCTTGGCATGAATATAGATATGCTTGTTTTTTTATTATCTAATAATAACGAGTAACGCTTAATTGTACAAACTTACAACTAACAACTAATTTATAATAATGAAAATATTTTTTACATCAAAACAGATAAACAACCTATACAATTTGTCTGTTAGTTTCGTATACATCCGTCAATTTTAATTTTCACCTATATTAGTACCAATTGTATATCCAACTATACAACAATATTATTTGAAAACGTAAAAATCTTGAATTACAACACAACTAAAATAATCATCAATAACATATTGACAATTTAATGATGTATGAACTTTATGCCTGTAAATAGAAATAAGACGTTCTGATGATATACTTCTAATTGGTTAGGTGAATGAATTAAAATTAACACGATTTATGTTACATAATGACCCATTTTAAACGGTTTTAAACAATACGGCAATCTTACAACAGAAAAATAAGAATGAGAATAAGAATAAAAGCATTTTTTTTCTAAAAAAATACTAAAAAATTAAAACGAATTGATTACCCTAGTTGTATAAAGTTTTGAAAATTTCTTTTATTAAATGGCACGTTCAAGATTATTTTTGATTGTTAATTAACTCTATTGTATTCATTTTTCCAAAAAAAACGTCTTTGGTAGGGCCATATCACAAAACAAAAATAAATAATTTCATTTAAACCTAGTCAGACGATAATTTTTTCTCCCAAATATAGATATTAAGAAATTCACAGCACTAAATATACAGTCATTAATGTATGCTCAACGGTTTTTTTTAAATTTCATTTTATTCCAAAAATAATCGTGCCTATTATTTCAGATCAAGTAGAGTCGTAAGTAGAGTGCGATAAAATCAAGTCTTTAAAATGCAAACTTGATTTATATTTACATTATTAATTCTACATATTCTTATAATCGTTAGCGTTGTTTATAACTTGGATGAGCTTAAAAAAGGAAGTTCCTCCTTATGCGGGGTAGGTTAGGCAATTATTGATACACGTAAGTTTAATTCGATAGTGGATGGGATTCAGGTAAAAGTTTGAATTTTAAAGACTGCATAGTTATCACTATTATAATGTTGTCTTCGTGTTCTCGAGCGTGTATTAACCTAAATTTTTAAAAAATCACAGAAATTTGGTAAAAATATCAAAAATTTCAAACAATCGATAAAGTATAATAAATACATTAATATAAAAAACCACAAAATAAATCACAACGTTTGGGCGTTCCTCTCTCTTCAGTGTAATTTTATAAAATCGCCCAAACATAGCTCAAGACCACGTAGATTTTTCTATTGTCGGCATACACATTCCTATACTGACTTAAAAATTATATATATTATATATATATTTATATGATTAACTATATCAATTATAAAAAGTTAATTAACCAAAATTTAATTAAAAAATTGGCACATTCTTTTTCTTATTTACAAGATATATAAACCCTGGAAAGATATGTGAATTAAGAGGCATTAGAAGCAATCGAACCATTTTCTCGGCACATCTCGGTCCACACGTACACGTGTATTGAACACAAACCGAAGAAATGTTGTTTTGCTTTCAAAGCCCGTAGTGATTTTTTCCCCTTTGT
Source organism: Rhynchophorus ferrugineus (assembly GCF_030347505.1). Taxonomy (NCBI): domain Eukaryota; kingdom Metazoa; phylum Arthropoda; class Insecta; order Coleoptera; family Curculionidae; genus Rhynchophorus; species Rhynchophorus ferrugineus. The sequence continues at coordinate 51,507,115 of NW_027472580.1, forward strand.
CACGGAAAGAAGATAAAAAAGGTTCCATTTGTAAAACATAATTTACGTTCATTTTTACAATTATTTTATTATTATTTTTTTTAGTTTACCTTAGTAGTACCTATAATTTAAAAGTAGGGTTTTCCGCTATCTACTTTAATGTTCATATTTTGAAAAAAATCCTAATGAGCAATAAGGTTTCATCAAAGTATTTACCATCGAATTTGCCGTTACACTTCTGAAGTGATGTACGCTGTTTGATGTTATGATAAATACTCGAGACGCGTTTGAAGGTTTGGCCACGTAGAAGTCTCAGTTGCGTTCAAGACACAATAACGAATAATCACAGAAACACAGAATAAGGGAATGCTTGCTCCGACGTATCCAGTTCAAGACGGTTGCGAAATGATTCGTCCGAATCACTTTCGGTCAAAGTGATCGCAAACGGCGTATTTAATGTATATTTTAGTCACGTGATATGAGTAAAGATATGTTAATGATTTTGTGCAGTGATCCCAACCTAGAAAGCTTTTTGACAGTAGGAAGAATTGAGGTTTCGCCAAAAAAAAGAAAAACACAAACAGTACATATATCAAAATTAGAACGTTTTCTTTTACTACGCATATTTTGTACTTTGTTTTTTTGAGGCTAGGCCGTCACTCTTAAGGCAGTGACCTCTAGAATTATTAGATTTTTGTGACGAGAAAGAGAGACATTTAAGTGATATGTTTTTCCATCGGATAACGCAAAACTCTTTCGATCTCTTCTCAAGTGGCAAAACTGTTTTGAAAGGGACATTGTGTGCATTCTCACAATTGCACGACCTACTGCATCCGTTGACCGCCGTGCGGAGGACTCACGTTGGCTGCTACACCCAGAACGCTTTTGATCGCCGTCGTCTTCAGCAGCCGTTTCAGCATACCGCTTGAGCCCCGGTGCTGTAAACTCTTGTGCGTGGTCAGGGAGTTCTTTGTGCGGTATCGCCGATGACAGAATTCGCACACGTATAACGTGTCGGACTGCTCATGCTTGTCTTGGAAATGCCTCTTCAGCGAGTAGTAGCAGCTGAAGGTGCGTCGGCAGTAAGGACACTCTTGGGGCTCGTTGATACCGCCGCTGGTGGGGGGCGGCATTCGAATCGTTCCTGGAATATTACCTTCGCTTATGGTGGGCTGTTGAGTGTAGGGACTGGGCATGCGCTGAGGCGTGCAGGGTTGTTCACAACACGGAGGTAAGCAGGCATCAAGCGGCGGTATGGGTTTGGCAACACTGGGAGCTAAGGAGTAGTACAAAAAGCGGTTGACATTGACGGTTTGCCGATATTTTATGGGGATCTTAGTTTCATTTTTTCCCAACATTCGATAAAGTTGGTTATTTGTGAAAAGCGATCCATTTTCTGCATGAACTTGGTAGTTTTTTTTAGTTTATATGTCCCTTCCCTTTAATCTGTGCGCATTTTGTACAAAATTTCAAACAAAAAACCAAGATGTTGTATTTTTGTTGTTAATAATTATGTAATAGAGGCCATAAATAATAAAAATATAAAATAATGTTACATTTTGGTGTTCCCGTCTTTCTCTAAAGCCAAATATAATATATGATTACAACGCCTATATGGATATAGTTTAAAAATAAGCTAGTGTCTACTGGAAAAGTTATAAATTTATATAATACTATATATTAATAACATATATAATGTGTAAATAATATATATAAATTGTAAAATATTTATTTCTATAATCACTTAAAACAAGTTAAGAAATACAATTTTTAGTATTTACAATGTGAAATATTTTTGTTCATAAAATATATTTAACGTGTGTATAATTATTAAAAAATAGTTTTAAGCATCATTTAATAATATTTTCTTATTTAGTGCAAATAAATTGGTCGAGATATGACTTTACTAATGAAACAGCTTTTTTAAACTTAAAGGTTTATAATGGCCTACGCAAAAATATATTATTGCTATGTATACAATATTATATATATTTTTCAGAGTTTCAAGAACTATAAATGGTTTCTCTATTGAAAAATGTGAAAAATTAATACGCAATAATTTAAAATTTAGTACTGTAAACTTATTTTGAGTTTTGAATTTATTATTACAAATCTTTCTACAAAAAATTTTGGACATTATTTAATTTTTCCTATGATAAATATATTTTTATTTTATATTGACTTTGAAATAACATATATTATGCACAACTAATTTAAGTTCTAGAAGCAAGTTAAAACTTAAAGTTAAAACTTAAAATTAAAAAAAGATAACTTAAAAATAAAATAACAATAAAATATAGTTGAAGTGTGTATAATTATTTAAAAAAAATATTAGTTTAACAATATTGTGTTATTTAGTGCAAATAATTTCGTTTTTCTACGGAAAATGATCTTTTTAGTTTAAATGCTTATAGTGACCTAAGTCAAAATATATGCTTGCTACGTATACAATAACTACGTACACAATAAATGATTTCTCTATATATAAGATATGAAAAATTAGTACGCAATAATTTACAATTTAGTACTGCAAAATTATTTTGAGTTTTGAATATTTATTATTACGAACCCTTCTAATTTTGAATATTATTTTATATCGATTTTGAATGTCCAATATACAAGCCAAGAAATATTTTGCTCTTAAATAATCTTTAATATGCTTGAAGTATATTTTTAAGCTTCCAAGGTACATGGCGATTGATAATGTATCGACGCGTTTACGCAGAGAGTTTTGGGATAATAATTTTTTGTATAGTTTTAACAGTAACATCGCGAGGGACGGGACTCAATGATAACGGATCATAAAGAAAATGTATCGCACCAGAAATAGAGAATCGAATACCTGCGTCAACGGTGGAAGGTAACGGAGGGTGTTCTGGCTAAAAAAACTTAATATCGATATCCCCAGGTCTGGACTTGTGATACGTGTAGATGTGCGTCATCAGCGAGTTCCTCGAGCAATAGACCCGCTCGCAGATGACGCAGCGATACTCCTCCTGCCGTTCGGCGTGTTTGTCCGCGATATGTCTCTTCAAGGACGCTTTCGAGCACAGCACTTTGCCGCAAAGCTGGCACGTGAACACCTTCTTGGGCGATACCCCTGCAAAAAGTAAAAGCTGCGTTCGTTCTGCGCACCCTGATCACGACTGCGCCGAGAACGGACTCGGTTATATGGTTGGGGTTGGTGAAGGGGGGTGAGAGATACACAGAGAGAGAGAGAGAGATAGAGATAGGGGGTGATGCGCGTGCGTCGCCACCAGCTCGCGCACCGTTTCGTCTTCGACGACAGTTGTCGATGCCGCATTAGCCATAGTCACAGTGACCGCACACTCGCGATCTCAGGTGTGGGAGGGAGCAGCGCTGTCCCCGGCTCACTGGTGGGACATGTTCGGACTCACGATAGGAACGAACTCAGAGATTACCGTATCAGTCGGGGGCAGGCCTCCCCAAGAAGGTGTTCAGTTACCCCGAAGGAGATCTCGTAATTTTGCTTGATCGTTACTAATGTTATCGGTCAACTACGACAAACAGTTGCCACCTAAAAAAACCCAGTTCTTCCTTTCAGCTTCAGTGACAGTTTCTACGAAAATTTCAAAACGAAAAGGAAAAGAAAACGTAATAGCGTAAAAGCAAAACTGACACGAGACATTACAGAAACTTCAACCCGTGTACTTAAATCGTCATTAGCGAAAAAAAAAAGAAATCGTAGAAAAATCTAAAATCGGTGGCAACCCTGTTCTTTTGCATTTTACACTAACACTGGTACAAAAAAGCATATGTAAAATTGGCAACCATGAAATTTTGAGTGTGCGGTTTGAAAAAATGGCTGGCGGACGTTTTTGCACTCCCGATAAACGTTTTTAGTGGTGGCAACACTCGCAGTGTTGGTAGTCCTGAATGCAAAGCAATCTGTCGAGATGATACCAATATCATTCTTCTCTACAGAGTGTGTTGCATTAAAGACTGTACATTTTGTCTCAACATACATACAGATACACACACACGCACACACATGGTCAGTATATAAAAGCTTTTAATCGATATAACAAAAAGCCATTTATGATTTTTTTGATTCTTTAACATTTCAGTTGTAAATTTTATGACAAACAAAACTTATATAATTTATATAATTTATATAATAAGACACCGGTGTAAATAAATATATTTTTTGATGTCAAAGCAAATATCTTTCAATCTTCAAATAATTGGAGATAATCAGTCGAAATTTGACAACTTTTTAGAGAATCTGAAAAAGTTATACGTCACATTATTACTGGAAAGTCTATCTGTATGAAATAATTTAGTATTAATAATGGTTATAAAAAGTTATTCTTCTTTTCCAAATTAGATCACTTACATAGAACAGTTCACATAGAAGCTTATATCCTAAAATAAGATAAAATTGATGTCCTGAAAATTATTATTTCAATGAAGTCATAGTAAATAAAACCTGTCAATTTTAAAGAAAGATATTGCTTGAGGCAAGTTGTTTGAGATGAAGGCGATAATCAATTAAACAATCAACCAGAAAACAGACCTAATGAGAAGAAAATAGAAGAATGAGTCTTTGAAGCTTTGCTTGACAAATGTAAAATATATGTGATGTGAATATATAAATTCTGATAATTTTAGTAAACACAAAGTATATCAGAAGGTTATATTACACTTATAAACAACAATTAATCCAGTTGACTTTAGCACTGAATATATACAGCACTTAAATATGACGAAAGATAAAGCAATCTAAACATAGTTAAGATATAGTATATATTATTTTGGGTAACAGATTCTTCGTTTCAATGTATTAACATATAACAATATTACAACATTTATATAACATGTATTAGCACCACATTAGCCTTATAAATAAATTGCAACGTAGAGCCAAAACTGGATTGCTTTGAGAAACAATTATTTTTTTCACCGCAAAATACACCAATTGAAGGATATAATCAAAAATATTACGATTAACAAAAAAATTAATTTAATTTTCATGAAAAAATATAGTGCGCAGATTTATTCGCCATAAAAATACAACTGTTTAATAAAACCAACACATAATAAAAGCATTCTATACAGCGAGACAATAGAACAAACGAGACAAACACTCGGTGTATAAGAAAATAAAAACCTCTTTAAACTGACGACGTTGTTGTGTCACCTTAAAAGCTTTTATATGAACATTGTCAAAAAGCAATAAAAATAAAACCCAAGCTGTTGTTTTGCAAATGTAAAAATATATTTAAACATAAATAAAAGTTATACAACAGTTACATAAAATATGATAAAATATTGCATCAAACAACATGCCTATAATGCAAAAAAACTAAAAAAAGAAAACGTCTTTAACAGGACTAATAATTTTTTTCTTAGACAGAGCACAAAATTCTTAAAAAATGTTTAATTTTAAGTTCCCCTTGCCTGCTTACTAAAGCGGGCGTCTCGTATGGTAGAAGAATAAGCAAGTGCTCTTCTAGATACTTTTTTAATAAAGTACAATAAACATAAAGAAACACTTAAGGGGTTGCCAATATCTTAATAATGTTTCCCAAAAAATATATAACAGATCAGTCGAATTAGACTCAGTCTTAACGAATACCATCAAGTCTCAAGAAAATATAAAAATTTCAGTCTTTTTAAACATAGCAAAGTCCTGTCCTCTCCATATGCTTTTCATTTTTCGCAAAAAATTACAAACATATATCTATAATATAATGAACATCACTTAAGTCTAGATTGAATTAATGAAAATATCGCATTATATAACCATTATGCGTCTTTTAATTACATTACTTAATAATTAAAATTAAAACAAAGAAATGAAGAGAGATAAAAAACTAAATCCTTTAGTATAAAACTTAAAATTGGTGAAGCTACTGTATACTAAAAATATATTATTTTCCTTTATTTTTATTGTGCAAGCAGGAATATGTAATGTAGCACATAAATGTTTAAATTTGACGAAAAAATCTAAAATCGCGTAAAAACAAATAAACGAGAACAAGATGACTAGATTTTTATCGATCAACAACTTCAACAAATGTTTTGTGTATTGCACAATTTTCTAATAATCTTTATGTACTACATTTAGAAGCCCTATAAAACAATATAAATACATAATATATTATTATATATAATTTCTTATACTACATGAAAAATATATTATTAAATCTATATATATTTAAAAAAGTCCCTTTCACCCAGTAATATAAAATAAGGCAAATACTCTATCATAACAGTATTCAAAAATCAGAAGATTTTATACAATTTTTAATATACATTTTGGCAACGTTACAATAAAGAGATTATTGAAAAAAGGAAAATAAAAACTTCCAACAAAAATATCACAGTGCCTGAATGTTTTTTTTTATGTAACGCTGACTTCTGTAGATCAGTAGTTTTACAAAATTGTGAATGTGTACAAAATTACTGGACTTTAAAAATGAATTCGTTACATCATCGTTGTTGGAATGGGAATAAGTCGTACAAAAATATATTTTCAACCCTAAAAAGACGGAAACATAATCCAACTTAATACTCTGTCTTTATCACAGTCCTCAGTTTAAATAATCCATTTTTTAAAATAATCTAACCTAATTTTGATTATTCTCAGTCATTTCCACTTCTATGATCAGTCTTTGAAACAGTACTGTTTCTAGTAAATTATCCTCAACTGGACACGGTATGGTAACTAATTACCTTGTACTTGTAGAAATGAACAGTCTTTAGTTCAGCGTTTTGCTTTCTAGCTAAAACGTTTCATTGGATAACACATATTTTTTCTTAAAGGAAAAATAATTTTGTTACATCTGTTTCATAATTCCGAAAAGTATGAAATACCTTTCTTTTTCCATTAGAAAATCGTTTTTATAGTCCACTAACTTTGTACCACTAAGTACTACGATGTTAGTTTTGTTTAATTTATGATGCGGAATGTAAATTTAAGTGTCTTCAAAGATCTTTTAATGATGGAACGTTATAACAAAAATTCGATGAATCATGTTAAGTACTTTACGGATTTTTTTTTCGATATAGGTCTTGTCATGAGAAAATATTTGTGATTAAATGGTTACAAAACAATATACTAAACTACATTTTTCAAAAATGTTCGGTTTTCAGTATACAAGGCTTTTGAGAATGATTTAAGAACAGCAATTTTGTTGTCATTGTTAAGTGCTGCTAGTTTCAGTTTTATTTTGGTATTTTCGACTGATATGATGTAATAACTTAAAGCATTAATTAAATATTAATTGAAAATTAATTTTATATTTTATAGTTTGCATCTCAATTAGAAATACATTTATTTTGTTTTTTTTTTGACTTATAAACAATTTTATATATTTTATACTAGATATGTTGTAATAGTTAAATGTTGCTTTGCTATATGGTGAAGAGCTTCATTGTTATAACTTAATTGTAGTGAAAAGTATTATTTTACCTTTTATTATTAAAATCATTAAAAAAATTAGCACATTGATAATAATAATTATTAAATATGCTATTATTAAAATCTCATTATTTTTATTCACTAATTATTAAGACTAAATTCGGGAAAATCTAAAATGATAGAGCTTATTATAAATTAGGAAACATAACATTATATTATATTATTCAAGAAAAATTGGTAGAGATTCTATTAAGAGGGAATATATGAAAAAAAAAGTTGATATAAGACATGTCTGTCTGTTACATATATATTAGGTATTAAGTAATTGAAATTGGAACTACAAAATTAATATTAAAATTATATTTCTTAGTTATTTATAAATTAATATAAATAGATACCATATAAAAAAGGAATTTTAGTAACGCCAATTAAATCAAATAGATAAACATTTCGATAGTTATCAAATTATATCTTGATAGTTCGTCCAAGTTAATTCATAAGTCTGTATTATTTCATAATTATGTTTACCAATATATATATATATATATATATATATATATAATTATTTATTATATTGCTATTGGGGTATATTTATATAGATGGACTAGTGTGAAAAACATGCTGTTGTCCTAGTGTACCAAAATCAAACTGAAACTACATGCATAATAACGGAGCAGGCTGAAGGAAAACCCACACTAGATTACGCGAGGGAGTGTTACTCCAGCCCAAAACAAGATATGTTTAAGAGTCTCGAACTCGCGTGTCGTTGGATCGTGTTTCACGGGGCCCATCGGATCCGGAACGTTTGCGCAGGCTATACTTGAGCCTCATACCTCAACCCCACCCCAACCAATCACTTTGGTCTCCTGTGGTAAATGCTGCGGTGGTTGTTAAGCGAGTTTAGCGTGCGGAACACTTTTCGACACAGTTGACAAACGGCGTTGTTCAGCGGCTGTAGGTGCTGCTGCTCCTTGTGACGCTTCAGGGTCAGTTTGGTGCTGAGCAGCTTGCCGCAGAGATCGCAGCGATGGGTGGCCGGCGCGCCCAACGGCAAAGGGAGGGGTCGTCTGGCTCCTAAGGCTGCGCCCCACCGAGAACATACAACATCCGATTAGGGCCCCGTGATGTACCGTAGTTGCTTAAGTTTAATACTATACACCAATCTATCAACTCATATTAAACCAGTTTTTTTTTCAATCGAGTCCAGTGATTCAAGTTTAACGTCAAATAATTTCTCACAAAATAAAGCAACTGTCTTATTCAGTTTTCTATTTTTTGAGGATCTCCTTACACTCTAAATTGAATAAGTTTACAATGAAGTGCTTAATATCTTTCAGATATCAGAAAGTTAATGGCTAGTGTGTTTAAACTAGTTAACTTAATATTACACTTCTATTTTTGTCCAAAAAATGACATATATTTATATTTTAAAGAATGCTTTGGTTTTGAAACAGTAAATGATTTGCAAATAATTATCAATAAATTAACGAAAGATATTTATTAAATAAAAAAAAATTTGTTGACATTGATCAAACAATTTTGACTGGACTTGATCAAGTTAATAATTAATATAGGATATTAAATAGAAGACCTATTATTGCTCTATCTAAATATGATCGTTTATTCTTGTGTCTTTTTATAACGTTAAAAATGTTGGATAATGCTTTGCACTTCTCTTCAGTCTCATGTGATAGTATAGTCCAGAAATTGAATTATATTAGTTTATGTTAATGTATATTCAGTTACCATATTTTTGATCAACTATTACAAAGAACTATAAGAAATATTGCTGTTATGTGAATACATTAAACTTGAACAATTTACGAGATTGAATCGGCTCTTAGTATTTTATTGTTAATTTAGAGTATTAAACAGAAGCATCGCATATGCCTTGTCATCATTGACTGCGTTTCTCTGAATATTTCCTTCCATCCCCGTAACTATTTACACTTACGTAAATAGTATATTGAATATTTTATAATGTTTTTTACCACAGTTGATAGAGAACAAAAATAAATCGCCGTTTGTTAGTAATAAATGTTGAACACGTCGAAAAATTATCTTAAAAAACTAAATTAAATAAATATAATTTATATAAAAAAATTATAAAATATAGATATATGTATATCGATTTTGTACGACTCTTCTAAATATAATATACATTATAAAAAACGTAACAATGTTTCTTCTTAGTATAGGAATTATGTCTTGCAGATGTTTTGCTATTGAACATTTTACCATGTATTTTCACCTAAACATTTAAATAATATCGTTACGATAAAATGCTCAATATTAAACGGTAGTATATTAAACGGTATATTATACGGTATTTTTGACTCAAAAGCGAGTTGATTTTATCAAAATAGTGACGTAACTTTGAATCAAATCACCATATAACACCTGTCTCGATCCATATCTAGAGATAGAATGAATGATGAGGGGCTATAATCTCGTCCCCTTTGATATTTTTCACATTCCTATGATAAATGCTTTTGTGATTTCTCAACGAGTTAAGGCTGCTATATACCCTCTTGCAAATGTTACAAACTGGTTCTCTCGATGGTCGCATGTGAACGTTTTGAATGTGTCTTTTCAGTCTCGTCAAGGAGCTCAAGCTTTTGTTGCAAGGTTGACAGCGAAAATCTTCCATACCTATGGGCAAGAGGCCCGATTTTAACCTCAAGGTTTTGTGCCGGCGGGCGATTAAACCCAGCCCTAATTTATAATTCTCGAAGCTATTTACAAGTGTCCTTGCATAAATTATACTCTTAGGTAGGTGAAAATTACGGTACTAATTTGGGTTCTCTCGAAATGGACAGTAATGATCGATCATATAATTTCTGTTTAATATACATAACATCTTTGCATTTATGTTAATTCATAAATGATTTTCATAAAAATTTTCATCATTAAATATTAATAATAACACTCTATAATATCAAGTTATTCTATAATTAAATCAAATTAAAATTATTAACAAAATTAAAAAACATCTAATTAGATATATTGTTTTAAAACTTATTATTTAGTAATAGAACCTTATAGACTTTCGAAATTATGAAAATATATAAAGAAAAAGACAGATGAATAATAAAAAAGTTGAAATATAATGTAGGATATGCATATTTAATGAAGTTAAAGCAAGTCATGCAACAGAAATTAGAAAATGAACACTCTTCAATATACAAGTCGATGTGATATTACAAAAATATACCTTTAGAAGATGGTTAAATTTTACGATATATCCATCGTTGGATACTGAGTCGTATATTAACACTATTTAAAGTAATATATAATTAGAGTGTCTATCTTTTTTTGAAAAATGATATTCAAGTGAAAGGTATTTTTTTATCACTAAGGTTCAAGAAAACTAATAGTTTGTTGATGAAAATTGACATATTTTGTACTTAGTTAAACCAGACATGTGTATAAAAAATTAACAAATTTAAATCAGAATGTAGAACATGATATTATAAGTATCTTTAGATTAGTGCAGAAATTATTACTTCAATTATTAATTATTGTTACTATAGAAAATAAAGATTATTATTGGTCTCAGTTAGAGATAGTTACATATTACAACATATATACTTTTATAATAACTGAAATATAGATTTAAAAAGAATATAATATATATATATATATATATATATATATATATATATATATATATATATATACATATATAATTATTATGTATATATATGAAAGAAGGTCATGTTCTTATGTATTATAAAAAATGAATTATATTACTTCAATTAATAGAAATATATAATCGATCATCAGGAACATCACACATTCTCCATTCTTCTAATAAGTATGCTTAAATAGAGTCAATTAAAGTGATAACAAAAATATATAAAACATAATTATTAGAAGAGTTTGAGGTAATAAAATCCTATCAGCTAAATGTATACGACTTAATCTATTTGCTTAATTTTAACTGAGTTTTTTAAATGGATTTTCTTTTGCTTGCTTTTAATTATTGGCTCCCCCAGAAAGAAAAATGTATCTCACAAATAATAAAAAAACAAAAAGTGCCAACGTCACACATTACACAACAGCACATAAATTGCAGTGAAGAAAGTTAAGGTAACACTCATCAAAAACATTCCCAAAGAAGCATTCATTTCTTTGATAATCCAATTTGATCTCAAATTTATATTTTAACAATGTAAAAGCGAATGAAGTTTATCAAAGAAATGCAAATGCTATCTAAATCTTTCTAAAACATCAAAAAATGTGTAAAAATGAGGAGATAATGGCAATTCTTACCTTGTGATGTGCCCGCAAGCGAATCATTGCCTTGTAGCGACTGGTTTAAACCTGGAACAAATAAATCTGCATTTATTATTGCAGTTAACCTCATAGTTAACTGCTCCGGTATATTTAGAATAATTTAATTTTAGTAAATGGGTTTTTTAGTTATTCATTGTTCAAGCAACTTGTTATTATACATATGAGGTAAAATTTATTGTTTTATTTGTTGATATATTAGTCTCTAGTCAGTTGTACAGATGCAAGATATACTTATAAATTTTGAAACCACTAATGTTACTTCAAATTCAGTGATTCATTTTATGATAATTCTATTATTAGACACATAATATTTAACAAACAATGGAAAAATGTTTTCATTTGCGAAGAAAAGAACTTCGTTATATAATTTAACATTTTTGTTCAATTTTACGGTGAAAATTACTTTTTGGTGGTTAGGTTTGGTTATAGATACTAGATGTTGAAACGATTACTTGAAAAATCCTACAAAAATATTCAAAATGATTTTGAATCAGAATCGTACATTTAATTTACAATAGGTAAATGTCATCTTCAAATTCACTAACTAATATATGTTTTTAAAATTTATGTAATTCTATCTATGCTAAAACTTAATCATTGGGTTTTAGGTTATTCATTGATTCTGTGTAATTCTTAGCTTATAATTTAAGAAGTTTTTTTTAGTTGAAGGAAAATTTTGATCAATAGTCATTTGTTGCGAGACATCTCTTGGTGCCTATGGGCAACATTAAACATTAAAACAATAGAACACTAGATCATCAACCGAAAAATTTGTGAACGACTATATATAATCGATTTTGATGAAGTGTATTATTAAGTGATTGCATGAATTATGATATTTTTTTTATTTTAAACCAAAAAGGATGTAAAATATGGTATAATATATATATAACTTAAAATATTTTTCATCAGTTTATATAAATTCTCGCCATTTTCGTGATACTGTTTCGAAAGTATGATGTTGTTTTAGCAACGATCCAATTATCAGTAATTCGAATCCGTGTGCCGGATTAATCTGAACAAGCGGTAATTAGAAGGCGTTATGTCTGCTGACTATGCTCGGTACGGCAAAACTTCTTATTCGAGTTGCTCCAGTGTGTCCTTTTTAACTCTAGCAACATGCGGCCGAGTGAGTTAGAGAGTCTGTTATTTGCAATTGTTGTTTTTTTGCAACAATATTTGATTTAATTTGTTCATTAGCGTCGTTTAATTTGCAGTGACAGGTTCATTCGTTTTTAGCATTTCGTAATACGGTACACCTGGATGATCTCACTATATGTACAGCATCACTTTATGTTTTGTATATTTATTTTGTCAATATGTCTATCTCTCCTGGACTAACCTATGGCTGTTTGCGCTTGGGATTGTCTTAGGAGATTTACATTTCATCAGAAAACTCTTTTTCTTCTACATGAGAAGCAATCAAAGTGTTTTTCAGTCAATGCGTGTGGTAGCTATTTTCACTCCTTTTGGATCTTCTCTATCGCATATAAACGTCTGAAAACGTCTAATAAGTCTTGCAATTCATTGTTCCCGAGCTTTTTGGTCCTTTAGGTCACTCTTGGTCATCGACATCGAAATAACCATTTTTAAATTGTTGAAACCAAAATCATAAATTAAGATATGATAGTGCTAAAATCAAAATAAACGGAAGGACCTAATATCTACTATATTCAAAAATATTGTTGTCGCAAAGGTTCCATAGTTATCTTCTACTTGCGGCTTAACTATCTAGTTTCTTTACAATGCTCGACTTTACCGTATCACAATCGTTTTGATCGAGATGCGGTGGAAGATTTATCTCCCTCTAGTTGATCATCTACGCCTCCAACTATTAACTTCCCCAAAAGTGAAGAAAACGACGACTGAATGAAATAAGGAATATTATTTGAGCTTTATGCACAAGCCTGAATTTACTAAGTGTATTATTGTGAACGAATTTCTAATTGAAAGCTGTCAAATAACCGCCAATGACCGACTTCTTTCACTTTCCAAAACTTAAATTATCGCTTCAATTCTTTTATCTCAATTATTCGCAACGATTCTCAATGCGTTTAAAACATATTTTGACAATTGGAGGGAACACAATTCGAAAGCGTTATAATACATTTGGATAAACAATAAATATCTTGTGTTTTGTTATCCCATAGCCGGGTCTTTTTTAACAAAATGTATAGTGGCCAAATAAATTGATTGGAATCAACTCGTTCGATCTCTACGTATGAACAGTGAAGTATGAAATGATATATAGTTGTTCGATTATCGGTTCGATTATATAATCGAAATATATCAAGTATGCTAAAATATGTCATATCGATTATAACTAGATAAAATATTTATAATAATATAATTTAAATGAATTATTGATAATTAATTTTCAGGATAATTTAATGTTTGCGGAATTTAAAACTATATCTGGTCGAAATTGATGATTTCTTTATTCCTTGTGGGTGATTTACAATTGTGAAGCAATTTTAGAGATCTATTCATTATTAATGTATTAAGTGGTTTTTACCATTTTCTATTGAAGGATATAAGCTGGTTTTTCTACCACATAATATAAAATAAAAACGTGTGTTCAATATTCAAAACTTTCTATTCATATCACGTCCTTATGGAAACATTAAAGTCTTTGACCTCATTCAATATTAAATACTTATTATATTATAATGAGAATATTTTTTAATATGTGACTTAAGACTTGTTTGATAAATTGTTTATTGCCTCATGGATGAAACTGATCTATACTTAATGGTAATGCATAACAAAAACAAAAAGCACACTAACCGAACTTACTTCCTAGGGCAGCTGGGTCCGCTGCCAGAGCGGCCATGCTGAAGTTGAATGTGCCCGCAGCTGTGGCGAAGAGTTTACTTTCTGACGGGGTCAGATAGGTTCCGATTGGGCTGTCATGGTCCTCGTGGTCACCTCCCGAACTTCCTCCCGAATGTGGACCGTGAGGTAGATTGCTGGGGCCATTCTCGTTGGTTGTGGGTTCTCCAGAGTCGTTACTGAAAAAAATATTCCACCATTAGTTGGAATAGACAAAAATAAATAGATTATTATACGGTTTATACGGATATGATATTTCTATCGAATAAATTATACCGAATATTTACACTTAAAATTTAAATAGACTATTTTAAATAAATACTTTATACTATTTTTAATCTCTGTTATTTTCAAATTTAGAAAAACAGCTTAACATAAACTGAGATTACTATTAAATAAAACTGTTAAAGTTTGGTAATTATTTACAAAAAAATATAAATCATTATTTTATGTTGTAATAATAAACCTAAATAGGACGTATTATGTACTGCTCAGATACATAACTCAAAATCGATCAAAACCGGTAGTAATTAGAAGAAATAATGTCTGGAAAATGCCTCAGGTGAGATGGTACTTCCTTCCATGAAATCGTTTCCAAAGTTTATCTGATGGTTCGAGAGAATCAAATACTTTTCTGTTGCTACTGAATTTATTAGATTAATTGGTAGAGGATGATAACTAACTATGTAGCAAGCTATATACTGTTTTAAGAGAAAATATAGTCAAAAAATAAAAAGATTTACTATAAAATGTGTTCATTCCGAAAGAAATAAAACAACGGAGAAAAGCATTGAGGTGAAATAGAATTACAGAATTACAATTTATTGTTTTGTTTTTTGTATCTTGTAATGTTAAATGATATATTGTTTCTAGTCATGTCAATCTCTTCGATTTTTTAGTGGCTGGACCTACAACTAAACGTGGGCTCCGAACCACGGTCCTCGGCATTAAGCCTACCGACTGGGGAGCGACCAGCTGTAGAAATCATCCCAGAAGATATCCGGTTTTACCCAGCCTGGTTGCTGGCGTGACTGGGATCATTTCCCTTGTGGGATTTTGTACTCTTGCCTAGGACTATCACAAGTATTAAACATAAATTTACAACCATGTCGCAGCATGAATCGAACCCGCAACTATCGCAACAGTAGGAGGACCGCTCTGTCATCTTTACCACTGCGCCATCAAGTCGGCTATTGTATCTTGTAGAATTAACTGTAGGAGAATTGGTATTATTTTTCAACAAAAAGAGAATAAACTCGCTTAAAGATGTATATGGATGGGACGGTTTGAAAAAGAATTAAGTGACAAATGCAGTATATAAATAATACCACACCTTGGTTGTAGATATATTGAACTGAATTATATTTAGTAATTATGTATTTTCACATATCTTTGGTTCCTATCCTTTTTTGATTACCTGTTACTGCTTTTTACTTACTCCTTTCTCTTTATATTTACTAAAATTTTAGGTGAGAGCTGGTAAAGATGAACTGCCAAAATGACATTTTAAAATAGAATAAAGCGCGCATGTGTGCTTTGAAATATTTCGGTTCCCTTTATGTCGTTTATATTTATTTATATTTTCAAATAATTATCTGAACTTTTTGGACTGATCTCAGTTTCGGATAGCTTCAAATTAAAGAGGTGGGTAATATCCAAATTTAGTTTAGTTAGTTAATTTTTTAGTGTTGTTGCCATATTTCTCTACTAGCATAATATATAAAAAAATATAAATATAAAAAATGATTAACATTCATAATAAATTGTAAAATAGTCGCTGTCGTTAAGTCAACAAGAACGCCCTCTTACTCCAATGATAGTCGCGGGTTTGAATCCTGCAGGGCATGGTAAAAATGAGAATTTAAAATATAATAATAAAAACATGAATTGTAAAATACAGAATATTTTTTAATAACCTTTAAAATCTTTAATAACAATTTTAATTTTAATTTATTTTATTATTCTCAGTAATTATTATTAAAATATACAACAACAGATAACCCTCAATATATCATTTGAATGAGAAACCACATAGATGCATTTCAGAGATTCGGGGGCTTCCTCTAAATTGAATTTTCTATAAATATTTTCGCAAAATTCTCAATTGTGCCAAGAAGAAAAATAAAACATTTCCCATTTCCTTTTTCAAAAATCCAATTAAATTTAGAATTATTAATATATTTTCTTTTTAGTTATCGTTAAGGTTCCTTAAATCTCTGGATATTTAAATTTATTTGCTTTGATATATGACTTGTATATCCTGTATGCCTGTATTTGATATGTGTAACTTCATTTACATTAGGCCTATTTAACTATCACATATATAAAACAATCAATATTACAATTCATGACCTTTCGTAAATCTTTATTAGACTTCTGGGTTTTTGGGGTGCGATCAAATGTTTTTTAGTAAGTCCTAACGCTCAAAAGATGTGCTTATAAATTTGACAGCTGTCGGATCACTAGTTTGTGAATTATAGCATTTTGAGTGAAATAACTTTTGTTATTGTGAAAAAAATGGATAGAAAGGAATTTCGCGTGTTGAATATTGCTTTAGGAAAGGAAAAAATACAGTTGAAGCAAAAATTTGGCTTGATGCCGAGTTTCCGGACACTGCCCCAGGAAAATCAACCATCAAGCATTGGTATGTTAAGTTTAGACATGGTGAAATGAGCACCGAAGACGGTGAACGCAGTGGACGCCCAAAAGAGGTTGTTACAGGACGAAAACATTAAAAAAAATCTACAAAATGATTTTGAATGACCGTAAATTGAAATTGAATAAAATAGCAGACATTCTAAAGATGTACATTATATCATTCATATTCTGAACATGTACATTATATAATTCACGAATATTTGGGTATGAGAAAGCTCGGTGCCGCGCGAGCTCACTTTTGGCCAAAAATAACGACGAGTTGATGATTCGGAGCAGTGTTTGAAGATGATCAAGCGTAATAAACCCGAGTTTTTTGCGTCGATATGTGCCAATGGAAGAAACATGGCAGTCTAATCGAGATTCATCCAAGTGGACTGCACACGATGAACTCGCTCCAAAGCGTGGGAAAACGGAACAGTCGGCTGGCAAGGTTATAGCGTCTGTATTTTGGGATGCGCATGGAATAATTTTCATTGACTACCTTGAAAAAGAAGGACCTTCAACAGCGACTATTACATAGCGTTATTGGACCGTCTGAAGGACGAAATCGTCGAAAAACGGCAGCATTTGAAGAACAAAGATAATGCACCGTGTCACAAGTCAGTGAAAACGATGGCAAAAATCCATGAATCGGGCTTCGAATTGCATTCTCATCCATTGTGTTCTCCAGATCTGGCCCCCAGCGACTATTTCCTGTTCTCAAATATCAAAAGAATGCTCACTGGGAAGACATTTTCGTCGAATATAAAGGTGATCGCCGAAACTAAAGCCTATTTTGAAGCAAAGGACAAATCGTACTATAAAAATGGTATCGAAAAGTGGAGGGTCGCTACAATTAGTGTATAACCCTTGAATGGAATTATGTTGAATAAGAAAAGTAATATTGCCAAAAATTGTTTTACTATGGTAGGCTGGGGACTTATCAATTGACCTGTTACATTACTTTAATTGTTATTAAAAACATATCAAAAATGACAAAATTCAAATAAGTTTTTAATTATTTCTCAATTCATAATCAAAATACGAAGAAAAAAATGAGGTAGATTTTGGGTAGATATCAAAATCCTTAGTCCTTAAATATGCAGGCGTATGCAGAAAGACTCATCGAAGCTGTAATCAATCAGTTGATTGGGAAAGTCTCTATTAGATGTCTATGGATAAATATGACAAATGCCAAATATTTCTTTCTGTTTTCATAGTTGAAATATAAACTAATATTTTTTTTATATTAACTTAAAATATATGAATATTTTATTATTAAATTATAATTTATATAGATTTTCAGGCTAGGAACTTGTAGTCTTTATTATTCATTCTATTTTCACGTTATGTACCTATCAAAACCTTAAACAGTCAGTGTCGAAAAATTATTTCTTTGTCTGATGCATTATTTTGATTTGATTAATACAATGACAGCGTGACTTTGTTCGAGTAAACAAAATTGTTGCTTTATTATTTTTCACTGAATTATTCTATATTTTCTCACTATACTCACACTGTCCCTGGGCTTTCATAAATATTTTTAAATCAAAATTAGTCAAATCGGTCTAGCCGTTTTCGAGTTCTAGCAAGACTAACGAACAGCAATTACTTTTTTATGTATAAAAGATACTGAATTGATTATATACTTAGAAACGTAATCTCGCGGTTTGAATCTTACCGAGAGATAAAAATTTGTATTTGTTTATATGGAAACGCGGGATATATGTTTTGTAATATAACCTCTAAAGGTCAATAACCCTGGAATATGTTAATCATAGATAATGGAGAAATACGCAGGTCTGAATCCTAAATAGTAAGAACTAATCTAGACAAATAACATGCCAGAGTGGCAGAGATAATATTAGCAAAACTGTCTACATGCTAATAATCATCGTCAGTAGGATACCATTTAAGAATGGATTATTTTACTCATGTTATTAATTAGGTTTACAGTATGGCTTCCACCAGTCAAGAGCTTTCCATAATGTATTAGAAGTACTTAGTGGCCTAGACTTATAGATATCAAACTAAAGATTCAGGGGTGAAGAGTCTAAGAAGTTGCTATATAAATATATTTTAAAAATTAATTTATAAATTAAATAAATAATATAATACTGACGATTCGTGACCAAAATCTCGTAAGTATCCAGGTGTCAAAGTAGTATACAACGTAAGAATAATAAAGAAAAACAGTACATTAAAATGTATAAATGTTAACATATATATTAATCATTTGGTTTGTCTTTATGGCGACGGCACTATAACACAGGTCACTGTACAGTCATCAACTAGGAACGAGAAAGATCAGGACGATGATGTCTCCTTCTATTTCTTTTAGTTACTTTTATATTTCATTAATTCTTTTTTATTTATATTTAAGCCAAATAGGGTTAATCTGGACTGGATGTCCTCGGTATTAAGTCTACCAACTGGAAAATGGCCAACTTAGAGACAAATCCTAGAAGACATCCTGGGTACTGACGTGACTGGTATAATATTTCTTGTCGAATTGTACACTCTTGCCCTATGGACAAACGTAATAGGAAACAATCATAAATTCATAATTTAAACCTGCAACTGTCACAACAATAAGAAAACCGTCTTGCCACCCTGACCGTAGCTCTAACCAAGCGAGCTCTATTAATTCTGTGCTGTAAGTGTCTGATTACAGGGTGTTTCGAGATCAAACCCACGAAAAGGTATTCCTCAGGACCTCCGCTCAATTTGTAGAGGCAATATTGTAGCAACGCGACGATAATATAGGGCACCTTATATTCACTAATGAGGCAAAAAACGGTCGGCAATATGCTAGCACCATGCAATCAGAGGATATAAAAGATCACAACGACTTCATCACTCTCTGTTTGTTCAATATAGGCCATAATTTTCTATAAGCGCTCATTCGTCTCGAGATTTTCGATTTTTCGCGCTTACTTTTTGACCAAAAGTCAGTTGGTCCACACAAATTCAGCTTACCATTCAAAAAGTTTACAGGATAAGAAATCTTCTAAATACGGCTAATCTGCTGATCTAGCGGCTACCTGTCCCAATCAAGTGTTTGCTATAGAAAATGCTAAAACCGAATCTTTGTCTTGGGAGTTGATGTCCCAATACATATTTATTTCGAAATTATCCATAAATCCACAATTAATCTCCAGGCTCTCGCAAAATAAATTTATTTAAGAGAAAACCTATTTGTTTGATCTCCACTAGCATAAGTTTTCAGCTTCTTTTTCTCAACGCTTCGGTAACATTTCTTGGTCGCTAATAAATCTACGGTATCACAGCCAGGGGTATATATCTAGTTAGTATTGGGCCCTCGTGCCCTCATAGATTAACAGTATGTTATACGTGCAATCTTCAACCTGGAGAAGTATCATAAATAATTAAAGAATCAGCTGAAGTTTTAGTGAGTACCTTGATGACCTTGTTGGTCATTCTCCCTTCTTAATTTTATGGTATATGAGCACGATCTGGTACAAAGTAACCTAAGTAAACTTAATAGCATTGAGTAAAAGGGATTTAGTAAAAGCCCTAGGCATTTCATTAATTGGTTTTAGTAATACTTTGGAAAATTGTGAACATTGAACAGTGAATTTGTATTAGAATCTTAGGCTTAGATTGTTGTAAGTTTTTAAGCCAACTGGATGTAACCATTCGGGACAAAATATGTTTACAGAAGAAAAATGTAGGTTTACATAAAATAATGCATAGAGTTGCATAGAGTTTAAATGATGCAGCTAAAAATTAGTAAATTATAATACGGATTTTTGTTAACATCCACCCTATATGCCCCATTTAACTACTTTTGACCTCGAGCTCTGTCCACATCTCAGTTACGTCGTGAAATAATATATAATCCATAAATGAAAAGGTCACTAGAACAAACGCTTTTCAGTTCAGTGAATATATCCTTTCGCTTACCTGTTATCATCAGGTTGATTTGTACTAACAAGCAACTCCATTGGTTCATTTTTGACGTTATTCTCATTACTATCGCTGTGACATCGTGAATGTTGAAGAGTGGGCGATGGGGAACACGGTGAGTTTTCTCTCTCTGTACTGCTAATTCCGTTGCCTGAAAAGAATCATTGATTAGAAACCACACCTATCAGATTATTAACGATAACCTACCTTCGATTACGTCAGATTTGATTCCAGCGTTTACGTTCAGATTCAACGCGTTGTTCTTTAATCCACTAGGTGAGAAGTCAGCCGGCTGGGTCTGTGGAGGGTTGTGAGACAAATTCAATTCGTTATTGTTGTTATTTCCTATGATGTGTTCTGATCTGGCTCGTTTATGTTCATTATCCGGATCTATTGATATCGATCGCCTAAAAACAATGATGGTGACGATAATTTATCCTTAGATAAGTGTTCATCGGGTGTTACCTTCTGTATTGTTGTGCTGCAGCTCGTCTTAATAATTGATTTACAGTCGCTCCGTGTGGGGGTGAAGATGGAGATGAAAAAAGTGCGTCTTCCACTAACTTATCCCCATAGCTTCCATGATGATTTGGCACCGGAGGTGTAGGTGGTTGTTGTTGAGATCGAATCAGACTTTGAACTTGAGCCAACTACAAAACCAAAACAGACGAGAGTGGTCAAAACAAAACATTATCACTATAATAAATGATCTAGCGCTAATATGTATGTTGGCATCACACATCCAAATTTATATTTTGCATTTAATATTTTTATAGATTCTATTGAGAAATATCACGATGAATCAGTTTTGAGACATAACTGAAGTATGACGAATTATGAAATTAATTTTTTGTCGATTTAATAATTTACATTCACAGTCCTTTAAAAATTACGACTTTCATGTAACTGACAAATAATAAGTGACATGAGAAATAATTTGTAAGAGTAGTGTGATTCAATTAAAGATTGATAGAAAAAGTCACTTAAGTAATACTTAATAATAAGAAACGTGATTTTGCAATATAACAACATTAATTTCTATATGGGAAATCTTACATGGGAATCCATCATCTTCAACAGACTTATTATCATTCGATTATTGTTATTGCTATTATATAAGATAATAACAGAATAATAATATCATAAAATGTGTAAAAAATTAGAAAGATGTATGTAATTTTACACAATAAAGTTTTAAATTTGGAAAAAATCCCACAAAATTTAATTGATTTTAATAATATATTGTGAATTATCTTAATAAGATCAGTAAGAATAATAGATAAAGATCTAGAATAATTGTTAAGCCAAATATATCAACAATTTTTGAGCTCTTTGCATTTAATGTATTCCAAAACTTAATTAGAATATTGTCAGTGTTATTACTTTAACTGACAACAATTAACTACAACTGACAACAGAATTGAAGGCGTTTATATTTATAATAACGTTAAGGAGTTATTAATAAGTGAAAGAAGCTTTTGTATTTTCTCTTTACTAATAGTACAAATGAATTTAATATTATTAAAATATTAAATAAAAACTTGTTATATCTCATAAAATTTGCGAAGCTAGGACTAGTCTAAGTTAAATTATATAAACAAACGTTGTCTTTTATATAACAGGTCAATTGAAAAGTCCCCGGCCGAACACATAAATTTGACAGCCGTCGGATCATTAGTTTGTAAATTATAGCATTTTGAGTGAAGTAACTTTTGTTATTGTGACAAAAATGAATAAAAAGGAATTTCGTGTGATGATAAAATATTGCTAAGAATAAGGGTATTGCTATTGATAAGGGAAAAAATACGGTTGAAGCAAAACTTGACTTGATGCCGAGTTTTCGGACACTGCCCCAGGAAAATCAATCATTAAGGATTGGTATGCTAAATTTAGACGTGGTAAAACGAGTGTGGTGAACGCAGTGGACGCCCAAAAGAGGTTGTTACACACTGAAACACTGAAAGATATCAATTGAACGTGTACATCATATCATTCACGAATATTTGGGTATGAGAAAGCTCTGTGCAAAGTGGGTGCCACGCGAGCTCGCTTTTGACCAAAAACAACGATGAGTTAATGATTCGGAGCGGTGTTTGAAGATGATCAAGCTTAATAATCCCAAGTTTTTGCGTCGATATGTGACGGTAGGTCGGGGACTTTTCAACTGATGTTTACTTCATCATGCTCAAACTAAATACAATTATTTATTAGATTTTATCGGTTTATTGTTCCTTATGAAGATAATAAAGTTCAAATATTTTTTTTTGTATTTGAGTTTAGGTTATTCCAAAAAATATAAAAGCAATACGAATATAATATTCGTATCGAAAAATGTTTACCGATGTTGAAGTCCCTATTATATCAATTTTTTCAATCAAAATCCATGTTTGAGGAACTAAATGTTAAGCTATAGTGAGCTTGTGATATTTTCAGTAAGATTCAAGAAGGCATTGATTTCAATAACACCTACAAGGACGCTACTATTAAGTTATGTTAAAATCGTTTGCTTTAAAATATTGGAGATTTTGTATCAGCATCTTATTTTTTTCTCTTAGAATTTGAAGCTGAATAAACACCATTTGGAGAAACTTAATTTTATTTAAGAAAATTGAAATCGAAGCCCCTCTGTTTCTTATAAAAGTATTTGGCAAGTATCTAATTTAAGATGTTATTACAAGTTTTATAAACAGAGATATTGACTTCTGATACATTTTTGACGATTCAGTGACGCATGGTCTCTTTAGTTAACGCTTTACATTATATGAAGGTAAAAAATTAGATTGACTTGTCGATAGCTTGAAAATGCTCAAGGATTTTTCCAATGTGACATCCTTATATTGTTAAAATATCGTAATGTTCACGTTGTTCTGTCACGACAAATGCACAAAGGTTAATAAAAAACAATTTTTTTCAATACGTGTAGGTCGATGCTGAAATTGAGTGGAATGAAGTTATGGTCAGTCATTGCCTGTATGGATTGAGGCTTTTCGACCAATGACCCAAAAATAGTACCAAACAGTAACTTTTTGTGGATGCATTGCCATCTGGGAAACCTTGTGTTGGTGTTGGCATGGTTTCATATAGGGTAATTATATTTGTAAATATAGCTATTCATCAAAAATTACGTAACGTCCCTAAATATCTAAATGTACCACTCAATCGTTTAACTTATTTCGGTGATTTGGTACCAGAGACTGGATATAACAAATACATCGAAAATGGCATAGAATATATGGGTATTATAGGCAAGATAATTTTTTTATTAAACTTACACCATATATATTGTATTAATTATTTATATATATATTGGATTAAGCTCCAGAAACAGAGGAACATAAATTGAAATTATTATAGTAAAATAATAAACGAAGTTATTCATAAAAGTTTGCATATAACGTAATGCAAAATAAAAAAATCCAAATTTGCATTGTTTACAATGTGTCTGTAATTTGAATAATTCTATTTCAACTATAGATTCCTTTACCATTCATAATTATTCAATATCGCCTCAGTGTTAAGTATTCCTAGGAGCTCAAGAGCAAAGGTTAATAATATTGACAGTTATTAGAATAAATTCGAATAGTTTATGAATTAGAAACTGCGAATCGTTTATTCCTATAAATATCAACTATTTTCCATGATTAATTGATAACGGGACAATGCCGATTATGTAAGTAATATGCGCGAGTCGTAAAGGTCGTATGCTTTTTCGGTGGGTTCTATTAAAAAATAATTTAGTAGAACAATTAAATTATTCACTTAAGCATTCTACCATGATATAAAATAGATAAATAGTCATCATTATTTCGCTGCTGTCTAGATAACCCCGGAGGGCGTGGCTTATCTCTTAATAACAATATTCATCCACTTTAGGCAACCAATGGCTGTTGTTATGGCATCGACAAAATTATATTAATCCTTCTCATCTTGTTCGAATTTGCTATAATAGTTCATATAGATCATATTATCATTATATTTATTTTTGCGTTACTACATTTCCTCGCGGTTACAGAAGCTCTGTTATCAATTCAATAGTTGACACAGTTGGCTTTCAAAGCAAGTTTGATTAGGCTAAGTTTGAGAAATTCATACTTTTAAGTGAAATATCCGTTTTGTAACAAAAAACAACTATCTGAAAGTTCCTATGAATGTATTTAGATTTATAAGACTTTTTGAACCTTTTTATACGACATCAATGAATTGAGACATTATTTGATATGGTTCATTTGGCTTCCATTCAGAGAGATGATTATCAAATCTTGCTGAATACTTGTAGTTACTGATAATGTGAATGTTCGTTTTGACATTTTAGAAGTGACGATCTCTATATCAGTTGATCAAACTGTCAACCGAAAAAGTTTGAAAATTAAAAATGGAGCCATTACTTGAATAAAATTCATGTATAGCGCAAAAAAACTTATTGAATCACACAACAGTTTTCAAACTCTTAAATTAATGAATTAATTCAGCTTTTAAACAGTACCTTGATATCGTTAAATTCTACTTTTTCTGATATGAATATAGAATAAATTAGATTAAGTTATGAGTTGAGTTCTTTCACAGTTCAGAATATTATCATAAACTTTGGGAATTTATAAGAAAATGTTTAAAAATCATTGTTTGACTACCGTCTTAACTGCCATAATAATACTAATTTTAAAGCATTTACTGTGTATGCATTTGTAAACAACTTAAAGTTAAAGCATCACTGACAAGCTTCACTTTTTACTATGCATCATTTCATCGAAGTGCGAATCAAAGTTTTTTTAGTGTGTTGAAAATATGTGGATTTGTACTGGATAAATTGTATTTGTGAGAAGTATTACTTTTTTACTCGAATTTGAAGAAAAAAGCAGTTGAAGGTCAAAGGCTGCTTGGGCATTTTGGACAGCAGACAAAAAAATTGAAGATGAGGATTTGAAGGCATTACTCGATGAAACTACCAATGCAGATCACTATTAACTACATTTGATGCTTTTGGGTCGAGAAATAGGCGAAAACGGCTGGAATACACACAAAGATGGATACTTGGAATCTAACAACTGGAATAAACATACCACCCGCATTAAAGTGCTACCCCAACAGCCATATTCTCCAGACTTTGCTACTTCTGATTACTACTTATGAGTCGTTAGGACATATGAGTCGTGATTTGTCTGAGCAGCACTTTACTTCAAAAAATCGGTCGAGTCGTGGGTAACCTCAAAAGGTGCGTCGTTCTTTCGAGATGGGTGGATTTGGAATACGTAAATAGGAAAAAGATGGGAAAATGTAACGGTTATCGATGGACAGTACTTTGAATAATTTGTTTTTGTTCCGATCATTGTACCGATTTTTGACAATAACATTTCCAATTAAAAAAATCCTTCAAAACTAATTTTTAGGACCGATAAGAATTCGACTCTACTTCACATACATACTTATCCTTCATCTGGCTTAAACTTTATCAGCTGACTTAAACTTTTCAATATTTATAGATTTTCTAATGCTTAGAGCCCGAATAATTATTACTAGTATGAATTAACACTACCTTGGCTAGTATTTTCCGAGGAAATGTAATATGACACATATTAATTATAAATCAGAACTTGTAATTTTAATAAGCTTTAGGATTTTAAGACTAAATTCAAGATAATTGTACTCGATTTTCAAATAATAATTTATGGATATCAGTCGTTATCGAAGTGTTTATTGGCCAGTGCCCAGTTGTGATTTTAAATCGATGAAGTGCGACCGTTGAAATAGAAAATGAGTGATGAGAAGTGAGTTAAGGTAATAAGCTACTGTAAAGTTAGCTAAGGCATTGAATCAATATAACAAATAGTTCGACAACTTGCAATTTCTTAAATAAATTAACAATCATATAGTTACAACGTAATCTCAAAGACTATACTACGCTTTTGATTTGAATAGGTCGTTAATTTTTAAAAGGACTATATTTTTATGGCTAAATTTCTAATTCTAATAATAAATTATTGCTCTTACTTGTTCACGGCTATCTCCGTGTTGTTGTGTGAGACCACTGACCCTCAAAACCTCCGCAGTTTTGAGGAACGAAGAAAGAGATCGTTGGTGCACATTCACTTCGCCGTGATATATAAACTCGACGAGAGCATGGAGATCCGTCCACGCCACATCTTGTAGGACTATCACAGGATGTTTGCAAGGTGTTGACTGAAAACATTAAAATGAATACTACTTAGTATTTTCTTGATTGGAAAAATTCATACAGTGAAATTGGTAATATCAAAATATTTAATTAATATACTTATTAAAATTAGTTATACTTAATTCTCAATAATGACAAATTTTAAGACTAAATTACAATTAGCATATGATATATGTTAACTCGGTGTCTTAAAACACTGTGTGCATCTTAAATAGGATATAAGCACGACATCTATAAATTTAAACTGAGAGTAAATGGCATTTATCTTGACTTTACAAGATCAGTGTCCGATTCTGTTCCACTTTCGCAACATTCAGGCGAATTACAACAACGTAGTAAGTTTCAAGTAGCAGGTGAATCATGTGGTTTATTTTATCAGATTACTTGTTAGAGTTATTATAAACAAGTATAATGGTGGACAGGAAGAGAGCAAAGTCACATATCGATGAAATATTTAATACAACGTCGGATTTTGAAAATATTTCCTTTCATCCAATAGTCCTCTTATTCTAAATAAATAAATAAACTTCTGAGTACCTGTTTTTTTCATTTTTTAAATTATTTAATTATTACCCTGTTACTAGTCTTCTTCGACTAACCTACAATTTCTCTTTATGATAACTTAAATCTAGGTATATAACCAGGAGGACCCATCGGCCCTATCTCAGTCTCTGGTGAAATAATGCTTATACATGTCACTGCTGTATTTTTTATTATATGCACTTCAGTACACAACACTATACAAGATCAGATGATTTGATTGTTTTGTTCTGGTGGTATCTAAAAGCTGCAATATTTCAATATTCTCATGAGAATGGAGTTTCTCCTCATGCCCCCTTGCAATTATCTTGATTTCTTGACTGACTGTGGGTATTTGTAGGTCTCGATGTAGGTAATCAGTCCTATAATATTTGGGTGCGCCCACAAAACCTCTCAGAACTTTGTTCTAAAAAATTTGTATTTTCTTTATATTACTCTTTGCAGAACATCCCCATAATTGAACTCCGTATGTCCATATAGGTTTCGGTATTTGCTTATATAATAGCAATTTATTATGTACTGATAATTGTGATTTTCTTCCATTTAGCCAGTACATTTTCCTATATTTCAATTCCAGTTCTTTTCTTTTTTATATGTTCCTTCCAGTGAAGTTTTGCAACCAGATTCATTCCGAGATATTTAGCGTTGTTGCTATATGGAATGAGTATTCTTTAATGTTATTGGTGGTTGTACGGTCTGATTGTAGATGAACTGCACATGCATATATTTACTTTCATTAATTTTTATTTTCCAAGCTTGTGTCCAATTATTTATATTGTCACTTGCTTGTTGTAATTTTCGTGAGGCTTCTTCGCTA
The DNA here is from genome assembly GCF_030347505.1 of Rhynchophorus ferrugineus. NCBI lineage: Eukaryota > Metazoa > Arthropoda > Insecta > Coleoptera > Curculionidae > Rhynchophorus > Rhynchophorus ferrugineus. The sequence continues at coordinate 51,535,705 of NW_027472580.1, forward strand.
TTGTCTTCGACAGCTATAATCGCAGTATCATCAGCAAATGTAGCCATCGTAATATTGTCCATTTGTGGTATATCACAAGTGTAGAGTAGGTAAAGCATTGGCTCCAGTACACTTCCTTGTGGTACACCTGCTTTAGTTTCTTTTATTGTAGAGTAAGCTCCTTCTTGTTTGATTCTAAACATTCTGGTTGTAATGTACGATTTTAATAGTTCAGTGTGTTGTTTTGGTAATATTTTCTGTAGTTTATGAACAAGGCCTTCATGCCAAACCTTATCGAAGGCTTGTGCTACATCTAAAAATATAGCTGAGCATACTTTTTTACTTTAGTAGTTTTTCAATAACATCTGTTATTTTATGGACCTGGTCAATTGTTGCATGCTTATTAATAAACCTAAACGGGTGTGTTGGTATTAGGTTTTTTCTCTCTATGATCGGTTTTATTTTTTTCAACAGGAGTTTTTCAAAAACTTTAGATATTACTGGCAGTAGTGATATAGGTCTATAGGCTTTTATTTCGTTTGGTGAAAACCTGGAATGTTTTGGGATCATTATAATTTTCGCCATCTTCCAAAAGCCTGGGACATATTTTAATCTAAATGCTGAATTGATAAAGTTGGGGTTTTATCATGATAATAAAATATATATGCAATGATAAAACAATTTTCATGAAACTGATTTAGCGAGTAGTTGGTGATTTGTAAATAATTACAAGTTGACGATTAGAACACTTAGTGAGCAGACAACGTGAATAATTTACGAAAGCACTTTACTCTGAAGACATATAATATTCATTTAAATCTAAAACAATCGATGTGGTTAGTCCGATTTTTAAAAATATGTTTGGTGAAGGAACGAATGACATTCGATATTGTGAGATCAAAATTGGATTTGTGTGATCTGAATAATATTGATATCCCTAGAGAAAAATTGGATGGGAAGAAATGATAGTTGGTCACGAAAAGCAAGTGATTTGATAATGTTAAATTATTTGAAAAACTCATGAACTAAACTCAACTATTGTCAGTAGAACAAAAGTGATGATTCTGAAATATTTGTTTTGTCTGTCCATATTTGATATGATCCTGACACGAACAGAATAAATTTGGAACCAACTAAATATCGAACTAAATAGATTGCGATTATATATAATAAAATAGTTTATCAGAATCAAAATACAAGTCACCATATCGTAACTAATAAAAATTATTTATAGAAAGATCTTTTGTGGTCTGTTCCTTGCTTTTTTTGGAGGAAACGTTCTTCGATTATGTCATCGTTGTGATTCTTTTTAAAGATAAATATTAACACTGCAGTTTAAATATTTTAATAATGGGAAAAATATTTTATCCATATTATATATACATGACGGAAATTTATACAATAAAATGCCAATGCATATTTTATAACAGGCACAATTTAATTTAAAATATATGTTTTTACGGTCGAAAAGACAGATTAAATAATGAATTTTCACGATCCATAAATGTGCGATTACAATATATTCCATTGACTAGTCGAAAATAAAATTTAATAGAATTGGAATATAGCACGAAAACAATGCAAAACAATAGATTTTTTTTTAATTTGTTATAGTCATTGTTTTTGTCGAAATAAAAATTAATATGGCATGTTGCTTAACGGAAATTAAAATTTACATACAATAAATTCTAATTTTTGTTTTCATTTTTTAAAATAGTTTTTAATTTTTTAAAAATTACCTCTTGGTTTTAGTTTATGAAAATAATTAAAAGTTATGATAATGAGCCTAAGCGAGTGACAAGTGAGTTTACATCTATACGAATTTTATCTAACGGTATATATATATGATAATACAATGATTTCACGAAGAAGTGATTTGATAGAGGAACCATGGTTACCATGTTTTAGGTCAGTCCAAAAATGTCTATTGCAGCTTAGCTTTGTATCATGTTTATTGAAAGATGAATAAAGAGCTCCTTCTAAACTTCCGTAAAACATTTTTTTATAGATAGTCGTCATCAGTAACTAAAATGTGATTTTTAGAAATGTATAATAAAATAATGCGATATTAACACCGGCGTACTGAGACAAAGCAACAATAGGTGGCAGAAATTTAATAATAAAAATTAGTAGTAAATCAAAATAAAATAATATTTAATTGTTGTAATTTAATTGATATTTTAAAGACAGCTTTAAATTATTTTAATAAACATTCTTGTCACAATATAAAACATGGACTGAAAAATGCTGGGCGTAACAAACAAAACGCGTTTTTGTTCAAAAGTGGCTTTATTCATCAAAGTAATCTCCATCAAGAGCCACACATCAATAACACTTTTGTAGAACGATCTATCTTTTGCCTCAAAATAGGCCTGTCCCCAGTTGCTGTCCACTTAGATGACGACCGTTTTGATTCTGAAGTGAAGTGATAGATCTATGTTTTATCCATTGTCACAGATCGACGCAAAAATTCCGGTGTGCTACGTTTAAACACGGCCAAATACTGCTCAGAATCATCAACACGTTCTTGTTATTGGTCAACAGGGGGCAAACGCGGCACCCACTTTGAACAGAGCTTTCTCATAGTCTCAATGCTCATGCAATTTAAAACCAACACGTTCTTTTGATATCTTTACGATGTTGGTTAACTCACGCCACTTCACTTTTAGATAATTCAAAACGATTTTGTGAATTCTTTTAATGTTTTCTGGTGTTACCATTTGTACGTCAACTGCGTTCTGCATCATCGGTGCCTCTACGACCTTGGAGTAGAATATCATAAAATTTTAACAGCTTTCTTTTGAAGGTTAGCAGTAACTCAAGAAACGGTGAATGCAATAAAACTAACCCCATCTATGTGTTAGGGCCAGTATATCAGATGGATTACCCAGAAATTGTAAACAAGCAAATAGGATTGTAGCTTTATTGTAATATTTTGCTTCACTAAACTAAACTAGTTGACTAACTGCTAAACCAACTTACTAAATTTTCTAAAATCAGAAATATTAACTGGTTGTATCACTTAGACGTTCTATATATATATATATATATATATATATATATATATATATATATATATATATATATATATGTGTATATATATATATATATATATATATATATATATATGTATATATATATATATATATATATATATATATATATATATATATATATATATATATATGTATATATATATATATATGTATATATATGTATATATATATATATATATATATATATAATATATATATAAAAGGCATTTGACTTTACATAATTTTTTCATTTGATGTTGGGTGTACACTGAAAAAATAATAATAATTGGAAACCAGAGTTGGTTAGTGGCGATGAGCCATTTTTGAGCACAATAAGCATACTATTTCTAATACGTTGTCTTCTCTCCATGAAACGTTACTGAAATTATGTCCAAAAAGCGTCATGTTTAATTCAAAGAAAATAACTTCTCTAAGTTGCCAAATGATGTCGGATATTTTTGATTGAGATTATGGAAATTGACAAAGAATGCACTAGTTAACTGAAATTTCTGAAGAATACATGAAATTAATGTTGGGCTTGTTGGCCTTTCTTAGTATCACTTATTTCGAGTGATCTTATTGAGCAGGATTAAGGTAAGTAGTAAGGTAAGTAGGATTTCTGTTTAAAATGAGCTTAAGCTTGAACAAACATTCAAAAAATGTAACTTTTTTGAATTGAAATTGAGATACTGATGGTAGGTAAAGATGCGGGTGATGAACAACACATTGAATATTAATACAAACAATGTTTTGAATATGTTTTTAACAAATTTTATTGGTTATGTTGAGTTTCCTATAGAAACGTACCCGAATAAAATCAAAATTTGTGATTGAGCACGTAAAAATCTGGAAAAACTAAATAATACAACTATACATAATTAATAATACAAACATGATAAAGAAAAAAATTAAATAATATATATAACTCCTTTTACCTTAAGTAATTCTCTAAAGTATGGACTGCACGCGGACAATACTACTCGATGAGCCTTCAGACTTTTCCCGTCACATGCCAGCGTAACGTCTACGAAATCCTCATCGTCTCGAAGATTCTCAAAGGCGGAAGTGATGCTGCTCTGATAATTGTTCCAGCGAAGACAAAAATGTTGAGTGTCCACCATCGTAATAAACCTGTACCTGCAATAAAATAGTTTACCATGAACCATATTCACATGGCTGTTTTGAATAGTTTTTTAAGTGCTGCACAATTTACAACAACCGACTATATGATTCATTAAATTAGATATTAGATTATGAAGAAGTTAAGATATTAGTTATTATACTGTTATCCGAGAAATATTTAGTTAACAGTAATAGATGAATAATATTTAACAATGAATAATTTTAACAACAGTTCTTTATTCAATAAGTAAGGGATGACAGATATTTTATTTTGATTGAAGTATAAAATAATGTTTTTTTAGAATGTTGAAATGTTATTGAGTATTTTGTCACAATATCATAAAATAAATCTATATGTTTCTGTTTCTTTTTAAATTATTAATCAATATCTACAATGCCTTCAAAATGCATTAAAATTTTGAAGTAAACATGGATTATTTGACGCATCTAATATACTACATTTTTTTAAGTCTTAAGAAATTAGAAGTAGAATTCCAATGCTCTATTATATTTGGAATTATCATGCTTTGTTAAAGAATAGTGTATACTATTAATTGAAAATAAAAATAAAATTATTATTTTTTGACGAAAATTTTACCTATATTAGAATAACCGATGGGATAAAAACATTGTGGTGGAAACAATAACTTTTTTGATTATTTCTGCTGAAAATTCAAGTGTAGTGCAGTGAGTCGAAGACAAGAATCAGTTGAAAGATGTTATTAATATTTAGAGACTTGAATTAAAAGTAGTCTAGGTGATCAAACTGAAGAAATAAGATCGTTATATTGATTGCCTTATTATTAAACCTTATCTATTCTATCTATTATTACCCTTATTAAAATTAACAGTAACAATTGGCATTCCACTGGAGAGATAGCGAAGAAGATCTTCAATAATATATACGGATGAATCGAAATGGAACGATCAGTTAACTAGAGAACAAGTAAAACATTTATACACTTCTGGTATATAGTACAAGTAGAACTAACCTCACAGCCAATTCAAGTTTGTAAAGTCAATAACATAACCTTTTAACATATGATAGACGCGGACTAATCGAATTTAATTGAACATTAGATGATTAGTGAAACAGCACTACATATGTTATATATTACAAAAATTCACTCAAACCTAATTCTAATTCATAATATATAATATTTTTCTATATTATTGGTATTAAACTGTGTAACATGGAAATTGTGAATAGATGTGAAATTGAAGAGATATGATGAAAGTGAAGTTCATATAGAAATGTTATGTATCATATAAAATTGGATTTAAACATTTAAACCGAAATATATATTAAATTTTGGCACAGAGATTCTTGACAATGCTTAGATTCACTGGCCCTTCTGTTAATCATATAAAAGCGACAATTTTCTCATTGAAAATATTTTCAATATGACATTCTTTGTTTTAGTTCATTTGGAGTAATTTACGTCAATAATACTGATTTTTCTTATAAAAAGCAGTAGAATATTGACGTTTCATCTTAGTTGATAATAAAAATATATGAGTCTCTGTAATAAGTTAATTACTTAAGTTAATTTAAAGTGTCAATACCTATTAGATTAGTGAAATTGTATTTCCACGGTAACTTTCAGTCTGCTAAGCGCATATATTAGGTTACATGTTTGAGCATTTGTTTTGATCAGTGATATGTATTGGTGAAAATGCGAACTATTAATATAAACAATTGTTGAATAACCTAATCTAACTGTAAGTGTTTTGTTCTTGATATAAAATAACTATTTTCAGATTCATTTTATTATTATAGAGGTGTATAATGACGGTTAATCATGGAATCGCATTTGCAAATTCAGCAGAATCTGCCATCGAAGCCCACCAAATACTTATGATGATGAAATGATATGATATGATGATTGATGAAATGATATGAAAGATTCAAAAAAAGGGAAAATGTCTACCACACAAATTGGTTGAAGTTCTCAAAAGATCAAATAATATGAATATGAAAATAATAAAGCTTTAAATTATTGAAAACTTCCTCATAATTTTGTGTTAAAATCAGCTCTCGAAGAAAGTTTAATAATCAATACTGAAAATAATCTGAATTAATAAAACAATCTTCCATATTTTGAAATAAATCTGTCCCTGATCAACACGTTTATTGCGTCAATTATAATTTGCGTTCTCATCTTGCGTGTGAGTACCAAACAAATACTTTATTTACTTTATAATGCTACAAAACTAACACAAGGTAATTATTTCGTTAAGATAAATTTATATTTTTTCAAGAGCCTACTAATGTTCATTAGAGATAAAACTAGACACTTCAACATCTAGTTTACTGATATTACGTTATCACCACGAAGTACAATTTTTATCTGCGGTATTGAATTGCTATTCTGGAAAATACAGAAAGGAGAACCTTTATTTAAATAGATATAAACATCTTATTATCAAGTGTGCACATTGTTTGAGTATGAATAAATCATATATAAAAAAATTGTTATGGAATATATATTAGACTTAAACGTGACTTGGTTTCATGTGCGTTCGTTTGGCGTTAAGAGAATGAATGATAAGTTTATTTTCCCTCCCCCAAAAATAACAAAAAATGAGATTTTATGTACTAGGTGTTGGAATTAATTTAGAGCGTTTTCTAAAACATGTCATAGGAACATAAAATTATGTTGTTTCCCCCAGAAATATATTACTAGAAAAACTGATGATAATTAAATATCTTTCATAATAATATGGTTTATATGATAACATAACACTAATTATCATACTTACCATTAATATAATTTATCTATTGCTCGAAAGACGGGAAAGAGTAATAACTAACGATGGACAGAATTATAAATTATAATTATAAATATTATAAGACAAAAGTATAATTAAGAACTATATAGACTATGTTTATTTTCCTAAAGAAACCCTATAGAAATCAAATATAGATTATTAGAAATGGTTAAACTACTGGATATTTATCAAACAAAGTTCGTAATTTATCAATATTGGCCAGAAGAAGAAAAACCCACGAACAAAAAGTAACAATCTTGGAACAAATGAATATACTTTGAAAAAAATTGGTACGAATCATAATCTTAATCTTGTATCTCTTTAATTACAAGTGAAATATTGGGTTCCTTGTTGGGGTAAACGAAAGCGTTATATTTAATTTTTGCATAGTTTAGCTGATTTAGAAGAGGCGACTTCACTTTGCAACATACAGAGATTCTACGAACGATTAGTTCTGTCATGTAAAATTAATAATAAGTGAAGCATTGCCATCGAAACAGAAACGAAATATTTATGTTGCAAGAATTGTATTACGTGTTTGACGGGATTACAAGACATGATTTTATGGTAAAACTTTTATAAGTCGATCTCTATAAAAATCAATAACGCTTAATCATATTAAAAGAAGTATTTGAAATAAAAAACCGCCGACGAAAAAATTACAAATGTGTTTTTTTTTCAATAAAAATATTATATTATTTGATCAATGATATAGCTTCCATATTAGTATAAATTCAATGTATTTTCTATGTATAAGTGTTAGTTTAATTCCAAAGTATCGTCAGTTATAGTCTCTTTTTATGCATCTTTCTGGCAACAGACGTATTTCGTGGTTTGGTTTGTTGATAAGCAAATAAGTGATAAAAGGATTACTCTCTGATGCTTATAATGAAAGAAGCAAATCCATTTTATTAATTAACAACAGCCATGACGTTTTTAGTTAATAAAGATCTCATATTTTCAAGTGAATGATTCCAAAGTAGTCACAAAATATCCTATTTATTTTTCTAATTTATTAATTTTCTTATTATATATTATTTTTCTAATTATATCTATTTTGCTAATGTATGTTAATAATCGATCTTATATTTCAATTATCGATATAACAGAAATAATTGCTTTAAATAATCGAAAATGTCGATTGATTATTGAAATTGTCATTGAATTAACGTTTAAAAAAGTCTGTCTGACGTCCAATAATTTTAAATAGTAAAAATATTGTTTACTATATATGTTAATACATGTAATAATACTTAAATTAATAGAATTATTTGAAGGTAATTCTATTGAGCTTCTCTTATTTAAGCCTTTGTTCTTATTTTCAAAATAATTGAGACAGTCGATTTTCAGACACAAGCCTTTGTTGAAGCGAATTTATTACCAAGTAAACAGTTTGCCATGAAGCAGGTGGTAATCCTTGATCCATAAGGACCTTCCAAAAAGCTTCCGGAGTTCTGGCGGGTTAAAATAGCGTAACATTGTGTTGATAAAATACAATTCCTCTAGTGGTCAAAGTGAATCGTTTCTGAGCTTTTTGTATTTTACACATTTTTCCAGTTGGTAATTTTGAGTGATTTTTGAGCAATGTTGAGTTCCCGAGCAATAGAAATAGTGCTTATATCACGGTCGAACTCGGTTCCACGATTTTATCCACATTTTCGGCAATTGGTCTTCCAAAGTGTAATGCACTTTTGACATGAAAATTACCAAAACGGAATCTATGAAACCAAAAATGAAACCAACTGTTTTCAGCTTGATCGAAGAAAAATTGTAAAATATAGGGTATTCTCTCTTTGCTGCTGTCCATCTTTAACTTGAATTAAAACAAAACTTCTTACTACAAATTGTCAGTTTTTTAATATCATCCAATGTAAACCAATAGGACCTTTACAGCGGGAGATTGGGAATTTGTTAAAAGCTATCTATTCGAAAAATAATGGATTTATTTCTTACTTTATAAATATTACGTATATTCCATAATTTTATATATTTTATATTAGTATAAATATATTATTATTTGATTTAGCGTCTTTTTATAGGATTATATAATGACTAAAAAGTAAAAAATAAATAAAATACAGATTGAATCTCAAGTAATCCCTAGTTATAAATTACACATATGTATGATATGAGCCTGACTGGATGAATTAGGTTCTCGGAAATGAAACTGAAATATAATCAAAGCAATCCGACAGTGGTAGAACCGCGTTACTCATTGTTAATTTCTAATGGAGTTATTGACTTGTAATTGGGGACTAGGTATTACCAAACTCGAACTAAGCGTCTAGTTTGTATGGTTTGCACGTGCATGTATTCCTGTTGTATGGTTTAACTAAAATTAGAACAATCCTTATTCTGATTAAATTAGTCACCACAATCCGCAAAAATTGGCGTGGATTTGAAGATTGTGTATCGCCTAAAAATTCTATTCGGCCACCAACCGCAGACGACGCATGCAGTTAGACCATCGAAAACATCTAGAATGGGAATGAATCCCAAAGCATATCACGAATTGTACATTATTTTATTGTGTATATTGAAACATTTTAAATTGATATTTGATTGGATTTGTTTGCAATTGATTGGTTATTGCACAGCTAAAGAAATAATTATAATTATTAGAAGGATCCTAATACTTTAGGATATATCAAAGAACTTCTTTCTATCACAGATAATTTTTTAAGCTGTATATCTGTATTACTAGTTAAAAAAAGAATACATACACTCTTTTATATATAAACAGTATCAGAAGTTGATGCTATCTCCGAAAAACTAAACTGAAATAGCAAATAAGTCTTAGTATTTTTATGTTATGTTGTTATAGTAATAGTTAAGGGATAAAAAATATAGAGGAACAAAAGTAAGTTAAAACTAAAATATTTAGGTTAACTTTAAGTCAAAACAATTGTACATGTAATGTATAGTAAAATTCAAGGTTTCAAAAGAACAAAATATAAGTTATTTAAATATTACTCTTGATATTAGTAAATATATAAAACAATTATACAATTTCAGTACTGCGCCCTCATCTCAGATAACTTATAAATCAACCATTTATATTATATTGTATTGTAACTATGACATGAAGCTAATATTTTTGATATTTTTTGATCTGATTTGAATGATAGTTGAAGTTATTTTTTTTAACGAAGAAAAGAAATTACGAAGAAAGAAGCAATAAAGGAAATATATAAAGACAATATTCATAGACTGCAATATAATAGATATAATCTCACTTTTACCAACGCACATTAGTTTTAATTACAAGTATATCAATTTTGTAAAATTATTTTATTATATATATTGACAAAAACTTTTTTGCTTGTATGTATCTTTAAATAACCATATTAATTTTTCTGTTGCAAAAAGTGAAATAGTATATGCATCTTAACAATTATATAAGAAAGTATCTTATTTGATAATAATGCTGCAAAAGCATTCTTAGCGGTGTATTTGGAATGCAGTGGTTGATGCATGGTGACTAAAAAGATTATTGGGTCAGTGACTATAGCAGACATGATTACATTTTTCGTCCAGTTTGCCAAAATGACGCTTAATTGTGTATACAGTATTTCTATACTAACTTGGGCATATAGAATAGTAAAACCTTTTTTTTCAATACATTTTATTCCAATATATTTTATATCGAATTAGCATTATCTTACAAAAATAATTTGGCGTAACTTTTTGGAGATTTTCACTTCTTATTCATTCACAAGACTTTTTGAAATAATAAGTTTTAATACCTTCAAATAATAGGTGTGATAAAAAGTTATCTATTTGTTCCCTTGTTTAAAGCTAGTCACATTTTCTTTAAACTGATAATATGGAATATAGGATTATCTGAAAAGAAAACTAAACCTTATCATTCTCAATCTTGCATAAAGCTGGAATCAAAAGAGTTTTGTAGAGACAAGAGCAAATTATAGTCAGACGGGGTACGTTTCGGGTTATACGGTGGATGCATAAAAAATGTTTGCAAAGTTACTAAAGGTGTAAGTGATTGATTTATGCTGAATATTTAATTCTATAGCATGAAATTTCTAGAATGAAAATGAATAAGTCAATTCTGACATAATAAATGCTATAAATAATACTATAAATAACGATTTTGGAAGTAATAAAGCTAAATATGATGAAAATGACCTTTTGAAGGCTTACACCAAATGCGCTATTGAAAAAGTGTTACTAGAGATATTCGACTTTACAGCCACTTATTAACTCATATAGATCTTGAATACTTTTTTAAATTACTTGGTGGCACCTCTTTCTCCTATTTTAAATAACTTGTATGTTACCGTATATTGTTTTACATAGATTGACATTGACTCCCTATTTAGAACGATGGCTTATTTCATTTTTATAATTAAGTGCCATACAATTAAGTATAAATTATTTAATCGGTAAATCGTTTTTTTTTAATTCAAAAATATTTAATATACTGAAATTCATTTAATTACTTTATTTCTTTAAAGTGCGTGTTGTATGTCGTTATATTTTACGTTCTGAAGCCTCTTAAGTTAGTCAACAGTATTAACGACCATATTCAACTCAAGGTTTTCCCCACATATATGACTAAGACACCAACAATTCAAAAGAGACCGTAGACATCCAATTCATATTTAATTATTGTGTGTTGCTTTTATATATTTCTGTATATAAAGGAGAACCTTAGTTTTTATTATGTTTATATTTATTTATTTTTTGTTTCAAGCTAATAGGATTTCAGTTAAAATTTTATGTATTTTGACATTTTATCAAAAGTGTGCAATACTACAATCAAAAAATACAGAAAAAAACGCTTATTTTACATTTCACTCAAAAGAGCATCGTTTGTTTCTTCGAACTTGCGGTGAACAAATTATGTCGGTTTGAATATACAAATACTGTTCTAAGAATGCTTAAAACTACCGATTTGAATGCGGTGGATTAAAGAACTTTTGTTGAATGGATGATTAAAGAATTACTGCATACATGCCCGACACTATTTGCTCTTTCGATGAAACTGATTAAACCACCCCTTGTAACATAGGTTTACATTAGGCGTAGATATATTTGTTTTATTAGACCTTGAGTGCGATGCACGCCTTGTATGCTAGCTTGTTGTGGGTCTGTCTAGATGAAGATCCAAGTTAAATATACGAACTACTTGGAACCGGCAAATGTTAGAAGCTATGGAAGCGATTCAGAAGGAAGAAAGATTTATACAGTGTGATATGACATAAATATGTATTGAAATAGATTTTTATTAGTTTTCAAAAACGAAGTGCCATTTGGTGCCATTTGACCTGTGACCCATGATCAATAATCTCGAGTATTCATGTTGTAAAGTTTATATCACATAGTTGGTAAAATAAAATTCTTATAGGCAGTGAATAATTAAATTAAATAACCATAAATAAGTCAAAACACTGCAATATTTACACTATATATATATTTTATAAAAAATAGCTGCTTTTAAATTAAAAATATGTAAGGATTCATACAATTTTTATAGTGGCAAGCTGTATATGATTTCTTTGAATAGTTTTTAGTTAACTTTATTTAATAGGTTATTTAACCGGATTAGTTAAATTATGTTAAACCATGTATTTTCAATACAATACTCTATAAGTCTAAATAGGCTTTATAATTAACTGACAAATTATATTTAGTAAAAAACATAATAATCACGAAATTATTTTAAATTATTTTTCACACCAAAAGAAACTTAAAGCATTGAATACCACTCATTATACAAGAGAAATATCATTTTTTAATCTTCAGTTCTTTTCATGTTTATTGTCAACAATTATTTGTTGAGTTTCACACCCTAATTTTGCTATCATAACATTTTGATTACCTTAATCTGGTACTATCTAATCATTAGATTGAACATTAAATTTGTATTTCAGTTGTGTAATCATCTTACTAATAAATAACTAGAGGTTCTCAACCACTGGGACGACTATTCAAAGAGTTTCGAGTCTAAGAAACAAATTTTTTGAAATTTGACTACTCATTATTATTCTATTCCTTCGATAGTAGTATTTTCAATTTTGTAAAATGGTTTTGTAGACTTTTTAAATGTTTCTTGCATGACAAGACACATCAACATCATCAAAACCTCATTTACATTCTGCATACCAGTCTGTAAAAAAAATCAAGATACGAAATTATTTTTATCCTTTTGAGGAAATTTAAATTTTTTTAATAAAAACATTTAAATTAAAATAAGTTAAATAGTGACACATTTGTCTGACGGTTAATACTGTCCAGAAAATACCTGGTTTACAAACAGTGATACCTCAGCAACTTAAAGACATCGTTTCAATTGTAATGTAATTAAGAACATTACATAAATTTAATAAATGTAAAATTGAACAGTGAACTAAATGTTTCTTTTATTACTGTTGGCTTAAAATTAGGTTAATATATTCTAATTTAAGTTGAGTTTAGTTGTACGTAAACCTTAATTATAATATGATTAATATTTTACATTTATTTGAAAAGAAAATATATTGAATTGAATATATTTAGAAACTACTATTAAGACGTATTAAACCCTTATAAAAATACCAGAATTCCAGTTTGGATTTAGAAATCACCATTTAAAGGCATTTAAATATTGCTTTGCAATAATCCTTGATATCTCACAAGCTTTTGATCTCATAGCATTTGGACCTAATCTATAAGATGAACAATTTGCAAACATGAACAAAAGAAAATTTAGAATCTCGCATGAAGAGGCATTCCCAACACCTATTTCGGATGGGGTTCTTCAGGTTAGCGTCTTGAGACCACTCCTGTCTCTGCTCTACACTGCTGATATACCAACAATAAAAGAAACAGGAACATTTGCCGACGACACAATTAGTGTGGCAAATAAATATTTCTGCCTATGGCTAATACATAATATAGGCTAATACTTATGTATTTATCCCGTACTTGCTACGCTGGTATTTTGATTCAAGTATATTAATATATATCAGTTATACCACAGAATAGTAGTAACAAATTAACTTGTAAACTCATATTGTATTACGCATATTTGATGTGAGATGTAATTATATAAAAATTATACATGTTAGTATAAATTTTTTTGTAAATATTGAATAGGGGTTGCCCGCGATACTGATTAATCGATTTAAAAGTTGCGCTTAATCAATTCAAGCGACTCTGAATTTAACGACTGCACACAGTTTATCACTCCGTAAGTTCAGACGCTGCTCCAATTCGTTGATGTCGTTAGTTTCACTGACGAATCCGAACCACACGCGATAGACAAATCATTTTCTCAAAGAACAACTATGGGTTTTTTGACACTGCATTTGCGGTTTTGAAACGAAAACAACACAACGGTTTATTTTGTTGTCTGAAGGTTAAACTTATTTGTAGATGATTTTATAGGTATGTGTGATGCAGACATGATTATTCGGAAATCAGCGGCGTGACACCAGAAAGGATGTTGTTGAGGAAACCGTACAGTAAGCTCGATAATAATCGGTGAAGTTCGGGAACCGTTCGACTTTGTTATATTAGGTTATTTAAAATATGCGACTTTGAATATTGGGCAAAAGAGGTGGTTACTCATTTATTGTGATTGAACTCTGTTTTTAAGAATAGTTATAAAATGCTATGAATTACAAATACGTTTAACATTCACAATTAGCAGCATATTAGCAGTTCTCTATATATCCCTGGCGACTTAAAAAGGGAAAGGAATCACTTAAAAATAAAGGGTTTATTAAATTGGATAAACTTGATCTCGGAAAGGAATTTATATTAAGGTTTTTACGGATAATTTAAGCATTTTTAATTAATTGTGGAGATGGATAATAAAGGGTAAAATCTATTTTCTATTTTAGGATTTAAATTGCCGACAAAACGCTTGCTGTTATCATGTGACTTCAGTATACAGTAAAAGACAAAAAAATTAGCCGTGCAAGCATCAAAATTTATTTTGTGTATTAATTATAAATTCTGAAATATAATCGGTGTGTGGTTCTGTACAAACGCGACAAGGAAACGATAAAAAACCCAGAAATTAGTTTTCGAGAATTTCGGGTTCCCACAGAATAAAATTTGGTTTTTATTTGTAAGTAAAAGAAAAAATAACTAGGTACTAAATTTATCAAACATTGTGAAACATGTTATAATGGAAAAAGAAATTATTTGCGTCAGAAAATTCACTCCTTCAACGGTAATTGGGAGATATAATATTATTAAATTTTAAAAAATTAAATAAATTAAATAATTAATATCCATAGCCATGTTTTGTTCAAATATTCTGTACCCCTGCATTAATATTATAGTCTGAAATTTTTCACCGTAATAGACCTTTACATTTGTCTCTTCGATTTATTACTTTTTAATCTACTTGATGATTATTCATCCTTGATTATTCTTTCTTTAAAAGATAACAATTAATTGTGTTAAAAGTATAATATGTAATATTATAATACTTTTATAATAATAATCATAAACACTGTTAGTTTCAGAAAGGAATGTGGCAATTAATGACCATGTCAAGCCAATGAAGTTAATAAATCGAGTAAAGAATTTTCAGCCTATCCATAACACAGTATAGTAGGTAGTCTAGTCCAAAAGTAAATTTCAAATATATCAAGCGTTCACACCGATTATTGAGTGTTGATTAAACATTATTTTTGGCTAATAAAAATATTGTTTAAGGAAAAGATTGGGTTGATAAAAAATGAAGGTATATTGGATCCCCTCTTATTATTATTAATGAGTTTAATTTTATTAGGACGATGACGACACCTGATACCCATTGCTTTAGATTGCTAGATGAAGTGCTAACTAGAAAATGTTGGTAGAAAATGGAGAAGGTCCTAAACATATTATGTCATAAACATATGTCCTATTGGATATATAAAATTGGTTACTCAATTAATTATGATTTTTAAAATTCAGTAATTTCTGTGTTTACACATCTAATGAATCATGTTATTTATTTATTTTTGGGACAGCATTTCCTTTGGAAGAGAACATTGATAAATAACCGGTAATTTCTGTGAGATATGCGAAATTTACTAATATATCGTCGAATTAGTAGTAGCAATAATCTCAGTTTCATACTTTATTAGTCTTACACTTTGTTTCATTCAAAATTACATATAAAAAAATACATTATTTTTGTTAATTAGAGCTTATCTGGAGTAGAGGTAATAATAAATATAAGTTAAAAATTACTACAAGAAATTGGCAAACAATATATTAATTAAAATTTTCACCTCTATCACTATTTATCTCATTATTTTTTACAACTTTTCCCCATTTTAGATACCGTGTCCAAAAAACAATGTTGGTTTGGTTTGAATTCAGTTTTAGAAGTTCATAATATACTACTTGTTGATCCACCATATGTATGGAAATACTTTAGGATTATGATTATTTCGCTTCGGTGTCAATGCAGATGGCTCTAATGCACTAAACATGATTTTTTGTTGTTGGTCACAATATGTCATCGAGACCTTTTCATTTCAGCCTAGCAAAAAATAAAACGACTTGAAATGTCATTTTCAATCATTCTGCGTTATAGTCAATTTTCCCTCTCTTTGAATCTTTCCCACCCCATGTAAACATTTATAAACAGTTGATTTATTAACTTCTAATCTGTAATCTAATTTTAGAGTCTGACTACAATAAACAACTTAATAATTCTACTAAATGGAACATTGTTATTTTTATCGAGAAATGTCAATTTGAAAATAAAATTATATTGAAAAAGTATTCTCATTAAAAGATAAAGCTGATTAAAATGCACACAAGCGTTTATTACAATGTTACTTGTTGATGTTAATTATAAGTACATCATCTATTTCAAATTTGTAATAGTCGAAAATAAATTAATAAAAATTCACTTAATTAAAAACAAAAAAAATGTTAATAAAATGTGTTAAATACAAAATAGCTACTGTAAATAATACAGATATCTTATTTATTTGAACAATATCAAAAGTTAACATCCAAGTATCGAAATAGATTGTAACTCACCACATATTCTACATGCATCGAGTTTAAATATATTTTCTATTATATTTGTTACTACAAGCTGTACAGGGAGTATGCGAATGCCTGTCGGATAGCTTGAAGGACACATAATAATCATTTCGAAGAATATAAACAATATACTGCTATTTTTAATACTCTGTTATCGCTCGTTTGATATATAATCTTCTTTAAAGCTTATACAGAATTTGAACTTTCCACTTTTTTAAATTGGTCTCTAAAAGCTATTGAAATAAAAAGTTCATAATGTATCAAGTTGTTTTTAATTATTACGAATGATTTAGAAAAAAATATATACCGGTAACCAGAGTATACAGATCTTTCTCTCTAGTATATTATACATACATATTTACATAACGGATCTTAAAAAGAACAAATATATTCCCAAAAATTAAAAATCAAAATAACTGTAATCATGAAATAATGATAAAACGAGAGTACGTGATTAGTCTAAAACATAAATATTAGAAATATTTAACATACAATGACATCACTCTATGAATTGACTGTTTTATAAATATGATAGTTGATATCAGTATTTTTTAGTGAAATTTGTACGTCGAGGACGCAACGTATATTTCTTCAAAACATTTAAATTTTAAAACTATTTAACAAAATCATTATAATATTAATAATATAAATTTTTGCAATAAATATAATGTATCAACTCAATGTTTCATCAATGTACAAGTATAACAAAAAATTAGCAGTCCATTTAGAGTAATGTGCTATGTGATTTATTTATAATTACTACTGCAAATTATTATCTCATAATTGAATTTATAAAAATGGTATGTTTTGTCTCAAGACACTAGTATCTAGATTTACGTTTGAATTAATTGATGCTAGGTTGAAATTAACAGTTAATACTTTGAAACTAAAAATGTTCTAGTTCAGTTTTAAGTTCTTCTTTATAAAAGCAATATTGATTGTTGTACATTGAAAAAAATAGTAATTACATTGAAATCTATCGTATTCTGTATACCAAAGAATAGTACTTTAGATGTTTTTATCTGTTCTTTTAGCTTTTATGTAACACGAAAGCAGCTTGCTAGAATGTTTAATCAAAGAAAATGCGGTAAAAACTGAATATATCACAAATTTCGCATAGCTATCACGATGTCCTAATTACCAAAATACGGGAAACCATCAAGTTAAAAGATATCAATTGTGGACTATTTGTTGAATCTATAATTTTAGTTAAAAGTAAGCTTGAAGGTAATTCTGATTACATCTGATTACTTAAATAATTACATTTTGCAAGACTATTTGGCTATGTATCTTTCAACATACATTTACGAATAATATAAAATGTTGATATAAATTCCAGAAGTAAATTAGTCGGCTTGGTTGGCGCAGTGGTAAAGGCGACAGGGCGGTCTACCTACTGTTGCGATAGTCGCGGGTTCGAATACTGCTGGGGCATGGTCGTAAATTTATGTTTGTGATTATTTAATATTTGTGATTGTCCCAGACAAGAGTGCAAAACCGACAAGGAAAATGATCCTAGTCACGCCAGTAACCAGGCTAGGTAAGACAGGATGTCTTCTGGGATGATTTCTAAGTTGGTCACTCGCCAGTAGGTAGGCTTAATGCAGAGAATCGTCGTTCGGAACCCACGTTAAACTGTAGGTCCAATTCAGATAAACCCATAGTTGGTAAAAGGATACTTATTATTCCAAATATATCTCAATAGTATTGACTAATGGCTGTTAAGTTTGGTTTTATGTGATTTAGAATGATGACTAGATTTCGAATTATTTGTTTCAGAGTCCAATAATTTAATTTAATATTTTCTATCTTATCGTATATAAATTGGTAAGAGAAAACCGTATACCGACTCGTGATTCAATACCACTGAGATTGATAACATTCAGACATTTGTATAAAAACTAAATACAAATAATTATGTGTTTGGAATAAATTCTAAATAGTGTAATATAAATTCTAAATAATATAATATATTTTATTTAATCTAGTCGTGAAAAATAGCTATTTTTAAAAAAATAAGAAGCACATGGCATATATATTACAGCTTACTGAATTATTATTATCTAGTAATAATTCGTTATTATTGTTTTTCAAGTCTAGATTTAAGATTTCAGACCCAAACTATAGCTAAATATAGAAAGAAACTATAGCGTTTGATGGATGTATTCCCATTGTTCCAATGTTTTTGTCTTTTAAATCGTTGGACAGAGTTGACTGTTGTTGAGTAGAAGTGAGTGTTTTTGTGTCTTCTTTTCGTAACCGGTTAATATTGTATAACCGTTTTGTTTGTACAATAACAAATTGTTTTGAAATGATAATTCGGATTGTTATTCCTGCAATTGCCAAGTTTTTTTACTTATATAAAGTTCCGATTTTTCTTCTCAACAACCTCTTCCCACTTGAGTTTGGCATCCAGCGCCATGCACAAGTATTTTGATGCGTTCGAATGACTAATTACTCTAGACCCAATTATAACTTCATAGAATTTAAATTTATTCAAGAAAACTGTTTTTATAAATATATTTATGGCTGTTTCAATGTTATTACTGTAGTGAGTAAGGCAGTATCATCAGTATATGTAGCCGTTGTTGCTCCATCACCTTTAGGGATATCACTAGTATAAAGCAAGTACAATAATGGCTCACAGACACAATCTAGTGGCACGCCATGAACAAATGTGTTTTAAATCTGAATAATCGTCACTGACTTTGATGTGGCTAAAATTTTTTGAATCGCATTAACAATTTCCTTTGGATTTATTGGTTGTTAAAATTAATTAATAAAAAACAATATCAACAAAGAAACTAAATTTGGTCGTTTTCCCATCTGTTTGACGTATGTTTAATGCGAATGGTTCAAGTGCGCTTCAGTAATATATGCAAACAACACTAAAAACATACCCTATAACTACTTTATTAAGACATAACCATGTGTAGTTATTCTTTTCACTTGTATAACATTTAAGGACATTTTTTCTGAATTTATCGTCTCATTTAACATGCTATTTAAATATGTGTATTGCCAAAATGAAAAAAGAAACAAGAAGGCCATGAAAGATGGCGCGTCGTACGGCATATACAACGAATTAAAAAAAAGTGAACGAAAGTCATGACTGCAATTTTAAAATATATCTAAGAGCGGTTTTGATGCAGAAACTCCCCGCCCAACTGTCGCAATGCCTGATGTAAGTGTTGCATACTGAAATTTCGTTTGGTGGGGAAAGTTATGTGCATTCGAAAAGCCTGGTGCACTTCGATTGGATTAGAAAGTTGTAATTTTAGCCGAATTATTAAATACATTGAATGGTAAAATAAGCTTGTTTTTATGCATCCAAATCAAACAAGCGGGTTATCTGTTTCTTAAATTTTATTTTCATTCAAAGTAATTTCTCTTGGATATGGACATTTATGCCAATAGTATTGTTAGTCTTTGAAGCAATTGTTAAATTCTGTTGTTCGGAAATGATGCCCTCGAAAGGGCTTACTTCATTTTAATAATCACAGTTGGTAGACCGAGCTAGCTCAGGGGAATACAGCGACTGCAGAATGATAGAGCTGAATTTTTAATGAAAATTGTAAACATTCAAAATAATTGAGAATTGAATATGTAACAGTATTTTATATAACGAAAATTGATAAAAATAAAACTTAATAATCTAATTATTTCTTAATATTCAAATAATATTTACTATTAAAATGCAAGTGGTTGCAATAAATATTATCCATATTTATTATCCTATTTTGCCAATGCCTTTCTAAGGCAATCCAAACATTTTATTCTAAGAAAACTTTGTATCATACAATTCTTAGAACATATTTTCATGCAGAACTGCATATTTTCATAAATTATACGTATATTTTAATTAATGCTATGAATAACGTAACCGATTATTTAGAACAAAATAAACAATATGATTCAAAGAATTTTTAAACGCTTCTAGTAATTCGTAACATCATTTTAAAAGGAGTAAAATTCTTTAAATCTAGCTAGCAGTGGTTAGAGCGACAAGACGAATCTTGCTACTGCGATAGTTGTGGGTTCGAATTCACCATATTGTGATTTATCAGAGTATGAATATACTTTAACTTTATGATTAGAACTGTAAATGTCTCTAGTTAACAGTGGAGAATCCAACAAAGAATAACAATCCCGGTCGCACCAGTGGCCAAGCTGGGTAAGACCGCATGTCCTCTGGGAAGGACTTGTTGACTAAGTTGTTCATTGAACAATCGATACTCTCAACTTGATCTAAAATTAAAGAGGTTGATCTATAATACAATTATAAAGCCAATTTGGACCTATGGGGTGCAAATATGGGGTTGCACTAAAAATTCAAATCAACTAGTCATACAACGCTGTCAAAACAAGGTTCTTCGATTGATTACCAATGCCTATCGCTATGTAACTTATGAAGAATTGCACGATGACCTGGAAATCAAATGGATTTGCGAAGTTATCCAAGATTTCGCCTTGAAACACGAAAGAACATTACTAAATCATACTAACGTGGAAGCAATACAACTGCTGGACAGCGCGCAGGATATCAGGAAATTGAAACGAATAAAACCATAAGAACTCATATAAAGTGTATACATTTAGTGTAAACTATAGCTATAAGTTAATAATTAATACATAATTATAATTTTATAATTGAGGAATACATACTGATGTATTTTCTCTCACTCGTCTTACTTATTAATTAATCCAAGTACATAGGAAAAGTAGTAATAAATTAATTGTAAATTAAGATTGTACTAAGCGTATCTAATAAAGATGTTATAAAAAAAATTGAACAATCGATAGGAACGTGGTTCAGAGCCCACTATAAGGTATAATCCCAATACAAGTAAACCCTAGAAGTTCAAAAGGAGACTTTACAATAAATCTACTTAAATATTTTAAATTTTAATTTAGATATGTATTTATATGTATATGTATGTATTGCTTAATTCAGATGACAGAACCGACGAATATTCAAAAGGATCGTAGCCAGACAACATAAAACTACCGCAGCAAAAGTGACTTCCGAACTGAACTACTGTAATGCTGTACAAAAACAATACGGCGGGAGCTCTACAAAGCTAATATTCATGAAGGGGCTATGCTTGCGAAACACTTTATAATGGAAGCCAACGCTTAGCTGAGAAAGAAATGGTGCAACGATTATAAAACCTGGACACTTGATGATTGGTGGAATATGGCATGGCAATCATTGTTTATATTATTTCCTTAAGAAATTGCCGGGTTTATATCTGGGGAATTATAAAAGAAGCATGCTCTCCAGCTTGCGAAACACTTTATAATGGAAGCCAACGCTTAGCTGAGAAAGAAATGGTGCAACGATTATAAAACCTGGACACTTGATGATTGGTGGAATATGGCATGGCAATCATTGTTTATATTATTTCCTTAAGAAACGGCCGGGTTTATATCTGGGGAATTATAAAAGAAGCATGCTCTCCAGACTACCAGCTCTCTACAGTCAAGCATTGGGGAGGTTTCGTTCATTCTCACTGATGGTCTCATTCAACATTTTCAATGATGAAGTTCTTACTATGACTAGTATATTCCTGCCAGCACTGTCATATTACAAGATGATAATGCGTCCATATCAACCGCCAAAAAGGTTCAGTCTTGGTATGAGGGGCATCAGAATACCATGAAACATATTCCCTGGACAGCACAATCGCCAGACCTCAACATAATTCAACTGTTATGGGAATATTTAGAGCAGGTAGTGAGGAGTAGATTTCCATCTCAAACATAATTGAAGCAATTGGCGGAAGAACGTATTATTAAGACACTTTTCAGGTACTATTCTGTGAAGAACTCTAGCTATTTTAAAAGCAAATAGTGTATTAATTAATAAATATTGTGTATATCTTAGATGTTCATGTTATTTTATGCATTTCCTGTATATAAACTAAATGCTCAAAAAGTTTTTCTTCAAAATTACAAAAAGTGGTCAGCATCATGTAGCTTAATACTGTTACATTATTTTTGAGTAACGTTGGGAACTACATCTAAAATAGTCACGTTTATGCCAAAATGTCATTAAGAGTTTGTAATTAAAGCATCAGCAATGGTTTATTCAAGAATTTAAAAAAAATCTAAGCAAATATAATAGTAATTTTTAAATATGTAAAATATTTAAAATAAGTTTGAATAGCCATAATGATTAATTAATTGATTAGTAAATACATTCTCAATCCGCTCGAGACTTTAAATCCCAGTACACCGGGTTATATTTTTATTTGATGGAACATTAAAACAAAATTTAAAAAAGAAAACAACTTTTTCACTTGGCTATGAAATTGGTCTACGCTATTTTTAAAACAAGGCTGAAAACTTAATTCATAGAAATGCGCATAGTTTTTTTAAAAAACGTTTTGCATCGTTTTTAAAATGATGATCTAATAAATACATAAAATAGTTCTCTGTTTGATATAAATAGAAAAACTATCGATTTTCTACCTTAATAATGAACATTGTGTATATTTTATATAATTCATTTTATGAACAATATACATTTGCAAAGTAATATATTAACTATTTGTATTATTAAACCAAATAATTTAAAAGGCTTCGAAACGTATAAACTACTACCTATTCGATATATCAGCAAGTATTCTTAAAATAATTGCTCTACCTTACCTTGTATACCAATATATTACGGTTTGTAAGTAAATTTGTAAATAAGTATACAAAAGAACAAAATATTGATTCCCACGAAAACTACTAATTGAGGTTAATAACTAAGAAGCTAATTATTTATATATGTTTCAATTTCATTGAAATTGATAAAAGAAAGAAAGTGAACCTATTTTTTTAAATATTATAACATATGAAAAATGTTAATATAAAATGATTAGAATCCAGTTTTGTAGTGTAATAGTTAAAGGTTCGAAACCTGTTTCATTTTGAATTTTTGTTATTATATATAGAAAATATTCTAAACTTTCCAAGAAATCCAGCCTGTAATATCAGTAACATGTTAAACAATAACTTTATTTAAAATATATATAGTCTATTCGAAATAGCAGTGAAAATTGATTTATAGTATTAAAATAAATTATAGATTTTTGTTTATTTATACATTTAATATTTTTGTTTCATTATCTTATTTGCATTAAAATGTTGCAATATATAAACATGCAATATACAAATAAATTGAGATGACTTGAGTTCACTGCTATTTTGAATAGTCTATAATAATACTATATTAATGTTATAAATACTAATGTTATAATAATACTAAATATAATAATTTGTATACCCTGTTGTATCTGGACTGGATTTACAGCTTAACGTGGGCTCCGAACTACGGTCCTCGGCATTAAGTCTACACCGGCTGGCGAGTGACCAAATTGATCATCCCAGAAGATATCTGGTCTTGCAAAACGTAGTTAGACTTGATTGGGATTATTTTCCTATTTGGATTTTTTCTTGCCTTGCTTTTTGGACAATAACAAACATACATTTATGACGCAAACAGATTCCACCCTCCCCACCGAACAGGAGCAGGAACCCACGACTACCGTTCCAGTAGGTGGACCGTCCAAGCAATTTTATTCTTTAAACGCAGTACAAATATCGCCAATAGAAATAACAGGATTTTCTAATAAATTCTGTAGTTATAACTATTTTGATAGTGCAGTTAGCCACGCTAGAGTAAACTATCTCCTATTCAAAGCCTTAAAGGCGTTTACTAAAAAAATCCTACCATAATTAAAGACTTCTATTCTAATTGAATAATATTCTTTTTTGTTTCAGATAACTAGAACGGTTGCTTTGGCTTATTAATCTTGTAATTTTTTAAATATATTTTAATGCATATGTTAAAATAAATAGAATCATTCCAATGTTTCGTTTTTGTTTTTCTCTATTTAAAAAAATTGAATAAGCACGTCAGCGTTACTACGAAATTCTAAAAACAACGTTTCTGAAAAGATACCATTTTCTGGCAAATAATTGACCAATTTTTTTAATGGGTTTATTTCATTAGTTGTGGCCACCGTTATTGTTGGACAATCCAAGTATGTTGTTCTAAGAAAACGTCATAGTCGAATCTGCATATTATGATAAAATATAAACCTAATTAAATTAATGCGGTAAAACGATCATTTATATCAGGCAGAATAAACCAGAAACTGCACATTTCAACATTACATGGTCACACTATTATTATTAGATAGAAACAAAAATAAAATAGGACCCAAGACTTATATTACATTCTTTGCCGTTTACGTAAAATATCTTGTTTGGAAAATATTTATAATTTTTATTCTTTTATTTCAGTTGATTTGAAATTGACTGGTTGATATTTTTAAGTTAAATAGTGGTTTGTTGTGAGTTATAATCAAAAAAGTGTTTTAATTAGGGGGTAATCGCCAGTCGTTTTTAGGGATTTTAGTCAAACTTTATTATTTTTAATTCATATGATTTTTAGTTTGATTAAAAAAATCAACTAAATAATCAACTAATGGATTATTATTGATAAAATGATAAAATAATGAATAATGAATTAAATTTCCTCCAATCTAGTGTAATCAATGATGAGTTGTTATGTGGGTGAAGTGTGTATAATGTGTATAATTATACCTATCATATTATTATATTGAGTTGATTATTTATGAAAAAGTCGCGAAGAATATAAAATGTGAGGGGGTATATTTCCGGCTTCTTGATACGAATAGTTTATGCAAACAACACTCAAATAATATTCCTTATGGACGGTTTGTCCTAGCGGAAGGAATACAAAATTCAAAGTAATATAAAGCACAACACTACTATTACGTTTTAGCATATTTTGATCACAGTAACATATGACATGTGTTATATACTTAATTTTTTGCTTTTTTTCAGTAAGAAAGAACTTGTTTTATTTTACATTTTTATTCGTTTGGTTACTACAGTGATTAAGGCGACATAGGTTCGAATCTTGCTGGGACAATCTTGCCGAGACATGTAAATTTTTTTCTGGCTGTGATAAAATTCGACAAAGAAAACAATCCCAGTCATATTAATAACCGGGCAAGGTAACACCAGATGTTTTCTGGGACCAGTAGGTCAGTCGGAGAGCTTATTGGTGAGGATCGTAGTGAGAAGTCTACTCTAAGCAATAAGCTCAGTCACTAAAAATCCAAGAGCTTGACGTGTCTAAAATCTATTTACATATTTGAACTTGCGACTTCGTAGTAGCAAAATGATGTAGAGATTTCACTTAAACATATAAATATCTCTCTTTCATTCAGATTCAGAAATAAGAATTTGAAGAATAAATATAGAAAAGAAAATTATAGTTAGAACAAAATTAATTTGAAACATATTATAATAACGTACTAATTTCTATAATGTTAAGCAATATTAGTCAAATGGCAAAAATGTTTTCCCTTGAGTACCTTATATATAGTTATATTATTTATTTCTCCCTGGGCTAATTAAAATAGAATATATTTAAAATAGAAAGAGATATGTTAATTAATGATAAAATATATTTTATTAGTAATAACTGTCATTAATAATTTAAAAAATCGTTAATTCTTTTGTGAAGAAATTAAATATGTTTTCAAACATAACAATTTTTTATAATATATTATATATAATATATTGATAATGCGGTGTTTCTTGGGTAGGAATAGAGGATTTTTTAAATCTGGGGACACGGGATAGAACCTATTTTATAGATAGGTAACGGTAAGTTAAGACTATTTATTTTTATTGACAAATTAATTAAATATTCATAAAACTACCAGTTAATAATAATTAAACTAAAACTACTAAATTGTGTACGTTGTGTCGAAAGAATCAGAATTACCTCATCAGAAAACCCCACTCACATAACACTTAACTAAGATTTTCACTTGCAAATTATGATTTGTAGTGCCGTTTTTCTTTCAATCAGTTTTATACGGATATATAGTTTCCATATCTTCATTATTATTTTTACTTTTTAATTATTATTATTTAAATGAACTTGTTTTCGTCATATCATTCTTACATTAATTAATTTCTTCGAGGATCTTATCTCCTTTTTAATAAAAGTGTTTTTAATTCTAATTTAGCATCAGCCGTGCACAAATTGGCGTCAAGTGCTTCTACGGTTAGAATAGAGTTCAAAAACTATTTCCTCGCATTGTACACGTTTATTTATATCAATAAGCAAAGTTAGCTCTCCTTTTTGTTTCCTTTTTACATATTTTGTGAATATATCATGCCATAGGATAACCGCTTGAAAATTAAAGCCATTTTATGAACAATTTTAAGTACAGTCGTATATTCCGGTCATTCGATAAATCCTGAGGATTACCTGTTTCAATAAGTAATCCTGATTCCAGATCATCATCATCAACATCTAAATCATATATCATCTAAATAAATATATAGACTAAATGAATACCGTATGCAAAGATAATTGATACTCAGTACTGACAAGTTTTCCAACCTATACCCTAACATTTAGACCATTAGAATTAGAATTTTTAGAAAGTCGATCTTTTAAGATAGAAACACGGCTCCGCTGATAATGACTCCTTAAGTTAAGTTAGTCTTACATTACAACGCTTTTTATCTGAATGAATATTTAGATTTATTTACATTATTAGTGGACAGTCATTCATTAATACTCAAACTGAATCATTGTCATTTTTAATTCAGATTTTATCACTTTCCTTACTTTGTGATTCTACGTTACAATACGATTACGGATTTTTGAAGCAGATTTAGATAAATCTGAATCATTAGGTATGTCGGTAACTCATTAATACTTAAACTGAATCACTGTTCTTCATAATTCAGCTTTCATATGTCTTTTTATTTTGTGACTGTATTTTACAACACCATTGTGGATTGATGAAGTAGTGTTAGAATAATCTATTGTTTAAAGTAACGCTCTTAAATCTTTTGAAATTATGAGTGACTCTGAACCTAGGCTAGTCGAAGAGGCCTAAAGTCTTGCCGATCCTCCTAAGGTTTTCGGTTCAGCTAAGCAATGCTTTGTCTTATCCTTTTCCCCTTAAACATCGCCATCTCCTCGAATGACACAAGAACTTTTTGATATAGTGACATTGTTGTAAAAATAAAAAAGATCTATTATTACCTTAGAACTACAAAATATCGGTCACTTGTACTATTTATTTAAAATAATTTGTTAAAGTAACAGGCTTAGGCAGCTTAATATTAAATAACATAAAATTAGTCAATTGTGATCTAGTTCAAAAGGATATTTAAAAATGAGTAAAATTGGATTTCAAATTACTGCAAATATCCGCTATATAACAGTTGAGTCTTACTGATAGGAAATGTTTCTAACGTTTAAAATCCGTATGAAATTATTCCAACCTTCATCAGATTGTAAATAAGCTATATACACATATGAATTCCTATATACCGCTAATACGATATTTCTATTGAATACTTTTTTTTACATGATTAAAAAAAAATAACCCTGGAATTTGTTTGATTTAATCCCCAAAATTTCAGGGTTGTAAGATTGACTAAAGAGATCGAATAGTCTTGTTATAAAATAACCAAAATAGGGTGTAGTTAATCAGAAGGAATAATGTCTGATAAATATGGCGGGTGAGGTAGGACGCACCAGTCAGGAGATGTCAGTGAATCTTTAATTAATATTCACAACAGGTGGCCAAACGATTTCTCGCAAAAATATTTTACCAGGAGTTTTTATATACTCGGGATAACGTTGGTTTAAAAACCCATCAAATCTTTCAACTTAAAAATCAAACTTCTTTGTTTTCGAATTGATATTTCGCGATAAATTGGACAAATACTTGAAACTATTCACATTTTATAGGTTATAAAAAGAAATTTGGCACTGCAAAACTAACAACGCTAGCTATAAAAGCTGAATAACCAAGCCTAATTAATATTATTTTGTATTGGATGCAAAAGCATATTTTTATGAGGCTCAAAAAAAAAAACGTAGTGGTTGTTTAAACGACAATCCGAATTATCACTCTATAACAAACTGTTGGAATTGGAAACGGTGTGGAATTATAGTGTTGTACAAAGAAATTTAATATTAACTTGACCCAAACTTACTAAAAAAAAGTTCTCTTCAGTATTGATTCAGATACATATTAAAGGGCCAGGGTACATTAGATACTGGGACATGCACAAATATCTAAGGGTACCAACAGTCATCGTAAAAACATCAAGAAAGATTGCGTGATCACAAAAACGTCGAAGTACTATAACTACTAAAACCCTTTGAATTAATATAGTTATGTGAGAAAACAGTGCCGTGTTTTAAAATTATGTAGAACACACCAGCTGGAGTGCATCAATCAAATGTTAATTAAGTTTAGATATGAAATTTGTTGTGATATATATGTGTGCCATGTGCTTTTAAATTCACTGATTGAAATCACTGATTTTAATCGCGATTGATGCTGTGTTATTGGTGAATACTACCAACCAAATGTGATTAATCTGGATATTACCACAAAAGAAATTTGGTTTTACATAGCTTGATTAATAGCTTGAATTAAATTATTCTTTATTACTTTGCCTGTAATAATTAGAACCATATAACCACTTAGAACCTGCTTGCTTAGTGATGTCAGCCAATATATCTATTTGTGGTATAGGACAATTTATTCACAATCCAAAATTTATTACTAGAATTATAATTACTTTTATTTGTAAACTTCTTCTTAACTAGTATGAGTAAAATGAATAATTTTTATTTAACATTTCTGATATAATACTACTCCTAGCAAGTTTACATAGAATGACATAAATAATGAAATAAATAATGTAAAATCTAAGCAATTAACTATCATTGTTATAATTTTCTCTGTTAATATTGTTACTAGATTAAGTTGGATTATACCACAATAAGACATGACTACAAATAATATTAAAACAAAATAAATTCGCGAAAATAAAATAATACTGTAACATATTAATCATTATTGCAATATTTAATCAGTAATATTAGTAATATCATTAATTCATAATTTATGTAATAACATTAGAATGTAGATAGAGCCAGGAATAATTTTTTTTTATAAAAAATGTTTCTTAAATCGCTCAAAGCGAATTTCTTTATCGGAAAATCAATCAAAAAAACGCCATCAAACATCTCCCGCAATAAATTTCCTCACGGCATAAAGTCCAGGCCTGGAACATTCCGGATTCGGTCGAAATCGCAATCCTAGATCCGCTTCATATTACACGTCCTCCAGGCTCCGATCATTAAAAAAGTTCATTATAAAAAATTTGATTGGACAACGCGCCGGCGGTGGGGGAAACGAAAAACGAACGGAACCGAAGGGGGAAATAGAAGGAACACGGAAAATAGAGCGGGGACGCAAAAAAATTGCGAACGCACCGCTACGCATCCTAGAATGAAAGGGAAAGGAACAGGCGCGATAGAGTTGCGGGTTCTTCTCCGAAAATGGGTCGTTCCCGAGCAAGAGCGAGGGTAGAAACTAACCGGCATCGTAATTTTTTTATTGCGCTACCGTTAAACGTTACATTTCCCGTTTCTTTTTCGCTTTTTAGATTTCGTTCGATGTTGCAGTTCAGCACTCTGATGATTCTGTTGTTTTGCTTTTACAATATGGGAGAATAAGAACTACGTTTTTTTATTGTATATATGATTTTCATTATATAAGACATTACGTTAGTAATAAATAAATGAAAATAAATATTGATACATTAGAAAATAAATAAAAGGATAACAATTTTATTACTTCCTTTTTTATATATAAATACGATATAATACGTGAAGTCTTCTCCAGTATTAATATTACTTTAATTGGTAGTTATATAGATTAGTTACATTCCTAGAAAACAAAATAAATAAATAATGATGCTTAATCTAAATAGGTAGATAGAAGATGTTAGATCTAAGATTTGATATATGTTAGATATATAATTAAAAAAACAATAAAGGTACAATTATCGCACATTGCATATTAGAAAATAGTTTTAAAATAATATTTCAATTATATATAAGTTACTATTTACGTCTGTTGGCTGCTTTATTTATTGAATTATATAGAACTTATTAGGTTAAATTATGTGAAATTAGTAAATTATATTTATATAAAATTGCACGAAAAATTATGGTTCGTACATGTACAATTACTAATAAATATACAAAGAGATTTGATAAGTTTTAAATAAAGTGTTTTTAGATTTAATGCATTGTTATATGTTAAGTATATTAGATATTAGATATTATACTGTATCTCAGATATTCTACGCCTTATGTTATAATAATAATTATATATATATATATATATATATATATATATATATATATATATATATATATATATATATATATATATTATCACGACAATAACATATGTGTATTTTTGAGGCCAAGGTTTAAAAATGCATTATTGTTTCGATATGAACCAAATACGTACATTCTTGCATCAGGAGCACTACTGCAAACATTTGGTCAATTATATTAAGATAATTACGATTACCAAGCAGATTCTATCACATAATAAAATATTTTCTGTTTGAACGGAAAACCTCTTTTATCGTCGAATAACCCTAATCTTTGCGACTGGAGCCCAGAGCTTTATTTGTTTTGAAGCCGAGAAACTCACTCTGCCCACCGAACGCCTTGAGACAATAGAATCTATCTGACCCTCGATGGAGAAGGATCCAGATACGAAGTGTGCCACGCACAGAAACAATTGGAAAGTTCGTTGCAGTGTTGGATAAGCGGATAAAAGTGTCGAAAATAATAATGTACGATGGAAAAATAGTGTGTGTAACTGGATCTTGAGGAAAATGAATGAATGAAGGAAAAAAAACCGTCCGGTTCGACCATTCATTTGGTTATTATACTTTCAGTTCGAAGAATTCACTATTGTTTTGTTTTGTTTTTTTAATTTCATATCCGTTGTTGAGAGAATTGTGCGAGAATGTTGTGGACGCCACTGACTAAGAAATATAATATACCACGTTGATAATTTGGGTCTTTTATGTGAGTCAGTTTTGATAAAAAACTTCATGCTGGATTTGCAAATCGAAATAAATAAACAGTTTCAAGTCGATGGCTTTTTGGCTCGTTTCGTTAAAAATGTTTAAAATTTACCTTAGAATCGTTCAAATCTCCACTAAAAGTCATTGGAATTTCCAAACATCCATGGTGTGTGCACGTAGAACGTTTATCGGTCCGTTGAGACAAACGAAAAAAAGTGCGAAAAAAATCCGATTCCGTCACGTGTTTCCGCACAAACGTCAAAAATAAAAAGGAAGACGAAAAAAAACAACAAGAGAGACCGATGAAAGGCACTAAAACCCCGCCAAAAATACGAAATGTACGATCGTCCACGAGAGAGAGCTGCGCTTAACGTCTCTTGGCTTGGAAAAAAAAACTAACTGGCTACATCCGCAAAAATATACGAAAAATTTAGCATCAGGTCGGCGCGAACACCAGCGAGTATATGAAAATTGGGAGCGCGGGCAAAAAATGACGGAGGACCACGCTTATTCTTTATTGGGACATCGCCATGAGACATCTGCTGTAATAAGCCGGCACTAAAAAATAGTGCGTGCAGCAGGAAAAGGGGGGAGGCCACCCCGCCTATTCGCGAATGAAAATGCGCAGAATATAACGAGTACAGACCCGCAATTAAAAATATCAAAATAAAAAAATCGAACGCGGCTCTCTCACTTCTGCTCTTCGTCTAACGGTCGTTGGGGGATCGACGATGGCCCGTGGTGGTGTTTCGTATTCGGGCGCGCAAAACGATTTTTTGGTTGGATTTTTTCCGTCGTTGTCGTCTTCTTCGTTTCGTTTTTTCTCCTCCGTTTTTCGAAAAGTAAAAGCGTTCCCGACGGTAGGCGTCGGGTTTCCCGTTTCCTGGCCGGTCCCGGTCGCACACTTTCGCTCGCGCGTCCCCGTTTTTATGCCGACCTGCTAGTTTCTTCTCGATTATGAAAATATGAAACGGTCAGGGGCGGCGTTTTACGCTTTCGCCATTTTTTTTCACCCCTTCACCTCTCGTCTTCGTCCCGTTACGTTATACGTTTCAACGTTGATTTAATTGTTCCCCTCTATTGATTAATTTCATTTGTTCTATTTCACCACCGATCGTAGATTCATTTTATTTTTAATTTTTTATTTTTAATATTAAGCAATTATACTACTTTTTTTATAAGTTGTAATTAATTTGGATTTTAGATTATTTTGTTTTAGATTTATTTAGTTTAATTTTTCAAAACACAAAATCAGAATTGATAGTATCTTCAGCATTAAAATTAGTATAATAATTCAATTTTTTCACTATTTTTATACATTTTTATAACTAATTATTTAATTATTACTTTTATTATTACTTTATATAAAATGCGATCTTACAATAACACAAGTTTAGCCACAAAGTTAGCAAAGAAATATTATTTACTTTAATTACTATGTTGTTTTCTTTTTATTCCCTCTAATGGTTCTATTGATTTTCGCATATTAATTTGCTTTTTAATTACTAATTTTTATTTTTAATGTTAAATAATAATACGACTTTTTATATGTTATAATTAATTTGGATTTTAGATTTATTTATCCTTTTCAAAGTATAAGATCAACATTGATCTATCTTTAGCATTAAAATGTTGTATAATAAATTATTTAAGTATTTTTATACATTGTTGTAACTAATTATTTAAATATTACTTTATATAACAAGCGATTTTACAATACAGATATATTTTATTTTTAATGATATTTCTCTCATAATATTTTTCAGCATAAGTTTAGCAACATAAATTAGCAAAGAAATATTATTTACTTTAATTACTATCTTATTTTATTTTTATTCATTTATATCCTCCCTTATTTTATTTTCCTTTTAATTATTAATTTTTTTTAATATTAAGTAATTATATAACTTTTTTGTATGATGTAATTGATTTGGATTTATTTTGTTTTAGATGATTTAGATTAATTCTTTTCAAAGTACAAAATCAAAATTGATCGTATTGTCTGCATTACAATTTGTATAAGTAATTTAGTTATTTAAGAATTTTTATACATTGTTACAACTAATTATTTAATAATTACTTATTCGTTCTCTTTATATAAAATGCGATTATTACAAATATATTTATTTAAAATCAATATTAATTATAAAGCTAAATTCGGTGAAAAAAGTGGATGTTGTAATAATTTGGACATTATGGACATTGGATTTTTGTGCCATGTGAAGTTTTATAGGTTATGTTGAAAAGTTTGCCACTTTTCACTTATTTTTTCTTGCAAATCGTTTTTTTTTGGTGCAATTTTTATACCAAATTGGCTTTTTATTATATTAAATTTATTGTTATAACTTTTTAGGGGTAATTTTGAAATAAAAGCTTATTTTAAACATCAAAATTTAAGTTTTTTGTCAAATTCTATGAGATACGAAGCACTGGAATCATAACACTCTTTAGTTTCTTTTTTTAATTCAGATTAAAGGTTTTTTGCTTTTATAGATTTTAACATATTATTATATTCTGTTGAATCAAACTATTAAATTTATTTTGTAATGATATTTAAGACATATGATAATGTGGTGGAATTATAAGATCTTACTGCTAGAGCTAAAATTACTATTAAATATACACAATTTTATCATGTTTGTTATTATTTCAGATACTATAGCTATCAATATTTGTTTCAATAATTGATTACATTTCAATTCCATTATAAATTTGTTAATTTATTTAACAATTACTGTTTTGTTGTAATATATAGTTTAACAATTTTTGAACAGTATTGAATTAGTTTATTTTGTAGACAATATATCTGTTTTTTATGAAATAATAGTTTGAACGACACAATTATGTTATTATTTTTTTAATAATTGTTTTTGGTTTTAATTAATTTCAAAAGTATTAAACCTGATAAAGAAAAAAAATTCAAAGAAATCAAAAGTTTTCAGTTTATTAATTCCTTATTGCAATTTATTTATTGATTGACATTTTTGTTTGTTAAGATAGCGCGAGTGTTTAAATCCGACCATATATTATACGGGATCTGTTTTTTCCCCACTAGTACTTGTTAAATAATATTTTTGAGATATCCTAAAAAGGTTTCAAATCAACTTCTAATAGTTTTCTTCATAAATTCACAGAGTGTGTTCACTATTCATGGTATTTCAAGCTTTACCTTGTATGTAACATTTATATATTTGACTATTTCAATACTTTTGCGAATAGTCTTGGAATTATTCTCATATGAATAGCGATTAATACTTCAAGAGTTTTGTTATGGATTGTAAAAATGCACATAAATTATAACAAAATTCAAAAAAAGAATATTGCTTTTATTTATTGACATTTCCTATTTCGCTAATAATTGATGTAGTTAACATTTATAGCTAATCATTTAGTAAGTACCGCGTTAATTACTATAGAAAAGATATTCTCAAATAACATCCGTTTTTCTACAAATAACAATTTATCATTACTTTATATTATTAACTTCAAAACAATTAATAATTATCAACGATAATTAATTTGTAAAATGAATATTTCGGTTTTATAGAAAGTTTATAACCTGTACTACATATTAACTCATTACTGTTTACTCGTTAACTGCGTTTAAAAAATGCACAGCAAAATATTTAAACTGAAAAGTAGCTTGGTACGTTAACGTTAAACGGGTACCTCAATCGTTTGCCAACATCCCATTTTACGTAGCGCAGCATTATCGGCCATCTAACAAACAGTAAAATTTGCCACCTTGTGTATTCAATTTTTACTATGCTAAACTAGACCATGTTTTAATCAAAGTACAACAGTAATAATAGTATCACAATCAACATCTCTTATAGGATATTATCTCAAAATTAATACTATTACGTCAATTATCATTAAATATGAGCGGTGATTTATAATTGTAAAATAACTGATGCTGTACTGATATACAAAGATGACTAGGTTTATATTATTTTAGGTAATATTAAGATATATATTAGTTCTTGAAGGTTTCAACAATGATCCTGACTAGATTGTTCTTTTATATTAACAGTTACGTTTGTATTGATTGTTGATTTGATTTATATAAATAAATCAAATAATATCATCAAATAATAATATAATCGATGCCAAACATAAATCAAGTTTTCAAGCCAATCAAGCCAAAGTATTTTGAAACAAATGATCATTAATATATGGCAATATTGTATATATAAATATTGATGGCCACTGACACTTGATATTATTTAAAACAACATTTTATATTAGAGATTCGTCCTTCTAGATATACACCTAAATTTAAGTTAGTGCAAAGATATATTATAGGTTAGTCGACAACGACTAGTTTAAAAAGTTAAAAAAATATTTTTAAACGAATGATCGTTAAAATATGACACTAATATAAATATCGATGGATTCTGACATTATTTAAAGCATTATTTTATATATTTTAACACAAGTTTAGCAACATAGATTAGCAAAGAAACATTTACCTTAATTACTATCTTGTTTCCTTTTTAATAATTTAACTCCAAACTGAAAACGTGTAATATTTGCCACAAATATCCACGTGAAGGTCGCAGAATGAAATCAGAAAACTAGGTTATCAGTGAAACTATTATACATTTGCGAATTTTTATTCTAGATAATACTCTTGTTAAATCTTACATACGGATAAAAACAAATAATATCACACAGGGATAATTGTGTCCCATTCGTAATCGCTTTCAACGTAATAGTATGATAAGGTATTTAGCCTCATATATTGTTAATTAATGTAATTATTTGGAATTGACGGGTGATCATATTAACATATTTTAAACATTATTTATTTAGTAACAAATTAACAGCTTTCTTATATTATTAAATGTAGTATGCAGTTTGTATAATAAAATTTTAAAAACAATGAATATAGGTTCTCGGTCAAATTATTTTTTTTCTCACTCTCACAAGACAATTAATCGTAATCATAAAATGTATAAATAAATTTTATTACTATTTTATGGATAATTAACAACAGCTAATAAGTAAATAAGACTTTGTCCCATTTATCGCTAAAATCATATGATAACAGACGAAACAGAAAAATGCTAGATAAAAATAGTTTAAATAATACGGCGAGAGTTTTTTCATAATAAACACCGCTTGTTAATAACAATACACGTGTATCTCAGATAAAATCCCAAATTAAAATGCAACGCGCGACCTTTAAATCTGAGGATAATTCGGAGTTAAATAGATTCGTTCGTCGAGTAGCAGTAATTGCAGTTAGATAACTGACCTAGGCTTATGTTTGTCTAGTTGTGAAGTGTTGTTGTTGGAATAATATATCAATAACATAATTTACCGCATTTACTGCTTAGAGCATACATAAGAACAGGATGCATTTTTAAATGTGTTCATTATTACATTTTAATATAAATGAGAGCAATAGGATTATTTAAGAAAAATATTTGAACTAATTTATTGGATTTTGGTTGCACTGAACATAATTATTATTAATGAATATTTAATACTTTAAAATTTGATTGCTTGTATTGAATTTAGTGTTTATCTATCGTTATTTATTTGACATTAATTAAAAATGTGTTGTTGAAAATTAATGCTTACTTTTGGAAACACATTTAAAAGTAAAATATAAATTGTATATATGAAAAGCATTTTCAACAGAATTAACTAAATCTATAGCAAATGTCTAAGGAGTAGGATAGTAATTAAGAAAAACAGAAAAAATAGATATTACATCATTTAACAGAATAATGTAAGAATTAACTACTGATAAAACGTAAAATATTTAGTTAATACTGACACTTTATTTACAAGATTTATTTATATTTGTAAAGTTAACCATCTAATATAGGTAGGATCAATAATTATAAATTATATTTAGGATATTTAAATAAATAGGTTAAAATCGAATCGGTAGCATGCACTAAGGTTTCTTACCTTAGACGTTGAAAACGTATTGCTTTTAAACTTTGATTATAATAAAAATAGAATAATAAAATGCACTTTTAATATGGTATGTTGCATTAATTTTATTAGCAAGGTCATGATTTTAAAATTCAACTATTAGTAATTAACGTTAAAAATAGCTGTTGTATTTTACCACAGCAACAATATTATCATGGTGGCGAGTGATTGGTGAGATATTTCAATTAAAAGAAAATAAAAATAATTAGTATTATCGTATAAAGAAATGTAATTAAAACACGATATATTTTAATGATATTTTTATATTGAACTCAAATATTATCTAATATTGTGAAAATTCTTTGTCTTGAAACTTTTTATAATGAATTTCTCGGAAAAAACCTCTTGGATATAAATTGACATAGTGTTATTTGCATTTGGGTCGATTGCAAAACAACAACGCGAAAAACTGAAATTTCGTCTATTTTTTCCACTCTCTTTTGAAAACTATCCAAAACGTTAGAATGCAAAAATAGATTTTTTTCTAAATTGCATTATTTTCCTTGGCAAGGTCATGGTTTTTAAAATTAAACTAATAGTAATAAAATTTAAAAATAGAATCTGTTTCTTGCCACATGTTTCGAAACTGAAAAAAAAAACAAATTTAAAAATGCACTATAGAGCTAGAATAGTCAAATATTTATATAACTGGCAGCATATACATTTATTGTATATATATATATATATATATATATATATATATATATATATATATATATATTTATAGAAAATGTAGTTATTCACATTCATTAGATTAGTGCATACCTCTTTGTGATATGATTACTATGATAATTTTTCTTTTAGTCATTTAGTAATGTCTTTTTTTATTATATTTTATGGTCACTTTTTTACCAATTAGGGTTTATCTGAACTGGACCTATTACCTAATGTGGGCTCCGAACCACGGTCCTCTGCATTAAGCCTATCGACTAACGAGTGACCTAAGTAGGTAAGATTACCCCAGAAGATCTCTGGACCTACCCAGCCAGACCTGGCGAGACTGGGGTCATTTTGCTTGACGGATTTTTTCTCTTGCATTTTAGACATTCAGAATTATAAACGACCACAAACAAACGACGGTTTCCTAGCAGGATTCGAACCCACGACTATCGCAACAGTAGGCCTTGACCACTACGCCAAGGCGAGTCGGTTTAGTAATGTCTATTTTGTTTACTAGTGCAGCCTCAGTGCTGATATAACTCCACGGCATTTCTTTCTACAGCTTTTGGTTGTTTTGGTGATTACTTTTTCAGCAGCATCCAAGTCTATTTAGATGTTACTATTCTGGAAGTAACAAAGAACCTCAAATTTGTACTTTATTGTGATAATGCAACATTATTTAGAGGGGATTTGTTGAATTTTTTTTCAGAGTTAGATGAATATCTGGATGATTTAGGTGTTAGATACAGTTAAGCATATAGCCTTTTAAAATTATTAAATGAAAAAAATCAAACTTTACCATTAGGAAAAATAAGATGCCATCAACATTCTTCTAATATGAAAGGTTATATCGCAAAATTTAATATCTGTCAAACGTAACCATTAAATATTGATTGTAAATAATTAATCTATTTTGTTTCACCACAGTTATTTTAACTAGCTATATGCTTTTCTCATGAATAAACAGACCATATTGGCAGGGTGCTCCAGAAAAGCAACATCAAGGTTAAATAATCAGAGTCAATTGATCAGAAGTGACAGGTATTTGCCTAAATATAATAGAGTAACCTGAATGTGGAGAGCATCACTATCACAGCTCTTGGACCGAAGATGTAATGTGTAACGATTGTGAAGCGTGTACTACATTTAGTTAATCGGGTAGCCAATGCTTCAGTTTTCATTTCTTTGCTGATTTGATTTCAAGAAACCTTGAGAAGAGATACATTGACTGCTTTTAGAAGCGTATGGTAAGCGGTGGCAAAAGCCATAGTTATATGAATATATCAAATATTGAGCCGATTTATGAATTGTTTCATTAGATAAATGTGTAGTCTTCTAATATAGCATCTTTGAACGATATATTAGTTTAGAATCATCAAATCGTGAGTAACGATGAGAAATGAATAGATACAATATTATTACTACTAAGTACATGTGGGATTCAAAGTATTGCTCTGCCCTTGATGGAACTAACTATAAATTATTATGAAATGTTGATTACAATTGATGGAAAAGTAATATATTAATAGACAATTCGGTCATATATTTTATATATTATTATAAATGGGGCAAACCTTTTACCAACAATATTATTAAGGGCCAAATATTTGTTTATCATTTTATTTATTACAATTATTTAATAAGACAAACTAAACCTATTTTAAGGTTTCAGTTATAATTGTGTTTTTTTTCGACCATATTATTGGCGTATTTACAACTCGCCAGATATCCTTGAGCCGTAAAAGATGGTTATGAAAAATGTCAAGTATACAGAAAATGTTCAACCTTCACAAAGAAATTTATTTATGCTATATTAAATAACATAATATTATCGTGTGAACGGATACATTTGACAATGAACAAAATAGAAATGAGATGTTGAAATATTTGCCAATAATCGATTTTATTTCGTGATGATAAAATATTAGTAATTGAGGAATATACGTATTATTTCAAAAAATATGAAAGTTTTCTGAAACAACCTGGATAAGTTAAATGAATGATTTAGCTTCTTCGGTTTGATAAACAATAAGTAATCTATCGAAAGTTGTCTAACTGATATAATGTCATGAGATAATGCCAACTAATATTTTTTAATGTTCACTAAACGTTGAGTGCTTGTAGTGATATTATTAATATTATCTATATATTGTATCTATAATTATTATCGTATAAATACTTAAATAAATACTTAAATTAAGTTGTAAGCTTAATTTTATTTGTAATAGTTAAATTTTTTCATTAAATAAACAAGTGGCTGAGGGCTTTTGACAAAGTGTAGAGTAGTGTAAGTCTGATCAGTGAGACGAGAGGGTGGATGATCATGTCTGGCATTTAAACCGCAAGTTGTCTACATATTGTCCAATTTAGGCAGATTTTTTTACCATTTCGTTATATCAAGCGCCAAGGGTTTAAGGGCAGGGCAGAAGTCCGTGTCTCTAACAGGTTCTAGATACATTTGCTTTTAGACAATCCATTTTTTTTTACTTTGTTTCCATGTAATAAGCACCAAAATTAAAAATAGTTAAATGCAATAGAAATATATGTTTCTCAAAGTGAATAAAAATTATATAAAGTTATGGCCTCTATATTTTAATTTTATTAGTATTTTAGAAGGTATAACAATTATTTTCTATTTACTATATTAGATTTGTTGTTATATATTTTTTTTAAATTTTCAAAATTACAAAGCTAATTTTATTATCAAGTAGCATTACACGATTTTATGATGATATATTCAAATGATAAAATGATACCGAAAACTCTTAGCAAACGATTAATGTCACAGTCGAATATGTTTTTGTTCCATTATTAGTGGATGTGGCATCCATTCTACACACAAGGTGCCTATAAATTTTTCAAATTAAATTAAATTAAATTATGATATTTTTGTTTTGGCCTTGAAATTAAATGACAACAAATCTTAAAATGCCACAAAATAATTTTAATTCTATACATTTATCTGTCGATTTTAATTCTTTCGCATACATCCCTTGCCTTTAAGTCACATAAAATTTATTATTAACAATTATTATATGGTCAATATTCAGTGATACGTATCTTAATGAAAACGATTGAAAACTGTTCTAGAAATGCTTCCAATTCTTTCTTTCTTTCTTTCTTCAATCTTTTTTAGTTGATCAGGACGTTTATTTATTAGTTATCGCTGTTTATTGCAAATCTATTATCAAATATTACCTGTTAGTTATTTTGTCCAAAATGTATTCGAAGATAAACAATTATTGTTTTTTTTTCGATTATATTCGCTAGATTTGACTACCAGCCTTTCAGAAATTCCAGAGGATGTGAAAAAGTGCTTAAGCGGAAACAAATGTATTGGGACTTTTCAGTAGATCTGTTATATATATGTAACATACATATATCAAAAATCAAATTAATGAATTGAGTGAATGGGTTTAAAATAAAAAAATCTGTAAAAATATTAGAAATTTGCTTATTGATAACATATTATATTATTCTAAACATCAAGCTGAAAATTAAAATGTCGTCTAAACCGCTATTTCACTACCATGTTAAACTTGAATATGTCCTTTAAACATTTTATACCACTTCCTCGGAACACTACGACTACTAAACGACTGCTGCTGGAATGTATTTCTCCAGTATAAATTCTTGACGCCCTCCGAGGAAAATTAAGGTAAATCCCGAGACGTATGTGATAAGCTCCGCTTGTTGCATAATCCCACAAAGCACGGGTCGACGGTAAGAGAAAAAAACACCTTTTTATAATCTTGACGAAAATAGAATATCGAAACTTTATCTGTTACGCAAATATTTAGAATATTTTTTATCTCGAAAACACGACTGGAAGAAATAAAATACAGACTGATAGTAATTCGACTTTATCAGGAATAATGTGTACGATATGGACAAATGTTAGTCATCGCGTATAAGAATGAAATTTTATTTCAACTTTCATGTTTCGACCTAGTAAATGATTCTGACTAATTAAAGGAAAATATTCTGAAATATATAACCTTATAATAATATTATTTAATTCGTTTATATATATTACACCTTGTTGTTTTATCATTATCTTTTTCTATTCTTTATAGGTAAGATAATTTAATGGCAGGCAATCGATAGGCAACTTCTATGGTTCGTCCTTGACTTTTCATTAAATATAGTCTAGATATCCAGTAATCGCCTACATTTGTTCACAAGAGTTTATATTTAAACCAACTAAGCAATTTTTTAAAAATATTGTTGTTCGACTATTGTATGTTTTTAATATCAAGAAACATGATATAATACAAAAGTCGAATAACAATATTTAAAAAATTGCTTAGTTGGTTTATATAGATATATATAAATAACAGTATATTAACATAATATTATCAACTAAATAACACCACAACTAAACTATATAACTAACATAACCAACATAATAACTAAATTATATTCTATTTTTATTATATTAAAGGATGTATTATATTATTGAATTGTTACATTACTTACAATTAATTTTAAAAACTGATCAAGTTTTTATTAATTGTAAGTGTACTTACTACAATGAAACGTAGACTGAGTAATTCTTAGCTATTAGAATCTTGGCCAACTTATCGCAATTTTCTAAGAGACAATTGAGACTCTTATAATTATTTTTCAGGATTATTTTGAAAAAAAACTGGAACTTCCAAAAGGACATTTTAGACTGGTATAATTTATTGCTGTTTGAAAAATAAAGATTTATATCTAGTAAAATATTACATCAGAAATATTTCCGTTCCTAATACTTCAATAAAATTATTGTTAACAATAAAACAAAAGATGTGTTAATTAAAGATTTTAATTAATGTCATCATATTTTAAGGTTAGAAAGTGCTAATGACTGTGTATATACAAAACTAATGATATCTGTTGAAATATAGATGAATAGTTAAACTATGTCTTTATACTTAAGTTATATCATCAACCAGGTAATTTATTTTACACTCATCACAAGCTGTTAAAAATCAGCAAATTATCAGTTTCGTATAAGTATATTTATTAAATTTTTATAAATTACAGATTCAATGATTGTTTTTACGTACAACATAAAAGATGAAAAGGGTGTTGAACTTATTTATGGAAGTTTTTAGTTTGATAAATGAAATTTATATAAAACTGTTTAAAAAACATTTTTTATTCGGAAAATCGTTAAATAAAGGACATAATTTATCTTGAAGTGTCTAAAAAACATTAATATTAAAATTAATTATTCTGTTTTTAAATAATGTTGGGCTACATAGTTTTAAGTCAACGATATGAGAATATTTATTATTTATCTTTTGTTATTTATATATAATATTGTGCGAATTTCAACCTCAATAAGTTTCTCTTTCTTTTTTTGATAATTAATACTTTTTATGAAAGAGCCTCTAGCAAGAAGTAAGATAAGAGTGAATATTTTGAAAAGAGACTTGCCCAGAAATTGTCTATGGAAAGAACGGTTTTTTGTCGCAAACATTCAGGATATACTTTGTCGTCATGTTGAA
The DNA here is from genome assembly GCF_030347505.1 of Rhynchophorus ferrugineus. Lineage (NCBI taxonomy): Eukaryota > Metazoa > Arthropoda > Insecta > Coleoptera > Curculionidae > Rhynchophorus > Rhynchophorus ferrugineus. The sequence goes on from NW_027472580.1 coordinate 51,579,701, forward strand.
GGCTGAATAACATAGGGGTAGCTCCATCGAAGGAGAAACTCATATATCAATTAATTGGCTAATCCAACTGTCTTAATAGCTAAGTCACAACAGTTCTGAAATCACTGTGATTATTTGCTCTTTCAGAAACGATATAAAAGATTTGTACTCATTGATCTTAATCCATTAGTAAATACAAATAAATTGCTCAAATTCTTGAACAGTATATTTTTCTTTAGGAAGCTATATAAAGATCTATATAAGAGAAATTGAAGGACCCAGGAATGAGGGAGACATATGCGATGTGTGCTGGGGGATGTGTATGGATTTCGTTCATTTAAAAAGTTAATTTTATGTAGTTTGTTATGTTAAAAAGCTGACTGATGTGCTTGTAAAAATATTACAAGTATATATTGGGTTAGATACTTCAACGTACGTAATATAAAATAATATAAATCTTGTTATTGCCGGCTTGGTGGCGCAGAGGTAAAGGCCATAGAACGGTCCTCCTACTTTTGCGATAGCCGCGGGTTCGAATCCTGCTGGGGCATGGTCGTAAATTGATGTTTGTGATTGTTTAAAATTTGTGATTGTCCTAGACAAGAGTATAAAATCCGACAAGGAAAATGATCCCAGTCACGCAGTAACCAGGCTGGGTAAGACCTGTCTTCTGGGATGATTTTTAAAGTTGGTCACTCGCCAGTCGGTAGGAGTCGACGTTAAACTGTAGGTCCAATCCAGATAAACTCCTAGTTGGTAAAAGGAGCCTTTAAATTATATTTAAAAAAATCTTGTTATTTTAAATCATTATAAATTACAATTTTTTTTGATTTTTTCAACATGTAATTAGTTTGACACTGAGACATATATTGATGCAGAAAAATATCCTGTAACTTAATATCATTTGGAGATCTGAGGTATACTACATCTCCCGAATTACTGGTATATATTGTGTGACTTTTGGTGTAAATAAATCCTCGAGGATATAAGTTGAGAAGACAGTTCTTTGGATGCGGCTTATTAATTTTATAGAAAATATAGAAACAGTACAACTGACTAGATAAGTGTTACTAACTTATTATTGTATTTTATTTGTACTATATATTCTTAAAGTCATATAATACTTACATAAGGTAAATAGTTACTTACTTAGATAAGTTAAATAAATTAATAATAAACAGTTAGGTGTTTCAAATAAAAATTATGTTAGGATTAAATTTGTATACAGAAAAATCATAAATTAAAATTTACGCTTTTATGATTTTAATAATATATATTTTTTTAATTAATTAAAATAAAAGCCTCCATATATTGAAGAGTAATTAATTAAAGTGCCGCAAATGGAAAATGGAAAAAATGAAGTCATTTCTTAGGTAGAAGAAATCAAACCGTGCCACAACTAACAAAAAATATAAATCATACACTTGCTACCCCTCGCGTTTCAGCGAACCCCCTCGAAGAAACCCATTTTAAAACCGAAGCTAGCCTACCCCTCCGCACTCACCCGCTCTGCCATCGAAAACCGTCCCTCCCCGCCTCCCGACGCTCTCCTCATCGCCCTTCCGCTTGACGAATGTTGCCTAGTGCTCTCTCTGTACATGATAAACTTTTGTGCGGAATCAGCTATATTTTTCCCGTTTCGTTTCGTCGGCTGCCTGGGCCATATTTTATTGATTTTATAATCAATACCGCAATAAAACCTGCAATGTTTTCATCTTTATTTCCCCTCAGCATCCCTCCGCCGTACTTTTTGTATGTCCGTATACGCGATACTCTAGTAGTATCTGTTTACCCCCCTTCTGCCCCCTCCCTTGCCCCACTGCCGCGCTTTTTGTTACCTGGGCGACTGCTGGTATTAAAACAGGAGGGGCGGGGGAGGATGGTGGCGGCGGGGGTCGGCTACGGAAGAGGGACGAAGAAGAGCGAGAGGGGGCGGTGGATAGGGGCGACAGAGGAGAAAGGGGGAGACGCTCACCCTGATTATTATGAGATGTTGTTCTCGAGAAAAATAAACTCGGCATGTTTTATTACCATATAGAGGAGTGGGGGCTGTATCCGGGGTAAAGGGGAGGGTGGTTTATTTAAAATCGGATTCAAAAATTTTCCCTCTTCGATACGTTTCGGATTATTCGTTGGATGTCTCTTGCATAATATTTTTATTATTTCATTCGGTTTGAGTAATATTGTTGTATATTTTTCTTCTTACATAGTCCCAACCACGACTGTTGAGAGACTAGCAGCAACCTTGGCCCCCCGTCGACCTGGCCCCTACCAACTCTTCATCTGTATTTAAACTATGGCTTATCGTGTCTTTTCGATTAGCGGCGTTACTGAGGGGTAATTCTTTGTGAAATTTTACATTCTTGTCTGACGAGCTTCGGTGGCCTTCACAAGATCACTCTCAGTACTAAGAACCATCATTGCCCAATTAAGCAAACACAATGCAAGTAAAACTGGCATGTTACTAGTCGAACCAACGGAGGTGACCAATATATCGTAAAATATATACTAATTATTTTATGGTTTCCTTCGTTAGAATTTTCATTTTGAACAATATTTGTATGATTGGCCCTAAAGTAAATTATTGTTAATAATAAATATTACTATGAGCTTCGGATAGAAAATAAAATCATAAAAATAAAATTAAATATAATGTTTTAAATTCGTAAAAATTCCAAACTAATTGTATTAGTTAACAAGTCGTCAAGTGTCTACTTTTTAAAAATTAATCTTAAATTTATATATGATATATTATAAATGATGCGAGTTTATTTCTTTATATATTATGTTATGGTTATTTATTTCTTAAAATGTTTATACCATCATTTACTTTTTTTAGGTTACTACATATTGATAAAACTGCTAATCAAATTAGCGACTCTATATGTAAATTTATAAATTTGATTAAATATACCATTACTGATAACTAATTGTCTGTATTGGCTCCTAGTAGGAACAAATTTACGTATATGTGAAATGATATTCAGTTAGATATTATTGAGTAAATAATTTCAAGCTACAAATTAATAATCAATTAAATTTTTTCAATTATTTAGAAATACTGGCAAGCTTCTTTTATTGCTTTCTAAATATGATATTATGGTTATTTGTTTCTTAAAATGTTTACATAATCTCTTTTTTTTGGTTACTATACTCCGTATTGATAAAACTGCTGAACAAATTGGCGACTCTATATCTAATTTTATAAATTTGATTAAATATACTGTTACTGATAACTAATTGTCTGTAATGACCCTTAGTAAGAAAAATGTACCCATATTTCAAAAGATATTCAGGCAGATATTATTGTTATATTTTATATATTTTAAAGTCTCCTTTAACGTGGCTAACGTGGGCTCCGAGTCACTGTCCTCGGTATGAAGCCTACCGACTGGCGAGTGATCAACTTAGAAATCATCCGAGAAGACATCCGGTCTTATCCAGCCTGGTTACTGGCGTGATTAGGGTTATTTTCGTTGTCGGATTTTGCACTCTTGCTAAGGACAATCACAAATTTTAAACAATCACAAACATAAATTTACGACCATGTAGGATTCGAACCCGCGACTATCGCAACAGTAGGAGGACCATCCTGTTGTTTACATGGTTTAGAACTGCAATGAGTTTTTTATATACTGAGATCGCAATTTTTATTGTTATTTATTTTAATTAGTAGCATTATTTATGCATTTAATTTGTGGTCCAAAAAACATCTGTCATTAAAAAAATATAATTAGATATTGAATAATAAAACCAACTCCTATATTTGAAGGAAAAATAATTATAAATGTAGTATTGTTTCTCTGTGAAGATGGTTGTTAGTTAATATACTGTTATATAATACGGTAGAGATATACGTCATCGTTTCCTCAGAGGGTCAGGAAAAAAAAACTGAAACAATAATACAGATAAAATAAAACGATATGAACGGATTTCGATTGTCGTTTTTCCAAAAGCGAAACCGAACAGAATTAAAATGTTGAAGCTGCGCGCAACAACTACGGCAGGAATAGTCCGCGAAGAATTTAATGATTTTTTGGGGCCGAATTGGCGAACGGGCGACGGGGCCGGGGGCCCACCGAAAAGGGGGCTCGTACGGGGTAGGAGGACGAGCGACGGAAGAGTCTTGCGGGAGCCGGCGAGGCCGGAGGGGTGGATCGACGAGCCCTCATTAGCATAGGCGGAGCAATTAAAAATATTTCGCGAACGGCGCGCGCGGGTCCACTAGGAAAAATGGGAGAGAGAGCGGGGCGCGCGTTTCGGCGGCCTGGACGCGGAACGTCGGCTCTAGCGCGACCTTGAACGCCGAAGCTGGAGAATTAAAACCGCCAGGGGCGTAGCGCCGGGAGGGCAGGACCCGGGCGGGATGCTGTGGCGGTTTGGGACCCGGTCAGGGCGAGGGGGCCGGTAGGGTGGTAAAATGGTGGGTGTGGGTCAAGGGACAGTTCGGGAAACTCGCTGTTCTATTTGCTTTGGGGGTATTTCTACTAAAAAAGAAAGAGAAAACTATCGACTTTCTAGTAAACAGCAGAATTCATGTCCCCCCATTTTGAAGTTGTAATTAATTACAATATTCTTTAAATAATATATCAGTCATTCTAAGTTGAGAGGTACATTCGATGTCTATGAAAAGGAACCAAATTTTTTCGATTTTTTTATAATATACTTAAATTCATTGCTTAAATATATATAATTTAGTCACACTAGCACTTTAAACATGAAAAACGATCTATCTGGGTCTATCCCCCTGGCAGAAATCAATAACATTCATGTTAAAAAAATAGGATAAATAACTTGTTGTAATTTAAGAAATAAAATTACATAATATTTCTGTTTAATAAAATGACAATTACATTCGTCCCACTGATTTTGCGTCCCGTCCTATAACTGAGTGTTAGTGTGTAGATCCTGATATTTATTTAATAATTACGTACTGTGAATACTAATATAATTATGGATATAATTACAATATTCATTCTTAAAGAAAAGAAAATTTTATATATTTATTGTCATATTAATCATTTTAAGTTAAGAGGTTCTTTCGACGTTTACGATAAGGCATCACATTCTTTCGATTTTTTTTCTAAATAACGTTATTATCTCTCAATATTCATCATTTTCTCTTTGATCGCTTAAATTAACTGCTTAAATGTACTTAATTTAGTCACAACAGCCCCTTAAACATGAAAAGTGTAGTTCCCCTGGCATAGCCTAGTAGATTCTATTCGCGTATCAGTAAATTTAAATGTATAAAAATTTAACAAACTATATCAATATCATTTATGTTAAAAAACTACGTTAAATAATTCTTTCTAATCTAACAAATAAAATGACATAATATTTCTGTTTAATAAAACATATTTACATTTACATTTTTCCCATATATATTATTTTACGTTTCGTACTCTAACTAACTTTTAGTGCATGGATTTTAACATTTTTTTTTATTTATTACGTTCTATGAGTATTAATATGATTATGCAATTAATTACAATATTCGCTTTTAAAAGTTAAGAGCTACTTTCGACTTTTTTTCTAAATAACATTATTATCTCTCAATACTTACAATCTTCTCTATGGTCACCTAAATTTATTGCTGAAATGTACTTAATATAGTCAAAACAGCATCTTAAACATTAAAAACGTATCTCACCTTGTCTATTTGTTAGCAGATTCTGTTCGTGTATCAGTAATTTTAAATCTAATAAACTATCAGAATATCAGAAAAATATTTACATCTATACTTACACAATCCACATATTTTGCGCCTAGTCTTCCGATTGATTATTTTTGCATAGGTTTTGACATTTTTTTGTGAATTACGTACTGTAATTACTATTTTTTTATTATTTATTATTACATTGTCATTAGTTGTTTCCGACTAACCTACAATTGGTCTTTATAATAATTTTAATCTAGGTGTATAACTAGGAGGGCCATGGGCCCTATCTCAGTTTCTACTGAAATAATGTTTCTACATGTCACTGCTGTATTTTTTTTTATTATATGCACCTCACTACACAACACTACATAAGATCAGATGGTTTGATACTTTTGAGTCTGTGTCCTGCTCTTATGGTATCCAAAAGCTGCAATACTTCATTATTCTCATGAGAATGGAGTCTTTCCTCATACCCTCTTGCAATTCTCTTGATTTCTTGACTGACTGTGGGTATCTGAAGGTCTCGATGTATGTAATCAGTCTTATAGTATTTGGGTGCGCCCACGATACCTCTCAGGACTTTGTTCTGAATAACTACTATTATGATAATTTTTGTTTTCTAATAAAAGTTATCTTTCCTGCTGCGTAAGATATCAGGGGAAATACTTCATGTCCAGGGGCGTAAAATATTAACACCTACATTGGTCCCACACATTTTGCGTCCCGTTTCCTGACTTTTTGTTTTCCTTCTAATAGCTTGTTTACGTTGTCAGTAATTTTAGTAATGTCATTCTGCGGGTACAGTGTTGTCAATATGATCTCATCACTGGTAGGTTTTATTTTTGTGAATTTATTTTATTTATATATTTACTATTATTTGTGCATTAGAATCTGATATTTTCTGTCAATTACGTACTGTAAATAGTCTTATGATTTTTTCTGTGTTTTTTTTAAGCAAAAAAGTATCTCTGCCTCGTAAGATGACAGCAAAATACCTTATGTCCAGGAGTCGTCATAAAAACGTTAGATCAAAGTATTTTTATGGTTAACACGTGGCCAGTCGTTGAGTAATTTAGTTATTATAGATTTTCCTTCTTTAAACTTATCCCGTACATTTAATTGTAGTATAAGTTGTCTTTTACAGAATATGATAGGAAGAACAAAAAATAAAAATAAAAATACCAACGCATAAAAATTAATCACTATAAACACGTACAATAAATAAGAAGATAGAAATAGGAATTGCTATGACTGTGAACCAAATGACTCCCCGTAAGCAGCTAGAAAATTGTGCCGAGAAAATGCGAAGAATAGGAGACGTCGTTTAGATACCATATCGAATGCGTGTTAAAAACGTACTGAAGATGTCCAGGGGATTTGATTTTAGTCTTAAGAAGGTTATTTTGGAAATTTGTTGAGTTATGAATTCAATATAGTGCACCAATATAACGTTTTAACAAAAATGAAATCACATGTTGATTTTAGTGAAAATTATCCGTGTATTCCTCTCAGTTCGGAGGATCGAGACAGTAATTAAGCCTATACCAAAAAAGTTGGGGAAAAACGCTAATGCTTCTGCACTTTAACTAATAATTTATCGCACTCACTTACAACGATTGGGCCCATTTACAACCAATACGTGATAGTTTTCCAGCTACCGTTCATGTTTAAAGTATTGGTAACAATGTTACAACAGCTTTGCCCTAATCTGATTAATTTCACGTGGAATTATCGCGAGACTGGGCACGGAAATCGAGCTCCAACTAGAGTGGATGGAACTTATACGTTTTTGTTTGGGTAATACAAAGTTTAAGTTATTTCTGCGACCTTGACCAGTTTTGGCTATCCCTTATATCCCTTATATTCTTCAAGTCTAACTATAGATGTTATTACTATAAATTATATTACCTAAGTTTTAAGAGAATGTCGATGATAACGGTTTCTTACAAAAAGCTACTCTGCTTTCTGTAAAGTATAACTTTATAAGCCCACATTTATGGAATATATTTTTGATGACAATCTTCATATAAACACAGCTTTTTTGTTAAATATTATAAAATATGCGTAAAAAAGTGGATATTATATCATGTGGATCATGCCTATTATACACCTTATAGTTACTGATGATAAATCTGTACCTCCAAATGGAAAAGATTTGTTATCAAAATGGAAAAAAATTCTTCATTGTCATCAGCGTAATCGTTCCATATAGCATACAAATAAGTTCATACGTGGATTTTTCAATTATATTTTTGTAAATACCTTACACTTAATATGTTAATATCATTAATTTCAACATTGATCCGTCTCCAATGAGAAAAACTGCATGTAAGGGGTCAGTTATAACTTACCATACATATCAAATACCGTCCCTTCTGTGATAATGGAAAGATGAAGGAGGGGAAACAAGACAGAAGCAACCCATAATGATTAATTATGTGATTACCAAAAATGCGATTATTATGGATCCTTTAAAGGTATATTTTTCTCAGCATCTTGATCATCTCTCATAAATATGAGTAATATTTCAATACATTTTTAACAATAACAGAATGTCTTTGTTGCTTTGATTTTTAATTTTTAAAATTTAAATTTATTTACAAAACAGCGAGAACATACTCTACGTCCTACAACTTAAAAAAAACAAAGTTACAGTGAATTTAATCAATCAGAAATTAAATGTGAAAACATTTATCATAGCACTTATTATTATATATAATAATTACTAACGAGTTTAATAATAATCGAGGCAAGTCTTACGCAATGGAATGTTATCTAAATATTTTTTAATATTTTATCGGTTTTCAATGATTGATATATATTAGCAAAGTTCTTCAGTACATAGTTCTTGAAAACGTATTTTTAGTCTATTTTGTGTGACTAATCGATATATTATCATAAAAAATTATGATAAACAATATCAATAATGATTTTAATATATCTTAGATTTGTATTTTTATTGGTCTGTATTAGAGAATGTGAAGATTAATTGAAATATACCATTCAGCAACATGCCGTTAGGCTAGTTTTCATTGACTACACTTTCAGTATAGGTAAAACTTATATACTATAGATCAGTCTGCGTTAAGGTGTTAAGCGTAAACTGATGGTCTTACATAGGTATTTAAGTGCTGTAGTATGAGATAATTCTCCAATCTTACACTGTTCGTTATTCAGTTTTTATATGCTAACAAATTAATTGCTAAACATAGTCCTCTATGGTTTCAAATAATTTTGCTATCAAGAATTTTTAAGACATTATCATACATTTTAAATTCATTATAAATCCTGAAAATACATTTTCTATCGCTTCGTGTCAAGCTAATTACTCATTCTTATAAACATGTTAGGGGTTTGACGATCAAAATTCAGGTTATTACGATCGATCGTTTAAAAGATGTGAGCCTGTAAGGTGTGAAAATTAAAAAAAAACTACGTATGTGCCAGCAATGCCGTGAAGTTTGTTTGTGTGATGTATTATTCCATACAGAATTCTATCTTGTGTATTTCATGAATTAATAAAAATATAATAGAGCATAACAAAATTAGTTAATTTAAAATTAATAAAAAAATTAGTTAGGAAGATTGGGTTAATTTAACTGTTCTTCAGTTTATATTAGACGTACCCTTTATTTTACATTCAACACATTGGAGGATTCAGTCACACACAAGCTCCCCCTTAATTAATTGGAATAATCGCGATTTTTTGTATTTATCTTAATAGAATATAATGATCTTTTTTGCGTGGTCAATCCTCCTCCAAATCTGTTTCTGTTACCGTTCAGTAAATACAACAAACCATTGTCTTAATGCCCAACAGATGTATTAGGTGCTTGCATGTACTACGATTATCATTTTTCACTTAAAAAAGGCATTTATTGAGAAAAATTGGCGTAATGTATTATATTAATTAAAATAGTTTACATAATTTTTTACATTTTTTGAATCTTTTTGGCAACTTGCTGATACCATGTGAAAAAAAAACTATGTTGTGCGGCAGGCCTTCCCATTCGAGCTCTAATAGAATATCACAACTCACACAACAACACAAAACTATTGCAAACTGTACCCGATCACTGTTAAAAAAGAGCAATTGCAATAGCAAGTCATATTGCTTGTCCTTTTTCAGCAATTTAATTGAATCAGTTGACGTCATATTATTTTGGATCGATTTTATTTCTATTTAGTAGTGAATCACAAATGGAGACTAGATCCATAAAATTTTTCAGTGTTAATTTTCATTGAACACAATTATCAAACTTCTTTTGTTATTTAATCTTAAGTGAATGTTTCAAAACTCTCTCATGGTTGATGTTTACTTCCATCGTGGTCAAGATGAGAATTATGATAACTTTCTGACACGTACGCATTTATCAAACGTAAGTATTCATCATCATAAATATCAAATAATTATCAAAAGAGTTTAATATGCTGAAAATTATCTTGCGGTATCTATTTCCAAAGCGAAAATACTTTTCACTGAGGTACTTTGTTATATAGAATGTGATATGTTTCGTGATTTTTTAGGTATTAGGAAAAACAGAAATTGCTTTTACCCTAACCAATATTAACTATTATGTTAGTAATTATTGCTGATTACGGATATTTTTTTTATTATTTAATTAATACATTATTACTAGTCGTTTCCGTCTAACCTACAATTTGTCTTAATAAAAATTTAAATCCAGGTATATGACTAGGCTAGTATAGGACCTATCGGCCTTATCTCAGTCTCTGGTGAAATAATGTTTATACATGTCACTGCTGTATTTTTTATATATGCACCTCACTACACAACACTACACAAGATCAGATGGTTTGATTCTTTTGAGTCTGTGTCCTGTTCTGGTGATATCAAAAAGCTGCAATATTTCAATATTCTCATGAGAATGAAGTCTTTCCTCATGCCCCCTTGCAATTCTCTTGATTTCTTGACTGACTGTGGGTATGTGAAGGCCTCAATGTAGGTAATCAGTCCTATAGTATTTGGGTGCGCCCACAATGCCTCTCAGGACTTTGTTCTGAAAAATTTGTATTTTATTTATGTTACTATTTGCAGAACATTCCCATAATTGAACTTCGTATGTCCATATAGGTTTCAGTTTTTGGTTATATAATAGTAACTTATTATGTACTGATAATTGTGATATTCTTCCAATTAGCCAGTACATTTTCATATATTTCAATTCCAGGTCTTTTCTTTTCTTCTGTATATGTTTCTTCCAGCGAAGTTTTGCATCAATATTCATTCCGAGATATTTAGCGTTGTTGGTATATGGAATGATAGTATTATTTAATGTTATTGGTGCTTGTACGGTCTGTTTATAGGTGAACTGCACATGTACAGATTTACTTTCATTAATTCTTATTTTCCAAGCTTGTGTCCTATTATTTATATTATCACTTGCCTGTTGTAATTTTCGTTAGGCTTCTTCACTATTGTTTCCGACAGCTATAATCGCAGTATCATCAGCAAATGTAGTATGAAGTGTAGAGTAGATAAAGCATTGGTTCCAGTACATTTAGTTGTGGTGGTACACCTGCTTTAGCTTCTTTTATTGCAGAGATTACGGATATGATTCATCAATTTATATATCATCAGAATATATAAAACTTATACAATAAGAACTGCAAGGTATTTTGTATAGGTTTCCCTTTTTTCCTATTTTTGTTTCTATAATTATAGGAAATACAAAGATATTAACGCATTATATAGTAACATATATAGATACCATTAAGGCATATTTGACGGGCCTTATTTCCACTATTTATTTTAACTTAACGAAGCTATTACTATTTGGTTTATATACTATAGCCTCTACTAATATTACAAGCTAACATTGACAAACACAATTAACACAATCCTTTCTGAGATGCATTTAATCCTAAAGATGTTATGAGTAGGATAAAATTGCAAAATTTTTTGTTTATTCCACAGAACTGTAATGGTAACTATAGTAGTTAAAGCTGACTAATATCTCCATAATATATTCAGATAATGCTATTTGTTCTGCTTGGTTATCGCATTAATATTTATGTTTGAAATAGATTATGAATGAAAAATACATTTGCTGACTAGAGCAACTTTGACTAGGACATATTAATTATTATATGTTAAAGTTTTATCAATGCAATCAATTATGCTTGTGAGGCATAGATGCGAATTTATTTATTGTTTGATAAAACAAAAGAAACTATAGTGTTGATTGCATATGTGGTAATACTGAATAGAATATCATTTTATCTAACAATACAATGATCTTTAGAGGCAGGCGCATATTACAATACCATTGCGATAAAAGAATAATTACACTTTTGAAATACAACATATACTATACATTTTTATTATATATACGAGAAGAAGTCCAGACTTATTGGATATACGCCAGTCTTGTAGATTTACATAAACACACCGCCTTGTTTTCTTCTTCCACCTTCCCCCTCTCTCCAAGGGAAATGTTCACGTATGTCGTTGTGCCGTGTGGACATCCTATAGTTGTAGTAAAATTAGTTGTGTATTGTCTGTATCTTAATACACACTTTGTCTTTTATAATATTTTTATGAATTATTACTTAATTATTTTATGAATTTTCAAATAGTACTGTTATTATCCAAACGTCCAAGGTATATGCTTCCATACTATACATACTTACTTATGGAATGGTTTTTCAATTTTTGTTTATTTGAAATTTTAATTGTCTATTGCTGAACAACTGAGCTACTATAATCCGCCTTTGGGAGCTTTATACCCTGAATTACAAGCTTCTGTCCCAATTTCAGTAGAATATGTTAGTTCGTAAAGATTTCAAGGTTGTTTCTTAATTGTTGGATTGTAGCTAAGGGACTGACTTCTTCTTCTCTAAATTGCTCCTTTCCTTATTAAGAAAAGTCTGACAAAAAAGACAACTGTTTCTTCTCTTTGAAATCAGAGCCATGTCAGTCGCCTGCCATAGCATACATACATAGTCTTTGAGAAAGTTATTTAATATATCCAAAAACTTCTTTGATTGGTTTTAATATCATTAATCCCATTAAACGATCGTTTCAGTTAGTTTCGATTTGATAGAGTTGAATAGAGCGGTTGTGGAAGAGTTTTTGGTATAAAAAAAATTAAGAAAAAATAAATTATGTTATAGGTTGTTAAAAATAAGTTGAGGCCATGAGTGATTATAAAAAATGTTCTTGTGTGAAATAATGATATATTGGTGATACAATATAGCATATAATATACCCTTAAAAAATTAGTGTACTTTTAATATATTTTTTATCATTGTTTATAATTGATTAAGCGATAATGGTATAAGCGAGCTGGCTGTAAAAATATAAAAAGTGTAACATATTTTAGTGTATTTGTACATGATTTTCGGTAGAGAGGACCTTGATATTGGGTAATTTCATTCTAATAATATATTAAGAAAAACATGTAAAAACAGAATATTTCTTAAACATAATTTTTTAAATAAAATTTTATAAAGTTAAGCTTTCTATACTTGTTTTATATTAATATTTATTCTATCCAATCTGATATATACAAATGGCGACTTAAATTTATTATATATTTTATCTGTGCATTATCTAGACGTAGTGTATTGAGTCTCAACGCACCCCTTTTTTAATGTCTCTAAATGAATGGCAGGATTTATTTTTTAATATTTAAACCGAAAAAAATCTAGGAAACTAATCTTAAAATAGCAAAAATATTTTTTTTTACCGAGCATAAAAGTCTCTTATTTGTTTACACAAAGTGAATCAAACTACCAACATTTATTATTAGGAAGATAAGATATATTAGACCTATAAATAATAAAAAGCAGTACTTTTATCTGTAGATAAAAAATACACAGTGATACGCGTTATGTAAATATTTCTTAAAGTTGTATTAAAATAGAGCGAAAATTTTGGGGTAATTTAATTTATTATTGTTAAAGAGATTGGACTAATCCGAATTATTAAGAGAATCTACGATTTTATAGAACAGCAGCAACAATGATTCTAGGTCATAAAATCTCAATGTTTACATATCGCACTTATAATATGCACCGTATTTACAATCAATACATAGAACTTATTAACAGAATTTTAAAAAAATGTAAGTAAACTCACGCTTTTCCTTGTGGATTATCCTTGACACCACCCTGTATGATATAGCGCAGCAACAAAATCGCTAGTGTAAAAATTCATCGGAAACTATTTATCAAAATTTTTATATTTGCGAACTCGACTGGATCTGCTGATAAAAAAAATGACAATATTTAATATGAAACGAGATAAAAGTCGTAAATGCAACACTTATGAACGCATGAGCGTCGTGTAACGGAAATGTATGGGTAAGGTAGACTTATTGAAAAGGTGCAAGGGTTGCCTGCAACTTTCGGATTGCAACCAGAAATCTCAATAGTTAATATTTAATTTTTTATTCTTGTCTTAGGGATGAATCTGGATGGTTTGAATAAAATTAATTAGCCTATTTGTTATAATTTATACTCTTCTGCGTCATTTGTATATTTTAAACTCTCCTTTTTACCAACTACGATTTATCTCGACTGCAAATACAGTTGGACTAACTTTGGAGATCATTCCAGAAAACATCCGGTCTTACTCAGCCTGGTTACTGGCGTGACTGGGATAATTTTCCTTGTCAGATTTTGCACTCTTGACTAAAGACAATCACAAATGTTAACAAAACACAAACATAAACTTACGACCCGCGAGTTTCGCAACAGCAGAAGGACCGTCGCCTTTACTACTGCGCCAACCAAACCAGCTCATGTCAATTTTGAGTACAACAGATTAGTGACTATGGTAGATTATGATATTAGGTATTTAATTATTTTAGATTTTATGAAATAAGTTATTCATATATTTATTTATTGAAGAATACTAGTTACAGCACAAACAATAATCAAATAAAAAGTATAATTTATATATCTACATATGTGTAAAATATTAATTATAATTAATATTTTTTAAAGATTTAGCGTCCCTCACACAATCTATGGTTTATGAGGATATGATCTATTGCATAATATATTAGGCCTTAAACCTATAGATTGGTGAGAGAGCCATTTCCAGATAATGGTAGAGGACATTTTATCCGCTCTGTTTACTCACGTGACTAGCTTTTGTTGAATTTTACGCATTTTTTTCGTAATATAATTAATAAAAAAAAATTGGAATGGTTTGTTTATCCATATTCTCTTTAAATTTAATTGTTTCTCATGCATGATTGCCAAATCACTTGCAAATTCTAAACAATTTGCTACATTGCTTCAATATTCAAAAATATATTAAATCATAAAAATGACATTTTAATGTTGATATAGAGTAATTAATACATGGTAAACAGCAATAGATTTTACGTTTACAATAAGAACAAAACACATATTATATCTAAGGTTCATTAATTTAAAAAATGTAAATGAATGTTTCTAATTTGTTTGAAGATTTAACGTCAAGTTATTTTCCCTATCGCCGGTAACATTCATCTATGCATAATAAATGATCTAGTAAATTTTCGAACACACCTTATAAAATCTCTTGGAAAATGCCGCTATTTCTTGGGTAATGTTTGGTTTTAACACTAGTGTTTGTAGATCACAGTTTTTTTCTTAAATTAAATAATATCTCATTGATATTATTATAGGTTACAACATAAGCGATAGAATCTAAATAAGTACAAAAACAAAAAGTAACTCATGGCGAGAAACATAGGAGAATGATCAGAGTTCAGATCCAAATCTCCTCCACGTTTATTTAATTTTGTTACATTTCGTTCTTCGAAGAAATCAATTAAAGTCGGCATTTCATTGAACTTCTTTTTGCAGTTATCTGGATTCCCATTGGACGAATACTAAAATCTTCTCCAATCAAAAATCTGTAGTCTTTATAATTCTCGTAATAGGAGCAGGAATTCTAAATATTGTTTCTTCTTGGTAGCCTTTCTAGGCGGACACAATAGTTTGCGGATGTCATGTTTTGGTTTTGATTTTTACATAAGTAGTTTTTTCTTTTATATCCCATCTTTTCATAATGATTAACCTCATGAAAATTAACCTTAAGACTTGCTGGTGTAGAAGAGTAATTTTATAATTTGAAATACCACAGTAGATTACCGTTGAGGAAGGTTTAGAGCTGTGGACTTAAAGTTCTTATCTGGTCGAATACAACGCTTCCAAAAGTAAACTCTATTAATCTACATCCCATATATATATATATATATATATATATATATATATATATTTATATATTTATATATAAGAAAAAAATTTTTCTCGTATCTAGAACATTGATTCCATTCAACTGCTCGAATCATTATGCTAATGATAAAAATTGAAAGAAAAATAGAAATCTAAAAATAGTCAAGATTGTATCGTGTATAAAAATAAAATTGCTGTTTATTATATATCAAGATATATATGTAGAAAAGCGCGTAGTTATTGGTTATAGATAGGCCAATTTGTAAATAAAACAATGATATGGGAGAATTGAAAATAGAATATGGTTGGTATATATTTTAAAAATAATTGTTAATTATTTAGAGTGATAAAATGTTAGAAATTATCTTGTCAGGAAATTATTATTACGCAATCAATTCAGCATGAAAATGTATTTTCATAGGATATGTTGATTATTATATCAACTCTTGCAGACGAAACAGTCAATTGTTACATCTACCTTATTCACCAGATATTCCGTCTTATATCTCGCTCTAACCATTTCATTCGAACCATTTTCATCGATCATCGACTTCTTTGTAATAGCAGCCCTGCAAATGTATTTCGACACTCTTTCAGATTAACCTTAGAGGCGAAAGAAATATATTGTATCAGATAATAAGAGATATATTCTTGCAATATTTTAAAGCATCCTTTTTATTAACTAAGTCTTTTTTAAATTTGGCTTAACATGGACTCCGAACCACGTTCTCGGCATTAAATCTACCGATTGGCGAGTGATCGACTTAGACACCATTCCAGAAGACATTTGGTCGTACCCAGCCTGACTACTGGCATGACTGTTTATGCTTGATTGAAATGTACACTGTTGTACAGCATTTACAAATACATTTACACAGGTAGATATATGAATTAATAATGGATTTGCGGAGACATTTACAACTATAATCACAAACATAAAGTCCTAGCAGGGTTTGAACCCGTGATTATCACAGCAGTACACAACGCGAATTGACAAGCAAAACTAATTAACTGTATGACCTACAGCTACCTTTATGATTCATATTTCACCGTTCGGCTAATAGTTTCCAAAATATCGGCATTGTTCAACGTTTGTAAAATTATTATAAATGTTTATTAAAAAAATATATATTTGTAATTAAATATTTACTGAATTCTAACATATTTTCAGAATGTATTTTTCTCATGTGGTTTTATAAAAGGGAATATTATTTAACTGTTATAGTAACAACGTAAATAGACTATTTTATCTGATATCAACGTTTACTGTCATTGAAATAAATGAGACCATTACAAAATATTAAATAAACAGATAAATAACAAAGTTTTGTTTCAACTATAGAGATATAGTGGGATTAGATTCCCTTCTAAATAATATGGTGTGATCCATATTTTTATCATTAATAAAAAGTTCAAATGCTTTATAATTTTTAATTGATTCCTACCGTTTTACGAAAATAGCGATTTTGTTTTGCAAAACAAGGAGCGACTCAGGAAAACCGATAGGTTTAGTGCTGAAGTGTTGAAGCAATTGATTGAAGAAGATTCCATGCATAATATTTTAATAATTGTCCAAATTATTGAAATTGGGCTCATTAATAGTGGATAGATTCTCAAAAAATCTTGGTATTGATAAAGAAGAACGTAAATTGAGTTTTTTAGGAATTGAAATTCAATGATACTCAATGATGACCGGTCACTTCAATGACAATAGAAAATACAATAATTTTGTATATCATTTTGCTGATATATTAGATCAGAATTGGTCTCTTACATACGTTAATATTAGCGCAGATTCCAAAGACCAATTCTACACACTGAATCAACACCAGTTACAAATTCAATTGGTGATGCCAACATTAAAATGATGGTGTTGATCTACTTTGAAGTTTAGCACTTAAAATGTTGCGGTGTTAAAACCATATGAGACTATAACGAGAGTTCGTTTCCAGTGACTGTTGATGCTCTTAATCTGCATATTGAAGAAATATTTATTGAAATACGATATATAATATGAGAATGCTAGTCTGTTTGAGTCAAAATCTTCAATATTATTATGTGGAACGCAAATTATCAATCCATATTGTGTATTTTCATTAATTTTAAAAACAGATTTTTACCTTACCTTTTTAGTGTTATACTTTTTTACTGATATATTTCTACAAATATAATAATATAACATTATTAATAAACTATACAAAATTAGGAAATTACTAAGGGCTAAGAAATTACTCCTATAGTAATAGTTGATAGTATATGACATTCATATAAATATTATATACGTTGAAACAACTAAATTAGCATGCGTCTATGACCAACACTATTAACAGTAATTTTGGGACTGAAACAAGATTGAAATATTGTAACATACAAAGCCATCAAATCGAATAGAAATCTTATACTGTAAAAATAATGTGGCTTCATTCATTACCAATGCTTGTCATTATATAACTAATGAAGCACGATATTCTGGAAATCTAAAGGATCCACGAAATTATTCATCATAAATCATGAAAGAAGATCACCAAATCACACCATCATGGAAGAAATATAACTACTGAACAATATTTAGGAATTCAAAAGATTGTTGCGAAACAAACTACACTAACTTGTACAAAGGTGTACAAGTGTTACTATTAAATTTAGCTTACTCCAATTCAATTTTAATCGAATAAACACATAGTGATGTATTTAACTCGTATTCATGTTACTTGTGAAGTAGAAATGGCAAGAAATTAATATAAATGAATGAAATTACTAAAATAAGTTAAAAATATAATTTTATAAAATAAATTATATTAGGCGTATCTATCTATCTAAAATATATTATATTGAGAAAAGTTAAATAAGCCCTAGATGACTTCTTCAGGATAAGTCCTTGACGCTGTTCACATGATTGCGTTGCTAAAGTTGAACCACTATTAGAATATTAGTGACTATTTTTCAAACAACTGAAAACAACTCAATTTTGTTTCAAGTTTAGTTCATTATACTCATTAATAGGACGAATGTTTAAATAACGGGGAGTCTATTGCTCTTGCATAGATTTAAAAAAATAATATGACCAAAAGCGAGTATTAAGTTAAAACATATTTTAAACATTATAAATATTTTATTAAAACCTATTATTTTCATTAATTTATGATGGTGAGTGTTTAAGTAATCTTAAAATCTTAAGTCTTCAATAATAGTTAGTAAGTGCGCTTAAAAATGTAGGATATCCTAGCGAGGACGTCCTCAAAACTTATAACAAAAAATTAAAAGTATAACACTTATTCAGCATTTTGATTTTATTTTTTATAACAAAATAGTAATATTTATTTTATTTTTTAAATTCCAAAATAAAACATTCATATAATTGTTAGAGTAATACAACAATTAAATTATATTTTGTCATGTAATACCATTTAACATATTATTTTATGAAATTATAAGAAACATAACATTACTTAACCAGGTAAATTCTTATCGATAATGAGAAATGGATCTTGTACGACTATCCTAAGGGCGAATATTCATGAGAGTATCTCGGTCAGTCGTCAACAACAGTTGCAAGATCCAATATACACGGGTAAAGGGTGCTGTTGTGTATCTGGTGGGATGCAAAAGGAATTATTTATTACGAACGCTTTCAGCAAGGTGGAATGGTTCATACTTAACGCCATATTCATCAAATAAATTATGTGGTTAGCAAAATCACTACTTTATATGAAATAAATTATATGTACCTGGATATATTCAAAACGAAATATGAATGCTTGTATACAATAAACTGGTACACTGCTGATATATGAATGATAAATAAATTGGTCTGTTTCGAAAATTTAGAAGCATCCAGTCAGTAGCGTTTGTATCATTTTGGTGTATGTTTTTAATTGTTTTTAACATAGTTTAAATTCTAACTGCAATATTATATTTTCACTACAATTTTATTTTGATTTTCAGCTTATAAAATATAAAAGCTTCTTATGTATCAAATGATTTAGTTAGGTTTTTAATTGAATAATAAATAAAAACAATAAACATAATAAAAGTTGCGATTAATATAGACTAATCATTTTAAAGTTATAATAATTCGTTTGATGTACTAGAAAATATATTTAATTTAATATTTTCTAATTAATTTGATTTCCAACCAATGAAACCAAATAAACTTCATGATATCTGTGTTCTGATTGTTACTCAGCGATTTTTTATAAAAATAATTTGCGTTTACATAACGAAATGAGGAAAATATTATTTTTAAATGTATTACTCATGATATTTTTATATAGTTTTGCTGTAGTATTGTTTTAGTTTTGTAATAAATTACATCAAACATAGTCTAATTGTCGATGTCATAACACATTTAGGTGAATTTAATCTGATAATGTTATAATAGTTAAGAAAGTATATATTTACATTTTTAGTAAATACTTATTTTATTATGGTATCATTTATATTAATGGTTATAAACGCGTTTATCTGATGATAGTATATTTACGTTGTAACTATAAGAGTTATATTCATGGGAAAAAAACATAGTCTAAAAATACATTAGTATTAAGTAAATATTTTTTAAAATATTTCAGTATCATATCAGCCTTTTAAAATCAACATATTGTACAAGAATAGTGGCAGGAGGTTGTATATATATTGGATTAAAATTAAACAATAGAAAAAAATTATGTTTATTCAATTTTTCAACATTGATATTTTAAAATATGATTGACCTACCGATGTTAATTATTGTCTCATTAATGATATGACAGGAGAATATTTTTCTTTTTGTTTCATTAAGTTTTTATTAATAATATAAATTAAATGATTGAGAACAAGAAGTAAGGTCTAAACAATGTGCAATGAAAAATGTGGTCGCTGTAGCAAAATCATATCTACATCTCCAGGTTTGGCTGCTGCTAAACAACATTTAAAAACTACGTTTTATTTATAATGCGATCATTTAATTTTTCTCAACATTTTATAGTTTATCCCCAAAATTGTTTTAGTTCAATAATAAATAAATATCAACTGTAGTATGTTAACGAATTATATTGGGTTACTATGTAAAGATAATATGGTATCGACGTTATATAATTCGCTTTTGAGTTAATTTTTAATAAAATAAAAATTTAATGCCCGAAAATATTAATTTTAGTTAATTTTTTTATATGTGAGACCTATATAAAATTACTGTTTTTCATAATTAGAAAAACCTTTAACACCAGAACAAATTATTATTTAAAAAATATGTTGTTATTGTTCATTACAATATTTTAATTTAAACTACATTTTTAACACATATAACACACACAACAGAAATAAAAGGTCTTGTTGTGTTTTATTCGTTTTTAAAACATATCGCAGTGTAATTAAAATTCCTATAATTGTTTATACAAATGTTAATATTCAGTTAATCTTTATACCTACAATATTTTAAAATTTTTAGTTTGGAATGTTTTTAAGAGCATGACATAAAAATAGCTTATCTACAATATTTGGTACGTATATATAATATTCTATAAATGTTAAAATTGTTATGTAAATATTTTGGTCAAGAAAGTGAAAATAATGATTTTATCTAATAACATTATGTAATGCTATGAGGCAAAAATGTCTTCAATTTCTAAATTTATTTAGGATATGTACGGGATAATTAATGAACTTTAGTCAGTATTCTTATGAGCTAGTGTTTGATTTTAATTTAAACGAAGACATGGTTTTGAATATATTTATGATAAGTGATTCTTTATTAAGTTCGAATATGAATATGATGATTTGTTGAATGGCGATTTGGTATGCTAAGCTCGAATAGTTAAATCATTAATATAAATATATAATATAATAACAAATATAATAATATGACAGAAAAAAGAAAATAAACATTCTTGTATTATACAAATTACATATATGTTATATATAACAATAATATATAAATATTAAATAGGATAAAATATTTTAATTTATAGTTTAATGAATTTTATAATACAATTCTTACAGTTCCTAATAATATTATTCTTATGGTTACCGATCAATAGGGTAAAGTTTTTGATTATACTATAATATGTTAAAATTAGTAATATATGTTTTGCCGTTTTCCTATAGAGGTTTTTTACGCTTTTTAAACAAACAGGAGAAAGGAAATTATTTATTTATTTAAGCAGTTCCAGTTTTTCGTTAAAATTATTATTTTGTTTTATTATTTGCTACTTAGAAATGATATTGAAAATGATAAACATTCAAAAATATTTTTTTAATACATACATAAGTCGAGATATTTTGGTAATAAGAAAAATTAATTAAAAAAACTGTTAAATATGTCTTATAAACTACTAATAAAGAAATTTTATTTTTAACAATTAACGAAAAAAAAAAAAATAAAAACTTACACAAAATCCCACGAAACGAATGTAAATAGGATAAAATAAAGAGTCGGAAAATCGAAAATTGAATCGCGCGCTTTCTCAATTGCCTAAACGCTTCCAGTCACCATCTCCCAAAAGCACTTCCATTCACCCAGAGCACGGCACTTACAGCGTCTAACCGCTCGTAGAGTCTAGTAATACTCTAACAATCTCATCATTTTGGTACTCCGAAACCCCTAAGTTGTAGGACCACTTTTTATTTGGCAGATCGCAAATTCGTAGGTACCTGACGGGCGTACACCTTGGAGGGGGAAGGGGGAACCGCTAGCCCCCTCTTAGGCCACGGTACAGTTAGCGAAAATCGAGATTTGCAACATGCAACTTTTCAGCCATCCCAAAATTTAAGTGTTCTCGCCGAGATGGACCCTCCACTAATACAGGTCCGCATCGAGCGCATTTATATTGCTATTATCTTAGTATATTACATATATAAGTATCAATGGTTCAATGTTATATATAGTTCCATTTCCTGGCAAAAAAACTGAACCTGAAGCATTACAAAAATTTTATTTTAATTTTAAATTATTCTAGAATACATAATGTTTATTGTATTTTAGAGTTGTTTTTGCATTAAGCAAGGTTTATCCTGTCTTGGCTCCTTGTTTGAGCCCCGAACCAAATTCAGAGGTTATCCCGGAAAACATCCAATCATACACAGCCTGGTTAGTGGCATGGTTGGGATATTTTATTTTTATTTTACAAGAGTGTATGTTTATAGGCCACAATTACAAAAAATCATGGTAATCGAGTGACCATCTCAAAAGCCTTTAGTATTCACATAATTTGATTACATATTTTTACTATAAATAAATATAATATCTATGCTTAAAATATTATTTATGAAAGCGTAATAAGTATACTAAAATTTTTGTAATATATAACGTAAAATTAAAAAGCTAAATATTCAATTCATTTCTGATTTTTTTGTTAAAAAACTTATATTGCTCGATTATTGGATTATATTGACTCTTGTTCTAGAAAACAAGGGGTTAATTATATTAGCAATGGTTATTAATTTTATTATAGCTTCATTGCGAACTCTGATTTAAAAAAACTGATTTAAGTAGGTTAGATTCGATTAGTTGATTTAATTAAATTAATTGATGTAGGTTTTGTGTATTAATTAATATTATTGGATGCTTGTATTCAAAATATCATTTTTTTATTTTAAAATGAACTTTATGGAAAAAATTGGTATAACATATATCTATAAAAATATTTTTCATAATTTTCTACAATTTTTTCCTACTTTTCTGGCAACATGGCGATATCGTGTCGAAAGAACGATATTGGTTTGGCAGCAACCGCTTTTCACACTTCTTCAGTATTTCGAATCAATGTACCAGCTAGACCCCTTGTAGACATCTGCAATGCTAGTTGCATTTCATTTTAAAATTTATTTAATTTAACATATTACATTTTTTCCATTTCAAGCACAGCAAGACTTTATGGTCATGAATATTCCGCTCCTCTGTCGATGGAGGAGACGACTTCCTGGGCTTATTCATGATTTGTGATTGTCGTAGTAGATCCATTTTTCATAGCCGGCCATAACGCACCACAAAACTGCTTGTCAAGTTCTGAAACTGCGGTGTTTAAACGTTTCGAAATGGCATTTCTAGTCAAGTCATGTAAACTTTTGGAAACAGTTGGTTCATCAACTAGTAAGTTGTCTGAAAATCCTTTGAAAATTTGGGCTGACTTTTCATTTAGTAAGTCTTTCAATTCATTGATTTTTCTTTTTTTTTAATCCTCCAGGATGTTTTTTTTACATAAATCCCACTTTAGATCTTTGAAACCGACAAAGCCGACAAAAACAATTAGAATATTGTGAAGCAGCATCACCATAAGTTTCAAAAGGTGTTTGGCGATGGGCTTGGGCAAAAAAATTATTGAAGTAAAACAACAAAAATTATGAATGAAATTTTGAAAGAGTTATGAATTTAGAAAATTCAATTTTAACTCTCATGATTAGTGTCTGTATACGCCGAATAACAATAACGTTCAATGAAAAACTATTATTTTATGTATATAAATATCAAAAGCCTTTGAACATTGATTTTAACATTGATGTTAAATTGTTTAACACTTATTTACATTGGTATTTCACATTTTTACCAAAGATTTTGGTGATCAGAATACTTGCAAGTACCTAATAAAGTAGGGCGATTGTGTAGAAAATATTAATAAACCTGCACATCTAAAATAATATCTTTTAATAATCAGACGATTAAAAATTAATATCTATATTTCTTAATAAATATCTTCTGTTTTTTTTTGTAATTTATTCAGCGTTTAAAAAATAGTGTAGAAAAATGTGTACATGGAATAACATATATTTTTTAATCTGTTGAATTAATGTCGCGAAATAACATCAATTCTGTATACGTCTGTCGTGATTGATGGGTTTGATTTTTGAGAGACTATTTTACTCTAATATAAATTATTTACAGTTATATGCAGCTGGATTTCTATTCCTTAATACACAGGATGGTGTCATTTTCTCTATAAATAATCTTCTATGTACATTTTTAGAAGCATTATAAAATACATTTTTGTGTTAAGCATGATATGTATTAGGCTTGCCATTTTATTTTTTAAATGTTTAATACTTATCAATAGTTTAGCTAAGGTTTTGGATTTCAGGAAATTCGCTCATAATGGAACAAAACTGTGTTCGAATAGGACATGATGAGATATTTAAATAATTGTGTGCCCTATTTCATTATACGTTATAATATTTTAAATTATTGTTAGGCGACAATTAAATTGATGATTAATTTGAGATATAAAGACATTTAGCAGCGATATGGTGTTCTTCTTTTGTTTACTGCATGTATGTATTATATTAGCCAAAAAAACAAGAAATAAAATTGAGGTAGATTTTGATTATGATTATTCCACATTAATACTATTGTAGCGTGGGTACAGATTATTTTGAATTGAGTATACAGATCTGACATCTAATCACTAAATGTGGCAGTTTATTTGCTCAGATTCATACTCAAAAAGCGTTAGTATAATAGAAAAGTAGAACATATTATATATTTTGATATAATAGTATAAGCTTAAACATATAAATAATATACTAAATGTATATTGGTAAAAGTTATACAAAAGCTTTATACACAAAGCAAATAGTAAAGAATATTGTACACTGAAAAGTATTGTATTAAACAATTCTCATTTGAGAAGATATTAACATAGTGAGTGATGAATAATTAATAATTGGTGGCAATATTCCAGATTGGTGAAGGAAAAACGGTATATGAATGCTATATTAACAGTAAATATTGTTTCTAATAGAAATATTTTAATATCTGTAATATGTATTGCAGTTATTTATCTGTAATATTGTATTTCCAATCATCAGTATTACGTATGCATATTGAAGTTAGTAAAACTTGGAAATAATTTCATTAATAGAAATCTCGTTTTTCAACATTTAACCAATGTTATCGAAAGCGATAATAAATATCGATGATACGGTACTGTCTATCGCAATTTCTCTATCTTTTTCTAAAAGCATTGGAGCTAATAGCACTGTCTCTGTCGCACCCCGTGCAAATTTTGATTAGCGCATTGGTCCCCTCTGAAAAGGGTTCCATGCGAAAAAGAAATCTTTCTCGTTTGGTTAGTTCGGTACGATGCCCGGGTCGCCCTTTTGGACAGAGACAAAAGCCCATTGGAGACCGAACGTGGAAAAAAGACGACAATGTGGCCGGTTGAAGATTGACGAAGTACGAAAATATTAATACGACTTTTATGCATGAGCTATTTTAAAGGTCAAGACACTCTTGTGGGGAGTACGTGTTTCGTGTGGGTTGGCAATTTTGTAAAATGTTTGTCCTGTTTGTTTTCTTTTTGATTTGAAAAATACATCAATAAGGAACATGTTCGTTCTTTCCGACATCAAGAATTGTCATTCCAAAAAAAATCTCGAAAATAGTTGCGTTGTTTACAAACAATTTCATGTGAAGATTATCTTAATGAATCACAAATCAAGTCCAAGTCAAGTTATTACGTATAAGATGTACGTCATATACACATAATTTAATTCTATATGTACATAACACATTTTTTAATTTCCATTAGTGAATTTGAGTTTTCATGTTTTTTCTATAATAATAAGTAATTTTATAATTTCCTTTACATTAATTCGGTGTATACTAGTGAATATATAAAATATAAATATATACAATATAGTTATACAAAATATATACAATACAAGTATGTGCCTGGCTATTGGCGTGACTGGGATGGCAGATTTTGCACTCTTGCTTTTAAGATTAATACATTTAGAAATATTTACAACCATGGCCCGATGGGATTCAACCTGTAACAATAGTACTCTTATTCCATAAGGTCCCTTCACGTTGACTACTGAGCTGCCAAGCCGATAAAAAAAAATTGTATTATGTTTTTACAATTTTTGTTTGATTTTTATTAGGCAATCCTAATTATTAGCATTGAAAATAGTTTGATTATATTTTATTTATAATAAATGTTATAATACAAACCTCGCAATTATTTATTTATACATTAAATTATATTATTTTTAAAATTATTTAATTAATATTTTTCGTCTAAATAAGATGGGAATTCACCAAAATCGCCTGATGTTGTGTTGGAATTATAAAAATATAGTCGCAATTAAAAATATCATAGAAAGACGCGTGAATTACATATTGTTTAATTATTTAATAGGTTAATTATAATATTAATAATTATTTATTTTTTACATTTTACTATTAAAATAAATCATATACAACATTATATTATATTTACTATTTAATCTTATATTGTTACACCTGAAAAGCGAAAAATGTAATGCAGACTCATCAGAGATTGGGTGATGTTTATGCTGCTGCCAATTGGTTAAAGTGAATGGCAGTGTTACATTTGGTTTTGTTTGGTTTGTATTCCGAAATATAGATTTTAAAGATGAGCCTCATCTTGGTCAACCGATCGTTGACACAGTTGATGAAATATTTTAAAATATCGAGGTAGACTGATATATTTTACTTTATTTACTACGATTTCGCTACGGGCTACATCTATCGGATATAAAACAATTTTGAATTATTTACATAAGACTGGATGCCAAAAGAAGGTGGACCAGTATTGAACAATAGGCAAGGCGTCGTCTTCCATCACGACAATGTTAGATAAAAAGAAAGAAAGAAATTATTTATCAAGTCTTTTATATTATTTATTCCGGCTTAAAATGGTTTTGAAAATCACTTATTTCAGCGACAGTGATAGAGTTACGATTATACCAGAAATGTTGCAAGATATTATCGGTAAAACGGTAATATATCATTGGTTAGAGTTTATAAGTGAATAAATTTACTTTGATAAACTTAAAAAAACCGAAATTAACTTTTTCACGAAATTACTTTTTTCACAACGCATAAAATTTTATCTTTAGTTTAAATTAAATCAATTTACGCATATTTCATTAGTATACTTATGGATAATTATAAAAAGACATATACAGAGGTTATTACTTTACTAGATTATCAATTTTTAAAGCAATCATACAATATAACGATATGTAGCCTAATTTTTTCATTTAAGTTGTAGATTATCCTGTACATAACATTTATCATATAATTTTCAATATATTCTATAGTTTAATAATCGTATAATTAATTATTATAGGCTATAATTAATCAATATTTATATCGTATGGTATGGACATACCCAAGTCAATTAAGAATGAAATTATTCAAACAATAAGATAAATTGTTATTAGAAAGAATAATAGAATTCGTAAAAACATAAAAGCGTTATAAATATTTTTTTAATTAAAACTGGGCTCTAGTTATTAATTAGTTGTAAATAAGTATGTAATATTAGAAACAACTTAAGAAAGAAATTGTTCAATAATTAAATTATTTAAATCATAAAACTACTATTTTATTTTAAAATAATTAATACATTACAACAAATCAATTAATTTTTACATAAGTATTTTTCGTTATTTTATGAGATGTTGGTCTGTAATTTAAATAATAATATATAACTAATGAGTAATTTAAATGTAATTTACAAATATAAAATAATTTATAAAAAACAAGTTACATTTAATTATTTCCTAATTACTAATTTCATATTAATTGAATATGTAATATTAGTATTAACAGTTTAAAACATTATTGTGTAATTAATTATTAAACAATTTTAAAAATTATTTCATTCTAATATTGGAAATGACGAAATCGAAGAATGTGCAGCCATTTTAAATAATTTATTTCATCTGCTATCGATTCAGATAAATTCTAAATTAGAATCTATAGTTTGAGACAATGCCAGTTATACTCCAAATCAGAGAAAACCACCCCGAAAGATCTAATTATTTCATTAAGCAAAAAATCCGGGGCCGCATCCCAGAAAACCAGATGTTCTATCCGCGATAATAAAACTTTCCTTTACGCAAATTTCATAAAACTCCGCCCGAATCTCCCTAATGAAAGTGAAAAACCCAAGGGCATGCCGAGCCCGCCCCTCGCGTCCTCACCGCCACAGCTACCGCCCTCACCCCGCCGTCTATCGTCGAACCCCGTCACCTGCCCCTCGCGCCGCTCGCCCTCTTCTTCTCCACGCACTTTTCCCTCATTTTCTTTGCATTTCCCGGGCCAGCTAGCGCGCGGTGCTTAGTTTTAAAACTTAAATTTCGTAGGGAAGAATGTCTTAGTTACACAAAATCAATAAAGCTAGAAAGCTTTCGAGGGAACGAACTACATTTTAAAATACTCCCCGTCTTGCCAAGAAAGAATCTTTATGAGATGGTGGGGTTGCTTTGGAAATTTTTCGGTACAGTCTGACGAACAAGATCCTTGAATTCTGATAATACGCCTATTAATTAGTTAATTAATTACTGATAAAATGTTTTGATAAAAAAAGATACAAATCAAATTTTTTATTGTTGGTTCTTTGCACGTTTACCAAATTATAACATTAACATTTTTGTTATTTAATTCGAATTAATATTATTTTTGTTATGGTTAGATGCTTCATGTTATCTACTTTTATCTACTATTATTATTATTGAACTACCTTTTTATAATTTAATCTTACTGTCTTAATTAACCTTATTATTTAGGTTCTTCTCTTTCATTTTTATGTTGATATAAATATAATGTTAATATAATTAATATTGTCTTTGCCAATTATTGATCTCAGGTTCTGACAAATCACTAACAATTTAAATTTAGGTACATCATAAATTATTTGTTCTTTTGTCGTATTAAATAGTTGTTTATTGAATTATTTGTATTAGTAATAAGCCTATTAATTAGTTAATTAATTATTGATAAAAGGTTTCGATAAAAAAAATATACATATAAACTTTTTTATTGTTGTTTACTTGCACATTTATGAAATTATAACATTACTATTTTTGTTATTTCGTTTTAATTAAGATTATTTTCATTAAGGTTGAGATGCTAAGTTACCTGCTTTTATCTAATTATTGAGTTACCTTTGTATAATTACGTCTTATTGTCTTAATTAATCTTATTATTTACGTTTTTGCCTTTTATATTTTTATTGATATAAATTTATCTTTATCAGTTATTGATATCCGATTTTGATAGACCACTAACAATTTAAATTTAGGTACATCACAAATCGATATTAGTAATACGCCTATTAATTAGTTAATTAATTGCCGATAAAAAGTTTCGATAAAAAAGGTACAAATCAACTTTTATTGTTGGTTATTTACACATTTACCGAATTATACCGTTACCATTGCTGTTATTTTATTTTAATTAAGATTATATTCATTAAGTGAGTATATAATTTACCTTTATACGTTAATTTACTTTACCATATATATTCTATTATTTATAAATTTACTATTTATAAACCTTTTCTTAATTAGATGTAATTGTCTTAATTAATTTATTATTTATGTTTTTGCCTTTCATATTTTTATTAATATAAATTTATTTTTATCAGTTATTGATATCAGATTTTAAAAGATCACTAACAATTTAAATTTAGGTACATCTTATTAATTATAATTATATTATTATTATAATTATATCTTATTAATCTTAATTAATTATACATTTATCATATTAAAGAGTTGTGTAATGAATTATTTATTTCGTTGTTGATCAAAAGATTTGATAAAAAATATACAAATTTTTTTTAGTGTTGGTTATTTTCACTTTTACCAAATTATAACACTAATATTTCTGTTATTTAATTTTAATTAATATTATTTTTATTATGGTTTGAGAAGCTTCTTGTTACCTGCCTTTATTTATTTATTGAGTTACCTATTTAATTTCATTTTATTGCCTTAAATAATAAATAATAATAATGATAATAAGATTTCGATAGATCATTAATAATTTAAATTTAAGTTACACCATTAATTATTTATCATTTGCCATATTTAGTAGTTATGTATTTGTAATATTTATTTCTTTATTTTTCTATGTTTTTAATTTATATTTGAAATAATGTATAATGTATAAATGATCCCAGTCACGCTACTAACCAGGCTGGGTAAAACAGGATGTCTTCTAAAGTTGATGATTTCTAAAGTTGGTCACTCGCCAGTCAGTAGGCTTAATGCTGAGGACCGTGTTCGTTAAACTTTAGGCCCAGTCCAGATAAACCCATAGCTGGTAAAAGGAGACTTTAATATATATATATATATATATATATATATATATATATATATATATATATATATATATATATATATATATATAAAACAGTTGAAAAAAAATACTCTTTCAAATATAATTAAAAAATATTCACGAACATTTATTATTACAAAAATATAATTACTTAATTACTGTTGTTTAATATTTTTCGAATTAATTTTAATTATTTTGAATCATGGAATTAAATATTACAGTGCTTGAGAAATTCGTATTAGATATTATTTGAAAAATATTTAAAATAATTTTAAAACCTATTTCATTCAATAAATGAATGTGTTTTGAAGTATAAAATAATATATACAAAATAAGTAGGAAGAAAATGCTATTAAAACGAAATAAAACAAAACAAAACCAGAGAATATATTAATTAACTTAATCTTTTTATTATAGAATAAAATATTTTTTAATAAACAATATTAAAATGTATATATTCATTAAACATTATATTTAAAGGATTTATCTAAAAAAAGACATAAGAACAAAATAATGAGAATTAAAGTAAAGGAATTATTTCTTATATTTATTCAGTTATTACTTTTTGATGAATTTGAAAAATGTTTTACCAAATCACCTGTATATTTATAAAAGTCATCTCAATTTATATAGTGTATGATATAAAAATTATATTATATAACTCATAATTTTTGTGAAAATAAATCATTTGTAAAGATTGGCTGATTGAGAAAATATTGACATAAATAATTAATTGGTTAGTAATATATACTCAAAATATTTGCATTCCTACTATTCACACATATTGATAAAAAATATGACAACTAAAAAATCACAAAACAGCATCAATATATTAAATAATATAGAGGTTCTTCAGGGAAGAAATAATGTATGTAACTTTTATATATATTTTATTAAACAATACATTTATTTTCTAGTCTTCTTCTTTTTCATGTGAGTCAAAATTTCTATGCTCAAGTAATAATAATTAGAAGCAATAACATATTTTTTTATTCAAGAGAGTGCTTTACATAATGGTAGTTAATTTTAAATATTTTCAGGTACATATGAACACGAATTAATGCGATATGTTGTTTATGTTGAAAAATATTGTTGAATTAATGACTCAATTTTTATTTCTTATAGAGAGAAAACGAACTTTTGTTCAAATATCATTCATAATCAATTCACATTGAAATTTATTAATATACCGTCTCAATAATTAATTCATCATTTTCGGTAGCAATTTTCATTTGGTTAATATATAAATATAGTACTTTCCGCCAACGTTGCTTTGTTGACGAATACTTTTAGGGTAATACAACAAAAACGTGTATTATTATTTTTATGTAAAATTAGTAACAAAGTAAAAAATGTGTTCGAATTTATTGTATGTTATAATATAATGACATATCGACTTTAAATGTATAACTATGATCACTGTCGCTTGGTTATCTCGGAAAGGATTTTATGAAACCTGCAACATAATCTGGAATGTCGAGTAATTGATGTACACAGCTGATCAAGTAAATTATGAATTAGCTGATAGCCGATCAAAGATGAATGTGTTAATGGTTTACGACTGTTGGTTCTGATTAAGTTCAGTAAATATAAAAGTTTTGATAAACTGACATATTATTAGTTAGGCTGAGAATATTTCAATTGACATGGACTTTTTCTGATACTCCACGATGGATAGAGTAGGTATGGGTAGGTAGGTGAAAAAATAGATTGTTTCTTTATTTAAAATGACCAATATGTGTAACCATAATCGGTGCCATACATATTTGATAGTTTTTTACGGTACCATAGATCTGAGGGGCCTAAGTTTCAATAATTCTGTCGTCTTGACTTTAAGGGCATCGAAATAAGGATACATTACTCCACAACATCTCCCGATTTGGCACATGACCCAAGTTTGGCGAGTCCAGATATTCTATTTTTATAAACATCATATTACACATCATTTTTATTGTAAATAAAAAGGAAGGAAATAAATATTGACAATATTTTGAAATAACACATTTTATTTAAAAAATTATTGAATAAAATGAAATAATAAAAATAATTTCTATATGCTTTTCTATTTTTATAAAAACACCAAATTTAAATAAATTTACATATTTGAACAATTAAGAACTCCAAGAACCATGTACATAAACATTACCATAAAATCGTTTAGATCAAACACAGCCAATATAGTTAAAACCAAACGAAAAAGCCACCACTATATATGAAACCAGTAAAATTTTCCTAAAAATTTCCAAATATTATCGCTACTATTCTTGATCCACAAACACCATTAATGAATTGACTACCTCGAGCTTTCGATTAACATATTATACATTTACTAGCCTAAAACGAATGGATGATCGTACTTTATAGCTGAAAGACATTTCAGTCAAGATATCATTATTTTTACAAACTTATATACTCTTGTATAATAATTCATTGCATTTCCCTTGTTATTAGATCATTAGGGTGTCGTTGATAGTTTTATATTTTGTTTATTTGATCCAGGTTTACTTTTGTTAGCAATTTTAATTATTTCAAAGTATCACTATACACTGTTCTTACATCTTAGTAAAATGCTATCTAATTTCTTCTTTCCTGAATTTCATATTCTTCGACTTTTACTTTCAACAAATTCTAGTTATATTTTATCTGTAAAATAAAATTGAAATCATTACTAAAATATATTACGTTTAAAATAAATATCTAATTATTACCAATTATGCAGTTATTGCTAGTATTATTGATGAACAAGCTTCAGTAATGACTTGACTACTTACAACACAACAAGAATCATTTTCTTCTCTGTTCTTGTTATCATTAAATTTAGGCATACGTTGATACCTAATCCAGGTTGTTGTAAACGTTGTGTTATAAATTTGACAGCTAGAATTCCCACTATAAATAAAATTGATGCTGGATTGGATTTTATAAATTTTAAAAACCTTACATTCTGCATTTACCCTTGTTATTCCATATTTTAACATCAATGTATGTTAGACCACCAAGAATATATACAACAATACAACAATTTAATTATTATTATTATAGAATTATTATTGTAACACAAAATCTAAATATTCTATATTTTGTTATGGTTTTGATCTGATCGACTCGAAAAGAATGGACCGCCATTAGAAAAGGAGGACAATATAGTTTATTATTTTTTATGGTTTATTCTATGCCGGAGAGCGCACATGCGCATTATAAATCCGAAGATGTTGTGGAGTAATGTATTCTATCGAAATATTGCAGCTAGTTGGCGTAAACTTCTAACTTAAATAAAAACAAACGCAAGTAAAGTAAGTTTAGTGAAGTAAAATCACGTCACCTTTATGAGAGAAGCTCTTTATCATGGTGTCCACTGTGTTACACGTAGCGTCGTTGTACTGAATCCACGTGTCGCCTCAGTCATATTTTGCTATTGAATCTCGTGTGGATTGGTATGGATCGTGTGGACAATATATGGCAATAATGTTTGTTAGTTTAAACACTCATCTAACATGACATTAGAAACATCACGTTAGACTAAAAGCAAAATACATTAGAACCAAAATAAAACAACTATACTGGTTAGTCGGAAGATACCCTCAACTTGATCTAAAATCAAAAAAGTTGATCTATGATACAATTATAAAACCAATTTGGACCTAACGGGTGCAAATATGGGGTTGCACTAAAAATTCAAATCAACTAGTCATACTTTCTTACCAATACCTATCGCTACGTAACCAAAAAAGAACTGCACGATGACCTGGAAAGCAAATCTGGGATAGCTATGGATTTGAATTAAATTCAACGAGAAATCATCTGAGCCATGCCAGTAATTAAGTTGGATAAAACCGGATATATTCTTGTATAGTAACAGTCAGTAGATTTAGAGCCAAAGACCGTGGTTTGAAAACATGTTAGTAAGCCCAGTCCAGATAACGTATAATTGGTAAATAGAAAAGAAAAAGTAAAAAGAAATAGAAAGTATTTGCAGGGTTTGGTAAAGATATATTTAACTGTAAGAGGTTAAAATATATATTCTATTCAACTTTAGATCTTCATTAATAAACAAGAATATTTTAAACATTTTAGAATATGTTTGAAGGATATACAATAATATTAAATATAGTATTATTTTTCGCCTACTACTTCTTTCTTTCCCTGTACCTACATATCCTTTTAAGGAGCGAAAAGGGCGGGGTGACTAGTTAGTACAGGCCGTTGAGAAATATTATTGAATGTTGATTGATTTGTAAAGCCTTAAATTGTCATTGTAAAATTTGTTATACTATTAATGAAATAATGAATTTGACGGTTGAAGTCAAATAACAGTCATTGTAATTTTGAATTATTGTAATCACCTTTTACATTATAAACTATAAATATAACATTAATTAAATTCGAAATTGTTCATATTATATTCCTTTTAAATAAATAAATGAAAAATAACAGTTTCTAAGAAAAGTATATATTCTTGTTTCATTTCATTTATTTATTTATTAGTTTATGTGAAGTTACTTAATTTGGAAAAAATACTAATGTTAAAATGTGATTATGTAACATTTTAGTTGATAATATTGTTTAAATATAAATTATAGAAACCTATATTTACATTTTAATTCATTCATTTATGATCTAACAAACTATATTATACAATGTCAATTTTTATAATATTATAATATTTAACAATAATATAGAAACATTTACATTACAGATCATATGTGATACATTGTATAGAGATTTATCTCATTTGAAATAATAAAATAAAGAAGTTAAATATTAGGATGTATTTTGTAAGTATGAATATAAACAACTTTTAAACAAATTACCAACTGCTAAATTCGATGGTTTTTAACATTTCTCTGATTGGAGTTGGCCATGAAAGGTATGATATTATAAGCTGCTGAAATCCAATGAAACTGTTACTGCAGATGTCAATCGATGTCAAACTGAACAAATGAGTGATGTATTGTAAAGACCAAGCAATAGCTAATGACAAACGTAAAATCATTCTCTTGTACAACAATGGTCGGTCATATGTCTCAAGAGTTTCGGGGGCTCTACCCTTGCAGTTCGAATGGGAAGTTCTGCTGCACCCAGTGTACTCACCAGATATGGCGCCTTCCGATTACCACTTTTTCAGATCGATACAGCACGGCTTGCCTGGTGCAAGGTTTCTGAAATGCTGAAGAAGTGCGGAAGTGGAAATTGGTCTGCCAATCCAAGCCAAAAAGTTCGGCTAAATGATGACCCCGATTCGCTATGCAACTTTCGGCTCTTTTTAAGGAATTTTTGATGACATCCTGCAACATCTGAGGCTGAATTTCTTCAATTTAATGACGAATATTATCTTTGAGATGTTGAATCTTTTGGGGCTTATTCACATAAACTTTTGTTTTTAAAAAACCCCGTAAGAAAAAGTCTGGTGGTGTTAAATCCGGAGATCTGGCTGGCTATGCTAAATCGCCACTTCGCGAAATTAATCTTGGAAAAACGTCATTCAATATAGTCAAATCAAAATAGTAGCGGGACTTTTGCCCCACCTGTTATATATAGAATCAATAGAATCATAGTATATATCTTAAGATTGATTGGCGTTTACTTCGTAGTTTCTATAAGCACATGATAATCATCGTATTTACCTTTATCTCTTTTTTTGGTTTTACTTCATTTTATTTTTCGTCATAAATAAAAACTAAAATAGTAAATATAATAACTTGGGTTTATATGCAAATAGTATCGTAATATTTTGATTTAAAATATTATATAACGTAAACATGTAGAATTATATTTCGTGGTTGTAATATTGTCCGTGTACTTTCGGGAATTAATTTTAAATCACTGTTTCAAAATATTGTATACGAGTTCAAAACCGAAAACAGGTATATGAAATATCTGATTTCTTTTCAAAGGGGCGGATTTTTTTCAAAGATTCCAACATGAATATCAAATTAATTTCGAGGCAATATTGAAATGGAATTTGCCTGGAAATGATTTAATGTTTATGTTGCAAACGATAGAAAAAATTCTGAGGCTGTCCGTAAATGAGAGATCGGATTTTTGATGTTGTTTTCTCGTTTTTTAATAAGGTAAATTTGATTTTGTCGGTTATAATAAAAAAATATATATTTAATGACAAAATTGATCATTAATGATGTCCTGTAACATAGCATTCCAATGTTTCTTTCAATTGTACAGTCCCCATCAAACAGCATCCATTTTAGTGCAATTTTGTTTGGTTGAATATAAAATAACAATAATTTGTGTTATAAAATACTATATAAAAATTTAGCTTTCCTATATAAACTTAAAGAGTAGCCAATAAATTAACTGGAACATTTTACATATTTTTTTATTATTCTTTATGCTACATTTTTATTTAAATTGACGATATTATTATTACATAATTTAGATACCGTTATGGCTTGCGTGGTATTTTGATCAGTGATATCTATTGATGAGTAGTATCAATGTATTAAACGGCTAAACAAACTCACCTATTTGTTAAATTTGATAGTTTTGGCATTTCCTTACATAACTTAATCATCAAAGCCCATCAAACACTTTTGTGAAGTGGTGATGAATTATATCCTAATTGTCGGATTTGGTTTTAAAGAATTGGTTGGAAATTGGCGATTTTGCTGTTAATGACAATAAGTATATTGGTAAACTTCTTGAACGAAAAATTCCTTACGATGAGAAAAAGTTAAAAGGAGGTAAAATGATTATCACACGACTGAAAGTGTATTTTCTAACTGTTTAACATTGCCTGCCAGGCGAAAAATAATAGATTTCTGTAACATATTGTCACTGATCATAGTGCCTTCTTATTAACGCTTGATGAAATTGATGCAACATGGCTTGGAAAAAGCAGAAGAAGTCAATATCGTTCTTTCGACTTGTACCTCCATGTTATATACAAAACATAATAACTAACTTAGCTTTTCACAACGTTATATTCTAGTGAAGTATCTGAATTTACAAAGTAACCATGTTTTATTTTAGTTAAATCTATATTTGAAATTTTGTAAACAAATATTAACCATATGAACCAGTCGATTATATTATTAAGTTATAGTTTGTTCAAATATTGAATATATTGATTGCTTTATCTTAACTATACATTATAATATTTATTATGATCATGCTAATGAAGTCATCTGCTTGTAAGGTTGTCACTAAGATTAGGATTAATAAGCATTTGATAAGCTTTTCAATAGAGATAGTAGCTGTTTTCTAAAACTTAACTCTTTCCAGACTTTACCGTGAGACGTTTTTGCTCATGCAGAAGCTTTGAATAACATGCTATAGTTTTTTTGTCATTACATCTTTATTATAAACACTTAGTACAATCTTACTACTTTTCATTTGTACTTGGATTAATTCACAAGACGAGTGCAAGAAAATCTATCAATATCCTCAATTATAAAATTATAATAACTTATAGCTATAGTTTACACTAAAGGTATACACTTTATATAATTTCGTATGGTTTGGTTCGCTTCAATCTCCTGATATCCTGCGCACTGTGCGGAGTTGTATTGCTCCCACGTTATAGTATGATTTAGTAATCTTCTTTCGTGTTTCAAGGCAAAATCTTGGAAAACCTCGCAAATCCATTTGATTTCCAGGTTCTGCAATTCTTCGTTGGTTACGTAGCGATAGGCATTGGACCAGTTGATTTGAATTTTTAGTGCAACCCCATATTTGCACACCATAGGTCCAGATTGGCTTTATAATTGTCTCATAAATCAACCTCTTTGATTTTAGATCAAGTAGAGAGTATCTTCCGACTAACCAGTATAGTTGTTTTATTTTGGTTCTAATGTGTTTTGCTTTTTGTCTAACGTGATCTTTATCATAAATTGAAATTACATAAACAATATCATATATCTTCATTTGGTGGCCATAAACAACTTGAATCTAAACCATATTACATATTACTGTTATTTTATTTAAAATTATCATTACCTTATCAGTGACGTTGTTAAATTTAGTTTGTATAAAAGTAACCAAACTAAAATTGCATTGTATACCAAAGATTTCACGTTCAGTAGAATTAATGATTGTTATAAAAATCATTTAAACTTAATTATTGCTTAAAAAAATAATTCCATTAATTCATTTGAATTTCAATCTGTATAATATGGTACCAAGCATACCAATAAGCAAATAATCGTAATTAAAATGAACCTGAAATAATCCTCAAGATAAAGTGATTGTATCCGTGAGAACAGATGTTCAACTGTTGTGTAAGGTATTGATTTTGATTTGCAAAATAACGAACGATCCGGGTAGCTCATCAAGTTCAGTGATGAAGAAATGGAGGAAACTCGCGATTGTATCAAGTATTTAAAGAATTATACAAATAGATTTGTCTTATCAACAGTAGACAATTTTCCCCCTTGTGAATTGAAAAGTTAGGTAATAAGGGTGATTTAATTGTTTGTTATTTCAACATATTGTATTAGAAAGGTATTTTTGTAATGAATTTTAGCTGCTGCTGCTGAAAAATAGGTCTACAAAAACAACGAAACCATGTGCAAAGAAATTGCAAGTCCGGTGAACCGTCAATTATAACGCGAAATATCATCGGGCCCAAATCATGAAATGGTAAGACCATATGAAACCATAACTTATAATTGGAATCAACTACAGTTAATTCCTAAATTAACAAATTAAGGTACTAGTAATTAAGCCTACCCACTAGTAAACTTCAACAGGTAAAATATCAGAAAGCATTCGCTCTTATTTAGGATGACGGATCTACAAACTTGTCTATAGACTATTATAAACATAATTTAAAAACATCAGGGGGGGGAGGCGAATCTGAGATTACCTTAGCAGTAGAAAAACCATCCTAGGCCATGAGCCAGTTCGCTGTTAGCAGAAATCAAGAGTTAAAATTATGTTTTCCAATGGCCTTTGCCAGAATGGATTTATTCTAAATTTAATCTCAAAAAGAGTCCTACTAATCTTACTTCTTTTTTTACGCTGTTCAATCAGCATGATACAATTTTGCAAACTGACGTTTTTAGTTTATTTTTTTAAAACTGAGCTATAAAAGTTCAATTTTGAAATGGTGGAAAAAAATATTACTTTTTGCAACATATATCATATGACATATTCCTTGTTATTTATGTAATATATTTCTTACTTTGATATTCATAAGCTGAAGTAAAACTTATAGGAAAAACTATTCAAAGTTGCTTTATACAAAATTATAGTCAACTGCCAACGTCATTTTAAAGTAAAAAAGACCTGAATTTCCAAAGCATTATCAAATGTCCACATAATTATGTACGATAATGACATTAAAGGCTTCTGGTTATTGTGGTGAATAAGATTAATCACAAATATACTTTATGATATGAATCTTCAAAAACAGTTGTACTAAATGGGACAAATAATAATTTACCTAATAATATATTATCACACCAGTTCTATTAAAATTAAAGTTGCATAAAAACTGATATTGTAAAAGTTGAAGTGTTGTAATAAAGGCGTTGTGTATTTTAGCAATAGCAGAACTTATTATGTTTTGCAATAACAGTTAGGGATCCATGATGTATATTTATCTGTCACTTTTAATTTTACGCAACAGCTTTCAGAAAATAAAAAAAGCGGAAGAATGTTTGAATTTTAAATTAGAACTTTGCTTTCTACAAAAAAGGTTTTTAAAATTATTTGTGTAACAAATATATGAATAATTCATCAAGCGAATCTCGATTTTTCTTTGTCATATATTAAAGAATATACGTATTATAGCACATCAGAACATAGGAATATTTCGAGAGCGTAGACTTCATATATATCTCATTAATGGTAATAGTACTTTCGGTTTCGGATGGACACGGAAAAGCATTAGTTGATATGTTGACCTGGAGTATGGGGAACACATGTATCCACCAGCCAAAGTTTAATTTCATTTCATTTTATTTCAAGATGGCTTCCACCCCGTTAACAAAAAAATTAATGGTGGATCGCTGCTTTATTATAAACAAAAATGATATAATAATAAAACATATAAAACAATATAAACTGATGTGATTTTGTAACTTCCTTTCAAGTTTTACAGATAAATAATGGATAACTTCGCGTACCCATTTCATTTTAAAATCATGCGTATTCTTCGATGGTTATGCAACCATAACCACTGATACTTTAATCAAAGCTTACTTGCGATAAACGTTATAAATGGGTTTCTTTGATTTTAGATTATCTTTCAACTAACTAGTATAGTTGTTTAATTTTGAGTTTGATCAGTTTAGCTTTTTGTTTACCATGATGTTTCCATTTTAAAATACTCTTAAGATGAATGCCCATGTATTTTGGATTAACACAGAATGTTTTAGGTATCAGATTTAACAGTTCTTTAAAATATCAATCCAGAGTTCTCCGAAATCGATATATCTCTCATTTGGTGCAACCGTTTCTAAATATTTGGATGATGCAAAACTGAGTTATAGGTCCTTCTTTCCTTTGCGCATGTTCAAATTTTCAAGACGCTGAGCATTATAATTTCATAACTGTTGTAAGATTGAAAACCACTCTTTGAAAACCTTTGTAGCAATAGCTGTATTTTGTGTCTTATAAAAGACACGACATCGTCGCCAAGAATACTACGAATTGATTTCCGCCTTTTACAAATATTTTCTTATTATTGAATGCATTCTTTGTCAGTTTTCATCAACTTTGCTATTCTTAGGGATTATGTAATTCAAGTAGTTCAATCCTTTTAAACCCACAAAGGTCGATCCTGAATATTATTAGGAATATATTTTAAGCTAAAAGAATCTAAACATTAAGTAACAGTGATAATATTTCTAAATATTAAAATCACTCCATATATTATTTCTCATGAAGGCCATGCACCCATTCGTTGGATCAAAACGACTTGAAGTATTAACGCAAACTTGGTTTTCCGAGTGTTGCTGCTTTCGTTTTAAATTAGTATTAAATGTCAATACATTACTAAATATTTTGTATTAAATACTACCTAATTTATAATTTAATAAATGAAGACTTTTTCATATTGGCTTAATGTTTATTTATCGTTATATATGATATTATTCGTGTTTTGTTCATACAATTTATATTAAATTAAATGGTCGTACCAAAAATGGTACCACTATTGTTCAGGATAATAGTTTATCCTAATATTAATGAGAATATAAATCTTACTACAACACTTTCTATCGTGATATTTAAATGAATTTCTTAACTTTAAAAGAAAAAGTTAGTTTATATGTTTATATATTATTTAATAACTTTTTTGCTTTATTTGAATATCAGTGAATATCTGGATGTAGAAAGATTTATTATTTTCAATATTCGAGATTTGATTAAATCACTAAGACGACGTATATTTTTTTAGATTTTTTATTTAAATTTAGTAAATTTAGTTTTTATCAACTTT
This sequence comes from Rhynchophorus ferrugineus, assembly GCF_030347505.1. Taxonomy (NCBI): domain Eukaryota; kingdom Metazoa; phylum Arthropoda; class Insecta; order Coleoptera; family Curculionidae; genus Rhynchophorus; species Rhynchophorus ferrugineus. The sequence continues at coordinate 51,622,007 of NW_027472580.1, forward strand.
GCAAATCTATGAACAACAAATTGTAATTGTATTTTACAGTCGAGTAACATAGGATCTGCCTCAATAATTTTCAGAATTACCTCTTTTTCAGACAGTTTATTGCCGATAAATATATAAACACACAATGCTTCCTAAAGTAGGTAGTTAGGTGTCACATATTAGGTGTATACATAAGTTTTTTTTTAATTTGAAACTTTGGTGTAAAAAATCCCTACAATGTATTTTATTCAAAGTATTGTTCATCAATAGCCGCTAGTTTTTACCGTTTTTCACGCAATTTATGAATTAAATTTCAAGTTGGTCCCACCAAATGCTAATAATTAGCTTGGAGACATGGATATTCAATTTTGACGTTCATGTTGAGGCATAGTCAGATGGTCCCCGTGATTTATTTCGCTTTAGATTATCATAATGGATTCACTTTTCAACACAAATAATAATTCGATGCAAGAAACCTTTCGGATTTTAAAGTTGAAGCAGTATTTCACACATGACCAAATGCCTCTCAATGTCTATCGGCTTCAATCCATACGGCACAAAATATCCAAACTTCTGGATCATTTGCATGTTATTTAAGCGATTGAAAATGGTTTCCTGTTACAATTCTGCATATGATTCTTGCGTTTTTACATCATTATTGAGTAGCGTTTTCTTGTCCACCACTTTTAAAACATCGAAACCCGTATTCACTTGTTGAGATCGCGATGGAGCATGGTTGCTCTAAGCTTCATAAAGAATTCGGTGAACTTTAGCCTACTTATAATTGAAGTTAAAAGTAAAACTTTTCGCAAATATAATTGATTTAATTGACTAACATCCTTTTAGGTTCTGAAAACAAGAAATCAAGAATAAAGAACTCAAGACCACGCTGCAAAAGAAAGAACTTGCTTATGGTAAGAGCTGTATACCATTATGGCAGTATCACCCTCATTTCACCACGTCTAAACTTAGCATACCAACCCTTGATGGTTAATTTTCCTGGAGCAGTTTCCGGAAATTCGGCATGAAGCCAAGTTTTTGCTTCAACTCTATATTTTCCTTTCAAAAAGCAATATTTTCTCAACACATGAAATTCCTTTTTATCAATTTTTTTCACAATAACAAAAGTTGCTTCACTCAAAATGCTATAATTCATAAACTAATGATCCGACAGCTGGCAAATTTATACACACATCTTTTGAGGGTTAGCGCTAACTAAAAAACATATGGATTTAATTCTAGTATTACCATCTATGTGTCAGGCCGGGGACTTTTCAATTGACCCGTTACACTTTTAATTATAAATTGATTTATTACTACTTTTCATTTTTACTACGATCAATTCACAAGCAAGATGACTGTGGACTATATATATCAGTATGTATTTCCAAAATTAAATTTAAATTAGACTAACTTAAGTTAATAGCGAGGCATAACCTTGTACTGGTTTGTGTAGCTTGTCCACTGGTAAGTGTATTGTAAACACGTTGATGTGATTTAGTACATTTCTTTCAGGTTTTGCGGCGAAATCTTGGATAACTTCATGGATTCATTTGATTTCAAGGTCATCATGCAGATCCTCGTTAGATACGTAACTAATCAAAGAACTTTATTTTGGCAGCATTCTATTACTAGTGATGATGATTTGCAGAGCGCAACCTATGTACACCCCAGAAGTCTAGACTTTATTATTGACTGACAAATCAATCTCGTTTCATGTTAATTCTGATTCAATTTCGTTCATTTCAACCTCTTTCTAGTTTTAGGTGAAGTTTGTATAGATAAAAATCTTCTGACTGATCAGTACAATCCTCTCGTATGGCTCTGAAACTTGGATACTGTTACACTTGGATACTAACATCTGTAAGCTTGAGATCCTTCAAATGTGATGCTTAAGGCAAATTCTACATCTTTATCTCTCAGATCGTATCAGAAATGAGATCATCCGTTTGAGATAAGATAATCAGTGCACAATTGAGGAGAAAATTCAGAGGTGTAGATTACAATGGATTAGACATGTCAGTCGAATGAAGGGCGAACGAGTTCCTGACAAATTTCTGGGGCGAAATCGACCTTTTGAGTGGAAGACGCAGCGAACAGTTTCGAAAAAGACATGGACATTACTGGATTAATACATCAGTATCTTTTCCCAATATTCCCCTAGGCTTTGATGTTTTAGTACATCCAAATTGGTTTTATGATTGACTGACAAAAAAAAAACCTCTTTAATTTTTGGCCGAGTCTTTATGTTCCGACTAATCACTAAAGTCGCTTGACTTTGAGTCTCATCTTTTTGTCTAACATGATGTTTCCAATATAAATTACTATCGAGATGGATGATGGTGTATATAGCTGATAATGCTTAAGGAATTGAGTACCGCTAAAGTAATATATTTAGGTTTCTGTTTTATTTATATTTAGTTATTTTTTCAGTTTCTAGTCCATATGTAGATTTTATTGACGGCTATTTGTAGATTTTCTATTGCTACAGAGAGATAAATATATTTTGTCATATTGGTAGGTAAAATTAATGTTGCTAATGTAATGGCCAAGAACATCTTTATTATAGAGTCTATGAGTGTGGTGGTATAGAGTAAGTTATATTACTGAAGAAGATAATAGCATGTTTTGTTTCATTTATTAGTTAATCTTTTTCGGTAATTTTTTTTATTATAAGACTATTGTAGTATTAATACATTTATGTTGTTATATTGGTTATAAGTGCATGGATCGATTAAGGCTTATTGATGTAGACCTGCGACTTTGCGACAGAATTACGCGCGATTGCAGCACCATCTTGTTGGCTAATTCACGTCAGCTCTTCGAGTCTCGAGAAATAACCATAAATGTCTGCAGAATGTCCATTTTGGCGTACCCTAATTTGTGGTTTGCTGAAACCGCATATCGTAAACGTTCATATCGTTTAAATTCGTTTAAAAAAATCACCTATTAGAGCTCCTTGAGATAGTACGTACGAATCAGACTGATCGAAAATCCGCACCAAACAATAACTTTTTGTGCATAAATGAAGTCTACTATTGAACCCTGAGTCAATCATGCTTATTATATTATAATACACCATATTATTGCCTAGAACTTCTTAGTCTAGCTATTAAGTAATATCTAGAATCTACATCAGTTCAGTTTAATTCAACGTAACAAGCAATGGAATGTATTATCAGATAATTACTATTTATATGAAATTAATTATTACCGATTAACGTAATTTTGAAATTAAATCTTTAAACTATTTAGACTTTGTGCTGATCTAACATGCATTTAATTTTTCACGCGATAAACAAATATTATCAGTCGACGAGCAAAAGAAATATTCAAAATTTCTATAAATAATATATCTTATCAAAAATAATAATATTTTGTTAAATAAAATAAACATCATTTTAAACATTTTTATCATGACACAATTAATGAACGTATTTAGAAGCATAAAAAAATTGACTTTGATAGTTATGTTGCAAAAATCACCTTGGATACACATACATTCTTTCTATTCGCTAAATTTTTCCACTTTTCACGCAATCGTTATGGATTTGGAAAATGTTCGCTTTCTATGATATTCATTTATGGCTGACTTTGTTTTCCATTCAGAAGGTTTGCTACAAATTGCAATCTGCATTCAAATTTGTCCATCAACTGTGTACTCATTATATTGGCTTAAATATCGTATTATAATTCATGCAAGATTCATTCGTTCATGCATTTTGCATATATATTGCAGTGTTCAAGTCTTGGAGCCATACAGAAGTGTTGATTTATTATACCAGAAGTTTTTTTTATACCAGGATAAACTTTTGTGAGTTTAGTTCTGATTGCAATATAAAAAAACCGAAAACTTCTACAGCTTCATATACTGGCTTTCTTGAACTGGCTTAATGCTTTAGTCGTGGATGCTATTTTCTTCTTATGTATTACTAATCCCAAATATTTGAATTCCTGTAGTTGCAGTTTACAATCTAATTTATGTCAGTTGCAAATTCTTTGGCCTTTTTTAAATTAATTATTAATCCTTAATATCTATATAAAAGAATATATTGAATATATAAATTAATCAATAATTTTATAGCCTTATATTGAATACAGTGTTTCTTTGAAATACTTTTCGCAAAATTGCATAAACTGCTATATTGAAAAGCATCTCCTTACTGAATACCGGTTAGGACCTTAAATGAATTTGGAAAATAGCATTGGTACGCATCTAATGGAACCATCGTATGATGCCTGAAGAAGTTCTAAAATTCTCTAAAGAAAGTATAAATTGAAGGCCAGTATGCATTCGAACGCAGAAAGAAAATAAATATGATTAAAGATCTACAACAATCTAGAACAGTAATTCACTCTAAATCCTGCCTATTTGGCTTGTTTTTTTAGCGAGCTTTGCCTTTTCTGACAATTGGTGGGATACTTATTTTCTTATAGTTTTTGGAGTGTATTTCTTTCAATATTGGAACAATTATTGCTTTTTTAAGTATTAGAGGAGATGCTAAACCTGTAGAGCTATATGAAGAACTGTTGTATTCAACGTTTGAGAACGAAGGTACCGTTTCGATTGGCAACTTCTACTTTATTCAAAACAGTCTCCTAAATCACTATACCGCTCATTCTAATGCTCTTCGTAACATCTCGATGCCCATTTGTAGAACGATCAGATCAAATCTATGTTTCATTTACAGAGATATACCGAAGTATCCTTCTTTTATACTTTACAGCTTTAAAAACCGTCAGTGAGTGTTATTGTTGACTACACATTTCGAGAAAAACTTACGTACTTATAATTTGCATGTGAAATTATAAAAACTTTTATTTACGATTTTCAAAAACTACTGATATTTATAAGTTTTGTTTTTATAAGTGTAGGAAAGCATTGGTTAACCAATAGCAATATTTATTAAACAATAATATTTATTATATAATTTCCTAATTTTATTATATCAGATTAAGATTAATGTCAATAGCTAGATTTATTACTTATCAAAAACGAAGGAACTATAGATCAGAAATAAAATATATGGATATCCTAAAATCCCAACGAGAAAAGACAGAAATACAACTAATTAACCAAACCCAGAGACACTGAGGTTTGGGTTAATTGGTTAATTAATGTTGAGAAAATGATTAGGCTTATTATGATTTGCTAAAAAAACAGTAATAAGCTCTAATAATGTTTATTTGTTTTACTTTAATATTGATTATTCCGTTTACAAGTAAAAATAGAAATAGAAGTTTTATAATGTTAGAAAAATATTGCAATGTGTTGTTATCAAGAGTGTAATATCTTGTTATCAAAAATATAATATTTTAAATAAATATTTTTATCTGATAAATTTAACAGGAGAATTTAAAATATGGAAATATAAATCGAATTTTATCGGTGGTAAAAAAAACCTATTCAACAATTAAATAAAATCGTTAAAACGCACAGACACATGTGAGTTGGAATTGCAATAACCCCAGGCTAATGCATGTCCAATATTCAGTATCGCATAGCAATAAGTGTATCAAATATTGTCCTTTATTTATTAAATATTTTATGAATTTTCAAGTTATGAAAATGAGATAATTGTGATTAAAATATTAATGCCATATTTACACTATAACTGTCTAAAAAATTTAGTTGACAAAAGTCGTAGTACTTATAATATATATATATACATATATATATATATATATATATATATATATATATATATATATATATTTATTATATATCCTTCAATGCATGATTAAAACCAATCAATGATAGTCTGTAGTGGTTTGTAGTAGATTATAACTTTCTTATCTCAACAAATACACAAAATTAATTTGTAACTGATGTTGAGAGTTCTCCCACCTTAATCGACGACTTTTTATGCTTGGTATTGCTTTGATATTTTTAATTTTTATTATCGATGATAATCCGATGCAATGATTTCTTTGTTTTAAAGTGAAAAAATGATCAGAATATATGCAAGCCTCTAATATTATACTTTATTTTCGTTATTGCTGAATTAAATGCTCAGTATAGATCCTGAGCTACACAGATATACTGCAATGATTTCTTCGTTTTTTTTCTTGGGACCATTACATTATTTATAAAAGAACACTTCTTAATGTACATAGATTTTATTAAGTCACTCTTAAAAATAGCTGGTTTCGAGGGGAATAGATTGGAGAAAGAACATGGAAATATTGTATATCTATAGAAATATCTTTGGAAAATGTTATGAATCTTATCAATATATCAACTAAGATGAATGAACATCAAGATAATAATAATAACTCGATACAAAGAAAGATAATGTAAATATAGATAAATATTAGTTGCTTGCATGTACTCTGGTATTTTTTTTACTTGAATCGATCTGAAAAAGTGGTAAGCGGAAGGCTATATGTCTGGTATTATAGGTGCGACAGAACTTCTCATTTGAGCTGCAGTAATGCACCCTTCATAACTCTTCCATTGTGAGATCGATCATTGTCATTGAAGAGGTTGACTTTACGTCTGTTGTTGCTAGTCTTTTGTGCAGTATGTTAGTTCATCGTGTCGTTCAGCTTTTCAACTGATGTCGGTAGGCATCTCAGTAACTTCAGTTTTAGTTCCTCGTAATATATTACGAGATATATGCTATACCTGCTCTTACATATTGCTAGTTCCACCAAATGTACACCAATATTTTACTGTGTTAATGTGCATGGTTCTCTTAGACTCACCAATACATTTTTGAGTTTAGGAATTTTATAATATATTATTTTCATCGTCAGTTACAGCACGTCACAGAAAACACCTTTACATGTGGTAGAAATTGTATTTCGATTTTGATCTTTCCCATCACATGGAAGTGTTTAAAAACAGTTGATTAATCAATTGGTAAAGTTACAATTGCTTAGTTTTTAAACCTTTTTTATCCCTAGGCTCATTTTACCAATGACACCAAGATCAGCACACCATTACACCAAAATGGACTATTAGAAACTATTAGAGAGACGACGACTATTAGGAGTAGAATGACCATACATTTTAAAAATTTATTGATGGACTTCGTCACAATGAATGAATTCGGCGAATAACTCAATAATACTAAATAGACAACTATTATTTATTTATTAAGATTTGCCAAAACCATAGAATTTTACGGTTAAATAGTTTAATATATGGTTACATGAATATTTCGCATTTTCACCAATAGATATCGTTGATAAAAATACATACAAACACCTAATGTGTTTCAGTTGTCATAGAGTGCTTACTATTTGGATGATGAAAATATGTTAGTAGTATCAATGGAGAGAGCTGTGTGGGGAGGAATGGAGTGGGGGATACTGGTACAACATAACTTACAACAAAATATTAAAATATTTCTCACATATAGCTATTAGTAATTTAATGTTTTAAAATATTCTATTATTATCTTGATTGTTCTAATAATTATGTAAGTTATTTTATAATTAATATAATTATATATAAATATAGTTGATATTGAATTATCTTAACAAGAGTATCTTTAAATTGGTGGAAACCAAATCAATTTACTTAATACCTGCGAATACCTGCTATTTTAGGAGGTTTTTTTCAAAATTGTGAAAAAAGAAATTTTATGCTATATAGAATAGGTTTGCTTTAAAAAACAGTGTTATAAAATTATATATTATATATTATAAAATTAAAAAAATATATTATAACATTTTAATATTGTTACATTATATTTACTTTATTAATAATAATGAATAATTGTAACAATTAATCCAGTTTAGATAAGAGTTTTTTAAATGAAAATATACAAAAAACGTAAACATGCAAAAAATCGTTTAAATGATTTCCTTGTCATCTTGGGATGTAAAGTGTATTTTAAAATACATATGTTATTATGGTTGCTTAACTTTAACGCATTAAGACTTAATGATTATGCAAATTTAATTTTTTTAAAATAACCATTTTGTAAAATTATTTCAGCACTTGTGCTATGCTTGTCTCATACTCGTGTTATCGATGTATTTTTATTATTTAGTTTAAACTTTTCATCCAATATCTTATTTTTGGAGACGGAAAAAAAGCGGTCTTTTATAAGTTCAATAGGTTACACGTTCATATTTTAACTAATGAAATTGTATCACATAACAAGGGTTCCTGTTTTTCCAATATTTTTTATTATATTATTATTTTTATTATATTATATTTATAGTATTTCCAATATTAATTACGTTTACTGCAAATATCGTAAGAGGTGTTCTAATGAATGGAAAAAAGTCTCAACTGTTGTTGGTTGGAGTTGCTGGCCTGTTGGTTTCTCAACAAGAGGTAGAACATCGATGTGGTTATTAACAGAACATTTGAGGTTAAATTATTATATAGAATCAAGCTAATAGAGTATCCTTATATATCATAATGAAAACGAATAAATATTAGGTGCTTGTATTTATTTTGATTTGATTTGGTCTTGTTTATATATTGATACAAGTACAACAGAACAATAGTAATAGATTAATTTGTATATTAATATAAGATGCAATTAAATTAATACTTTGATCGGTTTCAATGATTTCAAACTCTCCAAGAATTCAAATGTACTATAGAAAGCCTACAGCATACTTCAGATGTTTACTGACGCCAACTGAACAAATTGAACGACTCATTGTTGCAAAAGAGATCAACAATACCGAATAATAAGCGTAATGTCATCATCTTGCATGAGAACACTAGACTACACGTTGAAAGAGTTGCGGAGGTTTTAGGTGACACACCCACACCCAGTTTTAAAGTGAAAACATGATCAGAATATATGCATGCCTGTAATATTATACTTTATTTTCATTATTGCTGAATTAAATGCTCAGTATAGATCCTGAGCTACACAGATATACTGGTTAGTATACATATATTGTAAGGTTTTCCTGATTTTTCATTTATCAGGATATCATAGTTGATCACAATATTTTGATAATGAATTATTAAATATCCATCGCGAACTAAAAATAGTACTAAGCTAGTGCTATAAAGAATTAAGAATATTAAAAATTACCATTAAGGAAATTCTAGTGTTTGCACATATTTCATTAGGTTAAAAATATAATTCTGTGCATTTGCGCATTCCAAAAAAAAAGTGTTATCCGATTGGCCAAAAATTAAATCTATAATTTTGACTTAGAAGTGAATCTTAAGCTCAATAGGTCAACGGCTACTGTAAACATTTATGCTGATTATATTGCAATGCAACATCGGTACAGAAAAAATAGACTCTAAGGTTAAAAGGACATCTCTAATGAGGGTAATGCTTAAAGTGTGTGATAAGAAAAAAATTGTAATGTCGCCAATTTCTATGTGGATATTCGATATTATCGTTTACGTAGTTACAGCAAAAGTATAAGATATACTAATCGATTATCTCGAAATATATTTTTAAAGCTTAATTTTTAAAAATAAATTATTTTTTATCGAGCTTCAAATATCATATATATTTATTTTACTACTTAACTAATTAACTTCACCACTCAGAGAATTTGGTAAAATGTATTCCATTACTACATCATATGGTTTGGTAATCGGGAGAAGTAATATCTGGTAAGTACTGCGAAGTAGTGTCCTGTTGCGGCCCTGATCACTTGGTCGGATTTGTATTAAATTGTAAATAATTTTTTTATGTTTTTGTAATTTCCAAAAGCAAAAATATGTGAAATTAAATCAGTACTAATCAAAAGTATTAAACTGTATTATTTACACCAAGAAAAAGAAAAACATCCTAAAATTAGAATAAATGATGTTTAAATATCATAGTGGTAGGTAGTAGAACTCTTTGTTATTCCAACATTTGCAACATGCTTGATACTCAGAGATTTGTTATTGTCAAATCTACACTGTAAGAAATAAATAGTTTTAATATTGAACAAACTTGGGGAATTGCAAAATTCGACAAGGAAAATAATCTCAGTCACGCCAGTAACCAATCTGAGTAAACCAGAAATTTTCTAGGATGATTTCTGAGTCGGTCACTCGCTAGTCGGTTGACTAAATGTTGAGGATCGCGCCACATCCACATCAGTACAGATAAACTCTAGTTGGTACAAAGGTGGCTTAAAAATATGATAAATTGGGAAATATTGAAAAAATACGTTGATTTTGGTCGCAAAATAATTTGGACGCCCATTTTTATCTTGATAATTAAGTAAATATTATAAAGTTGTACCGAAATAGTCGTAACGGGAAGTTACTGTTTGATGCAATATTATAGTAAAATAATGTACTAAATGACAATACTGACTTTGAAATGAACCTAAAATTTTTAAGAAAATGGTGCTCATACCAGCCATCAAAAATCCAGTTTTTATGTGTTAATCTTGATTTGTGGTTTAAGAAATTTTTTTGCCATACTTCTTGGCCGGTTTGCTATTGAACTATTTTAAGAATCAATTTTATTCCACATATACACCAGCAGATTTACTATTTGTTATTATTGTTCCATATTTTGTAATTTCTAAATCAAACTACTTTATTCATTTTTAACATAATACAGGCTAAAACTAATGATATAGTTATTTAGTAGTTTTCGATCAAAAATCATATTTTTTAATGAATTACCTAATTAATACTAACATTTTATTAATATTTTGGTGAATTATGAATAAAATTCAACCTTATTGAGACTAATATATAGTTACTAGCCGTTTTGTTTTGCAAAATAAATTAATTTGTTATTAGTCGCAATTAACTTCCAACAATCCCTAAAAGTTTTTTTATCTATGGTCTTGAAAGTTTTTGAGGAAATGTACATCAGGAGCCTTGAACGTCAGTTTGGATTTCATAACAAGCATATACCATAGAATAAATACGTAGATTAATAAGCCAAATATTAATAATTATAGACCTAAATGCTAAAGGATAATGCTCCGCTGCATTCCTGGATATGGAATAGAATTTTGATAGTGTGGCATGCCTACAGTAGCATGTTATTAATTTTAGCGGTTGAAAATCTACAGCTGCTATAATTTTTTTAAAGATAAACAGTTTAGTATATGACAAGATGAAGAACATACATTTATGTACTACATCTAATATATTCAATTCTACAAGGCAGTGTATACTGTTGGTCTTGTATACTGCTGATTTACCCACATGTGAATCTTCGAATCCCACATATACAGAATTTATGATAAAATTATATATAGGAATGATATAATATGATTTTTGGTAATTTTGAATTAGTTTTGGCTGACAAAAAGGTTGGCAAATAAGTGTTTGATAGGATCAAAAGGGCATGTTGCTTTAAAATAATAATTAATTATCAATATTGTGAACATCTTATAGTAATAATAATATAGTAATAATACAGGAATTCGCCCACCTTAGATTATTAAAAATCTTTAAACCCTAGATAACACAGTTTTTATATAAGGTTTCACATGTTAGGCCCTAAGCTGGGAACGGTTCGAAGAATTTATTTTCGCTTTTCTATATTAATCAATCTGCTTCTAGGAAGATGGTAGCTAACGCTCAATAATGGATAATACTGATAATGTAATAAATCAATCAAATAACGTGATACAAGGATTAAAATTGTTACGAAGTCTGTTAAACATAGAAAAACCTGTCGAAACTATTCGAGCGTGTTCGGTAAGTGTAAAGTTTTATTGGTTAAGAAAACTAAAAATAAAAATTAATTATGACCGCAATGTTCTAATCAAAATAAATAACTCGCGACTTATTGCAACTGGATTATAAAAATATCGCATACAAACGCGGAATGTTCCATCTATAATTTAGAATTAAAAAGCCATGTTGCAATTGTTGTTACTGGCTATTTTTACGCTAATTAAATGTTATTCTTATTTGATAATGGAGAAAAATCGGTTAATAAACAGCGAAATAGTTTGAAGGTTATCTAAGGCAAAATAGGCGAATAACAAAGATAGTCCGTGGAATAAATAAAACGTGTGATACAGAATATTATTACTCAGACCATCAAGTGTTGTGACTGGTTTGCATGAAGGAGATGCTTTGTTTTCGATATTCTTATTGCTTATATTGACACTATTCTTAGTGGCATTGGGACTTTAATTATTTGCATATTGCAGTCTTTCTCCTTTTTTGCTATTGTCAATATTTACAATATACCTAATAAAATATGTGGTCCCTGTCTCTAGACAGGTTTTTTAAATCAATTAGTATTGTGCTGGCATACACCATACTTCGGTAGTAAGCAATAACGTTAAAAAAAATTGATTTCGTTTATGCGAATTGTTGCAAATTTTTAGTTGATGAATTTTGCGGAGAAATAAAAAAAAATACAATGAAATGAATTAGATTGGGGATAATTATGAACTATACAACATTATAATTATTTCAAATAATATTTTAAAAATTAACGACCAAAAATTTCTTATAAAAATATATTCACTTCAACATATGCACTGGATAACCTTATCACATACGATATTTCATACATTTATTATTATTTATTATTTTTCTTTTTATATATTTTAAAGTCTCCTTTTAACAATTATGGGTTCATCTGGACTGGGCCTAAAGTTTAACGTGGGCTCCGAACCACGGTCTTCAGCATTAAGCCTACCTACTGGCAAGTGACCAACTTTAGAAATTATCCTAGAAGACATCCGGTCTTACCCAGCCTGGTTACTGGCGCGACTGGGATCGTTTTCCTTGTCAGATTTCTTACACTCTTGCCTAGACCAATCACACATTTTAAAAAATTACAAACATACATCTACGACCATGCCACAGCAGGATTCGAACTCGTGGCTATCGCAACAGTACGAGAACCGTCCTATCGCCTTTTCCACTGTGCCACCAAGCCGGCTATTATCATTTATTAAATACTTGGTTGGAAGATGCCTTTTTTTCGAAATGTTTATACTTTTAGTGAATAAATTAATATTTAGAAGCAGTTTTTAATCAATTCCTGTGATTGTCAAAGACAGAAGAAGAAGAAGAGTTAGGAGCTGAAATTTATCGTTTATAGTTATTAATATATATCTGTTTCTCATATCAGTCTTTATCGGCCCATACTTTGATAATCACATCAAATTTTAATTCCCATTAAGAAACATTATGTCTGAGTATAGAAAATATAGAGACTCGGCATTTTAAATTATAATAATATTCGTAATAATTACATTCATAATAACATTAATAGATAATATTCGTAATATTTGTAATATTCTATTTGTAACAATCGCCCCAATGTCAGAATGTGGATATTTTAAAAAATATTGACATATCGGCTTTGAGAATTCTTTTAACGACGACAGTGGGAGAATCATCAAAAATATTAAGTTTTTTAAAAAAATTATATTTTACTTCACAATACTCTAGTTTTAATATGCATATTTTGCTACAAAATTGGGATGTGATATTGGTAGAAATCTGAAATTTAAGTTCGATATTCTATTTTATAAATATCAATACTTTTTAGAAAAATAATATCAAAATATATATCGATATATTAATATTAATATTTCGATCAAAAAGAACGACACAAAATGCATCATATAGCTGTCTTTAATAAAATTATAAATCTTATTTATCTTATTTATTGTAATACCCTAAATCCTATGTATTGTAAAAATGTCAAAAATAGCTAAAAATCCAATTGATTTTACAATATTTACTTTCTGTTGCTCAGTTTGAGTGTGTTTATCCGGCATTGTTTCATTGTCTCATTACTTGTAAATTTAAGTAATATAAAAAATATAAATAAAAATGAGGCTGTATGTGCGATTAAAAACGTCTAAAGACAAATAATACGTGCAGTGTCAACTGTTCGTGATAAATCAAAACAATTAGAAAAACAAAAGTGAATATTATAACTTACGGTCGTCGGAGAATTTTTACTGTATCTTGAACATGTTAAAGGAGACGTAACAGTTTTAGCGCGAATGCCCGGACAATTCGGTGCTCACTAAAAAACTATTTGACTTTTTTTTAGAATGTTTTGTTAATAGATAGAACCAACGTATGAACATATGGGTCTAGTTGGCGATGTACGAGCGAACTGTTTATTGATAAAATTTTGGGCATGTTTTGAATGTTCGGATTTTGATATGTTGTGGTAGGTTAACAATGTATATTGTTTATATTCGTTATGTCTGCGGTGTCTTATTTTGCTCTGTAATTGATGTAGGTCGAACGATGTCTGATTGTGATTTAGTTTGACTAGAAATAAATGTTAAATAAGTTGCTAACTTTAGTTACTTATTAAATGTTCCATAGATTATTTATTAAAATCATTATGACAGGAAAAATATGGAATATTTGGTTTTACCGGCATATTATTAGGCCATGTCTAGTATATTTGTAAATATTAACATTTTAACTTGTATTTTATTTAATAGGTAGGACAAAACTTGTTTCATTTTGATTTTATAAATGTCTGAAAATAATAGTCACATATCTGTAATAATATTAGACCTATAAATCAGTTTTAACGGTGTTTTTTAATTTACAACTTTATTGTGAACAATCGAATGACTTATATATCGGCACAAATAGTCATCAGAAGTAGGAATGTTTGTACATTACGGAGGTGGAGTATTTATTTCAATATTTCCAAGTATGTTTTCAATGGATTTGCAACATATATTTGAGCGTTGTCATGCTAAAGAATAACATTGTTGACATCTTACACGTATTTCGGTCGATTTTCGCGAAGTGTTCGGCTTTAAAGAATCAATTATAATAAATAGCGATCCCCATTGGTGGTTTTATTAGGTCTTTGCAGCTTATAGTATACTACATCAAGTTGATCTCACTAAATACAGAATATTAGTTTTGATACATGGATATTCGGCTTTAGTGTTGATGTTGATACATGACCAGGTGGTTCCCATAATGTTTTCGCTTTGAATGATTGTAATGGATCCATTTTTCATCTCTATTACCAATACGATACAAAAAACCTATTATATTTTTGCGTTTAAGCAGCATTTCACCTATGACCAAACGCCTTTCAATATCTCTTGTTTTTAATTCATGACGCCCAAAATATCCAAGGTTTTGGATCATTTTCATGTTCCTTAAGCGATTGGAAATGGTTTCTTGTGTCACTCACAATAATTATGCATATTCTTCTTGCATTTTACATGGATCATCATTGAGTGATGCCTTCAAATCTTCATCTTTTCTTTTGTGGCTTTCCAGGACGCCATTTACATTCGGCGTCAGAATGTCGAAAACGATAGAGGACTGTATGTCATAAAATTCACACATTACTCGATGGCCTACAGTCGCCTTTTCTAAATTGAAATAAAAAGTGTTAAAAAGTACCTACAAAAACGATTTACTCTGTACATGTTTAAACATTTTCAATATACTGAACATTTATTGTTCATGTTTCGACAAAATGACGCATACTGAAAACTTAGGCCTGCTAGAAAGAGTTCTACATGAAGTTAGTTATAAATGTACCCGATGCAATTTAATCTGTAGCAAAATCTGTTCTAAATCCTTGAAAATTAATTTACAGAACTGATATATATTCAATATATATTCAATGAAGCCTCAATATGCGTTTGACAGGTAACAATTTATAGAATATCTTAGATGAGAAAAAAAAATCTCTAATCAATTATTGAAAAGAAGTCTATTAAATTATTAAATATAATAATAGACTAACATATTTTATCACTCGGACTATGGAACTAAATAACGCTCATAGATTAGTTCTGAACCCTTTTAATAAAATGGATACCAAAAGAAGATTTATGAAAATAACTCATAATCCATATGAATTTGCAGCTAAAAATGAATGGACGGGGTTTCCATTTGTTAATCGCAGCTGAAACAAAGCGAGTCTAACAATTATTGAAACGAATGAATGTTCAAAGTGGCGTTCAAAAGTTGCTGAAATAATAAAATTGAATTGAATTAAAAATGACAAATATCGTGGATGTAGTCAGAAAAGTTTCGCAAACAGTTCCAAAGTTCTCAATGTCAACAAGGAAGGTGATGTTGCCAAGATGACCAAATCAATAATTTGGCTCTTTTCTTTAAAAAATTAATACGAATGAAATAGTCTATATCAAAACATTGCTAGTGTTGATTACACATACAACTTTAATAAAAATTGAGAGACGTATAGCTCGGACCCTGCCCCGTCTGACTAACAAAACATATATCTGATTGCTGAATGCTATCTTAAGGCTGTAAAACTGACTTCAAAATAAATTTGAGAAAGCCTCTTGACTCAGTTTTTCGCTCATAAGTTATACAGTGATCCAATAAAGGTAATCGATCAAAACGAGGCGTCACTGATTAGAATTTGGAGTATGTATAAATTAATTCATCTTGAAAACATGAAAATGCATCTTTAAATATATTAATATTATATTATTAAGTTATACTGTAGACTGTACTTAAAAAGTGTCCAGCGTACATAACAAAAATATGTTTATTTAACAAAAAAACTTATAATAAAAATAAATTAATACTATTTTATTAATAACTCTCTTTTCTTTTCATATTCTTTCCAATTTCTATATATTTATTGTAGAAGTATTTATATTCTCGAAGGGAGTATTTGTTTTAGATGGGGCTTATCCATTAGAGCTAAATATCTACATAGATTCAACATATGAGGTTTGTAAACAAATATGTATTGTGGCTTATATTGGGCTTGCTCTTACTCAGTATTCAGCTGATTTGATGTTACATTGATTCTTGGATCTTAATAGATTTTGTAGATAGGCTGCTTTGTCAAGTTCATAGTGTTTACAGATTTTTAGTCGCTATGAGCAGCTTTCACTCTTTTCTAGCCACACATCTTTTTCATTTTGATTCCCTTGTATTATGGTCGATCTATATTTTATTGATTTTCACATTTAATGATAATTAATACACTTTTTCATGTCCTTGAACACTTCTCCTCGTAACATTTTTTCCATATTAATTGATTACTATTCCACTGTATGTCCGGTTGTTTAAAAAAAAACACGCGATCATCTGCTTTGCTCATTAATTACTTTCTCGAATTTGGATCTCCTTCGAAGAACCATACCGTGGATTGTTGTTTAATTTGGGACTTATACACATTAATCCAAGATTCGTCACCTGTGTTTGTTATGCACAGCTTTTGATGCATCGTGAATGAACTTATTTGCACCAATTGACACAAGTACTTTTTGAAATTTTGGAAATTATGCGAGATCCTACTTGAACAAATTGTTTTCACAGCTAAATGTTCATGCATTAGCTTATTGATACTCGTCATTCTAATGTCCAAGGATAACTTATTCTTACAGTAAGTTACATACGGAGCGAACTACTGTCACGTTTAAATTCATTATACTAATATTTCACAATTTAGATTAAAGTCTAAGTAAATTGATTAATGGACCACCGCCTCGATAGTTCGCGTCAAAATTCATCGTACGAAAATGTTCATAAGTGAACTCCATTTTTCAATTAGGCAGAACTATCAAGTCACTATAAATAACACAAGTTCTGTTTAGATGACAAAACGTTTTGAAGAAGGTTATGGTTGAAAAGGCTAAATTTCTAATTATAAACGTCACATTGATTCTCATAACATGTATAACACTTATAATATCTCTTAGATAATATGTAAAAAACATTTATTCTGGCTTTCCATATACATCATAAATCATTTAAATATATTATACGGTTTAAAATCACTTTAACGGAATTTATTTATTTGTATACCTAATAAAAGGATTCTAATTTATATCACAAACTTTAAGAAGTGAGCTATATAATTAGCTTTAATATTATAACCATGAAGTAAGATGTGATGACTAAGATGTTATGCAAATGTATATGAGCTTCATTGATGGTTTCTGTCAAAATTCTTGGTTCAGAAAATTCAATGAAAATATAATAAATGAAAAAAATGAAATAACAGCAATAAATATAGGTTATCTGTTGTTTTGTATGTGGAAGTGGAATAACTTGAACGATGGACTTTATAGCTACGGAAGACCTTGATTCATGCGCCATTTCATAAATCTTTCAGTTTATTCTATACACTAAAAACACTATAAAACAATAAACTATATATGATGATTATGATGTCAAAGTAATTCTAGGATGATTAGAAGGAAATAAAACTGTAAAAACACGTGGTGCGTAGAAATACGTCCATTCTAATGCACTCTTAAATTTTCACACGAAAAATCCTTTAATAAACACCTGCAGCAGATAAAAAAATTAAATAGAGAATTTGTTTTTATCTACGAGAGTCAAAGCTCTTTATGATGGCTGATATAACAATTATTTATACTTTATCTAAAAGTGGATTTGATACGATTGTTACCATTTTAAAATTGTAATTGCATAAATAAATTGCAAGATATAAATAAATCTAAATATAATTAATATTTTCTATAATTTATTTAAAGTTTCCAACTTACGAACTAGGATTTATCTAGACTAGACCTATTGCTTAACGTGAGCTCTGAACGGAATTCTCAGAGACTATCTCGAATTTTTGATAAAATCTGATTCAAAAACAGTCTTTCAGAAAATGTAGTATGCAATTTAGAATACTAATGGAATACTATGCGATCTTTAAAACATAACAATTACTAAGTACGTGTCATTTGTTACTGTTTATTTTGGTTGCATAGTTCCAAACAGCCTTCTGAATTGTCAATACGTTCTTGTTATCGGTTAAAGTCGTTTCGATTTTGAGCAAACACGGCTAACATTGAATACAGCTGTTTCCTTAACAAATGTTCATGCCAACTGACAAATAGTGCTAATACACTGCCTTCCGATATCTTGAACTCTTTGATGTCTTACACAACTTACATCGCACAATTTTTTTATGTCGCCTCGAAAATTTTTCCCTGCAAGGGTAATGTTTAATCAAGAATCGGAGTAATGTTTAGTACATTGTTTTCTGGACAAAATTATTATGCCTAGGAATTGATTGAGGAAATCTGGTGCAATTTATATATATTATAAGTTTTTGTTTGGTAACACAGCGACATCGTGTCGAAGAGACGATGTTGGTTTGACAACGATCATCATCTATCCATGTTTGTATGATGTCTGCATTTTTAACCAAGCTATGCTATATCTAACTAATCTTTTCTACGACAATATGTTCAGTTTGTTCAATTGCCGTCGGAAGATGTTTGCAGTACGATTTATTTAGGTTTAGGTAGTTCGTAATACAACTTGTTGATCTTACCATATGTACAGCACTACTTTATGACTATGTATATGTCGCCCCGGTGTTAATTTCGATGGCTTTCCTGAACTAACCTATGCCCTTAGGTTCTTGAGATTGTCGTTGTAGATCCACGCTTTATCCCCATGAACAACACGCTACAGAAAACTCATCTTTTTTCCTTGAAAGTAATGAATCCGTTCAAAATCTCATTTACAGTCATTGCTAACCAATCTGAAAGCTCTTTGAAAGTCTGAGTTGGATTTCTGCTTGCAATTTATTGTTTTTAGTTTCTTGGGCCGTTTTATGTAATTGATATAACAATCACCACTTTTAAATCGCTGAAGCCAATACCGAAAATTGCGATATAGCAGCGCAATATATTTATACATTTCTAAAAGTATTTGATGGGCTGCGGTAGTGGAATTGCTTAAATCAAGTAATAACGAATGTAATTCGAACGAACGCCATGTCATTTCGATATTTGCAATATTACATAGATTAGTGTTGTCAGACAAGTTAGTATCAAGTATTCTGTCTAAAAAATAGGTCCTTTTATATTCGAACAATATTATGAAATACTGAAAAAATCTGCAAATTTATAGAATTATGGGATAATCTAAAGGTAAATATTATGAGATGGTGTTTTAAACTAGGACTATTTCAGAAATAATTCAATTGAGTACATTAGTCATATTTCAGACTAAATTGTGAGAATACTCAATGGATTTTATTCAGATTATTATATTCATTATTATATTCAGAAGATAGTAAAAAGTTTGTTTCTGTCGCTATTTGATAATGACAGAAAAATAAAAATGTATATCAATATTACACAGCAATAATGAATTGAGAAAATTTTGCAATTTGGAAAAAAAAATTCTGTTGTTTAATATAGCCCTTATAATTAATTATTGGATAATTTTTGGGGTTGAAATGCTTGTCTATTTAGAGAATTCTGTAGATTTGGTTTTCTGCTATAGCTATTTGTGCATAGTAGACTTTAAATTGAGTGGAAGGGATCTTCAACATTCTATACAAATTGGCCGGCACTTGTGTACTCGTTGATGCGGGTAAGCGGTTAAAGGGCTCGTCTCTGGGCATGGATGCTTGTAGATGAAATATAATACGAAATGCTGGTACCTAAAATTACTATTCACATTTCATTTCTATATACATATATTTTATAAAACGGTATAAAAATGTTGTTGGAGGCATTCTGAACTAATATTGTATGTATTTTTGTTTTTTGATATATTTTAACGTATCTTTACGTAGACTTCTAATAATTGTGATCGACATTAAGCTTGTCGACTCACCAGCGACTAACTCGGAGACCATCTCAGAATACATCAGATTTTACCTAGTCTGGTTATTGGCATAACTGAGATCATTCGTCTCTGGGCATGGATGCTTGTAGATGAAATATAATACGAAATGCTGGTATCTAAGATTACTATTCACATTTCATTTCTATATTTATATATTTTATAAAACGGTATAAAAACGTTGTTGGAGGCATTCTGAACTAATATTGTATGCATTTTTGTTTTTTTGACATATTTTAACGTATCTTTACGTGAACTTCTAATAAGTGTGATCGACACTAACGACTAACCAGCGACTAACTCGGAGACCATCTCAGAATACATCAGATTTTCCTAGTCTGGTTATTGGCATAACTGAGATCATTCGTCTCTGGGCATGGATGCTTGTAGATGAAATATAATACGAAATGTTGGTATCTAAGATTACCATTCACATTTCATTTCTATATACATATATATTATAAAACGGTATAAAAATGTTGTTGGAGGCATTCTGAAC
This sequence comes from Rhynchophorus ferrugineus, assembly GCF_030347505.1. NCBI lineage: Eukaryota > Metazoa > Arthropoda > Insecta > Coleoptera > Curculionidae > Rhynchophorus > Rhynchophorus ferrugineus. The sequence goes on from NW_027472580.1 coordinate 51,642,946, forward strand.
TAATATTGTATGTATTTTTGTTTTTTGACATATTTTAACGTATCTTTACGTGGACTTCTAATAACTGTGATCGGCATTAAGCTTGCCGACTGACCAGCAATTAACTCGGAGAGCATCTCAGAATACATCAGATTTCACCTAGCCTGGTTATTGGCGTAACTGAGATCGTCATTCCTTGTTGGACTTTATATTTTTGCCTAGAAACAATTATATTTACAACTGCAAACATTAAGAATATTCGTATCCTGTAGGATACGAACCCGCCTATCGCAGCACTAAGAGGACCGTTCTTTCGTCTAAACCACCGCAGTTATTAAACTGGTTTTATCTAGTTGTTATTAACAGCTTGTATGATTATTATATGACGCGTATTTATCATATGGAATTTACTATAACTTTTGCTAAAACAGGTTGTATAACATTTTCTTCTATAACTTTAAAAATCAGACATTCGATTGAATAGATTCTCGAAAACTTTTTGCGAAAATACTTTTAATGACCTATCTATTCAGATAATTTGACAATTTTCGTTTTATAAAAACATGCTAAAGTAGGACTTGGCGTTGATAAAAGTCAGTGAATAGACGTCATTTTATAGTAATTCACAATTTCGACTTTTGTCGAATTTAAAGAATTTTTATTTCAAGTTTCAGCGGAGAGTTTTCGGGGCTAATTTGGGGTATATTGTTACGGTTTCACGTAATATTTGTTCAAAGTCGATGAGTTGCTTTAACGGCATGAAAGATGTGTTATAAACAGTCAAATTTTATACCTTATTTTTTATGGTTAATTATATAAAATTACAATAAGATCCAATATTATTTAATTATTTTTCATTTAGAAAGAAATTATTTAGAGGGAACTTATTGTTATGCATTTTAATTACCAATCAATAATAAATGACCTGTTAATGATTTTTGTCAATTTCTTGGTGGACCATAATTCCATCCAAGATTTCTGGCCAAACAATTGAGCCTACGTATTGATTTTAACAATCCCTAAATTTTTTTCGTTACTAAAAGTTTATGTGGTTTGAAGTTGTCACGGTGTAAGATAACCTGTTGATCAATTCTGGCCGTTTTTATTTCAATTTTCTGCTTCTAAAATATTAGTTGTTGTCAATTACCAAGGCAGTCGAATTAAATGTTCGTCAAGGTGGGGTAGCTTATAAGGAATAGATCCTTTCCGGTGCTACTTTAAACATTGTGTTCCTTTCCTTCGTACAATTTCTACGGACTGTTACATTTTAATGAAATTAATTTTTCACCAACCGAATATTTAAGCATAGGGGATAGGTAAAATAATATTAACATCATGCAATATAGCATATCTTGTTGCGTGTTGGCAATGCTGCTTCCATGTACATAGCGGGACGCGTATATATTGCTTAGTTTATATGCCAAATGTTGTAGGTGACATTTTAGTGCATTATACGCTTTGTTCTGCGGAAGTTAAAATAAGCATTCGGCGAAATGTGTGATGCTCAGATGTTTTTTTAATGTTTCACGAGATATGGTAGCCACGGTAATGACAGTATATAGTCAATTCAAAGTTTTTTAGTAATGCGTAATGGATATTTGTGACGTCCAAACATTACAATGCTGCCGCATCAACTCTGAGTTTTAATTCAGTTGGCTTTGCAATAAAAAAAAATTCTAATCTAAATAAAATAATTGAACAAAAATGTTATCAAATATAATTTCTATTTCATAAAATGATTGATTGATGATAAATGAATGAATGATTTGATTGAATGGTAACTAATAGAGAGCAAAGGACATTCAAAAGGATTGTGGTCAGGCCAAATAAAACTATCGCGGCAAAAATAACAGATCTTAATACTCACTTGAGTAATACTGCTACTTATACGATCAAGACTAAATGGGGGGAGCTCCACAAACCTTGCGAAACTCTTTGTAACGAAAGCCAAAGTTAAGCTGCCAAAGAAGTGGTCCAACGATTATAAAATCTTGACACTTTTATTCACATCACTGCCCGGATTACTCCTGAAGAATATCCCCAATAATGAAGTTGTTTCAATGACTAGCATATTGATGACAAAATTTATAATATTCCAAGCTGATAATAAGCATATATATATATATATATATATATATATACAGCCAAGAAGGTTCAGTTATGGTTTGAGGAGCATCAGGATATCATAAAACATCTTCCCTGGTCGGCATAATTGCCAGACCTCAACATAATTGAATCATTATGGAGTTTTAGAGCAGAGAGTTAGGTTGAATAGGATATTTCCCTTTTCAATATTACTGAAGTAAATGGTAGATGTTTTGGTACAATAGTGGAATAGCGTTCAAATAGAAATTATAAAAATACTCTATGAATCTATTCCGCGAAGAATTGCAGAAATTTTAAAAACAAATGGGTCCTCTAAAGATTATTTCGCCTATACCCTGAATTTGCTGACTTTTTAAGGTTTATCTCTAGTTTTGTGGGTTAAAAGAAATAATAAAGGGAAGATTGGTAGAGCGAACTGTTTTTGTTATAGTTGCAGTTTTTTTTTATACCAAGATTAATGAGAGTATTTATTATTTACAATTATTCATACAATTTCTTTATAAATTTTTGATTGACCGTTGTTTGATTTGAGGATTGATACAATAATAATTCAATTTAGAAATGATTCCTTCTCGGTTTTATTATACGTTTGACATACATTATTAAATACTCGTTTCATTTTTCTTTTTATAAATTATTTCCATGATGAACCTCTCGGAAGTTATTTGGAGATTTGGATAATTCAGTAATTTTTTGGGGTTATCTTTTGTCATTCAAATAAATATTTAAATTTGAATTTAAAATTGCTCATTATTAGTATTACACAATTTTGTTACTTTTCAGTTTTGTATAAATTGTTCTTCATATATATAAGTATGTTGGTATTTGGCAATTATTTTAGCCACTGTTATATGCGGATTTTTGGCACCTATGTTAAGTATTAAGTATGTGAAACGTGTCAGAAGGATTAATAATAATATTGCACATAACAGGTCAATTGAAAAGTCCCCGACCTGACACATAGATGCCGCTACTAGAATTAAATCCATATGTTTTTTAGTTAGCTCTAACCCTCAAAAGATGCGTATATAAATTTGGCAGCTGTCGGATCATTAGTTTGTGAATTATAACATTTTGAGTGAAGCAACTTTTGTTATTGTGAAAAAATAGATAAAAAAGAAATTGAGTTAAACTAAACTAATTTTTGATTGATATAAGCTTAGAATTATTCTGCAGTATTATTATTTAAAATTATTTATTAAATTTGATACGATGTTATTAATTATTAAAACTCAATTACTTTTGTGCCTTTTTGATCCGTGACTTTTTACAACGTTTCTGGTAAAACTATAATTCCGGCAATGTAGAACTTTCGTTATTGCCTGGCGAGAAAATTAACTATTGTGATATTGTGATTGTAACAACTTTCTTTGAAGTCAGCTTTGTACTGTTAGTTTAGTTTCAGCAGAAATTCACAGATATAAACACGATAGATACTCAAACTTTAGCGCCTAATGTTCGGAAACAAAATCGCCAATCGAACCACTTCTGACACTGGCGTTGATTAATAATGCACTCGTCAAATTAGCTTATGCTGCATTTTTTGCTTTCGAAGGTAAAATGCATAATGTGACGAAAATTGACTTTCTGGGATGTTTCATTTTCAATACTCAATAACTTTTGACCGAGCAAACGAATGACTCTAGTTCTAGATCTGTGATATATTTGATATTTACGATATGAAGCCTTATTTTTCAAACCATGTGTAGTATGGTTTCATTGAATGGGTATTACTAGATGAATGTTCTTTTTCTCCAACCTATTAAATAAGCAAAAAATTATATAAATAGTTGACATTATCAAAAGAATAAGAACTAAGTGGGTGATCCAATAAGTAAAAATAAGTAATGTGTTTAAAAATACAGTACATTTTCACTAAGTCTTAATATTTCTCTTTTTTATTGATTTGATATAACTTTATAATATCAGAATTATTTAAATTTAAAAGTCAAGTTTTTGATTAAGTTTAAAAAATTTAAAAATGTTTAGTGTTTGTATTTTTATTCTTATAAAATATAACATGTAGAGAATGTTAATATGATTGTAGTGTAGGCGATGTAACACTTTCGTTATCAATAACAACATCTTTATACCGAATCGATTAATTAATTTACAAATAACGATAAAAAATTCATGATTAACAGTAATAACCAAACATCATGATTGGTATTTGTTGAGTGAATATAAGTGTATAACTGATGAGTGTTGGGATCAGTCATAGCAGGAAACAAGTAGACGATGATTTCAACATTACAGATTAGATAATAGATTATATCTAGTTCATCGTTGTGCATCGGCCATATACAATCGATCTGAACCACAATAGTTTAATATAGTAGAAAATAGTATAAGTTAACCTTCAATAATAGGAGAAAATCCGTTGGAATCTAGCATAAAATAAAGAAAATAATACGTGAAAAAAGTATAAAGTTCTTAATAACTGATATAATCCAAATGAAGTATGTTCCTCATGATGAGTAACAAAATTTATCAATTAGGTCATACAATTTTTCTAATATTTAACCTATATTGTTTAAATATTTCTATTAGTTTTATTTTTCTAATTTACATTTTAAAAATTTTCATTAAACCCTGAAAATAACCCATGCCTCTTGACCAAATACGTCCGAAATATTAATCTGTTTAGTATAGTTAATAAATAAGACGAATAAATCTAAATAACGTATTTTGATAACATTATTCAAAGTTAACCAAAACAAAATTTCAATCTTCCAACAAAAAATCATAATCACAAGTATATGGAAATTTACCATATACGTCATTGGTGGGAATTATAAGACATTTATTATGAAAAATCCATTAGAAATATTCTAACAGGAAAAACACCAAAATTTACAATAACTTTTATCAGGTCGATATAATCTAAATTGACGACAATTCAAAATTTGTGGTTTGTTTTGTTGGTTAATTTTGAAGTCACGATTCGATGCATAGAGATCGTTTATAATTTTTATATAAGTAGAAGTTTCTTGAAATTATTATACACATAAGGATATTCATACGCAACTTATTTTTGAAGACATTTTTAATTTTCTACACATGGTTATAATAACTTAGCAGTTTGTTATTCACAATATGACACCATTTCGTTATCGTATAAGTTTCCAAAAATCGGTTAAAAACTAATTATAAATACTTAAGTATCCTAGTCATTACCCAAATAACTCTTAAAATTAGGGAATTGATAAAAAAAGACGAAAACCTAGAAGAGTATGGGAGAGAACTCGAGAGAGACAAATTGATATTTATTAGAATTAGTAATCAGACAAATCAAAAGATTAAAGAATATAAACAGACTTGCTTCGAAAAATATGTAACTGAATTAAGCACGCAAGCAAACAAAGATTACTCGCTATGGAAAGCAACTTGGATATTTAAAAGACCATTTATTAGAGTACAGTCTGTAGCGACCTTGAGGCATGGCGAATTTTACATCGTGGAATAACGGTCTACAAAATACCCAGAAATGTAATCCCAGATGTTGAACATGGGCGGGGTGCCAGCAGCGCCAACTAGAAACCTACAACGAATAGCAGGCGGCAACCCCGAGACGTTTATCTGGGATGTTATTGAAGGGTATTTCGATTTCAGTGCTCAACCCTCGTTTGGTTTAGACGTGCCACCATCGACTGCTCAAGCCTCGTCTCCAGGTAACACCGCTGCCATCCGTTTTATTTAATTGTATTTTCACATTTTTTATATTGCCAATAAATAACGGTCACATAATGTAAACACCACTGTTTCATTTCGTTTTACCTCCATTCACCGAGCCACATCATTTACCCTAAAGGTCTATCAAAAATGATTAAAATGAATGGGTTCGACGCAACAATCAAAAAGCTGAATTATTCGCAGAACATTTAGCTAATGTATTCCAACAGAATGATAAATAGATTTAAATCATGTTTATCAGCCTGATGTAGGTGTAAATGTGATTTCTCCAATGGAAGTTGCCTCAGAAATTGACAATAATCTCAATTCTAAAAATGCTTCTGGAATTGATGAGATTTCACCTGGGTAATGAAAAGAGCTGCCACAAAAAGCAATAATCATGTTGACATACATATTCAATGCCTGTTTGAGAGTGAACCATGTTCCGAAATATCTTAAGGTTGCTCGAATAATTATACTTAAAAAACTTGAGAGCGCGGTAAAAACCGGCAGTTGGCATAGCAACTTGGATCTTACAGGCCTATTTTGCTGCTACCTGTGATATCCGAAATGCCAGATTTCCAGTTTGGATTTCGAAATCACCACTTAACAATCGACCAAGTGCACAGAGTAACAGCGGTTATTGAACAGTAATTCGAAGAAAATAAATACTGGACATCTCACATTATTTTGACCTGGTATGGTATTTAGGATTAATATACAAAATGAGGAAATTGCTACAGCGGAATTACTGTCAACTGCTGGAATCACATCTTTTTGAGTCTCGCATGAAGGGACATTCTCAACACTTAAACCTATTGCTGCTGGAATTCCACAGGATAGTGTACCACTCCTATATCTGCTCTATACTGCTGATATCCCAACCAGAAAAGAAATAGTACTTGGAACATTTTCCGATGACACAGTTAAGGCTGTGGAAATAGGGCAAGTAGCAGATCGAATAGAGCAAGATCTACCAATGGACTAATGACTGGAAAATATAGCTTACCAGTTCCAAAATGTGTCCACGTTGCATTGCGGCGAAATAACAAAAACCTAATTATTTCACTTGACGGGGACCCGATTCCTCAAGCAGAATCAACCAAATACCTCGGAATATATCTCGATGGTAGGTTAAACTGGAAAGATCATGCTAGACAACAAGCAGCGCTGATTAGACTCAAAGTCAAGCAACTGTACTGGTTAGTCGGAAGATACTTTCAACTTGACCTAAAATCAAAGACAATGGTTTATCAGTCAATCATAAAGCCAATTTGGACCTATGGGGTGTAAATATGGGATTGCACTTATACATCAAAGTAACAAGTAATCCAATGTATCCAAAACAAAGTTTTACAATTAATTACAAAAGCTTATCGCTACGTAACAAACAAAGATCATGATGATCTCGAAATCAAATGGTTACGCGAAATGATCCAAGATTTCGCCTTAAAACATGAAATAAGGTTGCTAAATCACAGCAATGTGGAAGCAATACAGGTACAGTAAAACACGCAGGATATCAGAAGATTGAAGCGAACCAACCCACACGAAGTTGTTTAGTGTGTAATGTATTTTTAACTTTAGCTGATTCGTCACCTTGCTTGTGTATTAATGCAAATTCAACAGAACAGTAGTAATAAATTAAATTATAAATTAATATTGTTCTAAGCTTATTTAATGTAAGATGTAATTAATAATAAAAAATACCTAAACTTTTCCACATGGGCTCCTTCTATTTCCATGAAGATATTGAGTGGCTTGTTATTAAAATTCTCCAAAAGTCTGGATGCTTTTTTTTAAATGTGGTATCCAAATATAACAATACCAGAGAGATGAAGTAAATCAATGATTATCATTGAAAACACAATAATAATTCTAACAATTATTTAATTACTATATGCCTTTAATTCACGAATCAGTTCCTAACTTGACAGCTTTTATAATGTCAGTTGAACAAGAATTAATCTAACTATTTAATTAGTTAACATATAGTTTAAAATATAAATATATATGACATCTTAGTTCAAGATTTATTAGGTGCCTGGCTTGTGATATTTATTGGTGAAATATAATTATCTATATAATACATTTTTAAGCAATAAAATAACAATTCTATATTATTGAAGAACTATTTGGAGGAAACAACCGATCACAATACCAAATTACTGAAAATGCCTTTTCAGAGAAAATTTTTCTGTGGCGTATAACGTTATTGGTGATAAAAAGTAGATCTAATATGACAATCCTGAGCTGAAAGAGTCTAACTCGTATCTACGAGAGCCATCCACATCGAGACTGATATTCATGGTTATAATGTGTTGCTGCGCATATGGTCAAAACAGCAAGGTTTGGCGTGTTAAGGAGCTACTAAAAATTATTTCTGCAGATATCTACAATCGTCAACTGAACAAATTGAACCTTTACAAGTACTGCTGCAAAAAAACCAGCAATAGTGTAGTAATAAATATAAAATCATCCTCTTGTATGACAACGATTGGCAATACGTTGTAAAAGTTGGAAAGATATATTTTAGATATATACTGCTGCAGCTTGAATGGGAAGTTCCAATAGAAGAACTCAGCGTACTTATCAGGTTATAGCGCATTCTGTTTACTACTTGTTCAGATCGATGTAGTAAAGCTTGGCTGACACACTGTTTAGAAATACCGAAAATGGATTGATTATTAGTTTGTTGCCTTACTAATATCGTTTTTATGATACGATATAGTCACGTTGCCAAAAAAATACGACAAAGTTGTAGAAAATAGCGGATAATATTTTGGTTAACATTCATTGTACAAAATTTTCTAAATAAAACCTTTTTAAGGTGAAAAAAATATTAGAACACATGCAAGCACCTACTATTTCTTACAACACTGTTATAGTAGGATATACACTATTATTACATATTATACAAATATACCACTAAATATATTATTTTATTTTAATATTTATTTTTACACATTGTTTTGGTAGAAATAAACTATCAAGCGATATGTAACAAACATTCAAGATATACTTTGACTTGTTGTTCGTGAAGTGGTCGATTCGTAGAATCGTCTATCTGATAGAATAATATTCGCGCATTGTGGAGACATTTGAAGACAATTTGTCGCTATTGCGCTAGTACATATGTTAGTAAAGTTTCAGAGAGCGACACGTGTCTCTAAACATTGCTGTTACTCGTGTCAAATATTTGATTTAGTGACTTATCTCTTATTTTACTATTTGTTATAGTTTTGACTTTGACCGTGTAGACTTTCTAACGTTTTGGTTGGACCAGAATTGCTAAACTATTAATAATAAGATAATATTAATGATTGATTAAACATTATGGTCGCTTTTAGATAATATAAATATGATTTCATTTAGAAACATTTTTTAAAAAACGGAGATATTTTATCAGTATAAATTAAGTCCAATTGAAACGTGAACATTAATATAAGTGCATTTTAAGTACAATTTTGAGTGTATTTTGAACAATAGTCTGAGGAATAGACTATAAACACACGTTTTATTCGAATACTTTTAAGATATTTTTTATTTTAAATGCAATAATAAAAAATGATAATTGGAAACTCAATCACAATTATTAATTTGATTAACTGTTTTGATTTGGAATCTCAATTGTTAATTTAAGGCTTCATCTATGGTGAGGGACCGTATTATTATTATTCTAATATGATTTTTATTAATCAGTAAAGTTTACTTCGAGAATATAAAAATAATTTGAATGAAATTAACACCGTATGCAAGGGATGCTGTGACTAATTATGGATTTAGAGAATTCATATAGTTAAAAGCGATAATGGAAATCTAGAAAATGAGCCATTAGTTGGACTATCTATATATTTTAAAACGTTTCTGTGATGAATTTTTTAGAGTCTGACTAATTTTTAAAATTCTTGAAGGTTAAAAAAAAACCAGGACTACATATTTATAGAGTATAAAAATATGGAAACAATAAGAATGTTATTAGGAGTTCATGCGAATGATGTCCTAATAAAAACTAAGAGACTATATCACCTACAGAAAATCTTAAATGGATAGGTATGACACTAGGAGTATACGAAATGATAATGAATAAGAGCAAAAATGCAAAACGTCCTGGCGATGAGAAGGCCTTACATTGAAGAATTAAAAAAATTAAAATAAATAATTTTAATAATAATTAAAATAATTGAAGATATAAAAGTAGAACAAGTAAATTTATTTAAATATCTGGGTATAGATATCGAATATAATGGAAGCTAGGGGAAGGAAATTAATTCGGCAATTGAAAAAAATATAAATTTTTACTTCAATATAAATACTATATTCATTAACAAAATATTAAACAAAACGAAAATGGAAGTGTACAAACCAATATATACACCAATTTTCAAGACCATGTCAATTCACTTAGAAGAATCACGGATGTATCAAAAATAGAGATAATTAGAAGTAAAGAAATTAGAAAATACTGTAATAGTTAGTCAGTGGAAGAGTATATGGATAGGAGATAACTTGATTGGTGCAAATAGTTACAGCATATGGAGAACACAGGTCAGGTCAAGTGTCTCTGCGAACCAAGAATGGAAAGATGAAAGACCACACAGGCGACATAAGAGAGCTGAAATTAATTTATCAGGAAAATACTGCCGAAATATTATTAACACGGCTGAAGCAAGGACATTTTACTTAAGAAAATATTTGTTTTTATGAAAAAAAAACTTGATTTAACGGCAGTGCAAAATACTTGCGAGTTAAATCTATTCGAACATAAATCAAATTATCTATGTCTAGATATCTCAGTTATCACAACCATTCAGTAACATAAGCATAATAGGAATAGTTTATGACTCTTTGAGCACCTTTAATTCACATTTTGTGACCTTATAGCTTCAGCTGGGATACTTTGGCCAAATTTCACTAGGTATAATTCGAGTAACTGCGGAACGATTACCAATCCAACGTCAACAAATCCTCTTTCCCTGATAATTGGTTTGATTTTGGTTAATTGAATAAATTAAAATTAAGAGAATAGCCTTATGATATCTCCGTAAGCCTAACTACTGTTAGCTGAACCTTGTTGAATAGCAGTACAAGATGATAGTGAAGATTTAAATCTATTCGATTGTAAACTATACCGCCTATGTCTAGACGTCTCAATGATCACCACCATTCAGTAACATCTCACCTCGCCTCGTCTTCGAATACATAGTTTTCATAGTCAGGCCCGTAACAGTGATATGATATATACAAATAATTTTTTGGTCGATATAAAGATAATTATTTGGTTAGTGAGCTAGTGCAATACGTTTCCAATGAATGTTTTAACGATTTAGCAACATCTAGTTGAACGTTATCTTGTTGCAATTATCTTGGTGAGATGATGGGTATATAATTACCTTTATATTTGAATGTTCAAAACAGTTTCTATTATTTCACAGCCTTAATAGATAAAATAGTAATATGTCTAAAATATTCATTAGATGTTACATTTTTTTAATCCAATTTTAGGAGGAAAATTATTCGTTAAATGTGTATAGTATCTATATAAATTTGGTTTTATTTATTAATAGTAAATAAAAACAGAATCTCTGTAGAGGGCTATGCACACATTATACACATTTCTATACATTTCTTCTACTTATACTAGTATAATAACAATATATGTTTGTATAAATAAAAATGTAATTATTAATGTTCATACTTTTGAAAAAGTCCAGATATGTAGTTTAAACATATTAATTTCTCAATCTAAAGCGTCTAAGTAGATATGTTTTATGTGACATTGATAATGTCATCAGTACATAATGTTTTGCACTGTTAAACAGCTCATAGATCATTTGGTTAATGAAAACTGACCTTTTTGGTCGTTGTAAATTTCGATTAAGATTCAATCCTACCTGATCAGTTTGGAGTTACCAGTCACCTCCTTAAAGTGGAGACATACAAAATTGGCGAGTCAACCAACATTCGCTGATGTTTTTTTCTTCACGATTCGCCACTGATTTCTCCTTGACACGAGATCATGCAATTTTTATCAGACGAGTAAGCGAAACTTTGGCGCAATTTTTTTTGTTGCTATGTGTTGTACTATCGCATTTTTATCAAGACGAAGGTCACGCCAAACTCTAGTTTTTTATTTGTATAGGAGATAATTTTTATAATAATTCAAACACTAGCAGATAATTTTGGCAAATATAAAAAATTGCGCTTGGCAGATTTTTTGCAATAAGTCTATACAAACACGTAGGAAAATTTATCGGTCGTTTATCATATAATATGCGGATATAGGGCTGACGAAATATTTTGTATAAATCAAAATAATTCGTTTGTTTCCTCATCAATTAGTTATTTTCGCCAGTAGATTTCAATTTTCACTTCCAGTTTCAGGTTTTCAAAATTATGCTCTCATTATTTTTTTAATACAACAGTTTTTATCATATGTTCTCAATTAAATCTTGATTAAATTGATTCCAAATTAATATTAAACCAATCAATTAAAATTGTATTTACAAAATGCATTTGATAGATTTAATAGGCCTTTAATAATTCACATTTTACACTGCTTTGGACTCATGGGTAATATCCTGGAGTATATGTAGCATATGTTATTTAAAAAATTATAGTTCGGGAGATTTTCTCTCCTCCACCTACCCGTTCTCGACTGGAGTCCCTCTGGGTTCACTTCTAAGTTCCACTTTATTTGTAATTGCCCTGGATTCAATAACTGAATTTCTGGATTCAAGATTCAATTCAATTTCAATTTTGGGGACTTCAAACTTTGGAGAAAACCTCCTTCAAGGAGCACTAAATTGTGTTTCTTACTGGTCCTCCTCCGCCAGATTCCTTATATCTCCTTCAAAGTCCTCTGTAACACATTTCTGTCGGAGGAGTAACCGTACCCGCGCCCAATCACTCCAGTTGATCATATAAAGCTTCTGGGAGTCATTTTCGACAGCCGACTCTCCTGGGCGAACATTACATCAATGGACTTAAATCTCGATGCTTCAGAGACATGCAAATGCTGCGTTGGCTATTTAACCGGCGCACAGGTGCAGACCAGGAAACGGTACTTAAAATATCTATTTCTATAACTTGTGCAGTCTTACATCCACCCCCACCTGTTTCTTATTATAGGGATATTCTTTCACTGAGATCGCTGGCTCTGTACTTGGAGTCATCCACCTGTCGTGAGCTACCTTATCTCTAACTACTGTACTCATACCTCTCATATAATTGCTGATATTTTTCCCAGGGCTGGAGTTCCCTTGTTGCATTCCTTCCTTACCCAATACCCTTATTTTCCCACTTGGGCCTTCACTACCCCCTTCATAAATACATCCTTTTGTCAGTTTTATAAGAAACATACTCCTTACTTTATACGGCCTGAATTCTGTAAATTTTTCCACTCTTAACCTGACCGCAAGCACATATATACCGACGGCATTAAATCTCGCAGCGGGAATGGTAGTGAATTTGTGGTGGACAACTGGGCATTTCATTTCAAGCTCCCTGAACAGGGTTCAATATTGACTTCTGAACTTTTTACGATATTCAAAGCTTTATTCTTCTTTACAACAGAATCCTTCAAATAATAGCTAAACTTACCGATCCCCGAATCGCCGTCGAATGTTTCCTGGAACAGAAATCATCCCTTGGTTATCGACTCATTGTCAATCACCCTATAATCCCCTACCCTCTATCTGAATGACTACAGCACAAGTTTGCTGTGGATCCCTTCTTACGTTGGCATACCGGTAAATAAGCGCGCGGATAGTGCGGCTAAATCGGCAGCCTCCTTTGCCCTCCCCATCATAGATATTTGTATCCATACTAACCTTATCCCATTCGTTTCGCATTTCATTAAGAACGAGGTACAACGTCGTTTGGCCCAGGAGGCCAACGACAACAGGCACTTTGAGTTTAAAGCTGTTTCTTTCCTCTCTTCACGTTCCTTCCCTTCATCACTATACCGTAGCTCAGAATCAGGAAACACTGTCGTTTCTCGCACGGTCACTTGATGACTTGGAGTCCACTTGTGCTCACTGTGAGTTGTATCGCCTTGCCCTTATTTCACTCTACCACATACTAAACGTTTGTCTATGACCCACCCAGATAAGAGCTATGTACATGCTGCAAAACTTTAGAAATTTCTTAATAAGAGAAAATACAATCAGACACCCCAGATTTCTATAAAAAATGGATTTTCTTCGTAGAGTCGAGCCAATGCTAAGATAAGTTTCGCTGACCAAATAACTATTACCACTTCGGTATAGGTGTTAGTGTGTGCTCTCTGGTTAGTCTCTAGTTCGTTATTATTATGTTTCTAGTATTATATTTATGTTCATTTTTAAATTGAATATACGCTATTTATACTTGAGCCCCCTGTTTGTGTTATTAATTTTATTACATGTACTAATTTATATTATATATATATATATATATATATATATATATATATATATATACACTTTATGTCTGTTCCCGTTCCCTCTATATTAACACTGTACTGTTGTATAGGCGAGAAATGAAGACATCCATCAAAGCAACAAAAAAATTAAATCAGACCAATTGAACCTAAAATTATTAGTAATTCATAGTCTTTATGCAAAATCATCTGACGCAGTGCATTTTAATCTCCTGTTTTCCTGTGCGTTGTCCAGTAGTCGTATTGATACCACGCCTTGTATAGCTTCATGAATTCATTTGATTTCGTGATCACCATGCAGTGTTCACATAGCAACTAACATTGGTAATTAACCGAAGAGCTTTATTTTGACAGCATTGGATTAGTAGTCGGTATGATGACTTAGTGCAACCGCATATTTAGACCCTATAACTTCAAGTATTATGGACTGATAAAACAATATATTTAACTATAGACCAAGTAGGAAGTATTTTCCGACTAATCAGTACATCTAATCAATTTTAAGTCTGATCTACTCAGCCATTTGTCCAACGTGATATTTCTTATTAAAATGAGAACTCTTGAGTAATATACAGATTTTACATTGGTTCTAAGCTTACAAAACTTGCTCTGCTATATGAATCAACAGTCTATTATTACTTCTTCTGTCGCCCTCTCACATCTTAAACTTATTTTGTGGACAAGATTTACATTAAATATAATGCATTGTTAATAGCTTCCTAGCTATTTTGCAATTTTTTATAAGTATAGTATAAGTATAGTGCATTAAAGTTGAGTGATGGAAATTAATGAATAGTAATGACAAACTAACAGTTTTTTTTATCCTGTTTTGTTTTATTTACAAATATAATATGATGTAAAAATATGAGCATTATTCATTAAGGGTTCCTTCAGCTAGACCAAACTGTCAATTGCGGATTTTTTTGTCATGTTTTATGCTAACTAGGGTTTACTTAGACTATTTAACGTGAGTTTCGAACTACGGTCCTCTATATTAAGACTACTAATTATAAACCGTCGAGTGGCCAGTATGGAGATTATCTTAAGCCAGCCTTATTGGTGTGATGAACATGGTTTTCCTAGTCGTATTTTATCTAATGACAATTAGAGCTAAAAACAATCAAAAACAAAACTAAGCCGGCCCAACAAGGAATTATTTGTGTGTTAGACGTCGTAGGCGTAGAACTATTGGTTTATAGTAATAGAAGAATCCAGAATTCATAAATTGTTTACTGTAGGTTGAGGAAATTCAAAACCGAGTTGAAATAGTTTTTAATAGTCATACCGAAAATCCATAATTCAACAGCTGTTTCGAAGAAAAATATTATCACTAATATTAATATTTCTTAAGAAGGAAAAAACAATTATATATTTTCTGTAAATATAATTATTATACGAATAATTGATATTTTATTATTTTATATCTTAACAATTCACTAAAATATCAGGAAATAATATCTATATAAAAATTATTTATTATTACAAATATATTTGACATATTTTTCTAATATCGATACCGTCAATACTGATATTGGCGTTGTTGAAAACTTTCGAAAACACATAAAAAATTAATTGCATGCCAAACATAAATATGATTTATCTGATTATCAGTTTAAATAGCAATTTGATAAAAACGTTAACTATTTTTTAACATATCCGTAAATACGTAGGCTATCGTTCGTCGAATAAGTCCCGTTTTTTTTTCACGCGCTCTTCAATATTATAGTATACATGATAAACATTCATTATATTGTGATATCGTCTAGTTTTGATAAAATGAAGGGAATATCATGTAATGTTCATATAATGTTTATTGACTAGGCTTACGAGTTAAAGTGGGCTACAGAATACGGTCATTGGTATTAAGCCTATCAATTAGTCACTGACCAACTTAGACATCATCCAAGAAGATATGCCGATTTACCCAGCCTGGTTACTGGTATAAATGGGATACTTATCCCTTGTCCAATATTAAACTGTTGGCGCTATAAGTTTGTAATTACAATCACAGACATAAACTATATCCATACCCTACGTGAATATAAAGCCAGGAATACCGCAGTGGTTGTGTTGTGGTGTAACATATGAGCTGAAAAGTTCCGAGCCTCACACATAGATGGTGCTAGTTTTATTATATTCGCCGCATTTTCTGTTAATACTAACCTTCAAAAGAAAGCTGTTAAAGTTTCATGACATTCTACTCATAAGTCTATCAGTTATTGTGCCAAGAGCGACATTATTTTTGTATTTTTCAAAACAATGAATTAAAACAATTTCGTGTTTTAATTTTACACTGCTTCTTGGTGAGAAAAAATACCATTCAAGCGAAGCAATGTCTTGAATATTGTTATAAGAACTCCGCTCCATCAGAAACAACAATAAAAAGTTGGTTTGCTGACTTCAAAGGTGCTTGTAGAAACACCGATGCAAAACGCAGTGGACGTCCAAATGAGGTGGTAACACGAGAAAACATGAAAAAATCCACAAAGTCGTTTTCAATGATCAAAAAGTGAAGTTGCGTGTGTTAGCTAACATCGTAAGGATATCCAAAGAACGTGTTGGTTTTATATTCCATGAGCATTTGACTATGAGAAAGCTGTGTTTAAAGGGGGTGCCGCGTTTGTTCAGTGTTTGGCCATGTTTAAACATAACAAACCGGAATTTTTGCGTCGATATGTGACAATGAATACAACATATATCACCCTGGTATCAAAACGATGGTTATCTGAGTGGACAGCAACTGATGAACCTCGTCCAAACGTAAACCTCGTGCGTAGAGTAATTTTCTTCGACTATCTTGAGAAGAATACCATCAACAGTGAATATAATATAGCATTATTGGAGAGTTTGAAGGTCGAAATTGCAAGGAAACGACTGCATATGGCAATAAAAAAAATTGTTTCACCAAAACAACGCGCCGTGTCACAAGCCAATCAAAATGATGGCAAAACTACATGAATTGAACTTTGAATTGCTCTCGCATCCACCGTATTCACCAGATTTGACTTTCAGCGACTACTGGCTGTCCGCAGTCCTCAAAAAAATTGTCACTGGTAAGAAATTTCTCTCAAATGAAGAGGTTATCGTTGAAACCTATTTTAATGCAAAAGATAAATTGTTCTACAAAAGTCGTATTGAAATGTTAAAGAGGTACTGGAATGGTTGTGTGGCTCTTGATGGAGATTACGTTGATGAATAAAGGCAAGAAGAAGTATGTATAAGAAGAAGACAGACAGAAGAACGATTGTGACCAGACAAGATAAAACTGCCGTAGCACAAGCGACATCATTTTAGCAGCCCATACACACTGCTAAAAAGTTCAGTCTTGACTTGAGGTCTTCCATGCTCAGCACAATCGCCAGACCTCAATATAGTTGAATCATCATGGAGAGTTTTAGAACGTGGAATGAGGAGTAGATTTCCATCTCCAATATCAGTGAAGCAACTGAAAAATGTTTGGTATAAGAATGGGACAATATTCCATTGGAATCCGCGAAGAATTGCAGCTGCTTTAAATGCAAATGGTGACTCAACACCTTATTGATAAATTAATATTATGTATATGTGAGGTGTTATTTTTCCATCCTCACTATACGTGTATATTTGAGCATTTTTACTTTTGAGAATTGAAATTGGATTAAATAGTAACAATTCATTTATTTTTAAAATTATATTCTGATTTTACTTATATATAATTTTTACTGTTTATTTATCTGTATTAAAATTACTGCTTTACTTATGTTTCAAATCATGGTACTCAGCGTTACCAACTAGTAATAAAGACCTAATAATAAACGAGTAAATAATTTAAATACCATTCCAAAAGACCCTGTCTCACCTATACTGGAGATAACATGACTGGGTTTATAATAACTTATCAAATTTTATATTTTTGCTTATTAATATTCACAGATATACCCAATTCGTGAATACCTCCATTTGTAAGAAGACCGGTTCTTGACCAATACACTACGAAACCTGGCTTTAAAGTAATTAATTACGTAAATAAGATAACAATATAAAATAGTATAGCACACTATTCTATAACTATAACTATAAAATATTTATTTTATTTTTTCGTACATACATTTAATCGTGTCACCTACATTATACAGTATAAATATAACTTTACATAATTTTTGTGAATAGTCTTTAAATAAATATAATCAGAATTGTGTTTATTGTTGTTATTATGATTCGAGTTAAATTTTTACTAAAGCGAGCCGATGGAAAAAATCAGAATTGGGGCTGCAAATAGGCTTATAGAGAAAAAGTATTTAGTACTTCAGAGTGAGATGCAATGTGGAGTTTCTATAATAATTAAACTTTATATAAAATAAGAAAAGGACCCCTGTAAAATATATTTCGATGTATAGATAACATACTGAGATAAGAATATCTATTCCAAAGTCATGAGGTTTATATAGATAACAGAGCTTACATATATATTTTTTTCAATTCAATTATATTCAATTAAATTCAGTTGTATATTATTGGTATTTTACATATATAGGTGTTTTCACGTATTTTAATCAGCGATATCTATTGTTTTAATGTAAACAATTTTTAAATAACCTATCCTAACAATTAAAGTCGATGATTTCGGATGTAAATAAATTAAGAGTTGTCACTCAGATGTTTCGTTATTATTGGATATTTATTTATTATTACTTTTATTTATTAGATATTGGTAATATTTCTTTTATTTCAAACTCTTTTGAAGTGTTACAGTAACACTGATCCATAATATTCCAATTCCCAGTTTCGGTTTCAACCGAATTATGGAATGGAAATTTTTATGTCAACAACAAAGAACTAAAAAAGTTAGGATATAATGAGTTCTTTTATATATATTTTGAAGTTTCCTTTTACCAACGGGGGTTTATCTGGACTGAACCTATGGTTTAACGTGGGCTCCGAACCACGGTCCTCAGCATTAAGCCTACCGACTAGCGAGTGACCAACTTAGAAATTATCTCATCATCACAATTTTGTACTCTTGCCTAAAGACAATCACAAATATTAAACAATTACAAACATAAATTTACGACCATGTCCCAACAGTATTCAAACCCGCCACTATCGCAACAGTAGGAGGACCGTCCTGTCGCCTTTAATACTGCGCCAACCAAACTAGCGATATAATGAGTTGAATCTCAAATGTTGAATAAAAGAGTATGTATGGGCCAGCAGGATCGCGGAGGCTATTTGCCCAATATCTGATTCCATACAGCATCCTATCGTATTTATTGTATGATGAGAAAATTGTATTCAAGAAAATCTGAGTTTCTATTTAACTGAACTTGCGACTAACGATTAAATACTAACGAGAAAATGGTAAATCTGTTGAAATGTGAGTTATTCACCAATCAGTAACAAGTAGTTTCTTGGTTTGTCGAACAAGTTAAGTAATACATCCCTGTATTAAAATTTATAAAAAAAAAACAAATAATTAGAAGAATAATAACTATTATCAATAATTAATCAACATGTCTATGTAGCGTATATAATTTTTCAACGTAATTATGTGTACCCGCTATGACCTAAGATTTTAATTCAATTGATGTAATTTTGTCAAATCAAAAATAATACGTGTTATTAAAAAGGTACAGATCAACATATACGACACTTTTTGTTATAATTTAAACTTACACTTTCTTTTAAATAGATACTATCCTTTTAAAAATATGTAGTTTCTAAGCTTTCCAACCGAGTGTTGATATTGTTCGTACTTTGTACGTCTCTATTTTTTCCTCTCTATTCAGATAATTTTATATTGCTTTTGACCTTTCATTGCTTTTTCTAAAGATCAAATAGTTAAACTGAAAGAATTAACTTATTAATCCTCTTCTTCACTTAAGGCTAATTAAAACTATTTCGTATATTATATGATGTAACGAAACAATTTAAAGTTAGATTACACACAACTAGAATACTTATTGCTGACCTAATGTATTTAATTTTGTTTAGACCGTAAATCACTCAACCTGCGATACTTTTTTATTTGGTCAATCAAAACTCATTCTTAACCAATGGGTTATTTTCTATTATCAATGAAACAACAATTATTTGTAGTTCAAACGAAGATACCTCCTTTAGTCAACACAACTGCCCTTTGGCCGTTTCACAAAAGCGAATCTACCGACTATTTTTTTCTCCTTCTTCCACGCACACACACAATTTCTCTTCTGAATATCATTTTATACGTCAGACATCAGGTTTTACGCCCTATAGAATAACAGCACAAAGGTTTGCTAATATTTTTTTCCCGTATACGCAAATAAAACAGGTATCTGAATAGGAAAAAGGGGAGTTATGAACGGCGCTGTTGTCAAATCATGCACTATGTCCGCCAACTTCCGTGGATAGATGTTACGTAAGCTTTAGTAAACTGTGGGATTATATGTGGAGAATTTGATCGATGATTATTAAGGCGTGATGGTGCTAGGGGGATTAGTGACGTAACGTTGATAGTCAAATGCATGGCTTAGTTTGCGATAAACTAAAAATATATTTCGGATTATATGTTTATAATTTTATTACACTTTAGTATGGTGCTTGATTAAAGTTTTATTTTAGGTCAATACGACTGATATATGATATGGAATTAAAAATAAAATAAATAAACAAATAGTTCGATTAACGTCATTTCCATTAAACTATTGTTCTTCATTCTTTTGGTTGTTTCTCATTGAAATTTTGTGATAATATACATATTTATACATAAACCAAGGTTTACAGTATATTATATTAGTTTATTTCTGTTATTTCTTATGAAATATGTTATATTTGAGTATTGTGTTCCAAGTATCGCAAACTTAGTACAAAATATATTTATTTTAGAGATAATTTGTGAAAAAGGTTACATAAAAATTATAGAAAGAAATTCATTCGAATGATGTAACCGGTGTGCAAATAAGGAAATAGATACAGTACAATGTTGTGGGTATGTGCATAAAATAGGATGACTTCCTATATTTTTATGGGGTTATTACACAAATCAGACAAAAAGAGGATAGGAAATCAACTTGTTGAATTAAAAAATAACAATCTTTTAGACCAAAAAACGGTGGTTCGAAGCATGAACAAGGTCCTCAGTAGTGGAAACAAATATTGAGAAATATATGTGAATACTTGAATACCTGTTATGGATTGCTAAAGACCTATAGCATCCCACATTTCGTATCCCATATTTCAGTCAATAATTTGGTTGGAGCATCTAATTTTCTATTCATAACTTATTGGGTAGCTTCAAATAGGTGGAATCATTGCCAGAAAATATCCGATCTTATCTAATTAGGTTACCGCCATAAATCTAAACTATTATTCCGTATCATTTTTTTAATCTATATTGTATATTGTTTCTATCTGTGAAAACATATACATGTGTAGAAACACGCAATGTTCGAATGGCCGACGTCTCAGCAATGGGGCAAGCGAATCTATAACTCTGTTCATCTGCAGCAAGTGTTACCGCGTTAATAATTTTGTTTGGGGTATTACTTACTGTTGGTTTTTCAAAATAAAGCAAAGCTGGATGTATAGGAGATTTCCCGTTAGTTTTTATGCCGAACCTTGTGGAAGCTACATGAATTGGTGTAAGTTTTTGGTAAATTTGACTCATTCTAATTCTTTAAGTTAATTCCCCAACTGTGATATACTTCTTCATAGCCTTATGGCCTGATTTTCTTATCATTATCTTATTGTAGTCTGCTTCAGGTATTGTTTATCACTATTTCTGGAATACCTCACTATAAAGTCATTAATGCGACTATTCTCAGTTCTTCCTCCTTAAATAGTCAATGTGCCAATTAAGGATTTCATATATCATCGGAGGGAGTGTTCTTCGCTAACCATTACTACGACCTAACTTACAACGTAGGTAAAATGACAGTGAGAGATCTTATTAATTTCTAGATTGTTAAAATAGAATTACTATTGAGCCAAACAATGAAGCATCACAATAAAGGATTGGAAGATGTTTTAACGCAATTTATTGACAATATTTTATCAATACAGTGAATCAATAGAACAAAGATTGATGGAAGAAAGTTGGATTACTAGATTGTTCATCAGTTCTTAAAAATGAAAATAAATTTTCCAGAATCAGAAATATAAAAATGGATTTATATTTCTCAAAATTATTTTAATTATTAGACTTTATTTTCAAATATAATTTCCTCGATTTTAATACATTTTCCCTTCAACGAATTCAAAATATATGAATTCTATCAATTTTATAAATTATTTTTTCACTAACGCGGTTTTTGAGGTGTGTAGAAAAAGAGTTCACTGGTTTTAATGATGAGTTTTTGAACTGTAGCATCTAGATGGGAGGTCTTTTGACTACTTTCGTCTACAGGGTTACCAAAGTAATCCAAGACCAAAATTCCAAAAGCTTCAAGTTTCAAGAAATCTTATTTCACTTGCTTCACTCTCGTCATTCCTTTAACTTATTTTTCTAATTGAGAATTATGTTGAAATACCTAAGCCTCATCCATAATGAAAAAAAAAATAATGGAGAGAATTCAGCATCCATTGAGCATTGAGCATAGTTTACTGAGAAAGTAAATATTTAAAATTAAATTTGATTTAAATATCAACCTTTGGTTAAATTATTGAGAATGAAAGTTCAAATATTTTTAGTTCAATAGCTAACGAATAAAAAACGCTTCGCTATCTTCACAATTTCTTACAACAATTAGTGAAACCTATGAAGGTTTTTCTCGACTTTAGAAGTTCATGGATGAAACAAAACCATAATGATTGTCATATATAATTATTAGTTTCTGCCTGCAGTGATTGTCTCAGTGCAGTCTCTGTGATTGCATGATAATTGACAACTGACGTATCGGCTGTTATTATAAATCTAAACGGGATCCAGACTTCATCGGAGCTTTTGCTTCTCTAAGATGGTGCATGTGAAAGAGGGGAAATACTTGCAGGACTAAAAGGACTGAAATCTCACTTTTCCGAACAATTATCTTACCAATCCCTCTGTATGGTTCCAAGATATTGACACTGTTATAGACTGACATCTGTTACCAACAGTTAAAGCAAGTACTGAAGTGAGAAATGAAGTAATTCGTTTAAGATGATCAGTGTCGTCTGCTATTATAAATCTCAACGGGATTCAGTTATAACAAGTGCAGGAGTTCACGTATTCGGCCAAGCTGCAGAAGGTTTTGCTTGTCTAAGATGGTGCACGTGGAAGAGAGGAAATAATTGCAGGACTATAAGGACTTAAATCAGACTTTTTCGAACAATTGACACTGTTGACTGACACCTGTAAGCTTGAAATATTTCAAATCTAACGGCAAAGGCAAATACTGAAGTGGGAAATAAAGTTATTTGTCAGCGAGCAACTTCGAAAGAAACATGTATCAAGATCATAAATAGCGATCTAAAAACTCGTAGACTAACATTGTACGAGGCCAGAATAGTCGATGATGTGACTATGATACATACATAGAAATTAACTCTGAAATTCTATGGTACTCAACATTTTTGTGTTAAAAATCTTAATGCTTTCACTTGTTTCAAAAATGCGGTTGGGACAATTTATAAAAATTTGTCCAGTATATGTTCTATATGTTGGAATATTGACATGGTTGTAGAGATAGTTCCATGTTTTCAATAATAATTATTAAATAAAAAAAAATAAAGCAAATCGAAATAAAAATTCAATAAAGGCAAACTGAAATATATGATTGAATGAATTTTTATGTGTAGAGTGTTTTTGTGTGGATTATGCTAATTTGTTTTGATTCTATTTTAGACATTATCTTGCATATCTGATAATTCTCACTATTCATACTGTTTTACTAAGATTTACATTTGTTTATTTATGGATATATTTCGCTAGACTTTTAAGACAAAACAACGTT
Source organism: Rhynchophorus ferrugineus (assembly GCF_030347505.1). NCBI lineage: Eukaryota > Metazoa > Arthropoda > Insecta > Coleoptera > Curculionidae > Rhynchophorus > Rhynchophorus ferrugineus. The sequence goes on from NW_027472580.1 coordinate 51,667,012, forward strand.
CACGTGTTTTATTTTTTGTGGCATTATCTTAATACTTATATTACGGTATTACGATACATATATTTTCTGCGAATAATAATTACAAAGTATGGCAACATCGCGCTTACCACGTCTAATAGACAAAAGGGCACTGGTTTGCTTTCCATTGCGAATTTATCAAAGGGGTCTAAACACAGACTGTATAGAACGATGTATAGAAAGTCCCTCGCTGGTGGTTGGGTGCATGAGACCGGTCTTTTTTCTCCTTCCCGTTTGATTTTCGCGCGACCAAAAAAAATTGCATAGATCCGCTTAGACGAGCCGGTTATAGTTTGACGACCCCAGAAGGGTCAAGGATGCTGGACCCTTCATAGAAATTCAAATGTGCACTTTAGTGAGAATCTAAGGGCTCTGTAAAACCTTTGATGTTCTCATAACGACGATCTTACGACGACGAGAAACTAGGACTCCGTTTTTTATATTATAATATCAAGGAGGCTACTATATCCAATATGATGATATGATAAAATAAAATCATATCGCAATGGTAATAAGAATAGCTACCTAAATTGCTTAATTTAAGTTTAAATAAAACAATATCGAAATAAGGGTCACATTGCAATAAACAACAATTAAAAGTTAAAATAATAAACAATAAAAAGATATAATATTTTATTATATAATATTGAAAATCATGGTATAGTAAACTGTTCGATAAGGTTGTGGAGCATTATCTATTTGTGAACTATCTATTATTTAAATATTATATTATTTAATAAAATTATTATCTATTATTTAAATATCTTAATTTAAATTAAGTTCGATTAAACTTTAGCACCTTGTTTTACAACAGGCTCTTTAGCTTTAATACAAAAAAGTTGAAAAATTAATCAAGAAAGTGTTACTCAAATACAATGAACTCAAGGTACTAACTGGTTAGAAAAATTCGCGAAAAAACAAGATTTGCAGTTTAAAAACTATCGTTAAAACCTGCGAATTAAAGTAAGATTTGTTTTAACAAGTAAGTTTATTTAGCGCTCCCTGATTTTCAATAGGTTTCAATTTGTTATTTGGTAAAATAAATGAAATGTTTAACTATATTTTATGCAATTTGAATTTTGAGGAAGAGACCTGAAAAATTATATGTTGTAGATCCAACATACAACTACAATGGAGTTTGCGAAGGTTATACATCTTATTATATCTTTGTTCTTGATGAACTCTATCCGGTACATTGAAGAAGATATTGAGAAATAGTGGAAGAGTGAGCAAGTATATATACAGTTATATCTATAGTTAGATTAGAAATTAACAGTTTATTGACTCTGATACTGAAAGTGCCAGTGAATTAATAATATTTTCGGGATGTGGGTTTATGTCCTAATGATAAATGCAACAGAGGAATAAATGAGTGACTAAACAGTGATTAAAATAGAAGATATAGAGAAAATCAGTAAAAGTTTAGAAGAAAAATATAGTAACCCAAGTAGTAACAAAAGAAAATAAGGAGAAATATGGTAACATCAAAATTACTTAACAAGGAGACGTAAGATGGAAATATACCAATGAAGGAAACAAGAACTAAATGTAAAAAGGTAAATATGTTCTATAATGAAAGTAAAACACATTACTTCGATATGCAATTATTAATTAAGTAGATTAGGCCTCCAGGGAATACCACTACATAAAAACACGCCTAGAACCCTACCTTATAGGTGGCGTGGAGTTTAATGTAAATATAATAAAACAATCCCACACTAGAAACTATCGTGGCTGTATAATTAACTGTAGTTTAAGTCCTTTGATAATATAGGCATTAGATGTACTATAATGTTAAAGTAAATTATATTTGGTAAAATAACAGGTCTCATTATTTAATTTACATTAGTATTTTGTTATATGTTAAAGTCAAAATAAACGAAAAGTAAAATTTGATTTATACATTGTGATACGCTGGTGTCATATATTTTGTTGGTGTGTATTGACTGTTAGTCCTGTGTATTTCAGTCAAAATTTATATATGTTTACAGACAATTCTAAATAACCAGTATAATGAAAGTATAGGGCATAAATACTCTCAAATTGGGCATAAGCTAAGAGGCTATCTGAAGAATGGAATATTTATAATTAGTCATTTGATACCACGGTGTCGCGTGGCGCGCCTACGTGGTATACTCCGTTCAAAAATCAATTAATGCCTTCACAACAAAATATGTTCTTTACTGGTGTTCTTTATAATGGAAACTTAAACTAACCAATCTAATTCATCGATATAAGTACCATTTGGTTTCTGAACGTTGCGAATCTTTTCTCCAGTGGCCTTGTTAAGATATATGTCTATATATAAGTATTATTTTATAATTATAATTTGAATCAGCAACATTTATTTAGACGCTTGACGCTAACATTATGTCATTATCTGTGGCGTTGTTACAAAACATAGAAAAATGAACAAGGTACTTAAATGGACACACCCGTAACCATAATTTGCGCGTCTATGTCACTAGAGGGCAGGTGGTATAAATATAACAGATTTTTTTTCTCTCAATTTTGTGAGATTTTCTTGAGAGGTTACATTTGTTTTTTTCTATTTTTGTTTATAATATTAAGGAAATTTGATGTTTTCAAGGGTGTTGTTTTGAAGAACAATGTGATGGTTCAAATAAAATTAATTATTTAGCAAAGGATTCTGCTTTAGTGCAGAGGCGGCTTTTAAAAGTAAATAATGATAAGCTCGAAGCCTACTTCCAAAATTTTCAAACCAGAAGGTTTACTATTTGTATTTCAAACCTAACCAAATGTGGAATGTTGCTTAACCAAGATGCACTTCCTAATAGTAATGTTTTTCGATATATTTTAAAGTCCTTTTTACCAACGAGGGTTTATCCGAACTAGGGCTCTCGGCATTAGACCTACCGACTGGCTAGTGACCAACTTAGAGACCATCCCAGAAGATCGAGTCGGGTTACTGGCGTGACTATCACGAACATAAAATATATATACATACCTCAGCAGAATCGGAACCCGTGATTTTCGTAACCGTAGCAAATCGTCCTGTCGCCTTAACCACTAAGCCAACCAAGTCGATAATAGGAATTTTAATACTCAGCTTTTATTAAAATCTATAACGATAATTGAATTGAAGTACATAATATGTGCTATGTGATAAAAAAATAATATGTGTATATTTGCATATCATCTCCGTCAGCCCATCGAAAAGGAAAAAATTACGACAATTTCATTATTGGGATTACCTGTGCTAGAAGATTGGAGAACGAATGTACAAAATCACATTTAACGAAAATTATCATTCAGATATTATCAGAAAAAGATGATTTTAAAATGTAAAGGTTTCGTAATCAAAAGTGTAACATGTAATTACTATCTTCAGAAAATTCAAATATTGTATGTTAAGTATATTTTGGATAAAATATTATTTAATTTATAGTTTTTTTTACTTTATAATATTTAAGACAAAGCAATGTACAATTATTTTGAAAATGTCTTATACAAATGTTTACTAATTAACTTTATTACTACTTATATTTTGTTTAATATTTTAATAAAATCCTTTATTTTTTTAAATTTTTTAATTGTCCCCCGTAATATAAATATTTTTAATCCTATTTTTTAATTTTCCGCTGTAGTGAATAAATATGCTTGACACATTCTCAGGTGATTTAGACTAACAAAACTTGGCTACAACTTTATACAGAGGAGATCGCATTCTAAGTCTATCTTTTATATTAGTGTTAATGTCAATTTTTTAGACATTAAACTTTATAGGCAAATTTGGAGACATTTTTCGCTACGTCCAAAATCTGATGTCACTATTTTGCATATATTACTTGTTCGAATCGCTGTGCTGAACGCCACAAAGGGATTTGATTGGTTCATTTCATTTATATGGTGCGTTCTGATTCCTATTTAAAAATTATGTCAAAAATATGTCATGCAAAAAATCCCAAATTATCTGGATTAAACCGTATGGTGTGTGACTGACGCATTGTTTGTATATTACTTTAGTTGTAAAAATATTGGCTGGAACATGAATCCAAAATTTGTTCAAATGAAAGAAAAAAATGAAGGTAAATGTGACTACTCTATAAGAAGATTTTTATATAATAGTGTCAATCAATATTTGAATAGTGTCAAATTGCATTACATTTTAAAAATAGGCTTATAAAAGTCGCTTAAATTTTTAAGGTATTAATTTGTATAAATAAATATATTTTGACCATGTATCCAAATAAATATGTTGTGGAATAAGGCTACTTAATCAAGACAGTTTGTATTTTTGTTATGGATCAAAATTACAAATCATGATGTCAAAAATATACCCGCCTTAACAATTATCTAAAAAAGAAGTTAAGTGAAATGTTTGTTTATAATCTGTTATGGCTAACTCTGTATTCCAAATTGAGATAAATTTTATAGAGGCAAGGTAAAATTTCACTTAGAAACTCTGTCAAGATTACTTTATTATATAGCGTGTAGGTTTCTAAGCTATCTGCTTCATTTTATTTCTATATTCTGTAATGTCAATATTGTCACAGTAAGTTTACACATTTTTTAAATATAAATTTTAAAACAATTCGTTGTATAATACGCAATGGTTTTCAGGATAGAGTGGTACAATTATTATGTTAAGAATATGAATGATAAGTGTATGATATATTTTTAAAATAAAGAAGTTATTAGAATTATAACAGGGAAGAATGAAGAATTTGTTTATATTTAAGGTATTAAATAATATTAATTTAATGAAATGAAAAACATAACACTAATGAAATGTGAAATGCAGTAAAGTGGTTTATTGAATTTTATTTGATAAAATTTTTTCATAAATAAAATTGTTTTTTATTTACATTTCGTTGGTCAATGAAACGTGAGGTCAGGGATGTCACGTGCCGCATCTGCATGGGAAATTGTATTAAAGAACGAATCAAAGGTCTTCACATCAAAATGTTTTCTTTAAAGATGCCTATAGAATAGATTTAAATTGGCGAATCAAATAAATACAATAAATAAAACAATAACGCTAGTATTAAAATTTTTTGTTGAAATAATTCAATTCTATGTCTATTTAAAATGTTTTTTGGAGATTTTGTAGTAGAGCCATTCAAATATTCATAACCTCAAACGCGTTATATTTGAGATAAAGTACCAGTACACACATACGATTTAATACCGACCGAGACTCATGGTCGGAATTTAGAACAACGACCAATGTTTCCTGTTCGGCTACGAAAACGAAAAACAGAACGAGGGAAAAAAAGGAAAAAATAACTGATGACTCGCACAGGCCGCGAACAGTACAAGGCCCCTTAAGAATCTCGAGAATCGAAGAGAAAGCTTTGTATTCTTTGTCCTAAGCCATTAATAGGTCAAAGCGTTTTAATACGTATTGCTAGTCGAATGGGTAGTTATAAAAATTACACCGAAACCTGCACTTTGGAGGTCGTCGTTATTCAAAAAAAAGATTTTTAGCTTTGCCAAAGCCGATTCAAGCGCATCGAGAACGCAACCGACTGGTTCGTCTGGCCTAAACGCCTTTACGTTTGGATTTTTAAATGTCAAGCGTTTTATTACGATCGCCGATTTAATTTCGAATTATTTTATGTTTTTGTAAAACGTTTACTTTGATGTTCGTTTTTAATTTTTTTTAATAAAAAGAACTATTTACTTTATTAGTTCTTATTTATTATATTAATTCCTACATTTTTTGTGAATATTATTTTATACTTATTTCATATAATTTTTAGTCTCAATTATTAACCTGATTTAAGTGCATCACGTTAGACAAAAAGCAGAGCAGATGAAACTTAAAATCCGGAATCAATCAAATCAAAATAATTGACTGATTAGTTTGAAAATGCTGAAAATTTGAAATATCATAGTAAAACACATTTTTTCGCAAAATTAGTTTTTTTACTCAACATAATTCCTTTCAAGGGTAATACACTGATTATAGTGCCTCCAACTTTTGGATACCATTTTTGTAGTACGATTTGTTCTTTGCTTCAAAATATCCCTCAGTTTCGTCGATCACCTCTTTATTCGACGAAAATTTTTTCTCAGCGAGCATTCTTTTGAGATCTGAGAACAGAAAATAGTCGCTGGGGGCCAGATGTGGAGAATACGGTGCGTTTTCCCACGCTTTGGAGCGGGTTTATCGTGTGCTGTCCACTCGGATGACTATCGATTGGACTTCGGAGTGAAATGATGCAGCCATGTTTCATCCATTGTCACATATCGAGGCAAAAACTCGGGTTTATTACGCTTGATCGTCTTTAAACATTGCTCCGAATCATCAACTCGTCGTTGTTTTTGGTCAAAAGTGAGCTCGCGCGGTACCCACTTTCCACAGAGCTTTCTCACACCCAAATATTCTTGAATTATATGATGTACACGTTCAGATCTTTAGAGTGTCTGCTATTTCATTCAATTTCAATTTACGGTCATTCAAAATCAGTTTTTGTCGGTAACAACCTCTTTTGGGCGTCTACTGGGTTCACCGTCTTCGATGCTCTTTTGACCACCTCTAAATTTAACATACCAATCCTTGATGGTTGATTTTCCTGGGGCAGTATCCGGAAACTCGGCATTAGGCCAAGATTTTGCTTCAACTGTATTTTTTCCTTCAAAAAGCAATATTTTATCAACACAAATTCCTTTTTATCAATTTTTTTACAATAACAAAATTTCACTTAAAATGTTATAATTCACCAATTAATGATCCGACAGCTACCAAATTAATACACGCATCTGTTGAGGGTCAAGGCTAACTAAAAAAACATATGGATTTAATTCTAGTAGCGCCATCTATGTGTCAGGCTGGGGACTTTTCAATTGACCTGTTATAAAACCTATTTAGTCTTATGAGGTTGCACCAAAATATCAAACCAACTGGTAACACAACGACGCCAAAACAATGTTCTTCAATTAATAATCAATGTTTATCTCTACATAACCAATAAAAATCTAGAGAATGACCTGAAACCAAATGATTTTGCGAAGTTATCCAATATTGTAAAACATGACATAAGGCTACTAAATCACAGTAACATAGAAATAACAGCTATTGGGCAATATGCAGTAAATTAGAAGGCTAAAGGGAACCAATTCACTTGTATGGTGTATGTGTTTAATTTTAATTTTAGCTTGAGTAGTCTAATTTAATTGTAATCTGGGAAATACATACTCATATATTTATTCCAAAGTCGTCTTACCTGTATGCTAATGCAAATATAATAAAATTAAAATAGTAATACATTAATTTATATATTATTATTTATATTGTTATAGAATTAGTTAGTGCTTTTAATGTTGAAAACACTTTTCTTTTGAACGAATGATGTTATAGCCTTAATATTTGATGTAGAGCTTTACCAAGGTTGAGGTTTAATTTCCATTTTACTATTTAGGGTTTATCTGGACTGCTAGACATGGGTTCCGAACCACATTCCTCGGCATTAAGCTTACGGACTGGCGAGTAACCAACTTCAATGTCATCCTAGAAGAAATCCTGTTTTACCCAGTCTGGCTACTGGGGTGACTGGGATCATTTTCTTTATCAGTTTCTGCACTCTTACTTTTTGGACAATCACAGTTATAAACAACCACAAACAAACATTTACCACCATGTAACAGCAGGACCATGCAGCGGCAACAACAGGAGGAACGTCTTGTTGCCGTGCATATAGGTTCATTGTGCAAATAGGTTGAATAATATGCTTATTTTTATGCGTGCTTTGAGGATAGTCTTGAATAATGCTGTATGTTGGTTTTGCTAAAAAGTCACTTCATATAAATTTTCTTAGCTATGCACCTGAGACTAATTGTTATGACCGTTGGAATAGTGGCAATAAAATGCCCACAACATTACTGTAACTAGAGTGTGTTACAAAGATTGCTGCTAACTGAGTTTTGTGACCGTTGGACATTTGTATTAACTTTGATTCCATAGGATGATGAGATTCTGCAAAACGTGAACAATATATTATTCAAACATTTTTCAATATGAATATTCAAATTCATATTCACTAAAAGATACCTTCTGTTGCATTATATATAGCAAAGTCGTTGAATATGTATTAGAAGCGCTAGACCAGGATATAATACTTTGTTAAAGAAACTGCACATAAATTCAATGAATTAAAGTACGAATTATTTCAACGCCCTATATAATCGACAAGTCTAAATTTCTCCTGTATAGCTCCACCCTTTTACTTTGATGAAAATCATCCTAAATGAAAGATTTTTTTTGGTGTGTAAAAAGTCAATACAAATAGACTTTTTCTATAAATAGGAAAAATCACAACCGTTTTGAAGTTATGTCGAAAAATAGTTATCTTTGCCATTCTTATATATTTATATATATTTGCTATTATTTATTATATTGTTGGTTAATTTGATTTATTATCGTATATTTGAAAATTAGCGATAATGTTCGAACCATTTGTTAGTCAATATAAGTTCCTAAAATTTTAATATATTTGTTCTAGAGAACGTTCAATTTATGGATTCCATTTCTAAAGTAAAACCCTTTCGTTCGCTTTCCACGCATAGAATAAGTTCACGCATTTTTTAGATGTGAAAACAGCCAGAACTTAGAGGAAGTTAAAGTTAATGAGTAGGGTATATGTTTGCAAGAATTTATTTTTTTCAATTAAAGATTTTCTTGAAATTTTTAAAACTATTTTGTATGCGTAGTTAGTAGTGAATAAGAATCTGAATGTGTTGTTTTATTAGTTTAGGGGTAACCGATGCTTTTGTAATCTAATAACATGATATATTTTTGGATGCTACTCGCTTGGAATCTCAAGTGATGATCATACTGAAAAACTCAAGATGTTTCTATACTAGAAGAAGTCGCTATTTAATACACAAATATTTGAAATCTAAACTTCAACTAAAATATTACTAACTGCCTAATATGATTCCAAGGGCTTGAACTCAATCTCCAATCTCGCACTTCTTCCTTCAATTTACTTCATACTTTTCTAATATAAGGTGAAATGTTCTTATACAATTTTTAGCAGTTGTTCAGTTTTTGGTTATAAACCTACTAAATTGAAACATTTTATATGTTACGTTGTTGTACGTTAGTCAATATTTTTCATTGTAAAAGATATTGTGATACGTCAACATTAAACAGCTGTAAATATATGAATGAGATGACTGATCTGTGCAAAACTTTACGTGTGTTCCTAAAAAATACCATTTTAGATAAATAATATCTATAATTTGTTATTACAAATTCTCCAACGGCAGTTTTAAACTAAACCGTTAAACTACAATGAAAATGCTTTGAATTCAAAAATAGACTATATGTAAATCACCGTAAAAAATACCTATCAGCTCTAGTTTTAGAGATTTTAACTTTTCGATATTCTATATTTTGGTTTGTGGGAAATTTTGTTTTTGATATTGGCACAGCTGTTATGCTTTCAAAATACAAATAAACTTGCGAGTGCACCAAAGTGTGGAAAGTTGAATTGAATAGCCTGTTTTAGATTTCTAGTGAATTAACGTGTTTTCTTTTGCAGAAGCACAGTTTGATTATTTTGGTATGAAGGTATAGGACTAGAATAAGTCATGAGCTGAAACATATGTGGCAACTCGTATTCATTTATATTATCACAATTACTAGAATGATAAACAAATATTAATGGCTTTCGGTGTGTATATAGTTGTATGAGATCCTAGAACCTGACTAATCACTGTTATTTTACTCTAACATCGCCTATAAAAGTACGATTGGCACTTATAAAATGAGTAAATAAATACTCAAATCCTCCATTAATGTGGCCAATATATATGAGTTGAAGTGCGTAAAAAAATGAAGCCACTGCGTAAAAAGAAGTTAACAAGCGTTCTATATCTTATCATCAATTATTAAGTGATCTTATCTTCAGATCTTGATTGGTCACGGGAGAACATGCAACTTCTAGAATCTTCAGAATAATGTTAAAGTCTACTCCTGAAGTGATATACTCGAGAAGTCATTTCGATGATCGTGAACCATCAACTCATTCTTTGTAGATCCAACTACTTTGTATAAGCCATTTTAGCAATTTAAAATTTAGTAAATTTAATTATATTATATACAATTACGTCTTGCATTTTGTTAGCATAAGTTATTAATATTGGCGGTTTTTATTAAAACAAAAAATTCATCTACAATATATCATAAAACTCAGAGTTAATATTTTTTTCTACCAAATCTATATGTAATCCTTTTTTTCTTTATCATATTCGTTTTTCTTAACCCAAAATCCGTAAGAATTTTAAAGAAGCAATGGAGACATTGCGATTGACTGATTGACTATATTTATCAGCAATAATAAATAAAATCAAATAAAAAAACTTTTAATGCAGGAAAAATTAAAAATTGTAATCATCAAAGTTGAACAAATATATTAATTTCAAATATGATTCAAATATTCTCTAAAACAGCACAATGTACTCGCTTAACAATACAATACACATACACAAACCCTTTCCCATTATATTCACATATTCAGCATTTAACTGGCAATCACCAGACTAATCATACCCTCATCTATTTAAACTTTAAATGTCTGTCTCGCCATCTCTTCCTCTCGCTCTACTACTATTTATAACTAACCTAAGCCAAACAAAACGCCGACAGAAAACCAACCGAACATGGCAACACAGAAAGCGAAACCAGCTCGTAGTCATGGTGACGTAAATTGTAAACAAAATACCAGCGGTATTTAATGACCCGTCTAGCAACTGTCTAGCCATGGTCTAGGCCAACTAGTTTCTAGGTTAGACGAGTGCCGGTGTGGCCCCGTTTGAGAGCGGGACACTCCGCACATCTCCTTGGCCGTGACGGGGCGGTCTTGCAGCGTTCACGAGGCGTCAGAAGCCCATAGACGCGGAAACGGTCGGTTTACCGCAATTAGGAAAAGGGTTAATAGTTTCGGGGAGGCTTTCTGGGGGGTTGTTGAGGCGGACACTCCGTGAATTAGGTGTTGTAAGGGTAATCGGTTTCGCCATTTGAATAATGCGATGTTCCATCCATGGTATAGGTTAGGGTTTTGTAAACGTGCGCATTTACAATTCAATCTAGGGTTAATTGATTTAATATTTAAGGGATAGTTTTAAAAGGTGTACGTTGATATTGCGTTTTAACCATTGTTTTTTAGACATAAGGTAATCGATACAAACAAGTTTAGATGGTAACCATCGTTCATTGTCGTTTAAATTAACATTTTAATTTATAAAAATGACTTGTTGTTTTTTAAATCTACGTAGGTTTGGAGGTCTTACACTAAAATGTTGTTTTCTTTTGTAATTTAAAACAGTGGAGTGCTGATTTATAATAACTTAAATTAATAAAGTTGATTTTTTTTTTTTTAATTTCTATAATATTTAGCATTATTTATTTAATTTATTTAATAACTATTACTATTAATGAGTAATTCTAATTAATTAATTAATTTCCCTTTTATGTCGAATATATGTTAATAATTTTGTTTAATTTTACTGCTTATTACACCTTTTTATTATTAAATAGGAATATACGAATTATTATAATTATATATAAATATAATTATAATAAAATAACAATATAATAATAATTATAATTATTATAATTATGCTTTAATTTTAAAACTTTAAATATGATGTCGTTAATTAACGTATTTTATCTTTTTTTAGTTATTGTGTATCAAGTATATAAACTTGTTATCAATATTAAGATAATTTTAATTTAATTTTATATTTTCTTTGTTTATGATTTTATCATTTATATATTATATGTAGTAACTCATTTTACGTCAACCTATACATATATTTATAACCTAGTTTGTAAGTTATACACGTTTTTGACATTCTGCTTTAAAATTTATATGCGATTTTACTACAGTTTTTGTTATAAATCGCGATGAAGTATAAAATAAACGGACTTTTTTTATATAAACAAATCGTAAAGATCGTACTACGTAATGTGAAAGTTGTCCACTAAAAAAACTTGTTAAATTTTTTCATTCTAGTAAAGTTTCATGACAAGAATCTAGCAAAAACTTTTATCGCGCATCCAGAAATATTTTATTCAACTTTCGCCATTTTTGTTGTAATGGAATCAATGATTAACCTTGTTTGTTTAATTTAGGTTCTATTTTTTTATATCTACTTATAACAGAAAATATAGCAATTATAGAAATTTTATCCCTGTGAAGTTCAATATTAGTTCTATGTTGATCTTTAGTACATCTTCTTATAAAATATAAACGCAAGTTTTTTATATAAATTATTTTGTGATTTAGATGATATTGATTGCAATATTTTTTGTAATATAATATGTTCTTGATGATAACTAGATATTACTTACTAGAAAATAGAAGTAATCTGGATAGTTCTTTATGTCCAGATGATATATTTAAATTTCATTCATTCATTTCATGACTCCCAGATTAGAATTGCACTTGAATAGACTAAACTGTTTCGGACCGATTTGTCGAAATCATTACACTCTGATACTAAAGCTGTTCTAATCAGATTATTCTATTTAACCATCGGCCGTTGAATATTTAAAATTTCGGGAGGATTGAATGCCAGTTATTGCCAGTGGTGTGCCGACTGAATGTCATGGACACTATATATCCAAACTCCAGACAAATATCTGTGTACTTATCATCTTCCCAGTTTCTCCTATGTACGTTGTTGCTTTTGGCAGATGTCTTTTAGTTTTTTGTTTGGAGAAGGTTTCTCTAATTCTCTAATTCTACTGGATGGTCAGTTCAACCATATCCCATGAAGATATTTTTCAGGTCAGTCTTTCGAAGCTCGCGTTAGTATTTGACTTTAAATAATTCTAACACAGTTACAGCTATTGGATGGTCATATTGTTGTTATATTAATCGGGGTTTTAGTATATATAAATGAGTGAAAAACGCGATAAAGAATAACAATCTCAGACAGGTCGGTAACCAGTATGACATTAGTTTAGAGATGAGATCAAGGTTTGTTACACGTCAGTCGGTAACCCTAATATGGTGGTAGCTATTAAAAATTATAATTATTATTATTTATAAATAAAGTAAAAGAATACATCCAGTATTTTTATACTCCATTTATTTATTAGTTACTGTCAACAAATAATCATAATATTAAAATAACGAATATAGTTCTGAAAGTAACAATTTCATTCATATCATTGTGCATCTAATGTATTCAATAGTCAAGTAGCACAGACTGTCGTCAAAAATCGTCGACGACCGTAGCAGGAATGCGTCGGATTGCAACAAGTTGGTCAGGTCGTATTGCAGGAAGGAAAATCTTTCGGTAAACGATAAAATATATCGAAGTCTGAAACCCTATTCGGGTTCCTTTTTCTTTTTCCCTTTTTTTTCCACAGTGTCCTGAGTAAGAAGCCATGTTTACCCAACGATGTGTTTAGGGCTACTGTTAACTTGTTTTTCAACGACAGTTTTAAATTATTCGCGTCCTTTTTTTGGTTTTATGTAGTATTATATTTATATAAAAAATAGCTAAAAATAAAACAAAATAATAATCGGCCTGTAAAAATATATTTAATCTTTTACTATATAATAATCAATACCGAATGTATTAACGACATATTTGACATTGTTTTCTTCTTCCTTTGTCCATATATATTGTTTATTCTGTATTATGTTATATTTATAATTGCAAATTAGTATAAAAAATAGTTCTAATTGAAATAATGTCAAATAATAGACTATATCTAATATATATCTATAGTAGATATTTTAATTCAAAATAATTTATAGTATATTGTCTAATATAGGAACAAACTAAAGTAAAGTTACAGTTCTTTAAAACTTTTACTAGTACGATAAATTAATTTTAACGCGATAAATTAATTTTAACGCACATTTTTAACTTTACTACTTTTTTACTGCCTTTCTTGTAGAAGCATTTGGTAACTTTGGACAGCTTTCATCGGTGGCTTTTCACCTAACTGGATATATTCTTCGTTAAGGGTATAGCAGTGGTTCTATAGCGTTAAGACGTTATTGTTTGTGATCTAGATTTATTTATTTATTTATTAAAGACTCATCAGCGATATTTAGAGTTTATTTACAATTTTATTTTTGGTCCAGAGTAATCAAAAATTTCTAGCACCTAATTCAAAAGCGATTTACGTATATTATTTTATGTAGCATTTTTATGTATAATAGTAAGCAGACTACTTTTGTTATGGGATTGTTCATTAATAATGTAAGCCTCGAAAGAGGAGGAGTTCGGAAAAAATCACAAAAGGAGGAAGAAAGAATATAGTCAATTAACACGTGTATTAATTTTTTTATTGACCGAAGTAAGTTTCTTTAATGAGTGGTCCAAGAGTAAAGTCTATTAAATATATCCTACCTGGTACTTTTCCACTATATGTCATTCTCATTACATATTTTTTGTTTGAATTTAATATCTGTCTGAATTTTATGATGGTACTTAGTTTTCCAGGATTATTTTTTATATATTTTAAGTCTCCTTTTTTACCAGCGAGGCTTTATTTGGGAACTGGACCAACTACTTAACGGTCCCCGGCATTAAACCTACCGACTGGCTGTTGGCCATCTTAGGAACCATCACAGATATGCGGTCTTGTCCAGCCTAGTTAACTGACCTGACGGGATTCTTTATCGTATTTTTCATTGGTGTCTACAGATATTTACAATTTAATCACAACATGAAGTGCATTCATGTTCTGCCAGAATTTAAACTCGCGACTACGCAGAAGTTGAAGGGCCTCCATGTCGTTTTAACTGCGGCTATCAAGCTGGCCAAAATTAAATTAAATTCCACCTTATTGAATTTGAGTTTTTAAAATGCTTTGTACCAAAAATGTACAGGTTATAAGAAGCAGGAAGGGTTAATTGACAACCTCACCACGTATCAGTAGGGGGAGATAGAATCAAAATTTGCCAAAAATCATCACATAATTATCTTTAAAATTATTTTCTGGACTTTTTGTATTTTCTCAAACAACTCATGGGACAAATTTGGACTACCAAAAATATTTACATTACATTAATAAACGAACCCATTTAAATTCAGCACTTTAATCAACAATAGTTGACTATCATGATTAGAAATCTCAATAATGCTAATGTAGATTAAAATAAAAGAACCATAGATAAGGGAGGGCACATTTTAGTTATTTTGAATCAGCCTAAATCTAGTTAAGACACTCAATTTTAATATTATTAATATTTTCTTGATCCCTTTCTTTCCTTTAATTCATTATTTGAATATTAATCACTGTAGAAAATATTTTGAAACTATTTTTTACATCTTGGGTGTCTTCTGATTGAGGAAAATCTGGGAAGCGAATACTGAATTTGCCGAGGAAGTATTCTTATCAACTCTGTATTGGCCTGAATTTTCTATTCCTTCCTTACTGCTCGATTTTTTTTTGAAATTGGAAATGGAGAAAAACGCTTTATGCAAAGTCTATCATCAAAGTCTTTATCCAGTCTAGTAAGATGAAGGAATTGCTAGGCTATGTAGGATTACCAACATAAATTATATTTTATAATCTCAACAACATAAAATCTTTTCAATAATATCTCCGCGATTTCTATAGTTTAGTAAACTAGAGTAGAACACTATTTTTTTGTAATTTTCTTTAAAAATATACAAAATTATAGAGCTCGAGAATCTTCAATTCAAGAATTATTTTATTGATATCAGCTTCGGTAGTGGATACACTGAAGAAAATCTCCGAAAAAAATTTTAGAGCATTATTGGAACACACCAAGGCCAAGCAGGGACAGAGCATGAGATATATGCAAATTTAGTATACTCCCGTCTTGAATATTCCAACCAATTGAATATTTGTCTATAATTTGTATGTAATAATCGTTTAGATTTAAAACATTTAGATATGATGATATCATTTTAGAAAATATCGTCAGTATGCAAGTCAACTCGTCAACTAGTTATCGTGATAACGTGCATTTTTACAATGTTTATTCCTCTGTTCTACATCAAAATGAATCATAAGGAAACACGCCTTGAAGATCTCGACCATTAATAAATAATTTTCCATCTGTTTATCGAAACGGTTGACGTCCAACTGCAATTCGAAATGCAAATATTCGATGGCATTCACAACTTTGTTTGTTATTTGGCCTTGACTCGTGTCATAGAACTTTAAATTGGTTGCTTTAAAAAATAACAATAGTAAATTAGAATGTCTACTGCAACACTAATGTTTATTGTTCTTTGTGTACCAAAAATATGTATGTATACGCGCAAATTGTGCGAATATTTTTTGTATGTGAATGTCTTCTTTTTTAACGTACGTAAATGTTAAATCATTTATATTTTTTAAAACAATAAATATCAACGTTGCATTGTAACATATTTTATTTCTATTTATTGTTATAAATATTGATAATTTATGATATAAACAAATATCATACGATGAATAACAGAGAAATAATCTAAAAAATAGTAATAATAAATTGAAATATTTACCGCAATCATGCCTCTTATTGCACTTTGTTGACAAGAAATATTCATTTATATTTGTAAATTGTGAGAATATATTTTAGTATATTAATAGTCTTTTCATTTTTATAATTTGCGTGAAAAACATTTTATTGTAAATATTTACGAACCAAACAATTTATTATTTTTTAATATATTTTAAAGTATCCTTTTAACCAACGAGGGTTTACCTAGAGTGGTCGTACTCTTTAATCACTGTGTTTAATCACCGTAATCACCTCGCCATTAAGCGTACCAGCGATTGACCAGTAATCAACTTAGAAACTGTCCCAAAACATCGTCGTCCCGAAAGACATTCACAATTATAGTTACTAACATAAAATACATCCATGGCCCAGCAGAATTCGAACTTGCGACTATCGCAACAGTAGTAGGACCATCCTGTCCCCTTAACCACTGCGCCACCAAGCCGGACAAACAAACAATTTCTGTTGATGAGAAATCATTTAAGTAATGATATAATTATATGTTAAACATCAATTAATCTTATAACTTATTATAAATAATAAATAGAAATTGAAGGAATAGAAATAAACTATTCTTAGTAAATAATTTGTAAAAAATCAATAATTTTTAAGACTATTTGTTTTAATGGTTACAAATTACTTAAGAATTTTCTAAAATACTTGGTTACCTTAGTACACTGACCAAGGATGAGATCATCTTACAGTACATCTAGCCTTTCCCAGCTTGACTACAATAAGTCTTGCAATTCATTGACCTCAAACTTTTTCCAGGCTGTCCTCGGTCCCCCAGGTCGTTCTTTGTCATTGACATGAATATCACTACTTTTAAATTGTTGAAACCAAAACCGATAATTGTAATATGTCTGTTAATTTCTAGAGCAACATATTTCTTCAAATTAAACAATAAAAGTAATGAATTTCGATAGTACACTTTTGAGCATTTCATGATTACTGTCTTAATATACAGAATAACTCTATAATACTAAATAGAACATTGTCATTTTATAGCAATCTAAATTTATGTTAATATATTATTTTAATTTAATTTTTCATATATTTTAATGACACTTTTGCATTAATACAGGGTTTTTCAAAAAGGACAGATGTTAGCACCTTAATTGTTAGGCCACCATGTTACCCATATCACAGACGTCTGATTAACCTGATGTTTTTATTATTCAGCCATTGATGCAGTATATACGATTAAACAGTAGACAAAATGCAAAGGTATAAACTATAAAATAAAAAGGATGCTTTGTTAATATAAGTAGAAATGATTCATTTTTCTTTTATTTGAATATGTGAAACCTGTTAAAGAGGTTTACAACTTTATTTCTTATTTTTGTTTTGAACACTTATTTCAATCGTTATTATCGCTTATTTTTGTCGCGACAATATAAATAAATAGCATGTTATAAAACTTATATTCTCACTATATATTATTCCTTGTTATTATACAAAGAAAATCTTTTTAAAATCATATGGACAAAGAAAACTTCAATTGAAAATATTATCTTGCGGATTTAAGAGGAATATAATATTTAAAATTATATTAACTACTTATACTATTAATAGAGTCAATCATGATGAAATATACATTTTAGATTCTTAAACTTATTCGTGAAAATGATCCATTTAGTATCATATATTATCTTGACCTATCCATTAATGAACGTATTTTTAGTAAAGTAATTTAGTAGAAACACAATGAAAGTGTTTTTATTATTTGTTTTGTTTTCCTTGCCATTAAAAGTTAACGTACTCAATTGAACCTTTAATATGTAACCTTGACGCTACAAAAACATAGTCTAAACTTCCAGACAGTTATTTAATGTTAAATTTACGATTTAGTACGGGGGTCGAAAGAAAACTAAAATTTTATTCAACTATTTATCTAATTTTTCTCGCTAACAATATATACAACTCATTTTTAAGTATTCTATGATAAGAGATACAATCAATAAATGAACGAATTGAAAATTATTTAAATTATTTTATAATAGTAGCAGTGTTTCCGAAGCAGATAGACATATTTCAAATACCAAGCTTGGCCTGGATAAAAATGTAAAAGTGAAGAAAAAACTATCGTAGAAGTTACCTTAGTCGGTATTCAAGCATAACAATAGATGTGTCATTAAAAAATTCAAAAGATTTGCTTTTCTCCATATCATTTATGTCCATGTCATTGTTTCTTTTTTATCACTTAGGGTTTATTTAGGTGACCGTATAATATAAGTTAAAAACCACCAATCTTGATATCAAATAACTGTAGTTTGAACCTAGAGATCTCTGCGGCTATAAAATCGTTTATAAAATTCTGTTTTATATGTGGTTGCTAATTAATGTTAGATTACAATTTTGTAGATAATTCAATCAACAAGAAATGTATTTTCAACAACTGCTATATTGTTAGGTGCTTGCATATATTCAGATATTTTTTCACCTTACATAGGCCTTTATTAAGAAGAACTGGTACAATGAGCACTAATCAAAATATGTTCTAATATTTCTTACAATTTTTTCATCATTGTGTCGAAAAAACTGTTTTATAAGTATGTAATTTAATATTCATATTAAAAGGAGAAGTGTATTTTTAAAGATATTTCAAACCAAACTAAACCTAAATATAAGTCCCAAATATTCCAAAAGTCCGCTATAATTCTGATTAATATACGTAATGGTCGGATATAAAAGCAATCTTAAGATTTTAAACATTTTAAAATGATTAATAATTCTTTTAATTTCGTTACTTGGCCTTTGAAATATTTGAATTTTATGATTAATTTTAATAAATACATTTATAAATTATTTTTGTAGGGTAATGAAAGTAAATATTAAAAAAACACATTAATATAATTAAAATCTATGGTCTTTATTCATCGATGTTGTTTGATAAATTCTTTTTTTTACGATTTCATAATCGTCAAAGTGTTTGATGTGATAATAAAGTTGTAAAACCAACGGAGAATGCAGTTACTTAATAAGTAGTTTTATGGCCGCAACGACGACTAGATTAAGACGTTCGTAATAAGATACTAGATGTTGCTATACCGTGAAGTAAGGCTACATTGAATAATAACGATTTGTTTAATATTGAAGCTTATATAAATAATAGCAATTGAAGCTAACAAATCTGGCACAAGATCAGCTAAATAAAATTATGAAGTGAATGCGAGTATGACCTATGTCCAGTAATTTACTTCAGTGTAAGGTTTTCTTTGTTAGTTATAGTAATATTTCATAAAATATTTTGGTAGGCCTCAACCATGTTCTACAATCATATTTTCATCAACACTCTATTCTGTAAATTTTAGTCCTGTTTCGGTTTGTTTTCCACTTTTATATATTCCTACATAAACAAGTCGAATTCACATTTAAGTTAACTTAAACTTTAACAGTCATTCCAATCTACATTTGTTGTTATTCAATTTGTCTTGGAAAAGATAAGATAATATGTCCCACATTTGATACTTTGGATAGTAATAGTTTCATACCTGTCAGAAAAATACCCATAATATATCCGATAATAATAGTGTTAACATATTTTAATAGACAAAAAAATATAATAAGTAAAATAGCACGAAAAAATAAAATAAATACATGACAAGGCAAATAACAATCAAATTGTGACAATGGTATTAGATTATATAAACTAAAAGCACGAATAATCATGTCAATAAGTAATATATAATGAAAAACACAAGTAACATGGTATCCAGATAAGCAAAATAAAATACGTCAAATACTAATTACATATAATGGAACAGCGGACGTGCCAATACAACAGAAGAGGAAATAACACAAGTTAGGAGTTAAAAAGATAAGAGAACCATGGAATTGAATTAAAAAAACAACTAATTAAAAAGGGCCCAGTCCATCCACTATAGGCTAATATACCACCATTAGATGAAAATGTCAATCTATTTAATTATACTTCGATGATATTTTCTTGAGTTTTATAATTGGATGAGATTCTTTAAGTGTATCCTATAAATAAATAATAAGAACGAAATAGTAATAAGAATAACTATTTACAAAAAATTCTTAGTAGCTATAGTCGAAACAAAAATATAATGGAATTTGTCATAAGTTACAGAAGGACCTATTTTACAATTTCTCATGATAATATCCCATCTCTATCGTAGATATTCGTTTTAATAATTTTAACTGTATATTTGAAAAGCAAATGTTCAATCTCTCTTGAAAACCAGTTTCTCAGTGGCCCATACTGGTACACGTTGAGAACGATGGCTAATTACTAGTCAAAAACATAATCATTGAAACTAATTGTTCCTAAAACAATTAATAATAAGAACAAAAGCGTTAATGGTTCTGTTTTACATACTATCGAAAAAATAACGTGCTATTCATCAATCATCACTTTATAACCTTCACGCTCCACATAAGGGTATCTTTTAGTTTTTAATTAGGTTTTATGCTAATAATTGTCTGACTATAGTTCAGAAAAATTAACTATGTCCGCGAACGAATACAAATGCATCTCATTTGCGTAAAACGTTGCCTTTGTCTTGATTAAATTATTGTACATCATAACCGCAACAATTGAAAAATCGACGTTTGGTTTGTGTTTTTTTGGGGCCCAATTAAAATAATATTAAAGTCGAACGGCAAAAAATGAGGTCGTCCCGAAAAAGCTCTAGACAATAAAATTGCCCGTTTTGTGGCATTGAATGAGTGCGGATTCTAATTACCGAAGAAATTCGTTGACCAAAAAATTGCCCTGCGAACACAAAGTATCACGATAAAAGGGAGCATTCGTCCAGTGAAGTACGTTAGCACTGTTATGTCCTTTCTTTATTATATCGTGTGTTATGTGATGATCAAGATTTTTAAAATTAATTTAATCTCACTTGATAAATCCTACAAATAGATGATTACGGAGACGCCATGAAAGATTTGTGTTATAGCAGTATTCTACAAGCTGTCCACTCAGCTACATCTCGCTAAAAACAGCTCTTAAATGTATGCGTTATTTGTAAAATTATATTTTTTACTTTGTTACTAGTCGTTGCTGACTAACCTAAAATTTTCTTTGCAATAACTTATACCTAGTTGTATATTTAGGAAAACCCATCGGCCCTATCCTAATCCCTACTAATGTTCATGTATTAACACTGCTGTTTTTTATTAAATGCATCTCACTACATTACACTACACAAGATCAAATGCTTTAATTCTTGCGGATCTATGTCCTGTTAGGATATGTTAAGAGTAAGAGTTTTGCAATTACTTAATCCTTAATTTCCTGAGTGACAGTCGATACCTGAAAATCTCGGTGTAAGTTATCATTTCTGGAGTATCTGGGTTCACCTACAGTACTTTTCAGGACTTTGTTCTGGAAAACTCATATAGTATTTATATTACTTCTCGCGGAACAACCATGTAATTTCGTGTGACCATATATATTTCATTACTAGCTTGTATAATAGCTATTTATATTATACTAATTTTTTTGTTCCAATTAACCGATATATTTTCATATATTTGAACTCCAGTTCTTTCCATTTCTTTTTTACATATACCTTCCAGGGATGTTTTGCAACAAGATTCATTCCAAGATACTTAGCGTTGTTGCTATATGAAATGATAGATTTGTTTATAGTTGTTGGTGTTTGTGGTTTGTGTGAACGTGAACGTGGACGTGAACTCCACATGCACAGATTTACTCCACATGCACAGATTTACTTTTGTTAATTTTTATTGTCCAGGTTTTGACCCAATTATTTATATTGTTACTTGCCTGTTATAATTTTTGTGAAGCACTTTCGCTGTTGTCTCCTACAGCAATAATCATAGCATCATCAGCAAATATATGACATAAAATAATGATTATAACATTTTCAAAACATGCTTCTTATAATTGGTTTAGTTTGGATTTTTCACTTTTGACCGCTATATGGTGCCAACCTATTGGAAGTGCATGTAATCCACATTGATATCTTTTATTGAGCTAAGCGAAATCAACTATCGTCGTCTTATAGTGCTCCATGCAACGCTTTAGCATGAACATACCTTTCAAAAAAAACCCAAAGTATAAAAAAATGTAAGTCGGGGTCATTCCATATATAATAAGTGTACTTCCTAATGCAGCCATTCAAATTAAAAACATATGCCTTATCGCTATATATTAATGTTGGTCCAAAATTGGAGTACCTGATGAACAGTCAACTTCGTAATAAAGATTAATCATTTGGACATACTTCTCATTTGTTTAACTTGCTGTGGTTGGATAGACACCCCCAAAATAGCTTATACTGCTATAGTTTAATATATATTAATATATTTACAACACAAACCTAACTAATAACCTTAATAGAGATTTTAAAATTCACAGAACGCTAAAGAATAACAGCAGGTGTAAGAAATCAGAAATAACAAATTCGTCAGAATGTAAATGCTCAAAAATTCGGATTTTTTTACAACAGAAATCGAAGGAGTAAACATTGAGTATCGATATGTTTGAGCTAAGAAATTTCAAGTGTTAAAAAGGCATTTTAGTACAATGAAATAATGAGGTTCCGACATTGTTTAACGGGAACTTATCATAATTATTATTGAACACAACTGTAAGTAATATTATTAGTTTAGCATTTGAAAATGGAGACTTACTTGAATCTGAACCACTTGATGCAATATTAGCAATTTAGCAATGTTTTGTCATGTAGAGAACTAGTCCAGTGAATTTCTTTTAGAACCTCTAATGATGTTAATATTGAAGTTTCCGGTAGTATCAACTAGTTAGATTTCTTTCGTATTCAAAGCTAATTTTAATGGATGATTAATAGATGCTAACCTAATAAAGATTAATATTTAATGTTAATTAATTTAAGTTTAAACAGCTTGAATTTAATGAAAGTAACCAATGCACGTCCAATATATTGCCATTGCAATTGTCTTGTCTATGCAGTTATTTTATCCCAGCTAGACCTAGAGATAGAATGCTGCCTAATGCGTCAGAATATGTAATCAAATTCCCCTCTAAAATTCGATTTAGGATGGTACTAGTGAACCATGTTGCCAAATGTCGACACAAGAGTATAAAACATTAGTGACAATAATTAGATATTATAAACCGGCAAACATTGTAAACCAATATTCTAAGTTGATGTCTAAATATTGCAACATGATGTGACGTCATAAATTTTGATAAAAACTATTGGGTACATAACGTAATAATCATTACGTGGGTTGATTTGAATATCCAGAGTTTGTCACATCAATCTTTTCTTTTTATATATGGCGAACATGAAAATTGTAATGTTGAACCAATTTCGAATAAAATTTTCATCGATCTGCAATCGGCACTATCATTACAGTTTTTTTAAACTTTTTTTAAAAATATTTTAAACTATTTAAACAATATTTAACAACGTCCACATTACCATAAGCTTCGACAGCCAAGTTGTGAGTCTCAGTAGATATGATCGTTCGCGCGTCAAAACATTTTTACTTTTATGTGATATAAATTTTAGGTACCAAATATAAATTATATAAAAAATTAAGTATAGATATCAGTGTGTTATAATTAAATTATTTAGCACTATGTTATTCTTATTAATTGCTCCAAGCTGTAAATTATAATTACGAACATATTTATGTACTTAATAATTCCAATCAAACAAAAATTAATTCGATAATTAATTTTAAAATTATTATCAATTAGTTATGTGTTATAATTAAATTATTTAGCACTATGTTATTCTTATTAACTGCTCCAAGCTGTAAATTATAATTATGAACATATTTATGTACTTAATAATTCCAATCAAACAAAAATTAATTCGATAATTAATTTTAAAATTATTATCAATTAGTACCCTATAAATATGCTTTAGTAAAGGTCTCTTGAATCCAATTTAATACACTGACTATTTTTTACGATATCTTTAACAACGTATCATTTCTTAGTTTCAGATGAAAGCTCATCAAGATATGCAACGGGCTTTTAAAAAACGTGGTTTTATACAAATAACTTCTACACCTGTTCGTTTTCATATTTTTTAATACAAATCATTCATTTTACAGATAAATTTAAAATAAATAAAAAGAATATATTATTATGAAACGTTATTATATTAAGTTTAAATCTAAACATTTTTATACCATATATTTTGCTATGTTTAATATCATGCGTAAATAACAATTTTATTTTAGAAACATTATTAATCAAAAATATAAGGAAAATATTCATTATCAGTTTATCTAGTTATTATCACAGATATTTATTGGATTTTAGTAGTTTACGATCTTTACAAATTAAAGAAAGTTTTTAGTCAGAAAACATTTTTAATTGAGTGTATTTTTTGCTGTTCTAGAATATCTGCGCACTACTAGCTAATTACATGTTTGAATTAAATTTAGATGTGATTTGGCGATTCTTCTCTATTTTGAATCAAAAAGATGAAATTCGCTAGTATGAGAGTCATTAATTTGTCATTTTTAGTAGAGTTCATTTATTGATATAAAATTAGAAAAGAGTTTTATTAGCGATTATCGAATCATAATTTTATTAATAGTTTCTAATATGATCTCGGAATTTGTCTTAATCATCGCGTTTCAAAGACCTCAAGCATGCATATGTTAGGATGTAACAGAGTCCTGAAGTCTCGGGGCCATGTAGAAGAATTGGCAAGATAAGCGTTGGAAAGAGGAATATTTTAATCTTGACTGTAATATTTCTTCTCTTCTACACGCATTATATTAGAGAGTAAAATCAGCTTGCCATTTAGCCGTATTACTTCTGCACTACATGCCGATGCTATATTTTTTCTCCTATATTACAGATCCCAAGTACAAGTACTGCTACAATTACGCCCAATTACTGCTACAACTACTCCAACTGGATCCAACAGAAATTTTATCTATACTTTCCGTAGCACAGTTCAAGGAACAAGTTCAAAAACGGGGATTGCGGTGGTTTGGATATATCTGTCTAATGAAAGGTGAACGAACTCCTCACAGACTTCTTTGTCGAAATTGATCTTTTGAGGTGGAAGACACAGCGAACAGCTTCGAAAAAACATGGATCAAGACATTCGAAACAACCTGAAAATAGGAGACTGACACTATCCGAGCTCTGAACAGCTGCAGCAGACCGCCAACGTACAACAACATCCTGTGCATCACCAGCAGCGAATTGGTTGAGTAGAAACTCTCTCTGAGCGCTAGCTATGGATTGATGGTGATGAACATGAACTATATGATATCTCCATGTAATATGAAACATCCAGTCTCCCTAGCGACTAATATTACGAAAAAGTGCTAAAATTATGAAGAGGATATGCAATATTTATTTTAATTACTGTTAGTTATTACTACTGTTGTCAATCTAAACTACTTTCTTACTTTACGAGGGTCTCTTTAATCATAATTATTTGTTACGTAAATTAATAAAAAACTGAAAACAAACTGAGGTAAATATAAATTTTTATAAATTAATAATTTTTTTAATATCCATCTAATCTTAATATTGTTAGAAAAAATAAACGAAATAAACATAAAAATATAAAATTTGATAATGATCAATCGACGCCACTGATGACGGTACCACGAAAGCTCTCTAGTCAACTATCGGCGATACGACCGGGCCTTGGCGATGGAAAAGGGGGCAGTCAAGTGAAGGGGGGGAATGCATCGAAGGAGCGTTCGACCTCGCAATTTCGGCAGGAAAACCCGACCACGATCGGTGGGACGAAGAGGCGCGGGTACAGAGCTGCATAGGCAGCGGGTCCATGGCGAAAGTGCACCCATGCGTTCCTAGCAGACAGCCGAATTGCACCGGCCCGGGGTCCATGAACTTGCACGGTCCTCGCGCGTCTCCCCCCTCACACCTCCTATCGCGATTCGCCGTTTCTCCGCGGTCCCCTCCTCCAAAGTTTCTAAAGAAACGGTCGGAGTGGTTCCTGTGGTGCGCGGCCAAGCGGCACCTCTGGGTTCCGCCCGGGTGTTGGCCGAAATATGCACTTTAAGGAATCGCGAATTTCGATGTCAGCTAAAGCGAGATACTTGTTTGGACGTTAGAATATTCTTGGAATTGAGGCAGGTTTTAAAACAAATAATGATTCATAAATCTTCATTTTAAACTTATGTGATGGATGTTTTCTTTATATTAGTCAGATGAGAAATTAATATATTCCTTAAACGACTTCAAAAAAGGATGAGGTTCTATGTTCGATTATATATTTTTTAATGTATGTTCACCGATTTCTCTGTCAATTATGGACCGATTTTAAAATTCTGTTTTTATTCGAAAGAGTGCACTTCCGAGCTGGTCCCATTAGAACCAAGTCAAGATCTGTTGGTGGAAGGGGGAAATCAAAAGATAGCCTCAAATTTCAAAGGCACGTACAAAGCATATTTTTTATATAAAATAATCACATATTTGTGTATAATTTTATTGCTGAGCTAATGTGAAGAAAAATCAGAAGTCGTTCAGTATAAAAGCCATTGTTTGCTTTTTAAGCACTAACCTATAACTATATATTATAACTAATAAGTATATCATATGAGAAGTCCTAGAAATATTGTAAGCAACTTCTCTACGATGTAACTGTTAGAGCATTTAGCTCAAACGAGGAGGTCGCTGGTTCGATTTCCGGCGGGCACAACGGCTTTTTGTTGTTTTAGTTTGGTTAGAATATCTCTCAAATCTCTTAGGCAAGGTAGCGGACGCTGGGATCTGAGGCATTCCTCATTTCAATTATTGTTTCTTTATTCCTATTTTTCTTCATACGGGCTGCACCTGAAGTCGGTGCCGAGCCCAAACAATACAAAAATAATAATATAATTTTGTGACATATACAAAAAATTAAATTACTAACAAAACAAATCTAATTTGTTGCTCATATCGACTTCAGAGTGATCAGTTGGTACTAGTTAAAATAATATTGTAAATAGATAAATCGGTATAAGTAGGTATTAAGCTTTTGCATGTATTAAGCAGTTATTTGTATATATTAGAACACAAAATACGTGTAGCAGGTAGGTTAAATAAGATTTCTGTTTATTTTTATTTGGTTATTACAACGATTACTATGTACATATTTTATTTTAAAAAGTTTTGTTTTGTGTTAAAAATCTAAGTTTGGTAATTTTTTAACTTTTACTGAGTTCCTTATTTATTTTTTGAACTCGATTGAATTTTTTTGTTAAAATATTTTTTTACCAAAACATTAATAGTAATATTTTTGTATATTATAATTTTTTTTCATCTTTACATATGTGAATCAGTTGCAAAAGAAATAAAAATGTTATAAAAAATTAGTTTAACTAGATAGATATCTAATTGGAAAACAAATTTTACGATGTTCAGTTTATGAGTATATTGTTAAAAAAGTATTTCCTAAAAAAGATTCCTAATCTAAAGTCCTGAGGAGTACTGTAAGTGCTCCCATATACTACAGGATTAATTACTTACACCGATTAGATGATGTCACACAGAAGATCAAGAGAATTCCAAGAAATCATGAAGAGAGATTCTATATCATGTTAATATCGAAGTATTACAATTCTTGAATAACAGCAGAATAGATCACAGACTCACAATAATCTAATTATTTGATCCTGTATATATAAGTGTTGTGAGGAACACAACAGGAACAGCAGTGTTAAAATATATACCTAGATTTAAGTTATTGTAAAGAAAAATTGTATGTTAATCGGCAACGACTAGTAACAGTCTAATAAATAAAAAATGAACTTATAATGTTCTGAAGCTGATATATTAACTCGACTTTATTATAACTAAACTAATCGACCCTGAACTTTTTATTTAATTATATCACGTTGGTTAAGTATTAGAAACCAACGATCCGCAACTGTTACAAATCTAAGGGAGGAAAGCTCTGATTCAGAAGTTCCTCGTACTCAAGTTATTCTACTTAGGCATACTGATTATTAGAGGATGATCTGTCATAAAAAAATTATCCCTTGTTTTTTCTGTTGATATTAGTTTTGTTTGTTTGTTGTTTGTTGAATGTTGTTTTGACATTATGTTTCCTCAACACTCTGTAAATGCAGATTGATAAACACTGAAGAAATGGTAGGACTGGGAGGGAAATGTCGCTAGTTTTATGTTATTATTTTCCCCTTTTGTACTACTCTAGCATTGTGTGTTATTTGCATCGTGAATTACTCAATGATACTTAAGATAATTAAATTCATTTTATCGGATATCATGAAGGCTCTCTAAATCAGTTAGTTCAATACCGGTTTGGTATGCTGGTATAACGTGGTCTGAATATACTTCTCTATTTGTAAGCTATGTACTAATATGCAAACGGCCTATATGTTGTTTTAATTTAAGTGACATCAAACCATCTTTTAACTATATATACATGCGTATTAAAGCATGAGTCGTTTCGTCTAAAAATAAGTACATATCATTTCGATGGATTGAAAAAATATCTTTATACACCTAACATGTAAACTGTTGTGTCGTCGATACCACAATATATTTCACATGTTTAATTAAAACATGTGACACTAGTTCGAGTGTCTTATAAGTGGTGATTTTGAGGCCCGTGTCAAAAATGCGAATGAATGAAATTTGTTTGCCAAATATTCATGCTAAGCTGAAGACATTATTTCTTTCAATTATCACTTCTATCTAAACGTTTTTTATACCGTGCATATTAATTAGTTATGACTACTAACTAAAACTAAACAAACTGATTATAATCAATAATTCATACAAGGGTTTTATTTTCATCAAATGGTAATTTTTAACAAATAAATTCTTGGCGGGTCAAGGAGGTTTTAATATAAAAATTAGACATAAACTAATGTTTTGAAGAGTAGGGTGATGATGACTGATGAAAAATAAATTAAGAAATTTTTTTTTTAATTTAACTCGGAATTTCTTGGCATGTAGTAATGGCATGTTAGCTTCATTGTCAATGACGGATTTACTAGATTTTTTATCACAAGAAATGTGTCTCCCAACTTCATAGAAATAATATACCAGACGGTCCACCTATTATTGCGTTTGTCGCGGGCCCGAATTCTGCGGGGGTATCGTTGTAAATTTATGTTTGTAATTGTTTAATATTTGTGATTGTCCTAGGCAAGAGTGCAAAATCCGACAAGGAAAATGATCCCAGTCACGCCACTAACCTGGCTGGGTAAAACTGGATATCTTCTGGAATGATTTCTAAGTTGGTCACTCGCCAGTCGGCAGGTTTAATGACGAGGACCGTGGTTAAGCCCACGTTAAACAGTAACACGAGCATTACGAATTTATATTCAGTTTAAACTGTGTCATGGCATAAGTAATTAATTGTCAATTATATTAAGTTCCATAAGACTATCTTTTCTGTGCAGTGAAATTCCAAGTTTGTTCAATACTTTAATCACATACAAACAATATTTAATAATGAGGCTCATTTTAGATATCTAAATATTTGCCTTTACGTATCTATTGAAATCAGAGTAAATCACTATTCAAATATCGTCACTGTTACATCTTTAACAATCGATAACAAGCATTTATTCACTAAGTTATTTCTTCACTATTTAGATATTTATAAACTAAATAGACATAGACAGATAAAAAGTTGAATTAATGAATAATTAGAAATTTGATTTTTATGATTAATGAGATGTTTTTTTGTCAATAAATGTGACTCGATCTTCGTAATTTAGTTTAGAGATAAGTTTATAAAAACACTAACCAAAAAAATTAATTAATAACAGTTTTAACGAATTTACGTAGTTATTTATTTTAATGTAATATATATATATATATATATATATATATATATATATATATATATATATATATATATATATATATATATATATATATATATAGGTCATTTCCCTTTCGGATGATTTATAACCAATATATTAAGCTTGATTAAGCTTGTATGTATTAATTTGGATAACTATCATGCGGTTTTATAGAGTTCATTGTCTATTACATGTGCGTATATATTATCTATGAATAATAAAAATTAACGTCACACATACCTAATAATCTATAATCAATGATGCCTATAAACAGACTTTCGATGTTCTTTTTTTATAATGAGACGCCACCCAACTCCATATTAATCCTAAGATATGATGGTGTTACCAAAATGATCGTCAACAATAATATCAAATCAGAAAATCGAACCTTATTTGTTCGAATGTGCCGTTATAACTAGTTCTGTTCAATTGCGTGTAGAACATGTATAAATATTTTCACTTATAACAAAGGCTACTTCATATAGGGTATGGTTTCTATAACGTGCCAAAATAAAAATAATAAAATAATAAATTTATGATGTAGTTGGTGGTGTAATGCCAAGAATATTTATGTCACATCCGTCGTTGGAAACAATCAAATAGGTGTGTTTGAACAAAGTTATTTGTCGAATTATCATTTAATAGCCACCGGATTGAAACAAAGAAGCCATAAAATTAATTATTTTCTTTTTGTTCTTGGCATTATTTTCTTCGACAAATCGAATATTTGTTCTAAATAATTGCCTCAGGTTAGTTTAAATAAATTTGAATATAGTTGACTATCCGTGAAAAAAATTGATAGTATTTTAAAATATGTTATTACTTTTATATTTTTTAACAAATACCATAATATATCATATCATAATATTTCAATATCACATCATATTATTTCATATTATAGAGGTATTGAAGCTTTCTTTTTATTGAACATATTCACATGATTCTTCGCCTGTCATTATTTGCTCTGTTTCGTCAGTTTAGACCAAAAAATTGGGAAAAATATTGCAACCAACTGGTAACAAGTTGCTGACATGATTCTATTACTTGTGATTTAGTTTTATATTGTTGGTGTAGCATTGTAGGTCATAGTTTTTTCCTCTATGTATTTATATATAGTATTATATGAGATTATATTCCTATATTTATTATTTATTATGAAAATGCTGAATCACAAGAATAATTTAAATCCACAACGAATGTTTTTTGCTAAGCTTTAGGTAAATATCTGAAATGCATGGAGTGCTTCAGAAAGAAACAATTGGAAACTACATTAATGGAAAAAATTACGAAATACTTAAACCTGCAGTGTGACACTGCCAGTTCAATCCTATGTGTGCCATTAGACACCACATCTATTCTTTCCAGAATTGTCCCAGTGCCTTAATACTCTTTCTATTTAATGTATATAAAATATTTATGTTATAGCAAGGGTTTAAAATAACAAAAACTATTAATTTGCATTAAGATAATATTTTATTTTATCGAAAAAAGTGGCGACTTGTTAAAAGGGGATACAAAACGACATTGAAATTTCCAATATATTAAAATATTCACTCGTCACATTATTCACTAAACACGCCGCCTCATCTTGGAATATATATTAATCTAACATCTTTCTCCCAAATAAAGGATGCAAGGGATGTACGTGGTATTTGCGCCCTCTGGACAGCTTATAGTTATACTAAAACTATTTGTGAGAATAGCCTGTACTTTCGTCCTTGCGGATCAAGATTTTCTGGAATAGCACTGTTTTTACACAAATTGCAATGATATACCCGATATGAAATGATTTCCCAAGTTTTACAGATTGAATCAAATTGCAATAGCTTCTATCCAAATTCTAGTACACTATATTAGTTCAAAGCAACTTAAGCCTTGGTGATCTTATATCATGAACTGTGTTGCATATGCCCGAAATTCGTGAACTAGTGGTTGTCTTAAAAACTTGAATGTGTCATCATTGGAACAGTTTATGGCTTGGGATCTTCAATCCCCTATTTGTTACTTTATAGACTTTACGAAATCCATTTAACTACACCAAGGAATACTTTTAAATGAAGAAATATTGCCAGTTCAACGCCAACCTCGCTTATTTTCTTGTCAATCCTGCGAAAGGTTTATTTTGACAAGACTTTTCAATTTTTTTTTCAATTATTATATAATACCATGATAGTAACATAAAAAACTCAATGTTTTGTAGAGTGACATATTTGAGGTAACAAGAGTTTTTATACTAAATTATGTAAATATGTATAACATAAAATGTTATATAAAAATGATTATTTATTAATTAACATTATATTCACATTAGAAATATTCGAATATTACAATATCGTTACAACTTAAATAAAAACATTTTAAAATATTACTAAAATATTTTATTAAAAAACCATGGTTGATATTGATAATGTTAGTTGATTTATTTTCTATAATCAAGTTATTTTCTATGCAATTTACATTTTTGTATCTACTAAGCCAACATATTATTTACATTATACTAATAATAATGTTCTACAAAAATGTCAGGTTTAGTATTTACTAATTCATAGGCACAGTGAATTTAAAGATAACGAAGCACTGTGACATAAGGCATTGTGATTATCATCAGAGTAAAAACCAATATCTAATAATATGTTTTAGTAAAGTTTATAAATATTAATTATGATTAAATTTAAAATCGGATATATATTGAAAAATTATTTTTGTTGTATATTATAACTAACAACCAATATTCTTTAATTTATATAAAACTGATTATTACAACTATGATTCATCATCGTCGTTATCATTAGTCTACCAATATAACGTTTCATTGAAATCAAATTATTTTTATCCATAAATTAACCTGAATTTGTTTATCAGTAACTTCAATTTATTCTATAATGTCGGAAATAATATAATTATTTCAATTAATTATTTAAATATTACAATTTTTATTTAAATTCAATTCAAATCGTTGTTAGGAAATATAGAGCGGTATTATTGGTTGTTCAAAGATATAATTGTGAAATAGTAATTATATCGAAGAATCCATTTTTAAAATATCACTTTGTGGTAAATATCAATTGTGTGGTTGGAATTTCAAGAAATTCTTGAGTAATATAATGACCTATAACATGACAATAGTCTAAACAAAGATAAAAATTCTACATATATAATAAAATCAACTAGAAAATATGTATAGAATAAAAATCGTTTAATTAAAAAAAGTGATATTTAATAATCAAGTGTTATTATCAACAGCATTTAAGATACGTTACGATTACGATTTAAGAACGATGTTGGTTTCTCAGCGATCTAATCATTGATCTTCACAACCATGTGCCAGCCAAGCAGTGCTGCGTCGATCTGAACAAGTGGCGGTCAAAAGGCGTTGTATCTGGAGAATACAACGGGCGAGGCAGAATTTTAGAAAAAAAAAGCAAACTCTTCAATTTTAGTTTCTATTAGATTGATTTAAATTAGTCATGTAAACAAAAATTTTTAGAAGACCAGTATTTTAAAGAATAACAAACAAATATAGGTGTTGAACAACAGCAGTGAAACCCGGTTTACGTTTTGCTCGTCAGACAGAAAAAAGTTGGTGAAACCTCCAACAAGGATAAAATTAATACAAAACATACTCTTCAACAACAGGTAGTAGCAACATTGTGGTTTAGGGATATTTCTCTTACCATATAGCAGAATGGATGATAAAAATTTATAGTATTATGGATCTGCTGAAAAGAGTTTTCATTTAGTTTGAGGGTTTGATGCAAAATATTGAAGTGCTTGCAAAGATAATGCTAAATTTATCCAAGGAATTTTTATATAAGGGAACATGAGGTTACCATAGAGTTCAGATGCAAGAGCAAATGAGAATCGTTAATTTAATTTTCATTTTTTTTTTAAATGCGAAAGTTTCCATCTAGCTTCTTTATAGATTGTTTTATCGTAACTTAATAATTTCTTAATAGAATAGGTTAGTTAGTCCTAAATTAATATGCAAAAGGGGGTATTAATATATTTCCGATTCACATCTGCAATTAATGTATTGTTTTCCAACAGAACATTCAGTTTTTAGTGGCCATGGAGCATTTGCTCTACTCTCCCTCAAATAGTAGTCCTATTAAAAATGATACCACTTCAAAATCTCCAGTGGATAATATATTAGTATAAAAACACATTTTTAAATAGGCTTGTGTTGTTCAACATGCTTGCAGTTGTTTGATTGTAAGTGATTCTGAAAAGGAGTAGTAAGACAAATGCATATTGTTTGACAGGTTCTTCATTTATGCCCGATACTGTATATAAGACTGATGAGAAGATAGGCATTAAGCTATATTAAGTGAACTGCATTCCAGACAAGATACGGCGAAATATGATGTCATGACTGTCATGGATTACGTCTCAATCCTTTATATTAGTGGTATCTTACATAAACTTTCAGGTATTATTGAAAGCACTCCAAATAATAAATAAATAATATCTAATAATTTTTAAGTATACACTATAAATATATTTTTAAACATAGGATACATATTTTTAAACTAAAAAATAAAGAATTAAGAATAGAAAATCTATATTAAAGAAATACTAATGATTATTTTGGTTTACTTGTGGTGATTGGATGATAAATACCTAGCCTTTTTTAAAAATATTATTAGCTTTTAGTTCGACATTTAAATAGCATTTAATTAAATTTATTCCATATTTTAAGGTCTCTCAAAAATTACGATTACTTTGTGGTAGCGATTATCTAAAAATATGAGCTTTGAAAATGAATACTTCATGATTGATAAGGACGACAGAATTGTTATATTCCATATTTTTGTTCATTTACAAAAGCAAACTTTTTATTACTAACCAATATTTAATGTTTGTAATTACTTTAAAATCAGGATTATTCTATTTACTAACGTGATCAAAACATAGGCAGAGTTTCAAATTGCTAATTTTTTGTAACGACTTAAATTTAGTTTCGTTCATTAAAACAATATAAATTGTTAACGTGAACAAAAAACATCAACCAATAAATTTCAACAAGCATTGTTTTAAGAATACTTTTTGACTAAAAGTTTGAAATGATAAAAAAATCTATTGAAGGGCGATGATTATCAGGCAAGTCACAAATCATCATTTAGGTCGGTCTAGTTAATTAAAAAACATTTAAATGTTAAATGCGCGTCTTCCCTTTTGACACCAGAAACATATAATTATTTCAGCAGGAGGCATTGTTTTCATGTCCGTGTAAGAACTCATTTTGTTTATGAAAACATCTTTAATGTCGTTGTTATGCAATCAAGCAAATATCACAGGAGGCCAGATCTATAAGTATGCCAAGTCAAAAATTAAGGCGTATTTTTTTAGTTATTATGGTATTGTTCATCGACGTCTTTTTCCGGGTCAGCCTGTAGGCAAAAACTGTAAATAGAAATATTTTATTGAATATTTTAAAATTACATTCTATACTAAGGAAATATTAGATAAATATTAGATACCAGAAGCGTTTTTTTTGTTATATTTGATAGTCTTCCTTTTACCAACTAAGGTTTATCGGGACTGGGCCTTAACGTGTATTCCAAACCATGGCGTCCTCGGCATTAATCCTACGGACAGGCAAGTGAGTACAACTTGGAGAACATCCCAGAAGACATCCGGTCTTACCCAGCTGGTTACTGGCGTGACTAGGATCATTTTCTTTATTGTATTTTACACTCTTACCTATTGGACAATCATAATTATAACAACCATAAATCATGCCCTAACAGGATTTGCACCCACGGCTATCGCAATGATAGGACGGCCATCCTGGCCCCTTGACCAAATCACCAATCAAGCCGGCTTATTTCATAGTCATATTTTTTCATCTTCAGATTCATTAACAGGCAACTTTTCTTAAAATATAAGCCATATTTCAATATATATATATATATATATATATATATATATATATATATATATATATATATATATATATATATATCAAATTTATGTGGTCACAGAATTATTATAATTTTTTTTCCCTAATATTTAAAAGAAGGCTGAAGCTTCTATTTTGTTCATTTTATTTTTTTTATTTTATTATCTTCTACTCTCCATGGCTGGCAGAATTACATCATTATTTACCACTCGGCTCTGGTTTTATATAGATAAGTTTGGTGCATGTAACGAATTCTTCTAGAATATCAAAAAAATATCTTAACGAAACGAATCTATTATTTGCTAATCTGCTTTTTAGTATTTAACAATTCTTGTAGTTTACGTATTATGGGATAAAATGAAACAACATTTTCAAAGTTACCAAGTGAAAGATTTATCAACTTGTATCAGATCTGTTAAGTTACTTATTAGGTGTTTCTATTAAGTTCTATTAAATTAATTAAAGAACATACTATAAAGTCAATATAATACTCTTCCATACTAATATCACTGATACAAGTGACCTATTTTAGCTAAAGAAATATTTATCGTTTTCCTTGAAATGCCTTGTATATAATTTGAACTTATTTTTCAGTTAATTTTTAATGTAAATGCCACAAAGCAAGTGCATTGCCACTTTTCAAAAATAACGATAAACTGGTTTGTTTAAAATGTTTTCAATTTGTTTTTTTTACGCGATAACCATATTTAACAAGTTGTTATTCATTTGGCGTTGCATTTTTGACACAATCCGGCTTCAATCGATTCGATCCAGTCCAAATATTTAAACGAAAAAAATAGGTTAACGTTCACTTTTCCCAAAATATAAATGGTAGTGCATCGGTCCCACATTTATATTTTTAACATATGTTTAAAAAGGAGAATGAAAAAAAAAACTCATTCTGGCTCACGCTCTACGTCTTTTTATTGGTGCATATTAGTTGCTGCACTCTGCTACGTTCTATTATTTAACATTTAATTTGCACTAGATAGCCGAAAATTAACAGTTTCAGATACAATATTAGCTAAAAATATAACTCGCCTTATTTAGCTTTTTTCTATCAATTTTTATGAATCTTTTCATAAGTTAAATAATATCAGGCGTATGGTTTTTTATGTACTTAAATGCTTTACATGTGTGTTAAAAGTTGTATATATCGTTCCAATACGAAATTTCGCCTTCAAAATATATTTTCCCCTTTTTAATCAGCCGGCTTGTTTGACGAAGTTGTCAAGGCAGGACATTCCTACACTTGCGATAATCACGGGTTCAGATCCTGCTGGAGCATGGTTGTAAATTTAACTTTGGAATTAGTTATAATTGTGATTGTCCATAAGGCAATAGTGCAAAATCCGAGAAGGAAAATCACCCAAAGCACGCCAGTAGACAGGCTGGGTAGGACTGGATGTTTTCTAGAATTATCTCTAAGATGAGCACCTGCAGGAGGTTCAGTTCAGATAAAGCCTAGCAGGTAATCAAAAGATTTTAATATATAACAAAAAAATAGCTAAAATATTGCTTGAATAAATTAAAAATTGAATATTAATAATATATATTTACAAAACGTATGCCGATATCGGAATAACTTCCTCAACGCATACATTTTATAAAATCGCAGTAAATCTCATTATCATGGACCTTAATAGCAGTCGAATAGATCTGTGAAGGTGGTAATACTGGTTGATTCCATAGGAATTCAGAACATATAATATATATTCTTGGGCAAAATATCTACAATAATAATAAAATAAAGTAATAAATTAATGCAACATATCTTTATTAAAGCTAGATTTATTCTTTATATATATGTTTTTCTGGAAATTACCTTTTTCGAGATGGTTTACATAATATCTTAAATCCGACCAAACTTATCTACCTCAAATTTAGTGTGAGCTTTTTCTATATATTTTCCATCGTATCAAAGTATAACTTCTATCGTAAATCGTATAGCAACATTTGGATTTTTACTACTATTTAAAAACTTGGAGATAATTAGTCAAAAAAAATCACGATTCTTCAAACAGTCAAGAAGCAGCACTTTCTTTCTCTTCAAATGCGGCCGTTTTTCGGCAATTTCGTCCTTCAAACAGTCCAATAACGCTATGTAATAGTCGCTGTTGAAGGTCCTTCTTTTTCAAGGTAGTCAATGAAAATTATTCCATGCGCATCGCAAAATACAGACACCATAACCTTGCCAGCCGATTATTGCGTTTTCCCACGCTTTGAAGCGGGTTCATCGTGTGCAGTCCACTGGGGTAACTGTCGATTGGATTTCGGAATGAAATGATTTAGCCATGTCCATCCATTGTCACATATCGACACAAAAACTCGGGTTTATTATGCTACGCAACTCGTCGTTGTTTTTGGTCAAAAGTTCGCGCGGCACTCACTTTGCAGAGAGCTTTCCCATAGCCAAATTTTCGTCAATGATTTGATGTACAGGTTCAGTTAACACATCGTCAGTTTAGATGTCTTCACGTTGTGGATTTTTCAAATGTTTTCGTGGGTTAACAACCTTTTTTAGGCTTCCACTGCATTCACCGTCTTCGGTGCTCATTTCACCACGTCTAAACTTAGCATACCAATCCTTGATGATTGATTTTCCTGAGTCAGTGTCCGTAAACTCAACATCAAGACAAGTTCTTGCTTCAACTGTTTTTTTCCCTTCAAAAAGCAATATTTTATCAACACGCGAAATTTCTTTGCATCCATTTTTTCACAATAACAAAGTAGCTTCACTCAAAATGCTATAATTCACAAACTAATGATCCAACAGCTGTCAAATTTATATACGCATCTTTTGAGGGCTAACTAAAAAACTTAAGGGTTTAATTCCAGTAGCGCCATTTATGTGTCAGGCCGGCTACTTTTCATTTGACCTGTTATTAGGATTTGCTCAACAATGGATGCCTGAACCAAGTGCCTCAGTAAAATGGTACTGGTAATATAACAAAATAAATTATTTTATTGAAATATTTTAATATTGATAGGATATATAGGATGAATTTTGGATTCATAATATATAACAAATGTATTAAATTATTTAATGTTATATATTAGACAATACGAATAACATTCTATAATTATTCTAATTAATTATTTAAATTATTCACATTAATGTTCATAAATATTAATCAGTCACTATTAAATACGACGATACACGAGGATTGAATGAGATAGAGGCAGAGAGTAAAGCACATTCCAACAGGAAATATGGAACGTGGCAAATTTGAAATGTTTGGCTAAAAACTAAATTTAAAATTCTAAATGCGTTGAAAAATATGTTATGTGCAGTCTAAGCAGGCTTCGCTATTTTTAAATTTATTTTTATCGTCTCAGGGTACAATGTACTTTGCAGTTTGCATATTAGCCGCTAAAGCTTCCAAAAATTTCTCGTTTTAATATGCAATATGCAATTTCTGGCTTGAAAACGTACTATTGTTCATATTTTAATGAATACCTCTGGTAAGTAAAGGCAATATCCCAGGAATGCTAGTTATAATAATAACGTTAGCAATAGCAGTAAAATAAGATTAAAATTAATATGTAATTAGATAATGCAATTTCTAATAGGTCAAATATATTTATAACTAATATATTGAAACAAATAAATAATTTTACATGTATTCAAATATTCTCAGTAAAAATTAACAAGGCGTAAAAATGAAATTATATAATAATTATATTCGACCACATAAATATTCTAAAAATACTTGTATTATAGTTTACTATTAATGCTTATTTTAGTCAGGCTAAAAATTACTCTATTAAAAGATAAACATTTATAATAAATGAAACAGATGTGATTAGTAAATGTATACAAAAATTTTTGTTGATTATCGGGATTTCTTAAATAATGATTAATAAACTTTAATACTACTATATATGTTTCTAGTTGGCAAAAAAGGGTCTTGTAAATTCTAGTAAAAATATACTATTTATTTCATACATTATTTCATGTTGGAGTATATATCCATGTTAATTCTAATGAGCCTATCATATCATCAATATCATAATGAAACCAAATATCATATATATTTGTCCACAACTGTGGTTGA
Organism: Rhynchophorus ferrugineus; assembly: GCF_030347505.1. Lineage (NCBI taxonomy): Eukaryota > Metazoa > Arthropoda > Insecta > Coleoptera > Curculionidae > Rhynchophorus > Rhynchophorus ferrugineus. The sequence continues at coordinate 51,707,196 of NW_027472580.1, forward strand.
TTATTGAATGCACATTGTTATCATTTATAAAATGGTGATATCCGAAAATATTCATACAACTTGATTAGTAGTGTATGAATATCATCAAGGACTTATTTTATATATTCTATATCTACATATATTATTTTATTTTAATTATACCAACTTAAATACTTACATCTCAAATTGAGTGTTTTTAAAGTAATAAATATGAATATAAAATAATAAATATTTATAATAAACACAATGACCTGACGATGAGATGAAATTAGTATACAAATATTTATGACTTCAAAATACATTTTTTTATTAATTACATCTTACATTCGATATGTTTAATACAATCTGAATATATAAATTAATTTATTACTACTATTCTGTTGTACTTGCACTAATATAAAATACATATGTATTTCCCAATTTAGAATAAAACTAATCTACTTAAGCAAACATCTTTTGATTTCGTGCGTGTTGTCCAGTAGCTGTATCGCTTCCACGTTGCTCTGATTTAGCAACCTTATTTCATGTTTTAGGGCGAAATCTTGGATCACTTCGCGTATCCATTTCATCCCGAGGTCATGGTGCAGGTCTTCGTTGGTTACGTAGCGATAAGCTTTGGTAATTAATCGTAGAACTTTGTTTTGAGTGCGATAGATTACTGGTTGGTTTCAATTGGCCAGTTAATATATCTCTGTGCCATAAGGGCTTATTATGAGATATCAGTTAACATTAAATTATTTATTTAATAAGTAATATTTGAAAGAATTCGCTAAAGTACTGAAACCAATTGTTATAACTCTAGATTACATTCAGGACAAAAATTGATGACAACAAATAATTCAAAATCTTCCATGCCGCAGAGGTATATTACAAAAGAAAGTGCCTGGGTGCAAAAGGAGTAGCAGTACTAGTAAAGATTTTTTGAATAGAAATAATGATCAACCACAGACATCAAAAATTGAAGTGGGTTAGAGTTAATGAGCTTCCTAACCGATAAAAGCAAAAATTTAGCATCCTTGAACGCTATACAAATATAAAAAATATGTTTGGTTTGGTTACCAGGACCTGTGGAAAAATTATTTTCTTTAGCAGGTTCTATTAATTCTAATATTTAGATGTATTTTACTGATTAATAGACTGGCCTAGAATTAGTTCTATTTAATTTACGTAACTTAACACCCGATAGCATTTTGTATTTTAAATAAAAATAGTTAAATACTGTTTGTGTTTTATATTTCAAGTTCAAGACTTTTTAATATTTTAATTAAAGCAAAGCATATATTTTGCACTGCTTTAGAAGTGTATATAAGCAAAAGAGCATTTTCCAATCAAATATAGATTTGCAACGTCACTACTCGCATTTACACACAATTTTCTCCGATAGAAATCGATCTGAGAATTACTCAAATGCAGAGCTAATCCCAAGACCCCGCAGAGCTTCCCTCCGGAGCAGCGTTCCCGAGATGATTTATGTGTTTTTTAATATGCATATATGCCGGGCAACATTTTCTGTCTTTTCCACGACAAATACAATATTTATTTCCGTCCAATGGCGGAAAAAGCACCCGCCCCCCTGGCCCCGCCGACCTCTTCATCTTGCCCCAGCACCGTATTTTACCCGGGCCTATGCCTAATATTATAAACACATAAATTTTAAAAGTAAAGCATACATCAGCTAAACGAGGGCTCGATGTTTTCTGTCCCCTCTTTTCGCGATGTTGTCGTCTACCGGGACTCGTCAGAAAACACGAACGGTCTTAATTATTGATGATGTACAGTAGTGCACAAAAATACCAACCTGTATTGGGGACAACGGCTCAGTTAAACATATTCTTCGGAATATAAGTATTTTATCGAAAATATATCTAGAATTAATTGCATATTGTTGCAATATATAATTAATAATTATTACTCATTAAATTATTCTATTCTATATTTTTATAACATTCAATTAGTTGTTAAATTAGTATTCAATAATATATAATTAGTTGGTTTGTGTAAACTAATTGTAATTATTATATAAATTGTATTTATTATTTTTATTATGTACACTAATTTAACTTACAAAAAATTTTATACACTTCTTTTATTTACATAATTATATATATTTAAACATTTAGTACAATATTTATATGTATTATTATATACATTCATGATCCTAAAAGTTACTAGTTTCTCCAATTCTACTATTCTTCTTTTCCTCGATGTTATTTTTATTCATACAATATCTATGCCCTAGAGAGATTTGACCTTGCAACCTCTTAGTAGCGAAGGGACTGACTCTAGAATATTATCACCTATGCCCTAAAAAGCTACAGATATCAAGAAGTTAAAAATATTTTTGAAGTAATTAGCGATTACTATAATATATTACCTTCAACAATTATTTTGCTCGAACTGATGACTGACTAATCATATAACTAACTGCAAGAACGTCTTAATAGGGATATACGTCTCCTTTTCTTAATGTATTATTTCAATTTAAAAATGGTTTGATTTGATATTAGCAGCTAACAGCTAACTTTAACAGCAATATACATGGACCAGTTTTTGAATGAAGAAGAAGTTCAGTAAAAGTAATTTTTTTTCTATGTAAATACTGAAGGATGGCCTCTGATTGAATTAAATATAATTTATTTAGGGCACTTTACTGAACAGCGGTGTTGGAAAACGTAAAGTGTAATGTGTAAAAAACTATCAATGCTATTTTAATTTAATTAAAACTACTAGATAAGTGTATCTTAGAACAATTGCTTAAATTTTATCATAACTTAAAGCTTTACTACGATTGTAGAGCTTCCTTCATATTAATATATACACTGACTTTCTTAACGAGTGTGTATCTCAAGAAATAATAGGTAGCACATTTTATGATAAATCGTAAATCGTTCTAATTAAGAAACTTTTAAAGTTCTTGGACAATAGCTTGATTCGCTTTACTGTTGACAACACCTATCAATTTGCGCATTCGGATAGTCCATAAAACACTGTTTAAATATATTTCTAAGGATTGGTGAACGGCATCTGTTGTGGTAACAGCACTCCAAAAACCTATATATATCTTTATACATTTGTCCTGGTATCTACAGTTGTTTAAGATTTTGTTAACTTATTTATGATATAAAATTGATTGTTGTCATTAGACTTTTATATAAGTAAACAATATGCGTAACAAGCTACGTGATTTGGGAATAACTATTATATTGTTTGGCCAAGAAGTTATTGGAAAACTTTTTTCTATATTCGTTCATTATCATTATTATGCAATTATTCCATATTTATTCCCTTGTCGATTAAAAGAACCAGAAAATAAATTTCATAACAATAATTTTTAAATTATTGACTTCACATTATTTCATGTTTTGGTAGACATCATCATAAATTTAATAAAATACATTAGAATCTAAACAGATACTACATTATTAGACAAATAAATATAGTAGATTATTAAATATACTAGGCAGATTAATAATTATTTATTTAAATATTAGTTCTACATATGCAAATTGATGCAAGTTTGTAAGTTCAAACATAAACAATATTAATTAATATCTAAAGAATATATAAATATAATTTCAAATATGATTTATAAGTTAAATAATTAGCGATAGAACAATTATAAGGTGTAATACATTGTATAAAAGGTAATACATACATAGTAATACAGTAAAGTCAAAATTTTAAGATAATAGTAAATTTAAACAAGAATACATTTTTGTAAAGGGGTACATTTTAACATATTATTACATTATAAACAATAGTATCATCCAACATTTTAATGTTAAGTAATTATATTGTCCAATATGTGATTATAAGGACCAATATATTTTATGTTTTAAATTATTTTAATCTATTTTAAGGTAAAATTTGTTTTATATGTTTGGTATCGTGTATATTATATACACGATAACCAAATCGTAAACTGTCAGTTAACATTAACAGCATTTAATATTTTAAAATTGTGACGTTCCTAATTCTCGAAAACCAAACTCGCCTTGCGTTCCTAAAAGTACGGAGGAGTCCTCGTAGCTTTCGCACTCCCCCACTCTCACTAAATACCAAACCGGGAAACGCGAATAAAATCGAGAGAGAAAGCTAAAAACGCAAAATAGAGCTTCATGCGAAAATATGTACAATGAGTCCCTAGCAAAAATTTTAGCGTGGGCGGCTGAGGGTGGCAGCGGCGGTAGGGGAGAGGGCGGGGTGGAATGAGAGGGGAGGACGCGCGCAGGGAACGAAACCCCTCTCGGCACGGTGGAGGGGCAAGGGAGAAATGTAAACTGCGGGAAGTCCCGGGGCGGAAGTATACTTTGCGGAGCGGGACGGACGAATGGTGGGGCGGGGGAAGGACAACGCTAGCGGTAGAGATGGAAGGGGGGATGAAGGGAATTCATCCGGCATCTGGGGTGAACGGTTCTTGGACCATTGGAGCGCACGCCGCCTTTTTTACGTCGAAAGAAGCAACTGATTGAAGCCGAGGGCCCACCACGACGAGGTTGCTACGTGGTTTGGCATTAATTTTTGCAACAAAAAAATCCTTGACATTAATAACTGAGGATTTCGGTCCCGTTTTTAAGGCGGAATTTCTAGATGGATTATGGGCGCGGGAGGCAGGGGTACGTTTCGCCGGAAGCAGCTGGGTTTTACTGGAGCAGGAAATATTCAAACTTTAACAACATTTACGTTACAATAAAATACATTTTCCCAGAAACTCAAATTTATTATCTGGGCCACTAATTTTTCTCGGGTTTTATACCATTATTCTTAATTATTTAAATAAAAAAGTATTGATATTCTTTAATACGCGGAATGGTTTTTTAAAAATATTTTTGTCTGTATAAATTTCTATAACAATAACATCAAGTTGATCGTTTAGTTTACTCATTGAGCATTACGGTTTCATTACATTAGATAAAAATATTAGGTTGGCGAAGAAGTAATTTTAATTTTTCCTAATAGATCACTTAAAATTGCGTATCTATAATAATACTCATTCAATGAGCCATTCTTTCAGCATTTCTTTATTTAGTGAAAAGTTTTTCATAAAAATTCATTTCATTTCTAATTTTCATCATATATCATATATTCACTTCAGTAAAGGGCAAAATACAGCACAAACTCATTGAAAATTGTGTGGTGATGAGTACCTAAATGAATGCCAGTGTTAGATTTGGTTTGCTCGTTTTCGTTCTAGAAATGTCCATAATCACACTCGCCTTTAGTTGTAAAAGCCTATGAAATAGGAACTACTGGATGACAAAAAACTTCAATACTTGTATTCTACATTAATTAAATGTGAAAAATGTAACACTTGAACACAATTGCGGATTACCGCTGAAAGGAAACCAAATCGAGCCATTTTCGAAATGAATGGTTATAGGCGATGAAAAGTGGCGGCGACTAATGGCTATAATATAAAAAGAAAATTGTGGTCATTAGCATGTGTCACATTAGCGTCAAACATGCTAATTATATGTATTTGATAGCATTAGAAAGGAATTGTTCATCATGAGGTGCTCGAACCTGATCTAAGCATTCATTCAACTCTGCATTGTGATGAACTTAATGTTCAATAAAAAAAACCTTGATCATGACAGCAATAGATCACATACATGTTTAGTGATAGAAACATTTTTATAAGATTGGCGGGACAGATTTGATACATACATGACTATACCTCGTTCGAATACGTTTTTTTCGATATCACCAAAACTCTCTTGATTAATTTTTTTACTCAGAAATCTCAGAAAATCTACAGTAAAGGTATTATGGACTTGTCAGAATTGCGGAAAATTCAAAATTTCAAATGGTGAAAATGGTATATATATTATTAATTAGTGATTGAAACTTGAAAAACATTAAAGAACCGAAACTACTTTTTGCCAACTCATTCTCAGAGCAATTTTTTGTGATTCCCATTGTACATAAGCAATAATATAAAATCAGTCCATAATAGAAGAAATAGCCATCCTAATTACGTTAGAAATCAGAATGGATAACACCGGAGTTAGTTATTCGCCAGCCGTAAACAGTGATTATAGAAGACTTTAAAATAATAGTAATTATATTCTTGCTGAAAAAGTATATATTATTAAACTTTAAATGATATCTATGTATATATATATATATTTACATTTATTTATTCAGTTCGTGGTGATCAAGTTATCACTACCCACATGGTAGAAAAAGCAAATGATTGCTAACTCTCATTACCAATCAATTCTCATCAAACGATGAAACGTAATGGATTCATTGCATCCAGTGAACCTGATCCAGTGGACTTTTCGAAGTAAATTCATAGTTGCCTGGTTGCTTGGATGATGTCAGTTTTATTATCTGTTTGGTTCATTAAGCTATCATATTTATCAAAACATTTCTGATTTGTCATGGATCATGTCAAAAATTTTCTCCCATCGTGGATGCAGTATAATGATTATTTCATAATTTTAAGTGTGGACAAAATCATTCCGTGGACAAAAAGAGCTGTAACTTGAGAAAGTGTATTGCATTGAAAAAATATTAAACAAAATGTGTAAAAATGAAAAGAATTTCGTAAAAATAAAAGGAGCAGAAAATAATGGGAAAATAAAAGACCCTGTATTTATCATACAAGCGCCAATTTCGACATAGTTTTTACATTTCGTTATGTATGATTACTGAAGATTAATTTATTTAGTGTTGTCTTTAAACAATTTAAAACATCTAACAAATAACTTCTATATGAAAATTCTTTTTTTCAATAATTTTATTTGTTTGTACTATATCCAAATTGGTTAAATAAATACTAAATTGGTTTATATATGAAATTATAATTGCAGTTGTTAAATTATAACTTTATCTGCCTTTACAAATTAAATAAATAAAAATAATTCATACTTTTCTATAATGTCATTCAAAGTACATATTATTATTATCCACCAGATAAAAAATATAATTACTTTCAATATTAATAAGATAAATTATCATTAATTATCGAGCCAAGTTCAATGAACACATTTGAATTTATAATATAAGTGAATTATAATAAATGCACATTTTTATTTACATTTAAATATTTTTGTGAATATATAAAATAGCTTTAAATAGCTGAACAAGTTAAATAAATAAAATTTCATATTTTATAAAATACTATACACTAGTATATTTTAGTGATAAACTTAAAAGAACACACATTTCAAGTCATGGATGTCAGTGACTGTGATAGATCAGTCACCTGCTCTCTTGTGTATGTTCGTTAACTTCTGGCTTTGTTGCGCCCTTTGAGTATTGCTTGAGGAAAGGCCAAATATAACAAATATAATATTACAATTATAATTTCCTACTGATCTACTAACTCCCAGAAAATTACATTATGAAGAAAAAAATAATAATTAATGTAGTTAAATTGCAACCATGGAAAAATATATTTAAAATATTGACGTTATAATTTTAAAAATTAAACATTGTTGACAGTTTGTCTGTGATAACTTATGTATTTAAAAGATAAAAGTTGGATACGGCATTAAAAATTCAAAATTATATCATAAAGAAATATGTATATGATTATTTATTCTGCTAGAACTTTTCATCCAAGCACTACTCAGTCCCTACGTGTTTCTTTTTATAAAATAAGTTTTCTGAAATGAATTGTCACATAATAGTTTAATTTTTATTATGTGGTTCTATTATCAAATTAGATAATTAAATTTGAACTGAAATAAGCCGGCATTATAAGGTTAACGCTGCAGGATGGTCCACGTACGGCTAGTTGCTGGTTTGAATCTTAGAGTGCATGGATATAGTTTACTTGTATATTGTTATACTTGCCTTAGTTATTGTAAAGGTAATTGTCTTTAGGCAATAGTATAAAAAATCCAACAAGTAATGTCCATCCCAATCATGACAGTAGCCCGGCTGGATAAGGCCGGATGTTTTCTGAGATCTCTAAATTGTTCAGTGGCTATTCTGTAGGCTTAATGCCGAGAAACGTGGTTTAGACCCTAGGATCAGCAGCAGATGCGGTTTAGATAAATTTCTGTTCATTGTTTGTTAAAGAATGATTGAAACAAATATTAATTATTAAAAATACAGACGCTCTTGGCTTTCTTGCTCTTTTCAAATCGCTATTATTTCGTGAAAAAAATCATCGATATTTAAGAGGCAACAGGTGATACACCAATTGTAACAGTGATCAATCGCTGATAAGACCCTTCCTAGTATATTTACAATTTTTCCAATTTGTCCAACTACACACCATTTAGCAGTCGAGGGCGTCAGTTATGATTCACTCATATAAACAATGCCAAAAAATAACACATTATAGCATATAGATGATTTTGCTTTTACAATTGTTACCCGTCACTGCTATTACGAAGATATTTCTTAACAAAAAAATATTCTTACTTCTTTACTGCACTCTACTATACATCCGTAGAAAAGTCTGGTTTTGAACTAAAACATATATAGCCAATATATTCTTTTCGAATCTGATTATTTTTTTCTAGTTGTAGTAGTGGTTGAGTGTCTGTTTATTGAGTAAGCATACGAGGTTTCAAAAGCAACGTTACTTCGACATTTTTTCAAATCCATGATATCTTTCGATCTTTTGTCAGAATCTTCAGTCACACTCAACCAGAGTAATCTAAGTTGTAATATGAAATATCGCTATTTCCACAGTTGTCTATTTTAAAGTCTCCTTTTTAGCAACTGGGTTTTATCTGGACTGGACCTACTGTTTAACGTGGGCTCCGAACCACGGTCCTCGGCATTAAGTCTGCCGATTGGCAACTGACCAACTTAGAAATCATCCCAAAAGACACCCGGTCTTACCCAGCCTGATTACGCGTGACTGGGATCATTTTTCTTGTCGGATTTTACACTCTTGTATAAGACAATCAAAAATATTAAACAATCACAAATATAAATTTACGACCATGCCCCAGCAGGATTTGAACCAGCGACTATCGCAACAGTAGGATGACCGTCCTGCCGCCTTTACGACTGCGCCAACTAAGCCGGCTATTGTGACTAGTGTTTCTACCTAGCTTCAATTTTTCGTTATTTTTAAGTTATATTAAAACTATTTTTACTAACTATAGATTATTTATGATCATACTACTCAATATGGTCTTCGAACAGCGATTCTCGGTACGAAACGTTGGTGCTAATGACAAGTTATCAACTTAGATATCATCCCAGGAGATAATTACAGTTTTTCCCAGTCTGGTTACTAGTTACTACAGATAATCGCAAGCCTAAATTTAATTATTATGCTTTAGAAGAATTCTAACTTGCAAGCATCGCATCACAAGGATAACCGTCCCCTTGTCGTGACCACGGAGTTATCAAGTCGGCATATTTAATTTAAATATATTTCCTGTAGAAATATGAGTTTCATAAACAAGATAAGTAGATGAAAGTCCATATTATTTTTATCTTATATTATAATGAGGAAATAACTTTTAATAAATAATGTGTAATAATATTTATCATAATCTACGTCTTCTCATATCATTCTATGTCAGTTACCTGTGATATCCATAATTTTCGCTACAAAGACGCTCAAGACAATCACAGAAGAAAGACATTTTATTCCAAAACATTAATTTGGTTTCCATTTCAACAAGTAATAACAGGAAAAGTTGAAAGATTGATCAACCAAATATATAAACGCTTGGATGGGAAGAACTGCTTGCCTACATTTCTCGATAAATCTCAAAAGTCTGCCCCATTTAGATATATTAAACTATATCCAATATATTCAGGTGTTCGGCAGAGCAATCTCTTTGGCCCATTGTTATACCTCTTGTATACAGCTGACCTACCAACCTAAAGAACCACTACTGAGGCAACATGCTTGTCTCCAGTGAATGTTAACAATTATAAACTTGCGTGCGAAGATAATGTACATATCTGGGAATGCATTCGGCTAGACGCTTAACGTGGAGGAAACCTAATATTAATAAAGCTGAAACTAAACCAAATGTATTGGTTTAGAAAGTGTAAATCGAAATTATCCTTAGATAACAAGGTAATGCGGGATAAGTCAATTCTGATCCATATTTGGATGTATGGTATCGAACTGCGGGTTACTACTAAAAATATTACACAGACATCTTTGAAGGGTTGCAAAATAACACTGCGTAACATCCCATTGGAATCAATTACGAGTATGATTCTAAGTGGTACTGTTAAGAATTCCGAAAGAGAATCAATGTATAATGTAAATATACGCGATATCAGTGAAACATTTAAATTAAATCGTATACTACTATGAGATCTGATTAATAGCCACATAAAATAATTTATAGATTATCATAGAATGGTAAATAGAATAAATTAAATTTTTAGTTTTTACAGGAGAGTAGTTACTGAAGCTTACGAGCCATTATATAAGTTATATATGATACTTATTATCCATAGACAGATGTTTGAATTAAAAGCAATAAAAAAATATATATTATGTAAATTCTTGTATATTATTATATGTTTATATTTTATTAGCAATTTTTGTATCCGAAAATTAAAGCTACAAATTGTAATTATTTTTTGAAGTAATATTTTAAAGGCGATATGTAAGGTGAACCAACGGCTATTCATATTTAGATTTCATTACCTAGCGTTCATTGAAAAAATATAAATATATATAACAGATATAATATTACAGTAAAATATATAAATAATATTGACAGCACAATTTCTCAATGATATTTAATTAATACACAACAGATCCATTTAAATTAATAATTATGTTATTTTCATCACAAACAGAAGAAATAATAATTAAACCGATTAAATTGTAACCATGGAAAAATATATTTATAATAACAATGTTACAATTTAAAAAAATAAACATTTTCTGTGATAAATTAAATGCATATATACAACATTTCAAATACATACTTGGATAGAGCATTAAAAATTTACAGTTAGATGATATAGAAATATGTATGCGTTAACTTATACTGCAAGTAACACTATCTATAATTTTTATTATTTGTCCCCATTAGTAAATATAATAATTAACTTCTAGCTGAAATAAGCCGGCATGGTAAGGTTAAGACGATAGGATAGTCCACCTACTGTTGCGATAGTCGCGGGTTCGAATCCCGTAGGGCACTTTACGTTTGTTATTGTTATTGTAAATGTCTCCACTCAACAGTGTGAATAATTTATTTTATTAGTATTTTTTTATCCGAAAATAAAAATTACAATCTATAAATGCTTTTAAAGTAATATTTTAATGGAGATATGTAACGTACACCAATGGCAATTCATATTTGGATTTCATTATCTAGCGTTCATTGTGAAAAAATATCGTACGCAACTGGAAATTAAAAGTGAAAAAATAAAAAAAACGGAATAAAAATCCGATGACGATTGGCCCCATTTTTGAATGCTCCACGGGAAACTAGGAAAAGTGAAATGAACGTTTTTCGTTTTTATTTTTTGCTTTCGCTAGTGGCGCAGCATCGGTCCGCGATCTTCATCTGTCTCTCGTAGTCATGGAAACGCCGACCGGAGATGGAGTTGTATTCCGTAGATGAGTAGTAAATAGTAAAAATTATAGATTTTTTAATCGCGTCCTCGACGGGGCTCGCACAAAAATCCTAATGCCTGCGCAACGCACCATTTTAAAATTAGGCGTGGCGCACAGTGGTTCGGCGATTCGCGCTCCCATTTCTGGCCAAAGAAAAAAATCGGAAACTCCGGGCGTTTTTTCCGCCGTTGTTGATTTATACGCAACCGAAGGGTACATGATATCTTTTTTATTTATTTAGTGTCTTGTTCTTTACAACTTCGGATTAAATAATGCTGTTAATTGTTTATTATATACATATTCTTTCATGTTTTCATTTATAGGTTATTTTATTTTTATCTAGTAATATTAAACTCATTTAATTTTATATTTGATTAATTTTTAATTTTTAATAAAGATTTTAAGATAGAAATAATATTAACTAATAATATAAGTCATTCATGTTACAATTTAATCTTTATTATATTCTAGAAAAAAACTGAGTAATTTTCATATTGATACCATATAACAGTATATTTTGCAGCATTTCAAGAAGTGATAATAATGATGTCAAAAAATGATAATAGTCAAAATATTTTAATTTATTGGATGTTATTTTACTTTCTATTTATTAAAACATAATTAATTTATATTTTATAATGGATTTTCTTAAGACAAACATGATATAAACTAATACTAAGATAACCTATTTTTATTTCAATTTTATGTCTATTATATTTTAGTAAAAAATGACTAATTTATAGTATTAACATTATATAACATGTTCTGTAACACCTGGAGAATTGATAATAAAGAAGATCAAAAATAATATTAATGTAATTATTTTCATGTATTGGGTATTACGTTGTGTTTGATGTATTAATATGTAATTAATTTAACTTTCTACTTAATTAATTTATTATTAATTTATTAATTAATTTCTGAGTTTCTTAAGACATAAATAGTAGAAGCTAATGTTAACATAGATGATTTATAATTCAATTTAATGTATATTATATTTTGGCAAAAACTGAGTAATTTCTAATATTAATATTATATAACTGAATATATTTTTGAGCCTTTAGAAAATGGATGATAGAGAAGGGCAAAAATCATAATAATAAAAGTATTTTCATTTATTGGTTATTATCTTGTCTTTTATTTATTAATACATAATTAATTTAATTTTTTATTTAATTATATCATCTTTTCTAATGGATTTTTTAAGATAAAAACGATATAAGCTAATATTAACATAAATTATTTATATTTCAATTGTCTCTTATATTCTAGTAAAAACCGAGTAATTTATAATATTAACATTATATAAATCATAATAATAAATGTATTTTTATTTATTGGTTATTATCTTGTATTTTATATAGTAATATTAAATTAATTTAATTTGATATTTAATTATTTTTATTTTATAAGGAAAATAAATATGATATAAGGTTATGTTAACATAAACTATTTAAATTTAAATTAAAGGTCTTATAATCAAGTCAAATAATAATTAGTAGAAACTGAAACTATTATAATATTAACATTATATAACTGAGAATTATATATTATAGCATCTAGAGAACTGATAAAAAGAAAACAAAAAAATTATTGAAATAATGGATAACTGAAAACAAAACTATGCTGATACTATGTTCTTTTTTAAATGAAGTAATAAAATTATATAATTAAATATTGATTTATTTTGGTTTATTATAAGTATATTATAAGTATAAAATATCTGACAACCAAAGAACAAATCATGGTATAATATAATATATTTTCTTATTTTTTATATTAGTACTACATTTTACAAAATGTGTACATACGTACTAAATTGTTTAATTAACAAAATATATTAAATACATATATTTTATAAATTAATTGTTACATTTATGAATATATTTCTTTATATAAATTAGATAAATATTAGATATTTGTCCCGCCTCTAAATCACTTATACCACTGGCAGTGGGGGAGGACGCGAGAGGCACTTGTTTTTATCTAAAACGAAAAAGAGATGAGAATATGCGGAATGGGAATGTTGGGGTTGTAATATTGACGTTTCTATTTGGGATTTAATTATGTATGTTGTCTTTTTTTACTTGTTTATCTCCCTTTTTTATATACGCATCATCCTCGAACATATATTTAATGTCACTGGCGGTATTATGCGTTTTAAAAATATACGAGCTTCCTTTAAATATAAAACCCAGTACCTCAAGTTGGATAATGTTTTTGTAATGTAGTTTTTTCCTTAACAGGAATGTTGATACATGTTTTTAGTTAAAGTATTTACATAGGTTTCAAATAGATTTTTTTATCGAAATTCAAATATTAATATTTAATAATAGCTTACAAATGATCTTAGCAGCAACGAAATTAATTAGAAATATTAGATCATAAATAATTTATAATAAAAATGTATTTATATTCGTACTTTATTAATTTTATAACACCTTAAGAACAGAATATTATTACTTCTACTTTATATTAATTCACAAAGAAAATATTAATATGAACGCATAATATTTAACCACTTGTAACATAAATTCCTCAAGAAATATCTTTACTCATAGTGGAAATCGGTCATTCTATTTATCCTTATTAAGAAAAATTTTTCATTTAACTTAATAAATTTAATATAATCTAATAAATAACAACAATAATCTAATAACATTTATAGAAATAAATTACGTATCTTGATAATATATTATTTTAATTCTATTAAGTTTATGATAAAGTATAATAAATTCATAAAATAGTTATGCAATTTAAGCCATTGATGTTGTGTGTATTCATTCTGCATTTATCTTATAGTTCTCGAATACTTCAATTGTTCAAAATTTGTTATTTTCAAGTGATGAGAAAGCCCAATCTATATTGACCAATTATATGAAATTATATTTCATCAATAACATGAAGTTGGACTCTTGAGTTGAGTAATTATTATAACAATTATTAGCAATCATTTGAAAGGGGAATATGGTTCATCATTATTCTAAATATATCACGTTAGACAACAAGCAGAGCAGGTCTGACCTCAAAAACGAATGAGGTTCAAATATGGAGTTGCACTAAAACATTAAACCAACTTTAAATCCGACGATGCCAAAACAAAATTCTTGGAATAATTACCAATGCGTATTGCTAGCTAACCGGTGAAGAATCGCATGATGACTTCCAAGGACCTATTGGTCAACACGGAGGAAATCAAAATATTGAAAAACGTTCTCGTAACCGAAAAATGCAAAAATGACTTGTGTTATGTCACATTTTATACATTAATCCTGCCAGTTTGGTTGGCGCAGTGGAAAAGGCGCCAGTGCAGTCCTCCTACTGTTGCGATAGTTGCGAGTTCGAAACCTGCCGGAGCATGGTCGTAAATGTATGTTTGTGATTGTTCTTAGGCAAGGGTGAAAAGTCCGACAAGGAAAATGATCTTAGTCACGCCAGTGACCAGGCTGGGTAAGACCAGATGTTTTCTGCGATGATTTCTAAGTTGGTCACTCGCCAGTCGGTAGGCTTAATGCCGTGGACGGTGGTTCGGAGCCCACGTTAAAACTGTGGGTCCAGTCCAGATAAAACCTCGTTGGTAAAAAGAAACTTTAAAATATATATATAAAAAAAACAAGAATCCTGACAAACATTAACATCTTAATAATAATTTTTATTAATTATTTTATTTAAGATTATTTTGATTTAAACACTGCGAACGCATTTAAGATGTTTTTCTAAAATATATTTTTATTTATTGTTTGTAGATTATTGTGTAGATAACTATTTTTTGATTACGTTATTTATTGTAAAAAATAATTTTATAGATTATTATTATTTTACTATTATTAGTAGATTCAAAATTGTATTTTGACTGATAATATCTTCGGGGATGAAAATATTTCATGTATATTTTACCCAAATAATACGCCATAGAAGGTAAATCATAACAGAAGCTTGACATGAATACAATTTAACAGTTAAGTCATTTCAAGTTTAAATTTCTCAAAATGAATTTGCAAATATAATATTTTTACGTAGTACATCAAAAATAATACAAAAATATAATTGTTAATTATTTCAAAGAATCTGTATGCCCTTATTTTTTACTTCAATATTAGTTCATTATTAATAATAACATCTTTATTAACTTTTACAAGTTAATTACTCTTAATATTCCATTGATGTTTCTGTTTCATTAATACAACATATTGAAACAAAATCCTGAAGCCGTTACTTAGCTGAACCTTTAGACAAGACCATCAACATACAAAAGCTTTATGGAATTAATCAAAGGGAGCTTCATTAATGATCTTTAAGAAAGTATATTTTAAGAATTAATTTGATTTAAAATATTAGTTTATTCGTATGTTTTATGACATTATTGATTGCTTCTTGTTGGCTTTAATATATATTTTATTTTTTACTTCAATATTAGTTCATTATTAATAATAACATCTTTATTAACTTTTACAAGTTAATTACTCTTAATATTCCATTGATGTTTCTGTTTCATTAATACAACATATTGAAACAAAATCCTGAAGCCATTACTTAGCTGAACCTTTAGACAAGACCATCAACATACAAAAGCTTTATGGAATTAATCAAAGGGAGCTTCATTAATGAGCTTTAAGAAAGTATATTTTAAGAATTAATTTGATTTAAAATATTAGTTTATTCGTATGTATTATGACATTATCGATTGCTTCTTGTTGGCTTTAATATTAATTGGTTATAGTGATAATAATATTATTATTGTTTTTGACTTTTTATTAATTTTTTTTAATTCCAGTTTTTATTTTATTTACTTATATATTAAAATAATAAATAATATTCAAATAAAATAATAATGATAAAAATACCCTGTTCAGCTCATTTACGCGTAAAAATAAAAAATAAAATAATAATAAAGATAAAGTTTAATTAATAATATTCCCAATATATCGGCCAAAATGTTATAATATTATAATTACTAACCATGATTTCTGTTACTTCAGAATACGCATTTTAAAAGCATTCAAAATGATCTTTTAAAAATTTACCCCGATTAAACATTATTTTTTGATATATTCACTCATTATTAAATTCTAAAATATAGAATATATACTGTATGAAAATATTATCAATTAATAATAAATCAATTAATCAATAATAAAAACATTTTTATATAATTTTGACGTAATGTTAAAGTTAATTTAACTTAATGTCTCATAAATTTATATTTTCTCATACTCTAGAATATGACTTTTAATTCAAAATTTAATTAATATCCATTGCTGAATCATTGCGATTTCTTCATTAGCTGATTATATGAAAATTTAATTCAAACCGCAGTACTGTCTTTCTACCCTTCATCATCAAAAACAATTTGTCATCATCAGTGAATGACGAGACGTCTCATCTGCGAGTCTAGCCGCCCACTTCACCATTCGGTTCTCAATTAATCGCCCTTCGCCCCTGAAAAAATAATAGTTGAAATAGCGCGGGACCACTGTCACCGGATAGGGTAGAAAAGAGATCGCGGGGGTGAGACGGGGATTGCTCGTTAAAGGGCTAAAAAGAAGGGTGAGTTTATGCGTAGGTGAATAGCACGCACATTTCGCGAAATGAGCGGGGACGCGGTGCGAGGGGTAGGCCAGGCCGGTGTTAAAAAGTGCGATCAATATGAATATGCTTTAAAATGTGGATTTTATTTCAACAGGCTGTCGAGGCTCGGCGGATTTCGTTGGACCATTGAGGTGCGTGCGCTAGTGGGATGGATATTCGTTGGAGTGTTGGGGCGCGTGCTAATGAAAAAATTAAGCGGCTACTTTGCGGCGTTGCTACAGAAATATCAGATAAATCCTTTATGATTTGTTATTTTTCGATTTTTTTAAAAACGTTAATATGTTTTGAGAATAAGTCTTTTTCGTAATTTAATTTAAAATTTTTAAAATAACTTAAGAGAATAATTTTTAAAATATTTGTTATAATTAAGAAAATATTAAAAAAGTAAATTTTTAAGTAAATATTAAGTAAATTTTCTGCTACTGAAATATTTTAAAATATTAGATAGCCGGCTTGGTGGCGCAGTGGTAAAGGCGATAGGACGGTTCTCCTACTGTTGCGATAGCCGAAATTTATGTTTGTAATAGTTTAATACTTGTGAATATCCTAGGCAAGAGCGTAAAATCCAACAAGGAAAATGATCCCAGTAACGCCAGTAACCAGGCTGGGTAAGACCGGATATCTTCTGGGATGATTTCTCAAGTTCGTCACTCATCAGTCGGTAGGCTTAATGCTGAGGACTGTGGTTCGTGGCCTACGTTAAAGTGTAGGTCCAGTCCAGATAAACGCATAGTTGGTAAAAGGAGACTTTTAAATATATTTAAAAAAATAAAATAAAATTTTTATAATCTGGAAGATACCGCTTAAATAATTTATTCATATTTATGAAAATGAACACAATATTATTTCAGTAATCTATTTTTTATTAGGAAAATAAATATATTTTAAAAGTGATATATGTTAGAAAAATTATAATAATATTTTAACTAAATTTTAATAGATGACCTGAACATCCCAGGGTTAAAATAATTTGTGAAAACGGTGATCAAAAGAGAAAATTGATAAGGAATATTTAAAAGGAAGTTTTAAAGAAATTGATAGAAATATTGTAAACCCGGTACTTCCAGTCCGAAGTAAACATAACAGCTATGGCAACATATGGCTTAGATTAAACGCAATTTCCTTTTTCTTACATGTTACTCAAAGTAAATTTTTTCACATATACTTCAAACGATAATTAATAGTTTCCGATAGATAACAATAATATGTGCCGTCTTAAATGATGCATTTAACACTTCTGATAAAATTATAATTCCATTACTAAAGAACCTTTTTTTGGTAACAAATGAATCAAATGATTTTCATAAGCCTCTTTTCAAACCAATTTTGCCCTATTAAGAGCAATAGTAGTCTAAAGCTACAATGTCGAGTCTATATGATGTATATATCAAGCTTCAATCAATTCCACGTCAAATTTCCGTTAATGTTTGCCTAGTCACTAACTATAATGTTTAAACAAATATGTTTAAACAAATAGATCAGGCTATTAAGAAGGTTGATTTAAATAGGTAGTTAAAAAGTAAAAAGTTGGGTTTTAAAATTATATTAAATACATTATTAGTTCACATTTTAATCACCGACTTCAATCAACATAAATAAAGGTCAAATTATGATTATTCCCTATACAGAGACTGATAGCAATATTGAGAATGTTTATAATTGTGTAATTAACCAAACGCAATAAATTATTTGTGGCCGTATGAATTATTTTCGCCAAAATGTTAAAAATTCAACCCAATTTTATTACACTTGGTAGGGAAACAATTCAACAGTATTCACAAAGCTATAGATATTGATAAGATAACTTATCTATATATAATCTAATAACTAATTATTTTATCTATTGTAAGGGTTATTATAATAATTCCAGTTAAAATTTGGAAAATTCCAATATTAAATTTACATTTAAACCATCTCTGTGTGTAAGTTTTTCTTATACCACCTATAAACAGCTAATAATAGTGCGAATTCCTCATATCCTGACCTCAGTTCTACGATTAATTACCAATGCTTATCGTTAAAGGGTATAAAAGTGATCCAAGATTTCGCCTTAAAAGATGAAATAAATTTGCTAAATCACAGCAATGTGGAAGCTATACAGCTACTGGACAACACGCACGAAATCAGAAGATTGAAGCACACCAAAACACACGAACTTGGTTAGGGTCTAAGTTCTTAACTTTAGCTTAAGTAGATTAGTTTAATTTTAATTCAAATCCCGAACTCGTCTTGCTTGTGTATTAAGGCAAGTACAACAGAACAGTAGTAATAAATTAATTTGTAAATTAAGATTGTATTAAGCATAAGATGTAATTAATTTAAAAAAATATGATGACGTAGATCACAGTATTTCTATCTTCCATCATAATATTTCACTGTTAAATTTCGCAAACGAAGAGCATATGCATAGATAAAGACAACATTGCCTATTAAACAATCTTTTGTTTTGCTTGCCCAACTATAATTTTTTATTCTCAATTAGTTTATTGATCGCACTGTTGGGGAATATCGTGAATTTAATGCGAATTTGTAAAAGCCAATTAAAAAGCACTAATTTAAAAATATGTATATCTAACTAGTAAATATAAAACAAAATCTACTGAGTTAAATAATGTTTTTTCAAACAACTTTTTGCTGCAGCATTAAAACAAACGAATAAATAACGTATTTCGACGTTGCCGTTGTCCGTTAATTTTTGCATAAAATAAATAAGCCAACAGATAACGCATAGTAATATTTTATTCAAGCTCTCCCCGGGGAGATTAAAAATAATTCATTTAAATCAGGGGCCGCTTTTTCTGTTCTGGTTTAGGTCCCGCCCCCGTTGCGTACAGATTTTTCATTAAAATGTACGGCTTATAATCGATATTTAAATAAAAGTTGGTTAGAAAGGGGTAAAAAGGGGAGGCGAAGGGTAGCGCGGAAAAGCCGGGAAAGCAAAGAGATACGTGAAAAAGGGTTGCTCTGCTACGCTTTTTCCAAATAAGGGGTGGAGGGTGTGCTCCAGAACAGGATCGGGTTGGGAATTTAATTTTTACATAATTTTATAATACTGTTTGTCTGTTGGCACAATGAGGAACGAGTCAGATCGATATCCAAACTGTTTCTCTTGTTTATGTTTATGCTTATTAAAATTCGCCCGAAAGGTTATATATGGTTATATCTAACTATCTATATATATATATATATATATATATATATATATATATATATATATATACATATATATGTATATATATATATATATATATACATATATATGTATATATATGCATATATAACAAACAACCAATGCACGCCATGATGTATGACGTCAGCACATCGCAATGTTGCCACATTAACTTAGAATTTTACTTATAACATTTACCAGTTCGTAATTATCATGTTTTGAAAAATTTTGTAGATATTTAACATTGTCGACTAGTAGCGACACAAATCTAATTTTATAGTCTGGATTGGTTACATATTCTGACGTATCAGACAGCATTCTGTTTCTTATTAACTAGTATAAAATGAGAAGGAAAAATCCGTTCCAAGTGTAAAGCGACGTTTTGAATTTGATAGTATATTCGACGCCATCTAACTATTACTATCATCTATGACGTGCATTGTCTGTTCAATAAGCCTATATATGAAATTTTCAACAATATAACAAAAAGCATGATTTGTTTTTAGAAAATTCTACATTGCTTTCAAAGTGGATGGCGCGAGCTCATACCAGATCGAAAATAACAACTCGTCAACGATTCGGAGCACTCTTTAAACCTGTCCAAATGTAATAGAAGATATTTATAAGATTGGTGCATGATGGTGGGCGAAACGGGAATCTATTATTTCACATCATACAAACACACATTACACATAAGTATAAATATTATCAGCTAAATAAACTTCAACCAGTAAAGGCGATTAAAAAGAAATCGGTGAATTTATATCACTCTCAAAAATACAGACAAAATTATTTTAAAAAAGTATTTTTTATAAAAAAGGAGATTTTTGAGAGATGTTTTACTATTTAAAGAACTCAATAATTAGAAATATTGAACAAATAATCTATACATATAAAAATACATTGTTGTTAATTGGTGTCGCTAAAACTCCAGAACAGTTAGACCGATTTGGCTAGTTTTGGTTTCGACAAATTTTGTTGAAGTACCGGAAAAGTTTATATGATGAGAAAATATGAAATAATTGCGAGAAAAATTAAGTAGTAAAAATAATTTTCTTTTCCTATACAAAGTGTCACTGTCACTGCCATCAATAGCTTCACAGTAACGAAGGATTGTGGATCGACACTAACACAGATAACGAAGGATCGACACTTTTGTTGGTTGTGAAATATTTATGGGTGCGTTCGGAAATTTATTTCCTGACTAAAAATTTGGAACACTGGTTAAAACTACCGACCACTATTATAACACTGAGATTGGAACATATAATGTATTGAATATTGAAGAAAATTTCTCAGAACTGACTGTGTTCTATGTAACAATCAAGTGAAAATGTCTATATGTCTATATAAATATGCTATAATTATGCGCTATATGATTTCGAATCGTATTCTAATTGTCCTCGAGTAAATACTTACCAATAGCAAGCATGATAAATACAATTGAAGTCTAGAAACCAGCAGCGTTCTATTCTACTAGGATCCGTAAATATTGTGATTATGGTACAAACAAATCAGTTACAATTGGGGAAATGACAACCTTCTGTCAATAAAAATAAATACAAGTTATTTTGTGTCCGCGGAAAAGTAAAATTGGCCCAATTGATCTTGCCACTTGGTCCTTTGCGCTCATTAATTTATGAGATGGGAAATAATTTCAATGACTTTTTGGTCGATATTTTAAAATATAACAGTTCATGCACATTTGCAAGTTATTATAACATAAATGTTTCTTGATTGAAATTTGTATCATAAATAAATTAATAAAATATTAAACAATTTCAGATAAAAGCACAAATTTATCATTTCCTAAGGGCGCTTTTACCACTATCATATGTTCACTTACTCTTTCAAATCTAGAAATTCCGAATGCGGAAATTGATGTATGAGGCGTTGTATTCACAATCCAACGATGGAACAAACTATTGTCCAAGAACTACAAACGTTTCTTCATCACAATAAAAATTTAGTCGAAATGTTTAAAATAGCATTGGATGGGATGCTTAGCTAAGTGGCTATACTAATTCTCAGAAAAAATTTGCAAGATATATGTCAGGATAATATGTCACTTATCGACTGAAAATTAAAATTACCTTTAGAATGTATGTAAATAATTTATGGAACTCAACTTTTACTACATCTACGATAATACCATTACATAAGTAACTTTATTTCACCATGGTATTAAATTAAAATTTATTAAAAAAGTAGGACATACAGACAAACAAAATGTATATTTTCTAACTTACTACTATATTACTTTATTCATATCAAAGTGTTTTTGTTCCATGTGTAGAACTTAGTTATAATATTAAAAAATAATTGCTGTACTTAACACGATACATATTTTGTGTAAATAATAATTTTCTGCCAAACTATAAGCTACAGGTTTTAACTTACAAACATTCTACTTCTACTTCTAAAAATTCTATTTATATCTTATAATCACCATTAGGTTACGAATGTATTATATCCTACAAAAGAATAAAATGCAATTAAATTAAATCTTCTTACTGTAGACTCAAAATAACTGATAAGTAACAAAATAACTCAAAATAGTGGGACTATAATGTTCTTCCTCTTCTTAGTAGTATTTTGTTAACAAGAGACTTCCAAGCAATGTCCTATTTACATATATATTTTTAATTATTTTCTTAGTATCAAATTTATCTGTACTGGATATTTTATTTAAGATATTCAAATACGTTATGCTAAATTAAACCTACCGAATAGCGCTAGCTAACTTATAGATTATCCTACATGGAGTCCGGTATTACCCAGACTTATTACTGGCGTGACAAGGTGGTTGTCCAATATTACACTATTGCTATAGAAAATTACAATGTCAAAATGGTAAACCAAAATCAAGCCAAAATTGCTTTCTCATTTTGCTGGTTTTTATATTTCCGTGTTTATTGTATTATCCCGCCGAAATCACTAGAGAGTTGACATTAATATATCTGTTAATATCAAGGGTAGTGGCACCAATGGCGAAATTGCAGCCCACCTCATAAACTAAAATATATAAAAATAGTTCTTAATAATTTTGTTTGCGAATTTAAGTACAAAAATAGATGAAATCAGAAAGAACTTTGTAACGATACAATTGGATCTATAAAATAACAAAACATTACGGTGATAATTGTTGTTTTGCAAAATATTTAGTGACTATGACGTAAATATTTAAGAATGAGAAAGTTTGATTTATTGTATAAAAACATTTAATATATCAATTTATATAAATATATTTTATTATTATTTTTTTAAATATATTTTAAGGTCTCCTTTTACCAAGTAGGGGTTTATCTGAACTGGACCTACAGTTAAACGTGCGCTTCGAACCACGATCCTCAGCATTAAGCCTACCGACTGGCGAGTGAACTTTAGAAATCATCCCAGAAGACATCCGGTCTTACCCAGCCTAGTTACTGGCGTGACTGGGATCATTTTCCTTGTCGGATTTTACACTCTTACCTAGGATAATCATACATTTTAAACAATCATGAACATAAATTTACGACCATTCCCCAGCAGGATTCGAACTCGCAGTTATTGCAACAGTAGGAGGACCGTTCTATCGCTTTTACCACTGCGCCACCAAGCCGGATATTCTATTATTTAAGCTTCTTCAGTGTAAATAACAAAATAATATAATATAAACAAAATACATACACCTTTAATAACATTAATATTTACCACTATGATAGTAGAGATGGTATTATCCTTTTAACAAATATTTTAATTGTTCTGAGTGTACTGCTTAATGTCAGCTCCGAATTACAATATTCATAGTTCACTACTCTCAACCTGCTGGTGCAGATGCGTTCTAGGAGATTTGAACCATAGATATAGCAGCAAAAAGATCATCCAGTTCCCTTGATCACTGCGGCTACCAAGCCAGCAAGAAATATTAATCTTAATAGATAATTTAGATTAATACTATATTAATTTTACAAGTATGTCTCACTAATAATATTTACTTTTTAACTATTATTAATGTTGCATTTTAGTCTCCTGAGTTATTATTCTTATTATTGAGTTATTAGAAGCTGGATTTTAACACTAAATGGGTTGTTTTGATCATATTATTAAGCGATTTTCGGTGCGTTGATATTCTGTTGTTTGCTGACCTTTGGTTGGCCTGGTTGCAAAGGTTGTAATGAGATCCACTATTAATACTATTAAGACTACTATTTAATGACTGAATATTATATAGAATTTGTGTTATTATTCGTGCTATTCCTGCGGCAGGTATGACCTGAGAAGAAACCTAAAAAAGTATAGCAGCATTATATGAAAGATAATTATTTATTTATGCACTGTTAATAAATAATCAACAACAAATAATGAACCAGCAAAAGTCTCATCGGTTCAAAAATATTCACGGATAACAAAATGATTAAAAAACAATTTAATCAAGTACCTAAATACAGCCCTGGACGCCTAATTAAGTAAGGCAAAATGCGTAGCTAGAGAGATCTCTTCCGAATAAAAATTATATCCCGGGATAAGTCAACATTTATTTAAATTTTATAATAAAAAATGACAGGAAGGTCCAGGATATGGCGTTCGGAATGACGTTATCCATCGTCCCCTTTCGCTCTCCTAATAAAAACTAATTTCCTTTTATTGAGGTGGAAATTAAAAACTGTCTAGAAAAGGGGATGGAAACTAATTTTTCCTCTGTTTTATTTCCGAATAACGCTAATCGCTCATTGTCTCGCTCGATCGATATCAAGTGAATTCTTTTGCACCTTCAGCGAAAACCTTTGGGAGCTTCTCATATCCCAGATTTGGTTTAATTAAGTTTCTTGGTTTAAAGTGGACATTATTAGTAGCGTTGGCAACTATTGACATTTTAGTAATGTATATTATAATATGTATTTTTACTATCGACTGTTTCAGTAAACTACTTTCAGTTTGCTATTACAATATATATGGTTTTATGTTTTGTTTGTAGTATGACCGTAAATTATATATTGTAAATTAATATACCAGCATTTTGATTATTAAATATGAATATTTAGTAATTGATTGCTAAATATTAAAATCATTATGACTGTATTTATGTTATCTTGGTAATTATTAAACTTTTTCAATTTTCTAAGTCTCTCGAAACCTTTTGAATATTATAATTATCTTTCATTTAAATATTTTAAATGTTCCTGATTAGCAATAAATAAAATTATTATTGTGTTTAAAAAGAGTGCGATGGTAAATAGTTGATAAAGATCGATTGAGAAAATATGATATAAATATATAGTGATTATTGCTCCATTCCTCTTATAATAAAATCGAATATATACACAGATTAGTAATATTCTGTATAATCTGAATTTAGAAAATATAAAAATAATTTTACATCATTCAAAATCAATCTGTTCATTTCAACGTAATAAAATCCTGCAATTATCCTTTTTCTTCTCTTCCCCAAAGAAGGTCCCAAAAGGAATACCTCTCCGTCTCACATATGGTACGGTTGCTAAAAAAAGCATTCGTAAGCATAATTTGGAATGAAATAGAAATAAACCTATTATTTTTATTACGATATGTAATTATATTCGAGATCATTGTGAAAAAAATTGTACAGATCACTATGGCAGTGTGAAAAGAAGATCATTCGATTCTTTTTTGCACACTACCACTTGCCAATTCAAAAGTGTTTTAAATGAACTAATCCCTCAAAATTAATAGGGGAAGGAATTCGTATATCTCCGTCTGTTAACACCAATAAAAAAACAACGGAAGTGTGCATCTGAAGTAGTAATTACTATTTTCTGTCGTCAGTTTTTTTGACTATCGACTATTTCGGCTGTTTTGCGACTATCGACTATTTTGAGGGTTTTCAGTCGGTAGTTCCCAACACTAATAATTAGTAATAAAATGATTATTTTTTATGTAATTATACCAAGTTTTATTATATATTTACTAGAATAGAAACAAGTTTTTAAAATGTTCGTTAAAACCAAATAACAATTAATATTTACATTTTAATAATTAATAATTTCTATTTGAAACTATTGACCACAATGCGGTGGTACGATGTTTTCAGCAGTGATATGATTTATTTCGCTCTAGGAAATCGCTGTCGAAACTTTTGGACGGATGCTTGGATTGGAATATTGGGGCTACTAGAATTAAATCCATATGTTTTTTAGTTAGACCTAACCCTCAAAAGATGCGTGTATAAATTTGAAAGCTGATTAGTTTGTGAATTATCGCATTTTGAGTGAAGCAATTTTTGTTATTGTGAAAAAAATAGATAATAAGGAATTTCGCGTGTTGATAAAATATTGCTTTTTGAAGGAAAAAAAGACAGTTGAAGCAAAAACTTGGCTTGATGCCGAGTTTTCGGACACTGCCCCAGGAAAATCAACTATCAAGGATTGGTATGTTAAGTTTAGACGTGATGAAATGAGCACCGAAGACAGTGAACGCAGTGGACGCCCAAAAGAAGTTGTTACCGACGAAAACATTAATAAAATCCATAAAATTATTTTGAATGACCGTAAATTGTAGCTGGATGAAATAGTAGACACTCTAAAGATATGAAACGAACGTGTTCATCATATCATTCGCGAATATTTGGGTATGAGAAAGCTCTGTGCAAAGTGGGTACCGCGCGAGCTCACTTTTAACTAAAAACAACGACGAGTTGATGATTCAGAGCAGTGTTTGAAGATGATAAAACGTAATAAACCCGAGTTCTTGCATTGATATTTGACAATGGATGAAACATAGCTCCGTTATTTCACACCGAAGTCCAATCGACAGGTATCCGAGTGGACTGCACACGATGAACCCGCTCCAAAACGTGGGAAAATGCAACAGTCGGCTGGGAAGGTTATGGCGTCTGTATTTTGGGATGCGCATGGAATAATTTTCATTGACTACCTTTTAAAAGGAACGACCATCAACAGCGATTATTACATAGTAGTTATTGGACCGTTTGAAGGATGAAATCGCCTAAAAACTGTCGCATTTGAAGAAAAATAAAGTGCTGCTTCCCCAAGACAATGCACCGTGTCAAAAATCCATGAATTAGGCTTCGAATTGCTTCCTCACCCACTGTATTCTCAAGATCTGGCCCCCAGCGACTTCTCATATCTCAAAAGAATGCTCGCTCGCAAGAAATTTTTCGTCGAATGAAGAGGTGATCGACGAAACTGAAGTCTATTTTGAAGCAAAGGACAAATTGTACTACAAAAATGGTATCGAAAAGTTGGAAGGTAGCTATAATCAGTGTATCACCCTTGAAGCGAATTATGTTGAATAAAAACACTAATTTTGCCAAAAAAATGTGTTTTACTGTGGTAGGCCGGGGACATTTCAATTGACTTGTCAGGTATACTACGATAGAGTGGATCATGGAATGTCAATCGGGGGTAGTCAGAGGGCTAGATTTGTATTTTCATTTTCAAGTTAAGCAGTATACCCAGTGATAAAAAATAGTTGCAGTCAAAAAAAATTATCACTCATTCTGTATTTAATAGTCACCCGTTTCTATGCCATAATTCTTTCTCTACTGCCATATATATGTTGCATGGTTGAATATGTGTGCTTATATACTTTATTACGTAAGTCGATTTTTGCCAGTTTTTGCCCTCCTTCCTATCTATGCAAAATACACGTTTCCTTTGTTCTAATTTTTATTTTCTATCAAGACCCTCTCACACCCCTCTGAAAAAAATCATGGTCGATCCCATCTCCACCAAATCGTGTTATGCAATTAATAAATGAGTGAATGAATGAATGGAATTGCAATGAACATCAACACCTTATATTAAG
Organism: Rhynchophorus ferrugineus; assembly: GCF_030347505.1. NCBI lineage: Eukaryota > Metazoa > Arthropoda > Insecta > Coleoptera > Curculionidae > Rhynchophorus > Rhynchophorus ferrugineus. The sequence goes on from NW_027472580.1 coordinate 51,735,239, forward strand.
AAATTATTGTAATCTAATCATAGATTAGAAACAAATTAGACTTTGAAATAATTCTAGTGCATAGCATTCATCACATGGTACCTCTTTATCTTCATGCGGCGTAACTGCTCAAGAACCAAGTAATTTGACAAGGTCGAAAGACGCAGAACTGGCTTTCGGATAACTTGTTAATGTTACTAACATTAATACTAACTATTCTAAATATATCCATACATTCAGAAGGATTCATTGCAAAAAAAATTATTTAGAAATCTTTAATCGAATCCTTGAGTTTGTGGGACAAAAAAGAAAATCTCTTGATGATTGCTTTTGATTTTGCATAGTAAACGTGAAAGATTTCACTCGGATTTAGACGTGGTAATATCCAGATTCATAGTCTAGAAGATGTCCTGTTTTGCACACATCAAAAGTAGTTCGATGATTGATTTCTCAAAATTATATTTAATAAAAGATTGTATCAAGTTACTGTATTTACTATTTAACTGGACAAAATTCCTTTCACATACCAAACAAGAAATTGGTTAAAATTTTGAATTCACGCCGCTTCTTATAATCTTATTTTATTTCAGATTCATCATAGTTTACTCACGTTTCACATTTATAGTGATAAAATGGGGTAACAGTAAGTGTTAAAATTCACTGCGTTTTTTATTACCAACGTTTACAGTAACCACTGTATACACAGTTCGTGAATCTCAAAACTATATATTGCATAAAAGGATAAAAAATAAACAGCATTAGTATTGATAAAATGGTATGACCTATAACAAAAAATTATATTCGGAATACATTTAACATTTGTTTCACTTTCAAAAGGAGATTTACAAAAGTTACAGATAGAAGCATGATCTAATTGACTTATTTTGATAGAGGTTTGTTTGAAAACTTTTTCTGTTTTCACTGTTTGTGTAAATTATCTTCTTCATAAATAGTTCCAAAACCGTATCGTTGTATTAACATGTGACGTATGTTACATTTTATTAGAAAAACGTTACAAAACAGTTATTTAAATACATCTTAAATCTTCAAAAAAGTCAATAAAACTAACAGAAACTCAATAAATAAAAGATATACTTAAAATTAAAATAGAACTTAAATAAACTTAAAATTGGACTCAGTACACTGCCTTGTGGAACTCTTAATATATATTTTTGATGTATTTTAAAGTCTCCTTTTACCAACTATGGGTTTATCTGGACTAGGCTTAAAGTTTAACGTGGGCTTCGAACCACGGTCCTCAGAATTAAGCCTATCGACTGGCGAGTGACTAACTTTAGAAATCATCCCAGAAGACATTCAAAGTCTTACCCAACCTGGCATTTTCCTTGTCGGATTTTACACTCTTGTCTAGAACATTCACAAATTTTAAACAGTCACAAACATAAATTTACGACCATACCGCAACAGGATTCGAACCCGCGACTATCGCAACAGTAGGAGAAACGTCCCATTGCCTTTACCGCTGCGCCACCAAGCCGGCAACTCTTAATGTATTGAATACAGCTTAGAATGTTCATCATCTTGTTTTATTGTAAATTGTCTATCTGTAATATAGTATTTTAGTAGCATAATTTTCAAAAAAGCCTATAAAAATAATAGAACTTAAATAAATAATAACAGATATACTTATTATGATTGATATTTAGAAAAATAGGAAACAGGTAATGTTTATATGAAATAATAATAATATCATCAGGAATATCATATTAAATATATTATATTGTATTATATTATATACAATAACTTTCATATGACTGATGATTCATATATTATTCCTGTTAATGTTTATAATTTAAAGTTTTATATTTTAGACGAAGAATATCCTGATGATGCATCATTCATTTTAATTAATATGATGATATTGATATTGACATATATTAACATTGACATAATTGTACTAAATTACTTTTTACTATTTATTATTTTAGTGTTACGTTTTAACTGAAGTATATTATCACATGAATTGATAGACTATTACTGTGGAACATAAAAATTGCCTATAAAAAGAAATGGATTAATTTTTCTTCTGATGTATTTCCAAATAAAACTAATGTGATTTACGAGTGACTAGTACTATTTTAGATGAAATTGAAATTTAAAATTAAATATATATTTATAGGCGAACTTTAATAGTGTGCAAAATTTCAATACAAATAGTATTTAAGTTTTATTTTGTGTTAGAATATAGTACCAAAAATAGTTTATTTTAAAATCTATGTTAAATGTACGTTATTTTCAGATTTTGATATATATTTTATATTTTACTATATTGTGTATATGTTATAATACAATAAAAGATACAGAATAACACTAATTTTAATTTAATTCGTGTTTATTATCAAATATAAAATATTTTATAAGTATTGCACAATAATCGAAATATTTGATATTAAATATTTTAGTTAAATTCTACATTAAAATAATATAATATATGCAACATTAATAATAAAGTAAGGATATATGCACAAAAACTATTCTTGAATAGAATAAATACTAATACTATATGCTTAAGGAAAACGAGACAACATTTGGCTATATGATATCATCACCAATTTCCTAGTATGTTATATTACTAATATTTATAATTTAAATTTACAAGAAAAGCACTTGCAGATTTAAATTTCTATATTTCAGAATAACATAATAATGCATTTGGTTTACATTAAATGTTTATAGAAATTAATTTTTCTGAATAATAACTAACATTAATTACCCGATGAAATAATAACCAATTTTTTTTACCATAATTTGTTCTTTAATTGTTTAATCTGTTAAATATCAATAATTAAATAATATCATAAACTTGAATTACATTAAATAGAAATTATATTGCCTTCAACAAAATTTATTGAAATTATTAAGTTAATATTTATTTTTAAACTTTACTTGTTATAATTTGGGGTCTCCCTATCATACATTACCAAAAAACGTTTATCTGTGCTGACCTACCGCTGAACGTTGATTCCTAACCACGGTTATCCGCATTAAGTCGACTAGCGAGTAATCAACTTGAAAGTCATTCCAGAAGAGATTGTCTTGCCCAGCTTGGTTAGTGGTAACATTGGCATGATTTCCCCTTTCTGGGGGGGAATTTCACACTCATATTTATTGGAAAATCACAATTATAAACAATTATAAATGATAAATGGAGAAAATATCAGATATACATTTACTAGCATGCCCCAGAAGGATTCAAATACGCGATTATCACAACAATAGGAGGAGCATCCTGTTGTTACCCATAAACCGTTGTTCCTATAATAGTTAAATAATTTTTATTTAACAATAAATATAATACATCGGATTTATTTCGGATTTCGCAGTGAAAAAATATGATATAGTCCAACTTTAACATTTTGCTTAAAACTGTATTTGATGTTAGGAAAGCTTATGAAAAAGATTGTTTATCTAAATAAGTGATACTAACTGAAGTTTATTATTTAGCAGAATAAATATACCACATTTAAGATTAATTATTCTACCTATGAATTGAACTGTAAAAGTTTAAGTATACTTTAGCAGCTCGTCAAATTCTTGCTATAACAAGACGTACAGTATTTATTTTTATTCATATGATTAATACTTAACTAATTAATAGAGCATTTATACCTAACACTAAACACCTTATTATTTTGGATCTTATTTTCCATAACTCTACTCTAGATGATACTAGATTACTACAATTGTTCGATGTAGAAAATGTTATATATTGAAAAGGCTACTTTTTAATTATAACTCATTGTATAAAATCTTTTTTTTATTACTCTTCGTGATTCCACAATCTGCTCTATTGGCAATAAGTATTTCTTATACATGGCATGTAGAAAATCACTTCATTAAGCCATCTTCTGTATAAATATTATCTTAGTTCATTAGTCTTGATCTAAAGTTTATTCTAAAGTCTTACATATGTCCAGCAATCAGATGTTATGATAAGTTATTTTCAATATGTTATATTATTTGGGGTGTAAATAAAGTTTTATATATATATATATATATATATATATATATATATATATATATATATATATAATACCAACTGTGGGTTTATCTGGACTGGGCCTACAGTTTAACGTGGGCTCCGAACCACGGTCGTCAGCATTAAGCCTACCGACTGGCGAGTGACCTACTTAGAAATCATCCGAGAAAACATCCGGTTTTACCCAGCCTGGTTACTGGCGTAACTGCGATCATTTTCCTTGACGGATTTTACACTCTTGTCTAGAACATTCACAAATTTTAAACAATCACAAACGTAAATTTACGACCATGCTACAACAGGATTCGAACCTGCGGCCATTGCAACAGTGGGAGGACCGCCTTTATCAATGCGCCACCAAGCCGGCTAAATAAAGTTTAAATTTAAACAGGTGATTTTTATACGTGGTCTCGTATATATAAACATGAAGCTTGGCCCAACAAATTAAAATAAGAAGTAAAAATAATTTAGTTTAAAATAGCAAGTGAATCTGAAATTGAAATGAAAATTTGACTGCAATTTTGTGAAACTTTTATTTATAAATATTTTTGAGTTAATATTATAATAATATTATACATGATTAAATTTAATAGAATTTAAATGATTAAAATTATAATTTTCATGTTAAACAAACCGTGATGATGGTCTTTCTCCGCTCTTTCTCTTCTTACATCAAGCAATAGCTCTTAGCTCATTGGCCAACACTTCTTTTAGTTAATACATGGGCTGAAAAGTGCCAGGAGTAACAAAGAATACGCGTTCTTTTTGTTAAAAATTGGATTTATTCATCAATGTGATCTTCATCAAGATCAATACAATCATTCCAGCGCTGCTCTAACATTTCTGTACCGCTTCTTTAGAACGTATCTTTTGCCTCAAAATAGGTCTGTCACCCGTTGCTGTCCACTCAGATGATACATATCACGCACATATTGACGCAAACATTCTGGTTTGTTACGTTTAAACATAACCAATCACTGCTTAGAATCATCAAAACATTGTTGTTTATGGTCAGCAGCGAGCAAACGCGGCACCCACTTCGAACGGAGCTTTCTCATAGCCAAATGCTTAGGCAATATAATACCAACATGTTCTTTTGATATCTTTACGATGTTAGCTAATTCACGCAATTTCACTTTTTGATCATTTAAAACGATTTTGTGTTTTTTTTTATGTTTTCTGGTGTTACCACCTTATTAGGACGTCCACTGTGTTCTGCATCATCCGTGTCTCTGCGACCACGTTTGAAACACGAAATTGTTTTTGATCGTTGTCAAATGTCAATTGTTTTGAAAATAACAAATGTAGTGTCACTCTTAGCACAATAACTCACAAATTTATGAGTAGAATATCATGAAATTATAACAGCTTTCTCTTGTAGGTAAGTATTAACTTAAAAGCTGTGAATGTAATAAAACTAGCGCCATCTATGATTTAGGCCCAGGATTTTTCAGGCCATTCTATTTTGACTTAAACTTAATGCTGTTTCAGAATTGATATAAATTGTTTTATATTTGTCAGATTTTACATTCTTACCTATGGTCAGAGGCGTGACCAACCATGTCTTAACAGAATTCTAATATGCTAATTTTACACAGTAGTAGAAAGACTGTTCAATAGACTTAATCACTGCTTTACCGTTGTTGATGAATCTTGTATCAATTGATAATTCGCTCAAGGAAGCTATTATTTTCTGCATGTGAAATGAACACATCAGCATTCAGAATTCAAATGTTCTATAGTTTGGTTCAATACGCAAGCAGTAGAATTGTTTTAAAAACATGTAGATTTCAGTCAGAATCTTATTAAAGTACGTTTACTTTGTTTTTCTTATAAATTCAGTGACTTTACAACGTCATTAAATAAAACGCTCTGAGCCTTAGTAGCTCCATCTAGTAGGTGCCTGCATGTTTTTTATAAAATAAATTTTTATTTAATAAAAAAGTGGTTATTAATTTTTTGTATCTTTCACAACTTTAGAGTATCGTTATACGTTACTGCTGTTTTTATTTTGTGATTCAGTTTGTCAGCTCGTAATAAATTACGTGTTGGTTATCTTACAATATGCACAGCAAGACTTTTTGGCCATGCATATTCCGATTCGGTGTTGGTTCCGAAGTGGATGTCCATCGTAACTAGTAAATGTCCAGAGTATATTCACTTTTCATTGCTAGTCACAACGAAATCGAAACCGTTTCCCTTTCCCACCCTTTGGTACACTTTCCAAAAACAAGTAAACATCTGGAGGTAGTGTATTCATTTACTTCTATGCTGTTTCAAACTCCTTTAAGAATTTGAGCTGGTTTTTCGATAAGACTTGCGATTCATTTCCGTTAAACTTTTTTGGTCCTTCAGTCGTTTCGCGCCATTGACATCAAAATCACCACGAATCAGTTTAAATCGTTGACACCAAAACCGGCAATTAGTATATGATAGAGCAGCATTACCATAATCCTATACAAAAATGTAGTGGGCTTCACGGCACAAATTTCTTTAAATCAAATATAAAAGTAAGCAATACCTAAAATACAATTTTGAATAGCGACAGTTTCATGATTAGCATCAGTATGAATTGTATAACTCAGTTGCTCTAAATGGAGAATTATTATTTTATATAGAGAAATATTAAAACCAACGAATTAATAGTTAGGTTAGGTTAGGTTATTTATCAGTTGTTTGTATTATAAACTTTAAAATTAGATGTTCCCCATTATTAATTTACAGGAAAGTCTGCTATTTCTAACCTATTCATATGCTTTTGTTTGAAATAATGTTTGTAGTTAGGCAGAACAAAATCATTCGAATAACACGAAAAAAGAAACATATAGAAATAAGTGATACGCCGCTGAGAAAGATCATATAACATGGCGTGCACAGGAGTGCATAAAAAGATGAATAGCGTTCGATTTTTTCCTTTTGCCAATGTCGAAATGTTTCCTTCGAGCATCATTTATTGTAGAGAAAGTTTAGGTTCGAAAAAATAACAAATTAGTAACGATCCTGATGGGCATCATGAAAGAACCAGGTGAAATTCGATGATTACTTATCTCGGTTACATGCGTATATATGACGCAAGCTCAGGTCAACTTAAAACAGAAGATTTTTATTATTATTACTATTATTGTTAAAGTTTATCATAAAATAAAGTAGGTATATAATACTATTATTATAGTAAGTGTCAAAATTATTTTTAATTTAATATATTTTAAATTCAAGGTTGAATTTAAAGCCTTAATCTTTAAAAAGAAACCACTGAATGTATTGTAAAATCTAATACTTAAAAAATTGGTAGGATTTTTTATTGTAAGACCTTTACCAGGGTATTAATAAATTCGTGCAACACCATATATTGGTTATCAGTAAAGCTTAGCAATTCGACTATCTTTTAATACATGCTCTTAAAAACATAAATATTATAATAGAGCAATATATTTGAATTTTTGAAGATACTGAAAGTTGTGTTAAGGATCAAAAGAATTATGTGCTTCAACATGAAGAGGCTAATGAGTGATGTGAACCTGGCTATTCAGCTATGATATTTGTGTTCAGATATCAACTAAAAGGGTGTTTGGTCTAGAGTATAAAATTAATTCTCTATGTTATATATTTAAATCATTTGATATTACTTCACAGTAAATGTGACGTTAGTAAAGGATATTGATAAAATGAAATTTAAAATATTTGAAAAAATTGGAAAGAAATGTTTTTATTTAATATGGTTGGCCTGGTTTTATATATAAAAATTAAGCCAAAATATAATAATATTATTGATTAAAATGATGATTGAAATCAATTACTTTTTTATTAGAATAACAAAACATTACTTCCAAAATAAAACATAAACTGTCCACATTGTTCAAACATTTTTTTCAGATATAAAATGAGCCATAATGACAAGGAGTCAAATCTGATAAATAAGCCAGTAAAAAATAAACTTATATTTATCTCTTACCTTTTGGAAAAATATTTCTTTCGTAAGTTGTCTTTTTCATATAATTATTTGAAAAGTTTAGAATAATTTAAATTTGTTTTATAATTTTGGACTCGCATCGAAGGCTAGATCGACGCTTGTTGATTATTCATGATGGCATCAATAGCCATGAAAGACTGCACATCTTTTTAATGATTTTTAAAGTCGTACTTTGATATATTTTTGTAGCATTACTAGTTAATGGAGTACCTGTTGTATATCCAGTTTATTATGACTAAAGTTTTCAATTTAATCCTGAACTGTTGGTTATATTCTTATGAAAGATGATACATTAAAATACCACTAAGTTTCTAGTTCTACTATGAATAATAATATATAATATAATAATATATTAGTCACATTGTTTATTATTTTACGTAAAACTGAACATATTTTTTAACTTCATATATAGATCTGTATGAAACAAGCAATTAGAAACTTCACGACGACACCTATTAAACATATTTGTACGCTAAATTAACCAAAACGAAAATAAATATTTTGCTTGACGATAAAATGTCATGTTTCACTTAGTTCATTGTGAACGGGGCTATTGGCCAAAATGATTTTGCAATTTCGAGGCGTTTTCTACTTGACGATGCAATTAAATTTACAAATTATCGGCCCAGGCTGACCCACTTTTTTCGCAAACACAACTAAGTAGATGCATTTTTAAATAATTACTTTGGAACGCGAATGCAAGACCGTCTGTATCGGTCTCGACGTTTCAATGATTTTAACACATTTGTGATGACGAACGCTGAAAAAACAGTACCTCTGGCATTGATGCACACAAATATTATAGGAGTGGTATGTTATATGCGTAAAACTCTTATAATAAAACATGAAAAAAAATATCTGAAGATGGCATATATAATTCTGTTTAAACATGACGATAATACAGCGATATAATTATAAAGAACTAATTATTATTATTTTCATTAATATTACTTTTATATTTAATAGATTACGTAGTTATATAATAAATTGAACAACTAATTGAAGCAAGACTCGTATACACAACTGAAATGTTTTTAACGATGAATGTTAAAGTTAATTTTGATAATAGCAGCTTTTAAATATTGTAGAAAATGAGATACATATTTTGCGTGATATTAACCGTAATTCAACGTCTTTGCATTAAGTATGGAACAACGTTTAAAGAATATGTTTAAAAACGATGTACCTCATGTGTAATCGAGGAAAACAAAGAAAATGCGCCTAAAACGTATTTGATTTATAAATATCAAATGTATTGATTTTTGAAATGGCTTCATTATTGTATCAGCTTCATCCAAAATACAATTTAATGCCAGTGATTAGCATTGCACATATGGCAGCATATGGCTTTTACTACGGTTACGGTTAACTTGTACTTACATTATATCTTTCAGTTTTTGAAACTCAATAGATATTCAGACTCTTGTTCGCTATCATTAACTCTGTATCTTGCTCACGATATTTTATTTTAGCAACTTTTTTGGACCTACAATTTAACGTGAGCTCAACGAATCACGGTCCTCAACATTAAGCCTACCGACTGGCGGGTGACCAACTTTAGAAATTATCCTAGAAGACATCCGGTCTTACCCAGTCTGGTTACTGGCGTGACTGGGATCATTTTCCTTGTCGTATTTTACACTCTTGCCTAGGACAATCACAAATTTTAAACATAGTTTTACGACCATGCCCCAGCAGGATTCGAACCCGCGGCTATCACAACAGTAGGAGGACCGTCGTATCGCCTTTACAACTGCGCCACCAAGCCGGTATTTTAGCAACTTAACCTTTATCGTCAATTTCTGAAGGAGTAATATAGGGAGATAATTTTATAATATAGAGTTATGAGTAAAATAAAATGATTCAAACAAAACAAGATCCAGTGTTCAAGGTGTTCTGGGTGGGCTCATAACACCGTGTGGTAATTATTTAACATTAAATAAAACGGCATTTTTGTCAAACTGTACCTACTGATTACAAAAACTTAAACGTATTTTTGTTTAACAGGTTCCATTTTAAAGTTATGATAAATTAAAAGATTATAAATGAAAATAGATAATATGAACATTTTACTATTTGTATTATTAATTTTAACAAAAAAAATAGTAATACATATTCAATCAATAGAAAAAATGAGCTATATATTCTGAAAGAAAATGACGAAACCTTTCCTCTTGTGTAGAATCCTTTTTCATTATAAACCAACAATAATGTGCTAACACTGTTGCATTCCATCTTCCTTGATAACTCCCTTCTATCCTGGTTTTATATCCTGGTAAAAGCGTTCACCTTGTTGGTCAATCCCCATTCCAGATTAGGGGGGGGGGGTCGAAATGGGAAATGGGAATACAGAAATATATTTTTAAAAATGTTCTCTGCGCATCATTTTACATTTTTGTAACAATTCATTCTCTAAAAATTAGGCACTTTCTGCTTTAAGATTGCCTAAAATTTTGCCTAATCCATGAATTACTTTCTTTAGAGATAACCGAGCCAAAAATTCATTGTTCTTTATAATCTTACTTATTTGTGATCCAACAAGAATGCCTTGTTTTAATTTAGCATCACATAATTTTGAAAAACCAGTTTTCAAATACAAAAATCTTTTACCATTTTTATCCATGGCCTTGACAATTTTTTTCATTAAAGCAAGTTTTAAGCAAGCAAGTAAGGGTGGAAGAATAAGATTTCCTTGTGCAATAAGAGGTTCATATTTAACATTTGATTTACTACAAATAAAGTCAATCCTTTTTGGCCAATATTTAACCTCAACATAGTGTCTCTGCGGACCCACAAACAGAGAACAACAATATTTCGTTAAAGCTTCTTGTAGTCCAAACAATATAGCAACAATCTTTCCAGTTGTATACTTTGTATTTGATTATGTCTAAAATTGGTTGCATATTTTAATACGTTTCTTTTAAAATAACTGAACATGCAATAGGCATGGAAAGATATCGGCTGCCTTTTTAGAGTAATTCAAATTTTAAGCGTAAATTGTATTCACACAATTACTAAAGAACGTGACGTGATAGACTTCCATGTCAATAGACAATGTTTTTAATAACGGAACAAGGAATTCCAAATACGTAATATTATTTATGTTAGAAAAAGTATGTCATACAGTGTAATCTGTGTTTGCCTTCGATAAGAAAATGATGTATTATAATAGCTCCTTTTAGAATAAAATAATAGCCTTTTTCGGGATAAATATCATTTGATTATTTCAATAAACACTAGATTTGAAATAGATCTTCAGATTTTAAATAAATGCATTCTGATTATATGTCTCCTGAGATATATTCATCACATTTAAACTACTTTTAATTTTACATTAGGTATGCTTACTATAATCTTAATTTAAAAATTAATTCATTCCTATTAATTCTCTTGTATTTCTCTCAATACACAACCAAGATGGGCGTCAGATAAATAAACAGTTTTTGGTTCGTTACATAATTTTTTGAGGCTTCACAAATGGTATATATATATATATATATATATATATATATATATATATATATATATACATATATATATATATATATATATATATATATATATATATACACATATATATATATATATATATATATATATATATATATATATATATACACATATATATATATATATATATATATATATATATATATATATACACATATATATATATATATATATATATATATATATATATATATATACACCAGATCTGGCCCCCAGCGACTATTTTCTGTTCTCAGATCTCAAAAGAATGTTCGTTGAATGAAGGGGTGGTTGCCGAAACTGAGGCCTATTTTGAAGCAAATTGCACTACAAAAATGGTATCGAAAGTTGAAGGGTCGCTATAATCAGTGTATCACCCTTGAAGGGAATTATGTTGAATTAAAAAAAAATATATTTTACTACCTTAAAACGAAAAAACAGAAACGCAGAATTTTGTATATATATATATATATATATCTGTTTTCAAAATATCCTGCTGATCATGTATTAACCATAAATTCTTGCATCATCATGCATCATTTTTCTCCGTGCTCGGTCTTTTTTTTTAGAATATGGCGCCCACCGAAATTGTAATTGCTTGATCCGTTATCCATTTATGCATTCTTAAAGTCCATTGTGCAATTTGAGGATCCATCATACCCGTATAAGCGCGGAAGGCGAAGGGACTGGGAGGGGAGGTACGAAGAATCAATATGTCCAAGACGAATTCTTGTTTTTCTTCTTATTATTTCAGGCTGACAAAGCATCGCTTATTTTTCTGCATCCAATGCAGATACCGTTACTGCTTTTTGAATAAGAGAGTGTTAGCTTAATAGCCTGAATATTTTTCGTTGTGTAACGTTATTTTCGTTTCTTTTTATTCGTTTTGTTGTCGGGCCCCTGGCATAATGATATTCTGTGATAATTATGGACATAACTTGTGGTTTTTATGCAACTAACAAATTTAATTTAGTATTGTTTGCAGTAGTTAAATGCTTATTATTACTGACAATCGTTTCGTTGAATTTTTCGATATATTATGTGTAATTGGTTTTTACAGAATTAACAGTTATTACAGGTGTCTGTCAAATTATTTTCAATAGGCTTTTTTTTCTATTAAGAATTTCTTTTATTCATCATTTTTTTGTCCAATTAAGTCTTTTTATTTTTTTGAAATCAAGACTGAAATAAAAGTTATGCATCATTTGCTTCGCCCTACTGCCAAGAGTGTCGCGAATTTGAATCCCGTTCTTGGTATGAATAATTAAAATTATTTATAAGTCAAATTTAAAGTGGAATAATTATTTCAGTCCAGTAACCAGGCAGTAGAAAACGTAAGTTTTTTGTCAGATGTTATTAGTCACTAGCCAGTAAAAAATGAATACCCAAAACTTATAGCCCATACTCATAGAGCAAGGATTTTTAGCAGCAATAAAAATATTGAAATTGTTCAATGAGATGGTTTTGTTTGGTACACTACATCACTGAAGAAAAATCAGTACCTTGAATGTCTATAATAATTGTTGCTGAGGAATGTTTTATGCTAAAAATATCGACTGTATCAATCTTCATACAATTATTTGGTACATTTTGTGTTTATCTGAAAGTAGTCTGTTAAGCACACCTGCTGCCAGTTTTTTCAGAAAGAGAGTTTCTATTGATACAAATCGCCATCGTCACTCCATAATCGGTTTTCTGGGACTGTTTCTACTTCTTAACCAATACGCCGAATATTTTTCACAAAATCACGTCACAATTAGTCTTCCATCAGATCGTTTTCTATGATCCCAGTCCAGGTTATTTTCGGCACTGTTCGCTACATGTTCCATAAAAAAGGCCAAATCAACAGAAATCTATGATAAATTCGTTTACCGTTCATACTACAAACATTCTCAAACCATCGTAATGAACCATCTATGAATTCAAAAAAATATGCCCTACAAGAAATATCTGGAAATCTATTTACTCCATCAACAAAACTAGATGACATTAAGTAAGCATTAATATTGTGTTTCGTACGTTATACGTCTTAACATGTAGCAAGACATTACTTGTATCTTCCATCATTTTACAATTCCATTCAAAATTTTACAGTTTTGTCCGTGAAAATGCATTTTATACATATTCTAATGGGGTTTTAACCTTTAACAATGTCTTCGAATAAAAAAATTCTATACTGGCCATATCATTGGTTTCTAGCAACTAAAGTTTTTAGATGCCTCAGAAAGCTATTTTCAGTGAAATTACCGAGAAGGTTTTAAGATTTATAAACATCAACAAAATCTCAACAAACTTGAAGCAGCAGAATAACTTTTTTTAATAAATATATAAATATAATCACCCAGAAGAATTTGCAATAAAGATAACAGATACATATAAGCAATAATAAATTGCATACTTGGGTTTACATTTTCTCAACAGCAATTCTTCTACAGCGCTGGACTCAATTTGTAAAGTTCTTGATGCGGGCTTTACTTGGTGTCTCTAGTCAATCTTTAAACATATGCACACATATTGGGGGACTGCTGAGTAGATAGACTGATTTAATCAAATTCGACAATCGTTGGTAGTAAACGAAGAGGTAAAAATGCAGGATGATCAACCGCAAAACCTGCACGTTTCTTTAGCAACTTGATTATTTGTTTTCAACGCTGAAAGAATGTGATTGAAAAGAAAACAATGGACAATTTTTTCAGGATGTATTGATTGTACTTTTTAGTTATATCTTAGTCTTCTTTTTTACAAGGTCTTTTTAAGTCTGAACCATGGTTTTTGGAATTAGGCCAATCGACTGGTGAATAACCTACTTAGAGACCATCTCATAAGCCATCCAGTAACTGGTCTTTGTCAAATTTTAAACGCTTGGTTATGGAAAATCATAAATATAAATTTACAGCCATGCGCAAGCGGGTTTCGAACTCGCGAGTGCCGCGGTAATATGAGAACCCACCTGTCGTCTTGAACATTGCAGCTATCAAGTCGGCTAAATTTAATGTGTGCAATGTTTTAATATAATGTTGCAGAAAAATCTGGAAAATAAAGCAATTTATTCAATATACTATGAAATTTACTCCTATATTAGATATATCAAATATAAAAATAATTAAATTTCATATAAAATGGATATTACGTCAAACATTAATTCTAAAAATTAAGTCTTGTTAATTTGAAATGCAAATTGTAACACTATTATTATAAAATATTGGTTTATAATGATAATAGTATTTCGTTGCTAAATTATTATAAATACATTATTATTATTATAAAATACACAAACTCTAAACGCTCAATATAAAATAATATTCGAGTAAAAATGTAATGACCTTATCGATATATAAATTAAAATTGCTAATTTAATCATTGGTATATGAGTAAATCAAACAATTTATTTAGTACATCTGATATATTTTTATTTAGTTTTACATAATTTAAAGTATATTCTTCGATCACAAAAGAAAATTTATAAAAAAAATTTTAATCGACTAATGCATGAAATAAAGGACGTAGATGCCCTATCCATTTCTTATCTGATGCTAAGTAAGCACATGAAAATATAGTGAAATCATCTACAACTAAGAAAAAAATTGGACCCAAAATTAGTAGAGGTATTTTTTATATATATAAAAATTGACACAAGAACATTTTAAACAACAAAATATAAGACAATACGTATAATATGTATATATCTAGACATATTTCTTTCTGCCATTATATATTTAAGTATATGTATATCTATAGCACCTCAAATTATCTATAGTCAGCAAATTACTTTTGAGACTCCTTAACATTTTCAACATCGGTAGAGTTCAAGTCATTAATAATACCTTTTTTAAAATTACTCGCTTTTTTTACATCAATATTTACAGGTAAATTACAGTCGTCTCCTTTTAAGAAAGCTTCGTTCTCCATCAGGGGCTTTGATTTGTACAAGTTCGTTGAGAATTCCTCCAAACCATTACTCTCCAACACATTATCGAACGAGTTGATTTGTACCAATGAAAATTTGTCTTTTGACGCGTCCTTATGCATAACGGACATGTCAAAACTCATGCTTTTTAAATTTTTCACGGAAGGATTAGTTTTATAAACGGCTGATGTTATTTTGGGTTTAGTGTCAAATAGTCTTTTTACAACTCGATCATTTACGTAACCATGATAGATGTTATAGCCGTAACTACCCTGATCGTAGCATTCTTGATTGGTGTAGCAATAACTTCGATGTAGGGAGCCTAAACTGGTATTAGATGTGGACAAGCCGGTTTTGGCATTCGTTGAAATCCCTAAAACAAAATTATGATTGAATTCAATTGGGATGCTATTTTTATCATTTCTTTTTAAAATAATTATTTTTGCAATGTTATTTACTTTATATATATTATTAAATATTTTATTATTTTATTCCAATTTTAATCAATGAGTAATATTACAATACAATTTTAATGATATCCTAGTAAAGTTTATGTAGTGTACTAACATATATAATTATGCAACATTAGAAAGAAATATTATACTGATACAAAAAAGAAAAAAGAGTAAGGGGTATTTTTTAAAATAGAACCATTTTATAAATTAAAATAGATATCGATATGTCAAATCAAAAATTGATAAAAACATACGCAAAAACCAATATTTGAAAGATGATATTTAAATGTTAATTGGAATAACATAAATGTTGGAATGCCCTTAGTTTCAATAAATAGAGATAATTTATTGGAAGTAATAGAAGGAATACGAGCGGCTTAAATAAAAAAGTATTAAAAAAGGCTATATTTCCAACCAAAACTAATATAATAATACAAAAAGGAGAAAATGGATTCAAAAAATCTTATAACAGAACAAAGATTGAACTGCACAATGAAAACAATGAGAATTGAAAATACAAACAAAGAAAATTATAAAACTAAGTTAGAAGAGTCAAATTTAACTATTTAAAATTATGGGGTTATAATAAATAAATAAATATATAGTAAATTATAAAAACGAACAAAATAGTGTACACATGAAAATATAATTGAGATGTAAATATCTAACAAAAAATACAAGTAATATAAATATAAAGATATACAAGTAAGCCTATATAAATAATAGTAAGAAAACGAAGAACAGGAGGCAGGAAAATATGAATTATGAATTTATAATATACTAATATATTGAGTACTCATGCTACGACGATATTAGAAAATAAGTACAGAATAAAAATGAAGGAGGAATTAGTAAAAGAAATAGAAGTAAATACAGAAGTGACCAAATAGATATTACAAATATAAATACATGTCAGATATCGACAGGAAAAGGGAAAGACCAAGTTTGAAATTGTTAGATAAAGAAGTTAAACAAGATTTCTTGGAAATGGGAATGAGAAAGAATGAAATATTCAAAAAAATACGAGAATGTGGAAGAAAATATATCAAACATTCAATGGGAACTAGGCAGAGTGATTTACTCCAAAAGATTAGAAAGTTTCTTTAGAATCTGCGATGTCCCTTCATGAAGTCTTAAGACAATTATTCAATATATTGACCGGAGTAAACCGTTAATTTATATTTTTTTCCGATATTCTCAGTTAATAATTTATAAACTGTGTTTTTATTAAATTGTTAATAAAATAATGAGTCAAATCAGCTCTGGACCACATCGACTCCACTCGTTGACAGAACAACCATTCAATACCGTCATTTGCCTATTCCACAATATTATTGTTATTTCATTATACGATTTCACTCAACTGACATACCAGTTTTTCAATATTTCCAAAACAAAATTATTGAGCTCTGACTTTATCGCAATATTTTACGTCTAGTGTTGCAGTAGTGTGTTTATTTGCATTTATTCACTCTATATAGTATCTTTTTCTAAGTATGAATTAACAATGAATTGATTTAATATAAATGAATAAGATTACCTTTATTCTTGTTTCGAATTATTCTAATAGTCTTAGCATTTCAAAATTATTAGGCGATCAATTCCTACAACCAGCAACTTACTGTATTTAGAAGTTTTTACGCAAAAATACTGAGAACTTTTTAAATATCATGTGTAAAATATTATGCAATTAGTTACTATGCATTAGTCTGAAAATACAGATATAAATAAAATTAAAAAATTGTGGCAATTTCAAAATATCATTATTCATGTTGTTCATATATTGATTCTATGATATTTAATCATATTTTAATCAATAACAGATTGATATCGCTAGAGGTATGCAATCATAAGTTTAGAAATGTCTTAAGAGCCGCTATAGTTTTTCCTATGCCTATTGTGATTAATAAATAAAAATGTCTTTACATTTCTAACTAGAATAAATTCTAGTAAGTTTATTAACGGTTTGAAAACATAAGTTAATGTGTAGAAGTGTATATGTGTAAGGAGTCTATTATTATGTCATGCATATGTTTGTTTTAATTTATTACATTTTATGATTTTTAATTAATAAAATCATTAATTGAGAAATTAAGTGAACAAAAAGTAAAAACACAAAAAATAAATGTAGACAACATAAGGAAATTATACAACACTGTAATTATTTAAATTTTCTATTTATTTTGATTACATTAGAGCGTTCAATAAGTTCGTGGAAATAAAATAAAAATTTTGGCATATTAATATGACAAAGCCAATTTATAATTGTAAAAATTACTTTATTTGTCAATACAATTTCCATCAACTTCAATACATTTATTCCACCTCCCTCCCATTTAAGGACCCAAGTGCAAAGGCTTTTTTGAAGGCCTATAGAATACTCCTCTACGGTAGCTATTACGTTTTGGTTGGTAAAAATCGTTTTCCAAGAAATTGTTATGAAAGTGTAACAAAAACTGAAAGTCAGATTAACTTAAATCTGGCGAATGAGATTAGTACGTCCATTTTGGTGGTCGTTTTTTTGACTTGGGCAAGTGTAAGCTAAGAACTAGATTCACATAATTCCTAAATATTCTTTTTGACTCAATATTGTGATAGTAGACTCCAGCCTCATTCAATGACATACAAAAAAATTGTTTTAATCATTTTTAAAGTCACATTTTAATGTATTAAAATTACACAAAATTATTAATTCCAGTTTTGTGGAGTAGAGCATCTATTCTTGCGAACTTATTGAACATCCTGGTATATTTAACATATATTCTTCTAGATATGTTTATATAATATTAATAATAATATAATAATATTATAATGACCTTAAAAAGGATAAAAATAAAAGTGTTTATTATCATTTTAACTAATAAAAAATAATAAAAAATGTTAAAAAAAACAAAGACCAATAATGAGTCTAATTGCTTTCGAATTTTCTTAAATAGAAATGATAAAGTTTTAATTTCAACATATCGAAATTTATCATTATAAATTTAAACCTCGGCATTTTTGTGATCATGATCTAATAATTATTTTTAACCACCTGGTGTAGACCGTTCTGGAGATGTGGTCTCGATAAAATATTCGCTGTCATCACACTCTTCCAAAGTTTCTTCATCACTATATCTAAAAATAATATTACTGATAGATTTAAACTCGGTAACTTATCCGACCTTAACTGACTTTTCTGGTGGGTTATGAACTAAGGCGCATTGATCACTGAGTGATCCTGAACGGTCCGGTTCGGCAAATGACGTTCCACCTGAACCAGGACTTCGCCTCACACCTAAAATTATTGTTAGTAAATTTAATTTCGAAATTGCAGATATTATAATATACCTTGTTGAACTTCCACGACAAAAACACCATCCCTTGCGCCTGGTGAATATCGCATGGTCGTCTCTCTACTATCCTCTTCTATATCCTATATAATACAAATAGCTTTGATAAACATATATATGACAAAAATATTATGCTTTGATGTATTTTATAAAACTACATTATAAAAATATTTCTACTTTTAAATTTGCTATTACTCTAAATGTTGTTTAACAAAGAATTTTAAAAACGTGTAATATCAGATTATTATTGTTTCTGATGATTTATAATAATCAAGGTCTATATAAATAAATGGTACCGGGCAGCTATAATCACTGATAATTGGATATATAATTGTATTTTGATCATTTCACTTAAACAAAAACATTTATTGAGAAAAATTGGTACAATGTATAACGATGTTGGTTTGGAAGCAATCCAATAAGTGATAATGTACTTATTTAGCATTCCGAAACCGGTACCAGCCAAGCCGAGCTACATTGGTCTCAACTAGAGGTAATGACAAGGCACTATACCTGATGAGAATGCTGGATAATGGGAGAAATTCCCATTCGAGCTGCAGCATTACATACTTATGTCTGTTACTCACTATCACTGCCCTTTTTGCAACACTACGTAGTTCAATTTTTTCAGTTGGTAGTCACAGATAGTATATTCAAAGTAGCAGTGATCTTAGTCATCAAGATGTATAGTGTATTGCCTATTGCAGTTTGTAAATTCGTTTTAAAATCAGACAATATTTTCCTTCTCATTTCATTCTAGTTAAAAAAAGAGATACAATGATAAATTCAGAGATAAAACCGAATCAGCCTGCAAAAGTCGTTCGATTGTCAAATATTTGAAAAATTCTTCAAAACATTAGTGATAATAAGAGATTATAAATCAGCAAACTTTGTTTTGGCGCTTTGCTTGTTTTGATTTTGCTTAATATTGGTGATTACTCTGGTTGAAAATGCCGCTTCCAAATTAATAGCCAGTCAGAAATAGCTTACGTATAGGGGTAATGAAGATCTGGTAAGGAGGTAATGGGGATCCATACTCACCAGTAAAATGCGTTAGAGAGATAAGTATTAAAAAAATTAAATATTTAGCTGCTGGGGTTTTTATTAGAAATATTTTTATAACATAATTTAATATAATTATTTTAGAGATAAGTGTTAGAATGGAAAGAAAATTTAGCCATGTGCAGCTCTTCGAGGGATATAAAAACTTAGATAACCCACGAAGAGGTCCAATGCAATTTACTGCACTGTGCAGACATGGATATTTAAAAATGGTGCATTAGATCACCATTGGCAATATATTAGTAAAGAGACTGTAAAGACAACAAAAATTAATGGGAAAAGGTAAAAATTGGAATAACATTTTATCAGGTTTTGTGTATCATAATAGTTTTTAATAATTCATTGCGGATATATTGTTCCTTATGTTAGAAATAGGAATCCAACAAAAATATCCCAACAAGTAATTAATTACGACAAAAGCGGTAATTAAAGAATGGTTTGCAAAACATAAATTAAGGTTTGATATACCATATTAAAAAGTCAAATATTTCTAATTGTCACTTGATAAATATAAATGAAATATTTGATTATGTTTTGTGTAATTTACTTTTTTAAAAATATGCCTGAAAAGATATACAGTAGATCAGATGGATGAATAATATGGCTTCCTCCTTATGCATATTCAATTAAATCGAATTGTTATGGGTAGAGGCAAAGAATTACTACAGTAGATATGCAGGTCGAGAAAGATATGCAGGCAAGAACTGTTTGGACTGGTTTAGAAAGCAATACAATCTCTACAATAACACCCTTTTGTTTGGATGAACTCCATCAGACAGACGGAAGAAGAAATTGACAAATGGTGGAATTGTGAACTGGTGTTCACAAAAATTGTTAATTAGAAATTGACAGCTTACCTATTGACTTGAACAGTGGCTCAGAAATTGACAGTGAGTGAATGAAACTTTCTAGATGTGGCATTATCTAATAATACTGATAATACCAAAACAGGGTAATGAGAGTGGAAACAACTAGAGGTTAGTATATAATTAATATAAAATAAATGTAGAAAATCATATTGCAGAGTGTGAAAGATTTATATGCATAGATATGTGTGTAATTTTTCAGAATATATATGAGCATTCAGATAAAATGTACAAGGAAAGAATAAATACTAACTGTTAGCAGATATGGCAAATGCATTAGGGAGAATGCAGCGATTAAATCTAATTTTATCAAGAGAAATGTACACAGATAGTAACAGAAGATACAGGAGAAATACAGTGATATCAGAATGATTCGACAAGAAATCAAGAACTAAACATAAAAAGGTAACAAGGACGAAGGAAACAAGAACTAATGATAAAATGGTAAATATGTGCTCTAATGCAAATATAATACATTACTTAGATGTACATTTATTAATTAGGTGAATTAAGCCTCCAGGGCATACCATAAGTAGTTAAATTTACAATAAAATAACTCTAACCTACAAACTATTATGGCTATTTAATTAACTCTAGTTTAAGTTCTTCGATAATTAATACTATCAACGTTAAATGCGACAACGCCATTTTTTGACGCCATTTCAGTTCACTGCTTCTTTGGATAGACTGTAGGTATATATTCCTAATAATTTCATTCGGATTTATTTACATGGCATTTTCAGTAAATTCACATGCTAGCCATTTTCTCTTCTTTTGGATCTTTCCAATCACATGTAAATATCTGGAAAGGGTCCAAACTGCTGAGATGTCTGACAGCTCTTTGGCTGTTTGATCTGGGTTTTAGACTAAAAAGAGAGAAGTTCTGCAATCTATTGTATTAGAATTTCTCTGGGTCTCCGGACCCTCTTTCACTTCATCATTTTGGTCATTAACACAACCAACAGTTAGTCTACGAACTTCACCGTAAATTTCGGTAACAGATTTTTTCATACCAAACATTTGGATCGGACTGTTTAACAGTTGTTTGGATTGATACTTTGCATTTTTTCCAATATACATCTCTGATCAAAATAAAAATAACAAATATGAAGATGGATGATCTTGGACGATTTACGCTACCACATATTTGGAATATGGTATGGTTAGTTTTTAAGTGCCAAAGAGTACTGATAAAATTGTAAGTTAGGGTAGATAAAATCTTATTTAACGATGAAGAACGTCAATAATACCATTTTTATATATAAATATGGGTCTTATATCTTTCTTAGGTTTTAGGTGGTTTTGATTCCTACATTTTTTCTCTTATATTACCTTGTAAATTTCACAAAATAAACATGGGAAAGCATACTTCATTATATAATTGTTATAAGTTCGCATTTCGCAATAATCAAATTTAAATTAGTATATTTTACTAGCTGATTGAAAGGCTCTGAAAGCAAATTGAAGGCAGTTTTGAATTTCACCCCACTGAAATATCGAGAAAGGATTAAAAAGCTCCCCTTAATATAAAAGTAGTGTTCAAGCATACCCCTTTGGATTATGTGATGTGCAGGGGTGTATATCAGGGTTAAAATTACTTTTAAAAAGCTAAGAATTTTCCCTCGCTGATTATCTCCAGTTCTTGTTTTATATTTTACTATTAACTTTCTCTTTCTTAGTAATTTACATAATAAACTTTGTAATAACTATTGGTATGAATGTTTTGTTTCGATGTATAAGACTATAAGTTTAATAGTGTGAAAATCAATAAATACGCGTTTTACAATGCACATTATTCGATATGAAAGACTGTAATGACTGATAAGGTTCTGAAATATAACCGTTACTTCTTTGCGTCGCACTATATGGTTTTCTTTATTTTGAAATTAGTTTCATGAGTAATAAATAGATGTTACATATTCTCGAGACATTTAATATAATTGCTAGTTGAACTAGCAACTTTAAACTTCTTTTATTTCTTAAAATAATATTTGCATTTCCAATTTAACAGGTAAGTTTGATTTATAGAATGTCTCAATTATTCCATGTTTATATTGTATATAATATATAATATCGTATATAAAATATGTATGTACAGTAAACTAATAAATAATTAAATATTAATTCAAACAATGAAAAAATTATAATAGCTCGGGGAAAAAGTAATTTCGGTTGTGCTACAAGAATCGAACTTCCTTTGACATCAGTATTCGTCATCAGTGATGTCGTGAGAAATATATTGGTTAACCTCGATATTTTTCATATTTTTGTTGACTATTCCAAGGATTGACTAGCGTAAGGCTTATACAAGATGCACAAACCACTTCTGACACTGGCGTTCACTTAAGTACTCTTCACTATAAATACCAAACAAATTTTGATTAGGTTGCACTATATTTTAATGACTTTGTGAGATCCGTATTTGAATGTACAATAATTGATAATAACTAATAATTTGAATTGTCTGAGAAAACTAATGACACTACCTTTATATTCGGGCTGTATAATGTGACCTGGAACCGAAATTACTTAATCTATTTTGTTTCAAATATTACACCGTTGTCATTTTTAGCTTTATCGTCGACCTAAATAAGGAAGAGTGTAAATGGGAATTAAAGCAATAGCTATTAATGACCAATACCAATATTAAAATTGTTTTACTTACGTTTCTTTCCTCCGTTTCGACTATGAGATGGTTGTTTTTCAGTGTCATCGTGATGATACTTCCGTTGAGATTATTTGGTCTATTCGATGATGATGTTGACATTTCATCACAAATTTCCACGGCATCGCTTATGAATGTCATGTGGGCATCATTCGAACTCTAAAAGTACAGTAGCATATTTTAATTTTACAATAAAAACTATAACAAATCCAATATTAATCAAGTATATTTTGAATCAATTAATAGTTCAGTAAGTAGATAATAATAAAATTATTAATAATTATTGTTAGATAAAGTTAGCAAAATTTAGCTAATAAGTTGACAATATTTTTAATAGATGGAATAAATAACGTTAATAATATTTAGAAATATTATATTGTCGTAATTATGATTAGTTATTTTAAACATACCCAAAAAAACAAGTTACACTAACAGTATTCAAACAGCCTACAACAAGTTTCCTTTAATATTGTAAAATATGTCCAAAAAATATCGAATCTTACAATGTACAAAGCGAAAGTCAATAACAACGTATAGTAGTCAATATTGCCCATGTAAATTGTGTTATAGGAGATGTTTGCGCTTTCAATGAAATGATCAATAATCTTCTCGAGCACAGCATAAACATTATTTATAATATTTTTTTATTAATCTCTTTGAACGTCAACAATTTGCCCGTGGGCAATAAGTATTGTTGTTTGATTTCCGTTATATAATATAACCATCCTAACATGTAAAAAATTACTTCAGTAAATGATCTGCTGTACAACTTAAAATCTAAATCTTATTCTAGATACTATTCTAACCTATTTTAGAGTCTATCCTAACTTCTAATGAGTATTCTAACTTATTCTAGAAATTATTAAATGTGTCTATTAATCAGTTCGTATGGTAGTTTGCTTTTGAGCCTACGCACTTCACTGTCATCGCGTACATTTAACTGTTTGGCGAGTGCATTGGAATGTACTAATACTTTCGAATGTACCAATACTTAATAATGTCTTTCAGAGTACTTCGCACTATCACTTCAAATCACACTCGTTATGGGTTCTATGGGTATATTGCGTTGAATCAGTTTGTTGGATACGTAATTTGGGGCATCGACGATGACTCGCAACACTTTATTCTGGAACCTCTGAAGGATATCTATATTAGTTATCTATATTAGTTTTGCTAGTAATACCCCACAATTCAATATCATAGGTCCAGATGAGCCTAAATATTGACTTATACAGCAAAACCTTGTTATCTAATGATAATTTAGATTTACGCTCTATAAACCAATACATTTGGTTTAGTTTAAGCCCAAGCTGTTTGCGTTTTGTCACTATATAGTTTTTCCATGTCAGACGTCGGTGAAAATGCATTCCCAGATATTTAACGTTGTCTGTTTGAGAAAGATCATGATTATTGAATTTTACTGACGGACATGTTCTTCTACAAAGGGTAGATTTTGTCTCAATTGCTTTGATACGCCACGTTTCAACCACAATTCGACTTTGTTAAGATGAAGTTGGAAGTTTCTTGTGGCTAATATTGGATCCTCGTGTGACGACAAAACGGCTGTATTGTCAGAATATGTTGCAACAGTAGTGTTTCTTGATGTCAGTAAGTCAGCTGTAAACATAGGATATAAGAATGGGCCGAGAACACTGCCCTGCGGAACACCCGAATATATGGGCTGTAGGTCAGTGTATTCGTGACCCTGTTTGACAACAAAATGTCTGTCTGTGAGGTACGATTTCATTGTGCCACACGTGTCGAAGGCCTGAGAAATATCTAGAAATGCAGCGGAGCAATATTTTTTATCGTTTAAGTTTTTGTTAATTTGGTTGACTAATTTATGTATTTGTTCTGCTGTTCCGTGTTCATTACGGAAGCCAAATTGATGGTCTGGAATAATATTGCTCTCCTCTGCGATTAATGTTAGTTCCTTAAAGTATAGTTTTTCGCAAAGTTTTGAGATGACAGGTAACAGGCTTATAGGACAATAAGATGAGACATTCTAATTTTTTCCCAGGTTTAAGAATCATAATGATTTGTTTTATAAGTTAATGATTTTGTTTAAGAATCATAATGATTTGAGCGAATACCAAGTACTAATAAATAGAAAATAATTAAGTCTTAGCATGGCACTAATTATGAATGTTCATAATTTGATGCACTTTCCTGAGAACTCTTTCAAGAATCATTCCTAGCCCAGGTATTGTTGTCAACTTTAATGGGTGGATTACGTTGTTGAGGTTTTGGAATCTTTTTTGTTACTTTTCAGAGAGAATATTCCGTTGCATCAGTTGGCGTTAAGATTCTAAATTGTTTTGAATTCCTTGATTTGGTCTTTATTTATTAGCTCTTTCTGCTCTTTTGTGACCTTGTTGAATTTTCTCTTATTTTCTTCTGTTCTGTTTTGTTGCCAGATTTTTCGCAGTTTTCTCTTTTCAGCAATGTTTTGTTTAATTGTAGATGAAATATAATTATAATTAAACTTTTGATATGTCGCTCTATTAGATGTTACGTACCATGCGGCCTCTTGTATATTTTTTGTTATATTTTTTGTTATATTTTTTGCTGCTATTTCTGTATCTCTTTCTGTTTTGAGAGGTAAATTTAGTGATAACAAACTGTCTAATTTTCTCTAAATAATGACAAGTTGGTTTTGGTGTTATGCAAAGAAGGTGATTTTATTTTTGATAATTTTTGAGTTCACAGTTATAATAACTGGTGAGTGATCAGATGATATATCGAAGCATGATTCAACTTTGCACGTTTTGGTATCAATATTTTTTGTAACAAAAAAGTCTATGGTATAGCGAATTTTCTTTCTATCTAACGGCCAATATGTTGTCTCACCAGTAGAAATATGCTGTAAATTATGTGCCTTCATTGCTTTGACCAATCCTCTGCCTTTTGGTGTTATTAGTCTACAACCCCACACAACATGTTTTGAATTGTAGTCTTCTCTGGCAATGAATCTATTAGCCAGCGTGTTAAAGAAACCGTGGTGTTGTTCTGTCTTGTTGTGTTTATGTGGACAATATATAGCACTAATTGTTAATGGCCCATGCATTTCTTTAATGGTTACACTGGTGGCTTCTAAATATGCCTCGCTGAATTTCTTTCTTTCACAATGTCTGATGCTTTTACGGATAATTATAGATGTTCCTCCATTTGGGTGTTTTGTGTGATACAGCTTGTATTTCGGAATCCGTAAATAATTTCTATCCGTGAAATGTGTTTTGGATACCATCATGATATCAATATTTTTTTTCATATAAGAACATTTTAAACTCCCTGGCATATTGCTGGAGTCCATTAACATTCCAGACGGTTATTTTGTATTTGTTGTAGTGGCTATCAGTCATTAGGCTAGTTTGGTAACGACGACGGTGAGTAAATTCATCATTGTACTCATTTGTTCCATAAGTTTTCCCATCATTTCCTCTAATTTACTAATAGTACTATAGGTTCAGTGGTGATCGGCGTTGTCTGCTTATTAGGTTGGGTCTGACTGTTGGTTACTGCGTGTGCGTATGAGATATGAGGAAGTTGTATTGGTACTTTAGGCGAGTTAAATGGTATGGGCTATTTATAATATAGACATGGACAAACAGAAGGAAAAGAAAAACATATATTGAAAGATCTCTAAGACAATTTCCTAATTCAAATGTTATATTAGACAATAACAATATAATTTTATCATCAAATTCTGACTAGAGATTTTTCACAATTTTATAAACATATATAGAATCACAGCAAAACAGATATTAATATAATTATTAACACCATTATCAATAATCACTACCGACATCAAAGTTGATACCTCTCAACGAGAAATAAAACACTGTATGGCACAGTGTGGCTATTTCCATATTCTGCCATATTCTATAATTTAATAATACATAATTTAATATAAATTAATTTTATATCCTTTAAAATTGTTACATTTAACAATAGAAATTATATCAATATATCAATATAAAATACTATTCTATATAATTATTTTTATTTTATTTAGTTTTTTATATTCCGTTATTTTTATTTGTTCGTAAGTAGTACAAATATATGCAGCAAATTATCAT
Source organism: Rhynchophorus ferrugineus (assembly GCF_030347505.1). Classification (NCBI taxonomy): domain Eukaryota; kingdom Metazoa; phylum Arthropoda; class Insecta; order Coleoptera; family Curculionidae; genus Rhynchophorus; species Rhynchophorus ferrugineus. The sequence goes on from NW_027472580.1 coordinate 51,763,043, forward strand.
TAAATATGAAAAATATTTATTTTGAATTTATTCTCGTCATCATTGCATACAACTTAATCGTAAACCGAGTTTATGCACTTTTTACAACCAAAATTCTCATACGATAGAGATCTAAAAGGATCTCTTTTCGGTTATGCTATAAACAACTACTATACTTATTATAAAAACTTCTAAGAAAAACAATAAACCAAAAGTTGTAAAACAAAAACGTTGAAATATTCTCTCACTTTTTACGACCGCTATATGTTGCCGATTTTTTAAACTTAATATCACGGCGTATCTGTCATCTAACAATTAAAACACAGTTATCTGTGCAATGTTTTGCTAATTATTTATGTGCTGTATATTTTATTGTGAATCATTAAATAACCCGATATTTTGAAATAGAATATCCGAATATGTGTAATGGTGGTTTATATTGTTAGTTAATTGTAAATTAAATTAAGTTTCTATGAAGCAATATAAAAATAAATTTTGTTGTCTCCTTTTTATGTTCCAATCCCATAATTGTTTAGAAATTAGCCTGATTCTTCTACCAAGTAAACAATTCAAAAAACAGTTACTATTTCCACAGTAAATATATCGATGTAAATTGACGAAGGTAAATATTGCTTGCATGTATTTCGATCAGCGATATCTATTGATGAAAATGATGAAAATATATCATTGTAACTGTTAAATTATATAGCTTTAACAATTCTCTACATGTTTTTATGACGGGAAGTTCAGGAAAATTAACAAAAAAAAGGCTACCACACGAGCTGATTCAAAATGCTGTTTTTAATCGTTTCAACATGACGGTATGATAATGAGAATAGTTTCATGTGGCATATTCTAACTAGCGATAAAAAATTAGTCTACTGTGGCAATCTTAAACTAAAATCATGTATTAGTTCGGAAGAGACATCCACTGAACTCACCAGACATAGCGACTTCAGATCGATGCATTATTACTTAGCTGGTATAAGGTTTTGAAATACTGAAAGTGGGAAAGTTAATAGATGATTGAATCGTTGCCAAACTTACAACGTATTTTCAAAAGATCGAAATCAGAGCAACGCAGAGTACATAGAACCACCTAACATTAACTATTATAATAACTAATTTAAATAGTTTTGCTTGAGGGGCCATGCATTGCATTATATATGGAATATAACATATCTCAAATATCCACCAGGACTTTTTACAGTTATGCAGATCTTAGTAGTCTCTTAGTTCATTGACTCGGCTCGCAGACTCGGTTTAATTCAAGTCAAATGGCACAATCTTGGTAGATTTTTTTGTCCAAATTAAATGATTGGCCCAGATTAAATGATAAAATGACTTAAATGATATGATCGTCCTGTAGGGTTTACCATTAACAGTGAGAGCCTCACCAATGTCCTTTTCGACGAACTAGAACCACAATCCATGACCAACTAGTCAACAGTAACTTTTTGTGAATGTATTACTACTTAGTAAATGTACTAATTATGTTTGTTAACATTCATTCGAAAGTCCCTGCTCGCCAAAAACTACTTTTCAGTCGCTTGGGCACTAGTTTTGTAATTTGGCATTAACAATGAGAACCAAACCGAAAATTTTCTAAAGAATTCTGATTGTTTAAAATTTGTGAATGTTCTAGGCAAAAGTGTAAAATCCGACAAGGAAAATGATCCCAGTCACGCCAGTAACCAGGCTGGGTAAGACCGGATGTCTTCTGGGATGATTTCTAAAGTTGGTCACTCGCCTTAAGTCACGGCCTAGGCTTAATGCTGAGGACCGTGGTTCGGAGCCCACGTTAAATTTTAGGCCCAGTCCATATAAACCCCTAGTTAAGTAAGTATGTTACAACAGTAAAACAGTATCGAACGCAGTTATTTAATTTTAAGCAATGTTATTTAAAATTTTGTGTTATTTTTGGTTATTCCTATTAAAGGTATTACTATTAAAGAGTTGTGGAAAGTTTAGATAAAAAAAAAACGATTAAGAGTAGTATCGTCGCGTAAATTTATATTTTACATTTTTTGTAAAGAGAACAACTTGATATGCCGGCTTTATTGGAAGGTATAATGTACAACCGTGAAAGAAAAACCCCACATAAGTGAAAATTTCACCCCAACATAGATTATAAAGTTCGAGAATAACAAGAATCGTTTGTCCACTTTATTTGCAAGATGTTTAAAATTTCTAAATCAACTCTTGATTTAATTAGATGTCTGGTGAAAAGAGAATTACTACGAAAAATTGTTCGTGCTTTAGAACTGATAATTGATATCAGGTGATTCTAAAGGTTATTAAGAATTTTCTATAAATTTTAGTGGTATTAACATCTGATTCATTTCAGGTTTCTTTACTAAATAATGCATCAAGAATTAAAATGAATGTTGCAATGAATATTAATAATTATAAAATGGTTTCACAGAATTTTAAATGGTGTATTGGTGAGTCATTAGTTCCCACGTGGGGCATAAGACAAAGCAGAAAGCAATAGAAAAACGAGAGCCCTAGAAGGCAAATTAAAAATGATAATGGGATAAATATTAAATGTAGATAAAGAAATTATTCTTTAATGAGCCTGGTGTATTTATTATTTTTGTAATATATATTTTATGTAATAAATATGGACAAAAAATAAATATGATAAAATAAACTATTTAAATGGGATAAATAGAAAAAATTATGAATTATAAACAGTAAATTTGTAAGCATTTTAAAGCATTGACACATATTAAAATATTTAACTATTAATGTTATAAGATTTGTGACTACATGACATTTCATTGTTTGTAAATATTTATTACTTTATTTATTATTTCATATTTATGTTTATAACATAAAAATAAAGTTACAGTTCTTCATCCTACTTATGATACTTTATTATAATGTTCAGTGATGTTATTTAAACTTATCAATACTTTAACGATTACTGAAACTAGATTGGAAATTAGATTTAATTAAATACCATTTAAAAAAGGTTAGTGGTTAGTTCTTGCGATAGTTGTTTTAATATGTTTTAGTATACAAACCTTTATTATTTTAATTAATGTATATATAAAATGCATTTTTGATCTTATATTGAAGATATTGGGAAAATAAGTTTTAGTAATATATCATTTCTCATCAATTATTCCCTTTATTCTATTACGAGAGAAAAATTATTAATTTAATAAATTTCGACAGTGCTATCACTAGTTAATACTAATAGTTATTATATAAATATGCATTTATTAATATAAATATATTATAGTTTATATAATTATAACTAGTTTATTTTCAAGTTATTTATAGACCAATAAAATCAATTAATCTTATTTGTCAAGACTGACCTTATACTAAATATTATTAAATTGACATATACGAATTAAAATATACGAATATGCATGGCTTTCTAGAAAAAAAGACCCTGTGTCTCCCACATCGCTCGGCGGCATCGCATTTTATCTCTTTCTAATGGTGGTAACGCGCACTGGCAAACACATCTGCCCGCCAAATTATGCGTAAAAAAATACTCGTGCAATGCAAAAGTGCAACGATTCGAATTGAGGTCACCGAAGCATCAAGGCCATTTTATTTGGCATCAGCGATTATCGGCTCGCTCTTGTTGGCGCGCTGGTGTGCGTGTATATGCGCCCGAGTTCGGATCCAAATGTTTTATTTCGGCTTTCTCTCCTACGCTCCTTTGGGTTTTGTTACATGGACCATCGAAATACCACTATGTCGAAGCCGTACATCGAGGAGAAAGGGTTTTCGATGTTTTGCAATTGTTTTTCAATTAATGGGCGTGATAAACGAAAGCGCCATCTGCGCTATTTTCATTTCAATATAAGCAAATTGATACAAAGTGTTGAAATGTTCAGTTGAATTATAAAATAATATATCAGCAAATGCTAATATTGTGGAGCATTTACTGAGGCGCTGAGTTTAAACTTAATTTGAACGAGTCATAATCCGACGACGATGAACGCTCTGATCACCCAAGAATTAAAATATTTAAAAAAGTCCACAAAATAGTTTAAAAAGTGAAGAGACTATTTTAACGTAGATTAATTCTGTTTGCCAGCGAATCGTGATCAATCTAACAGCATCGACAGAAACGTCAATTCTGAAGTTAAAAATTCAATTCTTCACCTTCGAGCTTCATTTAAGTGATTATAAAACTTCAAGTCGGTTCTTATGGAATGTTTCAAACTGGCGTTAGAAAAACGTGTTTTGTTAATTTGCATTTACGTAAAAAAATGCTACTGTTACCGCCAATAAAAACGAATTCCCTTTGATTATGTATGTGTTGATAGGTGACGTTTTGTTGATTTAGGACGGAGACAAATTAACAGCTTGAAGTTCTTAGATACTTTAGAGTTCTATTCATTCACATTCATTTAACATTCTAGAAACAGTTCCTTGATTATCTATAGAGTAAACTCAAATGTATTTAATCACTAAAATGACATTTATAAATTGTATTCGTTAGGCAAATATATTATGTAGTTTAATTAAATGTCATTGTCGATATCTTATTGAAAATAATACTTAAATGTTTTCATTGGCTACGAACCTGGGGGCTATCTTGGAAATGATTCATAGTTGGAAGGAGGATATTTCATATAACTTATCGTTACTTCCATTAATGTTACACCAAGACTGTTGATATTTCATTTGAGGTTTGTTCCATACTAATTTTGAATTTAGCAGATATTCTTAAAATGACTTCACTTCAAGAAGTGGAAGGAAAAGGGTTCCTTTCTATTTTGATCGATCTATAGAAAAAACCTAATGGTAAATAAAATAATTTGGGCACTCATAACAATATGGTGCTTGTAAACAAAATATTAAGACACTTTCGCCAAGTATAATAAAATACTGTATATTTTAATATTTTGTTACAGTTCAATACAGTATCCATTAACAATAAAATAGTTATATGTATTTTATGAAAACTGTAAACTAAAAGTTCTATTTAACTGTGATCTCAAACTTTCAATTTGCACTAAACACATTAGCCTTTACTATTTGCGCCTGCTTCAATTTCCGGCATTCTTATCTGTCAATTCAGTGACATGCGCTGTTATTTATCGCTTTAGCTTAATTTTAGATATACTTTATTCTTGAATTGGCAGTGACGATAACCTTTTAATTATTAATCGACCCTCGACCAGAAGGCCAAATTTATCCATGATGCCGCACAGTTTGTTGATCAACTAGGCAGTGGTCAATGACGTAATTGTACAGATTGGATGTAATATTCTATTAATTAGACCTTAGCTAAAATAAAATCAGTTCATTGTAACCTAACAATTTTTATACTTGAATAACGAAAACAATTATAAGCCTTAATGGGAGAGTCCCTTTGTTTATTAAAACTTTTTATCATAAATAACTCAGTTCAACCCCTGTTCATTTCTGATTATACTTTTAAATTTAATAAAGACCCTTAATGGTCAAAATAGTAAAATAATTAATTTATTGAATATTTCCAAAACTAGTACTAATTTTTTAAAACGGGCTACTGATTTGATTTCAGCCTCCAATTTACCTATAAACAACTTTTGTTTTCTCATGTCCAAATCCCTGTATACTTGCGAAATTATATTAGCTCAACAAACTAATTGAAAAATAATGTAGACGCAAAATTAGCTTAAAACTAGAACTCGTAAACAACAGTGCGTGTTATCGGGGGACATCTCACTGAAATGAGGATACATTACTCCGCAACATCTCCGGATTTGGCTCCAAAATAACATATAAATAAACATTACCAAAAAAAGAAAAAAATTGTTCAAATCAAACACAGCCAATGTAGTTAAAACAAAACGAAAAAGCCACCACTATATATAAAAGCAGTAAAATAAATTTTTCTAAAAATCTCCAAATATCATCGCTACTATCCTTGATCCACAATCTCCATTAATAAATTGACTACCTCGAGCTTTCGATTAACATATTGTACATTTACTAGCCTAAAACAAATGGATGATCGTACTTTATAGGTGAAAGACATCTTAGTCAATACATCATTATATTTACAAAAGAATAATTTATTTACTTATACTATTATATAATAATGCATTGTATTTTCCTTATCATTACATCATTAGGGTGTCGTTGATAGTTTTATATTTTGTTTATTTGATCCAGGTCTACTTTTGTTAGCAAATTTAATTATTTCAAAGTATTACTGTACACTGTTCTTATATCTTGTATTTCACATTCTTCGATTTTTACTCTCAACAAATTCTAGCTACATCTTAGCTATAAAATAAAATTTAAATCATTATTAAAATATATCATGTTTAAAATAAATGTCTCATTATTACCAGTTACTACAGTTTTTGTTACTATTCTTGATGGACAAACCTCATTAATGATTTGACCACTTCCAACAGAACAAGAATCATTTTCTTCTCTGTTCTTGTTATCATTAAATTTTAGCATATGTTGATACCTATTCCAGGTCGCTGAAAATGATGTGTTATAAATTTGCAGCTAAAATTCCCACTATAAATAAAGTATATGCTGTTTGGATTTAACGTTAGATGCTAATTAACGAGTTTGTTAAGCAACTTTTAAAAATTTAACCTTACATTCTGCACTTACCCTTATTCTTCCATATTTTAGAACCAATGTATGCTAGGTCACCAAGAATAAAACAACAATTTAATTATTATTAGTATAGAATTATTAATGTAACGCAAAATCGATCGGCTCGAAAAGATTGGACTGCCGTTAGAAAAGGAGAGTGCGCATGCGTCAAATCCGGAGATATTGTGGAGCAATATATCCTACTGAAATGACAGCGAGAATATTAGTAAAATAAGGTCAATTACAATTTTAAAACAATTACAGAATAGTAATAACGTAAACCGCAATAGTAGAGTAGCATTCGTAGCAATTTCACAAGTCCATCATTATCGGAACGGAAAAGCGATATTAAGAAATTTTTGACTAATAGAAACCAGAAGAACGCCCATCCAATTTCGTACAGTGTATCAAACATTTGCGGTCTTCCCCAAAAGAAAAATAACCCAAAACTAGTAGAATATTATAAGCTGCTGGTACAGCTGGCTGTCCTTCTTAGAAATTCCCCATTCTTCCCAGAAGCCTTACATAAGACGTTTAGCAAATGTCTCGCATTTGGTAACCCCCTTACCAAAATTGGGGTTATTGACATGGGATGATCCATTAAAAAAAGAAAGAATACGAGCGCACGCACGCCACGTAATTTGCCCAAATTGCCACATTTCTTTGACCAAAACTGTGCATTATTTTGAAAGTTTCTGTTTCGTCCTTTTTCCTTCCGCCTCGAGCCACGATCGCGTTTGGTCGTCCACTTTTTGTTCCTGTTAGACCCATCGTTTTCAACACATTTTTAGCCCATCTGCATAGTAATTTACTAATGATGCGAAGGGCGTTCCATTTTTTGACGCAAATTGATGAATCGCTGACGAGTATATTATGTTCTTAATGAGAGGAGACGCTGCAATTTATTTCACTGAATCGTTCTTATTTATGCCATTACGAGGGTAATCTCAAAATGATTCAATATCAATCGTAAACGAATCAAATAGCGAAACAATTCTGACAATTTGTACATATGTCAGTAGCATACATGTAAAATCGAACGGGCATTTTAACCACCTGTCCGAAGCAGGTGCGTTTTACAGTTTACTTGAAAATCGTTAAATACAACTTTTGTCACAAACAAAATTTAATGGTCACGGAAAATATGCCTTGCCTTATTACAAATATATTTAATAAAATAATATTTTGTTAAACCAAATTATTTTTATATCATAAATAGATTGTGAATCAAATTCGTAGGGTTTTTCATAATTATTTTTCGAAATCATTGTAGATATCCAGGAAGCTGCTTGAACTAATACCTCAGAAATTAAAAAAACAATTAAAGAATAAAAAAATGATATTGGAAAATATACGAAGAAAATCAAATTAAAGTGAAAGTTTAAGCACTCAACAAGACTAAACTTAAAATTATTTCAAGGAATGCTTCGTGTACTTTAGAAACGATTACTAATCTAACATCAACTTGTCTTCTTTTCTTAATAATCTTATCGGGACTTCTTGATAAATAAGTTTATTTTGGTTATTGACTTATCGCTTTGCAACTCCACCGTATATCTAAAACTGGTAAATTGGACACACAACAATCAACAAATACTGAAAATATGCTTTGATATGCGGAACTTTACATCCACAAAATTTAGAAAATGTTACCAAAGAAACCAAGTGAAGACCTACACTCTTACATCTCAACCATAATATTTAGAGCTAAATAAGAGGAAGCCTATTGGATAATAAAAGAAACTAAGCTGTTGCATCGCAGAGAAGTTTGAATAGGTCTCGGTGTAAATTGGACACACAACAATCAACAAAAACTGAAGCTTACGCTGACCATTCAATGTACTCCAGATAAAAATCACTTTGAATATAATAAAGTGTGTCCAATAAAGTGAAATTCAACGATTCATCTAGTCACGACAAAGAAAGTCATTAAGTTATTTAAACAGCTATCAACTCAAAGATTGTACCAGGGTATCAATTAATAACCGGACATTTCGCATTTCGACTAAAACATGTCCCAGATGTGTGGAAGAGAGCTGAAATTATTACAACCCCAAAACTAGAAATCCGTAAAATAAACTAAAATTTTACAGATTTATTTCACTGCTACCGGTAATAGCTAAGGTATTTGAATAAAACGATTCAACCACTTTTTGAAAGAAAAATGTTAATACTTGCCTGCCCCTCAATTTCATTTTCATTCAACAATTAACCAGGTGCATAAAATAAGAGACGAGATGAATAGTACTGTATCCCATCTAGCAACACCATAAGTATCTTGGGATGCATATCGATGCGAAACTCCATATGCATTAAAAAGAGAAGAAAGTACTGGAGTTGAAAAATATTGCTTAAATAGAATATTATCCGTATATAATAAGTTGTAATTTGGAAATATTCTGCGAAAAGTAACATAAAATACAGATTTTTCGAAACAAAAGCATCGTGGATACAACCTGATTATGATACTCTTACTCAGGAAATAAATAAAATCTCAAAGAGCTATGAGGGCATCCTCCAATCTTATTTTAAAAGCGGATTTGTAGCAACTCTTAGTTTTTCTGGTAGCAAATGAATTTTAGATTTGATAAACATTTTTGCTATTGGGATTGTCATTGTAGATCCAATTTTTATCACCAGTACGCCATCCCTATACTGAGAGGGTTCTTCTCATCGCTTTGGAAATAGTCGATTCTTATCAACTGCTTAGTTGCCTGAATATATTTGAGCTTGACCTGTATTATCGCCGAGTAAGTCTGGCAATATTTAGCCTTCAATTATTTTGGTCCTCCTGACCATTGACATCAAAATTATTACTTCTAGTTGAAACCGAAACCGATATTGGTATATTACTGAACATCATCCTCATAAGTTTCTAAAAATATTTGATGAATACAAAAATTAGTAAGAATATCCAAAAAATTTTGACCGTTCCATTGTTACATTCTGTATACAGTTAATAACTCAATAACTCTAAATAAAAGGGAAAACTGTTCATTAATACTACGCATTTGGACCAATATATATCGCTGACAGAAATACATGCAAACACCTAATTTATACAGCGCCTAGTTATTCTTCATTCATTCAGTAGACTTTTTAAGTGCATTTTAACGTAAACTCAGCGTTTTGTGTATAATGAAAGGTTCCGTTCATATTGTTTACGGTTAAGTCACGTGGAAACAAAACTTGGAGTTTCTTTTCGCATATAACTTTCCAACGATGCAATCTGTTCATTTAGTAAATGCTCAAATATCTACCCTAAATGTGTGTAAATGTTAAGACGCGTTTACCATTATTATTTTAAAAATGGGTTCGCATTTCAACAAACATGAATTTTCGCTGAACAAATATATCTTGCTTATAGTACGTATCGATTTCCTAATATTATTTTAATTATTCTTTAAATTATTTTGATATAACATATTTTAGATATACCTCTATAACTTGGTAATGAAGCATACAAACACAATAGAATAATTAGATGCTGTAAAGTAACCAATAAATTAATTAGCAACAAAAGTTAACAGAAAAAATACATTTTAGTTTATAGGCGTTAAGTTTATTTTATACGAAAAATTGGTGAACCACCTCTAGGGTTGATTTTGAAAACAGTAGGGAGAAGAAAAAAACAGAGTAATGGTGGTGTGCAAATGTCACCTTATTTTAATTGTTATGTGCCCATCCTCTATAATAATCACTATAGTAAAAGGCCAAACAATTAAAAATAAAACCTTTATTATAATGGTTCTATTTATCATTTATTTCTACTACTGTGGATGACTCTAATCTATCTGCAGACAATATCGGAATGCGGAAACGAAAAAAGAGCGCGTACATGCCCTTAGATTTAACCTCGAAAACTACCTCTGGAAGGGTTATGTTAACTTTTGATGCAATAGACGCAGCACGTAAAATAAATTAAATATTTTGTAGTCGTTGAAAAAGGTAATTTACATTAAACAAGTAGACCCTCATATAAGTTGAGGGATGTTTAAGAGATTCTGTTGTTTATACAAAACTGCGATATAATCGTTTGGTTATATTTTTATATCAGTTTGCTTTCCTTCATCCTCATAGCATTTTGTTTTGTTTGCTAATGGTTCATGAATCTTTGAAATAAAACAATGTTGCAATTACATTCGAGTTCTCAAAATTCGAGGATATGCTTTTTAATGGAATAAACCAACCTTTCTGATAACAGAGTCTTCAAATCATCTAACTTCCAAACCATGAAACGTTACATATGTTTTATATTTATTAAATTAATGACTGACCACTGCTTCTCAAATTCGCCAATCTTGCATAATATCATCCAATTTATGGTTCTTACAGGTTAGACCTCGTAAAATGGGATCGAGATCTCGCGAAATTTTGATCGGGATCTCTACTCTCAGGTAATATAAGAAAGAACCTCAAAAGGATCCTTCAGAAGGGATCAAATCATTAACAAATTTAATAAATGTCCTCTTTGTTCATGACTGACTTTATTCAATATATTGTGCTGTATTGAAATTGCAGCTTTCGAAAATCTGCGACTGGCCAGTTTTTACATTTGGTATTCTCGTAAACAAATATACTTTTCACTATCCACCACAACTGTTAAAAATAATTTATTTTTTGTTGGCTGGTATTTAATTAAATACATTTTTTATACGTTAACATAAGTTGCGTTCAGTAGTATTATGCTCATATAACTATCTCAATCCCCACTAGGTTTTTGAATTTTTCCCGTTTGGGGCCTGGAACTAAAAGCTGAGAAATAATTATTTATTGACTCATCGTAGCTGCAAACTTTTGTTCTGTTTGAGCAGCTGGCTACTAAGACAGTTATCACGACTTCTAATAAACCTGTGCCAATAATTACTTTTCATTTTTCACGACACACGGTCGACATCAGAACACTATAAATTGATTCTTGTGCTTTGGTATCATTATTCTTTATTGCCATAATAGGTAAATTGAAAAGTCGGCGGCCTGACACATAGATGGCGCTACTAAAATTAAATCCATATGTTTTTTAGTTAGCCCTAAGCCTCGAAAGATGCGTGTATAAATTTGACAGCTGTCAGATCAATACTTTGTGAATTATAGCAATTTGAGTGACGCAACTTTTGTTATTGTGAAAAAAATGGATGAGAAGGAATTTCGCGTGTTGATAAAAGATTGCTTTTTGAAGGGAAAAATACATTTGAAGTAAAAACTTGGCTTGATACCGAGTATCCGGACACTGCCACAGGAAAATCAACAATCAAGGATTGGTATGCTAAGTTTAGACGTGGTGAAATGAGCACCGAAGACGGTGAACGCAGTGGACGCCCAAAGGAGGTTGTTACCTTACCGACGAAAACATTTAAAAAATCCATAAAATGATTTTGAATTGCCGTAAATTGAAATTGAATGAAATAGCAGACACTCTAAAGATATCAACTGAAAGTGTACATTATATCATTCAAAAATATTTGGGCGAGAAAGCTCTGTGCAAAGTGGGTGCCGCGCGAGCTCACTTTTGACCAAAAACAACAACGTGTTGATAATTCGAAGCAGTATTTGAAGATGATCAAGCGTAATAAAGCCGAGTTTTTGCATCGATATGTGACAATGGATGAAACATGGCTCCATCATTTCACTCCGAAGTCCACTCGACAGTCATTCGAGTGGACTGCATACGATGAACCCGCTCCAAAGCATGGGAAAACGCAACAGTTGGCTGGCAAGGTTATGGCGTCTGTATTTTGGGATGCGCATGGAATAATTTTCATAGACTATCTTGAAAAAGGACCGTCAACAGCAACTATTACATAACCTTATTGGACCGTTTGAAGGACGAAATCGCCGAAAAAGGGCCGTAGATGTATAAAAAGAAAGTGCTGCTTCACCAAGACAATGTACCGTGTTTTAAGTCAGTCAAAAACGATGACAAAAATCCATGAATTGGGCTTCGAATGTTCGTCGAATGAAGAGGTGATCGCCAAAACTGAGGCCTATTTTGAAGCAAAGGACAAATCGTACTACAAAAATAGTATTGAAAAGTTGGAGGGTCGCTATAATCAGTGTATCACCCTTGAAGGGAATTATGTAGAATAAAAAAAATTGCCAAAAATGTGTTTTACTATGGTAGGTCGGAGACTTTTCAATTGACCTATTACGTTTAAGCTTTTGTTAGTCAATTGCCATTAGAAACTTTGCTATTCTGTAAACTTAGATAACTCGTGTAGAACTATCGTTCTGAGTCCTGCAACCGATGCATTCAAAATTGAAAAGACCACTGAAATATTTCTGTTTAAATACAATTTCAAGCTCAAGAAAATATCTGTAGAACTTAAGTCATTTATAATAAAACTACATATTTTGTATAGTATTATAGTAAAATGATGCATAAATGTATTCAAACGATTTATATAAATCTGAAAGAAGGCCCAGCTTATATAGAATATTGGTAAGTATACTTAACAAAAAAATAATACAAAAGATATGTTAAATATTATCGCATTACATTGTGCCTTATAAGGTTTCATCGTGATATCTAAGAACATTCTTAGCGATATAAACAAATCTCTAGGTTATATTAAAAAAAACCTTTATTATAATGGTTCTATTTATCACTTACTTCTACTACTGTGGATGACTCTAATCTATCTGCAGACAATATCGGAATGCGGAAACGAAAAAAGAGCGCTTACATGCCCTTAGATTTAACCTCGAAATCTACCTCTAGAAGGGTTATGTTAACTTTTGATGCAATAAGCGCAGCACGTAAAATAAATTAAATATTTTGTAGTCGTTGAAAAAGGTAATAGGTTATATTAAATTAAGTTAAATTAACTCTATTCAAATTAACTCAATATTCAATTCGAATTTCACACAAACCCAATTTGTATAAATTACTAAAATATATTTGTTTCTATTAAAGCTAAAGAGAGAATGTTACAAATATTTTATATAATAATCGGACTATTTTATTATTTTTTCAGTAAAAATGTTCTCATCTCAGTGCACTATGGTCGACTAAATATCGTAAGAGCGAGAACTTCTTTTATTGGACGTGCAAATAGCGTCTCGCCGGTCTGACCTCCAAATCTAAAAATTCCTGAAACAGCAATTAGCAGCTCTTTTCGTAATGACTCGATCAGACCGCGATGGTCGAAATATTCGTCTGTTAACCTACGACGTCCTACAACCGAAAAAGAAAATCTAAGATGCTGGGTAACGACTTTTTAAACAAACAATAGCGGATGTGGATGTCTGTGGTGACAAAAACCCGATCCATGCAGTTCGAATGTGTTTTTTTTTCTTATGTTTTGGTTTTCTCTCAGACAACTGATAATGTGCTAACCTATACAGAGTGATCCACGCCTATTAAATCTATTTACTAATTAATATAAATATTAACTAATATAATTTAAAATGACAAACTTAAATTGGCATCAATTATATTATAAATTAATATAAAAACATAAATGACATATAGGAAATAAGAAACATTTAAAGTACATAAAAATATGTAACAAAATTCCTGGTCCTGGCTGAAGTCTGGTGCTTGATTCGAGTCAAGAAATTATAGGAATGGAATTCTCTAGATATGAGGAGTGTGGCGTACTATATATATTGTATAATATAAAATATTATGACACATTCGCTATCAGATTTCTGTTACTCAGATTTTGATATTGGGATAAAAATTGAAATGCACTACTTTAAAAAAGGTAACGAATTTTGATGGCGGAAAAACGTGGGTCAAGATGGCGAACTGGAATTTGAGACATCAAAACAAAACATTTGTCCAGAATGTCTCATTATTTCATTTGCAAATTCGACACGCAGTAATACACATCTAAGTGAGTAAAAACCTCTAATTTTGAATCCAAAAAGTAATTTAGTGAAAGCTTTGCTTGTTTAAATTAATGACAAAAAATTAATAACGTAGAATGATAATAGAGAGATATGGTGTATTGGAGACGAGTGTAATATTGAAAGATCGTGTTGGAAATGACTTCAGAGGTTCAAATCTGATTCTCTTGATTTCTTCGGTGTGTAATCATTCCTATAGTGTTTTGGTTGCATCTACCAATAATTTTACACCCTTTGTTCTGAAAAATTTGTATTTTATTTATGTTACTTTTCGCGTAACATAGGTAAATTATAACCAGATTTCATTGATATAGATCAATTTTAAAATTCGCTTATACAACTGTAACTTACTATGTACAGATAATTGAGATTTTCTTTCAATTAAATAATTCTATTTTAAACTATTTAAATAACTATTTTATTATATTATTATTATATATTATATAAAATGGTTGATCAACTTTTGCTCTTGGTAATTCATATTTTGGTCCTGCTATTTAACTATTGATGGTTCCGCTTAGAAGACAGAAAACTTCCGACCAATAAAAAAGCTTGAAGATGCAGAATTGAAGATACCGGTGGATGAGGATTGTTTACACTCGGCAAGAACTTGTTCACTCATTCTTTCATACTGCAACGGTCATTACTGAACAAGTGCACAAAAAGAATCTAAGAGCTATTCAGGTTGTAATTTTTAAATTTCTGGGTATGCTTAATTCTGCTTTTTGTCGTAGTACGACATTTTTCTTAATAGCTTCGTTAACTATGGTAATTACTTAAAATAAAAGAGAATATTGTTGAAAAATATTATTGTATTTACACACATTAAAACCTTCCAGAATTTTCTAGAGTCTTTGTACATTTTCGCTTATGGGAAGAATCTTAAAGGTCTTTCTAAACTGTCCAACAGTAGGCTGATATTATTGAGACGCTCAGTTTTCCTTAGTATCTCTTCTCCGTCTCTTTAATTTTCTGCTGAAATCGCCCATCTTGCTCTTCACTCACATCTCCCAAATTTTCGGAAAAGTAGTTTAGGCAGATATGAAGAAAATGTACGTATATAACGTTTTAATAATAATCATTTATCTATCATAGTTTAAACTATATCACTCGACATATGACAACTTTAAAATCAATCCATCCTCCTTTTTGAAGGATCCGTGGTAATGGATCAGATCAGAAGTCGTAAAGCCGGCTTATGTCTGGTTCGACAAAAACACCTTTGCTTCTGAGAGCCCTGGAATGTATTTGAAGCAATCTGCATATTAGGGAAGTGATTTTACAAATTGTTTCATCAATTTTAACTTTATGTGCAGCTGTGGTAAAATAATTTTATGTCAAGGTACCAATGTTTCTTGGAGGATGTTCTTTTTAACTGTATTAATCCCTAAATTGTCCGACTACTTTTGAACCAGTGGTTTGCTCGGTCTCTGCTCGATTCGATAAACACAAGAAGCAAGGGTAATTCTGTTCAAATTTTAAAATCGCCGCATATCTGTCAACAGTGGTTTTCATATTTTACTTTATGAAGAACCAATTCCAAGTTGACATCCTGAAAATTTTTTCCATATAATTTTCATATCTAACACACTAAAGTACCTGGAAATCAGTTAAAAATACTCAAGCAATAGACAAGTGTTATTTATAAGAGATTATCTCAAGAAGTATAAACAGAAGTATAAGTCAGAGTAAACAGTATTAATTTTAATATTATTGCTTCATTTTCATTTTTTATAAGATATTTTTATAATTGATGATATAGATATAAGGTAAAGCCTTAGTAAAATCTTGATTGGAATAATTTTTACAGTATGCGTAAAAAGTGAACTTCAATAAACGGACTAAAAAGTTCACAAATTAGACAACAACTCCTAATATCATTCAGTGATCTGCACTTAGTTAGGGTGCTAATTTAATTCCTCTGATATTATTCTTTTAAGGCTTTTAACTGTTTTTTCTATAGTTTTTAAGTAAACCCCTAATGATTTATGCCACTGTTGTAATGTTTGAATAGGTGATAAATATAATTTTGAAGTAAACAACTTCAATTGCTATTATCTATATCATATTTTGTCAAACATTGCACATTAATTTAACACTGTAAATATTGACTAATGTTACTATCCCATAAAGTAAATAGTAAATATGAAACATATGATTTGTATGAAATTTTTGTTCTAAATGAGTTCAGAAAAATCCTATTAAAATATATACACTAACATTGCATGCATATTCAATATTACCGCAAACAAGTTATAGACAGGATGTTATTTATTTAATATTGAGGTTTGTTTGTTTTCTCTTTTTGGTGCAGTGTCTCGCATGGTCCATTGATAAACCAACGATCGCTTTTAATTTGTCATATGATATTAAATGATGATTATTTCTATGAATTTGTTTAAACAATGTTTTACAATATTATATATTAGTCATTTCTACTCATACATATTTGATTAAACTATGTGATCTTATCAAGTTTTTACAGTCTGGTGTTTTAATGATAAAGAGAAATAAAAGTAAAGTTAAAGAAACTAAGCCGAGATCTAGTTTAGGAATTCATAAAAGAACCTAATACGTTAAAGATATTTAAACACAGATTTTGTAAAGTACTTGATAAAATACTGTTGTAATTTGTAATATAATGGTAATTGCAGATGCTTTAGGATTGTACGGCCATTCTTAAAATGAACTTCAAAGTTACAATTTGAATTTTTATATTACAAGGTACATCATAAAATGTTTCAGTAGGTTTGCCATCGATACAATTTTGGTATATCTTAACAAATATAACTGACAAATATTGATTTCAGTGATACTATGCTGCATACCATAGTTCCGAAGTGGCGATTGAATACTCTTTACAGTTATTACCTGCCTCTATTAATTTTCTTTCCAAGTGTTATACTGATAGTTACTTAACATGTTAATTAACAAAATACATGCAAATATATTTTTAATAATATCTCTATAGTATATTATTATTATTATAAATCAATATTTTGGCCATTCTTTATCACAGTCATCTAGCGTATTTTATAAATATTATTCAGTTATATATTGTAATTCTACTTCATTACAGCTGTATAGTTTAACATTACTGATTAACATTACTCTCTTAAACATAATCTCAATTCACAACAAAACATTTCTTGGAAATGTTTTTACGTTTCTTCCACTGACTGCACTCCCGATAATTCGGAAGAAATATCCAGCGAAAAGAATTACGAGTCGCCTCTGAAACGGAGAACAGTGCGCTATTTCGCCAAAATGCATTTGCAGCCGGTGTCAGGTCTACGGCCGGTCATTCACTTCCAAATTCTGCGGCCCCGCTTGGTTCCTACTCATTTTTCTATCATGGCCTCTCTCTCCCAGTTCTGATACCGCCGCCTGTTAGACGAAGATAGAGACTATAGAGCCGGAAACATGGGCCGGCAGCGAAAAAGGCCCAGGCGCGTTCTCGCTTCGTTTGGGTTCTTATTGTGCTCTTTTTTTTTGGATAATTGCATTCGCGAAATTCGCAAAGACGTTTCAGCATGGCTCTTCTCTTCCTTCGACCATTCGTTATCGTTTGATGAAAAAATTGCTATAATTTGATACTTAACTTCGAACTGACACCTAACTACAATATCATGACCTTCTTCTACTTTTACACTTACAACGAATTTAATGCTTTTAACAGGACAACAGCATACAGAGTCCAGTGAACAAGAAAAAAATACAATAAATTGATACTTGACCGAACTGAATCTTATTTACAACACTAGCGTGACCTTCCACTTTTTGACTCATAACGATTTAAGGCTTTTAATAGGACAAATGCATTCACATCCAAGTCAGTTAATACTTATCTAATATTAGCTACTTTTTATTTGATGCTGTATAAAAAGCGAATGATGTAGTTTATCATAGCGTATAAAAAGTACAGCAGTTACCGAATAAATAGTATTAATATTAATATCATTTTATTATTATTATTTCGGTTTCGTTCAAATATAAACGGCTTAATGTTTCTTTAAAATATTTTTCTCTGAGAACTTTGTATTCTTAAATTTCCATACAGCAGTGCTTGTTAAATTTGATATACTCCGGACTTTTTCCAAATTCGAACCTGCCACTACCGCAATTATAACACCATCCTATCATTGGTACCATTACCAAGCCAGCAAATCTTAATCTGGTAATTTCGTCAATTTCATTTTTTCACCAATTTCTAAACTGAGAACAGCTCCTCCTTCATGCCGATATTTGTTGAGATATTATCGTATTCTTATACTTTATGTTCCTTTATAATTGAACCTTTATTTTATTTATACATCTAAATTTGGTCACTGGTCAATTAACAATCATATACTCAGTAACTTAAAATTTTGTTTTACAACGTCTGCCGGATTGTAACCTCTAATTATCCTATCCATCCTATCTCTTTTTAACTAGGATAAAATGAGAAGGAAAAATACGCTCCCAGTTTAAAATGAATTTTACATTTTTAGAAACTGTATTTGGTACTATAATTGACATCAAGTATGACGTGGATCGGCTGTTTTATTGAAAGGATTATATTAGATGTTACTTTTATCTGCTACGAGTCTAATTTTTCTGTTTAATTTATTATGTTTAATCTGTACTGATAATTCTGAAATTACTTATTCCATATTTTCCACAAATAACATTATTGGTTTCTGAAGATAATATAATAATAATTTGTGTTCTTTATCGACAATATCTTTCCGCCTATTTATTTCTACCTTGTTGGCAGTCTTTTAATTTTGAAATATGTTTATATATAAGCAATGTTTTATCATTAAACATCTGATCTCTGAGGCCTATAAGAATTATTTCTTTAATCTAAATATAGTTAAGCAAACCCTCTGAAGACAATAATTTTAAGATTACGATTATTAACATTTTAAATTAAAATTTAATTAAAAACTTTAAATTAAATTAAAAACAATGTTAGTTTTTAATGTTAGTTAATATTTACAAAAAAAAAACGAAAATATTATCTTAGTTAAAAGAATGTTAAATTGTATTAAATTTATCGTATTGAAACTTTGTATTATTTTAACTTTGCCTTGCGATAAATATTTTTTTTACCAACGAGGGTTTATCTGGACCGATCCTACTGTTTAATGAGGGCTCCGAACCACGGTCCTCGGCATCAAGCCTATTGACTTAGAAATCATCCTAGAAGACATCCGGCCTTACACACAACTTTCCTTGTTGGATTTTGCACCCTTGCCTAGTACAATCACATATATTAAACAATCACAACAAAATTTACGTCCATGCCCCAGAGGGATTCGAACCCGCGACTATCGCAACAGTAGGTGGAACACCCTGTCGCCTTTACCACTGCGCCAACCAAGCCGCTATTTATTATATTTTAACAGAGTTAATAGAGTTTCACTTTATAGATAACCTTGAAGAAATATTTCACAACGTCCAATATCTAGGTCAATCTGGATGGCTTTAAAAATATTGGCCAGAGTGTAAACCGAATATATGTTCAAATGGAACGATATGAAACACGTGAAAACAAAAGGTAACAATATTTGAATAATGCCAAATTATATTGTCTTTCAAAAAGATGCTCTTTAAAGTGAAAAAAGCGTCAATTTTTTAAGGGGTAAATTTATTTAATAAATATATTTTGGCTAATTAATATATTGTGGTTTAAAGCTATTTAACAAATATAATTTATTATGTTTTATTCAAAGTATTAAGCTAGCCATTAATAGCCACTACTCAAAAGGACGATGTATTTTTGCGACTATCCACGAATTGACCCATTTTTTGGTGTTTTGTTAAAAATTGAAGCGTTTCTGAGATAGCCCACGATATATGTCGGAACAAATGGTAATTAGAAAATGCAAGGTTTCAATTTAATGTTTCCAAGTAGCGTTATCAAGCTCATGAATAATATTCTTGTGTACTTGCTCGCATTCCGGCAGTTTTTTAGCAGTGTTCGGCTCAAACGCATCAATTGTAATCGAATGCAGTCCCCATTGACGGTTTCATCGAGTAAAATCCTCGTCATCAATTTTATTGGCGAAAACGTCGAAAACAGTATTCATATGTTGAAATCAATGGAGCATGATTGCCATAAGCTTCACATAGCATTCGATGCACTTCGACTGCCTTTTTCTTCAGATTGAAGCAAAAATTCAGAAGTTAAATTCAGACATTTTCAACGCACTGAAAAAATGTGTTGATCATTCTTCGATCAAATGACACATACTGAATGGCAGTGAGGCACCAGCATGAAGATGATTACCAATATATCTGATACGATTTAATACGCATAACACCATGTGTTGTAAATCCTTTTAAGTTAAATTGTAGGCCTAATATTATATATTATAATATTATATTAGTACTTTATAGATTTACATTTACATATGTATGTAAAAAAATATATGTAGTATTTTCATTTAGTTTTTTATTTCAAATTTATTGGTCAACAAAATGTGATGTCAGAGATTAGACATCACATGACACATATGCATGGTAAGAACTGTTTAAGAGCTACTCAAAAGCCTTCATAACAAAGTCTTTTCTTTCCAGATGCCTATAATGTACATTGAAACTAACCAATCAAATTACTAGAAAAGCTATCGCAGTGCCATCTGGATATTGGACTTTGCGAAACTTTTCTCCTGAGACACCTATTGAGCTATTATTAATATATACAAAATTATTAATAATCAAGTTTCAAACAAAGTTCAGACAAAGTTCAGTTCAGTTCTGTTCAGTTTATTATAATTATATCATTAATATTTTTATATTCATAAATTATATTTAAATTTAAAACAATGTTCTTCGACAAAACTGTCTTATTATAATAATTTCATATTTTCAACAATTAGGAGCCTTAACACAAACTGCTTTTATTCTCTCAACGCAAGCTAATGCACAACAGCAAAAAAACGCCTTGCCACGACCGTCATAACATATATTCGTCATCCGTTAAAAAAAATTCCAGTACCGAATGCAACGAACGGTCCGACCTTGAGTTCGGTCAAAAATCCCGACACTTTTCGTCTAGTCGCTATTATTGCATAGATAGTGAAAATAATGCGCCAAATGCGTCCGTTCGACGGGTTTAATAACCGCCGAAAATGCATTCTGCATATCGCGGGTCCGCGCCTCGTCCTTGTTGCACTGATGCGTTTCCTTGCTAGCCGGATAGAGAGAGAGCGCGCGGTCTAACAGGCTCCCGATGTCGACCTCTTTTTTTAACGCTTACCGGATCGACTGTGCGCGACAAAGATGGAGCTAGATTTTTATAGAGGAAGGGTTTGACATTCGCATTGGGCAAAGTCAAATAGCAACGGCTTGGACAAGGACATTTTCTGCCTAATATTTTTTTAGGTTGTACCCAGTGGAAATAAAAATACGAACAACAATATCGTAAAAATTAAATAAATTACCAATAAACAAGCAATTGTAGCTTTTAACAAACTAATTAATATGACAATTGATCTATGTTTATAGTGCATATTGTCTGTTAACTCATTTAATTTAACGAAATTAATATTCAAAAAGAAAAAATTATATTTCACTTCATCATAATTCCGAGGCCTTTTTAATTATTTCGCCAATTTCTAAATAGAGGACGACCTCTCCTTCATGCTGATGATCATTCAAATATTCTCGTATTCATATACCTTATGTAAACATATGTATTCATAATATTATGTTGTAGATGACTGTAAGACCATGCCTTTCTTTTATTTATACATCTAAATGTCCATGTGATTTTAAATTTCACTGATTTTTCTTCCATATTCTTCCATATTTTCCACAAATAATGTTAATTAAATATGAATACCCTTCATAATCATTATTATTTTAAAACTAGCAACAAGTTATTTCAAATTTGAATATCTCATTTAGCTATTTCTAGAGAAAAAAAGAGAAATTAAGAGAAAAAACTAAAAAATTAAATACATTACCAATAATCAAAAAATATAACTTTTAGGTTGTTATTATGACGTGTTAAACATATAACCAAATAATATATAGATAATTTATGTTTACTGTATATATCGCCTGTTTACTCATTATTTGGATTTAAATTACAATAATAATGTTAGGATAAGAATACTTTATCTGGGATTCGTATTATTTCGGTGAAATTGTTATTTTGGTAATCTAAATGCATTGCTATTTTTATACAGAGATCATCGTTTGCATCCACTGCACATCTAAACACCTCGCACAGAAATAGAATATTCTGGCTATTGTCGAAATTAAAATAAAATTATAAGAAATTCGGGTGTTAGCAGTGTTTATACTACGTGTTGCCTTTTTCAAGGCCATTTGTAATTATCTGTGGTACGTACAATCATGTTGAAATATTCTACATCATATTATATATTACTGTTATTTATTTTTAATATTATTATTGCCTAATCATTATTATTAATTGTAAATAATATATAAATATACCAATAATATACAATATAATATAATTATATATATATATATATATATATATATATATATTAGAGTTAACTAAAGTAATTACTAAGATTGTCAGTTAATTTTAATAGGCCAGAGCCAGATTTTATCACTTGCCAAGTATTACTTTCTGATATAATTCTACCAATACAACAGCCAGTACACGTCATAAATGATGCTGATATATTACTATCTAGTCTAGCTTGTAAACATCTAAAATTTAAATTTCATTTAAAGATTCAGAGGTTACAATGAGTTAATGTTAATGCTTGCTAATCGTTGGCTGTTTTATTGGATATACCGAATTTTGCTGAAGTGTTAATAATATATTTTTCATCCTCCTTTTACTTTATTTATTTATTTTTCAATAGCAAGAAATAATAGCGTTATATATATAAAAGTCAGGCACTAGTATTTAAAATAGTAATGGGCACCATTTTTCAGATTAAGCTTCTTTAATATTATAATGCTTCTTATTTACTAGACTGGATCAATTCTATGGACCATTCTAGAAAACATCCGATCTTATCCAGGTTGATTACTATCCTGAATGGAATAGTACTTCCCCATAGAATTTTATACTCTTACCTATAAATAATTACAAATATAAATTTACAACTATTTGAACCTGCAACTATATAAAACATCCTTATATTTTCAAAGAATAGCCGTAAATTAATTTACTATTCTTATAAATATTATCTATTTTTTTCAAATATTTTAAAGCCTCCTTTATACCAACGTGGGTTTATCTGGACTGGACCCACAGTTTAACGTGGGCTCTGAACCACGATCCTCAGCATTAAGCATACCGACTGGCGAGTGACCAACTTAGAAATCATCTCAAAAGACATCCGGTCTGTCTTATCCAGCGTGATTACTGGCGTGACTGGGATCATTTTTCTCGTCGGGTTTTACACTCTTGCCTAGGACAATCACAAATATTAAACAATCAAAAACATAAATTTACGACCATGCCCCAGCAGGATTCGAACCCGCAACTAAACAGTAAGAGGACCGTCCTGTCGCCTTTACCACTGCGCTAACCAAGTCGACTATCTATTAATTTTATGAAGTTTCTTATCTGTTGCTATATAATTTTCAAAATTTCTTTATCGAAATTTAAATTTAAATATATTTAAATAAGAAAAGTTCATTACAAATAAGAAGTCTTTCTTTCTATCAAGAAAAAGAATAATCTCTAGAAAAATGATAATTAAATTAGTTGAATTAAGTATTTGCAAAGTCGTACATATTGGTAATATACTAATTTTCAAAATTTCAGGTTTGTTCGACTATACACATTTTTCTGGGTTAGTAGTTCATGTTATTTTAATGTTTCTAAAAGTTTAGTTCAGAATATAAAAATTATAGTCTTCTTATATATTGAAAATATACGTTGTATATATCTTGGTTAAACTTCTATATCTGACAGCTTAACTCCTTAAGGATTATCAATTAATATTTGTACAGTAAGATAAAGTCTCACTTAAAGGCCATGAATATTCTGCTTTGGTGTCAATATGGATGGCTCGTTGTAGTAGTCTAGTAGATCTATCGCTATATAGAACATTTTTCACAATTCGCTAAAATATTCGATAATGCTTTCTATCAGATAGAACTGTAAACTATCTGAACCTAAAGCATTACTTACTTGTTGATATGACAATCTTTGTAGAATGAATCAATCAATACCAATGCTATAAGTGCTTTTTGAAGTGGTTCTTGATCTTCTTCTCTATTGTATTGCCCCTAGATTTTTATTTTGTTGAAATGTCTAGACATGTATAATTAAATACACATTCTTGTTTTTGCTTCTATTTGAAATAATCAATAATATATCGAATAAGTATATTTTTCACTTTTTGTATCAGATAATTTTATATTTCCATTAGGTGAAAAACAATGCTAAGCATTAATAACGCCATATATTAGAAATCACACCAATCATTAGTACCACACCTACTACTAGAAATGTTATAAATTTTTTAAAAGTATTTTAAACATCGTTATTCTGATTTAGTTAATAAATTGTGGCCATTTTAAACATAGTAATTCCAAAAATTAGCTTATTTTGGACATAAAAATACTAATCTCATCTCAGTTCGCAAGAAAACAGCTTCAACGAGTGAATAAATGTTTGGCACGCTCTGTAAAAGACAAATAAGATTCTTTTTATAGAAAGTGATAGACTACCAGAGATGACGTTTCGTTTTTTTTTCGTATGTGGGAATATTTGGGAGGTGCAGTTAGGGCAATGCACTCTGGGCCGTCCTGTGAACGATCTTTGCTCAGCTAATAAATGCGAATTTGATAATTCTGCTTTTTATTATTATTTTTTCTGTGCCGTTGATTAGTAAATATTTAGCCAATAACGTCACAGTATGTTTGCCAGTTCGTTTGTATGAGTGGTTTTTAAAGCGATATCAGCAGTGTGTTCCGGAGAAATTGATGCATTTACTGGTACAATCAAAGATAGGCTGATTACAAAGACATAAGCATACATTCTGCGGAGTATACAAACTACTAAAGAGTGAGTTTGTACTGAAAATTTTATTTATCGACTGCTAGAACAGTTTTGTCGTTAAAAAAAAGATAAGAAAAACATGGTTTTGTAGTTTGAAATATGTTTTATTTTTTCAACATAATCAATTTAAACTTCAATAAACTGAACTTTAATATACAGCTTCAATTTTGTTTAGTTACGTCGCCAAAGCGAATACTAGGAAAATTGTCGAGATACGTTTCGTTTATGACATGCAATTGCACTTAAGATTGCCATAATAGGTTCGCTTCATCGCCACTCATAACAGCCACCAGAAACTATTTTTGACTGACAAGTAACGAAACCGCAATGTTGAAAACAAAATAATTCACGTGGTAGTCATTTTTCCTCCTTCCGCATTTTTCGCATGTAAACGCCTGGAAATTGTCGATTATCCAATTAGTAAACTGTATGAAGATTTTTTGGAAGCTTGAGCTGGATTTTCGTCCAAAAATTTTTGCAATTGCTTGTTTTCAACTTTTTTGTCCTCCATGTCGTCAGTGATATCATAATCCTAAACTGACAATTAAAACATGATGGGCTAGCATCGCCCTAAGTCTCTAAGAGTGCTTGATAGGATTTCTTCAAATCAAACATGTAATTGAATGAAAATATATTTTTACGCCTTCCATAAATAGGGTATATTAAAGTATTATTTTATATATAGAAATGAAACTGTACATAAAGAGGCTAAATTATATAATAGAAAAAGAAAGATTATTCCAGGTTAACTTAAAGAAACTTCTCCCTAATCCCGATTATGAGCTATTAGAATCTCACACATCGTCATTTTACTGTAAAACAAGGCGATGAACATACCGAATTACATGCAGTATATTCAGGAATTCCGCAATGTAGTCTACTGGGTCTAGTACTATATCTTCTCTACACAACCGATCTACCTACAACAAAAATAACCACAGTGACAACATAACCTTTCATGAAGAGCTCTCCAGCCATAGTACCATGGACCTACGAACACACCTGAATCAAATATAAATGTGGATGAAAACATGGCGTATTAAAGCCAACGAAACAAAATCCACTCATATAACTTTTACGCTCCGTAATAGAACATGTCCACAAGTCTATATCAATAATTGTCAGCTCTCTCAAGCAGAGTATGCTAAATATCTTGGCATGCATCTAGATCGACGCCAAACTTGAAAGAAGCACATACTCGCCAAACAGAAATAACTTGGAATTAAACTCCAAGATCAAATGTATTGGCTTATCGCGCGCAAATCTAAATTATCATTAGATAACAATATATTACGCGATAAATCTATACTCAAGCTTATTTGATCATATAAAATTTAACTAAGTGTTGTGTGCCATTGTTAATACTCCCTACTATATTTCAAATGAAGTGATACAACGCGAAATTCCTCTAGAACCAATAACGAGTGCAATTCAACGACTTTGTGTGAAGTATTTCGAAAGAGTGCCAGTGCATCCCAATGTACTTGCTAATCAGCTAACTCGACTGTTTTGCTGTTCGACTGTTTTTATCAATTCGTGAGGTCAGACGAAGATGTACGAACCCTTTCCTGTATAAATTATGAAAGAGGAAAGGACGAAGACAATTGCTTGGACCAGTTAATTTTATATGTGCTAAGATTTTCTAACGGTAGTATAAGCGAGACGAAGATGTAAATATTCCTTCACGTACTAACTTTGAAATAGAAAAGGAGAAAAGTAATTACTGAATATTATTAGTTTGTAATTAATAATTTCATTTTAAACGAAATAGAATTACTTTTATATTTGAATTTTCTATGGATCTGTAAAAAGGAATGGAATTTTTTTATCTAAATAATTTCTTTCTAAATGGAATAATACCCTACACATATTTTATCGTATTTTATTATGTTAATTGCTATTTTTAAATAAATTTTAATAATTAAATAAACTATAATAAATATAGACAACCCAATAAAACACAAACAAAACCTAAAAACTAAAGAAGTACAATAATCATAAATACTAAATAAAAAGTAAACATATACCTAATCATAGAAAAAAAAACTAATTCATGACATAATTAAAAACGATCACACAATAACTACTAGAGCTTTTTTAAATAAAGTAAATGCTTTATTTAATTATTGAACGGAAATATTTTTTTTAACAAAATCGAGATAGTAACCGAAATATTGCCTATTATTGCCATAAAAGCAGTCAAAACTGTTTTACTATTTATCATTCACAATTTTAATCTTCTTACCCAACTACATTAACAATCTTGAAAAATATCGTTCCAAAATGCTGATCTATTAATAACAATGTATTGTTATTTACAAGCAGACTACAAAAAAAATCATAAAGCTATATATATTTCATATAAATCTATGTAAGCATATATTGGGTACATTTTTGTCAAGGTCGCGGCTAGGACGACAAAGGCAGAACTTTAAAAAATATTTGAATGAAACTAGTAGAACGAAAAATAGTAATTAAAAGTACATGACTGAAACAGTCACTGGTAAAAAGTAGTAAAATCAGTCGGACCGAAAATAGCTACTAAAATAGTCTATAGTAAAGAGTAGTCAATTACTAAACAGTCGATAGTCGATTTCAGTCGATGATTCCCAACACTAGCCTAAATGTTATTAAATTATAATATTAGAAAATAAACTGAACATCTTCAACCCTCGATTTGACACAGGCTACCTTAGTCGCACAAGTGCTGTAGCAGATCAATTAGCTAATTTCTAAATTAAACCTATTGATTGATATAATGAGATATAATTAAATCGGGAATATATTTTCTTAGACCATTGTTATTTGTTATATTTGTAACTGTTAAAAAAAAGATTATAAATATTAATATAAAATCAATATGTCATACTCTACAAATTATCTGATGAAGAATAAGAAGAAAACATGCCGGCTTGGTGGCGCAGCGGTAAGGGCGATGGGACGGTCTTCCTACTGTTGCGATGGCCGCGGGTTCGAGTCCTGCTGGGGCATGGTCGTAAATTTATGTTTGTGATTGTTTAAAATTCATGAACGTTCTAGGCAAGAGAGTAAAATCCGACAAGGAAAATGATCCCAATCACGCCAGTAACCAGGCTGTGTAAGACCGGATGCCTTCTGGTATGATTTCTAAAGTTGGTCACTCACCAGTCGGTAAACCACGTTAAACTTTAGGCCCAGTCCAGATAAACCCATAGTTGGTAATGCATTATGGTTTGCATTTATAGTATCACATAAATAAGATGTAACTACAAAAGAAATCGCAAAATATTGAAAAGTTAGCAGGATTCATTTCTAGAACTCATATGATATTTATCAATTGTAATATTAAGCAGCTTAGTAACAGTGAAGTGGTTAAACGAAAATAGCAGAAGAATTATGTGACGTGAAAATAATTCTACCTGAAAACTTGTTATTGCTATTTGACAATAACAGCTTCAAAACAAAATCATAAATAACATACATGCTTACAAAACAGGCGTCATAGCATTAATAATGAATTAAAGTTTTAATTTAAGTAATACAAGTTTAGAATATACATACTCTTGACTGAAAAATACTGAGATTTCACACACTTAACATTATTTATAACCTATTGCACGAAAGTTATAAAATAGGTTCAATCAGTGGTGGCTTTAGTACTTAATAATATTTTGAAGAATACTGTCAATATAATGATAGTTAATACCTTAATTCATAAATTGTACATTTCAATAATTTGAAAGAAACAAACAAAACAAAAAATATCCAATTACAATTTTCGTTCGCAATACTTCAACCTATATTCAAATTAAAATTTTTGTTCAGTCAGTATATGAAGATCTCGGTGTAAATAATTAGTCCTATAGTATATGTATTACGTATAGTACACTTATTATCCTTCTTAGGACTATATTTACTATTTATTCTTTATTCTGTATAACGTACTATATTTACATTGCTTTTCGCGGAACATCCCCATAATTGTATTCCGTAGATCTAGACATTTGTTAATACTTGCTTGTATAATAGTAATTTATTACGTAATTCTGATAATTGACATCCATTTAACAATACATTTCCTTCCAGTGAAATTTTGCATTAAGAGTCATTCCGAGACACTTAGCGTTGTTGTTATATAGAATGATAGTGTTATTTGTTATTATTGGTGCTTATTATAGGTGAACTAAACGTACACATATTTGGTTTGCCTAATTTTTTTGTTCCAAGTTTTAGTCAAATTATTTATATTGTCAGTCAACTGTTTAGTAATGTGAGTCTTTTTAATAGTACCTTTCGGATTGCTTCTTCGGAATTGTCTCTATCAGGTGCACCTGCTTTTTTGTTTTTTGTTGTAAAGAAGGCTGTTCTTGTATAACTCTAAACATCCTGGCTGTGATGTAAGATTTTAATAGTTCAGTTGTTAATATATTTTGGGGCTTCTGAATAAAGCTGAAGTCAATTCAAAGGTGATACGTTGATTATAGCGATCCTCCAACTTTTCGATACCATTTTTGTAATACAATTTGTCCTTTGCTTCAAAATAGGCCTCAGTTTCGGCGATCACCTCTTCATTCGACGAAAATTTATTCCCAGCGAGCATTCTTTTGAGATCTGAGAACAGGAAATAGTTCTTGGGGACCAGATTTGGAAAATACGGTGGATGAGGAAGCAATTCGAAGCTCAATTCATGGATTTTTGCCATCGTTTTCACTGACTTGTGACACGGTACATTGTCTTGGTGAAGCAGCACTTTATTTTTCTTCAAATGCGGCCGTTTTTCGGAGATTTCGTCCTTTAAACGGTCCAATAACGCTATGTAATAGTCGTTGTTGATGGTCCTTCCATTTTCAAGGTACTCAATGAAAATTATTCCATACAGACGCCATAACCTTGCCAGCCGACTGTTACGTTTTCCCACGCTTTTGAACGGGTTCATCGTGTACAGTCCACTCGATTGGACTTCGGAGTGAAATGATGGAGCCATGTTTCATCCATTGTCACATACCGACGAAAAAACTCGGGTTTTTTACGCTTGATCATTTTCAAACACTGCTCCAAATCATCAACTCATCGTTGTTTTGGTCAAAAGTGACCTCGCGCGCCGCCCACTTTGCACAAAACTTTCTTATACTCAAATATTCGTGAATGATATGATCTACATATTCAGTTGATATCTTTAGAGTGTCTGCTGTTTCATTCAATTTCAATTTACGGTCATTCAAAATCATTTTGTAGATTTTTTAACTGTTTTTGTCGGTAACAACCTCTTTTGGGCGTCCACCACGTTCACCGTCTTCGATGCTCATTTCACCACGTCTAAACTTAGCATACCAATCCTTGATGGTTGATTTTCCTGGGTGTCCGGAAACTCGGCATCAAACCAAGTTTTGGCTTCAATTGTATTTTTTTCCTTTAAAAAGCAACATTTTATCAACACGCGAAATTCCTTTCTATGCATTTTTTTCACATTAACAAAAGTTGCTTCACTCAAAATGCCATAATTCACAAACTAATGATCCGACAGCTGTCAAATTTATACACGCATCTTTTGAGGGTTAGGGCTAACTAAAACACATATGGATTTAATCCTAGTAGCGCCATCTATGTGTTAGGCCGGTGATCGTTTTCTATGGTCTTAATCCATGTTTGGGATTTTTAATATGTCTTCCACCAAAAAGACCGATTTCACCACAGAAGTATGTGGGGAACTTATTCCCCTTTTATTATTTGACATGTTCAAACTATTATAATCTGCATCTCTGAATGTATTTCTCAACTCAACTGTTCGTTACATCTTAAACCAATAACTATTTTCCTAATTCAATCTCGGAGACAATCATGTAAAATTGTTTCATTTGGAAAACCTAAAAACCTGATACCAGATTATAACAGTCTCTAAATCTGGTTTATGTAAACGAATTTTAGTCTTGATTCTAACATTTCCTCTCTTCCACATGCACCATCTTAAAGAAGCAAATGTTCCTGCTGCTTATTAGATTTGTATTAACAGATATCATATTATTCTTCTATATTATCGATTTAATATATTTAAATATCTTGCTCCAACAGGGCCCCATTGAGATATACAATAGCAGGCAATCCGTCAGTTGTCAGTACTTCAGACTTTTGAACATTATATTAGATCACCTTAATTGACTTACTTAAAAAGCTTATGGTCTTAAAATATTTTTCACAAAATTCCAAATTGTTAATCTATAACGTTTCAAATTTAATTTAAATAGCATTGGTTTATTTTGAAATTAGAATTTAATGCTTTAGTATAAATAGTTCACTTAATATATAGATTAATAAAATAGAAATTTAAGTACTTGTTATCTATATAGCGTTTCTACTATATTAATGAATGTTTTGCATATTTGAACAAAATATATAAAATTATAAAATTTATTTATAAACATTACATTACAAGGGTATGGATATATATTTAAGTTTTTAATTATTACTGTCTATTCGAGTATTATGACAAGGAAATATCATTCCACTTACCACAGTAACAAGGCTTTATATCGAAGACGATGCTTTGGTGAAACAGTACGTTCAAACACACCCATACATCTTCCATGAGGTGATGTAAAAATTAGATTATTTCAAACACTCAAACCGTATAAACTTACTATTTTAAGTTAAACCACCTGAGACAATATAACGCAATGATTATCCATAACTGTCTTCTAAACCACCTATCACAAGAATTACAAGAAACTAAACTAAACAGTCTAATATATGAATGTAACCTATCTTCCGACAAAACCCACTCAACAAGAATATTCCAGTGTATTAATAGAGCATTTTACAATTTTGTGCTATAGTTTCAGTGTCAACCCTGAACAGTACGGCAGAGCTATTTTGAAATAATTTAATATGACATATATTATGTCCAGTAAGATGACGATTCAATTACGTTTAGATCATAAAATCTCGAATGTATATAGAACCTCAATCTTAATCAATATATGTCAAATTGAAGGTTTAATAAATTTTTCAGTAACTTTATTAATATTTTGGATGATAGGATAGATCAAGTACAACCTTTTGGATTGCTTTATACATTCAATTAGAGTAGACTATTTCATGAGTTTGGGTTTACGCTTGCGTGAGACGTGTCGGAATTATGGATATAACACAACAATGATTGGGACTAACTTATATAATTTCTCGACAAATGTACTTACTTTAGCTCCCCCGAAATTCTGGCTATATTCTAAGCACACGAAAATGGCTATCTGTCTGAATGTTATCTTAACCTTTTTGAAGCAATTATTTTTTGGTCTGAGAAACATAAATAAACGTATTCCAGGAGTAAAACTGAATACCAAAAGAATCGGTACTTAAGCTTCAGATGAATTAATAGTAGAAATTTTAATGGACCGAATTTCCGATTGTGAATCGTTGGTAGATCGATCACTTATGACAATAATATGTCCAATAAGCCACATAGACGCCAAGAAAGATGATATTGATTGTTTGGCAGGATTAGACACGAATTGCTCATCATGATCTGCTCAATCTGCCGAATTAATTAATTAAACTATTTGCAAAAAGTGAGAAATTGACTGGGAAGTTTGACATTAATAAGAGCCTAATAAACATCACTTGGTTTAAGTTCTGACTCCGAAATCTCAAGGACGGAACTATGGTTTTTAAATTATCAGTGTTGATATGAATTATAGTTAAAAGATTTATAATTCGATCGGATTTATTCGAGACCTAAAGTTAGTCAGTCCTTTTTATACAGGTTTTAGCAATATGTACGCATCAATTAGTACAAATCACTTTATTGATTATAACAACATCAAAAAACCTATTTATTATCATTTTTGAACAAATATTAAGACCATAGGTTACCTTCAGTATTTTATTTTTTAATTGCTCCTTTAATTATTCATTTTTATTTAAACTATTAATTTTAACACCAACCATTGAACTGATTTAAGTTGTCTTATTTAGGACTAGAATTTTGTTTCTTCAAATTCAATATCACAGTATGGAATGACATTTTTAAATTACATACACATAATTTTAATTCATATGTCTGTAAGTAAACATATTTTTGTTTAAAATATACTCAAAATAATTACTGTTCATAATAATGTATTTAATAACCATCTCCATCCACAGCTTAAATAAAATTGCAGAGTCTTTAAAAATATTACTGGATTAAGGCGACATCTGTAGTAGAAATATAAGAAAAATTTTCATTACCAATAACTAACAATTCAGTCAAAAAGTCCCGGGCCTGCCATAGTAAAACACATTTTTTTGGCAAAATTAATTTTTTTTCAACATAATTCCCTTCAAGGATGATACACTGATTATAGCTACCCTCCAACTTTTCGATAGCATTTTTGTAGTACGATTTGTCGTTTGCTTCAAAATAGGCCTCAGATTCGGCGATCACATCTTCATTCGACAAAAATTTCTTTCCAGCGACCACTCTTTTGAGATCTGAGAACAGGAAATAGTCGCTGGGGGCCAGATCTGGAGAATACGGTGGATGAGGAAGCAATTCAAAGTCCAATTCATGGAGTTTTGCAATCGTTCTCACTGACTTGTGACACGGTGCATTATCTTAGTGAAGCAGCACTTTCTTTTTCTTCAAATGCGGCCAATTTCGTCCTCAAATGGTCCAATAATACTGTGTAACAGTCATTGTTCATGGTTCTTCCTTTTTAAAGGTAGTCAATGAAAATTATTCCATGTGCATCCCAAAATACGAACGCCATAACCTTGCTAGCCGATTTTTGCGTCTTCCCACGCTTTGGAGCAGGTTCATCGTCTGCAGTCCATTCGGATGACTGTCGATTGGACTTCGGGGTGAAATGATGGAGCCGTGTTTCATCTATTGTCATATATCCATGCAAAAACTCTGGTTTATTACGCTCCAAATATTCGTGAATGATATGATGTACACGTTCAGTTAATATCTTTAGAGTGTCTGCTATTTCATTCATTTTCAATTTATGGTCATTCAAAATCATTTCAAAATCAGTGTCCGGAAACTCGGCATCAAGGCAAGCTTTTGCTTCAACTGTATATTTTCTCTTCAAAAAGTAAAAATTTTATCAACACAAGAAATTTCTTTTTGTCCATTTTTTTTTCAAAATAACAAAAGTTGCTTCACTCATAATGCTAAAATTCACTAATGATCAAACTAATAATCCGACAGCTGTCAAATTTATACACGCATCTTTTGAGAAGCAACTCATCTTTAGTATACTACCAAATTGCTACCTGATTCAAACGTTTTATAGTTAGAAACTGTAGCTAATGATCCTGCGAAATCTACAAATACAGATACCAAACTCTCTGTCATCTTGTTATACCTTTTACGAAAATAATGTTACGAAACCATAAAATTTTAATGCATTTTCTTCAAATTAAAATATCTAAGTTGTTACGGTTTCGGGATATTTCTAAAAGAAACCTTAGTATCTTAGAAAGACTCTCAAATACTATTAAAAAAATAATTTTAAAATCTTAATTTATATAATCATGAATAACATTGAAATTGTAAAAATAATTAAATTAAAATGTTTTTAAGTGGGTTTAAAAAAATATGTTTATATATCGGCGTTACCTCAACTATTTAATACATTCTTATAAGGTCTGGTATCTCTCAAGGCTGCACATTTCGTTTCTTTAAGATATTATAAACTCTAAATTCAGATCGTAAAAGTCAAAATAAGTAGGATACATTAGCCCAATAAAAACTTTTCCTTGTAAATAAAATGAGATTTTGTTTGTAAATAACAAATTGGGCTTTCTAATAGCTGCATTTAACTTATTTTTCATCTCATGGCGGATTAACTAAGTGAAATTTATTATGTAGTATACGTATACCTCATGATTAATTTTATGAAGTTTTTAATTCATATTCAACCGTTATTTATTCAACATATATTCATTCATTTTATGATAATTGTTATAACTTGTTATTACGTGTTTCCATGTAATCTGATCATTTTTGCATTTTCAAAAATCTCCCACATAGAACATTTGGTGAAATACATGTTAATCAAAGTTTTTGTTCTATAACAAACATGCAGCGATACAATCATGGATCCATTTTAGCACTTTTTCAGCACCTTGAAACCGTAAGCAGCGAAGCTATACTGAATTTATCTGAACAAATAGTAAATAAGACGCTATATCAAGAGAGTGTGTTGAGTACGGCAGGACTTCCTGTTCAAGCTGCAGCAATGTTCCCAGCGTGGCGCAACATGATGCTGTCCCACCGTACACACAGCAAGACATTATGATCTTATATATTCCGTTTCGGTGTCAATGGAGATGGTTCTCCCATAACCAATCTATGACTTTTTGAGCTTAGAATTGTTAGAAATCTCTTTTCATCGCCAATCACAACATACAATGGAAAACTTTCCTTTTTTGATTTGGTAAACAACGAAACCACTATGTTGGTTCGAAGTGCAATTTTTAGGTAATTTGGGTGGTAGTCATTTTCCCTTCTTTTGGATCATTCCCATGGCAAGTGAATACCTGGAAGCTGGCTGAAAGTTCTTCGAGAGTTAAAGCTATATTTTCGTCTAATAATTTGACACTTGACTTGACTTTTTAACCGCCTTCAAAAAAGGAGGAGGTTCTATGTTCGGCTGTATATATATATATTTTTTTTAGTGTGTTCGCCGATTTTTCCATCAATTGTGGGCCGATTTTTAAAATTATTTTTTTAATCGAAAGATTACACTTCCGAGGTGGTCCCATTGAAACCAAGTCAGGATCTGGTGGGGGAAAGGAGGGGAAATCGATGGAAAATCTCAAATTTTAAAGGCACGTACAATGTTTTCGCAAATTTTTTATCTAAAATTATCAGATCTTTGTGTTTAATGTTATTGCTGAACTGATGTGAGGAAATATCGGCAGTAGTTCAGTGTAAAAGCCATTCAGTCAGCTTTTTAAGAACTAACCATATATAACATTGCAGGCCACTGTTCCTATGATGTAATGGTTAGAACGTTAAGCTCACAAGCGGAGATCATGGGTTCGATTCCCAACGGGGCCGAATTTTTTTTCTAATTTGATTGGAACATTTGTCAAATCACCTAGATTAGGTAGTGTACTCCAGGGCCTGAAAGGTTCCTAATTTTCAATCATTGTTTCTTTATTCGTATATTTTCTCATACTGGCTGTATTTTTACTTGGACTTTCCATTATAATACTTAATAAAATAATAGCGTAATTTATTGAGTAAATATCTAACACTAAAAAGAGAAAAATAAAATATTTTTGACAAAGAAATTGAACCAACTTCAAAAAATAAATAAGGAACTCACTAAAAGTAAAAAATAATAAAACTTAGATTTTTAACGCAAAAAAAATGTTTTTAAATAAAATATGTACATAATAATTGTTGTATAAATAAATAAAAATAAAAAACTTATTTAACCTATCCAATACACGTATTTGATATACTAATACACACAATTTAGCTTAATACCTAGCTAAACATATTTACCTTCGTATAAGCTATAAATTAAGATGAGGCATTTTGATTAAGAGTGATTAAGTCAATTTTTTTTTCTCAATAAAATTGACTACATCCCAACAAAACATTATATATAAGCACTAACTTTATATTTTAATCAAGATAAAAATGTCAATGTAAAAAAATCAGTTGTTAAATAAGACGTATGCCCTTAAGCGTTTCTCAGTGAATTATTGTATAACTATTCAAAGCTTATCCGAAAGCTTAATCGAAAATCGAATAGATATTACCATAAGCAAATATCTAATTACAAGAGCAATGGGAAGGATGGACGATTATAAATGATTAATACTAGCCAAAAGCGGACATTTTTTAGAGCTCTGGCACTGAAGATGCAATTTGTAATGACTACAAGTCTGCTAGTTTTAGTAAAAAAAACAACCCCACTCCCAAAACCAATAGTTTTTTTTGTTAATGATGCATTAATTAGGTTATTATAGATTATAGTTATTCCTACTAATAAACAGAAATATTTTAATTATTTAAAAATTATTTGAAAACAATTATTTAAAATTAAAATAATTTTTATATGAAATATGTTATATCTAGGCTATATATATGATGTTAAGCAATGAAGAATTGGCCTTTCTATAAAAATATTATATGATGTTTATTAAAAGATATTATTCGCAACGAGAGAAAAAGAAACAAGTTCAAAAAAATGTATCAGTACAAGCTGAATCAATTACATCTATCTCGGTGGAAATCTTTGGGGCTCCGAACGTACAAGCAGTGCATTTAGTTCAACCGCCATTGGTCTGTTATTACTTTCTCATTACGATCGACTTGGCGTAATTTATTTCTTGCCAAAATAAGAAGCCCAGCCCAGCAACTGGTCCCCGCTTCAAGTTACTATAAGGTTGTTGTGTTACGCCATACCTCTATGAAAAATAAACCAGCTGAAATTGTGCGCCAGTGGTTTGCCAAGTGCCTTATTCCCGGACTAATAAATTGTCAACCAAAAGTTATTAGTATTTAAGTAGTGAGTCTTCTACTTAAACATCAGCAATTAGTTTATTATGAATAATAATATATTACACTTAAAAAATGATTCTTTTAAAAACAACTAAGTGATCGCCATCCCCATATAACATGTGGCCAAAAGTCTTGCTACCATTTTGATTCCGCACCATCTTGGTTATGTGATGTTTAGCTCAGTTTCGCTTTAACTATAGTGTTGTATAGAAGTCCAAATTTTATTATAAATATACGCCAGAAAAACAAGCAGAAATAGGGACAATATTTATTGAAAATAATCGTGCATATTGGCACTCAGCGGAAATTGCGTCAAAAATATCCTAATCGTCCAGTGCCTGAAAAATACACAATTTATTGTTTACATGCGAATTTTTGACAGTACGGTTCGACAGCGACGGGCCTCATTCTGGAAGACAACGGACGTCTCGTAACGCTGAAAATATGGCTCTGGTGTGCGACAATGTTGCATAGTCTCCAGAAACATCTATTCAGTGTCGTGCTTCCCAGTTACACATTTCTGCACGCAATTTAAGGCGAATTTTGAAAACTGATTTGAAAATGTTCCCGTACAAAATTCAATTAGTTAACGAGTTGAGTACAGTAATGCAATCCTAAGGCTGTCTGGTGAAATTGAAGATTTTTCGTCTAAATTGATAATGAGAGATGAATACCATTTTCTTCTCAATGACCACGCCAATAAACAGAACAGTAGGTTTTGGGGAACACAGAATCCTCAATTAATTCATGAAACATTATTACATCCACTAAAAACAACTGTAAGGTGTGGTATTCATGCTGGAAACATCATTGGTCCCTATTTTTTTCAAAATGACCAAGATGTTGCTGTTAATGTTACTGCTAAACAGTACCACGACATGATATTCAACATCTTAAAGGCAATATCAGTCATGGAATATGCCTTAAAAAGAGCCGAAAGTTGCATAGCGAATCGCGGTCACCATTTAGCCGACATAATTTTTCAATGATAACGAAAACAAATGTCAAGACCAAATAAACGTTTTATGAAAACCAATTTACTTATCTTTTCTTTAAGCAAAATTATATTTAATCAAAACCGTAGCGGGTCTTTTGCCCCACGTTGTATATCAACGTCATTTTACAGTTGATGATGTTCATTTCTGGAATGACCTCCAGAGTTAAATCAGGCCATTTACGCCGTTGCTGAATGACGAAAAGTGATCTAGTTTTCTAGATTTATAACAGTATAATAATATTTCCCAATTATGAATAATTTGGATCGCAAGCAATAATTTATAATGACCACCGCCATTTTACGTCTTATTATTTTTTAATCAGAATAGTGACTTAATTAAAGAAGCAGTTTTTTCCTTTCAAAAACGACATTCCACTACTACCTAAACTTAAGAGAAGGTTTAGATTGGTTTACATAATCAGTATCCATATTTTTTTTCTATTTGTAATAGCATACAGGATGTCTCCTGTAATATTTTATTGGTTTATAAGTTGGATTGCTTTGATATTAATACGATTGGTTTAATTTAATCTTATCAGTTGCCATATCCACGCCTAGTTCTGCCTACGTTTACGATCACTGTTTGTTATAAACCAGTGTAAGTTTAAATAGTATCCATCCTGAAATAGATTTGAACGGAACACACGGCATTTTTAAAGCAGGTTTTTATATTTATTGCTGTATATATTTTTTTATTAAGTTTGTAGGGCATTAATGGTTTGACATTTTAATCTTATTGCATGTTGGAGTAAAACTTTTTTAATTTAAATTCCTATCAAGGAGCACAGGATCAGTGGTATCATTTATTTCCATTTTATAATAAAGTTACTGTTAGCAAACAATGTATAGTGGTTTTTTATTATATTTTAGAGTCCCTTCGAGCGACCTTCTTTTATGGTCCCCACAGTTCTCAGCATCAAGGCTATAGACTGGCGAGTCTGTATCAACTTGAAAACTACCTCAGGAGGCATCCGGCCTTACCCAGTCTGGTAACTGGCGTTATTGATATGGTTCTCCTGTTGATTGTTACGGATTATACACTCTTACCGATGGATAATCACAGACAAAAATATACAATCATGCCATGGCAGAATTTAAAGCCGCGAATGTCGTAACAGAAGAGGGACGGCCTTGAGTCGCCTTAACCACTGCGGTTACCAAGGAACGCTGCCCATTTTCTAGACCAATGGCCCTTTATGGTTGTCGAGGAGGTAACTTTTTATAATATACCTTTTGAAAAATAATAATATATCGATGTTTTTTGCCGCTTCCGAAATCCCTATAGTATCCGTTACAAGACATTGACGTAATTCATTCTATTTGGACTTCAACTTATCATGGTGGATTGCTGTATTTTCTTTTTAATCATATATCAAATTTAATTCATATATAAAATTATTAATCTAAACCTAAATATAGATATAAATATTTACATAAATCCATTATCATATTACTATCGTTATATTATATTTTTGTGATTGTTGATTACTGTCATCTTACTGTAAATATATCCTGTCAATAAAAAGCTGTAAGTGGGATTGCAATGTTTTAGAAGTATATATTTTGATACAGTTAAATAAAAGTAAACAGTGAAATATCAAATATATGTTTTAATTTAAATAAACATTTTAAAGCTTTTTTATATAGCAATATTATTCTAAATCTATAATAGTTATCTAAATATATAAATCTTCGTAATATTAGTAACTATATTATATGACTACTTCCTATTTTTCGACTTCTACATTATAAGAAATTGTATCTCTGATTGAGAGGAATAGGCCGATAATTAAAAGTATGTCAATGTAATATTGCCTATTTCTTATTACTATTTGTTTATTATATTAAAATACAATCTATTCAATAACATAGCTAATGCTCTTCCTCAAAATTTATGAAGTCATCACGTCGCAGTTTTGCCGTATCAACTTTGACTTTTGGTTTACAACGTTTTCCAGTTTATAACCTTATGTTAATTATTATCACTAATATGTTGATGAATTTTGTAGACATTTGACAACAGTGCCTACCAATACTAACACAAATCGAATTATACAGCCTGATTCGGTTATATATTCCGATGCATCAGACAGAATTCTGTCTCTTTGTAAGTTGTAGACTTTACCTAGTAAAATATCAATATATTCGACGTCATCGATGACGTGCATTGGCTGTTTTATTGGAAAGACTATCGTGTGTATACAGCACCCTTAATTATATAATAGTATTATTACAGCGAATTCATTCAGACCTGGACATGACCGATTAGTACAGAATTAAAATTTATTAAAAGTAAATAAAAACAATATAAAAATTAATGATTTTCAAACACCAAACACAAACGTTTTAACTCCGTAACAGGAATTGAAAATTGAAACAGCGATAACCGCTTCGAAAAAGATCTCGATAATCACTTAGCTTTTGGGAAGTTCCATCGTCGGTTTTCCGTTCCAAGAATAAGCCTCCACCCGAAATATTCTTCGCTTTTTTTGTTTTTCTTTTTAAAAAGTTGTCCTAAACTTTTAAGCTCTTAACGACCACTAGCGTTTGCAAGCTATGCAAGAGGTGCAATGCCCTCCGAAATAGCCACCTTGTTTCAAATACCATAATTAATACTTATTTCGGTGTCAGGGGCGTACATCATCTGTCTTCGGCTTCAGTAAATTGTGGAGATACATTAGAATGTAACTGTTTCCACCTATGCCCACATAGAGGTATACCACTATGAGACATTCCGTACCACTTGTTCTCCAGATATATACAAAAGTGTCTAATTTTACTAGATGTATTGTTATTCAATAATATATTACAACAATTAATGCGAATTCGATATACGCGAATTATGTTAAGAGTTAAATAAAAATTCTAAGAAAAAAACGTTACTTAATTTTGAAAGATAGTGTAAATGTATTTATTATACTATTTTGTTATCTTATGTTCTATGGCCCATTATTTCTTGCTTCTACTGAATGCTCTTGGTTCAGTCTATTTGTTGCAATATTTTATGATACGTTCTTCACAGACTCGCTTAGGTGGTCCGCTGGTCTTTAGTTTTCCGTCCACTCGTTCTAAAACCGTCTTGCCTCTTCCATACTCTATAGGTAGCCCCACTAAATAAATTTTTTTTTTCTATGTACTCTTCCTATGGTTCTATATTGAGGTCTTTTGTTAGTTCTATGTTTATCATATCTGTTACTCATCTCATCCTGTTGGTTCATCATTGTTACTTCTAAAATTATTTAGATTATATTTTTACCTTTTCTTGTAGTTGTTACTTTTTCCATTATCGGGTATTTGTTTCTTGTGGTTCTCCCGCGATTTATTTAGCTTTTGCTCAGTATCATTCCATATTCTCTTAGTACCTTGTTTCATATGCTTATGGTTTTATGTAGGTGGTCAGAGCTTCCAGATATATAGGATATAAGCCGATATATTATATGATATTTCAATATTTCCTGTTTTTATACGCAATGTGTAGTCTGATCTCTTCGGTCTTTTCGATTTGGTTTCATTATAGTTTCATCCATAGATGTTAGGAGCAATGCCGAGCATATATTGCCCCTTATCTTAATGCTTGAATTATAAAGGTGTTTGATTTCCCTTTCTAAATCTACGAAGGCTGTCTAGTAATATATGCCTTTACGTTGTGAGGTCGTAAGAAGTATTTTGTTGTTCGAAATTTCTAAATTATAATACCATTAATTAATTTTCCAGGATTTCGTAATTTTTCGAGGTAGTCGTATCAAAGCTCAAAAAGCGCAAGATAAACTTGTTCAATCATTAAATGCTGATTGCGCAGCAATTTTCTCGAAGTTGGAGATTTTGGTAATAGAAATTGAAGAAGAAACATTGAATATTGGATTCAATCAATATAAAGATAAATTTGTTCTTCCGAAGTAGAATCAGTATACTTCCCGAAATCAATTAATATTAATATCACTTAATATTTATGTAAGCATTTTAGTTGAATGCTAATGGCGAATAAAGTAGGATTTCTTTTAACCCGAATATATAGTATATTGCTGATTGCAACTAGGTTAAGTTAAATAGAGCTCGTTGGATCATTTCTATAAACATTAATTGTTTGTATCATTCAATCATTGAAGTCCGGTCCTTAATATATTCCCATAAAATATAGTTCATTGGTGTTAAATGTTTCCTAAATGACTGATAAAACAAAAAATCAGTTAACTTATCTCTATAAAGCGCTTTGTATACCATGGCTTTTTTATTTTGTTATATTCAATTACACTACTCCGAAAGAATCTACGTCTTTAAGCTACATCTATTTTTTTGAAGTGAATGGTCTCAGAAATTGAAGAATTCTGTTGATATACTATATGTATGCTACTAGAAAAGTTGAAAAAAAAAGTTATTTGCAGCGAACAAGCGGAATATTTTTAATAAAGCAGAATTTGGATTGTTTCGCAATAAATTTCAATTTTTAATTTTAAAAAATGGCCTTCAAAATTAATCATATAATTTGGTAAACCAAAAATAATGGAATAGATTGCTAGTTTGTCAGAAGTCCATAGGTCGTTACATCATCAGTAATGACTTTTTTACTTTTTCACCCTTTTCATACTAATGTTAAAAGTTACCAAAGTTAGGTATCAAATTGATTATTAGAACAAAGCTTTGAAGCTGAATTTAAAAAAAATTCAGAAGCACTCGGACTAAAACAAATGCAGTATACTAAATTTTGCCGATTTTTTTTAGTTTTCTACGCATTAGCATACAAAAAATGCATTGGTTTAGGATTCAGGGAATCGCATCAAACTAAACAATGTCTGGTTTATCTCGAAAAAAAAAATTTTTTTAGGCGAAACGATCGACACGGTTGTTTAGTTGCTCGTCCAAGGTGTCATCGCGGTTGGTAAAACGCATGTACACATGTCTATGTTTATGTAAATTTCGTAAAACAGATGGCGTTACATGTCATTGGTTGGCACCTTGCAAAGTGCAGACCTATTCGACAGTTGTCCATTTACATTTCATAAAAAGAATCGGCCTTGTTTTGTTTTTCACACTTGTTTATATCCGATTGCTTTTCTGTTTTTGCGAGAATTAATATCTCGTACGGTTCGCTGCAACAATATTAATTGAATGTTTTTCTTTTCTTTCATGTCACGTACAGGCTAGTTATACATTTTTCTCTTGTGTAACATCGTTGATTATATGTAGGTCATTAAAAATATTTCTTTTATAGAAGTATTTAATAATTTGTTACCTTATATACTTTAATTATTTAATTGTTTTACATAAATAAGTTCTTTAAAAAATATTTGATATTATGAAAATAGTAAAATATACAATAAACTATATTTACTATGGTTTTGATTGGCAATCTTGATGATTTTTTTTCTGTTATAAACTAGGTCTTTTTTTGAATTTCCATACCCAGCTGATTCAAAAAGTTTTCTTTAAGTTACTTTAAAATTGCAAATCTATTATTGTATCCGATATCTTAACGGCATCCGGTTAAAGCAAATGTATTACGTCTACAAATTAGTTTTAAAAGACATCTTTTAAATTTGAAGCTTTATTGCGAAAAATCGGTACAATGTATTTTATTCAAAGTATTGTCAATCGATAGCCGCTACCTTTCCCATCTTGAACCATGTATCTCTTAAACTTATCCACGAATCGGTTGAAGTGAGTGAAGCTTCGTATATTACTTCAAGTAGTAATCAGAAACAGCATGGTCTGAATAATACAGTTTTCTCGTATTCCCAGATTCTCATTGATTGAAACCATCAAGTAAAACTTTCAAATCCTCGTCTTCTGCGTCGCTCTTTGTTTTCAATGTCAAAAACCCCTTTGTAAATGTTGAAATGGATGAGGCATGGAGATTCACACAACATTTCATAACCTTCAACCGTCTTTTTCTCCAAATTTATGTAAAAAGTAAAATATTCCGCAAATTAGATTTAGTTAGTAAATTCAGACATTATCAATGCGCTGAAAAATTTTTTTGTTCACACATAACGAAATGACACAGTGAGGCC
The DNA here is from genome assembly GCF_030347505.1 of Rhynchophorus ferrugineus. NCBI lineage: Eukaryota > Metazoa > Arthropoda > Insecta > Coleoptera > Curculionidae > Rhynchophorus > Rhynchophorus ferrugineus. The sequence goes on from NW_027472580.1 coordinate 51,807,928, forward strand.
TCTCAGTGTAGCTTCAAATTGAAGTTTGTTACATGTACTTTATCGAGGCGGTGGAACCGCCATTCTCCTTTGATGTTACAGACAAAAGGGAGGCGAACAGAGTATGCAAGGGGGTAAGGAAGGCCGTCTCGACCTGGCGATGGAATGCAACTCATTTCTCGTGGACCAAAGACTGAACGCGCCCTTCTTTCTGGCGTCTCTCCAAATGCCTTGTGGGGAAGAAGCACAATGCCCCCCCCCCTGAAATCAGCGGTTACAGGAAATTTCGCAGGCACTGACCAAAAAAAAGTTGAGCTACATAAAAAGAGTAGTAACGAGAAGTGTAACCCCAGCCTTTCTTCTCAACCAATTTGTGTCTCCAAAGTCTCTATCAATTATGATCGGCAAACTTCATTAACTCCATTATGAGGCTGAAACATTTCCCGGCGTCTTGGAAACACGCCCATACAGCGGTTATTCCCCAGAAAGGAGCAAAATCATCTCCGCCTGACTACAGACCCATGATTTTCCATAAGAAGTGTTACGCATGCGCGTCTCGCAACTTAAGACCGACACCGCAATAATTCCATGACTGAATAACGTCACGTACCTAAGTCTCGTCCGACACTTCGGCCGACGGTTTGGTTAGCATTGCCAAATCCACAAAGCAATACAGAAAGGTTCGAGAATAGCAAATCTGTTATCTTCTCTGATCTGCCCTTCTAGCAGACTTCCCATCTTCATCAAATACTTATTTTACAAGATGTTAATTCGGTCCGTAATGCTCTACTAATCTAACGTTCATTTCAAATTTGTTACACCCAACCAGGTCAAAGGGGTTCAAGTTTTTCAAAATAAGCTCCTCAGGAGAATGTTAAACGCTCCATAGTTTGTCAGAAATAATCAAATTCATAGAAAAACTGACACTCCAGCGTCACCGCTAATCTCCCCCCCTTTTCCAGGTTTAAACGACCTCATCCGTCGCTACAGTCATAACTTTTGCCCCAATACGACAGTATCCAGCCGTGTGTTAACTCAAGTTCGCGAATCTCTGGGTCCTCGTGTCCAATAACGGCTGCCCAATCAGCGGGTGTCATATCCCCAAATTTAATGCTGTAGCAGTAGCGATCTACAGGGGTCAACTGTGAGGCAGTTTCGGTTTAGTGTATTGGTAATCCCAGATGCAGTCGCACATAACCCGGTCCAACTTGTCACTCCAGAGCAAATCTCCGCGACCAGGTATGCGTCATGCATTCCACCGGCTGGTTTTACGTCAAAACAAAAAAAAAACATGTACCTTATGCGATTAATATACAGTAACACCATCTGTTGCAAATATTTTTAAATAAATTTATAGGCCTTATAATATTCGGGTACTTGGATAATGCAGAAGAAAAAAGTCACAATATGCGTCTAAAATAATAAGATAATTCGGCCAAGCTACAAGAACTTTCGCTTCTATTAGATGGTGCGTATGAAAAGGGGAAAAATTACAATCAGGACTTTATTCCGCCTCTTTGAAAAGCTTATGTTGCCAAATCCTTCTGTATGGCTCCGATATTTGGACAAGTATTGCAAATAAGATAAATAATTAATGCAAACTATATGCCTTTTTCTCAAAAATCGCATTACAAATGAAGTTAACCACTTAAGATGCAGTGTCAGTAAACAGATGAGGAACAAATCCAAAAAGAGGCATGTTGCAATGGTTTTGCATATGTTAACTGTCAAAAGAAAGGTGAACGTATTCTTCACATACTTCTATTAACCTTTGTGATCGAAACGGTAATGGCATATCGCCAACAGAGAGATTTGGCGAAAAATATTCGAGTTCTGAGCTTCAACATATTGATTGTGAAATAAACTTTCCAGGAACTTTCCAGTCGACTGTGGATTAATAAAATATAAAGAAAGTTGCATTTTTACCGAATACACCGACTTCTGGATGCCTAAATTTTAGCAATAAAACTAGGATCTCTCTCGGTTAATCGAAATGTAAAAGAAGTCTTGTTAAAAACAAAACTCATTAACCGACTTTTTAAAATTACTGCCCAAAATATAAAAAATACATATTTATAAATTCACAAACTAAACTTGGTATTTTATAACAGTATATAATCACCAAGGTTATCATATACAAATATCACCATATTTGCTGATAACGATGTCGGTTATACGGACTAAAAATAAATAAATCCTCAAAAAACCGGTACTGGCGTTTTAGAAAAATTAAAATACTGTAATGGTAACAAATAAATCACCCATCACTATATAATTTCAAATCAATTGTATTAATTGTAATTTCACCGCTATAAAAAAATCAAGTGAAGCAATCTTGTTGATATAATAATTTATTGATGTCACCATAATTTTATATGCTTTGTTAAATTTAAACTAGAGAAAGCAGACATAACCGAATAATAGACCAGTTGACGTAGAAAAGTGAGAATTGACATTTGAATATATGTTATTAATAAGATTTTTAAGACATTAGCGAACAGATGAGAATACATTGTAAATAAAAATCAACAAATTATAATATATATATTAGTATGTATTAGTTACCTTCTTAATTTCTTTAAAATATTATATTATGTAACGTAGATAAATGTTTAATAATAATCATAATATTGCAAAACGAGAACCTTACGTATGAAGTGAATACTTACCTTATCATTGAGTAGATGGGAATGTAATGGTTTAGCCACAGAATCGGAGGTATTCTCTCTATTTATTCCGTCAGGCCGGATTGTCTTTTTTCGAATTTTATACTGTATCCATAAATACCTTTAAAACAACAATTAATTGGCAAAGATTTTTATTCTATAAATAACAATGTAATAATAATATATCATTTTGCTTTTTTAAATATAATGAATGACTTTATATATCGAATCGCAATGTGAAAAGAAAAATGGTTTAATATGAGAACCCAAAGCACAGAAAATCGTGGAGTAAAGCCGTCGTGCAACAGCTTGCCCAACCAAACCAAATATTCATGACAAAGAACTGAAAGATGTTATACATATGATGAAATGAACTATTCCAGCTTAATGAAAACACTGCGAACTGTTACCAATAATAGCGCAAGTTTACAAATGATGTTGAAATGATGAGAATGACCGAACATTATTTGATGTCCTGAAATCAGATCTTAAATCCGTTTGTCAAAATTGATTCTATTTTTCGAATTCCCGCGTGGTGGCATCTTTGCGCTTTTATAATAGCTGACGACATTACATTAAACATCATTTGGAAATTGTTTTTGTGCTCCATAGGCAACACTGTAAAGTTGCTTCAAAGTTTTTTAGTTTTTGATGTGGATGTTATATGCTCGTTTAACGCTCGTTTATATGCATATTTGTAGTACTTCGGTTTTGATGTAGTAAGCACTGAGAAGCCATGGGTGACGAAATTGATGGTTCTAAGTACAGTTTGAAGGCTAGAGCCGCCTCCACATTGGAAATATAAAATGATCTGTTCCGGTTGCTCACGCAGTACAATCTAAAAAATGCTATCACTCAATGTGGACAATTTTGGCCAAAGTTAAATACAATGACCATCGGTGGAAAATTTGTGATGATCTAAACGTTGAAAAATAAATTGATTATACTTAATTTACAAATTCATTACAGGCTATTGGTTTATTGGCTGCGATGCAATCTGGATTTACAAAACTTTGCTGTTTTTTTTGTGTTTCTGGGGTTTACTCGATCATCAGTGAAAAAAGTGTGGCCGAGTCGTAACCATTATGAGCCAGGACAACAAAACGTATCCTCTTGTAAACCCACAGAATTTTTATTGTCACTCATTCATATTAAACTTGGTCTTATTAAGATCTTTGTAAAAGTGCTCAATCGCGAAGGACCGGTACTTCCGTGCTGGAAACCAAGTTGTTTCCAAAATTCTCGTATGCAAAAATCAAAGAATGTTGAACCTGATATTGGAAAACTAATGGCTGATGCAAAGTTTGCAATATATTTAATGTCTGATGCAGCAACACGAACCACAATCAAGAGCAGCTACACCAACACGTAGCGAAAATCATAAGGCAATACCAAGGATTTTGGGACGAAAGCATCATGACCGATTACTTTTTGACCCTAATGCGTGAAACAGATCCCAAGCAATATAAAGGACTCAGTTCAACCTTTGTTCATTTCTAATTTATACTTTATAATAGCCGCTAATGGTCAAAAATTGTAATATAACTAGTATAATGGATATTTCGAAAACTAGAACCAATTTTAAAAAACGGCTGCTGATTTGGATTCAGGACCCCAATTTACATTATAAACAGCGTTTGGTTGCTCAGATCCTAAACCGTGTACACTTGTGATAACTAATGCAATTGAGTCATGAAGCGATGAAGCCCAAAGGTCCATATTATCAAAATCTTTTTTCACAAAAATGTTTCGCTACAAAATGTCAAAGAAACTTAGGAAGTGCTTCAGTTGGATATCATATTTCAACCACAAACCTCTACTCTTACAGAGAATAAAATACAGAGAAAAAAAGCCATAAAATGAGTGGAAGAAGGTGGAAGGAATTTTATCAATCTGCGGTCCATTTGCTGTTTGATCTCTGCTGAATACATCTCTGGTACTTATATGTAAAAATGTAGGTTGCAGAAGTTTTCATTTAGTCCATTTTCGTTATATTTTGTTTGTTTTCTATAAATTCTGAAAAGGTAAAAACACGGTCCAGGGGATTTAAAATTCTATCTTGTTTATGATTAACAAATGTGATGGGTCAACTTTGCCTTTGTAAATCGCTGGTGGAACATAACGAAATCGAGCCATGTTGTAAACAAACGATTACGGTAGTGAAAATGTATCCTATACGACAATATTATGCGAAAAAGATAATGTGATAAGTTTAAAACGGTTCCGCAGCGCAAAGTGACAACAAGGAAGGAAACGATAAACATTAGGTAGCATTAAGATTATAATGTCTTGTTGATCGTGAGTCGCTCAAACCTATCTAAACCACAAACTCGACACTATTCTGTCAACAATAATAAGAGCTGATTAATAGAAAAAGCATTGTTTTTCATCAAAAGATTTCCACGCGATACCACACTCATCTTTAATAATTAACCAGATTTACTGAGAAACTTTGTTTTTCATATAGGATAATGTTCCAACTGGCTAATATTTGTTCCACTCTCTGCAAAACTTTCTTAATGATGCAAGGCTGATTTCAGAAGAGGCTTATGAAAACCAGGTTCAATTTTTTGCCTAAAAATTTTAGAAGTTACAGTAACAGCCATCCATTAAAATGGCACACATATAATTAATTACTCGTTAAAATTTACATGCATTAATATGCTTTGAAAAATATGAAAAAAAATATATCACTTGTCTGTAAATCATTATATTAAAATCTATCTATTTACTAACCTGACACCGCATGCCATAAAAACTAATAACACCAATGGTACTAGTGTTGCTAGACAGGCCAGAAATACTGTTTTGAGATCATTCAGCACTAGAAATAAATATAACTGTTATAAAATGAATATTAATGTAGACAATTATATCATACCATATTTATCATTTATTATGCATTTTTATTAATTGATAATTATACTCACTTAAATCATCATCATCATCGATGAAGTACCCTGTTCCATTATACGAGTCCTGTGCAGATTTAGTAGTAGAATTATATACAGTTTGTCCAATACTTCTTAACGTGGTACTTTCCAAAATACTAACTGGACTCACCGAACTTACCGAACCCAGATAGCTCCAAGGAGCTGTACGGTTCATCGGTGGTTGTCCATAGGGTGGTTCTGTAGTAGTGGTCATGATTGTTGTGGCTGGTAACTGGAGGGTTTTGGTTAATCAATTCATTGGAGTGCTAGACACGAAAAATACTTAATTAGGATTGTTGATAAAACAACGAATCTAATTATTTTTTAATATTATTTTGAAATATATCAAAACGAAGTACTTCAAACATAATATATATATATATATATATATATATATATATATATATATATATATATATATATATATATATATATATATAATAAAATAATGATATAATTTTACAAAATTCTATAATTATACTTCTCTAATTAAGAATGTCTTAATTAAAGAAGTAAAAATTATTCTATTAATAGCGTTGAATATTTTTCTTGATGAAATGGCGAATGATAATTTAATGCTCGATGTTCTAGCGTCTAATCCCATGCATATTAAAATGTTGCTTCCTTTTATGTCTCGACTTCAAAGGAAGTTCTTTGTTACCATCAACATAAAAATGGCGTCGCATAGAAATCAGTATAATTAAATAAATTAAATATTACATAAATATCCCATGCAATACATATAAAATTTATTTTAAAATACATAAAGTAATTTATTTTAGAAGTCGAGAGATAGGTTAAATTGTAGTTAAATTACTCACTAAACCAACTTACTAAATAATCAATCGATAATAGTTTTACTAAGTATTTGCATAAAAGTAATTGATTTAAAAAAGCTTTCATTAGGTTTTATTTTAAGTTACTTTGGAAATTTTGTTGATATCCTCAAAATTTATGTTACCTCAGCTGACTATCTCTTGTCCTTAACAGTAATATTCTGTCGAATAGGTCATGATCAGAGCGACATAACTGTAAGGTTCCGTACTCAATAAAACCTATGTGTTTACAACAGTAAGCTACCAACATTCATTAGCTGTAGTCTCAGTGTTTACTTCTTTATTCACCACTTTAACTCATTAAAGCCCACACAAAACCCGATTATACTACTAACCCACTCTCACCCTCTTTTTTCCATGATGACCTTGACTTCTTAAATATGCCAATCTCCATTTATCTTGTCCGTTTCAACACCAGCAAGACCGATACGCTTTAGGTGTCCGACGACCGCATTTTAGACCACTAGAACCGAAACTTTCCAGCGGCAAGATTTCTTATTATTTTTCATTAATAATCGGTAAAATAGGTGTTAATAAACGTGGAATTTTCGACACACCTTGACACATAGGACGAGTGCTACGCTGGGATGCTGGAGACACTGCGACGGCGCTGGATTTTCCATTGATTCTGCATCCAAGAGGTTTTGTTCGTTCTCGCTAACACATGTTCCTGATTTTAGTAAAACTCTTCGCGCTGCATTTATAATAATATGTTGTACATTATGCTTATTTATTAATAGACAATACATGCACAATTATATTATTACACCTTTATAAATTTATTATCGTTTGATTAATATTATTGTTATGTTTTCACTATTAGAATATTCGAATATAATTATATATAGAATATGTGCAGTTTTAACAGTAGCTCCACTAATAGGGCAATGTTAATTGTTTTTTGATAACATATTTATTAGTACGCTTTATTAATACGCTTAGTACAATCTTAATAATAAATTAAGTTATTACTACATTTCATTTGTACTTGGATTAATTCACAAGCAAGACGAATGCGAGAAAATACATTAATATGTATTCCTCAATTATGAAATTATAATAACTTAAGCTGTATTTTACACCAAAGGTATACACTTCATATAAGTTTGTATGGTTTGGTTCGTTTCAATCTTCTGACATCCTGCGCACTGTCCAGCAGTTGTATTGCTTCCACATTAGTTTGATTTAGTAATCTTCTTCCGTGTTTCAAGGCAAAATCTTGGATAACTTCGCAAATCCATTTGATTTCCAGGTCATCGTGCAGTTCTTCGTTGGTTACGTAGCGATAGGCATTGGTAATCAATCGAATAACCTTGTTTTGACAGCGTTGGATGACTAGTTGATTTGAATTTTTAGTACAACCCCATATTTGCACACCATAGGTCCAAATTGGCTTTATAATGGTCTTATAAATCAACCTCTTTGATTTTAGATCAAGTTGAGAGTATTTTCCGACTAACCAGTATAGTTGTTTTATTTTGGTTCTAATTTGTTTTGCTTTTGGGCTAACATGATGTTAAATATTAAATGACAACTGAAAATGTCTAAATTACTGAGACAATAAAATTTTAACACTAATATCTACTGGGTTGTTCAATAAATTCGTGGAGCATATATTTGTCAACAGTAGGCCTAAATATTTGGTAGCAAAATTATTTGAAAAAATTATAATGTGAGGAGAGTTAATCAAATTCAAAAATTATAAGGACATAACAAGATCTGTCTACAATTATCTCAAAACTAGTAAATTATTAGGCCTACAAATCAGGTTTAAAGGATTTTGTTAATTTGAAGCCTTATTGTGAAAAATCGGCAAAATTTATTCTATTCAAAGTATTGTCCATCGACAGCCGCTACTTTTCCCATCTTTCAGGCAATTTACGAATTTAGCAATTGATCCCCACAAATCGATCCATCAGAAGTGAAGCCCGATTCAGGCAGGTTACGACTTATTCGTCCGAACAAGTAGTACTAAAAAGCAACAAGATCTGAAGAATACGGCGGCTAAGGTAACCTTCCCATTTTATGTTTCCAAACAGGTTTTCATCAGTTTTGTTACATGGGTGCGAGCGTTGTCATGCTGAACATTGTTGTGTCTTTGCTCGTACTCCGGTCATTTTTCGCACAGTGCTCGATTCAAACGCATTATTTGTAATCGATAGCGATCCCCATTGATGGTTTCATAAAGTAATGCTTTCAAATCCTGATCTTTCAGTTTTTTTGGTTGTCGAGAATGTTTTTTGTCTTAGGTGTCAAAATCATCGTTTTGAAAATGTCAAAAGTAGTATTCACATTGATAAAGGCCTGATTCCCAAAAAAAAAGATACATGAATAAAACGCAGTCAACAACGCAAAACTAGTCACATATCACAATAATACACTGCTAAAATGGGTGAATTATTTTAATTATTAAATTATACGACAGATTTGGTTCCCTCTGGTTTCTGGTTCTTCACGCAGCTCAAAAATATTACCCGAAAGTGCTATAAATATTTAGACCTCCCGAAAAACTGCTATAGACATAAAATCCAAAAATTTGAAGGTTCATTGAAAGTTAAAGGAAATTTTATTTTTATAATTATACTACATATATCTTTGTTTCAATTACATATCTTACTTATGTAATTTAGCTTAATAATTTTAATGGAAATTTGTTTTTTATTGACATTTTTCTAGTTATCCAGATGTTGAAATAATTGAAAGGTTTTATTTGATCAATACCAGTTGAAGGCTCCAACACTTCTACAAAATTAATTTTTATTTTTTTTTATCTAAATATTGTTCATTTCATCGATTAGTGCCTTCAAATCCTTGTCTTAAATTGTTGGGCTGTTGAGAACGCTTTTTGTCTTAGGTGTCAAAATCGCTTTTTTCTGCATCTCATTTTTTTATTAATCATTTTCTTCGCGATGACCGTGCTGTATGTTCCATAATGTTGTAGATCTATTATATTGCTTAATAAAAAATAACATGTTACAATTATGCTACTTTTCATAGTTTGCACAAAATTAATAAAATATTCTTTTTAAATGTTAAAATCCCTTTTTGTCGCTTTGACAGGTATCATCATTTTGTTGGTATAAAGGCGACTGGAACAAACATAAAAGGTATATATAAAATAATAAATTAAATAATATTAATAACACAAACAGGGGGGATTAAACAGTATAACTAGACAACAAACAGAACCAGACCAAGTAGATACTCCATCCAGAGCGCACATACTAACACCCACACCAAAGTTTGGTGGTCCACTTTGGTCCACAAGACACTTATCTCAGCATAGGCTAAATCCGAGGAGTCTATCTGTATGTTCACCTGTTAAGGAATACCTAAAATTTTGCTCACAAGCATAGCTCTAATCTGGGTGAGTCGTGGACATATTCAAATATTTTGAGAAATTGTACATCAAGTGACTTAATGTAATAATTGAAAATAGTAATATAATTCCAGAAAATCAATTTGGCTTTCGTAATAAGCACGTAACTACTTTTCAAATTCATAGACGGGTAAATCAAATAAATACCTAATGCTAAAAGATATTGTTCCCGTTGCATTTTGGATACACATAGACTTTTGATAATATGTGGCACACTAATCTGCAAATTTTAAAATTATTCTTCCTCATGCGTACTTTCAGCTACTGAAACATTATCTTACAGCTGGACAATTAACTATTGAACAATTTGATGAATACTGAACTACATCCAACATATTCAGGAGATCCACTTGACACTATTCTGGTTTCAATATTATATCTCCTGTATACTGCTGATCTACCTATCACAAAAACAGCTATACGCATCTCAGTTTACAATAATACCATCATAAAACCTCCGTATACACCTTCTTCAGGACAAATCAATATTTAATCCCATTTGTTCATACAGATACTATGATGGGTTAACAAATCTAATATAACCCCCATTCCACGGTTCAAGAACGAGGTGATTCAATGCGATATTACTACGAAATAGTGTCAATACACCCCAATCTACTTGTCAATCCGATAAATGTGTGTGATAGCGGTGAATTTCATAGACTAAAATGTTTACCACTATCCGGTCTCATTAATGGACTGATATAAAATTTACCAGAGATTATTTACCAGAGTAATGTTTTGCATGTCCAGGATGATAAAAAAAATTGTTCTTAGAAATAACTTAAAATCTCAGTGTTTATCTCTTTTCTCAGGTTTTACATTTATTTGCCAAGAATGCAAAGATAAAAAGACATTCAGAGATATCCTGACTATATGGTGAATGCGATAAATTTTCCAGTTACATTAAACTTCCTAATAATAAATTGAATTGTAAGAACTATTGAATGAAAATTGAGCTCAAACTCTCAAAAAGCTTTCAGACAGGTTAACATTTAATTAATAATTAAGCGTTTCTATGATGTAAAAAAAGACAAAATAGCTACAACACGAAATTACTTTCTTTGGCTTTTCGATCCATTTCAATATCGCGGTTTCATTAATTATCTGACAGAAAGAACAGTTTTCTATGGCAATTATAACTGACGATTAAAAATGGATCTATCTAGTACGACAATAACAAGCGTAAAATGTTATGGGTTGGTTCAGGAGACCATGTGCACCGTCAGTTCCAGCATCAGTGGAACATATTGAACGAGCATTATTGCAAAAAATACAGCAGTAGCGACTACCAACGCTTTTCCAGGCCTAGCAAAAGCTTTGAAATATACACTGTTGCAGCTTGAATAGGAAATTCTACCACACCAATCGTACTCATCACATATGGCGTCTTGTGATTACTACTTGATCAGATCGATGTAGCATGGCTTGACTGGCACACAGTTTCAAAATAGTAAAGAAGTGCGAAAATTGACTTAATAATTAGATCTTTTCCAAACTAACTTATTTTTTTCGGTATCGTAAGGTATTGCCATTTTCTTAGAAAGATGGGAAAATGTAGAAAATTTTAGAAAATATTTTGGTCAATATATACTAATTGTACAATTGTACTAATTTTTCGCAATAAATTCATGCAACCGGCTTGGTTCGCGCAGTGGTAAAGGCGACAGGACGGTCCACCTATTGTTGCGACAGTCGCAGGCTCGAATCCTGCTGGGACATGGTCGTAAATTTATGATTGTGATTGTTAGGCACGAGTGCAAAATCCGACAAGGAACATGATCACGCTAGTAACCAGGCTGGGTAAGACCGGATGTCTTCTGGGATGATTTCTATGTTGGTCACTCGCCATTCAGTAGGCTTGATGCCGAAGACCGTGGTTAAGCAGCCGACGTTAAACAATAGGTCCAATCCAGATAAACCGTCGTTTAAAAAGGAGACTTTAAATATAAAAAAAGTATTTGCATGTAACTTTTACTAAGGATTGATAAAATAAATTATTTACTTTCTTATAACGCTTAAAATTAGATAAATAAAAACAAATATGGTAAGTAAAACCATTATCTGTATTATCAACATTAAATAAAATATATACATAGAAGTGGCTTATATTCTAAAAAAATCAGCTTTGTGCACCAAACACTTTAATCTAAAATTTTCCTGCAATAAAAATATGGCATTATCTTCTCTGAGCCTTGCAGCTCTAGTGGTTCCCAACAAACTATCGCCTCTAAGAATGCCTCGGGTTCTCCGCTTTTCCTTGGGTGATAATTGTAAACCTACTTAATTGATTAATATATATTCGGATATTACAAAAAAATAATTACATTTACCAGCACTTTCTTCTTTAGGTGTGTATCTTTGAATTGGTTGGTGATCCTGTGGAACAATTTTACTACTATGTGGTAAAGTTGAGGACCATCTTTTATTTAACGATTTCTTCACTTTATTCATGTGAATGTTTTGAATGATATCCAATATTTCGTTTTGGTCCTCTTTAGGTAACGCAGAGGCAGCTTCCTTAAATACCTATAATAATTATGTGAAAAAAGTTAATATACTAATCACATATTATATATTCAAAAATTATATATGACCGTGAATAATATGAACGAATAGAAACGTCTTAATATTTTTATAACAAGTGAATTAATGTATGCTATTACAACCGATAATTCTACAAGTATATCATATCAAACTCTTTTTTTAATTTGTAAAAATATATATAACTATAAAATGTCGAGATACGAGCAAAGAAAATTGTGGTTAATTTTTACATCTTATTCAAATAAAAATAGTACTGAAAATCATCTGAGTATTCTTGAAACCTTAGGATGATTCATATTGTTCATGGATTTTAAGTTTTATAGTTAAGGCAGAACATAACGTCAGTACATTTAAAAATGTCTTAATTACATTTTAATGTAATCCTATATGAGCAGTTGTTGCTTTTGTAGACTTGAAACCAGACACTCTAAGATCATGATATTGTATACAAATTTACGGTAGTGGACATCGTTTTAAACCCACTACTATATCCTAAAAACAATCTAAGAAAATTATTGGTTATTAATAGTTGCGATAAATCGTCGTTCAAATTCTATTGTCTACTTATAATGCTCGTCACTAAAAATAAATTCATGAGCCAATCTTTCCCACCAACCTAACCAAAAATAGGTAAATCCTTTCCACAAGAATTTAGATGTTTGCAACAATCGTATTAGGTGATATAGCATGTATTTTGCTCAGTGATATCTATTGGTGAAAATTCGATGTTTTTGACATCCAATATGGAGACACCAATCACAGAATGCTTAAAATTATATTTTCAAAATTCATTACATTTGTTGTTTGATTTGAAGACATTTTCGGCCAAAGCTAATAGGTTAGTCCAAAAGAGCCGTTCACATGATGACTGGACGGGGAATATTCATGGCCATATATTCTTGATATGTTTATAATGGGATCAGCAAGGTTTAGTGTATTAGGAGCTGCTAAAACCGAAGGTTCTGTAGATGTCTAACGATTTTATTTGATGAAACTGATTAACGTATTGTAATAAAAAAATATCAGCAATAACAGTAATAGACAAAAATCGTCATATTGCATGAGATTACAGGTTACATCGGTTGTAAGGTACGCTATTACAGGTCAAATGAAAAGTTCCTCCGCACTCAGCGAACTTATCAGACATAGCTCTTTCTTATTATCACTTCAGATCGATCTAACATGGCCGAGCTGGCAGACTGGATGGTAAATAGTTTCAAAATGCGGAAGTGCGAAAATCAATCGATGCTCACTGCCAAAACTAACATCGTTCCTTCAGCACAGTATTACCATATTGCCAAAAATATGGCAAAAATTTGTAGGTGATGGATTGAATATTTTGATTAATATATATGCTGCCAATTTTTGTCAATAAATACCTTGTCAGAGTAAAAAATAATAATAAAGATACATACAAGCACTTATTAATTAACTTAAATCTTCCAGTTTTCTATTTTTCTAGCGAAATCTACTAAATCATCCTGTTGTTAACTCAGTGTATAAGAATATACATATAAATGACACAGTCTTTGTTATAATATCGATTTGCCATAGTATCAAAAGATTCTTTTACTTAAATAATAACGTTGGACAATAGTATATCAACAACAGGTGTGAGTGATAGTTGTTTTTTAGCAAATTTTATATTATTACCTACAGACAATCACAAGAAGGAATTAGAAATATTCATCGCCTAATATTCCAAAAGATTCAGAGTAAAATGGGTGACTATTTCGAAATTACAAGTGAAATGAGAAATATTAGGGTGACAACTTGTTTGTTGAAAAAAGAATTCTATTGGAAACATAAAGGTAATGTTTCCGAAGTTACTTCTATAAATTAAAGCATGGTTAGTTTGGTTATAGAAAGTATGTAAATAGAATACATGAAAATGTTGAAAAAAGAATTCTATTGGAAACATAAAGATAATGTTTCCGAAGTTACTTCTATAAATTAAAGCATGGTTAGTTTGGTTATAGAAAGTATGTAAATAGAATACATGAATGAAGAAGGATTGTGTTAATAAATGATCAGTGAGAAAAATATTAAAAGTGACTTGATTTAGTAGAATTTAATTATTACTAAAAACTAACATTTAATTTTTGCATAGATTCCATGCATCTGAATATATCTCCTGAACCTCTATGTTGCCCACGTCGCAATTTTTTATTGATAATTGCTGTCAAAGGACTATTCATTTTTAAAACATCATGCTGAGGTATTTCTGATCGCCCATCTTTTAGATCTACAACAAAAATATGATCAAAGTGAAAAAAAATTAAATATGATGAAGATATGATGAGTTAATAATTAATAAAATGTAGTAAAATCGATGGATAATAAAAATGAAATTATTCAACTTGTGTAAAGCAGACATAGTACTTTCATCAGATTAAAACTACATAAATAACCTAATTATCATAATCTAAAATACGTTTGTGCATCTTGCATCTATTGAATACTGAATTGAAATTAGGGGAAGATTATTATTAGATAAATTTAGTCTAGTTTCAATATCCATAGGTCCATATGTCCGACAGCTAAAACGAATGGATTATTATGAATTGTTTTAAATATCTCGCTCTAGTATCAAGTACCTTAACACCCTAAAAAATTAGTTCCTGCATTTTCATTAAACAAAAGTATATGGCGAAGTGATAATAGCAACTGTAGAGGGATATTTTGAACACACAACTACCATAATGATTGGATCTATATTTAAAAAAAGCAACAACAACAACAAAATCTCGACACAAGCAAAAAATAATATCGACCTTCCGATTGGACCCACGTTTACTGACTAAAAATAGACAACACTACACAATCATTACATATTCCATCTTAATGCTACTTTGAGATTTTGATTTATCATTTTTGATTATCCCGAATTATTTTCAGTTAAAAACCGTTTTAATTCTCAAAAAGCCAAACTTATTCCGCGACAATTTTCCCTAAAATTAATTAAAGAAATAATTTTCGTGATCAAAAAACGAATGTCAATTATTTTCTAAAATCTCCATCTTGTTAGGATGGAATTATATTATGGAATATACTAGAAAGAGTTACTTCGGAATAAGTAATAAAATCTTTAGAACTTTGTTCTTGTAAACAAAATTATATATTCGATGATTAAAACATCCCGACTCTCACCGATCCAAAATTATCAGAAAAGTACATCGGATATAATCAGATAAGTATAAACTGTAGTACATAGAAGCACTCCACAATCTTAAGGAGAATGAGGATAACGATAACAGGTCAATTAATAAGTCCCCGGCCTACCATAGTAAAACACATTTTTTGCCAAAATTAGTTTTTATTTATTCAACATAATTCCCTTCGAGGGTGATACACTGATTATAACGACCCTCCAACTTTTCGATGCCATTTTTGTAGTACGATTTGTCCTTTGCTTCAAAATAGGCCTCAGTTTCGGCAATCACCTCTTCATTCGATGAAAATGTCTTCCCAGCGAGCATTCTTTTGAGATCTGAGAATAGGAAATAGTCGCTGGGGTCAGATCTGGAGAATACGGTGGATGAGGAAGCAATTTGAAGCCCAATTCATGGATTTTTGCCATCGTTTTCACTGACTTATGGCACATTGGTGCATTGTCTTGATGAAGCAGCACTTTTTTTTCTTCAAATGCGGCCGTTTTTCGGCGATTTCGTCTTTCAAACGGTCCAAAAACGCTACGTAATAGTCGCTGTTGATGGTCCTTCCTGTTTCAAGGTAGTCAATGAAAATTATTCCATGCGCATCCCAAAATACAGACGACATAACCTTGCCAGCTGACTGTTGCGTTTTCCCACGCTTTGGAGCGGATTTATCGTATGTAGTCCACTCGGATGACATGGTTTCATCCATTGTCACATATCGATGCAAAAACTCGAGTTGATTACGCTCGATCATCTTCAAACACTGCTCCGAATCATCAACTCGTCGTTATTATTGGTCAAAAGTGAGCTCGCGCGGCACCCACTTTGCACACAGCTTTCTCATACCCAAATATTCGTGAATGATATAATGTACACGTTCAGTTGATATATTTAGATTGTCTGCTATTTCATTCAATTTCAATTTACGGTCATTCAAAATCATTTTGTGAATTTTTTTGTTTGTAATATGTTTTCATCCGTAACAACCTCTTTTGGGCGTCCATTGCGTTCACCGTCTTCGGTGCTCATTTCACCACGTCTAAACTTAGCATGCCAATGCTTGATGGTTGATTTTCCTGGGGCAGTGTCCGAAAACTCGACATCAGGCCAAGTTTTTGCTTAAACAGTATTTTTTCCCTTCAAAAAGCAATATTTTATTAACGCACGATATTCCTTTTTATAATAACAAAAGTTTCTTTACTCAAAATGCTATAATTTACAAACTAATGATCCGACAGCTGTCAAATTTATACACGCATCTTTATGGGATTATGACTAACTAAAAAATATATGGACTTAATTCTAGTAGTGCCATCTATGTGTCAGGTCGGGGACTTTTTAAGTAACTTGTTAAAAGAGAATCGTAAAATATTATAATCGTACCGAACAAACCAGATTGCATCCAAAAGCTGAAAACGACCCAATGGTCTAAAAAACTACTACCATTTTTCTAAAGGAATATAATTGGGAAGTGAAATATGGTTTAGAATAAAGATTAATAATATTCGAGGAATTAGTCGAGATTCATTACCATCAGGCTATACGGAGTTTCAAAATGCAATAAATTTTTTAACCTTCTTCGACCAATTGTCAGCAACATTGGAGGTCTAACCTGCTAAATACCTAACCAAACCACTCCAAGGACCAACAAGGACATCCTGGTTAATAACTTAACCATGACAGGTATTATCTTAAAAAGGAAAAGCTCTCCCACCCACAAGATGCAATTCGTAACTATTGCGAGACGTCTAATTTTAGCCAATAAACTCGGCCCCAATTCCATAAGTCTAAAACAACAAAGCTTATCCAAAATAACATTTCACTTACGATCATACAACAGGGAACTAAAATAATTCCTAGCTGGTAAAGTTGTTCTTCTTCTAACGGCCCTTCGCTTTTTCTCTTTGTCGGTCCAAGTTCTACTTGCACCAACCTCATCCGCATTCCGGCTACTATCCGATGGAAGCGACAATATATGCCTATAAACTTTGCCTCTCTCCTCAATAAAAAACAGTCTCAAGGTATTTTGTTCAACCATTCCTAACATGTCTTTCGCCCAGATCCAATTTTTGTTTACCGAATCCACCAAACCCTGAGCCGGAGTGATACTTCCCGTGTTCACCAGTTTGGAAAACAATCCCAAGGATTCGATCTCGTCATTCCTCAGTCGTTCTTTGATTAATTCCAAATGATAAGATATATGATGACTGGTCAGAAAAATCGTACTCAGGAATGGTCTTAGAATAAGCCCAAGATATTTTTTGTTGTGATCCATCGCTTTATACAGCCACTTTAAAATGATCTTAACTAATGTTAAATCATCTTCAAGGTCAATGTTGTTCATTAGTAATAGTTCCTTGTCGCATCTAATTATCTCGATCAACTTAGAAACACAGGCATCATACGACGTTCTTATTTTTTGTTGGTTTTTCGATATAGTGGGATTAGTTTCGTTAATTAAATATTGGTCTCTAGCTTGCTCCAGAATTGTTACCAATATAAATATTATGTCCTCCAATGGACTTGTTTCATCGTTTTTGTCTTCATGTTTGACTGATTCTGTGGATATGTTCTGATACGGCTAAAATTACAAATAGATTACAGTATTTTAATAAAACATCATAATATGAAGGAGGTAATACTTTAATAACTCGCTGTTGAACTTTAAGCATGCTTTGAAGCACCATACCGATATACTCTAATTGTCTAGCGGTATATTGAGTATGGGCAATTTCTCGCCTATTTCTTGACCCAGCGAAGAATAATCTTTTGCTTCTTGTTCCCGGTGGAGGCAGAAGACCATCCACAAGACTTTTCCATCTGTACAGAAGTTTTACTTCAGTTTCTTGTGATACAAGAAGGCTAATTAAGTCTTCATTATCTAAAAATAAAAATGTTATTGTCAATACTGCTGTAAAACATTACATTAGATAATATATATAAATACCCAACAGTTTTAAAATCAAATTATGTGACGATAGTAAACTTATTGAATTGTAAATTAAATTTTTACAACAAAAAGTGTTGTTTTGTATATAAATTACCTTTTATTTATAATATATAAGTCATGTTTTGTACATTGTATTTTCTGTAGGGTATTATTGCTTAATTGTTTTATTTATAATTCAATAATACAATAATACACGGTCAAAGAATGTTAATGTTCAACGCGAATTGTTCACAGATCCATTTAATTTCTGACTAAAATTTTGCAAGTTATAGTCGTTTTCGTAAAACTATTTTTTCAAGAAACCCGTAAATTTAATACGGTGGCCAAGTGAAAAGTTCTCGGTAATACAATGAAATTCATCGATTTTTAGGTACAAAATGATTTTTCCCATATATTAACACTTGGTCCAGCGTTTCTCCAGCTAAGTCATTCCTTCCTTGAAGTAAGAATCTAGAAGGCTGCCCTTCCTGAAAACTATATTTTGGGGATGAAACCAAAAACAAGTTTGGGCACATATAATATGAGATGGCAAATCAGAAGAATTGACACAATGAATAAATTAATAGATCCTAAAATACACTTTGCATTATCAGTGCGGTTTTCACACACTGATTCGTCTGCTGTTTCATTTCTAGCATTTAGTATCACCACACACATTTCACCATAATTCAGTCGGGCCCTTACTGAATTGAACCAAATGTTGCTGCGAAAATACGTATTTGCCTATGGTTGGCATTCGAAAAATGCGACACCCTTCTTGTGCAAAGCTTTCATATTCCTAGTCCTTTGTGCGTCTCACTGATGTCTCGTACACTCACCTTGACTCACCATGCAGTTGTTGTTTTGGACCGTCCTTCACCTGAGCCATCTTTGAGGGATGTTTGACCACGTCTAAAATGCAGCTGTCCACGATTAGACAGTTGGCATGGAATGAACATAGTCTCCCTAAAGTTTTTCCAACTTCAGAAGCATTAATCTATCCAAAATGAACAGTTCTATGGCGGCACGATGTTCATGTTTATAAGATTTACCGAAAAACATGCAAGATGTCAATTGTAAGTATATGTGTAAATAAATTACTTGAGAGAACACGATGAAATGAATGAAAGAACTTTTCACCTTACACGCGTATGTTGACTAAACATTGTTTTTGATGGTAGAAAATGATGCGTTTAAAGTTAACAGTGGCTTGATAAGCGTTATGGAGATTCTGTACCAGAAATATCAACATTACAACATCATAGTAAATATTTTGTATTATTAGATCTGTTATTTTGAAGCTTTTATTCCCTGAAGTATTTTAACTATTATATAATACTTATATAGATTTTGATAAAAATGAAGTATTTTATTAATATATTAAGACCCTAAAGTTGTACAAAAATAAGAAAACAATAATGTTTGGAACATTCGTAGTGACAATGAAAAAGAAGGGATTTGTAATAATCTTCACATACATACTGGCAAAGTAAAAATACACTACAATAATATAATAATATGTTCTAGGTAATCTAGTAAGCAAGGAAATGGTACAGTATACCAGTTGACTAGGGGTGTTGGCCAAAGAAAAAAATATCGATATTTCGATATATCGATATTTTAAAAAATATCGATATATTGGAGAAAAAAAATATCGATATATTTTTTGTAATCAGTATAAAAATTAACGATATTTTACTACAAAAAATATATTTTTTATAAAAAAATTATATTTTTAAGATAAAATAAAAATAGTGAAATATATCTATTTTTATATAGTATTATAATACTATAATATACATTTTTTCTAAATATTTTTAAAAATGTTACCTTTAAAATTAAAAACCAAAACCCACCAAACATTTAAAATTAATTACCAATTTTTAAGGTTTTTAAAAAAAAAAATTATTTAACATAATTTATTTTGAATTAATATCGAAAAATATCGGCTAAAGAAAATATGGATATATTGATATATCGTCCAAAAATATCGATATTTTTTTCAGAAAATATCGATATATCGATTTTTTTTCTGCATCCCTAGTTTCGACAAATTTCAAATAAAATTGTAAGCGGTTTATATATTTTAAATAAAAAAAACATTACTATTCAGTTCTTAGTGTTCCTCCATATATATTAAAGTCACAACAAAACACTAACAAAATATGATTTAATATATTTATTTTATTGCTGTTTATAATTGCTTAATAAATAGCATGCTTAAAATCGACAATGAAAACTATTAAATACCTTTATCAGCAACTAATGATTCATCAAAGAGTCGAACCATATAGTTTTTGACGTTTCCAGCTTCAATATTAAAATCATCATCACACAGATGACCGGGATTGACTAGCAAATTGGCATTTTTGAAAAAATAATTCGATTGGATTTCGGACTGAAGCCTGAAAATCTACATTTTAAAGACGGTTTTAAATATACCTATAAACTATATCATATATCAATTCAGTTCATAGTATACCTTAAAATGGTTTTATCCAAAAGTCGCAATACTATAGTTGATAAGTACATTGGCGACCAGTAAAGCATATCAATAAAAGGTGTTGTTGAATTTTCCTCCAAATCTTCAAGTAATATCGTAAATAACATATACTTATTCAATATTTTATATGAAATCTGAAAAAATACATAGAAATTAAGATTTTTAGCAAAATATCTTGTAACTGCACAGATATGTTTAGTTATTATGATTAAAAAATAACATTTTCTCAGTAGTCAATTAATTATACTGAAACCATGGAAAGGTGAGAAAAGTCTTGTTTTATTTTATAATACCTTTATAAAAACTTTATACGTATATTTAAATTATTTAAATTGAATACTATAAATTAGATTATCTCAAACAAAGTTCCTCAACTTTTCGCTGCTTCTCCATAATATATATATACAATTTAGCTTTATCACATTCCTTTTTGATTAATAAATTTTGGGTCATAATTGTAATATTGGTATCATGAATTTTAATATATATTTGGCAATATCTCATGACATCGCGTATATAGCAATTTTGGTAAGCATTGGTAATCTATATTTTTACAAATATTCCTTAACTTCATATAGTATATCGAATAAAACATCAAATGCACGTCACTAAAATTTGTGACTTTGGCACATCGGAATGTTGCCGCATTAACCTATAATTTTGGTTTAAAACATTTGCTGGTTTTTAACTTCTAATTATTGTCACTAAAGTCCTGAAGAATTTTGTATGTATTTGACTGCGGGGTCGACTATGATACGCAAGTTTTATTATTATTAACTTGATTAAATATATAATTTCATTATTATTTACATTTTTTGAAGTATTATAACTTTTTCAAATTTAAATATTCATGCACTTTTACTCATTAGTTTGGGATATCTGGCGTGTGACCTCTTCCACTAATATCTTTGGCCAAAAGATGTGAATCATTGTCGCTTAGTAAACCTCAAAACTTGGGTATTACTGAACACTAATTTTGATAACTTGCCATAGTAATTTGACACATAGAAAAATTAGAAAATTCATAGGTATAGGCGACCTTGGGGAAATGTTTTGTTTAGTTCAATCAACGGTAGCGCTGCGATCGCAAATTGTGATTGGCTAGTTTAAATTCCTGGTGCCACCACTATATAATACGTGATTCTAAGGTTTTGGTTTTTGTTTAAATCAAGAAATCTTCGTTTTAAGTTGTGCATATTTTCTGTTTTACATTAATTATTGTGGAGTAATAATATAAAAATTGATGACAATGCGTCATTGTAGTAAAAGATGTAGTGTACCGGGGTAAAAATCTACTACGGAAATTAAACTAATTAATCGTTTCCCAAAGAATGATGTCGCTCCTTTCCAAAAATGGGTTGATCAAGTAAATAATAGTAAGTTACCTAGATAAACCACAATGTAAATATATCAACGTCATGGTGCCTGTCACGGACATTTTAGTGAAAAATTTAGAATTACCCTTCCTTCACGAACAGGTATTAGGGTAAATGCATATCCAACATTATTTTTATCAGGTACATATAAAATTATCTATCTACTACATGTCTTTTTATATATTGTTTGTTTACTGAAAGTCAAAACCTACTTATGAAGATGTTAGTAGTAATGAAATTCAATTAATCTACCAAGTTGTTCGTGTGATGTCTCTACATAAAGAAGTCTTACAAAAAGGTAATAATTAAGAAAGCTGGATAATTAGTAGTAATAAATACTACTTTTAATTGTAAAATATCCCTAAAATATTGTTAAGAAAATATTTGTTACGGTGCCATCAATTAAAAATTTAATTGCTACTTTTAGGGGATTTATTACCTTAAATAAATCTATTTTGTCTAAATTTACAAATAATTACATTTGTTTAATAAATCTTAACCAAGATTGCTTAGAGAATTTTGTTGGATCTATTAGAGTTCATGGAAGTAGAAACAGCATCTTTCGCCTAGTATGTTCGAGGAATCTTTAAAAGGGCTCATCATCACTTTTTTCACATCATTCTCCCGGAGAAAACTGTGAAGAAGATGAACATGTTAGATAACTTATATTATTTTTTAACGGGAGATCTAGTACTACTTGAGGTTGTTAAATCGCCAGTTGAGTCTATATTTTCAGGTCCAGAGAACTTTGCTCTGAGGAAAACAAGAGTCTAATATTGTATTTGAAGAAGAAGCAACATGCAATATTTATCTACATTCTATATTAAGTAGTTCCACAGATTAAATACTCTAAAATATAAATAACTTCAAAAAACACATAAATGTTTAATGTTTCAACTACCCAATCCATAATGATTTTCAAGACCAAATTTTAAAAGTTATTACGAGGTGTGATTGTATTTTTAGTTTAATGAAGTTAATGCAATATCAACAGGGAAGGATTTAAAGTTTACCTTCAATATATCAAGATAAGTTAGAACTCTAATAGATCCCATAAAATTGATTGCACTAAACAAATATGGGAAGGCGTTATAGAAGAATTATAGATATTTTAATTTGGCCTAGAATAGAGTTCATAATTGTTTTTTTTGCTTTCTGTTTATATACATTTATATTACTTACACTTATGTATATATGTATAGGATTTTATTTTAATAAATTAATTTTAAAATTTAAATTTGATTTTCATTTAAATACTATTGGGAAATAAATGTGACGTCACAAAGTAATCAGGCGAAATGGCAGACCAATCAAAGCAAAGTATTTTCCTTACAGGTTTCTACATAACTATTTTAAATTAACCAATCAAATTCACGTTGTCAGCGCCGCCAATGATTAAACTAAGCAAAACTTTGCCCCACTACTTACCATTGGAGTTGCACACCCCTGATTTGACATTAATAACTGAATCATTCATTTAATACGTAAGAACATATATGGAGGGAGGGTTGTCCATGTTTTATTTTTTTATAAGGGGAGTGAGAACATATTTTGATAAACGACGTCATAATTCTATTAACAGGGATGGTCCAGTCACAGATACACTTTTCGAATGGGCAAAAAATAACGAGACGTAAATATAAGATATGTTAAACACGCTCCTTATTGAAAAAAAAAACTAGAAAATTAAGGCTAAGCTTTTGATAAATTGAATTTCCAGAAGTTTTTACTGAAAATTAATGATAATTAATAAATCCAGATTCGCTAAAAATCACTAATCACTAAAATATGTAAAAACTAATCACAGTTAACAAGAAGATCTTGTTGGAAAGCTGAAAAATAAAAGTTGCTGACAGTAAAAAAGCTGAAAACGATCCCAATGATGCTGAAATGTTGTATAATTTCGATTTATTGAGATTATATTCAGATACAATTAAATAACATAATTGTTTTAATTGCTTTAATAAAAAAATAAATATTTTAAGCTAACGATTCTTATATATTCTTATATATAATCTTACTTGGATACTTCATTGGTTTAATTTTTTACATCTCAATATAAAATCTATATAGCATTTTGTTAACTGAACTTAACTGATTTCATAATTCGAATATTTGTTAAAACCTACATATTTTGTAACATTACTTACCGGTTTCTGGTATTTTCTTCGAGTATTGATATCAATAAGAATTTCATACAGAATATCCAAAACAGTTCTAACGGTACTTTTAGCCCCATAATGATTAAACAAATAATACTCTGCTGCCGCTAATCTAATTTGCCATGCTGCTGAATGCACGCCATAGCCTACTAGGTACATTCCCTGATAAATTAAAAATCAATATACTTTGGCAAATGAAACGTATGTTGTGCTTACCGACTGAGCCGCTTGATGATATAATAAACAATCAAGATGTCCAAGAGGTACGCGTGCTGGAAAGTCAGTTGATGAGGGCCACATATCTACGTCAATAGCTATAAGTATCATTACTTTTATCGAAATACTTGACAAAGCAGGCGAGAGAAATTCTACTTTTATTTTGATACCATGTGGTTCATCAACAATAGCTAATCTGAAGTCTCTAGTATCAGGAAATCTAGGAACGTTACCACCTGAAATATAACATATATTATATATTAACACCACAAGTATAAGTAATTACTTGGTCCATAAAACACTTGTTCATTTGCAGGTATCTTTAAAATGTGATACAATGTAAAAGGATCTACAATTTTTCCAGGTATTCCACACATTACAGATTCGTCTACTTGTAAAGGAGAGTTTGGTTTTTCCTGAACAGCTGCTTGGGCTAAAAGCTCGACCATCTTCGCTTGAATGCGATCTCTTAATAATAAAACAAACAATGTCGATTCGAAATTGTATTATTAAAAGAAATACCTTCGGAGGTATCCATTTGAATTGGTAAACTCCTTCCATGCCTGAAGTGTTGACGAGGTTAGTCTGATCTTGGCGTAACCTGCCGGACAATCTTGATTATTTTCTAAAATTTCGTAGGACGGTAAGTCATCACTGTTATAAAGGGTAGGATGGGACAAAGCATCTAAGCGCACAATATATTCCAAATGAGTTGAGTTATGCTAAAAAGAAATTTAAATTAACACCAGTAACATAATTATTATGTTTTTTGCAAATTATTCAAAATTAACAGTGGTTTTAGTGAGACAACTGCGTCAAAATAATGCATATAAATAGATGAAAACGATGGCTAAATTATACGAACTTTCTATAGCTTAGATCTGCCCCCAGTGACTAATGGTTGTTTAAGACCTTAAAATAACACTTAACTTAGAATTTTGGTTTATAACGTTTGCTGTTTTGTACCCTCTAATTATTACAAATATGAAGAACTTTGTAGACAGTGACAACAGGGTCGACCAGTACCAACCAAATCAATACCAAATTCTATTTTGAATTTTAGTGATCGATTCCGTTATACGTTCTGGCGCCTCAGATAGCACTCTGTCTGCTTTTAACTAGGGAAAACTGAGAAGGAAAAATCCGCTCCGAGTTTAAAAAACGAATTTTAGACTTTTGCAAACTGCATTTGGCACTATATTGACGTCATCCATGAAGCGTGAATACTGTTTTATTGGACTATGTATTCAGATTATTAAACTACAAAGACTATTTATTAAACTCTTTGACGAGTGGGAACTGATATATATGATACGCAAGTTTTACCGACATTTACAATTACTTATTATTATTAACTTGATTACACACCTTATTCACCCAGACAATCTGAAAAAAATATGTACAAAAATTACAGGAAAGCTGGACTGAATGTATCACTCCTAAAAGAAGGTCTCTTAATGAATTGCGTTGAATGTTTCTAAACGTTATTGTTTTATTAGTTAGTTATGTTATATGCAAATGTACAAAATATTTAAAAGAAAAGAATAAAACCTTATGAAAGCAAAATCAATTTAATTAATTTAAACAGGCTCGTTGAGACTCTACATATATTTTATTTATGGTGAATATTATCATGTCGCCGGAATATTAGATCATCTGAAAAAATACTATCGATATGGTAAGTAGTTGAAAAATCGTTCTGGGGTACATTTCTGGGGTACAATTATGACAAATATACAACAAATTAATTTGTGAACAAAATTCCCTATCTGTCAATTTCTGCGAAGGATTTAAGCTTCAATACTGCTGTTCTTCCTATATCTGTTAGAGTATAAATACTCATTATCATAACCAGAATTTGTTATTCATTTAAACAAAGATTGTTTACTATAAAACTAAAATGAAGAAAATAATCTTATTAAGAGGAATTTTAATGATTTCCTTACATTGTGTACCCTTGTTTTATTTTGTTAAACTCAATTTTCAAATTTCAAATTTCGATGTACCATTTTTCGGGTATCCACAATTCATTTTAAATAGTTTTCAATCAATTATAGTCCACATTGTATATTTTTCCGTTGTATATATATCTTTCATATTATTTTAATAACTGTTATATATTTCCATTTACACTTTGTGATTAAAACATTTTTTAAAATAATTAAGACAAGAATGAAGAATGTATGAAACATACATTGTAATCGTCAATACAATATAGTAAATATATTTTGGTAAAGCATTTTGATTATTATTAAAACATATTTTAACTTATGCACAAGTAAAATATTTGTTTTCAACTATATTTCAAGAATATTAGATATTCTCTAAATTATTCTCTAAAATGTCGTAGGATGCCAACTTATCATTGTTATAAAGAATATGGTGTAACAGAGCATCTAAGCGCACAATATATTCCAAATAAATTGAGCTATGCTCAAAAGAAATTAAAATTAATACATAATTCTCTGATTTTTTTCTAAATTATTGAAACTAATAATTTTAATGTAAGAATTTAAACAAATTTAACTATAATTTTAAATTAATTTTAAAATCCAGGTGCAATTAATATGCGTAAATGTACATTAACATGTCATTTTTATTACCTGCTCCAACACTTGAGTGTTAGTGACCTACTTGCAACCACTTAGAGTAGTTTTCTTATTCACGATTCTCTAAATCACGTTTTTACTATTTATGTGTTAAAAAATTGAGACCCAGTTCCTAAATTAGCGTGATTTCTGATAATTTTTTCTCTTAAATAAATACAATATATATTATTTAAATTGTTTTCCATTATTTTTTTTCTGCAGCAACATGGCCATACCATACATAATCCACACTCTGTAGGATCTACATTATTTCAGCAAAGTTGCAGGTTGAATATCATGTATATAATAATTTATAAAATTTGAAAAAAATAAGTAATAGAAAATACATTTGCGTTCAAATTACTTATAGAATATACGTCAAAAATGAAAATTGAATGTGATACTTTAACAAAATTATTTAGAGATTAAAATGATTTATATATGAAAACATAAAATGGCTATATAAAAATCAATAGATCATATATAGACCATCCTATATCTAGAAAAACGAAAATAATACCATATGCTTATTGTTCGTGGAATCAAATTAACCTCATAACAAAAATACGTCCAATTAAAAAGAATTTTAATTATTTGCTCATGGCTTCAACATACCCGAAAAATAGCATCAATCACCTATTCTAATGGAACTAAGTCACTTGATATATGTTTGTTATGGTCGTCACAGACAGACAGAAAAAATGTTAAAAGTTCTGGAAATCTGTTAATATGATGTCATGGTCTGGCCTGACACCTACTTTATTGGTTCAAAACAAGAATTAGTCATATTTGATAGCATTCAATTTTAGTAAATAAGATAATTAATTGGTTCGTCAAAGAACATTATTTCGATGAAATGGATAATGTTTATACCAGAGTCAAATATAAAATAGGTTAACAATGTCATATTAACATACACTCGAATTTAGTTAATAATTTTTCCTATATTACTCTTATACAGAGAAGAACCAGCATTTTTCAGTAAGTATAATTTTTAAGCGTTTTATTGTTTATGCAAAATTATTTTAAAATTCGCAATGTGATTGAGTCACATTTAATTTGACCTTGCCATTGACTGAAAAGTTCTGTAACCAAAATTATCTCTTATCTTTTTTCACTCCAAACGATATTAAAATTATCACAAAATATTTAGATAAATATTATATTATTTATTTGTTGAAGGAATTTTATTTTGTAAGTTAATCTTCCGATTTATAATATAATTATATAATATAATATAATTACAATTAAAATTATTATCAATTTATTTAAATACCATCAAAATCATGTATTTAATCATTAAAATAGTTTCCATCATTTTTTATAACCTATTCTTATTTTTTTGGCAACATGGCGATAACGTATCAAAAAGAAAAATTAATTTGGTAGCGATCTAATTATCAATTTTGCCAGAACTTTCCATTTGAGCTGCAATACTGTATATCCACTTTCCATTTCTAGTTACAATATGCCACAAAAACACATTAGTTGGGAGGCAAGTAATGAAACCGTCAATCTTCAAATTTTCAGTCAATTCATATCATTCAATTCAATTCATTTATCCTCCTTTTGGATCGTAAACTATCTGAAAATTCTTAGATAGTTTGAGCTGGGTTTTCATCCAATAAGTCTTGGAAGTGCTTCAGTCTTCCAGGCCATTTGAAGAATGGAAAACTTTCTTATCAAAATTACCACTTCTAAATAGTAGAAATCAAAACTGACTGATTGATTTGAGATATGACGGAGCAATATTCATAAGTTTTTAAAAAAGTCAAGCAACGAGATAAATGCAATTATGAGACACAATAATACTATCAATAATACAAAAAAAAACTTTTATGTAAAAAAATATTAATACTTTGTGTAATATTAAGAATAAAATAAAATTATGAATCCATATATGTTATAACTTTTGTTAAAAAGTCACAATATTTTGTTTCCGTTTGCTGAAAAATGTTTCAGCTTTGCCAAAAACATGTCACCCAATGAGTTCTTAACCTGACATTTAATACCGCCCCCTATCTCCTTAAATTTAATCTAGTAGTCCTGACTTTTAAATGGTATGTGTCAAAATTTCCTCATATTCTTATTTCTTCTTTCTTCATATATTCTTATTTCGAATTTAGTTTTAAGATCACACTGGTATTATTGTGACAACCGTTATTATTTTCAAAATAATGCACATAACTAGATGAAAACAAAGACTAAATTAAAGGAACAAGTTTCCATAGTCTATAGCTACCCCGCAGTGACTACTGGTTGTTTGTAGGCTTCAAAAGAATGCTTCAGTTAAAGAGGTTGGGCACAAATTAATAAATATTGTCGAAATTGAAGCGTATTTTTAAAGCAGAGACCAGACGTTCTAAGAAAAACGTGTAAAAAAATAGGGCAGCACAGGAATGAATTTATCTCTCTTGAAAGATGGTATCTTAATAAATATCATTGAATTTTGCCAAAAGTTATTGTTTTATGCAAAGGTACAACAGATTTTTGTAAATAAATAAGAACAAAGCCTTATGAAAGAAAAACTAATTTTAATTTAAACAGTCTGTAAGAGTTTTAGATCGTCTGAACTAATGCGTTTGAGAATGTAAGTGAAAATGCTGTTCGGTCTATATGGTAAGTAGTTGAAAAATGGTGTTTATCTAGGAATAATCAGTTCTCAGGTGCAAGTATGATGTCAATATACAACAAATTAATTTTTGAAAAAGATTCCCATTCCGTATCTGTCAATATCCGTAAAGGATATAACGTATTTGTAAAAAAATCAAACATAGGCTTCCTATATTGCTCCTCTCTATTAGAATATAAATACTTATTATTATGAGTCACTATGTTTTCATAAATATCTTTTAAACCAAACCCATATGCCTTCCATAACTATTATATATAGTACTACTTGTGCTATTGTGCTATTTATTGAAACAAATCATATTTACTATATAACTATAATGGGGAAAATATAACATCAAATAAAACTGAAATCTTAATGATAATGAATGATAATAGATAGTATAGTGAAAAATTATTTATTTAGAAATAAACATACGTAGTAAAAAATAATAGCGCTGTCAGAAAACTATCAATCGCGTATTTATAAAAATGTATACAGAACAAGCTTGTACATAATTTGTATGCTAATTAATTAATTAGTTTAATTTTTTATATAAACAAGTATATATAGCAATAGGTCTTGCTGTTGACGTTTTTTTCAGCATATTAAATAATATATCGTATTAATATAAATCAAACAATAATTAAAATTAGCCAAATTTAGAAAGACTTGTCTGACAATACCTTTATTTAATTCTTTTAAGAATTTAAAATATATAAACAAAACAATAATAATTTATCGGTATTTGTTCAAGAATCCAATATATATATTGTCATTATATTAAGCGGTATAACTTTTTGAACGTCATTAAACATAGATAACGAATGATAATTAGCATATATTACAGTTTTCAGGTAGTAAGTTGATAAGAATATATTATTATATCCTGGAATTAATTAATATTTTAGTATTTCATCGATTTCAGGGTTTCTAGGTTACTATGAAGTTCATCATAAAATGTTTGATAAATGATAGAAAATTTCTTAGCAAATTATATACCGCAAATATAACAGTGAATATTTTTACTCAACAAATACGTGGCAGTATAAATAATTATTATATCATTAAGCCTCATAATATTCCATGTACCAGTACATTTACTTAATTTATTAATTTTATATTCAGTTATTGTTTCTAATATATAGTAACACAGATTAATTCTAAATCAAAAATAATAAAATATCTTATTAGTGCATTCAAAAATATGTATAGACATGTAGATCAGTACAATTACTTTTTTAAACGAAGCAATAATTTAAATATTATATATTATAGCAGAAAAGCATGGAAAGACGCATCAAACATAAGAAAATCATTTTAAAACGCATAACTAGTGTGTATAAAAACATATGCAGAAAATGTTTGACCAACATTCTTTGTTATAATCAAGATAATTGATTCATTAGTTAATTATACCGCAATGATTAAATTTATGTTTATTAGCATTTTATTACTGTTTTCCTGCCCGTAAAATTAATTAATTCAGTATACACTGTTTTACTAAAATATTATTTGTCTCTGAAATATAGAGTTTCTCTTGTGCCAACTATAATCTATCCAAAGTTCTGTGTACATACGTCATTCGTTTTAGAATCAGACAATCCCTCTCATTTTATTTTAGTTAAAAGAGACACAATGCTGTCTGATAAATTCGAACGTTTAACCGAACTAGCCTGCCAAGGTCATCTGGTTGTTAAACGTATGCAAAATTCTTCAAAACAATAGTGATAAGCGGTTATAAACCGAGAAACATTATTTTAATACTTTGCTTATTTTGATAAATTTCAAATCAATGCTTATTGGGACATAGGACATAACTCATGGGACCTCTGATTGAAAAATGACAACATATTGTCTTTCTAATCAGTTACTAATCAAAACAGGAACAAGATAAGCTCTCTTTCCAGTAAAATGCGTTAGAGAGATAAGCAATTTTACTGTTAATTATTAATTTGCTGCGATTTTTATTGAAAATATTTTTTAGCATGTTGCAGTACTGAATATTAGTATGGACACGGTCACTAAAATGTCTTAAAAAGTTAAAAATATTATCTTGAATTCACCGAAATAAACCATCCTCATACGAAGCGTGTAACAAATCAAAATTAGCTTGATGTTATCTCCATCAGAGATTAAATACACAAAATATATAGAAACAGTGAGTACTTTTTCAATACAAACATAATTTAATACAATTATTTAAAATCAAACTGTTAGTCTGAAAAGTTTCAAAGAGGTCTGATTGAACTTCCGGATATAGCTTTTAAAAGATTAAAACTTTTAAAAGTATATACTAAAATGAAGAAAGACTTATTATTTAACATGGATATTTCAGAATGGGACCAATATACCCAACGGTCACTCATGGCAAGATGATTATAAAAATAGTGTTATAACAACAAAAGTTGATGAAAAAAGGTAAACGTGGGATAACAATTGATTAGGTTTTATTAGTCATAACATTTATTCATAATTCATTGTAAATATATTGTAATTCGTGCTTCGGTTTGGATGAACTCGATAAGACAAATAAAGGTGAGTATATAATTAATATATGATAACTCTAGGGGATCTTATTGTAGTCTGTAAAAGATTTATGTGCATAGATATGTGTGTAATTTTTCAGAATATACATGAGTATTTGATTAAAATGTGTTAGGAGAGAAAAAATAGTAACTGTTTTGCAGATATGGCTAGATATGGCAAATGCACTAAGAAGAATGCAGTGATTAAATATAGTTTTGTCAAGAAAGACGTATACACGTATTAACAGAACAAACGAGAAATACTTGATATCAAAATGTCTTTATAAGGAAACTCTTTACCGAAGGACACAGGGACTAATCGTAAAAGGTTTTTATCTCTCTAATGAAAGTAATATTACTTGGATATACAAATGCGCCTAGAACTCTAACTCATAGGTGGTATGGAAAAGAGTTCATTGTAAATATAATCAAACACTACCCTAACCTATAAAGTATTATAACTGTGTACTTAATTGCAGTTTTAAGTCCTTTGATAATATAATCATTAGATTTATTATAATGCTAAAATAAATTATATTTGATAACAGTATATAGAATGTTGTTGTATGTCAAAGCCAAACTGAACTAAAACTCAAAGTTTATACGGCAACACTTCGACGTTTTGTCGTCACAAATTTAGATGACGTATGTACAAAATAACTTTGGTTAGATTATATATTAAACCTATCGCTTAATGTAGGTTCCGAGCCATGGTCCTAAACATTAGGCCTACAGACAGGTGAGTAACTAATAAAATCCGAAAAAAAATTAGCCATTATTATCATAAAAGCAAATTATGTTACATGTTTTGTTAAATATCTTATCATAAATTAACTTATAAGCATTTGTCACAAGAATAGCGTTACTAGAAAATTAATGCAAAAAGAGATATTTTAAGTAATATAACTTATAATTGAGGTAAACTTATTGTCAATATTTATGTGTATAGTATGTAGGTTTGGAGATCTCTGGTTAATGTTCTACAAAATATCGAATTCAAAGCTTATTTTAAATGCTCAATCACAAAACAACACTTAAATCCAAAAGATCTATGGTGTCTCACTTCAAAATTACGTTAAGAACAAAATCCTCGATAAATTTATACTGATTTTGAAAATATATTTTTACGCTGTAAGCGTTATTTTAATAGCATAAAATTTTCAAAACAAGATGGCTTCTAACGTCTGTTTACTTCTATTCTACCGTTTAAAACAATAAATATAATGGAAAATGGAAAAAACATTTTTCAGTAATACTCAAAATCAGGAACTAATCTTCAAAAAGGCATGTTTTTATCTCGATCCACAAGAGAAATAAAGATTTCAAAGAATCATTCATTATTAATTTATCGAAATAATATTATGCGACCGTTACCGGACTGGCTACTGAAACTAAATACTAAGTAAAATAAAAGTTTTTTGAGTGTCACTTAACTTATATATTATTATAGTGAGAGTTTTTCGTTTTCAAATAAAAAATGTAAGAATATCCCTGCCAAAAGGTTTTATCAAAGTTTTGAGGAATAGAATATAATAAAGTTCAATTAATAATTATTTTATGTTGCACAAATAGTAACTATATTATAAACATATATTTTCACTGCTCAGTTTCTTTCTTACCAAATTCAACTTTCAAATTTTAAATTTTTAGGTACCATTTTTCAGGTATCAACAATTCATTTTAAAGAGTTTTTAGTCCATTATCCTATTGCATATTTTTCTATTGTATATATACCGTTTTAATTATTTTAATATACAATAATATTTTTCATATATACTTTGTCACTACATAATTTTTAAAACAAAAAAGACAAGACTGAAAAATGTAGCAATAAACATAAATTGAAATCGCCAAGATAATGTAATAAATATGTTTTAGTAAATCATTGATTATTATTAACGCATATATTAAACCAACAATATGCACAAGTAAAATATTTAATTTCAGTTATTTAATATTATATATTGCATGTTAGATAAAATAAATAATTATGTAATATATAAACTAATTTAATTCAATAGAAGAATAAAATGGTCAGGAAAATGTATTAAATAATTAATTAAGTTATTGTAACTTATTAATTATTATTGTATTGGTATTAAATAAAATTATTAATTTATTGGTATTATTAAATACGAACATAATATTCAAAAATAATTAGAAGTAAACAATTATTCTAAAATCTTGATAATTAAGGAAAATATTTCTTCTCATTAAATGTTCCAATGAACTAAAATTTACCAAAGAATACTGATATAATTTAACAAGAAATATTAAGAGCAAGATATTGCCTTTCATTTATATATCTACTCAAATGTATGTGTAGTTTGTATTTTTATATATGACCTTAAAAATATGATTATTTTAACAATGAAAAGTAAGTATTTATTGGATCAATCTAGCCATCGCGGGACCCATTTTTTAAAAATATTTTCTGGATATGGTGGATATTTAACATCTGCAATGGTATGTAATCTCATAACGCCCAAAAATGATTCCGATTGGGTATTAACATCGCCAAACATTTTATAAAAAATTATAAATGCGTCTCTTTACTGTCAGTTTTGGTCCATTTAATCATCTACGTTATGCAAAACTATTTAATTTCACACAAAACTCATCAATTTCACACACCTTACTATCTGTTTTTTATGACGATATCCTGGATCAAAACACTTTTGAAATGCTAATGTCATATACCAGATGTGTTGGTACTCTCCAGTTTGTGCATATTGAACGTTGCGGCACACATTACTTTTCTTGTATCAAAATCATCGCTTGTTATTGAACAACCACAAAAACATGTGAAACGTGGCTTCAATCATTCAAATCTGGTGATTTCAATGTTCAAGACAAAGAATTTCCTTATCGACCTAAAACGTTTAAAGGTACGAAATTGCAATAATTATTGGATAAATACCCATCACAAACTCAGAAACAATTGGCAGATAGGTTGAACGAGAACCGAGTCGCATAAAATCAATACAATACAAACAATAAAAGATCATGATTCAGATGAAGAAAACATGAAAATATGTGTGCCACATGAATGACAAGCAGTTAGAAAATCGAAAAATCTTCAGTGAAATGCAATGCTTCAAAGGTATGACAGGAAGTCACTTCTACTTCGAATATAGTAAAGCCAAAGCTGGCTGATAAAAAATTGATTTATTCAGAATATTCCAAATAAAAAGAGCATGGTTATCACCTGGCGAAACCGGGCCATCGACTGCAAAGCCAAATCGCTATGGTCGAGGGACCATTCTCTGTGTCCGATGGGACCAGGTTGATGTCGTATATTATGAATCACCTTTTTACATCGAGCATTTCATCCAATTCAAAGGGGTTAAAAATTTTCTCAATGAATGGTTTAGCCCAAAGGAAAAGCAGTTCTTTTTGAATGACAATCCATAAATGGACAGATGGACAAAATCTATACAATCAAATGGTGGATACTTTGAATAAATACATTT
Source organism: Rhynchophorus ferrugineus (assembly GCF_030347505.1). NCBI lineage: Eukaryota > Metazoa > Arthropoda > Insecta > Coleoptera > Curculionidae > Rhynchophorus > Rhynchophorus ferrugineus. Next base: position 51,843,812 of record NW_027472580.1, read on the forward strand.
CAACTATCCAGTGTAAATGATGTTTTCTTTAGCTAAAAACCCGGAAAAGAATCACCAACACCTGGTAGACGACCTGAACTATCGTCATGAAAAATGTAATTTTACGTTTAAATTGAGCTGTTGTTAAACTCCCTATCGATAGTTTTTTCATAACTGCTTAATTATTATACTACTCAATATTAGTATCACTGGTGTATTGCAGCGTATCACAAACCAAATCCCATATACATCCCATAGGCTTGCTATTTAATGCATAGCCCTGCTAATATTTATAGTCACTAAAATTACATAAAAAAATAGTGAAAAATATAATCTATAATATTCGCATTATTATATATATGTTAAATTCATCAGCGTATTTTCTCCCATCTAATCACTTTTAATAAGCAATACATTAGATACGTATATAGCCGGTTAAAAATAAACAAAATAAATACATACTTGATTGGAGCTAAAATGGTTCTCAATTAAAAATTTTGATGTAAATCGGCTATCGATCTGGCCCACTCCGCAGAACAATCTCTGTATCAAGCGCTCGGTCACGGACCTGGCTAAGTTGAGTGATTTTTCTGAAATAGATGATTAATTTTAAGGACAACAATACGATGACGTCAAAAACAAATCCTACCGGTGGGTGCATCCACGGGAACGTCTTGTTCCAGCCGCTTCTGAAACATTAAGTTCAAATTCTGCAGCTGATCGGCGCAGAACTTGAGTTTGGCATTGGGCAACGTCACCTCTTCCAGCTTCTTGAATTTCACGTTTTTCTGCGACCTGGCTTTGTTTGAAAACATCCTCGCACTGGCAACCACAGGAGACACGTTCGTTTTATAGCATCTGTCGGCCTGGAGCCCGCTAAAATTTTTTTAACAATTTAATTATTGATTTCGACGTTATTTGTTGAGCGTGTGCGTTATTTGTGCCGCTGTGTGAGTTAGTATGTGCTTTAGTTGAACGAGTTTGAAAAAAGCAACGCGCGCGTTTCAATTAAGACCAATCGTATTGTTTTTGTTTCGTTGGTAAACCGACTGAAACGGACAATCTGATGTGTAAAATAAATACGATGTGAGGAAAAAGTAATAGAGCATTGCGTATTATATTATGCACGTGTTGAATACGTGACACAAGGAGCAGATGTTGTCAGGTCTCCTAGTTACTTGTCACGTGACTTAAACTCTTTTATGTAATTATTGCAATTGAAGGTTATGTTTGAATGTAATATAAGAAAAAAGATATATGACAGTAATAGCAATAAAGTTTTACTTCATTTATTAACTTATTTCAAAATTAATTAAGTATACAGACAAGTTTTGAGGTTCTTTGTAACTTTGAAACTGTATTCAGAGAAATGGGGACAACGTATTATGTTCAAGATATTGGCCATCATTAACTACAACTTTTCCATATATTTCAAGTAGAAAACCTTGACGGCTTCGTGAAAGTATTGCTAGGCCAGGCTATAAGTCAAAATAAAGGCAATGTCAACAGTACCTTTAAAAAAGTTTTCTTAACCACTTTTGTGACATTTTTTTATTTAAAATCATTCTCTAGTAAAGTAGTAAAATGACAATCAATTTACTATCTAGTAACTGTTCCTTAACATTATCCTTAAAACGAAGATCTAAGACCACAAGCCCAAACTTACTTAGCGTTTGCTGGATATCTCACTAGTGCACTATATATAAGTTTAAAATATGCTATTATTTTTATACATATGTTAGCTTAACTGTACTAATTCAAATGTTGTTTTTATCTTGAACCTAACGAGTAGATCTACTGTTGTCCTGCAAGCAATCTCATTTGGTATTTTTTTGATAAACTGATTCATTTCTTTACTGATCATTGGCATCCTTATGGCATCCTTGCTCTTAAGTATGGATGCCCTCATTTATAATATACTGGAACGTTAACAATGCTGTGAAAACTTTTTTTAAATAAGTTTGTATTATATTGAAATTGGAGTTCTCTCTGAAACTGGAATAGTTGTTTATATAATAAATATCTTATATATAATTCATTGTGGAGTGATAATTCGAATCTGTTTTGCTATATTACTCTAGAACCAATTATCACTTGCACATAATGTTTTTTTGTGCGATAAATACACAAGTATAGGCTTTGGAACATTTAGAAGAATGCAGAGCTTTAGAGCCATTTACTATTCCACTGATTAATATTATTGGCAGTTTTTTAACGAATAACGTAGTATCATCACCAAATGTGACAATTGTTGCTCCTCCTTTGCATTTATGCTGATTTTGGATATCACTGGCATAAAGTAAGTACAATATGGATCCAAGTACCTTATAGTATACCCGAATAGATGAGTTTCTCAAATCAATTTAAAATCTCAAATATTTCTCTATGTTATTCTTATGATGAAGATGTACTTTCCTTACAATTAAAACAGTAAAATCCTTCACGCAAAATTATGTTTAGATGGTATAAAAGTTGCCATAGTTTGAGTATAAAAAGACATACTTTTTATTTACAGTATACATACAATTTGATTGTATATACAATTGTATACACAATATAACGTATACTCTAGTAATTACAATAGGTTATTATAAAATTTAATGGTAGTTATGCTTTTTAAAATAGTTCTTCGTCCAATTGAATATCCTATCAAATCAGTTTTACACTTTTCTTACTTTTAATTTTTTGTTACATATTTATTTATATAACATTTTTTAATCTAATATAATATTAGATTTACAAATAGAGATAATTTTGCATTCCTGGATTAAATTTTTTGATGAATTCTTTAGTCAATTTCAACTTACATTATTCAAAATTACATATTATATGGATTTGTAATATTTCCTAAAATATTTATCTGAATACTCTATAATGATGAGTTTAAACTAATAAAATAAACTAAAAAGAATACTAAAAAAATAAACGTATATTTATAGCTGACATTTTTTTTTAAAATCAGAATCAGAATAAAAATATTATCTATTCCGTTATTTTAAATACAAACTGTATAAATTAATTTTAACAAAAAAATTGATAGAATGTGTTGTTCAAAGTACATATCGTACATTTTTAGCTACTAATTTTCTCCATCTTTCAGGAAGGTTTCCGCGTTGAAAATGTCCTTCCCTTTAGAGGTAATCGGCAATGGTAATGATGATCGGCAGAACCTGAATAAATCGTATAGCAAATAAGGAAGAGCAATTTCTGGGCAGAGCGATTGAGGTAGAGCTTTCTCTTTAAACATTTTCCTATATATTTTCAATGATTTTACAAGATAAATTGATCACTATTCAAATGAATCAATTTCTATGTATAGCAATATCCCATGATAATTTACTTCGGTTTAAACAAATAACGCTTATTCGAGTCGAGCCTCTGGAATAGAGGAAAAGAAGAAAATATATTATGCTCAATAAAAATTCCTAATACATAAAAGTTATGTTGTTGATCCATATTTTAAATCAGACATTTTTTTATATATTACTGTTACATTCAATGTCTTTTGTCAATGAATGTTAATAGATATGCAGTTTTATACCTGGAAAATATAAAAAAAAAGTTTATTTAATGTAAAATGAATTTCACATTCAATGAATTCGAAATACAAGAGAAACGGTACAATATAGTGGCTAAATATGGTTCAATCATATATCAATGCGATTTAAATAATTAATTTTAAAACAAATAGAGTGAAAATATATAGTATTTACGTGTAATCTCGTACTATGCTTTAGAATTATTTTTAGTAATGCAGCATTCATTAGAGCCTAATAGATAAGTAAACAAACTTAATATATGCTGCATCACTGGCTTAACTATTAAATTATTAAGTAACAAATATAATTGGCACTCAAATCATGGTGAAATTTTGTCAAGAAAATTAAAAATGTTTTGTCGCATTCAAAATGGAAGTATTCACTCCAGTTAACCCACACTACTGTGATTCGGAAATAGTAAGACGAATTATGGTAATGTTCATTATGAATTCGTTCTTGCCGGAAAAATTGTCTACAAGAATATTATTTGAGTATTGTGATAATAGTTTCATCACAAAATATTGTATTTATATAACGAGGTAGGATTAACTAGATAAATTATAGATAGATTTATAAAAATTATACAAAATACAGTCAATTGCCAATGACGATAAACTAGCTAATTATACGAATACTACCAAATAAATTGTATACTGACTTGTCAATAAAAGTTAATGTACCACCACCGTCATCAGCATATTTATCTAATGTCTGTATACCTAAATTACAAAATCGCCATCATATGCCAATGGCCAGCAATATCACGCCAGGGAACTAAAAATGTTTATAAATGAACAAAATATTGACGTAATAATGGTTTCCAAAACACGCTTTACAGATAAACTTTATGTGCAAATTCCCAAATATAAACTTTATTATACAAAACACCCAGATGATAACAATAAACACCCAGCACATAGAGGTACAGCTATAATAATCCGTGAGGGCGTAAAGCATTACGAAAGAAAATCCTTTAGTAAAGAAGAAACATCAAGCGACTAGTGTAACGATCGAAGAAGTTCATCGGTCGATAACAGTCTCTGCGAATTATTGTCAATCTAAACATAAGAAGGTAGAACATTTTCCTTCTTTACTACATTAATTAATATTGTCAGGAGAGATGTTAAGCATTTAATGTGGATCCCAAGAGTTATAACACCAAAGAATAGAAAACTGGTTAAGGCGATTAAGACAGATAAATTATAATCCATCTCAACAGGTGAATCATCATATCAGTTTAAATTATGTGTGAACTTTGACATTTTTCATTTTGATCATTTCTAGTTCATAATTAATACGAAACAAATAATGTTTATTTTTACGCGCCAACTTCATTGTTTACTAATTGTATAGTGACGTCATATCATAAGGACGAGCGATTTGGCGCTAAATAGTTTAAAAAATTATTGAATGATTTTTCAAAATCATCGGTTTACTCCAATTATTCGATATAAACTCAAAAGGTTCAATTATGAACCTATAACATTTATTTTTTTCATAAAGATTTTTTCTTATACAGCACTGATTGGGGAAAAAAACTACTTATAATTCCACAATAGTCCTATTCACCTGATTTAATCGAATTTCTGAATATTTTTGAATCATCTTTGAATCAATTAAAGATATTAAGTCTGAATCGAAGAAAGCTTTGAAGACTATTATAGCAGAAGTAGAAATCAAAAATAATAAGTTTTTGTCAAAAGTTTTACTATTGTTCGAATATGGTTAGTTATTATAGGTTTAGTAAAAATATAGTATTATTATAAATATTTAATCATCAGATAAACATATTTTCCTACCAATTTCTTTAACATAAAATATAACAAACAAAAAAGCATAAAACTAAAATTGATAATTTCATACCATTCCAGGAATATTCATTATACAGTTGATCAAAATAGTAGGGCACTAATCACGTAATAACACGCACTTTTCAATTAAAACCTCGTGCCTACCCGATCAAAAGAATGTCCACTCAAGTCAAATGAAAGAAATTAACGATAATGTACAATAGAGAACTAATTTGCTTTTAATTACATACCTAATATCAATTACCAGAGCCGCGTTTCGTTAGAGATGAAAAACAAATTATTCAAATTTTCTGTGGAGTTAAAACTGTTTTCTTCGCAAAAACAATTTGCGTATTGTTCGGATGGTTAATTAATGCATCCGTATCCGCATCCGGTGGTATTTTGCATAAATATCGCCATTCTCTATACATATATAAATTGTATTTTGTATAATATAATGAAAGTTAGCACAATGTTGATATTTATAAAGTATATAAATATCAACATAATTTTCGGAAGTAAAATCCATTCAATAAAACAGTGAATTCGCGTCATCTAAATGTATGTCAAAAGGCCGCAATGTTGCCGCATTAACTTTGAGCTTTAGTTCATTTTGAATTTGACTAATTCTAATCTAAATAAAATAATGAAATGAAAATGTTATCAAATATAAGTTATTTTAACAATGTAGTACATCAGAGTAATAATAAGCAGCAATTTCAAATTTATCAAAACAAGCAGAGCACTAAAAAATGTTGCCGGTTTATAACCCCTAATTCAATCACTAACGTCTTGAAGAATTTTGCAAACATTTCACAAGCAGCCGAATTTTGTAGCCTGATTCGGTTATGTGCTCGAACTTATCAGACAACATTGTATCTCTTTTTAGCTGCAATAAAAGTGGAAGCAAAATATTGTCAGATTGTAAAAGGAATTTACAAATTCCGATATTCAATACATTCGACATCGTGATTACGTAAATGCACTGCTATTTTAAATAGCCTATATAATGTATTAGATCTATGATTTAATTTTTATAAATTTAATCTTAAAAATTATATTAAAAATAAGATATTTTGTGATTTTAAAAAGAAAGGGCACAAGATTTTAGAATACCATACTAAGTGAGTTACACACCACCAGAATATCAGAGTTTGCGATGACAACTATTAAATAATATGTTACATTGTACGTAACAGGTATTTTTTCTAAAATACGGGAATCAGTATTTAGCGTTTTCGATTTATAAATAATGATGTTTATCTTAATTGCTCTTTGGAGGGCCTAGAAAGTTACGAAAACTCTAAAGGTAAAGGCAAAAATCATGTATAGATCCCGGACACCCCATTTCTGTTGCAGCTTGAAAATTGAGAAGTCAAAGTTGGGTCAAGATGGAGGGTCTCCCGCACGCGATTTATTCAGTAGATTTAAACCCGTTCAACTACAATTTGTCTCTTGAACATCATCCGTATGTCGGCATCGACCCATAGAAACTAATGGGGAACATTTCCATTACATAACAAATATACGAGTATACGAGATAAAACAAGTATACGAGCCTACTATAATTTAATATTTACAAAAATTTTATAGTACATAATAAAAAAATGCCAATATTAAATATAGATAGACATTTAACAAAAAATAGAATGATTTGGAGAGATATGATGAGGATGAAGTTGATGACAGTATTTACACAAATATTGCAATTATTTAAATAAATCGAATTTATGTTTTTATAAATATGCCTTTTCCTACTTTTGGTCGTTTGATAGTTTTCTCTGAACTTACACGATACATACCCTAAAATCCATAATTAATAAGCAAAGTAAATTATTTTGATGATTTCACACAGAATTTTTTTATTTGGGCTCCTTTGGACAATCCATCCAGGCGCGTATCCATTCAATCTTTATTTTGATTTTGCAAATGGGATTCAATTCTGTACCGAATTCTTCATACTTTAGAGGATACATTACTCAGCAACATCTCCGGATTTCGCGCATCGCATATTGGCTTCATTTAATTTTAAAACAGAATAATCCGAGTTTGGCGCATGCGTATATACAGCTTTATTTACTTATTTTTTATCGTGATTATTAGATTTAATGTCGAATATATTAAGCAGGTAAATAGGTTCAGGAAGTAAATAAAAATGCAAAAATCTTGGAAATAACACATTTTATTTAAAAAAGTATTGAACAAAACGAAATAATAAAAATATAATTAATATATGTCCCGCTATTCTATTTTTATAAAAACATCATATTACACATTATCATAATCATTTTTTATAAATAAAAGTGCACAAGCATGATGAATAATTGATTTAGTGTTGATACCATATATAAGGAGAGAAATAAAAATTGAAACTTTTTTGAAGTAATGCATTTTATTAAAAAAAAGTATTGATTAGAATGAAATAATGAAAGTAGTTATGCTTTTTTCTATATGCCTTTTTATTTTTATAAAAACACAATATTTAAATAAATTCACATTCAATTTAAAAAAACTCCAAGAACCACATAAATATACATTACCATAAAAAAGACCCAAACCGTTTAGATCATACACAGCCAATATAATTAAAACCAAACGAAAAAGCCACCACTATATATGAAAGCAGTAAAAATTTTCCTAAAAATCTCCAAATATTATCGCTACTATTCTTGATCCACAAACCCCATTAATGAATTGACTACCTCGAGCTTTCGATTAGCACATTGTATATTTAATAGCCTAAAAAGAATGGATGTTCGTACTTTAAAACTGAACAATAATTTATTTGCCTATATTCTTATATAATAAGGCATTGTATTTTCCTTGTCATTAAATCATTGGGGTGTCGTTGATAGTTTTATATTTTGTTTATTTGTTCCAGGTCTACTTTTGTTAGCAAATTTAATTATTTCAAAGTATCATTGTACAGAGTTCTTATATTTTAGCAAAATGCTGTCTAATTTCTTCTTCTCTGATCCTCTAAATTTCACATTCTTCGACTTTTACTCTCAACAAATTCTAGCTATATCTTAGCTATAAAATAAAATTTAAATCATTATAAAAATATATTATGTTTAAAATAAATATCTAATTATTACCAGTTACTACAGTTTTTGATACCATTTTTGATGAGCAAACCTCATTAATAACTTGACTACTTCTAACACAAAAAAAAGATTCTGTTCTTGTAATCATTAAATTTTGGCATATGTTGATACCTATTCCAGGTCGTTGATATTGATGTTGAAAATGATGTGACAGCTAGAATTCCCACTATAAATAAAATTGATGATTGATGATTGATGCTTACCCTTGTTCTTCCATATTTTAAAACTATATATATATGTTAGACCACCAAGAATAACACAACAATTTAATTATTATTACTGTAGAATTATTAAGGTAACGCAAAATCTAAATATTCCCGATTTTTTTGTTGTTTTGATCTGATCGACCGTACCGACCGACTCGAAAAGAATGGACCGCCACTAGAAAAGGAAGACAATATAGTTTCATATACTTTATTCTTTTCTATGGTTTATTCTACGCAGGAGAGTGTGACTGCGCCAAATCCGGAGATGTTGTTGAGCAATGTATCCTATACTTTAGGCATAGTTGATCCTGCGAATGTAAAAGTATAGATAAATATGACTCGCTGTCCTTTATGTGAGTACATCTCATCAAAATCACAGCTCGTTGACAATATAGTTACACACATCACAGATCATACACAGAGTTACACAGATCATATAGCATTAAAACTGGAAGCATTGGAGTTTGTCTTGTTTGAAGATTTTTTAGGTTTGCGGTTCCTGCTTTGGTAAAATTATTATTACTAAATTTAAGCGTTTATGCAGGAATTCATAAGAATGTATCAAAGGGTAAGAGGTGATTAAAGTTATTAAAATCAGATAAAAATATAATTGCAGTCAATCTAGCTGCTAAAATCAATCAGCTAAATCAGCTAAAATCTAGCTAAAATCCCAATGGACGCCATATTGGATGAAACCCAAGCTAATTTAAGTAGTGGCAGTTTGAAATGACTTGATTTATTGACTCATAAAGATTTATATGATATTCAGCAAGCAGACCAATTTAATTCCATAGGTATAAAAGATAAGAGGGATGCTGCAAGTGTTGAAGCATGAGTAAATGGGGTCAAAGATATAGGATATATAAGCCACAATCTGAGTTTCTGGGTACCTACACTCTACTTTAATGAAAGAACGTTTTAATCATAATAAATGAAGCTCAATATGAAATGAAATATAGAATATATGAATTAAAAAATATAGCCATAATATACGTGTATTTTCTACACATAGCCTTAATGCATATCGATTTGAAATACATTCCTTGCTTTTATTGAGTGAATTGAGAGAGGGGTTTCCATGTTGTTTTTGCATATCGAGAGATTCAATGAGGAAACAATGAAGGTATTTTTAGTGCTGTGCAAGATATGTTACTGAGAAATTTTAAAAACAAGTGGATGCTTGTATTTTTATATAGTGATAAATAAATTATATTTGTTACTTTATTGACATAATATATAAACTTAAAATCATAGACTGAAATTTGAACTTGTGTTTCAAGTGAGATTTTAGGTTAATTTGTGAATTCCAGAATATATATTATATTCTTCAAATATACATATAATTTTCAACAACTGGCAGTGTTGCAAATTCAAATCCTGGATTCTGCAGGACTAGACTCTTGTGATAATAATTAGAGGTTACACTAATAGTTAATTTTCTTACTGTATAACTCTTATCAAATGACTGACTTACCACTGCAATATTATTTCTGGTTAAAAAAATAATGATTAATTTGTCATTTGGGGTTCATCTGTCAATAATGATGCACTTTATGTTAAAGTGATGTGTTAAAATTATAATGTACTTAATATTGTTATTTTTATTAATATAGGTTAAAAATAAATAAATATATGGCGATAATAGATTTTCATAAGGGTATATATGTTATGCATTACATTAGTATTGCAACAAAATATGATATAATATTGTCAACTGTTTACCAAGTTAGCTAATTTAAGGGTCATAGCAATGTAAAAAACTAAAGGTTCGTGGAAGTAAACTGACTACTAAGCTAATTCATTAAAGAAGGAGTTCTGAAGAAATATCACCATATGGAAAAAATAGGTGGGATAGGACCAGGAATTGAACACAAAGGACTTTAACTACATGGTAATAAAAGTAATTAATACATGACTGGTTTAATTTGTAGTGAACCAATTAAAATTAATATTAATTCAGAAAAATAATACCTGACAAATTAAGAAATTGAAATTTCAGGGAGCAGCATACTAATATACTAAAATGATTACGTACACGACAAAAGATTAATTAAAAAGAAAAAAGCTAGAGCTAGACGAGAATACTAAACGCCGCAAGAAATATCAACGAACTTCTATCGATCAGCCATCAGCATAAAAAAGTCCTAGGTTTCGGTCTATAGAACAAACAACATGTATCCTTCCGATAATAGGCAACTGCGTATCATGGGCCAGAGATAATAAGCTAAAAATGGAGCTCCTTTCTGAATATCTAGCTAAGGTATATACTATCAATCAAGAATATAACGAATAAGAGATGGACGGGCAAAAGAATCAGACCATAAGTAATAGTGATAACTTAAAAATCCAAAAATATCATACCAGTTACCCCACAAGAACTAATTAAGAAAAATACATCCACCGTAAAAAACATCATCACCATGTAAAAGCTAAATAAATGTTAAAACAATTGCCTAAAAGCCAATTACCAGCCGTAATAGTTATAACCTATTTAGGCAGCAATGAGACTAAAATATGTACTAGCACCAGAACATAGAAGTCACCATAATACCAAAACCGGGTAAACATCATTTAGATGATATCAAATAATATAGACCGATTTTTGACTATTGTCTCGACATTTTTAACAAAATATCCAAATCAATGCAGATATTTTCAATTCAAAGGAATTATGATAACTACATTGATACAGTAGATAATACAACAGTTTTAGCAGTAGACAAAAAACATAAACGTATAAGAGAACTTTAAGAGGCAAATAAATTAATAAACATTGGCGAATAAAAATACAAATCGGCAATCAAGTTTACCAACAAAAGACTAAAAAACTTTACTGATTTTGAAATCAAATGGCACTATTATACCATACGAAAATAGTACAAAATAGTTATGTGTAACATTAGATATTACATCATTATACATGGCATAACATTAGTTTTAATATATAATAAACTTTTTATTTGCAACTAAGTGCTAAAACCAACATGGCTCTTCAACCAATTGTTTCCCGGAAAATACGAGGCTCTTCAGGTATTAAATGGGCATAATTCTCATACTGAAGAAGAGTAAACTAAGGGTACTTGTGTAATAGTGGACGAGTGAAAAGGCTTCAGATTAAGGTAGCAGAACTATAGCTCACTACTGGATCAACCTATGTATGAGAATTAATTTAAAACTTATCAGAAATAAATTAACAATAGGTCTAGAACTTGAAAATTAAACTATAGCTTTATTTCATTGCCTAGTGAAATACGCACGATTAAAACGGTTATTTATTTGTATTAACAATTACAGTCAAATTCCATTTTGTGAATAAAAAAATAAAATTGATATCGTGTGTACTTTACTGTCCAAACTCACGTAGATTATTAAAGAAATCTATGCTTATAAGTGGTGTTAGCTCCAACTCGATGTTACCCAAATATTACAATTTACTAGTCCAAATAAACTACGTAATACTCACTTTGAATAGACACGTTCAAGACACTACAACTTTACAAACTAAACTTTAAATTATTGAAGTGGAGTTTCGTCGTGTATCGGTCACTTTATACGTTATTATATTGGAATCTAATATGTATGAATTGACCTCCGCAATAAACAAAACCAAATTAGTCACACGAAAACCAACTTGATCTCGTAATAATCAATTTAAATTTAATAGCAGAAAAGGCGACCGCCACCACATTTCGTTCCCTAAATCGCACTAGGACCAGTTAAACTTCATGATACGAAAATTTCAGTTAAAACATACATTTAGATAATAGAGTAATAACTGTCTCTTAACTGTTTTTTAGATGAATAATTATTCGATAAAACACAACATAATCTCGGCCTGAAAGTTGTCTGAAAATATTTTCGTATTAGTCCAACGACTATAAAAACGAAACTAACACATAATTAAAGTTGGGTTTTATTTCGATCATTAAAAGTAATGTTAAGCTTCAACCTCGCTAAATTTATAAAAGTTCCCCACTTCACATCCGATTTAGTAAACCGGAAGGCCCTTTGTTCATTTTACTGCGATTTGAATGATACTAGTAATTATTCTTTTCCTATACGGTTTATGTATCATTTAAAATGTCGTGACTGTTTGAAATAACAACATTTTAACGTTTGAAACTTCGTTAGTACATTTTTGCACGCAGATAAACTATATTTTCTGGGTATTATGCAAACATTTAACAGCATTATACCCTTATTACAAAGTTAAAATTAATCAAATCCTCTATGTGCACTTATTTTTATATAAAATTTTAATTAATAATTTTTTCCGATGAATAATATTTACTTCCAAGCATTTCTTTTTTCTATTACATTTAGGGAATAACACTTTTGAATTGAGATTGAAGGGAAATTTGAAGAAATTTTTTTATGTTTACATCTAATGTTCCATCTATTAGCGATCTTGCAAACAATAATAAACACAGAAATATCTTGGACCAATATAAATTTTTGAAATACTCTATACGAAAAGTAATTATGAATATAAATATCAAATAAAAAAACTGATAATAAACAATTTTTTATAGAAACAATTATATTACGTATTTTAGTAATTTTTAAATTAGTTCAATAATACAAATAATGATTAAATTAGGTTATAATATAAAATGTTTGATTGAGTTTTCTGCATAAATACCTACATAATTTCTGTCGTCTGCCGATAGATGTCACCAGTTATTCAAATTTTATTAAAGTTATATTTAAAAAGTATTATTACAAAATTATATGAAATATTAAAAGCTATTTAATCTTGATTTCGAAAATTATCATATTCTTATAGATACTATTTTAGTCTAAAAAAATAATAAAAAAATTAAACCAGTTTAATCAAGGTAATTCCTCGAACTTTGTACCCTGGCGGAGAAACAGCTGACTGTTTTGATTCAAGCGTCAATCCCGTCAAATTAAACTGTAGGCAATGTGATCTTGTGACTGTGTGGGTTCGGGTTCTTGCTGGTTGGTTAGATCGAGATATTTTGACGAAATGGCATTTGTTTGTGAGCCCGCGGTGCTGTGAAAAAACCCCATTTGTATCTACAATACATATTTAGTGATATAATGCACTCATTATTTGTCACAGGACGCCTTATATCTCGCGCTTTATTAAATGGGATCCATAACTTTTCAACCGCGACAGATCCAAAATTACAACAGAAAACAGAGCCCTTTCTGGTATCTGCCGTTTGTGGCTTCTCAAAGGAGAGAAAAATCCAAAGACTGGTTAAAGGACAATTCGGCGATGATGCCTGGTTCACAACGAAGCATAAGTCTTCGGACGTCTTGGGTAAGAAGCAGTACACATAACCTTTTGCCCATGTGTTTTTGTATTTTTTTCTTGCGCAATTTGATTATCGCTATTTTTACCTCAAAACTAGGCATCAATTTGAAATGCTAAATTCTAACTATTTATATATATAATGTTTAAATTTCAATCATATCTTTACTTATATTTTAATTCTTTTTTGCGTCTTATGTATGGTTTGTTAACCTTTTAATAATTTTACATTAATTTGCAGGTGTTGCCGATGGTGTTGGGGGTTGGAGGGCATATGGCATTGATCCAGGGGAATTTTCCATTCACTTGATGAAAGCCTGCGAGCGTTTAGTCACATTAGGTCTGTTTAGTCCAACTAACCCATCTGAATTACTAGCTAATGGTTATTATGAACTTTTACATAATAAGAAATCTATTTTAGGTGAGTTCTATTTTTATTATATTTAAATAAGTTACACTGAATGTTTCATAACATCAAAATAAACAAAACGTGAGAGCGTCATTTTGACGCAGAATATTTCAAATCAAGTTGTAGATAGTATGTTTTTGGTTCTGCTACATTTTATGTATTTATGAATATATTGGGTATAATTTTTAGAATATCTTAATTTTTTTATTTTTACAACTTAATAGATTATGTTTAATATGACAATGTAACGATGTGTGTACTTGATTTAAAACCCTGTTTTGTATGTTTAGCCAAAACATTTATCTACAGTGGTCTTGTAAACATGCCAAAACAGGAAAATTATGTTGAAGCTGATAATAAAATTGTAACGCCTATATAGAGCTTTTGATAGTATTGTTTGCTTTGTTGTTTCAATGTCAATCGGTAATTGAATAATTTCTTTATTACGGACACATTTTGAAAACAGCATGAAAGCCAGAAAATTTTTGATTCATTTCAAATATATTTTGGATATATTTTAATAATGTAACAAGCATATTTATATTTAATTATATTTAGCATTTGTTTTTAGACTATTTCATTTTATTTTCTATGCCCAAATTTTATTCTTTAATACAAATTTTAGTTCATCATTAATTATTACTTTTGCAAGGTATATTAAAACTAATTAGAATTATGCGCTGATGAAAATATATAAAGCTAAAAGTATGTTTGTTCATTAAAGTTGCAATTGTATTGCAAAAAGACCGGTTTAGTGATCGGTGATATATATATATATATATATATATATATATATATATATATATATATATATATACATTCATTTTTCATTTCATTCATTTCAATACATTTCGAATTTATAAAATTGTAATTGTAATTTATAAGTTTTATTAAATTTGGTATTCATGGATTGGTAGTAAACTTTATAGTAATTTATGTTATCTATAGATAATGCACATTCTCTTGTTATCTTATATTTTGTATAATTAATTATTTAAAAGTATAATTAATTAATTTTTTAATTATTTTTTTACAAGTTAATATAATTACCACCTTTATGTATATTTTGAAATGAGATGACATCGCTTTATTATGACTTTTTTAAACATTTTTATTGTAAATGAATTCAATTTGAGTTAAGTGCTGCTAATATAAAAGGTCATTTAAATAATGGTCAACATAACAAACTCCGAAAACAATATAGTGTAGATACAGAAAAGCAGTCAGCAGTACCTCGTGATCAGTCATGTGAAATTCGTATTGACGAAAATAGAATATCGAATTTTTCAAACAAATCTGGCTCCGTCTCTTTCTATATTTATTACATATGTATACAAACCTTGCCAAAAAATAATGTGAAAGTTGATTAACGGATAATTGTTGATTTCGAATTTGTCCCCGTCATGCTACTAGTTTCGGAAAATAATTTAGGAAATTTGTTGTGGTTTTATATAAAGAATTATTGCAGAAATTACCGAAAGATTTCACTAAAAAATCTCGGGGAGGATGATGCGCGGTATAATCGACTGCTTATAGGACAAATATTATTTGACAGTTTGCTGTTTTGTTAGTGAATTCAGTTAATAATTTTCAATGAATATTGTTAGTTTTGTACTATTCCTTTTCGATACCAGACCCCGATTAGTCATGCTTTCCATGTGATGTTTTCAATGTAAGTTTATGCCGCAGTTGTTTTACTTCACCAGTTAAAACGAATTTTTTCATTTCATGGGTTAATTTATTGGTCATGAACTGTGACGCAAGAGAAATATTCGTGGCACCATTTCAACAAATTTTCATAAGTCAATGTATCTCATCAAATCTGTCACAAGCCTTTACATGAAAACATTGGTTATACTTGTTTCGATATACTAATTTGCCATTCGACCTGAAAACCTTTTTACAGGGGCATTTGGTTTTATGCATTGAATAAAATTTTTCATATATAAAACTATATATCCTTAATTTCTTTATCGAATATATTTTTAATGTGTCATATTTATTATAAAACAATTATTTGCAGAAAGATATATATGTATATATCAAGAAACTAAAATGGAAGATGCTTTTATTCAGATGAAATGGTAATATCAGGATATATATATATATGTATATATAATAAGTAAACATGCATACATAATCTAATATTTATTTACAATCTATACAAACGTTCAGATCAAATATATAGTTTATTTGCGTGTATTATCTTTAAGTTCAAATAAATCTATACGTTAAATTAAATATAATTGTTATTGAAGAACAACTACGTTATTTCAAATTTGTTTTCAGATTATGAGATTTTCCATACATTTAGATTTAGTTAGATTTGTTAACACTACTAGAATATTTTCTATAGCGCACTGCATATTATTTATCAATAAATTATATTGGATCTGATATCATATTTGTTAACAAGTACAGAATATTATAAGTATTATGTAGATAAATAGCGCTATTTATTTTATTCTTCTGTAAATAAAAGTTTGTGTCTGTTTTTGACACTGTAAACGGTCAATCTTATTAAGCTGACACGTTAACTGACGTTAACATCACAATATAGCTTAATAGCTACATGCTAATATTCGTAACATCATCGGTGGAAACTAGGCTGTTCTTTTGTTATTTTTATCACTTTGTTTTTGTGTAGTATGAAGTCTCATAACAGTTCAGATAGATCTGTTTTGCTGAAGCTACATTGTCATTTCAATGCGGTATATTTCAGTCGTGAAAATAGTTTCGAAATAATACTGTCGATCTTTGGAATGAAATGAGTTATTTTGTTACCTTAAGATGTTAAAGTCATGTTTATCTAATAGAGAAATGAATAGCCTAAAAAATTAATATACTTTGATAAATTGGTCTTTGTCAAAGCCTTTTCTACATTTGATCTATGTAATGGGGTATACCAAAGTCCAGAGCGTGGCTTTACATGGTGTTTTATATTTATTTCGTTATTTTCCTATCTATCTATCCCTTTTATATAAAATCATAGTCAACTAGCTGTTTAAATAAACACGTAATTTTATGCTACAAAATATTCTATGAAATAATGTTCTGATGTATGGTAAAATATCTCATATTGACACAAAAGGAAATTAATTGTATCGTTTTCTGTATGTCCTTTTGAAATTACCGATGAGAATTAATCAGACTTTTGTGTATGCTATATTTAATTAGTGTGGCACAAAGTTTATCATGTAATATGAATCACTATATTAACTAGTTAGTGAAATAATGGGTAATTTTATCAGTAACACATCAGCTGTAAGTATACCGTTTTTTTTTTGTTAGCTCAGCTTATATTTGTTCTGTAATTGCTAGGCTCTATATGCGTTGCAATGCCACACAAAGTAAAATTATTTGATTGTATAATCTAATTGTTGAATTGTTTTTGGGTATCCAATATTTTTAATTAATCTGTTGGTGGATAATCATAGTCAAACGATTTCCCGTCGCTTGGACTATCTATATATCGTTGTCTTTATGAGAAGCCTGGATTTTCCAAGTTCAGTTCATATACTTGTAGTGGTTGTCTTTGCGCCTTGCTGATGGCCGTTGTAAATGTTAGTCTCACATAAAACTGCAAGCTTGCTGAATATTAAATTATAATTTAGATGATACTGTTCGGATGCGGTAACAGATTTACATTTAATAGCATTGTCGTCCCTGTTTTGGTTACCAATACGTTCACTGAGCTACTCCCGACTTTCATTGTTCGGTACAATACTTTAGAAAATTTGGTTGAAACTACATGACTGATGTGAATTACATTTATCTATTGCCACTTTCAAATTTCTAGTTTTCAATGATTGTTTTACAAATATTGAACCGGCATACTATTTTATACATATATTTTCAACGACAATTTCTTTACTTGTCTTTACGTGTCCCAAAATGTTGACGATTTTGTATATTATTTTTTGAAAGTTATTTAAAATTGGCTCTTTGTCGGTCTCCAATTCGCAAATTTTGCAGTTGCAACAGTTGGATGATATTAAATCACATTCACTACAAGTCCTGTTAACATTAAAATTTTCCATTTCCATTAACGTCCCAAATTTCTCTTTTTCTTCATTGTGTCAGAATCTGGGATTGATGTTTTTATTTTATGTTTTGAATAGTATTGCTCAGAAAGTTTTGATGCGACAATATTGTTGTATTGCGATATATTTAATTCGACTTTTTGTAATTAATTGACCCTTATGTTCAATATTTTACCTTCTAAATCACTTTAGTAAATAATATAAATTCATGTTTATAAATATTTGTTTTTAATACACTTTTAAATAAAATATACACTTCTACTCAATGGCTTTTGTATTAGATGTGTCGCCTATATGTCACATTGAGTGCTTTTGAGCCAGTTGTGTGTTATTTATATATCTAATATGGCACAAGATACGTAAACGTTACAAAATCAAAAGTTATTTTGGCTAATAATGGATGATATTCTTGGAAAATATTCCTGTTTAATGTTGACCAATTCGACTCGTTATATTCAAATATGTATTAGTGAAAGATTGTTTACTTCTTTTAATAATATTTAAATTACATTTATTTCGTCACAGACACGATAAATGCTTCAAAGGTTTTTGTTGCACAATATTTGTTAATTTACCTTTATAAAAAAAATAATTCTTCATTGAAATCAATAATATTCAAATAAATATGTATTAATTACTTCCTGCTTTATATATTTAATTCGTTTTAAAATATGTCCTAACAATAAAAATAATACTTAAAGCTTGCGTCTATATTAATGTTATTTTATTATTAACGAGCTTCTAATAATAAAATGTATATTTATGCAAAAAGTTTTCAAGAAAGAATATTTTATTTAGTACGTTTATATCACATTTATCAGATTATATTCCTTTCCAGTAAATACAATAATTGAATATATGCATGCTTGATTCATTTTTATCTACAGAATTAGCTCATTAGTAATATTAAGAATAATACGTCATACTTTTTCATACATTAAGGGATTATAAGGATTTAATTCGATAAAATGTCTGTAAATTATGATGATTTGTCTACAATTCTTGAAAGGTAGATTAATTGCATTATACCAAGTATATAATAAAAATTTGATATACTGCTTGTTGTATTAAATAGATGTTGCTTAAGATTATTATATAAGATGAATGTATATTATATATAGTACAGTTTTATCTTAATTTGTACATCAGCTAATAAAATATTTCTATTCTTTCCAATATGTGCTACAAATATTAATATTCAGTTGTTATAGAAATCTATATATTTATTGTCAAGATATACGATTAGAAAACTTTGTTTAAAATGCTCCTGTATCAAAATAATAGTAACGTGTAGAGGTTGTTTTTTTAATATATATATTCTTCAAGATAATCGCGCAATATTTTGCTTTTTTACTAAGGCTGTTATTTGACGTGATTTATTGCACCTCCTATAATGGTCTAGTTTAGAGGCTATTTGAAAATTTGGCTGGGGTTAGCCTTTTGTATTTATAAATTACATTAACAGTAGTTACAGTTCTCTTCATCTCTTGATTATTATGTCATTCTTACGTACCAGATCCCTACATTTGTGTATCATTAGTGAACGCCTTTTGATAGTTTAGTTAAAGAACAGTATCTTATTATAAGTAGAAATAATTTGTTGTTTACTTTCCGTAAAGGTAATATAAACAGGCTTTATTTCCTTCAGTTTAATTTGCCAGTATTACTTATTTCCTCAACTGATGTTTGTAAAGTTAGAGGTTGTTCCTGGTTTTTACCTGCTGTTTGGAGGGTTATAAGTCCCATTACACTTCTCTAAGGTTCTCTTGGTTTTATCATTTGCAGTTTCATTTGTTTTGTTTTATTCTAAATAAAGCATTTTTTGCAGCAATAGAATCTTCAGCTTGTGTGACATCAAAGACCTATATATCAGGTCTTTGATCACTCTGTATCAGGGCAATGTCTTTTCAAGCCATGGTTGATTTGGAATTAATTTCCTTTATTTAATAATATATTTCGATATTTTGAATACTTTTACAAAAAGTTTCGGTAGTATACAGTAGAGCGATAGGTCTATATGATAAGGAGCTTTATCTTGTTTATAAATCATTATCCTTCGTTTCCATATCGTATAACCTAGGTTGATTTATCAGTTTAATCATTGTTTTTTTTTCAGAATACATATTGGTACTTTGGTTTTCTAATAAATAAAAAACAAGGAAACGCATGAATATTCTAACGATCAATATTGATCTAAGGCACTTGGATTTCATTTGGAGGACAATTTCCTTAATTTTAAACAATTAATTCTAATATTCTTAGGGGGGATGATAACGATTTTATGCCTCATTTCATTACTAGTAATGAGATCTGGGTTTACCATCATGTTACTGAATCAAAACAAGGAGCTGAAGGGTGGGGTAAACCTGGCTCATCATCTCCTAAGCAAGCTCGTGTCCCGAAATCCGTTAAGAAAATATTTTTTTGGTGTTCAAAATGAATTTTACTTGTGGATAGCTTCAGGCTGGCAAAATAATAACATTGTTGTTGTCTCTGTTTGTTTTTCAAAAAGTCCCAGTTTACAGAAGTAAACATCCAGCTTGTTTCTTAAATTTAATGCCTGCTAAAGCTAACGACGATTTTTACAACTATGAATCTGTTTCATTTTACTTTTATTGAACTATAATATATATAAATAATATACTGCGGGAATCGTAATGGTTATAATTCCTAGAAAATATTTCGGCGTAATGTTGAATGACTCGATGTTAGGTTCAAACTTCTATTAAGTTTTTTAGTAAGATGCTTGTTTACTTATTTGGGTAACGATTACATTGCATCTCTTTCACCGTATAAATGATGAATTCCTAGAACTTTTCTGCCGCCTAATATTCGTTAATTTCCATCTAATTAGCTTTACTGAAAAAACAACAGACGCTCCGATTAATTATTTTGAAGGTTTTGGTAAACAGCGAAGGTTATCGGCGGTCAAAGGCGGCTCCTTTCGATCTCATTGTCAGGAAAAAATCGGACGCAAGCGTTAAGATAACATCTTTTTGCGGTTATAACCGCTTATTTCTTTATCCCTGGACAACTGTTAAACGTTGCTGAATCGTTTATATACAGATAAAAAATGGCTTGAAATAAAATCGTAGCTTGACCCCAACTCTTGTTTTGTCCTATTTTACAGTAATATATTATAGATGCCTTCCAATAAGAATATATTGCCTCGAAGATATACATCGAATAATTTATATAGTCTATTCAAGGTTTTTTTATATATGCGTCACGGAAATTTGTGACGTCAAAAAATCGCAATGTTGCCGCATCAACTCTGAGTTTTAGTTCACTTTGGCTTTGACATACAAGAAAATTCTAATCTAAATAAAATATTTGAACAAAAATGTTATGAAATATAATTTATTTTAACATTGTAGACATCTAATACATATATTATCGAAGGACTTGAAACTACAATTAAGAATACAGTTATAATAGTTTGTAGGTTAGAGATGTTTTATTTACATTGAACTCTTTTCCACATCACCCATGAGGTAGAAGTTCTAGGGGCGTTTTTTTATGTATCCTCTTGGAGGCCTAATCCACTTAATTAACGATTATATATCAAAGTAATGTATTTTACTTTCATTCGAGAGCATATTTAACTTTTTACGTTTAGCTCTTGTTTCCTTCGATGGTGTTTTTACTTGTCAAGTCATCTTGGTATTACTGTATATTTTATTTCTTCTGCTACTATCTGTGTACACCATTCTTCATAAAATTAATCACTGATTTCTGTCTAATGAATTTACTATATCTACAAAACATTAGTAGTCATTCTCTCCTCATACATTCCAACCTAATACTCATGTTTAATTCTGAACAATTACAATCATATCTGTGCACACAAATCTTTCACGCCATACAATACCATTTTCTATGATTATATTCAATTAATTATGTGCATACCTTTAGTTGTTTCCACTCTCATCACTCTGTTTCAGGAATTTCTGATATTGCACGAAAGTTTCCTTTAGTTCCTTTCACTCTCCGACTCACTGTCTAATTCAATCACTAAACTGTTAATTTCTAATCTGTCTAAAACATGTTCACGATTCCACCAGTTATAAATTACTTCCTCTGTATGTTTTATCGAGTTCATCCAAACCGAAGCTGTTATGGTTGACAATGCTTCCTTCCACATATCCAAACAGTTCTTGATGGATAATCCTTCTCGACCAGCATATCTATTATAATAAGTATTTGCTACTCTCCATATCAACTCGATTGGATTGAACATACAGTGATAGGGAGGAAGTCGTTGTGACCCTGACTATCTATCGTTTTCGGCATTTTCAAATGATGTGATATCATATATTACGGAGCGACTTAAAATTTCAAATATGAAACGCAAAATCGAAATAATCAAAGCTCTAAAATAACATTTGCCAGTTTTTAATCTGTAGTGATAATAACTAATATTTTGAATAATTTTGCCTACGTCTGACAATCGACCGTCGTCCTTTTGTCAGGCATATGTAAAATTCTTTAAAGCAATAGTGTTAAGAGGTTTTAACTCTTACCTATAAATTATTGTGGCTGTATAATTAACTGTAGTTTTTAGATATACTATAATGTTAAAATAAATTATATTTAATAACATTTTTGTTCAGTTATTCAATTATTTTATTTAGATGAAAATTTTCTTGTATGTCAAAGTCAAACTGAACTAAATCTCAGAGTTGGTGCGGCAACATTGCGTTGTTTTGACGTCACAAATTTCCATGGCGCATATATAAAAAACCTTTGAATATGCTATATATTGAATTTATTTTAGTACGCAGTCTAATGCTCTGCTCCTAGCTGAGCCTGGGAAATAGTTTTAGCAAAAATCGAGGTTTTTATACAGTGCAAAAATGAAATTGTTTAAACTAAATATACTACATACCCCATTGTCGACGCCAGAATAAGCTACATAGTTTGTAATAATAATAATATTTATTAATAGTTGTGGAGCCACAATGTGTTTTTAAATTAGCTGCAATTCTTCAAAGAATAGATTAGTAGAGTGTTTGTAGTTGCGTTTGAATAGTTTCCAACGGAATGTTGTCCCATTATTGTACAACATACTTCATCCAATTGCTTCAATGATGTTAGAAATGGAAACCTACTATACTCTCTGCTCTAAAACTCCCCATAGGGGTTTAATTATGTTGAGAGCTGATGATTGTGCTAGCCATGAAAGACGTTTGATGTGATATTTTAATGCTCCAATTTAAACCATACTGAACCTTTTTTCTGTCTGTATGGACGTATTACTATAGCGAGATTGGAATATGGCAGCAATATGCTAGTCATAATCAAGAACTTCATCACATTGAGGATGTCGACATATTCGCAGTAATCCGGCCAGTTATGAAGGATAGGACCCACTGAATATCGATATTATCGCCCAAATCATAGTGGAACCTTCCCCTTGTTTGACTGTAGGAAACAATGTCATATTGTCAACAACAATATGTTTATCACATTCTTCCAATCATGAAGTGTTCAACTTTTATGATCGTTACAAGACCTGGAATTTAAATTAAGCAATACACATGCATCGAATTACTTACATGGAAGCAGTGTTGCCACTATGCAGTAAAATGTATTATATCGCATGATGTTCATATTATTTTCTCCATCCCCTGTATAAAACGAGTTTCTCTAGTGGAAGTTGCTACGGACATTGACAACTGTCTCACTCCTAGAAAGCTCCTGGTATTGATTATATTTCATTTGGATTATTGAAAGAACTGCCACGAAAGGCAATTTTCATGGTTACATACATATTTAATGCCTGTTTGAA
Organism: Rhynchophorus ferrugineus; assembly: GCF_030347505.1. Taxonomy (NCBI): domain Eukaryota; kingdom Metazoa; phylum Arthropoda; class Insecta; order Coleoptera; family Curculionidae; genus Rhynchophorus; species Rhynchophorus ferrugineus. Next base: position 51,867,957 of record NW_027472580.1, read on the forward strand.
ACTGAGTCATATTCCGCGATGTTTTAAAATAGTAATTAATTAAGCTTAAAATCCTAACAAACCAGTAGAACAAGTCGGATCAAATTATTTGAGAAACTGCGATTAAAATGTGTTAAACCACATAAAAAAAGTTCCACTTTGGATTTCGAATCACTACTCAACAGTCGACCAAATGCATAGACAAACAGCGGTTATTTAAACGACGTTTGAAGAAAATGTCACAGGTATGTGATCTGTTATGGCTTTTGAGACTAATTCACAGGATAAGCAATTTACAATAGTCGTATCTTTTCGAATCAACATCAACATCACAGTGTAGGAAAAACATATATCTGCCTAAGTCTACAAAAAATTACATGTGGGAGTCAAAAGCAATGAATGGACTGATACTGGAAAATTCAGCTTAATAAGTCGAAATATGTTCATGTCATCAAGCAGAATTAGCGATATACATTAGCACATCGATGTTTGGCTAAATTGGAAACATCACATTGTGCAAAAAACACAGTTGGACAGATCAGACTCAAAATAAAAAAATCGAGTTAGGCGGAAGATACTCCTGACGTGACTTAAAATCAAAGCGATTGGTTTATGAGTCAATCGTAAAGCCTATTTGGACTAATGTGTAAATATGGGGTTAAACTAATACATAAAATTGGTTAGTAATCCAATGCTGTCAAAATAAGGTTCTTTGATTAATTAGCAATGCTTATCACTACGCTTACAATCTTTACTACTACTATCATTGAAGAATTACACAATGGCCTCAATATTAAATGAATCTTCGAAGGTATCCAAGATTTCGCCTTAAAACCTTAAAGAATATAACTAAATCACAGCAACTTGGAAGCAATAGAGCTACTAGACAATACGCGGGAAATCAGAAAATTGAAGCTAACTTATATCTTTATAGTGTTACTATTAACTTGTACACTTTATAAAAGTGTTACTCTTAACTCTACCTTAAGTAGTAGTTTTATTTAATTTTAATTTGGCAAATACATATTTATGTCCTTATCCCACACTCATCAGTTTCTCTATTGATACAAGTACAATAGAATAATAGTAATATATATATTTTGTAAATTAAATTAATTGTAATGCCAAGGTAGTGAATAATTTCAATGGTTTTTTGTTGAAAAACTGAATCAAGCTGTTTTTACAAAGTAAAAGTAAAAAAATCGTAGTTTCATGTCTTCATTATTAAAAAAAAAACATTTTGATAAGATTATAAGCATAAAATATAACTATGGAGCGAAGAAATATCTGAGCTGTATGGTGAATTGTATTGAAACTTCCTATCCGATGCTTTCAATATTTTTATTTTGATTCGAGTCAATTGGTAATCTTCTTATATTTTTTTTCTGTACTCCATCTTCATCAAATAAATTTCAAATTTTACGCGGACTATTGTCTTTCTCATATCTCCCAATTCTGCCATTTTCACAACAATGAATTGATAAAAATGTTCTACAATACAATACAAAAAAAACTCGGATTAATATTTCATATTGGTTATGTTTAGAGTAAGGTGTTCACAAAAAGTTTACATGTCCTACAACTTGAAAAAATAAATCCTGTCAAAAGTGCCTGGAATTGATAGTTTGGAAAGCACCATTACAGAAATTCTCAAAATTATTTTTGTCGCATACAAGTTTGCACAACTGTACTGACGCGGACTTTCAAGACCACAGCTAAATAAACAAAATGTGGTACGGTCTGACATGCGCATTTAACTAAAATTAATAACATTTCACTTTTATTTATTTATGTACGATGTTCTGATTGTTTATAGAGGGGTATTTCTTATTTTATCGAGAAATAAATTTAGTTAACGATATTGTTTATATTATTATTTAGGCTGTTTACTTTAACATGCAATTAATCTCAATGCAATTACAATTTTTAGTATTTAATAATTTTAGGTTAATGAAAATGAAAGTTAAAAAACTGAAATCTATTTAAGAGGAAGATAGATCTCAAAATACAATCAAACTTGTATCAATGGATGTTGATTTGAAATTATTTCATTTGAAGTTAAATAATTTGAAATACTAATATTTAAATAACAATTTTTAAGTGAATTGGTCAAAGAATTAATGAAAATGGGTGTCAACTGTCAACTGTATATTTCAACATCAAAGTAACAACATTTATATGGCCAACATACTCAAAAGTCATAACAGTGAATTTTTTTGTGAATGCCGTAGTATTCTGCTTCTAATTTATTACAGCGGCTAAATGCAACTGTATAAAAAAAACTCCAATTTTTGAACATATAAATGTATTTAAATTGAAGTTATTGGATGAGAAATATATTATCTATGATTTTTTATTTTTATTATTTTTTATTACAAATATCGGGTTATAATTTGGCTATTTTAGTATGAATTTAGCAGACTACTAGAAATAGACAGAAGAGAGAGTTCCGCTAATGTTCCCCCTTTGCCTTACAAAAAATGTTTACGTTCGCTTCAAAATAATTGTTTATTGTTCATTGTTCTTAACCAATGACTTATTTATTTTGACAAGATTACAGTTCTGGTCTTGGTAGATCAACTATACAGCTATAGGAGCTCACTCATGATTTACAAGGTTGTATAAACCGGTATCATCTATTTTACTTGCAATGTATTTTTTCGCTTTTTTAATATTAATTAATAGAGTAACATCAATTTTTAAAAAAGTATCTAGCATGTTAAGTATTTAGGGTAAATGATGTGGCTCAGTGAATGGAGGTAAAACGAAATGAAACAGTGATGTTTACATTATGTGACCGTTATTTATTGGCTATATAAAAAATGTGAAAAATACAATTAGATAAAACGAATGGCAGCAGTGTTACCTGGAGACGAGGCTTGGGCAGTCGATGGCGGCACGTCTAAACCAAACGATGGTTGAGCAATGAATTAATCGAAATACCCTTCAATAACATCCCAGATAAACGTCTCGGGGTTACCGGCTATTCGTTATCGGGTTCTAGTTGGCGCTGCTGGCACTCCGCCCGTGTTCAACATCTGGGATTATATTTCTGGGTATTTTGTAGACCGTTATTCCATGATGTAAAATTCGACATGCCTCAAGGTCACTACAAGTATGATGCAATAAGTGCTCGTAAAAATATTGTTATCTTTAAGGTTTAATGTTTAAGTAATAAGGAGCACTTATCTAAATGCGTCAATCATGTTAAATGTTTAATAATGTTTTACTTAATATAATAAAATGCATGAGTTATATTACAATGATTCCTTTAGAAAGTGAATATTACAAAGCTTTTATTTGAGATTTAGTGACGATGCACTGTATTAATATAAAGTTGATGTAGATGGTAATAATTAATCATAAACACGTTTTAACAGACTTAAAGTTTTAAAATTTAGCTTGTGACAAATCCGACAGCATTTATCAAAAAAGAAATAAATATGAAATTAGTCGGTGCGGTAGACCAACGTGGGGTATAAATTGATATATATATATTCTAATTTATATAGAGGATGGACAAAATAATATGAACACATGATATACACAATATTTATTAATAATTTGCCACCAATTAAGCCATCATTGATCTTTTAAAATATCTGCAATTCTTCACCGAATAGATTTGTAGAGTTGCTGAATAGTTTTCAATGGAATGTCATTCCTTTCTTGTATCAGAACATCTGCTAATTTTTTCATTGATGTTGGAGAGGGAAATCTGCTCCCTACTCTCTGCTTTAAAACTTCTCATAACAATTCAATTATTGCTGAAGTCCGGCGATTGCTCTGACCAGGGAAGATGTTTCATGATATCTTGACGCTTCTCAAATTATGACTAAACCTTTTTGACTGAATGTGTGTGTGTAAACACATCATCATCTTGGAATATGGCAGTGTTTGGCAACAATATACTAATCATAGTAAAAACTTCATCATTGTGAACGTCCAGATATTCATTCGTATTAATCCGGTCAGTGATGTGAATGTGACGTCCAACTGGATACCACGATATTGCCGTCCAAGTTATAACGGAATCTCCCCCATGCTTCACTGTAAGAAGCAGGCCTTTCGGATAGTAGCTTTCTTTTGGGATTCTTCATACATAAATCTTGACTTTTTGTAGAACACAATATTAAAGATCTTCCAAGAATCAAGTTTCCAGGGTTTATAATCGTTACACCATTTCTTTCGCAGCTTAGTGTTGGATTTCATTATAAAAGGTTTCGCAATCGCAGCCCTGTAATAAATGTTATCTTTGTGAATCTATCGCCGTACTGTTTTTGTCGTAATAGTATCACTCAAGTGTTATGACCACTATTCTTTTATCTTTTATGTTCATCGATATCTGTCAGTTAACTTAGGGCTTTGGGCTCACTGTTTCTCTTGACCGACGATGTATAACCATGTTTTGTGTATACCGTCATTGCCATGGATGCTGTCGCTCGTGAACCGTTAAACAGTTTAGTTGCTTTCGTCGCAGGTGCTCCCCCCAACAAAGCACCAACGGTTTGCTCACTTTCAAAGTCTGGGAGATCACACATTTCTCCGATTGCTTTTTTGAACCATCGCAGAACAAAACATATAATATATCGAAATATAATCTGCAATACTTGGCATGTAGACTGAGCAGTATATACGCGTCACATTATTTATACGGAAGCATGCAACAACATGTATTATATTATGTAGTTTTCATATTATTTTGTCTATCCAATAAATATTTTGAAAAGTTTATTGGATTGTATGCTATATAAATAGCGTTCAGTATCAAATACTTAATCTGATATTTTACTAAAAGTACACTTAACTATGCGGACCAAAAATCTATTCAATATTTCGAATTATTTAGACCAGAAATAATTTATAAAATTTTTATCAAAATTCGTATACTTGACCTTTATCTATAGGGTAACACATACTGAATCTATATTTAGCAAAAGTTTAATTAATCTTCTTACAAATTATTGAACTCCAACTTTTTATTTATGGGAATGTACTTATTCGCATTCAAACTTTATGAAGCATTTTTTAATTATATTTGCCGGAAACAATTTATCAAATATTTATCTCAATATTAATATTCTAGTCTTATCTAGTATAATATATAATATTCATCTAAAATTTGTAATTGTGAAACATACGTTAACTTAATTAAGATTATAATAAGATTTTTTTGGAACGAAAGTGCATTCGCCAACAGTGGATCGTTTTACCAGGTTTATCTAAGCCCGACAATTCTGAAAAAAACAAAGAAGCCTAATCTCACTAACAAATTTACTAATTGGGACGCGTTTATACTTATAATGCAGGAACAAATCAGTTTAACCATAAGGCTCGAAAAAGGAAAGGAACCCATTAGGTCTTCTGCAAAAGAAGCTACCCCTATATCAAGAGAGAAATCAGAATATGAGATAAATTACCCCCTTGAAATTAGGGCACTGATAAAAGACGATGAAAAAATTTAATTATTCGCAGACAATTAGCTAATATTGATATAGATACAAATCCTGTTTATCAGCCCGATGTAGCTGTAAATCTGGTTTCTCTAATGGAAGTTGCCACAGAAATTGACAACCTCAATCTTAAAAAGGTTCCTGGAATTGATGATATTTCACCTGGTTTATTCAGTGCCTGTTTGAGACTGAAGCATGTTCTGGATTGTTTAAAGGCTGCTCAAATAACTAAAAAACCTAACAAACCGACAGAACAAGTTAGATCTTACAGGCCTATTCTATTGCTACTTGCGATATCAAAATTATTTGAGCTGTTAAAACATATTAAACCATTTATGGAAATACCAGATTTCCAATTTGGATTTTGAAATCATCACTCGACAATCGATCAAGTGCACAAAGTAACAGCGGTTGTTGAAAAGGCATTCGAAGAAAAGAAATACTGCCCTGCAATATTTCTGGACGTTCTCACAAGCTTTTGACCGCGTATGGCATTTGTGATTAATCTACAACATGTTAAACACCACACGCTAAACAACACAGTTATCATAACAATATATATATATATATATATATATATATATATATATATATATATATATATATATATATATATATACACCTTAATAGTTCCAAATCTGTCCATGTTAATTTTGCGTTCTGTGATTTCTCAAGCACATACCTCGGCATACATTTCGATGGTAGCTTGTATTGGAAATATCAAGTTAGACAAAAAGCAGAGCAAATTAAACTCAAAGTCAAGCAACTGTACTGGTAAGATACTCTCAACTTAGCTTAAAATCAAAGAGATAATGATCAGTCAATCATAAGGACTATTTGGACCTATGGGGTGCAAATATGGGGTTGCACCAAAACATCAAACCAACTAGTAATCCAACACCCAAAACAAAGTTCTACGATTAATTCCAATGCTTATTGCTAAGTAACCAACGAAGACTTGCATAATGACCTCGAAATCAATTACTGGAGAATACGCAGGAAATCAGAAGATTAAAGCAAACAAAACCACACTAGTAGTTTAGTTTTAAGTTGGAAAATACATACTGATGTTGCAATCCCGTACTCGCTTTACAAATTCTGTGTTAATACAAATACGTCAGAGCAGTAGTAATAAATTAATGTGTAAATTAAGATGGTACTAAGCATTATCTAATGTAAGATGTAATTAATACATAAAAAAAGGTTTGAATATACTACTGTGACCTTAAATCAAAAATAGAAGTCTAAGGAGTACTCTAACATGGCTCTTCAACTGCATCGAAACTAGATCGTTAACTGAAATCAGTCAAGAAAGTGTTGACATCAGTTTCTGGACGCAACTCATAAAAGCCCGTCAATATAACGCACGTTATCGACGCTAACGAAAATTATACTAAAATAAAGTTCTTTCATTTAGTTTATAGTTTCCGCAAACATAGAATACAAGCACCATGCTGACGACTCCGATATGTACGCCGCGTACACTGTCTTGATTAAAAAGGATTTTTCCCACAATATGCGGATGTTTTTCTTGTATAACCTGATTGAAACTCTTCCTTAATCTTTATGTCCTTTTTAAGGCAATCTATGTTAACGTATCGAGTATATTTTAAATGATAGTTACCATGACTTTGCTCGCTGTTGAATTAGTTTTAACTATTTTTGGTTCAGCTTCGCTACATAATCCTTGGCACCTATTTTGCTTTAATTAAAGTTTTTCTAAACCACATAAGCTGTTAAAATAGTCTGCATTCGTTTATCTAATATGCTAACGATTTTTTATCGAAACACTTGTATTGACCTTTTCTATTTTATGGGTGGCAATATAAAATTGAGTTATGATGTAATTGACTTCGTTGAACTGATAATTTAATTTGTCTTCTAAAAATAAATAAAATATTGCATTGTAAATTCACAAATGTTATTCTGTTCAAAAAACTACTGTTCATACTAATTAATTTACTGGATTGGACTGAGTTTATAAAATATTATGTTTTTAAATCTAGCCACGCTATCTCGGACCTAGGTCAACTAGTTAGTGCATTAAAACATTAATATATGTTAGTTTACGTTACAACATGAAGCTGGACGGTATCGCGTAAAAGCTTTGACATTTACTTAAAGTTTAGAATTTCTGTACTGAGGCTTCCTGCTAAAGTAAGTTTTTCTTAAGTTTAGCTTTAATTTAGATTTTTAATCTATATCTAGATTATAAGTACTCTAGACCTACCACATCGAAATCGTTGTTGATAGCTTGTAGATTTTAATAAAACATATCTTTTTGCTTCCATTGAAACTTACTAATCACACTATAGAAGTTGTAACAGGTATTTTAAATCAGACTTAATGATAAAATGAACTGTATTTTCCTAATACATAAATGATCTCAGAGTATTGTAACGTCATTGTTGACTTAAATTTTATATTGTATTTGTTGGCTCGTTTTGATAAATTAGTGTATTTGAATGTTTAATTATAACACGCAATCAGAAATTCATGCGCTGATAAGGTTTTTGACATGGTACATACATGGTAAATATAATTATGAATTATTTCAGTTTATATTAACTATACCTTGAAAAACTTGATTTGTAAGATCATGTTAAGCGATTTTTGCTATTCATTTGCTGTAAGAAACCGGTTTGTTAAGTCAGATACTTAATTTTTACGTGAGTGTTATTGTAACTATTATCGTAATATATTATTATAACGGTTAGAGTTAATAATTTTAAATTATATTGAGTCTATGAGTTTGAAGTATTTACTGTAGATGACGTTAATTATGCTAATTTACTTCTATTTTTTCAACTCAGATAATGTCAAACAACGAGCCAACAAAACAAAAAAAATCATTAGTGAAAGTTCTATTGAAATTATAGAGTAATTGACTACTTTTTGCTATCGACTATTTCAGTCGCTATTTTTGGTTCGACTGTTTTTACTAGTAACTGTTTTCAGTCGCTATTTTCGGTCCGACTGATTTTATTACTATCGACTGTTTCAGTCGTTTACTTTTAGTTACTATGTAGTTTGCTTGTGAATAACTATATATTGGAAATTAATATAGCAGCATTTTGGAACGCTAGTTTTCGAGGGCAAAAAAATTAAATTGTAAATGATAAATAGTAAGATACTTTTGACTGGCATAATAGGTAATACTTTGAACTGGTATAATAGGTAATACTTTGAACTGGTATAATAGGTAATACCTTTTTTTGATTTTTGTCCAAGCGTCTTGTTTGTCGAAACTTTTTTCCTAAAATCTTGAAAATTAAAATTAGGTTCCAAAGGTTTCAGAAATTGCATAGATCCAAAAGATTTGAAGAATTTTTTAGAGTAACATTTGTTAAATTTATTTTAAAAATATTAACCGTAAAGAGGTGAATATAGTATATTAAATATTTGTAATAAATACTTTTTCTGATAGGAAAACTCTACTTTAATATACAACAATTTATTTTGTTGGCTATTAAGAACAGCACAACAGTTTTTATTTGTTAACGAATGGACTATCTTAACAGAATGTGTTCAACTTTTAAAGCCCATTGAAATAATGAACCGAGTTATCTGGTGAAAGATCCAAAGATCCCAACGATGTCTTTAATTATACAGTTCATAAGAGGACTGCAACATTTCATCAAATTCAGGATTTTAACAAGTGAATGCGGAAAAAATGGCAAAATTGTTTATTAGATGTCGTCAATAAAATACTGGCAATTTTAGAAATGAATACGATATGCGGGAAATCCACATTTTTAGATCCTAGATTTAAAAAAGCAGGATTTGGTATTGCAAATAATGCTGAGGCGATACAAAAAGTTATCACAAAAGAGGTATCTTCCATTCTAACTAAAAAAATACAAATATGGTTCCACAATTCGAAATTCAAGACAAAACTACTGACCAAGAATGTATTGATATCTGGAGACATTTTGATAAAAAAAAATGGCTAAAATGAAAGAAGTCTCCAAGTACTGCAGCAACTTTACAGATTTAGCAGTATTTGGAAATTCCATTTATTGGTCGTTTAGAAAACCCATTGGATTTTTGGCAAACCCATAAAATGAAACTACCTGAATTATATGAGTTACACGTAAAATATTCCGCTATACCTGCAACGAGTTTTTTCAAAATCTGGGCAAATAATTAACGATGAAAGAAATCGTCTTACGGGAGAATAGTTGAACGTGATAATATTCACAGTAATTTAAAAATATTTCCGTTCAAAAATAAATAAAGCTTTTATTTAAAAAGGGTTTAGTAGTTATTGTACGATCATTTTTAGGTTCATCATGAATTAGATTTTTCAATGATTAGGTAGGTATACGTTTACATTTTATTTAGTAGTTATGGTTATTGAAAATCTTTAGTTTTTAGGTTTTATTTAAGTTGTATTGTACTATTTATATTTATTATGCTATGTTATTTAAAAATAGCAATTAATATATTAAAACACGATAAAACATTTGTGGTGTTATTATTCCATTTTTTTTTACACATCCACAGAACATTCAGTATAAAAGTAATCCTACTTTCTCTAAAATTATATTATTTATTACATGATAATAGTAATTAGTTTTTTTTCCTTTTCTTTTTTAAACTTATCACGGGAATGAATATATATACATCTCTGTCTCGCTTACACTACCATTGGAGAATATAAAGACATTTAAAATTAACGGCTCCAAGCATTTATCTCCGTCCTTTCCTATCTCACATTTTATACAGACAAGAATACGTACGTACATCTTCGTCTGACATCACGAATGGAAAAAAACAGTCGAACCGTGCTTTTGACTGAAAATGGTAATTACTATTTTCAGTCGCTATTTTTTTGACTATCGACTGTTTTCAGTCGATAGACGCTACTAATACTACTACTAATAATATATATTAATGGTCGCCCAGGGGTCGAAATTTAACCACAATTTATTAATTAATCACGTTTTTTTCCTAAGAGAGTAAAGAGAATCATTCAAAAATGATAATATAGTGTATAGTATGTTCATAGTATTTTCTAGATAAGGGCGGGAAATATAATTGATATATAACATCAACTGAAATAATAAATGCCTGTATATTAAAACATTAAAATCTGAAGGACTAGTACTCACTAACTTTTTTTAAATGGCAGTTAATTTCATTTCAGAGCATCAAATATAAGAATACATGTTTTTATATGAAACCAGAGAATATTTGAATTAAACAATTTTGAACTTTAGTACTAATAATCAGAAGTTATTAAAAAAATAACGAACACAGATAATTTATTTTTTACAATTTAGAAATGCACATTGAAGGAATGTATTTACAATCGTTAAATTAACTATTGATTTTTCAAAATTTGGTCTATAAAGTAAATAATCATAATAATTGATACAAAGTTCAAACAATAAAATGTATAGTCGTATATCTTGTAATATTAATCTTTAAACACCTTAATATTTATCAATGCTTTAAACTGTTTACAAATTTACTGTTAATAATTCATAATATCTTCTATTTGTCCTATGTATTCCGATTATGCAAATTGTGTGAATTGTGTTTCCATATTAACTGCTGCATATTTTCATTACTTCACTTACGTATTCATGTAGTATTTACATATTCATTACTAACCTAAAATATGTATTGCAAAAACAATAAATACACCAGGTTGATTAAAAGAATAATTTCTTTACCTAAATTTTTATATAAAATGTCGTTCTTTGCTTATTTATTCCACTCATCGATTTCACTCTTACAGATAGATCAGAAGTTAATACCACTTATAAGATAGAATAATCAGGATAGAAAAATCTTAATAACCTTTAGAATTATCTCTGGTACAATGATTAATTCTCCAGAGCCATATCAATTTCTATCAGTCATCAAACAAGAACAATTTCTCTTAGCTGTCTGTCTCTATTCACACGATATTAAATTAAATCAAAAGTTGATTTCAAAATTCTAAATATCTTGTAAACAAAGAGGATGGGCGATTCTTGTTACTTTCAAATTTTGTTAATCTATGTTGTATATACTTTCCAATAAAGCCGATAAATTAATTTGTTCTCTACAAAAAAATTTAAAATAAAATTTTTCCTCTTAACTCATAATACTCATAACTCATAATAAGAGTTCCAACAATACGGGAAAAATAACACAGCTTAAAATTAAAGAACTTCATTTAACAATGTTTTAACACATTCACTTTCCATTTTATTAAGATTTAGTTTTTTGTCTTCCGATTCAAAATTGTCGGCTAGCATTTTGCGGTACAAAGTTGCCAGATTTTGATTTTAAAAATTAGTTGATGTACGTACAACAGAAACGATGAATAATTACCGTATAAGAGTTGGAGCTGGAAATGCGTCGGCCATATCCTAAAATATTTGTTTGTATATTTTGTATCACCGATCTGACAGCTATTCCTGGTTGCTTGATTTCGGCGTTTTTAGTTTTATTGGAATTTATTTATTTGTATCTCATACTACACACAAATTTTAGGCTTAAAATTTGTTCCTCGATATAAGCTTTAACCTTGCCAAATTTTATACCTGCAGGTGCCCTCGTTTTCCTCAAAAATGGAGGCAAAAATGTTGGCTATGTCTTTTAATATATAGAGAATACAGTTTTTCATTATAAAGCCTTGAATTTACAAAAACAAAAAAATCAATTAATTGAGAATCATATTTTTTTATTAAGTGGGCCATTATGATCATTAAGATATAATTACAAAGACTGATCTAGTACCTAATAACTTTTTGTTTGCTTATCTATAATGGATGTCTTTAGTCTAAATATACATATGAGTTTTAACATTTAATATAGATATATATCAATTTCACCTATATCTTTACACAAACATACACATTTCCTCATCGTAGACGTAACAATATCAATTAAGGTCTAATTTATAATTGGAAGTGCTTATATATTATATATGAGACCGAAATGGTCTTGAAGGAAGCAGTTTTAGCTGGTGGTAATTTAGATCATTTAACATGTTAATTCTGCAATTTTTTCATATGACGATGTTTATAATTTATTAATGCATATACTTCAAAATGATAATCTGGTATTTAAATTAAAAATAACTTTGGTTCTCAATGAAATCTTGAAATTTCTTTATTTATTTTAAATATAAATGGTACATAATTGTAAGTATTCTAAATAAATATCATAAATAATCTGGTAATCCCCATAATGTTGTTAGTTGTTCGATTCTTAGAATTGCCACATCATTTATGATAATTTACATCGTATTCCCAGAATTTAATTAAAATGCTAACCGCCGTCTGGTGCTGATAAAAAATAATACAACTGGTAATTTGGTTGATGTAATACAAACCAAAACATTATAGCAATCTGTGATTTTTTAAAACTACTGTTGGGAACTATCGATTAAAAACAGTTGAAATAGTCGATAGTCAAAAAAATTTAGCGACTGAAAATAGTAATTACTATTTCAGTCAAATGTACGCTTGGACTGTTTTTCTATTCCTGATAACAGACGGCGATTTACGAGTTGCTTTCCCGTATTACTTTTGAGAGATGAAAAACAACTGAGGTAATTATTTGATTCTTTGTGCAGTAAAGATCGTTTATTTAAATTAATTTTAAATCAGCAAGTGGCATTGTGAAAAAAAGGAATCGAATAATGATCCCAAATATGTTTCATCGCATTGCCATATTTGGAATGTAACAATTACATAATGTAATAAAATTAATGGGTATATTTCTATTTCATTACAATGTGTGCTTATGAATATTTTTTCAACTATGCTGTGAGTGAGACGGAGATATGTACAATTAAAATTCCTTCTGGAACTCTCTTGGTGAAAGAAAAGGAAAGAAATAATTGCTGGATTATATTACGTTCAAAATAACAGTTTTATTTTTAATGATTAAAATAATTTTTAAGATTAATATGAGAAACTTCAATGAAAGTACTTTTAACATTCAAAAGGTTCCCAGGGATTTTAACAATAGGATTAGTAGCCAAGATATCATAAATGCAGTCGCCATTATTTTACTATTTATCAATCAAAATATTGTTCTATTTACTCTATTACATTAGTCTTGAAAAGTAGAGACCCAAAATGCTGCTATATTAATTTACAATATATTGTTGTTTACAATGTTACTTTAAACAAAACATAAAACAATATATAAATTACATATGAATCAATGTAAGCATAAGTTCGATGTTATGTTAAAAATCGTTAAAACGTTAAAAATCAGTTGAATAAATCTAGTCGGACTGAAACTTCTGAATTGAAACAATCGATAGTAAAAAGTCGCTATATCATCCAGGCCGAAAACAGGGCATGAAACACTCGATAGTTCCCATCGCTACTTAAAACCGTATTGTTCGAATAAAGAATTTGGCATATATAATGGACTACTTTTTAAAAACGAAGTAGGTCGATTTTTCGTATATGAATGAATAGGTACTGACTGTACATTGCAAAGAATTTTAAGCAGAATGTCAATATATAAAACTTATATTTTTATGCATCGCTCCATTGCCGTTGAATGCTTTTTCTACTATTGGCTGTCACGATTGAAGTTTGTTTTGCCACTTTTAAACAATGCTTTTTCCAATGTGGAATTTGTCGATGAGCAAATATAAAATTGATTGTGATCGGCCACAGACTAAAACGTAAAATTAAAAAAATGTTCATATGGACTGTTTCAATGCTACGTAAAATATATACACCAACCTGAAAACTTTAACAAAATGATTATTGAATATTAACAGAAATGTGACTGAAATAAAATAAAAAATGCATAAATCACTATTGAGTCAAATTAAAATTACTAATATTGGTGTCGGATAAGCATATTAAATAATATTAGGTGCTTGTATGTTTATTGACCAGCGATATTTATTGCTGAAAATGCAAAATGTCAATGTAAAGCACCCAATTGTTAAATTCGGTGGTTTCAACATTTATCTACATAAAATAACAGTTTTTGCTTTGGTATTGTTGAGTTATTCAGTGTATACAGACGCTAATCATTTTGCACGCTAATTTTTTCCATATTCATTATATTTGTTGTCTAATTTGAACAAATCTGTTGGCAAAACCCATCAAACACTTAACAAAAATAAATGAGTTACTCTTTCAGAAGATGTAATGTGTCACGGAGAGCCATAAAATATTGCTGTTCATATTATGATATCAGCCAGGTGTAGTTTATTACGAGTTATTAAAACTGAATGAAACTGGTATTGCAGATGTCTAGTGGTGTTAATTGAACAAATTGATCCTTGTATTATTGTAAAAAATACTAGCAATAATGACTAACCGACGTAGAGTCATTCTCTTGTATGACAACGCCCGGCCACACGTTGCTTGAGTTGTGAAAAATATACTGTTGCAATTCACGCACACGTTTCACACTCAACGTACGTACCAGACATAATGCCTCCTTGTTTACCACTTGTTCCGATTGATGCACCATGGCTTGTCTAGTACATGGTTTCGGGGTGCTGAAGAAGTACGAAAATGGATCAATAATTGAATCGCTGCCATACCAACAGGAATATGGGAAAAGTCCAAAATTATAAAACATATTTTAATTAATATATATGCACTAAAATGTTATTATCAATAAACGCCTTTTTTAAATAAGAAAATATAGTACAAGCAAGCAACTACTAATATACCATATACATGATAGGTTTTGAAGGAAATCAGTTAATATAGTAAAACGACAGATCAAAATATACGTTTATGTAAAATCAGTTGTCGATGTTTTATACAACTAAACTTACTAAGAACATATTGTGTGAATTTGTAATTATATTTTTTCATTACCCAATATATTTCATTTTATTTGTCATGATAATCGTATAAAATTAAATTCAGTATATTTTATATTTCAGGTAGTAGCACGGCATGTGTTGTGCTTTTAAATCGAGAAAATAGTACGTTATATACAGCTAATATTGGAGATAGTGGCTTTATGGTTGTTAGAAGAGGACGCGTGGTTCGACGTTCCGAAGAACAACAGCATTATTTCAATACACCTTTTCAAGTACGTTTTTATGAAATTATTATGAATATATTAATTAATAAAACTATCTAAGTAATCAAACAGCAGCAAAACTGGTATTGTTTTTACTACACTTGTTTTTGATAATCAATTATTTCTTTGTACTAAGCAATTAGTCATTCCAATGATTTTAAAATAATAAGATAACAATTATCACTCAATTTTTCAAATAATCATTTACTAAGACGAATTCAACTATTAACATTACAATTTATGTTTTTAGCTTTCACTGCCACCACCAGGGTATAGAGCTGATGTGTTGAGCGATCGTCCTGATTCGGCTTCCACCGACAATATACCCGTCGAAGACGGCGACGTTATATTAGTCGCAACGGATGGAGTTTTCGATAATTTGCCACAAAATATAATTTTGAACGAGCTCGTCAAGGTAATTGTCATGATCAAATTATCGTATAAACTTAAGTAATAGAAACTGGTGTTGTTTGGTGTTACAGTGTCAGGGAGAAAGGTGCGCTAATAGACTTCAAATGGTAGCAAATTCTATAGCCTGGATGGCGAGGAGTTTATCTTTCGATGAGACTTTTATCTCACCATTTGCAGAACGCGCATTTGCAAATGGTATCAACACAATCGGTAAGGATTTTTTTCTGTTATGAGCAAAAGGCATAACCAATGTATATAATTACAACAATAGGAATACATTTCAATGAAATCAATTTATTTATTTTAAAAAATGTTTTAATGGAAAATGCTGATCGATTATTCAATTAGAAGGCATCAAAATCACTATACAATTGAGTAAACATACAATACTCCCTATTATTAACTTTTAGAAATCATTACATTTAAAACTTTATTAATATTCTGTTATTCTCAGTTTAAAACAATCTCTTTATTCAGTTTGTAAACTTCATTATAATTATAGATCAATAAATTCATATTATTTATCTGATTGAACTGAAACAGTTAGACATTACAACATTATTATTATTATCAATGGATTATCATATAATAGGGATTATATTTAGTTGGTTAGTGAACATAACTACATATTTTTGCAAGTTAATTTATTCATATAAACATCAATACTAATCATTGATTATCAGTTTGATCAATGACATTTTACTATTTTTCTAGGAAAAACTATTCGTCGTCTGAGATTTCTGGAGGAAAATCCTCCCCAAGTGATCTTTAGTTTTGTACCATCGGCGCAGATCGGTACAAAACGGACAAAGCTCAGCCATAGGCTATCCACGGTTGTTGTAATAAAAACAACGTTTTTTAATTTCCTTCTCCAGTAGCGTTAATTAGCGGATTATGTCGAATTAATGGATTGGCTAGGTTCATGCTGCTCATGGTGAACGATTCCGTTGTAATATCACCTAACGCTTAGCATCAGTTTCTTTATTGTACATCCACTTTTCATTGCACTTAATCATTTGTTTCAAAAGTAATTCGATTTCGTTCCGTTTGAGCAGCGATTTACAAATGGAAACTAGGTCCGTTACATTATTCCTCCTATTAATCCTGTCAAACAATATAACTATATATATCGAACATAGAGTGCAAGTATCGAGCTTCTGTTGGTATCCAGAAGTATGTATCTGTTTGAACATTTCCGTAGCGATACCCCGAGATGAAATATGTCTACTTTGATATTTTAAATAATTTCTTCAAAGGCGTCCAATAAGTCACTCATCACCATAAACACCACATAATAGTATATTTTGTTCAATATGTATTACTTGGTATATGGAGTTTTGAAGCTATCTATTAGGAAAAACCAGATTTACTTTTTTCTTAAACTTAGAGGCCTAATGACGGAACTAGGATTAAACGATGAGTTAAGAACACTTCTAAATTTTTGTTTTGAGGTTAGGGATTTATTGACGTTGCCTGTTTAGACAATAAAAACTTAGTATCTGTTGCCTTGAAAAATTTGCAGTTTACGAGAACTTAAAATGGTCTTATCACTGACGCAGAGAAAAATAAGCAAATCATAGTCAGGCGATTATTCTCGTAAAAACATATATTTTTCAATGCGTCGCATATAGGAGATGAAACATTTACATTTAATTTATACAATTAAGTTTAAGCATTGGGGCAAAAAAGTTTTACCAAGTAGTAGTAATAATAAAACTAACGTTGAAAGAACAATATCCTAATTAATGTATTTGAACCAAATTAAGCAAAAATGCTCAAAGTGATTATACAATGTACATGTAGCCCACGCTTTTCCAATCAGACACCTTCTGATTTTCGTAGCTACAGTCAATTAAATATGGTCTAGTTCAGTAGAACCCCAATTTTAATAAATATTTTCAAGTTAGCTTATGACTTGGAATAAAACCTATATCTAATGGATTGCATTGTTGCAAAAACAACAATTTTGTTATAGCAAACTGTCATCAATTGTTTCGCTGTCACATCGGCATTGTTGGTGGTTACCAAATATTTATGGGTGCGTTCGGAAATGTATTTTGTGATGTTCAAATTATTGCATAACAATTTAAACTTCCGGTCATTATCTCAGTACTGATTGTTTTCATACAAATGTGGGTATTTTTTGATAGGTACATATATTGATTAGATAACGTGAAAATCAACTGAAAAATAATTACATATATGTCAAGTATGATGTAACTATGTGTATAGTAATCTAACTGCTGTCAAGTAATGATTATCAAGCATAAGGCTGAAATATGTAGTGACTGTATAAATTATTATTATTATTTATGTACACTGTATTAATTACAAACTTAGTGTGAGAAAACTTACATTTAATATTAACAATACCAAGGAGAAGACGACCTTAACTTACTAACAGTGCTAACCGCACTGATAACCAACAAAACATAAAATGATAATAGTCGTGTTGGTATGTGAGCGACTGGAAATGAAGTGGATGTGGGCTTAAGACTGCAACGAGTTCGTGCGCATCATATACAACAGCGAGTACGACACAATAAAATTGAGCAGTTCCGCAGGCGCAGTGTTCCACTACGATCCGGAAATAATAGTTCGGCAATGGTTATGTTGTTCCGACGGTATTAAGTGAAATGGCCACAATTGGTCCCAGCACCAGATGTACTACGTTCGTTAGTTGAGATGGGAAATAATTCTAAGTTCACCTTGTTATCTAGTAATTAATAATCAATTCACTAAATTAATTAACTGTTTTTATATATAGCAGAATACATAGTAACTTTCTCTTGTGTTACTTCAATATAAAATTAATAGTCTTGTTCTCCTTCAGTTGTTTATAACAAACATTTACTTTTAATCTTTATTATTAGTTATTAAATTATTTATTTTTAAATTTTAAGAGCTCAATACTCATTCATTATTCCCTGCTTTATGTTAACAAAAATACCTCAAGATAATCTCCAATATGATTAAGACTTGTAATATTATTTATCTATAAATTCTATTTAATTTTTTAACTTTTCTTTTTTTTACAATTTCTTTTACGACCGTAAACTCAAAACAAGCCTATCACAGAATGTTCTAATGATCCTATGCATTTATCAACATTTATAATGCTTTGAAGTCGAAATTCATGCTGTGAAATATGAATGGATTTTAGAAAATAAATTATTAAGAAATAAATCTTTGACAAATGTTTTATGTCATACTACTTGGTATAAATGATGTCATGTTATCTTTTATTTAATTCACTTTCTGTATATTATATACTTTTGTATCATTTACACCAGTAGATATTATTATTTTTAGGCAATTACCGTTTATTATGTGTATACTTCTAAAGAGAAACGAATAATTCGCATTAAACAAATATTCATCATGTTTGTGATTTCACATATTTACTTTATTTCCAGTGTAAATATTTTGGTAATCTTCTGGACTTTGATAATACGAACGATTTTTATTGTGTAACAATGTCAAGTTTATATTTGAATGTCTCCGATACAAAAACATATACATCATATAGATATAGATCATACTAGAGAACATTAAACTTTTTGTTAAAAATACGCTAGTGGAATTGCTAAAATATTTCAACATAGGTGGTATTTTATTAGCTTATTATATGACGCATAGGCTTTTATATCGAAACCCCGCCAGCTATAATGGCTAATTAAAATTTACATTCCGTTAATTTAATCAACATCCTTAACAAGAACTATTAATCAAACGCCTATGTTATTATTTTTCTGTGGTTTCCTTATGATTTTGTTTTGATGGATCTTTGTTATTCTCCGACTTCGATAAAGTCTCCTCATTTCCTCAGAATAATACAGTGTCTTTAGCCTCTGTGTATAATAATTAACTATTAACTTTTTTGTTAACTGGGTGATAATATATCGACATTAAAATTGGTAAGTTTATAGGGACTTTAATTTTCTGTATTATTCATGATCTTTTGGATTTGTTCAATGAGAAATTTTTATATTTATGAAATATAATGAAATATAATAATTTAACCAAACGCTATTGCAATTATCCAGTTATTAATCTTAAATGCCAATCTATTTTGGTTATTAAATAAAATGCTTACCCTAATGATAATTAGGCACATTTAAAAAACAATATAATTTTTATAATCTGTATATTTAAGGTCATACTAATTGTATTATGCCAATTAAAGAAATATGTTGATATTGTATGGTAACTAATATTAAATAACCATTTAAATAATTACCTAAATTAGATAATTAGAAATATTAATAATTAATAGATTTTAGTTCACAAACACTTTATGATTGCATACTGTTCTTAATAATATAGCTTTAATGGTTCCATTCATTATGGCATGGTCTTTGTATTAATTATTTTTATTTGGATAAATTATGTTATGTATAAAGTGAAGCTTCTAATTAGTCTAATTTTTCACTTTTTTGCTAGTTTTTTCGGTATTTTAAAAGTATCACAAGGCAGTAAGTATTATATTTCATGAAGTATTGACTATTATTTGATATATATATCACAATCTAGCGGTTATATCTTTGAACATCGCATATTACAAACTAACGTGTAAATGGTATATCAGAATTATGTTGATTTTTTTCGCCATTTAAAATCTTTTAACAATGGAAAATACTACGGTAACAGTAACAAAGTAATTCCAAGAATTTATTGAAACATTTGCTAACAAATTACACAGTCCGTTATTTAAGTAAATTTAGCAGTTAGTTTATTGTAACGTCATACCTGTACTGGTCTGATGGTTAAGGAAATAAAATTAGCAAATATATCGGTAATATGCCTTAGATTTGAGAATTTTAAATATAAAACTTACTAATAATTTTTAATTTATTTCAGGTGGAAAACCGGACGATATCACCGTAATCCTAGCAACAGTTGCAATATAGTTCAGCGTTTATCAGCACGCGGGCAAAACAATTCAGAACTCTCATTGTTTCATTCTTTAATCATTTCATCTGATTTATATTGTTATTTATAGTTTTCGTCAACATTTTTTCCTTCGCATCGCATCATTTTAATCGTTCCCAATTTTTTTTATCGTTAATTGTACCTTAATAGCCTCAAAGGTTATTTATTTTAATTGTCGGCTTCATTCGATTTACGAATTTTAAAGTGTGAAAAACCAATCAGTAATTCCAAAGGTGGTTTCCTCAGTATTTAACTGATTGAAATAAATGCAATATTTTAAGTTTTATTACGGGATTAACTCAAATTGTGTATCAGTATACAAAATAAATCTGCGAGTATACGATTGGTTTTTGACAAAACATTGTTAGTAATTTTAATTGTACCTGAGACTCACTCGCGATGTAGAACTTAAATAATGCGTGATTGTCCTGGCTACTTATAAATATTCATTTAAAGGCTGTTAAATTAGTAGTTATAGTTGGTTACCTTTATTTTTCTATACTTTACCTTAATGTAGTAATTTAGTTAATAAAAATATTACGAATCAAAGTTCACACCTGAAGAGTCCTATATTATTCCAGCAATTCTTTGTTTAGGTAGGTCATAAATTTAGAATAATTGTTACCCCAAACTGCTTGAAAAGTTCAAATCAGTAACTCAGGTACATTAATATGCTTATTTTACCTAATATTTAGGTTTTAAGCCCTTTTAAGTTGAGAACTAAAACTACATGATCACTTTTCCTTGCAACTGTGAGTGCCGAATAGTTGAATAAATAGTTGTTATTGATTTTTGTTGATACTTTTTCTCTGTATTCCTTCACCTGTCACAAACAACATAAAATATCTCTTAATATACATACTTGAAATGTTAAATAAATTAACTGAAATGTTAGGACGTTGAGTAATTTCTAAGTATTTTTATGTGGAAATTAACATATTATAATATCTATATTATATCATAGTCTTTTACGATTAAAGCCAGTATTTTTAACAAACAAATTACGGTATAGAGCGATGAAAAAGAAAAGGTAAGCGTCCGTAGGCGCATGTTGTTTCTAATAAAACTTGGTCAGTCTCTTACTAATAATTATTTACTCTTCAACATTCATTTTTATTGAATAAAGAAATTAGTAAAATATCTATTAATAAACCTCTAATGACACAATACTCGACATATTTGACATTTAAGTAATGTTATTTATACTTTGGTAATATACTTAAGAAAGCATGAACTTTGTTACCTATATGCCACAGTCCTCTGAAGGCAACATCTATAGTTTTTTCAATATATTGAATATAGGGTTTTTCAATTGGAACGGATCGATGTTGGAAAGGGATTAAACCAGTTATGTGAGGTATTAATTTAATTATATTTATGTTTATGCCCCGTTTCACTTCCGCAAGTGGTAGAGGTGTGGCCCTCAAATTTTTTAGTTATCGTATGTAGTGCCGGCGGTGGAATTATTTGTATATGTCCATATTATTTAATTAGCTCCAAAAAAATCGATCATTGTTTCGCAGCGTTCGCCGTAGACGGAATGAAAAAGTAAGATTCAATGCCGCCACCAAACCAACACCTATACTGAACAGTAAATTATTGTTAATGTGTTGCCATCTTTTCGAACTTTCGTAGATTAGCATCGTTCTATACCCGGCAATCACGCCAGTAACCTCCCTATACTCGCGCACGGTCTTCTGGACCAGCGTTGGTTTTGCAAAATTATTGGAGCCAACTCTAGTTTCCAATTAGCAATTATCAATGTGCTTTCATAATTTGACTTGTTTGAATTGCTTAGGAAACATTTGTTATATATCTAGTTTAATATTAAATAATTTTTAAGTTAAGTTTAATTTTAATTAAGTTTTTTTGAAAGTTTTATTTTAATTGCATGAGGGACTATGTTAAACAGTTTTTAGAATAAATTTAGATCATACATGATAATTTCAAAATTTAATAACAACATTTAGGAATATAATTTATTGTGTTCATAAGTTTATTAAAGAGGTAGTAACACTTCAATTATATATTGTCCCTATCAATTCATTATAATACAAGATCAATAATGGGCAAATATTTTTATAAGAATTTTATATTACTTACTTATTACTTAACCGAAAAAATAAACAGTTATAATTTTATACTACAAAATTAATATTTAATGGTTATTTTCATTCTGTTGATTATCTTGGTTTCCCCAATCAAATCCTCCAGGATTATCCTCTGGCAATCTTTGGTAATCAGAATTTTCAGGCATTTCATCAAAAAGAACTTTTCTAGTCATGTAAGAAAAATACATTTATTTATTATTAACTTACTTAATCTTATTTTACTTACAGTATTGTTGGAGTTTTCAATATTCTAAAACCACCTCTTTGTTTAGGGAAAACATCTTCCAAGAAATAATATAAATGACCTACAGTCATGCCCATTAAATCAACATATACTGCATTTCCTAATAAAACTGAAAATGCCACTAAAACCCATGGTAAATATGGTGCCTGTAATATATAAAATATATGAATATTATATTAAATATAAAGCTAATTACTTTTCCTTAACTTACATAGAAATTTAATACTCCAAAGAAATTCATTCTCAAATATAAATTTCGCCTTGACCAAATATAGACTAACATAATAGTAAATGCATGACCTAAGTATAACAAATTGGCAAAAAAAGCAAAAATCTGTACTCAGGTTAAAGAATACATACTTTTTGTAATATAAAATAATATTGTAATATATTTAAAAAGGATACAATCATTAAAGTACCACCAAATAAAAACATCAACAAAAAATCAGATGATCTATTTCTAAAAGAACCTTCTTCCAACATTCTGCAATACTTATAAGTAAATATCATCGTAAAAAAGAAGTTGAATCCAAAAGATCCAAAAAATAAAAAGGTTGTTATTAGTCTCCATATTTGACCTTTTAGAATTAATATTGGATTAAAGTATAATTGGAATGGTGATGCCAAGTCCAATTGCTAAAATAAAATAACATATTGTCATATAGAATTTTAAAAAAAATGTCATATCAAATTATTTTCTGATAAGAACGGTAACTTCAATAACATAATTAGCCTATTCTTGTACTTACTACAGCTAATGTTGTAATTACACAGGCTGTTGTATAAATCCTAGTTATAGGGGGTGTATTCATATATTCATTTCTTAATGTTTGATAAGCCATTTTTCTTGCATTAATATTAAATCTATCAACTATGAGTATCAGCCATAATCAAGGCATAATGAGTTAGTATTTCAAATTAAACATATCTTAACAATTACAATTGGCCACATCAGAATATAACTTAATAATTATGCCAAAATAACGTCATATGCTGATGATAACAAACAAGACACTAGTGACAGAAAATAGACATGCGCAATTTATTAGCTTATTATATATGAATCTTCAGAATTCATATTAAATAGATTATCCTCACATTTTCAAACATTCTTGTTATTTTTAGTATAAAAATGATATCCGTAGATAATTACTATTACCTCTAAAATGTATTAGTGTGTATATTAAGCAATGTATTTAAAAAATAATCATATATAAATTATTAGTGGATTTACGGAAAAGAGGGATGGAACCTTTTTCTATGGATGGAACCGGTTGGATAAACAGCTGATTGTCAAATTAGGGAGTTTTGAAAATATCTAGAGTAATATTTTATTTTCTCATAAGGCTATAAATTGTATATTAAACCAATACAATATATAATCTTATTAGAGTGTAAAGTTGTAGTTTATTATTCAACAATGGTATTGACTAAAGAATATAGAATATGTATGCCTCTAACCGTTGAAGAAGTAAGTAAAGGTTATTTATAAAAAATCAATGTTTTTTTCTCTAAATATAGAGAATTTTTTAATATATTTTCATTAATATTATTATTTTTATATGTATAATTATTGAGAATTTTACATCTAGTATCATATTGGACAACTATATATGATTGCTAGACATAGTTTGGAACAATCAGGCGATGGGGAAGGTGTTGAAGTTACTGAAAACAAGGAAATAGATGACCCAAAGTATGGAAAAGGTCAATACACTGAAAAAAGAATTCACTTATCAAAGTATGTAATTCCATTTATTTCAAATCATTGTTTTACAGTTATTAAAATATTTTTAGTCGTTTACCCTACTGGGTCCAAGCAATAATACCAAAAATATTTTATGTTACTGAGAAAGCCTGGAATTATTATCCTTTTACAATCACAGATTATACTGTAAGTAATTTTTTTATCTATAGTAATACATTTTTAAGGAGTTATAGTTGATCACTAATGACTATTCCTTTTATTGTCATTTTATTAAGTTTTATCTTAATAGTGTTAATATAATTAATAAACATTAAGTTAACATATTTTGTTTTAGTGTTCTTTTATTCCTAGATTTCATATAACTATACAAACCAAATATGAAAATAACAATGGTACAACAGATAATGTAAGTATCTGACATATATTCTTTCTTAATTTTTTAAAAAATTTAATGCCTAAAATAAAGTCAGGTTTGTTTGAACACCAATAACTCGAGAACGGCTGCACCGATTTTAATGGTTGTTTATTTCTTGGTTTTGTCCCTATCCCAAATACCAGAATAACTATTAAAAACATTGGAAAATTGATTTAAAAAAATAAAAAAAAAGATTTTCAACAATATTGCATTGACATGTACGTTTAAATTGAAACAGAGCATATTCATTTACGCGATACAATTAGCTCCGAAAGAGGTGCAGCTAATGTTGGTCGATTGTTGTTAGCCCACATCACATACGTGTATATGTTCGTCATTATAGTCGGCCAGACCCATTCATTGCATTTATGTATAATCCTAAATGGCAAGGAAGGGTATCAACTGTATCGGCGATGATCACCCGTTGATAACGGTACAACTGTTACAACAAAAGTGACAGGAAACGATTTCGTGGTTTACAACAGTTGGGTCGTTCCATATTCGCCACTTCTTTCAAAAACATTCAAGGCATATATTAACGTTGTGTATTGCAATTCGGTGAAGTCCATTAAATACATTTGCAAATATGTCAGGAAAGGCAGCGATATAGCCGTTTTTGGCATCCAAACAACCAATACCAACGATGAAATTACGCTCTATCAAGTTGGTAGATATATGAACTGCAATGAGGCAATTTGGCGTGTATTCTCATTCCTTATTCACGAACGCCATTCCTGTCCTACATTTGGCGGTGCATTTGGAGAACGGTTAGAGTATATTTCATAGCGTCGACTGCTGCTCAACGTGCTGAAACACCTCCAGCGACAACGTTAACCAGTTTTTTTACTGCCAAAGCGAACCGTGCTCACGAATGTTACTCGGAGATGCCACGTTATTACAGCGTCGCCTAGGGGTCCTGCTGTTGGTCGTATTTACACAGTTCGTTCAAAGAATGATGAATGTTTCTATTTACAGTTGTTGCTGGTAAATGTTCGTGGGCTGATCTCATTTGAATCACTACGAACTGGTAATGTGTGCAGCATGTTAAGAGCTCAATTTGTTTGAAAACGATACTCATTGGGACATGACAATCTGTTATGCAATTATTTCTGCATCTCGAGATGCGAGATTCGAAATTGCGGTAGCAGTTGCTTCTTCTGGATTAACGGCCATATTGTTATTCAGCGTTAAAATTGCCATTAAATCTTCAGACTACTGAACAACCGACATATAACATCGCAAAAACACTCTGCAATTGCAAACATTTTGGTAGCCTAAAGAATCATCATCTGGGACGAATGCATAATGGCGCACAAACGCGCATTGGAAGCTCTTGATCGAACCTTAAAAGATCTTCGCAATGACGCGAACTTCAATTGATAGCAAACATGAGAGTTGCATTGTTGAACGACCCATATGCTGAATATTTCTCCAAGCTATTGCTGACTATCGGTAATATAGGACCGTGTTCCTGTCGATGAATCGAACAGATTGATTTCATTTCCTTAGAATTTTTGCAATCTCTCAAAGATCTCATCAGCAAAGTATTTCCGAACATCATTGCTAAAACTTTATAGTTCAAAATCAAATCGTTGGTACTCTGCATTTATTCAAATCTATTGACTATGTAACAGACGATGACGAAGCCACTAATTATCCAACTGAATGTTTAAAATCTTTATGCTGCTTACCACCGCACAATTTACAACTGAAGGCAAGCTCGGTAATCATACTTCAAAATCTAAACCATCAAAACTATGCAATGGAACGTGCTTGGTGATAAGAAAACTGATGAGTAATATGATTCACGCGACGATACTTAAAGGAAAATTTAAAGTTGAGTTAGTTCTCATTTCGAGGATTCCGATGATCCCATAGGATATGCCCTTTGAGTTTAAACAAATTCTGTTCCCGATTCCTCTTGCTTTCGCCATGACGATTAACAAATCACAAGGGCAGTCCTTAATAGTTATTTATTACATATTTTTTGTAGTGCTTAAATTTAACACCTGAACAATTAGCTGAAAGAATTGTAGAACACATTGATATTGCTTATGATGAAGTATCAGCAAAACATTATAAAGAAGAGGAAGATCCAAGGTATTTTCAATCTAAGAAAACGAATAGGGGTCCTTTGGTGGATGGATGGAGAACTAATTTCCAGCCAATTATGTGCAGTTATAAATTAGTTAATGCTTATTTTGAAGTATTTGGCCTGCAAACAAAAGTAGAGGATTTTATTCACTCTGTAAGTGATAATTTGATTTACATACATGTTATGTTAAAGTAGTATTTTGGGTTTCCATCTGCATTTGGTTCTTAAAAGAACTTTGGCAGAAATTCTGGTCTTGCATTCTTGTCCTTTGATCCTTGTCCATTGATTAAACTCAGTTCAGAAGTTCAGGGATTCTGTCAAAACATCATCAAGACACCAAAGGTATTTTTCAAAGAACCAAACACAAAAGGAAGTCTATTGGACTATTGCAACATATAGCACTCACTGAAAGATCAGAAATAACTATATATACTATGTATATTCTTACTATTCCTAATTTTTATAATTATTGAAAATATTTTTACTGTCAGAATTCTGTGTCATATTAATTCATAATATTGAAAGATCATTGCTACTAATTATGCTATATTCTATTCATAAATATTTGTTTAAGTGTGGTTTAAAAATCGCTAGATTAAATGGTGGTGATTTTAGATTTTACAAGTTTATTTTTATTTTTTACATATTTATTTTTATTTCTTATCATTTTTAATAGCCGAAGAAACCATAATAATACAATTAAAATGTATTGTTTATCAGTTTATTCCATATTTCACTTTTAATTCGTTAGTTAATCATACTCGAAATAACCTTATTTGATGGATCAAGGAAATAATGGAAGAATAAAATTCCAAACTGAAGAAGGGAATCATATGGTAGTTAGAAATAATTACAGGTCAATATCATATTCAAGAATAATTTGATATAATAACATATTTTACTCTACAACTATCCAGAATTCTAAACATTAACAAACTTATATAATATTAAATAATTATGTCATTCATTATATGATGAATATATAATGAAATAATTTTGTTTTTATATGTATTAAAAAAAGTCACTTTCATATGCAAATAGCAATTACTAAGAAAAATACGAAAATCATATATTTTCCACGTATTATTCCATATTATTCCACGTTTTTCTGTATTTTTTACATTAATATTTAAGTTAATTTTAAAATTAAAATAATAATGTCTTTTAATTTTCAGTGCATTCGTGAAGTACTTCTTTTAGGACATAGACAAGCATTTACCTGGATGGATGAATGGATTGATATGACAATGGAAGATGTTAGAAAATATGAATCTCAGCTTCAACAACAAACAAATTCTTTGTTACAACAAACTGTCTCAAGTGCTTCTGAAAAAACAGAAAATACCACTGATGGAGTAGACACAGCTGGTCTGAGTTTACCATCATCTCCAAGAACACCAAAGAGTCCTGCCAAAAAGGGTTATTTCAATTGGTTTTAACGCATGTAATCCTTTTATAGTTATTGAATAGTTATTGTCATGTAATTTGCTGCACTTCCAATAAATTGTTTCCCATAATCTTGGCTTATGAGTGAGATATTTAATAATTGGGTGAACGTTGTTTGCGAATTATGTAACGTTGATTCAAATTATATGTACATTTTGTTATTTGTTTTAGTTTAATAGTGACTTTATATTTTGTATTTGTCCAAATGGTATTGGTTAAACAATAAAGCTATTTTTAAATATTTTATATGTTAAAGATTTGTTTTTGAGACATTTTCAGCTTTTATAATTTATATCCTTGTAATAAATATATTATTTATTTTTTGAATATATATTGTATTGATAATCTGCATTAAAACTGTATAAGTAAGTAAGTAAAAGCGTGTATTAAGGGAACAAAGTTCTTAAATCATGTATATTTATTCTTGATATATTTTTTAGTGCATCTGCATGATTTCAAATAACTGAATTTAGTATTTTGTAAATATACATTTCTAGTATATATTTGAATTATTTATTTGATTTTAAAATGTGTTCTTGAATTAGAGTTAAGCCGTTTAGTCGCGTAACAAAAGTCTATATGTAATATAATTTATTCAATCCACCAAACTGTCGTAAGTTGGTTTTTTTTAATGATTGGGCTATACTCATGTTCTATTTACTTTGATTTGACATCAGTTTTCTAAAGTTTCTTAAATAAAATAAACATCATGTATATCACAGTTTAATGCAAAATCATTTTTGTGAAAACCTATGGATTGTATCGAAAATCACGGGAATGTTACAAATATTGCATAAAAAGAAACACTTTGTTACCCAGTTTCCTTGCCAGTAGATTCTACAAAGGCTTTTTCGCCAACTGGACGTGATTTTAATGTATATATTTGTAACTCCAAAATATCTAATAGTGTTGTTACCAAAATCGTAATTCAACAATCGGTAACCGTATACAATATGGATGATGTAGCTGTCTACATTTCTCTGATATTTTTATTTTGGGCATTAAAAAGGTGATTTTGTATAGTGCCCTGCTTTTCATTCCCTTCTATAATCATTGGTTGTTCCTCTAATTCTAATATATAAATAATATTTGGCATTCAACTGTTTTCTTCAAACCGCGAAAGCCTTTCACAATGACGATTATATAAAATATTAAATGCTTCGATTATGACTTAAATGTCTTTGGCACATAGGCGGCCATGGTTTATCGGAATTAAAAAAAAATACATGTAGCACAATAAAAGCATCTAAAAACTTTTCTTCTCATTTCAAAATTGAAATAATTTAATTAGATTATCCATTAAAGCTTAAAATCAGTCTAGAAAATAATTCTTTAAATAAGATAAAAATTTCTAATATATATATATATATATATATGACATATTCTCTATACATTAATAATTGGTTGTAGGCAATTAATTTTTAATGTAAAATGGTCAATGGTCAAGCGTTTGCGAAACCAGGATAGACGTTGATGATTTAATTTCAATTTAATTATGAGCAACTAGAAAAATTACACCAAACAAATAAAATAAAACGGCTTGTATTGAATAATAATAAAATATAACTAGAAAAGTAGAAAATAAGAAGGTGGTACCAAACATTTAGGAAATTGAGCGGCAAGGCTAAATCTACCAAACACAACATTTTGGATGGTGGATGGAACTTTCCTCGTTCCTCAATCACTGTTTATTATTACTCTAATTAAAAATGCCCAAGCCAGACAGAATTGATTGCGTCTCTAATCAGTTAATACGAACAGGCCCGAGATAATGGAAGCCTCCTTTTGCCAGTAAAATTCAATAGACAGGCAAGAATTTTTACTGTTAAATATTAAGTTGTTGCGGTTTTTACTGAAAATATTTTTGGCGTGTTGCAGCTGCACTGAATATGGACACGGTTATATGAACACAAATATATGAAATGTATAAAATAATAATTAGGTTTTATTAGTCATAACATTTATTAATAATTTATTGCAGGTATATTGAATTATAATATATTAAAACAGGAATGATTAATAACACATTTGGTTTGAATGAACTCGATCAGACACATTGAAGAAGAATTTAACAAATGATGAAATTGTGAACAAATGTTTTGTAAGTGAACAAACTTACTTATTCGCTTGAATGAAACTTTATGAATATGGAATTATGATTCAGTGCTGACAATTTCCAAGACAGAGTGATGAGAGTGGAAACAACTAAAGGTTACTATATAATTAATATACGATAACTATACGAAATCTTATTGTAGAGTGTGAAAGATTTATGTGAACAGATATGTGTGTAATTTGTTCAGAATATACATGAGCATTTGATTAAAATGTGTGAGGAGAGAAAGAATACTATTTTGCAGATATGGCAAATACATTAGGGATAATGCAGTGATTAAATCTAGTTTTATCAAGAAAGATGTATTCAGGTAGTAACAGAACAAATTAATGAGAAATACAGTGATACCAAAATGACAAAGAAACACTGTAAAAACTAAAAGGTAAATATGATCTCTAATGAAAGTAAAATACATTGCTTGGATATAACTGTTAATTAGGTAGATATATGGGGATATCACTTCATAAAAAATGCGCCTAGAACTCATACTCATAGGTGGTATGGAAAAGAGTTAAATGTAAATATAATAAAACACAACCCTAACCTACAAACTACTATAACGTTGTATTTAATTGTAGTTTTAAGTTTTCGATAATATATGTAATAAATAAATTATATTTAAAAACAATATTTTTTTCCAAAACACAGCATTAAGGATTGCCCTAGAAGACTTCTTGCCCTACCAGTCCGATTAACAGTTTACTTTGCGAGGCGGAGATTTCTTCCTTAAATTATCGACGGGAACTCTTGTTACCAAAATATGCAGGCTCTTTAAGATTCAAATCAAGACTATCTCAATATGGGCTATTTTTTCCTACCAGTTGCAGTGCCATTATGATAGGGAGAATATATAAAGGGTCTCGCCATTACTTCCAGAGAATTTATAATAGTTTATCATTAGATATTACTACTGCCTATAGATTAATAAATAGAATGCTTTCCTGGCAGAATGCGCCTATAGCCATTGATTTCTCGATGAGGTTTCTTCCCAAGGATGGTCTCAGATCTTTTAGCACACGCACCCTCTTTAAACAAATTTTTTCCGAAACATATTTTAATCATCTCTTGATTTACACAAATGGATTTAAGAGAAATGAATATACGGGAGCTGTATATACTCCAACATTAAAGGAAGAGCATTTTAAATTGCCATCTTTGGCAAGCATTATTACTGCGGAATTGCTAGTCATCTATAAAGCCCTGAAATGCATTGAAAACTAGATGTGACCTCGGTGGTGATTGTCACTGATCCCATGAGCACTCTAGAGAGTTTTGGATCAGTACAGACACATCATTCACTGATAATGTGCATCCGAAGATGTCATCAGAAAAAAAGTGTAGTGTTATTTAGTCAGTGTTATTAACTGAAGTGGTTCTGGAGACGTATTAGAGGTAATTCTAAAGGTTGTTAAGATTTTTCTGCAAAATTTAGTGGTAGTGACTTCTAAGTTTCAGGTTTCATTTGTAAATGCATTAACAAAACACTAACTGAATATTGCAGGTAATTAATACGTTAATTTGTGCATCAAGACTTAAAACGAATATTAAAATATATTCGTAGAATTTTAATTCCTCATTTGCTTGTTGGTTGTTAGTTTCCACGTGGGACATAAGATAAAGTAAATAACAATATAATTTTATTTAAAAATTTAGTTAAAGAAATTATATATTTAATCAGCCTGGTGTATTTATTGTTTTTGTAAATATATATATTGTAATATATATTTTGGGTAAGAATTATGGATAAAAAATAAATAAAGATAAATAGATAAATAAAGTAATGAAAATATGCAGGAATTAAAATGAAACCAACTACATAATTTGCATAGATGAACACATCGAACAAATAGAAGAAATTATGAATTATTAACAGTACATTTGTAAACATTTTAAAGCATTAATAAATATTAAGGTGTTTAATGACTAATGCAATAAGATATGTGTATGTAACTATTTGACATTTTATTCTTTCAGTCTTGTATCAAATAGTTTGAGTATTTACTTTATGGACCTAAGTTTTGGAAAATCAATAATTAATTTAATGATTGTAAATACACTCTTTTAATTTACATTTCCAAATTGTAAAAATAAATTACCTAATTGTGGTCTGTACTGTTTTAATTCTTGAGAAAGTTTGCATATATTTTGATATGTTTTAATATATAAATATTTATTATTTAAATTAAACTTATGTTGCAAATACATTACTGATCTTATATAGAAAATGCAGTGAAAACAAGTTTTAGTAAGATATCATTTTTAAATTAGTCCTTATACTCCATTATGAGAGAAATATGATTAATTTAATACATTGTGGTCCAATTTCGGGCATGGCGATTACTAGTATAAAATCAATTGTGATATATAAGAAAAAACAAAATTGTTTAAATATTATATATATATATATATATATATATATATATATATATATATATATATATATATATATATATATATATATATATATATATATATATATATAATATTTAAACAATTTTGTTTTTTCTTTGATGTCGAGGATCGGATTCGGCAATCTACGTGCGTGAGCACTTTCTTTAACTTTGGTGATCCTTTGTGATAGTGACATTTCAAAATATGTGCTCTTTTTTTGTCGATTTTTTGTGATAGTGGCACTTTACTGCTAAGTACGCGAGTACTTTTCTCACTTTGATTAATTACAATTTACTTTACTGCTAAGTGTGCGAGAACTTTTCTCACTTTGATTAATTACAATATATAATGCCGAGGAGAAATCGACCTGACTTAGGTCATCGCAGTCAAATGTGACGAACAGCTACCTCACGTGCTAACCGCACTGATGGCCAGAGAGAGACAGATCATAGAATGCAACGAGTTCGTGCACATCAAACACAACAACAGCGAGTACGACATAATGAAATTGAGCGATTCCGCAGATACAGTGCTCCTGTGATTCTGGAACGAGCTGCATTCCACTATGATGCGGCAATAGATTATTGTGCCGACAAATCGGTAACAATTGGGGAAATGTTAAAATACAGTGGTGAATCTACTGGATTATGTTGTGCTGGAGGCAAAGTAAAATTGCCACAATTGGTCCCACCACCAGATTCTTTACGCTCTTTAGTTTCTGGGATTGGAAATGATTCGAAGCACCTTTTGGCCAACATTCAGAAATATAACAGCTGTTTCCAGATGACATTATTTGGCGCTACACATATTATACAGGACAATTTCATGCCTACTTTCCTACAGTTGACCCAAAATTGCATGCAGTAGTTACACATGATACATGGACCTTGCGGAGTTTTCAACTACAATTCACCTAACCCTAACGGAAAATGATGGATACCCATTCTATCGTCGGCAATCAGTTGCGAACAATGGGCGATTGGTAGTTCTGAATGTAAGAGGACAAAATGTTGATGTAGACAATCGTTGGATCATGCCATACTCGCTAATATTATCCAAAACTTTTGAGACTCACATCAATGTTGAATAACGTAACTCTGTGAAGTCGATAAAGTACATACGTAAATATGTTAACAAGGGTAGCGATATGGCCGTCTTCGCTGTAACCAATGCAAATGACAAAATATCACAGTACCAGATGGGTCATTTCTACAGTAGTTCATTTGGCAGTCCATTTAGAAAATGGTCAGGAGGAAAAAAATCGAGGATCTCAATGCGATCATTCAAAATTTTCTTCCGGTACAATTGCTTTCCTTCAAATCAGTTGACACCGTTATGAACCAGGACGATGTAGTCAACTATCCCACAGAGTTTTTAAATTCACTGGAATTGTTTGGATTACCACCTCACAATTTGAAGTTAAAAGTAGGATACGTTGTGATCATGCTGCGTAACATTAATCAACCTCGACTGCACAATGGAACTGACATGACAGAGTGTTGAAAAGTTTATGTGAGACTGAATGATGTGATAAGTGAGACATATAGGTTCGTTTGTAGTATTGTATTGTATACTTGAATGAGTAGGAAATAAGCTGGCTTCATTGGTTTCACTTAGTTCGGTTCAATAGACAGTGTTAAAGTAAAATAAAAATTTAAAACTTCAAGAAATTATACTAGTTAGTTGGAGGATCAACTCAACTTGACTTAAAATCGAAGAGATTGGTTTATCAGTCAATCATAAAGCCAATTTGGACCTATGGAGTGCAAATATGGGGTTGTACTAAAACATTAAATCAACTAACAAGTTAATTGAAAAGTCCTCGGCTACCATAGTAAAACAACTTTTTGGCAAAATTAGTTTTTTTATTCAACATAACTCCCTTCAAGGGTGATACACTGGTTATAAGGACCCTATAACAATTCGATACCATTTTTATAGTACGATTTGTCATTTGCTTCAAAATAGGCCTCAGTTTCGTCGACCACCTCTTCAATCGATGAAAAATTTTTCCCAGCGAGCATTTTTTGAGGTCTGAGAACAGGAAATAGTTGCTGGGGCCAGATCTGGAGATTACGGTGGATGAGGAAGCAATTCGAAGCCCAATTCATGGATTTTTGCCATCGTTTTCACTGACTTGTGACACGATGCATTGATCTTGGTGAAGCAGCACTTTCTTTTTCTTCAAATGCGGCGGTTTTTCGGCGATTTCGTCCTTCAGACGGTCCAATAAAGCTATCTAATAGTCGCTGTTGATGGTCCTTCCATTTTCAAGGTAGTCAATGAAAATTATTCCATAGACATCCCAAAATACAGACGCCATAATCTTTCTAGCCGACTGTTACGTTTTTACACGCTTTGGAGCCGATTCATCGGGTGCAGTCCACTCGACTGTCGTCGACAGACTCTCGATTGGACTTCGGCGTGAAATGATAGAGCCATGTTTCATCTATTGTCACATATCGACGCAAAAATTCGGGTTTATTATATTCGATCATCTTCAAACACTGCTCCGAATCATCAACTCGTCGTTGTTTTTGGTCAAAAGTGAGCTCGCGCTGCACCCACTTTGCATAGAGCTTTATCACACACAAATATACGTGAATGATATAATGTACACGTTCACTTGATATATTTAGAGTGTCTGCTATTTCATTATATTTTAATTTACGGTCGTTCAAAATCATTCTGTGGATTTTTTAAATGTTTTCGTCGCTAACAACCTTTTTTGGGCGTCCACTGCGTTTACCGTCTTCGGTGCTCACATCACCATATCTAAACTTAGCATACCAATCCTTGATGGTTGATTTTCCTGTGGCAATATCCGGAAACTCGGCATCAAGCCACGTTTTTGCTTCAACTGTATTTTTTCCCTTCAAAAAGCAATATTTTATCAAGACGCGAAATTCCTTTATATCCATTTTTTTCACAATAACAAAAGTTGGTTCACTCCAAATGCTATAATTCACAAACTAATGATCCGACAGCTATAAAATTTATGCGCGCATCTTTTGAGGGTTAGGGCTAACTAAAAACATATGGATTTATTTCTAGTAGCGCCATCTATGTGTCAGGCTGGAGACTTTTAAATTGACTTATTAGTTATGCAATGCTTTACGATTGCTTATCGCTACGTAACCAACGAAGAGCTGCACGATGACCTTGAAATCAAATGGATTTACGATGTGATTTAAGATTTCGCTTTAAACGTGAAATAAGGTTACTAAATCAGAGCAACATAGAAGCAATACAGCTAGTAGACAACAGGCAGGGAATCAGAAGAAATTAGATAGCGAACCAAATCACACGAACTTGTATAATGTATGTTATATGTGTTATTCTTAACTTTAGCTTAAGTAATTTTATTTTAATTTTGGAGATATGTACTGATGAATCCCGTACTCGCGTTGCTTGTGAACAGAACATTTATTTATTTATTTATTTAAGGCCTGTCAGCCACATGAGCTATTACAATATACAATATAATATTACAGATTAGAGTATAAATAGTGTATGACACATGAATATGAAAGAATGCTAATATAAACAAACGTTTTGTATAAATAAAGTGCAGAAAAACTTATCAATCTAGAGGCAAATAAATAATTTAAAAACAAGTTAGGAGATAAAATATGAAGCTAAATATGAACAGTTTAAAAGGCATAAATTAACAAGTAATGGTACAAAGAAATTAATGCATAAAATTAATAGTTTTAATTATATATACTGGAGCAATCTGAGGGCTGCCAAATAATTCATCAGCCGATCAAGGCTTATCAACTGGAGGAATTGTTCCATGGGTTCCTCCAGGCCGAAAAACCGCATCTGGAGGGCGTACCATGGCACTCAACTAGGATGTATCTAATGCTCAGCGAGGATCTGCACTTATTGCAGGTGTGTGGATTTTCTAGCTTGTGAAGAAACTCGTGCGACAACTTGCATTCGGTGTCGGGAGAAGATACTTAATTTGTGCATATCAATGTCACGAAGGTTAAGGTCCTGATAAAATTCTTTTTTAATTTCATATAGTTCATGTTAATATAATAATTCATATTATTAACAATCATACTCCAGTTTAATTGATCTAATTTTTTGTAAAGTGTATATTTAAGTATATTATTAAGTATAGTGTGAATTTAAGTCTATGTTCCAATGGAGGAAGTTCTCCAAAAGCGAGCCTTCCCTCCTTCCCGCAAGATAATGGTGTTAAGCTCTCGGATGCACATTGTCAGCGGATGATGGTCTATACTGATCTAAAACTCTCTAAGGACCTCATAGAGTGACAATCACCACCGAAGTCACATGAAGTCACATCTAAGTTGTTTTCAATGCACTTTAGGGCTACAACAGAACAGTCTTAATTTGTAAATTAAGATTGTACTAAGTATATCTAATGTAAGATGTAATTAATTAAAAAAATGTATCACAGCTGAAATTTTAAAACTGAGAGTGCGCTGGCTGGATTGAAGCTGCTCAAATAGTTTCTCAACTGTAGATTATTTATTCATTGCATACATGATATATTATGAAAATCTGGTTAAAAATAGTACTATGCGGTAAATGGAAATACTTATAAATGATTGTACGTTGGATTGTATTGGGGGGGGGGGGGGGGTAATTGTGTAACTGATACTGCCCTGGTTTTGAAGACGGTCTGTTTATGTCAGACTAAAAGGTCTGATGGGTGCGAGGTCTAGACATAGATGTTTAGTTTATATCAGAACATATTTAAACGAGCAGTATAGTTTTGTGTTTGCTGTTTAAACAAGTCGGTAGTTCTTTCGCTTAAATAAAATAGTTTTACCGAAAAATACAAGCTTTTGCTGGTTTAAACCCTTCAATTTATATAAATTAGATTTTATCGAAGCGAAGGTTTCAAGTACTTTAAAATGATATTTTTATTGATTAAATTCTAAAAAGTTTTAATATCTTTTAGATAAAAACCCTTAGAAATAATGCATAGCATATTTTTTGTTAAATATTTTGTTATCATCATTGGTCAGTTAAATGAAAATAGTTTTGATATGAATGTTCTGTTTATTGCATTTATTCAGTCGTATAAATTTGAAATAAACACTCAAGCAAAATATTTAGAATATGTGTGATAAGGATAATATTATGATTTTTTCTTGTTTTTATATAAAAATAATGATAAAATATTTGTTCCGCGTTATCTTAGTACGTATTTTATTTTATTAATTTACGTTATTATCATATTCTTACACATGTTCTGACTATTTTTTCGGTTTAAATATATATATTTAATTAAAATATTTTCAACAATTTCGGATCCTTTTGGCAACATAGCGATTCTGTGTCGAACCATGTGCCAACAAATTTATATATGTTGTATAGATCTGAACAAGTAGTAATCATAAGGCGTTATGTCTGATGAGTACGTTGGGTACAGCAGAATATCCCATTCAAGCTATAACAGTGTATTCTTTAAAACGTTCGTAACGTGTGGTTGAGCTTTATATGTAAAAGGCTGGCTGTATTTATTACTCACAATCGGTAATTTTTTTTGAAACAATACGTTGTTAAGTTTGTTTAATTCAGGTAGAAATCTGCAATAACAATTTGTTTCGGTTTTAGTACCTCGTAATACACTACACTTTGCTGATCTCACCAGATGCATAGCAAGACATTATGTCATCTCTTAGATTAACTGACTAGTTTTTGTACTTGGGATTATCGTAGTAGATTTATTTTTCAACACTATTTACAATATGCCGTAGAAAATTTCTTTAATTTTGTCTGCAAAGCGATTAAACCGAGATATTGTATTGATTGAAATTTTAAGTGGATTTGCATGGTAGCCATTCTCCATCCTTTTGGAACTTTCCAATTGCATCTAAAAGTCTAAAAATAGTTGATCCATCAATTGCTAACTTGCTTGAAATTTCTTTGAGAATTTGAACTGGGTTTTCGTTCCATAAGTTTTGCAATTCATTGTCTTCGAACGTTTTAGGTGATTTATATGACGAGGCAGGGTCAAACTGTCGATACATTTCTAATAGTTTGATGGGCTTCGGCACCAGATTTCTTTAAATCAACCAACAAAGGTAATGCATATCGAAAATGGAAAATACAAAGCGGTCGTTTATTCATTGAATTCTGTTATGTCGAATTTGAATGAATAGACATAAAACTATTTCCTATTATCCTAAGCAGTAAGTAAGCAGTTGCTCTGAAACTGCCGACTTAAAATAATTTCCATCTTCCTTTTGCTGGCGGAGCATGATTGTACATGTTGCTCAGAAAAAGTGTAAAATTATTATTTTAGGGAAACACTATTCCAGTCATGTTCTTATCCAGGTTAGGTAACACCGGATGTCTTTTTGGATGGCTTCTAAGTTGATCACTTTTCAGTCGGTAGGCTTAATGCCGAGAACATTGATTCAGATTCTACGTTAAATAGTAGTCTAGCTCAGATACACCCTTCGTTGGTAAAAAGAAGACCTTAAAATATAACTAAAAAAATAGGTTCAAATTAAAACTGTCTCTAGTTGACCAATATTTTGATCACTGGCAAAATATTCATTATAGTTAGTGATTGTATGAATTTCTAATAGTAAGTTTAGGAGCATCATCACGCTGTTAATACCATGATAGCTTTTATTACATTCATGAACTCATATTCACGTATTTTAGGGCAAGTCTAATTGTTTATTAATGGTACGACAACGGTAATAACAATCTCGTTAAAATGGAGCTCTTTCAAATTGGCTCTCTAAGTTATACTTTGATGGTTTCCATTCTCTTTTTTGCACCTGAAAACCTACAAGACCAGTTAATAGATACAAGGCCAAAATATGTTAAATCGATATATTGAACGTATTGACACGTTGAATTGTTAAAATATACTTAGATCATGTCGGAGACTTAATTAGTTAGATGGACAATGATTGAAAATCCTCTTGAAAACCTATTGCACCACTTAAGTTCATTCCAAGATAAAGTAAAATTACAATTTTATCAAATACCACATCAAAAATATAATGTTTTCGTCCACTGAAGTATGCTAGATAATGCCGGACAGTTTAGTATAAATACACACTATAATGCAGGGAGAGTATCAGTTGCAGATTGGCATCAAGATGAAGTTTAAGGAGACGATTGTAGTAGTAGCATGTATTGTGGTATGTACCTTATTTTAGTAAAACTCTTATATTAGATAATAGCAAAATTAATGTTTGTTTGCTTCTTTTTTCTCAATGCGTCTGTCCTGACGCCTATATGGTTGATTCGATTATAATGAAATTTTAACTGTGTAATGCGTATATCCGTGAATATGCTTAAATCAAAAAAGTCTGTGTAAATATTTTTTTAGTTTATATTTTGACTACGAAATATAAACAATTAAAAAGATACTTGTCATATTTGACGAGACGTTATCCAATTTTTGAAAATCGTAACTTGGTAACTTGTTATTGTTATTGTATTGTAACATCTTAACAGATTATACAACAAAACACAATTTTACTCCACATGACATTGTAATACATGCCTGATACATATCATATTTCTAATATTTGGTTTTAGGTTGTGGTGCAAGGTTTTAGCTTGAGAGGTAATGGCGTAAAACCAAGTCGACATTTGAGGATATTAGCTGCACCACCCCCAGAACCAGAACCAGAACCACCAGCGCCTCATCCAGAACCCGAACCAGAACCACCAGCGCCTCACCCAGAACCCGAACCAGAACCACCAGCGCCACACCCAGAACCTGAACCGGAGCCACCAGCGCCTCACCCAGAACCTGAACCGGAGCCACCAGCGCCTCACCCAGAACAAGGTCCACATTCGAGAATATTAGCTGCGCCACCTCCAGAACCAGAACCAGAACCACCAGCGCCTCACCCAGAACCCGAACCAGAGCCACCAGCGCCTCACCCAGAACCTGAACCAGAGCCACCAGCGCCTCACCCAGAACCCGAACCAGAACCACCAGCGCCTC
Organism: Rhynchophorus ferrugineus; assembly: GCF_030347505.1. Taxonomy (NCBI): domain Eukaryota; kingdom Metazoa; phylum Arthropoda; class Insecta; order Coleoptera; family Curculionidae; genus Rhynchophorus; species Rhynchophorus ferrugineus. The sequence continues at coordinate 51,909,238 of NW_027472580.1, forward strand.
ATCCAGAACCAGAACCAGAGCCACCAGCGCCCCATCCAGAACCAGGTCCACATTCGAGAATATTAGCTGCGCCACCTCCAGAACCAGAACCAGAACCACCAGCGCCTCACCCAGAACCCGAACCAGAACCACCAGCGCCTCACCCAGAACCGGAACCAGAGCCACCAGTGCCTCACCCAGAACCTGAACCGGAGCCACCAGCGCCTCATCCAGAACCCGAACCAGAACCACCAGCGCCTCCCAGAACCCGAACCAGAACCACCAGCGCCTCATCCAGAACCAGAACCAGAGCCACCAGCGCCCCATCCAGAACCAGGTCCACATTCGAGAATATTAGCTGCGCCACCTCCAGAACCAGAACCAGAACCACCAGCGCCTCACCCAGAACCCGAACCAGAGCCACCAGCGCCTCACCCAGAACCTGAACCAGAGCCACCAGCGCCTCACCCAGAACCCGAACCAGAACCACCAGCGCCTCATCCAGAACCAGAACCAGAGCCACCAGCGCCCCATCCAGAACCAGGTCCACATTCGAGAATATTAGCTGCGCCACCTCCAGAACCAGAACCAGAACCACCAGCGCCTCACCCAGAACCCGAACCAGAACCACCAGCGCCTCACCCAGAACCTGAACCAGAGCCACCAGCGCCTCACCCAGAACCTGAACCAGAGCCACCAGCGCCCCATCCAGAACCAGGTCCACATTCGAGAATATTAGCTGCGCCACCTCCAGAACCAGAACCAGAACCACCAGCGCCTCACCCAGAACCCGAACCAGAACCACCAGCGCCTCACCCAGAACCGGAACCAGAGCCACCAGTGCCTCACCCAGAACCTGAACCGGAGCCACCAGCGCCTCATCCAGAACCCGAACCAGAACCACCAGCGCCTCCCAGAACCCGAACCAGAACCACCAGCGCCTCATCCAGAACCAGAACCAGAGCCACCAGCGCCCCATCCAGAACCAGGTCCACATTCGAGAATATTAGCTGCGTCACCCCCAGAACCGGAACCAGAGCCACCACCTCCAGAACCAGAACCAGAACCACCAGCGCCTCACCCAGAACCCGAACCAGAACCACCAGCGCCTCACCCAGAACCTGAACCAGAGCCACCAGCGCCTCACCCAGAACCTGAACCAGAGCCACCAGCGCCTCATCCAGAACCCGAACCAGAACCACCAGCGCCTCATCCAGAACCAGAACCAGAGCCACCAGCGCCTCACCCAGAACCAGGCCCACATTCGAGAATATTTGCTGCGTCCAGAACCAGAACCAGAACCACCCCCAGAACCGGAACCAGAGCCACCAGTGCCTCACCCAGAACCTGAACCAGAGCCACCAGCGCCTCACCCAGAACCTGAACCAGAGCCACCAGCGCCTCATCCAGAACCCGAACCAGAACCACCAGCGCCTCATCCAGAACCAGAACCAGAGCCACCAGCGCCTCACCCAGAACCAGGCCCACATTCGAGAATATTAGCTGCGTCACCCTCAGAACCGGAACCAGAGCCACCAGTGCCTCACCCAGAACCTGAACCAGAGCCACCAGCGCCTCACCCAGAACCTGAACCAGAGCCACCAGCGCCTCACCCAGAACCCGAACCAGAACCACCAGCGCCTCATCCAGAACCAGAACCAGAGCCACCAGCGCCTCACCCAGAACCAGAACCACCAGCACCTCATCCAGAACCTGCTTCATAACTCCACGATGTATTTGAAATTATTTTTACAACAATGTAATAATTAAAATATGAACAATATTGGAAATGTATTAAATAGTAGTATTGGATTAAGTAATTTAAAAATAAATATTGTATATATTTAGCATATTTTGTCAATTTTATTATTTATTAATTTACTGAGAGATTTAACAGTATCCGAGTCTCATTCCACAGAGTTGAACGGGTAGAGGGAACCGGAAGAAGGCTGAAAAAGTCATTTCCGATTTCAAAGAGTTTGTTTGGTCTATCCTCTAAGAACCAGCATTTTTGCACTGGTAAAGGTTTTGTCGTGGAGGAGATTGAGTCGTGGGACAGATAACTGATAGGCTTGGTACAAAAGAGAGGAAAGTTGGAGATTAAGGAGAGGAGCGATTGGGCTGAGTTGTCCGTGGAGAGAGAAATGTAGATGCAGAATATGGTAACTGGGTAGTGTAGAGAACTGACACCAACATCTTCAAGCTTCGTGGTAAAAGAAATAGTTTTTAGGTCCAATGACTCATGGATCATTATTGCAAGATCTCCAGAGTCGCGACCTGCACTGGTCCTATCTTTTCTAACAATAAGAAATGGGACATAGTTTTTGGTAAGCTGAACATTCTCTGGGATTCCGACAAAGATGATTCAGAAGCCGAGGTTTTGGGATTGAAGGATTGAGATGTTTTGTGACTTTTGAAAAGGGGGCCCTGATATCAGGAGACTGTTGGCGGAAGGAAGATTATTAGTTTTGACTGTAGTACTGAAGGTCTGTTTGGGATTGGAGGTAACTCTGGAGAAAGGGTTTGATACGATGGAGGGGGGGGGGGAGAGGGAAATCCTTAGGTGTTAACCTTAGGAGGAAATGAGAGGGCAGCATGATTGATCTTCCAGAGGGTATATACTTTTATAGATAAAATTATACTTTTCGCATACTTTGTACCATGGCGAATGGTTCTGATTATAGTTTGGGCACTAAGAAGGGTTAGTACATGAATTGTCATGTCATATTTGTCCACTCACAGAGCGGAAGGAACATATGGACCAGGAGTGACAAATAGCTAAACCTCGCCTTCCGAGGCAGTGATTTTATTTTAAAGTTAAATTCGTGGTTTTGCTCTGTCTGATTTCTGCCTTTTTCATCAGTACATAAAGAAAGATTACGATGGGATTACGATTATAACACCGACCCCAGTATAACCACGTATAACAGAAATCAGATGACTATAGAGGGATGATAGATTTTTTAACTTAGTGGATTGTTCGTCATTATTTTTGGTAATGAGTGGTGAACCATCGTTTAGTTTGTTCATAAAGGATGGTTTACTCACATAAAAAAGAATATCTTTAAATATTTTGACAGCGGTAAAATTTTTGATTGAAGTATTTGTACTAGAAATCACAAATTTGTTATCATTGTCAAACGGGGGTCTATTATTATTATTGACATATCGGGGTTTTAAAGGGACCCTATAAGAGGAAGAAATGATTGGTGGTTCAGAATCTTGTTAATACCACAGAACTCGGAATGTAGTAGCAGCCTTAATACTGACGGTAGAAGTGGGAGGTAATCTGGAGTTTCACTGATAAGGAGTGATCTTCTATTTAGCCACGCATTCAATCGGCTCTCAATCCAACCGTAGGATTCATGTTTTTATTGAAGTTGTCTCATCCGAGTCTCGTGGTTGGTACGTTTAAGGTTGTTTATCATTGTCCATGGACAAGATTGTTCAAGTCCGACAAAGAATGATTCAGAAGTTACGCTGTGTTGGCCTCTGAAAGAATGTGGTTAGCAGTAGATTCAGTTCAAATAGTTAATGATAATTATATATGAGATGTTAATATAATGTTATCAATTAAAATATTTTCAAATTATCATAAATAATTGTATTAAATGAAAATTGTTAAATAGTTAGTGGGTAAAAATAAATTGTTTTTTTTTGATCTGATAGATACGATAAGATCTGAGCTTTAATGAATGGACTAAGAAACACTGTTCTTAATACATACTTTTGTATTGATCCTGCTTGTTTATTCTGATTTAGTGACTGGTTAGTTGTAAAGGGTCGCATTTAATTGTTAAACGTTAAATCGGTTTAAATAGCATTTTTTGTGATTTTTTCAAATCAAAAATAGAAATTATGGGCATTTTACAACTGCTCAATTTTTGCCTTATTCTGCACTCATTTTACGAACCATTTTGGGTCGTTTGAAGATTTAAACTTGAATCAAAGGCCTTGAAAGCTTTGAAATCGAATTCAGTAATTCAGTAAACGTTGACTAACACTTATGGCTACTGTAGATTAAAAGTGTAAATAACTTTAAATCAGCATAGATCTATGCTATAACCATATAGTAATAGAGAGAAAACTCAACAGGGTCTCTGGAGAAAACTTTCGCTACCAATATCTGGATGGGATTATAATCGCCCATACAAGTAATTTTATTGGTCAGATTAAATATTTATTACAGGCTTCTGTAAGGAAAACATTTTGCTGTGAAGACATTTTATTAGTTCTTTAAAAATTTCTCACGCAGGTGCGGCACTTGACAGCCCCGAGGTCACGTATCATCGACCAATGAATTTTAAATAAAAAACAATTAAATTTTTTTAATGAAAATATTTATTAAATAAAATTCAATGAGAATATAAAAATAAATATAATCTGTAAAAATAAATTGAAATGTAAAAATAAATATATGGGTAAAAATAATTCTAGACGCTAGAATAAGTCTAGATGCAACGCATCGTTGCGTAGTATTTCTCCAAAATTACATATAAAGTTAAATCTCTATTTTTCCTGTGACTATACTACTCCATGCATTTCTTTCGTTTGTGTGTTTATTTGCAAATGGCGCGTTTGCTGAATAAAAGGTAATCACACAAACTTCATATATTCTTGTTACGGAATAAACTTCCTGGATAGAAGACGTTACGAAGAGTCCTCTAACTAAAAAAAACAAATTTTTTTACGAAAAAAAAAATGTATTTCAAGAATAAAAATTGGTGGCATGTTTTATCAACCGACGCTCTAATAATATATAGTTAAGGATGTTGCGCTTTTTTTTCTCCAATAGTAAGAGAAAAACTGGTAAAATTAAAATAACTTTTTTTGTAATAAAACATATTAAATATAAATATTAGACGATAACTGGCAACAACCTTTGCATTGTCAAAGTAGCACCAACTGTACGCTCCCTTGACTAAGTATTTAAATATTCTGGGAAATTTAAGGTATTCAGTCTGGCACTTGGAGTCTGCATCCTCCGCATTCTCATCTCAAGTGTCTTGATCGGTTTCAGATACGTCTGGTTTCACACCTAATTTTTATCTTAGAAAGATCTTAGGAAGATATCTTAGAAATTAGCTTATCTAAAGGTTCCGAACTAATGCATATGTGAGCATATATCCTTTATCAGAACAATTAGCGATAACAACGATCTGAATTGGTCTTTGTACATAGTATGGTATTCCCCAGGAGACAAAAGGATTTTACAGAATTATGGAATTCCCAACACTAAAAGAAAAATACCCCAGTCCCGCCCTCAATCCAGGACCAAACGATGGACCTATAAAACCCCGACACAAGATACTCGACGGTCTCTTCTTCTCCGGGCTCCCTTGAGTAGCTGTGTCGTCAACTGTAAATTGTCAATCACTCGAATAAACCATAAATAATCCCGTTAGTTTCTATCATTTTACCACTTGCCCACCCTCAATTCTCACATTAGAAGTGGGATTCGAGATGGTTATTCGAATTAAAAGATGAGGATAGAAGACTGAAGAATTAATTAACCAATGGTTAGAAGATATAACTAAAGATTAACAGAACAAGTTGATGAAATCAGACCATATTCATTTCACCAAATTCCGATGCGTTGTCCAGTACTTAATTGCGAGAACATCGTTAAAAGAGACATCAGGAACAGTGATTTGTTATCATTGCGTTAAGATGGACAATCATTTGAAAATACTGGTCTGTAGAATGGAGGAACTGTAAGTACTAACTGTTCATAATAAAAAAAAAACATCTAGAGATCACATTCGTCAGAGAAAAGAATAGTAAGTTTTGCAATATATTTTTATACTTTAATTAGAGAATATATTAAAATGCCTTTTTATTTTAACTGATGGATCTAATACAAAAATTTTTCGTTAAATTTGATGCAATAAAAATGCTCAAAAAAAGTTTAAAAAGGCAATCTAGTAATTTAACATTCTAATTAAAATATATATAAATATTATATAAAATAATAAAATATATTCTAATATAAATATTCACACATATTTTCACTTCACTACATAGTATAAAACAAAGTCGCCTTTTCTGTCCCTATATCCCTATGTGCGCTTAAATCTTTAAAACTACGCAACGGATTTTGATGCGGTTTTTTTCAATAGATAGAGTTATTCAAGAGGAAGGTTTATATGTATAATACATGCATAATATACTAAGGCAACATTGCTAATTTTAGAGGTTTCTAACGTGATGTCGTAAATTAACCTATTTTTTTTAGGCTTATTTAGCAATTAGCAAAAACGCTGCCTAACCCTACGAGTTAGATCAAATTAATGTACTACAGTATTGTACACCATAAAAAGGTCTACAAAAAAGTCCGTGATGGTATATGTTTATCTTTTAGGGATAACCCACATTAACCATTTTTATTGTTTACTTTTTACGTGAGAAAATGGCTTATTTACGAAGCTATTTTAAGCAATACGGCATTAATCCTTATCGAATTAAGTACCTTAAATACAGTGTGCAATTAATATAGATCAATATGGTTCCTTACAGCATGTAAATTAAACAAATATTTTCGGAGATATTACAAATTTAAAATTTGCGTTTAAACATGTGTAATGTAATAAAAATTGTATGAATTTAGATATTCCAAAGATAGCAGGAAATCTTCATAGTAAGTATAGGGGAAGAGGAATTGTTTTACTCCAAATTTAATGCGTGCAGGCCAAGGGCAGTAATGAATGAACCAAAAATACTGGATCGATTTTAATCATGTTTTCATTGAGTGACATAGGCGTATATATTTTATGCCCGTGCAAAGTCGGAGCGGGCCGCTATGCTTTTATATACAACGTTCATATTTTTTCTGTAGTGTATTTAATTTAGTATCAGCATTGCACCCGTGCGAAGCCGGGGCGGGTCGCCAGTTTCAAATAAATATTATCGTTGAAATTAGAACACCTAAATACCTTAAATTCATGGACTAGGGATATTTTTCACTACTTCTACCTTGTTGATTTGTGTAGGGATGGAAACATACTTTTATTCAATGACAAGTGGTGTCATAAAAAATATCTAAAAATATCGGCGAATAAAATTATCGATATTTTTTTCAAAATATATATTTACTTTACTAGAAACTTATTTAATTTTTTTTTGCAAAAATATCGATAATTCTCCTGGCTGTTTACTATTTGGATACATTTTATTCTCCAATATATTGATATATCCATATTTTTTTGGAATTACTATAGTGGATCGACTGATACTGTAATAATACTATCTGTTTATAATACCATCAAAACTAAATGAAAGTTTAAAATATGCACATTTGTCACCACTTAGAAACAAACGCTTGGAAAGGGATATCGCTATACGGGTATAAAGGAATTACAAACGGCGTACCAGTCGTACGACGTAACGTGTATGTACATGCATTTTGTCACGTCAACCTCACGGTAATATACTGAAGATGATTATGATTGAAGCAGCTTAATGTGGGATTGGAATCATGGTCCTTGGTTTTAAAGCTACCGACTGACGAATCTCTACATATTACTGCTATGGCAGCTCCAATAACAATGTCGCCAAAATGGAACCCTTTTAAATTTTCTGTCTACGATTATACATTGATAGTTATCAATATTCTCTCTCTTTTTTTTTTCAAGCCCACAAGATTTACTGAATAACCAATTAACAGATACAATGCCAAAGAATGTTAAATGAATGCTGTTGAAATGTTGAAATACAATCAGATTATGACTAATGATTAGACTTAATTAGTTAAATGGACACAGAGTGAAAATCTTTTGAACATATTTAATCACTTAAATTCACTCCAAGATAAAGTAAAATTACAATATTATCAAATACCACATCAAAATTGTACTGTTTTTGTCAACTGAAGTATGCTAGATAATGCTGGACAGTTTAGTATAAATACGCAATATAATACAGGGACAGTATCAGTTGCAGATTGGCATCAAGATGAAGTTTAAGGAGACGATTATAGTAGTAGCATATATTGCTGTAGGATTTATGTTTTTATTGAAGTTGTCTCCTCATGTCCGGGGCAGTTAACTCGCAATTGCCCGCCTAACCAGAGACAGCAATCGCATGGTATTACTAAGGATCAGTGAATGATCCTTAAGCACCGTTAAGCTTTTTGTGAAATCTCCAAGATTTAATGAATGGACTAAGAAATACTGTTCTTAAAACATACTTTTGTATTGATCCTGCTTGTTTATTCTGACTTAGCGATTGGTTAGTTGTAAAGGGTCGCATTTAATTGTTAAACATTAAATCAGTTTAAACAGCATTTTTTTTTGTGATTTTTTAAAATAAAAAATTGAAATAAGGTCATTTTAAAACTGCTCAATTTTTGCCTTATACTGCACTCATTTTACTAATCATTTTGAGTCGTTTGAAGAGATTAAACTTGAATCAAAGGCCTTGAAAGCTTTGAAATCGAATTTAGTAATTCAGTAAACATTGATTAATACTAATGGCCATTGGATACTAATGGCCAATATCTGGATGGGATTATAATCGCCCATACAAATAATTTTATTGGTCAGTTTAAATCTTTATTATAGGCTTCTATATGATGAGATTAAATATCCTAAAGCGAAATTTATGATCGTTACCACGTGTTTTGTTGTTGTATGTTGAGGTAAGTTTATTTATATTAATAATCATTAAAATATTAATTTTTAATATCAGAAATTAGTCCCCTTCCGAAAGAAGCTTTGCCAACAGGAGATATTTTTTGTTATTCTTAGATCGAGTATTTGATAGTTGCAACTGCTCTAAATGCAATGCTCCTGAATCCAATCCATTTCAGACAGGGTTAACCGTAAGTTCAATGCACGAGGAATTTTGTTGCAAAGCGATTCAGTACTTAAATAGTGCAAAATTTAATTGCCCAACTAAAAATAAATGTGTTAAAATATCAATTAAAAATTTAATAATTAATTTGAGGGGGTTAATTTCTTTAAAGAAATATATTTTGATAAAGTATCCCAATAAATATATCGGCTTATACTTAACGAAGGAATATTCGCAAATACTTAACGAAGGTAGTTTGGAAAATTTGTTGGATCTATTAGAAGTCATGGATTCAAGAATATTTGAATTAAGTATATTTATTAACAAGCATATTTGAAAAATGATTTAGAGGGATCTCATTTGCTTTAGGAAATTGGGAAGAAACTAAACATGAGGGTGTTTTAGATGATTAACTTCTACGTACGATTTACTTATTTCTTACTAACGGGGGATGTATTACCAGGGGTTGAGAAATTGCAACTTGACATTATAACTTTAGTTCCAGACATTTCTGTACGAAAAAACATTTTACGTTGTACTGTAGTGTATATTTTAGGTTATTTGGTAAACCTTTAAAAAAAATGTAATTTTTGTTTGCATTTAATTATGAGTAACTCAATAGACTGACAAGCTGAGACTAATTTTATAGAAGCAACTCAATATCTCTGGCCCAGACTCCAATAATATTGTTCTATTATACTGTTCTAAAAACCTACTTTTCATATATATGTTTTATTTTATCCGGCGATATTGCCACATCGTTAATATATCGTCATTTTTGGTCAGATATTATAAAAAAAGTAAATTAAAATCCTTCTAATTGCGCAGTACATAATGATCGTCCAGATAACATATCAAAAATAGTAATTAAGTACACTATATACTTTTGGATTAAACAAGTAAATAGAATTTTAATAGGGAAAGACTCAAAGTTTACTTTCAGTATATCTATTTCTTTTTATATTTTATAGATGTTTTATATTATACTTATATTTTAGAGATACATTTTATGTTTATTTATTTTTACATATATATTTATTTTTATATTTTTGATGAATTTCATTTAATAATTTTATTTCCATAAATTAAATTGTTTTTTATTTAGGTTTTAATGGTCAATGAAATATGACCTCAGGGCTGTTAATGTCCTGTGACCCCTATATTTTTTCTGTCTATTACTCTCTGACTCATTGCAATTAAACAAATCTATACAATACATTATTATTTTGACAGATCTTTATCATTACCTAAATTGTCAATACAAAATGATTTAAAATATAATAGAAGCGAATGTAAAAGTAATCCTGGTTATTTATGAATGAATTAAATGATTCAGCTCGAGTACCCTGGGTACTTAAAAATTTATGGAATTATTGTGTATAATACTATTGTATAATAGCGTAAGATAAAATAATTTCAAGTGAAACATTGTTTTTGTTACATTTGGTAAGATATATTGCAGCAACAATTTGTTTTGCTTTTATTACTTTTTAATATCGAAATTTTTTCTTGATTTTATAACTTTTTTACAGTTGATAAAGTAATGATGCTGCTGATATAGTATGTTACATTATAATAACAAAATTAGGATGGTTAACATATGTACCAGAAGAGGACTGAAGAAATTGAAGATAGTACTGGTTCAAAATGATTTCTCTAAAAAACAAATAAAAAAGGCACAAATAATATATATAAAAAAACTACAAATATTTGTGGTATTCAGACTAACGATTAATTTTTAAGCTTTGTTAGTTTAGAGGTATTTTGAGCTTCAATTCCCTTTTGGTAGCCTAACACTTTGAACTGTGATGTGTCCTAAACTCTAACAAATTATGATAAGTTTCAAATGCTTACATTATATTCAATATTCCTGAGTTCCTGTCCAAACTCTAGTAAACAATGTTGAGGGACACTGTTCTTAATAATTTGTTCTATTTCAATAGATTGAATGAATTCAAATTCATCGTCCATCATTCAATTTAGAGCATCACTACAAGTTTGGCGGACTCCTACCATAGAGTAATAGAGCGAAAAATCAATAGGGGTCTCTGTAGAAAAGTTTCGCTACCTTCAATATCTAGACGAGGTTTATCGCCTATTCAAGTAATTTGATCGCTCAGTTTAAAAATTCATTATAGGCGCCTGTAAGGTAAACATTTTGCTGTGAAGACATTTGATTGATAAAGTTTTCCATGCAGGTGCCGGACATGACAGTCTGACGTCACGTTTCATTGATATTTCATATATATATATATATATATATATATATATATATAAAGACCTACTAAGATTGTAATAAAATTATTTTTTTGGAGTTTAGGACATGGGATTGCCTCTATAAAATCAATCCCAAGTTGTTGGATAACCTGAAATGTATACTACGGTGCCACTACGGTAAAATTGTTTTTTCATATAGGAGCATCTGAAACTGAAGGTATAGACTCAAGTTAGAATTCAAGTCCTGTAATACATTCCCCGTTAGTAAATAATGTAAATTTTCTCTAAAATACCTTCATGTTCATCCACAATTATCTAAAGGCGATTTTTCAAACATGCTTTTTGAGGGATCTATATTCCTGAATCCATGAGCTCTAATAGATTCAAAACAGTTTTCCAAACCGTCTTGGTTAAGGCGCCTTAAGCCAATATATTTATTTGGATACTTACTTAAAATATTTATCTTTAAAGAAATGAAGCCTCTCAAAGTCGTTAAATTTTTAATTGATGCCACTTTAACAATTTTTTTTAGCTGGGCAATACAATTTTCTACTATTTAAGTACTGAACCGCTTTGCACCAAAATTCCTTCAAAAAGTTTGCATTCAGGAGCTATCCTTTTAATGGAGTTGCAACCATCATATAGTTGATCTAAAAATAGGAGTATCTCCACTTTACACAGCTTCTTTCGGAAGGGGAATAATTTATGAAATTAAAAAAGAAATATTTGAGTAATTATTAATATGAATAAACTTATCCCAACTTACTATACAAACGCACCATAGAAACGAAATGAACCCATCAACTGTCTTTGCGGTTCTTAGCATAGCGATTAAAACAAGTAATAAGTTGCCTATAAAGTTAAACCTCTATTTCTCTGGTACATGGTACACTCCCATGTAGTATACTTATTAGGAAATGTAATCGATTGTTAATTGCAATCAGTTATAATAATATTAACCTTTTTGTGGATTATCTGCAAACTCGTTAAAATATGTAATGGATCGTAATAGATTTATAATCGAACAATTCTGATTAATATTTACCCGGCTCCTTCTCCTTTTTATGTTATGTATATATATATATATATATGTATATATATATATATATATATAAATATACATATATATATATATATATATATATATATATATATATATCAGAATTGTTTGATTATAAATCCATTACAAATAAGTGTTATCATTACACAATAAATAAAACTTGAGTATAAATATATATATATATATATATATATATATATATATATATATATATATATATATATATATATATATATATATATATATATATATAGCTTAAATTTAATACTCGCGTTGATCACTATTAAGTCACAGTTGAAGATACTTAAAAAAACTTTAAATAAAATTTTAAATCTAAATTTTAAATAATTATTTGTTTAACCAATTAATTTCAAAAATATTGTGTGAACTGAATATTTGAAAATTGGACCATTTAAATTGATCAGTGTTGTATTTTATACATAAAGATGTATGTATTTTAATCAACTATATATATGTTGGCAAAAATGCTAGGTATCGAAACCAAACCAAATAAAATGTAAAAAAACTGTTAAACAATCTAACCAAACTTTTAAATTCTATAGATCTGACATTCTCTGTATAAAATAATAGTTTTCTATTTGGTATTGTTCACAGGCAAGAAACGCTCCAAAGAAAGTTTTCGACATTCATTGCTTTTGTTCTTTAATTTGTACGTTAGACACATATGATTCTACGTGATATCCTAATTGTCGGTTTTAGTTTCAATGATTTAAAACTAGCGATTTTGATGTTAATGACGACATTGGTCTGGAGGACAAGGAAGGCAATATATGTTAAAACTTATTGGATGAGAAGCCAGCTCAAACTCTTACCAAGCATTCACGTAGCATTTGATAAATCAATTGTTTCCAAACGTTTAAATGTAAAAGTGAATATCCACAAGAGTGTCATCAAATTACTCGAAAATAAATATGCGGTTTTATTGATTGCTAGTCAAGAAGAAGAGTTTTGTGTGGCATATTTACTATGACACTTCAAATAACAGAAAATCATGGATTTGTCTAGGAGAGTAATCCATTTCAAAATTAGGCAGAATAGTCATGGCATCATAAAGTATTTTTGTGAACATGGTGGGATCGAGTTGCTGTTGTCGATCATGGATGTTGTCGAGTACGAGTTGCTTATATCAAATCAAGTTGCTGCTGCAGATGTCTGCCGACGTCAGTTAAACAAATTGAATGAGATATTCTTGGAAAAAAGCTAGCAATGGACACTATCAGACGCAAAGTCATTCTCTTCCATGATTTCACTCGGTCACAGGTTGAAAGTTTTGAAGGATTGTCACGGCTGCAACTCTAAAGAAAGTTCTACCGCGCCCAGCACACTCACCAGATATAACAGATCAATTATCTCCGGCCTGACACATAGATGGCGCTACTAAAAAATGCGTGTATAAATTTGACAGCTGTCGGATCATTAGTTTGTAAATTATTGGATTTTGAGTGAAGCAACTTGTGTTATTTTGAAAAAAAAAAGGATAAAAAGGAATTTCGCGTGTTGATAAAATATTGCTTTTTGAGGGGAAAAACACAGTTGAAGCAAAAACTTGACTTGATGTCGAGTTTCCGGACACTGTTCCAGAAAAATCAACCATCAACCATTGGTATGTTAAGTTTAGACGTGGTGAAATGAGCACCGAAGACGGTGAACGCAGTGGACGCCCAAAAGATGTTGTTACCGACGAAAACATTTAAAAAAACCACAAAATGATTTTGAATGACCGTAAATTGAAATTGTATGAAATATCAGAAACAATATTTGGGTATGAGAAAGCTCTGTGCAAGGTGGGTGCCGCGTGAGCTCACTTTTGACCAAAAAACAACGACGAGTTGAAGATTCGGAGAAGTGTTTGAAGATGATCAAGCATAATAAACCCGAGTTTTTGCGTCAATATGTGAGAATGAATGAAATATGGCTCCATCATTTTACTCCGAAGTCCAATCGACAGTCATCCGAGTGAACTGCACACGATGAACCCGCTCTAAAGCGTGGGAAAACGCAGCAGTCGGCTGGCAAGGTTATGGCGCCTGTATTTTGGGATGGGCATGGAATAATTTTCACCTTGAAAAGGGAAGGACCATCAATAGCGACTATTACATAGCGTTATTGGACCGTTTGGACGGACGAAATCATCGAAAAATGGGCGCGTTTGAAAAAAAAAAGAAAGTGTTGCTTTACCAAAACAATGCACCAAAACATATTACCAAACAATCGCCGAAACTGAGGCCTATTTTGAAGCAAAGGACAAATGGTACTACAAAAATTTTATCGAAAAGTTGGAGGGTCGCTACAATCAGTGTATCACCCTTGAAGAGAATTATGTTGAATAAAAACTAATTTTGCCAAAAAAATGTGTTTTACTATGGTAGGTCGGGGACTTTTCAATTGACCTGTTATAGCCGCCTGGTTGTCAATTGCTGAAAGCCATCACGGTGCACTGACTCACCGTTAATGCCGAAAATGTGCTAAAATGCATTGATGATTGGATATCGTCTTTTGACATAGTATCGCCATGTTGGTAGAAAAATGGGAAAAAGTTGTAGAAAATGAAAAAGTGATCAGAATACATGCATATAACATCTAATACGTGGACTTTTAAATAATTAAAAAAAAGATAGTTCCTCATACACAAGTTGGTTGCTTGGTTGCATCTTTATTGAAGCCTTTCATTATTCCTCTTATCGTCATTGGCATCATATACATTTTTATATATTCTTATGTAAAAATGATATGTTCTGCAGTCTCCTTTGACGAGTCAAACTCTTCTATGATATTACATATCTTGTTTAATTCACTCTGCGTTGTTCTCAAGTAAAAAGTAACCAGTAAAAGGTAAAATAATTTCACTTGAAAATCAGGGACACAGCACGTAGAATATCTATTGCTCTTCTCTCCAATGTTGTTTTCATACTAAACTTAAGTTTATAATTTTGTAAAGGAATAGGAACTACATTATCTAAGTTTTTAATATGACGGATAAATGGAATACTTGAACATAATGTGATTTATGGAAGGGGAAAACACGAACACTAGTCGAATGCCTCGTCATATACGCACAGTAAAAGCATAGGTTACATTATATTTTTAGCTATCGTCGAGATATACTCCATACTGGTATTGCGGCGTGTATTACGGTGCTCATGACTTATCCTCATTGCTTACCCTGACACCGAAATAATTCTGTGGCGCAATCCTTGCAGTAGGTGTAAAATTTATTCAATGTGAAAGGTATTTTAATTTCATCATAAATGAAACAGAAGTTATTAGTTGAATTTGTTCGTTTTGATAATATTTTAATTAATTGTTTATTCCTTACAAATAATAGGCTTTATAAAAGGCCTTCGAAATTGGTATTTATTTTAACAATAATCTCTCCATTCCATTCATTCAACTCTCTACTGCACAGCTATTTCCTCAGGTTTGGAAACAGGAAGTAGTCGCAGTAGGTTAAATCGGGAAAATATGCTGGTTGGGGTGGCAGGTCATAGCCCAATTCATGGAATTTTGTCGTGGTGACTAAACACATCAAGATGATACCTTGAAGGAGTAGTATTTTTCTTCGCCCAATGCAGTAGTTTCTGCTTAAAATCAATATCATATATGTCCAAAATTTCTGGATAATATTCGCGAGCGATCGTTTTACTCCTTTTAAGATAATCGATATGAATAACACCGCGTGTATCCGAAGAGACCCACTGTTTTAGTTATTCCTTGGTCTCTGTCCTGTTTTGAAAAGCCGCAAAAAATCGAGTGGATTGCGGTTAAACATCATCATGATGGGTTGTAGAAAAAACGTTTTGGATTTGGCGATTTCATTTATTTTGGAATAAAATTCTATATAAGGAGGTAAATAAACATGGGAAAAATTTTAAAATAACACTAGATATTTCTTTAGTTTTGCTATATAACTTTTTGCTTACACTCTTTTCCCGCTCTTTTAAGTATGACGCTATCCGCGCTGTCAATTTCGTTCAATATTATCGACCCTGGTGTACGCCTGGTTCTCTTTCTTGATATAATAACTAACTGGTAATATAGGGAGATATTAGGCCACCATCAAGACATCAATCAGCTGTGAAATCTAACACGGCATCCCTGACACTGCAGAGTCTTCACGTCACACTTAAATCTGAGAAGAAGTATAGCATGGCATGGAAACCTTGGACTACTTACATTAAAAGCAGTAGTTATAATCATGAACATTTCATAGTTGTACACTTAGGGTTAACACATACAATAATATGATTTTCACCCGTTATCAAACTTTACGCAGCTGAAAACAATTAGGAAAAGTTGTTACACGACAATCCTGATCGCAACCTTCACCTAACTCAAACGTAACATTTGGTTCACAAAACCGAACCGAATTCATTCTTGAACTGGCTGAAATATACCGTTGAGAACAGAACCCAGCCCAACCCTATGGGGACCTTTTATAATTAAAAAAATTGTTGGAAACAAGACCTAGCCCAACCATATGGGAACCTTTTATAACTAAAAATATTGTTAGGAACAGAACCCAGGCCAATCATGTGGAGTCCTTCGATAACTAAAAAGATACTACTGGGTACAAAGCCCCTCTCCCCAACCGTGTGGTGACCTTCGATAACTGAAAGATAATTGAGAAAATAGTGTTAGGGAATTTTTACAACAGAAATTAGTGTTGGGGATTTTTTTATAACAGTGTCAAAATTTTAATCTTTTATCATTAGTTATCCCCAGTCATTCTAAATTTTATATTTGCATTACTACTTTGTTATTATAGTTAACTAACTGGGTATAACTTTTTATTTTAAATCTTTAGTTATTTTCTATTATATATTAATTCTGTTTGTACACTATGTGAGAATCTTCGATATAGATTTAAATTTTCCTGACAATATTTTTATAATAGTGGTTTGATAATTTTCCAACTATATTATATTGATATAATATTGTATTCTTCTAAGATTTTAATCTTTCTGGTTATTCTATATGATATTTTTAAAATAGTACCTTGATGATTCTACTACTAAATCGGTATTCTAAATTTTAATCCTAATACGGCCAATCTGACCTTACTCCGTCCACTTAATTTTTAACCAAAATAGTAAATAACCAGTAAGATTACCAATTCTTGTGCCTATTCTATTATTGTAAAAATTCAATAATAATACTCTTAAAAGAAAATTTTCCTGAGGTAAAATTGATACACAAAAATTAAGCTTTTTTCCTTTGTAAATGACAAAGTTTGCTCAAAATCTCACAGTAGTCTATTAATAAATAGACAATTGTTGTTGTTAAAGTTTCTGCGCAGTAAAAAAAGTCATTGATTTATTAAACTGTTCTCATAAATAACATACTTTATTTGTGACACTCTTTGCCCCTAATATATTAATATATGAAAAAAAATTATCTTGCCGGTTGACAACGTTCAACCATCAACCCATATGAATCATTGGATTCACTTCCTTGTCTTATACCACCTACCGTACTCATATTCTTCTTAACAAACAAAAGAAACCCCTCAAACATTATTTGTACATCCTAAAATATATCCGTAAACGGATAGGATAACAAGAATTTTTAAGCTATTTCAATTATTCAACGTTAATTAGTTAAATTAAGCTGTCATTGATAAAATGTTTTGTATGTGATAAACTTAGGAATATTTTATGAATGAATATGGTGATTTAATTGGAGTAATCTATGCGTAACAACCTTGTCTAATATAATAATTTTAAAAATATTGTTAGGTATGTAAATAATGCAAATAATTTAAAGAATCTTAGAACGTTATTTACTATTGCTTAAATTAGATAAAATTCCGCGTCAATTACAATTAAAAGTGCTTTTAATCGATCTATTGATAAAATATATTGTTGAGAATTTTAAAAAGGCTATCGTAATTACTTAAATAACATATTCGAATTATTAATTAGAATGTAGTTTTTGCGAGAATCATTTTTATTATAAACAAAACAAAGAAGTATTGTAACAAACTATTTTATTTGTATTTTATTTATGTCATACATAATTGATGACCTTTAAAGTATTTTTAAAGACTTTAAAGGTCAAAAGGACTAAGTTTTCTAGTGGGTAACGATTATTTTTATCGCACACAAGGACAAAAATCGAAAGACGTAAATATTTGTTATCAATATTGATCTTCATAATTACAAATTGCGATTTTTAAAATTTATTTATCTTCATCAGCAGCTCTTTAACGATGTCAATCGCACGTTACATCAAATTTTGATAGAAAGATAATTTTAACACATAGCAACGAATTGTATCCATTAAAGCTAGCCCAAACGCGTACAAATCTCGAAAATTTAGTAAAGGGAGTAAAGGAAAAAAAACATGGATAGATGACATTTATAGTCATTGAAGAATCGTTGACGTCTTGGACTTTTCTTGCCAGGCAAAAAGGAATAATTTTTGATATTGTTTTTTAATAATGTTAAATAATTTTTTCCTCTATTTGTTGATCCAGATCGAAGAACTAACCGAAAATGTACACTCCTGCGGATGTTGGAAAATTTTTTCAATAGCCCCTTAGTGAAACTGCTTTTGGGTCCCTTTTATTTGTTTATAATACTGATGATTCACTTGTGCTTTGGTTGCTCGCAATTAACTACTCTGGTTAAACTTCTTGCGAACTAATAAAACTATTACTGCACTTTATTTAGTTTATTTACATTTATCACAATCTAAGTAAACCAGGGAGAGCTTTAATTTGGTTCTTTCTAAATGGACCTCTTCTGGCTGCATCGTACTGTGGTGTATCGTCAACCTCACACCATCAAAGGATTTACAAATGTTGTAAGTAAATACGCATAAACATTGGGAAGTAATTTCCATGAAATAAATAAGATTCGGTGTAAGGCCGCGCTGGTAAAAAATATCCCAAAATTTGCAAGGCTATTCACTAATTACAAATTTACAAACGTGACTAATAATGGCCATTGGGCTATTAAAAAGCCCTTTAATATATCGCCCGCCTGGAAAGTATATAATATACTTTCCACTAATTGAGACAAAACCAAAACATGTTCATAATACGGAACCTAGACGAGATAACAAACATAAGTGGCCATACAGCCTACAAAATAGTAGTGTATGGACAACAATCATTAGCAAATAAAATGATAAACTATCAACAAATTTTAAACAGTAGAGTGATACTTTAGGTAAAAAACCACTTATTTATAAAACTGAATTTATAAAGAATAAATCTTTGAAAAACATATTTCACAATTTCGGTAATAATTACTTACACGATTTTAAGTATTACTGAAAATACACAAATGCACTTTTTACAATAATTTTGTGAATCACTGTAACCTGAACGCGTTAGAAAGCTCTTCCTTAACCCATATTAATCAATCAGGTTGTATTCCTGATCTATTCTTTTTACGTGGTACAGCGTTCAACTTTGTGCTGATACAATCCCTACACCAACGAAATCAAACGTGTTTCATTTGTTGGATAATTTGTTGAATGATCGGTCTAGACAATTCTGGTAAGCTTCCACTTAAACAGTGGACAGTAGGTTCAAGAAAAAAAAAGGGAATTTGATTGATTTTTTGAGATTTAAGTTGGGTTAACAAGCTGTCGCATAGTTTAACACCAAAACCTCAAAAAATTTTCCCACAGAAGACCTTATCCCACAGAAAACAATTTCCATACATTTTAAACAGATAAAATTAGCATGTAACAATATTTTATTTCTCATAGCGCCCGTTTAACCATTTCAGAAATTTTCTCATTAATCGACTTCGAAAAAGGAGGAGGTTTTTTGTTCGGCTGTATATATATTTTTTAATGTATATTCGCCGATTTCTCCGTCAATTGTAGGCCGATTTTCAAAATACTTTTTTTACTTGAAAGAGTGAGCTTCCACGGTGGTCCCATTGGAACCGAATCAGGATCTGTTGGGGGAGGGGGAAATCGAGGGAAACGCTCAAATTTCAAAGGCACGTACAAAGCTTTCACAAATTTTTTATCTAAAATAATCAGATATGTGTGTATATGTATATGTTTTTGCTGAGCTCTGACGGAAAATCGGAAGTCGTTCAGTGCAAAAGCCATTCAGCTTGCTTTTTAAGCACTGACATAGCATATAAGGCCTCGTAGAAATATTGTAGACAATTGATTTTATGGTGTTATGGTTAATGGTTAAAGCGTTTAGCTCCCAAACAGAGGTCGCCGGTTTGATTCCCGGCGGGGACAATAACTTTTTGTTGTTGTTTAGTTAGAACATTTGTCAAATCACACAGGCAAGTAGTCCCCAGAGCCTGAAGCGCTCTTTATTTTCAATCTTTGTTTTTTTATTCCTATTTTTCCTCTTAAGGGCTGCACCTTTACTTAGTCTACCCATTCTAATATTAAATAAAATAACTGCGTAATATATTGAGTAAATATCTAACACTAAAAAGAGAAAAATAACACATTTGACAAAAAATATTTTTAATAAAAGCATTGAACCGAATTCAAAAAATAAATAAGAAACTTACTTAAAATTAAAAAATAATCAAATTTAGATTTTTAACTCAAAAAAAAAATTTTTAAAACATCACATAATCATCACACATAATAATGTGTACATAATAATCGTTGTAATAACTAAATAAAAATCACCAAAAACCTTATTTAACCTATTTACTACACTTATATTCTAGTATTTATATATACACAATTTGGCTTAATACCTACCTAAACCTATTTATCCATTTACAATATTATTTTAGCTACTACAAACTGATCATTTCGAAGTCGGTGCCGAGCTCAAACAATACAAAAATAATAATATAATTTTGGGACATACAAAAAATTAACTTATCACCTAAACAAATCTAAATTAACATAATGTATTTAAAATATATAAGGTAAAATGAGTTCTGTCCCATTTATTGGTCTATAATAAGGATACAGGTGCTGTCTAAGTTGAACTATAAGTTGAAGGTTACCCAAGGAATAATTTTTCATCATTGAAATCTCTCTATAAAACAGGTCTACCTAGGGCAATAGAAAAAGTGGAAGTGGCAGTCAACAAAATCCACAAATGGACGAAAGATTGGAAAATTCAACTTAATAGTTCCAGATCTGTCCACGTTAATTTTACATTGCGCCGAAATAATAAAAACTTAATTATATCACTCAATGGATGCTCGATTCCTCAAGCAGAATCTGCTAAATACCATGGAATCCATCTTGACGGTAGTTTAAATTGGAAACATCACGTTAGACAAAAAACAAAACACATTATAGCCAAAATAAAACAACTATACTGGTTAGTTGGAAGATACTCTCAACTTGATCTAAAATCAAAGAGGTTGATCTGTAATACAATTATAAAGCCAATTTGGACCTATGGGGTGCAAATATGGGGTTGCATTAAAAATTCAAATCAACTAGTTATACAACGCTGTCAAAACAAGGTTTTTCGATTGATTACCAATGCCTATCGCTATGTAACCAACGAAGAACTACACGATGACCTGGAAATCCAATGAATTTGCGAAGTTATCCAAGATTTCGCCTTGAAACACGAAAGAAGATTACTAAGTCATACTAACGTGGAAGCAATACAACTGCTGAACAGCGCGCAGGAGATTGAAGCGAACAAAACCATACGAACTTATATAAAGTGTATACATTTAGTGTAAACTAAAGCTATAAGTTATTATAATTTTATAATTGAGGAGTATATATTGATGTATTTTCTCGCACTCGTCTTGCTTATTAATTAATCCAAGTACATAGGAAAAGTAGTAATAAATTAATTGTAAATTAAGATTGTACTAAGCGTATCTAATAAAGGTGTTATAGAAAAAATAAAAAAAATAAAATAGGTAATAGGATGTATAATAGCCTTACCATACCATATACCTATACCTGAACCATAATATAAGAAATAGTTTTTAATTTCCAAAATATTTTTATTTCATTTAACGAATCAACATCTCATTCTTAAGTTTTATACTCAGATTTTTAAATGCAGATTTTATAAAGAAACAATTAAAACATGTTATGATGTTTTTAATCAATTCAGGATTTTTATGATACATTTTTACAGTTAAATGCCTATTTGCAAAATTCTCATTCTTCAATTCATGATGCGACATACAACATTTAAAAACATTTTTGCTATTACATGTAGTTGTTCTGTTACTTCCTTTCTTATATTCGGGCAAAATATAAAATTTTTCTGTAAATTCTAAATTCCGGGTTAATGGTTGTTCTAACAATTGACGCCAGACTATTTCTTTTACTTCGTCCTATATTTCTTCACACTTTTTCAAAGGAATGTAATCAATAAGATTTTGTAATTCATTATAAACGTTGTCAATAACCTTTTGAACTAATTTACGACCCTTATTCGGACATATTACACTCGATGTAGCCGACATGCCCATTTGTTTCTATTCAAATTTATTTTTTAGCACAGGTATTTTCGTTGATTACAACTAACTGACTAATGAGAACTGGCGTTGTCTCTCGGTCTCGATCTTTTGATTCGGGCCTTTGAATTCTTTATTGAATTATAGTATAATTCCAAAAATGTTACTCTTTCCTCATATTCTTTCTAATTCTTTACAATTAAAGGAATTTTTTAGATCCATTTCATCCAATATATTTTCAAATACTGTAATTCGTCATTTAAAACCAGCTCTGATTCTTATTAGATTATCTTTTTAACCTGGTGATGACCAAAGAGATTAACCCAAATTGAATCCAAAACTACTTTGAAATCTACTTTAAACAAAAGAATATGATATTTTAGCCTTACCTTTTAGCTTATTTCACAATAACACTCACAACTCTTTTCGAAGGACCAATATATTGCAATATTTGCCAGTTTGAAGGGCCAAAATGTCGTTTTTGTTGGTGCTAATAAATTGATTCAAATCTGGCTCGTAGGGCTAAAATGTCCTCTTATTTTTCTCAGTACTAATTTGATACGAAGGACTAAAAAGTCCCATTTGTGAGTATTGGTGAGTATACAACCTCACCCTGAAAGAATGTATTTTCCAAGAACTTTACTCCATCAATTATTTTACTCATATCATCTGTTCATTATTGTATCTGTTCATATAGCCGAAAATGTATTTATAATATTGTTTTCCATATTCGGAATCTCTAACTATTGTGGTCGAAATTATTATGCAAAAGATTAAATTAGCGTTAGAATAATAAATGGTAAATACTACATGACTTTGAATGAATACTAAATATCGCCAAGTTACTTTGATAATGAATATATAAATACCAAAAACATTATGTTGGATTCTTGTATAATGCAAATCATTCATCTAATTGGACTATTTGTTGAATTTGTGTCTTAATTTAAGAAATTGTAATTATATGTTGCGTTATATATCATACAGTTATAGTTAATTACTATATACTGTCGTATTTCCATGGTGGTGGTGCGTGAGACATGTTAGAGGGCAGGACTAGAATACTAAAATCTGGCTTCTTCACACTTTTATTTTGCTAATCATTTTATGTTGATTATTCCATACTATCGTTATTTTCATTATAGGTATACTAAAAATAAACTATACATTTGTTGTGCTGGCTACGAAAAAGTTATCGAATTAGCGGCTAATTAAGCGGTAAATTGTTTGTAATTGGTAAATCATAGAAAAAGAATAAATATCATAGAAAGCGGACTGAAAAATAAGGCACCAACATTATCCGAGACTAGAACGGTTTTGGTCGAGCGGCAACTATAGTAAGATTTGGTTAAGAACAACGGAAATTCTACGGGTTTAACAGCAGCACATTGTTTAAGAAATAGACACTCTCCCCGAGCTTTGTATAGCAGCGGACAATACGAGAATAAGTATATAATATATGAATTATTAATAAAATGTAACAATTATTTTGTAGACTGCTATGGGCCAAGTGGATATTTATATTAAATAATATGAAAACGGAACTTGTTTGAATATTATAATAAGTGTAAAAATGATTTGAACAATTTGCTAAAAACAAATACACTAAAAAGATATGTTAGGGTAACAGTTGAAAAACTACTAGATTTTTTAGATGGCCTGATACATTTGAAAGTATGGAAAGATAAAATAACTATCAAGATAGAATAATTATTAAAGCCCATAAGAGAGCAGAATTTATAAAAGATAATACAAACAAATTACATAATTGATCCAGTTTTACAGTAGTGAGCCAAATTTGAAATATAAAATTAAAAAAAAAATACAATGTAAATGTTAATGTGAGAATAATTGTAAAACTTTATATAGTAGCGTGTGTAAGATTTGCTACAGGTATATCTGTAGCTATCCAGAATATAAAGAATAACTTTGCGTATTTAGTACATATACATGAGGAGAGAATGGACATTAAATCGCAAGACAGGGAAGAAAACAAGAAAAATATACAAAGGGAGTAATTGAACTAACTAAATAAGGAGAATTATATTGGTAAAAGAATAGGTAGTATATGTCACATTTTGAAATCAGTGGATCCAGAATCTCAAATCGAAATTATTAAGAACATAGAAGTGATGATTCAGATATGAAAACAACAACAAGAAAAAAGTGATTTGAAATAAAAACATAAAATAGAAACACCAAGAAAATAACGAAACGTAGAAAGGTAAATATGTTTCACCAAACACGCAATACATAATACATAATACACATTTCACATTTCACATTTTACATTTCACATTTCACATTTCATTTTTATCACTTTTTGGGACTAAAAATAAATAAAGCTTACCAAAAGGTGGATTAGGCCTAGAGGGAACACAACTAAAAATGAAAAAAATAGGAGAATAAGGATATAAATACAACACAACCTACTAATAATATTTGGATATAGTTGGCCCCTTTAAACAAAATGTGTTGGATATAAATATCATATCAAAATAAATTATATTGTTTCTTATTTTTGTTTTAATATTTTATTTATATTGTTTGTGTGTGTCTAATTGTGTAAATGTATTATTTTTTATGTATTTTAATTATTTCATTTATTGCAATAAAATTTGCAATAATATATTTCAATATTCCTTCGTTATGTATCTGTTCCGGACAATTATAGAAGCCAAGAGAAATAATAAATTACAAAGCTTCAAATCTTATATTATCAATTTATATCACACCGTTTCTATAAACTAAATGTTTACATTTTCCTAAAAATGTACGTACACTTCATTTAAACATCTCTTCTTAATCTCTTGAAATATCTGCAGTATCAAAAACATTTACTTTATATTCAATAAAAATATTGACTATATCCAGGAAATTTGAAACCCAACAAAAGATTCAGTTGTAAGACAATTTTTAAGTTGCAATCTAAGTTGTTGATGTTTCTTAAAATTTGAACATTGGGGTTATTAGTACTTGACTAAATAAAAAGTTGATTAATTCGATTGAAATATAGGCTTTTAAAATATATTTGATTAAACTCTTATTGATTATGTCAATGATAGCAATAAAAATGATCACATTTTGTGAGAAAAAAATATATCCTTAAATTTTGCGGAAAAAACTTAATGGTAGTAATTTTAGGGAATGAAAATATCCGAAAGTAAAATAATGTGGTAACATAATTTTTTGGCATCACAGCCAAATTCGTAACTAATTAAAAAATCACTAAAGAAACAATTATTCACTGTAAGTGATATTGTAATTAACATACTTTTAAAATAATACAAATATAATCTAGGCCATCGCAGATGGTCCCCAACGCAGGTATCTTAGTTGAGACAATATTATCAAAATTATTAATCAAATTTAAATTTTCAAGTGGGTATTATTGAAATGAAATTCCATACTCGATGTGATAAAATTCCTCTATTTACTATAAAAGCAGATTATTAAATTGGACACAGCATCACTTGCTTTAGCGCATGATCGCAAGCAATATGAGGTTTAAGTTATTACTGCTCTTAGCAGCAATTGCCTTGGTAAGTATATATTATAAGTTTATTATAAAATAAATAATAAATTATAAAATTTATTGTATTGAAATATTTTTTAAATATAAACTTATTTAAAGTAGTGTTAACTAATATTTTTAATTATATTACAAGGCATCTGTCCAAGGATTTTCACTGCGAGGAAGAGCATCTCAACATGCTCAACATAGACAATTAGCACAACAATTCCCTGCTCCACCACCACCAGAACCTGAGCCAGAACCACCAGGTCCACCCGGCCCAGAACCTGAACCAGAACCACCAGGCCCACCGGGCCCAGAACCTGAACCAGAACCACCAGGCCCACCCGGTCCAGAACCTGAACCAGAACCACCAGGCCCACCCGGTCCAGAACCTGAACCAGAACCACCAGGCCCACAACCTGGTCCAGGACCACAACAGTTCCCTGCACCTCCACCACCAGAACCTGAGCCAGAACCACCAGGCCCACCCGGCCCAGAACCTGAACCAGAACCACCAGGCCCACCTGGCCCAGAACCTGAACCAGAACCACCAGGCCCACCGGGCCCAGAACCTGAACCAGAACCACCAGGCCCACCCGGTCCAGAACCTGAACCAGAACCACCAGGCCCACAACCTGGTCCAGGACCACAACAGTTCCCTGCACCTCCACCACCAGAACCTGAGCCAGAACCACCAGGCCCACCTGGCCCAGAACCTGAACCAGAGCCACCAGGCCCACCCGGCCCAGAACCTGAACCAGAACCACCAGGCCCACCTGGCCCAGAACCTGAACCAGAACCACCAGGCCCACCCGGTCCAGAGCCTGAACCAGAACCACCAGGCCCACAACCTGGCCCAGGACCACAACAGTTCCCTGCTCCTCCACCACCAGAACCTGAGCCAGAACCACCAGGCCCACCCGGCCCAGAACCTGAACCAGAACCACCAGGCCCACCAGGCCCAGAACCTGAACCAGAACCACCAGGCCCACCTGGTCCAGAACCTGAACCAGAACCGCCAGGCCCACCCGGTCCAGAACCTGAACCAGAACCACCAGGCCCACAACCCGGCCCAGGACCACAACAGTTCCCTGCTCCTCCACCACCAGAACCTGAGCCAGAACCACCAGGCCCACCCGGCCCAGAACCTGAACCGGAACCACCAGGCCCACCCGGCCCAGAACCTGAACCAGAACCACCAGGCCCACCCGGCCCAGAACCTGAACCAGAACCACCAGGCCCACCCGGTCCAGAACCTGAACCAGAACCACCAGGCCCACAACCCGGCCCAGGACCACAACAGTTCCCTGCTCCTCCACCACCAGAACCTGAGCCAGAACCACCAGGCCCACCCGGCCCAGAACCTGAACCGGAACCACCAGGTCCACCTGGCCCAGAACCTGAGCCAGAACCACCAGGCCCACCTGGACCAGAACCTGAACCAGAACCACCAGGCCCACCCGGTCCAGAGCCTGAACCAGAACCACCAGGCCCACAACCTGGTCCAGGACCACAATAAATTATTATAAATAAGACTTTTATGTAAAACTATATGTTGGTTACATTTTTACAAAAGTTATAGTCATTATATTAAATAAAATATGTTTGTAAGGAATTACAAATCACAAAATCTAGGAAAGTTTGATTAAATTGAATATTCCAAGCGTATCTATTCCTATTCCAAGGATATCCTTATTGTTTGGATATCCCAATTATGGAAGCAATTGTTTAAGCACGGATCACTATCATAACAGCAGACAATTTTTAAGGTAAATGTTTTTGCATCTTTGGTAGGAGCATAGCCAATTTTCTTTCGATATATCAGTGCATTACTTGATTAGCATTTAAAGTTGACGTGATTTAATTTTCAAACTGTGAAATAATAAACTCATATTATAATTCTAATAGTTTGGATGCATTGCATATACATATTTGTGAAAAAATTGGATATACCGAAGAAAAGATCACTTTCTCTTAAGATTACTTACCCCCTCGCGGAATTCAATAAAACGCTAATATCAACGAATATATCCAATACTAAGATTATTCACTTATATCTCAAAACATGTTTTTCTGGAATAAGATTTTCATTTAACCAAGGAATGAAGGGGATAGTGTTTGTCGCAGGCTTCTTGGAAAACCACTACTGTATTTCCACAATAAGTAACAATAATGTAGTTGTCGTTTTATAATCTAGTGGAAATGGCGTTGAATAACTGCCAATTAGTTATCATTTTGTAAAAACGTCCTCAAATTTTCCACAATTTCTCTTTCATCCATCTGCTCGATGTGGTTGTACAGACAGCCTGTGTTAATTTTTTCCTCGTTGCCTATAAAATAGATTTGTAAACATTTTGGATCATCAGGCATTGAAAGAAGAAATCAGTTTTATGCTACACTTGACCCTGAATCTTGATATTGATGTAAAATTATGACGATTCAATAAACGCATTATACGCAAAAAATATTATAAATATAATATAACATTTTATTTTATACCACATATAGCAATTTCCATTATTAAGGTGGTTTATATTATATATATTTAAAATATTTCTAACACCTTATTGTCACCTACCGGTTCTAATTGTAATCATAAACGATTTTCGAATCCACATAAATACACACACATATTATATTACAATCAAGACTGATATCTGGTTCTTTCCGAATCTTTTCATACCAATATTTCTATATTGAGTCTATTCCACCTAGGGGAGGGCGGCGCAAGACAGGAAAGCTAAGGTTCAAAGAATAATAAATCAAAAAGTAGTATAGTTTCATAAACATATTATTATTAACATTATCCTTGGCAATCAGACTAGCAAATGGCAGACAATTAGAAACATCACTTAAAATTAATCGGTCATAATATTGCGGAAAGTTAGAAAAGGCGTATCTCCCCATCTTGCCCCATATATCGGGTAAGACGGGGTACCCCTATCTGGTAACATGTGGTATGAAATTCCCTTACTAATTGGGTTAGCGGAGTTCACAAACACGTATGACTTTCATCATCACCGTCAACTCCTGTGTAGCCACAATGTGCCCATTTATGACAATTCGAGCATGTGGTCCAACCTACTTTTTTCTTTTACTTTTTTTAGAAAAAGTGCTTTTTGCACTTTTCCTAACATTCTTCTTTTTAATTTTAGCAGATGCACTTTATCTACAGCGTTCTTCTTTTTTTCTCGGATTTCCATCCTTTTCTTTTTTGATTCCTCTACTTCGTTCTTCTTTTGCATTACCACCTCTAACTCACGTTTATAAGGAGAGGAAGTTAAAATAACCGTTTTACCACACTTTTTATTTACCTTTGTTATTTGTTTTGTTTTTGGTAGAGAAAACAACTCTTATTGGTCTTGGTGATGGCTTTATTGGTCCATGCCGATACTAACGCTGCAGACACGTGTGTCGAATTTCCTACAATTGCTTCCGTTTACCGAAGTCGTTATAGCTCTGGGAACGGTGGGAGCTATCGCAGCAGCGTTATTGGACGCCGCTGGCGTTACTGCATTTGAGGATTCTACTACAATATTGTCACTACTGTTGTGGTAGGAATAGGAATATCGGTTGTCGAAGAGGCAATAAAGTCATCAAATCTCAACTACTTAACGTATTGTTACCACTACTCTTGGATTGGTGCGGAGCCACGTTGAAACAGCTTGGTCATAATAGACGTTTAAAGACCGCGTAAAAGCAACATTGGCGACGTGAAACAATCGGTGGGTGGTATACGATAGAAAACATAAGTGTATGACTCCATTTGCTTCATTTATTAATTCAAAATTCTGTGTGTGTACTATGTCCATCAAGTAGCAACAGTACTGGTCTATCAATGGTGGTACGACTAAAGATGACAAACTGCTTAAATCATGCCCCAACTTCCTGGTGGAGCATTCAATATTAACTTTGGATTCATTCTTTTCGTGGAAAAAACCAGCACTGGCGGCATATAGTGCCCTGCAATGACTCCCTTTAAGCAACCAGTATAACCGTAGAGAAAGTCCATGGACCTTTAACAAAATCTGCGATTTATTGTCCACCTAAACATCACAACAGGTAGAGTATTTTCAAGCTTTCTTTAGTACGCTACGGAATAGATCTATAGCCGGAGGAGATTACAATGCAAAACATTTAATGTGGGTTTCAAGAATAATAACCACATATTGACCATCAGAGAGTTCAAATAAAAAACCCTATACTATAGATTTCTGTATTACAAAAAATATTGATACAGAAAAGTGTCGATATGTCTTCTGATTATTCACAATAATAGTAAGAGTTTCTTCAAAAATTACCATCAAAGATAAATCCTCTTCTCTGTGCAATAACGGAACTAACCGGCCACTATTTAGAGAAGACTTAGACTGAAACATCTTTCTAAATTTACTGTTACAAACTGAATTTGATATAGAAATAGCAGCAATAAACATTACAAAAAATATACAGGAGATAGTATATTCAGCGACTCCTAACAGTGAAACCTTTCCAAGAAGTAAAAATACACATATATCGTGTACAATTCAGAAAATGATAGCAAAAGATAGCAAGCTCCTAGTGGAGCATTCAATATTAACTCTGGATTCTTTCTTTTTCTGAAAAACAAACAGCATTGGGGCGTATAGTGCCAGGCAGCACTAAAACTTATTTCTACAGTTATAGTCGTTCTTCTCTCAGCGGAGACTATTGTGACTACTTGTTTACGGCATCTTTTAGCTAATATTTATTGTTTTAGTTTTAGGTACAACGGACACTCCTGTTTCACCGAGTCAAATTATGTTCGTCATAGAGCTTCTACAAAAAATTAAGAACTTCTCAACAATTACCCTGTTAAAATATGCAGCCCGCGCGGCTGATGTATTTTTTAGCTTTCTTATAGATAATTCAATAAGCCTAGCCAAAAACCCTGCCACTCAATCTCTCTCTGCTTCAGCTTTATCAGAATTGAAAAGGTTAGGTTTATTATTTCTTATGGTCAAGTAGTAAGCTAAAGCCTTCAAATCTTTGATCATGGCGCCATATAGACTATAGTCTACTAGCTCTTGTTCTATTACTCTATGATATTGATTGATAATGATTAAATCTCCATTATAGGCACCTGTAAAAATACATTTCGCTGTGAAGACATTTGATTGGTTCTTTGATAGAGTTTGCCACGCAGAGTTAAAATAGAGAGACCTACTGACAATATAATAAAATAATTTTCAGGGGCATAATATATTGCCTTGACTCATTTATTCATATAGGAACCTCCTAATTTCTCAAAGGCCCATGAGATAAGAAAAATTAACTTATGTTAAGTGCTTCAAATGATTTCTAAAACATACTAGCCGAGGATGTATATTCCAGAATCCATGAGCTACATCCAAAAAACCATCTTGGTTAAGTGGCCTTAAGCCAATATATTTATCTGGATAATTACACTTTTTTTTAATGAAATGAACCCCTCAAGGTAGTTATTAAATTGATGACACTTTAACAAATTTGTTTTTACTTGGGCAAATTTTTCACCAAAATTCCTTACGTATTGAATATCGGTTAATCATCTCTTAATAGTTTTGCAGTCAGGAGCTGCCAATTGGATTGATCCAAGAAGAAAAGTATGTTGGCATAGGTTCTTTTGGAATTTCTACAATTAAAAAAATAAATATTTGATATTTATATATATGAATAAAATTACCCCAACTTGCAACAACAAAACATGCTCTAACGATCATAAGTTTAGTTAAATAGTTATCCAATCGCTTTGGGATTTTTAACATTATCAACTATTTTTTAATGACAGCCAAATACTTCTTCGAACGAAAACGATTCTGCATTTCTTTACTATCTGTGTATCCGGGTACACAACACTTCCTAGATCTATAATTCACTTTACTTTTTGTACTATCGACTTTACATTTACATTATTCTTCAATTAGTTTCTTACGATAATAGGCTAGATGAGTATTTTTAAAAACTACATTATAGCAATCCTATGTATTTACTATACAAGAAATAACAGTTATTTCTTTAAAAACATTTATTTGAAAGAAAGATTGACGTTTGAAACAATGACATTTTAAATGCGCGCTAAAACGCTCCAAATCTGCGCGTGACATAGTTGTTTGGTTGCATGGGACGGTTTGTAAGGGTGTAATATATTATTTATGCATTATTTTAATAGTTTTGTATTATAAGTACACATTCCATGGATGGTGTTAGGGCCTTTAATATAAAAACCCCAATTACGTTGTGTATTTTCGTTTCTAAGCAGTAGAATTACTTTGAACATCGGTAACTTATTCACAGTAATAAGATCATTCCAATTTACTGATTTAAGTACCTCTAATTACGTCTAAAGTGTAAGTAACGTCATATCGAGGTAAATAACACTGTTGATAACATTTGAGGTTAGGTCTCATTTATTTGTTTATCGAGTATTTAATTATTTTGTTCTATTTCCGGTTATCAAATAATATTGAAAATTATATTTAATAT
Source organism: Rhynchophorus ferrugineus (assembly GCF_030347505.1). Classification (NCBI taxonomy): domain Eukaryota; kingdom Metazoa; phylum Arthropoda; class Insecta; order Coleoptera; family Curculionidae; genus Rhynchophorus; species Rhynchophorus ferrugineus. The sequence goes on from NW_027472580.1 coordinate 51,941,690, forward strand.
TATGTGACTGGTTTAGTCGTACGTAAATGGTAAATGCATGAAGTCAGTATATGTTCTTACTGAACACTAGTGAATGACCATATATTCTCAAAATACAAAGAAACATTTTAATTACATTCAGGCGTTCAACAAGTGTCAATCAAATTCCATCATTGTTAGATTACGAAAAGCGAATATCTGGTTTCTTGTACATCAAATAGTTCGATAGGTTATTCTTATATCTAAAGGTAAGTGATTAAACATTTGATTAAACAATGTTCTATTATTAAGTCTTTACCGTCTGGTATGTGTGTTATGGCAAACCGAGGTTTCAAAATTTCGAACAATTCTTACGGACAGACAATGTACGGACCAAATGTTGTCACAGCACTCAAGTACATTAAAATAAACTAAGCAGAGATCTAGTTTAAGAATGCATAGGAATACTTGATTTTGTAATGTACTTGATGAAGTATTGTAGATGCACATGCTTATAAGATTGTAATACTATTATTAAAATGAAATTACTGTGTGTGCATTTTATTTACCCAAATATCTTCTAAAGGTTTAAAAAATATACATATCCATCATCAAATGTATATAATTTAAACCTTTCTTTGTGTTGTAGTTACTATCAATTATGTAAAGTGAATATTTTGGTAGCCCTCTCAAATACATTTGCATATGCATCTTATTATCATCAAAAAATTATTTAGTAGGTTTGTCATCTAAATAATTTTGATTTTTCTTAGAAAATATAGGGCACTTGATTCTAATACTATACTTACGGTACCCAAGGGTACCGTGAGAATAGTATTAGAATAGGTTATCTGCGTTGATAAATCGCAGTTAATGTTCTAAATCTATTTCTTCTTTCCGTTGGTTGCATAAAACCGTATTGCACAAGAGCGCAAAGAAGTTCAAATGTTAGAATGCGGAAATGATGGTTAGGAAACGGAATCTACCTGTTGCCGTCATATTTGTTTTGTTTGTCAGCTGCTTATTGCATTAGTGGCACAAAATATAGAGAATATACAACGCGATCTTAAATGGACACATGTGAAATAAAGTTTCATACTTTTGCCAGGTGGCAAGAAGTCTAAAACCGACACGAAAAACAAATTTGTCGGGATAAGATCTTTTCTCTCAGGAACTTCCTTTCAAGTAAAGATAAATTCCTGTCTCTTCAGTCAGGAGAATATTAAGTTCGGAATTCATACCTTTTGTCCTCGAGTCGGTCTCGACCTTATTTAAGGTTTTCATGGCGGATATCCCCAGAAGAATGTATATTGAAGCCACTCTACTCTTAGATAACACCACTTTATTCACGAGCTCTAATCAAATCTTATTAGAAGAGATATAGAAATAGCGACCATATTAACTGTTAGATTATTTGTTAGAAACTGGAGAATTACTCTCGAGAAAGCGCCGAGTAATGATTCCTGTATCCTTCGACCTAGTTTAATATTAAAGTACTCCAGTCAATGGCGCACATATAGTCCCATATATACAATTATATGCCCATTATTGGAATAACATTCTGTCACTAATAATAACTTTTTAATAATATTTATTGTCATATATATTTGCCTGCCTAAATAACGGACTTGGCGTTAAAACAGTCCATATCGGAGGCTGCAAAAGCAGCTAGATGATAAGGTATTATAATCCTAAATAGAGGAAAGCTTAGTAAAAATATCAGCAGTATAAGCAGTAAGAATATATTAGTTGACAGTTTAGAATTTGAAAATTTTCTGAAAAATGAAGAGGAATGGTAAATGCTTTTATCCATCCAACATTGTAAATGCAAAATCATTTGCAGTACTTGAAATATTTATATATATATTCATATTCATGTACATGTATTAATTCAATTAACTCAGTATTACACTATAAAGTGCGATATATGTAAATACACATATCTACTCGAAAAGTATATTACCAGTACAAGTAATACTATTATTTTCAATTTTTTAACAAATATCATTTAAAATAGATTTTTCAGAACAAAGTCCTGAGAGGTATTGTGGGTGCACCCAAATACTATAGGACTGATTACCTACATCGAGACCTTCAGATACCCACAGTCAGTCAAGAAATCAAGAGAATTGCAAGGCGGCATGAGGAAAGACTCCATTCTCATACTAATATTGAAATACTGCAACTTTTGGATACCACCAGAACCGGACACAGACTCAAAAGAATCAAACCATCTGATCTTGTGTAGTGAGGTGCATATATTAAAATATTCAGCAGTGACATGTATAAACATTATTTCACCAGAGACGAGTTAGGGCCGATGGGTCCTCCTAGTTATATACCTAGATTTAAGTTAGCATAAAGACGAATTGTAGGTTAGACAGAAACGACTAGTAACAATGTATTAATTAAATAAAAATAATAAAAAAATTAAAATATAATTACTTACAGCAAAAAATTTGTAGATATATATAATTTTATGTAATTGATATCGCGATGCTAATTCAATTATTTCAATAGGAAACATTTATATCTTCTAAAAAAAAAGCTAATTTATTTACAATGTAACATCAAAATAAATTCCTGTATATTAAGAGAAATAAGCGTTGAAGACTATTGAATTTAAGGCCGTACAAGAGGTTATATTATTTACAGAATATAAATAATATGCTGTTTAAAGTCTTGTGTTTCCATAAAAAATGTACTAACAAGGACATATACGAATATGATTTTCAAAAATATTAAAATGATTTTAATATATTTTCATCTCTATAAATTAGACTTAAATATATTGGTTAAACAATAAGCTGAAATTGTTGCTATAATATTTCTGTCAGAAGGATGTAATAAATCGGCAGAACAAACTGGATTATAAAATTATTTCGTTAAGATAGTGAGTGATACGAGAAGTAATCCCACTGCAGATATCAGTTCATTAAAACATTAAATGTTATCCATTACACCCGCTAGATTTATCTCCTCTTGACTTCTTGCTGTATTTACATTTCAACATTTCATTGACAGAAGGCCTAACAGTTTTTAGGATTGACTTCAGATATGAAACAAATAAATTAATAGAATACTTGAACAAATGCATTAAAGTTTAGCCAGATATATATTAATATAATAATATAATAATGAATTATAAAGATGGAAAAATTTCAAATAAACTAGCATTTAGTGGGTATTTCAAAGTTTATTAAAACTTATTCTAGACCAAGTGATAGTGCTCAATAATCAATTATAAAAGCAAGTTCGTGGAGTACCATCCACAGCCGACTAATATAACCACAATTTCTCTTTGATTTTAAAAATTTTAACGAAATTATCTTTAAGTATCCAAAAAACTTGTAAACTCGAAGTATATAATATTTTTCATTAGCTAGATTAAAATATTCGGGGAAAAACTTGTTTTGCATATGAAAATATAATTTTGCATAAAAATTAGGCACCAGCCTACACAGTAAAAAAAAAAAGAATACAAAAATTAAATAATTAAAGTATAAATTGTTTCGACATTCTGATTATACACTTACACCTTAGAGCACTTTTTTAAAAATTTCCTTCTTTGACGAAGATGATGTTCTATTGTATGATTTCTGGAAAACTATAGCAACGATAGATCCATCAACTGGAGTATTTAATAGGTATATTGAAATTGATGCAAATTATACTGAAAATAATTTTTACAACTTTATATAAAATAGTTTTTCCCGCGAATGTATAATAACGGTATAAAATAAATTTTGCCCGATTTATAAACCATTAATATATTGCTAAGAAACAAACTATTCGTTATAAATATTTATTCTAATTGAGGTATGCGATCTGGTGATATTATAATTGAGATACTAAAAAATTAGTACGAATTAAAGATCCGCATCTTAGGTATTTTAATTCAGACAATAATATCAGAAATACTTCAAACGTGAATTCTGAAGTGGATATTATTGAAATGGAATTCCATACTGTGATAAAATTCCTCTATTTACTATAAAAGCAGATTACTAAATTGAACACAGCATCACTTGCTTTAGCGCATGATCGCAAGCAATATGAGGTTTAAGTTATTACTGCTCTTAGCAGCAATTGCCTTGGTAAGTATATATTATAAGTTTATTATAAAATAAATAATAAATTATAAAATTTATTGTATTGAAATATTTTTAAAATATAAACTTATTTAAAGTAGTGTTAACTAATATATTTAATTATATTACAAGGCATCTGTCCAAGGATTTTCACTGCGAGGAAGAGCATCTCAACATGCTCAACATAGACAATTAGCACAACAATTCCCTGCTCCACCACCACCAGAACCTGAGCCAGAACCACCAGGTCCACCCGGCCCAGAACCTGAACCAGAACCACCAGGTCCACCGGGCCCAGAACCTGAACCAGAACCACCAGGCCCACCCGGTCCAGAACCTGAACCAGAACCACCAGGCCCACCCGGTCCAGAACCTGAACCAGAACCACCAGGCCCACAGCCTGGCCCAGGACCACAACAGTTCCCTGCTCCTCCACCACCAGAACCTGAGCCAGAACCACCAGGCCCACCCGGTCCAGAACCTGAGCCAGAGCCACCAGGTCCACCCGGTCCAGAACCTGAACCGGAACCACCAGGCCCACCTGGTCCAGAACCTGAACCAGAACCACCAGGCCCACCCGGTCCAGAACCTGAACCAGAACCACCAGGCCCACAGCCTGGCCCAGGACCACAACAGTTCCCTGCTCCTCCACCACCAGAACCTGAGCCAGAACCACCAGGCCCACCCGGTCCAGAACCTGAGCCAGAGCCACCAGGTCCACCCGGTCCAGAACCTGAACCGGAACCACCAGGCCCACCTGGCCCAGAACCTGAACCAGAACCACCAGGCCCACCTGGTCCAGAACCTGAACCAGAACCACCAGGCCCACAACCCGGCCCAGGACCACAACAATTCCCTGCTCCTCCACCACCAGAACCAGAGCCAGAACCACCAGGCCCACCCGGTCCAGAACCTGAACCAGAACCCCCAGGCCCACCTGGCCCAGAGCCTGAACCAGAACCACCAGGCCCACCTGGCCCAGAACCAGAACCAGAACCCCCAGGCCCACCCGGACCAGAACCTGAACCAGAACCACCAGGCCCACAACCTGGCCCAGGACCACAGCAGTTCCCTGCTCCTCCACCACCAGAACCTGAGCCAGAACCACCAGGCCCACCCGGTCCAGAACCTGAGCCAGAACCACCAGGTCCACCCGGTCCCGAACCTGAACCAGAACCACCAGGCCCACCTGGTCCAGAACCTGAACCAGAACCACCAGGCCCACCCGGACCAGAACCTGAACCGGAACCACCAGGCCCACAACCTGGCCCAGGACCACAACAGTTCCCTGCTCCTCCACCACCAGAACCTGAGCCAGAACCACCAGGCCCACCCGGTCCAGAACCTGAGCCAGAACCACCAGGTCCACCCGGTCCCGAACCTGAACCAGAACCACCAGGCCCACCTGGCCCAGAACCTGAACCAGAACCACCAGGCCCACCCGGACCAGAACCTGAACCAGAACCACCAGGCCCACAACCTGGCCCAGGGCCACAACAGTTCCCCGCTCCTCCACCACCAGAACCTGAGCCAGAACCACCAGGCCCACCCGGTCCAGAACCTGAACCAGAACCACCAGGTCCACCCGGCCCAGAACCTGAACCAGAACCACCAGGCCCACCTGGCCCAGAACCTGAACCAGAACCACCAGGCCCACCCGGACCAGAACCTGAACCAGAACCACCAGGCCCACAACCTGGCCCTGGGCCACAACAGTTCCCCGCTCCTCCACCACCAGAACCTGAGCCAGAACCACCAGGCCCACCCGGTCCAGAACCTGAACCAGAACCACCAGGTCCACCCGGTCCAGAACCTGAACCAGAACCACCAGGCCCACCTGGCCCAGAACCTGAACCAGAACCACCAGGCCCACCCGGACCAGAACCTGAACCAGAACCACCAGGTCCACCCGGACCAGGACCACAATAATTTGTTAGAAATAAGTCTTAGAAGTAATTCATATAGTTATGGATTAGATAGGGAAATTTGAAATTTAAATAAAATCAACTTATATTAAAACTTTTTTTTAACAAATCAATAATACTCTTTAATGAAATATAAAGTTCGAATAGAATCTAATTTGGGAACGCAGCTTCGCTTTTCCATGACAACGGCGAAAGCCTAACACCCAACGTAAAGCACAGACCACTCGACTCTCGGAGAGATCAAGCTCAGTATTCGTCGGGCTTTAAACAAGATCGGACGTTTGCCCATCTGCCTGCCCGACTTTTATTTCTTTAACCATTACATTATTATTCTAATTTACCCTTGCCTCAATAAACGTTGAATATTCTTTATTTTTTAAACGTAACGTTCAAGTAATATGAAGACCTCTTCGTTTTCCTTGAGGGTCATGAGAAGGGTAAGATCTATGTGATGCTTCTTGATGTTTATAAATATATTGCTTGTGTACATATGCAAGGACGATGAAAATATCTAACAGTGTTGCATGGGTTTATCAATGTAGATAAAAAGTTAATAAATATACATATATTCCTTATGCTTTTTCTGTTTGGTTAAAACACATTTGTGTGTCCCTAATCATAAAATTATTTAGCAAAATTAAATATAGATTTTCTGGATACTAAAAGTTAATATTACTTTATAAATTTCAAAAACAGACTATTAAACTTGCGTTATTTTAAGTATTTACTTATATAATTTTATTACAATTTAATAAAATTTCCTATTCACTTTGTGGTAATACTATTTGAGATTGTAATGTTTTTTATCTATTTACCTAAATACTTATGTTTAATAAAACTAAATACGCATTAATTATATCAGGTTTATTAGAATATGTTTTATTTAATACACACTTTTAAAATAACGAGTGGTTAGTAATCTTTAAAAGTGAAAAAAAGGTCGTGTTTTCAAATACCAACTTGTTGCCGAAACGAGAATAGGCCTATTTATATTGATATCACAATGAAGAACGTAAAAACTTAGAAATCTCATAAAGCAGTTACATTATATTATTTCTACTGGAATATAATTTGTGTTTGTGTATTTGTGATATCTGTTGAAATACAAACATTATTTTTGTAAATCGTTTGATAATCTTATTTTGTGTGTTCATTAGGGTTGGGGCTTAGATTATTCACGTAGATGTATGTATTCAATATGAGAATATGTGGTCACGGAGAATTCAACAAAAGGGTCGAAAACATTTTACAAAATATTGCCGTTTAACAGTCATATAGATATTTATTTAATGGATACATCATAGAGGAAAAATAAATGTAGCTATGCGCTTTATATCCGCCCTATCTATGCCTTTTAAAATTTGAGTGAAACTTATTTGTTTTATATTATGACACTAATAATAAACGCCCATATAATCTATTTGAGTTAACTTCCTAAAATCTAGTGTATTTATTTTCAAACACCAATGGTATAAGGGCGTTGTCTCGAGTTAATTTATTTTATTGCATTATTGCTTTTATGGTCTACTCAAAATAGCAGTGAACTCACCTCATATGAATTGATGACGTCAAAACGTGGCCACATCAATTCTGAGTTTTAGTTCATTTTGCATATGACCTATAACAAAATTCTAATCTAAATAAAATATTTAAACTGTTAGAAATAAAAAAATATGTTATTATATTAAAAAGTATTGTTATAAAATATATTTTAAGACTACAACTAATTATAGAGTTATAATAGTTTGGTCGTTACGGTTGGGTTTTATTATATTTACATTTTTTTCCATCCCACCTATGAGTTACAGTTCCAGGTGTATTTTTTTATGTCCCTGGAGGGACTAATTAACAATTAAACATCCAAGTAATATATTTTACTTTCATTAGAAATCATATTTACGTTTTACTCTTTTCTTATTTCCTTCGGTATAGTGTTTTTTTTTTGTAAATTCATTTTGATATCACTGTGTTTTTCCTTGGTTTCGCTGCATTCTCTCTAATGTATTGGCTATATCTGCAAAACATTTAATCTTCTTTCTCTCCTCACACCTTTTAACCAAATTCTCATGTATATTCTGAGCAATGACACACATATCTGTGCGTATAAAACTTATATCTCTTATATGCGTATAAACTTATATCTATCTTTAGTTGCTTCCACTCTCACCAGCCTATCAGAAATTTTCAGAATAGAATCATAGTCCTACAGTCAGAAAATTTTATTAAAGCTAATAACCAATCTGTTCAAATTAACTTTTGTTGTCTTAACACTATTTTTATTATCATGTTGCCATAAGTGACCATTGGGTATATTGGTCCTCTTCTGAAATATTCATATGTCACATAAATATACATATTGAAATAATAAGTTTTCCTTGATTTTATTGTATGTTTTTAAAAATTTTATTCTTTTAAAAGTATGTTTTGCTGTTTTTTTTTGTTATTGATAACTGAGTGGGTCGCGTGTAAATTGATAATTCTGAATCAACTAAACGAAACATGAATTCGGTGATTGGTGTTTTCTAACTTCACTGTAAATAAATAATTTGTTATTATTATTACTTATATACAACAGTAATCCTACAGCGTTGCAATAGTTGAATGAATTTGATTATTTAATAAGAAATGGGACACATATCCATAGAAATTTAATTAATTAATTTTGAAAAAAATTACACATTGTTTTCTATTTTTTTATTGTAAACAATTAAAGGTCTAAATAATGTTAAATAATGAATATATCCGGATCGCTCTATATTTGAGGTATTAAAGATGTAAATTATAAATTCAGGGTATTAAAAAGCACTAGATAGACAAGACAAGCACAAAGGTAAAACTAGTTCAGTATTAGGACCCAAATCAGATGAGGCAAAAGAAATAAGTTAGCAAATAAAGTGTTTCTTCACAAAAATAACTATCTTGATATCTATTATCAAATAATTATCATCACTTGTCTGATATGCCTTAATCGGAGTAAATTTGGTTAAGTATTATGGATGCTTCAACAGCACATTTTGAATAAAGTAGCACAGAAATGTTTACCGTAATACGTATTTGATTTGTTCGTTGTTTACAATTTGGTGGCGTGATATGTACTGGATTTCAGCCCCGGCTGTTACTTCTTGTACATGTGTTATGATTGCAACTTACTTGCACATAATCCTGATCTAACACTATTTAATGAAGAACAGATATAATTCCAATTCCCAATATTTTTGAGATTAAAAATATAAGCTTGTCTATTTTTTTTCTAAACAACTCTAGAATTCATTTTATCTAGTTGAGTTTAGTTAATTTTAGACAATACACTGCTTAGGTTCGATGTTATAATATTTAGATTTAATCTTTCTCATAATTTTCAAATGCGATTAATAATAAATCAATATATCACAAAAACATATTCGTTTTAATTATTTTTGATTTAGTGGCACAATTTTGTTATCGAAGGTAAAATAAAAGTGATTATGAATGTGGTAAAACGTAAGCATTAAATATGCATCAATAACATTATTACACCTTTTCAGTAGTTTCCTCATACGTATTTGAAATGTTTAAATATAAGTACTAGCGTCTTCAATAACTTTGAGACTTTCTTTTCAGTATCAATGTTGTCAATATCAATACACTTATTACAATGATCATCTAATTTATGTTTCCCATCAATGTAGTGGTTTTCTGAAAGACCTGCCCAATACCTCCTTACAAGACTAGCAAAGACTCTTAAGTGTTTGTTATGAATGTTAGTATCCAATAAGTGTTTCAACAATAATCTGAGTTCTTTTAAAATATTGTCAACTGTTCTTATTAACTAAATTTCTACCACCTCTTTGAGTCAGTAGGTGCTCTTAGAATTCTTGTGACCATTTCTGGTTTTGGTACAGTTTGAACCCCCTTCATGTGGATCGTTTTTAGGACTTATACGGCCAGTTTTAAAAGAATCTGGTATAATTCACAGGTTTTGAAGGAGAAGGTTCGCATAAAATATTTTTCAATTCGGTAAAAATTTGTATAACTTCAAAAATAATTTATTTACGTTAATTTTTCCCATTTTTACAAGCGTATTACAATAATATATTTTGACTTATTCGAACGTAAAGTCAGATCTACAGAAAAAAAATTTTTACTCGGTAAAGGTCATTGGTTTACAAAAACCAAATAAAACTTTTGTAAATATAATAGGTGTTTAATGAATCATAAAATGACGTGGATTTTTGTATAAATGGCACCGAATGAAACCCAATTTAATTTTTCTAAGGAAAGGAAGTGGGGTAGTATGTGGAAGAATCCTTTGAACGCCGAATACATTCTAATAGCCAGTAAAATTTTACGTTTCTCATTTTATATAGATTGCTTCCTAAGCTTCTTATAGTTTCTCAAGTCTTATGAATAAAAAATATTTTTGCTGAAAAATCTTTGGTTTAATGTATAAAATGGTTTAATAAACGAAACACGAACGATTTAATGTACAGAAATAGAAATGAAAAAAGGATCAGTTGATTTACTTAATCGTATAATTTGTTTTAAATTTCACTAATTAGCCAAATCAATGTTGCTATTGCATTGCTAATTGTTAATGTAAATCGACTATTCTTTATTAACAGTTATTACACCTATAAAGTGATTGATAATATATATCGTTTGGTGAATGGCCAATTGCAGATTGATGTGTTCCTTTTAGTAATTGAGTTATTTAATATATATGAAGGGTACTCATGAATCACTCAAAGTTGCATCAACGATTGTTTCTTTTGTTGTTTGATTTGAACAAATCAGATACTGAAGCCTGAACAAAACCAGTTACAAAGAATGCTCTGTTATGCTGGACAAAAGAAGTTTTTAGTGGTGTATTGTTATTAGTGATGAGAAGTTGATATACTCAATATCCCGAAGCACAAAATCATGGGTTAGTCCAGGTTAAAGTTTTGCTATGCTTGTGATGGGAATACTAAGCGAGTGTGTTAAGGGCTGCTAATATCAAATGTTGAATTAGATAATTGAAAGAAATATGGTTGGCAAAATTAATTATAACCATATGGTTGTAGCTCGAAATGGGAAGAATTTCACCGCATACCGTTCTGCATTATATCTTATCATTACCGCTTCGAAGACCCATCGAAGTGCTAAAACGGATCGATCACTGGGTCGCTGCCAACCCAACATCGTTCTTTCTATACGATGTTAACATGTTGTAAGAAATATGGTAAAATGTTGAAGAAAATGACAGAAAATAGTATGATTAATATATATTGTATCAAAATACATGCAAGTACTTAATATAATTAGTATGACATTGTCGTCTTCATTGGCGAAGTCCACAACTTTATCATAGTACTATAAAAAGTTTATCATGACTCGTTTAAGTATAGCCAGCAGTCGATTTATAAATCTTTAACATATTTTTATTGACATTTAGGATACGTCAGTGGAATTTAATTATAAGACTTATAAATCCTTCAGTGACATTATTGGTATTTTTATGATCTTTATTTTTTGTTCACTGTTGTAATATTCGTCAAATTATAGGTTTTGAAATACTGAACAGGACTATTAGAGTAATACATTCAGTTCAATGATTTTCGGAATCTTTGGAGGACTTTTAGTAATAGCTGTTCACGCGGAATTTTTTGATTTAGATGTGTAGTAATGAATTACTCTCGAATTAATCTATCCATCAATCTTTCAGTATTAATCTATTATCAATCCATCAGTGAATTCGGTTGTAATTTTATGATTATTCTTTTTTGTTCCATGTTGTAATTTCCTTCAAATTATATGTTTGAAGATAATGGACGGGATTATTAGAGCGAAACATGTGTCTTTGGTCTATTTAGAGGATTTTCACCAGTAGTTTTTCATTCGGGAATCTTTGATTTATGTGTCTAGTCAAAATGCAATTCAATGCATAAGTCTTTGTAACTATTCAAAATTGTTAATTATAGCGTGCATATTATAAAATACATACTTTCTTATTTAGTACTACTTCTAACATATGTAATGTTTATTACTTAATAATCCTTTTGTAATATTGGAATGGTAAATGTATAATGGGGAAAGAAAAAGTGTTCGAGAAACAAAATACGCAGATTGAATTTTTTACCATGCCGAAAATTGACGGAAAACTGTAGAAAAAAACGCGAATTCCATTTTCCGAGAAAACGTATATTTTTCACGGATTATTTAGAACATGAAATGATAATGAGGGCGGAGTATTATTAAACCAATCTTCTTCTTGTTGTTTTTTTTTTAAATAAAAATGAACCTTTGTTTTTTAATATAAGAGTAAAATATATCGTACGCGTGTTCAAAACAAAATACTAAGAAGTTTTCTTGCTGTTTTATTTAAAGTATAAAAATTATAAAGTTACTGTATTTTGACATTTTTTATCTATTATATATCTATATTATGTTTAAGTATATATATATATATATATATATATATATATATATATATATATATATAAATATATAATTTAGATTTTTTCTAGGATCTTGGTTTATGTACTTGTCGGAGCTGTCTAAGCTATTGTAATCTACGCCTCTGAAATTGTTCCTCAATTGTACACTGATTATCATATCTTTCTAATACGATCTTAGAGAAATATGTAGAATTTGTATTAAGTACCGTCTTTGAAAGTCGAACTACAGTCTACAGTCAAAGATTAGCAATATAAGCGTTTGAAATAGGCAGATATTTGTCTTGATTGTAATATTTCTTTCACAAGCACCATTTTAGAGAAGAAAAAGGGTCTGTATTTTGGCCAGTTCGGCTTATTTCAGCGGTAGATGCTACTTTTCGCTCCTATTTTATGTGGTAGTAAAATAGGAGAAAAAAATAGTATATGTGGAAACAATGTTTCTCAATTGGCCTTGATAATTCCTGTCGTAACTTTAATTCTTTAATTGCCGTTCGCAATTTGTCATTGGTTCGTCATCAAGAAATGAGGTTTTTGGAACGTCAATTGCTAGCGGAGATGCCAATATTGATCATGGTTGTTTGTAGAGCTGCAGGAAGAGCTCCGTCCATCATTTGGGAAGCTCATCTTGTTTCATCGACGACTATACGAAAGTTACATCTGTTTTTTGACTATTGCTTTTTATAATTCCTATAAAATTATTTAAGTTCCTGTAAGATACAAACCTGTCAGACACCAGGTTTTTATCTATAAACATTAACCTTTATATGTATCCATTTTTAATATACCAGCTTTTTAATTGCTTGTGACTGAAAACATCCGTGGTTACCAGTTGTAATGTCCCTTTACTTATGGTGCATTAGTGTAATATAGTTGATGCATGTTTGTTCGGTTCAGCCTCCAAGGCGACCGGACGGTCTTCCTATTATTGCGATACTTGCGGATTCGAATCCTGCTGGGGCATGGTTGTCAATTTATTTTTGTAATGTTCATAATTGCTCGTTCATTGCTAGTAACCAGACTGGATAAGACTGAATGTCTTCTGGGTAGATCTCTAAATTGGTTACTGGCCAATTGTTAGGGTTAATTCCGAGGGTGGTTCGGAGTCCTCATTATTCAGTAGGCCTAGACCAGATAAACTCTAGTTGGTGAAAAGGAGACTGTGAGACATTAAATAAGAAAATTGGTAAGTATGCTTTAGTTCTTATTGGTATACGTATAGCAATTCATCTTTTAAATTGAATTTGAAAGCTTTGCATTTATTTTATATATAATAGTCTGATCAAAAAATAGTAAGACTTGAAATAAAATTCAAAGTTTATTGATTTTTCTATATAAGTTCCAGATAGGGTTATAGCCATTTTCTTTGTTGATATTATTTTGATGTTTATTGCGGTCAAAATAGCCTTGTTGAGTAACAAAAACCAAAAAAATGTTGTGGCCAATGTCCATCTAGTGCTCAGCTAAAGCTTGGAATTGGAACGTGTGCCCATATCCCTCACATCATTAACGTTCTTTTATTCCTGTGCTTATCATACCTCCAGGTTGTTCTATAGCCACTTTCCCACACTCATATGAGACCTTACCTTTAGCTGTCTGTTACCTTTAGCGGATTTCTTTGAACTTTATTGTTAGAGAATGTCTGAGATATTTTCGTGTGCTGCTTGAGTATATGTCTTCTACTAATTGAAATTCTAAAAAATTGCTTATAAAACTAACAAATAAAAATGACAAAATAGTGTAAAATATAAATTATTTACTGAAATGAACTATATTTGTCTATGATAAATTAAAAAGGAAATGAAAAGGTCTAACATCTAGTCTAACATGCATTTTTGTCATTAGTTTTCAATTTGAATTTACTTCTATCAGTTTATGATAAATAACAGTATTTTACCTAATCTTTTCTACTCCTCTATTGTGGCATAGTAAATGTTAAATCCTGGTTTTGAATACTATCTGTATGCTTAGTAGAATTATATATTAGAGGAGACAGTTATTACTGCACGTATATAGGCCAAAGCGGTATAAGTAGAACTGCCACAAGTGGAGCACAAACATTTTGGGAATAACAATTTAAGCAATGTATATTTCCGAAAAAGATAAATATTTGTGGAATCCATCTGTTTCAATTATTATTAAAGATTTATTAAATATTATATAATTGTTCTTTTATATGAAAATAAATTACTCGGTTAATATATTGCTATGATCAAAAATATTAATACCTTTAAAGCAACATTTTTATTATAAAATATATTTTTATAATAAAATTCCTTTGCATTAATTTATCAATTTAAGACTTTTTCGTTTCTTATTATGAAGGAAAAAACTTGCATTAAATATTGGTTATGAATATTTTGTTTCGCCCAAACTTTAAAAATGTAAAATTAGATAAAATATATTTATAAATTATAAAGTTTATAAGACAAAATTAAAGCAAACATTAAGCGAATCAAGGATGATTTCTGTAAAAATTACCTAGTGATAATTAGAAATTTTGTTAAAATCGTTAATTTATAAAATTTTTACGTTTAACATTAATACTGAAAGCGGTCGTTACAAAAACATAAAAGAGATGAAGTTATTGAATTGAATTCCTTCAACTACAAGTTTTTAGAATTCTGAAAATGAAAGTCCTTGTTTTCTAATAACTATTGCTAGCGAGATTAGTTTTAGGTGCAGGTATATAAATACTAAAGATTGTGTTAAATAAATATTATTCTATATCAGAAGAGAGCTTTTATTGTGAATTTTGTTTACTGCATTCTTTCTGCAAAAAAATTGGTTGTGAGCATATAAAGTACTATAGCCATATATGTTTACGATATTATTACTCTTAATGCCATCGTGTTTGTGTAGAATGCGTTTTATTTTTGTATATTAAATTTTTAACTTATAAAACTATTTAATATATATATTTTTTATATATTTTAAAGTCTCCTTTTACCAACTATGGGTTTATCTGGACTGGGCCTAAAGTTTAACGTGGGCTCCGAACCACGGTCCTCAGCATTAAGCCTACTGACTGGCGAGTGACCAACTTTAGAAATCATCCCAGAAGACATCCGGTCTTACCCAGCCTGGTTACTGGCGTGACTGGGATTATTTTCCTTGTTGAATTTTACACTCTTGCCTAGAACATTCACTAATTTTAAACAATCACAAGCATAAATTTACCACCATGCCCCAGCAGGATTCAGGACCGTCCCATCGCCTTTACCACTGCGCCACCAAACCGGCTATTTAATATATTTCGTAGGACTTTTCGTATCTAGTTGGACCCTTTTGCATTCTAAAATTGACGTTAATACTTGATTTCTGAACATGAAGTCGCTTCCAATTAGACGTAGTAGACCTACTTCTCTTACATAGTGATGAAACCATATACAAACTATTCTTAATTTACCGCGTGTTATATCTATTGTGCAGACATTTTTAAAATTAAATTAAATTAAATGTAGAAATATTGAATAATTTTTTATAAAAAATGAAATATCAAAATTGTTTCTATTGTTCTGTTTTACTGTTGACGAATAGATAGCGCTCCATGAGCTTGCATCTAAACTCTTCGAAAGAACGATTTGTTATTTGAGGCAATACACGAATCGATCTATTTTTTGGTAACTTCATTGAAGTGAAGCGCTGCTTAGACAGTTTACGACCCATATGTTGGAATAAGTAGTAATTAGAAAGAGAGCTTATTTTATATTTATTAGGTTTAAATATTTCTAAGTATGTTTTCAACCGGTTTAGCAATATGTGGTCAAGCATTGTCATGCTGAAGATTCACATCGTGGTGTTCGTATTCCGGCCATTTTTCGCGCAGAGCTCAGCTTAAACTTATCACTTGTATTCCCATTGATGGATTCATTGAAATATATATTGTATATAAATATATTTGAATAATGCCTTCAAATCCTTGTCTTTATTTTTTTTTGATTGTCCAGAATGGACTTTCTCTTTGGTATTAAAATCACTATTTTTCTAACGTCGAAACCAGTATATTCACATACTAAAATGGATGGAGGATGATTGCCATAAAATTTACACAACATTCGATGACCTTCAGAGGCTTCCCGCAAATGCGATTTACTCGGTATAAATTCGTAAATTCTCAACGCACTAGAAAAATCCCTTGAATTTCGACGAAGTGACATATATTAAAAAGTAAAACCTGTCATTATCATTTCTTGAAGGATTTACTGTTTAAGTCAATATTTGTCGAACAATGGCCCTTCACGTTGACTTGAAAGCCAACATTTCTAAAATGCAAACTACGAATCTATTAAATCTTATTACTTAAGTAATTAAGCTTCTTCTGATATAGAGCAGATATACCTTGGGAAATAATGCCTATTCAAGTTACTATAACCTAGAACACAAAGGTATATAACCAAAATTCTAAGAAATGCCACTGACACAGCCAGTATTTGAACATGGTATTGGTATTTTTTGTTATCAAATAAACAGAAATTTGTTTAGCTCAACACTAATTCTTAAAAGCAATTACGTCAAATTTGTTAATTGTGCTTTTATACTTTTATACTGTTTTATATGGCACCTATATAGATTCCCTTCTATATTCTCTATATTTTGTGATTATATATGTAAGATTTAAAAATCTTGGTCACAATTTGATTAGATCATTTATTTGCTCACAATGTCTTGGCCCAAAATAGCATAAATAACTCTACTTCTAAGAATTTATATTTATATATAAACTTAAACTAAAAATAGTTCAAAATGCTTCAAATATGTTCTACTTTAAGTACCTTTAGCAGTCATTTTGAGGTGGTTAATTGGCATTAAATTTAATGTATTAGTTAATGCGAATAAATATTCTTAGGACAAGTGCACGTATATTATAGAGGCTTATATTTTATAAATATATGGTTTTAGTGGCATTTTTCCATCAAGACTGTGCTTGGTTTATAATTAGAAGGGTTATCAAATTTTGACGAGTGTCTCCGGACGTGTGACGCTTTTGAGGGAACATAAAGAGCTTATCAGGCATAAGAGAGGCTTGGTAAGGAGAGTTCCTGCAGGTCTGGGTCCAGAGGACAACATGAGGCGCAGTATGCAGAGAGAAAATGGAATTTGGTGAAATAAAATCTGGCACACCGCCAATAGCGATTTGGGAAAGACTTGGAACTCCTTCCCGGAGATCACGCAATATCAGCAAAAGACCATTTGGATTTATTTGGCTATTTTAGCAACAAATTTTTGATAATTCTAAATTCTTATTCTTCTTGATAATTAGTTTGATAATTCTAAAATAGGTATACCTAAGGTTTACAGAGACATTTCGAATTTTTTTTATACAGCTTCGATTCAAGATACTCGTTATTATTTTTATGAAACACGGAAAGCAGAAACTGGGCATCAATTGATATCATGTCAATGGCGGAATTCTCTTCAATAATAAACGAAGATAAGTGGATCGGCGATGAGTTACCCATCTGTTGTATTATATATATTTATAATATCATTCAGTTATTACAATTTAATATTACTAGTCTTTTTTTTTAATTAGAAATATCTACTTGTTAGTTTATTATTTGATTTTACCAGCAAGGGAAACTTTGGAGCTACATAATGGCATTTTTAATTTAGTTCCTTATCAACAGCTATGGTATTAAAAAGTTAGAGAGTTAATTAAAAGTTAAAAGTAGTTACGATAAAGGCTCAGATAAGATCGATATTTTCATAATATAATACAACTATTGGCATATTATTAAAAATATATTAAGGACGTATGATTTTGAAACATTAATTAATAATTTCTGGTTTTATGATCTCCTCTGGTACTTCGTATTCCTATTAAGGTCAATTTTTAAAATGAAATAAATTTTGAATGAAAATAAAAATAGTATTTTCCTTATATAAAAATGGTAAATCCTTCAAATTTCGTAACTGGTGCGATCAGTATAATTTCAGGGAGATCCTAAGGTTATTCTTTTTTGGATTCATTGAATTAACCGGAATCAAGTTAATGATGAAGAAAAAGATGATAGATTGACGGACTGGCAATCGTTCCATAGTTACGTGAAGCATTCCTTGGTATAGTTAATTGGAGTTTAGCCAAAAATATAGCCGCATTGATGACTTTTGATGTTTGATTTGAAGAAATCTGCAGCCGAAGGTCATTAAACATTTTTAGAACATTATGCTGGTGGTGCTCTCCATTATATCTTAATGCAATTAATTGACAATGAGAATAGCTACCAAACAAATTCTCTGAATATCCCATTTCGAATTGTCACAGAGAAAAACAAGAATCTGCAAGCTCAAAAAGTTGAGTCGAGAATGCCATTTACATTGTCACCAAAGTAGAATATTTATGGCTCTAAGTCTTACAAAAGTCTTTAAAACATGATGTACTGAATTACGAAGTGCTAGGACCAAATGAGTATTTTGCAGTTCGAACGAATCGATGTATTTTTGTAAAAAAGATCAGCTACGGTAACAGACATGTTATGACAATACCATTCAGACGATGATTCTCGGATGCTCGGTTACACATTACAACAGTTGTTAACACTACTGCAAATCTAATGAGTAACGGCACCCAGTGTACCCACTAGACATAGTGGCTTAAGATTGTTTATTGATTGCCATTTGTTCAGAAAAATGCATGGTTTGGCCGACAAGCGGTTTTGAAATGCCGAAGAAGCGGATCTCAACTAAGCCAACATCGTTCTTTCGATATAGCATTGCTATGCAGCAAGGGAGATGGGAGAAAGTTGTAGAAAATTGTGGAACATATTACCTATTGTACCCTCTTTGTCATAAGTGCCTTTTTAAAGTAAAAAATTATCAATTCTTGAGAATATTGCGTTCACATCAAGAAGGGTGAAATTTGGAATAGTAAAAGATTACATAATGATAATAAAATACTAAACCTCCAGGCTCCTCCAGTGAATCAAACTGTTTTTAAAGAAATTTATCCTATCATAATATTTAAAAACTCTAAGGAATTATGCCATAATACGTGCATAACTGTTAAAGTAATAGATCCACTCAAAAATATATAAAATATATATATAAATGCAACTTAAAGAAATATGGCCCAACTATGATCTTATTACTTCGGATCATTAGTGCTTATTAATTTCTTCAATATTTAATGTGCACTCTTATTATCTTGTATTTGCACGACTTTTTCACTACAGCGATATTATAGTTTTCTTGCTAATATCAGTTAAATAAAGGATTAGCTATGTCCGATTTACCGCTAGCTCTGTACTTAATTTCTATAATGAAGGGAATTGAAGATTTTAATAATGTGCCAGCTTATTTACTATCCTATTTCCTGCATGACGCTATTGAAATCGAGTCATACACACATTTTTGACATCCTTGCCATTTTCTTTGCTGCTCATCACTAGAAATCTCAACCACATTTTCAATCTTTGGTTTGCCTAAGCTGAAAATCTATTGACTGTATCCATTGTCCGTGTATATTTGCTTTTATGTTAAATTTTAGTACGTAAGAATATGTTATTAAACTTATTGTCGACTATATTAGTCTCAATTCTTCATTTGTTGAGATTACCTTTTTTCGTTACAAATTCGTTCCTAGAACTAATATAATCGGTACACGGTAGCTCAAAATTATGTTAATGTGATTGTTAATAAGCATGATAATTATATTTTTTTCTCTTTAAGACTTGTGCATTCTACAGTACATGTAACGTTAGTCAGTCAAGGCTATAATAAATTCGAATAATCTTTCATTATAGTCGGCGTGCTTCATTCAAGCGGAGAAGTTCGTAGTGATTATCTAAAATTCCTTATACAGTATCGATATGTATGCAGTTGATGGTGGACTGGACTTGAAGAACAACATATAATACTTTTTCTTTAGTAGAACGTTCCTTTTTGTATCCACAATATATTTTTATATAGTTAAATTTTTTAATACTACATTTTAGAAAAGATATGATGAATTATGCTGATAAATATAGTTCTCAGTTTCGATTTAAGAGAAATTAATATTTTGAAACGGGCTAGTCACAAATAGATATTTGGTCTAGATTGGAAAATTATAACGGAGGATATGACAAATTATTTGTGGATGATGATGAATTTGACTGAAGATGTAAGAAAATCTAATATGTTTGTTATGTTGAAAGTAATTATTTTAGTGTTGTAACTGGTTGTTTTATACCAAGATAAATCCGTTACTGAATTTTATAATATTTAATATATAAACTTTTTTGTTGTTGACAAACATTCCTCGTAAATAGAATTAAGTAACTTTAATTTCGACATCGGATACCTAAAAATGTTAATAACTCTAATTAAGCGCTTCTCTTTCATCAAGAAAATGGCCTGAACCATTTACTTTCATTAAAAACAAGTTTTTCTTTTGGGATTTATTAATTAAAGTGGTTTTAATATTTGCGTGTCGACTTCTATATTTAGATCGATACTGGGAATGATGTAAACACTTTTGCGCTTATTTTTTTTGCAAAATGGCGAATTTACCACACACGAAAACATAGTTTCTTTAAATTGTATATAATTGCAGACAGACTTAGTTAAATTTATTGTATTCCATATAAGCTTTTTCATCTTACTGATTGAACATTACACATCTGTCAACATAAAATATAAAAATGAACATTGTGATTATTTTTAAAAAAATTTCCGCACGATTTGTTGATGTATTTATTTTATCTGAAATTAATGTTATTTCTCCAAAAAAAGCATTGGTCGAGGGTACAGACTCTGTATTCGATGAAACGCGGTCATGTGCATAATAGCAGTGCAAAAATAGTGGTCATTGAGATAAGGATTTGGTTTATCTTGTAATAGATAGTTTAGATAGATTAGTAGATGTTTATCCTCAGTAGTGTTTTAATGTGAACGGAGTACCGCCGTTCAAAAAATCGGCTTTTTTCCATATAATAATCCAGTACTTTAAAGTAAATTTACTTTTTTTGTTTTGTAAACTCTTTCACATTTTATATAGTATTTGATGTTCATAATTTTAATAATGCTGAAGTGTCAATTAAGCCGATCTCGGTCGAATTATACTTCAGACGGTTTACAGTATCGGATACATGTTTTATTAAATCCAGTTGTTTATTCAAAATTTTATAGCCTGATAGCTTTGTATGACAGAGGTTTTACACATTTCAGATAACATTTACGTGGAGATAGTGTACATATACAACCTCCAAGTATTGCAATGAAACCGAGTAAAGTAAAATAAATCAAGCGGATAGTTAGAAGATAATTAGACATTTAAGGATATTTGATATGTCAAATCATCCTTTAACAGAAATGTTACAGCAAAATTGGTTGACGTATTGTAACTTATACACGTTTGCAAGATTATTATTAAAATAAAACTAAAAATTTACAAAATGTGAATTTTATTTACACACATATTATATGCTTTTTAGTACAATACTAAATACACTTTTTATATTCGCACATTTTCTACAAGTTTTAATAGTTTAACTAATAAAACATTAATAAACGTATTTAATTTCAACTACTTGTGTTGTAGTTACTATGAACGAATAAAATTAATTCTTTTGTATCTGTATTATAAATGCAAGTTAAAAAATGGGAAACGGTTTTAAATACAAAATTAATCAATTTTGTTTTAATTTAATTAAAAAAATATTTAAAGAAAAAAGAGGCGACTTCTTGAACAGCTATATAAAACGATACTGAGAATTTTTGACTATTATAAAAGAGGTATAAAAACACACACTCTTAATACATGGTTACACCACTCTTAACACATGGTCCTTTAGATCACAATGCAGTCCGTAGCTACTGCAGTTCCAGTTATATGGTAACACCTCCCTCCTAAACAAACGCCTACATGGATGGACGTGATCGTTGTTCCGCCTGGACAGCTTGCAATTATAATAAAATTATGTTTGAGTATCAAATGTACTTTCGCCCGCAGTTTGCCTTTAAAGATTTTCGAAACGGCACTGCTTGACTCCAAGCTGCTATGGTGATTCCCGTTTCCAATAGTCTACGGCTAATAAATTGAGCCTAAGAACTGAGCTATAATACGCCTTTGAGTGCCGTTAACCCTGAATCGCAACCTTCTTATGATTGTGCATTGATCGAGCATTTTTCTGACAGTACGAATAGGCACTTATTAATATTCTTGTGTAACAGTGACATTCTTGCTTCGACGGTACATATATTAAAATTAAAATGTGCGCTAGGATGATATGCAAAATCGAGAAGCGTTCGACATTTCTGGATCCAAGAGCAATAGTTATGTGGGCGCTGCTTTTACATCAGCGTTATCGGAATACTACTTCAAGTTTTCCTCTTCATTGGGTATATTAACGATTGAACTTTTACAAAGCGCTATAGTTTTTACAAAATATACAAATAAATATTATAGTGATCGGTTTCGACTCAATACGTTCCCCGGAAAGCCTTATTTCAGTATAACTCCATCAACCATTGGGACTACTTATCCGTGAGTTGACTGCAAATTTGAGAAGCAGCGGCAAAACTGTTACATTTATGTGGCTTCCTTCTCATACTGAAATAGAGGTAGATTATCTGGCGGGGAGAAGGGAGGGACCCTAATAGGATACCCACCTTTTCTGAAGCAGATATCCTTAGCTGCTTTGGTTTTAGCTTGGGTGGGGCCTGATGGAGAACAATAAATTATGGAAGGTGAAGATATTTCTACTAGGGCTTTAATGCTTCCAATATTAGCAGACACAAACTGTCTATAATTAGACTTCCTCGAATTGGTCATTGTAGCTTTTCTCATGAATTTCTCCCCTACCGTCATGCAATGAGTGTGGATCGTCACTGGCCGTTACTCATCTATTGACTGAGCTCTATTTAAATTGGGAGAAGCGACGGAACGTGGATTTCAGCTGAAAAATCGCCTAATGAACTTTCTGGTCGTAACTGGCATATTGTCAAATGTATAGTTACAGTAACCGTTTCCTTAAGGTGGTATACTATTATCAGTTTATAAGTATATTTATTATTTTTACCTTAAATGTTTTGTTTGCTTATATTTCATATTATAAATTGTTATCAAATTTTATAAATAATAATAAATTGTTTTTATATCTTATTTCTTGTGTTTGGTACACTTGTTCACTTATATTTTATTTTATTCGAATGTTGTACTATTTTGTGAAATTGGAGATACACCTTAAATAGCAAAGAGACTGATGGGTCATCAATAAATAAATAAATAAATAAATGCAACACTGATACCGCGTTTCATGGTTAGTGCATCTGGAAACGTACTCCAGTATGAATGCCATACAAGTTCTATTATAATGTAAATGTATATATATATATATATATATATATATATATATATATATATATATATATAATGACTTGCTGTTCGTTAGACTTGCTAAAGTTGAAAAACGACTGGGCACATTTGGCTAATTTTGGTTTTGAAATATTTGTGAAAGTCCAGGGAAGGTACATAAGATGAGGCAATGTGGAATAATTTCGATGAAAATAGTAAAAGCAACAATTTTGTTTTCCAATACAAAGTGTCACTCTCATTGTGACTGTCACTGTCACTCTCATCAATAATTTCAGCGTTCGGAAATGTATTTTGTGACTAAAAATATTTAGAAATATTAAATTAAAAAATATTAATATAACGGTCACTGTTGTTACCAAATCTTGATTAGAAAATATAGTGTATTAAACATTGAACATAATTTCTCGATAACGACCATTTAATAATTTACCACGATTTATATTTCATACAAAAGAAGGTATTTTATAATGCATCTATTCGATAACGTGCAAACAACTGAAAATTACATATGTGTTAAATATAATATAACAATATATGATATGATATATACCGGATTTGTATCGCAAAGTCAATCAATAATATCAAATTTCATTGCATTTTAAAAATATGCTTATTAAAGTAGCATCAATTTTTTAAGGTGTTAATTTTTGTAAGGCAATATATTTTGGCTAAATATACGAATTAATATGTTGTTGCGTAAGGATACTTAATTAAGACAGTTTGGATCTATTAGTATGGTATGACATATTTGTGGATTAAAGAAGTATTAATTATAACAGGGAAGGATGAGGAATTTGTTATCAATATAATAAAACAAACAGACAGAACTCCAGAATATATCCTATTATATTAAAAGCATGAATAAAGCATGAAATGCAGTAAAGCCATTGATTGAATTTTATTTGATTTTTTTTTCATAAATTAAATTGTATTTTATTGGTTAATGAGATTTTACGTTAGGGATGTCACGTGCCGTACCTGCATGGTAAATTTTATCAAAGAACCAAGCAAATATCTTCACAGTAAAATATTTTCTTTATAGGTGCCTATAATAGAGGTTAAACTGACCAATCAAATTCCTTCAATGGGCGATTATATCTAAATATTGGACGTATCGAAACTTTTCTCGAGAGACCCTTATTGACTTTACTCTATATTACTCTATGGTTATGTTGTGCTGGTGGAAAATTAAAATTTCTGCAATTAGTTTCACCACTATATCCATTACACTCATTAAGTTCGTAGATGGAGAATTATTCTATTTTATTACACCATACTCTACGATGGCGCTAGTTGTATTGCATTAACTACTTTTTCAGTTAGTACTAACCTTCAAAAGAAAGGTGTTAAAACTTCATGATCTTCTACTCATCAGTTTGTGAATTATTGTGTTAACAGTGGCACTACTTTTGTTATTTTCAAAACAATGGATCAAACACAATTTCGCCTTTTAATTCTACACTGGTCCTTGATGGGAAAAAATACCGTTCAAGCAAAGCAATGACTAGAAAGGTATTATAAATACTCCGCTTCATCAGAAACAACAATAAAACGTTGGTTTAAACGTGACCGTAGAGATACCAAAGATGCAGAACGTAGTGGGCGTCCGTGAGTTAGCTAACGTCGTAAAGATATCAAAAGAATGTGTTGGTTTTATATTGCATGAGCTTTGAACTATGTAATGTAATGTAATAAACCGGAATTTTTGCATCGATATTATGAGAATGGATGAAACATGGATCCATTACTTCACTTTGGAATCAGAATGATTGTCATCTTAGTGGACAACAACTGGTGACAGGCCTATTTTGAGGTAAAAGATAAACCGTTCTATAAAAATGGTATTGAAATGTTAGAGAGCCGGTCGATTGATTGTGTGGTTCTTGAATGAGATAAAGTTGACGAATAAAGCCAATTTTGAACAAAAAACTTTTGAGCCATATATATATATATATTAACAATCATGTCTGATAACTTGTTAATTTTGGGCACTTCCTATTATGTAACTAGTTCTATATTTGTGTTATTTTTTAATTTATTACAATATATTGAAAATCTTTGTGCTAAAATATATGATATATGTAGTAACCCTCTCCAGATAATCTCTAGCACTGTATGCTAAATTCTAATTGTAATTACATCACTTTGTAAAACCTTATAATTTTATAATATTACGGGGGCAAATTAAAGTTATTTCTTAAGCAGTTCCTATAGGTCTATTTCCTGCCAGATAGTTAAAAGTCAGCTGTAGGTATTGGTAAAAATGTAAGAAAATGTATACAAAAGTAGGTACAACTGCTTTAGTTATAACAAGTGGAGCGATATTTTTGAAATCAATATGTTCTCTTCCATAATATTTTATTAAAAAAGGGTTGTCCTACCTACTAACTACAGAATACTACTAATAAATCTATCTTTTTATGTTAAATGCCTCCCTGTATTCTGATTTTTCACTTTTTGTATTTATTGAAAATAAAAGTAGCACTATATATCTATATATATATGTATATATATGTATGTATATATATATATATATATATATATATGTATGTATATATATATATATATATATATATATATATATATATATATATATAATATATATATATATATATATATATGTATGTATATATATATATATATATATATATATATATATATATATAATATATATATATATATATATATATGTATGTATATATATATATATATATATATATATATAATATATATATATATATATATATATATATATATATATATATATATATATATAATATATATATATATATATATATATATATATATATATATAATATATATATATATATATATGTATGTATATATATATATATATATATATATATATATATATATATATATATATATATATATATATATATATATATATAATATTAATATATATAATATATATATATATATATATATATATATATATATATATATATAATATATATATATATATATATATATATATATATATATATATATATATATAATATATATATATTTTTTTTTCTTCTACTACTTTTTTCCATCTTGTTGGCAACATAGCGGTAATATGTCAAAAGAATGATATTGGTTTGACAGCGATCCAATCATCCATCCGTTTTTGCTCTGAAAAGCTACTAATCAGAAAACGCTATGTCAACAGTTTTTATGGACATTATTTCAACAATACATCGTTCAGTTTGTTTGAATGACGGTGTCGATGTGGATGGCTCTCCTGGGCTAACCAATGTTTTTTTGCGCTTGGAGTTGTTGTAGTAGATCCAAGTTTCATCGCCAGTTAATAGTCGTTGCTGATACTTACAACAAATTACAATTTTTCTCTACACTAACTTAAAATTAGGTATTTATCTAGGAAGATTATTGCCCTTCACTACACGACTAAACAAGATCACACGGCTTGCTTCTCTTGAATCTGCGTCCTAGTTCATTGTTGCCCAAGAGTTGGAGCACTTTGTTGTTGCATGAGAGTACCTGGGTACGTCCACAATACCTTTCAGCACTTTTGTCTGAAATATTTGTATATGATACTAAGAATGAAATACTAAAAATATTTTAAATATGGCTTTTTAGAAGTTTAACATGAAATATGTCATTTTATTATTTATGCTATTTTTATGATGTCTGTTGCGGAATAAATTTTGTGTACAATAAAACGTATACGCCACACCCGCTTAGAGCTAATTTCTAGAAACTTTTACAGGTCTCTCGGTAATATAATTTAGTTAGGATATACGGACCGCATATCAAATAGTCCTAGACTATGAACGTTATGGGATAATTAGATCTTAGAAAGGAACAAGTTAGTTACACTGTTATTTGTAATTATATTAGCTTTATATCTATATTATTATTATTATAAAATAAATCTCTTGTAATAAAATAGTATTATTAAAATGTTTATTCGGATGATTGTCCATATTATCAATCATGGTTTTGTCTCGCGATATCGCTAGATAACTAAATATGAGCCATGAAATATTTCTTAAAAATTTACTTAAAACTGTTTCAAGTTTCCATTTATGAATTGCTGCTGAAAGGAATCGATTGAGCTCTTTGGAACACATGAAAAAAAAAAAAAAGAAATTACATTTTCATTTACAGTATTTTACTATTTGGTTGTAAAATGGTTTTTTCCATAAATTTTATGCATAAAATCTGTGTGAAGCTAAAATCATTATTTTTAATATAAACAAACATAAACAAGATTTTTATTACTTTAATATGCTAAAATTCTGCATAATAAAAGAAATGTGTTTCAAAATTACAATGAACACCTAAAAATATCGATATACCGAAGGAAAATAAACAAGTTAAGAAGCATTTAGAATTAAGTACCAATTTTATAATTTTTATGAAATATCTCTTTTATAAATAATGTAGAATAATATCGGTTAAAAAAATATCGATATACCGATATTTTTTCGGCATCCCTATATGTAACTACTTCAAAACGCATAGATATCGAGGATAATCTATAGGATAGGATAATTTATATGTTACTTCCTGAGTCAATTGGATATAATTAAATTTTGGAGAAATAGGTTTAGATTTGTAATCATATACTGAAGGGATATTATTTACTAATATATATTCGTTATTTCGTTCTGGAGAAATTTTCTTCAATTTTTAATAAATTTTATATTTTAGTGATGTTGGATATTAGTAGCCGGTATTTAGTCAGAAAATAAATTTTCGAACGTACCCAAATATTTCATAACGAACAAAAAGGCCGATCCCTTGTGACACTGAAACCATTTATGGCAGTAACTTTCACACTTTGTCGAGGAAAACAAAATTGTTGTTTTTACTATTTTCCTCGTAATTATTCTATATTTTCTTAACATACAAACATTCCTTGGACGTTACTCTTAAACGACAAATATTCCAAAACCAAGATTAGCCAAAACGGTGTAGCCGTTATCGAGTTTTAGGCAGACCAACGAACAGCAGTTTATGTACAAGGAATTTTAACTTTTATATATGTTTTTATAAAAAATTATATTAATGCGAAACATTTGCTCCCTAATAGCTAAATTGTATAATAGGTTGGATCGCAAGGAAAAGTTGTATAAATATGATATTTACAAATAAGATTTATTTGCACTAAAATCATTAATCCAAAACATTTTTTTTATCATACCTTTTGTTTATATATTAGTTAAGGATACATTAGAAATACTCAGCTGGAATGTTGTATCTCATCAATCGTCAATCAATGAAATGGCTATAGTATTTTGACTGCGACGAAGTATTATTTCAAAAAATATCAGCAATAGCAATTAATGGATGTAAAGCCATCCCCTTGTATGAGAACCTTCGGTCATATATACAAAATGTGTGTTTTGCTCTTTTCATTATTTAGTATTTAAAATGATTGTATATTTAATTTTCATTTTTTAAATAAAATTGCAGAACCACAAAAAATATATATATTGTAACCTAAAAATGTGGGTTTTCGAATAGTGATATTATTAGTCAAGATGAAAATGGTAACAGCGTTACGGTAAACGGAGTACTAATAAAAACTGCATGAACTCATATTCTGGTTAAGAGTTTGGAGCAACTGCTCCTAAACTGGAATTTACATTTCCATAGTAACGCTTTTCGTCTAAAATAAAGGAGGTAAAATATCGTCATAGGGAATATTAAAATTGTTCCATTGCATTGAATCAGGATATAAATGAAATTTTATCTCATAACAATGTATCACGACGACTAAATGAATAAAAGTGTAATATCGATTTGTTCTAGGAAATGTGGAGATGTTTATAGGACAGATCTGTAATGTAGTAGCGCGATAATTTTATTTTATAGTATATGAAATTCATAGAAAATATAATTTTGGAATGTATAAAGTATGTCTTTCATTTTAACAATTAATTTTAGCGGAAATTACAGAAACAATATAACCACAAGGAACAATACAAAAAACATGTAGGAAAATATAATTTTGACATTTCGTATTATTTTTTAATTATAAATAGTATGCTTCGCAAATTGTAATTATATTTCAAGCAATATTAATTCGTAAGATTAATATTTCAGTAATAATTTTTTTTTGAAAAAATAATAATGGTTTTATTTTTTGGTTAGTTTAATAATATTATTCTTGCTTGCTTGGCGCAATGGTCAAGATCACAGAACTCTTTTGATGGATTTTGCGGATTCGAATCCTGCCGTGGAGTGGGTGTAAATCTACGTTTGTGATTATTTATAATTATGAATATCCAAAAAACAAGAACGTAAAATCCGACAAGCCAGTAACCAAGCTGGGTAAGACCGATGTCTATTGGGATGTATAACTTAATACCTCCAATAAATTTGTCTAAATATTAAATATCTGCTTGCATATGTACAGTGCTATCGTAGTGTAGTGATGACCAAGCGTGCAAGTTAGATTAAGGCATTTTTTGGTAGTTATTTAAATACTTGACCGTTTATTAAGTCGTATGTTTTTAACGCAGCGAACATTCCATAACTAATTAAATTAATAGTAAGTTTATTATACTCAGTATAGGTCTCGCCCTTTTGAATAGTTCTGGGAACCATCTCAGGTTTGTACAAGATTTAAACAAGTAAACAAGTAAATGTAAAATGTGCCATTATGTAAAAGTATTATTTGGAATTTCGGATATAATAATATTGGTGTTCACTATATTGCCTATTTAAAAGAATGGCGGACCTAAAATACCACTTTTTAAATCACTATTATTTAGCGTCTCTTTTAACGAAATTATTAAAATATTAGGGTTGCCGAGTATTTTTCATTACATTCGCAAAATTCCCTTCACAATCGTTCAGAGCACGTTTGAACTACGCGAATCCCGTCGGTAGTAATTCGCCGTCTTTTTTCTTACTTCCCCAGTTCGAAATATCTCATTTCGCCGCCATATATTTGGTATTTGCGCTCAAGAGAGCCCTTTGAGGCTTTTTAACGCCCTCCTTCTAAGGTTTAAAGGTATTTTACCTCAAAATCCGTTTGATTGGAGGCGTGTATCTGATATCTGAAGGAGAAAATAATTTTATATCGCCAAGCATTGGTTAATCGAAGTATCTCGTAAAAAAGTAAGGGATTTTTTCAGTTTTAGTTACCTGTTTTTTTATCATGAAAGTTACTGCAGTTAAGAATTTGATACCTTTTCAGTTTAAATTAATTGAAATGTATTTAGAATTATATTGTTATGAATAGTAAAAGTCATAGTGTGAGCCATAAAAAAACAATATATAATATTTTTAAATGCAAAAGTACATGAGTTAAAGTTGTAAATAACTCTCAGCTAATATTATTAATAGACATTATAACGTAGCTTCAAGGAAATATTTCACTCGAGTGAAGAAATCAAAACCAAAAAGAAATAAATTGAGCTGTTTTTGTCTGATTGAATCTCATTATAGTAATTACATATTAATAAAGTGGTGTTTATTCAGTCAATATATGAGTGTAATTGTAATTTAAGTATTCATTATTTTAATCAAATGCTTTATTAAACTTTCTTTAGTTTTTGAGACATGTTTTTAAAGAACATGATTGTAAAAATGTATTTTACTTTTATTTAATAATGGGTGAATATGTTGTTATGATACCAAGCGATCTGACGTACTCCAATTTAAGTCAATTTCTCTACAGTAGAAGAGTTAAAAATATTAAATAAATGATTTTTTAACCGGTTTTCTAGCTAATATTTATTTGTTTTTAGTTTTATATTATATTGTTCATGAAAAATTAATCCTTATTCCTAATTAATCCTTAATCTTAAGAAATGATAATCATTCATCTCTAAATTGATTGTTTTATAGCTGGTGTGGCAAGTGGTTGGTGGACCATATTGTTGAACTCAAAATAGATCCAAGCCCAAATACGGCGGCCGTAATAAAGCAGCTAGCATGTTCTAAGTTCACTCTGATTACTATGGGGTGGCCATTATTTTGTTTTTGCATAATAACGTTGCTATTTCAAAACCGATAAGAAATAGTCGCTTGTTCAGGAAGCAATATTTTTCACGGTTTTCAGCCTTCCTAATCAGATTTCTATTTTAGCAAGTTCCTGTTAAGGCTGAGTGAATTAACCAATTAGAGTACTGTTTTCTTCATCGCGCTCGTCTTTGTTGAGATTATTTTAGTATTTATCAATTTAAAAACTTTGTTGATGATGTTAATGTTGGTACCTTCTGTTATCTTTAACGGGTTCATTTTTTAGACATACTCCAGACTTTCCTGTAAGTGAACAAGATGTAATATATAAGTGGTTCGTTCTATAATTGCACATTATGAAAATCTATATCTGATGATAATGGCAGACAATGTAAAATATGAGTTGATATATAACAGTTGAACACTATTTGGTAGGGTATTTTTATTATTGTATTATTATGTATTAATGTCATTGTTATTAAAAAATATGATGTGTAAATATGTATGTTTGATAAGATTATGTAAGGAATAGGTCTGACACTGCTACAGACAATATTGTACATCCTTGGAGTATGCAAAATACATACAGGGAGCGGACAAAATAATATGAATACCTGATATATACGCAATGTGTATTAATTAATAAGGTATTGAGTCACCATTTGTTTTTAAAGCACTGTTTTGTCCCATTTTATTACCAAAAAATCCACCAACCAGCTTCAAAGGTGTTGGAAATGAAGATCTACTCTTCACTCACTGTTCTAGACGGTAACGGTAAATTATATATAGGTCTGTCGATTGTGCTAGCCGATGAAGATATTTGATGATGTTCCACCAACAATGTCCTCAAATCAAGACTAAACTTTTTTGGTTGTCTATTATCATGTTGGGAAATGGCAATGTTAATACTTATAAGGCAGGCAGTCCGGATTCATAGTTTCTTTTAGGGTTTTCCAAATATAAACCTTGCTATTTATAGGAAATAATGTAAACGATGATTCAACGGACAATATTATATTCTCCCAATCGTTGCATAACTTCTTCTGCAGCTAACGTTGGCTTCCGTTATAAAGGCTTTGGCAATCGCAGCATCCTTCAATGAATGGTGTTAGATTAGTAGAACTCCCGCTGTACTGATTTTGTCAAAACACTATTTCTCAAGTGACTGTTGTCACTTTTTTTACTTGTTGTGAGTGGCTGTCATTTTTGTCGTTTTAGTTTTATGTTTTCCGGTAATAAATCTTCTTAATGTTCGTTGACCTCTTTCAGATTAGGGTTTCGCTCACGGTTGCCCTTCGCTGATGATTATTTTGCCATGTTTTGTGAATGCTGACATAACCGTGGATATTGTCAGTCGTGAAACGTTAACCAGTTCAGCCGTTTTCCTCATAAATGAAAATGACGGACCATTTTTCTTCTGGGAGATCATACATTTTACATGGGTGAAATTTTAAAAACAGTTGCAGAACAAAGCATACAATGATGAATACAGACCTGAGCACTCAGGGCGAAATAAAATTGAAAATACGCATGAGCAGAACTGAGATCGGAGAACATTAGTGCCGAACAGATTTCGAAATTGGTTCGTAATGCACATGCACTTCTGGGTTTAGCGACGAACAGAACGTTGTACCAAGAGTCGCGGATCGGGCCAACAAAATTGAGTGAGAAAAATTGGCGGGAATATGAATGACATGGTTTAGAGAAAATAATCCTGTTTATTTCCTTGTAATTTAATTATTACTACAAAAACGTTTTTGAATGATAAATATGTGCTTAATATCTATAATAATACATATAATTATATAAAAACATTATAAAAAAAACGTGAAAAATTAAAATATTTATATTATCTTATTATGAAATCTAAAATAATAATATGGATTTCTCTCTTGCAAATTGCAATTATCAATAACTTAAAAATATTAGTTATTTTTCTTACTTTTCATTGAATTGAAGGGAGTTACATTTACTCTTTCAGAAATTATGATTTATTAGTTATTAGTAAAAAAAAATATTACTAAATTTTTATTTTTACAGAAAAGCTATTTCGCAATTGGTGAGAGGAAAGATGTTGGAATAAGCTTGAAAAAATACAATAATGTCATAATACTACTAGTTTTATTTAATTCATAGCGGAATAAAAAAGTTTTAAAATATATCAAACACATCGACATGTTAAAATAACCACCCATTAACTACACTACACCCAACAATTGGTTTATTTAGCCTCTCTCCATAAAGACTTCCATATTTTTGGCCTAAAATATGAAGTGAAATTCATTAAAATCAGTAATTTTAGAAAAGAGTTGCTTACCTATGTTAATCTTTAGATAGCAGTTATATCACTACGGTTTAAAGATGTTACTCCTTCATTTTTCCAAGATATGTCTCAAATGTGCTTGTCAGCAAGTTTATTTTTTACTATATAATTAAAAAATATATACTAGCATAATAGATTTTTATAAGGACGATGGCCCCTTCATCCAAATAATCTTGTACATGTCAGCGTTTATTTTTTCATACTACATAGCCGTTGTGTCTGAAATTATTTAGATGCAGTTCACAAATATTTCACCTTTAAAGCAGTAATTAAATTTCTAGAATAAAATCATACACCATGCAGTAAATACAAATTCGCACCTGTTTATATAATTATTGTCTCTAACCTTGACGGATGAATTGACTGATGACTTCATTTATAAATTTTGCGCCACCAGATAAAGATAATAGTTTTAATTTATGGTGTTATTATGTCTACCTCATAGTGACATTTCCACATATAGAGTCTTCTCTCTTGGGGCTGAATAAATCTTCTTATGATTTTGGATTATTTCGTAGTCATTACAGAATTGTAAATGTTTGAAATCTCTCCAGGAATCTATAAATAGAATATTAAAGTTGCATAAACATAAGAATTTTATGACATATCCTTACCATAATCTTCAAACAAGTTGGATTTTAATATTATTCGTATTTTCTTCCTTGTTATGTTACCGGCCATACATACAATAATTTGATACTCTTTTAAAAACGCTTAGACGGTGCATATTATTTTAGCAATACAAACATTGCTTTTTTGGAAAAGATCACTACACGTACTGCCGAGAAATTATTCATAAGACATTTTATTTTGTCTTCACATTGTGAAAAGTTTGATTATAAAAAAGAATACGCGCCTCCGTACCAAACGATGAAAACCGTCGTATGATTTTTGGGGACCGAAATTTTCCGACAGGAACCGAACGCTCCACGATATTCGCCGAATCCATGCCAAACCTTAGCGCATGGTCTCGCACATACCCCGAACTGGTCGCTTCGTTCATGTCTGTACTCACCATAATTCACTAAAATATAATCTACAAGACTTGGCATGTAAATTGAATAATACATACGCATTGCATTATTTGCACGGAAAGAGTATTGCCGATATCCAATACGATGTTACTGTTTGTACTGTACTGTGTTCATATTATTTTGTCTATCGCTATAATGCTACTAGATGAAAAATATAAAGTGAAAAGAACTTAATGAAAGGAACTACATCTATAATATGTGAATATATATAATTGTATATATTGATGCTGTTTTTGCTGCTGATATTAAATTACATCTCAAGTTAAAGGCTTTTATTTATATTATTTAAAGTTATTTAGTGAATAATAAATATAATAGTAAATTAGAATAATATAATACGTATCTACCGATAAAAGTTTTATTTTTTTAAAAGCTTTTAAACAATTCCACTAATTGTAAAATATTAATAATTGTAATCGTGCGATGACTTGTTTTTCAAAGAGAAACAATATCCTTTGCTAAATTTTATTCCGTACGAAATACGAGCGTGTAAACAATAAAAAGGTCAAATATAACCAACTAAATTGGAATGTTAGTCATTTTAGTTAAGTGCGTTTGTTCTGAACTAGCTAATTATATTTTACATCTTGTTCACTTCCTTGTGGTCTGACATACCCATGCGAAAATGGTTTTGATGTTGTTTGATGGTTAGATTTGGCTCTCGTTTTATTTAGGTATTTGTTTAATTCCCTTTTCTTGTTCAAAATACATTAGTTAATGTCTCTTTCATTCAAGTTCAAATTTATCGAATGTCTTTACTTCTTCTGTAATATTTTATGAAGCTCATTGGATACTACTGTTGTGATAATGAAGAATGATTATTATTTAGTGTGTAAAAATATTTTCATTATTGTTAAAGTATCCATGTATTATTTTATTAGGATATTTTGATTTCAAAACTGTGATGAAAGTCAATAAAAATTGTATATATTAGTATAAAAAAATTGTTGGAAATAAATGTATACAACCTAGGTTTTATATTAAATGTTATGATATGTTTTCGACTTATTTAAGTTTTTATGAGACTCAGTAGATATAATAATATATTAACTGTCTAATACCGAATTAAATGGTTAACCTTTGTTTTCATTCTCTTTCTTTAAAAAATTACAACTGCAAACATTATTATACAAAAAGGGTTCATTATTCGTGCTAGCCAGTCAAATTAAACCGTTTGCTGTGGAAACGACCTTTACTTAAATTCGGATTCGTTTGAAATGTAAATACGACTGGATCCAATATAAACTGGAGCATTTAATTCAATATCGTCGCGTTTTCATTAATTCTTCCTTTATTGATAATTCAAGATTACATTATAGCAGATCAAATAAATCATGCCAAGATAATCATTATATTACTTTTAAGTGCTTTAAAATTACCAGGTATTAATACAAATGCTTTTGAAGAATACTTCCTCGTACTCTTTCTTTTTACTTCTCTAAAGTTGTACCCATACACAGTGAAAAATTGGAACTCTTCTGATGATGGCACTATTGAAAAGTATTGAAGGGTAGGAGAGGATACACGTTGAATTAAAAACTACAAGTTTTACTCATTTCTCTACGCAAGTTAATCCACAAAGACGTATTTATTTTTAAAACGTTTATTTACGAGTTAAATTACTGTTTGAAACTTTGAATAAATTATATGTATCGAGTGAAAATACTTAAGTTACACATATAAAACAATAAGATATATGATAACATATTATAGCTATGAAATTTTCAAATTGATGAAGCGGACTGGGCACGCTACTTCATAGTGCACACCGTATATTTCCCTATAAGCCTTGATGATAGGCCTAACAACTTGCTCTGTTTCGACGTCTTTGTTTACGGAAAGAAGGTGTTTTGTTTTTGAAGATTTGTAATTAAGAAAATTCTTTATAACATTATCGAGTTATTCTGTTCAGAAATTAAAAAAAATATGCTCATAAATTGGGGAAGTTAGATAAGTCTTCAATTAGCTTGATAAAAAGTGTATGAGTATAATTGTATTTATTGCAATATTTTGAAATATTACTTCAGGAAGGGGATTCATAGGGGACTAAATTGCATGTGTAGACACAATATAAATAAATTTAAGGTTACTACATAAGTTAATAAAGTATATTTTAAATCATAAAATAATTTCAATTTTTATAGAATAACAAAACTTATTGAACAGATCTGTCTATATATGTGCGAAACTTTTAAATTACATACTCTCCAATAAAAATCTTCCTATCTGAATTGTAAATACAATCGTATCCAATAGGAACTGAAACATTTAATTTGAACGTTTAAATTGCTTCCTTTTTATTGGTCAATAATTTACAGTTAAAATAAAACAAACACGTATAGCATTAGGTTATTGGATGCTGATATATTTCAAAGCAATAGACGATATTGATATTTTGTAAATAATAAAAGTCCAACGATGGAATTTTTAAATTACCAAAAGTATTTATGTGTTTTATTCCCATAAATTAGGCAAATTGTTTTAGTTTATTGTAGGTTGCACCTAGTGTAAATGTATTTATCTGATTGTTCGACAGTTTAAAATAAATTGAATAAGCTTTGTAACGGGGATATTGGATTTTCTGTTTTATTCGATGTAAAATAATTGAAAGCAAACTGATTGGCACGGGAAGGAGACATCGTTTTTTATTCGGTTTCTTTGATTAACTTCCTGTAAAATAGAATTGTATTCGAAGGAAACATATATTTTTATATTATTTTGATATAAAATGTTTTTTCTAATATTGCCTTAATATTTTTATTTATTTATTTTTTTTACAAATTGTAATTCATGAAATAAGTAAAAGAATTATATAACAAAACGTATAAATATTAAGATTTTATCCCTTTGAGCTCCTTGTATGAAATTTTTTTAACTTTGTTAACTGTCTAATGTTCTGTTCCCTTATCGATGTTGAATTCAACAATATCTTAATTAAACGCTTGGCCTTAATCGCCTTTTAACCAGAAATCCTACGAAGATAAATTTGGCGAACAGGATGGTTGCAAAATGATGTGAGTTAAGTTTTTGACTTAAAATTCACAAAAAGCCAATGATCTGTGAGATGGCGGCTTAGTGACTAAAACTAAAATGAAATTAAATCACTAAAAGGAAATAAATTTTTAATAACTACTTAAATATTTGTTCGAATGAATGTCAAAATATCCTAACGTATGTGTTTTATATCAATTACTAACGTTATATTATTAAATTATTATACAAGACGATTTAATACGAGGGTGGTTCAAATATGATCAGCACAAATACTCTGACACGTTTATTTACTATTGAAAAAATTTAAAAAAATGTACAGTTTTTCTAGGTATTTCCCCCGACTAATTACGCATTTTGTCCATCTTTCCGGAAGTTTTTTGGTGCAGGTATCGAAGAATTCCTTGGGCAACTCGGACAACCATGTGTGCACGAACTTCTCTACCTCGTCCTCGGTATTGAATCTTTGACCTCCGAGGGCTTCTTTCAGTGGTCCAAACACGTGTTAGTTGCAGGGTGATAAATCCAAACTGTAGGCGGGGTGTTTCGGTACCTCTCACCCTAATTTCGATATTGTAGCTAGCGTGAGACGCGCGGTATGAGAGCGCGCGTTATCCTGGAGAAGAATCGCACTTCGTGCTGAAATCCTCCTCCGTTTCGATAGATAAGCGTGTTTCACGAGTGTTTTCAGAAGGTTAGAGTAGTATGCAGCATTAATGGTACGTTGGGTGTGCAGGAATTCGATGTACAGCACACCTCGCCAGTACCAGACTACCGTACACAGAATCTTACCTGCGGACCTGGTTGCCTTCGCTTTCACTAGTGCCATTTCCTCCTTCTTCCTCCACTCTTTAGACGACATCCTGCTTTCGGGAGTGTAATAGTGTATCCATGTTTCGTCTTTAATGAATATTCGCGTTAAAAAAACCATTCATTTCCGCCTCGTATCGCGTCAGCAGGTGGCGACAAACATTCAACCGCGTAAATTTTGACTCGAAGTTCAACAGTTTAGGAACTGAGGATGATAGACTCTACATTACCAATACTTATGCCGAGTTCAGCCGAAATGTCTCGAACATTCATCCTACGGTTCTCCAGAATGAGTTGTTCTACGCGGCGAATGTTGTCTAGTGTGATATTGGTTCACGATCGACAATCATGCGGCTCATTCTCGACGGTTTCACTACCGGCACTCACTACCGAACTGATTTCGCAAAAGCAGAATTATTTCAGTCTTTTTAACGCCTTCCCACACTAAAAAACGAATGACAATTCGTTGCGCTAGTGCGGTCGGCACGTACATGCGCACTATCTACAGCGTTTGTCTCCATCATATTTGAACCACCCTCGTAAGTGCTATTCCTTAACGAGGATTATATGATTGATAGTAAACGCATCTTTTAGTTAATACGTCAAACAATAATAAAAGTATTTGTGGTTAGTGTTATTGTAATATTTTACTAAACTGCTTTACTCTATATTATTCAGAAATCTTGAGAGAAGATGATGATTATGTTGTAAGCTGCCGAAAAACACCTGCATATGTTGTATAGAGAGAAAGATGAATTAGAAAGAAAGGAAACATTTTTTATTTTATCTTAAAGTCTCTTTTATACCAACTAGCGTTTATCTGGACTGGACCTACTACTTAACGTGAACTGCGAACTATGGTCCTTGGCATTAAGCCTATCTTAGAAATCATCCCAGAAAATATCAGGTCTTACCCAGCTTGGTTAATGGCGTGAATGGAAGCGTTTTCCTTGTCGGATTTCGCACTTTTGCCTTTTGGACGAACACAATTTTAAACAATCACAAATATAAATTTACGACCATGAGGAAAGTCCTGTCGCTTTAACCAATGCGCCAACCAAGTCGGTGAGAATTGTTATCGTATAAATATGCTGGTCAGATATTGGTTAAATTAGCTAAATTTTTAACAGTTTATCAATAAGTAACTTTAAAAAATTATAAAGGTTGATTAAATATAATTAATTTTGGATACTATATTGTGAATTGATGTTTAGAACACCAATTAGTTACATGTTCAAATTAAGAATTAAGAATTAAGCATTTGTAGCGACCTTGAGCATGTCGAATTTTACATCGTGGAATAACTGTCTACAAAATACCCAGAAATATAATCCCAGATGTTGAACACGGGCGGGGTGCCAACTGGAACCCGACAACGAATAGCTGGCGGCAACCCCGAGACGTTTATTTGGGATATTATTGAAGGGTATTTCGGTCATTCAGTGCTCAACCCTCGTTCGGTTAAGACGTGCCACCATCGACTGCCCAAGCCTCGTCTTCAGGTAACTCCGCTGCCATCCGTTTTATTATTTGTATTTTCACATTTTTTTATATTGCCAATAAATAACGGTCACATTATGTACACACCACTGTTTCATTTCGATTTACCTTCATTCACTGAGCCACATCATTTACCCTAAAGTGGTGACCCCGACGTGATCTTTCGCAAAATTGGGTTTGGACTCGTGAATGGAGGGTACGTAGAAAATGGTGTATTTTACGTGACCGTTATATTTTTTTGTTTCAAAATTTTAAATATTTTTAATTCGATTCCTTTTCAATTTTACCTTCAAGATTCATTTTCATTTTATTCCGATTAATTTCATTATTTCCAATTAATTTAAAAAATTTTTTTTTGTCAAAATTATTATTTCACAATCTTTTGGAATATTTTTACATCACTGCTTAATCATCAGCGTCTCGGCTAAACATTTCTTTCGGCGCTATGTTTAAATCATAATGTCTTACTTCGCTCGCCGTCTCCGTCATAATGGCAGATATTTTGATTTGAAAGGCTTTGGGCAGCTTCGGTCGGATACCGTCGTTATTTGTTTTTTCTGAATTAACCTAACGTATGTGACTACGGATTAGTCACAGAGCAGCTCCAGAAGCTAGGTACCGATTGCAGTCACCGTAGACTCGTCATGTCTTCGCCGAGGTACCAGAATTGCCAACGTCTCCTCGTCGAAGAAAATAAGCTACCACGTCGTCGAACAATCGATCCTCCCACAGCGTCGATTAGGGGAGCCCTGTCCGAACAATAGCTTGTTTTCAACGTCGTCGATGGACCACATTCAAGTGCCAAAGCGACGATGATGCAACGGTATCTGTAGGACCGGAAGATATC
Source organism: Rhynchophorus ferrugineus (assembly GCF_030347505.1). NCBI lineage: Eukaryota > Metazoa > Arthropoda > Insecta > Coleoptera > Curculionidae > Rhynchophorus > Rhynchophorus ferrugineus. The sequence continues at coordinate 51,982,825 of NW_027472580.1, forward strand.
AACAGCCGTACCAGATCGCAACAGTACCAACCACAACCGTTTCGAACTATCATATTTTTCAAAGCCCATTTTACACAGCACATTTTGTTTGAAATAATTTTATGTAAAATTCTGGCAGGGGAGTATTGTAGCGACCTTGAGCATGTCGAATTTTACATCGTGGAATAACTGTCTACAAAATACCCAGAAATATAATCCCAGATGTTGAACACGGGCGGGGTGCCAACTGGAACCCGACAACGAATAGCTGGCGGCAACCCCGAGACGTTTATTTGGGATATTATTGAAGGGTATTTCGGTCATTCAGTGCTCAACCCTCGTTCGGTTAAGACGTGCCACCATCGACTGCCCAAGCCTCGTCTTCAGGTAACTCCGCTGCCATCCGTTTTATTATTTGTATTTTCACATTTTTTTATATTGCCAATAAATAACGGTCACATTATGTAAACACCACTGTTTCATTTCGATTTACCTCCATTCACTGAGCCACATCATTTACCCTAAACATTATTCATTTACCCTTCTCCATTATGCTTTGTTTTGGTCGCCAGAAATATGGAAAAACTGGTTATTACTGCTAGCATTTCAAAGTTTTCTATTTGAGAAATAACAATGTTTACACTAATTCCATTGATAGAAAATTGTTCGTTCACGATTCTCATGTGAAATATAAATAATCAGTTTAATACTAAATTATTTCGAGATTTATATCAGTTTTATATATTCTTTCAACATACTTTGTGTTTCTTTTATTTAATAAAATATAGTTATGAATTTTACTAAATTGTATGCAACATTAAAATTGAATAAGTGAACAGCTGCACCGAAATCTAATTTTGATCTGTCATTCAACTAAAATAGCATTAAAATAGCATGTTTCTTGATAATAATTTAATTATACTTAATACGGTATTAGTATTGGAATCTGACCATACAGCGTATCAAGTGCTTTAAGTATTTTAATTACAGACATTTTTTTTAATATCTCAAAGTCGGTTCTGGTTGCATTTATTTCAAAATGGTCATCGTTATGTATGTCCTGAAGGGCTAAGAAAGTTCGAAGGCAATTAATTAAAATACTTTAATGGTTCGACGAAAACTCAGCTTAAACGCCCGGATAACTTTTAGGCAGCCTAGCAGTTGAGAGATCAGCTGATTCTAGACCTTTAGATGCGATGAAAAAAATCCACAAGGAAAAAAAATGGCTACCACACAAACTGACTGAAAATTTCATTTGGAACCGTTTTAACATTGCGATTTCATTGCTTGTCAGCCAAAGTGAACAGTTTTCTATGGCGTACAGTAACTGGCGATGAAGAGTTGTCTCAGTAGAGTTGTCCGCATAAAGACTTACGCATATAGGTTTAGTGTATTACGAGTTGCTAAATCGGAATAAATTAGACTTCTGTCTGTGATTACCATTTGTTTAGTAGATTAACACTTGTTTAGGTCGATGGATACATTATAGCCATGTTGCCAGGAAGATTGTCAAAGTTGTAGAAAATAATGGAAATATTATTATTAATACATATTTTTTTATATAATATTTTTCTCAATAATTGCTCTTTATAGGCTACAATTTTTGATTTCAAATTTCAATAAGATAAACACTCTTACTAGAAGAAAAGTAATGAAGTGATTTTGTAACATGGCAACCGAGTCCACTCGCTAAATTAAAATGTTTTTTATTTTCTTGTTTTATGTTTTTTATTTATAATACTGAAGAAGTTAAAGATTTGTAGATTTTTGCACAAAAAATTTCAGTTTTTCCTAATCAGAAAACAGTTTTTTAAAAAACAGTTTTTTAAAAAGCTGTTTTCTGTTTAGGAAAATCTGAGATAAATATTTCAGCATGATTCAGAGAATAATTTTATAGAAACCAAATAAGAATGTTCTATCACCCAAATGCATAATCCAGAAATATAAATAATTTTGAAGGGTGAGGGAATTGAGCAAAAATAAAAATAATTTTAGCTACTTCTTCCTTTCCAACATATCACATGCTGTGGTGAGTTAATTCAATATGTAACATGTCATGGAGAGTTAAGTGATTATGAAATTAAAGCACAATGTTGGTATACGAGTGAAACATTGTGCCAATCTGGCCATACGACATTCAACTATGGGGCACAGCAAGCAACAGCAATATTAAAATATTGGAAATGTTCCTGGGCAAGGCATTACCGAACATGCTCAATATTCTTTAAAACATGATATATGTATCTAGATCTCAATATGCGAACATAAAATCAGGAGATACGTCAGCATAGCATAAAGTATCAGAGAAGCCTTGCTCACCATACAAACGAGCTGTCATTGGTGCTGAGTGGAATATGCGGATTCAGGCAAGATGGACAATGCAGTGGCTAATTATTTTGAAGCAGAGTGGCATTGCAAAGAACAGAGAAGGAAAAAAGTGGGCATTATAGTTGAAGTAATATTATTGAAGTAATATGAAAATTTCAATTATTCTCCACGAGCGTTACAGGTTGCATATAAAACATTTGCAAACATTGCAACAAAGCAGGTAAAAAAAATATGAAAATAAGTATGCATAGAAATATTTTGTTAATGTTATAAGTAAATATTCTATTGTTTTAGTGGCTTTTAATTTAATATGTTCGATCTCTCTTACTTATTAGCTTATATCTTATTGTTGGTTAACATGGCTTCCGAAGTACAACCCTCGTAATTAAGCACATAATTTTGTCTTTCCATAAAATATTTTATAACAAAATTTTTTATCGGTTTTTATTTTTTATGGAATTGTTTAAAATTTAATCTAATCTATAACATTTATTTTTATGATCAAAATATTATGTTATTTTCGGTATTTTAATCCTAAATAAAAACAGTTTAGTGTTACGGCTTTAACGAAATGTGTTGCTGTGTTTTTATTATTTTAAGCTAAAAAGGGATATATATTTTTAATTTTTGTTTTTTTTTTATTACGACTAAAAAGGTTTAAGCATCTAGGAAATTGTGATCACAAGAAAAATTATACAATTTTTAGTTTATTTTGTTTTAAGTAATTTAATTATTTAGCTTTTTCATTACGAATAAAAATATTAAGAACCAATAATAAAAATGTAATTAAAAATGTGTAGGGTTTTGTACCGAATATACTGTTTTTGCTGAAAGTTTTACTATTGTGATCTGATAATATTATTCCTGAAAGTCATCCTATTTTTTAATACTTATGTCGAAAATGGATTAAGTTTCGAAAAAGGTAATTATGGTTTCTATGATAAATTTGATCCGGACATTCAATAAGGGACGATAATGATGAATAGGAGGAATTGTTCAGCGAAAGCTCATTTTAAATATTTCAAGAATTATTTGAGTACTTAGGATTTGGGTTATTAACAGAAATCAAATGCCTAAAGGCCTTAAGAATGATAAAAATGGAAACATTTTGTCGTTATTACAAATCTAGATCAAAACCCATTCTGATATTCAACGACAAAATGTAAACGATACTTGAACCAAGCTACATAACAAGTTGGCCTATTGCAATACAATGAACCATAGAAAATAATGGGTTATCCAAGACGAATTCTCAACATCAAATTCAGAAAAATGTGATCTAATATGGACACTAAATCCTAATGATGCAATAATCAGTACCCCACTAGTTACAATATATGCACTTCAAAATTATCCTCTTGCATGATAACAGTCAGATACACAGTTCGGTTGAAAGAGTCGTGAAGGATAGGATACATTAAAAGTCATCGTGGTCTGGAGATTCGGTTACTTTCGGCACTATTCATATGTAGGTCGGCATAACATATTTCTCTAGGCTGCTTGCTTTATGGATGTAATTTATTTTAGAAAATTAATTTGTTTACCAAGACATTTGGAAATAAGAATATTTTTTTATTTTGGAACAAAAAAATAACAGAGCAGACAAGTTTTTCTATTATATAGTACATATAGTATAGTAGTTTTTTCATTTAAATTTAGCGACACTATCTCACTACGTTCCTTCTCATTTAAACGGCTTTTAATAATACTTAACATTTCAGTGTTTTAACAGGATTACAAATATGGTAGGTTAAAGGTAAGTTTAGTTTCAATTATTAAAAATAGGATAAATTAATTAAATGACTTAAATTTTGGAGTGAAAGAAAACTAAGTTTTCAAGTTTGTAATAAGAGAAAGAAACCGACATATGCAAAAATTTGAATCAAAGGCGATGACGAAACGGATCATCGGTCATCTGGGCCCTCAACTTAATAATTTTAGTACCCATACTGAATTTCGGCAGGATCTTTTTCACATCCATAATATAGATGTTAAACAATCTTCTATATTTTAATAATTTGGGAAACTTTGAAAATTGGAAGTCATAGGAGGTTAAAGCAAAAATATATTATTGTATAAAGATTGTATTCTATTATGATTGTATGTATTGTATTCTTTAGAAAACAATATTAGAATTTTATTGTACACCTGTATAAGTACTAGTAGTAGTCAAGGTAGTAATTTCCGTAAAAGTATCGATGCGCACTATGTTCAACCTACCAGACCACAATGATTTTTAATGCATCCTGTGAAGGATACACTGTACCAATGACAAATTCTATCGGACGCAGCGTATTCACCAGACATAACGTCTTCTGGTTATCACTTGTTCGGCTCAATGCAGAATGGATTAGCTAGTATACTTTTCACGCTGGCTTCGAAATGTTAAAGAACTGCGAAAATGCATCGATGATTGCATCATTCCCAAAACAACGTGGTTCGTTTGCCAGAAAGATGGGAAAAGTAGTTGTGGAAAATCACGGAAAATATTTTGAATAATAGGTGTTTTACCAATTTTTCCAATAAATGCCTTTTTAACATGAAAAATTGACCAGAATATTTGCATGATTGTTTATCAAAATCAATTATTTATAGTATTTTTCCGTTTTTTAGTCCAGTTTCATAATTCAAATTCAATTATAAAATCTCATTTTTTCCAAATGGAATCATGTAAATTTATGTAAATACGTAACCGGGATATTGTTCCACAATATTTGGAGGGACGTTACAGGAATTGTTCATTACGTGGTGCGGTTGATTCGTTTGATTCGAGGAAAGGACAAATTTCATTTCAATTAATCCACGATTGGGCTGCGTTTTAATAGGAAATGGGTCGTAGAGGTCGTATAGCCGGAAACGTTTACAAGCTATTCGAATGAATCTAACCCGTTCGATATTTCACGGCGGATTAGATCTTTCCTTGAAATAAGACTAGTTCATCTTGGAACAAATTACAGGAAGCTTACTCGAATTAACAGAACTTAGAACAAATAAACATAGATATTAACATTGTCTTATCTATTATATTTGATTTAATTTTGTCAGTACTTTTTTAGTTTTTTTATACATTGTTACTTATATATTATACTATCGTTGCTGCTTAACCTTAAATTTATTTTACTTAAAAATAGGTCTATAAGTTATAATATGCGAAGGGGTTTAGAAAACAAAAGCTATTAATTTACTTTAAAAATGGTTTTTGACTATCCATAAACAGACCATGGCACCGTTTCTATCCAAATTTCCATGGTATACCTCTGTGGAATGGTTTTCCAAGTTTTGGTGATTTCAGATTACAACAGACTAGGGCTAAAAAACTGAGCTATTGCAATCCGTCTATGGTGGCCATTCATCATGAACTACAAGCTCCTTTCTAAGTTCCAGTAGACTGTGTTCATTCACAGCAACTTCAGTCCGCCGTTGATGGTCTTATATCTTGAACTGTGATGCAGGTATCGAGAATCCAAATACTAGGGGTGTTTTTCAAAGCTTGAGTGTTACTTATTTCAAATATTTTATGATAAGTACGTGGAACACCTTCAATCCACTTTTTGTGACCTTATAGCTTCAGTTACAATACTTTTAAATTGTTGTTAAAAACAATTCAGTGCATTACAAGTTCTAATGGTTTAATTCATCTGAATTTGCCTCTTGCTTAATTGTTATCTACGACTATCTAGCGTCTTGAAAAAATAACGTTTTTAAAGTTTTGTCTTGAAAAGAACTTGAAAATCTGGGGTTTTAAAATACATAACTTCATGTGTCAAAAATATATGTTTTAATAATTTAAATTATATAATTATAAATAATTACAGAATTACCTTCATTATAAATGCTTTATATATCGTGATGCTAGTAGAATATTTGCTACTTTAATTATCGTAATATTTTGACACTTTCATTTTTGTTGCCATCATTTCAAAGATATTGAAGTTGAGTTTGAGTAACATTCTATTAGAGATAAAAATTTTCCGGTGTGAGTTTTATAATGAATTATTGAAACGGTTGTAAATTAGTAAAATTAGTCACTGTGAAAAACAGATTTCACAAACAGATTTCAGAAATAAATTTCATCAGACAAAATCAATTATTATTCTGTTTATTTAATACTGCGTATAAAACCACAAGGCAGTGATACTAAGTACGTAATTAAAAACAAACAAAAATACATAAATCCAATTTGTCAGATATTGGTTTTAACATGCAAATATAAAGAGCAAATAACAATTTTAAGAGTAGATATCTATGATATATGAATAAAAATGTAGTATATATAAAATAAATATTCATTTAAATTAATATTCACTCAATTCTTTGCAAGCCGGCTTTGTTGGCGCAGTGGTCAAGGCGACAGGACGGTCCTCTTACTGTTGCGATAATCGCGGGTTCGAATCCTGTTGGGAGATGGATGTACTTTATGTTTATGATTGTAATTATAAATGTCTTTAGGCAACAGTTGAAAATCCGAACAGAAATTCCCATCCCAGTCACACCAGTAATCAGGCTGGGTAAGACCGGATGTCTTCTGGGATGGTCTCTAAGTTGGTCACTGGACTGTCGGTAGGCTTAATGTCGAAGACCGAGGCTCGGGTGCCATCTTAAACTGTAGCTGCAGTCCAGATAAACCCTCGTTGGTTTAAAGGAGTCTTTAAAAAAATTCAGTGCGAAAGTGTTTTATCGATTGCTTGATTTAGGTGCTACATTCTAATACGAGCAGATTCATTTATCCTTATCACTATTATATAGATACGACACCCTGTTATGGATAAAATTTGTAGGAAATTAAGTATTCTTAATTAGATGTGAAGAAATCGGTTGATGGAGATCGGAGGTTGGTGTCACTAATTTAAAAGCTGTGAATGTGATATTATATACTGGTTAACATTAACAACGTTGTTATACGTCGTTGTTTTTGACGGAATTATCCCGTTTTCAGTTCTCCAAACCCGGTATTCTCGAGAATTTATCGGGATACGAAATGGTCCTGCCTTCTTCTATTGTCCAATAATTTAATCATTTTTCAAAAACAGACAGGGTTTAGTGGGGTCAAATTGTGATAGAGCCCGTTAACGATAGATCTACTGCGTAGTAGTATACAATGAAAGTGTTGCTGTTTTGACAGTTGAAAGCCACATTTTATTTATAACGCAAAATAAAATTAACAAATTAAAGACAATTTGATTACAGTTCGTAACCTGAAAGTGACACTGAAAAATAGTGCCACTAATATAGACGAAGAAAACAAATAAAGCACAACTACAGAATTTTATAAAACGAGTTGTGATTACTTAGAACAGTAGTCTTGTTTACATTCAAATATCATCAGATTTGTTGATTGTAAAGTTATATAACATAATAGCTTTTAATCCGAACGCGCTATGTAGAGTCGATATGCTCCAGGTGGTAGAACTTTCCAATCAAACTGCAATAGCGTATCATTCACGGTTCCGGCAAGGTGTGGCCAAGGGTTGCAAGCAAGCAAGGGGATGACGTCTCTTACTCACTAGTGCCAGTACTTTTCACAGCAGTACTTCCTTCAGTTTGTTAAGTTCCCGTCAGTAGACATCTACAGTAACAGCTTTATTCGGTTTTATATCTTATCAGCGTATGAATATAATTTGCTGATACATACAGTAAGACATTGTGTCCATAAATTTTCAGTTATTTTCATATCTAATATGTAAATGAACCCGCGATGTTGAAACCGAAATCGAAAGTTTTCAGTCAAAATATTTTCCCTCGTCTGGAAACAGTTGCTAAACTGTCAGAAAGTTCTTTAAGAGTTTGGAGTAGATTTTCATTGCAATGAATTTTATTATTTATTCTTTTCGGAATCTTTCTAGGGTGTTTTTTTGTCAATGTAATCAAAATTATCACTTTTAAATCGATGGCGCCAAAACTGACAATCTATATATGACGGAGCTTCATCATCATAAGTTTCTAAGAGTGTTTGATAGGCTTCAGCAGGTTTCTTTAAATCAAATAACAAGAGTAATGAAGGACGAAAATTTAATTTTTAGTGTTTCATGATAGAAGTCTGTATACAATAAATAACCCTATAATACAAAATGAGAAACTCCTATTATATATAGAAAAATGTTAAAATCATTGAATATAACAGGTTAGGTTGTTTAACAGTTGTTTACATTGATACTTGATTTCTATCAATAGATATTGCTAGTTAACATACATGCAAGCACCTAATAACATAACCATTTTTATATTTTAATTGGAAATAAAATGATAAATATCTTCAGAATATAATTATACTACGTATTTTTAATAATATTTGGGATACAAAATAATATTTTCCCCTTTTAAGTAAAATAATACGTTACATCTGATCTGGAAGTATTTGAATATCTATCATATATAACACTATGTCAAACTTTCACCTAATTATTGCTAGCTTTATATCAATACTCAGACCACAATCTTATAGTTTATTTGAATTATATATATTTCTACAGGAAACATGAATATATTTTCCCCATTATATTAAATTTTATATAAATAAAAAACTGTTTCGGGTTTACAATTAAACATATTGACGTGTAATATATATGTCAATACTAATTTGAAATATATGTTTATTATATATTAGTTAAAGTGTAAACTGATGTATTTTACATATAGTGTAAACACAATTACCATTGAAAGCTAAATTTATGGAGCGTAAATTTGCCAATATGTATTAAATAATAGTAATTAGATACTAAATTAAACAAATATGTTAGTAGAGATGTGTTAGTAAATTTTAATTAATTTTATTTTTATAATACTATTGTTTAGATCTATTATTTAACTTTAAAGGTTGGTTAATCAAAATTAACTATTCTTTAGGTTACTTGTAAAAAATGTTGTTATGTTGATTACACTTTTTTTTGTTGGAAAGAATGTTATAACAAAAAATAAGGTTTTGATAAGTATTATTGAGACTCTGCAACTCCAAAATCAATACTTATTAATTATCCACCAGTGTGTTTCTCTATTTTTTGCGCAAATTAGTTTGTGAAGACATGATTAGCTTTAACATTTATGTAGAAAATAACTTAAATTAATTTAAAATACAAAATAGCTTAAATTTAATTACTAAATTGATAATGTTAAATGCATATAGAGACAGCTACAAAAATTGCGAGAATTATGGAGAGATATTTTTGGTGATATTCTATCGTTCCGAATTTGATTACGAGATTGCTTGATTTTTTAAATGATGCATAAACGGCGACGAGGATTTAATACGATATTGAAGAGAACCTGCCTTTGTCATTATTAACTTCTTGTTAGACTTCGGCAAGGTACCAATCAACCTTACTCTTCAGATCTGGTTCCAAAGATACTCAATGGATAAAAATTTGGCTCTTATTAAGAAGTGATTTCAAAGTCTTATATTGAGTATACATCTTGTTACATTAAGAGGAGTTCGTTGATACACGAAGTTTAGTATCTAAAAATAAATGTTTTTCTTAACAGGTGAATTAAAAAATCTCCGGCCTGACATATAGATGGCGCTACTAAAATTAAATTCATATGTTTTTTAGTTATCCCTCACCCTCAAAAGATGCGTGATAAATTTGACAGTTGTCGGATCATTAGTTTGTGAATTATAACATTTTGAGTGAAGCAACCTTTGTTATTCTGAAAAAATGGATAAAAGGGAATTTTGAGTGTTGATAATATATTGATTTTTGAAGCGTATTGATCAACAGCGACCATTACATAACGTTATTGGACCGTTTGAAGGACGAAATAGCCGAAAAAGTGTCGCATTTGAAGAAAAAGAAAGTGCTGCTTCACCAAGACTATACATCGTATCACAAGTCCGTGAAAACGATGGCAAAAATCCACGAATTGGGCTTCGAATTGCTTCCCCATGCACCGTATTCTCCAGATCTGGCCCCTAACGATTATTTTCTGTTCATCAGATCTCAAAAGAATGCTGCTGAGAAGAAATTTTCGTCGAATGGTGAGGTGATCGGGGAAACTGAGGCCTATTGTAAAGCAAAGGACAAATCGTACTACAAAAATGGTATCGAAAAGTTGGAGGGTCGCTATAATCAGTGTATCACCGTTGAGGGCCTTATGTTGAATAAAAAAAACTAATTTTGCCAAAAAAATGTGTTTTACTATGGTAGACTTTTCAATTGATCTGTTAGTTAAATCACTGGGCATCCATAAATTCCTACATTTCTTTTCTGTTTTACGTTTCAATAGTTATCTATTGCCTACAATGTCATTCGTGTAACATGTGTCTGCTTTCAATTAATCATAATATAGAGGTTATTATTTCAAATACTATATTATTTTATTAAGCAAGATGTTATAAACCTTAACTAATACTAAAACTACATTCCATTTATTTGTAGAAAGATTACATTTTAGTAGCTATTTATCCTAATTGTAGTGAATGATAATAATATCTAGTTTCCAGTTATCCGGACTATTTTACAAAATGACGATTTAATCAATGCATTTTGACTCTTGGAATCTTTCGAGTGAAGCCGTTGCCGCAAGTAACGACCATTTGTCGACATCAGCCAACAAAGATATCGCCAATTTCGGTGAATATTATCGGAAAGTCGCCATAATATGAACGTTTTATATTTACGAAATGACTTTGGCTATCTCGAAATTTTTAGAGCCTCAGCCAGATAAAATGGTTATCTCATAAACTGAACTGTTTTATTACCCGACGGAAATTTGCATGAACTGTATTTAATGACAGGGAAATAACTTAACAAAAAGAAATATTAATAAGATTATAACTGCATCTAGCTGCATTTAAGGATTATTTTAAAGGCCATCAAAAGTAACATTTCAAGGGTATTAGTGGGAATATAATTACTTTTTAAACACTTTGTAAATATATCTACTTGTCTCAAGTGATATATTATTCATACTTCCTAAATTATTATTAGGGTATTATAATTAATATTTATAATAATATTAGGGTATGTTATATATTATATAATTTTGTATTTTGTATAAGAGCTGCCAACATATTTATATAATTAACTAGTTGTTAATATTTAAACAAGCAACAAATACTAATACATAATATTAGTTTGAAAATGTTTGTTATTCCATAAAAGTCACTTTTACTCTACTAGAGTGCTCAGATAGTTCAGGAAACATTCATTTTCAATATATTATTTTGACAATTTGTAGTAAGTAACGCAATTTGTCGTGAACAATTCCTTTTACACTCTACGAGAACGGAAGTAAATACCCGAGCCAATTCACGCCAGAAAACCTTAGTTAAGTTGCTTAGTTGGTGCAGCAGCCACTATGCAGTATGTAGTTTTGAACCTTGAGAATAGAAAACAATACATCCAAAACTAGATACCACACTGTTATTCACTCCTGATCGGGAAGGTACACATTCGTCTAGCTCTCAACAAGTTCGGACATTTTTTAGATATTTGTTCTATACACATATATCTCTTGAATCAAAAAGTATTTTAACTTAAAATTATAGGGTACATTGTAGAATTGAATTGTGTGTATTGGTCTTGTGTATCGAGGAGTATTGAACTTGCGACTTTTTTTTTCATTCCAAGGCACCAAAATAATTAATCAAAATTATTTTATTCACATCAGAAGTGTAATTTTGAATTATTCATCAATTTTATTAATATTACCACAGAACTGAATATATATTTAATGTATATAATGATTCTTACTATTATGTATTATAATATATACATTTAATTATTATAATAATTGTCTAAAATATAAAAAATATATTGGTATTTATTTTTGTGGTAGTTTTCTCGCAATTCGCGATTCCCGACCAAAGACCGAATTTCTTCTTATGTTTTTATATTGGATATTTGAAGTTGTAGTGAATTCGATTTGTGGTTAACAGAATTAATTGGGTTATAGACTGTTTCTTCTTTTAATACTAATTAATTAACGGAATGTCAAAACATGAATTGATATAAAATTCTATGTTCTGGAATGTGTTTTTATTATTTTTCACTTTAAAAATTAATTTACTAAGAAATCAAAATAATTTCTGGTAACATGGTGAAATACTGTGTTGAAAATAACTTTGCGTCTATTACTCGACATTTATGGTCTTTCCATTGACATCAAAATGACCACTATTAAATCATTGAAACCAAAACCGACCGCTAATATATGATGGAGCAGCATCACAATAAATTTCTAAGGTTTCATATAGAAAGTATAAAAAGTATAAAGAAAAACCATTTTTTTATATAAAAAGTATCTACGTTCTTATTTTATAACAAAGAACTTTATGTATATTTTATAACCATCATGGAATTAAAGTTTTTATTGGAAATACAAATTTAATTACCATAGGTACGTAATGCCTAACGAGTGAAGTTCGATAAAATGAACTTAATAAATCATAAAACTACGGAACGACTGAGCTACTGCTGACACAGAAAGATAAGACATTTCTCTCGTAAATTGCATGTTGCTCTATCAAGCGCAAACTTACCAGAAATGACTGTTCTTGAACTCGGAAAATCGCGGTAAAACTTTTAGCAAATATCAAAGATAGTAATAACGCCCAACTTGGTTATGAATTTTCATCAATAAAAATTTTTTACAAGTTTAATTTATGTTATTTTACAATTAGTACATTTCAATAACTAACCTTATAAAGAGATGAATACTTAAACATTTGACATATTAATTTCACATTACATATTTAAAATAGACACCGTCAAAATAGCAGCAGATAATATGGAAATAACCTGTATAAGGTACGAATTATTAGTAAAATATTATAATTTTTTGGAGGAGTGAAGAAAAGATATTGTCAAGCAGGAAATTTAGAAAACAATTATAATGACTGAAAGACCGACAGCTAGCAATTATCATCACCGGGTACTGTACACAGATAACGAAAGGAGGAAGACAAAATGGGGAGAGAGTACAAGTTTTCCATTTGGGATTCTTTAAGGTATAATCTATTACAAGCACTAAGCAATATTAAGAAGTTTCGCGAAGTTAGATGTATATGAAGGACTGCCTGAGTGGTGTACTGCTACGCATGTAAAATATGTTTATTATCATTTATATAATTGCCAGCGAATTGAATATTTGAAGCGGGCTTATCACAACAATAAAATGACGAAAATATTTTAATTATTAATGAACTATTGCCCAACAAATATATCCATGGTGGTGTACATTTTTTTGACCAACTAGCCAGTGATGGCACAACAAGAAAATAACTTCCTTATAGAAAATAAATAGGTACAACAATAAAAAGCTAATAATACAGAATTATTGATCATTTATTATTCTATTTATTCATCATTTATTATGTATTCAGCAAACTAAAACTATTTGGGGTCAAACATACAGTGGGACAGATACTTATACATGTCGTGTTGCTGGTAATATATTCGAAAAAAAATATTATGTCGTGGTAATATATTCGAAATCTTATATAGATGAAATGTTAAATTCTGTAAATCAGCAGTTTTACTTATATAATAAAAAAACCAGTGAAATATCAAATAAAGAGAAAACTGACAAGCATTTGTACTCTCTGAATAAGAACTGGAAAAGTAATATATTATTTGATAATTAATTATTCAATTTTCATAATATTGACAATATTCGGGAATTGACACTATTTGATTTATATGTTGTATAAGGTAAGCAAATATAAACATTTTTCATTCTTACCTTCACTATAATCTTCATTTATTTTTATGTTAGTTAAAATGGCGAGTGGAAATTAGTGAGCATGTGCTAATTTTCTCTATTAAGTAATAGCTAATTACAAAAATTAGTTGAGGAACAATGTGCATAAAATTAATTTAAAAAATACTACCTAACTGCTATTCTCTTAAATAACAATGTTGGGATTCGAAAATATTTGAGCATTTTTGCGACTGAATTTGAGATGTAGTCAGAGACCGATTATTCTTATTGGGATAAAGCTATTACTTCGAGAAATCTTGCGGTCAAGTTGCACGATTCTGGACACTTGAACCATCTAACGTTAGAGAGGCGACTTTAAATTATTGATCGTGTCAGTGGCTGTTGTCATTAAATGGCATCAGATACAAGATAAGATCAGAAAGTCTATCCAACAAGGAAAATTGTGAAAGAAATAACTTGATATGGGTTTAAATCAAAATTCTCGTATCTAATCAAATTCGGAATCACTGTGGTGGCACGATGCATAAATTTACGTTCAAATCGTATCCAAAAAATACCTTCACATCCAAATCGCGAAAACAAAAATAAACTGTAAGAACTGGTCATATATTATATCACAAAAAAATCGTAAATGTTAGTAATTAGATTTAATCAACCATTACATTATATCTAAGGTAAGTGGTTCACAGATTCGACTGTGTTTGTATGTATAGTGGAAAATTTTAAATTTCAGTGTTATATATTATAACAGAAAAATTGAAAGTGTGTGACTAAAAATGTAAAGCAAATTAAACGTTTATCTAAGAACTGCATAACAATGAATTCTTTAGGCCATAATTAGACGAAAAAAAAATATGGCATGAAAAAGTTGAACGATATTTTTCAAAATCTGTGGTGTTAATTTTTAATGAACCGTTTAAATGAACATTTTAATTATTTTTATTAAGTTTTACTATCAAAATAACTTACAAGAAAAGTAATAATCACTGCACAATAATGCCATATCTGCAAAACAATTAGTATTCCTTCTCTCTTCATACATTCTAAACCAAATGACCATGAATATACTCAACTATTTCCCACATTTCTACAGTTATCCTCTATTAATTATATACTACCTTTAGTTATTTCCACTCTCATCGCCCTATCTTGGTAATTGTGTAATTGCATTGGGTCAGAATTGAAGAACGGATTCAGGAACGAGAAAGGTCAGAACTATTCAAGTCAATAACATCCTCAGTAACTATTCAAGTCAATAAATAAACTGTTATTCGATTCGAATGAAAATTTGAATCTAACTTGTTCATGATTCCATCACTAGTCAATTTCTTCTTATGTGTGTCTGATAGAATTTATTCAAGCTAAAGGTGTTATTGTAAACATATATAACAAGTTAATTTTACTTGAAGTTAATTAAATGAGTAATAGTAATATAGGATCAACATATTTATAAATTAAATAACCAAAATTAAAAAGAACTAGCATAAAAACATATAAATGGTAAAATAAAGAGATCCATTAATAGCTAAATCCCATCTGTTTCATCTTATTGTACGCTGTATACAAAAACCATCAAACACGTTACGCGAATCATCAGTCAAATGAATGTATTCAACAAGTGGTTTCCGACAGAGTGTGTTATTTCGTTACAACAATGGATGGGTGGAAAATTAAGCTTCCTAAGGCATTTATCTTGATGTCGGAACTTTTAGTAAAAACCGCTGTTTATTATTCCAATATTAATGTGTCTGCTATAGTCTATACAATGACAATTAGTTAATATTAGAGAGTAGATAGAAATTAGTATGGCGCTTCAAAACATTTTCAATAAATTTTTTGTAAAATATATTCACGCAGAGTTCTTACAAAAACCTTTAATGTTTTGACAATATTTCGACAGAATTGTAGTTCTGCTTCCTATACAAATTAAGGTACAAAGCTAGTCGATGATTATATCTCCCTACGTTCTCGCTGGTAGGTCTTTTGTAAGATGCGATGACGATATTCTGACTGTCAGATGGCATCCGATTAAATGATGTTTTGCACATTTTGAATAAATTGTTGTTTTAATGAAGAAATGTTTGTAGTTCTTGGGCCATAGTTCGCTTTACAATTGGATTGTGAGCATAACGCCTCTCATTTTCCGCATCCGGTTTGCCCATAAAATAAATTTGTGAAGAATTGATGATCTACATTTGGTAGCGGCGACAACGCTCCTAGTAAGTGATAAATTTGTCCTTGTAATGATCTTTTAACATATTTTTGATACATGTTTGAATGTTATCAAAAAACTTTTAAGGTGTACTGAATACTTTTAAAGGCATAAAATGGTCCTGTACAATATACATTGTAGCAATCGACGTCATTGTTGCTCAAGAAGTGGAATGGTAAATGTTTACTGGACCGCAATTAGAAATCGATTTGAAATCATCATTAGCACAGCTTTTCTCTTTGTTCCTCAGGATCATTCCATATTTTTTTACCATATGTGTTTCACCAGATCACCATCTCATGTATTAGCGAGACTGAAGAACATCTATTCATTTTTAACCGTCATCAAAAAAGGAGGAGGTTCTATCTTCGACTGTATATATATATTTTTAAATGTATGTTCGCCGATTTCTCCGTCAATTATGGACATATTTTCATAATTCTTTTTTTTTATTCGAAACAGGGCACTTCCGAGGTGGTCCCATTTTAACCACGTCAGGATCTGATAGGTGAAAGAGGGGAAATCGAGGGAAACCTTCAAATTTCAAAGGTGCGGGCAAAGTTTTCACATTTTTTTTATCTAAAATAGTAAGATATTTGTGTATAATGTTATTGCTGAACTGATGTAACGGAAAAACGTAATTCGTTCAATTTCCTTTTTAAACACTAACCATATCATATGAAAGACCGTAAAAATATAATTTATTCAATGGTGTAGTGGTTAGAGCATTCAGCTCAAACGCGGAGCTCGCGGGTTTTATTCTCGGCGGGGCCAACAACACTTTCTTGTTGTTCTAGTTTGGTCAGAACATTTGTCAAATCATCTACGTTAGGTATCGGATCCCGGGGCCTGAAGCGTTCCTTATTTTCAATCATTGTTTCATTATTCCAATTTTTCCTCGTAGAGGCTGCACGGTGCCGAGCACAAACAATACAAAAATAATAATATAATTTTGTGATATATACAGAAAATTAAATAACGTACAAAATAAATCTAATTTGTTGCTCGTTCCGACTTCATAGTGATCAGTTGGTATTAGTTAAATTAATATTGTAAATAGATAAATAGGTTCAGCTAGGTATCAATCTAAATTGTGTGTTTAAAGTAGAATATAAAATTCGTGTAATAGATAAATTAAATAATGTTTTTGCTTATTTTTATTTAGTTATTACAACGATTATTATTTATATATTTTAATTTAAAACTTTCTTTTTGTGTTAAAAATCTAAGTTTGATTATTTTTAATTTTTAGTAAGTTCCTTATTCATTTTTCGAAGTCTGTTAAATTTTTGGGTTAATAATATTTTCCATATATACATCTTCTATACAACATGTACTACAAATGACATATAACACATCGACAGGCTAATCATCTCTCCATTCGGCTTTTGACCCATGCTCTCCCTTATTGTGTACAGTACACTTAACCAGTTTTATTTTTCGATAAAGCAGACTTACATTTCTGTAATTTCTTAAAACTAGCAGCCCCTTAACAGAGCTTTTGTTTTTGTAATAACAACATATTAAGTTGTCAGCATTGGCATATAGGGCTGTGATGGAAAAAAGCGTCATATGCAAAATATCACCCAAAAATAGATTCGTCCGTCCCACCAGTCTAAAAGAGGAATTTTCTCATCCATTTCGATTTCCACATCTTTAAAATTCATAATGTAAATATTAACAGGTCTGTTCAGTTTAGCTCTTAAAATTTTTGGTCATTTTGAAAATTGGAAGACATGACAGAAAAAGCTCAGACATAAGCAGCCTGAACGTTCTTTGAGACTTTGAGGTGGGGTTTGGTGTTCGAACTTTTTTTATTCTCTAAAACCGATAAATGGGATATGACGGTATAGGCAGCAGGTTACATCAAATCATACAGCAAAAGTAATTAACGCTGAAATGCATTATTATTATTTGTATAATCTGCATATCACAATAATACCAAATGGAAAACTGTTATTTGACGATTATGTGGATAAATGTTAAAACAATTGAATGTAACAGTTACGTTAGGTTAACATTTCTTTGCATTGATACTGTGAATGTTCATCAATAGATATAGAAATACTAACAGGTAGTTTAAAATACCTGCTAATATTTTGATTGAGCGCCATCTTGTTTATGTAACGTTTAGCTTAGTTTCGCTTTAACCATTGTGTTGTGTAGACGTCCAAATTTTATTATAGATAAATATACGCCACAAGAACGAGCAGAGATAGTGACAATATTTATTGATAATAATTGTTCCATTATTGCCACTCGTCGGAAATTGCGTCAAAAATATCCTAATCATCTAGTGCCTCACAAAATCATAATATATCGTTTACATGCGAATTTTCGACGGTATGGTACGACAGCAGACAGGCCTCGTTCTGGACGAGAGCAGGGTCTCGTAACGCTGAAAATGTGAGTCTGGTTCCCGATAGTATTGCAGAGTCTCCAGAAACATCAATTCGGAGACGTGGTTAGCAGTTTAAGGCGAATTTTGAAATCTGATTTGAAAATGTTCCCGCACAATATACAATTACTCCAAAAATTGCTACCGAGGGATCCTGATAAACTAGTTGAGTAAACAGTCGGCTTTGGGGAACACAGAATCCTCAATTAATTCATGAATCGTCATTACATCCACTAAAAACAACTGTATGGTGTAGCATTCATGCTGGAAACATCATTGGTGCTTATTTTTTTGAAAATGATCAAGCTGTTGCAGTTAATTTTACTGCTGAACGGTATCAAAACATGAGTCGAAATTTTCTTGTGCCTGAAATGGAAGCGCACGGCCTAGAGGACATGTAGTTTCTACACGATGAAGACACAGAACGTACAGCTCGTTCAACAATTCAATTACTGAATGACGATTTTCCACGAAGATTAATTTCGCGAAGTGGCTATTTAGCTTGGCCAGCCATATCTACGGATTTCTTTTTATGGGGTTTTTTAAAATCAAAAGTTTATGTGAATAAGCCCCAAACGATTAAACATCTTAAAGACAATATTCGTCACGAAATTGGAGAAATTCAGACTCAGATGTTACAGGATATCATGAAAAATGTCTTAAAAAAGCCGAAAGTTGCATAGCCAATCGCGGTCACCATTTCCGATATAATTTTTCATGTCATCATGTAAACTTTTTATGAGAACCAAACACTTATCTTTCCTTTGAGCAAAGTTACAGCCAATCAAAATGGTGGCGGGACTTTTGCCCCAGCCTATACTAGTAGTGCGGCTTAACTATCCTAAAATATAGTAAAAGTAATAATATCTGATATAAGAAGGTAATTTTTAATATACTTTTCGACATTCCTGAAATATTTCTTTTTATACAGATATTTTATCTGTTAATACTTTAACTAAAACTAATCATACAATATATTAAATAACATGAACTCAACATATTTGTTCTGATCTACTTTTAGCTTAATTAAACAATAAGTTTAGTTATTTCAATTAACGAATAACTAATTTATATAATTTTTGATATGGATCCTTAATTAAATGAATAATTTATGAACTAAAAGCCGAAATAGAAGTGAGACTAGATTTACATTTAGGGTTCTCAAAGGCAGTGAAGATAGGTCGTTCATTGAGAAATATAACTTTTGTTATTCTATGAATTTTATTATAAAATATATTATGGTGAGGTTCGTAAGAAGCAGGATTACATAATGTTGAATAATTTTATTAGTTTTTAGCGGAAGTTTTATCCGTTGTTTTAAGTGATATTGATTATTATAGATAGGAATATAGGTTGGAGTTAAGGTTATTTTGCATATAAGGCCTTCATTCCATTTCTGCATTTCCAGATGTTCTTTATTTATGGTGCCATCTTTGGCTAATTAGGTCAGTAAATGAAAAATTTGTTCAATAATCTTAGTTCTACGATAACAAATTTGTTCTATTCTCTACCAAACTATTGTTCAATAAAATTTTCCTAAACCTCAATTTGGTTCAATTATGCCAATATAGATTAATAAGTTTAAGTCCATTAATATATATCTCTCAATTAATCGGGGATTCGATAACCGACAGCTTATTAAAGGAGGTAGATACATAGAGGCTCATCTAATAGTTTCATCTCTTATCGAACACGACATTTATTGAACAATTATGGCCAGAATTATGTTATTTGATTGCATCAGTTTATTTTCTATCTGTTTGCTACGATACAATTGTGCCAAAATATTAAACATGCTCACGAGTTAAAAGCCAACTTATTGAATAGTATTGAATAGTTTTATTTCGAAGTAAAACGTAGATAAAATGTTTTTCACGCTTCCATAAAAAGCTTAAAAGGCTTGAAACTCAACAAAAGTTTTCGATACATTTCAGTCAGACTGTCAATCTCATTCCAGTGTTTCTACATTGGGAGAAGGAACTGAAAATAATGTCTTGTTTATAAAATTTGTCGTAGTGCGTAAAGATTACTTATTTATAAATTAAAGATTTATTATTAAAGCAGGTTGAAAAGGGCTGCGTTCGCTGGTGCGGATGTTTCCATTCGGTATAGCCCGCATTGTTGAGTCTTGTAATTTATAAATAAATGAGAAATCCCCTAACGCATTAATAAATTAAAGTATTAAGAATGTTACTAGCAATTGTACATAACATTCAACTGTAATATTTATTCAAGTACTAGTTCACTAATACATATGTCGACAGCAGAAGCGATTATCTGTATTGATACAGCTGACAAATACAATATTTTATTGATATGTAGAAAATCAATATATCGTACTTATATTAAATATATATAAACAATATTGTTTTGTATAGAATACTGTTTTGATACAGTACTTTAATATGCATTACTAAATTGAACATAATATGATATTGTACT
The DNA here is from genome assembly GCF_030347505.1 of Rhynchophorus ferrugineus. Lineage (NCBI taxonomy): Eukaryota > Metazoa > Arthropoda > Insecta > Coleoptera > Curculionidae > Rhynchophorus > Rhynchophorus ferrugineus. The sequence goes on from NW_027472580.1 coordinate 52,003,839, forward strand.
TGGTACTCTATAGTGGTATATATGGCGCTACAGCCCAAACTGAGCCTTGGCTTCCCGCATTTTCTGCCTCTCTATCTCATGCCGCTCTCCTCCACACTCGGATGCCCAGAAGTTATCGTGCATCTTCCTGAGTTTCATCTCTCTATCAATCCGGAGTCTTCTCACTGGCCGTTTTTCGTGCATTCGACTATCTAAAAATCTTTTTGGTAACCTCTCGTCTGCCATTCTTATCACATGCACTGGCCACTGTAACCGTTGTAGTCTGATGAATTCTGAGAGTGGAGTACTTTAAATAGATTATATAATTCTTGATTAAATCTAGTTTTCTAGATGTTATTGTTTTTAATTAGTCCCATTATCTTTATCAATAACTTTCATTCGAAGATATTGGACATGTTTTTGTTCTTCCATAGTTTGCAGTGAGTCCTATTATTGTATTGTAGACTTGTTATTAGGTTTTTAGATTTTAGAACGTGGGACGTTGAGAAATAGGCTTTATTGGCTATGTTTACCCTTCTGCGAATTTCTCCATCTTTCGTACCCGCTGAGTTCAGGTCCACTCCCAAGTACGTATGCACCATAATTCATGCGTCTTCATTACCTCTTTTTTGTATTAAATTTTCTGTTTTACTGGGGCTAATATCTAGGCCGATGTTGTATCTAGCCGCTTCTGCTCTTAGGCTCATAATATTGATGTCATCTGAATAGGTAGCAGCTATCCAACAATATGGTTAGCTGGTTTTCCTTCCTGATTTCTACCTGCCTTACTATGGATTCTAGAGCTAAATTTAATAGGGCAGTGGCCAGCCCACGTCCTTGCTTTAAGTCTTTCAAGATACTGAACGCGTCAATTAGTTGGTGTTTAATCCGTACTATCGCTACCATGTCATCCATTGTTACTTTTATCGTTCTGGATAGTTTATGCGGTATCCATAATTTGATCAATATACAAAGCAATTTATTTCTATCAACCGAGACTTAAGCCCTAAAATATATAAATATGTTATATACATCAATGTCGTGTTTCCAGGCTTTTCGTAGTGTTTTTAGTTTTACTGTAAAAAGCTGATCGATCGGACCTGCCACACCTGAAACCCGATTGATATTCACCAATTATATCTTCTGCAAGAGATTGTAACAAATCAATTGAAAAGTCCCTGATCTGACACATAGATGGCGCTAGTAAAATTAAATCCATATATTTTTTAGTTAGCTCTAACCCTCAAAACATGCGTGTATAAATTTGACTGCCGGATCATTAGTTTGTGAATTATAGCATTTTGAGTGAAGCAACTTTTGTTGTTGTGAAAAAAATTTATAAAAAGGAATTTCGTGTGGTGATAAAATATTGCGTCTTGAAGGGAAAAATACAGTTGAAGCAAAAACTTGGCTTTATGCCGAGTTTCCAGACACTGCCCCAGGAAAATCAACCATCAAGGATTGGTATGTTAAGTTTAGACATGGTGAAATGAGCAGCGAAGACGGTGAATGCAGTGGACGCCTAAAAGAGGTTGTTTCCGACGAAAACATAAAAAAATCCACAAAATGATTTTGAATTGAAATTGAAATTGAATAAAATGGCAGATACTCTAAAGATATCAACAGAACGTGTATATCATTTCATTCACGAATATTTGGGTATGAGAAAGCTCTGTGCAAAGTGGGTGCCGCGCAAGCTCACTTTTGACCAAAAACAATGACGAGTTAATGATTCGGAATAGTGGTTGAAGATGATCAAGCGTAATAAACCCGAGTTTTTGCATGGATATGTGACAATGGATGAAACACTCCGAAGTCCAATCGACAGTTATCCGGGTGGACTGCACATGATGAATCCGCTCCAAAGCGTGGGAAAACGCAATAGTCGGCTGGCAAGTTAATGGAATCTGTATTTTCGGATGCACACGGAATAATTTTCATTGATTACCTTGAAAAAGGAAGGGCCATTAACAGCGATTATTACATAGCGTTATTGAGCCGTTTGAAGGACGAAATCGCCGAAAAACGGCCGCCTTTGAAGAAAAAGAAAGTGCTGCTTTACCAAGACAATGCACCGTGTCACAAGTCAGTGGAAACGATGGCAAGAATCAATGAATTGGGCTTCGAAATGCTTCCGCATCCACCGTATTATCTAGATCTGGCCCCCAGAGATTATTTCCTGTTCTCAGATCTCAAAAGAATGCTCGCTACGAAGACATTTTCGTCGAATGAAGATTCATGTTTTGAAAACCATTCTTTAATTACAGCCTTTGTTAAAAGATGTTTTTGGGATTTTTCCACAAGTGTGCTATGATTAGGTGCACTCTCCAAAATAATAACTGATGGTTCCTCCAGATTATTTATCTATTGATTTTTAAATCGTAACAAGGACATGTTATGGTTCATTTCTCCATGGTAGTCGCCATTGGATTTGGAAGGAAACGCTAATTCTGCATCAGGAATAAAACCATTCTTATTCCCTGCACGAATGACAATATATGTTCAATTAATTATTAATAAATATTATGATCAACAAAACCTATTCAAATGCTATTGTAATTTATTATTTTGTATTAGTATTTTATCTTTTTCCATCAATTTTTGTTGTCTTTACACTTTTTTGTTACTGTCTTGCGAAGAGTGCCCCAATGAACAATTTTGAAATGTCCATGTTTCATCAAGACGCACAAATTCAAATAATTTATCTTCGTTGATTTTATTGTACGCCTTTAAACACTGAATTCATTTTAAGGCAATGTCTGGAAGTCCCGTTAGGCCTGTTCGAGGGTTAGCTTTATACCATTCAAATCTTACGTATGGAGGCATGTCTTACATCCCTCAAGAAGCTGCATATCCCTTACTCTTTTATGCACACTTTCAAGACCAACAATTTTCTCTAAAATGATTTTATTAAATTATGTTTACACTGGTCCTATACATTTCGTATATTTGATCTCGAATAGAGTCAATATCAAGATGGTCAAGATTCGTTACCCACTTCGTATGTAGACGGGTTTTCTTAGTTGAATCTAACATATTGTTCTTTATTTTGTAAGCGATGTTATTCACAATACGCACTCTAATATTCAGCGCAGTCGCAATTTGCTAAAAAGCATTTTCAATAAAATTGCAGCAACTTTTATTATCATCAATAATTACTTTTCTAACGGAATTTACAGGCAAAAGGGGCCTTCATTATCTCGTTCCTTTTCATATTACCTTACTAAAGTCCCAATCAATTTATGACCCTGAGTATTATTTGTTTTTCCTATTGTTTTCGGCACTTTCAAACAAAGTGAGACGATATATTACCGAGCGATTTAAAATTTATCAAAATAATCAAAGGGCTAAAATAACGTTTGTCGGCTTTTAATCTGCAGAAATAATAACTAATATTTTTAATATCTCTACGTACCTCTGACAACCGAACGACTTTGAGAGGCTCCTTGGTTTATGTGTTCGAACTAATCAGACAGCATTGTTTCTCGTTTTCATTTTTTTTAGAATAAAATGAGAAAGAAAATATTGTCCGATTCTAAAACAAATTTACAAATTGGGGCGGTCAATACATTAAACATATTGATGACGCACATACAAATAAACTTTAAATAGATTATATGTTTATTTTCTCTATAATTAATATCGGCATTGGGTATATAATATTTATGCTATGTTATATCTAAATATATTGGTATATTTGTTAAGTTATTATTTGAAATGTAATTCTTAAAGTCCAATATAAGTTTTAATGACAAGGAAAGTGACAATATAAAGAGCGATTTTTGTTAATAAGTGAACTTAAAAAATCAGATTTAAAATCATTAGTTATCTAAAACGATAGTAATCAGAAGAAAGTATATGTTTTAAAATCTTCTAATTTTTTAATTAAACACATTATAGGCTTTTTGCTAAGATTATTTTACTAATTATAACTTATTAATATATAACAAATTATATATAACAATTTAGCTTCTGCAAATATTTAAAATCCTTTGAGCTACAAGAACTATCAGAATTTTTCTTGTGAAAATATATTTTACCCTCTGCCCTTTTCAATTCATCAAAGTAAACATCAAAGTAATTCGAGAATGGGAAACACAGAAACGGCATTGTTTCTCAGTGTACTTGCTTTTCCATGCTTACGTCAGTTTAAACATGTTGACAGAGAGATAATCAGCAGCGTTTTACTTGAACAGAAAACTTTAAATATTTCGTAATAAGAGGGAACTTAAATATATTTGAATTATCTAATGGTAAATTAAATGGATATATCTTTAATTTTTGTGTTATATTAGGTGTATGATTTAATTTTTACAAATATTTCAGAAAGAAATAAGAACTAAACCAATAATAAACTTTATTTTGGAAATATTTTTCTCGACTGTTATATTTATAACCAAGTATTCTTCAGTTTATTCGCTAGATATAATTGTATTTGTCATAAGAAATGATGCCGGATGTGCATGTGCAAATGAAAGTGTGCTGCAGTGACCGGATTATATTCTGGACAAATGGGGCCAAATTTAGTAAATATCTTCGTCCCAAGTTCAAAATGGTCTTCTAAGTCATGCAAGCTCACTGTCCTCGCTTCATTAAGCGTTTCCATGCCACAATGCCCTTAATGTTATCTTTAGTGGCGCTTTAATACCCAGTAAATAGAATTTACTGAGGTAGTTATTAGCACATTTTGTTCAAGTCTTATTTTTATCGGGTGCTACTGTAGTCTTCTGCACTCATCGTCTAACCATTTTCTAGGAGTACGTAATAAAACAGGCTCTTAATGCCTTACCGGGCACCTTACAATTTTCAACAAAAAGTTACTTTTTGTAGCCGGGTAAAAAAGAGAGATAAATAAATATGACGCTCACGTCCTATGTACTACTGGGAGCTAATTGGAAATAGCTCTTTTAATGACTCCTTACTAAGCTGCAAGCTCTTATTACATTTGCGTCGAATCTATCATCCACTAAGATCGATCATCATGGCCGTTGAGATCAAAATCTTCTTCCTCTTCTTTTTCTTCTTGTTGACAATTTGTCTGCATCTCTCTATCTTGCATCGTGGGCTGTTGTTAGGTCCATTAACTTTGATGTTATTCATTAATTTTTTTTGTTACTAATGTGTGCATGATTCAGCACTTTGGTATGAGTATTCTGTCTGTGAGTTATATAACCACATTTCACAGGCTTGCAAATTTTAGTGTTGTTATTAATATCCAAGTTTGTGCACCATATAAGCTATCATTCTGCGATTTCTTCTGTCCTTGATTTGAGATGTTTGGTTTAAGTTTTTATTCGGTAACAATAGTTCCCACTCCATGAGTTCGTCTTTCTAGTTTACTCGATACAGTTCCCGATTTCGAGTTGATGAGATAGTTATTCGTTTACTATTACTTCAAGATACATAACATTCTGTACCTGTTTTAGCGCACCATTGTGTCATAAAGACCGACATCAAAGTTTCTGTCTTCATTATACCAGTACACTTTACACCAAAAAGTCTAAAATAAATTGATTTCTGTGCATTAGAATAATTTCTTAAACTGTAATGAACCATGAAAATATATTAAATGTTTAATTTTAAATATAATTTTAATATTATAAGGAATTAATTTTTTATTATCCTTAATGTTTCAGCAATCTGGCCAGTGGGCAATAAGCATTTCTTGTGATTATGTTATATACATGACATGTAGAAAATCACTTCATTCTGAAGCACACTCGTTATGGGTTCTAAAGTGTTATGGCTTTGTATCACTTCATTAGAGATATAGTGCGGAAAATTAACAATGGCACACAACACTTTGTATTCGAACCATTTTATGATAATCTTATATTAGACTTGCTAGCAGTACTCCATAGTCGGATTCCATTTGACCAAATACGCTTGAGTATTGATTGGTATAGAAGTGCATTTAAATACATTACACAAGTACATTTATAAATTGAATTTGCGCCTGACAAGCAAATACATTTGATAGAGTTGATAAGTCCAAGTTGTTTTGGTTTAGCAAGTATGTGCTTCTTCCAGAAATTAATATAATATTGTAATTTTTTATAATAATATACTACTATATAATAATATTATAAACTGATGTTCAATGAAATCTCATGATGATAAGTTCAATCTTACACGGTCTATTTTAATTATTAGAATGGATTTCTTTATTTAACTATTTTATATAATTCTATTTAATTATTTATTTTATTATATTTTATTTATTATATTTTTTAATGTATTTTATTTTATTCTATTTATTATTTTTTATATTTACGTTACAAATTATTAACTAATTTAAATAGTTTATGAACGCTTGAATAATTTTGTTTATAATTTCAGTGGTTATCACTGCCCGAGTTTCTGGATGTGTTTTAGTGCCATTAACGTACAATGTTGCATTCAGGAACTCTGTGAGGATATGGAAAGGAGTGCACGTCTGATACAAAAGAGATTTAATTGGGACCTTAAGATTATTTGTTTGTTTTGTATATGAAGAAAAATGACGTTTACAATACGTCATAACCGTTTCCAAAGGCTTGATAGAAAGTGTGTTCTTCTTTTTGATTTTTTATGCCTGAAATATAATGAATCCGCGATATTGAAATGATTCGAAAAATCATTTTCAGTCAATTCGCGTAGTAGCAATTATATCTTGGATCGTTTCTATTGCATGTAAAACGTCCGGAACCAGTTCATTCATGAACTGCTGAGCTGTTTAACCAAACCAAAATCAACAATTGGAATATGATGAAACATAATTACGCCATAAGTTTCTAAAAGTGTTTGATGGCTTTCAGCAGCAGATTTTTTCAAATCAAACAACAAAGATAATTAACGTTGGAAATGCAATTTTGAGCATTCCATGATTAGCGTCTGCACGTACAGAATAAATCTGAAATATTGAAAAACTGTCATTTTATTCGGGGAAATATCAAAACCATTGAATTTAACAATTAGGTTATGTTGTTTGTGCCTATTGTTTACATTGATATTTTATATTTTAACTAATAGATATCGCTGATAAAAATGCATGGAAGTAACTTATATAAAATGCTGCAAAATCCTATTTAAAATGATTTAAATTTGAAAGCAACAAATAAAGCAGAACGTTTCTTATATCTTTCTAAAGTCACATCTCAACTTTAAATATAAATAACTTTGCGGCATATCCAACTGCATAGTCGTGCTCAGTTTCGGACTTACTCTGAACCGAACAATAAAAACCAAAAGAGTTCTGTATAAATTTACCTGGCGCTGTTTTCCGGCTAGTTGGAAAATTTTGCATCAATTTAACGAATAAATTCTGGATTGATTCAGTGCTTCATAGAGAGAGAACCTTCGTTGCCATGGCGACAGCCGGAAAGTATTTTATTTCGAGTTCGTTGGACAAAAAAGTTGATGTTTTATGTCAGATTTTCGCGTCGTTTTCGATCAGTGCATGATGTATTCTGATTTCGGTTATTTTGGAAAAAGCTTTTTACCATATATAGAGTGTTTTATCGAACACATCAGTATAATATAGCAATAAAAATTTTTCACTGACGGATTTAAAGCAAATGCTGGTCATTAGGAGGGATTTATCATTATTTTCAGGAAACCTGTAATTCGGACAAAGAGGTTAAGAAGCCTTAAAGAATATAAAATAAAAAACATGAAATATTTTTGATTTTTTATTTCTAAAATATAAACATCCTCGGAATGCCTGTGGTATGATGAAGTTTTGTATATTTTAAAATACTTTGAATTAAGAACACGACAAGAATTTATTTGTTCTCTGTCTTTTTCAATTCAGCAAAGTAAACATCAAAGTAATCGAGAAAGGGAAACGTTCAAAGGTTTTCATTTATTTTTTATTATATAGAGAGTGTTTTATTGAAAACAATTTTAGGTATTGCTTCAGATAACGTTACAAATACCATATTTTGTCATTATCAAATTTAAAAGAATATGCATCGTTATAATAGGTTTATCAATACAGCCAATAAATCAGCTTCATTTGATATAAAATATAAAAATGTATATTTTAAGTATTTACTGCACACTAATTTATATTTTTTCTGTTAGAATTATCAATATAAATACATTCATATTCATATAAAACCTCAAAATAAATGCGTTAGAGAAAAGTAATCAGATTAAGTAATCTAAAGTGAAAGATTGTAGAATATATGCAGTTAATAATTGATGGATTAAAATAGTAAATAATGTTCGGGAAAATATTTTCGGTTTTTTCTAATAGTTGGTTTTGAAGTATCATATTTCTAATAGTACCTGTATTTAATTTAGTGGTTTATTTAATTATAAGCCTCATGGGCCTTCTTTTATGGCCGATTTTCAATCATATTAATACATTAAGTTTATGTTTGCTGATGTTGCTGCTGCTGAACAATGTCCCTGGTAGAACGTTTTCTTAACCTCCCACAAAAAATTATCCACAGCTTATGTACATACATAAGGTCCTAATGGATCTGATCCAACTGTTTAGACAATTCGGTGAAATAAACTTATAAATCTCTGTCCCTGAAAATATACTGCTCTGAAATTATCCACATTATGACTATTGAACTGCCTGATGTTTGGAGTAGGGTATATTTCTCTTGTATAGTGGGTACCAACAGGTGGCAAGAGGGCGCTGAGTCTGGTGACAGCATAGAGCTCATAGAATTGAGCATAGAGCTCATTGGCGAATTCAACACATTTTAGAATTTTGAAATGTTCAGCTGTTAATATACTTGTTACTTTGGGAAACTCAAAGTGCTCATGAGTTTTCCTTGTTATACTTTGTCATGGATGTATCATATCCGATTGTGGGTAAGGTTCAGGGGTACAGCGTTAAATTTGGTTTTTTAAGCTGAGGGAAAGTAGTGTGTGTTTATACCTTGATGACTAAGCATAATAGAGAAAAAAAATCCAAAAATGTTTTGGATTTTTTTTTGTGCATCAATTTTTTTTTCAATTTCGATTATTTTTAATTCATTAAAGATAATTCACGTCTGGTAGAAAGGCAATGCAGCTCAGCTTCTCAAAGCAAGCTCACGGTGGGGTTCGTATGAAAGGCGCCAAGGGCGATTAGTAAAGCGAAGTTGTGAATGGGATACAGTTTTTACAAGTATCAAAGAGATGTCGAGGAGAAACGTTGAGAAGAAACATTAAAAAGTTTGGATAATAGGACTGTATATATTTAGCAATACAACCCAATATGATCTCACCAATGGTGTCCTCTCAAGTTTTGGAACATACAAATAATAGCCATAAGTTTTCCTCTAAGATATTTTATGTGCGAATCGGGAGTTGAATATGATTCCGACGAATTGGTAAGAGGATACGGAGGGCAAGTGTATGTACGGATGTATTCTACCGCCAAAGATTCCATGCTGCCAATGTACCAGCACTCATCTTGAATAAAGATATGGTCATTCGTCTTCTCTATATCGTTCCAATTTTAGTATACGTACTGCTGAAGCGAGTACTTTAGTAATACCAGTTTAATAATTCAAATCTAGATTTTATATCATGACTTCGTCGTAAAGGTAATTGGGAGTGTTGAACGCCACTGTCAAAATTAATTTGCTGGTTTATGTTAAATATGACCATCGTCTTGAAGTCCCTATTGTTGAAAAAGTCAATGAAATATTTGAAAATATCTAGGTTGATGGAAATATTTCATCTCACGACATCGCTATAAATTTAACATTTGTTCATAAAATAGTTCTGAACTATTTATACAAGCTTGTAAATGTAATAGAATAAGCTTCTATTTTTACTACTAATGAATAGTGGATTATATATAATCATGAGATTCAAAAACCGTGGTAAAAACTCAAAGAAGCTTCATAAAGGGTTGCAAAGTCCGATGTTTAGTGTTAGGTTAGTGGGATAATGGGATAGGAAAGAAGTTGTTTGGTATAAAAGCAGGCACTTAAAAAAATAAGAATTCAACAGGTAAGAGCTTCTTTTCTAATACGCCGCCAGGCCACATACATCCTTAGGACTTGGCAAATTCTGATGAATTGATTGGAAAGTTTTGATATTTTTTATCTTTCAGGCAATTTATAGATCTGATCTCGAAATAACGATGTATTTTTTGAGGCTATCTATGAAACGACCCATTTTTGTAAGTAGAAAATTGCTGAGAAGCACTGCCCAGGCAGGCCTCGACTTAAATATTGGAACAAGTAATAATCAGATGGAGCAAGGTTTGGAGGATATGGCGGGTGGGATACCATTTCCCATTCTAATGTTTCCAAGTATACTTTAATCGGTCTTATAATATGTGGTCGAGCGTTGTTATGCTGAGGAATAACATTGTTGTGTATTTTATCGTATTCTGGCCGTTTTTGCCAATGATGGTTTCGTTAAATTTTACCTATCTCTATCAAAAACAGAGGTATAGCTGGAAGCCATGCATCTCGGCTTTGTCGTTGATGTTGATGCATGACTAGGTTTTTCGCTTTGAATTATCATAATAGATACACTTTTCATCAGCAATAATTATATGATGCAAAAAAACATTTCTGATTTTGCCGTTGAAGCAGCGGCTAAACGTCTTTAAATATCTCTTCGCCTCAATTCATACGACACAAAATATCCAAGCCTTTCGATCATTCCCATATGGCTCAAGCGTTTTGAACTGTTTTGTTATGTTATTCACAACATTTCTGCATACTCTGCTCGTATTTCACACAAATCATCATAGGGCAATGCCTACAAATCTTCGTTTTTTTCTTTTTTTAGTTGTCCAGAACGCTCTTTGCCTTCGGTGTCAAAATTGACAATTTTAAAACGTTAAAACCAATATTCACATGTTGAAATCGATCGAGAATGGTTGTCATAAGTTTCACAGCATTCGATGACCTTCAGTCGCTTTTCTTTTCAAATTAAAAAATAATTTAATTTAATTTAGTAAAACTGGCACATACTGAAATGAAGTAAGGTCTCAACATGAAGTTGGTTATAGGCGTATCCGATGCGATTTATCATACAGTAACACAATATGTTGTAAATATATAGTAGCTTGTTGAGGAAAGCTTATTAAAATATCTCAGATTTCAGTTCTCTTTACATTTATTGACTTGTCTTGAAATCTAATTTGAAAATGTAATATTCATCTAATTATTTTATAGTGAATCTATCAGCTGTACACCTATTGGCAATTCTGATAGAGAAATGATACAGATGATGCAAATATTGAGAAGACAGATTCTTGAAATTATTAATCAAATCAAGTCGTAGCCGGCTTGGTTGCACAGTGGTAAAGGCGATAGGACGGTCCTCCTACTGTTGCGATAGCCGCGGATTCAAATCCTGCTGGGGCATGGTCGTAAATTTATGTTTGTGATTGTTTAAAATTTGTGATTGTTCTAGGCAAGAGCATAAAATCTGATAAGAAAATGATCCCAGTCACGCCAGTAACCAGGATGGGTAAGACCGGATGTCTTCTGTGATGATTTCTAAGTTGGCCACTCGCCAGTCGGCAAGTTTAATGCTGAGGACCGTGGTTCGGAGCCCACGTTAAACTTTAGGCCCAGTCCAGATAAACCCATAGTTGCTAAAAGGAGACTTTAAAATATATTTAAAAAAAAATCAAGTCGCAGTTGATTGATCAACATGTGCAGAAAAAGATAGGTTTGGATTTCCTATTTGAATGGTTCCAAATATTTTTGAACTGTTTTGAGGTATATTCGAGTATTGTCGCTCTGAAAAATGGTTTTGTTGTATTATTAGTATAGTATCTTAAGGAATAGGGAGGAATATGGAGGAATAATTCGGTTATTATTCCGAATTTGAATTTAATATTGTTAGTTCATTGACTATCGAAGACTTGTCCTAAGAATTTTTATTCAACACGGATGTAATTCAAAACTATAACTTGGGATTGTTGTAGCCGATCCATGTTTTATCTCTCATGTGTCAAATTTCTTTAAATTTCTTTCCAAGTACCTACCTCCTATCTTTTTTTGACACTCTCAAGAATCCGTACGACACTCTCAAAACTCTCAAGTATTTGCCTTATGTTGATAAATCAACTCCCAATGATTTAGATAATTTATGGTTTGTAAATATTTGACACAAGTCGTAATCGAGCAATAGTTCTAACATTTGGTCACCGGAATTTGGCCTGATTGTTTATTGGTAAAGAAAAATAAATTTTTTTCGGAACACAGAAAACCACTTTCGAGACATCTATAAAAAGTAAGTTTTTTAATATTTACTTCATTGAAATGGCAGACTAAAATAACACAGCAATGAAGTACAGCATTAATTAAGCCATTTTTGTAAAGTGGAATGAAATAATTTCATGATTTAATAATCTCAAATATATTAGTAAATTGATATATGACAATAAAGATGCATATGCTGGAAAACATATTTGACAATATATAACAATTAACAAGGACATCAGTAATGATAAGAATCTCTATTCACACAATCTGATAAATTGGAATTGACAAGATCTAATTTCGATTAAATTTTACTTGTAACACCACCTCCAAACCTAACATTAATGACTACGTTAAATATTATTGCTTTTTTTATTTTTATTTGCATACTAGTTTATATTATGTAGTATTTATACTATACGTTAATTGTATTATGTACTTATTCTATAGTTAGTGATTTATTCGAATCTGAAGATATATGACTAATTAAATCAAAGCTCATCTCAATTCTTATTTCCAATTCTTACTTCCTTACTTCCAATTGTATGTATGATAGATATTAATTATATCTCTATTTTGCTTTATAGCGGTTCATTTTTGTATTAGTTTCCTATTTATTCCTAAATAATCATAAATTATTAATAAAATTATAATTTTATATTTTTTTATTTTATTTCAAATAATTACGTACCAAAAATTGGAATAATATAGAACAAAATATTACATCAAATATTATCCATAAATGCAAAATAGCATTATTTTATTATTTTACAATAAAAAATCCAATATATAATATGATATATAGTGGGTGTGGTAACTATATATGGATCTTAATGAAATATACAATATGGCGCCACCTAACATATTTTCCGCGATCTAAACATATTCTTTATTTTAAAATTTTAAAAATCAAAATTTTTGTCATTTTTGAATCCTAGCGACAGCATCTAGAATATAAAGATAAGGAACTTTTTCTATAATCATTTGTATTTTTTTTGTATTGTTTTCCTCTCAAAAAGCGACAAAAAGCGCAAACATGTCGGACAGTCTGACACATTTGTCTAAGAAGACTACAGTTACCTATACCGATCTAGTTGTCGGAGTATTGATTTTTTATCCAACTTGGATGTCTGGCCCTTACAGAGGAAATATTGATTAAACTTCTAGATTGTTACCTTAGCAAAAGGTGTCGCCTTCGCCAACAGGACGCTTTATATAAATATATTATTTTATTTTATTTAATATATATATATATATATATATATATATATATATATATATAATATATTAAATAAAATAAAATTGTAAAAAAAACATGAAAGAAAAATTACTGCCAATGTACATTTAAAAAGTTGTTTTATTCGGTAAAGAAATATTATACGGTAGACGTTTCTTTATTATTCGTCATTCATCACTCCTAAGTAACATTTTTTATAAAGTACTAGCTGACCCGACAGACTTCGTCGTGTCAAAAAGATTTGTAATGTGGCAGTTTTTGTGCCTACGTATTTTAAAAAATTCTCCTGAACAGAACCATCACCCTGGTGATAGGGCGTTGTGAATAAAAAATAATTAAATAAAACATATATAAGGATTGAAAAGTAAGTAATCGCTTTATTGTTAATCATGTGAATCATAATTATTATTATTATTATCATTGTAGTGCTTTGTGGTATACGATGTTCTTTGTTTGATTACCTGGCGCATAGATAAACAAATCTGATGGTTTTCCAACACGGGAACAGGCAACATACAATTGACCATGTGAGAAACATGGGTTTTCTAGATTAATACCACAAACACTTAATGTTTGCCCCTGGGACTTGTTTATAGTCATAGCAAAAGCAAGCCGCACTGGAAACTGTAGTCGTTTAAACTCAAATGGCACATCAGTCGGAATCATTGGGAACATCTTCTCCTTTATACTTTCCTTTGAGTATAGTTGCTTCTATCACATTGTTTAGTAATTTTTTTATCGCTAACCGTGTACCGTTGCAAAGACGCGGTTGGTTGATATTTCGCAACATTATAACCACCGATCCAACCTTTAATTGAAGATTGTGAGGTGGCAATCCTGGCAAATCCAGCGAGTTTAAAAATTCCGGTGGATAGTTGACTACATCATCTTGATTAGTAGCCGAATCAACTGATTTATATATCCTCAATTCGCCTGTAATTTGTTCTTGAATTTTGAAATTTAATTCATTTACATCTATGTTTTTTGCAGCCAGTATAGCTCGCTCGCTCAACCAATCATGGTTTCTGTAATTTTGAGAAACATCTGGAAACACCTTCTGAATAAGTTCATCTTTTGATCGAGTTAACTGACAAAAACTTTGAGGAAAGTTAATGCAGCCAGTCAACATGTCTATAGGAAATTTGCCATTACCAATGTCAATGAGTTGTTTAGAGAATATGTTTCCAGATTGGTCATTTTGCAACTCGACACGCATATTCTTGCTTAAATGAAGTACTTTGACATGTTTCCACAAATTGGAGGACTTTAGACATGCATTGAGTTCATCAGCTGGCGTTGATCGTGGAATCACTGGCAATGTTTGACGAAAATCTCCTGCTAATAAAAGCATTGCACCACCAAATCGGTTATTATTGCTACGTAGATCTTTTAAGGTTCTGTCTAAAGCCTCCAAAGATTTTTTATGTGCCATCGTGCATTCATCCCAAACAATCAATTTACATTGCTGCAAAACCTTTGCCATTGCAGAGTTCTTCGAAACGTTGCAGGTTGGAGTTTCATTGCTTTGCATATTTAATGGCAATTTTAGTGCTGAATGGGCTGTTCGACCACCTTCAAGCAAAGTTGCTGCGATTCCCGACGAAGCGAGTGCAAGTGCAATTTTATTTTGTGAGCGAATTGTTGCTAATATTAATGAAATCAAAAAAGTTTTTCCTGTACCACCAGGTGCATCTAAGAAGTAAATCCCTCCAGTTTCATCATTTGTTACTTTCATAAGAGTTTCAAATACATACTTCTGTTGTTCATTTAACAGTGGAAGATTTGTTTGAATTTATTCTTTCAAAGCGTTGAGATCATACAGTCTTTCTCGATGCAACTCTTGGTTAAAAGCGTCATGCATTGGACGATTGGGCGCGGTCAGGCCTAATTGAATTAATAGTTTGTTTGACATTATCAAGCACATGTCCTCAATTGAAATCAATGCTTCATTGTAAATTTCTTCACTGATTTGTATATTTGGATTTCCCATTCTATTCCGTATTTGATACAAAATATCATCACACATATAATCTTTGTACTTCATCCACAAATCAATTGGGTTTGATGGGAAGCATGTAGATATGATTATAGAAAACAATGTTCGTATTTGATGAGCGTGTGATGATATTACAGCATCATTGAGAGTTTGATCCCAATGAGCGTCATTTTCAAGCAATTGCAAACGTTGACAGGCTTCTCTGTAGGATCCACACAATTCACCATCAACAGTTCGTAACTGTTGGAATGATGTTGGGCCACGTACATTGACTAATAGCAGTCGTAAATAAAAACATTCATCATTGCTTGGATGTACTGAATAAATCCGGCCAATCGCATCGGTGGAATATACATCTGTATATCCTGGAACTGGTTTTCCTTGTTTCCGTCGTATAAATCTCCTTGAGGATTGATTCCAGGTATAATATTTTGGCATTTCAGAATATAGCAATGTTTGTGCGAAATCATCGTTTTGGCATGTCTCAAAAAAACTGGTTAATGTAGTAGATGGTGGCTGAGCAGCTCTTTGTACTGCGTTCTGTGCTGTAAAATACACTCTTTGTCCATTTTCTAAATGTACAGCTAAGTGAACAACAGAAGGGTGTCTCTCATGAATAGGAAAAGAAAATATTCGCCAAACTGCTTCATTACTGCTAACATAGCGGCCCATTTGGTATTGGGTAACTTCATTATTAGAATTCTCTGCACCAATTCCAATCACAGCCATATCACTCCCTTTGGTTACATATTTGCAAATGTATTTAATCGATTTCACTGAATGGCAAGATTCAACGTTGATGTGTGCTTTGAATGTCTTTGATAAAATGGGTGAATATGGAACAATTCAACGATTATCTATTTCAATATCTTGTTGATTTAATTTGACAATTGTTGATTTTCCATTGTCTGCTGTCGATCTGCGACGATACAATGGATAACCGTCATTACCAGTAATTGTTTCCGATATTAATGTCCGTGGATATCGTTTTGAACATTTACCATCCATCATACACGGTGAATTTTGATTAAGAGTTCCACAGGGACCATGTATCATGTTTTTGATAACTACCTCATGCAATCCAGGATCTACTTGTACATTAGGGATTTCAGCTGATATCACTGCATCAACTTCATTTGGCCTTATCTTTTCAACCAACCAAATCAAAATGTGTGCATGTGGCAATCCTTGTTTCTGCCACTCCACAGAATACATCCAGCAGCGTGTCTCACCAAACACATTATGTTTTACGATGAAATTCATTAAAGATTTCAACTTTTGTCTAAAGACTCTGGCTGTAATATCATGACGATCAATGGGTGATTGCCCAGGGAATAACTCCTGCTTAATTTCTATCCATTGCGGATTGCATGTAAATGTGATGAACAAATCTGCTGTACCATAATGACGAACATACGACATGGCATCTTGAGCATATTCGTGCAAATGCCGAGGGCTTCCGATGTATGTTGCTGGAAGAATAGTCATCCGACCGACATTCTGTGCATTTCCATCAGTATTAATCGCATCTCGAAGGTGAATATACTCTTCAGATCGGAGTTTGGTTTGATTCAACCTGATGAATGTTAATCTCTCCGTTTCAATTTTAACATACATGTCAACAACATATTTGTGATATAATCGGCGACATTTCAATATGTGATTATCTTCATTTTCCCGAATCATTAGGCGGTATGAATAATAGTTCATTGAACTGACTTTTTTGTTGGTTTCAGAACCTGTAAACAGATTTTGTTTTAATAACATTCAAATATAAAATTAAAATACATAATATAGTGACTGAGATATTATCGCCATAGCTAAACTAATATTTTAGTTACCTGTAATGGGATTTATCATTTTTATTGAGAAATCGTAGCCATCTTCACCTTGCCAAAATATAATGGGATATTGCAGTGCATCATATGAGCGGTGTGTTTCCTTTATACGTTGTAATTGATCATTCCGACGATGTAAAACAATATCACGGGATTCCAAGTTTTCTCCAACTACAACGATAGCAACTTCATCAATAGTTGGTGCATTAAAACGTCTTGTATGTTGACCTGCAGGTGTTTTATCAGCTCTGATTACAATTTTGTGATTATCGGATGGCATCAGATCCAGGGCAGTTTTAAACAATATAATCAATTGATTGCGTTGATGAAATAAATTTTGTAATTGTTCTACAATAGACCTTTTTACTAAATTGTTATGTGCACAACGCAGATCAATTTCTTGTGGTGAATTGCCCATAAAATAAATTTGCAGGAATTTGTTGTCGCTATCTGACACTGGTAACAGTGAACCTGCTCTGTGATATATTTGCCCTTGTATCTGTAAATAAAAAAAATATTATGGTGTGGTATAAATTAATGGATTGTCAGTGATCAAACTTAAATAATATTTGATCTTAAAAAGTATATATTTAGTTTTAACTAATATCTATCAATTATAAAATATAATAAAAGTGTCACTGAAACTGAATCACCATATAATATGATGACTAAGTGATATATTTCGTAATGATTAAGAAATTGAAGATTAGTAACACATCTTAACTTTGGTGACAGAAAATTTTGTTCGCTAAAATAATTATGATTAACTGCTATAATACATACCTTGAAAGTTGGCATAAAATTTTCCCGAACTGCATTTGTTGCCCCAAATGAAGTCATTTGAAAGCAATTGTTATATTGTTGGATATGTGTCAAAAAGTGTATAGAATCTGTTCCTATTCCTGAAACCAATGAGTACAATGGTTCTGGTGGTGGATCCAATGGTATCAATTTCACTTTACCATTTGCGCAACACAATCCATTGGCTTCGTTTTTGTATTTTAATGCCTTACAGTGTGAGCAAACCAAGTTCATAGAACCAATAACAACACATTGGTAGTTACTGTAGTTAATTGACACATCGTAACTGAAAGCAGCTCGATTCAAACTTGCGCGATTATTAGTTGAACGTCGCGCTCGCGGTTCACGCGTTTGTGATATCCGAATTCTTTCACGTTCATTTCCGTCGTCACGTTCTTTTGCAATACGATTATATCGGTAATTAGCTTGGTTTATAGCATTTCTGGTTCTTCTACCTAAATTGCTTCGTCTTATAGGAGGCATATCAAATATAAATTATTTTTTCACTAATCACGAACTAAACAAACACTAACTAACTAAACACTCTGCACAAAACACGATATACGAATTTGTTTCGTGTATCAGTTGACAATTCATCTGTCATCTGTCAAAAGTCATCTGTAACAGTCAACTTTTTTTTTTAAATTTGATATGACTTGAACTCAAATCCTTTTAAGCCGTACGAATTGTTTTATTTATTTAAAATTTGAATTAAATTTTAAATAAATAAAAAATTTTAAATAAATAAAACAATTCGTACGGCTTAAAAGGATTTGAGTTCAAGTCATATCAAATTTAAAAAAAAAGTTGTCTGTTACAGATGACTTTTGACAGATGACAGATGAATTGTCAACTGATACACGAAACAAATTCAAACAAAAAGGGCTTTTTTTAGGGTTTTTACAGCAATAATTCTAATTTTTCTCGCCGTAGAAACCATCCTTGAACTTCAACGAACATTTTAAAAAAAGATTTGGCCAAATTGGTCCAGGCGTTGTTGAGTTATGCGCTTACCATCACATTTTGCGATTCATTTTTATATATAAGATTACTCGTTTGTAAAAGTTACACGTTGTGTGACTTTAAGAAGATGAAGCGGGGTGTAAAGGACACATCAGTCTAAACAGGACAAAAATTCGTCTGTGAAGTTTATGAAGATTAATATTTACTTAGATGAAAACGTTATTTGTGAATATTGTAAGTTAAGTGGTGATCTTAAATATTATTTTTGATATTCAACTCATCGACATAATATATCCATTTTATTTTAATCGCACGTTATTATTTCCTCAAAATACTTTTAAAAAATATTGAAGAACATCTTTATGATTGAAGTATTATCTATTTTCTACACGCTGAATTCTTTGAAATTTATCATACATGTTTGCACATTTAGATTAAAGCTCAAAATACCTGCCAAGTATTCTCAGGTGGTTGGTAATTCTTTTATTAGAGGTTTAGTTATTTTGAACGTTTTATTTAAAATCGTTCACGATGTCAAATATGTGCCTCTCACAAGTTCTAAATTCGTTTTAAAATCAGACAATAGTTTCCTTATCATTATATTCTAGTTACGATACGAAGAGATACAATGTTGTGTAATACGTTCGAACATGTAACCGAATCAGCCTACAAAAGTATGTAATGCTGGTTGCCAAACGTATGCAAAATTCTTCAAAACATCAGTGACAAAAAATTGCAGATTATAAACCGCCAAGTGTTGTTTTGGTGCTTTAATCATTTTAATAAATTTCAAATCGCTGCTTATTATTACTCTGATTGAAAATGCTAACGCCAGTAGATAACCAGTCAGAAACAGATTGGGCCTCTAATCAGTTACTTCGAACAAAAATACAAAAATATATCAAATAATAATTTGCTTTGATTTTTATTGGAAATATTTTAATGTGTTGCAGCAGCACTGAATATTAATATGAACATTGTGACTAAAATATCACAAAAAATGAAAAGCAATATAATATTGGATTGACCGAAAAGAAAACGGCCCTAAAAGAAGAGGACGAGTAATTAAAGTCACCGTAAGCTCTCTCAGATATTAAATTTATCTAATTTATAAAAACACTGATTAATTTTTTCAATATATACATAATTTAATACAAATACTTCAGGGGAAACTGCTACTATGGAAAATATCCATAAAAAACTTAGAGATATACAACTTTTTGATGGACGTAGAACAGCCCTAAATAAACATAAGAAATAAATGATTTAAAAGCTGTAAAGATTATCCCCGAATGGGACTAATTGAACTTCCAGACACTGGTTTTAAACGAATACAATTTTTATAAGCGTATATTAAACATAAGGAGAATTAATTATTTCAATTTGTGTATTTAAATGAGACATTGATTTTTTAATTTTGAGCATTGGGCCACTCATGGCACGATGATAATTAAAATAGCATAAATGCAACGAAAGGTCATCACACCAGTCAATATTTCAATCTTAAAAAATTATCTATTTTGTACAAGCTGAATTCTTTGAAATTTGTTACACATGTTTGTACATTTAGATTAAAGCTCAAAATACCTGCCAAGTATTCTCAGATGGTTGGCAATTCTTTTATTAGAGGTTTAATTATTTTGAACGTTTTCTTTAAAATGATTTAATAATTCTCTATTCTTGTGTCATTGGAAAATTTTTAATATTGACTTAAAAATTAATTACATATGCCTTTAATATCAGATCTCTGAATTAATGTCTTGTACAAGTTTAGTATACTCATCTTTCTTTGCGTTGTTATTTAATATTAAAATAAAATAGAAA
The DNA here is from genome assembly GCF_030347505.1 of Rhynchophorus ferrugineus. NCBI lineage: Eukaryota > Metazoa > Arthropoda > Insecta > Coleoptera > Curculionidae > Rhynchophorus > Rhynchophorus ferrugineus. Next base: position 52,024,638 of record NW_027472580.1, read on the forward strand.
AATATTTAAACAAGGTAAATATGAAAAAATAATTAATCATTCATTATCTTGTTTGGTAAAATACAAATTTATAATATATTAATGTTAATGCAATTTATGCTAGATTTTTTTATAACTAATATATTATATAACGAATTGCTTATAAATATTACTACTTAATAAATTGCTTTATTTGAGTTTTAGTTTATATTGGCTTTAAAATATAACAAAATTCAACTGTAAATAAAACAATGAAACAAAAATAATGTTGGTTAGTTGGTAAATAATAATAGTTTCTCCAAGGTCCTTTACAGCTGATTTTCAAACCAGAAGGAAAATATGTTATGATTCATTTTTTCATGCTAGTCGCTCCTGAACTTGGAGGAAAACACTAACTCTGCACCAGGAATAAAACCATTCTTATTTCAAGTATGAATAATAATATATCTGTAATGAATTATTATTAAACTTTTTTCGTGTTTACCTTTTTTCATCACCTTTCGTTGTATTTATGCTATTTTAATTATCATCGTGCCATGAGTGGTCCAATGCTCAAAATTAAAAAATCAATGTCTCATTTAAATACACAAATTGAAATAATAAGTTCTCCTTAATTTTAATATACGCTTATAAGAATTGTATTCGTTTAAAAGCACTGTCTGGAAGTTCAATTAGTCCCATTCGGGGATAATCTTTACAGCTTTTAAATCATTTATTTCTTATGTTTATTTAGGGCTGTTCTACGTCCATCAAAAAGTTGTATATCTCTAAGTTTTTTATGGATATTTTCCATAGTAAGAGTTACCCCTGAAGTATTTGTATTAAGTTATGTATATATTGAAAAAAATAATCAATGTTTTTATAAATTAGATAAATTTAATATCTGATATAGCTTAGGGTGACCTTAATTGCTCGTCCTCTTCTTTTGGGGCCGTTTTCTTTGCGGTCAATCCAATATTATATTGCTTTTCATTTTTTGTGATATTTTAGTCACAATGTTCATATTAATATTCAGTGCTGCCGCAACACGTTAAAATATTTCCAATAAAAATCAAAGAAAATTATTATTTGATATATTTTTGTATTTTTGTTCGAAGTAACTGATTAGAGGCTCAATCTGTTTCTGACTGGTTATCTACTGGCGTCAGCATTTTCAATCAGAGTAATAATAAGCAGCGATTTGAAATTTATTAAAATGATTAAAGTACCAAAACAACACTTGGCGGTTTATAATCTGCAATTTTTTGTCACTGATGTTTTGAAAAATTTTGTATACGCTTGGCAACCAGGCTACTTTTGTAGGCTGATTCGGTTACATGTTCGAACGTATCACACAGCATTGTATCTCTTCGTATCGTAACTAGAATATAATGATAAGGAAACTATTGTCTGGTTTTAAAACGAATTTAAAACTTGTGATAGGCACATATTCGACATCGTGACATCGTGATGACGCGAGTTCACTGTTATTTTGAATAGAATATATAATTTTTTTACTTGCTACTTTTTTTATCTAAATTACAGTTGACTAATACTAGATGGTTTGAATTTGGTGGTTTTCAATGATTTAATATATTAATATATAATGTTTCAATTATTTTTATATATTTACAGAAACTAGTAATGTGGAATACACCTTTTTACAGCTTCTTAAATTTAAATACTGTTATTTGTAAATATAACCCTACCATGGCTAGATAACTGAATTGTGGTGTAAATAATTATTTATTGCTCCCATAGCAATCGCATAACAGACGTTTATTCAATGGGTTAGTTCGCAAACACCATTCATTCGAATTTTACAAACTAAATATATGTGGGCCCAGCGAGAATCTGCGTAGATTAAGAGTTTAGCTTTCCGACAATAACATACTAGGGATTGAATATCGCTGGAATTGATGTTCTTTAATAAAACTCTAGTGCTGAATGAGGAATTTAATTCGTTCAAAATGAGTGAATGTTTAATTTAGCCAACTAATGCGATGCAATACATTGTTAGGGTGACTAAAAATAAAAAAATAAATAAATAGATATGGACATATAATATACCAATGATTTAATTAACAGATTTAATAATAAATTTTATTAAAAAAAAATTATAGATGATATAAGGCTATGTCCCCATACCAATTTTGGCTTAATTTAATAGATAGTAATACTAATGAAATAAAAGGTAACAGGCTATAAACCATTCAATACATAAATATAGTGTCATTTGTTTTCTGAGTCAAAAACTATTGCGATTTCAAGACTGAGAATCCAGAAGGTCATTTCTTAACTAGAAAATTGTGTGATGTTTATAGCGATACTCGTTTTTTTTCCTGGCCGCCCAATATTTCAAGAAATTAATGATGTTCTTAAAAATATCGTGGCAATATATATATTCTACGAACATATTTAACATATTGAATTATGAATTAACAATATTAACCTCGTTCAAACATAAGACGGCTTTGAATCATATACGTAAAATTGAATGCTGCAATAACCTTAGATTCTACAAGATTTAGTAGTGAAAAATGTAAACCAATTAAATTAATCGGTGCTGCAACGAAACGAAATCGAGCAATTTTTTAAATGAATGATTACGGGCAATGAAAAGTGGATCTAGTAACGTAATTGGAAAGGAGTTGTTCATCATGAGTTGCTCGAACCTAGCCATACCATTAATTCGACTCTCTACTGTCAACAAATAATGCGATTGAAGCAGGCGATAAAAAAGGGAACGAACGACGAGAAAAAAGTGAAGGTATTATGATTTCACCAGAAAAGTGGCAAAAGGTCATCAGTCAAAATGGTACGTATATATTATTGATTAGTGTCTGAAATTTTTTGAGCAAATCAGCTTTGGAAAACGATCGAAATTATTCTTTCCCAACACATTTTTGCATTATTTAACAACCCTTTATTCTCTATAATGTTATTTTTTCAACGTATATGTTTTTATTGTCGAGAAATATATAGCACTATTCGCAAAAAATTAAATTTCCTTCTTAATTCAAAGTGCTTTTGAAAATCATTAAGTCTTCCCGGAAAGTTATGATTTTAAAAGTGGCAATTTCGACTTCGGAGATATGAAATTAAAAACAAAGCGAGAAACCAAGATGAATAGCATTAAAAGCAGCAATGCGAGAAAATTAAATAGAAAGTTCTGTTTTTATCAAATGCCGTCCCTTTCTGTTATCGGTTGTTCCGATTGAGACCACCTGTCTAGTGTGGTGGTTTCATATTGGTTTTGATAAAACACCACAAGTTTACCTTTGTTACCTACTTTACATTAATCGCATTCTTCCACCTATATTTGAGAAACTCTTTGGATCGTTGACCCATTAAAAAAACTCTCTCACAGCTGTTTATATACATACATACATATATATATATATATATATATATATATATATATATATATATATATATATATATATATAATATAAATTTATTACCGATACGAGATCACTAGTATATTATAAAATCAAACTCATTTAATTTAATTTTTAAATTTTTTAATGAAATAATCACTCCAATAGTTAAATTTAATATAAGGGCTAATTATTCCAATTAAATTCGTACTATAGGTTATTTATTTCTACTTTGAATTGATTGTCAACGCACTGTGTAATGAGCAATAATATTCCTAGTGTGAAGCAAGTTCCCCTCCAAGGCAGAACGAAAATTATGGTCCATGCAAACAGAAAATATTAATCAAATCTATTTTAGACTAGGCGAAAAAGACATGCCTTTTTTTAAATGCATGAAATAAAGTCTAATTATTAATACAATCTCTCTGAACTTTTGATGCAGTGATTCAAATTATAGATTCTGTTTTGATGCAGTTATATTTCAATTGTCTATAAAGTTGAAAAAAAAATTAAAAAATTTTTATTGTAATTTAGTTGTCATTTAACTGTTTTATAATATTTGTAACATGGGAAAAATATAATACGAGATAATATATAATATCGTATGGTATCGAATGTTTCATGAGGCCAGGTCATAGTAGGAAAGATACCGTGAAATATAGCAAACACATAGCTAACAAAAGTATGTGCTTCGTATAATGTAGTAAGTTTGGTGGAAAATCCCTTATTGTGGTCATAACCATAATACTTCAGCATTTCTTAAGAGTTCGTAACGTACGTGTTTCATCGTCGTAAGAATGTCTAGTTGGAATAGTTTTTCACTTCCCGAAAATTTCAACGAATCTGGATGCAAAAAAGGGTTTGTTAAACTAGCCTTCTCAGCCACCACCAAGAATATGAGGGAGAAACTTCAGCAATAAAATATGATGTATCATCAGAGTGATAACCAGAATTAGTCAAAAGTACCACAGGGTGTGATTAACAGACTCAAGATGTAAGAAAAATCAGAATTAAGAAGAAAGAAAAAGTCAAAGAGACAATAATCAAGAACAAAAATAGAATTGTTAATTGTGAAGAAACAGATCAATCAGAACAAAGAAACTGTCAGAATCGAATCGTGATTTAGAACAGAGAACACATCACAACGAATAAAATTCAAGAAATCAAAGAGAATAGTAGATTTCTTATATGTTATAGTCATTTGTATAATCAGCAGTTGGGCCCGAGATCGGAATCGGCATTAGCCAAACCAGATATACGATTTAGTAAGTAATTCGAGTTCATTTCATAATTTTCTTTGCCGACATACGTATCGATTTTATGCTGTTTCAATATTATTTCCTTTGTTTTATTTATTAGTTAAATGATTCGTTTAAATAAATAAACTCATCTTTGCACATTAATTTACGCAAGAGAGAAAATAAATTTTATTTTATTTACGACATTGTTTCCTCCCTTTAACACTCAACATATTTCGTCGCAGAATAATAAGCGGCGACACTATAGTTTCACCTCCATATTACCTTGAAATTCACCAGTTTTCGAAATGTTTTTTAATGCGTGATAAAGGTTGTATTAATTTCCTTTTCCCTAATATTTGCATCTACATACCCATACCTATATAATATGTGAATTAATTTTATATATTAATTTTGCCTCCCTAAGAATTATTCCATAACCTCTTGTTGCGATTCAGTATAGTAGCTTAAAAATTATTATATAGTCTATCCAAAATAGCAGTTCACCTACCTCATCTCAACTTATGACCTCAAAACGTCACAATATTTCTCGCTAATCTAAATAAAATAATGACAATAATAACAAAAATTATATCAAATATAATTTATTTTAACATTATAGTACATGTGATGCATATTATTATCTTAGCGTTTTTTATGTAGTGATATCACCTGTAGGTCTAAACAACTTAGTTAATTGTATATCCACCATCATTTCTCAAGTTTTTCTTTCGTCAGTAACGATTTAAAATAGTTTTTAAAAAAGAACTTTTCCACGTCCTACGTGTACTATGTACTATGTAGTGATGATTCTAAGTTCTTTAGGAGCTGATTCTCTAACAAGAGAAACAAAAAGTGTTATTATGCAATGAATTATTGATAGATGTTATGACTAATAATACCTAATTAATTGTTATTCCAAAATTTACCTTTTTCCATGAATGTTTATTGTCTTAACACTTTTTATTATCATCTTGCCATAAGTGATATCCATGTCTCATCTCAATACACAAATTAAATAATAATTCTTCTTTGATTTTATTATATGTCTTTTGAAAAAGATATTCTTTTTAAAATAAATCTTTGGAAGTTGCATTAGACCTCTTCGTTTGTCATTTTTACACCATTTAAATGCTATATTACTTAGCAGTGTACAAAGGAATGTTCTACATGTTGGATATTCTTCTTATTATTTGACATCCCTCAACTAAGAAAGAGTATATGACGGACACCCTTTTATGTGTCTATAGGTCGTCCAGTAAAACAGCCATTACACGTCGATTGATGACGTCGAATATAGTTTGAATTGAAAACTGAAATTTGTAAAAACTCGTATCAGATTTATTTGCTGATTTGGTTCAGGTTAAAAAGAGATGCTACCTAATGCGTTAGAATATGTAACCGAATTAATCTAACAGGTCAATTGAAAAGTCCTCGGCCCACCATACAAAAACACATTTTTTTGGCAAAATTAGTTTTTTATTCAACATAATTCCTTTCAGGGGTGATACATTGATTATAACAACCCACCAACTTTTCGATACCATTCTTGTAGTACGATTTGTCCTTTGATTTAAAATAGGAGTTAGTTTCGACGATCACCTCATTCGATGAAAATTTCTTCCCAGCGAAAAAATTCCCATTCTTTTGAGATCTGAGAACAGGAAATCTGGTGAATACGGTAGATGAGGAAGCAATTCGAAGCCCAAATCATTGATTTTTACCATCGTTTTCACTGACCTTTACACGGTGTATTGTCTTGGTGAAGCAGTACTTTCTTTTCATTCAAATGCGGCCGTTTTTGGCGATTTCGTCCATCAAACGGTCCAATAATGCTATATAATAGTCGCTGTTGATGATCCTTCCTTTTTCAAGTTAGTCAATGAAAATTATTCCATGCGAATCCCAAAATATAGACGCCATAATCTTGCCGGTAGACCGTTGTGTTTTCCCACGCTTTGGAGTGGCTTCATCGTGTGCAGTCCACTCTGATGACTATTGATTGGACTTGAAATGAAATGATGGTGCAATGTTTCATCCATTGTCACATATCGACGCAAAAATACTCATTTTGCACATGGCTTTCTCATACCCAAATATTCGTGAATGGTATGATGTACACGTTCAGTTGATAATCTTTAGAGTGTCTGCTATTTCATTCAATTTCAATTAACGGTCATTCAAAATCATTTTGTTGATTCTTTTAATAGTTTCGCCGGTAACAACCTCTTTTGGGTGTCCACTGTGTTTACCATCTTCGGTGCTCATTTCACCACGTCTAAACTTAGCACACCAATCCTTGATATCAATGCAATATCCGGAAACGACAAGTTCTTGCTTCAACTATATTTTTTCCCCTCAAAAAACAATATTTTATCAACACGTGAAATTTCTTTTTATCCATTTTTTCAATAACAAAAGTTGCTTCACTCAAAATGCTATAATTAACAAACGCATCTTTTGAGGGTTAGGACTAACTGAAAAACATATGGATTTAATTCTAGCCATCAATGTGTCAGGCCGGAAACTTTTCAATTGATTTGTTATAAAATTCGATTTGAAATGTTATTGATGGGCCTTGTTGCCATTTATTTGCACATTTTTTAATATTATTAGTGATAACAATTAGAGGCTATAAACCGACAAACGCTATAAATTAAAACTAGGAAAAACAGAACTTAAACATTGATGCTGACGTCATGTTGATGACGGTCATTGGCTGTTTTATTGGACGGGCTATAAATCCATTATCCAGTATACTCAATTATTTTATTTAGACACATATATGTTCAATTTGATCACCTTTTTATTGTATACAAATAATCCCGTTGTTCAGTACAACATGATTTTATTGTACGTATTGTAACCGTTAATCCACAAAATTCGCTCTGTATTCGCCAAATAATATGTCGAAAGGCTTTAAATTTTTTAAAAAATAAGTAAACTATAAGCGTTGTTTTAGTACAAATTTCAACACTAACAATTAGTAGCGTTTATATAATAATAATATATTCCCTACAGTGATGATACTAATAGCTATTATTATATTATTTCTTATCAAACATAAAACTTATGGAACAACCTAATTTCAAAATAGAACTAACAAAGTATAAAAAATAATATTTATAATGAATAGAAAATAATTTCTGTCGAAATTAAACATTTTAAAATAATTTTATGCTTCATTTGCGTTTCTAGTTTGAATGTCTAATTTTCAGCATGGGCAAAAAGAGGACAAAACTAACCATTAGACCGTACTTTAACGACCGTCCGATTTCTCTTTTTGCTTCCAACGAACCTTAATCGAAATTTTTCTAGCACTGATGTTTTCTCGTCCATTTATTTTATAAAATACTTTTCATATTCTTCATATATGAATCAATATGAATTGTTGACATGAATATATTACATTTCGTTATATTATTCATATACTTAAAATACCATCTTTATAATATAAAAAAACATTTTTTAAAACTAATTTAAATAATAATAAAGACTATTTTAGTCAATTGTTTATGGTTACTAGTGATCGTCCTGTGTTCGAAATTCGACCATTACGTATTAAATTAATTTCTCGCAATAGAGTAGAAGGACTAATTTTAAAATGGTATGTTACTAAAACTTGTTTTCACAGTATTTTCAGTATAATATCAGAAATATATTTGATATATAACATTAATTAAAATAATAAATATCTTTATATTAAAACAAAATATATGTAAACTATCTTTAGAACCAACATTCACTAAATGTTTTAAAATTGCATTTAATTAGATCTAACTTCTTGATCTATTGATTTTCTATAACCAACAAAATATCAAGAAGTGTAAATATGGTATTGAACATTATAACAAACTATTATAAGTAAGATTATTTTCAGAACTGCAACAATAACAGAGCATCAAATACAAGTACACATGATCATAACATACTATAATCATAAGTATGGAATAATTAATTAAGTAATACATATTTGTAAATAATAAATAAAACAGAGAATATGTGTAAAAATAATTTTGAAGTTGTTATTTGTCATTAACATATAAGAAAACAAGAACAAACACTATTAAGTAATTTATTTCTTATACTTTAGAAATATATATTAAAGGAATATATTTACAATCATTAAATTAACTACCAAATTTCCGAAATCTAAGTATACTAAATCTCAAAAATCAAAACAATCAAAATAATTGGTACAAGGTTCAAAGAATAAAATGTCATATAGTCCCATATCTTATTACATTAATCATTAAATACCTTAATATTTATCAATGCTTTAAAATGTTTATAAATGTACTGTTAATAATTCATATTTTCTTCTATTTGTTCGATGTGTTCCATCTATGCAAATTATGAGGTTAGTTTCATTTTAAATCCTGATTATTTGCATTACTTCATGTATGTATTTATTTCCTATCCTAAGTCCTTATCTTTTATCCATTTTTCTCGACTAAAATATATATTTAAAAAAAACAATAAGTACACCAACCAGCCTCATTAAAAGAATATTTTCTTTACCTAAATTTTAAAATAAAATTACATTGTTCTTTGCTTATATTAGACCCTATAGCTCATTTGATAGCTCTTCTTTAGTTTGTCTTCTATTATCTTTCATTTACGTATTGCTCTCTACTTTGTCTTATGTCCCATGTATCCCAATTAAAATTTTATGAAACTTCTTTAACTGCTAATATTCTACGAAATATTCATTTTAACTCTTGATGAACAATTTAACGTACTTATTATCTACAATATTCGATTAGTGCTTTGTTAAGAGATTCATTATCTAAGGAAACTTGCAGTTAATTAATCAGTCAAGTCAATACCACTAAAATTTACGGAAAAATTTTAAAAACCTTTATAATTATCTTTAATGCAATTGTATACTATATATTCAGAACCATATAAACTCTATGTCTCGATATCAATTAATAACAGTCCTTAAGCAAGAATAATTTTTCTTTGTTTCCTTCTCTTTACCAGACGACATATTAAGTCAATATTTTGATTTCAAAAATCTAAATATCTTGTAAGCAAAGAAAGCGGATCATTCTTGTTATTTTCAAAATAATCCAAACTTGCCATAACTCTTTACTGATTCCTACAATATGGGAATAACTGAAAGTAACACTAAACACTGCTTAAAATTAAATAACTTCGTTTAATAATGTTTTAATATCATATCAAATGTAAAAAATAAACATTCACTTAATTTTAAGGAAGACTATCGTTTATTTTCTTTTTATAAACTTTTATACATTTTTATAGACTTAAGAAGCTATCTTTTAGCTCGCACGGCTACCCCCTGGATTTGTTTACAAATTTCCTGTCACCGATCTGACATCTAAATATTCTTCCTCGATTTAAGCTTTAACCGTGCCAAATTTCACTTCTCCAGTTGACCCCGTTATCTTCAAAAACGGAGGGAAAATGTTCACCAATCCCATTAATATATAGATAAACAAAGTAAAATTATATATTTATAATAAATTATTCCGATAAGAATATCAAATTTATCGTTTTTTGTCAAAATTTTGCTGAGTTAATTTGTCACTACTTGGTCAAGATGACAGGATGGATTTTTGTTTGTTATCCAAGGGGCAGCAGTGCAATAGCCGACGAGGGAAATTGCTCCAGTAACGCCAGTAGCCAGGCTGTGTAAGGCAGGATATTTTCTGAAAACCTCCAATCGGTAGGATTAATGCCAAGAACCATGCCTCGGAGTGCACATTAAGCAGTTGATCTAGTCGAGATAAATCCTAGTTAACAAAAAAGTTATAAAATTAGGAAGAAGTTATTATTCAGAAATATAATATTACTTTTTCTAGTGGAATAGTACCCTATGTACGTGTGACAATATTATAGTGCATTAGAATAAATCTGTCACATTCAATATAGTTGCCATTTTATAAAATTGGTTTAAATTTATGTCGCTCCATTATAAGTTATGTAATCGACATGTATGGATATGACCTTAGCAGTCACATATGAAACATTGTTCTTACAATGGAAATGGAAATTATTGTACAGCACTAAAACTATACATTTAATATAAATTAATGGAAATAATACGACATAAAATAATAAATACTACATAAAGTTGTATTCTATTAGCCAACAAAAAATTTCCTAAAATATTATTGCATAGATAACAGCATACGTATCATTTAATTCGCAGAGAAGATATAGTCTATTCAAAGTTTTTTTAGTAATGCATCATGGATATTTGTGACGTCGAAATATTGCAATGTTGCCGAATTAACTCCGAGTTTTACTTTGGCTTTGACATACAAAAAAATTCTAATCTAAATAAAATAATTTAACAGAAATAGTATGAAATATAATTTATTTTAACATTATAGTAAATCTAATACATATGTTATCGAAGGACTTAAAACTGCAATTAAGATACAGCTATAATAGTTTGTAGGTTAGATTTGTTTTGTTTACATTTAACTCTTTTCCACACCATCCATGAGGTAGAGTTTCTAGGTGAGTTTTTTTATGTAGTGGTATCCCCTGGAGGCCTAATCCACCTAATTGAAAAATTGTATATCTGAGAAAAGTATTTTACTTTCATTCGAGAGCATATTTACTTTTTTCGTTTAGTTCTTGTTTCCTTCAATGGTGTGTTTACTTCTCAAATCATCGTGGTGTCACTGTGTTTTAATTTCTTCTGCTACGGTGTTCACCATTCTTCATAAAATGAATCACTGAATTCTGTCTAATGCATTTACCATATCTACAAAACAGTTAGTATTCATTCTCTCCTGTATGTTGTAAACTAATTTAATTTTATTCTATATTCTCATATTTAATTCTTCAAATTTAATATTCAAATCTTTAAAGCCCTACAATACCATTTTCTACAATTATGTTCAATTAATTATGGGCATACCTTAAGTTGTTTCCACTCTCATCACACTGTCTCAGGAATTTCTAGCATTGCACAGCATTATCACATATCCTGAAAGTTTCCTTCAGTCACTTTCACTTTCCCACTCATTATCCAATTCAATCACTAAACTGTTAATTTCTAATCTGTCTGAAACATATTCACAATTCCACCATTTATCAATTATTTCCTCTCTATGTCTAATCGAGTCCATCCAAACCTAAGATGTTATGGTTGACAATGCTTCCTTCCACATATCCAAACAGTTTTTGATGGAATATCCTTCTCCACTAGCAATATATCTGCAATTAATTATTAATAAATATAATGATCAACAAAACGTAATCGAATGCTATTGTAACTTTACCTTTTTGCATCAATTTTTGTTGTCTTTTACACTTTTGTTTTATTGTTGTCTTACATCCCTCAAAAAGCTGCATGTCTCTAATTATTTTATGTATACTTTTCACACAGACAATTTTCTCTAAAATAATTTTATTAAATTATGTTTATATCGATAAAATAGTGGACTTACTGTTCTTATATATTTCGTATATTTGGTCTCGAATAGAGCCAATAGCAAGATGGACAAGATTCGTCACCCACTTCGTATGTAGACGGGTTTTCTTGGGTGAATCTAACGTATTATTCTTCATTTTGTAAACGATGTGATTCACAATACTCACAGCAGTACAACTCGCTGTAAGGACTTATATTATTTAATCTCATCAATAATTACCTCTCTAACAGAATTTACCAGGAATTTACTTCATTATCTCGTTCCTTTTCGAAATAACCTATTAAAGCTGCAATCAATTTGTGACCCTGAATATCTATTGTTTTTGGAATTTTCAAACAAAGTAATATGATATATTACGCAGCCACTCAAATTATAAAAATAAGCAAAGGGCTAAAATAATATTTGCCGGTTTATAACCTGTAATAATTATAACTAATATTTTGAATAATTTAGCGTACATCTGACAACCAGACGGCGACCGGCTGGCAGATGTATGAAAAATTCTCGAAAGCAATAGTGATAGATTTTCACTGTTACCTATAAATTATTGTGTCTGTATAATTAACTGTAGTTTTTAGATATGCTATAATGTTAAAATAAATTATATTTGATAACATTTTTGTTCAATTATTTTATTTAGATTGGAATTTTTTTTGTAAGTCAAAGCCAACTGAATTAAAACTCAAAAGAGTTGATGCGGCAACATTGTAATATTTGGACGTCACAAATATCCATTACGCATTACTAAAAAACTTTAATTAACTATATGTATGTAGAATGGTTTTTCTTGAATTTTAGGGCTATAATTTAAATTGTTTATATAATTTTGTAATTTAAGTAATTCATTTCAAAGAAAAGTTGAAATTTCTTTATTCGGCTATATTTAAGATATACAGGTTTTCCATGAATATAAGTTAAGTATATAAACTAATTAAAATTACAGATATTCGAATTTTTAATGCTCTCCTATGTATATATATATATATATTAGTAATTATGTCCCAATTAAAAAAGTTTAATTAAGAGCAAAACAACGAACTTGCACTAATTAAAAAAGAGGGAAAAACGACTAAAAAGTCTATTTAAACTTCTGAACAATTGAAAAAAAAAGTTCGTTTTTTTTTTCGCGCAAACGTTTTCCTTCGAGCCTCCGTTCCATCCCCCCAACCGTTAACTTCCCGCCGTGCTTGCTCCATCAGCGCTATCCATTACTGTTGATTTCCACGATTTCCAAAATTCGTCCACGTGCGCAACCAGAAAACAGGTTATTTCAGCGCGTCGAAAACCAAATTCAGTCTTTAACTCGGGCTGCACGCGGCCGTTTCCTCCTCCTCACATTCCACCGGGCGAATTCACGTGCGAATTCAGTGCGATGGATCTGAAGAAACAGTAAGATTACTTATTGGGTTACTTTAATATCTCTTTGGAAATAAAGCACCGACGACGCACCAATTCTATCAATGGGTTCTCTTTCTTTTGAAGTGTTTGTAAAAGATATTGTGGCATTTGTTCAAAGTAATATTTGAAACATCTTTTAAGACCAATTCAAATTTCATATAGGTCTTCTCGATCTTTAATAATTAAAATATTTTAACTTTGTTCCATATATACATGAATTTATTATTCGTACAAATTTTCTAATTACATAGATTTTTTTTCAGTTAGTTTTTTCTATAATATTCTTTTTTCTATAATATGCGATATATTTAAGGAAAATGATTATTTTTATTTTTTTATAAATGTTCCATTTCAATTATTAAAAATATAAGTTATTTAAGTAACGAAACGTGCAATAACCGAACAAAAAATTAAAGTGTAAAATTTGTATTCAATATAATTATATAAACGTAGATACTCATTTTTGTCTACATTTTATATCTAATAGCTATAATAAACCTAATTACTTAATATAAGAACCTACATTTTACCTAAGACCTATTTACCTATTTTTATTTAAATTTATATAAATATATTATTAAAACATTCAGAGAGAAATGGAGAAAATCAAGACAAAGTTAATTTGTCTACATTAATCATCAATCATCGTAGATTTAGATATAATTCCTTGAACTTGTTTGTGTTTTTTTAACAAATTAAACTGAATTATTAGATAGCCTACGTGGTGGCGTTTTGAATAGTGCGTGAGAAGCGCTTGATTTGCCATTAGTATGATATATTATTAATCTCAGTCACACTTATCAGTAATATCGATAATGAGGCTGGCTAAAATGGGATATCCTCTGGAAAGCCCAAGAACTAAACGATGTCAAAGATGGGAAAAGTTTCGTTCTATACCGTAAGTGCATCAAAACTTCATTGCGTTGTTGTGATGGGAGTAACACCTTTCCTATTGACGAATTTTTTTTAATCAGCTGCTTCAATCTTTTTAATTATTGACATTAAAAATTCCAATTCGTTAGTGAAGGAAATTTATTTTTCAATTTCACCAAACTCTTAGCATTTGAGGACTTTGTAGCCATTTGTGAAGTTTCTCCGCGTATATAAATATCATAGAAATGTCGCTTTTAGAAATATCCTAAATCTGTGGTGTAGTTAGATGGGTAGAAAATAGCATGAAATAATACATATTTATTGCAGAAATCGGATATGAAAGATTTCATTTGCTAGAATCCAATCTTTAGTTTGAATTTTATTCCACAATCTTTTTAACTTCAGCAATATATTTGTAGTTAAGAGGTGTTGAAGAAGCTGCTTTCCTATACTCAACCTATTTTTATACGATCTAAAAAACTATTGGTCTATACGGCAGTACATAATATAGAAGAGATTTAGATAACGCTCACATCAGATTTAAACATATCCGTTCAATAGAACTTCAGACATCATGTTTATTTTATTTTTTAGATGCCGCGTCAATAAAACAGCTATATCTTTGAAAATAATTTCAATTATAATTTTTGAAAGCGTTAAGTAAATCTATTTTTAATCAGATTTATAGACTAGAATGCCCCTTAACCTTGTTGATTAAAAACATAATAAATCACCATCTGAAAATGATTTTTTCAACACCAATTCTCAAACAATACTTTTATTATTTACTGATAATCATTTGTTTTGAAGAGTTAACTAGATTTATTTGTAAGTTGATCTATATATTAACATATATGATTACATTTATTGTTGTTTTTACGAAATGTTATATTAAAGACATTATATTTGTAAAATCATTAACTGTATTATTGTATAACAGGTCAATTGAAAAGCCCCGGCCTACCATAAAAAAAAACACTTTTTTGGCAATTTTTTTTTTATTTCAACACAATTCCCTTCAAAGGTACACTGATTATAGCGACCCTCCAACTTTTCGATGCCATTTTTGTAGTATGATTTTTCCTTTGCTTCAAAGTAGGCCGTTGGGAGCCAGATATAGAGAATATGGTGCATGAGGAAGCAATTCGAAGCCCAATTCATGGATTTTTGCCATCATTTTCACTGACTTGTGACATGGTACATTGTCTTGGTGAAGCAGCACTTTCTTTTTCTTCAAATGCGGCCGTTCTTCGGAGATTTTGTCCTTCAAGCGGCCCGATAACGCTATGTAATAGTCGCTGTTGATGGTCCTTCCTTTTTCAAGATAATCATAACACCATAACCTTGCCAGCCGACTGTTGCGTTTTCCCACGCTTTGGAGCGGGTTCATCGTGTGCAGTCCACTCGGATGACTGTCGATTGGACTTCGGAGTGAACTGATGGAGCCATGTTTCATCCATTGTCACATATCGGTGCAAAAACTCGGGTTTATTACGCTTCATCATCTTCAAATACTGCTCCGAATCATCAAATTGTCCTTGTTTTTAAACAACCTCTTTTGGGCATCCACTGCGTTCACCGTCTTCGGTGTTTATTTTACCACGTCTAAACTTAGCATACCAATCCTTGATGGTTGATTTTCCTGGGGCAGTATCCGGAAACTCTCCATCAAGCCAAGTTTTTGCTTCAACTGTATTGTTGCCCTTCAAAAAGCAATATTTTTTCAACACGCGAAATTACTTTTTATCCATTTTTTTTTCACAATAACAAAAGTTGCTTCACTCAAAATGCTATAATTCACAAACTAATGATCCGACAGCTGTCATATTTATACACGCATCTTTTGAAGGTTATTATTAGTATTTGATTCTAGTAACGCCATCTATGTGTCAGGCTGAGAGCTTTTCAATTGGCCTGTTATATATTGTGTTGGATTAGATCTGTTGCAATTATTTCCTATATTATATATATATATATATATATATATATATATATATATATATATATATATATATATTTAATGGAGAACAATATTAATATTGAAAATTAATTAAAAGGTAATATTTTCAATATTTGTTATTCTAATTATTTCTGTTTGAATAAAAATATTCTATTTATATAATCATGATGCGCTAACTAATCATTAGTCGAAGCTTCCGAAAATTGGAATTATAAGTTTGATGCCACTGTGAGAATACATAATGGCATATTTCAAATAACAAATTCGTTAATATCTCGGACATAGCTAAATCTTATATGTAATATACAAAATTTTATCGATTTATAAGTTATATTAAACAAATTAGTCCTATGGCGTTTGAGTTAAAGGAAATTGACAAAAGAAATGTATTTAGTAGAATTCTTAAGCTTTAAAGTGAAACACATAAAAGTAAATCCTATATATCTAGTCTTCTATCTAGTCTTCGTTCATTTCGGTTTTGCTGTATAAGAAAATATTTTTATTATTGCAACATAAAAAGAAAATTCGCTAGGTATCCAAAAAAGCAATATAATTTTATTTCTATCAATCAGTTTTTATCAGTAACAATATATACCATTTCAGCTTGAACATCACGAAATATAATAGAATTCCACATATGTTACATTCAATCTTCTTGTATTTTATGATCGAGAAACGTTAGTTCCATCTAAACTACGAGTACTTTAAAAAAAAAACTAAAGTAACTGCAGTAAGTATATGATATTATACTATTACAACTTTAGGATTTTATGATAATTATTATTTATAATAAAAAATTCAACTGAATTTCTTATTAATTACTATTACTTATTATATTTACTAATCTTTACTTTTTTAATTTTTTTTTCGTTATAATTCCGCAATAATATATTAATGTTGTAGGTAATATATGCATATATAACATTATAATTTGGTAATACAATTTTATTGTATTCGATGGTGAAGTGGAAATCTATCCGAAAATGTTCTAATATTGATACCGAGTTGCAAGGTCTCTTATTTATCCAGAACGTATCTATTGAAATATTTTTAGATTTTTTATTATTTTTGTAAAAAACATGAGCTAAGATATATAGCAAACATATAGGTTCTTCCTTTTGAAAACTACTATTTTTTAGTCTCCTTATATTTTAAAGTTTCCTTTACTGGACTGGACGTAAAGTTTAACCTAAGTTAAGACTGGCGAGTGACAAACTTAAAAATCATCCGAGAAACACCCGGTCTTACTCAGCCTGATTACTGGCGTGACTGGGATCATTATCCTTGTCGGATTTTACACTATTGCCTAGGGCAATTATAAATATTAACAATCACAAACATACATTTACGACCATGCCCCAGCAGGATTCAAACCCGCGACTATCGCAAGAGTAGGCGGACCGTCCTGTCGCCTTTACCACTGCGGCAACTAATATTTTTGTAATAGTAATAGGAAGTAATGTTCGAATTCGAAGGAATGTTCGACATATCGGAATTTTTCCTATAGAAATAAGTGAATATTGTACAAAAGCAAAAAAAAAAGTTCAAGAGTAAGGTATGCTAGGGATTGGTTTTAGAACATTTCTTTAGTTTGATCTTAGCATTCAAAATAAAAAATAGCCTTATGATGTGGCGGAAATCTTGACTTTATTAAACATATTGCTGTCCTCAGCGTCCATCCAATGTAGAGCCAAAACTGATAGGATCGCATGTCCATACCTTACATATCGTTGATGTTCTTTTATCCGTGTATTTACTGTCCGCTTAATTGATCTTGCGTACGCTCACAGAGGATTATTCCAGTGGTAGTATCTCCAGTGGATCACTGTAGTTTTGGGGTGAGACCCTGAGATATATTCCTGTATGGTTTGAAGATAACTTTAATGTTGTACTTTTTCTAATATTTTCTGTTGTTGCTTAAAGGAAGGGAAAATTTGCTGGGGACACTTTATTGCTTCTATATTTATATTTCCTTTTATTTTAGATCTATGCAATAAACAAAATTTATGATGTCAACACCTCGCAATGTTGCCGTATCAAATGTAACTTTTGGTGTATTTTGACTCTAACATATAACAAACTACTAATGCAAATAAAATAGTGAAACAACAATAATATTTTGAAATATACTTTTTAACACTATAGTACATCTAATGTATAAGTATAGCCACTATAGTTTGTAGTGGACGGTTGTTTTACTATATATAAGAAGGGATATAAATCTTTATAATTACAAGGAAACTATATATTTAATTATTTTCTATCACAAGGTACATCATTATATAAGCTTTCACTACGCAATTACTTAAATCATACTGGGAACTTCTCAAATTAATTATTCTGTAATGAGTGATATATCAGGAGTATTAACCACTTAGGTTAATATTCTATTGACAACGACACGCAAATAAGCTTACTAATAAAAAGCCAATAAAATCTAAATAAAATACGACTGTTATTTCAATATTCGCCGCAAAAAAAAGGTGAACATTTTTTACTGACTTGCTATTATCTACTGTAATTCATCATCCTTTTTAGTATAATGCTTAAATCAGTCTCATCGAAATTTAGTATTATTTCAGAAAAGGCCGATATCATGTCGTGTATTTGGGTCATTTGGCTTGACCGTAAGGTCAAATAAAAAGGGTTTGTCTCATTATTAGATCAGGCAAACCACTTCGGAGTGATACACTGCAAGTGAAACCATTTTACATGTTCGTCAAATATGTTTTGATATAAGGTGGTACAGTTTATTTAGACTACTCATTATTATATAGTCGAATAAATTATATGTCTTTTATTTCTGAATAATACACTAATACCATTGTGAATTTGTCCTTACTCTTGGGCAAATTCCTCCAAGAAATTTTTTTCTACGCCTAAATTCTGGTGATAATAGCTATTATTATCAATCAATAAGTAATATAATATGTTATAATATATATATTAATAGGTGCCCGTTTTGAAATCGGTACAAATTACATACCAATTATATATCGGTAAAAATTGGTATAGAATTAATCAAAATATTGTCCATCACTTTCTATAACTCTTCAATTTTTCTGGCGATATCGCTATAGATTGTTGAAAGAAATATATCAGTTTAGAAACGATTCAATTATTTTCGCACTTCAGCATTTCGAAACCGTATACCTCTTAAGCCATGCTATATTAATTTGAAGTAGCATCAGTCAGATCTAATAAGAAGGCGCTATGTATGGTGAGTACGCTAGGTGTGGGAGAATTTCCCATTCGATTTGCAGTAGTGTATATTTTACAACTCTTGCAACATATCCTTTTTGGGTTTTGCAACTTTGCAACTGCTATTCTTATTTATAACAATATTATAATATTTTTTAAGTTGTTTATTTTATGTCGATAGTCTTCTGAATTAACAGTTTAATTCGGTTTTAGCACCTCATAATACACATATTTACAGGAATACTTTATGTCCAAGAATATTCTGGATGAACGAATCTAAAGATGGTTCTGAATAGCTAACTCATGACTTTTACCGATTAAGTTTGACTTAGTAGATCCATTTCTAATATATCAGTATATTTATACGTCACAAAAAAACTCTACATTTTTGTCTAGCAAGCAAAGAAACGGCAATGTTGCAACTGTTCGAAATCATATTTTCAAGCACTTAGTGTGGCAACCACTTTCCCCTTTTTCGTAATTTCAAACTTGACTCATCAATTTTTAAGCTGTTTAAAATGTGTTGATTTATGTTAGATTTTCCAATAAGTGTTTGAAACCAAATCCGATTTTATACTCCAAATGTCTCCCTTGACGAAGCAATATGAGCATACGTTTATATATATAATATAGTTACATAATATATATAAACATTTCTTCAAACTATAGAAGAATAATAATTATTACCGAAATTAACGAAATAATTATTACCGAAACCTATTTTGTGCGTTCTATGACAAGCATCCATAGAGACTGAGTAGCTCAATAATACTAAATAAAAAAACAGTTATTTTATATAAAGAAATATTCCATCGAATTTAGTAGGTTATGTTATTTAACAGTTGCTTACATTAATACTTTTCGTTTTTACAAATATATATCGCTAATTAAAATATACCCAACCCCAATATGTCAAATTAATTATTAGTATTTAGCTAACCCATTTCTTTGCCGTCAGATTTTTATACCATAGTTAGCTTCAGATCTAAAATATTAAGTTTAACTTCATTTTTTAGTTTCTTGTATTGATCTAGTATAATTACAGCAGATTATCGAAAATAAAAACTGCATTTACGAAATGCCTAGTGACACCTAGTTTCTCTACAAAACTGCTTCTACAAATTCTTGGGGAAATATATAATTGTTCTTCTTTCTTCGTAAGATATATAATTAGATAATTATATCTAAAATAAAACTATATTAATATTTGACAATGTCCCTAATTTGATGTATAATGCAGAATAATGTTGCTGAATATTTATTGTTCAGTGTTAAAATAAAGGTTTCCCCTAGACTTCTCGAAATTAGTAACTGAAGTATATTTCTGTTATATTTAGGTCTCATATTTCGGTAATTTCATTGCCTTAGTAGTAACTTCTAATTAGATATAATTGATATCTAACTCTTCACGGGGGTAGAGTAAATTATCGTCATTAACGCCATTTGAGTACTAAAGCAAAATAAGATCACAAATACCGACTACCAAATTGTTTTAAATTTTTAAGATTTATGAAATGCGTGGAAGCTAATATTAGCTTTTTGTATCATTAAAACATAGCAAATATTTTTGAATAAATTATAGTAATTTAGTTTTAATAAAAACTAATTTTATTAAGTAATAAGAACCTACTACTTGTGCAACCTACGCTTGGTATTTTCGATGTATATTATTTCATACTATAAATAGAGATTAATTGTATTTTATTTGTTGGAGCTTATTACTGATTTTATCAAATTTATTAGGCTATATTGTGTTTGAAAATACTGTTCGAGAAGAAGAATACATCTCATGCACTTTTATCAAAAGCTTAATGAATTGAGGTTTTGAGTGCTCTGAAAATTCTTTCTCGTCTTTCACACCTTTACACCTTCTCCAATAAATATTTATTCGATAGGACAAATGGGCGACAATATTTCACTGTTAATGACCTTTTCTACAATACTGCCTTATTGAAATTCCTTATTTAACAGTCATTGATTTCAGTAGCAATCATCTTAGTCAGTTTTACCACACTTTGTTAATTGAACAAAATTCACAGCATTGAATTGGATATAACATATACGACGATTTCATTGCAATATCGATAACCCTCTAGGACAAAATTATACTGTTGTTTCATATTTCTCTATTTTGATTGACTGTGACAGAGTAGTATTATTATAAGCTTCCACTAATGTTCATTTCTGCAGTGGAACTTTGTGCGGTCCATTTTTAGGGTATGCAAGTAATAAACAAAACAGGAATACTGGCGGATAAAATGCCACCACTAAAACGTTACACTATTGTTAAAATTAGCGATTAAAAGAGCATTTCACCAATGTGCATCAATATTTTACAATTATGTTCATATTGAAGAAGATCACTACCCTCCATATGAGTTTATTTTAAACCAACTTCGAAAAAGGAGGAGGTACTATGTTCTATTGTATATATATTTTTTAATGCTGTTCACCGATTTCTCCGTCAATTGTGGGCCGATTATCAAAATTATTTTTTTGTTCAAAAGAGTGCACTTCCGAGGTGGTCGCGTTGGAACAAAATCTGTTGGGGAAATCGAGGAAAAAGCTCAAATTTCAACGTACGTATGTTCTTTCTGAGCTAATATGATGGAAAATTGGATGTCGTTCAGTGCAAAATCCATTCAGTTTGGTTTTTAAGCACTAACTATAGCATAAAAGACCTCGTAAAAATATTGTAGACAACTGCTTCTATGGTGTAATGGTTAAAGGGTTAGCTATCAAACGGAGGTCGCGGGTTTGATTCTCGGTGGGGACAATATATATTTGTTGTTGTTTAGTCAAAGTTGTCATTTGTCAAATCACCTAGACTAGCGGACCCCGGGGCGTGAAGTGCTCCTTATTTTCAATCATTGTTTCGTTCTTCCAATTTTTCTCATACGGACTGCATTCTTACTTAGCCTACCCATAGTAATATTAAATAAAACATCTGCGTAATTTATTGATTAAATATCTAACCCTAAGATAAAAATAAAATATTTCTAATAAAAAAATTAAACCGACTTCAAAAAATAAATAAGGAATTCAAAAAAATTAGAAAATAATCAAACTTAGATTCTCCACACTTAAAATAAAATTATGTGCTTAATAATCGTTGTAATAACTAAATAAATATAATTAAAAATTTTATTTAACCTATCTGCTACACGTATTTTATATTCTACTATATACATACGATTTAGCTTAATACCTACATAAACATATTTATCTATTTACAATATTAGTTTAACTACTACCAACTGATCACTTTGAAGGCGGTGCCAAGTTCAAACAATACAAAAATAATAATATAATTTTGTGAAATATACAAAAAATAAAATTAAACAAATCTAAATTAATATAACTATTTGGGTTCGGCACCGGATGAAACAGAGATATAAATGTTAAATAATACCTATATATTTAATGTAAGAAATTAAAGATGCTATGTCGAAACTGAAATTAAAACAGTGCTTATAACAAAAATATAATATTTTAATACAGCAGTATTTTTAATATTATATTAGAAACTTTACTTCTTAACAAAATTGTTTAGGCATATGATGTCATTTTAAAAATCTTCTCCATAATTCTAGAATATAAAGTTTCCGAGTAGATTCAAACATTAATTACTGTAGATAAGTAGGAAACGGGAGGAAATGAAAGTACTTCATCGAATTTATGACTATAGGATTATTTACTGCATCAAGATATATAGCCAAGTTTAAATTGAATTAAAATTTAAACTTAGTCCATCCGTTTTGCATGACAGCTGAAGAGGAAATGTTCTGATTTACACCTTTTTACCTATGACATTTTATAGCAATTCTAAATTAATTTATAACTAAATATTGTAAAATTATTATATTCGATCAGTTTATATCATTAGATCTCATGTAGCATTTGTATAAGTGAGCATTCCTAGGCCATATTTGTTTTAGGTACCTTATTTACACGTCGAAATCATTTTTCAGCATGACAAAATTTGTGTATAAGTCCCAAAATCGGCGAAGAATATTTTGAAACACTCAAGTAGGGCCTTATTCTCCAGACTTTGCTTCGCCTGACTTCCACATATTTTGATCAATATCACTTTGCCTGCCCGATCAGGAGTTCAGTTCTTGTAAATACTTCGAAAAATGAATTGTATCCAATTACGAAAAGAGTTATCCGATATAGAATTAATTCCAACACCAATTAATTTCTAACATAGTAATCTCAATAGTAAAATCTTGTTGCGTTATGGTTTTTCTTAGAAACAGTAAATAAAAAAGCGAACAATTTGATTGAGTAGAAAGCTTTATGGTCTCTCATACCGTTTCTGCCGTTCTTAATAATAAAAAAGGTAACACGCAATCCCGTTTGTAGTATTAATATTTTTAATTAAATTCCCTTTTGTGTCCAGACTAAAAATAAATGAAACTACCGATCCACATTCAACGCCATTTTTACTGTCATGCATTCATTAAGAAAACAAGTAAAAACTTTAGTCAGTTATATAGATTATAGGTTGTAATAGTGTTTGAAGATATTAAAGGTTTCAATTACTTTGTAATATATTTCCATTGGTTGTAGCTTGAAGAACAATAGGATCAACAAGTTGTTTTCCTTTTAAAATGTTTTTAGATAATTTATAGTTTTTGTGCTTGTTTTATATTAGAACAATTAAGTTTATAATATCAATGTATATAAAAAAAAAATAGCTAACGCATAAGAATAATATTAATTGATGGCAATTGAGTCTGTCACAGACAACTTAATGTTTGTTTTTGTAAAATTTGTATTAAAACTAGAAAATCATAATATGGGATATAATTGTGAGAGATTATCGATTGGTCTACACAGATTTACTAGATGCTAGTTTATACATGTTTACTGACATTTTAAGTTTCATGGGTACTACAAGGACGCCAGAAGAGGTAAAAATATTGATGTATCGATCATTATCATCCACCATCAATCGGTGGGATGGTATTAATATCCCTTTCATTCACACGCACCATCTTAGTGAACAAAAAGCTACTAAAGCTTGACCGATTCGGTTTATTATTTTAGTGGTAGAAGCCTCTTTTTTCCCCTGAACTACTGATCCCAAGTACTTGAACTTCGTCACTTCTAACTGTTTTCCTGCTCTAACAGGATGTCGTTAAGATTTATAATAGCAGGTGATGGCGGATTGCCAATAATTTCATGTGGCGATACCATAACTCTGTGATAATTCGAACTATATATACAAAATTCTCTATTAGTGAATATAACGCTACCATTAGCAAACACAAGAATATAGTAAAGCAGTGGAGAGCAAATCACCTTAGCTAATGACTATCGGATCAGAAATTAATTTCACAAATCATTTCCAATTTCCACGCAACTAATGGAGAACTATTGTTTAAGATTCCTGAAGAAGTTTTATCACTTTTAGAGATAGCGCCCAAGGTGTGGGCCAAATAATATAGTCCAAAACAGAATGAAAATCTATGAGAACAATAATGGCAAGCTTTTCGCAAATAATACATTTTTTGTCCAAATCCTGCCAACCTGTCTCCAATTGTTTCTTTGAGAATTCTGTAGGTTTCGTTGTCATTTAACACACAATCATTTAACACATTTTGCATTAAATTTTAAATATCCTATTAATTATTTTCGATGTTGTTAAACCCTATGGTGGGTTATCATTAAAAAGCTGCATAAAGACCTTCATCTTTAGAGACGCTCATGGTGAGACTTTATGGAGGTTGTATCCATAAAAAACTTTGAAAAATCCTACTCTAAGCCTCTTTTTATGACATTACGGGCATTGCTTTATCTTTACGGAAAATATGTTTAATAATTTTCAACGTAAAACCAATATATTTTTTTAATTTTATGCGAATTAGTAGGAAACAAGTTCCTGATGGGCTTCCAGTATTTTAGATTTCAAAACTATAGCTCTATTTAGATACAATTTTGCAGACTAAATAGTTTAAGTTTTGTCAGTGAAGGTAACTGATTATTAATTAGATGATTTTTAGCTTCATAATTTGCATTTAATAATATAGAATATACGAATAAGTTTTTTGGAAAGATTTAGGTTTCAGTATTTTTTAGCCTTTAGAATATATAAAAGGTATTCAGATATTTTACTAGCATAACATAATATCAAAATTTTGATATACACCTAAAAATAATATACCGAAAACAAAAACTAAAATAAAATAGAACTGAAGTCTAATATTTGGCATAAAGGTAATATTTTCAGATAAAAATATTACCCTCCTCAAACTATAATTAAAATAACTAATATTACAAACAAGATTGCGTGTGTAACTGAATTTTATTTTTTGGTAGTAATGAATCATAGCTGTATATTCTTTGTCGTCTACGATTTATAGATTTATGTTATATACGATATTTAATTTTAAGGTCCTTCTAAATAATCTAATTCTAAAGAAAATGTAATTACTGTTACAATTGCAATCAAAATATAGCTCAATAATTTTTTATAAGTTACATTCTATTGGTACAAGTAATATACACCGTTTAGAAACAAGTTTTGCCTTTCGAAATTTTTGCTTTTATTTAGTTGGCGAAATGAATAGTAAATGAATTAAGGAAAAGCCAAGATAACTGTGGGCAGAAAAATAGGAGAATTCGGTGAATCAACAATTGAACATCGCATGCCTAGTTGTTTCTAACACATTTTCAGTTTTTAAATAGGCGCAAAGCACGTTTTTTCAACATATAATGGTGATAAAATATTGGTTAGCGGTAATACTTAACGCTAGAACTAGAAATTTAAGCGAATAATTGAAAAATATTAATATAGATGTAGTACTTTTTACAACTAAATTTTGAATATGTCAAGAAATTCTTTATAATATAGGCACTTATATTTTCCGTAATTTGAATCTGTTTTTATTTCATCCATTTACATCTTATTATCTTTAAATTCTCAACAAAAATCTATAATCCCGTTCCTTAAGTTTGAGTATCAACTGTAAAGCATATAGGTCAGGACGTTGTAGCTCAAGATAAAGGGACTATATATTACTCTGTCATACACCTTAATATTCATAATTTATATTGTGAGACCTGAAAGTTATGATTTAGAAATAATCCTGTTAGTGCGGCATTTGATTTTACTGTCACGTCTTATTACTAGACCTTGAATCCGGATAACTATTGTTTATTTAGGTAATTATAACGAACACTAATCAATAATCAATAATCCTATTGGAGCGAGTTAACTGGAGTAAACTTACTTTACGATTAGTATAGTTCAATTAGTGCATTTTAGATCTACAATAGTAGTAAGAACATAAATTATTTATAAACTATATAAATTTATAGCTCGCAATGATTTATTGAATCTGAAAGTAACGTATATAATTTTTTTTCGAGATCTTAAAATTAAAATTGTTGTAGAAAAAAACAAAAATGAGTAACAGACGCAAAGTCATTCTTTGACAATGACAATGCTTGGCCGCACGTTCTAGCAACTGTGAAGGATACATTGCCTCTAGTATCTTGTGAAATAGGCCATGAAATGCAATGTACAATTTTTAACAAGAATATTAACAGGAATTTCATGCAAGGTTCTTATTAGTGTTGGGAACAATCGACTGATATCGACTATCGACTATTCAGTAATTGAGTACTTTTTACTATCGACTATTCCAGTCGCTATTTTTGGTTCGACTATTTTTACTAGTAACTGTTCTCAATCGACTGTTTTCAGTCGCTATTTTCGGTCCGACTGATTTTATTACTATTTACTATCGACTGTTTAAGTCGATTACTTTTACTTACTATTTTCAGTTCTATTAGTTCATTCGACTGATTTTTAACGCTCCGGCCTTCCGTCCTAGCCACGACCTTGAAAGTAATGCGCCGATTTTATGCTTATATAGATTTATATGTAATATTTATGGTTTTATGTTTTTTTTTTGTAGTTTGCTTATGAATAACTATATATTGTAAATCAATATAGCAGCATTTTGGAACGCTAGTTTTCGAGGGCAAAAAAATTAAATTGTAAATGATAAATAGTAAGATACTTTTGACTGGCATAATAACGATAAAGAGGTGTATAAAATATATTAAATATTTGTAATAAATACATTTTCTGATAGGAAATCTCTACTATCATATTTTGTTGGCTATTAAGAAGAGCACCACAGTTTTTATTTGTTAACGAATGGACTACCTTAACAGAATGTGTTCAACTTTTAAAACCCATTGAAATAATAACCACCGAGTTATCTGGTGAAAGATATCCCAACGATGTCTTTAATTATACCGTTAATTATTATTATACCATGAAAAAATTACAAAATTGTCTATTAGATGTCATCAATAAAAGACTGGCAATTTTAGAAGTGAATACGATATGCGGGAAATCCACATTTTTAGATCCTGGATTTAAAAAAGCAGGATTTGTTATTGCAAATAATGTTGAGGCGATACAAAAAGGTATCACAAAAGAGGTATCTTCCATTCTAACTTCAAAAAATACAAATATAGTTCCACAATTCGAAATTCAAGACAATACTACTGACCCAGGATGTATTGACATCTGGAGATATTTTGATAAAAAAATGGCTAGAATGACAGAAATAATTACTTCAAGTACTGCAGCAACTTTACAGATTTAGCAGTATTGAGAAATTCCATTTATTGGTCGTTTAGAAAACCCATTGGATTATTAGCAAACCCATAAAATGAAACTACCTGAATAATAATATCAGTTACAAGTAAAATATTCCTCTATACCCGCAACATATGTCCCCTGGGAGCGAGTTTTTTTTTCAAAATCTGGGCAAATAACGATCGAAGAAACCGCCTCACGGGAGAAAAGTTGAACATGATAATATTCACAGTAATTTAAAGATAGTTCTGTTCAAATATAAATAAAACTTTTATTTAAAAAGGTCTGGTAGTTATTGTACGATCATTTTTAGGTTCATCGTGGATTAGATTTAGATATTTAGATTTTATTTAAGTTATATTGTACTATTTATATTTATTATGCTGTTATTTAAAAATAGCAATTAATATATTAAAACACCATAAAACATTTGTGGTGTTATTATTCCATTGCTTTTTACACATCCACAGAACATTCAGTATAAAAGTAATCCTACTGTGTCTAAAATTATATTATTTATTACATGATAATAGAAATTAGAATTTTTTCTTTTCTTTTTTAAAGTTATCACGTGAATGAATATATATATATACATCTCTGTCTCGCTTATACTACCACTGAGGAATATAAAGACATTTAAAATTAATTGCTCCAAGCATTTATCTCCGTTCTTTGTCTGACATCACGATTGGAAAAAACAGTCGAACCGTGCATTTAACTGAAAATAGTAATTACTATTTTCAGTCGCTATTTTTTTGACTATCGACTGTTTCGACTGTTTTGCGACTATCGACTGTTTCGACTGTTTTCAGTCCATAGTTTCCAACGTTAGTTCTTATATATTAATGGCCGGATATGTATAAATCCTGTCGTTAATATAGTATTTTACCTAATTTTTTGCGGGTACTATTATCCCACTATTTTTGTTTTATATTTTAACTTTTTTTATTATTACATTATGTTTGAAAAATTAAGCTTCTCATCTTAGTTAATTGTTAAAGTTCATATAAACATTATTATCTAAGGTTTCATTAATATTTAAACGAAATTATAACAATCAATTTCATATTCAATTCATTATTTCCTAATCCATTTTTAATAATTTCGGATAATTTGAAATTTATATATATAAGTTGATATTCTGTATTACGTAAAATTGGTTAGGTGTTTTAGTAAGACGACACTTTCATCAGTTGTTAGTAAATTTATGTTAATTTAATGAAATCAATGCCTTTGGTTTTTCAGTAAAGTCGTTTGACTAAATATCCCATTTCCGTGATCTCGGAAATTCTCTGCTATGCCCTCGTAACACGAAAATCGAAACTTTCGTTGGGCTTCCAGCTTTTCCAGCTATTCAACGATCGAGCCTGTACTTTTATTAAACTTTAAATCTGGCTTTTTTTCCCAACTTTTGTCAATCGTCGTTCTTTTTCCCCTTACCCTTTTCTGTCCAAAACTCCGACCATTTCCCTTTTTGATTCATTTTTAGACAGAGTGAAACAGATGAAATGATGAAAAAAGTTTCCCATAGAGTCTCAAAATAGATGGGGTCTGCAAAAATTCCAATTTATTTAGTTGCAGTTGTCGTCATTTCTGTTCCAATTAGTCGCGTATTATTTTCATGGATTATGGAAAAATCCTTATTCTAGGAGACATTATTGTTTGTGAAAATAGATCAAATATGCGTCTGGTCTATATTATGGTGTTTCCATGGTCACAATCAAAAAATTTTTACTTCTATGTTTTGCTCTACTTCTTTAATGTTTTTACCTCTATAGGAGAGATATCTGTAACAGTCTCATTATAAATAATTTTATTTGCTTTAAATTTTAGATTTCCTATTTAATTGCATGAATAGTGATGATGAAACTTATCTACAGCCCGGTCAATAAAAGAGTGAACTCACATCATCAAAATTAATTACGAAAAATCGTCGCAATTTTGTAGCATCAACTTTGAGTTCATTTTAGCTGTAACATATAACAAAAATTTAATCTAAATGAAATAATGAATGAAAAATATTGTCATCAAATATTTATTTTAATATTATAGTGCATCCAATAAAACTTGACGAGTTTTGCGGCTGAATTCTATCTCTTTTTAAATAGAATAAAATGAGAAGGAAAATATAGCCTGGCTCTAAAACGAATTTAAAATTTCCGACAGACAATACATTTAACATATTGATGACGCTAATTCACTGTTATTTTGAACAGTTTATATGTTAATAGTTATCTACTTATTGCTTTTATTCCGTTACCTGAAATGTATAATTTCTAATTATCAGAAAATGTAGAGCTACGAATACGTCATTTTAAAAATGTTAGGAAAAATTAGAGTTTATTGTCAAGAAAAATGACTCTTGACTTAGTTATTATTAGTATTGTAGTAATATTAAAAAGAATATCTTATTTTATATGGTCACCGTTTTATTACAGATATTACAGACCTTTCTCTTCCGGATTTTTGAGGTTTTCCGCAACGACCCCGTACCGCGTACATCTAAAACTTTCGTTTCCACTTTGCTGGGTAATTCAATGATCCAGCTTTTGATATTATTAAAAGTTTAAAATCCAGCTTTATATTTTTCAACTTTGGGTGATTGCTCTTTTGGCTCGTGTCGTTCCAAGCGTTACTCTTTTCGCTCAATAACCATATTTTATTGGTACGAAGGCACTCAATACCACAAATTTGTTGTAAACTTTTATGAAACTCGTATTACTTTATAGAAATTCCATAATTGTGTTTTATGGTCATCCGTCAACGAAATTTGTACGTTCTTTTTAATTTAAGCATTGTACAGAAAATTCTGGTATATCCAATTTAAAGTTTAAATATTCAATATAATGTTTAACAAAAATTTCTCTTTAAAATCAGAATATTAAATTTTATTAATTAAAGATATTCGATATTTTCAGTTTAAAAATTTTACATATATGTCATATATAAATATATCACAAAGCTAATGGTTGAAAACTCATTATTTTTTAGACTATTTTGATCTTCGAGAAAAAGGACTTATTGTATTAAAAAGAGCACAAAATTGTCAGATTATTAATATATTTTGTTTTTGAAATTGGAAGGTTCCTTTTGGAAGAGTATTCTGCCAGTGAAATCTCTGAATACAATGACCAAGAGAAATAGTGTTCTCCGTGAAATATTTGGCTTAGGATAATATATTTCAACCCTAATTTATCTTATGAATTAAGAGTAAAAGTTGGTTAACTTCATCATGTATAAATATCTAGCACCACTCTGCAGAAGTGGCGATTATGAGCGATTTTTTAAAAATCACATCTTACTTAGATATGGTTAGTACAATGTTAATTTTTAAAATGAATGTATTACTATTGTTCTATTGTACCTGCATCAATATAAAAGCAGGACGAATGTATAATATATTCATCAGTATGTATTCCACAAATTCAAATTAAATAAGGCTACTTCAGCTAAGGATTAAATTAAATACATACATTATACAAGTTCATATGGTTTGGTTCGTTTTTATTTGAAACGAAATTTTTGCAACAAAAACGACAAAATCTATCCTAACTGGCGTTCCAGACTTCAAAATAAAATACCTTATACAGGGAAGGAAAAACTATTATAATGTAATTATTCTCCAATCTATAACAACCTAACTTATATCATATGTAATTATATATAAAACTATAGAAATAACAAAGGTTTTCATTGCTCCCCAAAACAGGTCATGAAGTATAGAATAGAGCCTATTTTATATTTTTTATGTACTTTTGTAACATTGTGATTATATTAACAAAATTTATCGAAAGTCTAATGACTATTGTTTTAGCCATTATTTATATGTATTTAGTAATATTTTATATGTTTTAGTGTCTAGTAAGCATACATATTTAGTAAGGGGAATAAAGTGTAAAGGAAAGTAAAATATTATAATGCACCAAGTGTGACTACATAATAATAAAGCTGATACAAATATAGATTACTTACAAATGCATAGAAGTCATATTATCTAGAACTATGTGGCTCTTAATTTTTACATCTTCATCATATACAGTATTAAAAGAAATTTAAATTATTGCAAATATAAAATTAATTGCAGAAAATTCGTTAGAAAACACATCTAGATGATCATAATTTTCCATCCGCTTTTATCCATTATTCTAACTGAAACTCATCGATCAAGATTCCTCAAAAAAGGGCGTTAACCATTGCCGCATAATCCAAATTTAAAATATAAACCTAAAGGACAAAATTTTTACCATTCTGGCGTGTGTTTTTATAGCTCAACAAATTGTTACGAATAAGACTTTTAGAATAATACTTTTCTATTTTAATGCTATAGATATTATGGATATAGGAAAACTGCGATTCTAAATTCCATTCCAGAAATGGTTAATCCACTTCACTAACAGGTCAATTGAAAAGTCCCCGGCCTATCATAGTAAAACACATTTTTTTGGCAAAATTAGTTTTTTTAATTCAACATAATTCCGGTTCGGTTCAATACCATTTTTGTAGTATGATTTGTCCTTTGTTTCAAAATAGGCCTCAGTTTCGGCGGTCACCTCTTCATTTGACGAAAGTGTCTTTCAAGGGAGAATTTTTTGAGACCTGAGAACAGGAAATAGTCGCTAGGGACCAGATCTGGAGAATTTCACTGATTTGTGACACGGTGCATTTTCTTGGTGAAGCAGCACTTTCTTTTTCTTCAAATGCAGCCGTTTTTCGGTGATTTCGTCCTTCAATCGCTCCAGTAACGCTATGTAATAGTTGCTGTTCATGGTCCTTCCTTTTCCAAGTCAAGGACAATTATACCATGCGCATACCAAAATACAG
This sequence comes from Rhynchophorus ferrugineus, assembly GCF_030347505.1. NCBI lineage: Eukaryota > Metazoa > Arthropoda > Insecta > Coleoptera > Curculionidae > Rhynchophorus > Rhynchophorus ferrugineus. Next base: position 52,057,508 of record NW_027472580.1, read on the forward strand.
AGGCCATAACCTTGCCAGCCGACTGTTACGTTATCCTACGCTTTGGAGCGGGTTCATTGTGTGTAGTCCACTCGGATGACTGTCGATTGGACTTCGGATTGAAATAATGGAGCCATGTTTCATCCATTGTTACATATCGATGCAAAAACTCTGGTTTATTACACTTGATCATCTTCAAAAACTGCTTCGAATCACCAACTCGTCCTTGTTTTTGGTCAAAAGTGAGCTGGTGCGGCACCCACTATTCACGGAGCTTTCTCATACACAAATATAAGTGAATGATATAATGTACACGTTCATCTGATATCTTCAGAGTATCTGCTATTTCATTCAATTTTAATTTACGGTAATTAAAAATAATTTTGTTGATTTTTTTAATGTTTTCGTCGGCAACAACCTCTTTTGGGCGTCCACTGCGTTCACCGCCTTCGGTGCTCATTTCACCACGCCTAAACTTAGCATACCAATCCTTGATGGTTGATTTTCCCAGGGCAGTGGCAGGAACTCGGCATCAAGCCAAGTTTTTGCTTCAACAGTATTTTTCCCTTCAATAAGCAATATTTTATTAACACGCAACATTCCTTTTTATCCATTTTTTTACAATAACAAAAGTTGCTTCACTCAAAACGCCATAAAACGCCATAATTCACTAATTAATGATCCGGCAGCTGTCAAATTTATACACGCATCTTTTGAGGTTTATGGCTAATTAAAAAACATATAGATTGTATTTTAGTAGCGCCATCTACGTGTCAGGGCCGTGACTTTTCAATTTACCTGTTATTTTTGACGTTCTCGCTAAACTCCTTATAGATACAAAATAACCATGCAGAATAACATACAGGCTCACACTCCTTTATTGTTATATTATATTAATAAATATCTTTCCCAGTTAGGTATAATAACCCAGTGTTAAAAATACCTCCTGTGTAAAATCTACATTAAAAATAATAATATTGACTATTAAGTCTAGAAAATGTAGGTGTATTGAGAAAAGCTTCAGAAACTCAAATAAAATTTAAAGATATCCAAAATATGAAGTATAAATTATAATATTTAAATTGCTTTAGGATAGCTTCAGAGGGGAGAGCTTACTAAAATAGTTCGTTGGAGTGTAATGGGAATCGATATGCGGGAGGGTGGATTTTCTTTATTCACGTTGTGACCTGGTAACCTGAGGAATTTTTAACCCAAAAAATGAATTGGGTCGGAAAAGGTGTAATCGGAAGTAACTTGAGATGTTTATATTTGTTCTTAAACAAATGTGAATGAGAGGATAAATCGGTAGATTATGCTGACATAAATTAGCCAATAAAATACCTTTTGAAATTATAGGGTGGATAAATAAGTTTTATGTAAATTCGTTTGAAGCTCTATTGTATGCACTTTATTGTAATTGTATGCTAAGTATTATCAAACCCAAAGCTAATTATCATATTATTATTTCGTCATCAAAATATTTTGTGCTATTTGATATGTTTCATTATATATTGATATACTCAGTTATTAATGTTTTCAATACATTATTAGAGAAAAGTGCAAATGAAATATAACTGAAATTACCAAATATTTATTTAAATATTCATGAAGTATAATTTAATTATTGTAGTTGGCTCAACTAATTGTATCGAGAATAAGTGATATTGAATCCTAACAAGAAATCCTAACTAGAAAACTCATTACTAAAGACATATAGTAACAATTATAGAATATTACAATTATAATTCGGTTTTATTAAATAATAAGTTTGGTTTATGCGGCGGTGAAATGAACGACATTAAAACTATAAGACAATTTAATTGAAATGAAAGTATTGTTTGTGAATAAATACAGTTATTTCACTTTCAGTGCTTTGAAGATCTAGGAAAACAATGATTTCCTCTATTAAACTACTTCGAAGATATCTGAGAAAAAATTATTCCTATTTTTTGTAGGCACGATAAACGAAAACGATTCAAAAGGATTTTGTAAATAGAATTATACATCTGTTGGCTATCCAGGAAACGTATAATTTGAATAAAAAAACAACCGAGCTTGTTTGAAAGTTGCAACAAAGTATGAATTGAATGATGACAAGTGCTAATAAGTATTGTTGTGGGATGAAAGCAAAATAAAAGTGTTAATTGTATAATTAGATGCAATGGAGTATTAGATAAGAAGCATAAAACTAATCAAAAATTAAATATTAAATATACAAAATAGGTTTTTAGAAATTGCATTAACATAATAATCCTTCGTCATGGCTAGACTTTGAACGTACCCTTTACCAATTGACTGGTCGCTGAAAGACTAAAAATATTGAATTTTTTTTATCTAAGAAGCATACAGGCACATTCATAATCGACATTGCCGATTTGCTCTTTGTGCACATTCTTCAATTTCTTACTTATGTGCCACATAATGAATTTTCGGTTTTTATTTACGTTTTAATTTAACGTTAAAATTACATTATTCTTAAATTTGTTTTTCAAATTAACAGAATAATTTATTATTTAATAGATTGAACTAGCAGCAGACTATAGAAGCAGATTTACTAATATATGATTTTGAAGATAACCTTCTAGAATTAATTTAAGGAAAACCTTTACATATTATGATATGAAGTTTTCAATATATAATTACATATTAGCACGAAAAAAGATATAAATAAGGGTAATAATATATTTTATAAGCCATTTATCATAATTCCAGTTCACGTCGTTAAGTAATTTTTGATGTTATATTCGTAGATTCGGTGTCATAAGCGACATAATTTTAGAAATGGCAAAGTTCGAAAACTCCGTTTAATGGTTGGAAAAAGGTAAAAGTAAAAGCTTTCCGTTTGGAAACTTAATAATTATATTTATGCTAATACCACAAATGTAATATCTTATTTAATTTTTTACGATAACTTTGTTTTCTATTTGAAACAATTTAATGTAAATATTAAATTTACATTTCATAATTCACTTAATATTTGTGTAATTTTTATATAACAGATATAACAAAAATATATCCATTCATTTATATGGAATTGAATTTTTTCCAATGGAGGTCCTGGAGTTTCTGGCAATTTGTTACCGATATGTGTGGCCTAGTATTGTCTTAATGAACAACAATTACTGGGCTTTTCGATGATTGTTTACTTTCAGACGATCAAATTATTGCCAGCAAAGGTTCGTATTAAGCGTTGTTGTATTTGATGCCTTACCAAACCCACCGAACGTACAGCAACATCTTTCACACCGTAAATTTTGGCTTTGACCAAAACCATTTCAATTTAATTAATTAATAATTATTTTACTTTAAATCACTAAACTCAAAAATTGGTATTCGGTCCATGCGTTTTTTGGTTTAACTCGTGTGACACCGTACATCCAGCTTCATTTATATTCATCCTTTCTCAAGTGGTTCCAAATGCTCCTTTGTGCAATATTCAGCTATTAGTTAAATAATCTGCTTATCCGATAATTTAACTAGTAGACTAGTAGTTTTCAACATTTGCTCTTCTAATGCGTGATGCAACTTTGGCATCGAAATTACCATAACGGAATCAGCAAAACAAAAACTGAGCTTTCATTTTGACTGGAAAGATTGGAACTGGCTATTCTAACATTACAATTATCCAAATCATAATAATAAACACACCAACTAGATCAATGCTGTATTTCGACTAAAACATGTTCCAGATCTTTGGAAGATGGCTGAAATTATCATAACGTCAAAATCTTAAAAATCACAGAACCAAACAAAAGCCTATAGTAGTATCTGACTGCTATCAGTAATACCTAAGATATTTGAAAAAATCATGTTAAAAAGAACACCGATTATAGAGAGAAAGAACTTAATACCTACATATTAGTTTGGGTTTCTTTACAAACAGATGTAATTCAAAAAGCGTATGAAGATAACAAGGTATGCTCAGCTATATAGATGTAGAACAAACAAACTCCGATCAGATATGGCCCGACGGAATTTTTCTTAAGCTATAGAAAATGTTACCGAAACCACACACTAACTATTAAAACTTTAGCCAGAATGTTTAGAGTCAAATAAGAGGAAGCCTACACTACAACAAAATAAGCTAAAGCAGATCTACCACAAGAATATGTATTGGGGCGAATTCTATACCTACATTTATGATATACCACATATTGAAAATATTACGATGGCTTTTGCTGATGAAACCGTAATTTTTGTTCTCGGAGACAATACCGAAGAAGCCACAGGAAAATTATCAATAAAGTGTCAATCAAAAGTGTTAATATTAATAATTGGATCCAAACTTGGAAAATAAAAATTATCAAAAGTAAATCTGTGCATGTACAGTTCATGTATAATCGGGCCGCACAAGCACCAATAACGATAAATAATGCTATCATTCCATATAGCAATAATGCTAAGTATTTCGGAATGAATCTTGATAAAATACTTTGCAGGAAGGAAGATGTAAAAGACAGAAAAAAAGAACTGGAGTTAAAATATAGGAATACGTATTGGTTAATTGGAAAAAAATCCCAATTATTAGTCCATAATATATTGCTATTACACAAGCAATACCGCAAGACCTATATGGTTATACGGAATTAAATTATAGGGATGTTCCGCGAAACTTTTCAGAGCAAAGTCCGGATAAGTATTGCAGGTGCCCCGACATACTACAGAACTGATTGCTTACATGAGGAAAGACTCCATTATCATGTCAATATCAAAGTAATATAACTATTGGGTAAGAACAGACCAGATCAGTACACAGTCTCAAAATAATCGCACCACTTGATCTTGTGTAGTGTAGTGAAGTGCATTAAATAGAAATACTAAGATTGAGCTGATTGGTCCTCCTAGATATATTCCTAGATTGAAGTTATTGTAAAGTTAAATTATGGGTTAGTCGGCAACGACTTGTAACAATGTAATAAATAAATTTAAAAAACGCCTTAAACTGCTAAATAATCGGATTTTTAAAAAGAATACAATATTAGTATAAAACTGTTTTTATAAATAATCTATAGTAGCATCATCAATGATTTTTAATAATTTACACAAGTTTTCCCTATTCAAAAACGGATTGAGAACTTTAATTCTTAAGTAATTTTATATTTGATATATTAAATAAAGATAATATTATAAATATGGTAGTGTATGGGATCTTTTTGTTTCTCGAAAAATTATCATCTACTTCTGCAATAAATCTGATGCAGAGTTCTTTCACCATAAATATTGATTTCGATATTTCTTAGGTAATGACTTTGAATTAAAATATTATTAATATATAAATTCGGGTCAGCTCAAGAAAAATTAAAATGGGGATATGATGAAGGTCCATACCAAGAATTTGAAAACTTAGTAGATGTTAATCAAATGATCATTTATAGACAATTGGAGTGACTGTAAATATAATATTAACAAATATAACATTGATAACATTCTCACACAATTATACTGTTTTTAATAATAATTTAATACTAAACTAATAACAATGAAACTACTTATACATTATAACATATAATATCAACATTAACATTTAATAGTCTTGAAATGTTATTATTTATACAAAAGAACTAATTTACATGATATCTCGAAAATATATACACGTAATGTACAGTAAACTTTCGACAAATAAAATATTCAGATCCTGTTTAAACAAAGCGAAATTAAAAACCCATTTACTTCACATCTAATTCACGTTCTTTTAGTTAAAGTGCTTCATGAATTATGAACAAAAAGGGTACGGAAAAAAGGCCGCTTTTTTTCTAAATATCTCTAAAAAAATGTCCGGGCTGTATTGAAATTCTAAAGCGGGCTGTACTGATGAAAAAAGAAGACTCTTTTCAGTTTTCTTAAAGTATTACACTGGTTTTTCCTTAATTGGTGCCCAGAGTTGTGGATGCTGCTCCAACTAAGCTCCTATTAAAATAATTCGCGACAAAGATAAAAGAAACCTAAAGAATTTCCTATAACAATAGTTCTAGTATTCTCTGGTATTATAAAACCGAGTTCTTTTCCCTTTACTTTTTATAATAAAATGTGTGTCTCTTGACGAAACAATGGTATAAATTAATGAAAAATATAAATCTATTCTATATTTATTAATATAATTATTAATTTATTGCATGATGTCGAAAGGTATCTTTAAAAGATAAAAATGATAACGTAAAAGTGATAATTTAGTGCATTTGATATTTAGCGCATATATTTTCTTTGTCTTTTACACATTTTTTGAAAATAGAATTGTCTTTAAAAGGAAAAAACTATCAATACTACCACCGATTAAGTGTAAGTGTCATGTTCCTCATACGCAAGAAAAAAGAGTTCTGTTTTAACAAGACAACTCAAAATGCATACGTGTTGATGAAAACGAGTTACGCTTGTCTAACTAACAAGTTCATACTGCGAGAGGTATCTTTGAGTATTCGAGTGATTGTGTGCTTGATGGTAATGCATTTGAATAAAACAAATCAACTAGTCACATCTAATTGATCACGATTCTGAAACGAGAGAGAGAGAGTTGTATAGCATGTAGCACCATCACGAAACCATATAAAAACATAAATATAATTAAATTCAAATATGATAAAATTAATTATTATATTATTATATCGAGCATCAGTTATCTCCAGTATTTAAACGACACAAATTGATTACCAAACAGCGCCACGTTGTAAATCTATTTCCATTTTTCAAGTCATCGGGGTAAAAATTACCCCAATCTCTTCAAAAATCAGAATACATTTGTTATTCATTCATAATCTGTTCAAACGCGTTATTCTCTCCTATACTGTCGTTATTAAACTGTTTTTATAGTTGCTAACACTTTCCACATAAAAGACGATTATTATTAAGTGATTATCAAAACGTAAGACTAGTTTGAGATCAAGCACAAATGGTTTTGTAACAAAGATCTTGAAAAGGAAGTTAATGAAAATTTCGACTATATAACAAATAACGATATATCTATTCTCTTAACCACAATGTTAAGTTGCTCTTATTAATGTTCATTTCTATACAATAATTATATTTTATTCTTTGAATTTTTTTTTACTCTCCTACTGCATTAAATATTAATATTTCAACAGGCATACAAAATAACTTAAATTTTATCATAGAATTACATTTAATTACATCATTATCGAGGCAAAATAAGCTGTTGAATGTTGCACAACAATTGAGTATTCACAATGGATATCAAATTAACTCACAATTGATCACAAATACATTCCATTGCTATTTTAATAAGCAGTAAATGTAGTAAATATATCAGACTTGGGTGCACCATCATGATCGTGATACAAAGTAAGAATAATCGAGCTAAGGAGCGATATGAATACGGCATTTCAATTGCAAAAAGAACTCGTGTCAGAAACTGATTAAGAAACAGAAAAAGAATTTTTTTATAGCTGAACAAACTGTTAAAACTACCTCAAAAATGTATTAAAAATAGCCGGCTTAGATCACAAAACACTTCCATTTCAATCAAATGAGTTGTGTTGACAAAATAAGTGAATCATAAGTACCGATAAATTCATTGAATTAAAGTATGAATTGAGCTATGATGTGATAATTAAAATATCTCACATCTTTTTGGAAACTAAACGGCTGTGTTTTTCAGGATTCTTGGAAGAGTACATTTAAATAGAAGGAAAATTTTCTGAATAATGAAGTAATATAACATAGAATACGAGGGTCATGGTTTCGGGAATAGGGAAAAAAAACAAATAGTTAAGCTGCGAATATATTTTTATTGTTATTCAAAGTACTCGCCACGATGATCGACATACTTTCGCATACGCTTAAACCAATGTTCAAAGCATTTATTCCATTCTGAATGAGGTATCTTTAAAACATGATTTTTGAACGCTTCAATAGCTTCTTCATGGCGAAGAAAATCGTTGAACACGCAGTTTATTCTTCACGGATGGGAACAAAAAGAAGTCATCGGGTGACCCATCAATTCGATGTTTTGAGTGTTCAAATAGTCTCTTGTTTGCTCGCATTGTTATGATGAAGAATAATCCGTCTCTTGTTTGTCTTCTTATTTCACCGAAGACTACTGGCAAACAAACGGTTGTGTACCAATCAAAATTAATTGTTCTACGATCCTCTAGAGGCACTGTTGCAATATTTATATTTTTCAGATTTCCCGAAGAAAGAGGCCATCATTTTTTTTGAAGTGCCTCGTGCGCGAACAACTTTTGTTGGATTTGATTCACCTTGGACACCCAGTCGACTGCTGTTTACTTTCGGGTTCACACGAATCTATCCATGATTCGTCACCAGCCACGATTTTACAATTATCTTTAGAAGCACCGCGATTGATTTTCTTAAGCATTTCTTTGCACCAATCGACACGAGCCTTTTTTTGAGCGATTGTCAAATTGTGTGGGATCCAACGCGAACATAACTTTCGCACAGCTAAGTGTTCATGTAGAATCGCATATATGTTGGTGAAACTAATACTTAGGGTTACCTCAATCTCACAATAATCATTTCGCACACAGCATCGATGTTTTGCACGACCTTCACGAAACTCGTCAGACAGCGAACTACGATTGAATTCATTAAACCAGCTATACACGGTGGTTTTTGTTGGAGGTTCATCGCCAAAAGTCAAATTAAGTGGATTGATGCACTCTTGTGATAATCCAGGTCGAAAATCTTAAAAAATCATCGCAGGAAAATGTTCATGATTCAGTTCCATTTTTTTGACGAGACGAAACTTTCAACTAAATATAAAATAAACAAATAGCGTCCTTGCGACAAAATGTTCTAAGTACGTGTATCGTCAAAAATGACAAACTTTACGATGGAACCGTCAAATAGACTCACATGACAATAGTGTTGCCAATTCCCGAAATATAAATAGTGGCCCTCGTATAAACCGAAGAAAGAAATGTAAAAAGCCAGACATATAAATAAAGGAATATAATATAAACCAAACAAAAATTATCCTAAAAAACCTGTAGAGAGAATTGAGCAATATTAAACCTTTAAAATTAATTATCATAGGCTTCCAAACATTATACTAACGGAAATTTTAAAACCATCCATAGTTTATAAAAATAATAAATATATTGTTGTATAAATTTACTTTAATAATAGTAATAGATCATTGCCAAAATGTACATAGCCAGACTGTTTGCGAAAACTACTCGAAATTGTATTATCCTAAAATGTCCCATTTGCAATTCATAGGTCTACCTTCATCGTCATGTTGTCGTTAGCTTAATGACACCCTCAATAAATGTTGAGCTTTCCATTTGCGCCTGTTTACATAACTTAGACAGTCAAATTCGTTTTGTGGGTCACGAAACCTGTCCACGAAGCGGGTGGGGACACACGTAACAAACAATTCGAATACAGGGTATTAAGGTGGGTGAGTGTAATTTCACGAAATAAGAAACGGCCTAATTTAATTTCCATAAGGCGTTTCGAGCCTTTGTTGGGTACAACAGAATGAATTAATTATCAACATTTTGTCCAACGTAATAAAAACACTTTTTTATTTTAAAAATAATAAGTAATTGTACTATTGTCATTTTTTCATCGCACATAAATCTATACCCAGCAATTTTATATTTTACTTTTCCTCGTTTATTTATAGTTATTTCGTGGAGTACCTATTGGATTTTTAAAGTTACAACTGATCATGTTGGTCTTTTACCTTGCTGAATAGTTTAAAAACTTGAATTCTTATAAATAAAAGCTAAAAGTTAAAACGAGGAGGAAAGACGAAGAATGATAGAACGCGAAATCCATATGCTAGAGAATACTTCATAAAATAAAGACCTAAGGATGGCACAGATCCAAATGGTCTAAGGATGATAAAAATCCTATAAAACGCCAAGAAAGCGGTCTAATGAAGATATTCAGTTAATATATCAGTTGGTATCATATTATTAATTTTTATTTATTAAATTGTAATGTTATAAGTTGAAATGTTTTTTATATACTTACAAGATAAATTATTTTAACGGTTTTGTTAACACTTCCAATTTAATAAACTATTAATTTAGAATTGTGAACGTGTATATTTGTATGTCTATGCAATAAATTTAATTTGAAAAAAAATTACATTCCGATTATATTTCAAAGAATAATTTTTCTGTAGTCAGTAGAGGATTATATTGGAAGTATCATATTAAGTAGCAAATCACACTCAAATTTAAGCAACTGCAAGTGTTAATCGATGTGATATTAATCCATGAAATCCCTATTTGTGCTTAAGAGATAATCAAATATCGGCTTACACTATGACATCTATTTCAACACTGTCAAAACAAATATATTCGTTCGATTAACAATATTATCACTATGTGACCAATGAGAAGCTACAGAATGAATTTCAAATCAAATAGAACAACGTAGAAAGATTCGCAAATAACATAACACTAAATAATATTACTGGATTATATCAACATATAGGAAATATTAACTGGATCATTCACAAGAGATTAAAGGATTGAAACAAATTAAAGTATGGGAACTAGAATATAACCAGCTTGATTGACGTAGTGGTTAAGGCGGCCAGATGAATTAAAATATACGAGTATTGGATTATAATAAATATCAGAAGACGTAACTTTAAATCACACGATATCATTATAAAAGGTCACAACCGATTACAATTGATAAATAATTAAATAAAATTATTGAAATAATAAAATAATTAAAAAGAGGCAGAAAACAGAACACCAGAAGTAAACTAATAGAAAATCGTCTGAAGTCATCAATAGGTAAGACAGCAATAAAAATCACAGACCATATATTCAGGCTAATACAAATAATCGAAAAAGTACAACCACTAATAATGGATACATGTAGCATTTATAGACCAAAGAAAAGTATAATTATGGACTATATTAAAACAAAGGGCAGTAATTCAAGAAACATAGAACAGACAAATACTCTGTAATGAAAAACAATAAGAAAGCATACATATCAGACAAGCTAGAAGTCTAAGCCTATAATTATTTACAGGTAAAATTATAAAGAAATGTCACCTCGAAAATACAGGACTGCCCATAGTTATAAAAATATGAAAAAAATTAAATCCTTCCGATATTTCTTTTTTTTTCACATATTTATATCCTATGTGTAGTCCTGCTTTTTCTGCTAATATATTTATAATAATCAAAAGAAGATTATAGCGATGAGATAGCCACATGAAATAAACTTATAAATTAAAAAAATAATGATAGCAATTTCTCTATTTATTCAATTAACTGGAAATAGAAATAAATACGTAAAAGCAATAAATGACAAATTTAACAGAAAAACAAAAATCGAAATACATAAACGATATATAGCCAAATTCTAATACTCTGCTGAAAGACATTGGTAGTATTAAAACCAGATAAAACAAAATCCACACAACACATATGAAATATCTCAGAAGAGTAAAAGAGTGTAATAAAGATTAACAGAATGAGAAAATCAAAAATAAGCAAAGAATTAAAATTATAAATATTAGAAGAACACATAGAAATAATATAAATTTGTAAGTTCGTGAAGTATGTGAAGCTGTATACAGACACAACACACACTAACAGTTAAATTGAAAATTTCCCAGCCTACCGTAGCAAAACACATTATTTGGCAATTTCCTTTATTCAACATAATTCCATTCAAGGGTACATACACTGATTTTAGCGACCTCCAACTTTTCCATCCAATTTTTGTAGTACGATTTGTCCTTTGCCTTAAAATACGCCTCAGCTTGGGCGCTCACTTATTCATTCGACGAAAATTTCTTTCCACTTAACATTCTTTTGAGATCTGAGAACAGGAAATAGTCGCTGGAGGCCAGATCTAGAGAATACAGTGGATGAGGAAGCAATTCGAGGCCCAATTCATGGATTTGTGCCATTTTTTTAACTGACTTGTGACACGGTACATTGTGTTGGTGAAGCAGTACTTTGTTTTTCAAATGCGGCCGTTTTTCGGCTATTTTGCCCTTCAAACGGCCCAATTCAACAGACGCCATAACCTTGCCAGCCGACTGTTGAGCTTTCCCGCGCTTTGAAGCGGGTTCATCGTGTGCAGTCCACTCGGATGACTGTCAATAGAACTTTGGAGTGAAATAATGGAGCCGTTTCATTCATTTTCACATATCGACGCAAAAACTCGGGTTTATTACGCTTGATCATCTTCAAACACTGCTCCGAATCATTAACTCGTCGTTGTTTTTAGTCAAAAGTGAGCTCGCGCGGCACCCACTTTGCACAGAGCTTTTTTATACCCAAATATCTGTGAATGATATGATGTACACGTTCAGTTGATATCTTTATAGTGTCTGCTATTTCACTAATTTTCAATCTACGATAATCCAAAATCATTTTGTGGATTTTTTAAATGTTTTCGTCGTTATTTAACAACCTCATTTGGGCGTCCACTGCGTTCATCGTCTTCTGTGCTCATTTTACCACGTCTAAACTTAGCATACCAATCCTTGATGATTGATTTTCCTGGGGCTGTATCCATAAACTCGGCATCAAGCCAAGTTTTTGCTTCAACTGTATATTTTCCTTTCAAAAAGCAATATTTTATCAACACGCAAAATTCCCTTTGATCCATTTTTTTCACAATAACAAAAGTTGCTTCCCTCAAAATGCCATAATTCACAAACTAAGTATCCGACAGCTATCAAATTTATACATGCATCGTTTGAGAGTTAGGGCTAACTAAAAATCATATGGATTACTACACCAACTAGTAATATAAAAGTTAATTGTTTAATAACCAATATATAGATCATATTAATATTACAACTACTAAACATACTCATTTTTAACAAAAAAAGTTATAAGAATATTGAATTTTCCCAAAAATAGTAACCAAAGTTTAAGCTTGATAATTTTTGTATGAGGCAGATTAAATTTATATTGTGAGAAAAATATTGTAAGTCTTTAAAAAAGTCAATTCTATTTCTTAGACCTATATGTAAATATGTTCCTATCTTCTCGTTTATATTTTTTAAAACAAATTTCTAAATGTTACTTCTCCGGAATTTTCCATCAATAAAATACAGAGATAGCGTCTTTTAAACTCTTCGGACGGCAGTTTGTTGCCGTAATCCCGCGTTAAAGCGTCCTGTGCATTATGTAAAGCCAAAGTGACATAAAGTAACCCATTCTTTATGAAATAAAATGCCGGCCACAATAAAAAACCTTATCTTTCGCAGGCGCAAAGTAAAAATGTAAAGGAAAAAGGTAGATATAAGGATTTTTCTGGGCAAGATGGCGTTTGCTGCGGCACGTATGATTCTCAAGGAGAAAGATAAGAGAAGGAAATCGTCCAAGGAGGATTTTATACCGAGAACCAAGAGCAAGGTAAACCCGATTTACATTTTTAATTATAATTAGTTACAGTGAAGATTACAGTCTTACGCAAGAGTCACGTGCTAATATTTTTTGTATAATCTTTATTTGTTTAAATGTTTGTTCAGCATCTATGAGTTAAATATGTTTAATCATGTATAATATTACATTCTGATTCTGTTATTATATTATGAAGTACAATTTCATTCTGTAAAACTTCTTTATACTACTATACTATGGAATAGTTGTGCTTGGAATATAAAGTGAATGAATTTATGCCATTATTTAACATTGCAGCTTTTTCATTTAGGATCATTTCAATTTACTGAAAACTAAACTTATTTTTCAAGACTAGGCGACTAGTTTTATAGATGCTACAGATACTGTTTCTGATTCAATTCTATTTTGATATAAATGAAATCCTTAATTATAAACACTTTACTCGTCACATCTCGTAGCCAAATTAACATACAGAATGTTTTCCAAAAATGGCTGAGCAATTCTTTGGTGCTGAATGCCCTGAAGTTTCTGCCTACCAATAACGAGCTTAGCTCTCAGTTATTTCAGTTTTCTTTTGGTTGCCTCATACCCTGGACTGACTAGGATGGTTATGCCAAAAGTCAATATAGTAGGGTATTTTTATAAAACTCAAATCTTTCCTAATGTTAACAATTCATGACTAAGTGACTTTACAGATTGAATAGCTATAATTAATTGAATTGCTTGAAACTTTTGCCAGAACATTACTAAATTGCGCCAAAAAATGCTGCGAATAATACCCGATCATTTGCCAATCCAACGTCAACGTGTCTTCGATTTTTGATGACTAAATTGATTTTGATTAATTTAATCGGATCAAAAGAGAACGTTTAAATAGTTATGAATCGTTTAAGGTTTAAAACAAAATCTTCTTTTAAACTATCTGAATATTGAACTTTATTTTAATAGAAAGATACCGGCCACTTGTTGAATTGATAGTATAGATACTATACACTGGCCACTTAATCTTCACAATACTTATATCTTACAATGAGCCAATATCGCGCTATACCACACATAGGATAAGAACTATGCATTATTAATTACGTTGCGTCGGGAAAAATTTTTAGATAGCCACATTTTTTTAGTAGAGCTTAGCACTCGATATAGATGTTCACATCAGCGTTCATCTATGTTAAGTCTGAGAAGAGCTTTATTTTCAGCATTTCTGTGTAGATGTTAACATTTATTTAAATTTACTAGAAAAACTAACAATAATGTTTCCTCGTTTGACATTATCACAGCTGAGAAAAATATTTTCATTACAATTCCACAAGGAAATGTATAATCAAAATTAAAGAATTAATATAGTTATATTGGATAGTACCTGGTATTATTATGTGACATTAGTATACGTTACGCCATCTTTTTTAAATCCCTCAAGGTTGAGTTATTACTCCTACAATTATAGGGTGTCAAGATAAAAAATCAGAAATTTAATGCAATAAGTTTCTTTACGTAAAATATTTGATAAACTACTTAGTAAAATCAAATAAATTATTAGGGCCCAATGATTAATTCTGATTAATTTTATAAGAGAATCATTTAACTCATTCATCCATTTTAAGGACAGATAGAGTGGAAAGACTTTTATTCAGAATTACAACAGGAAAAGAATACCAAAGAGGACCTAATTCACAATGGATCTCAGAGTTTGAAACAAATCAATGTGCCTTGAAAACAACACATATCATTTCTATTAAAACATTTGTGATCGTTAAGTTTTTCTGAATGTGCTGGCAATCTGAATGGACCTTATAAATTTACGATTGAAATGTAATGCTTAGTTTTGAAATGCGAATGGAATCTTAACAACAGTCAGACGATCATGAAAATATAATTTTCCATGGAACAGTTTTCGTCAGGTTAATTTGTAATCTATAAAAGGTATAAATATGATTAACTTGAATTTCGTATTGTTCGTTCTAGGTGATTATATATTTCTTATACCTCAAAAATTTTATACACTGAAAATTTCACTTCAATTATAAGGTCATGACAAATAGTAGCCCAGTCGGTTTATAGTCCAACGGATTGAACTCAGCCTTCTATCTGAAGGTCAAGAGAACACAAAAAAAATTGTAAAATGATTGGCTAATTGGTTTGCAAGTTAATATTATAGCCTATTAATGGAATTTGGAGGACTGAATGGAGAACTCAGCGAACTTTGAATGCAGCAATTTAACATTGGCTATGGTGACTTCGTCATAAGCCATTTTGGAGTCATACACATTGGTCCATATTTTTGTACTATTAGGTGCTGCTATGTATTTTGATCATTTTTGTTTTCACTTTAATGAGGAATGTACAAAGAAAAATAGGTGCAATGTATTTTAACCAAAATTTTTTCCACCATTTTCTGCAACTGTTCCATATTTATGGAACCAGCAATATTGCGATTCAATGTTGAAAGAACGATGTTAGCTTGACAGCGATCTAATAATCGATGTATTTTTGCATTTCTTCAGCGTTTTGAAGCCGTTTGTCAGCAAAAACATGTTGCAAAAATTTGAACAAGTACTGTATGAACTGGTGAGTACATGTGGTAGAACTTCAAATCGGAGCTGCAACTTCGCAACTATTTCAGTATGTGACCTAGCGTTGCCACGCAATATGATGCCTCTGTGTCTGTTAATTGTTATTACTGGTCTTTTTTACAACAATATGTTGTTCAATTTGTTCAATTGGCATCGCTAAATATACCTGCAGTAGCACCTTCACTCTGTTTTAGTTGTTCGTAATACACTCTACCATGACATACATATGACATAGTTCTCCAGGACTAACAGATGATTTTTTGCGCCTGGGCTTGTCGTGGTAGATCCACTTTTCATTGTCTACTTTTTTGCCTGCCAATTAATGAAACGATTCTAAATTGTATTTTCACCTATTCTAGGCCTTTCACATCACATTTAAATGTGTGGAAACTGTCGGTTAATTAACTGCTAAGGCGTCTGAACGTTTTATGAGACTCTGAGCCACATTTTGCGCATTATCTTGAAGTGTTTTAATCCTTCAAACCGTCCATTTTCATTGTTATCAAAATGCTGCTATTAAATTGTTGAGTCCAAAACCGACAATTCGATTATGACGAGGCAGCATTACTAGGTTTTAATTTATTTTAAAATAAATTTTAAAGCTTCCTTTTACTTACGAAGGTTTTTCTGAACTGGTCGTACTGCCTGGACTAAACTGGACTACGGTCTTTGGCATTAAGCCTATCGACTGGCCAGTGATCAACTTAGAGACATCCGGTCAGTTTTGTTACTGGCGTGACTGAGATGGTTATTACTTGTCGGGTTATCCACTGTTGCTATAAACACATTTTCAGCTAAAATCACAAACACAAAATACATTCATGCTCCAGCAGGATTCGAACCCGCGATTACAGTAGTAGAATCGTCTTGTCGCCTTAACAACTGCGCCACCGATCCGACGATTTTAAATGTATTTAAAAAATATTTAAATGTATTTATTGGGCTTCGACAGCAGATTTCTTTAAATCAAACAACTATAATTTCGAACATGCCATGACTAGTGTAGATGCTCCACTGAATAACTCAATTACCCTATAAGGAAAACCATTGAATTTAGTAGTTTGATCAGGTATTTTAACAGCTGTTCATATTAATACTCTTAATTTTCACCAATAAATATCACTGATCGAAATACATTCAAGAATTTAATATAAAACGTCTATTTGCTTTCTTGCTTTATATAAAATTATTGATATTGTTTCAATTAAAACATCCTTTTAGGCATACTACAGGGCAACCTTTCAGTATGATACAAAACATAAAATATGCGCTATTACTCTAGCTAGAGCTAACGAATTTTACGCTCGGCTTGTTACTACTTTCATAAAACACTTTTGGGAAATTTAATTTGCAACTCCGTATTGATTAAATGAATGCTGTACATTTTCCGCATTACATTTTACAAGACGTAGGGTCCTCCCGGCTCTTTAATAAAGAGACACTCGCCAGACGGTACGGTCCTTTAGTTATCTTCTTGGAATTTATAGAAAGTTTAAACTGTCCCATTAAAGTGAAATGAGCCCTCATATATTACATGTTATACAACAATTTCCCCTTCCAAAAAACATGACCCTGGTAATTAGCTACTTTTGTTTTAGAATAGGTATATACATATCTATAACAGGCATACACTCTTTGTCCATTTTTTGTGTTCGTTCTTCCACTATGCAATTTAATAATTGGGGTCAGGATTGTAGTAGTGGTCCTAAAAAATGGGGTAAGGGCGTTTATTATCTTCTTAATTATCAATCGGTATCCCGTTGCAAATTGTATAACATTATATTATGGTAACAGAAAGATTTAAATTAAACTACTATCGTTGTTGGCAGTTGCTTTTAGAAACTTTTCTGTAAATGTATTTATGAACTCAGGACTAACTACAGTTTCTAGGTGTAACTGATTATTTCTGACATATCATTGAGTAATTGAGAATCATTTATGACAATTCCTAAACAAAACATCTTATATTTGATCTCTGGAAGTAGTAGTTTTGAGTAGTTTGAGTAGTAGTAGTTGAAGATAGTTTGCTTGAGCCACATAGAAGGAGCTTAGTGCTCTCGATATACCGTAACTCTTTGAAGTCACTTGCTTGCTGACATGAAAATCGTTTCAGCAAAATTTTTTAACCAGTGTTAAGGAGCGTATTGGATTAAAAATCATCGCTTAGGTTTTTGTATAAATCCACAAATTATTTAATTATTTAAATAGAGGTTATGTAGAGGGCTATTTAACTGTTATATAGAGGGACTTTTGGTGTTTTTTTGACGTATATGTTTGATTAAAATATAGCGGCGTCACACGCATAAAACGGGTTTTCTGTTTCAACTTTAAGAATATCAGCCATGTACATATATAATGTAATTTGCTTTTAAAACAGCTACAATCCTTTGCTAAATAGATTCGTAGAGTATTTGAATAGTTTCCAACAGAATGTTGCCCCATTGTAGTACGAACAGATCTACAAATTACTTTAATCATATTGGTGATGCAAACCCACTCCTCACTCTTTTCTCCATAATACTTCAACTATGTTAAGGTGAGGCTATTGTGCTGTCCAAAGAAAATATTCCGATGCTCTTCAAACAAAATCTGAACCATTTTTCCGTTAATTAAGAGAGTGAACTCACGTCATCTGAATTAATAACGTCAAAGTTCGCAATGTTGCCGCATCGTTGACCGTTTTTCATGTGGTAGTATTCCCTGGAGACCTAATCTACCTAGTTAACAGTTGTATATCCAAGTAATGTATTCCTATATATCTAACTAATTTTTTTTTATTAGAGAACAGATTTTCCTTTTACGCTTAGTTGTTGTTTCCTTCGGTACAGTGTTCCCTTGTAAAGTCATTTTGATATCACTGTATTTCTCCAAAACTTTTTCTGTTAGTACCTGTATACCTCTCTCTTGATAAAACTAGATTTAATAACTGAATTCTTCCTAATCCATTTGCCATATCTGTAATGTAGTTAGTATTGTTTCTCCTTACACATTTTAAACAAATACTCTTATATGTTCTGAACAATTACATAAATATCTGTGCACATAAATTTTTCACAATCTATAATAAATTTTCCTACAGTTATTGTATATTAATTATATACTCGCGTCTAGTTGTTTCCATTCCCTTAATCCTGTCTTGTAAGTTGTTAATTATTGAATTATAATCCTGTATTCAGAAAGCTCTATTCAAGTGAATCGATTCCAACATTTGGTAATTTCTTCTTCAATGTGACTAATCAAATGCATCTAACCATTCTTGTTTCCAGTTTCCAGTTTATTAATAAATGTTATGACTAATAAAACCTAATCAATTGTTATTTAAACGTTAACATTTTTCCATCAACTTTTGTTGTCTTAACGCCATTTTTATTATCATCTTGCCATGAAATACCATTGGGTACACTGGTCCCATTCTGAAACATCCATCTAAATACACAAATTGAATTAAGTCCACCTAGATTTTATTTTATGCTTTTAAAAATTGTATTCTTTTAGTCAATATTTGGAAGAACCATTAAACTTCTTTGTGGGTTATCTTTACACCATTTAAATCCTATATTACTCAAAAATGTACGAAATGATGTTCTACATTCCTTAAAGAGCTGCATATCTCTAAGCTTTCTATGGACAAATGAAATGAAATGAAACGATAAAAACAAATACGAAAATAAGATTGTGCAGCAAGTATATCTATTTATAAGCAATGCTAATATCTTTTAACATTATATAAGAATAAAATTATTTATTGTTGTCTAGAAACTTGACATTAAATAAATATTTTGTCTTCTGCCTCGTAGTCAAGCAGAATTATTTTAGTTGTCTCTCTATTTGTTCATCTCTTTGTTTCTGTTTCTCTGTTTCGACTCTCTATTTGTTTCCTGGACTCCTGCGTACTGGTAGTGATTTTTTATATGAATTTCTGACTATTCTTCTGTCATCCATTCTAATAATGTGCTTATTTGTTCCCCTTTACTATCCAGTATCCACTTTATCCTTAAATTTTCTACTTTCCTTATATATCCAAGAGCGTTTCTCATATTATTTTACGAATAGCCATTATTTATGTGATTCTTAGTATTTCTTTGTTATTAACTGTATCAGACCCCATAGAAATCTCCCGACTACATGAAGTTACGTTCCCCAGGAAAATAAAATAGCCAAGCTTTCGAGATAGCTAGACTTGGAGTTATCAAATATTACTTATTACTCAAAGTTGTGTCTCAACACCAAAATATTTCCTTAACAAGAAAAACCCTAGTAAACTAACTGCTGTAGTGTTATTTAAAGATATTTAATTACTTCTAATTTTATCAAATTAAACTTGTTTAATCATAATCTGATCCTAGGAAGGTTTTTGCGTGCATCAGACGTAGCTCAACCAACAAAACTATCATAATAAATTGGTTCGATTGTTGTACTCAAATTGATATGTTTGAGCCAACTATTGGAATCATAAATAACACGACAAAGAAACATTGCAACATAACATGGCATTGTTGTAAAATTCGTGAATTATTAATTGTCAAGCTTTACATCACCTTCAAAATTAATTAGACATTAAGTTTCCCTTTCACTTTATTATCGCTTATTTTGATTTATGTCGCCAACTAAAAAATATTCAGAAGACCTTTTAAAATCTTAACTTACTCTTTCTGCTGTCTATAGTAGCAGTTACATGGCAGTTTTGTAACGTTATGTGCAAAAATTTAAATATTCTTCAATACGTATACGCAATACGCTTCAATCTTCATTTTGCATCATCATAGAGATCTTATTTTGTTTCTATAACATCCATTCTATTCAAGTAGTTATTTTTTCGTAAATTAATACAGTTTTAGAAAAAATTGATATTTATTATAC
This sequence comes from Rhynchophorus ferrugineus, assembly GCF_030347505.1. Classification (NCBI taxonomy): domain Eukaryota; kingdom Metazoa; phylum Arthropoda; class Insecta; order Coleoptera; family Curculionidae; genus Rhynchophorus; species Rhynchophorus ferrugineus. The sequence continues at coordinate 52,078,239 of NW_027472580.1, forward strand.
GTTCTAGAACATGTAAATATTTGTCGTAATGTTTTGATGTTTATTTAATACTGTTGCGTTTTTCCAACTTATTGTAATAATATTAAATGTCAGGCCATCTCACCTTGTATTTCTATTCAAAGAAAACCAGATCCCAAAATTACTGTAGTCTATTTGACACATTATATGAAAATCCAGATAAAGCTAATCTAATTAAATATCACCTGATTTAATGAAACCCAGCGTCAAAAGTCCGGGCATCAAAACATATTTTGTTTCGAAATTTTTCGTTGTCGTTTGTCATATTTTGATAAAATTCAGCGTTGGCTTACAGGTTAATATGTATTGACATAGACCAAGAAAATCAATTTGCTAGAAATGACCAGTATTTTTATGCAAATTTAAAACAGGACCTTGTTAAATATATGGTTGAAGCTTAGTTGATTGTGTATATGTTTTCGGCCTATTCTGTCGGTTTTAGTGTTTGAATTTAAATGATATTTTGGAACATTTTCAATATATTATCGTTTAATTGTTGTTTCATAAATATTAAAAAAAACACAAAAACAAAAACATCATTGTAATTATCATCTAACTATATATATATATATATATATATATATATATATATATATATATATATATATATATATATATATATATATATATTTATTTCGTTGTTGTTTCAATATAAACCTACATCAGTTTTATAGATTGAACTTTAACATCACTTTACCGATGACAGAAGACCATATCATCGATATGTTTTCGGATCTAATAAATAAGTGAATATATAAATAACATTGTATATAAGCACGCAAATTATTTTATACAATTCTCAATTTTTATCATACATACAATTATCTGTCAAAAGTGCGTCTAATTTAATGCATTATAGAACAATAAAAGTATATGTTGTTGGAATTAATAGTAGCTTTTTAAAAAGATAGGATAACAACAATTTATTTTCCCGCATAATATTCATTTGAGTACATTTCATTTAATTGCTAAGCAGATGGGCATAATTCTGTAGTGTTGAAAAATGAAAGACATTGATCAAGATTATCGAAAATGACTTGAAAGCGAAATATAGGGTCAAAAGTTTCCAAAATCAGAGCGCTTACGAACAACCTTTGATTGGAATGTGAGTCGAACTATTTTAATACGAACATATGAAAAAGGTGAAATGTTTTAGAAACATTTAATTTCCAAACCAAATAACGAGTTAGACAGCCGACAAAGTGCTGAAGAATTGGAGCGATTGCTCGATAAAGTTCAAGAATTACCGAGTTCATTTGGAGTTGATTTATAAAGAGTAGGATAATATGTTAAAATTTAGTGAGATATAAATGAGATATTATGAGATATTGGTTATCTTTCGACTATATACACTGGTCCTCACTTTAGGTTGATAGGCTTCGGAAGATAAACATGTTATTTTAGCCCCTAAAGGTTATTAAACTCCTTCAGGTGTCGTAAAATGGTTAATTCAGCTGTGGGCGAATTCGAACTGAATTATTGAGTTCATTTAAGGTACGATCTGGTGTTCGCCAAGAAAATGTTGTCTCTCCATTGCATTTCAACATAGTGGTGGATACAATAAAGCGACAAACATTTAAAAAAACCCATTGTCCCATCTCATGTTCGCTGATGGTAGCTCTATATTCGCTGCTATAGACGTTGAGGTTTATAATAATCTTTATGGTTTAGTTCGCATTGCAGAGCCATATGACTTGAGAAATAATGAAGAAATACTAACGTAATGTCAACTGGTGGATCGTCTGCCACCGTAAATGTCAAGGAATTAAAGTAAGTACAAGAGTTCAGGTATTTGGGATCAGCATTACAGAAAAAGGAAGCGACATCATGCAGTTTTTCGAAGAAGGTTTTGCTTCTGAATATTATGGGTGTGGAAGAAAGAAAATATTACAATCAAGACTAAAATCTGTGACTTTCTAGCACTAATTTTGCCATTCCTTCTTTATTGCTCCGAGACTTAGACACTGTTACAGTTTATCACCTGTAAGATTGAGGTCTTTCAAATGTTATGCCTAATACAAATTCTACATATTTCTCTCCGAGATCGTATTAGTGCCGTCTATGGAATGAGGGTTGCTTTTCGAATAAACACTCGGAGATATTGAGAATTATTTCTTGAATTATTAGCCGGCTAATAAAATGTAAAAATAAAACCAATGTTTGCATCGTATTATTGATCATTGATGATGATAAATGGATCTAATACAATGATATCAATCATAGAAAGTCGGCCGTTAAGCCTGCTAAATTATTTATATCAGCTACAAAACGAAATATCTAAGATCATATGCTGAGTAATTGGTGGGATTAGAAGATGTGATATGGAGGACTATGGAACTATAATGATATAATTGTTGCTCAGTAAGATAATATGCCTAATAAAGCTACTATTTGTTAATAATACATAGCTAGTTCAATTCTTATGACAAATGAAAAAAATATGTTATGAGATATATGTAATGAAGAAGAGTTGTTCTAAGTGGGATTCATATTTTGACAAAAGATGGGAGAATGTAACAGCTTGCGATTGATAATATTTTAATTTTAATGTATAATTAATTTCCGTTTAATTTTAAACAAAATTATTTTGTTATTTACAATGGAAAAAATGCTACTTGTTAATTTCAATATCTTACTTTCAAATAATTAAAATATATTTGTGGATGTACTTTTAGACAGTCACTCAAGGTGGTCTTAAAGTAACACTGATATAGTTTTCTTTACGAATACGTTTAAGTATCATAAAATAAAACAGCTGTTTTGTAAAATCACTGAGAGCCCACCAATTAGGCACTTCAGAAACCTTCAGTCTCTAGACTCACATGTCACATTGTCCTTTAGATTAATACAAGAATAAAGTACGTGTGCTAAAATTAAATTTGAATTTTTTTCAGGCGCGCAGTGGAAGCGCCAGTAGCTATAGAAGTCTAAGTCAGGTAATTTTCCTGCTAGAAATCATTTTCTTAGCAAACCCTAGCTGAACATTCATTTTTAGATATAGTTATTAGAATGGTGTATGATAAATCATAACAAAATTACACAAGTTTATTCTTTTCATTAAAACATTGTTGTATATCATTTTAAAATTATCAAGTTCAACTTAATTTAGTACAAGTTCAAAATTATTAAAACTATTTTAATGATATTTTTACTAATTGTTTCTTAACAAAATGGTGAGTACTCTTTTAGACAAAACATCTATATAAAAAACCATTAAGTTATAATTAGTTTAATCTATTTAAGTGGACAGTATTGCTTGATATATTAAAATAAACAAATATGTTTCAAAAAATACCCTTATTAGAATTAAAGGTAATTAAAATATATTTTTCTATAAATATAGTAAAAAATTATTTTTTTAAAGATATTATATGATTTATTCATCATTTGCATATATGCATTTTCCTTTTTTAACTTGTTTAAATAATGTCAGAGTATGATATAGCGGGTTGTGGAAAAATTATTTTCGTTCCTTATATCAAATATCAAATTAATCAGTCTCTTTTCTAGTAAAATCATAATTCTGTAACTATAGAATTTCTGAGATTTGAACAAATGTTAGTCTTTTATTAACGTTTGTGCTACCTTTTTTATTGAATAATTATATCCTCCAATTAATTGTTTGGCCAGATCCCAGTTGTTATTTATAAAAGACAACTTCAAATTTCATCAAATATTTATCACGGCTTGGAGTTGGAGTTAATGCGGGCGTTGCAACTGTTTATGAAGTTATTCTGGGCTTCGATTAATAACTTTTACATTCATTATTGCATCACTTGAACTACTTATCATAGTGTGTAATCTCTTGCTTCAAGAATAAACCAGATTTTTTTGGACCTTATAGTCCTGTAATGTAAATAGTTTAAAACTAGTTTATGACCACAGTTTAATTAATATAGTAATGTGACCAAATAAAGTATTTCGCCTTACTACTATAATTTATATGGATGTATCTTTAACATCGATGCCTGAATCATTTTCCTGAAATTTTCTGTCCGATTTCATTAATAAGACTAGTTCTGCAAATGGCACACACTTAAGCATTAATCACTATAAACACCATATATTTTTCGAAGGCATTCCTATTTTTCTGCTCTTTTTCTTCTAAAAGTAAGATTTGAGGAAATTTACCTTCTGGGATTTTTGAAGCACAATTTTTCACGGTGTAAAGAAATTACGCTACATTTATATTCATAATTTTCTATGAAATGTTGCATTTGAAACATGTTATAGTATGGCTTCATTAAATATTATTACTAGAGATATGCGACCTTTAAGCCATCTATTAGGAACTATGGAAATTACATTACTTATTATATCTCTCTATTTATGTTCCATATCAAAATTGGATCATTTTATTCATGAGTTTTATTAAATGCTAATTATCTAATTATATTTTTCATCATGTATCGATATTTTTTATTGCTATTGATTAGTAGGAAATACATTATTTTTGTTGTATTTCTATGGTATATTTTTGCATGATTTCCAATCTGTATAAATAATATTTTTCTTTTATATTAAGTTTTGATATATATTTATTGTAATCATATATTTCTGGATAAGGCAAGCGTTTGTTAAACGCCCTCTTTATTACAATAAAGATTTCTTTAAATTAAAGAGTAATTCTTTAGTATTTGTTCTTATAAATTATCTACAACATATGACTTTTAATACATATTTTAATACATTTCTGAATAAGATAAATATGAATATATAACATTTTGTTGGCAATCATTACACAGCAGAATAAACTTGTGTAATCTAAAATTACTCCATATCCCATTCAATATAAAAAAATAATTTCACTAGAATAGTTTTTTTTAGAAAGTTCTGTGCTTGTTTAGATACATATTAATGCAGAATGCATGTTGTTCAGGCAGATGCAATCAAGGAATAATATGTTACCGCGGACTAATTTTAATACAAACGTGGAGCAGTTTCAGTTCATTAAAGATTAATTTTGCTCACGTTGATTATATATATACGTTCGCGTCAATCAGATTTTCAATTATGTCGAAACAGTTTGTTGGCTTTATTGTTCGTCAGATTACGGCCGAGTACCGTGGCAATTTAGTATTAAATTTACTTGACTTGGTATTGTGATTTTGGATATTTTGCACGATTCCACTGCACGTTTTATTTATATTTATGTAGTTATTTATATTTATGCTTGCGGGAAGTTGTTAATTGGCAATTTATTTGACAATAAAATAATTTACAATTAAACATGTCAAAAACTGTTTTGACACATACTTGAAAATTATTATTCCGTTATTTTGTTTTCGGTATAAATAAAGTCAATATTTGTTTCCTAAATTTGCATTATTCATGTTTTTCATTGTGTTATAGCGAGTTTGTATTTTATCAATATCGACCCCTACCTTGTTTGATAATTTTCACACAAATGAATGCACTAATATGATCAGCTAACCTACATATTCTACATTTACTACAGCCTACGTTTAGCAAAAAAAAACTAATTATAATTTAATAACTAGATTTGCATATATGAAAACAAGGCGGTCCTTGCTTGATGTCTGGAGTATTGCTCTTTATGCTCTCACTGCTGTTTATGTTTTATTAAATAAACTCCACTGCACTATAAAAACAAATGGTTTGAGCCTTTTGAATCTTTGGCTTGCTCGAGTGTTATCCAAGAATTGCAATACTTTGGTATTAAAATGAGACTGTAAGAAGTATGGATAGTGTGAAGAAGGTTTCAGTGTAAGTAATCATCCCTATGGTATTTGGGTGCATCTACTAATTCTTTTAGGACTTTGTTCAGAAAAATATGTATTTTGTTTATAATGTTTATACCCATACCATTTATCTCCATAGCTTCCATAGCATGACAGATGATAATTCACTGATATTGTTGTCTCTAAGTCAAATGGACCTATCAAGTTATCCAAGGTTTCGCATTAAAACCACGCACAGGATATCAAAATACTGAAGCAAATCAAACCTGGCGAACTTGTATAGTGTCTAAGTGTTATTCTTAATTTTAGCTTAGGCATAATAATTAGAAATACATATATATACATATAATACTATTGAAATTATCTGGTTGCGTTTTCACTGCTGTTCCCAACAGTAATTATTAAAGTATCATTTTATCAGAGAACGTCCATTGGCCCCAATACACTTTTCCACCGGTAGCAATGAAGCAAGTTTTCAATCATCTGGATAGTAAGGTTTTTTTTTTACTGATGTAGTATGACCAGTCATTGCCGAATTTTAATTTGTCTCAACAGAGACATATTATAGATATCGATTATAGATATATAGATTATAACTAGATATTTATCTAAGATGAATTATCCGTTGCTTAGTCTCTAATAAAAGAAAATAAAAGTAGCTAAAAATAGCACTTTTTCAGTGTTTTTACCATTTAATATACTTCACTCTACAATCTCAGTTTGGTTTGATATCGAAGAGTCTTTTCTCATGCCTTGTTATGAGACTCTTAATTTACTCCATGACAATTGGAATCGGAAGGTAACGGTGTAAGTAATTAATTTTATGGCATCTCGGTTAGGGATGCCAAAGAATATCGAAATATCGATTTTTCAATATCAATTTTTGGTTGTAAAATTATAGATATATTTTAAAAGAAATATCGATATTTTTTATTCTCCGATATATTGATATATTTTTTAAATATTTTTTAAATATATCGATATAAATCGATATATCAAAATATGAATATTTTTCTCCTCTGCCGACATCCCTAATCTTGATGGATGCACAGAGCTTCTCAGGACTTTATTCTGAAATACTTGGTTTATTTTTATATTACTTCTCTCAGAAGATCCTCATAATTGAATTCTAACTTATTATGTACGGATAATTTAGATTTTATACCAAATAACCATTACATATTTTATCTTGTAATTGGAGTTCTAGTAGTACATTTTCTATATGTGGTATGTCGTACGTGTAGAGTAGGAAAAGAACACGATTTAAAACACTGCCTTGTGGTACACTTGGATTTGTTTAATTTTAATAGTAAGAAAATGTAAAGTAAAAATCGTGGCGTTGTTTATTATGATTTTCTTCCTTCGGAAAAATCTGTTAAAATATTTATTATCATTTTCGTTTTGATCATCAAGTTTTAATTCCTTCATCATGATAATGCTTCTTACAAGGTATTGATATATCGCAATATTTTCATCAAAAGTTCAAAAGCTCCATCGGAATTTAAATCGTCGAAATAAAATCGCTTTTAGGATATCGTTCTGAGTCGGCTGGGCTTAAATTGACTTTAACCAAGCTTTCAGTGAAGGAGTAAGGGTGAAGAAAAATGTTGCCTAAAAGCATTGTGTCAATTGAAGGCTTAGTCCTAACGGAACAAAAATAATTGAAAGAAATTAATAACTTCTATGCCTTCTACTTCTAAAGTTATTTTTTGATACTAATAGTAAGTTTAAATATGCAGTTAAGGAGAATGTACGTATATTGTAAAAGTTAATTATTATTTTCTTTTTCCAGATAAATATACATTCATTAAGTTTACGTCATCCTTTTTTTACCTATGCTTTCTATTGTTTAGTATCGAGTTTATTTTTTTTTTAAATAAATCTAGAACGACTGTTTTTCGTAACAGTTTTAAGAATACTACCTGACACACATAAATGTAGCATTGTTTGATATTACTTTAGATTAATAACATTGATGTCGTCTCTAACAACCAATAATTAATTATAATTTTTCGTAATACATTTTTAACTTTTTTCAGTTTACATCATCAAAGTAATCTTTATAGGATTTGGTTTCACATACCATTAACCTTTTCAATTTTTTGATATATAGATTTGCATTAGTACATAAATATATATCAGTGAATTATTAGTTTTTTTAAAGTTTATTTAATACCATTTGATTCATCGTTTTTTTTTGTCTGCATCACTCTACATTAACAGTGTTAAAATTCTATTAATATCACTTTTATCCTTTATTATATAAAAATGAATGTTTGTTTGTCCTCGATGCGTGCCTACACCATTGATCCGATTGTAATGAAACATGTTCTAAATCAAGAAATTCTTCCTAAACAAAGAAATTAATTTAAATACACGTAATTTATTTTCAATTTCTATTTTAATTAAAAAAATAATAATAATTAAAAAACTATATTTAAAAGGACATAATCCTCAAACGAAAGTAGATGTTTGGTTGTACCCAATAATTCGGCATAAAATAAAAAAATGTTTGGTTGAATAACTTTTTTATTAAAATGTTTCCATCTGGTGCGTACAAAAATAGGTTAGACGAGTTCCTAAAAAAATAAAATTTCTAATAATTAACAGTACCTTTAATTTTTTTATTAAAGGTTAGAGGTTACAGGTTATGTTATCTAAATTTATGACGTCAAAACCTCGCAATGTTGCCGTATCATCTTTGAGTCTTAGTTCATTTTGGCTCTAATATAAGTACATTCGAATCTATATAAAATAATTCAACAAAATTGTAATCATTTATATATAGTTTATTTTAACATTACAGTACATCCTATGCATATATTATCGAATAATTAATACTATAATTAATTATACAGCTACAATAATTTATTGGTTAGAGTTGTTTTTTTATAATTTTGCCTAGAACATGAACAAATTTTAAACAATCACAAACATAAATTTACCACCCTACCCCAGCAGGATTCGAACCCGCGACTATTGCAACAGTAGGAGACCGTCCCATCTTCCTTAACACTGCGCCACCAAGCCGGCTTATAATTATATTGATTTCTGTTCCACACCACCCATGAGGTAGTGTTCTAGGCGCGTTTTTTACGTTTTGGTATCCTACTGGAGGCCTAATCCACTTAATTAACAATTGTATATCAAAGTAATAGTATCTACTTTCATTAGAGAGCATATTTACCTTTTTATGCTTAGTTCTTGTTTCCTGCGGTGGAGTGTGTCCTTGTCAAGTCATTTTGATATCACTGTATGTTTTATTTCTTTTGCTACTATTTGTGTATACTATTCTTCCTAGCCTGGTTACTGGCGTGACTGGGATCATTTTCCTTGTCAGATTTTACACTCGTACCTAGAACATTCACAAATTTTAAAAAATCACAAACATGAATTTACGACCACGCTCAGCAGTGACTGCGCCACCACGCCGGCTACACTATTCTTGATAAAATTAATAAATGAATTCTCCCTAACGCAGTTGCCATATCTGCAAAACAGTTGTTATTTTTTCCCTTCTCGCACATTTTAACTAAATACTCATGCATATTCTGAACAATTACACAAATATCTAATGGACATAAATCTTTATAATCCCATCAATCAGATCAAAAGTTCATTAATCAAATGATTTCCCGATTTCTTTTTCAATATGTCTGATCGAGGTCATCCAAACCAAAGGTGCTATTAACCTTTCCTGTTTCCAGCATGAAGCACAATATATCTACAATAAATTATTAACAAACGTTATGACTGTTAAAACCTAATCAATTGTTATTCTACGTTTACCTTTTTCCATCAACTTTAGTTGTGTTAACACTACTTTACACTTACTACGTTACTACGTACTTACTACGTTACACTTTTTGTTATTATCTTGCCATGAGTGACCGATACTTTTCAGACTAACAATTCCCTCAAATAATTGCATTAAATTATGTTTATATTGAAAACCCTACTGACTGTTTTTATACATTTCATATATTTGATCTCTAATAGTGCTAACATCAAGCTGATCTTGGTTCGCCACACTCTTCGTGATGGGGCGCCTCCATTATCTCGTTCTTGTTCGAGGTAACTGATTAGAGAGTCTATCTGTTCTGTCTGGCATTTTTAATCAGAGTAGTAATAAGCAGCGATTGAAATTGATCAAAATAAGCAAAGCGTTAAGATAACATTTGCCGGTTTATAACCTCTTATCACTATTGTTTTGAAGAATTTTGCATACGTTTTACAACCGGGCGATTTTGACAGAGTTGTTCGTTTACGTGTGCGAATGTACCAGACAACATTGTATCTCTTTTTAGTTTTAGAATAACATGAGAAGGAAAATATTATCTAATTCTAAAACAAATTTACAAATTGCTACAGGCAATACATTAAACATATGAATGATGTATGTTCACAGCAACTTTGGATATACTGTAGGTTATATTTCACTGTATTATGCGCTTTGTGTTGCGACAGTTAAAACAAGCGATCGGTGAAATGGATGATCTTTCAGATATCGAAATATGGCAAATTTTTTGTGCTTTGTTAGCGAGAGTGTCTGTGATGAAAACAGCTGAGTTGTTTAATATTTCACGAACGACAGTATCTGCTATAATCAGCATCCATAAAACCATCGGCGAAGAGAAATAGTAGGCGAAACCCAAAGTTATCTAACAGAAAGCCACGAATATTAAAAAGGGTTGTGGCTAGACAAAATAAATCTATCAAGGAAAAAATGACAGCAAAACTCAACAAAATAGTACAGCGGCAGCTCCAGAAAGTAAAGCGGAAGCTCATTGCGATTTGTAAAGATGTAGTACAAAGATCATAAAACTGACATTTGATAATTGGAAAAAAGTGATGTGAATATGAATCATCATTTACATTGCTTCCTATAAACGGCCCGATCTATGTATGGAGGGCCATTTACATCACTGGCCAGATTAGTGCAAATGCATTCTTGATATAATCAGTCATGATAATTTTACAATGAGAGGCATATTGCTGCTAAACACTTTCTCATATTCCAAGGTGATAATGTATCTATGCACACAGCCATAAAACTCAGTCTTGGTTTGAGAAGCATCAAATATCATCAAGCATCACCTAGGGCTACTGCAATCACCAGACATGAACATAATAGAACCGTTATGGGGAGTTTTTTAGTAGAGAGTGAAGGGTAGATTTCCATCTTCAGCATCATTAGAACTATTCAGACACTCTAAGAATCTATTCCACGAAGAAATGCAGCTGTCTTAAAAGCTAATGGTGACTCAGACTAATCCCTTATCTTATATATAAAAATGAATCGCAAAATATGTTCCTAAGCGCATAACTCAACAACGCCTGGACCAATTTGGCCAAATCTTTTTTTAAAATGTTCGTTGAAGTTCAGGGATGGTTTTTACGGCGAGAAAAATTAGAATTATTGCTGGAAAAACCCTAAAAATAGCCCTTTTTGTTTGAATTTGTTTCGTGTATCAGTTGACAATTCATCTGTCATCTGTCAAAAGTCATCTGTAACAGACAACTTTTTTTTTTTAAATTTGATATGACTTGAACTCAAATCCTTTTAAGCCGTACGAATTGTTTTATTTATTTAAAATTTGAATTAAATTTTAAACAAATAAAAAATTTTAAATAAATAAAACAATTCGTACGGATTAAAAGGATTTGAGTTCAAGTCATATCAAATTTAAAAAAAAAAAGTTGTCTGTTACAGATGACTTTTGACAGATGACAGATGAATTGTCAAGTGATACACGAAACAAATTCGTATATCGTGTTTTGTGCAGAGTGTTTAGTTAGTTAGTGTTTGTTTAGTTCGTGATTAGTGAAAAAATAATTTATATTTGATATGCCTCCTATAAGACGAAGCAATTTAGGTAGAAGAACCAGAAATGCTATAAACCAAGCTAATTACCGATCTAATCGTACTGCACAAGAACGTGACGACGGAAATGAACGTGAAAGAATTCGGATATCACAAACGCGTGAAGCGCGAGCGCGACATTCAACTAATAATCGCGCAAGTTTGAATCCAGCTGCTTTCAGTTACGATGTGTCAATTGACTACAGTAACTACCAATGTGTTGTTATTGGTTCTATGAACTTGGTTTGCTCACACTGTAAGGCATTAAAATACAAAAACGAAGCCAATGGATTGTGTTGCGCAAATGGTAAAGTGAAATTGATACAATTGGATCCACCACCAGAACCATTGTACTCATTGGTTTCAGGAATAGGAACAGATTCTATACACTTTTTTGACACATATTCAACAATATAACAATTGCTTTCAAATGACTTCATTTGGGGCAACAAATGCAGTTCGGGAAAATTTTATGCCAACTTTCAAGGTATGTATTATAGCAGTTACTCATAATTATTTTAGCGAACAAAATTTTCTGTCACCAAAGTTAAGATGTGTTACTAATCTTCAATTTCTTAATCATTACGAAATATATCACTTAGTCATCATATTATATGGTGATTCAGTTTCAGTGACACTTTTATTATATTTTATATTTGATAGATATTAGTTAAAACTAAATATATACTTTTTAAGATCAAATATTATTTAAGTTTGATCATTGACAATCCATTAATTTATACCACACCATAATATTTTTTTTATTTACAGATACAAGGGCAAATATATCACAGAGCAGGTTCACTGTTACCAGTGTCAGATAGCGACAACAAATTCCTGCAAATTTATTTTATGGGCAATTCACCACAAGAAATTGATCTGCGTTGTGCACATAACAATTTAGTAAAAAGGTCTATTGTAGAACAATTACAAACTTTATTTCATCAACACAATCAATTGATTATATTGTTTAAAACTGCCCTGGATCTGATGCCATCCGATAATCACAAAATTGTAATCAGAGCTGATAAAACACCTGCAGGTCAACATACAAGACGTTTTAATGCACCAACTATTGATGAAGTTGCTATCGTTGTAGTTGGAGAAAACTTGGAATCCCGTGATATTGTTTTACATCGTCGTTTTCAATTACAACCTATAAAGGAAACACACCGCTCATATGATGCACTGCAATATCCCATTATATTTTGGCAAGGTGAAGATGGCTACGATTTATCAATAAAAATGATAAATCCCATTACAGGTAACTAAAATATTAGTTTAGCTATGGCGATAATATCTCAGTCACTATATTATGTATTTTAATTTTATATTTGAATGTTATTAAAACAAAATCTGTTTACAGGTTCTGAAACCAACAAAAAAGTCAGTTCAATGAACTATTATTCATACCGCCTAATGATTCGGGAAAATGCAGATAATCACATATTGAAATGTCGGCGATTATATCACAAATATGTTGATGACATGTATGTTAAAATTGAAACGGAGAGATTAACATTCATCAGGTTGAATCAAACCAAACTCCGATCTGAAGAGTATATTCACCTTCGAGATGCGATTAATACTGATGGAAATGCACAGAATGTCGGTCGGATGACTATTCTTCCAGCAACATACATCGGAAGCCCTCGGCATATGCACGAATATGCTCAAGATGCCATGTCGTATGTTCGTCATTATGGTACAGCAGATTTGTTCATCACATTTACATGCAATCCGCAATGGATAGAAATTAAGCAGGAGTTATTACCTGGGAAATCATCCATTGATCGTCATGATATTACAGCCAGAGTCTTTAGACAAAAGTTGAAATCTTTAATGAATTTCATCGTAAAACATAATGTGTTTGGTGAGACACGCTGCTGGATGTATTCTGTGGAGTGGCAGAAACGAGGATTGCCACATGCACACATTTTGATTTGGTTGGTTGAAAAGATAAGGCCAAATGAAGTTGATGCAGTGATATCAGCTGAAATCCCTAATGTACAAGTAGATCCTGGATTGCATGAGGTAGTTATCAAAAACATGATACATGGTCCCTGTGGAACTCTTAATCAAAATTCACCGTGTATGATGGATGGTAAATGTTCAAAACGATATCCACGGACATTAATATCGGAAACAATTACTGGTAATGACGGTTATCCACTGTATCGTCGCAGATCGACAGCAGACAATGGAAAATCAACAATTGTGAAATTAAATTAACAAGATATTGAAATAGATAATCGTTGGATTGTTCCATATTCACCCATTTTATCAAAGACATTCAAAGCACACATCAACGTTGAATCTTGCCATTCAGTGAAATCGATTAAATACATTTGCAAATATGTAACCAAAGGGAGTGATATGGCTGTGATTGGAATTGGTGCAGGGAATTCTAATGATGAAGTTACCCAATACCAAATGGGCCGCTATGTCAGTAGTAATGAAGCAGTTTGGCGAATATTTTCTTTTCCTATTCATGAGAGACACCCTTCTGTTGTTCACTTAGCTGTGCATTTAGAAAATGGACAAAGAGTGTATTTTACAGCACAGAACGCAGTACAAAGAGCTGCTCAGCCACCATCTACTACATTAACCAGTTTTTTTGAGACATGCCAAAACGATGATTTCGCACAAACATTGCTATATTCTGAAATGCCAAAATATTATACCTGGAATCAATCCTCAAGGAGATTTATACGACGGAAACAAGGAAAACCAGTTCCAGGATATACAGATGTATATTCCACCGATGCGATTGGCCGGATTTATTCAGTACATCCAAGCAATGATGAATGTTTTTATTTACGACTGCTATTAGTCAATGTACGTGGCCCAACATCATTCTAATAGTTAGGAAATGTTGATGATGAATTGTGTGGATCCTACAGAGAAGCCTGTCAACGTTTGCAATTGCTTGAAAATAACGCTCATTGGGATCAAACTCTCAATGATGCTGTAATATCATCACACGCTCATCAAGTACGAACATTGTTTTCTATAATCATATCTACATGCTTCCCATCAAACCCAATTGATTTGTGGATCAAGTACAAAGATTATATGTGTGATGATATTTTGTATCAAATACGGAATAGAATGGGAAATCCAAATATACAAATCAGTGAAGAAATTTACAATGAAGCATTGATTTCAATTGAGGACATGTGCTTGATAATGTCAAACAAACTATTAATTCAATTAGGCCTGACCGCGCCCAATCGTCCAATGCATGACGCTTTTAACCAAGAGTTGCATCGAGAAAGACTGTATGATCTCAACGCTTTGAAAGAATAAATTCAAACAAATCTTCCACTGTTAAATGAACAACAGAAGTATGTATTTGAAACTCTTATGAAAGTAACAAATGATGAAACTGGAGGGATTTATTTCTTAGATGCACCTGGTGGTACAGGAAAAACTTTTTTTATTTCATTAATATTAGCAACAATTCGCTCACAAAATAAAATTGCACTTGCACTCGCTTCGTCGGGAATCGCAGCAACTTTGCTTGAAGGTGGTCGAACAGCCCATTCAGCACTAAAATTGCCATTAAATATGCAAAGCAATGAAACTCCAACCTGCAACGTTTCGAAGAACTCTGCAATGGCAAAGGTTTTGCAGCAATGTAAATTGATTGTTTGGGATGAATGCACGATGGCACATAAAAAATCTTTGGAGGCTTTAGACAGAACCTTAAAAGATCTACGTAGCAATAATAACCGATTTGGTGGTGCAATGATTTTATTAGCAGGAGATTTTCGTCAAACATTGCCAGTGATTCCACGATCAACGCCAGCTGATGAACTCAATGCATGTCTAAAGTCCTCCAATTTGTGGAAACATGTTAAAGTACTTCATTTAAGGAAGAATATGCGTGTCGAGTTGCAAAATGACCAATCTGGAAACATATTCTCTAAACAACTCATTGACATTGGTAATGGCAAATTTCCTATAGACATGTTGACGGCTTGCTTTTGCTATGACTATAAACAAGTCCCAGGGGCAATCATTAAGTGTTTGTGGTATTAATCTAGAAAACCCATGTTTCTCACATGGTCAATTGTATGTTGCCTGTTCCCGTGTTGGAAAACCATCAGATTTGTTTATCTATGCGCCAGGTAATCAAACAAAAAACATCGTATACCACAAAGCAATATAATGATAATAATAATAATAATTATGATTCACATGATTAACAATAAAGCGATTACTTACTTTTCAATCCTTATATATGTTTTATTTAATTATTTTTTATTCACAACGCCCTATCACCAGGGTGATGGTTCTGTTCAGGAGAATTTTTTAAAATACGTAGGCACAAAAACTGCCACATTACAAATCTTTTTGACAGGACGAAGTCTGTCGGGTCAGCTAGTATATAAATAAATATTGTGTATATGTCAAGTGTTCACATTATTTTGTCCTTTCTCTGCATATAAAAACCACATCCGACTCAGATCCGACGAGATACAGGTACTATGTTAACTCATTTAAAAAATACAAACATATAAATAAAGAAAGCAAACAGTTGTTAATACAATAATGTAAATATTATAGTTATTACATGTAAATATTTTATTATTTATAATATTTATCTGAATAATTAAGTTGAAAATAACTCTCAATTTGAAAATACTTTTAGTCATTATTACAAGTGATATTAGATTGTTATTCTTTTAAGTACTTTAAATATTAATTTAAAGTATTTAATTCCGTATAGATTTCCACTATTAATTATTAACGGATTCTACATCTACCGTTGCAAATAACAATAATCGGAAGTGTGTAAGCGGTACATATGGTTCTTCCACTTGAAAAGTCCCGTATCAGTCTCCATTTTGGTTCTCGACGTCTATTGTGGCCACATTCTATTCACCCTAACTATCTAACACGTTGTGTTTCTGAATGAAATGCAAGAGCAATCGGCTTACGGTTTCGCTCCTCTGATGAATATGGAGATTAGTTAGTACGCTAAATTTGTTCCGAATATGGGGAATTTGGTTATATTTCCAGTGTAATATAAAACCTAAATTTAGTATACATTTTTCAGAATGTATTGTAACTAACTATTGTTAGTATTTTTTGCCTGATTTAGAAAAATATAGTTTTATGGGTGTTAAACATTTTAAACATATTTATTGTTATAGTTATTAAGGGTGGCCAATTTTTATGTATATAAGATCTGCGGATCTATTTTTTTGTCTTAAATCTCTATCGCGATCGACTTGTTTTCGTAAGCGTAATTAAAGGGGGAAGAAGGTGTGTGAAATGTATTCTATGTTTATACACTGTCTTTTAGTATAATGTGGGTTTCAACAAGGTATAGATAGAGAAGTAAAATTTATGTTCTAAACTATTTATTTTTAAAATCATTTATTTAGTTTTCGAGATATAGGCTTATAACGAAAACAAGTTTCTAAACAAATCTGATAGCACTATTCCGTATATACCGTACCTAATTTGATAGTCCAACACTTTTTCAAGGTAGATTTAAACTAACTTAAAATGCAATTTATTTTTCTTATCAACAGCAGCGTATCATTTATACCATTTTTTCTTATACAGGAGAAAATTTGAAATGGCATTTTTCATCAATTTATGTGGTAGCCAATTTTGCCCATTGTGGATATTTCTCATCGCATGCAAAGGCCTGAAAACAGTTCATTCATCAAATTATAAGCTTTTTGACTATTTTTCGGGGAATTTGAGAATTTTTATCGTCTGCTGTCTTGCAACTTGTTGTCTTCGAACGTCCTTCAGTTTTCCAAGCCGTCCTTTTGTCATCAAAATCGCCATTCTTAAATTGTTTAAACCATAGCCCATAATTGGAATATGACGGAAAAGCATTTTCAAAAGTCTCTGAGTGTTTTTCGCAAGTGTTTGAGGGGCTACGACAGCAGATTGGTTCAACAAAATCAAACAACCAATATATAATGGGTGTCGAAAATGCAATTTTGTAGGTTCTATGATTGGCGTCTGAATACACCGAATAACTCAATAATAATATTAAATGAAGAACTGTCGTTTTATTACGATAAATGTTAAATGCGACGAATTTAATAGTTATGAACGACCAAGGTGTTAATAAATGTTGACGTAGATTGATAAGGGATGAAACCCTAATATGATTTCAATATGGCATAAGCAGTATACTTATACAGTTGATATTCGGCCACACTTTCAGTTTATTATTATAATTAACCGTATTAGTTTTTAACTTAAAATTAGTATTAGAGTATATAAAGATGCAAAAGTGATATAAAATTCGAAACACTTAATTTTATAAGATGTATGAGCATATTAAGCTTTTTCGTGAAACTTTACTATTGATAAACTTTTCCAGAACTTGCCTCTTAGTACTTGAGGATAAATTATCAGCTATTTATTACCGATCCGTTCTGTAATCTATATACATGCTTTAATATATAGAGGTATTATAAATTATGTTCTATATGTTAAGAATAGTATCTAAATAATATATAAACTTAGTGGGCTTTAAATATAATTGAGCTAATAAATATTTTCAGATTTCTCGCTCATTGATAAAGATGTGATAAAACATAAAATTTGGTAATAAATATATATTATCAATTGATGTTATGAAGTGAACATAAATAGAATTCACAAAATGCTTTTTAAATATTTTCAAAATATTTAACAATTAAGTTCAAAAGAAATAGACAACAATTTAAGTTCTAATCCACTCATTCTCTGAAAATTATTTCTTTCCGGTTGTTCATAATAAAAGTTACAGGGTCAAATCCTGTAAAAACAATGGAAATTTCGGCCATGGAACTAAACACGTTCTCCCTTTATTTCTACCATATATCTGACCAATTATTGCATCTTATTATTATCATTTTGGTGAATTTTGAATCATTCATCCTGATCGATGTTCATCTTCGCGAATTTACAATCACAGAATCATTTAAGAAATATACAATCCAATTGTAATCGTAGCAAAACATTATGAACTTTATACAACAAGGCTTTAATTATATTTGATTTTCATCCATATTAATTTTCACTCATCAGTTTACATCCAAATCAATCTATTTGAAATATGAGTGTTTAACCATCGTTAGAAACTTTATTCCATGTTATTAATTGAAAAAGATGTTTGCTTATATCGACAATAAAAACGTAATTATATTATTGATTAACGAGTCATAATGCTTACTAAAATCAAGCCATTTTCTGTTCTGAAAGAGACATATCCTTTTTAATAAAAATTACTATAGCCAAAAGAAAAAGCGAAAAAAGAAAAAGAAGCCAGAAAGAAAAGAAAAGGGATTGTGATCATTTTTAAGAATAAAATTATTTGAGATTAGGACCAGGGACAATTGCGTCATCTACTTGATGTTAATTAAAGTTAATTAAAGACATTTCCTAAAAATATGAAAAGAAAACTCAATACTGAAATAATATAACCATTATTATGTAACGATAAAAATAATACAATGCGTAAAATAAATAATAACGTATAGGTAGCTGAATAAGAATTTGTGATAATTTATGTTAATACAAGAGTATCTAAACTAAGTAACAAATATGATTGTGGCATCTGAAGAATCAATATATGAAATAATTTCCTAAGATTAGGCAATTTTATTTTCCAATAGTCTACAGCGTAACAACTGAGCTATTGTAATCTACATTTGATAGGTGGACATACAATACTGCAAACTTCTATACAAATTCCCGTATCTTAAGTTCAAAACAATTTCAGTCTACTTTTGGTAGCGTAATCTACGAACTAGCAGTATTTTTCAAAACATGGATGTGTTATAATTCCATTCATTTATGGCTTGAGGATTTCAGTCCATAGTTGCAAACTTACAACATGAACTGCGTTAAAAGTATCGAACTCAAGTAAATAAATGCTTCGAGTGTCTGCGGAACGATTACCCAAGATGTTTATTTTCTTAATAAACTGATTACTTTCGTGATAAGTAAATTTATTTCGGCTAATTGAGTGAATTTAAAAGGTGACAGACTTTTAATATCCCAGGAAACCTACCGACTATACCAGTCATTAAACGTATAGGATTTAAAAACAGACATTATTAATTTACATTAAAATTATTTTATATGAACGGAATGAAGAGGCAAGTTATTGAACCGAAATCGCAGATAACACTGCTTTCCAGTTTTATTCTAGTCTAAAGGAGAAATTTACATCCGGAGATAATTACATAGATTAGTAAGTGAAATTAGTCGAAGAATTAGGCACTAATTAATGATATATAGGCCACTTTGATCAATGACCATAACCCTTTTAGTATTTTTCGAATCACTAAACATGTATTTGGTTGTCGTAATGGAAGACATTGAAATTGATGTTTTTGTTTTCAAAATTCCATTTCAATTCAACTCCATTTCAAACCAAACTCTTAGCTTCTTTGACAGTAATGAGGGATTTGCTACGTTTTTGAAGCTGGACGTCAGCAATGATCCTTTTCCTGCATTGTTGTAGTATTCATTTCGAAAACCGCTCTATTTAGTTTCCTTGCAGAATCTATTTACATATGGAAATTCGGTCCATTAAAATTTACACTGTTAATTCATGCGGAACCCAAGTGTTCGATATTCTGTAACGATGACCTCAATATACTTTAAAATGTTATTGAGTTTTACAAAGATTTGATTGCCATGGCACACAATTTTCGATAAGCCTGCGCTGTATTTCTTTCTGTACCGTATTCTGTTTAAAGTATCCTAGATTCAAAATAACCCTTATAACAAGTGACAAATACATTTAATTTTAATTTTAGGTATTATATGGACTTTAATCTTTCAAAGTCAGTATACTATCGATCTATTAAATTCTTAACATATGTTTTCTCCCTCCTATTTCGCCAATTTCAACCACAATCACAACAGATATAGTAGATAGCAGATCCCCTTTATGGTTAAGGGGTACCTAATACATCTTCATGCGTGATTTCAATATAACTTTGATAGTGTTTTTGTTTAGCACCCTTCCGATGTATTCTTCCCTGATGAAACGGGGGACTGCGAGAAAAGCTTTTTCGTTTGTATCTTCTTCTGTTTCCTTTTTCATGACGGATAATGTTTAGGATAGGTTACGGAGCCGAAAGTAATCGGCCTATCTGTGAAGATTTCTCGTACATCTAATGACCTAACTGGCTAAAATATTTAAAATCATAAAAAATATAAAAATGCTTAATGTAATTTCGGGAATATTTTGGGTATCCTTTCTGAATTGGATATTTAATGTGAAAATGAGGCAAATCAGTAAGATGTCTTCTACGCATCTAAACCCGGTAAAAGGTTTTAGTCGAGTAGGGCCTAGCACCTTGTGCTCAAAACGGTCCATAAAGATTCACATCATAAAGCAGCATCTACTTTTTCCTAGAATGTTACAGAAACTTAAAATATGCAGATAAGAGGTGTGTTTTATGAGAGGGAAGACGTTGCTTGGTATGATGCTTGGTTGAGGAAAAATTGATCGCATTTTTTTCAATCCAGTATAACATAGACATATAGTTATAGAGTTGATATTAGCCACAAAAATATTTTCTTATCACAATTAACTGCATAGGTTTATTAAATGTATAGGGGAACATTAATAGTTCATTACACTATTTATTATTACTATTATTGTTACGGATGTTTGTCATAAGACTACGGGCCCTTTTTAAGAAATTAAATCGCATTTTGTAACAAGTAAAATGGACACCAAATAATCATCACATTTTCTGAATTTTCTATCCTCAATTTCCATCAGTATCTTCTTTTCCAATCTAGGATGTAATGCAAATTATCTACCAGATTACCTCATAACATGTTTATTTTAATATATGTATTATATCGTTGTTGTTCAATTAAATTATTTTTAACTTAATTCTCCATTACTTTTTGAATTAATCATCAGTTATCTAGAATGGCTCTCTAATCTGCAATTTTACTAGTTTTTTAAGGATTTTTAAATAATATTGATTGTTTGTCCAGCATCTGAACTTTTATTTAAATTGTACAAAATCCAATTCATACAGTATATAAAACATGATATGTTCTCGTCAGCTCAACAATATAATCGCAGTTTAAAGAAAAATAATTGAAACAAATAATACAAAGAAGCGGTTTTCATTTATAGGATGGATTTCCGATTACTGCACAAACTTGATAAAAGGGTTAAAAACAAAAACAACTGGGATATTTCGGTCATGTTATCTGAGAAATCTTATAGTTTTCTGATATTACTGTAATTCTATTAGTTCTCATAAAATAAAAAATAATGAAATATTTGAACATTATAAATACATTATTAAATTAATTGACTGTAAAAATCCTCAAAATATTATAAAAATATATTTTGTTGTATTAAAAGCTTGCAGGTATCATCTTTTCACTTTAAAAAGGTATTTATCGAAAAAAAATTGGTACAGTATATACTAATGAAAATAACAGATCAATTGAAAAGTCCCCGGTCTGACACATAGATGGCGCTACTAGAATTAAATCCATATGTTTTTTCGTTAGCCCTAATCCTCAAAATGCGTGTATAAATGTGACAGCTCTCGGATAATTAGTTTGCGAATTATAGCATATTGAGTGAAGCAACTTTTATTACTGTGAAAAAAAATTTATAAAAAGGAAATAAGCCTGTTGATAAAATATTGCTTTTTGAAGGGAACAAATACAGTTGAAGCGAGAGTTGAGCAAGCAAGTTGAGGCTTGATGCCGAGTTTCCGGACACTACCCCTATAAAATCAACCATCAAAGATTGGTATGCTAAGTTTAGACGTGGGGAAATAAGCACCGAAGACGGTGAACGCAGTGGACGCCCAAAAGAGCTTGTTACCGACGAAACCATTAAAAAAAACAAAATGATTTTGAATGACCGTTAATTGAAATTGAATGAAATAGCAAACATTCTAAAGATATCAGCTGAACGTGTACCATATTATTCGCGAATATTTGGGTATGAGGAAGCTCTGTGCAAAGTGGGTGCCACGCGAGCTCACTTTTGACCAAAAACAACGACAAGTTGATGATTCGGAGCAGGGTTTGAAGATGATTAAGCATAACAAACCCGAGTTTTTGCGTCGATATATGGCAATGGATAAAACATGGCTCCATCATTTCACTCCGAAGTCCAACCGACAGTCATCCGAGGTGACTGCACACGATGAACCCGCTCCAAAGCGTGGAAAAACGCAACAGTCGGCTAACAAGTTTATGACGCCTGTATTTTGGGATGCGCATGGATTAATTTTCATTGACTACCTTGAAAAAAGGAAGGACCACCAACAGCGACTATTACATAGCGTTATTGGATCGTTTGAAGGACGAAATCGCCGAAAAACGGTCGCATTTGAAGAAGCATTTTGAGTGCTTCGCCAAGACAATGCACCGTGTCACAAGTCAGTGAAAACGATGGCAAAAATCCATGAATTTGGCTGGGAATTGCTTCCTCATCCACCGTGTTCTCCAGATCTGACCTCCAGCGACTATTTCCTGTTCTCAGATGCCAAAAGAACACTCGATGGGAAGAAATTTTCGTCGAATGAAGAGGTTATCGCCGAAACTGAGGCCTATTTTGAAGCAAAGGACAAATCGTACTACAAAAATGGTATCGAAAAGTTGGAGGGTCGCTATAATCAGTATATCACCCTTGAAGGGAATTATGTTGAATAATAAAAACTAATTTTGCCAAAAAAATGTGTTTTACTATGGTAGGCTGAGGACTTTTCAATTGACCTGTTAACTTTCATCATTTTCTGCCATTTTGTTTTTCATTTTTATACCGTGTTGGAAAAAATGATGTTGATTTAGCAGATATTTGAATTGGAGCTATATTTGGATTTTTTTCAAAGAATATAATTGATAAAATTAGATTCATCACCTGCTAAGATGTCTGAAAATCCTTTGAAAGTTTGTGCTGGTTATTCGTCCTGGTATAGGTTTTGCACATCGGTGTTGTGTTTTCTCCTCTAGGCCATATTGATTTTTGACATCAAAATAACCAACTCGAAGTCAATGAAATTAACCCTACAATTGATATATGATGGAACAGTATCATGATAAGTTGATAAAAGACTATTTCATGGGCTTCGTTAACAGATTTCTTTAAATCCAAAAAAAGGCAATGAATGTCAAAAATTTAATTTTTAATATTCCATGTTTAGAGTCCGTATACACCGAGTACCTTTAGAATGTTTATTGGAGAACTATTATTTTATATAGAGAAACTTGAAAATCATCTAATTTAACACTTATTTGTACGTTGTTTACAACATTTTTGCATTGACACTTCATATTTTCATCAATATAGCATTTTACTATTTTCATTGTAGTTTTATTATTGTTTCATGCAATATACTAAATAATAATTCAATTTAATTTGAATAATATCTGTTACATGTTTATCCTTATGAATAAAATTTCCCTTGTCGGAATACTATTTAATACATTTTAAGTCATCAAAAATGAGCTAATTTATGGTAATGTGCTAATTAAAGCTGTTATTGAAATAAATTTAAAAGGGAAACACACATCAAGTTAATTTGTAGCATGTAAGTTAATGAGATTCAATTCTATTGAATTATATATATTTGAGTAAATCGAATTATTTATTCTACAAATAAGTGAAATTTGATTATCATCATTGTATGATAACCCTCTCGAAAGCGTCCAATTTTACAATCTAAGTAGAATAAAAGTTTCTGTACCACAAGCTGTGCGCGACAATTTTATTATATCGCAAAAACCGTCACGTTTCGTCATTCTATTCCCTCCCCTAATCGTTTACCATCCTAAATCTCCGCCAAAAACTCTCTCTTCATATCGGAATTTCCAACAAAATACATATGTCGGCGAAGCATTTCGTAATCCACCGACGTTTAGCGTCGATTTGCGAAATGGAGATTTTTCCGCTATCCAGTACACATATAGCGATAAGCAATGCCTGATGATGCATGACATATCCGTTATGTACCTTTACGTACCAATAAAAACAGCTAAGATAAATATAAAACGGTTTCTGATGATTTAGATTTTTGACCATGTCTCTCAATTTTAGCTTCTATTCTTTCTAAATGAAATATTTATTTTTCGATAAAAAAGCGTTTCATTTCTCAACATAAATTCTTTTTAACTAAATACATTTAGTACTGCATTTTTCTAATTTTTCCAAATAATAGGTTTTCTCAGGGCCTTAAACTAGTGGACGACAAACTTGGCTTTAACCGTTTTAATTGCTCCTTGGCATGTGATGTTTTGTGGTGTATACATGTCTTGAAACAGTTAAATATATTTGAATTGCGTCTTAATGTCGCCAAATTCATCTTTGAATAAGTTACACGGTTCGAGTTCGAGTAGTTATTCCCTCCCCGTTGAGATGCACACAGCTACAGCCTCAGTCACCTCATGTAATTTCATTCTTTATTTCATCTCATTCACAGTATGAGGAGTTTTACAGACGACCTGATGCTTCGGCGTCACTTGTACTAGTACGACTAAGAAAACCACTTCTTAACCATCGGAATTGATGGTGTAAAGTTCGCATAGTACTTATCAAGCTTTTCATGTTTCTTTGCGATGTGTATTTATACAAAAATAATGTATAATCAGCACCGAGAATTACTTTTCTTAATCAATTAAAAGTTATTTTTGATTTTTGAAAATATTTGAGAAGTAGTCTGCTGTCAAAGACCGTGAGACTCAAACTAAATGATGCAGGTTGCTCAAAATCTCATAGTAATAGATTTCATTTGAGTGTAGCAGTAAAACAGTTAAAGTTACTAAAAAGCGGTCTTATGAATTACGAATTTTGTTTAAATTCACACACTAAGTACTCTTCAGCACGCTGATTATGAAAATGTTCACCAAATTGAATAATATCTTATAGTTTCCAAGTGACACGTTATCGAACATTTACTTATTTTAACTGTACATTGCGTTTTTCGTTATTCGACAAAATTGAAAATTGGTATTATGAATTACATATTTTGTTCTAATTCAAATTCGGAGATTTATAAAAATTACTGATTTATACAACTGCCCCCGTAACTAATTGATACCCGCCCATTTGGCTGAGTACAGGATAAAAATTGGTTCTCTAATGTGGGTATAAAATATGAACAATATCCTTAATTTCATTCGAAACGATGGATTGACTCGAAACTTGGTATTTAAAATATGGTAGTTATCAGTGAGTTAGTCATTACACGTTACTATTTAATGTGTTGCGTTCTCATTATCTTTCATAGCGTGTCACCAATATACTTAAACCATAAAAAAATAATATAACCTCATCTTTACTTAAGATAATTATTGAATATAACCCTAAACTATATAATTATGTTATTATATATTATACAACTTCTCGATGTATAACATTCTTCGTTCGTTTTTTTTCTGGTTGAAGAATTGGGAATATACATCAGCCATTTTCAAACTCTGCCTGAAGTTCTGTTTTCACCTGAAGTCTGGTGGCATAACTAAGGTGGGTTTAAATTACTCAGTACTATTAATGGTGTTCATCTATTAGAGTATCCAGAAAATTCATTCAGTTGTAGCTAGCAGAAAAGCTTTAATACTATCAATGCATTCATTTGTCAGAGTCAGAATAACATTTTCCTTCAAACATGAGAAAATATTTAAAATAGCATTTTGAATATTTGAATATATCCTCTCAGTTAACGTGACCAGGTACTTATTTATATCTATATTATATAAATATTTTAATTGCCTATATCAAGCAACAATTATATTAGGAAAATTATGTTGGTCTTAAATTATCTTGAAGATGGAGAACATGTTAAGTCTCTCTAATGATAAAATTTCTAAATGGGGTCATAAATTATTAAAATTGAATTAATTTTTGTTAAATTTAGTTAATTTTGCAGAAGACGAACAATAAATTTCTGTGTAATTATCTTACTCTATTAAAAGAAATATCTCCACCAATCTGTTATCAGTGCTGATAACTATTATCAAACTCAGCTAACACAACAATACAGAATATACAAATGGCTGTTGATAGATCTTGTTCTGAAATTAGTTCATTATGCTTAGTACTTGATTCTATCTTTTTGACCCTGATTTGTACACTGGTCCCTACATCGATACTGGAATGAAACTACTTGATTATTCAATTATATATCCAAATTATATATTTTGTTTTTTCTTCAAGCCTTCATGTTATGGCATTTATAAGAATCGTCCTTATCTTGATGGAGCCTCAGCAGAATTATATCTGGTATTATCAGGTCTTTTTACTTCTGTTCTCTAAACTGATTGTGATAGTCGACGAGGTTCTATCTATAACGCAAGGGGATAAATGGCGGATATAATGGCAATAATACAAATAAAAAACAATATAGTATTAACAATCTATAAATTACGTATAAGTCTATTGGCTAATAGGATATATTCACAAGGTTTAGGTAAAAATAATAACTAATTTTATAATTAACATACTTATACTGTGCTAGAAAAAAAATTATTTGTTGGATTATTTTAATCGCCAGTCATCATTTCCATGAATTCTAAAACAGAGAAATATAATTAAAATAGTTTAATAAAATAATTTTGAATTACCCTCGTACCGTCAAAATCAACAGTTCCTGATGCGTCTGTATCAATTTCAGCGATCATTTCATTTAACTGATCGTTGGTGAGTTGATCATCTAAGGCCGCCAATATTTCTCTCAAACTTGAAGTTGGTATATATCCATTACCTAAATTAAATTTAATATATTACTCACATTATATTATTAGAGATATTTGAGAATTATCTTTGACAAACATTATAGGAATCACAAGCAATTTTCCAGTTTCGCCAAGAATTCAAATGTTCGTGGAAAATTAAAGGCAATTAGTAAAGAATATTGTTTTGAATAATTTCAGTTTTTAACAAGTTGGTGATATTGAAATCAAAGTTCCTAAACTGATCAATTTGTAATTTTTAATACAACAGAAACAGCTCTACAGAAACTTTTCAATCGAAGAAATAGAAAGTTCCAAGCCAAAACGAGCTATTTGTTATTTCAAAAATTTGTTTGATACTTTGTTGCATTATTCTGTTTACAACTGTCAAGGTTCAACTCAAAAAATCTATTTAAATTCATATTATATTACAAGAGACTTCAATAACAAAATTAAATATCTAGTTCTACTTGACATGTAATATGTAACCTAAAAAAATGTTTGGTTGTATAACCTGTTTAGTGAATTTTGTTAATGTTTGTCCTTCCGGCTGTTCCGTTACTTATATAAATAAGCCAAGTAGCTTTCTAACATATAAGGAAAAACTGGCCAAATTTAAGGCCAGTACTCCATATTTATATATACGTTTAACAATAACTAAAAAATGTATGTCTAATGGTTCCTATGCTAAGTAAAATATTGAAATCAAATTATTTTAAAAATAAAAAATCGGAGATTAAAATTATTGGAATTGGCAATGGATGGACAGAACGATTCTAAAAATTGTTTATGTGAACACTTAGTAAACTAATGTGAACTGAACGAATGTTAATAATATTTAAATGAATTTTAAAAAGTTATCCTTAAAATTATATATCAGTTTAATAATTGACGATCTTAGTGAGATAACTTACAAGATGTTGAGAATGCGAAATTAGACAGTAGGATAGACAGGTGGATGTTGTGTGAATAGAAAACAACGTATTAACAAATAATGATATTTGTTATCTATGACATGTTCTGAAAATCCAATACTCTAATAAAAACTTACAAATGTCTAATGAAATTGTTATATTTGTTAGCGTCATTATAAGAAAACTAGAACTTATAAAAAATAATTAGGTAAATAAGTTTAATATCAGCCACGTAAAAAACATAGTATTTAACATATTATACGATCTTTTTCTTATTTTTTATTTTACGTAGCAGTACAACGCATGCCGAGTACATCCAGTATTTAATGTAAATCACTTCCTTCACAATCACTAAATCACGTATTCTTATATTAAAGAATATCAGCTACTTATGAAGAAAATATGTTTAACATTATGTTCATCTAGGTATTAAAAGGACAGAAACAACCAAAAATATGTACGTGTGTTAAGTGAAACTAGTATATAGTTATTCTATAAGTAATATAGAGTTAACATAAACTGATTTTTCTGAACGCATTAATCGACCTGTTTATAGGCAACTAAATATGGTCTTATTTATTGATTCAATGAAGTAAATATTTTGTTTGCCTGAAGTATAATTTTTGTTTGGGTTTAATATTTTTTAAAGTAAAATATATATAAACATATTTTAGGCGTGTTTTTTTCAAGATAAGCTTAACACAATTTCGATGTTAACTTCGAAAGCTGCTTAGGAGACGTATTCAATATATTATAAAAATCATATCCATCATCGGATTTGCTATTTTAGGATTTGGATATTAGTTTCTAGAGATATTCCCGTACTCAATACGTATTTCCGGATAAATAGATGTTTGTGCGTTAATTTATCAGTACTGGTTGCATTAACTTTTGTAAGGTAACTGATGTGACTGATCCTAATTTTTTTGGATTGGGTTGCATTAGTCGTTTCTTTCAAAACTAACTGTGACTGATCTTAATTATTTTGGAACAGATTTCGCATTTATTGTCTCGATATTATTTGATCTTTTGAGTGTTATATTGAATGTATGTTTCTTTAACAGTTAGGAACAGCTTGATTTGAGCTATGATTGTAGTAATTCTGATTACATTTTCACATCGTTAACCTGAAGTTGAAAATGTGAGAGCTTTAATTGATAGAGGCAGAACTAGAAATATCGGAAACAGAACAAATATTATTAAATTCAAGTTTTTTTAAATTATTGATTTTTCGGTTCGGAAATTTCCTAAAAATATTGAACTATCGGAACTTAAAAAGTATGGTGATGTTTTTTTAGATGTATTATACTAAAGAGCAAGGAAAGGGCATTAGTTCAGAAAAATATGGATTTCCGGAAAAAATATCCTTATTACCTAAAATATGGATATTGGCTAGATTCATTATACTGAAAGACAAAGTTTCGACAAAGTATTAAATTGGTGAAAAAGTGTCGAATATATCAAACCTAACCACAGCATTTATGGTGCGGAATTAAATATGCTCATTCAGTCTGAAGATAATCTATTTATATGAACTAGAACTATTATAAGAAAAACTAAAACAAAAGAAATATATTGGCTATATAGCCAATATATTTTTTGAACATTCATTAGATTTTTTATACCTATTACTTAATAATATTCGTCAACAAGAGGATAATGTACATTACTTTTTGAAAATTCAGAAAAGTATTAATTTCTTTGATGAATTTTCAGTTATTTCACCATGAAAAATATCAATTAATGAAAAGATACTCATAACTGTTAGAGAGTAATGGGTGATACAAAAATTTTAAATCAATTAATATAATAATTTAAATTATTAATGCATAAGCAAACTAATTAATAATTCATCAAAAATTAATAATTCATTTGTTTCTATATCTTATATAGCTAATAAGCTAATATCAAAAGCAGCAAAAAATCATAAGTGTTGAGACCATCAACTAATCCATCATAATCATTCCGCGCTCGGTCCATTTAATTATCTGTTTTCGAGCCAGTAGGGAAAATCATCTGAAAATGATGGTGTGATTTATCTTGCCTCATTTATCAGAACCCTCTATAAAGTTGAACATCGGAAGATATCAAAAATAAGTCATTTTTCTAGGGCGAACATGTGATAAATTATTCCGTAACCGCAAGAATGGTTTGAAAAATGGACGGGATTGAAAGGGGGTGAAGAAAACGGGGACTAAAGCAAAGACAACTCTCTATAAAATTAGATGTAGTTTACTGAAGCATAATCGAAAAACCATCAGAGAGACTAGGGATTGAATTTATAATGTTAAACGGTTGTTTACCTTCTTTGTCGTAAAGTCGAAAGGCTTCTTTCAGTTCCTTTTGTAGCGCTTCTTCGTCCTCGTTCTCTAAGAAATGTGATGCTACGCGGCAGAAGGCATCAAGATTCACGGTACCAGTTTCTAAAAATAAAAATAAACGTTAATATCAATACTGATTAATATATACTAATGATTGCTATAGTCGAAATACGGCCACAATGAGTTAAATTAATAATTTTTCTTTCATAATAAAGTAAAAGGACTAATTTAAATATGATATGTTATTAAAGATTTTCAGTATTTTCAATATAATATCAGAAATGCATTTGTTTGATACATGTGATGCGTACATTTTGTTATGCTAAAATGATAAATGTCTATATATTAATATATATAAACTGTCTCAAGGACTAACACTAACTAAAATTTTTTAAATTGTAGTTAATTTAATCTAATTTCCATTAACTTTCAATAATCAACAAAGTGTAGTAAATAAGTGTAAATAACTATGCCATTGAGTATTATAACAACGTATCATAGGTAAGATTATTTCCACAACTTCAAAGCATAATCTGCACGTGATATTTCTTTACCTTTATATTATAAACACACGTATGTAATAATAAATAAAGTAATATATGTATGTACTATATTAAAACAGAGAATATATGAATAAAATAATTTTGAAATTGATATTTCCATTTAACATGTATATTAAAATAATAACGATTACAATTAGGTCATTTATTTTTTGAAATTTGGAAATGTATATTAAAGGTATATATTTACAATCATTAAATTAATTATTGATATTTGAAAACTTAGGTCTATAAAGTAAATAATCAAAGTAATAGGTACAATGTTCAAAGTATAAAATGTCATATAATCACATATATTATTGCATTAATCATTATATTATATTTCATTAATGCTTTAAAAGATTTACAAATGTGCTGTTAATAATTCATAATATTATCCATTTGTCCTATATATTCCATCTATGCAAATTATGTAGCTAGTTTCTATAACTCCTGCATATTTTCATTTTCAGTTTCAGTTTCAGTTAGACAATCTCGCCCTTCGGATATAGCCTATTTATCAATTTCTTCAGAATAATTTGAAAGTTCTGTCAAACACTTATATTAACATAACAGATAATAACGAGAGAGTTTACACTAATATTCAGAAGCATTTGATTAGATCTAGTTCAAAATGAAAATAACAAAACAGCCTACCATATGAAAAATATAATCTCTAAACACCTGTAAAACACCACACAAATCTATGTAGAAAGCAATATAGTAAACAGAATAAGGAATGAAAATTTCCTGCATTGAAATTGCAATTGAAAAGATTGAATCCTTGCGCAATGAAAAAATATACATTGCTAAATACAAAGGCATGTACAACAGAAAAAACAAAAAAATCGTCCAAATAAACTATAATTATATAAGTAACTGACGAGTTAACCATCACTGACAACTATGAACATGCTCAGTGAATTCCATACTAAAATGCGACACAATTTAAGTCAGTTGGCGAATAGGGTCGAAAAGTTGAACACTTCAAAACGTCTGCAAGCAAATCAAAGAAAAACAAAATGAGCAATCCGTTCTTAAGAAGTAGAATGTATATGGGCTAAACCAATGAGTCTATAAATTAGAAATACTAGAAGTACAACTAAAAAACATATACAAAAAAATAGTAATAAATTATTGTTAATATAATATGGTTCTGACCATATTTAATAAAATATGTAAAAAAATTGATTTATATATCTATTCTCAAATATAATCTCCGTTTTTTGCTGGTTTAATGCATATTAAAAAGATATTTTCAATATAATATTTTCAGATATTCTGATTTCAAAAACAATTTGACTACATTAAAGAAAACAGACTATAGGTAGGAATTTCTTCAGAAATTATCTCACCTTACTTCTCACTCTTTAATACCAAACATTCTTAATTTATACACCATCAAAATTTTATTTCATGTTCATTGTTGCATTGCCATCAAAGCCTGAATTCATCTGACCTTAGTCTGATTATTGACATAACTTAGATGAGTATGTCATGTAAATGTTTGCTCTTGTCTATTACAAACGCAAGCATCCGTGTACAGAGACTTGGGTATTTGAACTTGTGACTTTGTTGGCTGTGGTTCAACCACTTACCAGCCAAACAAGCCGACTCGGTTTTATTTAACATATCCAACTTTTAATGTACGATATTATAATGAACTAACAACAATATAAGGTATATATAACAACTAGACTCATATGGAAATATAATATTAATTAGTTAAGATAACGACGTTATATATAGTTAACTAAAATATTTGACTCTTCTTTCATGTTATAATTTAAGAAAGGTGGAATAACTTAAAAAATAAACTAGAGTTAATATTTGGTATCAAAAAATATTGGGGAGGCTGTGTAAAAACTCATATCATATATACAAAATTCAAGGAAAGTAAATACACCAGTAAAAAGTAGTCAAGTATTCAACCTATATTGCATTCAACCTATATTGGTATTGCATCTGTTATAAAATATGAAGCCAAAAAAAGAAGAAGAATGTATAGAAACTCAGTAATTCAAACTACCTGCCAAGGATAGAGATGATGCTCAATAGTCATGAAGTTATCAGGTGCCTGCATTTATTTTGATCAGCAATATCTACTGATACGAGATATAGGTGACAATATATAGGTATCAATGTAAACAATTCAACAACAACAGAACTACCTAACCTGACTATATTGATGGTTTTAATATTTCTCTACATAACAGTTTATCATTTAGTACTACTTTAGTATTATCTATGAAGGAATCAACACTACAATATTATAAAAATCAAAGTCTAAGAAAAGTAAGACTAACTCATGAATTATATCACCTTTGATAATAAATCATTAAAAAAAATAACTTATAATAAATAAAATACAAAATGGGACATTAAATAAAAAACTGTATCATCCACAAAATTTGGTATATATTATGGCTATTAGTATCTATGCTGATTTTTTTTGTCGCCGAAGCCCAAAAAGCTATACATAAGATATTGGATTTTTGACATTCAATATCCTTTGTTTAAACCTGAAATCTTTTTGACTAAGATTTTAAATATAATAACATCACTTGAGTTTGTATAATGTCCTTTGAGAATTAAGTTAAGAACACGACATAAATATATTAAACAAAGAATAATAAATGTAAGAATAAATAAAATAAATTTATTCTAAATGAAATTACAAACTCTGAAATTAAATGTATATAAAATAAAATATGAAGTTCATATGTGTGCCCTCTAAAGATATTGAAAAATCTAATAATTTAAAGATCAACCTTATAATAGCTATGTAACAAGTTAATTGAAAAGTCCCCGACCTACCATAGTAAAAGATATTTTTTGGCAAAAGTAGTTTTTTTATTCAACATAATTCCCTTCAAGGGTGATGCATTGATTACAGCGACCCTCCAACTTTTCGACACCATTTTTGTAGTACGATTTATCCTTTGTTTCAAAATAGGCCTCAGTTTCGGCAATCACCTCATCATTCGACGAAAATTTCTTCCCATCGAGCATTCTTTTGAGATCTGAAAACAGGAAATAGTCACTGGGGGTCAGATCTGGAGAATACGGTGGATGAGGAAGCAATTCCCAGCCCAATTCACGCAATTTTATCGTCGTTTTCACTGACTTGTGACACGGTGTATTATCTTGGTGAAGTAGCACTCTCTTTATCTTCAAATGCGACCGTTTTCCGGCGATCTCGTCCTTCAAACGGTCTAATAATGCTATGTAATAGTCGCTGTTGATGTTCCTTCCTTTTCCAAGGTAGTCAATGAAAATTATTCCATGCGCATCCCAAAATACAGGCGCCATAACCTTGCCAGCCGACTGTTGCGTTTTCCCACGCTTTGGAGCGGGTTCATCCTGTGCAGTCCACTCAGATGACTATCGATTGGACTTCGAAGTGAAATGATGGAGCCATGTTTCATCCTTTGTCACATAGCTTGATCATCTTCAAACACTGCTCCGAATCGTCAACTCGTCGTTGTTTTTGATCAAAAGTGAGATCGCGCGGCACCCACTTTGCACAGAGTTTTCTCATACCCTAATATTCGTGAATGATATGTTGTACATGTTCAGTTGATATCTTTAGAGTGTCTGTTATTTCATTCAATTTTAATTTACGGTCATTCAAAATAATTTTGTGTTTATTTTTATGTTTTCGCAGGTTACAAACTCTTTTGGGCGTCCACTGCGTTCACCGTCTTCAGTACTCATGTCAAAACGGTTAAACGTAGCATACCAATCCTTGATGATTGATTATCCTGGGGCAGGGTCCGGAAATTCGGCATCAAGCCATGCTACCAAGTGCAAGAACAAAAGTTACTTCACTCGGAATGGTATAATTCACAAACTAATGATCCGAAAGCTGTCAAATGTATACACGCATCTTCTGAGGGTTAAGGCTAACTAAAAACATATGGATATAATTCTAGTAGCGCCATCTATGTGTCAGACCGGAGACTTTTCAATTGACCTGTTAACATCACATGAAAATATTAATTTAGATTTATAAAAGTTTGTGTAAAAACTAATTTCGGATTTGTTCATTAAACTTCAAATAGTGTTGATCAATGAGTGTTTGCTACTTTTCTTCTTTCAAGAAATTACGGCGGTTTGAAAAAACCAGACTTTCTTTAATATTAAAAATTCTATTGTTATAGTTTTACTATGTAAGTATTTTATTATATTTTACAGTCTCCATTATACTAATTAGGATTTATCTGGACCTAACCTGCCGCTTAACATAAACTCCGTACCACGGTCCTCGGCATTGAGCCTACCGACTGGCGACCAAGATATCATGCCAGAAAACATCCGGTCTTATCCAGCCTGGTTACTGGCATGACTGGGTTTATTTTCATTATCGGATTTTGCACTCTTGCATTTTGGACAATCACAAACATAAATTTACTAACATGATCCAGCAAAATTCGAACCCGAGACTATCGTACCAATAGGAGGATAGTCCTGCCTGGGCAAAACTACGGTTAACTAAAACCAGCGTAACTTTTAAATTATACGCCAAAATGTTATCACTACTCGAATATTGTCTATATGTCAAGTCTGGGACGTAATTTCTCATAAAGCTATGACATGTATTAAATAATGGTTTAATTTAAAAATCTAAACCACAGCAATATATTTTAAAAAATTGTAAAACACTATGTCAACAATAACATACGATATCAAGAGGAAAGCAATAGATGATATAAAAAATAATATTGCCCTATATCGTAAAATTCGTATTAATTTAACAAAAAAAAATGATAAGTAAAAACATCTCAAATATACCAGAAGATATATCCCAGAATTTTAACACGATTCTTTACACTTTAATTGTCATAATTTTAATATTAAATTAGAATATATTTTATTTTCATACTTTTTAATAAGGTTTAATTATATTAAACTAACATCGTAAATAAATAGTTCAGAAAAACAATGACAGATAAAATTATTTAATAATATAATTTAAAATAAATAAAATAAAATAATACAAAATAATAACTATGATGTCATATAAAATGAAATGCTTAGTGAATTTAATTAGCAAAGAATCTTTCACAATCATTAATTAAAATTTTTTAGTATTTTTTTATTAAGTAAATCCCTAATAACTAGATATATTGTTATTATTAAAATTGTCAGGAAGATTTGTATATAGAATGTTAAACTTTCTGGATAAAGCAGCAAAAACTCTTAGTTGATTGGGGTCAACGAACTAGTATAATAAAAGTTTTGAAATGTTTTGATTTAATATATTTTAATGAACAAAAAATAGTTAGGCATTGCTGAAATATTTCGTGGTATGTTTCATGATCTGTCACGGCGAAACACTCTCGGCTTTAATTAAACTGTTTTTAATAAGTGAGTAGAAAACGAAATATAACATAGTCAGGAAACCTAATTAGAAAGGTCACCCTAACGACTTGTTTAATAATATTAGAATATTTTTGTTGGCACGTGTCCAAGTGGGATATTTTAGCATTGCCCGAATAGGTAAGAATCAAAGTGGCAATAATACTGATTGGCACAAAAAGCTAACTGTTAAAAATGAAAGTTTAATTAGTTTTAGTGGAGCGTTCTAAAGCATCGCCTGATATTACAAAATTTAGATTGATGTTGTATTAGTGATTTTAATTTGATTTTCACTGGATATGGCGTAAATTTCCAATATCAGAGGTAAAATCGGATTTAATCAGTTTAATATGTCAAAATTTTTATAAAGAAAAACAATTTAATTGTTTCTAAAATTAACTTTTTATAAATGTAATATCTATATATATTAAATCATACATTTTTATTACACCCCTTATTTTTTATTTTTTATGAAATTTAATATACCAACAAATTAGTTTCCTGCAAATATATTTATGCCAGTGATTAGAACAATTTGATATATGATATTTGATTCTATATATTTTTATTTGTATTCTTTCTTGATATGTTAGTGTCGAAATAATTAAACTATAAATAGTATAAATTATACTGTATCCGCTTAGACAATTCTATTATCATATTCATATTAAAAACTTAGCTAGATTAGTTAAACTAAACTAACTAGTTTAGCTAAACTTAGTTAGACTTATGTATTTTTGTAATTTAGCTTCG
Organism: Rhynchophorus ferrugineus; assembly: GCF_030347505.1. Taxonomy (NCBI): domain Eukaryota; kingdom Metazoa; phylum Arthropoda; class Insecta; order Coleoptera; family Curculionidae; genus Rhynchophorus; species Rhynchophorus ferrugineus. The sequence goes on from NW_027472580.1 coordinate 52,115,403, forward strand.
TCCTTTAAGAATACTTCTTTCAACACGCTTGATAATCTCACTGATGAATTCTCTAACTGAAGAGAAAACGAAAAATTCAGATATCACCTAAAAAGCACTAGGGAAATCTATATCGATTATGGGTGTTATCTGGGTGTTTAAGAAAAAACTTTTAGTAACATATTGCAAAGGTCCTCAAAACCTATACACGCACGATAAAATGGTATTATTTTCGAAATACTTTGGCAAGCAGCAACTACATCTAAAAATTAGGACGTTTTTGATTGGCCCAAGTAACTTACCAATATCCCAAAATACAAGTTTCTCTTGATATACGAAGTCTATAAAGTTTCTTAATATTATAGAAAATAATGCTGATCCCTTTTTTAAGTGTTTATCCATAATATTACACTACCAATATGAGTTTTATTCGAATTTCTATTCGAATATATTTTTATTTGCATATATAAATATATTTTCTGTTAGCAAATAAATTGATTTGCCATCTTAATTTTCATGTGAACCTTTGCAGATGAGGAATTTATTGGTATTTTATAATTGGAACATGTCGGCTTGGTTGGTGCTACAAGGCGACAGGACGGCCCTCCTCCTGTTGTTATAGTCAAGGGCTTGAATCCCACTTGGGCATGGTCGTCATTTTTTGTTTGTGATTGTTTATAAATATGATTCTTCAAAAGGCAATGAAAATGTTCACAGTCACGTTAGTAACCGGGTTAGGTTAGAAATTGTGTTTTCTGGAATATTTCTATGTCGTTGATTCGGTCAAAGAATACTATAGTAACCATAGTGAATAAACCGAATGACCACTAAATTAGTTAGTCGCCAGTCAATAGGTTAAATGTCGAGGACTATAGCTCAACGTTAAACGTTAAAAACTAAACAATGGTAACTAAAAAATGGAAGAGATTACCCTACTATAGTTACTGTTACTGTACTGTAGGTAACTGTAAAATTATTTATTTTATAATAATTTAATATCTGATAGCTACTGAGCACTATTATATTTAGCTTTATTATATAATAATATTCACTTGAAAGTCATTTTAAATTGATTTAATTTAAAAATATTATTTCACAAATACATAACAAAATGTTTTATTAAAAAGACAATATTCTCATCAAGATGAACCTATGAGAGTCTTATTGCAACTTTAGTTTATACAAGAACAAATATTATTTCATGAAAATATTTGAACAAATTGTTGTTATATCTACCAAATACTTTTCGATCGACTCTGAAATATGAATAATTAAATAATGTCACTATTTAATATTTTTCATTAAAACACTATCTAGGTTTTGACTTTAATAACATAAAATGAAAACAAAGGAAGATTTGTTTAATTTAATTTATAAATGTTACTGCTACAAAAATACACATGCCTACCATTTTAAAATAAAATATTTCAGCATATTTGCAGTCTAATATCCCATAAATGTAAGATTTTTATAAAAGACGGGTTTAAAAACGTCCATTAAGATTTAGAGATAGTAAATAACAAAAAACATATGAGCAATATGTATAGCAACATATATATATATATATATATATATATATATATATAGCAGATGTCAAAGAGTAGCGCATGTTTGTGTTATTGTACCTAATACATGTTGAGTACATGTATGACAGTTGAGTACAGGTATATTACAGTATCTTGTAAGCTTACATTTTATAATATGACAATTTTTGGTTTTACCTTTCCAATCGTAATATATCATTTTTGAAACTATAATTTTAAACACTCTATCTGAATATTATAATCTTAACATGGAAAATACGAAGCACTTCATAAGCTCCCCATGCTAACAGTATTATGTAAACTTAAATAGTGGCCTACTTAAATGAGAATTTCTTATTCAAATAAGCCCATAACGGTTAAATTCTCGTTGAAAATTCCAATTGGATACGCGCCAACAAAACAAAATATCCGAGATGATTAAAGAAGTCACAAGGCAGATGCGAATAAGTCGCTAATTACGTTCTCTAATGATGTCCGTACTATTTTATATTTCATTTCCCACTGAATTTATAGCGCCGGAGTTTAATTAGTCTTAAAGGCTGTTCCCAATAAACAGTGGAAATAATAAAATTCTTTACGGTCGCCTGAGTTCAGAGAACTTTTTCCATTTTTGGGAATAGATTTTTTAGGAGATTTATTATAGTTAAAAGAAGCAACACCTCCCTACCTTTGTTACATACTTTTGAAAACTCTGACGTGTTATAAATAAGTTTCCTTTATGTTTGGGTATATAACTGAAATTTTCTTTTGAAATATTCTTGTAATATAAAAACATGTTGAATATGTATAAAATTCCTAATACTCAAAGTTTAATATACGAAAATAGTAATATACTATAAGTAAAGAGGGATTTCGGGAATAACTAAGATATGGTATGTTTCAATATTAAACAAAGTTTCATTCCATCATAAGAAATTATATTCTTTTACAATGATTAGATGAACTAGTACAGTTAACCCACTTAAAAGATGACGTACTTTAAAGAAAAAGTCTATTATGTTTTTGTTAATAAAATCTTTATTTAGATTCGCTCTCAACAATTAACACTACGGTTAGTAATTAGGTCGGAATGTTTGGATAAAGATTGTACTACTGATTAAGTTAATTAAATGAAATTTTGTTTAATAAATTAAGTTTAAATATATTCCACAGGTTTTCTCCAACCACTATTTTTGACACATTGTCATTTCCAAGAAATTGCTCGAATGCCACCTGTCAAAAATGATATAAATTAATATGTCTAATGCAATGATTTCAATTAATTCAATGTATTTTAACCGGATGGTGTACAATCAACAATAGATAGATATAGTATGTTGCCCCGTATATTCTTAAATCTAAACAAGATCCTGGGTTTGATGATTTTCTCCTGGATCATTGAAAAAACTAATATGAAAAGCAATCATCATGTTGACATATGTACTTAATGCCTCTTTTGAGGATGAAGCATGTCCCGCGATCTTTTAAGGTGGCACAAATTACGTTAAAAAATCTGATAAATCGACAGAACAAGGCAGGGCTTACAGGTTGTTATCTCTTATCGCTGCTATCTACTATATAAAAACTAATCTCTTACAGTTATCACATATAATCACTTATAAAATTACTAGATTTTCAGTTTGGATTTCGAAATCACCACTCAACAATCGACCATGGAATAAACAGAGGTTATTGTTAAATATGTAGAGATAAATGAGTAAAATTGCTAATTATGTTGTAATAGTTAAATAGTGTAAAATTCTAACAGTAATATCCCAAAATACCGCTTTTATAATATGACCTTTTATAGCTTTATGGCGATATTTTTGGGTCTCTCTGGATATTGCCGGATAGTGTTTGATCACATTTTGTTACCGCTATCTGATCTCTGGCTTATTTGCAACATAGAAAATATCTTTTAATTGGCTATTGGTTATGAGAAGTTGATTTGTAGATACAGTATACTTTCAAAGCAGGTGTTACATATATGCCACCTTAAATATTCACTAAACTCACAATTCATAATTCAGGGTCGAGAAGTCTAGATAGAAAGACCCATATTAAAGATCGCATTGGTTCACTTAAATTGTAATTAGTGCAAATAAAGTAAGTAGTGCAAAGTAAAGTGTTAATTAATTTGCAAGAAAGTTTAGTTCAAATCGTCAGCTGTGAGCAACCAGGAGGCAGAGTGAATCAATAACAATAAACAAATAAAAAGTCTCCAACGGCAGTTCACTCGGGAGCAAGAAGTTCTCCAACGACGACGAGAGATCTTGTCTTTTATTAACAGTTATTGTAAAGGCGTTTGAAGAATCTGATACTGCTCTACGATATTCCTAGTCATATAACAAGCATTAGTTCGGGTATGAAATTTGGGACTAATCCACAAGATGGTCAGATTGTAACCACAGAATTATTTATAAATTTTTGTGGACCCATATATTTGTAACAGAAAATATAGTGCTTCGCATGAACTGGCATTTTCAAAATATATACTTATTTCGGCTAGAATTCTGCATTATAGGATCTTGGAACCATGCTTTTTCTTCATAATTCTGTTTCTTTTCCGGTTGTTATATCAACAGTATGAAGTAGATGCATCTATTGAATAACTCGAAGGAATTCAGAATATTTAAGCGACTGAACTCTTAGCTTTGGTAGTCTAATTTCAATTTAAATTTAATTAAGGGAATATATACTGAAGTATTGATGCCGCACTCGTCTTGCTTGTGTTTTGATGCAAGTACAACAAACCTATAGTAATGAATGAATTTGTAAATTAAGGTTGTACTATCTATATACACCATACCACATCGGACAAAGAGTCATGACAAAACAACATTAATAAACAACAAAATCGATAAAATACATTTAAATTTTCACGATGGTCTTAACCATTAAATATTTGGGGTGACGCCTTCTTCTCATTTCTCTTACAGAGTAACGGATCTCTATATAAACGATTTATTATACTTAAAATAACCAAACTTTAATGCCCCTCCGCCAGTGTAAAATATCTTCGGAGAAGTTTGACATGTCGTAAAATAAATTTTTCCTCGCGCTTAGAACCAATATTGACTTTTTCTTTTAAAGATTCCTGTCATCTAATTTTATCCGATTTAAAAGTTTCCGAAAATGTGCAAACGCTGCTTCGATACGATAGGAATACGATATATATGTCGTACTCTATTATATACTAGGTTGTTCAATAATCTCGTAAAGCATCGTCAACACAGGAACTGAAAACTGGGCGCCAATTTAGTATTTCGTGTTTCGTAAAGACATAACTAAAGTTTCATAGTAAAACTTAATTGAAAAAAAAATTTAAATTAAAAAAAAATAAAAAATATTACTACATAATTGATGTACTGTTTGTTATAAGGTAATTCAGCGAAAACAGTACATTTTTCACAGCACGACATTTGTTATTTGCAGATAATTTAATTTTTTTTTAATAATTCATAAACATTTATAAAAAATGGCCTCGGTTAGCCTAAAAATCATCAAATATGTGGATATGGGATATCAAACCAAACGAAACTATCCTATGATATGATAATATGATCATATCTCCGATCCTCGTATTTTCTAATATAATCAAACAAAATAATGGCCAAATTATTTTACAAGGTGAAAAGGTCATATATTACCAAATTCATTAAAACATATAGAGAACCCGATAAATGAGTTTTGTTTTCTACTATATTTCAGATGGTTTTCTTCGAGTCCATTATAGTCCATCTATTGTCCATTTTTTGGACTTTGCTGTATCTTCTTTCCAAAATATCGATTTCGTCACAGAAGTTTGTGAGGCATTGATAACTTTAATTCGACATACATTTCCAAACCATTGTAACCTGCACCTCTGATTTTGTTAAGATAAACTAATTTAAAAAAAATAACAACAAAAAAACTGAACCGACTTCGAAAGAATAAATAAGGAACTCACTAAAAAATAAAAAAGAATCAAACTTTTTTGTGTTAAAAATTTAAAGTTTAAAGTTTTAAATAATTTTTTTTTACTTTTTAATGAGTTCCTTATTTATTTCTTCGAAATCGGTTCAATTATTTTGTTAAAAATATTTTATTTTTCTTTTTCTAGTGTTAGATATTTACTCTATAAATTAGGCAGTTATTTTATTAAGTATTACAATGGATAGGCCAAATAAAGGTGCAGCCCGTATGAGAAGAAAGAAGGATAAAGAAACAATGATAGAAAATAAGGAACGCTTCAGGCTCTGGGGTGCTTCCCTATCTGACAAATATTGATGGTGATTTGACAAATGTTCTATTATACACAAACATCTGATTATTTTAGATAAATAATATGTGAAAACGTTGTACATGCTCTTGAAATTTAAGGTTTTCCCTGGATTTCTCCCCCTTCTTCCACCAGATCCTAACATGGTTCCAATGGGACCACCTAAAAAGTGCACTCTTTCGAATAATTTTGAATATTGGTCCATAATTGACGGAGAAATCGGCGAACATACATTAAAAAAATATATACATAGAGCAAAACATAGAACCTCCTCCTTTTTTGAAGTCGGTTAACAAGAGTGGTTCAGTTGTAAAATCATCTAACGCTACTTTTCAGCGGAAAAATATTCAACAGCAGTGATTATTCAATGTTGATAAGATGAAGAATAATATGTAATTCGACTTGGTTGGCGCAGTGGTAAAGGCGACTGGACAATCCTCCTGCTATTGCGATAGACTCGGGTTCAAATCCAGCTGGGGCATAATCATAAATTTATGTTAGTGATTGTTTAACCTTTGCATTTGTCCTTGGGCTAGAGTGCAAAATCAGACAAGCAAAATGATACCAGTCACATCCGTAACCAAGCTGGGTAAGACCGGATGTCTTCTAAGATGATCCCCAAGTTGATCACTCACCAGTCGGTAGGTTTAATGCCGAGGACTGTAGTTTGGAGCCCACGTTAAACTGTAGATCCAGTCCAGATAAACCTGAGTTGCTAAAATGTAGACTATAAAATATGCAATGTATTTGAGATTTACTTTCGACATTGTAAGATTTGCTAATACTGATACTAAACTATTTTAACGGAACTGCATTTGAGACAGGTAACGGTATCTTGACGGCCATATTTAACAGAATGGCATTCGGAGGAACAAATTAATAATGGAGGAAACTCTTAAACTAAAGGGAAAAATAATTTGGCTATCGGATAGACACTGGCTTATTTTCGAAAGTTGAAATAGTCTAAGTCGTGATAGCATTCCGCAAATATCGATGTTAATATTTTTATTGGTCCTGTAATTTAGAAACAATATAATGCAACAAGTTTAGATTGTCTTTCATTAAATTTAAAATGTTGTGGCACATAATAATAACAATAACAGGTAATAAACGATAATTCAGAAAATATTTTGGGGGTTTATTCGGTGTATAATGGTAAGTCAATGATGGTATGTTTGAACTGAACGATGGTTAGTGACTAAATGAATCAATGTACCCTTCAATGATATCCGAGATCAACGTATCGCTATTGCCAGATACTCGTTATCGTTTGTGGTCGTTGTTGTTGACACCCCGCATGTGTTCAACATTCGGACATAATATTGTTAAATAATTTGTATGCCGTTATTGTACTGTAGCTGTAAAATTCAACATGCCTCAAGGTCGTTAAAATACTACTACCATTATAGAGAAAAAAGAATAAGACACAAATAAATTAGGCGATATATGCATACACAATATTTTTTTAAAATATTGGTATCGAGTTGAAGAGGTTATTAGTTTCATTAACCTAATTTATTAAGTTACTGAATTAGATTTATTAAGTTACTGATATTAGTTATTATTCATAAAAACAACGTGGGGAAAAAGTCCCGCTACAATTGCCGCAATTTCCGTTGAGTAGCAATAATGGAAAGATTATTTTTAATAAATGTTGTCACTATTTCTGCTCGTTCTTGTGGCGTTTACATAATAAAATTTAGACGTCTACACAAATAATGGTTAAAACGAAACTGAGCTAAACGTCGTATTAGTGTCAAATCAATATAGTAGCGGGACTTTTGCCCCACCTTATATACCTGTGTCAAATAAACAGAGAGTTAACTAATGACACTAATATCAATAACATGAAATTACAAAATACTATAATTGATTAAATAAATATTTATAAATATGTTTCTGATTAAATAAATTATAAACTATATAAACATAGAAAATCAAAATTCGCTTAAATTTCCTCAGGCCTTTTAGATCAAAAAGAAGTAAAACTTAACCCATTCCAACGGTTGATTGCCATTATAAAATTTAAAGCATCTGTTTTAATCCAACTGGCAATTAAGTCTTGCCAGCTATCCGATGTAAGAATTTTATGCTCGAAAACAAAATAATTAAAATGGATTACAACGCACCTTCGAAACACTAACCATAAATATAATGATCAAATTTATTTAATTTGGTCAATTAATTAGTTTTATAATGATAATTAAACAGTACAATATCTGAATAATACTATTTTATTGCATATACACAAAAATAGTTTATTGATCATCCTCTTTTTATATAATTGTAAAATAGCCTTCTGTTTAGTAAAGGCACCAATTAAGTAACTTTTTAATATGGTGAATTAAAGCCTCATTTTAGAGCAACTTTTTGTCTTTAGTCGAGGTATATAGTACTGAAAATTCAAACAAAATTAAATAATCATGAGGCAGAGCTATAAAAAAATTGAGTCTCGATTTTTTGTCATAAAACTCCTCAAAAATTATTTGAATACCCTGTAGCTTAAATATAAAATATAAATTGGAGAAAAACTAATTTCAGTTTTTTTATATAGAATATCTTTAAAGTTGTTCATCTTGTTCAGTTCCTCAATATCGTGTTCAAAAGCTCTGTAAAAAATTATAGAGTTTCTAAAGGTCTCTTCAGAGGTTCTACAGTGACGAAATTAAGGGTTTATCAGAAACGCTCCAAAAGTTCACCAATCAAATCGGCACACAATATCATTTATTAATGTTTGAAATGTATAGAAATAAATTTGCTCTAAAAGTATAAAATACATCAAAATTCGCCAGCATCATAAAACTTCTTCTAAAGTTCTAATTTGTCTTAATACGACTGAGTCCATATATTTCACCCTAAGGTGCTCATTTAATAGCGATTGTGTAAAGATTCTTATTAAAAAAATTATTTAATTATCCTTTTATTACCCATAACTATCACATTTATACAATCTGTAATTTCTTCTTTTGGTTTTTATATAAAGGCTGTATGTTGCTAAAGCCGTCTTTTCAAATTATTTTTCTTAATTACCTTCTTAAATTTCAGGAGTTTATCAGTAGTAACGTAACATACTTTCATATTAACGTGGTAAAAAAAAACTTCTCCCAAAAGCGCTTTATTTGGCATAGATCTGACATATTTAACAAAGTATACATTACTATTATTTAGATTTTAATCAAATAAAATCTAACAAATAAAGCTTGAATAAATTAAAAACTCCTACACCAAGGGCCCTGGTCTAATATCACCAGATACATAAATCAACTCGAAGGAAAATGTCACGAGCCCAAATGAAAAAGAAAACCCATTCTATTATCCGTTATAAACTGGCTGTAATCTGTCAGAATGTTCATTTAGTATATCGAAACGGTCGAGCCCTTTAAGGCGTGCAATATTATTTCGCTAGATATTTGACAGTGCAATAGTTAGCATTGAAATATTTAACAATCCTCATTGGTGATGTTTAAAAGCTTATTAGTTTAGGCTTTATTAATTAATTTTGTAACTGGTTTCTAACCTCTAATTAGTATCATTAATGTTTTGAGTAATTCTGTAGCCATTGGACAAAAAAAGTCGATCGGTACCAACCCAACAGAAATTCGAGTTCAAAACGAATTTTACATTTTTAAAAACTCTATTTAACAGTGTATTCGACACCATCTATAACATTGCATAGCTGTTTTATTGGAAAGACTATATGTAGTATGTATAAAAATTTTGGACTGTATTGACTACACCAATAATTTCCTGGTAGGATAGTACTCCTATAATTTTCAGTAGATATCTTGTATTATGTGTTTCTAATTGTAACACATGAGCTGAAAAGTATCGGGCCTGATACATACATGGCGCTAGCTTTATTGCATTCACCGCTTTTTCAATAAGTACTAACCTTCCAAAGAAAGTTATTGTGGACAGAAACTCGTGGCAGGCCTATTTTGAGGCAAAAGATAAATCGTTCTATAAAAGTGGTATTGTAATGTTAGAGTGGCGATGGAATGTGTGTGTGACTCTTGATGAAGATTACGTTGAGAAATAAAGCCAATTTTGAACAAAAAAATTGCGTTTCCTTTGTTACGTTGACTTTTTAGCCCATGTGTTATGGGTTCGAATTTCTATGGGTGAAAATAGGTGAAATTGTATAATTTCCAAAAAACTGTTAAATTCGATGGATTTGACATTTTGGGGAATAAAATAACAGTTTTTCGTTTAGTGTTGTTGAGTTATTCAGTGTATATGATCATGGATCACTCAACATTTTCGAAATTTGTTACTTTAGATGATTGGTTTTCATTAAAAACTTTGAGAAACTTAGGACGAAACTGCTTCGTTACGTTGGTCCATCGCAATTGGTAACTTTGGCTTCAAAGATTTAGTAATGTCGATTTTGATGTTAACGACAAGGAACGGCCTGGAAGACCAACAACTTACACCTCAATAGTTGATGAATCAATTGTGTCTAGACCTTTACCTATGGTCCAAAAAGGAGTTGATGGAAAATATCATCCAATTCAATTTCGCGATTTCATTACTTGGCATACAAAAAAGTTTTTCCTGGTGTATTTGAACTGGCATGAAAATTGGATTTACTACGACAGTAGCAAGCATAAAATGGCATGATTTTGTCCAAGAGAGTCCAGGAGAGACAGAGTTTTAGAGATAGTAAAACCTAATGAAACTACTGGAGGCAATGTCAACGAACGTCGATTGAACAAAACAATATCGTTCTTTTAACACAGCATTGTCATATTCCCAGATAGATGGAAAATATATTTATTAATATACATTGTACAAATTATTCTCAATAAATACTTTTTTAAAGTAAAAAGGTAATCAGATTACATGCAAGTACCTAAAAATGTTAAGCAATTGAAAATATAGCACTGTGCTATATAAGCAATAAAGATTGCGAAAATATTTATGTTATAGTAAAAGAAAAGATATATCGATTTAAAATATATCAAATTTAACAATTCTAAATATATATTGAAAATATTTTAGCATCCGTAAGTCATTTTTAATCTGTTACCCCTATAATTGATAAAGCCATTAGTGCTGAAAGAAAAAAAAAGAAATGTATTATGAAAATTAATGGCTCATTTACAATGAAAAATAGGACCCCTGCAAAGAAAACTAATTTCAGACAGATATATATCTCATTATTAATTCACGCCAGAGGTGTCGGTATATGGTAAGAAAGTTGCTTTGAGGTTAACGTTGGTCGAAAGATTGATTGCCGAGTAAATTCGCTATTCGAAGAATTTTCTCCAGTCAATAGCGCACCCGTGCTAGTACCTATCCATCTTGTCGAGCATTTCGTTCATCTTCGACCGCCCACTTTTACAAACAACGCTGTTTTGTAATCGAAATTCGAAACAAACTCCTAGAGTGAACATTGTTTATGGAAAGCGGGTGGAATGCAAAGGGATACTGCGTTCAAGCCATGTTGAAACAACTTATTTGAACGCTTATATGTAGATGATCAAAATAAATGAAAATTGATTAGAAGACCCTGGTGTCATCAAGCTTACATAATTTAATTATATAAATAAATAAAAAAATAAATAATAACAAAATATGTACTAAACAAAATGGTCATCGATTATTTTCTTAAATGGTTTAAAATTTTGGAGAATTTGTGTGATTAAAAAATGTATAGAAATTATGAAATTTGTAGGGTCTAATAAATATGCTTTTTTCATTTACTTTAAAACTATTCTATTTGTGTCGTCTGCACAACTTTTAATTGCAATAAAATATTTTAGACTGTCGTTGTCCCTTCGTCTGCTAGTTTGTCTTTGATAATCTTCATTGGTTAGTATCATGACTTTGTAAATCTAAATTCCAATATTCTATAGTTGAGCTAATGTAAACCGCCTTTACTACACCATGCCCAGCATGCTTTTACTCGAAACCCAGTATACTTGGTTAATTTGCAACAACTTTACTACGCCTTTGATGGCATTACATCTTAAACTGCGATGCTTATCTCAGGAAATCACAGACTAAAGGTGTTTCATAGATGAGTCATAATTCGAATTGCTTATATGGAGACTTTGAGCACCTTAAATCTATCTTTGGTGACTCTACAGATTGAACTGTGATACTTTTGCGCAAACTTTACCCAAATATACCATAAAAAAATTTCAAGTAACTGAATTGATGTTATAGAGTGCACAAATAGGCTTTAAGTGTTATTTGTAAAGTTAAGAGAATTGGAGCAATAAGTAATCCAAGCATTATTTATCGTTAGCTATAATAACTTGCTATTTCAAGTTCATTGGGCACCATACTGAAATACATAAAAACAACTGATCCGAACTAAAGCAATTTTTATTCGCACGAAGTAAGTCATCGAATGAAATGAAACGATTCAAGTAGGTCTTTTTATTTAAACATTACCATGTAGATTTTGTAAGCTCTAACCGATCCGAATATGATACATACCTTTGATCGTATGATAAGCTATGACTATTCATACCATTATATTTATACTGTTAACATAATTCAAACATATTTTGCTTACAAAAATATACTAAAAATATTCTATACTTGAAATTTCGCTTTAATCTCTTCGATCGACTCAAAACGATGATTTTAAATAGTTTTCTCAGTGTGTGTACTTCATAAAATAGCCAGAAGAAAGATGGAGCTAAATCAGGTGAAAAAATCATTGCAAGTTGACACGAGCTGAATTGTTAATGCAAAGGTCAAAGCTTTAAGAAAAGACGCATTGCCTTGGTCATAAGATCAAAAGTCGTAGACGGATAATTTTAATCTCGTCAGATGAAGAGCTTCATATAGATAATGCTAATAATTCTTATTTCTTGTTAACAGTTTGTCCGGACGAAACAATTCAAAATGTAACACCAATTTTACATCTTACAATTATTTATTAAAATGTTAAAATTATTTAATTTATATGCGTTAAATATAAGGCCATATATTTCTTGTAATATTGTATAATATGGTAGGTTTTTTATAGAATTGCTTTCTTATTTCACCACTCACTTTGTTCCCTAACAACGCTTTTATTGTTTTTTTCCCAGAGGTTTTATGCCTTTAATGAACAGAGCAATTCCCGTAACTCGGCAATAGCACTTTTCTATATGAAAAAAATCATTTGTCAGCTGGAAACACTCCCATTTTCACTTATTTAACCACGTAGAAACCCATTAGAAACAGCTATTATGTGGAATGATGAACGAAATGGAAAATGGAGTTTCTCACTCAATAGTTGTCGTTTAAAAGGTACACATTTTCATTAGCTCGGCAGATACACAACATTTGCGTTATACCAGATATGACGTAATTATATAGTAATTGCATTCCGATATGGTATTAATTGTTTTAATGGATAAAAAAATGGGAACTAAAAACTGAAATTAGAAAATAGCTAACAAGACATGTAAATTTTTGTTAACGTGGCCCAGCCATTGCCAGAATATATTTAACCTGTGACGAAAGTTATATGACAGAAAAAGTACCTTAATTAATTTTAGATAATGTGGCCATACTCGAGCTATTGTGTGATTCCACTGAAAATATGTTGCTTTAAGTTTTTAAAATATTATTTCACCGCTCATTAATAGTGACTGTGGAGTTCTTAACGAATTCGTTCGAATTCGAACTCTTGCTCGAAATTATATATGACATGGGCGCCATGGTCATTTTATGATAAGCTTATCCACAAACAATGAGTATGTATTGTACACCATTAGTATTGTTCTATCATAGTACCTTAAAATATTCTAGCGCAAAATATATATATTAATGTACCTTATTCTATTGTAAAATTGTATTGGTAAATTGAATGATGTTTTGGTGAATTAAAATAATAGGACGCAATAACTGTTTGGCAAAATGTTGTGGGATAAACAACAATATAGAGAATTGGACATAATAGAAGAATTGGAAAATGCATGATCACTAAAATATTTATCTGAAAAATATAGTATATAAGTAACCATCGTGGACACATTGTAATTTGAACGATATCAAATTTCCAGACAGCATGTGTGTAATGCTCTAAAGTTTCCTGCACATCTGAACCTCTGAATTATCTGGTATCATGACGTCTTTGTTCTTCCGACTAATATTTTTATTCACAATTTGCTGTAATACACGTTATCGCAAATTTCTACAGACTGTGACACACACATATTAGTGCATCTTTTTATGAATCGTACGACAATTCTGATTTTATAGTTTCTAATATTGTTTGGTAACTGTTTATTTTAACAACAATAGAAAGGCAAATTAAAACATGGTTAGGTGGTGGGGTTTCAATCAAATATTATTATGAATAATGTCAAACTTCAAAAATCAACAAACACATAATTATATATTTATAGGCAAATGATTGAATTCGTAAGTTAATAAAAATAGAAACACATATATAATACATGGTACTGAGTATCTGCTCAAGCCATAATAAAAATTGATATTACATGTTCTTTTTTACTGATAATCGCGGTAGACGGTAGACAGTATTGTTGACAGTATTGACGACAAAACTTTATTGGAGGTAGCGGCCGGATGGCTCTAGTAGACCACCATAAAATTTAATATAAATTTAACTTAACATAACTTAAAATTAACTGACCACATTAAAGTTTTCAAGTCACTTACCTTCTGGATCTTCATCAGCAAGCATTTGTTCTAGTTCTTTTTCGTCATAGCTATGCCCAAGGGTTGTTAAAATAGTTCTCACTTTTTCCCTGTCAATTGTGCCATTCTTTGTCGAATCGAACATTGAGAAGGCTCGTTTCAAAACTGAAAAAAAGTTAGGCTTATTAAATTATTTAGTGTAAAATCTAATTAATTCTTAATTATTTTAACTTAATGGCCGATAATTCTTTGCGCCAATATCGCAGCATATACGGCCTTCATAGCTTAGTGAAGGAGATTCTTATATTTTACATTGCGAATCCATTGCATTTCACCAACGACAGTTCTGCTTTGCTATATCTGGTAACTTAGCAATACCACGTCTAAGGAACAATGTTTGTCTGACAGCTATCCAAGTTACCATTCGTTATCTAGCCATGCTGCTTCAATCAAACGGTGGTAATCAGAAAGCGCCATATCTGGTGGGTTCGCCGAGTGCGCTCGAACTTGCGCATTCAAACTATTATAGGCTATCGTTCACAACTCTTACAACATATGACCGACCGTTGTAGTGCAAGAGGATATCTTTGGTGCTCTGTTTTGTAACAGTACGTCTTGTTATATTGCTGTGTAGGTATTGAAAAACAGGTTTTATCATAAATATGCAGTGCATTTATCAAGTACTATATCATCAATATATTTAACCCTATTCCACTAAAAACAATTAAAAGTCAAATAATTATAAACAATAGTTTATTTATAATCTAATGTGGTCTCTAATATTATGATATGAATAACTGAAACATTTTACACTTTAAACTGATTTAATTAAATAAACTAAATTTCAATTTTTTTTGCAATTGTTTAAAATTACTTGTAAGCAATTTTCTTAAGTTATTGAGTAATTCTTAATTTATTTATGTACAAAAAGAAACATATTTTTACTGCGTTTTTATTATTGAAATGGCCGAAGATTGGATGACTTTATACGGTAATAAAAATGTTTGCTACTGAATCGATTTGTTGACTTTAGCGATACTTAATTTTCTGGTTATAAAATATGAATATATTTAGGAAATAATTATTTAAAATTAAATACTTTGCCTAAAAGTTCCAGGGGTACTATACCTACACAAGTTTTGATGTATTTTGAGATAGAAATACTATTTTTCTTAGGTTATAATAATTCGAATAATCGATTATTAAAATATTTTATATCGATTTTGCCCGACATTGTACTTCCAATCCAGTCTAGAATATAAACGAATGCTTATATTCCAACCACCTCACTTCCAATCACATTTTAAAAGGGAGACACGGATAAACAGTGGCGTTTACTACTATTTATTACTATTTATTTATTTGTGTATTACCGAAATAGATTTAAAGTTCAATATTTTATTTTTTTGTAAATTATTTAAACATGTAATAAATTAATTTTGGTTTAAATAGATTTATTAAGAGATTAAAGATAATTTTCTTTGCGTTAAAATTCTTCTATTATTTTGTAGCAAAATTATGGTAATTTCTAAAAAGAAAATTGCTTATTAATATTAATTAATATTATTATACTGTCTGATATTAAATGTGCAAAAAATTCCATTACAAACACTGAAAATTAGCTATTTTATGTTTGATTTCAATTTAGAAAATTATAAGTGATATTTAATTGATTAAAATTTAAATGATTATTACCGTTACTACTACAACTGTTGTAATCAATATAATAATTATATATCGTTACATTCTTGTTTCTTAAAATATTTACTACATGTTCTTTTTTGTTATCAAATTGAAATGTTAATAAAATCAGAATTAACTAGAATAAGTAATTTAATATGCGCATGCTCACTAAGATAATGCCGATCCACTTAAGTTGATTTTTCGTTTCGTCTGGAATTATGCATAACTACGTATTTACTCTAATATCTAAATATTGTAATGATACTATATTAAAGTCGTTAAGAGATGTGATGAAAACCATAACTTAAAACATAATTTATAAGCTGTCATATGACTTAATTTTTGCGCACCGTCTATTTTGTTATTACATTATTAGTAATTAAATTTTACTGTCTGCTCGTGATATTTTATCGTTCGGGACAATTTTTACGATGAGATTTTACGGCGGCATTAATCCTTTTGTAGTGCTTATGAAATCTAAAGGTTTAATCATTCGCGAAGCGATTTCGAACTGTGTATAATTGATTGCGTCAAGGTTAACAAAGAAAACTGAGAATCGATTTTACTGCACGGTAATTTGGATTTGAACCAGTTGAAATTAATGTCATATTTATTGGGCGGTGGTGAAACGAAAACATATTTTCGAAAATGTCGTTTTTAAAATATAACGTAATTTCTCTTCTTATATTTAATTAATATCATTTTCTATTTTGGTGTTATGTTTAAAGTTTTTCTTCTTCAGTGAGATACGTAAATACTGAAGCCATTAAATACAATCAACTGTAAGATAATCCTAGGTTGTTTCATTTCTAATTAGATGCCAGGTTATTATACAACAAAACCGTTAGTTTAAACTTTCACTTTTCTTCTTCTTAGAGTGATTAATTGATTCCAGAGATCCTGGTTAGCGAAGGTGTTTGAGGTTGAGAAGCTTTTTAGCGTTTTATGGGTATCGGCGCATTATCATCGTCGAATATTCAATATTTTTCAACAATATGCTAATATCAGCAAGAACTTCATCATCGAACAAGTCAAGATATTAATTGGCAGTAATCCGGCCAATAATGTGAGTGAGAGGATTAGCTGAATACCATCTTATTACCGTCTAAATCATGCGAACCTACCAAATTCTTAACCTTAAGAACTTCATTCTCTATATATATGTGATCATCCATACTGTATCAGAACAATTAGCGATAGCAACACTCTCAATTAATCTTCGTAAATAGTATGATGTTCCCCAGGAGATAAAAGGTTTTTACAAAATTATGAAATTTTCAACACTGAAAGAGGGAACACCAAAGTCCCGCCCAACCAATTCGCCAAATCAATTAACCAACAATGGAGCTGGACCTATAAAACCCCGACATAAGATACTCGATGGTCTCTTCTTTCCCGGGCTCCCTTCAGTAGCTGTGTCGTCAACTGTAAATTGTTAATCACTCGAATATATCATAAATATTCCCATTGGTTTCAATCACTTCACCACGTGCCCATCCTCAATTCTCACATATACATTCTGTCTTTTGAAGCAAGCAGCAAAAACGATTAATTTGCCGTATTGTTTTTGTCGAACAATACGACGATTAAGTGAATGTTGAGTTTTTATGTCACATTTGCCGCTGTAGTCTTATGCGGTCTGGCCAAAATCGGATTTCGCCCAGTATTGCTCTTCATCGATGATGTTTTAACATGTTTTAGGTTTGCTATCGTTTCCGTGGACAGTGAACGAAGCATATGATACACTGAAATATAACGTACAATACTTGGCATGTAAACTGAACAACAAGCAACAACATTGCATGGTGTTCACATTATTTTGTCTATCGCATATATTTCGTTACCTTTAAAATAGTCGCCAGTTTCTACAGTCACTTGATCAAGGCTACAAAAAACAACAGTTCCTGGGGCCAGATATGGTAGGAAAGCGAGATGTAATCCACTCTATTTAATTAATATTTTTATCGACTTTTAACGATACGTTGTTTTGACCCTAATGATATTTTCTTTTGATAGTTTTGTTTGTTTCAAGATAGTTGAGGAACAAAAAACGATGTACGTCCAAAAATACCTGCCATAGCCTTAACCATAATCTTCTCAGTCAATTTTTGTAGTGATAGACTTTTTAGACGGCTTTCATCATCTTTCGATCTTTTTGATTCAAATCGCTGACGCTTTAATGTTTCTTGACCAGTAAACCCCTTTAGGAGAAATTTAATTTTTCGTATAAAATTGTGAACATGAAATTATAATTCGTTCAACTATATTATACGATTTTTCAGAACTATTTTGTCGATTTATTTGTGTTTCGGTCTAATTGTCGATATTGAGCGATGAAGATATTTACCATTCAATACTAGTTGATTTCTATGATAGGGAGTCTCCAATATACCTTTATCACTACATAGTATAAAACAAAGTCGCCTTTTCTGCCCCTATATCCCTATGTGCGCTTAAATCTTTAAAACTACGCAACGGATTTTGATGCGGTTTTTTTCAGTAGATAGAGTGATTCAAGAGGAAGGTTTATATGTATAATAAATGCATAATATACTAAGGCAACATTGCTAATTTTAGAGGTTTCTAACGTGATGTCGTAAATTAACCTATTTTTTTAGGCTTATTTAGCAATTAGCCAAAACGCTGCCTAACCCTACGAGTTAGATCAAATTAATGTACTACACTATTGTACACCATAAAAAGGTCTACAAAAAAGTCCGCGATGGTATATGTTTATCTTTTAGGGATAACCCACATTAACCATTTTTATTGTTTACTTTTTACGTGAGAAAATGGCTTATTTACGAAGCTATTTTAAGCAATACGGCATTAATCCTTATCGAATTAAGTACCTTAAATACAGTGTGCAATTAATATAGATCAATATGGTTCCTTACAGCATGTAAATTAAACAAATATTTTCGGAGATATTACAAATTTAAAATTTGCGTTTAAAAATGTGTAATGTAATAAAAATTGTATGAATTTAGATATTCCAAAGATAGCAGGAAATCTTCATAGTAAGTATAGGGGAAGAGGAATTGTTTTACTCCAAATTTAATGCGTGCAGGCCAAGGGCAGTAATGAATGAACCAAAAATACTGGATCGATTTTAATCATGTTTTCATTGAGTGACATAGGCATATATATTTTATGCCCGTGCAAAGTCGGAGCGGGCCGCTATGTTTTTATATACAACGTTCATATTTTTTCTGTAGTGTATTTAATTTAGTATCAGCATTGCACCCGTGCGAAGCCGGAGCGGGTCGCTAGTACAATATATTTAATGAACACACATTATTTTTTATATTTTTTTTAATAAAAGAGAAATTAAGAGCTTGTTTTATTTATAAACTAATAGTTGGAATGACATACAATATTGACATCTGTCGTTTAATGGTAAACACTATCCAGAAATTATATGGGCCTACCTGATGATCTAACCAAAGACTTATTGAATGTTGGTAAAGTCATTTATAGATTATACATAATCAGTTATCCAAAGAACCAATCCTACGAACTGTTCAAAGAAAATTATATATGAAGGTCATTCTTTTACTTTGTCAAAAGTTATTCTTATTTCAAGATGATTACTTACAAAACTTATTTGATTGATTGATTTCCGAAAAGGAAAAAAAGGAGCACACAAACATCAAAAATTGTTAGTGTCAGAAATTGTGACTACTCAGGTGATTGCCAGTGTCAAAATTCGATTGCCAATATTTGCTTCAGAAATTTTGTTGTTAAAGATGAACCTCGCCATGACCGACCAATTATTGAAAAAGTAATCGGATATCGACATATTTTATCTCGCGACATCGCCGAAACCCATCAACAATTAAATAGTTTTAAATAATTTAACATCACACTGAACGCTAAAAGAAGAGAGATTCTTGGGTTTCACATTAATTAACACTGAAAAGTATAATGGATCGAGTTTCCATTAGTAAGTCGCTGGTAAAACGATATCAAACAGTTTTAAAAAACATCACGTACGACAATAGTGAATGGTCATGATCGAATGACAAAGCCCCCATTGATGCTCATGGAGGTGATATTAATGTCGCGAGGGATTAGAAAGGAATATCTTATAATGAGCTGCACTTCCTACTACCAATGCAACAAATCCAAATTATCCAAAATCCAAAAATTATAAATAGGAAAAGCATTATCATTCATCATAAAACATCATCACACATTTTTAAATTAAAAATACTTCGAAAATTGAGAAGGAATTCATAACAACATCAATTTATACAAATTATAAAAGAAACTCTTATTATCCGTTAGAAATAAACAAGTATTTTTATACGGCGCCTTCAACTGACTAAGGCGCGTAATTTAAGACCGCCTCTTGGAAATGTAATAGTGATTACAACAATTCTAATTTGCAACATTCCGAACAGTCAGCCGTAAACGAAAGCCTGTCTAATTTTAACCAAAACAAAACACTAACATTCTTCGGTTATTTATAGTGACATACATTTATATTTAGCAATTAACGTATGAAAGAAAAAATGCGCGCGAATTCAGCTTAAGACGATAGTTATTCTTTGCTATATTTAGTCAGGCTATTCGGTAAAAATGTATGAGTTAAACAGAAATACTTACGGTGTAGTTGTTCATCTTCGGTGGTCTGAAAATAGAAAAGTATCCATTATTAGTTTATACTTTATTTCATTTAAAATTTTTCAGCTTTTAGTAAATAAATATTGGAATTGGTACAGTAGTTATAATTAATATCCGTTAATCTATTATGTCACACATATTACATATTAACTACAATTTAAGCAACAAATATACAAGCATTACATTTATAACCTTCTCTCTATTTATAAATATATATATATATATATATATATATATATATATATATTTATTATTTAATTAATACATTGTTACTAGTCGTTTCCGTCTAACCTACAATTTGTCTTTATGCTAACTTAAATCTAGGTACATAACTAGGAGGACCCATCGGCCCTAACTCAGTCTCTAGTGAAATAATGTTTATACATGTCACTGCTGAATTTTTTAATATATGCACCTCCTAAATATATATATAATATATAGAAATGTCGTCATGTCGTTAAATTGTTAATTCTTTGGATATTCATTATAATCTATTATATTTAATCCTAAAGAATCCTAATTAAAGTTCTTTTAAAATATTTGAGGTAAATAAGCGTCATTTAGGGACATTTCTTTTATTTGAATAAAGCTGTAATTAAGGCGTATAGACAGCCTGTAGTATCATCTATATCATATGTTAAGTAATAAGCTACTGGGTTAACCACAGTTGATGTGAAACTTTGCCATCGTTAACATTGAAAGATTTGCATCCGAATTAAAGTCACTTTGATTAGCTAAAACTAGACTACATTCGCAATAATTACTACACCTTCAGATCCTGATTAACGACAGATTAACCCTAAAATTGTTTTGGTGTTTATCAATTCTTCGATTTATTTTTTCCTTATTAGCTTTTTTGGTTGTATTCCAGTTTTCGGTCAAGGCTAACTTGGATATATATTTATTGTAGGGGACCTTCTATACTCTTGTTACTTATAGAAGCCCCACTCTGCTTTGTGATTAGGAAGAGCCCACATATTGTTTGAAGATGACTTTGATATTGTATTACTTTAGTAGCCTGCCTTAAAGTATAAAGATCACAAAAAGCGATCTGAATATGAGACTAGCAATGTTCGAGGCTAAAATAGCTGCAACCGACAGCTTACTATGGCGAGATTTAGGCAAGAGTTCGATGTCCCGCCGCACCAACAGCACCATGATCATCAAAAGAATTTTAGTGTCTACCCCAACTGAATATATTAAACAAGAGTTTCTTACTTTCAACATTAAAATTCTACATCAAGTTTTGACGCCAATGAAATAGAAAATTCATTCTTAGAAATGTTAGATACTTGTGCAATTCTTTTCCACTGCAATTAAATTCAATTTGCATAAAAGAGGTACAAATAGGTATATATATATATATATATATATATATATATATATATATATATATATATATATATGTCTTTAGATTTTAATGATTTACCTGTAAACACATGATGACACAAACCTGACAAAACATTTACCTGACAACACAAACAATGTTTCTGACGATTTTAATGGCCACTTAATCTTTAAAAATATATTGTATTTTTTGTATTTAAATTTATATTATATAATAGTTCAGTTCCAACCTTCGTAGGGTGAAGACGTATTTTCAATACGGTCCAAGCTATAAAAAGATACCTTTCTTTAAAAAAACCCAGTATTTTATTACGGTTATTTAATTGAGTATTAAAAACGCATAACAGATACGGCTATCCGTCTCTCAGTGGACCTAAAGTGTAGTGAATACGTGTTTACGTGACCAGACAAAAGGACTGCATCTCATTTTTATTAGTGTTTAAAATTATTTCATCTTATTTTACAATAGTCTTTTTGAAATTCATTTATAGTATTATAGTAAAAAACTAGTGCTAAAATAACGTAAGTGAAAAATGAAGTGCGTGAAATAAACAATGTATTTATTTTATTTTTTTTATCCTCTGGAAGTAAATTAAATAAAATATTAAAAATTAAAAAATGGCAAACTATAGCGATTCAACCAAATCACCTGCACACTTTGATATAAGATTAGAACAAACAGCAATAACGCAAACTCCACCATCAGAATGGACTACAGTCATTAACAAAAAACGATTGAGAAGTCCAGAAGAAGAAATCGCGAGGAAACAAACAAGAATCAGTGACTATTGGTTGCAGAAACCGATAGAGACAAAAAACAGTTTTAGCAACCTGTCGGAAGAAATTGAAGGGAACATACAACCAAGCCCTGAAAAAGTTGTTCCCAAACCACCACCAATAACAGTCTATAAGGTAGGAATAATCAAAAATATCCATGATTTATTGAAAACCATTACTACGAACTACACAATTAAAACAGTGAGCTATGAAACAATTAAAATCCAATTGTTCGAAGCGGATCACTTTAAAGTTCTTATAAAAGAATTAGATGAAAGAAACACCCAATACCATACATTCAGGCCAAAATCCGAGAGAACATTTAAATTCGTATTAAAAGGATTACATCACGGGACGGACTTTAACACCATCAAGGTAGCACTAGCTGAAAAAGGCCACGAGGTCGTAAATATTCACAATATACGACATCACACGACAAAACAACCTCTGCCTATGTTTTATATAGACATAAAACCTAATGGAAATAATAAGGCGGTGTATGAAATCACCAAATTAGAAAATAATATTATTAAATGCGAACCACCACATATAAAAAGAATTATACCACAATGCACAAGGTGTCAAGCGCACGGGCACACAAAGACTTACTGTCGCAAATCATATAGATGCGTAAAATGTGCAGGAGAACATAAGACAGGAGATTGTACTCGTAAAGTTCGCGATGAAAAAGTGAAATGTGTTAACTGTAACGGAAATCATCCAGCGAACTACAAGGGTTGCGCAGTTCACAAGCAACTACAGCAGAAACTCTATCCTGCCTTAAGGGAAAAAAGGCATCAACAAAAACAATCCACTACTACCAATCTACCACTACCCACCAGAACAAGTCAACCAGACATAACTTATGCCCAAATAGTTGAAAATGGTTCAGCACAAAAACGAGAAACAATATCTCAATCTACTGAAACTAGCAACATCTCAAGATTAGAAAATATGATGGCCAAACTAATGGATCAAATGAGTACGATGCTTGGTCTACTCACAACCGTCGTAAGCAAACTTGCCTAATGCCTGAAACCAATAGCTACAAAATCGCCGTCTGGAATGCCAATGGGCTCCAACAACACGCCAGGGAACTAAAAATGTTCCTAAATGAACAAAATATTGACGTTATGATGGTTTCCGAAACACACTTTACGGACAAGAATTATCTGAAAGTTCCTAAATATAAGCTTTATCATACAAATCACCCAGATGATAAAGCACATGGAGGTACAGCCATAATAATTCGAGATGATATAAAGCATTTCGAAAAAGAAAAATTCCGCAAAGACTACCTGCAAGCCACCAGCATAACCATAGAGGAAGCCCATGGACCATTAACAATTTCTGCGATTTATTGCCCACCCAAACATAACAACAAGGCAGAACAATTTCAAGAATTCTTCAGTACGCTAGGTAATAGATTTATAGCAGGAGGAGATTATAATGCAAAACATTTAATGTGGGGTTCAAGAATAATAACCTCAAAAGGTAGAGAACTGCTCAAAGCCATAAGGAAAGATAACTTACAACATATCTCTACTGGTGAACCAACATATTGGCCTTCAGACAGAAATAAAAAACCAGATACAATAGATTTCTGTATTACAAAAAATATTGATCCAAAAAAGTGTCAGGCAGAATCATGCTTCGACCTGTCTTCTGATCATTCACCAATAATAGTAACAATTTCTTCAAAAATTACCATCAAAGATAAACCCCCTTCTCTGTGCAATAATAGAACTAACTGGCCCTCATTTAGAGAAAACTTAGACCAAAATATCTCTCTAAACTTACCGTTACAAACTGAAATGGATATAGAAATAGCAGCAATAAATCTTACAAAAAATATACAGGAGGCAGCATATTCCGCGACTCCCAACAGTGAAACATTTCCAAGAAAAAATACACATATATCATGTACAATACAGAAAAAGATAGCAGAAAAAAGAAAGTTACGACGAAATTGGCAACAGCAAAGGACTGAAGAGAATAAAAGAAAATTTAATAGGGCCATAAAAGAGCTGAGAGATCTAATCCAAATTGAACAAAACCAAGGCATTCAAGAATACCTAGAAAACTTGACATCAACTGAGGCTACAGACTATTCGTTGTGGAAAGCAACAAAAAAGCTTAGGAGATCCCAGCAGCATAACCCACCTATTAAAACAAGCGAAAATAATTGGGCAAGAAGCAATAAAGAGAAGGCCGACGTTTTCTCAAAACACTTAAAAAATGTTTTTAAACCTTTCCAGACTCAGCTACATAAAGATGACGAAAATAAAATTACTAGCTTTCTAGATTCGCCATTTCAAATGGATTTACCGCACGAGAAATTAACGGTCAAAAAAGTTAAACATACAATAATGAGAGAGATTAATATTAAAAAAGCTCCTGGTTATGACTTAATTACTGGCAAAATTTTAAAAGAACTGTCAGAAAAGGCTATAAAACTATTAACATATATATTTAATGCTATGCTACGAATTAATTACTTCCCTAGTATCTGGAAAGTAGCTAAAATATTAATGATACTTAAACCAGGAAAAATACCAGAACATGTGACCTCCTACCGACCTATAAGTTTATTACCAGTAATCTCGAAAGTTTTCGAGAAATTATACATAAAAAAACTAAACTATATAATAGAAAAAAGAAAAATTATTCCAGAACATCAGTTTGGCTTTCGCAATAAGCATGGGACTATAGAACAAGTGCATAGACTTATAAATCAAATAAACGCCGACCTAAATGCCAAAAGATATTGTTCGGCTGCTTTCCTAGACATATCTCAGGCTTTTGACAAAGTATGGCATACGGGCTTACAGGTTAAACTAAAGAAACTTCTCCCTCATCCGGACTATCAGCTACTAAAATCGTATCTCACTGACAGACATTTTATTGTAAATCAAGGCGATGAATATACCGAACTAAATCCCATATATTCAGGAGTTCCGCAAGGTAGTGTACTGGGTCCAGTACTGTATCTTCTGTATACGGCTGATCTGCCCACCACAAAAATAACTACTGTGGCAACATATGCAGACGATACAGCAATCTTAGCATCCCATGAAGATCCAGTCACAGCATCAATAAACCTACAAACCCACCTGGAGCAAATACAATTATGGTTGAAGACATGGCGCATTAAAGCCAATGAATCAAAATCCACGCATATAACGTTTACCCTGCGTAGAAGAACATGTCCACCAGTAAATATCAATCATCGTCAACTCCCCCAAGCAGAGCATGTTAAATATCTTGGTATGCATTTAGATCGACGCCTAACCTGGAAGAAGCACATACTCTCTAAACGGAAACAACTAGGACTAAAATTATATCAAATGTATTGGCTCATTGGGCGCAAATCCAAGTTATCATTAGATAACAAGGTATTGCTGTATGAGTCTATACTCAAGCCCATTTGGACATATGGAATTCAACTATGGGGTACCGCTAGCAAATCTAATATATCCATCATACAACGGTTCCAAAATAAGGTGTTGCGTGCCATTGTTGATGCTCCGTACTATATTTCAAATAAAGTGATACAACGCGATATTCCTCTAGAACCTACGAGTGTAATCCAACGTGTTTGTGTGAAGTACTTCGAAAGAGTGTCAGTGCATCCCAATGTACTCGCTAATCAGCTAAATATGCGACGTGATAGTGAAGTGCGTAGACTAAAACGTTTAACACCACCTGATCTGATTACTAGACATATGTAGAGTTTAGAATAAGCATTAGAATAAGACTAATTAATTAAGATAATATTTTATACAGAAGATTGCTTAATGAAGTGATTTTCTACATGCCATGTATATATAATATAGACATAAGAAATACTTATTGCCAATAGGGCAGATTGTGGACTCACGAAGAGTAATAAAAAAAAAAAAATATTATATAATATATAATATATTCTTTATATTCTTCCGAATAGTATCAAAGTTTACTACCGTCATATGCTAGGTAAAAACACAAAGAATAATTAATATATTTCGTTACATCAAGCATATCAAATATGTATTATAAACCATTACAATTTATATTTTATCATATACAAAATTATATATTATCTAACAATCCATCATATTTAATATATAACTATCATAAATTTAACGTATTATTCTCTAATCGCTTAAACTAGTTTATACCATGTAGCAACCATAAAACGCATCAATAAAGCAAAGCATAAATACATCATCATACAATAAATGTAACATATTGTTTAATACCATATTATATATAATATGAAAGCTTTTTTACATAAATAATTGTATTCAAATTAAATTAGAATACATATCATTCAGAACAGTTGCGTTAACAAAATGTTATTAACATGTGTGACATATTTCAACAATTTCAGCTGATCCAAGTATCACAAAAAAATAATAGAAGTATATTTAGAGTAGAATAAAAGTGAATGTATTCTAAAACTGGTTGAGTTTGAAAGACAAAATCTATTATTTGGACCTCAATAACATCTTATATTGTTTTATTTGACGTTCGCTGTATATTATGGTTTGAACTTTGCGACCATGTATTTTTCTCATTTAAAATATAATGAAAAATAATGTGGAACCAAAACCAGCAGGAAAAAAGTATCATTTAAAAAGTAATCTGAATGAAATTATTCACAACCGACTAATCAAAGAAACATTTTAAATCTGCATATCATCGAATTGTAATTTTTCAAATACGCAAACGATCCAGTCATAAAGATCCAATTTATATCTCGCTAGAATGAAACTGGGCTAAAAAAAGGAAATCGCATAATTTTCGCTTTGCTGGGCGGAAAGAAGTATATGTCATCCAAAAATTTTGAAATAATGTCAAGTTGTAAAATGAAACGACATTAAGGGTCCCACTTCACATCTGTATTCATTCATATCCTTATTCGTACCAATGTTCTTTAGCGCAAAATCGAAAAACATCTAAAGTTTTCACAATTTTTTTTGATAAAGCATTTCAATACCTAATACGTACATAGTTCTTATTTGGATTTAGTTGCGGAAACGTTAAATTGAGTAACCATACCATTGTTCAAACCATACCAGCTAAAATTGATCAACAAGTTCAAAGCAACAGATGAACATGATTTGATTATTGATTAAATATGATTGTTGTGCAGAGCGGATCTACCGATGATTTCTACCGATGAAAAAAGCATATTCTGTAAAAGTCGGTTCACGATAAAAACATAGTAATGCTTTTAATTTACAAGAAACTGTTAATAGTCTTGATCAAAGTCTTGATAGAGAATATGTTTAAATAATTATTTGAATTCTAAAAATCTGGCTCCAAATTTATCTAGACTCTAGAAATCTAGAGGAACGACGAACGATTGGAATATTCACTTGAATATATGTCGTGTAATATTTAAACATGTTTGGGATAATTCCTATGGATATTATTTTAAATTAAAAAATTTACCATTTAAAACATTAGATGTTAATTTAAATCAGACCAAGTTTTGTTGGGAGACGATTGTATATAAATAACGGCAACACAACCGATGTTACAAAACTAATGATTTTACTATTCTTCTATTCAACTTCAGTCCAGAAGAATTTGCAGTGTAGGTATCTAGAGGCAGCAAATCAGACAATATCCAATAACAAGCAAAATACATTGTATATATATATTACTATGAAATTAAACATATTAGTAACATATACTCTTCTTTTTCTCTTTACTATTAAACTAAATTTAGGCACACAACGCGTGGTCGGTTGTAATTAATAATTAATAATACCCTTTCTAAGCTGTTTTGTTAAAGAGGATTAATGCGAAACTAATTTATGAATGGTTACTGAAGAGAGACATTTCTCAAGTCTTTAAACTTACTGGAATATTGGTGTTAGTGAATTTATTAGTTCAGCTCTTGTGAGAAACTTTAAATCCATTTAGATAATGATATATATCAATAAATATCTTAAATATATTTGATTGTTTGAATTACCAGTTTTCTCTGTTAAATAATTTGAAGACGTAATTAGTGCTGTATTCTCCATAATATACATTTTTAATAACAATTACTAATTAAAATTATTATTCAAAGAATAATATTTTTATTGTTTTTTTTTAGTTTTGGTTTTGTATTGTTAGTTAAAATAAAAGTTATTTCTTGTCAGTTCAGTGTATAACAATCATTTACTTTTAATTGAATATTCTTTGAACAAATTAAAGTATATTTTTATTTTTATCTGACCGGTATTTACTCTTTATTAACTTATTATAGAATATTAATATTTACTGATTCGTAAAACCTAACGAGTGACAAGTGTCCAACGTCGAAATATTACAATTTGACGGTCTTACCTAACTTGATTACAGTTACGATTTGAATTATTATTCCATATCAGATTCTACTTCACTTGTCAATAAACCGTCCACGTTCAATATAATAATTTAATTATAATTAAATTTGGGTTGACAATGAACCTTGTCATGTTATTGGCGATTGAGATTGCTTTTTCAATATTGTAATGGACACTATAAAGTGAAATAAGATTGAGAATATACATGATGTGTAAAATGGCGAACACAATCTAACATATGTTATATTCAATTTACTATAATAAGAATAATATTTTTATTGTTTTTTTTTTAGTTTTGGTTCGTTGGTTTTGTATTGTTAGTTAAAATAAAAGTTATTTCTTATCAGTTCAGTGTATATCAACCAATTATTTTAATTGAATATTCTATGAACAAATTAAAGTATATTTTTATTTTTATCTGACCGGTATTTACTCTTTATTAACTTATTATAGAATATTAATATTTACTGATTCGTAAAACCTAACGGCTGGCAAATGTCCAACGCCGAAATATAACAATTTGATGGTCTTACCTAACTTGATTACAGTTACGATTTGAATTATTATTCCATGTCAGTATCTACTTCACTTGTCAATAAACCGTCCACGTTCAATATAATAATTTAATTATAATTAAATTTGGGTTAACAATGAATCTTGTCATGTTACCGGCGATTGAGATTGCTTTTTCAATATTGTAATGGACACTATAAAGTGAAATAAGATTGAGAATATACATGATGTGTAAAATGGCGAACACAACCTAACATATGTTATATTCAATTTACTACAGCTATATGTACTCATAATTCTCAAGTTGATGTTGAGCTAAAACGATCGAAGTAGTATAATTTCGGCGATCAATTCGGGTTTCCTTTATGGGAGATAACCATACCTTCAAATTATATATGCAGAATGCCAATTTTGATGTCTGATGCGTGGACCCGTAACGCCGCCATTCTGGTACACCATATAATTCGCGTCGTATTTCTTCTTTTATTCTCTGATTTGAGCCAAGATGTCAGTTATCCGTGTTGCTTTTTTTGAACTCAATGTGACTTTGTAAGTCTCCCTTACGTTCATTTATTCATTTGTCCAAAAATTTGCCGCTTTGTTAGATATAGTGATAACACTGAGCTCCATAATAATCCAAGTCTTAGTTACGTGATTTAGATACATGATTACTGATTTACGATCGCTCAAAAAAAAAACAAATACATTCGGTGTTGTTATTTCCGCATATTAAAACTGATCGAAATGAATGATGTGTTCAACGCAACGACGGAAAAGCCGAATTATTCGCATCATATTTAGCTATCTTATTCCTACCGAATTATATAGAACTTAGAATGAATGCAATTCCTGTTTGTTATCCCGATGTAGCTGTAAATCTGATTTCTCCACGGAAATTGATAACAACCTCGATCCTAAAAAGGCTCCTGGAATTGATCATATTTCACCTGGGTTATTGAAAGAGCTACAACGAAAAGCAACCATCACGTTAACATACATATTTAATGCCTATATGAGACTGAATCATGTTTCGGAATATTTTAAGGTTGCTAAAATAATGCTCATAGAATTTAACTTTAGTTTAAGCAGTTTTTAGTTTTGTTTTAATTTGGTTTTATTTTTATATGCGGATGTATTAATCGCGTTTTGGCCTTGGGTGTGTCTATTATTGCAAGTTACAACAGAAAACATATCTACTGAAAGATGTCATTAATTTAAATATCGGTGTTGATATGAACACAAAAACACATACGAAAAATAATATATATTCGATATATATTCTTACAAAATACCAAAAGGATAATTCAGATAACAGTTCAGTAGAAAACATATTTAAGTCATTAAAATCATTAGTAAATTGATATTATGACTAATACGTCGATATAACATATTAGTTTGTTAAGATTTATGATGAGAATGGATACGATTTGAACATTTTTCTGTAACAGTTGTTACATATTAGAAACAGTAGTAATTTTTTATATTACAGAAATAATATTTACTACAATGTAATCTTTTTGAAAGCATTATAAGGCTTTTAACTATTTCTCACTCGTCTGGCACACATCATTAAACGGTATACACGTATTGAAACGTCTATTTATTGTAGTAAGTAGACATTTACTATTATGTGTCCCTGATCCAAGATAATACATATCATATATATTAGCTGTTTAATAAATAATAATATTTATCAGATCACTAAATCGCTATATCTATTACTATTTTTATATACAAAATAGAATGAAAAGTAATATAATATTAAATCAACACGAATTGTTTATTTTATATCCTTATTAATAAAATAAATTATGAAAAGTAACATTACAAAATCTTTTAGCTGTAGCTGTTTTGTTGCAACGTTAACAAAATGAAATACTATAGTCTTTTTTACTAGACTTGTCATCAGAATTGTGTTGGTGAACTAATTGACATATCATTAATATTAATCGTCCTCTAGACTCTCCAGATCATGATATACCATCATATTTAATAATTTAAAGTAAATCATCAATAATGATAAATATAAACTAAAAAAGTTCATTTTGACATTAAAATTAACTTAATTTAATTTCGTAGCAATTTTCAGTTGGCACGTTTATAATTCCAATCACTTGAAAAATGTCCCCCGACTCCCTCAATTTAGACAGTTCCGTCCAACTCTGTGACAAATCGTTTTAATCATTAAAATTTTGATTTAATTTGGCACGGCCCAACTTCGTAACCCACGCCGTGTAAACTTCCAGTCCATTTTGTATACTATTAACTAAATAAATAGCGATATTTTTTATCGGATTTATTTTTATTTATGGTTGAAAAGCTGTATATTAATGGCCCCGGTCCAAAATTTATGGAAGCTGGAATGTGCAGTTGTTACGTTTTTTTTGTGGTTTATAGTATAGTCGTTTTTATAAATATTGTCTCTAAATTTCTAAATTCTATCGCTTTCTAGCTATACTAAAATTACATTAATACCGTATTAGTTTTTTTATGCGATTTTTTGCGATAGAATATGAAACAAAAAAAATAGAATTGCTATTAGAGCGAATAATAATCATAATTCTTATTATTAGTTATAACTAATTTCATGACCTTAAAAGAGATGCTAATAATAAATAATATCGTACATTGTTTGTCACACGGTTTAAATTAGAAAATAGCCCAAATCACAGAAACAGAATATAAAAAAGGTAAAAACAAAAAAATCATCAGTTTCTTTGGCAATCCAATTCTAAACAGTTTTTTAATTTTTATTATTTAAACTTACAATGTCGTTAAAAACATAAACCACAATAAGATAAAACACTTATTGAAATATTCAATATATCTACTAGGCTGTACACTTCGGTAAATGATTACCTAGTGTAATCTAATGTCACTTTAGTAATCATTTCTGGTCATTTCTGGCGTAGTCATATTACCCACAAAGATTAGTACATCTTCATTTAAACTTTACCTTTTAATGCTGTAAATGGAATAGTCGATTAACGATTAACCTATGTACTTTTAAACTATATCGAATCTGATTTAAAAGGCACTTATTGCACTAAATTTTAATATTTTCTGCAATAATTCAAAAACACTCGTCATTATTTTTCTTAACAGAATCTAATAAAAAAGTTTGGAGAAAAGTATTTTTAAACACGTCTAAAAGTATATAAAAGTATGCATCAGTATTTTCAGCAATTATTTTTCATGTTATTTTAGTTTACAGATAGACAATGTTTTAGTTTACTGTTTCCAAATATGATGAGTTTATTTATTTAAAATATAAACCAAACTTCACAGCATGTAACAACAAAGCTAGCTATAACGTTAACTTGTTACCAGTATATTAAATTTAAAAATATAATGTTTTAGTCGCTTACACTTCAGCTGACAAAACAAAAATATCAAATGATTAAGGATTAAAATATTTCCATGTGGCTGTCATTTTTTCATTGTTTCTGGATACAATCGACGATGTATTTTTATGGATGTTTAAATATATCGCAATGCTATAAAGCTGCAATGTTTTTAAAAATATTTGGCACGATCTTAAAAAAATTCAATCAAATGGAGTCTACTGAAAGCAACCGAAAATATATCAGGATGCTAATATATATATTTTTAATATCTAATGATATTAAAGTTATTTTTTTGGATATTACTCAATTTCAATAATCATTCCAAATAAAACTGATCTTATAGCTTGAATTTATTGAACTGTAATGTTTGACCAGTATCCACCCATTAATCAGAACTGGCCTGACTCTCTTTTCATATACTATATACTTATCCTCCAAATTTCTCCTAAGTTTACTTTCTAACGCTCACAGAAGATTTTGTACGCACCTATTAACTATTTGCGGATTTCTTTTAGTTTTGAAGATAGAAAAAGCCTCATATATCTTCTTGTGTAGTTTTAATCTAATGATGATTGATTGAATTTGATCTGATCTGATATCGTATTTTATCAGTAACTGAATTAGGTGATAGAAGGAAGTAGAGCTGCACAGACGATGACCTGGATGAGGTTGCAAATATTAAACGACGCTACTACCTTAAACATTAGAAAAATGCATATTTGTAGCTTCTATCTAAACAAGGAATTAATAAACCGGAGTTCTTCCATTAATTGTTAATGTTCGTCGCTATCTAAACAACGAACAGCTTCGCGATAATCATGACCTTCAAAGGAGTTCAAGACTTTACTGTAAAACATTATGAATATTACTAAATTATAGGGTGGAAGCAATACAGTTACTAGATGCACGAGATCAGAGGACTGAAGCGAGCCAAATTGCACGAACTTGTATAAAATATATAACTGTTAATATTAACCTTAGTTTAAATTAGTCTTATTAGTACGAAATATACATAATAAAAGATGTTATATTTTTTAAGAAATTGGCGCAATGTCAGTACGAAGGTTAAAAAAGTTTGCTTTGAAAAGAAACATCAAAACGTATGAGTATGAAATCCGGCCGCAATTTAAATTTATGTTGACTCAGATAAGTCTTCATGTAGAAGTTATTTCCTTCGATGAGGTATTAGTACAATTATGTATGTAAATCTTAATAAACTTAGTAAAGTCTATATATAAATAAAGAGCTATGAAAGCTCCGAATTTATTTGTAATATTATTAATGAAAATGTGAAAATAAGTTTAATTAAAACTAAGAGGATCTTCTTATAAACATTGAAATATTAATGTTAGTTATAAGTAATAAAGATCCATATTAGTTGTAATTGATAAAAATATTAAATTGGTGTTTTTTATTATATTTGATTTGGTATCACAAAGGCCAAGACAACAAAAAGATCATCCTATTAGTGTAATCGCAGGTTTGATTCTCGCTCGACACATGTTATATTTGTGGTTTACTGTAATTGTATGGTATGGTATTTATTATCCATATACAAGAGTTTACAATACTACAAAAAACAATTGTCCAAGTCATTCTTATAACCCGGCTGGAAAGGCCCTAATATCTTCTGGCATATCTAAATTAGTCCAAAATAGTCGGTCGGGCTTCATATCAAAAACTGGGTTGAGTCCCAGAGCGAAACAACCGCTATAATATATATTATAGAAAAGCAGTGTATATATGTGGCTCTTATATATAAATATATTTAACATTTTACGATTTTTAGATAAAATTACATTTTTATTAACAATAAAGTTTAGATATATATTGCCGGTTGATAGATCTGCCAATGTTTCAAACTGAGACTGAACACCGAATATTTATATTTTCAGGTTTTCTCATTAATTCTAGTCCAGTAGTTCAGTTTGACATGTTACTCACGAATTTGTTGGCATTGGATATATTTGTTAGCCAAATGTATTGGTTCAAAATAATATAATAATAAATCTGCTTTATTTTTCTCCACATATTGAAAATTTATCTTAAATATTTATCTTATAATCTATATCTTATAATATTTAATATTATTTAATTTATATATTTATTTATAAATATAGTGGTTTACCAAGAGATCATTCTATCCCACTAATTTATTCTAATGTACGCAATTCTCGTCGACACTTACGATTTATAGTGGTCATATTAATTTAAAAGCTTTAATCAGATCAGATATTCAATGAATGAATCCATTGGAAATCCTAAGTTATTCGACAGCTCGAACCAAATACTTAAATATAAATGTCCGTTATATTAGGAAAAAAGTCACAAATCTAACTTTTTTACAATCTGAACTAAATATTTCCCTTTAAGTAAAAATTATTTCTAATCTATACCATATGAGTGAGCTGACCAACTTATCCTTCATAACTGAAATACTTGATCTTGATTTTGATTTTGTTCTTGAAGATCAAGAAAATAATACCAAGGTGTTCTCACAAGAGAATAATGAAAATTTATTCTAAGCTCTAACAAAATAATTAAAAAATCAATAAGTCAAATAAAGCATTTTACTATGTAATATATGGAACCCGATAGTAATTCTAAATAAATATTTATTAAAATATTTCAGATTTATGAATATAATTACTAAAATATATTATTGTCTATTCTACAAACCACCATCCATAAATATTAATCTATATTTTAGTAAATTATAAAACAAATAATCATTTTTGGGAGAACTAGCCATTGTCACTCTTTTTGTTAAATATATTACAATTAGCATTATTTATATTTCTAAAATATTACATAAAATTTTTTAACAAGTTTCCACATTTTTTTTGTTCCACAAAATTAAAACATGCAGTTGAACACAGAACATGCATTTTTAAATCAAGTATATAGTGTAAGTCTACACTTCTACATTTTTTTAACATTCATTCATTATGTTTAATCAAGAGTATTGATGTTAATATTATGTTTAAAAACTTTTTAACTATACTTATCGTAATTATTCACTAATAATACAACACAATCACATTCAAACCAAATCACGAAAAAGAAAATGTGCACCATATTAAATTCCACAAACCATTTTGATAAAACCGGTCGACGTGATTTGACTGAACAATGTTGAGCCTCCTGTTCCAAAATGGGTCGGCAAGAACTTCAGACTGATTCGTCTAGGTCCATTCAAAAATATATATGTCCGCCATCGGATTTGAATTTTTCCGCCAGTCAGCTAAATTTAGAGAATGCGGCTTCGCAATCAGTTATAGAGCCGACAAGATGTACGATGAGTAAAGTAAACGGATATTTCCATTCTTGTCTCATTGTTATATTTTGAAATTCTGCTAATTTTGCTATTACGAGAATCCATCTTCACAATAACGGCATAAAATAAACCAATCAGTTCAAGTTATAACTAATGGTTTACTAATGTATGTTCCGAATATAAGGAACAAAGTAGTAATATTTTTCATGGAAGCATGCATGCATGTTTAGGTTAATTAATAGTTTATATCAAGTCTAATTTTGAATACGTATTATTTCAAATATCTTACTAAATCCTCCCATCAAAAATAATAATATTTTTTGTTTTTGAAACCTTTTTAGGTATATTAAATGTGAAAATGCGAAGTGTCAATGTAAATCATTGTTAAACAACTTAACCTGAGTAAATTTACTTCGACGAGTCCCACATATTTTCGCAGAAAAGGAAAGTTTTGGGTGCATAATTTAAAATTGCATCTTGCACATTCTCTACTTTTCTTCATTGATATGAATAAATCTACTTCCGAGGCCTATCAGACACTTAAATCTTGTAAAATCCTTACGTTCCGTCATATCTCAATTTTCGGTTTCTATTTAAAACAATTTAAAGTAACGATTTTGATGCCTGGAAATATGAAAAGTTCGAAGACAACGAACTGCAAGGCCAATTAGACGAAAACCCAGGTAAAATTCTTAAAGAGCTTTCAGAGTGCCCTTATAAGAAGGAAAAGATTAAATGATCAAAAAAGGATGTCTGTATGTAAAGTAACCACAGGAAACTATTATGAACCATAACATTTTGCTGTGCCAAAGTGAAAGTGTTACTGCAGATATCCAGTAACAATTGCACTAATTGAACAACGTATTATTGCAAAAAGATCAAGAAGAGTGAGTAGCAACACATAGAGTAAATTAAGGTCATCTTCTTGCATTACAGCTCAAATAGGTACTTCTGCTGCAACCAGCATACTCATTTTGATTAATATTATATATCATATCAATTTTTCTTAATAAAGGTTTTTAAAGTAAATAAACATTAGAATGCAAGCAAGTACCACCATGTAATTTTATATCATTTCTTTCAGTGCGCTTAACTAGTCATTTATATACATATATATAATTTATTTGTTCATTACAAAATATAACATCAAAACTATTTTACTACTTAATATATAAAATTTTATATATTATACCTTTATAATTAAGGGTAGGGATTATTACCATATCTAAACGCATCAAAATCAATTAGGGTAAAATTATAACAATATAATATTCGGCAAGCTAAATTTCAAAGAGTTTCAAAGTTATTAAAGCAACTTATGGAGAATAATCTTAATAATAATAGCTGGAAACAATTGCTTGATGAATTATTAAAAAGAATTGCTCCGGAGAAATCATATTAACAAAAATAGTCGATAAGGGAACGGTGCTTAAACTTGTGTTAAGGATATCAAAAAGTTGAGGAGTTTGAAGGCTGTGAATATCAAACGCAACAGTAAAAATACTCACTGAAAAATTTCACAACAATGTATTTTAGAGATTGATAGTAAAGCTTATCCATAACTTGATGACTCTTCCTGTATAAAACATAATTAGCCGAAACATCAGTCACACAATAAACACAAATTTACAGAAAATTAAAAGGTTAAACAAAGGAGCGTGTAAGCCCTCATTAAGGATATAATAAAATAAGTAATATCATATATAAAAATATTGCTATGTAATATAAAACAAACAAAAGGATATATATTCAGATAATTATACATATTTAATACTTTTATTGAATTTACTGAGACTAATTTGATAAAACATCATTATGTTCAAGTTTTTCAAACTAAAATTATTTTGTAAGTATGTAAGTTATCAAAAATCTCTATTCCCTATCAGTAAAGGGCAACTATAACAAACTGCACAACACCTATAGTCTTGTAACCTGAATGCAGTTATAAACGCATTGTCAATTACGCCATCATAGTATCTTAAACAACCCATTTGTTTATAATGGCATCTCTTCGTAAGCTCCCCCCGATTACTGATTGGATTTTTATAAGCTTCTGTTAAGATGTAACTCTCAGTAATTTATTCAGTATTAAGTTACAATAGTTATTTTTTAATGTCAAATAAACTACCAACTATTCGGTTAAACGTCAGTTAAACTATCTAAACAAACCTTATATTGACTTTACAAAGACTAGTATGCTTACATATAGTCTATTCAAGTTATTTTGTATATACGTTACCTAAATTTGTAACATCAAAACGTAGTAATGTTGCCGTATCAACTCTGAGTTTCAGTTCAGTTTGGCTTTGACATACAACAATATTTCTAATCTAAATAAAATAATTGAATGAAAGTGTTATCAAACATATTTAGTTTATTTTAACACTATAGTACATCCAATGCATATATTACAGAAGGACTTAAAACTACAATTACGAACACAGGTATAATAGTTTGTAGGTTAGAGTTGTTTTATTTACACTGAACTATTTTTCCACACCACCCATGAGGTAGAGTTCTAGGCGCGTTTTTTATATAATGGTTAGGGGGATTCCTGGAGGCCTACTTAATTATAATATATCAAAGTAATGTAATTTACTTTCATTCGAGAGCATATTTGCATTTTTACGTTTAGTTCTTGTTTATTTCGATGGTGTGTTTACCTGTCAAGTCATCCTGCTACTGCCTGTGTACAGCATTCTTGATACCATTTACCACATCTACAAAATAGTTAGTATTCATTCTCCCCTCATACATTCTTACCTAATGCTCATATTTAATTCTGATCAATTACAATCATATCTGTGCACATAAATCTTCAACGCCCTACAATACCATTTTCTACAGTTATATTCTACTAAGTATGTATATACCTTTAGTTGTTTCTACTCTTGCCATTCTGTCTCAGAAACTTCCAGCATTATCACCATCACATATCCTGAAACTTACCTTTAGTCACTTTCACTTTCCGAGTCACTGTCCAAGCCAATCACTAAATTGTTAATTTCCAATCTGTTTAAAACATGTTCAGGATTCCACCAATTATCAAGTACTTCTTCTGTATGTCTTATGGAGTTCATCCAAACCGAAGGTGTTATGGTCGACAAAGCTTCCTACCTCATATCCAAACAGTTCTTGATGAAATATCCTTCTCGACCAGCATGTCTATTCTTATTATAATACTTTGCTACCCCCCATATCAACTCGATTGGATTGAATAAACAGTGATAGGAAAGAAGTCGTAATACTATGTGACCATATTGTTCATCCATTTGATCAACTGTATATCTTTTATCGGGCTTATTTCTGAAAAAAGTAAATTACAAAAACACCATGAAACATTCCATTTATATTTATCTAGTAACAATTTCAAATATTTCATTCTTCAACTTGGTTTCCTGAAAACTTATTTTATGTGCTTTTAGCCATTCCTTAATTGCACCCTTTGTTGATGCACTTGTTGGGATCTTCTCCACCAGTGTACTATGATATGGTGAATTGTCCATAACAATATATTGTGGTTCCTACAAGTTCTTTAAAAGCTGATGTTCAAACCACTGCAAAAACAAGTTATGGTTCATTTCTCCATGGTAGTCAACCTTGGACTTAGAGGAAAACACTAATTCTGCATCAGGAATAAAAATGTTTCATTTATATTCCTGCTTTCAGCATGCAGTAGTTCTTCATGAAATATAGTTATGTCTGCAATGAATTATTAATAAATGTTATGACTAACAAAACCTAATCGATCGTTATTTTCTTGCCGTTTTTATTCATTACCCGTTTTTCATAAAGACGGTTCCTTTTTGGTGAATTTAATTTATATTGTTCTTTATTTTTTGAGATATTTAGAGACCGTGCCCGTACTTTTCAGTGCAGCTGCAACACGCTAAATTATTTTCAATAAAAGATGCCGCGATTTAAAATTTCTTAAAAGAAAGCCGTAAAACAACGTTTGCCGGTTTAGAACCCCTAATTATAATATTTTTAATAATTGTGCGTAAGTTTGGCAACCGGACGACTTTGACAAGCTAGTTCGGTTTCACGTTCGAACTTATCAGAAAGCATTATGTCTCTTATTAATTATAATAAAATGAGAAGGAAACTATTGTCTGATTCTGAAACAAATTCACACATAGCGGCAGGCAATACATTAAATCTATTGATGACGTATATACAAAAAAACTTTGAATAGACTATACATTTATAATCATATCCGCCTGAGGGGAAACAGTAAATAGGTAATTGTATGTATTTTTATTTGTATACGTTTTTAATTATGATAAATTCTGGTCTTCTTCTTTTTGATCTTTACTTTGGAAACTATCTTAACTAGTTTGATTACTTGCATACGCTGTAAGTGACGCTCGAACTAAGTAGTCTGTTCTACATATTCTTCTAATGGTTCTATAATAAGTTAAATTGTCATTTACGTAGTTATCATTCTGCCCGTCTTTGTTACTTTTACCATATCTTTCATATTTCTATTCTTCTACTTGTATTTTAATTTCATCGCTTTGTATTTCATTTCTGTTTTATCAAATATCCCTTTTTTATTAATATATTAACATTGACAGCTTTTAATTTTAGCATAAATTTCCTTTTTATGACATCTTTTACTTTCGGTCTATCTTTACTTTTTCTATCTGGATATTTTATTTCTTCTCCCTACCACTAACACTTTCCATTTGCTTTTGATCAGTATGATTGTCAGTATGTTTGGAAAGTTTTTGATTCTTTCTAATTACACCATTTGTGTCCTATGTTTGTCTTCTATATTTCTTGAATTACTCTATCAATTTTATCTCTTACCCATATTGTATCTGAATGATATGAATCGTTTGTTATAAAATATTATTTCATAGCAAATATTATTATTTTTTAATCAATATTCTCCGGTCTCATCGTTTACCTTCAAACTTTTTACACCGTATTTCAAACTTTTAAAATTGAATATCAAATTCATGAAAAAATTACAATTTAACTCTTAAACACTACACAATACCACCGGTATTGATAAATTGATACACTATCTGTTACCAATATACTTTTTTCCCTACCAACTTGTTAAGAAGACCGCAAGAATTAATTAAGGTTTATGGATTTATGTGTCTAAAGTTAAGAATTTCTTACTGGTAACTAGAGCGAAAGATGGAAAGAAGTGGTAGCATTGAAAAATATTTTAGTCATGCTTATGTTTCAATTTCATAACATTTACCTCAAATAAATTGGCATTTATCAAAAAACATTAACAATTAATTCCAAAACCGATAGTATTAATTTTAAGACAAGATATATGTGAAAATCGGCTATAGTTTCTTCTATAACTATTATATACCTTAGACGCCATATTTATAGTCGTCCATTGCACTGTATATAAAATGTGTTTCTAAATATTGCATCCCCTCTGACAAAAATAAATCTCAATTCCAAATAATTTGCAGGTGACCTAGCATGGATCCGACGATTGTCGTGATTCACGACGAAAAATTGCGATCACATGCATTTAAATTAGGATATAGCAAAGA
This sequence comes from Rhynchophorus ferrugineus, assembly GCF_030347505.1. NCBI lineage: Eukaryota > Metazoa > Arthropoda > Insecta > Coleoptera > Curculionidae > Rhynchophorus > Rhynchophorus ferrugineus. The sequence continues at coordinate 52,157,203 of NW_027472580.1, forward strand.
ATGACTAAAACTTATTTTTTACTGGATACCGAGGAATATGTGAAACCGAAATAACGTGGCCACAAGTAGTATCAGTGGCATTATACCAGCGGTTTTAAATAGTTTTTGTGTCGAGGAGTATTTCCGATCGAAGCTAGGAATGTCAGAAAAGTGAAAAATTAATCCAAGTTTTTGATTCCTCGAGGTACTACAATTTATTTAGGTGTATTTCAAATAGTTTTAAATTGAAACGTTTATAATATAAAGCATATTTTTGATTTATATAAAATACGTTCAATGTCAATTCTACAGTGAGATTGGAATATAAAAATGCTGTAGAAAATTGCGGAAACTCTTCCTAAATATAACCTTATAAAATCATTTCTAAACTAGGTAAATCGCCCAAAGATAAAACATCATATTGACCAATATCTCTACTACCATCACTAGTATCCAAATTGTTTGAGAAATTGTTCTTAAAGCACCACAAACGGACTATTGGGAAAAAGCACGGCTCCCCCATCGAATGTAGAAATAAATACTGAACAACTACATGGTATTAAGGATGCAATTGAGAATTCTTTTTTAAAAATGTACATTTGGAAACTTATGTTTCTGGACGTGACTGAAGCCTTTAATATAACACAATAACATAAATAGATAAAAGAATAAAAGTTAAAAAACAAATTACGTAATCACACGAACAGTATTCTCATATTTTACTTAAATAATCCACACATTTATTTCAAGTTTGTTACGCCCAACGAGGTGAAACGGCTTCAAGTTATCCAAAATAAGCTCCTCACGAGAAATATTAATCTATCCATGGTTTGTCAGATATAATCAAATTCATAGTGAAACTGGCACTCCAGAAATCAAGCACTCCATATCTCAATCATTCCACAAACAACAACTCAGCTGAAGTTCTTATTAAAACGCTCTTGTTTGCGAGCTGGTCGACATGCTGGAAGCTTAGCTCTGCGTCACCGCTAACCTCCCCTTTCCCAGGCTGAAACGACCTCATCTTTCGCTGCAGTCATAACTTTTACGACAGTATCCAGTCGCGTGTTTCTCAACTCAAGTTTGCGAATCAATAGTTAGTTTCACTATCAATTATTACGCCGGGTCCTCGGGCCCAATAACGGCTGCCGGGTTAGCGGGTGCCATATCCCCAAATTTAATGCAGTAGCAGTAGCAGTCCACAGAGGTTAACTGTGAGGCGGTTTCGGTTTAGTGTATTGGTAAGTCCAGAAGCAGACCAACATAACCCGGTCCAACTTGTCAATCCAGGGCAAGTCGATCAGGTATGATCAGGTATGCATCATCCATTCCACCGCCTGGTTTTAAGTCTGAACAAAACAAAATGAAACAGTGATATCCCTAAATGTGAAACAGTAACAATAGCTATATATGCTGATGATACTACAAGTAACAACATTGAGACAACTGTAAATAGAGTCGTAATAGAATATCGTAAATAGATCAATATGAGTACACAACAAAATAGGTGGGCATGACACTGTCCAATAGAGAACAAAAAAAAATAGTGATATCCCATATTCGCTGATGATACTACAGGTAACAACTTTGAGACAACTGTAAATAGATTACACTCAGACAGTCACTGTCAGCAATAATAATACTGAGTTGACTAAGAAATGGCAAAAAATATTATATATTATGTGTAAACTCAAATGCGGATTTCACACATAAAAAATAGCTGCCCATAATAATAGGTTCTAGAGTAATTCAATATGAGTACATAACAAAATAGGTGTTCATGACACTGTCCAAGATCAAAGACTGGAAAAAATGTGGTAGCTTCTTAGATGACAATCCAAATTATCACCTCACAACAAATTATACAAGAAAATGTTGATGCCAATGTAGACCTACGGTATGAAACTATTAGGTTGCACAAAGAAATCTAACATCAAAATTAACTCAACTTATTAGCATAAAATTTTTCAGAGCATTGACTATTCCTCTATAGTAAGCCAGTTAAACTGAAATGCTTCTAGCCAAATCTCAGATAGAATAGCAAACGCAATCATAGGAAGCAGAATTTTAGTTTAAATATGGGATATTTATTAAGAAATATAATGAGGATTTAAATCCCAATTAAAAAAATTAAAACTACAATAACTCAAATATTTATTATCAAAATATATATAATACATATAAAAGTTTAGTTGTTTCGAAATAATACATCAATGTTTTAAAGGTGCCATCAACAAGTCATGCCGGAGATTATTCAAGCGATGTTTTACTTATTTAAATTAAGGAAACCAACGTATTACTGAAATACTTCATAAAATATTCAAACATCTTAAATTTACAAATTAAATCAATACAATTTATGTCAATTACGATATTTTAAAAGGTTATTCATGTTCACAACACATGTCAGTCCAAGCCAATAAAGTATAAGACAAATTATAATTACAAAATGATCAGTATAATAACAAATAATGTTATAAAACTAATTATATATAATTATGAAATGTACGGAAAGGTCTTGAAATGATTTTGTAGCGATTTTGTATGAAAATATTTTGTAGTGAAAAGGATTTCATTGCAATTAGATGATTGCAGTGTAGACAGGTTGCATAAAAATTTCATATATATCGTAAATAATTATTGGAATATTGAACCAATTATTAACACTTTCTTTTTATAGCAGTGTATTGTTAAAAATGTGAAATGTCGATGTAATCAACTGTTAAATTCGACAGTTTTGATATTTTTTACATAAAATAATGGTTTGCCTTTTGGTATTATTGAGTTATTCCGTGTAGCGCTCAAAATCATGACACAACTAAAATTGCAGAATGAAGATCAGAATCTGCCTATCCAATGAAACATCAACAACTTCCTTATATATGTTTTATGCTGAAATAAACCTTTAAGATGAAAAGTAAAAAGATCAGCACATAAGGCAAATACATGAATTATGTTTAGTGTAGAGTGATCCGAAATCGATATTGACAATTTCAACGGCTGACTTTCAGCATTGATGAAAATTGGCGAAGAATATTTAGAATCTCATTTGGACTTTTGCGACTATTATAATATATTATTATATTATATCACATGCACAAGGGCCATGTGTTTCTAAATCGATTGAATGGTCTAATGAGTCAAATAGGTTTGGTCTGTTTTCTAATAAATAAAAACCGTCAGTTTTGCATCGGCGTTCAATAAGTCCTCTCTTCTCTCCTGGAATTAAAATAGTACTTTGAAGTAATAGTGTTTGTGATTTAACCACCTTCATATTCTCTGACTTATATTGGTTGAAAAGCAAATAATTCCTTAATGCCGGTAGAATATAGATTTTATAGAATAATGATTTTGGATTTATCTTTCCACCTAGAACTTTTAGTTATTTAAAAAATATGCAGAACAAAATAAGATGCTATCTATATATTAAATGGCTTATCGAAAATGTTACCTCCCCTTTTGAGAAAAACGAGGGCTTTTGGAGGCGTGAAATTTGGCTTAACCGTGCTTATATAGAGGAAGAATATTTAGGCCTAAAATTTTTGTATAATATGCGTTATAAGTAAGTAAATTCTAATAAAACGAAATGCACCCAATTCAAGCAACCAAAAATAGCCATTAAATCGGGGGCATAAAATATATAAACAAATATTTTAGGCTCTATTTTCATTGGACTTGACCGACGTGGTGCCTGCTCCAACTTTTATACAGTAGGGGTACATTATTCGGAGCTTCTATTGTACGTAAATCGACCTCAGATGCGTAATTTCTAAAATTAAAATCTGGCAGCGCTGCATCGCAAAATGTAGGCAGAGCAATTTTTAACGGGAGACAAAACCGTAATTTGTATATTTGAAACAATATTAAAACGGAAAGTGAGTTAAAAAAAAGTGTTATTATTGAAGTTATTTCAATGTATTCACTGTTGTTTAAGATATTGCGTTACTGTCCGTTATTCCCGTATTATTGAAACTATTGAAGAGTTGGAGTTTGGGTAAAAGACAATGGTGAAAGAGAATCCCAACAAATGCGAAAATTTCATTCTGGTATGGATTAACAAAATTCGAGAATAACAATAATCTTCTGTCCTCGTTGCTTACAGAGTATTTAGATTTTCGCAAGCAGCTTTTGATTTAATTTAATATCTGGTGAACACAGAACATTTAAGAAAAATTGTTCTTGCTTACGTAAGATACATAAAATAAAAGCTTCAGATAAATACATCAACTGACAGTGAAAAAATTACAATTACTGTTTTAAAGATAGAAGAGTGGAATAAATAAGCAAAGAACGGTGCAATTTTACTTAATAATTTAGGTAAAGAAATTATTCTTTTAATCAACCTGGTGTAACCATAGTTTTTCAATATATATTTTAGGTGATAAATATGGATAAAAGATTATAAGAATACATACTATGCATGTAGAGATATACACAATTTGCATAGATGGTATACTTAGGAAAAATAGAATAAATTGTTAATTATTAACAGTAACTGTGCAAACATTTTGGCGAACTGAATTATTTTAAGTAGTTTACCGGTTAATACTATAAGATCAATTATTTTGATTACATACTTTATAGGCTTAAATTTTGAAAAGTAGATAGTTCATTTAATAATTGTAGATGCTTTCCTTTAATATACATTTCTAAATTGTAAAAAATAAATTATCTAATTGTGTTCGTTATTGTTTTAATGTACATGATAAATTCAAGTATCCATTTCAAAAATGTTTTATTCATATATTCCCTGTTGTAATATACAAACATTACTTCATTTATTATTCCATGTTTATGTTTATAACATAAACGTAAAGAAAGATATATACTTATATAGATATATATAGATATATACTTATATTTGATACCCTAAGTTATTAAAATTCTGAAAATTATGCTACTTATGTTACTTTTATTATAATTTTCAGTGGTGTAGTAGTTGAAACTTATCAATACGTTATTAACTGTTGAAACTTAATGGAAATTAGTTTTAATCAAATGCAATTTGAATAAAAAAAGCGCCTGAGTTTACCCTTGCGACAATTTGTATCTATTTCAATATGTTTTTACATACTTTAATTAATATCATATATAAAATCTAAAAAATCTGAAATTTTAACCACTGTTCGATCTTTAAAAAACATCATAGTCTTTTTTGCATTGTAACATCATCTTCACTATAGTATGGAAAATACGAATATGTTTACATAGGAAAAAGTCTGTTTGAATTGAGAACATTCCAGTGAAACGGATACATTTTTATAGACTTCAAGGAATTACTGAAAACGCAAATATATAATGAATATTCGATTATTATGCAAACAAGGCGACTGTAGTATTTCGAAAATTGGTATGTATTCGAATGCTGGCGCCAATTTATTTATAGATACCACGATTGGATGGGACCTTAAACTTCGACTGAATCGTAAATTAAAGAAGAAAAATTGTATCTGTTCGATCTTATGAAATATGGTTTACACATTGAGTTGAAGTTCCGAGATTTACGAGAGACGACAGATAAATTATGATGGTTATGAGGTTGGAATTTAATTGGTTTCATTTTTGACCCGACAAATAATCGGCGCCTAGTTAGTCGTTAGATGACAGAACGCGCCAATGCCTACGCAAATTTTCTTATGAGTCTATTTAAAAAGTATAAAGGAAAACACGATCTATTAATAGAAGTTATATTTAGTTTTTCAGAGTAAATTTAAACTTAATCATGAGATGACTTATTTTATAACAATAACACCAGAAGGTGATAAAATTTAGAACCAATCAGCTAATAGATCTTTTGATATTTTTGCATATTCACGCATATCTTACTTCATGTACCATTTTACTAATCTTCAAGAGACTTTAATATAGACATACTTATGGATATAATATCATCTTCCCATCAAATTAGGTATATTTCCAGTACTTGTGATATGACAAAAGTAGCTTTTCTCCTCTAAAAACCTGCTTTTATTCAGATATTAAATTATTTACAAGTTACAAGTTAAGCACTGTGTGACTTCTAAAACAGTAGAAATGTCTCGATCTTAACTATAAGATCCTATTGAAAATAGTTTTTTAAATTTTTTAAACAAAATGTCCAACTCTGTTCAGCATACAAATTCCAGTTGACTTCACATTTTAATACTGTTATATAAATACGTTTGTATTTTCATAATTAATCATAACAAACGGTTGAGATGACCGTAACTTTTTTTTCTAATTTTTAAAAAATCCATATAAAGTTCAAACTCTGAGATTTCTATTAAAACAAATTGAAACAAGTGATATTTACAAACCGCTTTTGAAGCCAGTTTTATCTCTTTAAGATATTTTTATTGAGCCAAGGTATACGGTGGATATATCAGAATCTTTCCCAAATTTTATCCAGTCATTAAAAAAGTGTATTCCAGTATCATGAAGAAAAAAAAACGCTCTTCCCATTGATCAATTCCAAAAAAAACTCCTATATAATATCACCATATAGTATTACACTCTCCATGAACCCCTCCTTAATCTATATTTTATCACCCATAATCATTGATTTAAAAATGCATCTTTTTCCTTTTTCTCCAGCAATAATTCACAAACTAAAATCCGGCGCATTATATGAAATGAAAATCACTTATTAGTTCAAAACGAGCTTAAGTATGCAGATTATTGTTCGAAACCTTTTTATATTCAAAGTTTGATTCCATATCGATTTCGCGAGATAAAATATATCGGTTTATCCGGTGTTTTTAAAAACTATACCTTCATAAGTTACAATCTTTTAGTGTTGTTGGAATGCTGTCAGGAAGACTAATTATATCCTTTTTATTTACTTTGTTAAACACTTATCACCATAAACACTACACAATTTCGATGAGTCCCCTGTGTCCTTTTCCATATTCAACATGAATACTGTAAATATAGCTTTATTGAATTAAAATTACCAGACGTCAGCATAAAGAATTCACATTATATTCCTATAAAAATGTAAGTTCTTTGAGAGTTCGAACTGGGTCTTCGTCGAATAAGCTTTGCACCACATGGTCTCCGAATTTGTTTGGTCCTCCAAACCGTTCTTTGCCAGTTAGATCAAAATTGCTACATTTAATTAATTAAAACTAATTGGAATATGAAGTATTTAAACGTATTTGATAGATATGGACAATGGACAATTGGCCTGAATAACCCAATAATATTAAATGAAAAACTCTTCGACGTCAAAACCATCGAATTTAATAGTTAATAAATTATTTAATAAATCTTACCTAATATTTATTATTAATATCAATATATATATAATTGTATAATATTAAAATTGATTACACATAATGTATTAAATACTATATATTGAGCATACCTATGACTTATGACCGTAAAGATACTATTTCAATTAACAAATATATGACACACAAAATATATATGTTTTATATTATACAAACCCTTTAAAGCAAGTGGTTCACGTTTAGTAACATAATAAAAACCCAATTCTTTATTTTTCCGATATAATTTTTAAAGCTATTAGGTTTATTATTTTACAATTTTAGCAACTTAATATTTAATACTACACAACAATTACCATAAAACGGGAGAAGAGCGCCAGAATAATTGAATTTTAAATGAAGCTTTACACAAAAAACCTTTTAAATTCCATTTATTCGTAAAATATACTTTAAGAGCTTTTCTGTACAAAAAATATCGCAAAAAAACTAAAATTTGTTTACATTATATTTCAATAGAAAGCATAATCATGCACAATAACATCTAATGTACTGATAGTCTAAAGGGCTCAATTTTTTATAGATAAAAAGTTTAAATTAAATTATATATATATATATATATATATATATATATATATATATATATTTATATACTTAATTTAAATTTTCTGCTATAAATAATCCAGGATCCAGATCAACTTAATTATATTTAATCCAGTATTTAATATCTAATTTATAAGATAGTAGTGGATTCGAATCCTGCTGGGACATGGTCGTATATTTATATTTGGGATTGTTTAACATTTGTAATTGTTCTTATTTAAGAGTGCAATATGCGACAAGGAAAATGTTCCCGATCACGTTAGTAATGAGGCTGGGTAAGACCGGATGTCTTCTGGGATGATTTCCAAGTTAAGCCACTCGATAGGCTTAATGCCGTGAACCGTGATTCGGAAACCACGTTAAAGAGTTGTCCAGTCTAGATTAACCCTACTTATTGGTAAAATGGACACTCTAATATATTTAAAAAATTTTAAATTATTTTGTTAACAGTTATTATTGTTTATAAATAGGAAATTAATATTTTACCAGTAAAAATAAATATAACCTTTGTGCAATATGTTTTCCTAAAACGCCTTTTCCTAAATATTGTTAGGTTAGTCACTGTATGATCGCCAGTAAGTGATCAAAACCAAGCACTTTTCATCTTTGACCAAGTCAACATAATTTAGTTCACTTCAAAAAGTATCCCGATGTGCCTGTCTTCAACACGTTACTTCGGTGTTAGTTTAGTACATTTACTTTCCATTTATAACAATCTGTTATAGTAGTATTTTTAAATTTAGTAAAAAAGTTATAAAACGTATAACTTTTACATGAACTGACTGCATAGAGAACACTGCCTCTACAATACTATTTTAATGTAAACACATCACATCATCTTGATTTCCAAAATTTTGGTTAAACAACTGAGCTACTGCAATGTACTATTAGAATAATCTGAACTGAAAGCTTCTGTCTAAGTTGACTACTTTAGTTCACACCAAGCGTAGTCCACCTTTGGTGACTTTACAACATAAACTGCGATGCTTATATTAGAAATCTGCGGACGGGGTCACTTTTCAAAGCCAATCAATGGATTTTTCTTAATTGTAATAGTGTATGGCTAGGAAACTTTGAGCACCACCTTCAATGATCTTACAGGTTCAACTTCGATGATATTGCCAGAACTCCACTAACCTATATTAAAGAATACTTCGAGTAACTATAGAACTATATCCAATCCAACGTCAATCTACTTTTTTTAACAAGTTGTTTTGATGACTAAAATAATGCCTATTGAAAACCGTAATATAAAATCTCCGCTAGAAACAAAAAAAAGTTATAAATTATTATTGTATTCTGGCATTCTTATTATATTCTGGTATTCTTATTATCTCTGGATTATTATTATTTTGGAATGATATTAGAGCTAATGACTAGCTACTCGGTATACTTCACAAAAAACAATCGCGAAATAGCTCTCGTGGTATTGTAGATTCAATACAGATAAACCCTAATTTGTTAAAAGTAGTAAAATATTTCAAACAAACAAACAAAACCAACAATATAAAAGAAGTCGGTTATAAATTTAAAAATAATGGGAACCGAATTTCAAGTTTGCTTAAACTAGTGGCCTATAGATATAATACTACGATTGTAAAATACGTGGATTTTTAAAACATATAATTATAATAATAGAGCAAAAATAACAATATAAACTACGATCAAATATTTTAAACTTTAATTCCGTTCTTTTTACGTTATATTCGTTATAATTTTTTGTGTTAATAAAAAATATTGTGTATGATGAAGCAGCATTCCTTCTATAATCCTATTTTAAGTTTTCAATCTTTTTTTTGATTTTGGGATGAATAATAAGACTCCAGTGTCCTTTTAAAAAGAGAAATAATGACTATCCATTGTGTTTTCAACTAACCCGAAAGAATATATTTAACTACAGTTTCGACGATATAAGAGAAATCATAAAATCTCAGTTAGATTTAAGTTTTAAAATAGTAAATTAAAATTTTAATTATTTAATATTTTTAATTATAACAGTGGAAAAATAAAAGTTAAACTATTTTAACTATAATATTAAATGAACTATAAAGGTATAAACTATCTACTTTTAAAACAAAATGTTAGTATTGTATTCCAAAAAATATAATATATACACAACCATTATTTATTAGGTCAATGTATTCAGCAGGCAAACATAAAAGTTTTGATAAAAAAGGAATGGACTTAATATGTAATGAAGTTGAGCCTATAAAAGGCTTCGTGACAAAGGTCACCAAGCCAATCCCAAAGGAGTTTTACAAATCCCTCTAAATGACGCTTTTCTTTGTGTTTTATCGGGTTATTTTATACTAATTTTAATTTACGATGAAACATAGGATAATCTCTTATTAGTTACTTCATCATCTTATTCATTGCTTCACATTCATTTAATGTATTTATTCCCGTTGTTTAAAAAAAAATTAAGTAACATAAACTTATTATTTATTATACTGTAGCTGTATCTGATGAATATGATAATGCTTGGGTCAGTAGTAATATTAACTAATGATGGTTTCATGTGATTGAACTGGCGCGGTACCACAGTCAATTCTTGGTTGAAATTGTTTCCTTCGAAATTATTAACAATAACAAAACAAACGTACAAAATAATAAATCAACTAAATAAACAATGACTTGATGGTAGATTGAGCATACTCACATTGGGATTGTTCTCCGACAAGAGCTCACAATACTCAAACTGCATAAACTATATACTGTCTGAAAAATCTTCTCCATAGACATTAAGTCTACTATGTAGAATTAGTAAGATTTGTATGGAAAATATCTCTCGATAGAGAGCATCTCCCGAATATACTCTTATCAAGCTATACATTAACCTTAGTGACAGATAGATCTAAAAAAACAAATATTTATTATAATAATAATAATCAAATAAAAATATAAAGCTGGATAGAAGTTGTTATGGGTGCCTTTTAAATAGCTAATCAGGCTCACTGATTAAGTAAAGGTCAGTTAAAGATAAAAAAAGGGGTATACTGACATATTGAGTCGAACCATAATAATCTTTGTGTATAGCAGGAAGACAGAATACTAGTTAAAAGCTCAATACTTAAGTTGCACATGAATTAACCGTGAAAAACGTAATAGGCCAAGTTCCATCTGTGAATCTTTGCTGAAACAAAACAAAATTTGAAAATTAACAACACAAAATGAACAGTGGATTACGTATGACGATAATATGCGAAAGAGGCTGTCATTGATGACCACCGTAACACAAATATATAAATCTTCCATTGCTTTCAGTGCTACTATATATTCCTATTTCAACAAATCATTCCATTCAGTGTCACTCACTTAAAACTTGTGTATTTTAAATCATATCAAATGCATATAAACTTTTGTTAGCTCTTGTATTTGACATCACCAAGTATTTTTTATTAAACACTGTTTTTGGTTGACCAAGACGTCGTCGAAGTTATCGCTTTTAAACTATCGAAACCAATACACACCTATATTTGTCAATATAGTTGCAAGTTTTATTTGGTTAATCTTATTACTTTAATTCGAACTAATAAGTTTAGATGTATAATATCGCTGAAATAAATAATGATATAATATCAGCATATAACTGTGATTAGTAATATCAATTTCTATAAACATAATTACTAATAATATATTTACTTTAAACTATCTACAAGATTAGCTTTTTATATATTCTGTATGACATCTTCATCAAGTAACAATGTTGATAATTAAATTTTATTCCCATAATAATAAGGCTTTATTATGTTATATCAAACATTAATTTCTTGTTTTACTTTTCTATTAATTTTATTAATTATTCCATATAACTTACAGATAGAAACATAGTTCATCTTTGACATTAAGATCGATTTTACGGATCTCGGGTATGACCGTAATTGACCGTAAATTTGACCATAACACCATTCCAAGAACACCGTAAATCTTATCAAACACAAACCTGTGTAAGCTTATCTTTTTAATTGAAGTAACCTGAGATATTTAAGATTTGTTCAAACGATTCTAAATCTTTTATGAATTCGCCAGATCTATTTTTTATATATAACCTTTCGTTTTACTTCAATAGTTTATTGGTTTTCACATGTTTGAGACCCATCAACCTTCTGAAGTCTTTATGGATCTTTACAACATATACGTCTTATTATTAGCGTTGGAAACTATCGACTAAAACAGTTGAAAAAGAGTCGAACTAGTCGATATTCAAAAAAAGTAACGGCTAAAAATGTTGATTACTATTTCAGTCAAATGCACGCTTCGACTATTTTTCTATTCATGATAACATATGAAGATATTCGAATTCTTTACGTATTAATTTTGAAACCGGACGGAGATAATTGTTTGATTCTTTGTGTGGCATAGATCATTTCACTTTCAATAATTTGAATTTGGCAAGTGACAGTGTAAAGAAAGGAATGGAATATTAATCCCACATATGTTTCATTGTATTTTAATATTTGGGAGGTAAAAGTAACATAATGTGATAAAAGTAATATATGTATTTCTATTTTATTACAACGGGTGGTTACTAATGTTTTTTTACTATGCCATAAGTTAAGCGAAGATGTATGTATTCCTTCTCTTTCTTTGGGAAAGAAAACGAAAGAGATGATTACGTTCAAGACAAGAGTTTATTTTTAATGATGTAAAATTATTTTTATATTTTATGTATTTGACTTGATTGTACAGACCAAAAGGGTTATGACTAAAAAAAATATTTGTAATGCATTATCTCAATAAATCTTTATCAACTATTTAACTATTGCACTATTTTTAAATACAATAATAATATCTTTTATAGTTCAACAGGAATATTTTAACATTATTATTCGTTGAAACTAAAAAGAAAGATGTTTTAACATTCAAAAGGCTTGAAAAAATATCTTAGAAAATAGCCCTAGAAAATTTAATAAATCAATCAAAAAAATATCTAGTATTTACCAAGATAACATAAATGCAGTCAAAATTATTTTACTCTTAAAAATCTCTTAATAATCTTGATAAATGCAATATATATTGTTAATAATGTAATGTACAACATATTATTATTTACAATTATACTACTGTCACTATTATAATATATACATCTATGTTATTATAATCGACTGTTATGTCAATTGAGGGATGCAATTGGCATCCATCTCTATGGTAGGTTAAATTGGAAAAACAATGTTAGCCAAAAGCTTAATAGATCAGACACAAATAACAAGTCAAAGAACTGCCTACTTGATCGAATGATTGATGATGAAACAGAATGATTTATTAGTCAATTATAAAGTCTATTTAGATTTATGAGTTGCGGATATGGGATTGCTAAGACATTAACCAACTATTAATCCAACGCAATAAAGGTTTACACGATAATCTCAAAATCAAATGGATTAATGAATTTATCCAAGATTATATTACAGCATTAGACAACATAAGGCACAGGACAAACAGCATGCAATGGAAAGATTGAAGCGACATAAACCATACAAAATTGTATAATGTTTGTTAATAATTGTACAATTGTTTTTATTTGAAATATTGATTCGGATGTATTTATGCCGCACTTATTTTGATATATTCATGCGAGTAATAATAGTAGCAAATTAATGTGTATTAATTAATTAAGATCAAATCTTTAAAATGTAATAAAAATTATTAAGAGATTTAAAACTTAATGTACTAAAAGATGTCAAATGACCGAACAAAAAAAAATTAAGTTATGTATAGGTACAAAATTTGCATAGATTTATGTAAACATTAGATTGGAATCTCAATAAAATTCCATTCGAATCAACGAACAGACAGACACAAAACAGTATTAGAAAAAACAAATGCTATATACAAATTGTTTACTGGTAATAAAAATTTAAAAATATCTACCAAAATTAATGTATTAATTAATTGGTGTTATTTAAGCAAAGTTCCCATTGTAGTCGCACGCCTAGAACATGCCAATGATGTCCATTTTATTTAGCTTTTGAAAACAAGCTACGTAGTTCATAATAATGCGGTTATTCTTATTTTTCAGGCACGTAATAAACCGGCCGATGGTAGTGGACACGTCACTCAACCGAGACCGCGTACGCCCACGCACGCGTCTAAGGGTGGTCCCAAAACACCATGTAAGACTTCGCAGAAACCAGTGGCCGCGCAGCAGAAAGGCCAGCCGATAAAACAGGCGCCAGCCAAAGTCGAAGCTGCGGCCGCCGCCAAGAAAACAAAAAAACCGAAAAAAGGAAAACATCATCAACACGATCTGATAGTTACTATTAATTTGGTGAGTGTAAAATTCCAACGAGGGGATATGTCTGATAATTTAAGTATGCCATTTAAATTTAAGTGATTGTTATTAAACATGAATTCATTGTAAATTAAATTCAGTAAAGTAGTGCAATTAAATCTTGAAGATAAAAACATGGATTAATAAATGGATAATTGTGATTTTCTTCCAATTAGCCAATACATTTTCCTCTATTTCAATTCCAGTTCTTCTCTTTTCTTCTTTATACGTTCCTTCCAGGGAAGTTTTGCAACAAGATTCATTCCGAGATATTTAAAGTTGTTGCTATATGGAATGAGAGTATTTTTTTATGTTATTGGTGCTTGTATGGTTTGATTGTAGGAACTACACATGCACAGATTTACTTTAGTTAATTTTTATTTTCCAAGCTTTTGTCCTATTATTTATATTGTCACTTGCCTGTTGTAATATTCGTGAGGCTTTTTCACTATTGCCTCCTACAGCTATAATAGCAGTATAATCATCAAATATAGCCATCGTAATATTCCATTTCTAGTATATACCAAGTGTAGGGTAGATCAAGCATTGGCCCCAGTACACTTCCTTGTGGTACACCTACTTTAGCTTCTTTTATTGTACAGTAAGCTTCTTCTCGTTTGACTCTAAACATTTTGGTTGTAATGTACGATTTTAATAGTTCGGTGTATTGTTTTGGTAACATTTTCTGTAGTTTATGAACAAGGCCTTCATATCAAACCTTATCGAAGGCTTGTGCTAATCTAAGAATATACTTTTTTACTTTCGTAGGTTTTTTAATAACATATGTTATTCTGTGGACCTAGTCATTTGTTGAATGCTTGTTAATAAACCCAAACTGGTGTGTTGGTATTAGGTTTTTTCTCTCTATGATCGGTTTTATTTTTTTCAACAGGAGTTTTTCATAAACCTTAGATAATACTGGCACCAGTGATATAGGTCTAGCTCTTTCCGATTAATAGATTAATGACAGAAATAGGTTTGTTAATAGTGGTATATGCAACAAATAATATCTATACGCCATGCAATTCGCCTAACAAAATTGATTAGATAGATAATGGCATATACTCGTACTTTAATCAGCGATATCTATTGATGAAAATATGAAATATCAAAGTAAAAAAGTGTTATACAACTTAACCTAACTGTTAAAGCCGATGGTTTTGATATTCCTCTATATAATATAACAGCTTTTTATTTAAAATTATTCGGTTATTCACTTTATATAGACGATAAACATATATATTCATTACATTTGTCGTTTGATTTAAAGGAAAATTTTATTAAGTAATCGGATACATACGGAAAAGCATTGCACTTCGCACACCAAAATGCATTAACGAGCCTACCTAGTCCGATGAACAGAATATCTGCTTGGGAGAGTAGCCAAGGAACATTGCAAATATCAGCACAGAGAAGTATTTCCACCTGGATTACAGGAGAGAAATACTTCAATATACCAATATTTATTATTTAGAGATATGATTGATTCCAAAAAGTGTTACTCCCTTCTTGGGAAGATATCCTAAAAAACATTGCAAATATCAAAACATAAAATTATCTTCGCTTAGGTCACAGAAGCGGAACACTGTAAATATTTGTCATATCTGTTCAAAAAAGTGGAATATATTGGTGCAACTTATACTTGCGATATTCAAATGTATATTCAATGATTTCAGCTTCCTATAAAAGATATTCTGGCGATAGAGCTTTTTGCCATCGACAGAGCATTTATAATTATAAACTCCCTCTTCTATTCAGATAATCAACAATAATGAATTAACATATATTGCAATATATCCCAAATTCTACCTTACAACCTCCATATTATTGACGCAACGTTGATAAAATAGAAAGTGCAGGTTCAATAAACATTTTTAAAAAAATTATATCTGTTCAATTTTTATTTTCTTTGATATTATTACTTCATAATGCCACATTTGGGTATAGTGCCACTTCGATGATTAATATAGAAAACACAGAATTAGATAAATTACCTAAAGCACAAAACCCGCCCATTAAAAATATATTGTGAATAAACATGTATGCAAGAATAACTATAAACAAAAACCTAACGTAACTTAATATTTCTCAAAACATTCTCTGTGAAAATCATCACTTTTTCCATGCCTTCAAACTAATTTTCATTTTGGAAATGTGCCCACTGTCTATAAGTTGAATTTATGTTCTAGCAAAATTGTTGGTGCTGTTTCTAGTGCTCCCTAGACGTTATGCCCTAAGCAATTATTTATTGTACTTATGGGCTAATACGGTACTGAATATATATAGAGACTAATTACATTTCTGACGACTCTGAATTATACACACTGTTTCTTAAGTTTTTTCTCTTATTAAGTAACTCCAATTAGCAGTCAGTTTATCTTATTAGTAAGTCTTACCATATTTCAACTATTATTCTATAATGTAATTTGCAAAACATTTAACATATAAATCATTGTTTCTATTCAAAGTAACTTAACAATATAAACTATAAAATATCACGTTGATCATAATCATCAAGCAAGATATAACCTCATTATTATTGCATTATACAATTCTCAAACTCAAAGAATGCAAAGCAAAAAAAACTTGCGTTTAATATATTAAAATAATCAATATAAAACAAGCCTATAAATAAACTAATTTGTAAATAATCATGATTATAACATAACTTATTTATTTTTTATATCACTGAAATCAAATTTGTCTCATTCATTCATTCAAACATTTGTTCAAGTTCATTCTTACTACTAACCTCATTCTAATATTCATATATCAAATTTCTCATCTACTTTTTGGTATTGTTTGTATGTTTGCGATTCACTTGATAATGTTAATTTAACTTATCTTCTTTCAACATTTACAACCGTTTTTTACATATAGTTTTGTATAATTAGGGAGTACAATTTTTTAATAATCCACAAACATTTATTAAGTAATACTGAGATCTAATTAGAGATTTAGCCAAGTCGTCCACGAATAATATATTACGCGCATTTTAAAATGCGAGGGCTATACAGTTTTTGGTTAGTTTATATGCTCTAACAGTTTCTACTAACTTAAGCTTTTTAAATTACAGCTGCTTAAAACCATTATATTTTCAACTTGGTACCACGTGATGTTTACCCATTATTTCTGACTTATTGAGGTATACAGCACGCATAATATATTTACATCTAATTTGATATTACAAGCCAAAACATTCAAAGGTTTCTCACCAACGGCTCATTTTATCTTAACGTATCTTAGATATTACTTATCTTGTCCTGCTGCAAAAACACACTAATTAATAATTCAAGTGGAAAACGAGGCATAATTGATTTATTGAACCAAATAAAAAGGAAGTATTGATTAATTTAATATATGTGCTAACTAATGTTGTGTAGTTGCACAACTGATTCTAAGGAATCTTCAAGATGGATGTTGTAAATTTAGTTAATAATAACTAGCGTTGGGAACTATCGACTAAAAACAGTCGAAACAGTCGATAGTCCCAAAACAGTCGAAACAGTCGATAGTCAAAAAAATAGCGACTGAAAATAGTAATTACTATTTTCAGTCAAATACACGGTTCGGCTGTTTTATTCCATTCGTGATGTCAGACGAAGATGTACGAATTCTTGTCTGTATAAAATGTGAGATAGGAAAGAAGATAAATGCTTGGAGCAGTTAATTTTAAATGTCTTTATATTCTCCAATGGTACTATAACCGAAACGTATATTTATTCATTCACGTGATAACCTTCAAATAGAAAAGGAAAACAAAATTACTAATTTCGTAATTTCTATTATCATGTAATAAATAAAATAAATTTAAAGGAAGTAGGATTGCTTTCATATTGAATGTTCTGTGGATGTGTAAAAATGAATGGAATAATAACACCACAAATGTTTTATCGTGTTTTAATATATTAATTGCTTTTTTTGAATAACAGCATGATAAATATAAATAGTAAAATACAACTTAAATAAACCCTAAGAACTTTTAAAGATTTTCCATAACCATAACTAAAAAATAATTAATAATTTAATCATTAAAAAATCTAATCCATGATGAACCTAAAAATGATCGTACAATAACTACCACACCCTTTTTAAATAAAAGTTTAATTTACTTTTGAAAAAATTACTGTGTATTATCATGTTCAACTTTTCTCCCGTAACGCTATTTCTTCGATCATTAATTATTTGCCCAGATTTTGAAAAAACTTGTTTCCAGGGGACAGATGTTGCAGGTATAGAAGAATATTTTATGTGTAACTGATATAATTCAGGAAGTTTCATTTTATAGGTTTGCCAAAAATCCAATGTGTTTTCTAAACGCCTGATAAATCGAATTTCCAAATACTGCTAAATCTGCAAAGTTGCTGCAGTACTTGGAGTAATTACTTCTTTCATTCTAGCCATTTTTTTATCAAAATATCTCCAGTTGTCAATACATTCTTGCTTAGTAATTTTGTCTTGAATTTCGAGTTGTGGAACTATATTTGTATTTTTTGAAGTTAGAATGGAAAATACCTCTTTTGTGATACCTTTTTGTATCGCCACAGCATTATTCGCAATACAAAATCCTGCTTTTTTAAATCTAGGATCTAAAAATATGGATTTCCCATATATCATATTCATTTCTAAAATTGCTAGTCTTTTATTGATGACATCTAATAGACAATTTTGTCATTATTTCCCCATCCACTTGTTAAAATCCTGGATTTGATGGAATGTTGCAGTCCTCTTATTAACCGTATAATTAAAGACATCATTGGGATATCTTTCTCCAGATAAATCGGTGGTCATTATTTCAATGGGCTTTAAAAGTTGAAAATATTCTGTTAAGATAGTCTATTCGTTAACAAATAAAAATTGTGGTGCTCTTCTTAATAGCCAACAAAATAAATTGTTAAATATTAAAGTAGAATTTTCCTATCAGAAAATATATTTATTACAAATATTTAATATGCTTTATTCACCTCTTTACGGTTAATATTTTTAAAAGAAATTTAACAACTGCTACCGTAAAAAAGATTTCAAATCTTTTGGATCTGTGCAATTTCTGAAACCTTTGGTACCTAATTTTGGTTTTCAAGATTTTAGGAAAAAAGTTTCGACAAACAAGAGGCTTGGACAAAAATCGCGAAAGTTTATTAAAAAAGTATTACCTATTATACCAGTCAAAAGTATTACCTACTATGCCAGTCAAAAGTATCTTACTATCATCCATCATTTACAATTTAATTTTTTTTGCCCTCGAAAACTAGCGATCCAAAATGCTGCTATATTAATTTACAATATATAGTTATTCACAAGCAAACTACAAAAAAAACATAAAACCATATATATTACATATAAAACTATATAAGCTTAAATTCGGTGCATTAGTTTCAAAATCGCGGCTAGAACGGAAGGCCAGAACGTTAAAAGTCAGTCGAATGAACTAACAGAACCGAAAATAGTAACTAAAAGTAAACGACTGAAACAGTCGATAGTAAATAGTAATAAAATCAGTCGGACCGAAAATAGCGACTGAAAACAATCGACGAAAACAGTTACTAGTAAAAACAGTCGAACCAAAAATAGCGACTGAAATAGTCGATAGTAAAAAGTAGTCAGTTACTGAACAGTCGATAGTCGATTTCAGTCGATTGTTCCCAACACTAATAATAACACTACGTATTATTAACACATGAAACACTTGAACAGAAGATAATTAATGAAGCAAATCAACACAAATTTGTTTAAGCTGAATACTAAAGTCTGAAAGAGAAGCAAGGTATTCACCCAAAGCAAATTGTTTCAAAACCTATTGATGCAGGTAATTGAATAGCATAACCTAAGCCCAAAATTATGTGAGTTTATTATTTTATTTTACAGACTGAGTTTTATTGTGAGTATATATCACAATTTTAATAAGATATATCTCATTTCAGTATCTGAATAGGTATAACTTTAAAAAGATCAAAATATGTAAAACACACTAGAACAAAAACAATACAGATCAATTTTTTTAATACTGTTCAAGTAGAAAAATATTTCTTAAATTTGTAGCAATAAATAAACAATGAAAATAAATAGAATCCAATAGTGCTCACCTTAACCAAAAATATTAAACACCGAGTATACAATAGCTACTAAGAGACATTTAAAGCAACCAAAAAAAGCGTTCTATAAATCAGTATATTAACCATAATTATACAAATTGTGCAAAACATCACATTTCTGCATATTATTATGATATATATTATTTTTATCCAATGTCAGAATTTAAATAACTGCAGAATTTGTCAACTTTTTGGCAATAATACATTAAATAAGTCAAGTATAATATATATATATTTATCCATAAAACACAAAAAACCTTGGATCACAATGTTTTCTCGAATATTTAAATATGTTTATATCATTTTCGGAATTCCTCAAGTCACAACAAAAATAAACTGAATACGGTTCTGCAACATTGACGATTTCATCGCCGATATTCAAATGGAGGATACTCGAATTTTAGATGGTCCCATAAATTGTCAACTAATTGCAAAGTTGGCTCCGAAATGGAATAATTTTGACATTCATAACCTTCGATTTTTAAAATCGAATTTCTAAATAGGCTCCTTGAAATCTCCACTTGCAATATTCTTTATAAAATATTAATTTCTTTGATTTTTCAAATATAAAAACTAAAATTGTTCGAATTGTATTTCGATATTTTACATAAATTAGGTGAAATAAAGTTATTATTTGCTGAAGTATTATAAATTAAGCAATGTTTGCGGATCATATTTTAATAAGAAGAGTTGCATACCCAAATATTATTAGGAAATCACTAATATAAAAGATTAACCACACAAAATATTTTATAATAATTTAAAGTTCAACTAAATTTATACCATCGCATAAATACCGGTAAAATGATAGGCAAACGATGTCTGTGGCTGACATATACTTAAAAATATATATATAGATAGCATTTCCCCGTATTTTCAACTTTTTTGGGGCGTATATGGACTTATATGTATTGCGAGTGCAAATTAATTCAGTTCATTTTTTATAAATAATTCGACATTTATTTATTAGAATTTTATGTTTTATAACCCTTTAAGTGTCCTATAAGTTTTACCTGTAATATACAAAGTTGTAATATTCTAAAGTGTAATAATAGAATACGGAGAACCGATTTTGTTTCCGAAACAAATACGGAATAATAGAACAAGCTCACAGATTGGTGAACCAAATAAAATCCTAAATGACAATTAATATTGTGCATTTCTCGATATATATTATCTCCAGCTTTTATAAGGTCCGACAGACTGCTCCCTTCTGCAAGTAAAAAGAAAAAGCTTCTGTCCTAGCCACACTATTGAAATCTAGCTATTGAAATCATATTTCACAGATAGACAATTTATTGTAAAATAAGGTAACCAATGGAGTGAATTACATCAAATATATTCAGTTGTTCGCCAGATATCTTGTTTAGTCTACTGCCCTACTAACAGATTGTCCATAGCTGGTTTGTCGCCATTCTCAAAGCCATACTCTTGCATTTATTCACAACAACATATTTCACTTAAGTAAAAATTATCATATGTCTCTAAACTACAGTTCTTGTTAAATTACAAAAAGTAAAATATAATTTCACCAAAAATAACCCTTACTCCGCCCTCTATCCGAATAAAAAAAAAATTGTAGAATGAAATATGTTATGAATCAGTTTTAACTCACATTTCCACATCTTCATTTATTTTTCTTTTGCTTTTTCTTTTTCTTTCTACAATGCTTTTTGTCGTTGATGTCAAATTCGCGTACTTTTAAAATTACTTACAACTTATTTCACACCAAGATTATCATATGTTTCTAAAATCAAATGATGGGATCCAGTTGGAGAATTTCTTGAATTAAAAGAGTAAGGCATAAATTCACCGAAACTAACAGTGCTTACTCCGCTCACTGTCCGAATCATTTCACAAAACATTTTACACCGAAACATTTTATTTTCCTCTTTTTAGTACTAGATATTTACTCAATAAATTACACAGTTATTTTATTTAATATTATAATGGGTAGGCCAAGTAATGGAGTAAAAGTATGAGCAAAAATTAGAATAAAGAAACATTGGTTGAAAATAAGAAGCGCTTCAGGCCCCGGACTCCGCTACCTAGCCTAGGTAACTTGACAAATATTCTAATTAAACATTAACAAAAAGTTATTATCCCCGCCGGGAATCGAATCCTCGATCTCCGATTGGGAGCTAAAGTCTTTAAACATTACACTATAGAAGCAGTTGTCCACAGTATTTCTACTAGGCCTTATATGCTATAGTTAATGCTTATAAAGCAAACTGAATAGCTTTTGCACTGAATGACTTCCAATTTTTTGTCATATTTTGTTCAGCAATAACATTGTACACCAATATCTGATTATTTTAGATAAAACATATGTTAAAACTTTGTACGTACCCTTGAAATTTGAGCGTTTCCCTCGATAACAAACAGATCCTAATTTGATTCCAATGGGACCACCTCGAAAGTGCACTCTTGTTTGTTACTGATGTCTTATTTTTGAAAACGACTGAAACTTATTTGTACACTAAATATAAAAATGATATATATTATGTTTACATATCATACATATGTCCTAATTAAAAAGTTACCAAGATAGGATGCATATCATAATACTGACATGTCTCATATACTCCATTAAGTGTTTCAAAAAAATCGCTCAGTTCCGTGAACAGCCAAGAAAAACATTTAAAGCGATTTAACTAAAATAAACCCAAGAATGTTTTGCTTATTATTTTGAGTAGCTGTATCTTGAATTTCGGAACGACGTTATAAAGTATTGACATGCGTATTATATCCATTAAACGTTTCAGTAAACAAAATCGCATTAACAACTTAGAAAAATATTTAAAACATTTAAAATGATATTTAAGCACGTGGAAGAGTGTTTCGAAGCAGATATATGTAGCACGCAATCATTTCGCAAGACCTTTATTTGAAAGCCACTACATTTCGAGACAGAATAACTACATCGGTTAAATGACGGTCAATTGAACGGGTCGAAGAAGGCGAGCTTACCGTGTAAATATTTCCATATACGTTAGTAATATATTACATGTTACAAAAGCAAGTTTTTAACTTGGTCGCCGTTTTTGTTTAAATGCTGAACTGAGTTGTACCTATAGAGAATTTCAATAAGAACAGGTCGAGGTTAAAACGAAATGAAACAAGCCGTATGTGAGATATTTGCGCAATCCTTTTTAATTTCATAGACCTGTTTATGTCATTATGTAGAGAATTTAGTATCGTTGAAGTCCCCTGCGGTCTCTCACTACAACACACATCGGAGTAATGATATTTTAAGTTATTATGCGATACATTTGAGTGAAGATATGAATTATGTTTATTTTAAAAGAATCGGTGAAATGTACCTATTTAGTATAAAAATTCGGCTTCAAAAAATCTCAGAAGTAAAATTTCATCTCAGGCGACCTTATCAGTTCATTCACGTCACCTCCCCAGATATAATCACAATCCGTTCATGCAACATGTCGACCATAACATGTTCTGTGCGACACTTGGCGGTGATCTACTAGAACCACGTGGCGTCCACACCCTTTCATTTAATCCAAAAGAAACAGGTTACCACTATTATATAACAGATAGATAACCCCAAAAATGTTATTTAAAATAAAAGACCAATGGCACCGCCTGCCCATAATCCGTACCAAACGGTGGTTTGTGGATACATTGTCACTTCGTAAAACTCGTACATGTAAAATGTGCCTCGTTATTCCGGTCGAAACATGCGGAAAAGTGAATTTTTCTCGGCAACTTTTGTTCAATTATTTAAATATAAGAAAGGATTTGAACTTCTTTTTGGGTTTGTTTTAAACATTTTGTTTTAATGTACAGAGTTCCAATTTACAGTAGAGGGGGGTAAAGGCACAATGAGTTCCGCATTTGCTTGTTATATTATAAAAACACATTTGAATGCAATTTTCAAAACGTTAATTTGAATGAGACTTGGGTATTATGCCGAATCAAATTATTTTAACTACTATAATTAAATTGTTATGAAATATATAGGTATTTTATTACAATAATAAGAAGTGGTGACAGGTTGGGTCAACTGAGGCTCTAACAATAGTCTCGAATTGTTCTTATTTTAATCTAAACGAAAGCTTAAAATAAAAAAAACACACAAACACACCTCCGCATGAAAGCTATAACAGTGTAACAAAAGGTAAAATAGGATAACAAATATACTGAATTACATCCAATATATCCAGATATTCTGCTGGTGTCTTGTTTAGTCTAGTGCCCCATAAGTCATCTATATACAAGCTGGCCTACTACCCTATTGGGCAAAATGTTGAATCCTAGGAGAATAAAAAAATACATTTCTATTTTATTTAACATATCCACCGCTGGCTTGTACTAGCACATGACGTGTGGTATTCATAACATCAGCAAAAGACGATGACAATAGTAGGCAATAACAATGATGGAATAACTATGATGGCTAAGAATAATCTTAGTCCATACTAATGAATAACATTGACGGACAGTCATTATAAAACAGACAATAACGGTAACTGAAGCAATGATAAACTATTCTAGGATGAAGTATGACATGTGCACTAACAATAATGGACGTGCAATAAGATCAAGGGAAGCAGACGCACAAGATCCTGCCACTAAGGTTAGTAAGTCTCGTTAAATTTTCAGATAAATAAATAAATAAATCAACAGTATTGTTGCTATTGTACATTCACTTCTCCAGCTCCAGACATGATGGACGTGCAACGCGTACAAGAGGGAAAGCCAAAGGTCACGCGCTAGATACGCTGCCACCAGCAGCCAGCTTAAACCACTTTTGATGAGTTCGAGCAATCCATAGATCATAACTACACATAAATAATTCTGCCTACTTTGGCGTTAGTTTTTGGCTCATAAAATAGTTATAATTTATATTTACAGTTGCAACCACAAAACTATGTTCATTGATTTACCATATTTTAAGAATTATGGGGAATATATGACGATTCGAAGAAATAATAAAATAGAGTAGAATAAAATAGATAACGATAAATGGATAAAAAAAAGTACAGCATAATGTAGTATAATGAATAGAGAATTATAAATAGAGAATACTAAATGGAAAATTGAATTTAATAAATGAAGACTAATAAATATAAAATAATAAAGGGAACATAGTAAATGAAGCCTTAGCAAATAATACGTGATAATTAAAAATAGAAATCTGGAATACTCCGTGAACAAACTCACCATTTGATGAAAACCTTGGGTGGGACAAAACACAGTAAAATAAACCGAACACGAAGAATGTAGGGGCACTAACGGTCGCGTCTTTAGAAATGAACTCTTACGAAGTACTAAAATATCTAAGGCATGTTAAGATGTCACATCTTATTACCGAAGAAACATCAACTATGTTGCCATCCCTGATAATTGCTAAATATTCGCAAAGATGACAAACTCTACAATTGGAAAGAAATCCTGCCTAGTTCCTTCACATCATCGTTCAAACCTTTAAAAAAAAACACTTAAACGACCTAAAATTAAAAGATCTAAAATATCGTACAACGAAATGGAATTTCAAATACCATAGACATTCGGAAGGATTTATGATTTCCTTGATCAGTCTTTGTCCGTGTTTTATGTATCTAGCGAAATTTCCAAGCATTGAGTAACCAAGATATTTCAGACCGATCTAAATTTCAATAAACTAGAATTAGTTTTCTCAACTTCATTACATCCAAATTCCACGTATCCACAGGCTAGAGCTTTTTAAAGCCTCGATTCATTTGCATTCTCCACGTCAAAATAACTAAGTTACTTTGCTCCACCCTTCAAGGGCAAAGGGATCTTAAAGAACGTATCATATTCTAAGAACAATTAGAGATCCAACGCCACATACCTTCTTTTCTTAATAATGTTTTCCCAATAATTGTTCGATTTAAATTTACTGAATGAATTGAAAGGACCACAGCCTTATAATCTTCTCGGAATAATCATATCGATTGCGCCAGGTTTTATTTGTGTAGGTGTAATAAAAAGATTTGTAATGTGGCAGTTTTTGTGCCTACGTATTTTAAAAAATTCTCCTGAACAGAACCATCACCCTGGTGATAGGGCGTTGTGAATAAAAAATAATTAAATAAAATATATATAAGGATTGAAAAGTAAGTAATCGCTTTATTGTTAATCATGTGAATCATAATTATTATTATTATTATCATTGTAGTGCTTTGTGGTATACGATGTTTTTTGTTTGATTACCTGGCGCATAGATAAACAAATCTGATGGTTTTCCAACACGGGAACAGGCAACATACAATTGACCATGTGAGAAACATGGGTTTTCTAGATTAATACCACAAACACTTAATGATTGCCCCTGGGACTTGTTTATAGTCATAGCAAAAGCAAGCCGCACTGGAAACTGTAGTCGTTTAAACTCAAATGGCACATCAGTCGGAATCATTGGGATGCGCGGTATGAGAACATCTTCTCCTTTATACTTTCCTTTGAGTATAGTTGCTTCTATCATATTGTTTAGTAATTTTTTTATCGCTAACCTTCAAAGACGCGGTTGGTTGATATTTCGCAACATTATAACCACCGATCCAACCTTTAATTGAAGATTGTGAGGTGGCAATCCTGGCAAATCCAGCGAGTTTAAAAATTCCGGTGGATAGTTGACTACATCATCTTGATTAGTAGCCGAATCAACTGATTTATATATCCTCAATTCGCCTGTAATTTGTTCTTGAATTTTGAAATTTAATTCATTTACATCTATGTTTTTTGCAGCCAGTATAGCTCGTTCGCTCAACCAATCATGGTTTCTGTAATTTTGAGAAACATCTGGAGACACCTTCTGAATAAGTTCATCTTTTGATCGAGTTAACTGACAAAAACTTTGAGGAAAGTTAATGCAGCCAGTCAACATGTCTATAGGAAATTTGCCATTACCAATGTCAATGAGTTGTTTAGAGAATATGTTTCCAGATTGGTCATTTTGCAACTCGACACGCATATTCTTGCTTAAATGAAGTACTTTGACATGTTTCCACAAATTGGAGGACTTTAGACATGCATTGAGTTCATCAGCTGGCGTTGATCGTGGAATCACTGGCAATGTTTGACGAAAATCTCCTGCTAATAAAATCATTGCACCACCAAATCGGTTATTATTGCTACGTAGATCTTTTAAGGTTCTGTCTAAAGCCTCCAAAGATTTTTTATGTGCCATCGTGCATTCATCCCAAACAATCAATTTACATTGCTGCAAAACCTTTGCCATTGCAGAGTTCTTCGAAACGTTGCAGGTTGGAGTTTCATTGCTTTGCATATTTAATGGCAATTTTAGTGCTGAATGGGCTGTTCGACCACCTTCAAGCAAAGTTGCTGCGATTCCCGACGAAGCGAGTGCAAGTGCAATTTTATTTTGTGAGCGAATTGTTGCTAATATTAATGAAATAAAAAAAGTTTTTCCTGTACCACCAGGTGCATCTAAGAAATAAATCCCTCCAGTTTCATCATTTGTTACTTTCATAAGAGTTTCAAATACATACTTCTGTTGTTCATTTAACAGTGGAAGATTTGTTTGAATTAATTCTTTCAAAGCGTTGAGATCATACAGTCTTTCTCGATGCAACTCTTGGTTAAAAGCGTCATGCATTGGACGATTGGGCGCGGTCAGGCCTAATTGAATTAATAGTTTGTTTGACATTATCAATCACATGTTCTCAATTGAAATCAATGCTTCATTGTAAATTTCTTCACTGATTTATATATTTGGATTTCCCATTCTATTCCGTATTTGATATAAAATATCATCACACATATTATCTTTGTACTTGATCCACAAATCAATTGGGTTTGATGGGAAGCATGTAGATATGATTATAGAAAACAATGTTCGTATTTGATGAGCGTGTGATGATATTACAGCATCATTGAGAGTTTGATCCCAATGAGCGTCATTTTCAAGCAATTGCAAACGTTGACTTGGCTTCTCTGTAGGATCCACACAATTCACCATCAACAGTTCGTAACTGTTGGAATGATGTTGGGCCACGTACATTGACTAATAGCAGTCGTAAATAAAAACATTCATCATTGCTTGGATGTACTGAATAAATCCGGCCAATCGCATCGGTGGAATATACATCTGTATATCCTGGAACTGGTTTTCCTTGTTTCCGTCGTATAAATCTCCTTGAGGATTGATTCCAGGTATAATATTTTGGCATTTCAGAATATAGCAATGTTTGTGCGAAATCATCGTTTTGGCATGTCTCAAAAAAACTGGTTAATGTAGTAGATGGTGGCTGAGCAGCTCTTTGTACTGCGTTCTGTGCTGTAAAATACACTCCTTGTCCATTTTCTAAATGTACAGCTAAGTGAACAACAGAAGGGTGTCTCTCATGAATAGGAAAAGAAAATATTCGCCAAACTGCTTCATTACTACTGACATAGCGGCCCATTTGGTATTGGGTAACTTTATCATTAGAATTCTCTGCACCAATTCCAATCACAGCCATATCACTCCCTTTGGTTACATATTTGCAAATGTAATAATCGATTTCACTGAATGGCAAGATTCAACGTTGATGTGTGCTTTGAATGTCTTTGATAAAATGGGTGAATATGGAACAATCCAACGATTATCTATTTCAATATCTTGTTGATTTAATTTGACAATTGTTGATTTTCCATTGTCTGCTGTCGATCTGCGACGATACAATGGATAACCGTCATTACCAGTAATTGTTTCCGATATTAATGTCCGTGGATATCGTTTTGAACATTTACCATCCATCATACACGGTGAATTTTGATTCAGAGTTCCACAGGGACCATGTATCATGTTTTTGATAACTACCTCATGCAATCCAGGATCTACTTGTACATTAGGGATTTCAGCTGATATCACTGCATCAACTTCATTTGGCCTTATCTTTTCAACCAACCAAATCAAAATGTGTGCATGTGGCAATCCTCGTTTCTGCCACTCCACAGAATACATCCAGCAGCGTGTCTCACCAAACACATTATGTTTTACGATGAAATTCATTAAAGATTTCAACTTTTGTCTAAAGACTCTGGCTGTAATATCATGACGATCAATGGGTGATTGCCCAGGGAATAAATCCTGCTTAATTTCTATCTATTGCGGATTGCATGTAAATGTGATGAACAAATCTGCTGTACCATAATGACGAACATACGACATGGCATCTTGAGCATATTCGTGCATATGCCGAGGGCTTCCGATGTATGTTGCTGGAAGAATAGTCATCCGACCGACATTCTGTGCATTTCCATCAGTATTAATCGCATCTCGAAGGTGAATATACTCTTCAGATCGGAGTTTGGTTTGATTCAACCTGATGAATGTTAATCTCTCCGTTTCAATTTTAACATACATGTCAACAACATATTTGTGATATAATCGCCGACATTTCAATATGTGATTATCTTCATTTTCCCGAATCATTAGGCGGTATGAATAATAGTTCATTGAACTGAATTTTTTGTTGGTTTCAGAACCTGTAAATAGATTTTGTTTTAATAACATTCAAATATAAAATTAAAATACATAATATAGTGACTGAGACATTATCGCCATAGTTAAACTAATATTTTAGTTACCTGTAATGGGATTTATCATTTTTATTGAGAAATCGTAGCTATCTTCACCTTGCCAAAATATAATGGGATATTGCAGTGCATCATATGAGCGGTGTGTTTTCTTTATACGTTGTAATTGATCATTCCGACGATGTAAAACAATATCACGGGATTCCAAGTTTTCTCCAACTACAACGATAGCAACTTCATCAATAGTTGGTGCATTAAAACGTCTTGTATGTTGACCTGCAGGTGTTTTATCAGCTCTGATTACAATTTTGTGATTATCGGATGGCATCAGATCCAGGGCAGTTTTAAACAATATAATCAATTGATTGTGTTGTTGAAATAAAGTTTGTAATTGTTCTACAATAGACCTCTTTACTAAATTGTTATGTGCACAACGCAGATCAATTTCTTGTGGTGAATTGCCCATAAAATAAATTTGCAGGAATTTGTTGTCGCTATCTGACACTGGTAACAGTGAACCTGCTCTGTGATATATTTGCCTTTGTATCTGTAAATAAAAAAAATATTATGGTGTGGTATAAATTAATGGATTGTCAGTGATCAAACTTAAATAATATTTGATCTTAAAAAGTATATATTTAGTTTTAACTAATATCTATCAAATATAAAATATAATAAAAGTGTCACTGAAACTGAATCACCATATAATATGATGACTAAGTGATATATTTCGTAATGATTAAGAAATTGAAGATTAGTAACACATCTTAACTTTGGTGACAGAAAATTTTGTTCGCTAAAATAATTATGAGTAACTGCTATAATACATACCTTGAAAGTTGGCATAAAATTTTCCCGAACTACATTTGTTGCCCCAAATGAAGTCATTTGAAAGCAATCGTTATATTGTTGGATATGTGTCAAAAAGTGTATAGAATCTGTTCCTATTCCTGAAACCAATGAGTACAATGGTTCTGGTGGTGGATCCAATGGTATCAATTTCACTTTACCATTTGCGCAACACAATCCATTGGCTTCGTTTTTGTATTTTAATGCCTTACAGTGTGAGCAAACCAAGTTCATAGAACCAATAACAACACATTGGTAGTTACTGTAGTCAATTGACACATCGTAACTGAAAGCAGCTCGATTCAAACTTGCGCGATTATTAGTTGAATGTCGCGCTCGCGCTTCACGCGTTTGTGATATCCGAATTCTTTCACGTTCATTTCCGTCGTCACGTTCTTGTGCAGTACGATTAGATCGGTAATTAGCTTGGTTTATAGCATTTCTGGTTCTTCTACCTAAATTGCTTCGTCTTATAGGAGGCATATCAAATATAAATTATTTTTTCACTAATCACGAACTAAACAAACACTAACTAACTAAACACTCTGCACAAAACACGATATACGAATTTGTTTCGTGTATCAGTTGACAATTCATCTGTCATCTGTCAAAAGTCATCTGTAACAGACAACTTTTTTTTTTTTAATTTGATATGACTTGAACTCAAATCCTTTTAAGCCGTACGAATTGTTTTATTTATTTAAAATTTGGATATTAAAAATAATAAAACACTGTTGGTAACGCGATTTTTGTTTGACTGATGTAATGACGTGGAAACTGATGCATTTTATCTCGCGTGCCGAAACTAATACAAAAGAAACGCGAGTTTCGGAACGCGACATTAAACTCCTCCGACTATGTATTCTGTGCTCCAACGCACACACGCACATTGTTTTGATAGATATGATCTTTGACGTTAGGAACACACCTACATTGCTTAGACAACAGTGAGTGCTTGTAATTTAATATGAACTTTATA
Organism: Rhynchophorus ferrugineus; assembly: GCF_030347505.1. Taxonomy (NCBI): domain Eukaryota; kingdom Metazoa; phylum Arthropoda; class Insecta; order Coleoptera; family Curculionidae; genus Rhynchophorus; species Rhynchophorus ferrugineus. The sequence goes on from NW_027472580.1 coordinate 52,188,709, forward strand.
CCATAGCAATAAAGCTCAAATTGACTACGTTTTAGTTACAAATCATTTGTATGGGAAAAAGAAAAGGGCTATTTTTAGGGTTTTTCCAGCAATAATTCTAATTTTTCTCGCCGTAAAAACCATCCTTGAACTTCAACGAACATTTTAAAAAAAGATTTGGCCAAATTGGTCCAGGCGTTGTTGAGTTATGCGCTTACCAACACATTTTGCGATTCATTTTTATATATAAGATATATACAGCTTTAAAGAAAATATGTATTATTAATAATGATGATGAAATTATATGATAATAATTAATGATAATGAACAACACTCACGTCAAAAACAATCGAGAAACGTACAAAAACCAGTACTTTATTTACATAACATAACAGATAAATTGAAAAGTCCCCGGCCTGACACATAGATGGAGCTACTAGAATTAAATCCATATGTTTTAGTTAGCCCTGACCGTCAAAAGATGCGTGTATAAATTTGACAGCTGTCGGGTCATTAGTTTGTGAATTTTAGAATTTTGAGTGAAGCAACTTTTGTTATTGTGAGAAAAATTAATAAAAAGGAATTTCGCGTGTTGATAAAATATTGCTTTTTGAAGGGAAAAAATACATTTGAAGCAAAAACTTGACTTGATGCCGAGTTTCCGGATACTGTCCCAGGAAAATCAACCACCAAGGACTGGTATGCTAAGTTTAGACGTCGTGAAATGAGCACCGAAAACGGTGAACGCAGTTCCAAAGCAGTTCGGGCGCCCAAAAGAGGTTGTTACCAACGAAAACATTTAAAAAATCCACAAAATGATTTTGAATGACTGTAAATTGAAATCGAATCAAAAAAAGCAGACACTCTAAAGATATCAACTGAACGTGTACAACATATCATTCACGAATATTTGGGTATGAGAAAGCTATGTGTAATGTGGGTGCCGCGCGAGCTCACTTTTGACTAAAAACAACGACTAGTTTTTCGGGATTTAATGATTCGGATAATTTTGATTTAATGATTCGAAGCCGCGTTTGAAGATGATCAAGCGTAATAAACCCGAGTTTTGCGTCGACATGTGACAATGGATGAAGCATGGCTCCATCATTTCACTCCGAGTCCAATCGAGAGTCATCCAAGTAGACTGCACACGATGAATCCGCTCCGTGGGGAAAACGCAACAGTCGAGTGGCAAGGTTATGGCGTCTGTATTTTGGGATGCACATGAAATAATTTTCATTGACTACCTTGGAAAAGGAAGGACCATCAACATTCACTATTACATAGCGTTATTGGACCGTTTGAAGGACGAAATTGGCGAAAAAGGCTGTATTTGAAGAAAAATAAAGTGTTGCTTTACCAAGACAATGCACCGTGTCACAAGTCAGTGAGAACGATGGTAAAAATCCGTTCATCTACTGTATTCTCCAGATCTAGCCCCCAGCCACTATTTCCTGTTCTCAGATCTCAAAAGAATGCTCGCTGGGAAGAAATTTTCGTCGAATGAAGAGGTGGTCGCCTAAACTGACGCCAATTTTGAAGCAAAGGACAAATCCTACTAGAAAAATGGTATCGAAAAGTAGGAGGGTTGCTATAATCAGTGTATTACCCTTGAAGAGGATTATGTTGAATAAAAAAACCTAATTTTGCCAAGAATATGTGTTTTACTATAGTAGGCCGGGGACTTTTCAATTGACTTGTTATATAGCAAATTTATTGAAATTGAGAAACAAAAGAAAAGAAAATATCTTTAAAAATATTTACAAAATTATATTATAATTATTAACAGTGCTCATGAACAAAAAAAAAACATTTTTGTTTAAAACTATTTATCTACTTAAAATCCGTAACACAATTTTAATTCACCTTAAGATAACTTTTAAATTAGTCACTTTTGATATTTAATATATATAATGCTTCAAAATATTTATGAAAAAAAACACACAAATATATTAAATTATAACAAACAAACAACCGTCTTAATCACCTAATTTGAAACATTTCTGTCTCTCCTCCAACATGACCTATGAAAAGGAGAGCTGAAGCATTTATGTTAACGATCAATGTCTGAATAAATTTCCATATTATTATTAAAAAAATTAAATACGGTATCTTACCGCATACCTGATGAGATGATTTAAATATCAATTTCATTTTCACTTTCGAACGTTGTGTATCGTATAAAACTAATAAATAACGATGGAGATGTGTTTAAGCTGTCGGCAATTCTATGACATAATTTACTTCGTTCTTTTTTCTATTATGAGTGAAAAATGTAGATCGTGTTATAAATCAAGAGACATTGACATATTTGCAACAGGTCAGATATATAAAATTATCATATAAGCGTGGTTATTCAATGTATGAGACAAAAATATTGTTAAATATTAGCAGATATTTTATGCAATCCACCCACTATCACGTGGAAGAATTTATTGATGGCTATTAAAAAGATTAGTTAGAAGATAATAAGATTTTAAATCGTTCAGATTAAAAATGCGGACGGCCAAGTAGAATAATTTATTATCTAAGAAGAAAATAATTTGAATTAATTTACTATGAAAATAATTTGCAACCTACTTTATTGTTATATAAACTTATATGCTTTGAAAACTGTATCGTTGCACAACTCTGCAAACTATTTAATAAAATCGTCTAGTTATGATAATTATTTCGATTTCATCGGCCAATGTTGAACATTTCTATTTTTAATTTAATATTGATTCAATCGCATTTCTAATTCTTCTAAATTCGATATTTATTCTTAGTCTTTAATGTCCCATTTTCTATATAGTTAATACACTACATGACAAAAATTATTTCTAAAAAAAAAAACGATTTGAAAGAAAAGTTGACATTTGGCGTAGCTGTTTTGGCCGCACTGGACGGCGTGTATGGGGACAAGTCTTATTTATACATTATTATGTATTACAGTAAGATATTATATCGCATATTGATAATGTATATCGCTAAAAGCCGAAAACAAGTTGAGTATTTTCGTTGCAAGACAGAAAAATGCGGGAACCAGCCAGTATAGATTATAATAATGTCATTCTAAAATAATTATTACTATTTTAAGTACTTTTAATTAATTAAGTGTAATTAATGTAACATCGAGGTAAACAATACTGTTTGAAGTTAATCCAGTTCATTTGTTTGTTTGCTGTGTATACGAGTCCCTAATAATTCTGTCCTTTTTTCAGTTACCAAATAATATACAAAATTATACTCAGTCTTTAATTCAATATGTGACTCGTTTAGTCGTATAAGTATGCATGGAGACACTATATGTTTGTACAAGATTCGAACGCCATCTAGGATCATCGATCTACACAGAAGAAAATGGGCTTCTAACTGAACTTACTGAACATTCACTATTAGCGAAAATTTTCTCAAAATACAAAGAAAAATACTAATTAAATTCAAACCTTCAACAAGTGTCAATTAAATCTCATCAAGGTTAGATTACGAAAGGCCAATATCAAATATCGGGTTTCTTTTAAATCAAATGGTTCGATGAGGTATTACAAAATTAAGTGTAAGTGATATATTGATTGAACAATATTTTTTTTTATCAAATTTTTCTAGCCTGGTATGCATGTTATTCCAAACAGTTATTTCAAGCATTTCAAACAATACTTACGTACAGATCAAACCAAATCTACTAACGAAATGTCACTGAAGTGTCATCTAAGCATATACCTAGTTGAAGAATTCATAGGAAAACTTGATGTATTAAAATTGGTCTAAACATAGATTTTTAAAAGTGCTTGATGGAATATTGTAGTTACATGTTCTTATAATATTGTTGGGCTATTATTAAAATAAACTTCAAAATTACCATTTGTGCATTTTCTTTACGCAATTATAAGGTAATTTGATACAGCACAGAGCTGCATCATCAAATATATATAATTTAAACTTCTTTTATGTTGGTGTAGATCACTAAGTAAATAATGTTAAGTAAGTTGGGCCGCGTTTTCTTGTTTATTATGTATATGAGTCTCTAATAATTTTATTCAACTATGTAAAATGAATATTTTAGTTGCCCTGTCAAATACATTTGCATCTGTATCTTCGAATTGTCAGCAAACAATATTTCAGTAAGTTTGCCGTGGAAACATTGAAAGTGTTATACTGATAGTATAATTACTTAATGTTCTCCGATTTTCTACCACATTATGATTAACGTGTCTGGAATATTCACTCAATCAATTCTATAAAACATCTCCAACTGACTAAAAATATTGTCATCGAAACATTTGCTATCAAATGTTATTGTCCACGAAACCTTCCATTGACATAACTGCTATTTTTGCAAATATTTGCTTCATCCATATATGAAAATGTAACTATACATTAATAATGCTTTCAATTTCTTGGAGCAAAGTTATCAAATATATCCTCAAAAAGCAATATTTACTCAATACTCTAGATTAATGGAAATAAAGGGAACTTCCGGTAACAATAGCTCTTTAATTTAATCAATTTCTACCCTATTAATGTTATACCTGGCAATTTACAGCAGAATGCCGATTGTTAATTAGAAAAGATCTTTATACCTTCCTCCATATCCTGTTTCAAGGTTAAAGGGCCACCTTTGCTTATACCTTGGATTCCTTGTCACAAACTTTCGAGCATCAAGTATTATAAATAATAAAACACATCTTTTCCTCAGTAGTTTTTCAGCAAGGTAGCTAGATCTGTACAGTTTATATTAGACCTAATCAACTTCACTAATTACATTATCATACACATAAAATTAGATTACAATATTCTTTACAATATCAGCTTTTTCTTAATACATGGGTTTAAAGTCACATTTCCAAAAACGGAAATATGTACGTAAGTTTATCAAAAATTATATATTGTGTTTATGATGACGATCACTACAGCGAACGGAATGTCAGAATTAGTTTATTCGTTTTCGTTCCCAAGATTTCGCCGTTAAAGATGAACCTACCTCTTGTCAACCAATCTTTGGAAATGGACCCAGATATTGCATTCCGTAATAATACTACGAAATAGGTTTCAAAATATCTAGTATAAACAAATCGTGGTCGAAACCTGGAAAAAAGAAAAGAATTCCAAATTTCACATCGCCAACAAGGAAGGTCGTGTTAAATATCATTAATTTTAGAATGGAAAGGAATCGTTCATCATGAGCTGCTTCAAACTGGTTAAACCCATTAGTTTGACCCTCTACTGTTGAAAAATAATGTGATTAAAGAAGAGAAAATTGAAAATTTTATAAATAGGATAAGCGTTGTCTAACGTAATTGCCAAGGTTAAGCCATATACATCTTTATTATCTCGGCAAAAATTAAGGATATTTTGGATGGAAAGTTTTGATGATTCACTATCTCCAAAACTATCTCCACGATATAATACTGACCTTAAAATAGGTATATATTGAAGTTTACTTGCTTTAAACGATACATGTATGTATCATTTATTTATGTTTAAAAATATGAGAAAAACCGAAAAACTTTTTCGAAACCATTATATTATTATGTTGTTTTCGAAATCTATATTAACTAGCGATTTTTGTTTTAGCGTTAATTATAACTATTTATAATATAATTATTGATTTTACTATATAGGGTAAAAGCCCACGAGAGAATACACACACATATATATATATATATATATATATATATATATATACGACATTAAATCTAATAAGCGCGATAAGATAAAAAAGTAAATAAAACTGTATTTACGCATGCGCCAAACTCAGATTATTCTCTGTTTTAAGATTAAACGGCTCAATAGGTGCATGGGCCAAATCCGAAGATATTTGTGGAGCAATGTATCCTTAAGCACGCCATAATGCTGAGATATTTAAATTCTTTAAAGAAATTAACTACTAGTGGCTTAGTTAATAGAAATTAAAAATAAAGACGGAATTAAAATAATACAAATAATTGAAATACCTTAAAATAAGTTTGCAGACTTAGGAATAATAGAAACGTAGTTTTAAATTAATTACAGTTAATACTTATTCTTAAGCATTTCTAAAACATTTTTTTCACAAAATTAACTTTGTTATGGAATTTACTAGAATCCTATACTTTCTTTAATTTAATTTTATGTAATATATATATTTATACATATATATATATATATATATATATATATATATATATATATATATATGTAAAATAATTTATGACCAAATAAGAAATGCAGAATTTTCAAAATTAAGTTAAAATAAAGTCATCCTTTTAAAGGTTTTTACAATTATTTTCAATCAAATAATGTATATAAAAATTATTTTGGCTTAAAAATGGCCAATCTTGCTTATCACGTTTCAATTTTATTATAACTCCTTTTTTATAGCATTCCAAAAAACAATGGAATATATATTAGGTACTAAATAACTTTTTTAATTTAAATTACAGCATAGTAACGCAGTAGTGAAAATGACAGAACAATTATTCCTACCAAGCGATAGTTGCGAGCTTAAATCCCTCTAGGGCATGGGTAATTTTAATATATGTTTGTAATTGTCTATAGACAAAACTGTAACATTCCACAACAACAAAATATCCTAATCACGTCAGTTTGGAGGATGTGTATGATCGGATAGCTTCTGTAGATTTAAGCCTCCGAGTATTATTTTGTGCGAAACCCTCCTAATTGGAGAATAGATTTAAAGATGTATATATTTATGTTATTTAATTATTTATGAACAAGTTGTTTATAAAAATGGAGTAACAAATAATACAAGTGCTTAATAAGTACATGATAATTAAATAAAATATCTATACAAGGCTATAATGTTTTCTATATTTATTATTAAAATGTATGTTAAAGACATATCAATAATTTAAAGAACGCATAGCCGTTCATGCCAATGATTTAAAATCTTTTGAAACGAAGCCAACTTATATTTAACAAATCTATTAAGAATAAAAAAATTATACGAATAAAAACGAATGAGACAAAATAAACTGTTATATATACCCCGGCCAACAAATTTCAAAAAGTGATGAGATCATCACGGAGATGAAAGGTGTGTTTCTATTTCATTTAAAATCAGCTAGTCACCTTTACTATAATATATTTACAATAAAAATTGCAACACACGCTGACAGATTATAGTAATTTCCAAAAATAATTTAAATTTTTCAAGTATATTCAATAAACTAATGAAAATATTTAAATTAAAAAAAATCTAGAGTTTGGTTCTGTGTTTGTGTTTGTTAAATTTTGTTCAACTATGTAAATAATATATTTTGGTTGCCCTGTCAAATACATTAGCATCTGTATCTTCAAATTGTCATCATAAATGATTTCAGTATGTTTGCCATGAAGGTTTTTATTACTCTACCACATCATGGTTGATGTATCTGAAATACTCATTCACTTCAATTCTATAAAAGTTCTAGTATTATTTTTAAAATTATTACTACAGTTACATTCCTCAACTACGCATCGATTCTGCTTATTAAGGTCATGTGGGAAATGATTGGAAAAAAAATCATAACATCTCCAACTGACCAAAAATATTGTAATCGAAACATGTTAATGTTATTGTCCATGAAGCCTTCCAGGGCTATAACTGCTGTTTTTGTAAACATTTGCTACATCCATATATGAAAATGTAACTATGCAATAATATTATATTATAGTCACCTATATTTACAACGAAAATTGCAACACACGCTCACTGATTATAGTAATTTTCAAAAATAATTCAATTTTTCAAGTATATTCAATAAATTAATGAAAATGCCGGCTTGGTTTGCGCAGTGGTAAAGGCGATGGGACAGTCATCTTACTGTTGCGATAACCGCGGGTTCGAATTCTGCTGGGGCATGGTCGTAAATTTATGTTTGTGATTGTTTAAAAATTTGTGAATGTTCTAGGCAAGAGTGTAAAATCGGACAAGGAAAATGATCGCAGTCACGCCAGTAACCAGGCTGGGTAAGATCGGATGACTTCTGGGATGATTTCTAAAGTTGGTTACTCGCCAGTCGGTAGGCTTTAATGCTGAGGACCGTGGTTCGGAGCCCACGTTAAACCGTAGGTCCAGTCCAGATAAACCCATAGTTGGTAAAAGTAGACTTTAAAATATATAAAAAAATGTAAAAAAAATAATGAAAAAAATTCTAAGAGTGTTATTTTGAGTCCTCTGTATTCAGTTCATGAGACCATATCTAAATTAATGAACTCAGTAATTAATTTAGTGCATTAGTCGAGTTTTTTTGGCTCTTTAGGCGATGATATTCTATACAAATAATTTCAGAATATTAATATTTCTCTTAGAGGTGACATGATTTCTGCCAAGATTGTATAATTTGAGCTCGTTAATCGTTTCTTCTGGAATTCTCTGAAATTGCAGATCTATTCCAATAAGATATAATCAATCGACTTCCTTGCATTTAACATAGTGCAACATTCATTAAAAATTGGACCATACAAAGTCCATACAATCCATATATCCATACAATACTGAGAAACTACAAGGTATATTTGAACGATATTACATTCCGTTCATAATACCATATATGTTATATTCCGTAACAATTAAATAAAATATGTAAAAATTTAGTTTCTTATAAAGTATGAGCTTCATTTGAAAGTTTAGATACTAGAATCATGAGAAGACTGATCCGCAATAACATTGAGTATTAAATAAATACTTATACTGGGACATATATCATATATAAGAAAAAAAACTAATTGAAATATTTCTTGTATCAAGTACAAGATGATATAAATATTCATACATTATTTTTTATTAATAAATATATTTATTTAAAGTATATGAAGAGCAAAGCAAAGTTTAAGATACATGCATTAATATTCTGCCATTTCATAATTTAAAAGCATTTAGCTGACTCATTTATCAGCTTAATTCATTTAGCTTTAATGTCAGTATTCAAACCAAAAAATAACAGCGATATCAATGTATTTTAACCGAAAACCTTCCTGTCGCAAATATTTCTTGATCTCTAGACATAAAGAACAATTCTAGTTACAATGATTACAAAAATATTAAGAAAAATATGGTTTGAAAGCGACCTTTTGAATGAAAGATGCAAAGAGCTCCAAAAATACTTTCTATTTATCCAAGTACTGACACTATTTGAGGCCAAAATGGTTGAGATTGGCCGTTAGCAGTAACGAGATTTTGTGGACAAGTCCTATGGCACCAACAGCAACTTATTGAAAAGTGACATTCTCCCTAATGAATAGATGAAGTTTATTTTTTACAATTTGCTGATACAATTTACCTAAGGGTTTCTGTTCTATACTTTTTAATTATGGTATGGTCAATCATAACCTACTCAAAATGAATTAAACCACCGCGGGAAATTGTTGCGGTTAGATCCGGTGTTAAATAGAAAATGGTCGTTACATGTCAAATCCTACCTCATTTACTATGTTAACCAAACATTATCCGCTTGGGTGTTCGAACTAATACGAAACCTAACTAAGCAGTACTTACATTTTTATGATATACTCTGAAATCAATAATCTAAACAAAATTTTCAATCAATCTAAATAAGGATTTAAAAAAATATGAAATTAATTTTTTAATAAAATAATTATTTGATCACCAAACAATTTTAGTGGCTTTCGAAATAAATACGTATCTTCAAAGGTCATAGGCCAAAAATGCAAAGCATCAACATTAAATAAATCAGTTATAGAAAAGTTGGAGAACGAAGAAATGATTATATTTCTCTTGAGTGAAGTTATATTAAAAAATAACTTAATATTTTCTCCAAAAAAGCTTTTTGGATTAAAATTGTTTTTAATTGCTAGGCCATTTATAGTATTTTATATCTTTAAAAGCTATTTAATGAGAATGATTGATACAATATATGTTAATCAAAATATTTTACATCACTTTCTGCAAATTTTCCCATCTTAATGCCCATCTTAATGGCAATACTGCGTCGAAACAACCATGTTGATTTGGTAACGATCCATCAGTCAGACACATTGTATTTCTTCGATATGAACAAGTATTTGGAAACCATGTGTCAGCCAAGCCTACTTCGATATGAACAATGATTAACTAGAAGGCGCTATACGAGGTGGTACGCTAGATGCAGCAGAAGCTCCCATTCCAGCTGCAGCAGTGTTTTGATGCAAACTGATGAATTTGCATATGTTACTTATTGTGGCCATTAATATTTCGTGTTGATGTGAATGTGGCTAGCTCACCTCGATTGACTTATGGTTTTTTGCGTTTGAAATTGTCGTAAAAGATCCAGTTTATTCATCGCCAGTCGCAACACACCACAAAACCTAATAACCTACAAAACCACAAAAACTATGGATAGGACGGTCGTCTTGTTGTTGAGATAGTCACAGGTTAGAATCCTGCTGAGCATAGTCATTATGTTTGTAATTTTCTTTAGGCAAGGGTGCAAAATCCGATAAGGAAAATGATCCCAGAGAGGGCAGTAACCAGGCTGGGTAAAACCAGGTCTTTTCTGGGATGATCTCCGGTCTAAAATATATTTAAAAAAAGTTAGACGATATTGTTTAACAGTTGTTTATATTCATACTTCGTATTTTAAACAATATACTCTATATAACCCTTGAAAGACAAACCAATCAGTATTTTTTTATAACATTATCTTGATAACAGACTAGTAACAAATGTGTACAAGGTACAATAAGCTAAACAAAAAATTAATGGCTTTAATTAAAAAAACTTCTCAACCACATTCAAATAATATTAAATCCTGTTTAAAAATAAACAGGGTGTATCTAAGAATCGAAAGGAAATAAAGCTAATACTAGCCCATCGTTAATATATTACGCAGATAGTTTTATTTCAATAAAGAAATGGGTCTATTTTAGGACGAAAAAATGCCGGTCAATCCAGAGGTGTTTATATCGGAATTATGTAAAAAAAACATGTCAATCAAAATTTTATAGTTGGGTTATAAATATAAGGTTTTCAGTTTAGTAGATTTGCTATTAAAATTGAAAAAAATATTTTCTAAATTATATAACACTCTTATGGATAGTTTCAGTAATGTATATTTTATCAGAAATAAAATGAAATAAAATATTTAACATATTTTTTTCATGAGCTTATGAGTGAGAATAAGCGGATTTTCTTAAAGCTCCTAATTCTTCCACGTTAGTGCTAGTTTTGTCCCCAGAAAATTATGTTATTACTTCAATATTTAAAAATTACTTACTGCTTTATATGTGGATTTGAACTATTTTTATTTACATGCTTTAATTTGTATTTCACTCCCTGAAACCGCTCCCTTACTTGAACAAAAACCATTTCAATTATATGTTAATATTTGATTATTCTATATGAATTATTTATTAATAAATAGTCTGTTTGTTTTGCTGGTTAACGAAACTGTTTAAATGTATTTGGTTTTCATTTTATCTCGCTTTCAATTCTTTAGAGATTTGAATATATTAAATTAATGTTTAAAATTGAACCGTTGGAGATTAAATCGGCTATATTTTAAACCCACAGAGCTGCAATAAAATATGATAGATTTGACATTTGCGTCTAAACATATAAATTGTGTCCTCGTAAATAGAATGCACCCCAATAAGTTATTTAATAGTATATATAAATATAAATAAATATCTGCTGCAATACATAAATATGTATTCACAAAAACAGGGCGTTTTCTTTGGATCGATTAGCAAATTGAATTGTATAAACTTAAGTTAGACGTTACAATGGGAATTAAAAAAGCTGCTTGGTGCAGTTCATAAAATAATATTCGGAACGTTGGTTCAATAGTGTTAATAAATAATAACCCGCGTATCCAGCTCGAAGAACCTTGATTGATCTTGACAAACCAAGTTGAATTACTTTGTGTAATTCATAAAATAATAGTCAAACACTGGTTTAGTCGGGTAAATTAATAAGTCAGCCTGAAGGATATCACTAGTTCACGAAACTGATATCAATTAATTCCTTGTGTATCCACTATTTTACTTGAAATAAAAGTAACTACGTATATTATATTTATTCTTACAGTTACATTGAAATACCCGAACTATCTTCGATTATACGGATCTTACTTGAATAATAACACTTTGCGTGGATTGTAAACTAGAATTAAATATGACGAGAATGGGTGCGAATATCTTGATTCGCCTCATTTAGGGTGACATGTGTGTCACGCCTACTCTGAAAACATACTGTATATATCCATCAATTTTTCCGTTTCTTCCCTGTCCCAAATAAGCTAGAGACAAGGTAGGGGCAATAAAATGTGATCAAACATAAACCAATAATTTGCCAGAAAATATCGTCGTAAAGCAATAAAAATGCAGAAATTATAATACAATTTTATAATTTTACTATTTTATCTCTGACAGCCTGAACATAAATCTCTTCCCTTTAATCAAGCCATATGGTAGCATATGTTTCACATTTTAACATTAAAAAATGGGTCTTATCAGTATTGGTTTGCAAATAAATAGTTGGTCAGTTTTCAGTCAGAGTTGTACTAGCCAAAGTGTTTGGCGTTCTGTTGTTGCTACTATTGTATCATCGAGACGATGTTAACGTCGACAGAGTCGTGTGTCCTGAGCGTAGGTTGCCCCTCTAAAAAAAATTCTGGTTGGTAAACCAGCTGTATGCAAGAAATACACTGCTAGACCAAGTGCACTGTTCTATGAAAAACCTGAATATGTTGAGTGTAGGTCAATCTTTCCATCAACTTATTTTATTATAAACTGTATATCTGTAATGTATGATTTTAGTTACTGAAACATTACTTCAGTAACGTAAACATGCAACCCTTGTGCTACATTATCATAACACTACAATCTTTTTTTCGGGTTTCAGAATTATTTCATCATCCTAGTATTTTCTGTACGTTTTCAGTACTGCATATTTTTCATATATATTGAAAATGAGGATTGTCATAACGAAGTGTTAGGTGCAAAGGTGTTAGTGAGCACAGTGCCAGTGAAGAAGTTAATGTTAATATGAACAATTTTGTGGGACCTAAGAGACTTTAATTCGAAACTATTTCATTTTTTTTAGTAATTTAGGACAGCAAGTATTTAATATCACTGAGATATTATGTAATAATAAACAAATATTGCTACTTCTTCAATATCCATATCAGTTTGAATAGCAAATTTGAATAAATTACTCTATTTAGCATTTATCTAAATAATGACTATATCTCTGGACGTTTGAAGAAACTGTTACTATAACCGGTATAAGATCTGATGATAAATTGAACAATGACTCAGCCCAATAACATTTTGTATCGATTTTTTCAGGAACTAATTGCCAATATGTTAATTCACCAGCAGATATAAGTTGTAGATTGTCTGTCTTCAATCGAATTCTTCGTCGTTTCATTTGAAAATATTTATTTTCACAAAAGGAAGAATTTACTTTCCTTTCTTTCATTCTACTTATTAAATTAAAATTTATATAATAAAACTATAAATATAATATAATATCTATAAATCCATATAGAGGATTAAACAAGTAAGCTTCTTAATGAAATTTGTAGACAATATTTACTACTATTTGTTTTAAAATATGAACAAAAATATATATCAGTATAATTATTTTATCAATTATTATGTGCGAATATTAGCAAATGAAAAAATTGTATATAATTGTTTATTAAATTTTAACTATGTAAACCATTTGCCAATGACTAATTATATAATCATTAAAAAGTAAGTCTGTGTAACCATGACTCTGTTCAAAAATGAAATTTTCAAGAAAAATTAACCTAATATTAACATGTTTTACCAATTAGCTCATGACGTCATTATCCTGTGTCAGTTTATAGTTTAATTAAATTCAATTAGATTTTGTTTAACAATTTAAAAATATTTTTAACAAAAAAATTGAACCGACTTCAAAAAATAAATAAGGAACTCACTAAAAATTAAAAAATAATCAAACTTGGATTTTTAACACAAAAAAAACGTTTTAAAATAAAATATGTACATAATAATTTTTGTAATAACTAAATAAAAATAAACAAGAACTTTATTTAACTTATCTACTACACGTATATTTTACTATATACACACAATTTTGCTTAATACCTACCTAAATCTACTTATCTATTTGCAATATTATTTTAATACTATCTACTGATCACTTTGAGTTGCTGACTTTGAACAAAAAAAAGAATTTTGAAAATCGGTGCATAATTAACGGAGAATTCGGCGAACATACATTAAAAAAATATACAACCGAACACAGAACCTCCTCCTTTTTCGAAGTCGGTTAAAAATATAAGACAACAAACGAATAAATTATCCTTCTTAAAATTACGTAATTGGGTCCATTCAGCAAAACGGCTGATATTTGACATATTTATGTTATGTGAACAAAATATCTTACAGTAATCAGGCTTATCTAAAAACACGCATTAGTATACAAATTAGAAGATATACATGCATAATGGGGCGAACTCAGTTTTGGTATAGTGCGAAATTATATCATTTGAATAAATTAAATGTTAACATAATTTTCCAAACATTCCTGAAGACATTCGAGGCCAAATACGCGACCGTTCATATTAAATATCAAAATTTATAATCAGAAATATGAAAAAATATTATAATTAGTACCAAACCTAGAATGATTTTCTGTGAAATATTTCAAATAGATGCCTTTCAATATCATTTAAATAATTTAATAAGCGTAGCTAAGATGGCCCTACTATAATATCAAGAAGCTCTAGAGGATTTATCTTACATTTCTGATGTTTTCACATTCACATTAACGTAAAGGTTTTTTTTTGTATAAAGGAAGAATTAAAATATCATTAGTTGATCCACCTCTTTTTCCATATATTTGCCATTCAACGTCTTATTACATCTAAGTTTCAAAATTAGTGATATTTATAGCAAAATGCCATATTTTCTATATATGTAGGTTCTTGTAATGCATTGAGTCCAATCTAATATCCGTCCATCAAGACCTTCTTGATGTCTCTTCACTTAACAAAATTTGCCTTCATTAAAAGTTTTTTTAAACGTGTGAGAAGAGGCAGCAATCAGAAGGGGCTAAAAATAGAGAAGCTGGAATTTAAAACAATTCATAACGTAGAAAGTGGGTCAGTTTAATTGAAAATTAGTTTTTGTCCCCTAAATAGGGCCCTATTTTACGAATTTTTGCGTAACGTAACTTTGTTTTAGAGAATAGTCTTGCTAGTTTAGAGAATATTCTAGAAGAGCCGACGCCAACATTTTCTTGGTCTATTTCTGAACACGAGCTCGCCTGGAAGCCAAAGAGTGTTCACACCACAATTTAGTCTCTTGCTTTAATAAAGGATCATGGCGGTAGACCTAAATCTTAACCAGAGTAACTAAATAATAACACAAAAATTGCACTGAAATGCGGTAAACGATATATATCTTGCCCTGTACTTAAGTGCCCTGTATTTCAGATTAAATTCGATGTGATTGAAATGTTTTTGTGCTTTATGAATGGCGATGATTTTTTCATTAGATTGTTAACCAACATGTGACATGGCTGATGATCAGCTGATCAGATCAGATCTGTAAATAAAGGAAAAAAATTAAATGCAATGATAGGTATTCAATTTCGATGTCTAATAATATAATAAGTCCAAAGAAATAGAATGAAAAATTCAATAAACACAGCCTATTGTATCTAGGGTCCAATATGTCACATTAGAATTATAGTTCTTCGCAGAAAACCCGTCTAGATTTTTCACTCTTCAGCCCACTATTGAATAAATTCACCAAAGACACAATAGTAAATGTATATGTGATATCTTAAAACTAACAACGATTTTCCTTTTTATTTCATATCTAATAAATATATAATAGTTCGTTATTATGTGTATGTTGTATATAAATAGTTTACAAAATAAGTTCGTCGATTAATTAGCAATTCCTATTGCTACGTTAACAATGAATAACAACACCATGACTATTCGAAATTAAAAGAATTTACGAAGTAATTAAAGATTACCCTTTAAAATAGAAAACAAGGTTATAAAATTACAGCAATGTAGAAGCTATTGGATAACACAAAGCACAGAACAAACCACAAGAACTTGTATAGAGTTATAATATTACAATTAGTTATAATAATAGAGTATAAATGTAACTCTTCACTTTAGTTGAAGAAGTCTAAATAGAATTTTAATTTAGGAAAGACAAAAGAGAGAGACAAAATAATATACACACCGTGTATTATAGTACATCTTGTTACATGTTACAGTTTACATATTTTAAGTCTTTTAAGTTATATTTCAGTGTATAGGTTTTGTTCTGCGAAAGTTAAGAGATCAGTGATATTTGTGATCTCTCAAACTTCAAAAGAGAGCAAATCCTTGGTGCACGGTTAGCGGAAGCCTCTGTGATGAAAACAGCTGATTTGTTTAACTTTTCACGAGCAGTAATATCCATGATAAAGACAGAATACTCAAAATATGGCAAAAACCTCATCAGCGAAGAGGAATAGTAGACGAAATCCAGAATTAACCGACAGTGATGGACGACCGTTAAAAAAGATTGTTTCCAAATAACACAATACTACCTCGGAAAAAGTGACGGCAGAATTTCTCACTTGAGTAATACTGTTTCAACAAAAGCAGTATGGCGGGAGCTCCACAAAACTAACATTCATAGACGGGCTGCCATTGCGAGACCTTTTATAAGGTTAGACATCGCTAAACTGAGAAAGATTGGGAAAATATGCTATGAATCATCTTTTACACTATTTCATACAAACCGCCAGGTTTATGAATAGAGATACACACTTACAGTAAATTGTAAAGGATGTTGCGTTATAATTTGGTCAGTCATATCCTGTTATCCAGCTGATCCTCTCATTCTTTATTACTGCAAATGAATAGATCAACAAACTTAACGATAAAGTTCCTATAGGTTTGACAAGTATCAGAATATCATCAATCATCATCTCTAGCCAACACAATCTCCAGATCCCATTATAATTGACCGGGAGTTTTAGAGCAGTGAATGAGGATTAGATTTCCATCTGCAACAACACTGACGCAATTGGGGGATTTTTTAGTTCAAGAAAGGGACAACATTCCATTGGAAACTGTTCAGATACTACGAATCTATTCCGCAAAAATTCCAGCTGTCTTAAAAGAAAATGGTGGCTCAGCACCTTATTAATAAAAAAATATTATATCTATGTCAGATGTTGACATTATTTTGTCCGTGCCCTGTATATGAACTTATTCCTTATTTCGGAAATAGTAAAGCTCAAGCTGGCTTCGGGTAACTAGCCATTAGCTAGATACATTTAGTAATATATTATAACAATGTTACTTTACCTAGAAGTTATAAGGTTATATAAGGCCAGTTAGATAAAGTAGTATTGTATTAAGTTGACGAACATAGATCTGCCACTGATAGCTCGACTTATTTAAAAATATTATAATATACCCATTAAATTATTTACACTAATTTAGAACTTTAACGAATTAAACAATTCTAAAGACAAAAACTAGTAGGATACAACAGCATAGAGCCAACATCACAGCAATAAACTATTACGGTATGTCGGAAACTTGGAAAAATTTAGCTTCGGAAATAACATCGTCCTACTCCAAACCAATCCGAACGTTTGGATTGTCACCAGTGCCAACATTAAATAAATAAACAGCAACTAAAATAAACACAACAGAACCGTTAGTGCTCAGCGAAAAACGCGACTTTTCGGCAGCCATCGACTCTCTGTTAAAAATCATCCGAATTTATCACTTTTAAACTAGGGTAAAATGCTTATTTTAGACATTTCGTGGCCGTGGTATGTGGAAAATGTGACTAAACGTGATTCTAAATGAAAACTTTCGTAATAAACACAATATATTACATATATTGGAGAAATTAAGATTTTCTCGGCCGGTATGAAATTATTTTAATTTTACACATAAAAAAAACTTACATAAACAACATTTTAGTGGTACAACTTTGGTTATCTATCAACAAATGCCTAATTATGTACATGAAAAGTTACCTAACCACACTTTCAATCAATCAACGTTCTAGTTAAGTGTATCTATTTATGTTGAGAACTTGTGCCAAAAAAA
Organism: Rhynchophorus ferrugineus; assembly: GCF_030347505.1. Taxonomy (NCBI): domain Eukaryota; kingdom Metazoa; phylum Arthropoda; class Insecta; order Coleoptera; family Curculionidae; genus Rhynchophorus; species Rhynchophorus ferrugineus. The sequence goes on from NW_027472580.1 coordinate 52,206,726, forward strand.
AAGTAATTGCAATGAAAATTGATTTAGTAGTTAATTTTCTCTTTACAGAAAAAAATATATGGAAAATGCGAAGAAATAATTATTCAAAAATTAAATATATCCATCTGGCAACAAAGTAAGCTCAACTTTATATCTAACGTAACTTAATATAAAATTTACGATATCTGATGCACATTTCTATATTTTTAAAACGTATAAATATTATTATTTGTAATGATTTTTGAGGTGCAATAACTTTTTAGGCACCTAATAACAAACTATAATAAAAACGTAATAAATGGCATATAACATATAAACTAATAAAAAGTAAATAATGTTTTTCAAAAATAATGTTTGTTTTGTCCAACTTATTTATATGTTTTACATTTATTTTAAACTTGCTTTCTTTTTTATTAATGTCATATTTAAACAATCTACACAGGTTTAATTTTTCTACTTGAAACGATCCAAAATATTTACATTTTATACAATCAGTTAATAGATTTATAGGATTCAACCTCTTATTAGCTGAACTTTTCATATATTTTATTACTCGATTCAAAAAATAGATCATTTTCCATCTATATATTAAGAAATAATTATTCAAAAATTAAATATATCCATCTGACAACCAGGATACATTACTTAACAAATATCTCCGGATTTGGCGCATGTGCATATTGAGCTGCATCTATATTTCAAACAGAATAAATCAAGTTCTTAATAGTTGAAGTCTTATTAGTAAATGAGAACATTTACCTTGCTATTATTATTCGATTTATTCGAAAATTAATCCTCATCATAATTTCAAATTTTGGTTGATGAACCTATAAATTTAAATTGATAGATTTTTATTTTTCGTGTCAACGGTAGCCAAGAGCACTTACTTTTTACTGAATACCTCTGGTTTATTTATGAAATAATTTATTTTCTTACATATTCCAGGTTTTACTACAGCATATCAAGATCAACAATATTGAAATAACTGCATTTGCAAAAAAAACATTTTTATTTAAATATAATTGTTTTTTCAATGTAATTATAACAAACTATTACATGTTTTAACTCCATTCGTACTTTTAAACCCACAATACATGTTTTACAAAGGCACACTAAATCAAATATATATGATAAAAGTACAAAATAGCTACTGTCCATATAATAACGATATTTACTTCTGAATTTTTATAACGGCTCACTGTGTTTTACTTCTATGAAGGATTGATATAGAAAAGAATAATCATCTGCAAAAATATATTTCCAATTTTAATTACATTTTTTTAATTGTAATATTGCAATATATAAAAGTTTCTTCAATTATGACTGTTGCATTGCGCAATGTTATACACGATTTAATTTTAATCATAATGACATGATAAGAACTGATATTTAACTTGTTTATTATTAACATCGATAGCCTAAATATTCTCTTTTTTTATGTGACAAATTGGCAATATATCAAGATAATGATAATAATATATAAAATCAGAAATAAAATCTCAGAAATAAAAAACCAAACAATTATCGGAATATGTGAATGTCAATAATATCAATAAGGACAATGAAGTTATCATAATTATGTACATTTATAAATATTATTTGATAAATATTCATTTTAATTTTTAGACAATAAAACAAATTATATATAATGAATAGTTGTAATTTTCTGAAATATACAACCAAACAATTGTCGGAATATGTGAACGTCAATAATATTAATAAGGACAATGAAGTTATGATAAAGTATGTACATTTATAAATATTTATCGATAAACATTCATTTTAATTTTTAGACAATAAAACAAATTATATATAATCAATAGTGGTAACCTTCTGAAATAAACAACCAAACAATTGTTGGAATATTTAAACGTCAATAAAAGCAAAACGAACAATGCAATGATAATAAAGGATATGCATTTACAAGAATTTGTTAATAAATGTTTATTTAAACTTTAGCTAACAAATTGAAAATTACCTATTTTTTAGTTCGATAAATATACTTTTGCTGAAATAATTTGCATATTTCAACTAATCCACAAATTAAATATAAGGTATCTATATTTTAACCTAAATTTAGGAACTAGCTTTTTTATTTAAAAATTTTGAAATCTACACGGGAAGACGAATTGTAATTTTAATAAAAATAGGTATGTAATATTACACAATATTAAATAAGAAAATATTTATATTCAACTTCAAACACCACCAACGCTGTTATATCATTCAAAGAGATTAATTTAAGATTTAATATTAACTTACTACAAAAAAAATCATAGTAGGTAGTTGTTTATAAGATAAAAATACGGTTTTTGCAGTTGCGGAATGTCAGGAAAAATAAACGAAAATCTAAAATTTCCCGACTACCTCATTGTCTTAACAAAAACTGACAACGCTTTCCAGATACCCGCGACGTATAATATAAACAGTCTCCATTCACTTCACAATAGAAACATCCTCTGAATGACGTATTATGTTCCAGAATTTTTCATTAAGAAAAAAAAACGTAGCCGCGTATAGATTCCGATTATAAAAAGAACGGAATTAAAAACAAAGAAAATGACAAATAATCACCGTTACGACAAAGAATATTCCAGATTGAAAAGACTAACTAGTGAACTAGAAATACAACAATCATCTGTAAGTACTATATATATAATATAAAGGGATGTGTGCGTTTTCTTATTGGTGCTAATGCTTAGTAATGGCTCGATTTCGTTTCGTTTGAGCTGGGACTCGCAAATAAAAACTCGCTCCAATACATTTCTCATTTTTGTAGTTGATATTTAATGATGATAAAGTTCGCTAAGGGTTATATTCATTTTCAAGATTTAAGAACGAGAACTAGCAAACCAATCCTGACACAGCCGTTCACTTAAATACCTATCACCATAAACACCACATGTTTTTTTGATGAGTCTGCGCTGCATTTTGGAATTAAAAAAGCACAATGCCATGAAAATTACTTAATAAATAGATTAATGTTTAAAGCACAATAATTTAACTAACTTGGCTGACTACCGTAATGAATTAACTAACAAGTAATTAATCATATCTTTATATCTAGATATAAAGATATGATTAATTTATACCTATCTATGTTCTATGGAGTGTTAATACGCTGTTTGGCTTCATTAAATAAATATTAATATAAGATATGTATCAGTTTTTCCTAATTTTATATTCTGTGCTATTTAAAAATAGTATGTGGGGCAAATTTAACAATCAAAATAAATAATTCCACCTTGGAACCTTGGAGACTATTCTCCGGAATCCCTTTATAAATGTATCCACCGTCCTATCTACCACTACCAGTCATATGAAAAAGTAGAAAAATTGCTAAAGATTTAATTACTTCAAAACATATTTAATTATACCTCCCAACATCTGCTAAATATATGTTTACAAATCTCTGTCTGTAAACAAAAATGCTTTCTTAAGATATACTATACCTACAAAATCATTGTTTTTTTGTGATATTACTTTCGTTGCTATGATTTAATAACCTTACTTCATGTTTTAAGGCGAAATCTTATTTCACTTTGTAGATTTAGTCCATCTGTGGATCTTATTCAATGACATTTATACTTTTTCTATAGCTCTGGACAAACAAGTTCAAAGACAATTATTCCAAGTACTGTTTCTTTTGTTATTAGAAGTAATCAGCAGTGTAAAAACAAACCATAAAAGAAAAACACAAAAAAAAGACAATATAAGACTTAAATAAAATATCATCTCAATAATCAAGGATCGGTAATACCCATCGGCAGTAACACTTTATTAAAAATTATTTAATAATCACGATTATGCGAACAAACTCTGCAACAATAATAAAACTAACACAACAGAACTATCAGTACTTTCCGATAATAATTATGATTCGATCATATTCGATTCCTTGCAATGTCTCTTAGATGCAAATGATTAGTTGCAAATGTCTATGTACTTGCGTTTGTTAATGATTCTGAGAAAAATGATACCAAAGGCTAAAGAGATGTAAGTTAGGTGACTTAAAATTTTCTATACAGAAAATACAAAAGCCCAAATATCATGAACGTTAATATTAATAACACAAGTTTGCAAATTGCTGTTAACTTCTGAACCCGAGCAGATGAGAGCTATTTTTAATGTTATTTGTTACCACAAACTCAGATATTCAATCCGTTTGTCAAAATGGCTTTTAGTTTTCGAGTTCGCGCATGACGGTATCACTGCAATCTTATAACGGCTGTCAATTTGTTTTTGAACTGTAATTGTACTACAGAGCATGTGAAAATGCAGCCATAAAGTTGTAAAAATACATAATTGCAGTATTTTGGTTTTATTTTTGTAAACACTGACAAGCCATGGGTACCGAAATTATATTGTAACGCGTACAAGAACAAAGCTGTACAAGTAATCAGTTGGCGAAAATGTATAATTTTCATTTTCTGTGCCAACTTTTTGGAAAGAACAGAAAAATCATGATTAAATATACTTTTGTTCGTTTCGAAGTCAAATCCAAATACGGACAGTGATCCATTGCCAATTTGACTCGGTGCAATTGAAACATTAACAGCCTTCATTAACAGCGAACAGTGAAAACAATTTCGTTATCCAAGAAAATCATTTCGTAGACTTTACAAAATGTTTAAAGCCTGATGAAGCAGGGGCATGGTCATTGTTTCAAAGTGTTGATCAAAGCTTTCTCGATAACCACAAATCACTGGATTACAAGCACCTAATAGACAAATTGTTGCAAAATTACCACAGAATTGGAGCTCAAATATATATTATTTCCTACAAAACTTGGGCGACATGAGCAACAAACATGGGGAAAGACTACAACAAAATATAGGGAAAATCAAAAGCCGATACCAAGGATTTTGGGACGGAGGCATGATGAGCGATTACTCTTGGTCCCTAATGCATGAAACAGACCCCAAGTAGTACAAAAGACTCAGTTGAACTTCTGTTCGTTTCTGGTTTATACTTTTTTAAATAAATGGTTATTAATGGTCAAAAGACCTATTTTAGATTTTATATCGAAACCAATTTCGGGCTACTAATTTAAATTCAACTCCCCAACTTACCTTATAAACACTTTTTGGTTACTCAGGTCTTGTTTGCAATCTTGTATATTTATGTAGTCACTTAAATAATGTTCCGTCAAATAAGTAAAAAATATGAAATATTCTAACATCAATACATAGCAGGCCCTCGGTAGCGGTGTCTAGTTCTCAACTAATACGATGTTATTGCTACCGCAGGGCGAATATTCTTCACTAAATCTCTTATTTTTTAGATGGTTTTTAACGATCTTGATCTTGAAGTCTGTGAGGAGTTCATTCATCTTTCATTCGACATATATGTTCAAAGTATATTCAACAAATGTTTCAAATATTTGCTTATCAAGTGTACCAAAAGCTAGTGCATGGAATTTATTTGTTGTTTGGATTTGCAACTACTTCTTATTTTGGATTCCATAAGGAGCTCTAGTCGCGATTTATTATGATAGATTAATATGCGACTTCTTAAATTTTTACCACTATAGTCACAATTTCATTATTGTACAGTGGAGATGTCAGATCCACAATCAATTGCTCGCATTGCATTGAAATGGTTGAGTTTTGAATGAAATAAAATCATAAAAAACATAATTTAACACCTCGGAATCAATGCCTCTTAAACTCCGCCATGTTAGTGCTTCGGAAGGTGTTGGAATACAATCTTAACTACCACAAAATTATTTAATGACGCAAGTGACAATAAACGTAAATCATTGATATTCCTTTTTCCATTACCAAATTTTCCCAAAGCCCTAGGCCATTTTTCTAGGCTATTTCTGACTGCGCTTATATATACGTTGAAATCTGCCACCGGAATAGACAGATTTTTTTCTCGAATAGAGTAATATTATTCGGAATATACACTTATTCCAAATGGTGTTATTCAGACAAATTATAGCCAAAATCATGATATTCTTTTCATAATATCCTGGCAAAGTATGTCCGTCATTTCGCGACCAGGTTATTCTAGACCGGAGATTTGGAGAACTGATAGAATTTACACAAATATTTCAAAGCAATATGAACGTTATGTAATTTTGGGTAAACCATAAACTAATTTCAAAATATTATTAATAGTTTATTGGAGATCTTACGGAAACTGTAGTTAGAGCTGGATTAAAAAGCTCTAAGAATTTAAATTTAAATTAAAAAGAATGTTAAAAATCTCCATACAATTACAATTTTTCGCCTTCGTAGAGATCCATTCTCCATTACTTTAATTTTTTTTCTCCGTTCTTCACGACCAACGATTTTACTAATATTTGGATATTCTATACCTAAAGAGTGTTAACACCTAAAAACTTGTTGGATTACATATATTTTGTTGTAGAATGTTGCCATGCATCCTTTAAATCGTGTTTTACTCAAGTATTATTAAAAGAGATTAGCTTAATATGTATATTAATTATTGATGTATAAATTATATAATTAAGGACAATATATATGGTTAAATTAAAAGTAACTATTTAGCTGTATTAATATCGCAATTTCTGTATTTCAGAGCGAATATGGACTTTCTGAAGATCAAGTGGCAGAATTCAAAGAAGCTTTCATGCTTTTTGATAAAGACGAAGACGGTACAATCACTATGGCCGAATTAGGAGTAGTAATGAGATCTTTAGGACAAAGACCAACAGGTAAATATAATTCTTTGATACTAGATTTCACTTTATTTAACATGACTAAAAATAATAACAGGTTTCCAGAGTCTCCCTTATTTGTTTGAATTGTTTTTGCAAGAGTTTTCTAATTAAAAAAACTACATATAATGTATTATATATTTATTTATGTTAAATAATGTACAATATTATTTGTTATTATATATTGCATTTTTTATTAATTTTTAAATTACCATTAATGATAGTAAGTATACTGGTAACTCATATCAATATGTATCAATCAATTTACAATTAATTTCCTTATTATAAAATTAATGTTTTTACACATATTCATATAAATTATGCAAATACATTTTCAGCTATAATATTATAAACAGAGTAAGTCAATTATAAGGTTATAATCATAAATCAGATTACCTATCATAATTCATAATCAAAAATATGCTTCAATTATAAAAATAATCTAAATATATAAAATATTAATAAAAACATGGTCTCCGAAAATCACCATCCTTTTTGTGATTAATTATTAATCCTATATAATTAGATTTGAGCGCGTAGGCATTGGCTAATAGAAAAAAACAAAATTATTATATTTAGTTATTATCTTATAAAATATCAATTAAAAAAAAAATTAAACTTCGTGATAGTGAACTAAGATAAAACTAACTAGAGATTATTATATAATAGGTATCAACCTATAACCTACACCAATAAAAACTTTAATGTAAACAGCTTCAAGCACCAAGGGCAAGAGATCCTGTCTATTTTTCTGTTAAGTAAAAATCAATTAGTAGAATATTAATTAATTTTTGGCGCTATTAATGAGATGTCGGTTTTGTTGACTAAATATTTAAATTCACCAAATTAATATTTTTTAACATACTGTTAATCATATATTGAAATGTTTTTATATATTTCGTCATTGACGCATACATAAAAAACAAGTTGTAAAAATAACAGTTAATTTTTAATTTTATAGGGTTTATCAGTTTAATTTTTATAAAGTTGGAAATTGATCACATCTTTATTTCATAGATATACCATCATATTTCGATGTTCGATTCTGCTTGAAATAGCAACAGCGTGTTCAGAAAAGACAAAAACAATAACTGACATAATTTCCAATGTTCGTTATTAAATGGTGTAATTAAATAAAGACCAAATAACTTAGCAACAGCAAAATCCGTAAATATAATTTGGAAATATTATGAAATACATGTTTCTTATAGCCTAGTCTAAATATTATCCATCGAATATAATTACGCAGGAATACATGAACTAACATTGACAAACAAAATTAAAAATCTTAAAAACAAAATATTTACGTACTCAATATTTAACATTCAATTAAATGAAACCAATTTCTTTTAAAACTTTTTTCTTTTAGTTCAAAATAACTTTTAAACAAAAAAGTATCGGCCAGATTATTATTAGTGAATTTAAAAATTTAAAGAGAATTATTGTATTTCTCAGTATTTTTTCTGCACATTTTATCCTAAGTACCAACCAAGGTCTACAGAAAGATTAAAGCAACTTTCGACAAGTTTGATTAATCATCCTCTTGCACAGAAAGGAAAAGACGATGATATAATTTCATTTAAGCTAACATAAAGTTTCAAATTACATATCGGCGTTTGTTCCAAGAACTAAAATCTTACCATAGAACTAATTCGATTACTGATCGGACCAAGGAATTAATCTTTTCCCGTAAAGTTATCAGCTTAAATCTACGACCATATATCTTCCTTATAAGTTTATGTTCTAATATTTCTAATTTCAATTGGCATTACCTACTTATATTTTAAGTAATTTCCAAAGTATCTATTACAAGAAAAACTAGTTCAGTAAATTAGCGGCGATAAAACGTGGATATGTTGGGAATAAAAAAAAACATTCTAACGCTTTATTGTTCATTTTTAGAAAACGGACACGTTTCATCACTAAATATCTGAGGTTAAATTGCTTTTTAACGCATAGCAATCAAAGGACATATTAATTATTTTTATTATTTTTTTGTTACAGACCTTAATTTAAAAAAGTGTGCCATATAGGGTTGATCTTCTGCCCTTAGTTTTGTTGCTTTGGTATTTAAAAGAGCTTTGTGAAATGACTGAGTTCTGGACGCTATCGAAGTGAATGTAGTGCTTAGTATCCAACTAAAGCTCAGTCAAGTCTGACTGAACCGTACTTCTATATCTCGCTGTGCTTGTCAATATCATGAATTATTTTGAATCCCCCTACCAACTTCTCTATCCTTCCAATTTCTCTTAGGTCCTGTAGGTGTGGGAACGTTATATACCTTTATTAACCTTAGCTTATCCCTTCAGGTTGGGAAGTTTTCAGGTGGTTTAGAGATATACCCAGCAAATGTGATATGTTATTTCTTGAAGAAAGTGAAGGACTGCTATGGAAATTTCGTTCAATTCAAGTTTCAAAAACAATGGGCTTATTAATAGGTTTAGGTATTTTTAAACAGCATGCCGAAGTGGTAATTATGTATGAATATTGATAGATAGTTCCGTTTGCCTCTGAGATATATATAAACTGGACCTGCACATTTTTAATGCTTTATTGACAGTTTTTCTTTTCATGTGTCATTTGTAACAAATTTTGTTCTTATTTTCAGTAATAATAACACACATAGCTGACTGTAGCATATTGTAGCACGGATTATCTTCGATCAACTAAGTTTTCCATTGTAGTTACTCTCCCAAATATTAAAATATTATATAGTTATAATACCCAATATACCCAATAATAATAATAATATTATGATATGCTTAGGTTATTCTCATCTTTGTCTTTAACTAATTAACATTAATTAGCACTCATTCAAAAACAAATTTAAGAATTTTTCTTGGAAAATATGTCCAATAACATATATTGAGATGTTTAACTAACATCCATTATCACCAAATTAAGCTAAATAATAATTACTAGAAACAACAAAAATTTTAATTTTACTTCAAAGCTCATTTATATACAAACCACACCTCTATGCCTAGGCCTGTCACTCACCACACCTTTCAGTATAACACAAATACTCGGTCTTCGTAGTCAAGGCCGTTTTAGTCGCACGATATGATACTTCTCTCCTAAAAAGGACCAGTGGGATGTTCTCGCTCTTTTTCCCGTCTGGACAGCTTATAGTTTGGAATTAAAATTATTTCTCCTTCAAGTATCACGTATACATTTCCGCCAGTTTGGCCTCAATAATTTTCTGAATAGCACTTTTTTACCCAAGCTTTCATGATATACTCTGTATGGAATAGGTTCTCAAGTTTTAGATACTCTAAATTCCTATAGTATCCACTGCAATCCGCCTTCGCTGGCCACACATTGCAAATGAAATTCCAGTAGTATTACATATGTATCACTAACAACAACATATGTAACAACTAATATCCGCGTAATATTACCTAATACCCTGAACTACAATACGTGAATTAGAAATCCAGGGACTAAAATTTTTTTTCAAAGCATGGAGGTTGGATCTTGATGAATCTTTGAGAATAAATACACTTTTTGTAATCTTACAGCTTCGGATATGTTTGCCCGAACACTTTTTTACACTTAACTAGACCGAGAAATGCTTCAAGTCAACGTCAACCTGTTTTAATTGCTTGAAAACTGATTTGATTCCGGTTAATTAAAGAATTTCAATAAAGAACAGCCTTATAGTCTCCCCGAATATTATACTGAATTAACCAGTTATAAAATGTGAATGGGTAAAAATAAAAAATTAAATAAAAAATATTTTATTTATACTTTCAGTTTATTTATTATTTTTATTTTTATTAGTAAAACCATACTTCACATAAATAAAACGAAACAATATAAATATTTAATAGCAATAATTGGTTAATTATAATCATATAACAATCTTTACTAACTATATCCTACTAGAACTAAATTTTAATTAACACAATCATATCAATCTTCACTGTTCTATTTTGCTTTATTCTTAAACATGTATAATTTATTTCATGTTGTTTAATCAGAATGAAATTATAATGAACTTTATTATTTTGAATACGCTATATTTAAATTAATTCATTTTGATTTTGAGATACATGTCATTTTATATTTGGCAGCTATATTGCACTTGATACTGATCGTTAAACTTGAATACTACTACCAATACCGCTATAAAGAAATAATAAGGTTTAGTACATAATGCGCGAAAGGTTTCTCATAATGTTTCTCAATTAAACACCCAGATCGATGATCTCGAATCGACGGAATCATATGAAGCGAATCAGGTAGTGGAAAAATTCGTGGAGATTATTCTTAATTCCATTAATATTATTACATTAATAGATGGAGATTTATATTGTTCGAGATGCATTATAATGATAAGAGATAGCTATAAGCAGAATTATTGGATATAAAATCGTCAAAATCCGTTGAAACCTTACTTAGTCAACTACTCAAAATGTTTTATAGATCATCCAACAACATTCTTATTATCAAATATTTCGAATTATGCAGATGTGAGGAACCTGCACTTCTATTGTCACGAAGAGCCTTCAATGACCCCACTTTTCCCCATCGACTAATCCATAAATCGATTCATTATTACGACCTAGAATTCTAATTTCCAAAGATATAAATAAACATTGCTGCTTTAACTATTTTTTAAATATAAAAGGAGATTAATTGTGAAAGTCTAAAACTGTGCCAATTTTCATGAATCATACTAAAATTGTGAGTGCAATACCCAAGAATTTTAATTGTTACAGTATATCCGTTAATTTTTATTTTTAAAAGAAACCAGTGCTGTTTCTTAATAATGACTTATCACGGATGCTGTTATATTAAATAGTGTTAATCATATATTAATCATAAATATTTGCAACGAGAACGTTATCTAAAATAGTAACTTAAGCTATCTGTTGTATCTAATGCGTCCATTATTTATTAAGGATTTAAGTTTCATTATCATAGAATAGAATTGTTTCTTTTCTTTCATAAATATACTGATTTATAGTTACTCACATACACTTTATAGTTCGTTCACATTAACTCAAAAATAATTGACAGAAGCGTTAAATGTGGACCAAGAAATGATTAGCGATTGATAGGAAGATGGGTACCATATCAATTGAATGACAGACAAATGGAGAATTAAAAAATCGCCTGTGAAATTCTGCTTCAAAGGTATGATCGGAAGGAATTTCTGCAGTGAATAGTGACGGGTCAGGAAAAGTGGATTTATTTTGAAAACCATAAGAGCAAATAATATTGGTTATCACCTGGTGAAGCTGGCCGATTGACTCCAAGAGAAAATCGTTTTGTTCGTAAGACAATGTACTGTGTTTGGTAGGGCCAGAGTGGCTGTTACCGCCGGTTATAGTAGTGTATTACGAGCTGTAGAAACCTGGTGAAACAGTTAATAGTGATCGCTACCAATGACAAATGATCAATTTAAAACGTGTATTGATCGAAAAACGTCCAGAATTGTCTCGAAGACACGTAAAGTAATTTTACAGCATTATAACGCGCCCTCTCATAAAGTAAAACTGGTCAAGGGAGCGTTAAAAACACTTCGGTGGATCTTATTATCGCAGCCGCCATACTATCTAGACTTTGCCAACCGTCCAACCAACTATCAACTTTTCGTATCAATGGGACACGCACTTACAAAGCACCACTTGTCTAATTTTAAAGAAGTTAGAAAATGGCTCCATGAATGGTTTTGCTCAAAGGACAAACATTTTTTTTAGAATAGTATCCATAAATTGCCTAAAAGATAGGTCAGATATATAGAATGAAACGGAGAATATTCTAAATAAATAAATATATCCATTATCTTGAAAATTATGTAGTTTTTTTTTTTGGAAAAAACCGGAATGACTTTCCGATACACCTGGTATATATTATCTTACCGGATTTCTTTTCTAAGAAATGTTTTTACTTTTCACAAAATGTTACATCCAATTGGTACAAAAGTTTACAATAGTAATCTAAACTGTTACCACTGTTTTGCCAGTTTGGATTCAATTCATAAACAAAAGATAATATCACTTTTTATAATATTACTTTGTTTATAACATAAAATCTGAATTCATCAAACTTTCATAAAGTATACTATTTCACTTTACCATTTCATTTTTCTTATTTTTTAGAAACGGAACTTAGGGATATGGTAAATGAAGTAGACCAAGACGGCAACGGTACTATAGAGTTCAACGAATTTCTCCAGATGATGTCGAAGAAAATGAAAGATGCTGATGGAGAAGAAGAACTTAAAGAAGCATTTAGGTAGAGTTCTAACAATAGTAATATCATTGATTAATTATAATTTTAACATTTCTTAAAATATAAATACGTATTAACTACATAATATTGCGATGTGAAAAAATTATTAAACAACCCTACCTAACTGTTAAATAAATTTTCTCGATATAAAATAATAGATTTCCGATTAGCATTTTTGAGTTATTTGAATTTAAAAAATCCTAAAAAACCGTCAGCACTTATGGTGATTTGTTTCCGTTTTCTCGCAATTATTAATGTTGGTTACATCGGATCGATTCAGGAATGTAATCCACATCGACAAATCGGCGAAATAGTGATGGTTATTACCATTATCAATCCGTAGACTCGGAGAGAGTGTCTACTTTTCAACCAACACGGTGCTGTTGATGCTGCAGGACTTCGAATATTTTTCATTAAATATTACAGAATACAAATTATTGATGTATCTATGATGGGCTCGATTAACGCATTTTTTTTTGTTCTGGCCTAAAACTAGGCGGCTCTAGGCGGTGGAATGCATGACGCATGCCTGGTCGCGGAGACTTGCCCTGGAGAGTGACAAGTTGGACCGGGTTATGTGGGACTGCCTCTGGGCTTACGAATACACTAAACCGAAACCGCCTCACAGTTAACCACTGTAGATCGCTACTGCTACTGCATTAAATTTGGGGATATGGCACCCGCTGATCGGGCAGCCGTTATTGGGCACGAGGACTCGGCGATTCTATTGATTCGCGAACTTGAGTTAACACATAACTGGATACTGTTGCATGGGGGCAAAAGTTATGACTGTAGGATGAGGTCGTTTCAGCCTGGAAAAAGCTCCCGGCATGTCGACCAGCTCGCGAACAAGCGCGTTTTCAGAAGAACTTGAGCTGTGTTATTGTTTGTGGAATGATTGAGATATGATATGCTTGAATTCTGGAGTGTCAGTTTCCCTATGAATTTGATTATTTCTGACAAACCATGGAGCGTTTAATATTCTCCCGAGGAGCTTATTTTGGAGAACTTGAAGCCATTTGACCTGGTTGGGTGTAACACACTTGAAGTAGACATTAGATCCATAGAGGAGTACGGACGGAATTAATTATCATCTTGTAAAATAAGCATTTGATGGAGATGGGAAGTCTGCTAAAAGGGCAGATCAGAGAAGATAGCAGGTGTGCTATCCCCGAACCTTTCGGGATTGCTTTCTGGATTTGGGAATGCCAACCGAACCGCCGGTCGAAGTGAATACCTAGGTACGTGACGTTATCCTGCCATGGAATTATTACGGTGACGATCTTAAGTTGCGAGACGCGTAGTGCGTAACGCTTCTTATGGAAAATGATGGCCTGGGTTTTAAGGGGGTTGACCTCCAGAATTTGAACCACTTGACCGCATGATCAAGCTTCTGTAAACGTTCATGAATTGTAACGATTAACGCATTACGAACTGCTAAAACCGAATGAAGCTGTTACTATTGGCGTCTATGGACGTCAACTGAATTATCAAGTCAATTTAACAATGTATTGTTGCAAACAAATACAAGCAATACCGACTAATAGGCACAAAGTCAACATTTTGCATGAGAATGCTTAACGACGAATTTCAGTTGAAAGAGTTGAGAGCAATACAATCTAGCATCTCAAATGGGAAGTTCTGGTGTACCCAGCGTACTCACTAGACATAGCGCCTTCTGATTACCACTTTTTCAGTTTGATGCAGTATTTTTTGGTTGTCACATGGTTTGGAAATACTGAAGAAGCGCGAAAATGATTCGGTGATTGAATATAAAACAAGAGACGACATTATTATGTTCCCAGAAAAGCGCTAAAAAAGTTGACTGAGGTTTTGATTACTATTTTGTACACCTATTGTTCTAAAGAAATGCCTTTAAAGGTAAAACCTGATCATTATATATACAAACACCTAATATAATTCCAATTAATAAATATTCGATAACCCAAAACCTATATAATTTAAATAGCTATTAAACAAAGCAAATTTATTTTATACTATACCAAAAATAGAATTAAAAGTCTATTAATTTGCAATGCTCTTGTAAATTAATTTATTAGAAATCATTCACTGTTTAATTCGTAAATTTGTTTCGTTTTCAATTAGAAAATAATTTAAGAGATCATTATATAAATAAACCTATTAATTCCCTTTACATTTCATTAACATAATTTGAGTAATATTGATATATCAGCCACTCTAATATTGATTAATAAAAAACGTATTACGCCAAACTAAAATTGATGTTGTTATTTTTTGTTTTGCTTGATAGCGTTTACATCCGATCGCACAAGAACAAGACTTTATTATATACGTCGTTTATTAAAACTCGTCTGATAGTTTGGATACGTATTGTAAAGAACGGGAGATCTAGTCAATGAATATTTATCATTCAATGGATTGGGATTAACTGTTTTTTCCCTTAATATAATCTAACCAATAAAACAGCCAATCCGCGTCATCAAAATGTATTTATATCAGCACGTAGCAATGATACCGTGTCAACTTTGACTTCTATTTACAAAGTGTACTGGCTTATAACCTCTGATTAGCATTACTAACATTTTAAAGAATTTTGCAGACATTTGACAACAGAGTTAACCAGTACCAAAACAAATTCAGTTTGATAAACTGATTCATTTACACGTTCCGATGGTACAGACAGTATTCTGTGTCTTCTTAACTAAGTTACTTTAACTATCAAAATCACAAGGAAAAATCTGCTTCGAATTTAAAGCGAATTTTACATTTTTATAAACTGCATATGGTAGTGTATTCAACGTCATCTATGACGTGCATTCTCTGTTATTGGGAGGACTATAAATTACTTTATATATATATATATATATATATATATATATATATATATATAAATATATGTGTGTATGTATATATATATATATATATATATATATATATATATATATATATATATATATATATTCCAGACTATCCGCCCATCTTTTAACTTAATGGTGAACGAATGATACGGATTGGACTGTCTTGGCCATCAGTGTCGCTTTGTTTCGCCGTTCAACAAGTCGCCTCTTCTTCTCGTTAAATAAATCAGTTTTTTGAAGTAAATTAATATTTTTGCGATTAAAACCCTTTTCTTTAAAAAATTAAACTTTTTAGTGAAATGCTACGAAGGTAGCTTGATGAGACAATGATTTTTTAATTTCACACTCAGTAACTTTAAAAGCATCACTATTGCCTTAAACTTCCAACTATTATTACACTATCGTGAATTGAGAAACAAATATTTCTCAATTCAAAAAGTCGCCGACTTAACAAACTGTCTTCGTACAGTTGTTTATCTAATGGGTTACTGCAGCCTTAATCTTGAAGTTGATTTAAAACATGTTAATTTTGCCGATATCTGATAAGACAGCAGACTGAAGGCTTTTAAACAAGATATAAGAAAAGAAGGTTGAGTGCATTAAGTTTCACAGATTTCAAACCAAAGAGATGAAAACTTATATTAACATTTATATTATCAATTAATTTATTTGAGCCTTTCATCGATTATTGTGAAGAATGCCATAAATAACTTAATATGGATAATCGAAAATGTTATAACAACTTCATTATATGTATCCAACATACAGGAAATGTTTACATACTGTTTATTTACATTATACAGAAAGAAATATTAGTTTCGTAAATATTCAGTCCTCGAACTGCACAACTTTAAAGAGGAAAAATCGGAAAAACAAAAAAGAACATAAGAAAAAACGCGATGTCAATTTAACTTGGCAAGACCCTCGGTTTGTAGCCAGAAACTTTTCAAGAGCGAATAACTCTCGGACGTGCATCATTCGAAAATGACAAATAAATACGTCATATTTAAGGAAAAGTTTCCCGATTCGCTGAACTTTTCAAAAAACAAACTTGGGAGCTCGCCAAGGTCCATGCATCTTAAGAATGTATTCGCTTGTAACATCCTAATTTAAATGTGGGTCAAGTGACGATGACGGCTTTTACAGGGTTTTCGACAAGAACAATGACGGTCTTATATCGAACATTGAGCTGCGCCACGTGATGACCAGTTTAGGCGAACGACTGTCCGAAGAGGAAGTCGACGATATGATCAAGGAAGCCGATTTAGATGGTGACGGTCAAGTAAACTATGAAGGTAAGGCTTTGTTCATTACAATAACATTATGATTATTGTTCAACGATACAAGTAAATTCAATGTTGATGATTTCAATATAACAGCGTTACATATTTTTAATCAAATTTTTTTTTTATGTTATATTACACAATCAAAAACTAATGAATTATTATTGGGAATCAACTGTATTTCACTTTTGAAACACTTTTTGTGCCCTTTTTTCAGCAATACTTGTATTACTGTTGGATTAACATAGTTCATTGTTTTTGTAAACTAAATTGAAAACTATATTTTACAAATAACTCAGAAGAATTGGAGATTTCTTTAAATTAAATTTGCAACATTACCTATATTGTTTGTTTTAAGAGAATACTCCGCTTCAAATATTATTAACAACAAAGAATTTTTAGTGCAAAGTAATGCATAGATAACACTCGACATTTTTCTTTCGCAAATTCTTTAATTTATTTAAAATACAATCAAATTTAACAAGTCTCTGGTCTAACTAAGAAAAATATTATTTTCAACTTTGTTAATCAATATACTCCAATATATCAATGTGACCTTGGAACCGCTATTTACTCAGCTGACGATCTCTTTCGTTCAAATATGCAGTGGTCTATCAGTCTAATCGCCAAAAGAGCGCCTTGTGTAACAGTCACTGTATATAAGACTTCTTTTTTTAATAACTTAAAAGAGATTATCCATTATGAAAATATTTTAGAAACAGCAACTTTATAAAAACACCAATATTAATATGTTTTTCGTTCTCTTTCAGAATTTGTGGGAATCCTGACTTCCAAAAACTAGTTAGATAGGAACTATGGTCCAATTAAAAAAATCTTTGACTGCTTATAAAGATCCACGGCTCTATATTGTACTTAAGAATCTTCCAAGCTTTAAATTTTTCAAATCGTTAAATTTCCATTATCTTCTTAAACCTTACACTTTATATTTAGTCTTCCCATATATACACGATATACACATTTATAAAGAATCTATTTGGTATTGCTGATAATATAATATTTCTAAAAGAGATCTAAATATATATTTTGATGCGTGAAACTCATTTATTTTATATGTAACAAAGATAGCTGAAAAGAATCAGTCTCATCTGTGCAATAACATTAAATCAAAAGTATTCAATCATATCATAATGAAATATGTGTATACAATAGCGTTAAAAGTATATTGATAACAATATTAGATTATATTATTAATTTAAAATAAAAACTAGAAAAGCCTCTGGATGGACGTAAGTTCTAAATATTTTTTGTTTGTGCCGTATCATTGTCTTGATATATTTTGGATATGGTGAGATTATTTGTTTCTTAAAATATTATTTATCTCTTAATATCATAATTCAAAATGTTTCTAACATATACGTTAACAAATTATTATAACATATTTATTAATATTTTGAAATTGAAATATGTATACACTTTCTAACAAAACATAGGAAATTAAGTTCGCATTTGCTTTCCTTTCAGATTTCTAATTAAAGATCTCAACTACATCTAATCTTCACAGTTACTTTATACTAGAGCTTAAATCCTGGGGAGATGAATTATTCTAATTATTAACAGATAACTCAGAGTTTTTGGGGATTTATACCCTTTTTGCAGTTCACCGCAATATAAATTATATTGCCATACTTTTTAATCGACTTCAAACAAACAAATATTTAGAACTCGTATCCAAGCGATATTCAAAGCATTTCCAAAATACTTTTAAATGCTCTCGTATATATAGAAGAATAAGTAGTTTACAAAAGGTAAATATCCAGAATAATCTTCACAGTTTTTGAATTACTAAAACGGCCATACAACTAACTCACTTTTATTACATCAAAAAAAATTTAAAGCTCTGAATACTTTAGATATATCTAGAAAGTTTCATGTATGTTATTACAATGGGCACTGCTTCACATTCTATGTATAAGTATAATAAAATATCAATGTAACGTAGGGAGCGTATTTATATAAAATAAATGAATGCTGTTCGAAAACAGGGTTTATAAACATTTTATCGTTGATTATAAATGAATATTTTTTTGTTAAATAGATAGGTAGGTATGTTATTTTGCGAGTAAAATTTCTAAGAAAATGTTTGAAATCGAATTTGTTGTAATTGGTCTGCTTCTGGTATCGTAAATATTTATGATAATTCATAATATTGATGGGGTAGAACAAAGTAATAGTAGTAATAAATGGAATAAATGTTTGATGTGCGTTGGTAGTTGCATATCTCTTTTCCAGGACTCTTATATGACTATGAATGTTTCTACAGAATTGTATGAATCAAATCAAGAAATGTTTCTTAATATAGGTAAATGGTAGAAAGAATCGACTAGTACCAATAGCAGATGTTTAATATACTTTTTCGCTAACCGATTACTACCAGAATTTGGTGCAGTAAGTAGGTTGTTAACATTAAAAAGCAAACGAGATGACAATATGTATTTTTTTAAATGTCCGAAAATTTTTGCAAGATATAATTTCGAGAAAAAGAATCATGTACCTTTTGCCTTTAATTTATATAAAGTTTTTAGATATCTAAATATCATAGTATAAGAAACAAATTATAAATAACATCTAATCATTGTTATATTTTTTACATACATCTGTAATTATACATTGTTATGCACTGTAAACTTGCAAGGTTAAAAACAAATGTGTCATAATTCGCTTTGTATACAAAATTTGGTTAATACGTAAGTAAATGGCGATTCCATTTTTGTTCATCAGAATTATACCCCAATTGGTGATTGTTAATACAATTTAATCAATATCATTATTGTATAAGGAACCATGTATTTATTATAATTGAGAAATAAATTGAATTAATGGCGTTCGACTCTATTTATTTTAAAACAATATTATTTAAACGAAATTTAAATTATAAATAACAGCCCAACTATACAAATTAATAAAAAAATTATTATTTCTATTATAATTTCATTTCCTTAACTGCTATATTTTTCTAATATATCCATCAAAGAAAAATTAAAACATAAACATGAATATCAAAATATAATATATTTACTTAATTTTACCTTACCTTAACTTTAAATATTTGTAAAGAAATGAATGCTGTTCGAAAACAGGGTTTATAAACATTTTATCGTTAATTATAAATGATTTAAAATAATTATAAATTTCGACTATGAAACGGTCTCAAAATGTTATATTTTGTTATTTGTTTGGTGCAGATGGCAAGGCGACAGGGCGGTCCTCCTACTGCTGCGATAGTAGCAGATACTAATCCTGCTGGGGAATGGTCGTCAATTTATGTTTGTGATTGTTTTATAAGTGTTATTGTCCAATGGGTAAGAAGCTGGGTAAAACCGGATGTCTTCTGTATAAGTTTGTCACACGCTAATCGGGAAGCCTAATGCCGAAGCCCATGGTTCGGAACTCAAGTTCAGCAGCAGTTGATAAAAAGAAGATTTTAAAATATAATTTAAAATAAGCATAAAGAATTGCGAAAATGTGATGGGATACTTACGCTAATCGATAGCCTGGCTCTTGAAAATTTAGTCATTGTGGAGCATTTCTGTATAGCAGAACATGCGTTTTATTTAGTGCTAACTTTAGAAAAACTCGAGGTTTTCGTCACTCAACTTGAGCCAAGAATGGTAAAGAGACCGTTTTAACCGCAAAACCCAAAATCCGCCCTCACAGACCATCAATATTATAGAATCCGAAGAGATTCTCCCACTCATCGGTTTTGAATATGTAAATCTAAGTAAAAATGTTTCCGAAACTTAGAATTGTTTGAGATGAATGTTCAGTACGAGGCTATTGATCGACAATGAAAGGTAACGAGAAATTTTAACAATAATTTGTTAATTACTGATAATATGCGACGGAAAAATAGGTTAATCTGATCTCAGAATGAATTTTATTTCATCTTAGCTCCTAAAGCGTGGTGGACTTTAATGAAAAATGTATTCATGCCTCTTATAAAAATTGCGGTTTGTAGAATGGTCAAGCTATTATTGTTTGAAATGCAAAAGCATTTATGGCAAAAACATTTTGAAATATCAACCAAATCTCGCCACTGTTGCAGCAGCAAATTGTTTGGTCTGGAACAATATTAATTACATTTTTTTTTGAAGCTCACTCTGCGTTCTAGCCATATTACCTCAGTAATATAAACTTGATTAATGAACGCCGACTCAGAAAAAAAAATCGACAATTTGCTCAGCTCAAATCCCATGTTCCGTCCAAACCGTCACATCAGAATAAGATAGAGCAAAGGTTATTCAAATCTGAGATCCACCTAGGGGATTTCACCAGAAGGTAGTACCTTTAGCTGTATCAACATTGCGTTTACACTACACAATTGATATCCCTAAATATAAAAGAGTAACATTGGCCACATTTGCTGATAATACTGCAACACTCGCAAGAGTAACAAAAACGAGACAACTGTAAATAGATTACAGACAGCTGTCAATAACATTACTGAGGAGACTAAAGAATGGCGAATAAAATTAAATTCTATAAGGACTACACATGTGGATTTATATGTAAGAAAATTGGCAGTGACAATTGATTCTATATAATTCTATCAATATTCTAAAACATATAAACTAAAACTATTCGACTACAGTGCATTTACCAAGAGGTTGAAAAGAGAAGAACACTTTGAACTCGTCCAGTTCCACTATGTATGAATATTGCGATTCAGATTTCAGATTAATATTGTGAAGTTTGAGACTGGGATGAAGGTAAACTGCATTCGTTTCTCTATGAAAGGAAGGAGTATAAAAATGTACTTTACACAACCACGACTACGCCTAAATCCTGACTAATCTTTTTCTCAAGCTAGATACAGTTTAATCTATATGCTTTTCATCAATACTTCGCAAATTGATAAGAAATTTAATTTTAAATACAACTATAGGTTATCTTTATGTTTTCTATGTGATTTTTTCTACGTCTTAAACAGAATGTTAAAGCATTATTACTATAATTTTTTTCATCTTATAATAAATTATAAGAATAATAAAATTGTATACTATACATGTTTAGTTTCAACAGACAGCTAACTTTCAATTATATAGTTGGACTTTCTGATTTATTCTTCTTTTATTTCAGATAATTTTTTATTAACTTTGACTTTCTTGAGTCAGTTTTGAATCAGTTCCTTGTATAGGTCCTTCTACGAGTGCAGACACAAAATCTAACAAGAATCGTCAATTCACAATCACGTCAATTCGCTCGAATCTGACCACCAAACACATCTGAACTAACAAGTGCTTACTTTAATCGTTTATTTTATTTAGTACAAATTGATCTTTTGGAGGGTTTTCTCAATTACGTAACTACAGTAACTGACTGAGTGAGTGAATGACAACACAACGTGACTGCCAAGAACTATCAAAGTCAACTCTTGCCAATAAAACAACTATATCAACCTAAAAAAACCTTAGTAGTTCTATTTTAAGGACCCTCAGTCACTGTTTTAGTTTTACCATGTAGTTATAATTTAACAGCAGATGACCCATATTATACATATTTTTAATACAATTTTATTCGCCCGGCTATTATTAGTTTACTCTTTATTATTATTATCTTCCAAGCTGACTAGCAAGGTCTACCCAGTCAAGCAATCACCGATCAATTTTTTCGATTACATGACATCAAAATCTGTCATGGCTGCTAACTTCTATTAAATAATTGTATATATATTTCGCTTATTTTAACCGCCTCATAATTGATATTGAGGTAGGTTTGTTTTTTATCTCGATAAAAACACTTATTTTTTTCTTCGAAATCTATTGCTCAGTCGTCGCCTCGTTGAATAGTGACGCAAGTATGATTCAATAACACTTAGTGATAGTTTATGCGCATTTATTGTTATAGTTCTTATTGCTTGTAAATATATTCGCGACGGCATTGATGATGTACGTGAAATAAGCCTAAATAATGTAATTACAAGAAACGAATACGTTTACGTTAAATAAAGGTGACATGAAAGGTTTTCGAGTTGAAAAATATAATTGATGTATAATTGAAAAACAATTCATTCATTTTCATTTGAAATTCATATGTATTTTTTGGCTATTAATTCAGTTACATTTATTTTAATATACTTTTTATTTTTTTATTTAATTTTACATTTTAAAGTCTCCTTTTTACCAGAATTCATCTGGCGACTGAGACCAGCTTAGAATCTGAGTCAGTTTAATACTGACCAATTAAGATATAATCTCAAAAGACATCTGTTTTACCCAGCCTAGTTAATAGCATGATTAGGTTAATGATCCTTGTCAGATTTTGCAGTTTTGCCTTTTGAACAATCACAATTATAAACAATAACAAACATAAATTTATGCTCATGTCCCAGCAGGATTTGAGGCTGAGACTGTCGCAACAGTAGGAGCCCAGTCCTGTGGCCTTGACCACTGAGCCAACAAAGCCGGCATTTAAATTTTAGTAAATGTGTAAAAAAGTAATTTCCATTTATAAAAATACAACATAAATTTTCTCTAAAATAATTTCAATTCAACTAATCACAACTGAAAATAATAAATTTATAATTTTCATAAAAATATTTTTGGGCACTTTTTTAACGGCTAGATAGTTTTTCTAAAACATGAAGAATTTTTTCATAAAAATTCCTTAGTCTTAACCAACCCTAGGATCTATATTATTATTCTACTTCCATATTGCCATTATTCATTTTAAATTACCAAAGGACCTTTATTAAAGGCATTTATAATTTTACATGCGACTTTAATTACTCAATTACTTTTTAAATTTGGATAGCTAATTTGGTTGGAATAATACTACTTCAGCAAATTTAATCTAAAACTAAAATTACATATTAAATTAATACTAAATTTCTCTAGATACTAATGATATTTTTTAATTTATAGTTTTAATTATTGTGTTATTTTATTTATTTCATTTTATTTAAGACACTACTACCCTTTATAATTATTATTTAGATTTCCACTACTACCTAACCAATTAAATTCCATTTGATATCCCCATGGGCATTAATTATTGACAATTCATAAAACATGTCAACTTGTAAA
This sequence comes from Rhynchophorus ferrugineus, assembly GCF_030347505.1. Classification (NCBI taxonomy): domain Eukaryota; kingdom Metazoa; phylum Arthropoda; class Insecta; order Coleoptera; family Curculionidae; genus Rhynchophorus; species Rhynchophorus ferrugineus. The sequence goes on from NW_027472580.1 coordinate 52,230,802, forward strand.
TGGCCAGCAGTCGAAATTATTCCGAAAATGCGTCCAAACATAACCACCCTGATAATATTTTCATTTGAGTTGATTTTGAGTTTAAATTTAGTAAAATTAAGAACGATCTTCTAGGTCAATGTTAATTTTGCAAACAATATACCTGAGTAACTGATGTTTACAATATCTAGCAAACTATGTTTTTATTAGGTTTAAACTAAAATAATAGTGATAACAAAATAGATTTAATTGACTTTGTATTTTCTTTTATTATATTTTAAAGGCTTTTTTTTCCAATCAGGATTAAAATAAGACTGGATCTATAGCATAACATGGGCTTCGAACCACGACCGTGCATTCAGCCTACACAGTGACCAAAGACCAACTTAGGAACTAACCCAGATGGCCAGGACCCATATCTTCATCAGCCTATTTACTTAAGTAACTGGGAAAATTATCATTGTGTTGTCATTTAATATCAATTTCTTCCGTTCACAAAAAACGTTGACATAAATACATTTTGCATCCTCGTCGGATTACCTTGGAAGAGATGAAAAATAATAAATTCATCGGTGTTTTAACTCAAAAATCTTCCATTTTTGTCTTACTGTAGGATTTAAAAAATATGACAAAATGAAATATTTAATAAGATAACTTTTTCAAAAGAGTCTTGTGAATTTTGTTCATTTTGGCAAGAAAACAGTTACTTAATTTTACAGTGACTGAATTAGGATATTACCACAAAATTGGAAAAAGATTATCGTTCAAAAAGGCATATATATCAATAAATTGGTAATGTATATCAACAAAAACATCGAAAAATATTTACAAAAATTAAGCTAATTATCCCCAGTGCAATATTTCGAATTAAATGGAAATCTAAAGACCGACTATATATATTTTCTACATATTTCTCAAATACTTCTTTTGTTATATAATAAACATTAGCAACATTTCAAATTGAAAAACTTGCACAAAAGTATACCAATCGAGCGAGTTGAAAAAAAAAGCCGCCTAATATTTTATTCCGGACAATCATATAAGAAAAAAAACGAGAAAACAAGGACGTGCCGAGCCTGCAAAATGAACCACATTGAATGTCAAACCGCAGAATGGACAGACTTAATTATTTTAGTATCAGTGGTACTTTACATTGACCTTACCGAGTCATGTAATAGTGGGAGAGAATGAACCTGATCTCGGTACTTATACATTTATGACCAATTTCAAATATTGCAGTTTTTTGCGTCCAATCGATTACACTCTACGATTTAGAAATTAACCAGTTCCTGTGCAACAGTTTGCAATGATTCAGTACTGTTATTGCCTATTACTATGTGCCAACGTGATATTGTGTTTACCGAGCCTATCTCACTACCACAAAGATGAAGGTATGTAGAGTAGATGGTGTTTACTATATTGTTTAATGTTCTTTTATTGAAGAGGTACGGCCGTTTGAAAATAAGATGGTAAGACTGAAAGCAAAGGAAGAAATAGCTCAGGAAAAGACCCACGAATTTTGGAAGGACAGTGCAATGATGGCTGTAAAAGAGAGAATTTACCGACGCCCAAATTTTAGTAAGAAGTAGAATTTAAGATACAAATATAATATGTAGTATATTTTACCATCATAATACAATTTTAAGATAATGTACAATCGGGTGAGAAAACGTCGAAATCTCAATTCAAATATACTGAGCGAAGATAATATATAAAATAAATATAAACACTACTCATAAATTAAAAAAACTATAGGAATATTATTTTTATTAACAGTTTTAACTTATAAATTATGACCACATAGCCGTAACCATTGAATTTTCGAAACCAAAGGCAAATTATATTTAGCAAAAGGCGTCCTTATACTGCTTAAGGTAATAAAATATTTTCTACAAAAATTACACAGAAACTACCAAAATTTCAACAGCTTTATGTTATGGCGGTAACTATCATTTATAACTCACTATATTTTGATTTTTAAATATTTTAAAGTTTTAATGTTTTAAATCCGTTAACTATACATACATTCAAAACTTCTTCAGGGTCTTTAATATAATAGTTATAATTTAAGTCCAATCTTTAAACTAGATTAAGAGTTTTATTTGAAACTAAATGCTTACTATTACAATATAATTAAATTTATTGTCGCTTTTTTTAGATACCGCAAGAAATGTTATCTTTTTTCTTGGGGATGGTATGTCAATCCCAACAATCGCTGCTACTAGGACATATTTAGGCGGGGAAGAAAAATCGTTATCTTTCGAAGAGTTTCCATATACTGGTCTATCAAAAGTAAGAATCATCCTATAATATATTTAATTATAACTCAACATATAACAAATTATTATCAATAATGCTAGTTTATAACCTTAAAATGTATATGGGACAAAAGTTTCCATCGTATCACATGATAAAAATATAAATTTAAAAAAGAAAATACAACCAACATAACCGCAATTCGGCATGTAAGTGAATGCAAAGTAATCGCTCTTGTTATGTTTACCCGGATTCTTGGCCGACTAATATTGATCGTTTATTCGAGTTTGGCATTGGCGTTACAAGGAATATAACGTACAATGATATTCTTTTTTTTTTTCTATACAATATTCCAAGTAAACTATTAAATAAATAATACGAAATACTCGATCGTTGTATTGTTCGTCATAAATCCCCTTTTCAAACCAAAACGTCAACAAAAAATATTGATTCAATCTTAGATATAGTTTACCTCAAACTATGCCCGATGACTAGTGGCTTCCGCCATTAAAATACGCCTACTCACATTTGCTGGGTTTTTTCCAACATATTTATTCAAAAATCAATTCACATCATTCAATCAAAATCAATTCCAAAAAGGCTTCAACCGCAGTTACATTACTCGAATTCAGTAACTCTTTCACCGACTGGAAAAATAATGAACTAAATATATCAAAGATCACTTTCAAGGACAAATACTTTTAAAAAAATCGGTTTGTTGAATTTTAAATGCAACCATATGAACTATAATAATATTATGGGCGTCATTATTATTCATAGTATTAATAATAATAGTCACTACAGTAGAATCACCACCTTATCAGAATTCAAACTAAATTCAGTTGGACGAGAAATTTTAAAAAGTTTATTTGAAAAGCAGTACTAAACTAGGATTATATTTTACTAATAGACAATAAAGATACTAATAGACACTATTCCAAAACTTTTTTTAAAATGACACTACAGTATCGCCTGAATATTTTACAAATTCAACTACTATTAAAGATTACTAAAGCCGGCTTGGTGGCGTAGTGGTAAAGGGGATTGACGTAAATTTATGTTTGTAATTGTTTAATATTTGTGAATGTTCTTGGCAAGAGTGTAATATCCGACAAGAAAAATGATCCCAGTCACGCCAGTAACCAGGCTGGATAAGACCCGATGTCTTCTGGGATGATTTCTAAAATTGGTCACTCGCCAGTCGGTAGGCTTAATGCTGACGACCGTGGTTCGGAGCTCACGTTAAACTTTAGGCCCAGTCCAGATAAACCCATAGTTGGTAAAAAGAGATTATTAAAATCATTAAAAATGTATAAGTTTTATTAAAGTTACTCTCAATAAAGAGAAAAACAAATTTCAATATCTAAGTCAAATAAATATATATCATACTACTGTAATTATTTCGCAAAAATCAAAACACGCTCAGGTGAAAATAGGAATTGTATATATGTATTTTGATGAATATATTAATATTTGCCCAAAAAGATTCAAACTAGTATTACACAATATTTTTAATTTTTTTTTTAAATTAAAATATAAAGGTATTTTCCAGTATAACCACAATATTAACATTAAATAAACAATAAATAATCATACATATTTTATAGATAGTAAAAAAACAACTACGTTAATGTATTTAAAGCATGTTAGCAATTCTTATTACAGTTTATACTTATTACCTGTGTAGGTAGAATTCTCATAAAAGTTTTTATGCCGATACTCAAACAGATGTGGCAACGATTTTATATCGGTAGTATTACACTCCTAGTTTAGCAAAGCCACTGACTGTCTTTGGAATGACTTTTTGGGATATAAAAAAGCAATAGAAATGTTATATATATAGATAGATAACTTCTGGGCCAAAAACATTACTGAATATATTCAGATAAAATTTGGCATTTTTTATTGTGTACCTGAATAATTAATACGTTTTGCAACGGTCAGGTAATATTATAAATATTCCCCTTTTAACATGTTAAAAAATAAATAATATTGTTATATTAACAATTTAACATAAGGACGACAATTTGTTATTTTTCATAACATTTTCAAACCTCCTCGTTAATTATCATAAAATAAATATAATAAATTATAGATTGAGTCAATATTTAGTGGCATATTTGATTATTTAATATCACAATAAAAATGTATTTACTTCAAGCTATATATAAACAAGTATATTATTATTGTGATGTCCTTTAGCTAGAGGTCAATGTATTTTAAGGCTACTGGATTAAGTGAGTTTAGCATAAGGAAGGATACTTCCAAGATATTGTAAAATATACAAGAGAAATACAATGAGAAAAATCGGAGTAATAAAAGTAAACTTTTATTAGTGAGGAAATCTTATGTTTTAAACAAGTATACTTTTTTTAATCAATATAATTATATATGAAATTTATTTTAAAACAAATTATTACTCTATTGCCATTATACATCTCAATAATAATTTTTATTTTATATATTTATATATAAAAATAAAGACAAATTAGAAATAAAATTAAATTTTAAATGTAGTAAAACGATTGATTGTGATTTTTCAAAATTAGTTGTCTAATTTCTCTTAACAGTCTGCTACGAGGATGTTTTTTATACATATTTTAAAGTCTCATTTTTACCAACGAGAGCTTGGACTGGACTTACAATTTAAAGTAGACTGCGAACCACAGTCCTCGGTATGAAGCCGACTAACATCTGGCGACTGACTTATAAATCATCCCAAAAGACATCCGGTCTTACCCAGCCTGGTTACTGGCATGACTCGGATCATTTTCCTTATCGAATTTAGCAGTCTTGCCTAGGACAATCACAAATATTAAACAATCACAAACATAAATTTACGACCATACCCCAGCAGAATTCGACTATCCGCGACTATCGCAACAGTGGGAGGATCGTCCTGTCGCCTTTACCACTACGCTGACCAAGCAGGCTCTGCAAGGATGTTATTATCAGCCTTTCTCACTCAAATCCCTCCAATTTGACAAATTTGTGATCTGCTATTATTCGTTGGTTTTGAGCTTCCAATACCTCAGCATGTAAATAGCTTGTTTTTAAATTACAAAGGTGAATAAAAATAAGATTTGAGTTTTTTTCAAGTGATATAAAAAAATTATAATTTTATAAAATAAAAAAACAAAATGGGAAAAAATTATGTTCCTAATAATTCAGGCTGATAAAATGGGGGGATCAAAAAAAAATGGCGTCGACCAATGTTTTTACCGTGTTTGAATTTTTTTTAAATAGTAAAAATAGAAATTTTGTTATAGTTTCTGCGCTAAAAGAATTTATAGAGTATAGGCTTACGCCAAATTTCAAGTAAATCGGTCCATAAAACTTGATATGTCAACCGTCTCGAAAAAGTAGTTTCGAAAAATACGCGTTTAAAATTTCGATTACGATTGAGCCAGTTTAGATACCGAGTCACTAAAACAGATACATCTCCGAAAATAATTTGAATTTTCAAAAATTCTCTTAAGAACGTATTCTGAGATGGTTAATCTTTGAAAATATGAAAAAAATCGATTTATTCAAGATTCTAGGCTTCTAAACTAATATACTGAATTTGTTGAATCTGCTACTTGAAAATCGTATAACGTAAAGTAGATATCTAATAATATTTTATATGTTTAGACATACTGTGTAGATCATCAAACGGCCGATTCCGCCTGTTCAGCAACCGCTTATCTTGGAGGTATTAAAGCCAATTTAGGAACAATTGGCGTTACGGCGGCTGTAACTAAAAACAATTGTACAGCTATGAACATCGATGAAAATCACGTTGAATCAGTCGCTAGATATTTCCAAATGAACGGAAAAAGAACTGGTTTAGTTACAACGACTCGTGTGACTCACGCCTCTCCTGCTGGTGTCTACGCTCATACGGCTAACAGGGATTGGGAAGCTGACGCAGATGTATTTAAAAACGGGCTCAAAGCAAAAGACTGTCACGATATCGCGCATCAAATGATTTATGGCATGACAGGTCAAAAATTAAATGTAGTCTTAGGTATTAATATATAATTAATGAAAAAGAATGTATTATATCTCGAATGTTATTAGGTGGCGGAAGGGCAAATTTCTTACCAGAAGGTAAACTTGACGAAGAAGGAAATAAGGGAAGACGGCTTGATGGAGCCAATTTAATAGTCCAATGGGAAAAGATTAGGAGAAGTCAGAGTGATAAATATGAATATATATGGAACAAAAAACAATTATTGCAAGTTGCAAATGAAACAGACTATTTGCTAGGTAAGTATTTTATATAAAAATATATACATAAATATCTAAAACCTGCTAGTATTAATAGTATTCATTTCCAGTTTTAGAATGCTCAATATTTAAATATAAATGTAAAAATGGCATGCCAAACTTTTATGAAAATATGTTAAAATGATGATCATGGACACAGACCTTGAGAAATATTTATTTTAACTTGGTGTTTCGTTGAATAGCATTTTATTATACATTTCACAGTCACATAGTTCATATGAGCTAATTTTCATAACTTCAATCATGATATATTACATGATCATCGTGATCATCACTCCATAGACAGCGCTTGGGTGGAGTCATTCTCAACCAATACACTGTTGTTGGTGCCGCAGGAAATTCTTCATTAATTCTCGCCACAGTTGGCTATTGACCTCAACATTTCTAGCCTTGTACAATTAGTAGCTAGGACAATTTAGTTTTCTATAATATTGGTCAATATCTTTTTCGGAGTTCTTCGTTCGATCTTTCATATAAAAGGTCGATTTTGCCACAAAACTCTGTAAAGAATTCATTGACTTTTCATTCATTTCTAAATAAAAAACAGGTTTCTAAACTATTAATCTATTAACGCCCAAACATCATGATTAACACCTTGATTGATTATTAAGTAATTTTTAAACAATATTTTGGTCTCATATCAGATATAATTGGCATCAAACATATAAGCTCAGAAATGAATTGTACATTATAGGTATATGTTCAGTGGGGTTCAATGGTTGTTCTTTGGTCAAGTCGATGTTGTTATTATGAGTGTAATAAGCCAAGTTGCGGGATTGCATGATTTCTTTATTATGATTTTGTAATACGAAAAAGACCATGGGAGTATAGTAGAAAAGTATTTGATATGACATTATGTATAGTCATCTAATTGTATTCCAGTTTTAGCTGAAAAATCATTTTGAGCAATGAGGCATATATATGGATATGGCTAAAGGATAACAATTCATACGAAACTTGTAATACAATCACAAAAAGTTACGATTGCATGTTGATTGTGACAAAAGCATCATTAGTTTTTGTCCCTACTTTTTTATCTCATCGTTGATGAGAGATTCTAAAATATGATTTTTCTCGTAGATCGTGATAGGATTTGATTCCATTAGATTTTTTCGAGGAAGGTTTTTTGTAATCGCTGGCATATGATCTATAACCTGCAATTCTTAAAAATTATCGGATCGGTTCTGCCATAATAAACCGCAGCAAATATTTGATGTTAGATATGTTGCATACCTAATAGTATTCCTGGACTTTTTAAATAAAGAAGTAATTTAGATAATAACTCACACATAGAAAAACCCAACAGTCAATTATATAATATATTAATCAATAAAGGTTACACCCAATTCGTAAAAGCTTTCTTCTGAATTAAATATTCTTAGTACATTAATGATATTGGTGTATGGTACCTTATGTATGTCATATTCGTATTCGTACATATTATATGTTGCTTTTAAAGTTGCAGAATATCAATCAGTATAATTATGCAATTATAATTTCGTTTTAATTATTATTTATTAAGCTTTATTGTAAAAATAGGTACAATGAATTTTATTCAGTATAGTTTACGCTAGTTTTATTAAGTGTTGTTCATCAATAGCCGTTACATTTTTCTATCTTTAAGACAGTTTACGGATTCCATTTCGAAAGAACGATACTAATATTTCCAAGTATGTTTTCATCGATTTTTCAGCGTGTAATCGAACGTTGTCATGCTGAAGAATTACGTTCTTGTGTTTTTTCTCGTATTCTGACCATTCTTCAGGCAATTCTTGACTTTAACGGATCTCTTCTAATCAACAGCGATTCACATTGTTAATTTGATCGAGCAACGCCTACAAATTTTCGTCTTCAATTTGTTTGGCTATCCAGAACGCTATGTGTATTGGGTGTCAAAATAACAACTTTAAAATACTGAAACCAGTATGCACATGTTGAAATTGATGGAGCATGGTTGCCATAAGCTTCACACTGCTTTCGATGACATTCAGTTGTCAATTTCTTCAAATTGGAATAAAAAGGCAAGACTTCCCGCTAAATGCGATTTACTCGATGTATATTCAGGCATTTTCAATATACTGAAAAAATATATTGTTCTTCTTTGACGAAATGACACATAGTGAAATGCGATGACTGTCAATGAGGCTTCAACATAAAATTGATTACAAATAGGCCCGATGCGACTTAATACACAATAATACCATCTGTTGTAAAGTGTTGCAAACTCTAAACTCTGTTCACACACCTGTGAACTTGTTAACACCATTAATTGCAGAAAAGCATCTAAGAAAGTTATATTCTGATCAATTTTATCAATATTTCGATATTATGTAGACTTATTTATTTATATACACAGGTTTATTTGATTCTTGCCATATGCAGTACAACATGGACCGAAACAATGAAACTCAACCATCACTCGAGGAAATGACGGAAACAGCAATTAAGACATTAGATAAATGGGATTCTAAAGGATTCTTTCTCTTTGTAGAGGGTAAGAATAGACTAGTTTTTTTCATCAAATTATTACCTGAACTGAATTGAGAAGCTGTCACACTGTTAACTGTTAACATGAAAAGTATTCACAGAATTAATTTCATTTTTAGGCGGAAGAATTGATACCGCTCATCACGAAGCCTGGGCTCGAAAAGCTTTAGATGAAACAGTAGAATTTTCAAAAGCTGTTAAAAAAGCTGTCGATATGACCAATGAGGAAGACACTTTAATTGTTGTTACATCAGGTAAATTTTTCGTCAGTAATTTGATTCAGTTAACAGTGGAGTAATTGATATTTTATACATTTTTCTACACCATACACAAATAATGAGAATATCAGTTGAATAGGAACAAAAATTCTAATTATTTCAGCTTAGATGGAATTAATATTTTTTTCCTTTTGACTTTCAATAAAAATTATGTCAAATTTATAAAAGGAACAATTATTCAATTTTATCGTTTTTCATATCAGTTACCCAGTTACAAGTAATAGTAATGCGTTAATAGTAAGTAACTCGCCCTAAATAAAGATAAAAAAATTACATAAATATTAAATTCTTTCGGTACTCAAAATATTTTAAATATTGCTCATGATCATAATCCCACTCTTTGAATTCAATAAATAAACAACAAAACAAGTAATTATTAATGCTTTCCTTCTTCAAAGTATGCCTCATTTTTCATAAACTATTTGAGGTATACCTTCAATATCTTCAGCAATTTGTTTGTATGCTCAATCGACTCAAAAAATTATGAAATGGTAAAATGTCTAGTGACAATATGAATATGTATATATATATATATATATATATATATATATATATATATATATATATATATATATATAACAAAAAACAATTATTACCAGTCGCAAATGAAACAGACTATTTGCTAGGTAAGCATTTTATATTAAAAAAATCATGAAATGGTAAAATGTCTAGAAAAAGTCACATAGAAATATATCGAAGGATTATGTGCTTAACTCACATTTTTGGAAAGAAATTCACAACTTACAAAATTGTAGTTTTAGGAGGAGGGGCATTAACTCATAATGTTCTCAACATACTAAAATATCTCCGCTTCTGTAAGTTTTATTATTTGGGCACACATTTCAAATATTTGTGCCATATCAACGATAATCAAATTCTTAACAAAAATGTAGTTCTATTCTACAACTCTAGATATATTTTAAACTAGCTGACCCGACAGACTTCGTCCTGTCAAAAAGATTTGTAATGGGGCAGTTTTTGTGCCTACGTATTTTAAAAAATTCTCCTGAACAGAACCATCACCCTGGTGATAGGGCGTTGTGAATAAAAAATAATTAAATAAAACATATATAAGGATTGAAAAGTAAGTAATCGCTTTATTGTTAATCATGTGAATCATAATTATTATTATTATTATCATTGTAGTGCTTTGTGGTATACGATGTTTTTTGTTTGATTACCTGGCGCATAGATAAACAAATCTGATGGTTTTCCAACACGGGAACAGGCAACATACAATTGACCATGTGAGAAACATGGGTTTTCTAGATTAATACCACAAACACTTAATGATTGCCCCTGGGACTTGTTTATAGTCATAGCAAAAGCAAGCCGCACTGGAAACTGTAGTCGTTTAAACTCAAATGGCACATCAGTCGGAATCATTGGGATGCGCGGTATGAGAATATCTTCTCCTTTATACTTTCCTTTGAGTATAGTTGCTTCTATCACATTGTTTAGTAATTTTTTTATCGCTAACCGTGTACCGTTGCAAAGACGCGGTTGGTTGATATTTCGCCACATTATAACCACCGATCCAACCTTTAATTGAAGATTGTGAGGTGGCAATCCTGGCAAATCCAGCGAGTTTAAAAATTCCGGTGGATAGTTGACTACATCATCTTGATTAGTAGCCGAATCAACTGATTTATATATCCTCAATTCGCCTGTAATTTGTTCTTGAATTTTGAAATTTAATTCATTTACATCTATGTTTTTTGCAGCCAGTATAGCTCGTTCGCTCAACCAATCATGGTTTCTGTAATTTTGAGAAACATCTGGAAACACCTTCTGAATAAGTTCATCTTTTGATCGAGTTAACTGACAAAAACTTTGAGGAAAGTTAATGCAGCCAGTCAACATGTCTATAGGAAATTTGCCATTACCAATGTCAATGAGTTGTTTAGAGAATATGTTTCCAGATTGGTCATTTTGCAACTCGACACGCATATTCTTGCTTAAATGAAGTACTTTGACATGTTTCCACAAATTGGAGGACTTTAGACATGCATTGAGTTCATCAGCTGGCGTTGATCGTGGAATCACTGGCAATGTTTGACGAAAATCTCCTGCTAATAAAAGCATTGCACCACCAAATCGGTTATTATTGCTACGTAGATCTTTTAAGGTTCTGTCTAAAGCCTCCAAAGATTTTTTATGTGCCATCGTGCATTCATCCCAAACAATCAATTTACATTGCTGCAAAACCTTTGCCATTGCAGAGTTCTTCGAAACGTTGCATGTTGGAGTTTCATTGCTTTGCATATTTAATGGCAATTTTAGTACTGAATGGGCTGTTCGAACACCTTCAAGCAAAGTTGCTGCGATTCCCGACGAAGCGAGTGCAAGTGCAATTTTATTTTGTGAGCGAATTGTTGCTAATATTAATGAAATCAAAAAAGTTTTTCCTGTACCATCAGGTGCATCTAAGAAGTAAATCCCTCCAGTTTCATCATTTGTTACTTTCATAAGAGTTTCAAATACATACTTCTGTTGTTCATTTAACAGTGGAAGATTTGTTTGAATTAATTCTTTCAAAGCGTTGAGATCATACAGTCTTTCTCGATGCAACTCTTGGTTAAAAGCGTCATTCATTGGACGATTGGGCGCGGTCAGGCCTAATTGAATTAATAGTTTGTTTGACATTATCAAGCACATGTCCTCAATTGAAATCAATGCTTCATTGTAAATTTCTTCACTGATTTGTATATTTGGATTTCACATTATATTCCGTATTTGATACAAAATATCATCACACATATAATCTTTGTACTTCATCCACAAATCAATTGGGTTTGATGGGAAGCATGTAGATATGATTATAGAAAACAATGTTCGTATTTGATGAGCGTGTGATGATATTACAGCATCATTGAGAGTTTGATCCCAATGAGCGTCATTTTCAAGCAATTGCAAACGTTGACAGGCTTCTCTGTAGGATCCATACAATTCACCATCAACAGTTCGTAACTGTTGGAATGATGTTGGGCCACGTACATTGACTAATAGCAGTCGTAAATAAAAACATTCATCATTGCTTGGATGTACTGAATAAATCCGGCCAATCGCATCGGTGGAATATACATCTGTATATCCTGGAACTGGTTTTCCTTGTTTCCGTCGTATAAATCTCCTTGAGGATTGATTCCAGGTATAATATTTTGGCATTTCAGAATATAGCAATGTTTGTGCGAAATCATCGTTTTGGCATGTCTCAAAAAAACTGGTTAATGTAGTAGATGGTGGCTGAGCAGCTCTTTGTACTGCGTTCTGTGCTGTAAAATACACTCTTTGTCCATTTTCTAAATGCACAGCTAAGTGAACAACAGAAGGGTGTCTCTCATGAATAGGAAAAGAAAATATTCGCCAAACTGCTTCATTACTACTGACATAGCGGCCCATTTGGTATTGGGTAACTTCATCATTAAAATTCTCTGCACCAATTCCAATCATAGCCATATCACTCCCTTTGGTTACATATTTGCAAATGTATTTAATCGATTTCACTGAATGGCAAGATTCAACGTTGATGTGTGCTTTGAATGTCTTTGATAAAATGGGTGAATATGGAACAATCCAACGATTATCTATTTCAATATCTTGTTAATTTAATTTGACAATTGTTGATTTTCCATTGTCTGCTGTCGATCTGCGACGATACAATGGATAACCGTCATTACCAGTAATTGTTTCCGATATTAATGTCCGTGGATATCGTTTTGAACATTTACCATCCATCATACACGGTGAATTTTGATTAAGAGTTCCACAGGGACCATGTATCATGTTTTTGATAACTACCTCATGCAATCCAGGATCTACTTGTACATTAGGGATTTCAGCTAATATCACTGCATCAACTTCATTTGACCTCATCTTTTCAACCAACCAAATCAAAATGTGTGCATGTGGCAATCCTCGTTTCTGCCACTCCACAGAATACATCCAGCAGCGTGTCTCACCAAACACATTATGTTTTACGATGAAATTCATTAAAGATTTCAACTTTTGTCTAAAGACTCTGGCTGTAATATCATGACGATCAATGGGAGATTGCCCAGGGAATAACTCCTGCTTAATTTCTATCCATTGCGGATTGCATGTAAATGTGATGAACAAATCTGCTGTACCATAATGACGAACATACGACATGGCATCTTGAGCATATTCGTGCATATGCCGAGGGCTTCCGATGTATGTTGCTAGAAGAATAGTCATCCGACCGACATTCTGTGCATTTCCATCAGTATTAATCGCATCTCGAAGGTGAATATACTCTTCAGATCGGAGTTTGGTTTGATTCAACCTGATGAATGTTAATCTCTCCGTTTCAATTTTAACATACATGTCAACAACATATTTGTGATATAATCGCCGACATTTCAATATGTGATTATCTTCATTTTCCAGAATCATTAGGCGGTATGAATAATAGTTCATTGAACTGACTTTTTTGTTGGTTTCAGAACCTGTAAACAGATTTTGTTTTAATAACATTCAAATACATAATATAGTGACTGAGATATTATCGCCATAGCTAAACTAATATTTTAGTTACCTGTAATGGGATTTATCATTTTTATTGATAAATCGTAGCCATCTTCACCTTGCCAAAATATAATGGGATATTGCAGTGCATCATATGAGCGGTGTGTTTCCTTTATACGTTGTAATTGATCATTCCGACGATGTAAAACAATATCACGGGATTCCAAATTTTCTCCAACTACAACGATAGCAACTTCATCAATAGTTGGTGCATTAAAACGTCTTGTATGTTGACCTGCAGGTGTTTTATCAGCTCTGATTACAATTATGTGATTATCGGATGGCATCAGATCCAGGGCAGTTTTAAACAATATAATCAATTGATTGTGTTGATGAAATAAAGTTTGTAATTGTTCTACAATAGACCTCTTTACTAAATTGTTATGTGCACAACGCAGATCAATTTCTTATGGTGAATTGCCCATAAAATAAATTTGCAGGAATTTGTTGTCGCTATCTGATACTGGTAACAGTGAACCTGCTCTGTGATATATTTGCCCTTGTATCTGTAAATATTATGGTGTGGTATAAATTAATGGATTGTCAGTGATCAAACTTAAATAATATTTGATCTTAAAAAGTATATATTTAGTTTTAACTAATATCTATCAAATATAAAATATAATAAAAGTGTCACTGAAACTGAATCACCATATAATATGATGACTAAGTGATATATTTCGTAATGATTAAGAAATTGAAGATTAGTAACACATCTTAACTTTGGTGACAGAAAATTTTGTTCGCTAAAATAATTATGAGTAACTGCTATAATACATACCTTGAAAGTTGGCATAAAATTTTCCCGAACTGCATTTGTTGCCCCAAATGAAGTCATTTGAAAGCAATTGTTATATTGTTGGATATGTGTCAAAAAGTGTATAGAATCTGTTCCTATTCCTGAAACCAATGAGTACAATGGTTCTGGTGGTGGATCCAATGGTATCAATTTCACTTTACCATTTGCGCAACACAATCCATTGGCTTCGTTTTTGTATTTTAATGCCTTACAGTGTGAGCAAACCAAGTTCATAGAACCAATAACAACACATTGGTAGTTACTGTAGTCAATTGACACATCGTAACTGAAAGCAGCTCGATTCAAACTTGCGCGATTATTAGTTGAATGTCGCGCTCGCGCTTCACGCGTTTGTGATATCCGAATTCTTTCACGTTCATTTCCGTCGTCACGTTCTTGTGCAGTACGATTAGATCGGTAATTAGCTTGGTTTATAGCATTTCTGGTTCTTCTACCTAAATTGCTTCGTCTTATAGGAGGCATATCAAATATAAATTATTTTTTCACTAATCACGAACTAAACAAACACTAACTAACTAAACACTCTGCACAAAACACGATATACGAATTTGTTTCGTGTATCAGTTGACAATTCATCTGTCATCTGTCAAAAGTCATCTGTAACAGACAACTTTTTTTTAAAATTTGATATGACTTGAACTCAAATCCTTTTAAGCCGTACGAATTGTTTTATTTATTTAAAATTTGGATATTAAAAATAATAAAATACTGTTGGTAACGCGATTTTTGTTTGACTGATGTAATGACGTGGAAACTGATGCATTTTATCTCGCGTGCCGAAACTAATACAAAAGAAACGCGAGTTTCGGAACGCGACATTAAACTTTTCCAACTATGTATTCTGTGCTCCAACGCACACACGCACATTGTTTTGATAGATATGATCTTTGACGTTAGGAACACACCTACATTGCTTAGACAACAGTGAGTGCTTGTAATTTAATATGAACTTTATACCATAGCAATAAAGCTCAAATTGACTACGTTTTAGTTACAAATCATTTGTATGGGAAAAAGAAAAGGGCTATTTTTAGGGTTTTTCCAGCAATAATTCTAATTTTTCTCGCCGTAAAAACCATCCTTGAACTTCAACGAACATTTTAAAAAAAGATTTGGCCAAATTGGTCCAGGCGTTGTTGAGTTATGCGCTTACCAACACATTTTGCGATTCATTTTTATATATAAGAAGATTAAAGAAGAACATGCCACATATATTACAACTACTGTTTCACTTTATAGACATATTTTTAAAATATTGTTCTTAATAACTCCAGATCAACTGGAAATGAACTGTCAACAAAAACATAAA
Source organism: Rhynchophorus ferrugineus (assembly GCF_030347505.1). Classification (NCBI taxonomy): domain Eukaryota; kingdom Metazoa; phylum Arthropoda; class Insecta; order Coleoptera; family Curculionidae; genus Rhynchophorus; species Rhynchophorus ferrugineus. The sequence goes on from NW_027472580.1 coordinate 52,246,751, forward strand.
TAAGGACACTTATTTAAAACAAAACTATACAATTCTATTATTGGTCTACAAATCGTTATTTGATTCTTGTTAGTTGCTCAGTCACCTGTCAACTCAGTTGCCCTATATATTAATAACTATTTATGCGATGTGGAGATATATCTGCAGTATTTTACACACCGTAATAGAAAAATAATTTTATATAAATTTTTGTTCACATGTTCAAATATGAAGAAACGGCACAAACCATTGCCACTCCCCTAGTTCACTAAACTGAACTTGGATCCATAATAATATAACATTTATACATGTTGTATGTTATCATGATCGCTATCAAATTCAACGAGCTCATTTGGCGATAAAATGAAATTTTAACGAAGAAACAATACAATTTAGATCCAATATCTAAACAAACAATAATGAGATATAGAAAAAGAGAAAAGACCCTAATACAATACTGGTAAATATTTAGTAAAAATAACCCTCTTGTAGATAAATTTTAAATATTTTTATTTTTTACCAATATTATTAGAATATAATTTATTATAAAACATAATTAAAACAGGCTTAAAATAAATAAAATAGCTTGTTAATAGAATAAAATAAAATATTGTATTAACTGATATACATTTGTTAAAAACCTGTTGAACAGAGGTCCCATTAAAGTATCGTTAGACTGGAACAAAAACATAGTTAAATTCGATTTAAAAATTATTATATAGATCTTATGCATATTTTTATTAGCATGGATAACCTGAATTACAATAAAACAAAATAAAGTTTCATCAAAGAAACGCACCCTTTCAAAAGACAATAATTTTCCTTTTTATTTTGAAATCTTGATAATCTTAATATTTATACATTTTCTTATATTAACAACCAAGATCTAATTAGGTGTAAGTAATATTTTTTAAATTATACCTATCATTTTAATTATTTGTAGATCATGCCCATACCATGAGCTACGCTGGGTATGCTGCACGAGGTAGCGATGTTTTCGGGTATGCAGGCAAAGGTAGCGATGACAATCTCTACACCATTTTAAATTATGCTAATGGCCCGGGTTATAAACCGACAGACGATTACGGAAACAGATACGTTCCTTCACCCGAAGAGATGAGTAAGTTCCATTAATTTTATTTTGTTATCGATTCTCGCTAACTGAAACGTACGTTTTTGCATCATTAGGTGACGTTAGTTTTCGATGGCCAGGTACCGTACCAAAAGACAAAGAAACTCACGGTGCTGATGACGTCGCTGTCTTCGCAAGAGGCCCGTGGTCTCATCTATTTACCGGTGTCATGGAGGAAAATGTGATTCCCTATTTGATGAAGTATGCTACTTGTGGCGACTGGAACTGCGTAACATAATATAAGAAAGTCAAGTGGTATCTCCTCTAGAGAAATTATTCGCATCTGTGATATACTAATAATCCAAAAAAAATAAATCAATTTGTATGTAAGCCTCAAGACTTGAATATATATACATTTTTTAGTATATTATTTATTATTTGTTTATATAGTTATTGGTGATAAATGCTAAATACTCAACAAAAAGTCGTCAGTTCAACAATGGCTACATAATTCATAATATATCATCGTTTTTCGTTTGAGTAGAGTATGTAATTCATGTAGTTCATCATGTCCACTTTTAAAAACTTCTCATTTACCATCGATTATATTCCAGATTTTCAATATGTGGTTCCATCTAATTCATTAAATGGATATTTGAAATTATATTCAAGATAAAAACAGCAGTATTTAAATTACCGAACAAGAGATCATAGAACCACAGGGTTAATTATCTTACTAACAAATATTTTACTTGTATAATATTTTCCTTGCATGACAATGATGAATCAAAATTATACCGTTGAAAACATAGACAACCCCATGCCTAATGACCAAACTATTATAGTATCTAATTAAATAAATATCTATTATATGTTTGCATGCATTCTTATGATGTTTTTACTTTAAAAATCAACTTAATGAGAAAAATATCTGCAATATATAAGGTTTTCGCATATTTCTGGCAACATGGCGATATTTTATCGTAAGAACAAAGTTGCAATTATCGATCTATTTTCGTTAATCATCAGTATTTCAAAATTACATGGCTGCCAAACCACGCTACATCCATATGAACAACTATGAATCAGAAAGCGGTATGTCTAGTGAGTACAGTACGGCAGAACTTCTCATTCAAGATTCAACAGGATATCTTCACATATTTTGAAAAGTATGACCGAGCATTATCAAACAAAAAGATGACTTGAATTTCATTTCTTACCATCACTGTCTTTTTGCAACAATACGTTCAATTACTCTATTTGTCCAATTAACATGTCGTACCATGCTGATCTCACCCTAAACACGGCAAAACTTTATGACTATGAATATTCCGCCTCGTTATCATTGTGGGTGTTTGTCATGGGCTAACTTTTCCACTGAAAATTGTCGTAGCAGATCAACTCTTCCTTTGCGCAACATGCAATGAAGCCCCAATAATGAAACAGTTCGAAATGGCATTTTCATTCACTTCCTATGGTAGCCATTTTCTCTGAAAACACCTGGAAATCATAAACTAACTACTAAACTATCTGGAATTTTGGTCCAATAAGTGTTGCAAATCTTTATTTTCGTCAACTATTTTCTCCACTCTTTCAACATCTTTTTTTTAATCCAGACCACTAATTATCATTGGTATCAAAAATTGCTACTTTTAAATTGTTCAAACCAAAATTGACCAGCAATTTCACTATAATTTAGTAAAACTATTTGATGGACTTCGGAAGCATAATCCTTCAAATCAAACACCAAAGGTAATAAGTATTAAAAATTCACTCTTTCACCAATAAATAATGGCATTAATATCAATAATAACTTTAAGATAATTAGTAAATAATTTTTGTTTTTCGTGTAAATATATTATAATAAAGAAATCTAGCAGATCAAGCTTTGCTCAGACTATTTGAAGTCATATAATTATTTTTGGTTTAATAACCCTAGCTATTGCAAATAATAATAGACAGTGATTGACAGAGATGACTGTGTAGTCGTTCGCATTCTTCCTCAAGAGTCTGTATTGAATGGTCTACAATGTTGACTTATGATAAACTTATGTGATAATATACTGTATTATTACTTATATTTTTATAGTTCTTGTAATCATACATTAAAATATACCAGCACAAAATATATATTTATGTACATTTTTGTTATTGTAAAATTGTTTCGAGAAATAATAAAGAATCAAAAATATAAGCAAAGTGGAAACAATGACTGTCCAACTTATAAAAGAAAGACGGCACGAAAATATACTATCAATCGTTTTATGGCATAGAAGCAATCACATATTTGGCAAAAGTTCGCGCTAAAACAATAAAATTAAATATTTATTTAAAACTAATGTATTGGAAGGTCAAACATTGATAGATCGATTTCTATACCTAAAAACCCTGATCCTAGATTATCGTCGGTATTCTTGCAGCCGTTTGCGAAATTGTAATACGAGTAATATATTTATATACAAGAATTGTTCATTTAATAGTAAATGATAACTTGGAAATATAAAAAATCTTCATAAACAAAATGAAAAAAATATGGATAATCTTAAAAAATTATAGATACAGACACAATATAAAATTACATTCATAAATCACCTTAATAATTCTGTCTATGTAACAGTGTAACTGAATAAAATAGTTGAATATATCCGCCTACATAAAGTGTTTTAACATTTCCAAGACAAATAACTTTAATATCTGAAGGCAAAGAATTTATTTACTTGTCATTATTAGCATTGACACAAACAATAATTGGAAAAACAGTTTTTTATATGTTTTTTTACTGCTTCTTCAATAAAATTATTGTAGCATTATATATTTTTATTATAATAACAAGCAATAAATATTATGTTACTAAATTAGTTATTTCATGGAATTATTCAACTCAGTAGGCCAAGGTTTTGTAATATGATTTTATATTAATGATCAATATTACAGTAGGTTGTTCAGTAACTCCACGGATCATAGTAATCAGTAATTACACTCGAGTAATTCTAGACTAGACTAGATTCCAGAGTTCACTAGACTGACACTCGACGTAGTGCTAATGCTTCTTTTTTTATTATATTTTGGTCATATTTTTACGAACAACCAACTGCTTAACTTGGGCTTCAAACCATATTCCTCGGCATTAACAGAGACATCATTAACTTAGAGACATCATCCCAGAGTACTGGAGTAGTTATACTTTGTCGGATTTTAGACTGTTGCCTGGGGACATTTAGAGTTACAATCAGAAATATAAAGTACGTCCATGTCTGGCAGTATTCAAACCTATGACTATTACAGCAGTAGGAGGGCTTAACAACTGCTGTTATCATACAATATTAAATTTGTAAAATCATTTTATATAAAAAATTGTAGAAGAAATGTTTTATGTAGCAGTTTTGATCTTCGTCCAGAAGACCACTATTTATATATTTTTAATATTTATTATTTAATGCGACTGAATAAAATAAATTAATTAAGTAATTATCATAATATCAAATATATTGTCCAATCAAAGTATTTACGCTATACTACTAGAATTGTGAACGAATCTTGATTTATTTTATGATTTAAGTTATTCCATACTATATATAGTCCATGGACCCTCTTGCACTTATTTTTATACCAAAGAGATTTGTAATTCAAAGAGAGTGAAAATATATTATATACCAAATTAATGGTAATAAAAAGTAAGAAATTGAAAAATTAGGCACTTAGTTCTTACGTTTAGATGTGAAAACAAGATTAATTTTAAAATATTTGATTTGATCCGTGTGCTCATATCTAAACTATTAGCTTCTAGATTGGAGGCTCGTTTATTGATTAAAATTAGTCCTATTACTTAAAGATATCCTATACCTATACTTAAATATAGATAATCCTATTACTTGAATCCAAAAGCCGACTTATAATATTTCAAAAGAACATAATCAAAATGTATCACGTTCTGCCAATTTATACTAAAAATCCGAAATCTAAGAAAATGTGAGGCACATAAAATATTACCGGACATTCCGGACATTGTTCTAAAATTGGGTTTTCTAAAATTCCCTTAATCAATTAAAATTTACGCTCAAGTAAAAATTTACTGATTCAGTTCTAAAAATTCCATATCCGGAATAATATACCCGAAGTATGACAAACCTCACCGATATCGTGGTGTATACTGGGTTTATTAAAGTCAATTTAAATGCAAGAAGCTGTAAATGTTGCTAAAAGACACGTAATAGATTTTCCTAATCTAATTAATTAAATTATATTTTTTTAATATAATCTAAAACTCATAAATAAATAAATATATTATTCTATAATTATATTAATTAAAATATTATATTTATTATGTATTTATACAAAAAAAAGATTATCTAAAACTTATAAATTGCTATCGGTTATCTTGAATAGATATTTTGTGTGTCTTGTTACTGTTTCTCGTACTTAATGTAGACATCCAAATAGAGTAACAAGGCACAATTTACGAGAAATATTAATACAATCTAATACAAATATAAGAGCATTAAGTGTTGAATAGCTGTCGAAATTATTCTGAAAAATAATTAATTGAAAAAATTGACCTGATATCAGTTGTGAAATTTATAGGGATAAAAACAATAAAAACTTTTTTATTTTACTTATACAACTTGGCGTGGCGACTTGTTGAACTGGAAGTCCCAGCGATACTTCCAGCTTAATCCTATTGTAATATATACGAAACCCTTATATCTAGGTACCTCACATATCTTAAATAGTCAGACTGGTATGAGTCCCGTAACATCTCCCTCATAAATAAACAAGCATGGAGATGGATAAGGTTGTTGTACTTTTATCCAGATTCCAAAAATCTACACCAAATAATTCTTCAAATAACTGCGAAACGATTGCCAATCGAATGTCAGTCCGTCCTCTTTCTTGATAGTTAATTTCATTCTGATTAATTAAATGAATTCAAAAAAGACCAGGCTTATGATCGCTCCATAATCCTACCGAGTGCACCAATTATGAAATGTGAGGGCGTTTAAAACACAACAATTTTAATGTACTTTAATTTTTTATTTTATTTTAAGGAAAGAAGTATCAACTTCCCGAAGGGCAACAGGAACCGACACTAAGGGTTTGAATCTACACTAACATAAACGAAACCACTATATTTAGTGGTCTCAATAATCAAATCTTTCGGTCCTACGGTGTATTTATACCGTCCTATTTCTTTGAATAACTAGTGGCGTATCACTCGAACGATATAACATAACTGCCTCGCTATATTCTAAAACATTGCGTGTGAAAATAACTATTTCAACCTTTTAAAATTGTATATAAAAAATTATTTTGTGTCTTCATGAAACATTGTTTCGTTTTCGAAAGAAGCTTGGTGTAACCAAGCAGATAAACATAATATTGATAAACATTGAGGATGACAATAGTTAAATATAGATTCGTTTGTAGAATCACTGATGATACTGATGGCTGTGATAATTCAAAATCGATAGTTGTTCCGGGCATAATGTAATGTATTGTAAGTGTATAAAGCCAAGCTTACTTAATAACTTTCGAGCAGAAATGTAAAGAGAAATAATTAGTAATTACTGGTTGGTAAATCGGTATCCGGCTCCAAGGACCATATTGAATTACTTATTCAATATGATCAAAAATAAGTTGTTTTTGAAAATGTCAGTGATTTCCGAAACTGATATCAATTAGTTCCTGGGTATATTATCTTTCTTTATAAAAAAGTAAACTGTTTGTTAGTTACTAATATAACTTATAAATATAATTACAACATAATGCAACATAATAAAATACACGAAATATCTTCGATCATACGAATCGATCTTATTTTACAAACTCGACTAATAACTACTCGTGAATATAAACTTATCGTGAATATTTTCATGAATACTTTAATGTGAATTGATCGTAAATGCTTGTGAACCTCTTGGTTCGCCCTGTTTAGTGTGTATGTCACTCCCACTCTGAAACTATACGGTAACTGACAATCACCTTTCCTTGGAACCAATAGTTTACTTCGAAGGGTTTTTACTTTCCCGAGTAAACTAGAGTCCAAAAAATATCTAGATTAAGCCATTTGAATTAATTGATTGTTATGCTCTGTAGAAAATATAAGTTTAGTTAGATTCTATAACAATTTAACAATTTTAATGTTTAGAAACTAAACAGTCAATTAGATGCCCACTAATTTACTTTGTGTATATATGTACTATATTTGAGTGTGCCATTTGTCGATTTATTTTAGAAAGATGCATTATTTTAGCTGAAAAAAACTAGTTCATTTTTGTTTCTTCAAAAAATAATCGTATTTCTAAATTATCCGTGCACTAAAAGCAAATTTGAATTATCGTATTAGCAACAAATTAAAAGGCTCACCTAAAGCGCTTGATTATGAAGTTTTTCATTAAACAAAATTAACAATGAAAAACTCAATCCAATTTAAACATCAAAAATAGGCAAGATACACAATAGTATATTAGTAAAGAAATTGAATACAAATTTGTTTTAAGTCTAACAACATAAAGTTTTGTTATATAATAAATAGTTTCAAATATTTAATAGTAGAATATAATAGAATATAGAAAATAGTTTCGGTATTGTTTTATAACTAATGAATGATGATTTAATTAATATAGCCATAGTCCATTTAGTATTCATTTAACATAAAAAGGCCATTAAGTAGTAATAGATGAAAACATAAAAAGACAAAAATCCCAAAGTATCTCAAAGATTAATAATAGGTAATGGGAGATAACCGGGGTTTCTCAATTACGGATCTCTTAGATTTCAGTGAGATGACGTTTTACCTTAAAAATGTTATTAGAGATGTTATGTAATATTTAAGCCTGTTATTCCTGGACCATGACTGCATCTGAAACAGTGATGTCGCACGTTTCTCTCTTCATTCCCAACAAAAACATTTATATATTAATCGAATAACAGTGTCCGCATTTTTTTATAAACACCCACATTAACGTCCACGGATTCTCCAAATTACAATTCATATGAACCATAACCGAACCGATATCGACACAAAAAAGGCAAATAAAATCGTTAAGAGACAAAACAACCAATGTGTTTACATTTCCAACGAAATTTATTGTTACCTTCCCCAACATTATTAAATAAGAATCAAAATGCTGACTTTATGATGCATCTGACATTTCTTTTAATTTGCATCCGAAAGCTGCCTAGAGATTAAGATTAACACATAGTTTTAGCCTTCGCATACGTTAAATCTTACCCATAGGTATAATCCTTTTTTTTTCAAGTCATCTTTACTACAATGACCAATTTATAATATATGATTGTTACTGTAATGTTAGCCCACATTGTAATAAGTCCTTGTGTATATTTCTACGTTCAGATCTATACAAATTTGTTCACTACGTACAAAATTTATGTTTAGTGTTTATTATACTACGGTGATGATATGAGTTTCTTCAACCGGGCCAAACTTTCAATAAGGAATATTATTATATACACATATGCAGTAATGAGTCATCTCACATGCCACAGTCAGAGTTCTGGCTATTCATAAAATTAAAAACTAAAAGAAGCTCTTTAAAAACATAGTCACATCAATCCACTAACTGTTAAATCCAAGAACTGTTTTGAAGATAGGAAAAAACATTGATAAGGTTACCTTATATCCAGCGCTCTTACTGGTGTGATTGTTATTGGTAGGGTAGTTATAATATGTACAATTTAATAACCTAATCTATAGGCAATCACAAAAATAAGTTTAAAACACTTAGGGACTGACCTTATGAACAATTCGGTCACCTTAATTATAAAACTGCCACCCAACTGTTTACATATCTAATAACAAGATATAACTATAAAAAATCGAGTCATTAAAAAACCACAACATCGTATAGTACAACTGGTACCTTTGCTGATGATACGGCAGTATTAGCACTAGCAGAGACTCTAAAGAGCTCAACGCGGAAACTCTAGTCTACTCTTGATAAAGTTGCTATTTGGACAAAAAAATGGTGAATTAAATTAAATGAACCAAAATCTATACACAGTGAATGTGCAAATTAGAGCACCACGCTGCAGCATGATAGCAGAGCTGCAGTAGAGCAAAATACCTTGACATGGCCCCGTTTGCCAAGCTCAGATAGAACATAAAAAAGAAACACGGTGAACTCAATATCAAGTTCAGGAAAATGTATTGGGTGCTTGGACGAAATTCCAAGGTATCAACCTACACCAAGCTTATTTTATATCAGCAGGTGCTGAAACCAGTGTGGCGCCAGTAAGGTGCTGAAGTGTATTGTGAATTCGACTTGGTATGCACGCATCTGTAACGGACACTATCAGATGATTTATCGATTCCCATCAAAGAAGACTTCAGAACCACGTCAACACGAAAGCGTCCAGACTTCTAAATGTGAATAATGTCATTAGACGCGTCAAGCGGAAAAAGCCTTCTGGTCTTGCAAATGTTTGAACACTAAGTGATTCAGTGGAAAATATATTAACTGCAATTGTCTTTTAGTAGTGTTAATGTGTAATAAATGTGTTAAAAAATTACAGCCTATAAAAATCAATGCGTTTCTACAACAAAGTTTCAAGTCAGTTCAGGGTTAATGGACATACTTATATTGCTAAAACTTATAAGTAGATTCAGTCAGTGTCTATTAAAAATCAGCTGAAATATCATAATACCTGAGCCAAAAAAATAATAAATAAAACGGATATTACCTGATCTCATAGTTTAAAATCTAAATATTCCACTAACGAAAAATAGACCAATTTGGAAATTGTATATAGAAAAAGAAGCAAACTACTACAATCGGAATAAACTCCTACTCTAACCTAACCATACCAAAAATTAGGCTAAACGTTTTTTAGGATAAACATTTTGTGGAATCTGCAATGCGTATTATTTTACAAGCTTTTAATACCTGGTGACACCAATCGATTGTATTAAAAGTTGTTTTAATGTCCCATATGTAAGAGTTTTCATAATAAATATGTTTTAACTTGATTTCATAAACGACATTAATTAGATAAATATCACTTAATGCCTTTTAATCTGTTACCTTTTCTTCGCCGATATTAAAACACTATTAAAAAACATTAAAATATATGTAAAGTTTTTCCTTATGTCAATAAGTCACTTCAAATTTCGTATTAAAGACATCATATTTGCAAGGAATCTTATTAATGTAATACTATGTCGGATAATGTTACTGTTTTATTAATGAAGTAGAGTTTAATCAGTGGCAGTCTACCTTTAGTGGCAGTACAGCTTCAACAGCGATAATTTTGCCCAAACTTTACTTAACTAGGCCAAAAAATGCTTTGAGTAAGTAAAAACAATCCAACATCAGTCTATCTTCTTTTCCTAATAATCTGCTTATTTTTTAAATAAATCTCCACTTAATTGAATTAATTCAAAAGATAACGGCCCTATAATTCTACCGACTGCGTTATTTGTGAAACATCTTATGTTTAAAAACAATGTTTTAAAATTTATTTAAAAAAAATTTGATTTTTTTGCATAGACGTGACGACTTATTAAACCAAGAGCACAAAAGGTACTGCTAGCTCAATCCAATTCTAACGTAAACAAAATCCTTATATCTTAAACACATTACATAATATCTTCCTGTTTTTTTGTAATATTAAACAAACATAGCTGTAGCAATCTCACCGTTTAACACATGTAGTTGTGTTCTCTATATATGAATTTGGACGCTTAACATATATCAATTTTAATTTAAGACACCGAATACATTTAAGACACCAAGAAGGCGAAGAATTAGAACTATTACCTTTATTACCTCCTGTAAAGCAAATTAAAAAGACGGGTACAAGAGTTGAAACAGCGAAAAAATAAAGAGGATCTTATCACTTACAAACAAATATTTTTCTATTACTTTAATATGTAACATATAGTAGACAGAATAACATTCTTGTAATGATCTTCTAAGACAGCCACTAATAAAAGTTTAATATTTCGGTCAATTCAAAAGTTGATAAAAAATCAAATATCTTTGCACCTTCAACAAATTCAGAAATCTCTAATTCTACCAGCTTAAATTGCATAAAATTAATACCGCCACCAATAACCGATAAAACCAATAATAAAAAGTTTATTGTCATTTTAATAAGGGAATTAACAATGATTATTATTGTATAATTGTTTTATATACTTAAAAGAAAGACCTTTACTAGCCACTTTATTTATAAGATAACTTCGTTAGTGTATATATTATTAAATCCAATTAATGATATACTAAATCAATCGTTCCATTAACATTGCATAATAAGATATTTTACCGTGAACTTTAACGTAAAACTATGCGAAAACAATGCTAAAACTAAAATCGGATGTATATCAAATATCAGCAATTGGTAGCATCGTTCTATATATAAAATCAAAGACGTTGAAGAATTCAAACTAGTCGGTTTCAATCTAGTCCGGTGAACACCATGAATACACCTACAGTGGTACGTAAAGAATAAGTACTTTTGTATGACTTAGTGGAAATGTTCAATAAAATTTCTTGTAATTTGTGAATGTAAGGAAAAATTTTTAAATACATAACGGTTTTCAGATCGTGCTCTTCGGAGTCTTGTATATGGCCTCAGCTGCTACATTTCCGGTCAATCTTCAACAAAGTGTCCGTAATTATAACCTGAATGAAGCCATTAACAGTGGACAATATATTCACGATGATAGTGGTAAGTAATCATGTTGCTAGTATGTAAACATTCAGACAATGTCCCTGTTGCGATAGGTTCGTACAAACCTGATGACTCTGGACGTTACGTTCACCAAGATGTCCCATACGTACATATAGAGGGACCAAGTGGTAAGTTTAATAAATGAATATAGTCTTTTATCGATAATCAACTAATTAACATATAACTTTTACTATCACATATTATTATAGATTGTTAAAAATAACAATTTAATGATTTAATTAATTATTTTTGCATTAGTTAGTTAGCAATTGTTGTGACATAAGAAAAATTACCTAATTATTATAACACTATAGTTTATAACATAGTTTCCAGTCAAGTATTGAATTAACTGAATTGAACTGAATTAATTATACAATAAGGATTTTAAATTAAAACAAAATATCCATGACTTAACATTAATATTACAAAAAAAACGTAAAAACATCTAGTACTTTAATAACTATAACTTTAAAGTAACTATAAAATGATCAAAAATTTATCCAATACTATTAACAAAGAGTAATTGTTATTGTTTAGATTTTTATTATATCACTAGTTGATGTTTTTTTAAATGAACAACACATAAGAATATAGCTGCTGGTTTTTATTAAAATATTATTAAACATACTTTAATTATATTATTACAAATTAGAACATGGGGATAAAACAATAGATTATAGCCTAAGAGTATAACGCAACTAAACTGCACCAACAGAAAAAGAAAACAACTGTCTTTCTAATATATTCAGTTATAACGCTTGATATATCATTAATTAATGAAACATCTTATGAAAAGCTATTAAAATAACACGATTTCAAAATTCCGCATTTTTTTCTTTAACTTGATTTGAATATTTGTTAGTTTTTGTACTGTCTTGAATCTGGAATTCTGTTAAACGCCATTCTCGCATATAAATAACATAATTCATTTGTCAATTTACATAATAAATGTTGTTTTATAAACAAATAATTTTTAGGCAAATTAAAAGTAAAAATTGTATGTTATGTAATGCAGATAGTATGTTTATTTCTACCTAAAATTAAAATTAATTTGTATTTATTTTATAAAACAAGTGTCTGCTTGATAGCTGCAGTGATTAAAGCAACAGGACTGTCTTTCTACTGCTGCGATAATCGCAGGTTCGAATACCTCAGGGTATGAATGTAATTATTGTTAATGATCTTTATTGTAAATGTCTCTAAGCAACAATGTAAAATACGGCAAGGAAAAACCATCTCAGTCACGGCAGTAACGAGGCTGAGTAAGACCGGATGTCTTCTAAGTTGGCCATTGACCATTCTGTAGGCTTAATGCCGAAAACCGTGGTTTAGAGCCCAAGATTTTGTATTATAAAATAAAATAATCATAATATAATTAATATAATTTAAAAAAGAATAATATAGTTAATTACTTATAAAAATTAATTAATAATAAAAAATAAATAAAGCAAATTTTTCATTAGGCAATTTACATAATTTAGTTCCATAAAATACGTATTTATAAAATATAAACAAATGCAGTAAGGCAACATAAATAACTAAATCAGACCAATAGATCCGGTAAATTAATTTAATTTATTAAAATCAATTAACAATATGTTAAATGTGAATAATTAAAGTATCTAGTTGATTCATTTCGTTCTCTATGTAAAAATAGAATAAACTTATATCATATAAAACAAGTAAAATAAGCAGTAGATTATATGCTCATAATAGAAATATATTGTATTGTAACTTTCAAAAGAAGGTGATTGCAGACAAAAGGTTAACAAAATACAAGATATAGATGATATAGAATGATGATATAGATATAGATGTAATATAAACAAAATAAGACATTTTTTAATGAAATATTATATTGAAATTCAATCTAATCAAAATTTATTTGTAGCATTACTTGGAAAAAATCTCCACTAATGTAAATAAAATAAGAATGAATTCTGGTCAAAAATTAAATGTCAGAAAAATATTAAAATTTTGCGATTTCGATATTTTTTAATTTAAATATTTATCCAATAGCACCGTATACGCGGCAGAAGTGTTATTAATTTAAATAATAATTGTTAATTTTTGCACTCTTTCACTATATTGCAACTCCGAGGAATGCTAATATACATATTAATAAAATAATGTCGTTGGAATTTTTACATAATGGCTATTTTAAACAAATTTATACTGAGATGTATATTACAAATTGATATTTGTATACGACTAGGGTCACAGTATAACAAAACAAATGATTTAGAAACAAAAATAGGCGATGATCGAATCTATATTTCATAACATATTGGAAACAGTACCTTTAAATGTCATACTATTAAAACAGAAATTTAGATGATCTTGAGACATCTTGATAAAAATCGAGTGATTTTTATTTATGTCTGTTTTAGGATTGTATATAAAAGCGCTTAAAAATAGCAAGGTTGTCATAAATATTGTCCATAATTTCGTATTAAAATGTTCAACAAAAAATTCTTATACAGCTGGTAATAATTGTTTTAAAAATATCAAAATAATCTCAGTACATTAAACCCAAAAAATAAATAAAAATCGCCTGGAAGATCCAAAATAATAGGCTAACCGCTTTAATTTCACAAATTAATTTCGAATTTCAAATTCCATACCCACCTTGAATCCTTGAAAGATACCACTAATGGCGCCAAAAGACTATATTCACAAAGTTATTTTGTGATATTTTTTATTAGAGTGGATATTACTTGCATCAGTTACAATTTCTAATGATAATATTTATATAGTTGAAAGATTGAAATTTTTTTTTAATCATATTATTGACCACTATATTTTTCTTCTAAAAAACCACTTAATAGTTTGAAATATATTGTATTATTCAGCATAATCTCCCTAAACTTCTGTATACATTTTTTAATATATTTAGTTCATCCTTAAAATAATAATCGGGAAGATTACCAAAATACCATGGTGCTACTACCACTTTGTTCTTTATTTATTGAAAATCGATTTCAATGTATGAATATTTTGAGATACCCAAAAAAAATTGACGTTAGTTTTAGGATGTCGTAATGAAAAATATATGAATGGGTCAGTGTCACTTATAATCCAAAAATTAATATCAACGACTTCTTGGACGTATTTCGACCTTAACTCGAACGAACCTTTCGAACTTAATAACATCAGTTCTCATCAAATAAAAACTCATTAAACAATTTATTATATGCAGTGTGATGTATCTATAGTATCTGAATCAAGATAATCAGGTAATATCTAACAATGTTACCAGATATCTTTGTATCTGTTCAATATAAAATGATTTATTTTTTAAGTGACAGTTGTAATTAATAATAGATTTGTTTGAGAATAATTTATTTTAAGTGTTTTATAAATATCTAGTTGTTATCATTCTTATATATTTTCGTATTAATACTAGTCTATTGCTCTAAAAAATAATACTCAGTTCATCATATTTTAATTTTCATTTCAGGTGGATTTGGTGATGATGGATCCTACAAAGACTCGTACAATTATGAAGGCGATAATGATGGATACAAATATCCAAAACCAACACCAAGCCCAACCGCGCGCCCCACCAACTTTGCTCCAATCCCTGGATTCGTACACCCCAACTCGATTCTTCAGACGTATCTTCCAGTAAAATATTAACGCGAAAATATTTAGTTCTATAATAAATTTGTAAATATAATATGCACCTATGTGATAATAAAATATATTAACGGTATTAAAGCTTATTTTAAATATAATATTATCCTGCTTTAAATAATTTTAGTATAAAATAAATGGCGTAGTTTGATTGATTTCAATTATTTGTAGTTTCTTTAGTAAATAGATACAAGAAATGTAAATGAGGAAATTTTAATAAAAGCCAGGCTGGGTAAGATCGAATGTTTTCTGGGATGGTCTCTAAATTGGTCGCTGGCGAGTCGATAGGCTTAATGCCGTGGACCGTGGTTCGGAGCCCACGTTAAACCGTAGGTCTAGTCCAGATAAACCCTCGTTGGTAAAAATGAGACTTTAAAATATAAAAAAAAATCTCAACAAAATTTCTTCTGGCGTGATCAGGATAACCCATCATATATCAGCGAACACAAAATCGATATCAGATCACTCAAAATTCACTTGAAGTCCAGAGGTGAAAAGTCTCAAAATAAAAGCTCGCAAAGCGCAAAATCCATTTGACAGGGAAGATACATCCCACATCAAAATTTCGATACTCTCCTCCCAAAAACCGTTACGTTACAAATAAAATTCGATTCCTTTATTTTCAACTATCGATACTTCTTTTAAAAATTATCGAAAAATATTGGCCAAAAATATAAACATATCGATATATCGACCAAAAAAACATCGGCGATATTTAATATATATATATATATATATATATATATATATATATATATCGATATTTTATTAACATTATCAATTTTTTTTTGAAAAATCATATCCACCAGCTTTTAAGAATTGCTTTAAAACTTACTAAATATCATGCAGACATTGCCGCAGCAGCAATATCCGGAACATCCTTTTGATTTTACTTGTCACGAATTCTTGCTTCTCGGGTCCCAACGTCAACTTTTTTTAGGCTATTTGTGGTTCTCATGCTCTCTTTAGGGATATTTGTGACTGTTTCAGCAACAATTGCAGAAATTTGGGTTATTTTTGAAACAGCAGGAAGTATTTTTGAAGCAATTTCTAAGGATACATTACTTAACAAATATCTCCGAATTTGGCGCATGCGAATATTGGGCTCATTTATTTTTGACACAGGGTATAATTCAATTTAACATATATGCGTATATTCATCTTCATTTACTTACTCCTTTTTTATATATAAGTTATTTTTTATAAACAAATATACACAAATTTGATAAATATTTAATTTAACATTGAAACTATTATATATAGTTTCCGATATATAGTACGAGGGAAATTTTTGAAATAACACATAACAAACATTTATTTAAAAAAATATTGAATGAGATGTGATAATATAAATATAATTACTATAGCTGAAGCATTTCTATTTTTATAAAAACACCATATTTAAATTAATTTTCATATTTGAACAATTATCATGAACTCCAAGAACCATATACATAAACATTACCATAAACAAGATCAAAATCGTTTAGATCATTTCCAGCCAATATAGTTAAAACCAAACGAAAAAGCCACCATTATATATAAAAGCAGTGAAATTATCCTAAAAATCTTCAAATGTGATCAACTATGATTCCTACTGCAATTTCTGCTCCTATTCTTGATCTGCAAACCCCATTAATGAACCTCGAGCTTTCGGTTAACATATTGTACATTTACTAGCTTAAAACGAATGTATGATCGTACTTTTAAGCTGAAAGAAATATCCATTCAATATCATTACACTTACAACATAATAATTTATTTACCTATACTCTTATATAAAAATGCGTTCCCTCTTCCTTGTTTGTCATTAGATGATTAGAGTGTGATATTATATTTTGTTTATTTGATCCAAATCTAGTTTTGTTAGCAAACTTAATAGTTTCATAGTATCACTCTCCACTGTTCTTGCATCCTAGCAAAATCCTGTCTAATTTACTCGACTCTACCTCTCAACAAATTCTAGCTACATCTCAGCTATAAAATAAAAATTAATGATTACTAAATTATGTTATATCATGTTTACAATAAATGTCTAAACCAGTTACAGCAATTTTTGCTCCTGTTATTGAGGGACAAACTTCATTAATAAATTGACTACTTCCATCACAACAAAAATAATTTTCTTCTCTGCTCTTGTTATCATTAAATTTTGGCATATATTGATACCTATTCGATGTCGTTGAAAATGGTGTGATATAAATTTGGCAGCTATCATTACCACTAAAATATAAATTTGATGCTGTTTCGAATTTACAATATTTTAAAAATTAAACTTACATTCTAATTTACCCTTGTTCTCTCATATTTGAAAATCAATGTATGTTAAACTACCAAAAATAACACGACTTAGTTATTATTCCTATGGAATTATTAATTTAACATAAAATCTAAATATTTTAGATTTTTTTGTTGTTTTCACTTGATTGACTGTACGAACCGACTCCAAAAAAAAAACGCCGTTAGAAAAGGAAGACAATTTTGTCTATTCCTTTCTATGGCTTTCTATACTAAATAATGCGCATGCGCCAAATCCGGAAATATTTGTTATGTAATGTATCCTAATTTTCTAAGTTAACTGGTTCGTCGCTGAAGAAGCAACAACCAACTAAAATATTCAACTAGTTGTTCTTAGAAAATGAGGGCAAGTGAGAAGGACAGACAAATAATTGCTTAGCAGCTGTTTTAAAATATACCTGCGACACGCTACATTGACATGGCCTGAAGAGAGTCTATGTCCTAGAATTTGACGCTAATATATTAAAACTGTTGGGAGAATATTCCAAACATATTATACTATTTAATAAGATTTTAAAAAAAAGTGAGGAGAACCGAGAAGAATTTTTGAAGCTGACCTAGCCCTTTAAATTATAGTATACATAAATACCTTGTAATCAAATATTCGAGATATGATGTGCACGTTCAGTTAATATATTTAGAGTATCTGCTATTTCATTCAATTTCAATTTACGGTCATTCAAAATCACTTTGTGGATTTTTTTGGGTGTTATAATTCACAAACTAATGATCCGACAGCTGTCAAATTTGTACACGAATCTTTTGAGGGTTAAGGCTAAGTAAAAAAAATGTATTTAATTTTAGTAGCGCCATCTATGTGTCAGGCCGGGGACTTTTCAATTAAACTGTTATTCTATGTAACGCTGGAATCATGGAACAATCAAAATTGGATATTCGATATTCTTTACTTTGTCGTTTATTTTGAACAAATTTTCTGCCAAAGTTCATCAAATATTTGAAAAAACGAAGGGTTTTCCAGGAGAAACTTCACACAGATTTTGAAACAGAGTCTACTAGGAGCTGTTAATACCGAATGCAACTGTACTGTGCAACTACAGATGCCAATTAACAAGGGGAATAACCAATTGTTTCAAAAAAATCAGCAATATCGAATAACAGACGCATAGTCATCCTCTTATTTGACAAAAGTCAACAGTTGCAAAAGTTGTGAAGTATACACTGTTAAAATCAAATGGAAAGTTCTGCTTCACTCAGCGTACTCGCTAGATATAGTAGATATAGTGCCTTATGATTGTTCAGATCGATGCAGCATGTCTTGAAGAACAAAAATGGATCTGGGATTGAATGGCTACCAATGGTTGATAGTTAAATAGTTAAATTTATTATATATATTTACACTTTATTTATATTTACTTTGCATTTTAGTGCTTAGGGGATAACTAGTATATATCAATACAAATAAGCTTTAGTTATTGTATTTCTTAGAATATGTTTTTATTAGACAATTTATTTTCCAAAGTCTCGATTTTAATGTGGTTATTATTTAAGACGCTCTCTATGATATGTTGCTTGAATTATCCACAGTTCAGAAGCCATACGTAAATTTGTAAACAAAACATCCGGTTTACTTTTCGGACCACGCGTTATGTCTCTTTTCGTATTCTGTATGGGTGTTGATAGAGCACCTATATTACAGAGGCGGCATAGGGAACTCGGATATATCGGTTGATATTATAATCTAGCAGAGTCTTAACTTGTATTCCATGCACATCTGTTTTGTAATCATTTTGGAAAATCCTATTACAATTACTTTTCCACTATTCCTACTAATTTAATAAATGATGCCGTATTTTTCACTTGTATGTTTAGTATAAGGTAATTTCAACTTCGAATACAAAGGACGTCCTGGTAGACCGAAAATTTTGAAGATGTGGAATATCAAGGGTTACTGGATCAAGACCCCACACAAACTCAAAAACAATTGGCAGAAGCACTGAATGTGAGCCGTGTTGCAATTTGTGAATGATTGGAAACGAAAAGAAAGATCCAAGAATTGGTAATATGGGTGCCACATGACTTGAATCATAGACAATTATAAAGCACAAAAATTGTCAGCGAAATGCTGATTCAAAGGTACAAACGGAAGTCACCGCTTCGAATAGTAACGAATTGTGAAAAATTAACTTGTTTTAAAAATCCAATGCGAACAATACAATATAATCCCAGCCTCGACCTGGGCTTAAAAGAATCGACTGCAAGGTCAAACCACTTTGGTTATAATACTATGCTCCGTCTCTGGTGGGGCCAAATTAATGTTGTATGTTATGAACTGTTTAGACTTAGAGAAACATAAAGGCAATACGGTCAAATACATGATAATGTGATTTTGCAGCATGTCGAATCGTCTCATAAACCAAAACCAGTCAAAAGAGGTATTGAACTCACTTACATAGGAACTTTTATCGCCTCTATCGTACTTTCCGCATAACCAAAGGCTCAATCCAAAAGAGAAACTATTGTTTTGGAATAGTATAGATAAATGGCATGCGAGAGCAGCAAAATATATAACCAAATGGCCAATAATTACAATTTATATTTGCAATCATTTAAATCTATATATAGTTTCTAGAGTGATAACGTTAATGTATTAACACTGCTGTTTTTCTATTAAATGCACCTCACGATACTACACTACAGAAGATCAAATGGTTTGATTATTTTGAGTCTGTGTCCCATTCTGGTGTTATCCAAGATTTGTATTACTTCGATATTGACACGAGAAAAGCGTCTGTCCTCATGTCTCCTTGCAATTCTATTGATTTCCCGAGTGACAGCTATCTGAAGGTCTAGGTATAAATAATCAGTTTTGCAGTATCTCGGTTCACCTACAGTACATTTCAGGATATTGTTCTGGAGAGCTTGCATTATATTTATATTAGTTTTCGTGGTTTTAGTTTTAATATCCCCGTAACTCAAACCTGTATTTCCATCTAAGTTTCAATACTTGCTTGTATAATAACAATTCATTATGCACTCATAATTGTAATTTTCTTCCCATTTCAATACATGTTCCTATATTTTAAGTCTAATTCTTTCTTTTTATTTTTAACATGTTCCTTCCAGCGAAGTTTTGCATCAAGATTCATTCCGAGATTCTTAGCATTGTTGCTATATGGAATGATAGTATTATTTATTGTTTTTGATGCTTGTGCGGTCTCATTGTACGTGAACTACACATGCATACATTTACTTCAGTTATTATTTATTTTCCGAGTTTGGGTCCCATTATTTATATTGTCACTTGGCCTGTTGTAATATTCGTGTAGCTTTTTCGCTATTGTATCCGACAGCAAGAGTGAATAAGCATTTTTTGGGAGATCACATGTATAGAGAAGGTAAAGAATTAGCCCCAATAAACTTCCTTGTTGTACATCTGCTTTAGCTTCTTTTATTGTAGAGTAGGCTTGCTCTTGTTTGACTCTAAACATTCTGGCTGTAATGAAACATTTCAATCGCTCAGTATATTGTTTCTATAACATTTTCTGTAGCTTATGAACAAGGCCGTCGTGACATACGTTATCCAAAGATTGTGCTACATCTAAGAATATAGCTGAACATACCTTTTTACCTTCATAGGCTTTTTCAATTACATCTGTTATTTTATGCACCTGGTCAACCATTGAATATTATCTCTCTATAATTCTTCTCTCTATAAACACCAACAGAAATAACTAAAAACTTCAGTATACACCTGTAACTGCAGCTAACTGAAATAATGCAACACTTCTTTGGCAACAGTTGTCCACATGTACCAAACTAGACCTTTCGTCAACAAAATGCCACTTAAAGGCTTTGACAGCATTAAAAATTTTTAAAAATAGTTCTAACGATTGTTAGTTTAACTAATTAAATAACCATTTTGAAATTGCACTAATACAAAGATTTAAATATCTTATCTAAAAATCAGTGATTATTCAAGAAAACCATGAACATATTATTCTTACAATAATTTCTCAATCTAAACCGCTAATGAATAATTTATCATATTGAGATGGCCTAAGCGACCTTATCAGATAAATGGGGTATTTCAATAAAACAAATGTAATACAAGCTGCTTAACTAGTTTAGTCGTTCGTCAATATTTGTCTGCAATTCAATTTCCATTAAAAACTTCAGCCATATTACATTACTTTCACAGCTAAAATATGTAAATCGATAAGCCAATTTTTGGTATCTAGAACAGTAATCCAATATTGCTTACGTGTATATAATTTATTGTAAATGTAATAGCAATGTTTGAATGATATATTTAATAATATATAAGAGTAACAATATATTTATTTCTTATTCGTTAAACTTATTAAGTTGAAAGTCAATCTATTTTGAGCGCACATTAAAATTTTGTTAATATTCTGCAATATTCCGTTGTTCTCTCCAAAAACCTTTTCTCCACAATTATTCACAAAGCAACTGTTAATAGATGTTCATTTCAGCACATTTTATTTCACTGAAGGGCAAATAACAATAATATAATTTATTTTAATATTGTTATTTTAATATAATTAAACAGCGACCATAGTTTGTAGGTTAGAGTTATTTTATTATATTATCATGGAACTATTTTTCCATACTACCTACGGGGTAGAGTTCTAAGCACATTTTGTATGCTGTGGTATCTCCTAGATGTTTAATTTATCTATTTAAAAATTAAATATTCAAGTAATATATTTTTCTTTCACTATAGAGCATATTTACTTTTTTATATTTAGTTCTTGTTTTCAATGCATATATTAATATATAGTGCAGCTGCATCACGCTAAAATATATATAAATAAAACTACAACAACTAATAATATTTAATAGTATAAATAATTTTACAGCATCTATAGCATTTTACTAGCAAAAGGGGCCCCATTATCTCGTTCTTGTTATGAGCTCAATCAGTTCCTGAGCCTGATTGTTTCATGACTTTGGCATTTTTAATCAGAAATCACTAAAAGAATGTTTGCGGTTTATAACCTCTGATTATTATCATTCATGTTTTGAACAATTTTGCAGACATATGATAACGGTGTCGACCACTACCAATAACAGGTCAATTGAAAAGTTCCCGGGTTGACATATAGATGGCGCTACTAGAATTAAATCCATATCCATAGTTTTTAGTTAGCACTAACCCTCAAAACGAAACGACGAAAACATTTAAAAATCCACAAAATGATTTTGAATGACCGTAAATTGAAATTGAATGAAATAGCAGACACTCTAAAAAGATATCATCTGAACGTGTACATCATATCATTCACGAATATTTGAGTATGAGAAAACTATGTGCAAAGTGGGTGCCGCGCGAGCTCACTATTAACCAAAAACAAGGACGAGTTGATGATTCGGAGCAATGTTTGAAGATGATCAAGCGTAATAAATCTGAGTTTATGAATTGATATGTGACTATGGTTGAAACATGGCTCCATCATTTCACTCCGAAATCCAATCGTCATCCGAGTGTACTGCACAACCCGCTCCAAAGCGTGGAAAACGCAACAGTCAGCTGGCAAGTTTATGGCGTCTGTATTTTGGGATGCGCATGGAATAATTTTCATTGACCACCTTGAAAAAGAAAGGACCATCAACAGCGACTATTACATAGCGTTATTGGACCGTTTGAAGGACGAAATCGCTGAAAACTGATCTGGCCCCCTGCGACTATTTCCTGTTCTTAGATCTCAAAATAATGCTGGCTGGGAAGAAATTTTCGTCGAATGAAGAGGTAATCGCCGAAACTGAAGCCTATTTTGAAGCAAAGGACAAATCGTACTACAAAAATTGTATCGAAAAGTTGGAGGGTCGCTATAATTAGTGTATCACCCTTGAAGGAAATTATGTTGAATAAAAAAAACTAATTTTGCGAAAAAAAAGTGTTTTGCTATGGCAGGCCAGGGACTTTTCAATTGACATATTACTAATCAAATTTTATAGACCGATTCGATTACATGATCGGACGCATCATACTCCATTCTGTCTTTTTTCAACCAGACTTATGCAAATTAGTAAAACGAAAAAGAAAAATCCGCCCCGAGTTTAAAATGAATTTTATGATTTTACAAATTTTATTTGGCAATACACTCGACAGCATTGATGACGTGCATAGGCTGTTTTATTAAAAGGATTATATATGGACTTTATATATATTTGCTTTATACAGAGAGTTTGATAATGAAAAAAACGTCATGACTATGATGAAGAAGTGCTGCCGTAAATAATTATATTTTAGTAAAAGTATATGAAAAACATACTCCGGGTGAGCGGTTATGTAGTAAGCAGTTTTTTTTAAGTAGTTGTATTGTTAGTGGTCGTATGTTTATTTCCAAGACAAGTAACAAATCCAAATCCAGCAAAAAAATAAATGCAAGAAATACTTTGTAGTAGATTTTATTCTTCAAAAATAACCTAAATATTTGAAACTTAATTTCCAGTTGGTGCACAAAACAATAGAAAAATGCCTAAAAATCTTGAAAATTAGTATATGGAATATTCCACTATCCACTATCCACTATAGTAATATAATATAATGATATATAGAATAAGAGTATTACCTTTGATAAAAAATAGGTCCTGGGAGCCATCAGCATCAGTTACGAAGCCTAAACAATGTCTAAAACAAGACAAAATAATTTTTCAACTAGATTCTACTGATACTCGCTTCTTAAAACTTAACTTGTTCTAATAATATTTTGTTACGAGCTACTTATAAACATTACGATCCCTGCAATATCAAAATTTAATAGAATGGCACTGTAGGCATATATGCACGTGACACACAACTACCATATTAACCTCAAAATGTTATATTGCTCAAAATGTTATATAAATTAACCAATCCGTACCACCCTATATATGTGACGTATAATATTATTCAATAAAATATATTAAATATTTAACAAACCAAGGTTATATGCAAAAAGTAAATAATTGATGAATAAAACAATAACAACATAAACAACTTTTAAATATAAAAATTAATCTAGTGACCAAAAATCTAATTGGAATGTAAAAACAATGTTTCAAATAAAAATCAAGCTCTAATTTCATTACTAAACAAACTTAACAGCATAATCTGGCACATGGATGATACTTCATTAGAATCAATAAAGAACTGTTACATAGTAAGAGTTGTATAAAAGATCTACATCCTATAAAAAAATTAACAATATCCAGTCGCTTAAGCATAAGTTAGTTGAATCATAATAAGTATAATAATAAGTGTTAAAATTGTAATCGCTTAAATAAAATAACTCTTGTATGAGTCGGTCAATATCCTTAAAATATTAAAAAATATTTTAGTATCCACTTTCCTGGAGGGAATTTTACATTGCATTTACCGTAACGAAATAAGTAACGCATTTTATCGCACCAAAACTTGTTCATTTTCAAGGGAGGTTTGGCCCAAGTACAACAAATATTAGTCTAAACTTTTTTATATTGTATTAAAACAAACGCGAATATAAATTAGTGTAATTCAAAACACCGGGACAACCAAAAACAACAAGTTTATTTATTTTAAGATAAATACATAATTTTTTATTTAACTAATTTTGATTAATTTTGATTTAACTCTCAATTAACAATTTTAAACAGTATTAAATGATTGATTGCACAATATAATTTAGAAAGAGAGCAAAGTACACACTCATATTTTATTTATAATACATATTTTATATTTTATATTTTATCAATATTTTATAATACTTACTGACATCTATTATATTCATATATATTTTGAACAATTTTAAGTATAAAAATGTCCCATTATTCCTTCCTAATAATAATTAAATGAACTTAATTTGAAACAATGGAAGAAATATTCAATTATAATTACTCAAAAACAGAAAAAGGAAGATAATGGCACAATTGGATCGCCATTCGACACGTGGACCAGAATGACCGTTTCGTTAATAAAACTTTCGATTTTTCCCTCACCCCCAATAACACTCCTTGGCGCAAAAAAAAACCGGGAGGAAATTAAGTCATCGGGCAAGCCAATTAACCCTCTTTACCTTCGAGCAAACATCATCGAAATTCGTTTTCGATATTTGTCTCGGAATTTGCGCAAGTTTGCGACTGTCCGAGCGGCCACAACGACAAGCGAAATTTAGTTTTCGCTGGAAGTGCACGTTCAGAAGTTGCGCCTGGACGACTACTGGCTACGGTCAATCCAGTCCTGGTATCCAATCAACAAGTAGATACAGTCTGCTTTCGGACTCGCTTATTATCTCGTTCGTTGTTACGTTTGATGTGGCAAAGATCTGGAAACAAATTAAGTAAGCATTATCAAAATATTATTAGAAGCGCTGTTTTATGCATTTTCTGGTGCTATTACGATTTCCTGTTATCTCAATGTAATTTTTAGATGCAATAGCCAAAAGTAATTTCTTCTCAGCGTTTTAAAACAGGTTCTATGATATGAAATATATTTTAAACAGGGTGTCACCATATCTTCCTTTATATATTTTATTAATTACTTAATAATATAATAACATCTCTCTTTTATTACATTATGACATCTTCGTTTTAATTAGAGATATATCTCTACGTTATAAAGAAATAATAATTATCATAGAATATAATCTTGTTCGTATTCAACTCAACAAAGAGCTCTAAATACACCAAAATCTAAAAATAAAGAACATAAATATTATCCTTTTGTAACCCAACGTATAACAAATAGTATTTTGGTAAACAATCCAAAGATAGTTCCATATTGTACCGATATGTTACACACTTTTAAAAATAATAGTAAACTATGGAGTAATAGATTTAACGAATTCAATCCCACTCTCGAACCAGATGATTATTTACAATATTTAGTTGTCTATTTTCAAATTATCATCATTCTTTTTATGGCACTGTAGTTAATTTAATCTTGCTTTAAATAGATCGACGGATGTTGTCAAGCCCATGAAGACCTTGTAATATTGCCTACAATTTCCTATAATTAATTTTGAAAACCAATAATATAAGGATGCCTTTTCGGTATTCTAATTATATATCTTATTGCTGACTCTTAATATCATATATACAGCATTTAATGGTTTATTTGATTGTTAGAGTTTAGAGTTTAGACTTTTAGAGTAGCTTTTTTTATAATTATTAGTTCTCTTGTTAATAATGAAATAATCTATTTTCAATAATAACTTTTGACTGAATGTTATGATAGGATATAGATATAATTCAAGAATTTTGTTCAACCATACATAGCACCTAACAATCTGCAAAAATTATCCAATCAGTATAGTTAGGAGAAAAGTGATATGTAGATATTAATGATATAGGAAGTTAGAACGTCGTTAGTTCATAAAGTAAAGGAGTTATAGAAAATGCATTACAATGATATATACATTACATATACTTTGAACAATAATTAAAATATAATTAATATTTATTTAAGAAAAGGGAAGAAAAGGAATATTGTATAATATAGATTGGCAAGATACCTTCGTAATGTAAATGCTCTTTGCGTATTACATATACTTTGAACAATAATTAAAATATAATTAAATGAGTTATTAAAGTATTACTAAGTTATTAAAGTATCAACTTTAAAGAATAAAAGACATTTTATTATTTCCACTGTGCCACTATTGCAACATATTTGTAGCTTAATAGAAAATAAAATAATTTGGTTACACTAATTGTACTCTGCTTGACTGTTTCATTTAATCCTTTTTTCCTACAATATTGTTACAGCATAGTTGTTTAGAATTTTCTATTTGAAGAATAATATTCTTTATTCAAAAGTATTCATAAAATAAAAGGGCTAGTTGATAAAAGAAATATTTTAATGGGCCCATGCTAGCTTATATCATCTTCGCCCTTTAAACCTAAAAATAAGTAGAGCGAAAATTATCGATTAATAGAGCATTAAATGAATTAACAAAAAATAGTAGTAAATTCAATCAAAAGTACCTAAATCTCCCATAAATGTCAAGGACTTCATATTTTACTATCCTGGATAAAACGTTACTGATTGAGTGAAATATTAAGAAATATAACAGCTAAATGCAATAGCCACATTGCTCAATTTTTGGAAGCTGCGAATAATTTATCACCAGAATCGTTCCCTTACTGAAACCAATTTACTTAATTTACGTTATTAACCATTACCAAGTTATCTTATTCAGAAATTTAAAAACTCCAATTGCCCATATTTTGAAATTCCTACCAAAATCTCGATTCCATTCTAGTAAATTGCACGCTGCTAGTCCCAATAACAAGACTCGAAAATCAAAACGGAAGGAACGAGTAGATTCCCTACCCTATTAATATATAACATTATACTCATATTGTTACAGACAGCACAACCAGCTCAAAACAAACCAAAAATTACATTTCTTATTTATTTATCAAGTTTTTTATTTGATATTAAATTTAAGTACGTTTCTCTTACTAAGAATTAAAAAGTGTTTTAATATACTGTATAATAAGTTCTAGACCTAGCACATG
Source organism: Rhynchophorus ferrugineus (assembly GCF_030347505.1). Taxonomy (NCBI): domain Eukaryota; kingdom Metazoa; phylum Arthropoda; class Insecta; order Coleoptera; family Curculionidae; genus Rhynchophorus; species Rhynchophorus ferrugineus. The sequence continues at coordinate 52,274,892 of NW_027472580.1, forward strand.
CTGCTCATTTTAAAAAGTGATATTGATTGTAAATTTCATATGAATTTAACAAAAATATCATCAAACTATATATCAAACAAAATAGAATAACAATTTAAGTAGTATCACTTCACTAGTTTTACAACAAGGACAAATGCTGGGAATACATCATCACTTTTGAAAATGACTACAAATATCGTAACAAACAATGAGATGAACACCTCAAATGAATGAGTTCTAAAGACAATAGCTACGATTGCTTACATTATACAAAAAATAACGAATTTGTTGAAAAACAAATTATTTTCATAAATCAGTGCCAGTAAACTAGGTGTGTTAATCTGAAAGCCAATTAATAACAAATAAAAATTATCATACCACAGTTATAGAATAAACCACATTCAATCTTTAACAGAATCAAATCGACCCAATATGTTCTAATAATATATAATTGAAAATTGAATGTAAAATATATTTGTTGATGTTTAATCGAAATGTTACGTCATTTAGTCTTTTATAGTAACGTTTACCACTAACTTCCGAAAACCTGATAAATACGCCAATCTTAATTACTGCCAGTGTTTTAACAACACAAGTACAAAGTAGAAATATTTCCAATTTGTAACATTCTGAGTTGAACACAACGGAAATGATTAGTTGAAAATTACTTTTTGATTATATAGAAATGTTATGTCAAAATATACAGCCCCTATAAAATATTCATAGTTGTGATCATGGGTATTATTTAATAATTTTAATTACTTGCAAATAAATGAGAAACCATTAATAACTTAATGATAATATTTTTGTTAAGAAATTTTATATCATATTTTATTACCATTTTCTTAAAGTTACTTTTAACTAATCCAGCAAATAACAAGCAATTCAAATTTTGTCGTTGAAACCATTTTTGTGACCCAATATGTTACTTTGAAAACAGAGCATTACTTCTTGCTTAATTTTCTGCATTCAGTCTATGCAACAAATAATGTGTAAAATTAGCTGTTGACACTTTTATATAACGCTTAATAGTATCTTAATAATAATATCTTAATCGCGGGAAAACATCTAGCTTACAAAAAAAACATATTTTTTATCAAAAATATATACCCTAAGACTAGTTCTGTATAGTTTAGCTCCATTAGACTTATTGGCATTAACCTGAGGGCATAATACTGGGGTTACATCACCACTTCTAAAAATTACTACGCAGATATTGTGCATCTTCATCATTGAGAGTATAAATTACATTTTATAGCTGAAAGTATGAATACTTCAAATGAATAAGTGCAGTTCATTTTAAAGACAATAGCTACGATTGCTTACATTATATAGGAAAGAAATATAGGAATTTGTTGATGTTGATAAACAATTTTCTTTTCGTGAAAAATCGTTGCCTGTTGACTAGGTATATTAATGTGAAAAATAATATAAAAATTAACCACAATTACAACTCTATAAACCACATTTAATCCTCAACAGAATCAAATCGACTCAATTAGCTCCATTAGACTTATTGGCATTAGCTGTTGTTACATGTCAAGAAATTTATGAACCAATGAATTTCAAATTAGCGATGACATCCACAAGTTAAATGATCACTGAGACACTGTTTAGGAATTTTATCAGATCAGGCACAAGTGCCTATTCAGAAACAAATATAAAACATATATGTAATGAAGAATGTACGACGAGTGATTTTATTTTTATGAGATTCCCATGTTCAAGAAACTAAAACTAGCGTACTAAAACAAATCATCCACAAAAAGAGAGTGACCATGTGACTCACAATATCCTCTTGAACTTTTGTGAATATTACTCCTATATCTTCCGCACCTTACATGCTCGGTAGAGTTGACCCCATCCTAGCCCTAGGTGTACAAAATGTACAATGTACATAACATCGATGACTTTATACCATGGAAGTTTGCAAATTCATTACTCAATATTACTTTGCTTTTTACTATATGTTACATGAGACTTGAAGCAAGGTTGTAGAAAAAACTGGATAATATTTTTTAGATTAAATTCGTTGTTATATATTTGTATGAGACATAAATTTGATAAAACATCCATAAAAATTATATTCTGTAACTATTAATTCAACACATAATCCAAAATATGAAGCCCTTAAATTTTCCTTTTTTTTCTATAAAAATATAAGTAAAAAATTATGCGAGGGTCCGAGGCTGATTGCTTTTTCAGGTGAGTAGAATAATTACTAGCATCAGAAAATAGCAAGTGACCTGATACCGACAAACAAGATTACTACTTATAAAGACAAATTAAAATTAATCTTAATACAGAAAATGAATACCGGGAAAGAGGAGAGCTAATAAAAAACAGTGACATGAAATGTCTAGGAACAAGCAATTTTCAACAATTGCGGAATAGTAAAGGAGCTAGAAGAAAAACCATAAAATCGAAGTGTATCGAAATAATATATAAATTAAAATTGAAGCACTGAGAAACAAAAAATTTATCCCACAGCGCATAAGAGGCGAAAGTTATAGGGACATAAAGACATATGCCAATACAACTCCGACTTATGTTAAATAAGATGTATTTTTCAACATTCCGCTAACTACAGCAAATATACCATCGCAGCATAGTTGAATAAAAAAAGGCAAATAAATTATCTCCAGATAAAAAATATAATCCCTAATACAATAAGAAATAACAATATTACACTCCCCAGTAACCCAATCAACTTAGAACAAAGATTTAAGCACCACTATTTGAAATCTCCATTATGGAACTCCCTAATGCTGAATATGAAAAATAAGTTATTAAAAATATATAGCTATTAAGTATTCCTAAATGCTAATGAATGTCTGTCTTATCTCTGAGATGCAATAATCTTAACAGTAGTCGGAACTAAATCGACGAAACAAAAAACAATAATTGAAGCAACTTATAATTGAAACAGTCTACCAAAAAATAACCCATTAACAAAATTATAAACTTGGGAGAAAGATCTATTTTTGAAAAAGACTGGGAATTTAGACTAACCCCAACTAAAGGACTAACCCAAACTAAAAGATAAGGAAATCAAAAAGGCGGTTTAATTTCCATTTAATAGGCAACACTATCTATTGGCCTACTGACACAGATAAAATCGCCGGTTTACTAGATTATTTTATCACAAAGAAATTGAACAGACCTTTGATTTAAAGTCTAATCATTCACACATTGCAGTAACCTTTAGCGAAAATACTGTAAAAAAGACAGTTCTTCTAGCTTTTTATCCAGCACATTAAAGCCCTAACAAATCTTGAAAATCTATTATTTTAACAAAACAGTTAAGTAACTTAATAATAAATTACTCTAAATTATAAATAAATTACTAAAGTTACTAAATTACTATTACTAAATAAATTACTATAAATATAAAAATTAGAGATATTAACATCATATTCTCAGACTCTTAAAAATAAAATAGTGAATATTGTGAATTAAAATGAATATAAGTGTGACAAGGTAGCGTCCTAGAACCTATTCTCTATTTGCTCTATATTAATGATATTCCTAAACCACAGGGAAATACTATATGCTACTCAAGTTAAAACTTATTATCAGCAGTTATTACATTTTATACCCTTGTTATATCAATAGGGTACGGCGTGTTACTGCCATGAATAGGACGATTTTCTTCATTCGGATTTTTAACAGTAGGAAGACCGTTCTGTCGCCTTGACTGCTATATCAACTAAGCTAGTAATCGTCAGATATTGTCACACTTCCTCTAGTATATATATATATATATATATATATATATATATATATATATATATATATATATATATATATATATTAACTAAACTTAAAAACTTATAAATTCGTATATAAACACAATTGAACAAAAGCACTAACGCGCACTCGCGTCGACCAATATCTCTCCTCACTATCTCGTATTAATCATTGGCGCGAAATTCAAATTTAAAATCTTCCCAATAAGCACCCTATAGATACTCTTTTCTAAAATTACTCTATTAACAATAAGCGCGCACACATTATTCCCTTGTTATGCTAATATAGCTTCTTAAAACTGAAATCGGTATTTCTAAATAAATATTAACGCGATATTAGCAAACGTTGATTTTTGAAACATGTAAATTTCAGTAGAAAATTAATGAATATGAAAATAGAGTGGTTAGCAGGAACTTTTCATATTTAGTTTCACTACTATTCAAAATCACTAATATCCAAAACCACTTATCATTATCTACCAAAGTTTATAAGAGATAAATTAATTTTATATGTTATTCTTTTGTAGTGAATATTCAGTTGTTACTAAAGGTGCTATTAAATGTCAAATTGTCAAAATAAAAACACTACTTTTAATACCAAATTTCGTTGTTTTTGTTTACAGTTATGGCAGGCGACAAGAAGACAAATCAAAACGCCCTCACTAACAATATAACTGAAGGTGATGACTTTTCCTTAAGATCACTCAGTTCGGAAGACGTCTCTCAAATGGCGCCACGGGGATACTGTTGTGCAAAATCGATTAACCCAGCAGATGGAAGAGGGCGCAAATTGCATCTACTTCAGATGTTGGTTCTGCCTTTCATACCGATTATGGCATTGATCGTTCAAACCTGCATAATGCTGAACAACATCATGATATTTAAACACGATAGTATAGAAATAGAGAACCAGGTAAATAATTTATTTAATTGTAATATTAAGGTGTTGCATTCCTAATTAAATTAAATATATTTAAATTATCCAAAAAAAAACTATCGATAATATGTAATATGTATGATTGTAACACATACATAAATATTATATATAGTCTATACAAAACAATAGTGAAACGGGTGACCTGTCAAAGCGTCGCGATGTTGCCGCAGCAACCCTGGGTTCTGGTACATTTTGGCTCTGACATATAACAAAATTTTAATATAAATAAAATAATGAACAAAAATGTTATGTATTATAATTTATTTTAATATTATAGTACAACTAATGGATATATTATCGAAGAACTTAAAACTACAATCAATTATACAGCAAGAATAATTTATAGGTTAGAAATGTTTTATTATATGTACATTGAACCTTTTTCCACACCAGTATAGGTAGGTTTATAGGCGCGTTTTTTATGTTGTGGTACCCACCGAAGGCCTAATCCACGTAATTAACAATTGTATAACTTAGTAATCTATTTGACTTTCATTAGAGGGCATATTTATGTTTTACTTTAGTTCTTGTTTCTTTCGATGCAATATATCCTTGTAAAGTCATTATGATATTACCATATTTTTCTTTAGTTTGTCCTCTTACTACCTGTATACATCTTGATAAAATTACATGTTAACCAAATGTTCATGTATATTCTGAACAATAACATACACGTTCATAAATTTTTCACACTCTGTTATGCAATTTCCTACAATTAAAGTATATTAATTGTATACTTTCCTTTAGTTGTTTCCTCTTTCATCGCCCTGTCTTGGTAATTGTCAGCATTGAATCATAAACCAATATTCATTAAGTTTTATTCAACCACTGTCACTTTTAGAAACACTAATCAAGTTAATAACTAAGCTGTTTATTTCCAATCTATATAAAAATATGCTCAAGATCCTACCATTTGTCAAATTCTTGTTTCGTGTTCTTCGTGCTATTTTCGACAATGCCTCTGTCCATAAATCCAGACAATCCTGGTTTGAATATTCTTCTTGACCTAAATGTCTATTACAATACCACGTATCAACTCAATTGGGTTAAATATATAATGATAGGGAGGAAGACATAATACTCTATGGCCATAACGTTCAGTAATCTGATCTACTATGGCTTATTTTCTCAGGCTTATTTCCAAAAAATTAAATTACATAAAATGCAATTAAATATTCCATATATATTTACCGAGCAACAATTGGAAATAGTTCATTCTTTAACATGATCTCTTCGAAAGTTATTTTATGTACTTTAAGCCATTCCTTAAATGCAGTGTTGTATGTATGTAATGCTTAGTGCCCTTCGTGGGTTATCTTTACACCACTTAAATCCTATATTACCCAACAGTGTATGAAGAGATGTTCAACATCCCTCAAATAGCTGTATATGTTTTGTTAGTTAATGGTTATTGGTTTCAATAGTTAATGTTAACTAAAGAGACAATTCCAATTTTTTTGAACATGACGGTTTCATTAGTTGCCGATTAAAAAAGCTTTTCTTGTGACATATTATATGTGGCGATGAAAATCAAGCCGAAATATTGCGGATTAACCCAGAAGTGCCATCCTATCGACACCGAAGCGAGATGTTTAAAACATATAAGTATATAATATAAGTAATACTGCGTATACGATGGAATTAGCATGGTGCAGTGTATGAGGAAATGATACTGCATATGTCTACTGCCCAACAACACTCGTGTACACGTTTAAAAAAATTTATAGTATCCAGAGCCAGAGTAATCACCAAATATAATAACTTTTGAATGTTATATATCTGTCGCAAGGTCTCAAAATAAATCGCTGCTAAATAATATGAATGCTTTTTTAATACGGAAAAATGATTACATACAAATACCTAATATTCAACGTTAAATTTCCGAACCCATCTCCGTCGTAGTTTCTAATAAGAAATTACCTGTAGCGATAACAATGCTATCATATCTCTGCAATAATATCAGTACTCACGGTCCAAGTGACCCTTCAGCTTCCCAAAATATCGTATATAAACATTGTTGATATATAGTCCATTCAATAAAACAAAGATCTCAAGTCATCTGAATTGATGACGTCAAAATGTCGCAATTTTACCACATCAACCCTGAGGTTTAGTTCATTTTGGCTTTCACATTCAACAGAATTCTAATGTAGGTAAACTAATTAAACTGTTCAAAATAAAAAATTATATTATTAAGTTCAAAATACTGCTATGAAGTATAATTTGCTTTAACATTACAGTACATCTAATGTATATATTACCAAAGGACTAATCAATTATACATTTACAATATTCTTTGTACTTAAGGTTATGTTTTATTATACTTATATTGATTTTTTCCATACCACCTATGAGTTATATATATATACAGTTCGCGTTTTTTTTATGTAGTGGTATCCCCTGGATACCTAATTAACAATTATACATCCAGGTAATATGTTTTACTTTCATTAGATAGCATATTTACCTTTTATGCTTAGTTCTTATTTTCTTCGGTACATTGTTTCCTAGTAAAGTCATACGGTATCACTGTATTTCTCCTTAGTTTGTTCTATTACTACCTGTATAAATTTTCCTTGATAAAACTAGATTTAATCACTACATTGTCTCTAATGCCTTTGCCATATATACAAAATAGTTAATATTATATCTCTCCTCACATATTTTAACCAAATGCTCATGTATATTCGTTCACACTCTACAACAAGATTTCCTTCGACAGTTATCGTATATTAATTATATCTCACCGAGTTGTTTCTACTATTATAATCCTGTCTAGGAAATTTGGAGCATTGAATCACAATCATATATTCAGAAAGTTTCGTTGAATTGAATAACTAAGCTGCTAATTTCGAATCTATATAACAATTGTTCCCAATTCCATCATTTGCCAATTTCTTCTTCAATGTGCCTGATCGAGTTCATCATAACCGAAGGGGTTATAAACCATTCCCGTTTCTACCATAAAAAACTATATATCTTCGATAAACTTTAAAAAAAATCTATTCCAACGTTTACCTTTCTCCATCAACTTTTGTTGCCAACACTATTTTAATTATAATCTTGTCATGAGTGACCATTGAGTATACTAGTTCCCCTAAATAATAAGTCTTCCTTGATTTTATTATATGCTTTTAAAAATTGTATTCTTTTAAAAGCAATGTCTGGAAGGCTCATTCGACCTCTTCGTGGGTTATCTTTACACCATTTAAATCCTATATTACCTAACAATTTATTAAAAGGTGCTCTACATCCTTGAAAGGTCTGCATAGTTTTAAGCTTTCTGTGGATAATTTTCAGATTAATAGTTTCCTCTGAAACAATTTTATTAAATTAAGTTTATGTTGAAAATACTACTCCCTGTTTTGCATACATTTCGTATATTTGATCTCTGATAGAGCTAACATCAATCTGATTTTGATAAGTCATCCTCTTAGTATAAGGATGGCCTCTTTTCGGTGAATATAAGATAATATTTTTCTTTTTCTTTAGATATTTCAGCGGCCTTGCCTATACTAACATTCAGTGCAGCTGCAACACAAAAATATTTTCAATAAAAAACGCAGCAACTTAATAATTGACAGTACAAATGCTTACCTCTTTAAATAATTCTACTGGCTATTTTTGCTCCATTATCTCGTTCCTGTTGGACGTAACTGACTCACAATGAAGAGACGCAATCTGTTCTGTCTGGCTTCGGCATTCTCAATCAAAGTACTAATAACCAGCGATTTGAAATATATTAAAATAAGCAAAGCTTTCAGATAACTTTTGCCGGTTTATAACCTGTAATTATTATAATTAATGTTTTGAAGAATTTTGGAGACATTTGACAATCGGAGTACTTTGGCAGGCTGATTCGTTTTAATTTCGATATCAGACAAGCAGACAGGATTCTATCCCCTTTTAAATAGAATAGAATGAGAAGGATAATATTATTTGACTCTAAAACGAATTTACAATTTGCAACAGGCATATATTCATGACGTGAGTTCACTGTTATCTTGAATAGACTATATGTGTATACACAACGTGTGTATATACATATATAGTTAATATTATATAACGTAAAATTGTCATCTGCTGTAAAATTAGTTTTTTAGTTTATTATTATGCCTTCTTCGAATCAATACTCGATCTTTGATATATTTTAAGTTCCTGTAAAATCCAAAAAACGATGTGAATATATTGTGCTCAACTTACTTAACCGAGTGATGACCAAGCGGAATCTAAAGAAAATCTAATCACAGTAAAGCATTTGTAATAATAAGCTGCGTTTTTATCCAAAGATCCGTTCTCAATAAAACTAAACCCAACCTTTTAAATCGCCAATAACAGTTCAAAAAACGTAATCAATATTCACATATTGAAAGTAAAATAATTACAAGTTTACTAATATTACTAATATAAAAAATAGTATTAGATAAAGTGTTTAATTAAAGGTTCTTAAGAATGAATATTTGTATTGTACAATTTTTGTAGGTGTGAAACAGTACGTAGTAGGAAACTATTAACATTGTGATGAAGAAATAATTAAAATCATTTAAAACATTCCTAGAAAAGACTAATATCCCATTTAACCCTTATCGGAATATCGTGTAATAACAAAGAACAAAACCACATAGCTTGTGAGTCAATATTTCCCGAATAGCTACCACCTATCGAGTTTTATTATCTTGATCGAGTTAATTAGTATTGTTCTACGTAAGGATTAATTTTTTGTAAAATATGTGATAAAAACATATTCAAGCTACGTTTAATCATAGTTCAATACCAAATAAATTAACTACCCTAATAAATATGACATTATAAACTGTATACCATGAACTAGAAAATTATGCGAAATAAAAATTCTCGTTCTATTACTACTACTAACAATTAACGTGATTCAAAATGTTTAATTCAAATTGTTTAAAAATAACGCTAATAAAAAACAAGCTATTAAGAAATCTTCGAAACAGTATACAAACAAAACATCTTAGCGCCGGCTTGGTTGGCACAGTGGTAAAGGCGACAGGACTGTCCTCTTGTACTCAGGTACTGTTGCGATAGTTGGTAAATTTATGTTTGTGATTGTTTAAAATATGTTAGTGTCCTTTAGATAAGGGTGCAAAATCCGACAAGGAATATTATCCCAGTCACGCAAGTAATCAGAAAAGGTAAGACGGGATATCTTCTGGGATGATTTCCTCGTTGGTAAAAAAGAGATTTAAAAAGAAAAATATAAAAAAATAGATAGCACCTTAGTAGAAAATTTACTCACCCCTAGACAATAAAAATTAAATCTAAGATTATTAAAAAAAAAAAAGTAAAAAGACGGGTTCATAACTGTAACAAACCCAGAAAATTACTTTCCAATAACTGACAATATTGACATATTAACATGAATATGACCAATTACATTTTATGTCTTAGTGTGACTTAATAATCTCAAGCAAATTAATCGAATCAATATTTTGAGAATGCATATAATGATAAGAAATAAAGGTTTCACAATCAAATATTACGATACTAAATTATCGCTGAATGTTCAATATTATTGTCTGCATTTCTCACAAGGTGTTTAGTGATTTTGGACAGAATAAATATTGTTGAAAAATAATTTACAAATATATTAATTTTAATAATGTATAAGGGATTCTAGACGAAATTGCTTCATCTATATATTATCAAAAAAGTATATTGTAAAAAATATTAAAATATAGGTATACGCCAAAATTTCATAATAATATATCTTAATATTTATAAAAAAAAAACTTCCACGAAAGAATATTAATAATAGTCACCGTACAAAGTGAAACAAATTAATAATTGTATCAAATAACCGGACATAAACAAATGGGGTGAAATAATTAAAAGCACGAAGAATATATAACGGTCATAACATTATTCTATACGATAGGCATACTTTTAGAAGCAGACCCTTTAAAAATTTTCCATTAATTACATATTGACACTGGGTGTGAGGTGCTCTTCCAACACACTTTCCAACCCGACAGTCATTTGTTAACTTAATTACACCACGCCAATGACAAATTAAAATGTATGGACATGTACAGGCATTATTGGTTTTCGCTTAAATTGATCTGTAATTAAAGTATTAAAAGGAGTCGGGAAATTATTTCAACAGTTTCTGATTAGAATTAACCGGTTTTATTCAACTTCAATCCTTACTTTTGGTGGTAAGATCATAGTTTTTTTATCACAGAAAGGATGTTAAATTTATTTGTTTATAATGTTGGCACTGAAGAATATTATTTGGAGTAACACAAAATATTACACTGAAATAAGAATAAGCATAAACTATTTTTTTACGGTAATAACCGTAAACCTATCTAACTATCAAATATTATAATGGAAAAATACTCAAAAATTATATTAAATAATAATATAAATAATACGATGTATCATGTTGACCATATCAAACCACAATTTTCAGCAAAAGCTATAAACATAAATTAAATTTAAATTAAATAAAGTTAAATTTAAGACAAACTAACCAAAAGAAATTATATAGCAAAGGTTGGGACATATATTATTATAATTAAGTTTTAGATTATAGATATATCTCCTTGAAATAATTAATTAGGCTATCTAAAATAGTTAATGAATGTTTGCATTTTAAGGAAAACTCGTCAGACTATGCCTTACGCGTCATAAAGACACTTCGTCGACTTTCAGCCAGAATATTTTTATATGTGTTATATATGAGTATATGTTATTTAATCACTTCTATTTGCCAAATATAAATCAGAAAAACATGTTATAGGCAAATTAATTTTATATTATTTAAGTGAACGTTGCGTTCCATATCTATGTTCAGTTACAGTACTTTCGCAGTACTTTATTAAGCCTAAAGTTATGATTATTATATATAAAAGCGAAGTATTTAGTATTATAGTAGACACTCAAGTACTACCGTCGACTACTACTACATGAAATTGTAGTTCACGTAAAAGTTCTTTTCCGACCATATCATTTTCGATTTTAATCGTATATTAAAGCTTCATCAAGCTTTCTGCAAAAATTAAATTATTCATGATCAGAATATTTTCCAAAATTTTCAATATTCCAGAATAATTTTAAAACACTTCATTTTCCTACGAGAGTTGTGAGATCTTGAGAAAATTGTGAGAAATTGAACTCAAATAAGTGAGAAATAATTTATCATCAGTTATTTCAGCATCGTTTATGACAAGGCTGAAACGGTATTTACAATGAAGTACAGATATTTCTCGAGAATTAATGTCTAAAGTTATTTTCTGTACACCTCTATGTTTACTCTTCATATTCGAACCATTGTCGTATCTTTGTCCGTGCATATTATAAATGTCGTAGTAGATTAAGCTGTTACCTTAAGCTAGACCTCTTAACTTTGGGGGTTAGGAAATGTCTGAGATAAACTTCCTGTATGACCTGAATATAATTTCGATATTGAGTTTCTTCAAAATCCTTACAGTCTGATGTTCCGAAAACAGAATCGCCATTTAATGTATACCGTGTAGTAAATTAAATCCTATAATCCTCCTACTGTTGCAATAGAAGCGGATTCCAATCCTGCTGGAGCACAGTTGTAAATTTATGTTTCTGATTGTCCATAAAGCAAGAGTGCAAAATCCGCCTAAATATCATCCCAGTCACGCCGGTAACCAGGCTGGAGAAGACCGACTTCCAAGTTGGCCACTCACCAGTCGGTAGGCTTCGTGCCGAGGATCGTGGTTCGGAGCCAGTGTTAAGCAATAGGTCCAGTCCTGATAAATCATAGTCGGTAAAAAGGAGGCATTAAAATATAACAAAAATAAGTAATCAATAATAATATAATTTTAGTGATAAATGTTCCATTTATTCAAATTGAATTTATTATCCAAGAAAATTAATGTCGAAGCAATCATATTTTACAGAAACTATTTTTGAATCCCATACATCCCATGAGGGGCATGTCTATTTACACCACTAAAATAAATGTGTTATTAATTAGTCCTAATTTAATTTACTACTTTTGTTTTTGCTGATAGTTGTAGGGTTTTTTCAATTAAGATGGGTCGATGAGATACGGCGCTGAAAATATATTATTTAAAAGGCCAAGTTCTACCTTTCACAGACTACACATTAATAAATTGACATCGGAGCTGCACTCGTACAAAATCCTACTGATCCAGGATCTCAAAGATATTAGATAACGTCGTTTGTTTAAATAAAAAATTATATTATATTATTTAGCATAGGAAAGTTGTAAAAAACGATACCAACTCATACATCTCAAGTGTTACGTTAATTTATTACCAATCGATCGATCGTGCGAGTTGATCCCGTTATACTCCAACTATGCCCTCACACAACAAAATCAACATAACCCACGGCATCGCTCTAATTCAGCCGAATCAATGCCGCACAAATCTTGAAAATTAGATTACTCGGAGCCACCGATACACGAAGGCGACAGAAATTTGAACTGCACTTGAATTTCGTCACATAGCTTATACCAATGTCAACATTGACCACTGAGAAATCTTAAATCGCTTCAAAGTAATCTCTTAGATCTTATGAGAATGCCTACTTTCAAGTGCAACTTACTATCCACTTGAATTTCCATTTTTATCAGGATCAGTTTTTCGCCAGCGTTTTGAGATAAGCTGTCAACCTCTATCACATGCTATTATTGATACTTGTTCACAAATTTGGCCATTTCTAATTATCGGTCATAACACTTTCATGCTGTCATTATTTAGTTGTTGGTAATCAATTTTATTGTTGATATCAGTATTTATATACTATATATAGGAAATATTCGGTATTTTGTTCAAATATTATGCTGCACTAGTATACATAAGTTAATACTATAGTTATACTTCGGTATTTTATTCTTAACGAAAAGGCACTTTATAACTTTAGAAAAAAAAACTATTCAAAGAATATAAAATATAACCGTAAAACTACATACATAAATTATAAAATTTTAAGAGTTTTTAAACTATTTTACTGTTTTACTTTAAGGGCTGTTATACTTTACGGAAAGAGATGGCAACTTGTTGAACGGCGATACAAAACGATACAGGCGAATCTAATATAACATAAACCAAACCCCTATCCCTATATGTCTCACTCCATACCATTCATTCTTAATGTAAATACATAACCTTGTCCAAATACACAATCTTCGTAGCCAGGGCCGTATCAGTCACGCGACATAACGGAGAGACTTCTTAGTTGTTTCCCTTTTTTTAGAACTTGATGAAAATACTAATATTATTATTTAGGTGGATGTTATTTTCAAACTTGCAATTGTAGTAACAATTGGTTTCTGGTTACTTAATTTTAGCTTTTACTAATTAATTATTTATAAATTAAAAGCATAATTTTTAGATGTTATAACATTTCTCAAATTCCCATAACGAACATTAATTATATCGGTAATGTCGTTTCTTATTATATTGCTACCACTGATTCCAGAAGTTCTTCACTTGATTATACTTAATCATTTTAATATATATAAAATTTATTTATATTTTTCTGTTTAACTCCAATTATATACGAGAATTACATACACAGTTTTTAACATTTCTCTATATTTTCATAAATCTCCATTCCAATTAAACTGAGCGTCATTTTAAAAATAATTAAGAGAGACCTTAGAAAAATAATCTTACTACACTATTAATATAATTTCTCTTATATTTTCTTAGGTAACATTTGCAACTGAACTTGGAAAAGTGGTGACTAGAATGCAACTAGAACGTTCTGAGGTTGCCTTCTTCGTATACACCAACGGAACGCATTATAGGTAAGAAATATAATCATATATATTATTATAATATAAAAATGTTTAATAGATAGTTTAAGTAACTTAAAACTAAAACTAATATAGTTAAACGTTCTAATACCCTTTGAAAAGGACACAAAAACTTATATTCGGTCACATCTGTTACAAGAGGTAACGGGTGACTGAGGTCCATGTTTAGACGTTAACGCTAAACAGACCGATTTAATTAAAATATCAAAGATGACGATCATCAATTAATTACAAACATGATGTCAAACAGATATATCTTTCAGGAAGTGTATCATTACCAATTTTCATCAAACATGGACTAAATTTATCAGCCTTGAAGCATCAAAACTAACATGTAAAAATAATTTCAATCTGACCATATAAGCTCCCCATAAGCTTAAAATTATAAATGGATACTGTTATGCAGCATTTCTGATTACAGAATTAGAAATAAGACACAAAGCTTTTCTATATATTGTTATATCAAATAACAAATATACAGAATTAACTGTTACAGTGATGAATTTATTATGAAGTGCTGAGAGCCATCTCCTGTAAAACAGATAGGATAGACTTCCCAAACATCATAATTTATCATCAGTTTATTGAACAAATCATGCTAATATAATACACCTGATTGATATAGAACGTATGAAATATTTTATAAAATCATATCGATTCTAATCGATCAAGGCAATATAACATAATCGTAACCCAGTCAATTATTCGAGGGCGATAAATAGGTCAGAGGCGCCATATAAAAATTACCCCTCGTAAACCACAAAACTAAAAATGATTAAGTAAACGTCTATGAGGAGAATTATTGCGATACATGTCTTCATACTTATTTTTAGAGCATTTCATATGAGGGGAGTAAATATTGGTTTTATTTACTTGTATCTGATAGAAATCAATTGGCTGAGCTTTGTCCGCAATATACGTCCCAAAGCCAGAAATCATATAGTAAATTAATGGGTGGATGTTATGGATTTTCGTGTAAGGATGTCGAGAAATTTCAGAGTAAATTACAGTGGAAAAAAATGAATAAGTATAAAGGGTATGATACGCTCATATAATCATAAATTCGAAGTTAAATTATTTTGTATTCATTTTTTTCTTACTTAAAATATTTACCCCAGAAAAAAATGGATTAATTCAGAAGAAGTATTTATTACTACTTTATTACTTTGGTCTAATATTATAATACATCTACTCGTTTTAATTTATGTTAATAATCATACAATAACTGAGTTTTAATCTAGAATTTGGTTGATGAATATCACTTAAATTAGTGAATATTTCTGTAGATATATTAGGTATTAATGTATTTCGATAATATTTTTCACCTTAAAGAGGCATTTATTAAAAAAGACTGGTACAATATTGGTTAAACAATATATTTTCCATTATTTTCTTAAGCTTTTCAGTGATCATTCTGGCAACATGGCGATATGAAGTTGTTGTTTTAGCAGCGATCCAATCATTGATCCATCTTCACACTCCTTCACACATTTCAAAATCGTGTGCCAGCCAATACGCGCTGCACAAATCTGACCAAGTGGTAATCAAAAAGCGCTATATCCGGAAAGACTTTCATCGCCAATTGCATATGCCATAGAAAACTCTTCTTTGTTTTGAAAACAATGAATTCTTGATCAATAATGACATTTCCATATGGTAGCCTTCTTCTTTTTTCGTATCTTTCCCATCGCCTACAAACCTCTAGAAAAAGTGGATTTTTCAACTGCTAAGCTGCCTGAAAGTCTCCTGAGAGTTTAGTTATTGAAAAGTAATTGTTTTCAAAGTAATCAATAAACTGTAAAATCATTGACATCAAAATCAAAAAACACCTCTAAATCGTTGAAACCAAAACTGACAGCTGGAATATGACGTGGTTGATATGAGGATATGAGTGCTTGATAGGAACAGCAGATATCTTCAAATCAAATATTGAATGTCGAAAGTGCAACTTTAGCGTCCTATTGTTAGCATATAAACACTGTATAACTCAATAATGCTATTTTTTATTAATTACATCTTAAATTAGATATGCTTAGTACAATCTTAATTTACAAATTAAGTTATTACTACTGTTCTGTTGTTCTTGCACAAACAAGGCGAGTACGGAATTAATACATCAGTATTAATGTACATACAATAATATTCATGTAGTTTGGTTCGCTTCAATCTTCCGATTTCTTACATGTTGTCCAGTAGCTGTGATTTAGCAAACTTATTTCATGTCTTAAGGCGAAATCTTGAATCACTTATTATCACGTATATCTATTTGATTTCAAGGTCATCATGCAGCTCTTCGTCGATTAGGTAGCAATAAGCATTGGTAATTAATCGTAGAAATTTGTTTTGGATGCGTTGGATTACTAGTTGGTTTAATGTTTTAATGAAACCCCATATTTGCATAACCATACATCCAAATTGGCTTTATGATTGACTTATAGACCAATCTCTTTGATCTTAGGTCTAGCTGAGAGTATCTTCCGACTAACTAATATAATTGTTTGACTTTGAGTCTAATCATCTCTGCTTTTTAGCTAACATGATGTTCCCAATTTAACCTATCACCGAGATATATTCCGCAGTATTTAGCTATTCTGCTTGAGGAATGGAGCATCCGTCAAGTAATATAATTAGGTTTTTGTTATTTAACTGCAACGCAACTAACATGGATTAACATGGAAAAATTTGGAGCTATTAAACTGTATTTTCCAGTCTTTAGTCTACTTGTAGATCTTGTTGACCGTTGTTGACAGCAGTATAGAGCAGATACAGGAGTGGTATCAACACTACCCTGTGGAACTTTAGCCGAAATACGTTTAAGTGTTGAGAATGCCCCTTCATGCGATACTCTAAATTATCTTTTAAAAAGATATGATTCCACCAACCGATAGTAATTCCGCGGTAGCAATTTACTCATTTTGTAGATTCATTCCAAATGCCATACCCGGTCAAAAGCTTGTGAGACGTCCAGGAATATTGCAAGTCAATAAATATATATAATATAGGACTCTGCGCACTTAGTTTATTGTCGAATGGTGATTTCGAAATCAAAACTGGAAATATGATATTTTTACACTTGGTTTAATACGTTTAAAAAGCATTTTCTCGAATAATTTATTAGTAAAATAGGCCTGTAAGATCCAACTTGTTCGGCCCGTTTGGAATTATATCTGTTATAGATTCTATATCATTCGGTTGGAATATGTTAGCTAAATGTTCTACAAATAATTCAGCTTTTTCATCGTTGCGTCGAACCCATTCATTTCGATCATTTTTAATAGGCGGTGCTCTAATAATTGGCCTTTAAAATACTCAAGTTCCGCTTTTAATTCACTTACATATCTTTCGAATCAATTCTGTTTATATTCTCCAATATCTTGACTTGTCTGATTACTAATTCTATTAAATATTGTTTTGTCTACAGAATATTTGGTTCTGTTCCAGACTCTTCTAGATTTTTGTCATTCTTTTATAAATTCCTTAATTTCAAGGGGGTAATTTACCTCATATTCTGATTTCTCTCTTTATGCCAGAGTAGCTTATTTTGCAGCAGACCGAATTTGTTCAATTATATTTTGGGTTTGAATTCAAGATCGTCTATACTTTTTCAGACTTATTTCAGATAGATTTCAGAATTGTCAAGTTTTCAATCTGTATTTGATTTGATGAGATGCCTTTAAAAATATAAAAATCCAGTAGATCTGTCACTTTATTACTGTCTGTAGGATAATAAGTGGATTCGTGCCCTGAATTATAGTTACAATTTGTAATATTAATTACTGCGAATAATTTATTTTCTTTTCTAAGTGTTATTAATCGTAAACCCCAGGCTGTGTGATTAATATTAAAGTCAGTACAATAAAAAATCGTGGGCCTAATTTTAAAAATAAATCTCTGTATTGCTGTTGTGTTATTTTGTAGCTCCTGTGTTTTTTCATTCGGCCGTTCTTTTCAATGCTAACTATTGTAACTTGTATTTCTTCATTTTTTATCTCATCTTGTTGGAAATGCGGCATATTTTGTTTTATAATTAGAGCTGTTCCGCGTCAAGCACTTTCACTGGGGTGTACTGTCCAGTATACATCATAGCCCTGTATTTTTATGTATTTGTTTAGAATTATTAGTCTCCAATATGAGAGCTATATCTATTATATATGTTATTTGTTCTCAGAAATATTCTTCTCATTCTCATAATATTAGTTCCGGGACTAGCTGATTTAGCCCATTTGCGTTCCATATTATAATCCTTAAGAACTGAACTGAACTTAATGAGTAACTTTATTTTTGTTTATCTTCATCTTGTTTTGGAATTTTCCAATTTTTCTACACTATTTGCTAACTAAAATTGTGTCGCATTTCAGTCTGAAATTCACTGATCCATTTCATCATGTCGATGACGGTTGGCTCGTTGGTTACAGTTTCCTGCTTATTTATTTTAATAATATAATAATAAGTACTGAAATGTAAATCTTGATATAAAAAAAACAAAAATATTGTCCTTGTACCTAATTTATGGATAAAAATATAGTATCTTACTCGTACCCCTGTTACATTAATTATATATTTCAGGACAAATTTAGAAACAAGATTTCGATTGACCAACGAAGCCCTACGAAATATGAGCGTCTGGCCAGAATTGATTCTACAATTCGACGACAGCAGAAAAGTATACCTGGACAAGACAACTTTCATCACAAATCTCACCACATTTAGGTAAAAATGTATATGTATATTAAGTTAATATGGATACTAGGTAAATAAAACATAAAATAATATATAAAATAAATTAAATAATAAGTAATTAGAACTAATAGTGGTAAAAATTATGAATTAGTAATATAAAACTAATTACATAAGTCTGCATATGTATTATAAATATCACCTTTACAAATATAACCTTCGACTTATTAAGAATACCAAGAAGAAAGATTGTTAATACTACATAACAATATCCATATTTAGATATGGAAAATATCAATTATTTTTAGTTTGATTCTCTATATCTAAGCAATAAATAATCTAAATGGTCGTTTAAATTAGCTGGCAGACGACAAAATTCACTTAAACTTTTACCACAAAAATTTTATTAATTATTTGTATCAATATCAAAATCTCTTCGGATATTTTCGCACTACAAATGTTCGTTTATTACTAGATTCCCTGTCATTTCTCTTTAATTTTACTCTTTTAATTAAAATAAAACCAATTGCTGCCGAATAACATTTTGTCGTCCTTCTGACAACTGATGAATTCGACGAATCCTTCAATATTTGATTCATTTTAAAAGTAGTAAGAGAATCATAATGTTTTTCAAAAATTCCCAAAGCCGCACATAATAAGAGCGCAGTGTTAATATTATTTAGAATAATTGTTATTTATAAAACATATAGCAATAATTTCGGTGTTAGGGGCTTCTAAATCAATACCCTTCTGTTTCCAATTTCGCAGCATAAAAACACTTTTTGTGTTGATGGCAGCCGTCCCGTTCTCTGAATATTTTTATAATTTTTTCGAGTTATATTACATGAAAAAAAACCTTTTTTTATCCGTTAGAATGTCATTTTTTTCGGTGGTATGTAAATAGAGACTAGAATAAGCCAGAAGATATAATAAAGGACCTATTATCATATAAGTTTTCTGCAGAATATAGAACCTGCGACAAATAAATGGACGAATAAGTTTAAATAAATTGAAGTTCAGGAGTCATTAACGAGATGTCCGAGCTTTTTCGATTATTTGAGAAGCTGAAGATGTAATGAGTATCGGGAGAAGTCCAGATAAAAATTGGTCAGAAAGTAATATGAGGGATCAAATGAACGAGGGTTGTAGCCGTTATAAATGGTGACTAACTGATCCTTACTTAACAAAAGTAGGAACTAATGTCAAGTGAATATGATTCTAACATTAGAAATTCAAACTCAAGATAACTGTAAACACGGACCAGTGAATAGAATAACAACAAAGTGAATGAATGAAAAGTAATGATGGAGTTCTAACGAAGTTTCTTTCGCTTAAGGGGATTTTCCACTATTTGATATGACTTGCATATGAAAACTAGAAAACCACGAGCTGAAAAACTTCTAGACATATAACGTTAATTCTATTAGTTATCTGTTATTATTACTAATTATCCAATTAAATCTGCTCGCATACTCACCAGTAGGTGTTTTGTCGAGTCTGATGGTGATATCATGGCTGTCAGATCTCGATCCAATGCTATTTTAAACATGTTTACTAAATCGTTGTTCTGGCGACAGGTTTGTAGTTCTTGGGCAATAGTTCTCTTTACTTTGAATTATAAACAAAGCGCTTATCAATTTCCGCATCCAGATTGACCATAAAATAAATTTTGATTCATAAATTTGAGCAAATGATCTGGTAATAGTAACACTGCTCCTAATAAATCATAAAGATGTTCTGGTATCTGAGCTTTCTTAAGGTTTTGTTAACGTTAATTGGCCATGAAGTGGTTATAATAATTTCCGATCCCAAAAACTAATGAGCCTAATGGATCTGATGGTAGGAGTGGTTTTGGCAACTTACTTTTCCTCCAGCACAACATAACCCAGTAGATTTACCGCTTTATTTTAGTGATAATATTAATAAACGATTGATATTTCCACTACTGTAACTGATTTGTTAGCACATTAATATATTTCTAAATGGTAATGGAATACCACTCGTTTCTAGATCATAGGAACTCTGCTTCTGCGAAATCGCTCAATTTCCTTGTGTCGTGCTCGCTATTATTGTGTTTAATGTGCCCGGACTCGTTACATTCTAAGCCATTCTTATAGCTTTGCTTAAACTATACTTTATCATAAACAGTCAACAATATTTCACCTATATTATATCAAATTTGACATAGACGTCATTATTTTTCACATAACAGTCACTTTATCTAATGGATGTGCCTATCGAAAAATGCTCATCGTATGAAATATAAATCATGGTAATATATTAAAAGACCAGTGTCGAAAAATTATCTTAAATGTTTAATATATCATATATTCTGATCTCGACTTAATAATACTGGCCGATAGTTTTACTCAGTATTACATATTTATAGTCACAAAAAAGATTTCCGAACGCACCCATAAATATTTGATAATCAATGTAATGATCTTTTAAAAATCAACATAAAACATTTTGTAGGCAAACGGTTAAGCTTTCCGAAGAAACAACCGTTACAGATGTGCTAGCTTGGTATACGACGGTCAACGCAGCCATGTTGGAACATTTAACACAACAAATCAAAGAAACCGACACCAGTGGTGTTTGGAGGTATCCTTCTTGAAACAACGTGTTCTATAAAATAAAAATATGAGATGATTATTGCAGATACTTATTGGCTTTCAAGAACTTACTAAAAAGCATTGAAAGCACTGGAATTGCTAGTGTATATGGCGTCAACTACTTTGGTAAAGGTTATCTAAGATCGCCGAATTACATCAGCTATATTCAACACGATTCTATAGCGAAAGACTTATTGAACACATCTCTGAATTATGTCGCAAAATTGAAAGAAGAATACAAACTCTTGTCACAGACGATGAACAATTACGGAAATATTAGGTTGAAGTGAGTGTCAGACATAGATTTAGGGCGATATTTTGTTATTTATTGGTATTTTCAGGCATGATATCATAATGAGGAATGAGAAAAGGAATCCCAATTATTCTCAAGCTTTAAATTATTTTGACTCCATAGCACTATACACCGATGAATTAAGAAAATTACAAAGGTCACTGCGTGTTACCATTGGGTAAGATTTATTTAAATGCTTTTAAATAATGTTATTAATACATACACTTACTTTAGAGAATATGTTAACCAAAATCTACAAGTCGCTGCTCGACAAGAAGCTATAGGAGTAACATTGCTCATTGTGGTTCTAGCTGTATCTCCAGTTATAATTTGGTTGGTACATAATGCTGTAGCAACGATTCAGGTAAATATTGCTAACATAAATCTTAAGTAAAACGTAGCTTTCACAATAGCACAATAATACATTATTATATCTATGTTTTGAAGGACGTCTATCGTATTATCTTTTACGCACAATTGTTAACATTTGTCATCCATCATCCTTATTTTATAGTAAATTTTTCAAATATCTATTTGACTAACTTCATAAAAATCCTATAAATTATTTTTGGCATTACTACCCTAATATATTATTAGGTTCTTGTATAAATTTTTCATAATCAGTATTTCCTGCGAAAATAAATGCTTCAACAGAAAATGTACACAGTAAACAAACAAGTCATCGCTCCGCATTATGCGAGAAAAGTGATATATCTTTTGAAGTTAGTCCAGCTTCAATTATCCAGCTTACAATATAATATCCTATGTATAAAGTTGTAACCAATTTTTGTTCGCTTGAGTCACCTGAGGAAGCGCAAAGCGGGTTTATTTAATACCGGGGAAATTTAAAGAATAGGTTTAAAAAATACTATTATTAAAAGTAATTTGTTTAAATACTAGTTAATATTTGTATAACCCATTTTCAAAATACATCAAAATACAGGAACACTTAATTATTTTTCTTATTACATCTCCTTTTCTCAGTATGTTGGGTACAATGATATCATTTTAATTAAGCATTTTAAAACAGACAGTCTTAAATAATATTTTGATAATGCAAGATACAATATTACCTGTATATGTGGTAATACCTAGAGTTTTTAGTGTTAAATTGTGTGGTTCTTATCAGCATGAAGTTATGTGCATGAAGGCACATATTCGTCTATTTCAAAAGCATCTCCGGAGAAACACGTGTTATAGTTTTCAAATTTCAAATTTTCAATTTAGTTCCTTTGACTAAAAAATAATTGTACTAATTCTTGGAGATTCTAATATGGTTATAGGTTAAGGGAAATGATTGGAGGGGAATGATGACAAAGGCAGTTGATTACTATTAATATACTTTCTTTTACAGTTCATTTTGCAGTTTTAAAAAATCGATGTATATTTGTTATCACAGGTGTATGCAGCTAATTTATCCAAGAAAGCCAAAGAACTAAAACGTGAGAAAAAGAAAAGTGATTTACTTCTCTTCCAAATGCTGCCTCCTAGTGTAGCTACGCAGCTAAAGCAAACCAGACAAGTAACATAAAAACATAATGTATTATATAATAACAGTATTCATAATCGCTCCTGTTTTAGGTTCCCGCCGAGTATTACGCATCCGTCACGGTATACTTCAGTGATATCGTTGGATTTACTGAAATAGCAGCTATTAGCACCCCTTTAGAGGTATTGTTAATTTATTGTCACTGGTATCCTTAATTATTTTCAGTCTCACACTTTTACAGGTTGTTACGTTTCTGAACAAAATTTACAAACAGTTTGATGCCAAAATTGAATGTTACGATGTCTACAAGGTTGAAACCATCGGAGACTCTTACATGGTCGCTTCTGGACTTCCAGTAAAAAATGGTAAGGACCTTTGCGTCAAAACTAAATCGACCACTAACGACTTCTTGTTGTATTGTCGTAGGAAACAAACATGTTTCGGAAATAGCAAGCATGGCGTTAGATCTACTCGCAGGTTCGAAACATTTTAAAATTCCTCATAGAAAATCCGAAAAATTACAAATAAGGTAATACTAAAATAGTTATAAACATCTTTCTATTTTGGCAGATATTATTTTAGATCTGGGGCGCATACTGGTCCTGTGGTAGCAGGGATAGTTGGTTCGAAGATGCCTAGATACTGTTTATTTGGTGATACAGTTAATACAGCATCCAGAATGGAATCAACAGGAGAAGGTATTTTAATTTCAATATATAATAATAATACATGGATAATAAAAATATATTTCAGCTTCAAAAATACATATCAGTTTAGAAATGAAAAAAGCACTTGACGTAATTGGAGGCTACAAAATAGAGGAGAGAGGCTTTGTGGAAGTTAAAGTATCACATCCAATTCAAATAGGAAGCGCGATCTGTAACTACATTATTTTTTAGGGTAAAGGTATGATGCAAACATTCTGGCTAACGGCTAAAGAAGGAGGAACACATAATACTGTTGAAATTGAAGCACCATCATTTTTTGCTGTAAGTTTAATGCTGTTTTAGATAAACTCTACATACTGGATCTAGGAAAAACTATTGCTAGGTTATTCAGTATCTTAACTGTTGAACCACCATTGGTTTTAAAAAAGGTACTTAATCGCAGAATAGTTTCGTAGAATGTCTTAATAGTTTCCAAAGAAAGTCTCACTTGTACCAAAACATCACACAACTGCATCAATAATGTTCATTGTTGTCGAATGTTGTTGACATGGAAATCTCCTCCTCAGTCTGTGCTCTAAATCTCTCCATAGCAATTTAATTGTGTGTGTAAGAGCTGGGAATAATGTTGATCAGGGAAAATCATATGTTGATGTTCCTCAAGCCACGTCTGAAACTTTTGGCTGTATAGAACGCATTATCATCTTGGAATAACTTAGTATTATACCATTAATATACCAGGCATAGTTAGAAATTCATCAATACCACAATATTTCCATTAATCAGAAGCAGACAGTCCGAATCATAGGCTTCTTTTGGGGTTCTCTATGGAGCTATCAATTTTTCTACGGTAATTTTATGTTGTCTGGCCACACTCCTCTTTAATCTCTATCAGTTTTTGTCAATTAACTTTGGGTTTCGCCCACTAATCCTCTTTACCGATGATGTCGATGAGCCCTCTTTCGAGTCTGATATTACAAATTTCACTGACCGTTTGCCTTAACCGTCAAGTATATTACTACCATTATTACTATATGTAGTTTTACATATTCCTTTGTAAAGATGACATTAATAGAAATTAAATCAAAATGAACAACTACAAAAAAACAAAATGAACAACTTGGTTTAATTTTTCCTAGATTTGTTGAATGCTACTGAACTATTTAAACATAATATATTCTTACAGGAAGATGAAGATAACGAACCTGTATTTATTAAAAGATTACGAAACGAAAACTATTTTTGATTCGTTATTTCTGAAAACAAGAGAAACCATCAGACAACTATAGGAAGTAATTTAAATGTTTCAATGGTATAATTAAGGTAAAAAAGTTCAACGATTACTCGTAACATACGAAGATATTAGCAGTAAAAGTAAAAAGTAAACATTTTTGTATTCTTATAAATAAAAAATATATAGGGTGGATTAATAATGAAATAAAAAAAATATTTTGCACCCTGTATATAATTCTATTAAGCCTATATTAGGTAGTATGTATCTATGTGTTTTTCACTATGTTACAAATCTGACTACAAATAGATTGTGATTATTTGCTTTATATCGTCTATAAATGTGTGATAAATAAACGTATAGAAAGTACATATGTATATTATTTTATTTCGATGATGCGTTAGTTAATGTTAGATGTGAAAATAAGTTTCCGCTTGATACCATCAATAAATTATGTTAAAATTGTCTGATATAAAACGCAATATCGTAAAACTTGACAAATATCGGTCATCCGCCAACAACATAGTATTGATATATTAGCTTTTTCTATCAGTAAATATTTATTTCTTTTTTAATGATTTAATAAGCATCTGGTGCTTGTAAAAATATAGCAAGGCGGAAAAAGCAGTAGTGTCAAAAGTTTGCAAAGTTACACGGATTTAAGATCGACAAAGAACATAGGGGTGCATAGAACATAACGTCAAAAACTTTACCGTTAAGTGATTTTATAGTATGACAAGATTTTATAACAGCTTGAAAAAGCATTGCAAATACTGCAGATATTGTTTTTTCTGTTCCTTTAGAACTTGTCTTGATAGCATCTGATGTCAAAAAGATACCAAAAATTGGATCGATGCATGGTTTAGATGCTATATGTTTCTCTGGTTAATTTCTCTTGAAAAAGGTCATTATTAATAAAAATTGACACAATATACACCAATCAAAGTGTTTCTCCGTCATTTTCTACAAATTTGTCCCATCTTTCAGGAAACATGGCAATACCGTGTTGAAAGAACGACGTTAGCAGTAGCTATAATAGTGCGTCGTTTAGTTTGTTAAATTGACTTCACCACACATCTGCAGTAACAGTTTTATTTGATTTAGCAGTTCGTAATACACTACTGTTTATCCCTCCATATACATAGCAAGACTTTATGGTCATGAATATCTCGCATCGGTATCAACGGAGTTTTGTTTTGTCAAAACTGTTTTTTACATTAATTCTTTACATTTTCACCAATAGATATCGATTATCAAAATGGAGCACACCTTACATAACTTCAACAGAAAAATCATTACTTTTCACTTTTTTCTCACTTTAGCTGATTGGTATAGACAGATTTTCCTGGCTTTACCATGTACAACAAATATAATTATCTTTTTTCAAAATGGTTTTTGAGGAATTATTGAATGATCATTGATTTTAAAAAATGATTTTGATCCTTTATTATTTATTAGTCATTTATAAGTAAGTGTTTATTTTATGTTTCATTTTAATATCCAGTTTTAAGAACATCTCAAATAACAAGAAGATAATTAGAGAAAATTTTAAAATTTTAACTTAAAAAATGCCGCTTAATTCTGTAAAGGAATGCCTAAAAAAACAGAACGAAAATTGTAAAAGGTATTGTAAAATAAAGGAATAAGTATTATTTTCTTAAAAACACAATATAATGACACCTCATTGCTAGGATATATAGACTCAACAAATAAAATACAATCAATTACTTGAATACAATAATATTATTTAATAATTTTTGCCAAAAAAAAGTTGTTTTTCTTTACTTTTTCTTTATCATTTTTATTTATGTAAGATTTTGACCAGTCCAACTCAACACTGGTTCAGAAAATGGATCTGTCACTAAAAAATCTCCGAAGGTGTTGCTTCTAATTTCCTTTCCGGCTTGTGACGTCGTCAACGTCCACCTATTCAAAATCAGTCTCGATGCGACTAATGATAAAAAAATAATTCTCTCTTCATTGTTGGAGAACTGTTTTGATAGCTCGTAACGAGCTACCGTTGGAGCATTTTTATTTGTTTATTGTTGTTGATTCACTCTACGCCCTAGTTGCTCACAGCTGACGATGTCAGCTAGACTTTCTTGCCCATTAATGAAACACTTTATATTGCACTACTTAATTTTTTTTATTTGCATTAATTACAATTTAAGTGAACCAAGGCGATCTTTAATATGGGCCTTTATACCTAAACATCTCGACCCTAACTCATGAGTTATCGTGAATTGTAAATTGGGAATTATGAGTTTTGTTAATTTACTGAATGAAATAGAACCCCTCGATTCGCCCTATTTATAGTGGCATGAATGTCGCGCCAACTTTGAAAGTATACTCTATTACTGTATCTGCCAATCACTTTCTCTTCTAACCAATGAATTGTTATTCCATGTCTCAAATAAGCCAGAGACCAGGTAGCGGCAACAAAATGCGATCAAACAGTGACCGGCAATATGCCAGAGAGTTCAAACTACTAGCATAAAGCTAGGAAAATGCAGATATAAAAGCGGTATTTTGGGAAATAACTATTAGAATTTTATAAACGTAATTAACAAATTTACTCAATTATTTCTCTGAGATTCTTAACAGCGGCGCAAAACTTATTTTCCTCGCTTTGGATATGAAACGGCTAAAACTTCTTCTTTTTCAATATTGGAAGTACAGCCATAAAATTGTTTGTGGGCTTGCACTGTCTTTTTCGACGCAAGGTATTTACAGTATACAAAACAAATTCTTCCCATGAACGGTTCTTGTATTGATGGACAATAAATATCGTAAAGAAGAGATTTGAATGCGGCTTCAACTTTAATTTTTAAAGACTGTCACACTAACAAAATCGCAAAGCGATCAGATGTTTAAATATGCCTTGGGGCAGGAAACATGCCCTAATGGGCATGTCGGACGAAAAAACGCACGAACATCGCCACTTACGCTCTTACGTAAAAACTATCAACCCTCTTTCAGCCCCGTGAAAGAAAAAGTAAGGCATAGTCAAGTCATCTTACAGAATAAATGAATGGCACCTAACCACCTTACAAATTTTGAGACGTGTGTTTTCCTCTTTTCAAAAATAGGAAGCAAAATAAGGCGCAAATAACCTTCTGAATTCTCAATTCTCAAAACACAATAATTTTGAATCAGTAAACTAATGACGCTACCTTACCTTATTCTATACATAGAATGTGTACTCAATTCTCAACTAGCTTTATTAAATAAATACTTATTTAAAAAATGCATATGGTTTTTAAACAACCTATTAGGAAATTATTATTTTGTACAAATTACAAATGTAAAAAAGTCTGCACTTGTTTATAACAAATTTGTACATGTTCTTTTTAACTATATAATGACTTCTCTTCATTTGAAATGATAGAAAGATGGGTGACTAAATTTAAGCATACTTAAAATAATAAAGCATAATAAAAAAATCAACAATAAAGCAACAATTAATTGCCATACTTTATTTTACGATTTTAAAGCCGTATAAAATTAATATAAAATTTGTATATATGTTATATTATTTCGATGCAGAATCATCACGTTGATTAGCACAAGGTGGTGGCAAAAATTCCCGATGATCCAAATAGTTGCTTAACAAACGCTTCAGTTCTGCATTTTCTTTTCTCAGTTTCAGAACATCATCACAGATACTCTTTCGATCTAACGGCATCAAATATAAACATGAACAGAATCAAATTAAATAGTAGCAAGATTACCTTTCAAAATCTCGTGGTATTTTTTTAAACCAACCAATAAGGCATCCCAGACCCTCACGCGATCTTGGCCGAAGTTTTGCTTGAATTTCTCCCAGTAATTGTTAATATCTTTTTCGGATAATATACGGGAAATTGATAGTCGTTTCTTTTCTAATCGAGCTCCAGTAGTGGGCACCCTGTAAAATCAAAAACCATATTCTTCATACAATGTTATAACTGACGACAAATAACAGTAAGTAAAATCACTATTGCATTCTAATAAATGCAAATGAACAAAAATATTATAACAGTAATAAAATCTAATAATAGTTCCAGAAATAAGTATATGAACTTTTTGCATATGAATTTTGATATGTTAAAAATTTAAATGCACTTAATTTTAATACATGATTTTAATTGCACAAGTATATTAAAATTATAACTTATTAAATTGGCACATTTGATACTGTCACTTTAAAACTAACGTCTACATCTTTAAATGTCATTAAACTGCATTACAAATATATCTTTCAATTTTTCAATGCGAAATCTCTAAACATAATACTTATTCCAATGCTCTTGGTGATAATAGTCCAACATCTATTTCTGTTCGATTTTTATTTCGCTATAAACCGTTTTTGGCACAAATATAATAACATCAATAATTAAGATGATGATAGCAATAAACAATTATAATATTATTATATGTATCTAAGGAAAGTGGATTAATGGACTATAAAAATGCACTCATATTTAGGTCAAAATTGATAATATTATTATTTTCTAAAATTTAACCAGAAAATACTGTAATGATAAACATCACTATTTAGTAGCGCGAAAAATATCGATAAATCCATATATTGTTGATTTCGTAGATATATTAATATTTTTATATAAGTCTAGAAAGCGAACTTCATTTTGTTACATGCAAACTTCGAAAATGTCTGAGATTTTAATGATGCAATTCCGTTTTTTTGAAAATTTCTCCTTTGAGCTAAACCATTCTTCGAGCTATTTTTTAACATCTCCGGAATTGGCGAAGCAATACTCTACAAATGTATACCCCATCGACGAGAAAAGTCGGCAAAGTGGTAGTCGGATAGAGCTATGTCGGGAAAGTACGACGGCTGCGATAAAAGTCCCATTCAAGTGATAGCAACACTTCCATGACTGATGTGGCTCTATTAAACAACGCGTTGTCAACAAACACGAAATTCTATAAATTATAAATCTATAACCTTTACATCTATAACGCTGTTACTTGGGCGGAATATAACTTATGCAGTTTTGAGGTTAATGAGAGTAGAAAATAATGACATATGTATCAAATCATAACATTGCATACTTACCCAGGAAAAGAAACTTTCAAAATCGGAAAGTATTGGTACATAATAAATAAGTTAATCTTAAAATATGAAAAGGAGAAAAAAGAGAAAATGTAAAAGTTCCCTAGAAACTGTTATAGAAAAATATTATAGAATAGTTTTTCAAAACTAGTTATCATCACAATTCGTATTAATTGATTTTAAAATGGTTTTTGAGCAGTACGAGAAGGTATAGTTAGTAGTTAGACAAGAAGAAAAACTTCTGTAAAGAAAATATATTGATAAAATTCATCGAACACACTGCCTAATGAAATACTGATAGTCTCTCCAAACTTACTGTAAACATACATCATCAATATGTTTAATGTATTGCCTGCCGCATACAATGTTGTCCGATACATTCAAACACGTAAACGAGCCTGTCAAAATCGCCCGGTTGTCAAACATATGCAAAATTCTTCAAAAGAATAGTGATAAGAGATTGTGAACCGGCAAATGTTGTCTTAACGCTTTACTTGTTTTGATAAATTTCAAATAGCTCCATTCTCCAGGAAATATTTTCCCGCTAATCAGTTATTTCGAACAGGAACGAGATAATTGAGCCCTCTTGTCATAAAACTCGTTAGAGAGGTGAGCATTCTTACTGTTAAATATTAATTTTCTACTGGTTTTATTGAAAATGTGTTTTACCTTGTTGCAGCTGTATTGAATATTAATATGGGCTGAAATATCAAAAAAACATAATCTTGGATTCAACGAAAAGAAACCGTTCTCATAGGAGGCAGGCGACGAATCAAAATCAACTTTATGTTACCACTATCAAAGATCAAATATATGAAATGTATAAAAACAGTGAGTATTTGTTTCAATATAAACATAATTTAATACAATTATTTCAGAGGTTTTAAATAATAAAAAGTAAATAAAAGAATACAGTTTTTAAAAACATATAATAAAATCAAAACATTTACTATTTCAATTTGTGTATACATTCAACGTTCACTCATTACAAGATGGTAAAAAAAAATAGTTAAGATGTAATAGATGATAGTTAAAAATGTTAAGACAACTAAAGTTGATAGAAATAGGTAAACGTTTGAATAACAATTAATTAGGTATTATTAGTCATAACATTTATTAATAATTCATTGCAGATTTATTCTACTTCATGCTGGAAACAGGAAAGGTTAATAACACCTTTGGTTTGGATGAGCTCGATCAGATACGTTGAAGAAGAAATTGAGAAATGATGAAATCGTGAATAAACGTTCGATAAATTGGAAATGAACAACTAGTTATTCAGTTAAGTGAAACTTTATGAATATAGGATTATGATTCAATGCTAATTATTTTCAAGACAGGACGATGAGAGTGGAAACATCTAAAGGTGTATATATAATTAATATAGGATAATTGTAGGAAATCGAATTCTAGAGTGCGAAAGATTTATGTCCATTAAATATGGGTGTAATTGTTCAGAACATATATGAATATTTGGATAAAATGTGCGAGGAGAGAAAAAATAACAACTGTTTTGCAGATATGGCAAATGCATTAGCGAGAATTCAGTGATTAATTTTATCAAGAATGGTGTACACAGATAGTAGTAGAAGAAAAAAAAATACAGTGGTTTCATCAAAATGATTTGACAAGGAAATATACGCCATCGAACGAAACAAGAACTAAACACTAAATACTAAAATACTCTCACTAAATATACTCTCTAATGAAAGTAAAATACATTATTTGGATATAGTAGATAGGGGGATGCCAGGGGGATACCACTATATAAAAAAGCGCCTAGAACTCTATGTCATGGGCGGTGTGGAAAATAGTTAAATGTAAATATAATAAAACATCTTTAACCTATAAATTATTGTCGCTTATAATTACCTGTAGTTTAAATTATTGGATAATATATGCATTAGATATACTATAATGTTAAAATAAATTATATTTGTTAACATTTATGTTTCATTATTTTATTTGAACTATAATTTTGTTATATATCAAAGCCAAACTGAACTAAAACTCAGAGTCGATACGGCAACATTGCGACGTTGGATAGACTATAGAGCTTTCACTAAAACTTTCTCAATTAATAAGTCTCAATTCAACAATCTACCGAAAAAATAGACCGACAAACCTATTAACGCCAACTCTGATCGAACACAAATCTTACTAACCAATTTCCTACATAATATATTTGTGTACGTCTATATATTTGAAAGATTATTTAATTATTTTAGCTTAGATAAATTTCTTAGTGATATTACTAAGAATGATACATACATTTATAAATATAATCCATAAAAAGATATGCAGAGATCAACATAAATGATATATAAATTGATGAAATATTAATTCAAATGCTAAATATTAACATTTATTAAATTATGAAAATATCTTGACCGACCATAATTTGAAATAGGTTGATAGTAAATAACAGTAATTGGTTTTTAGTTTTATGATCAATAAAATATTGATATTTGGAAATGTAAAAATTGTAATTATGAAAAATTGTTACCTAAAGCTGTACTAATTAAATGATAAAAATGAGATGTTATAAATAAACTCTCGTTTTTACTATAGGTATTAATTGTTATTTTATAGAGTCGGTGTATATAAAAAAAAGATTTAAAACACAAAAATTTAGTATTAAAATAATAAATATAGTACTCAGTAGAGGGTTTTAGAATAAGATATTTTCATGGTGGATTTTTTTAAATTTATTTATTACATTGTTACTGGTCGTTGCTGCCTTTACACTCACTTAAATCTAGGTATATATCCTGGAGGATCCATCGGCCCTATCTTACAGTATACCACACAAAATCAAATGGTTAAATTCTTTTTAATGAATTCTGTCTTTATGTCTCCATTCAATTCTCTTGATTTTCTGAGCCACAGTCGGTATCTGAAGGTCTCGGTTTTAAGTAATCAGTTTACCGACTTTTTAAGATATCGCAACACACATTGCAAAATTGACAGGTTTGTGGAATGAATTAAATAATGAATTTAAGGCCAAAAACGAAAATGAATTACCTGATTTAATGTTAGTATGCAAAGTTCTGCATATTTTACCAGCAAACTTTGAAACTTTCAAATCAAGTTGGATGTTGTTAACTAGGAATGACATGAGGATATTCGAAGAGCTAAAAGAACAACTTTACATGTTTGAAAGGAATTTTACAAAAAGCAGTGATGTAAAAATTGAACAGGAAGTTTTGGCGGTAAAATCAAGAAAAGTAAAACAAGATAACAGAATCAGACACAAGTTTAAGTGAAAAAATACATGTAACTATTGCAAACAACCATTGAATTAGACAATGTCAAAAGTGGATTGCTGATGGACGACCATCTAAGCATGCAACACTGAAGGAGGAAAAGGACAAAACAGTAGAGACAAACATAGTACTATTAAGGTCATGCGGTAAGATTTTTTCTGCAGAAGTAGATGAAAACAATAGGTGGATTGACAATGGGGCCATGAAGCATGTGACAAATAGGCCAGATTATTTTGTCAGTTATGAGGCATTCAGTCAACCACAATGCATTAAAAGTGCTGATGACAGATGTGAGGAAATAACATTGATGGATGTCTGGTATGTACCGAATATTTCCAAAAATGTGTTTTCGGTTCTAGCTGCTCATAACCGAAATAAAAATAGTAAGTTTGAGTCAACGCCTATGTCCTGTTTTATAAAGATTCATGGTTAATTGAAGTTATGTGATTTTCGTGCAGTAAATGGTACTTTGTACAAAGCAGCCATTAAACCATTATTACCTGAACATCGAGTTGATGTATATTCTGTTGTCGAGGGTAAACCTGATCTGATACAGTTATATCATGGGAGATGAGGTCACCAGGATAAACATCACATAAAAGCAAAACTCAAGAAAATTTTTGTATTGATGTCAAGATAGATGAAGGAGACATTTGTGAACCATGTACATATTGAAAGGGACATTGTTCACCATTCGGTACAAGAGAGGTGTCAAAAACTCCAGGTGAACTAATATCAACAGATGTATGTGGACCTTTTGATGAATCATTTGGAAAGAATCGTTACTTTGTTTTGTTTAAGGATAATTATACAAAATTAAGGTATTGTATTTTATAGCAAAAAAGTCAGGCGCTGAAAGACTTACAAAGATATTGGGACATTCGGTAAAAGAGATGCTGAGTGATAATGGCAAGGAGTTTGACAATGGAGAGGTTAGATTTATCTTACGCAAAACCGAAATTAGACAAAGGTTGAGGACACCCTATACTCCTGAGAAGAATCGATTTTGTAAGCGAGACAACAGAACTGTAGTTGAAATCGCCACGACATTGAAATATTCAAATCTAGAAGTGACCTATCCAGCAGGATTATAGGCTGAGTTAGTTAACACTGCAGTATATAATCTGAACAGAACGGGAAAATCATCTGCAGATGGTGTTAGTCCTTATGAATTGTGGAATGGAAAGAAACCGCGAATCAAACATCTAAGATTATTGGTTCAACATGTCGGAAAAGAAGAAAAATGTATAAAACAATCCGTAAAAGGGCATCTCATAGGATATGATGGTGATGAACGGTTTAGAATTTGGATTTAAAAGGATCAAAAAACGTTATGTTCTCTAGAGATGTAAATTTTGAAGAGTAACCTGGATATTGTAATGAACATATTAACCTACCATTTCAAAAAGTGAAACTAGAAGAGGAAACTGTTAATGATAAGTCATAAGATAAATATTTATAATATTTCTTCTTTAGTTAAAAGAAGAAATCTGTGTTAAGTACAATAATGAAATGTTACTAGTTTCTAGGGACTTTAGAGTTATGTAGTTGTCAGATACATACAAGTGTAAGACAAGAGAGAAACCACGTTGTACGTTGTTGTTGTTTGTACAATATGGAATGATTAAGGGTTATCTATTGTAATTGGTGTGTATGCGACCTGTTAATGTTTATTTTCCAAGTTTGGGTCCAATTATTTACATTGTCACTTACCTGTTGTTTGTATGTAAAATTGTTGTTACCTGTAAATCGCAATGTCATCAGCAAATCTACTCATATTTTCCATTTGTGGTATATAACATGTGTAGAGTAAGTAAATAATTGGCCCCAATATACTTCTTTAAAACAAAGAACCATTGAACAAACCCCATCAAGGAAACGTTGTATGGTTCCGACACACAACGATCATGAAACCTATATGAAAAAAATTAAATGACCATATATTTTTATTCCCATATATAATCGCATCTGAATGTAATTCCTTAACAAGCGAATATGGAATACACGGTTCTACTACCTCTTTGAAACTCAAAACTTCGAAATTTTCGCTCGCATCGAAATATCCAAAGCTTTTGCTAAATATTTCTTGTTTAAGTTAAGTTTCCAAGCAATATAACGACAAACTTTCTTAAACAACCTATAAACAGGAAACATTATCCTATCAAACATGAAAAACATAAGATTCTGAAAAAGAAACGCAAAACAGTCAAATATCCTCATAAATGTAAATATACGCAAATTATCATATTAAAAGTTTGCACTGACCTACATAACATTTGAAAATGATAATCAGAGAAGCAAATCGTAAATTATTATTAATCAAAACGAAAATCAAGTTATCCACCACTAAATTACGCGCTAAACCGCCAATTACAAATTAATATATTCACGTCGGTAGATTAATATTTACATTTTAAATAATGTTTGTAAAAAATGTATAAATATAAATATTATTGCACAATTAAATGCCAGACTGAAAGAAAACAAACATCTCTACACATATTTTTGTGATATGCACAAAAATTACTCAATATATATACATACATAATTTATGACGTTTTTCAGGGTTTTCAATCGAGCGTGGTCTTTTTGTGAAATCAAGTTCTTGAATCTTAGGTGAGTCAAGACGACATTTGGGCAGAATCAAATAATAGGTTTGTTTCTGATTCTATTATGTGCTTCTGTATATTCTGATTATATTTTTGCTTTACAAATACCTTTGTTGAGAAAAATGGGTGCAATATCAATTAGTCATTTAATTCATATTCTGCAACTCATCAGTTTGGGTTTGTTAACAAACATTCGACAATTGACCAGATATAGAACATAATAGATGTAATTGACAAGACCTATGAAGATAAAAAGATATATTCAACTATATTCCTAGATATAGCACAAGCCTTCGATAAGGTGATGACACTGTTCATAAGCTACAGAAAAATTTACCAAAACAATACACTAAACTACTGAAATCTTACATCGAGACAGCTGAAGCTCTACAATAAGAGAAGCTAAAGCACATGTACCGCAAGGAAATGTATTGGGCCAATTATTTATCTACTCTAAATTACTATATAAACTATATAAATGTGATTCAACACAAATTGAAAATATCAATGATCACTACATTTGTTGATGACACTGCGATTCTTGATGTCGAAAACAATATCGAAGAAGCCACAGGAAAATTACAACAGGCAAATGACAATATAAATAATTGGAACCAAACTTGGAAAATAAAAAATAACAAAAGTAAATCTAAGCTTGTGCAGTTCACATATAATAAGACCGCATAAGCACCAATAGCACTAAATAATAGTATCATTCCATATAACAATAACGCCAACTCTCTTGGAATGAATCTTGCAATGCAAAACTAAGAAAAGAAAAGAACTGAAGTTAAAATATAGGAACATGTATTGGTTAATTTACAAAAAATCACAGTTATCAGAATTAATACTAGTAATAAGTTGCTATTATACAAACAAGTGTTGAAACCTATATGAACATATCGAATTCAATTATAGGGGTGTTCAGCGAAAAAGATTATAAATACAACGGAAGTTTTCCAGAACAAAGTTCTCAGAAGTATTGTAGGTGCACTGAGATAGTATAAGGCTAATTGCTTACACTGAGACATTCAGATACCGACTGATACTCAGGAAAACAATAAAATTGCACGAGGACAGCCAGATTTTAAAAAATCAAACCACTTAATCTTTTGTGATTTAGTTTAGTGAGGTACATTTAATAGACAATCAGCATTGTTAATACATAAACATTATTACAGCAGAGACTAAGATAGGGCCTCCTAGATATGTACTTAGATGTAAGTTATTGTAAAGACAAATTGTAGCTTAGTCGGAAACGGCTAGTAACAATGTCATAAATAAATTAGTAATTGTCATTTTATAAAAAAAAATATTAAAACAATCGATTTTAAAAGATAAATTAGTTTGCTTAACAGTTATTTGAATTAATACTTTTCCATATTCAACAATAGATATCGCTGATCAAAATACATGCAAGCAACTAATAGTTCTATAACGAGAATAACAATCACACGCGAGTGGAAAATCGGAAAAGACCATAATACACAACATGCTTCGATGAAGAATTGGTCCAATTCGAATTAGACTATAACAAAAAATCATCACAGAAATTGGTTGCAATTGATTCGTTAGTATTAAAAATCCGGCGTTATACATCAAGTTCGGATATAGATAGAAATTTGACGATATCAATTCATAAAAATAGCCAACCAACCAAGCAAATTGTGTCCTAGTGACAGATGTTGTTGTGATGAAAGTTGTTCAAGTTAGATCTCGTATGATGAATTTTGGCTTTCAGCTAGTCAAAAAGATTGGAGTAATATTCGACTGTTTAACAAGATTTGTTTACTATCCCAAAACATCACCAGCGATGATGTTTCCATCAGATACGATCGCCTTCGATTTCTTTGACGTTGAAACATCTTCCATCTACTGCTTCCACTGCTGTTTCGTTTCTGATGTTGAATGATGAACATATACCTCATCAAAGATCACAAATGACATTGCTAATTAATCTTGTGGAGATATCTCAGATTCCTAATTATTTGGAATTAGATATTTCGCGCCCTTTTTCCCCATATCCCCGCAACATCAGCTATCGTACTTACCACCACTCGCCTATCAACCAATAAGATTTTTTAATAGTTTCCAGTGTGGTTGCAGTGTTTTGCCATTATTTACAGGTCGAGAGATATGCTTGATTAATACTATGATTAATCCAAGTGATCTAAACCGTAGTCGCATGTCTCTGAAGACATTTGTCAACTACGGATGAATTTCCTCCAAGATAAAGTATTTTATGACGGCGTGATATTCAAGCTTATCCATTTTAACGAAAAAAAAACGCTTGAAAAACTACTTGTAAGTTGTAACAAGTTGATATTTGTCACACGAACTAATGAAAAATACAATTTTACTAATGTACTTAAACGCCATCTCTATGTCACGCCAAGAACTTTTCTCCATGCCCTCATCAAAGCAGAAACATATGACAGAGTGACAAAGAGATCGGCCATGTACACAGGACGTGACCTCTTATGATTTTCACTTAATGTTTATAGTTTCCTAACTGCCACTGCAATATTTTAGGACTTTTTTAGCAAATAATAACTAATAACAAAAAACAAAATCATTTAAAGTATAAAATTTAAATTTAAACATAAATCAATAATAAACACCCTATGTAATGTATTGACAGTAGTATTATTACAGCTATTATTAACAATATATAACAGGTACTTACCCTGCTTTTTTCACATAATAGGAAACGACAAATTCTCTCAAAGCTTTCAAAACATAAACCGAGCTAATCACTAAAGGATGCTTATATTGACATTGCAACATCTCTATAAAACCTTTCGTGCCAGATTGTTTTAAACGAGATGATGGTGACTTTGTTTTATCCTTGGATTTTTCACTAAAAACGACAAAATAAATTTATACTAGTATTTAGTTAAAACACAATGAACATAAAATACGTATTACAGTTAAATGCACCAGACTATATTATGGCGGATTTACCTTCTCATTAAAGCAAGTTAAAGTTAAAAACAGGTAAAAAATGACAAGTAATTAAATACAAGGGATGAACAAAATAATATAAACACCTGACCTGTACACAATATTTATTAATTGAGATATTGACTAATTGCTTTTAAAGCAGCTGCAATTCTTTGCGGGGTAGATTCGTAGTGTCTGGATAGTTTCCAATGGAATGCACCAAAATATCCTCCAATTGCTTCAATAAAGTTGAAGATGGAAATCTACCCCTTCTGCTTATATCTAATCAATTCCCTATAACGGTTCAATTATGCGAGGGTCTGCTAACTGTGCCATCTGTCAAACGAATGTTGAACCTTTTTAACTATGTGTGCGGACGCATTATCATCTTAGAATATAACAGTGTTTCAACAATATACTACTCATAACAAGAACTTCATCACTGAAGAAGTTGAGATATTCATTCGCAGTAAACTAACCAGGCAGAACGATGATTCATCGGATCATACCACATTATTCCAGTCAAGTGTCCAAGTCTTATGATCGACGCCATGCGATCATTATGTGCCTCATAATGATCTTGAGTAACGTAGATAGAACAATTAATATCAATAACATACGATACTGCATATATTATTCCATCACTATACACTGGCAGTCCGCATCATATGCAAAAATGACTTTTGTACGTGCATAATCCAGGCGGATTAAACTAAAATTTAGTTGTTTTCAGTTTAGTTAATTAGTTTAATAGTTGTTAAACTTGATAAACAACTGTTGATAAACTTGATTACACATCACTCGACGCTATATTGAACTTTTTTCATTGTAAAAATATAATAACATCAACCTGCACCATCTGTAAATATACGAAAATTTTTTACCATTTATAACAAAAATATAAAAAACAAGAAACTCAATGGTCCTATTCTGGAACGAAATCTTAGTGAACAATAAAATATAAAAGGCAACCCTCATTCATACGACATAAACATTATTATTTACACTATTGCATTGCATTGCATAACTTACTACTCATCAACTCCCGCAGCACCGCATATATCTTCAATTCGTTCAAAGTAAGAATTTTCGGAACTAACATCTTCATATAAATCGACTGAAGTCACCATATCGGCCATGACATTATCAAATACCGCGTCGGGTTGACGAATGGCATCCATTACATCATTTAATTCTGGTATGATAAGTTGTTCTATAGCGGTAGTCCCTAAACAAACCAACAATAGCGTACATCTGCGGAAAGAAAAACGTTTATAGAACTTACTGGAAAATAATGAATAAATTTGGGAAGTTCCCGAACTTATCAAATCCGTGTCCACTTTGGTGCTAGATATGATAAATGACCCATTACAAATGGGACAAAATGTGTATGGCTGGAAGTGTTTAAATAGAATGTCGATGTTCGAAGCACCCTGTATTCCTAGTGCCTGTAACATATTAGACAATTATCGTTAGTTAGAGTCTACGTCAGTATATTTTATTTGATTAAAGAGTAGTTGACAAAATGTATACTGTCTGAAATATTGGGGTTACTAATTATATATCTGACTCTGGCAACACTGTTATCAAACGCCATCTGACGCTTTCGTTGGAAATTGTTGGACATAATGTTCTTAAGAAAAAAAAATTATATAACGAAATCAGTCCTGTCTGACACCCGAAAATGGTTGTTAAGATAAAAAACTTAATATTGCAAATTACATGATCATTTAGCGGTAAAAAAGATTTCCTCGAATGAATCCCGGTCTGACAAATACCTGCCCAGTCATAATTTGGTACCCCAATAATTTTTTATTTGTGTATACTAAAAACTAACCGCGTAACTGTTTACAATTTTCGACTCTGCACAAAAAAATGCTATGACAATTGTTGCAACGCATGAAATTTCAGCTTAATTAAATTTTCGCATCACTTATCTGTTATTAATCTAGAAAAAATAAACAGCAACCCCCAAATGTCGATTTTTTCTGGCAGTAAATTACTATTTTACTATATTAGTTTTAGTTAAACAGTTACTTTACTATTTTAATATTAAAAAAAAGACAATTTGAGAAGCAGAGAATGACCTGAACAGTTTTAATTATTGAAAGTGGTGGAACTACTTGATAAAGACTTGTCTCAAAAACAATATAATCTAAGTCCTAGGGAGTTAACATGTTAATACTATGAAAACAATCGGCTGCCGTATGAATTGAAGGCAGATACTGAAATACGTTTTTTGAATAGAAAGCGGCTTACAACGAAAATCAAATATATCTGCATTAACTGATTAAATGCTACATCTGATGCGTACAAATCGTCCCATAGTGAAGGCCTGAATAAACAAAAAGACATGAATGTTAGCTTTGGAGAGCTCCCACCGTACTATTAATTTCAAACCAGTATTACTCAAATGCAAGTTGGCCGCAATACTATGTAATGTTTTTTAATGCTCATCAATCTGAAAGATATATTCTGACAGAAAATGACGTAATATTAGCTATTCCTGTTGTGAACAGTAGAATCCTCTTTAATTAAAAACCAACAGTAATTTACTAACATTTCCTTAATAACGGTCTTCTATCTGTTTTAAATCCTGGTGAAAGCGTTTCCCTTGTTTGTCAAATAAAAATCGAATCTCCGGTCGAAAAATCGGGTATGTAAGAAATATATTCTTAAAGAGATTGTTCGCCCCAAGTGATTCAACAAAATGTGATCAGTAGAAACCTTTATGTTTTTCGACGGTTAAAACAAGCGATCAGTGATACAATAAAAACTCGATATTTTCAGTTTTAAAATGGCCTAAAAATCCATGAATTACTTTCTTTAGAGATGAACAAGCCGGTAAGATTTTGACCGATTTCATTGTTTTTTTTAAGTTTTCTTATTTGTGGGCCAACAAAAATGTTCTTTCTTCTTTTAATTTAGCATAACTTAATTTAAAAAAAAACAGTTTTCAAATACAAAAATCCTTTAACATTTTTATCCATGGTCTTCATTAAACAAAGTTTTATATGTAAGGGTGGAAGAATCGCTTTGACTGGTGAAATAAGAGGTTCATATTTAACGTTTGATTAACAAAGTCAGTTCTGCCAATCTTTAACTTCATAGTGGTTTGTGATGTCTCTACACTCCCACAAACAAAGAAAATAATAATATTTCGTGAAACATCCCTATTATATAATAGGACATAATTAATGAGAAATAAATCTGGTGTATCTGATAAATAAGTCTACATCCTTGCTCATGGAATTTTGCCATATATTCCTTTTTAATGATCGCTAAACAGATGAAGCTAACAATCTTAGTAATCAGACACATTTTTGATCTGCTATCATAAATAACTGCTACCATTCCGTTTTAATCTGATCTCTTGTTTTCATTTTTAAGTTAGTTGTATTAGTGATTATTTTCTTTATTGTAAAATTGTTATAATAAAAGGTCTCCATTCATAAAAACATAACAGGACCCGACTAAGTCGACAAATAATGATACTATGTAAAACCTCCAAATATGTTTTATACATTCTATGAAATATTCTCTAACAAAAACATGATTAATCACAAAAATAAATGTATCTAATAAAAAAAGGAAAACAAAATACTTATGATATGAATTAATTATACATCACCGATCGTGCAAGAAATACATTGTAAATTTAACTCCACCATTATGTCATGTTCCTCAATTATTATTCCTTCACCATTGCAACCAAAAAAGCTATACTTATAATTTTATAAATTTACATTGAAAATTTTATACAACATTTAATTGAAAACTGAATAAAATATTTAATGTCATAAAATATAAACAAAAATGAATAGATAAGATATGATAAAAACCTGAAATACGTTATCCAATCGGACCAAATGTTTTTGATCATCTTCGTAACCTTTTAGAAGAGTTTTCAATCGCCTTTCTGCCAAGAACCCACTCTTGTCCGAAATCTTCATCAAAATATGTTTAATTACTTTTCGATAGTTCTCATTCACTTCTGGTTCTTCAATGTTTTCTTCATGCCCTGTTGCACCCGATTTCGTTTTGGCCACAATCGTTCCTGCCCCTTTAGGGTTAGTTAAGTCTGAAAACATAATTTAACTACATTTTTATCACCTGAGTTCTATATTTTACCAAAGATAGACTCAGGAGGAAGTGAGGTTAAAGCCAATTTATAACTGGGTAGAGCTTTCTTATCGATGATAAAATTTGGCGGGGGATCCCAATCGATGCCCATCTGCTGCTCATACAAAATTTTGTCGGTGTCAAAGATTCTTCTTAGCACACCTTGAACTCTTTTGCGATTCATTTCCCATACCATATGAAATTTCTCATCATTTACACGAGCAAAACGATCAGCCTTTGCTTCCACCTAGCAGGAAAATATATATAAGAATAAATGCACATTAGGTGATTCATTTTTACTTTTTTTTTCTTCAATCTTAAAATTATCTTTAAATTAGAAATATTTTCATGACTTTTATGTTATTTTTTAAGATTAAACCCAAGGTTTCAGAATGATACCAAATGATATCTAAATGAGTTACATAACCTTTAATAATAGCAGAATTTATAGAGTTTGCAAAGGAAAAAAAAGATGCTTTTAAAGTTGTTGCAGTTGTATTCT
Source organism: Rhynchophorus ferrugineus (assembly GCF_030347505.1). Taxonomy (NCBI): domain Eukaryota; kingdom Metazoa; phylum Arthropoda; class Insecta; order Coleoptera; family Curculionidae; genus Rhynchophorus; species Rhynchophorus ferrugineus. Next base: position 52,318,814 of record NW_027472580.1, read on the forward strand.
TAGTGGCGACGATTCGATACCATTTTGCCTCAAAACAGGCCTAAAAAATTATTTAGGAGATGGGAGGAACTACTTACATCCAAAATAGATCTGTGAAGCTTCTTAATATTTTCAGATAACTTTCTAATCTGATTAGTACTACTATTTTCATATTCCGCAATTTTCGATCTAAAGTCATTTATCACATCCTGGAGCTTGTTCATTCTTCTTTTCTGCTGAGACTTAATGATAATATTTTCATCCTCTCGTTTCTTCAGTATCTGATAGTTATAGTCCAATTTTTCGCTGTTTAACAATGCCAGAGCCTTAATCTTTTCCAGTTCTCTCTGCAGTTCCTCGATATCATTTTCTAAATGTATTCTCGTCTCCCTATAGTAATCCTAAAATATATATTGTATTTAAAAAATATAAATGTTTATATGTGTATATGAAATAAAACCTGAAATTCAGTTCTCAACTGAGTCATTCTCTGATCAAACTCTTCCACTTGTTCAAATTTCTTGTTAGTGTTAGATAACTCTTGTTCTTCTCGCTTTTGATAGAGATCTTCCCACTTCTTGTCGGCATTTTCAATTAAATGTTGCCGCTCTTGTAATATAACCTGCTCAATGACATTTAATTCCTGTCGGTATGCCCTCCTCATAAATGTAATCTATAATTCAAATTTTTGAATTAATCGATAGTGTTTTACATCAGTTGAATCCAATGAATCATCAATATCAGTTGGAAAACTAAATAACATGCCATATATCAGTAAAGTGTCATCTACTATAAACTACTATAATTAAACCGTAACTGAGACGATTTAACCGAAATATTCCAAAAAACTCAACATTACTTATTAGTCTACATATATCAAAACAGGTCAAAAAATGTTTGAGAAGGTCTAAATGAAAAATAGCACCCCACCCATCGTATGCTTCAGATACTGATCCGTCTAATCACCACGTTTCTTAATCAATGTCTGTTGAGGCAGGAGTTATTTTTAAAATGTGTTTTCCATTCCAATTTCAATAAAAAAATATAAAAAAAGAAAAGCAGCGAATTAATTCTAATGATTAATATGAAAAAGAAATATTACTTTAATCATTCCAACACGCTTTGTAGTTATATGTAGAAATATTTTAATACTGTAACTTTTAATGAGAGATATCTTGAGATTATTAAAATTACCTATTTTTAATTATAGTAGATAATTTATTTCACTTTTAAAAACATTTTCTACATTTATCTTTTTCGTCTTTCTGCAAACATGGTGATATCGTGTCGAAAGTTGTTCTTATAATAATATATAATAGTTTTGTAGCGATCCAATCATCAATCCATTTTCGCACTTCTTCAGTATTTTGAAACCGTGTCACAATGCCGGAATATTACCTAAAGAAGTGTTAACTAGAATACGCTATATCTGGTGAGAACACTGAATACTACAACGGTATATCCTGTACAACTTAGCAACATATGTCAGACCATTGTCATGCAAGAGGACGACTTTGAGACTGTTACTTGCTATTGTTATTAATTTTTTCAACAATATACGTTGCAGACATGTGCACAAATAGTTTAATTCGGTTGCAACCCCACCATGTACACAGCAATTCTTTATAGTCATAAATATTCCGCTTCAGTGTTGATAAAGATGACTCTACTATACCTCATAACTTTTTAAGGCTACCTCATAACTTTTTACGCGTGAGATTCAGTTGTAGCATATCCATATTTCATCGCCAGTCACAATATTTCACAGAAAACTGTTCTTTCTTTGTCCATGAAGCAATGAAACTGCGATGTTGAAACGATTCCCAATGGCACTTCCAATAAATTCGTATGGTATCCATTTTCCCTCCTTTTGGATATTTCCCATCGCATGTAAATGCCTGTTTCGGGCGTTATTCATTAACTGTTTGATTTATTAAGGCCTCATTCATTAACTGCTAGGTTGTCTGAAAATTCTTTGGAAGTTCAGAATTGATTTTTGAGTCCAGGTCATTATTTGCCATCGACATTAAAATTGCCCCTTTTAAATCCGACAATTGAGACATGATACAGCAGCATCACCATAAGATTTTAAAAGAGTTTGCTGATTGGCTTCGGCAAGAGATATTTTAAAATCAAGGAACACAATTAAAGAATGTCGAAAATACAATTTCAAGCGTTCCATCGTTAGCGTCTGTGTAGAACTAAATATTATAAGTAATATCAAAACCATCCAGTCTAATAGTTAGGTTAGGTAGTTTAGCAGTTCTTTACTTTTCTACTTCGCATTTTGTCCAATTGAATGACAATGACAATCCTTTAAATAAAATACATTATACCGATTTTTCACAATAAAAGATGGAATTAAAAAAATCCTTTAAAACTAATTTATAGCCTAATTCTACCGAACTGATCGTTTTTTCAAACAGTCGTTATTTATCGAAAAAATTATGTTTGACTTGTTTTGCATTGATACGATAGATTTGTTTAAAGAAATTCTTCTACAGCATCGTTATAAACAATGACAGAAAAAGCATTATTTCAGCTTACTAAAATCTACTTCTTAAAATTTAAAATGGTAAAAAAAATGTTAACAATTAAATTACCTGTTTCTCTATTCTTTGAGCTAACGTGTTTATGTCTTGGTTCTGTTTCCTTTGATCCCTTGTGAACATCCGTTCCGCTTTCTTCAGCTCTTCGTTCAGCATAGCGATAATACCATCCTTCTGGCTTATTAACATATCACATTTCTCCTTCTGTTCCAAAATGTCCTCATTGATTTGTAAAGGGTCATTGTGTCTCTGAATTGACTATAAAGAAATATTTTACTAATATATTATTAATTAGATTATTAATTAATATAAAAATAAAGGAATTCGTATTTCAGTAATTGAATACAGTTATTTATTTTTAATAACAAATTAATAACTAATTCCTTTTAAATAGTATAGTAAATTATACTATATAATCTAAATATATCGTTAAATATCTTAAAAATACTATTATATTCAATATTTATATTATAATTCAACAAAAAGAAATTAAATGAATGATCAGTCATAACAATTACCGCCATATGCATATCAAGCTTGTTGAACATATCCTCTTTTAAGAGGTATAACTACTGGAATTTGGCTTAGCAACATTCATCAACATTAGAAGAAAAATATCCAATGATACCTATAATTTTTACTATATTAGCTTTTACTATAAATAATTTTACTATTTTAACTTCCATTTATGTATAGCATGCCCTATTTTGAAAAAAATATATAAAAAATTGACATAATACTTTCATAAATATATAAGCTAAAAATAGGAACTAAGCTCATATACTTATCTCTTAATAATATTATTTCTATCCGATTTTCCATTTGTTTTTTATATTCTACAAAAATATGTAAACACTTTTTAACCTACCCATTTATCATACAGGCATTCAAGCTCACTCAGATCCTATACCTATACATTACATTTCTGGAGGTTGCAGGTCACCTCACAGAAAACCCAGGCCATCCTCTTCCACAAGAAGCGTTTTGCACCGAGCATTTCGCGTCTTAAAATCAAGAACGCCGAAATCCCATTGTCAGAAGAAGCCAACTATCTCGGTCTTGTCTTCGATCGTAAATTTAGGTGGAATTCCCACATACAAAAGTCCCTCCATAAAAGTCAAGGTATTTTTAATTTGCTGTTCCCGCTTATGAACCGGGCCAACAGGCCTTCTCAGTATATAATCAGCCAGATTCCTCTCTCTATAAAATCTCTCCTGTACAAGATGGTGGTTCGATCAGTCGTTCTATACAGCTCCAGTGTCTATCTAAAATATGTCTAACCTAGCCAGGTGGAACGTCTTCACGTCTTTCAAAACAAAATTCTCAGGAGAATAATCAATGCCCCCTGGTTCGTCAGGAACAATCAAATTCATAAAGAAACAAACGTCCCCCAAGTTCACGATTTTATATCCGAGGTTTACTCGAGATATTTCTCCACTCTTCGTCTCTTGAACATAGATGTATTACCGAGCTAGCCGATATTTTAGTCCAATAACTCATTCGGCTCTTCGTTACCTTATTCTATCACAGCCGACACTACCCCGTCGTGCTCTAACTCCAACTTGTCTCGACTTTCTCCGGCGAGCGATTAACTCATGTACCGTAAGCTGCGTGGTGTGATAATGACGCCACGTCCTTGCCTGGCTCTTGTGCCTCTTACCGGTGACGGGCACCCTCCTTACTAACAGTAAGAAGTATCAGTTAGGGTCATTGGATCAGCTGATAGAATGGGGTTTAGTGGGTAGCCCAGAAGCAGTCCCCATATAACCAGTCCAACTCGCTTATACCTGCGGGTCTTCCCGACCAGGATATACCAAAATATTCGCGTAAAAGTTACTGGACAGACTAACCAAATTTAAAATATGAACACATAATAGTATAATTTAATAAAAAATATATAATAAGGAAACATTATTTTAAAAATCCTGAAATATTTACAATACAAATAAAAGTTGGATTTTTGATGATTTCCATAGATTAACACAATCACATACATACATATACAACTAAAAAATACGAAGCATACCGCCCACTTATCTGCAATATTATTAAATAATTCTTGAGCAGCATCTGCTTCTTGATCAAGCTGCTCGTATATCTTTTCTCTGTTAATTCCTTCACTTTCTCTGCGATCAACTTCCCTCGAATCATTAGCTACTCGTACATTTGTTATATATTCCTCTCCTATAATAATTATTAATTCAATTAGCACGATTTAATAGCAAACTACAAACATACCCTCCATCAAATATGTCTCTAATAGTTTGGCACTTTTTTGCAGTTGATTATAAATCGCATTTTGCTCTTCGACAGATGAATCAATGTCGGTAACATTTAGTTTGCTGAAATCAAATGAAATAAAATAATTCCATAATGATAAACATGTAATTTATTCGAAAAGGGAAATCAGTTCAATTAAAATATTCCAAATAAATAATATAACCATTTTTTAAATATTTATAATCAATATCGAGCACCAATTAACTCGTTCTAAGACATTCATTTTTGTCAATCCATAATTTTCTACAGTTATTATTCTAGACTAGCCAACAGATGTTACCGCCGGTATTAGATATTTAGATATTGTTTACCCTTATGTTCTACGGTTATGCAACACAAAATTATCTGCGCACAAATACTTTGTATTTTAGATATAATATGTATTATATATGTGTGGGTTATATTTATAGCTCTCTAAAGAAGCTTTAAAATATATGCAAATGCTGTAATCTCATATATTACTAAATAATATTAATGATTACTAAATAAAAAATTAACATTGTAATGCTTGAAATAAATTTATATAAATTAATAATAACTTTCCTACTGGAGGTATGTGCAAAGATATATAATATTTTAAAATATTTTTTTAGATTGTAATAATGTTATTAATTGTAGTATGTTTATTTGATTTTACCTTTTCTTTAAAGCTTCCCAGCGCCTTTCAATGCGTAATCTTCTCGCTAACTTTCTTTCGTTTGGATCGGTTGATGTTACTTGAGGTCCAATTTCCTCTAATTGAAGAAAATCAACTGCACTTTTTTTATTCATAGACATTTTGCATATAAGTACATTCAAATAAAGAAAGAAATGCCAAAATTAATCTGTTTTTAATGTTTAGATTTATTAATCAAACTCTCCCTCGCAACGCATGAGTCAGCCGATAAAAAGAATTCCTTTCTTAACGATATTGATGTTGCCAGGTTCTCACTATCTGCTATTTAATTTATAATAGAAACTCTAAATTTATATAAGAAATCACCTTAGCATACATTAAAGTACATTTTTATATTTAACTAGTTGATATATATAAATTTAAGTATTAAAAATAATTTTAATAACACCTGTAAAGACGCCATTTTATTACACTGAACGCATATTTTGACAACCCACAGTTTGACATCTTCCTTCAAAGTTGAACCATGGCGGTGAGTGTTTTTAAATTTTTATTTTCGAATAATATCTGTGAACATCTTAATTTATATAGTGTTTAATGCTATGAAATGTATTTAAAATATTGCCTAAATATTTGATTATTTAATTAATCATATTATTTTGCTTTGTTTAGTGTTATTTATTGAAATTTTTTACATATTTAGTTGCAGTAATTCAAGTTGTTTGGAATTTTGCAAACTGGCTTTTACTTCTGAAATAGACTAAATGTTGTTAGTAAATAAATAGTCATAAATATTAAACCAAATGAAGAAGTTAATATTTATTATATTCCACATTTTTGTTTACATGTATATTTAGATTGGCAGATATAACCTATTTTATTTTGTTTTAGCCCGTAGCAAAGAAAGAAAAGAAAGAAGTTAAGGATAGATCAAAAAATCCCATGAGGGATTTACATATCCGTAAACTATGCCTAAATATCTGTGTTGGGGAAAGTGGTGATAGACTTACTAGAGCTGCTAAGGTAAAATATTTATTCTTAAGAGTGGCAAGGTATTTTATTGTTCCGGTACTTTTTAAGGTGTTGGAACAACTCACCGGACAACAACCGGTGTTTTCAAAAGCTAGATATACCGTAAGATCTTTTGGTATTCGCCGTAATGAAAAAATTGCTGTCCATTGTACAGTAAGAGGTGCTAAAGCTGAAGAAATTTTAGAAAGGGGCTTGAAAGTTAGAGAATATGAATTAAGAAGAGATAACTTTTCAGGTAAAACATAATCTTTATAATTATTTTTATTTTATTACTAAAATATTTAAAATTTTAGCATCTGGTAATTTTGGATTTGGTATCCAAGAACACATTGATTTGGGAATTAAATATGATCCCAGTATTGGTATTTATGGTCTGGACTTCTATGTAGTATTGGGCAGGCCTGGTTTCAATGTAGCCCACAGACGCAGAAAGCAAGGAAAAGTTGGATTCCAACATCGTTTAACAAAGGAAGATGCTATGAAATGGTTCCAACAGAAATATGATGGTATAATTTTAGCTAGCAAGAAGTAATACCATATTATTTCATAACTTAAAATAAATATTGTTTAAGAACATTGCAGTTTTATTTCTTAAGTAAGCTGTGAGTATATGACTTTTATAGTTTAATAACCGAAAATAATTTGAAATTTACTGATGTGATTTAGTAACTTAGGAAAAAAACAGAAGAACCTACAATAACTCTATGTAACATTATGTAGAGATTTTTTTTATTGATTAGCGTACACAAATATTTTCTTTGGGTGCTTATGGTTAGGTATTAAAAAATTGATGTGATGTTTAACAAATGAAACAACCGAAATGATTATTGTTTTTATTATAATGGAATGGTTATTACAAAGGAATTTTAAAGAGAGACTACTGTATTCCCACAAAATAATTTGTTAATACAAACACTATAGAGGGCAAAAGACTAGATATAATTATAACTAAAATTCTAATAAATCAACCATAATTTCTTATTTAAATAATGTATTAGTATATATTATATTTAAATAAGAAATTATTAACAATGAAAGTATTATATAATTTGATTGAGTGTTTAATTTTTTTATTTAACAGTAAGACTGGTAACAAGGCAACTTCATGAAACACTCCACAAACCTTACAATACAACAGGATTTTAGCACCCTAATAATCTTTTACAAGTGTAAAAAATTACAAGTACATATTTATAGGCCACTATATAATAATACTACAAGCTCAATATCTATAATATTGAACCTACAAAAACGATAACATTATTGCATCAACTTTCAACAAATTTTGTAGTACTTACAGTCTAATAAATACAAAACACCAAAAGGACCTCAAATATATTCTAATGTCACATATCAAAACAATACCCAGTTTTGTTGTACAAACTACCCATATTTTTATTGTTTCTTCAGCGATAGTTTTGAAGAGTAGCTACCCCATTTAGCCGCATTAATTTTTTCCCCTATAAGATACATTCCCACCACTAATACAAGACAAATAGCAAAAAATACTATTCTACTTGGGAAATTTAAAACATTCAGTATGGGATAAACCCACAAATTTGTATAAACATTTAAAATATGAATCCATATTAAATAAATTACCATAAACAATGTTAAAATAGATAGACCTAGTTTCCTTGATGGATATTTCCTGTATGAGGTAAATAATTCTAAAATAATAAAAAACATAATATTGGTGTGCATGAGATGGTTCAACCACCATGGAAAATAAGGATCTATACTTCGTGGAAATATCAGTTCACGATCAATGAAGTACAACCCCCAAAACGTGACTCCAACAAACATGGCCAAAGGAAAAGCCAAAGCAGGTAACAACTAAAAAAGTAATAGTTAATTAAAAACGCATATAAATTATACTTGAAAATCAAACGAATTTATCAAAATACTTTATTATATAAACAAGGTTAAAATTATATTATTTACTAAAATATGTGAACTAAACTAAGGTTATCGAGTCACGGTCTTTTATGTGATATTTAGTGAAGGCAAATAAAATTACATCAAACGCTGAATCAAAACAAGTTTTTGTTCATAAACCAGTCAAGTTTATTTATTTTATTAAGGGATTTGAAGAGCATGAATGTAATTTTAAAAAACGGCCGGTGGTTACCGGTAAACGGTGGTTATTGTTAATTTCGGTATAGTGATCAAGACTATACCTGATATGAAATGCTCTATTGAAAACATCAGATGGCGTTAAACTTGACCAAAATATTGGGAACGCTCAATATATTAGTAGGGCTACTGGTGTTAAAAAAGGTTTAATTGTTACCGAAATCCAACAACAAATGGATTAATATTAAATAAAAGATAAAAATAAATATGTTTAACTGAGATTTGTTAAGTAAACCCTGCAAACCATTAAACGTATATAATGCTCATATATACATTATACATTATACATATTGGGATACATTATAGTTTTCTTATTTTTTGGATATATATTACTCCTTTAGCGGTTAGCAAATTTATATAAAATATTTCCTTGATTTATTCGTGAAATATCAACAAATATCCACGCGTTATTTTTCAATTCAAAATACTAATGAATAATATTTCTTTAATTAATTCCACATTTTAAAGCATTATAAATTATTTTAAGGAACTACATATTTCACAATATAGTAATAAAAATTAAATCACTCTACAAATTTTTAATTGGTCAACCTACAAACTACATTATGACGTTAGTGAAGTATAAACATTTTCAGTTACTAGATAAACCTGAAGTAATGGTTATTAAACTTGTTTTTTATGAGAAATATTCATAAAAAAGTGAAAATTTAAATTATTTACATAGACAATAGTATTTGTACTTTAACCTGCCTTATGTACTAATAAAATAATCTGTATGTAACATAAGTTTGTATACAATTTTTATATTTTGTATTTTTTATTTTCGCATTTAGTAGTATTTTTATATATAATTTATAATGTTAACAAATGAGTTATTTATTGATACATTATATACATATATATGTATATTTAATTATATATTATATAGTAGACATATATCACTAATTAGTTAATTAATATTTAAAAAAAAATATATTAATTATTAATTTTGAAAGAGAAATAATAATTTTCTAATTAGGATTAAAAAGGAAAATATTAAATATAACAAATTGTATTATTTAGCCTTGGAGTTGATTGTGATTATAAATGTAATCTAAAATTATCAGTTTATCAGTTTATTGAATCAATCAAAAATTTTAAATATTAATTTAATATTACAATTTTTTTTATTTACTGATAAAAATTATTCTACTTACCAAATCCTTTAATTTTCGAAAGAATGGTGTAGATTTTGGATACTTTTCGTTTGTACCAAAAATATCATTGAGAAAGCATATTGTAAAAAAAGTTGATTGTAACAACTGAAAATTAAGAATTAGATGTTATTTAGTACTCCACAAAAAACTTACAGCATCCCAATAAGTCAAAAATTTTAATTTTTTAGAGTTAAATGAAGAATCTCCCATATCATGAATTTCAATTGGTATTTTTACATAATTCCAATCGTAATAACAACCAAACCAAAAGTGTGCGGCAATAAGAAAATGTCCTATTTTACCAAGACTCATTTTGAACTTTAATCAGCTGAACCGCACTACATTAATACACAACGCTCACTGAAGATAATGCCGTCTGATCAATAAAGAGCGCTTATTGTGCGTAAAGATGAAACACTAATACCGTAAATATTAAACTAAACAAAAATGATTAATGTAATCACTTCTCTTATTTTCAAGGCTTTTATTTAACGAGGTTAACTTTACCATCAAGCTATATTTGGTTGCCTATATTTTGGAAAGACGTGTATAAAGTAAAAATAAAAAGAATTGGGGCTTATATATTACAGACTATGTATGATTTAATTTTTTTTATTATTCTACTAACACATATTTATATTTCAGAAAAAGATCAAATGAAATATACATATTTATTATAAAGATGTTATAATTAAAATAAATTATTAGAAAGGATATCAAAGGATATTAAAACATGTACTAATCACAGATTTATTTATAGTCTATTATATTTCCATATATAAATAGTCAGTCTTTTTTATACAACTGAATATGCACTCAAATACACACGTCAAACAGGGTGCCATTTCCATCTAAATATCTTGTATTTATCAATACAAAATTTAAAAAGGCTTATACAACTTTTGGCATATGAGTTTGGTATATTTGGTTGCATATAAGCTTACCCCGTCAGCGATATAAGGATATAAATATTTAACACAAAAATTAAAATACAACCAAAGCAATTATACATTTTCCTAAGTTTGATAAAATAATTGCAAAACAGTTTCAGAGAAGAGAGTAAAAAATGCTACTAACACTTATTAAGGTGAATAATTAAATAGGAGCATAAAAAGGGCAAAAAACATTAAAAATCACACATATCTATAGCATATGCTGTTAGTTACACATCGAGTATTTTTAAACGGCTTTCAGCTTATGTGTTCTTTAAAAACACTATTTTTCGACCATTCTTATTGTCATAATATTGTCATTATCTTGTAGACCTCTTGAGATTCTGTTCAAGCATTATTTCTCATTTTTTCTTCCAGTAAATCTAAGAAAGATCTAGGATTATAGCTAGGTTGCTCGCCACCCAATTCTGCCGGTAAAACGTCCCTAAAATAAATATATTTAACAATGAAATATAAAATAAAATGAAATATTCTTACTTGTGTACAAGTTCATGTAATGTGCTCAAGTTATTTCCATGACTGAATATTCTTTCTTTAATTTCTTCCTTTAAAAAAGGTTTTATTACTGTGAGTGCTGCATCAACATACCACGGTTGGCCAATGAAATGAATACCCTTGAATTTGGCAGGAAAACAGTCCTGTAAAAAGTTTTGAATTTCTCGATGGATTTCACATTATATACATCAGTGATATCAACTCTAATTTATTTACCTGCAAACCTTCAATCATTACCCTCAATATGGACGGTTTTAAGCAAGATGTTTGTCGGTATGTAAATTCTGTCCAGTCCACTATTACGACAAATCCATTCGCCTGATTATGCATATCGTTGGTCAGCTGCTCTAAGGAGAACAACATAGCCCTGTATATACTTAGGAGGCTGTAACTGCAATCCCAGTTATTTCCGGTTAAAAGTAAAACGCAGCGGCCTTTACGATCTTTGTCTTTTAAGACACCTGGCAGACCTGAAATTAAAATATTTTTAAGGCTACATTACCAAATTACATAATGTATCCATGAAATATCAAAAGATTATATTAAAAGTAACTAAAAATTATTATTTTCTGATAGTATAGGGCTTCACATACAAAATACTGTATAATAAAACAAATAAGCAAACTACAAAATTATATACAAATAAAACTTATCTATTACATCTTGTATATTATTATTGTGTAACAATTAATTTAATGGTAATTAATTTTATTTCGGTCATATATTGAATCTACATTTAATAAGAAATTACTGAAGTAAACAGTAATTATCTAAACATATCATAACGTAAATGGTAATAATTTACAAAAGTTAATTAAGGTAAACCTAAAACTCCTTCGGATACTTGCCTTAAGCCATACTATTTCATATATTAACTAATATTTTAAAGGGTAATAATGACATTTTTATTAATAGCATCTATCAGAATCATTAATTTTATTGTTTATACGCAATTTGTGTAAATTACAATGTCTTGAAAATTGTAAATGGAGGAATTATAGAATGAGAAAACTGACAAACCGAAAAGCCAAGGTTAAATAGCAATGAAAATGTTTTAGAACATGGGCCAAAAGAGCCATTTTTTTTAAACCCAAATATTCGTGAATGATATGCTGTGCACGTTCAGTTGATATCTTTAGAGTATCTGCTATGTCATTCAATTTCAATTTACGGTCATTCAAAATCATTTGTGGCCTTTTTTAATGTTTTCGTCGGCAACAACTTCTTTTGGGCGTCTACTGCGTTCGCCGCCTTCGGTGCTAATTTCACCACGTCTAAACTTAGCCTACCAATCCTTGATGGTTGATTTTGCTGCGGCAGTGTCCGAAACTCGGCATCAAGCCAAGTTTTTGCTTCAACTGTATTTTTTCCTTTCAAAAAGCAATATTTTATCAATACGTGAAATTCCTTTTTATCAATTTTTTTCACAATAACAAAAGTTGCTTCACTCAAAATGCTATAAGTCACAAACTAATGATCCGCACAACTGTCAAATTTATACACGCAGGATTAGGATTAATTAAAAAACATATGGATTTAATTCTAGTAGCACAATCTATGTGTCAGGCCGGGGGCTTTTCAATTGACCTGTTAGTACAATTTGTTGCATGTTGGCAATGGGACATGTTACTCAGTTTACATGCCGTCTTGCAGGTTTGTTGGCTTTGTCCCGTTAAAACAGACGACGGGTCTGCTCTCTCAAACTTCGAAACAGGGTTGAGATGATGAATTCATTTATGCTCGATTATGCAGGACCGTCTGTAGCGAATTGTTTAATGCTTCACGAGGGCCACTGTCCACCGTAGTAATCGGCAGACTTTATAAAAAATCATCGGCGAAGAGGCATAAATGATTTAATTATTAGCAATCCTAAATGGCAGAGACAAAAGGGTCTGTTATTTTTTAAAATTAACTGCACCTTACATTCGATATGCTTAGTACAATCTTAATTTATAAATTAATTCATTACTACTGTTCTGTTGTACTAAAACGCAAGTAAAGCGAGTACGGGATAAAAACATGAGTATGTATTTTCCAAATTAAAATAAAACAAATCTACTTAAGCTAAAGTTAATAAGTAAGTAAAATCTTGGATCACTTCGTATATCTATGTAATTTCGATGTCATCGTGCAGCTAGCTTTTCGTTGGTTACATTGCAATAAGCATCTGTTTTGGGTGCATTGAATTACTACCAATTTATTTGTACCCCATAGGTCCAAATTGGTTTTATTAACTGTTAAAGCCAAATTAATGGATAAGAGTAGAGTTGCTTCACTTTGAGTCTAATATGGTGTGCTTTTTATCTAACGTGATATTTCCAATTTAACCTACCATCGAGATGTATTCCGAGGTATTTAGCTGATTCTGCTTGAGGAATCGGGCATCCGTCAAAATTAACATGGACAGATTTAGAGCTATTAAGCTGTATATTGTCTCTAGTCAATTTTTAGATCTCGTTGACCGCTAATTTTACATTTTCTGCAGCCTTAGACAGAGATACTTCTTTTGTCATCATAATTGTGTCGTCGGCAAATGTTCCAAGTGCTGTTTCTTTTGTTGTTGGTATATCAGTAGTATAGAGCAGATATAGAAGTGGTCCCAAGATACTACCTTATGGAATTCCAGCTGAAGGGTTTAAGTAGCTAGGTTTAGAATGTCCCTTCATGCGAGACTGTAAATATTCTTTCAAAAAGATATGATTCCAGCAGTCGACAGTAATATCGCGGTGGTAATTTGGTAATTTTGTAGATTAATCCCAAATGCCTACGCCAGGTCAAAATCTTCTTCTTGTGCCTTCGAATGTCTTTTCAAGAACCGCTGTTACTCTGTGCACTTGGTCGATTGTCATGTGGTGACTTCGAAATCCAAACTATGTCAAAATAAAGAAGTTTGTAACCAGACAACTAAAAACTAACGCTTCAACAGTGATAGCAGAACACTTACATGAATAATACTGTATAAAAACAGTACGGCGAGAGCTCAACAAAGCTAGCATTCATGGAAGCGTTGCGATTGCAAGACCCTTTATAACAGAAATTGCGAAAGAAGTGATCATAAAGCATCCATAAAATCATAAAACCTAGTCACTTGACCATTGGAAGAATGTGGTATGGTCCGATGAATCATCGTTGGCATTGTTTTCTACAAAAGCCGGGTTATGTTTGGAAGCCACCAAAAAAAGTCTGCTATCTCGACTATTTGCTTCCTAGAGTCAAGCATGAGCCAGGTTCCGTTATGATTTGAGCAACAATATCGCAGTGTTCAGCTGGTTCTCTCACCTCACATTACTGCCAGATTTACTGCACATGGATATCTGGACATCTTCAATGATAAGGTCCTTACTACGACTAGTATATTGTTTCCAAACACCACCATATAGTAAATAGACAGAGTACCATAAGCAATGAATGTATCAATGTATCAAGAACAATGAAATAATGAATACATTTAGTAGTGATTTTATAATTAAAATCATAAAACGTTGATGCTGTTCAAAAACTAATAAAGCAAGATCGTTAAGTGATATGTGATCATTACACTATGGGGAATATTTTTTCAGTCTCACATAATATCTAAATATCTATTAGACCATAACTATTAGTTTCAAATTTTTTCAGTTACTTGTTTCTTACTATTTAATATATTGCTTTACTATATCTATATAAAACCGTATATCCATTTTTCTAATTAACAATTTTTCTAACAGGCAATATTAACTATCTTGAAATGTTTCTGAGTTGATTGATATTCAATTTGTTAAAATAATAAGTACTAAATAATAATAACTACTTATTAATAGTGTATGTGTGTATGTGTGTGTGTGTGTATTAATGTTGAAAATACTATTGGAATATAATTAAAAATGTTTGGAGTTAATTAAAGATGTATAATTTCTTTTGTTTATTGATGGTTTACATATGTGCATACAACCGTTTACCCATATTTCTATTTAGCCTTAGGTTTAACAATATTTTAGCAAGCAATAGGTATTATCTTCAAATACTTCTTAGTTGATTCATATCTAATATTAAATGAAGATTAACTGGTTTAAACAGTTATTAACTTTTAAAACCATAATAAGACCGAATTGAAAATAATTTACAACTTAAGTGCTAAAATAAATAATTAAGAATCAACAAAATGTAGACTAATGAATTTATTGTCCTACTTTAATGTAACTATGTATTTACATAACATTTAAAAAGATTACTTTATCGCTCATTACACTTTTTTGCGTCTATAAATATACATGTATTTTAAGGATGTTTCAATAAATTAAATGCAATTTATATAATTATATTATATATGAATTAAAATTATATAAATATAAATGAATTATTAACTATATAACATAGACTTGTATGAGTGTTGAAGAGACGTTGATGAATAATAATAAAACTTTCAAGTGCGAGTTGCTAATTTAAGAGCGAAAAACAATTTTAAGTTATATATCTTAACTAGATATTGTATCACTCTTCTGATCATTTCTTATATTTTTGATGGCGGAATAAAGTTATTTTGTTTTATAATAAGAAATATTCTTGGTATATTTTCACATAATTATGCCTAGAACTACATATATGCAATTCACATAAAACAAATATGAAATAGTTTATCATTTCCTACAATATCAATTACTACTATATCTATCCTTTTTAATTTCTCTTTTTGATGTGTATCATTATGTTTACTATAGCAATTTTCTAATGAAATTTTTTTGATAGAATAATAGATGTTATTGAAAAAGCCTATAAAGGTAAAAAGGTATATTCATCTATATTCTTAAATGTATCACAAGCCTTCAAAAAGTTATATCATGACGGCCTTATTCATAAGCTACAGAAAATGTTACCGAAACAACACACAGAACTCTTAAATTTTTTTTGCATTAGAGGTAGCATGTTTATAGTTAAACAAGAGGAAGCCTACTCTATAATAAAAGAAGCTAAAGCAAATGTACCACAACAAAGTACATAACACATGAGGTGAAGAGTCCCGAGCCTAACACACAGATGGCGTTAGTTTTATTGCATTCACCGCTTTATTCAGTTAGTCAGTTAGTTTTACTTTCACTTCATATTCTACTCATAAGTTTGAGAGTTATTATGCTAAGAGTGACACTATTTTTGTTATGTTCAAAACAATGAATCAAAAACAATTTCGTGTTTTAATTTTACATTGCTTCTTCTTGAAAAATACCGTTCAATCGAAGTAATGGCTTGAAAAAGTGTTATAAGGATTCCGCTTCATCAGAAACAACAATATAATGTCGTTTTGCTGAATTCAAACGTAATCGTAGAGACACCGATAATGCACGCAATGGACGTCCAAATCAGGTAGTCACACCAGAAAATCCATAAAATCGCTTTGAATTAACAAAAAGTGAAGTTGCGTAAGTTAGCTAACATTGTAATGCTCATGATTATGAGCAATGTTTGTCCGTGTTTAAACGTAACAAACCGGAGTGTTTACGTCGATATCTGACAATGGATGAAACATGAATCCATCACTTCACTCCGGAATCAAAACGATCATCATCTGAGTGAACAGCACCTGGTGACAGACCTATTTTGAAGCAATAGATAAATCTTTCTATAAAAGTGGCATTGAAATGTTAGGGCGGCGATGGAATGATTGTGTAGCTCTTGATGGAATGACGTTGAGGAATTGATGTAAGATGTATGAAACACCATTTTCGAATAAAAAAATACCACAAATGAAATATATCACAATCGCTACATTTGCATTCTGACGGAGCGAATAAGCTAGACGAATATTCCAACAAGCAAGTGACAATATAAATAACAACATATAGCAACAACGCTAAAAACTTCGTTGGAATTAACATATAAAATAGACAAGGAACTGGAATTAAAATATAGGGAAACGTATTGGTTAAAATTGCAATTATCAGTACACAATAACTTGATATTAAACAAGCAAGGGTTGAAGCCTATATGGACACATGGAATCCAATTAGAGATGTTCTGTGAAAAATAATATAGATACAACACAAATTTTTCAGAACAAAGTCCTGAGGCAGTACACCCACATACTACAAGACTGATTACTTACACTGGGACCTTCAGGTATGAATATGTCAATATCGAGCTAATACAGAAAACTCCTGGATAACACCAGAACAGGATACAGACTCAAAACATTTGATCTTGTGTACGGTGTAGTGTAGTGTAGTGACGTGCATTAATAAAAAAAAACAGAAACGTTAATACATAAACAATATTACACCAAAAATTAAGATAGGGCCCCGATGGGTTCTCCTAGATATGTATCTAAATTCAAGTTATTATAAAAACAAATTGTAGGTTAATCGGCAACAATATAACAACTTTTTTAAAATTTTTATTTGGTATAGACAACATCTTTCACGAGTAATTTCATAAAAAAAAATCGTGTTCTTTGTAAATGATATGAATAATGTATCAAATCATTATCATGAAGCCCATTATGAAAATTATATAAGAATATCATGACAGTATAAATATTATATATGATATAAAGATTACACTATGCACTTACCGTCTTCTAAAGCGCGTCGAATATCAGACGATTCCAGACTGAGACCTCTGAATACGTCTGGGTTCCTTTTCCTGTAGGCGTAATAATTCTTCACCAATTCGAAACTGTCTTCCAAAATAAAATTCCTGGCGAAAAGGAACTTCTGCAATGTCTTGTCATCTTGCTCGGTATAGTTGCGTATTTCGAAGTCCTCGCTATTTTTCATCACATTCCTCAATGCCTTAATCGCCACATCTCGATCATTCGACGTTATATTCTTGTAATAAGTCTTATTCAAGGTATTGCTGATGATGTCGCTATCCCGCCATCCGTAATCGAACTCAGCCATTGTTAAAACGTCTGAAAATAAAATACTGTTAGGTTTAAAATTGTGAAGATAATATTTATCACTCCGACATTTTACTGGGATTATCTTAATATTATAACACATCAATAAAGTTAAAAAAAAACGACGTAAACGAGATAAAGCTAATTAGTATTTACACAAAGCAATCACCTAGATACACTGAAGTCGTGTATAATTAATAATCCACAAAGCAACTTGGATTGACAGTACCACACTTGCGTTTTCTTTTCCCCAGTATATTCACCTTTATAAATAGTAATTGAGATTTTGCAACTATTAGTTTGAAAAAAAATGACTTTGAAAACTATTAAATAGAACAGTTCTTGCGCAAAAACCAAATAGTACATAGTAGTGTTCCTTTCATGGCCACTCAGATGGAAAAATTACGATTCTGTGTATATATTCCGTAATTTTGAACTATTATATAAATGTTATAAGTAAAATAAAATGTACTAATAAAGTATAAACAGTACAAAAATTGTTATTTTAAAAATGCTAATAGTTTATGAAATACTAATAACTCTAATATTTCGTAATGCTATTAGTAACAAAATTGTTTTAATATAAATATAAAAATTATTCTTAATAAATCTAAAAATAGCTGGTTATGAGACAAAATACAATAATAACATCACATATAAAGCCAATTATGTTGGTATATAGTAGTACAACGAACATAAAAGTAGTCATATATGCAACCAAGTGTGCAGCAATTTAATAATCAAAGCGAGTCCGTTTATTTAAATTGCATTACATCAATTTATTTCAGTTTGCATCATAGTATATTATTATTAAAATATGTAAAATGGGAGAGAAATAATTCCTATGTGGATAATCTTAGTAAGCCGCTACTAATATTTTACGTTCTAAATAAATATATACCACCACTACGACAAAAATTCTGATCACATAATTACACCAAAGAATGCGTCAAACTGAACCGTAACGTGTCGTTGGTAAAATTGTTTTTGTTAAAAATGCAGGTGTATAGAAACGTAGACGATATTGAAAATGTGCTTTGATGGTATAGTATATTTAATTGAATTTTAAACGCGTTTTCATTACCTTAATGTACATATAAGATAAAGTAAAGCACACGAGATGTATAACAGTCTGTCAAGAACTCAAATATTTCATACATATTAATGACACAATTCCACGAGAGTTTAAAAACGTCAATAAACCTTAAACTATTTCAAGGAAGCTTTGCCTAAAAAAACACCGCCCATATAGACCTATACGTTAATTTTTAGGATTTATAACAGATTACAGTGTTACTGTATGTTAAATCGCATCAGATACATTTATAATCAACTACAAGTGGAAGCCCCATTAACAGGCTGTACTTTTCAGTCGAGTTATTTCGTCGAAATGTGAACAAAACTTTATTCAGTGCGTGGAACATGTTTGAATAAGTATCCAGTAAATTGCATTTGCAGGAAATCTCGAATGCTGTGTGAAGCTTATGGCAACATGCTCCATCGATTGCAACTTGTGAACACTGGTTTCGACGTCTTAAAATTGGTGATTTTGACACCAAAAAGAAAGAGGGTTCTGGACAGCTAAAAAAATGGAAAACGAGGATCTGAATTCATTACTCGATCGTTTCCAGTCACTTGAAGAACATGGGAATGATCCAACAGCTTGGACATTTTGTGCCGTATGAATTCACTGGAAAGATGGGAAAAAGTATGAAAAAGGTTGTCGGTGGACAATATTTTGAATAAAATAGATTGTATCGATATTTCACAATAAAGCTTCAAATTAAAAAAAAACATTTAAAACTAATTTATAAGCAAATGTTATTCAATTCACATAAAAACAGCCCATAGAACGTTCTAGTTATAAAAACATCCTGGCAAGTCAATTTAGCATCATGGCAAAGGAATTGTCATTTATGAAATACTGTCCAGAACAAAGGTATATGTAGCAGACTATTAAAAATTTGGACAGGCAGAAGCTTCGCATCATCACTTGAATGGAGAATTTAACGATCAACATCAAAATAGACGCCGAGTGGAATAACAAGGCTTGAAACTAGAAAAGGAAAAAACCAAACACAGATTAATTGAATCGATATCCTAAAAATCTCTAAATACTCTATCCAAGGTTTTTTTTTGTACATACGCCATCAAGATGTTTAATGTATTGCCTGTCGCAATTTGTAAATTCTTTTTTGAATCAGACAATATTTTCCTTCTCTATTTATTCTAGTTAAAAAGAGATACTATGCTATCTGATAAGTCCGAACGTGTAACCGAACTCACCTGTCAATGTCGTCCTGTAGTCAAAGGTACACAAAATTCTTCAAGACAATAGTGATAAGAGATTATAAACCGTCAAATGTTGTTTTAATGCTTTGCTTGTTTCGATAAATTTCAAATCGCTGCTTATTATTACTCTAATTGAAAATTCTGAAGCCAGACAGAATAGACTGCGTCTATAATCAGTTACTTTGAACAGGAACGAGATAATGGAGGCCCCCTCTTGCCAGTAAAATTCGTTAGAGAGGTAGACATTTTCACTGTTAAATATTAATTTGCTGCGATTGTTATTGAAAATATTCTTAAGCGTGTTGCAGCTGCGCTGATTAGTATGGGCACGGTCACTGAAATATGTCAAAAATGAAAAATATGATCTTGAATTCACCAAAAAAAAACCGTCCTCATAATAAGCGAGTGACAAATCAAGATCAGATGAGATTCATGTTAGCTCTATCAGACATTAAATATATGAAGTGTATAAAAACAGTGAGTAATTATTCAATACAAACATACTTTAATATAATAATTTCAAAGGACACTTTGATCCTTCCGGATATTGCTTTTAACGGAATAACATTTTAATAAAAGCGTATAATAAAATGAAGAAGGAATTATTATTTTAATTTATGTATTTAGATGAGACATGGATATTTCAGAATGGGACCAATATATCCAACGGTCACTCATGGCGAGATGATAATAAAACTAGTGTTATGACAACAAAAGTTGTTGGAAAAAAGTTAGTTTTATTAGTCATAACATTTATGATTGAATATTATGATTAAATTTATTACAGATATATTGTACTTTGAGCTTGAAACAGGAATTGTTAATAACAGCTTCGGCAAGCAAGACACATTGAAGAAGAAATTGACCATTGTTAGAATTCTGAACAAATGTTAGATATATTGGAAATTAATAGCTTATTTATTCACTTGAATGGAACTTTCTGAATATGATATGATTGGTGAGTACATAATTAATATATAACAACTCTAGGAAATGATTTTGTAGAGTGTAAAAGATTTATCTGCAGAGATATGTGTGTAATAGTTCAGAAAATACATGAGCATTTGGTTAAACTGTGTCAATAGAGAAAGAATACTAACTGTTTTGCAAATGTGGCTAATGCATTAAGAAGAGTGCCGTGATTAAATCTAGTTTTATCAAGAAAGATTTTTACAGGTAATAACAGAACAATCGAAGGAGAAATACAGTGATATCAATAAATATCTTTAAATCTTTAAATATCTTTAAAATGAAACACTGTACTGAAGGGCACATAAGTAAGCGTAAAAGGTAAATATGCTCTCTAATGAAAGTTAAATATGTTACTTGGATATATAATAGTTAATTAGGTGGATTAGGCCTCAGTTTTAAGTCCTTCGATAATATATGCATTAGTTTTACTGTAATTGAATTATTTGAATTACTTTATTTAGATTAGAATTTTGTTGTATGTCAAAGCCAAACTGAACTAAAACACAGAGTTGATATTGCGTATTGTTGATATCATGGCAACATTTCGACGTTTTGTCGTCACAAATTCAGATGACGTATGTAGAAAATAACTTTGGATAGACTGTATATAAGTTTTGTTTATATGTAATAAAAATTTGTAAATGTAATTATGATTCAATGAAAGTAACGGTTGTTTATTATTCAGTCATTGATTGTCAAATGAGTGTTCTTTAATGTAAATGTTACGCTCAGTGCATCCATTTTAATGCAGACGTTCTGGTCTTTCAAACTCTTCAATGTTTGCTGCCCAAATTCGAATAGACCGGATTGGTAAACAATCAGCCAACAAAGATACATAAAAAACGCAGGACATATAATATTCAAATATATATATATATATATATATATATATATATATATATATATATATATATATATATATATATATATATATATACATTAAAAAAACATTACCATCATATTCACTATATAGATTATGTATTATTTCAATTATATATAGTTCAATATAAAATTATAGTGTAAAGTACGTATTTGAAAGCGTTCTAACTTTCAAGGTATTATAAACGCTAAATAAATTTAATCGCGATAAGTGCAAGCGATAAATATAGCGATTCAGGTTAAAAACTGAACAACAAATATTTTTTATTTGTACTAATTGTGATAAAAAACATTACGGCGAAGCTTTGTTTACCTGCGATATTAAAGATAATATTAATAAAATATAATTGTGAGTTTTTTATACATAAAGGTCAAAGCTTTGTAAAAACAAAGATTAACATCCCCGTAACGCAACGTATCAATGTTTCGCTAGTCATGGAGCATATTAACTCAACCTGAAATTATATATTAAGTTGCATTAAGTTGCGATTACAAAAAGCACTACATTCTAGTATCCTTTTTTCCATCAAAGGACTATCATTAGAGTCCATAAATTTCGTTTATATATATCGCTTTTTTTCGATTGTCCAGTTATAATTAATAAATTATTACTATTAGAGCAATAGCATTATCAAGAACTAATTTTTCTAAGCAATATAATTAATATTATAATACAAGACGTGAAGGTTCGGATAGATAACATTATTTTCAAGAGATCCAATTCGAACACAGATATGACTAAAATTAAATAATGAAAATCTATACGGAAATTCTAGATTTTAAATAGGCGTAAGGAATTTTGTAGTTTACGTTTTCCTAAGGTTAACTCTAACCACAGACTTGACTTTAGACCCAATGATGGATCAGTTCTTTACAAAATCTTTATAACTTAACCCTATTGAGAAATAAAATATGGGAATCAACAGAAGTTATTGCATCTGTTTCTCCAAGATAGGAACTATGCAATTTAATTTCGTTAGCACACTCCCGAAGTATTAAAATAAAATTTGCAATTCCCTTAAAAATAACAAGGAGTAAGTGCAAATACACGTCTCCAGTTGAAGGAATATCCATAGTAGGTCTCCTTACAGATCCTATAGAACATATAGGATTTTATTAATGTAAAAATGGAATCATTTTCATTTTTGATAAGCAGATTGTTAGAGATTACAAATTTTATGCCGTAAAAATAATAAAAATATAACTTTTAGTACATTCCTATACAAATTGATATAATTTTGGTAATGAATATATTCTAGCCACAAGGGAAGATGTCAAAGCTACACCCTAACCTCTAAATAATTACCAATAGTTCAAAAAGAAAACAATGAAATGAGAAAAAACCTGATTATAAGCATTAAAGGCGAAAAGCTGAATGTTCAAACCTAAGGAAAGCTACGTGGAAAATCCTAAATCTGTTCACCGAATGTGACTACTTGCCAGCCCAAAAAATAAACTGCTACAGGTAACATACAATTCAATAAAGCCGAGGGTATATTTGTGGAATCACTATTTTCAAACAAATTTCAAAGAAAATTTTTGGGTGTTAAATCAAGAGTAATTAAACTAAAATAGATCCCTGTTGTATCTACTTTACACTATTTTTGATTCAACTATTTTTTTGTATGTTAATAGATGTTATAAAATTCGAGTTTGATAATTCGACATTAATTAATATAATTAGATAGTTAATTGTAGTAAAACTAATTAAAATATAATTATCAATTATATCCTCAACAATTAAAAATGTGACCTATTTTTAACCGACTTCGAAAAAGGAGGAGGTTCTATGTTCGGCTATATATATATATATACATACATATATATATATATATATATATATATATATATATATATATATATGTATATATATATATATATATATATATATATATATATTTCTTTTTTTTATGTATGTTTGCAGATTTCTCCGTCTATGAGTGTCGATTTTCAAAATTATTTTTCTTTCGAAAGAGAGCACTTCAAGGTGGTTACATTGAAACCAAATGAGGGTCTATTAGTGGGGGAAGGGGGGAGGTGTTAAATCGAGGGAAACGCTTAATTTATGACGGAAAATCGAAAGTCGTTCAGTGTAAAAGCCATCCAGTGTGCTTTTTAAGCACTAATTGTAGCATATAACCTCGTAGAAATATTGTAGAAACCTTCTTCTATGGTGTAATGATTAAAGCTCCCAAACGGAGGTTCCCGCGGGTTCGTTCCCCGGCGTGGAACTTTTTGTTGTTGCTTAGTTAGAACATTCGTCAAATTATGTAAATTAGGTAGCGGACCTCGGGGTCTGACGCGCTCCTTAATTCCTATTTTCACTCATACTTTGCTTGGCTGCACCTTTACTTATACTAAATAAATATACTTATATTAAATAAAATAACTGGGTGATTTGTTGTGTAAATATTGAACACTAAAAAGAGAACTACCACCAATTGATCACTTTGCAGTCGCTGCCGAGCCCAAAAAATACAAAAATAATAATAAAATTTTGTTACATATACAAAAAATTAAATTACCAACAAAAGAAATCTAAATTAATATAACTTTGGTGCAAAACGACGAAGAAGAAAGCGGCACCGACTTCAAAGTAGTCAGTTGATAGTAGTTAAAATAATATTGTAAAAAGATAAATAGGTTTAGGTAGGTATTAAGCTAAATTGTGTGTATATAGTAGAATCTAAAATACGTGTAGTAGATAAATTAAATAAGGTTTTTGTTTATTTTTATTTAGTTATTACAACAATTATTATGTACATATTTTATTTTAATTCTTTTTCTGTTAAAAATCTAAGTTTGATTATTTTTTAAATTTTAGTGAGTTCCTTATTTATTTTTTGAAGCCGGTTCAATTTTTTAGAATTTAAATAAGTAAATAAGTAATAATATTTTTAAAAAACTGAAATAAAATTTTTATTCGGATAAAATTTAGCGAAAATTTCTATCCTATTAATAATAATATTATAACATAAATCAATAATATAAATTTTCTTTTCAAACACATTATATCTATCTAAAAAATAAATAAGTTTCTGCTGAAGCTAAAAGAGATTTAACTGATTCTTTAAAAAACTCATGTTGCATTCGAGTTCAATTTAAAAATTATAATACTATAAAAGGAGTACATAGACAGTGATTATAAAGAGACAACGACCTCAAACAGCTATTAGATCGACTGGCATTGTCAATGCCAAACCAATCGAAAATGTTTGGTTTCTGATGACGTTCAGAAAAGATCAGCCGTTAAAGAACTTAGAGACAAACGAATATCGAGGTCATTAGCTGAGAATGTCACTACAAAAAACGTTGAAAGTGGCCGTTTCTCAACCATTTGTCATAAGAAGCCGAATGATTAGTAGTAAATTATCGTATCTTTTTTAAGTAAATTGTTTTGAATTAAGAACAATTTTATTAACCTTATCACACCTGCATCTAACTAACTCATAAATTTTAATTTTAGCCAGATCGTCACCATACTCTTGTAATTATAGTAAAATAATAAAATATTTCATTGTGATATAATAATCATCTCTGAATAAAACAACTAAATTGTTGAATTTCATATATTCATTATTTTGATATTATCTTGAATATTGTGATTTTTATTACATTATGTTTTTATTAGCAACAGTAACAGGTAAACAAATATGGCCGACCCTATTAAAATTTAACATTTATAATCCTATAATTAGTACTTGTCTAGCATACTTATTACATAAAACATGATAAAAATAGATGGTAAAATTTATTTTTCCTTTACCAAAAAAAAATTGTGTAAATTTATTACAATAAATTTAAAAATTCGTTATAAATTAAAAAGAAAATATGAATAAAAATTATTATTTCATTTAGTTTTTTCATTTACTTATATTTGTATGGTTATGAATTATTTTAATACTCGAAAAAATGAATTACACTGAGGTGAATTAAGTACATTAACTAAAGTGGCCGTTTCTCAACCATTTGTCATAAGAAGCCGAATGATTAGTAGTAAATTATCGTATCTTTTTTAAGTAAATTGTTTTGAATTAAGAACAATTTTATTAACTTTATCACACCTGCATCTAACTAACTCATAAATTTTAATTTTAGCCAGATCGTCACCATACTCTTGTAATTATAGTAAAATAATAAAATATTTCATTGTGATATAATAATCATCTCTGAATAAAACAACTAAATTATTGAATTTCATATATTCATTATTTTGATATTATCTTGAATATTGTGATTTTTATTACATTATGTTTTTATTAGCAACAGTAACAGGTAAACAAATATGGCCGACCCTATTAAAATTTAACATTTATAATCCTATAATTAGTACTTGTCTAGCATACTTATTACATAAAACATGATAAAAATAGATGGTAAAATTTATTTTTCCTTTACCAAAAAAAAATTGTGTAAATTTATTACAATAAATTTAAAAATTCGTTATAAATTAAAAATAAAATATGAATAAAAATTATTATTTCATTTAGTTTTTTCATTTACTTATATTTGTATGGTTATGAATTATTTTAATACTCGAAAAAATGAATTACACTGAGGTGAATTAAGTACATTAACTAAAGTGGGTATAACATGAAACGCTTTACTATTATTTTCCACAAGTCTAGCAAGTAGAACAACAACAATTCCTTCTATCTAAATCTAAATATTTGACAATGTCATAAGTTTTCACTGTTCGATAACATATAGCATTACTTGTAAAAATATAGCATTTAGAATATCGAATATTGTTCTTGAAAAAATATATTGTATCTAAAAATTACTCAATTTTAATTTTATATTAATATTTAATTCGATATTTAAAAAAAACTATATATCTTGTCTCTACTGCTGATATCCCAACAACAAAAGAACTAGTACTTGAAACATTTGTTAACGACACAGTTGTTATTATGGAATAAGATATACCTCTGCTCAAGATTGTAGAAGAGGTGAGAGTTAACAAGATCTACAAATGCACTAAAACCTAAAACCTAATTATGTTACTTTACGGATGCCCGATTCATTAAGCAGAATCAACCAAATACCTGAGTATCCATTTTGGTGTTAAGTTAAATTGCACGATGACCTCGAAATCTAATGGATTTACGAATTTATCCAAGATTCCGCCTTATAACATGAATAAAGAATATAAAATCATAGCAACGTTAATTTGGGGAATATGTACTGATGTATTAATTTATACTCGTCTTGCTTGTGCATTCATGCAAGTACAACAAACAGTAGTAATATATTAATTTATAAATTAAGATTGTACTAAGCATATCTAATGTAAATTTAATTATCAAAAAAATTGTATACCTAATCATGGAACGCTCAAAATTGCCGTTTCCTATTTTATGAGTAAAAAAATATAATAAATCTGCTGTGGAAGCCCATGACAGCAGGTTTTATAAGCTTATGATGATGTTACTTCGTCATGTCTCTATTGTTGGTTTTGTGCAAAGAACGGCTTGGATGACCAAAAAAGCTTCAGGAGAATGAACTACAAAATTTAAGACAGACAGCTCAGACTGCCAATCTCATATATTTTAGCAGACGATGAATCTACTATTTCCAGACATTTACATGCAAAAGAAAAGACCGGAAAGGAGGCAAAAGCCCACCAACATCGCTGTTTCATTGGTTACTGGACAAAAAGAAGAGCTTTCTCTGGTATATTGTGATAGGCGATGAAGAGCGCAAAAAGTCATTGGTTAATTCAGGAGAGGCATCTTCATCGACACCAAAACAAAATATGCATGGCCATAAAATCTTACTGTGTATATAGCGGGATTAGCGGGGTGTAGTGTAATTACGAGCTACTAAAACCAAATGAAACTGTTAGTGCTGATGTTTGCCAACGTCAATTGACGTATGCGTATTAACGTTCGTATTAACATACGTAATAGAATGAAAGAAATATAATTCTTGCATGACAATACATATTGCAAGAGATGCACTGTTGCAGCGCGAAAGGAATGTTTTGACAGATTCAGCATACTCGCCAGATATAGCGCCTTCTAATTACTATTTGTTCAGATCGATGCAGCATAACTTAACTGAAACGTGGTTGCTGTTGAGAGGAAGAAGTAGTGCAAAAATGGATCACTAATAAACCAGAAAGATGGGAAAATTAAGAAAATGTTGAAGAATAACTATATATATAAGTGAAAAAATTATCATAATACCTACAAGCAACTAATAGTTTAATGTGCTTTTGCTTTATTATAATAAAACAACTTTTCAACGGCAAATTTTCAGCAAAGAAAAAGGTATTTATTACTTACTCAACAAAGTTTCTGTGCTTTAAATATTGATTGATTTTAAGAATTTTATGTGAAAATCTCTTAGGAAATTTAGAAAATTTCTTAGGCTTTACTTGAGGAACAACACAAGAAAAAACACGTGGAATCATTAAAAGTTGATTTAAACCAATAAAATTGAATACTAAATGAGCTGGAATCATTGAAATTGATGAAATAAGAGAGCATATCCGAGGCATTGCCTTAGCGCCAGAAAAGAAGTCACTTTTGCGTTATATATCACTGGTAATTTAAAGTGGATATATCAATCCAAACACAAACGTCATATGACTAGCTTAGTATATCAATAAAATCGACGAAATGGGGAATGTTAATTAATTAAATTAAACAATAATAACAATAACCATTAAAATAAACAGTTATATTTAATAACTAAAATTACTAAAAATTGGTATATGTTTTAAATTATGTAAAAAAAAATGATCGATTAAGATCATAATCAAAAAAAAATGCAAATAAATTTTATTGAATTAAAACCGATTATTAGGACTTAATTTGAATACATTTTGAAACAGTAAAATAAATATTTTACTGTTTTAAATTAAGTGTAAAACCTTAGAACCTTAGAAAAATAAGTTTTTTGGTTAGTGATAGTTGCATCGTTATTTTAAAATAAAAATATATAAAAACAATGTTCCATTACACTTCAGTAGATGGAAATACGTAATCAGTCTTTGTTGAGAAAGGATGTGAATCCTTATGTTAATATTATTGACAGTAAGTCTATTTAATGTTTTAAAGTATTAAGTAACTTCCTTCCTGCAATTTGTTCATTGTTTTAGCCTCGTAGAATGATTTAAAAATAAATTTAAACTTACATGAGATTTACACCTACATAGGATTTAAATACGAACAAATTGAAATTAACTATTAAAAACATGTGTATTATTATCAATAAATTTTCGCCTATTACCTTGGCAATATATCTAAATGCTGATTAGATATGATCAATTGATAAAATTGCCAAATAATATTGTCGTAACGTTATGAAGAGACAACATCTGTTCGTAACAGGTTTTTGTTCGATATTAACAAAAAGAAAAGTAATCCATCTACTGTCGGTTACCTCGAAATAGATGCAGAAATTAGAATGAAAGTTAACACGAACCATCATCCACTTACCTCTGGTAATTTTAGTTGTCAACACTGCTAAACATCACTGAAAAAATCCGATGGTATAAAATTGGCGTAGGAACCGCAACAGTACGATTATTGACAATTGGGTTTAGTCAAATGACTCACAAAACTTTAATCTTTTGACGGCTGCAAGCGTAATACAACTACAACTTTACAGGTAAACTCGAATAATGTAGTAACGATAACGTATGGGTACTACCTGATGGTGGGGGAAATTACTCAGTGCTGATTAATGTTAGCCCAAAAAACGATTATCATGGTAACATATCCGTTTAAAATCCACGCAATGTGAGTTATATTTGATTTTTTTTGTTTAATTTTTTTATTATATAATATACAAGAGGAGAGATATTTCTATTGTTGAGCTTTCATGCTTTTTGATTGATTATTTATCAATAAATATATATTCTAGTAATTTAAGTCACTGTTACTATCAATATTCTCGAAAATTAGTTTGTGCTAATTACCATTTAATGAGATTGACGTATTTCCGCATTTTTCTTCATGAACTTATACGTGTTTTTATTATTTATTAGAGTTATATAACAAATATATCAAGTATACATAATGTTTGAAAATAGTGATAGTAGGTCTTATCAATTAAATTATAAAGTGTATGAATGAATATTGACGGTTTATTTGTAACCTTGAAACTTTTTCGGGGAAAATTGCACTATATTTTTCATATACCTTTGATATAAGTTTCACATACGAATTTTGTCGCATGTAAATTCATATTGTTTAGCGTCTTCAAACTGTATGGTTGTCATTCTTGTCGCTTATGTCAAAATCGCCACTGTAAAAATGCGATGTTTTTATTAATGGACTATAATCGTTGTGTGTCTCATGTAGCATTTGATAATCGTGGTTGGTACATAAAATTGATTTTACTTGAGTAATATTGATTTTAGGGAGAAATATTTGATACGTATTTTTAGTAAATACTTCAAAACTCATTTGTACTGCTTATCGTAATAAAATAAATACATTTTAATAGAAATATTACACATTTTTACAATTTTCTTCAATCTCTATAAGATCTAAATAAAGTATTAATTGCTTTATCTTCTGATTTTTTTAAGCAGATCTTGTTCTAATACCATGAAATATTTTAGTTTCACAATGCCAGGACTTCATCTGTAACGTTTTTCTTAATATCTTGCTTTTATTTTAAATCATAATAAAATAATTTCATACAGGTAGAAACTCAAAATAATTAATAAAATTATTAAAAATAATTGAAATTATTAAAATAGTTAACTAAAACAGGAACGGTGTAAAACGAATCAATTAGATAGCCTCATAAAAGGTCAATTGAAAAGACCCCGGCATGACATAGTAAAACACATTTCTTTGGCAAAATTAAGTTTTTTTTTTTGGTTTTGATAGTGCTTCATTTTTCAAGGTGGTCAAGGAAAATCATTCCATGCGCATCCCAAAATACAGACGCCATAACCTTGCCAGCCGACTGTTGCGTTTTCCCACGCTGTGGAGCGGGTTCATAGTGTACAGTCCACTCGGATGACTGTCGATTAGACTTCGGAGTGAAATGATGGAGCCATTGTCCCATATCAACGCAAAAACTCCGGTTTACTACGCTTGATCATCTTCAAACACTGCTCCGAATCATCAACTCCACGACCACGACGGTGCTCATTTCACCACGTCTAAACTTTCAATTCAAAATGTTATAATTCACAAACTAATGATCCGACAGCTGTCAAATTTATACACGAATCTTTTGAGGATTGGGGCTAACTAAAAAACCTATGGATTTAATTGTAGTAGCGTCATCTATGTGTCAGGTCGGGGACTTTTCAATTGACCTGTTAGTGCAATTTTTTTCTAAAGTCAAATTTAAATATTGACAAAACAACAGAAATGCTAGCAACTTAGAATACTTTCAATTACATGTTTGTGACTCTTTAAGTTTTTACAAGCAACGAGGCGTTATTCCAGATATTAGATCAGACTTCGTTTATTAAATAAAATAACATTTTTTAAGGCACATAAAAAAAAAATTTTTTGCTACGTTCTTCTAATTAATATCATCATGTTAACTAGAAAATTAATCTCCTGATTAAGAATATGTTCCACGAAATTCTTACTCATACATTTTCACAGATAACATATATGTGATTGTACAAAATTCAATTTAAATATTATATCGAGAATAATATTAAGCTTGTTAAATTAATGAATGGAAATGTTTATTCCTGATAATTTTGGTGTACTATAAGGTTACCTTATTTTATAATGCTACTGAAATATTCTTATTATTTAATGATTGTTGTCCTATTCCAGACAATTTAACTTATAAAAAACATAATCATCTAAAATGCCGATTTGCCAGCCGTTTTTTAACCTAATTTAGCACACATTCTTGATTATTCTGTCTCTAATAGTTGGCTTTAACTGCATCAGTTGTGTTTATTGTTTGTCTATCACCTGTCCTTAATAGATCCTCATAAAAATAATCTAAGGCGACAACATGTTAACTAGTGAATATATCCAAAATAATATCTACTCCTGATTGAGTATATATCAACTTATTTCGATTGGAATCGATAATCTCAGATTAAATATGAGACACAGATGGAGAAAATTACACAATCAAAATTGGATCACATTCTTGATTGTACTAAAAATGTATAATTTTATAGAATTGATTATATAGTTTAGAGGGGGTTTATATTTGGCAATATTGAAAACGATATTTTAGATTATATATTTTATTAAAATATAATCGATTATGCCCAAAACTACTGATAACACAGTTATCTGAAAAATAAATTGCCACAAAAATCAAGCACACTTTGTTCACAAGAAAAATTAATGAGTAACTAAGAAGTCAAAAAAATAAAACGGTTTTTATTGATGAGTATACTGATGACTTAGTTCCTAGATAGATATTCTAAAAACATCTTCTAACACTAATTTTTAAAAAATGCATTTGAAGCTACAGAGCACCGTTCACAATTCAGAAGAATAGTACAAAACAATTATAATAGTATATCTCGGTAAATTGCAACAAATTTTTATGACACATTAGGTACTATAAAGTATATAATATAATCTAAAGTTACATTTTGTACGACATAATTTAAGTGCTAATAAGATTTTTTGTGTCTGCGTTGTGTCCTCTGAATTCATTTCAGTCATTATGACATTTTAAACACTTATATGTTCTAGTCTTTTAATTAGAAATTTGAAAAGTTCGATTTTTTTATACTTTCAAAACTTAATCCTATAAGTATATATTCCTTAGAGGAATTTTCCAAATCTAAATTATTATATAAAGATATAGCCGTTTTAGTAACGTAGCATCTAACTTTAAACGCGTTATGGAAATATATAGAAGTATTTGATTTAATCAGATCTAGTTATTAATTAATTAGAAATATAAAATTATTATACATTTATTTTATTAATATTAATAAGACATTTTAATAGTAAATTTAATTGTAATAATTCGAGAGCCGATTTTAATAGAATTTCGCTTGTACAAATGTTATTTTTTTAGAATGCATTAACGGTAACTACGATGATGACTCTACCATTACTGATGTTATCATTCAATTTCTATTGTTCTTTTGGGATTGTTTAAGTCAAAACTAACACATCCGACTAATTCGAAATAATATATTAAATATACCGCACGTGAGCACGTACATGATACAGTGTAAATAATTTAATACATCGATAAATATAGTGGTATGGTTATTATTAACATGTTTTAATTATTTGAATTTTAAAATTCTTTCTTGTAATTAAATTCAATTTTGTTAAAAATATTATCAGTTAAGTTCAATTTAGTGTTAAATAACATCGAATTTTTGTCTTTTTTAATTTATTTGCTAAATATCTATTTTGCAGGAAAACATATATTTTCAATAAGATAATCAACTTTGTCAAACAAAAAAAATATTTGCTTCTTTAATTTGAAGTAATTGAAATGTAAGTAACTTATGTGCGAGAAGTTGTTTATAAACTGTTAAGTTTAATAGCGGTGAATTTACGAACGCAAAAGGACTGAAATATATATAGACACGGAACTGGAAACTCAAACTAAGTGAAACCACTACACAAGGTATGTATTGAAATCAATGTGTTTAAATCTGATATAAAAAACAATTATTTTAGGAGCAGAGACATGATTAAGTAATTCGCAACATCAAAACATTCATATAA
Source organism: Rhynchophorus ferrugineus (assembly GCF_030347505.1). Taxonomy (NCBI): domain Eukaryota; kingdom Metazoa; phylum Arthropoda; class Insecta; order Coleoptera; family Curculionidae; genus Rhynchophorus; species Rhynchophorus ferrugineus. The sequence goes on from NW_027472580.1 coordinate 52,352,676, forward strand.
TTTTCACGTGTTACAATACCTCAGTGAGCACCACATTAAGATAGTATTATATATGGATCCATAATACATAGATTGTCTGCAAACATTTAATAAAAACAGAAGTTACTTAATTACACTTTTAATAATATAATATTGCATTAGTAATGAGCACAAACTTGCAATGATATTATCTGAAATAATACGCTGGACACAATTTCAGAATTTTTTGTATTACATAAATGTCTTGATATAACGAAGAAAAAGACAAACAAGAAAATATAGAAACATTATCATATAATCTATATTTTCTTTTATTTGTTGTTTAATATACGTCTTTTAAACAGCTGTTTCATAAACAATAAAAATCAACCCATGCACTAATTTCTACCTAGCATAATAGATCCTGGATCAATTATTCAAATACTCAAACCAAATAATAATTTACACTTTAACAGTTTATCGAATCATGCCAAAAAAGCCACAAACATTATAAAAATTGACAACAACCCAAAGAAAGCAACGGAGCACTCCATAATCAGAGAAGTGTTACAAAATCCACCAAGAAATGGAATTTACTAACTAAAGGAAACTTATTAACTAAAGCAAACTCTAGATGTTTAGGAATCGGCTGATGATATCAAAAAAAGACAAACTTCTAAATGAACTAAAATCTTACATACCTAAGGTATATGAATAACTCATATAGGAAATATTAAAACAAATTATAGAAAGAAAAATGTAATATCTTCTTATCACTATGGTTTTATGAACAAATGTTCAACAATTTGGCTATGTTCTTAGATATAGATCAAGACTTCGACATGAGGTATACTGGCATGGACACGAAATGACTTCAGAACTTCAGAAAACTTCAGAAAATATTGCCAGAGAAACACACTGAACTTCTACCATCAGTTTAGAGTCAAAAAAGAGGAATCCCATTCTACAATGAAATAAGCTAAGCAGGTGTATCAAAGAGAGTATTGGAGTACGTTGATTTTTACCTTAAAGGTATGATATATCAAAAATAAATGTAACATATAGCCATTGCTACATTTACTAATGATATTGAGTTACTTAATGGAGATAACTGAGAAAAAACAGACATTACAACAGGCGAGTGGAGCAATATAAATAAATGGACCAATACTTCAAATTCCATCAAAGCAAATTGGTGTATTTAGAATTTACATATAATCTAACTGTACTTACAACAATAACAAATAATAATACCTCCCCATATAGCTATATGCATTGCAGCTACAATGCAAGTATTTTGACATAAATCTCGACGCAAAATTATTTTGGAAGGAGGACATTAAAAAGAATAGAAAATAAGGGAATCAGACTTTAAGTATAAAAAATAGTATTGGTTAATTGGAAGAATAACTCCATATAGTTAATAAATTGTTATATAGGCAAATTCTAAAATCTAAAGAATTCAGTTAGTGATAAGTTCCGCGAAAAGTAATACAAATAAAATACAATTTTTTCAGAAAAAATCAGTAAGAAGTATTGTGGTTGTACCTGGATACTATAATACTGATGCTTAAGCTATCAACTGTTAATCAGGAAATAAAAAATATTTCAAGCACACATAAGGAAAGACTTTACTCTCATGTTAATACCAAAGTATTACAATTCTTAGTAATAATTAAGCAGCACAGATTTAAAAGTGTCAAACCATCTGATCTTGTAGTGTATTTGACAGATACAGGATACATGAACATTATTAGTATAGAGACTAATTAAAAATCTATAGAGACTATACTAATGCATTGTCCTAAATATATACCTATTGTAAAAAAGTGTAAAAAGTCGACAAAAACTAGTAACAACGTATTAATAAAAAAGTATTCTGAAGAACGAGTATGTGTTATGGTATCTATTTGTGATATGACATCCATTAGTACCCAAAACAGGAAGTGATTAAAAATAAGAAAGAGAAGTCAAGAAAACAAAAAACTAGGTGAAAATCCAATGATATACTAAAAAGATTAAAGTCATTAGAACTTATGTTATCATAATGACTACGAAATTAATATTTCAACAAACTACAAATTTAATGATATACCTATAAGTGTTATTTAAATTATCAGTTGAATGTTTGTTAATAATATTTGTACCCATTACTTTCCCCATCGATTTTACCAATGGTTTGGAGTGGGGTGGACGATGGTAGCCAACGAGTGGGACTGGTAAGTCATGATATAAACCGGTAAACCGTACGTCGAATTTCAGTTCGTAACGTTGTTAATTAAGCTACCTGGTTATTTTCATCCGTACGTCTGGACTAAGTTCGCATAGACTCCATGATCGGACACCATGATTCCTACAGTGGTACCGAAAGTCTAGTCCAGCGGTCTGCTTCCTTTGTAATTATAGAAGGCACATATGGGATCACGTTTAACTTACAGGGTTATCTTTGACTCATTAACGTTCGTTAATAAAGTTAATTAGTGCGTTTTTCAAAATCAATTAACATAAAAAACGACATAATTAATGCATTTATTTAGACATGAAGAAAATACTTGTTTCATTCAATTAGACATATAATCAGCCAATGCTTTGATGTGCTGTTGTTATTTGTAATGCTGGTTAAATTAATAAAAAACCTTAATACTTGCTCGTTAATAATTAATTATTATTGCCATAATTATAATAACTGTTTAAGTAATTATTTTTAACAAATAATTTAAACTGAATAAAGAAAATATATAATGTATTACATATAAGAGTGACCTTTTATATTTCGATATTAGATGGGTGCCATCAGCAATGATATAAGTTTTTTAATAATAATACTGGTAGGGCATACAAAGAGTAGATAGAAATAATATTTTCGCTAATTTTAACACATGCACGTTAATTTACTTTATAACGTATGATGATCCCAAAACTAAGAAAACCATCAGGTAAACTAAAATCTTACAAGTATTCTAAAATATCATACTGAAATTGTTTAACTAAGTTATAGAAAGAAAAAATCTAATACTTCAGCTCATCAGTTTTATGAACAAATATTAAACAATTGCCCAAGTCTTTGACAAGGTTTGGAATACTAAATCAAAACAAAATAATGAAATAAAATGTTCAGGATCAAACAAGAGGAATCTTATACTAGAGTGTATTGGGAACAATTATTTACCTGATTTGCACATGTGATATACCACAAATGGAAAATATCGCCATAGATGATGATACTGGTATTCTTATTGATAGGGATAACGGTAAAGAAATCACCAGAAAGTTACAACAGTCGAGCAATAGTAACTGCGATGCAAAACCCCTTTGCTCATTCGAACGATAAAAGATATCCATTGGGAGGATAATATTAAATATTAAAAATAATGGAAATGATCTTAAATATAGATATGATTACTTACACTAAAACCTTCTGATATCGACAGTTAAGAAATTAAGAGAATCGCAAGGGACCCCACTCAATCAGCATGACATAGACTCAAAATAATCAAGCCTTTTGATCTTGTACAGTAATAAAGTCTATTTACAACAAAAAACGTAGTGTCAATTAATATATGAACAATGTTACTATAGACAGATAATATATAATAATATAGTATACAAATAGCATGCAATATCATTCAGCTGCTGCATAAGTTATTAGAATGAACCCATTTAGACCCCTCATTGGATGACTAGATCATTTTTAAAAGCAAGTGGAAGCTTTTCCTGTACTGGCACGCGTTATTAATGATATCTTCCTGATATCTGATTATGTTGTTAACGCGGATAAAATGCATGAATCATTATATATAAAAAATTATATCTATGGAATACAAGAAATACCTTTTCTATTTTTAAGAGATCCATATTATATTTTAATATAACAGGTCAATTGAAAAGTCCCCACCCTGACACATAGATGGCGTTATTGGAATTAAATTCATATGTTTTTAGTTAGCCCTAACCCTCAAAAGATACGTGTATAAAATTGACAGCTGTCGGATTATTGAGATTTGTGAACGCAGGAGGCGCCCAAAAGAGGTTGTTACCAACGAAAACATTAATAAAATCCACAAAATGATTTTGAATGACCGTAAATTGAAACGGAATGAAATAGCAGACACTCTAAAGATATCAACTGAACGTGTACATCATATCATTTAAGAATATTTGGATATGATAAAGCTCTGTGCAAAATGGGTGCCGCGCGAGCTCACTTTTGACCAAAAATAACGACGAGTTGATGATTCGGAGCAGTGTTTGAAGATGATAAAGCGTAATAAACCCGAGTTTTTGCATCGATATGTGACAACGCATGAAACATGTCTCTATCATTTCACTCCAAAGTCCAATCGACCGTCATCCGAGTGGACTGCACACGATGAACCCGCTTCAAAGCGTGGGAAAACGCAACAATCGGCTGGCAAGGTTATGGAGTCTGTATTTTGGGATGCGCATGGAATAATTTTCATTGACTACCTTGAAAAAGAAAGGACAATCAACAGCGACTATTATATAGCGTTATTGGACCGTTTGAAGGACGAAATCGCCGCATTTGAAGAAAAAGAAAGTTCTGTTTCACCAAGACAATGCACCGTGTCACAGGTCAGTGAAAACGATGGCAAAAATCCATGAATTGGGCTTCGAATAGCTTCCTCATCCACCGTATTCTCCAGATCTGCCCCCCAGCGACTATTTCCTGTTCTCAGATCTCAAAACAATGCTCGCTGGGAAGACATTTTCGTCAAATGAAGAGGTGATCTACGAAACTGAGGCCTATTTTTAAGCAAAGAACAAATCGTACTACCAAAATGGTATCGAAAAGTTTGATAGTCCTATAATCAGTGTCTCACCCTTGAAGGGAATTATGTTGAATAAAAAAACTAATTTTGCCAAAGAAACTGTTTTACTGTAGTAGGCCGGGGACTTTTCAATTGACCTGTTAGTGTGGGCTATCTTTAGGTTTTTCCTTAAAGAACTTTTATAGTGTTATCTTAAGATTGTCAATATGTATTTAGCCTTATTGCATTAAGAATAAATTATACATAAAAAATATACACCACATTAACAAATATTATAGGGAAGATTTTTATTTTCTATAAAGAACGTTGTTTATTCAGTTACATTATTGTTTCCACCTTCAACATATTCAAAATAATAGTGCTTCGTCCAATCACCAACACTAAATCTCGTTTTTGAGTTAATATTGAACTCTTTTGGCGATTTTTATTTAATTTCATCTATGATTCTTATATAGGGACGGTCTTTTATTTTGGAAATGGAAAAATTATGGCCTGTATGGAATGTTAATTGGATTAATTGGCAATACGCTTGAATTTTAATATAATCATTATACTCGTATTATAGTTATATTTTATTATTACATACTCACGACGTGATATACAATATGGCTCTTTGAAATGTTTAAGCGTTCGAAGATATTATAAGAAATAAATTTTAGAAACTATAATCGAGCCGCATCATATAAAGTAAATATTTTTACTTAATATCAAACTTGCATTCATATAAATCAATTTTAGTACCTCTTTTCCGCAAACACCAGTTTATTCTAGTAATGCGGAAAAATAGAATTTAATATTTTAATTAGCTATCGACCTTTGTTTTCGAATCATTAATTTAATCCATAGACTTTTGTTTGTTAAAAAAAAGACGTTAAAAAAGGTTGCAAAAAGTTCTCAAAAACGATTTCTGAATTTTAATAATCGATTACATTAATGAATATAAAATATAAATATTAAGTATTTTTTGAAGAATAGTTGTATTAGACTTAATGAAATTGGAATTAGTTATAAGTGAAACAGAATAAATTCAAGATTAATAAAATAAAACGATCAAGATAAATAAGAACAAAGTGTGGTAAATAATAAGATACAAAAACTCAGTTCATTAAAACGAAGTAAAATGAAATAAAATAGAAGATATACATATAAATTAACAATCGAATTCAACACTTGTGGAGAATATAACCGAGTGAGACTGAGAATTGGATGTAATATGTTTTCAAGTAGTAACAGTTTCGATACAAACACACAAAACTAAGGCAAGGGAAACTATATTCTCATACCAATCTATTGGAATTACGCAATCTCGACATTATTTGATGGTATATTCGTATTTTACTAATAGCATATTGTCTTGTATTACGGACTTCCTATTTATACGTTTCTTTTGACCATTGTGCATATTTTCTTCATTATAAATTCACATACCGTTTTACTACTTCCGTCGGTCATCAGCAATCGTGTCGCAAGCACATCCATATTTCTTTTAATTAACCACCAGCACAACAATACTTTTTATTGTTTTGAAAATAGTATACCATTACGGAAATAGAAATCGCTTATGAACAACAATGCAGAGAACAGAAAAACGTAATTAGCCAAATACTAATTCAAAATGAAGATAACAGGAGGGAAAATAGACATTTACAAAACGTTAATGGACTGATAAGTTCTGGTTATTTGTTGTTAATTTTTTATTTGTATTACATCAATTAAATTTCTAATTTTTTTATATTAACAGCGATATTCGATATAATCAGTGCTTATTATTATTTTTTTGGTAACATCTTTATTATGTATGCTTAGTAGAATGTTAATTATCTTATATATAAAAATGAATCGCAAAATATGTTCCTAAGCGCATAACTCAACAACGCCTGGACCAATTTGGCCAAATCTTTTTTTAAAATGTTCGTTGAAGTTCAGGGATGGTTTTTACGGCGAGAAAAATTAGAATTATTGCTGGAAAAACCCTAAAAATAGCCCTTTTTGTTTGAATTTGTTTCGTGTATCAGTTGACAATTCATCTGTCATCTGTCAAAAGTCATCTGTAACAGACAACTTTTTTTTTAAAATTTGATATGACTTGAACTCAAATCCTTTTAAGCCGTACGAATTGTTTTATTTATTTAAAATTTGAATTAAATTTTAAACAAATAAAAAATTTTAAATAAATAAAACAATTCGTACGGATTAAAAGGATTTGAGTTCAAGTCATATCAAATTTAAAAAAAAAAAGTTGTCTGTTACAGATGACTTTTGACAGATGACAGATGAATTGTCAAGTGATACACGAAACAAATTCGTATATCGTGTTTTGTGCAGAGTGTTTAGTTAGTTAGTGTTTGTTTAGTTCGTGATTAGTGAAAAAATAATTTATATTTGATATGCCTCCTATAAGACGAAGCAATTTAGGTAGAAGAACCAGAAATGCTATAAACCAAGCTAATTACCGATCTAATCTTACTGCACAAGAACGTGACGACGGAAATGAACGTGAAAGAATTCGGATATCACAAACGCGTGAAGCGCGAGCGCGACATTCAACTAATAATCGCGCAAGTTTGAATCCAGCTGCTTTCAGTTACGATGTGTCAATTGACTACAGTAACTACCAATGTGTTGTTATTGGTTCTATGAACTTGGTTTGCTCACACTGTAAGGCATTAAAATACAAAAACGAAGCCAATGGATTGTGTTGCGCAAATGGTAAAGTGAAATTGATACAATTGGATCCACCACCAGAACCATTGTACTCATTGGTTTCAGGAATAGGAACAGATTCTATACACTTTTTGACACATATTCAACAATATAACAATTGCTTTCAAATGACTTCATTTGGGGCAACAAATGCAGCAGTTACTCATAATTATTTTAGCGAACAAAATTTTCTGTCACCAAAGTTAAGATGTGTTACTAATCTTCAATTTCTTAATCATTACGAAATATATCACTTAGTCATCATATTATATGGTGATTCAGTTTCAGTGACACTTTTATTATATTTTATATTTGATAGATATTAGTTAAAACTAAATATATACTTTTTAAGATCAAATATTATTTAAGTTTGATCATTGACAATCCATTAATTTATACCACACCATAATATTTTTTTTATTTACAGATACAAGGGCAAATATATCACAGAGCAGGTTCACTGTTACCAGTGTCAGATAGCGACAACAAATTCCTGCAAATTTATTTTATGGGCAATTCACCACAAGAAATTGATCTGCGTTGTGCACATAACAATTTAGTAAAAAGGTCTATTGTAGAACAATTACAAACTTTATTTCATCAACACAATCAATTGATTATATTGTTTAAAACTGCCCTGGATCTGATGCCATCCGATAATCACAAAATTGTAATCAGAGCTGATAAAACACCTGCAGGTCAACATACAAGACGTTTTAATACCAACTATTGATGAAGTTGCTGTCGTTGTAGTTGGAGAAAACTTGGAATCCCGTGATATTGTTTTACATCGTCGGAATGATCAATTACAACGTATAAAGGAAACACACCGCTCATATGATGCACTGCAATATCCCATTATATTTTGGCAAGGTGAAGATGGCTACGATTTCTCAATAAAAATGATAAATCCCATTACAGGTAACTAAAATATTAGTTTAGCTATGGCGATAATATCTCAGTCACTATATTACGTATTTTAATTTTATATTTGAATGTTATTAAAACAAAATCTGTTTACAGGTTCTGAAACCAACAAAAAAGTCAGTTCAATGAACTATTCATACCGCCTAATGATTCGGGAAAATGCAGATAATCACATATTGAAATGTCGGCGATTATATCACAAATATGTTGATGACATGTATGTTAAAATTGAAACGGAGAGATTAACATTCATCAGGTTGAATCAAACCAAACTCCGATCTGAAGAGTATATTCACCTTCGAGATGCGATTAATACTGATGGAAATGCACAGAATGTCGGTCGGATGACTATTCTTCCAGCAACATACATCGGAAGCCCTCGGCATATGCACGAATATGCTCAAGATGCCATGTCGTATGTTCGTCATTATGGTACAGCAGATTTGTTCATCACATTTACATGCAATCCGCAATGGATACAAATTAAGCAGGAGTTATTACCTGGGAAATCATCCATTGATCGTCATGATATTACAGCCAGAGTCTTTAGACAAAAGTTGAAATCTTTAATGAATTTCATCGTAAAACATAATGTGTTTGGTGAGACACGCTGCTGGATGTATTCTGTGGAGTGGCAGAAACGAGGATTGCCACATGCACACATTTTGGTTTGGTTGGTTGAAAAGATAAGGCCAAATGAAGTTGATGCAGTGATATCAGCTGAAATCCCTAATGTACAAGTAGATCCTGGATTGCATGAGGTAGTTATCAAAAACATGATACATGGTCCCTGTGGAACTCTTAATCAAAATTCACCGTGTATGATGGATGGTAAATGTTCAAAACGATATCCACGGACATTAATATCGGAAACAATTACTGGTAATGACGGTTATCCATTGTATCGTCGCAGATCGACAGCAGACAATGGAAAATCAACAATTGTCAAATTAAATTAACAAGATATTGAAATAGATAATCGTTGGATTGTTCCATATTCACCCATTTTATCAAAGACATTCAAAGCACACATCAACGTTGAATCTTGCCATTCAGTGAAATCGATTAAATACATTTGCAAATATGTAACCAAAGGGAGTGATATGGCTGTGATTGGAATTGGTGCAGAGAATTCTAATGATGAAGTTACCCAATACCAAATGGGCCGCTATGTCAGTAGTAATGAAGCAGTTTGGCGAATATTTTCTTTTCCTATTCATGAGAGACACCCTTCTGTTGTTCACTTAGCTGTGCATTTAGAAAATGGACAAAGAGTGTATTTTACAGCACAGAACGCAGTACAAAGAGCTGCTCAGCCACCATCTACTACATTAACCAGTTTTTTTGAGACATGCCAAAACGATGATTTCGCACAAACATTGCTATATTCTGAAATGCCAAAATATTATACCTGGAATCAATCCTCAAGGAGATTTATACGACGGAAACAAGGAAAACCAGTTCCAGGATATACAGATGTATATTCCACCGATGCGATTGGCCGGATTTATTCAGTACATCCAAGCAATGATGAATGTTTTTATTTACGACTGCTATTAGTCAATGTACGTGGCCCAACATCATTCCAACAGTTACGAACTGTTGATGGTGAATTGTGTGGATCCTACAGAGAAGCCTGTCAACGTTTGCAATTGCTTGAAAATGACGCTCATTGGGATCAAACTCTCAATGATGCTGTAATATCATCACACACTCATCAAATACGAACATTGTTTTCTATAATCATATCTACATGCTTCCCATCAAACCCAATTGATTTGTGGATGAAGTACAAATATTATATGTGTGATGATATTTTGTATCAAATACGGAATAGAATGGGAAATCCAAATATACAAATCAGTGAAGAAATTTACAATGAAGCATTGATTTCAATTGAGGACATGTGCTTGATAATGTCAAACAAACTATTAATTCAATTAGGCCTGACCGCGCCCAATCGTCCAATGCATGACGCTTTTAACCAAGAGTTGCATCGAAAAAGACTGTATGATCTCAACGCTTTGAAAGAATAAATTCAAACAAATCTTCCACTGTTAAATGAACAACAGAAGTATGTATTTGAAACTCTTATGAAAGTAACAAATGATGAAACTGGAGGGATTTATTTCTTAGATGCACCTGGTGGTACAGGAAAAACTTTTTTTATTTCATTAATATTAGCAACAATTCGCTCACAAAATAAAATTGCACTTGCACTCGCTTCGTCGGGAATCGCAGCAACTTTGCTTGAAGGTGATCGAACAGCTCATTCAGCACTAAAATTGCCATTAAATATGCAAAGCAATGAAACTCCAACCTGCAACGTTTCGAAGAACTCTGCAATGGCAAAGGTTTTGCAGCAATGTAAATTGATTGTTTGGGATGAATGCACGATGGCACATAAAAAATCTTTGGAGGCTTTAGACAGAACCTTAAAAGATCTACGTAGCAATAATAACCGATTTGGTGGTGCAATGATTTTATTAGCAGGAGATTTTCGTCAAACATTGCCAGTGATTCCACGATCAACGCCAGCTGATGAACTCAATGCATGTCTAAAGTCCTCCAATTTGTGGAAACATGTTAAAGTACTTCATTTAAGCAAGAATATGCGTGTCGAGTTGCAAAATGACCAATCTGGAAACATATTCTCTAAACAACTCATTGACATTGGTAATGGCAAATTTCCTATAGACATGTTGACGGCTTGCTTTTGCTATGACTATAAACAAGTCCCAGGGGCAATCATTAAGTGTTTGTGGTATTAATCTAGAAAACCCATGTTTCTCACATGGTCAATTGTATGTTGCCTGTTCCCGTGTTGGAAAACCATCAGATTTGTTTATCTATGCGCCAGGTAATCAAACAAAAAACATCGTATACCACAAAGCAATATAATGATAATAATAATAATAATTATGATTCACATGATTAACAATAAAGCGATTACTTACTTTTCAATCCTTATATATGTTTTATTTAATTATTTTTTATTCACAACGCCCTATCACCAGGGTGATGGTTCTGTTCAGGAGAATTTTTTAAAATACGTAGGCACAAAAACTGCCACATTACAAATCTTTTTGACAGGACGAAGTCTGTCGGGTCAGCTAGTAAATTATAAATATTATTTAAAAATTATAAATTTATTACATTTAATTTGTACTTGTATTAATGAACAAGCAAGACGAGTGCGAGATAAATACATCATTCATATCATTCATCAAATATATTCCTCAATTATAAAATTATAATAACTTAAGCTATTGTTTACACTAAAGGTATACACTTTATATACATGTTCGTATGGTTTGGTTTGCTTCAATCTTCTGATATCCTGCGCGTTGTCCAATAGTTGTATTGCTTCCACGTTAGTATGATTTAGTAATCTTCTTTCGTGTTTTAAGGCGAAATCTTTTAAAACTTCGTATATCCATTTGATTTTCGTGTCATCGTACAGTTCTTCGTTGGTTACGTAGCGATATGCATTGATAATTAATCGAAGAATTTTGTATTGGCAGCGTTGGATGACTAGTTGATTTGAATGTTTCGTGCAACCCTATATTTGCACCCCATATGTCCAAATTGGCTTTATGATTGTCTGATAAATCAATATCTTTGATTAAGTTGAGAGTATCTTCTCACTAACCAGCATAGTTGTTTTATTTTGGTTCGAATGTGTTTTGCTTTTTGTCTAACATGATGTTATCAGTATAGTTCATTGCAAAGCGCTCAGAAATATAATATATTTTTCCTAATTTATGACTCAATTGCTTACATGTATTCTTTATGTGCGTTTTATATTTTAGTTGAGAATCTAAGTTATACCTAACTAGCAGTTGGCTATGGAATTTTTCGTTTATTCAGTTCCAGTCCAGAAGTTGTCATTAATCAATTTCGGAGCAGTTTATTTGATACAACATATTTTATAATTATGTTGAGATTGTTGGTAACAGATTCAATTTTTTTACTAAATATAGACATTTCTTGAACATACAACGAGTAGAATGCTGTTTATAGTTTCAGGGATAAATTTTCTTGAGGCCAGAACAAGATTAGTGCTCTTTGCTATATTCAAATTATGGTAATAAATAAATAACGATTTCCGATATTCAATTTTAAATTTGATTGAATACATTTTAAATTTAGGGTATAAATTATGTAATTAATAAATTATATTTTCATAATAAGTAAAACACTTATATTAAATTTGCCAATAACAGAAAACATAATGAAGGCAAAAAGATAATGTATGTATTCTAAATAAGGTCGCGGTATAGTCTAATCACAAAATTACAAAAATGGATTTATCTCCTATAAGTGGATATAAAGCATGTATGTCAACTTTTTTAAAATTATTTGAAACAGTTGTTGAATTCAATTTCTGAAATTGTTTTAGCCCAATGAGTAGCTCTCAAATAATTATTTTTATACGAATAACAGGGACTGTCTGGTGTAAATAGTTTAACTGAGCGAAAAAAATTCAGAACAGTACCACTTATTACCAACATCTTACTATTTCTTGATCACAATAGCTTTATTGCAAGTGTAAAATAATACTTTTAAAATCTAGAAAACCAAACTGTGTAATTAGCTACCTGAATGTCTATTGTGGTTTATTGTTTTAGTTACTTGTTTTTAATCATAAACAAATCAGAATATTTTTAAATGAATCACTTTATATTTATAACATACAATAATTATTCCTGGTTCATTAGTATTGCCAATTCTCCTATATAAATATGATCGAAAACTTATATGTCCGTTATTTTAACAAAGATGAAATAGTCAAGCGCAAAAAATAATAAAATCTTGAAAATACGTATTATTATTATTTAGCTTTACAAACTTACACAGTTCTCATGAGCTTCTAATCATGAAATAATTGTCAAACTTTAAAGTATAAATAACAAAGTCTAACAAATTATAGAAACTAAGAAACTAAATAATAATGACTAGGACTAAAGCATTTTAAATATTAATAATATTAATAGAACGAAATAAAATAAAAAGATAGACATATGTCTACAAATCTTCTTCAACTTACGTTTTAAGGTACGAATATCAATTTGCTCTAAGAAGTACATCACCCTGATACAAACATCACGTCTGCCCCTTATGTAGTCCATTAGCATACTGATAGAACAAAAATTGTTCTTTCAGTTTTTCGTTTTATGACTTTGATTGACACAAATTATATATGATTAATTTTGTAAATCGATTGCTCTATAATAAACATGCCTTAGTGTAAGCTAATAACAAATCCATTTTCTATGTATGACAAAATCAGACCTTGAAATGTACTTTTTATCAATAAGTTAGTCGATGGCTTCCAATGTAACAAAATATAGTAACATAATATTAAATTATTAATACAACAACGTAAGTACAAGTTTGAATATGAATTTAGATATTGCGATATTCGTAGATCCGAATCCTGCTGGAGCACGATAATTGGAACAGAATAGATAACTATTTTTGAAAAACTACTTTATGATTCTACATATTTAGTTTACCAGGAATCAAAGTTATTTCTGTAAAAAATTGATTTGCAATAAAAATGCCCCAAATCTGCGCGTAGCGTAGTTGTTTTGGTCGCACTGGACGATTTTTATGGGTACAAGTCTTATTTATACATTATTTTAATAATTTTGTATTATAATCGGACATTATCAACGACGACCTCGATGGTGTAAGGACCCTTAATGTAAATATACTTCACTAAATACTCCGAAAAATAGGGTTAAATCTTGCAAGGTGCAAACCAGCCGGTATAGTTTGAACACCGATAATTCCCATTCTAATGTAAATATTAAATATTTTAAATACCTTTAATTATGCCTAAAGTGTAACTAAAGTAATGTCGAGCTAAATAACACTGTTGATAACATTTGAGGTTAGGCCTCATTTGATTTGTTTATTGTGTTTATAAGTCCCTAGTTATTTTGTTGTTTTTCCAGTTACCAAATAATATTTAATATAATGTTATGGCTTTAGTTGCACAAGTGTACATGAAGTCAGTATATATTTCTAAAGATCTCGAATGCCAACTAAACGAAAATGGACTTTTATCATTTACTGCTTCTCGCTACAGAACGACTATATATTTCCAAAATACAAGAAAAAATATTAATTAAATGCAAGCGTTCAACGACAGTCAAATTCCATAATAGTTAGATTACAAAAATCTGATATCAAATATCTCTTTTCTTGTATATTAAATAATTCGATGGGCTATAATTCACCTGGTTGAGGGTAACTAATACAATATTTGACTGAACAAACTTATTTTATCCAGTTTTTACAGCCTGGTAAGTATGTATTGGCAAGAATTCATTTATTCATAATTCATAGGAAAAATCAATATGTTGAATACCTAAACACAGATTTTGTAAAGTATTACAGGTGCTTGCTGATGTATTGCTATTGTAACGCTATTAACCTATTATTAAAATAAGCTTTAAAATTATAATTTGTAGATTTTATTTACACAAATATTACAAGGTAATTTGATACATTACCGGATATAATTTTTCGTTTTACAACGCTGCCAAAAGTTTATGAAAATCTAACGTCCCTCATCAAATGTGTATAATTTAAACCTTTTTTGTATTATAGTTACTATGAACTATATAAAATGAGTATTTGCACATCTCTCACATAAATATGCAATCTGAATCTTATTAATATTATATTATTAAATTACCATTATTATTAATATGAAATTATCATTAATTGTTAATTTTTTAATAGATTTGCCATCAATATAATTTTGATTTATCTTAGCAAATATAGACAACTGGCAATTGTGATAATATTGGGCAAATTATTAGTTTTCTTGCCATGTAGTATCAATTGTAGCGTTTCGTATACTGATAACATTTTTACTTGAGTGTGTCTGATATACTTGTTCACTTCAATTCTATAAAAGTTCTAATAATATATTTTTTAAATTATTATTTCAGTTACTATACATTATTTGATTGAGTTGATGGTGACTCAACGTGTCGATTCTGCAATTTAGTGTGTTTGCGTTAATAAATCGCAGTTCAGTTTTTTTGTATATTTCCATTGGTAACACAAAATCGACTTTTTAACTGTGAAATATAAGATAAATTATCCTAATAAAAACTATCCTAACGCGCTTCGATAGAAAGTTTAAACCTTGGATTGCCGAAATGAGGGTTAGGAAAGGGTAAGTGACGTCACTATTTCGTAGAGTTTCTGATTGGTGTTTGACTTAACATGGCGAATTTTGAAATGTGTTTTTTTTCTGGTACAATCTTACTAATCCCAATTTTAGTTTTAAAATTAATATATTTTTAATAATCTATAGTATATTATTATTATAAATCAATATTATTGTCATTCTTAATTACTGTCATCTATTGTCCAAAATGCAAGAGTCTAAAAATCCAACAAGAAAAATGATCCCAGTCATGCCCAGTAACCAGCCAGATTTGGTAAACTTAATGTCAACGACTACTGTTTGGAGCCCACATTAAGCAGTAGATCCAGTCCGATCCTACACCATTATACAGTTATATACGAGTTACATTACGAATTATGATTTGACTGAGACTGATGGTAGCGGAAAGCTACAAACAACAACTGAACCAGTTGAATGAAGAACTTCAGATCAGAAAGGCTATTTACTGGTCAAGGAAGTAGGCAAATTGTATTGCTTCCTAACAGTGCTCAGTCCAAGACAGAAAGTACGCCGTAGATTCGCCAGAATATTTACCTAATATTTTTGCAATCTTTTAATGAGAAATCAGTTCAAAACACTGGACGATATGCACAAATTTAAAATACTGAAAATGCAAAATTATCATCTCGAAACCTTCAACTTAAAAAGACACTTTTGAAATAATTTTGCCAAGAAATCTCCAAAAATTAAGCAATAAATATCATCTGTAGTTGTAACACATATATGCTATAACGGATGCTTTTAATAACTCCGGAATCAGTTAAGTGATTACGAGACAATTTTCTTGAATTGTAGTTCTAATTTGATTGCTATAAATTTGATTTAAAAAATCTTCAAAAATAAAATATTTGAAATAATTTCGAAAACATGCTTTATACACTGTTCGCCATAGTATTCACAAGCCATATGCAAAAACTCAAATAAATAAATAGTAAACAAATTTTTTTTAGTACTGTGTTACGTGCCAAACCACAGAATATAATTATATCTACTATAGAAAAAGAGACTAATGTTAAATATGGTGAGACACCTAACGCTGCTATAAATAATTAAACAATCGCAGACAATTACACCACTATTATACCAAATATATATCTACTGGTTGATCACGCACCCAGTTTATTTATTCTCCAGCAAAATAAGACCTTGACGACCGCAGATACACTTTCCTTTGAAGAAATATAGTTGTTAAAAGTAACACCTAAAACAATGTACTTTTCTTTGAAAGTGTAGAAAAATATATAGAGATTTCCCATTTAGATGGCAGTTTACATTCTTTGTTTAAAATTTTAGTTTTAGTCAATAATGTTTATACCCCACAATAATTTAAAAAATCGCCGGCTTGGTGGCGCTGTGGTAAAGGCGATGGGACGGTCCTCCTACTGTTGCGATAGCCGCGAGTTCGAATACTGCTGGGGCATGGTCGTAAATCTATGTTTGTGATTGTTTAAAATTTGTGAATGTTCTAGGTAAGAGTGTAAAATCTGACAAGGAAAATGATCCCAGTCACGCCAGTAACCAGGCTGAGTAAGACCGGATGTCTTCTGGGATGATTTCTAAATCGGTTGGTTACTCGCCAGTCGGCAGGCTTAATGTTGAAGACCGTGGTTCGGAACCCACGTTAAACTTTAGGTCCAGGCCAGATAAACCCATAGTTGGTAAAAGGAGACTTTAAAATATATTTTAAAAAATTAAAAATCTCGAATATTTGGTTGCCTATAATCCGGTTGATTATCAATATTTAATAGATATATTTAATACTGAGTTACAATATTAATATTTGGTAAATATAATATTATACATAAAACTGTATGTATAAAAATATTGAAGGAAATAATAGATAATCATTATTTTTTATATGCCATAATAAGTCTTAAAAACAAATTATGTTCGATTTATACTAAGGTTCTCTGGGTATATACAACCAATTATACACATACACATAATGTTATGCGCGTTTTTAAAATTAATTTATTTAAGTTCTAATAAAATTATTATTAAATGATACTTATATTTTAAAATATCAAAATGTGTTTAATATAAAAAATGGGGATAAAGATTGGATAACTAATATGTATACAATCAGGATAAAGAATGAAAGAACATATATATGGTGTAGCGTATTGTGTTACGTCACGGACGGCCGAGAGCGAGAGTTACAATGTTGATGCCCCCCTTTACTTTTTTTCGAATCAACTAGAGGGGAACCAAAATAATCATTATTTCAAGAAATGCAACCTCAAAACTGTAGCAGAGCGCGATGAGTTGCAAGAAATGGTTTTGGTTGCTGGTTCCGGTCAACGGCGAAATAAACAAAATTCGCAATCGCGTTGAATAACAGTGGCGCGCCATTCTGCCAATAATTTTTGTTTTCATTGACCAGACTACAATCCGGGACTTTGTTTTGACATTTCGTGACCATCCGAAAGGTAAGCGGAAGGAATCGACCTCTTACTTACATAACAAACGACTGCGGCACCGGTACGTTTTGTTTGTATAGACCGAAATATGGATCAAATTTTTTCCCGTACCCCCGTATCAAGCGCCCCATTCTAACCGCGAACGCCTCGGCAAGTCCGAGTCGCACTGCGTTTGGCATGTGACATAGATTGTCAGTCGTGAAGCAAGTGAATTTTGTTGATAAGATTAAAAAGCAACCTGCGCCAGAACGATAAAAGTAATCAAGGTAGCGTGGCATATTTAGCTGTTTTGTTTTTAAGCAAGATTGTGTCAGTTTCAGTTAAATATCGTAATATAGTTTTTTTCGTTTTCATTTTACAACAAATATGGTGAGTAATTTATTAAAAACAAAATATCATTGAACTTTTGTTTGAACGGTGCGCAAAAAGGTAAATTATCATTTTCTATTACTAATTAGACATATTATTTGTTTTATGACCTGACCGAATTTTTTAAACAGTTTTTTAATATATATTATCTATACATCAAACTTTATTCATTGTTTATATAATACTCTATTACATTAACTACTTTCTAAATTTATTAAAATATGTAACATTTCTAGCAGAATTACTTATTCTTATATAATAAATTTTGTTAATAGTTACGCTTAGAAAATGTATTTTACGATATTGTGCGATCTAGGATATTATAATATTTAATATAAATATACACGCGCTAAAAGTACGGATAATTACAGTGCTGAGGTACAGTTAGAACACCACATAGAAATACAGTATCCGTGACGTGGTACTAATAATGTAAATATAGAAAAAGTTGCATTTACCAGAAATAAAATCAACCATAAAAATATCGAGTATTTTCTTTTACAATAAATTATAATATATTTATAAATACATAATTAATTTTCATAATAAACGGAGAAAATAGTAAGTTAGGGAACCAGAAATAAAATCAACCATAAAAATATCGAGTATTTTCTTTTACAATAAATTATAATATATTTATAAATACATAATTAATTTTCATAATAAACGGAGAAAATAGTAAGTTAGGGAAAGTTTTATAAATTACTTTTTTGCACATGTTTTTGTTTCAACAAAAGAAATAATTCAGATTGACAATAACGATGTCTATTGATAATAATTCAGTAAGAATTATAATTAATCATATGTATTATTAAATGCTATTACGCATTGTATTTAAACTATATGTAAAAAATATAACTATATTTGTTATTTACATAGATGATTTTTCATTCATTATATATACAATATTGTATCTAAAATATCATGTATCATTAATTCGGCAACAATAAGATAAAATTGTAAATATTCTGAACTTATCTTAAAAATGATATATGTTGAAGAGGGTAGGGTATACCAAAAAAGCGTCTTTAGAATATTTCAATCAATTTAAATTTTGGGTTGTTTTTTTACTAGTAATATTTTGATAAAGAACGTATTGGCTTTGCAAGTTTTAGTTTGATTAGTTATTCATGAAACCGACATTAATAATATTATATCACAATTTACCATATAAATAATATAATTATTGGATAAGAATCGTTTGTATTAATCGAGTATAAATTAATGTTTACCTTGCCAGCATTTTCAATGAAAGTTTGAAACAAAAGTTTCAATAAAAAAAAAGAAAGAAAAAACGTTGTCTTATTCAAATTTGATACAAAATTTTACAGGCCAGTAAACCCCTTTCAATAATTATGTTTGTACAATATATCCGTAAGTATGATATCTTTTAGATATTCTCTTTGCAACTGATTGTCTATAGTATTGATCTTTGCGTTGAGACTTAAAATATATATTTTCTAATAATATATGTATTCTAACTATATAAATCTAACATGAATATTTCAAAATTTTAATAATCAATTAATGTATTTCCAAATGATCACTATATATAAGTAACAACATATGGTAATAATTCATTCAAAAGTACTTACAAAGAAGTATATTAATATAAGTTGTATAAATTCACCTCTTTCATATGTAACGTATTTATATATTAACAAGGGTAAGAATAATAAATATAAGATATAATCATCTTATTACAATGTATAAATACATTTGATTTAATGGTACCCAGTAATAACAATTATTACGAATGAACATTAAATTGTAATTAAATAATGTGTTAAAAATTAAAATTATATTTTACAAAATGTACCAATTTTGTGTTCCTGTTTTGTAAAAAGTTAATTTTTCAAGAGAATTTTAAATGATAAAGGTTCTTTCTAAAGGTAATATCAAATAATATCTTAAAACATAAATAATGAAGGATATGTTGAACAGATCAAAATAGAACCTTGTTAAAATACCTTCAAATCTTAAGATTGGCGCAAGCAAGAAGCAGCACAAAAATTGTTGTTCTAATTGTTCAAACAATAACGGTATAATAAGCGATTTATTGCCGATAAAATACTTAAAGATCTCTAATTAACAAAATATCATCTACAAGTAATGTCTCAAAGACCATATTTTTCTGGAGACTAGATTTTTATCTATAGCCTATTCAAAGTTTTTGTACATAACAAGTTAATCGAAAAGTCCACGGCCTGACACATAGATAGCTCTACTAGTTTTTTAGTTAGCTCTAAGCCTCAAAAGACGCTTGTATAAATTTGACAGCTGTCGGATCATTAGGTTGTCAATTATAGCATTTTGAGTGAAGCAACTTTTGTTATTGTGAAAAAAATGGATAAAAAGGAATTTGGCGTGTTAATTATTATATAAAATATTACTTTTTGAATGGAAAGAATACAGTTGAAGCAAAAACTTGGCTTGATGCCCAGTTTCCGGACACTGCCCCAGGAAAATCAACCATCAAGGATTAGTATGCTAAGTTTAGATGTGGTGAAATGAGCACCGAAGACGGTGAACGCAGTTGACACCCAAAAGAGGTTCTTACCGACGGAAACATTTAAAAAGTCTACAAAATTGTTTTGAATGACCGATCATATCACTCACGAATATTTGGGTATGAGAAAGCTCTGTGCAAAGTGGGTTCCGCGCGAGCTCACTTTTAACCAAAAACAACGACGACTTGATGAATCGGAGCAGTGTTTGAAGATGATGAAGCGTAATAAATCCGAGTTTTTGCATCGATATGTGACAATGGCTGAAACGTGGCTCCATCATTTAACTCCGAAGTCCAATCGACAGTCATCCAAGTGGACTGCATACGATGAACCCGCTCCAAAGGTTATGGCGTCTGTATTTTGGGATGCGCTTGGAATAATTTTCATTGACTGTCTTGAAAACAGAAGGACCACCAACAACGACTATTGCATAGCGGTACTGAACCGATTGAAGGATAACATCGCTGAATACGGCCGCATTTGAAGAAAAAGGGAGTGCTGCTTCACTAAGACAATGCACCGTGTCACATGTCAGTGAAAACAATGGCAAAAATCCATGAATTGGGCTTCGAATTGCTTCCTCATCCACCGTATTCTCCAGATCTGGCCCCCACTGACTATTTGCTGTTCACAGATGCCAAAAGAATACTCGCTGGGAAGAAATTTTCCTCGAATGAAGAGGTGATCGACGAAACTGATGCCTGTTTTGAAGCAAAGGAAAAATCGTACTACAAAAATGGTATCGAGACGTTAGAGGGTCGCTATAATCAATGTATCACCCTTGAAAGGAATTATGTTGAATAAAAAAAACTAAATTTGCCAAAAATATGTGATTTATTATGGTAGGCCGGGGACTTTTCAATTGACCTGTTACGTCATCAAGATGTTTAATTACCTGTCGCAATTTGTAAATTTGTTTTAGAATCAGACAATGTATTCCTTCTCATTTTTATTTTAGTTAAAATGAGACACAATACTGTCTGATTAGTTAGGACGCGTACACGAATGGGCCTGTCAAAGTCGTCCGGTTGTCACGATGACGTATGTAAAATTCTTGAAAGCGATAGTGATAAGAAGTTATAACTCTAACCTATAAACTATTGTGGCGGTATAATTAACTATTGCTTTTAGATGTTCTATAATGTTAAAATAAATTATATTTGATAATATTTTTGTTAAATTATTTTATTTAGAATATAATTTTTTTATGACAAAGCCAAACAACTAAAACTCAGAGTTGATGCGGCAATATTGCGATGTTTTGGTGTCACAAATTTAAATGACATATTTATAAAAACTTTGCGGATGGCGCATTAACCATTTTTTGATATTGTCAAATATCGTTGAAAAATCTAATTCGTTCATTTAATTAACTTTTTACTTAGAACAATGTTTTTATAGAATATACAGCGTTCAACCATAATTAAAGATTTTTGCAAACCATTATAAATAGTATTATTTTTTGTTAAAGGAGTATGTCCATATAACCGACGAATTTTAGAACATAAAATGTGTATAATGTCTTCGTAACAAAAAAAAAATTCTCAAAAAGGGCATATGCAATAGAATGATAATCCTGCTATTCGAAGAAACAAAATAAGTAGTCAGAAAGATGTGAAAGAGTAATTAAATTATTTTAATATGTGTACCTATCATTACCCTGAAGTTGGATTTGTAGTTTCTGTAGAAAATATATAGTTTAACAAAGCGGTCAATATATTATTTATTAAATATGTTTAGTGGGACCATAGAGGATTGAGTAAGAATATACTAAAAGGTTTATGTATGTTTACATTACTGCCGGATTATATAATCGGTTAAATATTAGAAGAATCATCTTACTTTGACTAAGGTTGTATAGATATTTTACTACACTAAAACTAGAAATATAATTCTATTCATCAATTGGTGGAAAAGTGGGAAAACATTACATGGATAAAATTTTGATTAAAATAAATTAATTTTATGATTGTAAACAATAATTTGCTTTCTAAAATATATTTATATTTAAAAAAGAAGTTTCTTATTGAAATTAATTAAAATGATATAATACAAATAAAAATATACAACTGATTGATTCCAAAAATGTTATAAGTCTTTTTAATGTATGAAACGCATAAAAAGCAACAATACTTTTAATTGCTCTTCCTGATTAGAACTGACTAGAATTAGAATTGGATATAATCCGCAACAGTTATATAGAATGTAAATGTCACGAAAATTATACAATAAAATTATATAAAAAAAACAGTGATACAGTCTAACTTTAATAAGCTTTCGCCTTATGCATCAGTAAAAGTAACAGTATAAAATCTATGTAACTATTAGATAAAGTGCACTCAGGACATAAGATTAGCCTTTCAATTTTCATTTAGTTGGTACAGAAACTATTATAGATATCATTGATAGAATATATTTGATTTAAATGTTTGATTCTTAAATACTTAACTATTACAAAATTATTATTTATATTTTATTCAGTATTTCGCCAAAATGTTATACTGCAAAATATATTTTTTATTTATATATTTTGTATATAACGTAACGTATATATTTATTTATTTCCATAACATATTTGTTCATATACATATATATATATATATATATATATATATATATATTTATTTTTTTAAGCTTACCACTATATAGTAATGTAATAAGACATTAAGCGTTACGTTACTTAAATTATGTACATACAAGTAATAATCATTGGGATTATTTGGGGGTGGAAGTTTAACAGTTGGAAGCAAACATTTTTTATCTTGTCTAAGTAAAACTTTTCTACAAGTCTCTTGCTCGAAATCCTAGACATTAGACAGCAAGTACAATCCACAGCACACAACCAAATTGATTTTGACATTAACCCTTGTGTCGAACTTCACTGATTATAGATGTATAACTATCGATGTATCTAATCATACATAAAGAGACAAGGTTTGCCCATTTAGAGACTATAGACTAATGTTCCAAATGTATTTTTTATTCTTAAGGCAATATTATTATTTTGATATTCTTATATGTTAAGCTTATTTTACCTTTTTTAATAGAATAAAAAATAATAATATTATGTTATTTATTTGTTTTTTTAAACATAAATTTAAGTTAATTTTAATTAATTTGATAATATAAGTTGTTTTATGAACTCGTTCGTGCTAAAATTATATAAGAAATACTTGATATAATTCAATTAGTTAAAAATATCCTAAACTGGTAAGCATATAAGCCAGTGATTTAAAATCACTTTCTAATAACAATGTCTTTTACTACACTGGCTCTTGTTTGACGAATTATAAGATTTAATACCTAAAATAAAATACCTTTAAATACTTAGTACACGTGATTTTTATATAACATTTAATTTGACTAATACTATTAACTATTTACATTTTAACAATTACTATTTGAAGCAGATATAAAAATTTTATTGTTATATTATCATTTAGATTCTTAAAATTCTAAATGATAATATAACAATATTCCTATTCCAAGGAAACAATAGTAGCCTATGAAGGTAGCGTTTCTAACATTTTATAATTCAGTAGAAAAACTAGTCGAACTATGAAAATAAGTAGAGTTAAAAAAATTATTAATTCTTATTTCAAACTAAAACTTATGGATGATTAGAAACTTATGAACATTACTTTTGCTGGTACATTTTTCTTCATTTGCGAGTCAAGTAATCAGCGTTTCGACTTTCAAAACATAGAACTTTTTATTATTTTATAGTTCGAAATGCATCTAAAACGTTTCACTTGTTTTTGTTTGTGTAAAATATAAAGGAAATTTTCTACTTTTTTAAAAATTCGTAATCTACTTTTGTGTAGATTTAATTTCATAGCTAGTTAATTTCACAACAAGACATAAATAGTATTTAAATACTTAAATATAATTTTAATAGCGTCTACTCAATTAAAAACTTTATGTTACTAAACAAACAAAATACTGTAGATTGTTGTTAATAATTTTATTCTAGGTTACCATCTTTGTAATAACATACTCATACAAATTAAAAAAATCAATACTTGTATTGTTTAAAGACCAATAATCTTACATAAAGACAATATTCGAAAAGTTACGTTTCCAAATTATATATATTTGTTTTTAAATAATTTTACAGATGTATAATATGACCAATAATTTGTTGTTTGGTACTGTGCCTCATCGGGAAGCACTTGCCAAAGAACTCACCAACCTCAACTAAGCACCAGATTCTATATTCTAAGCAAGTGAAGTTATCAGCATTTCAATTTTCAACACAAACCCTTTTGCTATATTAAGGTTCAAAAAATTAACATAATTTAATGTTTATAAACTGTAAAAACAAATTATTTTCTAAAGCAAAGGAACTATTTAAGAACTGTAATTCAAATTGCACCAAAAAAAATAGTAATTTTCGATACTAAATAAGGCCTACTTTATAATAATACAACCTTTAATCTAAATTGCTTAAGTATTACAATTTATTCTTGTTACTAAACGAGGCTTCTAAAGGATATTGATGAAAGTGAAATAAATGGAGGCCATAAAGAACAAAAGATTCATTTGTTAGCGTAGTTTCAAATTGTTTCTTCTTGGCAACTGGCCCATTTAGGTGCATTTAAAAGGACCGTAAGGAAAATATTAAACCTTTAGGTTGTATTAACTATCCTGTTAACAAAGAATCAATAAAATATCATTACCATTAGCATATATGTTTATATTTACTACTGTATTTTGAAATTACTAGCTTGTTCAATAATTTATGATAATTATTTAACGAATTTCATTTTTACTGACATTTCTGTGAACTTCAATAGATTTATTTCATGGATCCAATCACTATAGTGTAAGATATTCGTGTACAGCTGTTATTACCTTTCGTTTAATGAAAATTGTTTTCCACGAAAACTGCATATTTAATAACTTTGAGTCTTCGTTAATTTGGTAACTTTAGCCCTGATTTTCTGGCGTGACGAGTAAACTCTTGCTTTATCTTTTGATCATCGGGTTTTTTAACGATTCTTTACACCCACTTAATTCAGAAGGTAACAATTATAAATCAATATGGATACGACTAGGATCTAACACCATAATACTGAATCAAAACAAGAAGGAATATGAATGTACTTTGGTTCCAAGGCGAGTTGAGAAGTGAAAATGTTACCATGAGATTATTGAAATGCAAAACGGAATTTTGGTAGTAGATTACCTACACATTGGAAAAATAATAATCGTAGCATCATCATCATCGTAAATCCATAGCCGGTGCTCACGGTTAGTGCCTACTTCTCAACCAATACGCTACTGTTGGTGCCACAGTACTTCGAACATTCTTCACTAAATCTAATTTGGCGATCGGCCGCAACTCTTCCGATCGCGGAAAATGTTAGTCACCTAAATAAACCTAGCTTATTTGTTTAGAAAAGAACTAAATTGTTTTTCATCAATATCCAGCCTACTCACCAAATTTAGCTCACCATTATCTTATAGAAAGGCAAAACTAACTCATTAACATAGTAGATATTTTCAAGTCATTTTTAATTACTGAAGTAATGAATTGGAGTTAAATAATTATTCTAATAACAGGTCAGTTGAAAAGTTCCCGGCCTGACACATAGATGGAGCTACTAAAATTAAATCAATATGTTTTTTAGTTAGCCCTAACTAAAAATTTGACCCCTGTCGGATTATTAGTTTGTGAATTATAGCATTTTAAGTGAAGTAACTTTTGTTATTGCGAAAAAAATGGATAAAAAGGAATTTCGCATGTTGATAAAATATTGCTTTTTGAAGGGAAAAAAATACAGTTGAAGCAAAAACTTGATGCCCCAGAAAAATCAACCATCAAGGAGTGGTATGCTAATTTTAAACGTGGTGAAATGAGCACCGAGGACGGTGACCGCAGTGGACGCCCAAAAGAGGTTGTTACCTACGAAAACATTAAAAAAATCCACAAATGATTTTGAATTACCGTAAATTGAAAGTGAATGAAATAGCAGATACTCTAAAGATATCAAATGAACGTGTACATTATATCATTCACGAATATTTGGGTATGAGAAAGCTCTATGCAAAATGGGTGCCGCACGAGCTCACTTTTAACCAAAAACAACGACGACTTGATGATTCGGAGCAGTGTTTGAAGATGATGAAGCGTAATAAATCCGAGTTTTTGCATCGATATGTGACAATGGATAAAACATGGCTCCATCATTTCACTCCGAACTCCAATCGACAGTCATCCGAGTGGACTGCACACGATGAACCCGCTCCAAAACGTGCGAAAACGCAACAGTCGACTGGCAAGGTAATGGCGTCTGTATTTTGGGATGCGCATGGAATAATTTTCATTGACTGTCTTGAAAACGGAAGAACCATCAACAGCGACTATTGCATAGCGTTATTGGACCGTTTGAAGGACGAAATCGCTGAAAAATGGCCGCATTTAAAGAAAAAGAAAGTGCTGCTTCATTAAGACAATGCACCGTGTCACAAGTCAGTGAAAACGATGGCAAAAATCCATGAATAGGGCTTCGAATTGTTTCCTCATCCACCGTATTCTCCAGAGCTGGCTTCCAGCGACTATTTCTTGTTCTCAGATCTCAAAAGAATGCTCGCTGGGAAGAAATTTTCGTCGAATGAAGAGGTGATCGCCGAAACTGAGGCCTATTTTGAAGCAAAGGACAAATCGTAGTACAATGGAGGCCGGGGACTTTTCAATTGACTTGTTACAGTGACTTATCGCCTGTAAGATGATAATGTTTTAAGGCCTATAATTCCTTATATTCCAAATTTATAATTGTTGATAAACTGAGACATAATTGATGTTGAAATTCAAGTTTATATATACTGTTTTGATGCTTATAAAACACCCCTCAATAAGCGTCCGATTTGACCTATAGATCTCATGACATTCCAACAACTAGTATACAAGTTATGGTGATTTTAGCAAAACGACTTTTTTATTTTTAAAACAATGGATACAAAATTCCTTCATAAAAAATTTCCATTGTTTTTGATGGGCAAAAATACTTGTTAAAATCAAACAATAGTTTAATAAACGTTATGCAGAATCGGTACCAGAGAAATCAACTATTATTGACTTGTATGCTGAACTAAAACATGGTGGTACAAGTACAAACATCAATAATACTGAGCGTTTTGCTTACTCAAAATCAGTAAATCTTTCAGAAAGTATAAAATCTACAAAATTGGTGTTGCTTGAGGTGGTGACACCTTATAGATATTATAATTTTAAATGAAAATTGGAACATTGTTCTCACAGTGGATACTGCCTTTGCTGAATATAGACCAACAACAAGAACTTATCAGCAATTTTGAACCTTGCAAAATAAAAATTATTTTCTACATTTTTGTGTGATAATTAATGAGTCATGGATTTACTACAATAACTGAAGAAAGAGTATCTAAAAGGATTGAAATTAATACGTTACTCTGAAATGAGTGTTATTGAATTTGTATTTATTTAATGGCCAAATACGCTATCACTAAATATTAATAAAATATTTGATACTTACAGCAACCACGATCAACAATTTCGCTGAAAAATTGATAAATTCGAATGATTTTAACATCTCTCTACGTAAAATAAGCGTTTCTCTTTAATTTTAGTAAGTCATTCAGTACATACAGATGCTAATTATGAAAGGCTCATAACAAAATTTTTAACATTCATTTTATTTATTGTTTGACTCGAAGAAATATGGTGCCCTATCGTATTCCAGTTGACGATTTTGGTTTCAGCAATTTAAATGTAGTGCTTTTAATGTCAGTGCCAAAGAACGGCCTGGAGAACCAACCAGTTCTCTGATAATGCATTGCAAGACCCATTGGACAAAGATCCAGTTCAAACTATCAAGGAATTTTGGGCCACTTCTCAATTGATGAATCAAATGTTACTAGACGCTGATAAGCTATAGGGAAAAAGGGTGGAAAAATACAAACGAATTGGCTAAAATACCATTTCAAACCCTTTCAATATTGCTGCTTCATTGCTTGCCGCGTATTGTATTGTCTGTGCGTATATCAGTTAAGAACCTTGGTACACGTGATATTTCATTTAACGTTATATTTCTTGCCTTATTTAAACTAATTTGCAAAGCAAAATTGATATTTCAAGATGGCTATCCTAACCTATCTAATTAATATCATTAACAACTACTGAAAATAATTTTAGTGTACGTTCTATTTATAGTACAATATAAAAAACTAATCAAAAGATTAAGAATCAAGGTCATATATTCGAATTAAATGTCAGTCAATTATATGTAAATTAATATTATTAGAATATTAACTATTTATAACAGTTCAATTGTTCAAAAGTCCACGGCCTACCATAGCAAAACACATTTTTTGGCAAAATTAGTTTTTTTTTATTCAACAACAACAGTGTATCACCCTTCAAGGGTGATACACTGATTATAACCACCCTCCAACTTTTCGATACCATATTTGTAGTATGATTTGTCCTTTGCTTCAAAATAGACCTCAGTTTCGACGATCACCTCTTCATTCGACAAACATTTGTTCCCAGCGAGCAGAGATTTGAGAACAGGAAATACTCGATGGGGGCCAGATCTGGAGAATACGGTGGATGAGGAAACAATTCGAAGCCCAATTCATGGATTTTTGCCATCGTTTCGTCTCGTCGTTGTTTTCTAACTAATGATTCGACAGCTGTCAAATTTAAACACACATCTTTTAAGGGTTAGTGCTAACTAAAAAACATATGAATACATATGAAGGAATTAATTCTAGTAGCGCCATCTATGTGTGATGCCGGGGACTTTTCATTTGACCTGTTAATAACTATTTTAAGATTATGGCATATAAACTAATTAAAAAATAAACCATAATTTTATATATTCAAACAAACCAGTCAGTCAATTAATTTGTTCAATGAATTTACTATAGTTTACAAATAACCGTAATAATATTAATAAAATTCCATTTTACAGGTATATTCATAAGAAGAAATCATGAGTGGAAAAATGTTTCCCTCCAACCAACAAAGAACATCTGAATCCAGGATACCAATCTTATCTCCCACGCCTTTCCGTAGACACAACAGTCTTAGGTTAAAAGGCGAAATCGGAACCAGTCCTTATGTTACGTTTGGTAGAGATGTTCTGGATTCAACCAGCGAAAAATCACTGAGGTAGGCATTTGTAATGCTATAAATGTGTGAGGAAATTGATAATTTTAATTTCATTAAAGATTAACTACATGCAACTGTATTAAAGCACCGAATAATAATACAATAATCGAAAAATATATATAAGAATTTTGATATTATGAAAATAACAGAAAGTTTGGAAAACAACAAAAATTTTATTATTTTTATTAAACATCTTTTGTATCATTGTCCACAAAATATATATCCATGACTTCTTTATTGGAATAGTGATCTTTTTCTCTAAAATATTCAAATCTGTGAATAAATAATAATCATCCAAGGCCCATTTGGTGAGCACAAATAAAAACAAGTTTTACAATATTGCTGTTTTACAACAATTTTTACATTGTGTCAAATGTTTAATAAGTGTTTAATCAACCCTTAGCTGCTGTACGCACACAATTTCGCATAAGTGTTGAATGGTGCATTAATTCGATATCTAAAATTAACTAAGCAAAAAAAAAGCTATACTTAAAACTTATCATTAAAATTATCAAGGTGTTTATGAAAATATAAATGAGACAAAAGACACAACAAATCAAAGAGATCAAAAAGTTGATTTTCATTCTGCTTTCGACTATTAACACTACCTTTCACTTTGGGCTGAAAATTGTTAAAGTTCTTCAGTCATTTTACCAATGTTCTAGTAGATGTATAAGAATTCGAAATTATTCGTGACACCCATTTAGGATCCGAATCGGTGTTCACTAAGGAGATGTCTGTCCACTGCTTTTCAACATAGCGACATTATGATTTTTGAATAGATTTAATATTTTTATTATGATGCTACATACTCCTTGATCGCTCTGATGTTCTCGGATGATATCGCCACATTCACTGATACAGACGTTGATGCTTCTAGCATTCTTCATGATATAGTTGGCACTGACCGAAGACCAAAGTATTGAAAAAAAGGTGACTAACATTTCTGAGGCGAGAATAAGTGCTTCCGACCGCCTGAAGTCGTGCGGCGCTTACAGCAGCATCTTGGTTAAACACACCACCCAAGCGCCGAGTATGAATTGATAATAATGTGATAATGATGAAAACATATCAAAACAACTCTTTGTTGCCACATAATATGCCATATTTCCATTGAATGTTTTAAAAATCGCCACCACTCTCACTGAGAAATTTATAAACGAAAACCTCTTTGCTTACAATAGAAACATTTTAGCCAATGGCTGTTTTAAACTTACTTTCATTATGTTATTATATAGGGGAAACATGGTTTGATGTTTTTTGGAGCGAATTTATTCATATAAATTTCAAACTCTCAGCAATAATTCATGTACCATTTTCTCACTGTTGATCTTTTGAGATTTCTGGACGAATGATTGAACCATTTGATCAATTCTGACCAATAATTAAATTTTTATTGACGGTATTAATTCGCACTAATGGTTTGGCTATATTTGAGAATCTCATGATGAGCAAAACCGACCAGTATATCATCACCTCTCAAATCGAGCATCTTGTCTCAACTGCGATTAGAAATGAAAGCTCGGTTCATTAAATTTCTCACTGTTAATTCAGGTGGAGCCTAAGTATCGAGCTTATTTTCATGGTTCAGAACTATTTATGGCTAATATTCAGTCCCTCAGTGATTAAGTATTCATGACCATGATTACCACATAGTTTGCTATTAGCTCAAACTACATTTTCCCTAGTAAAAAACTAAAACATTACAAAAATAACATTCTAAAATCTCCATTTTAAAGGCACAAAAACTTTTGACTGGGTAAACTAACGCGCTATATAACACTTTCACTGAATCAATATTTCTAGAGAAATGTAGGCCCGTGGATTGGGAAAACTAAAGCTCTTTTGTTCCTCTCTTTTGAAATCTGAGAATGATTTTTTTTTCAATCTAAAATTAGTATGTCTTTAAGAAATACTATACAAGTCAAGTATTTTTTATGTTGAAGCACTCAGGATGGCTTTATCTTTATGAGGAATTATTAGACATCGACTCAACAGTAAATCAACCATCATCAACAAGAAAAGTCACTAAAAAACAGTTTACTAGACAGTTTTGCATTTTCATTAGTTATTTTTAAATTTATAAAAGTACAAAAGTGAGCAAAGCTGTTTGATCAGAAATATGAACGGGATGCATATTTAAAGTAAATTACGGTGTGTATTATTATATACAGGTAAGACATAGATCTGAGTAACTCGTAGGTTGGTTTCAAAGACGAAGAAAACCAATAACAGCTTAAATGAAAACGAATTATTTCTTAAGTGAGTCGAAACATCTTTATACAATAACTAGTTTCCTAAAGTACTACTGATCGAATCTCCGCTAGTATTTCAAAAAGAAATACTAATAAATATTGCTTACTGAACTGATGAAATGTTAAAATATCTATCCAAACTTAAAAACTGACAAATTATTAGGTACAAAGAAACCGTAAATGTAATCTGATGATAGTATAAACACCTGATTCATAAGAAACCATTTAAGATCAAATATATAACATCTGCCTGAAAAACAGATTAATCATATTAACTAACACGAAAAGGTTTATGATTTTCATCTACTTTCACTCAGCATTTAATTGTGTCTAATATTCCAAATTCTGGTTAATTTGACATGTTCTTGCAAACACCAAAATTCTCTCAAAAAATAATCCATATTCCACATATTCAGAAAACATATAATCAGTTCAGAGTTCAGCAGAGTCCCCAAATAAAATTTCTGAATTATTCAGCATCGTAATGGAATACACTAAGTATTTCAATTTTATAGTGATTTGAAATACAAAAACATACATAAACTACATATCGACCATACCGACCAACACCCATCATAACTTCTTGTTATACAGGTACGTTGTATATGGTATACACAAACCAACAAATATTGGAGATATGTTACAATATAAGGAGACAGTTTATCTATTCAATATCTTCAGTTTATCTTTATCCTAATACTTAGCTTTACGCATAGAGAGATATACTCATAGAGTAACGCAAAGTTTTGCTTTGCCCAACATCCAGAGGGCGCATAAATGGCCACTCAAGTAATTTGATTCGTCAATTTAAATCTTCTGAAATGTAAATAAAAAATATTTTTTTCTGAATTAAATTTATTAAATAAAACTCAATTAAATATAATCTGTAAAATAAGTAAATATAAATATAATCGATAACAATAAATATATAATGTTAATTTATCTATAAAATATAAATATGTTTTCTAGACGATTCTCCAAAACGATTCTGCATTT
Source organism: Rhynchophorus ferrugineus (assembly GCF_030347505.1). Lineage (NCBI taxonomy): Eukaryota > Metazoa > Arthropoda > Insecta > Coleoptera > Curculionidae > Rhynchophorus > Rhynchophorus ferrugineus. The sequence goes on from NW_027472580.1 coordinate 52,385,974, forward strand.
CTTTACTATCACACAGCACTTCCTAGATCGATAATTTACTTTACTTTTTGTACTACCGACTTATATATACTAATGAGCTAATAATTTAATCTCTAAACTATTCCTTATGTCAGCCATACTGAACATGGCGCTCAAAATAAATAAATAACAAACGTACCATAGAAACGAAGTGAGCCAATCAGATCCTGTCACGGCTTATAGCGTAGAGTTTAAAACTAGTAGTTAAAAATAAGTTAAAAGTGGCAACACCTAGATGTTGGACGTCGCGAAACATTTCCCCAAAATTTCCTATAAAATTAATAGTTAAGTCCCTATTTCTCTATGGCTTTACTATCTCCAAATGATTTTAAAATATATTTTGATTTAAGTTCATTTTCATTAATTTATCAATGTACAAATATACAATGTATAATGATAATTTATCTTTAGTTTAATACTCAGCTCCAAATTCTGTGAGTGATTCCAAAGTGTATATTAGTTTTTGCTAATTTTCATTAACACTTCACTTATGCAAACCTGCAAACATATTTTTAATTACATAAATTGTTATATATTCATACATTTGAAAAAATTATCCATATTAGGATAAAGGGAAAGTTTTCGATAAACCTACGTAACATTATCTATTATTTTATCTTTTCACATAACGTATGATCTAGCTACATACTATATACAATCGATAATGTAGATTACATTATTTATCAAATAAATATTTACAAATGAGCAATGCTTTTTCCAGATTTAATTTATATATACAAAAAAATACAATACTGAACTTTCGATACAATAATCAAAGAGAGAAACATGAATTATTTTACTCTTTTTATAAACACACATGGCTAGTACAATTTGCATATCTCTTAAAGCACAACTATCTATAATTTCCATTGCGATGAACAATTTTTTAAATTAAATATAATGTACTGATGTTCGTGAGAGGAAATGATTAACGAGAATAATGGCAATAATAAAGGAGTACTTTTATTTTATTGCATACATTATCATTCTAATATAGCATATGTGGAGACATACCACATACAAAGGTCGTGGGTTTCATCATTCATTCAGTAAACGAGATGTACATCAATTAGTTTTTAATTGTAATTTGCTTTCTACATAATATTTGAGAACTTTTTCCAGTGAAAAAAGTGTACCACTAATGATTGTTAAAGAAGTCATTATTTTCTGAACAAATGTCTAAAACATGATAATTGATATTAAAAATTCAACATCATTAACATAATTAAGCAAACATGTTATATGAATATTTTGATAAAAAATAAATAATTGGAAAAAGTATTTTCGAATATACGAGTAATACAATATGACTATCATATTAAACCAAATAGATGATATATAATTCAATATTTAGCTATAAGAAATATCGCTGATCAAAATACCTGCCCATGATAATAAGCCAATAACCGTTAATAAGGGGTGCATATGATGAAAAAACATGTTCATAAAAAACTTTTCTATTAAATATAATTATAATATATCCCGATCTTCATTGATAATATCTATTAGAGATAGTTTAATATGTGTAGAAGAATGTATTCAAACAGCAAATAAGATCTTACTTATTTCATCTACCTATGAGTCGAGTATTCTCAGAAATGAATATCATAAGGCTTCTCTGAAATTCAGCAGAAATACTGCTAAGACAAAACTAACCTATGATATTGTAATGTATTATTTAGCATTTTATTTCCAATAACCGAAGGGACTTTAATTTTATTATTACTATAAATTATTAATATTATAATAATTTCACAAAATATAATGTAATTAATATATTACTTATTATCGCAGAATAGTTTTAAAATATTAATATCAATGAAACTCTTATGATTTATTGCTACAAAAGTAAAAGTATTTTGCCCCATATCATAATTGGTAATAAAAAGTGAATATATAATAGTACAATATCTTTTAATATATACCCAAAAGTACAAAAAAAACTAATATATATGAAATAGTGCATATAAAACACCGCCTCTTAATTTAAATATATATGCTACTACCTCCATTATCCTGATTGTTAGATGCAGAGTTCTAATTTCCAAAATGCAAGATATATAAAGCTGAATAACATACAAACATTATTAATACGAATCGGTATCAGTTTAATTTGAAAAATTCGAGTAAATAGCTTGTTATCGAAAACCTAGAATTGTCACGAGGTACATTTCAAATAATGATTTACTATGTTTTCTTTTACGGATCTTGCACTTTCATTAGTTGATGATTTACAATTGATCAAAGGACTTTAATTGGATTACGGCTCAAGTGAGATAAATATTGCGCGAATATTTTTATATGAGAAAGATTACGAATCGTTTACTGTTTAAAATACAAATAGAAATTTCATATACAAAAACAAAACTCCTTTTCGTCCAAATTTTAACCGACTTCGAAAAAGCAGGAGGTTTTATGTTCGTTGGTATATATATATTTTTAATGTATTCTCGTCGATTTCTCCGTGTATTATAGACCGATTTTCAAAATTCTTTTTTTATTCGAAAGAGTGCACTTCCGAAGTGGTCCCATTAAAACCAAGTTAGGATCTGATGAGGAGAAGGGGGCGGAAGGTAAATCGAGGGAAAGCCTCAAATTACAAATGCGTGTACAAAGTTTTCATATATTTTTTTTTCTAAAATAATCAGATATTTGTGTATAATGTAATTGCTGAATTGATGTAACGAAAAATCCGAAGCAGTTCAGTGTAAAAACCATTCAGCTTGTTTTATGCACTAACTATATCGTATGGAAAGTTGTATAAATATTATATACAATTGTTTCTATGCTGTAACGGTTAGAAAGTTAAGCTTTCACACGGGGACGCTAGACTAGGTAGGCTAGCTAGGTATTTTTATTCCTATTTTTCCTCATACGGGCTGCACCTTTACTTGGCCTACCCTTTGTAATATTAAATAAAATAACTGCGTAATTTATTGAGCAAATATCTAACACTATGACTCACTAAAAAGTAAAAAATAATCAGATTAGATTTTAAACACAAAAAAAGTTTTAAAATAAACTATGTAAATAACAATCGTTGTAATAACTAAATAAAAATAAACAAAAACCTTATTTAATATATCTGCTACACGTATTTTATATACTAATATATACACACAATTTAGCTTAATATCTACTTAAACCTATTTAATTAATTAAATATTATTTTAACTGCTACTAACTGATCATTTTGAAGTCACTTGCCGAGCAAAAAGTCCGTTCAATTTTTTGTAATTTTTTTCTCCTTTTACTGTTAAATATTTACTCAATAATTAAAAATATTAAAAATCCAAATTCCGTTATAGATTTACCTTAACAGAAGAGATGATAGAAAAGGCTTCTACCAAATGTCAAGTAAATCGTTTCAGTAAAACTAAAGATCTGTCAATCGTATCGAAATAACTGGTTTCGATAAAACACGGTTAAAATTTTGCTTTTATATACCGCCTCACTAACACATACACTACAGCTATATATATTTAAAAGGTTAAACTTTGGAAATATGAAAAAATCGATCATTTCAAATTTCTAGACTACAATACCCCATTAAGGTCTGACAACAGACTTTAAATCCCTTGAGTTCTGAAGGGCATCAAATTATTACTAATATTGTCACTGACAGCAAGTTTTTTTGAAAAATCTTCACGATATTTGACAAAACTATGAAAAAAAAAGTTTCTGACGTATGGCTCCAGTTGAATCTATTAAATTAAAAGTACAGAACATGAGACTGTTAAACATACTCTTTTCAGGCCAAAATCATCATTGTATTCAAATCCCGTTGAGGCATGGTCGTAAATTTATGTTTGTGATTGGCAAGAGTGTAAAATCCGACAAAGAAAATGATCTCAATCACACCAGCAACCAGGCAGGGTAAGACTCTTTGTCTCCGGGATGATTTTTAAGTTGGTCGTTAAACGGTATGTCCAGTCCAGATAAACCCTCGTTCGAAATCATCCAAATCATCGTTGGAAAAATGAGACTTTAAAATATATAAAAAATTGTATATAATTTATATTCGAATATATTTAAAATACAAATCCTGCTGAAACCTTATTAATGCCTTAAATCAGTCAAATTAATTTCTTAAATTGTCCTATTTGATAAAATAGTTTCTAATAAATATAATATATAATATACAATATAATAAAAATAAAATAGTCTAAAATATGATTAATGTGGATAATTAAATCTTCCGAAATAATATAACAAATAAAAATTATTGTATACAACAGAATATGTTGCATATAATAATATATGTCACAGGACGTGACGATATTGAAATGAAATGAAACAAGCTATAGTACTTCCAATAAAACGAGCAAGGCTCATAAATATATTGTCAAATGCAGTTTGTAAAAATGTATAATTAAGACGTAACCGAATCAATCTATAAAATTCAATTTGTGTTGATTCAAATTCTTCAACAAACAAAACTATTCAAAATGTTGGTGATAATAGTTAGAGGTTATAAACCGACAAACGGCAACACAATTTGATGCGGCAACATTGCGACATGATAAATGATGATAAATGTGGATGACGTTCTTTGGATGTTTTATTGGATAGACTATAAGTATGTTTTATTAGAAATTAGTGGTATTATAACAGTCTTCTAGTGATTTAGATGCACAATGAGAACATGGTTAATTAATTAATTTCCCATTCTATATTTCTATGTTCTGTGTTCACGAACAACGGCAATGTTCTCAATAAATCTGACATTTTTTTGACGTATGGATATTATCTGATAGTTTTCCAATGACAAAATCAAAATGGTGACACAATTCACCACCTGAATTAACTGAACTTTGACATCTTTCAAAGAGTTTAGAAAACTAATTTACAATTGTGAAGGTGATTTTACTTTCTTGTTCGAATTCTTTTTACTCTAATAATACTAACTTTATGACAAAAGTCATAAGGAGCTGATTTTAGCTAGACGTTCTTGAGCCGCTTAAAAAGGTACGTTATTTTAATGGAAAATTGTTTTTTAGTGCGTTAGAATTAATGTTTCCCAATTAAAATTTATTTACCGCTTGTCTAAAAGGTTACGTTAATAATCTGAATCATATTACTTGTTTTTTTTTATTCTAATAATACTGGCTTTATTGTAAAAGACATAAATAGCTCATATTATTTATAAGTTTTTTAGTTGAAGTTTATAGTTGATCGACGTCAACAGGTACATTTTGTTATTCTATTAAAATTGGCATTTTTCATAATAATTTCAATTCAGTTTGTCCAAAAATTGTAATAATAATCTGAGTTTATTGTTATACTAGTTTGAAGGTGATCCACAAACAAAAATTAAGTTAACACTTTCATTTCAATTCGATACTTTAATTTCGAATACGAACTCTATTCTGGGTACAGGTAATAATTCTGGTTTGCACTACTCCTAAACTTGTTTCTAAACTCCTAAACCTAAACTAATCGCTGCCGACTAATCTACAATTTACTTTTCTCTACAATCTAAGAGGACCCATCGGCCCTATATTAGTCTTTAGTGTCATAATGTTGATGTATTAACACTGCAGGTTTTATATTAAATGTACCTTAGTAGACTCGACTATACAAGATCAAATAGTTCCATTATTTTGAACCTGTGTCCTGTTCTGGTGTTATCCAAAAGTTTTAACATTTCGGTATTCATGTGACAATGGAGTCCTGAGTGACAATCTGGGTGCATCTATAATACTTCTCAGGACTTTGCTCTAGAAAACTTGGTATTTATATTACTTTTCGAGGAGTATCCCCATAATTGAGTTCCATAATATATATAATATAGGTTTCAATAATTCTATAATATCGTATAATAACAATTTATTATATACTGATAATTGTGATTTTCTTTCAGCAATCTATAGTGATGAAATGAGGAACAATATAAAGTCGCACTGGTAGACATTGTTAGCGAATTATGTTTGTCTAAAGTGCTATCTTAACATGTATTTTTCAAATTAAACTTAATTATTAAATTTTTGTTATGTTTGTACTTAAGATGAAGTTTTAAAATTGCGTTAAATAGTTAGTTTAGTTCTACTACTTATAAAGTTTTATTTACACTACTAATCTACAATTTACCTTTCTCTACAATCTAAGAGGACCCATAGTCCCTATTTTAGTCTCTAGTGTCATAATGTTTATGTATTAACACTGCAGGTTATATATTAAATGTACCTTAGTAGACTTGACTATACAAGATCAAATAGTTTCATTATTTTGAACCTGTGTCCTGTTCTGGTGCTATCCAAGAGTTGTAACATTTCGGTATTCATATGAGAATGGAGTCCTGAGTGACAATCTGGGTGCATCTATAATACTTATCAGGACTTCTGCTCTAGAAAACTTGGTATTTATATTACTTTTCGAGGAGTATCCCCATAATTAAATTCCATAATATATATAATATAGGTTTCAATAATTCTATAATATCGTATAATAACAATTTATTATATACTGATAATTGTGATTTTCTTCCAGCAATCTATAGTGATGAAATGAGGAACAATATAGAGTCGCACTGGTAGAGATTTTTATTCCATTGTTAGCGAATTATGTTTGTCTAAAGTGCTGTCTTAACATGTATTTTTCAAATTAAACTTAATTATGAAATGTTGGTTATGTTCGTACTGAAGATGAAGTTTTAAAATAGCGTTAAATAGTTAGTTTAGTTCTACTACTTATAAAGTTTTATTTACATAACGAACTAGGTTTTAGTTGCGAGTAAATGCGATTATATGAGTTATTAAAAAAAATATACTACTACACAAATGTAATTAATATTACAAAATCGATAATATATATTATAAACTAGACAACATCTTAATTAACCGAATAAATAAAATGTATACAAAAAGTAGCATCATCGCAAAATGGTTAACAATCAATAATCCTAATTCCAGTCAAGACCGAAGGCAGAACATTTCTGCCAGCCCTCGACCCCTACCAGGAAACGGTGCTGCCAGCCGACGGCAGTCTGGCAACGACCCTCCGCTGCAACGGGGCGACTCGTTCATGGAGAGGGGTGATAAACGCGCCACCAACGATGGTGGAAAATCGACGTCGATACATCGACCTGCTTCAGTGAAAATTTCGACCAAACCACCGACGGGAATCAGCAAGGCTACCGTCAATTCTCCCCAATCACCAGGCAGGATTCGCAGTCTAGTAAGTAGTGTATTTTTTGTCAAACCATTTTTTCTGTCATTTTTTTCCACGTCCTTTCTCTACGGTACAAACGCCAATGTTAATCGCTAATGTGTTTTTCCCCGTGTCTAACGCTAAACGCTGTTATATCGTCCCTATTAACAACCATTTAATATTTTGCGGACGTTTTAGAGGTTATAGAAAATAATGGTGTTCGGCCTTGAGGCGTTTGCTTGCCTCGTTAATAATTTCCTGCCCTACCGGGATTTATTTAAAAGTTGCATTTGTTTTTTTTTTTTATTAAATCAACATATGCATTCAGGCCGGTCACGTTGCCACACTGCTGCTATTAATTAATAGCGCGAATTTCTTTTGATTAAAACCAGATATCGAAATCGAATGTAAAATCATCGAGAATAATTTGTTTCGATCTAAAGAGCTGCGATCGGAATAATTAAGTTAATTGTTTCCTGTTGTTTCCGGCTTTGTTGTTTTTTATTTATAAAATTACTACGATATGTGTATGTTATAAAACGTGTAAGGTGTAAAATAAGAACTTTTATTTGATTTGAAAACGTTTTTATTTAACTGACTACACAAGCAACACTGCCGGTCCCATCCTATTTTAATGTAAATGAAGCCCTTATCACAATCTGATATAGACACGCCGTTTTTTCTACAGCCCGGGACCGTATGAGTCGCGCAATATAATATCCTCTTCCTAAAGAAACGACCAAAGGGACATACGTGGTCGTTCTCCTATCTAGGCAACTTGGCATTATAGTGAAACAATTTATGAGTATCGAATCTACCTTCGTACGCAGTTTTTATCCAAATGTCCATGGTGTAACTGCATGGGGTAGTTTCGTAAGTTCTGATGTCCTTAAATTCTAATAATATACGCCAGCTACTGTAATCCATCTTTGGTAGCCATACACCCTCACCTACTTCGTTCAAATTTTTAGTATTTTGTTTTCTTTTTTTTTCGCACAAATTCCAGTAGGTTATGTTAATTCACAGTAACTACAGTCTGTCTTCGATGGTCTTAGGCCTTATACCCAGATCTACAAGTTTTCATCCAAATTCCAGTAGATTATTTTAGATCACAGTAACTTCAGTGTGCCCTTGGTGATGCGACTCCATGACTTCCGATGCTTGTACGAGGAAACCATGGCCACTTGTGTTTTTCGAAGCATGTATGTTTTCTGCCTCTACCTGTTTCTGGCTATGGGACTTGGGAGTACAGGGGGTACCTTCAATCCAGTTTGGTATTCTTGCTGCTTGAATGGCGATACTTTTGCCTGAACTCTATTTAACTATGTCAAGGAATCTTTCGAATATCTGTGGGACGGTTACCAATGCAACGTTAACTTAATTCTTTTCTTAATACACTGATTATTTTCTTAATTAGTAATAACTAAACTTCTATAGGTTAATAGAATAAATTCTAAAAAGAAAGCTTCATGATCTCTGTGAATTCTACCGGCTCGACTGGTTAGGGAACGTATATGGTTTAAGCAAACATATTTATTTTACTTAAAAATTATTTTATTCTAACATAAAATCAATCAATCAACACTCATCGCATAGAATCAATCAAACTCGTTTTTCGAATTCAAATCGAAATCGAATCAAAGAATTTCAAATCGTTTTTCGAACAACCAGGGCCATATTAGTCGCATATATATATATATATATATATATATATATATATTTTTTTTTATATTATTTAATTATTACAATATTACTAGTCGTTTCCGACTAACCTACAATTTGTCTTTATAATAACTTAATTCTAGGTATATAACTAGGAGGACCCATCGGCCCTATCTCAGTCCCTGGTGAAATAATGTTTATACATGTCCCTGCTGTATTTTCTATTATATGCACCTCGCTACACAACACTACACAAGATCAGATGGTTTGATTCTTTTGAGCCTGTGTCCTGTTCTGGTGATATCTGCAAAATCTACAATACTTCAATATTCTCATGAGAATGGAGTCTTTCCTCATGTCCCCTTTCAATTTTCTTGATTTCTTGACTGACTGTAGGTATTTGAAGGTCTCGATGTATGTAATCAGTCCTATAGTATTTGGGTGCGCACAATAACTCTTTGTTCTAAAAAAATTATATTTTGTTTATGTTACTCTTTGCAGAACATCCCCATAATAGAACTCCGTATGTCCATATAGGTTTCAGTATTTGCTTATATAATAACAATTTATTATCTACTGATAACTGTGATTTTCTACCCATTAGCCAATACATTTTCCTATATTTCAATTCCAGTTCTTTTTTTTTTCTTCTTTATATGTTCATTCCAGCAAAGTTTTGCATCAAGATTTATTCCGAGACATTTAGCGTTGTTGCTATATGAAATGATAGTATTATTTAATGTTATTGGTGCTTGTACGGGCTGATTATAGGTGAAATGCACATGCACAGATTTAGTTTCGTTAATTTTTATTTTCCAGGCTTGTATCCAATTATTTATATTGTCACTTGCCTGTTGTAATTTTCGTGAGGATTATCAGCAAATGTAGCCATCGTAATATTCTCCATTTGTGGTATATCACAAGTGTAGATTAGACAAAGCATTGGCCCCAGTACACTTCCTTGTGGTAAACCTGCTTTAACTTCTTTTATTGTAGAGTAAGCTTCTTCTTGTTTGACTCTAAACATTCTGGCAGTAATGTACGATTTTAATAGTGCGGTGTGTTGTTTTGGTAACATTACCTGTAGTTTATGAACAAGGCCTTCATGCCAAACCTTATCGAAGGCTTGTGCTACATCTAAGAATATAGCTGAGTATACTTTTTTAATTTCGTAGGCTTTTTCAATAACATCTGTTATTCTGTGGACCTGGTCAGCTGTTGAATGCTTGTTAATAAACCCAAACTGGTGTTCTTTCAATAGGAGTGTTTTCAAAAACCTTAGATATTACTGGCAGCAGTGATATAGGTCTATAGGCTTTCGTTTCGTTTGGTAGTCGCATATATAGACATATATATTTACAAAGACAATTCGTATTTTCAATTTTCTTATCGTATAATGTTTTAATGTTACGAATCAAATTCATTCCCTATGTAAAAATATTTGTATTATATTATTGAGTTCAAATAAAGTTAATAAATACGAAATTATACTGTACAATAGTTTATCCTCGTGAAATTCTATACCGATCGGTTTAATGTGTTGCCAACACTATTTTTTATCAGTTTTCTACTATTCTATTGTTTTTTAACTTAAACCTAATTCCGTTCTCTTGGGATATAAGTTATAATAATAGTAGCAGGGGCGTACTGGAGCAATAGATGAAAGAGAAGTTCATGTGTCATTTTATACAATTTTACCGTGAGATCTGACGATTTATTGTACAAGCGTAAAAAAACAAAACTTATTATTTGGTAGAAATTTTCAACACTTCTGTATTTATAATTTACCAAAAACTTTCAAATTATAACTTGCACATTATTGTCGTATATTATTTTAATAAACATTTTTAAGACGCAATATTTCAATAATGTACAGTAACATGTATGACTATAAAATAATAACAATGTAAATATCATTGCTCCATAACATAAAAATTTGTCTTAATTTTTTACATTAAGGAAATATTTTTCATCATAACTTTTTCTATGTTTCTAGTAAAGTGTTTAGTAAAATACAATATATTGTTAGCACAATATATCCATAGACTAGTACAGAGAAAAGTCAATAATAATCTCTGAAAAAAAGTTTTGCTACATCCAATGTCTAGATGGGGTTATAATCGACCACTCATATAACTTGAACTCATAAAAATTATTGAAGAAATTAAAATATATATAATCTGTATAAATAAATATATATATAATGTAAAATTACATAATACATTATTTTAAATATAAATATAATATACACAGATCTATAAAATCTAATATAAGAATAAATATATCCATAAAATATAATATTAAAATAAATAACATTATTAAACACAGACGTACACTTATTCAAACGAAAACGGTGCTGCATTTCTGCATTTTTGTGGTGCATTGTACTACAGACCGATATTATGCTAACGAACTAATGATTAATAAATTAATCACTAAACCGAATAAAAAAATAAACACACCCTTCCCTACGTAAGACACACTGAAGATACGATTGAAACGAAATGAAACAATCAGATATCTTCGCGGATTTTAGCATAGCCATTTAAACAACTAATAAAATTTCTTCAAAATTGCCTATAAAGTTAAATCTCTATTTTATCTGTGAATATATCTAGAATTACCTCAAAGTGGGTTCATTTTCTATTATTCCCAGAAAAATTAATAAACCAGATCATGTGGCATCAATCACGACATCGTTCAGGTTGAGCTTCTAGTTCTTATTTTCGAAAAGTCTAAAACGACTACTAGCGACTAAAACGACTGTCCTTATAGTCGATCAATATACACGTATAAACACAACAAAACAAAAGTTTCCAATAGCACTCGCTATTGCCTTCTCTAGCAAAAATAGAGCAAGATAGTCAATTAGCTTTTGATGAAGCTTCTAACTTCTTTGACCGTATGTTGCATTGCGTGTATACCAAATTCGTCATACAACACTTTGTTCGGAAATATTTGAATATTCCTTATATTGCTGCGCCGAGTGCCTACAGCTGTATAGTGAACTAATGAACCCCATAGCAGTATAGTACGCAACCATATCGGTTTTAACACTTGACTATACATCGTAATCTTATTATTGTCATTTTAAATTTGCTTTCAGGAAGCCAACATAGCCGTCTATATTTTGTTTTCAGCTCGACTAATTTATTTTTAAAATGTTCCTTCTATTTTAATTTGCGATCCAATATTGTCTAGTAATAATCGTAATAATAGTGTTTGCGATCTAGTGCGTTGGTTAGCCTTTTATTAGTTAAGTTGATAAAAACATATTTGAGGTCGTTTAGTTTTATTCGTAAATGTTTGGTGTGTGTAGTTAATTCTTCGATTTTTATAGATACCTCACGAATTAAAACAGCAATAACATATCCGGACAAATTTTTCAAAGAAAGCTTTTTGTTGTTTTTTGTCATAATGTATTTATCCAGTTGACTTTTAACCTACTAAGCTTTAATATTATAATAAAATTGCTAACTTCTATTAATATATTTATTTTCTATTAATAACGTATTTCAGGAACCAATCAATCTATTAAAAAGTTGTACAGCAGTATTTTCATTAATCATGTCACGTCCCTTAACATTTTGAAACTAGTTCATGCTAAAATTAGAATCACGAGTTCTATTATTATATTTCCATGTATTAAAGCTACTTTCGCCAATAACATACTAATGCAATTTTTATTAAAATTGTATTAAAGTTTTAAATTGATAAAATATTTCATATTTACTAAATATATTAAATTTCATTTACAATTTAAATTATTTAAATTTAAGTTATATTACCTTATGTTTAAATTATGGTAAATTTTATTGTTGCTAAAAATGTAATATAATCCTACTAAAAGCTTTTAAAATCATTGGTAAGGTCCAAACAGTGCCGTACATTAGGGATGCCGAAAAAATATCGATATTTTTAGGCAATATTTTTTTTTATTTAACCTTTTAATTTGGTACTTAATTTTAAGGATTTATTAAAAGTATTATATTGCAAAAATATATAATTTTTTTCTCTGATATATCGATACTTTTTATAAATATTGAAAACGATATTTTAATATCCGATATATCCGATATAAAAAATATCGACACCCCTACCATACATCGACTTTAATATATATTTACATGAGTATATCATTATATTACTAGTAATCATTTTAACTTCATTTCGAATTATTGGTCATTTCCCTTACTCTTTAAATTTAAGGATTAAGTTAAGATTAAGTTAAGATTAAATTATAATATATTTTATTAGATACGATTAATTTAATTATAAGTTAATTTATTACTACTTTTCATTTGTACTTGGATCAATTCACGAACACGAGTGCGAGATAAATAAATCAGTATGTATTTCCTAAAATAAAATTAAATTATATTAATTATTACTTACTAATAAAATTAATTATTACTAGTGGATTTAATGACATTGTGGAATCCCATATTTACATATGATTGTCCAAGTGTTTGTTTAACATGGTGTTTCCAATTTAATCTGCCATCTAAGTGGATTATGTGTAACGTAGCATCTTTGAAATTATATAAAATTAGATTTTTATCTTTCTAATTCAATCTCAAGTTCTTCTGTAGATCTTATATTGTCTATACAGAAATGAATCCTTCCAGAAATGAAAGTTCCAGGGCGATTACCAGAAGGAATTCCACCCAAAATAAATTTTATTATAGAAAATGCCACTTCATGGGATAATCTAAACTATTTTTCGAAAAGATACGACACTAACAATTGACAATAATACCGCAGCAACAATTTCCTCATCTCCTGAATTAGTCCAAAATGCCACAGGCGGTCTAACGCCTGTGATAAGTGCAAGAAAATTTCAGCGTGGTATTTATTTTTCCCAAATTCCCTTTTAATAACCATTATTACTCTATACACTTGGATTATTAAGCAACGATTTCGAAATCCAAATCAGCAAACTGATATTATTTAATAATGGTTTAATACATTATGAGAGTAGTTGCTCAAACAACTTTAATATTCCACTAAGCAGCGAAACAGGTCTGTAATACCCGACTTATTCTACCAGTATATCAGTTGCAACATGCATCAGTAAACAGAAATTAAATATGTATGTAATACATACATAGCATTATGATGTAGGGCTATGTATAAGGGCCTTTTTAGATTGAGTTTGTCGTCAATTCGCCGAAGAAACCAGCTTATAGTCAATCTATAGTCCGGTCCAAACCAGTCTATAGCCGAAATATAAAATTTGACAAGGAACAACCATCCTAGCTAGAAACTAAGCTGACTGAGACTAGATATCATTGAAAGAAAAAGGTTAAAATTTGATTTAAAGGTCTAGTGTAAATTTTCAGGATATTCGACACTCTGCCATACGCTTTCAGCTCCACTTATTCGAAAACGTTACAAATAATTTGCCTAAAGTCGAATAAGGACTATATGCCAAAATATTTATGTCATAAAAATATTTTATTTTATAATATATTTTCTATATACCGAACACACACATTTTAAACTTTCTCGTGACAGCTATATTAACGTATGGATGTTTAATATCATTCATTTAATCCTTATATGTAACGCACTAATATAATTAATATTTTATTTAACTTTCTACTAACAGTTCTAATAGCGGAATTCTTCCGTATTATGTAACTATTGGTATTATATATTATAATTTATTATTTTTCTTCACGTTTCAATTATGTTACACGCCTGCGAACCTCGAAGTTATATATTTATATGTCGAATTCCGGTATTATTTTCTGAATTTACCAATATATTTTTGAATAGGACAATGTGTTGATGAATAATACTAATTTTCTTCAAACTTCACCTCAAACATGTCGCTGAAAACTTCATTTAGACGATATTGAAGTAGTTATTTCGATGTAAACATACTATTGTAGAAAAATATTGTTAACAAACATTGCAGATATAACTCTGAAACTTTGAAGTAACGGTGTCGGTTACTAGTTCGAAGCCCACGTTAAGCAGTAGATATAAGCAATAGTCGATAAAAAGGAGATTTTAAAATATAACAAAAAACTTAGAAGAATTGTTATAATCATATTAATATCTCCGAAATAGCTCTGAAGATAATTTGAATTCTCTTAAATGCATATTTTTAAAGCTTTGAAAATATTTTTAAAGAATTAAAAATCTAATTTCTAGACTAGAATACCTAATCTATATAATAATATCTAATAATACCTATCTAATAACGATTGTTTACATTTATATTTCGTATTCTCAACAATTGATATCGGTTATGATAGTCAATGTAAGCTTTCACCTAATAAAATGTGTTGTGTAAAAATGTAACTAAAACGTATTAATTTAGCAATAATACTAATAATTAACAATTGTTGATTAACAATTGCCTGTTATTTAAATCAAAAGTTAATTATTTTTATAAAAGCCTTTCTATGTTTCTAAAGTTACCAGATATAATGAAAAGCTTTGTCATCTTTTCCTTTTGATATATCCTCTATGGCTCTTTACTCAAAGGAGAATCTAATAAGCCCTTTATCAGAGACTTTCAGCTAATTCATTCAGTAAAGTTTTGTAAAACAAACATTTCCTTTAGTAAGCTATTAAAATATTAATAACACATTCTGAAAAACTATTAGTGCACAACAAAAGATAACAATTATTTACGAGAAAAGAAAACTAACGAATTAATATTTCAATTGCATTTCATCAAGAAGGTATAATTATAATTCACTCTCTCCATAAAAAAAAACATTATATTGCGAATAAAAGCGGAAAATGCCATCTCTCAAATTTCTATTTTTTAACAGCTATTAAACCGCAAACAACATTGTTAGATTAATGTATTTCGTTTCTACTGATGTCCTTTATTTTTAGGTTAAACATCAAAATGCGATAAATTGGAAACCAACTTCTATTTAAACATTTTACTATTATTGAATTTATTGGATTTTCTGTTCGAGAATTACGATTAATGAAATTTGACGTTGAGCTCAATTTCTATTTTCTAGAGCTAGGTACATTTGAACATTGAAATAGTAATAAAATTTTTCTTATTAATTAAAAAAATATGTGTTTTAT
The DNA here is from genome assembly GCF_030347505.1 of Rhynchophorus ferrugineus. NCBI lineage: Eukaryota > Metazoa > Arthropoda > Insecta > Coleoptera > Curculionidae > Rhynchophorus > Rhynchophorus ferrugineus. The sequence continues at coordinate 52,401,865 of NW_027472580.1, forward strand.
TATCACTTCTTCGAAAATATATTCCCTTAAAAATTTTAGGATGGTTCTATTTGCTTATATCAAAATGATTGATTTTCAACATAGTAATGTAAAATCTTTTTAAAACCACAAATTCAATAATAATGTGTTCATTATGAGGCTACAAACTCCTTGACCAATCTGATGTTAGTTTCGATGACTAAAATATTTATATCTGACGGATTACATATTATTGAAAATTTAAACGAGTCTAATGTAGAAGTTCAAGTACCATTGATATCTACCATTGAAGTAATAAGCTGCATCGGTCTAATAAGGAGGGGGTCTAGGAGCCTTTTCTTCTTTAACAGGTTAATTGAAAAATCCCTGTCCTAACACAAAAATGCCGCCAGAATTAAATCCATATGGTTTTTAGTTGTCCCTAACCCTCAAAAGATGAGTGTATAAATTTGACATCTGTCGGATCATTAGTTTGTGAATTATAGCATTTTGAGTGAAGCAACTTTTGTTATTGTGAAAAAAATAGATGAAAAGGAATTTCGCCTGTTGATAAAATATTGGTTTTTGAAGGAAAAAAATACAATTGAAGCAAGAACTTGGCTTGATGCCGAGTTTCCGGACACTATCCCAGGAAAATCAAACATCAAGGATTGATATGCTAAGTCTACAAAGTGGTGGTGAAATGAGCACCGAAGATGGTGAACGCAATAGTCTCCCAAAAGAGGTTGTTACCGATGAAAACATTTCAAAAATTAACAAAATGATTTTAAATGACCGTAAATTGAAATTGAATGAAATAGCAGACACTCTGAAGATATTAACTGAACGAATCATTCACGAATATTTGGGCATATTTGGGAACGACGAGTTGATGATTCGGAGCAGTATTTGAAGATGATCATGTGTAATAAACCCGAGTTTTTGCGTCGATATGTGACAATGGATAAAACATGGCTACATAATTTCACTCCGAAGTCCAATCGGCAGTCATCCGAGTGGACTGCACACGATGAACCCGCTCCAAAGCGTGGGAAAACGCAACAGTCGTCTGGCAAGGTTATGGCGTCTGTATTTTGGGATGCGCATGGAATAATTTTCAGTGACTACCTTAAAAAAGGAAGGCCCATCAACAGCGACTATTGCAGACGTTCGTTATCGGACTGTTTGAAGTACGAAATAGCCGTTAAACGGCCGCATTTGAAGAAAAAGAAAGTGCTGCTTCTCCAATATAATGCACTGTGTCACAAGTCAGTGAAAACGATGGCAAGAATCAATGAATTGGGCTTCGAATTGCTTCCTCATCCACCATATTCTCCAGATCTGCCCCCATCGACTATTTCCTGTTCCCAGATCTCAAAGGAATGCTCCCTGGGAAGAAATTTTCGTCGAGTGAAGAGGTGTGTCGCCGAAACTGAGGCCTATTTTGAAGCAATAAACAAATCGTACTACAAAACTGGTATATTATGAGGAAATGTTACAGTTGTTAATGTTATTGTTACTAAGACATTTAAGGATGTGACAATTATCCTACCGTAGACCTATATTTCATTATTTTCATTCCCTATTGGTTGAGAAGTAGACATTTTCCCCGACCACCGGCTATAGATTTATGATAATGATGATTTTATAACATATACTATTTTTATAAACATATAGCAATTATGATAATATAAAAATGAGATTGAGAGAGAATGAGAATTTAAAAAATCAATTAAAAAGTAAAAAGATAAAACTGTTTATAATATTAACTACTTAATTTATAGAACTTTACTAATACTTAATTTGACAATGTTTATTCTTGATTAAACTAACAAATATTGACAAATTCTAAAATAATACATTATAAATTTATTAATTAATTAAATTTATATATCAAAGAAAGAGAAAATCAAAGTAAACTATGTTGATTATTAATAGTGCTCTTTTGCAATTAATAGTTGAAAGTTTTTTTACCAACTTTCACGTTATGACGTAATTCATATTGCACTAAAGCAAACCAACTGATTGGTTCATTTTTTTATTAATATAATTTAAGTAACATCTTGCAACATAATTCTGCATCCAATTCAATTAACCAGTATTAGAAGCATTAAAAATCTACAACATAACGGACACCATTAGTTTACTAATTTATATAAATTTCAAGGCAAGGTTTTAAAAAAGCATATGAAATTTTTAAGAATATATAACAAATGCCTAAAATTCAAAGTTAAGAAAGATATAAATACTGTCACGGAATAATAATAAGTTCAAAAAGTAGCCAGATAGCTTGAGCCGGTTATCAACCTTGAGGAAGTAAAATAACAACATGATCGGTTCTATAGAGAGAAAATATTAATAATTTAAAATGTTACATAATGTTTTATTATCTTCAATTTTAGATATATTTAGTGTGTATATTTTAGGATATCCTTTAACCATCTAGGGTTTACCTGGTTTACACTTATTTCCGTAATATGGGCTTGGAAAACTTCCTGAACTTATTAAATGACCAGTCACTTAACAATAATTATAGAAGACTTCCCTCTGATCTTCCTCTGCCTGGTTACCAACATGAGTGAAATAACACCAATATAAACATTCACAAACATAAATTTATTTTTATATCTATATATTTATCTATATCTACATTTATATCTCTGCCCAGACAGAATTCAAAGCCGCCACTATCCTAGTGGTATAGGGGTCATTGTATCAACTTGGGTACTGAGGCTATCAAGTTGGCTAGACTGCGGTATTTTATCTCAAATTACTATATAGGGTATATGTATCACCAATGAAATACCAAAATAACAAATTTAATATCCATGTTGATTTTCTTCATAATAGGCACAGAATAAATAAAAAATTATTTGATATAAATTATTATTGGATTATTATTATTATTAAAATAAAAACTAATAAAAATAGTAGATGAAGTACAGTATAGCAAGTACATTAGTGGGAGGGTAAATTTAATGTAAATATAATAAAAGGAACCTGCCCACTCAACTATTGTGGGTGTGTAATCAAGTGTAGTTTAAGTTCTTAATCAATATGTATTAGTATTATATCACATTTTATTTATTGAATACTATACATACTATAGCGAATCCCAAAAGTGACATATAACAATCCAATGAAACATTCTAGTTATAAAGGTATCGTCATTAATTTTCTCCTTTAAAAGCTATTGGGCTTTGGTAATAGACAGATCAGTGGGCTATTTTTTATGTAAGTGTCAAAATTGGTTTACCGGTTTACCAGTTTCCTGAAAACTTTAATATTAAAAATTAACCTCGCCTGCGTTACTCAGTAGAGGGGGTATCGAGGTAGACCAGCATCTTTCAACTCAGAGCCCACACCAGATTAGATACCAAAAGAAACTCGAATCTTCATAAAGGTCTACAAATTGTTTGGTTGGACTGAGATTTGACTAAGATGGAATCATGAGATATTCGAACTTTGCCAAATCCTTAATTCGACGCTCTATTATCACCTCAGCAGGTTCTTTCCATCACGACAACGTTAAGCAAAAATTGAAAGAAATTGACTGGTAAGCTCTAATGCATCCCTGTATAGTTCATAGGAACTACCATCCGTTCGCGGGTCTACAAAACACTCCTGATGGAACTAGAACTAGAACTTCCAAACTAGATGGAAAAGACCCTTTTTTGAGTTATTTGCTCAGAAATCACAGAAGGTTTACAATGATGAAATTATGGTTTTACCTGTCAGGGGGAAAAATATTAACAATCATAATGGCATATATGCATTAGGGCTATAACTTCATTTTAAATAATTTACAACAGATGGTGTTACTGTATTTTAAATCACATCCGGTACATTTGTAACCAATTTCATGTTGAAATTTCACTAATAAGCTTCACTTCTAACTCATGTGTCATTTCATCTAAGTATGAACAAACAAAATTGTGTTGAAATATTGAAAATGTCTGAATTTGCGAATAGTGATTTTAATATTTTAAAAGTAGTGATTTTAATACTGAAGACAAAGAGCGTTCTGGACAGCCAAAAAAACCCGTTGACGAAGATTTCAAAGCATTACTTTATATCAAGCCATGCAAAACACAAGAATAATATGTAGAATTGCTAAAAGTAATACAAGAAACAATTTCCAATAACTTGAAAAATATGGGAATGATCCAAAAGCTTTTATATTTTGTACCTTTTAACTGATTTTTTTGTTATCATTTTACTACTGAATAAATTACTGAAAAATATTACTGAATACTCTGTATTCGAAAAACCTAATGAAACCAGCAATGGAGATTGTTATCGACTACAACTGACGGAAAACGGCCGGAATTCGAGCAAGAATACAACAGTGTTAATCTTTAGCATGGCTACGCCCTACAACATATTGCAAAATCGGCGAAAATATACTTGGAAACATTGAAATGGGAAGTACTATCCCATCCGCTGTATTCTGTAAACCTTGCTCCTTCTGATTATTACTTGTACAGACATATGTGTCATGACCTACCTAAACAGCGCTTGACTTCTCATGAAGATGCCAAAAAGTGGGTCGATTCGTGAATAGTATTAGATACATTGTTCTTTGGAGATAAAATCCGATGGACAATACTTGAATATTTAAATACATTATACCGATTTTTTACAATGAAGCTTCAAATTTAAGACAACTAATTTATAGGTCTAATAATTGATTAGTCTTTGAAATGTATATAAATAAATTCGCTAAACCCCAAATGTTGAAAAAAATCAAATATTTAAGAACTCAAGAAGTGAGAAAATTAAGGATTTGTGGAACTGTAGATGGATTATCCAAACTTTCAATCAATCCACAATATTTCCAAAAAACAATAACTATTGAAAATTTTATATATACTCAAAATAAAATATTGTATTACCTTATTATTACAAAAAAAATAAAAGTACAAAAACAAAAATCTTAAACGGTGTTATTCTCCGAACAACACCTATTATTTATAGTACCATGTGATTATTTATAGTACCGTGCACGAAACAATGGAATTTGAATAAAATGAGTACGGTGAGAAAACAATCGGAATTGCTAATGAAACAGAAAACACCGTGCGAAAACGGAACTCATTTTCACTTGTTTCACTACCATATTGTTCCATAATAGCATACGACATCGATTTATGTAATTAACCAAAAATTACCCCGAATATTCTCGAAGGGATTTTTTGACGTATTCCGCAGTATCAGAAAAATATCGTGACTAACGTAACATTTTTATAATAAAAAAGTAGTAGTATGGGTCTCGTAGAATTTTAGTGCCCCTTGGACACTTGCTTGAAACTAATAGTATTTTTTATAGCAATAATATATATTATGATGATTCTTACGTATATAGTTCAATTATATCAATAGGGTAAGGGTGTAAATTTTATCTTGATAATATTATCTTATTCAAATTTATTTAAATAATGCTGCATTAATGATGCGATTTTCTATTATTCATATATTATTAAGTATTTCTTGCATGTATTTTGATCATTTTTCACTTTAAAGTTTTCATAATACCTAGTGAATACGTTGAGTGCGGCAAACCTCCCATTCAAGCTGCAATAATGTATCCATCACAGTTCATGTAACTTATGGTCGAATGTTTTCATTCAAGTAGATGCATTGCATCTGTTACTCATTATTGCTGGCTTCTTTGCAACAATAAGTCATACAGTTGGCTCTATTGACATCGGTAGACATCTGCAGTAACAGTTTCATTCGGCTTTCGCAGTTCAAAATACACTACACTTTGTTGCTCCAACCAATTACACAGTAAAACTTTATGGCTATAAACTCTTTTTTTTGCCTGGCAAGTAATGATTCTTTGTCTTCGAGCTTTTCATTCTCCAGGCCGTTCTTTGTTAGTGACATCAAAATTACTATTAAATGGTTAAAGCCAAAACTGACAATTGGGCATTATCGTAAGTTTGTAAAAGTATTTAATGATATTTAACATTAAATGTTAAATGAAGGAATTCGACAACAGATGTTTCCAAATCAAAAATGAAAATTGATAAATGTCGAAAATGCAATTTTAAGCACAATTCAATTTAATAAACCAATTTCTCCACAAATAACTCTATAGATAATTTCCTTAAAGTACCTCAAATAACGAATCGTTGATATAATATCGATTCTTATTAAATCCAGGCAATCTTGTCAATATTTTCGGTTCGGTCGGTGTTGAAAGCTTTCATTATCTCCAGTAGAAAGAACGGTATCCACTTTAACGGTGCTAATGCAACTTTAATTATGTAAATATTATATATATATATATATATATATATATATATATATATATAATCAGTCGCAAATATATATATACATATATATATATATATATATATATATATATATATATATATATATATATATATATATATATATATACATATATATATATATATATATATATATATATATATATATATATTCAGTCGCTAATAACCCCAATGCGTTGTGAAGTAACTTAAATCAAACAAACTTCAAAAAAAACTTCATTTTAAAAGTTATTATTTATGACGATTTATTGAATAACCAATAATTTTAAAACCCAAATTTTATTTATATTCATTAGATCCTAGTTAAATAAAAAGTGCTACTTTTGTCTTAAATATAACAAAACTGCAACAATTTAAACTAAGAAAATATCACGGAGATGACTCAGAAAAAAAAGGTGCTAGAAATGCATGGGTTAAAAATCAACTCTGAAATGAATTAAAAAATCCTAACATAAATTACAAAGTGCAGATGGAAACTAAACAAAAGTTAAATTTTTATATTAGATCCTCAAAATTACCCTAGTAATATTAAATCTAAGTCATATACTCTTATCAGATACTGGGATGAAACTTTAAAATCAGTTTTTTAATTCACGAACAAGTTAAATATGGAACATTATTATATTTTTAATATAGATGGTTTGAAGACATGCGTGCGAAGTATAATCCATAAAATAATACTTAACATGTAAACGACGAGGTAAATTGAGCAAGAGATAAATAAAGAACATTACAGAGCAAATTAAACTTAAAATAGACTCAAAAAGGGCGAAAAAATTATAATTTTGATAATCCCAAAAATTTGCGTCCTAAAATTGTTAGCACTATATATTAGAGTTGATATATTACTGTACAAAAAATCTTGTTGTTACGAAACTTACTTTGTTTGAAATCTAGATAAACTTTAGACTCTTCATTTGCTTGCAATAATTTCAAAAGCTATTTAAAAGTTGAACAACAAAGAAAATAATTTTAACACAAAATTATCTTATTTCAAATTGGTATCGAAGTGAAAAACGGATAACAAAGCTGGCATCCTGCTAACGGAATTGAAACCCATCAAATATCTTAACCTTACTTGATCTTCTGCTGCGACTTCATACCCAATACTTCAAGTACCTGAACTTCTCCATCAAAATCAAAATCGCCAAGAGCTAGTTCATAACTATTTGCTACATATTCATTTAGATGCATTTTAAAACAAGAATAAGAATAACGTTTCTGTCAAGAGACTTAAGTTAATATACTTATTGATCAAGTGCATACAAAAACAAACTTCTTTAGGTTTTTTTCATCTATCGATAAATCCATTGGAATTTCATACTCCCTTATCATGTTAAAATTCATGCAGACCTGCATCATCTTTTAATCCTTTTATTTTGCTATACAATACTTTATGCTTTATAAAGTAGTAAAGCTTCCTTTTCTTCTTTTTCTCCAGCTTCATTAAATAATTATAAAACTGATTAGAAAAAACACTCTTTAGGCTTCAATATATAACGTCTAGTCCATTTTGAAACTTAAAGTAATAAAAGAAAAGCAAAATAATATCCATATTCAGTAAATTAATATTTTTCCAAGAAATTAAAATATAAATTATAAATTAAAAACTACCTTCAGCTCACCTTCAGCTTCAATTAGAGTGAAATAATTTACCATAAACAATCTTTCTATGATAATTAAATATCAGCTTTAGACAACAGTCCTCGGTACACGAGGACCAAACCATATTTACCACTTTTTATATTAAGATATCCAAGTAATGGTACACGTTTCTTGATTTTGCCATGCATATCATAACGGAACTTCCCTCATGATTGACTGTAGGAACCAGGCCGTCTGGATCGTAGACCACGTGGATCTGGATCGTCACCTTCTTTTGGGGTTCTTCTAATATAACACACTAATGTAACTATTATACATAAACCCGACCATTTGTAGTAAAAAATGTAAACGATGTTTCATCGAACCATACCACATTCTTCCATTAATCAACTGCCCACATGTTATGATCGTAGCACCACTTCTTTCGCATATTAGAGTAGGCTTCCGTCATTAAGGGTTTTTCAATCACTGCCTTTTCATGAATATTAGCTTTGTAGAGCTACCTTTTTATTGTTTTTGTCGAAATAATACTATTCCAGTGAGTGTTAATTAATGATCGATTGTTTTAACTGTCGCAAAAATACACTGAAATATAACCTACAAGATTGAAATATAACTACGCGTTACATAACAATACATACGCGTCATATTATTTGAACGGAAGTGTTGCCAACATGCAACAATATGTACTAAATTAATATTTCTATCAATTATAGTAAAAAATATTTCTATTATTTCATTTTCTTGAGTTAGTTTCAAATTATGCTAATGTAAATCCCGTATATGTCACATTATTTTGAAACATTTTATATGACAAAAAAGTTGGCAAATCTTAAATGATTCAGTGAAATGAAGACGAAATCGCGACGCCCTCTCGTCGCCTTGGCATCGATTTTTAGCTCAACAAATATACAACATCTTAAAGCTAAGATTTGAAAAAAATATTCCATGAATAATGTTAACATTATAACAGGAGCTTCAGTAATCATTTATGAATAATATTGGGAAGTTTCCGCCGTTTTCCAGTCAAGAGAGTCGGAATGAATATAGTTTATAAAGGTAACACATCCATAAGCAAGCTCCAATTTAAGTGACTGTTATTTATAGTTTATTCAGTATATAATATATCAATCACAAACAAATAATAGTGCATAATCCCTGATAAGTCAAACGGCAACGGTACTCTGTGAGAAGCAACATGCCGATATTGGTTTAAACACTTCAAAAACTATGTATTTAATCTTATAAATTTGTCTATGTTAATTTTGCGTTGCAACGAAATAACAAAAACCTAATTATATCACTTTACGGATGCCCGATTCCTCAAGCAGAATAAGCTAAATACCTGGGAATAAATCTTGATGATAGGTTAAATTGAAAACATCATGTTAAAAAAAAACAAAGCAGCTTAGACTCAAAGTCAAGCAACTGTACTGGTTAGTCGGGAGATACTCTCAAGTTGACCTAAAATCAAAGAGACTAGTTTATCAGTCAATCACAAAGCCAATTTGGACCTATGGGGTGCAAATATGGGGTTCTACTAAAACATCAAAGCAACTAGTAATCCATCGCATCCATTAATTACCAATGCTTATTGTTTAGTGTATAGCTTAAGTAGATTAGTATTTTAGTTTGAGAAATACATACTGATGTATTAATCCCGTACTAGCCTTGCTTGTGTATTAATGAAAGTACAACAGAACAATAGTAATAAGTTAATTTGTAATTTAAGATTGTACTAAGCATATCCAATGCAAAATGTAATTTAAAAAATCGTATAAATAACAAATTGTTTTGAAAATAAAGAACTAGGACTATCACTTGAAGAAATTTCATATTCCGCTATTCAAACATAAAATAGCAAATTCTAATTATTTAAAAGAAATAATTCAAATTAATTTGTCCAATTTTGATAATGTTAATATTTTGATAAAATATCTTGAGTACACTGACACTATTTTCAAGTACTTAACACTAAAGCTTTAAATTATACTCGTTATAAGTTCTAGCGGAATATCTCGTTGTTTCAATAATTAAAACAAAAACATTTTTTGTATTATATAAATATTATTATGAAACCGATAAATATTATTATGAAGGATTTTCTTGATCGCCAGTGATAATTCGATACAAATTAATATCCCTAGGTTTCAATTCGTGTTGAACCAATTTCCTTATTTATTTATCATTCCTTTTTAGGCGTTTGTCCACTCTTGAGAAGATAACTCCCAGCACGATTTCCAGCCTTAACAAGACCAAGCATTCCACGAATTTTCTACGACATAACTTTGTTAGTTTTTCGAATGATTTCTTGTCTTACAAATCGAAATAACGAATTTTATCTCTCCGTATACCTCCTTTAAAACTTTTGGCGGCATTTTTATCATCAAGAGTATCAAAAGTTCTCGTTCACCAACACTATCCAACACACTTTTAGCCATTTAAAAAAAACGGAGCTCAAAAGAGTAGATGGAAATTTGATATGTTTTTTTTTTACTTTTAATCGCGAAAAAAGTCAACTTACCAAAATAGCGTATAATAATAATAGAGACATATGCATTAATTATGTGTATGACACTATTAGCAAAAAAATGCTTGGAATAGTTCCGGAGGTTTCGGATCAGAAGAGAAGTTAGAGAATTTAGATCTCCACGTGGAAAACACACAACGACCCGGGACAATGAAGAAGTTCGAAGACTTGAATTTAAAGTAGCTGCTGAACGAAGATTGTTGCCAAACTCTTGCCCACTCACAATAACTTATTCAACAAATGTGTTCATGGATTAAAAACCTTAAAAAATTATTTAAAATGTAAGACATTAGCTGTTATTAAAATTTGCAGGTATTAAAAGAAAAACGACCGCTATATCAAGAATTGCATGACATTAATCTTGTTATAAACCACGCCAATCCTCGTATGATCCAAGAGGTAAAATTTGACAGGTCAATTGAAAAGTCCCCGGCCAGACACATAGATAACGCTAATAATCTAAATATTTTTTAGTTAGCCCTAACCATCAAAAAATACGTGTATAAATTTGACAGCTGTTGGATCAACGATCCAACAACTGTAACTAATGAGTTTGTGAATGTTGAGTATAGCAACGTTTATTATTATGAACAAAACGGATAAAATAGAATTTCGCGTATTGATAAAACATTGATTTTTAATTGCAGTGGACGCCCAAAAGAGATTGTTACCGACGAAAATATTTTAAAAATCCATAAAATGATTTTGAATGGCCGTAATTTGAAATTAATGAAACAGCAGACACTCTAAAGATATCAACGGAACGTGTACATCATATTATTTTAATTTGTTAATCTTATTTTAAATCTTATTTGAAAATCTATATAAGTCTTATAATTAGATCGGATGGTATTAAACATTTTAGTCTGCACACTTCACTATCACGTCGCACATTTAATTGACTAGTACTAATTATTTAACAGATTGGGGTACGCTAAAACTCTTTTTAAGCACACACAACCATTTTGAATTATACTCATTATGGGTTCTAAAGGGATATCACGTTGTATCACTTCTTCAAAGACAATACGGAGCATCGACAACGGTATGAATTACTTTGTTTTGGAACCGTTGAATAATGGCTATATTAAACTTGCTGGCAGTACCCCATAGTTGGATTCCATATGACCAAATAGGCTTAAGTTTTAATTCATATGGCAATACCTAATACCTTGATCTAATGAAAACTTGATAGCTTTCATCAGATAATCAAGATAGTTCAAGATATTTAACATCCTCAGCTTGGAGAAATTAGCAATTATTGATTTTCACTGGTGGGCATGTTACATGGGTAGATTTTGTTTAATTTACTTTAATACGCCATGTCTTCAGCCACAGTTATATTTTATCAAGGTGTGTTGGAAGGTTCTTCAATATTGTTACTGAATCTTCGTAACCTGCTAGATTCGTTCGAAAATGACACAGTAGTGATTTTTGTAGTCGATAGATCAGCTGTATATGTTATAGCAGATATATCGGAGACTATCGGTCCCGATGCACCGCCTTGTGGAACTCCTGAATATATTGGATGTAATTCAGTAAATTCGTGTTGTTTTTTCAGTGAAATTACTATATGTGAGATGAGATTTCAGTGAAGGAAAATGTAGGCCTAATAAAGGTGAAAAAATGTTTATATAATTAAAGCTTGAGAAATAACTACGGTTTTCAATTTGTAGGTACTGCGAAAATGCAATTCGAGTCTGACTTACTTATTGATTGACTCAACAAAAATATTGCGTGAATAAGTGATTAATAATATATGAATATTCTTTTGAAAATCTATAAGGTAATAAATTAATAAGGTGAACTCATTGATAGTTTATTAAATAAAATACTTCTAACTTCTCAGCCGCACTGTATGTTCTTGTATTGAATTTTTTGCAACAGTATATCATAATTGTGAAAAAGCTTTATCTTAAGCCTTTTTTCCACACCATTGTAAGGTTTCCCATGAACGCAAGAACCTGAGAATTGCATATTTATTTCCTTTTCATACATAATACGACGTCTCGTGTTAGTTAGTTTCCATCGACGGCAACGAACACTTCTCATCGAAATGAAACTGAAAAAGGCAAGACAATCAGCTGTTAGCGACTAACAATAATAGGACAAGCGGGCGCGACAAAATTTAATAACGAACAAATCGCCGTTACCAATGATGTATTGGTGTCAGTTTACTAGAGAAATTGACGCACATAACCCAGAATAAATTTAAATCTAGAACAGATTCTTCACGCTTTTTGGAGAAATTTTTGATTCTTTATAATGCGTTCACTTTAATTTGCGGTTTTTGTCGCCAAGAGACCTCACCATTCATGATGTTATTGTCTCTTTCAGTCGTTATCATTGTCCAGTACGCGCCTAACTAGTTCAAAGTCGCCGTCAATTGGCAGCAATCCAGTTTCGCCGGCAAAGAATCACTCGATAACACATCTGGACAACTGGGATAACGAAAGTATTACTAGTATAGGTAAGTTTTTTTTATATTACTATACTTAATTGTTTATCACTAGGTTATATTGTTATTGATGGTAATATGACCTTATTTATTTTCAAATTTGCGACAATGGCCTCTCAGTTGTTAAAATATACCTGAATTTTCATTCGGTTCAAAATTTCAATACTTTCGGATTTAGTACACTTTTTTAATATGTTCTTTAATTATAATTCCCTATATATAGTACAATATATAGTATATAAGGACTCTGGATGCCAGACAACAACATTTCAGATTTTCATGGTTTCAATTAATGTGAAACCTAGATTCCTTGTAATTGAATTACTTCATTCTGTCATTCAATTACTGTCATTCATTCGAAAGGTCTGCTCGAGTGTTAAGTAAGTGCTTTCAGGTTGATCATAATATTTATATAAAAACATTTTTTCACAAGAATACGGCGTATAGCATAAAATGTTCAACCATCTGTCTTCAAACACTGAGTAATTTATCAGCTTATTTGTTAGCTCTATGTTACTAATTACAGTATATCATAAATCTAAATGAATTAAGTAACTTAATTATACAAAATCAATTCCTTCATTATTGTAGCCAAATAGCATATAAATTAAATATATAATGATGATGCTATAACTTATTTGAAAACTTTATCACTAATAAACTATAACCAAGTAATACGATACTGTCAGTGAAATAAAAAATAATCAAGACGTATCTACTGATAAGATTATTAAACTAAATATCTATAATGATAGGTTTGATGGAAAAGTCGCATATCCTTAATAATACTTATTCAGTTAAACAATTAATACCATAGCTCCTTTAAAAAGTGACAGTCCTCAGAATATTCGATGCATAAAGGTAGCGTCCTTCATTTACTAATTTTTGTCATATTTTACGTATATATTTATTTTTGCTTTTACTTTTCCTCTTACTTTCTTCTATAAACTTTTTTACATGAAAAAAATCAGCGTCGATTCATCATAAATGATGTAGTGTTGGTGGTTCTTAAATGAACGCCATTGTTAGAATTTGTTCTCTCAATTTTGTTCCGGAAATTTAAATGTTCAAAATGAATGAAGCCCTGCGAAATCTAAGAAGTTCTTTAATATATTGAAGTAGGTCGACTATTTCATTTAACAACATCATTACGGAACGGAACGGAACGGAACATAAACCATAAAATATTTTTGAACAGCTTACAAAACACTGGAAACCTAATAATTTTGGTACTTATGTTTCACATGATTTAACAGTTAAAACATTAATGGGCTAAATTCTCATTTGTAAATCGCCGATGGAAAGTGGATTAAAGTAGTGAAAACTAGAAAAAGCTTCACAAACTATTACAAAGCCTACATTAACGCCAAGAAAGGTGATACTAAATGTTTGGTGAGATTAGAAAGGAATTGTTGATAACGAGTTACTAAAATCTGGCCAAATCATTAGTTACTAATACGACTGAAGCAGGCGATTGAAAAAAGAACCAGAATAAATGAATAGGAGGACAATGAAACAAAACGCACCGTATGTTCTAGACCTTGCCCCATCCGATTGTCATTTGTTTCAATCTCTACAAGCTCTTTAATGGTGTGAATCTGGTTTCAAAAAATCTTGTAAAATTCAATTGGTTCGGTTTATTATCCAAAAAACTCAGAAGTTCTGCAGTGATGGAATCATGGTTTTATCGGAAAAGTGATAAAGGCCAATCGAAAAAAACATATACAATTAATTAATGTATGAAATTTATTTGGATATATTTGCTTTGAAGAACATGAAATAACCGAAATGACTTTTCCCCTCACCACTTTAGCAATTTTACTACATGGAAATATTCAGAAATAGCAGGAATAAAATATTAATGCAACCAATCATCAACATTATCATCAATCCATAGCCTCTCAACCAACTTCTCAACTTCTCAACCAACACGGTACTATTAGTTCGGCAGGGCTCCAAACATTTCTCACTAAACCTCACAGTTGGCAGTCGGTAGCAGCCGCACAATGTTAATATCCTATTTTTCTTATTGCTTTCTATGATTGTAGTCAATGCTTTTTTTTGCTGTATCCTCCATCTTAAAGGTCGATTACGCCACAAAAGTCTCTGAGGAATTCCTTCACCTTTCACTGGACAGGCATGTAAAAACCAAAATAGTCTGTATCTGCTCTTTACGTAATTTGTTCTTCCAATTATGCACTTATTCTCGCATCCTGAACAATTAACAGACAAAATATTAAAACGTCACTATTATCACATTTGTTAATCGGCAATATTTCATAGCACAATAATTTATTGTAGTACTTACACGAATTGATTTTATATTAATACAGTTTATTAAGATATATGGTTTAACTTTCAAATTACTGTGGGAATAATTAAAAGATTACGGTAGTAAGAACAAATTGCTACTACGCTATTAATATTACAGCGTAAAGGTTGATGACCCATATATATTGATTAATACATTTCCAAATGAGATAGAAGCGAAACACTAAATTTTCTTTTCTCGAATTATATTGTAAAAATTATATTTAATCTACTAATTTTATAATAACTGATTTGAACCAACAAAATAATATACAGTGTGAAATATCATGAAATTCTAAAAGCCATTTATATAATGAGTAAAAATATTAGGTGTATATAAAAGCTGTATTCTTGACTAGAAATCAACAGTACTTTTATTTCCATGCAACATTAGAACATTTCACTTCTATTGAGACTAACATAACCACTTTATTCAAATAATCTGGATAAGAAGCAACATCTGCAACGCCAATTTACTTACATTCTTCATAAATCACATTGATTATTAAAACTGACTAATTTAACTGAACTAAAACAAAGTATATTCTCCAAAATAATAAAAATCATAAATTTAAAAAACTCATAAGTGCTGCAGTGATGGAATCATGGTTTTATCGGAGAAGTAATAAAGAGTAGTCGAAAAAAATATATATAATTAATTAATGTATGAAATTTATTTGGATAAATTTACTTTAAATTTGCTTTGAAGAACATGAAATAACCGAAATGACTTTTCCTCTCACCACTTTAGCAATTTTAACTACTTGCAAATATTCAAAAATAGCAGGAATATAACATTGATGCAACCAATCATCAACATTATCAGCAATCCCGAGCCCCTCAACCAACTTCTCAACTTCTCAACCAACACGCTACTATTAGTACCGCAGAGCTCCGAACATTTCTCTCTAAATCTCACAGTTGGCAGTCGGTAGCAGCCGGACAATGTTAATATCCTATTTTTCAGATCGCTTTCTATAAGTGTGGTCAACGCTTTTTTTAGAACTGTTTGCTATATTTTCCATCTAAAAGGTCGATTACGCCACAAAAGTCTCTGGGGAGTTCAAATCACATTGATTATTAAAATAAGACTATACCAAATTTAAACCAGAACTAAAAGAAAGTCTATTCTCCATATTAATAAAAAAATCCTAAATTAATAAAGTCAAAATGGCTTTCCGAACAATATATATTATTTATAGAAAAATAATTAAAAAAGCTGTTGAGTTGATTGAAAACTGTTAAAGTACAGTTATGTAACAATGGAAGTATAATTCAAATTTTCTATTTAGTAATACCATAGTGTTTTTTGTAAACAAATTAATCGAGTTATTTATCGAACGGCAATGTTAGGTTAATTTCCTTTAAAAATATTATCATAGAAACATTATACATAAAGTAAAATACAAACTTAATGTCGCTTATTTTACTTCGTACTAAATATATAGTTACTAACAAACGTCTACAATTTTATAACATCAGCAAATATCAAATCATGTATCGTTAGTACCTTCTACTAATGTAAATTAACTAAAATTTTCTTTTTGTCGATTAATTTATTCGTAATTTAATTTTGCAATATACTGTATATACAAGGACGCCAACAAAATTGTACTAATAAATTGCAATACGATGGATTTAGCAATACAATCAAAATAATATTTTCTTGGTACACTTTGTTCCATTTTATATATTTTTTTGCAAATTTCTATTGTTTTGAATAATGTTTTCCGGTCTATAAATAAATCAATCAAATATCATTATAGCCTTGTGCTAGATGAATCATATGTATTCACTGACAATTTTAATATAACATAGACAAAATATAAAAAAATTAAAATGTGTGATTCATTAAAAATATTAATATAAATAAGCTAAAATTTGGGTAGATTTCTAATTCTTCTTCAGTCATAAAAGTAGATGTGAGTCTTTCCAGTCTCTTTTTTTTTATTATATTATTTATGTATTTATATTTTTGTATTAGATGCTTAAGATTGTTGACAAAAATACGAACTATAAATATAAACAACTCATAACCAACCTAACCTAACTATTAAATGCGATGGTTTTGACATTTCCCTACATAAAATAACGGTTTTCCATTTAGTGTTATTGATTTATTCAGTTAATACAAATGCAGAAGTAATTATATCCGATATACCGATATATGATGAAAGAACATTTGCCTAAAAGCATATTTGAGAAGATAATGTTTTATAATACGGTGTGTTATTCTAGTAATAGAGATTTTATAAATGATCAAATAAAACCATGTTTAGAGGTATGTTTGATAGTATATTTTCTCAAATTGAATTGGTATCGTAACAAATTGACAGATTGAAGGGGAGATTAAATGGACGGCGCGAAGACAAAATGGCCACCACAGACTAGCAACATCGAGCGGCCTTATTGAAAAATCCTATAGAAAACTCTTTCGTTATCATGCAATATCATCATTGTTCAAATGTCAGTATTAGGACAATTCAAAACGCTGTAGATATTAAAGGTTTTGTTGTGCTTATGGTGGAATTAGCAAATCGCATAAAAACGCTGCGCAATCCGTTGTTAATTTATTAAAGATATAGTGTTGCAGTTGCAATGGGAAGTTCTGCCACACCCAGTTTATTGAAGAAATGTGAAAATAGATAGATTATTGGATAGTTGTCAAATCAACATCATTCTTTCGAATCGGTATCGCCATATTGCCAGAAATATGGGAGAACAACAAACTAATGTAAAACTTGAATAATCAATCCAGAATCTACCCAGAACCAATAATTAGATAATATAATTGCTAATAATTGCTAGCCAAATCAATACCAATTTATCAAATGAAACGCATCGTTAGGCAACCCTACATATCCCTCCTGATTAATCCCGCTCACGACATGAAAAGCACGAGACCATTGAAACAAAACGAGCTGCCACTTTAATTAACACGATAAGGATAGCGATAAAAAACAACACGTAAAAATGGTTATTACAGAGAAAGTTGTAGCTGAAACGGTTTTCCTTTAGGAAATAGTTTCATATTAAATTGAGCGCAATTTTGTAAAAAAGTGTTTTATTTGCATGAAGATAAATTGTTTCATGAGGGTTTATTACGAAAGTAGCAAAACAAAATACCGTGCATTTTCATTATCTAGTAAAAGAAAATTTAACATATATAGGCCACTTTCATTAAGATAATTTTATTTTCATCGAGTGGGTGTATAACTTTTTCTTTAGATGTAGATTGATAGGTTCATAAAACTAATATTATTCACAAAAATGTGTAAATAAATAAGAAAAAGTAACTTTTAAAATAAGTCCACTTTATCTGAACAATTTTTCAAGAATCTTAACAGTTTGTTCTCATCAATTCGTCAATAATTTCCAAAAAACCTTTTTAATTAAATAAAAATTTATCCGGACAATTATTATTATAATACGGCAATTAAAAAATAGTAAGACTATTGAAATAAAATACAAACAAATTATTTACCTTTCCAAATTTGAGAATATAACTTGGACCATGTTATTTCTATACATTTTTGTACTTCTTCAAGTCATTATTAGATTGTCAGCTTGGTTGACGCACTGGTAAAGGCGACATGACGGTCCTCCTACTGTTGCGATAGTCGCGGGTTCGAATCCTGCTGGGGAATGGTCGTAAATTTACGTTTATGATTGTCCTTAGACAAGAGTGAAAAATCCTACATGGAACATGATCCCAGTAACCAGGCGAGGTAAGATGTCTTCTGGGATTAACCAGAGCATTTTAAGCTGTATGTTCAGTCCAGATAATCCCTTGCTAGTAAAAAGAAGAGTTTCAAATATATTTTAAAAGAAGTTGTTGGATTCCGTATAACATTTTTTACTATTTCTTAATCCTCTTCACTGACGCAAAACCCCGTCCTCAAAAATATTTGTTTGTCCATAACAACCAAATTATTTTACGCTTAACTGCTTTAGAAATCATCCCAGAAGACATTCGGTCTTACCCAGCTTGGTTACTGGAGTGACTAGGATCATTTTCCTTGTCGTATTTTACACTTTTACCTAGAATAATCACAAATATTAAACAATCACAAACATAAATTTTACCACTATACCCCAGCAGGATTTGAACCCGCGAGTATCCCGTAACAGTAGGTGGACCGTCTTGTCGTCTTTACCACTGCGCCACCAAGCCGGCCCAATGCTATATAAGAAAGTGCAATACTGTTATGATAAAAAGAGATATTGGCCTATAATTCTAATCTATTAAATCGAATAGCTTCACGCAATTTTTGAGAGTGTGACCAGGCAAAAGAATTCATAAAGAACAATACAACGATTTGTATATCTTACTTTATTTAATCACAGTAGTAAAATATTACTGGCTTATTTTTTTGTTGCCGTACCCAATACTATTTACTACTGATTGAAATTACTAAATAGGTTATTTTTAGATGTCCAATTGTTCATTATATTCATTAATCCATTGGTATTTACTGTTTAATCTTCTAAATTGCTGTTAATGGTTAGTTAGATTTAATTAGTTACAAGCTACCTTTTCTTAATATGATATTGCATGATATATTTTATATATAGTGACGATTTAGCTCAAGGAGTTGATGTAAATTTAACATGTCTCTTATAAGTTCTAATTTTGGATTACTGCCATCGACACTGAGAAAGCATTCTTACTAAGATGGATTTTTTTAATAAACTCTTCTAACGTCATTCTTCTAGAATTAGATATTGTCCGCCAAATTATCATTCATTTTTAGCTAGAAGAAATCGGTTATCAGATTTATGTAGCTCTATTGATTCTATCTTTCAAAGGGTGAACTTTATGTAACAGGTCAATTGAAAAGTCCCCGGCCTACCATAGTAAAACACATTTTATTGTCAAAATTAGTTTTTTTATTCAACATAATTCCCTTCAAGGGTGATACCATTTTTGTAGTACGATTTGTCCTTTGCTTCAAAATAGGGCTCATCGTTTTCACTGACTTGTGACACGGTGCATTGTCTTGGTGAAACAGCACTGCAGCCGTTTTTTCGGCCATTTCGTCCTTCAAACGGTCCAATAACGCTATGTAATAGTCGCTGTTGATGGTCCTTCCTGTTCCTTTTCCTTTCCTTTTTCAAGGAAGTCAATGAAAATCCGTAACCAAAATAAAGACGCCATAACCTTGCCAGCCGACTGTTTTACCACGCTTTGAATCAGGTTCAACGTGTGCAGTCCACTTGGATGACTGTCGATCGGACTTCGGAGTGAAATGATGGAGCCATGTTTCATCCATTGTCACATATCAATGCAAAAACTCGGATTTATTACGCTTGATCATCTTCAAACACTGCTCCCAATCATCAACTCGTCGTTGTTTTTGATCAAAAGTAAGTTCGCGCGGCACCCACTTTGCACAGAGCTTTCTCATATCCAGATATTCGTGAATGAGAGGTTTCGTTGGTAACAACCTCTTTTGGGCGTCCACTGCGTTCACCGTCTTCGGTGCTCATTTCACCACGTCTAAACTTAGCATACCAATCCTTGATGGTTGATTTTCCTGGGGCAGTGTCCGGAAACTCGGCATCAAGCCAAATTTTTGCTTCAACTGTATTTTGTCCCTTCAAAAAGCAATATTTTATCAACACGCGAAGTTCCTTTTGATCCATTTTTTTCACAATAACAAAAGTTGCTTCACTCAAAATGGTATAATTCACAAACTAATGATCCGACAGTTGTCAAATTTATACACGCATCTTTTGATCATTAAGGCTAACTAAAAAACATATGAATTTAATTCTAGTAGCACCATCTATGTGTCAGGCTGAGGACTTTTCAATTGACCTGTTTGCTTGTCGACCAATCATACTTGTTTACATAACCATTCATCTAAAATTATGCCTCGGACTGTAAAGATTTTTTTTTTCAAAATTGGGTCTTTTAAATAATACAATTTTGTTATTTTTGACCCTACAACTCAATCGTGTTATTGGCCACGATAATTTGCCGTAACTAAACGGTACAGTAGCGGCAATCAGTGACTAAATGATAAATAACAGATTAAACTTCACCACAAACAGGCAACATTGATCCGCCACCATTGAAAACCCCTATACCAAAATTATGATTTGTATTTATGTGATATTATAACGGAGTTTTCCGTTTTGTTAATTGTTAAAACTTGGTAACACTGCGACGGCATGTGGTTATAAAGAATAACTGAACACATTAAAACTGAATATGCTAAAAGGCACGCAAAGTTATGTTTTGCACGACAGCGCTTGCCACCTATTGCTAAATCAATTAAATAAATATTAGAAATGCTTCAGTAGGTTGTCATGTCCTACTTCATGTCTGCCATATTCAACAGAAGTTACTCCTTTTGTTTACCGGGCGTGACAGATGAAACGCATCGTTTATTCGAATCGAAGCATATAATAATGCTAAGTTATAAACACCGTGGAAACCCCAAAAATCTACGAAAACGCGAAAATGAAAATTCAAACAAAACTATTACGTTTGAGCGAAATATCGAATACAAACTGTTCCTATAAGAGAAAAAATCTAACCAAGTGACTCTTTCTGTGAAAATATTTGTGAACATCTACATGAAAATACTTAAATGGAAAGCCCAATCAAATCCGACATATTCACATTCATAGTCATTGTTTTAATAATTCTTTCGAAATATTGGGTAGATTATTTTTCAATGCGGATATACCATATGTTGACAATGAAAAATATTTTAAACAAAATATACTCAGCCAATTTCTCGGAATAAAAGATTTGTACAATCTAAACAATGCATTTATTAACCGACTTCAAAAAAGGACAAGGTTCTATATTCGGCTGTATACTTTTTTTAATGTATGTTCGCCGATTTCTTCGTCAATTCTGGAGCGATTTTCAAGATTAGTTTTTTATTGTGAAAGAGTGCCCCTCCGAGGTGGTCCCATTGGAATCAAGTTAGGATCTGTTGAGGGGAAGAGGGAATTCAAATTTAAAAGGCACGCACAATGTTTTGGCATATTTTTTATCTGAAATAATCAGATATTTGTGTATAATGTCATTGCTCAATCGCTGTGACGAAAAATCGGGAGTAAAAGTGTTCAAAAAGTAAAAAAAAGTAAAAGATCAGTGTAAAAACCATTTAGTTTGCTTTTTAAGCACTAGCCATATCATATGAAAAGTCGTAGAAACATGACAGGCAACTGTTTTTATGGTGTAATAGTTCGAAAATTAAGCCCACACGTGGAGGTCAAGAGTTCGATTCCCAACAGAGCACCAACTTTTCTCTAGTTTGGTTGGAAAATTTGACAAATCACCTAGACTAGGTAATATTCCTTATTTTCGGGGGCTGTACTTTTACTTGGGCTATGCATTGTAATACTCGATGCTGAGCCCTTATATAATACTAAAATAATAATATAATGGCGTACACACAAAATTAAAAAGGAACAAAACAAATCTAATATAATATAACTGTTTGAACACGGTACCGACTTCAAACTGATTTTTTTAAAGTCTAAGTTTGATTATTTTTTGCATTTTAGTGCGTTCCTTATTTATATTTTGAAGTCGGTTAAATTTCTATGTAAAATAAAATTATCTTGGGTATATTTCTGTTAATATATGTTAAAGCCTCCTTTTTCCGAACTACAGTACACGGTATTAAGCTTACCGATTTGCCAGTGACCAATTTAGAATTTCAGTTTAAAGTCGATGCTGACCCGTCAATACAAAAATAATAATATAATTTTTTGTCATAAACACAAAATTAAAAAGAAGCAAAACAAATCTAATTTAATATAACTGTTTGGGCACGGTACCGACTTCAAACTGATTTTTATTTAGTTATTACAACGATTATTACGTACACGTTTTGTTTTAAAACGTTTTTCTTTTGTGTTAAAAGATTCATTATTTTTTACATTTTGGTGAGTTCCTTATTTATTTTTTGAAGTCAGTTCAATTTTTTTGTAAAAATATTTTATTTCTTAATATTCAATCCTCATGGAACGCTACCACTTCGGTTTAGTTAGTGTTGCCACTGTAATTATTCTTATAGTCGGTGTATTAGTTGCGTACAAGGGTTACAAAATTAAACTCAACACGTTGCACTGTATGCCTGAACGTATCAGATATAGTTAATCACCCATATGTAAGACAGGACGTAAATGAAAATGCAAATAAGAGATATAGCTTATTAATAAATAAATTTCATAAATTCAGTTATTATTAAATAAATAATAAGATAGATTCAATTCAACAAAAACGCTAATATATATGTACAAAAGAAATACATTCCCTAGTAATTAAAACAAAATGTCAGCAACTTTTTACGGTCTGTTTTTTTAATGAAAATCGCTATCTTGGACCTAATTGTTACCAGTTCTGAAACCGGTATGTCTTCGGGTAACTTGCGATAGACAGGTATATCGTGACACCGTTCATGATACTTTTTTTACTTTTGCTTTTGTCGTTCCACTGTTTGTTGCTAATTGACGGACTTACGTGATTGCAGGCAGCAGTGTGGCGTCCTGCGAACATGCTAGCGTTGCCAGAAATGGTACCACTTTCTCAGGAAGGAGCATGAAGTAAGTATTTTTATAGCTACCATCTTCGGAACAAGGAAACGATCTCTGTCCATACTGAATTAATTAAATCGTTTCATTGTGTCAGATATGTCTTTCACTGCAGTCAAAATGCGGGAATATCGGGAGAGGATTACCTAACACCAACTCAAAGAGCGCACAGGTAAATTTACTATATAAGAAGACCACTTATAAGTAATTTGCATTTGTAATTTGTAAATAATATATTTACAGGCAAGTTAAAAAATTAAAATATCTTTTACATCAAGCCAAAAAGGACCTGGAACAGAAAGATAGCGATATTCTTAAGTTAACCAAAGAAGTTGTAGAATTAAGGCTATACAAGGCTGCCCTTAGCTCACCAGAAGACAAATCAAACAGCAGTGATGCGGTTACTGTAAGGGTAAGATGAGAAATAATATTTCAAGTTAAATTTCGACTATTCTTAGTATTTTCAGGAAAACCCCAGTGAAGAAACCACTCCAGATGGGGATGTTGTTGATATTCATTCTCATCTGGTACCAACAGAACTGAATAGTTCCTTTGCCGATTCTGGACATTTCGATGATGGTACTAACTCCTCTATTCATTCTAATGATGACTTCACAAGGCATGTATATGTTGTACAACTTTACTTGCAGCTAATAGATTTTTCTTAGGTCTCCTTATAAAACAAAGACGGAAACATCTGATAAAGCATGTTCAGTCCATATTGTGGACAAAAACTCCGAGCAAAGCAAATTAATCATGGAATACGAGAAAAGAATTCAAGAACTTATCAGAGCACACGAGGAAGAAACCTATCATCTGAAGCAAAAGCATAATGATAAAGTTGAAGAATTGTTACAAAGAATAACAGAGATTAATGCAAGGTAACGCTAAAAATTGAATTAAACAATAGATCTCCATGAATTTTTCGATATAGATACTGGGAGTTGGTACCAGAATTGGATTCAGCTAAAGAAAAGATAAAGGAATTAGAATCGCAACTGGAGGAGGCTAGTCGAAAACTGGAAGAACAAGAAAAACACGCTAAGAAGACCTATTTAGACACTAGTTCTCCAAGTCCGTCGGTTGTTAAGGAGCCAGAAAACGCAGTAAGTTAGATTTGAAATATTTTCATTATATTATATTAAATTGCAAAGCTCCTGTATTAATCAGGTAATACCTACATCATATATTTTCCTTCTTCGCATTCTTTTAAATTAGAGTAGTATGGAAATATAAATAGAAAATAAAACACCTCATTTAAAATGAAATTGAGAAAAATAGCTAATACTACTTTGTCCGATCTTTCAGTCAAGAAACGAATCCCGAGTTGAACTCTTTCAGATGCAATCAAAAAAAGGTAATCACAGCAGCTCAACATCTGGAGAATGCAATGAATAAGACAGAATTTCTTATTTGAACGTTTCCAGAAACTTTTTATACTAATTGAGTTTTGTTTTGCCATGTCTTGTCGCAGTATTCCAGTCATTTTCTTCTTCTTCTTTAAGTTCTTTAAGTTGTAGTCTATAACGATCCCTAGTTATATTTTCATTTCGTTTTGGCAATTCACAATAAATGATCTCTTATTTAATAATTTTAACTGAAGAAGATTGTTGAGCTGGGCTTAATTGAATACTTCTAGCTCTTGAGGTTATTATAATAAACCGTTATCGTTGATAGTTTAATGCAAATATATTTTCTCATTTATCATTAAAGCAGTATATCACAATACAAAGTGTGGCTAGTTTTCATTCTGATTCCTTCTTTGTGGTAGTAATTGGATTATATTTCAAGTGTTTGATTTACTTCCATACCTTCAGATCGCTATCACTTCAATTTTTTGAGCTGACCGGGTAACTCCTTTTTCTTGTCCTGCAAATTTAAATCAATACATTAACACCTTTTGACATTTTTGATCAGCTAGATCACGACTTACTCTATACAAAAATATACAGTCGAACATAGAACCTCCTCCTTTCTCGAAGTCGGTTAAAAATACGATGATTTTTTCATCAACAGTTTATTCATGTTAATTTGTGCAATTTGTAAAAAACTATTTATTAAGCACACATGCTTGTTAAATGTTGGATCTACTTCGACAATCCCAAGCGCAATCATGAGTTAGACCTAGAGAGCAATCCACATTGAAGCGGAATATTGTGTAATGTATTACGAACTGCTAAAACCTGATAAGCTATTACTGCTGATGTTTACCAACGTCAATTGAACACATTGAACGAGTGTATTATTGCAAAAAAGTGTTGTGGAGGATACCCTGTTGTAGCTTGAATTGGTAGGTGTATCTTCTCGAAATGCTGAAGAAATGCGAAAATAGATTCATGATTAGATTGCCGCCAACCCATATTGTTATTTCGATACGGTATCAACATATTGCTGGAAAGATGGAAAAAGGTTGTAGAAAATGATGTGCCATTTTTCCTCAATAAATGTCTTTTTAAAATGAACATACATCACAAAATATGCATCACATAATATATATTAAAACTGTTTTGCCTAATTAAAACTGTTTTGTCTAATATCTAAAATGTTTATTAGGTAATGGAAATAGCTAGACAACACCCCAATAGAGTTTCTGTTCCTGAATTACTCAACGAATTACAAGTAACCAAGAATGAACTAGAGAATATAAAGGTAAGATGAGTAACAAGGTCAGCGACAACACTTGTTTTTTTCTTGTTTTGGCTAGTGAAACGGTTTTGTGAACGTTCACCATTTAAATCAAAAGCAAATACCAATCGAACAATATTGGTATTTGCGCAATATTCATAAACATAACCCTTGTGTATTGTCGTTTTCTAGGACGTAGAATACGCGTCAACTTCTAACCACTCACAACCATTATTGAGCGCCAAAGAGGCGCTATCGCTTTGGGTACTCGGTGCACGAAAGGTAAAAAAGAACGTCTCGATTGTGAATCTTTTAATTAGTGCACCCTGTAGATATTTGCTTCACAACAGGCATAGGCCCAGTAATTTGAAGATTTAGTATTTGATTTCTCTTTCTTATAAGCCGAAATTTATTAGAAATGTTCGTGCACGTGGCGAAAATGAAACATGATCATATTTCTTGTAGCACCTACATATATGTTTTCTTTAGATATCTGTGCTTGAGCTTTCTTAATAAAACTCGACTGAGATGGGTAGTCTGAAAAGTTCAGTAATGGCCAAAGAGCTTAGTCTAGAATTACACAAAAGTTATTTTACGGCCATATGTTGGAGCTAATGCAATATGTCATCTCTAATTTTTGCGCAGCAAACAAGTTTTCCTATTCACTTTATTTACACCTTTTGACAATATTTTATTTTTAGTTAATGTAATTGTATTTCCTCAAATTAATATTTTAATTTCTAATGATTAATGATATAATTAATATTTGATCTTACTTAAGTAAA
This sequence comes from Rhynchophorus ferrugineus, assembly GCF_030347505.1. NCBI lineage: Eukaryota > Metazoa > Arthropoda > Insecta > Coleoptera > Curculionidae > Rhynchophorus > Rhynchophorus ferrugineus. The sequence continues at coordinate 52,428,997 of NW_027472580.1, forward strand.
AAATAGTAAGAAATGTATATAGTTTAAATTATATTAATATTTTTATCATAAAAATAAGAAATATTAGTTAAACCATGCATACAATAAAGTAACCAATATATATTAGGGATACAAGATGACCAATCTGGCCATTTTACAAGACATGGAAGATTAAAATAGAGAATGGAAGTATCAATATAGAGTTTAACATATATCTAAATGACAAAAACATGTGTAGCTTTGAACCCAACTACCATCACTGGCGGGAATAGAAGGAAAAAAGTATCCCAGAGCAGTAAAGAATTTTGAAGACACGGTATTAGCAAAGTTGCTGGACGCGGATACTCAACAAACAAATTTCCATCTTTTAAAAGTCTTAGACTGGTTTAAAAAGAAGGACATTAAAAATAATTAATTTGTTATTAAAAAAACGCTACTGTGTGAATTAAAGTCTATTGATGTTCAGCACTTTTTTTTCACATCTCAGCAACTGCTCCAACGTCAGAAAGGTATGGCAATTTGGTATTGCATAGTTGTTGGGACCGAAAAGTTGATTCTCTATGACAACCTCAAGTGCCAAAAATCATGAGGAATCCTAGCCTTTTTTCCATATCCACGATAAAGCCAAATATTCATAGCTCGAAGATCTTGTTGTATATATGATGGAACCGTATAATGTTAATAAACCTTTACGAAACGATTACACATCAGCACGTTATAGAACTGAGATTATGTATTTTAGTCGGACACTAAAAGATAAACAGCCACAATATCAAGAAAGGTATAACATAATAATCATGTTACATGACATGAATCATGCCCGTCCGTATGTAGGTCAAGAGGTTAAAACTTGTCGTGAAATGCTAAAATGGGACATTCTAGCCCCCTCGTCATATTTTCCAGATATTGCTGCTTCGGATTATCATCTATTCCGATCAAGAATACACGATTTGGCCGAACAGTCGCTTCATTCTTTTGAGGATGTCACAAATTAAATCGATTCATGGACGCGAAATCCGCATTTTAAAGATGGTCTAGGGTTGTGGTTAAATGTGTAATACATTTTTTTTATAACATAGCTTTAAAATTTGGAAAAGAATGAGGCCTAAATCGTAATAATACAATAATTCTATTCAAAAAATTTGTTCGTTCGAAAAAACGTTTGTAAAACGGCCAAATAGGGTGATTGATAAAATGGAAAACCTAAAGAAAATGGCACAACCTAGACGACATGAGTCCAATCGTTCTGGTAATTCAAGAAATAAACTTTTTAATCTTAAGTTTCCTCACAAAATAATTTTTAATCAGCAAAGATGCCTTTATCGTCCGTAACTCAGAGGAATATTTTTTCTGAAAAAGCTGGATTAAAAAAACTTTTCTTTGTTTTTTTTTTACTTTTTGTGAAATAATTAAAAAATAGGAATGATAGACGAATATATTAGAAAGGTTCACTCCTAATTTAGTACACATTCGTCATATTAATCATATTCAACAAGTAGTTTTGAGAAAAGGTAACCTAAATCGATGGTACGTTATGCTTCTATTTCTTTAGTCAGTGATCTCCATACAATACTTTAAAATAAGAATTTTCCTGTTATTTCTAATAGGCGAGCAATTCCTTTGAAGCATCAGAAACACTTGTTTCATAGTGCTGAATTCTTTAACAGCAAATGCTTGAGCTTTTTGGCCTATTATTATTCCCAAGAGGTTCGTAATTGTTATACTCGGTTTGAAAAAAATCCATCATTAAAATACCCTCTAAATGTGGTAATTTCACAGTATTACACACAATATTTAAGGTTCCGATATGATATGTTTTGATGAAAATATGATGAAATAAGTTAATAATTAATTAATTGAACAAATAAGTTACAACTAGCTTCGGTTACTTGATATCAAATGTTAATATGTTCCACCTAAGAAAAAAACTTAGAAATTAAATCAATTATTAATCTAAAAATCTAAAAATTAACTAATTAATCAATTAATCATAAAAATACAATAATTATTCCTTAAGCCCGATAAAAATAATAAAAATAGTAATAAAGTATTCTGACGTTTAATAATGAACAAACAATTCAACATGGAAATCTTAAAAACATATCACTTCATTTATTAAGTTTATAAATTTGGATGGTAAAATATACGATTTAACTTAAAATTCTTAAACGCGCCATTGCATTATAGAAAGTTAAAGATGTAGTAGTAGTATCTACAAATTCACTAAAGTTATGGAACTTTTCAGGCAATCATCTCAATTATTATTACACAACCCCACACCTGCATGTGTCACACTATATATATGTATTTTCTAACATCATCAGCACTATCAACCGTAACTATAAATGTATTTGACTAAACGATTTAAAATTTTTCAGGCTATGTATCGACAATTGATGGAAGCCAAGAGCAAAAATAAAATCGACCCTGAAATCACATTACAGTTTCTCAGATCAGCCATATACTATTTCTTAACCGATAAAGAAAACAATCAAGGTCACTTAAAAGCCATCCAGAGTATTCTAGGCTTTACGCCGAACGAAATAGCTAACATAGATAAAGCTAGACTATCCTAATTTTGGTGTTTAATATTATTATTATTATATAGCTGGTATATAGATCTCCATCAAGGGCATATAAAATTTACAAGTATTAAGAATTACTGGTTGCCTAAACTGCATATCTAATAAGCACTTAATATATATCATACTCATTTTACTGTTTTTATGTAGCCACGTTATTACGCAACTATTATTAAATAAACAATTTTATGATTGTACTTGATTGGAGATCTAAAAAACAAAATCACTAAATTTCAAGTACGAAATCAGTGATGAGCTTGCGTCAAAGAATTGTGCCTAATTTAAAAGAAATCACACAGAAATTAGACGTCGACTAGCTTGTTCCTGTTATTTTCATCTATAGTTTTGATGTTGTGAGCTAAAATTAGATAGAGCGACGACATTAACAAATTGAATGCAATCCTGCAAGAAAAAGGAAAACATTTTTTTACCGAGTCATAGTTCGCTTCGGTTATAACACAATTAATTTAATGGACATTTCCTATATCGAAACACTGTTCGTTATAAATGATAGTAGATAAGCTTAGAATCGCGAAACTTGTAAGAATAGTCCTTCAAAGTAGTGTAGTACAAGAACATTTGACAAGGAAATAAAAGTAACTGTGATGTATTGGCGAATGATTTCTAAATTATTTTTACAGTAATTTTAGAATGTTTATTAATTAGATAGTTTTAAGATATTTCAATTAGCCCTTTTATTACATTATCATTAGAATATTGTACATTGCATTGTACAGGGTGTTGTACAATTATTTGAAAAATTATTATCAACTGAACATTAACATGAGTCTCTTTTTTAAATATAATATAACCATTTTTATTTACAGCACCCTGTACAACATAATTATTTTAGTATTTAACATTTCGATCTAAATTATTTTCAGCATACAATTAATGAAATTAAGTTCCTTTATTAGACGATATTTTTATAGAAACCAAAAATATATTCACTCTAGGTAGATTTAACACGCAAATGTTTAATTTAAAATGAAGGGGTAATATCTAAATTAACACATTTTGAAGCCAATGTACATGTTGATTTTTTTCAGTATTATCTTCTATTAAAAGTACGAACGTAAGGGCAATACAGTTAACGTACCTAAATATTTGTTTTTACGATAGTGAAAAATAGAATAATTATATGGTACTCTCCCAGGACTTCCCTGTATTGCGTCAAAATTATCCCCTCCACCTACAGCTGCACCAGAAAAAAAACCTTTTTCTGGCTCACAGCGGTAAGGATGAACTTAGTTGTAAAGTCACGAAGTTTTGTTATGTTAGGCAATTTATTTTAGTTAGTTTTTTTACTATTTACTTTTACTATCGGTGGGTCGGATTGTGCAATTTTCGAGAACACTACTTGTAAATTTTTATTTTAATTGTTTTTCCTTTTAATGTAACATTGTTGAATAAAATATGTTTTCATTAGTTAAGTTGTGTTTCTTTAAGATATAAGATATATTTTAGAGTCTTGATTTTGCCAAAATTGATCTGCAATAGATTAACTGCATTTTTATCCACAATTGGTTATGACTGTTATGACCTGAGTTTGTTTGGGGATAAATTTTGAACCGGGAGCCTTATGCTGCCGAGTGATTACAATTACGGAAAAGGTCACATAATTGTAGGGAGATGAACTCCCTAGAGCAATTGTCGCGAACAGATGCAACGCAATCTGAATCTTGGCTGCGGAAGATCCCGGATGGCCAAATCCTTTTAAAAATACACTCCTATTCAGTTTAAATACTAATTTTATATAAATAGTCGTCAGATTCGGAAGATTCAACTCGACCTAAAATCAAATTATTGTTTTATCAGCCAATTATAAATCCAATTTGGACCAATGGGGTTGCACAAAAACATCAAAGTAATCAAAATCATCAAAATTAGTTATCAATGCCTATCACTACGTAACCAACGAAAAACTGCACGATGTCCTCGAAATCAAATGGATTTACGAAGATACCCAAGATTTTGCCTTAAAACATGAAATAAATTTACTAAATCATAACATCATGGAAGCAATACAGCTACTGGACAACACGCAGGAAATCAGAAGATTGAAGCGAATCAAACCACACGAACTTGCATAGCGTATAAATATTATTCTTAATTTTAACTTAACAGGTCAATTGAAAAGTCCCCAACCTGGCACATAGATGGCGCTACTAGAATTAAATCCATATGTTTTTTAGTTGTTGGCTACATCCTGTTCTAGTTTTCACCACTTCAATGAGTCTCTTCGGCAGCGTTTCATATAGATAACGTTTTCCACTCATCTTGGATAGTATTGTTAGATTAAACTAAATTAAAATATTAAAATGTTTCCCATTTCGGGACACAGCACTTGCTACTTAACCCCAACAATTTTTGATAATATTCAAACCAAGGGACCAGACATGCAACTTTAAAATTTGAATATTGTGTTCTGAAAAATACTGTTTAGCATGAAAAATATAATTCTGACCGGAAATTTTCTCCCCTATTAAGGAATTTGCACCACCCATTTATGTGCGACTTAAAATTATCTGATCTTTTCTTAAATAGTTATAAGTATAATATGTTTTACATGATTTAAGAAAATATCAGATGATTTTAAGTGGCAGACTAAGTTTAAATCCTACTATAAAATGATTTGCCTTTATTAACCGACTTATTGTTAAAGGGGGAGGTTCTATGTCTATGTATAATTTTTTTAATGTATGTTCACCGATTTTTCCGTCAATTATGAGCCGATTTTCAAAATTATTTTTTTATTCGAAAGAGTACACTTCCGAGTTGGCACTTCCCATTGGAACCAAATCAGGATCTGTTGGGGGGAAGGGAGGCAAATCGAGGGAAACGCTCAAATTTCAAAGACGCGTACAAATTTTTCACATATTTTTTATCTAAAATAATCAGATATTTGGGTATAACGTTATTGCTGTGCTGATGTGACGGAAAATCGAAAGCTGTCTAGTTCAAAAGCCATTAAATCTGCTTTTTTAAGCACTAACTATAGCACATAAGACCTCATAGAAATAATGTAGGTAATTGCTTCTATGGTGTAATGTTCAAAGCATTTAGCTCCCAAATGAAGGTCGCGGGTTCAATTTCCGACTTTTCGTTGTTTAGTTAGAACATTTGCAAAACCACCTAGTCCAGGTAGCGGGCCCCGAGGCCTCAAGCGCTCTTTATTTTCAATGATTGTTTCTTTATTCCTATTTTTCCTCATACGGGCTGCACCTTTACTTGGTCTATCCATTGTAATACTTAATAAAATAACTGCGTAATTTATTGCGTAAATATCTGACATTAAAAAGAGAAAATTAAAATACTTTTAACAAAAAAAATTGAACCTACTTCAAAAAATAACTTAGATTTTTAATATAAAAAAACATTTTAAATAAAATATGTACCTAATAATAATTGTAATAACTAAATAAAATAAACATAACATATAATAAAATTAACATATCCACTGCACATATTTTATATTCTACTATATACACACAATTTAGCTTAATACCTACCTAAACCTACTTATCTATTTACAATGTTATTTTAACTACTACCAACTGATCATTGTAAAGTCGGTGCCGAGCCCGAGAGATTTCTACAAATCGTATAGAAATTTTAGGGAAACTATATAATTTTAATAGTTTTTTATTTATTATTTAAGCAGATAATTTTTATTAATGTATTACTACTAACAATCTAATCCAATGCCCAAATTTCTTCATTAGAACACACAGTACGTATAAGATCAATTTAAAATGTCCAAAACAATCATGTTGATAAATCATTCATTCAATTATTACAAAATACCACTTATTTCATTTTAATCATTTTTACAATACAATATAATTTAACAAATTAATATTAAATCATCGACACTAATATAGGTTGCCTATATATTACAGATAACTTTTGGATTTTCCACAATACGAGTAGCGTAACTTGTATTTCGATGTGATGAAGATTCTTATCGTTTTTTTAACTCACGCCGGCTAATGTATTCGTTAATATAACATTGCTAAGTAATCATAGATAAGTTAATTTGCATCAATTTTTGACAGTTTCCTTGTTTAATTTTTTAATTAAACTTGCCGAAGATGTATAATAGGACCACTAATATTACATATTATTCCAAAAAAGCTATATTCCAAAGTTATAAATAAGTGTATGTGTAAATACTTGTAATATTATACATAATTGATAACAAAAATATCCATCTTTCGTTCTGACTATAAAATCATAATGTTATGTAGGTAAATTATATCCTCTTATATTCTTTAAGTCAGGCCAACTGAAAATATGTGTTTTAGTTTCTTATGGTCACATTGAATAGTCTTCTCAGCATTAAGCCTATCGACTGGCGAGTCACCAATTTTAGTTTCCTTGTCGGATTTTATACTCTTGCCTAGGGCAGACATTCACAAATATTAAACAATCACAAACATAAATTTGCGACTATGTCCTAGCAGGATTCGAATCCGCGACTATAGCAACAGTAGGTAAACCGTCCTGCCGTCTTTACCACTGCGCCAATCAAGCTCGGGGCACATTGAATAGTTGATTTTAAGAATGTTAAGAATATCTTTAAAATAATAGGGTGGACCATAATAAGATAATTTATTGCAACGAGGATCGGCTGAAATAGATAGGGCGGTGGTGAGCAAATGTCTAGCTACTTTATAACTAATTAGCTTTAGGTTAAGAGAGTATTCTAGTATAGAGGCATGAATTTTAAATATTTTTTTAAGTGAAAGAAAAAGAAACAATATTTTTAATCTTCATTTTTAGATATTTATTATTAGATATTTATTAATCTTTAAAAAATACATAAAAGAAAAAAAGATAAAAGTTAGAAATCCAAAAAGTTACAGCTACAAAATACAATCTTTTTGCCAAATTATGGCTATTTTATATATAATTATAATACGAGTTATTTTTTATAATATTTTTGATTTTTCTGAATTATCTAAAAATAGTAAGAATCCAAATTTTGATTCAGCTTTACTTTTTATGATAGAGAAGGCCTACAACAAATTTCAATTAAGCCTGTTTAATTGGCGCAGTAGTCAAGACAGGACGGTCCTCCTACTGTTGCGATAATCGCGGTTTCCAATCCTGCTGAGGCATAGTCGTAAATTTATGTTATGTTATGTTTATGTTTTTCAAAAGGCAATAGCGCGAAATTTGAGAAGGATAATGATCCTAGTCACGCCAGTACACCTGACTGGGTAAAGGCGGATGTTTTGCCAGTCGGTAGGGTTTAATGCCGAGGACCGTGATTCGTTCTGAGTCCTGATCCTAGTTGGTAAAAACGAGACTTTAAAATATAAGAAAAAAAATTTCACAAAAATCGGTTCAGTAGAACTTAACAGGTCAATTAAATGTCCCCGGACTATTATAGGAAAACAAATTTTTTGGAAAAATTAGTTTTTTTTTATTCAATATAATTCTCTTCAAGAGTGATACACTGATTATAGCGACCCTCTAACTTTTTGATACCATTTTTGTAGTATGATTTGTCCTTTGCTTCAAAATAGGCCTCAGTTTCGGCTATCACCTGAGAGCAGAAAATAGCGGCTGTCAATGAAAATCATTCCTTGCGCATCCCAAAATACAGACGCCATAACCTTGCCAGCCGACTGTTGCCTTTTCTTACGCTTTGGACCGGTTCATCGTGTGCAGTCGGATGACTCGGATGACTGTCGATTGGACTTCGGAGTGAAATGATGGAGCCATGTTTCATCCATTGTCACATATCCTCGCAAAAACTCGGATTTATTACGCTTAATCATCTTCAAACACTGCTCCGAATTTGGCCAAAAGTGAGCTCGCGCGACACCCACCTTACACAGAGCTTTCTCATACCTAAATATTCGTGAATGATATGATGTACACGTTCAGTCGATATCTTTAGAGTGTCTACTATTTCATTCAATTCATTCAACATATATGGATTTAATTCGTGTAGCGCCATTTATGTGTCAGGCCGGGGATTTTTCAATTGACCTTTTATATCATGTCAACCGTATCGAAAAAAGTAGTTTCGAAAAGGACGGATTTAAAGTTTCGTTTTTAGATGCCTCTATGTAGATGCCGCGTTACTAAACCAGCTAATATATCCTAAAATAATTTAAGTTCTAAAAAAGCATCTTAATAGCATATTCTTAAAAAAATTTCAAATAGAATACCCTCTTAAAAAAGAGAGACGAGAGAACATGGTTTCACTGTCAAAGTTCCACAATTCTTGGTTTCTTGTTAATAAACATTATACACGATCTTCTTAAACTGTTTGTTTGCTATTCTTTTCTCCTTTAATTTAGATTCTTTAAATTTAGTTCATTAGAAGGAATTGGTTAATTTTATATTCATTTATCTATTAAAATAAGTGGTTGATTACTCTAAATTATTTAATTTAAAAGTTTAAAACGACTGTAGAAACAGTGACGACAAATACATACAAATAAACATGGATAATATTTAAATCCAATATTTAGACCTCCAGGACTTTCATAACAATAATACAGAAGTAAAACAGATGTTCAATCCATAAATACAAAAAATACAAATAAAATATTTTTAAACAAAATAGAAATATAATAGCTAATATCAAGTTACATTTATGAAAAGAAAACACGACAAATCTACAGCTTTTATTCTGAGAATGCCACTCACTAGGGTATATCATGTCCCGAGTAAATCCTCTTGTTTATCCCGATCCTCAACCATCCTCTTTTCAACAGGACTGATCGTCATTTATAGTATCAGGTAAGCCTCGGATTTCAACTATGGGATTTTAAAGACGATCTTTTAAATCTTTAAGTATGGTTCCTCAATTTTGGTACAAGCTCTTTATTTTTGACATTATAATAGCAACTAATTTGTTCACTTAATTATTAATTAAAATAAAAAATAATATTATATTATTAAAATATAAAATAATGTGCAGTTATATAACTAAAATGCTTGTGCCATATTGAACAAACACTTCTGTAACTATACAAATTTATTATTACAATAAATTGTATCATAATTCGTATAACTCAATAAAGTTATGCATATTATTGAATCTATAATAAACATACAACAATAACAAATTAAAATGAGGAATACATTGTATTTACAAAAAATACAAAACTTTTTAAATTACAAACATAAAATAGTCAATGAGTGTTATAAAATATAAATACAGTCAATATTATTAAGAAAATTACGTGTAATAATAGAAATTAAAAACTTTAAAAAATATTATGTTACTGAACATATACGCTCCAATAATGTTTCGCGGAAAATAATTGAGCCCAGGAATTAGCTAGGATGGAAGAAACGTTTATGTTTCAACCCATTAACATAATTACCAATAAAGGCCAAACTAAACCAAACTAAAATAACTAAACAAAAAAAACTAAAATATTTTTAACAACAAAAATTAACCGACTTCAAATAATAAATAAGAAGCAAAAATTTAAAAATAACCAAATTTAGATTTTTAACACAAATTTTTTTTTAATAAAATGTTGAATAAATCGTCGTAATAACTAAATAAAAACAATTTTAAATTGTGTATATATAATAGAATATAAAATACGTGTAGTAGATAGGTTAAATAACTTTTTGTTTATTTTTATTTAGTTATTACAACGATCATTATGTACATATTTTATTTTTAAATGTTTTTTTTGTGTTAAAAATCTATGTTCGATTATTTTTTAATTTTTAATAAGTTCCATTATTTATTTTCTGAAGTCGATTCAATGTTTTTGTTAAAAATATTTTATTTTTTAGTTTAGTGCTAGATATTTGCTATAAATTTACAATAAATTACACAGTTATTTTATTTAATAATACAATGGGTAGGCCAAGTAAAGGTGTAGCCCTATGAGGAAAAATAGAAATAAAGAATCAATGATTGAAAATAAGGAGCGCCTCAGGCCTCGGGGTCTGCTACCTAGCCTAAGCGATTTGACAAATGTTCTAACTACACAACAACAAAAAATTATTGTCGCCGGCGAGAAGCAAACCCGCGACCTTCATTTGGGAGCTAAATACTGATTTTTTGGTCTAGAATTTAAACCTAATTTTATTAATTATTATTTTACATATTATCAATGAGACTGGCATTCTAACATCACCAAGATTATCAAGAGAAAAATTTTAACGCATATAAATGAGCAACTTGCCTGAATCACTACAGCATTTTCACTTTTCTGGAAGTTATAAGGTTTCCTTCTTCTAAAAAGTTAGTCAGAGCTACGCAAAACAGATGCTTTGCTTTAATTAAAATACTAATTACAAAGTAGCATCTCCGTCGTATTTAAAATACAAAATTAAAAGTATTAGGTTATGTAAATAGAACAGAACGAACCCAGCGTGTTAATCAATAAAAAAAGAATTACCTTTCATGAATACTAGATGTGCTGGTCCTGATGACCACAAACTTGTATTATATTGCATCAACATATTTTTTTGATATGCTTTTAGCGCTCAAAGATGATAAACTTTTTTCTTTTATCGTTTAGAAAGCTGACTACCTTCAACTCCATTTTAGTTTTCAGTTGTTGATCGTTGTCGCTATTCACAAAAGCAATAAAATCATAACATTCTTTACTAGTACTGCTACTCCCGTTTCTACTCCCAAGCATTATTTCATATATTTTGTAGTGTATCTTTAGCAAAGGACCAGTACCAAAGTAACCAAAAGATTTTGTAACTATGTTAGGGCGGTAACATACCAATATGGTTCCATTTATTTGAGGTGCCAATTTAAAAACTTATTAAATCTTTCTAAACTTATTTCAAATCTCTTTTAGTTGTGATGTAACAACAGTAAAGTGCCTGAAATTGGAAGCCAATCTGATCCAGTTTTTACGGAGATTGAATTAAGAAGAAATTTACCATAGTAACTATTGTTACCCTGTACCTATTCATTCTTATTATTAGCTATTAATTTCTCCAAGTATTTTAGTTCTAGTCATTTTAATTTCGATTTACTTCTGATAAGCTGCACTGTAGGATCGTAAACTTTCATATTAGGGAATAGAGATATATTAATTGATATCTAATACAGTCTTCTATGATTTCAACCGAGATAGGCCTTTTGGACATATTCAATAAAATAATACCTTTAGCAATTGCTGAATAGTATACATTTAGTTTTAATAAAATTATGTAGTATGTCTGTAGTGGCCAAAAGTTTAACGTGTGGCTGGCACATCTGATGTTTAGGAAAAAATAACTCTCTCTTCCTAATTTCAACTTGTATATATTTACTAGTAAAAATTCCTCATAAACGTCAGAGGTGGATGGTGATTCAACTACAGCTTCTAAAATTTGACGCACAGTACCAAACAGTACAGTAAGGTGTAGCCTAATTTTAAATATTGGCATATTTAAACATGTCCCTCAGTAAAATTGAATAATCATGAACTTCCGCAAGCAGACAATGTTAAATATCAGGGAATGCATTTCGATCGACGTTTGACATGGAAGAACATATAGTTACAAAACGTAAACAGCTTGGGCTTAAGCTAAACCAAATGTATTGGCTGATAGGGCGTAAATCTAAATTATCATTAGATAATAAAGTTTTGCTCTATAAGTCAATATTTAAGCCCATTTGGACCTATGGTATTGAACTGTGGGGTACTACTAGCAAATCTAACATAGACATCCTCCAGAGGTTCCAGAATAAAATGTTGCGAATCATCGTCGATGCCCCATATTACGTGTCCAACAAAGTGATTCAGCGTGATATCCCCATAACGAGTGTAATTCCGAGTGTTAGTGCAAAGTACTCTGAAAGATTATTACTGCATCCCAATGCACTCGCCAAACAGTTAAATGTACGCGATGACAATGAAGTGCGTAGACTCAAACGCAAACTGCCATTCAGACTGATTAATAGACACATAGAGTGGGAATTAATAATCTCATTTAGATTATAAGTTGTGCAATAGATTACTTACTGAAGTGATCTACTAGAAGACAGGATAGTCATATTATATAACTGAAATCATATAATAATACGCACCCATTAATAATATATATATATATATATATATATATATATATATATATATATATATATATATATATATATTTAAATGTATTTTAAAGTATTTGACATACTAATTACAAAATACCTGAGCGTAAGGTATTTGAAATACCAATTACAAATTACATTTTTAAGAAATAATCAAGTTACAAATACCAAATAGTATAATACAATATAATTCTAATTATATTATTATTATATATAATTATAATTATATATATATATATATATATTAATTATTAATTACTAATCGCAAGTAATTGAAGGGTTATTAGAGTTAAAGACCCTAATAGCAGTCAATATTGATTATAACGTTTTGGCTGCCATTGTTTTGAAAAAATTATGTTGATGTATAGTTTAATTCCAACAGTCTAAGGAAACACCAAACAGTCAGTTTTTCTGGATGTAATAGTATCTCAGCATAGACTTAGGAATAATTCATTCCATATATGGCAATATTTATTATTGAAGTAACTATTCGACCAACAATTAACTTCACAACATTTTCTTATGAAAATTTGAGTTAATAATTTCCGACAGATTCATCTAATCTACGCTTAACCCAGTGATCATATAATATGCCTTCAGTTGTACGTGTTGGATTTTGTAAGCCTGTGGACCAAAACCTTTCTGCAAAATCTTCTATAAAATGAGCTGACGCAGATACAAATTTTGTTTTGTTTGTTGTTTGAATTGTTTTTTAGCGAATTAAATTTTATAACAAATATACAAAAATTATACAATATTACAAAAAAATGTTCTGGATAGAAATTGAAAAATTAAAAGAATAGTTTCAAAGGAAACATGGACTATCAATAAAACTGAAAAAAAACTGTATCTATCTATAAGAATCTCATCAAAAATGAATTAAAGATTCTTAATATTAAATCGCATAATATATATGCCATTTTATTAGTTAGTATTTTAAACTATTGTAATTTATTATTGAAACAACCATTTACAAAGTAATTAACTTCTAAAATATGAACAAACTCAAGACTAGTCTGTCACAATAAAAAGAAAACCAAATAATTACCGACGCAGTCTAACACTTTCCAAAATCTATATCGAGCTATTTTTATTTAGAAAGCTATTTTTGCCACTGAAGCACGCTTAAGCAGTAAATTAAATTCGAAGTGTCATAATTCGTAAAGTACCTTATTTTCGAAAATTTTTAAAAAATGTAGCCCTTTCGACCAATTTTTCAAATACTAATGATCATATCAGGAAATATCTATCAAATTATGTTACACACAGGCCAGAACATATTTTTATAGATCGAAGTTTGGTTTCAATAGATCACAAAATATCTATATTTAAAATGGGATGTATTAGGTCCGTATATTTGCCACAACGTTTGATTTATACTGTCATAAATTTAAATTATTTGTGTAATTTTAGTCAATGAATTCAATTTATTAACGTTGGCTTTCTTGACGTCAAGATTTGACAGTTTGTTTCGCAAATTAATTAATTAAACCTATTAAGATGTTTATGGATTAACTCATCTTTATGAATATAAATTTTAATGATTATATCACAGGATATCTATATTTAGTGTCATCATATTATCTTATAATTTTATATATTTTATCTAAATTGAATTGAAATAACAATTAATATTGTATATACATGTTAATTATATTTAGCTTGATTTGACTCTTAAATTGAAAAAAAACTTTTTATTTAACATATAATAAATTACATCCATTATATACCTATTTACTTGAGAAAATAGTCATTTCAGTACAATAAAAACAACGTTGAATATTGTTCAAAGAGAAGGTGCCATTAGTTAAGTAATCTAAAATTATTTCATTTTATTTATATTATCAAAGTGTAGTGAATACGTGTTTACGTGACCAGACAAAAAGCCTGCATCTCATTTTTATTAGTGTTTTAAAATTATTTCCACTTATTTTACAACAGTCCTTCTGAAATTCATTTATAGTATTTTTGGTCAAAAACTAGTGCAAAAAATAATACGTAAGTGAAAAATGAAGTGCGTGAATAAACAATGTTTTATTTTTATTATTTTTTTATCCTCTGGAAGTAAATAAAATAAAATATTAAAAATCTAAAAATGGTAAACCACAGCGATTCAACCAAATAACCTGCACACTTTGATATAAGATTAGAACAATCAGCAATAACGCAAACTCCACAATCAGAATGGACTACAGTCATTAACAAAAAACGATTGAGAAGCCCAGAAGAAGAAATCGCGATGAAACAAACAAGAATCAGTGATTAATGGTTACAGAAACCAATAGAGACAAAAAAACAGCTTTAGCAACCTGTCGGAAGAAATTGAAGAAAATATACAACCAAGCCCTGAAAAAGTTGTTCCCAAACCACCACCAATAACAGTCTATAAGATAGGAGTAATAAAACACATCCATGACCTATATGAAACTTAAAAGTTCTTTTTCACTTTAAAGTTCTAGTAAAAGAATTAGATGAAAGAAACACCCAATTCCATACATTCAGGCCAAAATCCGAGAGAATATTTAAATTCGTTTTAAAAGGATTACATCACGGGACGGACTTAATGGAAACCTAATGGAAATAATAAGGCGGTGTATGAAATCACTAAATTGGAAAATAATATTATTAAATGCGAACCACCACATACAAAAAGAATTAATAATGCACGAGGTGTCGCAAATCATATAGATGCGTAAAATGTACAGGAGAACACAAAACAGGAGATTGTACTCGTAAAGTTCGCGATGAAAAAGTCAAATGTGCTAACTGTAACGGAAATCATCCAGCGAACTACAAGGGTTGCGCAGTTCAAAAGCAACTACAGCAGAAACTCTATTCTGCGTTGAGAGAAAAAAGGCGTCAACAGCAACAAAAGTAATCCACACCTACCAGTCCACCCATCAGACCAAGTCGGCCAGACATAACTTATGCCCAAATAGTTGAAAATGGTTCAGAACAAAATCGAGAAACTACATCACAATCTACTGAAACTAGCAGCAATATTTCTAGATTAGAAAACATGATGGCCAAACTAATGAATCAAATGAGTACGATGCTTGGTCTACTCACAACCGTCGTCAGCAAACTTGCCTAATGCCTGAAACCATTAGCTACAAAATCGCCGTCTGGAATGCGAACAGGTTCCAACAACACGCCAGGGAACTAAAAATGTTCGTAACTGAACAAAATATTGACGTTATGATGGTTTACGAAAGACATCTTACGGATAAACATTATTTGAAAATTCCCAAATATAAACTTTATCATACATATCACCTTGATGATAAAGCATATGGACGTACAGCCATAATCATTCGAAATGATATAAAGCATCTGCGATTTATTGCCCACCCAAACATAACAACAAGGCAGAACACTTTCAAGATTTTTTCAGTACGCTAATCTTCAGATTAAAATGCAAAACATTTAATGTGGGGTTCAAAAATAATAACCTGAAAAGTTAGAGAACTATTAAAAGCAATAAACACAGATAATTTACAACATATCTCTACTGGTGAGCCAACATAAAAAAGAAAAATTATTCCAGAACATCAGTTTGGCTTTCGCAATGAGCATTTGACTATAGAACAAGTGCACAGACTTGTAAACAAAATTAACAGTGACCTAAATGCCAAAAAATATTGTTCGGCTGCTCTTTTAGATATATCTCAAGCTTTTGACAAAGTATGGCATATGGGCTTGCAGGTTAAACTAAAGAAACTTCTCCCTCATCCGGACTATCAGTTGCTAATATCGTATCTCACTTATAGACATTTTATTGTAAATCAAGGCGATGAACATACCGAATTAAACCCCATATATTCAGGAGTTCCGCAAGGTAGTGTACTGGGTCCAGTACTCTATCTTCTGTATACGGCCGATCTGCCCACCACAAAAATAACTACTGTGGTGACATACGCAGACGATACAGCATCCCATGAAAATCCAGTCACAGCATCAATAAACCTACAAACCCACCTGGATCAAATACAATTATGGTGGAAAACCTGGCGCATTAAAGTCAATGAAACAAGATCCAACCATGTAACGTTTACTCTGCGTAGAAGAACATGTGCACCAGTGAGTATCAATCATCGTCAACTCCCCCAAGCAGAGCAAGTTAAATATCTTGGTATGCACTTAGATCGACGCCTAACCTGGAAGAAGCACATACTCTCTAAACGAAAACAACTTCGACTGAAATTATATCAAATGTATTGGCTCATCAGGCTCAAATCCAAGTTATCATTAGATAACAAGGCGTTGCTGTATGAGTCTATACTCAAACCTATTTGGTCATATGGAATCCAACTATGGGGTACCGCTAGCAAATCTAATATATCCATTATTCAACGGTTCCAAATAAAGTGTTGCGTGCCATTGTTGATGCTCCGAACTATATTTCAAATAAAGTGATAAAACGCGATATTCCTCTAGAACCTATAATCAGCTAAATATGCGACGTGATAATAAAGTGCGTAGCCTAAAACGTTTAACACCACCTAATCTGATTACTGGACATATGTAGACTTTAGAATAAGCTTTAGAATAAGATTAATTAATTAAGTTGATATTTTATACCGAAGATCGCTTAATGAAGTGATTTTCTGCATGCCATGTAAATATAATATAAGAAATACTTATTGCCTATAGGGCAGATTGTGGAATCACAAAGAGTAAAAAAAATTATATTATAAGATTAGTTTGAGTTCTCAAGCGAGTAAATGTCATTTTTGGAAAACTTTAGAAGTAATTGTTCATCATAAAAATCTATATGGAATTAGTTAAATATAAATTCTTACTCTTCTCAATCAATAATTCATGGTCTGATCTAACAGCACGTCACTTCTTTAAAGAAGCCAAAAATTGGATCAAATCTTATATCGCTTCAAAATGCGAGAATTTTTTCAACACAAAGTCAGTGTAGTGTCTGAAAGATGGGAAAAAGTTGTGGTGGGCAATACGTTGAATAAACTAAATTGTACCAATTTATCTAAATAAAGACTCAAAATATATATTATACGCCATACACCTCATACGGAGATGCTATAGAAAGATGCCTCCAGAAATAAAATTTTATGTGGAACATGAATGACAATAGTTTATGTTTTTATTTATTTGCCTTACTAAACAACTTAGATAGTAGATAACACTGTATTCTAACAGCCTTCTAAGAACCAACTAACATAGAGCCAATAGGCATTGATTCAGTGGTGTTGGATTATGCTTTAATAAACTTCCGGTTTCATTCAAAGCTTAACGAGATAATGGCGATGAGAGGACCTGATTGTGGATTTGACCACCTTCATCATTTTACTTCATCTTTTTCATTTTACAGTGCAATTGTGACTCCAAAGGACAAAGTGGAAAAAGCCGCATATAATCAATCGCCACTAGAGCTATTTCCAAAATACAAAATATGAGAATGAGTTTCAAATCGAAATGACAAATAAGCTCCAGGAACTAGAACGATACAGTAATGTCTACAAATAGTAGAAGATCATAAACAAGTTGCTAATTAATAAATCTAGAAAAATACCAAAAATTAAATAAAGATGTTAGGCAAAAACTAAAATTAAAAAAGAAAAACCCGCAGGAATGGTGTGGCCGTTGTACCAAACACATAGGAGATTGAGCGGCAGGGGTATATCTACCAACGACAACATTCAAAAAGCAAGTGAACCCTACGTGAAATCGCACGATGATCATCTCGAATAATGAAGATAGCTCTACAATCATAACCCACCACATGATTGAAATGATTTGTCAAATACATCTTCGCATCTCAGAGACTAATATTTTAGGAGTTGAAACCTTATGAAAAGGCCTGATTATAAATTATATCCAAATTCTCTTTTGCTTGGTTTGTAGGTCCGATCCAAACGATCAGCTTTTTGTTGATTGTTACGTGCACAATTTTCTACTAGATTTTTTATAAGTGGGTGGTGCAAACAAAATCGTTTTAATTGTTTAATGGCACTTCTTTGTTTTTAACTTCCAATATTTGTCTTTTCAACCTATTGCTATATTATTTAAGATATTTTTATTTTCTGGTGTTCTATTCAGTTGTCATTTTTTCCTATTATTTTCTTAATTTCCTTGGGATAATTGTTTCCCTCACCTATACTACTATTTTATTCTATAGGATGTCATTCCAAGTAACTCGGATAACTGTTTAGACGAGTTTTGTGTTTATAAATTTAATTATTCGATAATTTAACCATACAAATAAAAAATTATTTCATTAGTACCTCACAATAAGCATTTATTATGTTTTAAAATCGATTCGTCCCTGAAAACCATATAAATGTAAGGTTATCCGAAGAGAAAAACTAGAGAATTACTAAGAGTAATTACTCTTAGTATTAATTAAGTAACAAAGAATAGAGTACAATATATGTTAATATCAGTTAAATTTGCAATATATGGCAAAAATTAAGAAATCATCAAATTAAACACAAAAGTAAATAACATACTAACAATTAAATCAACATAAAGTAGGGTATTTATATAAAATATATAGTTATGCCTTAATATTTCTTTCACATCCTAAATGGCAACAATGTTTAATCTTGAGCCAGGTCGTAAAGGTCATCAGTATGTTTACGGAAAAAATAGGTTATGCATCTAATATTCAAATTAAGATGATTTTTAAACATTTTCTGAAATGCCGTTTCGTCCATTCATACACAATATTTAGGTCTTAGTTTCGTGAAAGCTCATGAATATATTATTTGATAAATATCAAAGAGAAATTATAAAACTAAGATAAATTACCAAGAATATTTACATATTAAAACTTCAGTTCCAGTAAAACTTTTAATGTTTGTTTTATCGACATTTTATAATTTTTTTCTTATAATTACTCCAAAATGCTACTATTTCTTATCATAAAAAAATGTTACGTTAAAACTACCAATTAGTTTCTCACGTAAATTATGCTATAGGTGAATTATCATTGGAATTTATTGATCTCCTAATGTACACTCTTAGTTTTTCAACTTTATAACTTTTATGTTTTTAATGTGCCGGATATCTTATCTCTTTGTTAATTAAGTTTAATAGAAACGTTAAATGGTAAAGTATAATAAAGAAATAAAAACTACATAAAAACGTGTAGGCTCCAAGCTATTGTGATTCAATGTTTTTGTTATTTAGATATTGGGAATTAAATGTAATTATTTAAGACGACAATTATAATTAATTATTATAATCAATAACATAGAATCTACAAATAAAATCCTCTTGCATCTCACGAAACTGGCGTGTAATCTTTAACAATTTCGAGAACACAAACTCACTTTGGAACGGAAAAGCAGACGTCACGTCACTTCTTAGTATCTTGTTCTGGATCACGAACGATGGCAGTAGATCCAACTCTGATGAATTCATCATTCGGATATGCTATTGTTGCTTTTCTTGAGTCTTATTGCTTGGATTTGCAATATGCATCTGTGTTTATCGGAACTGTCGTAGAGAACTTCGGGAGTTGCACCAAGACCTTTCATAATTACCAAACGATATTCTATTTCAAATTTTGCAGCCTGATATTACGAGAACAGAGAGGGAATTGATCGAATTGAATTATTATTGATGCTGGAAGCTTCTTGTATAAGTGTTTCGATGATTGTATAGTGTTGTAGATTCAGAGACATTTAATGGCATTCCTTGTTCTCACTGAATTTTGTTCTTTCTGGCATACCATGAGGCTGATGGGGCTACATTCAGATTATCCTCAACATTTAATTTTGAAACACTTTATTTATTGATATTTGTCAGTTTGCCTGATACACAAAAGCACTAAATAGATCCAGGAGAACAGCCCCATTAAGCTCTTGTCTGAAAAATGCGGTATACCTCGTCTATTAACATAGCAACTTGATGGATTTACAGGTATGATGATGTTTTTCAATGTTGCTGTTTCAATGAAAGCGTAGAAATTTGCTCACCCAAATATTTTTAATAATGAGCTTACAATGCCTATTAGGCTATTGGTTGGAGGTTGGATTTATCTCCTGATTTCGCAATAACAACATTATAAGCCGGTTTTCAGATGCATTGACTTTTTTCCAACCTGAATGCTCTCATCAGGTATCATTGGCAGAAGTATATTTACGGAGTATGTCCTTTTCCTTTTCCAATTTTTTCCAAAGTATAGTATAGGACTAGATTCTAGTAATATATTTGAAACTAGGTTTTTCCTTTCGTTGACTTAAATGGGCTTAAATAATTTGTTGTCACCATCTGTTAGTAACAGCGGAAGATGTGAGTCTTAACCCAGTCACATCACCTAATAGACACGGACACTTAATAGGCATACATATATAGGAATGTTCGTCGGGTCGGTCAATAGGTCGAAATGTGTGGCTGCCGCTGCAATTATTTGTCAGAACACTCACTACTATTTTTGGAAGGAATTTAGGTAGAGGAAGTACGGTAGCGCTGTGGAAGTGGTACTATTACAAGGGGATAGAGAAAAGAAAAGAGAACGAGACGTCGTCGTGATGGTCTTTTATCGCCTGGAACTGCATGGTACCAATCCACCGGCGTTGCCAACCTTTGTACTTGATGGTGGTGAATTCGTGGTGGCCTAAAGGGTCGTGGCGGTCGCCACATAACTCCCCTGCTAGTGGAACTGCCGTGGAACGTACCTCTATGTGGTGCAGGTTCCGGAGTGCACCCGCAATCACGCAAACAAACGCCCGGGGACTGCTGATGAGATGGGGATCCCAACCTGAGCGAGGAGTTTTACGGAATCAGCTGCCATTGGAGTTGTAGCAGGACGTCGTTCGTCTTGGGGCGTTTAGCTTTGTTTGAGGGTACTTATAAGTATGTTACGTGTCCCGTCTAGTGATGCGAGGGTGTTCATGTGTTGATGGTATACATGATGGTCTTGTGTGGTTTTCGTCCATCAGGCTAGTCTCGTGGGATGTCGTCGACCATGTGATGTTGATGGGTTCCATTCCTCGTGCTGTCCTTCCATGCACGTGTCAAGCACCTGTCAAGTGGCTTATGTTGAGTTGATTTACCTGTTAAGCACTTTGACCATAGCGAGTAATCTGCTTCCGGGCTAATCACTAATTCAATTAAACATTATTTTGCATACAGCATTTTTTGTTCTATACAAAACTCTTCTAGCTTTTCGTCTCTCTTTCATCAATTCCCTAATTTCAAGGGATTGATTTACCTCATATTCTGATTTCTCTCTTGATTTCGAAGTAGCTTCCGAATTTGTTCAATTATATTTCGGGTTTGCAGTTCAAGATCGTTAATACTTTTGAGTCTTACGTTCTTTTCCTGATAATGCAGCAAAAACAAATTAATTAACTTCATTGTTAACCTTAACAGCAGCTTAAACTTCGGGCTCATCATTCGTAATTCCAATCAAGACCAAACAAACTCACTATTCCAATCAAGAAAATACTTCGTTAATTCTACAATTATTAGTTAATAAAGACGCAAACCACTTAAGACCTATTCAGGCCTATTCAGCTTCTACCTGCGATATCAAAATTATTTTAGAAACTGCTGTTGAAACGTATTAAACCATTTATTTTTTGGTCAGGTATTTGGAATTAATATACTAAATGAGGAAATTGTTGTCGCGGTATTACTGTCTACTGCTAAAATCATATCTTTTCGAAATAAAATTTAAAGTCCCTCAGGGGTATTCTCAACAATTAGACCTATTTCGGCTGGAGGTCTACAAGGTAGTGTCTTGGAACCACTCCTATATCTGCTCTATACATTTGATATCCCAACAACAAAAGAAACAGCACTTGGAACATTTGCCGATGACGCAGTTATCATGGCAAAATATGTATCTCTGCCTAAGGCTGTAAAAAAAGTACAAGTAGCGGTCAACAAGATCTACAAATGAACTAGAGACCGGAAAATACAGCTTAATAACTCCAAATCTGTTCATGTTAATTTTGGATTGCGGCGAAATGACAAAAACCTAATTATATCACTTGACGGGTGCCCGATTCCTCAAGAAAAATCAGCGAAATACCTCGGAATATATCTCCATGGTTAAACTGGAAACATCATCACAAAAAGCAGAGCAGATTAGACTCAAAGTCAAACAGCTGTACTGGTTAGTGGGAAGATACTCTCAACTTAAAATCAAAAAGATTGGTTTATCAATCAATCTTAATCATACCAATATGGACCTATGAGGTACAAATATGGCACTGCAATAAGAGATCAAATCCACTAGTAATCCAACGTATCTACCCAAAACTTGTAACATTTGCTGACGACACAGTTATAATGGCAAAAGATTTATCTCTGTCTAAAGCTATAGAACAACTACAAGTAGCTGTCAAATTCTACGATTAATTACCAATGCTTATAGCTACGTAACCAACCGAGAGCTGCACGATGACCTCATAATCAAATGGATACACGAAGTGATCCAAGATTTCGCCTTAAAACATGAAATAAGGTTGCTAAATCACAGCAATGTGGAAGCAATACAGGACCACAAGCACTAAATCATAAGATTGATCGAATCAAACCACACGAACTTATTTAGTGTATAAGTGTATTCTTAGCTTTAGCTAAAGTAGATTAATTTTATTTTAATTTAGGAAATACATACTGATGTACTTAATAAATTATAAACGTAATTATATATTAATCTTCTACTCGCCTTGCTTGTATATTAATACAAGTACAACAGAACAGTAGTAATACATTAATTTGTAAATTAAGATTTTACTAAGCAAATCAAATGTAACATGCAATTAATTTAAAAATTATTAGGAAAGGCAACACACAACTTGTGTTTTTAACTTAACAACTTGTGTTTTAAAGGTAATCCTGTAATATTAATTACGTTCTAATGAAAGCTCAGACATTAAAATGACATGATGGTGAGTTATTAAAAAAACTAATGTATTATAACTATATAATATTATATAGTTCTAATAAAAAGTTAAATTTCGCAAATAAAATCTGTTTTATTATGCATCAGAAAAATTAGCATATATACATAATTTGTTATAATGCCATCTAATGACACTGACCTCAAAAAATGTTTTAATTGAATTAAATTAAAATCTATTGAACCGAACACGATCTGGTGCAATATTATCAGCATTTTAATGTCCTATTTATAAGCCGAAGATTACATAGCCAACTATTTAGCATACTTTGCGGCTAGCTGATTAGCATTAGATCAAACGACCACCGCTGCTTCCTGGCAACTATAAAAACTACATCCATTATAATTAAAATAGTTTAAAAAAGTATTAATCGTTCCGTATTCATACCGATCGAAAAGAAATATAAGGCATCCAGTTGAAGGCAGAAGCGATGTTAACAGTTTATTCACCCTGGGTCAAATCGTATCCCCGGAGATAAGGAGGATACCAAGAGAAAACTCTGATTTGTGGTTTCCTGTGCTTCCTTCGCATCTCTTTCATCTGAAACCGCAACTTTTTGGGTGGTAAAAAGATCGGCGCAATTCTCAGTTCTTTCATTAATGGCATTAAAAGAATTCAGTATTTTTACAGCCGTCACATTTTGCGCATTTCTATTTTTATTGTTTGGTTTTACATAAGGGAGTTATATAATAAATATTTAGAATAATTGACTGAATTTAAGTAAGTGATATTACTAATGAAATGTTTTTGCTATTACTGTTTTGTCTTTCTCTAGTTTTTTTCCGAATAAACATTTTAATTATTAAAAGCTAAGATTATTTGCTTCATTTCAATAAAAATTTCAACTTTTAGAACGCTGACAAAATGTTGTTCCTTTGTGACTCTCTTAACTCATAGATAATTCCTTCACAACTCTTTAAGTACCAGCTGTATCCAAATAAAAATATTTTAAATCTTTCTTACTAATTTATAAGTAGTTCAAGAAACAGGTTATACCACAAAACACTTTTTTACATTCCTGGATACAGCTAGACATTTAACATTATTTTATTGACTCTTCCTAGAAAAAGATAGTAACTCTTCTTAATTTGACGAATGTCATTGTCGTAATCTGATAAATGTTAAATTACTTTTTAATTTTTTTTTTCATAGCCAATATACAAACTGAAAATGTTTTGTTTATATATATGGGCCAGAAACTTCAACAGGAATACAAAGAACCCACCATAAATACATTCAATACATGCAAACATTCAATTTTATACGTTAAATTAGAGAATGGTTAAGAATAGTTTTATCTTGAAGCGCTCTGAAACTTTTTTAATTACTGGTTTGATATTTATTAAAAAAAATATGTTTTACTACTTACATCAGCTGAAGTTGAACTGTTAGTGCTTTGATAAAATATGTTCAAAAAACAAACAAAAAAATAAAAGTCTATTGAAATATAATAAGACGTAAACAGTTCTTGCTCCCCTTCAAACTAATCCTTCTTGAATATAATGCATTTAAAACCTTTTTCTATTCAGTTTTACTCTCAGACTAATAGAGTGACTGTAGAAAAGATTTTATTAAATAGTAACGAGACTTTATGTATTAGATGCTTGTATATATTCGGGTCATTTCTTCCCTTTATGAAGAAAAGTATTGAGAACTATTAATAAATCGAACTATTTTCCATAGTTTTCTACAACATTTCTCATTTTTCTGCCAACAAGAGTATACCGTATTAAATTAAAAATCACCTTTTGTACCACCAAGTGGTGTAGATGTTGGTATATTTAACTTATTTTGCCCTAAATCCATACTTTTAATTTGTGCAGTTTGTCATATTTTCTGTAGTCCTTACCTTGTTGAATTTATTTTGTCTATTGCTTTTATTCCATTTTCCCATTTTCTTTCGCCATATACTTGTCTTTGGTCGCCCTGGTCACCACACTCTCCCATTCTCCATTTTTTGCAATTAACTGTTTGGTAAATATATCTCTCCTACCCTCCTTTTATCTTTCTCCAATCCATCTATTTCCATATTCCATATTCACAGTTATCCGTCTATTATCATCTTTTTAATCGTCTATTATCATTTTTCTCCCTGCTCTTATTCTTTTCCTTGTTTTTCCTTTATTTTCGTCAAGTGCTGTTGTATTTTCACATTTAAAGGCCTGATAGTATAAACAATTATGTTCAAAGATGCCCACCGCACAAACGCACACCGAATTCCAAACTCCAATTCAGCACACGGTTTTCATCTTTTTCTTCTTCTGTTTCCTTGCTGTTCAATTTGTCTGAATATCGCCTCGCAATAGACGCGCTTTCAAAATCATCTTCTCAAAAAGCTAGATTTGTCTTATTCGATATGTGAGACAGTCGGATTCTATTTCATTGTTTTAAAACTTTTTTGATCTTCTACACCGCTCCTTGCTATTGACATCAAAATCGCCAGTTTTAAATCGTTAAAATCAAAAACTACAAAATTATGACGGAGCAGCATCATCTTCATAAAACTGTTTCATGGACTTCGGCAGCGAATATCGAATATACAATTTTGATCGTTCCATGTCAATGAGCGCCTGTATACAATACAACTTAGCAGTTAGATTTTAATTAACTAATAGATATCGCTGATCAAGGGCGTAAAAACACATTATCAGGTAAGAGTTATCGGTTCATCTTAAAGATATTTTTAAATAAATAATTTCAAATCATGTAGGCACTAAACTTATATTGTTAAAAATTCGATCAAGGAGCAGCAATTCATAAAACACAACGTTGCTGTTTTCTTACTATTTTTTGATGAAGCGTATACAAAAAAAAACCTCATATTGTTGATATGATGACCAGATCTTATGATGAAAAACTTAATAAACTAGTAATAAAAAAATAATTTAATAAATAACGAAGATCATCAGAGACCATACGAAAAAAGCCGTTTAAAAAAATCCACTTTGTAAAAATATATTAATTTTTCTAGTGGCGAACGGCCGCTGTCATCGAACATCTTTACCCTTTGCAACAACGTGTACTTTTTTTCACGTCAAAGATGCCGCAAATGACCGTCTATAATAAGAGTAGGTTTTCACAGAAAGAAAACCTTTTTATCTTTCTCGACGTGCTACGCGTTATTTGAACTTGTCTCCGAAGTATCACATTTCCGCGCCGACAAAAATAGATCTTCGTTTTGTGACAGCCCCTTCTTGTAATTGTTTTCTTTTATTTTTATGCTTGGGGACGCCAACTGCACGGGGAAAATATAACTCTGTTTGGATGTATCTGTTGTCGAGAAAACACTTTATCAACTTTATCTTCTCGCGGTGGTGACAGTTACCGGTTGGCGCTGCTCACGTAGAATTCACAATATAAATATGTTAAAACAACAAAATTAAGACCTTGGATGACCAACGTTTTAGCGAAATACCATATAATAAGCTAAAATTTTCAAAAAATATGTATCTTATTATATATCTTTTAATGTATTTCTTACCATTATCGTATCAAAATGTAATGTTAATGTGTCTTAGTATATTAAATATATTAGGAACAATAATCTTGATCATAAATTTGAAAAGAGCTACAAGCATCTTTACTATCACCATTATAAAGCGAGAGAAAATAAAGGTTCTTGAAATGATTATGTATCAAAATCAGTTCTATCTAGTCATGACCACTTTCTTCTTTCAATATTCTTAAGTCTTATTATTTGGGCTTGTAGTGTACAATTTACCTGTTCGATCGGAGCTGTGGTAGGAAACCCAAAGGATAGGTCAAGGACAATTTTAAATTTCTGAGCAGGATGACTCGGGAATGGTATGAAAACCTTTCCTAATTACATCATTACATTAATTTATTAATTGCATACTGTTACACAATGTGAAACGTGACTACGGCAGCAGAGTTGGAATGGAACAAAATTATCGGTGATTAAGTTTGTGAATTCAGACTCTTCAGAATTCAGATAGATGTAGTTGGTTGTTTGTGGCATACCATGGGGAATTCAAAATCGCCCTCAACAGTTTACTTTGTTTTTTGATCTTAGTAAGTTTGAATATTCGAGACCATACCATAGTCCGATATATAAGAATTTTAATTAGGATAGGTAGTTCACTTGATCTACACTGGAAAGGGAACAATGCTCTCGATAACGTTTTGACGTGAGTGTTGGATTTGATCTGACGAATTAAATCTGCGATCGAAATGAAGTCTGAGCAATGGGAACTATTTCGATAAGCAAATCGGTTTCAGTGGGGGAATGTAAGTGAAGGAACGTAATTTGCGGTTTCCAGAATTTAAGCCATTTGTTAAGTTTAGCTCCTCTTGGACTTCCAAGTGTATGTATTTGTACGCTTATTTACTGTTTCAATTGAATAGCACCGAAGCTAGTGGAGAACCTTGTAGAACAACAGATTGGATAGATCTAATCAAAAAAGAAGCACCGACTCTAAAATGGAATGGCTAATCTCCCAAATATGAATGTCTCAGATTTGCAAGATCACTAAATGTGCTATGTTTTAATTCCTTTTTTCTTTCAATTCTCATCTGAAGTGTTCATATCCATGGAAGTTCATCTTCCACCTAAAAAACGCCGAAAGTAATACTCTTACATCATTTTTCACGTTTTTTAACAACATTTTCATAAATTATACATGAAGAATACACCTCAAAAATTCTCCATAAATTACATATGGAACAAACTTGTACAATAATTATACAAAACAAAAAGAAATAGATTTTTACAACAATAATACAATCGATAATGTATCATAAACGCGTTATAATATAAATATTTTGGTATTGACAAATATTTAAAAGGAAAGTAACAAATGAATCAAAGCTGTTTAAAATAATAAAACAAATCTCAGTCAAAATGATTATACAGATGCAGGCACTGAAGTATTAATTAAAAGTAAAGAAAAACATCACAAAAATGTTAAATGTATACATTGTAGAGCGTCCTGTAATTTATTCATCTTAATTAATGGAATAATAGAAGAATACCACCCAAGAAGCAATTAAGTTGACAAGAAAATAAGTTTATTTTGTTTTTTAACCAACGTGATATATAATACAACAAAATACTTAACAAATACCGTAGCACCGTTATTATTTAAAATACGTTATTAATTAATACCTTATAATTATTGTTTTTAAAATTATTTATTAAAGTGTCGTCCAAACTGCGAGAATGTTTTTCAATTGTTCAATTTTGGACTCCTTGCAGTTTTCGATGACAACGGTACGTCTTTCGTTCTCTTTTTTCCTAGTAATGGATAAAAAAATTAATAGCCTATAATTTGACTAGTTCCTACCTCTCTGTATCTCCAGAGAAGAGAATCAAAACTTTTTGTTTTTAATGCTTTTTTAGAAATTTTTTTAATAGAGATTATGTTTATATTAAATATATAAATGAAAATCAATGGATAAAAACACATTTAACATTACATGACACCTTGATATAATACTCTCTAAAAATTAGGATTTCTTTTGTTAAAAGCATTTAAATTACCTTGACATCACATGAATAATAAATTACCTTGATATCACATGAATAGTCCGAAACGTTATTATATAATTAATTAAAAAACACCGAATGATATACGAGGGTCCAACTGCAAATAATAAACATTGACAGAAAACATTGATGGGTGCTTTAATTTTTTTTATTTTACATGTTAAATTTAATACGTAATTGCCTTTCACAGTAATATGCTTTCTCAGTAAAAAGTATTCTCTTTTTCTACAGTTTCATATTATTCAGCCAATTCTTCTAGGTATACTATTAAAATAAGATGTATTGACATTCTGAACCGAATCTTTTCCTTTAAAGATATTTTTTAAACTCCAAAGATCACACATACAAATTAAATGAATAAGGTGTAATATCTTATAATAATAATTTTGTAATTACTTGTTAAATACTAAATATAAAAGTGAGCGCTGTATGATACGATGCGTTATAATTGTGCAACATTTATTGTTCATTAACTTTTTACTTTTCAGTTATTAATTTAAATTCTTATCAAAAACAATATTCAATATATTATTTAACAATGTTTCCCTCTTTTTAAAATTTAATTGAGTTTTATGGTGTATAAGTTATTTATGGCTCAGTGTTTCTTCACCATCGTGTATGTATCTATATTCAGGATTGTTAGCGATTTGAAACATCAAAAACTGGTATAAGATCACTTTTTTCTGCATTTAACTGAACTACAAACTTACCCAAGTCGTCCATCTCCGGTATAATAACGAATACAACCGTTAAAACGAAACACAGTAAATTCAATGGTTTAATTAATATTAATTTTTTTATACGACGAGACATTTCTTTACAACTTTATGATTCTTTACTATATTCCACTGATGTGGTTTAATTACCTTTCAGTAATATTTAATTATATTTTAGAATGATTAAAAATATATACTATTCGAAAAATATGACAAAATAAGGCAATCCGTCACAATCATACTGAAAATGAGAATAATGCGTAATAATACTGATAATCTCCGTCTTGTCGTTCATGAATATGATATAGCATATTTTTTTGGTTAAAACTACTGTAATTATATTACTTTTATAGTGATTTAAAGTTTAACACTAATTTTTATATATTGCAAGACCAGCACAAAATTAAAATTGAAGACAAGACTAAACTCTTCTGCATGGATCTTAACCGTAGACCCTGTTACACTCTGACATCCAACTTATAGTATAACAAATTAGACGCTTAAGGCAAGTTCTGCATATTTACACATGTTTACGATAATATATGTACCTTTTCGTTCATTTTAGTCATATTTTATTAGTTAAATGAGTTTTTGAGGTCTACTACAAAATAATAATCAGTAGGATATAGATATGGGGATTACCGTAAATGGACAATTGATATGAAGAATTAATGTTTTTTTTGTCCAGAAAAGCGGTTATTAGCAAAACCGTTTGTTAATAGTTAATATTACTTTTTACATAAAATTAAATAGTGTTAAAATTATTTAGACAGATATGGTTTATCGTTTGAAGGACAATTCTTTTCATAATGTTTAAAATCGCAGTATTTATACTCTTCCTAAATACCATTAACTTTATGATTCTTTACTATATTCCACTGATGTGGTTTAATTACCTTTCAGTAATATTTAATTATATTTTAGAATGATTAAAAATATATACTATTCGAAAAATATGACAAAATAAGGCAATCCGTCACAATCATACTGAAAATGAGAATAATGCGTAATAATACTGATAATCTCCGTCTTGTCGTTCATGAATATGATATAGCATATTTTTTTGGTTAAAACTACTGTAATTATATTACTTTTATAGTGATTTAAAGTTTAACACTAATTTTTATATATTGCAAGACCAGCACAAAATTAAAATTGAAGACAAGACTAAACTCTTCTGCATGGATCTTAACCGTAGACCCTGTTACACTCTGACATCCAACTTATAGTATAACAAATTAGACGCTTAAGGCAAGTTCTGCATATTTACACATGTTTACGATTAATAGGTTACAATCAGTGCAGATTTGAAGAACAAATTCAAAGACGCAAATTGCAATAGTTTGGACAAGCATGTAGAATGAAACCTGAACGAATCGCACACAAGCTTTTCTGGCAAAATCGATTTTAGATGGACCGCAGAAAGTCGTAGAAAACAGGTCCAGAGACGATCATAGAGGGCAGTTTGAAGAGACTAACATTATCCTAAGTCAGGACAATTGTAATAACAGTAGCGAGCTTTGAAGTGTTCTACGTCACCATCAACAGAATATTGGTAGATTCCCTTTCTCCAACTTCTGGCTATGGATTGACAATAATGATAAAACCATCATAACCTTATTTCGAATATTATGCTATTGTGATAATTAGTATAGTAGAAACAGAAATAGGTAAAATGCAAGATGTGCAAATCTGAGACATGAAAGCTATATACATAAACTTGGTGTAAACAGGAAATGTACTGCAGACATTAAACTTGAAATGCTTAAAGTGAAAAAACTAAAAATATAGGTGTGTTTAAGAGACAATTGGACCACTATATTAAAAATAGATCAGACGGTAAATCATTGCGGGTATATATGGAAATATAAAATTGGGTACGAAATAAACATGTTTTCCCTTCACTTCTTCGAATATACCTTCAGCCAAATCTTCTGAAACCTGTGAATAAATAACATAGACTAGAGAGCAACATAAAATCATGTTTTTAGTATTATAAAAATATCAAAAAATCCGCTTAAACCAATGTAAAATTTTACTAATATATAATGTTTAATATTCAAAATGGCATAAAATTTTAATAAATTTATCAGATATATCAGTCATATTAAATATGTTACGAATATTGTATAAAATGATAAATAAATAATAAATATCATATAAAAGTCATATATAAATCATACCAAATAATTTAACCGTAGTAACCGATCTATTTATTATTGTCTTCTTTAATAAATAATTCTTTAAGATTCTTATATCTCTAATCATCTTAATGATTTTAACAAATATTGCTAAGGAATATAAGGATATTAAATATGAATATATTTACAGTAAAAACAAAATTACTTATATAAACAACTCCACTACGAGAAATTTCTTAGAATTTTAACAACAGATTGTTGATATAAATTGATAACCAAACCCACAGTTTAATAACTCATACAAAAACATGAGATAAAATACTAAATAAATGTATTAAGATTAACACCCCATTCAATTTACATCAATGTTTATTAGTTATAATAGTCATAATCAGTCACATTAAAACGCATATTGTTTAAACAATTTCAATCATATAGTTTTCACTATTATCTTGTTGAAAACAAATGTGTAATTTTGTTATTGTTTGTTTTTATTAATATTTAAAGTACTTATATTACGTATATTTTACAAAAAATCCCTAGCGTGGCAAGCATCATTGTTATATTGTTTATTAAAAAACTACAATATGCTAAAAAAATTAAAAAATTCTAAATTGTGAACATTTAAATAATTTTTTTTTTGGAAAAAGTTACAAGAAATATATTAAAATTGTATGCCCAGTTGGTTGGCGCAGTGATCAAGGTGACAGGACGGTCTATACATTGCGATAGTCACGGGTTTTAATCCTGCTGGGGCTACCTGCTTTAAGGTTGTGATTGTTTTTAGAGCAATTGTGTAAAATCCGCAATAGTACACTAATCAGGTTGGATCACTTCCGAATGTCTTCTAGGATGTTCTCTAAATTGCTCACTGGCCAGTCAATAGGCTTAATGCCAAGGACCGTGATTCAGAGCTCCCGTCAAGCAGTAGGTCTAGTCCAGATAAAACTCAGTTGGAAAGAAAGAGACTCTAAAATATAACAATCCACAATTAATCGATATTTTTTAAATACTCATACTGTCAGGATGTTGCGCCTGTTTCCGTAATAAATTATAGTTATAGTAATACACCTATTTTTATATTTTTCCAATGTCATTATTATCTTACGGACAAATATAAAAATGGACCACTGTAATTTTTATAACATCAACCCGACGTATATAGTTATATTAACCCACTCTGTCGGCATCGAGCTTTGATCTCCATGAAACATTCCTCCTGAACCTTCAATGACGGCTAGCCCTACTGCGCCGATACAACTGCAAGCGACAGTGTTGAAATGGATAATAAAATGCAGAAATATTTACAAGATAAACAATAAACCCGGTTAAAATTTATTATTGATTTTAATTCAGCATTACTTTCCTCCTAGTTTATTCATTACTCTTCATAATAATAATGGATGAGTTTATGTGAGAACTTCAATCCTAAAATTCAGTGTAATTTTAACGACTTATTGACTGAAATGATATTGACTTGACGTAATACAAAAGAAGCATAAAAATAACAAATCTTTAAACAAAGAATTAAGATATAAACAAGTCGTTGAACAAATGTTAAAGTAAATATACAGAATGGTACAAATGAAGAAAACAGATTGAATTGCCATAATCAGAGGAATAATATATGATGAAACAAAAGGAGAATAAAACCAACAATCCTTTTTAAAAGCTCTAGACTGTTAGAGGGAAAACATTTAACACTAATTACAAGTAATCAGGATTAGGAAATCCAGACTATTAATAAAAAATCAAAAAATTATAAAAAAAAAGTAATTAACAACACATTATCCTAAATGATGAAAAAAAGATAACAGCATGGAATAATCTACAGACTACGACTCCGTCGACGCAACGACATGACGAAATTATCACGGCACACTAAAAAGTTTATCTTTTGTAAAGCGGTTGTTTTGTATCAGGCAGAGCGAGCGGCATTCATTTATTTCTCTTCCCTCCGTTAGTCCGTTTATTGCCTGCCTCGTATCAAGAGCGCTTTGAAAAAGTCGTACGTTATCCATTCGGTTCGGTGTACGAGCGTACTTTTTTCGCAGGAGAAAACTGGAAGAATTCAGTGCCTGAAAGGTACGGGGAAAATGGATTGCGATCGGAAAATACAGTCCATTGGTGGCAGCCGTTCCTTTCGATATAATCTCGCGTAGAAATAGTCGAAAATTTCAGTCATAGATCGAGTGTGTGCGCGTCTTTTTCCTCTCAACGGTTCATCGCCATGAATCGCGGCGGCGGTGCTTTTGTTTTGTTGCTCGTCATGGCCTACTGTTTGACGGGGTCGAAAGCGGAACGTTGCGAAGTGGTATCATCAAGTTTGTGCAGAAACCTCGGCTATAATTCGACCCTAATGAGGAATTCCATGTACCCCAACAACCAGATCAACGCTGACATAATGGTAATAACACATTTATTATTATCTCCCACAATCTTTTATCTTTATGGTCCTCTGTTATCGTCTTTTTTTTCGTATGTCGTCTTACATACATTCGAGGTTGTATATATATTTTATGGTTTTCATGTAATAACGATTGATTTTCGTAATAACATCAACTGTTTTCGGAAAAGCTGATCAAATATTACGCGATTCAACAACTCATCCTAATTCCGAATAATCCACTGTAAATATACGTACCATTTTATTATATAATGAGATATTTGATTAGCTAGCCAACAATTAAAATTTTATATTTGTTATAATTAACTTTTTGACATGCTAATTTGCGATATCAATACAATTACAAGTACTTCGTGACAAATAGATAACTTTTCTCAGTCTAACACGTTAAAAACATTTTATAGCACTTGTTTAAATTACTCATCTGTAATTAAATGCCAATTGAATCCCGTGTTTCTGATTATACTTTATCGTTAATAAATTATATAGCTAGAAATATATACCTATGCATCAGTTATACGTTTCAGTATAATCCATAGCAAATACAGGCACCAGTCTATTATATAGAGACAGTTTTGTCCAAGTTGACGTAAATATAACGCGGGTTACTTCATATAATAATTAAAGTAATGCTTTATTGTTATTATAAGTAATGTTACATCTATAACAAAAAATGTTTTTATAGTTCTTATTGTAATTCTTATTGGATATAGCCTTTACTTTAATTAATTAAATTCTATGTAAAATCAAATATATAGTTATAGTTATTATAAATATATTTTTTAAGGATATACTAAACTGTGATATGATAACTGTGAAGACGCATTTACAACAGGTTTAATTGTTACAAAGAAATAAAAATAGCCTTACATAATACTCTAATCATGTTAAACATATCATCATGAAAACAAAAAAAATTCAGGAAATACTAACACGCCCAATATAATTAAAATATTTATTATTAAACAGTTTAATTCAAATCAATTCTGGAACATTATTTCCTGTACAATTTCAAAACGTGAGCATTAATATTAGAAAATAAGGTTCATTGATCGCCATAGTTTGTTCTTGACTGTCTGGCATAAAAAAATCGAGTTTTCAGACGCAGTTGGCCTGTGTACGTATCAATTTTTTTCGAGCGACGAACACCATGTATCGCCGCGGTACTTTTGTTTGTTGTCCGACACGGCCTACTGTTTGACGGCGTCGCAAGCGAAACGTTGCAAAATTGGTGGCAATATGATCTTAATCTGAAATTTCAAGAACTATGGCAACTAGATCGCCGTTGATGGAATAATAAAAACTTACTTATTCTTACGTTAGCATTATTCCTTATGTGAACGCCTATATTTTTTAGGATAATTAATACCATGTAATATAATTCTCAGAGACATAATCATTATTTTACTGCTGTAAATGACTAGAAGCTACTTTTATTGTTAGATTTTGCTGGTGGAGCATGACCATGAATGCGTATAATGGATTATCTTCATTTTCGCAATTTATTACACCATTCGGTCTATTGGCATATAATGATCGGTATATCTCACTATAATTACCATATAAAGGCATCATTATATTATTGTCTTTTACGTTTGCATTGTTTCTTTGATGTTCTTTATTTCTTATGTGATAATAAGCACAGTTTTTCAGCAAATATAAATAAATATGTAATTTCGTTCGGTTATTTAATAGAACTTTTTGTACTCGTAGAAGTAAACATTCTGCTGGATCAGTATCCTTTTACAAATGTCAATATTATTAATTAGTGATGGTTAGTTTGCTTGCGAGAGTCACCATAATGCATAAACCAATTTGTGAATATGTTCCGGTCCTTTTAGAGATAAAATAGTTATGAATTCACCCTCAGGGTACAAGTGTTATTAGTTTATATTATGTTGGGGAAAAATATTTTCGGTTTTCTTCAAATAAATGTCTAAGTCACATTAGGAATATGCGTTTGATACTTAATTATGTTTCAATGAAGCCATACTGTAGAGCTTTTGAAGGCAACTCGTATTCGATTCGGAGATTTAAATCGATTAAAGATGAATGATGCCGTGGTTGGCCAATCGTTAAGGTAGAATGCCATTGTCGATGAAATTTTTAAAAATATCAAGGTAGGTCAACAAATTTCATCTCGCGACATCTCTACTGAACTAAACATCGATCGTAAAAGAGTTTCGGACCATTTACATCTGCTTATTACTAAGGTTACATAAGGCTAAGACAAGCTCAATGAATGAAAATTTAATGGACCTGGTTTCTATTAGGAATTGCTGCTGAAGCAAAATTAAATCGAGCTATTTTTGAAGCGAATGATTATGGGTGATAAAAAGTGTATTAGAAACGACAATAACGTTCGATAAAGATTGTAATCGAACACCACAGAAACGCCAAGGAACTGATGTTAAGTGTGTAGTGAGAGAGAAATTGCTCATCATGAAGTGTCCAACCTAACCAAACCATTAAATCGACTCTCTACTGCTAACAACTAATACGATTAAAACACGCTCTAGGTATGCTAGGCCTCATATATCCTTAATACTTCCGCAAAAACTGAGGGAGGTTGACTTGGATGTTTTCATGTATCCATTGCCTCATCCTATTGTCATTTGTTCCGGTCTCTGCAGCTTGCTTAATTATATAAAGTTGACATTATCAAGAAAGGCAAAAAAGACTTGTGATAATCACTTGATTTAGTTCAGAAATTCAGAATGCGGTTTGCCAGAAAAGTCGTCGATTAAAATAGCACATATATAATTGATTAGTATTTGAAATTTATATGATATCTTTAAAAAGCATGAAAAACCTTGCAATTGCTTTTCTCCCAACCCATTTTTGTGATTGTCTGGGATGCAATAGTTTAAAATTCATTATGGGTTCGAATCCTTCGTTACCAGTTGGGTCCAGTCCAGATAAATCCTAAAAATTAATTAATTTTCTTAGTGCTTAAATAAATCAAAAACAGCACTAAAAATAAGACAAAGAATCGTTATACCAAATATTTTTCAATCAATTTGCATAGTTTATGTAAGTATATGAATTCACTTAATTACCATTATTCCAATAAATTATTTCTGATTTATAAACCATATTTAATTATCATTGCCGAAAATAAGCAGGGAAGTACTTACTCCATGCAGAAATATAGCAATAAGCTTTGATTTTTCCTTTATTTACATTTATACCATCTGCGATAAAAAAAAACATCGATCTAGTTTTATATCATTTATTAGATATATGAGATAGTGATACTTTTTTCAACCATGTGCTTATTATTTTTTATATAGATAATATACATTCGGAAATATTTAAATTTATAATCTTAACTTTTACCATCTCATTCAGTTAAATATAAATAGATAGTTTATATAAAATGATAATTTATTTCAACGAAAGGATGTTGCAAAACTAACAGTTTTTTCACATTAGTCATATTTGTAAGCTTATCTCGACTTCATTTTTGAATATGAAAACAAAAGAAAAAATATTTTGGTTCGTAAATTATGTTCGTCGGTAGCCATATAAACCACAAGGTGGAAAATACTGGAGCTTTAGCCGTCACGTAACTCAAAAAGACATAAAATCCGTCGGTGATTTTTATCGCAGATGGCACGAACGTAAACATGGGAAAAATCAAAGCCAACTCCGATATATACATTAAAGCGAGTAAGGGGGCTTTGATGTCTGAGAATGTTTATTAATCGAAAACAATTTGAAGCGGTTTGTTTAGAACCGAAGGCGGCGACTGGGCTTTTCGAAAAACTTCATAATTATTTATGTAAGGTTATGCGCAGTTTTTGCATTCATCCTAAAACTAAATATTAATGCCTTCATCAAAGCGAGACGATTAGGATTTCCGATAAATAACTTTTAGACAGGATGGTCTTTAGGTTTCCTTCCATTTTAATTTTTTTTGTTTCTTTTTAATCATGAAAATTCAACACAAATATACAGAACCCTTTTTTTAACAGAACATTGCCAATGGCCTATTTTTCAAAGCAAAGAATGTTGATTCAGTTCAATATAGCGCATTTTAATGTTCTCAGCATTTTGATGACATGGGTAGAGTGGCAAGTCGTTGGGTCCCATTGTCATGCCAATTAGCCAGGATCTCTTAGATTACCAGCCAGTCAGTAAATACGACCATTTTACGCCAAATTACGACTATTTTTTACCATTTTTAACATTTCCGAATTTTTTTAAAAATAGTAAAAATTGTAATTAATCCAAAATATTGTTATAGATTTATTTTGACACGATAGAAGAATGTATAGAGACGGTTCACACCAATTTTTAAGTAAATCGGTTTAGTTAAACCCGAGATATCACCTGAACTATCTCGAAAAGTCACTAAAACAGCTATATCTGCAAAAATAATTTAAATTTTGAGAAATCCTTTTAAAGCATATTCTTAAAAAATGTTTAGTTTTGAAGTTATGATACATTCACTTTAATAATGTTCTTTAATACAGTCTAAAATACCCCTTTATTAATTATTAAATCCAAAATATTGGATGACACGTTTTATGATCTCATTAAACATTTTTTTAAAAGTAGCACGGAGTTAATCAACAGCCAAGGTCTGTGAAGCCCACGTTAATCACTAAAAATCCAAATGATTGACGCAATTATAATACATGCGCTATTGTTGATAATGTATTCAATAATTTGAATTTGAATTCGCGAAAATGGAATTGAAATTTCTGGAAACACTATAAAATATAAAATCGTTTTCCATAGAGGAGAGCTAAATCTGATGAATAAGTTGGATGTTCAAGCAATTCCTACTTTCATTTACTTTTTACAACTTTGATATTAGCTATGGATTTTGGGATAAACCGATTCTATTTCACGAATATTTGTTTTCAATTAGCCCAAGAGGTAAATTGATTTATCAGTTTAGAGCTATTCCACGAACATTTTTTTAACATCCTGCAAAACTAATATTGATATTTTCTTACCAGATTTTTGTTCTATTGTTGGAAGTTAAAAATGTTAATTATCTTCTTACGAAAAATGGCGTCGACTTGTTTTATTCTTCAGTTGACGATAAGTATTTCCCGTATATCCCGGCGTAATTCTATGCTGCTAATCCACAAACTATTGTTTTACGTCCTAAAACAAATATAATCTATCCAACAAAACAGCGAATTTTCGCAAACTGTATTTGGTGTAGTATATTCGACGTCATCTGTGACGTGCATTAGTTTATTGGAATTGGAACATGTTTTATTGGAAGCACTACATCGACATTTTATTGTTAGATTGTTGTTCTATTGTTGAACACGAATATCAAACGTCCCGTTATGCAAATATTTTAAAATTAAATCGTAAAAATTTTGTTATAAAAAGTGGCCTCTATTAACCAAAAGTACTTCCCATATATCCCAGGGTAATTCTATGGGATTATTATTTTGTCAGAGAGCGGACAATCTGCCTACTCGATAACTACGCACCAAGTCATTAGTCAAGGTAGTCCTACCATACAGTCATACAGTCCTACCCAGCCTGCTTTTACTTTCAAAATCAGGCGTTTTATTCTGGTTGCCAAAAAATAAATATATAAAAGTGATACGTAAATAAAACAAAAGAGCATTGCAATGGTTTAATGGGAACTGTTGGAATAAGAAATGTGATTTATTAATGTGAAATATTTAAAATTAAATTTTACCCTCACAAAAAAAGATCTTCAGTTGGCTGCGATTTGGTGTTGTCTGGACCGCCGAGCTTAAGTTTTTTTCTCTCTTCATTATTTCACTTTTGTTTTGCGTCACGCCCGGGCTAATTGCGGCTTCTGGACAAAAAATGGGACTGGGTTCTCTACTTGTCAATGCCTTTCAATATTTCGGCGGTCTCTCGTCCCCTTCATTCTCGGATCATTCAAGCTGCTGCCGCTCGATTTTGGAGTTTTAGTCGCTTTTTTTGCCCCGGCATTCTTCGAGATTCGTCGCAATGGTACCGGGACAAATTTCGAATTATAGTTTTTCGTTGCAGCGTTTTTGTTCTCTCTCTCTCGGCCCGTCTGTCTTCGTCGACCTCGCTCTTTTTCCTTCGTTTTCCGTCGCCGCCACGGCCTGCTCGCTTGTCGGCCCCATCAAATCGAGAATCCTCTCGTTCGGGTTTTTGTTTGATGCTTCAGTGGCGTGCGCTTCCCAGAATTTACTTTATACGTTCAGTGAACGTTGTAAAGTTTAATAAATACGAGGATGTCTTTCAACAAGTGATCTTGATGTATCTTGGAAAATCTATTTTAAACTGACTGACTGAGGAATATACAAACCATTAAATTTTCAGAATTTATTTGCAATCTTTGAAATTATTTACAATGATTGTTAGATTCTTGGAAACATCGTTATTCAATAGTTCACGTTTGCGATACAGTTGCTATATATTTATTTTATTACATTTCTGCTATATATAAATTTGCCTAGATATCGTAAATAGTCAACAAAGTAGATCATTCTGTAATCAATGTTTTGTTGATACACAGGAAAATGTTTGATTTTAATAACTTTCATAATAACTAACTGTTTTTTGTCACATCAATTTTCGTTTCATCATTTACTTAAAGCTATTGGTTCAAAGAGTTGGAATTGTTTTTCCATAGCGATAATCCTTATTCCCAAAACTTATAAAAAACGTTTCGCCATCATACATTTTCAAGCTTCAAGGGCCATTGCACAAATCCAGAAATAACTAATGCCATTTAAGTCTTTCTCAGTCTGGATTACATTAAATCATCATAAATCTTTGTTATCCATTTTGTGTAATAATGTATTTCTTCCCCTTCTTTTCTGCAAATGAATGCATCAATTCAGTTGTCTCATCTCTATAAACCTAACTGTCTACTACTAAGGATTGGACTGTTCATCTAATTCGTAAGAGGATTTTGGAATTTAAGGACTTGACGATGTAAGTAAGACACAGATTGAACGCGTAAGATCATAAAACTGAGTTAAGAGTTTAAAAAGCACGCATTAAGATATTTGTAGTAACCATGACAACATCCCCGCTTATTGAAGCTAATCTTTAGTAGTGAGGTTCCAGTAAGTGATCAACTTGGTTGGTTGTTGTTACTTTAACATTTATTATTTAAAACATTACTATTTATCATCGCAAATAGACCTGTTTTAAATTTTCCGTCTTTTTATTAATAATTTTTAGCGGAGTTCCCTACGTAAGATTAAAAGGCATTGACTAATATTTTTATTTATATTAGGGTAAAAATTGTCTGGCGTAATAAATGAACAGTCAACATGACTTCACAATTAAAAATCAGTTCTTCTGATGAAGAAAGGTTTTTATTTATTGGACAATAGTTCACTTCACTGTTCCTTTATTTGTGATTACAACGTCTACAAATTTCCGCAACCGAATTGCCCATAAAATATTTTTTTAAGAATTAATGATTCTATCTGGCAATGGTAACAGCGCTTCTAATAAGTGATACATTTAATCTTGTACCTGCAATTGTTTCAAATTTTATTAATTTATGTCTGATATAAATTTCATTGTCACCAAAAATCTAATTATAATACACTTGATAGTGTACATGAAATTGTCCTTTACAATATGCGTTGGGCCAAACGTCTTTTAGAAGCAACTTTTTTTTAATTTTTTATTTTTTAATGTAACAGTTGGATCATGTCTCACCCTAGAAACTAATGAACGTAACAAATCTTTGGTGGTGTTCAATTGTGTGCTGTGACCAATTGTGACAATTTTACTTTTCCAACGACACAACATAACCCAGTAAATTTACCACTGTATTGACAAACAATTACCATTTCCTCAACGGTAACTGACTTGTTGGTACCATAATCTATTTCCGAATCGAAGTGGAATGCTGCTTTTTTAACTTTTTTTTGGGTGGAATTTTGTTGCATTGTAAAAAAGGATTAAAAGTAAAGAAAGTTCTCTTACTCTAAATTTGTGACTAAGTAATAACAAATGGAAAATACATTTACAAAGTATGCTTTACTATAAACAATTCAATCACAACAATTTCAACTCTATTCTTGGTAAATTTTTACTCGAGCCCAATTGGAATACGATTCGACATTCTAAAGGTAATTTTGGTCCATCATATTTAACATTGATTTTCACGTTATCGAATCGATGTACTTATCAAAAACCTACATTTATATGAAACATAAATCATGATAAAGTATTAAACGGTCAGTGTCAATAAATTGTGTTTAACGTTTAATACATTATGTATTATAGTCAGTACTAAAAATTTTTGAGAATGTATTCTTAAATATTTGATATTCAACAACAATGTCGATCCTCTGTGACAGTAAAATGATTGGTGACAGTAACACTTTGTATGGGTCGAGTATGGTTTGAAAATACACAAAATTGCTGGTTTTACTATTTTCCTTGCAATTATTCCACATTTTCTCATTATATGGACCTTCCCTTAACATATATTCAAAAGAAAGCTGTTAAAATTTCATGATATTCTACTCATAAGTGAGTTATTGTGCTAAGAGTGACCAAGAAGAGTGAGGTAAACTATTTTTGTTATTTTATGTCCAAAACAATCGATCAAAAACAATTTCGTGTTTTATTTTGCACTACTTCTATGTGAAAAAAATATCATTCAAACGAAGCAATGGCTTGAAAAGTTTTATAAGGACGGATTCTTATCAGAAACAACAATAAAACATTGGTTTGATGACTTCAAACGTGGTCGTGGAGACACTAATGATGCGAAACGCAGTGGTTTAAATGAGGTGGTAACACTAAAAAACATTAAAAAAAGTTGCCTGACTTAGCTAACATCGTAAAGATATCAAAAGAACGTGTTGGTTTTATATTGCATGAACATTTGATTATGAGAAAGCTCTGTTCAAAGTGGGTGCCACGTTTGCCCACCCTTGACCACAAACCAGATCGTGTTGATGCTGAGCAGTGTTTACCCAAACGTAACAAACAGTAAGTTTTGCGTCGATATGTGACAATGGATAAAACATGGATCCATCACTTGAGAATCAAAACGATCGTCATCTCGTGATCTTGACGAAGATACGTTGATGAATATAACCAATTTTTAACAAAAAACGCGTTTCCTTTGTTACGCCGGGGACTTTTCAGTCCATATTATAAAGAAGATTAAACCTCTATAAATGTATAAATATTATATAAATTTTTAAGAAATGAAATGCAATACATGTTCAGGATGTCAGAGAGATAAATTAGAAACATTGTTAATTTTGAAATTCAATTCGAAATCACTGTTTAACTCATCTAGAAAAAAAAGAGATAAAATACAATGTGCCCTTTTATAATAGTTTTCTTTGCCAGAACTATTCAGTGTCAACATTTGAAAATAAACAGAAACGGGCCTGAAGTGTTAGTGTGCAAGAGTGTCGAAAGTTTGCCGCTAAAAAAACCGAAAAACTCGTAAAAACAAATGCCTGGCGCTGTTTTATAGAAGATCCGTCACTTTTAGCGCGGCCCTCTGTTTACTTTCAGACGGAGGTGCGAAATTTAATATTTATTTTTAATTCGTGGGACCGTCTAAACTGTGGATCCAAAAATAAAACCTTTCCTATATATATTTGCTTTCGCTCTCTCATCTCGCTATCGACGTAGACCGAAAACCGATTACAGTCGGGTTCACTTTGATTTTTGAAAATTTACAACTCGAATTTTATGTCATAATATCATGACCTTAGTGTACATCTAGCGAGCCACTGTAGTGTTTAAGATGTAAAAGGCATTCAAAGATTAATCAAATTATTATGTTAATATAGGATTGATCAAACCATAAAATTTTGCTTTATACCAAAATACCGAAATTACTTCAGATGAGATACTTCGTAGAAAATTACCTCTCTTTTTTTGCGAACTTATGTTAAATCTCAATTAACGATCGTAAATTGTATCCGGTTATTAATGGTATGAAAAGTTAAAAA
Organism: Rhynchophorus ferrugineus; assembly: GCF_030347505.1. Taxonomy (NCBI): domain Eukaryota; kingdom Metazoa; phylum Arthropoda; class Insecta; order Coleoptera; family Curculionidae; genus Rhynchophorus; species Rhynchophorus ferrugineus. The sequence goes on from NW_027472580.1 coordinate 52,473,182, forward strand.
TTACTCATAATATTCTTTAGAGTACTTAACACAAATATAGACATTTTCTCGTGAGTTCCAGAAGGATACAGTCTTGAATTACCTCACTTACCTCACTGTATATGTATTAAGTTGATTATGTTATACAACATTTATGCAAATAAACCATCAAGCAATTTTAGTTTAATTCGATTTAAAACTTGCTATATGAACCAAGATTATTTCTGCAAATATTTTGCCAAGTAATTAGTTGCATATGATTCATGTATATAATTATCTCTAACCAAGAATAATATAATCAATTTGGTTAAACTAGATGTCCTCTTATGTTGTTTTCTAAGTTGGCCATTCACCAATCGGCTAAAAGCTGAGAACTATGGATTGGAGCTTTCAAAAGATAGAAAATATAGCAATTATATACATTGTAATATAGAATTATAAATATAGGAGAACCAAGAAGTTATAATTTCGATCTTAACGTCAGACTTTTTGCCAACTTCGAATAAATGATGAAATTGTTATATTTAACCATTATTATATCGAAAATATAAAAAAATGTTTTGTAGTGCAAAATTAATTTCATGACATTTTTGTTGCTTTTTACGTTTGATTACTCTTATTCTAGTGCTTGAAGTGTTTTCAGACTTCATTGTGAATTATACAATTTCATATCTATAGATTACTAACTGTAAGTATTTAGCACGGGACTTTACAGAGCAATTTTTCCAATCTTTCATCAGCGCATTTTTACAGCTAAGCTAATAATTTCTTGCCTTGCAAATCATTTTCGAAACGTTTTTGTAACACTGTACATAAACAGTCTATTGAGCTAAAATGCAGCATATTTAACAAAGTGTTAACTATTGTTTTTTTTACGTTTAACTGAACAAAATTCGTTGAGATTAAATTAACTGCATTATAAACGTAATATTTTGTAAAACGCTATGAACTAATTCCAACGGTCTACTATTAATAATGTCCATCAACTGAATAAAAGTTATATTTACCATTTAATCTTGGTTTATAGATAGAGGATACTCTCTGTCGCATCTGTCACCATATGTCATTATAAAACAGTTTGACACTTCACCGACATTTTCAGTAGAACTCATTAGATAACATAAACAAAACACTTTATGGCAGAGCGTTAGGCCGGGACTTCTGTTTATTACAAAAACTGAAAATGAAACTTAATGTATATGAAATATGCGTATTTTAAGAACGGACATGATATCAGATAGATTATATATATATATATATATATATATATATATATATATATATATATATATATATATGGCCAGAAATTAAAAGTTAATGTCACGGAACGCGTAATAAAGAGCCTTTTTTGAATAACAAAACATAAAACAGAAACGTATGGCGTATATAAAGTAGGCTATGATTAAAAACAATGTTTTTACAGATAAGAACCGCCAATTGTCTTGGCGGTTTTAGTTTCGATCGCCACAGTTGATATGATGTCGGACAGTTATAAAACTGTTTGTTCGGCGAATGTTGCCTTTGACGCCGCTAGCCATCGGTACTGATGGAATCAAAATGGGTTTCTATAGTAACTAAATGCACGTGCGCTTTTATAGTGCGAAATATATTTGAAGTGAAAGTCCGAAGCAAATTCTATCGATCACGAATTATGGTTTATGAAATTGGGACAGCTGTTATATTACAATATGTAATGCGTTTCGCCATGAACTCACTTATTTACGGTTCAAATCCCAGATCAGGGGTTAATTGACGCGTACATATAGAGTTAGGATTACAACTATCTAGAAGTTATCGGAGTCTGACCGTAGAGAACTACACATTATTGCTTTAGTATTTCATTTTTCACTTAAACTCACAAGAGTAATCGTATCACTCTTAAATCATCATCTTCATTTACATATCCAGCCAATGAAGGTATATCTAGAAAGCTGTTACGGTTCTAATATGTACTATTGTAATTGACAGCGATCTTCTCCCTACATTTAGTCATAAATAAAATGGCCTATAGGACCTAATCGAGCACCAAACTTTGGTTCATCGAAAAACTTCTCCCATGCTAATTGTCTAGATAAATCAGTTAAATAAGACATTCTAGACAATTCATTTCAGTCATTCATCTTCATATGAGGAACTTTTGTCTCTTCCAAATGTTGCCTTGCACTTCTAGCAATTTTTTATTCATTCAGGGAATCTATGACTTACTTGAAATATTAGAAAATAACTTCTACCCTATTTAAATATTTAATATCGTCAAGTATTAACCTTTTTTTTATTTTATTTTGTACAAAACTTTTTTTTTTTATTACTCTTCGTGAGTCCACAATCTGCCCTATTGGCAATAAGTATTTCTTCTGTTTATATTATATATACATGGCATGTAGAAAATCACTTCATTAAGCAATCTTCTGTATAAAATATTATCTTAATTAATTAGTCTTATTCTAATGCTTATTCTAAACTCTACATATGTCCAGTAATCAGATCAGGTGGTGTTAAACGTTTTAGTCTACGCACTTCACTATCACGTCGCATATTTAGCTGATTAGCGAGTACATTGGGATGCACTGACACTCTTTCGAAGTACTTCACACAAGCACGTTGGATTACACTCGTTATAGGTTCTAGAGGAATATCGCGTTGTATCACTTTATTTGAAATATAGTACGGAGCATCAACAATGGCACGCAACACCTTATTTTGGAACCGTTGAATGATGGATATATTAGATTTGCTAGCGGTACCCCATAGTTGAATTCCATATGTCCAAATGGGCTTGAGTATAGACTCATACAGCAATACCTTGTTATCTAATGATAACTTGGATTTGCGCCCAATGAGCCAATACATCTGATATAATTTTAGTCCTAGTTGTTTCCGTTTAGAGAGTATGTGCTTCTTCCAGGTTAGGCGTCGATCTAAATGCATACCAAGATATTTAACATGCTCTGCTTGGGGGAGTTGACGATGATTGATATTTACTGGTGGACATGTTCTTTTACGCAGGGTAAACGTTATATGCGTGGATTTTGATTCATTGGCTTTAATGCGCCATATCTTCAACCATATTGTACAAAACTTCATATCTAATTTTATATCGTCTTTTCTCTATGCGTCTTTTATTTTTATAATATTGTTCGTTACCTATGCCATTATATATCGAGCCAGTTTATTTTTTGTTTGTCTTGTTTGTGAAACTAAAACTTATAATATTAAAAAATTACAAAGAAATCTATCACTTTACTTCGTATCACTTCTATTTATATTTCAACGCTTCACTCGAAGATCAAGAAAAAAAAACCTAATTAATACAGCAACGTTTAGTCAAAATTCAACTTTATTCATCAAGATGCTCATCTTCAGCAATCACTTCTTCAGTTGAGCCAAATCTGTGTTCCTTTGAGGTCTGCAAATAGTCAGATGTCATTAGGTGCTAGATCTAAACTATACGGTCGGTGGACTGGACTAGACTGGCTGTACTTGTTAGCACTGTGCATTGTTTTGAAAATAATAAAACTTTCACTAAAACGACTGTAATGTTCACGTGTGGTAAGTGGCAAATTGTCATGATGTTTTGACACTAAAACGACCAATATTCAAATGTATTCATATATCAATCAATTTATAACAAATACACTACTAGAATCTTTAACATTTTGATATAACTTTTCATATTATTTTCACTTATAACTTATTTTCACAAAATGACAACTAAAATATTTGTCAAGTAAAATTTAGTTAATCTAGACATATTATAAATTTTACAATAAATATCAGAAAGACTTAATTGTATATAACACATTTGTTTATATATGTATTATATAGGAGGTTTCCTATAAAATTCGATGGCTTTTTTGGAAAATAAAACGGCTTACAATATTACAATTAATAAGCATTAGAACTTAATTCTAAAAATCTTCAACAAATAAACTGCAAATGTTCGATAATAAGGTGTTGAGTTAAATTCACAAACTCAATCAATGAAAAATTCATAACTTCTAGCATCAATAATGCGTGAATTTGCCCCATTTCGACTTTGCTACCTATACCGATTTGTAATTAAAAAAATCTTTACACTAGTCCGGAGTCATCGTGTCCAGAAATTAAAAAACGCCCTTGGTCCATCTTTTGGGTTTGCTACTGCAATCCAAATGCCAAAAAAGGGCAAATTGCACACTGCAAGCCCGAATAACAATACTCACAAAAATGTTTTCAATTAAAAACCTAAAAAAATCATCATCATCATCATCATTTTTGCTTTAACAGTGAATATAAAAAGCCGACTCGATGATATCACCAGATGCATGTTAAAATACAATTTTATTTGTAATATATGACATTATAAAGTTTCGGACTACCTAGGATGGTTTCCCACTCTGAATTTTTAATAGATTCCAAACATTATCGTATCCCGAGATTTTATATGAAAGAATTTTCTGATTGAACGAGCATCTTTCAGTGGAATTCTTAGAATACATTTCGACTCGCCCCAATGGATAATCACCGTCATTCTCTCGAAAATGTGGTACACATGCTTGAACGACCCCATTTAAGTACCGCCACTGGGTCCATCGAGTAGGTAGGTAAAACTGGACATAATCAAGCATGCCGAGGCGCCTTTGTGATGCCCGCCGCCTTGTAATTAGCCGTGCACAGGTGCCGTCCGGGCTTTGGGGGCCCAAGGCCCCTCTAATAATGGGCTGGTTCGCCCTCTCTCTTTCTGTTGCCGCATTCGATTCGCCGTGGAAAGTTCTTAGAAAATATCATCGCCAGGGTGATGGGTATGACGTCGACTACAGTCCGTCACGGACCCTAGATAGACGGTCATTACTGCTTTAGTTCTGGTCGAATGGATTTTGGCAGCGTTGTCGGATTGACAGCCGTATCTAATGCAACCGGGAAATTTTTCATGCGTTGTCGTTTTTAATTATTTAACAGTACATTGTCCGATTATGTTTTACACTTCAACCATAGCGTGTTAAATGACAACCTCTTGTTTTAATTTTCTGTGAGATGTAATAGTAACATTATTATGTATAAGTACTCTACTCCTTAATGAAACACAATAAAGCTTTGAAGCCTTTTTTGTGCATAACATTACTGGGCAAATAATTTTGAGTTTTGGCGAAAAGTGATAATATAATATAACTATTTATATATATATATATATAAAGTTTGATTTATATTTTATTTAATTTTGAAACTAAATATAAGGAGGTAATTTTTAAAGTGAAATGAAAGAATAAAAATATAATTAATAGATCAAATCCAGCCAACATAGTTAAAACAATACAAAAAAGCCACCAGCATCATTTTATATCAAAGCAGTGAAAATCTCCAAATATGATAAACTATGCTATGCTACAACAACTACTAACTAATGCCATTAATGAATTGACTACACACATATTTCAGCTGAAGAAAATATCCAGTCCTGAAAGAAGTCTCCGGTCAGTACATTATTATTTTTACAAAACAATACTTTATTTACTTTACACTTTTACTTGTTTGTTCCACCTTTCCACCTTGAAAGAAGTAGCCATTAGATCATTAGGGTGTTATCGGTTTTAAGTTTTGTGGTTTGTTGATATGGATCAAATAATCCAGGTCAACTCTTTAGCAAATTTCATGAACTATTTTTGCATCCTGCAAAATCCTATCTAATTTCTTCTTCTCTTATTCTAATTTCACTTTTTTCGACTTTCACTCTCAACAAATTCTCGCTACACCTCACCTATAAAATTAATTAAATTCCTTACTAAAATGATTAAAATAAATGTCTAATTATTACCAGTTACTACAGTTTTTGCTGGGATCCTTGATGGACAAATCTCATTAATGAATTGACTACTTACATAGCAAGAATACTTTTCTTCTGTGTCTTTTTATTGTTTGGAAATTTGCTGCTATTTCGGGGTGAAATTTTGGCATATATTGATTCCTATTTGATGTCGTTGAAAATTATTTGTTATAAAATTGGCAGCTAACATTCCTACTATAAATAAAATTGACGCTGTTTGGGTTTTATAACTTTACAAAATGTAATCTTACATTCTGCACTTACCTATGTTCTTCCATATTTTAAAATCAATGTTTGTTAAACCAAGAATAAACCACAATTTGATTATTATTATTGAGTTCATTCAGAGGCTAATGGCACCCCAATTTCTTGATGTATTTGATTTTTCTGACATACCATGGAACATTCAGAACATCCTTAGAACACTTGCAGTTTTTGTTTCATTGTAGTAGATTTGAGGAAATTTTTTGATTTTATCGACTGAAAACAGTCGAGAATCGCAAAACAATCTTTAGTCAAAAAACTAGCGACAGAAAATAGTAATTACTATAGGAATATACTTAGGAAATTATTACTATAGGAAAATAGTAATTACTATTTTTTTAGTCAAATGCACGTTTCGACTGTTTTTTGTTTTCAATTCGTGATGTCAGACGAAGATGTACGAACCCTTTCCTGTATAAATGATGAGAGAGGAAAGGACGGAGATAATTGCTTGGAGCAGTTAATTTTATTTGTGCTTATATTTTCCAACATTAATATACGCGAGATGGAGATATACATATTCCTTCACGTACTAACTTTAAAAAAGAAAATGAAAAAAATTATTGAATACCATTAACATGCAATTAATAATTTAACGGAAGTAGAATTACTTTTATATTTGAATGTTCTGTGGAACTGTAAAAATGAATGGAATTTTTTCTATGGAATGGAATAATACCCCACAAATGTTTTATCGTATTTTAATATGTTCACTGCTATTTTTAAATAATATATTATAATAAATATAGACGATACAGTAGAACTTAAACAAAACCTAAAAACTAAAGATGTACAATAACCATAATTACAAAATAAAAATTAAACATCAAAAAAAACTAATCCATGACATAATTAAAAATGATCGCACAATAACCACTACAGCTTTTTTAAAGTAAATGCTTTACTTATTATTAAACTTGATTAATCTTTTTACCTTATTACATTAACAATCTTAAAAAATATCGTTCCAAAACGCTCCTATATTAACATACAATATATTGTTATATATGTATGTATAAATTGGGAACATTTTTGTCAAGGTTGCGGCCAGGACAACAGAGCCAGAACATTAAAAATCAGTCGAATGAAACTAATAGAACCAAAATCGCAACTAAAAGTACACGACTGAAACAGTCGATAGTCGTTTTCAGTTGATAGTTCCCAACGTCCCAAGTAATTTCTTTGTTCTACACAGGAGAAGAAACCATATTCTCGATACACTGAACCATTTGGAAGTGATCTTAGCCTGATATAAAAGGATTTTAATTAAGTTTCACATATTTCTTGTTCTACGCGGGAGAGGAAACCGTGCTCTGAATACACTGCAACCTTTGGAAGTGATCTAACCAAGTTAAAGGGCGGTCAAAATGAAGCGCGAGATATGTGACTTTTCGTAGTTACGGGATGGCAACGTTTTCGATAAGTAAATTGGTGACAGTAAGGGAATGCTACGGTAGAAAATTATCGCTTAGGTTTTTTGTGGATTCACTTGCAATTTCCAAAATTTGAACTATTTGTTATGTTCAGCTGCTGTTAGAGTTTGAGGTGTATGTGTGTGGACGAACGAGAGCTTAAAGAGAAGGCAATGACATCTGCATAGAATGCAGATCAGCCATGTAGATATTGAATAGCACCAGAGAGAGTGGGGGACCGTATGGAACACCAGTCTAGATGGATCTGGGATGAGTAAGTGTGGAGATTTTGACTTGGAATGACCTGTTTTGAAAATATTATTGTAGCTTTAATGCATTGAATATTAAACTATGATGCAACACTTTGTCAAAGGCCCTAGTCAAATCCAAGAAGAATGCTCCCATGAGGTTCTTGTCATAAAAAGTGCGGTTTACTTCGCCTGCTAGTCTTGCAGCTTGATTGTCAAGTGTTTGACTTGAAATCCAAAGTGCTCGTCTTCTATCACCATCACTTTCGCAGCTTCAGTGAGAGTGTAGAGAATCAAGGTTTTTGATAATAAGCTAATAGCTTTTTTTTAATATCTAAATCATTTTATAATTATTCAAAACGATCAATTTAATTATATACCTTTAAGTTATATATTGTTTTGTATTAATTTGACTAAAATTAGATTTTCAGATACTATAATTTTGTATGCAGTAGAAAACACATGAGATTGATATTTCTTTCCCGTTATTAATTTCTATTTCTTATTATATTTTAGTGTAGTTGTAGCGGCATTTAAATGTAGTAACTTTATATAACATCACGTTAGACAAAAAGTAGAGCAAATCAACTTCAAAGTCAAAGAAGTACATTGGTTAGTCGGAAGATATTTCCAATTTGAACTATATAATAATATTTGGACTTTGGGGTGTAAATAGGGGGTTTCACCAAATCAAATAAAAATAGAATCCAATCAAAATAATACCTACTAGTAGTAATCTAATTCTGGCATAACCAAATTCTTCGATTAATCGCCAATGCTTATCGCTACGTAGCAAACTAATGACGCAACCAGCAACTGCATAGTGACCACGAAATCAAACAGATCTAGGAAGTTAAATATAAGTTTACTAAATCATAGCAACGTAGAAGCAATACAACTACTAGACATCTTGCACGAAACCACTGATTGTGTGGTTTACACCACAGAATGATGTAAACCATACCACGCCAATTTGTATAATGTTGCTGTTGGAGTAGTCAAATCATTTGTCAATCGAATTTGATAAATACATATTGATGTATTTATCCCGCACTCCGTCTTGTTTGTGTATTGATGCAAGTACAACAGAACAACAGTAATAAATTAACTTAATGTTAGAAAATATAGAACGACATTGTTGAGGAATTACGTAAAGGGCACCTGATACTCATTCGCTAATCGTGGGAGGCGGGCGTGGTATCGGGACCGGGCGATGGGAATGCTGAGATGTACACTTTTGGATATAAAGGCCGGCTCCTTGACTAGAATGGATATAGGTCCTTAGAGTCTCTCGAAGAGTATCTTGCTGACGTAGTTGATAGACGATTCTTATTGTAATCACCGTTGTAACACCTTGTATGTTATCAAGATAGTGACCATTATAATATTTGTTGAATATTTGTATTTTATTTACCAAGAAATAAAAGTATTTCTTACATTAATTATTAAGAAAATAACTACCCTTGTTAAAACTACTCCGGTAAAATTGTTTTTAATTGAACTGTGTATATATCTATAAATATATTAGTATAGATGCAGTATATACCAAACCAGACACCGTATCAGCATAAGTTAGCAGGCCAGAATAACAATGCAGTGTCTGGGTAGCCTGAACACGTTAATGTATCGGTGACAGTGCTTTTTTATTTTGTAATTCTTTTAGTTTATGACAAATGATATATTTATTAATGTTTCTTAAATTTGTCCAAAAAGATCATGGATTAAAACTTATTATATTCTCGGCTTATATTTCAAGACCATATACCCACATTTTCGGTTCTGGTTACAGTATCAGACCATATCTGTTTAATACACAATGATCTTATTATATAACACTGACCTATCAAACCGTATCAGGTTTCCACTTAAAAATAGTCATTCTGACAACGTGGCGTTTCTCCTCTCCGTTTCATTCTCTTTTTTTTCTCTCTCTAGCCTGATGAGATTACGTCGGCTCGGATATCAAGCTGAGAGTGCTCTTTAGTGCTTTAATAACCGAAATATTCAATTTATTGATAGGAAGGCATTTGAGACATCCCTTAAAGAATGTATTCTAATTCAATTTTTAACCCAACACTTGGGTACGAGTTTCGAACCCATAAATATATAGTTACTAACAAATTCAGGTACATTCTATTGTTAAATTACTATTTGGTATTAATGAAGCGGTTTCATTAATCTTGGTTTAATTCTAGGTTTTAATAGTGAACGACATTGAATAAAGCTACAAAATATCAATTTTATAGTAACCTTTTACATATAAGTAAATTTTACCAACTCATTAAAGCCCTTGTGTTGTTTATTTCTTGGTTCTATTACAATAAAATTTTATTTACAACGAATTTAATTGAAACCAGTAAGTTATTTCACATTGTATACTACAATATTTCTTTTTCATCCCTGTTAACCTTTTTCTGCTTTATTTATATGCAGTAATGGTTTAGAAGGTTTAATTGTTTTGGTGTATAATCAGCTCTCCTGGCTATATAGTCGACAGTAGCTATTGACCCAATATTAAGACGCACATTCCACTTGATATCAACAAATAGCGTCATTCTATTTTAACAAAAGTTAATCTAAACTACAGAAATCAATTGTAGTATCACCATCTCTTAGGATTCTATAGTATACAATACTAATTGCTTACAAAAGAGGTGTGAGAAACAGCAGTGTTTTTAACGATACAACGCGGTCCAATAAAATATCATGTTCACCCTATATTTTACAGTATATTTGTTAGTTTCCAATAGTATATTAAAAAAAAAGTTTTTTCAGCGAAATCAATGAATATAATAAATATTAGTTTCTTCCTTTTTATGTCATACAAAAGTAATATTTTTTCTCTTTGCCATATAAAACGCTAAACATTATATTTTAAAATAATAAATGTATGTTCTAACTGCAAAAAAATATATACAGGGGATAATTGGTCATATTACTTTCGTGTAAATAATGCGACGCGCATGTATTGCTCAGTTTTGTTGCACACGCTTTGTTCTGTGACGATTAAGACAAACCATCGGTGAAAAGTAATCTCTCAGACAGCAAATCGTTTGTGCTCGAATAATAGAAATAATTGGCGAAGGGAATAGTGGGAGAAACCCAAAGTTAACTGAAAGAAACCGACGAACATTAAAATGGATTGTGGTCAGACGACACACAATAAAACTACTGCGGCAAAAGTGACAGTACGTCGCAACAATCACTGTAATACTATTTCGATAAAAACAGTACGGCGAGAGCTTCACAAAGCTAACATTCATAGGAGGGTTATAATTACGAAACCCTTTATAACGTAAGCAACGCCAAGATGCGAAAGAAGTGAAGCAACGATTATAAAACTTGGATATTTGATGATTGAAAGAATGGTGGTATGGTCCGATGAATCATCTTTTACATTATTTCCTACAAACCACCGGGTTTATGTGTAGAGAACCCCTGAAAAAGCCAACAATCCGGATTGTCTGCTTCGTATATATTATAATATTCGGTTAGTCCTCTCATTTACGTTACTGCCCGTATTACTATGAACAGTTAGTTCGACATCCTCAATAAAGAAGTTCTTCACCAGAACATAGCTGTCACAACCAAAAATGTCCCCGACGAATACAATCGCCAGATGGCGATGTAACTGAACCGTTATGGAGACTTCTAGAGTAGAGAGTGAGTAGATTTCCATCTTCAACGTCATTGAAGCATTTGGAGGATATTTTGGTACAAGAATGAGACAACATTTCGTTGGAAACTATTTAGACATCATTCCGCGACGAATTACAGCTTTTTTAAAAACAAATTGTAATTCAACGCCTTATTAATGTAATAAATAAAAATATTGTGTCAGTTTATCCGATTATTTTATCCATCTCCTGTATATTAACACGAATAATACAATGAATATGACCTAATATGTTACCTAATTGCTAGACGAAATGCTTCGTTGCATATTTGAGGAAACTGCATTTGAGATTAGATTAAGACCTTATAATAAATTAGCGGATGTAACATTGCTGGGTCAAATGAGAAAATAAAAAAAACTACCCCAAAATAAAATATAAGCATAAAATATATTTAAATTCAAAATTTGAATTATATGTTTCATAATTAAACATATTATATAAATGATGTTTATTTCTGGTTATAGGAAGACAATAATATTTTTCAAAAGACCTAAAGAAGTACATGATGAAATAAAATTAAGATATATATTTGTGCCTTGTAAATATTTGAAATGCTTTTGGTAGCAGAGTTCTACGTCTATCCTGTCTGTTTGTCTAGTAAGAAGAAAAATAAATTCCAGTCCCCAGGCATACACTACTCGACATCGGAAACCAACATGACAAATCCATTTAGCATAAGGGCCTATTTCGCAACATTTGATGAAGATGAAGCTAACACTGTTTGTTTGTTTAGTGGTAATTTTAAATAGTATTAGGCAAATTGGATTTAATTTTTAAAACATTGAATCATTTTAAAAAATCGAATGACAATCAAAATTATACACGTTATAACATTTATCTTTGAAGTTTATTTTTATTTGAAATGACTTTTGAAAGGAGTGTGAATTAATTTCGAACGACTTTTTTACAAATTCGAAGTTTTCATCAAAAATTGTCCTGAAATTATAAGAAGATTGACAGTTTCGTTCGGTTTGTACTCCTAAATTATCATCCCAGAGCATTTTTTCATCAACCAAGATGTTTTTCGTTAAATCTATAAAAAAAGTAGTAACCACTAAAATAACGAGGCCAGTATTTACGTGTTTTTAAGCATTGAGCATATTTATGGTACAATTATAACAGAAGTAAGGTAACTTTGGAATCCTTTATGAATAGTTTTTTGTTAGCTAGTTATTTAAATTGGAAAACAATAACTAGGTGATGCAACATAGAATAAGTTACGCTATCTTTGTAAATCCACCTAAATTAATTCTTTGTTTTAATAATTCAGCTTTTACATTAGTAAACCAAATAATTAATATTTGCTATTTTGGTGAATTGATTGTATACCTCGTCTAACAAATTTCAATTCATCCTTAAAATCCATAATTCTGGGAATTTATAAACTATTGATGGCCTGTATATCAACCGTCATCATGAATTTTGTTAATACTGCCTCTTTGTTCATGATTTGTGAATTGAATTACATTGAACGAATTACATGAATCTAATTACTAGCCGTATCCAAATAATCGTATTTGGAAAGAATTTTGTAATAACTCAAATATATAAACAAACACATTTACGATCCATTAAAGGAGATATTCTGTGTCACCTATTAATTTTGAGCGTTCCCTGAACCCAACCAATTACGAGATGTATAAACATCCGTGCTTTTAAAATTGTTTTAAAATTTTACTAATGTTCCAGCAGGATAAGTTGACTTGGCGGAAATATCAGTAAGATATAGAAATAAATCAATAACTTATTTCGTAAAAAACATAATTCTGATTATTTTCGCATGATAATTTGGTTTGATATTCCTATTCAAACTGATAATATTTGTTTAAATATTTAAGAGTGTGTGATATAAAAATCGGTTTAACATCAATGTTGATATTGTATCTGAATGAACAAATTTCCTTCGATAACTATAACATTACATCATCATCATCAAAACATTAGTGCATTGCTAAACAACTTGAATATGAAACAATGTTATTGTGTATATGTATTATGTTATGTAAAGATGTTATATATATATATATATATATATATATATATATATATATATAATTAGGTTGCTCAATAAACAAAACTTCCGAATATAAAAACAAAATTATAGTTCTATTCTTAAGCATATGTAATGGTGCTCTAACTTATGGATTCTATTACTACAACTGTTTTGAGCAGTGTCAGATTAAAACTACTTGATGTCCTAAGCAACCCCCATTCATAATAAATCAGTATTGGTCTTTAAAAGAAAATTACTTTTTTTACGTGCTATATTTGGTGGTCACTAAGCTGCGATGCCTTAAGAGATTGCTTAATTTTCGCATAGGCTAATCTGGCACTGGTTTTGGAAAGGTCCGCAAAATATCTCTCTTCTAAATCTCGAGAGAAAAACCTGAAATCGAAGTCAAATTTTTATCAATCTTTTTCTGATATCTCAGTCACCGCATTACTAGTAATGAGTATCCTTTGTTTATGAAAGTGTGAGCGACACTGTATAATATTTCAATTTAAAATTTCTAACCCTAGAAATGTAAAACCCAAAAAAATATTTTGTAGTAATAGGAATTTAAAACATTTTTTTTTAAATATATTTTCCTTTTTACCAACGAGGGTTTATCTGGACCGGATCTACTGTTTAACATGGGCTCCAAACCACAGTCCTCGGCATTAAGCCTATCGACTGGCGAATGACCCACTTAAAAATCATTCCAGAAGACATCCGGTCTTAACCAGCCTGATTCCTGGCGTGACTAGGATGATTATTCTTTGTCGGATTTTACACCTTGCCTATGACAATCACAAAAATAAATTTATGACCATGCTCTAACAGGATTCGAACCCGCGACTATTGCAACAGTAGGTAAGCCGTCCTGTCGCCTTTACCACTCCGCCAACCAAGCCAACTTAAATCATTTCATATTGTCATTTGAGTAATATATATATCAATATGTTAATTATATCGTATTTACATGTGTTATATCGTATAACGTCGTCTCCATTAGTAGTTTAACTCATTAGACTTAGCGACTAGCGACTAACTAACTTCACAACATACACACAAGAAACATCACAAACAAATTTATATAATATATAATATACCATGGCGGGATTCGAACCTTCCAGTCTTCTTTACCACGTGGGCTTGCTTACTCTTTACTCTTTACTATTAGATGCTTGCATGTATTTTGATGAAAGAACTATTGGTCAAAATTCGATGGTTTTGATATTTCTCTACATAATATAATAGCTTTTGCATTTGGTATTGCGTTATTTAGTGTACACAGAGGCACCTCAAGTAACCTCAAGTTTGCATCTTGGTCCCTTATTACATGTGTTGTTTGATTTGAAGAAATCTGATGTTGAAACCTATCAAACACTTGTAGAAACTTCTGGTGATGCTGCCCCGTTATGCCCCAATTGTCCCGTTAGATGTCAATGATTTTAAAGTGATAACTTTGGCGTCGATGAGAAAAAATGGTTTGGTAGCCAAAAAAACTTGGAAGGCAATGAATCGCAAGGCTTATTGTACGAAAATCCAGCCCAAACTCTCCAAGAAATCTCAGCCAGCTTAGCATAAAATGTCAATCCTAAGTTCAAGAAGTAAAGGGTTAGTCTAGGATAGGCATCCACATCGACACCGAAGCGGAGTAGTCATGTCTACGTATATGGTGAGATTAGCAAGGTCTAGTATATTACGAACTGCTAAAACTGACTGAAATTGTTAACTGCAAATGTATACCAACTCAATTGAACAAATTGAACGACATATTGTTGTAACATCAGCAAAAACAAGAAACACACGCTTGAATGACAACGCCTGCAACACATTGTAAAAGTTGTGAAAGATACACTATTGCAGATCGAATGGGAAGTTCTGTCGCATCTAGCATACTCACCATACATTGGGCTTTCTAATTACCACTTGTTCCAATCGATGTAGCAAGTCGCGAACACGGATGTTGTCAAACAAATGCGAAAAAATTGATTAATATTATATCAGAATACATGCATCAGAATTTTTTTGTTGGACGTTGATGCAACAATAAGTTCAATATCATTCCATTGTTTAAACATCAATTATGTCCAATAGTAATAGGCCTATAAATTTTAAAGGATTTTAATTCAAAGCTTTATTGTGAAAAATCGGTACAATGTATTTTATTGAAATATATTTCCCATCTCTCAAGTCATTTTCTCTCATCTTTCGTAATTTACGAATCCGCTCTCGAAAAAATGTACCTTTTGATCACGACTTATTTGTCGGAACAAGTAGTAATCAGAAGTACATTTTCAGAATCATTTTAATATTGCTATGTATGTTTTCAGCGGTTTTGCAAAATGTGGTTGGAATGTTGTTATGCTGAAGAATAACATTGTTGGCCTTTGCTCATATTCGGGCTCATAAACGTATCGATTGTGGTTGATAGTGATGTCCATTGAAGGTTTCATCGAGTAACGCCTTCAAAGCTCAGTCTTCAATTTTGCAGTACAGAACGCTCTTTGTATTTAGTATTAAAATCACTACTTTTAAAACGTCGAAACCAGTATTTATATGTTGAAAGCGATGGAGCATCGTTACCATAAGTTTCCCACGACACCCCAAGACCTACAGCCTTTTTCTTGTCACACTTCAACAAAATTACTGATACTGAAAAGTGAAGTCTGCCACTGAGGCTTCGATATGAAGTTGGTTACAGCGATTAATACACAATAACACCATCTGTTATAAATTTTTTTTGAATATCCCTCCTTCAATCGTACAGAATTCCAGAAAATTTACGTACAAACAACTACGTATTACATCTTCCTTTGATAAATTAACCAAACTGTAAATTTATTTGTTTTTCATTAATTTTTCCCGATATAAGTAAAAAAAGCAACGGATAAACATACGAACGTCGATATCAGCCGGTCCAGACAAATCTAGTAAGCCGCGGTCGGCGGCGTAAAAATAAAAGGGACGCCTTCTAGCATTTTTCAGTCGGAATACGAATCCGACTCGCATCTCTCTATGCCGTACGCCGTAATTTATGTAAATATTTTATTCTTTCCGAACGAAAAAACCATTTCGAGAGGCTTTTTAAATCTCGCCGATATACATCCCGTTGAGCGGTTAATAGTCGGACGGAGTTTATATATCACGGTTAATGGAAGTTTAATTTCGGCCCGATAACAGTTACATCCACTCATTAATTTAACTAAAATTAAAACGAAAAATAAATGCAAATTTATATTCGAAACGGCCATAATTGGAAATTATAGCCGTATTTATGAGTTAATTTTGAATATCACCGTGACGACATGGTTCTTGGATTTTAAATCGATTATTTAATACATCCATAAAAATAGTTAAAAAGCAATAAAAGTGTTATTTGTTCATTTAATATTCATCCTCGTTTAATTCTGAAGCAGAGTGCAGGAAGAAGTGGTTCTGAGCGAGAGAATATAGCCAGTCCAATAAAGAGCCAACACGATGCACATCTCACGTCTCAGATGATGTCGAATAAATTGCCAATGGCAGGTTGTAAAAATGTAAAATTCGTTTTTAAAACGCAACAGATTTTTCCTTATCATTTTATCCTAGTTAAGAAGAGAGAGAATACTGTCTAATTCGTCGAAACATGTAACTGAAACTGATGGTGGTACCAGTGGATTATGTTGCCAAATATTCGAAAAATTCTTTAAAACATTACTGATAGTATTAGGCTTACATATTAGTTTTAAAAAAAATTTTTGATTCCTAACTTTACTGTGAAAAATTGATACAATGTATTTGAATCAAATCAAAATTCAGTCTCTTTCTAAAGAACGATGTATCTCTTGAGGATATTCATGAATGCTGACATGCTGAAGAATGGCATTGTTGTGTCTTTGGCTCGCATTCCACCCATTTTTTTATTTAGCAGTTCTCAGCTCAAACGCATCAATTGTAGTCGATAGTGATCCTCTTTATACTATACATTTTTTTTTCAAATACGAATTAGTTACATAGTCTAATCTGATAATTTAAAGCAACAAAAGTAGTCTCAGTACTCAGATTCAAGATCTATGCTATATTTCCCACAGCGCCAAACTGGAGTGGTACAAGATATTAGTCGAATTAAAAGTATATTGCTAAACTCTATGTGGGGGCTTCATAAAACCAACTAATATTGTTTATTGACAACATGATTATCTAGTCTAAAAAGTCCATGTATTTCTGGCTTTAGGGTAAATTGATATGGCTCGGTGAATGGAGGTAAAACGAAATGAAACAGTGGTATTTACATTATGTGACTGTTATTTATTGGCAATATAAAAATGTGGAAAATACAAAATAGATAAAACGGATGGCAGCGGTGTTACCTGGAGACGAGGCTTGGGCAGTCGATGGTGGCACACCTAAACCAAACGATGGTCGGTTACTGAATCATGGAAATATCCCTCAATAACATCCCAGATAAACGTCTCGGGGTTGCCAGCTATTCGTTATCGTGTTCTAGTTGTCGCTGCTGGCACCGCGCCCGTGTTCAACATCTGGCATTATATTTCTAGGTACTTTGTTGAACGTTATTCCACGATGTAAAATTCGACATGCCTCAAGGTCGCTGCACTGGCATTTATGACAATTTTTGTAATTAAGCCTAATAATGAATGAATGAATAGTTAATTTCCTAGATAAATTACTGTATATACGTACCTTAGGGTGAAATATAAATTAAGTTTAACGTCCAGAATTATTTTTAAGTATACTAAGGGATGTTATATCAATTATATAAATGTCGTTGGTGTTTTTATTGGTATCTACAAATCCGCGACACTAAAAAAATGATACATTTATGATAAGTAAACAACCACAAAAGTTTTATTGCTGTGCTTATAGAAGTTTTTCTGTGCGGCAATTTGAAAGGTATATTATTAAATATCGCATCAATTCCTTATCGCCGTTTTATCAGTCAATTTGTCGTAATGTGTCGGCTTTGTCGGCGAGCGGAAAACTTCGATATAATTCCTGGTTATTTTACACGTCCAATATGATAACTTAAATAAATTATAGTCAATTTACACATTTGGTAATAGGTAGGCGAATCTCATTGATTCATAACGTGATAAATATACCTATTTTTTGTCATACGTAAAATATGGATAACCTAATGGTACTGAACAAAATTTCAAATACCCCAACATTTCTAATATTCTCCAATCATGCATAGGAAAATAAATAAGAAAATGCTCTCTAGCTTTGACGCTCAGAAATTAAACACATTTCCTTTATCTATAACATATATAAATACTTTTAACTGGTATAAAATAAAAACATGGCCATAACCACCATTATCATATACCACCACCATATTACCACCTTCATAAAAATAAAACAAACACTCATAATTAATAAAAATTTACTAAAACAAGTTTGTTTCATTTCAGCTTAGAAAATATGAACTGCTCCTAAACAACAAATGTTCAAAATACATTCGTCTATTTATATGTTCGGTGTTTGTTCCTATGTGTTCCGAACATGTACCTGGACCTATCCGCCCATGTAAGGGTCTATGTGAGAAAGCCAAAGACGACTGTAAGGAAAGTTTAACTTTGTTAGGGATTCAATGGCCACAAGAGTTGGATTGCTTAGGGTATATATTAGCATATCGATTGTATAGAGATTAATATTATTAAGTATATCATATTACAGCCTTCCAGAACCTCCAGCACTATGTATGCAACAACCACCGGAAGAATCGGAACAAACCCCCACTCATTTTTTTAATCCAGACGATATCCCATTCACAATAAATTGCCCCAGCAATAGTATTCCAAATAATGGAAAATGTATTCCCCTCTGCAGTAGTAAACAGCACCTGGACCCTCAAGATGTGGCAACTTTTGAGGTATATATACGCTTCATTCAAAAATAATTCCATTGCACCAGAAAATATAAACTACATTCTCAAGTATATAAAAACACTTCAGAGTATTTAGTTGATTAAAAAGTAATAATATCCTTAAGAACACTTCACTTGTGATATATATACATACAACGTGATATATTACATGTTTTTATATTAATTGCAGATCTGGGTGGCGGTATGGTCTATTATTTGCCTGGTGTTCACTGTATTCGGACTTATAACTTTTATTATTCAACCCAAAAGATTCAGATGGCCGGCTAGGCCAATTTTATACTTAACAGCTTGCGGATTTGTAACATGTATGATATATCTGATTCGTTGGATTGAAGGCCCATATACTTGTGCTGGTAAGAAAAATTGATATAAATTATGAAATATTAATTTTATCTGTAATAATTTTATTTTAGGTAATTTAGCTTATGAAAAGCCAGCAGAAAGTTTGTCCTGTGTCGGTATCTCATTAATATTGTTATTCTGCGATATTGCTTATACACTATGGTGGACAGTTTTTTGTTTCGTATGGTTCCTTAGCGCCATGAAGGAGTGGTCTACGGAAGCCATTGAAAGAATTGCAACTCGACTTCATGCAGTTGTTTGGATATTTTCAGCTATACCCATGTTTTATGTGCTTATGTCAAATCATATTAGCATAAACCATTTGTCAGGGTTTTGTGAAGTTACTAATAAGGTTCTAGTCTTTTTTCAGTTATTCTTTATGATAATTAGCAGCATTTTAGCTGTCCTTACCTCAGTTGCTTTAAAAAACGTTAGAAAAACATTGTTAATTGCTGGAAGATCACCACTAAAATTAGAAAGGTTATTCTATCGTCTTCTGGTGATTAGTGTTGGTATTAGTGTGCCTTTTTTTATGTATCTGATGTGCCAATTTTACAATACCTTCACAATAGCTTTAACTAAATTAGTATTAAGAAAAACAAGTATTATATTTGCTACTCTTTGGGTCTACAGCCCAAAAACGTTTGATATGTGGAGAGATTTGCTTTGCATAATTAAAAAATCGAATACAGATAACTCTAGCAAGAACAAAAGTATTTTAGCTACATTATTGCCTAAAATATTTAAAAATAGAGATGAAACTTCTAAATCAAATAATGTTCTTATAAACAATAATAAATTATTTAGCGTTATTGAAGACAAAACCACAATTTTTGACATATTCTTAGCTAGTACTTCTCACAATGTGCCTGTAAGTAGAGTGTGAAAATATTTAGTTTTTCTCATTGCCCTAAATGTAACCTTTTAAAAGCCGCCTTATATATTGTTTGTATATAAGAAATAGTAACAAATAATTTAATTGAATTATTATTGTTAATAGTGTAAGATATCTTTATTTATTTTAAAAAGAAAAAAATGTGATACTAGGCTATAACTATTTTTATACACAATAAATTTTGTAATTAACAAGTTATGTTTTAATAACTATTTATTGTAACTATTGTACATGACAAATAAATATGCTATAATTTTACCCATTGTTTAATTTAGAAATTTACTTTATATTTTAACATATACATAATTTAACTGTTCATCTTTGATACCCATGTAAATGTGACATAAACGATGTGTGAGATATTATCTTTCATCATGCAAAATACAATCAATTGGTAAAAGTTGGATATGATTTCAATGTGAAGATAAATCTAATCAGTGATGGATAAATATAAGAAAGCATTCCCATCATAAGGAATAATCAAGAATATCACCCTTATAAATACAGTTGATTGTTTCTCTGATACATTGTAGCTATATTGTATAAATACAGCAATGGATAATATCACCATTGATTATTTCTCTATATGATTATATAAGTGTAATGTGTATAATTCTTCTATTTTTACTATTAACATTTACATAAAGTAAAGAATTTGAATATCCTGGTCTTGTAGCAATAATTAAAACATTAGTGATTAAGAGGGTATAAATACACAAAAAGATAATAGACAATATCAAGTTCAAAACATTTATATGCAAAAATTAACAAATATAAACATAGTATATTTTTTAAATCTGCCTCTGAGACAAATTTGCTAGATACTAAAAAATATTTCATAGTATTATTAAGATTTAAACCCTAATAAAGGAAAAACGATTAAGAAGCATTCTTATACCTTTGGCTAACATCATCCCAATTAACAATATCAAAAATAGCATTTACATAATCAGCTCTTACATTTTTATACTGTAAGTAATAAGCATGTTCCCAAACATCAATTCCAAATAAAGGTATGAGGCCTGTAGTGGCTTCCAATGGATCCTGGTTAGAACAGGTTGCAACACGTAGTAGTCCTTAAATAAAACAAAATATTTATAAAAATATTCTAAATGAACAGTAACTTATACCTGTTGATTTTTCATATCCTAACCAACCCCAACCAGAACCCTGTACTGCTACAGTGGCAGCAGCTAATTGTTTTTTTAAATTCTCTAAACTACCAAATGAGTTATTTATTGCAGAACATAATTCTGGGCTAGGTTTAGTTGATGCTGGGCTTAAGTTAAGCCAGAAAATAGAATGATTTAAATGACCTCCTCCATTAAATTTAATTGCTGGTGCTAAACTAATTTGAGTACTAAAACAAAATACCAAACACATGTAATATAATATTGTAAAATACTTGGCAAATGAGACCTCACATCTCCTTTCTCAACAGCAGCTCTCAATTTTTCCTCAGCAGCATTTAAATTATTGACATAAGTTTGATGATGTTTCGTGTGATGAAGGCTCATAATTTCACGAGATACGACTGGTTCCAATGCTGCATAGTCATATGGCAAATCAGGCAAATTATGCTTGGACCTTACACCCCTAAAAAGGCTTTAGCAATAAAAAAAACCTGATTTCTAATATCAACATACCTCATAGCAGTGGTAACAAATTGACGAATGCCAAACATCTTAAACTGTTTATATTATCTATATGTATATAATGATCTATATGTTACAATTTTTTTTTATTAATTTAATAAAATTGTTACGAAAGAGGTTCAAAAGACGGCTATTTTGACTATTGACGTTATAGAGCTTTCATGTGTTGCCAAATTAATAAGGCAACTGAAAATGCTTAGATTTTCTTTAACTATATACATCCAGTAAATTAAATTAGTAACTAATAAAATGTATCAACATTAGAAGAATTAGACTAACTCCAAAATTATTAAAAGTTACGTCCAATATCAAAATTTCTATCATATGAAATATTTGGCAACACTGACACGACAATAGAAATATACATGAAAACTATAAATAAAAAACCAAAAATGACAGTTTGAAGTCACCTGTTAAAGTATAAATAAACAATGGAGAAAAATTTGGATCGCATTATGGAACAAATGTAAGAATATTAATAATAATATGTATTTTGTGTATCATATCTTTTTTAGCCTAAGTAATACAGACATTCTGGGATGTATATTTACAGATAAACAAGGGTTATGCATAGGAGGTTTGGTTTAGGAAATATTTTAAATATAACATAAACATTTTACAAATCGTTCTTTCTGCAGCTAAAGGTAGAGCAACCCCTGAAAGTGCTGGATACATTGCTGCAATCGCGAACCAAGTTGCTAAATTGGAACCAAATAAAGAAACTCCCATTATAACTTTAGAAAATGATAATCAAAAGTGTATAATACAAAACATTGGTCCTATTACTGGTGCTATATATAAAAATATATAGGTATTTATTTGTGAATAGGAATAGGAACTTGTGAATGATTAACCTAAGTATATGTTATTTTTACAATGTCAGTCATATCAAATGAATTGATGCTAAATTGATCTTACCTCTTAATAATAGATATATAACTGTTAAAAATTTTTAAGATATAATACAAACATATTTCTAATATTAATTTATTGTGTTTTCATTTTATCACATACAAACTCAGTCTATTTTTAAAGATAATTTTCTTTTGTACTTATTGTAACCTAGTTTTAATAAATCCTTGTTTTCTAAAGCCCAAATAATTAAAGTCCCTATAACAAACACTGCACCTATTGTAATATGAAGTAAAACAGATTTTGGTTGAAGGCATACCTAAAAATAGGTACTGATGAAAAGGTATTAGTATTAATAATACTACATACTTCAGATATCTTGGTTACTATACCAGATAATATAAGAATTCCTATAAATTTCTTTTCAGGTAATAAGCCTACAAGAGGCCTATATTTCGTTGAAAGATATTTGTTATGAATATAATATAAGCTATGAATTATTCTAGCACTCATATTAATACAGTTAGCTATAATAAATCCCACTGGCCCAAGTATGTTTGTTAAAATGTATGAAAGTATAAGAAAGCTGATGGAAAATAGTACCATTACATAATTATATCTACAACAAAGTACAAAAAAAAATATTAATTAAGTATTATAAATTACTATAAATCAAATTATACCTATCTAATTGTTTGTTATTCATTGTAGCAAACACATATGCTTCAGTAACTCCATTTGTAGCTAGTAAGACTATAGCAAAACAGTGAAACTGTAGCAGAGTTACAGGCAAAGTACTTTCAACTAATTTCGTTCCTCCATAAAGAAATAGTAAAGTGTAACTATATGACTGACCAAATGTTACCACAAATAACCCAATACTGGTTACAATTTTACACAGTTGACTTAGAACATTAGCTGCTTCTGCTACTTTTGTCTATGAAAAACTATTTACAAATCAAAATATTTAAAGAGTTTTTCAAATTACCTGGTCTTGTTTAGTTAGTGTTTCATCTCTTAAAATCATTTGGGTAAAATAAAAATATGCTGATTCTTCAATAGGGCGAAATATAAACCTAAAATTGTATAACCAATATCATCTATTATATTGAAAATAGAATGTAATAAGTACCTTGCCGCTAAACTTCCTAAATTGTTTACAATATCATAAACAGATTGTTGACTAAAAGTCAAAACTGGTGATAAAGTCATAACATATCTTTCACCTTCAGTTAGAATTTGCTTTATAACAGATTGTTTAACAAAACTAATTGTTAATGTGAATAAGTTCTTGTTTATGGACTCATCCTAATGATAATATCATATAATATACATTATGTATAAGTGTATCATTGTACCTCATTAAACATAAATCCTGGGAAAAAATTTATGATACTTCTAAAAGGAAAATCATTCATATCAGAAAATATAGGATGTGCTTTAATATATTCTGTGTTATCCTCCATAGCTCTAATCTGGTTTAATTTGTATATATACCAGATAAAAAAACCATAATAGAGTGAACATAATATAATTGCAGAAAATACTTGTGCTAAGGAAAAAGCTGTTATTGCATTATTTGGAAAATTGACCACAAAGTACACAAAAATAAATGTTCTGCTTAGAATATAAATTGTTTCAAAGGCTATCTGAAAAAGTTAGTTGGTTATATTTTGAATCTTTTTTAGTATTATAAATTATACTTTTAATTTTACAAAGCAGAAACTTTGCACTATTAATACTACACTTTGGGTGCATTGATCTATAATACAAGATAAAGCTATGGCAAAACACCCCAAATTATACTGAGTTTTATAAATTTCATCTGTTGGATTTAGTACATTTATCCAAATATATACTAGGGCTATCCCTAAACATGCTGAAATAGGAACTCTAAAAAATAAATAATTTATATAGCAATAAGTAATTTTATTTCTGGGAATTAAACTTACGATAACCAAATCATATTAATAACCTGTGCCCAATTATGTGATTTTGTATCGGTAAGACATGCCTTTAATAAAGGTTCTTGGGATAAAAATAATATTGTTGATTCAAGTAATAAAAGACGGACGTTCATAATGCCTAAAACATCCTGGCCTACCGTTCTTATTATGAAGGCATTCAAAACAAAGGTAATACATCTAAAGAGAATCTATGACACATATAATTAAAATTGTAAAAGAGGTCGTCGAGGTATTGTTACCTGAAAAATGATACTAAAAGAAGCTTTCTGGACGCTGCTTTTTAATATATTACGTGTCATTTCTACTTGATAATTAATTTATATAAACATCCTTAACATTAATTATATTATGTATTTTATCTTGTTATAAAATGTCAAAATTTTAGGTTAAGAACTTATTTATATAACCAAAAAATTATATATACAGATATTTTTCTATTAAAATGTTTTAAAAATGATCAAATTAATAGTAAAGCAGTGCGGGTTTTTTACAAATAAGTTTATTTTAGTAATAAAAGTGTAATGAAACCAATAACGGATTATGTATTTTTAAAATAACATAATTACAAGCATGGCATTAGAAATCGATAGTCGACATAAGAATAATTTGCTCTGGTCATCTTTTTTTGTAAGAATATATTATTATATAATGCATTTTAATTAGTGACATATTTAAGGGAGGTGGTGCAGCTGGGTTATTTGTTGATGTGGTTTTATTCCCTTTGGATACTTTAAAAACTAGATTACAAGCTGAACAGGGCTTTAAAAATGCTGGTGGATTTAAAGGAATATATAAAGGCTTAGGTGTTCAAGTTATAGGCAGTGCTCCTCAAGGTATTATTTGTATGAAAGAAGTCGACATCTTTGGTCTACATACAATTTCTTGATAATATAATATGCAATTTATAGGTATTTGAACATTATAGTTATTTATAGTTTTATCATGGAACTTTGAACCTTTATTATAAGTGCACTTGCTTATTATTTATATTTCACTTCATAGGCAACTAAATAAACACTATTTAATATTCATAACTATTCAAATTTTAACTTTCAGCTGCTTTATTTTTCATAACATATGAATCTATCAAGTATTATTCAGAACAACTTGTCCCAAAAGGCTCCATGCCTTTTGTTTACATGTTTGGAGCATCTGTCGCAGAAGTTGTAAGAATCAGGCATTCTTTAGATATTCTTAGTATTATTGTTATTACTTATAGATGGCATGCCTAGTTAGAGTACCAATGGAAGTTATTAAGCAAAGAAAACAAACTTCCATTGGAGACAAATCTTCTATAAAAATACTTTTAGCAGCTTACAAATATGAAGGCTTTTTTAAGGTAAAATATAACTATTTTTGAATATTAGTTTTGAATAAACATAATATTTTTTAGGGAGTTTATAGAGGCTTTGGGTCTACAATAATGCGCGAGGTTCCTTTTTCTATTATACAGTTTCCAATATTAGAATATTGTAAAAGTACCTATCAAAATAAATTTAAAAATAACATACCCCTCGAGTCTTTTGAAGTTGCAGTTTGTGGATCAATAGCAGGTTAATCACATATAAATCTATTTTTTTCAAATCCATGTTTCTTATTGTCATTGTTATGTTAGGAGGTATTTCTGCTGCAATCACTACTCCTCTAGATGTTGTAAAAACCAGAATAATGTTGGCTGATAGAAAAAGTTTAAAGAGCGAATCATTAACATTTATGAGAACATTTAAAAGAATTTTAAAAAAGGAAGGAATAAAGGGGTAAATATTCTAATTGAAAAACTTGTCTATCTACTTTCATTTTTTAATTTCACATTAAAAATATATGATTTGTTATAGACTCTTTGCCGGAATACTTCCTAGAACATTATGGATATTCTTGGGAGGCTATATTTTCTTTGGTAGCTATGATTTTGCCAAAAATAACATTTATGACATTTTAGAAGAAAAAAGGCCAAATAGATGAAAAATATTAAAATAATATGTAGTATTTGTTAAATATAATTGTTACACTTTTTGTAGAAATAAACTTGTTTTTGTCATTATCATTTTAATCTTAATTTGTAAGATAAAAATTTAATAAAACATATTTAATTATTCTGTCTCACAGAATAAAAAATAAATACAATTTATCATTTACTTAAATATTAGTATAATTGTTATTATGTGTAATTTGATTACAAAGTAATAACTTCAGTAAATATTTAAAATATACATAAAAGACTTTCTAATAAATAATAAAAAGAAATTTTAGAAATACTATATGAATATATAGTATTTCTAAATTTGTTTTTTTTTTTATAAAAGTTCAAAGTGGGTAACTTGAATATAAATAACATGTTAAGTGTTAAATATACACATATTTATATAATAATATAAAAATAAGTCTTAAGACTATAAATATACATCTTATTATTCAGCTTCAGTAATAAAAGTAAAAAAGAGGATGCAAATATTTACAATAAAAATTTCCTTATCACAAAGTTCACAATCTTCTTTCACTTTCAACATCACTTAGTACAAAACTATCTGGCAGCCAGATTTATTATGTTCCATCACTTCCAATTTTAATAATCCTACTGTTTCCTTTAACTGATTCACCATAGAGCCCAATTCTGCATTTTCACTTTTTAGCTGTTTAACTTTATCTTCCAGTTTTGATATTCTTTCCAATTTGCGAGATCTACACTTGGAGGCAGCCAATCTAAAAACCAATGTTAACATAAGTAAAAAATAATTAGTGATAATTTATGCTATTAATGACAATACCTATTTCTTTGGCGTTTCCTTTCCAATTTAATTCTTTCCTGATATTCCATATCAACTGGTGACATTGGTGGGCTGTTATTAATATTTGGAACTATTTGTGGTTCTTCTTTTATTTGTGGAATAAATGGTTCGTTATAAATTGTGCTAGCATTACTGTCTGATCCATGTTGTGAGTTGTTATTATGAAGATTACTTAGTGCTTCTACAAAACCTCCAACAAATCTTTCTTGTTCTGCAGTAACACTTTTTGGAAATGGAAATGATGGTGTTGGTGTAGTAGGTAATGGGTTATCTGAAATGAATTAATCAACAATCTAATAATTAGAGAATTAGGGTCATTGTTACTCTTACCAAGTATCATGTTCTCCAGTTCAGGGGTATCAACTTTAAGCTTCATTAAATCTGGAGATGATAAAACATCACCTAACATAGCCTCTCCTGTAGATAAAGGAAATGTAATATTCTTCTTAGCCTGTTTAAAATCAAGTGTAAGATTTTTTTTCATTGTTGAAACATTAGGTTTGTTGTCATTGAAATGACTCATGTTAGTTGTTTTTATACAATTCAAAGCCTAACCAACTCCAAAGTTTGAAAAACAAATAAACTGGTAAAATTATAATTACTAATAGGAAGTAGTAGATATTATCGGCTATTTCCATAAAACCTAAAAAACAAAATAATAAAGAATACAATTCTTCAAAACAAATTGTTATTATATTAACGAACGTAACAACTTGACCTCGTCATATACGTACTTATGGAAGAAAACAAACACTTTTATTCGTATTACTAAAACTTTTTACTACTTTGCGGAAGGAACTAATGTAAATATGTAGTAAAGATGCGCTTTTAATGAAATCGATTCAAAAACTCCTTCCACTGGCACAATGAAATCTCTACTGAGAAATCTAAAAATGGCGATGACGTACTTCCTTGACAGTGCGTAAATGAGTCATACGGGATTTTGTTCCTTTCCTCTAAGTTGCACAAGAAAAAGTTTTGTGTTAAAACGCCATCTAGTATTAAATTGAATTTCAAACAAATATAAATCATTAAATAAATGAAGAATGTTGATTACGGACATATTAACTAAAACAAACATATTTTTTGTTTAATAACGATTGTGTTTGATAATTATAAATATACATTTATGTATTTTTTTTTTGGAAAAAGGGCATGTAAAATTTTGTTTTGATTTGAGTGGAGAGTAACAGCTAACGCAGTATATGAGTAGCTTGCAGGCTTTCCTTACTATAATGTAGTCCAGAAAAGTTTACTTCATTTGCTTGAACTTATATTAAATAACCCAGTATTCGCGAAAGCGCTGCTCATTATGGGTGTTTGTGGGGTTACTAACCATATATTTTTTTTAAATTTTAACCATATTTATTTTAAGGTATTCAAATATATTTTTCATAAAAACATAGTATTATATACACTCTTGTTTTTATTTTTACCAAATCCTAGTAAAATATCTACTCTATATACAAGGAAGGACTACAATGCATCGCCTCTTGAGCTGAAGCCTAACTGGATTGGCACGCATGTTTTTTTAAGGAAACTATTTGTTTTTTCTTAGCTAATTTAATCAGGGATATATCAGCCCTTACAAATTAGCAGTTAACCAAATCTTAAATAAGACATTTGCAGACTGATAAATATATATTGGGCATAATTACCTATAAATAATACTCAATACATCTAAAATTATGAATACAGACACAAATATAAACAATGCTAAGGGTTTAAGAGCATCACAAAAATGATCGTTATCAACTTTAACCATTGATTTTCTAATATTAATATATTTTAATGTATGTGTGGCATTTAATGTATAATTGAGATAATGATGATCTTTTTTGTTCTACATAAGTAGATATATCCTATAATATGAATTTTCTTTCATACTTTTACATTATTTTATTTTTAACAAAATCAATACTGAAGAATATCACAATATAAAATTATAATGCATAAAATCATAAAAAAATTGAATTCTGGCCCATTTTCCTTAAGATTCTAATTTTATAAAATAATCTCATATTAAAAACTTCAAAAATTTTAAAATTCCAATAGGGTAACATGACTAGACATATGGTATAAGAAAAAAACCCTGTACATTGAAATATGAAATATATCATTTTTTGGACACTGAGTGGCGATGAGAGTAACATACTAAATTGTAATTTAGTACTTTTTAAAGAAAATATTAGCAAATGCGGGGACATAAAATAAATACTTTATATAATGCTATTGAAAAGCTTTAGATTCCATCCAAATTAAGATGATAAAAAATAACTAAGTACTTAAAATTTCTTTCAACTAAAGGTAGATTATATTCAAGCATAGAATAACACTTATTTCGTTTTTGGGATTGTGGTATCACAATGTTTGTGCATATTTAGATCAATAAGTCATATTTATGTTTTAACTCTTCTACCCATTTTGTTAAATCCATTTCGAGATGGTTTGTGGCCATTCCTAGAATCGGAATAACGGGGCGGCTTTGATCGAGTCTCGAATACAACATCTGAGTCAGTATCGCTATCGGAGAGATTTCCTTTTCTAGAAACTGAAAAAAACCAAACTAGATTCTATGTCAATCAGTATACATCCAAATTACATGGAGGAATATCATCTGTGTCTTCAAGTAGCTTGTAATTGGTTGGTTTAGTTTTATCATTTCTACTATGACACAAACGATAACATAAGTATACAAGGGCCCAAGTACATCCTAAAAATACTAATAGGCCACATATAACTCCCAAAACAACATAAAGGATGCTCCAACTACAATCTGAATCTGATCCTTTGGAAAAGTATACTTTAAACAAATCCTAAAATCAACATAAATAATTAACAATATTAAATTATTGAAAAGGAATGACTTACATGCATCCAGAAAACTTCACATTCACATTCTCTAGTTATTTCATTACACACGCCATGACCTGAACAATTATTTTGACAAATTGCAGTCTGAAGTTTAGCCACGGAGAATCCAAGCAGACTGGCGTCTACTTGAAGTTTTTGTCGAAGATGCTTCACAACATTATTAGCTGGTATTGCTACTCCATTTGCATCTTCGAGGTAGAACGTTAGTTTGACTTTTCCACTACTTGGTTCTGCTTGTACGTTTCTTACCTGTTAAAACTCATATATATTATACACATATCTCATCATCTAATTATATAATACACATTTGACAAGAACATGTACGACAAATTTTGTTCTTATAGCCAGTTAACAATTGAAAAATATGAAAGTCCAATTCTCTGAGATGCTTTATATATCGAGTCTTTGTTGTTCGATATTTGTCAGAAAGACGCATTTCGCCATAGGCATCACACACATATTACGTTATAAAGCCATGTTTTCGTCTTCGCATTTAAAAGTATCAGAATGTATAGAGTTCATGTGGAGTCAGTGTCGCTTACACCTTGATGATCATAGACAGTTAAATTAAAAATATAGATTTTCACAGACACATCTGTTATTATCAATATTGGTGACCCATCACTTTTTTCTACAATATCGCCGTAAACATACTGTAAAGATGCACTTTTACAACAAACTTATAGTGAGTTAAAATAAATGTAATTTTTGTAATGTATGGAAACATTAGATTCTCCATTGCCGCCGTTGAATGTAAATCCCATACAAAATGATTGGGATCATGAAGTGAGACTTCCATGAAAACGAAACATGAATTCGATGAAAAATTGCTAAGAGTCAATTTTAATTTAGTTTTCCAAGTTTTATTCATATAGAGGGCTCTATCTCAGGGTTATGGAATCAGATTAACAGAATATCTTGAACAAGAAATTAATAATAAATTGTAACATTTGATCAGTAAAATAAGTAAATAAATAAAAAGTTCTATATCAATATAATTTATCTTATACATGCTACTCACTTGTAATTTGCACCCATCTGTTACCAGTAATGCTAATTTAGCTTTCAAAGTGTTATACTGTATTTGGGTCAAAAACTTTGCATCAACATCTACTGTTAATTGAATTAAATAAAACAATTTCGGGTCATTTTTTACAATAACTTTGATGCTGTCAGTGTCGCTTAAACCTTGATGGTCATAGACAGTTAAATTAAAAATATATGTTCCCACAGACACATCTGTTACTATCAATATTGGTGACTCATCAGTTTTTTCTACAATATTGCCAACAGCTAATGATTTATCATCTCTAACCCACTGCCATTTAACAATTTCCCAATCATCTTTGGAATTGGAGCCATTAATGCTAAGTCCATTTATAGGGAGTTCAACTGTGAAATCTTCACCAGCATTTGCTGTAGGCTTCTGATTTTTATCTGAAAAATAGAAGTTGACGCAATTGACCTATACTGACGTAAAGTAAAAACTTTCCATACTCACTTTGATTTACTATAACATAAACTATATCACTAGCGACATTCTTATTATCATCTGTAACACTAACTTTTAAAGTGTAAGTTCCTTTTGTTAGGCCTGTCACGTTGGTTTTACTCATATTAGCATTAATAAAAGTAACTGTGGAAGGACCCTCAACTTGTTCCCACTTGAATGAAATAATTTTGTTATCATCTGTGCTATTTGACGCATCCACCAATGCCCAAGTCTGAGGTAAACTGTTAAAGAAACTAGCGTTAATTTAGAGCATTAAGTTTTAAATAAATCACCTTATAGTCACGTTTTCACCAGCTTCGGCAATCGGTGGTTTATTAGTGGGCGGTTTCACAAATACATGAACTTGTGCAGTACTTGACTGATTTGCACTATCAGTAACTTTCAAAGTGAATGTGTACATGCCTAAAAAGCAAAATTCAAATTAAACAAAAAATATACTAAAAAATAAATAAATTACTATAATAATTGTATTATTATAATAAAAAAATAAATTGTATATTTTTTTTGCCGTATTAACATTGCTATTTTTATGTTATTATTAGCTCTTTCAACAATAACATGCTTGTGCCTGCGGGATTCAAATTTCCGATTTTCACCGCGAAATGAGCTTAATTACTACGGCTGTCAAAATTGTCCGAAAAATAATGTTTAGGGGTGAAAATTTTTGTATAATAATAGGCTACATACAGAATATACAGCCGTGGACATTTTATTGCAATAGTAGCGTCCTATGTTATATATATACAACACTGCTATGTTTCGACGTCACAAATATCTGACGCATTACTAAAAAAACTTTGAATAGACTATACAGTGGACACCATGAGAAACAAGTTCAATATATCTTACAGATTTTAATTAGTAGGTATATTATAAAAGTATATAATAAACAAAATCCAGATATCATTTTAAAAATTTTGTTAAAATAAGGATAAAGATAAGTAACATTACCAATTTTCCATTTTGTACCGTACCTTCTTGTAAATTAGACAATTGCAAATATGGAGTTCTGGTATTTTGCATATCCACTGTCTTTTGGGCATCATCGGCTGATTTTGTCCATTCCCATGTTTTAATAGCATGATCATCGGTACTTAAACTACCATTTAATGTAATATTATTGTGAGGTAAGTAGATAATCTTATCTTCACCTAAATATTAATGACTTAGTAGTGAAACAGTATTTACTTATAGTTAAAATTTCATAAAAAGGTATAGTCAAACCTGCATTTGCTTCTGGGGGATAATCAGTTCCTGCAAGGACTGTAATATTAGCAATTCCAGTACTAGATGCTTTGTCAGTGTCCGTAACTGTTAATTTAAAAGTGTAATTACCAGGTCTAGTTAAATCATTTAATTGTAAAGTAGGACTATCTTTCAACTGAGGCTGATAACCTAAAACAATTATTGCAATGATGATAAAAGTTCTTAAAAAGTATATCAGGTATTCTAATCACTTATTTGGATTTTAGGATACTCTTCTTAAAATATATATTTATATAGTAAAACAATATTAAGTCTATTTTTCAAATTTTGATTAAAAAATTATAATTCTTAATATTCAGGATGCTGATGTTCTCTTTTGCGTAAAATATTTACAATGTATTTCATAATATAAGTTATTCTAAAATTATGACAACATTCGATAGATCGTGTACGACGCAAAATAATACATATAACTAAATATTCCAAAATTTCCGACACAGTTTCAAATCTAAAAAATAACTGACGAATACAAGGTTAGCTAATATTGGTATAAAAAGTGCAAAAAGCATGATTATATATAGTTATCATGAAGCGGGTCCGGTACAATCTGTTCAAGAATACACCAATTAAGATAAACATAAATAAAGCAAACTTATTTTCTTCCATGTATTTTGTTTAATGTTTATATACAAATTATCTTAATAGGGGTAATAGATATGTTAAATATACAAAGGCACTATAATTGAAATTAAATATTGTGCATTATCATTAATGTATATGATTAAATTACAATGTATTCCTTATTTTAAATGTTTATTTTATATAATTTAATTATTTGACCAGTAATTTTATATATTAATATTATAAAAATAGTAAAAACATACCTAAAGGACCTTGCTGTAGTTCCCAATGCCAAGAAACTATTCCATCATCATCTGTACTAGACGAAGCATCTAATACTGCTGCAGCATTAGGTTGTTTTATAGTTTGATTTGCTGGTGTAATAACAATTTGTGGAGGTTGATTGATACGAGCTTCTGGTAATACAGTAACATTAACAAAAGTTTCTCCATAAGATGTTGGAGTAGAAGCACTGACCTATAAAATATTAAATTTTTTGTTTTGTAAACACACTGCTTGTATAGTGTTTATTACCCTAAATTCATATGTCCCCTCAGAAAGTTTTTCTAAATGTAACTGAGCTTCATTCTGATGTTTTACAGCGGTACTACCATCAGGCTGGTGAAGGGAGGTCCATTCATATTGATATTTATTATCAGGATCTTCTTTTTCAAGTGTAGTAGCAATTAAAGTAACTTCATTATCTGGCAACTTCACCTAACATAATGAATAACAGATACAAAGTATTATCAAAAATAAAATAATATATACCTCCTTTGACTCTGCTAGTACAGTTAAATGTTTTTTGGTAACTGGGGCTGATTTATTAATAGTTAAATCTAATATTCTCTCAGTTATTATATCCGGTAATGTTATATCCTTTAAGTCTTCTGACATGCATAAGCCAGACTCTTGACGAATATAACCTGGCTTGCATTCACATATACCTTTATATAAAAAATCATATTATTTTAAGTTAAAGGGAATAATTATCAATATACCATTTCTTGACCTCTCTCTTTTTTGGACACAAATTTCATTAGGCAATGTGCAAGAATCCTGAGCTCCCATTTCACAACTCATGTCAAGCAAAATATTATCAAATACAGTATCACTTTCTAGGTTCTTATAGGCATTCTCAAATCTTGTCCTATCATTTAAAATGCTATACATTTCCCTGCTTAATTGGGAGTCTGCAATATGCTGAACATCATTAAAATAATTTTATTTAAAATCTATATCTACCTTGGGCTGCTAAGACATATTTCCAACTATCATCATCTGTAGGTTTTACTAAAACCATCTGAACATGGTCTATTGTCTCTGGATTTAAATTCAGGGTAGGTATACAAAGCTCATTACTATTGCAATTAACATGATAGCATTTATCATCAGTCATAAATGCTACATGACAGGATGTTTTTATGCAGCACTTTAAAACACAAGGTTTTATGCTATTAATATCTTTTATTTCTTCATAATAACCTATAGGGAAGTAAATATTACTTTAAAGCTAAATATAAATAAAATTAAAGATTATACCATACATTCTCATATATTTAAATATACTGGCACAACAATGTTATAAAAAAGTAGTAAAGTTTTATTACCTGCAGAAATATTTCCTCTTGGTACATAACCTTTAAAGACTTTAGGATATAACTTGGGGCAGTCTGATTTTAGGGACGTTGAAGGATATGAAAAAACTTCATTTAAAATGGATAACAGCAAGAATAAATTATACACAAACATTTTCTTCTTATTATCTAAAATAAAATACAGTAAATATATCAAGAGTAATAAATTAATTACTTACGTATTCAATTTTAATCACATAAGTTCTACAAACATGACGATTATAATAAATATCGAATATGTGGGTGTTCGTAATTCGTGGCGTATTTTCCAAATTAATTTTATCTAAATACACTTGTTTAGTTATCCAGACAAACTAAAATGAACTGAAAATTGAAAGCAATATTAAGAATGACAGTGACGGCAATGTCCTTGATATATATATATATAATGAGAAACGAAATTATGATGTATATTTAGTGGTATATACACCTACTTATTTTCAATTGGATAATTATATATTCAAGAATATTGTTTCCTTAAAGTAATGTAAATAATCATTTTTAATTTTAATATTTTAAATATATTTTTTTAGCCGTTAAATTATTGACCATTTAAATAATTTAAAACCTTATTTTTGTATGATCTTATTTAATATAGAAATAAGCAATTCCACAATAAACCACAATTTAATAAGTAATAACAATAACAGGTATTGTTTGATATATTAAGTACAAATGACGGCATTATATTCTTATTATTTACTTGAGTTTTATTGATTTATCGTCTGGATTTTGTAATCTTGATTCCTAATTTTTGCAAGTTATAAGGAAGAACATAGAATAAGATGTCCAAAGCTAGCCATGAAAATATAGTTAAAAATGTCCAGAAATTGAAAAATCTTGGTAAGCTTTGTGTTAATTTTTTTGTCTATTATAAAAAATATTGAAATTAGAAAATTTTTATATCTCATTATGCATATGTCATATTAAGATACTCCCAAAAGGTTATGTAATATTAAACTATCAAGAAAATTTAAATATTAAATAAAAAATTATTCATCAAACGATCTTACTGTTTTAACGAATTAGAAAATTAATTTTCTTGTATATATTTTTGTAGATCAAATCATTCAAAATTTAATTAGAGAAGCTACAGAAGCTAGAGAATACGCATATTGTCCGTATAGTAAATTCAAAGTAGGTGCGGCTCTGTTGTGCACTGATGGCACAGTTGTAACTGGATGTAATATTGAGAACTGTTCATTTACAGTTGGCATTTGTGCAGAAAGGTATATATTATTTGTTGCCACTATAAAAATAATAATAATTTTGATAGGTGTGCATATGGTAAAGCAATCAGTCAAGGAAAAAACAAATTTAAGGCTGTATCTGTAGTAGCCTATCAGGAAAAATATTTCACATTGCCATGTGGAGCCTGTCGACAGTTTATGAGTGAATTTGGCAATTTGGATATCTACGTATCAAAACCAGGAGAGGATAATATATTTGTATCTGACTTAGAAACAATTTTGCCATATCAGTTTTGTTTAACTGATAATAAAACATTTGTATAGTATTGCTAATATAATATTTATTATAAATACAAATGCCTTTTATTGATTTATTTAAGAATATATTATAAATGTTACAGGAACTAATTTAAACAAATGTATATTGTATACTTGGAATTTCACCAAAAGTCACAGCAAAAGAATATAGTAAAAGTTCTATTAACAATAAAAAAATATGATTTAAATATGTGCTTAGCACCAACAGTGGATTATATAAATTAATCTACATATAAATTATCATCAATACCAAATATATATAATTGTAAATTTACTATAATTAAAAAATAAAATCCTACATATTTCGACTAAATGTGGAAAATAGAAATCTGCAAATAGCTTGCAATACTAAAATTAGGTCACTATTAAAGCACTTCTTTATTGAATATTTTACTTCTGAGATTTCTTTGCGAATGTATATTATTTAGAACATAAGTTATTAAAAATAACTTAAAAACTAAGAAACATTACATCTATCTCCTCTTGAAGCACTCCTAGATGCTGTGGTAGCTTGTGACTCTGATGCTTGAAGTTGCCTAGCTAAGGCTAAATCTAATTCTTCTTGGTCCCTTTTACTACATGGTTGGGAATCCTGCATTGACAGTGCAATAGCCCTCGCTAAAGCTTCATCTTCACTTATTGAGCCTTGAATAGTTTCGGAAACAGTAGATTGAGCATCAAAAATCCATTGTCTATTTCCACGTTTTCTTTCACAAATATGATCGCTTGGATGTCGATGTTTTAAACAAAAGTTTTGGCCACATTCACTACATATAACTGGAATTACTTCCTTATTTTTACACTTTTTAAAAGAGCATTTGTTTGTAAATACTTTTCTTCTTGATTTGGCAGGATCACTTTGACAATCCGAGTCAATATGATTACTAACTACATAATCTGGATGTAAACCTTTCTGTACTGATATAGGTGTGCTGCATAATGGGCAAACTGGAACTTGATTGTCTTTTTGATAGGCATTGCTGCAGTTGTGACTATTATATCTAAAATGCTCGTCACAAAACAACAACTTACAAGCGTCGCACTTTATTGGTAGAAAATCTAGTTTATTACAATCCGATTTTGAACAATGTTTTCCTAAATGGGGTAATTCCATTTTAAGAATTAGTCGATTTATCGTAAATGTAGACTTTAGCTTTAGAAGCAATACTAAATTAGAAGTGTACTTTATGCTTATATATATCTTAAAACTGCTTCTTGATTGTTCTAGACAGAAATACAGTGACTAGGAAATACATTACCAAGAATTTGAAATCGTAATGACATGACATCAAATTCTGTCATTCCATTCTAGGAATGATAATAAATATCGATATATATATATATATATATATATATATATATATATATATATATATATATATATATATATATATATATATATATATATTGGCTGATATTACAAAGAAGAAATTTATAAAAAGATATTTTTCAAATATTAAGAACTATATAAAATAATATAAAAGCTATATGTATATAATATTTTTATAATAATATAAATATTTTTATAACAAAAGTATATTTATATTTTTTGAAATATCGATATTTTGTTCTGCGGTTAACATCCCTAAGATATATTTATTACATGACGATAAAGAACTATAGAAATAGAAATAGACTAGTGTTAGGAACAATCGACTGAAATCGACTATCGACTGTTCAGTAATTGACTACCTTTTACTATCGACTATTTCAGTCGCTATTTTTGGTTCGACTGTTTTTACTAGTAACTGTTTTCAGTCGTTTACTTTTAGTTACTAATTTCGGTTCTACTAGTTCATTCCACTGAGTTTTAACGTTCTGGCCTTCCGTTCTAGTCGCGACCTTGAAAGTTTTGCACCGAGTTTATGCTTATATAGATTTATATGTAATATATGTGGTTTTATGTTTTTTTTGTAGTTTGCTTGTGAATAACTATAGATTGTAAATTAATATAGCAGCATTTTGGAACGCTAGTTTTCGAGGGCAAAAAAATTAAATTGTAAATGATAGATAATAGCAGGATACTTTTGACTGGCATAGTAGGTAATACTTTAGACTGGTATAATAGGTAATACTTTTTTGATAAACTTTCACGATTTTTGTCCAAGCCTCCTGTTTGTCGAAACTTTTTTCCTAAAATCTGGAAAACCAAAATTAGGTTCCAAAGGTTTCAGAAATTGCATAGACCCAAAAAATTTGAAAAATTTTTTACACTAGCATTTGTTAAATTTCT
This sequence comes from Rhynchophorus ferrugineus, assembly GCF_030347505.1. Taxonomy (NCBI): domain Eukaryota; kingdom Metazoa; phylum Arthropoda; class Insecta; order Coleoptera; family Curculionidae; genus Rhynchophorus; species Rhynchophorus ferrugineus. The sequence continues at coordinate 52,512,531 of NW_027472580.1, forward strand.
TAAAAATATTTACCGTAAAGAGGTGAATAAAAGATATTAAATATTTGTAATAAATACATTTTCTGATAGGAAAATTCTACTTTAATATTTAACAATTTATTTTGTTGGCTATTAAGAAGAGCACCACAGTTTTTATTTGTTAACGAATGGACTATCTTAACATAATGTTTTCAACTTTTAAAGGCCATTCAAATAATGACCACCGAGTTATATGGAGAAAGATATCCCAATGATGTCTTTAATTATGTGGTTAGTAAGAGGACTGCAACATTCCATCAAATCTAGGATTCTAACAAGTGGATGGAGAAAAAATGACAAAATTGTCTATTAGATGTCATCAATAAAAGACTGGCAATTTTAGAAATGAATACGATATGCGGGAAATCCACATTTTTAGATCCTAGATTTTAAAAAGCAGGATTTGGTATTTCCAATAATGCTGTGGCGATACAAAAAGTCATCACATCAGAGGTATCTTCTATTCTAACTTCAAAAAATACAAATATGGTTCCACAACTCGAAATTCAAGACAAAACTACTGATTAAGAATGTATTGACATCTGGAGATATTTTGATAAAAAAAAAATTGCTAGAATGAAAGAAGTAATTACTCGAAGTACTGCAGTAACTTTACAGATTTAGCAGTATTTGGAAATTCCATTTATTGGGCGTTTAGAAAACCCATTGGATTTTTGGCAAATTCATAAAATGAAACATTTGACCCCTGGGAACGAGTTTTTTTCAAAATCTGGGCAAATAATTAATAAATAATAATAAATAACTGGAAAAAAGTTGAACATGATAATATTCACAGTGATTTAAAAATATTTCCGTTCAAAAATAAATAAAACTTTTATTTAAAAAGGGTCTGGTGGTTATTGTACTATCATTTTTAGATTCATCATGGATTAGATTTTTCAATGATTAGGTATATGTTTACATTTTATTTAGTAGTTATGGTTATTGAAAATCTTTAGTTTTTAGGTTTGATTTAAGTTGTATTGTATTATTTATATTTATTATGCCATGTTATTTAAAAATAGCAATAATAAATTAATATATTAAAACAGGGTTAAACATTTGTGGTGTTATTATTCCATTCCTTTTTGCACATCGACAGAATATTTAGTATAAAAGTAATCCTACTTCCTTTAAAATTATATTATTTATTACTTGATAATAGAATTTAGTAATTTTTTATTCCTTTTCTTTTTTAAAGTTATCAGGCTAATGAATATATACACATCTCTGTCTCGCTTATACTTCCATTGGAGAATATAAAGACATTTAAATTTACCAAGCATTTGTCTCCGTCTTTTCATATCTCACATTTTATACAGAGAAGACTTCGTACATCTTCGTCTGACATCACGAATGAATTAAAACAGTCGAACCATATATTTGACTGAAAATGGTAATTACTATTTTCAGTCGCTATTTTTTTGACTATCGACTGTTTTAACTTTTCAGTCGATAGTTCCCAACGCTAAAATAAACCATAGAAACTCAATGTTATATGACCAAGTAATATTCTTTCGATTATGGTCCTATTTTTCTATGGGTCATATACGAAATTTGTCATGAGGGAAGAATAAATTCTTGTATAGTATAGAATGAATTATCAGAAATATATTAAAAGAAAATAATACAATATAAAATAAAAATTGTAACATAAAAATGTATTATTTTGCCGATTGAGAGAAATAGAATTGTATGGAAATATATAAAAGTATTTAGTTGGCCTAACATACACATATCTATTTTTTTTTATTTTAACATTGTATTTTAGATTATATTTGTCTTTTAAATGGTTGTATTTTTTGTAATTTGGGCACTTCGTCTCGGGAAAAAATGGGAAGATTTAAAATTTTTGTTCAGCTATATAACATTACCATTAAAAATAAAAGTGTAAGAGTAAATTTAACTAATTATGGTGTATAAGCCGACTTGGTATCAGCAGTGGTTGAATCAAGTCACAAGTTCGAACACCGTAGCCACGGATGTAATAATAATTTATGTTTATGATTACTAACTGTAATTTATGCGTAACTATTTTATATTTATGCGAAAAATCGAACCCAAAAGAATCATCTTAGTGACGCCAGTAACCAGGCTGGGTAAGAGCGGATGTTCTCTGGGAAGTTCACCACCAGTCAGTAAGGTTAATGCTCAGGACTGTACTTCGAAGTTTATATTAAGCAGTAAGTCTGGTTTAAGTAATATTTAAAAAAAAAACTCATAATTTTATTATTTATTTAGTTATTATTTTATGGAGATGGCTAATTTGATACTTGTGATTCTTTGTCAGGTTTTACACTCTTATGCGGACAAATATCAGTCCTGTTTATGTATGTCCAGGCGGCACTCGAATCCGCTTCCGCTAGTGGTTTGTTGGTATCGATTTCAATGTTTTAAAAGTTATCATTTTGATTGTCATAGCCTTACTTAGAAAGATGAGAAAATTTAATATAGGGGATTTTAAAAAGAAGCGCATTGAAGTAGTTTTATATCTCGACAAGATTAAAAACTACCAAGAAAAAACGAAAATAGAGAGAACTACTGAAAGAGACTAGAGAAATATTCTTTCCGTTTCGTGGCAGAGCTGCATTCGGCAAAATCTTCATGACAACGCTTATATGGAAGGCTCTACCGGAATATTAGCACTTTCGATAGATGAAGTAAAACTGTTATGTATCTTGAAAAATTAATTGATACTTGGTTGGACATATTAATTTGTACTTAAAATTGCGTAAATTAATTTGCACAAAAAACTGTTAAATGTATGCAATTTTTTCATAATAAAGTTCTTAAAATATTTTTTGCAAATATTTTCGTCATATATTGTATATAGTTCGGTCTCAACCTTTGTAGAGTCAAGACGTGTTTTTTCTTCTCCAAAACAACTCTCAAGAAATATAACAAAAAATACATATGTATTTCATTACGGTTAACTTTTAGAGAAAGGTCTCAAAAAGTTCCCAGGTACACGTTACGGCGACACAGTCAACCAAATACGTGCCGCGAAACAAAGAACGTTCCAAATCTCGCCCTTCTGTCAAAAATTCGTGTAAAATTACATACAAACAAAAACAAAATGGATCCAACTAAACTTATAAATGAAAACAATTAGTTGAAAGCAATTAATCAGCAGTAAAACCAAAAACGGTTAGAATAATGTAATGATCTTGCAAAATATCGAAGAGACACCAAGAAAATTAAGAGAAGAGTATTTCACCGGCGAGGACGAACTAGTACTAGAGGTATGCGACTAATCCGAATGAATAAAAGTGAAGAATAAAAAGAGGAAGAAGTCCGAGATGACCCCTTCCCCGCTAGTAAGAAAACACCAAGAAAATATCCTCTGCCTCCCCCGATTAATGTAAACAATGCTGATAATTTTAATCTATTCAGTATATAAATTAAAGGAATAGCCACTAAGTATAGTTCAAGGTCTGTCAAATAACTACATTAATGTTACTTGTACAAACGAACGATTATAGAGCTATAAAGAAACATCTGAATGAAATGAAACAAAATAAAGAGACGACAGATAATCCATTTAGTAAACTAGAGTACCATACATACCAATTAAAAAGCGATAAGTGGTACATAGTGGTTATTAGGAGACTACCGTCAACAAGTCAAGATGATATTAAAAGCGAATTAGAGGCTCACGGACATGAAATCGCGACCGTTACGCCTAGAGAGAAAGAAACAATAAACTCAAATGGCGAAAAAATTATTAAGGTCTTTCGGCTGTTTTATGACGATTTGGTACAAAATGAAAACAACAAAATTATCTATGACATAAAATACCTAATAGATTGCAAAATAAATTGCAATCAATAATCTGCAAAGCCAACTGCCATTGAAAATAGAACATTTGAAGAAACAGCAATTCCAACTGCAAAAAATATATTCGACAAAAAATCGAATAACAAACAAATTAACGTAAAATAGCAGGAAACTGTAACCAACGAACCAACCATCGTCGATATAATGAAATTGCTCAGTGAATTTCAGACTGAAATGCGACAAAATTTCAGTCAGTTAACAAACAAGGTAGAAAAAACAAAAAAGTCCCAAAACAAGTTAAAGAAAAACAAAAATGTGTAATTCTTTCTTAAGAATGATAACATGGAACGCAAATGGGCTAAATCACTGAGTTCGAGAACTAGAACTATTTATGAGAACAAATGACATAGATATAGCTATAGCTTACCAACAGTAATAAAGTACCAGACCAACTGGACTTCTACATTTCAAAAGGCATCTCATCAAATCAAATACAAGTCGAGAGTTTGTGCGAACTATCATCTGATGACACTACAGTATTGTGAACACTAGACGCGACAGTTTAGACTTATAATGCAGGAACAAATCAGTTTAAACGTAAGACTCAACACTTTAGACGATCTTGAGCAGCATACCCGTAATATAATTGAACAAATTCGGTCTGCTGCAAAAGAAGCTACCCCAACATCAAGAGAGATATCAGAATATGAGGTAAATTACCCCCTTGAAATTAGGGAATTAGTAAAAGAAAGACGAAAAGCTAGAAGAGTATGGCAGAGAACCAGAAATACTGTAGACAAAACAATATTTAATAGAATCAGTAATCAGACAAATCAAAAGATTAAAGAATATAAACAGTTGCTTCGAGAAATATGTAAGTGAATTAAGCCCGGAAGCAACGATGTTTTTCATCTGAAGTATTTGCAGAACATTTAGCTCATGTATTTCAACCGATTGATATAGATTCTACAATAAATATAAATCATGTTTATCAGTTATAATATTTCACCTTGGTTATTAAAAGAGCTGCCACGAAAAGCAATAATCATGTTGACATATATATTCAATGCCTGTTTGAGACTGAACCATGTTCCGGAATGTCTTAAGGTTGCTCGAATAATTATGCTTAAAAAAACTGACAAACCGGCAGAACAATTAGGACCTTACAGGACTATTTCGCTGCTACCTGCGATATCAACATTATTTGAGAAACTGCTGTTAAAACACATTAAACCATTTATAGAAATATCAGATTTCCATTTTGGATTTCGAAATCACCATTCGACAATCGACCAAGTGCAGAGAGTAATAGCGGTTGTTGAAAAGGCATTCGAAGAAAAGAAATACTGCCCTGCAATATTCCTGAATGTCTCACTCTCACAAGCTTTTGACCGGGTATGACATTTATGTGATTAATCTACAAAGTGAGCAAATTGCTACCGCGGAATTACTGTCGACTGCCGGATTCATATCTTTTCGAAAGATAATTTAGAGTCTCGCATGAAGGGGCATTCTCAACTCTTAAACCTATTTCGACTGAAGTTCCACAAGGTAGTGTCTTGGGAGCATTTCTATATCTGCTCTATACTGCTGATATCCCAACAACAAAAGATGTATCTCTGTCTAAGGTTATAGAACAACTAAAAGTAGCGATCAAGTTCTACAATTAATTACCAATGCTTATCGCTACGTAACCAACGAAGAGCTGCACCATGATTTCGGAATCAAATGGATACACGAAGTGATCCAAGATTTCGCCCTAAAACATGAAACAAGGTTGCTAAATCACAGCAACGTAGAAGCGATATAGCTACTGGACCACACGCGAGAAACAGAAGATTGAAGCGAACCAAACCAAACGAACTTGTTTAGTGTATATTTTTTTTAAGTTTAGCTTAAGTAGATTAGTTTTATTCTAAGTTGGGAAATACATACTGATGTAATCACGTACACGCCTTGCTTGTATATTAATGCAAGTACAACAGAACAGTATTAATAAATTAATCTGTGAATTAAGATTGTACTAAGCATATCGAATGTGAGATGTAATTAATAAAAACAATGTATTGCAAATATCTTAAAATTAATTTACAATCTCTAAAAATGACCTATTAGAAAAAAGGGCAGTTTTATAAGCAGATAAATTATATTCTGGGTTCTGTGGGACTACTGGGAGGCTATCCGGTAAAAATGATTTGAACTAGGCACAGAAAATCATTGGTACAATTGTCACCACGATAAGTAGACATGGAAATGCATTTTTTTCTTTATAAATAATATAATACCAAATCAGTGATGGCTAAATACATCCAGGTAATACTCATAGTTTTGGATTCTTTAAAATTATTAACTTCTCGAATAAGTGCTTGAAATTGAACTACGTTAATTTCTTCTAGAAGTTTAATTTTTTCGTCCAGGTTTACTCTAAGAGTTTTATATCGACCTAATGGTTCGTTGGGTTTTAAGATCTCTTTTATCTGATTGGATTTTTAAGACTATGTAAAACTTTTATGATTTCTATAGTAACTGCGTGTGGATGGAGGCTTGGAATTTTTGCATCAGAGCATAATTGTTAAGTTTTTCATTTTGATGGTGGGCTTTTGATTAAAAGTAATATATACATCTTTTACATAGTTTATTACTTATTGTATTAAACAGTAAAATATTGTATGGATATATATTATATTTCTATTAATACAATGGTTACATTTTGGAACTATAATAACCAACATATAAAAAAATAAAACTACATTATGACTTAATTGCTTTACCTAATATACCATTTACATTATTATCGCATAATTCACCAATAAATGTTTGTGGAATATCTTTTCCAAAATAAACTTTTGTATTTTTTGATAAAGACTCATATTTCTTTAACTCAATATATTCTTTGGTAAACAAGACTTTATTTACTTCTGCTTGCTGTTTTATTTTATAAAATTCTGCATCAGCTTGAGCTTTTTCTCTTGCTAAATGCATTTCATCCTCAATTTGAGATATACGTTGAAGCGATTCTTTTTCCATAATTTTTTGTTCATATTGAATTTTTGCAACTTGTGCTACTTTTTCAGCTTCAATTATGGCACGTTTTCTCTCAGTTTCTGCATCTTTTTCAACCACCTAAAATAAAATATTTTTCAATCTAAACGAGGATATGATATTACTAGTTTATGTAGACTTGAAAGTTTTTAGTATAAGTATGAAATTTACCTTTTGATGTTCAATTGAAATTAAGAGTTTTGTTTTTTCACCTTCCATTAGTTCATAATTCTTTCTAATTGGTTCAGGTATTTTTGGTTTTGTCACTCTAACTGCTTGTATTGTTAATCCGGCTGCCATTTCTAGCAGATCTCTTTGTAATGCCTCAAAACAACCTCAGTTATTCTATTTTTTATAAAAAATAATTGTTTATGTACCTGTTTCAAATTTTCATCTATCTGATCAAATAAATCAATATATACTTCATGTAATGTATGTATACTGCAGAATTGATTTAATTCATGATGTATTTTATTAAAAATCAATGCCTTATCATAATCTGCAGTATAATTTCTTACAATATCCATCACTGTATTAAAATTGATTAAATTTCATACAAAAGTATATATATGATATGTATGTTTGTTGACCTACCACTGTTAACATTTAAATAATTCACAACTTCAATTCGATCAAAATATATCATTACACCCCCACTGGTTCCACAAGGTACATTTGTTACTTCATCTGTTTGTAGAGTTACCTGAAAACAATTTGTTGTATATGTGTTCCAACATTTAATATTTAGTTGTACCTGAACACTTTTGTAGGATGTAATAAGTGGAATCATCATATGATAGCCAGGGTAACTTAAGCTAGGCAATAGAGCACCACCCTAAATAAAAATATAATTGTTATTAATTGTGTATTATGAAAGTACAAGTTTAAACTCACTCTAAAATATATACCAACATGTCCTTCTTCAATTCTATGTAGAGAGTAGTTTGAAATTAAAAATATTGTTGTTAAAACGCCGCCAATAATAGCGTGTTCTAATAAAGAAGCATAATTTACAAGTGGCATTTTAATTAATTTTCAATTAATACGGATTTTGTAATTTTTTTAAAATAATTGCGGATATGTTAACTGGCAATGAAACTATACAAATATATATATGTAATCACCGTTTATATTATATCCATGGTAACTTTAATACTAAATACAAATATGTATAATTATATGTATGACTATAAATTTTACTTAACTTTTAGTAATACTCAATATCCAAAATAAAATTCAACACAATAATATAAGGTTATTTGTCAAGAGGCAACAATTCAAAATGACAACACTAAATTTGATTTAATGTCATCAATGAAAGATCATAGAGTAAATATATTACTATGGTGAAAGATTCAAGAAGTATTATATATTAGTGCAAAATTTATTTTGATTTTAAATTTTAATAGTTCAGCGGTACTCTATGGAACATGATTTTAAGATTATTTTATTTTTTTCAAATTTGATGACATATTTTCATTTTGTTTTGTTTTTATACACTTTTATATATTTAAAAAAGTAACTATAATGTATAAAATATTAATTCTTTAAAATTAATTTTAGTAACTGCTATTGACACTGGAATTTTGGAATTTGGAATTTGAAATTTTTATGTTTATTTATAAATATCAACAGAATTCAAAGTTATCAAAAATCAGTTATTTTTAAAGATCATAATGTTATAAATATTAAGGATAGTTTATGATAATTTCGATTTTATTTTTTATTATTTGAGTCATATGCGCAAACGCGTCACGAAAGTCATATGTTGGATCGAAAACTGTTTTTCCGAGAAGTTCAAGTTAAAATTTTGTTTGTTTTGACCTTTTTCATGGTGTTATCGGTACTAGCGATCTTCATATTATAGTAAATTGTGGAAAATATTGTTTAAGTTAGATGATATTTCAAATAATACATAATTTGCCATAATGGATCAAAATCAAGAAGGTCTTATGGAAAGACAAGGCAGGTGAGTAAAGATGGTAGAGGTCGCAGTTTTTTGTTTACTTTTTTTTTACCTTAATTGTGTTTTCTAATATGTAGTTAATTAAGTGTGCTTTTTCATTTTGGATGATTTGTCTAATTCTTTTAGTTGTTTAATGCTGACTAGATGTGCAAGCCAAAATTCTTTAGATGAAAGTTCCCAGAAGCATATCTCACAAAGTTGCCAAAGGCAAATATCATATAGAGAGCGACGACCATATAAGAACCTTTTACATACTCAGAAAGCTTTTGAAATTATGAACTCAATGAGAAGGTTAAAGGTTATTAAAAATTATGAACATTTAGTTATATCAGTTTTTTGCAGACAAAAACTTTTATGTGATGTCACATTGGTTGCTAATTCGGTAGAAATTCCAGCACATAAAATGGTTTTGGCAGCGTGTTCCCCTTATTTTTTTGCAATGTTTTCAAGTTTTGAAGAGAGTAGACAGGATCGTATTGTTATACAGGAGGTGGATCATTATGCATTAGAATTATTAGTTGAATATTCTTACACATCTGAAGTACATGTAAATAAATATTTTTATTTCTTTATAAAACAGATATTATTGTGTAATTTGTTTTGAAGGTTACCGAAGAAAATGTTCAAGTTTTATTACCAGCTGCACATTTACTTCAGTTAACTGATGTTAGAGATGCTTGTTGTGATTTTCTCCAGTCTCAGTTACACCCAACAAATTGTTTGGGAATAAGAGCTTTTGCTGATTTACATGGATGTTTGGAATTATTAACTAATGCAGAAAGCTACATAGAGTTGAATTTTCCGTAATTATAATTATTTTAATTAATATCACATCAAATATTTACAAGAAATATTAATTATATATTATTTTAGGGAGGTAGTTGAATGTGAAGAGTTTTTAACATTATCACATCAACAAGTTTCCAAGTTGATTAGCAGTGATAGGCTAACAGTGCCTTCTGAAGAAAAGGTATTTTTAATACTTATTTTTAGTATATTATTATTGTTATGGTTTTAATAGGTTTTTGAATGTGTAATAGCTTGGGTACATCATGATGTTGAAAATCGCCAAAAACATCTTGCCTCATTGATGGAACATGTTAGGCTTCCTTTAATGTCTCAAGATTATTTGGTACAGAGAGTAGAAGAAGAGCCTCTTTTAAAAGTTGATTTGAAATGTAAAGATTATTATATTGAAGCCTTGAAATTTCATTTGTTAAAAGGTGACACAAAAATTAGTATTAGAACACCAAGGTCTGTTTTGAGTTATATTTAAAAATGTTACAATAAAATGTGGTGTTTATAGGACAAAACCAAGACAACCAGTGGGATTACCAAAAGTGCTTTTGGTGGTGGGAGGACAAGCACCAAAGGCCATTAGAAGTGTGGAATGTTATGACTTTAAGGAGGAAAGATGGTATCAGGTAGCTGAAATGCCAACAAGAAGATGTAGAGCTGGTTTAGCTGTTATCAGTGGCAAAGTATTTGCTGTAAGTTTTTTAAATTTGTCATTGACAAATTCTAAACATCATTTATTTATCAAAAGGTTGGTGGTTTTAATGGTTCTCTACGGGTTAAAACAGTAGATGTTTATGATGCATCTCATGATCTTTGGACAAGTTCTGAGTGTATGGAAGCTAGAAGATCAACACTTGGTGTAGCAGTGCTAAATAATAATATATATGCTGTTGGGGGATTTGATGGTTCTACTGGACTTAACACAGCAGAGGTTTTTGATTTAGCTACACAGAAATGGAGATCTATCTCACCTATGTCAACTAGGAGAAGCAGTGTTGGTGTTGGTGTATTAAATGGATTGTTATATGCTGTATGCAATATTAAAAAGCCATCCATGTGAGCTATATTATAATATTTTAGGTTGGGGGATATGATGGTGCATCTAGACAGTGTTTAAGCTCTGTTGAATGCTATAATCCAGAAACTGACAGTTGGAAAGCTGTTCCAGATATGTGCTCTAGAAGAAGTGGTGCAGGTATATTCTATAACTGAAGTTGAATCCATGAATAAGTTATTAAATATAATATTTTAGGTGTTGGAGTTTTGGATGGCATTTTGTATGCAGTTGGTGGTCATGATGGTCCTCTAGTTAGAAAATCAGTTGAGGCATATGATCCTATCAAAGAGCAGGTATGAAACTTGAATTACTGTTATTGAACTATTCTAATTAATTCACCTCAATACATTTCAATGGTGACTTTTAGTGGGTACCAATAAGTGACATGGCATTATGCCGTCGTAACGCCGGCGTTGTGGCACTAAATGGATTGTTATATGTGGTAGGAGGTGATGATGGCTGTAGCAATTTACCTTCAGTTGAAGTATACAATCCAAAAACCGATTCTTGGTCTATGTTGCCTAGTTGTATGGGTATCGGCCGTAGCTACGCTGGCGTAGCTGTTATCGACAAGCCCATTTGAAAATTAGAGTCTGTTGGCGGCGGGAATATGGGCATTCAGACATCTATTTTAAGCAATAGCAGGTTAAATTAATTAGTACATATTATTGAATAGTAATGTTAATTTATGGAATACTATGTTAGATATGCAAACTGTGAAGAGAGTAGCAGTGCTGAAGGCGCCGTCGGTTACGATATTCGAGCGCCATCTATTTCATCAAGAGATGTTGCCCAAGAAAATCTGTATGAACCCATTTGTAATGAACCTGACGTCAACAGTAATTCCAATGAAAATATATATGAGTCTATTGAGGACATCAGACAACAACAGGAAAGTAAGTATTTAATGCTTTGTATATATGCTTTTTGATTATTACTGAATTAATTTTATTGATCTTGATTAGAATTTATTTATATATGCTAATATATTTTACGAATCACTTATGATTCGGGACGGGACGGAATTAATACACCACTTATGGCCTCGGAACAAAAGAAACTTTATTTTTATCCCTGGTAATTTATACCCACTCGATACAAGTCACAGCGCCCTCTACTAACTTTTCTTCCTCCTTTCTATACTGGCTGGCTCTTGTATCGAGACCAGTCATATATTTAACAATATATATTTCATATATATTATATATTTTATTCTGTGTGTTCATACATCTTGTTAATTTAATTGTACTTTTTTTTCATGTATAAAGTTGTATGCAAATATTGTTACTTTACTTTGGAACTAGCCGATTATTTCTACTCTAGCGTCAATCATATCTTCAGTTAGTAGCTTATAGTTAATGTGAGACACTTAATGTTTTAAAAGGTTCATTTATTTTTGAAAATTAGTATGATGGTCATAATCACCATCATTATAATGGTGTCTTGTACATGAAAATAAGCTTAATCTGAAAATAAAAGATCATGATAAATGTTAAAAGGCGCTCAATTGCTTGGTTTACAAAATCAAGCCGTCGAATCAATCAAAATCACCCCGTGATTGTCATCTTGGGGCTTCAATTTTCGCATCAATTGAATTTTGTAAAGATGTTTCTGTTATACGTTTAGATATAGAGTTTTTGTTGTTTGTAAGTTGGACGCCATTTACCAGTATTTTCGTTTTCCGTTATTTTCAAGATAGTGCTAATGTCCTTGTACAGATGTTGATACATGTACAGATAAAATTAAATTAGTCATAAAGAATAGTATATATAATCTTTAAGTGGCCCCAACACTGTTGTGTTATTTAGCGACTTCTAACACTTAATTTTTTATTAAGTATTTTATATTATAAACCTTTTTTAAAAGACCTTTAGCCCTAGTGACATTTTATCCTAGTACGTTATTGTCGGCGAGTCAAATTCTTAGTCCGCTGGGTCTTTAAACGTTTTGATTCAAGTGAAGGGATTGTTACCTTACCTAAGTGTCGAATACAATTTTCGAGTCTGTTTTTGTAGAGCAAGTGCAAGGAACTCAACGTTGTATTGTTTCTAATAAGTCGTTATTTTCCGCAAAATAATACAGTTTTAAAGTCAAATAAAAGTATATGTTGTTTTAAATCCTTCACATATCATAACTTATATTGCGTTGAATGTATAGTATGTAGAGTGTGGAGTACATGTTATTTTGAACATAGTTCAATTTCAATTCAATATTAAATTGTAATCTAGATATTTCATTTATTTTTTCGGTATGTAAATATTTGTTCATTGCTTTAAAAGTTAATCATTTGCAGATTTACGTTTACAGCCACCGAATATTTCAAATGCTTCAGTACATGATATGTCTGAACCTATATATGATCCAAATCTGCCTAGTTGTAGTACGAGTACTTATGGACGAATTGGTAACGCCTATGGCCGTATCGACATTATCGGTCATGGTATCGGAAGAATTGAGCGACACCTTTCTTCTTCATGTGGTAGCATTAACAGTAATCACTATGCCATTGAAAGTCTTTATGGAACATCGGATCGAACAGGTAATTCAATTACAAGTATTATCAAATCATTTTTATTTAATTTTTTACTAAAAATTTTATTTTGAACTATTTATTTTTTATCTTATATTGTACTTAATTGTGATGTTTATCTTTTTTTGATCTTTTTTTAAGAAATTGACAGGTGTTTCAGGTAGAATAAGCAAAGTATCTGTACAGTGGTTACTGGCCAATAAATGGTTACCGTTGTGGATTGCCAACACTGAAACTGGGAAAGATTATCGAATAATCGATTTTCTGATAGCTCAGGGATTGGAACAGATGGAGGAAACTGAAGGTGAAAATGAACAGTCAACTAGTGAAGATTCTACTTCGAAGGATCCCTTAGACCCACCAGCCGCTAATTAAAAACCGTTTAAAGTTGACAGGAACAGTTTTAAACATCCAAAAGTATTTTTATATGTTAGATTAGATTTAATTCGATGTAGGAAAATTTTTAAGTCCTATGGTTGTGTCTTTCCACTATCAAGATAGTGATATAATGGCGATATTTTTAAGTTTTCTAAGTTTTGTTAATTGATATGCGGTATGAAATGAGATGGAAACATACAACGGCGATTGTGCCAAACTAGTCTTGATTCTTGATCTGAACATTTTCTTGTTGTTGATCTGACTTGTTTTTTTAAATTACCTCATTCACTTTTTCAAGAGCTATTCTGATTCATTAATTAGATTATTTTTTCAGTATAGCAGTTTTATCAATATACAGCTGTTTATTTTTCAGTTTTACCATTTTTTTGTAATAGATAGATACTGATGTAGTTAGATTTTACCGATATTATTGTATTATGTGATGAATTTCAAAAGTATTTTTAGGTAAATTTAAAATTGTGATGATAATTTTAGTTATAAACGTTTTTATTGAATGACAATATTAAACATGATTAGAAGAAACATGGAACAGATGCATTGCAATTTAAATGTGCATATGACAATAGATGAAGCCATTGGTTTTTTAAATTTCACGCTCTCATAATGTTACCAGATTTGATCAAGTTTTATGCACGCTATTTTTGTATATTCTCAAATATGAATGTGATTTTAGAAGTTAGATTATAATCGTACAAAATATTTTTTTTAAGATTGTGACTTTGTTTCACATCTCACGAAACACTTGATCTGTAGGCTTTAGATCTGTTGCATAGTCTTAAGTTTATTTATATATATATCGAATTATTTACCAAATAAATATCTTTATGAAGTTATTCAGTGTTTCTATTTTTTAATAAAATTTTAGTTTTTAATAAAGGAAATATTAATTTGAAAAATTCTGGGTTTAATTTTTTATTACTCATATATTTCATATTAGTGTCATATTGCATTTCATATAAATTGGGTTCGCGGAGTAAATTCGGAAATAACATTATCGAATTTTACTTGTGTTTTACACAATATACATTGATGGGTAAAAATATTACATATCTGTTAAAACAGTTGGTTTTTATTAATCTAGCATTGTTTCATCTTTAGTATTAAGTTAGTTATTAATGTGGTTTCTTGGGTATAAGTTTTTATATATATTTTTATGTATATAAGTACCTATTCATAAATGGCATTGTTAGTACATTCTGCGTCAGTTCTGAGTTTTCTCTTCATAATAATAGATCTTGTAAATTTGGTATCAAACTCACTGAACTGAACATGACCTGAACAAAAATATGTATTTTATTATTATTCGGGAATAATTAAATAAAATTCTACATGGTACTACTAAATCAAGATATTTGCATTATCAGGAAGGAAGGAAGTTGTAATTAGAGTTAGAGGGGGAATCATCTGCCATGTATCGATGTTACTTCAAAAGAATATGTTTAACTTGCCACTTTTCGTTTTGTCAATAAAATGTAGTTTAAGGCATGCTCTAATATAACTAGGACATTTTGTAACAAAAATTACAAACAGTTGTTATGTAATAGAAAACTGTTTCTTATAAGAATTGGAAGTATATAATATTTGACGTAATACATGAAAGGATCATATATATATATATATATATATATATATATATATATATATATATATATATATATATATATATATATATATATATATATATATATATATATATATATATATATATATATATATATATATATATATATATATATAATAAGTAAAATGTTTGGAAATATTATATGATCGGATATTACATGATCGAGATTCTTTATGATTAATTTTTTTTATTGTCCTATTGAAAAAATACATCTTGTACATATTGAACATACATTTCTATGAATATATAATAACACAATTATAATATTGATTCATAGTGAAATATTTAAGACAATTATTAAATTATAATATGAAAGTCTATTTACAATGACTATACATATTCAGTCAGTCAGTAATATACATTTTTTTTTCGTGTAGGTGTATGTATTTTAATAAGCAGTTTCAACAAGCATATCAAAATTCTCTTCAAGTTGCTCAGAAGCAGCTAATGCCATTTGGCCAAGCTGACCCTCAGGTTGGCTCACTGGTTCATTTTTAAGAATTTCCACAGCTTGTTTTAATATATTTATAGATTCTCTTAATCTCCTTTTAAAGTCATCTTTACTGATGGCGTCATATTGATATTGGTGTCTGGCGTGCATCATTATTGGCCCATGAAGTTCATAGAGTGTTATTCCTAATATATACAATTGAAGTATACATAATGAAACATCAATTTACAAGCTATAATATATGCATACCTCTAATTCTGGACATGCCTGGTTCAATGACATCCAAAACTTCTAACAGTTGATAACATAGCTCGATTTTTCGTTCTAACACTACGTCAGGTAATTCCCCCAGAGTGTAACCTTCGGCTTTTCCATATAGTTGTATTAAAGCACTCCTCAGTATTGTCATGTATGCATGTTTTGGATGTAGGACAGACCTATAAGAAAACGTTAAGGAACTAGTTTACGAAACAAATCTGAAAACCATATACTTGTATTTTCTGAAGATATGTTCTCTCTGTTGGATACCTTCATGACCTCCTATATATTCCACTTGGTCAATTTCATTTTGAATTGCGGCAAATACTTTCTTTATTGCACCGCCATGCGTCTTATATTCACAGTGTGTACAATTCCATTCACATAAGTCAACTAGAAGGAAACATTATATTAAATATTATTAATTAATCAATAATAGATTATATTAGATTAGCATAATATAAAAATGAATATACTGTAGGCGTAAGAATTGTGGTGTTGTTCTTTGTCAATTCCTTTCGCCAGGCTAAAGTGCTAATATAACGGGTTGGTAACTCTTGATGATTTAACAGCGATAATGCGTCTTCTGACTGATCCATCAACAGTTTCTATTTCCCTGATTTAGAACAGTCTATATCTGCTTTTTCCTTAATTTCAGTGTTTTCAATTTTTTGGGGAGATTAGAACTAAATTAAAAACAGTTTTAAAACCCATTCTAGAAACTAGATTCAAAAACTGTTTCGAAGACTTGAAAAAAGACTTGTCTTTTCAATTTTAGTATTTGTGTCTTTATTGAGTGTTACTTATTACAAAACTAGTTAACATTAATTGTGTTATTAATGATTCTAGAGAACATGCATTTATTAAAATGTTTAAAATGTATGATGCTTATAAAAATAATATGGTTAAACGTTTTGTTTAATATCGGTTAATAGAATTAAAACATGTTTTTGTGAGCAAGTAAAAATATAATAAATTACCTAAAGGATCTGACGCTACTATAACACCGTTATCGCATCTTTGACATTTCAGACTGCTTAGATGTGTGTCTAGCTCAGTTTTATCAGAACATCTGGGACAGGTGCACTCGAAGAATTTGCTTTCTCTCAAAAATTCTCTTCTCACTAATGTAGGCCAGAAGGAATAGGTATAGCTACTATATAATTCACCTCCCTTAGGTATATCGGTTGCTGCTCGTACTGTAACTCTAACGAAAGATAGATCATGTACAATTAATTCATTTGAAAAGAGTATAAAATAATTGTTTATATAAGTATAAGTAATAATATATCTTCTTAATCATTTTATATCAATCAATACTGGCGCAGTCTGCAGGGTTATCCTGTGGAGACTACACTAGTGTTCTACATTGGAATAGGATAACAGAGAAATAACTTACAAACAATCAGTCAAATTTCCATTTCCTTGACAATCAACTGCATGGTGAATATTTGATATACAATTGTGAGACATAATTGCTAATTTAGGATATAAACATCTGATCATATAACAATTCGGCGTTCTTGCTTCAAAAGCGTTGATTTCTAATATACCGCATACCTTAAATAGATTCATTATTATTATGTTAACCAATTAATTAATATATTCAGTAGTCTTACGGTATGGATTAATTCTTCGGAAAATCTATCTAGTTTACAAGGCCCTCTTAGATATTCGACTATATTATGTTGATTGAATTCCCAAATTGGTTTTGATTTCCTTTTCTCATTGTGGGCTTCCATTTTCGATATTTCAGTTTCCCATCGTTTTGTATCTCGTTCTTTTTGTAACAATACCCTAAAATCTTTTTTGCAGAAACAAATGATAACTTTGAAAGAGACATTTACCTTAGTGGAGTAATACACTCATATTGAAGGCAAACGTCAGCAGGATCTTCTACAGCCTGGAATTTGACTTTAGAAGAAGAAAACACTGCGCATTCATTGTCTTTGTGTACTGCTAGTACTTCACATTCTGGACTGCATACTGGCCAAGAACATTTTGAGCATAGGTATGTACAATCAACGGGATTGTGACAACCTAAGCATAGACAATGGGTATCTGGAACCAATCATTTTATTAGGAGTTATTTTTGCTTTGCTAAATTTATGATAACTTTTCAAAACACATAAACATGTTTTCATAATATTTCAGAAATAGACATTAACGTACATGTTGATGAATCGGATGACTAATAATGTGCAGTTTATATACATTGTTTCGTTAACTGCTCCAATTATTTTGTTTTAATACAATTTTCTGGTTTATTTTTGTTTGGTTAATTGATTTGTTTTATTATGTATTTTATTAATTACATTATTTTAATTAAATTCCAGTTAGAGAAATATAAAGATTAAGTGTAGCGTGATTTTTGTTTTCGTGTAATTTGCTTACCTGATTTTGGTCCATACGCAAATGGAGTTTCTGCGAAGATAATCTCTCCTGCTTTTAAATCTCGACTTGCCACTGAGTATCGCCCCACAGTATCGCTGGTTTCAATTTTGAATAAATCCTGATAAAACACATATTCGATCGCATCCCCTTCACCTTTTATTGACAATACTCACTTGTTGACTCATTTCAATTACTCTACGTAGTGCACTGTGAATTAATAATTTTATATTGTTACCGAATAGAGAATGTTTTGTCAGACTAATAGAACCTTTCAGCTTTTAACCTTTTCGACAAACTGAAAACTATGTTGTTTATGAAACGGGATCTGTTATTCGGTTAGGTATTTAATTTATATTTAGAACAACGATATAAATAGAACGGTGGATATTTAGGCATCTTTCTATATCGTGGGTATAGTGTTGTTGTTTCTATTTTTTAATTTCGTTGATTGACACTCATTAAGAAGCAACAGCTGAAACAGAAGCAAACCTGATATTGTGAAGTATTAACGCTGATATTTCGTGTCCGAGCAGAAGTACCACATATTATTATTTGTTTGTAATTCATGAAGCTTACGAATTGGCAAATGACTAATACAGAGATACTCTCAGAATGTATTCTTTTTCCAGTAAGATTGCCAGAATGATAGATCTCAAATTATACTTTAAAACTGCGTAACGTGAGTTCTAAGATTTACTATACTTATTTTTTCTCTTTAAAAAGGCATTTATTGAGAAAAATACAACTTTTTCTCGTCATTCGATACTGTCCCGATAGAATGATGTTGTTTTGGTTGAACAATCATCGATACATTTTCGCACTTTTTCAGTATTTCTAAACATATATACATTTTCCAATGTGTGGTCAAATGTTGTTATAGAAGAGGATAATTTCTGTTTCGGTCTGGTACTCGCCATGCTGGCTTTTTTTGCAAACAATACGTCGGTCAATTTGTTCAATTGACGTCGGCAGACATCTGTAGTAACAGTAATTCGGTTTCAGCAACTCATGACTTTTTGCGTTTGGAATTCTCGTAGCAGAACAGATTTTAATCAGTCACAATACGTTATAGAAAACTATTTTTGCGTGCCAATCAATGAAACCTCTATGTTGAAATTGTTTGAAAAGGCATTTTCAGTGAATTTGCATGGCGCTCCTTTTTATTCTTTCTTATAGAGAAATATCAAAACCAACGAATTTTACAGTTAGGTTAGTTTGTTTAACAGTTGTTTCCATTTATACTTCGTATATTCACCGATACATACAGCTGATAAAAAATACATGTAAGCACCTAATATATCTTAATCTAGTTAGTCAAACGGCAACATAAACGACACTGAGTCCATTTTCTAGACATTTTATTCGTTACACCATTAAAACACATGACCCCGTTTCTTCGAATATAGTGCAGTAACAGTCGCGTGAGATAACGTATAAACATACTGAGCAGGCGCAATACGTTGTAATTTACTTAGATGTAAGACTGTTGTGATACTAAACAGATACATTTCAAGAAAACGTACTGAATTTTCTGAGAATTTACATACACATATTTCTTATTGAGGTAAAATGTTGGATTGTTTCTTCCATGGTTTGAAACATTCAGTGAAATAGGATGAAAAAATAACACTTATATATATGATATCTGGTCCCGTTTTCTGGATTAAATTAAATTAAATTAAAATTAAATAAAAGTTCAACAAATCATTAAAATCAGTCAAAGTTAAAATTAATAAAGAGGTATCAAGCAACAGGCTTAGGAGATTGAATTGTCAAATCAACCAAATTGTAGGCGGGACATCGAAATCTTCAGGTCATTAAATGTCCCTTGGCTGTGTTAAATGTATGACTAATGATCGTTTTTCTCTTGTTCCAAAGCCATAAGTGATGTTATTAATTCCGCCCAATCCCGAATCAAAGGCGTTTCGTAACAGGTTATGGGCCCAGATCTCTCAATATAAATAGGAAGAAGCAGGATGCTGAGAACCGAGTTTGCAGGGTATGGAGTATCAATGAAACCCTAGAAAATTAGAAACATGAGGTCTAGAAACAAGTTAATTCAAAAGTTCCCGGCCTGACACATTGATTGCGCTACTAGAATTAAATTCATATATTTTTTTAGTTAGCCCTAACTCTCAAAAGATGCGTTTATAAATTTGACAGCTGTCGGATCATTAGTTTGTGAATTATAGCATTTTGAGTGAAGCAACTTTTGTTATTGTGAAAAAATGGATAAAAAGGGATTTCGAGTTTTGATAAAATATTGCATTTTGAAGGGAAGTTTGAAGCAAAACTTGGCTTGATGCCGAATTTCCGGAAACTGCCCCAGGAAAATCAACCCTCAAGGATTGGTATGCTAAGTTTAGACGTTGTGAAATGAGCACTGAAGACGGTGAACGCAGTGGACGCCCAAAAGAGCTTGTTATCGATGAAAACATTTAAAAAATCAACAAAATGATTTTGAATTACCGTAAATTGAAATGAAATGAAATAGCAGATACTCTAAAGATATCAACTGAACGTGTACATCATATCATTCACGAATATTTGGGTATGAGAAAGCTCTGTGCAAAGTAGGTGCCGTGCGAACTCACTTTTGACCAAAAACAATGGCGAGTTGATGATTCGGAGCAGTGTTTGAAGATGATCAAGCGTAATAAACCCGAATTTTTGCGTCGACATATGACAATGGATGAAACGTGGATCCATCATTTCACTCCGAAGTCCATTCGACAGTCATCCGAGTGGACTGCACACGATGAACCCGCTCCAAAGCGTGGGAAAACGCAACAATCAGCTGGCAAGGTTATTATTAGGTTATATTTCATTGACTACCTTGAAAGGGAAGGACCATCAACAGCGACTATTACATGAATTACATGAAACTGAGGCCTAATTTGAATCATACCGGAAAAATACCTTGGTGATCGCGTATTTGACATCTTTTGGAGATTATATAAAATATGTCGATTATGTTTGAGTAAAATAGTATAAATAATATAAATATAATAAAATAAAGAAATGCACCCGCTTTATAGTATAAGTTACGCCATCTATTGTAAGATATGTGAAAAATATTATATATATGTACATAAGTAAACAAAATCGTAAACCAAGATATTCACTGTACATACATTTATTTATAGGATTAATGTTAACTAATAAATTAATGTTAAAATACGTTCAAAAACTGGCGACAAGATATATGATTTTTTATTTATAGATTGATACTATTTTTACATTATATTTTTACTTGTATATGTACCGCCTAGTTTCAAAAATAACTTTTTATTTGATATTATGGACCCATTCAATAACAAGAAAAACAAAAACAATGTTATAAAATTATACAATAAATGTTATGGTGAAAAAATTATTCAAAACATTATTTCCATCTGTTATAGTTTTTTTAATTTGTTAATAAATACGTAATTGTTTTAATTGTATCGACGTTTTTAATATACTAAAATAAAAACATTAAATTTGAGGAATTGCGATAATTTTTTCGTTATGTTTGAATTTATTATGTAAAGTTATTAACTGAGTGTGGCGCTTCAGGCTATTTTGATTTATCTATTATTTTATAATTTATCTGTTCCATTATGTTCCTTATTCTTGTTGTAATTATTTAAAAGGGGTAATTTTGATCTTATTTTTGCATTACAAGGCTTATTGCTATCTATTACAAAATCCTATATGGAATTTTTTAAATGGCTATTGTCAATAATATCATGTCCTGTATATTATCAATACATCGGTGTCGAAGGTGAATAGAAGGTGAATTAATATAATAAAGTTCACAGTTATTCATCATATCAGTATTCATTATATCAGTATCAGTATTCAGGCACTGATGTCAAAGTACCATGGTGAGTTGTACAATTGAGCAAAAACGAATATATACTGTATCATATATTTTTGAGAGAAAATATTTATAAGAAAAGCTAATTCATTCTTTAAAAAGATAATAGTTTACTCTTAAGAGCGTAAATAAAATCTATTTTTTTTAATTGAAGTGTATTTTAAACAAATTAAATTGTAATGAAATAACCAATAAGTTGAATAAATATTTACAATTTTCAAGTATGTGTTTGAAGAATGGTTTGTTCAGGTTTGCAAATTGTTGCCATGGAACTATAGTTAATTGTGGGAGTCGTACATTCTCGGTAGAAAATTTAGAACATGAAGGCGCATTCTCAGCATTCAAACTTATTTCGACTGGAGTTCCGCATGGTACTGTTTTGGGATCACTCCTACATGTACTAAATGAAATTATTGATATCCTAACAATAAGATAAATCTATCTAAGATAGTCTATGGGTTGTCGGTCGAGCCAATGCGACGTTTCCTTGATGCGGCTTTATTAATGGGTGTCAAGTGGTTTTTGGGTTTTTAACATAATGCAATATTTACAATAGCCTAAACTAATAACCTATATTCTACTCCAAAGACATACTTACAATCTTAATCAAAATATCCCTATACAACTCCTAAAGAATCAAACGTTTATACTAGTATTGGGAACTATAGACTGAAATTGACTATCGACTGTTTAGAAATTGACTATTTTTTACTATCGACTGTTTCAGTGGTGTATTTTTAGTTACTATTTTTGGTTATACTAGTTTCATTCGACTGATTTTCAATATTCTGGCTCTGTCGTCCTAGCCGCGACCTTGACAAAAATGTATCCAATTTATTTATATGTAATATATATATATATATATATATATATATATATATATATATATATATATATATATATATATCGGTTTATGAATTTTAATAGTTTGCTTGTAAATAACAATATATTGTTTACTAATATAGCAGCATTTTGGAACGATGTTTTTAAGATTGTTAATGTAATAGGGTAGGAAGATTATAATGGTTAATGATAAATACCAAAATACTTTTGACTGTTTTTATGGCAATAATAGGTAATACTTCGATTACTTTCTCGATTTAAATATTTCCGTTCAATAATAAATAAAGCATTTACTTTATTTAAAAAAGCTCTAGTATTTTTTTATTGTTCTGGCCTAAAAACCAGGCGGTGGAATGCATGATGCATACCTGGTCGCGGAGACTTGCCCTGGAGTGACAAGTTGGACCGGGTTATGTGGGACTGCCTCTGGGCTTACCAATACACTAAACCGAAACCGCCTCACAGTTGACCCCTGTGGATCACTACTACTACTGCATTAAATTTGGGGATATGGCACCCGCTGATCGGGCAGCCGTTATTGGGCACGAGGGCCCGGCGATTCTATTGATTCGCGAACCCGAGTTAACACACAACTGGGTACTGTTGTATGGGGGCAAAAGTTATGACTGAAGCGACGGATGAGGTCGTTTCAGCCTGGAAAAGGGGGGAGCGGTGACACGGTGCTAAGCTCCCAGCATGTCGACCAGCTCGCGAACAATCGCGTTTTCAGAAGAACTTGAGCTGAATTGTTGTTTGTGGAATGATTGAGATATGAAGGGCTTGATTTCTGGAGTGTCAGTTTCCCTATGAATTTGATTATTTCTGACAAACCATGGAGCGCTTAATATTATCCTGAGGAGCTTAGTTTGGAAAACTTGAAGCTGTTTGACCTGGTTGGGTGTACCAAACTTGAAGTAGACATTAGATCCGTAGAGGAGTATGGACCGAATTAACATCTTGTAAAATAAGCATTTGATGGAGATTGGAAGTCTGCTAGAAGGGCAGATCAGAGAAGATAGCAGGTTTGCTATCCCCGAACCTTTTTGGATTGCTTTCTGGAGTTGGGAATGCCAACCGAACCGCCAGTCAAAGTGAAGACCTAGGTACGTGACGTTATCCAGCCATGGAATTATTGCGGTGTCGATCTTAAGTTGTGAGACGCGCAATGCGTAACGCTTCTTATGGAAAATGATGGCCTGGGTTTTCAGGGGGTTGATTTGCAACCTCCAGAATTTGAACCATTTGACCGCATGACCGAGCTGCTTCTGTAGACGTTCATGAATTGTAACTTCGAACCTAGCGGCCGTGAAGAAAGCAGTGTCGTCAGCGTAAAACGCGACGTCAATGTGCTCTTTTCTCGGCAGATCTGAAATAAAGAGGTTAAATAAGGCTGGGGCCAGCGGGGAACCTTGAGGTACGCCAGCATCGATTTGTTTAAGACTGGAAAGTGATAGCCTGATCTTGACCTGGAAAGATCTGTCCGAGAGATAGGACTTAGTTAGAGCGGTTAGGTCTTCTGGGAGGCCTAAACGCACGCACTTTGCGATCAATCCGTTGTGCCAGACCTTGTCGAAAGCTTTGGTTAGATCCAGAAGAACTGCTCCAAGCTTTTTGCGTTGGTCAAGAGCATGATGGATGTGTGCGGCGAGACGGGTAGCCTGATGGACGGATGAGTGGTGAGCGCGAAAGCCGAATTGTTCATCTGGAATGATGCTGTTCCTTTGTGAAAGAGTTGAGAGCGTAGAGTATTGCCCTCTCGGCAAGCTTCGAAATGGCGCTGAGAAGGCTGATAGGCCTGTAATCAGATGGAGATGATTTTGCTCCTTTCTTGGGTATAACCGCTATATGTGCGTGTTTCCAAGACGGCGGGAAGTGTTGCAGCCTCATGATGGAGTTAACGATGTTTGCCAGTTCTGCGAGCTGCTTATGCGGGAGCTTTTTTAACTGGGTAATCGATATTCCATCAAAACCTGGAGATTTTTTTGTTTGAAGTTTGCCGATCATAGTCTGTAGAGACTGTGGAGACACGAAATGGTTGAGAAGAAAGGCTGGGGTTACTGGTCTTTTGACGGAGTTGGATTCGCTGATGACAGTGTCAATGTCTTTAGCTTTAGTATTCTGTGCGGGTGGGAGGCATTTCATTTGAGCTTCGTAGGTCTCAGCAAGGAGCTCGACTTTTTCTTGGTCAGTGACTGCGAAATTTCCTGTAACCGTAGACTTCAGGGGGGGATGATATTGTGCGTCTTCCCCACGAGGCATTTGGAGACACGCCAGAAGGAAGGAGGGCATCCAGCCTTTGGTCCGCGAGAAATGAGTTCCATTTCATTGCTCGCCAAGTCGAGACGGCCGCCCTTACCCTTTTGCATGCTCTGTTCGCCTCCCTCTTGTCTGCAGCATCAAGGGTGAATTGAGCTAATCTGCATAAACCGTTTTTGATGCGAATTTCACGTTTAAGAGAAGCGGGAAGGTTGTTTTTCCACAGCTGGGGTTGTGATGAAATTTTGACTGTGGCAGATTCGTGAGCAGACTGAATATCGCGAGTTAGCTAGAGTATGGCTTCCTCGAGCTGTTCTGGTGTGTTAATTTTCGGAATTGGATCGGATTTCAGGAGAAGAGATTGCTAGTTTTCCAGTCGGTTTTTTTCCTGAATCTTGTTAGTGGGACTTGAGTGGTGGCGCAGTTTCCGAGTTTGAGAAGGACCGGACGATGATCAGAGTCTAGTTCGTCAAGGACTCGAACTTCGGAACGGCGATTTACGTCTTGAAGAATAAAGAAATCAAGGATTCTTGCTGCGCCTTGAGATACTGTACTAGGGTGATGGGTGAGTTCATCTGGCAAGGCAAGACCGTAGCCCAGATCTGCACTTAGATCTACGATGGCGTTACCTGCGGGTTTCGCTATGGAACACCCCCAGATGGGGTGGTGGGCGTTGAAGTCGCCACCTATTAATTTTGGAAATTTTCCTTCGACGAGCGATCGGTATTCGGCATAGGTGAATGCAGAAGATTTCCTGTACGGGGATGTAATCACGAAGGGACGTTCTTGGATATCGATTATAATGGAGGTTGTTTCGAAGTTGTTTACTGATAACGATGGAAGGAGCTCGTGTTTGACTCCTTTTCTGACGAGAATAGCGGTTCCACCGCCTCGACCCGGAGTTCTATCGTTTCTGTAGACAAAAAAGTGTTCGAAAGAGAGACGACGCGAAGGTTTCAGGAAAGTTTCCTGGATGAGAACGATGTCGACGTCATAGAATGTCATGACGTGTTCCAATTCCGCTTGCTTTCCGCGTAAGCTGTTTGCATTCCATGTCATCAGTATAACAGATTTCGGAACAGCCATTTCGAAGAATTAAAAGGCTACTGGAAGTTAAAGAAACAGGTAAATGTTGCTTAGGCGGCGACATTTGGAAAAAGACGAGCAAGTTGGTGAGCCAAGGCGATCACTCAGGGTAGGAAAGCCTGTGGGTCAGTAAACGCCTGCATTGAGGAGTTAAGGTGTGGTGTATTGGTTGGAGCAGGAGTTTGAGTTGGAGCAGGCTGGGTGGCGCTGGCTAATTTTTGAGCGAACTTCCTGCCACCTTGGTTACTCCATGCAGAACCTTGTGGAGGCCTGGATTCTGTCGGAATTTTTGGTTTTCTTGGAGCAGGACGGCAGCTGCAACCGGTGAAGTTTGCGGTATGAATTTCACCGCAATTGCTGCACTTTGGAGGTGCTTCTGGGATTTTGGTACAGGATCTAGTGTCGTGATGCCCGGCACATTTGACGCACCGTGGGGGGGGGGCTCGGCAATACGAGCTGGAGTGCCCGAAAAGCTGCCAGTTGAAGCTGCCACTGCACTGCCTGGCCGTTTCCCCTCTGGACCTCGACCTTCACTATGATGACGCCGAGTTTGGTCATATATATGATCTGTCGCTCTTCGCGAGGGACAACTACTTGAACAATTGGTAGCTCTATCCCGGATTTTAATTTCCATGTTTGCACGAATTTGGGATGGAAGCCTTGATCAAAGAGAAGTTCACGTACCTCGTCAATGCAGAGTGATTCTGGGATATTTCTTATTGTTACCCGGAATGCTCTCTCCTCCGGATGACAGAAGGAATGGTAAGGGTAATTCCTTTCCTCGAGCAGGGTAGTGAGTTTACGGTAATCGTCGCTTGTGGCGACAAATAAGAAAATGTCCTCCTTTTTGTTTCGGGTTATAATATCTATTGATTGTGCCTTAGTAATTCTAATGAGCTCCATGAACCTCTTCTTGTCACGGAGCACTATAGGCGGAATTTTTTCCTTTGGGGGAGTTTGAGAAACAGTCGCCGAAACGGTTGGCACTATTTTTGCTGTGGAGGTTAGGATTTGTTTAGTGGCCTGGCTACTTACCTGCGCAGGCTGGGTTGGTCTTGTGGTAACTTGTTTCGGTAGTGGCTGTGGGGCCGTCCTGGTGGTCGGCTTGTTTTGCACTGGTCTGGTGGCAAATTTTGTAATCGAAGGCTGTACGTTAGCCTTGGCTTTCGATTGGGTAGATTGAGTGGCCGGCTTGGCTACCGGATTGGGTTGTGATTTGGGAGCCTGTTTTTCCTTCTTGCCGGCCTTCGGCAGCTGGCTTTCCTGAGGTGGAGTGATGGGCCCTCTCTTCCTTTTTTCCACCAAGGTGAAACCGTCGTCTAGGTCTTCAGTTTGGTCTGACCGTTGTGCCGGTTTAGCTGGTGTCTGGGTCTGGGTTTCTGTGGCAGCGGGAGTCTTTCTTTCCATGGCATCTTTTTAATACTTCATGAAGTCTGTCATCGCAGCTGTGAGAGTTTTGATTTCTTCTTTGAGATCTTCGGAAGCCTTTTCGCTCTTTTTCAGCTTTTCCGTTTGTTTGTTCAGGGCGTCTGTTTGTGCTTTCGCAAATATTTTAACTTCATCTATCTGCTTTCGCAGGTCTTCATTTTATCTTCTTAAATCTATTATGAGCACTTCTCGGCTATCTTCGGAAGATGGTCCATTTGAGTTAGGAAAACTGGGATTATGCCCAGGAGGCGACGTCGGCTCTGACGTACATGACGCCATTGCCTTGTCTGTAAATGCGCCTTTTCGGCGCTTACAGACGCTTTTTTTTGACGTAGGCACTGGTGGAAACGTGATAACGGATCGACCGTCTTAGAGAGAGTTTCGGGTAATTCTCGGAAGCGCAGGTAGGTTCGGCGGACCGGACACGACCGTTCTCTTCGGGAGCTAGCACGGAACTGCTCTAGTAGTTATTGTGCGATCATTTCTAGTTATGTCATGAATTAGTTTTTTTTGATTAGGTATATGTTCAATTTTTATTTAGTATTTATGGTTATTGTACATCTTTAATTTTTAGGTATTATTTAAGTTTTATTGTATTGTCTATATTTATTATAGTATATTATTTGAAAATAGCAATTAACATATTAAAGTATGATAAAACATTTGTGGGGTATTATTCCATTCCATAGAAAAATTCCATTTTTTTACGGATCCACAGAACATTTAAAAATAAAAGTTATTCTACTTAAAAATTAAATTATAAATTGTATATTATGTATAATTATAATAATAGTATTCAGTAATTTTCTTTTTCTTTTCTTTTTTAAAATTAATACGTGAAGGAATATGTTCATCTCCGTCTTGCTTATTCTACCATTGAAAAATATAAGCACACATTATTATTATTATAACATATTAATTATACACATTATACATATTATAACATATTAACTGCTCCAAGCAATTATCTCCGTCCTTTCCTCTCTCACAATTTATACAGAAAAGGTTTCATACATCTTCATCTGATATCATGAATTGAACAAAACTGTCGAACCGTGCATTTGACTGAATATAGTAATTACTATTTTTAGTCGCTAGTTTTTTGACTATCGACGGTTTCGACTATTTTGCGACTATCGATAGATCGTAAATCTAACAGTATATATCTATTATTTATCATGTTTTTAATTGCATTCGACTCCATCAAATAATTTATATTAAGGCAAATTAAAGTACGTTTCTTTGCTGATGAGATTGTTATCTATCATACTTATCAGGACCACAAGATGAGTTGGGATTTACTTCAGAAATGCCCTGATACTCTTCCTTCTTCGGCGTAAACAAATTGCCTTAGGTTCTCTCCCGACAAGTCTAACAGCGTACACTACTGCAGGATAAGGAATTGCCTCTGAATAACTGTTCTAAACATCGATGGTAATAGCATTAATAATAAGCCTGATAAATTCCTGGCAATTATATTTGACTCACGCCTCAGCTGGCTGACATTAGCCTAGTTAGGTGCCTTTCCAACTTTCATTGGGGTGCCCATAAAACCACCCTCTTGAATTTTTATGAAGCGCTGATGTTGAGTAAGTTTGATTATGGCTGCCAGTGCTTCATTTCTGTAGTGCCCTCTTATATAAAAAGATTCAGAGAACTCAATCCAAAATACAGCACTAAAGATTGTACTGGGAGCTTTTAATACCAGTCCGATTGACAGGGGATGAATATATGATGGGGAGAATATATAAAGGGTCTTGCCATTACTTTCAGAGAATTTGTAATCAACTTTCATTGGAGATGCCTTCAGTCTATAGACCTATAAGTAGAATATCTTCCTGGCAAAATGACCGTTGATCTATCGATGAGGTTTTTTCCCAAGGATGGTCTCAGTTCTCTTAGCGCCCGCACCCTCTTTAAACAAATCATTTTTGAAAAATATCTTAATCATTTCTTGATCTACATAGAATGAACCTAAGAGTAATGAATACAGGAGAGCTGCATATACTTCAACATTAAAGGAAGAACATTTTATATTGCCCTCTTTGGCAAGCATTTTTACTGCTGAATTTCTGGCCATCTGCAAAGCTCTAAAATACACTCAAAACAGCCTAAAAGTGATCTCGGTGGTAATTGACACTGACTCCACGAGCTCCCTCGAGTTTTGGATCAGTATAGACACATCACCCACTGATAATGTGCATCCTAGAGTTAAACATCATCATTCACAATAATGGCATGAATCACTTACATGTGGGTTCCATCCCATGGGAATTGAGACCAGGACCTTAATATTCGGAACATTGTAGGCGCAAATTCGGTATCTTCTCCCGAATTCGAATAGGCCACTGCAAATTGAGTCATGGGTTTCTTCTTAAGAGAGAAAACCCATCCATTTGTAATAATTGCAGATCTCCGCTGAGCATCAGACACATTCTGGTTAATTGCCATGGGTACGCTCTTCAGAGGCGGTTCTTTGACCTAGAGGGATCCATGCAATAGCTTTTCCAGTTGAAAAACCTTGAGCAACTGATGAATTATCTGGCAGCTATTCAACTACTTCAGTATATGTAATTAAGGCTATTAACATTTTATGCTAATTTCTTTGTACCGTTATGTGTTAACTTATGCATTTTAAACTGTTCATATTTTGCGTTTTATATTTTATACCTGTGTATTCCTGAATTATATTTATACAAAACTTTTCTCTATGTTAGCATTTTGTAGTGTCTCTTACACTATTTATACTGCCTTGTAACACTATATTGTACTAGGTACTAAATAGCCCATGAGGCTGACAGGCCTTTAATAAATAAATAAAAAATAAAAATCTCATCTGCTAACCAGCCAGTATAATGACCTAGCCTATATACCTCCTATATTTTATGTATGCTATATTCCAATATACCTCCTAAACAATCAAAATGTCTCAGCATGAAAATGCCCTATTATAATTCCTAAACCACGAAAATGTTTCAATACGAAAACCCTCTACTGAGTGTCCCTCTCAATCACAAAAAACTTTCTTTCAATTACAATACGCTTCCTTCAGGAGAGTGTCACCAACCAGCAAACATATAGTCCAGGCAGTGCATCAACCAAAAAAATCAATCAAACGCTCACTGGTGTACTTCTACGGATCTGCTGAGGAATTGAATTTCTGATAACATTCCCCAAATTCCCACATCTAAAATATTGCAGGTGACAAAATAGACACCTAATTATATTACTTGAGGGATGCGTAATGCCTCCTCAAGTAAAATTAACGAAATACCTCGGAATTCATTACGATAGTAGACTAAATTGGCAAGATCATGTTAGATATAAAGCATAATTGAGCAGATCCAAAATTAAACTGTACTATATTGCCTAAAAATACTCTCAACTTGACCTAAGCTAAAATAGACTAATTTATTAGTTCATAATAAAGCATATTTGCACTTATGTGTTGGCACTAATTAATCAGGCCGATTAGTAATCCGGCGCGGCCAAAATAAAGTTATTTCATTAAATATCATTGCTTATCGCTACACTTTTATTTGTGAAATACATACTGTATACAGGGATAGACAAAATAACATTAACACAATGATAGATGTACTCTAATCTTGTTCCATGTTGGCAATAGTGCTTTCGTGTGTTCGGTGTGAAAGTTAATTAACAGAGACCGATGAACATTAAAAAGGATTGTGGCCAGACAATATAAAACTACCGCGGTGGAAGTAGTAGTAGAACTCAACACTCATTTGAGTAATATTATTTTGACAAAAATAGTGCGGAGGAAGCTCCCCAAAGCTAATATTTATGGAAGGGCTGCGATTACGAAACCCTTTATAGCGCAAGCCAACGCTAAGCTGCGAAAGAAGTGGCGCAACGATCATAAAATCTGGATATATGATGATTGAAAGACTGTGATTTGGTCTGATAAACCATCGTTTACATTGTTTTCTTATTGTCGAATTTATCTATAAGAAACCCCAAGAGAAACCTACGACCCGGACTGCCGTCAAGCATGGGGAATTTCCGTTATAATTTGGGCGGTAATATCGTGGTATTCAGTTGCTCCTCTCATTCATATCAATGATCGGATGACTGTGAATTAATATCTTGACATCCTCAATGATTCAATTCTTACTACTACTAGTTTAGTAATACCAAAAATTTCAATATCCCAAAATCATAATGCGCCTATACAGAGCCGAAAAGATTCAGTCATGGCCACAATCGTTAAACAGTATATAGCCGTAAATAAATATTATGTAAATATCAGGTGTTCATATTATATTTTCTATCCCCAGTATATATGTAATAAGATTGTCCCTATTTATTAAAAGATGTTTTGTTCAAGAGAACTTCAATTAATATCTTAATTCTAAAACGTCAATCGTTTTATTAACTTACGTTTAAGGCTGTACCTAACAATGGAATTTTTGCTGTTTATGGGTCATCTGGTAATTAAACCTTCTCGTTTAATAAACGACGAAGACAATTTTATATAGGGCTATAGAAATGTTGAAAAACAACTGGGATTTATTTTAATTATCATTTTGAACATTGCAATTGGGTACAATTTGATTCGTTTTATTTGATAATTTCAGTTTTTAATTCTTATTAACCACTTATTCTATTATAATATTGCGATAAAAGAAATTAAATCCAGCATCATTTAGTGAGATGTGCTGTTAACGCACAAATATGTGCTATGTTGACTAGAATAAATGGTAGTTGGGTGAGGCTAAGTTTGGCGACAATGTCGTTTGTGAAAAAAAGCCACCTAAAGTTTACGAAGGTTACGCGAGCTGTATGATTTGCGACATAATTTTGCGCAAAAAGTTTTTTCTATTTTTGGATACGTGTTAAAATCATGGTTTATGATGAGTTGACTTGACAAAAGTGTGATCTGCTTTACACGATTCTTAATTCTTCCCCATTGTTAATACTTGGAAATTCTTTTGGTGACTCCTCTTTTATACTTCAATTTATAGCAATAATTACACTTTCACATTATACGTCGGTGCCAAGAACCTTTTTAAATGCATTTTCATGCATTAAAAAGCGCTTTTTGTTAGAATTATTATAGTACGTAATAATGAAAAAAAATCCTGTGCTACATATATTATGGACAGTGCCCCATTCTATTCATATAAAAAAGAAAAGGAGGTTTGGTATTCAAAATTCAAATAGGTAATTCTTATATTCAGTAAAGTTCTTTAAAAAAGTTAAGTTTAGTTTATAATATTTAAAGCAATAAAATAATTAGAAAATATGTTATCAGATTAGATAATGTTTTATACAAATATTAACTAGTGCATAATTATGTTAAAATACTTTATTAAAATTCTATTATTTAATTTTCCCGCTGTAATAAATGTTCCCGCTTGGCGCGCCCTCAGCTGATGATGAAAACTTGGCTACAACTTTATATAAGGGAGACCGTATTCTATGTCTCTTTATTTAATGAAATATTGTGATTATAATATCATGTAATTGCTCCATTCATGTGACAGTTGTATTAAAAGGCCAATTGTATAGGTATTTTAACAACAATAGCATGCTCACTACTTTAAACGAATCACAATCTATTTAAGTCCAATTTTCATTTCGGCTGTCGTATAGTACTCGGAAATCATAAACATAAAGAAATACAGGGATTTGGGGAAATGTTTCGTGACGTCCAACATGTAGATGTCGCTACCTTTAACATATTACTAGTTTTAATCGCTATGCTAAGAACCGCGACGGGATCTGAATGGTTCATTTCGTTCTATGGTTTGTTTATTTTGTACGCCATTTTCAATATGCCTTGTATAAAGAGTAATATGGTTAGCTTTTTATAACGTTTATACATTAAATTATTATTTTATTTTATTAGTATATACAAGTTGGTAGTTGAAATGCATTCTTGTTCTAGGAAGTGTTGTGTGCCCGGATGCACAGATAGTGAGGAAATGCATCATCGTTTTTTGGCCAAAAAGTACCCAGCGATCTTTAAGAAATGAGTAGAACGCATTAAAAATCCTAAACTAGTTGGGTTAAACATGAAACAGATTTATGATCGCTACCATGTCAGACATTTTTGTGATACATTTAAACTATCCTTTAAGTACTTATGAACAATTTGTGAACAACAGTGATGGTGAAAATAATACCACGAGCCCAGAATATGTACAAACGGAAGTGGATCAAAACCAAAATGATATAGAAGGTAAATTGAAGGACTAAGTCACATTTCTGTTCATAATTGTTACCATTAATTTCTAAACTCTCTTATTATATTTGTAGTGGGTGCAACAACCAGGGCATTCGAATCATGTGTCATCGCTGTTTGAACAAACTCCAGACGGTAATGGTAAAGTTTGTATTCATTCAGTATCCCCATTTCTGCTCATTATTACTGTTAATTACTTGACTTATAACTTCAGTCCAGATGTTCCTAAAAGAGCAAACTTTTAAACAAGTTAAAACAAGTTTTACGTTGTACTACGGTACAATGTCCAACACCATGTTGTACATCAGGTTATTTAGTAAAACTTTTGAAAAAAGAAATCAAGCGTGATTTTTGTTTACATACAATTATGAGTAAATCAGTAAACCCACAAATTCAGACTGATTCTATAGGAGTAAGATAATATCTCTTGCCCCAGACTCCAACAAAATAGTTTTATTATACTTTCAGTAGGTCTTTTTGTCTTATTTTATTAGCGATTATGCCACGTCGATAATATAACAAAATTTTTGTCAAATGTTAAAAAAAAATGTAAGTTTAAAACCCTTCAATTGTACATTCCATAATGATTTTTCGGATAAAATATTAAAAGCACTAACAAGGTGTACTTTTGAATAAAACAGGTGAACCGAATATTAAGAGGGAAAGATTCACACTCACTCAAAGTTTGCTTTCAGTATAAGAAAACAAAAAGACAGAACTCTGATAGATCCTATTAAATTGGATGGCACTACTAACAAATATGAAAAAGGAAAAAGACGGAAGAGATAATTTTGGTTTGCAATGCACCAATATTTTTTTGCTTATGGTTTTATATATATGTATGTAATATTTATATTTTATAGATATATGTATTTTTATATTATATTAATATTTTGTAGATAAATTTACATTATATATTTATATTTATTTTTACAGAATATATTTATATTTAATTATTTTTAAATATTATAATTATATTTTACTTGAAATTTCATTGGTCAATTAAACATGACGTCAAGGCTGTCACGTGGCAAACATTACTTTGATTACAATGAGCCAATCAAATGTCTTCACAGTAAAATCTTTTTCTTACAGGTGCCTATAATGGAGATTTAGATTGACCAATCATATTACTTGAATGGCACATTATGGCGCCCTCTGGATGTTGTTCTTTGAGCCAGAGTCCCCTATTGAGTTCTATCTCTATTACTCTATGATCATAATGCAGATCCGCACTCGTTAAAACCGCGAATATATAGATAACAGCATAGAACATAAGCTGATTAATTATTAGGACTGTGTTGATAATTTAGAAAGGTAGTAGTTTAGAAAAATATTTTGAAAAGTATTTTAAATTGTGTTTTATTTTTAGTTTTATCTTAAGGTTCGAATAGAATTTATTTAGTAAAGAATTTAGCGAATACAGGCTAAAACTAAAATAATGAAACATTTTTGAAGTCTCTTCTTATTGAATAAAGTCTAGCAAACTCTTCACGGTAACTGTGAAGATCATTGTTTAAAAAAAGTGCGATTTTGATATTTAATTTTAATGATATGTGCACTAAAATGGAGGTCAATTGCATTGCAATAAATAACAGTATTTCTCTAGTTCTAGTTTCTTTAGAAAGGTTTCACTATAACTTTATTAATGGAAAATGAAGTATATATACTTCCTTCTTTACTATATATAGTATATATACTTTCTTCTTCAGATATACTTTAACTATATCGGTACAATTCCATAGTTCAATATCGGTAGCTATTATACATTTTAATAATGGAAATATATTTATAATGGAAATTGTTTCGCTCTCGAAGTATAAGGGAGTTTATGTAGATAGTGTTATAGATCATAAAATAGATAACTTATATAGCAGATAAATTATGCAATTACTAATTCTTTAACAATTGTTGAAATATCTTTTTTATCAACTTGAGTTAATCTGCACTGTACATGCTTAATGTGATATTACACTGACTGGCAAGTGAATATCGCACAAAAAGCGAGCAAAATCGAACTTGAGACTAACGCAACAGCAGTAACATTGGTATTAAGTATTTAATTAATTAATCGCTTAGTATTTTCATATGTAAAATATGTTATTAATATTTATTAACAAAGTCAGTATATTTACTATAAAATCAAATTTGAAATGACGGGCCAAAAATTCTTAATATTGTTAGATCGTAATTGTTAGATACCAGACTAATTTCAATTTATTTCAAATGTACTGTTATTAGCTGTATTATAAAATAATATGTGTATTTTTTGAGTTTCTAAAATAGAAGTTAGTAAAAATAACTCATGTTATAAACGTATGAGTTCAATGCCATCAAAATATAGCAATTACGCATATACATTTCCAGAATTATTTCACATTTTATTTAGATGTTTTTACAACATAGTTGATAAACAATTACAAATAAGTAATGACGATAGAAATTCTCTAATTTCAGTGCTTAAAATGAACAGAAACTTTCGTAAAAATGTTTGATATCTTTGGTTCATTTGGCAATGAAAGTTTACCTTAATAAACGTAAAAGGCAGCTTGAGGATAGGATTGGTTGGAACAACAATAAAAGCTCTAGGTTGTTCGGAGAGAATGGCGAACTAATTAGCATTCTGAGCGTCTAATTTAGAGGAATAAATTGAAAATATTTATGAACGCCCTCGAAAAGTTTTTAGTTTAATTTCCTTGACAGGCATGAAACACGTCCTCTAGATGAATAGAAATTTACAATTTCTGAAAGTTGTATAGATATTCCCTTAGTTCCGTCAGCGAAAGAGAGTTTCACTTTGATTACATTTAACTTTGTCACATTTTTATACATTTTATTCTATCTAGTACCTATCCTAGATGGACTAATAGAGTACTATACTGATGCATTGGGTTATATTGGTAGATTGTAACATAGTTGATAAAATCATAGTGCAGTTCTTTGTTTTATTTGTTTCGTAGAACTTTGTTTTGGCAGCGTTGGTATTACACAGTTTCACCCGGTTCACTAATATATATGAATTGAATTATATATTAATATGAATTATCCCATACAGTAACAATGCTAACTTGGAATGAATCTGGATATAAAACGTTGGAATGAGCATATCAAAAAATAAAAGAAAACATGAAATTCAGTTATGGGAATACTATACTGATCAAGGACGCGGAATCAAGATCAATGATCAACAAATCATGTGATCTTGTGTGGTGAGGTTTATTAATTTATTTCAATAGGTCTTCCTAAATAACTACTTATGTTTAAGTCACTGTTGATATAAATTATGAGTTAGTTAACAACGACTAGTAATAATATATTGATAAATAAAAAAACTGTTCTCGAACTAACAGGTCAATTGAAAAGTCCCCGGCCTACCACAGCAAAACACAATTTCTTGGCAAAATTAGTTTTTTTATTCAACATAATTCCCTTCAAGGGTGATACACTAATTACATCCACCCTCCAACTTTTCGATATCATTTTTCTAGTACGATTTGTCCTTTGCTTCAAAATAGGCCTCAGTTTCGGCGATTACCTCTTCATTCGACGAAAATTTCTTCCCAGCTAGCATTCTTTTGAGATCTGAGAATAGGAAATAGTCGCTGGGGGCCAGATATGGAGAATACGATGGATGAGGAAGCAATTCGAAGACTAATTCATGGATTTTTGCCATCGTTTTCACTGACTTGTGACACACTGCATTGTCTTGGTGAAGTAGCACTTTTCTTTTCTTCAAATGCGGCCGTTTTTCGGCGATTTCGTCCTTCAAACAGTCCAAGAACGCTATGTAGTATTCGCTGTTTATGGTCCTTCCTTTCTCAAGGTAGTCAATGAAAATTATTCCATGCGCATCCCAAAATACAGACGCCATAACCTTGCCAACCGACTGTTGCGTTTTCCCATGCTTTGAAGCGGGTTCATCGCGTGCAGTCTACTCGGATGACCGTCGATTGGACTTCGGAGTGAAATAATGGACCCATGTTTCATCCATTGTAACATATCGATGCCAAAACTCGAGTTTATTACGCTTGATCATCTTCAAAAACTGCTCCGAATCATCAACTCGTTGTTTTTAGTCAAAAGTGAACTCGCGCGGCACCCACTTTGCACAGAGCTTTCTCAAACCGAAATATTCGTGAATGATATAACGTACACGTTCAGTTGATATCTCTAGAGTGTCTGATATTTCATTCAATTTTAATTTACGGTCATTCAAAATCATTTTGTGGATATTTTAATTGTTTTCATCGGTAACAACCTCTTTTGGGCGTCCGCTGCGTTTACCGTCTTCGGTGCTCATTTCACCACGTCTATACTTAGCATACCAATCCTTGATGGTTGATTTTCCTGGTGCAGTATCAGGAGACTTGGCATCAAGCTTTTGCTTCTACTGCTATTCTACTACTTAATTTATACATGCATTTTTTGAGGGTTAGAGCTAATTATAGAACATATGGATTTATTTCTAGTAGCGCCATCTATGTGTCAGGCCGGGGACTTTTCAATTGACCTGTTATCACTGACAATGGCTAACATTTCTATGAGACCTGCTTCTACCTTCTGATTTTGGAAATATTTTAAAAATTACTAGAAAAGTCCTAACGGTAGATATTTGTTTGCAAGAACTTGATGACTGTGAAATGAATCGTCGTATGAATAATTTAACTCTCCTTTTCAACTATGACGAAAGACCCACATGTTAAATTCCAACCATCTCTGTTATATTACCCATTCTTTATTTTATTACCAACATATATTTTATTAGGTAGACTCAGTTGTTTATATTAATTTGGTACTCAGTATCAATATATATCTAAGGTCAACTTCAATGACAGTAATTCCTATGGTTTAGTCAAGTTTTTTAATTGAGCAGTCAGTTCAACTTCAATATTATAGCTTGTAATTATTTAAAGATCCGTGAGCATGTCTGTGTAAAGTTGGGCTGTCAAAATATCAATTAACTATTCCTGTTTTCCGTGTAATTTCAAGATTTCATTGTTAGCCTTGCCCTCTCCTGAAATCTCTTACGTTTATTACGGTAAGATTTAATTATCAGATGAACCAAATAGTAGCAAAATTTTCGTAATTAAATACCGACCAAAAGTATCTCGTAAAACAGATGAAGGGTTCACACATTAGTTACACGAGCGGCCCACAATGTTAATTTTATGACAGGAGGTGATTCCGTAATATTTCTAATTTATTTTGATTTTTTTGCACATGAAATGCTAATAAAATGTATGAATATTGATGGAAATGCTCTAGGATATTTTATTTTTATATTTTTACAATTTATTATATTATACTATTGAGTTCAAAATGATAGAAACCGTTCTCAATTGTTCGTATAGGTTAAGGTTTACATTAAAAAATCTGTATG
The DNA here is from genome assembly GCF_030347505.1 of Rhynchophorus ferrugineus. Classification (NCBI taxonomy): domain Eukaryota; kingdom Metazoa; phylum Arthropoda; class Insecta; order Coleoptera; family Curculionidae; genus Rhynchophorus; species Rhynchophorus ferrugineus. Next base: position 52,551,905 of record NW_027472580.1, read on the forward strand.
TATAACATTTAAACCCATATGATTTAATCATATTACCCATTACCCATTAAAAATGGTATGTCTATAAATTAGTTTTGAGGGATTTTTTAAGTTTGAAGCTAAAAGTGAAAAATCGCTACAATGTATTTTATTTAAATTATTGTTCATCGATATTCGCTCCTTTTTCCTATCTTGCAGGCAATTTACGTGTTGCTCAGAGAGGTTACGACTCATATGTCGGAACCAGTAGAAATCAGAAAGAGTAAAGTCTAGGGAATACGGCGGGTGGTGTAGCACTTTCCATTTTAATGTTTCCAACTTTGTTTTCACCAGTTTTGCAATATGTAGTCGATCACTATTATGCCGAAGAATAGCATTGTTGTGTCTTTGTTCGTATTCCGGCCGTTTTAAGGCATTACTCAGCTCAAACGTACCAATTGTAGCCGAATGCGATGCCCATTGATGGTTTTAGTATGTTTCTTTAGTATGTTTTAGCAGCTCATAGTATACTATATCAAGCCAATTTTACTAAATACGGAGCATTATGAGCATTATGCCTTGGATATTCGGCTTTGTCGTTGATGTAGAAGTATGACTGGGTGGTTCCCATGATTTTTTCGGTTTGGATTATCGTAATGAATTCACTATTTATCACCAGTTGGAAATGATAGAGCATGACTGCCATAAGCTTTACGTAGCATTCGCCGACCTTCAACCGCATTTTTCTTTAAACTGAGGTAAAAACCTGATGCAAATTCAAATATTTTTAACACACTGAAAATGTCTGTTGTTCAAACTTTGGCGAATATATTGAAAAGTGTAGCCTGTGAGTAAGACTTCAACATGAAGTTAGTTACAAATTTATCGTATACGATTTAATACAATGTAACACCATCTTATATTTTATGGGTTTATAGGTCTGATAGTAACAGTTTTTATAACTACGGGCGTTAGCTTTACTAATGTAACGGAAATTAAAAACCAATGGGATAATATCCATTTTTTGAGAAATGTTGCTTTACTAACATAATCTATAAATCAACTAGCAATCAATTAGCAAAAATACATCTATGTTGGATTAAGTTATGCTAAGATAATATGAAATATTTGCCATTTCACCTAGTACCGGACGTAGTAGCGCCAGTTAAAATTCTGATCTCTGGCTATAGCTTTTTTCTTCTTTACGGTCAATACTGTTTTATCATCTACATTTTTTTGGGATACTGTAAGGAAGTGAAGCTTTCCTCAAATTTGTACAAAACCTAATCTATCTATCTGTAGATGTAAAGTAGAGCACTATGTTGTATTACAACATATAAAATAAACAAATATAATACAATGAGATATCTCAGTTAAACCATTATTATATCCTTATGTCCCATAACCGACTAATTGTCTAAGGTCCTGAGAAAACGTTGTTTCGGGTAAGGAAAGAATTCAAGAGACGAACATTAATAATATAATAAATGAAAAATAGTATAGCACAAAAAGCATAATAGTATACAAGTAATCACTATTAGTATTAAGTTTTACGGAGGACATTCATTTAACTGATGAAACAGCGGTCTGTCTATATTGTAGGAACGTGTGTTAGTTAAAAAGATGAGGTAGGTTCGCAAAAAAAACTGAATTTTATAGTCTTAAACTTCATAGACAGAATGAAAGATGATAACTTTTTTTTTAATGGTGTGGAATTATGTACGACAAACTAAGGGTATTAAATATAAAGCTACATATGGCGATGTTGAAAAGTGGAGAATAAGTACGCAACCGTCAGGTAAACCATTATTAAATCTTAAGGAGAATGAAATTAAGAATTGGAGAATAAAGGCTTGAATGGACTTGGAAAGTCCTTAAAGTAAGATATGCCCTTTGAGGCCATATGAAAATAAATTTCCTATAGTTCTGTGAGCTCTATCGAAAGCATTTTGAATAACTATCATGCTCAGATTCAAAAAATGGTTTTTAATCGAAATAACTTGGATGGAATCTACATTGGGATTGAGATAGGAGAAAGTTGGATTCTATAAACCAGCTAAGTCGATTTCATATTTTTCTTTCTAGAATATTACAGATACTGCGTGTGAGAGACGTGGGTCTATCTATAGTTAATGGCTACCGATAGCTTAAGTATTGTTACAATAGGAAAAGGAAAAAAGAAAAAAACAAAACAGGAATAAGAAAAAATGGCAGGTGCTCGTTCAAGGGAAGAGGAATATCGCCAGGCCTAGTAGCAGAGTCAAGTCAGTCAGATAGTATAAGAAAAGCAGACTGAGCATAGTCAGTGGGGACTAACTAATGTTATTGTACGATGGGGCTAGTATGTAGTACTGATATGTGTCGTTGAATATATTAGCAAAGTGATTAGTATCTAGAGAATTTCAGACTGTCAAGTACTCCCCGACGTTAAACTAGCTATGTGGTTAGGAAGACAAGGGTCTGGAGTCTCTTTCAAGTTAAGAGAGAAAGAAGAAAGAAACTGGCGACTCTTTGACTATGCGATAGCAGGTAGATATTACAAACGACTATAAGGATGATGTAGGTGAGACTGAATGTTGCGAAACTGAAGCTTTAAATTATTTTCCTGTGGGGGAATTAACTATCGGCGATGAATTGTACTGATATGCATGAACTCTTCAAATTTCAACTAAAAACCATTATTTTTCACTGATGGATCCATTTATCGGTGAACATACTGCTACTTTTGCTTGAAGACGTTTTCTTGGTGTCAGAAAGGGACGATTTTGGCTATTGGAATGGAGTTTGGATTCACTGAAGGATTCAGGATAAAATTAGTTATAATTAGTTGGTAAATAGGAAGAAAAATTAGAGGAGGAAAAGTGATTGTGGATGAAGGTTATATTATACCACCTCGGCTTTTGAGACCGGGGAAATCGTTGGAGATTTACGGTTGTTGAGGTTGAGTAATTTAAACTAGTTTTGGGCGAAAGTGTGTAGTATTTCTTTTTAGCTTCTAGGCCAGAAAGATCTCATGTGCTTATTCTTCGGATATTCAGTTCTATCTTATAGGCATCACAACCCTTGTATTTAGGAATAGTTATCGTTGTAGTTAAGTCATAGTAGTGTTTGAGAATAAACTTTCTTGTGGTATGACCACTGAAAGTATTAGAGATGAGTATAGTATGAAAGGAAAAATCTGGCTAAGTTTGGTGTAGATCTATTTTTAGTCTGCGATATTTTTCGAAGTCAGTCAAGTCCAAAGGTCAAAGGTCAGTGGTTTTGACAGTAGCTGAGAGTGCAATGGGGCTTTCTCGTCATTAAAAATTCAGAAAGAGAACAAATATGGAATAGGTATGTATGTAACAAATGTACTTTTCTTGCTTGTGTTCTACAATACTTATTATAAATCATAAGGCGAGCTTTCAGTTTTGCATAACAGTTTTGTTATCTAAGTACTTAATGTTGGCCAACGTTGGTTAGTTAGTGTCTTAATTTCCAAAGATTTTTATCCCAAAGAGCTTTGTTTTATTGATTATTAGCTATAAAGAAATGTTATAAATAAAAACTTCCTTGTCTTAAACTGAAAGTGATTGATGACACCCTGTGAAATGACTACCTTATATCCCCTGTCAATTAAACTTTATAAAATATATTTCAAAGGTAAAAAGGAGTGAACAACGGTAAAGCTTCAAGTTTAAGTGAGAATGAATAGGGAGTGTAATTATTTTTAGTTATCACCTTAGGCGCTTGAATAGAAAGTAGGTGTGTGCCCCGTGAAACTTTTGTATGAAGTTTCATAACGCTAGCGCCGATTTTTTCAATTTTATGTTAGTAGTAAAGTTAAATATATATTTCATGTTTTCAATAATATCTTTTTATTTGAAAGGAATACATTTATCGTTGGAAAAACATTAAGTAAAATTATCAACAAAAATAATTCATGATAACAAAATTAGAAATGTTAGTTACAACAGAATATCATCGAAACTTATTTTTTTTAGAAAGCATGATTAATTAATCATGAAATATCATGAGATAGCTGTTAAAATTCTCTGTTATATCCATTTATATGGTTTTATTTATATATGTTTTATTTTTATTGTTGATTGAAGCAATATACTTTAATTTATTTAGAAATATAGGAAAATGAATTTAGAACTTCTATCTTTAAAAAGTTTATGACGACAAAGTGAGTTTGATGAAGTTCATTGCATATCGGTTTCTATGTTTACAATTTTTTCTAATTGGGTAAAATGTATTATCTATGGGCTATGTATTGGGCTTCGAATTGCTTCCTTATCCACTGTATTCTCCAGATTTGGGCCCCAGCGACTATTTCCTGTTCTCAAATCTCAAAAGAATGCTCGCTGGAAAGAAATTTTCGCCGAATGAATGAACTGAGGCCTATTTTAAAGTAAGGGACAAATCGTACTACAAAAATGGCATCGAAAAGTTGGGGGGTCGCTATAATCAGTGTATCACCCTTGAAGGGAATTATGTTGAATAAAAAAAACTTTTTATTTTGCCAAAAAAATGTGTTTACTATGGTAGGCCTGGGACTTTTGAAATGATCTGTTATCAATTCAATTTGATTGATAGGGATGGGGAGGAGGACATAATACTCGGTGGCTGTATTGTTCAGCCATCTTATCTGTCATGTATCTTTTTTCAGGTTTATTGCTAAAAAAGTAAATAACATAAAATACAACTAAACATTTCGTTTATATTTATCGAGTAACAATTTGAAATAGTTTGCATCTCTTTAGCATCGTTTCTCCAAAATTTAATTTATGTATTGTAAGTCATTCCTTAATTAAAGTGTTTGTCGATCCACATCTTTTCTGCTAGTGTAGTATGGTATGCTGCATTGTCCAGAGTAAAAAATGATGATTCCTCCTAGTTCTTTAAGAGCAAAACATATTATGGTTCATTTTTTCATGGTAGTCGCCTTTGTACTAAAAAGGAGGAGGGAAACACTAACTTTGCGCCAGGAATAAAACCATTCCTTTTTCCAGCATGAAGAACAATACATCTTCAACGAATTATTAATAAATATTATGATTAACAAATTCTAATCAAATGTTATTCTAACGTTTATCTTTTTCCGTCAATTTTTGTTGTATTTAGGCTATTTTTATTATCATCTTGCCTTAGGTAACCCAATGTTCCATTTTAATATATTTGAAAGTTCGAAGTAACTAACTAGAGACGCAATCTGTTTCTGACCCTAACTATCTAATGGCTTCGGCATTGTCAGTTAGACTAATAATAGCAGTGATTTGAAATTTATCAAAACAAAACAAGCGGCAAAACGTTTGTTGATTTATATCCTGTAAATATTATCACTAATGTTTTAAATAATTTTATACGCTTTTTAAAGTTTATAAGATAACCTTTGTAGGCTCATTCGGTTACGTGTTCGAACGTGTCTTATGGAGATCGAATTACCCTTCTAACTAGAATAAAATAAGAAAAATACAGTCTGATTTTAAAACGAATTTAGAAATTGCAATAGTTATTGTGAGTAAACTATACCTATATTTTCCATTATTTGCTAGTATATTTTCATCACCGTACACAACAAAGTAGTCCGTAATCTATATATTAATCGGCGTAGCGAAAATTTCTCCTCCCTCTTTAAAGATAACTGGGTCATCTGAAGGCGTGAAATTTGGGACGGTTAAAGCTTATATCGAGGAAGAATTTTAAGGTCTAATATTTGTGTAATATACGCTACAAATAAATATATTCTAATAAAACGAAAAACGCCCAAATCAAGCAACCTGATTTAGCCGTCAGATCATGACACTAAAAAATCCAGCGATTAGCCGTGGGGGCCAAGAGTTTGGCTCGCCAACAACAACATACTTGCTGGGGATAAAGGTTTTTTTAAGGCCATAAAATAAACTAAAGGATGGTGTTAAAATTAATATTAAGTGAATGAATGAGAATGTCATTTATAACTGTATTAAAATGGATAATGAGTAACTAAAATATTATTAAATGAAGTTATATAATTTTAAGCAGTGCTTTGTGCTACTTTCGGTTATTCCCGTATTGTAAATATTAAAGAGTTATGGCAAGTTAGGATTAAAAACGATTAAGAATAGTATGGCAACGTAAAGCTATATTTTACATTCTTTGCATAGAAAACAAATTAATGTGTCCGCTTTATCGGAAATTATATACAGCTGCGAAAGAAAAACCCGGCATATGCGAAAATGTCATCCCAACTTAGATTAACAAAATTCGAGAATAACAAGAATCGTCTGTTTCCTTTGTTTACAAGATATTTAGATTTTCGAAATGACAATATTGATTTAATATGATGCCTGGTGAAGAAAAATAAAAAAGAAAAGTTATTCTTGCTTAAGGAATGCTATTAATTGACATGGTTCTGGAGATGTATGTATGTATGATGTATAATATTGCACTAAAGTTAATTTTAAATGTAGCAACCAAAATTCCTTTGTAAATTTTAATGGTATTGACTTCTGATTAACTTCAGGTGTCATTACTAAATGCAGTTCCTAATAAGGACTAACTGAGTATTGCAGGTAATAAAATTTGTTAATTTGTGTATCCACAGTTGAAATGAATATTGTATAGAATATTAACAGCTATATATAATTGGGACATATAGGTTACAAGAGACATAAGGGAAAATTAAAAATTGAGGTATAGATTGCTAATATTATTTAAAAATTAAAAAAATATATATAAGGACTATATAAATACATAAATGAAGTAATAAAATATGCAGAATTTAAAATAAAACTAACTACATAATCTGCATAGATGGAACACGTAGGATAAATAAAATAAATTATGAAATAATAACAGTACATTTGTAAACATTTTAAAGCATTGATAAATATTAAGGTGTTTAATGATTAATAGGATATGTGGCTATATGACATTTTATTCACTGAACCTTGTATCAATTATTTTGATATTTAGTTTTGGAAAATCACTAGTTGATGTAATGATTGTAAATAAATTTCCTTAATATATATTGCTAAATTGTAAAAAATTATCTAATTCTATTCGTTATTGTTTTAATATAACACGGTAACTGAAAAGTCCCGGGCCTAACAGATAAGAGGTGCTAGTTTTATTGCATTCGCCTCTTTTTCAGTTAGTACTAACATTCAAAAGAAAGCTGTTAAAATTTCATGATATTCTACTCATAATTTTGTGAGTTATTGTGCTAAGAGTTATGATACTTTTGTTATTTTCAAAACAATGGATCAAAAACATTCGTGTTTTAATTTTACATTGATGGGAAAAATACCGTTTAAGCGAAGCAATGGCTTCAAAAGTGTTATAAGGACTCCATCAGAAACAACAATAAAACGTTGGTTTGCTGACTTCGAATGTGGTCCTAGAGATATCGATGATGCAGAACGCAGTGGACGTCCAAATGAAGTGGTACATAACACCGGAAAACATAAAAAATCCACAAAATCGCTTTGAATGATCGAAAAGTTGTGTTAGTTAGATAACATCGTGAAAATTAAAAGAATGTGTTGGTTTTATATGGCATGAGCATTTGATTATGAGAAAGCTCTGTTCAAGGTGGATGCCTCGTTTGCTCACTGTTAATCAAAAAGAAAAACGTGTTGATGATTCTGATCAGTGTTTGGTCATGTTTAAACGTAACAAACCGGAATTTTTGTGTCGATGTGGGATAATAGATGAAACATCACTTCACTCCGGAATCAAAACGATCGTCATCTGAGTGGATATCAACTGGTGACAGGCCCGTTTTTAGGCAAAAGATAAATTGTTCTGCAAAAGTGGCATTGAAATGTTAGAGAATCGCTGGAATAATTGTCGTTCATATATTCTCTGTTTTTATATACAAACATGTATTACTTCATTTATTATTCTATACTTATGTTTACAACGTAAAAGTAAAGCAACGCCATGTACACATATATTTGATGCTCTGAAGTTGTTACAGTTCTGAAAATAATCTTACTTATGATACTTTATTATAATGTTCAGTGGCGTAGTAATTACTTTGCAAATTATTGAAAGTTATTGGAAATTAGATTTAATTAAATGCAATTTAAAAAATGTTAGTGAGAGTTAGTTGTTCAGATATCGTGCATATTAATATATTTTAACATACAGACATTTATTATTTTATTATTTGTGATCTTATATTAAAAATAATGTGGAAACAAGTTTTAGTAACATATCATTTTAAAATTAGACCTTATACTCTATTATAAGAGAAATATGATTAATGCTTTATGAGAATCTTGTGGGATTCGCTCTTCTTTCCAAATTCTATTGTGAATTTCCACTAATAATTAAATAATCTTCTGACCCATTTTAAAAACATTTCCGCTACTATTTTATCTTGTACAATACCACAGCAATAATATTCTTCAATTCTATCTTTTCTGTGCTCTCATTTTCTGTTCTTGTTGGTCGGTACATTTTTTAGTATATTAATTTTTACCGGCAAATTAATTATTATATATATAGAAATTAATTGCGTATGAATTTAATACAGTTAGCAAAATTACTAATAAAGAAAAGCGTTCCAAATGATAAAAATGACAGGAAAATATTATTTAAAGGTAATCATGTTTATTACATTTATTTTGTTACTAGTAATTATTACTAATTTCTCAAACCTATTAAAATTAATCGTAAGGAAAAAGGTCGGTTCTTTATAATAGATTTTTTTATTTTCGACTGCGAAGAGCAGGATTTCGGCTTATTAAACATCACCTTAATAAAGGCCAAAGGCCAAAGATAAATTTAGGACGGGATCGGAAGCGATAGCAATAAAAGCTCGAGATTGTCGGGAAAGAATGGCGAAATAATTAGCATTCCAAGCATCTAATTTAGAGGAATAAATTGGAAATATTTATAAATGCCCTCGAACAGTTTCCAGTTAACATTACCTGGCGGCAATCAAACGTTTTATTAGGATAAATAAAATAATTTTATTTGTATACCATTAAATCGTATTTTTTAGTTTAGATTTCTTCCCATTAAACTGTTTAGGATTAATTAAAAATAATTATCAATAAATAATAACTTTTTTAAGTTGTATTTTTTTATATTCTAAAGTCTCCTTTTACCAACTAATGGTTTATCTGCACTGGACCTTTAGTTTACAGTGGGCTCCGAACCACGGTGCTCGGCATTAACCCTACCGACTGGCGAGTGACTAACTTAGAAATCATCACATAAGACATCCGGTCTTACCCAGCGTAGTTACTGACGTGCCTGAGATCATTTTCCTTGTCGGATTTTATACTCTTGCCTAGGACAATCAAAAATATTAAACAATCACATACATTTACGACCATGCCCCGGCAGGATTCGAATCCGCGACTATCGCAACAGTAGGTGGACCGTCCTGTCGCCTTTACCAATGTGCCAACCAAGCCGGCAAGTTTTATTTTTTAAGATTTTATTTTCCCGGTTCCGTTTTATTTAGGATTTACTTACACTACTGAGTTGGATTCGAACCCGTAACTGCCACCGTAGAAGTAGTTCCTTGGGTACTACACTATGTGGTCTTTTATATATTTTAAAGTCTCCTTTTTACCAACCATGCCTCAGCAGAATTCGAACCCGCGACTAGCGCAACAGTAGATGGACCGTACTGTCGCCTTTACCGATGTGCCAACCAAGCCGGCAAGTTGTATTTTTTAAGATTATATTCTCCCGGTGTTCGATGTGTAGATAAAAATAATTGACTTTTTGGTAATATATATATTGATATTTCTAATTTTATATTATTTTTGATATAAATCCTCACAATTATCAAACAAGTATCAAAAACTCACACCAAACTTTTAAAATTAAGTACCAATTTAAAAAGTTTATTAAAAATAATTATATGTTTTTTTTTGTAATATTTATGAATTATAATTAATATTTTTTGAAATATCAAAAAATATCGATAAAATATCGATCCCTAGATCGAACCAAGGAATATTCAGAGCAACTTCGAAATGATCAGCCACACAACATACGTCCGTCAAGCTGCATTATTTTTTAAGATAAGATTTGTTTAATTTTGGTGAATAGAGATAATTAAATAGTCAACAGCCGTATGAATCTACATAGATAATTTCAACTACTGTACCAGTGTTGGGTTATAAAAGATATAAACTGAGTTTTCATGTAAATGTACGATTATTATTACAGAAGGAACAATTTTAAAACGGGGTCTAATTCCCTGAATTTGAGGTATCTTCAGCGGATAAGTTCAAATTTTAAGGATTTATAAATACAATAGGAGTTAATTCCGTATCAAAATCTGCAGTTTTGCTTAGAAATAAATAGTTTTTCTTTAAAACTTGCACAAATTGGCTATTCAAGCTATTTCATGTTATGAACACATCAGTGGGCGCACTAATTATTAAATATTTACAGCGGAAAATGAAAAAAATTACACATTAACATTTGAATGAAACGCTTTCAAAACTCATAAAAAATTATCTGATCTGTCAATTGTTATGTTTAAAAAATACAAAAGGTTTTTCATTAGTCTAATAATATAATTATAAAATTTTTTTTTTAATGCTATTTTTTAATACAGTTAATATGTAAAAATAGCAATTGAAATTCTATTTATTTTTTATCCACAAAAATGAAGAACTTTTAATTATCATTTTTTATTAACAGTTTCCTCTTTAGGATGATTCAGACAATTAGTTGTATTAGAAACACTAAAGAATAAATAAAATATAAAATACTTGACTAAATACTGTGATATTCAATATTTATTAATTAATTAATATAGCTTTGTTGTGCCGTTAAATAACATTTAGATAATATAACATGATAACAGTTACAACATAATAAAGAAATAACATTAAAGTGTATCACTCAAAATCTACTGAATGTATCAATATATGTAAATTATTGCTAGCTATATTACCACTTATACATTTACTTCTTGATTGGTTCGTGTTGGTCTAAAGTTGAATATTCGTCTGTCTTAAAGGAACCTGTGGAGAAAGAATGATAATATTAAAACTTTCAGTTTTCAAAATAACTATCAAATTCCTATGTATTTATAGGATATCGTATTTATGTATTTTAATTCAATTATCTACATCAATCTATAATGAAAGGTCTGACAGTGCCCTTTTGCTTTTGGGCTTATAGTCATGCAGTCTGGAAAATAAAGAACGAACCTTCTTACACAGGGACTCATAAGAGATTCCCTTAAGGTTATTTGTTTATTTTTAAAAATATCTCTGCGCCAGAGGAAGATTCTGAAAAATAATGTACTTTATTCGAACCTTCATATTCTGGAAAGAACTCTTGTTTCGCTATTACATTTAAGAAAATTATTTTTACCGCAAATGCTATAAATATGAGGTCATCACAAATTTCATTAAAATTATGCATACAACCAAAGTGTAAAATAATATACCTGTAACTTTTATTGAGATACATGTGTTCGGGCATATATCAGAAACAATATTTAAAAATTGGTTTGGACGTTATATAATAATGTTAAGATGGGGAACGTCGGTAAAAAACAGTTTTCAAGACGGGCGATTCAGTAATTATTTTATGAGTAAAAGTCAGATGATAGATGAACTTTTATGATAGTAAATTTATTGTAATTATAGAATAGTTTAAACATATTTTAAACAATTAGAACAAGCCTTCACTATACTAAGTTTTAGTATAATGAATACTAACCATCGAAAAGTTTAAATGTTATAAAGATTTAACAGATATATGTAAAAATGGATACATGATAAATTAATTACTGACTTAATTCTCTTTGAAGGGCATTGTCGCTTCTGAAGAAGCTTTCTAGGCTATTTGGACTGAATCAGTATATGGTCACTACGTTTATTTTAAGCATACAACATTGTAGGTTAGAACTTGTTTTATGTTAATGTAGCCGGCAAGTGGCATCAGTGGTTTAAAATATTTGTTTAATGTTGTTGTGGAAAATTCTTCATTCATTCATTCATTCTCCTTCATGGCATCTATCGAGATATCATATTTCGAAAAAATTGACTTAAAAGCTAATATACCGAGTGTCGTATAAAATGAAGGCGGAGATATTTTATATTTGAACTGTTTCCGTTTCAATAGAGAACGTTTTGGTTCAGAATAATATTACTATAAATGCAGTGTAATAGATCTAAGCACAAATGACATTAGAACAAATTCAACAATGCATGGAGATAGTTGTCATCCATACTACCCATTGTCTCAGTGATCTAAGTTTATGGTTTGGATTTTGTCATCTGAATATAGGTTAGTATTGGTTGTTCATGCTGATGGAAACCAGCACAGCAGGTATTATTGACTCTAGTTGATATGGTTGAGAATATTGAAATAAAAATAACTGTTATGCAAGCATATTCCCGACTGAGCACTGGGAAATTCATATTCCTTAGACATTATTGCTTTTACTTATCCATTCAATAACTTGAATTTTAATTCTTCTTCAATTTTAATGACTTAGTTTATTTTATACGCATATTAAAAATTAATAACGTGGAATATAAATTTTCTTGGTACATATGTTTATAAATTATATTGTATTTAATTATAATATACAAAACCAATTATTTTAAAATATTATATTACAACTTTGCAGTTTATAAAATTCACATTATTATAAAAAATAAATATCGTATAAAAATAATAAAATAAAGGCGTGTAAAAAGATAGTATATTACGTAATAGCAATTAAAACGTGAACTGAGTAATTAACAAAAGTATTCTTTTGTTAGTTAAACACTTTGTGGAAAAACTATAAAGAAGCGTGTAAAGCAAAGTGTAGTAAAATTAATCGAGAAGTGTGAAGAAATGTTGTCTGCTTTAATGATGTCCAACATGGTGCCTGACGCCCCACTTGTAATTAGCATTTTTGTCGGTTTTGACAAACGTAAGTACTGGTCCAGTACCTCTGTTCTTGTAGTGTCTTTTATCACGATTATCTTTACTATCTAATCCATCTGAAACTGAAAATTAAATAATATAACTTTTACGTACTGCGCAAGTCTAATATTAGGCATAATTATAAACAACTATATATATTTTTAAATGATGACCCGTTAACTCCAGTTTCTTCACATTGTTAAATCATATATATTGTTAACCATGCATTTATCACTTATCATTAAGTTATCTGCCAATGGTCTGCAAAAATATAATTGTAAAATAATGGTATATTTCTTGAATTCTATTTACTTACTGTTATCGGGTTTCTCTTCAATTTCAGTTTTCTCGTCAGCAAAAGCGACGACCAAAATTATCAAAAGCAATAACATCATTTGAATCTGAAAAACAATAAAACTATATAACAACTCATAACAAATACGAATAAAATCTTAGAATTAGGAAGATATTAGTCATACACTACTGTGATTAAAATATAGGAATAGTTTTGCAAGAAGATACAAGCTGAATTCTTATTTTTTAACTTTATTTCGTCTGCTTCAAAGTAAACCTCTTGGGGCAATAACCAACTAATGTTTCTTTCATTTTGAACGTACAACCGTGGTTGAGGACTATGGTTCAAAAATTTGACACAGATAGTAGATGGTAAAGTTCAATTAAACTAATAAAAAAAATTATTTTCGGGCGATTTAAATAAAATTTTAACATTGCAATAAAAATTAAAACATTTTATTTTTAACAATTAATTTCTAAATAATTCTATTTATAGTTAATTATTAACATTTATAGTTAATTATTAGTTAATAATTAATTATTTAAATAATTCTATTTATAGTTAATTATTATAGTTAGTTTATAAAGTAAAACGTAAAAATGTAAAGAATAGAACAGAACAATAAGAATAGTTGGAATAGTAGACAGACTAAGAATAAACATATAATTTATACCTGTATATTATTATATATCTATAGAGCAGTATCATTTATTTAGAGCCATTTATTATGCGAAAGCTTAAATTTTTAGGAATCAAAATGAAAAATTTAATTTGAGATACTTTGTATGTGAAAATATTTGTTAGTAGTTTTTCAAAAATAATATTATTGAATTTAAGGATAATTTTTAGATTTTACAGAATGTAACCAAGAACCTTTCTACAATTAATTGTCATTGAGAGCTCTTCATATCTTTCACTTATTCAAATAATTTCTGTTGACCAGCAAAATTCAGAATTCACAATCATACGTAATACTGTAATTTAAATCACTCTTTCTACCAAAGCTTGTAAAAAAATGTTCTGCTTAAATTCTTTACCATGTAACAAATCAAACACTTTCTTCATTTAATGTTGAGGATCTTGCTAGCAACACGGTTAACTAAAAGTCAATACATCTATATATCTCTGTTATAATCTCTATGATAACATCAGTGCCATAAATGGTCAACACATTATTTTAGAGTCAATTAATATCGGATAACACAAATGATAATGTTAAACAATTACAAATATTAAAAGCCTTAAAGCATTTGCATTGTAAATTAGACTAAGTGTACAGCTAAGATAATACAATATGTTATTCTAAACCCATTAATGTTTTGATATACAATTACTTACAATTTTTGATAAATCCATCTTATTAACTCTCACTTGGGTTTCAACGAAGCTATCTCTGAATGACTAAATAAATAGCTTCTTACTTTTGTTATATATAGAATAGAATGTATAATAAAAACGACACTTTCATTTTTATATGAAAAAATTATACCTTTAGTCCGATACTATATCCGCAATTTCAGACTCGTAAGAATTGCTTAATTTATAAAATCAAATAGTATAATAATTACCATTAATAATAAAGGTAATTAAAATTGCTTTCCGCACTTAAGCTAAAACAAACGATGAAAATAGAAAAACATTGTTTATTTAATAAAGGATTTATAAAGACAGGAAAAACTCAATCTGTTTCTGTACTATAAATAACTGATTTTATACCGTTGTGGTTTAAATTTTAATCAAGTTTAATCAACTGGAAAGAAGAGAAAAGAAGATTTCGGGTCGTTTTTCTAATTTCGATTCGACCGTTCTGTGTATTACTAATGCATTTAAGAATTTCGCTTACTGTTTGTAAATTCAAAATCCATTAGTAATAGAAATCTATTAGTTAATAGCTTTTATATTCGTTTATAAGTTTCTAATTTGTTTTTACGGGTGGCAGTATAGAACTTGTAAATTCCTTTATAAGGAAAGCCTAAATATGTTATTATTAAATATTACTAAATTAATTTAGTATTTGGCACCGACTTCAAACTGATCAGTTGGTAATAGTTAAAATAATATTGTAAATAGATAAATAGGTTTATGTAGGTATTGAGCTAAAATGTGTATATATAGTAGAATATAAAATACGTGTAGTAGATAGATTAAGTAAGTTTTTTGTTTATTTTTATTTAGTTATTACAACGATTCTTGTGTAAAATTAATTATTGTGTAAAAGTTTGATTATTGTGATGAGTGAGTTCTTTATTTATTTTTTGAAGTCGGTTCAATTTTTGTTAAAAATATAAAATTTTTCTCTTTTTTGTCTTATATATGTTTTTAGTGTTTACTCAATAAATTATGCAGTTATTTTATTTAGTATTACAATGGATAGCCCAAGTAAAAGTACAGGACGTATGAGGAAAAATAAGAGTAGAGAAACAATGAGTGAAAAAAGGAACGTTTCAGGCCGTTGGCCCGCTACCTAGTCTAAGTGATTTGGCAAATGTTCTAATCAAACTAGATAAAAAAAGCTGCTGCCTTGTTGGGAATCGAAACCGCGATCTTCGCGTGTGAGCTTAACGTTCTAACCATTACACCATAGAAAGAGTTGCCTACAGTGTTTCTACGACTTTCGATATGATATGGTTAGTGCTTAAAAAGCAAACTGAATGGTTTTTACACTGAACTACTTCTGATCTTTCGTCATATCAGTTCAGCAATAATATTATATACAAATATCTGATTATTTTAGATACAAAATTATGTAAAAAATTTGGACGTGCCTTTGAAATTTGAGGTTTTCTCTCGATTTCCCCCTTTCCCCCAACTGATCCTGATTTGGTTCCAATGGGACCAATCGGAAGTGCATCCTTTCGAATAAAGAAAGAATTTTGAAAGTCGGTTTATAATTGACGGAGAAATCGACGAACATATATTAAAAAAATATACAGCCGAACATAGAACCTCCTCCTTTTTTGAAGTGGGTTAAATAACTATAGAGTTGAGTCTATAGTATCCTTTGTGATGATGATGATGTCGTGAAATAAAATAGTTTTAAAGTAAAATATGTTTCTATTTTTAAACCTTTAAACCATATTCACAGGAGTTATATGTAATGTTTAGTTTGTGGACCAAAATGTACGAATACCACTAAGCTACTCGCCATGGATGATAAATAGCAAAATTTACAATATCTAAATAATCCAATTGGTAATTCGAACCATTAAATCGGAAAAGCTGTCTCGAGGAGCGTTTGGATTTAATTCCTATTAAAACATGGCCTAGAACCTAGACGTTTTCCGGTTGGTGACACGAAGGAAGGATGGTCGTGCGGAGGAAGGTTACTTGAAGGCGTCAAACCTTCGGTGGAGGTAAACATTTTATTTTATTTTGGTATGTGGACTAAGAACATCATTTACCCATAAGGTTTCAAGTCGGTATATTTCAAGTTGGGATATTTTGATCATCTATTATCTCAAGATATAGTTTCGGAACGAATATATTAATTGACGAAGGAATATTTTTGTCAGAATGATTGTAAGCTTGGACATTATATTAATAGTTTGCGGTCTGTCTATTTCAGTCTGAGTTTTGGGAATAGTAACGGAAATTGGTTCGAATAAGATTGTGAATATTATTTTTTTATTGGTATATTAGTTTCAGAGATTAGTTTAGGACTGTCTATAATTTATCTTATAAGTTAATGTCTACATAAATATATTTTTATATAATTTTTCATTGTACGGAGGGACTTTAAGTTAGTCCTCTGAACTTAATGCCTCCTGTATTCCCTTCGTGGTTAGGGATACCAGAGGGAGTGAAAAATCACGTGGCGCGCATATATCACCCCCCCTCATTCTTGAAGGAAACGTCGAATTGGATCAGCTTGTGATCCACAGATTGCACCGACGAAGAGTGCCTGTTTTCGTGGCCTTTTTAAAAGTTGTATTGAGATTTTGGCCGATGAAGAAAAGTTACTATCCCTTGTGTATCTTTTTTCCTCTCGTATCTATTTTCACCGGGACAACTTGCCCCAGGAATTTCAAGCCCCGCCCTCCTCTATGTATGAAATGTCTCCATTTGTTTAGGTGCATCGAAACCAATAGTTTATTGAAAATTTAACTCGAGATATACCAAATAGGAATATTTGCTTATCAAATATTTGGTTGGAAGAACCACCACCTAGTAATTGTTAGATTTAAATTCATAAACTTCAAAAATATTTTCAATGGCATAGAGTAGTAATAGTAATAGTAAGAAAATTATTTAGAGAGTATCTATAGTAGTAGAACACTCTGTAGAAAACAATTTCAATATACATCGAAATTATTAATAATCCTAATGGAGCGAAAATATTTTGTCAATTTGCCTCATTTCGAATAACACATCATAATCAGTGTGAATCAACGTAATGGACGTTATAATACCGAACAGAATAGAAACGATATTTTATCCACCGATATTGTTTTTAGCAAAATGTTCGAATATTTGTATTTATCACAAACCGAACAAGAAAACCGCTAAATATTTTACCATTGTTTGTATCATCGTATATACTCTGATGTACGCATATCATTTTTTGCTCAGCATCAACGGACCTCGCAAAAACTTGTCGGAAGTTTTAAGCTTGGTCTGGATGTTTTTGTACGAGAGCAGTGTGCTTTGCTCATTGATTAGAATAAATTTTTTGCATCAGAAAGCTTTAATGAATATGGTGGGTAACATCCGGTTTATGTATAAAAAAGTTCGTTATGATTCCACGTTTTGTTCTAATGGATTTCGACAGAAACGTATATATTTTTATCGTTATTTTATCGCTATCGTTTTAACTCTTTTGATAAAAGTGGTGGTACAGGCTTATGTTGTTGTAAATGATCGATCATCTTTAGTGTTGTTTTGTATCGAGAATGTATATAATTTGGCGGTATTATGCTCGAGTTTTCAATATTTCTGCATCTTATTTTCAGTGCTAGACTTATTTTACATTATGGACACCAATTTGAATGACATAAAATCAATTTTTCAAGGACCAAGTACAGTTTTCCACAATTTAAATACAATACTCGTATTAAATCGTAAAACGGCTAATATGGTGAGATATTATGCATACATTTATCAACTGTTTAAAGATTGCAACACTTATTTTGGTATAAACTTGTTGTTGGATATCAGCATAGTACTAGTTTCCTTTTTAAAAGCTATAGCTATAATTGTTACGAGAATGGGGCATGATTTGGATATACCTTCATATTCAGCAATATTTGGTTCACTAATATATGGAATAAATCTTGGGGTATATACACTTAACGTATTTATATTCAATATATGTATAATTCAATGATTTTTCAGATATGGATCCATTTTCTGTCGTTTCTTGGTTATCAACTTGACGAAATAACGAAAAGTTCCTTTTTGAAGTTATACGATATTACATTGTTGTTGCCTCTACAATGTCGAAATGATATTGAAGATAACTTGGAGCTTATTTGTCATATGGTAAAAAATCAGCCAACGAAATTATCAGCTAGTGGGTTTTTCAACGTCAACTATTCCGTAATGTCGATGTTGATTGGATCGACCTCCTCTTACTTACTTATATTTTTGCAACTTAATGCTAGTAATCAAGTGTAAAAAACAAACTATGTTAAGAATTTCTAATTTTCTTGATGTTGTACTTGAAATGTTATGAGTAAAGTAAGGAATATTCAGTTTTCACTGGAATATTGGTATTATTTTGTGTATGATTTAGAGTTTTACATATTTTACGCAAAATTAATTTAAATGTGCATTAAAAAAATTATGTAAAATAATGCATGCAAATGCATTTAAAATGTAACAACTGTAATTTATTTCTGACATAAATATAACCGACACTTTATAATTAAATTAAAAATGTGCAATATGTACTGCAATTAACAACGGCTTAACAAACATACTCGAATGTCAAAAAGTATTAAAATTGTGTCCTCTCATCGTTAAGGACTAACTGTTCACACCCGAAGATCCACTATTAAAATGAGTGAATTGATGTACAAACAGGGAATATACAGTTTATTTGGCAGATTTATTTTTCTTTAACTTCTTCTCACTACTTTCACCTTTCAAACATATTTTTTCTGGAATCCAAAATTGTATTACTATAGTGGTATTCAAAAATTAGAAGATTATTGAATAACATTATACCAGAAATTATAACAATTATATTATGTGTATAACTGTAAATCCGATTTTTATCAGAGTATTTCATCTAAACTGGATAATGCATATAATTATACAAATATACGGTTTTGAACCTGAGCAACGAAAAGCTGTTTATAAGGTAAATTGGTAATTGGCAAATCCAAATCAGCAGCCCGTTTTTTTGAAATTGGATCTATCTTTAGAAATATTGTAAATTAATTATTTTACTATTTTTGACCATTAACAGCCATTTATTGAATTAAAGAGAATCAATAAAAAATAAACAGAGGTTGTACTGAGCCCTTTATACTACTTTGGATCTGTTTCATGTATTAGGCGGCTCCAACAGTAATCATCATGCCTTTCATAAATCCATCATAAATTTCTTAATAAGGCCAAGTTTAATGTGAGAAGGTGGCACTAAAAAGTCTTAGGGGTTCACAGGTGGTAGAAAGGACACGCACTTGTTGTCCTGGCTCATAATGGTCACGACTCGGCCCAACAAAAATCCCAACGAAAATTACAACAAATAGGCTAATAATCTGTAATGAGAGTAGAAGAATGTAATGTAATGTGAATCAATTATTATTTCTAAATTAAGTACAACTAATTTATTTTTACAACTTTTTATTTTTTAATCTTTAGATGGTCACAAATTTTTGATGCTCATTGTATTTGATTTTAGACAAAATTCACACATGTGTCGATGATGGATGGTTCTTTATTTCCAGTGTGGAGTAGAGTTGTCTTCAGATTGTACTTAGAACCATCTATGAACAAACGCCATTTATTTCGATCATAGAGCATATTCATCACATCAAATAATCTGTTGATATCATTGTAGAAACACAGATCATTTTCTTTTTGAGGAATGGAAAAATTGCGTGATTTCTATTTCTTAGTATATAGTGACTTGTGTTTTAAGGTCAATAGGTTTCCATCTTTGCAACCGCGATGCAAGCAACTCTGCATTTTGTTTCGATAAATTGAAATCGCGAATAAAATCACTCAAGTCACTTTGCGAAATTAAATTTTTTTTTCCATAACGCAATCGCGTTCATTGCCTACCGGCGATGAGAACCAAGAAGAAGTTCTTAAGGCATTTTTTGCACTTGTATCTCGGCAAATTGGCAATAGTACTTAATCCGTACGTTGATCTGGCTTTGACACTAATGATACGTCGGGATATTTATACTGTGCTGTATATATATGTTCCATAATGTTGGCACAGAATATGAAAAGTATTCATTTTCACCAAGTAACTACTTCTACAACTTTGTTTTGCACGCGTTACAAAACAATTTCGGCACCCTTGGCTTGTCGGTATTTAGTGCAATAAAACCAGGCTACTGCAAATACGCATCAAGGAGTGTAACGCGTCAGTTGAAAAATCTTCTGTCTACCATAGTAAAACACATTTTTTTGACAAAATTAGTTTTTTTTATTCAACTTCTTCAAGGGTGATATAACTAGTAAGGGTGATATTCAAGGTGAATATAGCGACCCTCCACTTTTCGATGCCATTTTTGTAGTACGATTTATAATTTGCTTCAAAATAGGTCTCAGTTTCGGCGATCACCTCTTCATTGGACGAACATTTCTTCCCAGCGAGCATTCTTTTGAGATCTAATAACGCTATGTAACAGTCGTTGTTGATAGTCCTTCCTTTTTCAAGGTAGTCAATGAAAATTATTCCATGCGCATCCCAAAATACAGACGCCATAAACTTGCCAGCCGACTGTTGCGTTTTCCCACGCTTTGGAGCGGGTTCATCGTGTGCAGTCCATTCGGATGACTGTCGATTGGACTTCGGAGTGAAATGATGGAGCCATAACCAACATGCGAAATTCCTTTTTATCCATTTTTTTCACAATAACAAAAGTTGCTTTACTCAAAATGCTATAATTCACAAAACTAATAATCCGACAGCTGTCAAATTTATACACGCATCTTTTGAAGGTTAGTGCTAACTAAAAAAATATGGATTTAGTTCTAGTAGCGCCATCTATGTGTCAGGCCGGCGACTTTTCAATTAACCTGTTATTTTTCATGATTTTTCCACGTTTACTGAACACAATATATAATAAATTCAATAAAAACACATTGAATCGACTTTAAAACGTGATATCTGCATTTTTACATGTTATAAAGCACAAACACAGAACAAAAACAAGTTCCAAATGATAATTAAGGTAACGTCGTCAGCTGACAGCCGTTATAAGAGCGCATTACTGGAGTTCCCTCCTAGCTTTCGAAGAGAACGGTCGTGTCCGGTCCTCCGAGCCTACTTACTCTTCCGAGAATTACCCGCAACTGATTGTCAAACGATCGATTCGTAAACCGCTTTCATCAGCACCTTCGCCCAAATACCATATACGTTTGTAAACGCTGAAAAGCATATTACAAGCGGGGCAATGGCGTCCTGCACGCCAGAGCCATCACCGCTTCCAGAAAACTGCCCAAGCCGTCCAACAACCGAAAAATCTCCCGATTATAGCCCTGACGATGCCCAGTTGATGGGTCTTGGATCGAGCATCTGCAAAAAGAAAATGCAGAGCTTAAAATTGAGGTTATTCAACTTCGAGTATTCTTAACCAAGCAAGGAGACGAGCTTTCCGGATGCTGCTTCAAGACGCCCTTGCTAAACCCACCCCGGTCTAGCCAGTATATCAACCTCCTGAGACACTAAATCAACTAACATCCCTACCGTTGGAAAATGAAGACCTAGATGATGGCTTCACCTTGGTGGGAAAAAGGAAGAGAGAGCTCATCACTCCATCTTAGGAAAGTCAGCTGCCGGAGGCAGGAAGAAACAGGCAACTGCTTCCAAATCAGAACCCAAACCGGCCATTCAATCCACCTAATCGAAAGCCAAGGCTAACGTACAGTCTTCGATTACTAAATTTGCCACCAGACCAGTGCAAAACAAGCCGATCACCAGGACGTTCCCACAGCCACCACCAAAAAAAATCACCATCAGACCAACCCAGCTTGCGCAGGTAAGGAGCCAGGCCACTAACCAAACCCTAACCTCCACAGCAAAAACAGTGCCGATCATTTCGGCGACTGTTTCTGAAACTCCCCCAAGAAAGGAAAAAATCCCACCTATAGTGCTCCGTGACAGGAAGAGATAGAACTCATTGGAATCTCCAAAGCACAATCATTTGATATTATCACCGGAAACGAAAAGTAGGGCATTTTCTTATTCATCGCCACAAGCGACGATTACCGAAAACTCACTACCCTGCTCAAGGAAAGGAATTATCCTTAAAATTCCTTCTGTCATCCGGAGGAGAGAGCATTCCGTGTAATCATAAGAAACATCCCAGAATGACTCTCCATTGACGAGGTACGTGAACTTTTCTTCGATCAAGGCTTCCATCCCAAATTTGTGCAAAGTTGGGAATTAAAATATTTGGAAATGGCTGTTCCAAAATCTCTTATACTGATGACATGGAATTGACGACAAACAGCTTACGCGGAAAGCAAGCAGAAGTCATGACAAGACGTCATGACATTCCATGACGTCGACATTGCTCTCATTCAGGAAACTTTCCTGAAACCTTCGCATTGTCTCTCTTTCGAACACTTTTTTGTCTACAGAAACGATACAACCCTGGGTCGAGGCGGTGGAACCGCCATTCTCGTCAGAAAAGAAGTCAAACACGAGCTCCTACCCTCGTTATCAGCAAACAACTTCGAAGCAACCTCCATTAAAATAGATATAAAAGAACGTTCCTTCGTGATTACATCTCTGTACAGGAAATCTTCTGCATTCAGCTATACTGAATACCGATCACTGGTCAAAGGAAAAATTCGAAAAATAATAGGTGGCGACTTAACGGACGGAACGCCCACCACCCCACCTGCGGGTGTTCCAGAGCGAACCCCGCGGATAACGCCATCGTAGCTCTAAGTGCAGATCTGGGCTACGGTCTTGCCCTGCCAGATGAACCTACCCATCACCCCACTTCAGCTTCTCAAAGCACAGCAAGAGTCCTTGATTTCTTTATTCTTCAAGATGTAAATCGCCCTTCCGAAGTTCGAGTCCTTGAGGAGCTAAACTCTGATCATTGTCCGATCCTTCTCAAACTCGAAACTACGCCACCACTCAAATTCCGCTCACAAGATTCAGGAAAAATACCGACTGGAAGAACCAATCTCTTCTGTTGGAATCCGATCCAATTCCGAAAATTAACACTCCAGAAAAGCTCGAGGAAGCCGTACTTAAACTAACTCGTGATATTCAGTCTGCTCACGAATCTGCCACAGTCGAAATTTCATCAGAACTCCAACCGTGGAGAAACAACCTTCCCGCTCCTCTTAAACTTGAAATTCGCATCAAAAACAGTTTGAAAAAAATTTATGCAGATTAGCTCGATTTACCCTTGATGCTGCAGACAAAAGGGAGGCGAACAGAGCATGCAAGGAGGTAAAGAGGGCCGTCTCGATTTGGCGAGCGATGAAATGGAACCCATTTCTCGCGGACCAAAGACTGGATGGCCTCCCTTCTTTCTGGCGTGTGGGGAAGATGCACAATGTCATCGTTTTCCCTGAAGTCAGCGATTACAGGAAATTTCGTTGTCACTGACCAAGAAAAAGTCAAGCTATTCGCAGAGACCTATGAATCTCAGATGAAATGTCTGCCAACCGCAGAGAACATTAAAGCTAAAGATGTCGACATGTCATGATGAAACGACACTGTCATCAATGAAACCATCTCCATCAAAACATCAGGAACCCCAGCCTTTCTTCTCAACCATTTCGTGTCTCCAAAGTCTCTATAAACTATGATCGGTAAACTTCAAACCAAAAAATCTCCAGGTTTCGACGGAATATCGATTACCCAGTTAAAAAAGCTCCCGCATAAGCAGCTCGCGGAACTGGCAAACATCATTAACTCCATCATGGGGCTGCAAAATTTCCCGACGTCTTGGAAACACGCACATATAGCGGTTATTCCCAAGAAAGGAGCAAAATCATCTCCATCTGACTATCTGACTGACCCATCAGCCTTCTCAGTGCTATCTCGAAGCTTGCCGAGAAGGCAATAGTCTCATCTCCACTCTTTCACAAAGGAAAACAACATCATTCCTGATGAACAATTCGTCTTTCGCGCTCACCTCTCATCCGTCCATCAGGCTACCTGTCTAGGCCGCACACATCCATCACACTCTTGACCGACGTAAAAAGCTTGGAGCAGTCCTTCTGGACCTAACCAAAGCCTTTGTGGTTAGTCCTCCCAGAAGACCTAACTGCTCTCATCAAGTCCTATCTATCGGACAGATCTTTCCTGGTCAAGATCAGGAAAACACTTTCCAGTTGAAAACAAATCAATGCTGCTCTTTATTTCATATTTGTCGAGAAAAGAGCACATTGACGACGCGTTTTACGCTGATGACACTGCTTTCTTCACGGCTGCCAGCTTCGAAGTTACAATTCATGAACGCTTGAAGTTTTTCAAAATAAGCTCCTTAGGAGGATCTTAAACGCTCCGTGGTTTGTCAGAAATAATCAAATTCAAATTCAATGGGGAAACTGACACTCCAGAAATCAAACACTTTATATCTCAATCATTCCACAAACAACAAATTCGCGAGCTGGTCGACATGTTTTGGAGCTTAGCACCGCGTCACCGCTAACCCCCTTTTTCAGGCTTAAGCGATCTTATTCGTTGCTGCAGTCATAATTTTACACAGTATTCAGTCGTGTGTTAACTCAAGTAACTCAAGCGATCCGTAGGATTCAATTGTGAGGCGGTTTTGGTTTAGTGTACTGGTAAGCCCAGAGGCAGTCCCACATAACCCGGTCCAACTTGTCACTCCAGGGCAAGTCTCCTATACCAGGTATGCGTCATGCATTCCACCGCCTGATTTTAGGCCAGAACAAAAAA
Source organism: Rhynchophorus ferrugineus (assembly GCF_030347505.1). Classification (NCBI taxonomy): domain Eukaryota; kingdom Metazoa; phylum Arthropoda; class Insecta; order Coleoptera; family Curculionidae; genus Rhynchophorus; species Rhynchophorus ferrugineus. The sequence continues at coordinate 52,577,089 of NW_027472580.1, forward strand.
AAGCGCAGTAGTGCCACTATGCGGGATCTCGGAAACTACAACCAATCTTCACACGGAATGAAGAACTGAGATTAGAGCATCAAATAACATTAAGAATTGTTCTCATTTGCTCGGGTCCAAAAGTCGACACGAATTTGTAAACTTTTGATTAATTATGTTTGTGTTGTAAATAATTATGTTGAAAAAATGTTTCGTCTGTATATATGTTCTTGTGAATGTGGATATTTTTGTATTTTACTAACAGGCAGAAACATACTCTCTACACATTGCATCGTTCTATATTAAGTAATTACGGGGGAATTAAAATTTTTGCCGGAAGTCAGACAAAGTTTTTGAATGATCATATAAAAGCATACACAGACGCAATTTTTAAGGACTAATTTATATTTTAAACATATTCAACTTCATTCCCATTAATAGGACAAGAGTTTATCATTTACGTTTTCATGGCCAACTTTTCCTCACAAAAGCTCATATACAATCTATGTACCCTCTATTACAGAATAAAATCTTATCACGTTTACTATTATTACATTAGATTACTCACAATAACAAGTGATAAAGGTGTATTAATTCACTTTTTAACTGTTTATTGTTTATGCAATTTAAGCAGGCCGTTGAAGAAAGGTTCCAAACTCGGCAGCCATTATTAGGTGATTCTAAAAAACGCGCAATTTTTAACAATCTGTTTCTGTTTGAATTGGAACGCACCTCATATATATATTTTTAATAATCTCCTATAAAGTCAACAATCTACCCGTGGGCAATAAGTATTATTATATGATTTCAGTTATATAATATAACTATCCTGACATGTAGTAGATCACTTTAGTAAGTATACAAGTAGCAATACATTTGGGTTAGTTTAAGCACAAGCTGCTTGCGTTTCGTAACTATGTCAATACAAAATAGCAGTGACACGAGTGTCAATATATGTCTGTATAAAGTTTTAAATTCGTTTTACAGTCAGACAATATTATCCTTGTCATTTTATTTTATTTAAAAAGAGATAGAATGCTGTTAGAGAAGTTCGAACATGTAACGAAATGAGCCTGCAAAAGTTGTCCGTTTGCCAAACTTCTGAAAATTCTTCAAAATATTATAATTACGGGTTATAAATCGGCAAACGCTGTTTTAACGCTTTGTTTTAATGAATTTGAAATCGCCGCGGTTTTTATTGAAAATATTTTTCGCGCCTTACAGCTGCACTGTATATTAGTACGGACACGGTCACTAAATATATCTCAAAAAATAAAAACAATATAACCTTAAATTCCCCAAAAAGAAACCGTGTTTATGCGAAACAGGTGACGAATCAAGATCAATCTTGGTGTTTCAGAGATCAAATATACGAAATTTATAAATCAGTAAGTTGTTTTTTCAATCGAAATATAATTTAATACAATTATTTTAGAGAAAATTATTGGTCCACAAAGATCCAAAAGATATACAGCTATTTGAGAGATGTAGAACATCCGTTCATACATTGGTGGATAACATAGGATTTAAGTGGTATCAAGATAACCCACGAAGGGGTTTAATGGAATTTCCAGAGATTGCTTTTAAAAGAATACAATTTTTAAAAACATTTAACAAAATCAAGTAAGAATTACATCAATTTATATATTTAAGAGAGCCATGAGTATTTCAGAATGGTAGATTGGGTTTGTCATGGCAACATGTTAATAAAACGTTGAAATAACTATCGATTAGGTTTTGTAAGTCATGACATTTATTCATTGCAGACATATAGTTCTTTATACTGGAAACAGGAACGGTTTTATTCCTGGTACAGAATTAGTGTTTCTCTAAGTCCAAGGGTGACTACCATGAAGAAATTAATAATAACTTGTCTCTGCAGTAGTTTGAAAATCAGCTTTTAAAGAACTTGGAGGAACCATCAGTAATTGTTATGTACAATGCACCATATCTACCATATATATATATAGTACATTGGTGGAGAAAATCCTAACAAGTTCATCAAAAAAAGCTGCAATTAAGGATTGGCTTAAAGTACATAAAATAAGTTTCGAGGAAATCATGTTAAAGAATGAACTATTTCAAATTATTACTCGGTAAATACAAATGAAATTTTTAATTGCATTTTATGTAATTTACTTTTTTAAAATTAAGCCTGAGAAAAGATACATAGCAGATCAGATTGCTGAATGTTATACCCACAGAGTATTATGTCTCCCTACCTATCACTGCATTTTTAATCCATTAGAGTTGATATGGGGTATAGCAAAGAATTATTACAATAGATATTCAGGTCGAGGAGGATATTCAAACCAGAAGTATCTGGATATATGGAAAGAGGCAAGAGTTCTATCAGACACATTGAAGAATAAATTGACAAATGGTAGAATCTTGAGCACGTTTTTAATAGATTAGAAATAAATAGCTTGGTTATTAACTTGACTTGAATTATTATTGATTGATTAACTTGAATAAAACTTTATGAATGTTGGTTTATGATTCAGTGCTGACGATTACCAAGAGAGGTGATGAAAGAGTAAACCACTGAAGGTCAGTATACAATTAATATACTTTAATTGTAGGAAATTGTATTGTAGAGTGTGAAATACATGAACGTTTGGTTAACATGTATGAAGTTCTTCGATAATAATTGAATTTGATGTACTATAATGTTAAAATAAATTATATTTAACAGAAGATTTGTTCAATTATTTTATTTATATTAAAATTTTGTTATATGTTAGAGCCTAAATGTACTAAAGCTCAGAGTAGCTGCGATGCTTCCCGTATCACTGCTATTTTGAATTGACTATATATGTTTTTTTCCATGTCAAACGTCGATCAAAATGCATTCCCAGTTATTTAATGTACCTGGTATATATACTAAATAGACTTAAATATTTTGTTATGGAAATGTTAAATTGGAAAAAAAACCTTTCTATATTCGATCCATTACTGTATATAGGCAAAACATAATAGCGCAAGATCTTCTGCATTATTTATCTTAAATCGGCTTCAAATCCTTCAAAATATATTCCATACTTTCCCGTCCTCAAGTTATTTGATAGTCAAACCTCTCCCTTATAGACGAATGGAGACAGGGGCTTCCTCCAAACCATTTCGACATTGTCATGGAAATAAAAAATCCATTAAGAAAATGTTTTTTTCTTCGGCAAAGTTTTTGAATGTGGGTAGGCATTGGCTTTGACCTTTGCGAGCTTGAGATAATACCTTAATTGAATAAAAAAAGCTTTATGTTGTTTTTAGATAACTAAACGTTAAATATTAATATACAAATCAATTATTATGTTGTTACCATTCTGTAAAATTTATGTCTTTATTGTTTTAATCAACTTAAAATTATTAAGGTTTTTTAGCATTAATTTATTTTATGTTTTAATAAAAAACAAAATAATACATGCAATTTCTTTTTTGTCTGTAATCTGATGTTTGCTTTTGATGGAAAAATAATGCTCAACAAGAAACGAATTGACTTGCTGCTATTATGATTCGCCTTTAGGAACATTTAAATTTGGCAAAATATAATCTAAACTGACATCAAAATATTAAAGAAAGTAATATTTTTCATGAGTATCATGGTATATCAAGGCTTTGAACCAGCTTTGTTGTTGTGTGTTAAATATGGTAGCGAAATCCAGTGTAAAGTTAAAATCAAATATAAAAATATATAGTAAAATAATGTAAGTATATAAATTTATTTTCGATGATGATGAATGATGATGTTAAATGAGATTAGTTTTTAATTACCAGCACTTCCATCATATTTGCTAGATTTGTATATTTGAAATTGTATATTTTAATTCATATTTGAATGCTTTTATTAGGAAAATTTATATATATTTACTCGAATTTAAAGCATTTAGTCACGAGTGACGTGTTTAAAATATGATGGCCTCGTTTACGTTGGAATATGATTGAAGTGTATAAAATAAAATATCTTAATAAATATATGACGTCAAAACGTCGCAATGTTGCCGCCTTTAACTCTACTTATTTTAATATTATAGTATATCTAACGCATATATTATAGAAGGACTTAAACTAGAGTTAATTATACAATCATAATAGTTTTTAGGTTAGTATTATATTTTATTATAATTACATTGAACTGTTTTCCTATGAGGTAAAGTTCTAGGTGCGTTGTTTATGTAGTGATATACCCTGGAGGACTTCATCAGAGACCATATTTACCTTTTTATGTTTAGTTCTTGTTTCCTTCTTTGCAGTATTTCCTAGTCAAATCAGTTTGATATCGTTGTTTTTCTTCTTAATTTCTTCTGTTACTACCTGTGTACATCTTTCTTAATAAAATTATACCTAATTTAATTTAATGAATTTTTACATTCTCCCTAATGTATTTGTCATATTTGCAAAATAGTTAGTATCCTTTCAAATATCTGAATTACCATGTATTTTTTGCAGGCCTATTTCTAAAAAAATTAATTACATAAAAACAATTAAACATGTAATTTTTTTAGTTCACTATTTAGCATAGTCTATTAAAAATTGCACACCATTACTGTATTATAGTGTTTGTCGATGCACTTGTAAGGAATCAAGTAAGGAATAAAACAATTCCTGTTTCCAGCATGAAGAACAATATATCTGCAATGAATTATTAATACGTATTATGACCAACAAAATCAAATGAATCAAAGAAATCAAATGTTGTTCTAAAGTTTACCTCCTTGCATCAACTTTTGTTGAGTTTACCCTATTTTAATTTTGTGTTTGATTTTGAAATATTGATATATAGTCTAAATACAACTAAATACAATTGAAACAAGTCTTTCTTGATTTTTTATATCCTTTTAAAAATTTTATATTTTTATAAGTTCCATCCGGGAGTTCCATTAAACCTCTTCGTGGGTTACCTTTACGGCATTTAAATTCTATGTGTCCTAACAGTGTATGAAGAGATGCTCTACATTCCTCGAAGAGCTACATATTTATAAGTTTAAGGATACCTTCTAGACTTTGAGTTTCCTCTGAAATAATTATATTGAATTATATAAATATCAAAACTACTTACTGTTATTATACATTTTATAAATTTGATCTCTGATAGAGCTAACATCAAGATGATCTTGATTCGTCACACGTTGCGTATGAGGACGGGTCCTTTTCGGTGAATACAGGAATGCATTATTTTTAATTTTGTGACATATTTTAATCATAGTGTTTATAGTAGTATTCAATGCAGCTATAACACGCTGAAAATATATATTCTTACCGCAGCAAATGTTAAACACTAACAGTATTAACGTTACTTACCTCTCTTACCTCTAACCTCACTATCTCGTTCCTGTTCGTAGTAACTGATTTGGGGTGCAGTATGTTTCTAACTCTGACTATCTAACGACTTTGACATTTTCAATCAGAGTAATAATAAGCAGAAATTTGAAATTTATCAAAACAAGCAAGGCAAAAGTGCCAAAATAACGTTTACTGGTATATAACTTTTACAGGTTATTAATTAGTTATTATCACTAATATTTTGAATAATTTAAGATTTTTTTCAATTAGACAGCATTGTGTCTCTTTTTAGCTAAAATGAAATGAGAGGAAAAACATGGTCTAATTTTAAAACAAATTTACATAATGCGATAGGCAATACATAAACATCTTGATGAGGAAACTTGAGGTATATGTGTCACCGTAACAATCGATGCCACCATGCTATCGTTCTAAACAAAAGTACTTTTTGTGCCACGCTTGTAATGGGGTTTGATATTTTTTCTGATGATCAAACATCTACAGCATGGATAATTTTATCGCCTTTAGATGTTGTTGAAAACCCGGGACCATCTAATTGACATATAATGATGAGTCCCTGAGTTTTATGGTTCCTTGGTAGTCTAAAGATCTTATCATCTGAGTTCGGAATTAGTTGGGTTGGGTCATATAGCATCAAGATCAACCAATTGTGGCAAATCCGGCAGCTAGGGATAATTCGACTCGATAAAAAAAGTGAATGAAAATGTAAATAAATAACGATACAATTGAAGAACAATTAATAATTAATTTGAAGAAAGATACTTTTATTATTTGAATTAAAATGACTCATTATGCATTACAATTAAGATAAAAACATTTTCATACTCTGTTACTGTATTAATATAGTGGAATAATGTGAAGCTTAATATAGCAAATTAATTGTTGCAACAATACTAATTAAACGTTTTTCATGAGATAATTCTCTTCCACACACATAATACTCCTGATAAACTTCCCTCCATTAAGGAAGTTTTAAGTGTGGCCCGTTTCAACTTCGCAAAGTAAAATTTAATTTTCCACAAAAGTTCCTAATTAATGAAGTTAATATATTATATTAAAAAAGATTGCTTTGTAAGTTTATGTTTTGCGCGGTAAGATGATATGATCTTGTAATAATATATGTGTAGGCTGATGTTAATTGTAACCACATTAAATAATGATATAACCGCTTTTTCTTATTCTGTTATTTTCTTATTTTTCTTATTTCGTTATATAATTAAACCGTTATTATTATCATGTTATTAGTAATTGAAAGAAAAATCGTATAAACTATAATCAGTGAAATTAATTATTTTTTAACCGACTTCAAAAAAGTCGGAGGTTCTATGTTCGGCTGTTTATTTTTTTTTTTGTTTGTTCGGCGACTTTCCGCCAATTATGGACCAATTTTCAAAATTCTTATTTTATTCGAAAGAATGCACTGCCGAGGTGGTCCCATCAGAACCAAGTTAGGATATCATCGGGGATGGGGACGAAATCGAGGGAGAACCTTAAATTTCAAATGCATGTACAATGTTTTCACATATTTTTTATCTAAAATAATCGGATATTGGTGAATAACTGAACTGAAGTCAGTCAGTTTTCTTTTGAGGCACTAATGATACCATATGGGACGTCGTGGAAACGCTGTAAGTAACTGTTTTTATGGTGTAGTAGTTAGAACGTTAAGCTCACACGCGGATGTCATAGATTCGATTCCCAACAAAGCAGCAATTTTTTTGTTCTAGTTTGATTGGAATATTTGTCAAATCAACTAGACCTAGTGGCAGACCCCAGGGCCTGAAGCATTCCTTATTTTCAATCATTTTTTCTTTATTCCTATTTTTCTTCAAATGGGCTGTGCTTTTTCTTGAGCTATCCATCGTGATACTTAATAAAATAACTGCGTAACTTATTGACTAAATATCTAACACTGACGTTAGAAAGCAAGTACATAATAAAAGTTGTAATAAATAAATAATAGTAGTAGTCATAAATAGTATTGTAAATGGATGAATAGGTTTAGGTAGGTATTAAGCTGAATTGTGTGTATATAGTAGAATATAAAATACGTGTAGTAGATAGGCTAAGTAAGTTTTTTGTTTATTTTTATTTAGTTATTAAAACCATTATTATTTAAAAAAAATGTGTTAAAATTCTAAGTTTGGTTATTTTTTAATTTTTAGTGAGTTCCTAATTTATTTTTTGAAGTTGGTTAAATTTTCTTGTTAAAAATATTTTTTCGAAAACTAAAAATATTTTTTTAGTTACATTTTGTTCATAGCAAATTTAGGGAATGATGACCATTGATTGATCAATGACTGGTATCAAATTTTTAGATGAAAAATAAAATAGTATTAATAATAAAATGTAATTAATTACAGGATATACCAATTTATAATGTTATGGGTATTATTTTGTAGCTGAAATAGACACACTAAAGACTGAAGCCATAATGTACCAAGATTTTTAATATGCATCTGATTTAATGAGAATGAAGTTAATTTATATTTAAACATTTTATTTATTAATTAAAGTTTATTTGGGCCAGAACTAATGTGTAATATGAGTGAAGATAGAGATTATCTCAGAAGCTTCTTTGATTTTGTTTACCAAAACATATTTTCCTATTTTTGGAAGTCAATATTTTAGGTTAAAGAGACGATATATTTACATGTTACCCAAGAATCGTATAATAGTTCTGGGTCTCTCTATGAGTCTGGCGAATACGTCGTATATGTTAACATCTTGTTAACATCATCTCGTTATTGTGATAATGTGTTAAGGAAATATTTTTAGTTTATGGATGCGTTGGTTAAGCTTATTTGCGTTTCATGTAATGAATTTTAAGAGCAGATTACTCCGTTTTGTTTTTCTTCGATTGGTTTTCGGAAGTTCTAGATTTTTCTAGTTGTATTTTTATAGTGTTTTTCCTGTTTCCTAACTGACCGAAATTGTATCGCTTTTTAATTTGAAATTCACTGCGCTTCATTGATATTATATTGAAAACAAAAGTTAGTCATGTTATCTTTACTTTTGGTGGAAAAACTAACTATTAGTAAACCAAAAACTCAACACCTAAATTCCACTAGTGAGATGATATATTAAAACATTAATTGTGGTATAGGAAATATTTGAAAGCGTCTGAATCTATTGTCCATCAAAAACTGTTTATTAATTACTAAAAGACATAGTATCGTTTAAATGTAAATTTAATTTCTAAACTTTATCCTCAGCAGCTTTATGATTCACAAACGGATTTTCAAAAAAAACTGATTTCATGTATTATGTCGTTTTTGATGGTCTTATATGCCCAGATTTTGGTTTCTAGGTTGTACTGTACTGCTCTATTACAACATTTATAATCATGATCCACCACATATTTTAGCAACTCCGCCAGCAATTTGACTTTATTTCGTGATGACGAGTCAACACTGTAAGAACTATAGGTATATAAGTTTGCTATCCATTGTCGGGAAGGTGTTGGTGAAGATCATACAAATGAGGCTTTAAAAGGTATGCGAGGGGACAAGCCGAGAAGAACAGGCGGCTTTTAGACCCAATCGAGTTTGCGTAGATAAAATTTTTGCGCTGTTTGAGGAATATGTTAGATGTGTAAACCATGTGATTGTTGTTTTTATTGATTTTCGTTCTGTTTTCGACTGTTTACAGTGCACTGCCCTCACTCTGGATAGCTTTGGCAGCTGAACATATTCACCTACATATTATTTAACTTCTTCAGAGAGTTCCATTAGCTGTATGCAAATGTGAAATGATGTGTCGAATCCATTTGACATCAGAGACGGTGTTCGCTAAGCAGTTGTAGTCCAAGGTATGACATCTAGCGATTATTATTTCTATTATATTATCGGGCTGATAATGACGGATGATAACGGAGAGAGAAAAGTTAATAAATTGAAAGAGTTGATAAGTGAAAGGTAGTAGATTGATTCTATCTTTCTAAAAGAAATATATAATTACTAGAGATAAAATACTAGATAATTTAATGCATTAAAACTTGCATATTATCTATGACTTGATCGTCCAATTATAATCTCAATTTACTAGTGGTTTTTCGTAAGGTCTGCAAAATATCATGGGTATTATTACCAGGAGCTATTCTATTATTAAGAAGTATATAAGAATATACTTATATAAGGATACAAAATACTGCCTTGAGAATGGAACTGGGAGCCTCTAAATCTAGTCCGATAACTAGCATGCAATGCCTCACTTCTATAGAACCATTTAAATTTCGAAGAATAAGACTGGCTCTCGAAGAAAATATAAGAATTATTGCCCGGACTAGTGACATCTCTGAAATCATAAACATTTATATTGTCCCTATCTCCAAAGTTCGAAAATATTTTATCACAAAGCTATCAAAAACAATTGATATACAAAAATAAATAAATTGCACATCTGAGTTGCCGTGGACTTTCCCATCATCAAAATAAATTGGATAAAGCGGCTTACAATAAACAAAATTTGACTTCACTAGTATTTTGGAGATTATTTCTTCAAATCTTGTTAGAGTCTCCCGATTTGTGAGTTCGCTAATATGGATCTAAGTCCTCCATAGGAGTAGGCTCTGCGATACATCATAGGTCTCAAAATAAACTCTTTCGTCTACCTTCTATTTCCACTATACTTACGAGCCACAAGAACATACCCGAAAAAGAATTGGCTGATCACGCTTTTGCGAGTGGCTAATAAATTTTAAATACTTTATATTATAAGGATCTTTAGCCATTTATGGACCGTAGAGTAGATAGTAGATAATAGTAAATAAAATAATAGAAAAACAAGCTTTGATCGATTTAAAAGAACTTCTTTCTCCTGCCAGCTCTTTAGGCAATAGAGATTTGCTAGTAAAATTAAACAGGCTACTGATGGGCTAGTGCCAATTTACCCATTCCTTCCTAATGAATCGAACTGAGAGACCTTGGTTCCCAATTGGGAGAGTTTGAAATGAGAGGAACCAATGTCAGTCTTCCATATTTTGATGAAATGCAGAATCAACTGCCAGAAGAACTCGTGAGTTAACTGGTTCATTAAGGGATGTATTATTGTCTCAAGATCTGCACAAATTGCTTAATTTCTTTAAAGAAATCGGTGGGTGATTTAAAATCTAATTTTAAGCTATGCATAGCTTTATTTTAGGATGACTTCTATCAGATATTTGTTTTGTGTCGATGTTTGTTGAGTCGGTTTGGTTGCAGATCTATTTAATCGTTTTTTTTTAATTCTAAGCATTGTAACTGTTGACTGGCTTATTGTTTTGGAATTCTTGGAACGCGTAACTGACGGAGGGTATTTAGCCTCGGTATTCGTTAATAATTTGTGGTCTGGATGAGACACTAAACGGATAATATTAATCAATCAGTATATCACTTGAGGTAGCTAAATGTGACGAATAAGCTAGAGGTTGAAACAATTTGTAATTTTATTGTATTTTTATTGCTAAGCTATAAATCTTAAGTTGAGCTTTTATTTCAATGGAAGATCATACTGTTTGTATATGTATTGTATATGAAGTTTGCGGTACAAAAAGTTATCATAATATGAACTTATTATTTTATCAGTTCGCAGATAATCAACAAGCGAAACCCATTTTGCATCCAAAAAGACTGATGCTAACAGTTCTGTTTCATAGCCAGCGATTGCGTTAGTTCTTATAAATAATGAAACATGGTGTATATCGTAATGAAAATTTTATTCGAACGTTTTCTCTTCTTTTAAATATAATTAATTAAAAAATACTAACTTTTGATTGTATCGTCGTCTGCAAGTAAATATTGACTGTATAAATACGAAGAAACAGAAGCGCAATTCAGTTTGGCTGGAACATAAGAATTCACTTGGACTGGATTTTTCGCTGCTCATTTCCGTACCGCCATCTTTATATTCAAACTGCAATTGTTTGCTGTTCTATGGCAAATATTTTACTTCGTTTTTATCGATATCCCACCGCGTGGAACTTTTGTTTTGTTGACGTTGGCTTTCTTCCAGGCTGATCGCTGCACGAATAATATCGTTCAGCCTGACCTATCTTAAACGTACGTTATCCATCTTACGCGTTGTAATCTGGGCCGTTGGTGATTATTATAAGCTCGAGAACCACATAATACCAATGGCTGATGGAGTTTTATTTGACAGGCTGCGGTGTTTATTTCTTGTAACTTTCGTAGTGGAAGAATTATAGCAGGATTTGTATAAGTTGCGACTTTGGCATATCGTTGATATTCAGTTATTAGTTTTGAAACTTATACAATGATTTCCTAAATATGGTTTTATGATTTACTGTTAGTTTTGTATACATTTTTCTCTAAAATATTTTGAAATATAATCCTACATCTCCTGTAAAAGCGAGTTTTATTTGTTTATATTTTATCGATATATTTTTTTAATACAAAGACCATTCAAGGAAATCATATATTGAATATTTAAGGTACTTGAAATTTTATCTCGTAGATCGATATATTAGACTTTTTATTTTATATTACCTTTTTCTTATTCAGTTTATTTTACTGTGTTTTGTAACCCATGGGTGCAGCTAGAGGAGTGAGTGTATAATAGCAAGAGTATTGTTTACTTATTAATTTGAGTTTTTAACTTAATCGTAGCGATACCTACTCACATTAGAGGCAGGATCTCGCGCTTCTTCAATTTGCTTCCCTTGATTACACTGCAAGTCCATTATTGTTAGTGTTAGGGCATAAGCTGGTACGTCATGGGTTACCTTTCCTTAGCACCGTGTGCATATATCATATTTCTAATATGCATTCTAATATAGCATTATCATTGTCAAATGTCAAATGTCACTAAAGGTAGTTTCGCTCGGATTTAGGTGACTGCATATTTAGAGTGTTGCCTTTGGCTTTTTTTGTAGGCATTGCACGTTCATCATAGTCGCATTTAGGAGAAGTGAATGCACAAAAGCAACAGAGTTGCTTATTTATTTATATATATATTTACTTATTATATATTAAATATTTTAGCTTTACCCTAGCCATTTTTCTAACCATAATGGCAGGATCTCGTGCGTCTGCTTCTCTTGATATCATTGTACGTTTATTATTGTTATTGTTAGTTATTAGTGTTAGTTTGTTATTGTATTAGTTATGTGTTAGTTTAGGGTATAAGCTGATACGTCGCGGGATTCCTTCCCTTGGTACCGTGTCCACATGTCATACTTTGTTTTAGCATAGCATTATCATTGTTAGCAATTATAGCTATTATCGAGTTGTTCCCTTCCCTTCGCTGTCTGTTGGTTATATGTTGTAACTATAGTTTATTGACAATTTGAAGCATACATAAACGCCACCAAAACCAGTTCTGGCCGGCTCTTGGTGACAATATATTTAGTGTGTTGCTTTTGGATTTTTTCCTACGTACGCATTGCACGTTTGTCATAGTTGGAGTGTTATGGCAAACAGAAGTTTCGAAGAACATTTTGAACAATACTTACTTATAGGCGATATATCCGAAATGTTGACACTAAACTCAAATAAAGATAAAAAAAATAAGCAGAGATCTAGTTCAAGAATTCATAGGAGAATTTAATATGTTAATGTATATCTAGAGATTGTAAGTTTGTAAAGCTGTTATTAAAATTAACTTTAGAATTACAATTTGTGCATTTTATTTACCAATATTTGGGTAATAACGGATAGAAAATAATTTTATACAATACCAGATACAGTTTTTCAGAACTGCTAAATGTTTAAGAAAATAAAACATCCATGATCAAATAAATATAATTTAAACCTTTTTTTTTGTTGTAGTTGGTATCAACTATCCAAAATGAATATTTTGATTTGAATATGATGATTATTTGAAGTGTATCTTAAGTATCGATACAATCTTGATTTCTCTTGGCAAATAAAGAGCACTTGATTTCAGTAATATTATTCTCACAGTCCCCAACTGGCGATTGTGTTATTATGGAGTATTCTTTGGAGATATTACCTGCATATTTAATTTTCTTCTAAGTCTTAATATTATACCACATTTCATGGTGTGTTTGTGGAATACTTATTCGCTTCAATTCTATTAAAGTTCTAATATTTGCTTTAAAATAATTAAGTTAGAGTCACTATCCACAATCCACGAATCGATTCTAGACAAATTTAGGTTATTTGCCTGGATAAACCCCAATTCAATTTTTTCGTTTAGCTTTTCTTTCCGTTAATAGCACAACATTAATTGTTTAACTCGGAAATATAAGATAAACTAAATAAAATCGATGCCTGTTAAAAAGTTCAAACTTGGAATGCAGAAATGCCGTTTAGGAAACGTCATTTACCGTCAATGTTTCGTAGAAATTTTGATTGGTGTTTGACTTAATATGACAAATTTTGAATTTTTGTTTTTCGTTTCTGGTAAAATATTATAAGTTATTTTTATATAAGTAATTCCATTTTTAATGTTAAAATAAATGTATTTTGAATAATCTGCCTATAGTATATTATGATTATAAATCAATATTTTTTATATATTTTAAAGTCTCCTTTTACCAACTAGGGGTTTATCTGGACCGGACCTACCGCTTAACGTGGGTCTCGAACCACATTCGTCGGCATTAAGCCTACCGACTGGCGAGTGATCGACTTAGAAATCATCCTAAAACACATCTGGTCTTACCCAGCTTGGTTACTGGCGTGACTGGGATCATTTTTCTTGACGAATTGTGCGCTTACTTAGGACAATCACAAATATTAAAAAATTACAAACATAAATTTACGATTAGGCCCAGCAGGATTCGAACCCGCGACTATTGCACCAGTAGGTGGACCGTCCTGTCGCCTTTACCATTGCGCCAACCAGGCAATCAATATTTTTGTGATTCTTTATTACAGTTATTTAGCTTATTTGAATATTCGTCACCAAATTTGATCACAGTTGACGATCGAATTTGGATGGAACCGATCGCAATGGTTCTGGCGTTGGAAAACATTTAAGCTTAATAATGACTTTTGAATATGCCTACCTAAAAGATTAAGTTATTTTGTCGAATTATCATCGCTGAATGTATATAATTTCAATTTGGTCAATCTCAAATAATAAAAATTATGTTGGTTTTAATGATCGTATTGATTAATAAAGCTTATTTAAAGCTCTATTTAATTTCGTTCAGTATTGAAGTTTAAATGGTTTATGTACTAGAGTAAAACCAGCGAGTTTCTTTGTAGAAAATTAATCGTTTATTTTTTTATGAGCAAATTGCTCCATTCTATCCGGTTTTAATATTAATTGGCACTCGTTAACCCTTCTCTTAAATAAACTCCAATAATTACATTCTGTATTTCGTCTCGTTTCCCATTAAAATCCCCGAAAGTCTCCCTTGATTGCCCACAATTAAATAGAGCTAGATTATTCTCAATTACCGCTGGAGATTTACGTATAGAGTCGTCCGACGTTTTATAGGCAAACATAAAACAGTTGATCTGCGTTATTAGGTTTTAATAGCGGATTTATGATCGTGTGTACAAAACAAAATCCGTTAGAAATAAGGTCGAGACCGAATCGACGATAAACTTATTTGTAATGGTCTACGCCGGTTCAGGATTGAATGTTAAACGACAATAATGTTGTAATATCACTCCGGATTTTTATTTGCCGCAATATCGGAAATGGTTCGTATTGTAATCTCGCGTGCACGTTATATTTCGATGCGAATTAACGATTTCTATTCAGTTCGGTTCGAATTAAAAAGAAAATTGCTGTTGTTAATTTTTCCGATGGATTATGCTACAGTTTGAGAATATTAGCGGTTTATTAGTGCCGTATATTTTGGTTTAGGAAAATGTATTATGGGTTTTAATCATAATTTTCTGAATCGAATGAGAATATATTACTTTAAGTGGTCGAAAAAGTAATCCAAGTTTAATAAATTATTACTATCTTTAGGTAAAAGGACATTTTGAATATAATTTGTTTTACTCGCCAAAGGGAAACAACTTAGACTTACCAAATGTATTGTGGAACTACTAAGAGTAATAAAAAAATTGTTTTGAGGTTGATGTTGGAAGTTTGTTGTGGTCATATTATTTTAGCGGTTTCTGTATAAACTGTGACTACAGGGAAATGAACAAGATGTAGTATATGATTAGTTCGTTATGGGCATATGCATTTCGAAAATCCGCATCTGGTTACGTTTATTATATATTCATTTTATGGTTATGAATTTACATATTTGTGAAAATTTATAAAATTCAGAGAAAAAATACAAAACATTATTTTTATTGGTATTCGAAGGATGAAATAAAAGTATATGGAAGATTAGACGACAAATTATTTTCATGAATATTAATCTAATAAATGATAAAATATTACTATTAAAAATAATAAAATGGATTTTAGGATTTATGAGGACTTTTGTCCCACCCTATATATTCTAAATATACAAATAAAACAAAAGAAAACAAAACTAACACGACAGTGCGATTTTAAAACTTCACATAATGGCATATAATTTAAGTTATTTAACCCTGTTTGGTATGTTAACTTTGTATATACCAATATTAGTTTTATTGTTCCTAGCGGTTATTGAAAATAGGATGTGAAAGCATGTACATGGTATGACGTGTGGCATGTTTGCTACTGACATTATTCTAGATAATATTGTACAAGTTTAGGAGAATACAAAATATTAGATCAAAAATATGAAGTAGAATAAAAGAAGAATCCAGATTACGAGATACATTTAGAGCACATATGTGATAAAAAAAAACATATGTAAAAGAAATGCAATAATAATATGTGAATTTACATAATTGGATATATCGATTTTATTACTTCGATATCGAAATATATTATATTTTCGTTTTGTTTCTTTCATTCTCATTAAAGTTTTCAATGCTTCAGTTAAAATCTTTTATATATATTGTTTTTAACTTATTTAGTGAAGAAGAAAGATTAACAAACTCATTTTATTTTGAGCTGAATTTTTCAAATTTCAATTCCATTACTTGCCTGAAAATACTGATAATAAAATCGTCAAATATAACCAAACTAAATTGAATTATTATTCAATTTATTTGTGTGAGACTGCTATCATGTAATACAACTTGTTCATTTCCATGTAGTCTGTACAAAGTATTGTTCATGATACAGTCACTAGTGTCAAATCCTGACGCCCATATTTTTTGTATTATTTCACAGAAAAAAATCCGTCTCATATAACAAAATATTAGAAAGACTACTTCTACCGGGACTTTCATCAAATAATCATAATCAAATTCTTTTTTCTCTAAACTAGTAATTTGTAGCTTATTGTTTTTGACTTTGTTAGCCTTTGTGTTTGTTTGTTTTTTTGTCTATAACCACAGAAACTTTATCAATTTTTATTAGTTTTCTTTTTTAATTAGTCGTGTAATTTCTTTTTTTTCGAAAATGTAAACAAGCAATGTTGACTAATGTCGGCCTTTCTTTTGGCTTGGTTGGCTTCTTCTTTTTGGCGCATGCTCTACACGTGATAATATTTGCAACAAATACTGTATATAAAGTTGAATGCTTTAGGTGAATTTAAGTTTTAAAATAACTTTATTAAAATAATTAAATTTGTCTTAATTTAATTTAAAAAAAAAACAATAAAATTGAATTAGATATTTGTCTAATATTAACTTGTGTCAATGAATAAATGGACATTTATATTAAATAATAAGAAAATACGAATGAAGATGATAAATAAATAATATTTAGGTGAACAAAGGTAATTTTAAGGTAAGTGAAACGTAAACATTTTGCAGATATTCTATAGCTCTGAACATTAACAAGCTTAATTTATATTGTATTTTTTAATTTATATTGTTTGTATGCACATAAGATAGTTAATATAAAATTTTTCTCAATATAAATAAAACTGTGTTAATTCTTGTATGCTTGGTAGTTTCTTTTAAAATAATGATATAACTAAAATATTTAAAATTTTATGATTATTGGTTGCATTTATTGTGTTTCTGTCTTTAGCAGATAAATAGTGAAAATATATTGAAATAATACATTTTAATACATTAATTTACACATTTAACATCACATTAAATAAAATTAGTATTACATAAATAAAATTAATAAAATTGCCATTGCCACAAATGAAATAATAAGGCCGGTTCTCTATTTTTTTAAACACTTTCCTATGTTTTTCTAAACATTTTAGAATCAACAACTGATCTCAAATAAGAACTGATCTCCATAATTAGACGGACCATCTCTATTACCTTGAGACGTGCACATTGGGTTCGAGCCATTTCCAAATCATGTACTTTCGAAAAACTATTTCAAGTAATATTATACCTTGAACTGTGATGCTTGTACTGGGAATCCACTGACTAGTCGTCTTTTTCAAAGCTTGAATGTTTTCTGATTGAAATAGTTTATGGCTGGAGGTCTTTGGGTACCATCAATCTAAATTTTGCACCATTACAGTTTCAGCTTCTACTTTTGCATGAATTCCACTAAACTATGAGAATGCAGAAATGCTTTGAATAATTGCCCTGAGATTGCCAATCCAATGTCAACCTGTTTTCAGTTCTCGATAATTGGTGTGATTCCGGTTAATTGCATTGGAATTCAATAGAAAAACGACTTATGATCTCCACAGAATCCAGTTATAATATGTGAAGTATTTAAAATAACAAACGAACAAAATAAATCAAACCACTATCATCACTTGGCGCTTAGCCTTAGAATGTACAATTTTCGTAGCTATGGTTGTAACTGTCGTCCGACGAGATTGCGCTATTAGAATTAAATCCATATGTTTTCAGTTAGCCCTAACCCTCAAAAGCGTGTATAAATTTGACAGTTGTCGGATCATTAGTTTGTGAATTATAGCATTTTGAGTGAAGCAACTTTTGTTATTGTAAAAAAAACGGATAAAAAGGAGTTTCGCATGTTGATAAAATATTGCTTTTTGAAGGGAAAATATACAGTTGAAGCAAATACTTGGTTTGATGCCGAGTTTCCGGACACTGTGCCAGGAAAATCAACCATCGAGGATTGATATGCTAAGTTTAGACGTGGTGAAATGAGCACCGAAGACAGTGAACGCAGTGGACACCAAAAAGAGGTCGCTACCGACAAAAACATTGAAAAAATCCACAAAATGATTTTGAATGAGTGTAAATTGAAATGATATCAACTGAATGTGTACATCATATCATTCACGAATATTTGGGTATGAGAAAGCTATGTGCAAAGTAAGTGCAGCGCGAGCTCACTTTTGACTAAAAACAACGAAGGGTTGATGATTCGGAGCAGTTGAAGAAGATCAAGTGTAATAAATCCGAGTTTTTGCGTCCATATGTGACAATGGATGAAACCTGGCTCTATCATTTCATTCATACGATGAACCCGCTCCAAAGCGTGGGAAAAGGTAACAGTCAGCTGGCAAGGTTATGGCGTTTGTATTTTTGGGGTGCGTATGAAATAATTTTCATTGACAACCTTGAAAAAGGAAGAACCATCAACAGCGAATATTACATAGCGTTATTGGACCGTTTGAAGGACGAAATCGCCGAAAAACGGCCACTTTTGAAGAAAAAGAATGTGCTGCTTCACCAAGACAATGCACCGTGTCACAAGTCAGTGAAAACGATGACAAAAATCCATTAATTGGGCTTCAAACTGCTTTCTCAAGAAAGAAAGTGTTCTACTATGGTAAATCGGACTTTTCAATTGACCTGTTATACACATACTTTTAAAATAGAACTTTTCGCTAGTCCGTCAAAAGGTGTCTTATTTACCAAGTAGAATTTTGAGAGAAAATAAAAAAAAAATTAACAAAAAAACTTGAATCTACATCAAAAAATAAATAAGGAACTCGCTAAAAATTAAAAAAATAATCTAAATAACTTGGTTTTTAAAAGAAAAAAAAATATTTAAAATAAAATATGTACATATTAACCGTTGTAATAACCAAAACAAAGTAAACAAAAACTTTATTTAATCTATCTACTACACTTATTTTATATTTTACTATACACACATAATTTAGCTTAATACCTACCTACCTACTTATCTATTTACAATATTATTGTAACTACTACCAACTGATCATTTTGAAGTCAGTGCCGAGCAACAAATTAGATTTGTTTTGTTCGTAATTTAATTCTGTTTGTATGTAAGAAAATTGTATTATTATTTTTGTATTGTTTGAGCTCGGCATCAAATTCTCAGAATTTTGAAAATCGGTCCATAATTGACGGAGAAATCGGTGAACCCACATTAAAAAATATATATAATCGAACATTGAACCTCCTCCTTTTTTGTCGGTTAATAAGCGACATTTTGACAAACATTTTACTTCTCATATGTATATACTTTCAATATTTAATCTTATATACATCCGTCTGTTCGTTCTTATAATGATTCTAATGACAAATTCGGTATTTAATTAGTTTTTTAATATTTTTCACTAACCATTATCTAATAATTAAAAATAAATTAGTAACAGAATGTACTCAATATCGTCCTCCTACTTTATCTCATCTTTCTGAACGAAATAAGAAAATTTCCTAAACATTCATAAAATCCCCAATACCTGCTGACTGGCCCGAATCACCCTCATCGACCGTCCCTTTAAATACCATAAATATTCTTATTAAACCAGCAGGCAGGAGTGAACGCGATTATTTGGAATTATGCGTCTCCAGCGAGCCTAATCCACATCGGCCTTAAGCCCTAATTTATTTGGATTTCCTACGCAAATGATTCGCGAATTTGTTTTCTTTCCGCGCTAATTAAAGGGTTCGTAACGGCCGAAAGGTGTCCAAATTAATTCGGGATCCGAAAGGGACATTTTTCATTTCGGAGAGGAGTTGGGGTTCCGTTCTAGACGAAAACTGAAATCATTGACTTGAACGCGAGGAAAATCGTACTTTTTATCTACCCATTAACCACTTAGACGTTTCATTTTATTTTATCAACTCGATTTTTCGTTTTATTATTTTTTACTTTTTATGGTTAATTATTACAATTTAATGTATTTTGGTCCGACATCATATCAGGCAAATATAACTTACAATTATCACAATTATAACAGAAATGTTGATTATCATAGTGACCGAGATAGATTTAATAATAATAATCTTAAATTAGATATGATTAGTACAATTACTATAGTTCTATTATGTAGTACTGAAGCAAGAGAAGTGCTGGAGAAACATATCATTTCGCAAATTAAAATAAAATTTAGTTATCTAAACTAAAGAGTAATATTTACATACCATACAAATTCGTCTCATTTCGTTAGCTTCAGTATTCTGATTTCATATACGTTTTGCAATACTTGTAACCTACACGTTGCAGTAATTTTATATCTTTATTTGTGTGTTTGTGAATGATATGTGAAGGATTTAAAATAACAATCAAACAAATGAAACCAAACCCCTATCACTCTCTAATCAGTCTCACTCATCACCACCATTCAGTTCTAAATATGACACCTGGCGTTAGAATGCACAACTTTCGTTGCAAAACAATGCAGGTTTTCCTGTACTTGTAACTTCTATGTTGATGTAATTTTATAACCTTATTTGTGTGCCGCCAAATAACAATCAAACAAATGAAACCAAACCCCTATCATCACTAATAATTGTAATCAGTCACACTCATTACCACCATTCAGTCTCAAATATGGCACCTAGCCTTACAATGTACAATTTTGTTGCAAAACAATGCCCGTTTTCCTGTACTTGTAACTTCTACGTTGCTGTAATTTTATAACCTTATTTCATGTTTCTGGGATAACTTCATAAATCCATTTGATTGCGACGTTATAGTGCAGTTCTTAATTGGTTACATAGCGATAATCATTGGTAATTAATTTTGTTTTGGAAGCGTTGAATTACTAGTCTGATTGAAGTTTTAGTACAAATCCAAATATTGATTTATATATAGTGTTGACTATATCTAATTGTCTAATTTAATTGATTAATCCAATCTCTTTTATATTAGATCAAATTCAAGTATCTATCACAATTTATTTTCAGACTAACCTGTTCTGCTTTTTGTTTAACCTGATTTTTTAATGCACGTAAATAATACAAATATTCTTTTTCCTAGTTGTTTGGAAGTGCACGAACAATGGTTTATTGAACCAATAAAAGTGCGGAGATAATGAATTGCAAGAATTATTGGGCGAAAACCTAGCTCAAGCTCTCAAACATTAAACCATATCAACTGTTTCTAAACCTTTACATGTGATGGGAAACATCCAAAAGGAAATATGGTTAGTAAACGAATTGATTGAAAATGTCATTTTGAACTATTCAACATTGTGGTTTCTTTGATTCCTAGACAACACTGTTTTCTCTCACGTATTGTGACTAGTAATGAAGAGTAAGTAATCCCAAGTCAATCGCAATGGGTTAGTCCAAAAGAGTCATCGACATCAGAACCAAGACGGGATATTAATTGCATAAACGTTTGCTGTGTATTTAGTGAGATCTGAATAAAACTGTTTCTGCAGATATTCAAGGATATCTATTGAATAAATTTAACAATGCATTGTTGCAAAAAGGCAAGCAATACGTAGTTACAGATCATATCCCTCGGTCGCCCATTGTAAGAGATGTAAAGGGTATATTGTTGCAGCTCAAATGGGATGTTCTCACCAGACATATTTGCTTTTAATTGCCACTTTTTCGTATTAATGTAGGATTATTTAAAAATGTTGAAAAAGTCTTGGATAATATTTTGATTAATATATATATAGTATCAATTTTTTTCAGCAGATGCCTTGTACTTTAATGCATCTAATGTTATTATTATACTGATAATATTAGATATGTTTTATGTTTATTTGTTATTAGAGTTTGATATGCACAAGAAAGGAGATTATATTTCTGATACGGAGAATGATAATAAAAATATTTATAAAGTATATAGAATGTATTTATTTCCAAGGGAAGTTTCTAGTAAAGTAATTAAAAATTAAAACTGTTTCTTGCGTTGTAAGTGTAACAGTGAAACTTTATTAGTTGTTGATCAAACATTTGCATCGGCCTAAGTTTTACGATATATTTACGACCCGTCTGCTTTTTTCTCAGCTCTCATTCTGCCTCTAAAACATAATTCACATCTGAAGATTTGTTAAGTGAAAAGGCGCTCGTAAAATGAAAACTGGAATATTATAAAACATCGCTCGTTCGGCGAGAAAACGACCGTGCGGGTCCTTTTCCATAAGTTATGGGTGCTTCACATCATTAAATAACTTTCGATTCGGCCCCGTATGCGTGCCGCCATTTTTACGACCATCGATTCGGGCGAAATTGATGTCGCCGAAGTGTCGCCGTACAGCGTTCGCGATCCTTTTAACTTATGAACTACAACTTAAGTCTTTTGCTTTCAGATTTAGTGGGGTACGGCATACGACTATATTTCTGTTAGGACTAGGTGTCGGCTAAAATATGCGATATTAAATTGATAAAATATGGCGTCTTTCTTACGTCGACGGGTATCGTTGAGTTATGAGCGGGGTTCGCTGCCTCTATCGGGAAAATGATTCGGAGATTATTTGCATCTTGTCTGTTTTCTCAAAAAATCGCATCCATTTTTCTGTTTAAAAAACTTTGTTATATTTTGTCGACAATTTACCAATGACTATATACGAGGCTTTTGAGAAAAGTTACGATTCACGTTCTAGAGTTTAATGGACACTCATGAGATTGAGCGGTAAAAGTAAATCTGTTGATCGATACTTTTTTGGAAAAATATCTCTATCTATAGAATAAAAAAAAAATCCTTATTTTTCTCCGCGGGGTGACATTCCTAGTCAATCTACCAATAGAAACATTAAAAAAGCAAATGGAACTTTTGTAAAGTTACACGATGATCATCTCGAAC
This sequence comes from Rhynchophorus ferrugineus, assembly GCF_030347505.1. Lineage (NCBI taxonomy): Eukaryota > Metazoa > Arthropoda > Insecta > Coleoptera > Curculionidae > Rhynchophorus > Rhynchophorus ferrugineus. The sequence continues at coordinate 52,600,195 of NW_027472580.1, forward strand.
GATGGAAGGAGTTCTTCATGCAGGTCTACAATCATGATCCACCGCAAGCTTTAGCAAGTCTGTTAGCAATGATTTTAGAAACTTAATTTCCTGGTGAGGGGCCAACTATGTTTCGTGGAATGCTAACACACATTTTTTAAAAGTCTCTTTCTTATTAAAAGTGACCAATCATTAATTTAAAACTAATAATTATTATTACAATCTACATACTATAGTCTATCCAGCGACAATTTATAGTTTCGTTCTCCTACCTTACACCTCTTCATTCACGCACTATTACACAAGTTCTCAGGCTTAAGACCTCTTTAGTCTGCGAACAGATTGTTGTCCATGCAGCGCATCTGAGTTTTCATGGAGGTATAGCCTGGTTTCCGGCAAATCTTTTAATTTCTTCCTTGAGTGCAGACATTTCTAGATCTTTATTGCGTATATACCAAGGTGCGTTCATTGCGTTACGCAATATCTTATTCTGGAATATTTGAACTTTCTTTACATTGCTATGCTGGCTACAGCTCCACAGCCTTATACTGTGAATTGACATTTTGGATTTTCTTCTAAGGAGCCATTATAGCTGTTTAAAATTTATTTTGAGTTCGGTTATTTTCTTTTAACATGCTATTTCCATTTTAATTTGACATCTAGTGTCATGTTTAAATAGATACATATTTACATATTCTAGCGACCTTGAGGCATTTCGAATTTTACATCGTGGAATAACGGTCTACAAAATACCTACATGTTTAACACGGGTGAGGTGCCAGTAGCGCCAACTAGTACACGATACGTACTTTAATTCATTCGGTATTCAACCATTCTTTAATAAAGATGTGTCACCATCGACTGCTCAAGCCTCGTCTATAAGTAAACCACGCTACCATCCGTTTTATTTATTGTATTTTCCAAATTTTATATTACATCAATAAAATTACTTCCACACCATGTAAACAACCACTGTTTCATTTCGTTTTACCTTCATTCACCAAGCCATATAATCCACCCTAAAAATTAATAGGAACAGACTTTATCTCATTTAATTTTATTCTCCATTATTTAGTCCTGTCTATTAGTTTATCGTTGGTTCGCCTGTAGTTTTTTGATCGATGCTTGTTGGTTTTTGCACACTGCTAACAGTGCTGTATCATTCGCAAGTGTAGCTATCGTAATTTTTTCGTAAGTTTTTGTATGTGACTGGTATAAAGCAGTTAGAAGAAAGGTTCTAACGTTGTCTTGAGACACTCCTGCTTTTATTTGTTTATATATTCTTTTCTTGTTTAATTATGAAGAGCCTATTGGACATAAATGATGTTTAATCTCTACATATTGCCGTGGCAAATTTTTTTAAAATTTATATATCAAGCCCTCGTACCAAACTTTATCGATGTCTAGTTCATCGTCTGGGATAGTTCAGATTTAGGTTGCTTTGTTTTATTATTGGACTTATTCTCTTGAGTAATATTTTCTCGAAATGTTTCGACACGATTGTTAGTAGAGAAATACTTCTATACGATTTGACATCATCAGGTTGTTTATTAGCCGTTGGTGTCAGTCACTTTCCAATCTGCACGTACATATTTCAGTCTAAAAGCTGCGTTAAAAATATTAGTAAGCTTTACTACGGCTATGTTAGACATTTTTAAGGAATTTATCCAGTGATTACAGCGACCTCCGGTGACTTTTTTGGGTTCAGGTTTATTTTTATCTCATTGATGGTCTCTTGGGGTTATTTGTGTGATCTTGTATTTCTGATTTTAAGTAATCACTACTAGTTATAACGTGACTAGTCTATTTGCGATTAGGAGTATAGATCTAGATGTTCAGCAGAGTTTTGCTTTTTGTTTATTTTCTCTGGCCCATGGTCCGTTGTTACTTTTTATAGGTGGTATGGATGTTATATGACTATTAGTCTTCTTGATTGCTTCCCAAATTGAGTAATTTTATATGCTGATAGTTCTTAAATTAGGTGTTTATTGAAACTTCCTTTAGTTTTTAGATTTATCGCCTAAGCCTAAGTTAAGTTATATTATTAAGTATTGTGATTATATGTAGGATCCCCAGTTTATTACAACTTTCTGCAGGCTTTCCTTAACTAGTTTTCGAATTTTGGCTGGGTAGTTTACCCCTCTGGGTAAATATGTAATCACTTTGGTATATTGTTATACTGCTCTGGGGATAATCCTCGTATATTTTTCAACTTCTTTCTCTAGTTGTTTTAAGACAGGTTTTCAGGTTGATGTTGAACTGGAGGTCCATCCTAAAATTTTGCTAATAAGTGGGCGACGGTATGGTGGGTAATAAGCACGGTATAATATGTTTTGTAGCCTATTATTTTAAGATAAGGAACTCATTCATATATTGGGTGTTTAGAAATACTTCAAGATTATCTACTTTATTCAGAATGCCACTTGCATTCCAAGCTACAACACGTAAATCTTTTTGCTCCTTGAATTATTTTGATCTTATTAGGGTATCAGTTTTTTTAGTTTTTAGTTTGTTAAGTCTTATATGGATTTCATCTAATGTCTTTTTTTACCTCTAGCATAACTTGTATTATAGCTGGTTCATTACACACATTTGGAGATTGCAAAGAGTACCGTGAGCCTGGAAAAAAGCGATAATTGTTTCTATACTAAAAAAGGTGATAGTAAACATTGTAAAAACTATAGGGGAAGGTATGTACAAAAATCATGCCAATTATATATCGCAGAGCTCAAAGAGACAAGCTGCGTAGAAGAGCAGGCAGTATTTTGATTCAATTGCTGTTATGTAGATAATATTTTCACTCTTTGCCAGTTCATGCAGGAAAGTTTTAGATATGGAGAGTATGCGATTGCAGCTTTTATTGATTGTCGCTCTGCCTTCGACTTTATCTTCGACTTCGACTTAGCTTCCAAATCTATCCAATATGAGGTACATACTGTACCTCATATTAGCTTTGGAAGCTGAACATGTTTTTACTGACGTCATTTACAATTGACGGATCACCCGCGATTGTAAAACAAAGAGATCCGGTTATATAATTTGCTGATAATTAGCTTATCTTGTCATTCCTTACGTATGGCTCTGTGATTAGGAGACTGTTACAGTCCATTATCTGTAAACTTGAGATTTTTCAAATATGATACTTAAGGCAAATTCTACATATTTCTCTCCGAGATCGTGTTATAAATGAAGTTTCTAAACCTGATATGATTGAACCTGAAATGAAGTTATGAAGTTATTACAATTAATGCATATTTAACCAACAAAATTAGAAATTTAGAGATTGTAGATTACAATAGTTTGGATATGTCTGTCCAATAAAAGATGAACGAATTCCTCAGAAAAACAATTCAGAAAAAATCATGGATCAAGATCATTGAAAACAATATGAAAAATAGGAGACTAGTATTAAAAAAACATACTTGCTAAACGAAAACAACTTGGACTTTAACTATGTCAACTGCATTGGCGTATTACGCGCAAATCTAAGTTATCATTAGATGACTAGGTATTGCTATAACAATCAATACATTTCCAATCAAGGCTATTTGGTTATATGGAACCCAACTATGGGATATTGTGCAAGTCCAATATAGTCATCATGCAACGGTTCCAAAATAAAGTGTTGTGTGCCGTTATGGAGGCTCCGTAAAGTGATATCCATCTAGAACGCATAACGAGTGTAAGTCAAAGTGGTTTTGTTAAGTACTTTAAAAGAAATATTTTTAGTGTACCCCAATAATCAGATAAATGTGCGATGTGATAGTGAAGTACGTAGACTAAAACGTTTAACACCAACCAATCTGGTTATGGCATATATATGTGTATCATGAACTATTGGCTTTCGGAGATGTGTGAGATATCTACCCGACTAGTACCTAGTCAGCTTTGATTAAATGGTTTGGATGCTGGCTACAACATTTAGTTCAATAAAGTTGAGGTTTCAGTCACTTCACAAAGATCTGTTGAGAGAAAACGTATAGAGGGTTTTGTGATTTAACATCAAAGTAATCTCAACAAAGACAATGACTAGAAAAATAAGATCAGGAGACAACGACTAGAAGGTCCTATTTGGCACAACATGCTCTCGGTTTTTTTATTCATGGATCATGAAAAAAATTTGAAAAAAAAATTGTGACATAGTAATACGACTTATCATTTTATTATTATATGGCCATCAGTGCGGTTGGCACGTGAATGTAGGTCGTCGCATATTTGATTGACTTCGACGACATAAAACAGGTCGTCTTCTGTTAAAAATAGTACTGAAGAAAGTTTCCGCACACTAAATGTATGACCAAATAATAATAAATACGAAATACATTTACAAACTATGCCTTACTATAAACAGCCATTACATATTTCAACTCTATTCTTCTGTTCCACGATTCAAAATTACACTTAGCATATAGTTATATCATATTTGACAAATATGTCATTTTTTGCTACATTTTCACGTTATTGATACCTGATACCTGATTGATATAAGATACCTACATCTCTACGAAAGATAAATCGTGATAAAGTATTAAACGGTCAGTACCTAGGGCGACCACTAGTTGAAATAAAGCAAATAATATTTATATTGCGTTGCTTATATGACGGGAGTAATAACAGAATGCTATTGTTCCGAGTTGTATGAGATATCCACCCTACTAGTACCTAGTAAGCTTTGATTAAATGCTTGGATGCTGGCTACAACATTTAGTTCAATAAAGTTGAGGTTTCAGTCACTTCACAAAGATCTGTTGAGAGAAAACGTACAGAGGGTTTTGTGACTTAACATCAAAGAAATCTCAACAAAGACAATGACTAGAAAAACAAGATCTGGAGACAACGACTAGAAGGTCCTATTTGGCACAACATCCTCTCGGTTTTTTAATTCATGGTTCATGAAAAAAGCAGGGTCCTTATCTTACAGATGACTTTAATCATTACCATTGCAGCTAGATATTTTGTTTGCTACCTCAACGAAATGAGAATGATTATTTTTAAAATTGAGATAGGTAATTTCAAAACGCTCAACTAGACCAAAGCCAAATAAAAAAAAGATGTTGAGATGTTGTGACGATGATTTAAGTTTTGTATGCATTTAATGCTTGTACGCTTGCTTAAAAATTGCCTTTCTTTTGTTTATTCTTCATTTAATTAACATATGTTCTGTATTATTTAAATACTAGATGACCCGGTGAATTTCGTATCGCCTGTATCTATTTTGCAAATTTTACATCTCTTCAATTGTTGCTGAAGGAGATTTAACATCGCAAGCTCACCTGCAGCTGTTTTGTCAGGTCTGATGACGATGTTATGGCGATCAGTTGGCATCTAATCCAATTCGTTTTTTAACAATAGCTTGATTCAATGTTGGATTGTGAGTGCAACGTCTATCAAGATCAACATCCAAGATTGCCCGTAAATAAATTTGTAAGAATTGACAATCTGCATCTGGTAGTGGTAACAGTGCTCCTAGTAAGTGATAAATCTGTATCTGCGATTAAAAATTTAAGATTTTTTAAATTTATTTATGACAATTATTATATTTTTAAATATTGACCAAACTGTGATCAAACTTATTTTTCATTCCAGAAAATAATGAGTTCAATGGATCTGGCAGTGGGACCGACACAAAATAACTCAATAGATTCACCGATGTGTTTGAATGCCTTACAATATTGACAAACATTACCTGTCTTTTCTGCAATTATAACTTATTTATTGACACCATAATCTATTTCTGGGGCGTAGAGGTGCATCGTTTCTGCGGAATCACTCAATTTCGCTGTGTCTTTGTCGCTGGTGTTGCGTTTGATGTACACGAATTCGTTGCATTGTAAGCTTCTCCACTCGATTTACAATTGCTCTCAAACGAAATTGTGACATAGCAATACGACTTATCATTTTATTATTATATTTCTCTCGCTGGCCATCAGTGCGGTTGGCACGTGAATGTAGCTCGTCGCACATTTGATTGACTTCGACGACATAAAACAGGTCGTCTTCTGTTAAAAATAGTACTAAAGAAAGGTCCCGTACACTAAATGTATGACTAAAAAATAATAAATACGAAATACATTTACAAACTATGCCTTACTATAAACAGCCACTACATATTTCAACTCTATTCTTCTGTTCCAAGATTCGAAATTACACTTATCATATAGTCATATCATATTTGATTGTTAATGATATCTGATAACTGATTGATATAAGATACCTACATCTCTACGAAATATAAATCGTGAAAAAGTATTAAACGGTCAGTACCTAGTGCGACCACTAGTTGAAATAAAGCAAATAATATTTATATTGCGTTGCTTATATGACGGGAGTAATAACAGAATGCTATTTTTCTATTTTTAGTATTTTTCTATTTATATTTTAGTAACATAAGCATAACAAACCGAACCACACTTTTTAAAACTGCTATATTTTCTGAAATATACTATAAATATAGACATAATAGCAACTTCTAATAGTCGTCATAAAAACGCCTTTCCCAAACGCATTATTTTTCCATATATTGATTCTGCGTTCATTCCGTATTTCTTAGGCATGCGGTTTTTCGTTTTCTCTCTTCTCTTTTTTATTTTCATTTATTTGATACACATTCATATTGTAAATAAATGCAAAGTATTATTTATGAGTTCATTTTTTTGGCGGCAGATGTTATTGAGCATATTGAACATGCTTTTATGATTTGCTTTATTTTTGAGGTTTACTATGTATTTTATGTATATTATACTCACATAAGAAATGATATAGAATAAGTGTAATGTTCTCTATCATTCTACGTATTTTTACAGTGTATTTTATTGGATTTTTTTGTTACAGCCACAATTTCTTCTCGTGCCAAATAAGGATAAAGTGATAATAAGTTTGTGGGAAGGGAGAAACTCATTTCCTTGAGAGTATAAGCCAGTGTATATAAAGAATATAATAATTTTGCTGATATATTGAGTTTTCGATCAATTATTTAGGTGTTTTAATCAACTGGAAGTAATAAAGCTTTTTATTTACATCTGTTTTCTTTAATACAATTTAAAGTGAATAATAATCTTTTTTGATATTTAATCTATAGGTTAATATATTTTTCAGTATTTGATCTAATCTAATTCAGTATTTATCAATCTAAAATGAAGGCATATTATTGAATTTCCTTCCCAAAGTACCTTACTAAAGTACCTAATGGAGAGAATTACATGTTTTATTGAATATGCATGTTATTCTTTTATAGAAAATCAGAGTTTAAACTTAACTACAAATTAGTAAAATAAAATTTTCATGCTAACTAATAAAGAAGGAATTGCTACAACATTAATAATATTTATAAAATTTAGATCTTTATAACTTCTGATAGTTCAGGTCTCAAAATAGTTCGTAGACGTTCGTAAACTCTCTTCACTTCAAAAGGCTGGAACAAACATCGCGAACCTTAGAAAATGGTAAAAGTTAATAAAAAAGACCTAATAGTTGCCAAGATAACATAAATGCAGTTAAAATTATTTTTCTATTTATCAATCAAAATGTTGTTCTTTTTACCCTATTACATAAATAAATAATCTTGAGTTCCAAAATACTGTTATATTAACGTACGGTAAATTATTATTTACAATCATACTACAAAAAATATAAAACCATATATATTATATATGAATATAGATATATAAAGAATATATAGGACCTTAAAGATAGAAGATTAAAAATCAGTCGAATGAAACAAGTAGTACTGAAAATAGTGACTGAAAGTAGTCGACTGAAACAGTTAGTAAAAAGTAGTTAATTATTAAACAGTGGATAGTTGTTTTGACTCGATATTTCCCAACGATACATTTTATCTTTTTACAACGATCAATTTTAACCAACATCATGCTTTTAAGGCATATTATATATATATTTTTGGAGACATATTGGTTTTAGAATTAGCACACACAAATTAATTTTAAGTTATGGAAAGTTAGGGCCTACGATATGATACAATTAAAGAGAGGCTATATAATTAATTATAAAATCAGGATCCATATTCAGCTTGCGGTTTAAGGTCTAGATTTACCTGTTTCTTTGTATTCTTCTAAATATCTGGATGTGAACAACACGCGAAGTAGTACGCCCTGCAGTAGTTTTCTCTATGAGGTTAGTACAAACTTGGCACAAACACTTAAATAAAAATTATTTTAAAATCTACCCATAGTTGGTGTGAACATACGTCAACTAAATTTATGACGTCAAAACACCACAATCTTGCCGTATCAACTCTGAATTATAGTTCAGTTTGGCTTTGATATATAACAAAATCCTAGTTTATATAAGACTAGCTGACCCGGCAGACTTCGTACTGCTTCAATCGATAAATAAGGCCTAATAATCCGAAATTAATAAAAAAATGCTCGGTATGAATGAATTTTTATTATTATTTTCGATTAATTATACATGATGTTTCATACTTAAAAAAAGTGTTTTCCTGTTATACTGGCTATTTATACGGTTTCAATTAGATATTTACAGACACACATAGTTATGATACAGTTTGTTAATCAATTTAAAGCTTTCTGATAAATTATATTTTTTATTTTGTTTTGTGGTGCGCAAATAAACAAATATGACGGTTTTTCGACGTGCGAACACGCGTCGTATAATTGTCCATGCACGAAACAGGGAAACTCCAAGTTGATTCCGCAAACTTCCAACGACTGGCCTTGAGATTTATTTATGGTTATAGCAAAGGCCAGACGTATTGGAAATTGTAAACGTTTAAAATCGAATGGTAAATCCGTTGGAATCATTGGTATACGAGGGATCAAGACATCTTCTCCTTTGTATTTTCCCTTAATGATTGTTGCCTCAATGACGTTATTCATCATCTTTTTCACAGCCAGTCTTGTTCCATTGCACAATCAAGGTTGATTAATGTTACGCAGCATGATGATAACTGACCCTACTTTTAAATTAAAATTGTGAGGTGGTAATCTAGGCAATTCCAGTGAATTTCAAACTCCGTGGGATAGTTGACTACGTCGACCTGGTTCATAACGGTGTCGACTGATTTGAAGGAAATCAAGTGTCCCGGAAGAAAATTCTGAATGGTCGCATTGAGATCCTTGACAATCTCAAATCCTCGACTTTTTTCCTCCTGAATATTTTCTAAAAGGACTGCCAAATGGACTATTGTAGGGTGTCTTTCATGGATTGCAAATTAAAAGATACGCCTAATTGCTTTATTGCTATTTACATAGCGACCCATCTGGCGAAGACGGCCATATCGCTACCATTGTTAACATATTGACATATGTACTTTATCGACTTCACAGAGTTACAATATTCCACATTGATGTGAGTCTCAAAAGTTTTGGATAATGTTGGCGAGTATGGCACGATCCAACGATTGTCTACAATAACATTTTGTCCTCCTACCTTCACAACTACCGATCGCCCATTGTCCGCAACTGATCGCCGACGATACAATAGTTATCCATCATTTCCCGTTATGGTTTCAGCAATCAGGTCTCTTTGGTATCATTTGGAATATTTGCCGTCTACCATACAGGGTGAATTGTAGCTGGAAACTCCGCAAGGCACATGTATCATGTGTTTGGTAACTAGTGCATGCAATTTTGGGTCAACTGTGGGTAAGTGGGCATGAAATTGACCTGTATAATATGTGTAGTGCCAAATGATGTAATCTGGAAAGAGCTGTTATATTTCTGATGTTGGCCACGAAGTGCTTAGAATCCTTTTTAATTCCGGAAACTAAAGAGCGTAAAGGATCTGGTGGTGGGGCCAATTGTGGCAATTTTACTTTGCCTCCAGCTCAACATAATCCAGTAGATTCACCACTGTATTTTAACGCGTTGCAATATTTACACATTATTGTCATTTCCCCAATTGCTACCGATTTGTCGGCACAATAATCTATTGCCGCATCAGAGTGGAATGCAGTTCGTTCCAGGATCACAGAAGCACTGTCTGCGGAATCGCTCAATATCATTATGTCGTGCTCGCTATTTTTGTGTTGTTGTGATGCGCAAGAACTCGTTGCATTCTAAGCCTATCTACTTCATTGTCACTCTCTAAAGAACGCAATTCTGGCATAGCAATTAGACTATTTTCTTGATCTGTCTCTCCCTGGTCATCAGTGCGGCTAGCACGTGAGGTAGCTCTTCGCACCTTTGATTGACTGCGACGACCTAAGTCAGGTCGTCTTCTCCTCGGCATCGTAAATTGTAATTAATTAAAGCGAGAAAAGTTCTCGCTACCTTAGCAGTAAAGTAAATTGTAATTAAACCAAGTGAGGAAAGTTCTCCCTCACTTAGCAGTAAAGTGTCACTACCACAAAAAATCATCAAAAAAAGAGCACATAATTTGAAATGTCACTGAGGTAGTATGATTATGAGGTAGATTTCTAGGCGCATTTTTTATATAGTGGTATCCCCCTGGAGGCCTAATCTACCTAATTAATAATTGTATATCCAAGTAATACATTTTTACTCTCATTAGAGAGCATATTTATCATTTTACGTGTAGTTCTTGTTTGGTTTGATGGTGTGTTCCATTGTCAAGTTATTTTGATATCACTGTATTTTTAATTTCTTCTGCTTCTACCTGTGTACACCATTTTTGATGAATACTGAATGTATCACCTAATGTATTTGCCATATCTGCAAGACGAATACGATTTTCTACAATTATAGTATATTAATTATATACACATCTTTAATTGCTTCCACTCCTATCACCCTATCTTGGAAATAATCAGCATTGAATCACAATCCCATATTCAGAAAGTTTCACTGAAGTGAATAACTAAGCTGTTCATTTCCAATCTATCCAACGTTTGTTCACGATTCCATCATTTCTCATGAAATATATTTAGGGCATCCAAATTGAAGGTGCCATTAATCTTTCCTGTTTCCAGCATGTAACACAATATTTATGCAATGTATTATTAATAAATGTTATGACTAATAAAACCTAATCAATTGTTTCAACGTTTACCTTTTTCCATCCACTTTAGTTGTCTTAACTAATGAAGTTGGTCCCATTCTGAAATATCCATGTCTTATCTAAATACACAAATTGAAATAATAAGTTTTTTGATTTTATTATATGCTTTGTATTCTTTTAAAAGTAATATCTGGAAGTTCCATTAGACCTCTTCGATACATTTCAGACTAACAGTTTGCTACAAAATAATTGTATTAAATTATGTTTAAAATGAAAAAACTACCCACGGTTATTATATATTTCATATATTTGATCCCTGATAGTGTCAACATCAAGCTGATCTTGATTCGTCACCCGCTTCGTATGAGGACGGTTTCTTTTCGGTGAATCCAAGGTTATGTTTTTCATTTTTTGAGATATTGCAGTGACTGTACCCATGCTAGTATTCAGTGCAGCTGCAACACGCTAAAATATTTTCAACAAAAACCGCAGCAAATTACAGTAAAAATGCTTACCTCTTAACGGATTTTATGGCAAGATGGGACCTCCATTATCTAGTTCCTGTTAGAACTAGCTGATTAGAGAGGAAATTTGTTCCGTCTGGCCTTGGCAATTTTAATCAGAGTAATAATAAGCAGCGATTTGAAATGTATTAAAAGAAGCAAAGCGTTAAGGCAATGTTTGTCGGTTACTATTGTTTTGTAGAATTTCGTACGTTTTTTGGACGACTTTGGCAGGCTGTTTCGATTACGAGCTCGAACGTAGCAGACAGCATTGTATCTCTATTCAACGAGAATAAAATGTGTGATTTTAAAACGAAATTACGAATTGTGGTAGCCAATACATTAAACATATTGATAACGTTTGTTCACAGCAACTTTGGATAGACTATACAAGTCTTACAAAGGCAATATAGAGACGAGACTAAATTTATTGAGTCTCAACCTAAGGAGTTTATTTCAGTTCTTATATGGCTTAGTATCGTGACAGTAAATAATAACCACGATGCTTGAAGGGTTTTCCTATTGGTATAGAAAAAATGCTGCCGATGTAATATAAATTTATTGTACGAGTAAGCACTAGTTGAAGTGACGAATCCGGAGATTTAGGCGTGAAATTTTTTAATATTGCTTTGTCACAATAGCCAGACGCGCTCTATTTGCGCATCTTATTCGTCAAAATCGGACGTAATTACCAGCCAGAGGGCGCGACCTACGCTTCGGTCCTTGCCCGGGGTCCTTTTTCGTCGCCCTTTTCTAATGCAAAACATTATCATTCCGACTGTGCCAATCTTTCTCGAGGACCTTTGAAATGCCGACCTCGGGGGGAATATAAAAATGAACGGGTGTCGAAAGGGCGAGGCGAAAATAAAATTCGGGTTATGTCAGGGTCCGTTTATGTCGTATTTTTGCGCTCTGTATATTTACGGATCGGTCAGGACGATGGACGTGGTCCCGCTATTTTTATTTATATTTCCTTTCAACGATGTCCGGGAACGGTTGGAGGGACCTGGAGCGAAGCAAAAAAAAAAGAACCAGGATAAAAATCGGTTTAATTTTGAACGATGGATATTTCTATTTGATAGATTGATTGCAAATATTATTTCGACTATAAGAATTCTCCGTAAAATAAGTATGTGAAGGTGAAATGCTATGAAAATACATGATGAAATGATTAATATATTAGATGAATTTATTCCTGCAAAGACAATGGTTTGCAAGTGAGTTGGTTTGTTTAAAAACGGTCGTACCCTGTACCTTGTAGAAAAATGTCCAAATACTACATTGAACTGGTAAAACTTTTGAAAATCCGTTTGTTATTTTAACACAAAATATTAATTATTAAGAGGATCAATGCGCAATTTAAAATATAAATAATTATTCTAAAATCTACTTATCCTTTATTAGTCTATACATTAGTTTAAAATGACTTTTTCATTTAAAACTTTTAAAAAAGTACATTTTCATCAGTTCTACAATATGTAATTGAATAGTGTCATGCAAAAGAATAACATTATTATGTCTTTATACATATTCCGCTCGTTATTCGTGCAGTGTTACGCTCGGCATTGATGGTTTCATTATGTTTTAGTATCTCATAATATAGCAACCTAAGCTGATCGCTTACCAAATATAGAGCATTAGCTTGGAGCCATGGATATTCGGCTGTTGATGAAATGATTTTACTCATAAATTTTTTTTTACTTTTACCGCTGAGACAGTATTTGACACACGTTCAAACGTCTTTCAACTTTCAAGCTTTTGGATAATTTTTCTATTTCTTCAAGCGATTAAAAATGGTTTTTTGTAATGCTCTTAACAATATTTCATATTTTACTTGCATTTTACAGGGATAGTCGTCGAGTAATGTCTTCAAATCTTCGTCTTCATTTTTTTCTTTAATGTCCAGAACGCTCTTTGTTTTCGGTACCAAAATCACCACTTTTGAAACGTCGAAACCAGTATTTACATATTGAAATCGATGGAGCATGGTTACCGTAAGCTTCACACGACATTTGATAAACACCTTTTTCTTCAAATTCAGGTAAAAAGTAAAATTTTCGCAAATGCGATTTACTCGGTAAAAATTCAGACCTATTCAACGCACTGATTTTTTCTGAGAGGAGCACTGCGGAATACGAGCAAAGACACTTCAATGTTATTCTTCAAGCATGACAATTTTCGATCACATGTTGCAAAACCGGCGAAAACATATTTTGACACATGATCCTGATTACTATTTGTTTCGACATATGACTCGTGATCTATCTGAACAACGATTCACTTCTTATGAATACAACAAAAATTGGTCGATTCGTGGATAGCCTCAAAAGATACATCGTTCTTTCGAAGTGGAATACGTAAATTCAATGGGAAAAATAGGGATGGACAATATTTTGAATAAATTACATTGTACCTATTTTTCACAATAAAACTTATTAAAAACTTATTACTAAATTAAAAAATTCTGGTAAAATTCATTTATAGGCCCATATTATCAGTATATTAATAATTGCATTTATGAAAAAGATTATATGAGGGAAATAATTGTTGAATACTATTATATTTATGTTAGGCTATGAAAAATAAAAAAAATCTACCTCTATTAAGCTTTTATTATCATCCAATTAATCTCGTCCGCTGAAGTAGAGCAATCAATATCGTCTTTATTAATTTTTCAATCTCGGAAATCCTTCAGACCAGACAACACCTAATATTTCATATATTTTTCGAAAATGAATTTACCGAAAGCGTTAAAATTCCTATCTATGGTTTCGGATTTTTATTGTATAAGACCGTTCGATGTAGAGTTTAATCAATTTACCACAAAAACTGTCAATATCAGTTTCTTTCTGCGTATAGTACTGTTGCTACTCTTCGGGATAATATTTCGCGTTTTATCTTTCAGGTATTATAAACATCATTTTCTAATCACCGGACATGTCGTCAACATATTATATGAGTGCTATTCCTTTTCCATGGCTTTAATATTTTTGTTAGTGATAGCTTTTAACTATCTGAAGAAAGATGATGTTGTGCAATTTTTGAAAGGTTCTGAATACCTGGATCAAAAGTTTAGTGAGTTGTTAGGCAGAAAAATTGACCACCGACATTTAAATTTACTTTCTAAATATATGTTAATAGAAATTATTTGTGAATCTATAATATATATTTGTATGGCATTACTAGTACATGGTAAGTTATTTATATTTGATATGATTCTTTTCAATTCCTTGGGGATCAAAATTATTAAAAACGTAAAATAATATTGCAAGCATATAATTGTCATGAAGTAATTCTTTTAACAACTAAATTATATGCATATATGTTATATCGTGGAATGAATACGGCACTGGATTTATTAAGAAATTGGTATGGTGTCTGGTGACGTAATGTATAAGGGGTTTCTTGATATAGAATAGCATTGGATGGGCAGTATTGACCGCACAATCGCCACGTATGCCCATTAAACTATGTCCATATAATTAAAATCACTTATATTCCTTATTGTTTGTTAATGCATAAGTAGAAATAAGTGTTATTCAGAAAGTAGTCACAATAAACTTCGAATTAAATGTATCGATATTGCTGAGCTAACAAGTGTGTAAAAAAATGTATGTATGTATATATAAAATGTATAAAATGTATATGACATGTATAAAACCCTTTAAAAAAATCCTCAAAGAAATATAATTTTGTTACTAATATATGGTGGGTTAGAGCTTATTCTGTTGAACAATGTTCGAAAGCATAAAAATATTTGGCACGCAACATTTCTTTTGCTCTTCATTTTCATCGCCTACACTACGTAAAAAAATTGAAATGCTGAACATGGGGATTTACAAACGTTGACGATTATTGTGACGGAGAAACTTGAAGTAGTAATTGTGTGGTGATATGAGTACTAGCTGTTTGCATTTATTTTTCCATTCAAGTCACAATAATATATCTTTCACAACTATTGCAACGTGTTGCTGAACGTTGTCATGCAAGAGGACGACCGTGCGTCTGTTACTCACTATTAATGATTATTTTTGTAACAAGGCGTTTTTCAGTTTGTTCAATTGACATTCGGTTTGCAGATCGCAATACCCTACACCTTGCTAATCTCACTACAGACACATCAAAACTGGGATATTTCGCCTTGATGCAGATGGAGCTCCTAGAATTATCTAAGACCCTTTGAGCTTGGGACTGTCGTAGTAGATATACGTTTTATTACGTTACAATATGTCCCAGGAAACTATTCTTTTTTGTTTGGAACTTACATTCTCAGACAATTCATCGGGTAGCTATTAAATTCATTTAAATCATTTCCATTGCATCCGTAAATAGTTGATTGAATCAACTGCTAAGGCGCCTGAAAGTTCCTTGAGAGTTTGAGCTGGGTTTTCTTGGGCTGCGTTCTTTATAATTGATGTTAAATTCACCACTTTTAAATTGCCGAAACCGATACCGACAATTAGTATATGACTCTTTCATAATTAGCATCTATATACACCGAATAACTCAATAACATTAGACTAAAACACTTATTTTGTGTAGAGAATTGTCAAAACCATTGAAGTTAGCAATTAGGTTGAGTTGTTTAACAATTGTGTATAAAATTATTTCGTATATTCGTCAATGGATTTGGCGGATTAAAAAAGATGTAAACACCCAATTGTTTCTTCTTCTTTCTTGTATTTTTTATAATATATAATTTTATTTTTCAAATTAAAAAAACTGGGATATATTAAAAGTCGGTCAACACCCAATAGTTTCTTCTTCTTTCTTGTATATTTTATAAAATATAATTTTATTTTTCAGATTTAAAAAACTGGGATATATTAAAAGTCGGTCAACACCCAATAGTTTCTTCTTCTTTCTTGTATTTTTTATAATATATAATTTTATTTTTCAGATTTAAAAAACTGGGATATATTAAAAGTCGGTCAACACTCAATAGTTTCTTCTTCTTTCTTGTATTTTTTATAAAATATAATTTTATTTTTCAGATTTAAAAAACTGGGATATATTAAAAGTCGGTCAACACCCAATAGTTTCTTCTTCTTTCTTGTATTTTTTATAATATATAATTTTATTTTTCAGATTTAAAAAACTGGGATATATTTAAAGTCGGTCATATATTTTTGCACATTATAACCCAGCAATTTATAGCTGTGTTCAGAATGCAATGGATATTGTACCAATACATTTTAAGGACCCACGTAAAATACCTCAATGAATATTTGAATATATTAGCCGGAACTGGGCCGAAGGGTAAACAAATTCAAATGGACGTAGCGCACACCTCCTACAAACTTTACAACAGGTTGATTCGACAAACCGAACGACTTAACGTTTCCTTCTCTTGGCAAATAATCTCATTTCTTACGTTTATTTTGTTGGTTTTACTGTATAATTTGTTTTGTTTTATTAAATTTTTCCTGCTAATTAATTACGTCTCGTTTAGCGTAATGGTGGAAATTGCTATTACTATAATAAATCTGTTAAGTTTTGTAATCTCGAGTTCAATGACTGCTAGAGAAGGAAAACGATTTGTGTGGATTCTGAAAGACATCGATATCGATAATAATGTCGAAGCAGAACTAGACGAAATGGTGAGTATATTAATTTTTGTTTCTTTATTTTGTTCATTCTTTACTCTTAACCCAGTTAACACTTTCAAACAAGAAAGGAGATTCATTTGAAAAGGGATTTGATTTGACAACGCCATTTCAGATCAATTCATCATCGCAGTTTCATTGTTCGCTAGACAAAAAAGAAGAGTATTTTGCGGTTTTTTGCAGATAGAGAAAACAGTGAATTTACTACATGAACAAGCGTAATCGAAGCAGTATATTTATGACCAAAGGTCTTCCTGTGCATATGGTAGTGTCAGTAAGGTGTAGTATATAAGGAGTCACTAAAATCGAAAGAAACTGTTACTGCAGATCCTCCACGTGAACAAATTGAGCGATATCTTATTGAAAAAAGGCCAGCAATAGTGAGTCACAAGCCCACAATCATTCTCTTACATGACAACGTTCGGCCCCAAATTTTAATAGTTCTGAAGGATATAGTGTTGCATCTCGAATGCAGATCTGTCGCATAATCAGCATATTCAATAGATATATCGCCTTCTGATTACCACCTGTTCAGATCGATGTAGATGGTGTGTGATGGCAGATATACATGATTTCGAAATGTTGAAGAAATGCGAAAATGAATTGGGATGATGGAAATATTTTGGTTAATGCATTCTGTACGAATTTTTCTCAATATATACCTTTTTAAAGTGAAAAAAGTGAATTTTTTCATATTCTTCTCTTAGCTTCCATTTCTTTGGATTTTTATACTCAGATATTTAAATATATTTGCTTGTTTTGTATCGACATTTTGTATCGATAGTCCATCTTTTATGTCATATATATAATTTTCTCTATTAAATATCTTTATTATTTTCATATATGTGTGATATTGAATTTCAGTCTTAATGTTGTTATTTTTTTTCATAGTTCGCAGATTATTTTTTAATTAACCTAAGGTAATTCGTTGAGATATAATTAATTTTACAATGTTAAATGCATATGAATGTTGAGAATTTTCGAACTTGATGCTGCTAACGCCGGACCTGGCTCAACAGACGACTGATCTTTGGATAGTTCAACAATTTAGAACGTAATAATATCTAATGTTGCGTTTAATCACCTTTTCCGACTTGCTGCATTACATATACTAACATGTCAGGAAGTTAATAATCGCGTTCCTATTAACGGAGACGGTTAATAACGATATTGATTGTCATTAAATTCCATTGCCATGATATTTGATCGACGTAATAGGACTGTAAATTAATTTTGGTCATTTCTTTGTGGTTATTATCAGTAAAAATTATGTACATTGTAATATTTGAAAATTATTGTTATTCTCTAGTTGTTACTTTTTTCCAGCTTTCGAGAAAAATTTGATTATTACATCAGCTAATAAGTCAATGTTATAACAGGTCAATTGAAAAGTCCTTGGCCTGACACATAGATGGCGCTGCTAGGATTAAATCCATGTTTTTTAGTTAGTCTTAACCCTCAAAAAATTATTTTGTGAATTATAGCATTTTGAGTGAAGCAATTTTTGTTATTGTGAAAAAAATGGATATATACGAATTTCGCTTGTTGATAAAATATTGTTTTTTGAAGGGAAAAAATACAGTTGAAGCAAAAACTTGGCTTGATCCCGAGGTTCCGGACACTGCCTCAGGAAATTCAACCATCAAGGATTGGTATGCTAAGTTTAGACGTGGTGAAATGAGCACCGAAGACGGTGAACGTAGTGGATGCCCAAAAGAGGTTGTTACCGACGAAAATATTTATAAAATCCACAAAATAATTTTGAATGACCGTAAATTGAAACTGAATGAAATAGCAGACACTCAAAGATATCAACTGAATGTGTACATAATATCATTCACGAATATTTGGGTATGAGAAAGCTCTGTGCAAAGTGGGTGCCGCGCGAGCTCACTTTTGACCAAAAACAACGATGAGTTGATGATTCGGAGCAGTGTTTGAAGATGACCAAGAGTGATAAACCCGAATTTTTGCATCGATATGTGATAATGGATGAAACATAACTCCATCATTTCACTCCGAAGTCCAATCGACAGTCATCCGAGTGGACTGCACACGATGAACTCGCTCCAAAGGTTTAAAGGATGAAATCGCCGAAAAACGGCCGCATGTGAAGACAAAGAAAGTGCTGCCTCACCAAGACAATGCACCGTGTCACAAGTCAGAGAAAACGATGGCAAAAATCCATGAATTGGACTTCGAATTGCTTCCTCATCTACCCTATTTTCCATATCTGGCCCACAGCGACTATACTATTTCCTGTTCTCAGATCTCAAAAATAATGCTCGCTGGGAAGAAATTTTCGTCGAATGGAGAGGTGATGAACTGAGGTCTATTTTGAAGCAAAGGACAAATCGTACTACAAAAATGATATCGAAAAGGAGGATCGCTATAATCAGTGTATCACCCTTGAAGGGAATTATGTTGAATAAAAAAAAATTGCCAAAAAATGTGTTTTACTATGGTAGGCCGAGGACTTTTCAATTGACCTGTTATATTTATCTTTATTCAATAAAAAAAATCGTTTGACCGATAGTTTCTTGTAAAACCGACATTATTACTCTTATCATCGAGACAACTAATGCTCTTTTAATGAAGTAAATTCACCTTAGCTTTGAATATTGCTCGATCATATTCACCTATATTTTTTATACCACACCAAGCTGATCCCAGAAAATGCAGAGCATTAGTTTGGAGCCATGGATATTCGGATGAATATTTGTTGTTGATGTTGACGCATGACCAGGTAGTCCCCATGATACTTTTCCCTTTACATTGTCGTAACGGGAATCGATTTATAGCACAAAATAGCCAAGCTTTTCCCATGTTAATAATAATTGGAAATGGTTTCTTGTATTACTCCCACTAATTCTAAACATTCTTCTTGTGGGCCTTTAAATTTCTTAGTGACCTTAAATTTTTTTGAATAACCAGAATGCTCTTTGTTTTCCGAGTCAAAATCACCTCTTTTAAAATATCGAAACCAGTATTCACATGTTAAAAGAGATGAGGTATGGTTGCCATAAGCTTCATACATTATTCTACGACCTCAAGACCCATTTTTATTCAAATTGAAGTTAAAAGACATTTCCTACCAATGTTTGTATACAAAAAATGTTTTGTTTACATTCCGAGGAAATGGCACATATTGAAAAGTGAAGCCTCAGTGTCAGTCAGTGAGGCTTCAATATGAAGATGGTTAAAAATGTCGCTGAAGCGATTTAATACACAGTAACACCATCTGTTATAAATCCCTTAAACTTAGTAAACCCAGTAAAAGTGGTTTCACAAAAATCACTCTAACTCTCAAACTAAACACCAGACTGTTATGAAAATTTTGTTGTTTCTTGGTTAAGCTGACTGGAGTATGTTTAAAAAGATTTGTTTGCTCCATTTATATGTCAGATCCGGAACTGATTGAGTGATGTATGATTAAGTCGCCAGTTCTGAGTTCATATTCAAGTTATAATCGCGGCTTGATAACTCAATTTCACGAGAACTTTCCCTAAATTGTACTTGGGATATACCACTTTTAGTAAGTAGTTTATATTTCATTCCATTACATAAGATAATATGTTATAGAATGACTACAACACGAAATAATTATTTGAACATAAATCGTAGTAACTATATAATAAACCTACACTTGTGAATTTCACATACAGTAAATAGATTACCTACCTGTGATAATTGCTTTTAGAGTAATTCAACAACTTTAAGCCTATTAACTCTAGCATTTGGATATACTCACATATTGTTATTTATAAAATACTTTTTGTAGATTATTATATTAATACATATTTTCTTTAAAATGCGGTAATGTTTTAGTTAAGGAAAATATTGCAAAAATTCAACGAACACGCAAGTTTGAAGCCCTCTTTATAGGTAGAAAGGTATTCTTAGGTATAGAAAGTCTACTTATCAAGAAATTTCAAGAAATTCACAATGAAAATTAGAGTATATTCTGAAAACAGTAACTGGTATTAAATGGGATTCTAACACAGACAAGATTGTTATTCATTCTGATAAAAATGTTTTTTATACGCACAAGAATTGTGAATTTCTTTTAAATATATTTTAAGGTCTCCTTTTACCAACTGGTTTATCTGGACTGGACCTACAGTTTAACGTGGGCTCCGAACCACGGTCCTCAGCATTAAGCGAGTGACCAACTTTAGAAATCATCCCAGAAGACATCCGGTCTTACCCAGCCTGGTTACTGGCGTGACTGGGATCATTTTCCTTGTCGGATTTTACACACCTGCCTTGAACATTCACAAATTTTAAAAAATCACAAACATAAATTTACGACCATGCCCCAGCAGGATACGAACACCCGGTTATCGCAACAGTAGGAGGACTGTCCCATCGTCTTTACCACTGCGCCACCAAGCCGGCAATTGTGAATTTAAACGTGTTTGAAACGTACAGTACTTTATTTTATATTTAATTAGAGAGTGTAATATATGACCAGTTACAGTTTGGGTAGGAAAAAATAAATTGGTAATTATTCAAAAGTACCTTCTTAATTAACAAGCAATAATTGGATATTAGCATATTTTTAACACGGAATTTATAATTTCTCTTACAATAGATATATGTATTGTCTAATTGATCGATTATATAAAGTGATAATTAAATGATAGTTAGTTAAAATAATTCGCAACTAATATTGCGTTTAATACATTGCAGAGTTCATAGTTTTGTTTCTAAAGATAATCATCTTCGTGCTCTATGTCTCAAGTATAGTAAATAACATTTAACCGAAACTAAACGGAACGTTAAGTTTCAGTCACTTGACTTATTACAAAATAGTCTTTGTATGGCTTTAGGCAAATTATAATAAGAGTCATTATTTTCCCATTAAACAAATTAATTCCAAACAATATACCGTCTTCATTTTTCATCATATTTGATTGGGTAGAGAAGTACTCTCTCTTTGATTATGCGTTAAGAAGTGGGCGAATTTAACCTAAACGTAATATTTCAGCTTAATCTGCTGTCGCTCCAGGCTTTCCATCATCAAATTAAATTTACCTCTTTTGATATGGTTTCGCTGGATTTTACTTTGCTGACTAGGGTAAGTTATGCGAATATTTTTGATTCGAATATTGGATGTTAATTGATATTTGATGTGTTTGATTTCAGATTTGGAGCACTTTGGTTACATATCTGATTATTTTGGTACAAAATTTTTAAAATAATTTTTGTATATTTGTTTTGCAAAATGTTTTACAATGTTGATTTAAATAATTATTATGTATTTATATAATTAAGGAACCAGTGTATTTTTATATTTAGGTCTCTATAAAACTTTTAAAATAAAATGCATGATTAAGTATGCATTTTGATGATTAAGTATGCTTTGCCATGATGACTGTTAAAGTTTTCTGAAAATTATGAAATAAACATTAATTAGATTTGGAAATACTCAGGTAGTTTATATTTAAAAAAATTACAATTTCTTAATTACTGTAATAATACATCAGATAAAATATTCTCAACACAATATAGAAATATATAAATACAAATATGTGTTATTTATTAAAGATAATATCTATAGAATCTAGAACTATTTAGGTGAAGTTATAATAAGAATTGGTATGACATCAAATATCATTGCAGTTTTTGCATTATTATGTAATTAAGATTAAGATATGACATCATTTTTAAAATTATACCATTGCATAAAAATAAATATATTTTCCTAATTATTTTTTTTTATGAAATCTTCTTTATGCGTTGCAATTATTTGAAAGATAGATAATTGCAACTCATAAAGAATTTTTTTTAAAGATAGATAGAACGATTGGAAATTAAGAAAACAATTGTAAGAAACTTTAGAGAAGTTCGACAGACAAAGCTGACAAGTAAATTTACCACAATCTTCAATGTCTTATATATATAAAGACAAAAGTGAGTTGCTATTAATGCTAGTAAAAGGAATCATTGGATTGTCGGTGATCATTTCAATAAGTTTCTTCTTGCTGAGTTGATGAGACAGAAAATCGGAAGTCGTTCAGCGGAAAAGCCATTCAGTTTGCTTTTTAAGCACTAACCATAGCATATAAGTCTTCGTGGAAATATTGTAGACAATTGCTTCTACGGTGTAATGATTAAAGCGTTTAGTTCTCAAACGGAGGCCGCGGGTTCGATTCCCGACGGGGACGATAACTTTTTGTTGTTTAGTTAGAATATTTGTCAAATCACCTAGGCTAGGCAGCGGAGCGCGGCGCCTGAAGCGCTCCTTATTTTCAATTATTGTTTCTATATTCCTAATTTTTGCCTCACATGGGATGAATCTTTGAATGACTTACCCATTGTAATATTGAATAAAATAACTGCGTAATTTATTGAGTTAATATTTAACAATAAAAAGAGACATTTTATATTTCTTGCGTAGAGATTATTCCCAGCTCCCAACTTCGTATCCAGAACGTATACTGGTGTTGCTAGTTTTCGGTGTATTAATTGTAGCTAAAAATAACATTAAAGAATTGAGGTTTTTATTTTTTGAGGACTTTATTTAAGACATAATTCAGATAATGTGTTTATGTCGTTTTATCGGGCATTTTCATTGTCTTTTTTCGTTAATTTCGTTAAATTTTTCACTACAACGAGAAAAAGTAAAAAATTAAAATTCGGACTGGTGCTTTCTGTTCATTTTTAATGCGGCCAGGTTAGAACCGAAGGTTATTTTCTCAGAAAATAATTAGTTGCATCCTTAACTAAAGTCCACGTGAATTATTATCAAACATCCTTTTCAAGTATTTACCTCTTAAATGTAAATTAGGTGTCATGTTCTTAATTGTACCGCAATTTGCTGAAACAAAATAAAACGTTATAAAGACGATTTGAATATATATACACTATATTGATTTCATGCTTATTAATTAGGGTGGACAACTTATTCATATTTCTTTTCAAAAATGTTATTGAAATTATACTCTATTTAAATGCTTATAGCATTTAATTAACTATGTAAATATTATCAGTTAAAGGGTTGTATATAACTTGGCAATAATCTACTTTGCCCCACTACATAACTTAATTTTGTTTACTCAATTAAAATAAAAAGATATTTTTTATTTAAAAAGCATGTAACGCATGCTATAGCTATCCTTATTCTCTATTTCTAATATACCATAGAGCGTTGACAATTCTTCGAAGAACTTTGTTTTAATAAGTTTGGTTCACCATAAGTAGAAAAAAACTATTCAAAATTTGTTTTGATAATAACAACTTGTAATAATCCGAATTATCGTCCAAGCAGATACATTTTTTTGAGTCCTAGACAAAGTTCTACTCATTTTCGTGCCTTTTTCACTTGAGCTGGCATACACACCCTGGTATTCTGCTATGTGTGCATATGGAATGACTTAAGAACCAAATTTCCCTGGCAAGTAATCTGTTTTTTTCTTGGTGAGAATGTTTGAGGTGAAATCTACAGAATCATCATGGATAGGAATATCCTGGTATAAAGCAAGTATTAAGTTTGGCAATTATGTTATCAGTTATGATTTGGTACTGTTAGATTATATTTTATATAGCATATAAGGAAATGTTTCAGCTACTCGTTGACTGATTGCTGAAGTGCTTCTGTAGTAAAAAAGGAACTTATATTTGAATACACTACCACTTAAGAATATTTATGTTTGCAGTTTTACATCATTATAAAAAACAATAAATAACCCACACTTTATTACTTTATTTTTTTGTACTTATTTCTCTATGTATAATTCAAATGTGTACCTACAATAGATAACTATTATTTTATATTACTATTATTTTTATTGATCCATATAGACGTGGTGGCACCTTGTCCATTAATTATTAATGTCTCCAATTAAGAATAAGTGATATATTTTTGTTTAACGATTATAATTTATTCCGAAATGGAACTTCTTAAGGTGTTGAGGCTTGTTAACTTATATTCAAGTTTATTCGGAATTAGAATCTCCGGGAAAAAATGCATTCTTTTTTATATATATGAAGCTCTATTAATTTTAGGGATTTTCATATTTCATCCAATGATATCCTTAAAAGTCTATATGAAATATCGCAAAGAAAACAACGTATTAAACATTGTGCATATTGTATTTCTTACTTTTAAAACTGTACTGCTAATGACAATTAAAATTTCTACAATGGTGTATTCTAACAAACATACTGAATTTTTGGAAGAAGCTCTGGAAATTGAAAATATGTTAAGTAAGCATGAAGAAAAAACACACAAGTATATCCTGCATATAGTATTATGTTTGATGTTCAATGTAGGAAACATAGGGTTTTTAGTTATTATTAATCCCTTGGTATTCGGTAAGTTATAGATTAGGCATTAAATTGCTTTATACTTTTCATTAAATTGCTTACAAATTACTCGTAAATGTTATGTAGGTGTAGCATTTGTGTTTTGTGTAAGTGTTATAGTGCTTTTTACTATTTAAAATAATAAATAGCTACCGGACGAATTTACTGCAAATTCCATTTTGAACCATTTCAAGATTGCATGCCAGATAGACTAAGAAGAGTTTCCTATGGCGTACTGTGACTGACGATAAAAACTGAACATTACAAGCATAACAAATTCGATTCGAATCAAATCGAAATATTGTATAAATAAATAAATATAAATAAATTGTTCCTACAGATGTCTATCAATCAATGTCAATTGAATAAACTGAGTGATATATTGTTGCAAAACTCGGCCGCGACACTTTTACACGACATACATGTCATACGACATATGACACACTAATCTCCCCCTAAAGTCAGCAGAGACAGGAACTTTCGCAGTCACCAACCACGAAAAGCCGAGCTATTCGCTAAAACCTATAAGGCTCAAATGGAACGCCTCCCTCCTGATACAGATATAAGCGCTGCTGAGAACGACGAAATCATTACGAAGGCCAACTCCGTTTGTTCTCAAGTGCCTCCGAGTTACCCTTTAAACCATCTAGTTACTCCTAAGATACTCAAGCAAATGATCCGTAAGATTCAGAACAAGAAGGCCCCGTTTTTTGATAATATAGCGATAGCCCAACTCAAAAATCTTCCCTACAAGCAGCTTGCCGAACTAAGTAATATCATCAACGCCATTCTGAGGCAGCAATATTTTTCATCCACATGGAAACATGCATTCATCGCAGTCATCCCCAAAAGAGGAGCTAAGTCATCATCTTCTGTCTACAGACCTATCAGCCTATTAAGTTTTAATTCCAAGCTTGCTGAAAGAGCAATTCTTTATGCTCTTAATGATTTTATGAAGACAACAATATCATTCCAGATGAGCAATTCAGGTTCCGCGCCAAACAGCTCATCAGGCTCAGCCGTTCATCAAGCCCATAGGCTGGCCGCAAAAATCAACTGTGGTTTTAACCGACGTGAAAGACTTGGAGTGGTCTTCTTGGAACTAACCGAAGCCTTTGACAAGGTTTGGTACGAAGATATTCTCTCTAGCCGGAAAACCGTCGATGCAGGAGTTCCACAAGGCTCCCCCCTGGCACCCGCTTTATTTAATATTTTTCTTTCATGTATCCCTAAGAGACCACAAGTTGAGGCAGTTTTTTACGCAGACGACACTGCTTACTTTGCTTCTTTAAGAGTAGTACCGCACATTCGAAGCTGATTCCAAAAACAACTCGATGAGACGCTCCAGTGGATACATTTCTGGTTGCGAGCCAACATACAGGCCATCTTCTTTCACAAGAATTGTTTAGCACCGAGCATTTCGCGTCTTAAAATCGAGAATGCCGAAATCCCATTGTCAAAAGAAGCCACCTATCTCGGTCTTGTCGCAAGTTTAAGTGGAATTCAGGTCAGATTCAAAGGTCCCTCCATAAAAGTCAAGGTATTGTTAATTTGCTGTTCCCGCTTATCAACCGGGCCAGCAGGCTTCCTCTCTCAATAAAATCTCTTCTGTACAAGATGCTGGTTCGATCAGTCGTTCTATACGGCTCTAGTGTCTATTTAAAATACGTCTCACCTAGCCAGGTAGAACGCCTTCAAGTGTTTCAAAACAAAAGTCTCAGGAGAATAATCAATGCCCCCTGGTTCGTCAGGAACAATCAAATTCATAGAGAAACAGATGTCTCCAAGTTCACGATTTTATATCCGAACTCTACTCGAGATATTTCTTCGCTCTTCGTCTCTTGGACAAAAGATGAATTACCGAGATGGTCGATATTTTATATATAACAATAACTCATTCGGCTCTTCGTGGCCTTATTCTATTACAGTCAACACTACCCCGTCGTGCTCTAATTCCAAATTGTCTCGACCTTCTCCGGCGAGTGATTAACTCATGTACCGCAAGCTGCGTGGTGTGATAACGACGCCAACTCCTTGCCTGGCCCTTGTGCCTCTTAATGGTGTTACCGGTTACGTTACCCTCCTTACCAACAGTAAGAAGTATCAGTTACGGTTATTTGATCAGCTGATAGGGTGGGGTTTAGTGGGTAGCCCAGAGGCAGCCTCTACATAACCAGTTCAAATCGCTTATTCCTGCGGGTCTCCCCAACCAGGTATCCGTAACAGGATTCCCCTTCCCGGTTTCAGTTAAAAAAAAAAGCATGATCGCCACATGGTTTAGAAACGTTGCAGCGCGAAAAATGATCGATAGTTGGACCACTGTAAAGTCAACACCGTTTTGTCAACACGGTATTGACATATAAGGAATGTGGGAAACAAGTTGTACAATATCATGGAAAATATTGAATAATTTATATACTGCGCTGTCATCAAAATGTTATCAAATTGACATTGAGTGTGACCAAGCTAAACGAGTAACAACAACAAAATAAGATTTTGACAGCTCCTCATGAGCTTAGAAATCAGGTATTATGTAAGTCACTATTGTTGTATATATATATATATATATATATATATATATATATATATATATATATATATATATATATATATATATATATGGGGAGAATATATCTGTTGGTAATATGACTGGGCTTGACAGCGACGTTGGTTATACCAAGTGCCATATCTCCGCTGCATGTTATGAAATTATTAGTTCTAAACTAATAGTAACAAGTAATTAATACAAACCAAAATATAAATTATATATGTTTGTGTTAATTTTATATTTTTGTGATATTTGTAAGTATTTGTATTTTGTTTGTAATTTTAAAAGTTAATTAAAATATTTCTTATATTTGTTTTACATTGTTTCAGGTTACAGCCCTGATGCTATGTTTTTGAATGATATTTTCTTGTCATCTATTCTATATTATGGAATTTTATCAACTGTGCATTTTCAGTGGACTATCTATCAAATGATCATTAAAACTCAGCTAAAAAAAATGAATCTTATGTTATTAAATTTGGACAGAAACCAGTATAAATCATCTGTGCAAATTATTTTAGTGGGTCGAGCTTTAAAAGAGGAAAGATCCGAACATTTAAAAACATGTTATCATCTTTATACAAAATTGGTTAAACAATCTCAAAGGCTAAGCAAGATGTATGCCTGGATTTTCATCATTCTTTTTCCAAATATTTTAGTATCTTTGGGATTTCATGGATACTATGTCTTGATTAAAGAACTTGATCATGTTAAATATTTTCAAATTAATTCATTGGTTAATGAGAATTGTTATACATTTAGCTTAATAATTTCTAGTATGATGACTGTCAATCAATCCAAAGATATATCTAGTACACTAAGAATAATAGACAGTGATATATGTTACGATAATCAGTTCAACCAAATGGTAAGATATATTTTGATATTTAATATTGGGTGTAAATAAGCCTTCGGTATATTTTAAATAAAAAAATGAGTATTTATTTTATTAATAATAAATTAAATTTTTCTTGCAAGTATAAATATCCACTGGAAGCATATTTACTTATGAATCCACTATGTTTGATGAATTATGGTAGGATAATAATGGATGATAAAGTACTTTCATTTTATAGAAGTAGCCTACTATTTTGTTTTTATATTACATTTTGTTATTACATATCATCATACTTAATTTCTCGTATTTGGTAACTTAATTTGGATTAAGTTTAACGATTTCAAAATCATTTTTCTTTTTGGATGCCATCTTCATACTTTCTTGAGGGATAGGTCGTTTTTTGGAGTATATTCGCCGCAAATTTCCTGCAATTGTTATAGTGATCAACTAATTTTACCATTGTGCTAATTACATATGTGTCTATATGTAAATGATATATTTAATTATATAATATTTAATGCAAATTGAAAGAATGTTGAATTATGAAAATATTTTTATTTTAGGCAAATATTTTTAGGATTCAACTTTATAATACACCTGTAGAATTTTCTGTACTGGGTGTTTTCAATATGGATTATAATTTAATTTTCGCTGTAAGTATGATGTGTGTGATTCTGGTTACTTGTTTTGAATTGTTATATTTTATTTTAGGTATGGGGTACTCTAGTTACTTATCTAATAACTCTAACGCAAATTAAAGTATGAATAACTTACCTAAATAGTATGTAACGTTACGTAAAACTATATTTCGTCATTTATAGGTTTAAATTTA
This sequence comes from Rhynchophorus ferrugineus, assembly GCF_030347505.1. Classification (NCBI taxonomy): domain Eukaryota; kingdom Metazoa; phylum Arthropoda; class Insecta; order Coleoptera; family Curculionidae; genus Rhynchophorus; species Rhynchophorus ferrugineus. Next base: position 52,629,749 of record NW_027472580.1, read on the forward strand.
TGATTTAAGTGTAAAATTGAAGTATTGAATGTAAATGTTAAACAAACTTTTTAGGCTTAGTAAGTAATTTTGTCATAAACTGTGTATTACCTGCCATAGCTTAATGATATGATATGATAATAAATGTTAGGGGTTGTTTGAAGCCCCTGTTCTATTAAAAATGTCAGATTATGTCTCAGTACTTGCTTATTATCCTATAATCGTATGAAATTTAGCTTAAATGTTATATATCTGAAACTTCACGTCACGTTTAAAAAATTATTAAAACTTACGATTTAAGCGCTAGTCTATTTGTGCATGCGTCATAAATTTATTAAAGGTATTAGGGCTTTAAATTGTCAGTTAATTGTCAGTCAAGCTAACATAATACTTTATAACAACATTTATAACTCTCAAATATTTAATATGAAGCTGGTGTTTGCAAAGGAGTTAAATGATTCGTTTTACTACTTCAAGGATAATAATATTTTATGCCAAAGATATAAATGTAAAATAAAGTTGTGTGAAGGAAAGTATTTAGAATATTCATAGTAATATCGTCGCTATAGCCTAAGAAGTGAAATATCAAATGAGTTTGTAATTTAACAATGCTCTGACATTGTATTGCCTTTCAAAATAGGTTTCATAGGCTGTTATTGGTTAATACTCAGCCTAATGAAGTGAAATATAGAGGTTGTACATCTCTAAAAAGAAAAGCCCAAAATTTGGTGAAAATCCCGAACTTGAAAAATAATATTTACGGATGCTACCTTTCTTTATTAAATATAATACTGTCATTCTGTGTGACACTGCAGTAAAACGTATTTTTTCTACGGCTAAACATATTATAAGGGCTAAGCGATCACTACCGCCATATGATAAATTTAATATGCTAATGTTTATGTTGGATGTAAGTTTAACATGCAATATTCTGATAATGATCATTAATCAGAGTTCAGTTTCTAGTTAACAAATTGACTATTAATGAAGTTAACTTTTGGATTAAGTACGCAGTGTGAGCTATATTAGCGAATTCAGCGTATTGCCAATTATTTTATTCCACATAATTCATTTAAAAAAGATACTCTTATTAGAGGTATATGATCATAACCACCTTTATTTCAAATTATTTAATGGTTACCTATACACCTTTGGGACCAATCGAAAATTGAATTTTCATGAAACTGGATGAATTATGAAATAGATATGATAAAGTAAGCCTCCGGAAAGTGAGTGAAACTTTCAAATTTCAAAGGAATGTATAAAGTTTTCACATATTTTTTATCTAAAATAATTAGATATTTGGTATAATATTATTGTTGAACTGATGTGACGCAAAATCAGAAGTAATTCAGTGTAAAAGCTATTCAGATTGCTTTTTGAGCACTAGCTATATGATATGAGAAGTCGTAGAAATATTGCAGGCAAGAGCTTCTGTGGTGTAATGTTTAGAGCGTTCAGCTCATCGCGGGTTCAATTCTCGACGAAGGGAACAGCTTTTTGTTGTTCTAAGTTTAGTTAAAGCATTTGTTAAATCACTTAGGCTGGGTAGCGGACCCCGGGGCCTGAAGCGTTCCTTATTTTCAATCATTGTTTCTTTATTCCTATTATTTCTCATACGGACTGCACCTTTACTTGGCCTACCCATTATATTACTTAATAAAATAACTGCGTAATTTATTGACTAAATATCTAACACTAAAAAGAGAAAAAAAAATTTAACAAAAAAGTTGAATCGACTTTCGACTTTGGTTTGAAGCCCATCCAATACAATAACAGTAATCTACGTTTGAAAAAAAGTATTTTTAAATGCGTGATCAAACGCTTCAAATCTGTGCATGGGGTAGTCCAAATTAATTGAGTTCATTTCAAGGCAGAAAAATGTTGCAAGGCCGAGAAAATTTGAGGTTAGGTTTCATTTGTTTTGTTTACTATTTATCTGAAATATAACTTTAATCTTGTTTCAGTTACTAAATAATATGGAAAATTATATTTAATATTACCCGATGGGCTTAGTTTTATAAGTGTGCATAATAATAATATAATGCGAATAATAATATATTCCTATATAAACTCAATACCATTCAGACAGAATTCAGACGGAAGGAATATGGATCTAACACTATAGAATGATGATATGATTTAAAAATATAAAGAATTAAATATTAATGAAATAAAAAGCCTTCAAAAATTACCCATCAATGGATAATTCTATCATGGTTAGATTACAAAAAGCTAATGTTATCAAATATCTAGTTTCTTATACATTAAATAACTTGATGAATTGTACACTAAACTAAGGGTGAATTATATATGTTTGGTTAAAAAATATGATTTAATACAGTTCTTATGACATATTTAACATTTTTAACGATACTGATGGATAGGTAGTGTATGAACTTAAGTGTTGTAAGTCCTTAAATACTTGATGAAGTATTGCAATTGCATGTGTTCTTATAAATGTATTTATCCACTTTTTCAAGGTATCTTAATAATCAAGGTATACACTTTTTTATGTTAGTTCTTTTGTGTGTTAATTACTAAAATAGTAGTAGAAAGCAGTTCTTACATATGCATTAGTAATTATAGGACACTTTCTCAATAGTATTGTTCTCATAGTTTCCAAACGGTACTCTTTAGAATGTACCAATATAACTAATATTTTTCTATTCTAATTTCTACTTCTATAACTAACTTCTGCTATAACTAATAGTATTTTGTACTTAATTATTTTCAATATTTTACACACATTTGATAGCCAGTGTATCTGGAATACTCCCTTCCATTCTTAATGCCATAAGAGTTCTATTTTATTTCTAAATGATTATTTATTAACATTAACCAGATTATGGTCAGCTATATACGGTAGTCGCGAATATCTTAAGAGCTATATGTTGGTAGCATAAAACAAATTTTATAATCATGAAATACAAGATATATAAATAATATCGAGCAGCGTCAAAAAGTTTACACGTATTCAAATGTAATAGCGAAGGGATAGTTTACGCTAAGTGATGCCAATGATTTGTAAAGCTCCTGCTTGGTGCTTGAGTTAAATTGCTTTTATTTTTATTAAAATCTCGACAGTTGGAACTTAAAAATAAATGATTTTTTTTATAGTCTTTCAATATTGGACCATTCTGCAAGAATCTTGTATCATATTTGTGTGAGTCTTATTCCTTTGAATATATACTTATACTCTGAGGCCTTTGGTAAAACAAAATCGTCGTATAGACTAGATATTAAGATTATGAACTTTTGAAAGAAATATGTTGTACCTTTTAAAGAATTGATGTTTTAACGGATTCAATTCAATATATTATTCAATATATTTATGTATATAATTCTTCTGTCTGTGTGTGAACTCCTCCTAAAAGTTTGGTTTATGTGGATTGCAGTGTATAGGCACAATTAGACCCGATAGGTAGCTACGATAAGGTTTCAGGAATTTCAACTGGCGAATACCTATCATAGGGATATTTTCATGGTAATCGCCATAAATATTATATTATATTGATATTATATTGTTGATTAATATTATATTATATTATTTGTAATCTTAAAAGTAAAATGTACTGTCCTCGACATGATTTGAACTTAAATATGAATTTTCATAGTATATATTATAGTGAATAATAAAAATAACATCGCCAAGTAATGTGTTTAGTTATATTAGTGAAATTTCGTTTACATTCCTGTTAATTTTAAATAAAATGTTACTTACATTTATTTGTTATGTACTTATTAAAACAAAATGCCACGTCTTCGAGGATGAATGGGAAATATTGGTTGACATATTACATACATACATCGTATACATAGTGCAGAAATAGTCCGTAAGAATCGGTTAAGTATAACTACAGAAGAACATTTGACGAATGATATAATATAATTATATTACATTACATAGAGATCAGGTGCAATCACACGTGTAAATGAAAATCGATAGTAACATAATGAACCATTTCGAGTTCATAGATTGAGACAACGAGAGACAGCTCACGTTCGAATATGACGCCGAAATAGACTATTCATGATATGCACAAATATACAATGCAGATATAACACAATGCAGATGATCCAAGATAAGACGTTCTTACGATGCTCTGCAATATCCATTTTCAAAATCCAAAATATGAAAGGAGAAGATGGATACCATTTAAACATTAAACAAGCCAGCTATTTCGTCAATATATTGTTGATATGTGTGTGAAAATTGAAAGTGAGTGAATATACATTAGGTTTAATCAAGCGAAGCTTCGTTCTGAGGACTACTACATATGCCTAATGCTGTTATCGGTAACGTAGATGAAACAGTTGATATAGACAATATTGGTATCACATATATTGTTCTATTATCATATACTAGTGTCAGCTTCATATGTAAGAATATATACAAAACGTCATGTGTACGTGCGTACCATCGACCAGATATTTCAACATATTTAAGTGCAATCGAAACCGGGGTGAAATTTTTTTTGATGCCTGGTCAAATATTAATGCATCGCCATATCACTACATGTGTGATCAAACAAAAATTAAAATCGTTGATAAACTTGGTTATATATCACTAGGTATGAAAGTGACGTTTGTACATGACAACGTCTGTGGTTACTTCTAGTATCATATAATCATAGAGTAATAGAGATAAAACCCAATAGGGGTCTCTGGAGAAAACTTTGGATGCGTCTAATATCTACATGGGGTTATCGCTCATTCAAATAATTTGATTCCATTATAGGCAACTGTAAGGAAAACATTCTCTTGTGAAGACATTTGATTGGTTCTCCAGTTCACGCAGGCACGGCACGTGACAACCCTGACGTCATGTTTTGTTGACCAATGAAAGTTAAATAAAAAACAATTTAATATAAAATAGATAAAAAATAGATATAAGCTCTAAAAATAAGTATATATAGTCTATTCAAAATTTTTTTGTATACGCGTCATCAAAATGTTTAATGTACTGCCTGCAGCAATTTGTAAATTTGTTTTAGAATAAGATAATATTCTCTTTCTCATTTTATTCTAGTTATAAACAGACATAATGCTGTCTGATAAGTTCGAAAGTGAAACCGAACTAGCCTGTCGAAGTCGACCGGTTGTCAAACGTACGCAAAATTATTCAAAATATAGTTATAATTAATACAGATTATAAACCGACAAACGTTATTTTAGAGCTTTGATTATTTTGATAAATTTTAAATCGCTCCGTAATATATCATATCACTTAGTTTGAAAATGCCGAAAATAATAGATAATCAGGGTCACAAATTGATTGCGGCTTTAATAAGTTATTTCGAACGATAAGGAACGATATAATGGAGGCCACCTTTTGCCCATAATTTCTGTTAGAGAGGGGATTATTGATGACATTAAATATCATAAGTTGCTGCAATTTTATTGAAAATGTTTTAGCGTGTTGCTGCTGCGCTAAATATTAGTGTGGCTACTGTGAATAACATCGATTACGAAATGAAGAACAATACGTTAGATTCAACCAAGAAAACCCGTCTACATACGAAGTGGGTGACGAATCTTCACCATCTTGGTATTGGCTCTATTCGAGATTAAATATACGAAATCTATAAGAACAGTGAGTACACAAACTATTTTATCGATATAACATACTTTAATAACATTATTTCACATGCAGCTTTCTTCGAGATGTAAAACTTCCCTTCATACACTCTTACAGGGCATAGTATTTAAATGGTGTAAAGATAACCCTCGATAAGTCTAATAGAACTTCCAGACGTTGCCTTAAAAATAATTTAATTTTTAAATGCATACAATAAAAACAAGGAAGATAAATTATTTGATTTGTGTATCTTAATGAAACTTGGATATTTCAAAATGGTTCATTGGGGCGCTCTTGGCAAGACATTAACAAAAAAAGTGTAAAGACAACAAAAACTGATGGAAAAAGGCTGAGAAATAAATCTTAATATGTTTTTGTTATGTAAAATCAGTTGTTAAAAAACCTGGAGGAATCATCAATTATTATTATTATAGACAAATCACCATATTACAGCCCAGTGGTGGAGAAAATCCCAACAATAGCATTAAAAAGTAATGAAGGAATGGGTTTCAAAACATGAAGTGTGTTGTGTTGAGTCTTGAGGAGACTATAGTAAAAACTATACTATTCCAAATTGTTACTAGGTAAATATAAATAAAATGTTTCATTGCGTTTTTTTGCAAATTACTTAAAACAAGCCCGAAAAAAGATATAGAGTAGATCAGATGGCTGAACAATATGGTCATATAGTATTACGACTTCTTCACTCTCACTGTATATTCAATCAAATCAAGTTGATATGGGGGTAGCAAATACTTAATATAATAGACATGCTGGTCGAGAAGGATATTCCATCAAGAGCTATTTGCATATGTGGAAGGAAGCATTGTCTGTCATAACACCTTCGGTTTGAATGAACTCGATAAGACATAGGAACAGACAGAGGAAGTAATTGATAAATGGTGGAATCGTGAATATGTTTTAGACAGATATTGGAAAGTAACAGTTTAGCGATTAACTTGAACAGTGACTCGGAAAGTGAAAGTGACTAAAGGAAACTTTCAGGATATGTGATAATGCTGTGTATTGCTGGAAATTCCTGAGACAGAATGATGAGAGAGGAAACAACTAAAGGTATGCACATTAATAGAATATAACTGTAGAAAATGGTATAGTATGGCGTGAAAGATTTGTGTGCACAGATATGACTGTAATTGTTCAGAATTAAACATGAGCATTAGGTTAGAATGTATGACGAGAGAATGAATACTAACCGTTTTGTAGATATGGTAAATGCATTGGGCAGAATTCAGTGATTAATTTTATCAAGAATGGTGTACACAGGTATTAGCAGAAGATATAAAAAAGAGTGATATCAATATCACTTAACAAGTAAATGCACTATCGAAGGAAACAAGAACTAAATGTAAAAACTAAGTATGCACTCGAATGAAAGTCTTAGATGAAGACGCCTAGAACTCTACCTCATGGGTGGTGTAGAAGATTTCAATGTAAATATAATAAAACAACTCTAACCTACAAACTATTATATCAATGTAGTTTTAAGTCCTTCGATAATATAGGCGTTAGATGTACCATAATGTTAAAATAAACTAAATATATTTGATAACATTTTTGTTCAATTATTTTATTTAGAATTTTGTTGAATGTCAAAGCGAAACTAAACTAAAACTCATAGTTGCTGTGACAACATTGGCACGTTTTGACGTTACAAATTTAGATGACTTATATACAAAATAACATTGAATAGACTATATGCCAAATAAATACTTGTAAAATAACTTCTTCATATTTGTTTAGTGCCATCAATTTAATAGGATTTATTAAAGGATGGTCTTGTTTTGTTTTTTTTTTGTTTTTTTACATTGAAAGCTAACTTTGAGTCTATTTCTGTTAAAGTTCTTTATTCCAAAAGTATATGGCACACTTTGTTATTACTTACTTTATCTGGAAGATTATTATGTATGTGCAATTAATTCTGTGTTATCTTATCGAAGTGGCAATATCGCGAGAGAAAATAAAACAGATAGCTTTTTTATAGAAGAAAACAATTTTGTTGGAATCTGGGACATGAGGCAAGGTAATATCTTGCCTCTATAGGATCAGTATCAAGCTATCGGTCTACTAGGTACTCATAATATAATGCAAATAAAAATTACGATTTCTTTTTCCAAAGTTTTGCCAAATAACCTGAAAAATATATACTATATTGCAAAATTTCTTTTGTTCTTATAGAAACGTCCGGAACTAAAATTATAGAGTCCAGTTGCAAATTCTCAACTGCTGGTAATACCCCTCAATTCATTAGTAAAAAAATATATTTATTAAAGAAAGTAAGAAGAAAGTTCTATAATATATTTATATATATATATATATATATATAATATATATATATATATATATATATATATATATATATATATATATATATATATATATATATATATATATATATATATATATATTATGCGGGCATCTTGATTAAGTGGCCCTAACCTAATATAATATATTTATTCGGATACATATTTAAAATATTTTTCACTTTCAAATTTGTTTTTAGTTGGGCAATGAAATATTCCACTATTTACTATGGATTTGCATCAAAATTCCTCGTATGTGAAACTTCTTGGTTAATCCTCCTTTAAAATATTTGCATTCGGGAGCTATTCTTTTAGTGGAGTTGCGAGTATTAAATAGTTGATCAAATAATAAAAGAATATCCCCTGTTGCATTATTACGGAAGGTAAATGATTTTTGAAAAGAAATTGTATGATTATTAATATGAATAAATTTAAACCAACTTACAGCAACAAAACACACTGTAACAATTATAAGATTTTTTTATACTTAATCCAGACAGTTTGGTATTTTTAACCTTATCAACTCATTTTTTAAAGACAGTCTAAAGAGTTCTTCAAAAGAAAACTATGCTGCATTTTTTTATGATATGTGCACAATACTTCCTATATCGAGAATGCATTATATTTATATTATATTACCGACTAACATTATTGACTAATAAATTAATCACTAAATCGCGTAAAAAGCTAAAGACACTCTTCCCTACGTAAGGCACACTGACAATACTTGTAAGGCGCTCAAAACAAATACACAACAAACGCACCATAGAAACGGAGTGAACTAGTCAAATGCCTTCGCGGCTCTTAGCATAGCGATTAAAACCAGTAATAATTTCAATGTAGTGACATCTAGATATTGGACGTTGCGAAAAATGTATCAAAAATCTTTATTTTCTTTGTGTATTATATAATTTTACTTCTTTGTTGGGCTAGATATATATTATGTATTATTTTGCATTATAATAGTGTATAAAATATAAACTCATAAAATATTAAGTGGATTCACTTATTTTTTCTAAAATCTATTAAATATTTTAGGAATAACATACCTTAGATACGTATCTGGTAACTTGTGTCATAGAAGCGTATAATCTAAAAGTACATTTCATTATTTATGAGTTTGAATTTTCAAAGTTAACGCATCGGATATAAATAATATTAAATAAAAATTTGCACGCCATGTTGGTAGTTTGCCTCTATTTTCTCACCCGCCATCAGCAAATGGGATAATAAATTACCGGATTCATCTGAAAAAGTCTCCTATTCTGAAGAAGCGGATTTAAAAAAATGAACCACGTTATGGTACTAGAAATTGTTTATTAAATAATTATAAACATAATACTTGGAGAAAAATATAGATATTTTGTAAACTACAAGATAATATAAATATGTAATTTTTAATTCTAAGTTTGGCAGACTATATGTATTATTATGAGTCTTATTCATAACTTGCAGTACAATATTAATTTTTATTATTTAAAAAGTTACATTATATAGCTACTGACAAACAAAAATTGATTTTTACGATCATTTTAAAGGTGTATTTAGATCACTATGTGCTGATTAAATCTTCTGCTAGACGATACTATCACAAAAATATATTGATTAAAGCAATACGGTTAGGTCTAATTAGTAAAAAACCGATGGGCCATTAATAACTATTTTTGGAACATATTTTTCTAAAAGCAATATTCATAATATTGTATCTCTTCCTATTGTAGGAATGTTCGACTGGAAAACACTGATTGAATAAAAACTTGTTTACTTATATATTAAATGATACATGTGGTCGACGGGAGAATGGACAAGATATTAGGTTAGGTAAACTTAAAAAAAAAACGTACTTTCGGTAGCGCTGTGGAAGAGGTACTGTTACAAGGGGGCAGAAAAAAGAAAAGAGATCGAGACGTCGTCGTGGGGGTCTTTTATAGCCGGGAACCGCATGGCACCAATCCAACAGCGTTGCCAACCTTTGAACTTGATGTAGGTGAATGAAGAGTGCGAAGAGTCGTAGCGGTCGCTACACTGTTATTATTATTTATTTCAACTGATGCCGCAAACATTTGAATAAATTTTCATACCTTTTTTCAACCTAGAATAAACATAATAAATCGTACATAAACAAAGCTATCTATTTATGCACCTTTAGACTAAAGCATGTATCTGCATAGTGGAAAGTTGTGGAGATTGTTATGACACCAGAGCATGGTAAGCAATTGAATAATCTTAAATCCATTAGACCTATTTCTCTGATAGTAATTGTCTCCAATAAAACAGAATAACCCAATCCTGGACAATAAATTTGGATTCGAAAATAGACCTTAAAGTAACAGTTATAAATGAAAGTCATTGTAAGAAAAACAAATATGCTCTGTAGTTTTCTTAAACCTAGTAAAAGCCTTCGATGAAAGCTTGATGTATAAACTAACCAAAGTTCTTCCAAAGCAACATGTATTAACATTTTGTATCTCTAACAGACTTCTCAGAATTAAACAAGAGGATGAATATTGAAAATACATGCAGGGGAGGCGTGCTGAGGATTATTATATATCATATATGCTTTTATAAATCAAACGCTTGATAAACCTGTAACGTACTTATAGTGGAGCGAATTACGATAGCCATATTCCCGGAGGGTACAGCATTATTAGCAGCGGACAAGAACCAAGATGCGACTATGAAGAATCTTCAGCAAGCAGATAATGAATCAAAGTTGAAATGGAATGGGTATGTTAAAAATAAATAACCGAGCTGAAAATAAAATATAAACAGCTATAGTGGTTCCTTGAAATAACATCCAATACATAATAATTATGATTATGATTTACAGCCAAATACCAAAACCAATATGATTATATAGTGGACTAGATGGACAACATATCGTTCACAACCTAAAGAGAGGAATTGGGAATGTGTGTAGTGTGCAAGCGAAACAGGTATAAAGTGAGAGAAGATAATGTGTCAAGTGTATCCAACGAAATTTTGAAAATACGTCATCAATATATTTAATGTGCTTGCGGCAATTTGTAGATTCGTTTTAGAATCAGACAATATTTTCCTTCTCATTTTATTATAGTTCAAAAGAGACACAATGCTGTCTGATAAGTTCGAACGTGTAACCGAACTAGCCTGCCAAAGTCGTCCAGTTGTCAAACGTATGCAAAATTCTTCAAAACAATAGTGATAAGTGGTTATAAACCGGCAAACATTGTTTTAATTTTTGCTTTGCTTGTTTTGAGAAATTTCTAATCGCTGCTTATTATTACTCTGATTGAAAATTCCGAAGCCAGACAGAACAGATTGCATCTCTATTAAGTTACTTTGAACAGGAACGAGATAATGGAGGCCCCCTCTTGCCAGTAAAATTCGTTAGAGAGGTAAGCATTTTTACTGTTAATTATTAATTTAATGAGATGTTTATTGAAAATATTTTTTAGCGTGTTACAACTGCACTGAATATTAGTATTGGTAAGATTAATGAAATATCTCAAAAAATGAAAAATATAATCTAGAATTCACCGAAAAAAAACTGTCCTCATACGAAGCGGTTGAACTGTCACATCAAGGTCAGCTTGATGTTAGCTCTATCAGAGATTAAATGTATGAAATGTATAAAAGTAGTGAGTAGTTTTTCAATATAAATATAATTTAAGACTATTAATTCAGCGGAAACTCTTAATCCAAAAATTATCGAAGCGGTCTAATGGAACATCTCGATATTGCTTTTAAAATAATACTATTTTTAAAAGCATACAACAAAATGAAGGAATAACTTATTATTTCAATTTATGTATTTAGATGAGACATGGATATTTCAGAATGGGACCAATATACCTAATGGGCGCTCATGGAAGTGATTTATTTATTTAATGTACAAGTAATTTTAAAACTGGATTAGTTTTATCAAGAAAGATGTATACCGGTATTATAATAAAATAACAATATTAATAATAATAATAATATTAAAAGGTTTTATAAGGAAACACTGTACCGAATGACATAAGAAGTAAGCGTAAAAGGTAAATATGCTCTCTGATGAAAGTAAAATATATTAATTGGATATACAATTGTTAATTAGGGGGAATAAGACTCCAGAGGATACACCTACATACTTCAATGTAAATATAATCAAATACATCCCTAACCTACAAACTGTTATAACTGTGTACTTAATTGCAGTTTTAAGTCCTTCGATAATATATGCATTAGATCTACTACAATGTTAAAATGAATTATATTTGATAACAATATTTTTGTATTATTTTATTTTATTTGAAATAGAATTTTGTTGCATGCCAAAGCTAAACTGAACTAAAACTCAGAATTGATACGGCAACATTGCGACGTTTTGACATCACAAATTTAGATGACGTATGTTTAAAACTTCTTTGAATAGACTATATATCCATGGATAATAATTATTACTTATAAATTAATGGTCGGCACAGGAGGCTAGTTTAAATTTATTATTAGTATTAAATTAAGAAACATATTTTTTTCTGGCGAAAAACTTCTCTATATATGGGAAGTGATGACCTGTGATAAATATTAATACTAGATGTATAAATAAGTTGTCTGATATAAAAATTCATATTTGAAGTTTGAATATTTATGTTGTTGACGATAACTCCTTACTATTAGTAATTTTAATCTGTATGAATGAATGGTTTCAAGTTCAAGTGTATGAAGATGCAGAATTGAAATTTAAACCGAACTAATCCACCATGAGAGATCGATGTGAATTGATATTTATACGTTCCTGTCAAGCAATAATTCCCATCTTTAAAATCTTATTTTCCATATATAAATGCTTTTTAAAGTTATAAAGTACCCTTAGTTATAAATACACTCTATAATTTCAATTCATAAATTAAATGCGACGTAACGTACTGACCAGCCACAACATCGACATACTTCTGTTCCAGGAAACATTCCTGAAACCATCCATCCGTTTTTTGATACCGAATTATAAAATCTACAGAAACGATAAAACCACTGGTAATGGTGGAATCCGTCCCTTCTTATTACCGTCACAACATACGAACAGTTTTGAATCAACTTTCATCTCAATTGTTCTATCAGACAGGCCAGTCAAAGTCACTTCTATGTATCGGAAATGTAGGGATTACGACCCCTCCGAATTCAGGGCCGTGTTCGACGGAGACGTAGCCAAAATTATTGGCGGCGACTTCAATGCTCACCACCCTTCGCGGGGCAGCCTCCGAACTAATCAGGCAGGGGTTGATAACGACCGACTGAGCTCGGATCTGGGTCTAGGACTGATAATCCCAGTAGAACCGACACACTACCACAACCTGCACACACTTCCATCAACATTTGATTTTTTCATAATCCAAAACACATAAAAACCCGTTGACATACGAGTTCTCGATGAAATAGACTACGATCACCGTCCGATTACTCTGACGGTGGGAGACTCCCGGATGATCGAAACCCCGCATGGAAAACAAACCCGAAAAACCGATTGGAAACTATTTCAAGACATCCTACTGAAAACAGGTTCAATCTCCAAAATAAACAACCGCGAACAAATCGAAGAAGCAATTACAAAATTCACAAATGCTCACAAACAGGCAACGGTCACAATTCCACCTCCGCAAGACAATTACGACACAGCATTGCTGCCAAATATCAGGGAATTAATTCGCCATAAGAACAGACTCCACAAAAGAGCTCCTGTAAACCTTAGACCCCGACGTTAAAAAGGAGGCCAACGGGGCATCCAGTCAAGTCCGTGGGACTGTCGACGTCTGGAGAAGAGGGACTCACTTTTCTTCAATCAAAGACTTGATGCGGCCGCAGACATATGGAGAATCTCGAAAAGTCTAGTGGAGAAAGTCAAAAAAGACATTCCCCCCCTGAAATATTAAGGGTCCGGTAACTTCACAGTCTCAGACAGCGAAAAAGCCGAGCTTCTGGCCAAATCGTTCGAAAAACAAATGGAATGCCTACCTTTTAAAAAGGGAAGTGGCGCCACTCGAAACAAAAGAGTCATCAGAGAGGCCAACAATCTAGTGAAAATCTTAAACCCAAAGAGGTACTTAGGATGTATGTAGGATGAAATTTCAGTATTCCTCAAAAGGTTCTCGGAATTAACCAACATCATAAATTCCATCATGCTGATGCAACACATCCCAAAAATTTGGAAACGTGCACACATAGTTGTGATTCCGAAAAAAAAGGAGCAGATTAAAAGAAAGAGAAAAAAGAAAAGAAAAAAGAAAGAGAGCAACACGGGTTCAGAGCCAAACATTCATGTGCAGAACAGACCATTAGATTGGCCGCAGAAATTCACTTCACCATGAAGAAAAAACACAAGCTCTGTGCGGCCTTTTTAGATCTAACAAAAGCGTCTGATAAGTTTGGCACGATGGCCTAATACATAAAGCCATCGAAACAGGTTTACCCGAAGACCTGATAATTTTACTGCGTTCCTTTTTGTCGGATAGATCCTTTCAAGTAAAGATCGGTAATACACTCTCCAGTCCTAAATCAGTCAAAGCAGGAGTCCCCCAAGGTTCCCCATTAGCCCCAGCATTATTCAACCTCTTCATGTCAGACATCCCAATGAAGAAATTTGTGGAAACCGCCCAATACGCGGATTACACAGCTTTGACAACCAGTTCCCGTTCTGTAGATGCTCCTCAGAGAAAACTTTAAATTCAATTAAATGCCACAGTCCAATGGTTAAATTTCCGGAGGTTGCAAATCAACCCCCAAAAAACCTAGGCCATAATCTTTCACAATCAGAGAGACATCCGCGCCTACCAGCTGAGAGTGGAAAAAGTTTCAATCATGTGGCGACAAAAAGCCACATATCTCGGCATCATCTTTGACCGTAGATTCCTATGGTCATCACAGATAAAGAAATCAATCTCCAAAGGTTATGGTGTCGCCACAATGCTTAAACCTCTCATCTGTAGAAAAAGTAAATTGTCCCCGATGATTAAAGTTTTGCTTTACAAGCTGCTTATCAGACCCATCATGTTATATGGATCTAACACTTCTTATACAAGAAATTGCATGCAATTTCAGCTCTTTCTCTCTTTCCAACAATTTCCTAATCAGATACCTGTCAGAGGCGTTCCCAATCAGGTAACTCCGAAGACTATCCCCCCAAAAGCGGCTCTTCATGCCGCCAAAGGTTCTCATACCCGAATATAAAGCGCCTTCACGGGCACTCCTCTCTTATAAATTGAGTTAACATCATTGGTAAATCAGGCTAAAAAAATCATTTAAATGCAAACTATTTTAATAAAATGTCGAATACTATTCATTTTTGTTTCCTTCATAATATAAAGCAAGCGTTCAACACACAATGTTACAAATATTTATTTATCTGCTTTATGTCTACAATATTCCTGCATTAAAAGTTATTTAAATCATTCGTTTGTACTTAAAAATTACAACTTTCATTATACCTTTTTTATATTTCATTTATCTATCATACTCCATATTTCTAAACAGAAGTAAAATACAAAAAGGAGTCCAATTTTTATAAGAAAATTAGATGATAATTTTTGAACAGTATACTGGAGCTTAGCAGGAGGTGCATTTAAAAATAGAGTTTTAATTACTCTATTAAATTATTCATCACCAGCATACTTTTTTAAAATTAAGTCTTTTAGATCTTCTTAGGGTCTAGATGCGAATGCACTTAAAATTAATCCGGTTTTGTCCATGAAACGAAAATAAATCGCATTGTATTTTGAGGTTGATAAAAATTTCTTTCTTAAAATTATTTTATTATTACTTAAATTTCGTTTGAATATATTACGAAAGGAAAGTATGATTCTGTAAAAGGCTAAGGTTATGTAATAAAAATTATTAACAATATATTATTATTAGAATGTAAAATTAATTCATGTTATTATTTTTCTCTTTTATCTCTATCTCTTTTGGCACTAAATATTCAGACTAATAAATCACAAAATACATTCTTCACTTCACTTTCGTTCCTTCACTTCGGTGATGAGCAGTGATCAGTGGGCGCTAGTTCCATTGTCGAATCCACTGTCATTAATATTTAGCCTAAATCAGATTGTTAACGCGATCCACGGTATAATAAGAACACATATTGTGTAAGCACGTACTAACTGAACAAGCTGTATTGCTATATAATACATTCGAGATAAATCCTACATTTGGTACTTAAGTAGTTTCCAGGATACTTGTCGACAAGATAATTACCATCTGTGAAATATGAAAGTTTGCCGCTATAACCGAAAAGAAAGATCGCTAATGGTTTACAAGCACCTAGATAATTCCGCCCTTTTAAAACAAAGCTTCTTTTCATTTATTTAAACAGCCAATGAGACTATAATATATTTCTTAAAAAAAACGGAAATTAATTAAAGAAAAAAATTATTGCGAATGGTCAAAACCAGCCATGAAGGTACCGTAAGTTGCACGATCTGATGTTCGTTGATACAGACCTTGAAGTATATAGTTTGCATTGGTGAGCCATATGGTTTGAGAATTAATGAAGGCATTGACAATTGATGGATAGCCTGCTATTATTAATCTGGATACAGTTAAAGTTTATTAGACAAAGTAGTGCAATACTGAAGAAATAAGTCAAACTGGCCAAGTTGTTTTGATTTTCTAAGATTTGAGACAGTGAGAGAGTGGAAGAGATAACATTTCCAATTCTTCTATATGGCTGTAAGATTGATGCCTTTTAAAGGCGATGGTTAAGACAAGTTCTACATGTTTCTTTACTAGACCGTATTATAAATGAAGTCACTTGTTTAATATGCGAATCACTGCACAGCTGAGAAATACATTCAGAGACGCAGATTACAATGATCTAGACATGCCTGTCGATCATCTTGCAGGTCATATTCTTCTAAGCTCAGAAGAAGATTGGGAAGTACACATTCACACAGAGCGCCTGTTATGGATTAATTCTTAAATATGGTTTTTACATATCTGTTGTGAATATTGAAATAATAATATAATAGTTGAGATTGGTGGTATGAGAAGTAAGAAAAAAACAAAAAATATTTTCAAATAATATGACATATAATGAGCCTTATTTGAGAAGGTATTAAACAGAAACGAGATATCTTGATAGAGAACGGAATGGAATACGGATTACTTTGAGCAAAAATGCATCACATTCTATTCTCTATTTTATAAGTTACAAGTGTCTGTCTAGTTAATAGGGTAGGTGGAGCCAGTTTATTAGCTACAGTATTTGAGGTGACATGATGGTTCCCCTACTGCTGCGATAGTTCGAATCTCGCAGGGCATAGGCAATTTATGTTTGTAATTGTATTTATCTGTAGGCAACATTGTAAAATCTCTAAATTAGGGCCGTTTTTCGGAGCCCACATTAAGCAGCAGGTCCAGTCTAAATAAACCCTAGTTGGTAAAAATTTTACTTAACTTATTTAAAATATAATAAAAACAAAAGATAGATGTCGAAACAAAAGCAGATAAGTAAAACATACTATTTTAGTGAAAGAACATCAGTTATTATGTAATTTAAGAATATCGTTTTCGTAAAAGTCTTATGGATATATTAAAACGCCTTGCAATATATTTTACTTACTAATTGTTGTTCCAATGTCTGGAATTTATCAGTATTCTTTCCATTACATACCTATACTCATTTTGATCAAAACTCTAAAATGCAAAAAGGCATGTTATATTTACTAAAGAATATTAACATCGGCCAACTTCTCTTCCAAATAGCACGTGCTCACTCGTTAGATCGCATATGTGTGTGTTAGGAAAATAAATTTGCTGTTGAAAGTGAAATTTTATAAATTGTCCGTAATATCTCGTATGAAACTTTGCGGACAATTAGTCAAAACTCTGAAGTTTCCGTAGTAAAATTTCAACTGTTCACCCTCGTTAACAAGCCTTATCTATAGACATCCGTTTATTTTGCAAATTGGGCCAGTACATATAGCCCAATAATGTTTGTCTCCTAGGGCAACATGGGGGTACCCTTCTGCCTCTACGATTAAAACATAGACCATTAAATAAATGAGTTTATTGCCTCTGGACATATTTAGTCGAAATTAATATGGAGAAAAGGGTTACGGCTGTAATTTTATTAATATCTGTCGTTGGTGAGTCGAAATTTATTTTACGTTATGGGGGATGACTTTGGATTTACATCATAAGTAGTGTAATTTTCTAGAGTACTAATTCAAGTCCTCTAAATATTGACATTAATAGAATTTATATTATGTTGATGTTATGAAATATATTCCCTTTTTTATTGAAAGCGAATACATTTTCAGTCTTCGAAATAATTATTAACTTCGATTTTTAGAATAATGTTTAAAACTTGAAAGTTGGGGAAGATGTAATTTTGTTTTAATTTCATCTTCTAAACTCAATTTATTTATATAAATTGTCGTTTTGATCAATAAGCTTGAATAATAATTTTGTGATTTTTGATTCAGCTCAAAGGACCAAAAATGTATAATAATTTTCGCTAATTATTGGTCTGGACCTCTTCGATAACTCCCATAGTTTAACTGTCTTTGGAATATTATTAGTTTTTATCATTAGCACCTTGATTGCAGACAGCTGACGACTTCAGCTAGAATTGAATGTAAATCAAATTACTCACTAAACACAATAGATTTTTATCACATTTCTTTTTTTATATCTTTTGTATATGATTTGTTTAATATTTTTAATTGCCTGTAAAATGTGTAAAACATTCATCGAATCAGATATGGAGTTGAGTTTGAATTTACCCTTAGAATAACAAATATAACACGCATATTTCTTCCTATTGACTTTATATAGAAGTTCATTGTTTTCAATATATTGTTCATAGTATAGCATGTTTTTTATAGCTCCAGTCTTTTTTTTATAAACTTTACCACTTGCATTAGTAGTTAGCAATTATATTTATTTCCCATAAGGAAAATGTTCACTAGAGAAGACTAGCAGATCTTTAATCCATAAATCTGGTTCTGTAGTAATATTAACTTGTATTATTTTTCATTGAGTAGTAGTAATTATATAATATTATATAAGTTCGTACAGAACAGAAACTTGAACAGTTTACTTGTATTTATTTGATATACGTATTATATGGTCGATGGGAGGATGGATTGGAATATAGATTAGGATTAAGGCTCCAGAAGTAGGCCTAGAAGAGAGGCGTAGTAGTTGTGGTCCTTTATACCCTCTAGCCACATAGTATCAGTCACTACGCATTGTTAGCCCCGGATTTCTTGCTGGTGACAGAAACAGGTGCAGTTGTCAACGAGGCCCTGGGAATCACCGCAACATTTTTTGTTCGATGATAAATGTCGCAATTTATGTTCTTTTGTTTCGACGTTTATTGTTACTGCATAAGTATTAACAGTGTTCTAATGCTTGCCGTTTATTATTATATACCATTAAAAATAGAAAATTATACATAGTTAATACTATAAAAATACTAAATATTTCTTAAACGCAATATATCTTTATATAAAAACACACTATCAATGTACCTATAATAAAAACAATTAATTATAATTTATAAAATATGTGTATGTAAATATGTCATAAAGCGCAATCAATACGGCACTGCATATTTTTAGAAATCGGTTTTGTGTCTGATGGCGTGATGTGATGATTTTACATTATAAGGGTCACGTTTATATCATCATCTGATTGAACCAGTATTGTTTGCACTTTAGGTTCAATATGTCCCAAATTCTTTCAAGAAAGACAGTTTGATGTTAGATCGTTACACAGTTAACATTCAGGAGCTAACTCACATAGAAGCATTCCAAGTTAAGTGGAGATCGGGTAAAAGTAGCGCAATCCAAATCGTAAGGTCATCTAAGGTGGATTGAAGTCCCTTAGTTATCAACTATTTGAACTAGGAACCATACATACTTTAAAAAACACCCCTAGTCTATAACAGGTCAATTGAAAATTCCCCTGCCTAACACATAGATGGCGCTACTAGAATTACATCCATAAGTTTTTTTAGTTAGCCCTAACCCTCAAAAGATGCGTGTATAAATTTGACGGCTGTCGACTCATTAGTTTGTGAATTATAGCATTTTGAGTGAAGCAACTTTTATTATTGTGAAAAAAATGGATAAATAGGAATTTCGCGTATTTATAAAACATTGCTTTTTGAAGAGAAAAAATACAGTTGAAGCAAAAACTTGGCTTGATGCCGAGTTTCCGGACACTGCCACAGGAAAACCAACCATCAAAGATTGGTATGCTAAGTTTAGACGTGGTGAAATTAGCACCGAAGACGGTAAACGCAGTGGACGCCCAAAAGAGGTTGTTACCGACGAAAACATTAAAAAAATCCACAAAATCATTTTGAATGACCGTAAATTGAAATTGAAAGAAATAGCAGACACTCTAAATATATGAACCGAACGTGTATATCATATCATTCACAAATATTTGGGTATGAGAAAGCTCTATGCAAAATGGGTAAGCGCGCGCGCGAGCTCTCTTTTAACCAAACTCAACGACGATTTGTAACTTATTTGAGAACCCGAGTTTTTGTATCGATATGTAACAATAGATGAAACATGGCTCCATCATTTCACTCCGAACTCAGTGAAAACGATTGCAAAAATTCATGAATTGGACTTCGAGTTGCTTCCTCTTCTACTGCTTCTTCCTCTCCAAATCTGGTCCACAGCGACGATTTTCTGTTCTCAGATCTCAAAAGAAAGCTTGCTGGGAAGAAATTTTCGTGAAAAAGAGGTGATCGCCGAAACTGAGGCATATTTTGAAGCAAAGGACAAATCGTACTACAAAAATGGTATCGAAAAGTTGGAGGGTCGCTATAATCAGTGTATCACTCTTGAAGGGAATTATGTTGAATAAAAAAATTAATTTTGCCAAAAAAATGTGTTTTACTATGGTAGGCGGGCACTTTTCAATTGATCTGTTAGATTCTTGGTACAAATACCGCAGTTCGGGGTGAAAGGCCACCAAAGTTGGACTGAAGTTGCTGTGAACTAACATAGTCAACTAGAATTTGGATAGAAGCTTGCAATTCAGGATGTAGGGTCAGATTGTACTAGATTAGTTGCTTCGCCGTATACTATTGGGAATTAGCATCATCAAATCTTGGAAAATCAGTTTATACCGGGTATAGCTTGGAAATATGGGTAAAATACGGCAATTCAGAAGATTATCAAAGGTATTTTGGTAGACGATACAGGTAATACTCACAAATAATTTAACTACTTTAGTGATAAGATGTCAAGACTGAGCAACGATAACGAACTTTGATCGTTTCTTCAGGAAGGAGGTGTGCATTAATGCATTAATACGACACTGGATATTCTAAGAAATCGGTCTGGTGTCTGGTGGTATGTTGCGACGATTGTTATATTTACATTACAAGGGGTCACGTTTACATTAGAATATGGGTTATAGAGAATAGGTACATATGTGCAGTGTATGTAGTGTATTATCATGTACTTGTTAATTAAAATTGAACTAAACTAAAACCAAAGTTAATTAGAGTAAACATGTTCCACATGTGTACACAAGTGATTGCAAACTTAGAATTCCTAGTGACATATTCTTATTATTTGAAAAGCTTAAGGGTATTAATAAGTCACACAGTTGGCAGAAACAGTGAATAGCACTAATAAATAATTGTTTTTAAAATGCTGATGATGTCAAAACTTGTGGTATCTTTGTTGAAGCTAAGCTAAACTTATAAAAATATCAGAAAAGATAAAGACATTTAAATGGTATAAATATTTATTTTATATATATTTTTATAAAGATATTTCTATTGTATAATTAAAGCGTTTTATTGACACCTAATTTGTCACCTTATTATTCATTTAAAGTATCCATGTTTTGTAGTTTTAATTTTATCATGAATATGCTCAGATATCTTATATAAGTTGTTGTTGTTGATGTAATATTTAACTTAGGCAACTACAAAACTAGGTACACAATTAATGCTATTAGAATTTAGTTAGTTCACAATTAGGACATTCTACATGCAATAATCAGAATGGAATAACAAAATAAAAAAGGGTGTATTTACAGTGTCAGGTTTTTAAAAACAAAAGTTTGTCATATGAAATTAATAGCAATTAAATAAAATAAAAAAAAATTGCAAGGGTTATTCTACGCAAAATGGGAAATTGCAAGAAAAAAAGGGCTGCCACCAAAAAGCCAAAATTAACACAAAGAAAATATAAAACAGAAATCATAAATTAGATTTGTACTCACCTATAACACTTATCACGTATATAAAAATAATACAAAACAAAATAAGATTATTTAAAGAATATAGTACAAATATATTACAGTCTTTAATAAAATTTAAGTAACAATTTTGTAGTAAAGATTTGTCTTCTGTTACAGATGGAATGTGCTGGCAAGATAATAATGCACTAATATGTAAAATAACCCTGCAAAAAAAATCTATTTCAGTTTACAGCTTTCGTAAAATAAATTAAATCTATTAGACAATATACATTTGTTCTTTGTTTGGATTGATTTGTTGTTTTTTTTATTTACCATTCGAAATCGTTTTAATTAGATAATTTTTGAATAAGTCTGTACCTATTTGCTTCAAACCCTGAGTAATTTGGTCAGTGATTGAGGAACCTGAACTTTTTTGTGGGTACTGATAAGGATTGTAGTTGTTCTGGTAACCTCCCGGGTATTGTTGGTAACCTCCTAAAAATGAATATTATTTTCTATTAAAAACTTATATCTACAATAAACAAACAATTTCTCTTTAATTACAAATATAATAAACATAAACAGATAATAAGTTTGATAACCATATCTTTCAAACTAATTATTTATATTAATTAGGTATTAATTACTTATCGATCGCAAGAAATCAGTGAACTTTGACGAGCATGTTGTGTAGCAGGATTATAGGCATGCTTCCATAGTATTGCCAATTTTATGTTGTGGGAATTGAGGATTAATAAATCAAACATACTTACTAAACAGCTGTTCTTTAAAAATACAATGGCGCCTTTACTGTTAATTTTAATAATTTTGGAAATATCATTTTGGTGTTTCACAAGGTTTGTTTTAGAAGTAAAATACATCTTAACGTTAACGCTAAGCCAAAGTTACACTGTTCTTTAATATAATATAGTTATGTTAAAAGCATCTTGTTCGAGTATTATTCAGCTGCTATGTTATTTGGAAAATAAAACAGAATAGAGGGACTTTTTAAGATTGACACATTTTTAGCTATTACCTTGATTGTATCCTCCTTGAGGATATCCTTGATAGCCACCTTGAGGGTATCCTTGATAACCGCCTTGAGGGTATCCACCTGCTTGACCAGGATATCCACCTGATTGGCTAGGATACCCACCAGATTGTCCTGGGTAACCGGATCCAATTTGACCACCCTGATATCCAGAACCACCTGGATATGCTGGCCTGATAAATTATATTTATAATAACATAGGGTATATTATATAGTATAATAAAACGATTAAATAACTAACCGGACATTGGGCCTTGGTGTAGTTTCCCCATGTGGTATTTGAGGATATATATTTCCATTATTGGCTGGTGGTGCACTGGGGGAGTCATTATTTACAGGTGAGTTTGCTGAATGGGTATCATATCCTACATGACCAGCTATAATAAAAATCATCAATACATTATATTAATTCTTATATTCATTATTCGTTACGAAAAAGTTAATTATACAATCATCGTATTACAATTATTCAAAGATACTCAAAGATAAATTAAGTGCCTGCTATTATTAATCTCAACAGAATTCAGTTAGAGCAAGTGCAGGTTTTCGAGTATTTAGATATATAGAAGAATAAAGAATAATAATATAGAAGAAGAAAGTGGTATCTACTGCTGAAGTAATGACATAAATCAAGAGATGCAGATTAAGATGGCTTGGAGATGTGTGTCGAATTCCCTGTATAGTTCTGTGGTGAAATCGACCTTTTGGATGGAAGATGCAGCTCACAAAAAAAAATAGATGAGGACCATAGAAAGCCATCTTAAATTAGGAGACTAATATTGTTCAAGGCCAGAATGGTTATGACAAATCGCTAAATATGGTTCAACAACAGCGTAGGGAAGCAACAACAATAACAACAGCGTTGCGGTAGAAAAGTAGACGTTTTCCTCGTTCGCCGGCTATGGCTTGACTAATTAAGATAGTTATTTTTCTTCTATTATCAATTAATGTAGCTTGATCCTTGCTTATCAGGCTAGAATTTTTTTTTGTTTCAACTTACATTTCGATGCATCTGCAATACATTTTGGATGGCCGCCATCCATTTGGCATACTTGACTTGGTGGGCAAACAAAATTGGCACACGTTCTTTCTCCCGATTGGATTTTCTTACAAGTTGGATACCTAATTACAAAATTATAGCATTTGTTTCAAAATGATTACGGTTCTTATTTTGATACAAACAAAAGCAAACATTTATGTGTCCTTTAAGTTACAAATTATTCTCTCAAGTAGATTGTTTACGAGAATTTTTTGGAGTTTTTTGCATGTTTTTTTATTAAAATGGATACATTTGAATACACAAATTTTGGATAGATTAATCTTTAAGCAAGTTGGCAAAAGTTTATGTCACCACAAAAGTTTATGAATTGGTACCTTCTATTGCATTGCAGCGGATAGGTAAATATGGATGTGCTCACACATTTCTTGATGATGACCCATATAAAGGATAGCAAGAAACCGAACACAGATCGGAAACGTTTGAAAAAGTATCATGCACTTTCTTAAACGGGTATAGTGTGGAAAGTGTATAGCATAAATAATTAGAGATGTAAAAGCTCTATTCAAAATGAGTGGCGTACTTGCTGAATGTTGATTGAAAGCAATATGCAAACGATTTTCAATTAACCGATTCTATAGGGAAACTATTTGTTATTTTGGATGAGACATGGGTCTACCACTGCATGCCAGAAATGAAACAACAATTGAAGCAGTTGACGCAAACCTGACCAGCATGTTTTGAGATGCCAAAAGGGATGCTATAGTTGATTATCTTAAAAATGTTACAGGAGACATGGTGCACGTTTTGCTCGGTTCTCTCCTCTGTTATCCTGATATAGCACTGAACATAACAATGATATAGCACTGCACATAAACAATCTGTGCCCAAACATGAAGAAAATTGATTTTGAAGGCACTTTGTATCCAAAGTTGAGGAAGTTGAGAGGGTCGTACATATGTATGCCACAACCTCTCACTTTCGGCAAGCAATAATGATATTGGAGAAACTCTTGGCCAAGTATGTTGATGTTCCGCGGTCTTTACTGGCGATTCTGAGATTTTTCACTTTACCCTCGTATATTAGTTCAAATATATAAAATGTTTTATAGTTATCGTGAATAATACCGGAAGATAAAATACTGGTAAGATATGAAAGTTCTGCTAGAAAAAATTCGCGACAGAAAAATATATTAAAATTAAGTGAAAAAATTGATACTAAGTAAATTGATGACGAATATTTGGAGAAAATAAGTTATTCATAATGATTTGCAATCAGTAATACTGCAGTGATTTATTACAAAATTAATTATAATTAAAGTATAATTGTCATTTTAGATAGTATAATATACTTACTGCCCACACTCTCCTTGTCTTTGATAATACGAACATGGATCCGTTTCCATAACACACTTTTGGTTTGACGGACAACCTATATCTTTACATGATCGGCCATATTCTTAAAAAAAATAGAAACGATAAAAACATTAGTAGCCATTAAAGCAGTTTTACTAGGCGTCCATATATCATAATTATTCCCTATTTCATACATAATTATACATTTTATTAAATAAAAAAATTGCTTCCACCTTGACCTTCAAAACGTGCCACTGATTTGCATAAGTTAAATCCTTTTATAGTCGTCTTACTATCGTGTGGTTGTTCTTCCTGTTGACTAGATAAATTAGTTGCGCAACAAAAATCAGAGTCAGTGTACTATCAAAATTGATTAATGGATAACATTTTAAGAACTTGTTTGTTACAAACGGGATGTTTCTCTTTCAAATAAAAAACGAGAAAAAAATTTTTTACAGACATTTAGTTTTTTCATTCTCAGATGATTATGTCGGTGAACACTCTGATTCCAATGATAACTAAGCTGTTACTAATGGGATAATCAATATACGTACAATTTTAACACACCAATTTCTATAAGGACGGAAGGCTGCAAGTAGGAGAAGTATAATACACCTGTCAGTACAAGGATCGTATAGCCTTCTTGTACTTTGCTAGGTGATTCAGACCAAGACTCACCTTTTTATCCTGTAAACCTGATTTATTCATACATGAAAAATCGACTAATCCAACAATCAGTATAATCGTTTATGCAGATGACCCTACCTTCTTTTTATTATGTATGGCTTAACTACTATGATAAAATAATATGGCTCACCGTAAACTCCCCTCTACTGAGACTCAATTACTAGCTGAGAAGGCTTCCTATTCTTTAGGCTTAAAAAGTTGGTTAGATTAAATCCAGAAAATTAGATTAATGCTTAATGAACTTATATGGTTCTTGGCAATGATGATCTTATTTCTATAAACCCACCAAGATAAAAAGATTGGAAGTATCCAAAAATCCAAATCCAAAAATAAGATGAAACAGGGTGCCATTGGTCTTCCAACAATACGACATCAATAATAGCTTAATTCAATCCAATTCCGCTGAACTATAAGCGTGCACAAGTTACATAATTTGCAACGATATACTGATTGGTAATTAAGAAGAGTGTTCGTACTTTTCCATCATCAATAATCTCTTATCAACATCATCATCCAAACTACAATGTCGACTCAAATACAATTTCGACTCAACTCAAATAACTAAATTTTACACGTTGAAGCTGAACAAGACTCACAAAAAGCTGATGAATTGGCAACATGTAATTATTATATAAACAATTTTTAGTTTAAAAAGCTATAACTTGATTTTTATGGTTAGTTACTAATAATGAAATGATAGTAAAAAGAAGGCATACATTTAGGGATATTGGTTTATTAGACAATTATAAAGCATATTTGGATTTATGGGGTGCAAAAATAGCGTTGCACTAACATACTGAACTGACTGCAAATCTAATCCTGCTACAGTGTTTTTTGATTAATTGCTGTTGTTTATCGCTACGTAACTAACGAAGAATTTCAGATTCACCTTGAAATTAAACGGATTTACGAAGTTATTCATGATTTGGCTTTATAACATGAAATAAGATTACTAAATCACAGCAATGTGGAAAGAGAACTGACAAGAAATCAGAAGATTGAAACGAGCCAAACCTCACGAATTTGTATGTAAATTTAAAAAAATTTAGATTTAGATTTAGACCAAATAGATGACAAACATTTAGACCAATAAAACAGCCAATGCATGCGTCCTAGATGACGTCGAATATACTGCCAAATGCAGTTTGTAAAACTGTAAAAGATGATGAATTGGCAACATGTACTTTTTATATAAAAACTTTTTAGTTTAAAAAGCTATAACCTGATTTTTATCGTTAGTTACTAAAAATTAAATTATACATTTTAATAGGATAGCCCGTCTTGTATAGTGCTGCATTGTTATATCCTCAATCACCATTATCATCATCAATATGGTTTATATTATCTTCGGAGTATTGTGGAAAATAGCAAAGAATTAAAAATATTATATACCTCTTGGTTCAAAATATTCACAGTTTGTATATATTAGAAAGAACTTTCTCTGTGACATTTGTTCAATGAGACAATTTTTCATACAAACATTTTTAAATTATGTAAGTATGCGGATTTGGATAGAGTTGTCAACATAACAAGTAAAATGTAAAGATATTAATAAGTATGTGTCATTTTATTGTACTTTAAGATTACCTGCAGATTATTGGTGTTAAAAAAATTCTTAATAAAGATTATGTGCGAATATATCTAGAGTTTCTCACAGTATTTATAAAATTTATTTAATTAAATATGCTATATTTAATAATTTATTGAAAAATGAAACAATATTGGAAATAAACCAAAATTCTTAGAAATAAGATTTTTGTTGAAATAACATCTGCCTTAAAGATATGGTCAACATTTCTTTAATAAGAAAAATAATCTCGGATTTGAGGTTTTAATTTCACGATTTTATCATACATAAATATTACTGCGGTTTAACTTAAATTAAATGCTACAAAATATTTTACGGTCATATTTTAACTATTAGAACTAAAAAACAGATATATTGATTGAAAAATATCTTAACACACTCCAATTAGAACGATATTTTACATTTTATTGAAGTTAAAATTTTATAGATATTTTTATCATATATTTTTGGCATCTTTGAATAAACAGTTTAATTTATAATATCATTCGAAACGTGGCGTCTGAATACCGTGGTGAGAAAAAATATGACATATGATCATAACTTATCTGAATTTTAAAAATTGAAAAATTAGAACTGATTCACTATACAAATAATCAAGTTTCAAATATATTTTGTAAATACTTTAAAATATAATATTAGATCTAAAAAAGCCAAAAGAAATCAATGATATTTTCCAATAGATGGCTTTAATAAATTTATACTAGATGATTAGTTTTTATTCGATAAATGTGAATGTGCAAGCGAAGCACCCGAAAATGCAAATATTGTTTAACGTTCTGGTACTGTAACTTCTGGTATTGCTCATCAAGCCCTAAATTGAGTGCTGTTTGATCCCGTTTCAGTAATTCCTATATCAATGTGGTATGCTATAGCTTTGGAAGATCAACAGTGGAAAATGTGCAAAAAGTCGTCGAAATGGCCGAGCCTGATCGTTATATAAGCACTGTTTTTATTGCACAAAAACTTGGTTCGGAGTGATATGAAAAAAGGTTGCATACAAAAAGGATCTGGATGTATGGGTACTACTTGAGTTTAATGGAAAAGCTAATGGATCTAATTTTCATCTGTGAATCGCTGGTTAATTTCAATAAAAACGATTTATTTCTGAAAAAAACGTTAGGCGAAAACGGTTATGGCCTAAGGAGCGAATACTTATTAAAACATATATTTGCATGTGAAATCTTAATGCTAGTGTTATTATATGCTAGATTATTGAAGAAGATCTTACTAATGTAGCGACCGTCAGATGCTTCGAATTTTCCCGCAATTATCAGCAGCCCACAGATCTACTCGAGGCGTTGCACATACCTGAAGTTAGCACCCACGGTGAGGTGGCAACAAGTGGTACTGACAGAGGGTACGATGTGGCAACCTCGGGTGGTGAAGCTAGGGGATGACGCGACGCCTCGACTTTCTTTCCGTTCCCGACTCTGAGAGTGATCAGACGTGCCACTGTTCGTAACATCTGAAGGTAACTCTGCCACGTGCATTTCTTTATTTTTATATTCATATAGTGTGATCTTGTTTAGTGTATAATATCTGGTTTAGTGTTTACTATCTCGTTTATTGTTTAATATCTGCTCGTAAAAAATTAATATTTCTTCTGCATATAATTATAATCCATTTGTGCGAAAATAAATCATCGAAGATATTGTCTTTATCTAACCGCACCTGTACCCTAAACTAATATGGGTTTTAATCTTTTAAAACTAGAGTTTCAGATTATGCCACACCAGGAATGTGAATATTGATTGTTATCTGTGATTATGATGAGTATCACAGTTGGACTCCTTATCTAATAACATGTCCTAGTAAAAAATGGAATGTACTACTAAGAAACATGTTCATGTCCCGTTTTTATAATTTTCTTGAAAAATAAACATTATGATTTAAAATATAATAATATAATCCTTCCTTAATTGTAATCTTAAAATATAAACTTTCAGAAGTTCAGACAAAATGTGAAAACAATGACGTTGTGTCGACAGTTTCTGTTATATTAATTTGTAAACAATTCACTTACAGTGTACAATTTCTTACAGTTTTGATTGAACCGAAAGTCAGCTTAAGCAGCCTAAGAAGGCACAGCATTTAAGTTAATTTGAATTTTTGTAGTTCATACAGTTTCCAAAAAGGTATAGCTCCAATAAATGGTATGTATAGAAAGTCCATGAGGAACTAGCTATTATAATCAGCTATAAACTAGCTATAACCAGCCTATAATAAATGAAACTAGCAAGCAATGAGCAGCAACTAGAAGATAAATTTAAAGAACAAAGACGTCGAGAAGATAGTTATTATAAGGCTTTAAAAGGGCAGATAATATTGGGAAGGTACAGACCTGAAATGCTTGTGGTCGTTCAACAGTTCATTTAATTGCTGTGATTGGTATTTTCCAGAGCAACTTGTTAATAATGTAAAATGTAATTCTTTTATCAGATTAAAGCCACTATTGTTTCTTAATGCGCTTATTTTTCACAGTCAATTCACAATAAGTTATACTAGAACGAACAAACAATAATAGAACTGCATCTGGAATATTACTATTCCTTGCATTATACTATAGCCCTCAGATATAGCCGAGATTCTTGGAGTTTGTAGCTAGGACCGTAAGGGTTACGTAATATAACATATATTCAGGATATATTTATTAAAAAATATCTCCAGATAGAAAACTACAGAAAATAATAAACTATATTGCATTCCTTTGCTAATGGCGGTACATTCTTTTCGAGTCGATCAAGTTAAAACTACAAAAAATCTAGAATATTTCGATTTTATCTTTATATTTTTATTTTATCTCGAGTTTTCGATTATATATCACATTATCGAATATGATAATGTATCACATTATCGAATATGTATCATCATATGCTAAAATGTAATGATAATAAGAACAGAGACGAAAATAATTCTTGTTGTGTTGGAAGTAGTCAAGTCATTAATGAGGTTTGTCCAACAAGAATAGTAGCAAAAATTGTAGTAATTGGTAATTATTGGACATTTATTTTAAACATAATATATTTTAGTAATGATTTAAATTTTATTTTATAGGTAAGATGTAGCTAGAATTTGTTAAGAGTGAATGTCAAAGAATGTGAAATTCAGAGAGTTACAGAAGAATAAATTAGAAAGAATTTTGCTAAGATGTAAGAACAGTGCACAGTGATACTATGAAATAATTAAATTTACTAACAAAAGTAGACCTGGATCAAATAAACGAAATATAAAACTATAAACGACTTAATAATAATATTCTAATGATAAGGAACATACAATGCATTATTATATAAGACTATAGGTAAATAAATTATTGTTTTGTAAAAATAATGATGTATTGACCGAGATATCTTTCAGCTTAAAAGTACGATCATTCGGGTCTGTGGATGAAGAATAGTAGCAAAAATTGCAGTAGCACTCATTGTTGATCACATTTGGATATTTCTTGGAGAATTTCATTGCTTTCATATATAGTAGTGGCTTTTTTCGTTTGGTTTAAATTGGCTGGATTTGATCTAAACGATATTGGCCTTTTTTCATATTATATGTTTATTTATATGGCTCCTGGAGTTTATGTTAATTCTTCAAATATGTAAATTAATTTAAATATGATGATTTTATAAAAATTGAAAGGCATTAGAAATTATTTTCTTCAATAATTTTTTAAATAAAATATAAAAAAGTTTCAATATTTATTTCCCTCCTTATATATAGTTTCAACATTAAATCAATTATATATCAAATTTGTGTATATTTATTTATAAAAAATAATTTATATATAAAAAAAAGTAGATGAAGCCGTATATACGCAAGCGCCAGACATAGAATAAATGGAGTCTAGTAAGCGCATGCGCTAAATCCGGAGGGATTTGTTGAATAAATGTATCCTCATATATTCACTGTGTGTGGATAAGTTATCGTGGCGACTTATTCAATGCACGCATAATAAGAAATGTAAATTTATATGTGAAATATTTGAAACATTCCGTGTATAGTTGAGTGGTACTAATATGCGTTTATGGCTTCCTTGCAACTAGGTATATTGAATCATTAGTTGAAAGTATTTTCGAGTTTCAATTTATTTTAGAACAAAGGCTTATTTAATAAGTAATTTCCAAACATATATTTTTCAATATTGTCTTTTGTAATATTTTTTATATAGTAAGACTTATCTGCTCTGTACAAATATAGTTGACACTAGTATTAGTATAAATAGTATTGATTTATACACTAAATGATTAACTAATAATAATATAAAGACTTAATTTAATAATAATTTCGATGTTATTTATAAAATAGGACAAATATATACTATATTATTATTTTAAGAATTATTGCAAGTAAACATATGATCATATATGTGGCGTTAACTTGATAATTTCGTTTCGTATTAATATCAAGGTGGCATTGATTACATTATGTTAAAGGTCAATTTATTTAAACCGTTTACACCAAAATTCGAAAAACCATTAAATTACTAATTCTGGCGATGATATTTAGAACTCGGCAGATTAGTTTACATTGATTGTAAACAGATAATGAATAGTTTCAACTTACTTGTGTAGCAATCTCCTTCAAAGGCGAACGTCAGCAAAGCGGTAAATATCAGCAGCGAGTTCATATTTACCCGTCTATCTGAAACAGAAGCAGAAAAAATAAATCCGACTCTATTAGGGCTCAAACCTTAACGTAAGAACTTAAACAAGATCCACTTAGCACTTAATCCAACAAATATTTATTGATTATCGTCGAACGAATCGAGTTAGCGAACTTCTCCGTTGTCGTAACAGGTTACGTAAACCTCTTAACGTCCTTAAAAGGACTGCAGGACATCAGCCGTAATGATTGCCAGCAGGAGATGGTGCGTAATCAGATTATGAGAAATTTATAGATAGAGAGACAGAGATGGGGGAGAATGTAGTGCCGTACTGACCCTATCTAAATAACTTACGTTTAATGTAGTTCAGTTATGGAATTATTAAGGGACGATTATGTTATCTTTGCTCCTGTATGCTAATGCTCCTTCGTACTAAATTAAGTGGAAACGGAGGTATTTTACGAAAAAAAACTCATTATGGTTAATAATTTTCCGTAATAATATTTTAATAGTAAGATAATTTATTCGTTCTATTCTTTCTTCTAACTATCTTGGGATACAATCAACAGTTATAGATGTAGTTCAACTTTATTTTTTGATTAAAATTACTTTAAAGAAGGAATAGAGTAAAAATATAGCAAAAATATATAGGAATAAATATATAGGAATAGAGAGAAAATATAGCAGACATATTTAAATCAAAGAATTGTATTGGTTAGTCCGGAGATATTCCCAACTTGATCTACATTTAGAGATATTAGTTTATTAGACAATTAAAGCATATTTTGATGACCTTGAAATCAAACGGATTTACGAAGTTACCCAAGATTTCGCTTTATAACATGAAATAAGGTTACTAAATTACATAAATGTGGAACGTGATCGGGCAAGAAATCAGAAGATTGAATGAAGCGAACCAAATTTCACAAATTTGTATGTAGTTATTCCAATAAAACAGCCAATGCACGTCCATCGAATATACTGCCAAATGCAGTTTGTAAAACTGTAAAATTAATTTCTAACGACTAACTAAGTTAAAAAGAGACAGAATGCTGTTTGATGCGTCAGAACATATAACCTAATCAGTCTCAAAAATTGGATTTGTGTTGTTCCTGGTCGACACTTGTCAAATGTTATAAAATTCTTCAAAACGTTAGCAATAATAATTAGAGTTTACAAACTGGCGAGCATTGTAATCCAAAATTCTACGTTAATATTTAACATTGCGACGTGTTGGCGTTATACATTTTAATGGCGTGAATTGGCTGTTTTATTGGATAGACTATAAGTGCAACCCTTAACTTTAACTTAAGTATTCTAATTTTCATTTGGGAAATATATACTGATGTATTTATGCCTCATTCGTCTTGCTTGTGTATTGATGCAAGTATAATAGAACAATACGTTAATTTTATATATTAATATTGTGCTAAGCGTATCTAATGTACGATGTAATGAAAGAAAACTTCAGCCTATTTAATTTTTAGTGACTAGAGGTATTATTTAACGTGAGTTCTAAACTATAAATATCGGACACTACTATCGGTACTATTTTTTACAGTTCAGTAAAAAAGCAAATAAAAATTAATTTTTTCCTTGTAATTGGAATCTTGAAGTTTTGTAGTCATTATATAAACTATATTATATTTTATATAACAGCTTACCTGTCCGTTTAAAAAATATTCAGTGAATTGATAATTGAAACGATCTGGGATCTTTGTTGCATCCTGTTAATAAAGTCCCCTTATAATCATAATGTTAGTCCAACTTTGTAACGAAAATTATTTATTCGGTTGCATGCGTGAATGGGAACGTTTGAGATAGTCTATCTTGGTAATATTATATGCAGTATTATTGGGTATATTTTCGACAAGGGATAACTATTATAGGTATGAATATAAATCGTTTAGAAATACGATAAAAACCTGTTAATAGTTTTATTAAGATTTAAAATAAAATTGATTGAAAAAAATATCAATTTGGTGTTATTAGTAAGTTCAATAAGGCGTTATGAGCCGTTGGCTGGTTGTGGATATTAGTAAAGTGTCGGTTTCAGAATTCAGTAGCCGGTATTACGTCATTCTCAACCTTACATTTTACATATAGAAACAAATTTAATAGCCATACTTTCCTAAAACTTTTTTTGTGCGTGGATTGTGAGATCGGCACCGGTGAGATAAAAGGCATTGATTTGACAGCAATGACATTTTTCCGAATCTAATCATGCGTAGCTCGGAGCGAGAAGCGACTGGTATTTTATATTTTTGCCGATCATAGATATTTTAGATTTTTAGATAATTTTGCTTATACACAATTATAAAGATTGGTGCTCATAGTGGAAATGGCACTCGTGACGTTGTTTTTTTGGTACTAAGTGAAGTGAAGTGCGCCGACTGTGAAATGAATATTAAATAGCTTTAAATTGAAATTACTAAATATTAAAATCCATACAAATAGATAGTTCTAATTGAAATGTATGTTAAAATTATTTTTAGTGCATTTGCTAAATGTCATTAGCTTGATATTTTAGAATAATATGATATGATACAAATTCTGAACTTTAAAATTATGGAAATATATATTTAATTGAAATACATTTTCAAAGCCCAAATACCCTTGAGTAAATGAATGACGTTTTATCACCTTCAGATCTGGAATATGTGTATGCGACGAAGTCATAAGAAACGTCGGTCGAATTGGAGACCTAGGTACGTAACGTTATCCAGCCATGGAATTGTTGCGGTGTCGATCTTAAGTTGCGAGATGCGCAGTGTGTAACACTTCTTATGGAAAATGACGGCCTGGGTTCTCAGTGGGTTGATTTGCAACCTCCAGAATTTGAACTACCTGACCGCATGATTGAGCCCTGAGGCCGTGAAGAAAGAAACGTACTCTTTTCTCGGCAGATCAGAAATAAAGGTTAAATAAGGCTGGGGCCAGTGAGGAACCTTGATGTATACCAGCGTCGATTTGTTTTCGACTGGGAACTGTTTTCCTGATCTTGACCTGGAAAGATCTGAATTCTCAATCTAAATTATCACACTAATTACTACTATATATAAAATGGACAACCTGTAGAACAATAACAATTTTTCTTAATTTTACTTGCAAAAATATTAGCCTAACATTTAAGCAATACATAATCAGACCGTTTTCAAACAGGGTGTGGACACTGCCTACATAAATTTTATATTTAATAAACGTTTTATCTTTTTAATATAAAGACGGACTCAGGTTTTCTTAATATAGTGTATCTCAACATTTAGTCTAAATATGAATTAAGTATAAGACGCAGTTATTCTTAATAATCGCAGCCATCATTAACAGATTCTGCTTCATCAGGCTCATTTTTAAAGTAGTAAGGTCCAATGATGCCTCCAATACATAATATACACCACTAAATCTACATGTGATCCATGTATGGACTATAAATCCACGTGAATTTGATAGAAAAATGCATTATTCAACAAGCCCTTCAACAATTCTTGTACTTGCCGAATTTTGTAAGTATGGAGACGAAAATCCTTAGTGAATGTATAATGGACAGATTTAAAAATTTAGTATTTTGTTCATGATACTGAATTAATGTCCATAGGCTACGTGCCGTATTGATATTAAAACTATAATGGTGGATTTAGCTCCACCAAAAGATTCCGTATTCCTGAACTTTTCAATTATTTTCTTTATAGTTGATGATGTACTGTCAGCTGACAAACGTCTCTTTCTTCAGTTTCGTTAGTTTGACCCGACAAGTAACATCAATAAAACGTATTTTATTTAAAATTCTATTGATATTAACCAAATTAATTTTGAAGTATAGAATCTGATAATTTATATTTAAATCCAGTTGGATGTTTACTCTCTGCTCCTCCATTCTATTTAAAGATGTCCATAACGTGTTAGATTTGCTTTTTTTATGTCACTGCGTCTCATTTTAATTAATCCAATTTGCCTTTTTTTAGATAGCCTCCTATAAAACCACCCCAATTACATTAACTTTACCTTCGCGTGTTCTCATTTAGGTAGTTAATTATATAAAAGAAGAACATTTTATTTTTTAATTAAAACAACACGAAATTATAATTGCTTATATATTATATTTAGTTGGAATATTTATATTTTCACGCGTTACATTTAATAAAAACTCCCATTGGGTTCTTTTGCATTAACATATATAGAGCAAGGGTATATACAAAATAAAAGTATATAGATCACGTAAATATTTTAAATTTAACTATATATGTTATGTTGTATATATTGTATATTATGTTTCAAAATATATTTTTTACCAACTATCTAGAGTTTATCTAGAGTGGCCCTATTGCTAAATGTGAACCACGGTCCTCGGCATGGTGTTTATCGATTGTCACTAGTGGTAAGGAAATATAGATCTATGATAGTAAAGTTTAGAAACTTATAGGCTATTGGTGAATTTTACTTACAAATACAATCGTTGATCGTTACTGATTATAGCTGATGCAATTTAACTGTTGAGTAAAAATAGCGGAAACCTCTGAGGTACGATAAAACTTTTTCCGATAATGCTCGTTTAGCTGAAAATCGATCACAATATTTGAAAAAACTTAAATATGGGCGTCCCTGTTCGTCCAATCATTCCTTTCTGATTGATTTATCACATTTAACCATGGGTAATTATTAGGTGTTTGCGTGTATTTTAATCAGAAATATATATATATATATATATATATATATATATATATATATATATATATATATATATATATATATTGATGAAAATGCATATCCGTGTAAAAAACTGGTAAACAACCTAACTAAGCTGACGAAGTCTCTTAAACTCTTTTAGAAACATATGGTGGTGCTGATCCGTCAGATCCCAATTGTCGGTTTTGGTTTTCACAATTTAACAGTGATTATTTTGATATTAATTAACGGACTGGAGGACTAAAAAGGCTCAAACTCTGCAGAAGATTGCAAGACTTATTGGATGAAAACCCAGCTGATATACTCAAGGAATTTTCAAAGAGCTTTTCTGGTGAGTCATGATGATTGATTCTAGATGATACTTATGATAGGAAAGTTCGAAAGGCAGGGGAAAGGGAACCATTTCAACGCGGTCTGAATAACAATAAACGGCCTGGAGGACCAAAAAAGCTCAAAGATAATAAATTGCCCTGTTATTGACTTATTTGTCGAAAACCCAGCTCAAACTCTCAAGCAACTTTCAGACAGACGAAGGATCCAGAATGATTCAAGCGCAAATAATTTGACTAATATCGTACTAATTTTTTTCAATAAATACCCTTTTGCAATGGACAAATAATCAAAAAGTGTTAAAGCCGGCTTGGCTGGCGCAGCGGTAAAGGCAACAGGACGGTCCTCCTACTGTTGCGATAGTGGCGGTTTCGAATCCTGCTGGGGCGTGGTCGTAAATTTATGTTTGTGATTGTTTAACATTTGTGATTATCCTTAACTAAGAGTGCAAAATCCGACAAGGAAAATGATCCCAGTAACGCCAGTAATCAGGCTGTATAAGACCGGATGGCTTCTGGGATGATTTCTAATCAACCCTTGTTGGTCAAAAGGATACTTTAAAATAGTAAAAAAATGTATTAGTACCTAATATTTAAATATAACTATTTTCGAAAGTAATGTTAGAAAAAAAGTCATCTATTATACCAATTGAAGAAAATTAATTTATTCAGATTTTGTGTTCTCTATTTTTTTTTAAATACTTTTAGCTAGTAGAGGTATTTGAACGATATACAATTCAATTTAATATCTTATACAAATAATGGAATATATGGATATCAAATTGACGGAAAATCAAAAACCAACATTATTGATATGGTAAAATATATTTATTTCATAACAATAAAAAAACCTTGTTTTTATTATAACATACACTGTTAACGCATAAAATAACACAAATTGTATTTTAACAGTGAAGCAATTTGTTGGTAAATATTTTTTTATGATTTTTTTAACAAACCAATTCCATCAGATATTCCGGTAAAATGATTTTGTTTTTTTTTAATTTTTTTACTCAAATTTCAACTAGTTTAAAAAATATTCCTTTGTTATATTTGTTTAGAATTTGGTAAATTTAATATAATATTAATACAGTGTAGGTTATATGATCTAGGATAAACAAATGAACTACATTGGCTTTACTGTCTATCAACATATACTCTAACGTTTTAATTAAATTTTATTAAACTTAACTTTTGATTTTAGATATTTTGATTATTATTAGTTATTGAATCACTGTTTATTTTTCAGCTTTAAACTGAACTATGACATTTGTTTCTTTTTACTATTCTTTTTTCAAAATGATATTAATTTAGTTAATATATCTTGCATAATAATAAATAATAGTGTGACTGTGCCTATTTCTAACATATGTATGCATCAGTTCCTACTATATTTGTTATTTTTATTTTAAATTTTCTTTTTTTGTTCGTATTAGAGTTTATCTGTATTAGTTTTACTGTTTAAGGTGGGTTCTGAACCACAGTCATTAGTAATGAATCTGCCGACTGTCGAGTGACTAACTTAAGAACTATCATAACGGGTTGCTAACGTGACTAGTTTCTTTGTGGTATTTTACGTTTCTTGCATTGATCACAGACATACTTTAGTATTATATATAAATTTTAAATTTAGAGTGTATTTTTTATTATGAATATTATATTTCTTTTTATTCAATTTCTTTATAAATTCGGGTACAAAATATATAACAGATCAATTGAAAAGTCCCCGTACTACCATAGTAAAAAATATATTTTTTTATTCAACATAATTCCCTGATTACAATTACCTGATACACTGATTATAGCGATAGCTTTTCGATAACATTTTTGTAGTACGATTTGTCCTTTGCTTCAAAGTCTCAGTTTCGGCGATCACCGCTTCATTGGACGAAAATTTCTTTCCAGCGAGCATTCTTTTGAAATCTGAGAACAGGAAATAGTCGCTGGGAGCCAGATCTCGATACGGTGGATGAAGAAGCAATTTGAAGCCCAATTCATGGCCCAACGATGGCAAAAAATCCATCATTTTCACTGACTTGTGACACAGGCATTGGTGAAGCAGGTCTTTATTTTTCTTTCAAATGCGGCCGTTTTTCGGCGACTTCGTCCT
Organism: Rhynchophorus ferrugineus; assembly: GCF_030347505.1. Taxonomy (NCBI): domain Eukaryota; kingdom Metazoa; phylum Arthropoda; class Insecta; order Coleoptera; family Curculionidae; genus Rhynchophorus; species Rhynchophorus ferrugineus. Next base: position 52,669,205 of record NW_027472580.1, read on the forward strand.
TCAAACGGTCCAATAACGCTATGTAATAGTCGCTGTTGATGGTCCTTCTTTTTTTAAGGTAGTCAATGAAAATTATTCCATGCGCATCCCAAAGTACAGATGCCATAACCCTGCCAGCCGACTGTTGAGTTTTCCCACGCTTTGGAGCGGGTTAATCGCTCAACACGCGTTTTTCACAATAACAAAAGTTGCTTCACTCAAAATGCTATAATTTATAAACTAATAATCTGATAGATGTCAAAGTTATACACACATTTTTTGAGGGTTAGGGTTAACTAAAAAACATATTAATTTAATTTTAGCAGCGCCATCTTTGTGTCACGTGGTCTGTTTAATATAAGATAATAAATATAATTGGTATTTTAGGCTATATTAACTATATTTTAATCAGTAACTATTGAGAAATGGATGTATATGTATGTGTATTTTGATCAGCGTATCTATTGGTTAAAAATGTAAAATTATGTAAATTATGCGATTATTAATTAATGAATATTTATTTACGTCACATGTTTATTTTTTAAGATGATATCGGATTTTAAAAGACTTGTTTAACCTTATGTGTACCATCATTTTGACTTTTCTGAAAAAAAAGCAAATCATAAAGATAAAATATTTCTGAAATTACGTTAAAGTATGCCATTTAGTGTCTTCGAGAGTTACGTATCACCCGGACCATTTCCGAAAAGATATCAAATGTAATTTTCGCGAATCAACATTACCGGCAAAATTTCATTTCGGCGTCAACGGGTTCAACCGTCGCATCGCCCTATTTAACGCAACTCTAGTCAATTATTAAATTTTGTTATAGTTGCCTCCCCGAAGAAATTGAGTTATTCACTTAAGTTCAAAGTGCCTATCAATCTCTCCTCTTTGCGTAATTGCTCGGAGGAGAACTCTAGCACAAAGATGCCGGGAATAAAAGGACCGGGCAAATTAAATGACTTGTACGGCGAGTTGGGACGGACCAACATTGGCTTTGACGTCAGCCGAAGACGTCGCTTTTTCGAGTTCAGGTTTTTCGGTCGGTTCCAAAGTTGCCGAAATAAAGATTTGAATTGAAATGTTGTAATTAATAATGTTTTATTATTTTTTTTAACGGTGACAACAAAAGTAACAAAATAAGTAAGTTACGAAAGGTAGTGTTATTTTAAAACTAGTTTATTTTTGGGAAAATAGTGGCGACTTGCTGAACCCAGAGCACAAACCTGAACTAAAATCACAATATTGTTATCTCAATCCTATTCTAATTCTAAATGGCATTCTTATGTCTATATAGTTACGGACATCTACACTAAACTACCACCATTTGAGCAATAATATTCGTCCTCGAATGATGGATATTGACAAATTATTTTTAATTTTGTCATTATGATAATGCGCGAAATTTTAATAAAAAATCAACTCATATCAATCTATTGTTCATAATTGCAATTGACAATAGTCTTATTTGTTTGATTTAGCTTTGTTTTAACATTTAAGCTGTAACAAGTTTAAACTAACAAAACGCTTCAAGGAACTTTTGATTCGATAAATCGAATCGAGTAGGGCTAGATATCGAATAAAACTCTTTATAAAAATGAAACGAACGTAAGTATTAAACAGAAAAAAAAAACAGGAAAATGGCATATTATATCCTAGGACGAATATAAATGTGAAAAAGTAAAAGCACTTCAAAAGTGTTATGATTGTTTATGCCAGTAGTATAATAATAATAACGTTGAAGCTCCTAGAGTCGCATATAGCTCGCAATATGGCTTGTGATCTAAGAAAGAAAAAACCAAATAATTGTCAACTGACGGATCGCTTACTGTTGTAAATCTTTGTCAAATATACTTACTTATCGTAAATCAGGATTTAGTTAGAACAGTGAAGGGTGAAGGATTTCAAGTATTTGGGATCAGTTAGACACACTAACACCCTATAAGAGCTTGCAAATATGCTTGCCAATATTTTTGTATTTGGCTTCGAGACTTGGACACTTTGACGTCTGTAAATTTGAGGGCTTTCAAATTCGAAGAACACGTTAAGAGACACATTACAATGGTTTGGACATGTCTGTAGAACGAAAATTAGATGAATTCCTCACGGACTTCTGTCGGGAAATCGACCTTTTGGATCTAAAATCATAGAAAGCTATTTAAAAAATAGGAGATTAATATTGTCTGAGAATAGCTCTGATCTCCAACTGTAGTGAGATTTAGTGAAGAAACTTCTTCGGTACCAACAGCAGCCTATTGGTTGGAAAGTAGATACTTCAAATGTGTAATATTAAGAATGAAACAAAAAATAAAATACAGCAACGTAGACTTAAAATTGAGTAACAAATCTAAGTGGGACAGCCTACAACAATAATAGGGAATAGTTAAACATATTTAGCATGTTTTAATAGCCTGTTATGTATAACCGGCATGACCTAACTATACAAATATGCTCGATAAATATATAAACAAAAGCAATTTAAAATAAACTGGAAAATTAAAATTTAGCAGTATATATTTCTTGTATATATTTTGGCTTGTAGTCATGAAAAGTAAAGTACGTCATATAAATTAGTCATTGGATGGATGGTTATTAGTATCATACGTAATTATTTAATTTTAATTATATGATGTGATTGTTAATAACAATGATGTTAAAATAATGATCTCTTACATTAACACATTTAGTTTTGTACGTTTTATCTTAAATATGAAAGCACTAGGAATCTGTTTAAGTATGATTAGCAGTATTTTGCCTTCTTAAGTTACACTATTGTTCCAGAGTTTGCAATACAATTAAATATTATTTCATGATATGTTATTAAGAGTATGAATTAATTTTGAAGGATATAATGCCGGTAATAAATTGTTGTGGAAATTTTTACTCTTCTTGTTTTTTTTTACAAAAATATTAATATTTGTATTTACAACATATTCGATAAAGACTGGAGAGCATTGGTTTCGACATGTTAGGAGTGATAATCTAAGATCTTGTTGTTTGATCTAAGGGATAATGTAATTTTTAACCGACTTCAAAAAAGGAGGAGGTTCTATGTTCTGTATATATATTCATTTAATGTATATTCGACGATTTCTTCCTCAATTATGGACCGATTTCCAAAATTCTTTTTGCTTTTTAAGCACTAACCATATCATACGAGAAGTCGTAGAAATATTGTAGGCAACTGCTTCTGCGGTGTAACAGTTAGAGCGTTCAGCACACGCGCGGATGTCGCGGGTTCGAGTCCGGACGGTGACAACAACATTTTGTTGTTCTAGTTTGGTAAGAATATTTCTCAAATCTCTTAGGCTAGGTAGCGAACCTCGTGGTCTGAAGCGTTCTTTATTTTCAATTATTGTTTCTTTTTTCCTATTTTTCCTCATACGTGCTGCACCTTTACCTGATCTACCCATTGTAATATTTAATAAAATAACTGCTAAAGTTAAATAAAGTTATTGAGCAAATATCTAATATTAAAAAGAGAAAAATAAAATATTTTTAACAAAAGAATTGTACCGGCTTCAAAAAATAAATAAGGAACTCACTAAAAGGTAAAAAATATTCAAACTTGGATTTTTAACACATAAAAACCGTTTTAGAATAAAATATGTACATAATAATCGTTGCAATAACTAAATGAAAATAAAAAAAAACCTAATTTTATATTATACTATATACGCACAATTTAGCTTAATACTTAACCAAACCTATTTGCAATATTATTTTAACTACTACCAACTGATAACTTTGAAGCCGGTGCCGAGCAACAAATTATATTTGTTTTATCCATAATTTAATTTTGTATATTAGTCACAAAATTATATTATTATTTTTGTATTGTTTGAGTTTGGCACCGACTTCAAAGTGCTCAGTTAACACGAAAGTTATATCTTAGTCCATGCGCGTGGTCTAAATAGTGTTATTTTTATGAAACTGAGAAGATGTGTTGTTTTTGTTACGTAGAATATAAATACAGCCAAGAGTAACAAAAAGAAGAAATACAATTTTTCACATTGAATTTTAAAATTTACATAAATTCTCTTAAAAATAAATGACAGTGTTAATAGTTTAAAAACTGCAATTCATCTTATATTTACTGCTATGTTATAAATATTAAAACTTAAAAAGGACGTTTATTTCTAGCAAACAAGTAGCTAACAAAACGCTTCAACGTTTGATATTGTTAGAGCAGAGTAGTTCTATTACGGCTTCCATAACAGAAAACAAAAACGCACATTCAACCAAATACGATATTGTTTCATAAACCAGAGTTGACTACCCAACTTATCTAAATACAAAAGGCACGCGTTTTATTTATGTTAACATGGGGACGAATAGACGCCAAAAAATTGGCCAGCTATTCACTTCTTTCACCAGAGCAGCCCGTCAATCCAAAGGCCCATTATTTTGAATAACAATACAGCACAAAATATTTAACGTAGCGCGAACAGCGAGCAGGATATAATGCGAACGTTATTAATTTTACATAATGAACAAAATCATCAGTCTGATGCGCTGTTCGTTAGACATCGTTATGGAAGTTTGGATTCGGGGGACTATGTGGGAACCTAACGTGAGTCTTATCTGCATTACAAGCCCTCCTTGGTACGTTTTATTGGTTAGCTGAATATGTACGAATTTATGTACGTATTCGAAATTAGTTCTAATGTTCATAGTGTTCAGCATAATTTTGTACTTCATTTTACAATTTGTTAAAAATATTGTCGTACTAATATAAAACCCAGGGCGTAAAATAAAAATTATCCTTAATAAAACAATATAAAACAATTTAACATATTAAATAAATAAAAACAGAGATCAAAATAAATGATATGACAGTTACTTAGACAATAAAGGGTTAAATATATAAAGTAAATTTTAAGAATGCGAGATCTTGATGTCTAGCTGGTCCGGCCACTAGCACACAGTGCAGACTGCAGACAGTTCTGAAAACGCAATGAAAACGTACCTGAGAAACCAATTGTCAATGACAATGGTAAAATTAAAAATACATGTGATATATAACAACGATGGGTGGTTATCACGACATATATTTCAGGTAATCTTGAAATATAACGGTACTTAAGTTATATAATGACAGCTAAAGTACAAGTACGGGTAATTCATTGTGCTGGCGGATCATAGTTCCTATAAATAAATATTCCAATAAGTGCTGCTAATAAAAGGTACTGATAGTATTAATGATAGATAATAACAATGGTAAGCAATAACATAGATGTATAGTTAACAACAATTTTAGTCTATAGTACAAAGGGAAAGTAACATGCGAAGTACTTGCTTCTATCCTAACACTCATAATAATGAACGTGTAATGAGATCAAGGGAAGTAGACAGACGAGATCTTGCCACTAAGGTTAGTATGTCTCGCTAGAGTAAAGCCAATATCAATTAAATAAATACATAAGGAATACTTTTGCTATTATGCACTCATTTCTCCAGTCCCAAAACCGACACCAATTCAAATCCAAACGTCACAGGCTAGATACGCTGCCACAAAGAGCTGTGCCTAGCAGCGCTTTCGGTGGTATTTGCGTATGCTTCAAATTATCAATAGATTATAATTACACATATCAGTTACTTCGGCTGCTTTGGCGTTAGTTTCTGGCATGCGTTGTAATTTATACTCTCTAGTTGCAGCCATAAAATTATAATTTTTAACTTTCCTAAATTTTTGTAATTTAGTAATTAGCAGAAAGGTACGAAGATACAAAGAAATAATAAAATATAGGATATAGATAAAATAGATAGAGAGTGAATAAATAAAAAATGGGAATTAAAAAGAGAAAACTGAAATACCTTGTGAACAAACTCACCACTTGATGAAACTGAGGTTAGGCAGCACCAAACACAGTTAAGAAATATGTCAGGTAGTGGTTTGAGCATTGGGTCTAAATAAATTGACTCTAATGAAGTTCCAACGGCCATTGGATATGTTAAGTATCACATTCGGCAAATTCAGGCGACAAAAAACACATCCACACTGCTGCCATTTATGATAAGTATTTCTACAAATTCTACAATTAAAAAGAAACGAAAATTCTAGCTATTTCACTTTATATTATCGTTCAAGCCTTTTTAAAAAACATAAAAGACCCAAAATAAAAGTTCTAAAATATCGAATTACCAGATGGAATCTTAAGTATCATAGATATTCGGAAATATTTATGATTTCTTTAAAGGGTCCTTTTGTTTTAAGAAAAAAATATAAATATAAACAAATAAAACTCTTTTTCACACAATAACAGAATATAATCAATACACTACAATGTACCTTTTTTGTAAATCAATCAGACGCAGAAGACAGAGAAATCTATATCTGGCGCATGCGCATCAAGCGGAAAAACAATTTGTATTTCCCTTCACTGAGTTTAGTAATGATTATTGAAGTTGTATAAGTTTTTAAAGCGTATTTCATTCAAATACTTCTAAAAGTAATAATAATACTTTGAGTTTGTTTTACGAGTTTGCCGATAATCTATTAACAAAATTATTTAAAAAATTAAAAAATATATCTGAATTTTAATCAGATTTGCATCATGAATGCTAGTTGTTAATTATAATCCTAATTTTCAAATAAAACATATAGCAAAAGATAGAAAATTTTGTAAAAAATCCTATTGCCTACTATAAAAGATATCAAGATTTCGATTTAATAAAGTTACATATACGAGATATAAGAACATACAGGAACATAAGGGATACAAGAACTAGAGGAACCCCATGCAATATAGTACATCTTGTTGCATGTTGGCGACATTGCTTCTGTGTAAATAAATTTACGTGCCAAATCTTGCAGGTTACATTTCAGTGTATTATACACTTGTTGTTTTCAGTCTTGTTCACAGTATTGAAACAGTGGGCGGATCTTTAGTACAACAATAGAACAACATTCTGTTGGGAGCTATTCAGAAACCCTAAGAATCTAAAAAATCTAATTGTATGATTTTAGATTGTGACATCAACGTCTTTTTGTATTTTTCGATAACTGAACTTATTTTTGGTTGTAGCCTCTAAACTGTAGACGTTAGCCTACATTTTATCGGATTTTTGCCCATATATTTTGATATTTCGTGAAGCTTATCAATTAACGGGTAATCAACGTAAGCGTTGCCATATCTAGGAAGACTTAGATGTTATGTAGAGAGTATCAGAGAGTGTTATGTAGATAGCATCTTGAGAGAGGGGTAATTTTGCGCGTGTTTTAAAATAGTTCGAATAAAACTGCTAGTAATAGAATGAATAGATTGGGCTTTAGATATATTATTTCTGATATTTGTGACCTGTATTAGATTTATTATATATTAGCCGGGACAGTACCGGCCGATCACCAACTATGTGAGATTTAATGCAAAAATATTCTCAATTTAATGAAAAAAAGTCCAGCGTCGATTAGGATTTAATGCTGACAATTATTAATAACAATTAAAGGTGAGTATATAATAAATGTAAAATAACTGTAGAAAATCGTAATGTGGAGTGTGAAAGAGTTATGGGCATAGATATCTGTGTAATTGTACAAAATATATATCAATATTTGGTCAGAATGTATGAGGAGAAAATGAAAACTTTTTTATAGATATGGCAAGTACATCAGGGAGAATGCAGTGATTAAATCTAATTTTTTCAATAAAAATTAAGATGAAAAGACAGAAGAAATCCAGGAGAAATACAATGATTGACAAGAAAACACAGCAACCAAAGAAATAAGAACTAAAAGTAAAAAGGTGCTCTCTAATGGAAGTTAAGTTTTGATGTCACACATTATGATAATAGTTTTAGATTAATAAATAAAAAAACATATTGTGTGGTATTGTATATTCATATCTATACACTTAAGTTCTTCATTTGTTATCTCTTTCCATTTACAAATTTTGCAGCTCGAAATATTGTTCTTAAAATATTCCTATCCTAAGCTCCCTTATCCTACTTTGCCCATGCTTCAAAATCATTATCGCTAGTTGTTATATTGTTTTGTACCTCATTACTCGAATAGATCTAGAGATCTCTTTGTTCTTTAGCATCTTATACAGGAAACCCACTTATTTACTTCCTTCATATTTTTTAAAATTTCTTTACGTTATTATTGTGCTCTGCTGTTTTTACCTTACATCTGTCGTACTTTTCCTCAGTTAATACTTGATATTTCATTTATATTTTATCTTTACTAATATTAACTAATATTTCGTGATTATTGTAGAAATAATAAATATAATATAACAAATTCTACTACTTTATCATCCGACCATTTAAAAGAACAATACATCCCACATTATTTATCAAAACAAAAGTAGCGCGGAGCATAAGTGAATATTAATTTTACATAATGAACAAAAGGTTCGGCTCTGTTCCCTGTTAACATCGTTATGGATGTTTAGTTTTGGGAGAACGTGTGGAACAAACGTGGGCTTTATCTACTTTACAAAGTAGAGAACTTTGTTCCTGTTCAGTTTATTACTTATTTAAACGGATATAAGGGATTGCGAATTTCGCATTGTGCATTTCCTTTTTATGTTTAAGAATTTTACCTTGTGATAATCTTATTTTTATTTAAGTTAGTATTTAATACGGTATAATTATCTATAAATTAATGGAAACATCCAGAACCGGTTATATTTAATAATATAATAACATACTTAAACTGCTTAACATATTGTGGATTCATAATATTTTAAAAATGTATATATGGGCCTATTTTATAATGAAATGAATCATAATATATGTTGTGTAGACCTACCACTGACTTGTGAAAGACTGTTCCTACTATAATAGTTTTGTTGTTGTGTAATTGTAATTGTGTAAGCTGTTAAGTTGTTTAGTAAAATAGTACATTAGAAATACACTGTTTCTTATTTCATTTGCATTAGATCTACAGTAGATGGACAAAATAATATGAATACATAACATATATACAATATTTATTTATTTATTAATAAGATGTTGAGCCCCACAATTTGCTTTTAAAACAGCTTCAATTCTTGGCCCAAAACATATCGCAATTGCTTTAGTGATGTTGAAGATGGTAATCTACTCCCCACTCTCTGCTCTATAACTCCTCATATTGATTTAATTATGTGAGCTTTGGCGATTGTGCTGACCAGGGAAGATATTTGATGATATTTTGATGCTCCTCAAACCAAAAATTTAACTTCTCAGAGGGGTGCCTGGGCGTATTATTATCTTGCAATATGGCAATGTTTGAAAGCAATCTGCTAGTCATAGGTAGTACAACATCATTGAGTAAGTGATCCGACCATTGATGTGAATGAGAATACCAACTCAATAGCACGATATTGCCTGCAAAATCACAATAGAACCTCTCCATGCTTGACTGTATGAAGCAGACGGTCCGGATTTGGGGGTTTTCCATACATAAACCTGGGAGTTTGTAGAAAACAATGTAAATGATGATTCATCAAGCCATAGTACATTCTTGAAATCATCAAATCTACAGGTTTTATGATCATTGCACCACTTTTTCACAGCTTAGACTTTCGTTTTAGAGGGTTTCACAACTGTAGTTCTTCCATTAATGTTTTTGTCAAAACAGGATTACTCAAGTGAGCGTTGAGTATTACTGCCACCTTTGCCGCGGTAGTTTTAAGTTGTTATGTTGCCACAACACTTTTTAGAGTTCGTCGGTCTCTGTTAGTTAACTTTGGGATCGCCCACTATTCCTTTTCCGCGACGATGTTTTACCGTGTTTTGTGTATCGTGTTTTCGTCATGCCTGTAATGACATAAACATTTTTGGAAATGGATAAGAGAAAGAGTTTGTCGAAACCGTAAAAATTACTATTTGGTCAGTATAATTTTATTCAACGTCAGTATACTTATTTTAACAGTTTCTCCAATTTAATGGAAATATTCGAAATACTTCTCCACAGCATTATTACCATTATCTTTTAACTTGATAAAAATATATTTCTTTGATAATTTTTTCTTTTTTAAAGAATGGGCTAAGCGAGAAATCGCAGAGATGAATAAGTGGCATGTTAACTCAAGTTATTAATTGGTTTTAGCGATGATTTTTTGAGCGCTATATGAGTAGGTATGTTATCTTGACGGAAACTAATTGTTTGCTTTGCAGCCGGTTATAATTAAAATGGTAATCTGAGTTTAGGGTTTTACTAGGTTAGAGGTAATTCACGAAGAAAGTTTTTCGCTAAAAAACACTTTATACTTAATATTTTATTGGTCGATTCCTGAATATTAAAGGTCTCACCCATTATAATGTATACACAAAATCCATTTTCAGCGGAATATTTATGTGTTTAATATAACACAGCAACTTAACTTAAACTTAACAAAGTTACTCTCAAATGTGACACCCATTGTGTACAAAATACCTTAAATCTGATTAGTACCAAAAAACCAATTTTCGTAACTTATTTAAAATAATATCAATGTTTAGTTATTATAACAACAAACAAAAAGAAAAGTTAAAACAATAAGGAAGCCTTGAGTCTTACAAATTATTATTTTAAGCATCGTCGATAATTTAGCCTTCGAATTTACTATATGTGGAAATCATAAAAATAATGGGAACCTAGTATAGAATGCGGGTTAACTCGGGAGTAACAATAATAATTCGTATATTGTTTGTACTAAAAACTTTGTCTTAAATAAGCTACTCAACAATATGGATACTATTTATGTTATACAATGTTCAAAGTGGAGCTTCTTCCGTTAAATATCGTTACAGAAGTTTAGTGAGCTCTTATATATAGGAAGAACTTATCTACTTTACAAAGTACAAAGTTGCTCTATTTACACTTTAGTGCATATTTAAACAGATACATCTTCTATAAATTATATAACAACATTATATAAGGCGTAAAATTATGATTTAGCTTTTGTAAAACTGCTGGACCTATATTGCTGGCTTTAAGAATATCATATATAGACCGCGGCTGCGCCATATACAACTCCTAAAGAATAGTTTGGATAGTTTAAAAACTTTTATTTTGATATAAAAAATTTAAAAACCATGAACGCCAAAAAAATAAGATGAGAATGAGGAGCGATAGGGATTGTCCTGAAAATAATTATAAGCCATTGTTAAATGTCATGTAAAGGTCTTTTATAATATATTTTGTATTTGAAGAAGATGGATATAATTGATAAAAAAGCATATTGAGCACTACATATAAGATAGTTATAGTAAGTCTAAATCTATAAAATAATTCTTGTTTGCTTAAAATTCAATAATAAATTATAAATATAAATAACGAATAAAAGTAAGAAAAAACAGAAAAAATGAAATTAACTTTTTTTCAAATAATTCTCAGTCTGCCGACCATAAAATATTACCATAAATTATTATAATTGTTAATTTTCGAAAATGTAAATTTGCTCGCATCATATAAAATATTCTTCGCCAAGAGAAAATTTAATTAAGTCGAGTCGCATTTCTAGCGTTAGGATAATATATATGTGTATATTATTATAATTTCTATATCGCTGGTTTACGGTGCAAATATTATAAATATATGTTTGCAAAGTAAAGATAAAATACGTTTTTTAGAAATTTGCGTAATTCACAAAAATATTTAATATAAATCAAAATTAAGAAAATGTTATACAAATACATCCGATGTTATATAAATTTCAAATAATAAAAAGTGGTCTAAGGGAAACTTTAAGTGCATATTTAACAGTAAAATTTTGAACAATATTTAAGGTTTTGTCTTTCAAAACAAATGTTCAGTTCTCGATAAGAAGTTTACCGAATTAATTCGTATTTACTATAAGATAGTTATAGTAAGTCTAAATCAATAAAATAATTCTTCTTCGCTTAAAATTCAATAATAAATTATAAATATAAATAACGAATAAAAGTAAGATAAAAAAAGAAAATCTGAAATTAACTTTTTGTCAAATAATTCTTTGCCTACCGACCATAAAACATTACCGCAATCATAAATTATTATAATTGTTAATTTTCGAAAATGTAAATTTGCTCGCATCATATAAAATATTCTTCGCCAAGAGAAAATTTAATTAAGCCGAGTCGCATTTCTAGCGTTATTTACCATCGCTTTCAGTACGTTCTCTATTTTGTTTTAGCACTGAGATTATATAATAAACCTAATTTGATTATGCGTATAGGACGACCAAACGAAAATAATTATCGCGCTCTTATTTAATTTGTGGAATTCAAGATATTTTAAAAGAGATTTTTTTGAAATATGATTTTTAAATACCTATTTTTCTAAAATATTTAGAATTAATAGTTAATTAATTTTGGTAAAAATGTAATATATTTTTAGTTACCATCGATCATATTTTTTTTGAGGATAGTGTCTAATAAATGATGAAATACATTAAAAAATGAAAATCTTCGGTATTATGTTGCAAAAACTAATAATATCTACATAGAAATGTTTAAAGATGCAGTTGTAATATTGCTGAAATATAAATACATACACGCGAATATTATCAAATATCTGGCTAAACTGATAAATGGTTATCAGTTGGTAGTAGTTAAAATAGTATTGTAAATAAATAAATAGCTTTAGGTAAAATTAATTATTACCAGTGATGGACAAATCTCATTAATGACTTGACTACTTTCAACACAACAAGAATCATATTTTTCTCTGTTCTTGTTATCATTAAGTTTTGTCATATGTTGATACCTATTCGAAAAATTCGTCGTTGAAAATGATGCGATATAAATTTAGCAGCTAATATAGCTACTATAAATAAAATTGATACTGTTTGGATTTTATACCTTTTAAAAACTTAACCTTACATTCTGCACTTATCCTTGTTCTTCCATATTTTAAAACCAATGTATGTTAAACCACCAAGAATAATACAACAATTTCATTAATATTACTATAAAATTATTAATGTAACACAAAATCTAAATATTCTAGACTTTTTGTTGTGTTTGACTTGATCGACTGTACCGATAAACTCTAAAAGAATCTACCGCTATTAGAAAAGGAAGGCAATATAATATTTTTTCTATGGTTTTCTATGGAGGATAGTGCGCATTTCGGCCTCTCGTTGGCCATCAGTGTGGTGATCGTGAAGAAGCTCGTCGTACATTTGATGGTCAGAAGTCAGATAGTCTTCTAGGCATTCTTAATAAAGTAAAACTAAAGAAAGCTCTTGCGAATTAAATTTGTGGCTAAATCATTACAAATGTAGGAATGCTCCTCTGGTCGGTCGGTCGGTCGGAATGTGTGGCTGTCGATGCGATTGTTTGTCCAAACACTCACCACTATTTGTGGAAGGAATTTGCACGAGAACTAAAAACACTGGTTGAAGAAATACTTATTTATTTCGATTTAGATTGATACATGTGGTCGATGGGAGAATGGATAGGATATTAGGTTAGGTAGAGGAAGTACGGTAGCGATGTGGAAGTAGTACTGTTACAAGGGGGTAGAGAAAAGAAAAGAGAGCGAGATGTTTTTGTTTTCGTTTACTAGTATGACCAGCTATAACCAAATGGTCTTCGGCTGATGTCGCTTCAGGTTCGGGATATGATTGTTTTGCGGGCGACAGAGACCCTGGGTTACGACTGGGACTGCCGTAGTTTGTTTACTACCGGGGTTTGTGGACGGGTAGGGATTTTATTAAGGTGTTATCGTGTTTACAGGTTCCTTATGGAGAACCTCACACTGAGCATGTTTATGAAATTTTTCACAAACGGGATGCCTGATTCGAGGTGTGTATTGATGTTCCTCATAAACCATGGGGCATTGTGTAACGCGCGGACTTTTTTGGATTGGAACACTTGGAGTAGTACAAGTTGTCTCTCCGAGACATACCTCTACCACACCTGTGCACCATTGAGGCAGATTGGGCGGACTAGCATTTTATACAGAGCCGCTTTCTGTGGGATTGGCAGTTTGCTTTTTCTGTAGAGTAGAAGAAATAATAGGCTGTACACGCTATTTCTTTTGCAAATGGTGTGTTGAATTTGGGCAGACCATTGGAATCTGCGGTCGAACTGGAGACCGAGGTATGAAACTTTCTGGAGCCATGGGATAGGGACTTTATCGATTTGGAGGCGATAGGCGCGAAACTCCTTCTTGCGGTGGAATAGAATAGCCTGAGTTTTGCTCGGGTTAATCTGAAGCAGCCAGAATTTGTACCGCGCTATCGCTTGGTTCAGTTGTACTTGGAGTCTATTGCGTATTGCGTTGGGACAGTATACGGTTGTGAAGAAAGCGGTATCATCTGCATAAAATGCTGTGTGGGAAACTTTGTAGAGAGGGAAATCAGCCATATAAAGGTTGAATAGGGCTGTGGCTAATGGAGCACTTTGCGGGACTCCTGCGGAGATTTGTTTACGAGAGGAGACTGAGTCACCGATCCTCACCTGAAAGGACCTACCATCCAAGTATGAATCTATCAGGGATATTAGGTCATTCGGTAGACCTAGTTGTTTAGCTTTAAATATTAGACCGTGGTGCCATACTTCGTCGAAAGCTTTGGAGACATCTAAGAAGATGGCTCCTGTTTACGCGGGCAGCTTGATGGAGGCATGAATGTTTAGCACGGAAACCGAATTGTTCGTTCGGGATTATGTGATGTGTGTCTGTGAAATCGTTTAATGCGTTTAATATCGCTTTTTCGTCAAGTTTGGAGAGTGAGAGAGCGAGACGTCGTAGTTGTAGTGTTTTATAGCCGGGAACCGCATGGTACCAATCCACCGGCGTTGCCAAACTTTAAACTTGCTGTAGGTGAATGCGTGGTGGCCTAAAGGGTCGTAGTGGTTGCTATACAAATATGAAATACATTTACAAATTATGCTTTACCATAAACACTCATTACATATATCACGTCTATTCGTGTAGATGTTTATTCCATCACAATTATATTTGACATATACATCATTATTTTTCAATTGATTTTCAATGTACCTATGTTTCAATTAAAAATACTTTTACAATTTTACAAAATATAGATCGTGCTAAAGCATGATAAAGTACTAATTCAATGTATAATATATTACATATTCCAATCGCGGTTTAATAATAGTGACCGGTAGGTTTAACCAGTATTCAGTATTTTTAATCATATAAATTTCCGAAGACACCCATAAATATCAACAACAATGTCGATCCTTTGCTACAGTGAAACTATTGGTGACAGCGATTCTATCAGCGATGTATGGATAAATATTTATTTGAAACTAATTTTCTCCGAATTATTCCATATCATTTTACAATAAGAACCTTCCTTGGATTTCCATAAATATTTCAAAATCAAAATTAGCCTAATCAGTCCAGTCGCTCTCGAATTTTAGCAAGACTAACCAAGAAGCAATTCATTTTTATATCTCTAGAAGGCGAGCATTAACCTCAAAATTATTAAAACTATATAAACCAAAAGATAGTTATCTAAATATTTTCTAAGCATTTGTAGAGTTTATTATTACTATTCAATTGTATTGTAAGAGTCGCTATTGTCGTTCTGTAATAGAATTGACGAAAGTACGAGCGAGATCCCAACTACTATGTTTGATTTAAAAGCAGCGTGTAAATATAGATTCGAATATAGTTTTGAAAGGATTCCACTAACGTTAAATCGAAAATTTAATATCATTCTAAGATAAATAGAACTTCAGCGATTAAACACGAACCAGTTTGTTTTGTGAATATTATTGTTTATCGACAGAGCGTTTCTATGTTTTCGGGTTTTAATTAAATTATTCGGAAAAATCCTACAGTTGAATAAAAAGATAAATAGTATGTTTTTCTGTTCAAGTAAAACAAGAAAAAAAAGAAAAAGTTCGGGGAAAATGTAAAATATTTTCTGAATTTATTCGTTACTGCTTATATTATGTACATTTAGTTTAATGGATAAATGAATAAAAATACATTTTATAGGAATGCTTATTTTTTATATTAATTATATATTACTTTTTATATCGTATTATGTTTTCAATGATACCTTTCTAGTCTGTTCGTTGAAATGTACACTAAAATATGTAGTTTCATATGTTAATTACTTGTTTTATGTTTTAAAGCCTGCTTTTACCAACTAAGGCTTTATCTGGTCTGGGCCTAAGGTTTAACGTGGGCTCCTAACCACGGTCCTCGGCATTAAGCCTACTGACTGGCGAGTGACCAACTTAGAAATCATCCCAGAAGACATCCGGTCTTACCCAGCCTGGTTATTGGCGTGACTTGGAATCCTAGGAACCTCTTGCCTAGGATAATCACAAATATAAATTTACGACCATGCCTCCAGCAGGATTCGAACCCGCGACTATCGCAACAGTAGGTGGACCGTCCTGTCGCCTTTATTCTATGCCAATCATGCCGGCATATATTAATTCTAACTGTATGCATATTGTGCAGCTTAAACAGAATATTATAAACATTATTAATACAATAATATATTACAAAAAATGTTTAAGGTTTGTTTTGCTATTTCTTTTGTACATTTCTGTAAACATAAAATATAATTTTTGATTTATCAATAAATATTCTAAGAATGTAGTATTCTAATAACCAGAGCTTAGATGAACAAGATTTTATATTAATTTGTGTAATTAATACATAAAAAGTACATAATCTATCATGTATAAAAAATAGAACTTTTAAAAGTCGAAGGTATATTTTCCTATTATATTCGAAGTATAATTCCTTTATACATTTTTGAAAACTAAACATACCATTTTTGATTGAACATTAAATATTCCAAGAATATAATATTGCAATAACCGGAACTCAGTTCAACAAAATTATAAATAAATATTATTAACGTTCAATTATGAATGAAATTTAATGTTCGTTTTTACGAAATTAAAATATAAGGAGTAATTAATAAAATGGATAAAATTTAAGCACACAACATATCAAGCATAAAAAATGTTTAGAATTAATATATTAAATTTGTCGGAATCACAGAAGTGATTTAAGGTTTATAATGAATCTATAGTTGAGTTGCTCGAAGAACGAATACATTTAATAGAAATATATCATTGAGGAAAGGGACACGAGAAAATAATTTACATCTAATTTTCCTAATTATTATGTTGATATGTATGTTATTTAGAATAAATATATTTTTTAGGTTTAGACGATATATACGCCAATGATAATGAATGGATAGGGGCACCAAAAAGGCTCAACGTCTGCAAAAGATTGCAAGACTTATTGGATGAAAACCCAGCTCATATTCCCAAGGAACTTTTAAAGAGCTTATAAACTGATGAGTCAATTGTTTCTAGATGTTTATATGCGATAAGAATGTTCCAAAAGAACTCTATCTTTTGTGGCTACCACACCAATTGCTAGAAACGACCATTTCGAATCATTTCAAAGAGGTTTTAGTATTTGTCAGGCAAAGACTTTACTGTTGCGTAATGTGACTTGCGAAGAAAAAGGGATTATAAGTTAATATAGAAAATTTATCTACCTTAGTGGAATATTCATGGTAACAAAGTCTTGATGCCTATATTCTAGAGTAAGCAAGTGTATAACGAAGTGTAGCTAAAGTTATTAAAAAATAGGAAATAGGCGAACTTTTGATAATCATTAATATTTTATTATTTATTTACATTTAATAACATGTATTTTAAAAATAAAAGACTAAAAACTAAAAAGCATTTTAGATATTGATTAACGAACATAAAATATTTAAGTAAAAATATTAATATTAATGTTAGGTTAAAACATTTTATCTGAATTTTTTTAGGTGAATAACAAGCCAATGGAAAAGTCCCCGGCTTGACACATAGATGGCGCTGTTAGAATTAAATCCATACTTTTTAATTAGCTCTAACGCTCAAAAGATGCGTGTATAAATTTGACATTTGACGGATCATTCGTTTGGTAATTATAGCATTTTGAGTGAAACGACTTTGTTATTGTGAATAAAAAGGAATTCCACGTGTTGATAAAATATTGTTTTTTGAAGGGAAAATACAGTTGAAGCAAAAACTTGTCTTGATGCCGAGAAAATCAACCATCAAGGATTGGTATGTTAATTTTAAACGGTGTAATGAGCACCGAAGACAGTAAACGCAGTGGACGTCTAAAAGAAGTTGTTACCGACGAAAACATTAAAAAATCCACAAAATGGTTTTAAATGACCGTAAATTGAAATTGAATGAAATAGCAGACACTCTAAAGATATCAACTGAAAGTGTACATCATATCATTCATGAATATTTGGGTACGAGAAAGCTCTGTGCAAAGCGGGTGCCGTGCGAGCCCAATTTTGAGAAAAAACAACGACGAGTTGATGATTCCGAGCAGTGTTTGAAGATGATCAAGCGTAATAAACCCGAGTTTTGCATCGATATGTGATAATGGATGAAACCTGGCTCAATCATTTTACTCCGAAGTCCAATCGACAGTCATCCGAATGGATTGCACACGATGAACCCGCTCCAAAGCGTGGGAAGACGGAACAGTCGGCTGGTAAGGTTATGGATGCGCATGGAATAATTTTCATTGACTACCTTGAAAAAGGAAGGACCATCCACAGCGACTATTACATAGCGCTATTGGATTGTTTGAAGGACGAAATCGCCGAAAAACGGCCGCATTTGAATAAAAAAAAGTGCTGCTACACCAAGACAATGCACCGCTGCTACACCAAGACAATGCACCGTGTCACAAATCAGTGAAAACGATGGCAAAAATCCATGAATTGGTCTTCGAATTATTTCCTTATCCACCCTATTCTCCAGGTCTGGCCTGGAAATTCATCTCAAAAGAATGCTCGTTGGGAAGAAAGTTTCACCGAATGAAGAGGTGATCGCCGAAACTGAAGCCTATTTTGAAGTAAAGGACAAATAGTACTACAAAAATTGTATCGAAAAGGGGAGTTGAATTATGTTGATTAAAAAAACTAATTTTGTTAAAAAATGTGTTTTACTGTGGTAGGCCAGGGATTTTTCAATTGACTTGTCATATTTATCACTTTGAATAGGGGTGATGATGATAGTAATGTAATCACAAAAATATGGAATTCCATTGATAATTTATTTGGTAATATATAACCAGATAATACTGCAATTGGACTTGATAAGTTGAAGTCGAATTACGTTAATGTTCAGTTATGGTCGTCGAGCTACCGACTAGACAAAAATAGTTCTTGGTCCGGAAAATATACCGGTTTGTTGAAAAATATACATATGTTTTATTACATTTATAGATTATAGATAATATATTTGTAACAAATAGCAAATATAACACAAAATAGTAAAAATACAAAATGAATCCTTAACTTACTTAAAATGCATTCTGTAAATGATTTAATCAAATATGTTAATATCTGATATTAATATATATCTTAATAATTGGAATGTCTATGGTTTGAATTGTTGTTAGATAAAATTCATAACTCCTTTGTACAACGAGTCATATGCCCAACCTATAGAAGAATTATTAAAAGCAATCCTAAAATAACTAATAATGTATAGCTAAAATACTGAATTGCAATAATACAATAAGTAGTACGTATCCAAATAAACGCATTTATTATATAAGAATGTACTAGGTTAATAATACATAAACATTAATATAATACAATATAATAATCATAATGACAAATGACGATCATACCATAAATTAAACTTATGAAAAATCTCTCGTCTTCAATCTAATTAGGAATCAAATACCGGAACAATTAACAATACGGAGTATAGAATAGCTTAGGGAACCTTGAACGAAACATTGACTGTATATTTCCCATTACCAAATGGTTGAGAATATACTAAGAAAGATGTTTCATTTCTAGCCTAATACGGATATAACACAGTGACGAACTTTATTTAGTAAGAATTATGATTATTTTGTTGTATCTATTTTTAGTAATTGCGAAAACTCCCCTTTCTATAATGAATAAAATTTAAAGAGTGTATATATTTGTCTCCATTATTTTTCAAATGTCATATTAAACTTAAATATTGTAGATATAATTACTAATAATTAATTACTCTTGATGAAATAAATATATAATGGTTGAATGAACTTTGGTTTATTTATCAAAACATGTTTGAAGATTAACATGATTGAAAGTTCAAATCAAAAAATATATTTACGGTTCTTTTTTTATCAACCAGGTTTATCTGGTTTAGAGATTATATCCTGAAGATATTCTACTTTACGCGCCTGGTTATTGGCGCAATTTGGTTGATTTGTTTTTTTTTAAAATATTTTAAAGTCTCTTTCTACCGACGAGGGTTTATCTGGATTGGATCTACAGTTTAACTTGGGCTCTGAACCACGGTCCTCGGCATTACGCCTACCGACTGGCCAGTGACCAAGTTAGAAACCATTCCAGAAGACATCCGGACTTACCCAGATTGGTTATTAGCGTGACTGGGATGGTTATTTTCTGTCGGATTTTCCACTGTTGCCTATAAAGACATTTACAATTACAATCACAAACATAAAGTACATCCATGCCCTAGTAGGATTCGAAACCGCGACTATCGCAACAGTATGAGAATCACCTTGACCACCATATTGACATATGCACTAATTGTTTAAGTTCAAGTATGGTATTAAAATATTTTAGTAGGACTGACTTTAGATACCCTTTGAAAAATGTGCCTTTACGTAACGTGAAAAGTACTTGATAGAGCTTCCTGTCCTCCTTCGAAAGTCAACTAATTTCATTTAAACTATTGTGTTAATCCATGTCAGAAAGTATTTTTATTGAAGATTATATTTAGAGTTAAAATAACATTTTTTTTTCGTATAAGACATATTTCATTTAACCGTATTATTAGTCCGTATTATATATTATTATAACTGTATATTATCAATTGAAATATGGAGGAAGAATAAATAAATTAGTTTTACTTAACACTCATTGATATACATCTTTAAGTTTTCTTACTATGATTAAATGCCTTTAATGGCTAAATCCTTAAGAATATACAATCAAAAGCATTTCTCAAAATTCTGATGGGCATCACCATTGGTATTGAAATTCATTAAGTGGCCGTCAGAGGTAGCAGACCTCGTTGAACGGAAAGCTGAACTCAACCGAAAAAACTTCTATATAATAAGAAACTAAATTATCTAATCATGTAACTGAACGGGATTACGTTAAGTACCATTATACGAGTTATGTTACTTAAAGATTTGTTTCAAATATTAAAAGATTTTGCTTGAAACCACCTTTCTCGACGTAAAGGACATGAAATTCTATTTAAGCAATTTATTGAAATTTTTAAATTCTTCTGTATATTTTTAAAACTACTTTTAAAAAATTCAGAAAGGGTACAAAATGGGGACAATTTTATTTTCTTATTAAGTAATATTCTTATATTAAGTTAAACCTGATTAACAATGTTTTTTATAACGTATATAGTAGCAGATGATATGGAATTAAATATTTATAAAATGATAAATGCACTATTAAGTACAAGTAGATAGTGACAATTATTTTAGATAATAGTTACTAATAAACATTTTATTTCATGATAAAAATCACGATTAAAGTGAACGATGTATAATTGTGAATTGTCATCCACTTAATCCTCTTTGTCACTATTGGTAAGTACAGATTTTTAAAAGAGCTCTGATAAAGTAGTGATTATCGGATATGAGGCGTATTGACTATGTATAGTTTTTAAACGACTTCGAAAAAAGTTTTATGTTCGGCTGTATATATATTTTTTAATGTATGTACGTCGATATCTCCGTCAATTGTAGACCAATTTTACAAAATATTTTATTAATAGAGTGCACTTCCGAGGTGGTACCATTGCAATCAAATCCGGATCTGTTGAGGGGGAACGGGGGTGGGGATAATCGAGGGAAACGCTTAAATTTCAAAGGCACGCATAAAGTTTTCACATATTTTTTATCTAAAATAGTCGGATATTTGTGAATATCGAAAAATAGCCTCGATGAAGTGATATTTGTTATAGTCGGAGATCAAGTCAAATCTAGCCAATCTTGTATGCGAAATTGCCAATTTGTTACAATTGTGTATATTAAATATAGAATTGAAATTTTCTTCCAATTGTACTTTATAATAATATGTTGTTTGTTGCGGAGTGGGCAAAACAGAAAATATTGATATTTTCACAGATAATGGAACGACAAATATATGCATATCCTCAGGCATTGTAAACTTAAACAAACTAGACATGGGTTCTCTTTTCCGTCCCTTTTTCTTCACTGAGCTACCACTGAGTTAATAATAGTTCGGTAACCAAAAGACAATAAGACGTTAAAATGTGTTCATTTTAAATTTATTCCACTCATTGCTAGTTTCTCATTAATTTGCATATTTTACATTATTACATTACAAATTTACTGATATTATTCGGTAACACCCCTATTCACCCGATTTAACTCAGATGGACTTATTTATAATATTAAGTTGGTCTTAGCCTTAATCTTAAGTGAGTTCTTTATTTCTTTTTTGAAGTCAGTTTAATTTTTTTGTTGAATATATTTTATTTTTCTCTTTTTAGTGTTAGATATTTATTCAATAAATTACGCAGTTAATCTATTTAATATTACAACGGGTAGACCAAGTAAAGGTGCAGACCCGTAAGAGGAAAAATAGGAATAAAAAACAATAATTGAAAATAAGAAGCGCTTTAGGACCCGGCGTCCGCTACGTAGCCTAGGTGATTTGACAAATGAAATTGAACCCACAACCTCCGTTTGAGTGGTAACTATTACATCATAGAGGCAATTTTCTATAATATTTCTGCGAGATCTTATATGCTATAGTTAGAGCTTAAAAAGCAAAACTGAATGGCCCTTGCACTGAAAGACTTCCGATTTTCCGTCACATCAGCTCGACGACAACATTATAAACAAATATCTGATTATTTTAGATAAAAAATATGTCACAACTTTGTACGTGCCTTCGAAATTTGAGCGTTTCCGCAGATTTACCCCCTCCCCCCTTCAGTTCCTGATTGGGTTTCAATGGGACCACCTCTGAAATATACTCTTCCGAATAAAAAATAATTTTGAATATCGGCCCCAATTGAAGTAGATATCAGCGAACATATATTAAAAAAATGAGGATATTAAAACGAAGTCGAAGAAAATTTTGGAGGATATTTCACTATCTTGAAGGAGACGAAGCAAATTTGTTATAAGGAGTTTTTAAAGATTCTTTAGATAGATTTAAAGAAAGAAAAGATGAATGTAAACTAAAATAATTATAACGAAAGCTAGACCCTTAGCAGTACTAGAAAGGCATTAATTAATGATGAAGTAATTTTTGGGTAATTGTGACATAACATAAATAACAAAAGAACTGCAACAAAATAGGATATTTTTAATTAAGTGATAAAGCGCTTTTCGATAAACAACGCCCAGATGTTCAGTTCTAAAAATAACCGGATTTCGACGGAGATTGTAAAAGAAATAATCCTCAGAAGGCCAGCTCAATTATTCAATTTATATCAGCGTATTTCATGCAATATTGATCAACCGCGGCCCTGCCTCCTAAATAAGAAAAATCGATAAACTTTAACCCAAACAAACCGAAGAAAAACGCCGATAACCCGTCCGTATTATGACAGAAAAACTTACAAATAAATACGGGAATAAATCCAGTTTTATCTTTTTTCTTTCATGTTCTTATATTTATTTAGATATAGCAAAATAACGTATTATATACGTAGAATGAAAATATATGTTATAATTTAACTACAGAGAATTGTTTTGGGCTGAACATTCTCTGAAATATTATTTGATATTTGATACAATAACAAACAAGTGTGTGATGTTTGTTTGTTATGTTTTGGATTTTCCATTTCACCAAATAGTGTTGTTCTGAATTATACCTAGTGTCTATTGGCTGGCGTTAACGTCATAGAAGAAATTTGGTCATACTATAAGCCTTCTTACTTGCCTGATTGAGAGGATTGCTGATGTTATATAGAGGTAATCACCAATATAAATTAAAATTGAAAACATTTGTTATAGCGAAATAGTAAAAAATGTTTTAAATGTAAAAACTTAATTATCTAAAGAAAAGTTTGAAGGATTTGTTTATTTCACTAAATGTAAGGGTAAAAAATCTCCCTCTGAGATGATCTCCACGTTGGTCATTACAGCAGGTTTCAGGAATTCATACATTATTTGTAAAATTACAAATTAATATAGCAAATAATAAAAACTCTCAGAAAAAATAAACAAAACTACTAGAATAATGTTAAAATTCGTGTTGGGAACTATCAACTGTTTTAGTCGTTATTTTTGGTTCGACTGATTTTTAACATTCTGGCTGTCGTTCTAACCGCGACCTTGACAATAATATATGGAATTTAGGCTTATATAGATTTATAGGTAATAAATAAATAAATAAATAAATAATATATATATATATATATATATATATATATATATATATATATATATATATATATATATATATATATAGTTTTATAATATTTTTCAATATTGTTAATGTAATAGAGTAAAAAGATTGAATTTTGATTGTTTTTATGGCAATAATAGGTAATATTTCGATTAAACTCTCGATTTTTATTAAAACATAGTTTCGTTCAATAATAAATAAAGCATTTACTTTATTTTAAAAAGCTGTAGTAGTTATTTTGCGATAATTTTTCATTATGTTATAAATTAATTATTTTCATGATTAGGATATGTTTAATTTATATTTAGAATTTACGGTTATTGTACATCTTTAGATTTTAGATTTTGTTTAAGTTCCATTATATTGTCTATATTTATTATAGTATATTATTTGAAAATAGTAATTAACATATTAAAATACGATAAAACTTTTGTGGGGTATTATTGCATTCCATAGACAAATTCCGTTTCTTTTTACAGATCCACAGAACATTGAAATATAAAAATAATTCTACTTCGTTTAAAATAAAATTATTAATTGCATGTTAATAGTATTCAGTAATTATTTTTTCCTTTTCATTTTAAAAGTTAGTACGTGAAGGAATATGTATATCCGTCTCGCTCATACGACCGCTGGAAAATATATAAAGTAACATATAAAATTAACTGCTCCAAGCAATTATCTCCGTCCTTTGCTCTCCCACAATTTACACAGGAAAGGATTCGTACATCTTCATCTGACTTCACGAATGACTATCGACTGTTTCGACTGTTTTCAGTTGATAATTCCTAACGATAGTTAAATATTTTTGTATTGTGTATTGTGTGTATTTGTATTTTTTGTTTCAGGTTTTGTTTTTATCTATTAGGGATAATTTGGATTAGATAATACTTAACATAAGCTGATGAACGACTGTTTTGGGACTTAAGGCTATCGACTGGTGGGTGAATGACCTACTTAGAGATCATAGTAGAAAAAATCTATTATTACCTATTCTGATTACACCCTATATTCCCGGTTCTACACTTTGTTTTCTGGATAGTCGCAAACATTCACATTTACAAACTTTCAAGTTTTGATATTTTCAATTTGATGCCTTATAAAAATCACGGTAAACGAGGAACAGGAATAACTTTTATCTTGCGACAGTTAAATAAATATTAGATGCTTGTATGTATTCCGATCAGCTGTTGCTAAAAGTACGATGTGTCAATAAAACTGCTAAATAATCTAACCTAACTATTAAATTCTGTTTTTTGAATTCATCTATATAAGACACAGTGTTTAAGATCACATAGTATTATCGAGTTTAATTAATTGTGGAAAACCGCTGATCATGGAACGGACAAGATTGCATTATTTCTCTTGTTTGATTTAAAGAATTATTCTGCTAAATCTCATCAAAGAATTTTAGAAACTGTCTCTTCGCCATTATATTCCAAATATTGGTTATTGGTTCAACGATTTAAAAGTGGTAATTTTAATGTAAATGGAAAGAATGGCATGAAGAAACAAAAAAGTTCGAAGACAGTTAACTGTAAAACTTATTCGCCGAAAATCCAGCTACAATTCTCAAAGAAGTTTTAGATAGCTTAGCAGCTCATTAATTATTTTCAGACGACATTAATTGATAGAAAATGCCATTCCCAACAGCTACAACATCGCGAGTTCATTGCCTATGAGGCAATAAGGTTTTTTTTTGTGGCGTATTGTGACTGTGGATCTACTATGGCCATTTTAAGCGCAAAAAGTAATATGTTGGTCCAGGAGAGCTAATTACATTCACGCCGAAAAGGAATATTCGTGGCTATAAAGTCTTGCTGCGCATTATGGTGGGATCAGCAAGGGGTAATGTATTAGGAGTTACTAAAACCAAATGAAACTATTCCTACAGATGTCTACCTATCTGGAGTTTTCCGACAATATCAGTGTGTATTGGAATAAATTGAACGGCGTATTGCGTATTATTGCACAGAAGAAACAACAATAACAAGTAACAGGCACAAAGTCATCCTTTGACATCAAAATGCTAACACGTTGTAAGACAATGTTATAGCTAGAATTGGGAAGTTCTGCTGCATCAATTTATTCAGATCGATGCAGAATGAATGATTCGATCGCTGTTAAACCAACATGGTTGTTTCAATACGGTATCGCTATGTTGCCAGAAGAATGGGAAAATTGTAGAAAATGATGAAAATTCCTTTTATTAATATATATTGTTCCAATTCTTCTCAACAAGTGCCATTTTAAAATAAATAATACTAACTAATTATACTTGTCAGTTAAATATACTTAAACGATATTTATATTCAACATATTTGAAGTTGTTAGTGTTTTTGTTATTGGAGAAAAATACTACATACAAAACGAAACTTAATCCATTAGCAACTGTAATAAATAATAGTTACAGTTGTATATGTTTCAGCTTCTAAATTATATTACAAGAAAATATTAATCATTTTTAATAAGCAACTATATTAGAAAGTCAACATTTGGATTTTGGGTCTTGCTAAAAATAAAGGTGATGTATATCTGTAATTTTTACTAAAAAGTTCAATATGTTGCAAAATTTGATCTAATCATAAGAGGTTATATAAATAAGTCTAAGTGATTTCACTAAAAAGTTACTTTGAAAATGTTTAAGATTGAACAATCTCTTTATTAATATTTCTATTGGGTAATAACAGTTTATAAAAACATAAATTTCATCTGCTTTACAAAAGAAAACACAACAATTAACAAATGATTATCTAATTTGAATTACTAGTCAAAATACTGGTAATATTAATGATCTCATGAGTCGAATCATTAATAAAAATAATTATTTCTGATGTTACTAAAGCGAATAAGTTTAAAAAAAACTGATCGCAAATATTTTTAACATTTAATTAGTAATTTTTTAAATTATAATCTGTTGATCTTTATTTTAAAAGTATAATATGTAATACAAACTTACATCTCAGTGGTTGTATATAAAATAAAGTTAAGACAATAAAACAAAATTATATGGTCGCAAAATTGTTTTACATCATTGTGTTTAAATTGTATTTCGCGAGATTAAAAGTTAAAATTCGCAGACGTGAAATTTTATAACCCAAAGTTGGAATTGATTCCTAACTGGATAACAATAGTCAAATCGAAATCGGAACTACTTCTGGCAAGTTGTCAAACGTTTATTGCGAAAGTCCAGTTTCGGATAGACCATATTTTTAGGGATATGTATAAACAAAAGACTTACATTCTTTATGTCCCTACAACTTTATATCCGCTTTGACGTTAGATGCGCGTGCTAGACCCGAATCGATTTGATTTTCTATTTTCCTGTTCTGTTATGTCGTTCTTCGAATATCGCGAATAATATTGGACCAATTTTTGTTTTCGAAGACATGCGCGGTCCTTATTTTTGCAGCTGTCGCAATGACCAAAATATTATGTTTACGTGTTTAATACCGATTTCACAAAGTTAAATAGTAAATCTACACACATACTTTTAACTTACCTTTTAATCTGTATTGTAAAAAAAACACACACCCAAAATCACTTTCAACACAAGCGATCTTCCGTTAAACAACAATATGTTCTAGATTCTTATAAATAACCTCTAAACGGCTGCGTACCATACAAAATTCACTTCTCAACTGCCGCGGTGACCATGAATGATGGCAAAGCAGGTGGTGACGTCAGAATTTCATGGCTAACTATCATTTTATAGGATTATATTAATTTACCAGGCCCATTCGAAAAATTTGATTTACTTTTTTTAGGTTTACTTATCGAAAGTGGTAATTTACTATACAAAGTGATATTTATTTGTTAAATAATTTTAAGTACTCCACGTGATATATGTATTCTGTAGGAAGTTTTGAAGAAAATTATATGTTTTATGGAACGCAGGTGTATTTCAGAAGAAATATGGGGGTTGTAGTAATTTTCCTTCATATTTCTGGTCGTCTAGTTTATCACGTTGATGTGATGGCAGGGTCGTAACACTATTCAGCTACCGGCTGGATTAGAGGGATATATTAGGGTTATTTAAAGAAAGAACGATATCATTTTGTTTTGAAAAAAAGAAACATGAATTTCTATCAATTTTATTTATTGATATTAAAAAATAATTAACAGTACGTGTGTGTTACTCATTATTAAACTTAGTTAAATTTTGTAAATAATAAGTAAATCAAATTAAGTATAATGTTTAAATGTGTAGTTTGAATAATTTTACTTTAATTTTAAATTAAATACAGTAGACTCTTGATAACGAAAACTTTCAATAATAAAATTGCATTAATGTAAACACAAAATTCATACATTAATCAATTAAAGGAGAAGAAAATTGAAAATATTTTATTTCTAGATAAAAAATAATTATCGCTGTTAAAATATTTTGGTTTGTTATAAATAACTTATAACTTACGTTATGTTAATGCTGCTCCATTATATTTCAATTTTCTGTTTTGGTTCCAACTATTCAAAGGTTGTGTCTTGTTAAAGGTTGCGAATTTCAATAACAAAGAACGGCCTGTCCAATTGTAATGTGTCCTGAATTGTAAGATTTATTGGATTAAAACATTGCTCAAACTGACACAAAGTTTAGTTAAAAAACGACATAGAATTTGATAAAAACTGTTTTCAGTCATTTATATATTTTGGGAAATATCCAAAAAGGGAAAAGAGCAACCTCATAATTTGCGTGGCCATGTGTTTTTTGTGGCGAAGATTTTTCGTGGCTTATTATGAGTGCCGATAGAAAACTGATGTACTATCATAATGAAAATGATGGAGTTAGTAAGGCATGCAAGGAATTGAAAGACGTATTGTTGGTTAAAATTGTTGGACAAGAAATTGTCACAAGATGTTAATGTTATTATTGTTGCAGGTTGAATGTGGAGTTCTACCGCATCCAGTCTACTTGTTTGGATTGATGCAGCATAGCGTGTTTGGCAGATTTTTTTTAAATGTCGAAGAAGTGCGAAATTAGATCGTTGATTGGATCTGTGCCAAATCAAAATCCTTCTATCGATGCGGTATCATGTTAGATAGTTGTAGAAAGTCATGAAAATATCTTGATTAAAGACATCAAAAACATGTCATATTTTATGGAAATTTGGGTAGCCAGTGAAACAGCTGAAACAACCATTGTACTATAGCACCAAGTGTCCAAGGTAATCTTGACCTGAAATGTTATAACTGACAATATGAGTATATGTTATATATGAAATAGTTTTCATCGATTACTTCGGGAACATATTAACTATTTAGATTTTTTTAGTTATATGTAAATATGACTTATAGACAAAACAACATTCACAATGTTATTATTTGAATACAAAAATGCAAACAAATAAACAGACAGTCACATAAATGTTCAAATGTTTATCCCAAAAGCACATCAAAATTGTTCTTCTCTGATATAATTGTACAAATTTCATTGCTTTTTTAACGGTTTTAAAATGGTACATTATCGCATAGACAAGATGATGTTTGAGTCCTATCGGTCCTATCGAACATTCATTTTAGTAATAAAATTTCATCAATTGAATATTTTATTAATTGCCCAATCGTGTAACATATCCCGGTAATTTTATTGACGCTCATTGAAAGCTCCTATATAAAATCACAATTTGTTAGTGACTTTAATATTTGAGCGAGTAAATACCTTAAATATAAACCTGAGTGAATATATATATTTCTGATATCTGTGATTGAATTTAACTGTCAATAAATTTTAATGATAACATATTTTTCTAAAAATTGTTAATATATAGATTTTTTAGTATAAATAGGAAATAGTATCTTGTGTAAAGCAAAAACCAACGAATACTTCTCGAGTCATAAAATATGTATTCCAGTTTATTTACATTAGTTTACACAGTAGCAGAGTTTTGTTCTTTGGACTTTAGGTTAAGCAGTAGGTCCAGCCATTAAACAATTTAAGAGGCTGTGAATGTAAATAGATACATGAAACATAAATATAAATAGTAAATATGGAGTGTGAATATTTTAATTGTTAAAAAGTAATAACATTTTTCTGGGAATATAACTGTTTCAAAATATTACCACCACTAAAAATATACGACAAAAAATTGGTACTAAAAGTATATTTGTATTTAATAAAAACTCGTTTCGAATAAATTAGTAGTAATCTGGATACACGCCCCTGTTTTCTCAGTTTTGCCAGGCGTCAGACGTCGTCCTTTTCTAAGCTACCTGATCTTTTATATGTATATCTGACATGAATAAAATATGAGTATATGCAGACTAACAATTTTTTCGAAATTTCTCCATTTCCTATTTCGCTTACAACATCAAACGTATCATGCATCGATTTTTTTTAAGACGTGCCTAAATTGAAACTAGTACGGGTATTATAAACATTTATCTGAAAAATTTATGTATGAATATGTAATATATGAAAAAATAATTACTAAATATTTATTATTATAACTCTATAATAAGGGCTTACAATCTATAAAAGTATTATGAAAAACAACGTGCTTTGTTCTCTGTGTCAACAGGTGTCCTCAGGCAGAACAGGTCTCCAATTAATTTAGAGCTAATGAATCGATAAAGCAATACTATAAGGTGCTTATATGTTTTTTAATCAGTCAAACCTGTTGGTTAAAAATGAAAATTATCAATGTTAAGCAACTTAGCTAAACTATGGTAAAAGCGAGTTTTATTATTCTATATTTACTCCATTTTTTTAAATAAATTTAGCACAGACACAGATATGTGCCATTCAAGGAAATCATAAATCATTCCGAATATCTGTGGTACTTAGAATTTGATATCGTAGTTCGATATGTTAGATCTTTTAATTTTTAGGTCGTTCAAGTGTTTTTTAAAAAAGTTCGCAGATTATTCCAGTTTTCTCTATTTAATTATTATTTATTATTTATTAAATATCCGTTCATTATATTCTAATTATTATTTTATATGCTATTTATTAGCATTCATTTCCCATATTCTGTTTACTCTTTTCCATTTATTATTCTCCATTTATAATTCTCTAATTCTTATTTTATTCTTATTATTATCTATTCATTACGCTCTACTTATTTATTTATTTATCCATCCATCGTTATACATTTTATTCTACTCCATTGAATTATTTCATGGGATCGTCATATATTTCTCAGAATTCTTAAATTATGGCAAATCAAAGGTAATAGTTTTATGGTTGCAACTCTAAATATAAATTATAACTATTTTATAATCCAGAAACTAGCGTCAAAGTGGCTAAAGTTACTGATGCGTAGTTATGATCCATGGATAACTTGAAGTATACAAAAACGCCACCGAAAGTGGTGTATATGTATGCTGTATGATGGGTTCCGTTGGCTCTTGGTGGCAGCGTATCTAGCGTGTGGCTTTTGGCTTTTTGTATGCATTGCACGTCCATCATAGCTGAAGCTGGAAAAGTGGGTGCAGTAGTAACAGTACTGTACATTTATTTATTTATTTTGAGAATTTAGCTTAATTCTAGCGAAGCCTACTAACCTTAGTAAAAGCAGATCTCTCGCGTTACTTCCCTTGATATCTTGCACGCCATTATTGCTAATATTAGAACATAAGCTGATACG
Organism: Rhynchophorus ferrugineus; assembly: GCF_030347505.1. Taxonomy (NCBI): domain Eukaryota; kingdom Metazoa; phylum Arthropoda; class Insecta; order Coleoptera; family Curculionidae; genus Rhynchophorus; species Rhynchophorus ferrugineus. Next base: position 52,701,081 of record NW_027472580.1, read on the forward strand.
TCGTGCGTTACTTTCCCTTCGTACCGTGTCCACGTGTCATATTTCATACAAGCACAGTTTATCATTGCTATCAATTATCGCTATTATTGTTATTATTCATTATATTTTTTTTGGCTATATACATCCATTATATGTGGTTTATTGACTATTTGAAGCATACATAAGTGCCAACAAAGGTGGTTCCAGTCGGATCTTCGTGACAGTATATCTAGCATGCTTGCCTCTGGCTTTTTCCCTAGTACGCATTTCACGTTCATCATAGTCAGAGTTAGGAGAAGTGGGTGCACAATAGCAACAAATTTTTTTCTTTATTTACGCCTTTACATATTTACTTATTTATATATTGAACATTTAGCTTTACCCTAGCGAGTACTACTAATGCTAATGACAGGATCTCATTGTACGACCATTATTGTTGGTGTTAGGGTATAAGCTGGCACATCGTGCGTTATTTTCCCTTCATACCGTGTCCAGATATCATACTTCATCCTAGCAGAGTTTATGATTGCTATCAGTTACCGTTATTGTATGTTTTATAATGATTGTCCGTCAATTATCGACTACTATAGACTAAGATTACTGCTAACCATCTTGTTACTCTATCATTTTATTGCCTACTACTGTAATCGCTTTTATTGATATTATTAATACTATCCATTACCAGTATTTGTCGATATATTCATTTATCGATACTATAATTATCGATATTATTATAGCTGTCAGTATTTTGAGTGTTAGTAACGTTATATTTTAATTATATGACAATAGAAGTATCTATCTGCGTAATATTTCAATCATATTTTAACTTCTTTTGGAGCCCTTTCACTTGTCTGTATTGTTCAATCATGATTCACAGACTTGCGCTAACTTCAATTTGTCTTGATTGCTCATAGTTGACGATTTCAGCTAGACTCGTATGTAAATAATAAACATTGAACTGAGGCATAAACTGACGTGAATCAAGGCAATAGTTTTTCCATTGGTACTGTGACTGGGGAAAAAAATGATTTCACAGCAGCAATCTCAAACTCAAAAAGTCAAGGTCAATCTGAGGTCTAGGGTCAAACTATTGCACATAAAGAAGAAGGAGAAGTATGAAGGATATAGGACGATATAAAGATATAGGAAGATGAAGTGTTTAATGAGGTGAATTTATTGCTGAATATGTCTACCAACGTCAAACAAACGACGTGTTCTTGAAAAAAGGACTAGCTACAACTATTAACTGACGCACTTATCCCCGTGCGAGTTGCGATATAATATTTGCAGCACCTAGCGTGTTCACCAGACCTAGCGTCTTTTAATTGCAATTTCTTCAGATCGATCGTGACGATTCGATGATTGGATCGCTCCCAAAGTTAAATTGTTATTTCGACCGGTATTAACGTGATGTCGCCAGATCGGTCTTTTAAAGTGAAAATATGATTAGAATGCGTGCGAGTATATTATACATTATAATTAGAATGTACAATTTCTGAAAAGAATCTCTAAATATTTTCCTCAAGACATAAGGTAAAATAGGATTCAAATAGGATTAAAATGGGATAAAATAATATAATTTGTTATGTAGTCCATGAGTCATGTCCACTTTTGATATAATAGTATTAGCAAAGAATTGTGTTTAAATTTACAAAAGTAAGAGGGAGTAAAATAAGATTATTTTTTAATGGCCGTTAATAAGTCTCACAGCAAACTTATAATTTAAAGAATAGAAATTAATGTAACAATATATGATATTAAATTCGTAATCAATCGTTCTCTGGAGTATTGACCGTGGATATATATATTACTATTATCACCATCAGTAACCAATACACATTTTACTAGCTAGGTTTTGTTACATTGGGGATGGAAGAATATATTAGGTATACGAAGAATTAACTTGAGCAACTGTCGATGAGTGAAGTTGTCAACGACTGAATCTATATAGACGTGAAATTTAGATTACTCTACCGAATTTGGATTATTCAAATCGAATAAATGATACTAAAGATAACTTGGATCATGACTGAAACTATATGGCTAAGTTGATGTAGATTATTAATGGGAATTGTAAGCTGCTATCTACGTTTAGAACTCCAATCAAGTGCTAGTTAGGTAAACGTGATAATCAAGAAAATGTTTATTTTAAGATAACATTTGTTTACAAGGGTAAAAAAATGTAATATAAAATTTTATTTATAATTATATATATTATATATATTTTCAATAACAGGTCAATTGAAAAGTCCCCGGCCTACAGTAGTAAAACACAATTTTTTGGCAAAATTAATGTTTTTATTCAACATAATTCCCTTCAAGGGTGATACAATAATTATAGCGACCCTCCAAATATTCGATACCGTTTTTGTAGTACGATTTATCATTTGCTTCAAAGTAGGCCTCAGTTTCGGCGATCACCTCTTCATTCGACAAAAATTTCTTCCTAGCTAGCATTATTTTGAGATCTTTTGAGATTTGAGAACAGGAAATAGTCGCTGGGGACCAGATGAGGAGAATAGGGTGGATGAGGAAGCAATTCCAAGACTAATTCATGGATTTTTGTCATCGTTTTCATTGACTTGGTGACATGGTGCATTGTCTTGGTGAAGCAGTACTTTATTTTTCTTCAAATGCGGCCGTTTTTCGGCGATTTCGTCTTTCAAACGGCACAACAACGCTATGTCGCTGTTGATGGTATTTCCTTTTTCAAGCTAGTTAATGAAAATTATTCCGTACGTATCCCAAAATACAGACGCCATAATCTTGCAAGCCGACTGTTGCGTTTTCGCACGTGTACAATTTACTCGGATGACTGTCGATTGAACTGCGGAGTGAAATGATGGATCCATGTCTCATTATCATTGTCACATATCGACGCAAAAACTCGGGGTTATTACGTTTAATCATCTTCAAACACTGCTCTAAATCATCAACTCGTCGTTGTTTTTGCTCAAAAGTAAGCTTGCCCGACACCCACTGTGCACAAATCTTTCTCAAACCCAAATATTCGTGAATGATATGATGTACACGTTCAGTTGATATCTTTAAAGCATCTGCTATTTCATTCAATTTCAATTTACGGTAATTCAAAATCATTTTGTGGATTTTTTTAATGTTTTCGTCGGTAACAACCTCTTTTGGGCGCCCACTGCGTTGACCGTCTTCGATGCTCATTTTACCACGTCTAAACTTAGCATACCAATCTTTGATGGTTAATTTTCCTGGGGCAATGTCCGGAAACTCGGCATCAGGCCAAGTTTTTGCTTCAACTGTATCTTTTCCCTTCAAAAAGCAATATTTTATCAGCACGCGAAATTCCTTTTTATCCATTTTTTTGACAATAATAAAAGTTGCTTCACTCAAAATGCTATAATTCTCAAACTAGTGATCCGACAGCTGTCAAATTTATACACGAATCTTTTGAGGGTTAGGGCTAACTAACAAAAATGTGGATTTAATTCTAGTAGCGCCATCTATATGTGGGGCATGGGAATTTTCAATTGACCTGTTATAGACTAGGGCAGTTTTTTAAAGTATGTATGGTTGCTAATTCTAACAGTTGATAACTAAGGGACTACAATCCATCTTAGATGACCTTACGTTCTCCACTTAACTATGGAATACTTCTATGTGAATTAGCTCCTGAATCTTAACTGTGCAACGATCTAACACCAAACCTGTCTTAGAGTGTTTGCTATTTTATGCAATTTCAATTTATGGTCATTCAAAATCATTTTGTGGATTTTTAAAATGTTTTCGTCAGTAGCAACGACTTTTAGGAGTCCACTGTGTTCACCATCTTCGGTGCTCATTTCACCACGTCTAAACTTAGCATACCAATTCTTGGTAGTTGATTTTCCTGGGGCAGTGTCTTCAACTGTATTTTTTCCCTTCAAAAATCAATATTTTATCAACACGCGAAATTCTTATTTATCCATTTTTTCACAATATCAAGAGTTGCTTTACTCAAAATGCTATAATTCACAAACAAAGGATCCGGCAGCTGTCAAATTTATACACGAATCTATTGAGAGTTACAGCTAACTAAAGACAGATGGATTTAATTCTAGTAGTGCCATCTATGTGTCAGGCCGAAGACTTTTCAATTGACCTATTATTGTTGGCGAGTGCAGCATATCTATTAATTGCTATGTCTTTAAAATTAAATCAAATTTTTTTAAAAGTATAGTTACTGTTATAAATAGATGTGCGAATATATTGAACAGCCTGTAGATTATCTATCGTGTTTTCCGTGTTTCCATATGAGTGTGTTCTTTAAGAGGAGGTCCTTTTGTGGTTTTAACGTTTCAAAATTACACTACCATCTTCAGTTCTTTTTATATTTTCTTTTAGCACAAGTCCCAACTTTTTTCTTGAATACATTACTACATTAAGTTGTTTGTTCTAATTTTTATTTATATCCTTGTCTTGGCTGTTTTTATTTTGAATTCATTAAATTATTCAGAACTGAACAGCTTCAAGGATAAAGAAAAAAAAATCGCTAAATGGTCTGAAGTTAGTTTTTAACTTACTTTACTGATGTCTGTGCAAACTAAAGTTGCTTGGAGTACCAGTAGGTGTCAACTTTAGATATTTAGAGACATCGAAGACTCCTGGTCTGTAAATTTCTGATTTTTTTTAATTTCCAAGTTGCAGTGTTTAGGACAACCACTCCATAGTTTGTATAATATGGACATTTTGATAGGGATCATGCTAGACATGTTGTTACAACTTAAAACTATCCAAATGGAATAAGGACCAAGTAGTTTCGTTTTAGGCGAGAGGTGTTCATCTAATTACTACGCTACTGGTTATTCCATAAAATCCATCTAAGAGTGTTTAGTTAAAATTTTGAGTAGTCGAATGTTTACGATACAAATTTTAATTTACATAACTCACTGAAGTAAATATACGAATATCTAAAATATTTGAAACTGTATTAAATATATGAGAATTTCCGTATATTGAATCAAAATATATAAAGGGGAAATGTTGAACTTACAGAACTTAGTTATATATCGTTGCTGTTATTAATATTGTAAGGGGCGGCTTAAGCCAGACGGCATTGCTCTCGTTTGCGAAAAGGTAATTTGTGAAATAAAATAGGCTGGCCCCTTATTGTTTGGACACTTGCAATATTTTAGATGTGTGGTGTTTCAGAACTGTTTCCAGCACAAATTTCTTTATGTAACTCTTACCTAAATGGTCTGATATTAACGCCACCTGTAGCTGCGAAAAGGAAAAATATATCAAACCGCTAACAAGGGCTATGCTGCTTTGTTTCCGTTCTAATATTGAAACTTGTATTGGTTTTTATTTGTGGTTATTATTGCTCCAGTTTCAATCTGTAATAGAAAGTTTTCTTACGAATCTGTTGGAATTACGGTTCAAAAATCTTTAATAAGTGTAGGTAAACATTATTTTAAGATGTCTGTTATAAAGTAGCCTAGATTTATCGGTTTTCGTAATTTATCTATTATAAATGAATAATGTTTAATTCGTTCGTATAAAATCAAAAAGCTCTACATTTTTTTTTGTAGATTGTTTTGAAATTATTACACAAAGTGTCATTTGAATACGGAAAGGTTTTTACATACTTGATATAAATTTCAAACATCAAAGTTATAAAGGGCAAAACACAGTTTTAATTTTATTGGCATAATATTCAAGTGTCAAACTGTCACTCTGTTTAAAATTAAAACTAATGCCGCCGTGGTTTAGTTGATAAAGCTGTCTAGCAAACTGGAGGTCGTTACTTCGAATTTTTAGGCTATGCTTAATTTTTTAAAACTCTTTTTTTATTATTACGAAAGATAGCAGAGTAAAATTTTGTGATAGTTTTAGTTCATTTCTTAAATATTAGAATAAAAACGTTAAAATAAACAATACACATACAATTGTAATAAGTGATACTAATATCGAATTAATTCTGACTTCAAGATAAACTAAGAAACTACTGTCCGGAAATACTATGTACCAGGTCAATTGAAAAGTCTCCGGCCTGACACATAGATGGCGCTAGTAGAATTAAATCCATATGTCTTTTAGTGAGCCTTAACACTCAAAAGATGCGTGTATAAATTTAACAGCTATCAGATCATTAGTTTGCGAATTATAGCATTTTGAGTGAAATACCTTTTGTTATTGTGAAAAAAATGGACAAAAAAGAATTTCGCGTTTTGACAAAATGTTGCTTTTTGAAGGGAAAAAATAAAGTTGAAGCAAAAACTTGGCTTGAAGCCTATTTTCCAGACATTGCCCCAGGAAAATCAACCATCAACGATTGGTATGCTAAGTTTAGACGTAGTGAAATGAGCATCGAAGATGGTGTGGACGCCCAAAAGAGGTTGTTACCGACGAAAACATTTTAAAAATCTACAAAATGATTTAGAATGATCGCAAAATAAAATTGAATGACATAGCAGATACTCTAAAGATATTAACTGAATGTGTACATCATATCATGCACGAACATTTGGGTATGAAAATGTACTGTGTAAAGTTGGTGCCGCGCGAGCTCACCTTTGACTAAAAACAATGACGGGTTGATGATTCGGAGCAGTGCTTGAAGATGATCAAGCGTAATAAACAAGAGTTTTTGCGTCGATATTTGACAGTGGATGGTATCACATATCGAATGGTGAAATGACGTAACATGGCTCCATCATTTCACTCCGAAGTCCAATCGACAGTCATCCGAGTGGACTGCACACGATGAATCCGCTCCAAAGCGTGGGAAAAGGCAACAGTCGGCTGGCAAGCTTATGGCGTTTGTATTTTGGGATGCGCATGGAGTAATTTTCATTGACTACCTTGAGAAAGGAAGGACCATCAACAGCGACTATTACATAGCGTTATTGGACCGTTTGAAGGTTGAAATTGCCGAAAATGGCCGCATTTGAAGAAAAAGAAAGTGCTGCTTCACCAAGATAATGCACCGTGTCACAAGTCAGTGAATGAAGAGGTGATCGCCGGGACTGAGGCCTATTTTGAAGCAAAGGACAAATCGTACTACAAAAATGGTATTGTAATGTTGGAAGGTGGCTATAATCAGTGTATCACCATTAAGGGAATTATGTTGAATAAAAAACTAATTTTGTCAAAAAAATGTGTTTCACTATGGCAAGCCGGTGACTTTTTAATTGACCGGTTATTCGGCTTTGATATATGAAAACAGATTTAGTTATTATAATTTATAAATGATCTTTTCAACATATGAAGTTAATATTTTAAGACATAAAGTGTATATAAGCATAATTAGTTAGCTTATATACAGATTTAACACCATTTTTTATTAGTTAAACAGTAAAAATTAATCAAGTAGACAATTAATATAACGCAATTGTTTTAATAAGAGCCATAGTGGATTTTCATGTAACCAAGTAATTTTCATATATACAAAATGCGTACCTGAAAATTCGTTTAGACTTTCTCTGTTTCATTTAGTGCTGATACGTGATCGCAATTAATTATATATATATATATATATATATATATATATATATATATATATATATATATATATATATATATATATATATATATATATATATTGTTGGTTGTTAAAACTAAAAAATAACACTAAATTGGGTGGGACTTTTTCATGAATATTTGCATTCAGTTGGTCTAAAATATAATAGTTAAAATCTGGGTTTATTGTTCTACTAGCATAGAGATAAACATAAAGTAAAGCAACATTTTGAATGCCATCACTTTGATTAGTTGACAGGCAGAAGATCAAGTCAGAGTAGAACTTTTCATTTGTATAGCAGTTAGCTTTTGCAAATGCCATTACCGTCTGATAGCTTTTTTACTTTTTCTGGAATAATTTCTCTTTTAAATTGTGATTGTAATGTCAGTGGTTATCAACTTAATTTAAAATTTGGTGAGGTTATTGATGAAAATTATTAAAAACTTACTGAGAAAGGCGTATCATTCTGATACTCAAAAAAAAGTGTTGTTACGCCATGATGACACGGAACAATATGTCTCTAGTATGCACTTGCATAATACAGGGTGGAAGACTTTACGTTACACACCATAAACTGTTAATGTTTCCGAAGTGCTTTTTATTTACATTTGTCTTTTATAAATAATTTTCATTCTGAATTTTTGAACATATACAAGGTGTCTCAAAAGAAAATATATATTTATTGATTTGACTAAAAATCATAGATCGTCTATCCATAAAATGTCTTTAATTACATTCGCGATGTACACGCGTACAAATCCCTTAACACTCGGCTCGATGTTCTGTTTAAGCCGGCTTGATTGACATAGTGGTCTAGACGACAAGACGATCCTCCTACTGTTATGTTGGTCACTGGCCAGTCGGTAGGCTTAATACCGAGGACCGTGGTATGGAGTTCAATAGTAGGTTCAGTCCAGATCAACCCTCGATAATAAAAAGGATACTTTGAAAAATATATAGAAAAAGTGTTCGGCTAATTTACACGTCTGAAAATTAGCTTAATTCGAAAACAAGACGTTGATAAAAGTTGAAAAAACACAATTTCTTGGTTTACGGAACATTCGTCGGACGACATATATGTGGACACAATATATGTGATGCCTTGCATGAAGAATGCGGGTTTTTCCGCCTTTACAACATTGTTAGAAAACTCTGTCGACATTATTGAAATTTATTTTGATAGAAATTTTGTATTCCCGACACTTTAGTAACTGTAAGTCGAGTTATGAAAATTTTTTTCATAACCCTGGCATGTTTTTCGTTTCTCCTCCAACCTGCTGGCGTTACTATTCTATGTTGCTATTGCTGCTAATTGAACTCCCCGAAGTTTCTAGCTTTATCTTTCTTGTTTAAATTTCTATAAAACAGCTTTTCCACGTTTTGGAAACAGGTATTTTTGGTCAGGTTGCCTATTGCAAAAATAAATGCTAAACAAAACTCAAAAACTATTGCTATTGTTGGAAAATGTATATAAACTTAGTTGTCCAGCATACGGTTTTAGATTTAATATAGATTATGTATATTATCATTACTATCATTTATGATACATAGAAAATATAGAAAAGTAACAATTAGTTTCCGGCAAATAATTCGCCGATTTTAATCGAAATGATAAAAATATAAAAAAAATTAAAAGGATGTAGACGGGACAATCTTTTAAATCTATTGTGTATCAACTTATTTTTTTAAATACCTATCCAAATTTTCTATAAAACGAGAACTCATTAACCAAGAAATTTTTCGTAACATTTTTCTTTGGAATTAACATATTTGTAGGAGAAACTGGAAACTATATAACCGCTTCAGGAACTTATTTTCTTTAAAATTACAGCTTTTCGAACATAGCACACTGGACGTAAAAATCCACCCTAAGCTCGACTGAACACATATTGTATTCTTTTTCCACTGGAAAATAGAAGCAACTTAAAAGATTAGTTGCTTCAGTTAAAATTGGTGTCTTGGTATTTGTTAAGCTGACAGAACGTGATTTGTTGATTACTATTTATCTATTTTTATTTTGTGTAGAATATGTAAAGTTTCTGTTTGTTTTTTTAAATCTTACTGCAGCTACATTTTTACATCTTTGTTCTATAGAGGATGATTTTTCTTTTCCTCAAGGGAGTTGAAATGCAATCTGGTTATTTGAGGCAAAATAATTTCAGTTATATAATTGTTATGAATGGTCTAGTAAAAACTCGTTATTATCTAAGTTTTGAGTAGATAAGTTAAGTTTAAGTTTGTAGTATATTATATTTTTGGTAACCTTATTTAAAGAATGACCGGATGACTATTTTACTTAAATTTATCAATTGTTGAATATTATAGTAAGACTTATTTTTAACATTCTTATATGTGCAGAAAATATTTTAGTATCTAATAAACAAGGAATACTTGCATATAAAAATATTTTTATAGTCGCCCAACAGGCAGCGATTTCGATGAAAATCTAGGATTATGGTTTCTTTTTGTTTAGAAATAGATTCGTTAGGGTTTTATCTTCGAATACATTTTAAGCAGATTTTTAATGTTTTTGTTTGTTCGCCCATAAATGATTGATAAATAATGTTTGTAACAATCGAATCAAAATAAAAATATTAAATATAAATTAAAGTAATTTAATGTTCCACTGAGTATAATACACTTAAGCCAGAAACAGCTAGATGCTTTCTTTCACTGAATGGAGACGTCCTATTGTTTTCTATCTTACTTCGTATTTCTGTTTTAGCTGATTTCCTTTGATTTTGAACAACAAGCTACTTCACAAACATACTGTCATGGTGAATATCACGGAATAAACAAACTTATACATGCAATTTTCCAGGAATAATCCATGTATGTCGTAATCCAGTTTTGTTCGTACGAGCCACCTAGGGGTGCGCAGAGCGGGTTTATCAAAATATTATCTATATTAAACAGGTTAAGGAAATTGGTATTTGAATATACACATATTATGTATTTTAATTCAATTATCGATGTAGATTTTTTACTTTACAGTGTTTAAGACAATGCACAATTAGAAAAGTCATTAGTTGTCAGATTAGAGTTTTTATGTATTTGGAAAATGTTTTATATCAGAATTAATTGCTATTTAAATAAAACATATTATTAAAATTTATTTTATTTATTAATTTTCCTTTATTTAATTTTCCTCTATTGATATAAATATCTTTAATATTATGTTAAATTTTTCACTATAGTAAATAAAGACGATTGGCGGTCTCGGACGGTTTAGACGAACAAAACTTGACTACAACTTTATACAGGGAATATCGCATTCTAAGTCTGTGTTATTGCCTAAATCTATGCCCTTTACCGAATTTTTTTAAATGCTATTACTTCAATATGTTTAGAGGATGTTAAGCAAACAATTCCAAAAATGATAAATTTATTATTGTTAAACGAGTCACTCTCTGATATTATAATTGTGCTGTTATTATTAAATTATATAATGTTAAATTATATGGTGATATATTATAATTGAAAGTTGAGAAAGGAAAGACTCTAAAGTGTGCGACAACGTATGTTACAGCCTGTAAGTGATGAAAATAGCAAATAACGAAGCGGAGGAACAAAAATGTTGTGATATCAGATATTAGAGTTTAGGAGCTAAACGCCTTAATCATTACACAATAGAAGCAGTTGTCTACAATTATTCTACTATGTCTTATATGCTATATTAAGTGCTTAAAAAGCAGACTGAATGGTTTTTGCACAGAAGGGTTTCCGATATTCCATCACATCAGCTCAGCAATAACATACACAAATATTTGATTATTTTAGATAAAAGATATGTGAGAACTTTGTACGTGCCTTTGAAATTTGAGCGTTTCCTTGATTTTCCCCCTTCCCCCCAACAGATCCTCATTTGTTACAATAGGACCACCTGGGAAGTGCACTCTTTCGAATAGAAAAATAATTTTGGAAATCGGCCCACAATACGGAGAAATAGGCGAACATACATTAAAAAAATATACAACCAAACATAGAACCTCATCCTTTTTCGAAGTCGGTTAGAAATAGAACAGAAAGTGGCCTAGTGATCTGCCTATATATAAAAATAACCAACATTTTCTAACAATTTCACTAGGTGAAATAAATGTATAATGAACAACATCAGGATTTTTATGTCGTAGTTTTTCAGATCCAATTACAAATATACCAGCTGATTTTTAAAGAAAATAAAATATTACTCCAAGAATTATCTGAAAAACTGCGAAGGTTCTTATTAATTGGAAAACTTTTCTAACTTTTTTACTTGAACTTAACATCTTCCAAGGGAAACTTTCGCAAACTCTACGACCGCTGTAGGAGTTTATTTCCTTTAAAATTCAGGCTTCTTCGTTGTAACAGGCTCAACATAAAAATCTCCCATAAGCTCGATTATATACATATTGTTTCATCCTTTCCAGGTCGTTAGAAAATAGATCACATAATCTAACTAGAAAGAAATTTCTTTTAATTAATTTCATTCAGTTAATTTAACTTATAGTTAATATAATTGAATTAGAATAATATTAAGATTTAATTTCGGATTTAGTCTGAATTACTTAATTATAGCTAATTTTCTAGGCATAGCATATTTTAAAAATGACAAAAACTCATTTTGCAAACCACATATGTTACATTAGGTTACGATATTGTGTTAAATTTATATATAAGGTGTTTCAAACGAAAATTTATAATGGTGCAGCTTATTGTAAAGAGGTCATTCAGTTATTACTTTGGACGATTTGGAAAGAGGACGGTCAGCAGTTGTTATAGGAGTATATATGTTAAGAGCTCAGATTACCGTTAAATTTTTTTTCCATTATTCGCAATAAAAGAAGTGTAGGCAAATAAGGAAAACTAAACCACTAAAATGGATATAACTGATACTTTGATCTATATAGTCATTAGTGATAATGCCAGTAAAAAGCAAGATTTAAATTAGTAATAAACAATAAATTAATACGCAATAAGTCGGATCGCGTAAGGATATTATAAAGATCACCTAGATGTTGTCTTGTAAATTTTATCCAACAATAAAAATAGTCACTTCCTCAAATGTCATTGAATTACCTCCTCGCGTGCTCGCTGGTAGCTGTTTTGTCAGGTCTGTATTATTACTGTTAAATGGCATCCAATTCGATGACGTTTTTAAAATTTTGAAGTAAATCGTTGCTTTGATCAAGAAACCTTTGTAATTTTTGATAAACAGTTTTCTTCACTGGTATTATGAGCACAAGGCCTATCAATTTCCAGATCCGGATTTCCATAAAATAAGTTTATAAGAATGATCTCCATGTGGTAGTGGTAACAGCAGTATTAGTAAGTGTCAAATTTGGCTTACTCCCTGAAATTATTTAAAAGTTCGTTTAACTTTTATTTAAACTCGAAGTTTAACTAAAAACTTTTATGGTATAATACCTTGAAAGTTGACATGAAATTGTTTTGTAAAATACGCGTTGCGAAAAATGACGTCATTTGGAATCAACTATTATATTTTAAAATGTTGGCCAAGGAGAGGATATAATTATTTCACATCCCAGAAACTCATAAGTGTAATAGGGTGATGGTGAAATCAGCTGTCACAATTTTATTTTTCCACCAGTAAAATATACTCCGTAGATTCACCGCTGTATATCAGTGCTTTATAATATTGACAAACGATTGTTATTTCCCCAATTGTATTTTTGATTTGTTGACATCATAGTATATTTCCAGATCATATAGGTTTGTTGCTTGTTTCTAGATAAATGGGGCATTGTGTCTGCGAAATAATTCAGTCTCATTAAGTCATATTCGGAGTTGTTGTCTTTGATGTGCACACAAATGATTATATTCTACGCAATTGCGATATACCAATATGACTATTATCAGTTTTTGTCTCTCGCTGGTTATCAGTGCGGTAGCATGTGAGGTAGCTCGTCGTATATTTGATATTCTTCGATGACCTAAGTCAAGTCGTCTTCTCCTTGACATTGTTATTAATAAAAGTAAAGAAAGTTCACCGCCACTAAATTTTTGACTAAATAACAGACATAAAAAATATTAACAAAGTATGCTTTACCATAAACGGCCACTGCATATATCATATTCTTTGTCATTGTCATAGAGCAATAGAGATGCAACTCAATAGGGGACACTGGAGCAAAGTTTTGCTTTGCCCAACATCCAGAGGGCGCGTAATTGGACACTTAAGTAATTTGATTGGTTAATTTAAATCTCCATTATAGAAACCTGTAAGAAAAATGTTTCACTGTAAAGACATTTGACTGGCTCATTAGTAATGCTTGGTACGTGACAGCATTGACCTCATGTTTAATTGGCGAATGAAATTTAAATAAAAAACAGTTTTTTTCAGAAATAAATTTGTTAAATAAAATTCAATTAAATATAAATCTTATATATAAAAATGAATCGCAAAATGTGTTGGTAAGCGCATAACTCAACAACGCCTGGACCAATTTGGCCAAATCTTTTTTTAAAATGTTCGTTGAAGTTCAAGGATGGTTTCTGCGGCGAGAAAAATTAGAATTATTGCTGGAAAAACCCTAAAAATAGCCCTTTTATATATAAAAATGAATCGCAAAATGTGTTGGTAAGCGCATAACTCAACAACGTCTGGACCAATTTGGCCAAATCTTTTTTTTAAATGTTCGTTGAAGTTCAAGGATGGTTTTTACGGCAAGAAAAATTAGAATTATTGCTGGAAAAACCCTAAAAATAGCCCTTTTCTTTTTCCCATACAAATGATTTGTAACTAAAACGTAGTCAATTTGAGCTTTATTGCTATGGTATAAAGTTCATATTAAATTACAAGCACTCACTGTTGTCTAAGCAATGTAGGTGTGTTCCTAACGTCAAAGATCATATCTATCAAAACAATGTGCGTGTGTGCGTTGGAGCACAGAATACAGAGTTGGAGGAGTTTAATGTCGCGTTCCGAAACTCGCGTTTCTTTTGTATTAGTTTCGGCACGCGAGATAAAATGCATCAGTTTCCATGTCATTACATCAGTCAAACAAAAATCGCGTTACCAACAGTGTTTTATTATTTTTAATATCCAAATTTTAAATAAATAAAACAATTCGTACGGCTTAAAAGGATTTGAGTTCAAGTCATATCAAATTTAAAAAAAAAAAAAGTTGTCTGTTACAGATGACTTTTGACAGATGACAGATGAATTGTCAACTGATACACGAAACAAATTCGTATATCGTGTTTTGTGCAGAGTGTTTAGTTAGTTAGTGTTTGTTTAGTTCGTGATTAGTGAAAAAATAATTTATATTTGATATGCCTCCTATAAGACGAAGCAATTTAGGTAGAAGAACCAGAAATGCTATAAACCAAGCTAATTACCGATCTAATCGTACTGCACAAGAACGTGACGACGGAAATGAACGTGAAAGAATTCGGATATCACAAACGCGTGAAGCGCGAGCGCGACATTCAACTAATAATCGCGCAAGTTTGAATCGAGCTGCTTTCAGTTACGATGTGTCAATTGACTACAGTAACTACCAATGTTTGTTATTGGTTCTATGAACTTGGTTTGCTCACACTGTAAGGCATTAAAATACAAAAACGAAGCCAATGGATTGTGTTGCGCAAATGGTAAAGTGAAATTGATACCATTGGATCCACCACCAGAACCATTGTACTCATTGGTTTCAGGAATAGGAACAGATTCTATACACTTTTTGACACATATTCAACAATATAACAATTGCTTTCAAATGACTTCATTTGGGGCAACAAATGCAGTTCGGGAAAATTTTATGCCAACTTTCAAGGTATGTATTATAACAGTTACTCATAATTATTTTAGCGAACAAAATTTTCTGTCACCAAAGTTAAGATGTGTTACTAATCTTCAATTTACTTTTTACTTAATCAATTGATTATATTGATTATATTGTTTAAAACTGCCCTGGATCTGATGCCATCCGATAATCACAAAATTGTAATCAGAGCTGATAAAACACCTGCAGGTCAACATACAAGACGTTTTAATGCACCAACTATTGATGAAGTTGCTATCGTTGTAGTTGGAGAAAATTTGGAATCCCGTGATATTGTTTTACATCGTCGGAATGATCAATTACAACGTATAAAGGAAACACACCGCTCATATGATGCACTGCAATATCCCATTATATTTTGGCAAGGTGAAGATGGCTACGATTTATCAATAAAAATGATAAATCCCATTACAGGTAACTAAAATATTAGTTTAGCTATGGCTATAATATCTCAGTCACTATATTATGTATTTGAATGTTATTAAAACAAAATCTGTTTACAGGTTCTGAAACCAACAAAAAAGTCAGTTCAATGAACTATTATTCATACCGCCTAATGATTCGGGAAAATGAAGATAATCACATATTGAAATGTCGGCGATTATATCACAAATATGTTGTTGACATGTATGTTAAAATTGAAACGGAGAGATTAACATTCATCAGGTTGAATCAAACCAAACTCCGATCTGAAGAGTATATTCACCTTCGAGATGCGATTAATACTGATGGAAATGCACAGAATGTCGGTCGGATACATCGGAAGCAACAGCAACATACATCGGAAGCCCTCGGCATATGCACGAATATGCTCAAGATGCCATGTCGTATGTTCGTCATTATGGTACAGCAGATTTGTTCATCACATTTACATGCAATCCGCAATGGATAGAAATTAAGCAGGAGTTATTCCCTGGGCAATCACCCATTGATCGTCATGATATTACAGCCAGAGTCTTTAGACAAAAGTTGAAATCTTTAATGAATTTCGTCGTAAAACATAATGTGTTTGGTGAGACACGCTGCTGGATGTATTCTGTGGAGTGGCAGAAACGAGGATTGCCACATGCACACATTTTGATTTGGTTGGTTGAAAAGATAAGGCCAAATGAAGTTGAGACAGTGGTATCAGCTGAAATCCCTAATGTACAAGTAGATCCTGGATTGCATGAGGTAGTTATCAAAAACATGATACATGGTCCCTGTGGAACTCTTAATCAAAATTCACCGTGTATGATGGATGGTAAATGTTCAAAACGATATCCACGGACATTAATATCGGAAACAATTACTGGTAATGACGGTTATCCATTGTATCGTCGCAGATCGACAGCAGACAATGGAAAATCAACAATTGTCAAATTAAATCAACAAGATATTGAAATAGATAATCGTTGGATTGTTCCATATTCACCCATTTTATCAAAGACATTCAAAACACACATCAACGTTGAATCTTGCCATTCAGTGAAATCGATTAAATACATTTGCAAATATGTAACCAAAGGGAGTGATATGGCTGTGATTGGAATTGGTGCAGAGAATTCTAATGATGAAGTTACCCAATACCAAATGGGCCGCTATGTCAGTAGTAATGAAGCAGTTTGGCGAATATTTTCTTTTCCTATTCATGAGAGACACCCTTCTGTTGTTCACTTAGCTGTGCATTTAGAAAATGGACAAAGAGTGTATTTTACAGCACAGAACGCAGTACAAAGAGCTGCTCAGCCACCATCTACTACATTAACCAGTTTTTTTGAGACATACCAAAACGATGATTTCGCACAAACATTGCTATATTCTGAAATGCCAAAATATTATACCTGGAATCAATCCTCAAGGAGATTTATACGACGGAAACAAGGAAAACCAGTTCCAGGATATACAGATGTATATTCCACCGATGCGATTGGCCGGATTTATTCAGTACATCCAAGCAATGATGAATGTTTTTATTTACGACTGCTATTAGTCAATGTACGTGGCCCAACATCATTCCAACAGTTACGAACTGTTGATGGTGAATTGTGTGGATCCTACAGAGAAGCCTGTCAACGTTTGCAATTGCTTGAAAATGACGCTCATTGGGATCAAACTCTCAATGATGCTGTAATATCATCACACGCTCATCAAATACGAACATTGTTTTCTATAATCATATCTACATGCTTCCCATCAAAGCCAATTGATTTGTGGATGAAGTACAAAGATTATATGTGTGATGATATTTTGTATCAAATACGGAATAGAATGGGAAATCCAAATATACAAATCAGTGAAGAAATTTACAATGAAGCATTGATTTCAATTGAGGACATGTGCTTGATAATGTCAAACAAACTATTAATTCAATTAGGCCTGACCGCGCCCAATCGTCCAATGCATGACGCTTTTAACCAAGAGTTGCATCGAGAAAGACTGTATGATCTCAACGCTTTGAAAGAATTAATTCAAACAAATCTTCCACTGTTAAATGAACAACAGAAGTATGTATTTGAAACTCTTATGAAAGTAACAAATGATGAAACTGGAGGGATTTACTTCTTAGATGCACCTGGTGGTACAGGAAAAACTTTTTTGATTTCATTAATATTAGCAACAATTCGCTCACAAAATAAAATTGCACTTGCACTCGCTTCGTTGGGAATCGCAGCAACTTTGCTTGAAGGTGGTCGAACAGCCCATTCAGCACTAAAATTGCCATTAAATATGCAAAGCAATGAAACTCCAACCTGCAACGTTTCGAAGAACTCTGCAATGGCAAAGGTTTTGCAGCAATGTAAATTGATTGTTTGGGATGAATGCACGATGGCACATAAAAAATCTTTGGAGGCTTTAGACAGAACCTTAAAAGATCTACGTAGCAATAATAACCGATTTGGTGGTGCAATGATTTTATTAGCAGGAGATTTTCGTCAAACATTGCCAGTGATTCCACGATCAACGCCAGCTGATGAACTCAATGCATGTCTAAAGTCCTCCAATTTGTGGAAACATGTCAAAGTACTTCATTTAAGCAAGAATATGCGTGTCGAGTTGCAAAATGACCAATCTGGAAACATATTCTCTAAACAACTCATTGACATTGGTAATGGCAAATTTCCTATAAACATGTTGACTGGCTGCATTAACTTTCCTCAAAGTTTTTGTCAGTTAACTCGATCTAAAGTTGAACTTATTCAGAAGGTGTTTCCAGATGTTTCTCAAAATTACAGAAACCATGATTGGTTGAGCGAACGAGCTATACTGGCTGCAAAAAACATAGATGTAAATGAATTAAATTTCAAAATTCAAGAACAAATTACAGGCGAATTGAGGATATATAAATCAGTTGATTCGACTACTAATCAAAATGATGTAGTCAACTATCCACCGGAATTTTTAAACTCGCTGGATTTGCCAGGATTGCCACCTCACAATCTTCAATTAAAGGTTGGATCGGTGGTTATAATGTTGCGAAATATCAACCAACCGCGTCTTTGCAACGGTACACGGTTAGCGATAAAAAATTACTAAACAATGTGATAGAAGCAACTATACTCAAAGGAAAGTATAAAGGAGAAGATGTTCTCATACCGCGCATCCCAATGATTCCGACTGATGTGCCATTTGAGTTTAAACGACTACAGTTTCCAGTGCGGCTTGCTTTTGCTATGACTATAAACAAGTCCCAGGGGCAATCATTAAGTGTTTGTGGTATTAATCTAGAAAACCCATGTTTCTCACATGGTCAATTGTATGTTGCCTGTTCCCGTGTTGGAAAACCATCAGATTTGTTTATCTATGCGCCAGGTAATCAAACAAAAAACATCGTATACCACAAAGCACTACAATGATAATAATAATAATAATTATGATTCACATGATTAACAATAAAGCGATTACTTACTTTTCAATCCTTATATATGTTTTATTTAATTATTTTTTATTCACAACGCCCTATCACCAGGGTGATGGTTCTGTTCAGGAGAATTTTTTAAAATACGTAGGCACAAAAACTGCCACATTACAAATCTTTTTGACAGGACGAAGTCTGTCGGGTCAGCTAGTATAATATAAAAATAATTATATCTATAAGGTATAATTATATATGTATATATATACATATATATATATATATATATATATATATATATATATATATATATATATATATATATATATATAAAACCATAAGCAAAAACTTTGGTGTATTGCAAATCAAAATTATTATAATACATTATAAAATTATATAGTCTTTTTCCTTTTTCATATTTGTTTAGTGCCGTCAATTTAATCTATTATATATCTATTATGAGTTTAACCAAGACTATTTATACAGCACATCTTATTATTTGTAATATTCTATCTAGAAAATCATTATGTGGTTTACAATTAAAAGGTTTTGAATTTACACATTTTAAAAATATTTCGCAAAAATATGTTATATTATCGACGTAGAAATATCGCGGGAGAAAATAAGAGTTTAAAATTAAAAGAGCCCTCCTGAAAGTTTAATAAAACAATTTTCTGGGGCATAAGATATTGCCTTGATTTCATATATGAACATCTGGAATTGAAGTTATATAGTCATCCCCCTCTAATATAGAATGTAAATTATTTAAAGAGCCCTCATGTTCATCCTCTTCACAATTTCCTAAAGGCCAATAAGATGAAAAAAATTAACTTATGTTAAGCGCTTCAAATGATTTCTAAAACATATTAGCCGAGGATATATATTCCTGAATCCATTAGCTAGATCCAAAAAAATATCTTGGTTAAATAGTCTTAAGCCAATACATTTATATGGATAATTACACTTTTTTCTTTAATGAAACGAAGCCCTCAAAGCCTCAAACAAATTTGTTCTTATTTGGGCAATAAATTTTACACCAAAATTCTTCGTGTATTGAATATCGGTTAATCTTCTCTTAATAGATTTGCATTCAGGAGCTATTATTTTGTTGGAGTTGCAAATATTGATTCAAGAAGAAAAGTATATAGCCATTCGTATAAAATTAAAAAAATAAATATTTGATATTTGTTTATATATATATATAAATATATATATATATATATATATATATATATATATATATATATATATATTTATATGAATAAACTTAAAACATGCTGTAACGATCATAAATTTCTTTGATATTTAATCCAATCGATTAGGGATTTTTAACATTATCAACCATTGTTTAATGACACTTCCTAGATCGATAATTCACATTAGTTTTTATACTAGTGACTTATATATAATAATGAGCTAATAATTCAAACGCACTATTCAACTATAACTAACGTAACATAGAAACGAAGTGAGCGAATCAGATCCCGTCGCGGCTTATATCGTAGCGATTAAAGCCAGTAATAAGTTAAACGTAGCGACATCTAGATGTTGGATGTCGTGAAACATTTCCCCAAAATTTCCTATAAAGTTAAATCTCTATTTCTCTATGGTCATTGTTTACTCGGTCGCAATTAGAATTCGATTTGAAATTACATTTAGCACTTAGTTACCATATTTGTTATTATTTTGTTATTGTTACATATATGTTATTATAATTCACCTGATATTCATGTTATTGAATACACGTACCTATCAAAAAATATCTACATTTTTATGAAATCGCCATAAATGTACTAAATGGTTAGTGCCGAGATATTATCTTCATTGTTTAATACATTATATATTCTTATATAGCCGGTAGATTTAATTAGTATTCAACAGTTTTAGTCATAAAATAAGTTTTGGAACGCATCCATAAATATTTGACATCCACCGATCTCCGATGATGTCGATATCCAATGTCGATCCTTTGAAACAGTGACACTTTTAATGGGAAAACAAATTTCTTGTTCGCAAATTTGCAAGTTATTAACGGATACAATATATAATTTTTAATATATCAAGTATCATTAATAATTGTCTGAAATATAACCAGCTTGTTAAAAACATTTTGCGACAACAATTTAATAAGATAAGTGTAAATTGATATTTAATGATCGATATGTTACATTAAAATGATTCGCCCGAAGTCTTATGCGTCCTTTTATTTCTATATGTTCTACTTTTATATTCTACCTTCCACTTGTAAATATATCAAAATAATGATATGTATTAATGTGCCTCTAAGAATATAATAATATTATTACAGTTACCTGAAAAAGTGTAACAGCTCTCGTTAATTGCAAAACTTTCTTTCGTTTCTTCAACTCTGTTTCAGCCTTTTTTTCTCGGGCCCAACCTATACTTGGAGAAACTTTTGAAATTCTTCCGACCGCTACAGGAATTTATTTTCTTTAAAATTAAATCTCTTTAGTCGTAACGACGACCCCACGTGAAAATCTACTTTAAGCCAAACAGAAAACATATTTTCATGGTTTTCTTGGACCTTTGTGGTGAATAGAAGCAACTTATGGGATTAGTTGTTTTAGCTGAAATTGGTTTTGCCTTTATTAATGTATGGGTTCGTTTGGTATTGCAAACAAAATTGGTTGGTTTGATTGTTCGCAATAAATTTGTTATCATATTGTATATTTTTATGTTTGTTAGTTCAGGTGCTTCAATATGTTCTAATATGTGATTAATATCAGTTTATTTATTAATATTATATTCATATTAAGTTAATATCATACTAATAATTCAGCATCAAAACATTTGCGGCATTAGTTGTTGTTGACAGTTGTTGTTGCCGTTGAATGGTTTCTGAAATAAAAAGTAAACATATTATGTGCTTATTCAAATAAAGAACTAATTTCTTTTTAAAATAATTCCACTTTCATTCCAAAACTATTTCATGTTAGGGTAATGAGTGGAGACTTATTGATCGGCAGCATGAGCACAAGCGATACTCCTGTGAATACTCTTTTAACATAAACGACGCTATGCCTGGACGCCTCACAGTTCACAGTTGTTTTAAAAACCTCTAGAATCGGCGCCAAACGATACCTTTTATGGTTTTCTTCAGATAATTTTCTTGATAATTTTAAATGATTTACACTATGTAGCTTATGCCAGGTTCCATTGGGACAACGCCTCCAATGTTTTTTATGTGTTATGTGTTAAGATATTAAATGACGTCAAGAAAGTGTTATTTAAAGTCTATTTTACTTTTTTTACTCGATTGAAAAAATAATGCTGTTGAACAATAACTTTTTACTAACGATAGTGTCTTAGTAAAGAGATGAGTAATAAATATATATTGGGGTATCAGTGGACCCTATAGACTTTGTTTTCTCCGAATATGCGTCCAAAAATTCAAATTGGCCTAAATATATGAATCTATTCAGGAAAAGGAAAAATTATATAATATGATATGTAGATATTATATCATACAACAATTACGGTCCAAGGTTACTTAAATGATGAACGAGGAAGATGGTTAGTAAGATAAAACAGTTTTTAAAGTAAATTAATATTTCTTGTTTTGTAAATCCTATTACATTATAAAACTGGCACAGTCACTAGGATTCCCGGGAGATTATAAGGCTGTACTCTTTTCAATTAATTGAATTAACCAGAATAAAATTAATTATAAAGGAAAGAAAACTGGTTGACATTAGATTTGCAATCGTCCCGCGATTACTCGAAGCATTCTTCGGTGTAGTTAAGTGAAGTTCGGGCAAAAATATTGCAGCTGAAATTGTCAGGCGACAGAAGGTGGATTTAAGGTGCTCAAAAGACATAAACTATTCCAAGTAAGAAATATTCAAGCTTTGAAAAACAACTCTAGTCCGTAAATTTCCGGTATATGCAATAAAGTTCAAGGTGTAAGGCAACCAAAGTAAAGTTACTATGAACTAACATAGTCAATTGGATCTTGGACAGAAGTTTGCAGTTCAGGGTGAACTGCGACCAAAAGTGGATTGCAGTAGCTCAGTTTCTTAGCCGTAGACTATTGGAATCTGAAGTCACTAAACTTTGATAAATAATTGTGTAGAGGGATGTTATGGAAATTTGGATAAAATAATTTTGAAAATCTTTAAAGGTAAACTGGCGGACGAATTTACAATCGATATTCTAAAAGAGTTTTACAAAAACTATAAGCTGCCCCGAGCCCATATCCTTTCCTTGATTAAGACACTTCTTAAAGTAAATTAATAGTTTTTGTTTTCTAAACCCTTTCACATTACGTAACTTAGATGCCATATATATGCCTCGTTAGACTTTTTTGGTTAATATTTATATGATATTCATCTTCGTCTTCTCAAAATATCAATGTACAATGTAAACCATTTTATATATGATTCATTCATAAATATCGACGTTCAAATGCATCATCGATTATGGTATAATAACTCCAACATCATTAACGGTTGTTGTACTGTGTCAGCACGCGTGCTGTCCAGATAGTAGGTTGTTGCTGTCGTGACTTATTATATATTTATCGTTCTGTAATCTATTTGAAGCGCTATTAAACAACCGGACGAATTGATTGTGAGTTCGCAGAAATGATTCTAAAGTAGCCAGCATTTGTCGTTGCTCCATCTATTCGGCAATGGATGCACTTTTATCGTCATCCGATATTGAGACTAAATGACTATTTCGATTTTAAACCTTGACTGGACATTGCAGTCATACCTTAATCTAGACGATTTTTGTTGTTCAAAATGATGTCATTTAAAGAATTGAGAATTGAATAATGAATTTTACGGAAAACCATTTTCATTGAGGTATTGTGTGGAATTCGTTCGAGTTCGAGTTTGTAATTGTGATAAACATATAGTATTTGTTTATTCACATATTACTTAATAAATCTATCCACCCACCAAGCTTATTGGGAGTATCTACTTCACAACCAATACGCTGCTGTTGGTCTCGCAGGACTTCGATGTTCTTCATTAAATCTCATCACAGTTGGCGGTCGGTCACAACTTTTCTAGCCTTGGATAATCTTAGTCTCCTATTTTCATATTGCCTTATATGATTTCGATCCATGTCTTTTTCGGATCTGTATTCTGTATCTTTCATCCAAAAGATTGATTTCGTCACAGAAGTGTGTGAGGAATTCGTCCAGTTTTCATTCGATAGACATGTTCTAACCGGTGTTACCTGCGTCTCTGAATTTGTTCCTCATTTGTACATTGATTGTCATATCTTAAAGGAATGGCTTAATTTCTAATATGATCTCGGAGAAAAAAAATTATTTGTCTTAAGCATTGCATTCGAGAGACTCCAACAAAGAGCCACACAGGATTGCCAAGATAAGAGTTCGAATGAGGCGGATTTTAATATTGATTGAAATATTTCCTTTCTTCTAAATGTACTACCTTAGAGAAGCAAATGTTCCTATAGCCTATATATTACCCTATATATTACAGGTACAACCATATGGTTCTAGAGAGCGAACTATATCATGAAGTGTCACAAAGCGAAATGTATTAGCGAATATAGCACTATCAAGAGTAACTATGAGTTCGGTCAAGCATTTTGTAGGGCCTTTTGAACATCATGTGTGTTTTTAATTTTTTTTCGCATTATTGCATCCACTACTATGTTAAAAAGGAGTGGAAAGACGACATCTTGACGATCACCGTTTCAAAGCTTAATATATAGTATTATAGTAGTTATAGATTCTATAACATGAACAATAATATAATACAATATTTTTAAAATTATATAATATTCTACAATGCTATTATATGACATGTTATTATGCTATTAACAATGCAATTGTTATTGAAGAAAAAATTAAATATTGATTAATGTAAATTTAAGTGTGTTGTAAAATAATAATACGGACAAAATATACGGTAATGATACCATATATTTTGTCAGGTAACAACTAATAGAATCATAATGTATTACGAAATATTTAATATATTTTTAACTGCAAAATTACACTTATGATTACCTCTGTAAAAGTATTAATTGCATTAGGCAAATAATAGTTCTAATCATATATTAAGCGCTTAATATACCTATATGCAATACATTTACCTCGATATGACCGAGTTGTAGTTGATTGATTATTTTATTGCATAATTCATTTTTCAATAGAAGAAAATTTATTTATAATAGACAACAATGCGCTATATTATGACCAAGATAATATATATGTAATTATTGATCCATATACAATGGACACTTACATAGCGACCAGGTTAGAGTTTTATTTTTATATAAATGGTGTAATGTTATATAAATGAGTAATTGGTTTATGTCTAATTCAAATAATGGAGAATATATAATATGTTCGTTTACTTCTTGGTGACACTAATGTAATTGAATGTCTTAAATAACACATGCACACCTTATTGTTTTATATGAAAATATTTACGGTAATATACAAAATAAATATGTCTTAACATATATCAAATAAAATTTTGGAGGCAAATGACATTAAATATTTATTTTAATTTAATTAAGATTTATTCCGCGTTTGGGATGTCTTCAGGGATGATCTCAAATTGGTAATTTGCCACTAGATAGTTTTATTAACGGTGACAATGAGCCACGTTAAGAAGTAGACTCAGTGTAAATAAACACAAATTGTTAAAAATAGACTATGTAATAGATAGAAATATATATTAAAAAATATACCCTCGAAATATTTTAATGGTGTATGATTATATTCTAAGAAATTCTTCTATAAACTGCAAAAAAAATCTAGTTAAAATAAGTACGGAAATTGAGCTTTATAACTAACTATAATTAGTGTTCAAAAACTGTAAATGTGTATTTCTAAATTATTTTAGAGCTTTTTATTATTTTATTATTTAAATGCGACAGATAATCACATTCAGATAATGAGAATATACAAATTAATTCAAATATGATTGTGAAACTAATGAAATTACATAATTATACACATAAAATTAAAATATGTAAATTAGTTCTATATAGAAAACTATCTATTATATATACTTGATACTGTGGTTTGATTAAAATAAAACAAAATTAAAACATTCTGTATTAAAACCATATTAAAGTAATATAATAACACTAATAATAAATTATCCCTTAGATGTTAAAATAATGAATGAAAGCAATAATAGTTCAATGCAATTATGATTATTATTATATTAATAATTATTATATTAATAATTATTATATTGAGATATGCAGTTCATTGCTTCAGATGTATCAGTCTTTGGTGAATCTATACTCAGATCACTTTATACTACGCTTGAAAACTTCAAGATGTCTTCCCTAAATAATAGTCAGCATTTCACCAAATATTCTGAATATAAATTATGTCTAAATTATATATAAATAACTATTTCATTTTGATTGTTAACTTTCCATTTCTGATAAAGCGACGGACCAGTGTACTTCGAAAATAGTACCAACACTTTGAAAATATCTACTATTATATGGATAGAAAACAAAGGTGTCGGCAAAATTATTGGTAAGTATAAAATATTTTTATATTGTAGAAGCAACAAATAATAACATTTTATTTTTATAGAAAAACATGGAAATACTACCAGTGTGCTGCAGCAGCATACCGGATGACGTATTATTATCACGAGGAGAACTGAGGGTAACAAAACATTTGCTAAAATATAATATACCATTGTATTATTACATCAACAAACTGTTAAAGCATCATCAAGTAGATAAGTTCCTTATATCTCCCTGTAGGAGCAGAAGAATAATTCAAAATCATCATAATGGGACGGCATAAATTTAATAAAATATATATAAATCCTGCAGATCTACGTATTATATATATTTATGCTAATTAAATGCAAACTATGTTGAAATAAAAATATGTTTCATCTAATCAAAGAGCTGTTAATTTATACTACGGTTCCCTACATAAAATAATTTCTTCATTTAATACATTTTTTGTATAGTTTATTTATTTATTTATATGATAAATATGGAGAGTAATCATTAAATTACATGGGTGGAAAGAGTTGATAGTTCAGTTCAAAGGGCAGGGGTCCAAAGGCAGATTCCTTACGATATACATGTATCATGATGTAGGACTTTTTTATCTCTTAATTTTTCGATTATGCGAACTTATCATAGCAAGAACACTAATTAGATATTATGATTTTATAGTATTAGTCTTATTGTTGAAATATCTAATTCCATCCAATCAAAAAGGCAATATTCGGTCAGTAAATGTCAATTGGGTCAGCTAGTAATTTTATATTCCAAAAATTTATAAAAATGAAAAATATTCTGGACTATTGTTTTAGCATTAACTAATTATCCCGGGACTTACTCAAACTCACCTACAAAAGTTTCATTTATATTCGTCTAGCTCAAAGGTATGGAAGAATACACGTACATATTAATCGACTACAATATATATAAACTTGCTCTGCAACATAGAGTAATAGAGACGTAACTCAATAGGATATTCTGGCGCAAAGTTTTGCTTTGTCCAACATCCAGAGTGCGCCATAATTGGCCGTTCAAGTAATTTGATCGGTCAAATTAAATCTCCATTATAGGCATCTGTAAGAGAAATATTTTACTGTGAAGACCTTTGATTGGCTCTTTAGTAATGTTTGGCACGTGACAGCCTTGACGTCATGTTTAATTGACCAATGAAATTTAAATAAAAAACAATGTTTTTCTGAAATAAATTTATCCGTCCGTCTTTTTCCTTTTTTACATTTATTTAGTGCCATCAATTTAATAGAATCTATCAGAGTTCTGTCTTATTGTTTTGGTATACTGAAAGCAAACTTTTAATATTCCCCTGTTAAAATTCTGTTCACCTGTTTTACTTAAAAGTATATAGCGCAACTTGTTATATATATGCAATATTTTATCTGAAACATCATTATCGAATGTACAATTGAAGTTTTTTAAATTTACTTTTTCTTAGAAACATATGAGAAAAATCTTATATTATCGACGTGGAAAAATTGCTGAATAAAACAAAAGAGGCAGCTCAAAGACCTACTGACAGTATTTTCATTTCATCCCCAGTTATTATAGAATGTAAATATTTAGAGCTATCATGTTCATCCTCTTCACAATTATCTAAAGGCGAATGAGATGACAATAATTAACTTATGTTTAGCGCTTCAAATGATTTTTAAAATATACTAGCCGAGGATGTATATTCCTGAACTCTGGAGCTAGATCCAAAACAAACTAACTTGGTTAACTAGCCTTAAGAAAATATATTTATTAAAAAAATGGCACTTAATTTTCTTTAATGAAATGAACCCCTAAAGGCAGTTATTAAATTAATGACACATTAACAAATTTGTTCTTACTTGGGTAATAAAATTTACACCATAATTCCTCGTGTATTGAATATCAGTTAATCCTCTTTTAATAGATTTGCATTCATAAGCCATTATTTTATTTGAGCTGCAACTATTGATCCAAGAAGAAAAAATATATAGCCATTTGCATAGCGTTTTTCGGAAGGGTATTAATTTCTAAAATAAAAAAAATAAGTATTTGATATTTACACATATGAATAAACTTACTCCAACCTACAACAACAAAATATACTGCAACTATCATACATTTTCTTTGATACTTAATTCAATCGATTTGGGATTTTTAGCATTATCAACCATATTTTAATGACAGCCAAATACTTCTTCGAATGAAAGCGATTCTGAATTTCTTTACTATCTGCACATCCAGGTGCACAACACTTCCTAATTAACTTTTTGTACTACCAACTTATATATACTAATGAACTAATAATTTAATCTCTAAATGCACTACTTCATATGTCAGCCATACTCAAAAAGGCGCTCAGAGTGGCCAAGTGAGCCAATCAGATCCCGTCGGGGCTTATAGCGTACCGATTAAAGCAAGTAATAAGTTAAAAATAGCGACATCTAGATGTTGGACGTCGCGAAACATTTCTTCAAAATTTCCTATGAAGTTAAATCTCTATTTCTCTATGCTATGCGATTTGCTTTGACCATCTGCATTTGTTTCGGTTTGATACTCAACTCTTTATTTCTCTGAGATATCTGAAAATCACTTTTTCTTAGATAAAAAAAGGGGGATTATTGAAAATTCTTTCTTTAAAATTAAAGTGGCTTTCAATTCAGAAACTTCGACGCAATAAAAACCCACCTTAATCTTAAAAGAACACATATTGGTCGAAATGCATACTACGTTTTTCTGTCCCGCTTGAGGTAGAAAATAAAAGCCGGAGCTCGAAAAGTTTCAGCTGATTTTATTGTTTTTGCTGCCAGCAATCTTGATATTTTGTTTACGGTTTTGCGATAGATTGCGGCTTACCCTTCTCTGCGTCGAGATCTTTTTACTGTAACCTAAAGTTATATTTTAACAAAGAGGTTGGCATTTTTTGTGGTTTTATGTTAAAATAAAAGACATATCTGTACGTTTATTTGAAAGAACACGTAAAGCATGGCAAATAATAATATCGGATCTATTTAAGGATCGTTGTCTTTAGCCTTGTCTTGTCTCTATTTATATGTTCATTGTTAATTTAGTCCCTACTTTTATTTAATATTATTTTGATTCTAGTTATGGCCAATTCATTAATAAATTATTTCGTTATACTACAATTGTTTTATTTAGTTACTTCTATTATTTACTAGATCGTAATAGATTATAAAATGTTTTCCCTAGATGTAGAGTAAAAACACTCAATACTAAAGACATATGGTTCTCTATTTGGCATATTTTGAGCACTTATTCACTTTAAAAGCGCATATGTTCCTTTAATTTTTTTTATTATTTAATTAATATATTATTACTACTCGTTTCCCTCTAACCTACAATTTGTCTTTATGATGACTTAAATCTATGTATATAACTAGGAGGACCCATCGGCCCTATCTCAGTCTCTGGTGAAATAATGTTTATACATATCACTGCTGAATTTTTTAATATATGCACTCACTACACAACACTACACAAGATAAGATGGTTTGATTCTTTTGTGTCTGTGTTCTGTTTTGGTGGTATCCAATATTTGCAACACTTCAATATTTGTGTGAGAATGGAGTCTTTCCTCGTGCCCCCTTGCAATTCTATTGATTTCTTAATTGACTGTGGGTATCTGAAGGTCTCGATGAAGGCAATCGGTCCTATAGTATTTGGGTGCACCCACAATTATGTACTGATAATTGTGATTTTCTTCCAATTAGCCAGTACATTTTCCTATATTTCAATTCCAGTTCTTTTCTTTTCTTCTTTAAATGTTCCTTCCAGCGAAGTTTTCATCGAGAAGAATCATCGAGATTCATTCAGAGATATTTAGCGTTGTTGCTATATGCAATGATAGTATTATTTAATGTTATGGGTGCTTGTACGGTTTGTTTATAGGTGAACTGCACATGTACAGATTTACTTTCATTAATTTTTATTTTCCAAGCTTGTGTCCAGTTATTTATATTGTCACTTGCCTGTTGTAATTTTCGTGACGCTTCTTCACTATTGGCCCCGACAGCTATAATCGCAGTATATTAAGCAAATGTAGTCATCGTAATATTTTCCGTTTGTGGTATATCACAAGTGTAGAGTAGATAAAGCATTGGTCACAGTACACTTCTTTGAGACACACCTGCTTTAGCTTCTTTAATTGTAGGGTAAGCTTCTTCTTATTTAACTCTAAATATTCTGGTTGTAATGTGTGATTTTAATAGTTCGATGTGTTATTTTGGTAGCATTTTCTGTAATTTATGAATAAGGCCTTTATGCCAAACCTTATCAAAAGCTTGTGGTACATCTAAAAATATAGCTGAGCATACTTTTTTACTTTCGTAGCCTTTTTCAATAACATCTGTTATTCTGGGGACCTGGTCAATTCTTGAGTGCTGTTTAAGAAGCCCAAACTGGGCTTTTAAATTAATATTAATTAAAACTAGTGATCGCCCTTTCGTTAATCATGTTACTTAAATATATAATATTTTTTACTTAAATATATAAATATATGAATTATAAAAGATAATAAAAAACTCAGAATTATGAAGGTAAAGAATAATTTCTTTACCTACATTTTTAAATAAAATTTCATCGTTATTTATTTATTTATTTATTCCTCTATTCACGCTATAAAAGAGTAGCTGTTATATTATTTTCTATTTTGTAAAAAAACTCACCAGCAAATGAGAAATTGAAACATTCCTATTAACTTTTGATACACAAATTAATGTATTTATTACCTGCAATTTTAGGTTACGGCTTTATTACAATTTGCTTTTACTAATGAAATTTGAATTTAGTTAAAAATGTATACCAATAAAATATAGAGAAAAATATTAATACATTTTACAATTCCATCTAATACAATGATCTGCCTCCAGAATCTTATCAATTACTACTAGTTTTTAAGCAAGAACAATTTCTCTTAGCTGTTCTGAGTCACCAGGTATCAAGTTAATTGAAATTTTTAAAATTAAAAATGGTTGGATTGATGTTTATTTTATGAATATGAAAAAGCTGCTTGCGAACATCTAAATACCTTGTACCGAATTTTTCTTTCATAACTGAATATAACAGGTCAATTGAAAAGTTCCTGACCTACTATAGTAAAACACATTTTTTTGGCAAAATTAGTTTTTTTTATTCAACGTAATTCCCTTCAAGGGTGATACACTGATTATAGCGACTCTCCAACTTTTCGATACCATTTTTGTAGTACTATTTGTTCTTTGCTTCAAAATAGGCCTCAGTTTCGGCGATCACCTCTTCGTTCGACGAAAATTTCTTCCCAGCGAGCATTATTTTGAGATCTGAGAACTGGAAATAGTCGCTGGAGGCCAGATATGGAGAATACGGTGGATGAGGAAGCCCAATTCATCGATTTTTTTAATCGTTTTTACTAACTTGTGACATGGTGCATTGGTTTGGTGAAGCAGCACTTTCTTTTTCTTCAAATTTAATTTTTCCGCGATTTCGTCGTTCAAACGGCCCACCCACTAACACTATGTAATAGTAGCTATTGTGGTCCTTTATTTTTCAATGTAGTCAATGAAAATTATTCCATACGCATCTCAAAATACAGACGCCATAACCTTACTAGCCGACTGTTGCATTTTCCCACGCTTTGGAGCGGGTTCATGGCGTACAGTATACTCGGACGACTGTCAATTGGGCTTCGGAGTGAAATGATTGAGCCATGTTTCATCCATTGTCACATATCGACGCAAAAACTCAGGTTTATTACGCTGGATCATCTTCAAATACTGCTCCGAATTATCAACTCGTCGTTGTTTTTAGTCAAAAGTGAGCTCGCGCGACACCCACTTTGTACATAGTTTTGTTATATCCAAATATTCGTGAATGATATGATGTACAAGTTCACTTGATGTCTTCAGAGTGTCTGCTATTTCATTCAATTTCAATTTACGATCATTCAAAATCATTTTGTGGATTTTTTTAATGTTTTCTTCCGTAACAACCTCTTTTGGGTGTCCACTGCTTCTTCGGTGCTCATTTCAACACGCTTAAACTTAGCATACCAATTCTTGATAGTTGATTCTCCTGGGGCAGTCTCCGGAAACTCAGTATCATGCCAAGTTTTTGCTTCAACCGTAGTTTTTCCCTTCAAAAAGCAATTTTTTATCAACACGCGAAATTTCTTTTTATCATTTTTTTTCACAATAACAAAAGTTGCTTCACTGAAAATGCTATAATTCACAAACTGATGATCCGATAGCTGTCAAATTTATACACGTATCCATAGGTCTTTTGATGGTTAGGGCTAACTAAAAAACATATTGATTTAATACTAGTAGCGGCATCTATGTGTCAGGCTGGGAACTTTTCAATTGACCTGTTACCTTCCGATAAAACGGACACATTAATTTGTTGTCATACATAACTGTCACAACTGTTTAATAGTTCCAACACAGGAATAACCACAAATAATAACAAATCTTAAAAAACATTACTTAAAATGAAATATAATGATTTAATAGTATCTTAACTCACCCACTTTCCGTGTTAATATCATTTTAAGTACAAAACATAAGGACTTGTTTTGTATTATGGTGGGCACAGATCTGAGCATTCGGGGCGAATTTCATGAGAAAATAGAAAATGCGCATGAGCAGAACTGAATTCGGTGAACATTCGTGCCGAACGGGTCTCAAAATTGGTTCAGTCGTAGTGCGCATGCATTTTGCTTAGTTCCAGTGTTCAGCGCTTAGCGACGAACAGAACGTTGTTCCAGGAGTCGCGGATCAGGCGCACAAATTCGAGCGAACCTGGGAATAATTGGCGAGATTATGGATGACATATGTTTTGGTTTTGAGAAAATAACCCTTTTTTGCCTTGTAAGTTAGGTATTCCATAAGGATGTTTTGGATGATAAATATGTGTTTAGTTTTTATTAATGATTAATAATAATACATATAATTATATAAAAATCTCATAAAAAACACGAAAAATTAAAATATTTATATTTTACTTGCAGGAATCTTGTTATGAAATCTGAAATAATATTTAGCTCTAATTTCTATTTTTCATTGCATGAATTCATGAATTCATTGACTTATTGATACTCGCTATAGTACAAAATTTGTCAAATAATATGAAAAATAATAAGTTTTAAAATGTGACGAACACATCAATATGTAAAAATAACCAGTCAAATTAACCTAACCCAGAATTTCGCACTCTATACAATAATCGCTTTTTAGCTTCTTTACGAAAATACTACCATCATCGTCGTAAAATATAAAGTAAAACTCTCTAAAGAAAAGAGTCACTTACTTATGTTATTGTTTATACAGCAGATATATTACTGCGGTCTCAAAGTGTTACTCTTCCATTTTTTCCAAGATATATATATATATATATATATATATATATATATATATATATATATATATATCTATATATATATATATGTATGTCTCTTTATAATTTGAAAATATACTAGCATAATATCCTGTTATAAGGATTGTGGTTTTTCCATCCAAATCATCTTGCATTTGTCAACTTTTATTTTTTCATACTACTTAGCTGCTATGTTATATGAAACATAGCTGTGTTATGTGAAATATTGTTTACATAGTTAACAAATATTCCACCTTCTAAATAGTAATGAAATTTCTAGAATATAATCATACACCATGAATTAAATACAAATTCATACCTGTTTATATAATTCTTGTCTCTATCATTGACGGATGAATTGCCTAATGACTCCATTTATACATTTTGTGCCACCAAGTAAAGGTAATATTCTTAATTAAAGGTTTTATTATGTCTTTATATTATACATTCTTTTCTCTTGGGATTGATTATATTTTCTAGCGATTTTGGATTATTTTGTAATTGTTACAGAAATGTAAATGTTTTAAATCTCTTCAGGAATCTATAAATAGAATACTAAAGTAGTATAAACATAAGAGTTTTATGACATATTCTTACCATAATCAAACGAGTTGAATTTCAATATCATTCGTATTTTTTTCCTTATCATAACTTTGTGTATTATGTTACCAGCCATACTTCATTTGATACTATTTTAAAAACGCTTAGACGGTACAAATTATTTTATCAATAAACAATTTAGGAAAAGAACACTACATGTACCGTCGAAAAATGATTCACAAGATATTTTATTTTGGCATGCCATTGTGAAAAGTATGATTATAAACAAAATAATACACAGAATACACAGCCTTCGAACCAAACGATGAAAAACGTCAAATGATTTTTGGAGGCCGAAACTTTCCGAAAGGAACCGAACGCGCCACGAATTGATTTCGATCATTAGAATTGGAGCTGGCAGCCAGCAGCGGGTTGGCTCGGTCCAATGAAAATAGAGCTTAAAAATGTGTTTATAAATTATGTGTCACCGATGTGACAGCTATACGTGATTGCTTGATTTGGGCGTATTTCGATTTATTAGAATTTACTTATTTATGGGGCATTTGCGTTATTACACAAACATTTTAGAAAATACTTTCCTAAAAATTCTTGCTCCATATCAGCCTGAACCGTGCCAAATTTCAAACCTCTCAGTGCTCCTGTTTTCCTTAAAAGGGAGACAAAATTTTAGCTAAGCCGATTAATATATAGAAGATTAATATTGAGAAATATGGTATTAATATATAATTAATTAAAATACTTTCCATCGTTTTCTACAACTTTTCCTGATCTTTGTACACGGTAATTTTCAAACAATTTTCGAATTTCTATAGCATTTAGAAGATATGTGCAGCCTAAAAAATGTTGCATCAATCTGAACAAGTGGTAATCTGAACTAATATTTATTTATTCAGAAGACGCTGTGTTCAAGGGAGAATATCTCTGATTAGTACGCTGAGTGCGGAAAAACTTTTCATTCGAGTTGTAAAGGTTTACTCTTCCCATTCTTGCAACCTGTAGCCGAGCGTTATATTGTTGGACTTTTTTGTAACAATACCTTCCTCAATTTGTTTAATTTATATCGGTAAATTTCACTGGGTAACTCGTAATACACGACATTTTGCTGACTCCATTATGTATATAGCAAGATTTATGCCCACAAAGATTCCGCCTCGGTGTCGATGCAGATGGCTCTCCCGTACTAATCTATGAATTCTTGCGCTTGATGTGCTCACAGTATATACACTTTTCATTGGACAATTTTGCCACAGAAATTCTTTCTATTTTTGCCCGAGAAGCAATTAATTGTGTGATGTTGAATTGAACTATAGCTTTTGCCAATGGTATTTTCAGTCAATTCGTATGGTGGCTATTGTCTCTCCTTAAGTATCTTTCCCATCGTAAAATAACCACTTCTACTCACTGAGCTGCACGAATTCCTGGAGTGAAATAACCAAATAATGAATAGTGAATGCAATTTTGAAAGCTTGTGATATTAGTTGTATGTCTTTCGTTTTTATTTTGTTTTTTACATTAGCACATTCTTGATTAGTTCTTTAGCATTTTTAAGTTTGTGTTATTATTCTGTCTACATTCATGAAATAATATCGAATTTCACAAGGAGGTCCACAATTAGTAAAATTGTAATATAATATAGTAATATAAAATAAACTATATTACATTACATAAAAACTGTTGAAAATATTATCGTTTGCTCGGATTTAACCGCAATGTAAATGTAAATAGAGTTGGAGGTTGGGTTTAAAATCGACTGAACATTTTAAATTGCCCTGACTTTCCAAGGACGTTCAGCGCTTTTAAGCAATATATGTTTAGTTGGTATTAGGGTAGGTTATAATATGAATTTATTTAGTATGCAAACTATTTAATTTAATACCGAAAGTTTTAGATAACAGTGCAATATGTAGGTTAACATGTTTAGAGTTTAGTACATTTTTCTCAACTAAATCTGCATATAAGTTCGTGCACTTCATTTTACATTAATAGCTTGTGTTTATTATTCTTTAAGATATAATTTTAAAAAGAAAGTTTGGATGTTACCAATGAATCAGTTAGAAGATAGTGCTTTATGAATCAACAAATTGTTATAATATACTGGGCTGTGGCACGTTGCTAATTCTGCTTCGGTAAATATGATGCCATGCGTATGTATTTCGTAGTTTGCATACCAGTTCTTGTAGATTATATTTCAGTGTACTACATATTTTTTAAGACGATTAAAATAAGCGATTGGTGAAATCATACCACTCAGATGTAGTTTAATGTTCCACGAGTGACAATATCGGCTTTAGCGACAGTATACACAAGACATGGTAAAACTTTGTCGGCGAACAGTGGACGAAACCCAAGGATAACTGACAGACCGACAAGTATTAAAAAGTATTATACCCAGACACATAAATCTACGGTGGTAAAAGTGAGAGAAAAACTCAATGCTCGTTTGAGTAATACTGTTTTGATAAAAATATTGCAGTGGAAGCTCCAGAAAGCTGATATTTATCGAAGGGCTGCGACTGCGGAATAATTTACAACGGAAGCCAACGCTAAGCTACGAAAGAAGTGGTGCAGTGATTATCAAACCTGGATATTTGAGGGTTGGAAGAAAGTTGATGTTTCGGTGAATCATCATTTGCATTGTTTCCTACGGGAGGCTGTATTGAAGTATGGAGAAGTCTAATATCTGGGCAGCCTGGTTCTTACAGTTCATCTTCCCTTGCCGCATATTATTTTGTCCATCCCCTTATATGTTACTGTTAATAATAAAAATTAAAATATTATAGAAACATATATTTGAACATATATAGATCAGATATATAGGATAGAAATAAAATCTTTGAGAAGAACAAGCATGAAAAGAGAACTTTCCTTAAATTCTGAAAAACATGCGGTGGACTATGGCAGATTTGGGTTCTTTCGCAAATCAGTAGGCATGACAATGAAGCACACCAGCAAGCTAGCATGATGCGGAACAGCAACAAATTGAATATCTAGACAGAGAGCAACAGCCTGCGATACAACAACTCGCAACTAGCAGGCCACAGCTAAAGGGACAACGAAGCACGCTAGTCGCTTATCAGACCTTGGCCAATGATAAAATTAAATCGCAAATAACTCATGTGGGTCAGTTTTAATTTGCAAATAATTTTTGCCTGATTTAAATTATCTGATTTTGTTGGATATTACTATAATAATTATATATTTATTATAATAATGTTTTTAAAAAAAGTATACGGGAGATGGCCTTTGTCAAAATATAAAGAGAAGTTAAGTACATAATACCTCTGAACTTCTGTTCGAGTTTTGTGTGATCAAAATGTATAGAGAAATTAAGTTAAGTTAATTAAGCTGAGTTTGATCAAAGTGTAATCAGGATGATAGTGACCCAGCTATATTAAATTAAAAAAAAAAGAAATATCTAGTTCAGGCAAATTCTCTTGGGTGTTGTTTAAGTTTATGTTACACTTTTGTGTTATGTTAAAACTGTAACAATTCAAAAAATGATTTTAAATTATATTTAAGCATATTTTCATATCACCATTAAAAACCTCGTTGTTCCTTTAGGATGTTATTGTTTCATTGCTAATACATGTAGATTTTGTGAAGTTTGATAATTCTATTTATTGTCAAATTTGATTTAAAGTATTATTTGATATATCTTTTGATATGATAGAGTGAAGAAATAATAAGAATATACATCAATATGAAGTAGCATTTATTGATTATAAAAGTCAAATTTTTCGTTACCAATTGGATTGATTTAAATTTTTTATATCATTTGAAATAAGACAATCAATTTCTGATCGTTTAACGTTTAACATAATTTAACATTAAATTTAACACTAGTAACTAAATAAGTAATAATTTAATACTTTTTACACAAGACTAACATACATATAAACTTAAACGTTTTAATTTTTTCAAAATAGGTACAGGAATAGAAAAAGTTCAAGCAATATTTAGATTTATGTAAATTTATTGTAATAAAGTTTGAAAAATTTTCGTTTTTTTTTGTCACATTGAAATCAGACTCAATAAAAAGTACAATCTTAAAACATCTGTGGCAATATTTTCTTGATATAAATATATATGTTTGATTTTATTCACTATATCTTACATCTAGTATGTTTTTTATTAATTACATCTTAGATTGTGGTTATTAATTACATAAGATCAATATCATCATAGTACAATTTACAAATTAATATATTAGTGATCTTCTGTACTTGCATCAATACAAAAGCACAACTAGTACGGTATTAATATGTCAGTATATATTTCCCGAAATGTGTAATTTATTTCTTCTTGGACTGATATTTAATTGCATAAAATCCAATATCAAAATATTTATGCTGAACTAAATTTGGCCAACAGGTGACACTGCCTTTCATTTTAATCCACTGTATTGTGTTAGTTTTCTTTCTAGCATTAATTTTTTTTATTGTTCAGAATATAACTTTTTATATATTAACATTATATATATATATAGATGTATATTATATTTTTATTCTGCTGGATTACAATTTCTGGATAGCGAAATTTTTATAAATGATAATGGACATATTTTTTAGAGCAGCTGTTTCTCTAAATTGCTCAATCGTAGCATTAGGTTGGAGTCTCGGCTAAACCAGTTGACCAAATCCAAGTTACGCCAATTTTCTTCTGAAAGTAAAAAAGGGGTGACAGGCGGCAATCTGTGGCAATATGTTTTCGGTCAGGATTAAATCAGGGTGGATTTTTACGTCGACAAGGTATAATCTAGACCTTTTTTAAGAAATAAATTCCTTAATTCGCTGTTTTTTGGGTATTTGGTTGTATTCTTGTGGTATTTTATACGGTATAATAACATTAGGTATAAAAATTGTATAGAATTAACCATATACTAGAAAATTTCACTATTAATTAACCAAAGTAAAACAAAAAATAAACAATGTTCACTTGGTATTTATTATTATTGAAAACTTTCAAAATTACGGCTAAGAAAGCTCATTGATAACCTACATGCATGATAAAGTCTCATGCTCTCTTGATAAAATAATACGATGGTTACTGATCAATACGTTAAAATATAAAGGTTTCATTGTTAAAGATAGATAATTAAAAACTATTTAGGGTATCAACACATTTTTTGAGTGTAATCACACTACTGACTCAACTATTTCTATCTTGCATGTCTTTTCAAGCCAAATAATAAAATAAATATTCTATTAATAAGACATCAGTCACTTTTGGAGTACAGTATATATTTACTTCTAGAGTAAAATAATTTCTGTGAAGAAGCCAAAAGTTACTCTGGTATAGCGATAATTATTAAGTTGATAGCTATGTTGTTTTACCATTGGTCAATTTTTTTTAATCACTAAGTTTCTAGTGCAACATCACCATAACAAGTTACACTATTGAGTGGCATGTTTAAATGATAAAACTTAATTATTAAAATAAATAAATATGGAAGAGCACTGCTTAACCAAAATACAATTTCTAATTGTAATTTAAATAACTTTCATTTGCTTTATGTGCATAATGAAATTTAAATACCAAATATATTTTATTCACAGGTCTTTTAGTTTAACCTGTAGAAAAGGAAAATAATATATAAGGCTATATAATTTTAATATTGGAATCAAAAAGATTTGTTCAGTTCATATTAAAATCTTCAAAAAGATTGAAAGCAAACTGAGAAGTTGAAAACTATTTGTGTGTTAACATGTACTTTCAGCCCTAGGCAGATGGGAACTAAGCGGTACAACACCAAAAAGACCAAGAGATCTCAGTACACGTGACTCCTGATTTTCACACTTTATTGTTATTTATATACATCTTTATTGTTGTGTTATTATTATGTTCAGTATAGAGAATAATTCTTATTATGTTAATATTAATAATGAAAATATTCTCTCCAAAAAGAACAAATAAATTAACTCTACATGATTTAAATATAATTATTGAACTATAACTACATATTAATTTTTAATGATCTATGTGGAATATAGAATAAGTAGTTATAGATTTATTTTAGTGAAAATTTCCAGTTAAAGTGTAATATATGTAGTCCATGTGTCAAACCGTATGCGAAATATGTTGAGGTTACAGTTTACTCTCATTTAAAGCGTTTTCCTATTTTTTTTATTACACTGAAAGGACCGAGCGGTATTTCGGTCAAACCAAAACTGCTTTTGACGTTTTATGTTAAAATAAAATTAAAATGACGCTGAAAAGTGTTAATACTTCCAACAAGAATGAAAAAGGGAATTTGGTTAAAATTTTTAAATAACAAATATGTTGATGTACTCTGACTATTTGAAATATTTAATATAATGGATAATAAATAATTTACTAATATTGTCTTATTTCTGATCTATTTAGATAGTAATTTACTGCATTAATATTGAAACTCCCGAACACAAACTTTAAAGTTTTACCCCAATCCAGATTAGATATATAGTGCGCTGAGCTCTATGTTCTTTTTTGGACTACTAATGGAAAATTGTTGGCTTGAAAGATTGGAGCTGCTTTAGTTAAAACCACGGAACGAACGAGCAAACATCTGACATTCTGTTAATCCGATGGATTGCTCTCTGCGGTTGTCGACATAAAAATATTTTCAATGGGGCTTACAGCGGGTTGTCTTTAAACAACTTCAATTTATGAATTTGTTATTATTGAATAGTTTTATTTCAGATTAAGTCTACTTGAAGCTTATTTGGAAGATAACACCATAATATTTCAGACAAAGTATATTTTAATAACATGGGTATATACAGTTTGTGATTAACCCAAAGTTGTTCGTAATATAATTTGGTGTGTGTGTGTGTGTGTGTCTTCTAGATTTCGAAATTCTCAATAAATTCATTATTTCACTATTGTTGACAATTAACGACCATTTATGGAACTAAATACTATAATCAGAAATGAACAGAGTTTGAACTGAGTCTTTTATTTTGCTTAACTGTAATGGCTCATTATGGCTTCGCCCCAAAATATTTGGAATCGCCTTTCGATTTTTGCTATATCTTGGTGTGGCCAATCTGTTTTCTCGTCGTTCGAGTCGCCCAAGTTTTCTGGGAAAAATCAAGCTTTTAATGGAGAAAATATACTTTGAGAGACATTCTAGTTGCAATATTGTGGTAATTTTTCGAAAAATTGTCGATTACATGCTTGTAATCGGGTGATTTGTAGTTGTCGAGAAAGTTATGAAAAACACTTTGAAATGATGCCCATGGTGCTGTTGTTCAGGAGTTAAATATTTCGTTAACGTTGCGGCAGCCATTAGTTTAAAATAAATATTCCTAATTTGATTTTTAATTATGATAGTTTTGGAAATAACTTCGTTAAGTGCTGGAAGGGCATTCGTTCAGGATTGAGCGCTTTGACGCAGGTATTAATTAGATTAAGTTTAACACGAAAAGGAGGCAATAAAACGTCCTATGGTTTCATAAGTGGTACAGAGGATACGTTTAGTTGTCTTGGATCATAATGGGTACGACTCGGCCGCAACTTTATCTCATAATGATGATCAACTGCATGGCTCTCACAGAAACAAAAAAAAGCAAACTATCGTGAATCCAGATTGCATACTAACCAATGGACTAATAACTTCTAATTAATACGTAAAACAATTAATATTTTGAAATTAAATAAAAATTAATGTATTGAATAATTAATGATTATGTATCTCAACATTTCGATCGCCATAAAATTTTTATTGGTGCTCATTGAATTTGATCTTGGCCAAAATTGTACGCACTGTGTCGTAACATTCCTTAGTTTGTTGTTTGTTTGTTGAAAAATCGGAACGGATTTCATTGGAGAGTAAATCCGCCTTCAAACAGTGAATCGACTGTACTTAGAACCAACCAACAAACGCCATTCATTTCGATTTTGTGGTATATTTATTACATTAAATACACTTTTGATATCATTACATAAACACATGTTATTTTTTTTAAGAATGGTAAAATTGGGTTTGATTTGTATTTCTACCTGGAGTGACTTCTGTTTTGGGGTCAAGACTTTTCCATTCCTGCAACCGAGATGCAAACCACGTTGCTTTTTGTTTGGATAAATTCTAATCGCGAATCAAATAATTAATTTTACTTTGCGAAATGAAATGCTTTTTATATCAAAATCATTTTCATTTCTCCTCGTTGTTGAAGACAATAGAAGTTCTTGCGGTATTTTGTGCCCTTATACCTGGAAAAATTAGCAATAGATTACTATCCCTAAGTGGAACTGGCTTCGATACTTGAGAAACTTTAATCTGCACTTTATTTTTATTTATACCGACATTCATCGGGCAAAAGTAGCAATGATTTATATAACTTGTCTGTTCTCTCCATTACGTTGCC
Organism: Rhynchophorus ferrugineus; assembly: GCF_030347505.1. Taxonomy (NCBI): domain Eukaryota; kingdom Metazoa; phylum Arthropoda; class Insecta; order Coleoptera; family Curculionidae; genus Rhynchophorus; species Rhynchophorus ferrugineus. The sequence continues at coordinate 52,743,906 of NW_027472580.1, forward strand.
ACAGGAAATGAAAAATACACGTTTTCACCAAGTGACCATTTGTTTGTATGAATTACGAAACAATTTTAATATCCATGGCTTGTCAACGTTTACTACGACAAAACTAAAGTACTGAAAATACGTCATGATTTTTCCACATTTACCTATCATATAACAGCTACCAACTTAACAAAAACACTTTGGATTGATTTAATTTAATGATATCTCTGCATCTTCACACGTTCCGAACTACAATCACTGTACAAAACAAGTTTAAAATGATGCTTAATGCAGCGTCATCAGCCTCACCTGACATCCGTTATAAGAGCACAGTGCCGCCAACATAAACACTATTATGAAAATGTAAATATTTATGATTTAATGTTGAGTTAGGGGAATTACAGAAAAATATTTAATTTTAGATTGAAAACTTTAGTTTAAATGCAAACGATAAATTGGATAAAATGTATTCAGCTATTTAAATTACATGTAAACTAGTTTTGTTACAGCAAACAATAGAACTTCCAACTTTCGTATGCCTAATTCAATTAACCCAATTGAAAAACATTGTTTTATTCTAGCTTTCACTTATTCGGCAGGATATTTGTTCACCAGCTGACAACTAGTATTAATTTGACGTGGTTCGTAACCACATGCAGAATTGTAACATGTAATATTTAATACGTAACATACTCTATAAATATGCTAATAATAATGGTAAAATAATAGTTAATCAATAGTTAATCGATAACAGTAAATATATATTGTCTATTATAATTATGTTTAACAGTTAAAATATTAAATGCTCTATTATCTCAAAAAAAAGCTACGAATAAAAGTTCAGGTTCACGAAATCAGTCAGGTAATTCCAATAGTTTATGAATACAGACATTTGAATTGCATTCTTATACAAAGAAACTCTTAATTCTAAACACTTCACTCCTTTTCTGTTCTTGAGTAAAATGGACCATTTCATGATGTTTTTAACATTTAAAAAATCTGTTATCTAATCTCTCTTTCTAATTGATTTAATATTCTTAAACAATGTATAGATAATATGCTTGCGCTTTATCAGAAATTTTAAATAAAATTTATTTAATGGGAAATAAACGGCGTTATCTAGAATAATAAAATGTTTTAGGAATCAGATAATAAAAAGAAATATCTTTAACGGATATAATACTATAAACTGTCATTGACTGAATTGTTAACGAATAAAATTGTGTATGAAATAAGCACTATTATCATTAGTTAAGGCCACAAATTTCAAAAAAACAAATTTTTTTTATTGGATCAAGTCTCATTAAAATAATTTAATAAGATTTAAGCCTTTTTTAGCAGGCTGTTTCCAGTAGGAAGTAAAGTCTAATTTCGAGTGTGATATAGCCTTTGGTAAACCGATTGTTTACATTTTTAAAGAGATATAAAAGGTTTTGCACTAATTTTCCTTGAAATTTTTCCTATTTTCTTCATTTTTGGTTTGATTATCTTATTAAATATTGCTATTGTACATGTATGATTCAAATTTACTGTGAGCTTCAGTTCAATATTTGTTAGAAGATCTATAATATTTTGTTATATATTGTTGTCATTTTCATCACATCATTAATTTTTCATCTTATTTTATCGTTGATATTGCTTCTGTGCCTCTATATATATTATATATGAAATAAATTTGAAAAATGAAAAGTTTATTTTATTAGCTGTTTTTATTTCTTATATTTCGGATAATATATATGAAGACTTTTTACACTCTGAATATTATGTGAATTACTGCTATAACAGGTTAAGTGCTGCTGACCTGACAAGATCCGATATAGTATGGTAAAAATTGGTAGTCGAGCAGAGCAATATCTAAAAAATACGTTTTCCAAATTTTCAGTCCCTTTTAACAGTTCACAATTGTCAATTAGTTAAACAAATAGCATATATTTGCAAGTGATGTTGGTGATTTGTAAGTAATAGCTCACGATTTTCGGCAATAATAAGATGCAAAAAACCTTCCTTCTTTATCGTCGAAGCAACCCAAAGATCACCAATCAATACCACCTCCTAATATCCCCGAAAATCAATTCATAGACATTGACATTTTCCAATAATGTAGTTAATTCTTCAAGTTTTTCAACTTCAATTGTCCGGAATGTTTCATGTCTTGTAAATCAAAACAAAACATAACACTTTTTACACATTTCTTTATTTGATCATTGAAAGTTTAATAAAATATATTTCTTCACTCAGTTTTATTAAATTAGCTTTTTATCCATAATAATAACTACCTGGATTTACAAATGCCAGAAAGTAATCCTAAATATTGAATTTGCTATTGTTCCTATATTTTCACCTGTCTTTAGTAGCCATTAGGATTTAAATTTGAATCGAACAAAACCAAGTGCCTTATTGACACGCTATCGAGTATTTAAATGGTTGAAGGGTTTAAGTATGAAGAGGGTTGTCTAACCTTTGTCAGTTTCAAGCTGCTTGGAGTTCGAGAGGACTATGAATATTAATGTTATCTTTAATTTTTAAAGAGCGATATTACAGCTGGCATCAAGAGAATGGTCGGGATTGGATTGAGCATTCCTTTATTATTTCTCTAAGTATTCCGTATATATTATTATTTGATCAAAAATGTAACACTGTAAATTTAATTAATTTAACTTTAAAAAAATTACAAAAAAATATTTTTTATTAATATAATGAGGGCAGATATTGATATCCTGCGGCGGCAATATTGCTTTGATATCCCTTTAACTAGATTTGTATTATTTGGTCGCTGATGCCAGTTAAAATGACAATATTTTATTACCAGTGAGTGTTATTAGATAATCCAATTGTGGGAAAAAATCAACCTTGGGCGACAGGGTGCAATTTTGAATGAATGTATCTATGAATGTCTATAATGCTAACTTAACCGTGGATTGGCAGGTGCAAATTTTATATATAATGATCTCTCGCAACAGTGAATTTGCAGTGGTGTATACCAACAAGACGCACTTTAGCACTGCCCTTATAGCCTACGTAATTCTGGCAACCGTTTTATACTCACGATCATACTCTTATAAATAAAACAGATAATACATTGTGTGATTCAATCTCAACATCGACAATCTTTTATTGAAATTTTGATATAGCTTAAGTTCTAGTCATTAAGCTGTAGCGAGATAAAATTAATAAATTCTGTATAATTTTAATATGCTTGAATGATGTGCCTAAATGATGCATACAATGAACTTCGGTGGAAAGTGTTATGAGAGATACGTTTGAAACTATGACCATAATTTTAGGAAAGCATCCAAATATAATCAATGTAAAATGAAAGTACGAATGCAAGAATCTCCTATACTATAATTTGGTTAAACATTAAATATTTGTATTAATGCAGATATTAAGCCTGTTATTTAAAGGAAATATGAATTCATCCTAGTATTTCGAGGAAGTTCAAACCGTACATTTTAAGCATCATTTTAGTTAAAACGTTGTTTTGTACACCTACATTGAATATTTACTTAAAGTTCAGAGTGACATATTGGTTTGCAAGTTTTATATATTAGGTGCTCGCAGGTATATTTTGTTAACTTTTTCATATTAGAATGGCATCCATTGATGTTGATGTTGGTTTGGTTGCGATTCAATTATCGCACTTTGATCGCATTTCGAAAGTGTATGCTAGCCAATACTTGCTGGATCGATCTGAATAAGTGATAATTTGACATTTTACAGCGATACGTCGTTCAAATCGTTTAATCGATGTCGGTCTACATGTTTAGTAAGAGTTTATTAATACGGTTCGGCTTTAGTATAATTCAGTTATTAGCAGCTCATAACATATTACAGCTTGTTGCCCCCTCCATAAGCAGTGCAAAATTGTATGGTCTTCAATATTCTAAAGTCAATATGGATGGCTTTTCTGTACTAATTTATGACTTTTAGCGCTTGGGATTATTCTAGTAGATTCACTTTTCTATTCACTTATGGTGTTAGTTGATCATGAAAATTATTTGAAGGTAAAATATATTGTAGCATTGAAAACCTTTTGCAGCATACTAGCTCAAGGATTTGGAACTCAAAGAAAAACACTTGGAGCTGGTTGATTTATAAGACATGAAACAATAAGACATGAAACATTCCGGACAGTTGATAAAGTTGAATTGGAAAAATATTGTTAAAAATATTGTCGAAGAATAATAAGTAATATTAAGATTATAATAAGTAAGATGAGATAATAGAAATAAGAAGGATTTCGAGGCTAGATAACTATCGTATGTAATAGCCTTGTAACTTGATATTAATATTTTTAAAACACGATAGTTTAAATATCTGGTCCAAAATATCAGGTCGAAAAATCAAAGAAATTTGTTTATTGGCCGGATTACACAAAATTTTGGAGAAAAATTATATTGGAAAAAACTCAATAAATTTTGAGTATTGCTGTCGGACGTTTTGTGGTTGGAAAGAAAGAACGTGACTACTTTTCGTATTGGATTGAAAACAAGCAAAATGACAATTTGGTCACTATAAGTAGTGAGAAAAGGCATTTTCTAGGGGAGCATTTAAAATAGTGCGGCAATTAACTTATTGGCAGTTATTTAATTAAAAAGTTTCTTGAAAAAGCATGAAATTAGACTACGATTAATAATGAACAATTAAATGTAAAGAAATTGCTTTGTTCTTATACTGATAGAAATTAGTTATCTAGCATAGTATGTAGAATAATTAAAAATGATGAATAAAGCCCAGAAATGCTTAAGAACATAGTTTAATATTTGCAATTAATTTAAGCTGCAACAAATTGGTGTGCCTCAATTAACTGTTTTACGATTTTGTTGACAATCCCACAAACATATTTATTCGTCTGCACTTCATTCAATGAAAACGAGATGTTGAATCTATAGGAAATGGCATTTTCATCACAATTCGTGTGGTAGTTTGGATTTTTCCTATCGCATGAAAACATCTAAAAATAGTTAATTAATCAGCTGGTAAGCTGTCAGAAAGTCCTTTGAGAGTCTGAGCTGGGTTTTCATCCGATAAGTCTTTTATTCGAAAATTTTGGTCTTTTAGTTCTTTTTTTGTTATTGATTTAGAAATCCTTTCGCTGAAATCGAAATACACAAATCAGATATAATGTAGCCGCATCATCATAAATATTTAAAAGTATTCTTTTTTGGACAGTAGATTTCTTCAATTTTTCTTCAAAACAACAAAAGGAACGAATGTCAAAAATAATGTGACGCTCAAAATTGGAGTAATAATAACAAGTTAATATATTAAATGGAAAACCGTAATTTTATGCAAACAAATATCAAAATCATCGATTTTAACCATTAGGTTAGATTGTTTATTAGTTTTTTACTTTGCATTATCACCACTATATAGCGCTAATGAAGTACATGTAAGCTCCTACTATTTAAGTTTATTCATCTGTCTGATAATTAATATGTTATAATATATCTTAATGTTTAATTGTGCATGAAATAATAACTAAATTATATTATGATTTGGATATGTTGGGAAAATAGGCAAATAGCAAATAAGTTTATGATAATTTTAAATTGGGACCTATATAATGAATGAAGAGTCTTTTCGTTCGAATATTTTTATAGAAATTTTGTTTGTAGCGCATGCATGTATTTTATTTTTGTAATGGTAGCTGTAAATGTGAAAGTTAGACATTCGCTAGTCGGTAGGATTAATGCCGAGGACTGTGGTTCGGAGTCCACGTTAGATAGCGTAGATGCAGTCCACATTAACCCTTGTTGGTAAAAAGGAGATTTTAAAATATAATGAAAACAAACTAGAGTTACCATTACATCTTGAAGATTTTTTTCGTCTATATATAATATAAATATATCTATCTTTCAGGGAGTGAGGATGTTGGGTTTAAGCGTCATCAGTTGAAACAGTGTCAGAATAAGAAGAAGTAATACCATGGGTAGAATAGACCGATATTCACCTCTTTAAAAGCCTTTGAAACTTCTCATGACAATTTATTCCACTTAAGTCAATATTACCATGGGATTCTAAAAATAATCAACGTCTCTCATCTGAACATATCTTCAAATTGAAAAAGTGCCGTACATGTTCAATGCAAATGACTTACATTCGGGTAAATAAGTGAAAAGCATTTTGGACCTATCAAAGTAAAAAAGTCTATTATAATCAAATATTTAGAAATTATTCCAAATAATAGTAAAATATTTTATAATACATAGCACTATTTGAGTATTAAATATTATTCAAAAGCGATAACAATTTAAGCAAGTAAAATTTGTATTAAAATCATTAACTCTATGAAGCAGCCGTAAAATATAGACTCGCCTTTTAACGAGGTCCCTATAATATTAAATTAACCTCATTGTTTTTACGTTTACCTTGCTTAATTGTTAGATTCTTTTTAGTTTTAACCGACTAGATTAAACGTTGCGAATGTTGAAATAGCGGGTCCCTATCCTCATTAGCTGAAATTAAGCTCGTCTCTCAAGGTAAAACAATTTAAATCGTGTTAGGTGCTCACATTTTCTCTGTAGCTGGTTGAGATTAGCCTTGGAATAATTGCTCCGCTATCTTTTAGTTAATAATACAATGCTGCAGACGTATAATGCAGATATTTAGTTAGTTTTATAGCACCAGACCTTTTATATCGTCAAATAATATAAAATTTAATGTTAATTATTATAGCTCTTTTTCCGTTGATGCTTAATTTTAATTTTAAAGCGTTTATTGAAAACTGGTTATTGTAGCGCGAAAGTTAATTATTTTATAACTCTTACGAATCTGTTTTAATTTAGAATTAAGTTCTGTATATGTACATATGTATTTTTCTATATATATTAGTATGTATCTTATACAGCGCGACTTACACGTTTATGTCTTACTCTTACAAACATTCTTTGACTTAAGTGACTTTAATTATTTGAATTTAATGAAGTTTGGGTAAAAGCAATGCAGTTCAGACTATCTCGTCAGGCTTTAGAGTCATCAAAGGTAAAATAAAATTGCTCGAAGCTCATCATGAACTGTTATTACTGGAACTGGAATTAGAAATATCTTTTAAAATACCTCCTAGTCTTTGGAAATATGAACAAGCATTGCAGTGCAGGATATAAGGTCACCAAAGGCGGTTTGAATATGCCATGAACTAAAATAATTTAGACGAATTAAGATAGAAACTTGCAGTTCATGATATGTTCAGGATATGGAGATGTTGTTGTTTGCAAAAGATTACCAAAAGCATTGCACTAGTTTACTTCCTCAGCTGTGGATTACTGAAAGCTAGGGATACCAAAATTTGGGATGCTATTACAGGTCATAACATAAAAATTTGAATAGAAACATTATAATAACGAAGAACGTGAAATGTAAATGCAAATGAACATACAGTGGCGTTTACAAATATTTTTAATGTCACTGAAATCTGTTCAGATAGGACAACGTATATCCTTTGTTCGTTTCTTCATCAGAGATGTGTTACCATGCAACTTATGCGGTTTTTGTTGATTAAAAAGCAAATTAGAGTTGAATGTGAGCAGGGATTTAATCAGATTTGATGTGTGAACTATTTATAATTAAGGTGTCGTTTTGTATCAAAATAGGATTGGACGGCCAGTGTTGCTTATTAAATCGTTCAAAATAATCGCTACATTTTTTGTTAAATTAACATTGGTACTACATTGGTAGACAAAATTATTATATATTTTGTGATGAGCTTTTTAATTTTAACTTAATTTTTTGCTAACCTATGCCTTTTGCTATCTATCTATGCTAATGTATTAATTACTTAATGTACAGTAACTATAATTATTATATACTGACGCCGATATGAGATGTTATAATTTTGGCGATTGATATCTGAGATTCATTTTTATTTTATCAAACTGTTATTGTTAAAGTGTTATTTTCTTTTAATATCATCTAGATTAAATAACGATATATTGGGAGAGGGTAGTGCATATAATCCTGTCAAGAATGACAATATTCCAAAATGTAAAATTATATTCATAATGAAACTGTATTTTCAGTTTCTCATTTAAAGTTAAGATAAATGTTAAATATGAAAATTTTCTAAAGAGTCGAATATTTCCACTTACATAAAATCGACTGGTTTCACGATATTATTGATGATGCCTGAATGTGATACAGTTTGGATATCTCATATTATCTCTATGGTAATGCAATAGAATTTTTTATGGTGAAGTGATTGAATGAATTATGAAAGCAAAATGATCATCGTCTTGCCCAAGACATGTCCTTGATGTTATTCTGTATTTAATATTCTCGTTCGTTTTTTTCTGCTTTATTCTTTAAATCTTTTTGAACTATTGCAGCATTCACTATAAGTGCATTCACACAGACTTTCACATTATGAATCTTCATGAACTAATGTAGTTCTGTTAAGAATAAAAAATAATTATCGGAGAATTGTCTGATTGATATTTCAATTTAAAATTATGTAGTAAAATTAAACTAAAAATTATTTATGTTTTAGGAGCATAATTGCCATTAAATATTACGATTTCATTTGTACGATACTTGTTGTTTTGTAAGCGAAATTAAGAGTATATATTTAGTTGCATTAAAAAGTTCAAATTCAAATAAAGTTGAACATATTCTAAATAATATTTAATAATATAGAATAGAATCTATAGAATAGAAATATATTTTAGAATATTAAATAATTCTATGGAATGTATTTCTTTCTGAAGCTCTTTTATTATTCTCATTTTAAAGACAACAAGTAAAGAAAATCACATTCGAGTGAAATTTTAAAAGCGATTGAAGTAATATTATGCGTCGTGTCGCGATTTAGGTCTATCACCATGATTATAAATCAATACAAGAGGTTCATAAATCGGACCACAATTTGTTGGCGTTCAGTTCTTTGAACGTTTGTTCATGAATAGCTTGACAAAACAATCCTCGATTATTAATTTAAATCATTATTTTACCTATTTAAGGTGGCATGTATGTCACGCCTACTCTGAAAGTATACTGTATTTGCTAATCACCTTCTCTTCTAGCCACTGGTTCCACTTCAATTATAAAGGTTTTTCCTTATCCCAAATAAACTGGAGGTCAGGTAGCTGTCACAAAACATGGTCAGATACTGACCAACAATATGCTGGAAAGACTAAAATATCACTATAAAGCTATACAAATGCAAATATTCTAAAAGTGTTAATTTGGGAAATGACTGTTAGAATTTTACAAACATAATTAACAATTTTACTCATTTATCTCTCCGACATCTTTTCACAAACACAAGCATTTCTAGGATTTTACAAGCACTCGTGTTTCACTCAAGGTCATAGTTAGATGAGCCCTGAAAATCTTGACTATTCGGATTATAGGAAAGGGTTTCTTGAGACAGTTCTCGCAGCCTTCACCAGGAACCCGCGGGAGGAGCTTCAGGAGTAATACATAATGCATACCTTGACAGTAAGTCATAATAGGCACCATTGTTAACAATCTTAAATATTGTGATTTTAGCCATATGGATTTAATTTGGGTTATTTTCCAAACAAATGTTTAAAACGTCTTTGTGGATTAATTTGCTCAAAGAAGAATACACTTATAATTTTTAATATAACTGTCACACTTTAACATCTGTTATATAATTACTACGATGTAATATTAGTTCCCTTTTATATCAAAGATCGAGAGATTTGAGCCTTTACATATACATTTTTTTGAAAGAATAAAAGTCTGGTACACAGTTAACAAGACTCATGCTGAAATATAGCGTGGTTGTTATTCGATACTATTGAGAACTGAATTTAATAAAACCGTCTGTGCTGTAACAATTTCACTGGCCGCGAACGAAATATAACCTATAGAAAATATAGTAAATATGTCATGTTCGTGTAGTACTGCAAACTAATATCGTACAACGAAACGGTCACAACTTTCAGCGAGCAAACTGTAATTTCCATTCCGGGACCGCTTTATTTATTACGGAACCGTGGAGAATTTGTCGGTATTAGAATTAAGTTTCATACTGAATGGATTAGTTTAAAAGATGGCTCCTATTTACTATTCATTTTGAGTTTCTTTGTATTAGTCACAATATTAAATTTCTATAGTGTGTGGGTCATATATTTTGACATTTCAATTATAAGTTTTAATGTAATTTTAAATATATATGAGGTTTTTCAATTACGATAAGTCAACGTTGGTAGCCTGTAGTGGACATGTTGTTTAGGCGGTGCTAGCTTAACCTGTACTATTCAGCTACTGTTGCTAAATTATTATGGTAAGTTACATGATTGAATATCTCATCAAAATATCAAACTTTATTATTAAAATGAGCGTTGAGTCGTTTGTTTCTTTATGGCAGATATTTTCTATGTAGAGAATTTTATGGCGGTGGTCCCATAAAGTCCATCGTCAACATATAAATTTCAGACTAACAAATTGCTAAATAATCAGCCAGTATCCGCACTTTGCATGTAAAAATGTGAAACGTGATTTGTAGACTTAAATTTGCCAAATTTTGTGACGGGACTTGGGCCTGCGCTTGTTAAATATCTAACTGGCCCAGAAGCTTAATGGTAATAATTTAAGATAACTTCATTTTATCGCAAATTAGAGCATTTGGGAGAGTTCTATTTTTCCATTTTCGATGAAAAATCATCTTTAGCGATAAGATTAACAAGCATAATCGCAATTCATCTGGTAACAATGCATTACGTGAGAATTTTGGGACGGCTGATCCATTAATCTGCATGTACGATCCGTAAAAAGGACCATCATTGTTAATATTGAATTTTTAATTTTTAATACCTAAATTATAGCTTGACGTAAGTGGAAAACCATAAAGCTGATATATATTCTTTAGATAACTATTTGTTTTTTGTATTATAACAGGTTAATTGAAAAGTACGCGGCGTACCATAGTAAAACACATTTTCTTGGCAAAATTATTTTTTTTTATTCAACATAATTCCCTTCAAGGGTGATATACTGATTATAGCGACCTTCCGACTGTTCGATACCATTTCTCTAGTACGATTTCTATTTTGCTTCAAAATAGGCCTCAGTTTCGGCGATCACCTCTTCATTCGACGAAAATGTCTTCCCAGCGAGCATTCTTTTGAAATCTCAGAACAGGAAATAGTCGTTGGGGGCCAGATCTGGAGAATACGGTGGATGAGGAAGCAATTCGCCCAATTCATGGATTTTTGCCATCGTTTTCACTGACTTGTGACACGGTGCATAGTCTTGGTTAAGCAGCACGTTTATTTCTTCAAATGTGGCCGTTTTTCGGCTAGTTCGTCCTTCAAAGGGTTCAATAACGCTATGTAACAGTCGCTCTTGATAGTCTTTACTTTTTTAAGGTAGTCAATGAAAATGATTCTATGCGCATCCCAAAATACAGACGACATAACCTTGCCAGCCGACTGCTGCTTTTTCTCATGCTTTGGAGCGGGTTCATCGTGTGAAGTCCACTCAGATGACTCGGAGTGAAATTATAGAGCCATATTTCATCTATTGTCTCATATCGACGCAAAAACTGGGGTTTATTACGCTTGATCATCTTCAAACACTGCTCCGAATCATTAACTCGTCATTGTTTTTGGTCAAAAGTGAGCTCGCGTGGCACCCACTTTGTACTGAACTTTCTCATACCCAAATATTCGTGAATGATATGATGTACACATTCAGTTGATATCTTTAGAGTGTCTGCTTGATGGTTGATTTTCCTGGGGCAGTGTCCAGAAACTCGGCATCAAGCCAAGTTTTTGCTTCAACTGTATTTTTTCCCTTCAAAAAGCAATATTTTATAAATACGCAAAATTCCTTTTTATCAATTTTTTTCACAATAACAAAAGTTGCTTCACTCAAAATGCTATAATTCACAAACTAATGATCCGACAGCTGTCGAATTTATACACGCATCTTTTGAGTGTTGGGGCTAGCTAGAAAATATATGCATTTAATTCTAGTAGCGCCATCTATGTGTCAGGCCGGGGACTTCACAATTGATCTGTTATCCTTACATATATTTGGATCAGCGATATCTACTAGTGAAGATGCGTATCTATGTCAGCAGCTTTTAAATTACTTAGCATATTTATAAAATTCAATGTCCTTTAGATTTCTCTATAGAAAATAATATGTTTTTTATAGGCGCTACTCGCTGAATACTCGAAATAGCGTTTTCGATATTCACTAATTTTGTTGTTTTATTTGAGGAAATCTGCTACTGAAGGCCATAAAATACTTTTGAAATTTATGGTTATTGCTCCGTCATATTGCATATATAGGGTTAGTTTTAGTTTCAAAGTTTTAAAGATGTCAGTTACAAGGCACAACCTAGAAAACCAAAATGGCTTGATGACAATGAATTTCAATATTTATTTGACGAAAACCTAGCTCTTCCAGTCTATAAAATCTTGATATGCACTAAACATATTTATATAGTTTAGCAGTTGATTATATAACTTTTCCAGATGTTTATATATGATGAGATCCATGCCATTTTAAACTGATCTTTCTATGATGTACTGACAATTTTAAGCGCATGACAGTAAAGCGGAATATTCACACGGCCATAAAGTGTTGTTGTGAATATGGTTGGATCAGCTATGTGTCATTTATTACGAGATAGTAAAATCAATTTACACTATTACTATAGATGCCTACGGACTTCAATTGAACAAATTGGATCACATATTGTTGCAAAAAAGGTTAGCAAGAGCAAGGTGTACTTATCAGACCAGACCAGGCCAGGCCAGCCCTAGCATTACCTCTTGCTCAAATCAATGCAGCATCGCGTTTATGGCACACTGTTTCAATATGTTAAAGAAGAGAGAGAGAATAGATCGATGGTTGGATCACTGTCAAAGCAATATCATTCTTTCGAGAAGATATACCATTTTTAAGTGAAAAAACGACCAAAGTACAAACACTAATATATGTTATTTTAATTTATTCAGTTCAGAATTAGAGATGTCTGAATTAGTCTTGTGGAGATTTGACAGATTTTGATTTGACAAAATAATTAAATGGCCCCATAAAACATTGCTAATTAATAGTTGTAACTTCTAAGATCAGGGCATATTGAAATACTTCTTAGTCTGGGAACATGTTCGGGGAATAAATATTCTATATCCAATATATCCTATATCCAATAGTGATCGTGTTATTTTAAATTATTCGAACAAAGCGTGTCCGTCAAATAGATTCGTCTTATCACTCTACTGCTTTTCAAAAAAAAAAATGTTGCCGCAGCAACTCTGAGTTTTAGTACATTTTCAATTTGACTTAATACAATTCTAATATAAATAAAATAATGTAACAAAAATTTTATGAATTATAATTTATTTTAACATTATACATACAACAGGCATAGTAATTTGTAGGTTAGAATTGTTTTATTATATTTAAATTGAAATTTTTTGCACACTAGTATAGGCAGAGTCCTAGGTGCGTTTTTTATGTGGTGGTATCCCCAGAAACCTTATCCACCTAATTAACAATTGTATATCAGAGTAATGTATTCTACTTTCATTAGAGAACATACCTTTTGCGCTTAGTTCTTGTTTCCTTCGATGCAATGTATCCTTGTAAAGTCATTATGATATTACTATATTTCCCTTTAGTTGGCCCTATTACTATCCGTATACATATTTCTTGATAAAAAAAGTATATTTATTTTATACTGATCTTTAGTTGTTTCCTCTTTCATCACCCTGTCGTGGTAATCGTCACCATTGAATCACAAACCAACATTCATAAGGTTTTATTCAATCACTGTCACTTTCAGAAACACTAATGAAGTGTTACGATTCTATCATTTGTCAATTTCTTCTTCAATGTGTCTAATCGAGCTCATCGAAACCGAAGGTGTTATTTTCAACAGTGCTTCTTTCCATAAATCCAGACAGTTTTGGTTTGAATATCCTGCTCGACCTGAATGTCTATTGTAATAATTCCTTGCAATACCCCATATCAACTCAATTGGATTAAATATGCAGTGATAGGGAGGAAGACGTAATACTTTGTGGCCATAACTTTTAGCAATCTGATCTACCATGTATCTTTTCTCAAGTTTATTTCTATACAAGTAAATTACATAAAATGTAATTAAATATTTCATTTGTATTTACCTAGTAATAATTTCAAATAGTTTATTGTTTAACATGGTTTATACAAAATGTGTTTATGTACTTTAAGTCATTACTTAATTGAAGACTTCGTTGATGCACTTGTTGGCATCTTCTCCACTAGTGTAATATGATATGGTGCATGATCCATAACAATAATTGATGGTTCCTCCAAGTTTATTAAAAGCTGATTTTCAAACAACTGCAGAAACAAGTTATGGTTCATTTCTTCATGGTAGTTACCCTTGAACTTAGAGAAAAATATTAATTCTGTACCAGGAATTAAACCATTCCTCTTTCGAGCATGAATAACTATATGTCTGCAATAAATTATTAATAAATATCATGACTAACAAAATCGATTATAGTTATTCCAATGTTTACTTTCTTCCATCAACTTTTATTGTCTTTACGCTATATTTATTATCATCTTGCCAATATGACCTAATGTACCATTCTGAAATATTCATATCTAATCTAAATACGCAATCTCTGGATGTTCCATTAAACCCCTTCGTGGGTTATCTTTACACCACTTAAATCCTATATTATCCAACAATGTATGAACGGGTGCTCTACATCCCTCAAAGAGCTGCATATCTTTTGGTTTTTTATAGATAATTTCCAGACCAACAATTTTCTCTGAAATAAATGCATTAAATTATGTTTGTATGGAAAAAACTGCTTACTGTTTTTGTACATTTCGTATATTTGATCTTTTATACTGATCTTTATTCGTCACCTGTTTCGCAAACCTTTTTTGAATTTAAGGTTATATTGTTTTTAATTTTTTTGAGATATTTTAGTGAACGTCCGCTTACTAATATTCAGTGCAGCTGCAACGCGCAAAACATATTTTCGATAAAAACCGCGGCGATTTGAAATTTTTAAAACAAAGCGTTAATATAACGTTTGCCGATTTATAACCCGTATAATATTTTGATGAATTATGTAGATGTTTTACAACTTTTGCAGGCTAATTCGGTTACATGTTCGAACTTCTCAAACAGCATTAGATCTCTTTTTAAATAGAATAAGGAGAGAATATGAGAAGGAAAATATTGCCTGAGTGTAAAACAAATTTACAACTTTCAACAGGCACTTGTTGATGACGTGCGTCACCACTGTTTTGTATATATGAAATGCACTAGATAACATACTTAAGGTAGATTATACATATTTTATTCGGATACCATATCAGTAACAATTTGATTCAATAAAATACTATAAACACAGTTGGAACTAGTAGTAAGGAACTGATTGCTCTGGTGTCTACTTTGAATAAAGATTTAATTATTATTTATATAATTCGGTATTGAACTCCATATTTTTGATGTGACTAGGGTATCACAGATCAGACAGGGTATCACAGATAACATGAAATTAGAAATTAGACAAATTAGTACAAAGTTCAGGAAAGATCTTCTAAAAGTAAAATGAAATAGAGGATAATTCCCTCTTAACATTCTAAACATTCAACAACAATCGTTCTTAAATTTATTATAGTAAATAAAAAATAATTAAACATCTACGTCAAAAACGTTTTATTTTTAAAGTCGTGCACTTAAAATTTCAAATAAAATTAGGAAAAATAAGCTCACAATTTAAAGTTTCAAAACAATGTCTTTGTCTAATTAATTAAATCAATTTAAAGTTATCAAAGAGAATCGCTTCGTAAGACAAATAAAAGTCTATTTCTAAACACACAAAAACCAAACTCTAAGTACCCTAAAGTTCTCCTCTAGCGTTCGTTCAGAAAACCCTTCCCTATCAGTTGTGAGTAAGACGTCAAAGTTTCGAGAAAAGCACAAAATCCCAGCTCAAACATGAACATGTGTTCGGAGTTGGCGCGATAAACTTTCAGTTAGAGGTCAAGAACTTCTAACTAGAACCTCTTACATAACTTAACCAAACCAAACTGGAATAGCAGAGACGCTAAATTACAATGGCGATTGTTGTTAAGAATACATTCGTTACTGGTAAAAAGCAAATATAGACATCCAGATTGTTATGCGGTGTTAAATATGGACCTTGTCCTGAGAAAACAGTCGCTGAGCTGAATTTATGCTGCACATTGCTATTCTGTCTTATAGTTGCTGAAACGTTATATGTTATTTATTGTACAGTATTGTATTAGACTATTGTTATTGACTTATAATATTACTTGAATTTTGCAAACAAATATTAAATAAAATAAATCAATAATCATGTTATAGTGGGTGGAAAAGTACGAAATAGATCATATTTGATATAATTTCGGTTAATATTAATTATAATAAAAATAAGGTTATCTAGGAAGTAATTTCGGTTTTCCTGATTAGGTGAGTAGTTTTAAAGTGGCATAAATTTTTTTCTTTTTCCAAAATGAGCAGCTAGAACCAAATAGTCTTTTGCTAATATCGCTTCGGGTTCGGACAGAAACGTTTTGCGGGCGATTTTACGACTGGGATTGTCGTATTTGATTTAACTGCCAGATTTTATGGATTTGATTGGTATGGATTTGATCAAATTGTTTCCGGATTTTAAGGCGCCTAGGGAGAATCCCACACTAAGCATGTTCGTGAAGCTTTTACTAAATAATACTAAATACTACCAATACTAAAGCAATAAAGCAGCCTTTTCTGAAAGTTGTGCTTTTGTTACCCCAAAAACCGACATGGATAGAACACAATGAAAATTTGTTGTTGCAAACAATTTAATTAGGGATGACTTATGATGTTTTGGTAACATGAACATATCGTCTATTCAACGTTTTTTTAGTAATGCATCGTTAGTTCAGTTTGGTTTTGATATACAAGAAAATTCTAATCTAAATAAAATAATTAAACAAAAATGTTAACAAATATAATTTATTTTAACATTATAGTACATGTAATACATATATATTATATGTAGTGTTATTCCTCTGTAGGCCTAATACATCTAATCAACAATTGTATATCTGAGAAACGTATTGTACTTTCATTCGAGAGCATATTTACTTTTTACGTTTAGTTCTTGTTTCCTTCGATGGTGTGTTTACTTGTCAAGTCATCTTGGTACCAGTGTATTTTTATTTCTTCTGCTACTACTTGCGTACACCATTCTTGATAAAATTAATCATAGAATTCTGTCCATTGCATTTATCATAGCTACAAAATACTTAGTATTCCTTCTCACCTCATATATTCTAACCTAATGCTCATGTATAATTTTGAACAATTACAATCATATCTGTGCCTAAAAATCTTTCACGCCTTACGATACCAGTTATATTCAATTAATTATGTGCATACCTTTACTTGTTTCCACTCTTATCAATTACTTCCTTTGTAAATCTTATTAAGTTCATCCAAACCGGAGGTGTTATGTTTGGCAATGCTTCCTTCCACACATCTAAACAGTTTTTGATGGAATATCCTTCTCGACCAGCAATATATCTAATATATTAACTATTAATAAATGTAATGACCAACAAAACCCAATTGAATGCTATTGTAATTTTTACCTTTTTCCATCAATTTCTATTGTCTTTACACATTTTTTGTTACTGTCTTGCCAAGAGTGTCACAATGAACCATTTTTAAATACTCAAGTTTCTGGTATTATGTTATGCCTTTAGTTGAATTATTTTCAAGGTAGTGTCGGAAAGTTCCATTAAACCTCTCCGAGGGTTATCTTTACGCTATTTAAACCCTATGCCCTGTAAGAGTGCATGAAAGGATGTGAGATACATGGCCCTAATTCTTTTATGTATACTTTCCAGAGAGACAATTTTCTCTAAAATAGTTTTATTAAATTATATTTATATCGATAAAATAGTTTGTGTACTTGCTGTTCTTATACATTTCATAAATCAAGATGGTCAAGATTCATCACCCACTTTATATGTAGACGGATTTTCTTGGGTGAATCTAACGTATTTCTCTTCATTTTGTAAGCAATTTTATTCACAGTACACACAATAATATTTAGCATGGCAGCAACCCCTTAAAATATATTTTCAATAAAATTGTAGGGACTTATATTATTTTATATCATCAATAATTACCTCTTTAACGGAATTTATCGGCAAAATGGGGCCTCCGTTATCTCGTTCCTTTTCGAAATAACCTATTAAAGCCGCAATCAATTTGTGACCCTGAATATCTATTGTTTTCAGCATTTTCAAACAAAGTAATATGATATATTACGGAGCGATATAAAATTTATCAAAATAAAGGGCTAAAATAATATTTGCCAGTTTATAACCTGTAATAATTATAACTAATATTTTGAATAATTTAGAATACATTTGACAACCGGACGGCGACCAGCTGTCAGACGTATGCAAAATTCTTGAAAGCAATAGTGATAAGAGGTTTTAACTCTTACCTATAAATTATTGTGGCTGTATAATTAATTATAGTTGTTAGATATAGTATAATGTTAAAATGAATTATATTTGGTAACATTTTAGTCCAATTTTTTTTTGGATGTCAAAGCCAAACTGAATTAAAACTCAGAGTTAAGGCGGCAACATTGTAATGTTTCCACGACACAAATATCCACGACGCATTACAATGTTAGAAAAACTTTTAATAGACTATTGACAATATGCGATTTAATACGAATTATTCCATCTTTATATATCTCTCCAAATATATTTGTACACCTTCTATTATCTACTAAATATTTTTTAATTAAAACACAAACATTGGGAACAGAAACGAACTAATTAAAATTTAACTACAGAAAAGTAAAAATCAATTCCTTAAAATGACAATAGATCAATAAAGCTATTATTAATTTCACTTAAAATAGAATTTTCAGTAAAAACAAATTATTTGAAATAAGGTATATAATGTTTTCAGATAATTTACAGGTTGAAATTTGTGATTAAATAGTTAACAGTATACAGTTCACCAGCATAAAATTTCAGCATTAATCTTGTCAATCATGTCGGTTATACTAGTAAACAAACTGGATAAGATCAAATGTCTGCTGTCTTGCCTCATTAAATTTATTGATTGTATATAAACGAAAATTAATAATGGCGGAACCTATGCTAAAAAGTATCATAATTTTACGTTAATCCATAAAACTATTTGTAAAACCTATATAAATATGAGATAAATGTAAAACATATCTAATAGCTTATCCATTTATTAATATTATGGAATGTTATAGACAAATAAACTTGACTAAGATCTATAGGTTTAATATTCATGTTACTTCGAAAACTATTTTTGGGGTTAGGTCTTTTAGTTAATTTTTTTAATTTTATAACGATATTAAAATTTTATCAATTCAAAAGCTTAATATAAAAAAAATATACAACAGATATAATTTTCCAACCCTGTCTTGCTTGTGTTGATTATATTTTATACTTGAATTATTGTTAGTGTTGTCATTGGTACAATTGGCACTTAATGTTTCATATTGGAATCCGTGACTATAATGTCTTTCAGTAGAGAAGGGAAATATCGGATTCCATAAAATACACTATTGGTTATCTAATGGATGTTTGGAAATGGCAGAAGAAATAAAACATATAAAGTTAATTAGATTCAAGAAATACTGCAAATTAAAATCCTGATAGTTGAAATCTCAAAAAGAGTTATTGGAATTATGGGGTCACCGAACGGGAAGCTGTTACTAAGCTTGAATATCAGTCATTATACCAAACGGAGTGGAGTCAAACGACAAACTTAAAAAAGTGAACAATCAACCTTATACAGTTTAGGAGTATTAAATTAAAGTATAAATAGAGATAAATAAGAGTTAAATTGCATCTTATTTCATCTGGATCTATAGTATATTCATTTTCTATTAATATTTCGAATATGTTCGTTTTCGGTAGCTTCTTAATGCTTCATTAGAAGGGGTAAGAGAGACAATTTAGAAAAGTAACTCATAAAGCTCTTTTGACCTCCCTGATAGTGTTACTGACCTCCGTTGTGTTCTATTAGATTCGGTTGAGATATATTAGAGCGCATTTAAAGCTCGTAATAGATATTCCATGGCAATGTCGCAGTTTTTTCCACCATGGAGTGGAGATTTGTCTGTTGATTTGTCTGAAGATTTCTTCTGTTGGTAGAAGTTGCTTTTTCTACCATCGATTAATGAGATCGGTTAAGATCGACTCAGTATAGTATCAAAAGGGGAGAAAGATTATTATCAGAGTCACCGTAGTTATAAAATATTCTTACGCTTATAGTAGTAGAGCCCAAAATTCAACTCAGTTACACAGTTTCAGTATATTATCAAAATGGGGGAATAAGGTAAGTAAGATAGAGTATAAGGTAAGAGAGGAAAGTAGTGATTATGTAATTGGCACTGAATATGTTTGTTTAAGGGCTGAGGGAGGGAGGAGGTTTGAGGAAGAATATTACAGTTAGTATTTTGTCTTACAGTATTGTAATCCTTACTTTCCCATTCAGACGCTCTTCTTTTATAAGCCTCTAATATTGTACAGCCTCTATAATGAGGGAAGAGTCACAATGATCTTACTACAGGAAAGCTAGACCTGTATAAAGGCACAATTTGGAGTGTTGTGTCTAAATATTTCACAATGGTAACAACATAGAGCTTTTGGAATATATTTACGCAGCTTTAGACTTTAGGTACTTTTTTGAATAAATACATCTACTTTAAATAAAACTGCTATAATGCGATCAGATAGCTTTTCTAAAAGTGACAATAGTTTTGTCGAATGAGGTGTACCATGTTATATGTTATTTTTACTTGACATATACATATACATATACTCATATGGTGATTGTAACCATATACAATAACCGTCATCAACAAATAATACATGTGTTGAGGCACAAAAAGAAAACCTAAAGCACACAAATATGTCGAAACTAGATAAGGTGTCCTTAAAATATCATTTTAACGGTGGAGAAACTCTATCTTGGTCATTTTAAAAATTTAAATGATGGCCTTCGGCATCAAGCCTGCTGATTGGAAAACATCCCAGAAGATATCCGATTACCTAGCCTGCTTAGTGGCTGGTAGCGTTATTTTGCAATCAGATACATAACAGTTACAACTGTAAAGTACATCCATGTCCTGTAAAGTACATTCAAACCCACTGCTCTACCAATTCGGTATTTGAATTTATTGTTTTTATATTTTTACTACCACTGATTAATGAATTTTGTATTTATATATTAACCTTGTCGCTTATATTTAGCAAATATAATAAACTGATTGTCGAGGTATTTGTACCAAAATTTAACGTCTACGAAGAATATCTGGAAGTTCTAAAACAAGTATCAGTTCCGAGCGACAGTGATGAATTGATGATGATAATCACGATAATGATGATGAAAACTGGACTAGGCATTACTGTGTGTGATGAATAAATATATGTTAATTATTTGTTTATTTATAGTCGCCCCTACATAGCGACTTCAAACACTCATTTATTTTTTTACGAACTTTATTCTTCATATCATATCATATGATTTTTAATCGATCTTTAGCGTCAGCGAGATTCAATCCTAGTAGGTTATTGTCGGTGAGTTAAGCTTTTAGCCCACACAGCTACACGTTGGGAGCCTCAACTATTTATTTATATGTCTTGTGTCACCGATCTGACGGCTATTCCTGGTTGCTTGATTTGGACTAATTTAGTTTTATTCGACTTAATTTATTTGTAACGAATATTACAAAAAAAATTCAGCGCCAAAAATTATTTCTGGATATAAGCTTAAACTGTTTCAAATTTCACGCCTCTCGGTACTCCCGTTACCTTAAAAAAAGGAGCCGACTAATATATAATAGAGGATTGGGGCATGTGCGGTATGACGGCTGCTTTTTTTCTACTCTCTTTTCTAAGAAAATTGAAACAACATATTTTAAAAGATTGAGTTTTTATAGTAATTATTAAAATTTACTCTAGTGTAAAGACGAATAAGGATTTGACACATACCACTCGGATTAGTATTTATACAATCGATTCGTTAAACGGAACTGATATTGTAACCTTTTTTAAAGTTAATAAAGTGTTGTTGGTCTGCCATTCAGTCAGATTCATTGAACATTGTAAATTTATATGACCAAACCAATTGAACGAATGACCGTTAAAAATCTCTATTAAACCGTTCGCCGATCGTCACCGAAATCCATGTCCGGGCCTCGTCGGACCGCACAATGCAATCTTAATCTTTTATCTATTATCGGCGCCTACTACTTTGTAGTTTGCACAAAATACATGGCAAATCGGGGCGCAGGCGTTCCGCTCGCAGCATCCGAAAAGGGCGGCCGATTCCGGACGCTCAGTCGTAGGGCGACACGCGTCGACATCGCACTGTCTGTCGGTGCCCTCTAACGGTTTCGCGACCGAATCAGCGTTCGCGAGTATCTTCGCACACTCGGCTCGGCTCCACAGTTGACCTTGACGTTTTTGGTTCGGGTTTTCGACCGTTAACGTTCTGGACCTGATTGCGGTTTTGAAGTGATCAAGTGATATAAACAGGTCGTCGATGAATGGATAGATTATCATTTGGGGTTAGTAGTTTAAATTGAAACGAAACGGTGAGTGATATCGGTTATTTCGTTAAACATAATTGTTCGATTTATGATTCACTTTTTATAAATTTTTAGATATATCGTTTGTTTTTAAACCAACTTTTAAACTTTTCGTTAAATTTTAACAAATTAAAGTTTTTAAAATATTTCATTGTCAATAAATTATTTATAAAGGTAAACATATATTTTTATTAATTAAAATTATATAATGGAATAACAAATATATTGGACATTTAAAGTGCTATTTTTTCATATAAACTTGTAATTAATTTGATGATATATGTTAAATTATAATAAATAATTTTGTACCAGAAAAGATGCTGTGAATTTATTTACAAACTAGTTGCATTTTGTTTATTTGTTTTTATTTTAGTAGAGATTATTTTTTAATATCGTTACTGCCACATTAACTAAAATAATAAATAAAAATTATAGATTATATAATTTATTTTTGAAATATGTGCATAATTCTACGGTGCGTGATTGTTATTTTGTAATTTTAGGAACGATCATTAAAATTTTCTTAGTCACAATTGTTATAAATAATATAATATATTTTATTTATTATAGATTTGAATTAAACTTTCGGGAAATAGCTTAATCTTTGTAAGTTAAAATTTCAACTATTTATTGACTTGCTATCAGAATACATAATTATTAAAAATGGTATATTCACATCAAAAATATTTAGAAAATTTAAATTTTTCTTTAATTTAAGTTTTATTAATTTATTAAGTTATTTAATTAAAGTTTTCAAACTAACTTTAATATCTCTAAAGTTTTATAAAATGGTCCATTATTAATAAATTATTTATAAAGGTAAACATATATTTTATTAAGTAAAATTATATAATGCAATAACAAATATATTGGACATTTAAATTGTTATTTTTTCATATAAACTTTTAATTCATTTAATGATATATGTTAAATTTTGATAAAATATTTTCTATTAGAATAGATACTGTGAATTTATTTATAAACTAGTTGCATTTTGTTTATTTGTTTTTATTTTAGTAGAGATTATTTTTTGATCTCGTTACTGTTCCACATTAACTAAAATAATAAAAGAAAATTATAGATTATATAATTTATTTTTGAAATATGTGCATAATTCTTCGGTCCCTGATTGTTACTTTGTAATTTTAGGAACGATCATTAAAATTTTCTTAGTCACAATTATTATATATAATATAATATATTTTATATATTATACATTTGAATGAAACTTTCGGGACATAGCTTAATCTTTGTAAGTTTAAATTTAAACTAATTATTGACTTGATATCAGAATACAATATTATTAAAAATGGCATATTCACATCAAAAATATTTAGAAAATTTTTATTTTTATTAAATTACATTTTTACTAAAAAAATATTAAAATATTGTAAAAAAGCTTTCAAACTAACTCTAAACTTATCTCTAAAGTTTTATAAAATAGTTCATTATCAATAAATTATTTATATAAAAAAATAAGTTAAACTTATTTTTTATTAATTAACATTTTATAATGTAATAAATTTACTGAGCAATTAAACTATTATATTTTCGAATTAAGTAATATATAAACTTGTAATTAATCTGATGAAATATACTAAATTAGTAAATAATTTTTCTTCAGAAAATTTGCTGTGATACTATGTACAAACTTATTGCATATTATTTATTTGTATTTATTTTATTAGAGAAAATAATCTCTAATATTTCGTTACTGTTCCAAATTAAATAATTAATAAATAAAAGTTATATATTATATAATATAATATTTTTGAAACTTGTGCATAATGTGCAACCTTTATTAAATTTTGATTATTGTTTAATTTCTATTAAATATTTTTAAAAGGACTAAGCTAAAGTTAAAAATATCTAAAAAAGTTATAATGTTATAATATTTGCTATTAAATGTATATAATATAACATAAGAATATAATATCACTATATTAAATCTTACATAAAGCAATTTTGATTAATTAATTTGCATATTTTTTCTCATAATCCTTCTCTATGTCCTAAAGCATTAAAGTTATTTATTCAACTCATTACTATAACTAAAAGTATTTTTAACGTTATTAATAGTGAAATTTAGTTTTAATTACAACTTAATTAAATATATTTTTTTAATTGTAATAATTTAGAATTGTACATTTTATACATCTATAATTATTAAGCATTTTTATTAACAACAATTATAAAAATAGATTTAATTAACTATTTTGAATACTTTTTGGAATATTATGGTTTTGTGCCTCCAAGAATTCCTCTAGGATCTACTTCTTTAATCTAAATTTATCTTTTTATATTAAGAAATTAATATTTATAAACATAATATAATTATTTAAAAAATCTCATTTCCTGTGATTTTATTTAATTCAGTTCATGTTGGTATTTAGTTCAAAGGCCAATCAGGTACTTCTATTTGCTGGCTTCGTTTTGGATAAATTAATTTAGTTTAAGTCATTTATTTTTAGTGACATATATATTTTGATTTGATATAGTAATACAATGATATTAATTAATTAATAATATAAAATTAATTTAATTAATTAAATAGGATACTATGACAAGTACCAATTTTTAAACTTTTACTACTCATATTTTATTACCCAATTTATGGCAACGAATTACTTTTGTATATAAAAATATAAATGTTCCTTTATATAAAATCACAAAATTCCACTCCAAGTCGCAAAATTTTTTATCGATTGCTTTTAAATTTTACTACAACAGTACATTCTAATATGTGCCCTTTATGTAAATATTATATCAATTATATTAATTTTATACCAGATTCAGATCAAATCAGATTTAGCTCAT
This sequence comes from Rhynchophorus ferrugineus, assembly GCF_030347505.1. Lineage (NCBI taxonomy): Eukaryota > Metazoa > Arthropoda > Insecta > Coleoptera > Curculionidae > Rhynchophorus > Rhynchophorus ferrugineus. The sequence continues at coordinate 52,769,306 of NW_027472580.1, forward strand.
TAAAATAATACCTACGAAATAAAATTTGGGTCGTCAGATATGAAACACAAGATTGCTATGCAGCAAGAATTAAGGAGAATTAAGCAAGAATTAGCTAGTGAGTTGTAAGAACTAAATATGTAAAAGGAAGAGAGAAGCTATCATAATCATCTAATAATAATAATAGATATGATAAGCATGAGCATAACTCAGCTCGCTATCTATATTCTGAAATGTTCAGTATAATGTTCTACTACATGTTTCATTGGCCATTACAATGGTGGTCAGTTTTAGATATTTTCGAGATACACACAATATTTCTACTATATATTAGGAATACGTGCGAAGGAATATATATGAAAGTTTAATGCTTCACTGAATCTAGAAGTACGTATCTAGAATAGATTAAATATTTCTATGTTTGCTTTGATATTGGAAGACGATAATTGCAACTTTGATACTAAAGTACTGCTTCGCCTTGGTCGGTCAATCGTTGAGAGAGTTGATAGAGTTTTTAGGGACATTTCTTCGCACGACTAAGCATCGACTACAAAATATGTCTGAAACATTTACATAAAATTATATACCGAAAGAGGCTCGATAAATTTTGAGTATAGTGTACTTTAGTATTACCTAGATATTATAATGGATCCACCGTGTAGCCCGCAAATTGCCCAGTCCAACTCTAATTTGTCTGTTGTGTTTGGTCTTCCTCTAACTGAATTAACAAAAGGTCATAAATAAAAACGATTAATATTTGAAATTTATATGAATAATGTTATTGAAAATAGAGTCTAGTTTAGTTAATATATAATAGACCGTGTTGATTTAATTAAATATTAATTTAAATGTTTTATGCAAAGGGATAACTGGCAAACTACTAGTTTAATATTTTCGAATTCCGAAGTTTGTGGGAAATTTTAATAAACATTAAAGCCCTTCTAAACTTAAAGCATTATAGTTTAGTTAATTAAAAACTAGAATGAACTTTGTGCGGTGCCTTAAACTTACTTTAAGCATTTGGGATGTTTGTTTACACTTTAATTTAAAATATAGATTTTTATTAAGAAAATATATAATTTATTTTATATAATAACAACAATATATGGCAGGATTTCTAATATGGATATAGGATTTTAGGATGTTAATAAATACTAATATTGAAACTAATGGGAAAGATATTTAAATAAACAATTTAAATCTAAATAAACATTAAAGTTTAATATTAACAGTATATTTTATTGCACATTACAGAAAAGAAAATTGCGCTTCCAAAAAATACATTACGATTTTAAAGAGTCAATTTCAATTTGCATAGGAATCCAATAACTGGAGAAACTAAAGCGATTTGAAAAACAATTCCATTAAGAGAAAAGGTCGGCAAATAGTATTGATACTTTTAAAATAAAATTTAATATTTTATCTCATTTTAGGTTCATTCCTTTACGCATTTCCATAAGTAATTTATTTGAAACTTATAAAGTGTATTTAAAGTTATTTCATATATTACTATAATAAGAAATCATTGCACAATTTTTTAAAATTTTTGCTAGTTGCTAATAATTTGTTATTGTATTCTGAACTAACGTGGGTTCCTGCTCTGGAATTAATCTTGCCAATCAAATCCTTAGTTAATTTAAACGAATTAATATTGTTTTTGTGGTCGTGCTTACTAATTAGTGTTTTATTTTTAGTGGAGTAAATATTACTTACCAACAATAAAGATGTTTATGACTCAAATATTACAAAAATATAAATTAGCTCTAATTTTAGTGATCTAAGTACGATACTTGTAGTTAGATATTGGCATACATGTTAACTGCCAAGATACATATGATTTGGCTGTTTGAACGCTGTAAAGGGTTATACTATCCATGTAATACCTAGTTCCATAACATTTATATTGCAACTAGAGAATATATTTTTTGAAGCATTTTATAGAAAAAATTTAATCACATCAATAGGTAAGGAAATGCGCATATTTGGTTAATAAGTATAGTTACAGTTATGGTGATATTATTTCGTCTAGGCATAAACGCAATTTAATTATTTTTTGGTATAAAATAATCTATAATCTGGTATAGGAATATCTTGGTATAGGTGCATTTTTGCATTTAAAAGAAGGTGAATCTTTGATATCTTTCCCATTTACAGGCTTTCATTTCAACTAAATGTTTGACTTGGACAGTATGGATGTAGACAGTATACGAATATGTACAATAATGATAGTTTTTTATGAGCCATTAATTAATTCTTTTAAATCCAGTCACATGGTAGTTATTTTTTCAAAAGTTTAGTTATTTGTTACAGTTCCATGTAAATGAAAAAGAATGCAAAATCCATTAAAAAAAAAAATTTAAATACTTAAAATATCGTTAATATATGAAGATTTATATTGACTACTAGCTGACCCGACAGATTTCGTCCTGTCAAAAAGATTTGTAATGTGGCAGTTTTTGTGCCTACGTATTTTAAAAAATTCTCCTGAACAGAACCATCACCCTGGTGATAGGGCGTTGTGAATAAAAAATAATTAAATAAAACATATATAAGGATTTAAAAGTAAGTAATCGCTTTATTGTTAATCATGTGAATCATAATTATTATTATTATTATCATTGTAGTGCTTTATGGCATACGATGTTTTTTGTTTGATTACCTGGCGCATAGATAAACAAATCTGATGGTTTTCCAACACGGGAACAGGCAACATACAATTGACCATGTGAGAAACATGGGTTTTCTAGATTAATACCATAAAGACTTAATGATTGCCCCTGGGACTTGTTTATAGTCATAGCAAAAGCAAGCCGCACTGGAAACTGTAGTCGTTTAAACTCAAATGGCACATCAGTCGGAATCATTGGGATGCGCGGTATGAGAACATCTTCTCCTTTATACTTTCCTTTGAGTATAGTTGCTTCTATCACATTGTTTAGTAATTTTTTTATCGCTAACCGTGTACCGTTGCAAAGACGCGGTTGGTTGATATTTCGCAACATTATAACCACCGATCCAACCTTTAATTGAAGATTGTGAGGTGGCAATCCTGGCAAATCCAGCGAGTTTAAAAATTCCGGTGGATAGTTGACTACATCATCTTGATTAGTAGCCGAATCAACTGATTTATATATCCTCAATTCGCCTGTAATTTGTTCTTGAATTTTGAAATTTAATTCATTTACATCTATGTTTTTTGCAGTCAGTATAGCTCGTTCGCTCAACCAATCATGGTTTCTGTAATTTTGAGAAACATCTGGAAACACCTTCTGAATAAGTTCATCTTTTGATCGAGTTAACTGACAAAAACTTTGAGGAAAGTTAATGCAGCCAGTCAACATGTCTATAGGAAATTTGCCATTACCAATGTCAATGAGTTGTTTAGAGAATATGTTTCCAGATTGGTCATTTTGCAACTCGACACGCATATTCTTGCTTAAATGAAGTACTTTGACATGTTTCCACAAATTGGAGGACTTTAAACATGCATTGAGTTTATCAGCTGGCGTTGATCGTGGAATCACTGGCAATGTTTGACGAAAATCTCCTGCTAATAAAATCATTGCACCACCAAATCGGTTATTATTGCTACGTAGATCTTTTAAGGTTCTGTCTAAAGCCTCCAAAGATTTTTTATGTGCCATCGTGCATTCATCCCAAACAATCAATTTACATTGCTGCAAAACCTTTGCCATTGCAGAGTTCTTCGAAACGTTGCAGGTTGGAGTTTCATTGCTTTGCATATTTAATGGCAATTTTAGTGCTGAATGGGCTGTTCGACCACCTTCAAGCAAAGTTGTTGCGATTCCCGACGAAGCGAGTGCAAGTGCAATTTTATTTTGTGAGCGAATTTTTGCTAATATTAATGAAATCAAGAAAGTTTTTCCTGTACCACCAGGTGCATCTAAGAAGAAAATCCCTCCAGTTTCATCATTTGTTACTTTCATAAGAGTTTCAAATACATACTTCTGTTGTTCATTTAACAGTGGAAGATTTGATTGAATTAATTCTTTCAAAGCGTTGAGATCATACAGTCTTTCTCGATGCAACTCTTGGTTAAAAGCGTCATGCATTGGACGATTGGGCGCGGTCAGGCCTAATTGAATTAATAGTTTGTTTGACATTATCAAGCACATGTCCTCAACTGAAATCAATGCTTCATTGTAAATTTCTTCACTGATTTGTATATTTGGATTTCCCATTCTATTCCGTATTTGATACAAAATATCATCACACATATAATCTTTGTACTTGATCCACAAATCAATTGGGTTTGATGGGAAGCATGTAGATATGATTATAGAAAACAATGTTCGTATTTGATGAGCGTGTGATGATATTACAGCATCATTGAGAGTTTGATCCCAATGAGCGTCATTTTCAAGCAATTGCAAACGTTGACAGGCTTCTCTGTAGGATCCACACAATTCACCATCAACAGTTCGTAACTGTTGGAATGATGTTGGGCCACGTACATTGACTAATAGCAGTCGTAAATAAAAACATTCATCATTGCTTGGATGTACTGAATAAATCCGGCCAATCGCATCGGTGGAATATACATCTGTATATCCTGGAACTGGTTTTCCTTGTTTCCGTCGTATAAATTTCCATGAGGATTGATTTCAGGTATAATATTTTGGCATTTCAGAATATAGCAATGTTTGTGCGAAATCATCGTTTTGGCATGTCTCAAAAAAACTGGTTAATGTAGTAGATGGTGGCTGAACAGCTCTTTATACTGCGTTCTGAAAAAACTTCCCTGAAAGGAGCATATAAAAACTAAAAGGAAAGAACTGGAGTTGAAATATAGGAAAATGTATAGGCTAGTTGGAAGAAAATCACAATTATCAGTACGTAATAAATTGCTATTATATAAGCAAATACTGAAACCTATATGGACATATGGAGTTCAATTATGGGGATGATCTGGAAAGAGTGACACAAACAAAATACAAATTTTTCAGAACAAAGTCTTGAGAAGTATTGTGGAGGCACCCAAATACTACAGGACTGACTACCTACGTCGAGACCTTCAGATACCCACAGTCAGTCAAGAATTGCAAGGGGGCATGAGGAGACTCCATTCTCATGAGAATATTGAAGAATTGCATCTTTTGTATAGCACCAGAGCAGGATACAGACTCAAAAGAATCAAACCATCTGATCTTGTGTAGTGAGCTGCAGTTAATAAAAAATACAGCAGTGACATGTATAAACATTATTTCACCAGAGACTGAGATAGGGCCGATGGGTTCTCGTAGTTATATACCTAAATTTAAGTTATCATAAAGACAAATTGTAGGTTACTCGAAAATGACTAGTAACAATGTAATATTTAAATAATAATCAAAAAAACTGGAATTAGAAAATTATATGCTCTTATTGTGAGGTGCTTCTGTTTGTTTCTTAGATTATGCCCTTCTCCGGTAATATTAGTAACATATAATCTAACTTATTATAATATTTTATTTGTCCATATATATTTATTTTTAACCTTTGTAATGCATATTTTATTTTATTTTTGGGTTAATATCTTCTATTACTTTAATGTCAATTTTCTTTGGATTATCTATATATATATATATATATATATATATATATATATATATATATATATATATATATATATACATATATATATATATATATATATATATATATATATATACATATACATATATATATATATATATATATATATATATATATATATATATATATATATATATATATATATATATATATATATAGACTATATGGAATATATGATTTAATCGGTATTGCAATGATATATCAAAAATGATCATTTAACGAAGGCTAAATTGAAACTCAATTGTCGATGACAAGACCTGCTGGGAAACAAGTCAGCAGATAAAAAACCCTTCCGATCTTATTAAGGGAACCCGGTACAAAGCCATTAATACAATTCCGTTGTCAACTACACGCTGTCGCAGCAGGCAAAATTCCCTCAACTTCTCTTGTTTTTCATTGATATTCGACACAGATAGGGGCGATAAATTCGATGCGGTTTTAATTTAAACCTGATGGATTTTCCGTATTAGAATTTGCCATCGACGGTATGTATATTTTATTGGTTGATCGCGCCTTTCGATACGCCAACGGTATTGCCGTTTTATGATGTCAAATATATGCGACAACATTCGATATTGTCCAAATTTAAATTACAAATATTTTTAACACATCCGTTTAAGATATAACGTTGGAAGTATCTTGAAAATTAGATATGGAATAATTCTGAAGAATATTTAAATTGGTATATTTTTGTACAACATTTACAACATACATTTACTATTAATTTCTAGTTCCAAAATTAATCAAGTATGGGTAAGCGGTTTGCCGGTTTAACTTGCTAGAAAAAACATCTCGATCTGGTGTGGATGTTTATATGGACTTTTTATAATCAAGGGTGTATGATATGTGGGTATATGACATAAAATAAATATCTCTGTCCCGTAATCACTCAATCTGGCCGAAGGTTAAAAGCCTTCATCGTACAATATTTGACATTCTGCATTATAATATTACATCATAGAACTTAGAGTGTTGTTATATTATAAGCTTGGGAAAAAATGTAATTTATGATTTTTTTATTTTAAGATCACTAGTAATACATATTTAGTGTAGCTATATTAAAACATTAAAAATAATAGTTCATTAAAACATTCTAGTTATATCATCTTATATTATCTTAGCGGCATCGTTTACTGGGATTGGAAAGTTAATGTTTATCATCGGCTGCTCAAACCTGGACAAACTATTGATTCTACTCTCCATTATCAACAACTGGTGCAACTCAAGTGAGCGATTGAAAAGACCACCCAGAATTAGACATACAGTCAGTGTTGTCCACCTCAACTGCGCTAGGTCAAACAGAAATGGACACGCTCGGATTTTTTATGGATAGCCCTGACTTTGCTTCATCCAATTTACATTTGTTTTAACCCTCTTAATGTTGTTAACTTAGCTTCAATAGATGCTTGTGAAAATCTATATTTTTTTGCCAGAAATTTCAGACTATACAAAGTGATTGGTTAATGTCTGAAATTTATATGAAGAATATTTATTGAAGCATAAAAAAACAAAATTATTATTCCCAAATATATTACAAAATTCAAAAATATATTTTATTTCATAATTATTGTTGTTTTATACGTAACTGAAGGAAGCATTTTTTCGTTATCAGTCAATCAATACAATTTTTCAAATCTGCATAGCTGCAGTAGTTGTAAATGTATAATGATGTATATGAGTAACACAAAACATAATATTATTTTAAAATATTTGGAAACGGGTAACACATAGGAGTTAATATTGTTAAAGGGATAACTTATTTATTGAAATTTTACGATTATACCTCATATAGAATTAAATGATGAGGTATTTAATAATATTACAATGCACATTACAATAAGTGACACAATTAAGCTGACTAGATAGAATGGATTAACTCACCAAGAAGATTTTTTGTGTCTTAAAATTATTAGTATCAAATTTAACAGTGTTAATTGAAAATCTTCTCCAAACCTGAGATAGCTTAATTGGCATGTTTAATGGCTGTATATCATATTTTGATTATTTCATTTTGATTTCTTCAAAAAGTTATTAAATTTAATTTATTACACATTATTAACTTAAAATTGTTTACAATTCTATTACATTTAAAGTTACATATAATCATCAAAATAAATTCAATTTTAAATAATTTAGTTTTGGAAATTAAGAAATGATAACCAAGAAATTATAGTCCACTTTGTAACTATAATCGTCTCTAACTCTTCATTTTTTAATATCTTGTTAAATAAGTAATATTTAAATGCTTTAACTACTGTATATATTTTTATACTTTTTAACTATATAATATGTAGAAGTATCGTTCAATTAATTTAGGTCCATTTGTTAATTCAAATTCTGCCATAATCAGATTCAATCTGACACTCTTAGAAAGTATTGGTTAAAGTATCATTCATAATATAATGATCTATCTTGAATAATTGTCATTATTAATAATTAAGGTTAACTATTCTTGTAATTAAATAGTTCAAACACTATTAGCCAGCTTGGTAGCGTAGCAGTCAAGGCCATAGGGGACTCTTCTACTGCTGCGATAGTCGCGAGATTCAATCCTGCAGGGCATGGATGTACTTTATGTTTGTGATTCTCATTGTAATAGTCTGGACACCTAGATAACAGTATAAAATATGTCTCAATGTTGAATCGATTTCTGTGTAAAAGTTTCTGTTGTTGCATGAAATTTGAACTAATCTAATCAGCATTCTCATCATCTTCATCTCTAAGAGTGGTTCATTTTATTATATTTTTATAATTTACCTTTTTTCATTAACATTTTTCTACGGATCAAGGGTGGTCTGATTTTTGAATAACCACTAATTTGTGGGTTATAAAACTAAAAATATGGAATTTGTAATATCGGTTAAATTTTTCCTTAAACCAAATAGCTATAGAATCCTTTCGTGACGCTGGCTGGTCATTCCATAACCAGGAAGCTAAGAAAAAATATTACAATTAATAATATAATTATAGTTCATATAATATAATTTAGGTTATGTCATTTGCTGTAAATCTATGGTTATATTTTATTGAAAAGTGATACAATGTAGTAAGTTGAAAGATTTATAGGCTGTTTAAAGTTTACAAGAGGCTTAGTAGGTTGATAGACGATATCACAAAGTTTAGTGGATTTAAATAGGGGGGAACTTCAAAATTGCGAACATTAGATGTACCATGAAGCTACTTTAATCAGATTGGATGTGCCCGTATTAATATGTATAACGTGTATATTGCATACGATAAAAGTAGGTTGGCGAATAAAGCAAAATTATAAAATTCTATTGCTACTTCCATAGATATCGCTTTTTTCATCGTATTCATTAAATTTCCAATTCCTTTAATGTCACCAAACCGACTTTGTCTTTGATCTTGAATATTAACGTTTAATGAATGATTTATGCCGATGATTCGAAAGCCATAAAAAATTAGTTTCACGTCGCGTTCCGAACCAATTTATCGTAGCTTGTACCCATTCACCAGACCCGACAACTTTCGGGGAGCTTTTTAATTAAAAACAACTTAAGCTGAAACCGTCATAAAGCGCCACCATTGCGCTAGTAACGAATAACGTTAACGGTCATTACGAGGGCTGTGCTAACACTAATTGTATAATTTATTATTCCATACAGTTACTAATATAGAAAGTATATTACATAAGAATTATACAGTGAGGTTATAATAATATTAAATTTAGAGAAAAAAAGATGTAATTAATGTGTAATTTGCCATGATAAAATCTCATTAGTGACTGACTAAGTGTAATTATTGACTAAGTTTACGTAGTACTCGTACTTTTGATATTAACGGATATATAACAATTATTTTTATAGAATTTCTGAGATAGAGAGTCACGAGTTCGACTGTATTATGTGGCATTGCTTTTGGGCATACCAGTACACTAAACCAACTGCCTCACAGCTGATCACTATAGATCACTACTTAAACTGCTTCATTTTAGGGATATGGCTCACTCCAACTGGGCAAGTGTTATGGGACACGAGACGATATCTAGTTAGGAAATTAGCGGTGATTCTGCAGCTTTGAAAAAATAAAAAATTTCGAAAAGCTGTGGCAAAATTTTTTAAAAATTTTTTTACTTTGATACGATAGAAGAATATATAGAGAAGGCTTCGTAATAAGATGTTCGAGGTTAAGATGTCGCGTAACTAAAACAGCTGAATTCCCGAAAATAATATAGATTTTGAAAAATCCTCTTAAAAGCATATTTTTAAGAGCTTTTAAGAGATTTTTTAAGGTTAAGCTTTTAAAATTAAAAAAATCAAATATCTAGACTAGAATATCCCCTTAATATACTCCTTTGAACAATCCTGGATTAATTTTTTATATGAAAATTTAATCTAGGTATATCTTTTCATACTGCTTAAAAAAACGCTTAAGAACTAAGCAGAAAAACATTAATTTAACTTGTACTGATGTATTCCTAAAATTAAAAAAGATGTATTTATCTAGTTAGAACTCATATTGCAATACTAATTTATTATATTATATTCATATGTATTTAGTCTAGATAAATTTCTGTTAATTTTCTGCTTCGAAAGTTCCCTAAGGTCCCTACACAATTTGTTTTTCTTATTTCATAAGACATAACCAATTTCATTTTTAGGATGTGTCGTGTCATATATGTACAGTGGATGGGTAAAATCTAGAATATTCGTAAACTGCTTTTGTTTGGTGGAAAATCTAGACAGTTTCACTTGAAAAAAACTTACCAAGTCGTATTTTATACTATATTGTAGCTCATTATTTTTTCAATTAATGTGCTGTTTTTGTTGTCATAAGATTTCTTCATCTTATTTTCTTTCAAAAAGTCATACTACCGACTGCGATAAGTCGAAATACTTCTCGTCTGAGATACTGTTAACTTTATATTTTCAGATAGCATCCATGGTTTGAATCAATGGCTTATCTTCAGTTGGTCATTTCATTATGATCAAAGTCTATTCTTATTCCTGATGAGGATTATTATGTATTTGAGAACTTTCATTAGTTCTCATGGGATTCCGTTGATATTTATAATGCCGTAGCCGAGCTCCATGCAATATATTATTTCTTATTGTATGTTGGCGGCACTGATTACATGTAAATAATGCGACATGTAGAAGAATACAATTGGTTTACAAATGATACTTATTGTTATTATTTGAACCCTTCATGAAAATTAAATAGTGGTTGATTTTACTTGTAGTTTTGTTGACAAAAATTTACATATAATCGATGGAAATATGAAGAGGAAGAGAGACTAATGGACGTTATGACTTTGTGTACGTATTTTCATTAACTCATGCGTACTAACAATAGATGCTTCCTATTGAGTGTTTATCGTTTCGTGGCTGTGTTACATAACATTTTCTGATAGATCTATCTATCCATTGAATGTTTTTTATTTTAAATTCGTTATTTCTTTTCAGTTAAAATTTTGGGTTAGTTGTTGTGTTCAATTGTTTTATGGTGTCATTTATTTAAGAGTTAGCGAGAATATAATTAAGTGTTAATATGTTTTGTTTCAATTGTGATAAAACTTTTATTGACATTAAAGGCGAGGGTGACATGAGATGATTAAGTCAAAACGCCATTTGAACTACTTATATTTTAGTATATTCATTTAGCCTTCAAAATTTTTCGGAAAAATACTTTAAGTAATGAAGAAAATGCTGACGTTAATCGCTAGGCTATAGATATTAAATCTAAAGCCTAGCTATTTTTGTTCTATCTATTCTATTTATTCTATTTTTAATTATGATTATTTTATTAATTGTGTAAAATATTGCTATTTTGTTAATGCTAAGATTGTAATGTTTCTCATGTAAATACAAAGAAAGCAAATAATATATAAAAATATATCCCCATAATAAAGTTTTATTGCTGCTATAGTACCTCATAACATGTAATATATGTCTTCAACGTGGTAAAATTATTAATAACTCCCTTAATTTCAATTTTTCTCTTAATGGCAATTGACGAATATTTAAAGTAATCTTTCGATATAGTATTTGTAATATAATATAATATAAGTAATATCGATATAGTAAAATTGGTTGGGGACAAATAATTTCGTTTTTTTTTCGTGTTGAGGTTTATACACTGTTTTGTACTTACTAAAAAGCGACTTTGATCGGCCTCTTTTGAATCGAACTTGTCACAAATAATTATACTTGTTAACTAATAATTATATAATTACCCTGCAACATTATCTTCCTTTTATTTTATACAGATTAAGATATAAGCAAATAATATTACCAATCTTCTCTCTAGGTGTTTATTATTGTCAGTTGGCAAATTTAGAGAATTGTTTGCTTAACAATTTTTATATATAACATCAATTTTTGTGTAGGGTTTTGGTATGGTTTTTGTGTAAGTTTTGCAAACACAGGACTGTTAACTTCGTCAGAACTAATCATTCTTCAGATCGCTCTGTGCTCCGTATTTTATATCTTATTGGAATTATATTACTACCATCTTTCTAAGTAATTCTATTTAATCAATCACCTTATTCAACTCTAATGAAGTTTTATAGATCTGTTATTGACATATACTTTTCGATACTACTTAAACTCAATTTAGATATTTGGATCTAGAAACAAATAATGATTACCAAATATATAAATATTTTAAAGTGTACTCTATAATAATATGATTACTGTGGTTTTGTGGAATGCATTTTTTGTTAAAATTTTCTTCAGAACAACTGGATGAACTAGAGGAAAATACAGACTTTTCCAAAAAATGCTTAGTATTAATACGGATATTACCGAAAAAAAATAGGCTATTCTCTGTGACAGTGTTTATTTTTCATCAATAATATACTAAGGAATGCAGTCCCGATCTTACAAGAACATAATCTCTCGAGATCTTGATCTCATTTTATAATATTTATTCAGAAGTATAAATTGCACGAAATCTCGCGATATTGCACGGCTGCAGTAATATGGGTAAGACAGAGTAATCATTGTGCTCCATAGTAATAATTGTTATAAAGGATAAACAATATACATTTTAAGTAAAGAATAAATGAACATGCTACACAGTTTTCATTATGTCTTCCATTTTGGAATAGAAACTACACTATTGGTTTTAATACCAACTCTATAAAGTTCGATTGATTTCTTCCATCACCCATATTCGTCAGAGCATTACTGTGACTTTTTTGCTCCTTAGAACATCTAGTTGTTGTTTGCTCTCGTTAGATGTAAAATATCCTGTCTTTTTCTGTATATAACATAAAAATAAAAGTACTGCTTCCATTGGTCAAGAGTTAAATATTGCAAAACGAACCGTTTGGAACAATTTGGAAAATGTTAAATAAAAAAGTGGATGTGTGGTTTTCATACAAGTTAAGTCAATACACTTAAATAGACTGAATTAGAAATATAGCCTGCGGATACCTAATAGTTGTTGAATCGCAACAATATGGACCCATTTCTGGAGTGGATGGTGATGGAAGACTGGAGAGAGTTGAAACGGCGAAATTGGTGACCAAACCGGGGTCAAGAAATCATATTCTCTGAGTTACTTCTCTATGGTTCAAACGCTTAATTGCCTAGAAAGGATTGGATCAAAGATTATGATTCATTAAGGCAGCTCTGGGTCACACACATAGACGGCTGAGATGTTCTTATGAATACACCGTATGGACCCGACGTGGCATCGGTTTCTATCCAGAGTTAATTGATTTTTTTAAGGAAACCGACCGATAGTTTAGTTTTTTGTTATGGCTTCTATGAAAGAGGCACAATAGTATTATCTTCAAAATGGTAATAAGTGATAATATTAATAACTATAACTATATAATATACTATAATAATAACTAATAATAACTATAATATTAAACTTGAAATGTGTGACTATGTTTTATTTCAAAATCAGGTAAATTTTATATTTTATTTAAATAATTTTATATTAATTTTAGTAACAAAAATTAAGTATAATATAAAACTGAATCTAAGCTCCCAAAATGGACCATTTCTGTTTCATAGTAAATAGACAATTACTAGACAAAGAAACTACAAGCTTTTATAATGTTTTTATGTATTTATTGGCCGCCAGCCTATTTCGTTCAACTAAGGCAAGACAAATAATTTTCCGAGAAATGTCTAATAAACATAAGAAAGGGCGGAAAATTGCCCAAAGGTTATTTGTTCTCTAGCATGCGAAACGGAATGACAACGCAATTATAACGCAGCAATATAACGAGACGCTTGAATGGGAAATGTCGAAATCAAATTTGGAATTTGTAATTAATTTCATCATGGGACGAATAAATAAAACAATTATCTTGGCTTAATTATATCCTGTAAACGAATGGTATAACTTAAAATAATAGCTGATTGATCCATGGAAATAATTAAAATGGGTTCAAGGTTCATATATAATATCAAAGATGCTCATACAATAATTCAAATCATCGAACATGTTAATGTATTAGACATTTTCAAGCTGTAAGGTATAAACATTTTACTAAATACTATCACATACCACATGTGAGAAGAACGACAAAGAAGAAGACCTAAAAGGTTTTTGAGGATATTCACGGTTCATTGTAAAACATATTTTTTTGGAATTTTTGGAATATTTTTTTATTCGACATAATTCTCTTCAAGAATGATACACTGATTATAGCGACCCTCCAACTTTTCGTCATATCATTTTTGTAGTACGATTTGTCCTTTGCTTGAAATCGGCCTTAGTTTCGGCGATCACCTCTTCATTCGACGAAAATTGACTTATGACACGGTGCAGTGTCTTGGTGAAGTAACACTTTCTTTTTCTTCAAAGGCAGCTGTTTTTCGGCGATTTCTTCCTTCGATCCGATTCCTTCGATTTTAAAACCACAACCATAACCTTGCCAGCCGACTATTGCATTTTCCCACGCTTTGGAGCTAGTTTATTGGATGTTTCATCCATTGTCAAATATCGACGCAAAAACTGGGGTTTATTGCGCTTGATCATCTTCAAGCACTGCTCCGATTCATCAACTCTCGTTGTGTTTGACCAAAAGTGAGCTCACGCGACACCCACTTTGCACATAACTTTTCTCATACCCAAAAATTCGTGAATGATATGATGTACACGTTCAGTTGATATCTTTAGATTGTCTGCAATTTCGTTCAATTTCAATTTGCGGTCATTCAAAATTATTTTGTGGATTTTTTAAATGTTTTCGTTGGTAACAAACTCTTTTGGGCGTCTACTGCGTTCATCGTCTTCGGTGCACATTTCACCACGTCTAAACTTAGCATTCCAATTCTTGATGGTTGATTTTTCTGGGACAGTGTCCGGAAACTCGGCATCAAGCCAAGTGTTTGCTTCAACTGTATTTGTTCTCTTCAAAAATCAATATTTTATCAACACGCGAAATTCCTTTTTTTTCCCTAATAACAAAAATTGCTTCACTCAAAATGCTATAATTCACAAACTAATGATCTGACAGCTGCCAAATTTATACACGCATCTTTTGAGGGTTGGAGCTAACTAAAAAACATATATATTTAATTTTAGTAGCGCTATCTATGTGTCAGACCAAATAAACATGAAAAACACAGACATGAGAGTGAATGAGTGAGTCACACATGAGAAAACAACAGTTAAATAACATAAACTGTTATAGTGGATTGTTTTGATATTTTCCTACATAAAACTACATATTTCCTTTTGGGGTTATTGAGTTATGATATAAAATAATTGTATTGATAAAAAATTAATCTATTTCGACAATTGTAAGTGTAAAGTCATGAGTTAATGTAGAGGACGAGCAGGTAAGACCGAGTAAAATTGAATTTTCAGATATTTACCGAGATAAATTGAATAAATTGAAAGGCGTTGCAGAAAAAGATCAGTGGTAATGAGTAACAGAGGGAATATCATCCTACTGTAAGACAACGCTTGGCCATACGCAACAACATTTGTGAAGGATACGCTGCTGCAGTTGTATGTGGCGCCTTTTGATCACCATATGTTCGCATTAATGCAGCATGGTTTGGCTGCTTTCAAAATGCAGTAAAAGTGCGAAAATTGATCGATGATTGGATAGACGAACATCGTTCTCTATCGGCACAGTATCGTCATGTTATCAAAAAGATGGTAAGATATTATAGAAAATGATATAAAACTATTTTTTTCAACAAAAACCAATTTACGATGAGAGTTACATGTATTTTACTTTATTAGCACTTTAAATTTTATTACTATCTAGAAAATGAAAAGTTACATTATCTAACATAATAATTTATATTAATGCAACACTCTGTACAATATTTTATATTTAACCTATTCAAAACTAATTGAAAGTAAATCATAATAGAGTCATAAAGTGAACATTAAGTGTATAAAAAATGTAAAATAATTTATAATTAGTTTTGTCTTGTTTATACAGATAATTTGTTCCCGTGACGTTGCCGAAAATAGCTGTCGTTATTTATGGAATCTCATTATTTATAATTGGGTTACGGACTAGGTCCTTTCCTTTTATGGATAAAAGATCTTTCTAATAAACGGGACTTCTGGATATCTTTTTTTTCTATAAAATATATTACTGATATCGATCTTATTAAAACCGATCTTATTAAAAAAAATTATATGATTTAAGATTAAGAAGCTTTAGAAATTTAAGCATTCCTATATTTATTTTAATAGTGAAAGACTATAGTTTTAATACTTTTTTACGTTTTTTACTTTTAAGACTCTTTAGAACCTTTGGGTAACCATATTGTTTTTTCTTTACAGGGTTCCATCTTCAACCTACTTAACTTTTTTAAGATAATGATCGATTTACAGAGTCCATAAGAATTTAACTCGCTCTTTTATGTTTTCTTTAAGATACTTCTAAAAAACCTTTGCTACTAGAAGAAATATTAGTTTTAAGAGGCCATAATGTAATCTTCTCTGGTCTCCTAAATAGGATTAAGTAAATATGCAATTTAATATTGTTTATCAGCATGCCCATTGAGCTCTAACTGTAGTTAATATGAATTTTAAGAAGTGTTCTCGAACTAATGACCATCGTTTACTTAACCGCATGTAATTTAGCTACTTAAAACTATGTTATTTTCACATCTGTAACCTATAATCATTCAGAATAAAATGGCTTAGTTTGAGAATTATTATTAATGATTCTTGAAAATATTAAATATGTGAAAAGATCACTTTTATATTAATAAACAATATGATTATTGCTGTAAAACTTAATCGGTTGTAACAAAATATCAATGTCAAAAATATATATAACTTTCATAATGAATTAATTGAATACATTTTTAAACATTGTACCCATTCAATTTAGAGATTGAATCGGAGATAGACAAATACAAATAGTTAAATCAAAGTTTATTTGTATATGCGTCATCGACATTTGTGACATCAAAATGATGCCGCATCAATCCTTAGTTTTAGTTTAGTTTGGGTTTTACATGCAAACTTTTATATACAACAAAATTCTAATCTAAATAAAATAATTGAACAAATATGTTATCAGACATATTTAGATTATTTTAACATTAGAGTACATATAATACCTATCGAAGGACTTCGTCCAAGGGGATGCTTAATCTACCTTATTAGCAATTATATATGAAAGTAATGTATTTTATTTTCGTTCGAGAGCATAATAACCTTTTTACGTTTAGTTCTTGTTTCCTTAGATGGTGTGTTTACTTGTTAAATTATCTTGATATCACTGTATTTTCAATTTCTTCTGCACGATCTGTGTGCACCATTCTTGATAAAATTAATCGCTGAATTCTGTCTAATACATTTACCATATCTACGAAACAATTAGTATTCATTCTCTCCTCATACATTCTAACCTAATGCTCATGTTTAATTCTGAACAATTATGATCATATCTGTGCACACACATGTTTCATGAGCTACAGTACCATTTCCTAGAGTTATATTCTATTAAGAATGGGCATACTTTTAGTTGTTTTCACTCTCATCACTCTGTCTCAGGAATTTCCAGCATTGCACAGCATTTTCACATATCCTGAAAGTTTTCTTTAGTCATCTTCTGTCCAAACAGTTAAATTCTGATCTCCCTACAACATGTTCACGATTCCATCATTTATCAATTACTTCCTCAGTACGTTTTATCGAGTTCATCTAAACCGAAGGTCTTATGGCCGACAATGCTTCCTTCTACATATCCAAACAGTTCTTGTTGGAATATTCTTTCCGATCTGCATGTGTATTGTAAAAAGTCTGTACTATCCCTGATGTCAACCAGTTTGGATTGAATATAGAGTGATAAGGAGGAAGTCGTAACATATTGTTCAGCCATCTGATTTATTGTATATCTTTTTTTCGGGCTTATTTATAAAAAAATAAATTACAAAAAACGTAATGAAACATTTAATTTACATTTACCTATTAACAATTTGAAATAGTGTATTCTTTAATATGGTTTCTTCAAAACTTATTTTATGTACTTTAAGCCATTCCTTAATTGCAGCCTTAGTTGATGCACTTGTTGGGATCTTCTCCACTAGTGTACTATGATATGGTGAATTGTCCATGACAATAACTGATGGTTCTTCCAAGTTATTTTAAAACAATTTTCAAACCACTGCAAACACAAGTTATGGTTCATTTCTTCACGGAAGTCACCTTTGGACTTGGAGGAAAGCACTAATTCTGTACCAAGAATAAAAATATTTCATTTATATTTCTACTTTCCAGCATAAAGTAGTTCTTCATGACATATAATTATGTCTGCAATAAATTATTAATCAATTTTACCACGTTTACCTTTTTGCATCAACTTTTGTGTTTCTTTTTAACTAGAATAAAATGAGAAGGAAATTATTGTTTGATTCTGAAACGAATTTACAAATTAAGGCAGGCAATACATTAAATATCTTGATGACGCATATAAAAAAACTGTGAATATACAATATTCTATTTTTATCTATATTAGCAATATACTGTTTGATAACAGGTGAAACCATTCGAAATAGTTATAAGTTCTCCAACAACATACTGTCTGTATCTTACATTTTAAGGAATTTTACTTTAATGATTTTAAAAGGTGATTAAATGCACATAAAGTTATATTTCAAGTACCTCCGTTTTTATAAACAAGGTCCTTCATTCGATGAACTACTAATTTAATAATAAAATTCAAACAGACATTAAAATATTGTCTCGACATACTGTGGTGAATTATTCTGACTCTAAATTACTCTGCTCAATATCTGCAACAACAAACTATCATAAGCCGATAGATTTTTCAGGAGTTTTTCATTGTTCACGCCCTTTGTCTCAATTCTCTCCAAATCCGCCTAATCTCCTCGAGTAAACACTGGAAAAACAAAACAAATAAGTAGGAATGCCGCATTTCCTTTTCCTCCGCCTCCCTTGTCGTTTCCTCCGTAGGAAATTTATAAGTAAATAAAGAAACTGACCGTCACGACAGAGATACCAATTTAAGAAGCTGGGTGTCCATCAACGGGCTAGGGACGTCGCATGTCTACGGATCAATCTCCGTTGCGTTTGTATTTGTAATGTTGATTAATAAACAGGCTGACCCGGAAGCTGGTGGGAGAATTAATAGTTGCGCGTCAAGATGATGGTTATTAAGCTGGATTATTTATGGCATGAGCAGCTCGTGTAATATAAATGAAACCGAAATAAGACGATCTGAGTGCTCTCTTTTATTTTCTTTTACTGTGTGAAATCTTAACTTTACTGATAATATTTACTTTTGATTGGACTTGATTTCTAGTATGGTTATTTTCAGTTGTCTTTATAATCTTATTGGCCTGTGTTCAATATACAAACAATATTAGTCTAAACAATTGTTAATAGGACATTATGGTGACACCACATATTAAGAAATTTTTTAAGGTATAATACATATTTTCTGTCCAAGTATTAAGCGAACATGATTAAAATATCATTATATCATGTATTATAAAACTAATAAAAGTTAAATTCAATAGTTTTCACATTTCACTACATAATATAACAGATAGTATATACAGGTACTAATCATGAAATGCTCAGAATTGCATTTTAAATACTTTTATTGTTTGATTCGAAGAGATATGGTGCCGAAGTCAGTCAAGTACTTATGGTGATGCTGCTTCCTCCAAAACCAATTGTCTTTTTTTGGTTTCATCGACTTAAAAGTGACAATTTTGATTCAATGACAAAAAACAGTCTAAAGAAATAAAATATTTCCAATAAAATAAATTGCACATCTTGTTGGATAAAAACCCAGCTCAAACTGTTTTAAACTTTCAGAACTTTCAGGCGGCTTAGAGGTTGATGAATTTACAGACGTTTACCTGGGATAGAAGTGCAAGAGGAGGGAATTCGTCGTTTGATAAGCAAATAAAGAAAAGCTTCGATAATCCCAAGCATAATAAGTGTGGTAGTCTAAGAGAGTCTCTAAGAGATCGATACCAAAGCGGTATATTCACAGCTCTTGGCGTATTCAAGTCTTGTTGTTCGTATGGTGGGTTCGTATCGAGTGATGGATACGGGCTGCTCCTATCGTATTAAACTTAGTAGTAAACTTAGTGTAAATACCAATAGACGTATATTGAACGACGTTACAAGGAAGACTAGCAATAAGGAGTAACAGACATAAGGTTGTTCTTTTGTATGACAACTCTGCACCGCGCGTTGTAACAGTTGTGAAGTGTATCCTTTAGCAACTCGATTGGGAAGTTCTGTTGCACTCAGAGCCTTCCGGTTACCTTTTGTTTAGATCGATGCATAATGGTATTGTTGGCAAATGGCCAACACAGCTTCGTTCTGTCGGCACGTTATGGCCATATTGATAGAAAGATCATAAAAATTTTAGAAAATGACGAAAATACTTTGATCAATTTTGATAATTGTAATACCAATTTTTACAATAAATCCTTTTTACAGTGAAAAAAGTGATCAGAGTACATACAAATACCTAACGGTTATTACATTTCGTTCAGTTCTTTGTATTTTATTGGAATTACAGTTTTTTTTTATTGCAGTGTAACATTTTCTTGGTATACAACAAACTTTAAATTATTTCAGTTTTATTTGATATATATTTAAAAACTTTTGTTTTTAAAAATTGTGCATTATTTATATAGTCGTAAAACAAAAAATATGCATCAGATATTTATTCAACACAATTCAGTGCTATATATAATTTTTTTTTGGCGCAGTTCTGCAACAATTTATTAAAAATAAATTCATCGTTACATATCGGAATAGAAACAACTATTAAGCTAATGAATTATTACTGGATAGATGAGGTAAATAGAAGCCGAAATCATTGGTATTAGACATATTTAATATGACAAGTTATATTGTAATTATATATAAATGATTAATTTATCACTAATCACGCAATAAATAGGCAGTATATAAACATAACCTGGGAGTTTTAACATTCAAACGACACCTGTCAATTTCATGATCCGGTCTTTAGTTTAAAAGACAGTAGTTTTAATGATATAACATTTGTTATAGTTAAAACAATGTATAGTTGGAGATATTAAAATTGTACTTCATGTAAGGAGGTTTGGATCAAATTAAAGAGTAATTGTTGTTGATAGTTGAGTTGAAAGACTAAAGTTGGAGTCTATTGTGCAAACAGTGACAAAATCATTCTTCAAAACGTATATAAACCTAGACGAGGTCTGAATCAAATATATCAATTTTGGAGGAGAAAAGCTTGTTGTATATAGTTCAATTTTGCTATTGCCTAATACTCCAATTTACATATTGAGCTTTTATATCCATATGAGCTTTATTTTTAGTTTAATTATTTCAACAAACGATTCTATGTCTATTTCTCTTAATATATTTTTTATTTCTTTCTTTCTTTTAATTCTCTTTTTATCTATTTATTCTTTATTATTATTTGATTTGTCTCTAGCCTCATCATTTATTATTCAACATTCAGATATATATTAAGCTTATAATACGTTGAAAATAATGGGTAAAAGGTTTATTCGTAAATAGGCGTATCACAGTTTGGGTGTATTATTGATTGAATAATGTAAATACTAATTTAAGGTTGGCAGTCGAGACATAGTATTTTGTTGAAGTTTTTTGTCAACGTTTCTTTGTAGTTTATCATGCAAGCAGTTTTTTAGTAGAGTATCTGCTTGGTTAGGTTACACTAATAATACTGTTCCAATTTTTTTAATAATGAAGTATTGTCTCGGTATATAATGATGAATTCTAAATATGTTTTATGTTTGCGACAATGGTAAATATTCAGTTAAAAAGTTTGTGATATTTCCATCTTACAAATATCAATACTTTTATATTTTTTATATTTACATTTATATGCCTTGAAGCAGATAATGTGTCATTTGGTTTTAATTATAAAAAGTTTAGAAATTGAATTTACAGCTATCTATTTATGTGGCAAATAATGTATTTAATATAAGCGCTTCAAACTGTTGATTTATTACGTACGATTAAATAAAATATATACGTTATGCAACAAAATCAATCTGATGACGTTCAGTGCAAATACCGCTCTGCATATTAATGAATAGAATTAAATGCACGGAAAACTTGATTATTGATTTTGAATTAGAGCTATAGAAGCAACTAACATTTTCCTGATGTGTTCAAGGTTCGCGTTAAAGGGTAATCATCGCTACACTACTGCGTACGTTTCATAATGTCGAAATGCATGATCTGCATTTATAAATAACGTTATTAAAACTGATTGATAGTATAAATATATAGGCGGTGGAAATATTATTAATTTAAGAGTAACTCTCTCAAATAATATAAAAATGCTACACATATTTGTGTTTGATTAGCTGAAATAAATGGAACTATTAAATTTGATATTTTAGTTTTTGGGTTGACTATCGCATTCTTGATTAATTTCAGAGATTTAGCAGAAGCCTTTGTAAAAACGCTGTGATGTGATTCCAGATTCACTAATGATAGAACGAAAATGCTTTTAAATACGCCTTTAAAGTGATATAGCGCATTTTCACGTAGTTTCATGAGTGAAAAAATTACTAGAGAAAAATATAGTCAGAGTCCAGAAGAATAAACTTTGATGGTAAAGTAAATTATATTTTGTTATTCATTGTAATCTTTAAATATACACTCACAAAAATTGGAGCCAAATTTTGATAAAAATGTCAGAATCGTTTAATTAAATTTGTCATCTGTCATTGTCATGACGTATGATTTTATTTTGAAGGCTACAAATAACATATAGTCTATCCAAAGTACCAATGAACCTACGTCATCTCAATTTATAACGTCAAAATGTTCCCGTATCAACTCTAAGTATTAATTTTTTTGGCTTTGACATATAACAAAATTCTATTCTAAATAAAATAACGAACCAAAAATTTTATGCAATATAATTAATTTCAATATTGTAGTGCATCTAATGCACATAATATCGAATAATATTAACTACAGTTAACTATACAGTCATAATAATTTATAGATTAGAGTTGTTTTATATATATATATATATATATATATATATATATATATATATATATATATATATATATATATATATATATATATATATATTGAACTCTTTTCAACGCCACTCAAGAGTTAGAGTTCTAGGCGCGTTTTTTATGTAGTATCCCCCTGGACGCTTAATCTACCTAATTAATAATTATATATCCAAGTAATGTATTTTATGTCCTTTAGATCCCATATTCACTTTTTTACGCTTATTTTTGTTTTCTTCGATGGTGTATTTCTCTGTCAAGTCATTTTAATATTACTCTATTTTATGTTTCTTCTGTTACTACCTGTGTACACCATTCTATCTTGATAAGATTAATCACTGAATCCTTCCCAATGCATCCAAATTCCCAATATATCTACAAAACAGTTAGCCAAATGTTTTAGTTTTTAACCAAATGTTCATATGTAATTCTGAACAATTACTATCATATCCCTGCACGCAAATCTTTCACACCCTACAAAACAATTTTCTACAGTTATTTTTATTAATTACGTAGACACCTTTAGTTGTCCACCCTCATCTCCCTGTTTTAGTTGTATGGCACCCGCTGATCGGGCAGCCGTTATTGGGCACGAGGACCCGGCGATTCTATTTATTCGCGAACTTGAGTTAACACACGACTGACTATTATCGTATGGGTGCAAACGTTATGACTACAGCGACGGATAGGGTCGTTTCAGCCTGGAAAAGGGGGGCAAGTTAGCGTTGACGCGGTGCTAAGCTCCCAACATGTCGACCAGCTCGCGAACAAGCGCGTTTTCAGAAGAATTGGAGCCGAGTTGTTGTTTGTGGAATGATTCAGATATGATGTGCTTGATTTCTGGAGTGTCAGTTTCCCTATGAATTTGATTATTTCTGAAAAACCATGGAGCGTTTAAGATTCTCCTGAGGAGCTTATTTTGAAAAACTTGAAGACGTTTGACCTGGTTGGGTATAACAAACTTGAAGTAGACATTAGATCCGTAGAGGAGTACGGACCGAATTAACATCTTGTAAAATAAGCATTTGAAGGAGATGGGAACCTTGATGTACGCCAGCATCGATTTTTTTTCGACTGGAATGTGTTTTCCCGATCTTAACCAGGAAAGATCTGTCCGATAGAGAGGACTTGATGAAGGCGTTTAGGTCTTCTGGGAGGCCTAACCGCACGTATTTTGAGGTCAAACCGTTATGCTAGACCTTGTCGAAGGCTTTGGTTAGGTCCAGAAGGACTGCTCCAAACTTTTTACGTTAGTCAAGAGCGTGATGGATGTGTGCGGTCAGACTGGTAGGACGGATGAATGGTGAGCGCGAAAGCCGAATTGTTCATCAGGAATAATGTTGTCCTTTGTGAAAGAGGTGAGAGCATAAAGTATTGCCCTTTCAGCAAGCTTCGAAATTGCAATGAGATTGGTCATGTTATGTCAAATGGAGATGATTTTGCTCCTTTCTTGGGAATAATCGCTATATGTGCGTGTTTTCAAGACGCCAGGAATCGTCTTAGTATTGTCATGTGTGTATATAATTATCAGCATTGCATCATTATCACATTTTCCGAAAGTTTAGTTTAGTCACTGTCACTTTCTGAGTAACATTCAAGCCAATCAATAAGCTGTTAATCAATCTATCTCTACACTTGTTCACGATTCCACCATTTGTCAATTTCTTCATCTGTGTGTCTGAACGAATTCATCCAAACCGAAGGTTTTATTGTAAAAAATTCTTCTTCCCGCGTATCCAAACAGTTCTTGCTTCTATATCCTTCTCGACCAGCAGCTCTATATTAATAATTCTTTGCCTTCCCCCATATCAACTCGATTGGATTGACTATGCACTAATAGATCGGAAGTCGTAATACTTTGTGACCATATAGTTCAGCCATCTGATCTACTGTGTACCTTTTTTCAGGCTTATTTAATAATAAATTGCAAATAACTCAATTAAACACTTCATTTATATTTACCGAGTAATAATTTGAAATAGTTCAGTTTTTAGAAGAGACTCTTCAAATCTTAATCTATATTTTGAAAGCCTTAATTCTTCAGACTTCATTATAGCCTTTGTTGATGCACTTGTTAGGATTGTTACCAGCACTGTGCTATGATACGGTGCATTACCCATAACAATAACTGAAGATTACTCCAGGTTTTTTAACAGTTGATTTTTAAGCCAGAGCAAAATCATTTTATGATTTATTTCTCCATGGTATTTGCCCTTCGACTTGGGGGAAGACAGTGATTTTGCTCCAGGAATAAAACCATTCTTATTGCTTAAATGAATAACAATATATCTGCAATGAATTATTAAAAAATATTATGACCAACAAAACCTAATCAAACGTAATTCTAAGTTTTCCATTAACTTTTGTTGCCTTTACACTCTTTTGTTAGGGTCTTGCCAAGAGTGACCCGATTTACAATTTTGAAATACTTAAGTCAAGATACACAAACTGAAATAACATATATTCCTTGATTTGATTGTAGGTGCTGAAAAATTGAATTTTCCAGACAATGGCTGGAAGTTCCATTAGACCTCAGATTCTAGGGATATCTTTACACCATTTAAATACCCTAACAGTGTGTGATTTACATCCCTCAAAAAGCTGTATATCCCTAAATTTTTTATGTATACTTTCTAGATTAACAATTTTCTCTGAAATTATTTTATTAAATTATGTTAATATGGATTAATTGTTTGCGTATTCACTGTTTCTCTATATTTCATATATTTGTTCTCGAATAGAGCTAACATCAAGATCGCCTTGATTCGTCAATCACTTCGTATGTGGACGGGTTTTCTTTGGCGAATCTAATATATTGTTCATAATTTTTTTAGAGATTTTAGTCACAGTGGAAAACATATAAACATAAAAATAGTGATAAACTAAAAAATATTTTCAATATAACTGCAACAACTTATAATATTTATTATTACCAATTCTTACCATTCTAATGGATTTTTCTGGTACTATTGGGCCCCCATTATCTCGTTCCAGTTCGAAATAACGACTAGAGACTCAATCAGTTTTTGACGATGACTATCTATTGCTTTCGGCATTTTCAATCAGAGTAACATGATATATTAAGCAGTGATTTAAAATTTCTCAATACAAGCAAATCGGCAAAACGAAAAATCGTTTGCTGGTTTATAACCTCTTATTATTACTATTTTTTTTCAAGAATTTTGAACACTTGACAATTGAACGACTTTTGCAGGCTCATTCGTATACATGTTCGAACGTATCAGACAGCACTGTATCTCAGTATTGTTGTGTCTAATAGGAATACAATGTGAAGGAAGATATTGTCTGATTCTAAAGCGAATTTACAAATTACGACAGGCAATACATTAGACATCTTAATGACGTATGCTCACTGCTACTTCGGATAGACTATAGTTGCCACAGGCTAGCAACGACGAACAGTCCTAATTAAATACTTTAATATATTCCAGTCTATTTTATAATATTTCCATCTGGTACAGATTATATATATATATATAGTGTTAATAATACTTACACTAACTTAATTCTTTGTTTTTAAAATAAACAAAATATGTATATAAACATATAGATTACCTTCTAATCACAAAGAAGTAGAAAAACAAAAGCAACCTTTAGTTAAATAACTTTTAATAATGACCAGGTTCTGGCGTAATGAGCATATCTGGATGACTACTTAAGGATGTAACGTGATCCAGTAGTGCCTTTGAAGTATGATACGAGTTGTTTTCTTCTTGAGGGAAGGGTTTTGTTTTGTTTTTCCGCAGTAAATATACTCTGTAGTCAAGCTTTGTAATAAAGCAGCATATATTTCACAGAAATCTCACAAGTATTACTGTAATTGTTTTAAAAATTAGGTTATATAATATTATTTGTGACTATTTGTTATAATATTTTTAGATACTTTTTGAATACATTATTTCTACAATGTTTATATTTAGTTTTGAATCACATAATAAAATTGAAGCAGTATTGATTCATTTAAGCGAAGCCTTCGCAAACGGTTTACTAATAAAAATAGACAGATTTCTAACTATAGACAAATGAAAATATTACGAATAACGATTAATGAAGTCTGACTGTATTCATTCTGAAAACTATACAGTTTGTTTATTTATTCTAACTATATGGAATCCATCTTATCTATGATTAATGATTTGCTGTTAACGATTTTCACTTGTTTTAACTAATTTAATGTCTCATCTTGATTTATCAACTGCATTAGGATTAATTAGGGTTGGTAATGTGTAATGATGACATAAAGCATTTCCTTACTAAGAAAAAACCTTTGATTTGATTCGAATAATTAGTATATTAATTAATTTCAATTTCATTAATTCATTAATTATTGATTAATTAATTATAGAAAATTTAATACATTTAATATTATATGATTTTATCAAATATTTAACATCTATATGTATTTATTTATCATCTAATTATTTATTATCTATTATTTTTTATACATAATCCATAGTAAAATAATGATCATTAATCATTAAATCATAACAGCCATGGAAGAGAAACTATAAATACACATAAACAAAATAGAATATATATATGTAAAGTGATTGTTGCCTTTATTAAATCACTATTTAGTTCATAATGACTACAGTAATAAGCGACAAAAAACATGATAAATGATAGTTTTTTTTAGTTGCTTGAGAAAAGCCCGGACTAGCAACTACTTCAGCAAAGTGCCAGCTTGTTGCTTTTTTATGGAACTATTTTCTTTCTATTTTCAAGGGGAGTTGTAACCTTTAATGGAAAATAGATTGCTTATATAAAAGAAAGGGGAGAAAGTTAATGCGTTGAATATATAAATATACGATTATCGGATAATATAATTCAGCATAAATCAACTAGTATTTAGTTATACTGTTTTTAGTATTAATTATATATGAATATATATAAGGTTATTAATATAATAATTAATATAAATATATATACAGTTAAAATAATTAGGATGCAAATAAGGGGAATTTTATATTTAATTCTTTTTACATTGTATGTCTGCTTGCTAATATTATGCAACTTTTATAATATCGATACATATAAACAATTACAAGGTTTATATACATTGGAGAGTTTAAAATAAAAGCGGTATTAGCCGACGCATTATTATTAGTTTTTAGTAGATAAACAAGCGATCTAAGTGTTAACGTTTACCTTTCTCGGCTAACTTGTTGATCTTTATGCTATTTTTATAAACCTCTTGCTGTGAGTGATCCACTATCCCGTTTTGAAATATCAATGTTTTATCTAAATCCAAAAATAAGTCTTCCTTGATTTTATTGTATATGTAATGAGTAGAAGTTCAATTAAACTTCTTCGATGTTATACATCCCTCAAAGTACATATATCTTAGTTTTTTATGGAAACTTTCCAGGCTAACAGTCTGGTTTGAACTTATTTTATTAAATTAATATTGAAAAAACTATTCACTGTTATTCCTAAATTTGATCTAGAATGGAGCAAACATAAACGTGATCTTTTCGGTGAATTCAAAATTATATTGGGTTTTCTTTTTGAGATTTTTTAATCACAGTGCATATACTAATATCCAGTGAAGCTGCAATGCGCTAAAAAATATTTTCAAAAAAAAAATCGCAACAACTTAGCTTTTAACAGTATTAATATTTGTCTGTCTAACTCATCAAAGTGCTTAAACACATTATCTGGTTCCTGTCTGAAGTAACTCATCAGGGTAAATAAGCAGTAATTTGAAATTTATTAAAATAAGCAAAGCGCCAAAACAATATTAACCTGTGATTATTATAACTAGTGTTTTGAAAAATTTTACAGACATTTCCTTGAACATATCAGAAAGCATTGTATCTCTTTTCAACTTGAATAAAATGAGAAAAAAATTTTGCCTCATTTTAAAACTAATTTAGAAGTTTAGAAGGAAATACATTTGTCATCGTATTGATGTGAGTTCACTGTTATTTTGAATGGACTATAGTAAGTAAATTGTGGAAGGCTTTTAGTAATGATCTATTTGATGCAAGCATCTTTTCTAAACTATCAATTCAAGCCATAAATATCACATTATCTTATTGTTTGTGATCTGTGATATATTATGATGGAGATTCGGATACTGACTGAATTAGCATATTCTAAATTTATTGTTACTTTTAAAACTAAATATTCAATGCAAATATCAATATTGTTTACAATTAATAATATTCCAATAGATATTCTGTTAAATATTATTATTCACAAATTGTTTATTAAGAACGATTTATTGATATATAAAATATATAATATTACATTGATCTATAAAACCGATATATGGTCGATGAAATATTTTCAAAAGGGAATATATGCATTGAAATAAAAGAAACTTATATTATAGAAAATACTATAAAAAATTTATACTTTTGGCCGATTAGAAGTTACCGATAATATAATTGTAACGATAAGTTATATGTGGCATCATGGTTATCTCTAGATCTATCTGTTAATTGACAGATGAGAAACCCTATCTCTCTGACTTCTATACAGAAATAGGCATACGGCATAACATCATACACGTCAGTATTTTTTTGCATTTTTACGAAAAATCGTAAACATTTTTATCTGCAGTAAAATAATTTTAAGCTACAATATTTATTCAAAAGGAGGTAAATTATATCTCGTTCTACCAATATATATTTAAAATAAAATTCTATAGAAATAAAACATATTTACTGTTAAAGTTGTGTTCAATGTTTTAGGTTGTATGTTTTTCTAAAGGGCAATTAATAGCAATAGAGTCAATAACAGAGCAAGATAGTCAATAAAATTGTAACATATTAACATGACATCATTAATTTAGTATGTTATGTCTCTTGTTATTGAAGTCAAATTCACGACTTAGCATCTTTATAAACTGAATAACTAATCATACCACTTTTAAAACCATCGAATTTAACAACTTGTTTAATTTGTTTAACAGTTGTTTGCGTTGATACTCCGCATTGTGATAAATAGATAATGCTGATGAAAAGCATTCAAGCGTCTAATATTATTTACCAAATTATATATTGTATTATTACTGATAACTACTGTTTTAACTATTACTGATTACTGATAATTGTGATTCACATTACATCAATTATGCGCTACATTGTAATATATCACCTTAGAACAAAAGTTTGCCGAAAGAGTTTATAAAATTAAATATATAAAATTAATAGGTTTGTCTTAGTTAAAGTAGTTAATTGAATAATATTATCTATGTATCTATATATCTATGTAACTATATGTGCAACTCGATAATATTTTTATGGTGGTTATCTGGTAAACAAAAATAAAATACACAACATTGTCAAAAGCATGAATCCGTATAGCGGATTCATATCAGTTGATGTTGTGTTTTAATAAGTACAGATAAAATGTTAATGATTTCTTAAATTCGTATAGTGCCGTATCTCAACGAAACTCAACTCATATAAAAGATATAATAAATCATCTGCTATCTAAATTTATGAATTAATATAAAGTCACTGGGAAGTATGTTTCACTTTTATTAATAAAATGTCGACAGAACGTCTGAAACTATCGAGAGAGATTTGAACAGTTTCATTAAGGAATTCGCATTTATTTCGTCTGGCAAAGTGAAAAATTTAATAAAAGTTAGAAAACTTTTACATTATCGAAAAACATTCATAAAACACACTGCTCTGGTTTTATATTGGCGTAATTTTATTCAAATTTATGCGCGGCCCAGTAAATCAAAAAGGAAGGTATTTACCGCTCGCTGAAAGTTTAAAACTACTGAAGTGAAAATTTCGAATTCTTAAAGAATTCGGTCGGATAATGAGGATATATGAATACTGAAAGTTTCAGGTTATAATGAGGATTTTGAGTCATATATATTAGGCTTCTATAATTGCGTAGATATAATTGAACCATGACTGTATTTATTGTTTATTATTAATGTGTTTTTAAACTTAATTTGCCCTTATTTATTGTTGCCTTTTATATAAGAGGTCAATTAAAAAGTCCTCGGCCTACGATAGTAAAACACATTTTTTTGGCACAATTAGTTTTTTTGATTCAACATAATTCCCTTCAAGAGTGATACATTGATTATAGCGACCCTCCAACTTTTCGATACCATTTTTGTAGTACGATATGTCCTTTGCTTCAAAATAGGCCTCAGTTTCGATCACCTGTATTGTCTAGTATGGTGTATTGTCTTGGCGAAGCACCACTTTCTTTTTCTTCAAATGCGGCCAATTTCGGCGATTTCGCCCTTCAAACGGCTCAATAACGCTATGTAATAGTCGCTATTGATGATCCTTCCTTTTTCAAGGTAGTCAATGAAAATTATTCAATGTGCATCCCAAAATACAGACGCCATAACCTTGCCAGCCGACTGTTGCGTTTTTACACGCTTTGAAGCGGGTTCATCGTGTGCAGTCCACAAGGTGACTATCGATTAGACTTCAGAGTGAAATGATGGAGCCATGTTTCATCCATTATCACATATCGACATAAAAACTCGGGTTTCTTACGCTTGATCATCTTCAAACACTGCTCAGTATCATCAACTCATCGTTGTTTTGGTCAAAAGTGAGCTGATATCTTTAAAGTATCTGCTATTTCACTCAATTTCAATTTACGGTCATTCAAAATCAATTTGTGGATTTTTTAAATGTTTTCGTCGGTAACAACATCTTTTGGGCGTCCACTGCGTTCCCCGTCTTCGGTGTTCATTTGACCACGTCTAATCTTAACATACCAATCCTTGATGGTTGATTTTCCTGAGGCAGTGTCTGGAAACTCGGCATCAAGCCAAGTGTTTGCTTCAACTGTATTTTTTCCATTCAAAAGGCAATATCTTATCAATACGCGAAATTCCTGTTTATCAATTTTTTTCACAATAACAAAAGTTGCTTTACTCAAATTACTATAATTCACATACTAATGATCCGATAGCTGCCAAATTTATACACGCATATTTTGAAATTTGGCTAGGGCTAATTAAAAAACACATGGATTTAATTCTAGTAGCGCCATATATGTGTCAGACCGGGGACTTTTCAATTGACCTGTTATATACTGCATTTTATATTTATAGACGGCATCATAATTGGTACAGTTTCGCATATGATTTTGTGTTTAAGCTTTCACCTGTCTCTGCCAGTTTCTGGGGCAGTGTCCGGAAACTCGACATCAAGCCAACTTTTTGTTTCAACTGTATTTTTTCCCTTCAAAAAGCAATATTTTATCAACATGCGAAATTCCTTTTTATTCATTTTTTTCTCACAATAACAAAAGTTGTTTCACTCAAAATACTATAATTCACAAACTAATTATCCGACATGGTTTAGTACGTGAAGATTTTTGAACTGAGACTCCTTGTTGTCATAAAATCCGATTTACCGTTCACGTGTCCTGTTTGTCATCTGCTATATGACCATTTAGGGAAGTTTTAGAGTGGTCCTATAAGTCTATAAGTCAGCACTGGAGTCAGGGAGAGACTGAGAGTTGAGTGGTTATTGATTTTATGTTGTTATTGATTTTTGCGATCTATCTATATCGATCTAATCGGGTCATTAGTATTAGATATTAATATTAAATATTAAGTTGATTATTGTTAGTTATTAGTCTAGGTTACGATTATTTTTAAGTTCATGGTTCCTTGAGTTTTCAGCAAAACCATTTATGCAGAATATCGTCCATATCTACGTCATTCAAGATAGGTCAAATGAATTGGTCCTATTGACGCTGTTTTCGAAAAATACAATATAATGTATTGTTTTTAACAGGTCGAACAAGTCGGCTTGGACTTGCTCTAGAAACGTCAAATAGCTGCAATATTTGCGATAACTATTACACATTTTGATAATAAACTTTTATAATTTGAATGTGCTTTTTTCGTATAGTGGCTGGTTAATAAATAACAGGTTAAACACGCATCGTTAAAAGACAACTCTACAAAATGTTTCAGTGTAAGATATGCATCCACTTTATTATATGTTACGTTATATAATATTTGACACTTCCATAATAATTATGTTCAAGGTCTTCATAACTATCATGATTTTGTGATGTTATGTACGTAATTGTTATTTCTTAATTAATTAATTAAATAACAATTTCAAAATGGCTTAATCATTGGTGTGTGTAGCGGTAGTGATTCAAATTTTATATTTACTTCAATATTACCATCTATATGTTTCTGTGTAATTATTAATCTTGATATGGCATAACAGTAGATCTAATATTGCTGTCGCATTTTTATGTGTTTCAGTCTCTCTCCTTTGATTATATTTGATATATAAAATCATGGTCGTAAGAGTATCAGGATATTTCATGGTTCATAGATAAGTCACTTGCTTGTCGGCAGGTTTAATTAATTATTAAATTATATATATGACGTCTGAGATATCATGAAAAATGTTGAATATATTAAATATTTTTCTTTTTCTTATTCTTTATTATCCTTATTCAATACTTTATACTATTGACAATTAACTATTGAATATCAAAAATTTTCGATCAATACTTGTGTACCTTTTCTTTAATTTTAGTGAACTAAATGATATAATAAAAATGATATAATAATTTGATACATATTTTATTATAAAGTCAGTTGAAAAATACATCTAAAATGTTATTCAAAAATATGCAAATATAACAAGTTTTACTAGTCTATCTACTATCTATGTAGCATCAGATATTATAAATATCGGTCCCTAGAATTGCTGAATAAGATTTATGGAAAGTGTTTTAAAGCCTTCTTCTATTCGGTCTTGGACTACTTAATATACTTAAAGTAACATCATCTAAGCGGTTTATTGGGTTTTATAAAGTTAGTTTTAGGTTAGTTAGAAGGGTTTTTACTTTAATAAAGTGTATATAGTGTTAGCATTATGTCATAAAGCCAGCGTGGTTGGTGCAATGCTCAAGCCGAAGTTACGGTCATGCTTGATAATGACAGTAAATTTATATTGGTGATTGTTTACCATTTGTGATTGTCCAAAAGTCACTCTTGCAAAAAATCCGACATGAAAAATTACCCAACTGACGCCAGTAACCTGGCTGTATAGGGCCGTGTGTCCTCTGGGATGATTCCTTAGTTGATCACTTGCCAGTCGATGCTGAGGACCGAGGTCGATGCTGAGGTGGTTCGAAGTCCTTGTTAAGCAGTCCCGATAAACCCTATTTGGCAAAAATGAGACTCTAAAATATAATCAAAAAATAACCACTGACTCAATAGTACTGAATTGATAAAAATAAAAATGTTAATAATTTATTAATTCAAATATATTTTTATTTAATATTAATTTTTGTATATCGAAAAAATTATATATCACATTGTTGCGTTGCAATGCTGTCATTATTATAGATATTGCATGAAACATTTTATGTTTCTATAAAAATTTAAGCTAAATTAAGCAATAAAATTTTTACGAGTCCATCTACTGTTCCGCTTACCAATTGAAAGATTCCCCTTAATCCGTAATTTCTGCAGTTGAAGATGTTTCTATTTTTACGATGCCCTGTCAACTGTTTTACATTGGAAAACAAAATAATCCGGTTTTAAGCGATGTTTAGACCTAAAATGCCGATGTTTTTTTAATATTGTAGCACGAATTTAGTAAAATTTTAATTATTTCCATAACACAAAATTAACAATTATTGATTTGTGGTTTCCGCAATTAATATTCTGGTGTAATAATTAAAATTTCATAAATAATTTGACTCATTGTAAATTTTTTTCCGGTAGGATCCATATGTGTATTCTACTTTATATAAGTAAGCATGTTTCATAATTTAATTAAGTTCATCACTAAAATTCTTCTTCAACAGCAGTAAAGCTCAGTAGAGCAGCCTGTAGTCACGCATAAAGTCTATAACGCTTATAAAGGCACTCTTTGGCTTCAGCAGTTTACTAAAATTCGATAGACATGTGGATGTATTGAATTGCAATAAAAGGTGAAGGATATGTGTTTCATATAGTAAATGGTTATGAAAACTTATTTTGTTATAATAACAGATCAATAGCTTTTTTTAAACCTAAATGTTTTAACGACATTTAGTTTTTAGGTTTAGTTGACGTTTTGTGTCGTCCGAATCTACTAACATAGACAGTGTTAGTTACCGTCGAAAATAATTAATTAAATTAACAAATAATTTGTTATTAATACTTTTACCAGTCAATATATTATAATTGGAAATTTGTCCTTGCCTTCAAAATAGGCCTCAGTTTCGGCGATCATCTCTTCATTCGACGGATATTTCTTCCCAGCGAGCATTCCTTTGAAATCTGAGAATAGGAAATAGTCGCTGGGGGCTAGATCTGGAGAATACGGTGGATGAGGAAACAATTCGAAGTCCAATTCACGGATTTTTGTAATCGTTTTCACTGACTTGTGACACGGTGCATTGTCTTGGTGAAGCAGCACTTTCTTTTTCTTCAAATGCGGTCGTTTTCGGCAATTTCCTCCTTCAAACGGCCCAATAACGCTATGCAATAGTCGCTGTTCATGATCCTTCCTTTGTCAAGGTAGTGAATGAAAATTATTCCATGCGAATTCCAAAATACAGACGCGACAAACTTGCCAGCAGAGTGTTGCATTTTCTCACGCTTTGAAGTGGATTTATCGTGCGCAGTCCACTCAGAGGACTATCGATTGGACTTCGGAGTGAAATGACAGAGCAATGTTTCATCCATTGTCACATATCGACGAAAAAACTCGGGTTTATTATGCTTGATCATTTTCAGACACTGCTTCGAATCATCAACTCGTTGTTGTTTTTGGTCAAAATTGAGCTCGCGCGTCACCTACTTTGCATGGAGCTTTCTCATATCCAAATATTCGTGTATGATATGGTGTACACGTTCAACTGATATCTTTAGACTGTCTGCTATTTCATTCAATTTCAATTTACGGTCATTCAAAATAATTTTGTCGATTTTTTTATAGTTTTTGTCGGTAATAACCTTTTTTGGGCGTCCACTGCGTTCTCCGTCTTAGGTGCTCATTTCACGGCTAAGTCTAAATTTAGCATACCAATCTTTGATGGTTGATTTTCCTGAGGCAGTATCTGGAAACTCGGCATCAAGCCAAGTGTTTGCTTCAACTGTATTTTTTCCCTTCAAAAGGCAATATCTTATCAACACGCGAAATTCCTGTTTATCAATTTTTTTCACAATAACAAAAGTTGCTTTACTCAAATTGCTATAATTCACATACTAATGATCCGATAGCTGTCAAATTTATACACGCATATTTTGAATTTTGGCTAGGGCTAATTAAAAAACACATGGATTTAATTCTAGTAGCGCCATATATGTGTCAGACCGGGGACTTTTCAATTGACCTGCTATATACTGCATTTTATATTTATAGACAGCATAATAATTGGTACAGTTCCACATATGATTTTGTGTTTAAACTTTCACCTGTCTCTGCCAGTTTTTCCAAAATGACGAAAATGTTTATATAGTGATACCAGGCGATTTTTACGACCTTTAAGCAGACGGTGTTGCCAATCGTTATAATGGTCAATGTATCATTATTACACATTCATTTAAATAAACGGGATTTCCTGAATTCGTTACAGGTTAAGTAGTTCCGTGCTAATATTATATGGTGTGCAGGTGTGTCAAATATATGATAATATATTATTATAATTTATTGTCAAATTTTTCGGCCCCCTAAAACTATCATGATATTCCTGCTGATCTCACTACGCTACGTCACTTGTTCTTTGTTTCCAAGCACAATTCCCTCACAATATGACAGCCATTATCTAGGAGTTATTATGATTATTCACAAATCGATTATTTTTAAATTTAAAATATAAAAAATAAAAAAAATATGTTTTTTTAAGTAGTTTCAATTTACAATAATATTAGCAAATGTTATAAATTTTGGGTGTCTATTTTTTCATTAATTCCTCCTTTTCCCTGCAAAGTTTCTTACCTATAGCTTTCTCGCCGATGTGCTGTATCTTGTTGTTCTCTCTTAATTGACCAACATTGTGTTGATATATCGTCATGGTTTGTGGTGTAGTTTCTACATCTTCTCTGTATCTTGTCTTTATGTCTTGATAACCACTTCCTGTGATCTTCACCAAATTTTTCATACAAAAACATAATGATTAAAAGTGTACTTTTAGGCTCACATTATTAAGTGTTTTGAACTTGTTTGTAATGTCGCTGGCATTCGGCAACATGTTTCACTAGTACGATACGAAATCTAATTATATATTTTCTCAGATTTACATTTCTTAAACATTGACATAAATTTCTTAATCAGTTTTTTCTACTCTAAAAAATGCAGAGGATTTGTAAGCATAATAAACAAAAAAACTGATGTCATTATATTGATAAATATATAGTTGATCAATTTAGCACGATAATGTAAGGCAGAGTTAAATATAATGTTAATGAAAAGTAAAAAATATATGTGGTATATCTACAATAAAAATATAAATTCTGCCTTTATGGATATTATTGTCAATAAATGTTTTTCCTTATCTTTTTAAATTTTATTAAAAAATGCAGAATTGGATCAATATCCCCTAAAATGCCATGAAGCTTTAATCTCTAAATAAAGCCTATATCCACTAAATTATTTTAAACCGTAACCTGCCATATCAGGGACAGTATTATGGGAAATTTAGTTATTCACCTGCCGGCAAAAACAATAAATATTTGACACTATATAAAATTCAAATTAAGTGGTTTATTTTGGTTGTTGCGTTTCTGACATTTTATTGTGCAAACATAACGTTGCAGTCCATTATACGAACTGTGTTTATTTTTGTTAGCTTTACGAATTTGAACTAAATCGGTAATTTAATTCGTTTTTATTTTTAATGAGCAAAGTTGCATTATTTTTTTATATTAGCTGTATTTTAAGAATAATAAACATATAAAAATGATAGGAAAAATCCTAATAAATATGTTCTTATACCTACAAATTTATTTGATTATTTGTATTTCACATATTGCATTATTCACATGGAAGCAGCGTTCCCAACATGCAACAAGATGTACTAAAAAACCCACAAGACTGATGGGTCTCTAATAATACCTTTTTTCCATCACTTTTAAATCATGGTAGAAGGGCGTCCTTACTAATATAAGGAATTCTCCTGAAAAAAATTCTCAGGCGACTTTGGAGTATAAAGTGTAACTTTGTACCCATATTGGCTCCTAAAGTTAGCTTGCCAATATCATTTACACAATGTTTTTATAATTTATTTATTTGTTGCTTTATAGTTATCTAAAAAATGTATACCAACAACAGAAACTCTCTTTTGAGCTTCACATACTGAAACAGTCCTAACTTTTAAAATGTTTGTATTTTCGGTCACTGTCCGCATTTGGGAGATATCAAGACATTGCAGCTTTCTATTTTTCCATATTCGGCTTAGAAAATGTATTACAAGTTTTTGACGAATTATTAATCATATAGTGATAGAATAATTTTTTCTCCACTTAACAATGGCTAATTAATTATTTTGGCTTACTCAATAGTTAAGTTTTCTCCCACACACGTCGCTGTACAATTTTGCTATTAGTGAGCTAGCTTCCCTCTACTATCACATCGACAAATAAAACAAAGGTATATTTGGATATTGAACCTGTGAGTCAATATATAACCAGGGATATGTTTGTATATTCCTTGCGATCAACTCATATTCCTAGAACAAAAAATGTATCTGAATTAAAACTCAAGGAAAACAAAGTATTACTTTCACTTTAGTTATTTATCCGAAAGCAATATTACAACAGTAAAATATGTCCAATGTAGTAGTATAATAAGAACGTTTTATTTATTATATATTATTGACTGACACATAGACATTGGTTAATTGAATTTGGCCATGTAGACTTTAAAAATAATGTTATGTGGATTAGTTTCAAATCAAATAATGTATAAACTCACATCACAACACTCTCATTCTTTTAGGACTCTAAATAAAACACAGATCGATTCAGTACCACACATCAGAATCCTTTGTTTAATGCGTCAACTAAATACACTTTAATCTATTAAAAGGGTTATTTAATTTTAAATTGATTATTGGGAATAACTTTAAGGATTATAAGGTACATAATGTTACAAAGTACATAATATGTCATGACATGTTATAACATGTTCTTAGGTTTATTTACTTTTTATTTTTATTATTTTTTATATATTATCTAGTATATTTTATATTTCAACAATAATATTTGGTTATCAGATAACATTTACTTTTGATATTATAATAATCCCTATTTATCTAGGAAATACCCATAACTCCAAAACACCGAGAAGAAATCGATTGTAGCTACATATTCTAATTAATAGATTTTAATTGCGGAACTTACCATTTAATTGAAACATTGCAGTTTTGTATATATATTTGACATGTTAATCCACAAAGTTATATTTTTTCAGCTTATATTGGAAATCACATAATCCCTTCCATTGAATGTCTCCAATACCATCAATAAAATATCAAGCAAATCCATCAGGTATTGGGTAATTTGTCCCGTAATCTCGCGTAATTTTAACTACGATATATAAGTTATATCCTCTCGATTATTTTATATTGGAAACTGTCACATCGTCGAAAGTATCATGCACAATTTCATTACCTACTTGTTAGGGAACATAGAAACTATTTTTAATATGAAGTTTAAATTATGAAGTACAATTTGGTTTTCGTTTATCTAATCTTTAGTGCAAACAATATTAAATATTATATATTATAGTATATTATATTAAATATTATAGTATTATAATATATTTTCTAAATTTTATTTAGTTGGGTTGAAACAATAACAAAGTATTATTTTAAATCGTAATAAATATTTCTATCAGTCAATATATTATAATTGGAAAACATATTTATCTATCTAATATCAGTCCATACTTCATAATTTATAAAATAAATATTTCTCTAATATTTTTATATCTTTATAAATTAATACATATATTCCAACCAAATCGCCTTTTTCTTGAAATCAATCTTTGAGGTGTACAAGCAAATAATCCCATTTACTTAATAAATTACGCAGTTATTTTATTAAGTATTACAATGGTTAACCCAAGTAAAACTACAGCCCGTATGAAAAAAATAGGAATAAAGAAACACTGATTATAAATAAGGAATGTTTCAAGCACTGGGGCCCGCTACCTAGTCTAGGTGATTTGACAAATATTCCAACCAAACTAGAAAAAAGAAAGTTGCTGTTCTGTTGGGAATCGAACCCGTGACCTCCGTGTGCGCTTAACGTTCTAACTATTACACCATAGAAACAGTTGCCTACCATGTTTCTAGGACTTCTCATACGATATGGTTAATGCTTAAAAAGCAAACTAAATGGCTTTTACACTGAATTAAGTTTACGTCAATAACATTATACCCAAATATCTGATTATATTAGATAAAAAATATGTGAAAACTTTGTACGTTCCTTTGAAATTTGATGTTTTCCCTAGATTTCACCTCATTCCCCCAATCTGATCCTAACTTAGTTTCAATGAGACCACCTCGGAAGAGCATTCTTTCGAATAAAAAAGTAATTTTTAAATTCGGTCCTTAATTGACGGAGAAATCGGCGAACATACATTAAAAAAATATACAGCCGAACATAGAACCTCCTCCTTTTTTTAGGTCGGTTAAAAAATAATTTATTATTCCAAAAATTCTCTGCAATCTGTTTAAATTATTTACAAGTACAAATATATTCTTCGGTTAAATAGATATGGTTCCCTCTATATTATTATTTAGTACTAGCTGACCCGACA
Source organism: Rhynchophorus ferrugineus (assembly GCF_030347505.1). Lineage (NCBI taxonomy): Eukaryota > Metazoa > Arthropoda > Insecta > Coleoptera > Curculionidae > Rhynchophorus > Rhynchophorus ferrugineus. The sequence continues at coordinate 52,810,089 of NW_027472580.1, forward strand.
GACTTCGTCCTGTCAAAAAGATTTGTAATGTGGCAGTTTTTGTGCCTACGTATTTTAAAAAATTCTCCTGAACAGAACCATCACCCTGGTGATAGGGCGTTGTGGAGGATAAAAAATAATTAAATAAAACATATATAAGGATTTAAAAGTAAGTAATCGCTTTATTGTTAATCATGTGAATCATAATTATTATTATTATTATCATTGTAGTGCTTTGTGGTATACGATGTTTTTTGTTTGATTACCTGGCGCATAGATAAACAAATCTGATGGTTTTCCAACACGGGAACAGGCAACATACAATTGACCATGTGAGAAACATGGGTTTTCTAGATTAATACCACAAACACTTAATGATTGCCCCTGGGACTTGTTTATAGTCATAGCAAAAGCAAGCCGCACTGGAAACTGTAGTCGTTTAAACTCAAATGGCACATCAGTCGGAATCATTGGGATGCGCGGTATGAGAACATCTTCTCTTTTATACTTTCCTTTGAGTATAGTTGCTTCTATCACATTGTTTAGTAATTTTTTTATCGCTAACCGTGTACCGTTGCAAAGACGCGGTTGGTTGATATTTCGCAACATTATAACCACCGATCCAACCTTTAATTGAAGATTGTGAGGTGGCAATCCTGGCAAATCCAGCGAGTTTAAAAATTCCGGTGGATAGTTGACTACATCATCTTGATTAGTAGCCGAATCAACTGATTTATATATCCTCAATTCGCCTGTAATTTGTTCTTGAATTTTGAAATTTAATTCATTTACATCTATGTTTTTTGCAGCCAGTATAGCTCGTTCGCTCAACCAATCATGGTTTCTGTAATTTTGAGAAACATCTGGAAACACCTTCTGAATAAGTTCATCTTTTGATCGAGTTAACTGACAAAAACTTTGAGGAAAGTTAATGCAGCCAGTCAACATGTCTATAGGAAATTTGCCATTACCAATGTCAATGAGTTGTTTAGAGAATATGTTTCCAGATTGGTCATTTTGCAACTCGACACGCATATTCTTGCTTAAATGAAGTACTTTGACATGTTTCCACAAATTGGAGGACTTTAGACATGCATTGAGTTCATCAGCTGGCGTTGATCGTGGAATCACTGGCAATGTTTGACGAAAATCTCCTGCTAATAAAATCATTGCACCACCAAATCGGTTATTATTGCTACGTAGATCTTTTAAGGTTCTGTCTAAAGCCTCCAAAGATTTTTTATGTGCCATCGTGCATTCATCCCAAACAATCAATTTACATTGCTGCAAAACCTTTGCCATTGCAGAGTTCTTCGAAACGTTGCAGGTTGGAGTTTCATTGCTTTGCATATTTAATGGCAATTTTAGTGCTGAATGGGCTGTTCGACCACCTTCAAGCAAAGTTGCTGCGATTCTCGACGAAGCGAGTGCAAGTGCAATTTTATTTTGTGAGCGAATTGTTGCTAATATTAATGAAATCAAAAAAGTTTTTCCTGTACAACCAGGTGCATCTAAGAAGTAAATCCCTCCAGTTTCATCATTTGTTACTTTCATAAGAGTTTCAAATACATACTTCTGTTGTTCATTTAACAGTGGAAGATTTGTTTGAATTAATTCTTTCAAAGCGTTGAGATCATACAGTCTTTCTCGATGCAACTCTTGGTTAAAAGCGTCATGCATTGGACGATTGGGCGCGGTCAGGCCTAATTGAATTAATAGTTTGTTTGACATTATCAAGCACATGTCCTCCATTGAAATCAATGCTTCATTGTAAATTTCTTCACTGATTTGTATATTTGGATTTCCCATTCTATTCCGTATTTGATACAAAATATCATCACACATATAATCTTTGTACTTCATCCACAAATCAATTGGGTTTGATGGGAAGCATGTAGATATGATTATAGAAAACAATGTTCGTATTTGATGGGCGTGTGATGATATTACAGCATCATTGAGAGTTTGATCCCAATGAGCGTCATTTTCAAGCAATTGCAAACGTTGACAGGCTTCTCTGTAGGATCCACACAATTCACCATCAACAGTTCGTAACTGTTGGAATGATGTTGGGCCACGTACATTGACTAATAGCAGTCGTAAATAAAAACATTCATCATTGCTTGGATGTACTGAATAAATCCGGCCAATCGCATCGGTGGAATATACATCTGTATATCCTGGAACTGGTTTTCCTTGTTTCCGTCGTATAAATCTCCTTGAGGATTGATTCCAGGTATAATATTTCGGCATTTCAGAATATAGCAATGTTTGTGCGAAATCATCGTTTTGGCATGTCTCAAAAAAACTGGTTAATGTAGTAGATGGTGGCTGAACAGCTCTTTGTACTGCGTTCTGTGCTGTAAAATACACTCTTTGTCCATTTTCTAAATGCACAGCTAAGTGAACAACAGAAGGGTGTCTCTCATGAATAGGAAAAGAAAATATTCGCCAAACTGCTTCATTACTACTGACATAGCGGCCCATTTGGTATTGGGTAACTTCATCATTAGAATTCTCTGCACCAATTCCAATCACAGCCATATCACTCCCTTTGGTTACATATTTGCAAATGTATTTAATCGATTTCACTGAATGGCAAGATTCAACGTTGATGTGTGCTTTGAATGTCTTTGATAAAATGGGTGAATATGGAACAATCCAACGATTATCTATTTCAATATCTTGTTGATTTAATTTGACAATTGTTGATTTTCCATTGTCTGCTGTCGATCTGCGACGATACAATGGATAACCGTCATTACCAGTAATTGTTTCCGATATTAATGTCCGTGGATATCGTTTTGAACATTTACCATCCATCATACACGGTGAATTTTGATTAAGAGTTCCACAGGGACCATGTATCATGTTTTTGATAACTACCTCATGCAATCCAGGATCTACTTGTACATTAGGGATTTCAGCTGATATCACTGCATCAACTTCATTTAGCCTTATCTTTTCAACCAACCAAATCAAAATGTGTGCATGTGGCAATCCTCGTTTCTGCCACTCCACAGAATACATCCAGCAGCGTGTCTCACCAAACACATTATGTTTTACGATAAAATTCATTAAAGATTTCAACTTTTGTCTAAAGACTCTGGCTGTAATATCATGACGATCAATGGGTGATTGCCCAGGGAATAACTCCTGCTTAATTTCTATCCATTGCGGATTGCATGTAAATGTGATGAACAAATCTGCTGTACCATAATGACGAACATACGACATGGCATCTTGAGCATATTCGTGCATATGCCGAGGGCTTCCGATGTATGTTGCTGGAAGAATAGTCATCCGACCGACATTCTGTGCATTTCCATCAGTATTAATCGCATCTCGAAGGTGAATATACTCTTCAGATCGGAGTTTGGTTTGATTCAACCTGATGAATGTTAATCTCTCCGTTTCAATTTTAACATACATGTCAACAACATATTTGTGATATAATCGCCGACATTTCAATATGTGATTATCTTCATTTTCCCGAATCATTAGGCGGTATGAATAATAGTTCATTGAACTGACTTTTTTGTTGGTTTCAGAACCTGTAAACAGATTTTGTTTTAATAACATTCAAATACATAATATAGTGACTGAGATATTATCGCCATAGCTAAACTAATATTTTAGTTATCTGTAATGGGATTTATCATTTTTATTGATAAATCGTAGCCATCTTCACCTTGCCAAAATATAATGGGATATTGCAGTGCATCATATGAGCGGTGTGTTTCCTTTATACGTTGTAATTGATCATTCCGACGATGTAAAACAATATCACGGGATTCCAAGTTTTCTCCAACTACAACGATAGCAACTTCATCAATAGTTGGTGCATTAAAACGTCTTGTATGTTGACCTGCAGGTGTTTTATCAGCTCTGATTACAATTTTGTGATTATCGGATGGCATCAGATCCAGGGCAGTTTTAAACAATATAATCAATTGATTGTGTTGATGAAATAAAGTTTGTAATTGTTCTACAATAGACCTGTTTACTAAATTGTTATGTGCACAACGCAGATCAATTTCTTGTGGTGAATTGCCCATAAAATAAATTTGCAGGAATTTGTTGTCGTTATCTGACACTGGTAACAGTGAACCTGCTCTGTGATATATTTGCCCTTGTATCTGTAAATAAAAAAAATATTATGGTGTGGTATAAATTAATGGATTGTCAGTGATCAAACTTAAATAATATTTGATCTTAAAAAGTATATATTTAGTTTTAACTAATATCTATCAAATATAAAATATAATAAAAGTGTCACTGAAACTGAATCACCATATAATATGATGACTAAGTGATATATTTCGTAATGATTAAGAAATTGAAGATTAGTAACACATCTTAACTTTGGTGACAGAAAATTTTGTTCGCTAAAATAATTATGAGTAACTGCTATAATACATACCTTGAAAGTTGGCATAAAATTTTCCCGAACTGAATTTGTTGCCCCAAATGAAGTCATTTGAAAGCAATTGTTATATTGTTGGATATGTGTCAAAAAGTGTATAGAATCTGTTCCTATTCCTGAAACCAATGAGTACAATGGTTCTGGTGGTGGATCTAATGGTATCAATTTCACTTTAGCATTTACAATCCATTGGCTTCGTTTTTGTATTTTAAAGCCTTACAGTGTGAGCAAACCAAGTTCATAGAACCAATAACAACACATTGGTAGTTACTGTAGTCAATTGACACATCGTAACTGAAAGCAGCTCGATTCAAACTTGCGCGATTATTAGTTGAATGTCGCGCTCGCGCTTCACGCGTTTGTGATATCCGAATTCTTTCACGTTCATTTCCGTCGTCACGTTCTTGTGCAGTACGATTAGATCGGTAATTAGCTTGGTTTATAGCATTTCTGGTTCTTCTACCTAAATTGCTTCGACTTATAGGAGGCACATCAAATATAAATTATTTTTTCACTAATCACGAACTAAACAAACACTAACTAACTAAACACTCTGCACAAAACACGATATACGAATTTGTTTCGTGTATCAGTTGACAATTCATCTGTCATCTGTCAAAAGTCATCTGTAACAGACAACTTTTTTTTTTAAATTTGATATGACTTGAACTCAAATCCTTTTAAGCCGTACGAATTGTTTTATTTATTTAAAATTTGGATATTAAAAATAATAAAACACTGTTGGTAACGCGATTTTTGTTTGACTGATGAAATGACGTGGAAACTGATGCATTTTATCTCGCGTGCCGAAACTAATACAAAAGAAACGCGAGTTTCGGAACGCGACATTAAACTCCTCCAACTATGTATTCTGTGCTCCAACGCACACACGCACATTGTTTTGATAGATATGATCTTTGACGTTAGGAACACACCTACATTGCTTAGACAACAGTGAGTGCTTGTAATTTAATATGAACTTTATACCATAGCAATAAAGCTCAAATTGACTACGTTTTAGTTACAAATCATTTGTACGGGAAAAAGAAAAGGGCTATTTTTAGGGTTTTTCCAGCAATAATTCTAATTTTTCTCGCCGTAAAAACCATCCTTGAACTTCAACGAATATTTTAAAAAAAGATTTGGCCAAATTGGTCCAGGCGTTGTTGAGTTATGCGCTTACCAACACATTTTGCGATTCATTTTTATATATAAGATATTTCTTCATTATTTTCTATAGAGAAATGTTTTTTCACATTAACAAATTACATCACAAATATATACAAAGCTCTAACCTGGTTAAGTGTTACATTTTATGAGATTACTATTTTTTCAAATAAACATGTGTATAGTATATTCTTTGCTACTAGTCTTTTCTTGAATGTACTTAATAATAACAAATACGAAATTATTATAAATAATGTAGACATATTTTTAATTATCCTTTTAATTTACACTTTAATATTACTTAAGAATAACGACTTAAATTAGATTAATTATGACAATTTACGCAATATTTTTTTTAAGTAGTTCTTATAAGTATCATTCTTAAGAGTATATAGTCGTTTAATCACGTATTTACAAGTAAATTATATAATATTTTTCCTATTATTATCTCATCTTTCCTCCCTAAATACATTAATATATATTTACTTTATTTGCTATATCTATGAAAGTATGAGGTTGTTTTATGAAATAATAATATAACGGTAAAATTTTCACCAAAACTTATTTTTGCTCATGAACGTGGTAACATAATGATAAAGCTTAGTTTTATAATAAAATATTATTTTAAATAATATAATGTAAGGGCAAGCTTCGTTAAGAATAACAAGAAATCCGATAATATTAACGTCAATAGGATTAGAGTACAGATACGAGAAGTGGTGTATCGACTGTGTAGTGTAAGAATATACAATTGTTGAATTATTCAAAAGACAATTTTTCAAAACTAACACTGAAACGTATTTATCTATCATATTTATTATCTAGGTATAAAGTTTATTATGTTAGATGTTGAATACACCGAACGAATACATATATAAGAACCTTTACTTGAATTTCTTATTCCATCGCTAAAAATATTGCCTATGATATGGTTGTTTAATATGTCACGTTGCTTATAAGTTAGTGTGGTTACTATTTACGCTTAAAAGCACTATTACTCCACAATGCTAGCCGATATCTTTCCACACTTTGAGATTTTAAAAGAAACGTATGAAAATATGAAACTAATTTTAGACGTAAGCATTTAAAAAGTATACAACTGGAAAGTCTGTGATAAATTAAAAGTTGTTGCTATATTGCTTGGACTACAGGGAAGTTTAACGTAATATGGCTGTTTTCTCTGTTTGTGGGACAGTAGAGACACTCAAAACCACTATGAAGTTAAAGATTGACCAAAAGGAACTGAATTTGAATCTCTTATTCCACAAGAAAATGTAATTCTTTCACCCTTACATATGAAACTTGCTTTAATGAAAAATGTTGTCAAGGACAAGAATAAAGGATTTTTGTATTTGAAAACTGTTATCTCTAAATTAAGTGATGCTAAAATAAGGGAAGGCATTTTTATTAAATAATTTGTTATTTAATTAATAAGAAAACTTATAGAAAACAATGAGTTTCATGAAAATTGTGTGAAAAAGTGTTAGCGGCTTGGTTATCTCTAAATAAATCTATTTCTATCTGCTTTTTAGGCATTGTTAAATCTGAAAATGCCGAGATTTTAGTGAATGATTTGTTATAAAAATGTAAAACCATGTTGTGCAAAATGTCTTTAAAAATACATACAATTATATACATGCTTTCACCAGGATATAAGACAGATAGAAGAGCGTTATCTAAGACGTAATGAAAGATGATTCTACTGTCCGTAAGGGAAAAGTTAATATTTCGTAATTATTTTTTTTTAACATGGCTCTTTTTTTTAATTAACCACTTAAACCTGAGCTATTTCCATTCATTGCCTATTTGTAATATATATTACTATTTTTTAATAAAATTAATAATATAAATAAATAAATATGATGAAATTTTCATAGTGTCCTTATTTATAGTACCTTAATTTATCATTACTTTAAAGTGGTACGTGTTACAATGAATACGTTTAAGTTTTTGTGCTTAGCCGGTACAATTTGACATAAAAGCCATTTTATTTAATTTTATAGAACATAAGAAAAATTTGTCACACAGTGTGAGTAATTATGATATTTATGTAGCATATATATATATATATATATATATATATATATATATATATATATATATATATATATACATACTATGCAAAAGTTTGCCAGACATCTGAAAATTCTTCAAAATATTATAATTACCGGTTATAAACCGGCCAACGTTATTTTTACCCTTTGTTTTAATAAACAGGTGATGAATCAAGATCAGCTTGGTGTTTCAGAGATCAAATACACGAAATGTATAAAACAGTAAGTAGTTTTTTCAATGGAAACATAATTTAATGCAAGTATTTCAGAGAAAATTGTTAGTCTGAAAAGTATCCATAAAACAATCAGTTATTTTTATGCACAATGCACCATATCTACCATATATATAGTACACTGGTATACTTACTCAGTAAATATAAATGAAATATTTATTGCATTTTATGTAAATTACTTTTTTTAGAAATAAGCCTGAGAAAAGATAAATAGTAGATCAGATTACTGAATGTTATGGCCACATATTATTACGTCTTCTTCCCTATCACTGCACTTTTCATTGTATTGCAAAGAATTATTACAATAGATATTCAGGTCAAGGAGGATATTCAAACCAGAACTGACTGGATTTATGGAAAGAGGCATTGTTGAAAATAGCACCTTTGGTTTGTGTGAGCTCGATCAGACACATTGAAGAAGAAATTGACAAATGGTAAAATCTTGAGCAAGTTTTTGATACATTGGAAATAAATAGCTTAGTTATTCACTTGATTAGTATTTCTGAAAGTGACAGTGATTGAATAAAATCTTATGAATGTTGGTTTGTGATTCAATGCTGACGATTACCAAGACAGGGTGATAAAAGAGGAAACCACTAAAGGTCAGTATACAATTAATATACTTTAATTGTAGGGAATTGTATTATAGAGTGTAAAAACTTTATGAGCATGTGTGTTTTGTATCAGAATATACATGAACGTTTGGTTAACATGTAGGAGGAGAGAAATAACTCTAACTGTTTTATAGATATGGCAAATGCATTAAGGAGAATGCAGTGATTAAATGTAGTTTTATCAAGAAAGCTGTATACAGATAGTAACAGGCCAAACTAAAGAGAAATATATCATAATGATACATTGCATCGAAAGAAACAAGAACTAAGCATAAAACATAAATATGCTCTCTAATGAAAATAAAATACATTACTCAGATATACTTGTTAAATATGTGGATTAGGCCTTCGGGGAATATCACTGCATAAAAAAATGCGCCTAGAACCCTACCTATACTAGTGTGGAAAAAAGTTTAATGTGTATATAATAAAACAACTCTAACCTATAAATTATTTTGGCTGTATAATTAATTGTAGTTTTAAGTTCAAGTTTAAGTTTAAGTTAAAATTTTGTTATATGTCAGGACTTTAATGTACTAAAACTCAGAGTTGCTGCGGCAACATTGCGACGTTTTAACAGGTCTCCCGTGTCACTGCTATTTTGAAATGACTATATGTATGTATATTAAGCAGTATAAATATTTATGTTAGAATTTATGATAAACAGATATTTAATCATCATTAAATCTGAGGAGAAATAAGAACGGATACTCATTCTCATAATTAAATTAATTACATAAAAATTGTAATATTTCAAATTAATTTTCTAAACTCATTTACGTTTACGTTGTGTTGTACTTCTTATTTACTTTGTATACTTTAATTAGCAACCATAAATCAATTGTAAAATACATCCACTTTTTATTTAATGTTATTATCTCCCAAACTTTTTAATTAAGAACTTTCGAAAGGCCGTTTTAAAACGATTTCATTAAAGAAGCAATTTTCAAGATTAGAATGCTTTTTTTGTCAAATTACTTTAATTACGCCGGCTAAGAGATGGTTATGTCAATTTGGACTTTTGTTTTGTAAACTTGAGTCTTGATTTCGTCAGAGGAAAATTTTACGTTCAACTTCGGCTCGTTTCACTTTATTGAAGCGATTGCGATTTTTTCGTTTGCACACAATGTTGCAGTGATTTTACCATTATGATTGATATTCAAGTAAAATTTTTATGTTTCGATAAAAATTTAAGCTAAATTAAGCAATAAAATCTTTTACGAGTCAATCGACTATTTCCATTACAATTTGAAATATATACGCCATCCCTGGAACTGGGAATTTTTCTTTTACAGTATGATATCTATTATTTTTTGATTAGATATATTATATCTTTTTAGACTTTTTCATTAAAATTTTATTGTTAATGATATAATTGGAAATATCGGAGGCATGGCTGATAGGTAATTTCTTAAAATGATGCTATACAAATTTATTTTATTTTTAAATATTCGAAATGTATGATTATTTTTGGTTTTCTTTTAGTAGTGTTACACCTGGTAATATTTTTAATTATTTTAATTGGTTACCATTATATATGAAATATATTCGCTTGCCAGTTATCAATGGTTTTTGTAATTGAATACCGTGGCTTAGATTTGATAGTGTTGGGTCTAAAACGATTGAAATTTGACTCCGCTATGCTCTTTCTTGTAGTGTTTTTGGTATTCGCAAGTCTTTACCATCAGTCATTTTCCAACTTCTTCTAAATTGATGAAGTGTTGCCTTGCAAGAGCGTGTCCCATTGATGCAAAAAGTCCCATTGATAGTCGGACGGAACAAGGTCTGGAGATTACGACGAGTACGATAATATGTCCCATCTAAGTCCATTAATGCTTGCTTGGCCGGTTTTGCTTTATGAGACGGTGTGTTATCGTGCCGTAAAGTCACTTTACCGTATCTTCGGACCCATTCTGGAGGTTTTCCAACTAAAACATGGTTCAAATTGAATTATTTGTTGTCGGTAACGCTTACTATTAACTGTTTCACCAGGTTTCAATATTTAGTAATACACCACGCCTCTAGTCTCACCAAACGCAGAACATTGTCTTGCGATGAAAACGATTTGGTGATTGCGAGGAGTTGATCGGCCGTCTTCGCCAGGTGATAACTATGGTTTTTCGCTATTAGGATTTTCCAAGTAAATCCAGTTTCCATCACTCGTCACTATTCGATACATAGATTACTTCCGATAACACCGTTGATTTTGCCTGTCAGTCAATTGATGTGGTACCCATCTTTTCATCTTTTGGATTTAATCTATTGCTCGTAATCGGCCGCTAATCATGTTTGGGCCACATTTGACACATCTGTAAAATTTTTTGAGTTTGTATTGGGTCTTCAGCAAATAAATCTGGCAGTCGGTGTACCAGAAGGTTCTTTATTTTCATATCGAAATCATCACTTTTGAATATTCTAGGTCACGCTTGACATGTTTTCAATATTAGGGTGGGAGTATCTAAGTTTGTACCAGCAAACGATGACTTTCAGTGGCTTTTAATTTTAGATTATATAATAAAAATAATGCGTACAGCAAATGCACGTTTTCAGGCACGAAATTTGATATTTTCAAAGAGGTATAAATCTGTGAGGGTGTTACTTTCGCAAAAAATAACAAACAACATATAACGCTCAATAAGGGGTTCTTGAGGAAATTATTGCTACGTCCAACATCTAGAAGGGGCTGTAAGCGCCCATTTAAATAATTTAATTGGTCAGTTTAAAGCTATATTATAAACATATTTTTATAGGCACATTTTGCTGTGAATAAATAAATAAATAAATATATATATATATATATATATATATATATATATATATATATATATATATATATATATATATATATATATATTTATATATATATTGCATTGCCTTTCCTGAAGGGAATACATTTCTGATATTAAAAAATACCTACTTACAACAACAAAACCAGGCAATAATGGTCGTAAACTTCTTTCAAACTTAATCGAGTTAGTGTGGGATTTTTTATATTATCAACACATTTTTTAAATACAGCCGGATACTTCCTCAAAGAAAAACGATGCTGCATTTCTTTATTATCTGTGCATTCTGGCAAATAACGCTTTCTGGATTGAGGAAATATTACATTTTTATTATTTTAATGATTATACTTATATTATATTAACGATTAGCATTTTACTAATGAATTAATCAATAATATTTTAATCACTAAACCGTATACAAAACTAAACACATTAAATACATATTATAAATTATACTAAATACATGTTATACAGACAAAACTAAATACACTTACATAGGGAAGCTATGTAAGTCGTACTGAAAATGACCCCGAAAACAAATAAACAATAGACGCCTCATAGAAATGAAATGAACCAAATGCCAAATCAAATGCCTTTGAGGCTTTTACCATAGTGAATAAAACAATCAATAAGTTCAAAATAGTGACACCTAGATATTGAACGTCGCGAAATATTTCTCCAAAATTTCCTACAAAGTTAAAGCTCTATTTTCTCTGGGATATAATAAAGCTATACAGCATAACGACATCTGCAAGAAAAACTGGTAAGGACTTTTCGGTACACCGTAACTTAGACTATTGCTCAAATTCAGTATATTGCATATATATTCTATATCAATATTCGTTCCATTTCTAGCTCTACACGGCGTGTCGCCATTAAATTAGCGCTTATATTTGATTCTATACTTTTTAGTCAATATCGGCAACTTTATGGAAAAATAAACGACAAAGCACCCTAACTTTTATAGTAATTTCATAGAAAGTAAAGCAATATAGGAAAAGTGACCGGAAAAATCTTCTAAATTCAGTTTGCCGACCTTTTGTTTTCGGAGATAAAACTCCAAAAGGACGGACTGGGCGTCCGCCTGGGGGAGATGGGGAGTGGGGAGATAAAAAGTTTTGGATTTTTAGATTACAGATAATGCCCTGACACTAAAATTGTCAGGTTAATGAAATTCTTCTTGTCCCGATTTCGGAATTACTTTTTAAATGTTTCGGACAATTTCGGAGAATTTATCGCGTGATTTTAATTTTCCTTTGATGAAGTTCTTAAAAAATATTATTTATTTTAATTTTGTGCGTCAGTACTTTTATTCCCATATATAATAAGATATTTTAATTACTACCTGTTGTAACTTATTTTAAAATCTATATATCTGGCGAAATGACGGTACACTTTCGAAAAAACGATGTTCGTTTGGCAGCAATTATCCATCCATTTTCGCAACATTCCAGTATTTAAGAACTATGTGCCAGCCAAACAATGGTGCATCGATTTGAACAATGAATTTGGTAATGGGAGGTCGCTATATCTGGATAGTACGCTGAGTGTGCCAGAACTTCCTATTCGAGCTGCAACAATGTATTCTTCAAAGCTCAATAATATCAAAGCTAAATACTATTATTTTATGTAGAGAAATGTTAAAATATGTTAGATATATGAGAAAGACCAACAATGTTTTATAGTTAGGTTTTTAAGAATATACAAAGCACTAATCAAATTTATGAGTATCAGTTTAAGATTTGGTGATTTTGATATAGTTGAAAACAAATTACTATGAATTTCATAGTATGAATTAGTATGAAGTGAAATCAGTATGAAATTTCTATTGGTTATCATAACCCAGAGGTTTTGCGAATGATGGAAACTTCTTCGGATCTCCTTGGATACCAAAGTGGTTTCCCGTAATTGTAATATTTTGGACAAAGCGGATGCAAAAATTCGTTAGTAAAGACCTGTTATAAACAAGAATCTCCTCATCCGGCATTTACCTTGTTCTAACTTTTGGTCCTTATTAGGTCTTAAAAAGTATTTCCAGGAAAACGTTTTTACTATATAAAGTGATGGGATCAGACTGAAATTTGGAAATTGTTAAAATAACAAGTGCATTGAATTAATGTGGATTAGAGGAATTTTATGCTGAAAAGTTAAACGATTACAATAAATCTTTTTATAAAAATGTTTCTTAAAGCCTTTTTTCTAGGAACTTATATTAATTTATTTGAAATGTATTATTTATTATTATTTCAGGTCTAAGATGTGTAATATGCATTACAAATAATTAATTTCCAATAAAACGATATACTCCCAAATTAAGCAACCAGGAATAGAAAATATTTTAGACTCTGGCCGATGTGCTCCCAGCTCACAGATCTAGCTAGATCTAAGATAACTATTCAAATCATTTTATCATCTACACGGATGGTTCAAAACGTGAGAACTTTGTGGGTGCTGCTTATACGTCTAGTCTACTCGAGAGACACTTTTGGCTTCCATCATTGACTAACATTTTCACCGCGGAGCTGCTGGCTATATATACGGCCCTATCTGCCTTGGAAGAATCACAGATTAGTAGTATAGTAGTATCGGATTCTATGAGTTCCCTAGAGAGTTTAAGATCGGCAAGGACAGTCCACCCTCTGGTCACATACATCAGAGAGATACAGACAAAATTACAATTTTGGGATGTAAGAATAACATACTTTTGGGTTCCCTCCCATAAAGGAATATCTGGAAATGAAAGAGCCGACCATGTGGCAAGTAGGGAAGAGGAGTCGATCAAGTTAAACGAACTGTTTAGCAAAAAAAATGCCAAAGTCTATATGAAGGGCCTAAATAGGCAATTGACCCAATTAGAATGGGACCTTCTCATAAAAAACAATAAATTATGGGAAGTCAAGAGGATCTTTTATCAATCTATAGACCATAATAACATCAGTAGACACAAGTTAAGCGTCCTCGCATGACTGCGAATGGAGCACTGTAAGCTGACACATGAATATTTGTTGAAGGGACAGAGCCCGCCCTTATGTAATTTATGCCAGATTCAACTTAGCGTCAGACACATCCCACTGGACTGCCAAAAATATGATGATTTGAGCAGACAACTTGAACTGCCGACAACACTGGAACAATTAGTCCAACCTGAGCAACTGAATCTGCTGATTGACTATCTAAAGACCATATACCTACTTCAACACCTGTAACATACATTTATTATTGTGTAATTGAAATCATGTGTTTATAATCTACTCTGTAATATTTTAAGCTGTTAATGACCATATAATTTATTGTAATTCACTCTAAATAGCCCAAGAGGCTGACGGGTTTAAATAAATAAATAAATAAAATTAGAATATTAACAATTATAAAATAGCTTCAAATAATTTTAATGAATTTTAGAATCATAGAAATTCCTCATTTGTTGATGAGTGAGTTGATTCTCACATGGGACATAAGACAAAGTAGAAAGAAGCAGGTAAATAAAAGCTAGCATTGAAGGCAAATTAAAGATGAGCTATCTGGAGTGGAATAAATAAGCAGAGAATGATGCTATTTCATCATTGATGCTATTGATACTGAGTAGTGTAGTTAGTATGAAACTAACTACATAATTTGCATAGATGGATTTGGAGATGTAAATATTTCAAAGCATTGATAAATATTAATGTGTTTAATGATTAATGCAAAAGATATGTGGCTATATGACATTTTATTCTTTGAATCTTGTATTAATTATTTCGATTATGTACTATATAGGTCTAAGTTCTGAAATATCAATGGTTCATTTAATGATTGGAAATACATTCCTTTAATATGCAATATATTGCTAAATTGTTAAAAGCAAATTACCTAACTGTATTCGTTATTGTTTCAATATACATACTAATTCAAAATTGTCAATTTCGAAATTGTTTTGTTCATATATTTTCTGTTTTAATCTAGAACTCTGTATTGCTCTGTATTTATTGTTCCATATTTATGTTTATAATTTAATAGTAAAGAAAGGTCACGTATTTGATGCTTTGATGTTATAGTGCTGGAAATAATCTTACTTATGATAATTTGTTATAACTTTTGATGACTTTGATAACTTTGTGTAAATACTTTGTTGATTATTGAAACTTAACGGAAAATAGATTTGATTAAATGCCATTTAAATCATGTTAGTTCTTGATATAGTTTGTACATAGTTTAATATACAGATATGTGTTATTTTAATTAATGTTATATATTAAATACATTTCTGATCTTATATTGAAAATACTGTGGAACCAAGTTTAATCAACATATAATTTTTTAATTATTTACTTCTTTAGGAGAGAAATATGATTAACTTAATAAATTGTGGTCTAATTGCGACCATAGGGCGATCGTTAGTTATATATCAAATTTATGCATTAATATTTTATATATATCTTTGCGTAATATTCGATCTTTACCCTTTATTAGAATTCTTGTTAGATATTATAATTATTACGAAACAAGAATAATGTCAGGTATTCTATATTTGTTACTCCAAATATTGTTTGGGTTGGTTTATCTGGCTAATGGGTAACTCTATAAAATACACCAAATTATAATTTTCCAATAACAGAGAAAGCCGCCGTGTATATACATTATTATTTAGCGTTATTACGTGGCAAAGGATTTGCGTATTATTGAAATTTATAGTGTTTATATCGGACTAACAGTTGATTTAACAATTCGGATCGGAATTCTGCTTAAAAAATTATTTCGTTCTAATTTGGTTGTATTAATTTTAATTTTAATACCGGTTTTATCTCAATGTAATAATATTTAATTACGAACTCATTATTTCATATTAGTTTAAAATAATTGATACCATTAACTGATCTTTTGTATAAATACCATAATTATAATTTAATAGAATTTCACACCTCTGTAAAATATCTGTATTTTTTCGTGTTAGTATTTATAGTAGGCGATTAATATTTACTATAAATATCGTAAATATTAATTTAACCAGAGTATTAATAACAATATAATGCAAATATTATAGTTTTACTATTAGGTGTTTCCATGGTTATAGTGAATTGCGGAGTATCAATGTAAACAACTTATAAAAGTATCCTAACTTAATTTTGAATTCAATAGTATTGATCTTTCTCTTCAGAAAATAAGAATAAGGGTTTTTCATTTAGTTATTCAGTAGTGCACATAGACAGACAGAGGCTCTATGTAGGAAATTTATTACACTTGTTACTGGATTTAATAGAATCTGCTTCAGAAGCCCATCAAATCTAATTTGAAACTTGATGGTGATGGTGTTCCGCCATTTCCCAATTGTTGGTTTTGGCTTTACTGATTTAAAACTAGTGACATGTGTACAATATGAGCAACACAGAACTTGGAAGATCAAAAAGTCGAAAGAAAAAATACTGTAGACTTACTAGTAAAAAACTTAGCTCACTCAAAGAACGTTTAAATATATTAGTAGTTGATACATTCTTTATTTGCAGATGTTTACATCTAACAGAAAGATCCAAAAGCAGATAAAAGGACTACCATACGAATTTACTTAAAATGCCATCTTAAACTATTTCAATAACGCAGTTCAATTGCTTTCTAGCCTTAATTTTTTTTAATAAAAGTGAAATTACTACAACAACAACAAAAGTCATCAGTCAGTAAAGGGTCAAAGGGGATGACTCTTTACATTGATGCCGATCCGGAATACTTATCGTGATAACGTCTTGCTATGCATGCGTTAGGATCAGCAAGGTGTAGTGTGCGTATAAATAACTGTTAAACTAGAAATAGAAACTGTTACTTCAGTTGAAAAAACTAAATGACGTTTTGTTCCAATAATACCATAAATAACGAATAATACACGTAAAGTTATCTTCTTCGTGGTAAGGGTCCGTGACACGTTACAAAAGTTGTGAATGGTTCACTGTAGCTGCTAGAGTATGAAGATCTGCTGTACCCTACGTACTCATTAGCTATTCCGCTTTCTGAATACCACTTATATAGATCGATCTAGCATGGCATCGATTGATCGACGATTGGATCGCTACCAAACCAATCACCATGTTGTCAGAAAGGTGAGAAAAGGTTGGAGAAAATAATGGAAAATATTTTGAACATATACCTACCAATTTTTTCCAATATATACAACTTAATAAATTTGAAATTTTATTCGTGTAGATTGTTACAATTTACTGGTACGTAATTAATATATAATGCATAGTTTATCATTAGTTTGTTACTACCTTTTCGCAAAAACTGCTTACTCGTTGAAACAAGTAATAGTTGGAAGGAGTAGTGTCTCGCTAGAGCCTATACTAGAGTTGGGGAAGGGCTCTCGTTTTAAATAATTTGATATAAATTTTAATTGATAACTTTCTTTAACTTATATAATAACAATTTATATTCACTTATTGTTTCAATCATATTCATATTTCATTCTAAAATCAATTTATGTATATTATTTTTAGACTTTCTTAAATTAAATTAAATTAACTTAAAAGAAAGATAAATATATGTGATGTTGATGCAAAATTGCCCGTACTTAAAAGTTTTGTACTTATTGCTATCTAATTTTAGGATAATAAGTTTTAAAAATCACATTCATCTCAGATTTTCTAGATTGTCAACTGATGGCATCATTTTCTTGAGAGTAAGAGTAATATACTTATTTGTATCGCTAAGATTTAATGATTTAATTGTTTTAAACAATATTTCAGTTCATTTTACAATCACATGAAAATTATTTTTAGTTACAGTTTTTACAAATTTTTGGCTACTTTTTGTTTACCATTCTGTGAATGCATGTCAAACAAACAACTTTCATTAGTTAATAATATTTTTGGCTTCAGGAAAAGTTGAAATTAAATATTCAACAATTTTATATGATATATTTAATAATAAGTGGTTTGACAAAGGCGGTCTTAAAGATTATTTAAAATTTCAAAATCCGTAGGACGCATTTTATTTCAAGTAATTTTCAGGCAATTTATAGATTCCATCTCTAGTATCTAGTGTCTTCATAAGAAGTGAAGCTCTGTTTATGCAGGCTATGACTCATATGTCGGAGTAAGTAGTAATTAGAAGAAGCAAGGTCCGGAAAATACCGCGGGTTATACAAAATTTCCCATTTTAATGTTTCCAAGTACGTTTTGCAGCATGTGGTCGAGCGTTGTCATGCTGAAGAATAACATTTTTGTGTCGTATTGCCTTTCATTATCTGCACGTATTCTGACTATTTTTCGCGCAGTACTCCCGATACACCTACTGATGGTTTTATTAGGTTTTAGCATATTAGGTTATAGTATACAATATTAAGCTGATACCGCTAAATACAAAGCATTATCGAGCCATGGAGATTGGGCTTTGTCGTTGATTTTGCTGCATGATAAGGCAGGATTTTGCCGACCGGATGAGATTTTGCCGCTGAAACTGCTTTTCACACATTACTAAAAGCCTTTAAATGTCTCTTGGTTCAACTCAAACGGCACCAAAATCCCAAGCTTTTGGATCATTCTCACTGGATCGGATTCAAAATAATTCTGCATATTCCTTCTGAGTTTTACAGGTATGATTATTGAGTAATGCTTTCAAGTGTTTGCCTGCCCAAATTGCTCTTTGTTCGCTGTCAAAATCACCACTTTCAAAACGTTGAAACCAATATTCACATATTGAAATCCATGATGTATTGTTGTCGTAAGCTTCACACAGCATACGGTTGCATGTTTCTTCAAATTT
This sequence comes from Rhynchophorus ferrugineus, assembly GCF_030347505.1. Classification (NCBI taxonomy): domain Eukaryota; kingdom Metazoa; phylum Arthropoda; class Insecta; order Coleoptera; family Curculionidae; genus Rhynchophorus; species Rhynchophorus ferrugineus. The sequence continues at coordinate 52,829,076 of NW_027472580.1, forward strand.
AAGTAAAAAAGTAAAAATTCCCGCAAATGCGATTTACTTGGTTCAAATTCAGGTATTCTCAATGTACTAAAAATCATTTTCAGTTCACAAATCGACGAAATGGCATATACTAAAAAATTGAAGCCTTCAATGTGGCTTCATCATGGAATTGGTTGTAAATTTTTTTAAATTAATTTACAGGCCATTTTTACACATTTTTAGACAAGTTCTGGTATGAGCGTGTAATACATCATAATTATGTAGTATGTCCTAGTATTTCGAGTATAAGAGGTTTATAGTTAATTGATAATGCTTACGATCTTTGAGGCAGATATCATATTCATTTCTTCATCGAACCTTTACTTGATTATATTTTTTATTCGCATTATTTACTATCAATTAATTTCATCTTTTACTATGAACTCACGTGAATAAATAAAATAATTGTAAAACTATTATAAACTAGCTAAACAATAACTTATAACAAAAATCAAAACATTTCTCCAATAAATACCTTCAATTAAGTAATAAGTTTTAGAAAGATAAATCTTATTGAAACGAATTTCACACCAAAACAGAAACACACACACATACGAACACGTGTCCATTCTATGGTCGAACTAATTGTTTTAAAAAGAGTAGCCGTCACGGTCGAGTTTTCATTATTTTCGGCCACTCCGCTTATCGATCAAGTTCTTTTGTCCTACGGTCCCGTTCCTTTCGCCGGAATGAAATTGTCCGTTCCAATCTCCAGTTTGGTAACTTTATTTCGGCCTTAGTTTATTACGAAGTTTTCGCTATAATCCTGTAAAAATTACTTTTGTCGACGATTTTTATTGCAGAAAGTCCGAAAAGTGTTTTTTTTTCCTTCGTCCTGTTGTTTCTGTTAGGCGGGATCCGTGTGGTGATGGAAAGGCGGCACGCTGAAGGGACTATGTATTTAAGTTGTTGGGTGATCTAATTTGGTAAGCGTCGACTTTCAACTTAATAGTTTTGAGTTACTTGATGAGTTATATTGTGTTAGGCGTTTGTTCCTCACTATACACAATTTTCTTTTGATTGGGTCGAAAAATAAATTAAAGTAGAAATATAGGATAAAGTAAAATATAACTTTAACTACACATCTAACATAGATTTTCTCAACTGGGATGTGTTGAAATGTGTTGTCATCTTTTGAAGTGCTTATTTATCCTGTTCTTTATTATTCTGCACTTATGAGTTTAAAATAATAAAATTTTGTTCTAGCTCAAATTAAACCATATATACATGGATGACATGTGATTTATGTAATACCTTTTTATATTCGAGTCAGATATTTTAAAACATGATTATCGCTCGTATAGGTGACCTAAATCAGACTCCAATATAGTGCAATTTTAACTAGCTAACGTTGTGCTTGCAGGATTTTTTATCGGATGCAAGTCGCTAATTTCTATCAGAAACTGCAATAGATCGAAGTCACCGAAAATTCAGATTCCTGCAGCCGTGAGAAGCCGTGACCATTTCAATATTCAATAAATGAAGGCATATATGGATCCTTAAAATAAATCCTCAGGCACATACTCTGCAAACTATAACATGGTATGTTAACTACATTCATTAATTTTAGAAAAATTGTAATACTATTATTTTTCTTTTACTTTCAAGTACTTTTTCAAAAGTATTGTACATGATTCGTCACAACTTCTTCATATTTTCATAAACTTCAAAGTTGGGAAATAGATTTACCCAGGTTTATTTTCGGAAAAAATCTATTCTAAACTGAACTATATAATATTGATCAAGTATAACAAAAATCTATTGTTTGTATTTCATTAATATAACATTTAATAACAAGTATTGAGATACAATGAGTACTGTACAATGGGGCAGCTTTAATTGAGAAGTGTAAATTAATTGTATTTGTACCGAGTAATATATCTAAGATACAAGGGTGAATATTTGTGTTTGTCCGTTGTGTATTCCTAAACCGTTAATTTAATGATGAAAAATCTATGTAACGAAGAATAACTGTGAGGATATGTTTTTTTAAAAAAATTAAACAAAACATCTAGAACTTTCCAGCAGGCTTTGGAAAATGACTATCGATGAATCTATACAATATAATACAGCCAAACGTTTTCGTAAAAGCATAAAAAGCATAGACGAAATGATTCCGTTAAGGTAAGAGTACCCTTAGATTAGACTAGTTCAATGAACCTAGCAATTGAAAACAGGTCTGTTAGATCTAGTAATTAAAACAAGAGAGATGACAAGTTGTAACTCTATAGAATAAAAATAATTTTACCATAAGTTCTAACTTTTCAGACATTAATTAAAAATTTTCCCCAAGATTAAGGAAGAAATACTATTTCAACTCATTCTAATGATTTTTGACAAATAAGGCATTAAAATTCACAAGCTTACAAAGAAAATACACACACAGAAATGCATGGATTAAATTTGGAGAATCTATATTTCCCGTATTCTCTGATTTATTCGTATATGTACGAGAACATTTACGTGTATAGCTGCTTTATCACAAAAATCTACATATTTATATTTCAATGATAACTGGACAATAAAAATAATTATTTAGCAAGGTTTGTTACAAGGAAATTATTTAATGTTGTTTTCTTTATATGTGAGTACCATAAATTACTGACTGTTAAGAACGATTCATAGTGAGAGCTGATTTGAGTGAAATTTTATTTTTATCGTCAGCTCTAAAAATATATACAAATACATTTTGTGATTTATTCAATATTATATAAGATATAAAGGCGAGATTTCTTTAATACCATCCCTTTTGTGAGTTGTAAAAGTACTAAACCATACACCAATTCAAATTATTAAAATGGAACTTTGGTGTGGCAATTGCGGCCACTTTATATTCCAATATGGTTGCTGGAAATATCCAATGTCCGACATTAAAACAATTTTCATTAACGTCTAAATGATGTCCGTTTTAAATATGAACCCGCTAAAAATAACTACCTAGTAAAATTCGGTCGTAAAAGAAATTTATTATCATTGTGCCATAATTTTTCGCTTTCACTGATAAAATAGAAATGTAACGGTAATTTTCGGGATTAATTTAATTTTTGCGGCTTTTGATAAAGCTCTTTATGTTGCTTGCAGTCATTACGTTTTTAATGAACTTCCATTCTACGAAATCAGACGTTTGCTTTAACAGCCACGGAATTACATCACGATTTTACTTAACTCGCACTTTTATGAAAGTTTTACTTTTAACGTTAATGTTAGCTTTTTAGCCGGTTATCTCTGCAAACGTTATGGCGAAATTAAACGATCGAAGAAAACAAAGTTTTAAGACTATCCTAATATTTGCGCCTTTTAATTTCACTCTAGACAAATAAAATCATATTCTATGAAATTTTATGGTGGAAGATAGTAGAAAAACTTTTGTTCTTAGTTTATTCTAGCAAATAATAATTGAAAGAATTTAAAAGCTGTTTTAATTTTTAATAAATCTCGTTATATAGTCTATTCAAAGTTTTTTTGTATATACGTCGACAAGATGTTTAATGAATTGCCTGCCGCAAATTGTAAATTCGTTTCAGAATGAGACAATATTTTCCTTTTCATTTTATTCTAGTTAAAAAGAGACACAATGCTGTCTGATTAGTTCGAAACAAATGAGTCGGTCAAAGTCATTCGGCTGTCAGACCTATGGAAAAAACTTGAAAGCAATAGTGATAAGAGACATATTATACATATACATATATACAGATATATATATACATAGATATACATATATATAAAAATATATGTACCGTTTTCGATGTTTTTAAAAAATATCGATATATCGATACATTAAAAAAAAATATTAATAATTTTTTTGCAAAATACATTCATATTTTTAATAATCCTGTAAAACTAAGTACGAATAAACACTAAAACCGATATTAAGTATCAATTTGGAAGGTTTATTAAAAATAATTAAATTGTTTTTATAATGAAAAATATCGGCTGAAAAAATATCAATATATCGTTATATCGGTCAAAAAAAGGTCGGCAAAATATATATATATTTAAAAATATATTACAAACATATAGATTGATGTATTGATATTTTTATTAATAATATACCTAAAAGCTAAACTTGTAATAAATTTTAATAAATAAATCTAATAACGGATATGAAAAGTTGACATATTATCATATCATCATATCAACTGGTGTACAAAATTGTTATTATTAAATATTTGCAACTCAATTATTTGAAAATCAAACAAAAGCTGTCTCACGCAATAACTCTTACTGTCATTCCTAATATATATTTCTTAAGCCGAATTTCCAATATCGAAGTAATTAGATGTATAAAAATAAACAAACTGAAATGACCTGCCCGTGTGTGTAAACGTTAATAACATTGAAAGTAGCGCTTCTTAAATAAGGCCAACAAGCATTATATGATTAAATATAACGATTATCCCCGTAAAACAATGAACAACGATTTAATTACATTTTAAATACATTAAACATCAATTTAAATCATTTTATTTTCCAGTTAGAATGGACATATCCACCTTGATTTTAATTCCGACATTCTGAAGAGAAGTAATTATTCGACAATAAATGTATATTTCACGCAATCGGCTAATTAATTCTTGAAACTTGGGCTGCCGTTCGAAATTCATTAACTGGATGGTTTAGGTCTTTATGCAATTATCTATAACGAGGTCTTAAGTTAAACAATAGGAAAAATATATATAAACAATATATAAAACAAACAAAAATATATACAAACAATATATATATATATATATATATATATATATATATATATATATATATATATATATATATATATATATAATACATGAGAAAAACAGTTATAATTTCACCGATTCACCTATATTGAAAAGCCCCGTATAAAAACAAACAGCATATGACATATCGTAGTAACCCAAGGTCTATGTGTTTTTGTTTTTAATATGTATTTACTGGTACTATAAAAAATAAAAATCGATTTATAAAATCATATATATCATCTCATCTCATCTCATTTTGTAAGTGTTGTTGTAGTATAGTCATTATTATCCGTAGCCTACACTTTGGAACATCGAGAAACCTTATGTCAAATTTCCTAATTTCTGATCATACCAATAAGATTATCGAAATTTGATTATGTAGGCTCGATTATGTTTTTTGCGATTATAGTTTAGGTTCTGTCTAACCATGTTATTTCACCCATACGAAAGAACAATGTGGTCTATTGACTTGAAAGTTAAATACAAATATTGGTATAATAAGCGTTAGGAACGGTTTGATTCTTTTTTTTTATTTAAAAACACCTCGCCCACATATTATAACTAGTTATTTTCCTTTATATTATTTTTTTAAAAGTTTTGATCCAAGATTACAAACATAAACTTAATTAGCATTTGATGTACGTATCTATCTAAGATGTTTCCAATAGTGTACTCCATATAGTTCTAAACGGGGCACAGTTTTCATACTTAACTATATTAGTTCAAACGGTTTTCGTCGTATTACATGCAATCTCTCTTGATGTTTTTTCACAAACCGTTTAACTTCTTCTATGATACACCTATAAGGGTACCCTACCCGGTACCCTTAGATCTGGGCGGATACAGGTCCTTTGATTAAAATGTAAATAAGCACGGACAATTAGCACCCGTGTAAGCAAAATATTCGATTGTTGAATTTGAATTAACTTAAATACACTAAACTAAATTTAATATAAAATATTAATATGTTGGAGTAAAATATTATCCTGTTATATTGTTGCCTGTATTTTGATGAGCGATACTTATTGGTGAATATGTGAAGTATCAATACAATATGAAATATACGAATACAATGTATAAACAACCATTAAACTAATCATAGAGCGCCCAGAATTGCTTTTTCGACTTCTATTGCTTTTGTTGCTTGATTTGAATGAATCTTCTGTCAAAGCCTATAAAATACTTATGTAAACTTATGGAGGTCATATTGTTGGTTTAAGTTTCAGTAACATAAAAGTAGTGATTTTGATTTCAAGGGTCTGGAGGGCCACACAAGTTTGAAGACAATTAATGGCAAGATTAATTAATTGCACATAGCTTAACATACTCTGTGTATAAGGAAGAGGAATAAACTGTGTTCAGATGTTCATATGCGATGGGTAAAATTAAATCCAAATGGAGGGAAAATTGATTTTACACGAACTGAGTGAAAATACCATTTCGAACCGTTTCAACATCGCAATTTTGTTGCTTATCAGATAAAAAATGAGTTTTCGGTACCGTCTTGTGACTGATGACTAAAAATGGATTTCCTCTGCTACGACAATCTTAAGCGAAAGAAGACAATTAAAAGATTCGTGAAAATACATGTGCATATGGTCGGTGAGGTATAGTGTATTTCGGCCTGCTAATGAAATTGCTACTGCAGATGTCTATAGACGGCAAGTTTCTTACAAAAAATGAACGACATATTGTTACAAAAAAAACTAGTAACAATAAGGCGCAAGGTCATCCACTTGCATTATAACGCTCTGCAGTACGCTTCAGGAGTTGTAAGTGATACACCGTTGCAGGTCGAATAAGATATTGTACCTCACTTGGGGTACTCACCAAGCAATTGTAAAAATAGATGATTGATTGAAAAATGGATAGTTGTATAAACCAATATCGTTCTTTCAACGCAATCACCATGTTTCCAGATAGATGGGAAATGAAGGCAAAATAAGAAAATATTTTGATTAATTATATAAGAACTGATATAAAATATAATTACTTCCAATTTTAATATCGCTAACCAAAAAAAAAAGAAACAGGAAATTATCTGTTGTTGTTTCTTTTAAATTGGCAGCTGGTTAAATTTAATTTCTACTGCGAAGTTTCGTTCCAGCATATTTATTTCTCTTTTTCTTTTTCCAATGACAGCGTAAAAAAAGAAACATTCTATCTGAAATAAAATACACTGATTTTATATCAGTTGCGGGAAAAAGTTCGGTGAAAGTTTAAAAGTTTGTATACATTATTCACTTGATAAAAGCGAGGGGGAAGTTGGCGAAAGTAGCTGAAAAGATAAAAACTGCAACTGTTCAGTGGAAAATATAAAACATTAGTTGCGTGATACGAATTTCAAATCGCCAACGAAGAAAAAATAAGTGAAGAAAAGTTTTTCCCCTTGTCTGCTCTTCTTGTCTTTCTAATGAGGAACAAGGCCAACTTTTGTTTGACTCATTTTTTTACTTGCCTTTGGTCCATTATACTCTGTTTCATTTCAGGCATATCGGTATATTTCTAGTATAATTTAACACTGGGGCATCTATAGTATTTTTACAGATTTGGCGATCATTTCTCAGTGAAAGTTTAATAAAATTACTTTGTATATACAAGGGATGAATAAAATAATGTGACCGTCAGGCATATACACAATATTTATTTATTAATAAGGTTTTGAGCCACCATTAGCTTTTAAAAAACTTGTATTGTAACAAGTAAAACTTGTACCAAAACTCCTTACTCTCTGTGCTAAAACTCCCCATAACGGTTCAATTCTGATGAGGCAATTGTGCTGGTCAAGGAAAATGATGATGTTCGATGAAGAAGTTCGTGGTAATATTCTAATTCACCTCAAACTAAGACGGACCCTTTCTATTCTTTTTTACTGCAGTTGCAGTTCGACTCCATATCATATCTAAGCCATATCAGTAACTAGGCTTTTCTAGGATGGTTTTCAAGTTCGTCACTAGATATTTGGTGGCTGTATAATCATTTCCTCTCAAGTACACATTTAAACATTACAGTTTCATTGTTTATCAAGAACATCTCTCTATGGCGTATTGTGACTGGCGATAGCGCACACAACACCTGGTTATAATATAAATGAAAGATGCAAGTATAAAACACATTAAATTTTTGTGGATGGTTTATTTTTTCATTGATCAAATTCACGGATAAAGCTTTAATTGGTTCCCTATCTCTCTATAAACCAAATACTGCTGACTACCATTAGGTATCTCAAAACACTGCTCACAGATAAAAACTTGTTAAAAACAAGTGATTGTAAATTGCTTATTTTAAAGATAACTATTAGACGTGCTTTGTCTAGTCATTACTAATTGACTAATCATATTTATGACTTATGATTTTCTTATTAGTTATTTTAGCAATCTAGCAAATTAATACTAATAAGATATTTATTTGTATCTTAATTTGCTATAGTTTTAAATTAATAATTACATTTACAAAGTACTTATTCTACAATAGGCACTTTGGGTCATGTATATCACTGTTTTTAATGTGCACTGAGTTTTACTTAAAACTTCACTGAATTAGTTTTGGTTTTACTATCTTTAATCTTATGACTAAGATATCGTTATCCAGGAGCTGGAGAACAGCAACTTTGATGTACTGATTAAGCTTCTGTTCATGTTTTTGAGCATAATCATTGATTCCATTATCGATAGTTCATATTTTCAGGTCTTTTTGCAGATTCTCATTACAAATATACCATGGAGCATCAACAATACTTCGCAATAGCTAGTTTTGGAATATTTGTATGGTATTTCTATAATCATTTTGATGAGGCATTTCGCTGTCTAGCATTGTATTTCGACAATGATCCACTGATGTTATTTCCAATGGCTAAAATTACAGTATCATCTGCAAATGTAACAACTACATTTTCATTGAATGTAGAAAAGTTCCTAGTGTACAGCAGATAAAAGATTAGTCCCAATACGCTGCTTGTGTTTTCTTCAAGTCAGAGTATTCTTGGCAGGCATATTCTTGTTTGAAGTATCACTCAGTTATATATGACTCTAAAACTTGTGAATATTCCACCAGGAGGAAACATTTTAATATTATGTCATGTCATGTAGTTCCAGATAATAAACGATCAAAACCATTAGATTTTTGTGCGCCTATCATTTTTTATATATTTTTTAACTTCAGTCATAGTGAGAAATGGAATTTTTATCCTTTCAATAGTTCAGGGTAATGATTTAACGTGATTCACTGTATGGGGTTGAATGTAGCCTTCTCTTGATAATCTCTGGTCCAGATCCAATTCTCATTTTTTATCGTAGATGTTTACATGATAGGTCCTTTTGAGCATCTGGTAGCTCTCCACAGCGTATACTCAGCACTAACACTATTAATAAGTATACTCGTGGTGTCATATTTTAGTTGTTTAATTGCATGTCTCAGTTGGGATGTAAGATTATTCAGCCTAGTTTTTTGTGCTGAGCCCTGGAATAATTCCTCGCTCTGCTTTTTCCTGTTTTTAGTTCTAGGTTTTCTTTAGGAATTTTATTACCTTTTAGTTTCCATATTATTTCTGAAGTATTTTGCCACGCTGTTTTATTTATGAATATGAATATGAATTTATGAGTATATTTTGATTGAGCTTTATAGTTTATTTTATATGAGCCGAAATCTGAACGCATTTAAGCTTTTAAGCTGAAAATATGATATTACATTCGATGTTATGAAATGGATCTTACCAAAAAGTCATTATATATAGAACTAATTGTCAGTTGTTATTGAAGAAAGGAAGAAAAGTAAATTTTACAGTTTGGTGTAGGTACCAACGGACAAAAACCAAGTGCACATTGTCGCGATTCTATTATGCAACAACTTTATAATGGTTAAATTGGACGTTTAAATCTACGGACACAAAACGAGGGTTTTATATAATTGAATAAATAACGGGCAGCGTGAAGCTTTTCATAAACGCTGAACCGTCGGGGGGAAATTTTTGTTTGGCGTTGTGTAGATTTTCGATGAAAACTCACAAATTGTATCTGGCGTAAGCTTGCCGGTAAACGAAAATTATTTTTTTCATTAAAGGTCCGAGAAACCTGCACCACAGAATTAAAAGGCCTTTTGTGTTACTTATAGTAGGTTAGGCTAAAAGGTTTTTGATCTTGTTATAGAATTGAGTTTGTATTCACGTTATGTATTGAGGAGTTCGCTGTTGTAAACAACTTAATTACTGTATATATTAGCTTGCGTGTATTTTAATCATTATTTTGATATCCATTGGTGAAAATGCGAAGCATCAATGTCAACAACTGTTAGAAAGCCCAACTAACTATTAAATTTGGTGCTTTTTAATATTTTTCTACATAAAATAACTGTTTTAAATTCAGAATTATCGACCTATACAGTGTATACAGATGATAGTTATGGAATGCGAAAAACTATATTTTCGATATTCATTATCTTTAACCGATTTCGAGAAAGGGAGTGGTTCCTATGTTCGGCTGTATATAAATTATTTAATATATGTTCGCTTATTTCGCCGTCTATTGTGATCCGATTTTCAAAATTCTTTTTTTATTCGAAGGATCTCATTCGAACCAAATCAGGGTCAGTTGGGGGAAGGAGCGAAATTAAACGAAACGCTCAAATATCAAAGGCACGTACAAAGTTTTCACAGATTTTTTATCTAAAATAATCAGATATTTGTGTATATGTTGTTGCTGAGCTGATGTGACGGAAAATCGGAAGTAATTTAGAGCAAAAGTCATTCTATGGTGTAATGGTAAAAGCGTTTAGCTCTCAAATGGAGGTCGCGGAGATTCCCGGCGGAGAAAATAATTTTTTGTTGTTGTTTAGTTAGAATATTTGTTAAATCACCTAGGCTAGAACCAGACCATGGGGCCTGAAACGCTGCTTATTTTCAATCATTATTCCGTTATTACCATTTTTCACAATAACTTCACCATTTATTGAGTAAATATCTAACATTAAAAGGAGAAAAATAAAATGTTTTTAACAAATAGTAAGACTTCAAAGTAGTCATATTAAGCTAAATTGTGTATACACATACCATACACTAGTAGAATATACACTACGTGTAGAAGATAGGTTAAATAAGGTTTTTAATTTATTTGTATTTAGTTATTACAACGATTATTAGGTACATATATAATTTTGAAATATTTTTTTTTGTGTTAAAAATCTAAGTTTGATTAGTTTTTAATTTTTAGTGAGTTCCTTATTTATTTTTTGAAGTCGGTTCAATTTTTTTGTTAAAAATATTTTATTCTTTAATATTTTTTAGGGTTAATTAGATGACTCGGTGAATGGAGGTAAAACGAAATAAAACAGTGGTGTTTACATTAGGTGACCGTTATTTATTGGCAGTAATATAAACATGTGGAAAATACAAAATAGATAAAACGGATTGCAGCGGTATTACCTGGTAACGAGTTTTGGGCAGTCCATGGTGGCACGTCTAAACCAAACGATGGTTAGTAACTGAATGAATGGATATACCATTCAATACCATCCCAGATAAACGTCTCGGGGTTGCCAGCTATTCGTTATCGGGTTCTAGTTGGCGCTGCTGGCACCGCGCCCGTTTTCAACATCTGGGATTATGTTTCTGGGTATTTTGTAGACCGTTATTCCACTATGTAAAATTCGACATGCCTCAAGATCGCAACAATTCTTTTATTCTTAAGAATATTTGTTAGATTTAAAGATGTCAGCTAAATCAAACACTTTTATAAACTTAAGGTAATGCGGATTTGAGATATTGCAACTGTCGGCTTTAGTTTCAATAATATTAAAGTCGAAATTTTGATTTCAATGCCAAAAAATAACAGTCTGGAGGTCCAAGAAATATCGAGAAGCTCAAAGGCAACAAATTGCAAGACTTCTTGGACGACAAATCAACAGAAACTCTCAATAAAATTCTTACATCTTTGAAGTTGACGAATCAATTCAAGGAATTAGGAGCGATCAAAAAGGAAGAAAAATGGCTATCGCAATAATGAAAGGAGATAGCCAATTAGCCTGTAATTACTTGAGAGCTAATAAGTTTTCTGTGGAGTGCTGTGATTAGTAATAATAGGCCGATCTACTAGATATCTCAAGACCAAAAAGTCACTTATTAGTCCAGTATAAGGTAAAGAGAACTTTTGATAACATTTGATAATATTTGATAATATGTTAATGACGATTGATTTTAGAATTGTTTTATTGCAATAAATTGCGTAATGTATTATTAGTTAGTTATTAGTTAAGCATATTAAGTTATTTATTATTTGGCATCTCCCAATATATATCGATATTTCAGAAATTTAGTAATAAACTCCAATAATAAATTGCGCGGATATAATTAATTTATTATAATTAGTATAAACCTGTAAATGTCACATTTTTATTAAAAAACCATAAAATTAATATAATTTTCGACCAAATTGTTATATCATTTAAATATTAATTGCAGAAAGTATTGTTGCTTTAAATTATTGCAAATTGCCTGTATTACTAGGTGTAATTTAGTGTATTTTAAAACGCTTAGATTATAATAATTTTAATAATAATTAATAATTAATAATAAGTTATAATTAATTTTAATTCAATACGATTCTAATAACGGTGTTGTAATTATCTGTAGTGATATTTTCGTACATTAAGGTGAATATATAAGGCTAGAATATTTGACTTAAAACCGAAAAATTGTATAATGCCGTTATAGTTATTTGTATTCAGGAATAAATTTACTTTTCTAAATAAAATAAATTAATAATTTTTACTTTTATTGTATATTGATTTATTTGCATATTGACGTTTCGATATTAGAGAGTTATTTATTCTGGTTTGTAGTTGATAACAAGTTAATTTTATATATAGTTTATACAGAACTATTAAGAAATAGGAACTTTACAATTGCCACTTAAACATTTATTGAAGATGTATTTTTGAAGCAATGCACCTTTCAGGTGGGCTGCGAAATGACGAGTATGAGGACTGGGTGTTATAATTGATGATTACATGCAGTCTTTCTGTCTTAATAATAAGAATAATTAAACAAGTTGTTATATATATTTCTGTCAGAAAACAAATAAAAGAAATAATGATTCAAGGTGAAGGTATTGATTTTCTATATATTCTTTGTGAAACTTTTCTATGCATTTGAATTAATTTTTATATAACTTGTCCTATTGTGTTTTGAACATGTTTTGGACAACGACGCATTAACCGCATCCATTACTTCGGGTGTCTAACAATTATATTGTTTTCAGCGATATGTGAGAGCTTGTATTGTCATGATACAGATTACGTACTCTTCGACTTCTTTGTAATTTGTTCAAATACTTTTGGTAAACGGTTTCTGCAATATATTATTCACACTTTCCGTGCTCATGCCCAAGGATACCCCATTTTTATGGTACGTGGCCATCTTGTATTATAGAACATCTTTGGTTCTGATTATCTACATCAAAATTATGAAAAATAATTGCACGAAAATTTTTATTAATTGATTTCATAATTTTCCCTAGATTAATTACTGCAAGCAACGCAACTCGAGCTCGAATTATAAAATGTTTTGAGGAACGTCATATTTAACAATATCAAGTTTCCAATGAAAACGTCAGGTTGGTCTATACGTCAAGTATAATAAAATGGCCGTTCTTATTCCTTTTAGTGGCAGCCCGTATATCAAATAGTAAATATACCGCTAATTTTACTAAGTTTTACACTATTAAACTAATTACTTTAAATCGTATAGTGGGGACGATAATATGATAGTAACTATAATAATATTTACTAATTTTTTCTTCACTAACTTATTTTTAGTTCAAGTATAGTATATTATATATCACACCAAGAGCGTTATTGAGTCCAAATCGCTATTATTTTAATAGGTTATTTTAATAAATAAAGGATTCCACAAATATTCGTAAAATTACATAGGGAATTTAATTCAGTATTTTAGTTATGAGTTCGTTCGTTTATAGTCAATACAAATTTATAAACAAATATGAGATATTGACATTTTTTTGTTATATATATTTTAAAGTCTCCTTTTTCCCAACCAGGGTTTAACTGGACTGGACCTACAGTTTAACGTGGGCTCCGAACCGCGGTCCTCGGCATTAAGCCTACCGATTGGCGCGTGCTCAACTTAGAAATCATCCCAGAGGACATCCGGTCTTACCCAGCTTCGTTAATGGCGTGACTGTGATCAATTTCCCTCTCGGATTCTGCACTCTTACCTAAGGACAATCACAAATGATAAACAATCACATATATAAATTTACGACTTAAAAGGTCTTAAAACTACAATTAATAATACACGTACAATAGTTTGTAGGTTAGAGTTGTTTTATTATATTTACATTAAATTATTTTCCACACCACCCATGAGGTAAATTTCTAGGTGCGTTTTTTTATGTAGTGGTATCCTCCTGGAGACCTAATCAAGTTATGGCTTATTTCTCCATGGTGGTTACCCTTGGACTTCACCAGGAATAAAACCATTCCTGTTTCCGGCATGAAGAACTATATGTCTGCAATGAATTATTTATAAATGTTATGACTAACAAAACCTAATCGATAGTTATTTTAACGTTTATCCTTTTCCCATGAAGCGTCTTTACCCTATATTTATTATCATCCTGCCATGAGTGACTCAATGTATATTCTGAAATATCCATGTCTCATCTAAATATACAAACTGATACAATAATTCTTCTTTGATTTTGTTATATGTTTTTAAAAACCTATTAAAACGTATTCTTTTAAATGCAATGTCTGAAGGTTCTGTAAGGGGTGCACAAAGAAATAGAAATTTAACTTCATAGGAAATTTTGGCGAAATGTTTCGCGACCTCCAATATGTAGATGTCGCTACGTTCAACATATTACTCTTGTTTTATTCGTTGTGTTAAGAGCCGCAACGGCATCTGATTGGTTCATTTCGTTCTATGGTTTGTTTATTTTGCACGCCATTTTCAATGTGCCCTGTATTGAGAACAGTGTGGTTAGCTTTTTATAACGTTTATACATTAAATTATTATTTTATTTTATTACTATATACAAGTCGGTAGTTGAAATGCATTCCCGTTCAAGGAAGTTTTGTGTGGCCGTATGCACAGATAGTGAGGAAATGCATCATCGTTTTCCGTTAATAAAGCGATCTTTAAGAAATAAGTAGAAAAAATCCTAAACTGGTTGGGTTAAATGTGAAACAGATGTATGATCATTACCATGTGAGACCTTATTGTGATGCATTTAAATCCTCTCCTTTCAGTACTTATGAACAATAGAGTGATGATGAAAATAATAACACAAGCCCAAAATATGTACAAATGGAATTGGATCGAAATCAAAATTATATAGAAGGTCAATTGAAGGAGCCAGTCACATTTCTGTTCATAATTGTTACCATTAATTTCTAAACTGTTTTACTATATTTGTGCCTATTTCCATCGTTCCAGGCCCACAACCAGGGTGTTCCAAACAAGTATCATAGACATTTGAACAAACTCCAGAAATTAATGGTAAAGTTTGTATTCATGCAGCCAGTATCTTTCTTTCTGATCATAATTACTGTTAATTACTTGACTCTATAACTTCAGTCTAGATGTTCCTATAAGAGCAAACAACAAGTTTTACGTTGTACCGTAGTGTATATCTCAGGTTATTTAGTAAAACTTTTTAAAGAAGAAATTAAGTGTGATTATTTTTTACATATAATTATGAATAAATCAGTAGACTCAGAAATTGAGACTGATTTTATAGAGACAAGACAATATGTCGTGCCCCAGAATCTAACAAAATTTTATTCAGCGATTTTGCCACGTCGATAATATAACAATCTTTTTGTCAAATATTAAAAAAAAAGTAATTTTAAAACCCTTCAATTGTACATTCTATAATGATCTTTCGGATAAAATATTAAAAGTACTAACGGAAAGATGGAAGAGATAATTTTGATTTGCAATGCACCAAGGTTTTTTGCTTATGTTTTTATATATATGTATATAATATTTATACTTTATAGATATATTTATTTTTATATTATATTTATATTTTGTAGATAAATTTACATTATAAATTTATATTTTTTGTTATAATTTATACTTATATTTATTTATTTTTACAGATTACATTTATTTTACTACTGATTCTTATATTATTTTAAGTTCTATGAAGTATATCTAACTAAGAATAAGCGTATAATAGTAAATTTGAGCAACCTAATAAGTATTAAGTAATTTATACAATTTCTATTTTACTTTGAGTAAAGCTTTTCAACTTTTAATTCTATTCATTAGAATAAAACCTTGATAATTGTAATCGCCTTTTAATTAATTTTTTTCAAATAGAAACAATATTATTAGCTAAATTTACTTCCTAGTGAAATACGGCCCTGTAAACAATGAAAAGTCATTCATAGCAAAACCAATTTGAAATGTCTTTCATATTATTTAGTCACTAGTCGATCAACTCTCAACTAGTCAATCATATGCTGTAGACTTTACTTCCTAATCAATTTCGTACTTTTACATAACAAACCCTTGAATTTTTTCAATTTCTATTTTTTAGATTCAGTTCAATTAAATTGGATATAAACACAACAAAAATGTCCTTGTATTATTAGTTTTAAATTGACTATAAGTAGTTCTCCGCGAACTTACATTGAACAATTTAGAAGTTCGAAAATAAGTAACATTGTTATTAGTTATTTAACCAGTTTAAAATATCAAGAAAGTAATAAACGAATGTTTCATGTGTTTCATTTTATTTGTGAGAAAAATGGAATAAGAAAATATGTTCTATTAATGTACAGAACAATTTATATCTAATAATATGTAATAATAATTATCAATATCATTTATCGTCAACAATATATTTTTTAGTTGTAGTATGTCCTCTGTTTCGTTGAAATGCAATTTAGTGAATTGTTTGTTTCAAAATAAATTCGAAAATCACAATACAATTGAACTTCTCATGTGGAAATAAACGCATATATATTCAAACGAACACTACGTAAGACGTACATTTGTTATCGTACATCACTGACAGAACAATGCTCCTTTATAACACGCCAACTACAAAACTATTATTGAATATTTACCTTGAACCATTACTTCTAACAGGAGAAACGCCTCGGGAGAATGGATTCTTTCTGACAATGGAAACTCGGCTCCAGCTATTTACTTAATGTCCAGGCGATATCCAGATATCGAATGTCCTTTTTGGCCTGTCATAACCTAAACAGGACTGGCCGTAGCCGAGGAGACACGATACCCTTTGAGCTTCTAATCTTGATCCAGGAGGGTCTTTTGCCTTGTGTGCGGAAGGACGCTTAAGGACTTTGTATGTGTAACGAAATTTCCGCATGAATACGCGATTAAAAAGGTTTCTATGGCGAAATAAATTCGATAAATAGAAGAAAGGAGAATAGCTACTGATACAGTTAATACAATGAAATCGTTCGATAGTAATAAAATGTGTAGGTATTCTTAAAATAACAATACGAATCTCCTAAATATTAGAAATGTATGTTTACTAGAAGAGGTACTTTGGATAAAAAACGTTTTGAGAATTTTTGAGGAGGATAAAAAATAAAGTAAAATATTTTTACTATCTGTTTTTTGATAAGATGCTTATATACGTTTCAACAAAACCAAAAAAAAAAACATTATTTGGTGCATTATTAACCATAGTTCTGTTATGCTTGCATATAAACAGGATCAATGCGGGATAAATACATCAGTATGTATTTCTCAAATTAAAATTAAATTAGTTAAGCTAAAGTTGAGATTAACACCATAGAGAAATAGAGATTTAACTTCATAGGAAATTTTGGCGAAATGTTTCGCGACGTCCAACATGTAGATGTCGCTATATTGAACATAAAACAAGTTTTATTCGTTATGCTAAGATCCGCGACGGGATCTGATTGTTTCATTGTTTCATTGAGTGTTCTACGGTTTGTTTATTTTGTAAGCCATTTTTAATGTGATTATATAGAAAAGAGTGTGATTAGAATTTTATATATTATTAAATAATTATTGTAAAATTATTATTATTTTATTTTATTACTATATACAAGTCGGTAGTTGAAATGCATTCTCGTTCTAAGAAGTGTTGTGTGCCCGGATGTACAGATGGTGAGAAAGTGCATTATCGTCTTCCGTTAAAAAAGTACCCGGCGATCTTTAAGAAATGAGTAGAAAACATTAAAAATCCTAAATTGGTTGGGTTAAACATGAAACAGATTTATGATCGTCATACCATGTCAGACATTTTTGTGATACATTTAAATTTTCCTTTAAGTATTTTTGTAAAATTTAGTGATGGCGAAAATAATACCACGAGCCCAGAATATGTACAAATGGAAGTGGATCAAAATCAAAATGATATAGAAGGTAAATTGAAGCAGTCAGTCACATTTCTGTTCATAATGTTCATAAACATCTGTTAATAACGTTACCATTAGTTTCCAAACTGTCTTACTTTATTTGTAGTGCCTATTTCCATCGTTCCAGGCCCACAACCAGGGTGTTCGAAGCAAGTATCATCGACATTTGAACAAACCCCAGAAGTTAATGGTAAAGTTTGTATTCATTCAGCTAGTATCCCCGTTTGTGCTCATTCTTACCGTTAATTACTTGACTCTATAACTTCAGTCCAGATGTTCCTATAAGAGCAAACAAAGTTTTCCATTGTACCGTAGTGTACATCTCAGGTTATTTAGTAAAACTTTTGAAAAAAGAAATTAAGTGTGACATACAATTATGAATAAATTAGTAGAACCACAAATTGAGACTAATTGTATAGAGGCAAGACAATATCTCATGCCCCAGACTACAACATAATTGTTTTATTATACTCTCAGTAGGTCTTTGAGCTATGTCTTATTTTATTCAGCGATTTATCCACGTCGATAATATAACAAAATTTTTGTCAAATATTAAAAAAAAGTCAATTTAAAACCCTTCAATTGTACATTCTATAATGATCTTTTGAATAAAACATTAAAAGTATTAACAAGGTGTGCTATATACTTTTGAGTAAAACAGGTGAACAGAATATTAACTTACTTATTAACAGACAGAACTTTGATAGATCCTATTAAATTGAAGGCACTAAAAAAATATGAAAAAGAATAAAGACGGAAGAGATAATTTTGATTTGCAATGCACCAAAGTTTTTTGCTTACAGTTTTATATATATGTATATAATATACTTTATATATATATATTTATTTTTATATTATATTTATATTTTGTAGATAAGTTTACATTATGTATTTATATTTATTGTTATAGATTATATTTATATTTATTTATTTTTACAGATTTTATTTATATTTATTTATTTTTATATATTATATTTTTATTTATTTGAATTTTACTTAAAAAAATTATTTCAGAAAAAAATTGTTTTTTATTTAAATTTCATTGGCCAATTAAAAATGACGTCAAGGCTGTCACGTGCCAAACATTACTAATGAGCCAATCAAATGTCTCCCCAGTAAAATATTTTTCTTACAGGTGTCTATAATGGAGATTTAAATTGACCAATCAAATTACTTGAATGGTCCATTATGGCGCCCTTTGGATGTTGGGCAAAACAAAACTTTGCGCCTGAATCCTCTATTGAGTTGCATCTTTATTACTCTATGATTAACCCTTTTACACTATAGAGTTCTTGTGATTTAGTTCGCATTAATCTTATGATTTCCTGCGTGTTGTCCAGTAGCTGTATTGCTTTTACATTGCTGAGATTTAGTAATTGGTTTTCATGTTTTAAGGCAAAATGTTATTCATAAATCTACTTGTTATCGAGGTCATCGTGTAGTTTTTAGTTGATTACCTAGATATAAGCATTGGTCTAATCGAAACATTATGTTTTGACATCGGCGAATTATTTGTTTCTTGGATAATTTAGTGCAACAATGTAAGCCCAAATAGGCCTTATAGTATACCAATAAACCCATTTTTTTGAATTGAGGTCAAGTTTGGAGTATATTCCGACTCCGAGGAACCGGGCATCCTCCAAGTAATAAATTATTTCTTTATCATTTTGTCGCAACGCAATATTCACATGGACAGATTTGGAGCTATAAACCTATATTTCCCAGTTTTTCGTCCATTTGTTGATCACATTGACTGTCCCTTTTACTTTCTCTACCGCCATAGGTAGATATATGTTTTTCGTCATAATGCCTATTTCATCTGTAAATATTCCAAGGATTATGTTTTTTGTTATCAGGAAATCAGCGGTATAGAGCTGATACAGGAAAGGTCCCAAGATACTACCCTGCGGAACTCCAGTCGAAAAAGGTTTAAGTGTACCCGATGCGATTTAATACACATTAAGATAATATGTTGCAAATACTTTAAAAAAATCATAAACACGCGCTAGCGCTTGCGCTAAAAACAAGCACTTGAAAAGGAACACTCAAAATTCTTGAATAATTCAAAGTTACAAAGTCCTTTTTGAGTATCGATGTACCTTCGTTTGACAGGCCGCTTTTGTGCTAAATTTCCATGGCCACGAGGAGAACGAACGGTTTCCTAAGGTTTGTTATTCTTAAATTCTAAGAGTTTACAGCTGAGAAACCGAGTTACGTCAGTCCAACTTTGATGGTCAAACACTCTAAACTGCTTAAATTCTACTAGACTGGAGTAAATCATATTTTTGCAAGTTACAACAAGTTTAAGAACAACAATACTGCACTAGATACTGAGCCAACAATACTACTCTAGCTACTAAGTTATCATATTAATCGTATGACGCATTATAGATGCGTTTTTGCGAGTGTATAATAAAGTAAATATTAAAATTAGGTAAGACTGTAATTAGAAGTTATAGAATTCTTAGTGAAATAAAGGAAAGAGATGAACATAAAAACCTGTCATAACTAAAACCGAGTGAGTGATGGTTCGTTAGAGGCAGGTAATGTGGTTTGGTGATTTCTACAATGATCTTTTTTGTTATTAATACATACATAAGTAGAAATATAATTTGAGCTTTTCTTAATAGATGACTGATACGAATTCAATTAAGCTATGCTATACAGTCAAATGTTATTGAGCTAGAACAATTGATGTTCCAGAAATACAGTTTTATCCTATATTGATTTTATAACTTCTCAAAAAGAGAAAATGCAATGCAGGTATATTTGAAAGTGTGTGATTTAAACGGTAATGTGTGCGTAAATGACCACTAGTGCCAATACTGGTTTGATCGTTTTCATCCCGAAAGTTTCGGTCTACTTGGTCATGTGTCGATCAGTTAATAATAATATATAAATGTTCTACTGATAGGTGCTACCTGCTAGTGGTACTAAATTAAATTTAACGGGCGATAAACTATATTTTTGGTGTACAGAAACCTGACAAACGACTTTTAACACACTGAAATTTGATTTTCTCGGCTGTATATTTCTGGAACGGAAGATATTTTTACAACCTAGTAATAAAAGTTAACATCCAGATGTATGACTCTTTAGGGACGACATAAGGTGATCATTAAAATTTGAAAATAAAACAACTGTTCCTCAACTTTATAACGAACGCGATGTATTGGATTAAATAAGGCGTGCGAATAGTAGTAATATATATTCTTTCACTACAGTTACAAATAATGTATATTTTCTTTATCTGCTGAAATATAAAAAAAATTAAAGTTTGAGACAGGCTAATTTTCTGGGAAATATAGGGAAATGAAAAAAAAAAGATACGGAAAAATGTACTTAAAAATATTTTAAAATAAAACATGTGGAAGAAGATCTAGACGATTAAACACATCAGCATCAGTTGAACATTGACGGCTTCTAAGGAAAATTGCAGATGAGCTAAGGTTTGGGTGACTCAAAGCCGCGAATTTAAATAGTTCCTTAAAACATTTTAGTAATAGTAGTACAAGTAGTCCAATATTCATTTCACCTAAACTACGCAAGTTCGGTGTCGTATATTCTATTTAAACTTCTTTAAAGTCTTTAAGATGGTAGTTATCTTCAATTTATGATGTATAACACAATTAAGTTTCCGCAGTTTGAAATTCGATTTATTGACTTGACATTGTCTAAAAATACACTTAAGCCGTATTGACTCGAGAATCTTTTTAAGAAAACAGAGTGTTAAATCAGGGTATATTTTGAGGAATCTGTATCAATTGTCATTTATATATAACGAGATTTGTTCGCTTAGGCTTGTGTAGATTTGAATTTATCATAATTCTGATATTATTATTTATCATAAGTGCTATATTTTTTATTTGTTATTTTATATTTTCAATGAATTATCACAAAATAAATTGCCACAAATATTACCAACAATCGCTGCTCTAGATGTACGCCAAACACAACATAAAAAGGTGAAAATACCATTCCGGAAATGGTTCTAAATTATTCAAAGGATAAGATTTAAAAATCTATGATGCGATGAAAGGTTTCAAGGAGCCATTATAGGAACGGTCGGCTACGTACCTGGATGACTTTGGAGAATGTTGGAGAGGTCCGATGCCGAATTCTTCGAAATCCTGCATGTCCAAAATGGCCAAAGAATTCCGAATTATTGAAATGAATAAAGTTGTTTACTAGTCGAAATTCTTTTTAATATATCAATTATGCTATTTTTTACTTTGGAATTGTTTAAGAAAATATATAAAAATGCCATATCTGGTAGTGACATCTGTATATAAAGTACGAGAAAACGATATAGTTGGTTTAATATGTTCTAATTTATTAAATTTTTCCTCTGTGATTAAGAGTAAACAAGTCCACTCAAATTTTTGTCTTTACAATGAAATACATTTGGAGCATTCATTTAATTTACATCCCTCATATAAGTAGTAAAACATTTCTTTGGCGTTTATTTTCAGTCTAATCTCGTAATCTAAAGCAGAATGCAGTCTTGGGTATAGTAAATTTCGTATCACTGAGGTTTTAAGAAACTTTAAGTTTTTGATGTAGATATTGGCAAAATTATGTTTAAATTCTTAATTACTTGATATATTCCAATATCAGGTTTTGTTGTACATATCGTTTTAGCAACATATATATATATATTAAGAAGTATTAATAGATTACTGAACCAATCACTTCATGTTTGTTTATAGGATTATTTTCTAAGTCCTAAAAAATTAGGCAGCAGAGATCAGAGCAACCTAGCTTGTACCCAGCGGTGAGTTACAATTCATGAGTTACATTCACAAATCATTTTCCCATTATGAAGATCAAATGAGGAGCTTTGCTAATTATTTAAGTAATGTAGTAACCTAGTACATTTATTAACCATTTAAGTAAAGTTTTTCGAACATTTTCGGAGTCTGACCAGAAATACACAGCCGAAAGAAAAACCCTTGGAAATCTACCTACCGTCAAAGAGCGTACAAGATGTTTTGAGATAAATAAGAATCCTCAAGGAAGAAATAACACCACGCTATAATCCTGTGGACTTAACTCTCTTAAGACATCTGCCACACAGGAATTATGAGCCTAGTTGAAATAATCAATGTCTTTTTTAAGTTCGCAGCACAATAGCAAAGTGGCAATGATCGCCAAGCCAGATGAAACAGCACAAGATATGACCTTGTACTACAGGTCTATTAGCCTCCTAGCAGTAAATGATAAAATTATGAAAAAACACCTATTTGGATTAATCAATCTCCAGAAGGGAAGGCAGAAGCACATCTGGGTCAAGTGCAAACAACCTGCAGCTTCGTGGTTCTAATTGTTTGTTAGTTGTTAACTGCTTGCCACTCCCATTCATGAAATGATGGCAAAATAATGGTATACAAATCCATCATCAAGCCAACCTGGATATATAGCATTCAATTAAGGGACACAGCAAGTAAAGGCAAATTTCTAGAAGAAATTTTCTCTGGAAATTTGCTTTGGAAATTTTCTAGAGCAAGACTTTAAGGAACAAGCTGAATATTCCTCAAAGCAAGAGCAATAAATATATGTATCTTGATCTCTGTGTGCGAACAGTATAGTAGGAAATAATACATTATAGCACAAAGTATAGTAAAACGTAGACTTGTAATAAATATAAACATGCTGGCATTGGCGCTGGGTGGAATAAGACTCAATACTGATAGAATCAGCAACATACTGATGTAGAAGGATGAGGGCTTCGTCCACAAATCCAGAGAGAAAAAATACAAAAACAAACGATTTAGAAAATGGAGAAGACACTGGATTGTTGTTCCGAAATAAATTGTTATGGAGCAGAACAAAGAAAGGAAAATAATTTTCAATTATGCTTCTTAATTTAACCCTGAAATTAGGTCCCGAAATCTGAAAATCAATAGTAACTAGCACAAAGCAAATTTGATACATATTGCAGTACTGAAAATTAGAGAAACAAGCTAAATAATAGAGAATTATTTTAACTATATGCGCTTTATGTTTTTTTTTATAATTTCAGTATTCAGCTGATGAAATAATATTATGCCTATTAACTACTTATAGTTATTAATTTTTTGGAGCAGTCGATAAAGAGTATTTACCCGCAACTTAAATTGTAAAAGCTAGCTATAACTTAAGCTAGAACAAATAGAGCTTTTTTAATTTTGGTTAATGAATTTGGGTATTTTAAAGTTGTAGTAACTACTGGCGATGCTTACTCGTATTATTCTTGTTTTTGTTGGGACGTTTTCTTTACTCAACATTTAATCTGTGAGGTGTTAAAAAACGTGGATTATATTTTACACAGCTACTACAAAAATATCATCGAAAACATGTTTGAATAAACTTATTTAAACAGTATTTGTTCAGTCACGATAATGCTCTTTCAACAATCAGTGTTCCAAAATGAAATAAAAATAATAAAAATGATATATGGCTATAGAAGAAAGAAATTAATAACGGGAAATTGTCACTTATATTTTGCTAACAGTAATTGTTTGTCCGATGATATGGCAGACACGTTCTATTAAAAAAAAAACGAATTTTCATCGACCAAACGGTAAAAGCGCAGGAGCCGTGTCCGAGGAGGCAAAAAAAGGTTGGAAAATCGGCCTCGGGACCCCGAATCATAATTTTTCAGGCCGGAAGCTATTTTTATTGGCGAAACCGGAGAGGAAGATGGTTCGACGTGCAACTCGTTCGCTTGCCCATATCGGTTTTCCGTTTCATTGCTCCCCAATACCGGCCTATTTAAATGCAAAAATCTATTTTTATGTGGCGCATTTTGCCGCTATTTCGGAACATTACACTTCACTTTATTATGCCGGACTATAAACACCAAAATAAAATGAGGAATTTTATGTTCACGGTTTTGTCATTGTTGTATTGAGATTACCTTTGTAATCATTTGTTCAGCTCTGACAATGCGTACTTTTATGCGTTGAGTACTATAATTCACATTACAAATTCGAAACAGTTTTGTTACAATATGTGTACGTTATATCTTTTGTCGAAAGCTGTATTATGCAATGCGTTAACAATATACGATAATACAGCTTAATAATTGCGACTGCAGTTACCACTAGGTGTTTGCATTTATTTTTACAGACGAAGTATCAATATAAATAATTGTTAAACAACCTAATTTGCTTGTGTAACAGTGAGTTAATCAGCCTAGACAATATTCATTACATTTGTCATTTAACTTAAGAATATCTGAAATCGACGCAGAAATATACTTTTATAAACATGGCTACTTAAATGATCAAAAAAATTCGAAGGCTATTAATGGAAAGACTTATATAAAGAAAATATACCTCAAAATCTCAAAAAAACATTCAGCAGTAATGCAATAAAAACTATGCACTGGAATATTTATCATCAAAAAGCATTAAAAATGCGTTTCATTTAATATTATTTTCTTTCTTGAATTTGAACTAATTTTTGTAATTTTTTTAATAAATATTGTGTTCATGCAAGCCAGCATTGCATTTGTGTTCTTTTCCCAGAAGTCATCTATCGCTCATTATTATATAGCGCTATCGCATATTAGCTTTGGTATATTTCGATTTTAATCGTAACTGCACAAAAATGGCAAGTAAAAATATAGTTAAGATATACTAAAATCGAATTAAGCTGCTACTGTAGATGTTTACCGATATCAAATGAATGAACTAATTGACATATTGCAAAAAATATCATCAATAGCGAGTAATAGACGCAAAAGCGTTGTAAATGACACAATGTTACACCTCGAACAGGAAAGTTTAGTTTTACATCTTAAAGTTTTAAAGACTAACTTACGACTATCTAATAATTAGCCTACCGTTTGGTAGACCAGACCACTTGGTCTCTTTTAACGCCCATGCCCATCCAGTGCCGTCCAAACTTTTATCTCTCATCGTCTTACTCTACATAAAATAACAACACCGATAATAAAACACCACCCCATTGACACGGACACAGACCTAACCTCCTGCATTTATATATCATCATCAGCGCCCTGAACTATGTAGTGCGACCTGAATGAAGAAGTGAATTTTCTCTATTACTACATTTATGAACGAAAAGCAACCAGACTGGGTAACATCAGATGTTTCCTGGGCTGGGCTACCAGTAGTCGGCAAGATTAACGCCTAGAATGGTAGTTTGGTACCCGAATTGCTAAAAAGGCGACACCTTATCATCTATACTTCCAGATAAGAACCAGTGACATTTACATATATCAAAAGCGCAAACAAAAGAATAACATGGCGTTGTCCAAAACAATTCACAAAATCATAATTATATATTACTGTATCAATCAAGTTTTTTTGGGATTGTTTAAGATTCACGGTTACGTTATATTCCAGTTGTAGGTTTTGGTATCAACGGCTTTGATGTCATTGGCAAGAACTTGGAATACTAAAAAAGTTGAAAGCCAAAATTATTAAAGAATTTTCAGACGGGTTAGTTGAATAGTTGACGAATCAACTGTTGCGAAATTTCAAGACATGCGATGCGAAACAATGGCTAAAGCAGTGGCAACGGTTTCATTGCCAGCTAAAACAATAATTTTCTGTAACTTTTTGTGACTTGCAGTGAAAACTGGATTAGGAGCTATGAATTAGTTTGGGAGACCCATCCACTTCTTACCGAGGAGGACTATTCATGGTCATAAATTATTGTTCTGCATATGGTAGGATTTCGAGCTGATAAAACCGAATTGAACTGTTACTGCGCATAAAGTATTTTTATAAAAAAGACCAACAATAGTGAGTAAGAGACGCAAAGTCATTTTCATGTATGACAGCGTACGATCACATGTTTTAGTAATTTTAAAGGCATACTGACCGGATATAGCTCCTTCGGATCGATGCAGCATATGGTGCTGCCACATGGTTTCGAAATGCTAACTAAGTGCGGCACTGAATATATCGATGATTGGATCAAGATCGTTCTTTTGATACGGTGTTGTCATGAAGAGGTCAAAACGGTGTAGAAAATGTTGCTCAGTATATATTGTACCAATTTTTTGCAATATATGTCTATATAAAGTGAAAATATTGTCATAATCATGCATGTAATATTGGCTAAATCTTTTTAAAGTAGTTTAGTTTACGCCTAGTTCCCACGAAAATAATTTAGTATGTCTTCTTATTTTTAACTTTCATTCACTTTTATAATTTCAAGCTATATTACTTTTGGTTCAAGTTACCATGTCTTCAATTAAATAATCCAAGTCACTAAAATGTATTAGGTCAATACAAAGGTAATTCGAATTTGCCGCGCTGAAATGGTTCTGTCATTGTATGTTCTTTGATTGTCCCATCATAATCGAATAACTTCATTGTAAATGCCTAGCTACAACAGTTATATTATAATTCAAGTTCAACTGTATTTATTTAAAATAAATTTGTTATCAAACAATATTTATTACTTTGTTTGTGTCATGCTTTTATTTATAATGGAGAAATTATATTTTACGACATATTTAACAAAGCGCGAAGTGTTAACATTGCATTTTAACTCTTAGAGCAAGTAAAAAAAAGAACAAAACCCTTTCATTAGCACTCTGTAAACGTTTGCAAAGGTAGTTCACGAAAAAGGTCTATTGGACGTGCTCGTTTTTACGATTTAGTCGATGTAGTTCTTTTTCTGGTTCCCTTTCGGCAATTTTTTACCTAGATAATTACATATTTCCACCAGAAAAAAGCAATCACTTAAAAGTGTAGGAAAAAGTCTTGTAGAGTTTAAGTAAATTGGAGATGTCTCGAAGGTAGAAGGTCTTTTCATTTAGTATAGATAGTACCTTTTTATTTTAGACAAAAAATAAGAATCTCATCTTCCTTTGAGATCCACAAAAATATTTCTACTTGTAAGTCTAGAAATATATTAAATATGGTCTTAATATTTTGTGGTTTGGCCTATGCCGTTTATCAAAAAAGTTCATAGAAAGTAACATCAAAATAGTTTTGTATACTACTATACGATTTTTATAATAGTTTATTCTTATTATATACTAGCTGACCCGACAGACTTCGTCCTGTCAAAAAGATTTGTAATGTGGCAGTTTTTGTGCCTACGTATTTTAAAAAATTCTCCTAAACAGAACCATCACCCTGGTGATAGGGCGTTGTGAATAAAAAATAATTAAATAAAACACATATAAGGATTTAAAAGTAAGTAATCGCTTTATTGTTAATCATGTGAATCATAATTATTATTATTATTATCATTGTAGTGCTTTGTGGTATACGATGTTTTTTGTTTGATTACCTGGCGCATAGATAAACAAATCTGATGGTTTTCCAACACGGGAACAGGCAACATACAATTGACCATGTGAGAAACATGGGTTTTCTAGATTAATACCACAAACACTTAATGATTGCCCCTGGGACTTGTTTATAGTCATAGCAAAAGCAAGCCGCACTGGAAACTGTAGTCGTTTAAACTCAAATGGCACATCAGTCGGAATCATTGGGATGCACGGTATGAGAACATCTTCTCCTTTATACTTTCCTTTGAGTATAGTTGCTTCTATCACATTGTTTAGTAATTTTTTTATCGCTAACCGTGTACCGTTGCAAAGACGCGGTTGGTTGATATTTCGCAACATTATAACCACCGATCCAACCTTTAATTGAAGATTGTGAGGTGGCAATCCTGGCAAATCCAGCGAGTTTAAAAATTCCGGTGGATAGTTGACTACATCATCTTGATTAGTAGCCGAATCAACTGATTTATATATCCTCAATTCGCCTGTAATTTGTTCTTGAATTTTGAAATTTAATTCATTTACATCTATGTTTTTTGCAGCCAGTATAGCTCGTTCGCTCAACCAATCATGGTTTCTGTAATTTTGAGAAACATCTGGAAACACCTTCTGAATAAGTTCATCTTTTGATCGAGTTAACTGACAAAAACTTTGAGGAAAGTTAATGCAGCCAGTCAACATGTCTATAGGAAATTTGCCATTACCAATGTCAATGAGTTGTTTAGAGAATATGTTTCCAGATTGGTCATTTTGCAACTCGACACGCATATTCTTGCTTAAATGAAGTACTTTGACATGTTTCCACAAATTGGTGGACTTTAGACATGCATTGAGTTCATCAGCTGGCGTTGATCGTGGAATCATTGGCAATGTTTGACGAAAATCTCCTGCTAATAAAATCATTGCACCACCAAATCGGTTATTATTGCTACGTAGATCTTTTAAGGTTCTGTCTAAAGCCTCCAAAGATTTTTTATGTGCCATCGTGCATTCATCCCAAACAATCAATTTACATTGCTGCAAAACCTTTGCCATTGCAGAGTTCTTCGAAACGTTGCAGGTTGGAGTTTCATTGCTTTGCATATTTAATGGCAATTTTAGTGCTGAATGGGCTGTTCGACCACCTTCAAGCAAAGTTGCTGCGATTCCCGACGAAGCGAGTGCAAGTCCAATTTTATTTTGTGAGCGAATTGTTGCTAATATTAATGAAATCAAAAAAGTTTTTCCTGTACCACCAGGTGCATCTAAGAAGTAAATCCCTCCAGTTTCATCATTTGTTACTTTCATAAGAGTTTCAAATACATACTTCTGTTGTTCATTTAACAGTGGAAGATTTGTTTGAATTAATTCTTTCAAAGCGTTGAGATCATACAGTCTTTCTCGATGCAACTCTTGGTTAAAAGCGTCATGCATTGGACGATTGGGCGCGGTCAGGCCTAATTGAATTAATAGTTTGTTTGACATTATCAAGCACATGTCCTCAATTGAAATCAATGCTTCGTTGTAAATTTCTTCACTGATTTGTATATTTGGATTTCCCATTCTATTCCGTATTTGATACAAAATATCATCACACATATAATCTTTGTACTTCATCCACAAATCAATTGGGTTTGATGGGAAGCATGTAGATATGATTATAGAAAACAATGTTCGTATTTGATGAGCGTGTGATGATATTACAGCATCATTGAGAGTTTGATCCCAATGAGCGTCATTTTCAAGCAATTGCAAACGTTGACAGGCTTCTCTGTAGGATCCACACAATTCACCATCAACAGTTCGTAACTGTTGGAATGATGTTGGGCCACGTACATTGACTAATAGCAGTCGTAAATAAAAACATTCATCATTGCTTGGATGTACTGAATAAATCCGGCCAATCGCATCGGTGGAATATACATCTATCTGTATATCCTGGAACTGGTTTTCCTTGTTTCCGTCGTATAAATCTCCTTGAGGATTGATTCCAGGTATAATATTTTGGAATTTCAGAATATAGCAATGTTTGTGCGAAATCATCGTTTTGGCATGTCTCAAAAAAACTGGTTAATGTAGTAGATGGTGGCTGAGCAGCTCTTTGTACTGCGTTCTGTGCTGTAAAATACACTCTTTGTCCATTTTCTAAATGCACAGCTAAGTGAACAACAGAAGGGTGTCTCTCATGAATAGGAAAAGAAAATATTCGCCAAACTGCTTCATTACTACTGACATAGCGGCCCATTTGGTATTGGGTAACTTCATCATTAAAATTCTCTGCACCAATTCCAATCACAGCCATATCACTCCTTTTGGTTACATATTTGCAAATGTATTTAATCGATTTCACTGAATGGCAAGATTCAACGTTGATGTGTGCTTTGAATGTCTTTGATAAAATGGGTGAATATGGAACAATCCAACGATTATCTATTTCAATATCTTGTTGATTTAATTTGACAATTGTTGATTTTCCATTGTCTGCTGTCGATCTGCGACGATACAATGGATAACCGTCATTACCAGTAATTGTTTCCGATATTAATGTCCGTGGATATCGTTTTGAACATTTACCATCCATCATACACGGTGAATTTTGATTTCCACAGAATGAAGAGTTCCACAGGGACCATGTATCATGTTTTTGATAACTACCTCATGCAATCCAGGATCTACTTGTACATTAGGGATTTCAGCTGATATCACTGCATCAACTTCATTTGGCCTTATCTTTTCAACCAACCAAATCAAAATGTGTGCATGTGGCAATCCTCGTTTCTGCCACTCCACAGAATACATCCAGCAGCGTGTCTCACCAAACACATTATGTTTTACGATGAAATTCATTAAAGATTTCAACTTTTGTCTAAAGACTCTGGCTGTAATATCATGACGATCAATGGGTGATTGCCCAGGGAATAACTCCTGCTTAATTTCTATCCATTGCGGATTGCATGTAAATGTGATGAACAAATCTGCTGTACCATAATGACGAACATACGACATGGCATCTTGAGCATATTCGTGCATATGCCGAGGGCTTCCGATGTATGTTGCTGGAAGAATAGTCATCCGACCGACATTCTGTGCATTTCCATCAGTATTAATCGCATCTCGAAGGTGAATATACTCTTCAGATCGGAGTTTGGTTTGATTCAACCTGATGAATGTTAATCTCTCCGTTTCAATTTTAACATACATGTCAACAACATATTTGTGATATAATCGCCGACATTTCAATATGTGATTATCTTCATTTTCCCGAATCATTAGGCGGTATGAATAATAGTTCATTGAACTGACTTTTTTGTTGGTTTCAGAACCTGTAAACAGATTTTGTTTTAATAACATTCAAATACATAATATAGTGACTGAGATATTATCGCCATAGCTAAACTAATATTTTAGTTACCTGTAATGGGATTTATCATTTTTATTGATAAATCGTAGCCATTTTCACCTTGCCAAAATATAATGGGATATTGCAGTGCATCATATGAGCGGTGTGTTTCCTTTATACGTTGTAATTGATCATTCCGATGATGTAAAAGAATATCACGGGATTCCAAATTTTCTCCAACTACAACGATAGCAACTTCATCAATAGTTGGTGCATTAAAACGTCTTGTATGTTGACCTGCAGGTGTTTTATCAGCTCTGATTACAATTTTGTGATTATCGGATGGCGTCAGATCCAGGGCAGTTTTAAACAATATAATCAATTGATTGTGTTGATGAAATAAAGTTTGTAATTGTTCTACAATAGACCTCTTTACTAAATTGTTATGTGCACAACGCAGATCAATTTCTTGTGGTGAATTGCCCATAAAATAAATTTGCAGGAATTTGTTGTCGCTATCTGACACTGGTAACAGTGAACCTGCTCTGTGATATATTTGCCCTTGTATCTGTAAATAAAAAAAATATTATGGTGTGGTATAAATTAATGGATTGTCAGTGATCAAACTTAAATAATATTTGATCTTAAAAAGTATATATTTAGTTTTAACTAATATCTATCAAATATAAAATATAATAAAAGTATCACTGAAACTGAATCACCATATAATATGATGACTAAGTGATATATTTCGTAATGATTAAGAAATTGAAGATTAGTAACACATCTTAACTTTGGTGACAGAAAATTTTGTTCGCTAAAATAATTATGAGTAACTGCTATAATACATACCTTGAAAGTTGGCATAAAATTTTCCCGAACTGCATTTGTTGCCCCAAATGAAGTCATTTGAAAGCAATTGTTATATTGTTGGATATGTGTCAAAAAGTGTATAGAATCTGTTCCTATTCCTGAAACCAATGAGTACAATGGTTCTGGTGGTGGATCCAATGGTATCAATTTCACTTTACCATTTGCGCAACACAATCCATTGGCTTCGTTTTTGTATTTTAATGCCTTACAGTGTGAGCAAACCAAGTTCATAGAACCAATAACAACACATTGGTAGTTACTGTAGTCAATTGACACATCGTAACTGAAAGCACCTCGATTCAAACTTGCGCGATTATTAGTTGAATGTCGCGCTCGCGCTTCACGCGTTTGTGATATCCGAATTCTTTCACGTTCATTTCCGTCGTCACGTTCTTGTGCAGTACGATTAGATCGGTAATTAGCTTGGTTTATAGCATTTCTGGTTCTTCTACCTAAATTGCTTCGTCTTATAGGAGGCATATCAAATATAAATTATTTTTTCACTAATCACGAACTAAACAAACACTAACTAACTAAACACTCTGCACAAAACACGATATACGAATTTTTTTCGTGTATCAGTTGACAATTCATCTGTCATCTGTCAAAAGTCATCTGTAACAGACAACTTTTTTTTTTTAATTTGATATGGCTTGAACTCAAATCCTTTTAAGCCGTACGAATTGTTTTATTTATTTAAAATTTGGATATTAAAAATAATAAAACACTGTTGGTAACGCGATTTTTGTTTGACTGATGTAATGACGTGGAAACTGATGCATTTTATCTCGCGTGCCGAAGCTAATACAAAAGAAACGCGAGTTTTGGAACGCGACATTAAACTCCTCCAACTATGTATTCTGTGCTCCAACGCACACACGCACATTGTTTTGATAGATATGATCTTTGACGTTAGGAACACACCTACATTGCTTAGACAACAGTGAGTGCTTGTAATTTAATATGAACTTTATACCATAGCAATAAAGCTCAAATTGACTACGTTTTAGTTACAAATCATTTGTATGGGAAAAAGAAAATGGCTATTTTTAGGGTTTTTCCAGCAATAATTCTAATTTTTCTCACCGTAAAAACCATCCTTGAACTTCAACGAACATTTTAAAAAAAGATTTGGCCAAATTGGTCCAGACGTTGTTGAGTTATGCGCTTACCAACACATTTTGCGATTCATTTTTATATATAAGATAATGTTGCTATGCTGAATGAACAATATCAGTACACGGAAATTTGTTATTTTTTTGCATTTCTTTGTTATTAACACTTGACCACCATCGCTTGACCAGACCATAAAATGCTGTTACTATTCGAGACATCTTATTCTTCACTCAAAAAATACATAAAAAATGAATTATTGTGACTACATTTGGTAGACTGGGATCTCCAGTGTTTAAATCGCATTGGTAGATTTTGCAGATTACTACACTCTCTATTTATTTTTATATCTGTTTTTTTCTAGAACAGTTTTTCATTTAAGTATTGAATAGACGTTAGCTTATATGACGCTTTGTTGATCGATTTAAATATATAGCACGAGTTTATGGCTAGGAAACGTGCGTTGAGATGTCCATAATGGATCGACTTTTCACTATTACAAACAAATCAGTAAAACAAGAGAGTGACAAACTGCGAACATAAATATTTTTCTTTATTTTGGTCATCTCTATCAACTATATTTCTCACTATGAACACGTATTAGCGTAATTTAAGTCATTGTGATCTAGTTGATACAAATGTGTGCAGTCCAAACAGTAAATAGTTGATGGTATATGTAAATTAAAATGCATGTATTAATAAGTGATTTAATAAGTCTTAAACCTAACTAACAAGATTTTTTTAAACAAAATTCAATTTTATCCATTAATATACACTTCTCATTTAGTTCAGCGCTCATCAAATGTTTTATACCTCTTTCGTACAATGACATATCTTTAGCTATCAAAATGATATCTGGCTTCGGTAATCATTTCTGCAAGTCATTTGTTCTAAGAAGCGGATCATCAATAATTCTGGCGAGTTCACGAATTATTTTTTCAAAACCAATTCATGAATAAAAATAAATATCGACACCACAAAATACTTCAGCATTTCAAAGACACATTGATTGGAAAACATAGATTTGATAAGCAAGAACTTGATTTTATGCATTGTATTTTAAACTTTATAATTAACTAAATAAAACGAAAATTGGCCTTGGTCCATGCAGTTAATAATTGCTAAATGTTTTTGCGTTTACTCAAATATAGTCTGGTCTTAAAATAGATAAATGTACCATTGCTTTTACCTTTCCTTTCAATGTGATTACTTTTATTGGTTAAATTGTCTAATTATTTAGAAAAAAACCGACGAAAGAAGAAGAGAAAAAGTCTAATCCTATATAACCGTATAACAACCACGTTGAACCGACCCTTTTAATTTGATTTTTCAGTACAACGTTTCAAGAGGATGAACGAAAAAACATTTTGTTATGTTAAATCTAATAGGAAGAACTCTTAAGGTTATATTGAGTTATAATCAACAATAATTATTAACTACAATAATAAATAAATAACTGCAATAATATATTATATATCTATGTGCAAGGGATAGTTTACTTGTTTGAGTGGGAAGGAAGTTCTTAAGGGCTTTTGTCGAGCCATCCAACTGTCATTTAAATTTAAATCTCTATTGTTTACAAGTGGTATATATTTTAAACCATTATTTTATACATGGTTGTACTATATGAATATATAGTGTTATAAATTTATAAATATATTATTTTTTTGTTATTTTGAAGTCTCTTTTTACCTACTAGGATTTATCTGGACTGGACCTACAGTTTAACGTGGACTCCGAACCACAGTCCTTAGTCCAAGCCTACGGTCTGGCGAGTGACCAACTTAAGAATTATCCCAGAAGACATCCAGTATAATCCAGCTTGGTTAATGGCGCGACTGGGATCATTTTCCTTGATTAAATACAATTTTTTTTTGATTAAATACAATTTACGACGACGACCTAGGTCGTCGCTGCCAATCAAATGTGCGAAAAACTATCTCACGTGCCAACCGCACTGATGACCAGAGATAGGCAGATCAAAAAAATAGTCAGATTGCTATGTCAGAATTGCGTTTTTTAGAGAGTGACAATGAAGTAGATAGGATTAGAATGCAACGAGTTCGTGCACATCAAACACAACAAGCAGCGAGCACGACATAATAAAATTGAGCAATTCCGCAGACACATTGCTCCTGTGATCTTGGAACAACCTGCATTCCACTATGATGCAGCAATAGATTATTGTGCCGACAACAATCGATAACAATTGGGGAAATGACAATAATTTTAAATATTGCAAGGCGTTAAAATACTGTGGTCAATCTACTAGATTATGTTGTCCTGGAGGCAAAGTAAAATTGCCACAATTGGTCCCACCACCAGATCCTTTACGTTCTCTAGTTTCTGGGATTGGAAATGATTCTAAGCACTTCTTGGCCAACATTCAGAAATATAATAGCTCTTTCCAGGTGACATCATTTGGCGCTACACGTATTATACAGGACAATTTCATGCCCACTTTCCCACAGTTGACACAAAATTGCATGTAGTCGTTACCAAACACATGATAGATGGACCTTGCGGACTTTTCAAGCTGTGTGTGTGTTCCAAGCGATATCCAAGAGACCTGATTGCTGAAACCATAACGGGAAATGATGGATACCCATTGTATGGTCGGCGATCAGTTGCGGACAATGGGCGATCGGTAGTTGTGAAAGTAAGAGGGCAATATGTTGATGTAGACAGTCATTGGATCGTACCATACTCGCCAATATTATCCATCCAGCTTTTGAGATATACATCAATGTGGAATATTGTAACTCTGTGAAGTCGATAAAGTACATATGTAAATATGTTAACAAAGGTAGCGATATGGCCGTCATTGCTGTAACCAATGCAAATGACGAAATATCACAGTACCAGATGGGTCGCTATGTGAGTAGCAACGGAGCAATTTGGCGTAACTTTTCTTTGCAATCCATGAAAGACATGCTACAGTAGTCCATTTGGCAATCCATTTAGGAAATGATCAGGAGGAAAACAGTGGAGGATTCGAGATTGTCGAGGATCTCAATGCGACAATTCAGAATTTTCTTCCGGGATAGTTGGTTTCCTTCAAATCAATCGACACCGTTATGAACCAGGACGACGTAGTCAACTATGCCACGGAGTTGTTAAATTCACTGGAATTGCCTGGATTACCACCTCACAATTTGAAGTTAAAAGTAGGACCAGTTGTCACCAAGCTGCGTAACATTAATCAATCTCGACTGTGCAATGGAACAAGACTGGCTGTGAAAAATATGATGAATAACGTCATTGAGGCAACTATCATAAAGAGAAAATACAAAGGAGAGGATGTCTTGATCTCGAGTATACCGATGATTCTAACGGATTTACCATTCGATTTTAAATGTATACAATTTCAAGTACGTCTGGCCTTTGCGATGATCATAAATAAATCTCAAGGCCAGTCGTTGGAAGTTTGCGGAATCAACTTGGAGTTTCCCTGTTTCGCGCACGGACAATTATAGGTCGCGCGCCGGAATACCGTCATTTTTTAGTTACGCACCACAAAACAAAACAAAAAATATAGTTTATCAGAAAGCTTTAAATTGATTAATAAACTGTATCATAACTGCGTGTGTCTGTAAATATCTAGTTGAAACCTTATAAATAGCCAGCATCTCAGGAAAACTCTGTTTTTTAAGTATGAAGAAACATCATGTGTAATTAATCAAAAATAATAAAGAAATTCATTCATACCGAGCATTTTTTTTATTAATTACGGATTATTAGGTCTTTTATTTATAGATTGAGGCAGTACGAAGGCTGTCGGGTCAGCTAGTCACAAATATTAAACAATTACAAATATAAATTTACGATCATGCGCCAGCAGGTTTCGAACCTACCACTATAGCAATAGTAGGTGAACCGTCCTGTCGCCTTTACCTCTGTGCAATCGAAGCCGGCTTATAAATAGTTATAATAAAGTGCTGTAGTATGGTACTAAAACGCAGAATCAACTACAAAACTATTGAATTCCACATTTAAAAAGCTCTTACCTGATGGAATCTAGGCTGAAGTATTGGGGCAACTTGGAAGGAGAACTTGAGACTGAGAATGTACAGAAGGACAAATTACAGAGTAAGAAATGTTTATTTATTTCTTTGCTTTTGTTGTATACTTGTGACTTGTGGACGTGTGTTGTTTTGTGGACTTGTGATTTCTACTGGACAGGTTCTACTTTCCTATCAGTTGCTGTCCGGTCACAGATACGGAATACCTGACGCTTCGGTTACCAATGAATACTTCATGAAACTTTGTGGCTTGCTTTCTGATTACAGCTTAAAATAAATGTCATCCCAGATCACAAACTATTTTTATCTTTAGTATTGTGTTTTAGATTTTGTTTTCTGTATTTTAATACAGATTTGCCACAAGAAGGGCCATTTCTAAAGAAAATTTTTTTTTTAAATATGGCCAGTGTTGGTGTGTCCAGTATTGATATTGTTCATCAATCAATTCGACATAATTCCCTTCAAGGGTGATACACTGATAATAACACTGATAATAGCAACCCTCCTACTTTTCGCTTCAAAATAGGCCTCGGTTTCGGCGATCACCTCTTCATTCGACAAAAATTTCTTCCCAGCGAGCATTCTTTTGAGATCTAAGTACAGGAAATAGTCGCTGGGGGCCAGAACTGGAGAATACGGTATATGAGGAAGCAATTCGAAGCCCAATTCATGGATTTTTGCCATCGTTTTCGCTGACTTGTGACATGGTGCATTGTCTTGGAGAATCAGCACATTTTCTTTTTCTTCAAATGCGGCCGTCTTTCGGCGATTTCCTATGTAATAGTTGATTGTCCTTCCCTTTTCGAGGTAGCCAATGAAAATTTTTCCATGCGCATCTCAAAATACAGACGCCATAACCTTGCCAAACGACCGTTGAGTTTTCCCACGCTTTGGAGCGGGTTCATCGTATACGCTCCACTCGGATCATTTTGTAGATTTTTTAAATGTTTTCGTCGGTAACAACCTCTTTTGGGCGTCCGCTGCGTTCACCGCCTACGGTGCTCATTTCACCACGTCTAAACTTAGCATCCCAATTCTTGATGGTTGATTTTCCTGGGGCAGTATCTGGAAACTCGGCATCAAGCCAAGTTTTTGATTCAACTGTATTTTCCCCTTTGAAAGGCAATATTTTATCAACACGCGAAATTCCTTTTTATCCGTTTTTTTCACAATAACAAAAGTTGCTTCACTCAAAATGCTATAATTCACAAACTAATGATCCGTCAGCTGTCGAATTTATACTCGCATCTTTTAAGGGTTAGGGCTAACTTGAAAACATATGAATTTAATTCTAGTAGCGCCATCTATTTGTCAAGCAGGGGACTGTTCAGTTGACGTGTTATTATAGAAATTGTTATTTTAAATGCTATTATTCATGTTTAATTTTCAAGGTCAGTTAATTTTTATGTTTTAATCTTCAATAGGTTTTGGAGGGTTTTACTACTATATCGTACATCTATAATTTCAGAGCATAAATTGGAAAATAAGTTTTGAACGAAAGGTGCGAATTATTTGTAGTAATGCTAGTTTAGAATTAAATAAACATTACACATTATAATATTACATAAGGTACTTTGGCTTAAGTTTTTGTACTAATTGATGTTTTAAGCAGAATTTAATACTACAAATGTATATTTCACTTCTATATGTTTTATTTCTTGCTAATTCGTAATAGAGGGTTTAAATAAAATCTTAATGTAATTGTATAATACTAAATTAAGTAGTTGATATGAAATGATATAAAATCTCATTTAAATAGGCATAGCCAACGTAGTTCAACGAAATTGCAATCTGTAATTTGAAGTTATTTTTGATCTCAGACTTTAATTTAAAATAAATGGATTTTGTAAAACGCTAAATTGTTTCCTTTTATCTATAATATTTAGATATTTATTTTACACTATTATTATATTCAGCGTAAATGAAATGTAGATTTATAGTGTTGTCAAAAATATTTCCTAAATCCGTCAAACTAAGTTAAGTAAAACGAAATTTTATCCACAAAAGCATAACAACATGTTTCAATGAAATAAATAATTTGAAATTTTTAATAAAACGAGAAAACATTGGTTTTTACAAATATAGAGCTAAATTTTTCTCAAACAGTTTTTCAAATAACATTAAGAAATTTGATTTTTATAACAAAGCCAGTTATAAAGTTAAATAAATTGTACGTTAAAATACCACAAACAAATCATTTGTTACTATTCCAGGTTTTTGAAGCGCATTTTGAATGATCCTAAAATAACATTTTTAATGTATTTTTTGTTAGGTTAGGCCTTTCATTTCTATAATTGAAAAATTAGTTTTGTTACGAGTGGAAATTGGACGCAATGTGTAAAATAATAATATTTCTTTTGCTTTAATAAAAATATTTTGTCTGAATATTAAACAAATATATATATATATATATATATATATATATATATATATATATATATATATATATAAATTTTTTACCGAATATATTCAATGAATTTTTAAACTGTGTATCATATCCAGAATGTTATCAAGATTTATTAGATTTAAATAAAGAGAAAAGATAAAATAAAGTTTACTAGTTCGTGTTGAATAAATAATAAGTATGTTGTATAACCAAGTATTAAAACCTATATGGATCTGTGGAATCTTCTTATAAGAATTTCTTGTAATGTGCGGTATACAAATAATACAAGTCGCTTAAAGTAAGCATTTAAGATGTTTACCTGACAGTGTAGGAACAATTATTTGACCCAAAATGTTTGATCGTGTAAAAATCCTTTTTTTATTTATAACATCTTTATTAGATACGCTTAGTACAATCTTAATTATTATTATTATTACAATTAATTTATTACTACTTTTCCTATGTGCTTGGATTAATTAGCAAGCAAGACGAGTACGAGAAAATACATGAGTATATATTCCTCAATTATAAAATTATAATTATTTATTAATTATTAACTTATAGCTATAGTTTACACTAATAATACACACTAAATGTTCACACAAGTTCGTATGGTTTTGTTCGTTTCAATCTCCTGACATCCTGTGCGCTGTCCAGCAGTTGTATTGCTTCCACGTTAGAATGATTTAGTAATCTTCTTTCGTGTTTCAAGGCGAAATCTTGCACAAGTTCGCAAATCCATTTGATTTCCAGGTCATTGTGCAATTCGTCATTGGTTACGTAGCGATAGGCATTGGTAATCAATCGAAGAATCTTGTTTTGACAGCGCTGTATGACTAACTGATTTGAATTTTTAGTGCAACCCCATATTTGCACCCCATAGGACCAAATTGGCTTTATAATTGTATTATAGATCAACTTCTTTGATTTTAGATCAAGTTGAGAGTATCTTCCGACTAACCAGTATAGTTGTTTTATTTTGGTTCTAATGTGTTTTGCTTTTTGTCTAACGTGATGCTTCCAATTTAATCTACCGTCAAGATGGATTCCAAGGTATTTTGCTGATTCTGCTTGAGGAATCGGGCATCCATTGAGTGATATAATTAAGTTTTTATTATTTCGCCTTAATGCAAAATTAACGTGGACAGATTTGGAGCTATCAAGTTGAATTTTCCAATCTTTTGTCCATTTGTAGATTTTGTTGACTGCCACTTGCACTTTTTCTATTGCCCTAGACAGAGATATATCTTTTGCCATAATAACTGTGTCATCAGCAAAGGTTCCAAGAAGTGTTTCTTTTGTTGTTGGAATGTCAGCAGTGTAGAGCAGATACAGGAGAAGTCTTAAGACACTACCTTGTGGAACTCCAGTCGAGATATTTTTAAATGTCGAGAACGCCATTTCGTGCGATACTCTAAATTTTCTTCCGAATACATATGACTCCAGCAACTGACAATAGTTACGCGGTAACAATTTGCTCATCTTACAGATGAATCCCAAATGCCAAACCCGATCAAAAGCTCGTGAGACATCCAGGAATATTGCAGGGCAGTATTTCTTTTCTTCAAACGCTCTTTCAATAGCCGCAGTTACTCTGTGCACTGTATATATATATATATATATATGCAGATTATTGGAATTATTTACGCATTTCTAATAATACATAAACGAACAGTAACAAATATGATTAAAATTATATTATAAATTGTTTATGTATCTTCTTTAATGGCACATAGGTTAGATCTAAAAGTTTAATATACTGATACAATTCCACTGATACAACACATTCGTTGTAAGTTATAAGTTTGCAGAAACTTATTTTCTCAGCATGCTAAAAGACAATGAAGTAAATAAATAATAGAGCAAAACAAGTATTATACCAACAGAACAATTAAACTTAGATAAATTGATAAAGTTACTTCGTAAATATAAAATGTTTATTTTCGCTGTATAAAGTAGAGCTGTTAGTTAACTCGCTTTAATATCGTTAATGCAGCGTCTCCGCAATGATACATTTCCGTTGAAATTCTTCAAGCGAAAAAAACAAATTACTTTACAGCACGTCAAAAATATTAATGTCTTTTTTCCACGGGAGCTCTAAATGCTATAAGTGGTCCACGATGGTTTCTTCATATAATCTTTAATATAATATTTAATAATTTGTAAGTCGATTTGTACTTTATGGATAAAGGTTAATAACTTCTTCTTCTAAATGTGCCTTAATCTTCAATATATTCTATTGTGAAACTTTATGGCAACCGTAAAAATAATATGCGATTATATTAGTTATGTATTTTGATCAGCCATATATATATATATATATATATTAAAATGCGAATCATCCTTGTACCCAATTGCTTAACAACTTAATCTAACTGTTAAATTCCACGGTTTTGACATCTGCTTGATTTTACTGCTTTTAATAATGCCGATGTGGATGATAACAGAAAATTTTCTAGATAAAGAAAGTTTGGAGGCCAGCGCAAATTCTCAAATATGTTTCGGAGAGCTAGTAATTGTTGAATATTGTTTCCAGAGTCTGTATACAATAGGAAATATACAAGAGGAAGAAAAATGGCTATTGCTCGAATTGACTGAAAATGTTATTTCAACAGTTTCATTGCTTGACAACAACATTTCTGTGGCGTATTTTAATTGGCAGTGAAGAGTGGATCTACTGCGACATACCCAAGCTCATAAAGTCACGAGGTAAGTCCGTGAGAGGCATTTGCATTGGAATCAAGCAAAATTTTCATGACCATAAAATCTTGCTGAGCATGTGGTGGGATCAATAAGATGTAAATTTTTACGAGCTGCTAAAATCGGCCTAAGATAAGACCGAACTATTACTGCATCTGTCTACCGATGTCAGTTGCACAAATTTAACTATGTAATGTCGCAACAATGCTAGCAGTTGCAAAATACTAGTAACCGAAGCAAGGTCCTCTATAAATTCAAGCACCTACTATTATCGGTTAATCTACCAAATATATATTATCAATCATTCATGCGCAAGTTATTATACAATACCTACCAATATTTTAATATTCCTTTTCATTTAAGTTTATCGTTTACATTTATTGATAAATTGATCACCATGATTTTGAAGCAATAATATTAGAATTACACTATGACTTTTGTTATTGTGAAAAAAATTGCTAAAAAGGAATTTCGCGTGTTGACAAAATATTTCTTTTTGAAGGGAAAAAATACTGTTGAAACAAAAACTTGGCTTGATGCCGAGTTTCCAGACCCTATTCCAGGAATATTAACTATCAAGGATAGGTATGCTAAGTTTATACGTGGTGAAATGATCACCGAAGATGGTGAACGCAGTGGACGCCCAAAAGAGGTTGTTACATAAAAAAATCCACGAAATGATGTTCAATGGCCGTAAATTGAATGAACCTACCTTGACTGCCATGAAAAAGGAAGGACCATCAACAGTGAGTGTTACATCGCGTTATTGGACCGTTTGAAGGACGAAATTGCCGAAAAACGTCGGCATTTGTAGAATAAAAGGCGCTGCTTCATCAAGATAATGCACCGTGCCACAAACCAGTGAAAACGATGGCAAAAATCCATCCATCCACCGTATTCTCCAGATCTGACCCATAGCGACCATTTTCTGTTCTTAGATCTCAAAAGAATGTTTGGTGGAAAGAAATGTTCGTCGATTGATGAGGTGATCACCGAAACTGAGGCCTATTTAGAAGCAAAGGACAAATCGTACTACAAAAATGGTATCGAAAAATTGGAAGATCGCTATAATCTGTATATCAACTCTTGAACGGAATTATGTTGAATTAAAAAAAAAATAATTTTGCCAAAAAATGTATTTTACTATGGTACGCCGGGGACTTTTTAATTGACTTGTTAACCATTATATAATCCACTACTACTAAATTAACTTGAAAATTTAAAAGTTTTTTTTAATAAAAGGTATTATTTCAACGCGT
This sequence comes from Rhynchophorus ferrugineus, assembly GCF_030347505.1. Taxonomy (NCBI): domain Eukaryota; kingdom Metazoa; phylum Arthropoda; class Insecta; order Coleoptera; family Curculionidae; genus Rhynchophorus; species Rhynchophorus ferrugineus. The sequence goes on from NW_027472580.1 coordinate 52,873,125, forward strand.
TCTGTGAATTACATTAATATAATACGAATCATTAATCATTATTATGAGAATGTTTCTTCAACGAACTGTTATCGATGAGATAAAATGGAATGCTTTTTAATTTAAATCATTGGACATTTCAAAACCGGATATTTTTTTCTACTTCTGGATCAGAAAAATGAAACTCACAAACATTGATCGTTGTGATTGGAATACATTTGAGTTTTTTGAGGGCGTTTAATCAAATCAAAGATCTGCAAATACCATACCAGAACTCCTATATAGCTGTTTCGAAAAAGAAAAGGCTGACAAATTTTAGATAGACTTTGTTTTCAACTATTAAATGCTATATTTTTAATTTCAGTAGCAACTCGCTGTATTGCCGGTTTAGTTGGCGTAGTGACCAAGGCGACAGGACGGTCCACCTACTGTAGCTATAATCACGGATTAAAATCCTGCTGGGGCATAGCTGTAAATTTATGTTTGCGATTTCTATCATTTTGATTGTGTAAGAGCCAAGTGTGCAAAATCTGACAAGGTAAATTATCCCAGTCACCACAGCAACGAGGCTGGGTAAGACCGGTCACTTGCCAGTCGGTGTGCTAAATGTCGAGGACTATGGTTCGGTGTCCACATTAAGCGGTACGCCCATTCTAGATAAATCTTACTTGGTAGCAAGGAGGAAAAAAAAATCGTTGTATTGTAGACATTGAACAACATTGACAATGTGTGCGACAATATGACAATTAACAACAATGTGTATGTAATTATCATTGTTGTTTATATTTGTTTTTTATAAGCCCTTTTATAAAAAATCAATTTATTTGAAAATCTGTATAACAACCTTATTTATTCCACTGTTTCTTTCAGTTAAAAAAAGAACGGAAGGGAAAAAACGACACAAAACTTTGCCAATTATTTCCTTTTCTCAATGATTAGATGTCGAAAATATGTCTTAATCAGCGGATATTTTTTCTTTATTCTCGTTTCGAAGGGAAACGAAACGTAGATTTATATCCCGAATAGGACTTTTAAAGGCTTTTTTAATTATATCTACATTTTTCTTGTTTATACTCGAAAGTATCCATTAATTAGCAAAGTAAAAGTACACAGCGAAACACAGTTGAAGGGATGGAAGGAAGCCGGAAAAGAAAAAAAAAAGTTAAATTGTAAAAAAGTTTTTAAGTGTATTTCAACTGGGTCGGTAAAAAAAGTAATTTCAGCGAAAAATAATAAAGTAAACACAGCGGATTTTCCTTGCCCGATTGCTCTTAGAGCATTACGCCGTATTTTTTAGGAGAGGGAGATTTTCTGAAATTCCGTCGACAGAAACTTGCCCTGTAAAAAAACGAAAACATCGAAAACTTCGACGATATGAATATTAATTAATGTTACCATTCAGTTTTAGAGATTCGTAGACCGAATTCGATCTCTATCTGGTTTTCAGGCGTGTTCATTTCAAGGAAGGGAATTTTATAAAGACATAATATATATATATATATATATATATATATATATATATATATATATATATATCAATGAATCATAGTTCGTTAGTAACTGCTGAACCAATTTGGATAATTTTGATATTGAATTATTTGTGGAAGTACAGGGAATGTTTAAAAGGCGAACAAATATGAAAATGCTTGTTTTGAAAAACTTTGTTTTTTCTTTGATGAATCACCCGTCGTTCAGAAAGATAAGAGGACAAAATGTTGATGTAGACGACCATTGGATCGTGCCATACTCGCCATTATTATCCAAAGCTTTTGAGACTCAAATCAATCTGGAATATTGTAACTCTGTGAAGTCGATCAAGTACATATGTAAATATGTTAAAAAGGTAGCGGTATGTCCGTCTTAGCTGTAACGAATGCAAATGACGAAATATCACAGTACCAGATGGGTCGCTATGTAAGTAGCAACAAAGCGATTTGGCGTATATTTTCATTTGCAACCCATGAAGGACCCATGGAAAAAAAATGGTCAACGAGTTTATTTTAATGAATCCAACGCGGCAGACAGAGCGGCACGTCCACCGTCGACAACATTAACAAGTTTCTTCAGAGTCTGCCAAACTGACGATTTTGCTCGCACTTTGATGTATGCCGACATGCCACGTTATTACACATGGAATGCAATCATCAACATCGTTTCAGCGTCGAAAACAAGGAACACCAGTACAAATGGATGTACAAATGTATTTGCTTCAGACACTCTGGGTCGCATCTACACAGTACATCCATATAACGATGAATGTTATTATTTGCGGTAGTTGTTGGTGGATGTTCGTGGTCCGACATCGTTTAAACAACTGAGAATAGTTAATGAACAGCTGTGTGCCACTTACCATAAGGCTTGTCAACTATTACATTCACTCGAGAACGATTCGGATTCCGTAATATCTTCATCGCCACATCAAATTCGTACATTGTTTGCGATTATCATATCAACATGTTTCTCCTCGAATCCAAAATACTTGTGGGTTAATTATAGAAATGACATGCCCGGGGATCTTTTACATCGTGTGCGCCGCCAAAATTTGAGTCCTATATTACAAATGGCTGCAGAAATTTACAATGAAACATTGATCATGATAGAAGATATGTGTTTATTGGTGGCAAATAAAGTATTGTCGTGTTTGGGAATGACAGCACCCAATCGTCATATGCACGATGCATTAAACCACGAGTTGCAAAGAGAACAACAATTTACGACATTGAAGCATTGACCGAAAGAGTTCGTACAAATGTTCCACAATTAAATCAACAACAAAATATTGCGTACGACACTTTGATAGAAACTGTGAACAGTGAATCTGGTGGAATTTATTTCCTTGATGCTTCCGGAGGAACCGGAAACACGTTCTTAATTTCATTGCTTTTGGCGAGGATCAGATTGCGGAAAGATGTAGCTCTAGCGTTGGCTTCATCTGGAATAGTTGCGATTCTGCTACAAGGCGAGCGAACTGTACATTCTGCCTTGAAATTACCATTAAACATACAAATCAACGAAACACCAATTTGTAACATCGCCAAAAATAGCGCAATGGCCAAGATCTTACGGGTATGCAAATTGATTGTTTGGGATCAATGCATAATGGCCCATAAGAGGTCACTGGAGGCACTGGACAGAAAGTTGAAAGATCTTCGTGATAACCAAAATATTCTTGGTGGTGTCATGATTCTGTTGTCAGGTGATTTTAGTCAGTCTCTTCCAGTTATTCCCCGATCAACTGCTGCTGATGAACTAAACGCATTCTAGGCATGCGAATTTGTTATCGAATTTGTGGTGGTACGTAAAGACACTAAAATTAACAACTAACATGTGAGTATTTTTGCAACAAGATGAAACTGCAAATATGTTTGCAAAGCAATTGTTAGACATTGGAAATAATAAAGTCGCAGTAGACACCTCGACCGGATTCATCACATTACCCACAAATTTCTGTCACTTCACAAACTCAAAAGAGGAGCTTATTCAGCGTGTTTTCCCAGATATAGCGCAACAGTTCAATAACGAAAATTGGCTGGGTGAACGAGCAATATTGGCAACGAAAAATAAAGATGTCGACCATGCAGAATTTTCTTCTGGGACAGTTGGTTTTCTTCAAATCAGTCGACACCGTTATGAACCAGGACGACGTAGTCAACTCTCCCACGGATTTTTTAAATTCACTGGAATTGCCTGAATTACCACCTCAGAATTTTCAGTTAAAAGTAGGATCAGTTGTAATCATTCTGCGTAACATTAATCAACCTCGACTATGCAATGGCACAATAATGGCTGTGAAAAAGATGATGAATAACGTCATTGAGACAACTATCATAAAGGGAAAATACAAAGGAGATGATGTCTTGATCCCGCATATACCGATGATTCCAACGGATTTACCATTCAATTTTAAACGTTTAGAATTTCCAGTACCTCTGGCTTTTGCGATGACCATATATAAATCTCAAGGCCAGTCGCGTCGGGCGAACCGTCGGAAAACCGTCATCTTTATTTACTTAGGTACTATAAAACATAATAAAAAATATAGTTTATCAAAAAGCTTTAAATTGATTAGCAAACTGTATTATAAGTGTGTCTGTCTGTAAATATCTAATTGAAACCTTATAAACAGCCAATATTTCAGGAAAACTCTCTTTCTTAAGTATGAAATATCATGTGTAATTAATCGAAAACAATAATAAAAATGCATTCATATCAAGCATTCTTTTATTAGTTACTTTATTAGTTTTATTTATCGATTGAGACAATACGAAGTCTGCCGAGTCGGCTAGTATTACAATAAAAGAATCATGAGTAAGATTGTTTTCAAAATTGCAACAATTTCAGAGTATCAAATATAAACATATATGACTTTTATTTACTTTTATGTTATAACCATAAACATGGAATATTAAATAAAGTAGTACGTATTTGTATATTATTTAAAACAATAGCTACAATTAGGCGCGTTATTTTTTACAATATAGAGATGATACTAAAGTAAAGTTTTTCAATCAAGTTTTAAAATCATTAAATGAACTCTTGATTTCTCAAAGCTTGGGTTTTTAAAGTCAAAATATTCAAGGAATAAATTGTTATATAGATACGTATTTTATTGCATTAACCGTTAAATATCTTAATACATACTAGTAGTATAAAATATTAATAAAATGACTGTTAGTAGTTTATGATTTCTTTTATTTGTCTCATATGTTTTATCTGGAAAAACTATGTAGCTAGTTTCTCTTTTGTCTACATTTTTACATTACTTTATGTATTAATATGATTTTTATATTTTATACATATTTTCCTCTAATATATTTACAAGTATATTTTGCATTAGTAGTCGCTACATATTTCAACTCTATTAGTTATTTGTAAATGCTTACTCTCTCGCAATTAGAATGGGATTTGAAATTACCCGTAGTATATTTAACTTATAATTACATCATATTTAACATAGGTATCATTATTTTTTAGTTGATTTTTTCTTATCAAAAAGCACTTGAACTATTTTGAAATATAAATTATGGTGAAGTATTAAACGGAGGGTACCGAGAAATAATCTTCAATGTTTAATACATTATGTATTTTAATCGGGGTTTGTTAATAATGGCCGGTAGTCTTAATCGGTATTCAGCATTTTTAGTCCCAAAATAAACTTCCGAATGTACCAATAAATACTTGATAAGCTACAAAAATGTCGATCTTTTGTGATAGTGAAGTAATTGATGACAGTTCCATTGACACTTTGTATGGGAAAATAAAATTGTTGTTTCTACCAATTCCTTTACAGTTACCCCATATTCTTACACCATATAAGCCTTCCCTGGACTTATTCCAAATTCGAAATATTCCAAATTAACCAAATCGGTCTAGCCTTTTAACGAGACCAACGCTCGTTACATATATATATATATATATATATATATATATATATATATATATATATATATATATATATAAATACGATACAATAATAATGTAATTCAATTCAACTTTAAATAAGTCAGCTTCAGCATAATATTTTCTGTTATCGAATTAGGTAATTGAATTGAGAAAAATTGATATATGTATAAAAATATATTTCATCAGTTTCTGAAATTTTCTCATCTTTCTAACAAAATTGCCGCCGGTTTGACAGCAGTCTATGGTCAGGCTGTTTCAAAATTATTAAGGCGCTATGTCTGCGGAGTGCGACGGATGAGGCAGGATTTGTCCATTAGGGCTACAGCAGTATATACTTGACAACTTTTTCAAGGTGTGGCCAACTAGAGTTGTGACCCTTTTAGCAACTTCCAATACACTACATTTTTCTAATTCCACCAAATGCACAGCAAGACTTTTTGACAATGAACATTTTGGTTGGCTCTCTTATACCAACTCATCACATTTTGCAGTTGATATTATCATATTATATCCACTTTTCATCTCTAATTGTATGTAAATATTCGAAAAGCTGTTTGTCCATCCGCTCCTAAGCTGTCTCAATTATTATTAAACTTTTTTGATCCTCTAGGTTATCCAGTTTTTCTAGATATTCAAAATACGCTACTTGAAATAATACCGAAAATTGGGTATGGCGAAGACCCAAAAACACCTTCAAAACACCAAAAGTGTTTGATAGGCAGCACATTTCTTCGGTTGAAAGGACAATTTTAAGCATTCGATTATTAGCATCTGTTAGAAATGAATTACCCAAAAATGTAACTAAACATCTTTTATTTTATGTGGAGATAATTTAACGGTTGTTTACATAAATTACATAAATGTTTATACATATATGTTTACATAATTACATAAAACTTCGTATTTTCCCCAGTAAATATTTCTCATCAAAAAAACACGCATTATTATTCAAATTAAAATAAAATTAGCCGGCTTGGTTGGCGCAGTAGTAAAGCCGACGTAAAGGCATGGTCGCCAATTTATGTTTGTGATTATCCTAGGCAAGAGTGTGAAATCCAACAAGGAAAATGATCCCAGTCACGCTAGTAACAAGGCTGGGTAAGACCGGATGTCTTCTGAGATGATTTCCAAGTTGGTCACTCGCCAGTCAGTAGGCTTAATTTCGAGGACGTGGTTCGAAGCCCACGTTCAACTCTAGGTCCAGTCTAGATAAACCCTCGTTGGTAAAAAGAAGACATTAAAATATTTTAATGGCTTTTATGTCAATTGTTTTGGTACTTTATCAAATGATGTACAGAAACCTAGTCTAGACTATTTATTAGTTACTTAAAATGATGCAGATTCAATTCCACTGAATTATGGCTATATTCATATATTTTGGTATATATTAAAATAGCAATCCCTGTAGTTCTAATGAATAATGAAATATATTTTCCTCTGTTCGTTTATGATATAATCTGGTTTGTAAAGACCGTAATCTTAAAAATAATAACCGGAGTAACTATTTATAGAAAATTATTTTTGATGTGGTGGAAAATTATATCCAAAGTGGAGAAAAACAATAAAATTTCACGACAGAATAATTCAAAATTATTGACATTATGCAGTTCATAAAGACCATTTTTACCTTAAAATGCCGTCGGCATCTTGAAACTTTTGAAGAATGTTCGGAACTTTTGCAGCAAACTTTTTCTTTTTCTTTAAAACGATTTATGTTTTACAACCCGGTATGGATCGTTACTGGAACGGACACCGTAGCCTTGTCCTTTTAATTTGAAATTATTAACATGTTTTAATATGTGCAAGCACATTTTTGCAATTCATTTAGTAAAAGAATGTAATACTAATTACATATTTCATAAAAAAAATTGTTGTTATTTTTATTTGATTAAAGTTTTTTATTTAAATTATACTTTTTATATTTTTACGCCACCTTCTAATCTTCTTAAACATAACCTAGTACCTACTTTCGTGTCAATCTGTGGTTTAATTTAAATATAATGTGTTTAATCATTATATTTCATTGGATTAATTATTAATTAGCATGCGCCTGGATGCGCTGGTTAAAGCCGTCGAGAGCAACCAAAACGTCTGTTAAGATGGTTATATTTATTAATTACCATCATCAATCCATAGCTGGTCGGTGGGAAGCAGTGTCCCTTTTTCACAACGTTGAACATGTTTCATTAAATCTCGCCAGAGAAGGCCTTGAACAATGTTAGACTGCTATTTCTCATATCCCTTTCTATGATCTTGATCAATGTATTTAAATCGTTTCGCATTCACACAGGGCTAATGGAACCATCATAAGATGCCTAAATAAGTTTAATAATTATTAGCGCAATATGTATAGCTTGCAAAGCTCCCCGAAGTAAGGGGTAATCAAATATAAACGGTAATTTTGTAAAATAAATGTATTGATCAATGATATACAAGCTGAGCAATTAACATTTTCCAACGTTATCACCTCCGTGCTCTACATACTTTTGCCACCGTTTTGGAAGCTTGAATATTCCTTCCTCATAAAAAGTTTGAAGACGAGTTGTCAGCGAATTGCGGACATACTCCTCCACTTCCTCACTGACTTCAAATCTTTCGGCTAACAAGTGATTCTTTGAAGGCCTATAAGGAAGGTGCTTGAAGGTTTCCCAGCAGAATTCTCCGAATTTGTTCCTTGTCAAAACGGTGGTGCTTTTTTAAAGCCAAGTTGTAATAAATAGTAATAATGGATTTAACACTTCCATAGCTGATACCCAGGTTTGATGAGATTTCTTCAATCCTTAACCGGCGATCACCTTCAATAAACTCTCGAACACCACGGACGTTGTCATTTTTGAGACTTGTTCGTTGGCGTCGCTAATGACTTTCATTTCCAACACATTCTCGCCCATCCCTGAATTCTCTGACCCACGTATACCATCTATTCTGAGACAGTGTAGCATTCCCAAATATTGCCTTCAAAAGAGTGAAAATATCCGATGGTTTAACGTCTTTATTGGTTAAAAATGTTATGATAATGCGTTGTGCAACCGAGCACAGTTGCTACCCACATCTGTTTCCTCCCCTCTCATAAACCAAAGAACACTTGAGCATCGAATCCTCTAGATCGAAATTACGTGCTAAGCTAAATAGTAAAATTACTGTTTAAATTTGATTCCCATTAGTATATAAATAAAAACTACTACTACAGGCTTTCCATATTTAATACGTTCTTGTATATATTGATGTGTGAGGGGCAATCTCAGCTCCACAACCATAATTTCTCTTCTCAGCTTCTCTTTTCACAAGTTTGTTTCACAAGTCTCACTAGGATCTTCATACACATTTTCCCGACAGTTGATAGGAAATTTATACCTCAATAGTTTTGTGTATTGTCTCCATTATTCAGTATAGGAATAATATTGCTTTCTTCCATGCTAGCGGCATTCTCTCTGATGGCGTCGAATATGAGCCAACGTTGAACTGTTAAAATAATCTTTCCGCATCGACCTTGATTATGTTTGTCGTCACTTAATTGAATCCAGCGGTGGTATTTTCATTAGATATCTAGAGAAAGGCAAAAATCATTAAAAATGACTACTATATTACTTTATAAGATATATACCTCAGTAGAAGCAAATGGAAAAGTTAGGTAATGTCCAACTTCATAAGCCGATGACAACGACGTTGTTCATAAACTATGGTTTAGAAAAAGTGATTGTCTTTCAATATTCTTCATTGACTACTGGTTGATTACACTCTTTAAATAGTACTGCAGGTAGTTTTGGGACTAAAGTGAAATTTCTCATAATGAATAAAGTTGAATGTTTCCTAAACATATTATTTTATTAATTAGGATCGTGACTTATTAGGATTGACTAATGTGTTGTACATAATATTATAAATGTGAAGCGTTATTAAGTATTGTCCATCGCTAGTTTGACATTTTCAGGTTAAAGGTTAGAGAGGCCTTTCACGAATCTGTGGGAGAGGTGGGTGATAATTTCTGGAACGGCTACTCTAACGGTTAAAAGTTATGTTATAAGCAGATATCCAACCATGATGTGTAATTTTAAATCAGACGATTTTAATATAACTTAGTTTATGCTAGTTTCGTAATATTACTTAATGCAATCTGTTTTTTTTAAGTAAGGTGTTTATTTGTACACTCAATATCAGTTATATGGATTTAAATTAATACTAATCTTCGATCAAAGAAAGGTATTTTATGGTATGGATTTTTGTCAATTTCCAAACATAAATTTATAAATAATTAACTCTAAAACGAGTGTATCGGCAACGTGTAAAAGTTGATGGAAATCATCTTCCCAATGTAGATCATAGGTAAACTGACTGGTAATTTTTATGAAACGGCCAGTCAGCCTTAGAATCATTGATGAAATAAATACTTTAAATAGACAAAGCTACAACATGATAGGTATCGCAGTAAAGTCGAAACATGATGCTATTGTTATCGAGAAACACGATTCAGAGCAACAAAGCCAATTTATAAAAATCTCAACTGGGCCGATCTGATTTTGTTTTTGAGTGATTTAGATAAATTAGGATTTTAAACAGATTATGAGAAAGCTATGCTTTTAGGTTGTTTTCTAGGGGCTATTGTTTGTGTGCCTTATGTCCAGGATTTTATTAAAAATACTAATAAAAATATCCCCGTTTGCACCTGAAGAGTTGCTTAACTAATAAATATATTAGTTTTGTGTCTTTATTTAATAATGTACTCCTATTATATATTTTTTCTTACTAATAAGGTATAAACATGACTCTTATAAATTTGCTTCACAATAATGGATGTATAATTTGAGTTCTCTTGACTTGTTCTTATAATATCTAGATAAAATATAGAATAAGGCCTTGTAGATTATAAGGTTTATGAATTAATTTTGAACAAGTATAGACTCATCGGTAGAGAGTGTGGAGTAAAGATGAGGCTATATAAACTTATACCAGGGAACATATTACCTAAGAATATCGTCTCCAAAAAGCCGGCAGAAGAGTTTGAAGTATTTACATTTGACAATACTGTTTATTATTTTTATAAAAAATCCCAATGTACCAGGTATCTCAATAATATTAGTTGTAAACAGTTTGTGTAACCCGATACATGCTGATAATTAATAATATCACAAACTTTAAAAAATTTAAATGCTTTGGTTATAGTGTCGTAAAAAAAAATGGAAAGCGTCAAATGCATTACACAGTGTATTTATTAGGATATGTAGCTGACAATATGTTTTTGCATAAGTCGTTATTAAATTTAAACTTTTCATGGTTTTTTTAAATCAAAAGTAAGGGGGTATGTTATTCAGTGTTTATATCATTTAACAACGTAAATTTAACAACGTGACGAAAATAATTGGCGTCAGGGAACAATAGATACAGAATATAACGTTTTTGGTACGTTCATTACTTCTCGACTATATATCATGTTGGAATTGTATTTAATTGGTACAGCAAGTCACAAAATGAACTAAAAAATTAGTTACCACGTGTATTGCGTATATTAAACATGTTTTAAAATATAATATAAAAAGTACTATATTATGCAATTAAAAATATATCATTCAGTATGTAATATGAACATAAATTAGGTACTTGGTTAAAATATTTAGACACAGCGTCCAACAGATTCTGACATATTATTTGAACAGTACCTTCAACTTAATAAAGTTTAAACGTAGACGTAGTCGGTCCTAGCCCGCGTTAAATCTACCGAATAAATGTTCTCTTGGTAACGAACTCTAGGAAATTGGTAAGATGGTAGCAGGTAGTAGGTATATAATACTATGGAAACAATTCAACAATCTGGGCGAGAAATTCATTTCTGAATTCAATACTGCAAGAATTCTCTGCTTCACTTGTTCTACTTTATATTTCTCCCGTGATATTATTGCTGACCTAATATTAAGGTCAGTACAGTCTATTTTTTACATTAAAAAGCTATAAAAATTAAGTTAAGTTAACACACGTTAAATGTACATATTTGAAATTAAAATTAATTTTCTCATTATAAACTTTTAATATTATTTGAAACGAATTTTATCTTTCATTACAGAACAACAATAATATACTATTTTAATAAAGCCAAATGCATTAAATAGGTTTTATTGGCCGAATCTAGCTAGAAGTTTATTATGTATCGCTACTTAAATCTGCATTTATATGGCTCATTTCGATGCTAGAACAATAAACATAAAACAAGAAATACATATTCTAAATTACCACCGAAACGACATGATTTGCATCTTTGCCTTGGTGTGCTGGCCCAATATGGCCAGCCTTTTTATATTCTCGTTCATAATCAAAACATTTGCTTCTTATCGCGAATGCTGTTTCGCCGTAAACTTTACAACTATTATGTTAATAAAATGCGTCTTCGCTGACAGCCCTGTTTGTGTTATCTGGTCATTTTTCTTTATTTTGAAGTTAAATATTCGGACGTGGAACTAAATTACTTGAAGTATGTTAGTTTTAGTTATTGGTATTGTGTTGTTATGTTTTTCTTATTTTTCTAGGCAAGATTATTTTATGGGAGATGATGTGTATATCTATTATAGCTTATTCTAGAATATTTAATGTTATACAATATAAATTGGAATCTTAATATTGATTAATTTAAGAAGCCTATCTGTTAAAGATCTGTTTTGTGAAATAGTTTTAGAAATACCGCGGTTACAATACTGTAGATTTCAAGAAACTGAGGTACTGATTAATATTTTTATTGTTTTTGTTACAAACTGCCAATTTTAATTTATATTATTGTTCATAATAATAGATGGTTAAACGTTTATATTAAACATGTCATCTCATGCACTAATTTTATATAATATGAATAAAATAATGTATAATTTTTTAAATATCTTTAGAAATGTATCCACGGGAGAGAATTTTAAGGTAGCAATCATTTAAGCTCATAATAGCGCAGAAAGTGGAATGGAGACATTGCAAACTTGTCAAATTTGAGTAACTATGCAAGATTCCATAAGATTTTTTTCAAAACATTTTTTAAAGATATTTTGCACGATTTATAGTTAACATTATGGCATTCAAAATGTACCTAGAACCTTTTGTAAATTGAGGTTTGGTTTGGTTAAGTGTTACTCAGAGGAATGTCAACGGCATTAATAAACTGTCTTATAAGAAGTTAGTAATTCGAAATCTAAAAAATTGTAAATCAAAAATTAGAAGAGATATAGTGATATTTCCTTATTATCATTATCAAGTTCCAACTAAAATTTCAGTCCCAAACTTAATTAGTGTTTGATGGATGTACTACACTTCATCTAAGTTTCAAAGATTGCACAAGTACTAGTACTAGTTCACAGGCTTTATATGTCTTCGAACTCAGTGTAAGTTCACTGTCGATGAATAATTGTAGTACCTCCACGTTTTTACGTTTACAAAATCTCACTTGGTGTTTTCCCAAACCTTTTTATTTTCTTCGCTGACGGTTAGTTTTCAGCATTACCATTGCTCCGAAGAACATTTATATTACAATGCCTTATGCAACTTTATAGTTGTACACTGTAGGACCACACTGGTCCTAAAATAATACAACATTTTATATAATAATAATTTGTTCTGAAGCATAATTCGAACTTCCGTTTTTAGCATCCAGTGTCATGCTCAAATATTTTAGTGTGTTCTCATAATTGTCACTGCCAGATCATCAATTTTTCTTCTATGTGAAACCCTCATGTATAGACAACTACAAGTACAAGGTTTTTTTTGCCATTTCTTAATCCACACAATATTGTCATTTGCAACTTGTTGATGTAAGACAGTTGAGTATTTATTCCTAATTTATTCCTGTCGAACGGTCGTTCGACCTTCGTAGAGTAAAGACGTGTTTGGAGCGACGGTCAGTGTAATAAATTTGAAAGTGTACTACCTGTGCCACAAATGCGATTTTAAAAAATAAGTAAAAACCGTGACGACAATAACAGTGTTAAAACTGCGCGTTAAATGTTTAGTGAAAATGTGTTTAAAACGATGGTCACTGCAATAAAGTAACAAAGGTAAAATTTTGGGGGCTGTTAAGGGTCGGAGGTGCATCATCTGTACCACAAATGCGGCGTTATAACGGTTCTGAAACAAATACCGGTACTGAAATTTTTGTAAAAACGTGAATTAAACTATTCATTAAATAAAAATGATTAATAGAGAGAACCAGAGACTAAATGAGATGGAAACACAATCCTCAACGTCAGGTGAAGCTTATCTGGCACAACAGAATCAAATCTTTTGTCAAGAAAACCACAAGAGAACGCAAAATGAGCAAGCTCTCTATAATGCGTATATTAACGAAAAAACAGCCCGACGGAATCTGGAAATTGCACTAACAAATATGCAAAAACAATTAGATGCACTACAACTCCTAATAAAAAACCAAAACACATACAATCCAACTAGCATTCCCGTAGTGAACCAGTGCACTGAAAACAAATTGCCTGTAAACTATGAAACAGACGAGGAAGAATTGCAAAAAGAAGTAGGCTGGATAACAGTTAAAAGAAATAAGAAACGAAAAGCAAACTATACACCTGAAGCTTCACCACAACAACCAAAAACCATTAAAGCACAAGAATTGAATAAAGAAATAAAAGTGCCGAGACCACCTCCAATTATAGTAAGTAATGTCACAGACTTTGACTTGCTATATGAAACAATGAAAACAAATAATATACTATTTAGAGCAACAACATTAAACAATGGACAAATCAAATTAAACGCCGAATGTCGTAAAACTTTTACGAAAATTGCTGAGTGCTTGGAATTCCTAAAATTACAATGGCACTCGTATGAAGATAAGCAAACCAGAGACATTAAAGTAATGGCAAGAGGGCTTCCACCGACAGCTAAAACTACTAAAATAGTGGAAGAGTTAATAAAAAATGGACTTAAATGTACTGACGTCACAAATATCCTGAAAAAAGAACGAAATAAAAATAACAATGGAGAAATAGTTGTCCAGAAGAAGCCTTTACCACTGTTTATGTTATCATTCCAACATAACACGGACATAAAAGCAATTTATGAAATTAAACAAATTCTAGGAGTCGAAGTAAAAATAGAACCTCTTAGAAAGGCAAATCTTGTGCCACAGTGCAAGAGATGCCAATTACATGGACACACACAAAAATTCTGTAAAAGGGAACCAAGGTGTGTAAAATGCTCAGGAAAACACATCACGGGAGAATGCAAAAAACCCAAAGGAACAAAAGCGAAATGTGCGAATTGCAATGAAGCGCATCCAGCAAGCTACAGAGGATGCGTAGTTGCGAAAACATTCCAAGAGAGAAGAAATAAAATCAGTCAGGCTAAAGAGCAAAAAACAGTGACTCAAAATAAACAACCAAAAATGTACAACGAAGTCAACGATGAAATGACCTATGCTCAAAGCATAAACCAAACCGCTCAAAAAGAAACAAAAAAAGAAGACGTTACAACCAACGAACTGCTATTGAAACTTATAGCAAAGCTGGACAACCAGGAAAAGATTATTGAATCGTTTTCTGAAAGATTACTTAAACTCGAAAACAATAGGGCGGTGGCCTCAAGAACTAAAAATGGCAAGTAAAGACATCCGCATCGCAATTTGGAATGCTAATGGGATTCAGAAACATCACGCTGACCTACAAGTATTCCTAGAATTGCAAAAAATAGATATTTGCTTAATATCTGAAACCCATTTGACAAAGGAATCCTTTATTAAATTTAGAGGATATTACTTTTACCACACCATTCATCCAGCTAACACAGCAAGAGGAGGAAGTGCAATAATAATAAAAAATAATATATGCCATCATCAAGAACCCGGACTCAGTTTAGCAGAAAATCAGGTAACGGCAGTAACTGTTATATCTAGCAAATACAGGGTTACATTAGCTTCCATATATAGCCCTCCAAGATACAACCAAAAAAAAGAAAATTACTTGAATGTTCTAAACAACCTAGGAGAAAAATTTATAATCGGTGGTGATTTCAATGCTAAAAATACAAGATGGGGATCTAGAATGACGACAACTAAAGGTAATGAATTACATAAAGCAGCTGCTGAGCTAGGGTGCAGTTACATGTCGACAGGAAAACCTACTTATTGGCCTACCGATCCAGAGAAAACTCCAGACCTGTTAGACTTCTTTATAGCTAGAAACATAACCACTAACTACATGGAAGTTGAAGAAAATTTTGACTTAAGTTCAGATCACACACCTGTGATTTTGACGCTGAGTGAAAACATTATAAGAAAACAACAAAATCCAACATTAACCAACAAGAGGACAGACTGGGAAGGATTTGTTGAAGAAATAAACAATCGAATTCAACTAAATGTTCCCCTTAAGACAGAAGACCAATTAAATTATGAAACCGAAAAATTCGTTGCAGACATCCAACAGGCTGCTTGGAATAACACTCCAGAAATTAAAACTTCAACCAAAGGAATAAACTACCCGAAAGAAATCAAGGAAATGGTAGCTGAAAAACGAAAACTACGGAAAAAATGGCAGCAAAATAGAACACCTGAAAATAAGAATATCTTAAACAACATAACACAAAGGTTGAAGAGGGAAATTTTGGAAATTAAAAACAATTCCATAAATAACTATCTACGAAATTTAACAGACGACAAGAACACAGACTATTCGCTCTGGAAAGCCACTAAATACCTAAAACGATCCTGTCTACATAGTCCTCCGATAAGAAACATGCATGGAAGTTGGGCACGCAGCAACCTGGAGAAAGCAGAAGCATTCGCTGACCATTTAGAGAAAACTTTCAAACCAAACGAAAGTGAAATTGAACATACTTTACCGGACATAGACGGCGAAAATTCGACAATTCAATTAACAACTCCGAAAGAAGTCACCAACGTTATTAAAACTAACATCAAGCCAAATAAATCACCAGGCTATGATTTAATAACAGGGCAATTGCTGCACAATCTGCCAAGAAAGGGTATTATAAAGCTCACTAACTTAATCAATGCAGCATTTCGACTGAAATATGTCCCAGACGTTTGGAAAATGGCTGAAATAATAATGGTTCCAAAACCTGGAAAATCACCAAATGATATAAAAGCTTATCGACCTATCTCACTGTTACCGATGATAGCTAAGGTATTTGAAAAGCTCCTCTTGAAAAGATTAAAACCAATTATAGAGAGAAAAAACCTAATACCAACACACCAGTTTGGGTTTATTACCAAACATTCAACGATTGATCAAGTGCATAGAATAACAGATGTTATTGAAAAAGCCTATGAAGATAATAAAGTATGCTCAGCTGTATTCTTAGATGTAGCACAAGCTTTCGACAAGGTATGGCACAAAGGCCTCGTCCATAAGCTACAGAAAATATTACCGAAGCAACACACCGAACTATTAAAATCTTACATCACAGCCAGAATGTTTAGAGTGAAACAAGAGGAAGCTTACTCTACAATAAAAGAAGCTAAAGCAGGTGTACCACAAGGAAGTGTACTGGGGCCAATTCTGTACCTACTTTATACATGTGATATACCACAAATCGAAAACATTACAATGGCTACATTTGCTGATGATACTGCTATTCTTGCTGTCGGAAACAATAGCGAAGAAGCAACCCGAAACCTACAACAGGCTACTGACGCTATAAATAAATGGACCCAAATCTGGAAAATACAAATTAACCAAAACAAATCTGTGCATGTTCAATTCACCTATAAACAGGCCGCGCTTACACCATTGACCATAAACCACACTGTCATACCATACAGCAATAATGCTAAGTATCTCGGAATGACACTTGATGCAAAACTACGGTGGAAGGAACATGTCAAAAAGAAAAGAAAAGAACTTGAGTTAAAATATAGAAAAATGTATTGGCTAATTGGAAGAAAATCTCAATTAACTATACATAATAAATTACTTCTATATAAACAAATATTAAAACCTATATGGACATACGGAATACAATTATGGGGATGTTCCGCAAAAAGCAACATAAATCTAATACAAGTTTTCCAGAACAAAGTCCTAAGAAGCATCGTAGGTGCACCCAGATATTACCGGACCATTTATTTACATCGAGATCTTCAGATACCGACTGTCAATCAAGAAATTAAAAGAATTGCAAAGAGACATGAGGAGAGACTTCACTCTCATGTTAATTTCGAAGTATTACAACTCTTGGACAACACCAAAACCGGACGCAGACTCAAAAGGACCAAACCATTTGAACTTGTGTAGTGTGTTGTAGTGTAGTGCAGTGAGGTGCATTAGAAAAAACTCAAAGTGTTAAAACAATTATTATTATGTTAGATACTATGTAGGACTGATGAGTCCTATTAGATATATACCTAGATTTAAGCTATTATAAGGACAAATTGTAGGTTAGTCGGCAACGACTAGTAACAATGTATATAATTATAAAAAAAAAAAAAAAAAAAAAAAAAAAAAAAAAATTCCTGTCGAATTATTACTCGATTTGTGTGTTTTAAGAACAACTACTAGATTAGCTTTAATATAACGGAAAACAGTTATATTAGTTAATATGATGTTTTATCACTAGGGTGATTCGCCTTAGTTAAGGACCGTAACAATTTCTGCGATCTTCCACAACGTATTGCAACTACAGTGTAGCTTTGAGCAGGTGTGCAAGTTCTACTATGCTCTTTCGTAACAGCTATCTAATTACTTGATAACTTAATTATTAAATAATAATCTGAAGGCAGTGCATTTTTTCTAAGTTTATTTTTTTTTGGAGTTATTTGATTTAAAACTACTTTATCTTTTGCTACCGACAACCGGTGTGGGATTGTCAAATATTTGCCAATTGTTCACCAAATAATTCTGCCGTATCACTGTCTTTTTTCAGACAACTAATTGTGTTTACGAGTTAGCGTATTTTGGTGATCATCAGATCGACCGTTGATGATTTGATTTCGGTAGATAATCTAGATGAGAGGTTTATATGTTTTAGTCAAAATTATATTCCGTTGAAGCTCCGACATAGATAGATTGCAAAAGTAATGTTTTTTGAACACTGGTTTTGAAATAAAATTATACCAATCAAGGACTAACGAAAAAAAAAGTCAACTTCATACGTGTGTAATATAATGTATGGTGATAGTTGAATTAAAATTGTGTTAGTGGAAGTTACGTAGCAATTATCGAAAATGACTGTCTCATTTAATTAACTGGAATAGAATTATAGGAAAGTAGATAGAGGTAACACATTACAAATCTAGGAAGATTATAGTTAAATATAGGTCATGCCAATATTATTACTCCATACTATTTATTTCATATCTATTATGGTGTAGCGACCTTGAGGCATGTCGAATTTTACATCGTGGAATAACAGTCTACAAAATACCCAGAAATATAATCCCAGATGTTGAACGCGGGCGGGGTAACAGCAGCGCCAACTAGAACCCTATAACGAATAGCGGGTAACACCGAGACGTTTGTCTGGGATGTTATTGAAGTGTATTTCGATTCATTCTGTACTCGACCGTCTTTTGGTTCAGACGTGCCACCATCGACTGCCCAAGCCTCTCCAGGTAACTAACGGGTAACACCGCTGCCATCCGTTTTATCTAATTATAGTTTTCACATTTTTTATATAGCCAATAAATAACGGTCACATATTGTAAACACCACTGTTTCATTTTGTTTTACCTCTATTCATCGAGCCATATCATTTACCCTAAAGTGGTGACCCCGACGTAATCTTTCGCAAAATTGGGTTTGGACTCGTGAATGGAGGATATGTGCAACATGGTGTATTTTACGTGGCCGTTATATTTTTTGTTTAAAAATTTTCAATATTTTTAATTCGATTCGTTTTTGATTTTACCTTCAATATTCCTATTGCTTTTCAAATTCCTTCTATATTACATTCATTCAAACATTTGTTCCTCATTAAATTTTATTTCAGTGCTGGAACAATGAAGCTTCAATTTCATCTCGTTATTTCCAATTAATTTTTTTTTAAATTTTTTTTGTCAAAAATTTCTTTCACAATCTTTTGAACTCATAGATATTTTTACATCACTGCTTAATCATCCGCGTCTCGGCTAAACATTTCTTTCGGCGCTATATTTAAATCATAATGTCTTCCTTCGCTCGCCGTCTCCGTCATAATGGCAGACATTTTGACTTGAAAGGCTTTGGGCAGCTTCGGTCGGATACCGTCGTTATTTGTTTTTTTTTTTGAATTACCGTAACGTATGTGACTACGGATTAGTCACAGAGCAGCTCCAGAAGCTAGGTACCGCAGACATTGCAGTCACCGTAGACTCGTCATGTCTTCGCTAAGGTACCAGAATTGCTAATGTCTCGTCGTCGAAGAAAATAAGCGACCACGTCGTCGAATAATCGATCCTCCCACAGCGTCGATTACGGGAGCCCTGTCCGAAAAATAGCTTGTTCTCAACGTCGTCGATGGACCACATTCAAGGGCCAAAACAACGATGAAGCAACGGTATCTGTAGAACCGGAAGATATCAACAGCCGCACCAGATCGCTACCGTACCAACCACAACCGTTTCGATTTAACATATTTTTCAAAGCCCTTTTCATGCAGCACATTTTGTTTGGTATACCTTTTTTTGTATTTGATTTTTTTTCATAAATTTTTATATTTTTGTTGCTTAGTTTTAGTTGTTGCTTTAGTTTTGTAGTTTTGTTGCTATACCTAATGCAAAATAATTGTATGTAAAATTCTGGCAGGGAGTATTGTAGCGACCTTGAGGTATGTCGAATTTTACGTCGTGGAATAACGGTCTACAAAATACCCAGAAATATAATCCCAGATACTGAACACGGGCGGGGTGCCAGCAGCGCCAACTAGAACCCGATAACGTATAGCTGGCAATCCCGAGACGTTTATCTGGGATGTCACTGAAGGGTATTTCCATTCATTCTGTACTCGACTATCGTTTGGTTTAGACGTGCCACCATCGACTGCACAAGCCCTCGTCCTCTCTAAAATGGTATACACGTAACATTAATGTATTTTGATTGGCTTAAAATTTGTTAACAATAAATATTTATGCACTGTTAATCAAACTTATTTTTGTTTACAGTTGTAGTAAGGAGTCTTTACGGACATAGTCATTTTGCTCAGCAGTAATATTATGTTACTCTGTTTATCACATAATATTTTATACTTGTTAGGTAACATTACGGTGTTTACCGATTGTTGTTTTACATTAAAGGCAAGAGTTATTAAAGAAATCTTAATTAAATTTAAGGGAAATTTCCAAAATACTTAATTAGACCAAGTCAGATTTTCTTCGGCCATTAAAATTCTTCTCAGACTACAAGCGGCCGATCTTTCTAATTTTCAAATTTTCGCAGCCACATTTTGCCCAAACGGGTATGAAAATTTAATTTAATCTAAACCGTTGATCCGAATTTATTGGCGGAAGTGAAGCCTTTATTAAAGTGCCCCCATCTCCGCAACGAATGGGAGTCAAAAACATAAATAGCTCCTCCTAAAAAATGGATGCTCCCTTCTGCATAATGAAAGAAAAAAACATTGATTAAAAATGACGTGGTAAGTAGCGGTTTTCTGTATTATTAGATGCCGAGTATCGGCTTATCCCTTGGAGAATTTTTATTAAGATTTCTTAAAATCGTAAGTTGCGTAAACTCATTTTTAATTGACTATATTAAGTTGATTTCAAAAATTTATCATATATAAAACCTAAACTAATTATTTTACTACCTTATGTTAAAATAAACCTGTTGATATATATGCCTTCAAATCCTTCTTCGACTCTGATTTAATATCTTCAGTCGATTTCGAAGTAGTCAAAGGAAGGTAATATGGTTGTTGTGGGGTCACTTGAATTGGATTGGTGTTGACTAAATAATGAGAACGACAAAACGATACTAAAAGATGTTATAGTGATAAAAATTCATTTATTTGTTTAGTTAGCAGAGATCCCGCAATTCCATGTATTTACGACAAATAACTCTGCTGAAAGCTAAAATAATTTTATTTATTATTGCATCCTTTATATGTTAACTATTATTGTTAATTATAGAAATGTTTTTTTTGAAAATGTTTAAAAAAATGGACACTAAATGTTTGAATCAGAATCATGCTTTGATTCATCATTTAATTACTCACCAATAATCTTAACAGTTATATTAATTTAAATATTCTAGGGACGTTTTTCCATGTAGCGGTATTCTCTGGAGGCCTAATCCACTTAATTAACAATTATATATCAAAGTAATGTATTTTAACTTCATTTGAGAACATATTTACCTTTTTACGGCTAGTTCTTGTTTCCTTCGACGGCTCGGAGTTTTCTTTAGTCAGTTTCACTTTCCAAGTCACCGTCCAATTCAATCACTAAACTGTTAAGTTCCAATCTGTCTAAAACATGTTCACGATTCCACCATTTATCAATTACTTCCTCTGTATGTCTTATCTAGTGCATCCAAGCCGAAGGTGTTATTGACGGAATATCCTTCTCGACCAGCATGTTTATTACAATAAGTCGTTGCTACCTCCTTGCTGCCGTCTTTGCATATCTACTCGATTGTATTGACTATACAGTGATAAAGCGGAAGACTGTGTGACCATATTGTTCAACCAGCTGATCAACTGTATATGTTTTTTTCGGGAATATTTATAAAAAAAAGTAAATGCAAAAAACGCTATGAAATATTTCATTTATATTTACCTATTAACAATTTGAAACAGTTCATTCTTTAACATGGCTTCTTCAAAATTTATCTTGTGCATTTTAAGCCATTCCTTAATTGCAGCCTTTGTTGTGCTATGATATGTCTGTGTGTAATTAAATGTAATTGTCCATAACAATTACTATTTCTCTTAAACTTTATTTAGCTTCCTCTAAGTTCTTTAAAAGCTGATTCACAAACCACTGCAAAAACAAGTTATGGTCCATTTCTCCATGATATTCACCATTGGACTTAAGAAAGACAATAATTCTGCACCAGAAATAAACACATTTCATTTATATTCTTGTTTCCTGCACGAAGTAGTCCTTCATGACATATAGTTATGTCTGCAAAGAATTATTTATAAATGTTTTAACTAACAAAACCTAATCACTAGTTATTCCTTTTCTATCAACTTTTTTTGCGTTTACACTATATTTATTATCTTCTTGCCATGAGTGACCCAATGTACCATTCTTAAATACAAACGTTAAATCTAAATCTACAAATTCATATAATAATTCTTCCTTGATTTTGTTGTATGTTTTTAAAAAATGTTTTCTTTTAAAAGCAATGTCTGGATGTTCCAATATCACTGAAATCCTATATTAACCAACAGTGTATGAAGGGATGTTCAACATCCCTCAAATAGCTGCATATCTTTCAGCTTTTTCCTTTCAATTGCAGATACTTTTAAGACTAATTAACTTAACAATTTTTTCTGAAATAATTGTATTAAATTATGTTTCGATTGAAAAAACTACTTACTGTTTTTATACGTTTCGTATAATTGAACCGTGATACAGCTAACATCAAGCTGATCTTGATTCACCACCCGTTTCGCATAAAGACGGTTTCTTCTTGGTGAATTTAAAGTTACATTGATTTTTATTTTTTGAGGTAGTTTCAATATTCTGTTCAGGCTAAAAAGTATTTTCAGTAAAAACCACGGCGATTTGAAATGTATTAAAACAAAGCCTTAAAACAAAGTTTGTCGGTTTATTAGCCGTAATTATAATATTTTGAATAATTTTGCGTATGTTTGACAACCGGACGACTTTGACAAGCTAGTTCGGTTTCACGTTCAAACTCAGACAGCTCAAAATCAAACAGTTCAAACTTTCAATTCAACAAAATTTCAGTTCAAACTCAAAATCAGACAGCATTGTGTCTTTATTTAACTAGAATGAAATGAGAAGGAAAATATTGTCTGATTCTGAAACGATTTTATAAATTGTACATTAAACAATCGTACAATACAACAATACATTAAACATTAAACATTATATTAATACATTAAACATCTTTATGACGTATGTAAAAAAACATTGAATAGACTATATATTATTTAGAGATAATTTGGATAGTTTAATATTTTTACAGGAACAGCTTATTATATATCATTCACAATTAAACAGATAATCGTACGAAAAAGGCAACGTAGAAAGCAACGTAAAAACCTGGCAATAAGCAAGAAGAGAAGAAAATAAGAAAAAAAATTAACAAGGCATTATCATCATCAATCCATAGCTAGCGCTTTGGGTGAATGTGTACTTGTCAGCCAATATGCTTCTGTTAGTGCCGCAGGACTTCGAACACTCTTCAAAATTATCGCTACCGTTGGCGGGTTCCTACTTTTCAGATCGCTTTTTGTGAACTTGGTTCATGTTGTTTCTGCAGCTATTCGCTGCATCCTCCATCCAGAGATCGATTTCGTCACAGAAGTTTGTGAGGAATTCGTTCACTTTTCATTCGACTGATATCTCTAAACTATTGTGATCTCTATCTCTGAATTTGTTGTTTAATAATGCAGTGATTGTTGCATCTTAAACGAATGACTTTATTTTTATCACGATCTCCTTCCAGATAGTTACATGCAGAATTTGCCTTAGCCATCGCATTTATAAGACCGCCAAGCTTACCCATGTCAGACTGTAACAATGTTCAAGTCTAGGGGCTGTACAGGAGGATTAGCAATTATTTCAGGAATGTCAATTTCTGGCGGATTTTTTAAACTTATGGTGTGTTTTGATTATAAAGCTGTTACATCGTTCAATAAGCACATTGTGTGACTTCGCGATGGTTTATATGCTTTTTGGATATTATCTTTAGTATTATAAGTAATAAGTTTAATAAAAATAAGTAGAGTAATAAGTTTCTTGTAAAATACGAAATTAATTACACAAGTCCTACAAATTAATTATGTTTATATTTAAAGCCATGTTACGACTAAACTACTTCCTCAGCATCTGCAGCATGATTCTATATTATGATTCTAAGTCAACGGAAAAAATCAGAGGACCTACCTATATCGTCCTAAGTCTGTTATCTGTTATTGCCAAATATTTTTCATAAATTAAACATTTAGAGATTCAAAATAAACACAGAACAAAGAAATATTATTCTTGAGCATCATTTTGGTTTCCGTAAAAACACGGAAAAATAGTTTACAGATTGGTAAAAATATTATTCGGCTACATTCGCACTCCAGCAGCTAAAAAATCGTACTTTACATATATACAGTTCATTATAAAACATGACGATGAATATTGGACTCAGTGTTAGATAATTGACCGACGTTAAGAACCACGTCTGTGGCAGCATATATTGGTGATACAGTCGGTAAAATTCATTATCATTCACAAGGAACCTCCAAATTCATCTAAAAAAATTCAGTAGTATTTAAAACCTTGGACTGTCAAGGCGAATGAGCCAAAATCTACTCACGTGACGTTCACTATGAGTAGAAGGCCACCCACTATTAATAATTATGAGCCCTCCCAAGTAGATAATGTCAAACATCTGGGACTGTATTTGGATCGACGGTGAACTTTGAAGAAATATAATAAAGAGTAAACAACTTGGGCCTATACTGAACCAGACGTATTAGCTTATAGGACGTTAATCAAAGTATCTTTAAATAACAAGACATTACTGTGTATGTTTAATTACTGTATTTGTCTTAGAACCATTTAGCTGTATGATATGGAATTGTGTAATGCTACTAGGAAATTCAACATAGTCTTCCTTCAGAGATCCCTATATTAGAAGTGTCAAGGTCCCCTATTACGTCTATAAAAAGCTAATTGCAATTTTCTCTTGGACTCCATGATGGGTATGATTCAAAGTGATACTAAAAAATAACCTGAAAGGGTGCTAGTGCATTACAGTGTACATGCCAAACAGTAAAATGTAGTATTTGTACACCATTTGATCTGATTAATAGTCAAATATACTAGTTTTTAAAATATGATAGAAGAGTAATTAAATCATGTTTAGTTTATAAATGTATATAAGATAATGATCTAGTTAACTGAACAGTGTCTTTATATATATTGGAAAATTTAAATCATAACCAAAAATTTCATGTTATATATTATATTTATGTTAACTTTGTAGATTTTCGATATTACTTAAAGATAGCTGACATTGTCAACATCTGTGTAACAAATATATAAACTGTGTGAAAAACCGTTATATAGCTTATTGAAAGTTACATCATATCATCCGGATAGTCTTTAACTTTGGGAAAATCATTTAGTCGTTTTACTTCAGCTTGCATGTGATTCATGGTCTTTTGGAGTTTCTTGGCTTCGCGCCGGACTTGTTCTTGATACTGTACGTTCTCTAAAATACAGTCTGGCGGTTGTGGTATACTTTTAATGTCGACTGTCCCGATCTTCTCTGGTTTGTCAGCGAGTTTTGACGGTTTTACTTCGAATTTGATTTTTTTTAAGGATTTAATTTTAGCTAAACGTAGGACACGAAGTGATTTTGACATGATTGATGAGGTGATCTGACACTAACACAGTTCATTCTGACATATGTGAAATTTTTAAAATAGGTGATTAGTATATTTATAGGTACAAAACTAAATTCAAAAGAAAGTTTCATGTGGCATCATAAACTATTGTTTGTATTTTGTTATATAATAACTTCGTTCTTAATAGCTTATCTTGTCTTAACATATCTTAACTTAGTTCGCTTAAAAATAATATGAAACTATTAAATTACTTGAGATTCTTTGATTGAATATATGTACCAGGTGATGTAATATTTATTTATATAATCGCATATTACAAACGTAAAGTTGAGATGTAGATTTTATCCATATTGTATTGAATATACGAATTCAATAGAGAACAATGCTTTCAAGCTTATATATATAATTTTAGATATGACTTAAGGACCTATTTCAATAGTTTTCGGAAGCACTCAATATAACACAATCATGAGGCCTAAACCCTGTTCAAACACAATTAAGCTAAGTATAATAATGAGCTGGCTGTTTTATATTTAACAGCTATTTAACAATCTAAATTGTAATATTGTAATTCATTTTAGTATAAAGTAAAGAAGACTACATATGCCCTCTGTTGGTAGATAATTCCTAAAGCTCGTTTCTGCTTGACATTTTCTTATTTATGAAAACTAGTGGCTAGAAACACTTTGAAAATGTTAATACAATATGTTGTATTTTCCATAAGTATCTTTATTTAATATTGGATGGAGACATGTTATATTTACATGTAGTTTTAGAAAGTGAAATTTCATGCAAATGAATATATTTCGGTTTTATCCGTTCAAGGTTCAATAAGTATTTGTTGCATAAGATCATTTACATCTCTCAATTTTGATCAATTTAGGACTTTCATGTCGACTATAATAGTGCCTGACTCTTAAATATATTCAGTGGAATTTAATTTCAAATTATTATTTTTTACTATAAGTTATCTAATAATGAGCTAAAAAGGAATTTTGTTAGTTGATTGAATGGTTGTTTTAGTAGTTATAATGAACTAATATTGTCTCATATTTTTATATTAACTAACTTATAGCTTCTCCAGATCTGTAAATCTAGCAGATATATCGGTTGATATAGTTTTACCTACGGCAAAATTGAAATTAATGAATTAATTAGATTGATTAGATTAGATTGTTCCTGGAATTAAAAAGAGTCAGAGGTAAACATTTGCCCTAGAGAAGCGTTGTTATAAAGCTGGATTGACTTTTGTATCAAAGTTGCTGATCAAAGTAGATCCATTTGTGAAATTTATTAGTGAGACTATTATTGGAGTATGTGATTAATAAATCTATTGAAAATTTACAATAAACCGTAACGTTTCAGAATTTGCAAATATATTTAAATATATAATAATTTACATGTGTGAATTATATATGCATATATTTCTTTATTGGTTAAAATTGAGGTCGTAACTTCTATAATAAAATTTGATCATTTGGTTGAGCTTCTTTTCATATAAAGTGCCATGGCGATTTATAATCGGTAACTGATATTTTTA
Source organism: Rhynchophorus ferrugineus (assembly GCF_030347505.1). Taxonomy (NCBI): domain Eukaryota; kingdom Metazoa; phylum Arthropoda; class Insecta; order Coleoptera; family Curculionidae; genus Rhynchophorus; species Rhynchophorus ferrugineus. The sequence continues at coordinate 52,900,498 of NW_027472580.1, forward strand.
ATGAATACTCTAATACCCAAAATAAATTTTATCGTATAAACTGTAATGCGTCAACAAGTTCACGTTATTAAATCACATTTAGATTTATAAAGAAATATTTGAATATATTAAAATATGAAACAATTTGAAACACAAATAAGTATAAATAAATAAGAAGTACATAAATCCAATACAATTCTTATTTTGCTAGTATATTCAAAATCCAGGAAAAATTAAATTTGCAAAAGGTGAATTTTAGTGTTGACTGAATTATTTGGCTATTTTAATATCACTTTCATGCCGGCTTGGTGGCGCAGTGGTAAAGGCGATGGGACGGTCCTCCTACTGTTGCGATAGCCGCGGTTTCGAATCCCGCTGGGGCATCCGCTGGGGCATGGTTGTAAATTTATGTTAGTGATTGTTTAAAATTTGCGAATGTTTTAGGCAAGAGTGTTAAATCCGACAAGGAAAATGATCCCAGTCATGCCAGTAACCAAGCTGGTTAAGACAGGATGTCTTCTGGGATGATTTCTAAAGTTGGTCATTCGCCAGTCGGTAGGCTTAATGCTGAGGACCGTGGTTCGGAGCCCACGTTAAACTTTAGGCCCAGTAAAAACATTTTGAAACTACATATTTTCATTCATTTGCAGTTATTAATTCACTAGACAAACTAAAATTATAAATATTAATGAAATATAATTTATGTTTATATTTAATTAATTGTTGCATCTAAGAGCGTACAATTAAATTTTACTGGACAAAATGACAAAATAGATTATTTAAAAGCATTGCCCTGTTTTCTAATTAAAACGTAAACAACGGCGTAAGCTCATTTTGGAGTAATTAATCTTCGGATTATAAAGTTCATATTAACGAATATTTGATCTTCCGTTTTTTGGGTATTAAATAACATTAAATTATATGATCCTTAGAATTATTTATTTATATTGGAACGACAAGATTTAATAAATATAAACGAAGATAATAAACGAAATAACCCGTTCGGTTTTATAAACAAAATATAGATAACATATTTATTATCGTTTTTTCTGTTAGAAAATTGTAATGGAATTGTAATTTTACTGGACTATGACTTTATGACCTTTGGTCACATTAAAAAACTATATATCTCTTATTTCAGTATATTTAACGACGGAAAAATTGAACTGCGATGCTTATGGCAGTAATCCACGAACTAAGGGAGTTTTTCAAGGCATGTATGCTTCTTAATAGGAATAGTTTATGGCTAAGAGTCTTTGAGTATCTTCAACCATACCTTCTGCGTTTTTTCAATACCACATATTTTAACACTAACTGATAATAACTGATAATGCTTGCAATTAAGTGGGAAAAGTAGAACTAGAAAAGAAGTCCAGAAAAATTTTTGGCCAGTCTGAGCGCTCACATACCAAGGGAGGAAATCATTTTATGTTTTACCTGGAAATATCTACCGAGGTAAAATATTCCAATCCGAAAACAGAATTATTAGACAGAAGCTGTTAATTTTAATGTTTTTGGAATTCCTAAAAAGTAAAAAAAGTTAGCAACATTTATACTATGGAAACTTCATTTTGAAAGCTAATACTGAGATTCTTCTAATTAGTACTTCAATTTAAGCAACTTATTTTTCATAGGATGTCGATTAATTTGAAAAATTGGACATTAATTGTCCTGATATGAGAGACAGCCAATATCTCAAGTCTAAAATTTCAATCCATCAATCATCCCACTTCAGTTATATAAATTGAAATAACTTATTTTATTCCCAAAATAACGAGGACATCCTTATTATTCATCAGTCTCCAAATTAAACGCTACGGTAATATAGGTGGTAATACAGGTTTCGACGGAATATCGATTACTCAGTTAAAAAAGCTCCCGCATAAGCAGCTCGCAGAACTGGCAAACATCATTAACTCCATCATGAGGCTGCAACACTTCCCGGCGACTTGGAAACACGCACATATAGCGGTTATACCCAAGAAAGGAGCAAAATCATCTCCATCTGATTATAGGCCTATCAGCTTTCTCAGCGCCATTTCGAAGCTTGCCGAGAGGGCAATACTCTACGCTCTCAACTCTTTCACAAAGGAAAACAACATCATTCCAGATGAACAATTCGGCTTTCGCGGTCACCACTCATCCGTCCATCAGGCTACCCGTCTGGCCGCACACATCCATCATGCTCCTGACCAACGTTAAAAGCTTGGAGCAGTTCTTCTGGACCTAACCAAAGCCTTCGACAAGGTCTGGCACGACGGATTGATCACAAAGTGCGTGCGGATAGGCCTCCCAGAAGACCTAACCGCTCTCATCAAGTCCTATCTCTCGGATAGATCTTTCCAGGTCAAGATCAGGCAATCACTTTCCAGTCGTAAACAAATCGATGCTGGCGTACCTCAAGGTTCCCCGTTGGCCCCAGCCTTATTTAACGTCTTTATTTCAGATCCGCCGAGAAAAGAGCACATTGACGTCGCGTTTTACGCTGACGACACTGCTTTCTTTACGGCCGCTAGGTTCGAAGTTACAATTGATGAACGTTTGCAGAATCATGCGGTCAAGTGGTTCAAATTCTAGAGGTTGCAAATCAACCCCCTGAAAACCCAGGCCATCATTTTCCATAAGAAGCGTTACGCACTGCGCGTTTCGCAACTTAAGATCGACACCGCAATAATTCCATGGCTGGATAACGTCACGTACCTAGGTCTTCACTTCGACCGGCGGTTCGGTTGGCATTTCCAAATCCAGAAAGCAATCCAAAAAGGTTCGGGGATAGCAAACCTGCTATCTTCTCTGATCTGCCCTTTTAGCAGACTTCCCATCTCCATCAAATGCTTATTTTACAAGATGTTAATTCGGTCCGTACTCCTCTACGGATCTAATGTCTACTTCAAGTTTGTTACACCCAACCAAGTCAAACGGCTTCAAGTTTTCCAAAATAAACTCCTCAGGAGAATATTAAACGCTCCATGGTTTATCAGAAATAATCAAATTCATAGGGAAACTGACACTCCAGAAATCAAGCACTTCATATCTCAATCATTCCACAAACAACAACTCAGCTCAAGTTCTTCTGAAAATGCGCTTGTTCGCGAGCTGGTCGACATGCTGGGAGCTTAGCACCGCGTTACCGCCAAGCTCCCCCCTTTTCCAGGCTGAAACGACCTCATCCGTCGCTACAGTCATAACTTTTGCCCCCATACAACAGTACCCAGTTGTGTGTTAACTCAGGTTTGCGAATCAATGGAATCGCCGGGCTCTCGTGCCCAATAACGGCTGCCCGATCAGCGGGTGCCATATCCCCAAATTTAATGCAGTAGCAGTAGTGATCCACAGGGGTCAACTGTGAAGCGGTTTCGGTTTAGTGTATTGGTAAGCCCAGAGGCAGTCCCACATAACCCGGTCCAATTTGTCATTCCAGGGCAAGTCCACCGCCTGGTTTTTTAGGCCAAAACAAAAAAAAGGTAATAGAGGTCCTCAAAAGCATTAAAAGGATAGAGGTACCTATTTACAAATTTTTTTAAACAAACGACTTATATGGATTGAGACCACTCTATTAAAGGAACTAGAGCTTGGTTAAAAAATTAAAACTATCTCTTCAACATTTTTGACAACCCCGGTTACAATAGACCTCTCTCTTCGTCCAATTGTCAGCAAAGTTTCAGGTCGAACTTACACGATATTGTTAAATACTCAACTAAATCTGTCCAACAACTAACGGGTAACGGTAACGCATATCAAACTAAAACGCCTGCTTATTTTATAAGTAAGACACGGGTCATCCAAACCAATCCAGAGGCCACTCTCATTAGTTTCGATATATTCTCCCTTCTTCTCCCTCTCTTTTACTAAAGATTCCATGAATAATACATTTTAAATATTAAAAAATGAGATAGAATACCTAATAACACAAAGTCTTCTCCCTTTTGGAGCACCGTCCTTCTTCCACATATCTTCATTTCCAAGATAAAGTCTAGAACATTCAGCAGCGCAATCATATCTTTATCTCCTAGCATAGACGATATCTTCATGGCCAATTTTGAGAACAGGGTACTAACTGGCATTACACCTTACCTTACAATGACCATTGTATTTTTTAGCTATGCTCTCAGGCTTACAAGAAGTCTATAGAGACAAATACCTTCAATCACCCTATCAGGCATCCTTGAGAATATCCTATAATCCTTAAGCAGTGTCCATTCTTAATTTATATAGCTTATTAACTTGCAGGCTTATGTTTGGAACTTTAGAGAATTAAATTAGCGATTTCAGATACAGTCTCCATTAGAACGGACACTGTTTGAGTTTTATAAATCATATAATAATTATAATTATAATATATTATAACATATTGTATAACTATATTATACAATCATATATAAGATCTATCAAATACGCAGTATGTTCAAAAAAGTGTTTGTGATATTCCTGTTGCTGCTTTCGTAATCCTGACACTGGCAAGGCAATAAATAAATAAACCTGGCCATAAGGACAGTCATATAACCCGTAATCATTATTTGCATATAGATAATTCAATATGAAAATATTGTATAAATATTATTTCAAGTTAATTGTAATTCTAAATATAATATTAAGCTTTAATGCTAAGTTATTTAGTAACGCATATTTAAAATATTTTATGTCAAGCTACTTTATGTTTTTTCGCAATATATATTTCATATATTTGATATTAAAATGGAATTCGCTATTTTGACATATATATTTGGGACACCGATAAAGTTTTATATAATATGTTATTAGGACATTAATGCATTTATAAGTGAAAATATAATTTTTATTGCCTGATATCTTAATCAAAACAACCATTAATTTCACCATGACAGAATAATAAAAATCAATTCCGATACGGCTATCTTTGCCAGCCCAGAAAAACTCTTTAAGCTTTATTATCTTTCCTGGCAAAATATTTTTCTATTTGGTCGGGAGATATTTATCTAAAAATTGCAGTTTTATTGCACGGGCCATAACTCTTTTGAACGCTGTTTTATTGCCGCCCATAAAAATCGTGTTCCGTAATAATTTTGCGACTCTTGCATCAATCAAAACAGATTTGAAGCTTATTGATGCTGTGTATCAGGCGGCAAAATTGGATTCGAAATTGTTCGAGTTACAAATATGCTATTCGTATTATTAAATAAAAATAACAACAGATCCGCGATTAAATAATTAGCTTCCTTTCAATAGCGGCTAATTTAATTCATGCGGTTGTTTTGTATTGGGTTTTTATACTAATACGTTAATAATTTGTATGCAGAATATTGAATATAATTCATTACGAGGAATTAATTATTATTAAATATTACATTTGGGTAGATACTATGACAACATTTTAATATAATACTACGTTAATCAATAATATTTGTCGTTAGAAATTGGTTTTCATGTAAAAGAACCTGATTTTGACACCTGTTTTTTATCGTAGCCTTTTATCGTTTCAGTAGCTAAGATCATTTTAAAATTATAATCGAATGCAAAACAAAGATGCATAGAAGACGATCTCCCATATATAAGATTGTAAAATATATAAGCAAATTGAGCTTTGAAATCCTATTGACTTTTTAATCCTTCAAAACAAGCAACATTTGATCTTACAAGGTCCTGTTGAGGATGGTCTAGAAAACTAATTAAATTTAAAATTATCAACAGTTTCTGACATAAAATATGATGAGAATTAGATGAAGATATGCTTCATTCACTAAATAATTAAATGAGATTTCCTGAGATCCTTAAATAGCATTTAAATTACATAATATAATAACAATACTTTTATAATAAAGAGATGCGTAAAAATTATTGTTTGATCTTGTTCTTGGTGTTGCAATACCTGAAGTTTAAAGGCACATATTTTCCTGTTTAAAAGCAATCTGTAGAGAAATATGTTATAGATTTCAGTTTCCAAACTTATCAATTTACTTATTCTATTAGAAGATATTCTAAAATAATATAAGTGTTATGTAAATAAACACATGGTATGTATTTCAAATATATACAGCTGTGGTAATGAACAACTTACAATTCTATAGCTATCCAATTTGAAAGCAAATAACAAACCTTCCGGTATTTACATAGGAGCTCATAAGAGATTCCTTTAAGTTTATTATAGTTTACTTTTATAACTCATTTGTGGGCCAAATCGGGAAATTTTGGAACATGAAGTACTCTATTTGAACCTTCGTGTCCTCGAACAGGACACGCTTGTATCATTTATAAATTTAAAAACATTATTTGTACCTTGAATGCTATACAAGTAACTTCGTAACAACATATTTAGAAAAACATAAAAAATAGCATATAAAAATAATCTATAGTCTATCCGACGTAGTAGTGAAGTTTATCTATTGATCTCTTTTTTAAACCGCCCATGGTATACCCTAGTGGCTTAATTCACCTAATGAATAATTGTACATCCAAGTAATGTATTTTATTTTCATTAGATAACATATCTACCTATTTATGTTGAGTTCTTGTTTCGTCGCTGTGATTAATGCATTCGCTCCAATGCATTTGCCATATCTGCAAAACAGTTAGTATTTATTATTTCCTTGTACATTTTAACCAAATGCTCATACATATTCTGAACAATTACACACATATATTTGCACATAAATCCTTAACACTCTCACACACTGTCACTTTCTAAGCCACTACTCAAGTCAACAACTAAGCAGTTAATTTCCAATCTAACACTAGTTCACAATTCTACCAGTTGTCAATGTCTTCTTTTGTGTGTTTGATGGAGTTCATCCAAAGCGAGGGGTGTTATTGTAGAGAGTGTTATTGCTTTATATATATATTAATATCCAAACAGTTCTTGCTTTTTTATTTTTCTCGACCTGCTTATGTACGGTAGTAACTTTTTGTCACATCTTCTTCTTCTTCCCTTACTTTAACTTACTTAACCCACATTATTCTTTGTGATCATATTATTCAGCCATCTGATCTTCTGTGTATCTTTTCTCAGGCCTATTTTTAAAAAACTAAATTATAATTGAAGGCTGATTTGTTTATACGTTCGAACTTATCAGCCCGCATTGTATATCTTTTTAACTGGAATAAAATGAGAAGAAAAATGTCGGATATTAAAACGAATTTACAAACTGCAATATATGACTGTAATGACGTGGTTCACTGCTACTTTGGATAGACTATAATAGTTGTTCTTTTATAACTCTAGCCCTTTGGAGCTTAAGACTAACAGTGGAAATAGTTGGGGTTGATAAATGATAAATAAATAAATAAATTATTTGACTTGGCGTTCTGGGTCTCTTTATTTTGTGTCAACGTGGGACTGTAAATTGACAATCAGATGATCGACATGAATAGTAGCGTCATCTGCTATTAAAGATAGAATATACTGGACAACCTAGAATGACCTTTGCGAAATCAAAATAAAGCATTTAAAATTTATCAAATATATAATGCATATAAAAATTCCTAATAAATTAACTTTATATTTAACCCCAATATATCTTATTTATTTTAGAAGAATATATGTGATATCCATTATAATATGGTTTTTACACTTAAAGAATTTCCATCTCACTAGAAAGCTCTATTTAAAAATTGTATGTTGTTATTTCGAAAAGTGTATATATCGGCTAGTATATATATCTACATAAAATGTAATGGATGCAGGATCTGAAAGTAAACGACTGAAAACCTTTATTGACTCTTTAGCTGTAGCTAGAGAAGAATCTACCTTTGTAGATTACCTCATTAAAGATACATTGTATCAACCTAGAAAAATAATTGTTAGAGTAAGTAAGAATATATGCATCTTCGTATGGTTTTCATTGCATATTGACTACATTTTTTGATTACATTATTTAGGTTTACTTTTTTTTTCTAAATATAAGAATATGATTTGTATCTAAAATATATTATCTATGCTGCTGTTGCGATAGTCACCGGTTCGAATACTGCAGGCGCATTATCTTAAATTTATATTTGTGATTATTTAACATTTGCGATTGTCCTTAGGCAAGTGCGCAAGATCCGACAAGTAAAATGATCTCTGCCACGCCAGTAACCAGGCTGCGTAAGACCGGATGTCTTTTGGGATGATCTCCAAAGTTGGTTTCTCGACAGTCGATAGGTATAATGCTGAGGACTGTGGTTCGGAGCCTACGTTAAGCAGTAGGACCAGACCACAAAAACCCTATTTGAAAAAAGGGAGACTTTAAAATATACACAAAAAACTAGAAAATATATGCCAGATCGATAATATATTTTATAAACCTGTGATTTTAATTATTCAGATTTATTAAAAATAAAAACAGTATATTTGGTGAACTGAAGAATAAAACTAATTGCTTAGAATGTAATTTAAAATTATTATTACATATGGAATATTTGAAATATTCATAGTGTCTATATATAAAAGAATTAAACTTTTATTAGACATGAAACATCTTCTGTCGTCTTATTCCAGCACAATCCCCTTACCCAGATCATTTTTTAAAGACCTCCATTCTGCACGGGATTAAGCCGCATAAGGCGATAATTCCCGGAAAAAACATTAAGCCATATATAAGAAGTGGAAAGATCAATAGAAATGGCAGGAAGGCAAGAAATTGATGCCGAATCTGCCTGTAATGGCTCTTTTAAGTTCTACTGGCTGGAGCTCGCAGCAGGATTTATTAACTTAAGTCCTAACACAAAATGATATCGACGAAGAAAAAAAAAACGACGAAATATAACCTTAACGTACTTTTTTTGATGTGGCTCGGATGTAATTTTCTTTCTGATATTGGAGAAAAGTCAGAAGAGACTAAAGGAAAATATTTCATAAAAATGTTTTTCTCTATCCCTGCGCCACGACAAATTTCGGTTGGTTCAATTACGGGCAACGCGCTTGTTTTTTGCTGTATGCTCTCTGGAGATCTAATTTGCTTCGGAATTAGCAGGTGACTTTTAAGTTAAATAGCTTTATTTGAATAAAAAGCTGCTTTAAATTGGTAGGGGGTAACAAAATAATATTCATAAAAACCTTCGTTAAAGAAAGTTTGTTTTATAGAGAAATATTAAGTTATACGTAGTGTTATTACATTTTTCCTGGTGTGACTTAAGATTAGATCCACGTTTACGTTATTTTTTTTTAATTCTACGGTAAAATCACATCTCACTTCCTAATTCTTATTACATAGTACTAATTATACTTTGTGTTTAGCGGTTGATTCAAAACAACATCTGAAGGAAGATTATTATTAGGCAAAGGAAATTGGAAAAATTGTGACGTAGAGACAACTTATCTTTAATATTAGATATAAACACGAAAAGTAACTAGTCGCCATAGGCAATAATTCTTGTCCAGAATTTTAACTTCGCAAAACATAGTAAGCAATTTTACTAATTAATTTTACCGTCGAGTCGAACTGTCAAAGCAGAATATTATTTGAGTGCTTGGTGTTGTATTTATTATTACGACAATGCACACATCATTCGTCTTTGAATATTGGATTCAAGTAGCATTACATCTGGAAGGCTTCTTTTATATATTCAGGTATGCTTTCAAATTTAATATCTGTTAAGTCGCTCGATTTTTTTACACTTTTAGATAAAAGTAGTTGGCAATCTAGCGAGTTAAATCGTTTATTTACTGATTCAGAAGTCTATAGAATAAAATAATAAAAATTAAAATAGCTCTTTCTAAATAAGCCAAAATATATTTATATTGTAAGTATTTTTTCATTGATATTACTAGCTCATATCTTATTTTATAAATTGAAACACTTCATATATAATATTACCTTTTGGTTATAAGAAATTGTGAGTCAATGACAGAGCAAGGGAAATAAACCTACACAAAACAAAACATAAGACTCTATCGCCATTATTTTGCGGTATTAAGTCAAATCGTCCTAATCAGCATTATAGTTTCCGCGGTGATTTCGAACTACAATGGCCGTATTAGACTGTGATATACGCAAAGGTTTTAAAGATCGCGTTTTGATTTGGTTTTTGAGTGGAATTATTATTTTTTAACCAAATATACCCTTTATATATTGATTCTTTGATCTGGATATGTAAGGGTAATATTTTGTTATAGAGATATATAAAGATATATAAAGAATATATAGATATATAAAGAGCAAAACTATTCGGGTTTATATAAGATTCATAATTTTGCTGTATAGTTGATCTTAATTTATTCTTCTTTTATTATTACGTACACAAGTCTTCATATTATAGAATTTTATATCAATAATTCATATTTTATTTTAAATTGACTCTGAAAATCGCGTTTCACAAGAGCTTTGCTTTGATATTTAGTGTTCTTTTACACTCACGTGTTATGTTACGTGTTATTCTAAAACACTCTAACTTATTTTAAAGTCTTTCCTAACTTATTCTAAAGACTATTCTAACTTATTCTATGTGTCTATTAATCATTTCGTATGGATCACTTTAGTAGGTAATCTGCTGTACAATTTATAATCTAAATCTTATTCTAGATACTACTCCAACTGATTTTAGAGTCTATCCTAACTTATTCTAAAGACTACTCTTCTAACTTATTCTATGTGTCTATTAATCAGTTCGTATGGATCACTTTAGTAGGTAATCTGCTGTACAATTTATAATCTAAATCTTATTCTAGATACTACTCCAACTGATTTTAGAGTCTATCCTAACTTATTCTAAAGACTACTCTTCTAATTTATTCTATGTGTCTATTAATCTTCTTTTACAAACCAATAAAAATTTGATTCTCTATATTTATATCATTTCAGCATTAATTCGAAATATCTAGAGTATTGTGTTCTCATTGATGTAATTAAAATTGCATATCCGTCATAGCAGTAATTTAATATTCAAGTCCGAAATTAGGTGTTATTTCAAATTTATTTAGATGTAAATTTCAGGTAGGGTCTTTTGACAAATAAAGATTAGGAAGAACTCTTGGAGTTTCTGCTGTGTTAACATTTATTGTGGATTATATATACACCATTTTTCCGTTTTTTGAATTAATAAAATAGCTCTGTAAACAAAACCATTTGATGTTATGTTGCAGATTGTATATGTTTTATATTATTAAAAAATGATGCCGTTCGAAATCTATTGTTCACAATATTAGCCAAAATTATACCAGTAATTAATATATTAATCATGCAGATATTTCAATTGCCAAGTTTTCTTATATAATATTAGCTGACCCGGCAGACTTCGTTTTGCCTCAATCGATAAATAAAAGAAGTAATAATCCGTAAATAATAAGAAAAATGCTCGGTATGAATGAATTTTTATTATTATTCTCGATTAATTACACATGATGTTTCATACTTAAAAAAAGAGTTTTCCTGAAATACTGGCTATTTATAAGGTTTCAATTAGATATTTATAGACACACACAGTTATGATACAGTGTGTTAATCAATTTAAAGCTTTCTCATAATCGATATTTTTTGTTTTCTTTTGTGGTGCTTAAATAAACAAAGATGACGGATTTCCGACGCGCGAACTCGCGATTTATAATTGTCCATGTGCGAAACAGGTAAACTCCAAGTTGATTCCGCAAACTTCCAACGACTGACCTTGAGATTTATTTATGGTCATCGCAAAGGCCAGACGTACTGGAAATTGTAAACGTTTAAAATCTAATGGTAAATCCGTCGGAATCATCGGTATACGCGGGATAAAGACATCCTCTCCTTTATATTTTCACTATATGATTGTTTCCTCAATGACGTTATTAATAATCTTTTTCACAGCCAGTCTTGTTCCATTGTACAGTCGAGGTAGATTAACGTTACGCAGCATGATTACAACTGATCCTACTTTTAACTTCAAACTGTGAGGTGGTAATCCAGAAAACTCTAGTGAATTTAAAAACTCCGTGGAATAGTCGACTGCGTCGTGCTGGTGCCATTTGATTACAAGGAATCCAACTCTCCCGGAAGAAAATTCTGAATAGTCGCACTGAGATCTTCGGCAATCTCGAATCCGCGACTTTGTTCCTCCTGACCATTTTCTAAATGGACTGCCAAATAGACTACTGTAGGGTGTCCTTCATGGATCGCAAATGAAATGATACGTCAAATTGCTTCGTTGCTACTTATATAGCGACCCATCTGGTACTGTGATATTTTGTTATTTGCATTGCTTACAGCGAAGACGGCTATATCGCTACCTTTGTTAACATATTTACATATGTACTTTATCAACCTTACAGAGTTACAATATTCCACACTGATGTAAGTCTCAAAAGCTTTGGATAATATTGGCGAATATGACACGATCCAACGATTGTCTACATCAACATTTTGTCCTTTTACCTTCACAACTATCGATCACCCATTGTCCGCAAATGATTGCCGACAATACAATATGTATCCATCATTGCCCGTTATGGTTTCAGCAATCAGGTCTCTTGGATATCACTTGAAGCACTTGCCGTCAACCACACAAAGTGAATTGTAGTTGAAAACTCCGCAAGGTCCATGTATCATGGGTTTGGTAACTACTGCATGCAATTTTGGGTCAACTGTGGAAAAGTAGCCATGAAATTGTCCTGTAAATATGTGTAGCGTCAAATGATGTCATCTGGAAACAGCAATGTTATATTTCTGAATGTTGGCCAAGAAGTGCTTAGAATTATTATAATTCACAGAAATTAAAAAGCGTAAAGGATCTGGTGGTGGGACCAATTGTGGCAATTTTACTTTGCCTCGAGCACAATATAATCCAGTAGATTCACCGCTGTGATTTAACGCCTTGTAATATTTACAAATTATTATAATTTCCCCAATTGCTACCGATTTATCGGCACAATAATCTATTACCGCATCATAGTGGAATGCAGCTCGTTCCAGTATCACAGGAGCACTGTGTCTGCGGAATAGCTTAATTTCATTATGTCGTGCTCGCTGTTGTTGTGTTTGATCTGCACTAACTCGTTTCATTCGAAGCCTATCTATTTCATTGTCATTATCTAAAGAACGCAATTCTGACATAACACTAGGACTATTTTCTTGATCTGTCTCTCTTTGGTCATCTGTGCGGTAGCTCTTCCCACATTTGATTGACTGCGACGACCTAACTCAGGTCGTTTTCTCCTCGGCATCGTAAATTGTAATTAACAAAAGTGAGAAAAGTTCTCGCACATTTAGCAGTAAAGTAAATTGTAATTAATCAAAGTGAGAAAAGTTCTCGCACCGTGTCACTATAACAAAAAATCAACAAAAAAAGAGCACATAATTGGAAATGTCACTATCACAAAGGATCATCGAAGTTAAGAAATTTCTCGCGCACGTAGATTGTCGGATGCCATCCTCCACATCAAAGAAAAAACAAAAATGTTGTTTTTATTTAATTTCGCGCATTTTCATATTTATTCACCTTCTAAACCTTTCCTAGACTTCCACAAATAATTCAAGACCAAAATTATCCAAATCTGTCAATTTTATATATATACATTTTCTTAATCAATATAAACTATGCTGATGTTATATCTAGTATTTTTAATCAAAAAAAAGTTACAGTTAAGTATTTTTAACAAAGTTTTGTTATAGAAATTTTTATTTAGTATTTCTTTCGGTAGACAATTACTTATGTAATAACCTGATTTTTAATTCTTAGCTTCACTCGTTGATAATTAACAAGTCAAATCATATTAAACTTATAAAATTGGTTGATATAAAATTGGTGTAATATTATAATATTTTAGTAAAGTATTAACATCTAATAAAATGATGTTGGTATTTAAAATTTTTTTTCTATATATTATAATCAATATGACAAATGTCTTTCTTAATTATAATTTAAAATCAAAATATATTTAATTATATTTTATATTACTAATACAATTTTATTCGTGAAAAATAATTAAATAAAATTCGTAGTTCGTTAAATACAGTTCGTAATTTTAAAATCACAAAATTACACAAAGTTTCCAAATTATTGTTGTTTGTATAATGATATTAACAAATTATTTCAATTAATATTTTTTCTGTAATATCCATATATATTTCATTTTAATACATTTTAAAATATTATGAGTTTAAAATCTAAAACCGTAATGAAATTTTGCAAATTATACTTTTATAATGGTAGTAATACTAATTATCATAATCAAAATGATTAAAATTACATTATTATTGACCTTAAATTGCATTTTCACCCCTGCTAATTGAATTTGCAATTAAAAAAATAGCTTATACGCCGAGTAAGATCACATATTCACTCTGGTGCATTTTAAAGTTATAAATTATTATTATCATAAGGTGCTATCGGCCGTTTTCAGCCAGAACCTGACTTGAAAACCGAGTTCTACTGCGTTTATTTTATGAAAAAATGTGATCTATGACTGGAAAATATTTAGTGGTTTACTAATGCTCGGTTTGCTAAATTTTTCATAAAGTGTAGTGTTTTTTGTTTTTAATTGTATTAACTCAATTATCCATGAGTAAGGAAAACTATAAAAAACCACTATCCTTCAATATAATTTAAAAAAAAATTCTTTTTATGTATGTGTAACTGCATAATACCATATGTAATCGATAGTAGTTAATCCATTATCTTGATTTAGTCCTATACTAGATAACATCATCTTTATATTATTTAATTACTATTGTATTATTTAATAAATTTATATACTGTTATTTATAAACATAACAAATTCTAGATTGTAGTAGTAGCCGAGGTGATGCGATAGTTTGACTTGTAAATCAATGGTATCTTTTTCCTCACTATTTGGGAATTATCAACTTTTTACCGCTAAACATCGTACGTCACAGAAAACTTAGTATTTTACCTTAGTAAGCAATGAAAACGTTGTGTTGAAATGGCGCAAAAATGGAAATTTCAGTCAATTCATCTATTAGATATTTTTACTCTTTTCGGATGCCAATGTATATAAACGTCTGGAAACAAATCGTTGAAACCGTAACTGAGAATTGAGATGCGACTGAACACCAGTTTCGCCATAGGATTACGAAAGCTTCAAACAAATGTAATGAATCTGCAAAATGAAATTTTGAACATTAAATGATTAGCGACTACATATGCCGGAGAAATTAATGACACTAAATGGAAAAATGTTATTTTAGATATAGATATATTAAAATTATATATTAAATCATTAGTTTAAATAGAAGAATAAATCAGTTTCAAGTCGAAAACCTACATCTACAAAAACTTGTCATTAATATAATTATAATAATTCAATATAATTTACTAAACAGTTCGTTTGTTTTTATAAAGATCGGAGAAATGGGAAATAAAATGATCAAATATAATATTTTTGACCATATATTATTGAAATAACACCCTGAAAATTGAACTACTCAGATCTATGCATCATTTAAATAACTATTTAAGTTAAGACTTTGAAGGATATCTTCTATATCTATATCTTCTATATATTAATCGGTTTAGCGAAAAGTTTGCCTCCGTTTTTGTGGAATGCTGGGGTAACTGAAGACGTGAACTTTGGCACGGTTAAACCTTATATCCAGAAAGGATTTCTAGTGCCAAAAATAGCTACACAAACGTGTAATTTTTAAAAACAAAATCTGGCAACGTACTTCAAAATGCCAGCTAGAAATTTTGAATCTGAAGACAAATACCTACATTTTACACTTAAAATGATTTGAAAATGGAAAGTGAGTGTTTTAAAACAAAACTTAAGTTATTTAGTTTCAAGCAGTGCTATTTAAAGATTTGTTGATATTTTCTGTAATTTCCGTATTGTTGGAACTATTGAACAGTTATGACAAGATAAAAAACGATTAAGAATAGTATGATAACGTAAAGATATACTTTAGCCATGAAAGAAAAACCTGACATATGCGATAATTTCATTCCAACATAGGTTACCAAAATTCGAAAGTAACAACAATCGTCTGTCGTTTTCGTTTAAGTTATTTAGTATTTTGAAATCATCTTATGATTTAGTTTGATGTCTGGTGAACAGAGAACAACTAAGAAATACTTTTCTTGCTTAATAACTTATAGTAATTCATATGGTTCTGCAGACATGACACACCATTGTACTAGAGGTAATTCTAAAGGCTACAAAATTTAGAGAAAAATTTTAGTGATCTTATCTTCTGATTTATTTTAGGTTTCTTTAGTAAATTCATTTCTTAACAAAGCAGTAACTGAATATTGCAAGTAACAAATACGTTAATCACATTACATCAATCACACGAGCATCAACATTTAAAATGAATATTGAAAATAATATTAAAAATTATAAAATAGATTCGTAGAATTTAAATTCCTAATTTGCTGATAACTTGTTTTTCCCACGTGGGATGTAAGATAAGGTAGGAAGCAGTAGATAAACGACACCCATAGATAGCAAATTAAAGATGAGTTATTTGTAAGCATGAGATCAACGAGTGGAATAAATAAGCAAAGAAAGATACAATTTTATTTGAAAATTTAGATAAAGAAATTAAGCCTGGTGATGAGATATAATATAAGATATAGAGTATGTGAATAAATAAATGAAGTAATGAAAATATGCAGCTGTTCAAATGATGAAACTCGTAATTTGTATAGATGGAGCACATAGAACAAATAGAAGAAATAGAAGAATAGAAGAAATTATAATATTATAAATTGGTGGATGTAGGTATATGATATGTTATTATTTAATTGATATTTTGATTATTTACTTTTTAGACATATATTTCGAAAGCTCAATGGTTAATGCATTGAGTGTAAAATACTTTTCTTTGAAATACATTTCTAAATTGTAAAAAATAAAATATCTAATCGTAGACGTTAATGTTTTAATATACATCCTAAAGTCAAATATCAATTTCAAATTTATTTTATTGATATATTCTTTGTTTTAATGTACACATATATATTACTTCATTTATTATTCCATACTTATGTTTATATCATTAAAGTAAAGAAAGATCATGTATTTTATCATGATTATATTTGAAGCTCTTAAGTTGTCTGAAAATGATCTTACTTATGATCTTGTTGATTATTGAAACTTAATTTAAATTAATTTTAATTAAATGCCATTAAAACATGGTTAGTTATTAGTTAGTTAGATATGTTAATTCTTCAAGCAGTTATTTTAATATCTTTTAATATACCGACATTTATTATTTTAATTAATATTATTTATCAAATATATTTTATATTGCAAATACTGTAAAAACAAGTTTTACAAATATATCAATATAATTTACTTAATAATTAAACATATAAGAAATTATTAGATACCATAATTTATGCTACCAGATGAGTATTATAAAATCATTGCAATAATTTTAAACTCCCTAGAAACAAGAAATTAATTTAAACTTTAACGGCCAGAGAATGTCTTGGGTAAAATTCAGCTTAATGGCGACACCTTTAAAGCATTTGCACATTTCCCAACAGAATTCGAATGGCTGGATTTTAGAATCAATACGAAAATTGTAAGTCCAAGTCGAATGATTAAATTTAACGCTAGATAACAATGGCATAAAAGCTGAACGATTTTTTCAATCGCTCATTATTTTGACTTGAGATTTAGTAATTCTCGTAAAAGGGATTGCATTTTTGGAGATTGTTTTTGCGAAAAAACAAACTGAAAGCAATTACTGAAAATTGTGCCTGAAATAGTCGCATTATCATACAGTCTGTAACTCGTAAAATACTATTGACTAATAATTTATAACATTAATATCGCCATTTTAAATTTCATTTTACATTCGTTGTTCTTAAATAGCATGAGTTATGCTAATATTGAATACTGAATGTTGGACCATTCCGAATTGAATTGAAGGGTTCGGGTTATCACGAACAGACTGAAAGCTATCTATCATTCTCTAGTTCGATCTTGCTTGCTTTGGGTATCATTTAATTGCGATAACCTTAAATATAGCAGAATTTTTGTACTTTATACTCCCACAGGGGTAACTGAATTCACAAGAGCCAGGCTAGCAATTGCATACCAACCGCGCTTCTTCGAAGTATTACGTTCACGATATAGGATAAACAAATATAAATTTCATTTGATGACCTTGAGATATATGAAGACATCATTTACAGTAATTACTGTTAATTTATCTTCCCTAAAAAGCTTTTCGTTTATCGTTTAAGTTTAGCGTTTGTCTGTGCAAAAATATATATGTAATGTAAAAAGTATATCTACGAATTATCTGGTATTGTGATTTGCCAATTTACAACCCTGCTCTATTGTTTTGCTTTATTAAAGTGACATCCATGTTTATATAGTCTCGTTTCTATGTTTTATAGGTATAATAGCACATTCACATTAATTTGTAGTTAAAATTGTGTTTATTGTAGCTACCTAGACTATAACGTAAATTGATTTTGGCAAAAACATGTTGTCGTTTCAACTTACCGCGCTATTTTCAAAAAACGTAAAAAAACTGGGAAACGTTCATGTTATTTTATATGTATATCTAATATACCATATCTATATAATCTAAATATATTACACTGTGTGAAACAATTTTTCTACCATAAATTACTTTACGTATTTTGTGTCAAATATGTCACATTCCTTAGTAATAGTGTAAATAGTATTTACTCTTAAAAGCTGTATTACTCGACAATGGAGTCTTTAAAAGAAAGGTTTGAAAACACAAAAACAATTTTAGCCGAAATTAAATACGAAAAATACAAATAGAAAGTTTTCGCTGAATTAAATAAAAGTTATTGCTATATTGTTTGGACTACGAACATCTACAAGTTTTTACTAAATATTGTTTTTTTTATTTGTTCGTGGGACAGTAGAGACACAAAAAAACAGTATGATCTTTCAGATTGGCTAAAAGGAACTAACTTTGTTTGTGGTAAATCTAGCGTTAAATATGAACCTATTATTCCACAAGAAAATGTGATTCTTCTACACTCAGATATAAAACTTGATTTAATGGAAAATGTTGCAAAGTCCGTGGATAAAAAATGTGCGGGATTATTGTATCTGAAAACTGTGTTCTCTAAATTAAGTGATACTGAATTAAAAGAAGGAGTTTTTGTTGACACACAAATAAGAACACTTATAATAAACAATCAACTCGATCTTACCGCCGAAGAGTTAGCGGGTAATCCTTAAATAATATTTTTCATGGAGTTTTAGGCAATTTTAATGCCGAAAATGCCGTTTTTAGTAAATAATTCCCATTTCGATTTTGTCCTCCCTAATCTTGGTATGGTGAGTGGCTAACAAGGTGAACGCTGTCACCAGGATATAAAACAGATAGTGTAATCAACGAAGATGAAATGCTAAACTATTAGTAGAATATTGCTGGTTTGTAACTAAAGAGGATTTTACCGTTCACAAGAAGAAAAGTTAATTAATTTCATAATTTTTTTCCACCACTTAAACCTGAGCTATTTTGATTACCTGTGTTTTGTAGATATATATTACAATTTTTTTTATAAAATTAAGAACATAAATAAACAAATACGATTTAAAATTCTCACACTGTCTTTATTTATTTATAGTACTTCAATTTATCATAACGTTAAAATGGTACGTATTACAAAAAAATCTGTTTAAGGCTTTGGGTTCAGCAGGTACAATTTGATAAAAAAGCCATTTTATTTAATATTAGGGAAAAAATTGTCGCACGGTACTTTCGAAAACTGATATTACGGTGTTCTAACTGAAATAGCAAGATGGAGAAGACAGGATATAGACGATGTAGATTGCGGCCATAAATATAAAGTAACTTTTCGAATTTTCTGAAAAAAAAAATCGAAATAGCTCCATGGCAACAGAAACTGCGTAAAGCTAAAATATAATGTTCGAAAAATTCTTTCAAATTAACCAAGCGTCTTATTTTAAGCCATTAATCGCGTAATACAAAGAGACATATTTCTCATCGAGTGTAAAATGTTAGAAAATACAGAAAAAAGCCTCATTGTCAAAAATTAATTAATACAACCATTACGAAAACATTTATAAAAGGTATAATAAATAATTTCTTTTCCATAGACAAGCCTATGAGTGACTCTTTAAATTGAAATTAATAGGAAAATATAAACCATAAAAACAAAAAAAAGAAAATATTACCCTAATATAACAGCTGTAGTATATAAAACTATACATTAAATGTCTAAAAGTGTGATTGTTTCCATAATTGACAATAAAAGTATAAAATTACCTTGTTACTCCAATGTCGGATTTAAGTTAGATAATTAACTGTAGATGTGCTGTTAACACAAAATGACTTGTATTATGCAATCAATAATAAGTATTTTTGAAACAAGAAATAAAATAAATTCCTACAAGAAAATAACAGAATATTTGGACAGTTTGTAGTGGACAACTACATACATTTTATGTCACGACGTAACATATGCTAACACATGGAGAACGCTGGTATTTCACCAGCATTTGCTTCGCATGTGAACATAACCTTAGGTGATAGTTACATTTGTCATGGTTGTTTGAAAATAACAAAGGCTCATAACAAAGGTTGCATATAAAATAAGTTTTTAATTAAATAAATTATTAATTTAGAATCTGACAATTTCAATAAAGACCTTTACATATTATTTTGATTTATTATATAAAATAGTGATATTTTATGAGGATTAAGACACTTTAAGGATTAAGAATGTATTTATTATTTAGTATTTAACTGATTGAAATATTTTAGTCCAAATATGATAAGTTATTTCTTTTACAATATTTAGTAAGTGTTATAATATATTAATGAATTATGATTTATACCGTTTAAAAATATATTAAAATAATTTTATTATTTGTTATATCATAATTATTAGTTATAACTCTTACCCTTTCGCTATTATTTATTTTTATGTATATATATATATATATATATATATATATATATATATATATATATAAATATTAAAACATTTTATTCAGTCAACGCTTATTAGGCGTTCATTAAAATCTGATAATCTCGAACCGATGTATATTTAAAACATGTCATTTACGTCGTAATTAAATCATTGCCCCTTTGAACAACATATACATATATATATATATATATATATATATATATATATATATATATATATATATACAAGCATAAACAGAAGGATGCATAAACCCGGCAACAGTGCCGGAAATGAGGAAACGAAATAATACGAACTATATATGTATTAATGTAAGACCAGAAGTTCAGACAACTGGTCTTACCCAGCCTGGTTAATGATGTGACTGGGATGGTTATTCCTTGCTATTTTCCACTGTTGCCTATAAAGACATTTAAAATTCCTATTATAAACATAAAGTTCATCCATGCCCCAGAAGGATTCGAACCCGCATCTTGTCGCTTTAACCACTGCATCACCAAGCCAGCGACTATTTGTATTGCTGAAAGCATAAGATAATTAACAAATAAAATAGATTCGATTACATTGAAGTATATTCAGTGCCTTCATTGTAAAGTCCATTTATTGTTAAAAAGATGACAGAATGTTAGGTATAGATAACGTTTATTTATATTTAAAATAATATAATGTTAAGTATTGTGAATTAAAGTAAATAATCTGTAGTTGCAATACAAATAATGGCTAATATTTATTATTGAAAAAGTTGAAATAATAAGTAAAAGATATCCAGAAAAAGAACCATATCACTATGAATAAATCTTCGATAGTCCGAATACGGTGAAAAAGAGAATAACTAGTGCATAATTCAACAAAAGAGCGACATCTTTAGAGCGTTTGCACATTTACCAATAGAATTCGTACCGTCGGATTGTAGAATCAATGCCGACCGGGTTGGATGATTAAACTTAACGCCACGTAACAATGGTAAAAGAACCGATCGTTTTTCTTTTTTTTTGAACGGTCGTTATTTCGACTTAAAATTTAGTAGATCCGGTAAATGTGATTGAATTTTTGTCGATTCATTTTACGAAGGTGAGAGACTGAAAATTGGAAGCAATTACGTAAAACGTGAGGGTCATTGTTTTATCTGCACGTTTTATCACATCAAGAGGGTAAATGATGTTTTATATGTATACGTGATAGGTGGAAATGCATTAAGACCAATTAAATATAATCTATAGTGTCTATTATTATAACTATTTATTAATATATTGGTATTATACGACAAAATGATATATTACCGATTATTAATTAAAATATATTTTCTCCCTCTTTACACATATGACTTATGTGCACTATTTAATGTGGGCTCTGAAGAATATCCTACAACCCCCCCCTATTGTTGGATATTACATAGGGCATACATAATTAGGTACATGCGTGTATTTTAATAATTTTTTACTTTAAAATTACTTTTGTTGAGAAAAATTGGTGCAGTATATATTAATAGAATATGTCTTTTATATTTTTCTGCAATTATATTCCTTCCTAAAAAAAGAAGAGTCGATTGTGGGACTTGTTTTGGCAACGATCCAATTATCGATTTATTTTCACTCTTCTTCTAGTATTTCAAAATTATGTGCCAGCCCAGCCATTCTGCATCGATCTGAACAAATGGTCATCAGATTGTTCCAAGGCTGCATCCTTGTGTATCTCATTCATAACCATTGGAGCACACCTTTGCGTCAATTGATGTTTGACTTCAATAATATGTTATAATTCACTATGGGCGGTCTCTTTTGCAATAGTAAGTTTAATTGACGTCGATAGACCTTCACAGTTTTATTTAATTTTAATAATGCTTAATACACTACAACTTGCTAATTCTACCATATACACAGCGTTACTTGGTGCCCATGAATATTCGGCTTCGATGGCTATATAGAGAGCCATTCCTCTGGATTCACCTATGATATTTTTGCATGTAATTGTCGTAATGGATTCAATTTTCATTACTAGTCCCAATGCATTATAGAAAGCTTTTTTATTTGGCTTAGCAAGTAATTTTTGCGATCTTCAATTTCGATATTTTCCATCCGATGTAAATATCTGAAAATAGTTAAGCTATAGTATATTTGAAAGAGCAATGAAATCAGGTGACCTGAATTATTTTGGCTATGACGTATAACAAAATTATAATCTAAACAATATAATTAAACTTCTTTAAAGGTAAAATTATGATATTAAATTAAAAACTATTGTTATGAACTATAATTTATTTTAACATTACATATATTGGCAAAGTACTTAAGACTACAATTAGTTATACATTTGAAATAGTTTGTAGGTTAGGTTTATGTTTTGTTATATTTACATTAAATTTTTCCATACCACCTAAGAGTTAGAGTTCCAGGCGCGTTTTTTATGTAGTTGTGTCCTCTGGAGGCATAATCCGCCTAATTAACAATTATATATCCAAGTAATATGTTTTACTTTCATTAGAGAGCATATTTAACTTTTACGCTTAGTTCTTGTTTTCTTCGATAAAGTGTTTCCTTGTAAATACATTTTGATATCACTGTATTTCTCCTTAGTTTGTTATGTTACTATCTATGTACATGTTTTTAATAAAACTATATTTACTCACTGATATCTCCTCTGAAATAATTTTATTAAGTCAGGTTTATATTAAAAACACTACCTACTGTTTTCATATATTTCATATATTTGATCTCTGATATTGCTAACGTCAAGCTGATCTTAATTCGTCACCCCCTTGGTATAAGGAAGGTCTCTTTTTGTTGGACCCAAGAATATATTTTTCTGTTATTCTGATATTCATTGCATCTGCAACACGCTAAAAATATTTTCAATTAAAACCGCAGCAAATTAATAATTAACACTAAAAATGCGTACCTCTTTAAATACCTTTACTGGTAATTTCTTACTGTATTATATCGTTCCTGTTCGAAGTAACTGATTAGAAATGCAATCTACTATGTCAGGCGTCGGTCATGTCATTTTGAATCAATGTAATAATAATTTATTGATTATTATTTATTAATTATTATTAATTATTAATTTAAATAGCATCGATTTAAAATTTATCAAAACAAGCAAAGCGTTCAGATAAAGTTTGCCTGTTTATAACCACAGAATAACTAATACTGTTTTTGTAACTTAAGAAGGAAAATGTCGGTATTTTGTAGTTTATAACCTGTAGTTATTATAATTGATATTTTGAAGAATTTTGCAGACGTTTCACAACCAAACGAATTTTGTAGGCTGATTCGGTTAAATGTTCGAACTTGTCAGACAGTACTCTATCTCTTTTTAAATAGTATAAAAAGAGAAGGAAAATATTGTGTGACTGTAAAATGAATTTACTATTTGTGACAGGCACATATTAATGACGTGAGTTCACTGCTATTTTAAATAGACCTGGCTTGCATACCTATTTTGAAAACCAGCGCTAATTACGTTATTTATAGTGAGTTGAAATCATCTTAGCTAAAAAGTATTCCTATTTATGTAAACCAAATATTAAACGTACTGACACTCCCTGTATATACTTTAGATCCGTTAGTAATAACATTTTTTATAAAAACTATATGTCATATATATCAAATTTAAATGTATCCATATATAAGAAAAAAACTAAGGAATACTTTAACTTATCGTATTTTTTTTTAAATTAGATATAAACTTTTAAATTCATGATATGATGATATACCCTAAAGAGAATTATCTTTGTTGTACTCATGGGAGTGTTTATATGTAAATAAGGCCAATAATCTGAAGTATATGTTATATTATACTTTTAGTTTTGGTCTCTTAGAAAAGATTTTTGAATATAGTTTGAAGCAATTCATTTTATTCCTAGGATTAATGAAATATTGAGTTGGTAAAACACAATTTCGGTTTGCATTCTGTTTAGAGTAAATTTAGTAATAAAAATTTAATACTAATAAGTGATATGCCCTTTTGATATGTGACCTTTTGATATGTTTGTGATAATATGTCCACTCTAGCAAATCACTTTAGGGTTGCCGAGATTTCTGAACAAAAACCAACCAAAATAACGTTCATAAGCCTCAGCTCTCTGCACCATTGGGGTAGCTTTATAGACAGCAAGGCCTGAGATTATATGTGCTCTACCTTTGACTTAGCATTAGTGGAATAACTGGAGATTTTAATAGGTTAATAAGGCTTAATTAGTATTTACCAACATGAACTAAATTATAAACATGCAATGGTCGCCAAGACTTATTCTTTTATTTTTCGCACTGTTGATGGTTCAAACCGATTTTATAACTATATAAGATAAAAATTTAAAATAAAAGAAAAGTACCCCAGAAAATTCGGGCATATATAAATGATGGAATGAGGAAATGGAAATTGACGTCAGTATATCGAAATGCTCATTGATGTTTAACATAATATGCCGAATTTTTTATTTGCATTTCTACTGAAATTTTATAAAGAGTTTTATCACCTAGTATTGTTATTCATGTATATGATGTATATGATAATTATCATAAGAAACATTGAACAATGGGCAGATCGTGCTTTCGGTATAACCTTAATAATAACATTTGTAAGTTAAAAATAAACGTTTTATAATAAATATCAAATAAATATTTTTATTACTATTTCATTAAAGTATTTTTGTAATTTTTGTTCTACCATCATGTCCATTGTTACTTTCTAGTAATTAATATATTTAATATCAATTTTATAAAACTTGTTGATTATAACTGATAATTAAACTAAATAATTTATGATTATCGCAAATAAGTAAAATAGTAAAATTTACTTTATTTTTTATTTTGCCATGATCTATACATGCAAATTATAACAGTTTATATTTGTAAATAAAATTTTATTTGCCTTGGCTTGTATCGGCCCTAATTCGTCACAAGTTATTCAAAGAAATAATATATCATTCCGTATCGGAATCTAAAAAAACACAATTTATCACAATATTCCACGAAACTTACAAAAGACAAATAATCCCCGAAAATAAAAAATGGCTTTGCGCAACGAGATACGTGGGGAGCTGGATACCGGGGGGATAGAAGGAGGATGGATCTCTTCATCCGGCAAATAAAATCTTCATATCGTTGTAGACGACAAGCAGAGAAAAAAAAAGAGGAACAGAAAGAAAGTCGGGGAAAAAATCGGCTAACGTAATCTGATCTACACGGGTAATATGAGTCGAATATCGAGCCGAAGGATTATTTAAAAACCTTTTCGGGGCCAATTTAAATCTGGGCAGTGATTTTTATGGTGTGAATTCAAAGGAAAGATAAGCTCGGCTTTCGCGGCTTCCACTCCATTCGGCGGGAGTGAAATGTGATTTCCTATACGTCGAAAGCCCGAGATGTTACGCCGTAGAAAATTCCGGTTTTAGGACCGGTCCAGGTTAGCAGTGTCGTATAAAACCCCAGATAACATTAATTTATATCTATGATATGTCGTAGAATGACTCCGTAGGTTCATCTATGTGCAAAGTAATTTATGTGCAAACTGCTAATGTGCTTTTGTTGACGCTAACAGGAGGACTAGTCTTCTCTTAGAGATAAAACATTTATTTAAATTTCAAATCTGTTAAAAATACATTTTTTTTTTAAATATTTTAATGGAAATAAGTGGCCACACTATCGGCGGATTGGCGGTACAAGCGACATTACGTAAGATGTAACATTCAGGTCTTATTCTAATATAAACAAATCTATACTGCAAACACTTGAACGCCACAATATTTAATATAGTCACTCATATACACATTATTATTCAAAAAAATTAATTTTTTTATTCCAAACCTACAAATGATGGGGGCGATGTGGGCTTCTTGGAAGACCTTAGGCATTGCATTGCAGAAGCTACAAACTTATAAAGCACATTAACAGTTGACCCCTGTGGATCGCTATTACTACTGTATTAAATATGGAGATATGGCACCCGCCATTCGGGCAGGCGTTATTGGGTACGAAAACCCGGCAATTCTATTGATTCGTGAACTTGGGCTAACACACGACTGGATACAGTCGTATGGGGGTAAAAGTTATAACTGCAGCGACGGATGAGGTCGTTTCAGCCTGGAAATGGGGGAGGTTAGCTAGCGGTGCTAAGCTCTCAGCATGTCAACCAGCTCGCGAACAAGCGCGTTTTCAGAAGAACTTCTGCTGAGTTCTTGTTTGTGGAATGACTCAGACATGAAGTGCTCTATTTCTGGAGTGTCAGTTTCCCTGTGAACTTGATTATTTCTAACAAACCATGCAGCGTTAGAGATTCTCCTGAGGAGCTTATTTTGGAAAACTTGAAGCCGTTTCTCGTGGTTGGGTGTAACAACCTTGAAGTAGACATTAGATGCATAGAGGAGTACAGACCGAATTAACATCTGGTCAAATAAACATTTGATGGAGATGGGAAGTCTGCTAGAAGGGCAGATCAGAGAAGATAGCAGGTTTGCTATCCCCGAACCTTTTTGGACTGCTTTTTAGATTTGGGAAAGCCAACAGAATCGTCAGTCGAAGTGGAGACCTAGGTAGGTGACGTTATCCAGCAATGGAGTTATTGCGGTGTCGATCTTAAGTTGCGAGACGCGCAGTGCGTAACATTTCTTATGGAAAATGATGGCCTGGGTATTCAGGGGGTTGATTTGAAATCTTCAGAATTTGAACAACTTGAGCGCATGATCGAGCTGCGTTCATGAACTGTAACATTGAACCTGGAGGCAGTTTTTTCTCGGCAGATCTGAAATAAAGAGGTTATCTCTTGATACTCTCTCTGATCTTGTCCTGGAAAGATCTGCCCGATAGGTAGGAGTTGATGAGAGCGGTTAGGTTTTCCGGGATGCCTAACCGTACGCATTTTGGGATGAAAACGTCATGCTCGACCTTGACGAAGGCTGCGGGTAGGTTCAGAAGGACTGCTCCAAGCTTTTTACGTTGGTCCAGAGCGTGATGGATGTGTGCGGCCAGACGGGTAACCCGATAGACGGATGAGTGGTGAGCGAAAAAGCCGAATAGTTCATCTGGAATGATGTTGTTTTCCTTTATGAAATAATTGAAGGCGTAGACTATTGCTCTCTCGGCAAGCTTCAAAATGGCTCTGAGAATGCTGATGGGTCTGTAATCAGATGGAGATGATTTTGCTCCTTTCTTGGGAATAAAATTTTATGGTATAATACATTGAATGAGGACCTAAAGTGTAAAGGATCTGGTGATGGGGCCAATTTTGGCAATTCTATTTGTCCACCGGTGCATCCAGTAGATTCGGTAGAAACGGTTGTCATTTTGATCACATTTTATCTTGTCTTCTTCTCTGTAGATGTGTTTGATATGTACGAACTCGTTCAATTCTATGCTTATCCACTTAATTGCCAGTAACTCTCAAACGTAATTATGGCATAGTAATTATGGCATACTAATACGACTTTTATCTTCTTTGTCCTTATTATTTCTTTGTCTTTCTCTTTCTTCCATTTCTATTTCCCGTTTTCAGATATATCTGTTAATATTCGTGATAGTAACTTTTCTTAATGTTCATTTTGTTCCATCAAGGGTTGTGCTGTGGGAACTTGGTTTGATTGACCTGCAGGAACGGTATCTGTATTAAGCGACCAACAGCAACCGGTCACAGATTAAATGAGATATTCATTGGTGAACCTGTTCGAGTTGAAAGGCCGTATGCCAAATTTCTCGAATTCTTTTTGAATTTTCTATTTTGTTGATTCATTGAATTATTTTATTGAGTTTTGAATAACAAAAGTGGCTAGTTTAAGCATCTCGTAATTTATAGCCATTTTACCTGAATTTCTTATGAAGTACATGTATAGATGAATTATAAAAAAATTCAACGATCTATAAATAATCAAGCCAGGGGGTTGCCATTTCTGGCTGCAGCGTAGAAAAAAAATCAGACAATATCCGATACCTTACAAACTTTACACACACACGGAATTATTACTAATACAACAGAATAACTGGCGAGATAGCTGTTGGTTTACCGTATGTTTCAAAATTGTGTATAAATTTTAAACAAATTGGTATATATAACGTCCCTAATATAATTATGAAGACATTGTGAAATACTCTGACTTTTTTTCGTTTCTATCGTTCATCAATTTGGAAGAATCGTTGAATGTGGGTTGAATCATTTGGAATGAAGCATCATTGAAAATTCCATCTAGGTATGCCATATTTATCTGCAGTAGTTTTAATTTTTCCTCTCCTTGAAACTTCGTCTACAGCAGGTAAAACTGCTTTTGGGGATATCGCGTCGATTGGTCTTCAATTCATTGATTGATCAAAGGAAATTTTTATCTGAAATAAATAATTTAAAAATTCAGTAAAATAAATGAGATTAAAAGTTTATACCAAAAAAAACCTTTAAAATACTCATTTTACAAATTAATTAAAATACTTGTTTAGTCTAATACTTTAACACTAATTAGAGTTTATTGTTATCTTCGATTAACTCATACTCCTGGAGTAACCAAATAAACTTACATCTTTCCACATATTGTCCTGTAATTTTCGTCAGAATTAAAACAATATATTTAATTTTGACTCAACGAAATCGCAGACCGCATGCGATGACAACTAAATGAAATAGGAAATGACATTTTCCTGAACAGTCTTGCCAAGTTCTTAACTGAACTACTACAATAATAGAGCAATAGAGGGAAAACTGAATAGGGGTCTCTGAAGAAAACTTTCGGTAGGTCGAACGTCCAGAAGGGGTTATAGATAGATCATTCAAGTAATTTGATTGGTTAATTTAAATTTTCATTATATTCACCTGTAAGCCTAAGAACCTGTTAATTTCTTGATCAAAATTTATTAAATAACACTCATATTAATTAACACAAATATAAATTGTCTTTTTTCATATTTATTTAGTGCCATTAATTTAATAAGATATACTAGAGTTCTGTCTTTTTTTTCTTATAATGAAAGCAAACTTTGAGTCCTTCGCTGTTAAAATTTTATGTACTTGTTTTATCCAAAAGTAAATGGGGCACCTTGTTATCATTCTTAATATGTTATTTTAAAAGTCATTATAGAGGGTACAATTTAAACATTTAAAATTTAAGGTATTTGCCAAAAAAATGTTATATTATCGACGTGGCAATATCGTGGGATCATATAAAAGAAATAGTTCAAAGACCTACTGATAATATAATAAAACAATATTGTTAGAGTTTGGGGCATGAGACATTGCCTTGCCGCTATAAAATCTATCTCAACTTATAGGTCTGCTGAGTTACGTTGACAAAAATTATAATTACGGTACACTACGGTACAATGTAAAATTTTGTTCGTATAGCAACATCTGGAATTGGAGGTATAGAGTCAAGTTGCAATTGCTCAACTACTGGTAATACATCCCTCGTTAGTAAATAATGAAAATTATCAAAAGCGTCCTCATATTCACCCTCTTTACAAATTCCTAAAGGCGAATGAGATGAAAAAAAATTAACTTATGATGAGCTCTTGAAATGACTTATCAAACATACTAGCTTAATGATTTGTATTCCTGAATAGTAGTAATCTTAAGCCAATATGTTTATTCGGATAATTACAAAACATTTTC
Organism: Rhynchophorus ferrugineus; assembly: GCF_030347505.1. Taxonomy (NCBI): domain Eukaryota; kingdom Metazoa; phylum Arthropoda; class Insecta; order Coleoptera; family Curculionidae; genus Rhynchophorus; species Rhynchophorus ferrugineus. The sequence continues at coordinate 52,930,834 of NW_027472580.1, forward strand.
TACTTTAATGAAATAAACCCTCCCAAGATAGTTATTAAATTTTTAATTGACGGCTCTTTAACAAATTTGTTCTTACTTCAACAATAAAGTTCCAAAATCTTTCCAAAATCGTTTGTATTGAAGTTACATTTAATCCTCCTTTGGTTTTTATTTAACTAAATATATTTGACGAGATGAACCAAACATCTTTAAGTGACTGTTATAGCTGTTAAATGACTGGTTATTTCTGGAGTTCGTTTAAATATCGACGGAACTTGCTTCAAATATTCTGGTTGTGGGCCTGGACTGACGGGAATAAGCACCACAAATATAATGACATGGATTATAAATTAACGGTCACAATTATGAGCAGAAATGTTGATTAACTTCTATATAATTTTGATTTTAAACAACCTCCATTTGTACATATTCTGGGCTTTAAATCACGACACTATTTTCATCATAACCAAAATGTTCATAAGTACTGGGTTTACCCTCTAGAATTGTATATTTTACCACTAAAATACAATAAAAATACATACTAAAATAAAAAACACATGCGTTAACAGTTATAAATTCATGTTTAACTCAGCTAGCTTAGGATTTTTAATGTTATCAACACATTTTTCAAAGATCGCTGAGTACTTTTCCAAAGAAAAACGATGATACATTTCATTACTGTCTGTGCTTCGGGGCACATAATATTTCCTAGATCGAGAATTAATTTTACTTATTGTTTTACCCACTTATGAACTAATAATATAATCTCTATACGTTATAAAACACACTGTTTCCTACATAAGGCACACTGAAAATGACGCCAAAAACAAATAAGCAATAGCGCTATATAGAAACAAACTGAACCAATCAGATCCCATCGCGGCTCTTAGTGTTGCGATTAAAACAAACAAGTAATAAGTTAAAAGTGCCGACATCTAGATGTTGGACGTCGCAAAACATTTACCCAAAATCTCCTATAAAGTTAAATCTCTATTTTTCTGTAACCATAATATACAAAATTAAATATCTACCGCACGTCTTGAGTTACGAAGCGGTGTCCAAGCCTCCCTACTGTTCGATAGTCCCATATTTCCTCTATATCAGGTGCTCGTATTACTGAATTACTGTATTCTAAAATAATAGGACGGGCTTAAAAATAATGAATGTCGAAACTACATTTTTAGCGTTTCACGATTAGCATGGAAAACTGTTATAGTTGTTTATATTAATATTTCGTCCACCAAAAGATATCGCAGATCAAAACACATGCAAATAAACTAATATATTATTTATAAAATAAAGTGTTACAATCCACAATAACATAGCAATTTCTTTTTATGAAGCTTCGAAATAATAAAAAATGAAAACTTATTTTTATATCCTATATATAATATACTATAAATCATATTTTTTCCTTTAAATTATCGGTAGCTCTATAGTACGTCAGAGTGATATAAAAAAACAATATGTCACAATATATTAAACTCTAAAGCAATTTATCATAATATTCTTCCAACTTACAAGAGACAAATAATCTCGGAAAATAAAAAATGGATTTACGCACCGGGATACGTTGGAGTATTAGAGAACTGGAGTGATATGGATTCCGCTATCTAAGAAATAAAATGTTGAAGTGAAAAAAAAATCTGAAGGAAATGTAATCTGATCTAGAGACATAATACTGCAGCATTTCTAGAGTCAATTTAAATGTCTCCTATGATTTTTCCGGTGGGAGGTCTAGAGTATTATAAGGTCAGATTAAACAGCTCTCGCTTTGTTCGGAGACAGTGATATTTCATTGTGTCAGAATACTGAGATATCGACCTAGTTGTGACACTTTTAAGATTAGGGCAGTTCTTAAAAATGTTATAAAATTAAATTATTTATTCAATTAATGCCATATATTAGTGTATATATTTGGAACACAATTGTATTATATTAATTTTAAAATAATATGTTTGTTTATTACTAACTCAATATATACGATGTAAAAGCTTAATTACGTAAGTCATAGTTATATATTATCAATACATAGTATAAAACAAAGTCGCCTTTTCTGTCCCTATATCCCTATGTGCGCTTAAATCTTTAAAACTGCGCAACGGATTTTGATGCGGTTTTTTCAATAGATAGAGTGATTCAAGAGGAAGGTTTATATGTATAATACATGCATAATATACTAAAGCAACATTGCTAATTTTAGAGGTTTCTAACGTGATGTCGTAAATTAACCTATTTTTTTAGGCTTATTTAGCAATTAGCAAAAACGCTGCCTAACCCTACGAGTTAGATCAAATTAATGTACTACAGTATACTATCATCATAAAAAGGTCCACAAAAAAGTCCGCGATGGTATATGTTTATCTTTTAGGGATAACCCACATTAACCATTTTTATTGTTTACTTTTTACGTGAGAAAATGGCTTATTTACGAAGCTATTTTAAGCAATACGGCATTAATCTTTATCGAATTAAGTACCTTAAATACAGTGTGCAATTAATATAGATCAATATAGTTCCTTACAGCATATAAATTAAAGAAATATTTTCGGAGATATTACAAATTTAAAATTTGCGTTTAAAAATGTGTAATGTAATAAAAATTGTATGAATTTATTTATTCCAAAGATAGCAGGAAATCTTCATAGTAAGTATAGGGGAAGAGGAATTGTTTTACTCCATATTTAATGCGTGCAGGCCAAGGGCAGTAATGAATGAACCAAAAATACTGGATCGATTTTAATCATGTTTTCATTGAGTGACATAGGCATATATATTTTATGTCCGTGCAAAGTCGGAGCGGGCCGCTATGTTTTTATATACAACGTTCATATTTTTTTTCTGTAGTGTATTTAATTTAGTATCAGCATTGCACCCGTGCGAAGCCGGGGCGGGTCGCTAGTAAGTTATATATAATACATACATTTTTGTTTTGCGAGTTTAAAATTTATTTGAGTTAATCGAACGCAAGATTACAAGAGACCACGAGTAGTTACGTCTGTTCAGAAAGACCTCAGCCTTACAAATATCAGACGGTAACTGCGTCCATATCTTTGAGGAACCATCCTTAAGGAACATAAGTGTTATGTTATTTTAATAAAAAGGGTCAGATTTTATTCTAGATTCTTGTACTTCCTAACTTGCCCACCCATATTCTTATAGAAGCAAAAGCTCATGCCGCTTGATCAGTTCGGCTACATATTTGAGCTATATATGCCACTTCATTTTTGTATTACTGATCCCTAATAAATGAACATCTGCACTTGCTATAACTGGATTCTGTTGAGTTTTACAATAGCCACAGACCCAAGGCTAGTTCCTCCTTAATTACCAACGCAGATGACACTTCAGTGCAAATTATATAGTGAACAATACTAGAGGCCTCAACATCTTTATCAACGAATATATCGTTATCATCCAGGAATATCAGATTGGTCGAGGAGTTTGTTTAACTTAATTTTAAATTTTTACTTAAGTTTAATTTAATTTAACAAATAATTTCGCATTCATATAGAGTAAATTAAACCACCTTAAGATCCCTAAAAAACTTTATTAATTATTAATATATTATTTATAATAAATTATTAATAATTTATTAATTTTAAGTGAACATATTGAGGTTTCAAAGCCGCCCAAGGTGAGGACGAAAATCATTAAAATTGACAGTTTGATCTTTTTGAACACGTTCCCAACAATTGATAGAAAACGTATACCTCGACATCTCCCCAATTCTAACAGTACTCTTTCCGATAACCAAATTTGATTAATAAACACATGAAGCCGTTGAAGCTATCTCCACCGCTCTTGATAAGTTATATCATCACTTGGTCGATTTCAGCGATCCCACCACACAGTGGCCAATTTCTGACAAAGATGCTAAGCTCCGTGGTGGGTTATAGTAAGGCTGGATGAAGAACTCTCTCCATCCTTAACATGCTCATCGTATGACTTTCCAATACAAATTGGAGTAAATCCAACAACTGAACAAATCTTGATGAAGCTTTTAAGCGAAGAATTATTTACGAATTTAAACTTTTGCCAATTGCACATACTTAATGGTTGAGGGAAGAGTTAATTGAAAAATTATATTCGTATAACCATGTCCAAATAATTTCATCAAGCGTCATCACAAAAATATGCTGCATTGGGTCATCATCACTAGTCCAGTCTATATAGTACTGATATTTTTGTCGAAAACATCAATTCATATCCGACCATGGTCACAAATAGTCTCATGCATTGCCGAGCCTAAATATATTTTTTCATGGTGAAATCTCAAAGGGGTAGCCTTTTATTAAGTACCTCGTAAGTGGTTGATTAATGTGTCTACCATCACAATACGTAACCCAGTACCACCTAATAATCAATTTTCGGAGAGTGTATTATCAATATTAGCCCATTTCTGAGCGGCCTTCTGAATATTTTAAGAAATCTGTGTAGTGCCTGACGTCATGTCTTTATATTGTAAGGGGTTCGTTTAGATTGGAATAGGTTTGACAATATTGTCTATATAGTCATTTCAACAAGTCGCCATTTCTTCCCATTAAAATAAAATTTAGTGTTCCCGTAAATTAAGTTTTTGTTGTAAACTTAATGCGTTTTATAACTGACATTTATACAGTATATAATTTATTAAGCCTAAAAACAAGAATTGGTCATGGAATCGGAGGTTTAATATTGCGTTTAAGTACTAGCATTATTACGAATAACATTTCTAATTATAAAACACCAACAAAAAAATATAGAACGCAATCCATAGATAAACGTGATAGTATGTAGAAATCTCAATCATAAAGCAATCAACAAGCCGCAGTTAAGACAACTAATTACAGCTGAGCAAATTTATTAACTAATACCGCTTTCCTGTATGCGTAGGTACAGTATATAGTGTTACAATTGTTGGCCCAAGAGATTTGTAGCTGTTCATCTATGCTAACATGTAATACAATACTAAATTAACCAGGACTATACCGACTGGAATAATTAATAGCTAATTTAATTGGCTGATATTACTTTTTTTGGCGAGTAGGTTTCCAGACTGTGAGTATATTGAATTTGGTAATATTAATATATGCAGTTTGTTCCGTTCAGTTATAGGATTGCTGCCAGTTAGAATTTTTAATATTACTTTTTTTTTGAAGGTAGTTAATTCAACAGTATATGACTTTTTAATTAAATTCGATTTATTAAAAATATAATTTGCCTTTACTAAATATTAATATATAGTATATCCAAAGTTATTTTGTACATACGTCATCTAAATTTGTGACGTCAAAACGTTGCCATGTTGCGGTGTCAACTCTGATCTTTAGTTCAGTTTGGCTTTAAGATATAACAAAATTTTAATCCAGATAAAAGAATTAAAAAAAATACTGTTATCAAATATAATTTATGTTAACATTATAGTAGATATCATGCATATATTATCGAATGACTTAAAATTACAATTAAGTACACAATTATGATAGTTTGTAGGTTAGGGTTGTGTTTGGATTATATTTACATTGAACTCTTTTCCATACCACCTATGAGTTAGCGCGTTTGTAGTTTTATTTCCTGGAGGCCTGATCCACCTAATTAACAATTGTTTATCCAAGTAAATATTTTAATTTCATTAGAGAGCATGTTTAGTGTCCTTTTGATATCTTGATATTTAATATTTTGATACACTATATTTCTCCTTCGTTTGTTCTGTTAATACCTGTATACATCTTTCTTGATAAAACTAAATTTATTCATTGCATTATCCTCAATGCATTTACCATATCTGCAAAATAGTCTACTTTATAAACATATAAAAAATAAAACCTAATCAATTTGTATTCTAACATTTACCATTTTCCATCTACTTTTGTTGTCATAACACTATTTTTATTATCATCTTGCCATGAGTTACCCAGCGGTCATTGGATATTGGTCCCATTCTGATATATCTATATCTCATCAAAATACATAAATTGAAATAAGTTTTTCTTCATTTTATTAACCTATTAGACAGCGTTATGTCTCTTTTTAACTAGAATAATATGAGAAGGAAAATATTCTGATTCGAATTCGGCTTTACAAATTGCGGTAGGCAATACATTAAGCATCTTGATGACGTATATACAAAAAATTTTTGGATAGACTATCTCTAATATTAATGCTGTAAACTAATTGAATATAAATAATTAAGTTTAGATGTTAAAATTTAACTAATAAAATATATGAAAATCTTATGAAAATAGTATAAGAATATTATGAGTAAATATTGTACATATTATGGTCCTGGATATTTAAAAAACGAATGTGTTTATTAGACCTGGAAATACGATGGATGAGGTATCTGAACATATGGGTTTCGTTTATATCAAAATAGGACTCAGTTTTTGCTGTCATTCCTACAAGTTGCCACTTCTTTCCATAAAACAAAAGTGTTTGTTAAAAGGAGTTCCGGAAAAAGAAGCACCGGTAAATCTTTAAGGTCACAAAAGTTGAATAGAATGTGCTCAAAGATCACTAGTCATAAAGTGTTACAATTCGTCAGGAAGTTCAAGGAAGTAACACTATTTTTATTATCATCTTGCCATGAGTTACCCAGCGGTCATTGGATATTGGTCCCATTCTGATATATCTATATCTCATCAAAATACATAAATTGAAATAAGTTTTTCTTCATTTTATTAACCTATTAGACAGCGTTATGTCTCTTTTTAACTAGAATAAGAAGAATAATATGAGAAGGAAAATATTCTGATTCGAATTCGGCTTTACAAATTGCGGTAGGCAATACATTAAGCATCTTGATGACGTATATACAAAAAATTTTTGGATAGACTATCTCTAATATTAATGCTGTAAACTAATTGAATATAAATAATTAAGTTTAGATGTTAAAATTTAACTAATAAAATATATGAAAATCTTATGAAAATAGTATAAGAATATTATGAGTAAATATTGTACATATTATGGTCCTGGATATTTAAAAAACGAATGTGTTTATTAGACCTGGAAATACGATGGATGAGGTATCTGAACATATGGGTTTCGTTTATATCAAAATAGGACTCAGTTTTTGCTGTCATTCCTACAAGTTGCCACTTCTTTCCATAAAACAAAAGTGTTTGTTAAAAGGAGTTCCGGAAAAAGAAGCACCGGTAAATCTTTAAGGTCACAAAAGTTGAATAGAATGTGCTCAAAGATCACTAGTCATAAAGTGTTACAATTCGTCAGGAAGTTCAAGGAAGCTTCAATGCTTTAGAAAACATGCTGCTGAAAGAAATGGGAGGTGCTATATCACGCGACTGATACCTTGGCTGACATGAACCCTGGTTATCCAAAAACATGACGGTATTATATATATGTTATATGGAAGATGTAAAATAAAAGCTTTTGTTTTTATATGCTATATATTTCATGACATCTATCAATAAGTAACAAATAAAGAAATAAGAGTATATACCACCTGACTTTTACAGAATTTCAGCATATTATTTCATACAAAAATAGATAATAAATTTAATCTCGCATATATTGTCTAATGCTTTTATTTGTGCTAGGTCTTCTTTTTCCTCGTTTGAGTTGAATTAAATTAAAGGCTGAATGTGTTGTATATCAGTGTTCTTCTTAAATAATGGTACTTATTGGTGTAGATTTGTCGTTCTGTATTGTAAAATCTTGCAGCCAATTATTTCAACTCAATACACATGATATCCTGAAAATTGTAGACACACACGGTTGCTAATATCTGAACTATTGGTTTTGATCTTCTAATCAGTATTTTTATCTCTCCAAGTAATTCCGTGTCGCGATGATCAACTGATAAGAATGCTGCATTTTCATGGTACATTGAATACTTGAACTAAAACCGGAAGTATGGTGTGCTAGCTTTAGTGTTATATATATATAACTTATATTAGCTTTATAAATCTGAAATATATATATATAAATTATATACTAAAACCTGGACTTTACTGAACTGATTAATCTGATCAGTATTCATACGATATTCAGAAAGCTAACTTGTTTTACCACACATAGTTGAAGTTATTTTATCCGCAAAACCTTTCATCATTCCAATTTCTCCTATGTACACATTTCCACACTCACTCCGTTTTCATACACATGTTATCTTTGCGTATCTCTTTTAGGAGATTTTAGAGGTAGGTAGTGCCTAAGACATATTTCGGAATAGTTTCATTATAATTTTGATAACGGTTGATAGATTAGGAGAACCGCATCTTAATGCTCATTCGAAAGTTATTTTTATTTATATCCTTCAATTAATTGGCGCAATTGGTATGTGCTTAATGGTAGGTTTGTTGCCAAAACTCGAAGCTAGCGATTCAGTAAACAATTACTATTTATTTTGAGGGTAAATATGCATTATTTGGATTTCTAATTCAAAAACCCTATACATTAAAGAAAAAGTTAAGTGGGCTTAGTTATTCGGCATATATAGAATCTTTAATAAGATAATATTTAATTAGCTGAACGTAGTTAAGAAATGAAATTGGAATAAATATCAGAAATCTCGTAGTGCATATACATTAGATTAAAGATACAATTTCAATTTGTTTTCTCGTATATAGGGAAGGATATCACGAAGTATAAGAGCAACGACATAGAATAAATAATTTCCATATGAGGCATGAAATTAAAAAAAAACATTTCATGCCGTCAAAGTCCTGTCGAATTGAACGCGTTTATAACCAAATATTTTGTTGTTAAAAATAAAAATCCGTCCAGTATGCAAACACGAAACTTGTCGCTGGCAGTATAGGGAAAAGCGGAAAAAGTTCGTTTGCGCAGTAAAGAACAAAATGCCGCAAACAAGCCATTGTCGAGGGGCAAATTGAGAGAGCTTAGCGTTTCCCCGGAGAAAGGGCTCCGTGAACCCCAAAAGAGGACGTGAATGCCGTACAAAGTTATTTGATTATAGACAGGAAGTTTTTTGCGGGACCTTTTTTTATTTCGGCGCGAGAATTAGATCAAATAAGGGGGCTTTGTCAAGGTTGGCGTGTGCTGATGTTTTCCGGCAGGCAAATTAGCCTTAAATTATGTATTTTTTTTTTGTTTTTTGAAGTTTTCGGTGCGGCTTACTGCAGGATCATTTCTGATATACTAATGTGATTTTAAATTCCCAACAAACAAAACTGATACCAGTGGGAAAGGAATCTCATTTTTTTAATAAATTATATTTTGCTGGATTTTCATTTGAGATTTATTAATGTGTACCTGTAATTATGGCACTTATTGTTAATAAGGCTACAAAAGTTTATAAACGTGATATTTCGAGAGTTACTAACATAAGAATTGAAAGATGAGCAGTTAGAATTTGTCTCATATTCTTTTTTTAGTTAAAAGCATATTGCAAACATCACATCTGGCTGTTAACTACAAGTATCTAATATTTTTCCCCTCTTCTTGTTCTTAAAAACCAGCTCTAAGAACTTAAATTTCATTGTGTAGTTTTAAAAGATGGCACAGATTTCACAAATCACTATATCATTTCAAAGTGTTTTTGTCTCTTTAATATCCAGATAAATCTACTGATATCAAGAACTTTATGCAACTCTACGTGGACAACTTGAATTAAAATTAATAATTATAGCTACAAAATATAGAAGTATTATTTTGTTATTTTCTATCCTAATAGGCCAAATACTTCTTTGGATGACTTTTGAAATATGTTATCAATCGCATAGTCCAAACAGAGAACTCTATTACTTGGTTAATATTAAATTATCACTTGTAATATAATGGACCATATTTGATATTAATTAATTAGTTTTTATATTATAAGAAAATAAATTGATGGTTTTGCTTCTTGGCATAACTATTCTAACAATAACGAACCACCTCTTTGAACATAACCTCTCATCTGAAGTCCGGCTCATTACTGGCTCCTTTTAGTTCTGGAAGTACATCATTGTTTTCTGCAGATTTTACATTTTGCTGAAATATGGGTATAATTTGATTATTTTCTGAATTAGTGTATTCGAATTTAATAACTGTTGTATTAACTATAGTTATTCATGGATAATAGTTATATTCTTTCCGATTTAAAAGCCATTGTAGTGACCTTCAGATGTTTCGAATTTTCCCGCAATTCTCATCAGCCCACAGATCTACTCGAGGCGTTGCACATACCTAAAGCACCCACGGTGAGGTGGCAACAAGTGGTACTGACAGAGGGTACGACGTGGCAACCTCGGGTGGTGAAGCTAGGGGATGACGCGACGCCTCGAGGTTCTTTCCGTTCCCGACTCCGAGAGTGATCAGACGTGCCACTGTTCGTAACACCTGAAGGTAACCCTGCCACGTGCATTTCTTTCTTTTTAAATTCTTATAGTGTGATCCTGTTTAGTGTTTAATATCTTGTTTATTGTTTAGTATCTGTTCGTCTAAAAATAAATATTTCTTCTGTATATAATTAGATTCCATTTGTACCGAAATAAATCGCCGAATATTTTGACTTTATCTAACCGCACCTGTACCCCAAACCATTATTGTAAATCAAATGTAATTATTGCCTAAATAAAAAAATAATTTTAAGGCTTATCTTCCTCGTCTTCTCCCCCTCATCTTAGTTGTAGTAATTAATAGGCTTTTAGTTCTCGTTTGCGATGCTTCAGGGTATTCCCTTTGTACATTATCCCAATTATTAACAATTGTATCTTCTTCGGATATCGATTTACGGTACATCATTTGTAGGTTACTATCAAACCAATAATAAACGACTGCGATTTTCAGTTAAAAATTATTTTAATTTAATTTTCAACACAATCTCTCTGGATTCTTCTTCATATTCTTGGTCCAGCATTTCACCAACATTAGTATTTCTTCCCGGAGTTTGGAGGGATGTAGACCACAAATGCACATCTTCTTCATTATAAGCAAAATAAATTGTTTAAAATTTGAGAACAGTCGGAGAATACGAAATCGAGAGAATATAGCGTCGAACTGAATGAGTATTACCCCAAATTCCGCAGTTATATCCTTATTCGATCGTATTTCACGAATATTTCTATCCTGGTGACCAAGAAAGTTGAAATAGTATTTATTTATAACTCTGTTTTTTCAAGGTCTTCAATTAGCAGGATCCCTTTTGCGTTTCAAAACGCTTTGACCATAACCTTTCAGGCAGATGAATGGCCCTGAAATAGTTATTTCCACCTACTGTTTCGACTGCTGCTTCGTTTCTGGTATGTAGTGGGGACCTATGTCTCATCAATAGTAAGAAATTGCGTGTGATCACCTTTACAGTCAATTGCCCACTTTTCAACTGTTGACATGGAAACAGCTAAATCCTTCTGGAAGGGCCTTTTCTCAACTTTGAATGAATGTTCTTGCTAAAAGCACCCAAAAATTTGTGTAAACAAACTGGATAGGAGAAAAAGCTGAAACTAATTGCGTTACAATCAGTACGCCGCCTCTGTGTCTTTTCAACCTAACTGTATTCATTTAATTTCTAGAGCATCGTGAAAATGGAATAAAGAATGAATTAATAAGGAAATTTAATTATGACTTACTTTCTCATTGTAAATTAAGCCAAATATATATAACAGATTAAATGCAAATATATATCGTTATATAAGATACTGCGATTTATATAGAGCTTCGGACGTGGATATGTTTGCTGATGAGAACAAACAGACTCACGGAAGCGTGAATATTGTTTTTCGAATCGCGCTAATGTCGATACTACACTATAGTTGTTTGACCAATATAAAATAGTAAAATACAAAATGAAAAATTAGGGAGAAACAAAATAGCTTTAATTAGTAATATATAATAATAATTAGAAATAACTCTATAGTATTAATTGGTTTTAATATATTCTCACTATCTTCTGATATATTATTAGTACTATTAATTTTATTTTGTATCTAAAATTTTTTATCTTCTTCTATTGAGCAGCTGATTTAATTGCTTCATAAATAAGTATATCTATGGGTGAGTTAAAAAGTTAAATTATAACTGGATATATTATTTCTTGAAGATCCATCTCAAAAACTAAATAAACTCCTAAAATATTTAAGAGCTCATCACAATTTCTTTATAAGTAAATATTGATATTATTACGAAAAATTTATATCAATTGAAACTAATTAAATTAGCATTGAAATAGGAATTAAGGTTATATAACCAACGAAAAGTTAAAGTATTAAGCAAATCTATTATCATTTGCTTCGTTTGATTCCACTTAGTCCTTTTCCATTTTTGTAAAAATATTCAAAACTATGGTAATACTGAATATTAAAAATGTGGTAAAATTAATGCTTATTTTTCATACCAATAACATTCACAAAATATTAAAAAATATTTGGGTATGAGAAAGTTCTGTGCAAAGTGGGTGCGAGCTCACATTTGACTAAAAACAACGAGGAGTTGATCATTCGGAGCAGTGTTTGAAAATAATCAAGCGCAAAATACTCGAGTTTTTACGTCGATATGTGACGATAGATGAAACATGGCTTCATCATTTCAGTCCGAAATCCAATCGAGAGTCATCCGAGCGGACTGCACACGATGAACCCGCTCCAAAGGGTGGGAAAACGCAACAGTCTGCCGGCAAGTTTATGGCGTCTGTATTTTAGGATGAGCATGGAATAATTTGCATTGACTACCATGAAAAAGGAAGGACCATCAACGGCAACTATTGCATAGCATTATTGGACCGTTTCAAGGACGAAATCGCCGAAAAACGGCCGCAAGTGAAGAAAAAGAAAGTGCTGCTTCATCAAGACAATGCACCGTGTCACAAGTTAGTGAAAACGATGGCAAAAATTAATAAATTAGGCTTCTCTTGCTTCCTCATCCACCGTATTCTCCAGATCTCGCCCCCGGAGACTATCTCCTGTTCTCAGATCTCAAAAGAAAGCTATCTGGGAAGACATTTTTGTCGAATGAAGAGAAGAAGACTTGTTTAAGCCAACATGTGCTTCCTACTATGCGGATTAAGTTACTACAAAATTAGTTCTAAACTAAACTGCCCCATTTATAATATTATGGATATTATGGATACTTTATTTCAACTGCTAATAATTTACGTGTAAATTAAAAAATTATAGAATATATTACAAAAATCGCGAGTATGGCATATAATAAAACAAAATGAAAAGAAAATTTTCTTCTATATTCAAAATTAAACTGTAAAATAAAATAATATTTTGTTAATTTTTGTATCGTATTTCATTTCTCATATTTGTAAAAATCAAAATACAAAAATAGTAATTTAACTTGTTTAACAATACAAAAAAAGAACATTTTGGTAATTGACTATAAAACCAGAAAGAGGTATACCGCAGTTAACCTCTTGTGGCACAAATTTTGCCCATATTTTATTTATGAGATTGTTGGTTCGGTGGCTTTTTACGGGCCAATTATGGAAATCCTCGCAAAACGATAAAATTTGCAAAAGCCCACCGCGTGACGTTTTCATTATTGAACGCCATTAATTTGTGATCGTGTGAGCTGTGGCTGTTGACTTTTTTGAAACAGCTTTTTCTCAACATGTTAATAGAGTTTCGCAATTCATGAATAATGCGACCGTTATATATTGAACCCAATTAAAAAGGTAGAAAGTTTGTTTAATGTTTATATTGTTCAAAACTACAAATTGTGAGGCACATTTCAATATTGGAATCGATACCTTTCTGGACTTCTTGGTGGAGTAAATTGATTATCTTTTACTATAATACAACAATGCCGGTCGTATTTTCTTCTTTTCTAAATTTATTTTAGAGGACTAATTTTACTACTAGTGTTGCACCATATTAAATCATATCAGCTATATTTGTAACCAACTTCATGTTGAAAACTTACTGGTTTCACTTTTCAGTATCTATCATTTCGTCAGAGTGTAAACAAACATTTTTTCAGTGCCTTGAAAATAACTGAATTTTTGTCAAATAAATCCAATTTACGGAAATATTTACTTTTTCACTTTAATATGGAGGAAAACGCAGCTTAACGTCATCGAACGCTGTGCGAACCTAGAAGTAACTATGCTCCATCAAGTTCAACATATGAATATTGGTTTTAACGTTTAAAAAATGGTTATTTTGCCACTAAAGATAAAGAGCGTTCTGTACCTCCGAAAAATTGAAGACTATGATTTGATGACATTACTGGATCATCTTATTGCTATCAATTACAATCAATGTGTTTGAGATAAGCACTGCGCGAAAGGCGGTCAGAATACGGGCAAGGACACTACAATGTTATTCTTCAGTATGATAACGCTCGATCGTATGTTGCAAAACCTTGCTCCTTCTGATTCGCGATCTGTCTGACCTGCGGTTCACTTCTTATGAAGATACCAAAAAATTATTCGTGGATCAAAGGAGCCTCAAAAGATACAGATCTTTCAATATGGAATCTGTAAATTACCTGAAAAATGGGAAAAATTAGCGGCTATCGATGGACAATGCTTTGAGTAAAACTCATTGTACCGATTTTTCACAGTAATACATTTAAACCAATTTCGGGTATTAAACAAATAATACGAATAAAAACGAACGCTTGTTGTTCATGTTGATAATTTTAAGTTGGTCGTTTAAAAACATTTCTGATAGATGGTTAACCAGATTAATAGAATATATTAAAAATTGTCATGAAACTTCGAGCTGTTGAAGGCTACAAAGTAATAAGTAAAATTTAAAATTTATAATGAAGAGCATACGAATGTAAGGTGAAAAGACGATCTGACACACAGGCATAATTTCAGTGAGCAAAATTTCCTGCATCCATGCGCTATTAGGTCGTATGACAAATTTCTACTTGTTTTTCAAGTACTTTATTTATACAAATGGTAAATCTCCTACCCATTTTTGGTTAATGTGAAAGTCGTGGTGTTATAAAATTCCTCCTTCTAAAATTATGGAGACTCCGTCTAATTTTCCAGACTCCAGTTGATATTAAACATTATAGCATGTTCCTTAAATACGATCTATGTGGAAAACGACCTTCATCCAACGAATCCGTAACCACACCAAAAACTATCGAAAAAGGGCATGACATTGTGTTGGATCATAGACGGGTAAAGGTGATTATGATAGCTGAGACTAAGAAAATCAGAAGGAAGAGTGACAGACATCTGGCACAAAGAATTAGAGTTGTGAAATATGCGCATTTATTTAATGTCTATCAAAATCTAATACGCAAACTATGTTCGCAGCACTTCTTGGACATATTGATTGTGACGCTAATTTCCGGTGTGGCATGCAGGCTGGCAACCAAACGGCAGTCAAAACAGCAGGCCAAAGAAAAACGTCTATTGAATTTAGGGAAAGGTCATGGCTAGCGTGTTTTGGAATGCTAAATGGATCATACTAATTGCTTATGTTTAAATAGACGAACAACTGCAGAATAATATTACTTCAACCTCTTTGTCCAGTTGGATGCCAAGATCGCTGAGAAGAGTCCGGTTCAAAAATGTTGTCGATGAGAAAAATGGGATTTGGGGTACCATGTCTTCCTATACTTGGGGAAGCCATGGATGAATATAAGTTATAAAATGGAAAATGCTTTCACCCAAAGATTATTAATTCATTGGACAATTATTTCCTCTAAAGGAAAGAAAAGAAATTTGTTGATTGACGATACAAAACGGCACTGACGGTTTTTATTTATTAGATAACAGACCAACCCGTCTAACTCGTTTACAGTTAAGGAAGTTTTAAAACAGATGGCCCTTATACATACACCTTACATTATATATGCTTAGTAGAATCTTAATTTAAAACTTAATTTATTACTACTGTTTTGTTGTACCTTCATTAATACACAAGTAAGACGAGTATGGGATTAATACAACAGTATGTATTTCTGAAGTTAAAATAAAACTAAACTACTTAATCTAAAGTTAGGACCATACACTTATACAAGTTCGTGTGGTATGGTCCGCTTCAATTTTCTGATTTCCTGCTTGTTGTCCAGTAACTGTATTGCTTGGAAATCTTGGATTACTTCGAATATCCGTTCGATTTTGAGATAATAGTGCAGCTCTTCGTTGGTTACGTAGCGATAAGTAATGGTCCTTTTTCTTAAATTTAATACTATTACAATTTCTTAACTTTGAGACTAATCTTCTCAGATTTTTTCTAACACGATGTTACCAATTTAACCTACCATCGAGATGTATGCCGAGGTATTTAGCTAAGTCTGCTTGAGGAATCGGATATCCGTCAAGTAATATACTTAGGTTTATGTCATTTACCGTAACGCAAAATTAACATAGACAGATTTGGAGTTCTACTTGTACTATTTTTACAGACTTAGGCAGGCATATATTTTTTGCTATCTATATAACTTATAACTGTTTTATCCGCACATGTTCCAAGTAATGTTTTTGTTGTTGTTGGGAGATTCGATATTTTCTTTCGAAAAGGAAGAAATGTTCGGTCAAAAGCTTGTGAGACGATTATATAACATATATCCATAGTCTTCCAGATTCCTGGAAGGAATTGACATTGGAGAGACGCTAGAGTGAGTGTCTTGAAGTCAAAAGAGATTATTCCGAAAAATAATGTAATATTATGTATAAATAATGTCAAACCGAGAACTTTTTCTCTTATTTTCGTAACTCACAGTCTTGAATAATAATCTCTTGGTATTAGTTAATATAATAATGTCTACAGCCATTCATCGATGGCAGTTTTTTCATTAGCATAATGAAGTGTAGCGTTATTATAGTGCTATAGCATGATTTTTTGATAATAATTTATTGCGAATGTCGAAAAATTTTACTCACAACATTTTACATGTTAATTCCTATTTTTTACTGAACGACACATTGACTATATCAGCATTCATCATTAAAATTATTAAAATTATTCTTTGCATTAATTTTCTAAAAATTGTTTCACTAAATAATTCAACAGTTTAGAATACATTTAGAATTTTTTTAAAATATTCTACTTAATATATAATTCATAATAATATTGCAAAAAAACTCAGCAGATTCAGCTAAATTTTATCCAGATTAATGCTTTAGCCTCAACGAACTATAAAACAGGCATTGAGGATTATTCTCACGATTCTGAAAAGGAAATTGATCCACTGAAACTTTCGGAATGAGGAACAAGCCGGACGCTATCGTTGTTCGCTGGCAGCAAAATAAGCAATGAAATGGCGGCAGAAAAACGGGTCGAAACTACCCAGTCAGCCACCCCGTTTGCATCTCAAGAACTAGGCGTGGGGGTGAATTATTGCCTTTATTATTGCAAGGATCCTTTGCGGCCACACGAAATTGATGCCGGGGACGGGTTTCCTGCAGTTCTTTTACATTCCTGCTGGAGTCATGAGATCTGAACCTATGTTTCTACTGGTAGGCGTTTCTTATTTATGTTTATTATTTTCGTCACGTCCAAATAACATTTTTTTGATATTATGAACAATTACTCAGATATTGGAGGTTATTGAGGTATTTTATTTTAAATATGTTGATTTATTAGGGTGCATTTACTAATATCATTCATTTCTTCTTTTGCAGGTACGTAAATATAACAGCAGCTACTTCAAATGTACAGGTAAAATATGTATATGTTCTAAATTATAAATTACACACTAATGTCATTTAGGAATCTAAAGGACCAAAAATACCTGTACCAAATATACAAAATAAATAAATGATTAATAAATTAATATCACGTTGAGTATAATTTCATTAGATGATTTCTTCTACAGATTATTTTTATCTGATTGTAATACGAACGAATATCAAATTATTATGAGTGGTCGAATTTCGAAGGAACATCATAAACGGTTGCAATATCGGAATTGACGCAAAAAAATATAACGTGTTTAGTGAGATTGGAAACAAATTGCGGCCATCTATAGCCAGAGATTATGGAAAATGTCCCAACTAATACGGGGTCCAGGACCTCAAACATTCTCTATTTAGTTTTGCCACTGCTAAAGATCAAATACTGTTAAACTTATTTCCTTCAAATTCTTCATTATTCAATAGGAATTTTGGTCGTTGATTACCTATTATCTAGGTGGTTACACAATAAACTCAAGATATTATTAAATTACTTCGTATCAGTTATATGAAATGATTCAGAAAGTATACTCGGTATACAAAAGAAAAAAATCGATCCAGGTTATCGACCTGTAAACACTCAAAGGATTCTCAGTTCAAAGGACTATCGTTAAAACCAATGAATTAAAGTATGGTATATTTCAACATGCAACTTATTTGCACGACTTAGCTCCCTCTGACTTCTGGCTCTATTCACAAATCAAATATTTAAAAAAAAAATGTTTGTAAAACCTATTAGCCTTAAAAATTCAGAAGTTCGGGTGCTATAATAAGTGTATATGAAATGTGTATATGTATTGAGGGAAATTATGCTGAAGTATAATCAAGAGAAGGAACAATGTGAATTAAATATTGAAACGATTTGTTTTAGTAGAAAGTACATTGCGCAGAAATAAGATATTTTATTAGCGATAATAATCTACTATTTATTATACTTTACCATATCTCGTAATTTGTCATACAATTATACTAACATAGTTGAGTAAAATACGGTAGTTATTACGTTATAAATTCAATTTATAAGAAACTGAATCGAGACGTCGTTTGGAAACATTTCAAATATTTTGGTGCCAAATCTAGAAACGAATGAGGTCACATGTTTTGTTGTCATTGCTTTTATATAGCGGTAGTTTATAGAGTATTTGAAACTACAAAGTATATAAAAAGCTAAAAGTTAATATACACACGGTCCGTTACATATCAAGTTTATTTTTGTTGAATTCCTTGTTTCAACAATGTAACAATTAATTTACTTAGATTATTTGTTCAAACTTAGTTCTGTTGTAATAATTTATTAATAATTAGAGTGTATTATATATTTCTTATAACTAATTAATTTTTGGTCTAAGCTTAACATTAAGCCAACTTAATAATGGTTTTAATTTAAAAAGAATTACATTTACGTAAGTATAATGTATCAAAATTTCCTTATCCTAAGATCTTTTTCTAAAAACGTCTAAAATTTTTAAAGTGACTAGAAAATAACATGCATTGCTTTATATAGCTTTATGACATCTCTCAGAAATATTACATTTATTATTGTTGCGAAGTATTTTACTCAGTTTGATTAGTTCTTGACTTTACTATCATTACTTAATCTCAAGTCCCTTTACTAGGTGATATTTGTATAGATATATTGTTGAATACATTTTTCATCCTTTAAAATCGTAAACTTCTGGTTTTTTTTTAACAATATATCGTTCAATTTGTTAAGTTGACTAGTGATAGTTTCATTTGATTTCATTAATAAATATTTCGGAGTATATCAATATTTTATGACTATGGATATTTTTATTCCGATTTGGTATCGACGTGGTTAGTTCTTTTACACTAATATACAACTTTTTCGTTAGACATTATTGTAGTATATCCACTTTTCATCGTCAGCCATAAGATGTCACAGAAAACACTGTCTGGAAAGCAATTAATTCTCAATGTTGAAAATGTTTGAAATTACATTTACTGTAAATTCATGTGGTAGTCATATTCCATCGTTTTGGATCTTTTCCATCGTATTTAAATATCTGAAAACAGTTCAGTCATCAGCTGCGAAGCTGATTAAATCGTTGAAAATAAAATCAACAATAGGGATATGATGGAACAATATCACCACAACTTTTTAAAAGTGATGAACTTCGATAACAGGTGTCGGCAGATTATTTAAACTAAAAGATGTCGAAAATGCAATTTTGAACGTTCCATTATTATTATCTATTTACGCCGAATAATACTAAACGAAAAATTGTTTAGAAAATTGTAAAAAACATCGAATTTAACAGTTGATTACATTAAGATAGTATCTTTATTTTACCAACAGATATCGCTGATAAAATGCATGCAATCACCTAATATATATTTATTACAATATACAATTGAACAATTGACAACAAGCTGTTATATTTATTAAAAAATATATCAAGACGATTCTGTCAGGAACACAACAATCTAAAAATATAATTTAGAAATGTGAAATTAATATTTTCGGTAAACAATGCTTCTAGGACAGGACGTTAAAGTGTATCATTAACGCTTCCTGTTAGGTTTGAAATAGTACTATCCACAGGGACGTAGAATCGGATACCGTTGAGTAGGCAATCGCCCAATTACCAAAAGCTATAAGGATGGGGTGCCGACCCATGTCAACGTCGAAAATTCCCAGCTGCTGGGTAACGTGGACGCTGCTGGACGACTTAAAAGGACAATATCACTCAATTTACCATTATATAAACTATATGTAGTTACTGTAAGTAAGCTGGATTTAGTACAATATTTAGTGCAACAGCGGTTCATGCATTAAACTACTAGAAATTATTGAGTTAAACTCTAGCCATACGCTTTCATTTTTTTAGTATTATATATGATTACTTATGCTATTACATGTTGAATTACATTTAATGTAAAAAAGTGTAATGAAAAAAAATCCATAAATATTGCATGAAATTGAACGATTTATTTTACAACCTTAATATCCTTTACATAATCCGATTTCGACCAAATATGCAAGTCAAATTTGTTCAATATTTTGTGACTATTTTGAAGGTAATTCCATAGATCTGAGACAGTTGATTTTCAGAAGCCTTGTTTGAAGCTAATTTTTCTGCAGCAAAATATTTAAGAGGACACAGGTGTAAATTACTTGGGCCTAGTTCGGTCTACAAGGTGGATACATCGGAACATTTCCGGCGAGTGGCTAGCGATGTGTGTGCCCTGACATTAACTTAATCAAATACAATATCTGCCATGGTCATTAAAGTTGCCAGCTTCTGGGCAATAGCTTCCTGCAGATAGTCTATTAATAGCTCATTGATTATATTAGTTAAAAAAATGGGTCGTAACAGATGCATAAGATTAATTTTGGTTTATCTCGTGTGTCATGTTCTTTAAGACTGAATGGTACAAGGAGTAAAATTTTTTTGTGCTGTTTTATAATAGATAAAGAAACTCAGTGTCGCCTTTTATTGCCGTTCGACAAGCCGTCTCTTATTTTCATAAACTACAATAGTATTTTAAAGTAAATAAATAGTTTTTGTGTTCTAAACCCTTTCTCATTTCATAATTTATATAGTTTGTATCCGACCTTTTTCCAAATAGTTTCAAATAGTCTTTTACACAATAGTTGGCTCATAGGAAATATAGCAACACTAATATGGTAGTTAGACTTGGGCATTTCCTTAATTTTATCTACATTTTTGACAATTAATTTTTCAGAGCAATACGGAAAAGACGAATCTAAAACTGTAGAAAAATTAACAGTATTGGCCTCCTGGCTTTCGTTTTCATCTTTTTGAAAAGCTGCCAATTATATCATATTTTTCTTTGGCAATGTCCATCTAATGTCCATCTTTTATGTTTGTTCGAACAAAAATGATTATTCATAAAATTATCAAATGAATTTCCATAGTACGAAATATCAATAATCTACTTAATCCGAGTCACGTATTGGAAATATAAGATATTTCCTTGTTTTGTTATTATATATGTATGATATAAAACAAGGTTGCCTAACATAACGAACTATCTAATTTGTGTATTTTAGATCTCATTTTTTTAACCAATAAGAAACAGTCAATTCATGTACGTTACTTAATATGATAGGAACAAATCATAAGTTTAGCATTTATTTGAAATAGTCCGATAATTCATTTCTAAAGAAACTAACTATTATAAAGCTTATATAAATTATAAATACAAAACTACAGCAGGCCTGCTTGTGTGCACGAACTCCAGGAAAATATATTTATCAATGATGCTTCTACAATTCCCTAATTAATTTCAATCTTCCTACCTAACCAAACGCCTTTATTCTTAATTACTCTTAATTTCTTAATTACTCCGCATAATACTACACGCTGCTTCTCCTTTCTTTTTTTCTAGAGCTAATAGTGTATTTCGCGTTATTATTTTTAAACTTTACTAGAACTATTTGAATATATATATATATATATATATATATATATATATATATTAAATTTTTTTTAATAATTATGGTTTTATGAATTAAGTACATTGTATGGAATAACTACGTGAGGTATAGTTTTGAAACAATTATATTTAGACATTTCGGCCAAAAAATATTAGCATACACTATTTAGAAAGAATGATTCGGTTTAACGTATATTATTTATTTTACTAGTAAACTTACTTCTGACAAGGTCTGCACAAGCACATATTCTGTTTTGTTGATGGTGAAATTTATTTCTTTCTAAAATTATGATAACTTATAACAAAACACATACATATCGTTATTATATAATACGTTGAATCTCATTTAAAAAATTGTTGAATTGCAATAAAAAAAAACATAATTATTGAATGAAATTGAAAGATTTATTTTACATACTTAGTCCGGTCTATAAGGTGAATGCATCGGAATTTCTCAACAAAGTACTCGGAGCTTCCGCTCAGTCGCTATCGATGTGTGTGTTCTAGCATTAATTTAATGAATCTCAATTTCTGTCGTGGTTGTTAAAGTTGGCAGCTCCTGGGCGATAGCTTCCTGGAGACGATCTATTAATTGCTCATTAATTCTATCCATTTCAAAAATGGGTCGTAACAGATGCAAATTAAATCCATAATGTTATTTTTGGTTTATCTCGTGTAGTGCCCATATTGTTACATCACTGATTACGGATTGCAAGGCCATATGTAATGGTCATGTGTTTTAAGACTGAATGGTACAAGAAATGAAATGTGTTTGGTCTATTTTATATTAGATAGAGACCGTCAGTACCCTTTTGTATTGCCGTTGAACAAGTTATCTCTTATTTTCATAAATTATAATAGTATTTTGAAGTAAGTCAATTTACATTTCATTTTGTCAGTCGATAATTTTGTATTCTAAACCCTCTCACTTTTCATAATTTATATAATTCCTTTTCGTATTCGACATTTTTCAAAGAGTTTGAAATGGTTTTTTGCACAATATTTGGCTCATAGACAATATAACAGCGCTAATATGGTAGTTGGACTGTGTCACTTTAAGTTGCCTTTTAAGTTTAATATTGACAATTAATTTTTCAGAGCATAACAGAAAAGACGAATCTGAAACTACACTTTATTGATTGTTAGAGTAGCAAAATAATAAACAGTATTAGCTGCTTGGCTTTCGTTTTTACCTTAATCGAAAAGCTGCCAGTTATATCGCATTTTTCTTTGCTGGTATACATCGTTTATGTTTGTTCAAAAAAAATTATTTATAAAATGGTCAAATGAGTTTCTATAGTAGCAAATATCAACAGTCTACTCGGATTATTCTTGTATTGGAAATATAACAGATTTCCTTGTTATTATATACGAATGAACTAAAATAAGGTTGCCTAACCTAACGAAATATCTAATTTTCGTATTTTAGAGCTCATTTTTTGAACAAATAATAAACAGTCAATTCATAACCTTTAGTTAATATTGTAGGAACAAATCATAAGTTTAGCACTTAATTGAAGTAGTCCGATCATTAATTTCTAGGGACATAAATTAACATAACTACAGCAGACCTGCTTGTATGCACGAATTCCAGTAAAGTAAATTTATCAATGACACTTTTACAACTCCCTAATCAATTTCAATCCTCCTCCCTAACCAAATCCCTTTATTCTTAATTACTCTTAGTTTCTTAATTACTCCACACAATACTACAACCTGCTTCTCATTTCGTTTTTTAGAAAGCTAATTGTGTCTTTCACGTTATTGTTTTTTAAACATTACTAGAACTATTTGAAAATGTGTACTTGGTTTTTCTAATTCTAGGGACTTTTATTTCCAATTTTTTATTTAATTATGGTTTTATGAATTAAGTACGTTGTTTGGAATAATTATGTGAGGTATAATTTTGAAACAATTATTTTCAGACTTTTCGACCATAAAATATTAGCATACTTAGAATAGAATACTTAGAATATTAGCTTATTTAGAAAGAATGATTCGGTTTAACGTATATTATTTATTTTACTAGTAAACTTACTTCTGACAAGGTCTGCACAAGCGCACATTTTGTTTTGTAGCGGATGTTGAGTTTATTTTCCTTCACACCGTGTTGGAGAAATTTAATAGCTTAAAATAGTATTTCCTTCCGGAACAATTTTTGTTGTAAGTAAAAAAAAAAGTAAATAAAAAAAAATAGATTTAAATAATAATATATATTTAATTACAAAATTTTATTGCAAAAATTTCAAATAATAATTAATTTTTACAAGCTGTTTTATTTATATAAACCACATTTATATAGAGATAGTATTGATATATACTTAGAAAACTTTAGAAACCACATTCGCATATGTCCTTCATGTATTCCAAGAAAAAAATCGTCATCTTGAAGACCATCCTACTTTTCACATAAATGAAATCTCCAGTTAATCACTATTTTTATAACACAATAACTTATTTGCGTATGATATTAATAAACATTCATTAATTTTTTCTTATTTATTTCAATCCTCCACCTTTAGAGAAGTATATGCTTAATGTTATGTTTTGATTAGTCGATTCCGGTCATCTCTTGTATATTTAATCTTTCCGATACTTCATTCTCTAGTATTCTTGCTTTATACGAAATTGGATTTAATTTATTCTTTCCTTATTCTGATTTTGCTTTCCTCGGGTTTTGTCGAGTTTTTTTTTTATCTCTCAACAACTTATAGCAGCACTTCACCTATAAAAAAATATAGACCGTTACTGATATATGTAATCATAACAGTAAATCTTTCTACTAGTTATTGCAATTTTTGCTACTATTCTTGGTCGACAAAACCCCTTTAATGACTTGACTACCTCTAGCTTTTGGTTGACTTATTGTACTTGCACGCATAGCCTAAAACGAATGGATAAATAATTGCAAGAAAATGTGTATAAAAGTAATAATTACTTTTCAGCAGTATTATTTATAATGCAATCATGCAACACTACCTGAGCACAAAGGATAGATAATTCTTCATGATACCGGATTGACTCGCATATGTTGATAGCTATTTGATATTATTGAAAATATTTTATTATAAATTTCGCAGCTCTATAAACTCTCGCACTATAAACAAAATTTATTTTAAAATGCAAATTTTATAATGACCAATTATGAATAATACCCGCCGAAGATGCATACTCTATGTAGAAAAAGAGCGCAATATAGCCACCTGCGGCTATCAATCTCTCAATCAATCAATGATCTTCTAAAATAACATTCTGTATTTTTGTTACGATTTCTGGTGTTTTTTTAGCCAAACACAATTTTTGGCTGCCATATACCTTTTAATACTGCTTGATAAATCACATTCAAGGTTTGCACAATCATTGTTGTTAAAGGACTATAAACAGTATTACAAACAATTATCATTTTAGTATCTATATTTTAATTGGCTTAGCGAATACTTTGCCTTCCTTTTTGAAGAAAATACTGGCACATGGAGGCGTGAAATTTGTCACGGTTAAAACTTATATCGAGAAAGAATTTTTAGGCCTAATATTTTTGTGCAATATGCGCTACAAATAAATATGTTCTAATAAAATCTAAAAACACCCAAATCAAGCAATCAGGAATAGTCGTCAGATCGATGACAGAAAATATATAAACAAATCCAGCGAGTAGCCGTGCGGGCTAAGGGTTTAGTTCGCCGACAATAATGAACTACGATCGAAACTCGCTTGGACTAAAAGTTTATAAAACAAAATATAACACAATGTTCGTGCATACAATGTTTAGAATTTGTTAATGAGTGCGTAGATGGATGTTGGACATAAGACAAGTTAGAAAGCATTAGTTAAATGAAAGTAATTGAAGACAAACTAAAGATGAGCTATCTGCAAGGGCATTACCTCGTTTATTATTCCATATTTATGCTTATAACATAAATGTATAGAAAGATCATGTGTACTTATATTTGATGCTCTGAAGTTCTTATAGTACTGAAAATAATCTTACGTTGATACATTGCTGTAAGGTTAAGTGACGTAGTAATTTACACATATTAATACTTTGTTAATTATTAAGAGTTAATGGATATTAGATTTAATTAAATGTTATTTAAAAATTTTAATTAGTGTTAGTTCTTGAGATTGTTTGTATACATTTAATATGTTTTAATATACAGACATTTGAAATTCAATTAATGTTAGGTATCAAATACATTTATGATCTTATATTGAAAATACTGTAAAAACAAGTATCATTTTTAAATTATTCCTTTTAATCTATTATGACAAAAACATAATAACTCCTTATTACCAACAAGGGTTTATCTGAATTAGACCTACTGTTTAACGTTGGTTCCGAGCCACGGTTCTCGGTATTAATCCTACCGACTGAAAAGTGACCAACTTAGAAATCATCCCACAAGACATTCGGTCGTACCCAGCCTGGTTACTGCAGTGACTAGGATCATTTTCCTTGTCGGATTTTGCAGTCTTGCCTAGGATAATCACGAATATTAAACAATCACAAATATAAATTTACGACCATGTCCTAGCAGGACTTGAACCCGCGACTATTGCAGCAGTAGGTAGGCCATCCTGTCGCTTTTACCACTGAGCCAACCGGCACTAGTGAATAAAAATTTTCATGTGTTCACATGAAATATTAACTACAAATACTATTTAAAATGTTAACAATCTAGTACAAGTAAAACTCAACTGAAAAATTAATTTACTTGACAATATATTTCAAATAAGCATATATCGCAAGTGATAAATTTTGAAATCTCTTTGAAAAAAAGAGTCCCCATTGTTTTCTCCTCCAACCTGTTTTATATTTATTTGCCGATATTCATAACACATAATCACTATCGAAAACCCAAGCTACGTTGTATGAATTTTAAATGTGGTCAGTGGAGGGGAGCTCGTGTCAAGGACGTGCACCATCCCCAATTGAAACGTAGCGTCCACGCAAAAAACCTCACCGGATAGTTTATGTTTTGGTCCAGTTGCCAGAAATCAGAGCGGAGAAAAATATGAGTTTTTAACGTTGGGCTGCCGGATTTTGCGCCGGGCATGCAAATGCCAAGTTTAAATTTGGATCTCGGAGCGAAAATTCACCTCATGGTACAGTTGCAATAAAGTATATCACTTTATTTGCGACGGGAGCTTGATTTAATGGATTAAACCAACGTTTTTGTTGTTTTATATAAAAACACGGTTTATTCTGAAAATTTTACACAGCGGTGTTAAAAATTTAAATTACATTTATTAGAATTCTATAATTTTTCAATTACTTAATATATTACTGCCTTCAGTCTACGGTCCTTACCATTCACAATAAATATGGTTTAAGTGTTTATTTGCTAAACATTATTCGCCATAAAAGCCAGAACTATACATATTGAATTAAAAAATTAACTCACCTACAATATTGATATCGCTCTCTTGGATTTCCTTTCACTCAATTAGAAAACAAAAACATTTCGTGGGTACCGTTTTAAGGCATTTGAATGAATTACAAAACTAAATCCAAAAAGACTTTCAACCGACACGAGAAAGATATATTTGCACAAAGGCGTTTTATCTAAGGAAGATTATCTTTTATTCATTTATTTTAAACATCTTACTATATTTTAGTGTTAGTATTTCTGAATGTTTTAGTATTTCTTAGAGACTATCAAGACACACTAAAAATTATTAAAGATAACCGATACTAAATACCATCCGATAATTGCGCGATCAAAGGAAATCCAAAACAATAAGCTAATTAATAGTTATAATGTTTAGAATTACAAAAAAACAATTAAATAAATCATGAACCAAACCTACCCAACAATCATTGAGACAAAACAAATATGTGGACAAACAAATAATTACTAACATTTTGTATAGATAAAAGTCATCCTAAAATAAGGGTAAGTACAGGTTAAAATTATACTTTAAAATACAGACCTATTTCTTCGAGGGAATCAAACAATTTGGGTATGTTTTGCGGCAAGAATACATTCTTCAATAAATCAATCAATGAAATATGCAATTTGTTGATCAATCGCTTGGTGAGCTTGCCAAAGATGATAATTTGGCAAGCTCACCAGACAATTTAATATGGATCCAGACAAATATGATATTGTTTTGTCGAGATATAACCAGACCCCATAATTCAGTATTATACTTTCACTCAAAATGTTTTTACAAGTGGTTTTGGTGGCATCGATCCTTCCCTTTTTACCCTTTTTATAAAATCATTCAAACCACATTTTGAAATGTCGAGAATTCTATAAATGCGCTGTATATTCACTTACAGTCACGCAAAAGAGTGATGAAACAAAATAGTAACATATTATAATTAATTGCAAAGTTATTTTTTGATGATACAAAAATAAGTATTGAACGAAAGGAAACGAAGATAATGGTACAATTAAAGTTTTTTAATGTAAATATATTTGTTATAAAGAAATGAGTTGGGATATCAGCTAAAACTTATGTACTATTGTGCTCTGATTGGGATTCACTGGAACGATTGTAACTAAATTTAATTTGTGATATCTCATAGTAATTTTAATAGAGATGGCTTCTACATAACTATTAGTTTATTTCTATTTTTACGATTCAATGAATAGGTATGAGCGATAACTTTTAATAAAGATGTTCGAAATAAAGAAGTTCATACCACATTCTTTCAGTTAAGTGCCCAGGTTTATAATCACTGCATCACTTCTTTCGAAGCTTAGCGTTGCCTTTAATCATAACTAATTTT
Source organism: Rhynchophorus ferrugineus (assembly GCF_030347505.1). Classification (NCBI taxonomy): domain Eukaryota; kingdom Metazoa; phylum Arthropoda; class Insecta; order Coleoptera; family Curculionidae; genus Rhynchophorus; species Rhynchophorus ferrugineus. Next base: position 52,959,504 of record NW_027472580.1, read on the forward strand.
GCAATCACAGCCCATGACAGTTAGCTTTGTAGAGCTCCTACCATACTGTCTTTGTCGAAGCAGTATTTTCCCAAGTGAGTGTTGAGTTGTTCCTCAGCTCCTCCTCACGTTAAACAATTCAGATGATTTCGTCACAGATTTATTGGTAAGCTCTATTGGTACTTAATAATTTTCCCGCTTTTAAGGTCTGAAGGACTACGCATTTCACCGCTCGCTTGTTATAGCCTTCGCAGATCAAAGTGTATAATATACTGAAATTATTTACATGGAAGCAATGTTACCAACATGCAACAATGTGTTCTATGTGTTCTATTCATGATGTTCATATTATCTTATTCATATCTATGTCTATGGTTTGATAAAGTTTCTATTTCTATAATGTTTAGGATATAAGATGCGACTAGTTGAACGGCGATATAAAGTGACACTGATCATAAAAACTGGTAGAAATCATCTCCACCCCTATTTTTAGTTATGTTACTTGTAACACCATTCAAACCAAATGGAAATGATTACAGTGCAGTCCGTAACCAGCACAGTACTAGTCGTATAATATACCACAACCCTCCTAAAGAAAATACCTCAGGGATGGATGTGGTCGTTGTCCAATCTAGAGAGCTTATAGGTAAACATTATGTTTGAGTATCGTCTGTACCCAATAATACTGTTTCTACCCAAAATTCCATGGTGTGGAATGATTTTTTACGTTGGTGACTCCAAACTTCAATAGTCTATGGCTAAGAAGCTAAGCTACTACAATTCGGTTTTGGTAGCCGTTCATTCTGATGTACAAGTTTCTTTTATGGCTAGAGGTCTTTCAATTTACCTTTTGTGACATTATAACTTCCGCTGCAATACTTTTGCACCAACTCCACCTAACTACACCAAGGAACACTTCTAGTAACTGCGGAAAGATTTCGAATCTAACTTCAACGTGCCTTCTTTTCTGGATAATTAACTTGATTCCGGTTAATTGGACGAATTTAAAAGAGAACAGCCTCATAATCTCCCCGGAATTCTACTGTCTGTGCCATTTATAATATGTGAAAGGATTTAGAAAATAAAACTGTTAATATACTTGCCTACACAGTGCATATTTGAACTCTTGTGCTCTGATTGGGATTCACTGGAAATATTGTAACTAAATTTAATTTGTGATATCTCATAGTAATTTTTAGTAGGGATGGCTTCTATATAACTATTAGTTTATATCTATTTTTACTATTCAATGAATAGGTATGAGCGATAACTTATAATAAAGATGTTCGAAATAAAGGAGTTCATACCACATTCTTTCAGTTAAGTGCCCAGGTTTATAATCACTGCATCACTTCTTTCGAAGCTTAGCTTTGGCTTTCATCATAAATAATTTTGCAATCACAGCCCATGACAGTTAGCTTTGTAGAGCTTCTACCATTCTGTCTTTGTCGAAGCAGTATTTTCCCAAGTGAGTGTTGAGTTGTTCCTCAACTCCTCCTCACGTTAAACAATTCAGATGATTTCGTCACAGACTTTCCTGCTAAGCTTTATTGGTACTTAATAATTTGCCCGCTTTTAAGGTCTGAAGGACTACGCATTTCACCGATCACTTGTTTTAGCCTTCGCAGATCAAAGAGTATAATACACTGAAATTATTTACATGGAAGCAATGTTACCAATATGCAACAATGTGTTCTATGTGTTCTATTCATGATGTTCATATTATCTTATTCATATCTATGTCTATGGTTTAATAAAGTTTCTATTTCTATAATGATTAGGGAATTTTAGGTAAATATTATTATAATGAATAAAAATAGAATAATAAAGAAACATTTTATTTATTTTAAAATTATTTTGTTTCGGAAAGAAGTAGAGCAATGATTATAAAACCTGGACACTGGATTGGAGGACTGTTGTATGGTATGTACGATGAATCACAGTATATATTTTTTACTACACACGGCTGGGTTTATGTATGGAGAACCTCAAAAGACTGTCTCTTTTCTACAGTCAAGCCTGGGACAGGTTCTGTTATTATTTGGGCGGCAATATTGTGGTACTCACTGGCCTTCGTATTGTTGATGGCGAATCTCTTTCTATAACTACCATATTACTGCCAAATACTATTACATTCCAAGATGATAATGGGCTCATATACACAGCCAGAAAGTAAAGTCTTGGTGTAACGAGTACCGGAATATCATCAAATTATCCTATCAGTACAATCGGTAGGCCTCAACATTATTGAACTGTTATGGGTAGTTTTAGAGCATCGAGCGAGCAGTAGATTTCTATCTCCAACATCACAGGAGCATTTGGCGGATATTTTGATATAGCAATTGGACAACATTCCATTGGAAACTATGCAGACACTCTACAAGTCTCTTTGGCCAAGAACTGCAGCTGCTTTAAGCTGAAACTGATGGCTCCACATCATATTAATACATAAATATTGTATTTAAGATAGGTGTTAATATTATTATGTCCAATCACTATATATATAAAATAAACCATTTTCTTTATTGCAGTATATAAAACAAACATTACAATAGAAATATAAAAATAATGTAAATGGAAATAGAATAAATGTAAATCGAACCTAAAATTAAATTTTTGATTTATTAATTAAAATGATTGTCTACTACCCGTTTAGATCGTAGTACTTTTCATTAAACTAATATCGATCTAAATTGATACGGTCTGGTGAAGTTTAGTTTTATTTTTCCAGCGATTGATTCAATACAAACCCATTAGCTGATATTTCGATATTGAAATACGAGAGCGTACCTGGAAAAAACTGGCCAATTGAATGGGTTTTAAACGTGGCCAGTGGAGAAAACAACAGTTAAGAGTGAAACATCGTGTTTGGGAAAAAAATTCAATGCGATGGTGGTAGTTTATGTTTTAGGGGCCGGTTAACTTTTCACCTAAATAGGTGAAAACTTTTCGTTTTGACTTTGGAGCTGTTGAGTTTTACGTTCAGCATGCAAATGGCAACTTTAAATTTGGGAATGGAGGTATTGTAGGGTATTTGGAAATGTTGAATTATATTTGTCGCTTTTATATAATGTAAGATTTAAATTTTTCTTAAAAATAGCTAAAATATGTGGCGTATTTTATTGTATTAGACAAATTATAAGTTATGAAAATATTTTATCTAAAAAAATATCATACTTAAATAATTGATCGTTATTTTCTTGTTTTCAAAGACGTGTTAAAATCATACTTCATTTTCAAACCTCTATTTTTCAGATCGCTTTCTACGATCTCTTGATCCATTTCCTTTTTCTCTTCCATTCAATAGATTGATTCTGACACAGACGTCTGTGAGATATATTTTCACGTATCATTTGACAGATATCTTCAAACCATGTTTTTGGATTTTTCCTGAACTGTGCATTGCTTATACTTAGTGCATCTTAAACGAATGACTTCATTTTCCTATATTCGAGAATACATGACATAACTCTTCATTTCTTATTTTCACAAGTATTGACAATACTGATTATATATTACAAATATAGTAAATGTTGATCATACATGTATAATGTATTAAGAGTATATTATATAAATACAATTTATCATTCATTAAAAAATCAGATAGTACTCTGATAACTATAAGGATAAATGTAGGATTTTAACAGTTTCAAAGAACTTTTCATTAAAAAAATGTCTTTTTAATAGGGAACGTCTTTCTACAATCAGATACTTTTAGTTTTAGTATCAATCAAATTAGTTTTAACATTCCGTATATTAAGTACCAATCACATAAGACACCAATTATACTTGTCTAATTTAGACAGATATATCTTCATAGATAATTATCAAATACAGGCCTTTCCTCTACAAAATCAATTTCAATTTCATCAGACAGTGAATTAATAGATACAATGGCAAGTATTTAGCACAATGATGTTTAATATCTAAAATTGAATGAAATTTCATATCTAAAAAAACTCGCAAATTATTATGTTAAATACACTGTTTCAACCAAATTTTCACCAATTTCAACATCAGAATTCTGATTTCGACATTTCAAAAATGATGATTTTGATACTGAAAACAAAGAACGTTACGGCCGATAACAAAAAATTGCAGGCAAGGATTTGAAGGTATTGCCCGATGGCGTTCCGCGTAAAATGAAAAAGAAACATGTAACATTTTTTACTGTAACACAATAAATTATTTCCAGTCGCTTGCGGAACATGGGAATGATTCGAAAATTTGGATATTGCATGCCGTATGAATTAAAGCCAAATGGCATTGAAAACGTTTGGTCATTATATAAACTGCTGCGGCTGCTTCATCAACAAAAACGGATAGATCCTTTACGGTTTATGAAAAATGGATTAAATACGACAGTAAAAAGCGAAAAACATGCAAACATCAGAAAAACCAATCCATCTAAGCTAATACTCTGTGTATGGCGGGATTGGCTTGTTGTGGTATACTATAAGCTGCCTAAACCTAATAAAACCATTAATGGGGATCACTATTGGCTACAATTGATGCCTTTGAGCAGAGCACTGCGCGAGAAACAGCCGGAATAAGAGGAACGTCACAACAATGGTATTCCACATTAAAACGATGTGCACACCGCGCGCCACATTCTCCAGACATTGCTCCTTCTGCTTACTATTTTTTCCGACATATGAGTTGGGGCCTGATTCAACAGATTTTCACTTCTTATATCTTTTTGAAGATACCTAAAAAAAGATTGATTTGTGGGTAGCCCTAAAAGATATGTCAGGATGGAATCATCAAATTACTTGAAAGATGGGTAAAACTAACGGCTAACGATGGACAATATTTTAAGTAAAATAGGGATTTTTTTGTATAACATTTCACATTAAAATTTCGAATTAAATAAAAATCTTTCGAACGAATTTATAGACCTACATTTTATTATTACTAAATTCAAAACTCTACAACACTAGAAAACTATATAATAATCCCTCAAAAGAGAGTTGCAACAATAATTACGAAATGAGAACATTCATGCAAAAAAATTCTAACATGTTGAACTTTTTATTAAATTTAAATTTCAAACTATTTAACTAACTGAGAATTTGTTAATACTAGACGAGTGCCATTTACAGATAGTATAAATTTAATCCCGCTCTCTTTCGTCACTACAACTCTGATGAGCCGGACAGTTCAGTCAGGTCATGTCGCGATCGAAACCATCATATGCACTGCATATCTAGATGCAACGTATGACGTGGCTCGTCTGCCATCTATATAACCGGCAGTAACTGACTGATACCGCCTTCGTATTTACTATTCAGTTTTGGATCCCGTCACATTTATTAACGGCATTATTTGGATTAATAGTGTTCCAACAATAACCAGTATTGGCTTAGGTAATATTATTGAAGAATTTCATTTAACTATTTGGTAAAACTATTTGATAAGAACGGATGATATAAATCCACAACGGAGGTGAAACAAGAACATATATAAGTTGAGAGACGTTGCAGAACTTGACGTGAACGTGACTTTCCAGAAGTAAATAAATATTATGTTTGTATGTAACAGAGCTTTTTATTCTGTGTATTCGAAAGAAGGAGGCGGTGTGTTTATGCTAGTCTGAAAAATATGAGGAGTAACCTATATAGGTTTACTTTATATTATAATTGAGATTAATCCGCCAATATTGTACTTAATGTTAAACACAATTCACTAATTGTTTCCACAAAAGAAATTAGTTTTAAATTATAATAAAAGTTATTTTTGTTTTAAACTCCATTAGTAAGTAAATTATTAAAAATAAAATCGTATATAAGTTATAATATGTGAAAGGGCTTAGAAAAAAATTATTCATTTACATTTTAAAAAAATATATCTAGTGTATATAAGATTCGACTAGTTGAACGGCGATATAAAGTGACACTGATCATAAAAACTGGTAGAAATCATCTCCATCCCTATTTTTAGTTATATTACTTGTAACACCATTCAAACAAATGGAAATGATTACAGTGTAGTCTGTAACCAGCACAGTACTAGTCGTAAAATATACCACCACCCTCCTAAAGAAAATACCTCAGAGATGGATGTGGTCGTTGTCCAATCTAGAGAGCTTATAGTTAAACATTATGTTTGAGTATCGTTTGTACCCAATAATACTGTTTCTACCCAAAATTACATGGTGTGGAACGATTTTTTACGCTGGTGACTCCAAACTTCAATAGTCTATGGCTAAGAAGCTAAGGTACTACAATTCAGTTTTGGTAGTCGTTCATTCTGATGTGCAAGTCTCTTTCTTTTATGGCTAGAGGTCTTTCAATCCACCTTTTGTGACCTTATAACTTCCGCTGCGATACTTTTGCACCAACTCCACCCAACTACACCAAGGAACACTTCTAGTAACTGCGGAAAGATTTCGAATCTATCCTCAATGTGCCTTCTTTTCTTAATAATTAACTTGATTCCGGTTAATTGGACGAATTTAAAAGAGAACAGCCTCATAATCTCCCCGGAATTCTACTGACTGCGCCATTTATAATATGTGAAAGGATTTAGAAAATAAAACTGTTAATATACTTGCCTATACAGTGCATATTTGGAAAATCTATAAAAGTTATTTAAAAGATATATTATATTTTTTGCCATATTTAATTATGAACATAAAGATTCTAAAGGAGTGCTCTAAGAGCAACAATTTAAAAATTGTAACTTATTGCTAGTATCATACATAAATTATTCCTGTTGTATATAGTACATTTATCATTTATCATTTTTATCATTATATATCATTCATCATGTATAATAATATAATAAAACTCCAATAATAAAAATGTACTTAACTAAATAACAAGCTTTTAATTAACCAATGATGTACCCTATTATACTAATACCACTTTTGAGATATTTCCATCAAAAACAATAGCTAATCCTATATATATGCAAAATGGGATTTTGTAGAATATTTTTTGTTATATTTTAAAGTTTCCTTTATTCCAATTAGGTTTTATCTAGGCTGAACCTACTGCTTAAAGTAGACTCCTAACTGTGGATCTCAGCGTCTACCGATTGACGAGTAACCAACTTAGAGATCATTCAATTCAGAGAAAAACACAATTGTAAATAATTGCAAGTATAAATTTACAACCATCCTCCAGCAGGTTTTTGAACCCGCTAGAATCGTAACAGTAGGAGAACCGTCCCGTAGCTTTATGACTACTACGCCAACCAAGCGAACGAACTATATATTATTATAATTGTATTATTGATTTATAGAATTAATATTATGGTACTAATCTTATATTTAATGCATTAACTGCAGTTTAATCTTAAATAGTAATCTATATTTCAAAATTTTGTTGCACAAAAACTCTGTACTTCCCAATAATTGAGTTTCTGATATTTTTAAAAAAATCAGAAATATAAGCAAAACGTTCAGCCAGAACCCAAACTGATGAGAATCCGAAGAAGTAATATTAGGACAATATGGCGTTTGAAAATAAATTCTTGACCTACATGCAGGTTGGCGTTGTGTTTTACAAAAAAAAAACTTTGTCATGCATTTTTTGATATAGAAAACTGTTTTTTAATATCCGGCCCAAACACATAAATTGAGCTCATACCCGGTGTCAACAACACATACGCCTTACACGACTACGAATAAATCTCGTCCAGTCGGCCCTCCTGTAGAAGATCTTCGTGTTGAATATTTAGCTTCATCGTGGATGTGGAAACATATTATGGGTTTTGTCTAATATTTTTCTGCTTGGAACTCTCATAGAGATCCCACTGTAAGCATCCGATAACTTATATGATTTCATCACTTTTTTCTACCATTGCTAACATGGGGCTCTAATTCTTATGGTAGACGATGTTCTACTTTTCGATGGCAAAGGTCTAACTAGCAAAAATTAGCAAAATTAATTCCCAAGGCATTTAGTCGATGGAAAACTGATTGTTGATATAATTGATTGATGTTGATTGTTAGTAATTTCATACATATAGTACCTATGATAGATAGAATGATTCACATTCATTTTCTTATACGATTGGACGATAAAGGCGAGTTATTTTTAAAATTGGGCGAGTTATTCTCTGGAGGTATTAATATGTATTTATTTATATATATATATATATATATATATATATATATATATATATATATATATATATATATATATATATATATATATATATATAAAGATAGTTTCTTCAACATTAACCTGATTGAATCAATCTTCATATTTCTAGTAAATCGATATTTCTTAAAAGTCTTGTTCAATGATAATGTCATACCTCCAATATTCAGTATAATTAGTCTTTCATGTTTAATACCTTGAGTTTAGTAATTAAAGTAAGTTCTAAAATTTCTAATTCGTAAATAAAAATGGTTGATATATAATATAAATTGATTTGAGGTTGTGTGTTTACATCTCAAAACAGCACCTACAGGTAAATAAACAGTTATTTGTTTTGCTGCCATGTTTCTGTTGCAGTTTTAAAGGAGAAATAAATCTCAATTACCCATAATCCTCTAAGCCCTCCATACAAAAGTTGTATGAGCACTGGGGAATTTTCGCCGGTGCAATAAATTTAAACTAACGTTTAATTTCCTATATTTAAGCTCGCTTTTTTCGAAAATACCAGCATGGACGGCCGTCTCTGGCTTGGCGGAAGATCAAACCGACGTACTTTTATTAACTTACATAAAATTCACACCTCCCAGCTCCGTCTAATATCGGATTACGTCTTAGACCATCTGCTCCACTTTATGGCTTTAATATTAGTGGGTTATTTCCATTAAAACGAAACAGAAAAAAAAGCCAACGATAAAGAATTTTATCGATGGGGATCTTGTTATTCATACTTCAACTTAATTGTGCTATAATATATTCTATAATCGTACGAATGTGCCTTATATTGGGTATATTAAATAATTTAATGATTAATGGGATATGTTTTATTTTTATATTTATAGTTGCTTCAACGATTATATTTTTCTTTAGTTACCATACATTCTTTTGCAATACTTCTCTAACTATATTAGTTTATGTTAAAATTATAGTAATGTTAATATTTTTTTAAATATTTTAAAGTCACCATTTTACGAACGAGGATTTACCTGGACTGGACCTACAGTTTAATGTGTCATCTGAACTACGGTCTTCGGCAGTAAGTCTACCGACCGGTCAATGACCAACACCAGAAAGCAATCCGATCTTACCCAGCCTGGATTACTGGCGTGACTGGGATGATTATTCTTTGTCGGATTTTCCACTGTTGGCTATAAAGACATTTATAATTTCAATCACAAATCCATGTCACAACAAGATTCGAATCCGCGACTATCTCAACAATACGAGGTCCATCCTGTCGCTTTGACTACTGCGCCAACGAAATCGGCAGTAATGTTGATAAATTTAAACTCTAAATGGAAACATTCTTTAGGCTTCTTAAATCATAGCAAATGTCTGAACGCTATTCGCAAATTCTCTCTTCTCTTTTGTTAAATTCTAAGTAAATTGTTGTTGAAAGATCTTGTTTATCATTAATATAGTAGAATATTGTTCCCTTAAGTATTTCTTACTCAGATATATCAGCGATTTAATATTATATTACTAAGGGGAAATCATGTCCTAAACCCAGTTCCTCCAAGAGCTGTACTTGTCGTTTAACCGTCTTCATCAATTCGTTTAGTTAACGTGGTCAAGTTTAGCTACAACTCCACACTAAGACTACACTTATGAGATCGAGCGGCAAGAGTATATCCTATGATAATGTCATCAAGGGACCTCTTCATACAGCTCTACAATCATAACCCACAACAAGGTCTAGCATATCCGCTAGCAATTGTGATTCTATAAACTTGATTTCCTGATGACGAGCTAACGATGGAAAAATTGCGAAAGGCAATAAAATAAAAGTTTGGTAAGACTGCTGGAGTCGCCCATGTCACAACAGAAATTATCAAGGCCGGCGAGGAAACGTTATTTCAATAGCTTCACATTTCTTTTAGTTTTCAACAATTCATATACAAATTTGGAGCTCGGAAAGGGTCGCGAGAAGACAACCCGAAACCAGCAAGCGTTATTTAGACCCAACCGAGGTTGTGTAATTAAGATTTTTGCGCTGCGCCAGCTAATTGAGGAATATATTAAATGTGGAAAAAGTGTTTTCATTACGTTTACTGTATATCACTTTGGACAACTTTTGAAACTGAAAATGTTCACCTAAAAGTTATCCTCTTCAGGTGTCTCGCGATGGTTCAGATAGCTATCTTAGAGTGTGAAATAATTTGATAAATCAATTTTAAGTGGAACTAGTGTTTACCAAGGAGATTTCGCCTCTCCTCTAATTTTCAACATAGTTCTGGATACAATTATACGGACATTTTTTTAAAACAGACATGGCGTTTAATATTTTGTTACAGACTCTTTGGCTGATCTGATATTTGCTGATGATAGCTTCTATTTAGACGACTTCTATCAATTTATATATCTTGCTTCTTTCTTTACACGCTTCTTTATTCTATCTTCACCTAACTTCTTCATATATACTTATCAAACCTTAAATCTAATTAGGTCGAGGATATCAAAACTACTTGAGAATATTTAACATCGCAAATCACAGAAGACTAATATTGTCAATCTATATCTAATTTATAAATAATACAGACTTTTATAATCACAGACGCAACGGGTGGTAAGTGTAGAAGTGAAGAAATATTACAATAAAAACTGTTTCGAAATCTTGCCAATTCATTTGTATGGCTCCAAGACGTGGACACTGCTGCCGTCTGACATCTAAAAGCTTGAGGTGTTTAAAGAGCGATGAAAGTTATTCATTCAAGATGCGACAATCAGTGCACACTTGAAAAACAGGTACAGAAACACTGTTTACAATAGTTTGGACTTGCCAGGCTAATAAAAAGTGAACGAAAATTTACATTTTTGGTCAGCATCAACAGTATCATCTTGATTGAGAAGTAGCGGGCTATGAATTTATGACAATGATGATGAGCTAAAGCTCTATTAGGGAAATTGTATTTGGCAGTGCAGATTTTGTAATATTGATGATTCCTGTAAAGATGCTGATGCACCACTATATAATATCGAAAATATTAAATAAGTTCTCAGGAAATACATATATTTTCACTATAAAGATTAAATTTGACCCATATGTAATTGATATAAAAATGTATCAAACTAATAAAGCAATATATTATTACGATTTGTATTTGTAAGGACCATTTAATGATGAGTGAACAAGCCTGAAGAATAATTATACATAAAAAATATATTCTATGATATATCTTAAATATAACTACCTGATCCCACAATGGCTACTTAGACTCATAGTCGGTATGTACGATCTCTTCTAACCTGAAAGTTAAAATTGTGGATAAAATCTATAATATTAACAATCAAATGGTTATAGTTATTTCTTTTATGTTTGCTCTAACAAAAACAAATATTTATTTTCTTTATGCATCTGTATGTAAATGAGACAATAACTAAAACAGTACTAGGATAGTATGATTTTGAAGTTGTTGAATCGAAAAGTGAATATTTGACACAACGCGGATGCTGCAGCACGTTGCACTTAGGAGTTTATGCGTTAGGAGTAAATTTGTCAATAACATAAAGCAGATGGGGCTTATGTGAAATTGCACAATGAGAATATTGAACGATGAATAGTTTTTCAATCATGAACAACGATGTCCCACTACGGGGTCTAGCAACACTGCTAATAGGTGATATTCCATGACAATAATCGACGAATTACTAACAGCAACAAAATTATGTCATATCATCAGGTATTGCAAAATAAATGGAATGGACCAAGTAATCAAAGTTGATGAGAAAATATTATTCGAACGATTTGTTTATGCAAATTGTATTTATTGACAGGAGATTGTATCGTCAGTATAGAGAAATACAATCATTTTTACAATATTTAAAAATAGTAGGAATACGCTATAAACTATCGAGGAATAAGCCATACAAATATCATACAACTGGACTTCAAGGAGTTCGAACGCGAAGAAATAGCTACAGAAGAGATATGATTTAGACCGAATCCTGGTTGTGTAGATAAGACTTTTATACTCCGCCAGTTTATAGAGGAACGTAACAGATCAATTGAAAAGTCCCCGGCCTACCATAGTAAACCATATTTTTTTGGTAAAATTAGTTTTTCTATTCAACATAATTCCCTTCAAGGGTGATACACTGATTATAACGACCCTCCAACTTTTCGATACTATTTTTGTAATACGATTGGTCCTTTGCTTTAAAATAGGCCCCAGTTTCGGCAATCAGCTCTTCAAAATTTCCAGCGAGCATTAAATTGAGATCTGAGAACAGGAAATAGTCGATGGGGGCCAGATCTGCAGAATACGGTGGATAAGGAATCGTTTCCACTGACTTGTGACACGGTGCACTGTGTTGGTGAAGCACCACTTTCTTTTTCCACAAATGCGGCCGTTTTTCGGGGATTTCGTCCTTCAAACGGTCCATTAACGTTATGTAATTGTCACTGTTGATGGTCCTTCCTTTTCCAAGGTAGTCAAGAAAAATTATTTCATGCAGATTCAAAAATACAGATGCCATAAGCTTGCCAGCTGGCTGTTGCGTTTTCTCACACTTTGGAGCGGGTTCATCGTGTCCAGTCCACTCGGACGACTGTTGGTTAGACTTAGAGCTCGCGCGGCATCCACTTTGCACAGAGCTTTCTCATACCCAAACATTCGTGAATGAAGTTTTTGCTTCAACTGTATTTTTTCCCTTCAAAAAGCAATATTTTATCAACACACGAAATTCCTTTTTATCCATTTTTTCACAATAACAAAAGTTGCTTCACTCAAAATGCTATAATTCACAAACTAATGATCCGGCAGGTGTCAAATTTATACACACATTTTTTGAAGGTTAGGGCTAACTAAAAAACATGTGGATTTAATTCTAGTAGCACCCTTTATGTGTTAGGTCGGGGACTTTTTTATTGACATGTTATTAGATGTGGAGAGTCTGAAATTGTCGATTTAAGTGATTTTCGTTCTGATTTCTACTGTGCATACCGGCTGTAACTTTAGGCACCATTCAAATTAACCTCCAAAAATAATACGTCAAGTATCTTACGACGGTTCTTTTAGCGTGCAAGTGCGACCTGATTTGCTAAAATCATAACTGCATTTGAAATCTGAGTCGGTGTTCATCAAGGAGATGTCTCTTTACTACTTTTCGGAATAGTAGTGGATGCAAATATGCGAGGTCTTTAAAAAGAGGCAAGGCGTTCAATATGTTGATATTATATAACTTCTTGATGTATCTGGTTTTGTATATTGTAAATGTTAACGGCATATAGTTACGGTAAGTACAGCAGTCTATGTATTTGAAACAAGGAAAATATAACATTTATGACTGTATTTATAAGTCGAATCGGCCAAGCTGAACGAACTTTTGCTTTTCTAAGGGGGTGGGTGGGGAAGAGAGGAAATTTTACTGTTAAAATCCAACTCGTTCGAAGTCTTATTTTTCCAATCCTTCTGTATGTCTCCGAGACTTATATTATACTCCGAGAAATATCCATTATTTTCAATTAGTATATACCAATTTAATGATAAATTTATCCAAAACCTAACCACTTTTATGGAACGTTCAGGCGAACACTCCTTAGTTATTTAGAAAAGGATGATTACTACGACTTTTATATTTGATTAAGCTTTTTTATTTGAGTGGATATGTTGGATATCCATTATTCATTCGATTCTATATTCGATACTTCCTTTTGCAGGGATATTTCACCACATACAACGTGGGGAAGAAGTCCCGCTACCATTTTGATTGCCTATAACTTTGCTCAAAAAAAATATAAGTAAGTTTGATAAAAATAAAAATAGAAAAAGTTTATTTGGTCTTTACAATTTTTTCATTACGAGTGAATGATTATATCGGCTAAATGGTGACCGCGATTCGCTATGCAACTTTCGGCTCTTTTTAAGACATTTTTCATGACATCCTGCTACATCTGAGACTGAATTTCTTCAATTCCGTGATAAATATTGTTTTTAAGATGTTGAATTATTTGGGGCTTATTCATGCAAATTTTGATTTTAAAAGACCCCATAAGAAAAAGTCTGGTGCTGTTAAATCCGGAGATCTGGCTGGCTATGCTAAATCGCCACTTCGCAAAATTAGTCTTCATGTCATTCAATAATTGAACTGTTAAACGAGCTGCGTGTGCTGTGGCTCCACCTTGCTGAAAGCATTTGTTCTCTGGTCCATGGTCTTCCATTTCAGGCACAAGAAAATTTCGAATCATGTCTTGGTACCGTTCAGCAGTAACAGTTACTCCAACACCTTGGCCATTTAAAAAAAATAGGGACTAATGATGTTTTCAGGGTGAATGCCACACCATACAGTTGTTTTTAATGGAGGCAATGATGTAATGATTTTATAAATTAATTGAGAATTTTGTGTTTCCCAAAACCGACCGTTCTGTTTATTAACGTGACCACTGAGAAGAAAATGGGCTTCATCGCTCATTATCAATTTAGATGAAAAATCTTATTCTATAAAATTCTTATTCTATTAAATCTATTTCACCAGACAGCCTTAGGATTGCATTACTGTACTCAACTCGTTGATTAGGATCACTGGGTAATAGCAATCTGCGTAGTAATCAGTAGATCGCGTAACAATTTTTGGACTAATTGAATTTTGTACGGGGCTATTTTCAAATCAGTTTTCAAAATTCGCCTTAAACTGCGTGTAGAAATGTGAATCTGGGCACCACGTCTCCGAATTAATGTTTCTGGAGACTCTACAACACTATCGTGAAGCAGAGCCACATTTTTAGCATTACGAGACGTCCGTTGTCTTCCAAAACGAGACCGGTCTGCTGTCGTACGTCGAATTTTCGACAGTACGAAAATTCGCATGTAAACGATAAATTGTGGTTTTGTAAGGCACCGGATGATTAGAATATTTTTGACGCAATTTCCGCTGAGTGACAATAATGGAAATATTAATCTCAATAAATATTGCCATTATTTCTGCTAAGAATGAGCGCATATTGATCCATAAATAAATTTCGACGTCTACACAATACAATGGTTAAAGTGAAACTAAGCTAAACGTCATATAAACCAGATGGCGCGCAATCAAAATGGTAGCGGGAGTTTTACACCACATGTTATTAATCTACAATTTGCTTGTTTTATATTTATTTATCGTATTTTTGTAGTAGTGTTGAATGTATTAACAAATAATTTCTTTTAAAACACTGTTAGCCTTGTGGTATTTACGATTTATTTGTACTACAGTAATAGATAAACCTCTAACATACTCTAACATATGAACGAAAATATGCAATTTAGAATGCAATAATACATATAACACCTTCGCATCTCGAAATAATGTCGGACATGAAAGCGAAATACAAAGAGTAAACAAATATTTCATCTGTAATAACGTTCCATCCCAGAATATGCATAAATGCATCAGCTTGTAAAAATGTGCATTGTTGTGTTGCCAAGAAAGCAGACGAAATACAAACTGTTTTCACTTCTTATTTGGAACATTACGTTTCTTTATGTATATGTATGGCGTGATAATGTTCGCAGAGTGTTTCTGATTACATCGCTTTAAGAAAATACCATCTGAATCGTAGAGGGTCCTCAATATTGAATTAGTTAAATGTCTGGTTGTTTTAGCCAGTTGGACTTTCGATTTAGCTCTAATTTATGAACTGAATGGCTCAATTTACAGAGAGATTATATTAAGATATTGTGCTATTAGTAATGGATGGAAGTCCCTTTAATAAACTGTTGATTGTCCACGAATGTTTTTCACTAGAAATACCATAATATTTTGAATTTAATTTATTAATTTTAATTCATTTATTATTTATGATAAATTTTTGTTAATAATAATAATTTTAATAATATTTATTTTTAATTTAATTTATTTACATATTCTATATAATATTAATTAAATTTGCCTCAACATATATAATCAATAGCAATAGTAGTGAATGGTCTCGAAATGAGAAACTTGGTTACGGCCTTACATGTGAGAGATCGCCTTCTATGTCTCTTACCTAGAGCTAAACTGAACTTGTACCCATCACACTGTTTTATTCATCTAGCCTCGCTAATATTTGCTGACTTTATTTTGTTTGTTACAGCACTCTATTAACCTAACGCTAATAAACTATTTGTCTTTATCCCAATTTCCTACAGTTTTAAAGTTACAATGTACTTATTATATAATAGACACTTTGGGCTTAATATCTATTACACTGTTTTTAATGAGTGCTCAGTTTTACTAATAACTTGATTGAAAGTATGTTTATGAAGTAAAAGCTTATTATATACCGACATGGCTGATTATCTGCTTTATAAGTAGAACATTTTTTGTATTTTAAATTGAATTTTTTGTATTTTATTTGACTGTACTTGTTGATTTATATTTTATATTATATTAATTAAATTTGCCATACCAACATATATAAAGTTATATAGCTACTGCAATAAGAATTTTATGGATAAATAATTACAATTTACTAGAATTTCTTAAAGTACAGAGAGACTATTTGTATATAATAAAAAGTAGATAAAACATAATATAAATGTCTATAGATAAAATAATTAGGTATATATTACTGGACTTGGGGGAATGGAATGAATATAAATAGTGTACAAGTATTGTAATTATTGGAGTTATATATTGTTTTTCAGTTCATGGATGTTAGGGAAACAAAATAGTTTGGACCGGTCTCGAGTAAATATGTAAGATAGTTCATGAGGGAAATTTAAATCAGGTATCAATACGACTAAAAATTGGGAGCTAATTAAAAATTAAACACTAGGTGCGCCACAACGGTGACACAGTCTAGGGGATCTCCCCTCGGAAGATGCACCTGGCAGGATCAGTATTTGAAAAGGAAAATGCAGGATAAAAGATCATGCTTTAGTGGCCACAATTAATTGTTATTTTCAAGTAGGTCCGGTAAAGGTCAAATAGGTCAAATTATTAAGTTTAGTTTCAAGGGAAACAATTCTGTTTAGTGTAGTCAGTTTGTTTAAGTACATTTACAATTATCGTGATAGTTAGATGATTATGCGACAGCACTTAATATACTGGAAGGGTTTGTGCAGATCAGCCGTTCACCCGGTTCATTATCCAGAACACATTCAAGAGTCTTCTACAAGCTAAACCTTTCAGTAATGAAGATGGAGGTATGTTTGAGGAGGAGTATCCTCTATCGATTCACCCAAGATCGCAGCGCTAAGACTCTCACCGGTCGTCTTTGAACTATCTATATACAGAACACGCGACAAAAGGCATCCTGATCGGACGTTTTTATATTTGGAAAAGTGTGTAAAGCTTTACGATTTTGTGTTATTCTTGTACAGGGACTATACACTAATGTTCTGTATGAGATATTTTGATATTAATAATAAAAAAAGGTCAACAAATTTGACAAAAACAAGAATCCAGCTCAAACTCTCAAAGAAAGTTTAAACAGTTTGAAAGTTATACTAGATAAATCAAGTATTTCCATTCGTTTGCATATGCTTATAGGGCAGTGTTTCAATGCATGTACGGAAAACATAGATAATAGTTTTATGTGGCGTGTTGTAACTGGGGACGATAAACGGCTCTACTGCTACAATCTCAAAGGACAAAAAATCATGGATAAGTTCAATTGTCTCTCAGCGTCAATTAATCAAACTAAACGACAAGTGGCAAGAGTTGTGAAACCAATAATATTGCTGGCAAACCAATATCGTTCTATGGAGATGGTATCGCTATGTTACCTTTGTAGGAAATGATCAGTCGTCAGCATATATAGTACTAGTTTTTCCAAATAAAAGTAGAGTTAAAAAAATGCAAACATTCACGTTCTAGCGTGATTCAAACTTACAATAATTGGAACTGTAGAAAAATGGTCCGCATGCGAGAACAAGCCGTAAATATATAATGAGAAATATTGTATATTGGATATCGATACTGAAATAACAACCATTTAAGGAAATGCTTGCCGCTTTCAAATGGTCCATAATCAGAATTAGTTTAATGTCAGGCTACTATAAGCCATTGTTTTAGATGGTTGAACCTTTGATTTAGCCTTATTTATAGGCTTTAAATTCTAACTGGATTATAAAACAAATGTTGTATTAACATTTTAGGTCTATGAGTCTCTGTCTAACTTGTTGTTATGAAGAAACATTAGTAATGTCTTAAAAGTGATAAATTAAATGGAGCAACATTGTAAATTTATTAAATAAAGATTGGATAATTACGTTATATTTACACCCGCTTATAGAGAGTAAATTTTACTACTGTTTAAGATTAGAGTTCATTTTCAGGTGCCATCACTACTGGCTTAGTTCTAGTTCAGTTCTTTATAAACAACACTGAAATTTGAAACAGAATTGATTTTGAGTTCAACAGAGTATTTGAAAGTATTTGCTAAAGTTTCAGTAGTATTCAAATTTCAACAAACCTGGAAGTATAGAAGTATTTTGAAAAATATGTGAGCGAGTATAAGCAGATATTTAGGTACCTAATGAAGCCACCATGTAATTAGAGGTTCCAAAATCAATTCCGTTCTTATCATTTTATTGGGATTTTCTTTGGACCCTTTCATATTTGTGGCGACCTCCACGACTCTTTAGGCCACCACGAATTCACCAACAACAAGTACAAAGGTTGGCAACGCCGGTGGATTGGTACCATGCAGTTCCAGGCTATAAAAGACCATCACGACGACGTCTCGTTCTCTTTTCTTTTCTCCATCCCCTTGTAACAGTATCACTTCCACAGCGCTACCGTGCTTCGTCTACCTAACCTAATATCCTATCAATTCTCCCGTCGACTACATGTATAATTTAATATTAAAATAAACAGTAGTTCTTCAACAAGTGTTTTCAGTTCTCGTGCAAATTCCCTCCAAAAATAGTAGTGAGTGTTCGGACGAATAATCGTAGCGGCAGCCACACATTTCGACTGACTGACCGCCCCGACGAATATTCCTACAATTGGTGACCCCGACGTGATCAAAGTGCCTAACAGGTAAATCAGTTCAACATAAGCCGCTCGACAGGTGCTTGACACGTGCATGGAAGGATAGCACGAGGAACGGAACCCATCAACATCACATGGTTGACGATATTCCATGAGACTAGCCTGATGGACGAAAACCGCAGAAGTTCATCATGTATACCATCAACACATAAACACCCTCGCATCACGAAACAGGACACTTATAGGTACCCTCAAACATAAATAAACACCCCAAGACGAACGACGTCCTGCTGCAACTTCGATAGCAGCTGATCCCGTAAAACTCGTCGCTCAGGTTGGGATCCCCATCTCATCAGCAGTCCCTGGCTGCTTGTTTGCGTGATTGCGGGTGCACTCCGGAACCTGCACCACATAGAGGTACGTTCCACGGCAGTTCCACTAGGAGGGGAGTTATGTGGCGACCGCCACGACTCTTTAGGCTACCACGAATTCACCAACAACAAGTACAAAGGTTGGCAACGCCGGTGGGTTGGTACCATGCAGTTCCAGGCTATACAAAACCATCACGACGACGTCTCGTTCTCTTTTCTTTTCTCCATCCCCTTGTAACAGTACCACTTCCACAGTGCTGCCGTACTTCCTCTACCTAACCTAATATCCTGTCAATTCTCCCGTCGACCACATGTATAATATAATATTAAAATAAACAGTATTTCTTCAACCAATGTTTTCAGTTCTCGTGCAAATTCCTTCCAAAAATAGTAGTGAATGGTCTCGAAATGAGAAACTTGGTTACGGCCTTACATGTGAGAGATCGCCTTCTATGTCTCTTACCTAGAGCTAAACTGAACTTGTACCCATCACACTGTTTTATTCATCAAGCCTCGCTAATATTTGCTGACTTTATTTTGTTTGTTACAGCACTCTATTAACCTAAAGCTAATAAACTATTTGTCTTTATCCCAATTTCCTACAGTTTTAAAATTACAATGTACTTACTATATAATAGACAATTTGGGCTTAATATCTATTACACTGTTTTTAATGAGTGCTTGATATGTATGTTGATGAAGTAAAAGCTTATTATATACTGACATGGCTGATTATCTGCTTTATAAGTAGAACATTTTTTGTATTTTAAATTGAATTCTTCACATTTTTTCTTAACGTGTGGCTTCAACCTAAGATTAATGTTTGACTGTACTTGTTGATTTATATATATTAGCTTGTGCTTGATTCTTTTTTTAGTGAAATTAATGTGGATCAATTAATATTAATTAACTTTGATAAGCTATTTCTCTTGGTTCAATGTTGTTATCTACAATTTCTAGGATTGCAGTATCATCTGCAAATGTAGCAACAACAGTTCCATTGAATGTAGGCCAATCTCCAGTGAACAGAAAATAATAGACTAGTTCCAATAACATTTAATAAATAATAATTTGACACACCTGCTTATATTTTCCTCAAATTAGAATATACATTGTTTTCTTTTTTGACTCTGAAATATTGAACAGTATATATGACTCTAGAATTTTTGAATATTGACCAAGGAGAAGTATTTTAATCTTCTATTTTAAACCCTCATGCCAAACTTTATCGCTAGCAACATCTAAAAATATTGTATGTATATCTAAAATATTGTAAGGGTGATTGTGAACCTGATCAATCTGATAATACTATTTCCTGAAACGATATTGGTTATCCAGAATAAGATGCTTTCCATCTCTTTTCCTAACCTATGATTGGTTTTATACTTTTTAATAATTTTTAGAAAAAGTGTGGTGCTGTTTCATGAGATGGTTTTCCTGGTTTAGGAATTATAATTACTTCGACCACCTTCCACTGTTATGGTACATAACAGGTCAATTGAAAAGTCCCCGGCCTGACACATACATGGCGCTACTAGAATTAATATATATGTTTTTTAGTTAGCCCTAACGCTCAAAAATGCCTGTATAAAATTGACAGCTGTCGGATCATTAGTTTGTGAATTATAGCATTTTGAGTGAAGCAACTTTTGTTATTGGGAAAAAATGGATAGAAAGGAACTTCGCGTGTTGATAAAATATTGCTTTTTGAAGGAAAAAAATACAGTTGAAGCAAAAACTTGGCTTGAAGCCGAGTTTCCGGGCACTGCTTCAGGAAAATCAAACATCAAGGATTGGTATTATAAGTTCAGACGTGGTGAAATGATCACCGAAGACGGTGAACACAGTGAACGCCCAAAAGAAGTTGTTACCGACGAAAACATTTAAAAAAATCTACAAAATGATTTTGAATAACCGTAAGTTGAAATTGAATGAAATAGCACACACTCTAAAGATATCACCTGAACGTGTACACTATATCTTTTACGAATATTAGGGTATGAAAGCTCTGTGTAAAGTGGGTGCCGCGCGAGCTCACTTTTGATCAAAAACAAAGACGAGTTGATGATTCGGCGCAGTGTTTGCATCAACATGTGACAATGGATGAAATATGGTTCCATCATTTCACTCCGAACTTCAATCGACAGTCATCCGAGTGGACTACACACGATGAACCGGCTCCGAAGTGTGGAAAAACGCAACAGTCGGCTGGCAAGGTTATGACGTCTGTATTTTGGGATGCGCATGGAATAATTTTCGTTGACTACTTTGAAAAAGGAAGTGCCATCAACAGTGACTATTACGTAGCGTTATTGGACCGTCTGAAGGACGAAGTCGCCGCATATGGAGAAAAAGAAGGTGCTGTTTCACCAAGACAATGCACCGTGTCTCAAATCAGTGAAAACGATGGCAAAAATGCATGAATTGGGCTTCGAATTGCTTCCTCATCCACCGTATTCTCCAGATCTGTCCGCCAGCGACTATTTCCTGTTCTCAGATCTCAAAAAAATGCACACTGGGAAGAAATTTTCGTCGAATGAAGAGGTGATCGCCGAAACTAAGGCCTATTTTGAAGCAAAGGACAAATCGGCTATACTACAAAAACGGCATCGAAAATTAGGGGGGTCGCTATAATCAGTGTATCATCCTTGAAGGGAGAAAATCAGCTTTTGATAACATAAAAATATGTTTCATTGATTTTCCGGCTATTTAGCGTCCGGAAAATACGGCGCAATAACAATACAATTCTTCCCGTAGGTCGGGCATGACACCAGCATACAAAACTAATAAATCCACAGTGACGTTGTCATCGCCCAGATCAAAGGAACAAAAGCGAAACGCCCGCCGCTCATTCGTTCGCTACCACCTCCCTTCGCCACCCTCTTTCGCTTCGTGACGCTCGCCCGCACTGCGCCGTTTATCACGGTTTATAAAACAAATGAAGCGCCCCCAGTGCGCGGCCCGCTCTGATAAACTAGTTTACAGTTTGCCGCCGAACGGCTGCATCCTGGAAGCAAGTCGGAGGAGCGGCGGCGGCGGCGTTTGTTTCGCTTGTTTCTTTGTTTCAGCGCGGGCCCTCTGTGTTCCCAGTCGAAATACGATTAGAGACGGCGTGGGGTGCGCCGATCTTGTCACACGCTGACGGACAAAGTTATTTATCAGGCCGGCGTGATTTATGGCGGACATTTCGTCTTAAAGACGACTGGGCGCGACATTTTTTTAATTATGGTAAAAGGGAAACTAAATTACCCTATTTTGTATCTATGGGAGTGGGTGTAGTAAATGGATTCGCCCACGTAAAATTAATTGAGATGAGTTTTTTTCATGTAAACAAAATGATTCTATTTTTTATATAACGTATTCAAATAAGTAGCATTGGGAATTTTCGATTGAAAACAGTCGATAGTCGCAAGACAGTTGACCTAATCAAAAAACTAGCGACTGAAAATATTAATTACTATTTCAGTTAACTCTTTCGCACGCTTAGACTCTTTTTCTATTCGTGATAACAGACGATGTACAAATTTCTTACTGTATTAATTTTAAGAGAGGAAAGGACGGAGATTATTGTTAAATTATCCCTGTTGTATAGATCAGTTCATTTAAAATATTTTTAAATTGGCAAGTGGCAAAGTAAAGAAAGAAATTGAATAGTAATGGCAAATATGTTTCATCGTATTTTAATATTTGGAAAGTAATAATGACATTATATAATAAAAGTAATTGGTTTATTTCTATTCCATATATTACTATGAAGATTGATATGATTATTCATATGTTACTTATGAAGGTTTGTTTCTAACCGTTCCTTAAGTGTGACGAAGAAGAAATATTATTTCTCGAATTTTCTTTGGAAGAAAAGGAAAGATATAATTACTGCATTTTATTATTTTCAAAAAAACAGTTTCATTTTGAACGATGTATATTCCGTTAAACAAAGGAAGTCATCCCCGGTGAAATAAGTAATGAAAAATTATCTGATTTTAGAGTTTTAATATTTATTTTCCTTCTTTAATTTGCACAAATGTGCGTAAGGTGCATCATTTGACGAATTTTTGACATTTTGTACTTAAGTATCATGGATTGTTCTGATACCGACGAATAACTCAAATTCTTTGTGATCATTTCAGATATCATTTATTTATTATCATTTATTTTCTGTAGATTCTTAATTTAATTCAGTCCAAACATCCTCTTGAACTATATAGCCGTTATTTAAAAGTTGTTGAATGATCATGATAAATGAATGAATTTATGAAGAATGAATGATGAATTTATAGTTATGATGAAGAGCACAACTAGCGGCATAGTTTCTGAATGTTATAACCAAGCACACCAGATTCTAAAAAAATGACCCGAATGGCTGTATGATGATTGATTTTACCGACTAATATTGCATTTTGTGGGAAGGTCAAGAAGAAATATATTATCTGCATCAATAACTTTTAAATTTATTCCGATTTATACCCTTTTTTCGGAAGATATTTAAGTTTATTTCTAAGGAGTAAACCCCCTTCCCACTCATTCCCTATTCTACTTAAGTATAAAAAGCAACTCTATTATAGGGATAGGTCTGAGTACAAGCCTGAGTGAGAAATAAAGTGTGCTGTTACATCTAATATATATAAAATTATATAAGCTAATACAACTCCTATAGGATTGCTTGTATAACGAGAAGTAAGTAAATAACAGAAAAACAAACAATATTTGAAAAGTATAGACGATTCCATGGAAACATTGCGAATATATTAAGGGTTTTATTATTATTACTATATTATTAAGCTATTCAAAGACCTATATTTGTATTCTATATTATTATGTTGTTGGTTAATAAAACTAGCTAGAAGTATCTTTAATTACTACTTATCAATATAATTTAATAAAACTTAATGTATATATACTTAATATATACTGAATACTTTAAAACACAACATTATAAAAATACCTGGCTATCAGCGTTATTATTTGTTTGTATAACCTCTTCAAAGATCTCTGGCTAAATAAGGAAAGATTGAAAGTTTAGTAATAGTAATTATATTACAAATAATGTTACAGCTCTGATCAAAGTATAATAACAAATTATAGTAAGATAGTTCCTAATCATGTATATCGTCCCATGCAAAGTAAAGTTATTTTTTGGAAACAGTGTTTGAAGTTAGATTGTTAGCTAGCTTACGCAAAGGTTAATAGCTACAGTACGGCATGACTCTCTTCCAATTGTGTGAGTGTAAAACTCTAAAAGAAACAACAATTCCAGTAATGCCATTTACCAGGGTGGTTTCTAAGATCCCCCACTAGGTAGTTACCTGGTGAACAAAGTCACCAAAATGTTTTTTTTTTGCGAAAAAGCTCCTTGTGGATTGTGATCATGCAAACAAGGCATAACACTCAAATAATATTCCTTGTTGACAGTCTGAAGGAATTCACATATACAACACAACAATTTTTATCTCTTATTATATTTTGATTGCTATAGCAAAGCGTACTGAACAACTAAAATAACCAATTTGTTTAATCCAAGTGTTTAAATTTTGTATTTGAAGCTAACATTATCAAACCCAAAATGTTGAAAATAATATTACTACAAAACAAAGTGAAGAAGAATAAAGCTGTGGTTAATTGGATATCATATTGAACACAACACTTTGTAACAAAATAGTGTTAAATTAACAGTTTTTCAGTTTTATATTTAGTTACCTTATTTAAGTCTCAACAATTTCAATTTTCAAAGAACACAGAATATATTCTAATATTTCTTTATGTAAAACCAGTAGTTAATTCAAGATAATAATTATTACAAGAAGCCAGATAGTTTATAACAATTTTAGTTATATAAATAAAACAAATAAACGAATAAATTATATATACACAAGTATTTACTCTGTATCATTAGAAGAATGCTTGAGCTTGGAATACCAGTTTATACCGTATGCCGAATTTAAAAGAATGGAAAAATCCTTGTTATACTTATCAATCCTGTTCGTTATCAACAACGGTTGATTTTGTTTTTGTGTTTTAATTAGTGGCCCATTGTGTGTTGACGAACAAAACTCTTATCGGCAGCATAAAATCAGCTCTAAATGAAACAACCCATTACTGTCTGTTTTGAATTTAGGTATTACCGTTTCTATAACGAATAATTCAAAACGTATATAACAGAAAGATTTATGATGATTCATTTAATATTTTGTCCTGTGTTTATATATGTCTATGATCTTTCATATCTAGTCATATCTAAATTATATCTTTTTTATCTAAATTTTCTATTTAGGAGAGATTCCATATTTAGGAAATATATTAACTTGGCAAGAGTATCCAGCCTGTTAATTGTTATGAGCTATTGTATGCGTTGTGTAAGAAATGTGCAGATAATTTGTGTATTAACACGTAATATCATTATTTTAGTATGTTTACAAATGATTTATTTGTCATGTTAGATCTCTTGGATTCTGCGGTGGATATTTCAATGGTACCAAAATTACATTCCTAATACTAGACGAACGGTTTAACCACTTCTTCTAGTTGTCAATATATCAGCTTTATATTACTCCGTAATGTGTTAGTTTTGTTGCTTGACCTGAAGAAATCTGCAGCCGAAGCCCATCAAACATCTTAGAGAGTTATGGTTATGCTGCGCCAAGTCCCAATTGTCAGTTTAGGTTTCAATGATTTAAAAGTGCTGTGATAGAATATGTGTAAAGAACAAACTGGAGGAAAAGAGTTCGGGGATAATTAATTACAAAATGTATTCAATAATAATATTCACACATTAGCTTAGCTGCATACTATAGGAATTGATATCGAAACAGAATATGCATGGTCATATATCACGAGCTTACAAAAGGGAATTAAACTGTTACTGCAGTTGTCTATCTACGATAAATTTGATACAAATAACGTTTGAATACAAAAAAATTCAGCAATAGCGAGTAGCACAGGCAGAGTGATCCTCTTGTAATGTACGGTCATATATTGCGTTGTGAGGACTACATTCTTGCAGTTCGAATAGGATGTGTTTTCAAACCAACATCAACCAAGTACCTATTAACACACGGTCCAAAAGTTTAAAATTTTCTAAATATAATAAGTAAATTTGTTTTAACAACTCTTTCCTTTTTTCCATTTTTTAAAATTAGCTTAAGATCTATTTCCACATTGCCTTATGTATATTATAATATTTTAAATCTGATATGATACTCCATGATAACTTCATTAAAAAGCGTTACTCTATATATTTAAAATAAAATCTTGCTAATAATGACAGTATAACTCTGGTCGTTCAACTTCCTCAACATGAGCTGCCATATTCATTTTATAATTGACTTATATGCAAACAATAAACGTGTTATATTGCGCGACTATATCGATTCTGTTTGTTTGATGTATTTGCGTTGAATTTAAGTTTGAAATATGTGATAAGTGAGGTGTCTAAAATTAAAAGAGAATATAACTGCCGCATAGTATACTCATTATAGGGTCTTGCATTAGTCATTTCTTTCCGTGAAATAAAATAGCTCTAAGTAAAATAAATATTATTATTTTTTCATCCCTTAAATTATATAATATTACTAATTTCTCTATAATCATGTATTCCTTTTATTTTATTTTGTTAAACTGTTGTTGTTTGTTGATAATTTGGTGAAAGATAGTGGTGAAATGGCGCATCAAATTATTGGGAAACAATGGCGAATTTAGTTTATTCGTCCGAATAAAAAACAGTCATCAAAATAATTGCGGTTTATTTTATTATTAACGCATTGCATTGGAAAATATAAAGCACCATAGCGAATACTAAATAATTTTGAAAGATTTCAAGCTTCAGTACAGCTTGTCTTTACCTTTTTAAAATTATCTACCTTTATAGAGATCTGCATTATTTTGTGTCAAATCTTTGTTTATTCACATAGTACAATTATTGATCATACACTATGATGTGCGCTGTTGCAAATGTTCTGGTTGCTGCTTGTAACTTATTGGTCTCATCGGTTATAGGCTGCGTTATGCATTGACCCACAAACAGTATTTGTTGTCTTCTTTTACAAATTTCAATAGCTTTTCGCATCCAATTACGCTCTAGTAAAACTTATGAATCGGGTGACAAACCTGAATTTGTGCTATCTGAGGTTGTTGCGGAACATCTTTATTTTTAAGAATGGGAAATAGACTATTTAAAATGTATTTAAGTAGTGGAAACTCAGTGTAGATTTGTCTAAAAATTTTTATGCACAAAAGGATGAATCTGCTAATTGTCACAGCCCTTTGATAGATCGTAACAACACATTTTGAATAAATTTTGATCGGTGTTTTAATATTAAAATCGTCAAAATAATTAACAGCAAAGTAATTTTGAGTTTCTTAGAGCAAAGATGCAGTGTGATCACGATAGTCGACTTGAGATAATTCTTGAACAGACGTTAGGGAAATAAAGCACTCATTGGAGGTTGTTTAATGTTAAAATTAATTACATGCCAATATTTAACATCTATGTTTGGTTAAATATCACAGTTCATCAAACACATACAAATTACGACACGCAGTTGATGCAGGATGCCAGTGAGCTGTGGCTTTGTAATTACCTTTGTTACTATTTGCTTGGTGGTATTTTGTGTTTGCTATTCGATAAATTTCGATTCGGGCGAATAAAGAAAGAGGCACTACACTTCCAGCGTTAACTGAAACAAATGTTTACAAAACCCTTTTGATATTAATGAACATATCAATTAGGGTAATTGTAAAATGTATAATTAGCTTTGGCTTTGTCAGTTTATTTTCAAAAACAAATCCACTATAATAAAATGATGAACCAACTTTCTTTAAAGTTTAATTGTTGAATTACAACCTCATAATTAACTACTTAGGTGGTTCTATTCTCTAAAAAGTTATGAAGGTAATTAAAGTATTTCTAGTTTTAAAAACATCGGAAGATTTACTTCATGAAGGACGGGTAAAAAAGTTCGAAGACAACGAACTGAACACTTATTAGGACGAAAACTGCCAAAGGACTTTCAGATAAATTAGCTGTTGATAACTTAACTGCTTCCAGATATTTGCATACAAATTGACTGAAAATGCCTGTTTCTGATTCTGCAGCTGTTTCTCCAACGAAGGGTTTTATTAGACAAAATGAAGAGATTTCTTATTGCGTATTGTGACTGATACCAAGAAAGCAAGAGTTAATAGTGGACATATAACAATAATCCCAGGAGCAAACTCTTATAGATTAGCCTAGCAGAGCCAATTACATCGACAGTGAAGCAGAATATTCATTACCATAAAGTTTTGCTGTGTATACGTTGGAATCAGTTAGTTGAAGTGCTAAAATTAAGTGACATTGATACTGCCAGCGCATACCTATGCCAATTGAAAATATTCCATGACATATTGTTTCACTAAATAGTAGCAATATCGAGTAACAAATGCAAGGTAATCCTCATGCATGACAACATTAGGGCAGGTATTGCAAGAGTTGTAAAATATATGTTGTTGCAGCTCAAACTGGAAGTTCTACCGTTCTCAGCGTATACTCCAGAGACAGTCCCTTACGATTGCCACTTATTTAGACCAATACGGCAAAGCTTGGTTTGCACGTGGTTTCGAAATTCCGAAGATTTGCGAGAGTAGATCGATCAGTGAATATCTGTCAGTGGTTCACTAGAATTCGTTCTAACGACACGGTGTCATCATGTTCTTAGAAAAATGGGTAAAGGTTGTGGACAATTATATTTTATATCGGAGTAAAAGTAAATTTGAAAAAAACATTTTATACTAAAGTGAAAAAGGTATATAAAGAGGTATCACTGTTATTTTAAATAGAACTGATTTTTGAGGTACTTAGAAATGAATTTCAATGCATAAAATTATTTATTTTTTTATTTTCAAAACTTATTGAATAACTGAATATGTTATGTGGTAGTATTCATATGAAAATTATTTTAATTTAAAATCCATAACATATTAACTTCGACGTAAAATTTAATTATATCAAATATCGCTCGGAACACAAAATTGATACATTAAAATAATAATAAAGTATTTCCGATCAATTTAAAATAGCCGGCAGTACTCCCCTATTATTTAATTAAATTCGAGCGAAACAAAACGAATAGTCATTTTATCTAAAATCAACAGCCCTAATTTTAATACATTGTCATGTAACACTGTGCTCCTCTTTCAAACAATGTAACCCGTTAAATAAATCATTACGCTAACAGATGTATTGTAATTACCAAATATACTATTATTGATTCGGTTGATTTTCCTACTGGTATTTATTCCTACTATATTTATTCTAAATCTTCTTCTGGTACTTGGTTATAATTAATGCATATCGGCAAATATTTTTTTATTAATCTCTTAGAACCTCAACTATCCGTCCGTGAGCAATAAGTATTATTATATGATTTCCGTGATATAATATAACCATCCCAACATGTAGAAAATCACTTTACTAAGTGATCTGCTGTACAAATTATAATCTAAATCTTATTCTAGATACTATTCTAACTTAAAGTCTATCCTAACTTATTCCAAAGACTATTCTACTTATTCCAGAGATTATTAAAACGCACTCTATATGTCTATTAATCAGTTCGAATGGTAGTTTGCGTTTAAGCTTACGCACTTCACTGTCATCGCGCACATTTATCTGTTTGGCGAGTACATTTGGATGAATTAATAGTCTTTGAGAGTACTTCGCAGTAGCACTTGGAGTCACACTCGTTATGGGTTCCAAGTGGATATTGCGCTGAATCAGTTTGTAGGACACGTAATATGGGGCATCGACGATGACTCGCAACACCTTATTCTAGAACTTCTGGAGGATATCTATGTTACATTTGCCAGTAATACCCCAACAAAACCTTGTTAGCTAATGATAATTTAGATTTACGCCCTCATCAGCCAATACATTTGGTTTAGTTTAAGCCCAGTCAAACGTCGATCAAAATGCCGTTTCAGATATTTAACGTTGTCTGCTGGCGGAAGTTCGTGATTATTCAATTTTATTGAGGGACATGTTCTTCTACAGAGGGTGAATGTCACTTGAGTATATTTTGTTTTATTTGCTTTGATACGCCGCGTTTTCGACCACAATTCGACTTTGTTTAGATGAAGTTAAAGGTTTCCTCGTGTGATGATAAAACAGCATGTTTATATGTTATTATACTTATATCTGATTTTACAGATATTTAAAAGATATTTCGAATCAATACAAATATGGCAATAGAATCTTTGAACAATGTATAAAAAACGTTGCTTTGTTAGATTGCAATCTACAAAATTAGTGTTATAAAATGATAATATTTTACTAGTATTTCATACTTTATACACTTATTTTCGCACTATCTACCGCTAATTTGCCTACGAAATAATTATATTACCTCAACAAAATGTAAGTACAAAAT
Organism: Rhynchophorus ferrugineus; assembly: GCF_030347505.1. NCBI lineage: Eukaryota > Metazoa > Arthropoda > Insecta > Coleoptera > Curculionidae > Rhynchophorus > Rhynchophorus ferrugineus. Next base: position 52,990,260 of record NW_027472580.1, read on the forward strand.
TAACCTAAAAATACCTACTAACCACAACTGAGGTAAATATCAAAGCATATATAGACAAGAAGGCGTAGTTGTGAAAAATCTCAGGCTAGATTAGAACAAGTGCGCATGTCCAGTTCTAGCCAAACGAAACTTGTATAGGCATGGATGTATAGGTTTTTACTGTCGTCTCTTCTTATCAAGGTTTCTTTTGCTTTTTTATCCGGTGATCTCTAAAATAAGGGGTTCGCTTAGGTTAGTAGAAGACTGTATCGACAATATTTTCGCAACATTTGTTTTCCATAAAATCAAAATCGTTTTCAGGTAAAATATTATATATATATATATATATATATATATATATATATATATATATATATATATATATAATACTTTATTCATTTTTCACCATAAATATTCTTTTTCTCTTTACGGCAATTTTCCTTTTCATTACCCGTGACAAATTAATTGAATAAAGCATAAAGAAGAGCGTCTTGAAATAAACCGCGAGAAAAGCGTTTCCATTTTTTTTTTCGCCTCCTTTCTTCCATCGACGCAGAAACAGCTTAAGCACTATTAATCTTTGATAATGATTACAAACGACACCATTTGTTTTAAAGCGGTTGCTATAAAGCTCCGTTTGCCACTTAATAAAAATAGAAAACCATAAATGCCGAAAAGTTTTCGACCTCTGAAGAAAAAAAAGGTTATTTATGTTTATGGAAATTTCGGGAAAGTGCCGATGAATCCTTTAGGAAACCCATTTCATTTATTTTTTTTTCAGCATCGAAGTAAAAGCAAATACTTTTTCTACAGTCTATAATTTAAAATACTATTTCAGCAATATTATATAAAAAATATTACAATAACTTATTATAATATTTTGTATATTATATAAAATCGCAAATAACATTAAAAAGTTGATTTAAGATTGTTAATTTCCAAAGAAGCTATTATCTAATAATTAGGTTATGGTGGTTTACAAATTTTATGTTGTATTAAATTAAGATTGGGAAATGGGTACAAAATGAATAATATTTTTTTATTATTTAATTAATACATTGATACTAGTTGTTTCCGTCTAACCTACAATTTGTCTTTGTAATAACTTAAATCTAGGTATATCATTAGGAGGACCCATCGGCCCTATTTCAGTGTGTCGTGAAATAATGTTTATACATGTCACTGCTGAATTGTTTAATATATGCACCTAACTACACAACACTACACAAGATCAGATGGTTTGATTCTTTTGAGTCTGTGTCCTGTTCTGGTGGTATCCAATAGTTGCAATATTTCAATATTCTTATGAGAATGGAGTCTTTCCTCATGCCCCCTTGCAATTCGCTTGATTTCTTGAAGGTCTCGATGTAGGTAATCAGTATAGTATTTGGGTGCATCCACAATAACTCTGAGGACTTCTGAAAATTTTTTATTTTATTTATGTTACACTTTACAGAATATCCCGTCCATATAGGTTTCAGTATTTGCTTATATAATAGAAATTTATTATGTACTGATAATTATGATTTTCCTCCTATTAGCCAGTACATTTTCCTATATTTCAATTCCAGTTCTTTTCTTTTCTTCTTTATATATTCCCAGCTACGTTTTGCATCGAGATTTATTGCGAGCTATTTAGCGTTGTTGCTATATGGTATGATAGTATTATTTAATGTTATTGGTGCTTGTACGGTCTGTTTATAGGGGAACTGCACATGTACAAATTTACTTCCATTAATTCTTATTTTCCAAGCTTGTGTCCAATTATTTACATAGTCACTTGCCTGTTGTAATTTTCGTGAGACTTCTTCACTATTGTCTCCGACAGCTATAATTGCAGTATCATCAGCAAATGTAGCCATCGTAATATTTTCCGTTTGTAGTATATCACAAGTGTAGAGTAAATAAAACATTGGTCCCAGTATACTTCCCAGTGGTACACCTGCTTTAGCTTCTTTTATTGTAGAGTAAGCTTCTTCTTGTTTGACTCTAAACATTCTGGTTATAAAGTAAGATTTTGGTAGTTCGGTGTGTTGTTTCGGTAGCATTTTCGGTAGTTTAAGAACTAAGCATACTTTTTTACTTTCGTAATAAATTTTATGAAAACTGCAAATCCGTAGATTATCTCCAACTCTAAATTATTGAGAATACTGCCAAAAAATTATTGCTACTGAAGAAATACGTAAGAAGAGAATTGAACCAATAGGTAGGATTATAGGACCGTTACATCATATGTGGTATATTCTCTAAAATTCGATAAGAAAAATGTTGTTGTGATCTTTGGACGCTAGTGTTTGACTTGATTGGAGGTTTTACTTAATTCACGATAATAATAGAAATATTTGTCCATGCAAACATTATTTACTTCGTCCAAGCTTTTATTAAATTAGACCTCTGATTCTGAGATAGATATTTTTCCATATAAATCAAATTAATATTTTCATTACTACAAAGCGTTATTAGTTTTAGAATCTTGAGAAAATCTTTGCACTCTAATAACACGCCATATCAACTAAATATATTGGATTGTTCTCTATAGGTTGTTTTAAAGATACTTATGATATTTCGTAATTAAACGTTAAAATATTAAGTGAATTGTTAATGGACTGTTGTTGAACACCTAATATTAGTTTGGAAACCAATGTAAAATTTGATTTTATAAGATTAATTGCGCAACCAAAAATATTCTTGTTGGCCAGGTTATCTTTAAGGGTTATTCAAATCCATATTTTTCGATTATATGCGTGAAATTATTGAATGATTTATATGACTATTTAAAATAATGGACAATTTGAATTTACTGAAGTTAATTTCTTAACGAAGAGCTTGGTTTAATTTTGCGCATTGATGTAAAATGTGTTATGATTATCAAAGTGTTAAATTGGTTCGGTAAAAAATCATTACAATGAATATAAATAACCGGTTTATGTTGACGTAAAAATAGTGAACTTTTTCTTTGATCGCCAAAGTGTTATGATACATAAAATATCAATGCTAGAGTTAGGCCTAATTTGTCTCCTAATAATGTGTATCTTGGGATAGAAGAGCGAAACATGTTCACTAGTAAAAACATGTGTAATCCTTGAAAGAAAACTTAGTTGCAAAACCAATGTAATCAAAGTCACTGTTAAGTAGAGAAAAATTCATATTTCCACCACTACAAATCAATTTAGTTATGATGACGTAGTTCGTCCAAACTAAGCCTGGATAAAATCTGGAATCGATAACATAAAACTTTCTAAGTTACCATAAAACACCAAATTATAAGGAAATTGTGGAAAATATGTTGGCCAGTTTCAAAATTTTACAAAGAAATATGGGCATAACGATACATTTTCTAAACTGTAACCTGGTTAGATTTCTTGAGAATCTGGTAAATTATACGGAGGAAAATAAAGAACGTTTCCAAAATGATCTAAAATTTATGCACGATGAAGATGTTGTAAGCCAACTGCTGGTCTTTAAAATATATTTAAAGATAATGTCAATATCACAAAAATCACAATACTTATAAAAAGTCAAGTTTACAACTTTTAAGTACATTAATTAAACACTAAAACGAAATATCCTTCCTTATACTTACAGCCCTTTGTTAGTGTAATATGAAAATAAATTAGAAACCAATGCTACATCAAGAGCAATAAAATCTACACTGAGCAGTATTTTCCACTATTAGAAGCGTATTAAGTTCGTGAGTAATTTAATTTGATTTTCAGTAATTTAATTCAATGTATTGTATCAAATTCAGTTCCAGAAGTTTAGGAATTTCTCGATTTTTGAGATCTACAATCTGATATTTAATTGTAGATGGCCATATCATAATGAAATATTGATTATTTTAAATTATATATTAATTCAAAATAAAGTGGAGAGATTTATAAGACAGAGATTTCTGGTAAAAATTGCCCATTTTTACTATTATTACTCCACTGAGTTATTTAGAGGTTATTGAAGTACAAATTATTACTCAAATAAAACACTTTAAGGAGATTGAAAATTTATCCGAAAGGCAGTCAAGAAAATGGAAGCAACAACACAGAAATAAATTGCCTTAAATATGAGCATAAAGTCACAAATCCCAAATGTTATGTCATAAATGCTATCGCCATTTATTACACATAATTTTTAAAATTTATTATCATTCCATATATTCCATATTGCTATAAGCACAGCTGTTGTCTTACGACTAACTTCACAACTGCCATAAAAATACTTTTAAGTAACACCATCTATATATAACACATATATTTTTTCTGTTTGCGGCCATATTCTTGTTCAAAACTTTCGCGAGACCTTTCTTTCCATTTTTCGTAATTTTTCTAGCCTCAGGGAATTTTTCAGGAATAATAAAAGTCATTTGTTTCACAACAAAAAAAAATGTATATAAAGACGATAGAAACGACCCGAGAATATGGAAAAGTTTTATACTTATTTTTTTATATATATTTCTCGCCTAATGGAAAGGTTTGATGGTGGGAATCAGGTTTGCGGTAAGTACACGAAAGATTTGGTGAAAAAATACTTTGATAAAAAGATTCATGGTTTATATTCGACAATACGATTGTTTTATTTACATTCAAAACTAATCCTCACCTTTTGAAATCGATGCGAATATGTTATGTTAATAACTACACAAGCAAGCGATAACTATTTTATTTTAACGGTTTCTGAAAATGTTACTTTGGTGGATATACGTTTAATAAAAGTATTACGGGCCTTTTATAACAAAAAGCCACATTATCTTAATCGTATCTGCACAAATATTACTAAAAATTCATAATCAAAAATATGTGTTATATTAATATGGCACTGGATTGTTTAAGAAATTGATTTAATGTGTGTGCTTAATAACGGTTTCGTCTAAATTATGATTATAGTTAAGGGAGTATTCTAATCTAGAAGCATGGATTTTAGCTATTTCTTCAAGGAAAATGAAGGAAACCATATTTTTATTATCTATTTATTGATGTTTAAAAATATATAAAAGACCAAAAGCGAAAAAATTAAAAATCCAAAGAGTTACAGTCTGATAAAGTGATTGTGACTACCTAACTAGAAACCTAAAACCAAGACAAAAAGAAAATTCTTAATCGCGGCAATTGTACAAAGTAAAAAATTCTTTCTTTCGTCAAATTGAGGTGTTCGGTATAATGGGAACCCATAGTTGGTAAAAGGAGATTTTAAAATATATATATATATATATGTATATATATATATATATATATATATATATATATATATATATATATATATATAGCATAGAGTATTATTTTTATTTTATTTGAGGTAGTATTCGAAGAAAAAACCCGTCTTGAAAACCCTGTAATTTTGAGAAAACGCGTTTAAAAATTCGGGTAAAGTCTAAGCCTTACAGTGACAATTTATATTAACAGTTTTTCCATCTGCTATTCCTGATCCATTCATTTTCTACATCGAAAAAAAAAACATTTTCGGAACATCTTTCATTCAAACGAGTGGTTCTAGCTTCCTTTGAAGTGTTAGAAGCTCACATTTCTGAGCATATTGTCTGTCTCGTTTAAACGCGCATAGGCTTCTGGACCAATTGTTATTCTCATTAGGGTCTTCACTAGGAATAAAGTCTGTATTAAAGAAGCACACTCTAATAAAAGTTGAAATTTCAAACGTGTGAATACCAGCATGTTTGTATTTAGGTGCAGAATTTCGTATCAATGAATTTGTTATTATTTTTCAATTATCCACCTAGATATCCCGCCAAAGACTTTTTAGGAGGTAACATAACACGGAGGATACATATCGGCTCTGGTTCCGATCCGTTCCGGTCGAACGGGTTTATATCTCGGAAAATAATTCAAATTTTGAAAATGCCTCTCAAGGGCATATTCTTAAAAGAACTACCTCCTTAACAGGATTGAACTAGCCAAAACTGGTTGTTTGAGTTATGGATTCAGTAATTCGCCAATTACAATAAGTACAAAATTATTTGTTTGTGAATTGCAATGCTTTTAGATAAACTTCTATGGCATGGAATTATCTCCCAAGTTTTGGTGATTCCATTCTCTAATTAGTCTAGTTAGTGAAGCTCGTGTTTAGTGGCCAAACAGTCTTTACTTAAAGATTTTGTGCAAGTTACTGTAAACATGTTAGTTCACAACAACTTCTGTCCGCCCTTGGTTTGAACCCTTGGTAGGTTTGTTATACCAGGAACCCATTTCCTAGGGGTGTTTTTTAAAGTATGGACGTTTTCAACTTCTAATAGTTTACAGTTAGATAACTTAGAGCGCCTCTAATCCACCTTTGGTGGCCATACAGCTTGAATTACGATACTTTTCCCAATTTTCTTTAACTATCTCAATTAGATCTTCGACTAAATGTGGAAGATTGCCAAATCAACATCCACGCATCTCTTAATTGCGACAGCACTGAAACGTGTAAGGTTTAAAAAAATAAACTTTTAAGGAATGAAGTGGCGACTTATTATTTATTTTAACTTATATATTATATGGGTGTCGGTCCAATCCTACTCAAATGCAAACAAAACCATTATAACATAAACATATGACATCATTTCACCAGATCAAACTCTTAAAATATTTATTCTTGCAATATATTAAGTATATAATTATTATTAATATTAGGGTAAAACATTAATACTAATTGTTGCTAATTGGTTAACAAGAAATTAATATTTCTTTTGATTTTTATTTGCGAAAATTTTCTTAAACTAATATAATTATTCCCCTAAATTTGTTCAAGATGAAAATCATGCAACTCACTTATCAAGCAAGACTAATTTAACAGTCTAAAGTCCCTAATTTCTCAGTAAGACAAAATAATGTATTGGATTAATATAATGCTTGGATTGGATGTATTTTTCTTAGTCTTAAAATTAGTCGAAATAAGAAGAAATAGGAGCTACTAGCGACGTAGCAGTAAAAATACAATAAGATCTGGGAAGCAACAACTACGATAGCAAGGTATTAGTTGTAGGAACAGAGTGGCAATCTTGTTTAGTTATAGTTATTTATTATACTTATTTTGAGCAGATTTTAAGATATTTGAAGTTTTTCTGAAAAGAGATACAATCATTCTGATGTTTATTTAACATCGTAATTTTGTTCCTTTTTTTAGAACAAAGCATCTTTTTATCTTGACATTTAATTTAAACATCAACTATCATAATGATCAACGTTATGTAACCGTTATATATATATATATATATATATATATATATATATATATATATATATATATTAATATATTCAATACATAACTATGGTTTTAAGGATTCACCGAGGTGATATATGGAAGTTTAATCCTATGTCAGCTGATTTTGTATATGGATAATAGGGGACAGTAAATATGAACAATAGGAAATCCTGCTAACTCCGACTTTTACAGATGAAATGAATATATTAAATTCGAGGATTTTAAGCAAAAGGAGAATTTAAAAATGAGCTTCAGGCTAAAGAAATGTAGAGGCGGCCCGCCGACCATTCGAATGAACGTAGAATTTTACATTATCATAGTAGAATTCTTTTCAGAAAAGTGGCCATAAGAGAAACGGTATAGGGATTACATTTTGCATACAGGAGATAAAAATACATAGGGAAAAGTAAGAAAAAAGTGGCATGCAAAGGAGATCGCGATTTGAATATCTATGAAGGTCATTTCATAATGGAGATGTTGAGACCATAGTGTGGCGGTGGAGTGCGAGGGGTAATACCAGTTTACTGCTTTTTGGTATTCATAGAATTTCAAACGGTTATTTTATTGTATACAAAAAATATTTGATGGGAGAGTAGTAAAAGATATGTATTATGATTTAAATAGAGATAAAATATATCATTATTATGTAGAAGTCCAATTTAGTTGAATATTTTAAAAATGTTTCAATTGAGATCGACGATCTTTTCTATATAAATTTTAACTTTGTTAAATAATATCTCAATTGTATTATATCATAAAAAATTACAATATGGAAAATTTGTTCAGTAAATAATATCCAGTACTTAGATACAGAAAATATCAAATAATTAAGATTTTCGCATTAATAGTTATAACAGTAACGTGTACATCAACACAATACATCGTTTTTTGCACTATGCTGAGTCTATATCTATTTACATCAATTGTAGAAATAAGAGAAACCTGTCAGAATCTCTGTCAAGATAAACAATATTTAAACTCACAAAACTTTAATTCCACAGCAAAATAGAGAATGGCATCAACACTACAAAGTTACGCTATAACGCTCATGTAAGGAGAAACAAAGAACTAGGTTTTAAAACTTAACAACTTTATTAGCTATTTGGAAGAAATTCTGCGCTGCCAATGTAAAATAAAGTATTTTCAGATGTGCGGTTGTTTAAAGAAAAGTCATCTGGATATATTTTATCTGTTTCGGAACAAGATATTGGGGGTACCGTCAGTAAAAGCAGCTATTAAGAAGTAAAGTAGATGTTGAAACTAAGGAATATTATCTATGTATATTAGGTAAATGAACGGTTACAACATACTGCACCCTGCGGCAGTCAGACTTTTTTTTCTCTTTCAAATAGGCATCCTCGTATGTAACTCTGAAGGGTCTATCCGAAATATAAGATTTGAGGACACCTCATTCCACACCTTATCAAAAAAGTGTGTCACATCACGAGAAACGACAGAAGAAGCCCTTCATTCCCAATGTGATATTTCAATTATATCCGTAAGTGTATGGATTTGCATCGTACTTCATATTTCGTACTTTATATCAAGGTATTTCTCCGTGACGTTAAATTAATGTGCTGATATTATGGCGTTATAATCTGTTAGTGGCTTTTCGAAATTTTAAGTGGAATTTTTTTAAATCATTTGGAAATTATCGGTAGTAAGGACATTAGCTGGTAAGATGATACTTTAGTTGGCGTAACTTAGGTAGAAGTTATAATTAAAAAGAAACAATCAAGTGTGTAAGTTTTATTATTATTTTAAGGTTTGTTTAACCAGGAATACCCGGAAATATTTCCTGCAATAAAATCCATCATCCTTCTAAAATTTAATTTTTTATTTTATTTCCATTGTAATATCTTTTGGACTAGTAAGTCTAATATCACCCCCTTTTATCATTCCCAGTTGAGATATAGATTCTCAAATTTTTAAGATATACCACTTAAAAGTTTTTTCACACTTATTAAGTTGGAACGTTATTTCGCGGTGTTCTATATATATGAGCTATATTATATAAATTTTTTTGTAGGATATAATTCAATATTTAGTCAACTAATATCCTACAGTACACTATGTACTTCTACCGGAGTAGTGGGGATCGTTTGATCTTCTTCCATCAATGCTTTGAATCAATAGATATGTTTTATGAACAAGTAGTTTCTTTAGCAGCAATTACGTTACTTAACAATATATTAGATCTAAGTTAAATAAATAAATAAAAGTGGTTAATGTATTATATTTAAATACCTTAAAATATAAGTTACTAAAGTCAGTACTAAAAATACTATAAGTATTTCGCTATTAGTTACTCAAATTGTTGATAATCTTGAAGTAGGGACTAAAACATATGATATTTCTATTGATTTTGAAGCATCATGTTCATAGCCTCCATAACTATTTAAATATGTACCATAGTCACAAGCTAAAACAAACATATTATTTTAAAAATTAATAAATGTATTAATAAACAAAAATATTAATTCATGATATTGTGTACTCTATGGGTTATTTTAGTTATCAATACTTATAGAACTTTGCAGCATTCATCTTTGCACAAAAAATTAAATGAATTTTACATAATATTACCTTTGTAGGAAATGTTGCTCTAACATTTATTGTATTAACTTTCAATATGTTATAGCGTAATAGGTTTATTTTAAGCAAAGTTATATGAATTCTATTAATGTGTATTTCCATTAGTATTAAAAATTTATATTAACGGCCCATCTAATCCCCTACAAACCTATAGGTAATATTACTTCAACTAGTTTCACCCTCTCTTGCTTCTGTCTAATTACAATATTAATTAAATGTATCCTTACTTCCTCTCAAAATTTCTATTCTAAAATATATAATTGTTCTAGACTTTTGTGCTAATTTTTATATTAGTTTTATATTTAAATTTACTGAAATCGTATCACACTAAATAAAAATACAATGAATACAAGATTACATTTGTTAAAGGTTCTTCCCATATATTGAGTATTTTCACCCAATGTTGTATCATCTATATCCGATGTGATGTTACTTTTGTGCACTTTCACTAGGGTTATGGACCTGAGTTTGAATTCAAGCTACACATCAATATTTTTTCAACTATGATTAACAGCTGTAGAAAAATAGCATTGCCAAAAATTTTAGTTTTTTAGTGTTTCCTTTTCCTGTTTAATGTATATCTTAAAATTTTGTTTGCTAGTGGTTGATCACTGAAAGACAGAACTATAATTGCGGATAAGGTACATGAAATATTTTTTTTATTATAATTCTTCATTATTCAAATTGTTTTCACTTCAACACTATATATAATAATTTACGTAAAATAAATGAATACAATAGAAAAAACGTAACCGGCGGATAGAATTAGATACATAAAGGAAACAAAAACAACTATAAATAAGTAAAATTAAAGCTATTTAAATATCAATAATAAAATATATAGGCCTAAATAATTTATCATATATTAAAAATATAGAAAAATATAAAATATAAAATGCAGGTAAAATGTAAAATGCAAAGGAAATACAGCTCTAGGTTTAAACATACAATACGAACAAATACAATAATTGTTATACATTGTTTGGTTAAATCACTATCTCATTATATTTCCCATAATCATCTTAATGTCCTAGGGACTGGAGCGTAAACAATAGGTATCAAGAGGAAGCATATGAGACTCGGTGCTGGTATCAACACAGCGAACACTAAGACAAATTTGGTACTAAGCACTGTAGGTCAATAAGTAATATCAAATCTGTTAAATTTTATGGCTGTATTTATGTTATATAAGTCCAGCGGTCTCTCCGTACTGTTCAGTAAGAGTGTTTCAATAATATATCGAACTGTAGTTGGATTTGCGACTAAACAGGAACACTTGCTGAGAAGACGGTAGAAAACGTCGCGGTATTGCCGCATTTAACTTTTACTTTTAGTTTATTTTAGCTTTTATATATTACTAATATATATTCTAATGCAAATAAGATAATTAAATAAAAATGTTATAAAATATCATTTTTATTATAGTACACTGTTCACTGCTACTTTGGATATACTATATATTGGAACGTCCGCAAAACGTGGGGAACCCATGGCGAAGCGACTTTGAACCCCAGGGAGGAAAAATAATGAATAATATAAGAGAGGCAAGAGGGTGGGAGTGATCAAATTTGAGGAAACTGTATTGAAGGAAACGAGTCTGTTAGGATTAATCTGTATTTGAGGTTGAAAATGGTTATTTGTGTAAAGTACCATAAAGATGGCGTATAACTCGGCAAATAGAATCGAAGCATGGTCGAATAGTTTAGAAAGAAATGCTATTGTGGTTGCTGTAACCAGCACCGCCTTTGCTATTTTTAGATTTGGAGTCAACTGTAAATATTAGGTTGTGGTCAGGAAAGGTTGTTTTAAGGAAATAATAACAATAGTTTTTCTTGGTGTGTATGTGCAATGATGCATCCATTGGAAATTTGGTAAATGTCCACGGTGACAAGAACAAAACATAGTTTTAAATAAGCCGAGAAAGTAATAGAGTAGCGTACAGCAAAATGAAGTACGGTTGTTATCATAGTGTTTTCCTTCTACAGTTTCAGGTATGTAGCTTCTGATGAGCTAAGAGTGCTGCAAAAATTGTAGCGGTAATATCTCAATGTTTAATACCGCTCGAGATTCTACTTTTTCGTACTGATTAATTGAAAAACATTTCTGCAAAATTTCTCAGCATAAAGATCCTTTGTTTCAAGATTTAAGGAAAATCTAGACGATTAAAAACAAATTAATTAAGGCTTTTCTGAAAAATATGTGCGAAAATACAATGCTACAAACTTCTATGCAGTTCGCTTGCTATACACACTATAGTCAACAGACTGAAACTGAATAAGATGGTAAACATCACCTTAAAATCATTGTTAAATGTATATAAGTTACGCAAATATAGTTACCTATTTTGTCACTAATATAGGAACTTAAACCCCCAATGCAATAAATCATGAAGAATCTAGAGTTTCTGCAAAATATTTTGAAATTTATACTTACTTATCTCTTCACATACATTAAACGAAGAGGTATCACTTTATTTTCGGTTAAACTTCTTCATGGAGATAAATAGGTTTCGGCCAATGGAAATAAGGCAGGTTGTTCATGTTGCCATTAATATTTATCCCACAGTAAATATTTTATCTTGTAGTCGTCAAGAGAAACACAAAACGTATTGAAATCAGATCCTATCGAAACCTCTCAAATGACTTGCAAACAAATCCTGGAGGCGACGGACCTAATCCCTCTCCTGCTGGATACTAGCCAGACCGGTGCCTTCTGCTGGAGCCGCGATGGTAATGGCGATAGTGGCGGTCATCGTCGTGGCAACCAACAAAAATAAAATGGCCAGCGGCTTTCCGAGAACGTTCTGAAGAGTTTCCGTCGGAATTTGCAGCAGACAACGGCCGGTAATTGGGTTAAATCTTAATTTACTGGCGATTTTCTTGTATTTATTGCCGGGTAACGGGTTTTGGAAGCTCGGCTTTTGCGGATTTATAAACGCATTCGCTGAAAGTCGATGTTATTTACTGTTCACTGTGCGATATGATCGGGGAGAGATGCTGTTGGATATGCGTACCAATTGTCAAGAAAATCTAAAAGGGAAAGTATTATCATAATATATGGGATAAATTAAACAATACGGTCTGAATGCATCAATTCGTCAAGTTTTCACTCAAAGCAATAAAAACATTTTGATATGATTTACGTTTCGAATTTAATAAGTCAAACCTGAAACTTTAAACATTATTTCAACATTACATTTTTATACCTGTTGTAATGCTACTTACATGTAATATGCTTTAAGAATAAAGAATTTTATTTCAATCAAACCATTAGTTTAATAATATATCTGTTGTCTCTCCGGAAAATCAGCATCACTAACAGGTATGCTGAAGTTAAATAGAAAGAACAGTTAAATCAAAAATCTATTTAATATAGTATTTCCACTAATCAAGCATTGTTGAGATCTAAGAAGAAAAAATCGAGATATATAGACCATAATGTAAAATCTTGAACCCCTAATGGCAATAAATCATGACGAATCTAGAGTTTCTGCAAAATATTTTGAAATTTATACTTACTTATCTCTTCACATACATTAATCGAAAAGGTATTACTTTATTTTCGGTTAAACTTCTTCATGGAGTCAAATAGGTTTCGGCCAATGGAAATAACGCAGGTTGTTCATGTTGCCATTAATATTTATCCTACAGTAAATATTTTATCTTGTAGTCGTCAAGAGAAACAAAAAACGTATTGAAATCAGATCCTATCAAAGCCTCTCAAATAACTTGCAAACAAATCCTAATCATAATCAAGCATTGTTGAGATCCAAGAAGAAAAAATCGAGATATATAGACCATAATGTAATAGTATAGACCTATAATTACCTTTAATTAGTTTCATTATGGGCTATTTTTCTGACAATATATAGTACGGTTCCTTAGTAGATTTTCTTTTGCAGATATCACACAGGCATTTAATAATCAAGTACTATCAGTTTCTACTTCCTAATATATTGTTTGTTTCCTTAGCTCTATTTTTCAAACATTTAAGGCTATTTCATGTTAAATGTGCTTATCTCGAGCCCCTTTGTTTTAGATGACAGTAATCCTAAAACCTCATGTATTCTAAGGTGCCATGTATTTTATGACATTCAGAACAATTTTAAGCATATATTCTTTATCGTATTTATTTCTTTGATTATGGATATACAATATCTAGAATTAGTTAATTAAGAATAGTTAAGATAATATATAAGGTGTTAACGCAGGAAAAGATATACTTAATTGAGGAAATTCTTCTATTTTACATATAATTTAGAAAAAATAGACTATATCTAATTTTGCTAAGGATTAAAGGATTGGGAAATGGCAAATTGTCACGATCATGAGATCATCAATAAACAAAATCATAAAAATAGACCCCCATTATAACTAACACGATCAGGCCTTTCTATTATTCTTTATTATACCGTTATTCTATTCTATTTCCGCACATCTTTTACATGTCTTGTGGTTATTTAGTTCGGTTATTCGTTTTCTTTGTAGTTCAGTTACTGCTGTGACCTTTTTCATTTATTAATATTAATATTCTTGCGTCTTTCAAATCATTATTTTGGAACGTTTTAGCTAATCTGAACCTAAAACTAAAAATAACTTATAAATAAGTTTGTTCTCTTAAAGTAAGTGTAAGACTTGAGGTAGGATATCTTTACAATAATTTTGAAACAATTGATTTAATGCACCTTATCTTTTGAATGATAAATATACAATAATTTCTCTTTATGTTTCAAGCAATACCTAATATGATATATTTTCGGTCTAATCATATAGTATCCATTTAAAAAAAATCTAACTGAAATTTTACATAACAGACAGAGATCTATAAATTTAGCTTTTTTTTGTGTTGAAATCACTAGTGTTCAATTTATTCTTTGTCAGTATTAAATTTTAAACTCTCAATTATTCCCTAAATCAAAGGCTTACTTCCCACATGCAATAGACAAATTCTAGTTCCCTGTATTTTTATTTAACTTATTCGAATACACGAGCATAACAGATTTATGGTTGTAAAAATGACTCTACTTTTCATGTAACTTCATAGCTGTAGTGTATATTAGGTAGATCTACACTGTAACTAGTGACTAGTTGTTTAATGATAATCGATGCCACTAAATACATTTTGGAGGGTTTGAGATTGTGAAATCATTCATAATTTAATTCACTATTTACTTTGCAAGTGAATTATATTCCGTTTATATTCCAAACAAATGTTAATATTTTTGGATAGATACATCGAATTGATAGAGGAAAAAATTAAGTGAAAAATAATGACACATATTTCAAATAGGATATATAATAGGTGCTAATGGTAATTTCGAATCATATTCCAATTTCATACATACTTTGTCAAAATATTTCGCATGTGTTATTATTTGTTATAATGCCAAGGAGAAGACAACTTGATTTGGATTATCGAACTGATCGACCGTGCGACGAATTATCTCACATGGTAACCATAATGTTGACTAGCCAGAGACAGCAAATGATAATAGTGGTATTGGTATGTCACAATTCTCTTCCAGAGTGACTGGAAATGAAGTGGACAGGCTTGCATTGCAACGAGTTCGCGCACATCGAATACAACAATAGCGACCATGACACAATGAAACTAAGGGATTCCGCAAACACAGTGCTCCTGTGGTTCTGGAATGAGCATCATTCCACTATGATGTAGAAAGAGATTATGGTACCAACTTATTGATTATGGTAACAAATCAGTTTCAATTAAGGAAATGACAATCATTTGTCAATATTGTGGGGCATTAAAATACCGCACTGAATCTACTGGGTTACCCTGTGTCGATGGAAAAGTAAAATTGCCACAAATAGTCCCAGGACCATTACGCTCATTCATTGCTGGGATCGAAAATGATTGTAAGTTCTTCTTGGCCAACATTCCGAAATATAGCATTTGTTTCCAAATGGTGTAGTTTCGCGCAACGCCTTTTGTACAGGAAACTTTGAGGATATTATACCATAGAAGTTTTTTGGTAACATTCAAATTTGTATCAGAAATAAGATAAAATTTTAAACACTTGCAAACCCATCTCGTACCAGGAACGCTTTTACTACTACCAGCTACAAATTTATTTTATAGGCAAACCGAACATATAATTTAATAGGTGTGCTGACAATCCAAGAGTGCAAACTAGAAACGTTTCGTGATCATTACCATCTTATAGTCAAAACATCGTCACCAGGCCTATCAAAATATCTTTTGGTCAATATAGTCTGTTCAAAGTTTTTTTAGTAATTCGTCATGGATATTTGTTACGTCGAAACATTGCAATGTTGCCGCATCAACTCTGAGTTCTAGTTCAGTTTCGCTTTAACATACAAGAAAATTCTAATCTAAATAAAATAATTGAACAAAAATGTAAACAAATATCATTTATTTTAATATTATAGTATGTCTGAAAACTACAGTTAATTATACAGCTACAATAATTTATAGGCAAGAGTTAAAACCTCTTAACACTGTTGCATTAAAGAATTTTGTAAAATTATTCAAAATATTAGTTATTATTACTACAGATTAAAAACCGACAAACGTAATTTTTGCGCTTTGATTATTTTGATAAATTTTAAATCGCTCTGTAATATATGATATTTAATTTGAAAATGCCGAAAACAATAGATAGTCAGGGTCACAATTTGATTGCGGCTTTATAAAATATTTTGGAAAGAAACGAGATAATGGAGGCCCCTTTTGCTTATAATTTCCGTTAGAGAGGTAATTATTGGTGATATTAAATAATATATGTCCCTACAATTTTATTGAAAATGTTTTTAGCGGGTTGTTGCCGCGCTAAATATTAGTGCTGGTACTGCGAATAACATCGTTTACAAAAGAAGAATATTATGTTAGATTTACCTAAGAAAACCCGTCTACATATAAAGTGGGTGATGGTATATTAGGTCTCGAATAGAGCCAATATCAAAATGGTCAAGAACAGTAAGTACACAAACTATTTTATCGATATAAAGATTATTAGAAGATATCGATATCGAGTGAAAGATTTGTGTGCATAGATATGATTGTAATTGCTCAGAATTAAAAATGAGCATTAAGTTAGAACGTAAGAGGAGAGAATGAATACTAACTGTTTTGTAGATAAGGTAAATACATTAGACATAATTCAGTAATTAACTTTATGAAGAATTACTAAAATTACTAAAAAACTTTGAGCAGATTATGTTTGAGGACTTTTTTGGCAAGACAGTAACAAACAAAGTGTAAAAAGAAAATGTGAAAATGAGATAAAAAATTCATGCAAAAAGGAAAAAACACATTCAGAGGAAGTAATTGACAAATGGTGGATGGTGAACATGTTTTAGATAGATTGGAAATTAAAAGTTTAGTGATTGCCTTGGATAGTGACTCGGAAAGTGAAAGTGACTAAACTTTCAGGATATATGATAATGCTGAAAATTCCTGAGATAGAGTGATGAAAGTAGAAACAACTAAAGGTATGCACATAATTAATGGAATACAACTGTAGAAAATGGAGTTGTAGGGCGTGAAAGATTTATGTGCACAGATATGATTGTTATTGTTCAGAATTAAACATGAGTATTTGGTTAGAATGTATGAGGAGAAAATGAATATTAACTGTTTGTTAGATGTGGTTAATGCATTAGGCAGAATTTAGTGCTTAGTTTTATCAGAATGGTGTACACAGGTAATAGCAGAAGAAATAAAAAATACAGTGATATCAAGATGACAAGTAAACTCACCATCGAAGAAAACAAGAAATAAATTTAAAAAGGTAAATATGCTGTCGAATGAAAATTAAATACATTACTTTGATATATAATTGTTAATTAGATGGATTAGGCCTCCAGGGGGATAACACTACTTAAAAATATGTACCTAGAACTCTATCTCATGGGTGGTGTGGAAAAAAGTTCAATGTAAATATAATAAAAGAACTCTAACCTACAACATATTATACCTTTGTTCTTAATTATAGTTTTAATCCTTCGATAATATATGCATTAGATGTACTATAATGTTAAAATAAATTATATCTAAAACAGTATTTTTGTTTAATTATTTTATTGAGATTAGAATTTTTTGGATGTCAAAGCCAAACTGAACTAAAGCTCGAGTGGATGCGGCATCATTGCAAAGTTTTGACGTCACAAATTTCGATGACGCATATACAAAAATAAACTTTGAATGGACTATATATTCCAAATTAAGGACAATGTATCGGTCATCGATACCGCCGGTTGTTTCGATTTTAATGCTCTCTGCTGTAATTATATACAGAATCCACTAGAGAGATGTTCCTTGATAAAGTGTACTAACTCTAAAGATATATAACCATCTTCCATTGGAGCGCTAAATCTCTTCTACATTGTAAGCAGAAACTAAAATTGCGCTAGGCATTATCAGTTCAGAATGTACGTAAAGATTTAGCCAAAATCCATAAAATATATCACTCCCAGGGGATTTCCGCAGAATGAACGAAATTGGTTTAATTTATAACCCAGTTAGGGCTCAATCGAGCTTCTTTGGCGTTTAAATCGATCTCTTGTATTAATACAAATGTTGGCCCCGGATTCACTTGTTCACGCGTTTCACCCACACTTTCCTTTATTAGATATCGGGATATGGTGTATGATATTCTCGTTCTACTATAACGGCCTCATAATTCGAACGACTATATCTCCATTCCGGGGTGTTTTGCGTTATTGCATTAGATTTCGTTGATTAAATTAAAACGATAAGTTTATTTGATAATTTAATCTTCCATATTACAGTCGCTTTAGAATCGTGATATTAAAATTAAACAGAATATGTGGCTGGTTTACTTAATCTTCAGTAAAATATATTATATAAAATACAAGGCTTAGTATTATAATTTTTTTTTAAATCAAAATTTTATAACAAATTTGGACCATTTGAAAAGTTTTAAAAGGATTTAAATCAATATTGATTTAAAAGATTACACTATGTGATATATTTTTTATTCTATAACATTAAATAAACGGTTTTTTTAACACGTACCATTTTAAAATTATGATAAATTAAAGTACTGTAAACAAATAAAAACAATTTTAGCATTCCATCCTCCTTGGTAAAGTTCTTCTATCTATTTTATATCCTGGTGAATGCGTTCACCTTGTTCGTCATTCGCCATTCCAAATTGAGGGGGGGGGGATTGGCAATCGAAATGCGAGTGCAAGAAATGTACCTTTAAAGACATTCTGCACCCCATTGCTTTAAATTTTTGTAACAAGTAATTCACTAAAAACTCGGCATATTCAACTTTACGATTACAGAATCCATGAATTAGTTTCTTTAGAGATATCCTATTTCGCGGTAAGACTTCATTGTTTTTTCTAAGTTTTCTTATTTGTGTGCCAACAGAAATGCCTTATTTCAATTTAGCATCAGTTTGTTTAGAGAAGACAGCTTTCAAATACAAAATTGTTTTACCATTTTTATCCATGATCTTGATAAAATTTTGCATTAAACCAAATTTTATATATAAGAATGGAAAAATTACATTTCATTGTGGAATAATTATATTTAATTTATACGTTATAATTTATATTTATAGGTTCATATCTAACGTTTGATATACCGTAAACACAGTCAGTTTTCTTTAGCCAATCTTTAACTTTATAATGGTTTTTGGTGTCTCTACTATCCCACCAAAAAAACAACAATATTTCGTGACACCTTCTTGTAGTCCAAGCAATGTAGCAATACCTTTTAAATCAGCACAAACTTTCCTGTTGTATTCTTTGTTTTTGATTAAGTCTAAAATTCGTTTTATGTCGTTCATATGTTTCTTTTAAAATCACTGAATATGCCATTGTGGAGTAATACAGCTTTTAAGCGTAAACAGTATTCCCACTATTTTTAAGGAGCGTGACGTATTAGACAACCATATCTATAGACAATGTTTTTAACATTGGATTGAGAAATTCAAAAGTCGTAATCTTATTTATGTTAAAAAAATTGTCACATGGTGTTATTAAAGTTTTAGTTATATTATCAGTTACTAAATATAATGTTTAATTGAAAAGTAACATAATTTTATCGGAAAAAAGTAATGTTTAGAGCCTGAAAATTGATTTTCTTTCAATTGTAGCATCATCCATATAACAGGTCATTGGAAAAGTACCCGGCCTGACACATAGATGGCGCTACTAGAAATAAATCCATATGTCTTTTAGTTAGCCCTAACCCTCAAACGATGCGTGAATAAATTTGACAGCTGTCGGATCATTAGTTGAATTATAGCCTTTTGAGTGAAGGAACTTTCGTTATTGTGAAAAAGTGGATAAAAAGGAATTTCGCGTGTTAATAAAATATTTCTTTTTGAAGAAAATACAATTGAATAAAAAATTGATGCCGAGTTTCCGGACACTGCCCCAGGAAAATCAACCATCAAGGATTGGTATGCTAAGTTTAGACGTGGTGAAATTAGCACCGAAGACGGTGAATGCAGTTGACGCGACAAAAGAGGTTGTTACCGACTAAAACATTAAAAAAATCCACAAAATGATTTGTCCGTAATTAGCAGATACACAAAGATATCAACTCAACGAGTACATTATATCATTCACGAATATTTGGGTCTGAGAAAGCTCTGTACAAAGTGGGTGCCACGTGAGCTCACTAACCAAAAATAACGACGAGTTGATGATTCGGAGCAGTGTTTGAAGATGATCAAGCGCAATAAACCCGAAATTTTACGTCAATATGTGACAATGAATGAAACGTGGCTCCATCATTTCACTCCGAAGTCCAATAGACAGTTATCCGAGTGGACTGCAAACGATGAACCAGCTCCAAAGCGTGGGAAAACGCAACAATTGGCTGGAAAGGTTATGGCGTCTGTATTTTGGGATCCGCATGGCATAATTTTCACTAAATACCTGGAAAAAGGAAGGACTATCAACAGCGACAATTACATAGCGTTATTGGACCGTTTGGAGGACCAAATTGCCGAAAAACGGCCGCATTTGAAGAAAAAGGAAGTACTGCTTCACCAAGAAAATGCACCGTGTCACAAGTCAGTGAAAACGATGGCAAAAAATTGATGAATTGGGCTTCGAATTGCTGCCTCATCCACCGTATTCTCCAGATCTGACACCCAGCGACTATTTCCTCTTGTCAGATCTCAAAATAATGCTCGCTGGGAATAACTTTTCCTCGAATGAAGAGGCGATCGACGAAACTGAAGTCTATTTTGAAGCAAGGGACAAATCGTACTACAAAAATGGTATCGAAAAGTTGGAGGGTAGCTATAATCAGTGTATCACCCTTGAAGGGAATTATGTTGAAGAAAAAAAAAACTAATTTTGCCAAAAAATATATTTTACTATTCTAGGCCGGAGACTTTCCAATTGACCTGTTAATAGATATAGTTTTTAGCCGCATTTTTAGAAATCATTGATTTTCTTTAAATAATCTATTGTTTAAATTGTTTAGATTACTGATAATTATATGCTTCCCTCGATTAACCAACGAAAACGAGCACTAATATCGTGATTTGACTGTAATTGGAAAACCAACCAGTGCTCTATATTTCGCTTAATTCAATAACTTTTTAAGATGTTTCATTGTCGATGTTGGATTACTCTTCTGTGAATTTGTATTACTAAAATTTTCGTAGTTTTTGTTTTTTATTACTGGCCTGAATACGATATAAAACTACCCTTATTTTCTCTTTAAAGCAGCAACCATTCTGTGAGTATCTTTCAACATTTCTTTATAGAACTACATTAGTGACTTTTTAGCATACAAGTAATAGCATAATCCCGGTTAGTGCTTACAACGTTACATGTTACTATGACTTACATGTAACTATTGTTTGCACTAAACGAATCCCTAATTGGTGTAGCTGTGTACTTTTATTTGAGTTTTACTATTAATATACTTTCCGAATTATTGCTCTATTAATTGTGAGTTTTTTTATTTTTATTCGCTTTTCTACTTCAGCTGCTCACTTTTTCATATCAACTCCACTACAAATAAAGGTATGTGTAGTCCGTTAAATAAAACAGTGAACTCTGAACGTCATTTGAATTGGTGAAGTCAAAACGTCACAATGTTGCCGCATCAACTTTGAGTTTTAGTTCATTTTGACTTTGACATACAACAAAATTCTAATATAAATAAAATAATTAAACTGTTAAAGATAAGAAATTATATTAAATTAAAAAATACTGTTATAAAATATAATTTATTTCAGTATTACAGTACATCTAATGCATATATGACCAAACAAATTAAAACTACAATTAGCTATACAGTTATATAGGTTAGGGCTGAGTTTAATTATATTTGCATTGACTTTTTTTCCTATATCACCTATGAGTTAAGGTTCCAGGCGCATTTTTTTAAGTAGTGGTATCCTCTGGAGGCCTAATCCTCCTAATTAACAATTATATATCCCAGTAATATCTTTTACTTTTATATATATAGAGAAGCTTTTACGCTTAGTTCTTATTTTGTTCGGTACAGTGTTTCCTTGTTTGTTCCGTTGCTATCTGTACACATCTTTCTTGATACAACTAGATTTAATCACTGCATCCTCTCTAATGCATTTGCCATATATCAAAAATAGTTAGTATTCTTTCTCTCCTGGCACATTTTAAATAAATGCTCATGTATATTCTGAGCAATATACTCTACAATAAGATGTCCTACAGTTATTGTATAATAATTATATCTCACCTTCAGTAGCTTCCACTCTTATCATCCTATCTTCGAAATTTTCAGCATTGAGTCATAATTCTATATTCAGAAAGTCTCATTCAAATGAGTAAGCTGTTAATTTTTAATCTATGTAAAATTTAATCACAAATCCAACATTTGTCAATTTCTTCAATGTGCCTGATCGAGGTCATCCAAACTGAAGAGGTTATTAACCATTCCTGTTTCCAGCGTAAGGAACAATATATACTACTAACATCAAGCTGATCTTGATTCGTCGCTCTCTTCGTATAAGGGCGGTCTGTTCTCGATATATTTAAGGTCATATTTTTCATTTTTTAAGATATTTCAGTCACTCTGTCGATATTAGTATTCACTGCAGTTGCAACACGTTAAAAATATTTTCTATAAAACCTGGCAATTTAATAATTAACAGTAAAAATATTTACCTCATAATAATAATTTTGTTGGCAATTTTTTATACCATTATCTCGTTCCTGTTCGAAGTAACTGTTTAGAAAAGCAATCTGTTCAGTCCTGACTTCGACATTTTGAAGTAGAGTTATAACAAGCAGCGATTTAAAATTCTTCAAAATAAGCAAAACGTTCAGATATCATTTGTCGGTTTATAATCTGTAGTTATTATAATTAATATTTTGCAAATCTTTGCCAAATGGAAAGGAGGTTGATTCGGTTAGATGTTCGAACTTATCGGACTGCTTTCTATCGTTCTTTGAATAGAATAAAAGAAGGAAAATATTGCCTGACTCTTAAATGAATTTACAGTTTGCGACAGGCACATATTGATGACGTGAGTTTACTGTTATTTTGAATTGACTATATATTACCCACTTTATAAAGGCCTGATCTTTTCATTTATTTGCTATTATCGTTAGCATATCTAATTGATTTTATTCAAATCCTTATTCCAGTTTCTATTCTTTATCCAACAGTCCTCGTATATTCCACATTCAAGTTCATTTTCTTTCCAATTCATGATCATCTTTCCAATATGTGCTGTCTTTATGAACATCATTCAACAGATGATCATGTACATATAAGCACATACATTATTGAAAAACCGTACGAAGAGAAAAATGTTTGCTCAGCTATATTCTTGGACATCTGCAAAAAAGGCACTCATAAGGGTTGTATAAACACCATAAAATGTTACCGAAGCAATACATTGAACTCCATTCCAACCAGGAAATAATCTAAGACAGGTAACTAGGTATGACATACCACAAATAGAAAATGTTACTATAGCTACATTTGCTTATTACACTGAGATAGTTGATATTGAAGACAATAGCAAAGAAGAAACCATAAACCTGCAACACGTATTTAATAATGTAATTAACTGAAGGCATGTAGAATAAAATTCAACGAGAATATATTAATGAATGTTGAATCCACCTAGAACTAAACTGTTTAGATACCAATAAATATGAATAAAATTATTATCCCAAATAGTAATTAATTTCAAGTAATTTGGCAAAGACTAGTAATAAAATATCAATAAATTAGAAATAAAAATCCTACCTGATAATGCACACTTCCTCAGTATGCTTTGCCATTCTACCCTTATTTCACTGAAGTCTTGTATATCCTCCTTCAAAAACTTTATAGGACCAACATGCATGCCATATTCATATTCCTTGGACTTGTCTTGGTGCTGCTTCCAAATGCTTCATCAACTTGCATACTTACTATTTTAATATAAAAAAGGTGTTTTAGATAGGCAAAGGTTTTAAAAGTTTTAATTGTGTCAACGAATCAGCGGAATAGCTGACAAACCTCACTGATAAAAAATTAGAGAAATTACTCGAATGAAGGTATATGTTAATCGCTTCAACAATCATAAATTATTAAAATATGACTTAAATAACAGCTCGATTTGCAATAGCTGCTATCGCAACAACAATAAAACGTACCACTGCAACAAAAATGTATAATACTTAATAAGTATTATTTTTTTATATCAATATCTTCTCATTAATATTACTATGACATATTTTCATGACTCCCGATCCCTAACAAAGATCGTTTTCCGTTAGATCCACCTTCTTCGTTGTGACAAAAACGAAAAGATTAATTGACCCCCTCGCCGTACAATTTAAAGCCGCCCATCTATAATAAGTCACCCTGACGAGATATCGGAAATGACTGAGCGCCAGCAATCCCTTCAAGTAATTTATCAACAAGTACATTTAGTATTAAAACGTGACTTTTCCTAACTGTCGAATAACTCATTTTCCTCGACTGAAATGTTTTACGAATCATTAACCGCTTAGGCAAATTTCGGGATTTATATTCGTCGGGTACAAACCCCAAAACAAGGAAAAATATGGCCGGAATGAGGATCTCTCCCGACATCCTTTGTTTTTATTACCGCCTCATGGCCAAACATATTTTTCCCGAAAATTTTGCCGTAAAAATATGTAAATTCCTCGAACTAAACGTGCAACTGATTAATTATGTGACATTATGATTTTTTCAAAAATTACTCACTTTCATTTTGATATATCCTACTACCCATCCCATGTAATTGTATTCTTCATAAAACACCATATTCTTTAAATATCAATATTTTTCGTTATTTTTTATTCGTATAATTATGAATTTAAATTTGAAAAACACATTACTTTTTGAAAGACAGTATTAATAGGCTGCAGACAGTATTAATAGTAAATCATTAAACTTAGTTATGCTACCTTTATAGAACTCTGAACATGATACGTAATCAAGAAACATAAACTAAAACATATTAATTTTATAAAAAATGTTTATCTAGTAAATAACGAAGAATTGATAAAGTGTTGAAAGAATAAACGTCATGCCAGTTTGGTAGCCGCAGTAACTATATCCCTAGGCAATAGTCTAAAATCCGACAATGAATAACCAATGCTTCCAGTCACGCCAGTAAACAGGATGGATAGATTCGAAATGGTCTCTAAGTTGAACACAGGCTCCTATGGTTCAGTACTGATAAACCATGGTTGGTAAAAAGGGGACTTTAAAATTCAAAATAAACCAAATGTCCTAAAACTTATTATTTATTCTGTTGGTTATGTGTTTCATCGATATAAAATACGTGGTTAGTTTCTTATATTTTTCCTCACTATATCCTCACTTCATGCATATTAAGAAGTCTTTATCCTTTACCCAATCACTCCATTTTCTACGTATAATACTATATATATATATATATATATATATATATATATATATATATATATATATATATATATATATATATATATATATATATATTCTTAATTTTTATTAGCAGTAATAATTTTTGTTATTGGCATCTTTTGTCGTATTTCTATTTTGTCAGATTCATCGAAAATATTAAAATTCGAATTAATGTCACATTTAAATAACCACTTAATATTTTTTATTATGTATTAGAGTCTCTTCTTTACCACAACTACGGTTTATCTGAGCCTCTCCATTGAAGTTATATACCACACCTAAAACATTATTTTATATTATTATTATATCATACGAAAATATAAAGCTTTGCTGTTCGAATCATTAATATTTGCGATACTATTTATTTATACAAACAAACATTATAAAATAATATAATGAACTCATAGGCTTTATAGTAAATTAACATTGATATATATTTTATATCGAAATGCGCTTTAATAGATTTCGATATGACGCACCGGATTTATTTGTATTTGAATTTAATGGCGCACAATCATGGCGGGATTTAAATTATGATAATAAATTTATATGCTACACTGACAAAATCATTTTAGCTACAATCACAAATCTATGAATTTGTAACGAGTTTGAAAACAAATGACACTTTAATTAACATAAATGATTATAGCAGCTTTATAGATTATCGTCGATTGTTTACTTTCTCGTGTTTGTCGTGATATATTCATTAAAACATATTTGGCGTTAATATAATTTTCCCGTTGATATATCATTTTACATTTTTAACTTTTATTATGCAATTTTCATAAATATTATGTTGATAGCACAATTGAAAATGTTTAGTAATGTTATGATTTAATAACCTAATTTTAATTAACTTTTCCGCGGCTGTGGAGAAGGCGACTCATTTTTCTGCTGTTACAATAGTCACGGGTTAAAATCTCTCCTGGATCTACATATAAGCTAGCTAAAGAGCTGCGTTCTGTTGAAGTTGTGCTAAAAATTATCATGCTGAAAAACAAAATTGTAACCGACCGTTTCTTGGGCAATACTCCACCCAAATGCATCAATTGTAGTTGATAGCAATGATGGTTTCATCGAGTAATGACTTCAAATCCTTGTCTTCTTTGGCTGTCTAGAACTTTCTTTGTCTTGGGTGTCGAAATTACCACACTCAAAAGATCAAAACCAGTAATCGCATATTGAAACCGATGGAGCACGCTTAAACATCTTCTTGTAGTACTACAAACATTCTGGTTGAGATGTACGAGTTTAAGAACTTAGTGTGTTGCTTTGGTAGCATTTTCTCAAGTTTATGAATTTGCCCTGTATAGGGACTATAGATAATAAGATATAGATAAGCAAACCTCTTTATAAGATTTTTTTGATGACATCAGTTATTCTGTATATTTTATTAATTGTTTGTGTAAAGTTTGTTTATAATACTAAAGTAATTTTTTCTTCCTTGAATCATTTTAATCTTTTGGAAAATAGAAATAGACCATTGGATTTCATTTCATTGGAGGTTTTCCTATATTTGGGATCATAATAATTCTAGGCATTTTCCGAACTCTGGAATATGTATTGGTCTATACGGTACAATAATCTAGTTGGTGGGTTTTCTACTACACGTATTTTATATTCTACTATATACACACAATTTAGCTTAATACCTAGTTAAACCTATTTATATATTTACAATATTATTTTAACAACTACCAACTCACTACTTTTAGGTCGGTGCCGAACTCAAACAGTTATATTAATACAATAATACATAATTTTTTGTATATGTTACAAAATTATATTATTATTTTTGTATTGTTTGGGCTCGGCACCGACTTCAAAGTGATCAGTTGGTAGTTGTTGAATTAAAATTGTAAATAGATAAATAGGTTTAGGTAGGTATTAAGCTAAATTGTGTGTATGCTATAGAATATAAAATACGTGTAGTAGATAGATTAAATAAGGTTTTTGTTTATTTTTATTTAGTTATTATAACAATTAATCTGTATATATTTTATATTAAAATATTTTTTGTGTGTTAAATATCTAACTGTGATTTTTTTAATATCTTTTAAAGTCTCCTTTTACCAACTATGGGTTTATCTGGACGGGACCTAAAGTTTAAGGTGGTCTCCGAACCACGGTCCTTAGCATTAGGCCTACGTACTGACAAGTGACCAACTTTAGAAATCATCCCAGAAGACATCCAGTCTTATGCAGCCTGGTTACGAGGCGGATCATTGTCCTTGTTGGATTTTACGCTCTTGCCTAGAACAATCACAAATTTTAAATAATCACAAATATAAATATACGAGCATGCCCCGGCAGGATTCGAAGAGTAGGCGGACCGTCCTATTGTCTCTACCACTGCCCAACCAAGCCGGCTCTAAGTGTGATTATTTTTAAATTTTAGTGAGTTCCTCATTTATTTTTTGAAGTCGGTTCAATTTTTTTGTTAAAAATATTTTATTTTTCTCTTTTTAGTGTTATATATTTACTCAATAAATCACGCAGTTATTTTATTTAATATTACAATGGGTAGGACCAGTAAAGGTGCAACCTTTCTGATGAAAAATAGTAATAAAGAAACAAAGATTGAAAATAAAGAGCGCTTCAGGTCCCAGGGTCCGCTAACTAGCCTAAGTGATTTGATAAATGTTCCAACTAAATTACAACAAAAAGTTATTGTCTTCATCAGGAATCGAACCCGCGACCTCCATTTCAGAGCTCAAAGCTTTAACCATTACATCATAGAAGTAATGTGAACAATATTTCTACGAGGCTTTATATGCTGTAGTTAGTGCTCACAAAGCAATCTGAATGGCGTTTGCACTGAACGAATTCCGGTTTTCCGTCATACTAACTCAGCAATAACATGATACACAAATATCTGATTATTTTAGATAAAAAATATGTGAAAACTTTGTACATGCCTTTAAGATTTGGACATTTTCCTCAATTTCCCCACTTCCTCCAACAGATCCTGATTTCATTCCAATGGGAACAACTCGGAAATGCACTCGTTCGAATCGAGAAAGAATTTGGAAAATCAGCCCCCATTGCCAATTGACGGAGAAATCGGCATTAAAAACATATGACAACATACATTAAAAAATATATACAACCGAACATAGAACTATAGAAACTATGTGATAATTTTAGGCTATGAAAAAATTATAAATTCATTCTGAAAAATATATGTACTTTTCTGAACTGTTAAAATAAACCTAAATTGTTATAACTAAAATATGTTTTAGTATCCTATGGATAAATATTATTAATATTGTTTTAAAATTTCTCAATTACAGATAAATATGTTAAAAATAGAGCATTATATAGCATTATATTAAAAAGCATAAAAATTGGCTCTTATGATGACAAAAAGCAGTTATTCCAAGCTTTTAGCAACGAGCTAACTGTATATACCTGATAAAATGATCCGTCATTACTATCGGATATTGCCTTTCTATTATTCCACTATAAGAGTTTTTAATTGTAATGATGCGATTCAAAGTAATAGTAGTGACGTTTTAACCTATCTAATATTTTTTTATGAATATGCTATAATAATAATATAGTAATGAAGTAAAACATTGTATAAAAGAACTGTAAAAGAAGAAGAAGAAGAAGTAAATAATTATATTGGTAACTAGATAACTAGAAGTTTCTCCAGTTTGATTAGCTTGGAAGAATAAATACGGATATATATTCATTAAAGATTAAAATTATGAAATTTTAAAGATCGGCTTTAATATGAAATTATAGGTCGAAGTTAAACTTTTTTTTGAAGTTTATTATCGGATTAATTCTGTAGTTTTGACGCCCAGTCTGTTGCGAAATATGATATACAAATTAATGAAACAAATTGATAAAGAACATTTATTATATGTAAAGCAAGACATCTTCATTTTCTGTTTTTCTTATTAAATTAAAATACACAGATTCAACCACTATGGTTTAAAGCAATAAAATATTAATTTGTATAATGGACGGGTCGCAAAGTCAACTTCAAGGTACCCACCGGAAAAATTCCTGAACCGAAAATCTTCAAATCTCTAGAGACTCCGTTTCGGCTCGCTTCAAGGCTCGTCAAGCACGATTACGCTTGATATTATGCAACAGAAATATGGGAAAGAATTGGCTTTATTTAATCTGTCTTGATCCATTCCGTTTCTGGCTAGTTAGGTAGGTAGAAGTCCTGGTCGTGTATCCTGGAATTTATTTTTATTTTATTAGGAACTGGCGAAACGGAAATATAACGGTATTTAAATATGTACGCATACGAAATATGATACGTAATGGCGGTTGTTTCCTGTTTCGCTTTTAGTTAGGGCGGATTCAGATTCTATTCTTTTTGGCCTTGGGTTTGTTGATGTGTACGTCTTGGATAAATACTTTTACTGTTTTATTGTATAAATGATGCGCTTTATTTGTTATGTCATATTGAAGTAGATTTAGTTAAAGTCATTGTAAATAATTTGTTTATAAATATAAACTTTTTTTAAGTCAGGTTTGATTAACGTAAGCGCCCTCCTATTGGCCGGATATTTATATCAGGTCAGAAGATGTATTTTGTGATTACTTGTAATTGTGCTTGTCTATAGACAAGAAAATAGGCAGATTAGGACTACATGTATATCAGTTGATCACTTGTCATTTACTTCTATATATTTTAAGCAATAAGTCTACTCCAGATAAACCTCATTTAATACTCTGAACTATTACTATTTCTGTTAAATACACCTCTAATTAGACTATTATAATATACATTATATATTTAAATTGTATTTAAATTATTTAATTTAAGCTTTATATGGCAAATTTTAAATTATTTTTCTTATTCATAAATATATAATTTGCATTTCGATAAACTGACAACTGTCGAAATGTCTTCATACTATAACTTACTGGTATAAGGTGAGCAAGCTTTGTAATAACAACTTTAATTTAAGTTAATTAGTTGGTAATTAGTTGGTGCGATTTAAACGTCGAGCCGAAATAGTTCCAAGATCGCTTGCAATATTACTAAGTGACAGCTTAAAATTAGTAAGTAGCCGCTTAAAAAAGTATTTTTCCAAATGGGATATTATCAGCCTAAAGTCAGAGTCAGATATACAGTGATTGAAAAAAAAAATAAATAATGAAGATTCTAAAATATAAGATAAAAAGCTAAATATAAAGATAAAAATTCGGAGCAGCGTTTGAAGATGATCAATCGTAATAAACCCGAGTTTTTTCGTCGATTTGGGACATCCGATTCATCCAAGTGGACAGCACACTATGGACCCGCTCCAAAGCGTGGGAAAGCGCAACAGTCGGCTGGCAATGTTATGGCGTCTGTATTTGGGGTTGCGCATGGAATAATATTCATTGACTGCCTTGAATAAGGATGGACCATTAACAGTGACCATTACATAGCGTTATTGGATCGTTTGAAGGACGAAATCTCCGAAAAATGGCCGCATTTGAAAAAAAAATACTGCTTCACCAAGACAATGCACCGTGTCACTAGTCAGTGAAAACCATGGAAAAATCCGAAATGCCCAATTCATGGCTTCGAACTGCTTTCTCATCCACCGTATTCTCTAGATCTGACCCCCAGCGATTATTTCCTGGACTCAGATCTCAAAAGAATGCTCGCTGGGAAGAAATTTTCGTCAAATGAAGATGAGATCGCCGAAACTGAGGCCTATTTTGAAGCAAAGGACAAATCGTACTACAAAAATGGTGTCGAAAAGTTGGAGGGTCGCTATAATCCGTGTATCACCCTTGAAGGGAATTATGTTGAATAAAAAAAAACTAATTTTTCCAAAAAATGTGTTTTCTATTGTAGGCCGGGGACTTCTCAATTCATCTGGTATACTTCTCTAGTAGGATATTTGAGATCTTTAGGATGACATATATAATGTTCAATACCAAAGAGACATAGCAAATAATAATCCAAAAAAAAAACAGAAGGTTAATAGTAACTGTCCTAGTTCAGAACAGCATGTTCCACAGTACAAAAACCAGGGTGCTAGCAGTGGCGGTTCCTCAATAAGTGCATATATGCACGTGCATCCCCAAATTTAATGCGTTCTCTTGAAAAGAAAACTAACTGAATTATATCTTATCATTATTTTAATAATTCTTTTTATTCAAAAAACGATTGATCAAGTCTATTTTGAAATTAATACACAAAAACTTTGCGAATTTCTGAACTGACGGCAAACGGAAACCTTAAACTATCCATTATTTCATAAACAAAACTCTATAACCCCAAATCGCAAGACGCTGATTACGCGTAATGTGATAAATCTAGCCGTTCACTTTACTCTGCGCTCGTCGCGGGAATCTTCGTCTCTGCACATTGGAATATTAGATCTGATTGGTCAATACCCCGCCACCCGCACCCTGTGTTCACAATGGCAGTACAATATCCAATGTTAATCAGGGAACTTGTAGTTCGCTGATGTCATAATCTGTGTCAAAACGAGAATTTTGATAAAGTGACGGACCTTTTTTTACCTAACGTGTTACACCCCCGAAGTATTGAACATCGCGCCGCCGCTGCCTGTTTGTTACGAGGTACAGTTTCTGCTAACATCGTGTAACAATACTTCATCAAAATCATCAATCCATAGTGACCGATCGGAGAAAATCTGTACTTCCCAACCAATACGCTGCCGTTGGTGCCGCGGGATTTCGAATATTCTTCCTTAAATCTTGTCGCAGGTGGCGATCGGCCGCAGCTCTTCTGGCCTCGGACAATTTTATATCTCCTATATCTCGGATTGGGCTTTTTCATTGTGATTCATGACTTCTTCTATTCCATGGGTTTTTCACCCAAATAGTCGATTTCGTCATAAAAGAAAAGGAATACCTTTTATTCCACAGGAATACCTTTTATAATTTTCGTGTCTGAATTTGTTCCTAACCTGTGCATTGATTGTCACATCGAAAACGAATAACTTCATTTCTAATACGATCTCGGACAGAAACATGTCGAATTTAACATCACACCGTATCGAAAAACACACCGTATTTCTTCTCAATAACGCTAGTTCTCATGTGCAGAAATATTCAGTATATATACATAAATACATCGTACGACTGGTACGCCACTGGTAGGTCAATCAAATCCATACGGCGAGATTACGCCTTTCAAATTGCGATGACAAGTTACAGTAGACAAGACAAGTGCATTCTCAGTCCTACAAGAATTCAGTCTTCATAGTTATAAATTATCGAAAATATTTCAGTTGTCTGATCACTTATTTCGCTCTATACTTCATAATTTTCTCTTTGCCCAGTTCTTAGACAAAAGAACAAAAAGTACAAATGAGTCGTCCGGATCAACTATATTATTTACAGGATTTTATCGGAGCTGAATTATCTATTTTCGGAAACAATGTTGGTGGAAATGAAAATAAATTAACAATGCTTGATATAAAATTGATTTGAATTGAAATTAGTAAACATATAATATAAATAGAAAGATATGTCAATAAAAGAATATCTGACTGAAGTGAATTTAGAATAACCTAGTAGATTATTATGAAATAATTTATTTAATATTTGATAGTATATTATGGTATATTAGTTGATATATTAGTGTTCAAATTTTATTTTCTAATTAGTAAATTATTTAGAGCACAGGGACTAAAATATTCAGAGGGAGGAATAATAAAAGAAATGAACTATTCTTGAAAGAAAATTAAATTGAACTGAAGATAATAAATAATTTTAAAAAATTGTGAAAATATTCAATAAAAGAAAGTCTAACTGAAGTGTATCTAAAATAGCCTACTACCTTATTATGGTATATTATAGAATATTATATATAATTGATTATAGTTGATATATTATTGTTCATATTTTAATTTTCTTATTAATTAGTAAACTAGGTAAAGCTCAGAGAGACTATTTATTGTTTTATTAGATTAATTGGACCCTTTGATGTATTGCTTAGAATTACCATTGTTTATTATTATTTTTCATTATAATAATTTTTAAAAAAGCTTTTTATTATTTATATTTCAAGAGCTTTAGTTTTTAACCTAATATTAAACATAGTATTCTAAACAATCCGTTATTGTTTTATTTTAGTGCTGGAGAAGAAATATGAAAGCTTTAAACTTGTGCTCATATACTATTATAATTAATTGTTGTTTTGAATTATAGGAGCTTTGATTTAAATTGTGTACTGTCGGTGATACACTTATGAATGCATGCACTTTTAGTAAATATTCATGATCCTCTTAGCTTTCCGGTATTGTGGCGTTTTTGTTTCCTTCATGAAATATAACACAATTTATATTCAAAATGAAAGGAATTTATAAATTTGATTTAAAATTAAGTTACATAATTTGAAATAAAATTTCCGCAATTCTACAATCAATAATTAAATATAGAAACAATTTAAAAAATAAAGAAATTGAGAGAAACAGCAAAAAACCGTAATCACAATAGTAAATTTTAATATTTAGAAGTAATTATTTAAAACTCTAACTAATAATATTTCTACATATAATCCAACAATTAAGAACCAAATACGCTGCTTCAAGTAGAAGTCATTATTGTTATTGAGCAAATCATCATGGGAATTTATTGTTGAGTGCTTTAAATTTGTGTTTGGTCAAATATTAGTTATTTAAATAACAAATTTGGTTTAACTTATTATGTAAGCTATCAAATTGAAATAGTTGAAAGTGAGACCGCATATTGACATACATTTTATAAATACATTTTCATTTTCAAAAGAGTGCGGATTTGATATATATGGTTGTCTATATAATTATATTATATTTTTGTATATATTTCTATATCAAATATAGCTGCTATACTACTGATATATGCGAAGAATATGAATTTTTTTGGCGTATAAAATCATGTGAATGTTCAGTCAATCTGGGCAAAGGCAAAGGCTTTTTAAAGAAAAAGCCAAGAATTAGAGCCAAATTTAAGAACACTTATAACCCTTATTAGTTCAATATTTTCATTAGCTAATGTTTATTATCATCAAATATTATCAAATATATGTCATCATATATTATCAAAAATTATTTAAGACACGAATATTTTGATATGTTGCTTTTAATTCAATGATAATATATTATAGATGCTTGTATATATTTTAGTTAGTAAAATCTGTTTGAGAAAATGCGAAAAATCATTAAGATTTCTCTCTATACAATTAATTTTTTTATTTAGTACAATTCAGATTTATACTACCTTTAGTACTATTCAGTATATATAGATGTTGATCATGGAACCATCATTATTTAAAGAAATGAGGCACTAAAGCTCATAAAACACTGTCAGTAACTTATAAAGTAACGCTCTGTCACATCTTAGCTGCTAGTTTTGGTTTTAACCATTTAAGCAGATCTGGAGTGACTTCCAACATTTTCAGGTGTTTGATAAAAAACCTGGAGGACCATAAAAATTCGAAGACTATGAATGGCAGGACTTGTTTAACGAAGTCCCCGCTCAAATTTTCAGAGCCTAACAGTTGATGAATAAATTGTTATACTGCGCTGCTATAGTTGTAAAGTATGCACTTTTGCAGCACGAATGGGAAGTTCTATTGCACTTAGTGTACATGACGCCTTCTGATTATTACTTGTTCAGATGCAGTTCTCATATGGTTTCAGAATGCTGTGCTATGATGTGTGAAGTGGGTAAATGGATCTATGATGCATTTTTTATCAAACCAATATCATTCTTTCGACAGGGTATTGCCATGTTACCAGAAAAATAGGAAAAAAGTTGTAGAGGAGGTTGGAACATAATTTGATTATTAAATACCAACTTTTTTAAATACATGTCATTTTAAAGTGAAAACATTATCAGAATTCATGCAAGCATCTAATATTATATTATTTATATACATAAGAACAAATAATAAAAAAACATTCAGCGTAATATACGTATAACGCGGCATATTTTTCCAGTCATAAGCTTCATGCACTCTTTATAAAGTCATATAACGAGATCGAATTTAAATCACTGCTATCGATCACAGCGCGACATGCTCATTTCAAGATCAATGCGTCATATTTGTCTTTGTTTGCGGCTTGGACCAGAAACAGAACAATGGCGGATTAATATCGAGGCCACAATACACATTGTGTATTTCTCTGATTTGTTGTGCTTGTGCGCGATGCTGCGTCTCGATAAGCCAGCGAGCTCACAATGAAATCTATATTTCATTGCTTTGATTTAAACTCGAACCGATATTTCTATGTTCGCACAAGAGAAAGAGCGTGCGTGCCTTGCTGGAATGTAATTAGCTTTTTGCCGATGGTGAAGACGGTTGAGTTGAAGTTATCTCATTTTAAATAATTAGCACGTATAGACATGAAGATTGAAATAATTCTTACTATTTATTAAGGTAAAATGTTGTCTTATCAGCAGAACACTTTTTCCTAGTATAAATTAGGTTTTATATACGGTATATGGTATGTTTTAATAAGGATACAGTAAACTGGGAATATACTCATTTCTGTCAAGTTGCATTTTAATGTTGTTCGTAGCTTTTCAACAATTTTTATTATTCACTCTGTACAACAAACATTTTGTAGTAGCACAGGTTCATAACTTAATTGTACATCTATTTACAACAGTCTGTTACGTCTATGTAACACGTGACAGGTTAATTTTTGAATAATATTTTTCTTTATTGTTACAGCCGTCTTAAGAAACGCCGTACGATTTTTGCTATATGTAGTATCGTTTCCAAACCTTATGTATATATTATGGTTAAGCAGTTATTCGTAACCTCTTAATATACAATATAGTTTTCTGTATATAGAATATATGTCTACATACAGATGTCCACAAATGAGCATTATGTTCATCTATTGAATAGTTTAAGATATAGATCTAGACGCAAATATATTAATCAGGGCTACAAAAGGGACACATTGACATCTGTGAGTACTGATACCGCTGATAGTAAGAGACTGTATTGTAAATGCTACTAAGAAAGATAAAAGATGATTAATTGCACATGCATGCTGATTTTTATATACATTTTGGGTTTGTTTTTGGCGGATTGCCTTTCTTTATTGCTACAGCCGTCTTAAGAAATGCAGTACGATTTTTGCTATATGTAGTATCGTTTCGAAAGTTATGTATATATTATGGTTAAGCAGTTATTCATATGTCTACATATAGATGTCTACATATGTTCGGTGCTTGTAATCATGATAAAGCTTACCTGATAATTTTTGAATGCTACTCGAAACATAGTAAGTCTATAGTACTGAATAAAAATAGGGTCAGATTATTATGTATTCATATAGACAGTATTGAGATGGCTTTGACTTCTTGACAATATATATGTTTTGATATTATGTTTACGAGACATGGCAAACATTATCACAGGGAGAAAAAATACTTACATCAAAATGGTGTTGAGAGAAACGTATAATTTATAGTTGCTGTGCTTCGCCTTGTAAGATTTATTCTCATAATATAAACATGATTCTTCATTGGAACATTTTTTTGGGAATTTTTATTGATATTTTAATACTATTACCATTTCAAATGTCATGTCACACCTATATTGGTCATTGCAATTCTGGCGGTTTGACGCAAGTTTAAAATTACATTGATTCAAATTTGAAATTTTGCTTCAAAACTTTGTGGTCTTCTTTTGCAGTAATACCACTGATATAGTGTTTTGAGTAAATATTTAAACAAAACTGTGGCGGATTGTGATAATACATAGATTTAGATTAATATCTATATTATATTTTAGATGTACTACACGTTTATTTTTAGATACAGTAATATTAAATCCACCTGTGTTTCTCAATGCCATTCCTTAAACAAAATAATGTATTTTAAGAAAACAAAGTATGATGCGAAACATTTTTGAAAGTATGTTCTATATTATTTTTCAATAAAGTCGGAAAATATCAAATACTCCCTAACGATATTTTCCCTCACTGCAATATATTATATGTTTGTTTAGTACCTAGAAGGCATCGACATATTACGTTACAACATTTACATACTTTGGGTATTCAATTGCTGGTAAACATCTATATATTAAGAAAACTGTCATGTCTTAAGGAAATGTTCAAAAAGTTTTTTTTATAAATATCTATATATATATATATATATATATATATATATATTTATAAATATCTATATATAGATATATATATATATATATATATATATATATATATATATATATATATATATAATATCAATATTCCCTAAAGATTTTAAAATGTCATGATATTTTTAAAAAGCCTCGACAACATCGTCTGTCGAGTCTTCCAGTATTTATATGATTTATAGTAATAATCTTAGAAGTCATAATATTTATATTGTTTTTGTAACTTAATAGTTACTTCAGATACAAATAAAGACAAAATGTAATACACATGCTACATTTTTCAAGATTAATTTAAAAGAAGTTCAATAAGACCACGGAGTACCGTGATTAATCACTATTAATTTTCAAATCCTTATTCAGCAAACATCTCTGGCCTACTCTGTTGTTATTTATTATAATGCGACATATGCTATAAGCGTCTTAATCATATTGGTTCTCTTGACTGTGTGATTGAACACTCTCTAGTCGATAGCTGTTGTGGATATAAATTCATTGATTCTCCATTCAGCTTTTGGATCCTTTTTCTAAGCTTTTCAGATTTATTGCTAAATATGTTCTTATATATAGGATTTCTAGTTTCGTACAACCCTCTTATGGCTATTCTTTTTTTGCTGGTTTTCATGCCTTTGTTGGATACTTTACAGCTTTAATTATATGTGCGGGTATTTTGGATAACCCTTTTAAAATATCTAAACTTTTTTTTTCAATTTATCTATTGTTTGAGACTGGTTTTTATTGATAACATTGTAGTGGTGAATTTAATTCGAAGTAAATGTCACATTGACCCAACAACTTCTTCGTTGACAATAAAAATTAGATCGACTGTGATTTTTAAAATAACCAACAGAACTTGTTGCATCGATTAAAACAAGAAGTTACGAATGGTGTGAATCTAGCTATTCAGACCAAAAGCAAGTTCATGTTAATGGAACTATCAAGAAACTGTTTGAGTGTGTGAAGTGGGGTTAAAAAGAGATATTGTTAGTGTCTTATCACCAAATTGATACAAAGAACTCAGATTGTTAAACTTTTTAACTATTATATTCAAAATTTAGCGGAAATAATTTTAATGTGTATCACCTCATTACGCAGTTTAAAAA
The DNA here is from genome assembly GCF_030347505.1 of Rhynchophorus ferrugineus. Classification (NCBI taxonomy): domain Eukaryota; kingdom Metazoa; phylum Arthropoda; class Insecta; order Coleoptera; family Curculionidae; genus Rhynchophorus; species Rhynchophorus ferrugineus. The sequence continues at coordinate 53,029,104 of NW_027472580.1, forward strand.
AATTGCTAAAATAAGTGATATAGAGTAACAATTAGTATATTCTGCAGATTTTGCTCCTTCTGACTATTTTTATATCTCAAAAGTTATTCTTTTGATGGTGATAGAAGCTGAGGTAAATTATAATAAAAAATATAATCATTTTTAGAATTACATATCCGTTTCTTATGTTTGTCTTATTTTTTAAGTTATTGAAGGTAACACAAAATTAACTGACGTTAAAGACTCGTATAAACCCTCCCTCACCCTCCATTAAGTGTGAAATAACAATTAAAACAAACGTTTTAATATTTTATTTATTTATAAGTAACAGGTATATATTACTAATTTTTCCGATTTGTTTTTGTAGTGCGCCAAAAGTATTATTTAGTTTAATAACACAAAAACAGATCATCTAATAATAGCTTAATTATTTACCAATTCAAAACATTACAGCTACTTCCATTTAATTAATCTTAATCTAACCAACGAATTATTAAAATATAAAAGCACGTCATACAAACAAAAGCGGCAGGATATTGTCATTGTTTTCCATTCAGGGAGAATTATCGAAAATCCGCTTATGCTTCAATAAATAAAAGAGTTTGTTTGCCACACAAACTTTAAACGCTGCTCCTAAAAAAGTTATATAACGAAGCGCTTTATCAAAATGGCAATGAAATTAAAAAAAGAATAGTCCGGCGAAACTATGATAAAAAGTTTCGATTCTCTTTTTGGCGTGAGTATATTCTAAAATTCGCTTTTTGAAACTTATTGAAAACACGAGCAATCGGCTTAAGTGCCATTAGTTTGGGTCATTTTTTATTTCAAAATTACTGTGACATGATCCGATCTTTTTCGCTGCCTAGTAACAGGTCAATTGAAAAATCCCCATCCTACCATGGTAAAAACATTTTTCCCTTCAAGGGTGATACACTGATTATAGCGACCCTCCAATTTTTCGATACCCTTTTTATAGTTCGATATGTCCTTTGCTTCAAATTAGGCCTCAGTTTCGGCGATCACCTCTTCATTCGACGAGAATATCTTTCCAGCGAGGATTCTTTTGAGATCTGAGAACAGGAAACACTTGCTGGGGGCCAAATCTGGAGTATGTGATAGTCGCTATTGACGGTACCTCCGATTATTATTATTCCATGCGAATCCTAAAATACAGACGCCATAAGGTTGCCAGCCGACTGTTGCATTTTCCCATGTTTTGAAGCGGGTTCATCGTGTACAGTCTCTGTATTTTTTCCCTTCAAAAAGCAATATTTTATCAACATGCGAAATTCCTTTTTATCCACTTTTTTCACAATAACAGAAGTTGCTTCACTCCAAAGGCTATAATTCACAAACTAATGATCCGACAGCTGTTAAATTTATTCACGCATCTTTTGAGGGCTAGGGCTAATTAAAAACTATTTGTATTTAGTTCTAGTAGCACCATCTATGTGTCAGACCAGGGACTTTTCAATTGACCTGTTAGATATAGTTACAGTTTATATTATAGCGCATAGTGACTTTATATACGCGAAGGTGTCATTATGTTTTGCGTCAGTAATTTATTTACTTCAATGGCTTTTTGTGTTTTCGATGTATTCTCAATGATTATCAACAAACTTTTGCATGCAATTGAATTAATCTTCCTAATACTTCTTCCACTCTGAGTTTCCTCCAAAAAATGGTTTTTGAATACGTCAGCAGTTTTCTCAGATTCTTAGAATTTGTTCTTGATATTCGGGAACAAGTAAAACCATGATGAGATAAGAAACCACTCATGACCTATTAATTCGACTTTTTGGTCGGTCTAACAGGTGGTTCTTTCAGCCGATTCGAAGAATGATTCGTCATTGCCGTTTCTTCTTTCGCATTTTACGAAACACTTCTGGTAAACAAATAGTTGTGAATTTTTCAGAATTCACCGTTCTATCTTGCTTTACTTGCCTGCTACATTACGAATTATTCCGAAGAAACACGCGATAATTTGCTTGTTGCACGAACACTGATAGAAGGATTTGGCTTGTTTCGGAAACATATGTTATTTACAAAACGATTTAGAATATATAGAGGAATAAATTTGATAAATATTTTTTTTAATTATATATAAGAGATAAATTGGTTTAGGTGATTTTTGGAAAAATTTCTAAATGTCAAATTTTATATTAAATTATTATATATTTAAATAAAATAATAAAAATATAAATAATATATATCTAGCCCTTCCAATTTTAAAAATACTCCATATATAAATTAATTTACACATTATATAATATAATTTCTTTTTTAATTTCTTTTTCTATTATTATTATTTCACTTTCTTCGACTTTCACATTCAACAAATTCTAACTACACCTCTCCTATCAAGTAAAAATTACATCGTTACTAAAATATTTCATAATTAAAGTAATTATCTGATCATTACCAGTTATCACATTTTTTGCTACTGTTCCTATTGGACAAAGCTCCTCTGAATTGTTTACTTCTAGCTTTTGGCTGATGTATTTTATATTTAGTAACCTAAAACGAATCGATTGTTAATTGCAACAACATGTCAATAAAAAGAATAATTACCTTCTAACTATTTCTGGAGTGAAATTTATATATTATTATTATTATTATAAATTTACTAGCTTATATTACTTCTATATATACAATGATTGCTGTTTAAAACCAATGTATGTTAAGCCACCAAGAACAACATATCAATTTAATTATTATTCCTATAGAATTATTAACGCAACACAAGGTCTGAATATTCTAGATTTTTTGTCGACTTTTTTTGATCACTCGATCGACATGAAAAGAACGTATCGCCATTAGAAAAGGAAAACAATGTAGTTTATTCTATGCTCTGTTGTGTTCCGGTATTGTAAAATAGCCCATGCGCCAAATTCGAAATCATTTTCTAAATAGCTAAAACTAAATAATAAATACCTAATCTGGGTCACTTCATTCCACAAATTGAGAAAATCATATTTTTGAGCTTTTGTAAAATTATTCGGGATCCAATTTGAAGAAATACTTTTTACAGCTGAATTTTTATGCAATATCTTATTAGTCCTCGTCATTCTAATACATAAGGATGACTCAATCTCACGGTAAGTTATATGACGACCTTGTGATATCATTTCGCGCACGGCGTCAATATGGATGGAGCTTCATCATCAAAAATCCAAGTAAGTTGATCAATGCATTCCTGTCTCGATAATCCACATGGAAAAATATCTGTAAACGAACTCTGTAAACCACACAAGATGTTTTAAAACGACAAGATGTTCTCAAAAAGCGAGGGTTAAAAAGTCTGATGGTAAAACTTTCAATAGGTGACATCAGATGAAGCCGAACAACACTTTGTATTGGTAAGGCTAGAAATATAAATAGCAATCCCCATAACGATTAATTAGCGTTATAAGTTGCACTTACATTTGCTTGGGTTTTTTAAAGTCTACTTAATTAACTAAATAAGAAACCTCGATGAGGAACATTTTCTGCTGTGGTCAAAAGAAACAAATTTACGGATTTTTTGAAAAGGTTTTTTTACTTGCTGTTAGAACATATTCTATGTCTCAATGGAATACGTACCGCAAATTCAAAACTGCACGACGAAAAAAAAATTGTATGCAAATGACGCTTTTAATTTACTTTTAAGTTATCTTCTTTGAAAGCAAATAAATGGCGATTAGTTGAACTGACGGTACTAATATTGCTTTTCAGATCGTAATTTAATATAAACAAATATATGTTGTTAATTGTGTATGAAGCACTTGCAAGATATAACCATTTTGTTTTCAAAAAAGATTTTGAAAGGTCAATAGATTTTGTTGATCTTTTAAATTACTATGCTTTTACTCAACTTTTCATAGTATTTGCTACTTTTTCTTAAGCTATATTGTTCATACATTTCAATAGTCTATGGTGAGAAATAATTCGAGCAACTTTAATTCGTCTTTGGTAGTCCAATATTAACCAACATCAATTTATTAACCATTAAAACCACTTAATTGGATGCTTTCAAACGAGAGTAGGTATTTAATATTTACGGATTCCTGTCTACTGTGGTATTTGTGAAATTAGTGGGGGTGAAAATACACAATTTAAATTTTAGTTATAGAAGTGGCAACTTTTATTGACGGAATGACGATGCTCATTATGCAACACTATAATCATATATTTTAACTAATATTACAAAATAGTCTTGACTGACATGTTTACTCAAATTACTGCAATGGCTGTTACTTGTCTGAATTTATAGTATTGCTGATAAACATGGTAAATATAAATTAAAAGTACCTATGCCCTGAGGAGCATTCGAAACCTCTACAACAGAGCAACTAACATATGGTATTAATAAGAATAACAATGAAAACTAGTACTAATTGGAAGGGGTAATATCTAATAACTCATTTAAATATTTGAAAGGTTTTTATGTATTTTCCTTCATCCAATTTTGATAATTTTTACCTTACTGGTGTAATCGAAAACGTGCCTTATAACGGATAAACCACTCAAAGCTTTGTATGATATTTAATTAATAATAAATTATTAATTAATCTTCAGTGACGAGAAAATATATAATGTTTATATTTCAGTAAAATGTAACATGGAATATAGCTTTCTATATTATATTTCATTTTGATTTTTATATTTGTTATTTAAATTTTAAACTATATTAGTATAAATAGATTGGGGGTTTATAAATAAAGTTTGACTTCTTTTTGATATTCATACAAATTGCTAAAAACTATTCTTATTTTGAGTAAATTCTAGAAATATCCTAAATTTATTTTTTTTAATAAGAACTGTAGTAAAGGTGTGTTTATGAGTTATTAACTAGAGTAAATGTCTCATGCGACATATGCCAAATAGGCCAATTGTAAATTTCTCATTAATTGGCTGTTTAACTTAAATAACTTATTTCGTTTCAAAATATTCTTGTTTTTTATGGATAATAATGCAGTTGAAGTATGAATATATAAATCCAACTATAGTAAAAGATAAATATATATTACAGACATCATTTTAAATATCGATGTATGAAGTTTATACATAAGAAAATTAGAACAATTAATAAATCATACAGTTTTAGAGCATTTTTTAAACCTTCAGTAAATGCTCATATTTATGGAATAATGTAGAATAGTAATAAATACGGCACAAAGGGAGTATCTTGATTTACTTTGTGTTGTACAAGGCATGCAGATAAATAATATACTGTACATTATAGTCTATAATAGTATTTTGATCTTTGGGTTATTGCCTTCTGATCTGCTGATCCCACAGTATCAAGTAATTGCTTAAATCGAATAATCAGATTCAAGAGAGCTTCATTACCAGAATTCTCACCATGAAAACAATAATCAGATCTAATATTATCAGAGTTCATTGTTATCAATCCGTATTAGAGGTTTTGGGGAAGCGTTTTCTTCTTACTCAGAATACGGTTTCTTTGTAACGTACGACTTTGAAGATGAACAGTCTCGTTACTAAAAACCAATCACAGCCTTTCTGCTATCGAATAATGTGAATCTTCTATTTCTTATAATCTATATAATTTTTGGAACCGGCGGTTGCGTATTCCACACAAAAAATCAATAGTGACACATTTTATTATGTAATACTGTTATTTAATATTTCAGTACAGCATTAAATAAAATATGAAATTGTAAAAGATTTATTGTTAAATAAAATACAGATTGAATAACCAAATAAGTATGGATTTTTTTATATCCATAAACATATATATGACATAATAAAAATTAAATATAAAAACCCAGCAAAAATACACGGTCTTATTCAAAGACGCATGAATATTTTAGTAACAGTGATCTTCGTGAAATTTGTCTTCAAGTGTAGTTCACAGTAGTCTTTGCTCGTGATAACCTCAGGCCAATTTCACTTTATTAAGATACTGTCGTTGAGCTAATTAGCATTGCAAACTAGTGGATTGTATCGGATTTAAAACTCACTATGAGTCAACAATTTACTGCGGTTTAGCATGATTTCGAAAAGGCAACTTTGTGTAAGAACACAACAGTGGTAGATATAGATTTTGTTCAAGGTATTTTTAAAACATTGCCAATTCCCAGTTAATTTACAAAATCTTTTTATTTCGTCCATTGAATTGAATGCGTCATTAAATCAATGAATGACATGTATTATGTTATTGTATTATTATTCACTTCTTCATTATTCAAGCACTGATACCAAATCATCAAGCAGTTTCTTAGGTTTGGTGGCCAAATTGGGACAACCAATTCTGTATAGAGGTCATTCAGTTCAACAAATGATCATGGGAGCCCGAGTTAGTTAATTCTTTGTTGTGCGCAAGTTAATTCGTGACCTCAGCATAGAAAATTCCGCATCAAGATTTGACTATATACTCACATAAAATATAAGCGACAAGCTAAGGGTTAGTGATTATGAATAACTCAATTTTTTCGATGGCTGAGATGCTCAGCATTTGGCTAAATATCATCTTTAGCAACGATATATATTGATGATGATGAATTATGTAATATATTTTATGATGTGACTGAATGGTAATGTTAACAGTGATAATTGGAAACATTCTTCAATAGTAAGTTTATCTTTTACCACCAAGACGTGGGCTAAACTCCAAGACGTTGGGATTTTTCTAGTGGGGATTTCTGAGATCCAGAATTTGTGCCAATAAGTCGCAATCGTAAACTTAACATAACTTAAGTCATCGCTGAATTCTATCCGAATCTATGGGGTAGCGTCATTGAAAATAGATTTGCCTCGTCTTCTAGCCGAAAGGTCGATTCAGCACTTTTCATTGAACACACATTTCCAAACCATTGTAATCTGGGTCTGCGAAATTTTCTCAATGCACTTATGGCCCAGTCACAGAACCAAAAAAAGAGGGTCAACCTGGTAATCAGAAATAATAAGCCGTTTAAACCGTTATTGTGAAATTGTAAAAGTTGTCTCAAAAGTCTCCTAATATTTTGTGTCTGTATCTAGCGATAGTATCATAAAATCATATTAGGTAAATTATATCAGTAACTAATGATCTTTGGAATTCTGTTTTTTTGAAAATATATCCGGTGATAGGATACACCTCACAAACATCTCTAATATGGTGCGTGTGGAGCAGAGGAAATATCTTATGTAAGAAAAAGCAAAGTCTCTCTCTCTCTCTCTCTCTCTTCTCTAAAACAAACTCTTCATATTTACCTTAGAGATAATATTAGAAATGAATTTATTTGTTAAAAATTAATTTATTTGCAAATATCTCGCTTTCTATGGATTTAGTGTTATTTGAATTTATTATAAGTATATGAAATAAAATGAGATAAAGGGCGGTGAGCGTGCTAATTTATTTACAACATAATGCAAGCTCTACCGTTGGTTGCATATTTTATTTATATTCTAATATATACTAATTCCATATAAAGTAGAAAAGTTTTAGAAAAAACAAGTTTTGATTTAGTTTTTATTTAGAAATACTGTTTCTAAATATATGTTTATACATTTATTTTAGCACAAATTCAGAGGTTCTAAAAAAATTAATAACAAGAACATGAATATGAATTTCCCTTTTTCATCGTCTTCGGGTCGCTTAAAAGTCTGTCTGAAGTTTGTCTCCAGATCTTCAAAGATTTCGAGGTCAAAGAATCTCCATCTAGATCGCCCTGATACGGTGATGCATTGATGCACCCACAACGTGATCCACAACTATTCTTGCAGTTGCAAAATATTGTATTTAGTATTTCGTCTAGAGCTGGCGGTTAGCATAGTCATAATCGCTTTCCGGAATTCATTTCGTAGTATCCAACACCATTCTGGAGATTCTATATCATTTCCTAGCCAAGTTTGAATTAGATAATTTACACGGCTGCACTCGTTGATGCATTTCGGAATATTATATTTTGCCAACAAGATGATTATCCATTTTTATATAATGTTTGTACCGGACTGTTTTCTTGCTGAAATACTTGAGCTAGTTGATCTAAATTTCCAACGGTAGTCCCTTGAAATTGTGATTCTTCGATAGCTTTTCCCGTCATAAGAATATCTACATGACTTCTGGCCTGTTCTGTAGTGATATATATTATACCTTCTAATTTAATACACTCAATAAAAATTAATATTTATTTATAATTATATTTTATTTATAATTATATGTTATTAAAATATTTATGGACTTATACTTCTGAACTGTAAATAGTTGAGCGCTGCGTGTTCCCCATTGTCTAGATCTAAGACGATTGTATGTATAAAAATGTTTGAAACAAAAGTTTTAGAGAATTTTATTTTCTATAATATTTGTAATAAATATCTCTAGCATCAAACCTATCGGAAGCGAGATATTTGCAAATATTCGACCTTTGAAGAGTCAAAATAAAGGTTTAGTTTATCTCTTAGATGAATATACAGAGTTAGTTTTAGAGAAGAATTACACATTAGATACGTTACATAATATAATACTTCCCCTCTTTTACTCCTCAGTACAACCGACTAAAGCTTTTACAGGTTGTAAACTATAATTTTCTCTGACTATATTAAAATAATATATATTGATATTGAATAAATTATATCATTATGTATAAATATTTAATTTCACTTTCAAGAATATTGAATCACAATAATCGAATTTTAATTGTTGGAATATATTAAATGTTATCGTTAAGCAAGAGTCCAAAATCGTTCCCCTCAGAATACTTTTAATATACGAGAAATAACTTTGTTTATTCTTGTAAGATAAAATTTCGAGCATCTGCTGCCGACAGACTTTGCGGAAACCGAAATTGGTTGTTGATGGGTTTCTGCAATAAACTTTAAAATAAATTTATGTCCGTAGCCGGGACGGCCATTGGATGATTCACTTCGGATTATTTTAGATTCTGCTTTGCCAGTCCGTTCATTTTGTGGTTCTTGAAAAGAAAATCGTTTATTTAAATAGAAGAAAATACTAAGTAAAGAAATAAAGCTGAGATTAACTAAATATTTTATTAATAAGAAAGGTCTGTAGTTATTAAAAGAATAGCAATTTTTGTTGATTTGTTGTCGAATAAAATTCGTAACGCCTTATATATAAAAACTATAAAATAAATACAAGAAAGTCTTCAGAATATTACAAAATTTTAATAATTAATAATATGCAGTTAAAATATAATGGTAGTACGTTTGGAAAAGTAGGAAAGACTCATATGAACTAATATTTTTATTCGAATTTTATTAACCAAGTTAATAAATTGCTTTACTTTCTACTCACGTTTACAAAAAATACAGAAGCAGCTTCTGTATTTTTTGTACTACTTCAGATAAACAAGATTAACAAATAATATAAATGTGTATTCTTATATATATTTTTTGAATTATATAAATTAAAAATATATAAGTTCTAATTCAATAATTAATTATGTTCAACTTGCTAAAACATTTACCTAAATCTTTACACATTGCATATAGGCATACTGAAAAACAGAAACTGATATAGTTACTAGTTTTGGTTACTAAAGTATTGGTTTTTTAAAAATTGTATTCCAAGCTTATGGCAATGTGTAAATTTTATTTTAAATTTTCTAGGTTAAAATAGAATTCACTTTGTATAACCTAATATTCCAACTGAACTCTATTTTCAAGCAATATATTCAAAGCAATTGAGTTTAAATTTGATTTCTGCGTTCACACACAAAGAACATTTTCGCTTATGCAAAATACCTTTATTATTGTGGCAGAATTTATGGAACAACTTTTGAAACTTCTAAATGAAAGGCACATTGTTTCATCAATTTCCAAATATTTAATAGCTAATAGAATTATTTTTAATTGGTTCAAGAATAACAGCCCGGGTGCTATCGGTATCACTATATAAGATTTCTTTCCCGAACTATTAAAATTAATTGTTAGTAATTAAACATTTCGATTGAGTTCCCAACATCTAACCATGTTTTAACTGTTATTTCTCCTGTTATTAAAATAAGATGCTACTAAACAATGTCAGAATATTTAATTTTAGAATGGTCATACGATTATCAATTTATTGAAAGCTAATGTCTTCATTATAGTGCTTCATATTTTCCGGAATGTCAGTAATCATGTAAATAGTATTTATTTGAATATTGTTTTTATAAAAACAAACACACACTTGTTATGTTGGATACAATAAAATACTAAATCGAATATTGAACGATTAAATTATCCTTTAAATATCTAAGTTGATACAATTTTACTGGTGCCAGTCATTCAAATGCGTGAGTAAGAATAGAAATATTAATCAAATATATAATAAGTTTTATCATAATTTCATTAAAAATTATATATTCCGCAACAATGATATTTTTCACGAAATTTGCCTTTTATAATAGGTTTAGAATGTTATAATAATATTGTGATGCTCCAGCAAATTGGGGTTGATTCAGAAATAATACCATGTTACATACTAAAACACTTGTTACAAATATTCTTGAATTGATTCAGATGACGATCGTTTTGATTCCGGAGTGAAATGATAGATCCATATTTCATCCATCATCACACGTCGACGCAAAATTCCGGTTTGTTACGTTTAATCAAGACCAAACATTGCTCAGAATCATCAACAAGTTTTTGTTTTTCGTCAACATTGAGCAAACGCGGCACCTACTTTGAACAGAACTTCCTCATAGTCAAATACTCATGCAATATAAAACCAACATATTCCTTAAATACCTTTACGATGTTAGCTAACTCACGGTCTTCACTTTTCGATAATTCGAAACGATCTTGTAGATTTTTTTGACCTCTTTTGGTGTTAACCACCTCAGTTGGACGTCCACTGCGTTCTGCATCATCGGTGTTCTGTGAAGTCCTTATAATACTATTCAAGCTTTTGCTTCATTTGAACTTAATTTCCCGTCAAGAAACAGTGTAAAATGAAAACACGAAATTGTTTTTGACCGATTGTTTTGAAAATAATAAAAATAGTATCACTATTAGCACAATAACTCATAAACTTATGAGTAGATATCATGAAATTTTAACAGCTTTCTTTTGAAGGTTAGTAAGTAACTTTATTTTGTATAATGTAAGTATTGCCCCATATAGAAGAGTTTGATTCTATTAATTCTAAACATTTTCCTCTTTTAACATGTCGGTACCGACACGACACCGACACGGCACCGGCACGGCAGGCAACCACACGATACCGACATATCAGCGAGTGTGAAAGGGTTCCATTTGTTACGTGAGATTATGGGTCCACCGATTTCGGTGACGTGTTGCCGGCAGATGTGAAAAGGCCCAAGAGGTAGTTGGATTATTTCCTGCGTCCAAACGTGGATTTCATCTACACCTAAAATGTACGTTTTTGCAGCGAGTACCAATACTACCAATATATTAATAGCTAACACAATTATTTTAAATATTTTCAAGAAAAATATCCTAGGCCTTATCAATATTGCTATTTTCCTTCCTGAAGTAGAAACATTATTTGTGGGTATCGACTGTGAACGTGTTTTCAGAGCAAAGGTATTTACTAATTCTATTTACCAGTGAAAATAGAAAATCTTTTCGAAAGCATAAATACGCCAATTTTACAGATCCGTCATTACATATATGGGCCGTATCAGTCGCAGTATATAAGACATGAAAGAAGAAATATTTTGATCAATAAAATTGGTATAATGTTAAAAGTGCCTTATATAAAACTATACATTTAAAAAGAATGTTTAATTAATTACTGAACAATTAGAAGATTACTACATAAATTTAATGTTTGTATATAATTATTATTTTAACTAATATTTTTATTTTTTACAGGTTATCGGCAACAGTGACAAAACAGTGACGAAATAAACAAATCGACAAGTCGTTCCAAATAAATAACACCAAATGTTCCGCCACATTGTATTATTTTATGTTGACAAATTCAAAGTGTGTATAATCTGCTAGTGATTTCAATAAATATTTGCAGTTTATTTACCCAAAATTGCGTTCGCATAATATTTAATTTAAATAATTCTGTGACCGGCTTTAGCTAATGAAAACTTAAATGGAGCCCAAACGAAACGAATAAATTTCAAAAACTGCAAAAAATCGTCTGCAATCGAAAAAGTGAGCGAGACAAAATGTACGTACGCGAATTAAATTAAATATGTAAACAAGTGAAAATAAATCAAAAATAAAATGTCCGGACATCCTGGTGAAATATAATTTAGCGCAGCGACGGGTCGAGTTTTTATTACAGAAGGCAAAAAAAAACCAAACATGGCTCGATTAAATTCCCCTAATGCAGACGCGAGCGATGAGGAATTTGTTATTAATCCGTTGAAAACGAAATTGGATGTGCTCTGGCTTTTTGTACCGTTGATGTCAACAGTGTCCATTGCTAGTGTCGCGGTTTCGGTCAGTACGAGCGGATGGTTGCACACGACTGAAAGAATGCTCAACCCGACGTATAATGGAACTGGAACAATGGAGAACGAGTACTTGTTCAAGAAGACCGTGTCCGGATTGTGGTCCTACTGCTACACAAATCGTAAGTCCAAAATTATTATATTTTATTATATATTACAATTATTTACTTATCTGAATAGTATAGCATTAAAAAAATATCACTCTTAATAGTTCAACAATCTGTCCAGTATACAAATAAGCATTTCTTATGATTATGACATGTAGAAAATCATTTCGTTTAGTTATCTACCGAATAAAATATTATCTTAATTAGTTGATCCTATTCTAAATGTTATTCTAAAGTCAATATATGTTTGGAAATTATATGGCTTCGATGAATGGAGGTAAGATAATGGAGGTAAAATAATACAGTGGTGCTTATATCATTTGATCATTATTTCTTCATGTTATAAAATATTAGGAATATACAAATAGATAAAAGGGAGCGACGCTCTTTTACCTGAAGAGACGATTGGGCAGTTGATGGAGGCACGTGTGATCGTATGTCACTTAATGAATCACAATACACCTTAATGAAATCCGAGATCAACATATCGGGGTTGTCAGATCTTCATTGTCGTTTACTGGTATCCCGGATGTGTTCTATATCTGGAATTATACTTTCTTGGTATTCCGTAGGTAGTTATTCTAAGATGTATAATTGACATGCCTCAAGGTCGCTACATATGTCTTATAATCAGATCAGGTGGTGTTAAACGTTTTAGTCTACGCACTTCACTATCTCGTTGCACATTTAGCTGATTATTCAACACATCGGTGCGCACTAACACTTTCTTAAAATACTTGACACAAATATTTCGAATTACAGTCGTTATGGCTTCTAGAGGGATATCGCGTTGTGTCACTTCGTCAAAGACATAGTATGGAGCATCGACAATGGCACGCAGGATTTTTTTTTGGAACAGTTGACTATAATGGCTATATTGAACTTACCAGCAATTTTGGATTCCATATGACCAAATAGGCTTAAGTATTGATTCATATAGCAACACCTTATTATCTGATGTATGATAACTTGGATTTGTGCCAGTAAAGTCAATATATTTGATATAATTTAAATCCGCATTGTTTTCGTCTAGTAGGTATGTGCTTCTTTCAGGCCAGACATCAATCCGGATATATACCAAGATACTTAGTATTCTTTGCTTGGGGAAGTTGACAATTATTGATATTCACTAGTGGACATGTTATTATACGCAAAGTGAATGCTATTTGGGCAGATTTCGTTTCATTTGCTTTAATGCGCCATGTCTTCAGACATAGTGGTATTTTATCAAGGTTTGAATGTTCTTTGATACTATTATTGGATCCTCGTGAGATGCTAAGATGGCTGTGACGTCTGCATATATTTCCACAGTAGTGATTTATGTGGTCCGTAAATCAGCTGTATATAGAAGCTTCAGTATCGGGCCAAGTTCACTGCCTGACGAAACTCCTGTATCTATTATATATAGGTTTTAATTCAGTGATAACATCGTCTTGTTTTATAGTTAAATATCTATCTATGAAATAAAATAAACTGAAAAGATGGATGGGAAAGGAGTTTTTTCAACACGTAATTTTGTTTACCATATCTGATCGAAAGCTTGATATATAGCTAGGAATAAATACAAACAATATGGTTTACTATTTAAGTCCATATTTATTTTGTTCACAAGTCTATACACTTTTTTATGCTCCCTTGTGTATTGCGAAAATCAAATGGATATTCTAGAATAATATTCTTTTTTCTATCATATTATTAAGGCTCTTTACTATTTATGTCTAATTTCTTTTAAAAAATCGGTGGTAAACTTATAGGCTGGTAGGAGATTTTTCCTCGTTCGGAATGATTATTACGTTTGCAACTTTGGGAATAGGTAGTATCGCATAAATGTTGATAGTTTCGCATCCTCTTCTGAAAGCTTTCGTAAAATTCTTTCGGTTATTAAATCATATCTTATAGGAGGTTTTTTTACAACTTATCTCTCATTGTTTAACTTCTCTGATTGCAATTTAAAAATGGCGAAATTCGAAAGCTGGTAATTTTATTCTCTTCGTCTTTGGATCGCTCATACGAATACATGAATTATATGCACATGATGATAGAATAATTAGTAGGAATACATTTATTGCTTGCAAATAAGTTTACTATAAAATGAACACGAGACTCAAGTCAAGACTGGAGAAATAATTCGAACTGCCACAATAAAGACAATGTTAATAATCGACAAAAATATCCTTTAGATATATAATTTAACAATTTTTTAATGGAATTACTACAGACTATGATTTAAATTCATAATTTTATGCTTGAACATGGTATATTCAACAATACATAGCTCCCATCACATTCAAAATATAATTAGGTAATAGGCCTCAAGTTAAACCACATTTCGAAAATATAAACATATACGTCAAAAAAAGTATATTTTATTACGAAAATTTGCACTTATTATTGGTTCCCTATTTCTATTCTTATGTTGGGCGTTTATTTCAGGAGCAAAATATTGATATTTGAGATGGTTTAGCTAAACAATAAGAGTGGGATTTAGGAAATATCCATGTTTCCATTTTAAGAGGTTCTCTTTTAACAATGAACATTTGGGGCTTACTGAAATATGATGAATGTGATTCGATCTATTTGCACAACTGATTAATTTTAACTAGATATAAAATATTTTTAAAATTAACTCTCCAAACATTTTATAAACGAAACAATTAGTATTCACATTAAAATTTTACTATTGCATTCTGACTAACCTTATCAGATAAATTAAGGAATATTTTTACAAATACTGGAAATAGCTGTTAAAGTAAATATTAACATTTAAAATTGCACAAAGTAAATTTTTCTACTATATGTCTGTTTACAAACAAGAGTCTATAGTCGAAGGAATAATCATATTAGAGAGATATGTGTCCAGATCAATGTCTTTTGATATAGCTTCCTCTTGCTAGTTTGTGTACTGTAAAAGTTGTTAAATATTAATACCATATGAAGATATGATTCGGAAGTTAATCTCATGTTTGAAACTAATGTTTCGGATATGATATATGAATCAATGCATTAACACTAGACTAAAAATTGTGTTAGATTTAGTGAAAAGTAGTTACACAATTAAAAATAGCATGCACTACTTTTTAGAGGCATGTTAGGAGATTCTCATATCCACGAAAATATATGTGTAGGCTTAAAAGCAATGTATAATATTTCTTATGTTAATATTATTAATACTTGTTGCGTAGTCCACGTGCTTAGAGAATATTTCTAGCTAACTGATAAGAAGTTAATAACAGCAGACTAAACATCGACAAATTTGCTGAAATGAGGCATCGCAGACAGCGCAACAGGCCCTTATTAAGCACAACTATCGATAAATCTTCCCAACTAATTAAAACAAGGAATCTATCAGCGGATAGTCTTTGTTAACAAGAATGCTTAATGTAAATGGAACCTAATAACTTAGTAATTAGTTTGATGCTCTACCAAACTCCGCAATTACCCAACTCTGTCTAGCCGTTGATGTTGCGCACAGTTTCACTAGGCTCTATTTATGTTATCTGTTTCAATACTATATATATATATATATATATATATATATATATATATATATATATATATATATATTATAAGGTATTTATAATATATTTTATATAATATATAAAAGTCATTTGCTCGAAAAGTAAAACAATACAAAAATATTTGTCCCAAGAAGATATTACTTAATGTATTAACATAATATTGACAAGTAAATTAATAGTTACTTTGAGAGAGCTGTTTGAGTAATAAGACTAGATTATATTTAACCTTAAATCTGTAATATATATGTATAATAAAAGTTATTAATTTACTATAATACTTTCACACTACTATTAATTTATATAAACTGCAACAGCATTATTTCAATAATACTTTGATTAAATGATATTTAATTATATAAAAAATAATACATAAATTTAATATAGACATGTATATAAAAATAATTTATATTATAAATAATATAGTTTATTTATACTAGTTACCTACAAAACTAGAATATTTTGAATACACTTAGATTGTAAAATGTGGAATTCATATATATTTCCATGTTATATTTTAAATATTGTGTGTATTAAATATTGTATTTTATTGTAAATTAGTTCATCAAAAAGTATGAGAGGAATATATTTTCCAGGATGAAATATATATTATCATAAAACTAAAAAAGTGTTAGAAATATCATATTTACCGTCAACAAATAAAATACGTCACTATATAGATATAGATATCACTGATATAAAAAAATAAATAAATGACTCAGGGATAAGAAGAAAGAGAGAGAAACAAAAAGAAGAAACATAATATTAAGTATGAAAACAAGAGATTCAATATATGGGCTAGACCTAAAAAAGGGATGGAATAAATATAGTGAAAAATTTTTTTAACAAAATAATTGAAGCGACTTCAAAAATATAAATAGGGAACTCACTGAAATTTAAAAAAATAATGAAACTTGGATTTTTGACTTAAAAACATTTTAAAATAAAATATGTACCTAATAATGTTTGAAATAACTAAACAAAATTAATCACAAAACCTTATTTAACCTACCTACTACACGTACTTTATATTCTGCAATATACACACAATTTAGTTTAATACCAACCTAAACCTATTTATCTATTTATAATATTATTTTAACTAATACCAATTGACTACTTTGAAGTCGAGGCCGAACCTCCGAACCGAATATCTGATTATTTTAGATAAAAAATATGTGAAAACTTCGTACGTGCCTTTGAAATTTGGGCGTTTCCCTCGATTTCCCTCCCAAACCTTCAACAGATCATGATTTGGTTCCAATGGGACCACCTCGGAAGTGCACTCTTTCGAATAAAAAATAATTTCGAAAATCGGCCGTCAATTGGCGGAGAAATCGGCGAACATACATTAGAAAAATATTCAGCCGGACATAGAACCTCCTCCTTTTTTGAAATCGGCTAAAAAGGAGAGAAAATACTACCAACAATAATAAACCAATAGATTAAGTGAAAAAAAAAACAGAAATGCCAAAAACATGTAAAAAGAACTTAAGGAGTAGATCCGAAGGAGCAACGTAATCGAGTAATACTAATGGTTAAAATATATTCATGATTGGACAATGAGGAATGGATGAAAGAAATTCGGACAACTAGAGAGATAGAAAGAAATTGTTTTTCGAAAAGTGGCCTTACCCCCTCTATAATACTCTAATTTAATATTATATTTATACTTAAAATTAAAAATAATAATCTAGAAGATTGTAATATGTGATCGTTCACCACAATTTTTGATATGATAGATGATTCATTTCTATATAACTAAGAAATATAATGCTTTACGTTATAATCAGAAAAATTTCTTTCTTAATATACCTTAATATATGATACTTTTCCAAATGTCTTGCTGAACAAAACCTATTAATTGTCTTTTGAGAGCTTTGACAAACCTAATAAACTACATATGTTATATTATGCGACTAATACTGTACTGGCTTCGGACTGCACTGTGATCTGCGGGTGCCATCTATTAAGAATGGTGTAACGAGTGAGATATCTGAAATTAGGTGCCGAGAGGAGGTTTTATATCTGTTTTGTAATTCATAAAAATCCTCAGTATCATTTTCTGTCGCCTCTTCATTTTTTGAATGAAACGTTTTTTTGAATGATTTTAAAGTAAGTTAACAGTTTTTGTATTCTAAAGCCTTTCATAGTTTATAACTCATATTTATAATACATAGATGAAATACAGTTTTCTATCATATCAATATCAATTTTCATCTGTCATATTTTCAAAACTTAGAGGAAAAGTACTATTAATGTTAAAACCTTGCCAATTTTAGCAAAGTATGAAGTAATGTTATATGATCCAATTATTAGATGTTTGACTTTAATAATATTACGTTTCTTGCAATACCCCTAAAATTCATAATCTGGAGTGGAACCTAACATTTAATAACTATTCCATTATTGTCAGTTTATATTTGATTTCTTCACCTTTAAACTGCAATAACGATGCATGTACCAGAATAGTACGATAAGTTCCATAGTCTTTAAGTATTACATTTTCCAAATTTTAATATTCCATAACGATATTTTGGACAACATCGAGAATCAGATCTTTAAACAATTGGCAGTCCAATTGCAAACAATCTTCTTTCTCGGCATTTTTAGGTCTTCTGTAAATTGAAATGAAAATGAAAATGAAACATAAGTGGAAAAAGTAGGCGCTTGTTAGATGATAAGTATTAAAAAGCGTAATAAATCAATTTCAAGGCAAGTTTAGAGAAAATTTCTATTTTCAATAGTAATATTTTGTAGTCATTGCCTTTACCATTTTAGTTAAATGTTGCTGTCATACGATATATAAGTTAAATTATCAAGGTCAATTTTTAGGAAAACCATTTATTTCTGCATTGAACGGGTGCAGAATCAATCTGCTCTAACTAAAGTTGTGACTGATATCATATCGGACAATCGCATCGGCGTAGCCATGAGAACCATTCGAAAATAGCCAATATGAAACACATTTGCAATTTGATTTCGATAGTTCTTCGTAAAATACGTCTCGAAACGCAAAAATATTCCGAGAGCAAAATGAACAAAAATGGCATATTGCTTCCACGAAATAGAGCCAGACAAAAACCTTATTGCCGAGCAAAAATTTTTATATGTCATACGCTTTTCTCATGTAAATTGACAACCCGTCACGTACTCTTTGTCTGTCTCGCCGTAAATGGGAAATACTTCTTCTCAGAAAACTATATATTTTCATAAGTTGTGCACTGCTGAAAATAAAATTTACATTTTCATATTACTGATTTTCATAGGACGTTATATGGTGATTTATAATATCGTAATATACGAGTCCATTTAAATATTTAACGCTTCGTATTTTATTTTTTATTTATGTACCATACTAGAATATATATACGTTAACATATTTTATAGATTGAAAAAATCCAGACCGCTATGTCAAAGGTTATCGAATTAATTTCAATTAAATTTTCGATAGTTTTTCGAAATCGCTGAGATTTGCTCGATTTTGTTTTTATGTCATCTGCGTACATACACCGGATATCCAGATCTTATTTAGGTTGAACAGTATTTTGTTATACACTGTCATGGTCGATAAATTAGTGGATATTTTTGTGGAGTCAATTGAGCCCGAACTTTTCAACAACAACACTCACTTGATCTAAATATTATGTTTTTCAATAGGTGGTGCCATTTGAATGAACTATTTTTAATGAGATTTAATTTCTTTAAATGCGTTACAGGCACTAAATATTAACGATTGAGTAAAGATTTGAATTACAAATAAGCGAAACCGTTTTCTTTCCGATAAAAATAATTTTCATAAAATTTAGAGTATCTTTCCATTTTTTTTTGCTATACCTAAGTTAATTTTATAGATTAGTTTCATTATGTTTTTGTTTTTGCATTAAAATCATTTATATTTATGGTATTAAAAGTTTTTGGTGCCCCTTTAAGCCATTTATATTTATTAACTTTGCGCTGGCAAATAAATAAATATGTTGTTTGTGAAAATTTAATCACAACTTTTCTAACAGCGCCCGGCAGATAAATTTTCATTAGTAGACTAGAAACAGCCACTATAAGCGGAGTGGGCGGTGTTTGAACGTCTGACAGGTTCAAATCCTTTTTGTCGGGCCTAGTAAACGCAGCGAATTAATTTTGATAGCGATAATTGCACGTAGGCAGTAATAAAACACAAATTAACAGTCTTAATTTTTATTTAAATTCTGTAAATTCTCATCAAAAATATTACTCCAATTGGATATGATAATATTATTTTAGAGGATTAATTAATATATTTAAAACAAATTATTTAACGTATCTCGAAATATATTTTTGTCAGAATTTTCGTTATAACAGGTCATTGAAAACTCCTAGGCTTATCATAGTAAAACAGTTTTTTGGCAAAGTTAGTTTTTTTATTCAACATAATTCCCTTCAAGGTGATACATACACTGATTATAGCGACCCTCAAACTTTTCGATACCATTTTTGTAGTGCGATTTGTCCTTTGCTTCAAAATAGGCCTCAGTTTCGGCGATCATCTCTTCATTGGACGAAAATTTCTTCCCAGCGAGCATTCTTTTCAGATCTGATAACGAAAGCCAATTCATGGATTTTTGACATCATTTTCACTAACTTGTGACACGGTGCATTGTCTTGGTGAAGCAGCAATTTCTTTTTCTTCAAATACGGCCGTATTTCGGCGATATCGTCCTTCAAACGGTCCAATAACGCTAGATAATAGTAGCTGTTGATAGTCCTTCCTTTTTCAAGGTAGTCAATGAAAGTTATTCTATGCGCATCCCAAAATACAGACGCCATAAGCTTGCCAGCCGACTGTTGCGTTTTCCCACGCTTTGGAGTGGGTTCATCGTCTACAGTATACTCGAATCACTGTCGATTAGACTTCGGAGTGAAATGACGGAGCCATATTTCATCCATTGTCACATATCAATGCAAAAACTCGGATTTGTTACGCTTGATCATCTTCATACACTGCTAAGAATCATCAACTCGTCGTTGTTTTTGGTCAAAAATGAGCTCGCGCGGTACTCGCTTTGTACAGATCTTTCTCATACCCTAATATTCGGGTATGAGAAAGGGGTATATACCTAAATGATTTGATGTATACGTTCGGTTGATATTTTTAGAGTGTCTGTTATCTCAGTCAATTTCAATTTACGGTCATTCAAAATAATTTTTTGGATTTTTTAAATGTTTTCGTCCGTAACAACTTCTTTTGGGCGTTCACTGAATTCGCCGCCTTCGGTGCTTATTTCGTCTAAACTTAGCATCCCAATCCTTGATGGTCGATTTTCCTCGAGCAGTGTCCGGAAACTCGGCATCAAGCCAGGTTTTTGCTTCAACTGTATTTTTCACCTTCAAAAAGCAATATTTTATCAACACGCGAAATTCCTTTTTATCATTTTTTTTTTCATAATAACAATAGTTGCTTCACTCAAAATGCTACAAATCACAAACAAATGATTGGACAGCTGTCAAATTTATACACGCATCTTTTAAGGATTAGGGCTAACTAAAAACATATGGATTTAATTCGAGTAGCGTCTTCTATGTGTCAGACCAGGGACTTTTATATTGACTTCTTATATGTTGTTTTGATTGTTTTTCATAGGTACTTCCATGTTTTTTTGCATATAGATGACATATCTCATCTTACTACTGTTATTATTGGCGGCCTGTATAGTAATACCAAACCTTACACCAAACGAAATATGATATTTTAGATTTAATTTGAGAGTTGAACAATCTTTGCTACAATTTATTTATTTGAATTGGACATATATATCTACATTAATATAAGTTGCTTGAGGTTAATTACTATACTAGACGTATTACTCTGCATCTATAGGGTTTTCAACAGATTTATTTCATACATAAATAGTTGAACAAGAAATTAGTTTTATAAGTTAAGCAATATCATGCCTTTTCCATTCTGAGTCTGTGTTCAGCGTCCGCAAGTTATGCCTGAGACACAACTTATGGTCTAGATTATATTGATTTTAAAGAGATCGGTCCAGTGTAGCTTATTGGCATAGACATGTAAGTTCAGAAAATATCCCCAGAAAAATTCTAGCGAGATCAATACTCATACTTTAGGTGGTTAATATATATCGCCTCTGCGACGGGTACTTTCTATTCGTTCATGCAGTATATCGATGCAAGACCACTCTGTGACAGGCCACCACATGTCTTCTAAGTGCATGTCAGTTAATGTAGGTTTAACGAAACCGGTTATCACCATTCTCCAGCTCTCGCTGTTAAAAATTATGGATCATAGAAGGCGCTGGACAACAAACCTTACCAAACACCACGTTTTGGCGGATGCATAGTCATCTAATATACAACAATTGTGTCTCTAATAATTACCTCTCCATATCAAAGACATCCTCCAAACGTTCCAAACTTGTTTTAGTAGAAATCACAAGGTACTGAAAGTATCCTTATTTTAAATATAAATTTAAGTTGGAAGAAAATTTGTCGAGGAGATTATATCAGTATTCTTTCTAATATATGTTCAATTGAATCTAAAATCTAGATATAAATTAAATACGATTACTGAAATTTAGATCGGGTGTCTTCCAATTATAGATTTCAATACATAAAGAACTTCATATATGTTTACTCAAGTTTCTCTGATTTTTAAGGTAAAATTGAACAGCACAGGAGAATAATAATATATAATAACTGTAAAAGCAAACTAATAAAACAGAATATATGTTAATTTATTTGTTTACTTTAATTGCACAGTTATTTTGATTTTTATATTTGTTGGTTATTTTAATATTTGATTTTTTATTCCTAACATGTATCCAGAAAATTTTGTTACCAATTGGCTTTGAACAAATAAGCTAAACATTTTTCACATGTTATTCATTTTATCCTAAAAATTATTTTTATTGCTCTTTAGTCGATGCTTTATAAACTTTGTTACAGGCGCAGTATTAGTAATTTTTCAAAACTGGAATTTTATAGGTGCTTTAAAGTTGGCTGTTTTGATGGAAATAATACCAGAGTATTTTTATGCATGACCATGATATTATAGAGAATGGTTAAGTGGGTAGCCCTAAGGCAGCTATAGATTCTCTGCTTTAATGGACTTGTCATGTTGCATGAAAATGTTACTTTTCGATTAAGTATATAGATGGGCTATTCTCCAAAACTTTATACATAATAATATATTGGATGATGGCACGTATTTTATCATATAGATTTTTAAAGAAATATGCTCGTTAAATGAAGTTATTTTACTTCTCTTTGAATGCTATTATAATAAATTAATTCAAAATACATATATAAAGGAATTTGAATAAAGTTAGAACTAAAACTAACTAAACTAAATTGAACCTCATATTCTGATAATATATATCAAACCTAGTTGAATTTTGCTATAAGAACCTTAATATAAATTTCACGTACATTTTGTAAAATTAATAATTTGCTTTATTCAATTTTATTATTACTCTTTCATCATAAACCTAGTTGAATTTTGCTATAAGAACCTTAATATATATAATTGTTTTATTATGATAATACATTTCGAATTATTTGAAAATTTCACGTACATTTTGTAAAATTAGTCAAATGTATAATAGGTAATATCATTTTAATGTCTCTTTATTTAAATGAATTTTGGCAGGTTACGTCAATCAAATTTCAGTGTTAACATTGTAATCAATATAAACAGTCATATTATAGTAATTCTTCAATTTAGCGTACAATATTTTTGATTGCTATCTTAAATATTAAGTTCAATTGAAAATGCAAGTGAAAATATCAAGTACCAATGTAAATAACTGTTAAATTCGAATTATTATAACATTAACAACACTTTTTCTTTTAATATTATTGAAATATTCAATGCATACACACGATAATCATGAAACATTCAAAATAAAATTTTCCCCAAGTATCTGAAGCTCTGAAGCCCATTAAATGCTTTTAGAGCTTATGATGATGTTTCACATACATAAAATAATTTTCGGTTACGGTTTCAATGATTTTAGAGTGCTGATGTCAATGACAAATATTAAATACAATGAATTAAATGATATTATATTATATAAAATATTTTCTATTAAAAAAACAAATAAATAAATTTCACTACAATTCAATAACAGTATTTTTGTATATGGGGGATATTTTTGTGGAATAACCCATTTGAGCTATCCAGTATAATATGAACAAGATCGCAACTAGCTGTAAAATATTGAGTAACCATAAAAACGGTATAATAGCACAGTATTGATAAACACTAAAAAAGATGGAGTAACAAGGCGCTTTCTTTTCGCGTATCTGGATCAGTCTATATGAGTTAGTCTGTACATTTCTCGAGAATAACCTTTAAATTAAATAAGCGAAAATTCTTCACTAATTAATTACGATCCGAGACCATTGCAAATCGCCGTTTCTTTTTCCAGCCATCTCGAAGCTGGAGGAGAGTAAAGCAGAAGAAGTCAATCTAATTATTGCAAAACAGACTTTTTTAAAAATCGCTTTTTAAGAAGCTCCGCTTTTAATTTTCAGCTCTTTATTAAAAATTCACTTTTAAAATTGCTTTTATAGAATCAAGGTAAATGCAATTATTGGGAGTTAAGTCGCTTTTAAAAAATCGAAAGCTCCTCTTCTGTTGTCTGTTCTCGGGTTTAGCAGAAGTGGAGGTATTTTAAAGTACTACTAGAGTTTTTAGTTTTTTTAGTAGGTTTTTTAGTACTAAGAAATACATGTTTTTTACTCGATTAACGAACTAAATAAATACAGTTTTCATATTATGTTTTATAAAATATTTAATATTTGGTATTTATTACAATACTAATGTTAATATATATGAATATAAGTTCAAAAAATCAGAGAGTTAAAACGCCTTTGTTAAAAGTATTATATTGTGTTGAGTTGAATGAATCTACACATTAGCTGTCATATTTCATGACACATTTCATTCACATTAGCAAATATAATAAAATAATTATTAAATAAATAAATACTGAAGTATTGCAGTAACTATAATAAATAAAAAGAGTGCTTTAGAGATAGGTCAAATAGTTGAAGATTTTCTTGAAAAACAAGACAAATTTTTAAACAATATTAAATTTAAAAAAATTTGTAAACGCCTACAGAACATGGTATAATTTGGAAAAACATTTAGTTGACGTGATATAATTGCACGAACTAGAGGAATTGGTTTAGCGAAATTGCGAAATCTAACTTAGAATACAAAAAATATATCTACTGATTTGAATTTGGCTAATAATATCAAATAAGTTAATTTATATACTAAGATGTACGTTATATACATTTTGAAATCTGAAAAATATTATGATGTTTTACGATTTGATTGAAGTGTTCCTCGGTAGACTTAAGATCCTTTTTAGATACTTCAGTAGAGCACTTATTTATATAAGTACTTATATATACTTATACACTTACGTGTACACAAAATCGAAGTTGCAGCATATTGAAAAAAAAATTAATTTTTTTACAGTCAAATTCGTTAAATAATTGAAGTTTATAGTAGTAATACTAGTAATTCTACTTCCAAGAATTATTTTTATGATTATGAACGATCATTATATTTAATTTAAAAAAATGGTAGATCAAAGATATATTTCTGCTTTGTATATTATACAGAGTATAACATAATAAGTTATTAAAAATATAATTTAATCCATAAAGCGTAATTTTTTTAAATATTTGCACTGAATGTAGTATATTTTAGGATCTCTAATAATATTTATGCAAAAAATTACAGCAAGAATCTATGACTACTGATATTTAATTCTGAGTTGGTACTATTGCTTGTGAACAGGACACAGTTTTACTAATAACTGTATTGTAATTGCTTGTAAGTATTTTACAAGTATATTTTAACTATAAGTCAAATTTTGATAAATTCTACCTATTGCTTTAAAAAATATTAAGGGAATATAGAGTTCGAAATAAATATTTTAGGCCCTTTTTTACGATGGTGTTCTAACAATGGTTAGTTGTAAAATTGTGCTTAATATCTTTTAGTTTCAATATTCATTAGCGTCTTAATAAACAAATCATAGCAACCAAAAAAAATTCTTCTATTTTTTTCTATTTTATTTTCTTCAAATAATGTATATACTCAAGGATTTTTTTGAGCGTTCAAATAAAGAATGAAATATGAGATGCCAGTCTAATTACTAAAGGCTTACAATAGTTATATTAGCTGAGTGTGAGTGCTTAATAATTTGTTTAAATTAATTTCGGATTCATCAAAACCAGTGTTCGCCAAGGAGCGTTTTCTCCACAGAATTCGTCGTCTCTCCACTTCTTTTCAACGACATGGTGCTATAAACTCCTTGGTAACTCTAAAGCCTGCGGATGATAGCACTGTGTTTTTTGATACAGATGTTGAAGCTTTTATAATTCTTCATGATAAAGTTAACATCACAGAGCCATATAACATGACAATTAACAAATAAAAGACCAACGTATTAACAACTGATAGATCGTTTACTATATTAAAACTTTGCGGGATCTAGCTAGGTGAGTGGAGGACTTCCAGTATGTTACTTGGGATCTATAATATAAGATAAGAAAGGAATATACTATTGTGTATGGTGTGTCCATAGGAGATGAGAGGAAATATTACAATTTACTCTAAAATTCATTCATTCATTGGTATCTTGTCGTGTTATTGTATAGTTTCACACGTTTAAGCTTGAGGTATTTCAAATGAGATGCTAAAGGCGGCAAATACGGTTCCCAGATCGTATTCGAATTATAGTAGTTAAGATTGGACTGGTAGTCCACAGATGAGGAACAAATTCGGAGATGCAGATTACAATGTTTCAACATGTTTGTCGAAGGAAAGCTAAACGACATCTGTGGCGAAATCGCCTTTTTGGATAGAAGCAGCGAATAACTCCAAATATATATATATAGATCAAGATCGTAAAAAGCAATCAGAAATATAGGAGTCCAACATTGTCCGAGGCCAGAACACTGGCACATTCTAACCGAGTGCTGGCTGTGGATTAATAACGATAAATTACTATAAAATAATCTTGCAAATCAATATATTTTTTCTGTGGTGCAGTGTTGAAATAATTGATTCAAAAAATTAGTATAGTTCAATATAGTGCAGTATAATTTGCTTGATTTACCCATATAAATAAATAACGTTTACTCTAAAATATTGTTTTATTTACTTTATATTGTTAGATCACATTTCCATTGATTTTTCCCAGTTTATTTTATATTATAGCAATCTCATCGATCATTCAAAAAATATGTTTTGTTTGTATAGCGTATACGATAACTTTAATAAAGAATTTGTCTTAGCATCCGTGATATCCACTCTCCCTTTTATTTATAATATTTATCTTTATTTATATTCAGACATTTTAATATAATCGCGTTTCATTTATGTATATATCCATACAAATATAAATACAATCAGGTTATTTTTCATATATTGCTGCGAAATTCTGTCAGAGCGGATTTAAAAATAAGCTAAATATAGGTTTTTTCCCTTTGTGTGAATTAAATTAAAAATGTGGCTATATTTTACTGATATATCCGCATTTAAATACGGCTACAAATTGTCATTATACTTGTAGCATAATACACTCAGATATCACGATTTTGTGGATTGAAAGTAACTTTGAAAGTTATTTATGTCACATATTATTAGATAATATAATTGAAGACTCTCTCTTAATATAATTGAAGAACTCTTACGTGATTGTGAGAACTAAATATGTTTATAACTTTAAAAACTCAAAACTTAACTAAAAAGGTTTATATGTATATATGTTTATTGATAAGTTTATAATAGTTTCTTATGACAACTACTCTAAACATGACATGCATAAAATCACTTTATTAAGTGATTTCTTTTGCAAAATATCTTCTAGATATTACTCTAAACGATATAACACTAATGTGAGTATATATCCATTATTAAACATCTCTGCACTTCCCTATCGTATTGCACATTTAGCTGATTTTGAAAGAGCATTGTAGCATTGACTAGCACTCTTTCAAAGTACTTAACAAAACCCTTATGGGTTCTAAAGAGACATTACGCTGTATTACTTCATTAGAGATATAGCACGGAACATTAACAATGGCAACAATTTATTTTGTAATTTTTACACGACATAGTATTGATTCGTACAGCAATATCTTGTTATCTAATTATAATTTATGGCACCCAATAAGCCAATACAAATTGTTGTTTAAGTTTGAGTTGCTTTAGTTTTGCAAGTATGCGCTTTTTCCAAGTCAGACGTCGGTTTAGATACCTGTCAAGATATTTAGTATCCCTCACCTGGACTAATTGACAGTTATCGATATTAACATTCATACATATGGTGGTATGCTCTTCTACGCATAGTAAAAGTTGTATGTGTAGATTTTGTTTAATTTGCTTTAATGCGCTATCTTTTCAACCATACTACACTGCCGTGGGCCTGTGTTTACCAGTCGATAAACATGTTCCATGTACCGTGTTTGTTACGAAATCCAAATAATACCTCTTCTTTTTAGTACAGTATTTATTTTTTCTAGTAATTTCTAAGGCTTTTTATCTATAAATATCCAATAAGCTTTGGAAATTATTGACAATAAATTTATAGGCCGATAGGAGGATACATGTCTTGATTTTTCCCCGCTTTGCAAATCATGATTATATTACTAATTATTTACTATTTAAATTTCCTGACAATCCTTGTACTTTTTTGTCGATTTATTGTCACTACTTTTCGGGTTATTTCTGGATCATGTTTCAAAGTTTAATTGCTGAATTGTGTAACTTTCTAGCCTCTTGTTATTGTTCTGTAGTATGAGGGTAATTAAATGAAGCGCAAAATTTTTGAAAATATACATTATAATGCATTTTTGTTATATTGTTGCTACATCTATTGTTTGTGAATATATTTAAAATACAAAACGTTAATCAAAACATAGCTAACGTTAGATATTTGATTTGTATTAAATCTGTTTTAACTTGAACAAGAAATTTGCTGAATAACCTGAAAACTTATATATAAAAAACTTATATATTCATGAATAATTGTTCATAAATATATAATGATATTTGCAATTTATTATGCATGTCCTTACGTTCTATAGAACAATTATGAATTCATTTTAGTTAATTTAATAATATTGTTGGAGGAATATCAAGACTCAGCTCATTTTCGAATACCTTAAAAAATTGTGATGGTTGATTTGAAAGGTGGACGCATACCATTACAGAGGGCATAGACAATATAATATGAACATCATGTAATATAGTATATCTTGTTGCATGGTAACAATACTTTTTCCAATACTAATTTAACCGTTATGGGGTGTTTTAGATTAGAGAGTCGGAAGTTTTAATACAAAAATGGGACCACATTCCATTAGAAACTATTCAGGAAGCACACGAATCTATTCCGCGAATTGCAGCTGTTTTAAAATTAAATAGTTTTAAGTGCAAGAGGTCAAGATTTCATACTATTTATCGTTTGTTCCCTGTATATCCTATAATACAGCATTGCTGAAATATTAGCCGCGGTTTGTCACGCTATCATTGATCTGGGTGGTTCAGTTTTTACTGATTGCACTTCATATCCGACTATATTTTGACGGTTGCCTGAATTATGGTGATTTTAAAGGAATCGGACGATTGCGCCTCACCGCACAACTTCAGAGATTTCACCGATAAGATATCGATGGCGATACCAAATCAAACCATCTCGGTGGCTAATTTATGTTTACTTTGCGAGGGATAATCAACATCAAACAATTTATGAATAATATCCATCATAGCGGTTCATGAGTTGCATATAGTACCGACATATTAAAACCATGTTCATCTAGTTCAGTTTGGATTGAAATAAATAGGTTTTCCTAGTTATATGGCATTCGGCGTTAATGATAATTCGCCAACCTCCTTTTCGAAAAAAAAAACTATGAATCGATGGTGCGGCCGGTTGAAAAATGGCGGTAAACTCTAAATTTTTAGGACTTTATTGCTATATGTATCTGATGTATGACAACTATGCTTGTTTACGTTTATATTAAAAGTTATATTCCCACTAAAGTTATTATTAGCTTCCAAATGCTTCTAAATTCAATCAGCAAACGAGGTCATTCGTCTGTTATTCAAAGTATTTTTAAATTTGGATATGCTGCCCAATAGTGAAAATAGTGAGAAGAGTGAAACTTTTGTCATTTGGAATCAATGACTGAATAATAAACAACATATTAAGTAGGCATCGGGGAAACAGAATGACAGTCATTCTGCCAATCTGTTTCAATTAAAAAATCTTATATAAGAAGATTTTTAGAAATAATTAATTGCAGTCAATAACCAAACGATTGTTAAAACACTAATTAACGCAGATATTTGATTCATTCCATTCCTTATTGTCTCGTAATTTTCCCACAATTCAACAGCTCGTAAATATAATATAATTAAATACGAATCAAAAAAACAATACAATAAGAGTGTACTTATTAACATATTGCATATACATTATAAGACTATGGAATTTAATTAATAAATAGGTATCACCAGAGAAATATAATGGTCGAATATATACTCTGTGTAAGAAAAGCCTATAAATTCTCATTTTTCGTGAATATTACGTGTCTTAAAAAAGCAATATTTTCCCGCGAATATACCGAATGTCACTGTGAAATATATCGTTCTGAAATCACACTCAACTATTCATAAAGTTCTGCATACCCGATGGCATATTAACGTTTACGCGATGACATCATTTCGGCTTACATTTTCAAGTCGCACCTTCTAAAATATGAGAGAACAAGTTAATGATGTCGTACTATCCTGCCTAACTCCAAAAGCATGCCGCACCGTTATTCATTTCGGGTTAGTATCGTAGGAACAAACCGACAACGTACGCGCGAAAGATGAAATATTTATTTTCATATCCACATTTCGGCAAGATAAAGCGACAACGACAAAAAAATACGGGAAATATATTTCCTTGTTATTGTGCTGTGGTGGTAGAAGGGTGGCATCGGGAATAATATGCGGTTTTTCATTTCTTTTTACGATTTTTTATGATACTGGGGAACAAAACTTAACGAGATTGATCACTTGGATTTAAATCATCGCTAAACATGAAAAGATCTACAGTACGTATATATAGTATATACAATAAAAAAGTGAACTCACGTCATTTAATATTATAACGTCAAAAGATCGCAATGTCGCCGCACTTAACGTTGATTTTTAATCTATTTTGGATTTATTATATAACAACATTCTAATGTAAATAAAATAAGGAAACCAAAATACTTTTATCAAATATAGTTTATTTTAACATTACAGTATGCGCATCTAATATGTGCATTATCGAAGGACTTAATCTACAGTTAATTTTACAGCCACAATAGCTTTTAGATTTGAGTTGTTTTTTTTATATTTACCTTGAACTTTTTTTTAAACCACCTAGGGTGTCGCCTGGAGACTTAATCCACCTGACTAAGAATTGAATATTCAAGTAAAATATGTGACTTTCATTAGGGAGCACATTTGCCTTAGTTTGTTTGGTTCTTGTTTCGTTCGTTGATCTGTTCCCTTGTCAAATCATTTTAATATCACTGCTTTTCTTTTTACTTTCTCTTCTTACTACCTGTGTACATTTATCTTGATAAAATTAGATTTAATCACTATATTTGCCTTAATGCATTTGCTATAACTGCAATATACTTAGAATTCATTCTCTGCTCATACATTTTAACCAAATACTCATGTATATTCTAAACAATTACATAAATACTAAGTACCGGAAATGCATTACAAGTTTTTCTAACGCTAGACTTAAGTATGCAATATTATGATTTAACACATATTTCATTTTATACTCTCTCTACTGACATCAAGCTTCAAAGCTATATATGTTATATTTTGCGAAAGTAACACCGTCATATATATATATATACCTCTTTGAAATTGTCAAGTTTCGTGAATGAAAACGTGCATTCGCGGCACGAATTGTTTCTCTTATTTAATCAAAGAAAAAACCACTGGAAGTCATCGTTTGAAACCTACGGTAAGCATGCTCTAACTTTAAAAACATGTCAGACGTGGTTTCGATATTTCAAAAGTGATAATTTCAATGTGCAAGACAAAAGACGTTCTGGTAGACCGAACAAGTTTGAAGATGCGAAAGTGCAAAGTTATTGGATAAAGATCCAAGTCAAACTAAAAAACAATTAGCACAAGCGTTAAGTGTGGCATATATGATCGGAAGTCATTTCTTTATCGGATAGTGACGGTTGGTGAAAAGTGGATTTATTTTTAAAACTCTAAGCGCAAAGAATGTACGGTTATCACCTAGCGAAGCCGGCGTATCGACTTCAAGCCCAAATCGTTTTGGTCTCAACACATTGCTCTGTGTTTGGTGTGATCAGAGTGGCGTGGTGTACTACGAACTGTTGAAACATGGTGAAACAGTTAATATCAATCGCTGTCGACAATAAATAAATAATTTGAACCAGGCATTAATCACCATTGATATATCCTGAATGGGTCCGTAGATACGGTAAAGTGATTTTACAGAACGATAACTTGCCGTCTCATAAAGCACATAAGGTCAAGAAAACATCTAAGGCATTTGAATGGGCCACATTATCGCGCTTTTCATGCGTTACTTTTCAGACCTTTTTTGCTACTAACTTTTTGTATCAAGTCGACACGAGCTTGCAGAGAAGCACTTCGACAATTTCGAAGAAGTTAGACAATGGCTCGTTGAATGTTGGTTTTGCTCAAGGACAAACAGTTTTTTAATGATGGCATTTATAAATTGCCTGAAAGATGGGCAAGATATATAGAATCAAATGGCTAATTCTTTGAAAAAGAAATTTTTACATTTTCTTGAATATTATGTAGTTTTTCTCCGAAAAAATTGGCAATGACTTTTCGGTCCCTTTGGTATATTAATCAAATATGCACATATCTTTCACCCACTATAATATAATTTTCTACAGTTATCCTATATTAATTATATACTCATCTTTGTTTGTTTCTACCCTCATCGCCTGCCTTGGTAATTGTCAGCATCGAATCATAATCCCACATGCAGAAAGTTTCATTCATTCTCTGCCACTGTTCTGGTCAATAACTGTACTATAAATTTTTAATCTAACTCTAGTTCACAAAACCACCATATGTCAATTTTTTGTTCTGTGTGTCTGATGAGTTTATACAAACCGAAGATTGTTATTGTAGACAATCCTTTCCACACATATATATTTTTGACCTTCATGTATATTTTAGTAATTCCTTGCCACAATTACATAAAAATTCGATTTGAATAAATATGCAGTAATAGGGGGGAATCTGATATAGTGTGTATTTTTGTTAAGGCCTATTTCTAAAAAAGTGAATTACATAAAATGCAATTAAACATTCAGTTACCGTGTATCAATTCGAAATACTTACACTCTTTAACATTGTATCTTCAAAATTTAATGTACATTATGCAAGCTATTTTATAATTACGGTATTTCCCGATATATATGTTGGGATCTTTTCCACTATGGTATAAATGTCCATAACAATAAGTCATGGTCACTCCTAGTTCTGTAACAGCTAATTTTCAGACCGGTGCTCTGATGAACTTATTGTCCATTTTCCATATTTGTTGTCTTTGCATTATTTTAATTAGTCTCTCGCCAATGTTAATCAATGGCATAATGTTCCCTTTTTAAATGTCTATATCTATATCCAAATCAAAATATAAATCTATTCAAAAAATTACTAAAATTACCTTTACACTATATAAATCCCATGTTTCCTAACGGTTTATGACCCTTTTAAGGATGTAATATACATTCCTAAAAGGGCCGCATAACTCTAAGCATTCTACGGATACCTTCCAGACTTACGTTATCTCTGAATAATTGTATTAAATTATGTTTATATTGAAAAAACTACTGTCTATTTTTTATACATCATAAATTTAGTAATATCGAATATAACTAACATTGTTGATCTGATCTTGATCTTGATTCATCACCCGCCTCGTATGCAGTTGTGTGAATCCAACATTATATTTTTTTATTTTTTTGAGAGACTCTAGTCATAGCGTCTATACTAATATTCATTACATTTGTAAGATGCTAAAGTTGTTTCTAATAAAAACCTCAGCAACTTAGTATTTAATATTATCAGTACTTGCCCCTCTAACCCATGTTACCGATAAAGAGCCCTGAAGTTATTTATTAGAGGGGTAATATGTGTCTGACCAACTATTTATTAACTTTGGTATATTCAATCAGAGTAACCATCAATATTAAGCAGCAATTTGAAATTTGTCAAAACAAGCAGAGCACCAAAACATCGTTTGCAGCTTATAAGCTCTTGTTATCACAAATGTATTGAAGATTTTAGTACACATTTGAAAACGAGATGAATTTTTGTAAACTGATTAGGTACATGTTCGTAAGTAGAATAAAATGAAAAGGAAAATAGTGTAATAGGCAATACATTGCGATGACGTGAGTTCACTGTTATTTTGGATATAGCCAATTATAGATATTTTGTTTCAACAGACAATTCTGCTGGCCTATTCTAATATAAACAAAACCTTTATAATGGAAACACATCACTGATCACATTACGCCACAAGGTACTATACCGATTTCCAAGAAAATCTAAATCGTATTTATCAGGCATACTAGCTGCTTCCTTGTATTTTGATCATAGATATCCAATGATCAAAGTTGGAAGTTTAATGTAAACAACTAGTAAACAACCTATTCAATCTAGCACATTTTAGGTTTTCTTGGCATTTTATCCTTTCTCTATATAAAACAACAGTTTTTATTTAGTATTATTGAGTAATTTAATGAATAGAGGAGTTAGTTACAGAACGCTCAAAATTATATTTTCTATATTCATTGCTTTTGTAGTTTTCATTTGAAGTAACCTATTGTAGAAGCTTGTTACACACTTTTATGTACGTATAGTGATGCTGCTCCGTTATTTCTAAATTTTCAATGATAATGAACGGCCTAGAGCACCAAAAACTTTCCAGGATAATGTATTGCTAGATATTTTGAGTAAAAAAATTAGTTCGAGCCCCCAAAAAGAATACCTTTCCTGGTAGTTCAACGTTTCAATATCAAGAAGGAGGGCTCTCACAAATACTAACTGAGAATTCCATTTCGAACCGCTTCAATATTTCTGTTTAAATGTTTGGCAGTTAAGAAAGAGTTTTCCTGGTTGTTCAACGTTTCAATATCAAGAAGGAGGGCTCTCACAAATACTAACTGAGAATTCCATTTCGAACCGCTTCAATATTTCTGCTTAAATGTTTGGCAGTTAGTGTATCTAGTACGACACTTCAATATTTCTGCTTAAATGTTTGGCAGTTAAGAAAGAGTTTTCTATGACATAGTGTATCTAGTACGACACTAATTAAAAAACAATGGGTAAGTCCAGGCGATCCATTCCTATTAACATCTAGTCGGAATATTCTTCGCCATAAAGTCTTGCTCTGTAGTGATAAGGTGTGTATCACGAACTGTTTAGACCCTGAATAGACGGAAAATCAACCTCTTGCCTAATAACGCCTAAATATAATTATTATATCACGTGTAGCTTGTATGGCCTTGACACGCATGACAGTTAAAAGGACATTTTGACTTTTTAGCGCTCTATTTAATAAAAAATAAGGATTCGCCTCCTCCATTTACTCTTACGCAATATCAAATATATACTAAAATGTATAAATAGGGTGAACATTTTAAAACACTTTTAATCATGGTGATAACTTTTAATTCCAAAATATCAATATATTCCAATAATAAATTTTCTTTATATAATATTTTGATCAACAATGACTCTGTCAGGAGATCAGCTATATGAGTGAAAATCTTTATTAGATGATGGTTTCAATGAACGGAAATCATTACCACAGGTTCTTGCCAGGCAGCTGAGAACGCTATCATTTGGTAATATTTTTAAGTATTTTTTATTAATCAGTGTAAGAATTGCGAAGATTCACTGTAAGAAAAACAAGTCGTGTTCAAGTGTCTCTGTCCCACACAATCGTCATACGTAATAAAGAAGCAGCCTTTTAATTTGTCTTATCTTCTATGGAGAAGATTTCCATATAATCGTATCCTGATGACATATCATATCCTTGTGTTAGAACGAATTCGATCTCTCTTTGAATATATTTTTATGCATTTACTAGCAGACCCCGACAAGCGTCGATGTAAGATATACGTTAAATTATGTTATAGTAAGCGATTTAATGCAGTGAAATTATTATTTGCGAATAAACACAATCCACGGGATTGAGATTTGAACCTAAGAAAAAGAGAAATA
Source organism: Rhynchophorus ferrugineus (assembly GCF_030347505.1). NCBI lineage: Eukaryota > Metazoa > Arthropoda > Insecta > Coleoptera > Curculionidae > Rhynchophorus > Rhynchophorus ferrugineus. The sequence goes on from NW_027472580.1 coordinate 53,065,399, forward strand.
TAGTAATTTTATAATGACTTTACGAGGATACATTGAATCGAAAGAAACAAGAACTAAGCGTAAAATATAATTATGCTCTCTAATGAAAGTAAAATACGTTACTCATATATACAATTGTTAATTATGTGGATTAGGCCTTCGGGTGATACCACTACATACAAAAACGCGCCTAGAACCCTACCGATAGTAGTGCGGAAAAAAGCTCAATGTATATATAATAAAATAACTATAACCTATAAATTATTATAACATTAATTCTAGTTTTAAATTCATCGATAATAAATGAATTTGATATACTAGGATGTTAAAATAAATTATATTTAATAAAATATTTGTTTAATTATTTTATTTAGATTAAAATGTTGTTATATGTTAGAGCCAAAATGTACTAAAACTCAGAGTTGATGCGGTAAAATTGCGACGTTTTTACAGTTCTTCCGTGTCACTGCTATTTTGAATAGACTATACTATCCCATCTTTCAAGTTGTATAGAGTTGCCGAATATGTGCATAATTTGATTAAAACCACTTCAGTAGTTTAGTAGCTAATCGTGAACAAACAACGTGAAATAAAATTTATATATGTACAGACTTTGATGATCGGTTTATTGTTGTAGGAATTTTTGTTAACCCACCAAAAATAATTTTCGTTAAGATATTTTCGAATTGATTTTAGTTGTTATTTCCATACGGGTAATCGTTAAAAAAAAAAGAAGCTTTCATTAAAAAATGTAAACTGCTATAAATATTACTATTTCAATCGTATGATATAATGTAAGCAAGTATAAGTTTAGTCGCAAAAGCCCATATCGATGAATTCATAGATTCGTTATTATCTTGGGTTACTGAACCTAAACTTTCGTAAATCGGCTTTATAGTTTTCAATAATTCGTAATACAGAGAAGGGTTTTCGTGATCGAATTCGTCTAATGTATATTTCCTGCCAATCCAGTTTAGATGCCGTATTACTAGAACAGCCTCTATCTTCGAAAATAATTTAAATTTTGAAAAATACTCATAAAACCATATTTTTCAAGGTTAAGCCTTGAACAATTTTTTTGAAAATTTCTATATTTGAATATCATCATCTTTGTTTCTGTGCTTGGATACAATTACCAAACCCATCTACGTAGCGTCCAAGCAAAAAAATGTTTGTTTATCTCATCTTTACCCAACAAAATAGTAGAATTTTCCTTAAGTAACTTAACTTTTGAAATATTTAAAGATTACTAACATAATAAAGTAAGGGTTTCCAATTCTCTAATTTTGGTAATGTGTGTAATAGTTGATGAAGCAAGCACTTTTGCGACCTGGTCAATTTCTATTTCTATATGTAACTTTTTCTTTTATTTTGTATGAGAAAATTGACATATGTTTAACATATCTATGCCTAATATAAAGTATAATATTTATAGTGTTTTCACCGTTCTTAACCTTTTAAAATCTCTTCAAAAAACTAAACCTGCTTTAAAAAAAATTATAAATTAACAAGTTAGGAAAATTTAGGAAAATGTTAACAGCATTTAAATTTTGCTTAATCTGAAACTCGAATAGAATAAAATCAATAAACATGAGACATTGTTACAAAATGAATAACACTTCCAAGTTACGTTGCTTGGAGATGGCATTGGAAATTTAGTAATTATTTAATATCATTGCCATTTAATTATTGTACGGAATCTGCTTCATGCATCTCTGATACCTTTTATTTTTTTTCATTATTTTCTGTGCTTGAACGAAAATGCGAGCACTTTCCAAAACATTCCTTGAATATTTATAATGATCTATCTCTTATCCAGGAAGTATGGAACATTTACAGCCAATGCATATTTAAAATATATGGTAATAAATGTAAACTAGAAAATAAAGTTATACATTTTTACTCTTTTTACTATGTCTGTTTCATTGCCCTAATTTGGAAGTAAAATCTTTCTTACCGACGAAAAAAAAAAGAAGAGAAATGTCAAACCCGTTAGTCAAATCTCGTCTCCCCCGGCATAATATTTCCTTATTCCTCCCCCTTCATTCTGTCGTAATGTTATATACCTATTCCGCTTTTTTTCTCCCTTTTTCCTTTCGTTTTATTGTTATATATGACATCTTACTTATGTGTGTAGGCGAACGCAATATATGCCTGAAGTGCTCTGCATTAGCGTTACGCAACTAACTCGGAAATTTTTGACTGCTATATTTTATGAACAGAAATTATTTACGCTTCCTTTGCAGTCACTACGCTTCTCATGCGTTGGGCACAAAATTATAATATTTCAGTTTGGCTCAAGAACTTTTTTAAAAATAATTAACAAAAGCACTGACACGAGTTTCTTTCTTCCTCTATATAATAAGAAATACATGTACATAATTAATTTTCTAATAATTTACTGATTTTCTAATTACTTACTAACTTTAAGAATAAGAAAAGATTAAGAATAAGAGAACAAGAAATAAATTCCATAAAAACTCCATAAATTCTATATAAAGCCACACTTATTTGAATAGTTTAAACAAATGCAGTTGTCAAAATTGCCTGGTTTCATTATAATTATACCGTAGATCAGCGAATACCTGGCAACTATTGATAATGGTCAATGGTGGTTGTGTTGGAGGATTCTTCGCCACAATTCTATTATCTGCGTCAATATATAACTGTAGACGCGGAAGCCCGTTGGAAAAAAGAATGGATAGCCCCTTGAATAGAAAACAGCCAATGCACTTCATCACAATATATGATATCTGCACGTCGAAAAAAATGATTTAGTCAGTATTACTTTCACTAGCTGATTCACTTTCACTCTTCAAATCGATTACTAAATTGTCAGGAAGGCGTAATACTTTATGGTCATGTTGTTCAATCATCTGATCTATAGTGCATTTTTTTCTAGCTTATTTGTAGAAAAGTATGCATAAAGCATAATTAAACATTTCATTTATATTTACCGAGTAAAAATTTGAAATAGTTCATTTTTCAACATAGTATCCTTAAAACTTTTTGAACCAAATGTAACACGTACATTATTTTAAACAACCGTTTTTTAATTATTTAGGGTACATGATGTGGCTCGGTGAATAGAGGTAAAACGAAATGAAACAATGGTGTTTACATTATGTGACCGTTATTTATTGGTTATATAAAAATGTGAAAAATATAAATGATAAAACGAATGGCAGCGGTGTTACCTGGAGACGAGGCTTGGGCAGTCGATGGTGGCACGTCTAAACCAAACGAGGGTTCAGCACTGAATGACCGAAATACCCTTCAATCACATCCCAGATAAACGTCTTGGGGTTGCCGCCAGCTATTCGTTGTCGGGTTCTAGTTGGCGCTGCTGGCACCCCGCCCATGTTAAACATCTGGGATTAGATTTCTGGGTATTTTATAGACCGTTATTCCACGATGTAAAATTCGACATGCCTCAAGGTCGCTACAATACTCCCCTGCCAGAATTTTATATAAAATTACTCCAAGCAACAAAAATACAAAAATGTATGAAAAAATATCAAATACAAAAAAAAAATATACCAAACAAAATGTGCTATGTGAAAAGGGCTTTGAAAAATATGGTAAATCGAAACGGTTGTAGTTGGTACGGTCGCGATCCGGTACGGCTGTTGATATCTTCCGGCCCTACAGATACCGTTGCTTCATCGTTGCTTTGGCACTTGAATGTGGTCCATCGACGACGTTGAGAACAAGCTATTTTTCGGACAGGGCTCCCGTAATTGACGCTGTGGGAGGATCGATTGTTCGACGACGTGGTAGCTTATTTTCTTCGACAACGAGACGTTAGCAATTCTGGTATCTCGGCGAAGACATGACGAGTCTACGGTGACTGCAATCGGTACCTAGCTTCTGGAGCTGCTCTGTGACTAATCCGTAGTCACATACGTTACAGTAATTCAGAAAAGACAAATAACGACGGTATCCGACCGAAGCTGCCCAAAGCCTTTCAAATCAAAATGTCTGCCATTATGACGGAGACGGCGAGCGAAGGAAGACATTATGATTTAAACATAGCGCCGAAAGAAATGTTTAGCCGAGACGGTGATGATTAAACAGTGATGTAAAAATACCTATGAGTTCAAAAGATTGTGAAAGAAAATGTTGACAAAAAATTTAAAAAGAAATAATTGTAAATAATGAAATGAATAGGAATAAAATGAAAAGTAATATTGAAGGTAAAACGAAAACGAATCGAATTAAAAATATTTAAAATTTTGAAACAGAAAATATAACGGCCACGTAAAATACACCATGTTCCACGTACCCTCCATTCACGAGTCCAAACCCAATTTTGCGAAAGATCACGCCGGGGTCACCACTTTAGGGTACATGATGTGGCTCGGTGAATGGAGGTAAAACGAAATAAAACAATGGTGTTTACATTATGTGACCGTTATTTATTGGCTATATAAAAATGAGAAAAATACAAATGATAAAACGGATGGCAGGGGTGTTACCTGGAGACGAGGCTTGGGCAGTAAACCAACGAGGGTTCTGCACTGAATGACCGAAATACCTTTCAATTACATCCTAGATAAACGTCTCGGGGTTGCCGCCAGCTATTCGTTGTCGGATTCTAGTTAGCGCTGCTGGCACATCTGGGATTACATTTCTGGGTATTTTATAGACCGTTATTCCACGATGTAAAATTCGACATGCCTCAAGGTCGCTACAATTACATGCTTTGCCGATCCACGTGTTGGGATCTTTTCTATGAGTAAGCTATGATTAATTTATTGTCCATAACAATAATTGATGGTTTTTCCAAGCTTCTTAACAGTTGATTTGCAAACCAGGGCAAAACATGTTATGGTTCTCTTTGGTAGATGCCTTCGGAATTAAACTCTAAGTCTACTCCAGGAATAGAATAATTTCTTTATTGTCTTTACACTCCTTTTATTAGCACCGTGCTATGAATGTGAATCTTGCTAAGAGTGCTAATGTTTCGTTTTGGAATATCAATGTTTCGTCTAGCTATATTCATTTAAATACAGGAAAACTTCCTTAATTTTACTATGTCCTTTTAAAAATTGGATTCTTTTAAAATCAAGTTCCGTTATTCCTCGTCGTGGGTTGTTTTTAACCATATAAAACCTCTGTTTATAACTTCATGTATGAAGTTCTGTATAAAGGGATGACCTAACAGGTGGAATGAAAGGTCCCCGGCCTGAGACATAGATGGCGCTACTAGAATATGTAATATCATATTTGCTAATACCATATGTTTTAGTTAGCCCTAACCCTCAGAAGATGTGTGTATAAATTTGACAGCTGTCGGATCATTAGTTTGTGAATTATAGCAGTTTGAGTGAAGCAACTTTTGTTAATGTCAAAAAAATGGATAAAGAGGAATTTCACGTTTTGATAAAATATTGATGTTTGAAGGGAAAAAATACAACTGAAGCAAAAACTTGGCTTGATGCCGAGTTTCAGGATACTATCCCAGGAAAATCAACCATCATAGATTGGTATGCTAAGTTTCGACATGGTTAAATGAGCACCGAAGACGGTGAAAACGGTGAAATATTTAAAAAAATCACAAATGATTTTGAATGACCGTAAATTAAATTTGAATGAATAGCAAACACTCTAAAGATATCAACTGAATGTGTAAATCATATCATTCACGAATATTTGGGTATGAGAAAGCTCTGGGCAAAGTGGGTGCCGCGCGAGCTCACTTTTGACCAAAACAACGACGAGTTGATGATTCGGAGCAGTGTTTGAAGATGATCAAGCGTAATAAACCCGAGTTTTTGCGCCGATAGTAACAATGGATGAGAGATTGCTCCATTATTTCACTCCGAAGTTCAATCCAAAGTGATCCGAGAAGACTACACACCATGAACACGCTCCAAACCATGAGAAAACGCAACAGTCGGCTGGCAATGTTATGGCGTCTGTATTTTAGGATGCGTTTGGAATATTTTTCATTGACTACCTTGAAATAGGAAGGAATATCAACAGCGGGTATACATAGAGTTATTGGACCGTTTGAAGGACGAAATCGCCGAAAAACGGCCGCATTTGAAGACAATGCAACATGTCACATGTCAGGGAAAACGATGACAAAAATCCATGAATTGGGTTCCGAATTGCTGCCTCATCCATCTGTTCCTGTTCTCAGATCTCAAAAGAATGCTCGCTGGGAAGACATTTTCGTCGAATGAAGAGGTGATCGCCGAAACTGAGGCCTATTTTGAAGCAAAATAGAAATCGTACTAGAGAAATGAAATCGAAAAGTCGGAAGGTCGCTATAATCAGTGTATCACCCTTGACGGGAATTGTGTTGAATAAAAAAAAACTAATTTTGCCAAAAAAATATGTTTTACTATGGTAGGCAATTGACATCAATTGACCTGTTACGTCCTTCAAAGAACTTCATATACCAAAGTGTTCTACGGATACTTCCCCTACTCTCCTTTTGCAAGATTGTTGTATTAAATTATATTTATATAGAAAACACTACTAACCCTTTTTATAGGTTTCATAAAATTGATAGCGAAAAGAGATAACATCAAGGTAATCTTGATTCGTCGCCCATTTCTAGTCACAATGCATATATTATGATCAGTTCATCTGAAATACGGTAAAAATATTTCCATTAAAATCGCAGGAACTTGATATTTAATAGTATCCTCATGTTCCTCCCTAATGCATTTTACTGTTCCCATTATCCTGCTCGAGGTAACTAATTAGAGACGCCAATTTCTAACTTCTAATCATCGCAAATGCTTTGAAGTATTTTCTAACGCTTCACAACTTCAATTTTTTGCCTCTTTTTAACTAGGATAAAATGAGAAGAAAAAACCTGCTACGAACTTTTCATGTTTACAAACTTCAGTTAGCACTATAGTTGATATTACTATATATTGACACACTATAGTGTTATATCACATTACACATTGGCTATTTTATTAGACGGTTTATTGATACATTACTATATTTTAGCTATGAAGGAATAGTAGTATACTATAAAAGATTCAGCAGACCTAGAAGAAGATGATCGAAATCGAAAAATTGTTAGCAATGGTAAAGGCAACAGGATGCTTCTAAAGAATATATGTTTCTGAGCGTAATTGTAAATGCCCTTAGATAAAAGTAGAAAATTCAACAAGCAATAGCCATCCTACGTGTTTAACCAGTTGAGATAAGACAGTATATTTTCTAAGTTGGTAACTGTTAGGCTTTATACCTAAGACCGTAGCCGATAGCTCACATTAAGTATGTATATGTACTCATTCGTATAGGTTCTCATTCTCATCTCACATCGTATAGGTTCTCATTTGAACAAGATCATAGAGGAAGGCATATAAGTCAATTTTAGAGAGTTAATCGACATAACAGCTGTTGATTTGAAGTACTATATAGAACTGAAGTAGAATTGAAATAGCGATTGTTGGAAAAGAGAATGTATGTGAATGTAGTGTGAGTGAGAGTAGAGAGAGAAATGTGAATGTAGAGTATAATTGATTATGAAATGTAAGGATTCTGTTTATCAATATATCTTATTGTTTTAGAAAACTTTGTTCGCATCTGCTGGAGGTTCCAACATCGTCATATCGTATGTGATCATATTTTCTTTATTTAAAACACAAATATTTCAATTTCAATCACATGTTCGAGCGACCATGAAAGAAAAATATGATTCGATTTTTAAGCTGGTTTTGTTATATATAGTTTCAAACACTACAATGAGATAACAACGGATAACAACAATCTATATATCGCGTTTTTTGTCGATCTTACTTTATCTTGTCAAGATCAGATTGAGAAAATAAATATTTTATCTTTCTCTCCTTAGTTCGTGACTGAAATCAGACAACTAAGAATAAAACAAATAACCACAAAATATATATTTCGTATCTAGATATACGACTGATACAAAAAAAAATCCATATATAGCGCAAAATTGTAGATATATAACTTTTTATTTATGGAGTATATAACGTTTTTGATGAATGTATGTTAAGTATTTAATATATTCATATACGATCAAAAAATCAATATTAGCATTTATATTTTATCACATTTTGTAAAAATTTGCATTCTCATTTCTTGAGAAAAATCATTATATATATATATATATATATATATATATATATATATATATATATATACTAGCTGACCCGACAGACTTCGTCCTGTCAAAAAGATTTGTAATGTGGCAGTTTTTGTGCCTACGTATTTTAAAAAATTCTCCTGAACAGAACCATCACCCTGGTGATAGGGCGTTGTGAATAAAAAATAATTAAATAAAACATATATAAGGATTGAAAAGTAAGTAATCGCTTTATTGTTAATCATGTGAATCATAATTATTATTATTATTATCATTGTAGTGCTTTGTGGTATACGATGTTCTTTGTTTGATTACCTGGCGCATAGATAAACAAATCTGATGGTTTTCCAACACGGGAACAGGCAACATACAATTGACCATGTGAGAAACATGGGTTTTCTAGATTAATACCACAAACACTTAATGTTTGCCCCTGGGACTTGTTTATAGTCATAGCAAAAGCAAGCCGCACTGGAAACTGTAGTCGTTTAAACTCAAATGGCACATCAGTCGGAATCATTGGGATGCGCGGTATGAGAACATCTTCTCCTTTATACTTTCCTTTGAGTATAGTTGCTTCTATCACATTGTTTAGTAATTTTTTTATCGCTAACCGTGTACCGTTGCAAAGACGCGGTTGGTTGATATTTCGCAACATTATAACCACCGATCCAACCTTTAATTGAAGATTGTGAGGTGGCAATCCTGGCAAATCCAGCGAGTTTAAAAATTCCGGTGGATAGTTGACTACATCATCTTGATTAGTAGCCGAATCAACTGATTTATATATCCTCAATTCGCCTGTAATTTGTTCTTGAATTTTGAAATTTAATTCATTTACATCTATGTTTTTTGCAGCCAGTATAGCTCGTTCGCTCAACCAATCATGGTTTCTGTAATTTTGAGAAACATCTGGAAACACCTTCTGAATAAGTTCATCTTTTGATCGAGTTAACTGACAAAAACTTTGAGGAAAGTTAATGCAGCCAGTCAACATGTCTATAGGAAATTTGCCATTACCAATGTCAATGAGTTGTTTAGAGAATATGTTTCCAGATTGGTCATTTTGCAACTCGACACGCATATTCTTGCTTAAATGAAGTACTTTGACATGTTTCCACAAATTGGAGGACTTTAGACATGCATTGAGTTCATCAGCTGGCGTTGATCGTGGAATCACTGGCAATGTTTGACGAAAATCTCCTGCTAATAAAATCATTGCACCACCAAATCGGTTATTATTGCTACGTAGATCTTTTAAGGTTCTGTCTAAAGCCTCCAAAGATTTTTTATGTGCCATCGTGCATTCATCCCAAACAATCAATTTACATTGCTGCAAAACCTTTGCCATTGCAGAGTTCTTCGAAACGTTGCAGGTTGGAGTTTCATTGCTTTGCATATTTAATGGCAATTTTAGTGCTGAATGGGCTGTTCGACCACCTTCAAGCAAAGTTGCTGCGATTCCCGACGAAGCGAGTGCAAGTGCAATTTTATTTTGTGAGCGAATTGTTGCTAATATTAATGAAATCAAAAAAGTTTTTCCTGTACCACCAGGTGCATCTAAGAAGTAAATCCCTCCAGTTTCATCATTTGTTACTTTCATAAGAGTTTCAAATACATACTTCTGTTGTTCATTTAACAGTGGAAGATTTGTTTGAATTAATTCTTTCAAAGCGTTGAGATCATACAGTCTTTCTCGATGCAACTCTTGGTTAAAAGCGTCATGCATTGGACGATTGGGCGCGGTCAGGCCTAATTGAATTAATAGTTTGTTTGACATTATCAAGCACATGTCCTCAATTGAAATCAATGCTTCATTGTAAATTTCTTCACTGATTTGTATATTTGGATTTCCCATTCTATTCCGTATTTGATACAAAATATCATCACACATATAATCTTTGTACTTCATCCACAAATCAATTGGGTTTGATGGGAAGCATGTAGATATGATTATAGAAAACAATGTTCGTATTTGATGAGCGTGTGATGATATTACAGCATCATTGAGAGTTTGATCCCAATGAGCGTCATTTTCAAGCAATTGCAAACGTTGACAGGCTTCTCTGTAGGATCCACACAATTCACCATCAACAGTTCGTAACTGTTGGAATGATGTTGGGCCACGTACATTGACTAATAGCAGTCGTAAATAAAAACATTCATCATTGCTTGGATGTACTGAATAAATCCGGCCAATCGCATCGGTGGAATATACATCTGTATATCCTGGAACTGGTTTTCCTTGTTTCCGTCGTATAAATCTCCTTGAGGATTGATTCCAGGTATAATATTTTGGCATTTCAGAATATAGCAATGTTTGTGCGAAATCATCGTTTTGGCATGTCTCAAAAAAACTGGTTAATGTAGTAGATGGTGGCTGAGCAGCTCTTTGTACTGCGTTCTGTGCTGTAAAATACACTCTTTGTCCATTTTCTAAATGTACAGCTAAGTGAACAACAGAAGGGTGTCTCTCATGAATAGGAAAAGAAAATATTCGCCAAACTGCTTCATTACTGCTAACATAGCGGCCCATTTGGTATTGGGTAACTTCATCATTAGAATTCTCTGCACCAATTCCAATCACAGCCATATCACTCCCTTTGGTTACATATTTGCAAATGTATTTAATCGATTTCACTGAATGGCAAGATTCAACGTTGATGTGTGCTTTGAATGTCTTTGATAAAATGGGTGAATATGGAACAATCCAACGATTATCTATTTCAATATCTTGTTGATTTAATTTGACAATTGTTGATTTTCCATTGTCTGCTGTCGATCTGCGACGATACAATGGATAACCGTCATTACCAGTAATTGTTTCCGATATTAATGTCCGTGGATATCGTTTTGAACATTTACCATCCATCATACACGGTGAATTTTGATTAAGAGTTCCACAGGGACCATGTATCATGTTTTTGATAACTACCTCATGCAATCCAGGATCTACTTGTACATTAGGGATTTCAGCTGATATCACTGCATCAACTTCATTTGGCCTTATCTTTTCAACCAACCAAATCAAAATGTGTGCATGTGGCAATCCTCGTTTCTGCCACTCCACAGAATACATCCAGCAGCGTGTCTCACCAAACACATTATGTTTTACGATGAAATTCATTAAAGATTTCAACTTTTGTCTAAAGACTCTGGCTGTAATATCATGACGATCAATGGGTGATTGCCCAGGGAATAACTCCTGCTTAATTTCTATCCATTGCGGATTGCATGTAAATGTGATGAACAAATCTGCTGTACCATAATGACGAACATACGACATGGCATCTTGAGCATATTCGTGCATATGCCGAGGGCTTCCGATGTATGTTGCTGGAAGAATAGTCATCCGACCGACATTCTGTGCATTTCCATCAGTATTAATCGCATCTCGAAGGTGAATATACTCTTCAGATCGGAGTTTGGTTTGATTCAACCTGATGAATGTTAATCTCTCCGTTTCAATTTTAACATACATGTCAACAACATATTTGTGATATAATCGGCGACATTTCAATATGTGATTATCTTCATTTTCCCGAATCATTAGGCGGTATGAATAATAGTTCATTGAACTGACTTTTTTGTTGGTTTCAGAACCTGTAAACAGATTTTGTTTTAATAACATTCAAATATAAAATTAAAATACATAATATAGTGACTGAGATATTATCGCCATAGCTAAACTAATATTTTAGTTACCTGTAATGGGATTTATCATTTTTATTGAGAAATCGTAGCCATCTTCACCTTGCCAAAATATAATGGGATATTGCAGTGCATCATATGAGCGGTGTGTTTCCTTTATACGTTGTAATTGATCATTCCGACGATGTAAAACAATATCACGGGATTCCAAAATTTCTCCAACTACAACGATAGCAACTTCATCAATAGTTGGTGCATTAAAACGTCTTGTATGTTGACCTGCAGGTGTTTTATCAGCTCTGATTACAATTTTGTGATTATCGGATGGCATCAGATCCAGGGCAGTTTTAAACAATATAATCAATTGATTGCGTTGATGAAATAAATTTTGTAATTGTTCTACAATAGACCTTTTTACTAAATTGTTATGTGCACAACGCAGATCAATTTCTTGTGGTGAATTGCCCATAAAATAAATTTGCAGGAATTTGTTGTCGCTATCTGACACTGGTAACAGTGAACCTGCTCTGTGATATATTTGCCCTTGTATCTGTAAATAAAAAAAATATTATGGTGTGGTATAAATTAATGGATTGTCAGTGATCAAACTTAAATAATATTTGATCTTAAAAAGTATATATTTAGTTTTAACTAATATCTATCAATTATAAAATATAATAAAAGTGTCACTGAAACTGAATCACCATATAATATGATGACTAAGTGATATATTTCGTAATGATTAAGAAATTGAAGATTAGTAACACATCTTAACTTTGGTGACAGAAAATTTTGTTCGCTAAAATAATTATGATTAACTGCTATAATACATACCTTGAAAGTTGGCATAAAATTTTCCCGAACTGCATTTGTTGCCCCAAATGAAGTCATTTGAAAGCAATTGTTATATTGTTGGATATGTGTCAAAAAGTGTATAGAATCTGTTCCTATTCCTGAAACCAATGAGTACAATGGTTCTGGCGGTGGATCCAATGGTATCAATTTCACTTTACCATTTGCGCAACACAATCCATTGGCTTCGTTTTTGTATTTTAATGCCTTACAGTGTGAGCAAACCAAGTTCATAGAACCAATAACAACACATTGGTAGTTACTGTAGTCAATTGACACATCGTAACTGAAAGCAGCTCGATTCAAACTTGCGCGATTATTAGTTGAACGTCGCGCTCGCGGTTCACGCGTTTGTGATATCCGAATTCTTTCACGTTCATTTCCGTCGTCACGTTCTTTTGCAATACGATTATATCGGTAATTAGCTTGGTTTATAGCATTTCTGGTTCTTCTACCTAAATTGCTTCGTCTTATAGGAGGCATATCAAATATAAATTATTTTTTCACTAATCACGAACTAAACAAACACTAACTAACTAAACACTCTGCACAAAACACGATATACGAATTTGTTTCGTGTATCAGTTGACAATTCATCTGTCATCTGTCAAAAGTCATCTGTAACAGACAACTTTTTTTTTTAAATTTGATATGACTTGAACTCAAATCCTTTTAAGCCGTACGAATTGTTTTATTTATTTAAAATTTGAATTAAATTTTAAATAAATAAAAAATTTTAAATAAATAAAACAATTCGTACGGCTTAAAAGGATTTGAGTTCAAGTCATATCAAATTTAAAAAAAAAGTTGTCTGTTACAGATGACTTTTGACAGATGACAGATGAATTGTCAACTGATACACGAAACAAATTCAAACAAAAAGGGCTTTTTTTTAGGGTTTTTCCAGCAATAATTCTAATTTTTCTCGCCGTAGAAACCATCCTTGAACTTCAACGAACATTTTAAAAAAAGATTTGGCCAAATTGGTCCAGGCGTTGTTGAGTTATGCGCTTACCATCACATTTTGCGATTCATTTTTATATATAAGATATATATATATATATATATATATATATATATATATATATATATATATATATATATATTAACACATGTTATCCATTTTGTCTAGGCAAATATATTTTACAACAAATAGTTAATTATTTTTTTTTATATATTTAGTAAGATGAGGAGAAGATTTAGATTTACCATTGTTAACCTCATAAATTTAAGGGGTTTCGTAAAAGATACTACCCTTTCTGTCATACGACACGATAACGGCAATATATATTTCATTTTTTCAGTCGTTGATGCTTTATCTTACCGAAATGCTGAAATAAAAATGAATATTTTATCTTTTCCACATACGTCGTTATGTTATCGCTGATACCGTATAAAAAATGAGAGAACAAAGTTTTCATGGCAGATCGAATAATTTATCTGTTCTTAACTTCCACAGTTTGATATCAACATAAAAAATGCTAGCTAATAACAGTAAGTTTCTCTATAACATATAGTAGTTGTATATTGGTATTATAGAATAAAAGTGAAAACAGCGGCATTGTTTGTTACTGACATAACTTTATGTTTAAAGATAAAGCCGTTTAATATTTTATATTTTTGCCTGATTTCTAAACTTTTATGAAAATTGGCTATTGAATGTTCTTAATTAATTGAGAGGCTAATAATTTTAAATGTTCGTGTTGTAAATATGGGGATACTAAACAGAACTGGTACGGTATTTGTATTTTCTTAGACTTGAAATTAATACATAGTTTATAGATAATATTGCAAATTTAATAATAAAGGAAAATAAACAATGACCTTAATTATCAAAATTTGTTAAATTGAATGCTGAACGGAAAATTCTTTATTAGATGAGTTCAAGTAAATTGAGTACAAATATTGGTGAATACTTGGAATAGCAGACTAAAAGCAAACAAAAAATAAAATCAAAATTTACCATTCCAAACCTTTTGACATGAAAGATAAATATGAGTTTTTGTCACCATTTAAACAGTTGTTAAATTTGACTTTCAAAAATATTTTTAAAATCTTTTCGACTGATCTGAACGAGCTAAATTAGACACAGTAGAACTGTTGCGCTTCGATGAGATGAATTTTGATTTGGAGCTTTTTATTACAGTAGTATTACTATTGAAATAAGAAAAGGAAGTTATATATAGCGTCCAAAAACTGTTAATATTGAAATGGCGGTCCATGTTTTGAGGTATACATAATTAAATAATTAAAAAATAAATATACTGTTTAAAGAAAATTTAAAAGTACATAGTAATAAACCGAGAAGTCATTAAAGAGATTATAGTTAAGTAATTAAATATATACTTGGTATATATATATATTAAGATGGATTAGCTAATACAAAAGGAAATTAAATTTGGCTATTATGGTTATATATTATCCTTTTGTGGTTTGTATTTCAAGGTTTTGTTGCCTATGATAGTTTTTCCGACTAAAGCTTGTTTTGATAATATATATAAGTCTACAGTACAGATTACAGTATAACAATAATCGCAATATATATAAAAATGATTTTTTTCCTTTTTGTATCGCGGCTGAAACAGTTGACGTGAATTATTAGATCCTCAAATGTTATAATTCTTTCGAATTACCCTCAAAGATGCTTCTTTCAAAAACACTTGATCTCACTCCAATGAAATGTTAAAGAATGATTACAATGAGCTATATGCAGAAACCTAAAAATATAGATGTTGCCAATAACAATATCTAAAGTATTGTTGTATAGAAACGTCGAAGCAAGCCAAATACAGATCACAAAAAATTTAAACTATATTAACTACTCTTTTTAATTAAGTTACACATACTTGACTATATAATCTTTAGTTTTTGGCTATAAAATGTTCAACGAGCTAATGAGGCACAAGTAAATATAATTATTATTGCTCGATTACCTTTAGTGTATTATAGTCGATTACCGATCAATTACCATAATTCAATTTAACTGTGAATAGCGCAGGCTAAATTAAAAAAAATACAAATCGACTTTGGTGAAATGTTATTACAGTTTACTAGACCAATGTTTTTGTAAACCTCACTTTTTTCGATGGATGGACATAATTTAATTGTTTACTGAACCAATTGATTACATTTTGTTCCCATTAACGAATAGCACAATTGATCGATATTGTGTATCGCAAAAATCACATGTTGTATTGAATTGCACTAAGTTCTGACTGTATAGTATAAAAATGTGCATATAGTCTATAAAAGTTTTGCACATAACTCCTTTAAATTTGTGACGACAAAACGTCGCAATGTTGCCGTATCAACCCTGACTTTACGATTTAAATCGTTTTAATATGACGTCTGTTGGGTCTCTTAGTAAAAAATAATTGTTAACAAAAGAACCATGCCTCTGAAAGATTTTAAGTCAATAACTATAAGTATAAAACATACAGATGTTATGACCTATATTATAAATAATTAACATTGCCATATATTTTGTGTGTCATTAGGAAATATATACTTTGTATTTATATACGCAATTATATGATGTTGCAAATCGGTTTTGAGCTTTAATTATCCGGAGCGACCTTTACGTCAATTGAGTTTGTATTACGGTTTACCTGAAAGTGGTCCCCAATGATTTTCGGGTTAAATTCTTGCGATGCCATCTTAGTTTGGCACGCAAACAAATATTCTGCGGCCGAATTTGCTGTAATTGAATCGATAGTACTGTAAGTCTGAAACATTCTGCTTCATGTTACTGCTACAGTTGAGATTAAATCGATGCCATTCGTTTAGTTAGTTTGACTACCGAAGTTAAATTTGCATTATTTGTCTCAATAGTTGCACTTAAGGTTCTGATCCCGAAGACGATTTATAATATCATGAGTCATATTCATCTTAATTATATTTGTTGTTACATATTCTTGTTAGTATCTAATCATTTACTTACGTCACCCTTTTTAATTTTGTAGTATCTGAATCTTGATTAGATTTCATTTCATTAGTTCATTCATTAGTCAGTCAATTTTTGTTTAATATTAATGAATTTAGATGTTGTAGGTTAGTTAATGATGTAAAAAAACATATGATAAAAACTAGTTTATAACACTTCGAAGAACTCATAGATAGACAAATCAAGGAGGGTAGACAGGGCTTCACAAATTTATTGAAGAACATTAGGTGTCGATAGTGGGCCTTATATTAGGATCTTGCGATGGTTCAGTTAGCTATGTGCGAAATGGGAAATTATTTGTCAATTTCATTTGAAATCCGAGATAGTGCTCGCCAAGACTTGTCTCTCTACTGCGTTTCATCATTGTAGTGGATGTAATTATATGATAATATTTCAAAAAACAGATATGACTATAATAACGCTGTAGTCGTCGATATAGATGTTGAAGTTTGAGATATATTTCAAGATATACCATTGCAGAGCCATATGGATTAACAATTAATGAAGAAAAAACCAAATTATTAAAAAGTGATGCATCGCCTGAAACTCCTACTGAAAAGAGGGGTGGGGGGAAATGGATTCATGAACTTGGGTACAAGATATCATCAAATAATATTAATATAGGATAAGAAAGTAGTATCCAGATTGTCTAATTTAATAACTAATAACAATCGATCGGCAGCTTTTTTCAGTAAATCCATCCTTAGATTGACACCAATTTATGACATACACCCAGATAATGATGATTTTTTGAAATAATAAATAGAATATGGTAACTTTGAAGTTCTGATAATCGGCTTAGAATTTACTGGTCCTATAAATAAATATAAACATTTTTAGTTAGGAATAAATGTCTAGTACTTATATACCGCTAACCCTCAGCCATGTTTGTGTGCATTTTTTAAAATTAATCTCCTAGAACGTCAAGAATCTGCCAGTGGGAAATAAGCATTATTATATGATTTCAGTTATATAATATAACAATACTAACATGTAGAAGATCACTTCAATAAGTAATAAGAGAAAGAATTGCTAGTATAAAATATATCAAATTCGGGACTTCATTAAAATTTTGTAATAAAATTTAATTATACCGGATATTTTCACAAACATGAATTTATTTATATTGAAATACTAAGACTATTTTATTGTCGAAATAAAAATACTATATAATAATATTAGAGCATAGCAACGGTAAATATCCATTTTCTAGTATTGACGTAATAGTTGCGTAACTTAGCAGAGATTTGTCCCTAGCAGCCAGTCAGGGAAAGGACCGGGCACCCACCTACATTCATTAACAAATATGAAGCAGGGATTTGCGGACGGTTAAGATATTGGCTCGAGGGGTTGTCGTTTAGTAAACCATGAATAATACAAGCGGTAGCGGAATCACTATCAAATCGAGAAAGGCTGCTTAAACCGTTTGTATAAATAATGAAGGTGCTTTAGTTATCGGCTTCAATTATATACCACGTTCATTTATTCTAAACAATATCTTCCATTGTTAAGCTCCATGTTAATATTATAAAGATTTTGTTTCTATCTATTTTTATTATTCTAATTAAGTTGATTTTCCTAAAACAGAGAATATAATGGGTTAAGGAAAAGGTCATTGTTCTTCATGTTTTTCAAAGCGAATTGATTCATATATATCCCAAACACTAATTAATAGAGTCCACTAAAATCATAAATTCTTGCTAGCTGCTTGGTTGAAAATAGCACATACGTACTTATTTCTGCTTCATACATATATTTTTTATGTATATTTTTATTACATATTCTAAGCAATTACAAACATATCCATACTTATAAATCTTACACCATTCCACACTCTATTCCACATCTATCGTTGCTATTTGATTGAAACCTACATTATATATTTTATCTTAATGCGTTACATTAAATTTCGTGAAAAAATATTAACCCTGACTTGCAAATGTCACCAAATCATCCAGCGAACTCAGTAGATATTCAATTGTTACATTAGCCTGCCCCTTTAGTGCACTTATTTTCAATAAAATATGATTCAATAGCCATATCTATGTTACTCCATACATTTTGCCGGATGCATTATTCTAATTCATTACTAATATAATAGTAAAAGCAGCTTCTTGTTACAGCTACTTCTTGTTAGTTACAAGGAATTAGCTTCAACTTATACTACCACTTATAATCCGAATAATTTTTGCTCAGGCATTTGCTGAGTTCCAGCAAATGTTCCAGTCCAGCTTTTGTTGAATCCTTTTTTTAGGTTCATCTAAAAGAGGTAATAGTTTATTTTAGGGATTTGATACATTTAAAGAAATTCAGTGGCCTTTAAAGAATACCTAAAAATATTTCTTGGACATCCTGACCTATTCGATTAGTTCGATTCGAAAAAATGCTTCTAAGACTTAACACTTCTGTTATGCCTAATTAATATTATGGTTAAATTAATATCTGTTTTATTTATTCTATGGTTGACGTCCATATGTGTCTCTATAAGGTCTGTATTTTTTAAAGCTTACCTTCAATGATTGAATTCCTGAAAGCAACAGCAAACTCTTTTTTACATATAATAAATATACACAACTGCCCGAAATATGTGTCCATTCTTATAATACTGCATTACTTCCTATTATCAGTAATATTAAAGATAAATTATTTTTTGTCTTATTGAGTTTGTACGTACGTACGAAGAAACATTCTAAAATACCAAATAAAGGAAATATTTTTTTGCATTTACTGTATAAACATAACCATACTTTAATTTCTCGCAAATCTGTGAAATCGTGTTACTGCGAAATGCGTATGCACAAACTTAGCCTATAAAATATGGCAAGACTTTATGATTTTAGGTCTATAATGACTAACAAATCTAAATGGTCTAAAACCATCACTAAGCTTCTGATATTTCTGGAATCAAATGGTTTTCAAAAATCTCTCTTGAGGCCAGCTTTACACTGGTAAGGTGATTTCGTAAGGTGTTTTGTAGTGCATAAAACATTAAAAATGCCTAACTAATATTACTCAACTAAAGATGTAAATGATCTTGCGTTGTCGTGATATAAGACAATACCTTTGCTACTAATTGGCTCTATTCGTTTTCCTTAATTCTCTGTTTCAACCGAATTAGATTGTTAATGAAAATCGAGTAGCCTATGATGAACAGTTTCTTACCAATCTTACCGAACACTCAGCCTCACTAGTTCCAGACAATGCCCATCATTACCATAAACACTCCACAATTTTCCATAACAATTCATTGTTTTTTGTTTTATTAAAGCCGTTTTTGTATCCCACTTTTTGTTTTATTTTTGATTTTGTTACGCATTTTCTGTGGCTGAAATTTTTAATTTCAGAATTATCAGTGCTCAAGGTCTCTCAGATCCGCTGACAGTAAAATGATATTTAATTATTAAAAAAATCTTGTTCATATTTTGGAAGTATAGCTAATATAGATAGATATATAAGTATAGATAGATTAAACTTGGATCTAAATATCACCATGATTCTGAATCAAAACAATATAACATCCACCTAGTTAGACTTCTTCACCAGAGTTAGTTTATTGTAATTATTGGTTGTTCTAACATCTCAAAAAAAACGTATGTATGGAAAATTATCTTCACTACAGTCGTGGAAGAATATTGCAATATTCTTCCACATTGTCATCTCAGAAACCAGTCTATATCAGGCAATATCAATGATAAAACTGTGTGTTTTTTTCGAACGACAAAACTTATTGATTTATTATATAGCAATGTGAGAAGCAATTAAAGAAATCTGAATAAATTAGAGGGTAAACCTGGGTGTCGATTTATTTTATTTTATTATTCCAATCTTTAAATACTCTTAAATATATAGGCGTTTAATGAAATTCTTTAATTGTAATTACTCCTTTTAAATAATTTAGAAATTTCCATTTTATATCACTTTATTATTGGGTGATAGCATGTATTTTAATCCGCGATATCTATTAGTGAAAATATTTAAAAAAAAGTATCAATGTAACAATGTTTAGGTAACGTACGCTAAACAATAAATAGTAAATAATACTCTTCCATATAGTGTTATACTAAATGCTAATCATGGAATACTCGCGTTTTCGACATTCATCATTCTTGTTAACTGATTTGAAGAAATCTATCACCAAAGCCTATCAGAAACTTTTAGAAATATATGGTGATGCTTCTCCGTCATATCTCTATTGTGGTTTTGATTTCAGCAAATCAAAAGTGGAGATTTTGATGTCAATAAAAAAATGCTCTGAAGGACCAAAAGAGCTCTAAAATGATGAATTTTTAGAACGATAATACAATATATTAATTAAGCCGTTATATCTGTTTCTTAGTAATAAAATATTCTCACTAATTGATTAAGATTGCAAAAATATTGACAGAAATTAAAAATTAAAATACTTTTTAAGAATTTATTTCCTGATTTTATATATTATATTACTGGCAAAAGAATATCCGCAGGCCGTTCAAATTTGAAAATTATCTTATTTCATTTCTTCACTTTTAACTCGAGCGCTTTCAAAGAAAAGTAACGTTAAATATTAATAAAGCCCCTGGTGCGTTTTGATTTATTTTCTTATCCGAAAAGAAAAAGAGATTACGTTACCCGAAAGAGCTACAATTTCTGTTCGAAGCCTTTTTACAAAATTGTCCTTGACTATACTTTTTTAATTTAGACGAATGACTCAGCAAGGCTGAAGTTCGGCTTTAATTTCAATAGTTGTTTGGGGTTGGAGAGGATATTCCAATAAAAACTTTAGGCGGCGCTTGCTCGGAATTATTATTAAAAGGAAATATGTTACTCGACGTTTTTATATTGAAAATTTTATCGAGAACCTTTTCGTCTTGGCTGTTTTATCTTGAACTGCAATACATATCAAATTTAACTATATAAACGTCATACTCTTATTTGTTCAGACAAATGTTTGTTTCTCTATTATTGGAATAAAAATTAATTTCTATAAATATGTCTAATAATATTAAATGCATAAATTTTGTATATATTTTAGTATATATAAGACACAGCGATAACGTGGACGAAAGTCTACCGTTAAGGATATTTTAAATCTAAAAATCGATGTCAGGATTTTATATTAAATATATTCATTCTAAATAAATTTTTTTAATATCATTGATTATTTACCTATTCTTTAACCTTTTAACAATTGTGAGAATTATCCCATCTTATGTTCGAAAAATGCGTAAAATGTAGGGTTTATTATAACAAAAATTTGAAGGGCGAGCCCCAATATACTGCTGATCACATCTTTCAGTATAATAGTAAGTCGCTGATCCAACAGGATATATTATAATTGCACTAATATTATCTGTGAGTGTTTCGCGTGCCTTGGTTGGTCAGTTTGCCTTTGATTACCTTCTTAAAAGGAATGTTTTACCCAATTTTCCAGCGTATTCCAAGTATTTCACAGTCGTTCACCCTGAATTGCAAATTCCAATAAACTATGTTAGCTCACAGCAACTTCAGTCCTTCTGAATTGTGATACTTTTAACAAAAATTCACGGACTAGGGAAGTTTTTCAAAACATGTATGTTTCCTAATTGTAATAGTTTATGTGTAGCGGTATTACAGCTCCTTAAATCTGTTAACTTGAACTTGAACTCGCCAGTCCAACCTCAACCTCTCTCAGCCTAATTTCTGAACAGCCTTATAATCTCCATGGTAGGTCGGACTACCGCACCAGTTATAAAGTATGTAGGGTACACATAAATATATTTGTATACAATCTAAGAAGTAACTATGCATATAAGATATTGATATTGATTTTTCGTATGATTGATAACTCTTCATCATTTTCAATGTAAATTTCTTTTTTTTCTTTGAAATTGGAATTAGAACTGTTATATTTATTGGTCGTGAGATAATTGAATCGTGAAAATCATTATTGCCATTCAGATATCGTAAGGGATATTTAGTTGTCAAATATCCAATTACAGATATAATGAAACTATATTTTTAGATACCCTATTATTTCAAACGTTTTTTTAAATCTAGTGATTGGCAGACGGTATCGTTTGCAGTGAATACTTTTTTTCCGCTATTTCCAGTTCGTCGAGGCAGTGCTAATAAGATATTAGCTAAAGTTGCATGATTTTATCTTAACATCATTTTGCTCAAAATGTGTTACTGCAGATAATTGAAATACGATTCAATGAGGAACAATAAACTAGGATGAAGCATATAAGATAATTACACTGTATTTTTATTACATTATTCCTAAATAATGATGGTTAAAAAAACCAGACAACCCCTTAATGTTTTCAATGACATGTGGAACTGTGCTTTTGATACAAATTATTGTTCTTGACGCATTCAAATGACACAGGATCATTCATCAACTCGCCATGAAAATTATAGCCAGATAAATTTAGAAACACTAACCAGCTAAAATTTTCATTAAAGAAGAATTCTAAATACGAGGGTGGTTTAAATATGATCGAGACAAACACTTTGGACACGTTTATTTAGTATTGAAAACATTTACAAACATTTTCAAATTTTCTAGGTAATTCCCTTCACTAATTACGCATTTTGTCCAACTTTATGGAAGTGTTTTGGTGCTGGTATCGAAGAATTCCTTGGGCAACTCGGACAGCCATGTGCGCACGAGCTCCTCTACCTCGTCGTCGGTGTATTCCGTTCTTACGTCCTTTGACCTCCGAGGGATCCTTTCAGTGGTCCAAACATGTGGTAGTTGTAGGGTGATGAATTCAGACTGTAGGGGGTGTGTTCCTGTACCTCCCACCCTAATTTAGATTTGATTGCGCGCGTTATCCTGGAGAAGAATCACGCTTCGTGCTGAAAAGCTCCTCCGTTTCGGGCGATAAGCGTGTTTCACGTGTGTTTTCAGAAAGTTAAAGTAGTACGCAGAATTAATAGTACATTCGGTTCGCAGTAAATCGACGTCCAGCACGCCCCGCCGGTGCCAGAATACTGTACACAGAACCTTACACGTGGACCTGGTTGTCTTCGCTTT
The DNA here is from genome assembly GCF_030347505.1 of Rhynchophorus ferrugineus. Classification (NCBI taxonomy): domain Eukaryota; kingdom Metazoa; phylum Arthropoda; class Insecta; order Coleoptera; family Curculionidae; genus Rhynchophorus; species Rhynchophorus ferrugineus. The sequence goes on from NW_027472580.1 coordinate 53,088,904, forward strand.
AACTGGCGCTCCTTCCTTCCTCTTCCTCCACTTAGAAAACATCTTGCTTTTGGGAGTGTAAGAGTGTACCCATGTCTCGTCTGTAGTGAAGATTCGCGTTAAAAAACCTTCCCCCTCCGCCACGTATCGCGTTAGCAAGCAGCGACAAACTTTCAACCGCGTAAATTTTTGCTCAAAGTTCACGAGTTTAGGAACCCATCGCACACTTATTTTGCGATATTGAAGGTGTTCGCGGATGATAGACTCTACCCTATCAATATTAATGCCGAGTTCGGTCGAAATGTCTCGAACATTCAACCTACGGCCCTTCGAAATGAGCCGTTCTACGCGGCGAATGTTGTCTGGTGTGATGCTGGTTTGCGGTCGACCATCATGCGGCTCATTTTCGACGGTTTCTCGGCCATCCTTGAATGCTTTCGCCCATTTAAAAATGGCAGCTCTACTCAGGCATTCACTACCGAACTGACTTCGCAAACTGGGAAAAATTTCCGTCTTTTTAACGCATTCCCACACTAAAAAACGAATGACAATACGTTGCGCTACGGCGGTCGGCACTTGACGTTCACTAATAGTCGTAGAACGTGCGTGAGACATGCGTTCCCAACGAAAACTATGTCACACTGTTCGTAAGGGACCCAGCTATCACGTACTCAAGCCACGACCTTCAAAACATACATGCGTGCCTTCTACAGCGTTTGTCTTCATCATATTTGAACCACCCTCGTAAGTCAGACATAATTGGCTATTATTTGCACATACTTAAGTAAGTAGTAATACATTTACGTCGTTTCTACTTTTGAATTTCTTTTTTCCGACATTTCTAAAGTTCGTAAATAAAATTGTAGCAGATGCCCAAAATTATTTTATGAAAGTAAGATTAATCAAAATGCATATGTTAAGACAAATTGAGCAATTTGCATTTTATATGTTTTTATTGTGAAATTAGTAGAGAGTAAAGTAGCTAGCCAGTGAAATTATTTATCTTATTATAATATATGTACTAATCTAGCTAGAATATATATTACTATTTTATATTTCGTTCCTTTATTTATTCTTTTGTATGATATTCATTTGTTTTTTATATTTTTAATTAATTTCCTTAAATCACTTATTCAGTTGCTGCGTTTTTATATTGATTCATTTCAAAGAGTTGGCGTGATTTGCAAAGATGATATATCGTATAAACGTGATGTATGAGCTGGTGCTTTCTATTACTGTCTATTTAGTCTACTACTGTCGCCTTTCATTAAACCCATTTTCAAAATTCCATCAATCATTCTATCCGTACGATACTATCTCGTAGGTAATAATAACAGAGTTTTCCTTTTCTGTGTTCTCTTTAATGCAACTTTATGCAATTTATTTATTACTATTTCCTATATTACATTATACATTACCGGTCATGTAAGTATAATAATATAAGAGCACAATATTTCAGAAATAAATTAAATAATATGGCTACTAAGTTTGATACAGGAAGAAAATTTATGTAAGTACCTTCCTTTTTAAAATTACAACTTAATATCTGTGTATTTATAATATATAAGTATGGATACCATTTGTTGTATAAACATGACGCAGGATTCTAGTGCCATAATATTGCATTACATATGATAAACATCTACTTTTATTAACGTTCTCGATTAACCACGAAATAACTTATTTATTTTGTAAAATATAAACTATTAAAATATACATTATGCCTAATATTTAACGTTATTTAATCCACCTTTATGTAATATATATAGTAATATAGGGTATAGAATTTTACTCACGTCAAACTCTTAAAATTTTATTTATTAAAGTTTTGAAGAAATTACCTATCAATTATATCTGCATTTTGTCTCCCTCATTGTTCATTAATTCACTCGTCAAAATTTTCAAACATGTCAAAATTCCATAACAATTTGGTGTTTATTTTTAAAATAATGGCTGTTCAGTAAAGCCAAACAATGGATAAAAAGGAGATTAGTCTATTATAAAAATTGTATATTTTGTATATAAAATATTTTGTCACCTAGTGCACGGTCCAAATATGCTCACAGTGGTTACAGGCAGGCTCAAATAAAACAGTGTTTACCTATATTGACGGCTGTTTCAAAATACAGATCATTCTACTATTTATAACATTAGAGGAGGGCTGAATTAAAAGTGTTATTCTTGAAGAAGAATACTTAATAAATAAAGTTAAATTTGCTTAAATATTGTAGTTTCATTAGTTAGGCTCGATTTTTAAGTGATAATTTGTCCTTTTAATATGGCTGGCAAACGAATAGATATCAATTACTTATTAAACATCATAAATAATTATATATTATCCTTCTACCTGATATACATGTTTGGAAATTTTTTTTATATTAATAGATATGAACTGTTACTCTAAGCTTATCATAACAAATTCCCAAACACGCTAATGGTACTTTGAATTTGTTATTTTAATCGAAACAATCTTTGGACTTTTATTTCGGATAGAGTAGTTTACCGACTAAATGTGCTTTAATTAACCATGGACCTAACGGTTACCTAACGTTAAAGGATCTTTTCTTGATTATGAGAAAGTTAATATATTTAGCTAAATTGAGCATAAGTTTAAAGAAGAACAGCCACAATATTTGCTAGAGATGTCGTGTCGACTGCGACTGTTTTTTGGGGAATGATGCTAACTAATATCTAGCTTATCATGAACAGTTAATGCGATCTATTTAGGTAATAAAAGAAAGACTCGGAATTTTCCTTTTATTGTTAGAAATTCTTAATTTTAAGTTTCCTTCTAACCAACTAGGATTTACCTGGACCGATTAATGTAAGCTCCGAACCACGTTCCTCGGCATTAAGACAACCGACTGGTGAATAATCAACTTGGAGATCCTCCTAGAAGATATCCAGTCTTACCCAGTCTTGTTATTAGTGTGACTGGTATTACTTTCCATGTCGGAATTCACGCCCTATCATTGTAAATAATTACAATTATAAAAATCACAAACATGCATTTACAACGATGTTGTAGCAAGATTCGAACCAGCGACTGTCATTAACTATAAAACCCGTGGAAACAGTAGGAGGTCCATCCTATCGCCTTGACAACTGCGCCAACCAAGCCTGCAGATCCATATCTTGTGAGAACCATGTGGCTCATTTCAACCGATACATTTCAAAAGTTCTACAGTATGAGAATTATCATTTTACTAGAAAATTTGCAATATGTTTACAAACTAATTACCAATTAAAATGGCATATCATTCATATATCATTTGTAAGTATTATAAATTTATATGATTCAATTCCGTTTAGTTATATATATAAATTCACTTTCAAGAGAATTAAAAAGATTAAATTACTCTTTGCCCAACCCATTATATACTTATACGCGTTATGATTTATGTCTCGTTCCTTGAAGAAACTAACGATCCTATTTTGAGGCTTGCCATTCGATTCCCAGGCACTTCTGAAATGTCCTTTCGACTTCCGACTGTTTCACCCATCAAACGGGCTTCCGACACGATTGAACATAAATCATTCCGCGGCATTTTTAACTTGGACGAACGACTCGACAATGCCGCATTTCAGTTCCAATTCGAACTGATTTGATACTTGAGATAGTCCGAAAGGTTTCTCGTTCAAATATTGGATGGTGTAAAAAGTTTTAGTGCATCGTTCTGGAGGTCCGAATAAGAGTCTTTTAACAGTGAGTTTGCAAATCTTAGTTTTCGATAATATATTTCCAGCGCATTTTGAAAATATAAAATGTATTGATATTTTAAGGAATATAATATAAAGATTTATGGAAAGTAATATTTTTTTATATAAACGTATATGGGGATCTATTACGACTAGTTCGCACTCTCAAGGAAATTTTGTCGTAATAATATCATCCATATGCAGGTCGAAGGTTTCAAGCAAAGACCAACAGTCAAAAACTTAAACAGTGTTTAACATTAATACATATACTTTAAACTGCTTAATATTTTCAAGCATAATTTAACTTATCTATAATAGTTCGAAGGATTTTTTATACTTGAATCTATTTGATATCTACTCATGTACAGTAATTATAACATTTCTTCCTTCTGTTCCAAAATATCATTTTATATTAGGCCTATAAATTGGTTTTAAAGATCTTTATTCATTTCTAGCTTTATTAACTATAAAACCCAGAGCAACAGTAGGAGGACCGTCCTATCGCCTTGACAACTGCGCCGACCAAGCCGGCAGACTCATGTTTTGTGAAAACCATGTGGGCCAGTTTAACCGATACATTTCAAAAGTTCTACAGTATGAGAATTATTATTTTACTAGAAAATTTGCAATATGTTAACAAACCAATTACCAATTAAAACGGCATATCAATCATATATCATTGGTAACTGTTTTAAATTTATATGAGTCAATTCCATTTATTTATATATAAATTCACTTTCAAGAACATTAAAAAAATGAAATTACTCTTTGCCCAACCCATTATATACTTATACGGGTTATGATTTATGTCTCGTCCTTTGAAGAAACTAACGATCCCATTTTGAGGTTTGCTATTCGATTCCCAGACACTTCTGAAATGTCCTTTCGACTTCCGACTGTTTCCCCCATCAAACGGGCTTCCGACACGATTGAACATAAATCTTTCCTCGGCATTTTTAACTTGGACGAACGACTCGACAATGCCGCATTTCAGTTCCAATTCGAACTGATTTGATACTTGAGATAGTCCGAAAGGTTTCGCGTTCAAATATTGGATGGTGTAAAATGTTTTAGTGCATCGTTATGGAGGCCCGAATAAGAGTCCTTTAACAGTGAGTTTGCAAATCTTAGTTTGCGATAATACATTTCCAGCGTCATTTTAAAAATGTAAAATGTATTTACATCTTAAGGAATATGATATAAATATTTACGGAAGGTAATAATAGGTTGTGCAATCTTATTTTTGACTCAAATTCGATCTCTATTTATTCGATTCGAAAATCTATTATGACTAGTTTCCACTATTAAGAACATTTTGTCTTAATAATATCATCTAAATACAGTTCTAAGATTTCAAACCAAGTACCAACAATCAAAAACTTAGATTAGTATTTAAGACTTATGTCTAAAATATGTTTATAACTTGTTAATTTTTTCAAGCATAATTTAACTTGTCTACATCGAAGGATTTTTGCTACTTGAATCTCTTTATCCTATTAGGCCTATAAATTTGCTTTAAAGATTTTTATTCATTTCTAGCTTTATTGTCAAAATCAGTAAATTATACTCTATTCAAAGTATTATTCATCCATAAGCACTACTTTTCCCATTTCTTCGACGATTTACGGGTCTTGGAAGAAAGATATATATTTTGAGACTATCCACGAATTGACCCAATTTCTGGTATCTTTATGGAAATGAAGCGCCGCTCAAACAGTTCACAACTCATATGTCCAATCAAGTACTAATCAGAAAGAACAAGGTCTGGATAATACAGCGAGTGTTGTAACACTTTCCATTTTCATGTTTTCTAGTATTTTTTCACCGGTTTTGCTGTATATGGCCGAGCATTGTCATGCTGAAGAACACCTTTAATGTGTCTTTTCTCGTATTCCGGCCGTTGGTCGTACAGTGCTCGGCTAAAACATCAATTGTAGTCGTTGCGATCATCTTTGATGGTTTCATTAGTTTCCAGCTGCTCAAGTATGCCATATCAAGTTGATCCCACTAAATTAAGAGTATCAGCTTGCAGCCATGGATATTCGGTTTTGTCATTCATGTTGAAGCATGACCAGATGATCTTCATGTCTTTCAATGACTCTTGGCTTTAATTCCTGCGACATAAACTATACAAGCTTTTGAATTATTTAAATGTTCTTCAAGCCCCCGGAAATGCTTCCTTGTGTTACTTCCAACCATTCTGCATATTTTTCTTGCATTCTACACGATTTATAAACGAGCCATGCCTTCAAATCCTCATCTTCAATTTTTTTATGTCAGAACGCTCTTTGTTTTCTCTATCAATATCACTACTTTTATAACGTCGAAACCAGTATTTGCATATTGAAATGGATGGAGCTTGGTTGCTATACATCTCATAGAACATTTGATAAGATTCTAAATGATTGCAAATCTTTTAAAATCTAATATACCATGGATCGTTGAAATACTTCGAAACATTTTGTTGTCTGTCTGTATTATATTAACAATGGATTTATTTGTATATCCCCACAGCATGCCGTTCTATATTGATTTATATTATGATATGTTTGCTATGTTCCTTAATACGTTCACTGTATTTTTTATGTTATGTTATGTGTATTGGGGCTAATGCTGTTTTGTACTATTATTTTAAAAAGCAAAGTCTGCCATCAACAAACATTCATGCAGTTTACCTGGACCTACCAACCTAAATATTTTACGATCTAAACCATATAAACCATGTAGAAATTTGCACAAGTGAATCATATTTTTAAACTAAATACTGTAGAACGTGTTGAACAAATCAGTAAACTTAAAGTGTGACCGCTCTCTCAAAATGGGCTGAAAAGGTGGCATGATTCAATTCATCAGAAAATGTATTTAAAAAATAATAGCAGATATTACTAACATAGCAAGTACATGATATCTCTTAAAACTCTCCCCTTAGTGCTGCTCTGATTTCTCTTAACTTGATATATACCCTCTCAGGTCTTAATCCGAATAATGGAATGTTACATTTGGATTTTAATAGATGTGAGTCAAAAATAAAGTGTAAAAATAGATTATTAATTATAAACTTTAAAACATTACATTATATATTTTTAAAAAAAAACTTTCATTATTTATACAAGATTACAAGATTACATATGTTACACTACATCATACATTACATTACATTACGTATAAGATCACAATATTGATAAATATAATTTTAAGGCAGTAAAATACCAAAATTTGCTATAAGATACTCTTAAACATAAAATATTATATCTTTTAGCCTTTCCACACGCATTATCTATTTTAATATTTCTAGTTATTTGAATCGTATCTCTTACTTTAGCAAACTTAATTAGCTATTTCATTCACATATCATATGGCTTTGATAAAAATATGAATAGGATAGTTTCCTTTCATATTCGGGATTATAGTAAACTGATTTTGTCCATCTAGTACTTTCTACTCTTGAAATTTCTATCGCGAAACCGTATAAAATCGTATAAAATTTTTGATATAGAAAACGCGCAGATATCTGCCAGATGTAATGAGTGATGTGTAGAGAATTAGACGAACGAAACAGACGATAGTCGCAAAATAGTGGAAACAGTCGATAGACAAAATACTAGTGACGGAAAATGGTAATTATTGTAGTAATTACTATTTTCAGTCAAACGTACGGTTTGACTGTTTTGATCAATTCGTGATATCAGACGAAGATGTATTAACCCTTTTCTTTATAAATTGCGACTTAATATTTTCCAACGATAGAATAAGCGACACGGAGATGTACTACCTTACTCTTTACGTACTAACTTTAAAAAAGAAAAGGAAAAAATAATTACTGAATACTATTAACATGAAATAAATTATTTAATTTTAAACGAAGTAGAATTACTGAACATCTTTATTAGATACGCTTAGTACAATCTTAATTATTATTATTACAATTAATTTATTACTACTTTTCCTATGTGCTTGGATTAATTAACAAGCAAGACGAGTACGAGAAAATACATCAGTATGTATTCCTCAATTATAAAATTATAATTATTTATTACTTATTAACTTATAGCTATAGTTTACACTAATAATACACACTAAATGTTCACACAAGTTCGTATGGTTTTGTTCGTTTCAGTCTCCTGACATCCTATGCGCCGTCCAGCAGTTGTATTGCTTCCACGTTAGAATGAATTAGTAATCTTCTTTCGTCTTTCAAGGCGAAATCCTGCACAACTTCGCAAATCCATTTGATTTCCAGGTCATCGTGCAGTTCTTCATTGGTTACATAGCGATAGGCATTGGTAATCAAATAATCATAAATACTAAATAAATATTCAACATATACTTAATCATAGGAGAAAAACTAATTCATGGCATAATTAGAAATGATCGCACAATAATTACTAAAGCTTTCTTAAATAAAGTAAATGCTTTTTTTAATATTGATCAGAAATATTTGATTATTGTAATTTATTATTGCCATAAAAACAGGCTAGGACAACTATGCCAGGTTGAAACAAGTTGAACCAAAACTAGTAACTAAACGTACACGACTGAAACAATCGATAGTAAATAGTAATAAAATCAGTCGAACCAAAAATAGCAACTGAAACAGTCGATAGTAAAAAGTTGGCAATTACTAAACAGTCGATAGTCGATTTCAGTCAATAGTTCCCAACACTATAATTAAGGATTTCGTTGTATTAAAGTAGCCTTGGGACGTAAATAACTTTTGTGTAGCCAAATGGTAAATCGCCATTTCTTGCTGTTAAGATAAAATAATTTTCAAGTAAATGAAATGTTTTTATGTTAAACCCTGCATATTTTATAATTGGCGCAATCCGTAAGATTTCGTTGGAACCATAAGGCTGTTCTCTTTTGAATTCATTCTGTTAACTGGAATCAACTTAATTATCAAGAAAAGAAACATATTTTCAAGGAAAGAAAACAGATTGACAATAGATGGGTAAGACCTCTGAACTTACTTGAAGCATTCTTTAACATATTGTAATAGTGCTCAGACAAGGTATTATTATCATTATTATTACGAACGATACTCACAAATAGTTTAAGTAAAACTATAAGCGGTTCAGACGACACAATAATAACGTACATCCCTTTGTAGGCTTCTTCAGGAGGAATATCGCAAAATAGTTAGACATTAACAACACAATATATAGTTAACAAGAAAGAAGAAGGATTTTGAGAAGGTATATAAATGAGTTACATTTGCATCGCGTAGTTAGAGAATGCGGCAGGAATTTCGGTCAATAATATGTTTTAATTATATTTAATTTAATGAAATTATTGTTATATTCTTATAGAATGATATAGAAATATTAAAATATCAAAATTCACGGAAACTCTCTTGAGCAACCATAATTTAAAATATGGGTAATCTAGTGTATTTGCTAATTTCGCTTTCGATCACAGAGTTTTGATTTTAGTGAATTTTGTATAACTATAGATTCTAATTATGATTCTGAACTACAGACTGTTGACTAATCTGACACTTATATAGAAATATACAAATACAAGGTTTATATGTGTATATATTATATTTATTAATATATTATTAAAAAGAATGTAAATTAACTTGTATTTTAATTACAAATATTAATTAAAAATAAAGCTAAATGGCCCAGAATTTAATCATTCATTGATAACTAGTAACTCTAAAGATATAACTTGATTGTTATAAAATAATTTTAACTTTGTCTATATCTCTCCCTTAACTAGCCGTGCCTTATTAGATTCAATGGGGTAGAAAGCAATAGTTTAGTCGGAGAGATCGTTTAAACCATTTCTAAAGGCTAGATACCAACCGTAATGGTAATGGATGCGCCTCACTGGAGAAATTAACATGCAGTTTGCGTCCAGCAACGATAAGGAAATATTAATAGGAGTGCCGAGTTTGGTGGGTCCTACTCTATAACAGTTTTATTTTCTTTTCCATTATTAATAGACCGCAATATAAACGCTGAACAACAGCAAACAGATCCATCAATGTTTCAACGTTAATCGCATGAATATTATCTGGCTTAGAAATATAAATCACTATCATCTCTTAATATATGGTAATATCCGGGTTGTGGTTTATTGTTTAAAGTTCGTTCATTATTTGGTAGTTTTTCTATTAACATTAACATCTAACATTTGTTTTGCTGTGTAAAATATAACTTTAGTTTAGGATTTTTATTTTCAATAAATCAATATTACCAATCAGTATTATTAGATGATAATGTTTAGCGGCTATCGATAGAAAATATTCTGAATAAAATGCATTGCCGCAATTTTTCACAATAAAACCTTTTACAAAACCTTTAAAACTAATTTGTAGGCCTTAAGAAGTATTGTTGGAGTGACTTAAATACGGGGGTGATCCGATTAGAACTTAACCTACACAATAAAAACTAAAACTTCGGATAAGCGACTGTTTTCTCAAAATTCCCCAGTCTCCTTTTACATTCCCCTTTTAGGTCAATACACTTGACATAGTGATGCTCTAACTTCTTTTATCCGTCTGAAAAATACGTTTCCTTTAAGCCTGCAAAGTGGGCCTCCGTGGCGGCGATGATGTCCTCATTCGGCTCAAATTTCTGCCCGGCGAGTGACTTTTTCAAATTCGAAAACAAAAATAAGTCGTTCGGGGTCAAAGCTGGAGAATACGGTGGAAATTTGACCGTGGTGAGTGTGGAGGTGTGTGCCGGTGTGTTTTTATTGTAGAAGAGCACTTTTATCTTCGAAATGATGCGGTTTTGCCTGCAATTCAGCGTAGTACAGCGCTATGACTGCTTTACCCTCCTCTAGGTAGTCGATGTAGATCACACCTTGTGAATCCCATAATCCGTTAGCCATCACCATTCCAGCCTATAATACAGTCTTCGCCTTCTTCTACGTTCGCTGGGTAAAATTCACTGTTTCAACTATTCCTTGGTCTCTAGTATGTACGAGTGGATCTATATTTCAGATTTTATGGCGAAAAACTGAAAGAAAAATATGACCAATTATGATAACGCTAAATACAAATATAACAAGAATAGAAATGCTATAAAAATCTTTTAAGAAATCACCTAATAAATCATTGTTGAATTAGATGATATAAAATAATACTAATGATAATAAAAATACTCCTAAGATAAAATATTTTATTATTTATTCAACGCTAGTTTAGTTTTGTACTATTGCTTTATTTGTTAGAAAAGCAATATTTGTTGTCCTGATATTCAAGAATATTTGATAGGGGTGATATTGAAGTATTATAATTTTACTACACATGAAACTTTTGTAGAGTCAAAGCTAGAATCGAATCTGGTAATAATCTAGTAATCTTTTTGTTCGAGCTTTTTATTTCTTATCTATAGACTTCGCTTGATTATGTTAATTTTCATAAACTATATTACAATATTTCACTAATTTAACTAATACGTGTATGTTTTAATCGCTAGCAAATGCTCATAGTAGCTTTGTAAAATCATTAAATAATGATCAGTAACACTTTATCGATTTAAATGGGCCTTAAAGACGAAGGAAATACACGTATGAAATTATAGGGTAATAATATTGTATTATGAAATATAAAATATAACTTTGAAACTAATAATTTCCAATCATATCCCTCTAAAATTGTTTAATAATTTAGACATAATGTGTAATATTAGGAGCAATAAGGCGGAATAATAGTAACTTAATTGAAGAGATTGTTATAGTTCACTGGATAATAGATTTAAAGATATTAACATATAGTTTAGAATTAAGCTCCAAGCGAAATTATTTTTAAAAATAATTGGCAGTAGATATAAGGCATAGGTAGACCCAAAAATTTTTTTTTGTTAAAGAAAGTTGGTAAAGAAAGTCGAATCCACCGGTCCATATGAGCTTTTTGTTCTTTAAGATCATGTTTGTCAAATAACCTGTAAAAATATGTAAATATAATGTAAAAGACTCCTAAAAGAGGCTTTACTATTCAAAACATTTAATTTCTTAATTCATAAATTAAATTCATTCATAAAATAAAAAAATTAATTTTCAAACAACAAACAATTTAATTTATCCCTTTTTTTTAATAATCGCAACTATGGTCTTAGTATTAATTCATATAAAGTGATAATTATTTAGATACTTTGCAGTTTTTTTTGTTCGCTGAGGCAGATCATTACATTTAAAACAGATCTCTTTCTTCAGTCACACTGTTTCTTTAATTATCATGAAAGAAAGATGAGGTTAGCGGTTATTCCCAAGAAAGGTGCAAAATCATCTCCATTTGACTACAGACCCATCAGCCTTCTTAGTGTCATTTCGAAGCTCGCCGAGATGGCAATACTCTACGCTCTCAACTCTTTCACAAAGGACAACAACATCATTCCTGATGAACAATTCGGCTTTCGCGCTCACCACTCATCCGTCCATCAGGCTACCCGTCTGGCCGCACACATCCATCATGCTCTTGACCAACGTCTGATCTGGCACGACCATTTGATCGCAAAATGCGTTGCACTTCCCATCTCCATCGAATGCTTACTTTACCAACATGTTAATTCGGTCCGAACTCCTTTACGGATCTAATATCTACTTCAAGTTTGTTACACCCAACCAGGTCAAACGGCTTCAAGTTTTCCAAAATAAGCTCCTCAGGAGAATCTTAAACACTCCATAGTTTCTCAGAAATAATCAAATCCATAGGGAAACTGACACTTCATAAATCAAGCACTTCATATCTCAGTCATTCCATAAACAACTCAGCTCAAGTTCTTCTGAAAACGCGCTTGTTCGCGAGCTGTTTGACATATTGGGGGCTTAGCGCCGCATCATCGCAATCCCCCTTTTTTTATCAGGCTGAAACGACTTCATCCGTCGCTGCAGTCATAACTTTTGCCCCCATTCGACATTATCCAGTTGTGTGTTAACACAAGTTCGCGAATCAATAGAATCGCCAGGTCCTCGTGCCCAATAACGGCTGCCCGATATCTCCATAGCGGGCTCCATATCCCTAAATTTAAAGCAGTAGCAGTAGCGATCCACAGGGGCAACTGTGAGGCCGTTTCGGTTTGGTGTATTGGTAAGCCCAGAGGCGGTCTGACATAACCCGGTCCACCGCCTGGCTTTAGGCGAGAAAAAAAAAGAAAGAGGAGGCACACTGCTTGGACTCTGAATTAATACTACAGTCATCAAATGCTCTTGCTATAATATTTTTGCTATTGCTAATATGCTATATAAATGGTATTTTTTATGAACTGAGCTTTTAATAATACCGCTACTCAAAATGCAGTTTTTAATTTTAAAACAGTTACTAAAAAAGTACAGTTCTCATCCTCCACATAACATTATATATTTTTCGTAACTAAGTTTTTTACTTTATATATTAATATATAATATTATACTTATTAATTTAAGAAATTTTTTAAATAAAAAAAACAAAATAAAAAATAAAATGAAATACTAAATTATATTTTAAATAATATTCTACTTATTAATTAGATCCCTAAATATTTTTCAAAGTCTCTTTAATTACAATCAGTTGACTTTGTTTTATTTGTTGTTTGTTCAATTACGTGTTAGCGTCCCATTTTCTTCGTCCCGTCATGACCCCTAAACTACTCCATATACTGGAGCAAATTACGGAAAAGCCCATAGCGCCACCAATTCCTGGAGAACAACACCTGATCCCGCGCCTGAAGCAACGCAAGCTAAGATGGATTGCGTTGTCGATGTGCGTGCTTATTGAACCGTACCGTTCACATTATTAATTTAGCGTCGGTTTAAATCCGTCAGCGGTCAGGATTTAAGCAAGAATGGCTTCGGAATGTAACCAGCGAGGGTCTAAAATTGAATCTAACCAAAATTAGATGATTAAATATCGTATTAATCATTGATAATATTATTTATATATTTTATATATAGTATATAATATTATAAATATAATACGATATATAATACGATATAATAACATACTATTATATTATTCTTTTAAATTAGTTTTAAATGATCCTTTTTTTAATTTTAGGATTTATTGTGAAATATCGGTATAAATTTGATATCGATACAAGCTACCATTTCGCTCCTTTCAGTGAATTTCCGGGTTCCATGAAAGAACGATGGATCTGTTGAGTCTATCCACGAATCGATACATTTTTTAGTATCTTCATAGGAAGTGAAGTGCTGCATAGGCAGGTCACTTATATTTCGGAACAAGTTTTTATTAAAAAAGCAAGGTTTGGACAATATAGCGTGTGAGGTAGTACATCTCAATTTTATATGTTCAAGAATGTCTTTTTAATGGTTTGGCAACATGTGGTCGAGCGTCGACAAGCTGAAGAAAAACATTGTTATGTATTTGCTCATATTCCGGCCATATTTCGCACAATTATTAGCTCAGACGCATCAATTATTGTTGATGGCGATACCCATTGATGGTTTTAGTAGCTTATAGTATACCATACCAAGCTAATCCCACTAAATTTAGAGCTTTAGCTTGGAGACCTAGATATTCGGCTTTGCTATTGATGTTGATGCATGTCCAAATGATCCCCATATTTTTTTCTTGCTTTTAATTATCCTAATTATTACTATTTATTACCAGCAATTATAACATGCAAAAAACTTTCAGATTTTGCCGTTGAGGCAGCGTTTCACTGGGCTTGAATACATACGGCATAAAATATTCAAGCTTTTGGATAATTTCTCAAGTGATTGGAAATGGTTTCTTGTGTTACTACCAACAATTCTGTATATTATTTTTGTATTTTATACGGATCATCATCAAGTAATGCCTTCAAATCCTCGTCTGAATTTTGTTTTGGCTAACCAGAACGATCTTTGTCTTCGGTGTTAAAATCACTACATTGAAACGTTGGACTCAGTGTTCACATGCTTATATCGATGGAGCATGGTTGCCATAAGCTTCACGGAGCATTCGAGTACCTTCAGCTGCCTTTTACTTCAAATTAATATAAAAAGGTAAAACTTCCCGAAAATGCGATTTATTTGGTACAAATTCAGATATTTTCGACAAGTTAAAAAAATAGTTTGAACTTCGAAGAAACTACATAAACTAAAAATTGAAAAGCCCTTCATTGAGGATTCGACATGAAATTGGTTACAAGTTTACCCAATACGATTTGATATATAGAAACAACATCTGTTAGAAATCCGTTAAAATAAATTTATAGGCCGATGCATCGAAAACACCTACCTATAGTGCATTCAAAACAGCAGGGAACCCAAGTGATCTGAATATTTAATAAAATTCTAATATAAATAAAATAATCAAACGGAAATGTTATCTAATATAATTAATTTTAACATTATAGGACATCTAATGCATATATTATCGAAGAACTTAAAACTACAATTAATTATATAGACACAATAGTTTATAAGTTGGAATTTTTTTCCACACTAGTAGAGGTAAAGTTCTAAGCAAGTTTCTTTCATGTAGTGCTATCCCCCTAGGAAGGCCTAATCCACCTAATTAACAATTGTATATTTCAGTAATGTATTTTACTTTCATTAGAGAGCATATTTACCTTTTACGCTTAGTTCTTGTTTCCTTCGATGCCACGTTTCCTTTTAAAGTCATTTGGAAATTACTGTAATTCTCTATAGTTTGTTTTGTTACTACCTGTAAACATCTTTCTTGATAAAACTAGATTTAATACTTGCGTTCTCCTTAATGCATTTGTCATATCTGTAAAACAGTTAGTATTATTTCTCTACTCATATATCTTAACGAAACGTATGTATATTCTCAACAATAACACACATGTACATAAAGTTTTCACACTCTATAATACAATTTCCTACGGTTAAAGTATATTAATTATATAATGATCTTTAGTTGTTTCCTCTTTCATCACTCTGTCTTGGTAATTGTCAGCATTTTGATTATAAACCAACATCCATAAAATTTCGAGCTCATTCAAACCCAAGGTGTTATTGTCAACAGTGCTCCTTTCCATAAATCCAGACCGTTCTGGTTTGAATATCCTTCTTGACCTGAATGACTATTGTAATAACCCCATATTAACTCAACTGGATTAAATATGCAGTGATAGGGAGGAAGACGTAATGCTCTGTGGTCATAACGCTCGGCAATCTGAATATAAATCTAAATACAATTTTTAAAAATGTAAATTACATAAAATTCAATTCAATATTCCATTTATATTTGCCGAGTAATAATTTGAAATAGTTCATTCTTTAACATGGTTTCTTCAAAACTTATTTTATGTATTTTAAGCCGTTCCTTAATTGCAGCCTTTGTTAATGCACTTGCTGGGATCTTCTCCACCAATGTACTATGATATGGTACATTGTCCATAAGAATAACTGATGGTTCCTTAATATCTGATTTTCAAACTACTGCAAATACAAGTTGTAGTTAATTTCTCCGTGGTAGTCGCCCTTGGAGTTAGAGGAAAATACTAAATCTTCACCAGAAATAAAACCGTTCCTGTTTCCAGCATGAAGAACTATATGCCTGCGATGAATTATTAATAAATGTTTTGACTAATAAAACCTAATTGATAGTTATTCCAACGTTTACCTTTCTCCATCAACTTATATTGTCTTTAGACTATCTTTATTATCATCTAACTATGAGTGACCAAATGTACCATTTGAAATATCGATTTTGATTATATATTTCAAAAAATTGTATTCTTTTAAAACCAATGTCTAGAATTTCTATTAAACCCTCTCGAGGGTTATCCTTACACCACTTAAATCCTATATTACCCAATAGTCTATGAAATGATGTTCTACATAGCTGCATATATTTCAGATTTTTATGGATACTTTCGAGACTAACAATTTTCTCTGAAATAATTGTATTTCATTATGTTCTACTGAAAAATACACTTACTGTTTTTAGATATTTCGTATATTAGATCTCTGATATAGCTAATATCAAGCTGATCTTGATTCGTCACCAGTTTCACATAAAGACGATTTCTTTTGCGTGTACTAATATTCAGTGCAGCTGCAATACGCTAAAATTTATTTTCAATAAAAACCGCGGCGATTTAAAATTTATTAAAACAAAGCAAACAAAGCAAAACAAAACAACGTTTGCCAGTTTACAACCCGTAATTATAATATTTTAAAGTAATTTGTAGACCTTTGACAATCAGACGACATTTGCATGCTCGTTCGTTTACATATTTGAACTTGTCAAACAGCATTCCATCTCTTTTTAAATAGAATAAAATGAGAAGGAAAATATTGTCTGGCTGTAAAACCAATTTACAACTTTCGACAGGCCAATATTGATGACCTGAGTTCACTGCTGTTTTGAATAAACTATATATACCTCTAACTATTTAGGATTATTGATTGAATTTTGGTATTTTCTTCTAATTTACAGGCTCAGGAGTGCAACTTTGGATACTGTGCTACGTATCTTTTGAACTGCTATACTTTCCAAATTTGTGGAACCTGATTTAAGGGATGCTTTGAGGAGCTTCGGCGCGATATATTATGCACGACATACCAAGAAATAGTCTTTATTTGAAAAGTTGTTTGATTTCGGTTTATTGCAGATGTGTTTATATCAAATATATTCTCTGAAACAAGAAGATAAAAATAATTATTTTTCAGATCGACGATGCTCAAATCAATAGTAATCACCCCATAATCTGACAGTTACTGTTAAACTAACATTTTAAACACTATGCGTGAAATTTGTTGAATAGGCAACGTGGTGGCGGTGGCAAGACCTAACACACACGCTGGGGCCATCTATCATGGCGCATCAATTAACATTATGATTAGCATCAGCGCTTTGTTGTTTAGACAACTCCATGGTTGAGCTATTGCATTATGCCTAATTAAATCTGATAAGGCGCAACAAACTAAATAGTTTTAAGTGATTAATTTTCATAAATGTGTTTACGTTAGTAGGCCTGAAGTGCTTCCGATTTTTTTTGTTTTGTGATTTTGTTTGACGTGTTTGAATATTTATGCGGTAATAGCGTCATAAACCTGTGATATCTGAACGAAATCTTCCTTTCCTTTGTAGCATTTGATTATACACTTTATTAAATGGAAATGTAACTAATTAAAAAACTACTCTCTGAAATGCTTATGTATATTATTTCTTGAAAAAATAAAGGTTTTCATAAACAACTGACGTTTTAAATGCTACAGTTTTAAATCTGCCCCAAAACGCTACAATAACACATGGGTATGAAGTAAGAGTTTCGCAAACTATAGACAGTTTTTATGTTTAAAATTTTTTGCAACTTTATCTTCAGAATCGTTCCTTGATATCTGACATAACTATTTTTATGGAAATAAGTACTTTATTTACTCCATAATGTTTGAAGTGTATTCTAAACACAATATACAGATGAACAATACTGTCGATTAAAATTGAGTTTAGGTTTTCAATTATTTTCTTAAATATAACTTGAAAAAACGAAATTCGAAAGACTCCAAAAAGTATCTGGGAATTTTCATAAATGTATAGCGAAATATATTTAGTTCTATGGCCTCAGTACAAATTCACAAACACATATTGTGAAAGTACTTCATGAAGCTGTCGTAAGTCGTAATTGCCTTGTGGTCTTACAATACATATTTAAAAAAAAATACTTGGTTATTGAAACAAATCTATAAAATATTATTTTTGCGTAAACATTATAGGGTGCCTTAATACCATACTGGATAAAACTTCCTTTTCCACAGTCTTGTCAAAAGCTTTTAAAAAATCAAACCTACATGTATTACCAAATGTGCATAACTTTTGGATTTTGGACTAATGTTGTAATTGAAATCAGTTATGCGGAAGTAACTCTTTTGTAATCCTGCAACTACATGTTTTATATTTAATTTTTTAGTAGGTTTGCCATTGATACCATAATTTTGATATGTCGTAACAATTTTGTTATAAATGCAATACATATCAAGTAAGATATATTTATCATTAAGTACACCTCCGGTATTACGAGTCCGCGCTTCTTAATTCTCTTGCTAAGTATATTACTCATAGTATTCTGTACTTCACTTTCACATGTTTCATGGCTGCTATGTCTGGAATTATAACCATATGATGCTTGGGAAGATCTAAGGAGAAACAAACACAGTAGTAATGAAGAATTTATTTATTAATAAAGATAAAATATATATTTTTGTCGAAATTTTAATTATAAATTATATCTTAGCGTAGATCATACTTATAT
The DNA here is from genome assembly GCF_030347505.1 of Rhynchophorus ferrugineus. Lineage (NCBI taxonomy): Eukaryota > Metazoa > Arthropoda > Insecta > Coleoptera > Curculionidae > Rhynchophorus > Rhynchophorus ferrugineus. The sequence goes on from NW_027472580.1 coordinate 53,107,743, forward strand.
GTATGTTTCAATATTCCGATAATAAATCAAGTAAAATACATGATCCAAGAACTCCTATTAATTTCAACCAGTCGATTGTTGGTAAATTATGGCTATTTGCTTTGAGTACTTGCTCCAAATGTATAAATGTATTATATTATATAATTATATTATTATATAATATATATATAGTTTCGTTTTCGTAGGGTTGATAGCAAAAATTATTTTGACTTTCAAATATCAGATTTCAGATATCAGAAAACATGCAAATAAAATCGAAGCATGCGAACAATTTGGAACGATATACAAACTCTTGACATGATGTTTACCATATCGTTAACTCGGGCGCTTCTTATTGGTTACTTAACCGTGGCAAATTGTTATGGTTTATGTTTCTATTTCTACTAAAATATCGATAAAAGAAATATGCGCGGTTTTTGAACTGCTATTTATAAGGTAAATTGGGGAGATGAAACAAAATCAGTTTTTTAAAATTTGTTCTAGTTTTTAGCATAATTAATATATTTTTTATTTCACTATTTTTGACCATTAACGGCTACTTATTGAATTAAAAAATATAAATCAGAAGTGAATAGAGGTTCATCTGACTTTTATACTGCTTGAAATATGTTTCACGTATTAGATTCCAACAGCAATCGCTCATCATGCCTTCGTCTCAAAATGCTTAGTATAGCTTTTCGTTTTTCGCTATATCTTGGTCTAACCGCCCTTCTTGCTCATCAGTCGGGTCGTCCAAGTTTTGTGGGAAAATATCAAGATGTGAATGCAGAAAATATAATTTGAGCGATATTTGAGCTCCAAACGTGTGGTAATTTTGCCACATATTGTATGTGTTTGTCATCAGGTGATTTATAGTTACCAAGAAATTTGTGAACAACACTTTGAAACGATGTCCATGTTGCTGCTTCATCAGGCCTTAAACATTTTGTAAACTTTGCGTCAGCCTTTAGTTTTCGAATACTCAGCTCCGACAAATATTTCTTATTTGATTTTTGCGTATAACAGTTTTGATAACGACTTACAGGAAAACCAGTCCTTCGCGGTCGAGTACTTTGACAAAGTTTTTAATGAAAAATTTATAAGTTTAATATGAAGAGATGACAATAAAACGTTCTGCGGACACAAAAAACACCAATATTTAATAAATCCAGATTGCATTCCAGCCAACAAAAAAATATTATATTATTTCTCAACTCATTTCTCGAATTTTACATCGTCAAAAATTTTAAATTGATGGTCATTGTATTAAATCTTGGCTGTCTGTACTGTTTTATTTCCAATATGGTGTAAAGCCGCTTTCAAACTCTACTTAAAATCACCTGTGAACAAACGCCATTCATTTCGATCATATGGTGAATTCATCACATCAACTAAATATTTGATATCATTAAAGAAACACATGTCACTTTTTTTTTGGAAAATGGTAAAATAGTGTGGTTTATTGTCTTGTGTTTTAGGGTCATGACGTTTCCATTCCTGTAACCATGATGCAAGCAACGGTGATGCAAAGCAAGCTTTTTTTCGATAAATTCAAATCGCGTATCACTTACTTTACTTTGTGACATTAAACGATTTGTTCCATAACACAAAGGCTTTCATTCGACACCGACGATGAATACGAAGTTCTTAAGGCATTTGTATCTGCACAAATTAGCAACGAGTCACTGTCGGTACGTGTAACTGGCTTCGATACTAATATATTTCAGATTTTTATGGATACTTTCGAGACTAACAATTTTCTCTGAAATAATTGTATTTCATTATGTTCTACTGAAAAATACACTTACTGTTTTTATATATTTCGTATATTAGATCTCTGATATAGCTAATATCAAGCTGATCTTGATTCGTCACCAGTTTCACATAAAGACGATTTCTTTTGCGTGTACTAATATTCAGTGCAGCTGCAATACGCTAAAATTTATTTTCAATAAAAACCGCGGCGATTTAAAATTTATTAAAACAAAGCAAACAAAGCAAAACAAAACAACGTTTGCCAGTTTACAACCCGTAATTATAATATTTTAAAGTAATTTGTAGACCTTTGACAATCAGACGACATTTGCATGCTCGTTCGTTTACATATTTAAACTTGTCAAACAGCATTCCATCTCTTTTTAAATAGAATAAAATGAGAAGGAAAATATTGTCTGGCTGTAAAACCAATTTACAACTTTCGACAGGCCAATATTGATGACCTGAGTTCACTGCTGTTTTGAATAAACTATATATACCTCTAACTATTTAGGATTATTGATTGAATTTTGGTATTTTCTTCTAATTTACAGGCTCAGGAGTGCAACTTTGGATACTGTGCTACGTATCTTTTGAACTGCTATACTTTCCAAATTTGTGGAACCTGATTTAAGGGATGCTTTGAGGAGCTTCGGCGCGATATATTATGCACGACATACCAAGAAATAGTCTTTATTTGAAAAGTTGTTTGATTTCGGTTTATTGCAGATGTGTTTATATCAAATATATTCTCTGAAACAAGAAGATAAAAATAATTATTTTTCAGATCGACGATGTTAAAATCAATAGTAATCACCCCATAATCTGACAGTTACTGTTAAACTAACATTTTAAACACTATGCGTGAAATTTGTTGAATAGGCAACGTGGTGGCGGTGGCAAGATCGGACACACACGCTGGGGCCATCTATCATGGCGCATCAATTAACATTATGATTAGCATCAGCGCTTTGTTGTTTAGACAACTCCATGGTTGAGCTATTGCATTATGCCTAATTAAATCTGATAAGGCGCAACAAACTAAATAGTTTTAAGTGATTAATTTTCATAAATGTGTTTACGTTAGTAGGCCTGAAGTGCTTCAGATTTTTTTTGTTTTGTGATTTTGTTTGACGTGTTTGAATATTTATGCGGTAATAGCGTCATATCTGAAGTAAGAGTTTCGCAAACTATAGACAGTTTTTATGTTTAAAATTTTTTGCAACTTTATCTTCAGAATCGTTCCTTTATATCTGACATAACTATTTTTATGGACATAAGTACTTTATTTACTCCATAATGTTTGAAGTGTATTCTAAACACAATATACAGATGAACAATACTGTCGATTAAAATTGAGTTTAGGTTTTCAATTATTTTCTTAAATATAACTTGAAAAAACGAAATTCGAAAGACTCCAAAAAGTATCTGGGAATTTTCATAAATGTATAGCGAAATATATTTGGTTCTATGACCTCAGTACAAATTCACAAACACATATTGTGAAAGTAGTTCATGAAGCTGTCGTAAGTCGTAATTGCCTTGTGGTCTTACAATACATATTTAAAAAAAAATACTTGTTTATTGAAACAAATCTATAAAATATTATTTTTGCGTAAACATTATAGGGTGCCTTAATACCATACTGGATAAAACTTCCTTTTCCACAGTCTTGTCAAAAGCTTTTAAAAAATCAAACCTACATGTATTACCAAATGTGCATAACTTTTGGATTTTGGACTAATGTTGTAATTGAAATCAGTTATGCGGAAGTAACTCTTTTGTAATCCTGCAACTACATGTTTTATATTTAATTTTTTAGTAGGTTTGCCATTGATACCATAATTTTGATATGTCGTAACAATTTTGTTATAAATGCAATACATATCAAGTAAGATATATTTATCATTAAGTACACTTCCGATATTACGAGTCCGCGCTTCTTAATTCTCTTGCTAAGTATATTACTCATAGTATTCTGTACTTCACTTTCACATGTTTCATGGCTGCTATGTCTGGAATTATAACCATATGATGCTTGGGAAGATCTAAGGAGAAACAAACACAGTAGTAATGAAGAATTTATTTATTAATAAAGATAAAATATATATTTTTGTCGAAATTTTAATTATAAATTATATCTTAGCGTAGATCATACTTATATGTATGTTTCAATATTCCGATAATAAATCAAGTAAAATACATGATCCAAGAACTCCTATTAATTTCAACCAGTCGATTGTTGGTAAATTATGGCTATTTGCTTTGAGTACTTGCTCCAAATGTATAAATGTATTATATTATATAATTATATTATTATATAATATATATATAGTTTCGTTTTCGTAGGGTTGATAGCAAAAATTATTTTGACTTTCAAATATCAGATTTCAGATATCAGAAAACATGCAAATAAAATCGAAGCATGCGATCAATTTGGAACGATATACAAACTCTTGACATGATGTTTACCATATCGTTAACTCGGGCGCTTCTTATTGGTTACTTAACCGTGGCAAATTGTTATGGTTTATGTTTCTATTTCTACTAAAATATCGATAAAAGAAATATGCACGGTTTTTGAACTGCTATTTATAAGGTAAATTGGGGAGATGAAACAAAATCAGTTTTTTAAAATTTGTTCTAGTTTTTAGCATAATTAATATATTTTTTATTTCACTATTTTTGACCATTAACGGCTACTTATTGAATTAAAAAATATAAATCAGAAGTGAATAGAGGTTCATCTGACTTTTATACTGCTTGAAATATGTTTCACGTATTAGATTCCAACAGCAATCGCTCATCATGCCTTCGTCTCAAAATGCTTAGTATAGCTTTTCGTTTTTCGCTATATCTTGGTCTAACCGCCCTTCTTGCTCATCAGTCGGGTCGTCCAAGTTTTGTGGGAAAATATCAAGATGTGAATGCAGAAAATATAATTTGAGCGATATTTGAGCTCCAAACGTGTGGTAATTTTGCCACATATTGTATGTGTTTGTCATCAGGTGATTTATAGTTACCAAGAAATTTGTGAACAACACTTTGAAACGATGTCCATGTTGCTGCTTCATCAGGCCTTAAACATTTTGTAAACTTTGCGTCAGCCTTTAGTTTTCGAATACTCAGCTCCGACAAATATTTCTTATTTGATTTTTGCGTATAACAGTTTTGATAACGACTTACAGGAAAACCAGTCCTTCGCGGTCGAGTACTTTGACAAAGTTTTTAATGAAAAATTTATAAGTTTAATATGAAGAGATGACAATAAAACGTTCTGCGGACACAAAAAACACCAATATTTAATAAATCCAGATTGCATTCCAGCCAACAAAAAAATATTATATTATTTCTCAACTCATTTCTCGAATTTTACATCGTCAAAAATTTTAAATTGATGGTCATTGTATTAAATCTTGGCTGTCTGTACTGTTTTATTTCCAATATGGTGTAAAGCCGCTTTCAAACTCTACTTAAAATCACCTGTGAACAAACGCCATTCATTTCGATCATATGGTGAATTCATCACATCAACTAAATATTTGATATCATTAAAGAAACACATGTCACTTTTTTTTTGGAAAATGGTAAAATAGTGTGGTTTATTGTCTTGTGTTTTAGGGTCATGACGTTTCCATTCCTGTAACCATGATGCAAGCAACGCAAGCAACGGTGATGCAAAGCAAGCTTTTTTTCGATAAATTCAAATCTCGTATCACTTACTTTACTTTGTGACATTAAACGATTTGTTCCATAACACAAAGGCTTTCATTCGACACCGACGATGAATACGAAGTTCTTAAGGCATTTGTATCTGCACAAATTAGCAACGAGTCACTGTCGGTACGTGTAACTGGCTTCAATACTAATGATATGTCAAGATATTTATACTGCATATTGCATTTATACCAGCTACATCTATCAATTAAAATAGCATTCACCTGCCTGATTTTTCCGTTCTCTTTATAATATTAGCACAGTAGTAACTTTGCAGCATTTTCTGTGCATAATGGCAATGCAAAAACAAGTTCCAAAAGATGTTTGATATATCTTTGTTAGCTGACAGCCTGTATTATTTGTAAACTTGTATTACAACACATGCAATTTAAAAACAACTTTCATAAAACCTCACTATCTCTTATTATAAATTAAATATTAATCTTTGGTTATAAAACATGTCTTTTTAAAGCTGATTATGTCAGCGGTCAGTGGTTAAGTTTAAGAACTGGTTCCCTTTTATCTTAAAAATTAGAAGCCCATGAACTCAAAATTATAAGAGAATATTGTGTTATCGTTAGCAAATATCAAATTTATGGAAATACAGGAGAGCCACCTTTTTAATTTTTCATGTATCAATCTATCAAATTTAGACAACCCGAGTTACTGAAACTTAGAATACCGATCGATATAACCGACCGAAAATAATTTTTACAATATGAGGCTTCAAATATACGGATCCAATTTGTTACGATTTAATGAGTCTATCCCTTGTGTATTAAAACATCCCACTTTATATATGAGTCCAATTGTCGAGGCTTGTTTCTATTGTGCCGTAGGCCATTTTCCTAAATTACAGAAAAGGCCCATTTGGCCGCCAATTCCTTAAAGACGCCACCTGATCCTGAGCGCTACCACCCCAACCCAAGACAGATTGCGCCGTCAATGTGCGTACTCATTGAAGTAATAATTTATTTAATTAATTTAAAATATTTAATTAATAGATTTTATACGGTAAGAAAAATGCAAATGATCGAATTCTTTTATACGGATTAATAAGATATATTTATGTATGTTAAATCGTATTAAAATAACACACATTTTTACGTTACACACAAGTTACTTAGAAAAGTAAAAAAATATAATTTGTATGGTTATAATCCTCCTTACTAAATTTAAGAAACATACATAACTCGTAATATACACAGTGTATGGCCAAAATAACATAACGACTTGGTATATACACAACATTTATTTATAAATAAAATACCATACTACTATTTGCTTTTAAAATAGCTGCAATTCTCCGCAGAATATATTCCTAGAGTGCCTGAAAAGTTTCCAATGGAATATTATTTTATATATCTGAGAACCACGATAATGCCGCCCAAATAATAATCGAAGCTCCCTCATGCTTGACGTAGAAAGCAGACATTCGGATCGTAAGTTATTTTAAAGGGTTCTCCATATATAAACTCGGACGTTTGTTTAAGGATCTAGTCTGTTTTTTTTTACCAGAAGAGTGTTTTAAAATAATAACAATAAAGTCAACTAGTTATACTCAGTGGGAGGTATACTGAGAAGGGGGTGATAATGGAAAATCATGAAAAGGAATTAAAAGAACTGAAGAGTAAGCAGATAAAGTAATACACTAAAGGTAAACGTCCAAGGTACAAAAGGTATAAAATAGTGTACACAGACGGTAGTCATTAGATATGTTTTAACTGTGAGTAGATCGTATCATAGATCTTATAAAAACGTTTAAATTTAGTTTTGAACACAGAGGAATGGATATCGTTTTGTGCTATATTAATTTTTTAGACTTGACCCGAGTTTTATTTTTTAAATATCTATTATTAATTTTCAAAATTTATTGATTTAAGTAATGTTAGACTGAAATATGTTTCGGCCGTAATAAGAGTTAATTTCATTCATATAGGATAATTTTTGGTCACTATTGACCTGAACTACAGTCACAACCGTCCCTGTCATGTGACCGGATCTAACAAAAGAATAATTTTTCTCAAATTGCTATCTTGGATAAACATTTATATTAAAAATTAGTATAAATATGAAGACAGACATATTCTCTAGTACATTACAAGCAATATTTGTCTATCTAAAATATATACTGATTATAGGTATTCAAACTAACTTAGCTCAACCCTACCCAATCTCACATATCGCGTTGCTTACACATAGTTCTGAAATGCTGGAAAAAGCTTGATAACTTCTAAACTGACATCGTTATTTCGACAAGATAAAACATGTTTTCAGAAAGATATATAAAGTTATTGAAAATAGTAATATATATTTTACAAGGCCTTCTCTATAACATGGATCAGTATACATTGAAGTGCTAATATATAAAAATTATTATAACATATTCAAATAAAACAAATGTTATCTTTAACTTAGTAAAAACTAACAATAACTATAGATAATTTTAGTGCCATTGCTTTAATAGGAATACAATACTATGTTGAATGCAATCATACACCTTATTCAATATAATGTCCGAATTTTTTTCCAGTTTAGACTAATTTTTATTTCATTCGGTTTAAAATGTTGTCAAATTTAAGTTCATTTATTTTATTTCGAATTTTATATTTTCCGTCGTAGCTGTCATGATCAGTTAATTTTTTACTTGGTGTCAGCTGGAAGGTCACTGAAAACGTCACCGAAGGTTACGTCATGATAAATTGTGATTAACGGAAAAACCCATGTAAAGAAAATTGGTGCTTGATGTTACCCCAATAATAGACGTTCATATTTCAAGCGAAATTGACACATAAAACCGTTTCTCCGCTGGCAGTATCGCGACAAATTTATCAAAAATACAGGCTTCAACCACCCGCCCCCGCCCTCCGAAAATACTCCTCGAACTTTACCTACAGCCACCATTCTCCAGATATTCTCCAGACCGGCAGTCCAAATTCCCGCTCAACCATTTATAAGCCTGATACGGCGGCGACGGTGCCTAATGTTGCTGTCGGCTCGGCCCAATAAATCAAAAAGTAAAAGTTACTCTCGGAACACGTTTTCCTTCACTGTCAACGCGATAATATATACCGAAAGTTTTTGCGGCCGTTGAAAAACCGTTCCGGAATTTGCTTACTGGTTGGGCTGGATGGGCGCCTCGCCACGATAAAAAGTCGTAAATTGCGACCGGGGCTGAAAAAAAAAGAGAATCGAGAATACGCAGTTTTAAATGTCTGTACCTATGTCAACGTCAGTCGGTCGATTTGGTCGCGGGCGACGCCATCGAGGGAGAGACGTTTGCGAATGGAGTTCGAAGGTGGTGGGGGAGATAAACAGATTGACGTGCGTGGAGTGGTAACTGTTCTCTAGTGATCTGTCGATCAGAGAGAAAAGTTTACTTGAATTTAGTAGGGTAGATTCCTCCGGTTATAAAGTGGGCGAAGAAGGCGAAAGTTTTCAACTAGTCACTGATATGCACCAACAGCTTCATATGCCATATAATCAATTCCGAATGGATCATTGCCATATCGATTTCATTTGCATTGTCTTCCAAATTTACTTAAGAACGTACTATTTTCTATACATAAAAATGAACTGATTGAATAATTGCTAGAAATGTGTTGCTAAAAATTCCGAACAGCTAGACCGATTTGCCTAATTTTACTTTTGAAATATTTGTGCAACTTTGGTTTATGTGATGAGAAAATATGGAATAATTTCAAGAAATACTAAAAACGAATTTTTTTTTTATATTTTAAAGGCTCCTTTTACCGACTATGGGTTTATATGGACTGAGCCTAAGTTTAACGTGCGCTCCGCACGACGGTCCTCAGCATTAAGCCTACCGACTGGCGAGTGACCAACTTTAGAAATCATCCCAGAAGACATTCGATCTTACCTAGGCTGGTTACTGGCGTGACTGGGATCATTTTCCTTGTCGCATTTTACACTCTTGCCTAGAATCATTCACAAATTAAAAAAAAAATTAGTTATTTCAAAGCATTAAATCATTATTATTTAACAAAATACTTATTATTTAAATTACTAGCAGGAATTACATCAGCCATTCAGCCATGACTTTCCACATTTTAGTCTATAGTCTTCATCTTTAAAATGATTACAAACTTTCCCGGGCCTACATAGGAGATCCCCTTAAGGTTTTCTTTTTATTACACTAATAAATTAAAATACACAGAATAATCTAAAGTAATTGTCAAATATATATAAAAACACATACCAAAAAACTTGACGTAAATAAACAATGTAAATTATATCACCTAAAGATAGCCGTTAACTAGAATTAGCGACGTTTGAACGTTAACTAGCCGTTAGGTTAGAATTTTTAATACCGAGGCCGAACGAGAGAGAAACACACATACAGCTGTTGCATTTTTCATTTACATTTGGCCGCTTAACGGGGATTCCGAAAAGCTTAAACGTGGGATTTTTCCATATAACTTTCACTTCTAAATTTCTTTATTCTATCGTTATAGATGATCGACATTGTTGTTGGTTGTCAAATATATATGGGTGTGTTCGGAAATTTATTTTGTGACTAAAAATTATGAATGCTGATTAAAACTACAGGTCGCTATTATCAAACCGTGATTAGAATATATAGTGTACTAAACATTAAAGATAATTTATCGGCAGTGATCGTTTAGTTTCCCACCATTTATATTTCATAAATTTTTTAAAGGTATGTCAATTCTATAACGTGAAAATCTAGTGAAAGCATGTGAAAAATAATAACATATATGTCAAATGTGATATAATTATGTACTAACGGTAATTTCGAATCGTATTCTAATTGCGGTCCAGTAAATATTATAGAGTTGAAACATGTAGTGACCGATTATAGTAAAATATTCTTCATAAATGTATTTCACATAGTGACTCACAACAGTGACTGGAAATGAAGTGGACAGGCTTGCTAACGAAACAACAGCGAGCACGATCCAATGGTAGATGTATAATCCATCCTCCTATAATCCAGGAAAGAGTAGCATTCTCTTACGATCAGGAAACAGATTTTGATGCCAACATATCAGTTACAATTGAGAAATGATAATTATTTCTTAATATTTGTAAGGCATTAAAGATATCAGTTAATATACTTTGCCACCATATCCATTAACCAATTCTTGGTCAACATTCAAAAATATAATAGTTATTACAAAATAGCGATGTTTGGCGCAAAGCATATTATACACGACAACTTTATGTAAACTTCCACTTTATCGTATCATGCGATAAAATATTTTTGGTAATATTCATCTTTGTATCAGAAATAACCTTAAAAAATCTTAAACAATTGCAGATACAAGGACAAATTTATCAGTTATTAGGAGTGTTGATATCACCATGCAGATCATCAGTTCTTACAAACTTATTTTGTGGGCAATCCGAGTATGAATACTCATAGACTTTGTGCTCACAATTAAACATTGAAGCGAACTATTGTCTAAGAATTACAAACATTTTTTCATCAGAAGAACGATTTACTTAAAATGTTCAAGCCTGACAAAACTTTTATCAATGAACACGCCAGAAGGTTTAATTCACCGGCAATCAACGAAGTGGCTATTGTTATTGTTGGGGAAAATTTGCAGGATATATGTATGTGATACGCAGTACTTTCAATAAGGTAAGTAAGTAGTCTGGAATTGAATTCAATGATTAATATTCATACATTGATGAATGCACATCATTTAATGATCAATAAACTTCATGAATATCCCTCTTTTTCTATAAATTCTAACTATTTCCCTGTATCTAAAATACTTTGGGAATTAGTTTAAATTCAAAACAACCAGTCAAATATGGATAAATATAGTAAAAGTCTAGCTACCATTGACGCAATTTCCACTGAGTGGCAATAATGGAACGATTATTTTTAATAAATAATGTCACTATTTCTTCTCGTTCTTGTAGCCTATATTTATCCAAATTAAGATTTGGACGTTTACGCAATAAAATATTTAACACGAAATTGAGCTAAACATCACATAAACAAGATGGCCCGCAATCAAAACGGTTGCGGGACTTTTGCCCCACCCTATATATCAAATTGACTCACATCCTGAAGTATATCATAATTTTAAGAGAGGTGTTTTATGAACAATTATTTATAATTGACTTTAAATTTAAATTTTGTTGCACTAATTTAAATTATTCTCTAAATTTTTTTGTCACTTTGTTTAATCATTGGCACTCATATAAGTGCTTTGTAACCATATATACTTTTAACAAATCTGATGGCTTCGAAAAGTGGCATTTTAACTGTGATTAGAATTTATTATTTAGCCATGCTAAAAATACACCTCTCAATTTGTATTTTTGCTCAATTGCATAATTAACACTATCGCCAAAGTTATAGTGATGAAGCTCTTTTATACTTCAGTAAACATTCAATTTCGGCAATCCGAAACAGTATGAATATAGCAGCTTAAAAGTGGTGATTATGTAGATGAGAAGCAACGTCTTGTACAGCATAAAAAAATGTCAATTGGACTAATTTAAGGGGAATTAATTGATATATTAATAATTGTGAAAAATGTCCATTAATTTAAGAAGATCTAAAGGCAAAAAAAGAGTGATTTACAGTCACAAGCTTGTCTAGATCATGTCAATGGATAGCCTAAAAACTGATATATTTCTATTAATATGCATAATTATGTTGGAAGAAAAACTTGATAAACTTGTTGAAAACTATATAAATAAATATTTTGATTCAATCTAAATTTTACGAGTTATATTTTACCACAAAAATTAATTTTTGGATTGCGCTAATAGGCTACAAATACCGACTGAGATCTGTAAAAAGTATAATCATAATCATATATAAATATAATATGTAAATATATAAATGAAATTAAATATTCCACTATATAATATATATTCTGTGTACCCTTAATACAATAATTTTAATAAATTTTTTTTTCAATAAAAAATTTAAAAAATTTGGATTCTATTATGTTATATTAATTACATGATGACAATTAAACAATGAAAAAGTATGAGCAGCTGTCTAATCAAATTAAAAATGGTTGACTATGTCGTGCGGTCAACATATTTGTCACAGGAATAGGAGAGCGATGACCAGTATTTAACTTTACCTTTTACTTTTTTATTCTCGTCATTTAATACCTGCTCCTTATTTTCGCTTCTGCTTGATTCGTTACCCAAAAGTAATTCATTACATTCATATTAGCCGGCTTGGTTGGTGCAGTGGTAAATGCGACAGGACAGTCCTCCTACTTTTGCGATGGTCGCGGGTTCGAATCCTGCTAGGGCATGGTCGTAAATTTATATTTGTGATTGTTTAACATTTGCGATTGTCGTTAGGCCAGAGTGCATAATCCGACAAGGAAAATGATCCCAGTCACGCCAGTAACTAGGCCAGTGCAAATAAACCCCCTTTTTAACTAACAAATAAACCCCCTTTCTAACTTCTTTCAGATATTTATATGTTGTATACAGATTGTTGTCACACCTATTAAATAACCTAATACTTTTCACAATATTTTATTTAATTTTATTTGAAGCATTGTTTTTTCTTTGGTAACTCTTCAACAAATAGAAAATGCACTTAACTTGAACATGCCTAATGTCCAACTTGAAGCATGCGAATGTAATGTTATGTGCATGATTTATCCGTGTGAACATTATGCACATACTAAGTATAGTTAAATTTCCAATTATTGTGAAACCAAATCTAATTTCCTAATCTAAACATCTTTAAACGAATAGAAACAATGCATATAAAATGGAATTAAAAAATCAGTCCTCTACGCAGAAAAACTCAAATAAATAACTATTGTTTGCAATAAATAATATCTCCACATTGCGAATATTAAGAGCGGAGATATTTACTTTTTATTTTCCACATATTTTTCCCTATAGTTACGTAGTATGCTGAATAATTTGAAATGTACATATATTAACTGGTGCGAATATATATCAACTAGTAAATGTTGAAACAAATATTTTATTTTTCCGACTCTCTTATGTGATCTACGTTGGACTTTTTAAATTTTTACCTTTTTTTAATTTTTAAATTGACGATTTCACTGTTGAAAATAAACAATATTTGTGAAAGAACAGTTATATAGCAAAAACAGAAAATGTTAGATTAACATTTCGACATTTCAGCATTAAAAGTAATGGTTTTAGTTATTTATAAAAAAAAGGTCAATTAAAATTATATATTGTATTCAACTAAATATATATAAAAATCAATTAACACGATTATTTTCCATTTTAATAATAAAGTAAAAGTATAATTTTATACTCAAAAATAAAATTAAACTAATGTTATATATTATGCATAAAGTAGCTCAGAACGACATCTCATATACTTGTCTCACATACCAAAAATTGCCTGCGCCAATTTCCCGAAAAATGATTACGCGAATTAGCCTACTAGGACTTGGCTAATGCTGCCATCTCCCCATTGGGGGCGCTGTGACTGTTAAATGTCACATTTCGCTCGAGGTTTGTGTAATGAAATAACGCTCCATGTTTGGTGAATAAATAAATTGCTTAATTTACACTAATGGATTAGTGGGAGATTTTTAATTAACGCCTGAAAATTGAAAATTATCGTTGGTTTATATTACATATACTAACGAATGGTAATTTTTCGAGATAACGCAGTTTTAATTATTAAATGAGTTAATAATGTTGATTTGATATTTTTGCTTTGTACCAGATGTTCATTACATTTCGTATATTATTAAGTCATATTAGGCTGTCCCGGAAGTATCACAATGAAATATTAATTTAATAATTGTATTTAATTTACCTAATATATAATTGTTTTTTTTCGTTATGTTAAAATATAAGTATAATAAGGGAAGAGACGCTGGGATGTATCTATATATATATATATATATATATATATATATATATATATATATATATATATATATATATATATATATATATATATATATAGCTTGTCCTTTGTAATTTTAACAATCACTATAAGGGAGAACAGTGTATGTTCTGCATCAATTAGTTTCTGGATATCTTTATAAACAAATCTAAACTGTTTCTTAATTACCTATATTACTTATGAATACAGTTGCAATACACTACAATACTATAAATATCAGAACTATAGTCGATCACACGGATCGATATTAATATGCAATTTTAGACTATAACTAGTCGTAAAGGACAACTTGAATGCATACCGTGAATGTTTTGTCGTGACTGCCTGCGAAACTTTTTTTTTCGTTTACTAGAATGGTCAGCTTCGAGCTAGAATGGTCAGCAGGTCGTAGTTTCTTTACTACCGGGATTTGAGGATATGTAAGGATTTTATTAAGGTGTTATCGTGTTCTAAAGTTCCTATGGAGAACCTCACACTGAGCATGTTTATGATATTTTTCACAAACGGGATGCCTGATTCGAGGTGTGTATTGCGTTCGTCATAAACTATGGGGCTCTGAGTAACGCACGGACTTTTTTGGATTGGAACACTTGGAGTAGTTCAAGTTGGCTCTCCGAGACATACTTGTACCACACCTGTGCTCCATTGAGGCAGATTGGACGGACTAGCATTTTATACAGAGTCGCTTCCTGTGGGATTGGGAGTTTGATTTTCTGCAGAGTAGATGAAATAATAGGTTGTAGACGCCATTTCTCTTTGCAAACAGCGTGCTGGGTTTGGGCGGACCATTGGAATCTGCGGTCGAACTGGAGACCGAGGTATGAGACTTTCTGGAGCCAAGGGATAGGGACTTTATCGATCGGTATTTGCGAAACTCCTTGAGGTGGAACAGAATAGCCTAAGTTTTGCTCGGGTTAATCTGAAGCCGCCAGAATTTGTACCACGCTATCGCTTGGTTCAGTTGTACTTGGAGACTATTGAGCATTGCGTTGGTAACCGGTTGTGAAGAAAGCGGTATCATCTGCATAAAATGCTGTGTGGGAAAGTTTGTAGAGCGAGAAATCAGTCATATAAAGGTTGAATAGGGCTGGGGCTAATGGAGTGCTTTGCGGGACTCCTGCGAAGATTTGTTTACGAGAGGAGACTGCGTCACTGATCCTCACCTAAAAGGACCTACCATCCAAGTATGAATCTATCAGGGATATTAGGTCATTCGGTACATCTAGTTGTTTAGCTTTAAATATTAGACCGTGGTGCCATACTTCGTCGAAAGCTTTTAAGCTGGAGACATTTAAGAATATGGTTCCTGTTTTTGGGCCTTTTATCATTGCCTGGTGGATAGTTGCTGAGACGCGGGCAGCTTGATGAAGGCATTGATGTTTAACATGGAAACTGAATTGTTCATTCGGGATTATGTGATGTGCGCCTGTAAAATCGTTTAAGGCGTTTAATATCGGTTTTTTGGCAAGTTTGGAGAGTAAACTAATCAGGCTGATAGGCCTGTAGTCAGAAGGGTTATACTTGGCATTTTTTTAGGAATAACAGCGACAAGTGCATGTTTCTAGTGCTTTGAGAAATGCTTTAACCTCGGCATGGAGTTAATAGTGTTGGCTAGTTCTGAAGTTGCTTGCTGGTGAGGTTTTTTAGATGGTTTATTGTTTTACCATCTGGGCCTGGAGCTTTTTTGGAGGACAGATGTTTTTTTGGAAAGCTGAAGGTCTCTGGGAGAGACCATGCTCTTCAGAAGATGATCTGACTGTAAATATTTCCTCTTTATAGAAGGGATAGTGTCGTTTATGATTGATAATGCCTGCGAATCTCTTGGTTCGCCCTATTTAAGATGGTGTGTATGTATCACTCACTCTGAAACTCTACGATATCCTACGATCACATTTTCGTGGAACCAATAGTCCACGTTTTTCCTTACCCAAGTAAACTAGAGGCCAGGCTGTGACAATAAAATATTCTGTCAGAGAGACCCAAAATACTGTCATAAACCTATAAAAGGGCAGATGTTATAACAACAGTATTTTGGGAAACGCATATAAGAATTTTATAAACATTCTAAACAATTTTTCTAATTTATCTCTCTGACGGCCTGAACATATATGTCCATATGTGACCCAACTAACTTTGATTTATGATCACATTTATTTATGATTATTAAATTCAAATGTAAGTGATACTATAATAATTTGGCAAAATTGTGCCAAAATTGAGGCTGAATGGTCAACAGGAAATTGTAAATTTTGGGAGTTATATTTGTTGGAAATAAAAGCCTAATTACAAAGGATCTCTCATTTCCGAAAAAGATAATTATATTTAATTAAATTTTCAATTCAGACCAGTCATATAACCATATCTATATCAAAATTGAATTAATAAACTTTGGAGATAAATAAACACATTTACTTTGGTTTTACTTAGCAATACATTTCTGGCGTTGCCTAATTTATACATTTTAAGAAATTTATTAATTTCTCAGTATCAATCGATATTTACCTATAGTCAATATTTTGTTCTATATTGCTACACTGTCACCAATTTGTTTCATCTTTAAACTTGGTTTAGCATAAAGGTATATATATTCATAATATGTTTGTGTTGATGTCAGTAAAATAGTAAAATGAAGCTAAAAGTAAATACCGCCAAAATTAATATTTATGAACATATGGTAAATGTTACTTGAACACGAAATTAGAAGCAGAATTCAAATAATGGAAATTGATACAATGATAAATACTAGATTTAATTAAATAGTGAAAATCGTCTTAAAGAAAATACTAATTCACACGAGTCATATGAGTCTTATTTATTCTGACCGTATATATTAAAAAACCTGATCGAATGACTCCAATATTTCGACATAGATGTTAGTTAGTATACAGATATCGGAGAAAATACTAACTTAAAGAATTTCCTACCCTAAAACTTCCGAAATTCGAGATGTTGGAAAGTATCTGTTGAAGTTTGGTCATTTTGATTGAAAAGGAAAATAATATGGGAAAAATTCCAGGACGTCAGGATTTTGCGCCACGCGCACTATATGATTTGGTAAGAAACTTGAGAAACTGCTTAGTTATTTGGATCAAAAGCTTGAACTAACTACTGCCAGGAGTGTCTTCCTCTTGGTTTAGATATCGTGATAAGGAGTTTACTCTCTATTTTGTCATTGTTTTATTGTTTCAATATTGAAGCTTTTATGGATGCTTTTCATATATTCATCAGAAAGATGACTTAAAGTATTTCTGATTTTTGTGTCTATAGCATAACCGAGAACAAGTAAGTCGTTGAATTAAAAGGAGTTGGAAGCCAAGGGAGCTTAAAGGTGGTGAAAAGAACGTCCTCCAAGAAACATTGGCCTTCTCAAAGCTGGAAATTACTTTAAATATCTGGATATACAAGGACACTTCAAAGGGATCTTTCTGATTCTTCCCACAAGCGAAAATGCACCAACAGGATACTCACCGGGAAAAAGAAAAGATTTTGGGTATGTGAAATTATGGTAGGTAAAAAATATGTGTCGTTAATAATTGGCAAATAAAACTATATTTTTCCTTCAATTCTCTTTCATTTCAATGTAAAACATAGGCATAATCGTTTAACATACTTACCCAGATTGTCAAAAAACGTGTAGTCCTATAACAGAAAGGAAGTGATCTTCGGATTCAGAGCGTACAAAAACATAAATATTTTGTCACAAAACCTAAACTACTTTTAGAATTATTGAACTTAGAAATATTCGCAGACCTGTCAGACAGATTGATTCAGTGAAATATTTTGAGCCAGTGAGACAGACAATCAAGCAATTAATATTGTATGCAAAAGATATATTTCAAAGTCATTTTTTATTTCTTATTTTCGGAACGGTAAATCCAGCGAGTAAAATTTGAGGCACGTAAACTTAAAAATTTTCAGCGAAGTTTTGCATCGAGATTCATTCCGAGATATTTAGCGTTGTTGCTATATGGAATGATAGTATTGTTTAATGTTATGGGTGCTTGTATGGTCTGTTTATAGGTGAACTGCACATGTACAGATTTACTTTCATTAATTCTTATTTTCCAAGCTTGTGTAAGCTCCTTCTTGTTTGACTCTAAACATTCTGGTTTTAATGTATGATTTTAATAGTTTGGTTAATAGTTTTGTTTTGGTAGCATTTTCTGTAGTCTATGAATAAAGGCTTCATGCCAAATCTTATCGAAAGCTTGTGCTACATCTAAAAGTATAGCTGAGCATACTTTTTACTTTCGTAGGCTTTTTCAATAACATCTGTTATTCTGTGGATCTGGTCAATTGTTGAGTGCTTGTTAATAAACCCAAACTGGTGTGTTGGTATTAGGTTTTTTCTCTCTATGATCGGTTTTATTCTTTCAACAGAAGTTTTTCTAAAACCTTAGATATTGCTGGTAGCGGTGATATAGGTATATAGGCTTTTATTTCGTTTGCTAACTTTCCAGGTTTTGGGAATAAGTTAGAGTAATATCTAGAATAAGATTTAGATTATAAGTTGTACAGCAGATCACTTACTCAAGCGATCTTGTACATGTCAGATATTTATATTATATTACCGAAATCATATAATAATACTTATTGCCCACGGCCAATAAGTTAATATATCTTTTGTAATATATATGATCAAAATAAATTTTTTGAGACCTCATTTTCTTTCACAATATCGTGTCAAGTATACTTAAGTATTAACTTTGCTTGTAAGTTTCTAATTACTCGTGACCCAAAACGTGAATCGCTAATTAGTGCGATGAATCTGGGCCGTAACAAGCGAATAATGGCCAGAAAGCAACAATTAGATAAATAAGCTCGAGTGCAACAGTAGAAGCAGACAATCGAAGTGTTTTCGACTAAACGCTGTTAGTGGGGTAATTAAAGAGTACGGCTTTAATTTCGTTTATTAGTTTCGTCGTTGGCAACGTGGAACTGAATAACGGATTAGGAGCAAACTGCCGAAACTGCGAGCGAGAGGGAGTATTTGCGGTATCGGTTTGAAAAGGTTTTATCTTGAAAGTTTGCTTTATGAGGAGGAATTCGGATTTTTCTCGGTAAAATTTTAAACGAACAACGTGGTTGGATAAACTTATTTTTCTTGGTATAAGAGAAGTGGCTTGCAACTTGATTTTATTTCTTCCTACTTTATCTCAATAGCAATGAAACGTCTCGCCCTCATAAATTCAACTGGGTGAATCTTTTTGATTTAAAACTGATAATTCTTGGTTTTTATTAAATTTCTATTTTATCTGCATCGATCTTAACCAGTGACAATGAGAATTTGCTAGATTTTACGGGACCACTGCTACTAATTATTGTTAGTGTATTTTAAAATAATGCGTCTTTCAATTTGCTCGACTTGCTCAGTTTTGTTATTTTTTGTATGTAACACATAAATATTCCACTTCGGTGTCGAGGTGGTTGACTATCCTAGACCGGTATATTACATTTGACCTTGCAATTCTCAAAATAAATAAATTTTTCGTCGCCAGTGATAATACACCACAGGAAATTCTTTTTTTTATCGGAAGTGGAATTTTCATATATATTGTGTGTTAGCTATTTTCTTGTTGAAACCAAAAACACAACAGCATCGCAATGTATTTCTAAACGTGTCATTTGCTTGAACTTGAGGGTTTGAGAAGCAGATTCCTTTAAATAAGAAAACAAAAGTAAAAATGTAGAAAATACAGTTAAAAATTAATATATATATATATATATATATATATATATATATATATATATATATATATATATATATATATATGTATATATAACACTACATTTTATGTTAGGCTAGGTTGTTTTACCATTGTTTATATTGTTACTTCACATTTTTATGAATAAATATCACTTATTAAAATACATGCAAGCCAGTTATCAAATAACGATAATTATAGCTCTTAATTATAGTTATTTTGCAAATAGGTAATTATCGATACGAAGGAATGAGTCCCACAATTGTATTAATTTCAATCTAATATGGTTTACGGCGTTCGTTATGTTCAGCGTTAATTAGTTAGGTTAAATTAATTAGTCAGGTTGCTCTTAGTATTCTGCCCTTTATTTAAATATATATTTTCGATTATAAACAAGTATTTATATATAAAATAAAACCACATTTTTATAGCCCTTCCTAACTCGGATATATTCAATCTAGAGGTCCAGTGTCCAATAAATTGTAATGACATTTGGGCCCGCATATGAATAATAACGCGTTGAATGTTGTCTTTCAAGCCGCCTTATCAGCATGGACTAGCGACTTTATCCATAAGACAGTTTTAAATTAGCATATTTAAATCAGAAATTATGTTTTAATTAATTTTTTCCATTAAAAAGTTAACTGTACCACGAGATCTACGATGTATTTCACCGTGTTGTTGGAACCACAGCTCCACCACATTCGACTGATTCAGGAAAGGATAATTCATTGATCATTATTCTATAGCAATTACTATTGACTGTAGGGACCAGTCTATAAGGCACATCAAAGTCACAAGCCATACATAAAACGCTATCAATGTCAACTTTTATAATTAACGTAGTCTATTCATTGAAAAATTAATTTCACTTCTAAACAACATTTACTACCCGACAATTATGAAGCTTCAATTCTTGCTCGAGTTGGATTTTATAAAATATAAGATTATTCCGTAGAACCTTTTATGAATTAGATGGACGAATATGCCATTTTAAGTGTAATGTCTTCGTCTAGAATATGCTCTACAACTCCAATAAGATCATGTGTATATGAATGCAAATTATCACTTAGACTGCTGATGCAAAAACGTTTATAAACATGGAAATTCGAATTAATTACTGTTATAATCGATTATGTGGACTGCAAAAATGGACGTCATGCACAGAACAGTTAATAAAACTACGATTTTCTAAATAAGTGACATAATTTGCATCATTAGTTAACCGTCAGCCTATTTATGACGAAACTGTAAGCCAAGCTTAAATTATTTCATAGTGTAATATAGAGAAAACTATATAGGGGTCTCTGGAAAAAAGTTTCCCTACAACCAATATCTAGATGGGATTAAAATTGCCCCTTGAAGTTATTTGATTAGTCAGTTTAAATCCTCATTATAGGCACTTATAAGAAAAACATTTTACTTTTAAGACACTTCGTTGTTTCTTTCAAGTTTGTCAAGCCGGTGCTGCACATGACAGCCCTGACATCATATATCATTGACCAATTAAATTTAAATAAAAAAACAAATTAAGCTCTGAAAAAATATTTTAATAAAATTCAATAAAAATATAAAATAAATATACTTATGTAAAATATAATAGTAATGATTATTTAGTACCTAAGTACTCAATCGATTCGCACTAATATTCTCGGTGTACCGAACTTAACGATAAATCCTATCTTAAAAGGTTTCTTAAAAGGACTTTTCTTGTAGTGGAGTTGCAATTATCAACTAGTCGATTCAAGAATAACAATAAATGAAGATCAATGGCAAGTTTAAATTAAATGTTTGTAAAACACGCATAACGATCGTAAATTTAAATTTCAGTTTTGGGTTTTAATTTTATTAGCCTATTTATAATATTTTAAAATACAGCCGGGTATTTCCTCCCGGTAAGGAAAACGATGCTGCATATCTGTACTATCTGGGTATACAAGATCTCCTAGATCGAGAATGCATTATACTTGTAATGTACTATCGATTAATATTATACCAATGAACTAATGACAAATAATTTAGCCACTAAATAAACCGTATAAAAACTAAACATATACTACGCAATACACTACATATAAATAAACAACAAACGGACCATATAAATGAAATGAACCATCAAGAAATGCTATCGCGGCTTCTAGTATAGCTATTAAAAGAAGCGATAAGTTCAAAATAGTGGCATCTAGATATTGAACTTCGCGAAACATGTCTCCAAAATTGCGCGTATTTAGTGTGTAGCTGTAAACGAAATAAAAATGACTTTCATACAAAATAATATTGCCAAATACTTGCAAACCTATATTTGCAGTATTTATCTACATTCCCATTATTCAGATGGAAAATTATTGTGAATAAATTTTAAGGTGCTTCCGAACTGAGCACGACCGTATATTTCCCACCACATAGACAAATTATATAAAAATTAGTATAGAATACTTCTTTTGTAAAACTTAAAATGTTTGAGATTTAAATTAGTTTAAAAAGGTTTTAATGATACTAGTTATTTTATTTGAATTAGCATTTATTAATAACAAAATTTCAATGACCTTTGCTACGAATTAAATTATAAATTATATCCTGTATACACGAGCTATTTCAAAGTATCTAACCGGGCTGGCTGAAGAAGAAAATTAAAAAATAATTTAATAATCAAACCATTAGCCAGTGCAGCAACAACCGAGCAAGACTTAATAACGGGATATTCTCGCAATACAGGTTGCTATCTTTTTAGTATAGTCTCAAAACAAATATATTGTAGTTGAAGTGTTCGAAGGAGATTACAAAACAACGACTTTGAGTTTAATATTCTTTATATCAACACTTATCAGAAAAACAGAATGATTAAAAAAGATCATAAACAATTAATTATATTTTAATTTATGTAATATAAAGGTATAAAGTTTTGAATATACGTATATGTTTATATATTATTTAATTATTTTCAGTTTTTTGAAAAAATATGTTTATTGAGAATATTAACTTAATATTAACGTCTGTAATATAAAATATAATATGAGAGGCTGTTGGGAGAGTTCATGCGGCTTTGCTCAAGGTAAGTAGTAATCAAAAGGAACAAAATATCGAATATGTAATTATATATTGATTAATGATATTAAAAAAATACTATTGATTTCGGCAGAGAAAACCATTATCGGCAAAAGGCCGGAGTTAAGATAACTGAGTAATTTTCATTAACTACTTTGCAAGGTAACTTCTAATCATGAAAAAATCTATATCAGCAATGATGATGCAAAAATTATATTTTTTTTCTAGATTTTCTCTGTAAACCTCATCTTGAAATTCCTTGGTAGGAAATTTGTTAATTATTAAATATGTAACGAAAACTCTTTTGTAAGGCTCATGCGTGCCATTATCTATATAATATAATATTGATGAAATATGCCTGTCGTACTGTCTGACGCAGCTCCATTTGAGCGGTCGATTTTTAAATAATTCTACTACATAGAGCGCACGGAATTTATGCGAAGGCCTGAATTATATCGATTTAAGTGACTAATTCTTCGCCTAATCACAAAAGTTGACTTTTCGACCATAATTGGGCTACAACCCCACATTAAAATGCTTCAAAACCAGCGTAACAGATTAATTGAAAAGTCCCCGGCCTACCATAGTAAAACAGATTTCTTGCCAAAATTAGTTTTTTTTATTCAACGTAATTCCCTTCAAGGCTAATACGCTGATTATAGACACCCTCCAACTTTTCGATACCATTTTTGTAGTACGATATGTCCTTTGCTTCAAAATAGGCCTCAGTTTAGGAGATCACCTCTTCCCAGAAAATTTCTTCCCAGAGAGCGTTCTTTTTCAGATCAGATCAGGAGAATACGGTGGATGAGGAAGCAATTCGAAGACCATTTCATGGATTTTTGCCATCGTTTTCTCTGAGTTGTGACACGGTGCATTGTCTTGTTGAAGCAGCACTTTCTTTTTCTTCGAATGCGGCGGTTTTCCGGGGATTTCGTCCTTCATACGGTCCAATAACGTTACGTAATATGTTATGTTGATGGTCCTTCCTATTTCAAGGTAGTCAATGAAAATTATTCCATGCGCATCCCAAAATACAGACTCCATAACCTTGCCAGCAGACTGTTGCGTTTTCCCACGCTTTGCAGCGGGTTCATCGTATGCAGTCCCCTCGGATGGCTGTCGATTAGACTTCGGAGTGAAATGATGGAGCCATGTTTCATCCATTGTCACATATCCATGCACGAACTCGGGTTTATTACGGTTGATCCTCTTCAAACACTGATCGGAATCATCAACCCGTCGTTGTTTTTGTTCAAAACTGAGCTCACGCGGCACCCATATTGCGCAGAGCTTTCTCATACCCAAATATTCGTGAATGGTATGATATTCACGTTCAATTGATATCTTTAGAGTGTCTGCTATTTCCTTGAATTTCAATTTACGGCCATTCAAAACCATTTTGTGGATTTTTTAAATGTTTTCGCTGGTTCACACTGCGTTCACCGTCTTCGGTGCTCATTTCACCACGTCCAAACTTAGCATACCAATCCTTGATGGTTGATTTTGGCTTTGGATAGTAGCCGGAAACTCGGCATCTAGCCAAGTTTTTGCTTCAACTGTATTTTTTTCCTTCAAAAAGCTATATTTTATCAACACGCGAAATTCCTGTTTATCCATTTTTTCACAATAACAAAAGTTGCTTCATACAAAATGGTATAATTCACAATATAATTATCCGACGGCTGTCAATTTTATACACGCATCTTTTGAGGATTGGGAATAGGTAAAAAACATGTGAATTTAATTCTAGTAGCGCTATCTATGTGTCAGGCCGGGGACATTTCAATTGACATGTTATCAATGCTTGTCAATAAAAACTCACAGAAACATAAACGTAGTACAGATTAGATAACACGCAGGACTCTAAAAGATTGAAGCGACTCAAACTACATGAATTTGAATAATATATGTGTTTCATCTTTCTGTCTTTTCTTTCTTTCTTCATCAGGTTGAGTAGTCTAATTTAATTTTAATTTGGTAGATACATATTGACGTATTTATGCTGCCCATGCTCATCCTGCTTGTATGTTACTGCAAGTATAGTTAAAAGTTTAAATAAACTAAGAAATAATGAAAATATAGCCTACTGTTGCTATAGTCTTTGGTTCGTATCGTGCATGGTCGTAAGTTTATGTTTATAATTGTAAACAACTACTAGTCAAGAGTACAACATTCTACAATGAAAATGATCTTAGTCGCACTAGTAGCTAGGCTGAGTAAGACCGCATGTTTTCTGGGATTATTTCTAAGTTGGTCACTCGGTAGTAGCTAGGCTTAATGCCAAGAGGTTCGGAACCCACGCTAAGCAGTAGGTGCAGCACAGATAATTAAAGAAAAATATAATGGTACAAAAATATAATAAGAACATAATTAAATAAAGAATATTAAAAATATAATAAAATTTAAAAAAATTAAAATAATAAAGATAAAATAGAATAAATTAATATAAAGATGTAAATATATATTCAGCAAGCAGAATTTGTATTACTGTTGTAATACACCTTGTAACATTGCCGGGAGCAAAAATGGAGACTTCAATAATATATATATATATATATATATATATATATATATATATATATTAAAAAATAATACAAATATAATGAAAAAATTAAAAATACTAAAAATATATGTATTTATGTATGCAATCAAGGACGAATTTAATAATAAGCATAATATATAATAGTGGTCTAATACACGTTATAACATTGCAAGGTACAACCAGCTTGCTTTGAACAGTGTTGGATTTATGCTGTTATTGGTATCAAGTAACAGTAAGTCTATATTAGTAACTAATATTTACTAGTTATACATTATTTTCGCAGGGTGAAATTATTAATACAATTTATAATTTGAGAATGGTATTTCTTTTGAGTAAATGTAAATCTTAATTTTACACAGAAATGCAGCTGTATACGACAGAGTTTTTGGAATTATGACTTAACTTGGTTGGTTGATCTGAGCTCAAAAAAGATCTAGCGGACATTGTTTAGAGGTTATTGAGGAAAATAAAATCTGATCAAAGAATGTATAAAAGTTAATTTCAGAAAATTGAAAATTCGAAAATTGAAACTAAAATATATCTCGTGTAGTAACCTTATATGTAAGAAAATATTGTAGGCATTTTTCTATAAGCCTGGCAGGTGTCGTTAAAAAGGTTTAATACTTGAAATTAAGTTATACTACAAAAAAAATTGCATCAGGATATTATATTCTTTTGTAATCAAATAATTTGATATAAAAAAATTTGCTTTATTAACATTAATTTCAACGATTTTAATAAAGCATGTAATATCATTTTTATTAAACCTTTGTGTTTTGCTTCCTACATGAAACCGTTTTAAAAAAATGTTAATTTATAACCAGCCATATTTTCCGGTGTGCAATAAATCAACTTGATCTAACGGCTGGTAACCATCTAAAAAATGCAAATGAAACTTAATTTGAATATTAAGCCCAAATTAAAAGGGCGCTTCGTGTAAATGTATTCCGTGAAACTGATAGCCCAACAAATACACATGAATATACGAGTTTTCGCCAAATAGATACGATGAGTTAGATGCAAACCGCCTAAGTTTCTCCGCAAACGAGATTAAATTATGGGAGCGTCGCCTTCCGACGTTCTTCTGTCAGTTAATTAATTTACGATTGCAAATTTTATTCATTAATTATTTTACGTACTAACTACGATCATTTGTAAGGACTGGGCGGGTGAATCTTGCAGGTTCTTGATCGATAAATCAATTAGTAGTCCCATAATTCATAGGGAATTTTTATTGTAGTAACTCAAAGTTGGTGTTCACTTTTGTTTTAACGTTAAATTGTTACTACAATAACATAAAATACTATTTATAAATTTTGATACATTTCGTTGGCCAGTTAACATACGAACTGGTTAAATATTTATAATTCAATATCGACTCGATTCTGATAACATCGATGATATGTATTGTGCAGTCCTATCTGCTAATTTTGAGGAAAGTCTTTTATATCAAGCATTCGATAGCTTCTCTACATGATCTTTCTCTTCTACTATGTTACACACTTACAGCATAAGCGTAGCTGTACACTCCTTTACCCAAGATGACCTTATCCCAACAGTTGATCAACTTAGAGTTATCTTTCACAACGGGCTGTCCTCGAAATATCATATCGCTGAACTTAATAGCAATTTCCTTCACGACCTTAATATGTTGCGTTTGCTATCTTATCGGTGTACAGATATGGATCAAAAGTAAATAATAAAGTATTATATTTGATGCCTACTCACTTCTAATGCCCACATTATCAAAATTTTTTATTTATATTTAATACTATCAAAGTTTATTTCATTTAATGGGAAATAATAACAGTCCAACGATTGGAAAAGTGGTCCAATAATTTTTGACAATTGTCCGCTTTATTTGGTGCGCCGACTTCGAAAATAATAATAAAAAAGCCGTATAGCCTAGCAAACTTTCACATTTTGATATTTAACAGAAATATACGAGGGTGGTTCAAATATGATCGAGAAAAATACTCTGACACGTTTATTCACTATTGAAAAAATTTACAAAAATGTAGAGTTTTTCTAGGTATTTCCCCTAAGTAGCTGCGCATTTTGTCCATCTTTCCGGTATGCCGGTATTTTCTGATGCCGTTATCGAAGAATTCCTTGGGCAACTCGGCACTCATGTGCGCACGAACTCCTCTACGTCATCGTCGGTGTTGAATCTTTGACCTTCGAGGGCTTCTTTCAGTGGTCCAAACATGTGGTAGTCGCATCGTGATAAACCTGGACTGAAGGGGGGGTGTTCCAGTATTTCCAACCCTAATTATAATATTGTATCGAGCATGAGACGCGTGGTATGAGGGCGCGTGTTATCCTGGAGAAGAATCGCACTTCGTGCGGGAATGCTCCTCCGTTTCGGGCCATAAGCGGGTTTCACGTGTGTTTTCAGAAAGTTAAAGTAGTACGCAGCATTAATAGTACATTCGGTTCGCAGGAAATCGACGTACAGCACGCCCCGCCGGTCCCAGAACACTGTACCCAGAACCTTACCCTCGGACCTGGTTGTCTTCGCTTTAATTGGCTCCCCTTCCTTCTTCTTCCTCCACTCTTAGACATCTTGCTTTCGGGAGTGTAATAGTGTACCCATGTCTCGTCTATAGTGAAGATTCCCGTTAAAAACCTTCCCCCTCCGCCACGTATCGCGTCAGCAAGCGGCGACAAACTTTCAACCGCGTAAATTTTTGCTCGAATTTCAACAGTCTAGGAACCCATCGCGCCGTTGTTTTGCGATATTTAAGGTGTTCGTGGATGATAGACTCTACACTACCAATACTGGTGCCGTGTTCAGCCGAAATGTCTCGAACATTCATCCTACGGTCCTTCTGCCTCTCTGCTGTCCTAACTCTTTGAGCTGCATTTCTTGCTGTGATTTGTTATGCCGACTGATGAGCTATTTTACGTTTGCGTTGTGTCTCTCTGTTCCGCGCATTGTTGAGGTTAGATGTTTTGGTAGCATTTTACTGAAAATAACAAATTGAACTGTTCAAATATAATTTAATTAATAATTAAAGAGTTCCATAAATGAAACAAAAAATCACCAAAAATTGTAATAATAATAATAATAATTTCACTGTATTGAATAGTTTACTGTGTTATGTAATTTAACGATTACTCAGTAACAGAAATGTGTCGTGAAATAATTTGTAGCC
Source organism: Rhynchophorus ferrugineus (assembly GCF_030347505.1). NCBI lineage: Eukaryota > Metazoa > Arthropoda > Insecta > Coleoptera > Curculionidae > Rhynchophorus > Rhynchophorus ferrugineus. Next base: position 53,136,528 of record NW_027472580.1, read on the forward strand.
ATAAATGAAACGTTTGGACTTTTAACATAACGGCATCTTTTGGATACTTACTCAATCCAGCTGTTAAATTCCCTTTCACCGACACCTTTTAGAATCGTATGGAAGTCATACATAATTATAACTCTTTGTCATATAATAAAAAAATTATTTGAAATAAAAATATTGAGATATAAAAGATCCTATCTCTCAAGTTAGATCAAACTGCACACAGTGTGTAAAATTTGATTAAAATCGGTTCAGTAGCTTAGGTATTCATCTCAGACAAAGAAGGTGACACGAAATTTTTATATATGAATATATAAGTTGTATTGACCTGTTGCTTATGCAATCTGTACAAACGATACTTCTTCGTAAAATTTTAACATAACTAAACATAAATTTATTTCACATCATCGGATACTGCGCATAGATTTAAAACATGTTTTCATTTTCCTTGGTTAACAGAAGGGATTTTCAATGATTCATTGTTCGATGTGTTCATGTTCATTTACAACTTCGAGGCAATGAAGTCTATAAATATTGGAAGAGATGAAGGATTGAGTAAATCAACTGTTTAGTATGGCTAATATAACAAAAAGTTGAAAACTCTTGGCTGTTTGATGAATCTTAAAGTTCACTTCTTGCGCAATTACTTTGGCTTTTTTTTCTGAAAGCTTACGTGTCATATTTTACAGAGAAAATGGGGACGAGAAAAAATTGACATGTTCACCCGTAACAATTCTAAGTGAATAAAAAATAGCTTAAAAGTTTTTAGCTCCTGTATTTCAAATTTTCCCTATTTCTTGTCATGACGACTGAATTTTAAATAACTAAAACAGGACACCACATACGTTTTCTGTAAACAAAAACGAATAACACAAATTAGCTTAAAAAATTACAAATATGTGTTTATTTTTCTATATCATGTAACACAGTTACACAGTCTCCATTTTACAGTTATCGTTTTATTTTAAAATTGCGTCAAATTATTTTAGAAAAGGATGAACTATGTTTTACAATGTTCCGAATTATCTCCGATGTACAAAAGCATTTATATAAATTCTGGAGTCAATCCAATTAATATTACAGACTTCTGAGAGGTCACTCTAAACGTTTATTTATCTCTGACGACCATGATCTTACCTTTCTATAATTATCGGAGATTAAATCTTATCATTTCTTGTGGAACGATTATAATAGCTACTCTGTTATACCTAAAAACGATATTTTTGTGGGATCTATACAATGAATAGTGCATATCGCTCTTAAAGGATTAATTATTGAATCTAAAATAATATAGTGAAACATGTTATGGGTTAAAATTAGTTAAAGCGGATTTAAATGGATGGACCAAATAAAACGAACACAATATTCATTTATGAGTAAGGGGTTGAGCTACCATTTCCTCGAATGCAAATCTACCTCTCACCATCTGCTCTAAAACTCCTCATACGTATTCAATCATGTTGAAGTATGGAACTTGCGCTAGCCAGAGAATCTGGTTGATGATATTCTGATATTCTTCTCCTCAAACTAAAACTGAATCTCTCTGGCTGTGTGAATGAGCGTACTATAATCTTGAAATTTGCTAGTGTTTGTCAGTAATATAGTAACAGGTCAATTGAAAAGTCACCGGCCTACCATAGTAAAACATATTTTTTTGGCAAAATTAGTTTTTTATTCAACATTATTCCCTTCAAGGCTGATTCAATGATTATAGCAACCCTCCAGCTTTTCGATTCCATTATTGTAGTACAATTTGTCCTTTTCTTCAAAATAGGCCTCAGTTTCGGCAATCACCCCTTCATTCGGCGAAAATTTCTTCCCAGCGAGCATTCTTTTGAGATCTGGGAACAGGAAATAGTCACTGGAGGCCAGATCTTTGGAATAAGATGGATGAGGAAGCAATTCAAAGCCCAATTCATATATTGTTGCCATCGTTTGCACTAACTTGTGATACAGTGCATTATCTTGGTGAAGCAGCACTTTCTTTTTCTTCAAATACAGCCGTTTTTCGGCGATTTCGTTCTTCAAACGGTCCAATAACGCTATGTAATAGTCGCTGTTGATCGACCTTCTTTTTCAAGGTAGTCATTGAAAATTATTCCATGCGCATCTCAAAATACAGACTCCATAACCTTGCTAGCCGACTGTTGCGTTTTCCCACGCTTTTGCACGTTCATTGTGTGCAGTCCACTCGGATGGCTGTCGATTGGACTTCGGAGTGAAATGATGGAGCCATGTTTAATCCAATATCCATGCAAGAAATCGGGTTTATTACGCTTGATCCTTTTCAAACACTGATCCGAATCAAAAGTGAGCTGGCGCGGCACCCACTTTAAACAGAGTTTTCTGATACCCAAATATTCGTGAACGATTTCGTTCAATTTCAATTTACGGTCATTCAAAATTATTTTGTGGATTTTTAAAATATTTTCGTTAGTAGCAACCTCAACCAGAGGTTATGCGTCAAATATACGACAGGCCGGGAACTTTTAAATTGACCTATTAGTTATAGTAACAACATCTTCATTGAGGGTTCTTTTTTAGGGTTTTTTCTTTAATACATAAAGCCAATTGTTTGTAGGAAACAATCTAAATAATGGTTCATCGGACCATGCCACATTTCTCCAATTATAAAGTGTTCATGTCTTATGATTGTTGGCGAACTTCTTTCGCAGCTTAACATTGACTTCCATTTTGCAGGGTTTCGCATTCGCAACTCTTCCATGAATGTGGACTGCCCACTTCACTGTGTTTATCGAAATAATATAATGTTACACAAGTGAGTGTGGAGTTCTGCTATAGTTCTTGTCGCGGTCATATTATATTGTCTGGTCACATTAAAAATGATTAATGTTTTGGTTCAGGGCCACGATAGTTCATCATTGTGAAATGATGCACAACATTATTTTAATCTGCTTAAAAGTCGTACTCGAATACATCTTTGTTCTATTGTTTGCGAGAGCAGCACCTTTACCATGGCAGTATATTTATTAATTTTCAATGTTGTTTAATCACGAAATCTTCGTTATGTGCTTTTGAAAGATAATATTTAATAAACATAATATAACTAAACAGGTCATGTTCTCAATTAAAAATTAGACTATTAGAAATTAGTGTATTAGTTTTAAGAAGTAGTTGAAAAATAAGCTGTGTAATATCATTCGTTGTCATTGTTTGTTTAATAGGTTTTATAATTAATTTGTTGCTAATTTGTTATTAAGCTCAAATTGGGGGGTAATACAAAATTATTTTCAGTTCTCGTTTTTACAATTTTAGGTCTCAGTTATAGGGAGTCTTTTCACATTGATAAATTTATACCATAAAAATGTTATTGCAGTATTAATTAAATTTCAGTGTGTAATAACTTCATTGACAATTAAAATTAAAGTAAATCGCGTTTAAGGCTTTCTATTGTCTTTTGCAACTCTTTTTAGACCTAACTTGCTAGTGTAAGTTCATTAACTGACTGGGGAAAGTGAAGGGGCGACGTCCTAATTATATTATTCTAGTCCACGAAGAAACCCCTGCGGTTTGCCGCTAGCTCACGGTACACATTTGTGGAATATATTCGTGTGTATTTGCACAGCTATAAGTTCGACGGCATCCATTTAGTTGGATCGCCCTCTTAACTTGACTTCTAGATTTAAATTGGGTTGCCTTTTTACGAAACGACTAGCAATCTAGGCATGCAGTTAAGGTTTTATTTTTCTAGAAAAAATCGCTTTATATTTTGAAAGAATAGAGACCAAACTTTTTATATCAACCATATATAGGGTGATTGATTCTATACTATAGTAAAATTCTATTCTATAATAAGATTCTATACTATAGTAATACACAAAGAACCAATATGTTTCTTAAAATGTTCATCAAGAAGTGTTAAAACAATTTTAAGATTGGATATAAAAAGATATAGCTTTAAATCAACTTAGGGTCATCATAGTTTAAGAAAGTTGATCACATGTACATGGGTTATATGGTAACTGGTCAAAAATCGACTTGGGAACGCTAAAAAGACTATAGCTAATTTATTTATATGAATCTTCGCATTATATGAATATACCAAAAATTGGCTGGACTCATTAAATGCCTCATAGGATAAGATATATTATCTGATTGCTATCTTAAGATGGGAATATATTTAATAAAAGCCACTTAGAAATCATTGCATACTTATATTCCAATTTATTATCACCAGCTGCCATCATTTTTGTATTATGCTTCATATTTTATTATCAAATGTTAATTATGTTCAAGTAGGCCAAGTCATATCTATTTCTCCATTTTTGTAAACTACCCGTCCCTAGTGATGATATTCTAATGAAAATACCTTCTATGAAAACACGTAGTAAAAGTGTGAAAGTGCAATAATAAATATCTGTCTTAAAATAACCATTTCTATTCATATAGTAATCTTCACCAATTCCACTGAGATATTTGCTGTTATATCTGTGATAGAGCTGCTTCTCTTATAAAAAACAGACAACATAAATGTGTTTATACCCTATCTCTTTGATATTATTTTCAGGGCACTGGTAATTATATAAATTTAAACATATGTTTCATTTGTAGTAGTATCCTACTCGGCGGTCAATTTTGCCTATCTACGTGTTACGCTCAGTGTTTTAATATTATTTAACATAAATAAAATTTTGTTCCTTAACAATCCACAAAATTAGTGTTACTAAATTATACCATTTCACCTATAATTCATATTTTGCATCCGTATTGTCTGCTAATTTTCTCTGTTAAATGATAAATAATTATATAAACTAATTCAGAAATACTGTAAAAATAAAACTAACAAAAAATACCACGTAACTACTACTGTCACAAACATCAACGCCTAAGCACTAGGCACTGAAATGTTAGGCAGGAACACAAGATGTTCGGAAATATTTACATATTCGGACTACCCAAGAGTATGGAGTCGGTGAAGATTGCTTTATTCTCCAACTTTTAAATGTCTATATTATCGGTATATAAGAATTTAATTGGGCTGTCTCATTATGAATCTATGGTAACAGTCATGTCAACAACACTATTTGTAAATATTTTTATGCAAATTTAATGTCAGATGTTATTTTGATTGTTTTGAAATCGAAGTTACCGTGCTGTGTTTTGGCTATCTTCGGACTCGGAATAATCTTTCTTCAATATATTTTGTTAGTTATTTATATGTATACATTGATAAGACTTTTTCATGTTTTGTTCATATAGGAACACATCCCAAAAGTAATTAAGAATTAAATTGATGTTTTGATATTTATTAGCTTCGTTGTTAATTTGAAGAAATTCAGTGCCGAGGTACATCTAGAGATATAATATATACAACTAGAAATAAAGGGTGATGATGATCTAACTTATCACAATTGTTAATTTACGTTTAAATTATTTAAAAGTGGTGATTTTTATGTCAATGGTAAAGACCGGCCTGGAGGACTAAAAAGTCCCAACGAAACGAAATCATCATTCAGAAGCCTTGGAATGCGGTTTAATTGCTAGCTCGGTAAAAAATAGTAGATTATAATTGTGATCGGCAGTGAAATATGGATAAACTACGATAATGTTAAATAATATGCTGAAATACGATAAGTTATGCGTTATTGCAGGAAAACTATCCACATCGATCCCGAAATATCATATTCATGACCATAAAGCGTTGATGTGTAATACGGTGGGATTAACAAATTGTAGTACATTAAAAGTTGCTAAAACCAATGTTACGTTGTTACTTCAGAAGTTTACTAACGTCAATTGAAAAAATAAGTAATCTATTGTTACAAAAAAGATCTGCAATCTAGTTAGTTTAAATCAGCAAAGCTATTAATCGTATCAACAATTGGAATACCAATGTATATCAGCGTATTCACCGGGTATACTCCGGTTTGATTACCATTTTTTGGGAAGTGAAAAAAGTTAAGTAATTTCGAAATACTGTAACTTGGTTTTAATTTTTGAAACGTCAGATTAAGGTGGAAAATTATTGGGGAACACTGTGGATCTCTAGACTTAACAGTTTTTCTATTCGACAACTAGTCGCCGATATTAACTTGGAATTATCGGTTTTTCAAGTATCAATGTGTCGTGTTCACTAGCTATCTCTAATATTAATGACTTCAATATTATACCATGATGTCACACTTGGCCAAGAGACTAGGTTAGGACCTAGAAGGATCACACATGATATGCTTGTCATGACAATTGAGGTTCCTGATAACTCAGCTACTAACCTCACACCTTGATGGACTGATCCTCTTGATCTTCGGATTTGGAATAATCTTTCTTGATTATATTTTGTTAGTTATTTATATGTATAAATTGATGAGACTTTTTCATGTTTTGTTCATATAGGAACACATCCCAAAAGTAATTAAGAATTAAATAGCTTCGTCGTTAATTTGAAGAAATTCACTGCCGAGGTACATCCAGAGGACACTAGCACATCTAGAAATAAAGAGTGATGATGAAAATTAATACTACTAAAGAATATTTCAAGGTTATAATTTATTAGTATATTAATGACTCATAGTAGAGGGTTTAATTATTAAAATAAAAATTTGTATAAAGGAATCCTCTCTTCTAAAATATTTCTCTGATAAATTCATCCCAGGATGGCTTAGGTCACACACAAATATTTATTATCTCCTTCTTTGCGTTTCATATTTTTTTTACATCATCAGTCTTCAGTCATCCTTACGCTGTAATCGTCCCTACCTACTGAGTTGTCTCCTTTTTGTATTCTTCCACTGATTCAATATTGATGCTTCTTTTATATATTTCTGTCCATCTTTGTTGCAGACCAGACCCCTCTAAAATATTCAATTACTGCTGCTTATATTCAATTTTTTCCTCTAATATTAATAAAGATTTGAATAATTTAAATATAAATTAAAGTTACTTACTATTTGTTATGGAGCGTAAATTAATTTCAACTTACATTACATATATTACTTAAAAAAAATATAGGATATTGTTTTTAGAGAGATTTAACGAACATACAAAATTGATTAAATATCATAAAAAATTTCAAGCCCATAATTTTAACTCATTCGTGGGTAAAACCCTAGCGGTTTGCCGCCAGCTTAGGGTACGCATTTGCAGAATATATTCCTCCATATCTGTAGGGTTATACGTTTCACGGAACACATTTACATGGATCGTCCTTCTAAATTATGTTTCAGATTTAAATTCATTTAAATAAGCATTGTTAAAGTCGTCTGGTATTTGGAAAGTTAGTTGAGAATGTAGCACAAAATAAATTGAAATTTGGTCGACTTTTTGTCATTTTCTTTATGTAAAATCATTATCAAACTCCCAGAAATTTGTTAAAAGTTAACTACTACATAACTACAAACGAAAACATAAAAAAATATGGAAATATTTTGTTTATAAATAATATCTTAGATAATATCTTAGAATTGTTTCAAAAATAGATAAAAATGGTAATTTAGCCATGATATGAAAAATTTTAAACTTCAGATCTCTTATTACCTTTCCAAAATAATCCTACAGAGCTCCAAAAGATTTTTTAGACAGTTTGCTTGATTTAAGGAAGAAATGGAAAAGTTTTTTTCCATACGCAGATGCTTGCTAGAGATAAAGTCAGGTCTATATAACTTTTTTTTGTGATCAGAGAATGGGAAATTTTGCAACTAGTAACTTGATTTTAATTTTGAAGCGTCAGATTAAGGTGGAAAATTATTGGGGAACACTGTGGATCTCTAGACTTAACAATTTTCCTATTCGACAACTAGTCGCCGATAGTGACTTGGAATTATTTGTTTTTCAAGTATGAATGTGTCGTGTTTACAAGATCACTCGCTATCCCTAATATTAATGACTTCAATGTTAGACCATAATGCCACACTTGGCCAAGAGACTAGGTAAGGACCTAGAGGTATTCCACATGATATGCTTATCATGACAATTGAGGTTCCTGATAACTCACCTACTAAGCTCACACCTTGACGAACTGATGAATATTTAGCACGAAATCCTAACTGCATGTCTCGAAGAGTTTGAATGGCTTATCGGGCGGTTGCTAGACGATGTTTATTTTTCTTCCTTTTTCCGAATGACAATAATATATACTTCTTTCCAGATAGATGAAATATTTTCAACCTGAAGAATAAATTTGTGATTAACTAGTATGATTTTTGGGATGAAAATTTTTAGTTTGTCAAATAGCTATGCCACTGCGAAAGGAATTTTCTTCTCAGTGTAGGCTTTTTAATTATTGCTGCGATGATTTTGAAGTGATAAGGTGCTTTTTCTGAAATTCAAGTGGTACAGCGTTACTTGATTGATTAGCATTGATGCGTTGGTGACATTTTGGTTTTGTTAGTACTAAGAATTTCATTAACATGGTTGGTCGTATAAAACTGAAAAAAATGTGCCAATAACTTAGCCTTCCCCTTATTTCTGACTACAAGTTACTGATTGCACACGTGTCCAAATTCTGGTCAGGTTTTAGCCCCGAGCAGATGAGAACAATTCTTAACGGTATTTGATACACTGAACTCAGACGTTCAATCCTGTATCAAGATTGGTTTTAGTGTTAGAGTTTGCATATGGTGCACTCTTATAATTGCTGCCAGCTGAGGACGTTGCACTAAATATCATTTAAAACTTTTGTGCTTGGACTACGTTGCAAAGTTGATTCAAAGTGTTTTTGTTACGTTAGTAAATGTTCTGTAAACGTCACAAAATCATGACAAGTACACTCAAACATGCGTATTTGCAGCATTTGTGGTTTTGCTGCAGTAAGCACAGACAAGTTATGGGTACCAAAATTGTTTAGTAACGCATGTAGAACAAAGCTGTACAGGTAGTAAAAGTGGTGATTGGTAAAAATGAATACTGTTCATCTTCTATGCCGGTGTTATGGAGAAAACAAAAAAATCATGTAGATGATACGTTTGCTCGGTAAATGTCTTCGGTATAAATATCCTGACATACCATCAGTGTTGAAGCTAGTTCCATGTATGGACAGTGATCAATTGCCAATTTTTCTAGATACAAAAGCAAAAAATGCTTTAAAAATTCGTCTTCACTACCGGCGAGCAATGAAAGCGATTTTGTTAAGGAAGAAAGTTTGTTTTCGAATTTTCGTTATTGAAGAAATGTTTAACATTTAATGCATCAGTAGCATGGACATCCCTTCAAAGTGTTGTTCACAACTTCTTAGGTAACCAAAATCACCTGATTACAATCGACAATTACCACAAGATCGTAGTCTAAATGTAGTCAAAATAAATTTTCTGCATTCAATGCTCTTGTTTTTTTCTCACAAAATTTGGACGACACGAGCAACGAGCAAGGAGCCAAGAGAGTCACATCAAGATATAGTGCAAATCGAAAGCCCATACCAAGGATTTTGAGACGGAGGCATAATGAGCGATTACCCTAATGCGTGAAACAGTTCCCAAGCAGTTAAAAGGACTGAATTCAACTACTGTTTATTTCTGATTTATAATTTTTAATTCAATAAATGGCCGTTAATGGCCAAAAATGCTAAAATAATGAATTTATTGTATATTTCGAAAACTAGAACCAATTTTGAAAATCTGGCTGCTGCTTTGAATTCAGCCCACTAATTTTCCATATAAATAGCTTTTGGTTGCTGATTTTCCAAACCGTGCATACCTGTGTTGTTATTCTCTGTGTTTTTGAGCTCTCTAACACTCTAGTCAGTCCTCAGATACTTTCAGAACGCGAACTTAAATGACTAGCTAGTTAATAAAATATGAAGAGAACTCTTGGAAGCGTTAAAACTGAAAACTAATCAATTTTTATGTTATCTATTTCTACTTAACTTATACAACATATGATATATGTTACATAAAATACCTATATTTTAAGGTTCGTGTAATTAATTAATTGATATTAAAATAAATAAATTAAATTAATATTGTATAACTAAAATTAAAAAATATATAGCCTATAATTTTATTAATCATATTAATTTTGAGTTTTCAAGCATCTATTGTCATAAATCAGCTCAAGCTTTACAAATGCCTTTGCCAAAAAAAAACATGCTAATTACAGTTAATTTAAATCTTAAACCCAAAATTAAGAACGATTCATGTAAATGTATTCCACGAGACTTATAGCCCTACAAATACACATGAATATATTCCGCAAATGTCTGCTACCGGCTTGGTGGAAAACCGCTGGAGTGTTCCGTAAACGGAATAAAATTATGCAGCCGCTATCTTTCGACCTTCTTCGGCCAAACGAATTTAGGATTGTAAATGTTATTCATTAATCATTTTTGGAAATAACGGTGGCCGTCTGTAAAATCGGAATTTCAAATTCAATAAATTCGGTTGGGGAAGTTAAGGTCAAATAGAAACTGCAATTTAAGTTTTCTATTTATACGGTGGACGACGACATTGACTAACATTTCCAGGAATAAAGATCTATCACTGTCAAAAGAGAAGGCAGTTTTAGCAGTAAAGACAGGTGTTTTTATTTACTGACTTCAGTCTACACATATCAGGGCTAGAGCCAGGTGTTTTATCTAGTTCGATCTTTATAATTATTATAAATATTATAATTTTATTAACCAACCAATTTAGATGTAATGAAAATTTAGAAATAAGAAAAAAATTGACGTTTCTGGAAACAGAAATGCAAGATCAATTTGTAGTTGTAAAACAAATATATTTGTATGTATTTCAGTTCAATTTGAGTACGCTTATACCAGCGATTTTTTAATTTATGGATTCCATAGCTGGAATGGTTTACCGGAAAGTCCGTAAAATGATTCTCTGTGACACTAATGTGGAGCTAGAAATCACAAACTGCTAAATATGGTGAATAAGCTGAATGTTTCGATGTTCGTACTTCAACTGGCCCAAAAGTTTAAATAATATCTTTGTTCATTGTTTTAGCAATTTTAAAATAATACGGGAGCAAAATTTCTTTCCATCCTAGAAAAATTATCATTTTATGGACGGTTATTTATATACAGAATTGTAATGGCTTACTTTTTCTTAGCCAAGACGATGAAACAACATAAAAAGTATTTTAGCGTTCCATTACTAGCGAAGACACCTATTTCAAACATAGTAAAAGACAATAGTTTAGCAAGCTTGCAACGTAACATTCCATAAAACACTTTAAATGTGAAAGTAGTGTCATTCATTTGCTCAGTTAAGTTTTTGCGCTTTGAAAGATTTTGTTATTTTGTTTCCTTAATTTGACTAATCAAAATCGTGCCAATTTTGAAACGAAAAGTAGACCATGTGCAAAAACAGTGCACAAAAAAAATTGTGGTCGAAGACCTGACAAGCTCAAAAAAAAGTTGCAAAGCCTGTCTTTATTCCAAGGAAGGTTAATGAGCTGTTCCAACCTGGCTAAGCTATTAATTCGGCCCTGTGGCGAAGCCTGCTGTCCAAGCTTAAGTCTATGGAGAACATATGAATCTACACTAACCGATATCTTAGCCTTAAAACCTTTATCAAAGACACAGTTCAAGGACACTTATCTCATCTTATCTCATCCGACTACCACTTGTTCTGGTCTCTGCAAAAATGTCTTAATGCTGTAATGCTGACCACAAAGCAGGGTGATGAAAATTGTTTGGTTTAGTTTTTGTCCCTTAAATTTCTGAATGGTTATAGTATAGGTTATAGTAGGAACGTGGAAAAATATTATCGATCAATATAGAACATATATCATTCATTATTATTTGAAATATATGTGCCCAAACTCGTTTTTAGTTAAAACCGGAATTATTTTCCCCGGCCAATTATTATTTATTTTATCCTATTTTTAATTACTAATATCCAATTACTATTTGTATTTAGTTTCAAATATCTATAAACAAACAATATTCCAGTGTTTCTGTTTAATAGAATGTCTATCTTAAAAGGCTTATTTATAAAGATATTAAATAATATCGCTATTTATATTTTCTAACTAATCAATAGGAAGATCACAATAAAACTATAATGAACGAAATGTTATTACATTGTTGTGTTTGATTGTTAATGAATCTTTTTACTTTTTTGTTTTTCAATTTTAATTCCCAAACGCAATATTAACATACCAGATAACAATTTTAGTTTTTTTTCATTGTATATTCATTACATTTCGTTTAGACAATAGTACAAACAAATATCGGGTTAGAGCGGTCCATGAAATAACTTAAAAATATATTTCCGTTGTGAAGCTTTTGATGTTTTTGTTTACAAATAGTAAATGAATGCGCTTTTGTGCCTTTAGGGTACGCAATGATTAAATATTAGAGCTAATTATGGTATTAATAATATTATATTGTTTTTACATATTTCATAAGGATTTGTGTTTTCTTCTAGAGAGGAAACAAAATAACTAATATATGTAGGTACTATTTGTTATGTTTAGGTTTATTTTTGCACAAACAAATATATATCATTTAACAAACTTTGACACTAAAAATTTCAAAGTTAATATCACATTCTTTCATAACAACAATTTATTAACAAGACAATTATTATTTACACCAACAATTAACATGAAAGTTTTCTTTAAAAAAAATTAAACGATTGTATCAACCATGGTTATAATGTTTGTAAAATGGTTTTACTTCTGAATGCACAAAATACAAGTGCATAACAAATGACCTTTTTTGATAGACGACAGTAAAAGCTGAAAAGCGTGCGCGTTGCCCATACGCATTTATTCTAAACCAGCTTGACAGATTTCACAATTACGCGTTGTTGTTGTACAGACGAGAGTTGTGTCGATGAGGTATTTTTTAGGTTAATTTTATATTTAGAAAAGTTTGTTGAGGTAATATAATTATTTATTATTTAATAGAGAAAATGATCAGCGGATAATATGAAAATAAGTGTATAAGGTGTGAATTATTAGTAAATTCTTCTAACTTTCTAGTACTAATTTTTTAAATTCATATAGAACAACGAGATATTTATGTTAAATATAGTAAACGTAAAGGCTAAATATATAGTATGACTAAGAATGAAAAATCGTCATATTGTACCTTTGTAATCGAAGATGGCTGAAATGCTGGGTTTCCAGTGGCATTCCTCGACTAGTCGTCAAGGTCAGGAATCACAGGAAGTATTTTTAGGTATTTTTTAGGTACAATATTTTTAGTCCATTATATACAAGATTATCTTTAAACTCTAGATGAAAATGGGGACCCCAAGTAAATTATTTTATCAGCAATAATGATCTATTATAATCACTGGATAAAAGTTGTGGATAAAACTGAAATATTCAAGGCAAGAGGAAAATTAAAAATCTGGAAATTAGAGTGCAAATGAAAGTAGTTAGAAAGTTAGAAAAATTATTAATAAAAGAGATGAAAGCAAGTGTATGCAGATGGATTATATATACGTTACAATATTACAAAAAGCTGTTGAAGTTGAATTTTTAAATTATTTATACAAGTATGTGCTGACTCTATATAACTACTACTTTATGCTTATATTATTTTTGTTGGTATTACCTGTAGGATTAGGATAAAATAAAAATGTGGGCTCATTGTTTTAAAAAAGGGCTCGAATTAACACAAATATGGCAATAAAATTTTTGAATAATCTTCTAAAAACAAATACCCTAAAGAGGAATGCTACGGTAACAATTGAAAAACTGTTACATTCATGAGATGATCTGATTGGTTTGAAGGTATGGAAAAAGATTTTCGGTATTGAACAACCAAATGCTAATAACTATCAAGACAGAATTATTATCAGAGACCATAAAAACGCAGAACTTGCAAAATATATGAACATAATCCATGGGGCTTTACAGCATTCAGGCAAATTTAAAGTAAAATATCACTATAAAACATTCAATGTAAATTTCAGTCAAATATGTAATACTATAGCTGTAGAAACACTATAGGGTAGAGTATGTAAGATTTGTGTTCATAAGTACGTCTACGCCGTCCAGAGTATACGATAGAGAATAGTCTGTATGTCATTTATTAGGTATGCGCGAGGACAGAATGAATACTAATTCTTTTGTACATGATGTAGCAAGTGATCAACGGCAAAACCCAGTAAATCGCAAGATAAGGAAGAAATTAAAAGAATATTACAAGAAAAATATACACAGGGAGTAGCGGAAGATACAAATGTGGAGAATAATCTTGATAAAAAACAAAATATTTAAAAATACCGAGGTGATGCTTCAGAGATTTTAACAAAAAATGTTATAGATTTTTTTTTGATATTTTATTTACATTGTTTGTGTGTGTTTAATTGTTAGATTACTTACTTAAATTACTTTTTTTGTGTATTTAATTCCCTTCATTGCAATGAAATTTGTTAAACAATATATAATTTCAATTTTTTTGCACTATTTATCTGCCCAGAGGTTTATGTAAACCTAAAGAAATAATAGATCGTAAAGCTTCAAATGTTATGTTACCAATTTATTTCAGACTTTCTGCTAAAAACATCTTATATTTACGCTATTCTAAAATTCATGACATTTGATTTAAACATCTACTTTTTAGTAATCTTTTGAAATATCTGCAAAATCAAAAAGTTATTGGTATAAAGTATAGAATGTCTTATCTTCACAATAATCTTCAAACAAAACCTGTTTTCACGTTATTTAACATAAATACCCCGTATTCCATAGCAATTTATAGAATTAATGCTACAAAATTAGGAAAATTTATATTCTGCTTTTACTGTTGTCTTTTTGATAATTAGTATCAACTCATGGAAGAAGGCATTAATAAAAAAAGAATAAAATCTCTGCTATCTGAATATGGTAAATATGGTTGAAACAAATTCGTATGCTAAATTTCGGAAGTTTAATAAATTTTGCTCGCAGGTATATAGATTATAATATCTATAGATTTGTAAAAAAATATTTATATTACTTATAAAACTGTTTTATTTTGTGAAAAGAACAGATGATTTGTTGAACGGCGATACAAAGCGACATTGGGGGGTTTTACCTTTTCAGAAAATAGACCAAGCTTTCTCACTCGTCACTATTCAGGTAGTTTTAAAACAGATGGCTCTTGCCCATCGCCGCGATAGTCAGAGCCGTAACCAACATTACATAACATACATAGCTGAAAGGTTTTTATAAGGTGATACTGTCTGTTAATATTTTATATTAAAATATAAGATGGATGATATTTACGGCGGTAAGTTCATGTCTTAGCAATATCAAGCACTTTCATTTCCTGAGATATTTTCTCTGCACTGTGGATGCCGAAAAAATATCGATATTTTTGGCCGATATTTTTTTGACCGATATATCGATACATACATATTGATACTTAATTTTAAAAGTTTGTTAAAAATCTTACCCTTTCTTAAATTATTTAAAGAATATCCATATTTTTAGGGCCCATATATTTCAATATCTCTATTTTTTGTTAAAAATATCGATATTTCTCATAATTATTAGAAAAAATATATCCATATTTTGTTTCTCCGATATATCGATATATCCATATATTTAAAAAAATATCGAAATCGATATATCGATATTTTATTAGATGACTCACAACCCTATTGTAAGCTACTGCATATTTCTTTAGTATTTTTCTTGCATAATTTAAAATGTTCTTATATTTCTATGATATTTATGCAATAAATATATAAATAAGCAAAATTTTTTGGGCCATACATCAGGATAACTTGAGTGGAACAAATGGTAATCTTAAAGATATGCAGGATGCAAGTTTGATATCAAGTTGTTTTAAGCTCAACCGTGTTGTTTTATTCATGTTCAAAATGCGAATTTTTAGTAATTGTTATTTACATGTGTATCAATTACAGTAAAAGGCATCGTAAGAACAAAATTATAATAAATAAAATTAATAAATATTTCCTTCAATAAAACAAATATATAACACACTGCTTAACTATAGCATCACATTTGCTGATGCACCATTACAGCTATACAAATTAAAATTTCGGCCAGTAAAAATAAAAAGATCCCGAAATACAAATTGATGTTTATACAATGAATATATATATATTAGTTACGCTGAAGCCGTTTGTCTATACTGTAATATAAATTTATATTTTATTACATCATTTTTTGTGAAATCAATATATTTTAAACGCCATGTTGGAAATAGCAATCAGGAAGTTTTTTAATACTTTTTTTATTGAAGGAGGAACACCATTAAAAGAGGAAGAAACAGCCCAGTTGTTTATGAGCTCCCGGCAAGAAAAACACGCGATGGAATTTTTTTTCATCAATCAACATTTTTTGCCGTTCAAACGTGACATGTTTTCTTTATATTTTATCGCAGTTATTAGCTCGACTTGGACCTTAAAATTGCGTTATATGAAACGTTTGATCGATTGCAGCTCTTTTGAGAAGTAAAATTCCATCTGAGACAAACATGTTTCCAGTTTTAGTCGAAGGTTATCGAAAATAGATCGTTAAATTTCCGTCCAAAGCGTGTAAAGTGACAGCTGCTTATATGTAACTTAAAAGCTTCAAATTTATAAGTCACATTTTTATTTTGTGCAATATTATAAATCATAAATGATTATATATAAAGTGTAATTAATTTAGAACCTTTGAGCATTGTTTATGAATTATAGAATAATAAACATATATTTCGATATTTCTTAATAAAACCCATTTTGTTGTTATAAAATAACTAAAAAATAATAAATATATCAAATTTAGGAATTATTATAATATAGAGTACATATCCATCACTATAAATTATAAAGTAGGACCGCTAAATCTAAGAATAAAAAAATTAGAGACCATAATATTTAAGAATTAAATATTTTTCATGACAATCTTTACTATCTAGTAATGCTTCAAAATAGCAGCGTCAAAATTAAAATAATTAATTGTAAAGCCCGGCCAATAAAGCTGTGAACTTACGTCATCTAAATTTATGTCGTCAAAACTTCGGAATGTTCTACATCAATTGTTAGTTTTGTTGAGTTTTTATTCATTTTGGGTTTGGCATATAGCAAAATTTTAATCCACATAATATTATGAAGCAAAAATAATGACAATGTAATTGTGACGTAAATGTAATAATGACGAAGAACAATAAAATAATATATATATATATATATATATATATATATATATATATATATATATATATATATTAACGAGATTTAAGAACTAACGAGAATAAAATGTTAACAGAAAATTTACCTTATCAGTATTTAGCACGACCATGCAAAACTTGACCACCCTTGTTAGGTGCACAATGCTGCCGATGATCAACCCATTATCACACAACTGCAGAGTATCTCCAATTTAATTCAAATTAAAGCAAAACAAGACAACATCCGGTAAATATTTGAATTCAAATTATTAAATTTCCTTCTTTATATCTTAAGGAAATTAGCAGTAAACTAAAATCAGTGCTTATCAAACGTTCCAACTGATAATGTATTTGTGGCTTTCCAGTAGCGATGAGATGTAATTTAACTTTTTCATGTTCCTCAATATGCTATATTTCTTTGTGGTGTATTGTGTTCCTTTTAGTATTTTGTAGAAAATTGTCGGTTTATAGTCCTGCGTCTGTAGTCTTGTTTATAAAGAGATACCGCTAAAAGTAATTTCAAAACTTCATCCGTTATGCTCAGAATTTGAGTATAACTCTTGCTTTTTGACTGGAGGACCTCCATAATCAATATTTCAAAGATATCAACATTAGCTCTTGTAGAATATATATATATACAAATACAAAAATGGAAGTAACAAGTCTTCCTTGGATTTACTATGTGCCCTTCAAAATTATATTCCTTTAAAAGCAATGCTTGGAAGCCTAATTAGACCTCTTCGTGGGTTGTTTTTACACTATTTAAATCCTATGTTTCCAAAGTGAGTATGAAGAGATTTTCTATATCCCCCTAAAAGCTGCATATTTCTAGGTATACTTCCACACTAATAGTTTCCACTGAAATGATTATATTATATTATGTTTATACTGAAAAAAACTACTGACATTTTTATGCATTTCATAAATTTAGTATTAATGAATTAAATGAATACATTTCTTGATCTCTGACAAAGGTAACCTTAAAGTAACCTTAATTCGTCGAGTATATTGTTTTTAATTTTTTGAGATATTTTAATCGCAGAGCAGCAGCAATATATTAAAAAGTACTGCCTATAAAAGCTCTTCTCAAGAAGCAACCTCGTATTTAACAATATTGGTGACCCCCATTATCTCGTTAGTGTTCGATGTAGCTGATTAGAGAGGCAAGCTGTTTGTGACTCTGACTATCTAATGGCTTTAGCATTATCAATTACACTAACAATAAACTGAGATTTAAAATTTATCAAAACAAGCAAAGCGCTAATCTATAACAAATATCTAAAATAAATTTTTCTAATATTAAAACTATAATATAGTCAAAACAATAATATATAATTATTATAATTGACCTATATGGTTCAATACAGTATTATTACACAAAATATCCAGACATTGTTCCTCACTTTACAATACAAAAGACAATACAAAATATTTTATTTGCATCTATATAAATTACAGAAAAAGGAAACATAATAGAAAAGTTAGAGCGTTATATATCATAAGTTACACAATTATTCCTTATAGGCAGTTACTAAATTTCATTTTTACAGCAATAATCCGTAATGTATAGTAATCTATATAGGGGTAATTCGTTGAACATAATACAAACGTAACATATTGCACATCTCTGTGCCGCTACAGCTATTCAAATTAAAATATCAGCCAACGAACATAAAAAGCTGAAAATAAACTGTATAAATATGGTTTATTTTCAATTTGAACCTTACATTTCATTCGTCCGTTAAAATAAAGGAATCCGAATATTCAAATGCAAATTATATGACCAACTTCTGACACTCTCTCAACAGCAGAATATTTTTTGGAATTGTGCGTTAAAATTCGTTTAAAGTTCCATTGCCTATATATAATCATCCATCTCACTGCATATTACAAAATGATTTTATTTTGAAAATATAAAATAGGATAAGATATAATATTTAATAGTAATTATTTTCAACACATAATGACATTATTTGAAATACTCATGTTTTTAAATCAAATATCTGGGAATCATATGTTGATGTATTATGAGAAAAAATATTTTGATATGAATTGATATAAATTTAAAGTTATGAAAATAAGTTCTATAACATTATATATATTATAAAAAAAATTATAAATTATAAAAAAAGGGTACTTACAAAGTGTTATTAATTTCGGAAAATATAATTAATGTGACTATAAAAATAATTCTCATATTTTAAAAAGTTTATTAATAAAAGCAAAAGTTTTTAATTCACAGAATTCTGCAATAGTATATATATATATATATATATATATATATATATATATATATATATATATATATATATATATATCAATTTCTTTATTGGAATTTGACTTAGTAAACGTTATTTTCGGGAAAATTTATTTAAAGAGTGATATCTATTTATATATTAATCAGCTTAGCGAAAACTTTTAAGAAAACGGGGAAAACACGTGAAATTTGGAACGGTTAAAGCTTATACTGAGGAATAATTTTTAGACCTAATATTTTTGTGTAATATATACTACAAATAAATATATTCCAATAAAACGAAACAAGCCTAAATAGCAACTAGGAATAACCGTCCGATCGGTGACACAAAATATAAAAACAATCCTAGCGGTAGTGCAGGTAAGAGATTCGCTCGCCGACAATAACCCACTAGGATCGTATCGGATCGTGCTAAAATGCCAAGTGAGTGATTAAAATATTACCAAACGTTAATTAGAAGTTATTTAATTTTAAACAGTGTTATTTAAGATTTTGTCTTACTTTGAGTTATTCCCGTATTGTTGAAATTATTAAAGATTGATGACATGCTTGGATAAAAAAAAACGATCAAATGGAGTATGGTGACGCATTGTTAAGACATTTCTATAAATTTTAATGGTTGTTGACTTCTGATTAATTTCAGTTTTCCTTACTAAATGAATTTCTCAACGAAACACTAACCAAATATTAGTTAATAACTATATTATATTGTGCATGAAGGGTTATAATGAATGCTACATAGAATATATAAAAGTTATAAAACAGTTTCATAGAAATTTTTCATTTGTTTGTGAGTTAAAATGAAAGCCATAGAAGACAAATTAAGATGTGTTATCTCTAACGGCGGGATTTAAGAGTGAAATAAACAAGCAATTAATACTGCAATTTTATTTGAGAATTTGGGTAAACAAATTATTCTTTTAATCAGCCTGGTGTATTTATTGATTCTGTAATATATACTTTAGGTGGGAGATATGTATAAAAGTACTATATGAAGCATAGAGGACATAATGAAAATATGCAAGAGTTAAAAGACGAATAAATAGAATAAATTATGATTTATAAACATAGTACATTTGTAAACATTGTAAAGCATTGATAAATATTACGGTTTTTCATTATTAATGCAATAAGATATATGATTATATGCCATTTTATTCTTTGAACCTTGTTTCAATTATTTTGATTATTGACTTTATAGAGCTAAGGTTTTGAAAATCAATAGTTAATTTAATGATTGTAAATAAATACCGTTAATATGCATTTCCAAGTTGTAAAAAAATAAATTACCTAATTGTGTTCATTATTATTTTAATAGACATGCTAAAATTAAATATCAATTTCAAAATTGTTTTATTCATATATTCTCATTTTTAATAAACAAACATGTATTACATTTATTATTGCATACTTATGTTTATAACATAAAAGTAAAGAAAGATCATGCATACTTATATTTAATACTCAGAAATTGTTACAGTTCTGAAAATAATCTTACTTACGATACTTTGTTATAATGTTCAGTGCAGTAGTTATTTATACTTAATTATATATTAATACTTTGTTGATTTTTCAAAGTTTATGGAAATTAGAAACTAAATACAATTAAAAAATGCTACTGAGTGTTAGTTCTTGAGATAGTTTGCATATATTTTAATGTGTTTTAATTTACAGACATTTATTATTTTTATTAATGTTATGTATCGGATACATTTCTGATCTTATATTAAGAATACTGTGTAAAACAAGGTTTAGCACATATCATATTTAAATCAGTCATTTTTGACTATTATTTTTTTTTACTCTTTGTGATTCCACAATCTGCCCTATAGGCAATAAGTACTTCTTATGTCTATATTATATTTACATGGCATGCAGAAAATCACTTCATTAAACGATCTTCTGTATCACTCATATTATCTTAATTAATTAGTCTTATTCTAAAGTCTACATATGTCCAGTAATCAGATCAGGATGTGTTAAACGTTTTAGTCTACGCACTTCACTATCACGTCGCACACATTTAGCTGATTAGCGAGTACATTGGGATGCACTGACAATCTTTCGAAGTACTTCACTCAAACACGTTGAATTACATTCGTTATAGGTTCTAGAGGAATATCGCGTTGTATAACTTTATTTGATATATAGTACAGAGCATCAACAATGGCACGCAACACTTTATTGTGGAACCGCTGAATGATGGACTTATTAGTTTTGCTAGCGGTACCCCATTATTGGATTCCATATGACCAAACAGGCCTGAGTATAGACTCATACAGCAACATCTTATTATCATTTGATATAATTTCAGTCGAAGTTGTTTTCATTTAGAGAGTATGTGCTTCTCCCAGGTTAGGCGTCGATTTAAGTGCATACCAAGATATTTAACTTGCTCTGCTTGAGGAAGTTGACGATGATTGATATTCACTGGACATGTTCTTTTACGCAGGGTAAACATTACATAGGTAGATTTTGTTTCATTAACTTTAATGCGCCATGTCTTCAACCATAATGGTATTTAACCCAGGTAGGTTTGTAGGTTTATTGATGTTGTGACTGGATCTTCATGGGATGCCAAGATTGCTGTGTCGTCTGCGTATGTTGCCACAGTAGTTATTTTTGTGGCGGGCAGATCGGCCGTATACAGAAGATACAGTACTAGACCCAGTACACTACCTTGCGGAACTCCTGAATATATTGGATTTAATTCGGTATGTTCATCACCTTGATCAAGTTTCTTTAGTTTAACCTGCAAGCCCGTATGTCATACTTTATCAAAAGTCTGAGATATGTCTAGAAAAGCAGCCGAACAATATCTTTTGGCATTTAGGTCCGTATTTATTTTGTTTACAAGTCTGTGCACTTCTATAGTCCCATGCTTATTGCCAAACCCAAATAGATGTTCTGGAATAATTTTCTTTTTTCTATTATATAGTTTAGCTTGATGTATATTTTCTCGAAAACTTTCGAGATCACATCTTCTGGTATTTTTCCTACTTTCCAGATGCTAGGGAAGTAATTAATTCGTAGCATAGCATTAAATATAAATATTAATAGTTTCATAACCTTTTCTGATAGTTGTTTTAAAATTTTACCAGTAATTAAGTCATAACCAGAAGCTTTTTTAATATTAATTTCTCTTATTATTGTTTGTTTAACATTTTTGACCGTTCATTTCTTGTGCGGTAAGTCCATTTGAAATGGCGAATCCAGAAAGCTAGTAATTTTAGTTTCGCGATCTTTATGTAGCTGAGACTGGAAAGGTTTAAAAACATATTTTAAGTGTTTTGAGAAAATGTCGGCTTTCTCTCGATTGCTTCTAGCCCAATTATTTTCGCTTGTTTTAATAGGTTATGCTGCTAGGTTCTCTTAAGCTTTCTTGTTGCTGTCCACAACGAATAGTCTATAGCCTCAGTTGGTGTCAAATTCCCTAGGTATTCTTGAATACCTTAGTTTTGTTAATTTTGAATTAGTTCTTTCAGCTCTTTTATTGTCCTATTAAATTTTCTTTTATTCTCTTCAATCCTTTGCTGTTGCCAATTCCGTCGTAACTTTCTTTTTTCTACATTTTAAGCATTTAAATGATTTGCGAGAGTAAGTTTTTGTGTGCTCGTGCGCTTGACACCTCGTGCATTGTGGTATAATTCTCTTTGTATGTGGTGGTTCGCTTTTAATAATGTTGTTTTCTAATTTGGTGATTTCATACACCGCCTTATTATTTCCATTAGGTTTTAAATCAATACAGAACATAGGCACAGGTTTTTTGTTGTGCGATGTCGAATTTTGTGAACATTTACGACCTCGTGACCTTTTTCAGCTAGTGCTACCTTGATGGTGTTAAAGTCCGTCCCGTGTTAAATCTTTTTAACACGAATTTAAATGTTTTCTCAGATATAGGGCTGAATGTATGGTACTGGGTGTTTATTTCGTCTAAGTCTTTTACTAGCACTTTAAATTACTCCGCTTCGGATAACTGAATTTTTATTGTTTCATAGCTAACTGTTTTAACTGTGTAGTTCGTAGTGATGATTTTCAATAGGCCGTGGATGTGTTTTATTACTCCTACCTTATAAACTGTTATTGGTGGTGGTTTGGGAACAATTTTTTCAGGGCTTGGTTGTATATTCTCTTCAATTTCTTCCGATAGGTCGCGAAAGCTGTTTTTTGTCTCTATAGGATTCTGTGACCAATAGTCACTGATCCTTGTTTGTTTTCTCGCGATTTCTTCTTCTGGGCTCATCAATAGTTTTTGTTTATGGTTATAGTCCATTCTGATGGTGGAGTTTGCTATATTACTGATTGTTCTAATCTTATATCAAAGTGTGCAAGTGATTAGGTTGAATCGCTGTGGTTTGCCATTTTTAGATTTTTAATATTTTATTTTATTTACTTCCAGAGGATAAAAAAATTAAATAAATACATTGTTTATTTCACGCACTTCATTTTCACTTATGTATTATTTTTTGCACTAGTTTTTTACCAAAAATACTATAAATGAATTTCGAAAAGACTGTTGTAAAATAAGGGCAAATAATTTTAAAACACTAATAAAAATGATATGCTGTCTTTTTGTCTAGTCACGTAAACACGTATTCACTACAGTTTAGGTCCGCTAAGAGACGGATAGCCGCATGTGTTATGCGTTTTTAACACTCAATTAAATAACCGTAATAAAATACTGCGTTTTTTAAAGAAACGTATCTTTCTAGAGCTTGGAGTTCACCCCACGAAGGTTGGAACCGAACCTACTCTATTATGAGAGATGAAAATGATTAATTAAATACATTGTGGTGGAATTTCGACCACAGGGCGATCACTAGTTAACATAACCTTAGTCATGTTTTTTAAATTAAAGTTTCACACAAAGCTAAATCATCATGAAAAATGAATACGCCTGTAAAATATTAAACGGAAACAATTTTTATGAGTGTAAAAATACGATCCATTAATCTATCCATTTGATCATTCGAGATTTTCGTTTATATATTGCTAGGTTCGCAAATATTTAGATGAAAATGCTTCAACAAAAATACTTAACTTTATTAGCTTCTTTTGATTGCTAACGTATGACCTGCCTAAAAACCATTTTTTAAATTTATTACTTAAATTATTTTTTACTACTGTTACTTCAAACTAGGTATTCATCTAAAAAGACCCATTGGTCGTAACTTACTCATTAAAAAAATAATAACATAATTATACAATTTGTTGTATTTGTTCCGAAGTTATGTACGTACATACATTCTTGAGAATCATTTTCATTCATATAGATGAACAGTCTTGGTTGTAGGTGAATTTAATATGCACTGATTTACTCTCTACTTATGAATTAGAAATTTTGTAAATATTAAATAACGCTTGACAATATGTGGAAATACAAGAAATGTTTAGTTCCTGTGGTCTATTCTAAAATCTATTAATCTCTGGTGGTAAATCTATTAATCAAACACTTGATAATACACTGCCAATATTATGTTAAATTAAACGGTTAAGCATCACATCTAGATAAAAAAATTGATTAGTTCTATTGATTGAAATATTACATTTTTTTTTTAATTAGAGGTGATAATTATAGATCAGACATTTCAGCTTAGCCGGCATATATCTCCATTCCGCGTGAACAGAAAACAGAGAAACTCTCGCACAGACATCAAACAATACCATACCATACTAGCCACTTTAATTAAAATATCAACCCGCCAAATAAAAAGCTGAAAAATGACCGAGCAGGCCTAAGTGTGGCTAATTTTAGCTTAAAATTTGGCGAGTCCCCTTACAAAAGAACGCCTCCATTGCAAATGCAAATTATATAGGCGGCTTCTGACACTTTTTACACAAAAGGATATTTTTAGAATTGTTGGTTTTAATTGGTAGACGGTTGTGACTGTACCATATAATTATATTTACCCGTAAAAAATATTAGGAGCCGAGGATTTCTAAAAATAATTATTACATTTAAAATATTTTCATAGCCCTTTTACAAATATTTTTCGGTATCCCAAATTCGTTCAGAATAACATTAAAGTACTAATAAGAGAAATTCTTTCTAAATAATATACTAATACTTAATTAATATTGTATTAATAAGAATATATTATATAAGATATATAATATATTATATATTATATAAGAACTGTGATGTAACTTTGAAATATTATTATAAGAGTGTGAAAAAATCAAAATTTCAATGTTACATGTTATAGCAATTTATACATTATATACTCATTAAATTTAATTAATTAGCATATTATCAGATTTCTTACAAATTTGCGATTTTACTTTCAACAATATTTGATTATATTATGATATAATAGTTTCATATAAATTTTGAACCTAGAGAACTTAATTCATATATTTATTGTAACATTTATGTATCACAAGTTAAGTTATATCTTTCCATGGGCCATATTATTGACATATATTTATTTACTTTAGGCTGTATATTACTAGGTATTAATTTTATTTAAATATAATGAGGAATTAGATATTATATTATTATTTTAACAATTTAGAGAAAGTAGTAATTTATATCGCATTAAATAAAATTAATGATGAATAATCCTATATATTCTTCAATAAGTTTATAATTTTATTATATTCAAGGAAGTTTCCAGAAAAACATTATTGAAGCTAACGTTTTTATTTTGTTAGAAGGAAATTAATATCAGAACTATAATAATTTTCAAATATCGTGTGTCGATTACACACACGTAATTTATAAATACATAATAACACATCAGTCAATAATTCTTTGTTTTAGGTCTGAGAGCTACCTCTTTGACAGTATTACCAGTTTTATATAAGTTTTGGGCAGTATTATGTTTCAAACGATATGTAGTTATAATTGAAACACTTTTATCGCATTAAAAAAAAACATTGTTTCTGTGTGCGTTGATGGGACAGGATTGTGATGCGAGCTAGTTATTTCGTATATATATTATATAATGCATTCGCTACGGACCTGACTATCGCGGTCATGTGTAAGGGCCATCTGTTTTAAAACTACCTGAATAGTGAACGAGTCAAATGGGTTTGGTCATAATACTGTAAACTGAAGGTAATTTCAGTTTGGCACATGCGCATTTTCATTTATTTGAATTAATAGTCTCAGTGAAGAAGCGCTCTCTTGCCAAACTCTACGCAAGCGCATATAGCTTGTTTTGTAACTGGTGTTTAAAATTTTACTCTAAAATATTTTTCCTTGTGTATCGTTCCGCAATAGAGAAATTAAACCCTATTAAATTAAAAAATAATCAAATATGTTAGAATAGTAACGGAAATGCTGGGAACTCATTTAATGACTAGTAAATATAGTAATATGTAAATTATCATTAATTTTTATGAAATATTTTAAATTAAATGCTAATCAAAATGTACATTTTAATAATTGAGTGTTATAATTTTGTAAATAAAAACTCACGCTTTATTAGAACATTTTATTACAAATCTTTAAAACGGAGTGGAAAAGGCCATATTTATATAGAGATTATATTAATATTATATCATATATATATGATTAATATGTTTACATTAAGTCCATGCACCATATTTACATAAAGACATCATATTGAAACATTTTTAGGCAAAATCTAAAAACTCTATTAACATAAAGCCTTAATATTATCTAATATTAGTTAATATTATTTACAAAAAGTCCAGAAACCATATTTATATATGTAATTCATCTATCTCAAAGCAAAATCCTCATCTTGCACACAATCGTACTTTTCACCTGAAAGAAATCAGCAGTATTATTTTTACAAACCAAAAATTTATTTACCTATGCATTTTTATAAAGCAACTTATATATATTCTTTTTTCGTTGTTTATTTTACTTTTCCACCTTCAGAGTAGTAGTCATTAGATCTTTAGGCTTTCATCGATGATTAATATTATACGTTTTGTTTATTCGATTCAGGTCAAATTCTACTGGCAAATTTGATCTTTTCAATGTGTCGTTCTCCTTGCATCTGCAAAATCCTATCCAATTTTTTCGATTTTTCTAATTTAACTTTCATCAGCTTTGCCTTGACAACTATTAACACCTATAAAAGAAAAAATAAATTGTTACTAAAATATATCATGATTGAGGTATAGACATTTTTAACAGTTACCGCAATTTTTGCTACTATTTTTGATGAACAAACGCCAGTAATGAATTGAGTGCTGAACTGATCATATTTTAATTGACGTATTGTACATTTACTAACCTAAAACGAATGGATGGTTAATTACAAGAAAATGTGTATAAAAGTTATAATTACCTTTAATATTACTTCTAGTACAATTGTATATTATTTCTCCCATGTTGTTTGCAACGTTTTTATTTCAACAAAACGAATAATTGTCTTCTTGATATCGTTTTGAAATCTGTAGCTTTATCGATGTGAAATATTGGCATATGTTGACTACTATTTGATGTCCAAAATGTTTTGTTGCAAGTTTGGCGCTTAATATTCTCACTACAAACAAAATTGAAGCTGTTTGGATATTTTAACATTATAAAACTGAACCTTACATTCCGGACTTACCTTACATATTTAAAAAAATGTATGTTACAATATTAAGAATAACACAACAATTTAATTATTATTATTATAAACTTGTTAATGCAACACAAAATTTTAATTCAATAATTTTTTTTTAATTTAGATATTCTAGGTTATTTGGTAACAGTCGATCAACGGTTAATTTTAAAATGGCCGATTATATAGTGAAGGTGGGAAAAGGATGAGCGCAAATATTTGGTGCATGCGCACAATATTCATCATTACATTCAGTTTAGCGTATTCTGGTTTTGTCTGTTTTCTATCATATAACCCTTACTGTCGCTTTCCATCGCCGTTCAACAAGTCGGCTCTTCTTTTGTTGAATAAAATAATTTTAAAGTAAATTAATAGTTTTTGTATTCTAACCCATTTCCATTTTGTAACTTATATTCATTCACAATTTAATATTTGGGATACAATAGTAGTAGATTTATTTAACCCGGTTTCATTTAATTGTATTTATATATTATTTATACTTATAACAAGATTATAAAATTTAGTATATACCGCAGCTCAACTATGAGTAAGAAAAACTTTTAAGTACTACAGTACCAATTTATAAGAAGATTGCACAGTCCAAGGATAGGAGTAATAGGCAAATATATATATATATATATATATATATATATATATATATATATAAGAAGGTTTACTAAAAGCTTAAATGAACAAAGTTTTGTTATTTTATTATGAAATATCGTTTTAACTAATAATATGGATATAATTTTTCTTCATACAAATTCCTAAATAAAATCAAAAAGAAGAAGAATAACAAGGGAAAACCATTATACCTAATTTAGTCTACTCTAAAAAATATGCTTGTTTAATGTCACTTAGCATATAAAATATTACCGAAGTTAAAGATCGTTACAAACATTTTTTGCTTGAGTTAAAAATATTGGGACAAAGGCATCCCGATTCAATAATAAGAGTCTTTTTTCTGCAAAAATTTCCTTTCGGATGGACTTTGTTTTGTTGCTTATTATCATTTTAGAAGTATAAGAAGTATTATGATTATCCATCCCTAAATATATGTGCTTCTGATGATATGATACAGAATATAAATATCCGTAAATATAAAGAGGGTAAGATACGTTACAAAAGAGTTTTTTGGATCACTTTTATTTAGGTTTTCAAAATTTATACTAAAGAATAACCAAACTGCCAATTCAACTTGTAGAGTTTTGTAGCTCGCCTTTATTTTTAATATCCGGTTTTAATACATTAGTTACAATAGATACTTTTTTTCTGTGGCATTTTGCTTTGGATCGAGCTGTTCACAACTATGAAGTCAAATCCACTTATCAGCAAGAATATTTATCAGGCAAACTTTACGAATTTTTTAAAATTCCTAGATTTGGCGAAAAGTGAATACGATTTTGTTTTTAGGATAGCTCATTGTTCGGTATCTTTGGAGCTAAAAAATAGGTTGTTGTTACGTTTTTCCCTTAATCTTTCTGGTGACATCGTTTACCTTGTTCTTAAGAATTAAAATACAAAATAGTACAAATAAAAATGGATCTTATTTTTTTAACATTGGATTTCAAATGTACTACAGTGGAAATAGTTACTACTAGCTCTCTTAGACCCCTTCGTGGGTTACCTTTACTATACTTAAATTATATGTTTCTTAAAAATGTATAAATCAAAGAGCTGCATGAATCTAAGTTTTCAATGGATAATTCCAGCTTACAGTTTTGTCTGAAATAATTGTGTTAAATAATTTTTACATCGAAAAACTACTCACTGTTTTTATTCACTTCATAAATTTAATCTTAACTAGAACCGACATCAAGTTGATCTTGATTTGTCACCCGCTTCGTGGAGCGGATAGTGGACAGTGGTCGAATGTGGACACAGTGCCCATAACAAGTCAATTGAAAAGTCCCCGGCCTACCATAGTAAAACACATTTTTTTGGCAAAATTAGTTTTTTTCAATTCAATATAATTGCCTTCAAGGGTGATACACTGATTATAGCGACCCTCCAACTTTTCGATAGGATTTTTGTAGTACGATTTGTCTTCGCTTCAAAGTAGGCCGCAGTTTCGGCGATCATTCGACGAACATTTTTTCCCAGCGAGTATTCTTTTGAGATCTGCGAACAGAAAATAGTCGTTAGGGGTCAGATCTGGAGAATACGGTCGATGAGGAAGCAATACGAAGCTCAATTCATGGATTTTTCTCAAGGTAGCAAATCAAAATTATGACATGCGTATCTCAAAATATAGACGCCATAACCTTGCCAGCCGACCGACTATTGACGAATACATTGGAGTTCGTGATAACGTAAGTTCACTGTTCATTTCGATGCCAACTATAAATGCCTAATAATTCAAGATCATTTACTGTGCTTTTTAAATTCATGTTAATCCACAATAGTATTTGAATATGAAGTATAAACCCAACTTTTCGGCTTTGAAGGGAGTTCACTTTCAGATACCGGAAGTGTTAGTGTCAGTTTCTTAAAATATAAATGACACTTTGTTCCTGCGTCTTCTGGAATTTGGTAAAACAATAAATTCTGAATTTTGGTAGACTATTAAACGAATTCTATGTAAATATTCATTCGGTTCACAATAACTATATTGCTCGCGAAATTTCGCTGCCGTAGCGAAGTTTTTGATAGCCTTGTTAATAATTGAGGATTGAAGTTATATTTAGATATTTTAACGCTTTTACAACTAAATTCAATATTCATTAACAATTATTCATGATTCAACATTCAGCGTCTACATTTAAATTTAGTTGTTTAACGGTTGGTTAGCGTTGGGAACTATCTATAGAAAATAGTCGACACACACGATAGTTAAAAAACTAGCGTTTGAAAATAGTAATTAGTATTATTATTAGTACTAGTATACTTTTATATTATATTTATTTAATATTATTATCGTTATTAGTAATTACTATTTTCAGTCAAATGCACGGTTCGATTGTTTTGTTCAATTCGTGATGTCAGACGAAGATGTACGAACCTTTTCCTGTATAAAATGTGAGAGAGGAAAGGGCGGAGATAATTGCTTGGTGCAGTTAATTTTATATATGCTTATATGTTCCAGCAGTAGTATAAACGAGACGGAAATATACATTTTCCTTCACGTACTAACTTTAAAATAGAAAAGGAAGAAATAATTGTTAAATAACTATTAACATGCAATTAATAATTTTATTTTATACGAAGTGGAATTACTTTTATATTTGAATGTTCTGTAAAAAGAAATGGAATGTAATAACACCCCACAAATGTTTTATCGTATTTTAATAGGTTAATTGCTATTTTCGAATTATATACTATAAAAAATATAGACAATACAATAGAGCTTAAACAAAATCTAAAAACTAAAGATGTACAATAACTATGAATACTAAATAAAAATTAAACATATATCTAATCATAGAAAAAATCTAATTCATGGCAAAATTAAAAATTATCGTACAATAACTACTAGAGCTTTTTTAAATCCTTTATTTATTATTGAATGGAAATATTTTTTAACAAAAATCGGGAGAGTAATCGAAATATTACCTGTTATTGCAATAAACATAGTCAAATTATCCTATTACATTAACACTCTCGAAAAATATCGTTCCAAAATGCTGCTATATTAGTATGCAATATATTATTATTTACAAGAAAACTACCAAAAAAATCATAAACTAAATACATTATATATAAATCTATGTAAGCATAAATAGGGTACATTTTTGTCCAGGTCGCGGATATGATGACAGGGCCAGAACGTTAAAAATCAGTCGAATGAAACTAGTAGAACCAAAAATAGTAACTAAAAGTACACGACTGAAACAGTCGATAGTAATTAGTAACAAAATCTGTCGGACCGAAAATAGCGACTGAAAGTAGTCGATTGAAACAGTCACTAGTAAAAATTAGTAAAATCAGTCGAACCGAAAATAGCGACTTAAACAGTCGATAGTAAAAAGTAGTCAATTACTTAGCAGTCGATAGTCGATTTCAGTCTATATTTCCCAACACTACTGCTGGTCAATGCTTAGAAACATTTAATTGGTCCATATATATATAACCACTCAAAAGTAATTTTGTTTCTAAATCTCAATGAATCGACATAATTAAGTGTCATTACTATATTCCATTGCCTCCGACCAATAGCAGCGATCTTCAATAATAAATGCAATAATGGTGTACTCAATCAACGGCTTACCTATCTATATCAAAACAGCATATAATTATACTCCCATTTAATACTCGTGTATCAATTATTCCATCAGCGTTCGAACAGGAACGGAAGCAAAATTCAAATATGACTCGGACTGGTTGAGATTGAAGCGGTGCCTTACATCTGGTTCTATACGATATGTCTCGGGAACTTTGCCCTAAATGGAACGATCAGTCAACTTGAATATATTCGAATTTGATGGTATTAAATAAAAGCGTATCGGAACTAGAAAGGATGACAGAAACTTTCTATAGAAGCTCTACGTCTCGACTAGTTCTTTGAGCTATTGTTGCAGTGACAGTTAAATTAATTAAATATGATTTAATAATGGAAATAAACTTAAAACTTATATAATTTTATTTGTATTGACATAATTTGGACTATCGCTTTATTAAAAAAGTTCATTTAAAAAGCTTCAGCAAAATAATTAAACAAAAGTTTAGAACTACATCCTGAAATTAATAGCATAGTAGAAAATATTTCAAATATGGGTCTAATGTATCTACGTTCCCAAGAAATCAATATTAACTTATATTTTAATACTATTCCAAAGGAAATAAACTAGTTTAGTTTTGCCTAATATATATATATATATATATATATATATATATATATACTCAATATTCAATATAAAATCATCAGACTAATTACGCTTTGCTCTAGTTATATTAACAAAGTTAGCCAAAATGTGTCCATATTTCAATTAAGTAATTGCTTAATATCTCAACGCAGTGGCTATGACTAGTTATATCTTTTGAAACTTGAATAGAATCTTAGGGTATTACTTCAATCTTGAAGATTGTCACTGTTAATATTGCAATAGATAAATCGCCCTATACTTTACGAATTTCAACAAATGGAAACAGCTTTAGAGGATGGAAATACACTTGTGGAAATTACTAATTCTGATGTCGTTATTAGATGCACAATTAAAAGCCTGGCTAGATTAATCTTAAACAAATCTTATTATTAATTTATTATTATTAATATTGTTTTTAAATTATTAAAGCTTTAGACTTCCATCCTTACAAAATCGATATTGTGTAAAGATATGTAGCGTAAATACCGTATCAAACAATCCAATGTGTATAGATAGATTTTATAATTTAAAAAAATCGTTGAAGTGTATCAATTTCTTAATATTCATAGAATAGAAGTTACAAAGAAAATAAAGAATAGAGTAAAAAAACATTATACAAATGGGCAAACACTTGGCACATGTTTAGTATCAATTGTAGCATGCGCTAAAGGATTTTCTCAAAATGTAATGAAACATATGAGAGTGTAAATAAAAATATTTCAGACGACATATAAAAGTCAAAATTATAAAAATTAAATTTAATTAATATTTGTAATATACAGTAAGCGAAAGTTTTGCGTTCTAACGAAAATGGTAAATATTAAATAAACGTGCGAACAATATTTTAGGTGTGAATGTTTTTATACTTTAAGTATCATTAATAGTCTAAATCGTTGGAAAAGACCTACCAGGTGGTTAGACGTACAATATATGATCAGTATTTTAGCTTTGGTAACTCTCTGAAGCTTTACTATGTTGAAACCAGCAATATGTTCAAACCTTGTTTATAAATTATATCGGAAAAAATGACATTGGATGGGAGAATGGATTTTTGGGAATAGGCTAGATTATTTACGCTGAAAAAAAATTATTCGAATAATTATTTTATTGATTTAATGAGATATAAGATTTTTGCTCCTTGTTATTATATAACATACGTTATATAGATAATAACGTTACTAATAATAGTATTTCTATATATACTACACTAAACATTTTCAATAGTTAATTAAGCAAGATTTTGGGAAACTAACTAATACTAAATAAATACTAAATTATAAGTAAAGTAATAAAGAAACTTCACCAAAACTGGTATTCGCCAAATGTCAAGAATTTCCTTGAACGTCGAAACATTAGTTTTAAGCTTAGTCTTAAAAAGTTGTTTGTAATTATAATAACAAATTAGATTCTTTTATTACAAAATGCAAATCCAAATTAATTTCAAAATACATTTAGTTATAAAATTATCGAGTTCCTCAAAAGACTAATAGTATTGTAATATGTTTGTTATCGTTATATGTCACACGTAGCGATATCGATGAATGATTATAGTCACGATATCGATGAAATATTTTTTTAATTCACCTAGCATTTAACAATCTGTCTAATAGGAAATAAGTATCTTATGTAACTTAAATCTTAAGTATCTTATGTATCTAATGTTCGCTGGTGATAACGCTATATTCGCGGATACGTATGTTAATGCTTGTAATATTCTTTATGACATAGTTCGCATCGCGGAAGTTATAGTTTAAGAACTAACGAATGAAAGACCAAATTCCTGACAATTGAGGGATTCCGTGCGATTGTAAATCTTAACAGAATATAATTGAAGTAAGCGCAGGAGTTCATTCAATTACTTGATATTGAGAGAAAATTGGCATCTACAGTCGAGATACTAAGACGAATCGGCCAAACTGCATTAATTTTCAGTTCTCTAAGATTGTGAGTATGGAAGAGAAATTATTACCAAAATTCGCCTCTTTTGAACTCTTTCATGCTAATTCTTAAGTCCGATAAGTTGAATCTGTTACAGTTTGACATATGTAAGCTTGAGGTTGAAATTGAATGAAAATTGAGGAAACTCTAAATTGAAACAGACAATTGCCTTATGTCTCTCGACAATATCATGTTAGTAATGAAGTCATTTGCTAAAGGTGCGCGAATCAGAGCGCAGTTGAGTAACAAATATGGAAACAAGATTGAAATAGAATTAAATGTGGACGAATTCCTCAGAAGTCTGTGCGAAATTAACTTTTTGGATGGAAGATATAGCGAACAACTTCGAAAAAGACATAGATCAAGATCATTCAAAAAAATCTGAGAAATTGGATACTGACATATATCGAAGCCAGAACAGCTGTGACCGATCACCAACTGTGGTGGAATTTAGTGAAGACCTTTCAAGATCCTGCATCACCAACAGCAGCGTACTAATTGATGGTGGTTAAAGTTTTAGACTAAACACTTAACTGATATCATGCCCATTTAATTGTTTGGTGAATGCGTTGACACTCTTTAAAACTATTTGTTTAAATTTAATTTACTTTACACTGTCACTTTGGAGCCAACTCGTTATTGGTTCCAAGTAGTTATAGCGCTGAATTAGTTTGTTAGATACGTATTACGGGGACTAGGCTATGCCAGGCACTTTATTTAGGAAACTGAATAATAAAAAGCAGGTTCAATAAACTTCGCCAAAATAATAGAGGTATAATAGTCTATCAATTCCAAATGGTACTAAATTATTTTGCTACTAAAGTATCTTTTATATTCAACTTAGATCTTCTTCCAAAGCTTTTAAAATCAATCATATAAATATTTAAAACTTCTCATTTGAACTAGAAGCTTTTTATGTTCCACATTAACAATGCAATATCTGCTCGTATCATAAATCAGTATATATCTTAATTTTTTCCTTCTTTTTTTGGATCTCTGTTTATAGGCCTTATCCATGTCTGTTATGTTAGCTTGGTAATCGCAGTGATAAAGACGACAGGGAAGTCATGCTACTGCTGCGATAGTGTCGGGTTGAAATTCCACCGGGACATGGCTGTGATTTAATGTTTGTTATTGTTTTTACTTGTCACTGTTTATAGATAATAGTGTAAAATCCAACAAGAAAAACTATCCCGGTCACGCTAGTAATCAGGCTGTGTTGGACCAGATATATTATAGGATGGACACTAAGTTGATCACTCTCCAGCCGGTAGGCTCAATGTTGAACACCGGGGTTCGGAAACTACTTTAAGCGGCAGTTCCAGTCATTACATAACCCAAACTTTCTATGATTTCCATAGAAACGCGTACTTACCAAAGTACGTCGCGTCGTAACGCAGTTTTTCTTGTATGTAGTTTATAAGTTCTTTAACTAAACTGCATCAAGAACATAATCTTAATTTATAACTATTAAATATTAGCTACCATTTAAAATTCGCATTAGCAATAACTGGATAAATTGGATTTTACTTTTATGATTTTTTATTATGCTCGGGTACAGAAATATTTTAATTCGGACGTTTCTCTTGTAAAGCAACGGGGTAAATTTAAGGTTATAATTAGTCACATTTAAGCTGGGGACGTTATATTTTAGCATTTTATTGTTGATGTTTTAATTAGTTGGACAATACGCTTGTGTGTGGGATTTACCGAATTTATTTAGAACCGGAATATATGAAAGTTTATTAACGCTCCTGTTTTTTTGCAGGGCAGTTCCGAACGTATTTAAATAACATAAAAAATTAAACATTATTAAATACAACACGTCATGTAACGCGTCTACAATCTCTCAGAATATATTATTATTCAACGGCAGTTCTTTTCATTTTAGTTGTTTTCTAACTTCTCGATGTAGCACTGTTTGCTTTTTATTATTTGAAGAATCAAACGATTTAGATTAATAGATGTTACTTTTTAGAAGATATATTATCATGTTCTTCTATAAAAGGTTATTTGATTTAACCCAAACACCTTGTAACCATTGTTCTCTGTTCTGTTCTCTCAGGGTAAACCATTTTACAATTTCATAGGTTGTAGTATTTCTTCATGCTTTATACATTATCATATATCAATTGTAGCTAGTAAATGTAAGTTACATAGGAGTATTGTATTGGATGGTCGGCCTTTCAGGATTATTAAAGTTATCTATAATTAAACACACAATAAAAACCACCTTTAAATAATATTTTCCATTGAGTTTCATACAGTTTCATGGAGCACCAACTACTTATTAAAATAGAAAAAAAAATTGACGTCATTTATTCAGTCATATTTCATTTTTTCTAGCAATCTAAAATGAACATTTCAAAGACGGTACACTGTGAACTATCATGATTCTCTAATAATAAAAAAACATATTTGACTATACTGTGGTTGCGAGATGTTGACCAAGGTTGATGTGTCGCAGCCATAGTACGGGCGTGACGACCCCGGGGCCCCAGTTGTGTGGTGTTTTTGTGACGTCCCCTGCATGTTCTATGTTTTTTTTTCTATCAACTATGGAAATACATAAAATAGAAAATAAAATTACGGTGCAGGGATTCGAAACCCTAGTACCGGTCGAGACCGTGGGTGGTCGCGCAGGCCCCGCTCGACCATTAGCCGTCGATTGCGCAGCAGTTCCGGTAGGTGACCAGGCCGGAATACAGGTAACTACTACTGGCACCCAGAATATAGGTCTAAAAAGGCCCAGGAGAGAGATAGAATTTTTAGACAGATATACGCAGGAAGACTATGATAGATGTTTTGTAATAATTTCAGAGAGTGATCTATTGAAAGGTCTATCTCCGTTTATTATACGTAGAGAATTATTATCTGCAGTGGGCGAATTGAAGTTTGTGAAAAGGTTAAGAACTGGAACTATACTAGTAATGATAGCTAATTATAGGCAATCAGAGAGAGTTTTAAAACTTAAAAAGCTGCATAATATAGAAGTAACTAACTGTTGCCCCACATACCACACAGAACTTCTGCAAAGGCGTGATATCAAGTAGAGACTTGTCTGTGTGTACGGATGAAGAAATTTTGCAGGGTCTTACATCGCAGGGAGTAACATCGGTTAAGTGGATTGTTTCGAGAAAGAATGGAGATAACATAGAAACCAACAGTTTCATCCTTACCTTCCGAAAAAATCGTATCCCCGATAGGATCAAAGCAGGATATCTTAGTCTGAGAGTTAGGCAGTATATTCCGAATCCACTGAGATGTTATCAGTGTCAGAGATTTGGACATGTGTCTATTAACTGCACGTACGCACCTACTTGTCCCTCTTGTGGGAAAAATGCGCATGGTGAAAATGAATGTTCCCCAACGCCTCATTATGTAAATGGTGGACAGGAGCACTCTCCAAGATATAGGGGATGCCCTGTTTATAAAGAAGAACTTTTGATACAAAGAATTAAGGTACAGGAAAAAATTTCATATTTTATGGCCAGAAATTTAGCTAAGCAGCAACAAGGAAAAATACAAATGAACTTTGCCAATGCTGTCAAAAAGACTTATGTTACCACAGCCACCCAATGTGATATGGACAAAAAAGAACTTAAGGTAGCACCTACAATGAAATCATCCACCTCCACTCGTGGGACTCTCACATCTAAGGATAAAACCGCTATTGAAAGCAATATGATTTTGTAGAGATTATTTTTTCTCTAGAGTCTACTTTGTTGGGTTTTTCCTTACTGCTTCTATATATAAAAGGTTAAAACTTTCCCCACGGTAATCTGCATTTCCCTGAATGTGTTCCCCTGCTGTGCATAATTTTTCTTAGCTTATTCACACATTTTCATGTTTAATTTGATTTTGGATCGTGGAAAAGTATGTAATAGACTTCTTAGAAGGCGATTAAAGAGACAAATCCTTAAATGGAAGGATTGTTGTAAAAATAGCACTAAAGTTGAATTAAAAATAAGACCATTTTTTCATTTCCGCTTTCAAAAATACATCTTAATTTCTCTGTTAATTTATTCAGCGACTTTTCATTTTTCTTTAATAGTCATTAAGTAATATTCCAAGAATATCTAAACATTTTTAAATTTTAGTTATTCTACTATATTCTTCACCCATTGTCATACTAAACTCTGTCATACGACTCTATGATACAAGTGATGCTCATTAACCTTTAATCAGTAATTACCCATTGATAACTTATGCTAAAAAAATCCCTAACTGAATTTTGCTACTTATTCGACGATTTTTATTCGGTTTATTTTTATTATCAGAAAAATCACCAGATATTTTTACTTACCATGAAATAATGTAATTATTTACGAATGGTCGTTTCGTCAAATCACAATTGGAACTTAAATATATAAAATCAAACTATATAGAAAACTATCTTTAATAACAGTTCTGAAACGCCAGCTCTAAGAAAACTACAGTTTCTGGTGAAACTTTCGCCATTCCGTTCAATTCATTTAGACATATCAAATTCGTATTCGATCGATCCGAATCGCATAAAGTTTCAGGAACCGTCTCCTGTAAGCAGATGTAAGGCGTCAGACACTCGATCTCAATCAATTTAACAGAAACGCTACTAAATTTCAACTGTTTATAAGAAATTAAGTTTTTCTTGGCAATAAAATGTAGACTATTAATTAGAACTATATATGTGGCCAAATTTAAAACACCTATGAAATATTTCACATTATTTAGAAACTGGTTTTCTAGACATCGCCAAGATATCAAATATCGACAAAGGCATATTCTACAAAACATTATACTCGGGTTTTACCAAACACTTTCTAATTTAACACATTTTTATAGTTAGGTATTTGCAATCCAAAATTTGCCATTTTAGATTATTCATTTATGTATTATTTTTATTAATTAACGACCCAACAGCCTCTCAGATTTTTTAGAAAAGAGGTTATGTAATTTCTTTACAAAAACAGAACAAAACCTATTTGAGATTTAGTGAATTAAATTTGTCAATAATGACCTTGACCAGAGGGTAATTGGATTGTGAGCGAGTAAGGATCTCCAGGGAGCTCCTGGAGTCTGTGGTGATTACATAAAATTTGTAGTCATCTTTAAAAATGGCAGTTAGTTCTCCAGTCATATTACTATATTACTGTAAGTGTTGCTCCTTAACCAAGTTTGTAAGTGCCGATTTAACGTAATCATGTCTCCTGGAACCATTAGTGGATATGAAGTGATGATTTCCATATTGCCTTCTCTGAGCAAAAAAGGTACGAATTCATTGTGAGTTAAGTTCACACTTGAGGAGTATTATAATACATAGGTTAATATTAACATTAGACCAAACCTATTGAGTTATTTTATTATTAGGGATAAAGGAAGGGGCATGTGTCAGTTTTAATCTATTTCTAATATCCCAAAATTGATTATACAATCTTCTATGTTTACCAACTGAGCGGTTAAACAATTTTGTGAAAAATGGTTTATGCTGTGGTAGGTCCTGCTTAAACCAGAGTTAATTAGCATACCTTACAAAAAGTTGTCCTCTAAAGAGGATATTTCAGGTTCGCAGTAGAAGGAAGGTGATCCCTACTGAACTTGTCCAGAATGAACCCAGGGCTAACCTTATAGCCGTAATATGTATAGTGTTCAATGTTCTTTCATATTCGATCATTTAAATGCTTGGCCAAAAATGGAAGCAGCGAAGAGGTAGCCAGCTGAGGTGGCAATCAAATATAAGCACCAAAAAGTTGTGACCAATATTTTTAGGGACAATTTCTTATCCTGCAAAAGTACTTGTTATATATTTGTTTCATAGATACATTTTATTGTATTATAAATGTCTTTGTGTCCCTAGAATTGTGGTGGTTGTTTTAATATAATCTATAATTGCAGCAATCGGTATTTTCCCTTTTCGTTGTTTTGTGGTTGGGAAACAACCCATAGTATTTCTCTTAGTCAATTTTCAAATGTTTTTTCGAAATCTAACAGGTCAATTGAAAAGTCCCCGGCCATAGTAAAACAATTTTTTTTGCCAAAATTAGTTTATTTTATTGAACATAATTCCCTTTAAGGGCGATCCACTTATTATAGCGACCCTCCAACTTGTCGATACCATATTTGTAGTACGATTTGTCCTTTATTCGAAATAGGCCTCAGTTTCGACGATTACTTATTCATTCGATGAAAAATTTTT
Organism: Rhynchophorus ferrugineus; assembly: GCF_030347505.1. Lineage (NCBI taxonomy): Eukaryota > Metazoa > Arthropoda > Insecta > Coleoptera > Curculionidae > Rhynchophorus > Rhynchophorus ferrugineus. The sequence continues at coordinate 53,177,233 of NW_027472580.1, forward strand.
CCCAGGGATCATTCTTTTGTGATCTGAAAACAGGAAATAGTCTCTGGGGGCTAAATCAGGAGAATACAATGGATGAGGAAGAAACTCGAAGCCCATTTCATGGATTTTTGCCATCGTTTTTATTAACTTGTCGCCCGGTGCATTGTCTTGGTTAAGTAGCACTATTTCTTCAAATGTAGCCATTTTTCGGAGATTTCGTCCTCACGTTTTCGTTTCAATAACGCTATTGTCGCAGTTGATGCTCCTTCCTTTTTTAAGGTAGTCAATGAAAACTGCTCCATACCCATCCCAAAATACAGACGCCATAATCTTGCCAGTCGACTGTTGCATTTTCCCACGCTTTGGAGCGGGTTCATCGTGTGCAGTCCACTCAGATGACTGTCGATTGGACATCGGAGTGAAATGATGGAGCCATATTTCATCCATCGACACACAAATCGACGCAAGAACTCGGATTTATTACGATTGATCATCTTCAAACACTGCTCCGAATCATCAACCCGTCGTTGTTTTCGGTCAAAAGTGAGTTCGCGCGGCACCCATTTTGCACAAAGCTTTCTCATACCCAAATATTCGTGAATGATATGATGCACACGTTCAGTTGATATCTCTAGAGTGTCTGCTATTTGATTCAATTGCAGTTTACTATCATTCAAAATCATTTTGTGGATTTTTTTTAGTGTTTTCATCGGTAACAACCTCTATTGGGCGTCCACTGCGTTCATCGTCTTCGGTGCTCATTTCACCACGTCTAAGTTTAGCATACCAATTATTGATAGTTGCTTTTCCTGGGATAGTGTCCGGAAACTCGGCATCAAGCCAAGTTTTTGTATCGTATTTTTTCCCTTCAATAATGTTGCCATATTTTATGAACACGCGAAATTCCTTTATATCCATTTTTTTCACAATAACAAAATTTGTTTCACTCAACATGCTCAAAATCACAAACTAATGATCTAAATTTGTACACGCCTATTTCGAGGGTTAGGGCTAACTAAAAATATGTGGATCTAATTCTGATAGCGCCTTCTATGTGTCAGGCCGGGGACTTTTAAATTGACCTATTATGAGGTATTTCCTTTTTTTTGGGTTATACTATTTCCATAATTTTTTTAATGCTAAATATCTTCCGTTTCGAAATTATTTCTTCGACAATGTTATTTGTGTATTTTCAATTGCTTGCCTTAGATGGTCTTTTATCATTTGTTCATAAATCTTAATAACTGTGCATATAATTCCACTATAATTATTAATTATATAGGATTATGTAACGAAACAAAATGTTATATTTTGCAATCCTGCAGGATTGGCTCTTCCTCCAATACTTGTTATGAATTTTCAATAATATCTGAATTACCTGCTGCTCCAATGTATAAAACGTTTTAAATTTTCTAAGTACCTTCTATAATTCAGAAATTTCTATTTAACTACTATACTGTTTTTATCGCATTAGTCGGTATTTTCATTTTGCATTTATTGGGCTGTATTTCGTTGATTACGATTTGAATCTCCTTCGATAAAAGCGAAACTTTAGGCAAGACGTTTTTAGACATTTAATTTCAAAAAAACTAAATAGTTTTGCATAACATCTTGAGACACATTCTAGTGGATATGTTGAAGTTTTAGATGAATGTCCTAAACCCTGTAATTATACCAATCCTCGAGGACTGAATTTGAGGCACCTAAGAAGCTCATGGTTACTTTAAAAAAGTTACTAATTATTAAGTACAGTACAAAATGAAAAATTATTAATAGCAAATATTTTCTTTTTTCATCTGAAATAAATTACCAAACATAATATTTGATTGCATGATCGAGAGAAAAAAACCAGTTATCGACTTTATCCCGGATACGGTATCAGGATATTCGTGAAATTCAATCCTCGCGTCATAAAATATCTATCAAAAGTTTATATCAAGCCAGGAAATGACCTATTCCCACCGGAGCCGATTCTTAAGCTCGAAACTTCTAAGTGCTCTTTTATACTAACCAAAACGGAGTGCCGATTTGGACGGTCCCCCAGGATGTTTGTATAATCCCCGGATAACCCGGAACCACCGACGACACTAACCGGGATAACTCAATTTCAATTGTCAATTGGGTTTTCTCTCGTTTTTTCGATGTTTGACTTTTATTCGGTTTGGTTCAAGGGAAACAAAGATTATTTTATCACGCGTCAAATCGTTTTCTCGTAAGCGCAATTTTTTTATTAAAAAAATCAGATCCTATCTAAAACTCACTTTTATATACACTATAATAATGAGACTAGAAGTATGAGTTATTAACTCGTTTTTTCTTCATCACGATAATACACCTTTTCATTATTATTAATTTAGCGTTGGAAAATATCGACTGAAAATGACTGTCGACTGTTTCAGTGAACTACACTCAGTCTCTATTTTTCGTCATTATTTTAAAATTGTTTTTTTTAACATTTTGGTTTTAACCGCGACTTTGAAAATAATGTGCCGATTTTATAGGTTTATGTTTTCTTTGTAATATAATTGTAAATAAAAATATACATTAATATAGCAGAAATTAAAATGAATGTAACGAATGTAAAAGAAAAACATTTTGATTGATAAGTGGTAAAATAATTTTGATATTACGTTAACTTGGTAATTATTAGATCATTTTGAAATTGACCTTTTCCATTTCCTAAGTACCTCGATATTTGTTTAACCCTTTTGAATGTTAAAACTTCTTTCACTGAAGTTTAATCTTAAAATATTTTTGATCAACAATAAATAAAATTATTATTTTATTTAAAAAAGGTGCGTTAGTTAAATTATTTTTGCCATTTATAATAAAATATATTACGATAAAGTTTGATAGAAATATACGATAAAAATATTTTTATTATAATTATTTTGTTTTTAAAAATCTTTCTCCATTCCGTTTTACGATCAAATTAAATATCTAAAATATAAAAATAGTTTTACATCATTCACACTGAAACTGTTCTTCTGAACATAATAAAATGCAGCAATTATTTGTTTCATTTGTTTACTCTTATTATATTATTTATTTATAACATATTATATTATTGTTACTCTGTAAATATTAAAATACGATGAAACATATTTGGTATTATTTAAAATTTACTTATCAATACAGTACAGATAATGAAACAATCATCTCCATCCGTTCCTCTCTCAAAATTAATAGGGGAAGAAATTCATCTTCGTCTGTTATCACGAATATAAAAACAGTCGAAGGTTGCATTTGACTGAAATTGTAAATACTATTTTCAATCGACTACTTTCTTGAAAATCGATCACTTCGACTGTTTTGCGAATATGAACTCCTTGTATTGTTTTCAGTCGATATTTCCTAACGCTAATTATTGGTCATTTTTTCATAAAAACTTCAACTAGCGCTACTCCACAATCGCTCAATTTTGACTTATGTATTATTACACATTATATTGCATAACGAATCCTCATAAAGTTTTTAACAAATGAAGGTGTTAAACCATCGGAAATGTTCACTCCTTTGAAGGCATAGCTTGGGGATTCTATACTGTCTCAGAATCGACTGCATACGTGGGTCAGAGAATTCAGGGATGGGCGAGAACGTATCCAAAATGAAAGTAATGATCGCCGCCCACGTACAAGTATCACAAATAACAACATCCGTGCAATTCGATAGCTTTTTGAAGGTAATCGCCGGTTAAGGATTGAAGAAATCTCATCAGAGAAGGGTATCAGCTATCCATCATCACTAATCCACTTGCCTTTAGAAAAAATACCAGGCCACACACCGCAGTTCTGACAAGGAATAAGTTGGAAGTAATGCGGTGGGAAACCCTCGAGCACCCTCCTTATGGACCTGACTTGTCACCTTGTAATTATTTTTTGTTTGAGCCCTTAAAAAATCACTTGGAGGTAAAATATTTGAAAGCCATAAATGTCATAAATGACAAGAATCATATTAAATTTATTCTAATAAATATAGCTTGAATTAAAGCTAAAATAATAAAAATTGAAAGAAATCTTGTTCTTTATACAACACTTTCATAGTTATAAAAATTTTAAAAAGCTGAAATTTAATGGAACATTAGAGCATTTTTTAATTGCAAAGAGCAGTTTATATTAACAATTATGTTATATAAAAATTTTATATTAAAAATATGTTATGTTAGTAATATCCTTTTTTTCCGGAGAAAGTTGCTATAATGAATATGTTGTTTTAATCCACTTCAAAAAATTTTTATAGTTAATTTTTTCAATATTGAATTGAATATGTTTTTGTGAGAAAATCGATCCAAATCCGGCAAACCTTAAATGTGGCGTAAAATTAATATTTTACCGCGACGTTTCGTTATTAAGCTGTCAGGTAAATATTGAAAGCCCTTAATCGTTTCATGAACCAGCTGCCATCTAATAAGTGTGGCGGTTGATGAAACCGACGTATACATTTAACAAGAATGGGCCTAAATGTAGTGTGAAAATAAATTCAAAACCGCGGGGTTTCCAATCGAGAAAGTGCGTTTTTGGGTTTATGGACCGAGATGGATTGCGTGATTATTTATCTGTCGAGATGGAGGTCTAATTTAAGAATCTATGGATCGTCTTGAAAAATATTCCATACGTTTCTTGAAATAATATTAATGAACATGGCAATAACGTCCATAAATAATTTTTTTTTGTAGAAATTGCGTAAGAGCTTATTAATACTTGTATACATTTTAATGCGCTGTTAATTGTATAAAAGTAGTTTCTTTTTTGCAAATCACAAGAGCTAATAAAAGTTTTTTATAAAAATTAATGTGCTGTTAATTGTTAAAAAATAATATCTTATTTACATATTATACTAGGGCGAAACATATACAGTTAACATTCTGCCATTGTTAAATTGCAGTGTTAAATTTATTGAACAGCTCTACGTGTATCTCGTGATTATAATATATCAATAAAATATGTTATACCGCCTGTTTAAATACACTTCTAATTGAGTTGTTTGGTATAAGATGCGACTGGTCAAGTGATACTAAGGCATTCGTTTATATTATAATTGGATAGGATCGGCAGTATAGCTCGTAGAGTTGATTCAACAAGTCGCCACAACCTTCTGTTAAAATAAAACAATTTCATATAAATATATATGACTTATGAAGAGATGAAACAACTCGATAAGACAAATGGGGATAGAGGGGATAGACAACATATTATTAACACCATACCATATAGTATTTGTTAATCTTATTGCACTTTGGAGCACTGCTTCCGTGTAAATAATGCGACGGGTGTGTATTATTCAGTTTACATGTAGTCGTGTAGGTTATATTTTAGAGTATGTACCCTTTCATTCTGAGACGGTTAAAACAAGCGATGGGAGAATTGTATGATCTATCAAACAAATAGTACAAATCATTTGTGCTCGGTTAGCGGGAGCATTGGTGACGAAAATTATTGAATTATTTGACGTTTCACGAGCGATATTTTCCACAGTAATGATAGCATACATAAAACATATAATGCATAATATCACCGATGAAGAGGAATAGTGGAGGAAAACCACAATTAAGTGAGAAAGACCGACGAATAGTAGAAAGGATTGTGGCCAGACAACATAAAACCATCGCGACAAAATTGAGCAAAACAGCCCATTCGCTAGGATAATACTGTACAGCTGTGGAACTTCCACAAAAGTAGCGTTCATGGAATGGCTGCTATTGCGAGACCCTTCCAAATGGAAGTCAACGCTAATTTGAGAAAAAAAAAGTGCAATGATCATAAAACCAGGAAGCTTCATGACTAGAACTATACGGTATGATTCGATGAATTTGATTACTACGAATATATATCTTAGCAACTTCAATCGTCCAGTTCTTACCTATGACTAGCATATTGCTGTTAAACATTACCATATTCTAAGATGAAAATGCTCCCATACACACAGCCTCACACACAGGAGCCATTAACCTGGAGATTTGTTGGACTGTTGGACACTCTACAAATGTTTTCCGCGAAAAAATATGGTTATTTTATAAGTGAATATATACTAAATATTGTGTATATGTCAGGTGTTCATATTTTTTGTCCATTCCTCGGATTTTAGTGGAGTGCTGTCAAAAGTATTGTAGGCCTGTAAATCACCATGGATGGATTGATGAATGCATGAACTATTAGGATTCGGAAACATCTAGGATTGAGAACATTCCTTGTCCATGGATTACTGTATAAAGATAGCACTTCCTGGTGTAAGGACACACAAGGCGGAGTAAAGATGCCGTGAGCTAAACTAAATTACGTATCTCGAACTCGAAGAATGTAGTAGATCAATAAAAACAATATTAGTGGATGTAGGGTATATATGATACACAAATAATTTTTCAACTGTAAGCTCTTCAAGTGGGATAGCGTTAAAAAACAAGTTCACCGACGTTAAAAAAAGACAGACACACTCTTGGTAGTTAGAAAAAATGTTATATTTGATGTTTCTGACGGTGTTATTTATTGGAGTACTATTCCGGGGTTTCATCCCCATTTGGTTCTTAAAAGAACCTTCAACATTTTGATGACGTTATGGCCAAATCTTGTTTACAGGTCTTTCTTCCTTTTATTCTACTTTTGGTTACACATGCTGAACTGGTGTCCTGTATTGCCGACGGTGGCTTCTATATTCGAGCGTGGTTGACTGCACTTTGTAGTGATGGTTACCGAAGATGTTGGTAGGCGCTCTATATCGTCTCTAGTGTTGAAATTCTTATGGTGTTTTTGATCTCAATAGCTTCTTTTATGATTCATTTTGGTTTACGTCACATTACCTATTGTTCTTGTGTTGTCAAAATCAATCCAGTGCGAAGTCAACCTTGCATGATGTTTTATCGATTTTATTAACAGCATTGCAATGCTCCTCTCTTCGCACGCTTGTCCTCCTCTTTGTTTGTCTTCTGTAGGCTTTCCAAATCTACCTTGGTTTTTGGGATTGTTAAGACTGTGCTAATATTTTGTAGGTCTCTCACGATGGTTTCTCCTTCTTTTCCTCTTGTTTACACGGGTGTGGTTGATGTGCTCTTTTAATTTGTTTCCCTGCGAAACCGTTCTACAGCAGTTTTTTCTATTGTTCCTATTTTTTTCGTTTAATTTGTGAATCCGTTTGCCTTTACGATTACATGATAATGTAAAGTTTCGTCTATGCGCCAATACAACGAAAGTATAGTTAACACATATATGTTCAAATAGGAGAGATTTGTAGCTTGCTGAATTTTTTGGTCTTGTTAGTTCTAAAGCATTCATAAATCGGTTTGCTATGACAGGGGATAGTGGTGAACCCATCGGCGCCCCTTCCATTTTTTTATCGTATCGTGTCTTTAAATATAAAGTAAGTACCACTGAGTATTAATATTTTTTAAACTATTATTGTTTTATTAGATTTATTATCTCATCCGATATATTGTATTTCTCTTATATGTTGTTTAACGCCTCGTTTTTCTCTGTTTGTGTCACTTTTCACCAACGTAACTACAAAAGACGCGGAGAAAGGTATATATAGTCATTTCAAAACAGCAGTGATACGGGAGAACTGTTAAAACGTCGCAATGTTGCCGTAGAAACTCTGAGTTTTAGTATATCTTGGCTCTGATATGTAACAAAATTTTCATGGTCTCATTAGATGATGATAGGTCTCATAAATATGGTCTCATTAGAGACCATATTTATGCTTTACGCTTAGTTCTTGTCTCTTTCGATGCAATGTATCCTTGTAAAGTCATTATGATATTACTATATTTCTCTTTAGTTTGTCCTATTACTATCTATATACATCTTTCTTGATAAAACTGCATTTAATAATTGGATTCTCCTTAATGCATTTGCCATATCTGCAAAACTGTTAGACTTATATCTCTCCTCATACATGTTAACCAAACGTTCATGTATATTCTGCAGAATAACACACATGCTCATAAAGCTGTCATACTCTATAATACAATTCCCTAAAACCAAAATATATTAATTGTATACTGACCCCTGATGGTTTCCTCTTTCATCACACTGTCTTGGTAATGGTCAGCATTGAATCATTAACCAATATTCATAAAGTTTAATTTAAACACTGTCACTTCCAGAAAAACTAATCAAGTGAATAATTAATTATCAATTTCTTCTTCAATGTGTCTAATCGAGCTCACACAAACTGAAGATGCTATTTTCAACAATGACTCTTTCCATAAATCCAGACAGTTCTGGTTTGAATATCCTCCTCGATCTGAATATCTATTGTGATAATTCTTTGCAATACCCCGTATCAACTCAATTGGATTAAAAATGCAGTAATAGGGAGGAAGACGTAATACTCTGTGGCAATAACATTCAGTAATCTGATCTACTATGTATCTTTTCTCAGGCTTATTTCTAATAAAGTAAATTACATAAAATGCAATTAAATATATCATTTATATTTACCAAGTAACAATTTGAAATAGTTCATTCTATAACATGATTTCCTCGAAACTTATTTTATATACTTTAAGCCATTCCTTAATTGCAGTCTTTGTTGATGAACTTGTTGGGGTTTTCTCCACCAGTGTGTATATATATATATATATATATATATATATATATATATATATATATATATATATATATATATATATATATATATATATATATATATATATATATATATATAACAATAACTGATGGTTATTCCAAGTTCTTAAAAAGCTGATTTTCAAACTAAAGCAAAAACAAGTTATGGTTCATTTCTTCATGGTAGTCACCCTTGGACTTCGAGAAACAATAATTCTGTACCAGAAATAAAACCATTCCTGTTTACAGCATGAAGAACTATATGTCTGCAATGAACAAATGTTATGACTAACAAAACCTAATCGATAGTTATTCCAATAGTTACCTTTTCCCTTCAACTTTTGTTGTCTTTACACTATATTTATTATTATCTTGCCATGAGCAACCCAATGTACCATTGGGAAATATTCATGTCTCATTTAAATATATAAATTGATATATTTCTTCCTTGATTTTGTCATGCTTTCAAAAAATGTATTCTTTTAAAAGCAATCTCTGGAAGTTCACACCATTTAAATCCTATATTATCCAACAATTTATGAACAAATGTTCTACATCTCTCAAATAGCTGTGTATCTTTTGGATTTTTATGGATACTCTCCAGAGTAACAATTTTCTCTGAAATAACTGTACTAAATTATGTTTCGATTGAAAAAACTACATACTGTTTTATACATTTCGTATATTTGATCTCTGAAACACCAAGCTGATCTTCTGAAACACGGTTTCTCTTTGGCGAATTTAAGGTTATATAGTTTTTTATTTTTTGATATATTTTAGTGACTATGTCCGTAATAATATACAGTGCAGCTGCAAGGCGCAAAAAATATTCTGAATAAAAACCGCGGCGATTTCAAATTTATTAAAACAAAGAGTTAAAACAACGTTTGCAGGTTGATAACCCGTATTTATAATATTTTGAAGAATTTTCAGACGTTTGGCAAACGGACAACTTTTACTGGTTCATTCCGTTACATGTTGGAACTCCGCAAACAGTATTCTATGTCTTTTTGAATAGAACAAAATGACAAGGATAATATTGTCTAACTGTAAAACGAATTTATACATTTAGACAGACACATATTAACACTCGTGTCACTGCTAGTTTGAATTGACTATATATTTATATAGATAAAAATTCAACCATTGGTCAGCCTTATATACCATAACATAAACCCAATGTATTCAATCTACCGCCAATATCGCGAAAGAAAAAATTATTTTCTTCGGGGATATGTGTTACGTCATATTGTAAAATGTTAAAATTGTAAAATGGTCTTATGAATTAGCGATTCCGTTCAAATTCACATTCCAGGTAATATTCGGCATGTTAATTACGTTGCCGATTGCCAAATTGCATTATCTCTTATAGTTTCCGAGATATGGGCAAACGAAATTTTACACCTTGGGCTCTGTTTCTAACTTGGGTTAAAAATTGTAAAATGGCCTTATGAATTATAGATTTCGTTCTAAATCACATTCCAAGTAATATTCGGCATGCTAATTGCGCTGTTGATTACCAAATTGCATTATCTCTTATAGTTTCCGAAATATGGGCAATCGAAATTTTACACCTTAGGCTCTGTTTCTAACTTGGGCCAAAATTGTAAAATGTTGAATATATGAATTACCGATTTCGTTCCAATTCACATTCTAAGTAATATTCGGCATGCTAATTACGTTGTCGATTAATAAATTGCATTATCTCTTATAGTTTCCGAGATATGGGCAATGGACACTTTACACCTTGGGCTCTGTTTCTAACTTGGATTAAAAATTGTATTATGAATTGTCTTATGAATTACCGATTTCGTTACAATTCATATTCCAAGTAATATTCGGCATGCTAATTACGCTGTCGTTTACCAAATTGCATTATTCTTATCCATAAACCTATTTAATATAAATATAAAACGCTTATATTTTTTATAAGCCATGAACATAGGTATTTTAAGAATATACATATTACTGGAACTTCGCTTGTGTATATTCTGAAATACAAATATAGATGCAAATACTCAATGGAATATACCATACTTCGGCTTATTTCGTTCAAATATCATAAACCATTCAAAAGATGGGTCTAAATATAGAAAAATTTCGAAAATAAATATATATCAAAGCATCACAAAATACAGGATTTGACGATATAATCAAAGCAAAATTCATAAATTTTAAGAATAAAAAATGTATATACTGTACTATATATAAGTTACGTAAGGAAGCGATGAAAGGAGTACGTATTGAATTCCTGTTTGGTAGTTCTTTTAAAAAGTATGTTTTTAGAAAAATATATGATTACTTAATAAATTGAAGAATGTGAAAATAAAAAAATTACAGTCCTTTATACTTATTTCTAGCCTTTTGTTTTATATTCTTTACTTCAAGTCATTTGACTATTATGTGTTAGTTCGTTTTAGCCTGTAAAAAGGGGGAGGTTAGCGGTGACGAGGTGCTAAGCTCTCAGCATGTCGACCAGCTCGCGAACAAGCGCGTTTTCAGAAGAACTTGAGCTGAGTTGTTGTTTGTGGAATGATATGAGATATGAGGTGCTTGATTTCTGGAATGTAAGTTTCGCTATGAATTTGATTATTTCTGACAAACTGGAGTGCTTAAGATTCTCATGAATATCTTATTTTGGAAAACTTGAAACATCGGCCCTATCTCAGTCTCTGGTGAAATAATGTTTATATATGTCACTACTGTATATTTTATTATATTCACCTCACTGCACAACACTACACAAGATCGGATGGTTTGATTCTTTTGAATCTGTGTCCTATTCTGGTGGTATCCAAAAAATTTTTCTCATGAGAATGGAGTCTTTCCTCATGCCCTTTTGCAATTCTCTTGATTTCTTGACTGACAGTGGATATCTGAAGGTCTCGATCTAGGCAATCAGTCCTATAGTATTTGGGTGCGCCTACAATACCTCCCAGGACTTTGTTCTGAAAAATTTGTATTTTAATTATATTACTCTTTGCAGAACATCCCCATAATTGAACTCCATATGTCCATATAGGTTTCTATTTTTTCGTATTTTCTTATATAATAGCAATTGATTCTGTACTGATAATTGTGATTTTCTTTCAATTAGCCAGTACGTTTTCCTATATTTCAATTCCAGGTTTTTTCTGTTCTTCTTCATATGTTCTTCCAGCGAAGTTTTGCATCAAGATTCATTCCGAGATATTTAGCCTTGTTGCTAATTTTTATTTTCCAAGCTTGTGTCCATTTATTTATATAGTCACTTGTCTGTTGTAATTTTCATGGGGCCCCTTTACTATTGTCTCCGACAGCTATAATCGCAGTATCATCAGCAAATGTAGGCATCGTAATATTCTCCATTTGTGGTATATCACAAGTGTAGAGTAGATAAAGCATTGGTCCCAGTACACTTCCTTGTGGTATACCTGCTTTAGCTTCTTTTATTGTAGAGTAAGCTTTAATAGTTCGGTGTGTTGTTTGGTAATATTTTCTGTAGTTTATTTTTAAGAATATAGCTCAGCATACTTTTTTTTACTTCGTAGGCTTTTTCAATAACATCTATTATTCTGTGGACCTGATCAATTGTGGAATGATTGTTAATAAACCGTTCGTTTGTTTTGAAAGTTTTTTCTAAATATTCAGAAAATGCTTCTGCTTTTTGGTGATTGTCACATGCCCAATACCTACGTAGGTTTCTTATAGGTGGACTGTGTAGACATGAGCGCTTTAGATATTTTGTGGCTTTCCAGAGTGAATAATCAGTTTCTTTATCATCTATTAAATTTCTCAGATAAACATTTATGCTTTTGTTTTTATTTCCCTTTTCAGTTTTTAGGTTATATTGTTTAAACTATTTTTATATTCATGTGTTCTGTTTTGCCATTTTTTTCGTAAATTTCGTTTTTCGGCTACCATTTCCTTCACTTCTTTTGAATAATTAATTCATTTAATTGTACTCTTAATTTCTGGAGTATTCTTCCATGCAGCTTGTTAAATATCTACTACGAATTTTTTTGTTTAAAAATTTAATTGTTCAGTTGTCTTGAGAGGTATATTTAGTTGAATTTGTTTGTTCAATTGTTCAGCAAATCCTTTCCAGTCTCTTCTCTTGTTTGTTAACGTTGGATTTTTTTCTTTTCTTATTATATTTTCGCTAAACATCAGAATCACTGGCGTATGATCTGAACTTAGCTCAAAAGTTTCTTCGACATTCATATAATAATTTAACAGTTACTGCTGTTACCTGATTTTCTGCTGTACTGAGCCCAGGTTCTAGATGGTGGGAAATGTTCTTTTTTATTATTATTGCACTTCCTCCTCGTGCGGTGTTAGCTGGATGTATGGTAAAATAAAATGTATATGCTCTAAATTTTATAAAGGATTCTTTTGTCAAATGGGTTTCTAATATTAGGCAAATATTTATTTTTTGCATATCTAGGAATATTTGTAGGGTAGCGTGATGTTGCTGTATTCCATTAGCATTCCAAATTGCTATTCGAATATCTTTATTTGCCATTTCTGGTTTTTGGGGCCAGATGTCTAATGTTTTTCAATTCTAGTTTTTCAATTCTTTCGGAATATTATCCGATCGTTTTTTCCTGTCTGTCCAGCGGTCCTATTACTTTAAGTAGCAACTCGTTGGTGGCTGCTTCATCTTCCTTTGTGTCTGTTTGGTTATTTTGACGGATAATTTGTGCATAAGTTATTTCACCATTAACTTGGTTATATTTTTTCGGTTGTTTCTTTTCAACCATTGTATCTTGAGGTTTAACTTGAGCTACTTTATTTCTCCTCTCTTGTAGTGTTTTTGCAACTACATATTCTCTATAACTTGCCGGATGCGCTTCATTACACTTTGCACATTTCGCCTTAGCTTCTTTTGGTTTTCTACACTGTGTGGTGATATGTTTACCTGAACATTTTACCCATCTAGGTTCTCTTCTGCAGAATTTATATGTGTGTCCATGCAATTGGCATCTTTTGCATTGCGGTATTAAGTTCGATTTTTTTAGAGGTTCGATTTTTATTTCAACCCCTAAAATTATTTTAATACCAAAAATGATTTTTGTGTCCGTATCATGTTCAAAGGCTAACATAAATAGAGGTAATGGCTTCTTGTGGACTAAAATTTCTTTGTTATTCTTGGTTTTTTCTTTTTTTAAAATATTTGTTGCATTTAAGCATTTAAGCCCATTTTGGTTTAGTTCTGCGATAATTTTTTCACTTTTAGCTGTTGATGGAAGCCCTCTTGCCATAACTTTGATGTCTCTGGTTTGTTTGTCTTCATAAGAGTGCCAATGAAGTTTCAGCAACTCTAAACAATCTATTATTTTTGTGAATGTTGTACGACATTCAGCGTTAAGTTTTATTTGTCCATTGTTTAGTACCGTTGTTTCGAATATTATATACTTGAACCTCAGTATTTCGTAAAGCAAGTCAAAGTCGGTAACATTACTTACGATAATTGGGGGTGGCCTGGGCATTCTAATTTCTTTATTTTGTTCATTATTTTGTTTTATTTTTATTTGCTGTGGTGAAGATGCTGGGGAATTATTTGCATTTCTTTTTTTATTTTTAACCGTTATCTAGCCTACTTCTTCCTGCAATTCTCGTTAATCTGCTTCATATGGTAGAATTGGACTGCTTTTGTTGGCTTGGTGGTTTATCGTTGTTTTGTCCTTGCCCTCAGAGCTTTGTTTATTTAGTTGCAGCGGGAGGTCATTTATTTGTTCTTGCATATTGGCTAATGTAATTTCAAGGCTCTCCCGCACCGACTTTTTGTTCATCCACGCATTATAGAGTACCTGTTCGTTCTGGGATCTAGTTGTGTTCTCTAGATTCAAAACTATAAAATGTGATACTTCGCCTGATGTCGATATTTCCATTTTATCTCTTTTTAATAATACTAAAATATATGCTTTTTATTTTTATGTTACAAATTATCCTAGGCTGCATTTTTGTCCCTTAAAGTTTTAGGGTATTTTGCATTTATTTTCTATTGTACTGACCTTTCTTCCTATCGCACTTTCACATTTTGTTTTAAACCCAGTCCTTAAAATGTTATTGTTAGACTTTTTTAACGCCGCATTTGTGACACAGATGTTGCCCTTTTGTTTCGTTTCACTGACCGTCTCTCCGGATACGTCTTTACTCTGTCAAAGTCAAACGTGGACTTATCAAGAAAAACTAAAGTGAAGTTGCGCAAAGTAATATTCTATTGCGAGGCAAGGAGAGATAATAGTAATTCCAAGAGACAATGAGCAGAATCGAAACACCCCAGAAGAGTGACCCATGTAACAACTGATAGGCAGGATGAGAAGTAAAGAAAATAACAAAAGTCTTCAATATTGAAGTAGTGGAAGAATACCTAGAATCGCTAGAGATACAATATTCGAAGCGATCCTGGGGTTAATGTGTCAGAGAAATACTTCAAAAGAAATTAAGAGCATTGAGCAAGAAGTCTGATCATAGACAGAAAAACGGACTGCATTTATATACGGATCAAGAGATTAGACCCTAAACTTATACACCTACACCACTATGCGGTACTAAAGGTTTTATTACAATATATATTGTTAGCTCAATAATAATACCTATTAATTATAGCCTATATATTATAATTTTAGTTTGCTAACTACAGTGATCGTGCAATGCGATCGAATTATAGATATGGAAGAACTGCCGTATCTGAAAATATTGTTCGTAGCAAGAAACTAAAAGGAAAAATAATAAAATGCTAACAATTAAACATGAGTTTCATATTCCATCATATATATTTGTTACATAGATATTTAAAGGCTCTATTTTATCACTGAAACTTACACGTATTGTAAATTATCGAAAAGTTTCCTAACAAGGATGAACTTGTCAGTACTGTTGGAAGCAATTGACGCAAATCTGTTAAAAAAGGCACGTCCAACTAGAAGCTAAACAAGAATTTCGACGTGCTGGAAATTTAATTTAAAGTTTTTCAATAAAGCGTGCGTGAAAACTGGAAATTGTCGATGGAAGTAATGGAATATGACACATGTACGAAATTATGTGGTCGAAATCCGACTGTGAGACGATATTCAATTTATAGAAATGAATTTTTGAAAAGACGTTACCGAATTGATTTGAATATAAGACTGAAATCTGATACGAATCATTTTTGTCAATTTAGACATGGAATAGAGAATTGAATATTGCACATATGAGATCATATTTTAGGGAACGCTGGTATATGCAATATAGACAATTTTATGAATGCGCTATAAATATATTATATAGGAAACCTTTTTTCAAATAATAGAAATATTCCCTTGAATATTCTATCACAAATATACGATAAGACTTACAGTATTTAAAATAAATATATTACTTTTTTTTCAAAACTGTTTTAATTTTATTAAAACTTATTTGATTATCTTTATATGCTGCTCTCTATTTCTCTCTCTTAATTTAAAGAGCTTAAAAGTGAGATTGTTACCTGGATGATCAATTGAGCTAAATCTGGCGAATAACGCGACTGAGCATTCATGCAGCTTCAAGCATGAACATACTTCATAATATTTCACAACTTAAAGCGTGTGTAGGTAGCGTAAGGTTCTTTAGGTAAAAGGCCATACCCAAAATGCATTCGTTTATCCGTCATTGAACAAACAGTACCTAATCAACCTAATTGCCTCATTTTTAATAGAATATCGCAACAAAAAACGCAGAGTTAAGCCTTAAGCATCGCATTTGAGATGAAGCTTACAGCTGATAACCACTGCCACAGTCTAACATTGCCAATGTCTGGGAGCCATCGAACTGGTAAAATAAAAGGATACATTATTTAACAAATATATCCAGATTTAGCGCATGCGCACTAACCTACAAAGAGTAAACCATAGAATAAAATATATTATATTATTTTCCTTTTCTAATGGCGGTACATTATCTTCGGGTCTATTCATACAGTCGATCAAGTGAAAACAACAAATAAATCTACAATATTTAGATTTTCTTTTACGTTAATAATTCTAATAATAATAATTAAATTGTTGTGTTATTCTTGATGGTTTAACATACATTGGTTTTAAAATATGGAAGAACAAGGGTAAGTGCAGAATGTATGGTTAAAATTTTAAAAGTTATAAAACCTAAACAGCATCGATTTTATTTATAGTGAGAACTTAGTGATAACAAGAACAGAGAAGAAAATTATTCTTGTTGTGTTGTAGTTAACTCATTAATGAGGTTTGTCCATTAAGACTAGTAGCAAAAATTATATTCACTGGTAATTACTTTATTTTAAATATAATATATTTTAGCAATTATTTAATTTATATATCATAGGTGAGATTTACAGTAGGGAGTTATACTATGATATAATTAAATTTTTTAACAAACGTAAACCTGTATCTTATTTGATATACAGTACAAAATATAAAACCATCAACGACACCCTAATGATGTAATGACATAGAGGGAAAAGAGAACGCATTTTTACATAAGAGTACAGCTTTAACAGACATTCATTTTAAGCTAGTAAATGTACAATATGTTAACCGAAACTCGAGTTAGTCAATTCATTAACGTGGTTTCTGCAGTAGGGATCATAGTTGATCATATTTGGAGATTTTTAGAACACTATATTATAAACTATATTGGCTGGATTTGATCTAAATGATTTTGGTCCTGCTTATAAAAATGTTTATGCATATGGTTCTTGGAGTTCATGTTAATTGCTTAAATATGTATATACATATTTTAAAGTCTCCTTTTTACCAAGGAGGGTTTATCTGTACTGGACCTATTGTTTAATGTGGGCTCCGAACCACGGTCCTCGGCATTAAACCTATCGACTGGCGAGTGACCAACTTTAGAAATCATCCCAGAAGACATCCGGTCTTACCCAGCCTGGTTACTGGCGTGACCGCGATCATTTTTCTAGTCGGATTTTGCACTTTTACCTAGGACACCCACAAATATTAAACAAACCCAAATATAAATTTACCACCATGCCCCAGCAGGATTCGAACACGCAACTATCGCAACAGTAGGTGGGCCATACTGTCGCCTTTACCACTACGCCAGCCTAGACGGCAATAATTTGTTAAATAAAATGTTATTTCATACATTTTTCAATGTTCAATTCCCTCCTTATAGACAGTCTCAATATTAAACCAACTATGTTTCAATATTTCTGTATAATTATTTATAAAAAATAATTTATATATAAAAAATGAGTAAGTAAATTAATTTGTATATACGCATGCGCCAGACAAAATAAATGGATGAGAGAAATCCGGAGATATTTGTTAAGTAATGTATCCTCAAAATAATTCTTTCTCCACACACATACACATAAACTACAATTAATTTATTCCGGTTAATTATTTATTATTTATATTTTATTCAGCATAAATCTGGTTGAATGTACTTACGCATTATGGAGTAGTATTTAAAAAAAATTCCAAATTAATACAAATCCGAAATATAATATTAAAATTGATGCATTAAATTTTCTATTTACTATTAGATGTTATGTTTTATTATTATGATACATTTAGCAAACATTTAGCTGTTTTATACTGAATGCTCCTCTCCAAATAATAGCCCAAGCAGTAATATGTAGTAGTATGTTAGCTCACAGTAATTTTAGCCCGCCCTTGGTGATCACCCCAAACTGCGATGCTTATACTATGAATCCATAAACTAGAGGTGTGTTTGGAAGCAGGGTTATTTCCTAATTCTAATAGTTTATGACTAAGGGACTTTGTGAGACTTCAAATTAACCTCTGGTGACCTTATAGTTTGAAATGCGATACTTTTGTCAGGGCCACTCTTAACTGCGAGTAGAAATGTATCATACATAAACTACAATTAATTTATTCCGGTTAATTATTTATTATTTATATTTTATTCAGCATAAATCTGGTTGAATTTACTTACGCATTATGGAGTAGTATTTAAAATAAAATTTCAAATTAATACAAATCCGAGAAATAATATAAAAATTGATGCAATAAATTTTCTACTTACTATGAGATATTATATTTAAAAAAATACAAGTTTATAATAAAAATTACACGATTAATTTTAATATCCATAATTATATATTTTTAATTGTTTTTTTTATTTCTAGGTAAGTTTCTACAATGAAAGGCTGAATAAAATATTGAAAAGATGTACTATCGATGTGAGTATTTTGTATTAGTTACCATTAGTTGTATAATTTGAACTAATGTATTTATAAACAGCACATAGAAACAACTAAATATAAAATTCTGTTCCATTGGAACAGAAATTTTAATAGATGTCTGTTTCATATTTCTTTTACTTCATGTGTCATGTATATTTTAACTGAGATTTCAGCTATGATTCTGTAAGTTTGACTTGTCTTCAAATCTACCATAGAAATGGAGGAATTTTGTTGATTTTGTTTTATAATGTAGGATGATGTAAATATAAGAGTTTACGAAATATAAATGAGAGTAATTTCTTATAAATTTATTCTCTAATTTAATTTTAGTTGTTACTAAAACAATATTTAGAATAGAAAAAGTCATATATCATAGCGGGAAAATTGTGCAAAAACTCCTTAATAAAGAACTACTATACAGACGGTGGACTTTCGTACGTGAGAGGAAACATAGATATTCTTGCTGTCTGTTGAAAGTAATTTTTACCCGGGAAACGTTTAAAATTTCCTTTTTCTTTTTATTTTGCCGGATCGTTTTTCGTAGCGTGCTCTATTCGGAATATATTGTACGGAAAACACAGCTAGCTTTCTCGACGTACACAGTTTAAGAAATAGAATTTTTGGCACCATTTTCTACGTCTCGTAATAAACAGATTGGAAAATGTTATGCTACATTGAATGTTTCGAAATTCCCACGTTCAAGTGATATACCCAGCTCTGTGCTTTGTTTACTATTAGGATAAACATGAAATGAAACTGTTCAATTGTGTAAAATCTGATTGATTCGACTTAATAATTACTGCTTTAGTACTATACTATATGCCAATAACAATAATCGTTTTAATTTTAAAGCAGTAATTTAGCAAAACCATTGACAAACCAGAAACATTTCGTATGTCATATTACAAAGTTTTGAATTTCAAGATGCATCAAGAAAATTTTGGAAATCAGAAAAACATTTCTTCGTGTAAGTAAGAAAAAGATTATTAAAGATAATTGTCATCAATATACATATACCCTGGTGGACGAATTCTAGTTTCCAGTATTAAGCCAGATAAATGAATAATTCCTCGAATACAAAGGAGTTTATTTTATAGACTTACTGAAATCTTAGTTGCTAAATGATTTTAATAAATTGGAGAAACACTAAAGTAGTTAAGTTTATAGAGAAAACTTACTTGAAATAATTTGTTTCCTTTATCTAATTACTTGTTAAACGATGTTTGTAATAATGATTGATATTAGTACAGAAGATTATTTATAATGAGTTCAAAGATGACGAAAATCAACAAAATTTCAAAAAAATTATCTTATTAGATACAAAATACAAATTACGTAATATCAATAATATTTCCGATGCTAATTTGCAATGTAAAAGCTATTTATATTTGCAAATTTTACGTTTAAAGTATTTTTAAAAGGCCACAAACAATATTTATTTTCTAATAATGAATATTTTGGCAAGTATAAAAAATTTAAATGGTTGCGATTGTAATATCCTTTTATTTAATAATTTGATGCACCAAACATATAGAATACAGCAGGGAAACCACCATACATAATTCCTGAAGTAGTTTAAATTCGTTTTACCACCAGAGGACGCCAGAATCGCCTAATATAAATAGTGTGGAATTTAGAATGTAATGAAAACATAATAATAATAGTATTAAAAACAACTAGCAACTTGGTTGCCGTAGTGGTCAAAACGATAGGATAGTCCTCCTGCTGTTGCGGAGAGAGATAATACGCACGGATTCGAATCCTGGTGGACCATGGTGGTAAAGAGTGCAAAATCTAACGAGAAAAATCATCACAGTTATACCAGTAGCTAAGCTGAGTAAGACCGGATGTTTTCTGGGAGTATCTCTAAGTTAGTCACTCGCCAGTTACTAGGCTTAATGTCGAGAATTATGGCTCGGAGCTCTCGTAAACCGGTAGATCCAATCCAGATAAACCCTAGGTGGTAAACTTTGAATTATAACAAGAAAAGTTATAAAATAAATTTTATTTAAGTGTAATTAATATTATAACTAAATATTTCGAAAATATATGAAAATATTCTACATAATTTTGTTATATGAATAAAAAATTTTGTGCTTTTACAATTTCATACTAATTTCTTATTATTACATTATGGTATTAAATATAACACAATACAAAAGATAAAAACTATCTAATCTTAAAATTTATATATTTAACAAACACGAAACATTTTTCATTTCTATTTATATTAATAGAATTACTCTATATTATTTATTAATAATATTTTTTAATATTTAAGTATATAATTGTACACATTCTCTATAATCTGAATGATATTTAGATGTAGCAATAAAATGTTTTACAGATTCCCATTTTACCAATGTAAAGATGTCAATATTGAACTTGTATCCATATTTTCATTTCCTATTGATAATGCAAAAGCATGTAAGTAAGTTTACCATTATAAAGGGCTTAGTATTTAAGTTACAAGTTGAACAGGCATCTTTGTTAAAAGATAGTCTTCCATATTTGCAATCTAAAACAATCTAGGAAACATTACACTGAGCAGTTACACTTTTCTTCAATTCAATCTACTGAAGTTTTCTTACAATGGTTCCTTAATTTTCTGACATTAACATTGTAGATGATGTTTGTTCCATTAGATACACTTAAGTCTATTTATGTTTTGTTCTATTTTACTATTTCTGATCTATTTCTAATTTACTTAGCCGTGTTAATATACTTATCCGTGTTCTGTTAAATGTTCAAGAATTGGGGCTACGTTAATTATAAATTACTATCATCCTACACTGTGCTATTATTTTATTTATTTTATTATTATCGTTCAATTATTTGAGAAAATCTCTCAAAGTAATAAGGCTTTTATTGAGAAAATCTGACCTTTTTGTATATTTTCCATTATATTCTACAACTTTTTCCCATACTTATAGAAACATAGCAACAAACAGTGTTGGTTTGGCAGCCATTTAATAATGGATCCATTTTCGCACTTTGTAAGTATTTCGAAATCAACCAGCCAAGCCATGCTGTATCGATTTGAACAAGTATTAATTAGTTGGCTCTGTCTGACCAGTATGCTGAGTGCGGCCAAACTTCTCATTTGACCTGACACTGTCTATCGTTTACAATTGCAACATGTAGCCGAGCGTTGCCATGGCAGATTCCGACTTCGCGTCCGTTCCTCACTATTGCTGGTCTTTATGATCAATTGAAGTCGGTAGATACCTAAAGTACCAATTTTATTCAATTTCAGCTATTCATACTACATGTTATCGTGATCATGAATATGCTGCTTCGGGGTCGTTGTGGATAGCTCTTCGAACCTAACTTAGCGAACAGATTTAGTAACATTCTCTTCTGCTTGTTAATTTTTACAGTGCCATTGATTTTAACTGATCTTCGAATATGGCGTATAAAAATGATTTCCTAGTCGTGTGTTTTTGTCCATTTTGATGAATTTTTCAATTGAATCAAGTGTCTAAATTCGGTTATTTTATTCCTTTTTTAAGTAATTATTCATATAAAATATATTGTAATATATAATATAATATATAACAATGATATATGATATATTGTTAATGTATCAACACATTTATAATCAAGAAAAGAAACAATATATATAATTTATAATACCATATAATAAACAATCGATACTGAATGTGCAAATTTAACTTCTTGATGCATATTATATTGGATTATCACCATTAATCATATGACGGAATGCGTGAACACATCCTAATTAAAATCAAGAATAAACAAAGGGGTTGATGCAACTCAATATTAGGATGTTGATAGAATGACCTCTAGGGTCGATGTTTACTCTGTCGTTGCAGGAACAACACTCTACATCTCCATTCACTCAAAGGACGCGTTACGTATATGAGCCCCATTGTCATTTTGTACCGCAACTAACCCGATACGTAAGCTGTTTGCAGTCTAAATGTCAACGAAGCTGCCACGGCAAACGTAGTGTAGTCTGTATCTTTTACGGCTCATCCACCAACTAACGCAGATTAACTTAATACCAACGTATTAGCATTAGTGCTCCTGAAGAAATATTACATTCTAGCTGGAGTACGGTGTAAACCGTGAACAAAAGGGAATATACTATAGTAGGTTTGATAATTTGATGTATAAGCTATTAAGAAAGCGTCGAATTTGTCAGAGTATATAATTTGCCGAGAATTACAAATATTATTTATTATAATTGTATATATGAATCTATTTATACTTTCAGATCAAAAAGTATTGAAATATATTAATAATTAATTATTTTTAAGGTTTCATGTTCAATTATTACCCTTAAATTTTTGTTACATTCAGATTTATGACAATATTGTAAATAAATATGTTTATACTTTTTTGTCATAAAAATTTGAACTCTTTTACAGATTTTATGCATAATTATTACACAATTTTTACTTTTTGCTGCAGTCTAACTTATTTAAATACTCTATTTTAAATAATATTTGTATTAATATATAATATTATTTTGTATCTTGATATATAAAGAGGAATATAAAAAAAATATACAAAATGTACAGGATGGGCTTGTAAATTTTGGTACTTTCTTTTAGCTACGATGTTAATAGTTATTAGGAATATATTCCAATTTAGATTTTTGTATATAGTAAATTTATTTGTTTTCGTCAGTTATAACGTTGTTATAAAGCTGTGTGGTGTACGAGATATTTTTTAACAGAGAGAGAAGGGATCTAAATCGGTTTGAAATGGTATTTTTTGTTAATTTATGTTATAACTACTTTCATTCCTCGTTAAATTATACAATATATCGTTCTATTAATTTTCATCACTTCCGCAAATTTCTAACCAATATCTATAACATCTCACTTAGGCTAATAAAGCTTGATATTCACATCTCTTTTCATCAACTCCGAAATTACTACCATTACCAAAATAGATAGCTGGGTATCACCTAGATTCACAAAACCTGCTTTCTTAAGAATATGCCCTCTTAATAGGTCTAGTGTTCTTTATATCATTTCAACTTTTGGTTTACAAGTTAAAGCGATTTCATTGAAACGGCTTTGTTATTATCAAAACAGTGGTTTAAAAACATGTGCCTTGGACGTTGTTTTAATGAAAAAATATTGCTTTTTAAGTCTAAACACCGACTTGTTGAACATTGAGGAGATTTCGTGATAGAGAAACGAACTATATATTGATGGGTTGAATATAAACGCGGTAATACAAGTACCTACAGAGCTGAACGCTGTGGAAACTAAAAATCAGTTGATCATCCGATAAGCAAAAAGAAACCAACATAATAAATAACTTTAGTATCTATAGTATGTCTACGCTTTGACGTGAATATATGAGCATTCCTATATTAGTTCTGTATTATATTTGGGTGGACTAATTTATTGAGGTTTTGGAACTATTCCAGGGAAATAAATAGATTTACGACTTGATAAAATCAAAGAGATCGAAAATAGATATTCTTTAAAAAACAGACAACAATCAGTAATTTTCAGTTACAAATTAGGAAAAAGCTGAAATGATGGCGTGTGTTAATGGAAAATGAAGCATATCAGCACGACCACTGCGGCATGATCGTAAATGTATGTTTGTAATTTTGTAATTGTGATTCTCCAAAAGGTAACAATGGTAAATCCGAAAACTCTAAGTCTCGACAGTATTCAGGCTTGGTAAGACCGGATGTTTTCTGGAATAATTCCTGAGTTGGTCATTCTAGGTTATTAGTTAATATCATGTTGGTAAACATGTGACTGAAAATCTACAAGAATTTCGAGGATGAGTCTGAATGTACCAGGATAGGTCAGAAATTAAAATTAATTAATTAATTATTCCGCAAAAAAGGTACTTTTGGAATCAATAATAAGTTAAGTTGGTACATTCCGGTCCTGCTACTGCAATATCATGTTGTATAATGTACACCGAATTATAATTAATAAAGGTTTAGTTTAGAGTTAATTTGTCCAGAAATTAACAAACGCTGTGGGCTAATCCTTTAAGTTTACCACCATAAACCATATTTCAACCGTTAAATTGCACAGTTCTAGGCCAAATAACAATATTCAGGAAACAAATTAGAGAAAATGAAATTGATGAGACGCTGCTTAGTCGATTGTAGCCACTAAGTAAACGGAATGCTTAAAGCATTATAACATGTGTATTTTTCCGATAAAAGTAATGCTTGACTTGAACAAATTAGACTTCTTCCTCAATCGCTTTATACTTAATATTTGGTTCCCACACATTAGCTTATTGCAGATTTTGAAAGAAGGAAGTGGGTTGCTGAAACTAAAGCCTAAAAACGAAGGACAAAACAAATCAATCAACAAAAAATTTATTAAACAAGTAGAGGAGCAATGGAATGAATGTATCACTTTTGAATCAGAATAGTGGAATAAATAATAAATAAAAATATTTTTACAAAAAAAAAGAACCGACTTCAAATAATCAAAATTAGACTTTTAACACAAAAAACGCTTTAAATTAAAATATGTACGTAATAATCCTTGTAATAATTAAATGAAACTCAGGTTGAATTCGGTACCGTGCACAAACAGAATATTGAATAAGATTTGTTTTGTTCCTAATTTAATTTTGTGTTTATAACATAAAATTATATTATTTTTGTATTATTTGAGGGCTTTTAATTTTGTTAAAAGTTTAAACTTTATTGTTTATTACTTCCTTATTTTTAAAGTCGGTTCAATTTTTTTTGCTAAATATTTTATTTTTTTCTTTTTAGTGTTAGATATTTATTCAATAAATTAGGCTGTTATTTTATTAAGTATTACAGTGGATAGCCCAAGTGAAAGTACAGCCCGCATGAGGAAAAATAGGAATAAAGAAACAATGAGTGAAAATAAGGAATGTTTTTCAAGCACTGGGGCCCGCTACCTAGTCTAAGTGATTTGACAAATGTTTCAACTAAACTAGAAAAAAGTTATTGTACCCGCCGGAAATCGAATCCGTGAGCTTCATTTGGGAGCTAAACGCTTTAACTATTAGGCCACAAAAGCAGCTGTGTATAATATTTCTACGAGGTTATAGTTTCTGCTTGTGAGTAAAAAGTATTCTAAATAGATTTTGCATTAAATGACTTCCGATTTTCCAATACATTAGCTTAGCGATGACATTATTCACAAATATCTGATTATTATAGATAAAAAATATGTGAAAATATTGTACGTGCCCTTGAAATTTGAGTGATTCCATCGATTTCCCTCCCTTCGCCCCAATGAGTCCTGATTTGGTATCAATGGGACCATCTTGGAAATACACTCTTTGGAATAAAAAAAATAATTTTGAAAATCGGCCCACAATTGACGGGGAAATCGGCGAACATACGTTAAAAACATATATATACAACCGAACATAGAACATCCTCCTTTGGCGAAGTCGATTAAAAATATTAATAATGACGAGATAAATATGGAACCGAATGTAGTTAATTTCTGCATTAAGATTATAATCAATGAAGTTAAGGAGATTCAAATGATGGGCTGATAACCATTGCTATACATAACGTTGATAATTTTTTTGTAGATTTCTCATCAGAGATCAATATAATTCCGTAACCTTATTCGCCTTATAAAACTTTCTCAGAGTTTTGACTATATCCTAAATATTTCGAACTCAACAACTGTCTCAAATAGTGGGAAAAACGTAGACACTATATGTTGGATCTAAGGGAGAATTGTTTGAAGGGGGCAACATTAATTTTAAAAAATAATTTTCAAAATTCTTGGTATTTATTTATCGCTACGGTATATGTCTAGATGGAAAGTAAGGGAGATATTTTAGTATTAAATAAATTAAACATTCTTTTATAAATAGCTAACAAATGTTCTTTAATGATTCATAAATTTTATTTAGACATCTTATTAATGCAATATAATCGGCGAATGTATTCGAAATCTGCTCGAGGCCGGAAAATTGCCTGAAAATTTATTTTTCCTTAATAAGGAGCCTGGTCTGGCGCCAGGACGAGCAAGCCGTACAATTAAACATGCCCTTATATTTAATTAAATATCCCTTTTATTAGTGGGCGTACATTGTATGTAAAATTAAAACATCGAGAATTAATGGCATTAAAGGAAATTTCCACCGACACGGCCGGGACCTCTGCCTTGCGTCGGATAATAAAGAGAATGACGATTTCAACCCTTCGACGTTATTTTATTTGACTTGGACT
Organism: Rhynchophorus ferrugineus; assembly: GCF_030347505.1. Taxonomy (NCBI): domain Eukaryota; kingdom Metazoa; phylum Arthropoda; class Insecta; order Coleoptera; family Curculionidae; genus Rhynchophorus; species Rhynchophorus ferrugineus. Next base: position 53,204,117 of record NW_027472580.1, read on the forward strand.
GTGGCGTGTGTTTGAACCGTCGTTTGAAATTTTGCGCAAAGGACTGTGACGTTCATTATCGGCTCGGAAGAAAAAAGTTCGTCGGGCGAAAAATATCCTGGAACCCTGTGGCGTCAGAAGGGCCCTCGTGCTGAGCTCCCACCCGAAGCGAATGAGTTTTGATGTGGAGAACGGAGGGTGGCCATATATATATAGTCGTTTTGTACTGTTTCTATTGTTTTGTAGTTTCCTTTCCCTCAGAATGTCTATGCTAAAGCACAATGCTTTTAGGTTTTGTTTATTTGTTCCTTATTTTTATTGAAACTAACTTTATAAATATATTTAATTATTACATATTTAATATTCGAACAAATTGTCTTCCATCATATCTAGCTATATATCCCATAGGCCCTAACTTAGTATCTAATCTAGTATTGTTTCGTATTAACACTGCTATTTTTTCCATAAAATTTACCACACAAGATCAAATGTGTCAACTTTGAGTATGTGTTTTTTTGGTGACCCAAGTTCAACATTTTGATATTAGCATTCATTTAGCTTCCTGAGTAACAGTTGTTATCTGAAGGTCTTGGTATATCTAGTCAGTCCTAGAGTACTTCGCTGCCCTTAATTCTTATGACTTCTGTTCTAGAAAACTTATTATGTTTACATTGCTTTCCGCAGAACATCGCTATAATTGAATTCCGTATGTCCATATAGGTGTCAATAGTTGCTTGTATAATAACAATTTTTAATATGCTGATAAATGCGATTTTGTTCCAATTAACAAATACATTTTCAACTTCAAATAAATGTGTCAACTTGAATTCGTGCTATTTCTATTTAACATAATGCTTTCAGGGAACTTATTCTGATATACTGAGCATTATTGTTATGTAGAATGATAGTGTTATTTATTGTTATTGATGTCTGTGCGGACTGATTTCAGATGAATTGTACATGCACATAGATGCTTTAGTTAATTTTTGTTTTCCAAGTTTAGGTCCAATTGTTTATATTGTTATTGGCCTATTTTAATTGTGTTTCCTTTTTCGCTTCCGATGGCAAGAATCGCAAAATCATCAGCAATTTCCATTTTGTGGTATGTTAAATGTGTAAAGTAGGAAAATAATTGGACCCAATACTCTTCCTTATGATACACCTGTTTTAGATTATTTTATTTTACAGTAGATAGTGCTTGTGATGTAACGTTTAAATAGTTCTATGTATTTCGTCAATTGTGAAATGTTTATTAATAAACCCAAACTGGTGTGTTGGTATTAGGTTTTTTCTATCCAAAATCGTTTTAGTTATTTTAAACAGTAATTTTCCGAATCATTTAAATATTAACGGTAGCAGTATGGATTTTACTTCATTAAGGGATGTTCCAGGTTTTAGGATAAGGATCATTTCAGCCATCATACAAATCCTACAATTGTAATGATTTTTGGCATAAGCAATTGAATTGTCGAATTTTTACAGTTTATATTCGGCAAGATATATTCAAGGTTTGTTTTAAATGGCCATCAATGTCTTGGCGGACTCTGTTATAGTTTCAGGTTTTTGACGACTTTTTCAAGCGAATAGTCTGCTTGTCATCTGTGAAACTTCGAAAATAATTATTTATAAATTTGTTTTTAATTTCCAGTATTTACTTTTGCCACCTTTGTGTTATATAGTTTAACTTATTTTTATTCGATTTTCCCTTTTTACTTTTTCGTTACACTGCCATTCCCATGATTTATTTGGACCAATTAGTTTCTGAATTATTATTCCAAGCAGCTTGCTTGCAATTATGGCTAATGTTTTGCTGCTGGATCAGTCGGTTTGGATTAAGTAAGTTCGGTTTTCTGCTGACGTATAACCACATCCTAGATCTGTAATAGCTTTATGCAGTTAATTGGCCTTTATTGTCGTTATGCTAAAACATCATCTTGTATTGCTATCTTTTTGTGTGCAATTAAACCGTCAGTAGCTTTGTATTGCTTCCGTCATAAAGGTCGTATAGAGAATTTTCATATTAATATAAATAATATGGTATATAAAGGTATGTTATTGCAGGAATTTCATTTAGGTCAGTAACCATTACTGTTGATTTTTTCTGATTGACTGTTTAGTACTTTATCCTTCATTTGCTAGTGTTTCTAAAATCTACTATTTGATTTTCAACTTTCAAGTGTATTATATTCTGCTAAATAAATAAGAAGTGAACAATTAATTTTTGATTTTCTAGGGTATATTTTATTTACTTTTTTCTAAACTACCAATTTTGCTCATTGATTTGATTGTTATAGTTGTAGTAGTTGGGCCTATATAATCATGTCGTAATTAAACAATGCTGTAAATTATAATTAACATTTCGGTTAAAATGAATTTATAATATATTAATGTTTTATTAGTAAAAAATTATGTATATACGAGTATACTCTTCATGATAATTGGTGACCTTTTACTACACCTCAAAATTATTAACTATAACGACATATCTTTTTGCGACCAGCTTAAAGTTATAAAAAAACTTTACTCGAACAGTTCGCCTTGAGAATTTAAAGAACGTTAGTTAACTAAAGTTTCGGTAACTGGTAGAAGAGTAGATGAGCGCTCGCCATAATGAATGCACTTTTTAAAAGTATATTTTAATATCGTGCATTTTGTCGACCGCATTTTAACTTGTAATTATATTCGACGGATTACAGCTTTAATTATGAATATAAAGTTGGTTTGTTTTTACAAAAATGCTTGGGAGATTTTAATTTAAAATGTTAAACAGTTTCTCACTGTTACGTAATAGCTTAGCATTATTGATATTTTCTTGTTAAAACAACCTTAGAACTTTTTTTCTGCTAACTAGTTTTACAGCACAAATAAGTTTTTCGATAATGAAGACGCCATCGCTAAGTTAAGATTAACATTCTCTGATATAAGATATCGCTTTGTAAGGGTTATATTATTAAGAAATTTTCCGTATCAATAACTTAACATTGGAAACACCCATCGAATGAATTCATCATGGTATATCGTTATGAATTGTTATTGATGTTTGAGTTAAGATGTGAAACGGATGCTTAATATATTCGCATTCTCAGTATTCCCTATACTGAATAGCCGTCTAAGTAGCCGCCGTGGCAAAGGCGACTGGATACTCTTATTGCTGATTATAAAATTGGGTTTGTAATTTTTCAAACCATAATGAGCTGGATAAAATCCATTTACATATAAACTATAGACATAGCTCGAACAATATTTCACTTATGAAAATATTAATTGCAACCCTTTGAAGATAGCTTTCAAAGGTAAAGCGCTGTTCCGATATCAGAAAATTAAAAAAAAGCAAGTTCAGAAATTCAAAATGTTACTAAACAGTGTTAGGCCTGGTATTCGTTATATATAATTATAGTTTATGATCAGAAAATTCATTTAGTATCAAACAATGACTAGGTTTATAATCATGGCATTTTCTAGGAACTCAAACAATCAACTGTTTGCAACTAATGAAACGTTATGTATATTAGAAAATGTTGAACAAAACCATCTTTGGATTGTTTTGAGTTTTTGTAGGCGTAACTTATATTGTTTAGAATAATTTGAATCAATTAATTTCCGACAAGAAAACGAAATTAACTCCTGAACATTTTCCTGTCATTGTTCCAGAAAACAGTGATGAACTTATTCCTATGTACACTAATAAAACGCCATCCGTCACTACTGTAAGAAACTGGTACAATGAATTTAGTTCAAATATCGTGCCAGAGCACATCGATGTTGTATACGATTTCATAAAATAAGATCGTCATGTGATACACCGTAACATTGGGATCTGTTTGGACATTTTTATAACAACAATCAATGAGATTTTGCATGATCATATACAGATGACGTATATATATCACTTATGAGTTCAAAAAAAATCGATTTTTAATTGAAGTTGTTTCAGCTGTAGGTCGTGTTTTCATTATATTGTTAAGGATATTTTTGAGTTCTTTGTCTTCCTTTTGTGCTTTTACAATTGCTCTATAGTCCAACAATTGTTCAATTTGGTGTATGTTTGGTCTTGAAAGAAGATCTGCAATTACGTTACTTGTTTTGAACTCTCAATTTGTCTGATCTCTACTATGAATTCTCATGAAACTGATGTGTTTAAATTGTCTCTGACTCAATTTAAGCTTTGTTTGAACACGTTTATCAACGGTTTTGATATCGCATGCATTGTCGCTACGTGAACGGTTACATTTTTATTTATTTATTTGTATAATATAGACCAATCAGCCTCCGGTATTATTTAGGGACAGATATCAAAATACAGCACATTTACAGTATCAGATATAGTATACAATGTTATTACAAGTATGTTTCAAGATGGCAAGCAAAATATGCAAAAGCATACAGATACATGAATATATGAATGCTACAGCACAATGGTCGCGTAACCCATAACAATGATAGTGATACAAGATACAAAATATCAAACGAACATGCATGATACTTACACACTATTATATTTCTAGTAATAGTCCTGTTACGGTTAGAAAATTAATCAGCTTGTCCAGGGTCTCCAGCCTAAGGCCAACCCGTATTTGTGACGTGTATATTCAGCATTCGATTAGTAGGTGTTCGGTCGACAGTGAGGAACCACATTCGACGCACAGTGGTAGACTTCCTCCCTTAATGAGAAACTTATGGGTCAGTTTGCAGTGACAAATTCTGAGGCGCGAGAAGAAGCCTAAGTTGGGTCTGCTGACGCTAGAGGTGTTAAGGCCCTGATAATACTCTTTTTTCACCTTCCAAAACTTGTCGTTTTCTGTTAGATCCCATCTCAGTTGGTCTAGATCTCTAAATATTCTAGTAGAGTGGTGCTTCGTATCTCTGCTCCAGAAGAGGAAATTTTCAGCAAGCCTTCCTCTTCTGGGCTAAGTAATCCGCTCTTTCATTTTCAATGATCCCAGAGTGAAAATGGGGCAACATAAAGGTGATAGTTTTGCCGCTCCTTTCCAATTTAGAGGTTAGTTCACGGATAAGCACTCCTAGCGGGTGTATAGGTAGATATGGTTGGAGGCACTTTAAGGAGCTCATTCAATCGGAGGCGATAACTAATCGTTTGTCTTGCACATCTTGTACTGAGGTCTGGGCCCAATACATGGCAAACGCTTCAGCCATCAATACACTCGATAAAACGGGGATCCTGAAGTGTTGGGTGGGGATCCGATGTAAATGCTGCCCCCACATAGTCATCACTCTTGGAACCATCCGAGAATATGAAAAGGTGTTCAGGATATTTCTCAGTTTTATATTGATTGAATTAGCTGCTGATACTGCCATTGTCAAAACTATCCCTTGGTAAACTCATGGAATTTATGGCAAGAGCCCCTGTAATGAGACAGCTTAGTGACATTTTTAGAAACAAACATCTGTGAATCTGCATGAACCAGAACCAAGATCCAATCCAAGAAATGCCAATTTATATAGGATTGATAAATTTCTAAAGCAACATCTAAATCTAAAATTCAATCCAGTGGGACAATCAAATGCAAGGGGCATTTGAAATAATCAAAAGACATTGAGCTACGCCAACCCTTCTAAATTTTCCAGATTCTGCCAGTAAACTAATTCTAAGCATCGATGTGTCTAATGGATTGGTGGAGTGCACAAATTCAACCAAATCAGGAACTACAACCTATATCATTCTTTTCAAGGAAGTTATCACAGACCGAAAAAAACCCATACGATAGGGAACTCCTAACCATATATGGTTCTATCTGCCATTTTCATTTCTTCCAGGAATCACAAACCGTTAACATACCAACAAAAGTTAGACAGATTCGGAGGTAACTTAGATACACAAGATTGATCGTAATGCACAATGGACATCAGATATTTTGAAGGCTCAACATTTTAGATTCAGTTCTCTTTTTATGCCAAACATGAATCAGACTAAACAATCAAACTTCAGTTACCACTCGATTTTTTTTGGACTCATAGGCGGAATATGTTCCTCATCTGTGTATGATTGTGCAATATCTCATTGATGCTTGTCACACCAATACCCCAACAGGTCTCAAATTAGCGGTATCTCAAAGGACGATCTTAATTTATAAAATCACATACAGCATCCATATTCTTTCGCACATCTGAATTGAATTCATTGTACTGGTTGTATTAAGTGCACATACATACACATTAATACACATACACTATTTTCTGTAACAACGGCAGGAAAATGTTCAGGAGTTAATTTCGTTGTTTTTGTCGGAAATACATTGTTTCAAGTTATTCTAAATAATACCAATCGACGAATCAATATTTCATTAGTTAGTTCCGTGAGCTTCTAGAAAATGGCATGATCATAATCTTAGCCGTTGTTTGAAATGAATTGAATTTTCTGATTATAAGCTATAATTATATTTAACGAATATCAGACTTAACTGTATTTAATAAAAGTAGTTTGTGACTCTTTATTATCACCTTTTACAAGTAATAATATCAAATGACATAAATATGTCAAAAAGTGAGTTTTATGTACTTCAGTAATGGAGTGTCATAATATCAAACGTATACTTATAGTAACAGAGATAAGCAACAATATATTTAGAACAAAATAGCATACTATCTCTTAATATCAATATAAAGGCATCTAAAAACAAGCAGCTATAAGCATCTTAAATAAGTATACTTTATCAGATAAAATAGCACCCATAGAACGTTTTTATGGAGGATTAAAATATAAGATGCGAAAAGATTAGGCCATATAAATGGCATAATAATAGAGATAAATAATATATCAAGTGTCAGAAAGGATGCTATTATACGAATTTATGTTTAGTCGAAGGAATTAAAAAAATTGAATATGAATCAAAGGTTTTGTTTTAATAAAATGTTCACATGAAAAAGGTATTACTGAGATTTAATAGTTTAATAATATCCTATTCTATTTTACTACAATACACTATAATATTAAATATCGTTTATCGAATATTCGATAATTAATAGAATTAATATAATTTTTACCGCGTTTTGTAAATAAAGATATATTAAATAATAATATACTCTTTAAACCATCTTAAGGTTTATCTACTTTTGCGTACTTTTCCTCGTTACCCCTGAACTGAAGTTTGTACATGTTGGTGTGAGAATTTGCTGTTGTTTTGAATGATTTTTTTTTGTTAAAAGTCTAGGTGGCAGAAACTGTAGAGTAAGCAGAATTTTTTTGTTGATGTGAAACTGATTGTATTAATAACATAATTATCTTTCATTTGTTTAATTATAATATCTAATCATGGATATAAAAAGTGTTTGTATGAAAAATTCATGATGTCAAATTTTTGTTCGTTAATGTATCGTGTTCCGATCATGAGCGTTATTTGGATTTCCCTATTTTTAGCGATAGACACAGTTGTCTGGATTTCTCCTTGAAGGTCTTTATTTTCCATGTTTCGAGCGTTAACAATATTCCGATGGACTTTGTTCTGGTATGTTTGTCTTTGTTGTCAAAATAGTCATTGGACTAGTTTGGATGTGATCTAACGACATAATTTTTTAAGTAATGTGTGATGCACAAGTATTCAGCTGTTTTTGAACTTATTGGATTTGTATGTTCAACCTTCTAGATAATTGGAATGACCATTTTAAGATTTTCTCTACAAATGGGCCAATATTGATTTATTGTTCAACGGCCTTCCTAAAGGAAAATTCAGGCTCATCGTCACATGTTAAGTTCTTTAGAAATTCAGAAATATTTCATTGTTTACCAATGCGAGTTTTTTTGAGTTGTTCTTGCGAGCTACCTAATTTATCTTGGGTAGTTCTTTCTTCGTTTTGGTATTATGCTGTGCCGTTTTTTCCAGTTCCCCACACACAATTCTATTTCTGCGTCCAGATGTTTAGTTCTTTTCAGTAGAGCATACAAGTTAATACTTCTATTCCATAGATCCATTTTCCATACAAACTATCTAGATATATTACCTATATTGCAACAATTATATACTCCTTAAATCTTGAATGGATATTTACTCATGTTACTCATGTTGTTTGAATGGATAGTATGGCGCAGCCTCGAACTTTGAGCTTTCAGATAGCTCTCTTAAGTATTTTTTTTTGCTTGTTATATTTAAGAGTCCCTTTTTAGCAGTTAGGGTTTATATAGACTGCATAAAGTCGGTCGAGCGAGCGACCATTCCTGAAGACATCCATCGTTTTACCCAGCTTTGTTACTGGCGTTAATGGAATGTCAAATGTTACAATCTTGATTAAAATTAGTTACAATCCGAAAATATCACAAGCATAAATTTACAACCATGCTATGGCGGGACTCGTATCCATGAATATCCGAACAATATAAGACCATCTCGTCTTGTGTAATCGTGACAGTCAATGATCAAATAATAACTGAGGCTGCCAAGCTGGTTTAGTAAAGTTTGTTTCTGAATCAAGTTCATATGTCTATTTTTGGTAACAAAAGACTATTTCTAGGTGGAGTACATAGAATTAGTGTAATAGCGCATTTGAATACGAAATCGACATTTCTTTTGTTGTTTTTGACAGCTGTTTCATGGAGAAATTCCTCTTTCTATCCTCTTTTTGTTGTTTTGATGTTGTTTTGATCCTTTCATCAAAATAGGTAAGGTAATAATTCAATAAAGGCAAGTCGATGTTGATATGAGGTGAAGCAAGCTGTGTGTGATGTCTCGATGTTCAATAACTCAACCGCATAGATCGGCCTGAATTTACATGCCTTCAGAAAATTTTAAAAAATATCGATATATCGTTTTCGATATTTTTATAAAAATATCAATATGTCGGAGAAAAAATAAATATTATATAAATACAATATTTAAAAAAAAACTTTTTTATGATGTTTAAAAAATATCTTTAATTTAAATTAAAAAATATCGAGAAATATCGGGTCAAAAAAATATCGATATTTTTTCGGCATCCCTATCTCACAATACATCAACAGCAACATAATTCAGTAATTCCCATCAAATAATTAAGCTGTTATTATTAATACTAAAATTTAAATGATTGCTATAAGTAATAAAATGTTAGAAAAAGCAAGCAACCAATCCAACACAAAAGTCTTCCATATAATAAACGAGGTTAAGCACGAAAACAATATAGCCGCCATTCGAACGAACTTATGTTAAAGTGGCAAACAATTTCATAAGGTAAACTCACCAGCTGTATATATACGGATCATCCTTATTCAATAGAAATAAGAAAAGGAAAGACATTAAATAAATTTCTAAATCAACAGAAGAGTAATGGTTTCTGTATGTATAAGCAAAAACGTTTTCTGCTCGATTATTTTTGAATAAATTTAATGAGCGTCCAAAATGTCTGTTTATAATCCGAGAACAAATAAAAAATATAATGAAAAACAAGTATTGAAATCATTATTTTTGTTCGCGTTACCGTAAATATCTGTAAAGATAAGGAGATCTGGTGGAAACCGTCGAAAGACACAAGAAAAATTGGTCTAACGAAATGTTAAGGAAAACAAACAAAGGTACACCCATTTGTAAATTCTTGCTAATAATTACGGAACCCGATTCCATTACAACGACCGTACTCGTTAAGTCGTCTGCCAAGGAGTTTCGGCTCGTATTCCTGACACGAACTAAAATCCTTTACCTGTAAATCTTATTACACATCTGAGAAAATCAAAATGTCCGCCGAAGGAATTCGCTTGATATTCATAGAGGCGAATGAAGGATAGCGATCCCGGGTCTTCGCTACCAATCATGCATACCGACCCTTTACGATACTAAGAACAGCACCTGCCGGATTATCTGTCCGTCTTGTATCCCTTATCCATAATCGTATTCCCTGGACTACCGTGATCTATCCGAGATAATCTTGTCTACCATATAGGACCAAGTGGAACTTGCATTAATTTCTTTGTAATACTTCCGTTTTGATTTTGTGACGAAATCTCGTGTCGCTCACGTTATATTTTAAAAGCACGACTGAAACGACTCTAGGGCTTCAGGGTATTTAAATTCCCTATAAAATATTCAGTCACTCATCCTCATCCTATCAAGTTGTAAAGCTATTTATATCTTAACCTTAGATAAGATAGAAACCAACTCAAAAATTGACAGTGTAGCAGACATTTCTGATGTATTTATATACCTTAGGATGTCCATACAAATAAAAATCCACCTGCTATGCTAAATATATGTATTAAATAGAAAGAGCATTATAACTAAAATATTTAACTAAAGGCATACATTCTTTCAAGGAAAAAAGTATTTTATATCTCTAACAAAATATTATATATTTTACGCTATCTTTTTATATACTATCTGAAAGAATTAATGTTAATATAGTCAATCATCCAACTTAATTATATCTCTAATAAATATTATCCAACGAGAACAATGTTCATAATAGGTTAAATAAGATGGAATATTAATATTTCATAGTCCATGAATTGTAATGATAATAGTATTTTAGCCTAGTATACTCTGAATAGTCGAGTAAATTCAGCATAAATTTACGACAGATATTATATTGAAGAAATTAGAGACCATAAAAAAAATAATTAAAAATTTAAAGCAACATGCGTTTACCAAAAATTAAGAATGTAACAAAGAAAACTGTGCTTGTACTCTCAAACCCATTATAATCTGCATAAAACTACAGCCAACTTCTGTTTCTTGCCGATGGTTAATTAAACTGAAACATATCCGTTTTGTATTGCCGTAGAAAAATGGAAGCTCTGGGAAAAATGGGCGGATGTCCAAATAAACCAAAAATACCAAAAAGGTTCCAGAAGATACAATGTCGACATTAATAATCCTATAAATGTTTTGCTTTAAGAGCTTGTTCAGCTTGAAAAACTTAGGCTCGATACAGATATCTTCTTTCCTCTTTTCAAAGGATACTGGCAAAATTATATTAGGATATTTCTTGGGACTTATTAATGCATATGAGACGGTGAAAAGAATTTGCTATTTTTTTTCTGAAATCACCTCCAGAAATCCAGATTACTGCTTTCTTTAATACAGAAACTACTAAATATAGAAGAGCTAGTTCCCGCGAATTAAAAGGTACACCTATTACTATTCCAGGAATGTCATTAGTATAACCATTTATCTTATACATATATATAAAGAAAATATTTTGTCATTATGGCGATTTAATACAATATTTACTAAACTCAGTTTTTAAAACAAATTTATTAAACCAAATTTCCTTAAACATATAAAATTAATATATTATAATATATAATTTCAATAATATAAGAAATATATCAAAATATATTAATATAAAAATGAATTTTCTACATTTATTGTTGAGATATGATTGTCCTCCTTCTGCTGCGATAGGCGCAGGTTCGAATTCCACAAGCCATAGTTTTATTTTAAGTTTGTAATTGTGTATAAGCAACAGTATACATCCGACCGAAGCGACATGGCGAATTCGACATGGCGAATCGAAGAATGCTAGGTAAGTGAATTAAATCAAGCCCATGTTAAGTAGCGGGTCCAGAATAGATATAAAAAGCCCAAATATCAATCACCATTAGTGTAGTATTGCTTGTGACGTTCATGTAATAGTTATAATAGCATATACGCGCATAGAATGACAGATAGATTGTCCATGATACTTTTACACGAAACCGAGCTACTAAAGAAGATTAAGACCAGAAGAAATCTTGACGTCCCATATCTACAATAAAGCAGGAAGATACGTTTGTTGTAATATTATCAAATGGACATTTAGCTGCTTCAAAATTACTACTTTAAAATGAAAAACAGAAAAATTTAATAAAATATTATATATATATAAAAGCAAATTTTAACTACAACTACTTGATTGTTCGTTATCCTCAGAGGACGCGTAGCAGCCAAAAAATCTATCTAGTTGGTACTATTAAGAGACTGGAGGGGAAATAAAAAATATCAAGAATGGGTGAAAAATAAGGGAAAATGTTTACACTGGACTGCGAATACTTAAATAAGTTAATAAAGGAATTACTAAAATTTGTGAACCAATTTTTACGAATGAGGTGGCCATTTTCATGATGTAAAAATATATATTAAGATATAGGATACATATATATCAAGGTCACCTTTTTAGCTCCTTTTCACCAACGAGGATCAATCTGGACTGCGCCTATTTTTTAACGGGGCTCCGAACTACATCCGATCTCTGCATTAAGCCTACCAACCGACCAGTGATCAACTTTCATCAGCCTTGTTGTTGATCTGACTGGTTATTCCTTGTCGGATTTTCTACTGTTGCCTATAAAGGCATTTAAAAATGCAATCACAAACATAGTGTACACCCATGGTCCAGCAAAATTCGAACCCACGACTATCGCAACAGTAGGAGGGGGTCTGACCTGATCTTGACCACTGCGCCAACCAAATTGTTTATTTGTTTATTTGTGCTATATATATATATATATATATATATATATATATATATATATATATATATTTAACTAACTTTGTTGAGAATTGAGTGTAATAAATTATGACTTATCTATATTATTGTCGTTATTCCAAATTCCAGTTTTTGAATGATGGAATACATATAGGGGATATAGTACATCTTATTGCATGTTGGCAACACTGCTTCAATATAAATAATTCGACGAGAACGTCTAAGTATTGCATGCTATATCTCTGTGTATTATACGATTTGTTTTGCGGCGATTAAAACAAGCGATCGGTGATATAAAACAGCCTCAATAAATAGAAATAATGACCGAAGCCCCGAAGAAAATTCACTGACACAGACCAAGGAAAATGAAAAGGAAGGCGCAAGTAACAGCAAAGCTCTAACAACAGTAATACTATCTCGACAAATTCATTACGACAGGAGCTCCACAAGAGCTATCATTCATGAAATGGCGTTGCTTGCTAAACCCTTTATAATAAAGAGATTCATTTTTGGTTTTAGAAGCGCCAGTGTATTATCAAACACCTTTCCCGGTCAGCACAATTGGCAGACCTCCACATAATTCAACAATTATGGGGAGTTCCTGAGTAGGGAATGAGAACAAGATATCCAAAATCATAGAAGCAAGGCGGATGTTGGTACAATAATGGGACAACAACATATTTAAACTATGTCAGATATTCATATTATTTTTTATTTTTGCTATATAACCCTCTCTCACTCTTATAACTAAAGTATACTACCATCAATACACCAACCAGCTCTGAACTCTAATACGACCACCCTGACATTGGCGTGTCCTCACGTCACATTTAAATCCCAGAAGAAATATTGATGTACATGGCAACCCTCTACTGCTTACATAAAAATCGGAAGTTAGAATGTTCATAGTTGAACACTTAGAGTTGACACATCGAGTTTCATCACCTGTTGTATACTAATCACACCAGAAATAATATGACGTATTTTATCATCCAGGTAGGAAACTGTTCTTTTGGTGTGGCCGAAATCCTCCTTTCTTTGCCAACTTCAATATAACAACATCCATATAAGCATCTACATCTAGGTAAACAGAGGCAATATTGTCTTTGAGTGATTCTAGGGCTTTGTGAATGGCATTTTTATAACAAAAAGTAGAATGCATAAATCTAAATAGCATTCGGTTGTATTCATAAAAGCTGTCCGGTATCACTTAAGCCGTAAAGTGCTTTGAACTGTCTTCCACTTGGTAACTATCCCATCTTGTATTCGGGACAAAGGAAAATCTCTAAAATTCACAAATAACCTTATCTCGCTATTTGTTTTCTTTACCAATACTATCGAGCTGAGGTAAGTATATTCGCTAAGTAGTATTGTTCTGACCTGCAGCTTATTTTCAATATTTTACTTTAGATGAAATCGTTTATCTTATGATAAGTGGCGTGTTTTACGGCTCACCGCTTCTTGATCAGGTAGTACAATTTCCAACTTTCCTGTTGTTACCGCTGGTGGTGTCTGCTTTATTGCAGCTTGAAGCATATTTCTGATGTCTGTGTACAATCGTCCATTTAATGGAAATAATATCGACGGTACTATAATCTACCGTCGATATTATTTCCACTTAACCCTATTTTTACTGCTGGTCTTCTGTATAACGTCAAGACTTATTAATACTTTTATATCACCTCATGGAATTTGTTAGATCTATCTATCATTGTCGGAGAATACATTAAGGTTAAACAGTGACAAATAGGTTTCATTAGACAATTTCGTATTCCTGACAGATGTTGGGTAATGGGTACTGTGTTTAAGTTAAACAGTCTAGCTTACATTGCATTAGAGAATTTGGTTTTGCTCCCATATCGTATACAGTCTTTTTGATTATGCTCTTATGTCTTTATGATTAAAATTATATGGTGTTTTGTCCTGTTCTGTATTTTATTTATGGGAAGTGACTCTTCTTGTATTTGTAAAGCAATTCGGATTTTCTTTTAATTGACTGTCTAATATATCATGTTCCTCTAAGCTCATGATAATATTCCAAGTCAGGATAATATTGCTTGATGGATTTGAGCTTGGAATTTCTATATTCTACAACACAAGTTCTTTTTTCCGGCAAATATTTAAAAAAGAGATATCGCACTTATGATATTTTTTTATGTGATTTCTTTATTTTTGATATATAACCCACTCACTTGTCATTAAACACACTTCTTTCCCGCTCTTTCGACACTGACTCTATCCGCTGTCAATTATCGGCTATATATATATATATATATATAATATTATTCAATATTATCGGCTCCAACCGAACCATACGCCTGGCTCTCTTCCCTGATATCGTATCTAACGTATAATATCTTAGGCCATCATCAATTCACCAATATATATATATATATATATATATATATATATATATATATATATATATATATATATATATATATATATGTTAATTAAAATATAAATGCTTATATAAACGTAAGCAGTTCAGAAACTGTGTGTTGTAGGGAATATTCAGAACTAAGATATTAAATGTTTAAAAATTGCTTACCGTACCTTAAGAGAAAGTTTAAAACTAATTTTCCCGCATTTGCACGCTTTATAATAAGTAGCATAACAGCATGCAAACATTATTAAGGATTATATACTTATGGTGGAACTTGAACCCCCTCGCCCCGACGAAGTATATTCGAAGCTGTAAACTTTCGGGAGATTACGTTACAGAGCGTTAAGTTTCCACCACGTCATTTTAACTTAAGAAAATGGAAACTTGCCTTTAATAAGGGGTTATTATTTTGCTTTAAGCATGCCACATTCGCTGTCTAAAAAGGCATTTCTTGTCCCGAAGGAGAGTATTTCAGTAATTTAAGTCCCGGTTAATGATTCGATCATGCTTGTTGAGGTGTATTCTCCTATACCGGCAGATAATAATTGCCAATAAGCGACGAGGCGATTGGCAATAAACACTCTATGTTTTAATTTAGCGATTGTTTTATTAACGTTTCTATTATAGATATTTTCGAATGGTATAATTCTACCGAAAGCGTATAAAATAAAATTAACAATATTGCCTATAAAAATTTAAATATTGGTAACTAAATATCAGCTCGAATGAGCTTCGGCTTACGCCATCCTCTTATTTTACTGGTTACGTGTTTTGCTTATCAACTTCGTATAATCGGGAGATAATTAAAGCCGATTACCTAGCGAGAATTAATTTTGCTTTAGGTTTGATTGTATTTCCTTTATTTACATTTTCCATTAAGTTTGCCATTTTATTTCATATCAGTATTATTTCATATTTTGTTTCTTTTTGCAGAGTTATAGTCGAGTAAAATTATTAAATGTTATACTCATATTTCATGTTTATCTTGCGGGCTGAATTGATTTTAATGCCTAGGATTAATTAAATTCTATTATTTGCACATAATATATTTGTTAAATTACTATATGGCATTTTTATAAATTTATTTTCATTATTTATATTATTATAAGATATCCTATCTTCTATACGTTTATCTTCTTAGCGAACAATTTTCAAAAAAAGTTTTCCTTTTTTTGAAAATTTTTGAAAAAAGCAACCAGTAATAGCTGTCAAATGGGTGATACAAACTATATAAACAAATATTTTAGGCTCTATTTTCATTGAACCTGACCTACTCGTCATTTCTGTTGTACGTAAATCAACCAAGGAAGCTTAATTTTTTAAATCAAAATCTGGTAGTGGTTTACCGCAATACTGCGGCAGAGCAATTTTAAATCAGAAGTGAAATCGCAAGATTTTATATTTGAAACTATATTAAAAGGGAAACTAAGTGCGTTGAAACACTATCAACCGAATTTATTTAATTTTAAGCAGAGTTGGTTAAGACTTTGTGTTACTTTCGGGTACTCCCATATTGTTGGACCAGTTAAAAGGCTATTACAGCAAGTTTACATAAATAACGTCTAGAATTGTTTTGCAGACCTGTGTAATTAAAGTCTCTAGTCTGTGTGCTATTTTAGTTGCTCTAACATTTTTCATTATTATTTTACTTTATCCTCATAAAACATTTTTTTTCTTTTCTATAACTTATAAAACCATTTTAAATAAAATTTATATTTTACATAACTAGAACAATCATTCCAGCCCCACCAGTCTGGTTACTGGTAAAAAAGATGTCTTCTTGAATGGGCTCTAAGTTAAGCATTCCGTACAGGTATATTTCATTTGGTAAAGTGATTATTCTAGAACATAATAAAAACAGTATATATAAATAAGTGTAAAAATATAATACTGTATGAACACTTAATAATTGAGATGTATATAGAGTGTATATATAAGACAATTATTATTTCATATTACTACTATTTTAGAAATTATAGTGCAACAATATTAAAATTAGTGTAATAATACTATTTCTATCAAAATATTGCAATTCTAATACTATCTAGTGAAACTAGCATACAAAAAATATATTTCATTAATTAAAACTTACAGAAGTTTAAAACTGGAGGACCATTATGTGATATATTCAATCTCAACAAATATAAATAATCAACAACCGAATTTTATTACTACAGCGCTTAACTTCGTTAAACAGTAATTATGGGAAATTCATTTTCAATATTATTGAGTTGAGACACTCTGGTTAGTTAATGAAAACCTACTCTACGAAATCCTCCAAACATATTTGGCCTTCCAACCTAAAAATTCTCATAGAAAAATGAAGGAATTAGCAAGTGAAGAGCACTAATTTCAATAAAAATAAATAAATGAAGAGATACTTGAGTCTTACTTAAAGCTATATCGTTACGTTGTTCAATAAATTCGCATCATACATCAGAACAATCTAGAGGTCAATCTAGAATTAAAAATTCAACGCTATTTTAATACTTAACCTTGCAGAGAAAGATATTCATCACTATTTGTTAATCAATTATTTGCTCGAAAATCAATTAAGGCTAATGTATGTGCACTTTTCATAATGAAAAATATTGAACTTTGTGTAGTTTATACAAATTTTATATTTAAAAGACAGTGAAACATCTACAAAAAAACATATATCATATGCAATTCAGGAAAAAATTGCAGAATAGGGAGGCTACAAAAGAACCGGCAACAGGTAAGATCTACAAAAAATAAAATAAATAGAACAGCTGAAATAGTTGATCCAAAATTAACAAATCCTAGGAATTCAAGCATACTTGGAAAATGCGACTCGACGAGAAAACTCAAAAGACCCCAACAACATGACCCACCTCTAAAAAATGGCAATGATTTTGCTAGAAACAATAAAGCGAAGGTTGGCATTTTCTCAAATCACTTAAAAGTTGCCATCCTAGTTTGAACTGAATCCAAAGTCGAAGAAAATAAAAACACCAGCTTCCTAAATCCGCCATTTCAAATGGACCTGTCACATGAAAAATATATTGCCAAATAAGTAAAATAAACAATAATTAGAAAAAGAATTCGTAGCATTCGTAGAAGAAGAAGAAGCATCCCGATATTATTATCATTTATATTTAATGCAATACTACTATGAATTATTTCTCTGGTATTTGGAAAGTAGCAAATATAATATTGGTTCTCAAACTAGAAAAAACCAATAAATGTCACCTGCTACCGGCCTATAAGTTTACTAGAAAGGAAGATTATACCAAAACAACAATTTTGGTTTCATAATAAATTCCGGAGTATAACCAAGATTAACATGGATTTAATTGCCAAAAGATATTGTTCGGCTGCATACCCGGATATGCTAATATTATGCTATTGATAAAGAAGGGTACACAGTATTGTAGGTTAAATTAAATAAATTCCTCCCTCATCCACATTTTCAGTTCCTAAAAGCTTATCTTGAGAGAGACATTTCACTATAAAATAAGACGATAAACTCACTGAATTACACGCAATATATTTAGTTTCGCAAGACAGTGTACTGAGCCCGATAATATACCTACTATATTCAGCCGATCTACCGACCATAATAGTCACTAGTGTGGCAACATATGCAGACGACACTGCCATCTTAGCTTCACACGAAGATCCTATACTAGCATCAAATACACCTTGAGAAAATACAACTATGTCTGAAAACTAAACCATGGCGTGTTAAAGTAAATTAATCAAAATTTAACATTGGAACATTCACTCTGCACAGAAGAAAATACCCACCTGTGAGTATCAATAATTGTCAACTTCCCCAAGCCGAGGATGCAAAATGTCTTTGTATGCATCTGGATCGGCGCCTAACCTGGATGAAGGACATACTAGATGAACGAAAACAACTTGGACTTAAACTAAATCAAATATATTGGATTATCGGACTTAAATCCTAATAATTGTTATGCAAATCAATATTTAAGCCTATTTGACCATAAAAAATCCAACTATGGGGTACTGCTAGCAAGTCTCATACAACGGTTCCTAAACAAAATGTTGCGTGTCATGATCGATTCTCCGTGCTATGTCTTTAATGGTGATACAACGCTAGAGAAAGTACGTAGACTAAAACGTTTAACACCATCTGATCTTGTTATATGACATATTCTACACAGGACACATATGTTATATCACTTAATGTTCTACATGTAATGTATATATTATACGTTAAAATCATAAGGAATGCATATTCTTATTTTCCACTGAGCAGATTGTTGAACTACTAGAAGTAATAATTAAAAAAAAAACTCTAATTTGAATAAAAAGGCGCCTGAAGGTAATTGAATTCTGTGTGAATCTTACGACAAGCATGCTCCATCGATTACAACATGGGAATACTGGTTTCGCAGCTCTAAATGTGGCAATTTTGACTTTGAGTACAAAGAACATTCTGAATAGGCAAAAAAGTAAATGAGGATTTAAAAGCATTATTCAATGTAACCATCAATAGGTTTCTATCGACTACAATAGATGCGTTTGAAGCGAGCATTGAGCAGTGAGAGAAAAAGAGCCGGAATACGAGCAAATACACAATAATGTGTATTTGCACAGCGTGACAACCGACCATTCAACCTCATGTTGCAAAACCGGTGAATACATACTTGGAAATATTAAAATAGGAAGTGGTACCCCACCTGCCCTATTCTCCTGACCTTGCTCCTTTTGATTACTACTTGTTCGAACATATGAGTTGTGATTTTTCTACGAAGCGCTTAACTTCTTTCTAAAATACCAAAAAATGCGTTGATTCGTGAATAATATAGCTAAAACTACCGTTTCATAATACCTCATAATGAAAATAGTAATAAATTGTATAAACAATCTCAGTTTAAATTCTATCCCCATGTTTTTTATATTGTTATATTATTTATATCTTCAAAACTAGATGTCTACATTTTTTCCATTGGAACATCTAAATAAAACACATGAACAAGGCCGCATTAACTGGATATATTCGACATCCGTTTCAAATAAGATTCCGCAATGATACGGCTCGACGCGCCTCTACGTACATTCTCGAAATAATGCCGGAAAAATCCGGCAGCGAGCTCCGAAGCCGGTTTTCCTTTTCTGGGTTATACGGTGTGGGTCCCAGGGCCCTTCCTTAGCGGGAAAAATGCTTTTCCGAAGACAATTTTACGACGTATAGATATTATCGTTTATTTATGTGATATTTATAAAAGTTCATGGGGGATTATTGTTCTTCTTGTGGGTCTGATCCTTTGTTCAGATATATAAAGAAAGGTTCGGCTGTGAAAACGAAGTATATAATTATATGTAGTATTTTTAGCATTAATTAAATAGGAAACCACTTTCAGTTCCCTTTACTTCTCAAGAAAGAAGTATCCCTTGGTATTGTCTTTAATTTTTCAAAAATTTTTTATTAATAATCTAGCTAAATCAGCGAATTATGGAAACAAAAAATTTAACCAAAATGAAACCATTTGCCTATTTAGATAACATCTTTATATTTCAAAGAAATTCTGTCCTTATTCTGCCCTTCTGTCTGGTATTTATTACAGTATAGAATTAGTTTATCTCAAACGCCTAAAACTGTTAGGTACTTTAATGTTTGAATTATTGATTTCTTTTTCGTATGTCCTTTTAATAGCAATAATTAAATTACAAGGAAAAACAAGGTTATTTTCTCGAAACCAAAACATATGTCATTTAAAATCTCGCTAATTTTTCCCACGTTCGCTCAAATTTGTCGGCCAGATCCGCGGTTCCTGGAACTGCGTTCTGTTCGTCGCCAAGCGTTGAAAGTCATTGTGGCGAACACTGGAACTAAGCAAAGTGCATGCGCACTACGACTTTGAACCAATTTTGAAAGATGTTCTGCTCATGCGCATTTTCAATTTTCTCTACTCTCTCTGTACTCACCAGTATACTTTGTAGGCCCTTACATACACAAGGACACAGCAAAAGACATCTTGTTTTCCAATTTTCAAATATATACAATAAACAGTTTATAATCCAGGTATATAAAACGAGCCATCTGTTAGTTTATCTTTAAAATGGCATATATATATTTTGCAGAAGACATAATATACCTGACACTGGCTTGAAATTTTAACTAAATTATATAATTTCTTCAAAGAAATTGGCATTCGTTTTATTTTATTTTATTATTCTTATATAAACTCTTTTTTTAGGATGTTTGTTAGACTATCACAAATAAATTGTTCTACCAAGTCTGGCTATTGGTGAAATTAGGTTGACCTTAACAGACTTAACAATGTTGCCTATAACCAGTCTAAATTATAAATAGTTATATACATAAGTTAGATTTGAACCCATTGTATTGCAGTAGTTGGAGCTTCAACTACTGTGTGGCTATAGAGTCCACAAACTTTAATATATTTTGTGCATAACTTCACATTACATCTGTTTTTGTCTATACATCTGTTATATGTATTTTAGTACTTATTTTGTTCCATTTATCCTCGGTTTTTATCATTTTGTAACGTATAGCTTAATCTATTTGTGAAATACCTTTATGTTTTAAAGATTTGTTTTACTTTAGAAACTGTAATAGGAGGAGACTGTAGCATCCACTTGTCTTTGTATTTCTTAATATATACGAAGAATAACTTAAAATAAAAATGAGGAAAAACATAAAAATAAAATCTGAGATTATAAAGATAGAAATAAAATATGTATAATAATAAATATCACGATTTGTCTTTTGTTAAACGCGAAATTATGTCCCATCACTAACAATCTAGGATCACCATTTATTAAATTATGTCAAGAGGTAAGTCGATGCGCATCAAAGGTGTTCCGTAAAACTGAAACATTCAGGTAAGATCCGCCTGAATATAATATTGCAGGTTTCGCTCCAAATATACCCATACCGTGTCTACCTGTAATTTATTATGCTTGGTGGCTAGGGAAATTAAAATTTAGTGTTGTTTTTAAGTGAGCAGTTAAACTTACCGAACTATAAAGCGCTCTTGTCGTATGCTAACTAAGCCCCTTTAGATAAATGACCTTTCACAGACGCTTATTTCTTGTTAAATAACTTTAATAAAAATATATTAATGGAGCCTAATAATGTTACGTCATTTTTATAATTTATTTGGAGTTCTCCAATATGTTCAAGTTATTTATTTAAATTATCATGTACATATTATTATTAACAATGGCGCAACTTCAAGGGTTCTTTTCAGTCTAAACAGGTGTTATATTAATTGATGCAGGCAAGTTATATTATTGAACAGCACATTCAAATAGTAAAAAGTGATCATCAAAATGGGTTTTTTCATTTATTATCAATATTGCTTATTATTAAAAATATGTTGGTAATTATAATTACTTTATATGACACCACCAGTTAACAATGCATTCATATAAAGCTACTATTATTATGCGGATTTAAAGACAAATGTTACAGAACGGAGATAGTTCATTTATTTTAGATCACATCAAACAACATGAACATAGACTACATGTGATTCTAGGATGGTGGCTCTGTCTGCGTACATTTTTTTGTAGAATTTTCTGAAGCTTATTGGCCTATATCTAAAAGTCTGTATCGACACAGACATTAATCAGAATGATGATTATCTCTCAAATCCGATTCCGTGGTCTAGACCGAATCATCGAATACTAGATCATTTATATCTGTGACTCCGTGAGAAGTCGCAGTGAATATTTAGATGATGCCATCTACATTCCATATAATAATACTTCACACACACACTCGGTCTGTCTTTGTTGGAAAACTTTATAATAACATACTTCAGTATTCAGGATATCAACTCTGCATCGTTCTAACTATTTTGATAAAATATGACAACAGAAGAGACAAGAAGTGCTTTAGATAGGTCTATAAATAACCTAGTATTGAACATAACAAAAATTATATAACAATTGTACTAAGAGGTTGCTGTTTTCATATGAGGTAAACATTTTGACTATTAATCATTATCACCCGGTGCTTACATTGATAAAGTATCTTTTCCTAAACTTCTGTCATTACTATATACCTTTATGGTTCATATCGTTGCTCTCAAAAGTTTTTTTTTTTTAAATTACTCTTCGTGAGTCCACAATCTGCCCTATTGGCAATAAGTATTTCTTCTGTTTATATTATATATACATGGCATGTAGAAAATCACTTCATTAAGCAATCTTCTGTATAAAATATTATCTTAATTAATTAGTCTTATTCTAATGCTTATTCTAAACTCTACATATGTCCAGTAATCAGATCAGGTGGTGTTAAACGTTTTAGTCTACGCACTTCACTATCACGTCGCATATTTAGCTGATTAGCGAGTACATTGGGATGCACTGACACTCTTTCGAAGTACTTCACACAAACACGTTGGATTACACTCGTTATAGGTTCTAGAGGAATATCGCGTTGTATCACTTTATTTGAAATATAGTACGGAGCATCAACAATGGCACGCAACACCTTATTTTGGAACCGTTGAATGATGGATATATTAGATTTGCTAGCGGTACCCCATAGTTGAATTCCATATGTCCAAATGGCCTTGAGTATAGACTCATACAGCAATACCTCGTTATCTAATGATAACTTGGATTTGCGCCCAATGAGCCAATACATTTGATATAATTTTAGTCCTAGTTGTTTCCGTTTAGAGAGTATGTGCTTCTTCCAGGTTAGGCGTCGATCTAAATGCATACCAAGATATTTAACATGCTCTGCTTGGGGGAGTTGACGATGATTGATATTTACTGGTGGACATGTTCTTCTACGCAGGGTAAACGTTATATGCGTGGATTTTGATTCATTGGCTTTAATGCGCCATGTCTTCAACGATAATTGTATTTGCTCCAGGTGGGTTTGTAGGTTTATTGATGCTGTGACTGGATCTTCATGGGATGCTAAGATTGCTGTATCGTCTGCATATGTTGCCACAGTAGTTATTTTTGTAGTGGGCAGATCAGCCGTATACAGAAGATACAGTACTGGACGCAGTACACTGCCTTGCGGAACTCCTGAATATATGGGATTTAATTCGGTATGTTCATCGCCTTGATTTACAATAAAATGTCTGTCAGTGAGATACGATTTTAGTAGCTGATAGTCCGGATGAGGGAGAAGTTTCTTTAGTTTAACCTGCAAGCCCGTATGCCATACTTTGTCAAAAGCCTGAGATATGTCTAGGAAAGCAGCCGAACAATATCTTTTGGCATTTAGGTCAGCGTTTATTTGGTTTACAAGTCTATGTACTTGTTCTATAGTCCCATGCTTATTGCGAAAGCCAAACTGATGTTCTGGAATAATTTTTCTTTTTTCTATTATATAGTTTAGTTTTTTTATGTATAATTTCTCGAAAACTTTCGAGATTATTGGTAATAAACTTATAGGTCGGTAGGAGGTCACATCTTCTGGTATTTTTCCTGGTTTAAGTATCATTAATATTTTAGCTACTTTCCAGATACTAGGGAAGTAATTAATTCGTAGCATAGCATTAAATATATATGTTAATAGTTTTATAGCCTTTTCTGATAGTTCTTTTAAAATTTTGCCAGTAATTAAGTCATAACCAGGAGCTTTTTAAATATTAATCTCTCTCATTATTGTATGTTTAACTTTTTTGACCGTTAATTTCTCGTGCGGTAAACCCATTTGAAATGGCGAATCTAGAAAGCTAGTAATTTTATTTTCGTCATCTTTATGTAGCTGAGACTGGAAAGGTTTAAAAACATTTTTTAAGTGTTTTGAGAAAATGTCGGCCTTCTCTTTATTGCTTCTCGCCCAATTATTTTCGCTTGTTTTAATAGGTGGGTTATGCTGCTGGGATCTCCTAAGCTTTTTTGTTGCTTTCCACAACGAATAGTCTGTAGCCTCAGTTGATGTCAAGTTTTCTAGGTATTCTTGAATGCCTTGGTTTTGTTCAATTTGGATTAGAACTCTCAGCTCTTTTATGACCCTATTAAATTTTCTTTTATTCTCTTCAGTCCTTTGCTGTTGCCAATTTCGTCGTAACTTTCTTTTTTCTGCTATCTTTTTCTGTATTGTACATGATATATGTGTATTTTTTCTTGGAAATGTTTCACTGTTGGGAGTCGCGGAATATGCTGCCTCCTGTATATTTTTTGTAAGATTCATTGCTGCTATTTCTATATCCATTTCAGTTTGTAACGGTAAGTTTAGAGAGATATTTTGGTCTTAGTTTTCTCTAAATGAGCGCCAGTTAGTTCTATTATTGCACAGAGAAGGGGGTTTATCTTTGATGGTAATTTTTGAAGAAATTGTTACTATTATTGGTGAATGATCAGAAGACAGGTCGAAACATGATTCACTTTTTTGGATCAATATTTTTTGTAATACAGAAATCTATTGTATCTGGTTTTTTATTTCTGTCTGAAGGCCAATATGTTGGTTCACCAGTAGAGATATGTTGTAAGTTATCTATCCTTATGGCTTTGAGCAGTTCTCTACCTTTTGAGGTTATTATTCTTGAACCCCACATTAAATGTTTTGCATTATAATCTCCTCCTGCTATTAATCTATTACCTAGCGTACTGAAGAATTCTTGAAATTGTTCTGCCTTGTTGTTATGTTTGGGTGGGCAATAAATCGCAGAAATTGTTAATGGTTCATGGGCTTCCTCTATGGTTATACTGGTGGCTTGCAGGTAGTCTTTTCGGAATATTTCTTTTTCGAAATGCTTTATATCATCTCGAATTATTATGGCTGTACCTCCATGTGCTTTATCATCAGGGTGATTTGTATGATAAAGCTTATATTTAGGAACTTTCAGATAATTCTTGTCCGTAAAGTGTGTTTCAGAAACCATCATAACGTCAATATTTTGTTCATTTACGAACATTTTTAGTTCCCTGGCGTGTTGTTGGAGCCCATTGGCATTCCAGACGGCGATTTTGTAGCTATTGGTTTCAGGCATTAGGCAAGTTTGCTTACGACGGTTGTGAGTAGACCAAGCATCGTACTCATTTGATCCATTAGTTTGGCCATCATATTTTCTAATCTTGAGATATTGCTAGTTTCAGTAGGTTGAGATATTGTCTCTCGTTTTTGTGCTGAACCATTTTCAACTATTTGGGCATAAGTTATGTCTGGTTGACTTGTTCTGGTGGGTAGTGGTAGATTGGTAGTAGTGGATTGTTTTTGTTGATGCATTTTTTCCCTTAAGGCAGGATAGAGTTTCTGCTGCAGTTGCTTGTGAACTGCGCAACCCTTGTAGTTCGCTGGATGATTTCCGTTACAGTTAACACATTTCACTTTTTCATCGCGAACTTTACGAGTACAATCTCCTGTCTTATGTTCTCCTGCAGATTTTACGCATCTATATGATTTGCGACAGTAAGTCTTTGTGTGCCCGTGCGCTTGACACCTTGTGCATTGTGGTATAATTCTTTTTATATGTGGTGGTTCGCATTTAATAATATTATTTTCCAATTTGGTGATTTCATACACCGCCTTATTATTTCCATTAGGTTTTATGTCTATATAAAACATAGGCAGAGGTTTTTTTGTCGTGTGATATCGTATATTGTGAATATTTACGACCTCGTGGCCTTTTTCAGCTAGTGCTACCTTGATGGTGTTAAAGTCCGTCCCGTGATGTAATCCTTTTAATACGAATTTAAATGTTCTCTCGGATTTTGGCCTGAATGTATGGTATTGGGTGTTTCTTTCATCTAATTCTTTTATAAGAACTTTAAAGTGATCCGCTTCGAACAATTGGATTTTAATTGTTTCATAGCTCACTGTTTTAATTGTGTAGTTCGTAGTAATGGTTTTCGTATTATAGACTGTTATTGGTGGTGGTTTGGGAACAACTTTTTCAGGGCTTGGTTGTATGTTCTCTTCAATTTCTTCCGACAGGTTGCTAAAACTGTTTTTTGTCTCTATCGGTTTCTGCAACCAATAGTCACTGATTCTTGCTTGTTTCTTCGCGATTTCTTCTTCTGGACTTCTCAATCGTTTTTTGTTAATGACTGTAGTCCATTCTGATGGTGGAGTTTGCGTTATTGCTGTTTGTTCTAATCTTATATCAAAGTGTGCAGGTGATTTGGTTGAATCGCTATGGTTTGCCATTTTTTAATTTTTAATATTTTATTTAATTTACTTCCAGAGGATAAAAAAATAAAATAAATACATTGTTTATTTCACGCACTTCATTGTTCACTTTCGTTATTTTAGCACTAGTTTTTTACTATAAATACTATAAATGAATTTCAAAAGGACTGTTGTAAAATAAGATGAAATAATTTTAAACACTAATAAAAATGAGATGCATTCCTTTTGTCTGCTCACGTAAACACGTATTCACTACACTTTAGGTCCACTGAGAGACGGATAGCCGCATCTGTTATGCGTTTTTAACACTCAATTAAATAACCGTAATAAAATACTGGGTTTTTTTAAAGAATGGTATCTTTTTATAGCTTGGACCGTATTGAAAATACGTCTTAACCCTACGAAGGTTGGAACTGAACTGCTCTCAAAAGTAACATTGAAAATATTCTCTAGATTGTTAATTGTAAACAAGCGCTTTTGTGACAGTATTTTGACAAAAATAATAACCGAAAAGTGCATAAGAGATACCAAGCTATTTGATCCAAAAATTAATATATGCTTAGCTTTTGAGTTTTACAATCCTTCCAACTAGTAATTTGTACACTACAATACCGAAGAAAGATGGTAAAAGGGATCTTATTGAATAAATGTATGGGTAGATACATTTTTATTCGATACAATAATATCGTGTTCTTGTAATAATGTCTATTGTAATATATACATTAGTAAAAACTCCTAAAACCACTATAACATACAGTACTTGCAAAAGCCTTAGACTTGTATACTTATAGTCCGATCAATAAAATCGTGAACTAACGTAATGTGAATTGATGATGTTAAAACGTGGCAAATTTTACGGCGTAAACTTTTACTTTTAGTTCAGTTTGGCTTTTACATAGAACAAAATTCTAATATAAATAAGATAATTAAAGTGTTGTAAATAAAAATTATATTATTAAATGGATAACTATTGTTATAAAATATAATATAATTTATTTTAACATTACAGTATATCTAATGCATATATTATCAAAGGACTTAAGAGCATAATTAATCATGCAATTATAACAGTTTGGGGGTTAGGGTTGTGTTTTATCTTATTCACATTATTTCTTTTCCATACCACCTATGAGTTAAAGTTCCAGGCGCGTTTTTTTTTACCTATTGGTTTACCCTGGAGGCTTATCCACCCAATTAACAATTATATATCCAAGTAATATATTTCATTACATTCTTCCTAATGCATTTGTCCTTACTGCAAAACAGTTAGTATTATCTTTTCTCCTCACACGTTTTAACCAAATGCGCATGTATATTCTGAACAATTACACACATGTTTGTGCATATAAAACGTTAAAACTCTACAACAAGATTTCCTGCAGTTGTCAAATATTAGTTGTATCTCACCATTAGCTGTTTCCACTCTCATCACCTTGTCTTGGAAATTTTCAGGTCTGAATCATAAACCCATATGCAGAAAATTTCATTAAAGTAAATAACTAATCAGTTAATTTCTAATCTAAGATTTATTTACAATTTCACCATTCAATCATCAATATCAGTCATTTTCTTCTTCAATGTGCCTGATCGAGTTCATCCAAACCGAAGAGTGTATTAACCATTCCTGTTCCAAGCATAAAGAACAATATATCTACCATGAAGTTTAAAAAATGTTATGACTAATAAAACTTAATCAATTTTGATTCTAACACTTACCATTCTTCATCAACTTTTGTTGTCTTTGGGTGTTTGTGTGTTTTCATCTAAATACACATATTGAAATAATAAGTCTTCCTTAATTTTATTATAGGCATTTAAAATCGTGTTCATTTAAAAACATTTTCAGGAAGTTCCATTCGACCTCTTCGTAGGTTATGTTTACATGATTTAAATCCGAAGTTACTAATCAGTCTATGAAAGATGCTGAAGAGATGCTCCCCAAAGGGCTGCATATCTCTATGCTTTCTATGGATACTTTTCAGACTAACACTTTCCTCTGAAATAATTGTTTTAAATTAAGTTTATGCTGAAAAAATTGTTTTTATACATGTCATATATTTGATCTCTGATAGATCATCAAGCTGATCTTGATTCGTCACGCCCTTAGTATAAGTACAGTCTCTTTTTGGTGAATCTAAAATAATATTTTTCATTTTTTGAGATATTTCAGTGACACTGTCCATACTAAGATTCAGTGCAGGATAACAAAAATATTTTCAATAAAAACCGCAGCCACCTAATAATTAACATTAAAAATGTTACATCTTTAAATAAATTTACTGAAAATTTTATGTGTTATACATCATTATCTTGTTCTTGTTCGAAATAACTAATTAAAAACACAACATGTTGTGTCCGGCTTGTGTCAGTAAAGCGATTAGATAACGTTTGCCGAGTCATAAAACCACAGGTATCTAATACTGTTTTTTAATTGAAAAGGAAAATTTCTGTATTTTGTGGTTTATAACCTGTAGTTATTATAACTAATATTTTGAAGAATTTTGCAGACGTTTGACAACCGGACGATTTTGACAGGTTGAATCGGTTAGATATTTGAACTGGTCAGGCAACATTTTCTTTTTAAATAAAATAAAATGTCTGACTCTTAAACGAATTTACAATTTGCGACAGGCACATATTGATAACGTGAGGTCACTGGCATTTTAAATAGACTATATATACCTATATTTAGCTACCTTGATACCAATATTGCCCAGTAATTTTGAATTTAAATAAGTTTAAAATATCATTAACATATAATATTGCTGCAGATCTGATCTGAGGTGATTGTGCTCTTTCTTAGCACTTTATTGATCAAAGTAGAGAAATTATTTTAAAGTATCATTTAACAGTAACTATCTTCAATTCTTTTCATATAGAGTTTAGACCTGTTTTCAAGAATTACTACTTACGTATGTAAAGGAAATACTCTAATTTTTATCAATTGTTGAGGTGTGTCTATATTAATAATAATATTAACATAAAAAACCGAATGTAACTTTCGTTATCAGTAATAATTTTATTAGTAATTCGGGTAAGGACTTTCAACATTAATCATATCAACAGCAAGATGAACGACATTTCTTCGATGCCATCCGTTCATTCGATAACTTACTCCTTAAATACAACTCAAATTTCACATTTTATAGGATCAGATAAAAATTAGATTATTTTCATATTATTAGTTATTTCTTTTGTTATAAATTGTATCTTTTGTTATGTAAAATTGCTCTTCTTTACTTAAATAAACACAAGTATATTTTATAACTAACAAGACTGTTGTAACTTTTTACTATCTGAAAAACCATTTTGCAATAGTTTATATATATATATCTCCCTATGACCGTAAAAATGCTGTAAAAATTTATTGGGGTTGAGTGTTTTTATGGCGTATATCTGAGTAGTTTAGGGTCAACGTTTACACTTTTTTCAATCTCTGAATTTTATTTGTTTGATAAACATTATGATATTTCGTTAATAAATGTTATACTTAGCCATTATTATTACTACAGGAATAGACTCAGATTTATCGATTCTAACTCGGCTTTATATTTATGTGAATTCATATTATGTTAACTATAAAATTCTTCAGTGGCATAGCGACAATGTCTTTATTTATGACACTGTTTTAATAAAGAAATACGGCATTGTTGTGTATATATTTTTAATTACTTTTAATGAAGTATAGGTAACAAATATCTTAATTCCTAGTAGTGCATGCTAGGTAAGACCTGATATATTCTGGGATGGCCTCTAAGTTCGTCACTGGCCAGTCGGTAGGCTTAATGCCGAGGACTGTGGTTCAGAGCCTACGTTTAATTGTAGGTCCAGTACAGATAAACCCCCGTTGGTAAAAAGGAGACTTAAAAGAGAGATATAAAAAGAAATAAAAAAAGAAAAGAATTAGAATATAAAAAAAAGCATTGCTTATTTGAAAGAAGATCTAAATTATCTGTACATGATGAGCTGCTGCTCTACAAGCAAATACTAAAACCTATTATGTTTTTATTAATCTCTTATAACTTCCATAATCTGTCCGTGGGGAATAAGTATTACTATATGATTTCGGTTATATATATAACTATCCTGACATGTAGAAGATCGCTTCAGTAAGTGATCTGCTGAATAACTTAAAATCTAAATCTTAATCTAGATACTATTCTAACTTATTTTAAAGTCTACCCTAATTTATTCTAAAGACTATTCTAATTTATTCTAAAAATTATTAAATCTCCCTCTATGTGTCTATAAATCAGTCCGTATGGCAGTTTGCGTTTCAGACTCTGCGCTACACTGTTATCGCGCGCTTACAGTTACAGTTAAACAGTTATAGTTTGGTGAGTGCATTGAGATGCACTAATAGTCCTTCAGAGTACTTCGCACTAACACTTCGAATAACACTCGTTATGGGTTCTAAGAGGTTATCGCGCTGAATCAGTTTGTCGCAGATGTAATATGGGGTATCGTCGATGACTCGCAAGACTTTTCTGGAACCTCTGGAGGATAGCTAGGTTAGATTTGCTAGTTGTACCCCACAGTTCAATACCATAGGTTCAAATGGGCCTAAGTATTGACTTATATAGCAAAACCTTGTTATCTAATGATAATTTAGATTTACGCCCTATCAGTCAATACATTTGGTTTAGTTTATTCCCAAGCTGTTTGCGTTTTCTTACTATATGTTTTTTTCATGTCATACGTCGATAAAAATGCGCTCCCAGATATTTAATGTCCTCTGCTTGCGGAAGACATGATTATTATTTATGTATCTATGAAATTCAGATTTAGGGAATGGGGATATTCTGTGAGAAATAATATCA
The DNA here is from genome assembly GCF_030347505.1 of Rhynchophorus ferrugineus. Lineage (NCBI taxonomy): Eukaryota > Metazoa > Arthropoda > Insecta > Coleoptera > Curculionidae > Rhynchophorus > Rhynchophorus ferrugineus. The sequence goes on from NW_027472580.1 coordinate 53,235,759, forward strand.
ATATAATACATGTCTTTTAGAATAAAAACCTGGGAACTATTTTATATTCACTCAGCTACTATGGGAATATTACTTACACCGAGGCCTTCGGATTACAACCGTCATGGAGGAAATTAAGAGATTATCAACAACTTTAGAAAACACTTTATTCCACTCCATGTAAACTCTTTAAGTGCTGCAAAAATTGAACAACACTGAACTAGGACGCAAACTCAAGAGAACCAAATGTTGTGATCTTATTGCATGTACTAAACATACACTTGTAAATGTTAAAACTTGTACACTTGAAAATTGTTACTAATTTTTATTTACCTGTCTAGGTATTCCTAGATAAGTACCTAGTTTTAAGTAACTGCAGAGAGAAATTGTACGCTATCCATATCGGTTTCAAAACTTTTTCAGATTTTCTTCCATGCAACTAATTCACTATCTTATAATTCCCTTCAAGTTATTTTTCTTTTTAAGTTGCACCTTTTAAGATATGTAATATTCCGTTATTATTTTATTCTATTAAATTTAATTAAAGCTTTACCATTATAATTAATTTTTTTACAACATTTTTGTGATAAAATACTTTTTAGGTAAGAAAATGAGACAAAACATATACTTTTAAAAGCTGATATCTATGGTAAAAATCTGAATTAAACGTTCGTACGTACAACATGTTAAACCGAGCTTCTAACGCTTCTAATTTTCTATGGCGAATCCGCCGAAAACACAATCACTATACCGACTAGCATTCTCGTCACGAATATTTCCCTAATTATTTTGTTTTTCATTGGAGTTTCGCGGAATGAAAACGGTTGTTACGACTTTCAATGGCGTCGCCCGGCTATTTCAGCGAAATATCAGGTGAACATTTATTACATATTAAAGTTGTATTCCCTCGGGAACGTGTTCTTCTTGGTATTCATCGCGCAACTGTTTCGCGCTCCGATACAAAGGAACATTGTCGACTATTGTCGGTGTAAATCGGGCCTTAGTTGGGTGCAGTAACAGTTTCGGAAACTGAAATAAAACCAATAATCATTAATACACCACCTGAATCTGCTTATTTTATTCTATTTAGACAATTGAGCATTTCGATTTTCAACTTTTTTATACCCGTATTTATGAAAAAATATATATAAAGTACATAAATTGGAATATATAAAAATGGGAAGTTTTGATTTAAAACCATTATATTATAACTGATTGGAGAAAATTTAATTTCGGTTGTTTTCATATTTGCAAAGCATATATGCGCATCTTCGATTGATTGTCTTTGGCTACCCGCCAGATGGTATCCTTAATGCCGCCGACCATGGTTCGGAGCCAACGTTAAGCAATAAAACCAATTCAGATAAACCCTACATGGTAAAATGGATACTCTAAAATATAACAAAAAATGAGAAACACAAGAAAAAAAAAATAAAAAGAACATGTAGCTATTTTTCTAGTAAAACTAATTATTCACTATTCACTAACTAGTTATTCACTCACTGTAAAACTTTTGAGATTTCTATAAAAAAAACTAAGCCAAATTATTTTCAAAAGCCGTCTTTAAAACCAGATCTTGCATCATTAAAATACTTTTGTAGTTTCTGGAGATCTAGAGACCAGAGTTTGTAGTCGGATTGATTCCAAGCTATACGGTGTGTGAATCAAATCTTTCATTCTTGATAATTCTGTATGAAAAACTGAACCGACTGATTTTCAAAAGTCTCTTTTAAATCCAGCTTTTGGAGCATTAAAAGAGTTTTGTAAAAACCAGGATAAATGGTATTCAGAAGGGGTAAAGTGTAGATTGTATGGTGGATGAATCAAAATCTCCCCTAATATCTTAAGTTTTAACAAACCTATTAATGCGTTAACGTAGTCATAATGGAAAGCAATGCTTTTGATCAATAGGAATCTATTCTGGTAATTTTATAAAACTTCAAATACTTTTTTAATTATATTCTTAGTTTTAAACTATTCAGTGGTAATTCGTTACAACTAATACCATCTTTAATATTTGTCTGAGCCGGCTTCATTGGCGCAGTGGTCAAGGCGACAGGACGAACCTCCTACTCTTGCGATAGTCCCGGGTTCGAATCCTGCTGAGGCATGGATCTACTTTAAGTTTGTGTTTGTAACTGTAAATATCCTTAGCAACAGTGGAAAATCCGACAAGAAATAACCATCCCAGTCACACCAGTAACCAGTCTGGACAAGACCGGATATCTTCCGGGATGGTCTCTAAGTCGGTCACTGGCCACTCGGTAGGCTTATTACCGAGAACCGTTCTAAAAAATAGGGTTCGGGCAATATATCTGATGGATGAATATGGAGCTGAGTATGGTCCACAATGGTATCACATAATTGTGTAACATGAATTAAATATTACACAAGTTCAAAAAGTTAGAATATTTGAAACGCTCAAAGCAATAAAACTTTAAATTTACCTTAAAAACTCTTTTATATAATGAAAGAAAAAGCAAATGGCGATACAAAATGACACTGACGATTTAGATCTATTCAAACTTAAACTAAACTGCCTATGTTTATACGTTTTACTTACCACCTCAATTTAGTCGGTTTTCGGAGTCAACCGCGTCAACAGTTGTGTGATATATCACCTCCCTCCTAAAGAAACGGCCAAAGGGATGAATGTAGACTTTTTTCGCCTTGAACTGCAAGCTTCTGGCCAAATTGCAGTAGACTTTGCTAGATCGCAGCAACTTCAATCCGACTTTGGTAGCCTTGCACTCTGAACTGTACTCAAAGTATGAATGTCTTCTAATTTTACCAGTTAAGCATCTTCTTTAACTGTTATATTTTGCCCGCACTACACTAAGAAATGCTTTCGAGTAGCTGCGGAACGATTGCCAATACAAAGTCAACCTGTCTTCTTTTCTTGATAATTAATATGATTCCATTTAATTCAAGGATTTTAAAAGGGATTTATGATGTCTTCAGAATCCTATAGATGGCACCAGTTAAAAAATATGAAAGGTTTAGAAGAAAAAATATTTTAGTTTCCTTAATTTAAGAAAAAGAAGAGACGACTTTTTGAAAGGTGATACAAACGGTATTAGTTGAAGTTAATATTTGTATATTCATATACAAAATATTGCTACCTACCATTTCCTCTTTTATTTAAAACTTTAACACGTTTTAATGATAAAAATTTAATTAATATCGCCAATCAACAATACAGAATAAGCCGTATCAAAAACAATAGTACTTAATTTAAGCTTCTGCAAAATAACTATATTTAGTATTTGACAGGAAATCTCTATAACATTTACCTTCGGCTTTTATCTAATTGAAAACAAGAAAACTTCTAGTTTCCGATTACCCAACCAATTAAAGAATCGGAATACACGAAAAACGTTCAAGGTTTCTCCATCATCTATTTCGTCCTCCTTTTTATCTATCGGTCTCTCCCGCTTGTTGAAACTTTGCTGGGCTGGTTCTGTTTCAACTCTGGCAGATACTTTAAAGCCGAGCCTTTTTATTTATTTATTTACTTAATTCTTTAAGTAATTAATTACCGACGATTAGCTGAAAAGTAATCGAGAAAAGTTATTCCTTTAATTAAAACCGTTTCTTAGCCGAGAAACCAGCAACGAGTAATTTTATTCTGTTATATTTATTCGACGCGATTTGCATTCAACTAATACTCACCAATGATTGTTAATATGTTCCCTATTTATTCAGGACTCTTTGATCACACGGTTTGAAACATTAATAACCCGATTAAACTGTAAAAATATTATTTACACACAAATTTACAATTTTCATCATATCCATGTTTAGGCATCATTCCCTATAAAAATATTTAAAATTTCTCAATGTATTAGATGTTTGCTTCTCACCTATTTTCCATATTAATGATTGATGATTTTAAATTGTACTGCGAAACCATTGAAATCATAGAATAAATAAAATACAATTTCCCATCTATAAAGTTGTAATATAAAGTTTTGTACGTCTAAACCACCTGATTATTTACTACAGGGGGAAATTAAAAATTGGAATAATAAAATATTTATTAAAATACAGGTTAACATTTGTAAACATAATATTTCCAAAATACACGTATAAATAGTATATTTGAATTATTTTTAAAATATATGTTAAAGTCTCCTTTTGCCAACTATGAGTTTATCTGGACTGTACCTACAGTTTAACGTGGGCTCCGAACCACGGTCCTCAGGATTAAGTCTACCGACTGGCGAGTAACCAACTTTAGATATCATCCCAGAAGACATCCGGTCTTGTCGGATTTTACACTCTTGCCTAGGACAATCACAAATTTTAAATAATCACAAACATAAATTTACGACCATGCCCCAGCAGGATTAGAACCCGCGTCGATCGAAACAGTAGGAGGACCGTCCTATCGCCTTTACCACTGCACCACCAAGTCAACTAATATTTGAATTTAGTGAATATAGTAATTATATGTTACAATTTTGATTACGAAACACCCTTTTCTTTTTATTTATATTTTATAGGTATTTAATTGGACACGATCGATATTATTTGTAGCCATGCAAATTTTTTGTTTTCTGTTCTGTCATCCTGCAGAACAAGCAACAGATTATTATTATTTTTATTATTACATTGCCTTTGCTTAGGATCTTTTATACAATTAATGGTTTTAAAAAACATCGCCATTTGCTAACATAATATCTGAATGTGAATTTTCGATAAATTTTATTTTGTACATTATTTTTCCAATAAATAAAAAGTCTAGAGATCGTGTCTTCGCATACAAACGAATTAAAATGGGTTCCTAGTACGCTTAACTGAAATTTACATAATATAATATAACAGCAGAATCATATATATAACAATTCTCGCTTGCAAAATTACCACAAATACTCTTAATTTTTGGACCGATTGGTGATATCCTGACTGGGATTTATCAACATGAACATGAAGACAGATTCGTCTGTTTCAGACGCATCTGCGGAGAGACATGTGTCACAATAAGGTTGAGGGAAATGATCTGTGAACACATATTATGTATTTCAATTAAATTATCGATGTAGAATTTAATGAAAAATATAAAAATGATTAACTATTAAAATGATGAAAAACTATTCAAATTAATATTAAGATTTGCATCTTGGTTTCATAGACGAGCATAGTTAGAAACTTTATAATTTTACATATTATAATAATTTGATACCTATAATATATTAGCGTCTATTTATTTTCCATAATGTTTATAATTATGTTATTAATACTTTTTATGCAGTCAATCAATAACTATACTATAAAGAGCTTTTATTAAAATTTGCTTTTTAATTAAACAAAGGAATCATATTTGAACGTGCATACAAATTAATAATGACTATCACAAACTAATATTTTAACGTGCAAATTTTTCATAATGTATTTCTGATAAATATTAAAATTTTAATTAATAACATAGACATGTAATGCCACTCGATATAAAACAGAATATTCAATTTAATATTTATGTATTTATAAAAATAAATACTTTACCATTAGCGAAATTAACCAAACAGTAAATAGACATCGAACAGAATTAAAATTTAAAATTGAATACATTTTTGAAACGTACTGCTTATTATTTTAAATTATATTAAACGCTGATTATTAATATTTGCTACATCATGTGGTTTTATTTGTGTTAATAAAGTAACATTTAAGCTTTTATAACTAGAAAATATATTTTAAATATATGAAAATGGATTTAATGCATTCCATGTTGTATAGAAATATCTAGTTGAAATAATATATAGGGCTTTCGAAATTGAACGGTTTTCTAATTTTTGTATAAAATACATGATTAATGTTGGACGTTTAAAGTGTTTGCTTATTTCTATAGCTCATTCTGCTTAATAGCATTAAAGTTATATCGAATGCATTTTGTTTCTTCAATAAAAACAGTATTCCAAGCTTAACAATTAGTGTTGGAATATCTAATCATCGCACTTAATCTCTAGTAGACTCTTTGTATCAAATCTGTATCAGATGGCATTATATTAACAATGAGTGAAAGAGAAGAAAGAAAAAAGAGAAGACAGTCCCATTTTACGTCAACAGAAGTTAGGCAGTCTAGCTCTCATTCAATACTGGTTCAGTTGTTGATGCCGAAGAACTTCGAACATTCTTTATTAAATCTCGTCACAGTTAGCTATCAGCCGTAGCAGTTCTGGTCTCCGCTAGTGTTGGTCTCCTATTTTTCAGATTGTTTTCTCAATCACTCTGAATTTGTTCGTCAACTGTTCCCTGATTTTCACACCTTAAATAAATGACTTCATTCCTAATACAATCTAGAAGCAAAACATATAAAATTTGCTTGAAGCACCGCATTTGAGAGAACTAAAGCTTAGAGATGTCAGATTATAACAGTGTCCAAGCCAAGTCATATAATACTTCTATATAAGCGAGAAAAGCGTTCTAAAGAGGTGGATTTTAGCTTTGATTCCTCTCTCTTGTCCTCTCTTCTATGACCATCAACATGGAGAAGTAAATAATGGATTCAGTTTATTTTAAAGGTAGGTTCAACTTTCTTCTCTAGTTTTATTTTGTCACAAGTACACGAATTTCTGCCCTTGATCCATATGGCTCTGCAGTGCGAACTATACCATGAAAGATGCTAGAAGCCGAATCATCGAATAAAGGCACTATCTTCAGTGAGTACCAAATAGGTCAAAGAGTTTGTAGCATCCAAGTGAACGCCAAACCTGTTTTTATATACCTATCACATAATTGTATCAACTACTATATTGAAAAACAAAGCGGATCACCTTAACGTACACCGGCTTGGGTCTCAAATGAACTTGACAAAACCTTTCTCAGTTGCACACAACTGGTAACAACAACTAAGCACAGTAAGTAAAGTAGTTAACGGCTCTGGGTTCTAAAACTATAACAAAACAAATGCTTGCAATGTAAGTTTATAACACTGAAAAGTAGTAGAGAAACTTAAAAAATTGCAAAAATATGTAACAATAAAAATGTAGCTGACAATATGCGTGAAAATGAACCTGAAAATGTATTATAATTCAAAAATCTATACATATTTGGAAGTACCTTCTCATATTTCAATATAATGTTTTGTCAACATTTCAGGGTAATATGCTTCCATGATTTACCAATTTGTTAAAAAATAATAAAAATTTTTAATTATAACTAGAATATATATTCGAATTACAAAGTGTAATTATTTAATTATCAAATTCCGTTTTATACGTCCGTATATACAAAGAGAAAAAGCGAAATTACGTAAGCTGTTTTGCCCAAATGGAAGGAACATGTTGGGAAGAAGTTGTGTGATGAGCATAATCCGTACACTCGCAGAAGACAGCACAACAAATTGTTACTGTATTAAAAAGTATTGGAGTCAGTATAGACTTACGGTTTACAACTATGGGGTTGCACGAATAAATCCAATGTTAATATAATCCTGGCATATAAAAACAAAGCAACACTGTGTGAAGAAACATCAATTGACATTGAGTAAATATAAACCGAAAATTAATTACACCAGGAAGTTAAAGAGACCAAAGCTCTTTGAACTAGTTTGTTAATTTATATTATAAATGTGTCAAAAGTAGCGAGGTCTAGGCTTATCTGTACATCCATCAAACTCATTTATGGGCACAACATTTTTCCTAATAGACATTGTCTAATAGACAATAGACTAATCGACAATATTTAACTACAAATTGAATAGTTTAATGGAATATTTTACATTTAGAATTCGCATAGTATTTATTTTACGTAAGTATGCTAAGCTGATATCTGCTTAGAACATAGTTTGAGATTACTCTTCTTAAGAATATTTCAATTGTGATTCTAGTCTCTATCAATAATTAATTCTTTGAATTTAGAATTAATTTATGGGGTTCTGTAAACTTTCCTAAAAGATCTTAGTCTTATTCGTAATCCTTTTCTTTTGTCACGGTCGACTAACGTCATTTTGCAACTATACAATTGTGAGCAGGTGTTGGACGTAAAACGTATATAATCAATTAAGATAATATTTAAGACAAGATTTATGTTTAGATAATGTTAATGTCAACAACAAAACGTCAACATTCAGGATGAGAGGAGGGTATAAAACAGTTGAAGAACACCAAGACAAATAATAATTATTATGAGTTAAGGGGACGATTCATTTAATGTAAATCCTATGATAATAATCAATACCTCATAGAAATCCCATCAACCAGTCACTATCGTTGCCGACCAGAGAATGCCTGTAATTATTCAGCCCGAATCTTACTCTAGTGGCTTTACTGCTACTCAGCGAGGACGATCACTTAAAAGGTGAAAGAAAGAGACAGGGGAATGGTCACACAAATCACAACTTACTGGAGCGCTTAAGGACGTCAAGTGACCGTGAGAAAAATAACAGTGTCCCAATCTCAGCCGATTCAGTTTGATTGCTTGGGAACGAGTAGGAGGATCAGGGAGAAGACTGAAAACGTCAATTTTGATTCCAAATAGCTTCTTCGATCCATCCTCTAAGAACCAGTATCTTGCACTCTATCACTGATAAAGATTTTGAAGATAGGATGGAGGTCAATATGGATAGATATGTTTTCAATAAAGAGTTGTGACTCGAGGGTAGACTTCGCCGCGAAATTTGCTCATTCATTCTCAGTTTTCCATTCATCATGTTTATTCCCAACGTGAGAAGGGCGCTTTTTTTTGGATTTAGCATAAATATTCGTAATCTTTGAGTGTTTTAAACGTAAATATTTTCAGGGTGTTAATAACTTGTAAAAAAGTAAAAAGTAGAAAAGAAAATGTTATTATTCTATCAATATGCGTATTGCTGAAATACCAATCTATGGAGCCACTTCCATATTACTGAAGTTAAAAGTAATAGTTGATGGATTCGTTAGATGATTAGTTAATTATCCCTTACTGATCCACTAATATATTTGTGTGATAACACCACAACACCTTTTCAAAACACCTACAAACACCCTAAGTTTACCGTCCGGAAAAATAGTTCTCGGATTCTGTCCAGGGTTCATATTAATTTGAGCGTGCAACTTCCGGTTAAAGAGCGGCTTTGAGTTTATGTGTGACCCCTTTAATTAAATTCCATCACACTTTTCGCCTTCCGATGAAACAACGCGGAAAAGTATAACGGTTTGTCGTCAAAGGGATGACCAAGTTACTCAAACATGCATAAAAAATACTGAAACCGGATCTTAATTTACTGGATTTAAAATAGATTAGTTTAATTAAACATGTTAAACTTAATAATATTTTAGTTGATTCAGATTTTAAGCTAGATACTTATACATTCCATGATTTCAAATTTATAATGCAATAATTGGCTATGTAGGTATATATATATATATATATATATATATATATATATATATATATATATATATATATATATATATATATATGTTTGGGTACGTGTTCAGGGCAACTGTATATGTTGGCCATAGGTGACATATATTTTATGTGTTTCATTGAAAAAAAAAATTAAAAAGGCCCAAATATTATATGTGTAGACTGCATCTACACTATAACAGGTTAATTGAAAAGTCCCCCACCTGAAATATAGATGGCGCTACTAGAATTAAATCCATATGTTTATTAGTTAGCCCTAACCCTCAAAAGATGCATGTATAAATTTGACAGCTATCGGATCACATCATAGCATTTTGAGTGAAGCAACGTTTGTTATTGTGAAAAAAATGGATAAAAAGGAATTTTGCGTGTTGATAAAATATTGCTTTTTGAAGGGTAAAAAATATAGTTGAAGCAAAAAGCTGGCTTGATACCGAGTTTCCGGACATTGCCCCAGGAAAATCAGCCATCAAGGATTGGTATGCTAAGTTTAGACGTGGTGAAATGAGCACCGAAGACACTAAAAGACACATTAAAAAAATCCACAAAATGATTTTGAATGACATGTAAATTGAAATTCAATTAAATAGCAGACACTCTAAATATATCAACTGAACGTGTACATCTTATCCTTCACGAATATTTGGGTATGAGAAAGCTCTGTGCAAAGTGGGTGCCGCGCAAGCTCACTTTTGACAAAAAACAACGACGAGTTGATGGCGTCTCTATTTTGGGATGCGCATGGAATAATTTTCATTGACTACCTTGGAAAAGGAAAGGCCATCAGCAGCGACTATTACATAGCGTTATTGGACCGTTTCAAGGACGAAATCGCCGAAAAACGACCGCATTTTAAGAAAAAGAAAATGCTGCTTCACCAAGGCAATGACACGGTGTCACAAGTCAATGAAAACGATGGCAAAAATCCATGAATTGGGCTTCGGATTGCTTCCTAATCCACCGTATTCTTCAGATTTAGCCCTCATCGACTATTTCTTGTTCTCAGATCTCAAAAGAATGCTCGCTGGAAACAAATTTTCGTCGAATAAACAAGTGATCGCCGAAACTGACGCCTATTTTGAAACAAAGAAAAAGCATACTACGAAAATGGTATCGAAAATTTAAAGGGTCTCTATAATCAGTGTATCACACTTGAAGGGAATTATGTTGAATAAAATAAAACTAATTTTGCCAAAAAATGTGTTTTACTATAATAGGCCGGGGACTTTTCAATTGACTTGTTAAATAAAATGAATATGAATATAACCATAATATTATTTAAGGTTGATAGAAAATTGATTTTCCAATTGCATTTTTAACAAATAGTGTAGATCAGCAAATTCACGTTGTATTCCTAGGTCCTTCTTAAAACCTCTAACACTGCTTTCAAAATGTCAAGTTACTAACATACATTGGACAAACTTTCAAAATATATATTCAAGAAGTCTTATGTAATTAATGGCAGAGGAGTTCCTCCTGCATTTGTAAACTATACACATATAATTTTATCTAGTAAATCTACCAATCTACTAATTGTATTACAGAAAAGTGGTCAGAAATCAATATTAGATTATTAGGTACAAAACTGACAATATAAATATAGAAGAAAAGGGTTAAGAAAACCCAGAGTTATAGTACACACAATATCCACTGAGTAGCAATAATGGAAAGATTGTTTTCAATAAATATTATCACTATTCCGGCTCGTTCTTGTGGAGTGCATACTAAAATGTGGTCTACAAAACACAATGGTTAAAGCGAAACTGAGTTAAACGTCACATAACCAAGATGGAGCGCAATGAAAATGGTAGCGTGACTTTTATCCCACCTTATATATTTATATATGAATGAGATTTTGATTGTTTATAGAGGAATATTACTTATTTCACTAATTAATATGTTTCTGTTTGACATCTAATTCATTCCAATAATGGCCATTATATTTACTGGTGATTTATAATAATAAATGGCCACATGGCCATAATTGGAATGAATTAAAGTATTACACTTTTAAGAATTTCTTAGGTTAACTATTGTTCACATCATATGTTGTAAATAACTTTACTAAGTGATTTCCTGGGTAAAATATTTTATTCCAAGTCTTATTCCAAGTTCTATAATTGTTCATCAGCTGAGCATATAGAGGCGTACTCACATTTATTCGAAGCATTTAACACAAAATCTTTTATTTACACTCCTTATCGGTTTTAAAGCAATAGAGCACTGTACTGATCGACTTGACTCATCATTGATTTGTGTAGCAATACGTTTTCTTCTAATGATAAGTTGGAATTGCGGCCGATTAGAAAATATAGCTTAAGTTTAAATTATTTTTGTTTAGCAAGTATATGCTCCTTTATAAAAATGCATCGATGTATGCCAATATATTTTCACCCACCTGGAAGAATTGATAATTATTGATATTCACTAGTGGGTACGTTCTTACACGCGGAATAAAACACGGGTGGATTTTGTTTCATTACATGTGATTTTAAGATGGTCGTTAGAATTACCCCACAATACATGTTATAATCAAACTTACATTAAAGGATTGTTGCTTATTTTTTCTAACATAGAATTTGCTTCCATATGCAGCTTAGTTTAAATAAAAATATTTAACTGAGGTGGTCAAAGCATTAATGCAAGTTAACCAGCTGAAATAAAATTGATGTCAAGATGAAATTAATGTTTCTACATTCAAGTAACCACATCGACTAGATTTATTATTCATGTATTTCTTTTGTACTTGATTTCATCACATGATGTCTACTTTATATTTGAAGTTTTTGTTACTTAATGTTTTTAATCTAGAAGCCTCCATATAGTTTCAATACTTCAAACGAAATGTTATTTGCACCAATATGGGTATCTATAATTTATAAATTCTTATGCAATGTACAACCGCACCCGTTATGTTTTTAATATTGTCTATGGACAATGTCTGATATATATTGCTGCATCTTAACTTAATATTTAATACAAAATAAGCGTGTACTAGTGTGAAGATCATATAAAATAGGTGATACCGTAAGTAGGCTGGTCTTACAATAATATTATCAATATAATCATATGACATATTAACAAATAATAATCATATTAACTAAGCCACCAAAAACTACCACAATAAAATTTGTGTTGTGGAAAGGCACATGCGCAGAACGAGTCAATCCAATTTCACATCTTGATTCTTTATAACCTAAAATTTTAAGGCCTAGTGTAGTCGAACTCTCCTTCCTAAGACGTTTAATTGATCCTGTGTGTTAGAGAATAATGGCTGGTTTGTTCTTGAGAATAATTATTTTCTTGTCCTTACTATGTGTCATTACTAGACTGATATTTGACATTCATTCTTGATCAGACTGGGCTTCGTATTCGAGATTACGGTCAATAAGCTAGTAATAGTTCTACCTGAAGGTTATTTTTTCAAAGTCATTGTCATACATAATTGTTTCATAGATATAACTTTTCTGTACACCTAAAGTTGAATTATCATTTGTATAAATTATAGATTACAAAAGATCTAAAATTAATCAGTTTTTTAACACAAGTCGTTTAAATCAGTGAATATATCAATGAATATTTAAATGCTTAATGCTTCTCATTGTCCCTCCTAGACTGGAGAGACAATCATAGCTTATCAGGTTTAACACTTATGAGCATATACAAACATATCTGTCATCATAATAGAGTATCCAATAAAAATACAGCTGTATACATTAAATAATAGAAGGATGATGGAAAAAATAGCAAATAATTATAAAAAGTAACGGTAATCTAATAGAATAAAATATGTAGAATATGAATGCCTGTTTATACTTTTCAACAGCGTTAACTCAAGTTATTCGGGTCACGATAACCGAAAGTAATAAAAAAAAGAGAAAAAAAACACTGTTCTCCTCCAAAAAGGGCAGGTTTTTCTCATTTTTCCTCTCATAAACTATAGTGGTCATCCCTTTGACACGATATGCTTTTCGACGTTGGCAGCGTAAAGTGTCGACGAAATCGTGTTAAGGACCACATACAAACCGAAGAGCGATTTTCCAAGGACGGTGTTTCGTTCGAATTAATATGGACATTGAGCTTCATCGGATCATCACGTCACTGAGGGTAACCATACACTGTACCGTTTAGAATGTCCGGAAAAGTGCACTTGGCCAACATACGAGCTATCGTAATTGATCGACCATTTTGTAGAAAATGCGCGGAAATCGAGTTAAGCCGATGCATTTTTCGTTTGATGTTATTATATACCTGAACCTTTATTGACATCGAAGCTTAAAATTGGAAAAGCGGTACAAAGGGATGTATTGTAAATTTAACGTCAGAAACGGCTACTTTTGATGCTGGCCGAGTTGTGTATAGTTGAGTGAAATATATGTTTTTTCATATTCAATAAAACTTCTAAGATATTTCAGCATTTGAACTTTTTCACTTCATACGAATAAAACAGAATTGTATTGTTTATTGTTACACATGAATAAAAATATAACCATTGCATAGTAAATTTTCCGTTCGATAAAAAATGAGGTTAATAAGTACCTATTCTTTTTATATAATTAGCGCTTCATTTCTAAATGGATATTGGCACATGGCGCAGTATTGAAATGTTTATTCTTAGAAAGGGTAGAACTAAAACCAAATTATAACTGATTTTGGAAAAAATATAAAGATTCTTCACCTTGAACTAAAAAGGTTGTAAGACATGTAGTTGCATAAACATGATTCTACAAATCTCGAACATGATCATCAATATTAGAATTCGTAAACATATAAAGAATAATGATTTTAAATTATCACTAAGTTATAGACATTTCAATAGTTAGTGTATGGATGAAAATTTGGGTTTATGAATGCTCTATGCCGCATTCTCCAACAGCAGAAGGCAAATCATATTTGAGCGTTGATTGAGATAAATTATTGTCTCACGTACATTTGACGATTGAGGTCTAACATAATTCTGATTTAAAATAGTCTAAGTCTAAGTCTTAAAGTGATAATAACTAGTTATTACATTTACTTTATGTGAAACACAATGACGTTTTGTCGTCAAAAAAATTGGAGGCTTGGAAGCCGTTGTCCATATTATTGAACTATGTATTCACTAAATAAAATTTATCAGAACAGAAGGTAATCGAATGGAGCTATATCTGTTAAAAATGACACCAGAAGAAGAACTTCTGTCTAAATCGAGTTAACGTTGGGCACTTGCTTTTGCACACAGACTCTATTAACCAATTTTTCTTTCAACCTGATATCAGAGAAGAAAGTCACTTAATTGTATATGTATATGTAACAAATTACCTTCGACTTTTCATATATGGAAATTTATTTTGTTTAAGTGGTTGTGTTAAGACCAGAAGGTGCAACGAGTAAAATATGTACAAAAAAACATCTTCGAGACAAAGGTTTTTATCAGTACCGTTTTGTACCATTGTTCAGTGAGTCGTCTCCTCTTCAATGAAATAACATAGGGTTTCAGTAAAATAATAGTTTTTGTGTTCTAAACCATTTCCCATTTTTCAACTGGCACAGTCGGTATGATTCCGGGATTCATAATACTACTCTCTTTTGAACCAATTCAACTAGCTGGAATCAAATTAATTATCAATAAAAGAAAGAAGATAGGTTGACTTCAGATTGGCAATATTTCCGCAGTTCCCCGAAGCATTTTGTTTTGGTATATTTAAGCGGGCAAAAGTATCGCAGCTGAACCTATAAGACTCATAAACTACTACAAATAAGAAATAATGAAGCTTTGGGCGAAACAACCACCAAAAGCGGACTGAAGTTGCTGTGAACTGAAATGAATAGTGTACTGAAATTTGGATAGAAGCTTGCAGTTCCAGTTGAAGGGCTACTCAGATTCCAGTTATTCAGTTTACAATGGAATTTTGGATAGAAACAGTGTCTTTTAGGATAATGACAAAGGCAAACTAATGGATGAACTATGAACTAGTGAATCACTACTTAAAAATGAATTTATAAAAACTATAAGTGGTTCAAACGGGACAACGACCACGGCCGGCCATGTAGTCGTTTCTTTAGAAGGCAGGTGTTATATCGTGTAGTTTTCTATATCGATATATCAATTTTTATATATAAATTTTTTTTCGATATATCGACATATCGGAGCAAGAAATATTGATATTTTTTGCAAAAATTAGGAAAAATATCGATATTTTACAAAAATATATCGATATTTTTAAGATAAAATAGGGGTGTCGGCCGCCAAGTAAAATATCAATATATCAATTTTGATATATATAAAAAATTTCGATTAATTGACATATCGGAGAAATAAATATTGATATTTCTTTGCAAAAGCTAGGAAAAAATCGATATTTTACAAAAAATATATCCATATTTTTAAGAAAAAATTAAAATATTGATATATTGACTCACAAAAATGACAATATACTATAAACATTTTAAGTAGTAAATTTTTTAATAAATAAAAACAAAAAAATAAATTCAAAGAGTTATTAAAATTAATTAAAATGTTTTGATGACGTTTAAGAGATCGAAAAATATCGGCTAATAAATATATCGATATACGGATATATCGGTCAAAAATATCAATATATCACTTAAGATTTTGTGTTACTTTCGGTTATTCCAGTGTTGTTCGGTAAAAATTAGGTAAAGAAATTATTATTATAGTTACATAGAATTTTTAAATTATTCGCTTACTAATTGAAGTAAATTTTAAAAATTTATATAATTAAATTAAAGTAACTTAAGTGTTAAACAAAGAAATATAATATATTACAATATACCTTTTGTTAAATTAACTAACATCAGGGGTAAAAATTTTCATCGCTATATTCTGAATATATTTCTTTGTTCCACTTTCTCAATTTTATGCTACATTTGGATCAAAGTTTCAAGTACGTAATATCAAACTGAAAATGCATCGGCTTAACTCAATTTTTGTTCATTTTCTGCAAAATCGTCGATCCATTGCCGTCGTGCATATAACCTAAGGGCACTTTTGCCGGCATTTTATGCCCCACCCCGTAGTGTAAAGTTACCCTCTGTGAGGTGATAATCCGGTAAACCGATGTCCATATTAATTTGAACAAAATCGTACTCTTTTAAAAATTGCTCTTTGTTCTGAACTATTTATTATACCTTGGTCTAAACCAATTCATATAACATATGAAATGATTAGTAACAGAAATTTACTGTATCTACACATTATATATATATATATATATATATATATATATATATATATATATATATATATATATATATATATATATACATTATTGTTCGCCTTTAGCCCTGAGGGTACTTTTCTGGGTGTTTTAACGGCTCTTGTGTGCCTACCCTCTGCGATGTGATAATCCGATAAAGCCGATGTCCATATTAATTTGAACGAAACAGCGCCCTTCAAAAATCGCTTATCGGTTTATGTGTAGCCCTTAATTCAATTTTGTCAACAACTTTAATTTACTAACGCGGAAAAGCCTATCGTGTTACCGTCAGAGAGATGACCGATAAAATGTATACAGAGTAAATGTGGAACAGTGCACTTATTGAGTTTCAATTTTAGTTGGTTCAATCTATATACTCCCTTTTCTGTTGATTATGAAATGACGTGCATACACATCAGCATAATTTTTATTAAGTTCAAAACAATGGTAATGGTGCCTTTTTGAAAGTTATATTGCTACATTTGTTATATTATTATTAACTTTACCTATTATCTTATGTTCAATGTCTTGTGTTCACATTTTCAGTTAATAGGCTATGTTACTCCACATTGTAGCGTTTTTCACTATTTCTCTAGTGATACTGTGTTAGATCGGATAGTGGAGTGTTCATATTGATAGGCCCTAGGCCCCTGTAAAAATATCGCCACTCCGTATCTTATTACAGTAACGAAAAATTGTATAAGTTTCTCTCCGAGATTATATTAGATATAAAATCGTAGTTATTTAAGTAAGATTCGACAATCAGTGCACAATCGAAAAACAAATTCAGAGACGCATATTACAATGGCTTGGACATATTGGCTGTCGAATGATAAGTGAATGAATTCCTTGCTTACCTCTCTAGTGAAATCGACCTTTTGAACGGAAAATACAGCGAATAGCTCCGAAAAAGACCAATATTATTATAAAAAGCCAGAATTAGAATTATTATCTTAGAAAGCGATGTGAAAAATAGAAGACTAACATTGTCCGAGGATAGGACAGCTGAAGCTGACCAGCTGTAGCGAGATTTAGTGAAGAGTGTTCGAAGTTTTTCGGCAACAAGAGCAGCGTGTTTGTTGAGATGTGACCCCCTCCAAAGTCCGGCTATGGATTGATGATGAATATTGTAATATTATTGTGTTAATGCAAGTTCCCCGGAATAGAGTTTAATTTGGTTACAATATTTAATAAACTAAAGTTCGGTACTAAATATTTCTCCTAGCTAAGCAAAATTGTTACAGTTCCATTAGGCTTCCTTTTAAATTAATTCCAATTTATTTGAATATCATAAATACCGAATGATTTTGATAAAGAAATTTACTGTCTAAAATCTTAATTTAGGCTTAGCCTAGTGGAAGTTTGGAAGCACCATAGTTGAAGGTATAGGGTCAATAAAGGACAATTGACGACTATTACTATTAGCTAACTTGTAGCTACGAACAGGCTTGTATACTACCGGAATTTGGAATTCCTAAATTGCAGAAGTACCTTTAGCCTAACCAAATGAAATGCATTTGAGTTTAAGGTGGCCATCAAAAGTAAACTGAACTTGTTGAAATTACTAATAGACTCATGGATTATTATAATTAGAGAACAAAATCTCAAAGCAAAAACTGTATATAGGTATTTTGCTTGTATTTAAAATATGTTTTAATTTAATTCACAACTAAATTAAATACCGGCAATAAATTTTCTTCAGAATCAGAATTACAATTACCAACAATTTTCCATAGAGTTAGGCTTTAAATCTACCTGTCGTTTCGTATTTAGGACATTTCTTCCGACACTTTAACCCCGTCCTATATTCTCACCCTCTGCTAGGTGATAATCCGATGAAGCCCTTGTCCATATTAATTTGAGTAAACCGGTGTCCTTGAAGAATTACTTGTCAGCTTATATGTGAATCTTAATTTAATTTAATACTTTTTAGTAACTTATTTAAAGCTTATTAAATGTTTGTCAATGCAATAACCATTTCTGTTATCAACAAAAATAATTTTAAAAGCAATACATTGAAAATGTCCGTATTCTTTTAGTATTATGGCACGATATATCTGCTACATCTAGGATAGCAGAACTAGGGTTTAGTATAGTGGGGTTTGTTCAGTTGCAAAGAAAGTTTAAAATTGTGGATCTATGGAGTAATATTTTTTTAAGAAATATATTTTAAATAATACTGTAATGACTAAAGCAATCAACAAATGAATACGCACAAACAAACACACAAACAAAATTACTTACCTTGACTGTAATATAATATTATACGTTATTTAAAAAAAAAATAGTTAAATTATTAATAGAGCAACTTACATACAGCGGTTTTTTGATTCAGGCCCATAAATTTTTTTTGGTATTACTTATTACATTTACAGAAGCTAAATACTACAGCAGAATACATCAGTATGATATTACCTACATGCCCCTTATTACCGGTAGTATAACTTTTTTACATCATAAACAAAAGCCATTATTGAATATCTAAATCATTGTGACTAACTGTTTTATAAACGTTCCTATTCAGTAACGCTTTGAATACCTAATAAAGGTGTTGGCTGTTGTTATAAACTTTGACAATGAACATCTTCCCGCTTTTATAGTATTTAATTCAAAGGATATCAGTAATTAAGTCAGTGTAAGTTTGGAAGATATTTTTATTGGTTTAATGAGGAAGTTGATGCGGATATTACTTTGGACACAAGGTCAATTTTTCAAAACGATTTTTTGCGATTGTCTCGTTAATAGCCAATCCATAAAATATTGTCAATTAATATTAAATATACGGTAACAGTTAATAAGTAACAATAATAAGTTCAAAATTCTCACTGTTATAAATAAAACAAAACCGACCTTAGACATATTGTACAAAAATATTAATATATTTCCATGGGTTTATTATTTTATGTAAAATACGTATATATTCCATTCGTAAAAAACTTTGAAACTATAAAACATAAAGCGCGCCAAACAGTTACTTTTAAACGATATAACAATCTTGAATGTCCCTCTTTTGGGATCGTTGATACCCAATATATGTTATTCTGTTTGTTCAGATACACTTCTAACTGACAATAGCCTTCGCCCCTGAACTTGGCCATTCAATAATTTTCAGCGCAAGATTTTCTTAAAACATCATCATCCCTTATCATTCAAATCTCACATTAGCACAATTTTTTGGAGTAGATATACAGATTTATCTTTATAATTGGTTGAAGTCCAGTACCACCTTAACAGTACCCAAAAAAGGTATATGTTTGCATAAAAATGTAGTAGATTGAGTGAACTGAATCGAAAACATCCGTACATGGCATGTTAAGTTCCTCCTGTACAAACAAATACTAAAAGTTATATGGATCATGGAATTGAGTTATAACATAACATAATAGAAATATTTCAAAATAAAGTCCTGAAAAGTATACGTAATAATAGGAACAACAAGGCATGAGGAAAGACTCCACTGCCATTATATAAAAAGACTAATGCCGAAGTTTTGCAACTCTTGGATAATAGTAAACTAGGACGCATACTCAAGAGATCTAATCCCTAATCTAATCTGTGATCTTTTGTAGTGGTGTAGTGAAGAGCAGTAAATTTCAAAAAGCTTTAAAAGTACCACTAACTTTTAATTTATCAGAGACTAGAAGTAGGGGACAATGGGTTTTCGTAGATAACTATCTATTTTGAATTTACTATATTTTTAAGATAAATTATTGGTTAGTTGGTAACAACTAATAATAATATAATAAAAATTATAAATTTTAAATAACTAAAACACAGGTTTTGAATTAGAATAATGAAATTGTTGGAACACGTCATGCTTACACCGAATTAAAAAAAATTATGCACTAATTTATGTACTTTAGTACTTAATAGGGATGTCTTCTAGATGCATTTGTACTTTCGTTTATTTAATATTTTTAAGGGGGGTGTTGTGCGATCCCACAGTAGCCACATTACGATGCAGCCACATATTATCTTCTAGGTTAGTCCTATTTTACTAGTCCCCATGTGATATTCGTAAATACTTACTCTTGCTTGTTACTACGTTTGCTCCGATATTATAATAATGATAATATGGTAGTACTTAATATTACAAGAAGTTATATAAGAAGTTTAATAGAAACAGTGAAGTCGTTTAATTGTGTAAAGGGTAACTCGATCCTTCAGTTAGACACCAAATTGCAATTCTCTGTCAATTGTTTAGTGTCAAATTAACAAGACGACAAGATTTTAAATATACTTCCTCCAACAAAACAAATAACCTATGCACGTCATCAATATATATGACGCAACTCATTTTTCGCACGTCATAATGTTCCCACATCAAATTTAGCTTTTGATTTATTCTGACTTCGAACGTAAATAAAATAATTAAACAAATATAATGTTACGTAATATAATTTATTTTGACATTATGGTATATCCAATGCATACGTTAATGAAGGACTGAAACTACAGTTAATCTTACAGCCTCAAAAGTTTGTAGTCTAAGGTTGATTTTGATATGTACGTTAAACTTATAATTCTAGAATTCTAAGGGCGTTATTTATGTAATAGTTTGCCCTGGAAGCCTATTTTACCTAAGTTATAGTTGTATAGCCTATTAATATATTTTATTCTTATTAGAGGGTATATCTACCATTTTAAATTTAGTTATTGTTTCATTCGTTGTTGTATCTTAATCTTATGTATTCTTGTCAAGTCGTTTCATTCAGTCACTATTCATTATTCCACCATTTGTCAATTTTTACTTCGTTGTATTTGATGGGGATCATCCAGTCCAAACGTGTTATTTTAGCACCACTTGTATTGTTGCCACACCCCATATCATTCTAATATTTCAATAATATTCAATATGCAGGAATAGGGAGGACGATGTAATTCTCCGTGGCCATATTGTTCAATCACTTGATCTAAAACCTCCCAGACTAACAGCTTTCTCTGAGATAATTGTATTAATTTATGTTTATATTAAAAAAATCTACATACTGGCTACATGAAAGTGATCTCGATGCGTCACTCGCCTCGTATATGGATGTTTTTCTTCAGAGAACTCAATTAGTATATAGTGCAGCTTTAACACACTAAATATTTTTCGAATAAAAATCCCCACAACTTAATATTTAATACTCTTAATACCACTTGTCTCTCTAATGCAGTTTAATGGCAAGAAGCGGTTCCCATTATCTTGTTCCTGCTCGAAATAACTGATTAGAGGCACCAGTTTATAAGCTCCAATTTATCGCTAATGTTTTCATTATTCATTTTTGTTTTTTAATAAAAAAGAATTGCAGAGTTTTCGTTCACATGTTCCAATGCATCATTCATCATTTTATCTGTCTTTAACTAAAATTAAATGGGAAGGAAAAAAAAGTTTTAAACGAACTTTACATTTTTGGAAACAGCTATTGATACTATATTCGACTGCATGTATGACCTGTATTGGTTATTTTATTAGAGGAGCTATAGTGTCCAACAACTTAAGCATAAATGAACTTGTTGAATTTATTAATATGGTATTTCAAGCAGCAGATAGAGTGTCCTTAAAATATGTGCGTTAACCTTTTGAGTGCCCATGGCGCAGATCCGTGCCGTCGAAGTTTCGCACCCGACACTCGAGACACGAATCCGTGTCGCTTGTAATACCATTGTTACTATATATATATATATATATATATATATATATATATATATATATATATATATATATATATCGAGACACGAATCCGTGTCGCTTGTAATACCATTGTTACTATATATATATATATATATATATATATATATATATATATATACGCAGATCCGTGCCGTCGAAGTTTAGCACCCGACACTCGAGACACGAATCCGTGTCGCTTGTAATACCATTGTTATAAAATATATATATATACATATATATATATATATATATATATATATATATATATATATATATATATATATATATATATATATATATATATATATATATATATATATATATATATGTATATATATATATATAGTAACAATGGTATTACAAGCGACACGGATTCGTGTCTCGAGTGTCGGGTGCGAAACTTCGACGGCACGGATCTGCGCCATGGGCACTCAAATGGTTAACGCACATATTTTAAGGACACTCTATCTGCTGCTTGAAATACCATATTAATAAATTCAACAAGTTCATTTATGCTTAAGTTGTTGGACACTATAGCTCCTCTAATAAAATAACCAATACAGGTCATACATGCAGTCGAATATAGTATCAATAGCTGTTTCCAAAAATGTAAAGTTCGTTTAAAACTTTTTTTTCCTTCCCATTTAATTTTAGTTAAAGACAGATAAAATGATGAATGATGCATTGGAACATGTGAACGAAAACTCTGCAATTCTTTTTTATTAAAAAACAAAAATGAATAATGAAAACATTAGCGATAAATTGGAGGTTATAAACTGGTGCCTCTAATCAGTTATTTCGAGCAGGAACAAGATAATGGGAACCGCTTCTTGCCATTAAACTGCATTAGAGAGACAAGTGGTATTAAGAGTATTAAATATTAAGTTGTGGGGATTTTTATTCGAAAAATATTTAGTGTGTTAAAGCTGCACTATATACTAATTGAGTTCTCTGAAGAAAAACATATATATATATATATATATATATATATACATATATATATATATATACATATATATATATATATATATATATATATATATATATATATATATATATATATATATACCGTAATGGATATACCATAATGTCAAAATAAATTATATTACGTAACATTTTATTTGTTTAATTATTTTATTTACGTACGAAGTCAGAATAAATCAAAAACCAAATTTGATGTGGCACCATTATGACGTGCGAAAAATGAGTTTCGTCATACATTTTGATGACGTGCATAGGTTATTTGTTTTGTTGGAGGAGTGATATTTAAAATCTTGTCGTCTTATTAATTTGACACTAAACAATTGGCAAATAATTACAATTTGGTGTCTAACTGAAGGATCGGGTTACCCTTTACACAATTAAACGACTTCACTATTTCTTTTAAACTTCCTATATAACTTCTTATGATATTAAGTAATATGAACTTTTTATTTTTTTATTTTGCGTTTGTTTATTATTAAAATAAATATGTTTTTTAGCGTTTCGTCTCATTTTATATTACATTTTAGGACTCAAATCTCGACAAATGTCATGTCACGGATCCGTGCCAATCAAGAGAAATATTTGCGTCACACGAAACGAATTTCAGTATAATATCTAAATAGCTTAAAAATTAAGTACAAGAAAATTATTATCGATGATGCGCTCGTTGACCGCTTATTATTTTATAGGATAGGCGGCGTGGGCATTGTTTCAAAAACGATCGAAAATATAGGCCGCCGTTACACAAAAGCATTGTTTCGATAGCGTTTAACAATATAATCATTGTTGCGAGAAAACTGAAAATAGGACGACGCGTCGCGTCATTGTAACAATTTCGCTCCGCACTGTCTGCCGTCGATTATTGTATTTCTGGAGTATGGCAACGGCTATCGCTGGTCTATGAAAGGGCCGATTTTTTGTTGTGGTCGTTTTTTCGGTTTTGAAGCACTTAAAATAACTTTATTAGGAACATGAAAGGGAAACGAATGTTGCCAGAATTTTATATTTAATGATACGTAATACAATACTGCCAGTTTTTTCTTCACGGCAAAATAAAGTTTTAAATGTATACTTATTTATATCATGCTATAAATAAAATATATTTATTTTATTTACAATTAATGGATTGAATCTACTACTTAACGTGACTGACTGGCGAGTGACCATCTTTAGAGGTCATCTCAAAGGATATCCGGTCTTAACCAGCCTGTTTAATGGCGTAACTAGCGTCTTGCTTTAAGCACTCTTGCCTTAAGGACAATCACTAGTATAAATACAATAATCATCTCAAACTCAAATTTACAACCATGCTCCAACAGGATTCGAACCCGTGACTATCGCAAAAGTGTAACCGCCCCATCACATTGACCACGCCGGAAACCAAGCCGACAGGATAAAATTTGATTGTGATTTAAAACAGTATCAAAATGCTTGATCGTATAGACTATAATTACTGCCATTTCAACATTTTTTGTGGTAATTGTACGTAATAAAACTGATACCTTGTGAGCTTCGCTCAAAGTAGCATAATTAACTTAATACTAATGAGTCCTAAACTAATAAGTAGATATTACACCGGCCTTAACTAAAAGAAAAAACTTTCAGGCAAAATTTAACTTTATTCACAAGATATATCTCTCAAAAGTCATACATTATTTGTATATGTCTTGATACTTAAAATACGCTTTTGAAGTTCTTTTGAGAATTGGAGACAACCAATAGTCGAGTCAGCGCGGATCAGATCTGAGCAATATAATAGTAACTAGGCAACCAAAAACAATATTTAATAAACAAACGAGACTCTTTTATATATTAATTAACTAACAAAATTAGGTTCACTAAAATACTGTAACCTCTAAAATAAATGACACAGACATTAAACTAGATTGTGGCGAAATTTTGGCACGTATCTCTTGGAGGATATCACTGCTATGTGGAGTTATTGATAGGTAGAGTGAAGTTATGATTTTATTATTCATAACCCATTACTTGAGTGAATGTGAAATATGTAATTTAATAAATTTGTGAATAAAAACAGTGTTTTCGTTCACTTCACTAGACATTTTATAACGGAATGTGTGTTACAGGGCAATTCCTCAGTAGGTTTAAATTGCGAAATTTTTTTTTTAAATTATTGTTTGTTTCTCCTATCATTTTCAAGAAACTTGAATAATATATATATATATATATATATATATATATATATATATATTGTATAACAAGTACCACAAAGGTAATTCGGATAGTTACTTTATATTCTTCTTTTAGAATATTCGCCTATGTGAATCAACAATTCGGAACTTATTTTACTCATTTTATAAATTCTACATGTTCACTTATGCTTTTTCTGTAACGATAATTGACCCACTTTTAGGCTGGCACCAAGGCTGGGTTATTTATTTTATTAAATATCAGACTTTTGAATGTACTCTAATCATTTTTTCACTTTAAAAAAGGATTTATTGATAAAAGTTGGTATAATATATATTAATTAAAATATTTTTATCACTTTCTACAATATTTTATGCAACCTTTGGTGTCCAAAACACGATGCGGGTTTACCAATTATTGATACATATTCGCCGTTCTTCAGTATTTCGAAACCGTGTGCCAACAACAAGAACATAAAAAGAATGCGTTATGTCTAATGACTTTGTTGGGTGTGGTAAAACTTCCCATAGAAGTTGCGATGACAAAATTTGTCAACTGCTGAGCTGTTCATTGATAGTTTGTGTTTTTGAGACACTTATTTGCATTTATACGTTCGAACATTGATGCAGATATAATGATGCAAAAATAATATATAAAGTTTATAGGCAAAAATAAAGAAAAAAAGCTGTCAGGTTTACTTAGGAAAGTGACCGTACATTCATTGCAATTTTACAACAAAAAATAATCAAATATCTAAACAACGGCAAAATGAAGAAGCTAAATAACATTATAAAATATTTTTACATTGTACCATATATAAAATTAACTTTGCAAGACTATTTAGTTAACAAAATAAGCAACTAACACTGCTATTAAACATATTTAAATTAATTAATCATTTTAGAAGTCGGCTGATTATTAGTTTGTTATAAAACTTGATTATAATATGTATTAACAAAAAGGTTGAATGTATGTTAAAGTTCCTACTGTTTTCTTGTTATTGATAATAACTTTATTTCAAGAACAACTCGAATATATACAGAACTAAAGTTACCTATCAAAAATATTTCAAGATAATGTATGTTTCCATAAATTTCAACAAGTATACGATGACCTTACGCAGCATTTTTTAAAATAGTAGTGGACAGAAAAACATAATAACAGCACAGAATATTTTCGATTTTGAAAAATCACAATATTGATTAAAAACTATTTATTAAAAATTAAGCTACATGTAATATTAAAATTTAATTAAATATTCACGTTACGTATAATTACTGTAAAGATTCAATGCAATTTCAAGAATAAAAAATAATACCTATTATTGTCAGAAACAAGCATTTACGGATCACTTCTGCGCATATTATTCTGATTTTATGATTTGGGATAACACAAACCTTGACGAAATGGCGAATGAAAATTTGTTTCAAAGAAATGCATGTGCTGACTTTTTTAAATTAAATGAAATATATGTTTTTAGTGAAAAACTCGATATCTTTATCTTTGTCTTTAAATTTGCTGATCCAATCAAGAATCGGTAATAAATAATTCAGACTTTAAATCATCTTTCCGGGCGAGATGTGCCGAAATTGAATTTCTGTGGAAGGGACCGTATTTAATTGGAAACAAGAGACAAAGATATCGTAAATTAAATTAAAAGTAAGTAACCAGATTTCGGTTCGCTTGAGAGGAAAATCAACGACGTTAACTTTACAAGTAAACAAACGTGTTGGACGAACAGTTGGCCAACATCCTTTGGAGATAGATTGACGTTCATAGTTGTGCATATTTAGGGACAGAGATTTCTAAAAGTCATCTGTAATTGAATTAGGCTTGTAAATATAGACTTAAATAAAACTTTTGTCCAATGTTCTCTTTGAAGATCGTGCTCTATTTTAAATAATTATATGTACGAATCATTATTTTTATCATTATTATATAAGTCAAAACGGCTATGGTATTTAATGCTAAGAATTGTTTATTGGAAATAAGTACTGTCAATAAAGTACCAAATGTCTCTAGCTAATACTTCAATTTCTAAGAAATCGTTACCACAATGATAAAAATTATATATGTTGAAACAATACATAATCAGAAGGCATATCTTGTGAGTATGTTTCAGCGCTGAATGATTTTGAATTTATTACTGTATTGTAAAATTTATATGACGGTTTCTATAAATATATAAATACTTCATCTTCATCGCCGTCATCAATCCATAGCCGATACTCCCGGAGACTGGAGATATTGTTCACTAAATCTCCCTAGAGACGGCGATCGGTTGAAACTATTCTGACCTCGTACAATGGTATCCTATTCATTCATTGAATATCAGATCGCTTTCAATTATATTGATCTTGCACAAAAAAAAATGGATATATCCACACTAGTTTATAAGTAATGAGTTTCACCTGCCATTCGACATATAATCTCCTAATGCATATATTTACCTTATAGAGCATATTTACCTTTTTATCTTTAGTTCTTGTTTCCTTCGATGGTATGTTTACTTGTCATCTTGATGTCACTGTATTTTTTATTTCTTCTGCTACTACTTCTGTACACCATTCTTGATAAAATTAGTCACTGAATTCTACCTAATGCATTTACCATATCCACAAAACAGTAAGTATTCATTGTCCCTCACACATACTATCCTAATGCTCATGTTTAATTCTGAACAATTACAATCATATATGTGCACACAAATCCTTCACGCTCTACAATACCATTTTCTACAGTTATATTCTATTAATTATGTGCATACCTTTATTCGTTTCCACTCTCATCACTCTATCTCAAGAATTTTCGGCATTAATCAGCAATATTTCAACAATATCTTGAAAGCTTCTTTTAGTCGCTTTCAGTTTCCGAGTCACTGTCCAATTCAATCACTAAACTGTTAATTTCAAATCTGTCTAAAACATTTTCACGATTTCATTTATCAATTACTTCTTCTGTATGTCTTATCAAGTTCATCCAAATCGAAGGTGTTATGGTCGACAATGCTCCTTTCACATGTCCAAATAGTTCTTGATGGAATATCCTTCTCGACCAGCATGTCTATTATAATAAGTCTTTGCTACACCCCCCCCCATGTCAAGTCGATTGCGATTCCCGATATATTTACCTAATAACAATTTAAAATAGTTCATTCTTCAACATGGTTTCTTCAAAACTTATTTTATGTACTTTATGCCACTCCTTAACTGCAGCCTTTGTTGATGCATTTGTTATAATAACAATAATTAACAATAACTGATGGTTCCTTCAAGTTCTTTAAAAGTTGATTTTCAAGCCACTGCAAAAACAAGTTATGGTACATTTCTCCATGGTAGTCACACTCGGACTTAGAGAAAAACACTAATTTTGCACCAGGAATAAAAATATTTCATTTATATTCCTGTTTCCAGCCTTAAGTAGTTCTTCATGACATATAGTTATGTCTGCAATGAATTATTATAAAATGTTATGGCTAGCAAAACCTAATCGATAGTTATTCCCATATTTACATTTTTCCATCAACTTTTGTTGCCTTTAGGCTTATATTTATATTTATAGTTATATTTATTATCATCTTGCCATGAGTGAAATATCCACGTATCATCTAAATATACAAATTAATATAGTAATTCTTTCTTGATTTTGTTGTATGTTTTTAAAAATTGTATTCTTTTAAAAGCAATCTCTGGAAGTTTCATTAAACCCTTTGGGTGGTTATCTGAAACCCTCTATTACCCATCAGTGTATGAAAAGATGTTCAACATCCCTTAAATAGCTTCATATCTTTCAGCTTTTTATGGTCACTTTCAAGACTAACAATTTTCTAAACAACAGTTTTCTCTAACAATATTTTGTATTAAATTATGTTTCGATTGAAGAAACTTCTTACTGTTTTTATACATATAGTATATTTGAATTCTGATACAGCTAACATCAAGCCGATCTTGATTCATCACCCGATTTGCATAAAAACGGTTTATATTTGATTAATTTAAGGTTATATTGGTTTTTATTTTTTAAGACATTTTAGAGACCGTGGACGTAGTAAAATTCAGTGCAACTCCAACACGCTAAAATATCTTCTATAAAAACCGCCGCGATTTGAAATGTATTAAAACAAATCCTTAAAACAACGTTTGCCGGTTTACAACCCGTACTTATAATATTTTGAATAATTTTGCGTACGTTTAAAAACCGGCCGACTTTGACAGACTAGTTCGGTTTCACGTTCGAACTTATCAGACAGTATTACGTCTCCTTTTAACTACAATAAAATGAGAAGAAAAATATTGTCTGATTTGGAAACGAATTTAAAAATATCGGCAGGCAATACATTAAACATCTTGATGACGTATATACAAAAAAAAATTCAATAGACTATACATGTCCAAACTATTGTAATTTACTACGACTACTCCTACTACGACGAATTTATCCT
Organism: Rhynchophorus ferrugineus; assembly: GCF_030347505.1. Lineage (NCBI taxonomy): Eukaryota > Metazoa > Arthropoda > Insecta > Coleoptera > Curculionidae > Rhynchophorus > Rhynchophorus ferrugineus. The sequence continues at coordinate 53,265,520 of NW_027472580.1, forward strand.
CCGGCCGTGGACCTGTCTGAGTCTCGGCTCCAGACTGAGTTAATGGTAAGATAAACGTTCGAAAATAGCGGATTTTAGTCTTGGTTGATGATATTACTTCAGATCTGGTTGATGATATTACTTGATATTTAGGACAGCAGGCTATCCGTCGGTCAATCCATATGTTCGCATAATGCATGCTGTATTATGAAGAATGATACAAGCCTCAATATCAGTATCAGCGGCGAATATCAGCCCAACCAATTAGTTTAAATTTAAGTTTAATAATATTAGAGATACATGTTCAGAGTATAAAGCTTCGTACTAAAAAAAGATATATATTAGTGTTGGAAATTATCGACTGAAATCGACTATCGTCTGTTTAGTAATAGACTACTTTTTACTATCGACTGTTTCAGTCGCCATTTTTGGTTCGACTGATTTTATTAGTTTTTACCTGTGACTGTTTCAGTCGACTGATTTTGTTACTATATACTACCGAAGTGAAGTGCGTAGACTAAAACGTTTAACACCACCTGATCTGATTACTGGACATATATAAACTTTAGAATAAGCTTTAGAATAAGACTAATTAATTAAGATAATATTTTATACAGAGGATTGCTTAATGAAGTGCTTTTCTGCATGCCATGTAAATATAACATAGATATAAAAAATACTTATTGCCTATAGGGCAGATTGTGGAATTGCAAGGAGTAAAAAAATATATATATATACTATCGACTGTTCCACTCGTGTACTTTTACTTATTATTTTTAGTTCTACTAGTTTCATTCCACTAATTTTTAACGTTTTGGCTCTGTCGTCCTAGCCACAACCATGACAAAAATGTACCCAATTTTTGCTTACATATATTTATATGTAATATATATAGTTTTATGATTTTTTGGTAGTTCGCTTGTAAATAACAATATATTGAATATATTATCTATTGGATAATAATATAGCAGCATTTTAGAACGATATTTTTCAAGATTGTTAATGCAATAATGCAATAAATATTATACAGTGAATAATACTAAATGGAAAACTATTATTTTATGTTGAAAGATGTCAGAGGCATCGGATTTAAGATTTGTTTACCTTAGTATTTCGCATATTCACCAACAAATACCCCAACACTGGTCGAAATATATGTAAGGACCTGAAATATATAACTATAAAATATAAGCCTCAATGAAGCTAAACCATACCTATTTAAATCCTTTTAACCCAAGGGTCTATTATTAGCATATAATAACTTTTTTTATTTAAATATGGTAGGTATAAAATATCCTCTGTTATTTCATTTAACTTTTCCCAACAAATAATTTTTCAACAAAAAAGTATTTGAGTTTACAAATTGCCAGCAGCATATCACTTCAAACAGAAAGTTCTGAACAAAGGGAGAACAGAACCTGAAATTATTAGGTTTGATCAAAATGTTTGTAATATTTATTTAGACAGACAAGAGAATTATTAAAATTAGGAATAATATTTTTTTAAGTAAATATATATATTGGGTTTTTTAAATATTAACATAATTAAATACAACATATTTTATTTACTATATATATATATATATATATATATTGATTTTGTTTACTAATTAACTAATATTTTAACTATATTATGGATCAGTTTAAAAAATATTAGTTAAAGAATATTAATTTACCGCTACACATCAAAGTATTTTTTAACTGTTTGTTGTTTGAATAGATGGAACTAGAATTGTTCAAATACTTTAGCATGACTATTGCCAAGGTAAAACAATGTCATAAGTTGCAGGTTTTAGTCATAAATTTACCTGAAATCACTTGGATATTTTCAATAATCACTGAAACATCTACTGACTCAAATGACAATTAAAATGACAGATTAGTGCGCCTCTAATTCTTTTAATAAAATCTTTCTAAGTAAACCAAATAATAAACCATATCACCTATATATACAAAAATTAAATATATGATACTTTCTCTTACGAAAGCAGCTATTGATAACTATCTGCGCTGCAAATGTAAATGTCTTCATTTAAAATACCGTCGATATATTGTTAATAGTCGATATATGTTAAATATAATATATATTATAAGTTGAATCAATTAATTCTAATTATCAAAGATTAAACTTGATATCCCAAACTTTGCAATATTCTTCTAAATGCTTTTGAAAGCAAATAAGTCTCTTCAAATATTTATGATCTACTGAAATAATACAATTTATTCCCTAGATTTAGCACCCTGTGGGTTCTATCTATCCAGTAAAATAAATTTACAAATGAAGAGTAATCTATTTTAGTAGATGGACTGTTATTCAAAAACTTGATCCAATATTGTCTTACCAAGATATTCGTACATAGGATTTGAAACAATTGTTCGATGTGCCTTTATCTCGTGGAAATATGTATTTCCTATCATTCTTCTAATATATTTTTCATGTTTTATTTTTAAATTAATTATTCACTTGATTTTAAAATTGTTTCACACAAATATGATCACAATATTAAGCATGTGTAAGAGGAGAAAATTCATGAGGCCTATTACAGCGCCACCTACCGGGTTCGGTAGTGAATCTAAAGCATTCTCATCTATATAAATACATAAACCAAAAAAATTGTATTATAGAACTTCAATGATATACACACGGACAGAATTCAATGACCTCAGCTTTCAGTTTTCAACTTGAAAATATTCTTTTTCGCAAACAAGTAAACCAGAATGGTATTGACGAACTCGAAAATAAAAACACAAAGTAAAAGGGTATATAGGTTCGGAACGCGTTGTTCTCTCAAAGCCTTTTTCGACCTCAATATCCAATGAGACAAAATGGTGCATCCACTGGAAGAAGTTTTGCGGTGATTGCCTTTAAAACATGTAACGGGTTATTTATTTCGAGAAAAATTTACGTACTGGGACAAAGCAATCTCTGCGACGAAAACTATTTTTTTTTAAATATTTTCAACCTTACAATATTATAATATCGATATGTGGATTCGGTGTTTTTATATAGCTGTTATGTATGAATTTCTTTTTGTTTTAAAAATATACTAACCTTAGTCAGTTACTTTTAATATTACTGACCTTCCAATTGAAACATAGCGAAAGCTAATAAATAATAAAGATATGTAATAGGTGCTATAATTATAACTACGGATGCTTCTAATAGATTTTTACGTATGTAGCGAATGTTTTATTACTTAAACAGACATTACTTATTGTCATTCTTAGAAAGAAATGGTTAATTATTATTTATTTTATTTTCTATATAATTTATAATATGTGAAGGATATACAAACAAATAAAAAAATTTACTTGAAAGTATTATTTTATTTAACGCTAAGAAGAGGCGATTTGTTGAACACCGATAAAAAGTCACACTGGGGGTTGTTATCTATTAGAAAACAAACCCCTCTGTCTTAAACGTTCACCATTCAGGTGGTTTTACACAGATGGCCGCATAGTTAGTACCGTCTTATATAACACTTCCGTCCTAAAGAAACGGCCACGAGGATGTCGGTGGTCCAGTATGTAATTCCCTGATATTTTTAATAATTAGTAACTTAATATTTATTTATGTTTTATTTTTCAGAAATTATTGATATGCCTTATTTTAAACCTGTTATCAAAATACGTTTTAGCAAATACATACTTTGAGAAATATCAGTTAAATTTTTTTCGATATCAAAATCTCTTTAAGTAATGAGTCCTATTAAAATAAACTTTTAATAAAGTGAAAAATAAAATTAGTAACATAACTTGTGCATATTCTAACAAATACTTTAATATTCTTAAATATACTGTTCAACATCCTGTAAAAACTATAAAAAACCTAAAATAATGTAGCAATAGTTGACGATTCAGGCTATTTCCATCTTATTAATTAAGATTATGTAAACCTTTATTCCTATCAATATATCTTTTTATATGTTGTGACTTTATAATACATCAATCATAACGGCTTTAAAAAGCAAAATTAAGTCGTCTTAATCATTTTAAGATGCATAATATATTACGTTAACTGTAAATGGTACAAGAGATTAATTTTCTTCGCTATTATGAATTATTTAAGTATTTTAATTCGATGAAATAGTTCTAATTCGACATTTAAACGACTGTTTAATGGAACGCATATAAGATATGCATAATATTTACAGAATACAAATAAGGTGGTTGGCGTTTATTAACACAGAATTATAAGTTTCTAGAGGGCGGAAATATCCAAACATATTTTCAGTAGCATTTAAAAATTAATTAGGACATATATTTTTATGACTAGATTATTTTCTTAAAAATTTTAATCAGTTTAAAAATATCATCGTTATTAAACCATAGTTGGAATTTCGTTTATAATAAGTGAGTATGTAAAAGTGTAGGAGGATTTAATATAGAATGTATCAAAATTTACGCAAGATTGCAATTTTCCAACATTTACGTGGTAAAGCCTTGAAAAAAATATCGCTAAAGCAAAGTATATATAGTATAAAAATCAGTACGATATGAAATTAGTATACAGAAGTATTCAGCACTATACGAGAGAAGAGAACAGACAGAGAGATTATTTTCACATTTTTTATGTGAAGTGTTAGTTACCATTACTTTCTTATATTTAAACTCATGACATTAAGCTTACCGATCCAATCTTAACCAGACTGGTCTCCGGCATGACTTCAATAGTTTTCTCTGTCCAATTTTGCTCTCTTGTCTATGGACCATCACATTTAGAGACTATCACAAATTTAGATTTAGGAGCAAACTCCTGTGGATTTTGAACCCGTGACTGCCGTAGCAGGATGACCATCCTGTCGCCTTAACCGTCGCTGTTTTACCGAATTTCCATCATGCAATGTAACATAACTTTCGTCAGTTCTCGCTAGGATTTTAGTTATAGTTGTAGCTTGGTTTATTCAGTATATCCCTTCAGCCGTAGATGTCACTTCATTCTCCTGTATTTCTGATTTAGTTTCCGGTAACTGGATCTCTAATCTTGCTATAACTGAATGTCTTTGAGGATTGCATTAGCAGGAGGTCCGTTATTTTTCTATTAAGGGGGAAATGAGTGAAGCTATCCTATATATTTCAAAGTAAAAACAGAAACGCAATTTATGACTAATTTCGATTGATGAGACATAGCTTGTCTAAGTAATACCTCATATTCGTGCTTCCTGATTTCTTATTACTTCCTGGATAGCCAAATTCTAAGCATTGTTTTAACCTGGCATTTGTATACTGCCGGAAGGATAGGAAATGTAGTACCTAGGAATTGACAATACTTACTATACTTTCAGCAGAAAGAGTAAAAACTTATTTGTAATTTCAATACTTGTATATTTGCATAGATCAACATTAATTATTATTAGGCCGAACAGCAATACAATTTCAGGACTCTCAGCAGCAATAGAATTTCGTTCACAATTAACTGCTGACTGAAACTTTTTCAAAAATCCCTAATTTAATATGGTTAGGGAGGAAACTTCGAATAATAGGTTCCATAAATAATGTATATTGGAGCTTAACTGTCCAATTTCCTTCGCCTTTCCGCCGCCTATTCTATGTAAATTGTTGAATTCTTCATCTTCATATCTTAGGTAAAGCAATGTTCGATGGATTATTGTGTGTCCAATCTGGTAAGTTTTATATTTTCAGAAGAATTTCGATGTGTTTAGGTAAAGCTTAAATCGATTTGCTTTTACCTCTACATGAAATCCCAATTCAATTAATTCCATTATTTATAGTTTTATAAGGAATTAAAATGTGCGAGTACATTCTTGTACTGTTCAACGCTTGGAATTATGTTAACAGTTATAACGTTTTTTGTACTTGCAATACAATATAAATCTTTACATTTTTTAAAGCTATAGTGTTAGAATATTTCTTGATTACTGTATATCTACGTCCATTACCAGACCATGATAAATATCTAACAAGATAGTGCTGATTTAGTTTGAAACTATTTCCACTTGAAAATCTTGAAATCTTTGAATGCCAGCTTGTGGTAAAATAAACGATCTAAATTGCTTCCTTGTATATGCAGACATTATTGTACTGTCAGTTGAGAATTTTTCAATTCCAGTGTCAGTGACGTCTGAGATACTACTTAACATAAACAGTATTCTTAGTATGTCGAACGTCAGATATATAATAATTGTATAATTGTAATTGTATAATGATAATGAAAATATTTTTTTTGTATTTAAGTATATATTTAAACTAATATATTATTAATATTTTTATTATAAATTAATATATTTAAGTAATATTTTAATTAAATATATTAAGTGATTCCAAATATTACGTCTACAAAATAATTGAATCAATTTACAAAAATGGACATTGAGGATAAGAGTTCTTAAAATGTTTTAGAGTAAATATAATTTGTTCTGATGCTCAAATAATGATGTTAGCGCTCTATTTGGGTGAAAATAAAAAGTATCAATATAAACAACTGTTAAACAGTTTAATTTAAATTTTAAATTCAGTAGTTAAGTAGGTAATAATCTTATCAGAAGCTAATAATCGAACGCCTAAAAAAAGTTTGAATTTGCATTACTTTTGATGCTTAATTTTAGGAAAACTGCCGCCGAAGTCCATAAAACCAAGAATTTCAGAAACTAACTGGGATGCTACTTCATCATATCCCAATCATCGATTTTGGTTTCAACGATTTGAAAGTTGCAATATTAATGTCAATGAGAAAAAAACACATGGAGGTCTAAAAACTTACACGAAAAGCCAATTCAAACCCCAACGCATATTCGGACAGCCTTCGAGATAATGAAAAGCGATAGGAACAATTCAAAAGGAGAAAAAATGACAACCACAACTTTTACTGAAAATACCATTTTAAACTTTTTCAGCATCGCGCATTCATTGTTTGCCATGTAAACAAACAACAGTTTTCTGTAGCAGTATTTGACGGGCGATGAATAGTGACTGCGACAATCCAAGCGCAAGAAAGACATTGGTTAATCTACGAGATCCATATTCACATCGATGTCGACATGGAACGTTATATACTGAATTAAATTTTACTGCAGATGTCTACTGACGTTAGTTGAACAAATTGAAAGACCATAGAATAACAATACCGAGTTACAGAAGTCAACCTTTTCATAACAATCCTCGGTCACACGTTGCAAGAGGTACAAAGAAGACACAACTCTAATACTCCCCAGATATAGTGCCTTCAGAATTTTGAAGAAGCCCGGAGACTTGTGTCAAACCAACATCTACACAACATTTTGCTTATTTTGCAAACATTTGAAATATGGGAAACGCTGCAGAAAATGATGGAATGTTATTTTAATTATATTAAATCTATGTAGCATAGCTTAGCTGGCATGAGCTTTCGGTATACTTAATATACTTATATGCGAAATTGGACACAGTATAGCAATGTTACTAGAAAGATGGGAAAAATTGTATAAAATGATTTTTTATATATATATTTTAAAGTCTCCTTTTACCAACTATGGGTTGATCTGGACTGGAGCCTAAAGCTTAACGTGGGCTCCAAACCACGGTCCTTAGCATTATGCCTACCGACTGGCGAGTGACCAACTTTAGAAATCATCCCAGACGACATCCGGTCTTACCCAGCCTGGTTACTGGCGTGGCTTGGATCATTTTCCTTGTCGGATTTTACACTCTTGCCTAGAACATTCACAAATTTTAAACAATCACAAACATAAATTTACGACCATGTTCCAGCAGGATTCGAACCCGCGGCTATCGCAACAGTATGAGGACCGTCCCATCACCTTTACCACCGCGCCACCAAGCCGGCCAACCATAAAATGATTTGTATAATAATATATAATAATCAAAAATACCTTGATTAATATATGTTGTATCACATTTTTCCAGTAAACGCGTCTTAAAGTTTCAAAAGAAATGTAAGAATATAAGTAAACAATTAATAGTACAGCTGATCAAAATCCTATAAAGCAAAAGGAACATGATACAGTCTCCATGATAACATTATAATATAATATGTTAAAAAATTGATAATTAAAACCCTACAGAAAACAGTTATTTGTGAATCTATACATTTCTTCTCGCGATTATTAGTTAGTTTAAATATTTAATTCCGGAAAAATAATTAGAATAAATAAGAAAAATTTTTCTAATAAGAAAAAAGTTGAGGCTGTGTTGAGTTGTTTTAAGGAAATTTATGTTGTTGGTGACATTATTAACAATATGTAGATAATTTTTAATAATGTTTATACTTCTTTTGGGCTTTACATTATAAAGGTTGGTAAATCAACACATAGAATTTGGGCAAAAGTTCTTGGCGTTCTCTGATAAATCGCATTAGTTGCAAATAAATCGGTAAACAGTAATTTCTACATTGTGAGATGCTCAGTGTGAGTGTGGAAGACTAATCTGTTTGAGGTAACTTAAAAGCTAGTTGATGAAACCCTTTGAAAGAAGCTGCATATATGGAGCTAGGTTTGAAAGTTTTATTACTTTGGAATTACAATGTTTTAAAAATAATCCTGCAAATATCATCGGCATTTTTTAGATTTAATTTAATGCATAATACCGTACCGCCACTGTAGTCACAAAAAGGTAATAATCGCCCAAAGACACAACAAACCACAACAGGCACGGTTTTCAAATACCTCAAACCTTTCAATGTGAAAATAATTATTCCCATTTCGTATCGCGACTTCGAATGATGTATCGGTACCTGACTGTGTTAAAATCTGTTACTGCTGCAGCTTATTCGCATGCCGCCACCGCATCAGACGTAACAGAATTATCTTAGTGTATTTAATAAATTATACGGATCGTACGGTCAGGCCAAACCGGATACATTGAAATGAATAAATCAAGGGTGCTTGCACATGAACGTGAATAATTTGTCGACCATCTTTTAGAAAGGATTCTCCGATTAAGTTAAAGAGGTCGAATGTCGATTCGGATGATGTTTTCTATTTATACGACAACCGTAAATAAAGAAAAAAATCTTTATTAATCAAATTTTTTAGAATTATAATATGGTCAAAGTGCAGTTATTCGCGATGATTAAAACAAAATTTATAAATATTCAAGTATAAATAGAAAGAGAAAATTTGTGTCCATGCTACTTAAAGGTATTTTATTTCATGCGAATATTGTGTATGTCTGTAAATGTATAGTTATTGGGAGCATAATATTTTTATATATCCTGTTACTTAGCAATCTGTTTCCTTGAAAAAATAATCTAATATGTTATATTATCATATTCTTATTGGTAGATATACATTTAGCTGAGTTGTGGTGGTATGGATGCCATCCTCATCTTCTGCGAATTTTGATGTTAGATCGGGTATACTATTTCTCTTGAGGCAAGAGAACCTCAAACTGCCCATTTCCTGCAGTTCGGCAGTTAACTAGTTAATGTGTTAATCTAGTCTGGCTTGATAATTCTTGCTGTATGACTCAATTTTTTCCTTGACTATTCGCTGGCTAGGTACCCAAATCTAGGTATACATATTCATTATTTATGTACAGTGTAATATTGGACATAGTTCTCATCTTTTTGCAGTGAAACCTTTTTAATGTTCCAATATTACTGTGGTTGGTTGTGCTCCATAGCGGTATGTCATGCGTCCATATATGTTTTATTATAGCTTTAGTGGTGGCCATATATACTGGCGTGTGTATTTAGTCCCCATACATACATATTGTATAAAGACAAACAATCATAAATTACTATAACTGATTGAAATAGCAGATGAGATAAACTTTTAATATCTAGCGTTATCAGACACCATCCACGTATTCACCTGATATTACCCCAATCATAATCGTACTCATTTGTTTTTGCGGTAGATCCAACTGATCTGGCTGAATTGAACAATCATTCCTACAAATTATAGGCGAAAAAATCTTGTGTAAAAGACGCGTTTCTTTAATATAAACTAAAATTTTTAAAAAGATTATTTTTTAATGTTGGTCGATAGTTGCAAAACAGTCGAAACAGTCGATAGTCAAAAAACTAGCGACTGAAAATAGTATTTATAGTAAATAGTACTAGTCAAATTCACGGATCGACTGTTTTTTCAATTCGTGATGTCAGACAAAGATGTATGAACCCTTTCCTGTATAAATTATGAAAGAGAAAAGAACGAAGATACTGCTTGGAGCAGTTAATTTTATATGTGTTTATATTTTCCAACTGTAGTATAAACGAGACGGAGATGTACATACTAATTTTAAAAAAGAAAAGGAAAAAAGTAATTGCTGAATACTAATAACATGCAATTAATAATTTCATTTTAAACGAAGTAGAATTACTTTTATATTTGAATGTTCTGTGGATGTGTAAAAAGGAATGGAATTTTTCTACAGAATGAAATAATACTCCACACATATATAACTATAGAAAGTACAAGAAAATTTAACAAAACCTAAAAGCTAAAGATGTAAAATGTCATAATTAAAAATGATCGCACAATAACTACTAGACCGTTTTAAATAAATTAGATGCTTTATTATTGAACGGAATTATTTTTTAACAAAAATCGAGAGTCTAGTCGAAATATTACCTATTATCTCTATGAAAACAGTCAAAATATTTTACTATTTATCATTCCCAATTTTAGTCTCGTTACCCTATTACATTAACAATCTTGAAAAATATGGTTCCAAGATGCTCCTATACTAATATACAATATATTGTTATTTACAAGCAAACTACCAAAAAATCATAAAACTATATATATTACATATAAAACCACATAGGCCTAAGTTCAGCATATTTTTGTCAACGTCGCGGCTAGGACAACAAAGCCAGAACGTAAAAAATCAGTCAACTGAAACTATTAGAACCAAAATAGTAACTAAAAGTACACGACTGAAACACTCAATAGTAAATAGTGACAAAATCAATCGGACCGAAAATGGCGTCCGAGACAGTCGATATTAAAAAATAGTCAATTACTAAACAGTCGATAGTTCCCTACAGTATTATTTTTGTTATCTTATAAAGAGACAAAATAGGTACATTCATTTATCAGGTATATATGAGAAAGCTTTGAATTCACAAAAATATCTTCAAACTCAATTTACAAAGTATCTTTAAAATCCGCTGATTAGCATGCCACAATTCTCCGAGCATTTACGGTGTATTTAATAAATTAAACTGTTCATACCGTCAAGCCAAACCGGAAAAGCTGAAATGAATAAATGGAGCGCCCGCGAACTATGAACGTGAATAATTTGCCGGCCTTCTTTTGGATATTTTCGTGGATTAAGTTACGGAAGTCGAACGCTGATCCGAAATATTTTTATTAAGAATGCCGAGGTCTAAAAATCGAGTAGTCGAAGCAACAGGAATAAATGCTTTTCTGGAGGTTCTCGAGGGTCTGATTTATCGGTATATTTTTAACGGTTTAACGGTATACGGAATGTACTAATTTAAATGTTTTATGGCTCCATAGATAGCGGTTTAAGATATACGGATGGTAGGATGGGAGAGAATAATGTTCGTATACTAGACGTTCAAATGGTATTGAAAATATTCCCACATATCATTATCGAGTATCGAAACTGAATTGCGCAAAAGTAATAATACCCCCAAAATATATACTTCAAATTATTGTTGTATGTTATATTACTTTATAACGAAAACAAAACAACAACAATTTTGACATTCTAAAACAACTAAAAAGGCTTTTACAGACGGATTATGGTAAATAATGTAATAACAATACAGTCCTAGGTTTCTGGTACTACTATGGTGAGACTGCTTCTACAGTAATATAATCCTGTTACATAAACTACAGTGTAAAGATTATTGTCTAAATTTTTAAAACTGAATTAAATGAAGGACAGAGCTAAAACCATGAACTACCATTTTGGTAATGTCAATGCTTAATGGATTCAACTATCATGCTGTATTTTAACTATTAATAACATTAAAGCTATATTTCTATTCTTGCAAGTACTTCTATAAATAATTTTGAAATTTGAATCTTAAGGATCCAAAGTTATATAGACTTAAAACTAAAGACTTATCAGAGGAGGTTTTACCTCGTTCATCATAAACTAAAGATATTTAATCATACCAATTTTACTTGTCTTTCCTCATTCACCTTCTGGTAATATTTAAGTTTTTCTTATTTTGATTTCTTATATCTACACTTACCTTACAAGATGAAATATTATTTTGAGTGACTAATAGATAGATATTAAAATATTATAAGCTCGCTAGAATTATACAAATAATGTTCATGATGCATGTAAATCTATAAATATTTCCTTAATTTTATATTTATTGATTCTTTATTGATAATTCTTATTCGATATTGATAAGTTTAAATAAGATCAAAATGACCACGATTGCCAAATCTCACTTAAATACATATTTCTATGTAATAGATGCTAATATCTATGCCCAAGAGTGATGTTATTTATTATGGATTTCCTTATTTTTAATACCTCATCAAAATAATATCAGGTGATTCCCTGTATTTTCAAAATTCAAAAAAATTTAGAAGAGCCATATCGATCAGCAAGGTGTAGTGTATAGCGATCTGTTAAAACCGAATGAAGCTGGTATTACAGGTGCCGATTAACTTCATAGAGTCCAGTCTATGCTGAGGAAAGTGCCGCTGACCAAATCATCATTACCACTGCGGTGTGGGTGCTAGTCATAGAGAAATAAATATTTGACTTCATAGGAAATTTTGGCGAAATGTTTCGCGACGTCCAACGTGTAGATGTCGCTACCTTTAACACATTAATTGTTTTATTCGCTCTGCTAAGAGCCGCGACGGGATTTGATTGGTTCATTTCGTTCTATATATATAAAATATCTATATAAAATAAACAAACATTTTGCACGCCATTTTCAATGTGCCCTATATAGAGAACAGTGTGGTTAGCTTTTTATAACGTTGTGTGCCCGGATGCACAGATAGTGAAGAAATGCATCATCCTTTTCCGTTAAAAAAGCGATAGTTAAGAAATGAATAAAAAACATTAAAAATCCTAAATATTTTTGTGATACATTGAAACTTTCCTTTAAGTACTCATGAACAATTTAGTGATGGTGAAAATAATACCGCGAGCCCAGAATATGTACAAATGGAAGTGGATACAAATCAAAATTATATAGAAGGTCAATTGAAGGAGTCAGTCACATTTCTGTTCATAATTGTTACCATTAATTTCTAAACTGCCTTATTATATTTGTAGTGCCTATTTCCATCGTTCCAGGCTCACAACCAGGGTGTTCGAAGCAAGTGTCATCAACATTTGAACAAACTCCAAAAGATAATGGTAAAGTTTGTATTCATTCAGCCAGTATCCCAATTTCTGCTCATTCTTATTGTTAATTACTTGACTATAATGTTCCTATAAGAGCAAACAAAGTTTTACGTTGTACCGTAGTGTACATCTCAGGTTATTTAGTAAAACTTAAAAAAAAACAAATTAAGTGTGATTTTTGTTTACGCACAATTATGAATAAATCAGCAGACCCACAAATTGAGACTGATTTTATAGAGGCAAGACAATATCTCGTGCCCCATACTCTAACAAAATTGTTGTAGTAAGCTGTCAGTAGGTCTTTGAGCTATGTCTTATTTTATTCAGCGATTTTGCCACGTCGATAATATAACAAAAATTTTGCATTTAATTTCGCTCTAGTCATTTACCGCATTCCCTTAAATATTTACTATTACTGTCGCTTTAGTGCCGCACTATCTTCTTTTGCCATTAAATGACAAAAAGTTAAAGATCTCCGTCTTTAAGTTATCAAACCGAAAATAATGTTGCATGTTGAGAAGGTCAATTATGCATCGGAAAAAATTATAAACTTTCTCGTGTCGTATTCGTAAAATTACAAGGACCTGTTTGTCTGATCAAGTCTCCAGCTGGCGTAGCTAACATGCAACGCGGTACCAAAAACGAAAAAGAACAAAAAAAGAAAGAAGCAGCACACCAGCTGCCGAGCGAAAAGGGTCTTGTACCTCTATTTTTCACTGACTTATATTGGGATTAAAGAGCCGCAGGAAAAAATCGCTGATTACGAGACAAAGCTCATTGCGAAACTTCGTACCGGATGGTACTGCTCTACAGGAAGTACTGTATGGGAGAAAAGCAAAAGAATACAATCTGGTTGTTTTTATATACTTCGTTATTGTAATTATGGGCATAGCTGTTTATTTTTTGTTAGCGTATTAAACGATGTTGTTTACTCACAATAAGAGGATGTCAATGGATTATTTTTGGAAAGTTCATATTATATAGTTAAAGTTAGGCTATATAAGAGATACTTCTAATTATATTAATTTTAAGGCACTGGCTTTGCTTGAATGAAATATCATCGTTGAATTTAAAACATGATACTTTTCTCAAGCAATTTGTGTAAGTTTTACTATTTTATTTAATTAAAATTATAATACTACATAAAGTATATATTGTAGTATATAATTGTTGGATACTTACTAATAATATCATCATATATGAGTATTAGTTTGAACTTTTTAAGAGCAATGCTTTTGACGGAAAAAGGTCAATTAATTAAGTAAGAAAAATCTATCAGTTAAACAGAAACATTGAATTGTTAATTGAATAAACAAAACCATCAAAGGAGACGGCTTCTCAATAATGTGTCTAAGTCCAACATGGATAGCGATCGCTATTTAAACTTCTTGAAGCAAAATCATCCATTAAAATATTCACTGATATGCCTAAACCGACTCTATATATCATAATATACAATATAGCATAATATACCAACTGTAGAACTGGGGTTCAACGATTTAAAAATGATCAACCTGGAGGACCAGACAAATATGAGAAAAGGGTGAAAATACAGATCGAGCTCTCAAGGAAGTTTCAGTAAACTTAGCAATTGATGTATCAACTGTTTCAACATCGCGATTTCAATGAGTATCGAGCAAAAAAAGGAGAGTGTCGATAGTTATAGGCAAAGGCAGAATATTACTGGCCATATAGTATTGCTATGCATTTCATGTGATGAGATCCTCAAGGTGTTGTTTGTTACGAGGTGCTAAAACCGAATGAAATTGTTATTGTTACGGTAGCTGTCTGCTGATGTCAAGTAATAATAAAGCGAGTGACGTAAGGTTTTAAAAAGGACCAGCAATAGCGAGTAACAGAGGCTATGTTATTTTCTTGCATGATATGGGTCGGCTACACGTTGCAGTACCAGATATTAACACCTTCTGCTAGTCACTAGTTCGAATCGAGGCAGCATGGCATGGAAATTAAATCGCTACCGACATAACATTGTTTTTTTATTAAGGCATCGCCAAAAATGTTTTATTAATATTTTAGGTTAATATTTGTACTAATTTTGCTGTAACAATTGATTTAATATCATTAATTGTTCATAAAATATTATGGCTGAATAATCCTACCAAGTATCAAGCATACGTGTTAGTGATTGAATATTTTGCCTTGTCGAATTAACATTATTAAATATTAGAATGCATGATCATTAGAGTTTTTTCTTTAAATACATCATATAAATAGAGCGACTATTTCAGTCGCGAGCTTAGATTTTTACATTTTTAGCGGCTCATTTTTTATTATTTCTTTATTATATATTAGTACTATGCAATTATATACTTAATTTTATATATATATATATATATATATATATATATATATATATATATATATATATATATATATATATATATATATATTTTAAAGTCTCCTTGCTACCAACGATGATTTATCTGGACTGGACCTACTGATTAACGTAGGCTATTAACCACGGTCCTCGGCATTAAGCCTACCGACTGACCAGTGACCAACTTAGAAATCATCACAGAAGACATCAGACATGTCTTACCCAGCCTGGTTACTGGCGTGACTGGGATGGTTATTCCTTGTCGGATTTGCACTCTTGCCTAAGACAATCACTAATTTTAAACAATCACGAACATACATTTACGACCATGCCCCAGTAGGATTCGAACCTGCGACTATCGCAACAGTAGTAGAACCGTCCTGTCGCCTTTACCACTGCACCAACCAAGCCGGCATATTTTTAGTTTAGTGTCGAAATAGTAAAATATAACGTATCAACAAAGCTACATTTTTAATAATATTAATCAGTTGTGTTTTTGGTTTGGGGTCTATTATCGAATATTTATTGTCGAAAGCTTGCAGAACATTTCTTTCATATTTCATGTTTCGTTTTAGTTTATAATTTTATACTTAATTTACTATTTCTCATGTTATTTGATTTTCTCATTAACATGTTTTGCATTATGGATAAAATCACTAAAACAATCGAGCACTTGTTCGGTTGCTTTAGTGATTTGAAAAAAGCGAAAGCTTGTTCTTTTTTATCAAACCTTCTCAGTGATTTTAGCAGCAGCATTATGATTTCTATCAAAGTATGCTTAACGGTTGGATTGTCCAAAACAGAACAGAATTATTGACGTAATTTGTAAATTTTGAAATGTATTGGTTATGCTCAACACAAACGATTTTTGTCTCCAGTATATAATCAAATAAGACATTACAAAGTTGTTTATATTTCTGATGTCATCGTTGGGTGCATTTGGGCCAGAATTGCCCCACACGTGAGAAATCCACCCACAGTTGTCCATGTGAGAACCACGGATTCTCCAAATTTAGTCCACATACGTGTAATGTTTTTTGCTTTGGGTCTCGTTAATGGTTAAATCATTTAGATGTGCGACAATAATACATCTTCAGTTTGCCTTGTTCGCCATCTTTACAGTTATAACAGACATGCCCGTTTATTATTAAAACGTGCGACGTTTATTATTAAACCTTGAAAATCAAGTTACTTATTAGGTTTTTCTATTTCGTCACGTATTATATTTTGAATTCTGTACTTGTGAATAATATTGTTATCGCTGATTTTTTTCTGAGTTTAGTGAACTAGTGGTGATTTTTTTAAATTCAGAATGATATTGTGAAGAACTATATAAATTATTTAAATATTTTATTTTATATAATGCTATGCATTGTGTGCATTAGTTAACTTCCTAAAGTTTTTTATGTTCTTATAATTTTGTAAATCATTCAGCGGACGTTTTGTATACTTACACGGATAAGTTATTTGAGATTGATTCTTCGGTTCTTGAATTGATATAAATATTTGAAAAAAATGTTTTCTTTATAATGCTTTGACTTATTATTACCTATTTCATTTCGATTTTTACGTTCTAAATGTTTTGTTCCACCATAAGTTTCTCGCATTTGTTGAAAATGGATGACGAAATAATTATTGAACCTTATTTAATACATGCTGATATAAAATGATGCGTTGCATCTCACCAAAATTTTATTGTTTCATATCAATTGACTGTTACATATAATGTTTTCCCATTTCATTTCTCTATTTCTGGATCAACTGCATTTTATTACGAATAGGAACTGCTATATATTTACACAAAATTTTTCGTAGTTAGTGTTGAAACATATATTGTGTAGACAGTTTCATCACAATGAAATAAATGGTTTAAGAAGGTTTTAAGAAGCCATAGAAGAAGGAGATACAAACAAACATTAATTTTTGATATATTAGATATACATTTTAAGATCTATTTAGACTTTCAAATTACTCATTTATTTTAATTCGTTATGTTTTATAATGACCTTATTAAATATATAATCTGATATTTAACATTCATATTATTATAGCAGAAAGTATTATCGATCAATATTTATAAAAATAGCAGTAAATGGTTAGTCGAACGCCGTGAGAACGAACTAATATTTTTAGACTAAATCAAATTTTAACGATATTCAAATTTAAATGTTACCGATGGCTCCGTTAAAAGCTAAAGTCTAAAATATCGTGTCAGGTAAAGTACAGTTAAAAGACGTGAATAATTTTTGGTAAAAATACCGATTCGTACGGCCACGTACAGGTACGTCAAGAGCATTTTTCTCTTTTTCGTTGGCGTTGGAGTTATATCCTCGAATGTAGTTCCACGATACTGACAAGCTGTTAAATCAAGAAATATGATGTACGGAACGCGCCATACATAAAAATGTCTTTGGGGAACGCGGAGGTAGCAATAGAAAATTTTTCTCGGATATTTTTACAGGCTGTTCGAAATTTTTAGCAGGTCTGTTCATAGGTCAGGACATATGTCGGGCTTATTATTCCATTGGCTTAGTGCTATCAATACCTGAGATTAATATTGAACAAGTATTATACACACCGATCGTAAAATTTTAAAATACGGTTCTTAAGGGTACATGCGAGGTTGGCTATTTGTATTTTGAGCTTTGGCAATACTAATTATTGTTGCTGGACATATGGAAATCATGGTATTGAATGTACCAGAAGTGCCTCTTGAAACATAACGAAGGAAGAGACAACGAAGAATCGTTTTCGTAATGCAAATGCGAAGTCCCACACTAATTCACTGGCCAAAAGGTCGAATTAAAAGGTCATCCACCCTAGAGCCAGGATTTGGCACCCAATGACCTTTTTATGGTCGCATATCAGGAAAAGCAACTCACAAATTTAAACAATAAATAACAATAAAATAATATTCGTTAATAAATTAAATTAATTAAATATATTATTGCATATTGATGCATATAATTAGGCTCAAAATATAAATAGAAACCCTCGTACACTTTTAGCATAAAAAATAGTAGCACCAACACCATTATCCCAGTGAAGTTTCTTTGATGAATTTTATATTTGGGGCTTCTGAGTGAACTACAGCGATAGATCGATCAGTTCAGATTTGCTCAGAAACTATTGCGAATAAGCAAGAAATTGAAATTTGAGGGGATGAAAATTTGTTAGTAAGTTTTTGTTTCTATTGTATATTGGTTTTTAATTAATTACTGGACTCTAGTGTGTTGCCAGCTGATTTCCTAAATGTATTCTTTTGGCGTCTTAATTTGTCAATCCTGTTAATCAATTACCATAACAAGGTCCCCAATCTAAACATCGCAAACTTGGCATCATTAACAGGTCAATTCAAAAGTCCCCTGTCTGACACTTAGATGGCGCTACTAGAAAAATATATAATAGCGATATATATAATAATAATAAATCCATATGTTTTTTAGTTAGCACTAACCCTCAAAATATGCGAGTATAAATTTAACAGCTGTCGGATCATTAGTTCGTATATTAAAGCATTTTGAGTGAAGCAACTTTTGTTATTGTGGAAAAAATTAATAAAAAGGAATTTCGCGTGTTAATAAAATATTGCTTTTTGAAGTAAAAATACAGTTGAAGCAAAAATTTGGCTTGATGCCGAGTTTACGAACACTGCCCCAGGAAAATCAACTATCCAAAATATTAAAAAAATCCACAAAATGATTTTGATTGACCGTAAATTGAAATTGAATGAAACAGGCACTCTAAAGATATTAACTGAACGTATACATAATATCATTCAGGAATATTTGGGTATGAGAAAACTCAATGAGAACATTCCCGGCGAATGAAGATGTGAACGCAAACATTAGTAGACATGTTTTAGGTAGTTTCCTTAGTTGAAAAATTTAAGCAGGGAATCCTAGACTCTGTCCCAGATAACAATAATCTAATCATTTCCAAAATGCATAATAATGCTTCCAGGTCATTAAAATCCAGAAAAGCATGATCCAACATTTATTTATTTAGATATTTGTCAATTTATATACAAACAAATTCAGCTGAAATAATTATCACAAAGGAGAGATTAAACCAACCTTCATCAGCAAATTAAATTTCTATAACTATCTACGCTATTAATCAATTTAAGACTGCGTTGAGTAAACATATACAACATAAAAAATAATTTTCATTAAAATTAGATCTTAGATCTTAGTCTACTTAGATCTTAATACAATTAATAATATCATTACTTGCTTTAGAAAATTGCACCAGTCTCTATAATATGTTATGCAGATATTTTATTATCTAAAGACTTATTTATACAGTTTTCAGTATTAAATAGAAAATTCTATTCCAGCAAATTAATTAATAATATTAAATAAAATACACATCAGTAAACTAAGAAAACTGTTTTCTCACGTCTCTTACTTTATACATATTTAATTTTTTACAGCTATAAATCAACACATAAAGAACGACAGCGAGTTATTTAATTAGAAAAGAAAATGTTAAATCTTTTTATCAATTATTACGTTGACGATCATAATAAGACCTGATTCATGATGTGACATGAGCCAAAGTGTCAACCCAATTACAGTGGTAATCGCATCGTAGTAAGTAATTTGATATTTCTTTTTTATTTTAGAACATGCTTAATTTTGATATAATATGTAATATAAATTAGAATTTAATTCGATAGTGTATTGACGTGATCTTATAATTAATCTATTCTACACTTGTAAATTATAATGAAAATTAGAACTTACTTAGTAAAAAACTTACCGTTAAAGTTAATTTGTCTATTAGATTTTTATGATGTATAGAAATTAATTAATATTAATTAATTAATAATTAAGATTTATTGGGCAAAATCTTAGCTTAACCTCATTGCAGTTTCATTGCTTGCATTTCAAACAAAAGAAAAGTTTGCTGTGGATTGTTATGAGTATCGATAAAGGTGGATCTACTATGGCAATCTCATAAAAGTCATGGTTTGGTCCAAGAGATATATACACATCAACATCGGAAGGAAATATCTTGTTGTGCGTATAGCGGGGTAAGCTAGGGGTAAAATATTACGAGTTACTAAAACCAAATGAAACCGTTACCGCCGCTGTCTCCCAACGACAATTGTAGAAGCTAAATGATATGTTTTGCCAAAAAGACTAATAATAATTATATTGTGAATATAATGAATGTGCATGAATGTGCAGCTTGAATGGGCTCTGCCACAACCACAACCAGCGTACCCACGAGATATAACACCTTCTGATTATTATTTATACAGATCGATGCAGCTGGGCTTAATAAAATAGTTTGATGATTGGATGGTTGTCAAAGCAACATCGACAAGATATTAAGAAGTTGTCAGAAATACTTCATGGAATGTATTCATGATGGATAAGAGGCTTTCTAGATTTGTAGAGGCCTCTGGTTTGACCAATACTCCAGTAATATATCCAGGCAAAAATTTTGCTTTGAGAGCAAAGAGCACAAACTTTACCTTTGATTAATAAAAGCTAACTCAAACTTAAATATATTAAACTAGCTGACTCAGCAGACTTCGTACTGCCTCAATCGATAAATAAAAGACCTAATAATCCGTAATTAATTTAAAAATGCTCGGTATAAATGAAATTTTATTATTATTTTCTATTAATTATACATACTTAAAAACAGAGTTTTCCTGAAATACTGACTATTTATAAGGTTTCACTTAGATATTTACAGACACACACAGTTATGATACAGTTTGTTAATCAATTTAAAGCTTTCTGATGAACTATATTTTTTGTTTTGTTTTGTGGTGCGTAAATAACAAAGATGACGGTTTTCCGACGCGCGAACACGCGACGTATAATTGTCCATGCGCGAAAAAAGGAAACTCCAAGTTGATTCAGCAAACTTCCCACGGCTGGCCTTGAAACTTATTTATAGTCACCGCAACGGCCAGATGTACTGGAAATTGGAAACGTTTAAAATCTAATGGTAAATCCGTTGGAATCATCGGTATACACGGGATCAAGACATCCTTTCCTTTGTATTTTCCCTTTATGATTGTTGCCTCAATGACGTTATTCATCATCTTTTTTTCACAGCCAGTCTTGTTCCATTGCACAGTCGAAGTTGATTAATGTTAGGCAGCATGATGACAACTAATACTACTTTTAACTTCAAATTGTGAGGTGGTAATCCAGGCAACTCCAGTGAATTTAAAAACTCCGTGGGATAGTTGACTATTTCATCCTGGTTCATAACGGTGTCGACTGATTTGAAGGAAACTAACTGTCCCGGAAGATAATTCTGAATGGTCGATTTGAGATCCTCGACTTTTTTCCTCCTGACCATTGTCTAAATGGACTGCCAAATGGACTACTGTGGGATATCTTTCATGTATCGCAAATGAAAAGGTACGCCAAATTGCTTCATTGCTACTTATTTAGCGACCCTACTTACTACGGATCGCCTATTGTCCGCAACTGATCGCCGACGATACGGTGGGTATCCATCGTTTCCCGTTATGGCAATCAGGTCTCTTCGGTATCGCTTGGAACACTTGCCGTCAACCATACAGGGTGAATTGTAGTTGAAAAGTCCGGTAGGTCCATATATCATGTGTTTGGTAACTACTGCATGCAATTTTCGGTCAATTGTGGGAAAGTGGGCATGAAATTGTCCTGTATGATATGTGTTGCGCCAAATGATGTCATCTAGAAACAGCTGTTATATTTCTGAATGTTGGACAATAAGTGTTTAGAATCATTTCCAAACCCAGAAATTAAGAGCGTAAAGGATCTGGTGGTGGGGCCAATTTGTGGCAATTTTACTTTGCCTCCAGCACAACATAATCCAGTAGATTCACCACTGTATTTTAACGCCTTGCAATATTTGCAAATTATTGTCATTTCCCCAATTGTTACCGATTTGTCGGCACAATAATCTATTGCCGCATCATAATGGAATGCAGCTCGTTTCAGGATCACAGGAGCACTGTGTCTGCGGAATCGCTCAATTTTATTATTTCGCGCTCGTTGTTACTGTGTTTGATGTCCTCGAACTTGCTGCACTAGCACAAGCCTATCCACTTCATTACCACTCTCTAAATAACGCAATTCTAACATAGCAGTACGACTATTTCCTTGATCTGTCTCTCTCTGGTTATCAGTGCGGTTAGCACTTGAGGTAGCTTTTCGCACATTTGATTGACTGCGACGACCTAAGACAGGTCGTGTTCTCCTCGGAATCGTAAATTGTACTTAATCAAAGTGAGAAAAGTTCTCGCGCACTTAGCAGTAAAGTGCCACTATGACAAAAAATCAACAAAAAAAGAGCACATAATTTGAAATGTCACTATCAGAAAGGATCACCGAAGTTAAAAAAGTTCTCGAGCACGTAGATTGTCGGATTCGATCCTCGACATCACAAAAAAAGAAAATTGTTATTTTAGTTTAATTTCGAACAGTTTCATATTTATTCACCTTTTAAAGCTTTTCTTGACTCCCACAAATAATTCAAGACCAAACTTATCCAAATCGGTCCAGCCGTTCTCGAGTTTTAGCGATACTAACGAACAACGATTAATTTTTGTATATATAAATTACTGGGAACAATAATATAAAATAATAAACTTATTATTATCACATAACAAAAATATCTGACGCATAACTTCAACTCAAACATACTATATACGAATTATATATTATAAAGCTAAGGAATACGACAACTATTTAATACTAACCTAACTCCATGAAAACAAGATTCCATATAAGAACTTACTAACGGAAGAATGTTTACTTCTCACAGACTTTGTTCGTAAGGCAGGCTTTCTGGCTTCGAACTATGACAGTCTAGATTGTATTTTCAGATTGTATTTCCAGATTGTATTGTCGATACATATTTCAGATTGTTTTCTATGACTTTCATCCATGCCTTTTTTCGAAGCTGTTTCCATAAGTGCCAACTTAGAAAAGCAAAAGCGTTTTCAGCTTGACCGATTCGACCTATTAATTCAGCAGTATATGTCATTATTTTTGCCTGATTTGTGATTTCGACCACATGAAGTCCTGAAGTCACTCTATCTGGATTATGTGGAGATAAACTAGCAGATATTCTGTCAGTTGTAAATACTACAAATTCATATATGCGGCCACCGACACCTTTTTGTAAATATTATTATATTATTATATCACTTACAATATTTTTATTTGAACAATAAGAAAAATGTTTCCTCTCGCCGTTCTAAACGCACAACTGTTGTAATTTTGGGGTGCCAATATTCCCACTATAAATGAAATTGATGATACTGGATTTTAAAACTTTTTAAAATGTAACTTTATATTCTACACCTACCTATGTTTTTACATATTTTAAAACCGTTACAGTACAAAAAAACGATACAAACAATTTAATTATTATTCATATAGAAATATTATTGCAGTACAAGGTCTAAATATATTTTTTTTACTCTTTCACTCAATCAACTCAAAATTAACACATCGCCATTAGAAAACGAAGAGAATGGAGTTTATTATGTGTAATATAGTGTGTCCATAAATGTGCACATGCGCCAAATCCGAAATCGTTTTCTACATACCGTATGCTATCAAAATTATGTTAGCATCAAATTTACAATTGCTATTTAATATTTACATCATACTCAAAATGAACCCAAATTATTTTGCCGCGGGATAAATATAATTTTAATTAATATGGTGCAGTCTAAAAAGACGACCTGTGTAGGCATACCTATCAAATAGTTCAATCTTGTTTACTATATTGGTTTCACGAAGTAATATAGCGCCAAACCACGTTAGTGCATAATAATTAATAATTATTATGTTGGGAAACTCAATTAACGTGAGGCATGACCAGTTAACAGTTGCTAATGGTGCTTTTATTAATTATGTTTCAGATATAATGTTCCTTTAATATAGGTTAGAAAAACTAGGGATGAAATTTATTCCGATTTATAAATACAAGTAATTTAATGGGTTCGTAAATTATGTATTTGTTGTACGAATTCGGAGATTAACTGAATATTTATTCAAATAATATTCTACATTTCTCAATTCCCAAATTGTTGGGTATGGAGGTTGATAAATTTAATATATGTTTTAGAAATATTTAGTTTGTTGGAATTACTAATAACAGTTTAGTCTAATATCTCCAGCTGCACATTTTTGGTAAAAAACTTTGATAAAAAGCTTTGTTTAAAAACTTTTATAGCTCGCGCGTCAGTCACTACATTTCTAATCGTTTAAATCAATATTCTAATAATTTCTAATAATTTTCTAATATTTCTAATTGTTCTCACTTTCTATAACTTCCTTCTTATTACCTTTAATCTGCTTATTTTCGTTAAAAGTAATATCAGCTGGAGTACAACATCCAAAGACGCACTAACAAGGATATACAAGGATATCCGCATTCGATGGCAATTTTCTATTTACATTTAACAGGACATCGTCATATTCACCATTGGTACAAAAAGTTTGTTCATACGTTTTTGAATCATTCCTTAATTAAGAGCAATCCAGGCCATATGGCGTATACATTTCTTCAGTAAGCTTAAGAGCTTTTCATGATTCAGGATTCATTGATAGAACAGATGAAAGTAGAAATTATTTCGGTGGTATCATTTAGTGAGTCCCATTATAGCCTGGCCCATTGGTTGGAACGGAGCCACGTTTGGTGGTAGTAAATGACAAAAATAGAGCCATTCTCCCTCCTCAGTTCTACAGCAGGCTACTATGCGCAACCCTTATATTAAAAGGTTCTGTTCTCTTAGAAAATATTTTCCTTAAATATGAAATATATGAGTATTTTGAAATTATGAATAGAATGTTTGTTATTGCAAAACCGTCGTTATAGTTTAGAGACAAAGTGTTTGTGGAATCACTTCAGGAATAAACTGGTTGTCAACCAAGTGTTTCTTTAAATAATTATATTTTATTAACAAGAATATTACAGATTTTTAAACGAGCGCGGATGTTTTTGCTCCTCTTATTATCACTGGCTTTATTTTGTGTGAAATATTAGCATTAGAATAAGCTATAAACGCTATTAATTGTTCCTCGAGATTTCTACCCGGAACAGATTTTTTAAACTATGCTAAATATGTTTTTTTCTAGTAACATTTTACCAGTAAAGTCTATTATGTTACCCCGCTAACTGTTTTCATCAAATTTTCTTTGAATGGTTTTATTAATTCTGATTGTTCTAAATAATAGGGATTTGTATACACATTAAACAAAATAAATCTGACCTAATCTGAAATGTTATCAATAGCGTTATTTACGTAGATATTACGTTAATTCGGTTTTAGAAATATTTTTTACATAAATTAGAGTCTCCTTTTACCAACTAGAGGTTAATCTAGACTGGGCCTACAGTTTAACGTGGGCTCCAAACCACGGTTATCGGCATTAAGCCTACCGACTGGCAAGTGACTAACTTTAGAAATCAACCCAGAAGACATCCCGTCTTACCCAGCCTGGTTACTGGAGTGACTGGGATCATTTTCCTTGTCGGATTTTACACTATTGCCTAAGACAATCACAAATATTCAACAATCACAAAAATAAATTTACGACCATTCCCCAGCAGGATTCGAACCCACGGCCATCGCAACAGTAGGAGGAGTGTCCTGTCGCCTTTACCACTGCGCCACAAAGCTGGCTTAGAAATAATTAAAGGTTCCTAAAATAGTAAATACGTAATTATAATGATCTTATTGCTGTGAATAAATTACCTATGGTCAAAGTATACTGGTTGCTTCTTCCCTTGGAATATATTAGCACATTTTTCTGCGTGAAACGAAACAAGTTGTTAGTTGGTAGGTGTTTATACCGATGTATATGTACATCAGGAACCCTGACACACAACTACGCAGATTCGGACATTTTTAACGAGCTTTTTTTATTTAAAATTTCATTACTTCAAATGTAAACTTCGCTTATATATCGATTTTTTTGCAGAAACAGCTTAATAACCACAAAATTTTCTTGAATGACCATAAATTGAAATTGAATGAAACAGCAGACACTCCAAAGATATCAACTGAACGTGTACATCATATCATTCACGAATATTTGGGTATGAGAAAGCTCTGTGCCAAGTGGGTGCCGCACGAGCTCACTTTTGACCAAAAACAAGGACGAGTTGATGATTCGGAGCAGTATTTGAAGATAATCAAGCGTAATAAACCCGAGTTCTTGCATCGATATGTGACAATGATGTGATGAAACATGGCTCCATCATTTCACTCCGAAGTTCAATTGACAGTTATCCGAGTGGATTGCACAAGATGAACCCGCTCTAAAGCATAGGAAAACGCAAGAGTGGGCTGGCAAGGTTATGGCGTCTGTATTTTGGGATTCGCATGGAATAATTTTCATTAGCTACCTTGAAAAAGGAAGGACCATCAAGAGCAACTATTACATAGCGTTATTGGACCGCTTGAAGGACGAAATCGCCGAAAAATGGCCGACAATTGAAGAAAAAGAAAGTCTGCTTCACTAAGACAATGCACCGTGCCACAAGTTTCTGAAAACGATGGAAAGAATCCATGAATTGGGCTTCGAATTGCTTCCTCATCTACCGTATTCTCCAGATCTGGTCCCCAGAGGCTATTTCCTGTTCTCAGATCTCAAAAGAATGCTCGCTTGGATGAAATGTTCGTTAAATGAACTACGATCGCCGAAACTGAGGCCTATTTTGAAGCAAAGGTCAAATCTTACTACAAGAATGATGTCGAAAAGTTGAAGGGTCGCTACAATCAGTATATCACCCTTGAAGGGAATTATGTTGAATAAAAATACTAATTTTCTCAAAAAACTAGGTAGGCCGGGGACTTTTCAATTGACTTGTTATAATATAGATGTAGAAGATACGGAGTTTTTCGGCCCATTTAATTTCAGTATAAAATACTAGAACATGTTAATTACACATTATGTACTGATTTGGTGAAATTCTAAGGTTTTTTTTATTAAGGTTATATTTAATATATCGAGATTAAATAACAAATTCTATCAACGTTAATATTAGAGCTCTTTACATCAGTAGCATGGAATCGACTCAATGGCCTATTTAATCCAGCTACCGTTCTAGATTCGTTACGGCAGACCCGCAAATTTGCATGCCCCGAGCAGACGAACTTACGTGACTTTCTCAATACCATCATAGAACGGATCCGCCACCGTTTTGTTGTCGGGATACAGTGAACTACCTTAAGGTCATATATGAAACTATTATACCGAGTCCATTATCTACCGGTTAATTGCGATAGAAATTACACGGTGTGATTTCTTCGGGGGCGATTTTTTGTTTTGATTATGCGCTCCACACCGCGGTAATGACGAGGATGAAATGGGAATGCTCGGATGGTGGTGGCTTCGAGCACTTCGTAATGAACTTGCGGGACGATCTACGACTACTTGCGTCATGTAATTTGTCATAGAACATTTTCTGGTGAGGTAATCTGATGAATATGTTAGTTATATTGAAATTTGCATCTGTTCTTCATTTTCTTATCGGGCTCTTGGCTATTAATTAATTGTCTAATCAACAACACCCATTTGCTGTTCAGTTGCAAATTATTGGCACATACAATTAGATTATTAATTGGTGTGATACATACCAATATATTTACAGATATGAGATGTTGAATGTGATGTTGTGATGAAATGAATTCAAGTGAATATATTTATATATACATTTATAATATTATTTTTATTTAAAGCTAAAATTTATTTTGTAGACTTCGTTTAGATTCACAAGTTTGTTGGATATACTCCATGGTTTATACTAATTCAAAGGACCTTTGTCCACCGCAGGATCCATTTTCGTCAAGTAATTGTAGTATTTTAACGTAGTTATGTGTACGATATCATCACAGAGCATTTCGAAAACCGTTTAATTTATTCGCTAGCTGTTGGTACCCTTAGACCTCTCTTTGTGGATGCTCTCATTTGTAATGTAAGCAAAACTCTTTCTCTTGGTGGGATTGAATCATATTGGTATAGAATTTCTTTGAGAAATCCTATAGTTGCACACCGTAAGCCCACACTTGCTTCAAAATAGTTATATGTAATAATAATTTGTTTTAAAGTCATAATTCGGATTACCTAAGCAACCACCACTATTTTTGGAGCATTATTAAGTCCCGCTCGGTCCTTTTTATCATGCTCTTTCCGCTTGAACTTGGTATTTACTGTCATACCCAAGTATTTAGCTGTGTTCGCCTACAGAGCTATTCTGAAACCAAATATTGCTGACAGATAAACTGTTTATATGTGAAATCCACATGCGTCGACTCCTTAGTATTCAATATCATCTTTAATTAATTAGTCAATCCACTAATTATATTGACAGCTATTTGGACTGGTAGTAAGTAATGCAACTCTGTCAATTTGGCTGCTGATACTCCTTCATATTGAGGGATATTACCGATATAGGGTAAATATAACATTGGCCTATGGACACTATTATGTGGTACACTTGCACATCTTATTTTAAAGTGTAGCTGGTAATTTATTTGATCTAATATCCAAGGTGACCGTTCTGGACTTTATCAAGGTACAATATCGCGACTAGAAATATGCTGAAGAAAAATTTTATATCTGAACACCACGTACCTAATTAATTATGGAGCGTTTACTTTTTAGCCAAATTGATGAGCCGGGATGACTAATTGTTCTTCAATAATTGGTTTAAAACATTTTAAAAATAACATATTATGACGATGATATGATATTTTACCGTTGTGCAATTAATCTGGCTTAGAAATCATATATATTATACCCTTTTTCATGGCTGTTTAAACTTGACCACTTACTAGATCATGTCCTGCAGCCTTTTAAATTTATTTGGTGCTATAACTATATCTTCATTTCTGTTTAGAGTAGGTGGAATGAGATTTCGCTTCATGTTCTTTTTTGTCAACTTTTAATAACGATATTGTCTACCAAATATTATTTTAATATAAATAGAAGCCTTATATTGTAAACATTTCACTCATCACATTTTATAGCAGGCACAGATTTTTTTGGGATGACCAGTGCTGTATTGATTAGACGATGTCCTCCTTTCTGAATAAATAACTAAGGTCGTCACACATCTGGTTAGCTATCAGTGGCAACGAAATTACTTGATAACCTTCTGAACTGCAACATGTCTACCTAAATTTTAGAGCAAGAAGTAAGATAACTTCGGATAAGTTTTGGTAGTCATACATGCTAAATTGTGATGCGTTTGCTCGAACCTAAATAAATTATGTGGAGGAATTATATGTTAAATTATTTATTTGTTACATTGTTACTAATTATTGCCGACTAACTTATCATTTGTGTTTAGAATAATTTAAATTTAATTATATATCTGGGAAGACCCATCGAACCTACCTTAGTTTCTAGTAATAATGGTTTTGTATTAAATACTCCTCACTACACTGCACTACACAATATCAAATAGTTTGATTTTGTGTCTGTGTTCTTTTATAGTGTTATTGTAGAATTGTAATACTTCGATATTGATATGAGATTGAAATCTCTTCTTATGTGTACATGCGATTATCTTGATTTCCTTAGTAACGTTCAGTATATGAAGGTATTGATGTAAATAATCAGTCCTGTAATATCTGGGAGCATTTACAATACTTTTCAGGACTCTACTCTGAAAAAATTGTATTGTATTTATAATATTTTTCATGAAACTTTTGCATCAAGATTTATTCCAAGATTCATAGCGTTGTTGCTATATAGAATGATGGTATGATATATTGGTATTGGTGATTTAGCGGTCTGATTATACGTCAAATGCGCATGCACAGATTACTTTCATTTATTATTAATTTCCTAGTTTGGGTGTAGTTATTTTTGTTGTCAGTTGCTTGTTATAATTTTCGCATGGCTTCTTAGCTACTGTCTCCAACAGTAATAATTGTAGTGTCATCAACAAATATTGCCATAGTGATATTTTTAACTTATGGTATATCACATGTGTAGAGTAGGTAAAGAATTGACTCGAATAGCTCCTCATGATATATCTGCTTTAGCTTCTTTTATTGTCTAGTAAGCTTCCACTTATATAACTTCCAAACATTTTGGCTGTAGTATAATGCTTTAATAGTGCAGTTTGTTGTTTCGGTAACATTTTATGTAGCATGAATACAGCCGTCATGCCATATCTTATCAAAGCTTTGTACCATATTTAAGAATACAGCTAAACATACTTTTTTACTATCCCCTGATCAATTAGTGAATGGTTCTTAATACACCCAAACTGGTGTGTAAGTATCAGGTGTTTCCCTCTATAATGAGATTTATTATTAACAACAAGAATTTTTCAAACACCTTATATATTACTGGTAGCAGTGACATAGATCTATAATCTTTAATGAAGGTGATTTTTAAGGTTTTGGGATCATACTCAATTCAGCCAACTTCCTAATATCTGGAACATGTTTTGTAGTCGAAATGCTTCTTGGTAGTTATTGCAATTGTTCTGTTATTAAGTCATAACCTAGTAATTTCTTTGGATTAATGTCAACTTCAAGAACTTTGTTTACATCTCTCAGCGTGACTAATTGAATTCTCAAATTTTCATGTTTAATGTCTTGCTAGTTATATTAAATATCACTTTCATTGGATTTACAGGTCGTTCTAAATTTTCAGAAAACTCTTTTAATTTTAGTTAACCTACACAATTTCCATGTAGGTCTCTTATAAACGGAATGTGATCGTTTTAGGTACCACGATAGTTAAACTATGATTAAATGTAGAATGCTTGTCAATTCAACATCAGCGTATCATCTTTTCCTCAAAAATTATTTCATTCCAATAAACTGAATGATATTAGTACAATAATGGACTTGCAATTTCCTCGGAATCTAATAACCTGCACCAGCTATGAAATGTAATACCTGCTACTTCTTACGACGGTATGAACTATTCTGGTGATCCAATCTTATTTTAATGGAAACAAGGACGTATTATATATATAAAGTATAAAAATAAGCATGCGTAGATCTAAATTAGATCTATTTGTAATGTCTAATTTAATGTAAATATGTAACAACAATTTCGGACGAAAATTCTCAATAGACTGCTGTAGAAATATATTTGGATTTAAATATATTTAATGTGTTAAATGTTACATTTCCCTAAGTTTTATTATCAAATATAAGATTACACAGTGCTATTAAAAATAAATAGAATAAACAAATTCGAAGAACTATTCTATTAGGTCTATAATCCTTCATAAATGAATCATGAATAACTTCAAATAGCTTATGGCACTCAAATAATATTACTGAACAATTTAATTCAGCAGAAGGAAATCACAATAAACTACTATACCCTTTTTACATCCTACTGTTTTTTGATAGCAGTGTTAAAACTAATACTTACAAAAAGGTTTCACAAAACTTTATTTATATCCATTAGTTGCAACATTTCTGCATTGTTAGAGGAATTACTAATCTTTAACAAATTTATTACGCTGGAAAAATACAGCTTTTGAAAATATTCTGTAGACAAACTTGATTTCCTCGGAAGTTTTACTCTGGAGACATTCGCTAAATGTTAACTATTTAAGAAAAAATTAATAGAGAAATGTTATAAATTTGTCAAGGTCCAATCATATATATATATAATATTATGGTATGCAATGTAAAGGTTTTTAAACATCAAAACAAAAACAAATGTTATTCAATGCAAATATGCGCAAGTATCATTCTAGTTCAAATCAGTTTTGTATTGTAACTTATATAATTATTTATTAATTATCCATTAACTAAAATGCATTGAAGAGGAAACACATTTAATACAATACCCGTATGATAATTAGAAAATATAAAGATAGAGTAAGTTTAAATTGTATTTCAATCAAAAGGACGTTGGATACTAATATATAGTCAATTCAAAGTTTTTTTAGTAATGCGTCGTGAATATTTGGAAACATTACAATGTTGCCGCATCAACTCTGAGTTTACAACTACAGTTAAATTATACAACCACAATAATTTATAGGTAAGAGTTAAAAACCTCTTATCACTATAGCTTTCAAGAATTTTGCATACTTCTGACAGCTGGTCGCCGTCCGGTTGCCAGGTATAGGCTAAATTATTCAAAATATTAGTTTTAATTATTACAGGTTATAAACCGGCAAACATTTAACCCTTTATTTTAATAAATTTTAAGTCGCTCTGTAAAATATCAAATTACTTTGTGTGAAAATGCAGAAAACAATAGATATTCGGGATCACTAATTGATTGCGGCTTTAATAAGTTATTTTGGAAAGGAACGAGATAACGGAGAGGTAATTATTGCTGATATTAAATAATATAAGTCCCTACAATTTTATTGAAAATGTTTTTTTAGCGAGTTGCTGCCGTGCTAAATATTACTGTGGGAACTGTGAATAACATCGCTTACAAAATGAAGAATAATACTTTAGATTCACCCCAGAAAACCCGTCTACATACAAAGTGGGTCGTAGTATCTTGACCATCTTGATATTGGCTCTATTCAAGACCAAATATACGAAATTTATATGAACAGTAAATACACAAACTATTTCATCGATATAAACATATTTTACAGAAAATTGTCTCTCTGGAAAGTATACATAAAAGAATTAGGGAGACGCACCTTTTTGAGGGATATAAGACCTTTCATACACTCTTACAAAACAAAGGATTTAAATGGTGTAAAGATAACCCTTGGAGAAGTTTAATGAAACTTCCAGACATTACCTTAAAAATAATTCTATTAAAGGTTTAGGGTAAAATGATGTGGCTCGGTGAATGGAGGTAAAACGAAATGAAACAGTGGTGTTTACATAATGTGACCGTTATTTATTGGCAGTATAAAAAAATGTGAAAATTCAAATAATAAAACGGGTGGCAGCGGAGTTACCTGAAGACGAAGCTTGGGCAGTCGATGGTGGCACGTCTTAACGAAACGAGGGTTGAGCACTGAATGACCGAAATACCCTTCAATACTATCCCAGATAAACGTCTCGGGGTTGCCGCCAGCTATTCGTTGTCGGGTTCCAGTTGGCACCCCGCCCGTGTTCAACATCTGGGATTATATTTCTGGGTATTTTGTAGACTGTTATTCCACGATGTAAAATTCGACATGCTCAAGGTCGCTACAAAGGCATAAAATAATATAACAAACTTGAATATTTCAAAATGGTTCATTGTGGCACTCTTGGCAAGACAGTAACAAAAAAGTGTAAAAACAATAAAAATTAATGGAAAAAGGTAAAAGTTACAATAGCATTCAATTGGATTTTGTTGGTTATTATGTTTGTTAACAGTTAATTGCAGATATATTGCTGATTGAAGAGGATATTCCATCAAAAACGGTTTGGATATGTGGAAGGAAGAGAATAGACTCATCAGATCAATAGTAAACCTTCGGTTTGGACGAACTCGGTAAGATATACTAAGGAAGTAATTGATAAATGGTAGAATCGTGAACAGGTCTTAGACAGATTAGAAATTAACAGTTTAGTGATTGAATTGGACAGTGAGTCGTAAAGTGAAAGTGACTGAAATAAACTTTCAGGATATGTGATAATGCTGTGCAATGCTGGAAGTTCCTGAGACAGAGTGATGAGAGTGGAAACAACTAAAGGTATGCACATAACTAATTGAATATAACTATAGAAAATATTATTGTAGGACGTGAAAAATTTGTGTGCACAGATTTGATTAAAATTGTTCAAAATTAAACATAAGCATTAGGTTAGAATGTATGAGGAGAGAATAAATACTAACTGTTTTGTAAATATGGTAAATGAATTAGACGTAATTCAGTGATTAATTTTATCAAGAATGATGTTCACAGGTAGTAGCAGAAGAAATAAAAATACAGTGATGCAAGATGAGTTGCCAAGTAAACACACCATCGAAGGAAACAAAATATGCTCTCGAATGTAAGTAAAATACGTTTATCAGATATACAATTATTAATTAGGTGGATTAGGCCTCCAGGGGATAATACTGCATAAGAAAACTTGCCTAGAAACTCTACGACATGGATAGTGTGGAAAAGAGTTCAATGTAAACAAAACAAATCTAACCTACATACTATTATATCTGTGTTCTTAATTGTAGTTTGAAGTCCTTCGATAATATATGTATTAGATGTACTATAATGTTAAAATAAATTATATTTGGTAACATTTTTGTTCAATTATTTTATTTAGATTAAAATTTTCTTGTATGTCACAGCCAAACTGAACTAAAACATAGAGTTGATGCGGCAACATGGTAATGTTTCGACGTCACAAATATCCACGACGCATTACTAAAAAAAACTTTGAATACACTATACACATATTATTTACATATTTATACACACACAATTTGTTTTTTTTATATTTGACAGGTACACACGAAAACATATATTTAATTTATATTAATTTTAAACTTTTGCAGGTAATACTAGCAACCTTTCTTAAGATATTCGTATATTTCAATCTTATTGTTTTATATTAGTTAAAAAATTAACTATATAATTATATTAGTTAAAAATTAAATGTCAACGGTGTCATATATAGAACTTGACAGCTTATGGCTATGATATTCTACAATCGGTTATGTTATAATATATAAGACATCCTTTGAGATTATCGGTTAGAAAATTAGTTTCACAATAAGGGCCTTTAATGGGTTTATTTCTTTAATAAGTTACCGTTCAACATGTATTAAACAACATATTTACAATTAAGTTCCCTATAGTATTTCGAGATTTAATTATTCGCTGATTCAGTACTCAATATGCTATAAAAGTGTTTGCATATATTCTATTCGAACGATTCTTAAATTTATTGTTATTTTTGTTTACATTTTTGAATTATTGAAATTTAAAAAACGTATTTATTAATAAATAAATGAATCATTATCATACATTCAATAAAATTGTGCCTTTTAAATTGTTTACTAATTTTGGCAAATATTTACTGCAAAGAATGTATAAAACAACATCTTGGCCAGTGAATTGACTCAGAATTAATTTAAAAAGCACCAGTTCATAATTCAGAATTTACAAAATTCATAAATATTTTTATCCTCACTTTATTATGTTTACACATAATGTATTCAAGATTCAGAAATAAATAATTAAGTATGGTAATAATATTTACAAAATTATAATGCTTTGAGAAAAACATTATCGGATGTTCTCAATAGTTGATCTTAAAGTACAATTTTTCTAATGATTATTATTTAGTGAAGCCATAATATAAAGTCTTTGAGTTCGAATTTACTGTTGTTAGATTTTAACGAAAAAAATTTATTTAATATAAAATATTTCCTTATGTTTTATATAATATGTTACATATTTAGTACACAACAGTTACATTATATTACATTATATAATAGTTGTTATTTTATATATTGTCTGATTATTGTTATTTCTCTTATTATCAGTTACTGTATCTTATTTTTTAAGTTTTTTATAATCGGTTAGCAAAGCATAAGAACTCATTAGTTTCATCATAGTATGTAATTTTTCATAACTAACTAACACTAAAAGTCAGAATAAATATAATGAACATAAAAAATAATCATAAGTTAATTGCAAAAAATTTGGATTACTTCTACAAATACTTAATACAAATAATATTAAAAATTGGTAGCAAACAATAATTGAAACTTTTATAAAACAATAATCCTAGTAAAACTTTTTGGTACTTATTGGAGTTTGATTATTTTTGGGTCCTTAAAAAATATGATAAGGATATAATGATACTAACCCAATATATTTAAAATATGTTATGCATTTTGTGCTTTTAAGATTTTTTTTAAGATTCATATTTGAATATATTTGTACATGTTGGTGTTTCATAAAATAATTGAATTCGGTTTCTAAATTAGGTTTCTAAAAATTATACACCTAAAATTATGAAAATAAAGTATGAATTAATTATAAAACATATTTTATAAAGATTTTATGCTTCTATTAATTTGCTAAACATCGAAACGTGTGTGTGTGTGTAGAAAACAGTACAAAGAAACTGTTTTATAACATCCTACTAAATTCTTATCATACCCACAACATAATTAAATTTCAATCTAAAGCATGTCAATTAAACATAATTAACCTATATACACTTCTAAATATTCATGTATATTTTATATTGTCTTTCTTTATTATATTTTGACGCCAAGTATTTTACAGCTGTTTTGAAAAAATTTGTTATCTTGTTAATTAAGTTATTAAATTTCTAGATGGCATAAAAAATAAATTATCTCTTTTATTGTTTCTCGTAAAATTATCTACAAATTAGTATTTTCAAACTGCAAAGCAACTGAACATTCTATAATAGGCCACTCAATGTTTGATTACCGAATTTAATTAATTTATATGTATAAATTTTGGATTTACGGCCAGTTTAAAATAATATTGTGGAGACCGCTATAACTAGCTTTAATAAATTATCAAATAAATTATGTGATTTATTTGTGAGAATATATTGTCAATGTGTTTCACAATAGGAGAAAAAACAAATATTATTGTAAATAAAGGTTTAGATATGGACAAAGATTACTTTGCAAAAGTTATAATGTAAACTAACAAAGCCCAGGACCGTACTATTATTATAAATAATTGTGATGAATTCTATAAAAGGAGAGATACCGAATTCTTGAAAATATAATATGCTACTTTTTTAATATTGTTTCTATTTATTTTTGATATACTATATTATATCTGGGTACAGCATGTATTAATGAAATAGTTAATTCGAATTGAAAAATTTACGGCGTGAAATATTTTTTTTAATTGTGACAATTTTTATATGTACGGTGGTACAAGTGACTGTTTATTACATTTAAATGCACACAAAATGTATGAAGAAAGTTGCAAGAAGTCAGCATGTTAAAGCACGTTATGCTGATGCTTATGAAGTAGTGAAAGGTGGTACGAATGGTGTGAATCGCATAACATAAGAAAAAGGGATAAGGCCAAGAAGAGGGAAATACTGATGGAAATATCAGCATAACGATGTTTTAATAGGAATTTTAAAGGAAACTTTAAAAATACCTGGCACGTTGTGCTGAATATGAACTTTACGACATATATAATGTTGATAAAAGAGCTGATCATCAATACAACGAAACGGTGTTGGTGGCAACAAGGGGTTAGCAAAATTCGCTATCAATTAATGAATGGTGTCCAGAACAATTGACTACGCCTCCCAAACGTAATGAAGTAAGAATTCAACCTTCTACATCTCAGTGGATTATTTTACTTGATTTTTCACAATCAAGGGTCTTGAACCAAAAAGTCTACTATTTGCACAGATGTGCCTGAAAACTGGGCCAATAGGCAAGAAGATGAAGAGAAATTAAGACAATTCAACGCTAAGCAGATAAAGAAAGCTTTCATTAAAACAAAAACAAAAAAGGCAAAGAGAGGGGCTAGTAAACGATAAGGGGAAGGGTAAAGAAAAAGGTCAGTTTTGTCAGAATATACACAAAGTTGAGGACTCTGGTTTTATGAAAAGTACGCAGGCGGTGGGCAACATTACATATGCCACAACTGTAATTAATCTGAATGGATTGTAACACATAAAGATATTTTAACAATGCTTATATTTAGTTTTGATCACAAAATACTTAGACTGCTTCTTAGACCTGCTCCAATCATCACAGAATTCTGTGAGGAATTCGTACACCATACTTAACATATTCTATGACATTATAAGTAAAATTTGTTGATCTAAAATGCATGCTGATGCAGTTAAAGACATTCAAACCTAAATTGGCACAACACTTCCCATTCTACCCTACCAAGAATTTCCGCTAATTCTACTTGACGGATTGGACATATAAAGCTGGACATCTTAGAATTTGTTTGGTGTAGGCTACCATGGTTATGCTCTTATTTGAGTAACTCCAAAGGAGAGTATCACATATTCATACAGATAAAATCATTTGTTCATTATATTTTAAACAGGTTGCCTTCAGTACCTTCCTATACTTCAATAACATAAGTAATATAATTACAAAATTTCATTACGATCTTTTTATGCTACTCTATAATTGTTTACAAAATCGATATTTTGATCGTATATCAGTATTTTTTGTTTTGGAAAGTGCCTCGCTCTTCATGTACTATACGTATCGGTGCAATCAAGATAAATTATAGTAAACAAATTTAATTTCAGAGTGAGGCAACTGGGAATTTTTTTTTGTCTGGCCGTCGATTCTGATTTTACCTGATCGGTTGTTCAAGTTGCCTCTTATGTCCGTTAAAATAAAACACTTTTCAAATAAATTAAAGTAAAGAAGACGAAGAGGCGATGAAGTGATAACAGTTTCACGGATGCTGAAAGCCACTATAGGTATAGTAAGATATAATTCAGGCAAGAGCATTTTAATTTAAGCTGAAAAGCAAACAAAGGTGCATTGAAAATACTCACTGAAAAAACAATAAACAATTTGAATTAAGAAATATCCATTGAAAATACCTTTACTTTACTTTGCTCAACCGTTTTCTGTTGGAAGGTGGAACACTTGGAAATCTACTCCACCATTCAGGCTATACCATGGAAGTTTAATACAAATAATATAATTCAAGATTTGATCAAATGCAAACTGGCAAACGGATGTACAATCGATAACCATAAATAATTTTGCTGCAGGGTTTAGCTGTTTGTTCAGGAGGAATATATTATATAGTGCGAGTTATACGACTCTGGTTTCCCGGAAAAAATATGTTTTTAGTGTGGATGTAGTATTTGATGTAAGTGTGCTTATATTAAATTAGTATAATATTGGCAAGAGGCCAACTAATTCTGTTAAAATAATACGTTTTTTAATTAAATCTATTAAGTTTACAAGGTTTCAGTATATTATAGAACGTAGAATTATTCACTGATTGCTTATTACCACAGAAACCATAAATGGCAAACTTTATTAAAAATATATAGTTTTTTTATAATCTGCCATGGTCTTCTTAGAAACAAATGTTTAATTTTCATCAAAATGGCTCCTAAACTTGTTTATACACATAGTATTAATATGGTTACATCATTAAGCATAATTCAATAGGCCGCGAGATCGTTGATGAAATTCGAGATAAAAGCTTTCCAACCTTTCGAATTATTTTTAAAATTGAAGAGATGTTTTTAATTCAGCCACGCCGTGGTCACTATTAATTAATATAACGGGAAAAACAAAACCGAACGAGAAAGAAAAGCATAGCACAGGTGTTACTGTTATTCTCTCGTTATCGGTTTGTATACTCTACTCGAGTTTACGTATTTCCTCCACGATATGCAAATCGAATAGTTGGCATTGTTTAATCGTGTTCAGCTGTTCCAAGAGAATACTCTAAGGAAATAAGTTTGTCATTTTTCATTAATATTTATTTGATCATAATTATATTTCCTGTTTACTCAGATATTTAAATATTACTAGGTGATATAGTATTATTTTATTTCAAATAACCGTTAACAGATATATTTTAACTTTTAATTATTATAATTATAACTGAGAACATAATTTATTAAAAAATTGATCAATATAGAATTTTAACAAATATCCAAGATTGCTTCCAAGTTCCCGGCCTGACACATAGATGGCGCTACTAGAACTAAATCCATATATTTTTTAGTTATCCCTAACCCTTAAACATTCGTCTATAAATTAGATAGCTGTCGGATCATTAGTTTGTGAATAAAAGCATTTTGAGTGAAGCAACTTCTACTATTCTAAAAAAAATGGATCAAAAAGAATTTCGCGTTTTGACAAAATATTGCTTTTTGAAGGGAAAAAACACAGTAGAAGCAAAAATTTGGCCTTGTGCCAAGTTTCCGGACACTGCCCCAGGAAAATCAACCATCAAGGATTGATATGCTAAGTTCAGACGTGGTGAAATGAGTGGTGGCCCACAGCGCCTATTGCCTGTTCTCAGATCTGTGGACGCCCAAAAGAGGTTGTTACCGACAAAAACATTACAAAAATCCACAAAATGATTTTGAATGACCGTACATTGAAATCTAATGGAATAGCGGACACTCTAAAGATATCAACTGAATGTGTATCTCATATAATTCACGAATATTTGGGTATGATAAAGCTCTGTTTAAAATGGGTGCCGCACGAGTTCACTTTTGACGAAAAATAACGACGAGTTGATGATTCGGAGCAGTGTTTGAAGATGATCAAGCGGAATAAACCCGAGTCTTGTGCCAATATGTGACAATGGATGAAACATGGCTCCATCGTTTCATCCCGAAGTCTAATCGACAGTCATACGAGAAGACTGCACACGAAGAACCCGCTCCAAAGCGTGGGAAAACGCAGCAGTCGGATGGCAAGGTTATGGCGTCTGTATTTGGGATGCGCATCGAATAATTTTCATTTACTACCTCCAAAAAGGAAGGACCATCAACAGCGACTATTATATAGCGTTATTGGAAGGTAGAAAGTGGTGGTTTGAAGGATGAAATCACCGAAAAACGACCGCATTTGAAGAAAAAGAAAGTGCTGCTTCACCAAAACAATGCACCGTATCACAAGTCAGTGAACACGATGGCAAATATCCAGGAATTGGGCTTCGAATTGCTTCCTCATCCACCGTATTCTTCAGATCTGGCCCCCAACGACTATCTCCAGATATCAGATCTCAAAATAATTCTCGTTGAGAAGAAATTTTTGTCCAATGAAGAGGTGATCGCCGAAATTGAGGTTTTAGTTTTTTGCTAGTTTGGAGCAAAAGACAAACAGTACTACAAAAATGATATCCAAAAGTAGGAAGGTCGCTATAATCAGTGTATCACCCTTGAAGGGAATTATGTTGAATAAAAAAAAACTCGTTTTGTCAAAAAAATGTGTTTTACTATAGTAGGCCGTAGTTTTAGAGGATAGAGGATAAATGAAAAATGAAATATTAATGTTACTGAACATTATAATGAAATCACTGAACATTATAATAAAAGTATCATAAGTAAGATTATTTTCAGAACTGTAACAATTATGTTATAAAGCATCAAATGTACATATGTATCAGTTATAAACATAAATATGGAATTTCAAATGAAGTAATACATGTATATTAAATATTAAAACAATTGTATACGTGTATATTAAATGTATATTATAACAAAATTAAAACAACATGGTACTTTATTTTTTACAATATGGAAATTATATTAAAGTAATGTATTTATAATCGTTAAACGAACTATTGACTATTCAAAACTCAGATCTATAAATTAAATAACTAAAATGATTGATAAAAGGTTTAAAGAATAAATTGTCCCATGTCTGTTTATAAAAACTATAAATAAACTAGGCTGATTTGGTAAAAGTATAACTACTTTACCTAAATTTTTAAATAACATTGCATCATTCTTTACTTATTTATTTCACTATTTAATATTTAAAACATTAGCTATCATATTTTATTATTACATATTTTCCTGTCGGTAAATTGTGTTGCTCCTGTCTGGAAGCTTACCATTTCAGATAGCTTATTTTTTCATCTTAATTTGTCTACTATGGCATTAATACTGCTTAATGCTGTTCACCTACTGCTTTCCAGTTGCCTGGTGTCCTACATATTGACTAACAATTCACTAATAAATGAGGAATTCAAATTCTACAAGCTATTTTATAATTTATGATTTTCTTTACAACATAATTTTATATCTTGATGCACAAATTAATATATTTATTACCTTCCATAGTTTATTACTGCTGCTAATATTTGGTTAATGCTTTGTTACGAAATGTATTTACCAATAAGACCTGGAATGGATTATAAGTTAATAGCTATAAAATTTACAAAAAGTTCTTAATAAATTTTACAATTATCTTTAATATAATGATATACTATGTCACTGGAATCATATGAATTACTACAAATTCTTAAGCAAAAACAATTTTTTTTAGCTGTTCTTAGTTCAACAGACACCAGATTGATTAATTAAAAGGCTGCTTGAGAAAATTTGAATACCTTGTAAATATAGAGTACATATGATTCTGTTATTGTAGAATTTTGTTAATCTAAAATTTCAATTGACCTGATACATAGACCGCGCTAATAGAATTAAATCAATATATTTTCTGGTTAGCCCTAATCCTCAAAAGATGCGTGTATAAATTTGACAGCTGTCGGATCATTAGTTTGTGAAATATAGCATATTGAGTGAAGCAACTTTTGCTATTGTGGAAAAAATGTATAAAAAGGAATTTCGCGTGTTGATAAAATATTGTTTTTTGAATAGAAAAAATAGATAGTTGAAGTAAAAACTTGGCTTGATGGCGAACTTTCAGACAATGTCCCAGGAAAATCAACCATCAAGGATCAGTATGATACGTTTAGACTTGATCAAATGAGAACCGAAGACAATGCACCGTGTCACAAGTCAGTGAAAGCGATGGCAAAAATCCATCCATCCGCCGTATTCTTCAGATCTGGCCCCCAGCGACTATTGCCTGTTCTCAGATCTCAAAAGAATGTTCGCTGGGAAGAAATTTTCCTCGAATGAAGAGGTGCTTACCGAAACTGAGGCCTATTTTGATGCAAAGGACAAATCGTACTACAAAAATGGTATCGAAAAGTTGGAAGATCGCTATAATCAGTGTATCAATCTTGAAGTGAATTATATTGAATAAAAAAACTAATTTTGTTAAAAAAATGTGTTTTACTATGGCAAGCCGGACACTTTTCAAATAATCTGTATTAAGATGAAATTTTCGCATATGTCATGTTTTTTTTTTCACAGCTGAATATACCCTTCAATAAAACTTACACATTAATTTCTTGTTCCTACAGATAAGGTAAAATTAAACTTTACACGAGAAACGTTTTAATAGTTCCATAAATACGGGAATAACCACAAGAATTACTAAATCTAAAAAAACACTGCTTAAAATTAAATAAAACCATTTAATAATGTCCTAACTTACTCAATTTCGGTTTTAATATCGTTTCAAGTAGAAAACGTAAGGATTTGTATTCCGATATAAAATTGAATTGAATGAGAATAGAGACTAAAATATTTGTTTATATATTTTTTGACACTCATTCCTGCTTGCTTGATTGAGGCGCATTTCGGCGCGTTTTTTCGCTTTTACTTATTTGTAGAGCATATTACACAAATGTTTTCGGCCGAAAAATTCTTCCTCGGTAACGCTTCAACCGTACCAAATTTCATGACTCTCGGTGCTTCCGTTTCCTTTGAAAAGGGACGTAAAATTTTTGGTAAGCCCCTCAATACATAGAAGATTATTTAACAAGTACACAAGTGGCAGCTTGCTATCTTATGGATTTTCTACCTCTATTCTATATTTTTGCAACCAATTTATTTCTGTCTTGTCTGATCAATTAAATTTGCTTTGCAAAATGTTCGATCTAGCGATGAACTATTTTTTATATTAGGTGCTCTCTTGTATGTTAATTATTATATCATTTTTGAAAAGTATTTACTGAGAAAAATTGGTACAAATGAATCTTTTTCTTCAAATATTTCCAATCTTTTTGAACACCTAATAGGGTGACACTCTGTCGAAAGACAGATGTTATTTAAATTTAAGCAGTTTTGTTACTTTATTAATATTTATATTATTCATTATTTACTTTCTCTTATTTAGTATTTTTTATTATTAAACAATTATGATAAGTTTGGAAAGAAAACTATTAAGGATAGTATGGTCTCGTAAAGTTATATCATAGTTTTTTTGCATGAAAAACAAATTAATGTTTCTTTATCGGAATATATATACAGATTTGAACGGAAAACTGGACATACATAAAAATTTAATTTCAACATAGATGAACAAAATTCGAGAATAACACAAGCCGCCAGATTTCTTTGCTTGCAATATATTTAGAATTTAGGATTTAGAAAACGAAAACTATAAATTTAATTAAAAAAAATATTTATCTGGTCTACTTTTAGATATTTCACTCGTAAGACCATCCAAAAGAAATGGTCCCTCAAATCACTGTGCAATCCATAGTCAGTGCAGTATTGGTTGTATAATGTAACCTATACTTGCAAAAAAA
The DNA here is from genome assembly GCF_030347505.1 of Rhynchophorus ferrugineus. Taxonomy (NCBI): domain Eukaryota; kingdom Metazoa; phylum Arthropoda; class Insecta; order Coleoptera; family Curculionidae; genus Rhynchophorus; species Rhynchophorus ferrugineus. The sequence continues at coordinate 53,310,109 of NW_027472580.1, forward strand.
ATATAAAATTTATGGGTGAAAACGCGAAATATTAATGTTAGATATCGATGGTCAAAATATATGCAAGCAAACATTTATTTGTTATACAGAACCAAAATTATTAATATAAAAATGTAGCGACCTTGAGGCATGTCGAATTTTACATCGTGGAATAAGTGTCTACAAAATACCCAGAAATATAATCCCAGATGTTGAACACAGGCCGGGTGCTAGCGCCAACTAGAACACGATAACGAATAGCTGGCAACCCCGAGACGTTTATCTGGGAGATTATTGAAGAGTACTTTCGATAGACGATAGTAAAAAACCTCTCAATCCATGCCTATACAAGTTTCTATTAGCTAGGACTGGACATGCGCACTTGTTCTAATATAACCTGACAGTTTTCGCAACTTACGTCCTTTTCTACCATACCTTCCGTACCACAGTCTTAGTTGTGGTTAGGTGTCATTTTTAGGTTAATTTTGCATTTAAATTTTATTGAGGTAATATAATTATTTCATAGGCAAAATTAGCGACAGATAATGTGAAAATAAGTGTATAAAGTATGAATTATTAGTAAAATATTATCATTTTATAACACTAATTTTGTCGATTGTTATGGATATATTTTTTATGTTAAATAATATGGAAACAGAACTTATTTGAGGATTATAGTAAAGGTAAGAATGAAATATGGTCATGTTTGTATACGTTTTCTGTTTATTTGTTATTATACTTATATCTTTCTAATTTTACAGTTATTTTAGAACATATTTCGAATCAATACAAATATAGCAATAGAATCTTTGAACAATGTGTTAAAAACAAATATACTAAGAAGGAATGCTAAGAGTCAGTTGAAAAACAATTAGATTCGTCAGATGATCTGGTAGATTTGATAATTTGGAAAAGCATTTTGAACATTGAAAGATCAAACGCTAGTGTCTATCAGGAATGTATAATTATTAATACATACAGTCCAACAAAATTCAGGCAAATTTGAAGTCAAATATTACAACAAAATATACAATACAAATATCAATCAAATCTGCGAGAATAGTTGAAAAAGTTTGTATTGTAGAGTGTATGAGATTTGTTGATATAGGTATGTATGTTGGTCAGAGTATATGATAAAGAATATCATGTGCAAACATATGTATTTGATGCATATGTATGAGAACTAATTATTTTGCAGATAATGTAGCTAATGCTCGGGAAGAGAAGACACTGATTAAATTTCAAGATAAGAAATTAGAAAAATCATATTAAAAAAACATACAGTGAAAAGCAGAAGCAAATAAGGAAAATGGCATCGATAACAGAATACACAATATATCTACAGATTCGAAATCAGTCAATCAAGAATCTGAAATCGAAATTGTTAATGACATAGAGATGGTCTTTAAGAGATTTTAATAAAAAAGCAATGTGAAACGAAAATGTAAGATAAGATATTTTGATTCAAATCTTTGTTTTAATATTTTATTTAAATAGTTTGTGAGTATGCCTCTAAATGTGCATTGTTTAGATTATATTTTTTTTATTTATTTTATTCCATTTATTGCAATAAAATTTGTTAAATGATGTAATATTTCGACATTATTTATATGCTCTGGGGAGTTATATAAACTGAAAGAAGTAAGCCAGAAAGAAGAAATAGCCAATAGAAACTTGTATGGGCATGGATGGAGATATTTTTTACTGTCGTCTACTTTGGATTATTCGGTAACCGACCATCGTTTGACGTGCCACCATCGACTGCCCAAGCCTCATCACCAGATAACACCGCTGCCAGCCTTTTTTATCACTTGTATTTTCCACATTTTTATACATCTTCAATAAAAAACGGTCACACAATGTAAATACCACTATAAAATATATAGACAGGTCACATAGACAGCTCTATGCTGGAAGGGCGATATAATATCATAATTACACTAAGAGGAGATGATGCATATCTAAACTGGTAAATCGCTCTTGCGATTTGTTCAATGTGAAAGGTACGCTGATAGCGTGCGTGTGTGCAGCTTAATAATTGTCTCGAGATGGCAATTATTGATACGTGCTCATTTGACTAAAGTTTTATCACTTCAACGAAATAAAGCAGCACCATTAATAAATATTATTTTCTACGCCGCGAAACAAGATTATCTGAAGAAAAATAACCAGTCTATCTAATTTAATCTACGTGATGGCAGAGGATAATTTGCTGCTTCAGCTAGATTCTTTAATAAGTTACAAATCTTTTTTAATCAACTTATTAATTTAATTTCAAGGCATCCATACTGCCTATTAAAATAATTGATGTAATATTTCTGTGTAAATAATTAAGAAACTGTATTCAATAACGTTTCGTAACTAAACGTTTCGAAATGTGTTTTGTCCTAAAAATTAACAAAAATATTTTATGGTAGATACAAAAATTAGAGGTTACAAACCAGTAAATGTTGCTTTCGGTCTCCTTACTTGTTTTGAGAAATCTCTATTTATCTAATAGTGTTAATATTTGTGATTGCTCTGATAGAAAGTACCAAAGCCATTAAGTAGTCCAAGTTATGAACTAAATGCGTCTTAAATCACTTCAGTGTTTAATCATTAAATTAATTAATTTTATTACCCATTAATTTACCCATACCAAGTTCATCAAACCCATTTAGCCTACTATGATGCTGATCCGTCATATCTCAATTATCGACATTGGTTTTAGTAACCTAAAAGTAGTAATTTTCAAGAAAGACCCTAAGGAAACAAAAAGTTATAAAACAACGAATTACAAGACTCAGGAACAACATAAAAAATAAGAAACAAAATAATGAATATAAAACAATTAACATGGAGATGAAGCAAGTGTTAACTACTAGTAGTTATATAGATGGAAAGAAGAGGAGATGCAATGATAGTTATATACAGACTCTCATGAAACATGAAAAAACTGTGTATGAAAAAAAGTATATATGTTGTACTAGTTAAAATATATAATTAATATAACTTCTTTGTAGCATCTGCAAACTTCTTAAAAGGTTAAAAGGTTTACTCTAAAGCTAACTAATTGTTTGTATTGCATTATCACGAAAGTTGAACAATTTGCAAGGAGGATTGCCAATTTAATTTAATAATTTAGGGAAAGGAATTATAATTTTAATTAGCCTGGTGTATATATTGTTTACAGAGTTAGTCATAACAGATTATAAACAAAAATTTCACTTAGTTCCATATAATCCTTATATCCTTAATTCCACGTAATCCTTATATCCATATAATTGTTGAGGTATATATATTTATGACTCCATGATTTCTAGAAGATTTAAAAATAATCCAACGGTCCTGCTTAACCAAGACAGATAAACAAGACAAATATTTATACCTCAACAATTATGGAATTAAGTGCATTTTTTGTCTATAATATGTTATGACTAACTCTGTAGATCCATATGAGATAAAGTTAAAAAACAATATATACACACCAGGCTAATCAAAAGAATAAATTGCTTTCTACTTTGTCTTATATCCCTTGTATATATATATATATATATATATATATATATATATATATATATATAATTTAAGATCTACATTTAATTATATATAATTATATAAAAATATATAAGATCTATATTATATTTAAGATCGTCTGCACTGTCAAAATCGTTCATTATATAATCTTACAATATTAGCAATTTTATACAACTGCCATATATATCTGCTTCATTAAAAAATGTACTATTTACTGTACCGTTTCTAATTTATTTCGAAATTACCTATATGATAATGTATACTGTTACCATTAAAGCTAATATTTCAGAAGACCAAGAAGAAAAGCTATGTCCTAAGTCCTGTGGCATTCACAGCAACATACTGGTTGACCCTTGAACTAAAACTAATTAAATTTTCTTATAGCATCAGCTAATTCTTTTAAAGGCTTTTCAAAGTCCACGTCGATAAAGATCAGTAAGTCCTTAACTGCTTCATGAAATATTTTAAATTTCTCTAGTATTTCTTTGAAAGACGTATTGTAATCTGTTTGTTCCATATACATTCTCAATGCAGAGCATTTGTCTATCACATATTTTATGCGAACAGTCGGATATATGTTTTTTAGACTATACGTGATGTGATTTATGACTTGCTTAATGTCTCTATAAATGCGTACGGAAGTTTCAATCAAATCGTCATCGTATTTAGTTGCTTCTGAATCTGGTATTTTAAATTTTGTTTCATTTTGGCGCAATCCATAGTCTTGCAATCTTACAGTCAACTTGGTTATTTTTCGAGTAGATAAGACTTCAGCTTCTATGTGAAGGATTCCGTCACAATCCAGTATATATGTTATTTTAATTTTAACGTCACCTGCTTTACGTTTTGGAATATTATTACAAGAAAATTTACCCAAGTAGTTATTATAAATTGTATTTTTTCGTTCACCTTCATAAATCTTAAAAGTCATCGAAGTTTGATCGTTATCTAATGTTGAGATTATTGTGTGTTTAATGACTGGTAATTTTGAACCTTTTTCAATTATAACACACATTAATCCCCTAGCTACAGATATTCCCAAAGTTAAGGGGGTTACTTCAGTTATTGTAATTATTTTTATTTCTTTACATTGATCAGTTAATAAAGCTGCATGATATGCTGCACCATGTGCGACCGCTTCATCAGGATGAAGATTGGTTTTTAATTTACTTGCTCCGAAATAATCACCTACAGTACGTCGTACTAGTGGCGTTCTCGTTACACCACCAATAAGCACCACAATGGTTATATCTTTTGGAAAAATATTAAGGCCCTTTAAGCATTTTTTTACTATATCCATGGACTTTCCCACTAATTCACTTATAATTTCTTCATAATCCTTACGTGTTATAAATAACTGAATTTCTTTGTAATTCCCATCACCACTTTGTATTTGAACTGTGTATTCATCTTGTACAGAAAGCTTCTCCTTAATCACCACACTTTTTTCTTGTAATAGTCTCATTAATTTTTGAGTTATAATTCGTTTTCCATACATCTTATTTAAAACATCCTTAAAGTAATTTACAAGTAATTTGTCCATGTCTCGCCCACCGAGGAAGCAATCGCCTTCCATATTCAATACGCTAAATTCTTTGTCCTTTACCTCAATAACGGAGGCATCAAAAGTGCCACCTCCAAAATCATAGACCAAAACTTTTCCGTTTATTTGTGGATTTTCCCGAAGGTAGTGCAGAGCGCCTGCAACGGGTTCAGTGATGAGTCTTAGTACCTTCAAACCAGCTAATTCCGCTGCTTTCATTGTAGCCTTCTTCTGAGCATTGCTAAAATAACCCGGTACAGAAATAACCGCTTCTTGAATATCCGCTCCTAGATATTCACTGGCTGATTTTTTCAAAAATTTCAATATTTCCGAGCTGACTTCTTCTGGTGTTTTTTTTATAAGCCTTCCGTTTTGTCTGAATTGGAAAACAACATCGTCGTCATCATTTGTGAGATTAAAATGATAATCTTCACTGTCTCTTATTAACTTAACGTATGGGTCGTCAGGTTTACGACCGATGATCCGCTTTGCGTCTGTAATGAAAAATAATAATCACAAAACGTTGAATGCTATGAGATTTATATGATATATGAAATGTATAAATTATAAAATGGGAAACGGTTTCAATTGCAAAAACTATTAGTTTACTTTAAAGAAACTGTTTTATTTTACGGAAAGAAGAGGCGACTTGTTGAACGACAATATAAGGCGACACTGAGAGCATAGAGTAAAGACCCAATAGGCTTCTGGAGAAATGATTTGCTACGTCCAATATCTAGAGTTATAATTCTAATAAATTCTTTAACCGATAAAAAGTCATATACTTCATTTATATGAGTCATATTCTTAAGATTATAGTTGTAACATTTATCATAAAAACTGTTAGACATTATACAACGAAAAGGTTTAAATTTATACTAAAAAAAATGTATATATGCATGTACATTTTTGACTCCATGATTTCTAATAGATTTAAAAAAACTCAAAATATCTTGGTTAAGTAACTTTCTGTACACCAGATTATACTTCTTAAATGTTTTATTGTTTAAAGTAAGGACATCTAAATTGAACGTCTCGAGATATTTTTCCAATATTTCCTATAATGTTAAATTTATGTGAATGAGGATTCTTATCTATTGAAAAACAGACAAACCCGTCTTACACGTTCATCATTCAGATGTTTTAAAACAGATGGAGGCGATAATTAGGGACCCACTCTCTAAGATATATAACTGTATTCTAATCTTAAATTATGAATTCCGTTTAGAAATGATTCTAATTCAAAATGCAGAAACGTTAAATATAACTAAACTCCATTAATATTTATTGTATAATAGTACCTTGCTAATAGACTGTAAAAAATCTTACTGGAGAGCCTCTATAATGTATATAGATAGGTACATACATATGTGTATAGTTTTTAGTAGAAAAAAGGTTGTTAGTAAAAGCGTGCAATAAAATATACAGAAGATTAAGCTAGAAAGAGTAATAACCCTTTTGAAGATGATATGGCAAATGCAACAAGGGGGATGAAGTATCTTTACTTAAAATTCTATTAAATATATAAAAATAAATAAATGTTAAAATGTATATAGGTAAAAAGGCATAAGGCCTTCAAGGGATACAACTACGTAAAAAACGCCCAGAGCTCTAAATAATGTGGAAAAAAAATAAAAATATAAAAAATCAAAATAAATAAGTAAGAAAAGTTCAACTAACCTGTCGTTATTTTAAATGTTAACAATCGATTTAAACATAAACTCAGGTGAAACATACATGGTCAGCAAAAATGAGTTTTGAGCTTAATTGGAACTCAAAATTAAGAACAACTCTGCAATGCGTGGATAATCGAGAAGTCTGTGCGGGAGAACCTTGACATAGTACAGGAAAATAGTTAAAAAAATAATGCACTTGAACGGCAATTGAGTAAGCAATGCAAGAGTTGGAAAAACAAAACAACAATCAATTATGAGGCCAATGATCCTATTGAGTTTATTAGTTTACGTCAGAAACAAGTTACCCGAAATGAATGAAGAAAAACTCTGACGAGGATTAGATTGGATAATGGTTAAAAATAAAATGTAGAAAGCAAATTATTCATCAGAATCATCACCGATGCAGTTAAAAATTAAACAAAATAAGGAATGGCAACGAAACGAATAATTGTTTCAAATGTCCAGACCACCTCCAATTGTCCACGAAAAGTAATGTTACTGATATTGACTTACTTTTCAAAACCAGGAGGAAGAATTATATAGTGTTCGAAGCAAAAATTCTGGATAATGAACAGATCAAAATAAATGCCGAATATTACAAAACGTTCACTAAAATAGCAGTATCTATAATGTTTTGAACAGCAATGGCACTCGAGCTCGAGATGGCAAAAGAGCTCCCATGACAGCCAAAATTATAAAATAATGGATGAATTAGTGCAAATCGAACTTAAATGTTGTACACATTTAATGCAGTATACATTCTGAAAAAGAGAGGAACAAAAATAATAACAAAGCCTCCGCCCTGTGTTTGCTTTCATATAATACGGATATAAAGGCCACTTATGGAACTGAGAGAATACTATGGTTTGAAGTCAAAACAAAACCACTTAAAATAACTAATATTGCAGTACAACACAGGTGACGCCAACTATATAGTTACATACAAAAACTGGGTAATCGACAACCGAGATGTCAAAAATGCTCAAGCAAACACCTGACTACAAGACTGCATGAAACCATAAGGAAAACATCCAAAATGTAAAACTGCAGTGAAAAATATCTGGCAAGTTACACAGAATTGTAGTCGCAAAAACGTTCCAAGGAGGAAGACATAAAATTAATCAAACTAAACCGCAAGAAAAACTTTATCGGAAAGAAGCAAGCAAAAAAATTATGAAAACGTTGTTAATGTAAATGTTACTGATTTTGACTTACTTTCCAAAACCAGGAGGAAGAATTATATAGTGTTCGAATCAAAAATTTTGGATAATGAACATATCAAAATAAAAGCCGCATATTGCAAAACGTTCACTAAAATAGCAGTATCTATAATGTTTAGAACAGCAATGGCACTCGAGCTCGAAATGGCAAAAGAGCTCCCAGGACAGACAAAATTACAAAATAATGGATGAATTAGTGCAAATCGAACTTAAATGTTGTACACATTTAATGCAGTATACATTCTGAAAAAGAGAGGAACAAAAATAATAACAAAGCCTCCGCCCTGTGTTTGCTTTCATATAATACGGATATAAAGGCCACTTATGGAACTGAGAGAATACTATGGTTTGAAGTCAAAACAAAACCACTTAAAACAGCTAATATTGCAGTACAACACAGGTGACGCCAACTATATAGTCACATACAAAAACTGTGTAACCGAGAACCGAAAAGTCAAAATGTTCAAGCAAACACCTGACTACAAGACTGCATGAAACCATAAGGAAAACATCCAAAATGTAAAACTGCAGTGAAAAATATCTGGCAAGTTACACAGAATTGTAGTCGCAAAAACGTTCCAAGGAGGAAGACATAAAATTAATCAAACTAAACCGCAAGAAAAACTTTATCGGAAAAAAGCAAGCAAAAAAATTATGAAAACGCTAGCTATGGCCAAAATATGTATAGCGCTGAACATAATAAAACAAAAAAACAGAAATAGTAACCAAAGAATTATTAATGACATTATTAGCAAAAATGCATAAACAAGAAGAAATTATTCTATCATTCTCTGAAAGGCTCCAAAAATTAAAATCTAGTAATAGGGCAGTGGCCTTAACTAACAGTAATTAGAATAAAATATATTAGAATTGTATTTTGGAACATTAATGGTATTCAAAAGCAGCTAACTGAACTACAGGCATTCTTGGAATTATAAAAAATAGATCATTTTCAAATATCTGAAACAACCTGACAAAGGATTCCATCATTGAATTTCAAAATTATTGTAAAAACTTATATAGTTGAAAGATATTTCCGAAAAGTTTTCCTACTTTACTTTAGAAAAAGGATTAGCCAATCTACTCATTGAAAATTGTGTAACGTTTTTTGTGATAAATGTTTAAGTGAACACACCAGTCACAGAATCGGTTTACAGATACAACAATAATACGTGAAAATATCGTGGTCTAAGACTGGATAAGTTTCATGAACTATTGAAATTTTGGTGAATTTAAATTATAAAAAAGATAGACTTACCGTATAAATAATTCGTGATACACCTAAAACTTTGATCGTAAGCAGTAGTCCCAACGCAGATATTTGAATTATGTTCATTATAAAAGATGCAAGATGGGGTTGTGCGATATCCTTCGTTGTTTGGTAGAACTTCTTTTTTAGTGTCTAAGAAAACTGCTGCAGCCGAAAATGATGTTCCCAAATCGATTCCAATAGCTGGTGCCCCGCTCATCTTCAGTTGTGTTTTGAACAAAATTTGGTACAATTTTTATATTATCACTAGCTAAATGTCTCTAGACGAGTGTTAAACTTGGCTGACTCTAGCTAAATGATGCAAAATTAAGAACGGCTTTTCAAAAATGCCTTATCGATTTCTTATATGACTAATGTTAACATATGTATAATCAGTTTGTATAAATATATACAGCAAATACTGTAGACAGCTGTTGACGCTAAATTTTATACATTATCAGTATGCAATAAACAATTATATATCTATATTATTCATACTTTGAATAATTTAGACATTTTAAGTATTAATATGGCTTTAAGTGTAGTTTGTTTTTATTGTTTTTCAAAGCACATTATTACCAACACTCACTAAATGTTTTTAAATTGCATTTGATTAAATGTAATTTCCATAACTTTCGCTAATAACCAAAGTTCTAAAAAGTGTATTACGTCAATATTACTACGTCACTGAAAATTATAACAAAGTATTATAAGTAAGATTATTTTCAGAACTATAACAACTTGAGAGCATTAAATTTAAGTACACATGGCCTTTCTTTACTTTTATGTTATAAACATAAGTATGGAATAATAAGTGAAGCAATACATATTTGTTTATTAAAACAGAGAATAGATGAATAAAACAATTTTGAAACTGATATTTGGTTTTAGTATACATGCTAAAACGATAAGGAATACAATTAGGTAATTTAATTTTTATAATTTGGAAATGTATATTAAAGGAATGCATTTACAAACATTACATTAAATCCAAAACACAAAAGAATTGATACAAGGTTCAAATAATAAAATGTCATAGAGTCACATATCTTATTGAACCAATCATTAAACAACTTATAAAGTATTAATGTTTTAATATGTTTACAAATGAATATAAATTGTGTATATTTTGCACATCTGTATTATCTCATTTATGTATTCATATAGTCCTTAACATTTATCCATATTTCTCACCTAAAATATATAATAGCCGGCTTGGTGGCGCAGTGGTAAAGGCGATGGAACAGTCCTCCCACTGTTGCGATAGCCGCGGGTTCGAATCCTGCTGGGGCATGGTCGTAAAGTTATGTTTATGATTGTTTAATATTTGTGAATGTTCTAGACGATAATATAAAATCCGACAAGGAAAATGACCCCAATCACGCCAGTAACCAGACTGGGTAAGACCGGATGTCTTCTGGGATGATTTCTAAAGTTGGTTACCCGCCAGTCGGTAGGCTTTAATGCTAAGTACCGTGGTTCGGAGCCCACGTTAAACTGTAGGTCCAGTCCAGTATATATATATATTAAAAAACAATATATACACCTTTGCTTATTTATTTCATTCTTCAATCTTCCCCTTGCAGATTGTTCATCCTTTATTTGTCTTATGTCCCATGTGTTGGAATTAAAATTCTATAAAACTAGTTTACAACTGTTAATATTCTGTGCAATATTCGTTTTAATTCTTGACGTACCGATTAATATATTTATTACCTGCAATGTTCACTTAATGTTTTGTTAACAAATTCATTTACTAATGAAACCTGAAATTAATTAAAAGTCCATACCAACAAAATGCAGAGAAATATCTTAACAACGTTTAGAATTATCTTTAGTATGATAATATACTATCTCTCCAGAACCATATCAATTAATAACAGTCCTTAAGCAACAACATTTTTTTCTTTCTTTTTCTTCACCAGACCTCAAATTAAGTCAATATTGTGATTTCAAAAATTGAAATTTCTTGTAAGCAAAGAAAATAGACGATTATTATTATTCTCGAATTTTGTTAATCTATGTTAGAATGAAACATTTACATATATGTCCTTTTTTCCTTTCACAGCTGCACATGCTTTCCGATAAAGCGCATATTGCAGTTTTCTCTGCAAAAATCGTAAAATTCAATTCATCTCTTAATCATAACGAATACCCCCCCCCCCTTTATTTTGTTATATAAACTTGTATACCCAGGGAGATTCGAACCTAGTACGTTATAGTCGGTGAGCTAAACTCTTAGCCCGCACGATTACGCGCTGGGTTTGTTTATATATTTTGTGTCCGGATCTGGGCGTTTTTCGTTTTGTTGGAGTATATTTATTTGTAGCGCATGTTACACAAAGATATTATATCTAATAATTCTTGTTCGATATAAGCTTTAACCGTGCCCAATTTCACTCATCCAGGTGCGCCCGTTTTCTTTAAAAAGGGAGGCAAAATTTTCGTTAAGCCTATTAATATATAGATATTTTCACTAGTTGTTTCCGAGTAACTTACAATATAGTGACCAATACTGAGTACTTTCCAAAAAAGGATCATTGGCCCTTACTTAGTTTCTATATAAGGAGTCTGTGTCTATTTCTGTGTTGTTGAAAAGTTATAGCACTTCGTTGTTTATATGGCAGTACATATTTTACATTAAACATCTTTCTTCATGTCTCATTGGCGAATCTCTTAATTTCCTTTACTACAGTGGGAATCCGAATATCTCAGTATTTAGTAATTGTTCATGTAGGATTTGGTAGCATCCATAGTACTTCGCAGAACTTTATTCTCAAATACTCCTATTATGTCGATATTACTTCTTGCAGAAGATCCCAATTATTATATTTTGTAGCGTCATCAGCCACACATCAGTAACATTTTCTATTTGCAGTATGTCACATGTATAGAATATGTTATATAAAAAACAAGGCCCCAAACACTGATTTGCGGTATACCTACTTTTGTTTCCTTCCTTGTTAAGTAAGCTTCCTCTTGTTCAACACTAAACATCCTGAATGAGATGTAAGAAATTAAGAATTCAACGAATTGCTTAGGTAAAATTTTATGGATTTTATACATGAATTCCTTATTCCAGATTTTTAAAAGATGTCCCAGAATATAACCTAGCAAACATTTTGTTGAACAAAATTGTTGAATGTTTGCGCATAAGAATAAAAAATCGCAGCATTCACCAATAAGTTGATTTTAAAGCCATCTATTAGGAAAACTTAAAATTACGTTTTAATCCACATCATAACATAGTTACCGAGTTGTTGAAAATTTGTCTCGCTCTGAATATGTACTAACATATTCAATTTGTAGGAATGTTCGTCTTGTCGGTAGGTATGTGTGGCTGTCGATACGATTGTTTATCGGAACACTCACTACGATTTTTGTGGAAAGAATTCTCACGGCAACAGAAAACATCGGTTGAAGAAAAACTTGTTTATTTCGATCTTAAATATCACAGGTGCTCGACGGGTTGATGGACAGGATTTTAGGTTAGGTTAGTGTCGTTGTTAAGACGTTGCCGTGGTGGTCTTTTATAGTCGGGAATCGGTACAAATCCACCAGCGTTGCCCACCTTTGAACTTAATGTGGATGTAATAGTGGTAGCCTAAAGTGTCCTAGCGGTCGCTAGAAATTGTTATCTTAATATCGCTAAAGTGAAGCAAATAGTGACCCAAAATCGACATTTATTTTGAAAGAGAAATAGTTATCTTTGTGTCCTCACGAGAAATACTCATAACATTGGGAGTGCTTGCTTGTGCCTAAAGTTTGTTGCTTTTAGATAAAAATACATCTGTTTTCTTTATACCTCTTTCAGAGTTTGCTGAGACAGAACAGGAAATCTTATATATAATTAAATACTAATGATTACTAAAGTTTGAAATGATATTAATAAGAAATAATGTTTGTTTTTAAATCATCCAATTATAATTCATGTAGCTTGAAAAAATTGAGTCAAAATATTTCTTAAGATATTTTTATTTTCTGGTGTTCTATCTTACTGCCAAAAATTGTCTGTTAAAATATTGTTTAAGATATTATTATTTTCCGGTATACTATTTTCATGCTATTTCTTCCGTAGATTTTGTTTGTCAGCTTGTTAACTTCTTTGGGATAATTAATTAATTCCTCTAATTGTACTCGTAATTTCTATGGTATTATTCCAAGTAGATTGCTGGATATCAACGACGAGTTTTTATGCCTCTAAATTTAATTGTTCGTTTGCATTAAAGATGCTGAATGCGATTGTTCAATTCTCCTGCAAATGCTACCCAGCTGAATTATTAGTAGTGCATTTTATTATTTTTGATTATAGTTATATATTATGTTTCATGATAACGCATGGTATTTGCTGAAGTTTGGTTTCAACAGGATGTATAATGAGTTACGTTAAATCTATTATAATTTTTGGGGTAGCTTTTTCCACCAATAGTTTGCTAGATTTGTCCTAAAAATGATAAAAGCCTTCGATACAAAGGATGCTATTCTACCAATAAAACTATTTTAAAATACGCCAAAAAAAATAATTAGAGAACAGCATGTTTTCAATTAATGTCCTTTAATCAATCGCGACAAATCTCTGAATAGTACTGGATCAAGAAAAAAACAGAGGGATCTCTTTTAATAAACACTGTCATTTAATTTTCCCATAAAACTCCCGAAAAACGACCAGTAAAATAAGAGGAAAGATGCGACGAAAATGCCACAAAGCCAAATTTCGAGTATTTCTTCGTTTTTATATAAATGGTTTTGGGGAAAGTTCTCTGACAGATGCAACTAAAATATTACTGTCTATCTTGAATAGAGTAATTAGTAGAGCTGAAAATAAGTTCTGACTACATAACCCTCTACAGTCGTTAGATTTTGTTCACGTAAAATATACCAAGAATACCAAGAATATCTTATTTCTTAATATATAGGATTTAACTATAATAAATAGTTTGGTGAAACTCTTCTATCTATTCGTTTCTTTTAGCCCGAATATGTAGTGGCAAAGTTTAAAATGCATAAGAAAATAAAGTAAACTAAAGCAATTTCAGAAAAATATTTTTGTATTGAAATGTTTATAATTTCTGTGAGAATCATCTTTTTTTGTAAAATAACTATTAAATAGTTCCCATTTACATTTTGTACCACTTCCACTAAAAGAGCATTAATGAATTATATTAATCAATACTTATTATTAATAGAAATAAAATATTATTTTCTTTGTTTCAGGTATGTTCTATAATTTATTTGCTATCAACTAGTTGGAAATGGATAGTGTCCAAATACATTTAGCGTTTATAAGGTAGTGTAAACAAAACAACATTATAATATATATATTAAAAATAAATCAATATAATTATCTGCATCACATGCAAACAAAAGATATGCCCATATCAAGGGATTACAATTTGAATGTTATATACTACATTAAATATTTATTATACATTAATATGTTTGAACGTTATATTTGAATACAAATGATTTCTTAGAAACATGCTATTTTGCACGTTTCGCCGTCGAAGTCATATTTAAGATCTAATTCTGTTTGCCCTGGTGACATATGTACTTAGATAATAAAAAACTCAGAACAGTGTTGTTAAACTAATATTTTCAATGCATTTGTCACCTTATACAATATACATTATCGTTGATATATCCATATAGTCCATCTGGAAAAAGATTTTCACTACACGTTTAATATTTGTTGATTAGATTACTTGTTAAAGCAGTTACATAACTCTACAAATAACAGGTCAATTGAAAAGTCCCCGGCTTGACACATAGATGACGCTACTACAATTATATCCATATGTTTTTTAATTAGCTCTAACCCTCAAAAGATGCGTGTATAAATTTAATTGCATAACAAATTAAAAGCCGGATCATTAGTTTGTGAATTATAGTATTTTGAGATCAGCAACTTTTGTTTTTGTGAAAAAAAAATGGATAAAAAGACTTTCGCGTGTTGATAAAACATTGCTTTTTGAAGGGAAAAAATATAGTTGAAGCAAAAACTTCGCTTGATGATGAGTTTTCGGACACTACTCCAGGAAAATCAACCATCAAGGATTGATAGGCTAAGTTTAGACGTGATGAAATGAGTACCGAAGACGGTGTACCCAGTGGACTCCCAAAGGAGGTTGTTACCGACGAAAACCTCAAAAAAATCCACAAAATGATTTTGAATGACCGTAAATTGAAATTGTAACAATTGTAAAAACTGAACGTGTAAATGATATCATTCACGAATATTGGGGTATGAGAAAGCTCTGTGCAAAGTGAGTGCCGCGCGAGCTGACGTTTGACCAAAAACAACGACGAGTTGATGATTCGGAGCAGTATTTGAAGATGATCAAGGGTAATAAACCCGAGTGTTTGCATCGATATGTTACAATAGATGAAACAGGCTTCCATCATTTCACTCTGAAGTCCAATTGACAGTCATCCGAGTGTACTGCACACGATGAACCTGCTCCAATGCGTGGGAAAACGTAACAGTCGGCTGACAAGTTTATGGCGTCTGCATTTTGGGATGCGCATGGAATAATCGAAAAATCACCGAAAAACGGTCACACTTGAAGAAAAAGAAAGTGCTGCTTCACCAAGACAATGTACCTTGTCACAAGTCAGTGAAGACGTTGGCAAAATTCCATGAATTAGGCTTCGAATTGGATCTGACCCCCAGCAACTCTTTCCTGTTTTCAGATCTCAAAAGGATATCTGTGAAGACATTATCGTCGAATGAAGAAGTGGTCGCCGAAACTGAGGCCTATTTTGAAGCAAAGGACAAATCGTTATACAGAACCACTACAGTCCACCGCTCTACCAACTGAGCTATCGAAGGTATATTGTATAAAGGCACTGCGCGTCTCGCAACTTAAGATCGATACCGCAATAATTCCATGGCTAGATAACGTCACCTACCTAGGTCTCCACTTCAACCGACGGTTCGGTTGGCATTCCCAAATCCAGAAAGCAATCCAGAAAAGTTCGGGGATAGCAAACCCGCTATCTTATATTCTCCTCTACGGATCTAATGTCTACTTCAAGTTTGTTACACCCTACCAGGTCAAACGGCTTCAGGTTTTCCAAAATAAACTATTCATAGGGAAACTGACACTCCTGAAATCAAGCACTTCATCTCTTAATCATTCCACAAACAACAACTCAGCTCAAGTTCTTCTGAAAACGCGCTTGTTCGCGAGCTGGTCGACATGCTGGGAGCTTAGCACCGCGTCACCGCCAAGCTGCCCCCTTTTCCAGGCTGAAACGACCTCATCCGTCGCTATAGTCATAACTTTTGCCCCCATACAACAATATCCAGTTGTGTGTTAACAAATCGTTATACAAAAATGGTATCGAAAAGTTGCAGTGTCGCTATAATCAGTATATCACCCTTGAAGGGAATTATGTTGAATAAAAAAAAATTTGCCAAAAAATTGTGTTTTACTATTGCAGGCCGGGGACATTTCAATTGAATGTTATATAGTATTTTTCGGATGGAATTTATAAAATTTAACAGAAAATTCATCCATCAAAATTTTAAGTCGAGGACAAATATTAAGAGTAGGATCTATCCAAATTTAATATTTCAAATTATTTATTTCCAAATTTTTTGTATAAAGTTCCGTTTCTTACGACAAACAAAACATAAATATTCCGAAACAATATAACATTACGTCTCCATTTTGTCTTCTTTTTCTCATTATACATATATTGTAGCAGTTTTTTTCGGTTCCTTTGGCATTTAACATATTACTTATTATTTGTTTGGTTTTTGTATGTTGTTATACCTTTTGTATTTCTGCCAACTTTAAATTTAATAAATCAGAATCGGGCTGTATACACCAAAATAATTTTATTTTTATACACTGTTTTTGTTTCCTATAATTATAATTTTATCATCTAATAAACTATGATGTTCAGCAAGTTCGCATATTTACACTGCTATTACGAATAGATGCTATTATTTATCAATAGTAGAATGAAAAATTCATATAATGTATTATTTTTGGAAAGAAAAACCATGACCAATATTTAATTAATAAACTAAATAGTTGAAATAAATATATTGAAGTTGATGGAAATTGTAATCAAACATCGCCGATTAATAACATTTGAGATGTAAGAATTGTCATAAGAAGTTAAATCGGGGAAATAATATTATATTTGCAACAATTCGAAATAACACAATTAATAATAATAATCTTATTCTTACAATATATACCTTAATTATATACCTAGGTTCAGATAATAAATCATCTCATATCATAATTGCCAATAATCCTACTGCTTTTACTGTAGCTTTTTGTTATTAGGTTTGGCCGTTAATAATTTTTAATTGCAGAAAAAATCACTTTGTTCTTAAGAAAACAGAAATTAATAAAGTATATAACTTAACATTTTTAAAAAAACCAGAAAAATCCTAAATTTTTTAAGTACCGGATAAATTGTTAGACAACATCTTCGGATTTTGAATACTCATTAAATCTAATAATCACGATAAAAAATAAGTAAATAATGCATGCGCCTAACTCGGATTATTCTCTGTTTTAAAATTAAATGGAGCCAATATGCGCATACACCAAATCCGGAGATCTTGCGGAGTAATGTATCCTACAAAATACCCACAGTATCCAAGTTGTATATAAAAACATACTATTTCAAGTATTATCTCCTTAACTTTGAACCGGGATACAATTAATTTCACCCGAGTTGTTCTCCTAGTTAAAAAAATCATCAGTACCATTTTGGATTTACTCATCCTTACAACTAGTATTAAATGTTGTCACAAGAAAAGGAAATATAATTTTAGACAATTATGAAATTTCACGTAAGCTTTATCAATTTACGTCGAAGTAAATTTATTTCTATAATTTTTGTTACTACTAATTGAGATTTATACTATCTATTTATTCACTATTAAATATAAATTTATCAGTAAATTTTTTGAATTATACCACTTTGATTGTATACCACCAAAATTTGCTTATATATTTTAGGGTAAATGATGTGGCTCGGTGAATGGAGGTAAAACGAAATGAAACAGTGGTGTTTACATTATGTGACCGTTATTTATTGTCTATATACAAAAATGTGAAAAATACAATTAATAAAACGGATGGCAGCGGTGTTACCTGGTGCCGAGGCTTGGGCAGTTGATGGTGGCACGTCTAAAGCAAACGAGGGTTGAGCACTGATTGAATCGAAATACCCTTCAATATCATCCCAGATAAAAGTCTCGGGGTTGCCGCCAGCTATTCGTGCTCGGGTTCTAGTTGGCGCTGCGGGCACCCCGCCCGTGTTCAACATCTGAGATTATATTTCTGGGTATTTTGTAGACCGTTATTCCACGATGTAAAATTCGACATGCCTCAAGGTCGCTACAATATAATTGCGTCGCTCAAATTCAACAAATACCATTCATTAAAACCCTTTAAACAAACGAGAAACGATATCTAGTTAACACTGCTGTAACTAGCATAATTGGCCTAGTGACTGTTCTCTGCTAGATCATGCATGGCACGACCCATCACATAAATCATGCTTTCCGACATATACACATGTCCCTTTTACCATGTCCGTACTAATTAAAGGTTTATTGTGTTATTTAACATAGTAATTTACTTCAAAACATTGTCCGATAGTTGAATATAAATAATTCAGTCGCTAAAGAAGTAGAAAACGAAGCAACAGGTGCGCGCTGAACATTAATATTTTCAGCTTGTCCCAAGTTGGCCTTTCTCCGCGTTTATAAAATCCCAATATATATCTATAAATAATGCAGATTTACATCCAACTGGGATTCTGCGTATAGGATTTAGCTATTTAATTTCAATAACAAGATTATTTTTTTATCTATCAACCGTAATCCAATGATATGATACTAAATTATTTAAGTCCAATTGATTTAAAACTAGCCGGATGAAATTAATAGGTATGTTCGTGTTATAGATAAATATATTATATAAAAAATATTATTCATATAGCTTATTAAAGTTGTTGGTACCATAAAATATACATACTAGCCAGTATCTGGTATCAATGCACCTTTTTATAAGTTGTGGTTTGTTTTGTACTTTATATATTGATAATATAAAACTAGCCTAACTAGATAACATAACTTGTAGATTTTTTTAAATTAATTACATCTTACATTAGAAATTCTCAGTACAATCTTAATGTACAGATAAATGTATGTACTATAAATAAGGTAAATACGGGATTAATACATCATAGCCCATATTAAAATAAAACTAAATTACTTAAGCTAAGGTTAAGAATAGGATTTGATTCGTTTTAATCTGCTGATTTCCTGCGTATTATATACATGACTTTCCACGATGCTGCGATTTAGCAAGCTTATTGCATGTTTTAATTCGAAATCTTGGATCACTTCAAAAATCAATTTGATTTCGTGATCATCGTTGGTTATGTAAAGAAAAGCACTAGTAATTAATTGTAGAACTTTGTTTTGACAACGTTGGATTACTAGTTAGTTTAATGTCTTAGGGCAATCCCATATTTGAACCTCATAGATCCCACTTGGTTTTATGAATTACAAGCTAATATCCTTATTTTTAAGCTTTTAGGATTGTAGTTCTTAGGATTACTTAAGAAGATTGAGCAAATCCCTCGGCATTCATTTCGAAAATCAGAACAGATAATATTCAAGATCAAGCAGCTGTAGTGGTCATTCCAAAGATACTCTCAAGTTGCAGAATGAACTAGAAATGCTATTTAAAATATATTTTCGAGTGACAATATATAATTAGCTTTGATTTAATTAATTTATGATTATTGTAAATATTCTATTATATAATTGTTTATATTTAATATATAATAGTAACTCTGTGAATATTAACTTCATATTTTGTCCTAAAAGAGCACTCACCGATTATCTTTAATATATCAAGGAGTTATATAACTGTTAACATTTTTCAACGTTAAATTTATGAGTGGCGTCCCATGAAAACTGTTTGTTCCTTGAGCTAAACCATTCATCGAGCTATTTTCTAACTTCTTCGAAATTGGCGAAGTGCTGCTCTACAAGCGCGTATTCCATCGATGCGAAAAGTTGACAGACGAACGCGGTAAGGTTTGGAGAGTATGGCGGGTGCAATAATAAATCCCATCCAAGTACTTTAAGTGCTTCCTTGACTGGTTTTAGTTTATAAGACGACGCGTTATCGTACTATACAAATCAATTTAATGTGTCTTCGACCCCATTCTAGACTTTCTAGACGATCAACGCATGTTTCGAATTGACCATTTGCTATCGATAGCAATCACTATTAAATGTATCACTAGGTTTTAGCAGTTTGTAATGCACCATACCAATTTGGTCCCATCAAACATAAAGCATTGTCTTGCGGCCAAAACGATTTGGTCTTGCAGTCGATCGACTGGCTTTGCCAGGTGGTAGTAGTAACTATGATTTATTACTTTTCAAAATAAATCCACTTTTGGTCACACAACACTATTCGATGCAGAAATAACTTCCGATCATACCTTTGAAGCGGTATTTAATAGATGATTTTTTGATTTTCCATTTTCCTATCAATCAACTGATTTAGCATTCATCTCCCCATCTGAGTTGTTGAATTGCTTGTTATGCGCATCCAAATCATCACTTTTGAATTTCCGAAACTACGACTCACACATTTTTAAGGTTAGATCATGCTCATCATAAACTCACCATTTTGTACCAGTATACAGTTATACGTGCCGCAAAAACACGTTTTCAATCACGGAGAGCTACAAAGCTATGACGGCGCAACTTTCACATAATATAACATATATAGCTTTGAAGATTGTCGTCACTAGAATAAAATGACGTATCTGTCAAAATATAACATTAACAGCCTAGCGACATTTGTTAGAAAAAAAAAAAGAATGACTTTCCAGTTCACCTGGTAATTATAAAATTGTATTGTTCTACTAGGGTCATATTAGTAGGCTTATAACTAGATGTATTTGCGGAACCATAATAATAATAAATACACAATATCATTTTATGTCCTTTCTAAAATGCTTTAAAAGTTAAAAAGTAAAAATAATATTATTTGTATTGTTCAATAAATGTGCACATTGCTTTATTAAATTAAAACATCAATTAAAATATACCAATGAGTTTGCCAACTTCACATTACCAAAATTAGTAAACACAACATTGTAATATCTTATCTAAACCCAAAGTCCCAAAAGTGAAAATTATGCAAGGTCACTAAAACTTTTCTTTGGTAATTATCATGAACTTTTAGTATTGAAAGTAATGTAAATGAAAATTTTGGGACTGAAGTACTAAGGACTAAGGATGATAGTAATAATAACTTATGTTAATAATAATTGAAATCAATGGGTATCCAGTTAAATATTTCCATGTCGATTTTTGTGGCTTTTGCAAAATGTGATCAAAAGTATTTTTATTGCAGTATCACTTGATATCAATCATATTTCTGTACCGTATATATAAACAACATATCAATAAAATACAGCATGATAACTTGCTTCAATTTGACCTTTAAACTCCGCGTTTTTCAAATTGTTCAAAAATAAAAGAACCCTATAAAAACGCTTGCTGAGGTCAAACCTCGAAGATAGGTAAATACTAGTAGATGTGAGGTAATCGCTTCATTACAAAAATCACTAATATTTTATGGTTATAGTGTTGACACATATCAATATTGCTCTACAATGTTTTAAATCAATTTTTACATTGTTTAACTGGTTGCATTTTTTTTTGGTGAAACGTCAAATACTTATTTCTATATCCAATATTTGCAGAAACTGTTAGTGTCTATCTGCACTCTAATATTCTTTTAAAGTCTCTCCAAACAATATATTAATATAGTTAAAACATCGTAACCCAAATAAAAATATTAATTTTAAAACATATTTTATTTCTTTATCAATAACAAAAACAAAAATATTTCTCAATATCGCGGACCATTTAATCTGTTCTATTATTAGAACTAATTACAATAGTTTGATTTTTTAAGCAAACCTCAAATTCTGAACAAAATTCAAAATAAAATTGAACAAAAAACGATCTAATTCCTCTTCTTAATAAACCACGCCGAATTCCCAGTTAGCATTGAAGCAAAAACAAGGACGAGTCTCTTTTAATAAACAGCGGCGCTTATTTTTCTCATAAAGCTCCGAATGACGACTAATAAAATAGAACAAAAGAAACGCTGAAAGCGCCACAAATCGAAAGTTCGCCTGTGCCTTCGCTTTTATGTAAATGACTCTCTGCAAATTCGAGATAAAAATATCTTTCTCTGACAGGTCGAATGTTTTGATAAGCTGAATACAAATTCAAAGAAACCAACTGAAAAATGTTATTAGAAACACAGAATTAAAAAAAACTATGCTTTGTTTCTACCGTGATGTGTTTTATTTTAATAACATTTTAAAATATTTTTAATTTAAAAAGACCGATTGAATATGACTGAAAGTGTTTTATTTAATAAGCTGATTATATGTGATTATATAGCACATATTATGTCCCAGGCTTAACAAAAAAATAACCGGGTGGTTTTATTTAAAATTGGCTTTAATCATCAACGTAATCTCTATCAAGAGCCACACAATCATTCTCGCGCCGCTCTAACATTTCAATAACACTTTTGTAGAACGATTTATCTTTTGCGTCAAAATAAACCTGTCACTAATTACTGTCCACTCAGATGACGATCGTTTTGATTCCAGAGTGAAGTTGTGAATCCATATTTCATTCATTGTCACATATCGGAGCAAAGTTTCAGGTTTGTTGCGTTTACAAATGGCCAAAATTACTACTCAGAATCATCAACAGAGCTTTTTCATAGTGAAATGCTCACGGAATATTAAGCCAACACGTTATTTTGATATACTTACGATGTCAGCTAAATCATGCAACATCGCTTTTCGATCATTCAAAACGATTTTGTCGATTTTTTAAAGGTTTTCTGGTGTTACCAACTTATTTGGACGTCCACTGCGGTCTACATCATAGGTGTCTCTACGACCATGTTTGAAGTCAGGAAACCAACGTTTTATTGTTGTTTCTAATGGAGCCGAGTCCTTATAACAATTTTAAAGTCATTGCTTTGCTTGAACGATATTTTTCCCTTCAAGAGGCAGTGTTAATTTGGGTACAGAAACGACTTGGAAATTTAATTTCTGTAAATTAAGAGCCTTCTAAATTCCCAGTTAAAATCTTCAAAAACTAACGGGTACCGATTCATATCAACTTAATCACATCCTGAACAAATATCCAATAAACTTCATAAATAATTAAAAAATCGAAGAAAACATTTAATAACTTCCCTCATCTTGTTAAATACTGTCGTAAAAACTCAAAAACGATACGAACATTTGATCCCAACAAACATAGAGTGGTATTACAAACATTTCCACGGTTTTAAAGTTGATTTAATTTAATTATCATATTATAGTGTTTGAGATATTGCCAAGGATTGTCATATTCTGTAGTTTTTGGTATCGAAAGCATATTGTTAACGATTAAAATTATATAGAATTTTATGACATAAATATTCTATATTAATTGGTTATCAAAATATATGTTATTTTTAAACTTTAACGGCTATTCTTTCTTTGGTTATAATGTATAAACAACTTCGTTTGTTTATAACAAAATTTCTTTATTTATACTTAGATGATTCAACATAACTAATAGTATTTTGTGGGATATTTTAACTATACTTCCTTCTAGATGGTTAATAGGTTAGACTGTAATAAACAATCACCATAATATTGATATATAATAATAATATACTATACACAGATTATTAAAAATATATTTATTTTTAAATTAAAAGTGGGATTAGTAAGATTTTACCAGAAATAAATATTACCAGTTTAAGTCATTCACTAGTTTTGGCGCCTATCAGAACCTCTACGAAACATTGGCGTTACTTACCATATCCCAATCATAATTTCTGCAATCCAACATTTGAACTTTTTAGCATATTTCGATTTTATTTGGATTATTTAACCTACACTTCACAGTTAACAAAATGGTTTTGTGCAACTAACGGGAAGAAATGATTGAGTTGGGATTTATCAAGGCAAATAACCTAAATTTGTACACAATCGATTCGATAACGACCGTAATGATCGTAACTGAAAGAATAATTTAAAAAAAAATACTAGAACATTTACAGAGTTGAAGTGAGTCAGTATTCTAGACACACAAATCATAAATCGTACTAGAATATTTAAGAAAATTAAATAGAAATACAAGTACAACACTTATTAAGAAAATTAATAAATTGCAGGTAACATTTCTCAAGAGCAGCCAATAATCGTCAATTGGGAACTGTTGGTTCCGTGGAAAAACTAAAAAAAATATTATGTGATAATTTGAAGATACAGATGGTAATTTATTTGACAGAGTTACCAAAATATTTATTTTACATAGTTTAACAAAATTATTAAAGATTTATATACATAATAAACAAAACAAATGAAGCTCAGCATCAAATGTTATCAATAGTATAATTTACTCTAATACAACAAAATTTTGAATTATATACATTTGATGATGCAGTTCTATATTGTATAAAATTACATTGTAATGACTAGGTAAACAAAATATACAAATTGTAATTCTGAAGTTCATTTAAATACACTAGTCTAGCCTATCAATCTTACAAGCATGTGCAACTATAATACTTCACAAAATCTGTGTATAGATATGCTTTAACATATTAAGTATTCCTATACATTATTAAGCTTAATATCTTTAGCTTAGATTCTTTACTTTGCTTTACTTAACTTCAGTGATAATATCTGGTTCATACATTGTTGTTCATATATACACCAGGCTGTAAAAACTTGATAAAAGCACATTGCCCTTTCAAATATGTGTCACTTACCCTTAACCTGGCGAAGTATAGTCCATCAAAATAGATATTTCATATTGGCCGCAATCTAACCTTGACGGGATTTTATTGACACTTGTTGAAGGCTTGTAATTAATTAATATTTTCTTTGTATTTTAAGAATATATGGCCCGAGTGAATAACAGTGAATGTTAAGTTACAAGCCGCTTTTCTTCTCTCTAGTTGGTATTCAACTGTTGTAAAAACATATAATGACTTCACACATTTGTACGCTAAACCAATCACATTATATTGAATATAATTTGTATATTATTTGAAAATATAAGTAAATGAAAAAGAAAAGAGAATTAGGTGCCTATATACACAATAAACGAAAAAAATCAACCGTGTTATTTACCTCGACATTACGTTCATTACACATTAGAGATAATTAAAGGTATTTAAAATAGTAAATAATTACATTAGATATTATTGCAGTATATAAAATTCACAACATATTTAGGGTTTTTAGTAATATATAATTACATTAGTGGTATACGACACCAGTGGTATACGATATAATGTTTAATTATAACAAATAATTATTAAAATAATGTATAAATAAGACCTGTATCCATACAAACCGTCCAGTGCCACCAAAAGAAATACATCGTGCGTAAATTAGGAGTGATTTAGCGCCCATTTAAAATTTCATTATATCAAACGTTACTTTTTCTTTCAAATCGATTTTTTGCTTTTATTCAGTGTAAAGAATCTTCATAAAGCGGTTTTTCAAAAATAGACATCTAGCCTATTATCGCTTAATTAACAAAAATACTCTTGAATCTAATAATGAAACAAAAGAAACTTCTTTTCCGACACGAAAAGAAATAACTCGATTACTACGAACCGATATTATCCGGTGTCATAAAAGCGGTATGATCTAAAACGAAAACGACTTTCTTGCGGTATCCGAGACAAAGTTGCATAAAACACAACGGCATCTTAATTCAGTCGCACTCTTTATAAAACGTGCTAAACCCCTAGGCTGCATCGGAATAAAAATACAAACGAATCTCCTTAATAAAGATTGCCACTTCTCCTCGTAAACCTCCGAATGGCATCTAATAAAAGAGAACAAAGAGAACATGAACTCAATTATCTAATCTTAATATAAAAAGGTAACGTTACGGACAAGCCTCGATTTTTTTCACAATGCAACTTATCATTTATTCTTTATGAAACATTTTTAATTTACAATCGTATCTCCATTTTTGGGCAACGAAAAAAATAATGCCATATGGATAATTTATTTTTCTCTCTATTAAAATCTAGATAAGACGGTAAGTAACAAATAGATTTTCATGGTTGAATAACACATCTTATCCCCAATAATATTCTACAATTTAAAATCTATACCAGATAAATTGTGATTAAAATTATTAAAATGCATTTAATATATGCTTATTATATGGAAAGAAATTTCGTTTTTTATATGTATGCGGCTGTATAGTATTGTATCCATTCACTTCTATTTAACACTTCACTTATCATATCTGACAGCGAGGCTAAACTTGCATTTCTGAACAAATATGGCCCAGATAGGGCTATATAATATCCACATATAATCAGACTGCACAAGCACTAATAAAAAAAAATAATAATATAGTTTCATAAAACAACAACGCTAATTATCTCGACATGAATCTTGATGCAAAACTTCACTGGAAGAAACCTGTAACAAAAAAAGAGAAGAACTGGTGTTAAAATATAGGAAAATGTATTGGTTAATTAGTAAGTACGTTAACAACTAAGTGTTAAAACCTATATGGACATGTGGAATTCAATTATGGGGATGTCCCGCGAAAAGTAATATAAATACAATACAAGTTTTCCAGAAGAAAATCCCAAAACGTATTGTAGGTGCACCGATATACTACAGAACTATTACTTACACCCAGACCTTCAGATACAGACGGCCACCCAGGAAATTAAGATAACTGTAAGGAGGCCTGAGGACAGACTCCACTCTCATGTCAATCTCAAGCAAAATAATACAACTCTTGGATAACACCAGAACAGGACACAGGCTTAAAAGAATCAAATTATTTGATTTTGCGTATGAAGGTGTGTTTAATAGATAAACAGCAGTGTTAATACAAAATCATTACCCCAGGGACCAAGCTAGGGCCGATCGGTCCTCCTAGATATATACCTAGATTTAAGTTATTTTAAAGATAAATATTGTAGGCTAGTGGGCCAAAAACTAATAACACAACTTTGTGAACATCTGTTTTACCTTTGTTTATCAGGCTCTTGACCAGCGTAAAAAGCTTGGAGCAGTCCTTCTGGACCTAACCAAAGCCTTCGACAAAATTTGGCACGACGGTTTGATCGCAAAATGCGTGCAGTTAGGCCTCCCAGAAGTCCTAACCGCTCTCATTCTAACCTAATCTATATATGGGACACATCAGTCGAAAACAAATCGATGTTGGCGAACCCCAAGGGTCCCCGCTGGCCCCAGCCTTATTTCACCTCTTTATTTCAGATCTGCTGAGAAAAAAGCATATTGACGTCGCGTTTTATGCTGACGACGTTGCTCTCTTCATGGCCACCAGGTCCGAAGTTACAATTCATGAACGTTTATAGAAGCAGCTCGATCATGCGGTCAAGTGGTTTAAATTCTGAAGGTTGCAAATCAATCCCCTGAAAACCCAGGCCATCATTTTCCATAACAAGCTTTACGCACTTCCCGTCTCGCAACTTAAGATCGGCACCGTAATAATTCCATGGCTGGATAACGTCACTTACCTAGGTCTCCACTTCAACCAACGGTTCGGTTGGCATTCCCATATCCAGAAAGCAATCCAGAGAGGTTCGGGGATAGCAAACCTGCTATCTTCACTGACCTGCCCTTCTAGCAGACTTCTCATCTCCATCAAATGTTTATTTTACAAGATGTTAATTCGGTACGTACTTCTCTACGGATCTAATGTTAACTTCAAGTTTGTTACACCCAAACAGGTCAAACGGTTTCAAGTTTTCCAAAATAAGCTCCTCAAGAGAATCTTAAACGCTCCATGGTTTGTCAGAAATAATCAAATTCATAGGAAAACTGACACTCCAGAAATCAAGCACTTCATATCTCAAGCATTCCACAAACAACAATTCAACTCAAGTTCTTCTGAAAACGTGCTTGTTCGCGAGCAGTCGACGGCGGGAGCTTAGCAGCGCGTCACAGCTAACCTCCCGCCCCCCTTTTCCAGGCGGAAACGACCTAATCCGTCGCTGCAGTCATAACTTTTGCCCCCATACGACAGTATCGAGTCGTGTGTTAACTCAAGTTCGCGAATCAATAGAATCGCCAAATCCTCGTGCCCAATAACTGCTGTCTGATCAGCGGGTGCTATATCCCAAAATTTAATGCAGTAGCAGTAGCGATCCACAGGGGTCAACTGTGAGGCGGTTTCGGTTTAGTTTATTGGTAAGCCCAGAGGCAGTACCACATAACCCGGTTCTAATTGTCACTGCAGGGCAAGTCTCCGCGACCAGGTATGCGTCATGCATTCCACCGGTTGGTTTTAGGCCAGAACAAAAAAAAAGTTAAATTGTAGGTCCTATGTATAGGTATATATTTTACTACCTACTGTGAACATCGACATTGAATCATGGACATCGCCACATTATTAAATTCTTTGGAACACCTGAAACCTATTTAGAAAGTAATCAACATGATTTCTTTTAGAATATCTCCAGTATTGTACTATCAAGTATGGCTGTTGACACGATTTAATATTCTATGTATAACTATTTCTCATCATGTTTTACAGTTTTGGATTTTCAAGTATCCTTCGCATGTTCAAATATTTATTAGTTTTATTTATTTAAAGATACTTGCTGAATCTGCTGCTTAAAAACCATGAAAAACTTTTAGAAATGTAGGTTGACATTGTTAAAAAAGAAATGGTGTAACTAATTTCGAAGAAGAACAGAAAATCAAAAAACCTTGACTTCGGTTTTCAGTTCTTAAGAACATTTAGACAGCTTAGCAATTGGTGAGTCGACTATTTCAAGACTTTTAAAACAAACCATCAAAGGACCATCAAATCTAGCGAAAATAACAGGTCTTTTGAAAAGTCCTCGGCCTGATACATAGATGGTGCTACTAGAATTAAAACCGTATGTTTAATACCGTACCGTTTTTTAGTTAGTAACCCCTAACCCTCAAAAGATCCGTGTATAAATTTGACAGCTGTCAGAGTTTGTGAATTATAGCATTTTGAATGAAGCATCTTTTGTTATTGGGAAAAAATGGATAAAACAGAATTTCGCGTGTTGATAAAATATTGCTTTTTGAAAGAAAAAATATGCGTTTTGGTTAACTGGATTGGTAAGGAAGTTTAGACATGTTGAAATGAGCACCGAAGGCGGTGTACGAATTGGATGCCTAAAAGAGGTTGTTACCGATGAAAACATTTAAAAAATCCACAAAAGTATTTTAAATGACCGAAAATTGAGACTGAATGAAATAGCAGACACTCTAAAGATATCAACTGAACGTGTACATCATATCATTCATGAATATTTGGGTATGAGAAAATTTTGTGGAAAGTGGGTGCCGCGCGAGCTCACTTTTGACCAAAAACAACGACGAGTTGATAATTCGGAGAAGCGTGTTTGAAGATGATCAAGCGTAATATACCGGAGTTTTTCAGTAGATATGTGACAATGGATGAAACATGGCTCAATCATTTCACTCGAATCGACAGTCATCCGAGTGGACTGCACATGTTGAACCCGCTCCAAAGCGTGGGAAAACGCAACAGTCGGCTGGCAAAGTTATGACGTCATCAACAGCGACTATTACATAGCGTTATTGGACCGTTTGAAGTACGAAACCGCCGAAAAACGGCAGTATTTGAAGAAAAAGAAAGTGCTGCTTCACCAAGACAATGCACCTTGTCAAAAATCCATGAATTGGGCTTCGAATTGCTTCCTCATCCACCGTATTATCCAGATTTGGTTCCAGCAATATTTCCTGTTCTCAGATCTCAAAAAAATGCACGCTGGGAAGAAATTTTCGTCGAACGAAGAGGTAATCAGCGAAACTGAAAAAGGCCTATTTTGAAGCAAAGGACAAGTCATATTACAAAAATGGTATCGAAAAGTTGGAGGGTCGTTATTAATAGTGTTTCACCCTTAAAGGGAATTATATTTTATATTAAAAGTATAAAAAAACTAATTTTGCCAAAAAAATGTTTTTTTTTGCTATTGTAGGCCACGGACTCAACTTTCAATTGAACTGTTATGTAGAGCATGAACTGACTAAAAATGTTAATTCGAACCATTTTAATATAGCGGCTTCATTGCTTGCAAGGCAAAAATTTATTTTCTATGGTGTATTGTGATTGGAGCCGAAACGGAATACTTATTCATAATCCATTATTGTATTACGTGCTACTATAAAGGAATTAAACTGTTAAGTTGAATAATATATTGGTGCAGAAATGACTAGGAATAGCGATTAGCAGACGCACAGCAGCATGTTTCAAAGTAGTAAACGATGTACTATTGTTCCTTGAAATAGAGAAAATTTCTGCCATATCCGCCACTCACTAAACATAACTTCTTCTAACTCTCACACTCCCCTTTAAAGTAAATAAATTATCAGAATACAACTGAACTATTTTTTTTTCTTTTGAGTGAAGTTCAACATATATCGATACTACACCGGTAGAATATGGGCGAAATATTTCTGATATTGTAATGTTTATAAAATAATTAAAATTCAAAAGTATTTCAAATCGACGAATGAAATTTGCATATATTTTATTAATTTATAATTAACTAATTAACGAAATATATTTGGAGAATTTGCAGCTTTCTATAAGAACAGCTGGTCGTAAAATTGTGAGAAACAAAGTTGCCTCCTGAACCGTTGGTAGAAGCGATAGTTCCCATATAATTTATCACTTCGGTTAACGAACGATTTATTAATTTTTTTTGTTTTTATAGTAACGGCTTCTGAATAAAATTTGTGTCGTTTTTAATGCTAATTACTTTACACATCATTCGATGAAGATTATTCGCATTTTGATCGTGAACCTCGTATCATTCTATCTTTATTATGTCACTAATTATATTAAAGGAGTAGCATTGCAAAAATGGTTTAAATATAACAAATAAAGCAACATGTCGATTTAATACCTAACTGACATCATTTTGAACCGGTTTGACTTAATAAATTATAACTTTTCAGTGTCATTATTGTTTACAAACAAGCCATGACTTAACGGTTTAGCCTATGATACAAATTTGTTCCACCTAAAATAACCAATAGGTTAACCTGTTTTTTGTTGTATAAATAATACTGTCAGTATTTTTGAAATACATAACATATATTGTCTCTCTGGATCTTTTGATTTATCTATTCCATCCCTGAAGGGAAAAATCTGAAATTTGTCGAGGAACGCTTTCTCATTCTTCTTTTCGCTCATTGCTTGCATTTTCAAATTTATTGAGCAACAGTTTTTACTCTAGATAACAGCAAAATTATTTTCTTAAAAATTAGAGAAAATTAGCATATCAGTTAGTCATAGTTTGGAAAAAATTATTATGGTTTCAAACACAAGATATGTCACTGATTTTAATAAACATATAAATGTGTGTTAAGTTTCCATTTATATTTTCGTTCCATTTCCTTCTGTCTTTGTTCAGTCTTCTTGCTCCGGTCGGGCTTTTCCTCTCTTCTGAAGTATTTCTCTGATACATTCATCGCGGGTTCCTTTCGTCACCATACGGCTATTCTCCTCTTCATGGGCTGTAAATGTCCCCACTAGCTGTGTTTGTTTTCTATGTATACTTTCACTCATTTTATATTAAGGTCTTTTCTAATTTTTTTACTTTCAGTTTGGTTTTTATTCATATTCTATTTTTATTTATAAGTTTGCTATTTATAGTGAAATACAAATTTATGACTTTTCCGATTATTGCACCAATTATTTTCATCTTCTGTCTTCTATTGTTTTCTCCTGTCTTCTATTTTTATGCCTAGATACTTAAATTGTAAATGCATGTTTGTTTTTGTTTTATTTATTCACCTTCATTTCTATTCATTATCATTCCAAATTCTCTGAATATAATATTCCACCTCCTTAAGATTTTCTGTAGGTGGAATAAAATGTTTACATTTTCTTTTAGAAGAACTTTCTAATATTTTATGCTATATATATATATATATATATATATATATATATATATATACGTTCTCATACTTCAATAACAGCACAAATGTGTTGCACTTTAAGTTTTTTGTTTTGGTATGCTGCGCTGTCTTAATGAATTCATTTAGAGAAATTTGCCCAATAGAAGAAACGGCTTAAATATTCCACTATTATTAGTTCTAATTAATTTAAATTGGTCCCTGGATAGACGTATTAGTTTTATGATGTGGAGTTGAAATATTGCTAGACATATAAAAACTATGCACCGACAACATCAAAAATAAAATAGAAAAGGAAATAAATAGTATAAAATATTTAATGATGTAAAACTCACTTCAATTAAAAATTAATTCATTTAGTATTTTGTATTTTAGAGAGAAAAATTAAGGGAGTAAATATAATATATATATATATATATTATATTATATACTACGATTAAAGTAATCTTTATTACTCTTAATACGCGAATAAATTGAAGTGAATTATTATGAGTAACATTAAGTACAATCCAATTTAGCTATGAAAAGAAATAATATAAAAGTAATATTTTTGTTATAAATCAGCCTTGGCTACACCATATATTAAACTACTTTTTTTTAAACAATGTACGTCTACGAACTCAGGACTAACTCAGGAAGGATAAACATTTCAAATATGAAATAGATAGAAACAGATTACATCGAAATGCTACTAAATATTTTATCATATTTACTTTACTTCCTTCCAACAATTTATCCCGCTAAACAACAGCTATTGAGCAATTATATTTTTGAATTTTTTTAATTTAAACTGTAAGGCATAACAATTTATACTTTATCAGGCACGTACAATTTTATGCCCAAGTTTCAGATCATTCTTATAATGTGAGAAAAAGTAATTGTTTCAGAAAAAATTATATAGAGATCATTAGCTTGCAAATATGCAAATATCTAAAGATACTGAGAAATAGAAGCAAATATGGAAACTCTAAACCTAATTTTTAACGTTCTACATTACCATTCAAAAAGTATTCATTTAGATTGTTGTGTTACTAATTAATACGAATTAATACGTTATAATAGATATTTGTGTAGATATAATGGATCTAGTGTGTTGAGATTCTTTAACAAGAAGTTCATACGAAACTAATTCATTATTTCACAACGCTAAGTAAAATATAAAAATTGGACTGTTGGAGGAAAAGTAACGGATTTTTTATAAATGCTAAAAAGACTAATCAGCGCGTTTTTAACTTTAAGATTTTCTATAAGAACAGGTCCAAATGCAAGTTGTCAAGTTGAAGGTTTTATGAAGAAAATTCTGTTTACAGCGAGGAACTATGTAACGTTGGAGAGTCGGCTTTGAAATGCCACTACGTCTGTCATAAAATGGGCGTTGCTTGAATTTGGTATCAGTTACTAAATATATATAATTGCCAACAAAACATAATCACCAAAGGCTATCCACATTGTCCCGTCCATTCAAATTGAAACCTCTGTAAGTTTCGAAACAGGATTTGTATTTTGCTTAAAACATACAAAAAATAGGGGTAAACAATGTTTTTAAAAGTAAATAATTCCAATATCATTTTAAATGAGGCACATTTTATTTTCATTTTAACTATCACTATCAAACTTCGTGATGGAATAATTTTAACTTTAATAGTGATGAATAGCACAACATTTAAAAAGAGTTTAAAATATCAGAAAACGATAGTCTGAAAATAATAACAACGTATTGTTATGTTCGCTCTAAGTGTCAAGATAACGTTAGTTAATTGCAAGTTGAAAACGAATTTTATTCATTTTATCAGTCGGCGAAGACGCCCATAAATTCGTATGACACCTGAAGCGATAACACCGGAGGAAGTTAGTGTTCTATTGCGAGCACTGACATTCGCAATGAGTTTGTCTAATATTTCCATTAAGGATTTAAGCGATGACAGGTACAAGTGGCTGGTATCCCCGAAACAAGACGGCAAATGGTTTAGCTGATCGTAGAATTAAACCAATTAATTTTAGATAATTTTAAGTGCCAAGTCCCGAACACCACATTCAAAGCTGTTATAACTCTGTTTAAACTATGGCGCTCTAATTCTATTTAATTCCGTAAGTTCCCACTCTTGTTTTATTATATCGTGCAGTATATATGTTACCTAAAGGTAAATATTATTTTCCCGTAGAATATCAAAGTATGAAGACATCCATCTTTGTTTTGTCTTTAAATAATAACATATAAAATAATTTAAAACAGCACATTTGTACTGATGAAAATATATACAATATATCCGCCATTTTTAATTTATTATTTAGATTTATTATAGGGAACATAACATATTGAAGGTTAATATTTTGAAATTTAACAATGAAATGTATAACAAAAATCG
This sequence comes from Rhynchophorus ferrugineus, assembly GCF_030347505.1. Taxonomy (NCBI): domain Eukaryota; kingdom Metazoa; phylum Arthropoda; class Insecta; order Coleoptera; family Curculionidae; genus Rhynchophorus; species Rhynchophorus ferrugineus. The sequence continues at coordinate 53,344,695 of NW_027472580.1, forward strand.
ACTGATTGTGATATCTTAATTGTATAACTTCATTTTTGAATAAGATATTGAAGTGGACAAGAATTGGTACCTATTTTAATGACCGAATAAGATGGACTCAAGTTAAACAAACAAATTTTCTGGTAATTTTATTTAATCATAAATAAATTAATCAAATAATAAAAGAAGGCCAATAAGACGTATAAACAACATAATAAAAGGTCAAGACTAAAAATAACCTCATCGCCTCGTGATTTAGGATTATGCTCTTGTTATTATTATCAGAATATTTAGAATGCCCTTTTTTTCTGGTATTTCGGAATGAGTACGTAAGAAATAATATATATTATTTTTGACATTCTCACTTAATTATGTGGAAGGCCTTAATTTTCTTCCAGTAAATTCGAAAAGAACTCTCTCAAATATGTAAGAATCTTTCTCATATTAGAAAAATCATATTAACACAATTTATTCTCTTATATTTATTTACTTTAGATATAATCTACTGAAGAATAGCGATTACATCTCGACATAGGATTAATTTCATTTCAAAGTTTTTATATATATTTTAAGAATAAATTTTAAATTTTATGTACATGTTATTTAGCACTTATAGCGAAATTAAGATTTGGACAAATGATACAGTTAAAAAAAACTATGTAAAAATGGGACTTATTATTTCTCAATAATGGATGGTAAATGATTTTAGGTAATAACAAATTATTTTTTGTTATAAAAAATGCTGTTGGAACAAGCAATTGCTTGGTAACCACCATGGGAATAGCATTAAAAATTGGTAAACTATTATTGACTGATGAGCTGGATTCTGAATTTAAATTTCTTTCTGTTTACATAACCTTAAGAATATCGTACGGCAGTATGTGACAATAGATTGCACCAAAGCCATCCAAAACGACTATAAGAAACCGTGTCATAAAAAAAACGAAAGCGTAGATGAACGTTGAAATCAATGTATCATTCTTAAGCAAAATTAGTGACTTTAGGCACTTTGGCGTCAGTTTATGGCTTATGTTATAATTTATACCTTATAGTAGCAATCATTAAACTATTTTCTTTAACTTATAGCAATTTAAGAATTATGGGACAAATACGAAGCTACGGATAAATACAAAATTAAAATTAGAGGAAATAATAACTGGAGGTTTATTAAATAATAAATAGGAATTAAAAAAAGAAAACTGGTATATTCTATAAACAAGCTCCATTAGATGAAACTCAGGTTTTACAGCGCAAAGCACAGTAAAATCAACTGAATAAAAAAGGTAGTGGCCATGAGCGTTGCGTCTTCACAAATGTACTTTTATTAAGATTTAACGTACCTTGGACTTGTAATATTAAAATTTTACATCTATCAAAAATACCTCACAAAAAAGCATTAACAATGTTTCCTCATGTGGTAATTATTTCTGTTACTGAGTATCCTCAAGGGCCACAAATTCCACAAATAAAGAAAAAACGCCAGTACACTTTACAATATGGTTCAAAGCTTTTTCAAAAGTACATAAGGGATCCAAAATTAAAGCTCTAAAATATTGAATTACCAGATGGAAACCAAAGAATACCATAGATATTCGGAGTGATTTATGATGTTCTTGAATGGTATCTCTTTGTCTTTTGTGATGAAATCGATAAAATATAAACATTAAAACTCGCTGAAAAGTGATCAAATCTTACTATTAGTATAACAATAATAATTATGTTTCAAATTAGTAACATTTATAATCTTTAATTAATTATAGTGGACACTCATTTCCTTCGCCAAACTGATACTGATAATTTCAAATACTGACTATATGTGCATTGTACAATTTGCAACAATAGAACACGAATTATCTTACATGAGCGACTGTTATTAAACAATAAAACTAGTAATATATTCCCATTAACTCCCAAGTTATTTTACGTATCGGAGCTGTGATAAACGCAACGACTGTCAGGGGCACAAACAAAACTTCTCAACAGCTTAACTAAAGTATCGAACGACGGCACTGCCGCAATAACACCGTCGACATGCGATCGCACCCATTCTGAGTGTCAAGATAGCGCCGGTTAATTGTACGCTTCGAATGGATTTTATTAATTTTATCAGTTAATACGCCCGCATATAAATTCGTTCGACACCTGAACAGATAATACTGTAGGCGGTTAGTGTTCTGTGTCGAACACTGTGGCAGTTGCAATGAGTTCCTGAAATATTTCCCTTAATGGCCTTACGATTACTGTTACAACTGATGAGGAATCCCCCAATACGACTATTCTGATCCATATAACCTACTATTTCTTAGTTTAATTCTATAAGGTTAAGATTTAACTTTCTTTTAAAGTGGCATATCTCCACTATTTTTTCGTTATTACATTAGATATGATTGGTATAATCTTAATTTACGAATTAATTTATTACCACTATTCTTTTGTACACGTATTAATACATAAGCAAAGAGTATGTATTAAGCTAAAGTTAAGAATTCGCTTATAAACTATAAACAAGTTCATGTGGTTTGGTTCGCTTCAATCCTCTGATTTCCTGCATGTTATCCAGTAGCTGCATTATTTAGCAAACTTATTACATGTTTTAAGGCGAAATCTTGGACGGCTTCGTGTAGCCGTTTGATTTCGAGGTCATCGTGCAGCTCTTCGTTGATTAAGTAGCGATAGGGATTGGTAATTAATCCTAGAACTTTGTTGTGGGTGTGTTGGATTAGTAGTTGGTTTGATGTTTTAGTACAACCCCATATTTGCACCCCATAGGTGAATATTGGCTTTATGATTGACCGAACCGATCTCTTTGATTTTTGTCTGGTTAAGAGTATCTTCCGACTAACCAGTACAGTTACTCGACTTTGAGTCTAATCTGCTCTGCTTTTTGTCTAATGTTATGTTCTCAATTAAACTTATCATCGAGATATATTCGAAGGTATTTAGCTGATTCTGTTTGAGCAATCGACCAACCGTCAAGTGAAATAAATAGGTTTTTATCGAATAGTTTTAAGTGTTCAGAATGCATCATTCAACAGTACTTCCGCAAGGTAGCAATTTGCTCAGTTTGTAGCTTAATCCCAAATGGCATACCCGATCAAGCTTGTGAGACATCCAGCAATATTGCAGGGCATTGCTTTACTTCGTATACGTTTTCAACAACCGCTGTTACTCTGTGAACTTGGTCGATTATTCAGTGGTGATTTTGAAATCCAAACTGGAAATCAGGTATTTGTATAAATAAATCAATACGTTTTAACCGTAGTTTCTCAAATACTTTGATATCGCATTGAGCAGCGAAATGAGCCTCTAAGATCTAGCTTGTTCCTCCAGTTTGTCAGGTTTAAGCATAATTATTTGAGCAACCTTACGACATTCTGGAACATGCTTCAGTCTCATACAGGCATTGAATATATATGCCAACATAATTATTGCTTTTCGGGGCAGCTCTTTTATCGCAGGTGAAATATCATAAATTTCAGGAGCCTTTTTAGGATTGAAGTTGTTGTCAATTTCTGAGGCAACTTCCATATATCAGCACTAATGCATAATCACTCAATTTAACATTATTATACTTAGCAGCAGGCTTGAAAGGTTCATAAATACTCTAAGTGTTATGGTAATGTCATTTATATATCTAATAAAAATATATTGTAATATTGCCAAAATGGATATTCCGGAAAAGAGAGAAATTCATTGCGAAGTCATTGAGAAATGTATGCTAATTAATTTTATTACCATGATTTCGTTCCGATAATTTCAATGTTAAAAATAAACCACACGCTGAACAGCCATTTATTGAAAGAAGGAGATACGTTAACATATTTAATCTGCTAACATTGCCACGAAGCTCATCTTCGACCATAAAACAGATTTAAACTATTTATGAAAGACTGATTACTCACATGAATTAACATTGTAATGGTCCAGATTTCGTTTGTAAATCGTTGTTGAAAAGAATCGAAATCAAGCAATTTTTAGAACAAATGGATGGCGAAGTGGAGGCAAAAAGATCACATACGACAATAAAGGGTGATAAAGGTTGAAGTAAAGCTTCGCAAATTGTTTCATTGATGCCAATGAAGGTAATATAACTGGTGGGATTGAAAATGAATTGTACGTCATGAACTGTTCGAAGCTGAGCAAACCATTAATTTGATTCTAGATTGTCAATAACTAATCCTATTAAGAAATTGACTTGAGAGCCTTGCTCCGTCCGACAATCAATTGTTCCAGTCTCTGCGAAACTCTCTTGATTCAAACTGACCTCAAAAGAGACTTGGTTCAGTCTCTCGTCCAAAAATTACTGACTCAGAGCGACGGAATTATTGTTTTATAATAAAGTTGATAAACAGTCGTCGATCAAAAAGTTTTTGAAATTTACATAAATATATTGAGAAACGCGAATAATTATAAATCGTTTTGGTTTTTTTTTTGAAACTACATTTTTGTAACTCTTCAAAAACTGACCTCCAACGACAATCATGTATTAACTTTTAAATTGGCTTTTATTCATTTTTGAAGTAGAAAAATATCGACATACATTTTTATAATACTTTTAGTGTATAAGATAATGAATGTATAAGGCTTCATTATACATATCTTGCGTGTAATCTATGTTTGGACAGTGATCCGTTGTCTTCCGTTATAGAATTTATGTATATTCTCACAAAGTGGGTACTTGCGATGGATAACGTGTCATCAAAATAATAACAAACAGTTGACGAATGTTATTCGCCGTTGATTATAAAGCTGCCTCCGTAATTGTTAGGTCCCAATCGGTATCGTCTTCTAGCAATTGTAGCTCGCGACTTGCATCTTGGTATGTATTGAATGTTCGGTCTTTAACTGTTCGCAAAAATTTCAAAGACGTTGTTCTGGTAACATTCACTAATAGTAAACGTATATAGAAGCATTCACGTTGTTATGTGCCTTGTAAAATCGCCCCAACGGTTTAGCTTTGAATACACCTATGATGGAAGGATGTGGTTTTCGTTGTTTCCGTGCCTCCCATTTTTTTACCTGATTGATTCTATTCCATTCCATGATTGGTTCGATGTAAAATAGCATGCAACATGAGTGCATCATTATGTCTTTACGAGTTGGCCAAAAATAACAGGATTTTGATTCAATGTAAAAAATTTAGTTAGTGTCGTTTTTGGAGCGCCTGAGCACTTTGGAAAAACATTTTCTTCAGTGAGCTATACGTGTTGACACTTTTCAGGATGTATGGCTAGGTGCAGGACAGAAGGGTATCTTTTTTGTATGGGAAATGTACCTAATTGATTTTACGTAATTGCAAATCTCGACATTGATATGAACATTATACATTTTTGAAAGTAATGGTGAGTATGGCCATTTCTACTTAATTTGTATAATTTGACAGTCGCATTGTAAATTGGTAAAATTTCTCAGCATTCTTTCTCTCTATTCTCAACATTTCTGCGGCTGTACACTAGATAACCGTGAATATCCTTGATGGTATCATTCGTATATTGCTTTGAGAAGTACTTCTTACTTTTTCCATTTTCCATTCGTAGAGTCTTAAGACTCTTATGCACGACTCTAATAAACAATTAATTTGTAATAAAATATTGCGACTATAAATTGAGATATAAGCTATCCTATGTTTCAAGTTGGACCAAACTGCATACATTGAGCAAAATTAAATTAAAATTGGTTTGGTAATTTAGGGAGTGCATCGCGGACGAACAACGTGATACTAAATATTTTTATATATAGCTATATAATATAGATAACGTTTTCTCATTCAATTATATATATATATATATATATATATATATATATATATATATTCTTGTTAATATTAATTACATTTTAATAGGTCCTCATTATGTATTCATATTGTTCAACTTTCTGGATTTTGCTTAATTTATTCAAACTATTTATGAAAATTATGTTAAACGTAATTTTAATGAAGCCCCAGGAAGATTTATGGAAAGTCTTCTTAATAATATGGCGCAAACTTGAAAACTTCAGGTAATAAACCACCTAGAAAACTCTTCAAAAGACTGCAACTACATCCTAACTAAAGTATTAATATTTACCGACTTTAGTTATGTAATAAAATTGAATGAGAACTTCCTTGACGGAAAAGGTTTCGACATTCTCGTTTAGTTTATTTAATGTTCTACATTTTCTCAGAAACTATTCTAAAACACGTCCGTACCAGTCTCGGTCTAATTTATACGAGCTTCCCGTCTTCCCGACGAAAATGTTGATAATGTTCAATTCCACGTTATTTCTGATTTAACATGTTTTCATTGACATTGAAAACGTGATTTCAATTGCTGTTTCAACAAATATTGCATGTTGCTTCGATCGAAATATATTTATTCGTATGCACTTTTACCGTAGAAATATTTTGGAATCAATTGACTACATATTTAAAAAGAGTAGTTTAAAATTTAGTATATATACTTGTGTATATATGTTCGTCTTTTCATTGATTGTACATCCAGTGATATAGTGATTTTATATAATTGTTGTTTTTTTTAATTTTCATCACATTACAGGCGTAGACAGGGTACCGACAAAAAAACATGAAAACCTGACATATTCCCAATTTAATTCTATATTAATGAGGTGTTGAGTTCTTCACGTAATAGATTCGTAGAATATCAAAATAGTTTCCAACAGAATGTCGTCCCATTGTTGTACCAAAATACTCGCCAATTGCTTCAACAATGTTAGAGATGGAAATCTACTTCAGATTTTCTGCTCTTCATAGAGAGAAAAAACCTAATACCAAAACACCAGTTTGGGTTTATTAACAAACATTCAACAATTGACCAGATTCACAGAATAACAGTTGTTATTAAAAAAGACTACGAAAGTAAAAATGTATGCTCAGCTATATTCTTAGATGTAGCACAAGCCTTCCATAAGTTTGGCATGAAGGCCTTGTTCATAAACTACAGAATATGTTACCAAAACAACACATCGAACTATTGAAATCGTACATTACAACCGGAATGTTTAGAGTCAAACAAGAAGAAGCTTACAATACAGCGTACAAACACCAATAACATTAAATAATACTATCATTCCATATAACAAAAATGCTACATATCTCCGAATGAATGAATGTCCTCCTAATTATATACCTATATTTAAGTTATCATGAAGACAAATTGTAGGTTAGACGAAAACGACATGTAATAATTAAATAATAAATAAAATATCTGCTCTAAAACTCCCCATAACGGTTCAATTATGTTGAGGTTGACGATTGTGCTGATCAAAGAAGATGTTTGATGATATTCCGACGCTTCACAAACCAAGAATCAAATTTTTTGGATGTTTGTTTGGGCGCATTGCCGTTTTGGAATATGGCAGTATTCTGCCGCAATATACTAGTAAATGGAAATAAGAGGACGAGATGAATATCACGATATTAGCGCATACATCTTAACGAAACCTTCGTTATGAATAACTGTAGGAAGCAGACGGCCTTTAGAGTTTTCAACATATAAATCTGGCTGATTTGTAGGAAACAATGTATATGATGATTCATTCGAACCATTCCACATTCTTCCAGTGATCAGGTGTAAGTTTCATAATCGTTATACCACAATATTTGTAGATTATCGTTGGCTTGAGTTATAAGGGGTTCTACAATCGTAACTCTTCGATGAATGTTAGTACTTATTCAGTGAGTGTTAAGTTCTGCTGTCACTTGTTCCGCGGTAGTTTTATGTTGTTTGGCCACAATCGTTATTAATGTTTGTCCGTCTCTGTTAATTAAGTTTGAAGTTTGACTACTCTTCCTCTTCGCCGATGATGCTCTACAGCGGCGTTCCTTAACATTTTTCAGTCCGCTGACCCCTAGAATATCAAGCACAATTTTAAGAATCCCCTTAATAAAAATCAAAGGAAAAAATTTTGGACAATCTTTTAGTAACACTAGTACTTTGTATACACTGATTAACTAATAGTACTAAATCCAAAACTGTTATGTTAAGGATTGTCAAAACCATCGGACTTAACAGTTATGTTTAGATGTTTCACAGTTATTTAAAATGATAGAATATAATAGTCTTCATGACCCACGTAAATATATAGCAGGATTTCTAACTAGTCTCTTATCTTCATTTTCAAGCCATTTTTATTCACGGAAGTTTGGTCCCGACCTTCATAGAGTCAAGACGTGTTTTATCCTTCCCGAAAACGAAATCCGCCTCTGTAAAAATAAAACAAAAATACATCTGGATCTTCAACGGTTTCAAATAACTCCCAGATACGGGAGGACTTTGTAACGGCCAACCCAAAGTGAAATGAGTGCTTTCAAACAAAAGACTTTCCACGTTCTCCAAAAAGTGAAAAAAGTAAAAGTTAGTGAAAAATATATTTAATTATAACAATACAACACAATGTATTTAATATATTATTGAAAGTATACGAAGAAATAAGGACGAATTAAGAGCGGCTGAACCAACAACTATTGCAATTAGCTAAGAATATGGCTGCTATCCGTTTGCAACTGCAAGGTCACACGCAAGATACACAAAAAAGGCATACTAATTATGCAAAAGAATACTATACTGATAAAGATGAACTAATATTAGAGGTAGGGGAATAGTCTGATTGGACCGAAGTAAAAAACAACAAGGATAAAAAGAGGAAGAAGTCAGAGATGACGCCTTCGTCGATCGCAAAATGTTACAAAAATTAAAAAAGAAGCAAGAAGGTAAAATTCCTCTACCCCCTCCAATCAACGTAAGCAATATTGGCAATTTTAATTTATTTCGATCACAAATAAAAGGATTAGCTATTAACCGGGTGCAGTTTAAAGTCTTCTATAACGATGATATTAACGTAACCCTTAATAATAAAACGGAATATAAAAAAAATGTTATTGAGATGAAGAAAAACAATTAATTCAATAAAGTCGAATACCAACTTAACAGTTAAAAAGTGATAAGTGGTAAAGAGTCTTCATTAGATCATTATCGTCCACAACAAATCGAGACGATATTAAATCGGAATTACGGGCTTACGGGCACAAAGTGACGACCGTCACGCCTGTAGCGAAAATGCAACTAATGTGAATGGTGAAAAACAAATTAAAACTTTTCCGTTGTTGTACGTAGACATGATACAAAATGAAAATAATAAAAATATATAAGACATAAATTATTTAGTAGACTGTAGGACAAAAGTAGAACCTCCGAAGAAAAATAATAATATACCACAATGCAGAAACTGTTAACAGCTTGGACATACTAAAAATTTCTGCAGAAGGGAACTAAGGTGTATGAAATGTGCCGGTAAACATCACACAACTCAGTGCAGAAAACAACGTAATAGCGTAGCAACATGCATGTTATGCAACGAAAAAGGTCACCCTGCCAATTATAAAGCATGGGCAGTATATAAAAAAAATTAAAGAACTCAAGCCAAAGAAAAGGACAGCAGAACAGCGCCCCGCGAAGAGAAATTGACAAAGCCCAAAACTCTGAAACATCTGCCGTTGAAAATAAACAAAAAATCCAAGAAACCGCAATAAAATATCAAATGATTAACAAATAAATACGATACCGCAGGAAGCTGCGACCAACGAGCCAACGAACTACGTAACCAACGAAGAACTGCATGATGGTCTGGAAATCAAATGGATTTGCAAAGTTTTCCAAAATTTCGCCTTAAAACACGAAAGAAGATTACTAAATCATACTAACGTGAAAGCAACACAACTACTAGACAACGCGCAGCATATCATAATTTTAAAATTGAGGAATACATATTGATGTATTTACCTCGCACTCGTCTTGCTTGTGAACTAATCCAAGTACAGATGAAATGTAGTAATAAATTAATATATAATTAAGATTGTACTAAGCATATCTAATAAACAGGTTACCAAAAAAAATTTCATTCACATTTCACAATTATTTTCTTAATCACTCTCAGGCTATTCTCAGTTCTCAGGAAGCTTAAAATTCTACTATTTGAGCCATTTAAGTTAAACTGCGGATATAACATATACTCATTTGTCATTTAACTAAATACCCTTACTCATGTTAATAAATGTTGTTATAAAGTTTAGTTATAAAAGTTGCAGTATGCAGCATAATTTTTAAAATGCTCTTTATTTTTACTATTTCTGACTATAGGCCAAAAAATTATCTTTTATGGTAAAATTCTTATATATAGGATGATTAGGAACATCAATAATAAATGTCATTAGGACTTAGTTATGGCGATTGTTAATAATTAGATAAAATAGCTTACGATATGGAAATTAATCTTATCCCATTCTGGTGACAGCCAAAAGGATATAACAGATTGAAAGTTTCTAAAGTTTATTACTATATTGTTATATATGAACATATTATAAAACATTCATTTTTTAAAGTTGTACATTTACTAACAATCCAAAATTTTACTATTTTGACCCAGGCTTATTCTCTAATTTTGCGTCTTAGCTTTTGCCGAAGCCTATGAAGATTTCATTTCAAATAGTATAGATACAGTTTACTCTTAACAACTGCCCGAGAAAAAACTTTTTAACCTGCTAATTTATATCAATTTACATTTCTATCTATAGTTAGGATTATATCTGATTCATTTTCTAGGGCGGATATCATGTTACACGCATGAAGAGATGTATTATTTATAACAAAAACTTGGCCACTGTACTGTATATATTTTATCCCTTTCAGTTATAAATCAAGTGAAAACACCTGAAAACGCCCTGGTAATTAAATGCAAAATGCTATAACTTTATTTCAGAGTCACTAGACTATTTCTGTAGAAATGCTATATTAATATAAATCAATTTTTTGTGAAATTATTTATGATATAAGAATATCCATCATTGTATGTAAAAGTTTTAAGAAATACATGATATGTACATGATTTCTATTATCAATAAAGCAGTTGTAGTTGTAATACCAAGTAATTCGAACTTTTATATTCATAAAACAAAACCATTGCAAATTAACATTTTTTTATATTTCAAGAAACCAATGCGGTGGAAAAGAAGAACTAAATTAGAAAAGGGAATGATTATATGATTTTGTAGAACTTGCAGATTTTGTAAAGATTATAATACGTAAGCTCTGCCACAAGTTATGTTTTCTCGCTCTACAACAATTAGATAATGTAAGATTATTTAATAAAAAGACTCATAAAAATATTATTTCCCTCTTACTACCGTTAGTTTTGAATAAATTGTGTATTCTCTCTTTTTATATCATCTAACAACCTTGATTACCCTCATTTTAATGCAAATAAATATCTCATATGTAGATATAAAACATAAATCATATAAATACTCATATCTACAAGATAATATTTTAACCATAATTTGAAAAAAAACTCCGTCCCTTGTAAATAAAGGATCTATATATCACGAGAAGCGAACCATTTTTTTGTCCAATCCAATATTTTTAAGTGTTATCTAAATTGAGCAATCCACTATATTATTTTTTTCTTCTTCTGATATGACCTTCTAGTAGGAGACCGTAGTTTTTTCTTCTCCCACCTCGGTCGTTTAAGGAAAATGACCGGTCCCGCATTGTGAGCGGAGGCTAAACTAAAAATAAGGGCTCGTAAAGTTGCCCGTGTAATTGTTTTGGGAGCAAAAAGGTTGGGCGTTATGGTAAGTCTAATTGGGTACGTCTAGATGCCGCTATTTCTCGTGTTTTGTTGGGAATTTACTACAGCTTAGAGATGGTAATAATTTCTTGATGTAATTTAAATGTTTGTCGAGGATAGATCAGAAAACAACAACCAACAATGACGGGTCCAAGTGTCTGTTCTGCTATAATACATCGGGCTACGGTGGATATTGATGAATGCGATTTATTAGTCCTCTTGGTGGTATTATTAAGTGATCCTTACACTGTGGCTTCCTATAAAGGAGTGTGAATTCGATCTGGGGTGTTATTTTATATAAGTATACTTGTCTTGGTTTTTATTTTTGGTACTACAATTCGTTACATTATTCGTTAAATATTTTAATATATAGTTGCTATACGCTGTTCTGTGCTTTATTAAACTTTTATTTATTATTATGATATAATATGAAATTGATGGATATGTTACTATTGTTTATTTGCAGCCAATAATATAAAACCCTATCTTAATTTCTTATATCGGCCTTCATTTCCCGTGATTTAACTCCGTCAGACTTAGGCTGGTTATTTCCTAAAATACAAAAACCCTTTCCAGTATATTGTTTTAAATCTGTGTACGATTTAAAAATGATGTATAAGATTAGAGAACGAAATAAATTTGCAAAGCAACCAAATATATTTAAAGTTTTATAATTACTCTACTATATTTTCAAGAATCATTACTTTTATTGTTTTATTTGAAGAAACCTGCTACCAAAGTCCATCAACACTTTTAAAAACCTATAGTGATGTAGATCTATCATATCTTATCTGTGATATTATTATCAGACAGCAGTTCAAATGAGTTAAACGTGGTGAACTTGATGTTAATGAAAAAGAACATCAAGGAAGATCAAATAAGTTAAAACAGTGAACTTATTGGGCGAAAACCTAGATCCAAGTATCAATGAACTTTCAGACAGCTTAATACTTATGCTTATACTATGAACACCATAGCGGAATATCCATGGCCATGAAGTGTTGCTGTGCATATAGTGTATTTAACCGAATGAAACTGTTACTCCAGATGTCTACCGACGTCAGTTGAACAGATTCAAGTTAGAAAATCAAATTAAATTTAGAAGATTCTTTGTTTTTTTTGAAAATCTGAAGCTAAATCTGGAGCAGAATCTTATAAACATGTTGGAACAAAAAACATTTTTAGATGTCTGAGGAAGGGTCAATCAAAAATTTATTTCTTCTTTTTGACCGCATGAGTTTCTTAAAATTTAAAATTTTGTGTTATTTTAAATTAGTTTTGTTTTATGAAATTAAATATTAGAATTAATTGCTATTACAGTCACAATCACGTTATTTATAACAGAAATCACGTACATATAACGTATGTTTTTGGACCTTTCTTCATAAAATGATTTAAGAAAATAATAAAATTGGTGTGTTTTGTACGACTCAATATATTTTTATATCATAAATAATTTCACAAAAAAATTTACATTAATTCAGCATTTCTACAAAAACAGTCAGTTCACTCTGGAGTATAAAGAGAAAAAAGAAATGAAAATAATGAACAGGAAATACAATTTATTTATTTGTTTTATTAGTTTACTTGTTTCTCTGTGATTGTTTTGTTACCTATGGAACGCATGTAGTTCTAGTCAATATATCAACATCAATAAAGTTAAAACGAACATACATTTTATTGTCGTTTAAAATTACGCCTTTATATTACGTTTCCAAATGACCAATATGATAATATTCACGATAAGACGTAAGAAATGGCTGAGCATCAAGAACATTGATTTTTTCCAATAACGTTCTGAGTTTAGAGAAGTTGCTATGGACTTAAAAGGAAACTTTTAATTTAAACCGTTAGATGCTGGCTGAGATAAAGTAATATTTGAAAGCGAATAAGCCTTAATAATCTTTTGGTTTTATTTAAGTAGCTTTTTTATGGTTATAAGACTTCGTATTCATAATATTTAAATAATAATTATTTAATTTTTAGTTGTAAACAAATTGTACACGTATTAATTGAGACATATTCTTAGACCCAAACCAAAAATAGTTCTTTTTCTAAAAGATAATATAAATATTAATAATTAATATAAAATGTAATTTCGTTTTGCTCTGATTAATTAATTTTATGTTACCAAAAATATATTATTAATTTTTTCATATTTTTTGATTTTTTTTTTGTATTTTATAACTGATTTTAAATGTTTTGATTATCGATAGACTGGCGTGTCTAATAAATATTATAAAAGTAAATAATAGAAAAGGGTTTCTTCAAAAATATGGATGTATACGTTACAATAACGGAGTAACAGACCGAAGAAAATTGAAGTGCATAATATTGTATCAAGATAACGACGGAAATATGAATTAATTCCAGAATTTAGCTGTAATTTAACTTATTTATATCAGTTTTTAGACCTTTAAACAATCATTTTAGCGGTAGTATTAATGATATTTTAGAAAAAGATTTTAAATCATTGATTATTTGGGCCATACTTTGATATGGTATTTTCTCAAGAAATTAAAAAATAGGCAGAATATCTTAAAATAACTCTAAAAAATGTTGACCAACAATAAAAACATGTAGGTTTATAGTGCTTTTTCAATAGTTATTGGAAACATATTTCATGAATGAATAGTCAATATAAAGTATAAAATATAAAATATGTTAGATATGAAGAGAATGAACTAAAAGAGCCGTATATAACAATATATAGCCTTTTATCAATAAAATATTGATATAAATATAGCCAAAATTTCATAATAACTTTGTATTCCGAATTATTTTTCCTTCAAAATATTCATTCATAAGAAGTAATTTGTTCTGCATTATTAGTAGCTATAAGTAAGTTTTCTAATTAACTATTGACCTAAATTTATTTTGTCGTACTTTTGTCATACCACATCAATGTCATTTCCTTTTGCTCGCTCTAACAAGTATTCCAATCCTTTACGCATCCAATTTAGTTGATCTAATATCTAATTTCCTTATCTATATTAATAGATATATCTATGATTTTATTGACTAATTTACCTTCAGAACTGGCGAACTTTATATCTATAAAATTAGGTGTCAATCAATCAGGAACTCTAGGGACTGATTCATGTGAGGAAGCTATATAGAAACAAATTAGAGTTATGACTGATTTAATCGAAATATAGCGAATATTGTAAAATATATAGTATATCAACTATAAGAACTGAAGTCTTCTGACTCATTTCTATTTTGACCTAAAACCTAATAAATTCAATACTGTTATTATGATGGAAAACGACATTATTCTATAGAACTGAAAATAGGTATCGAAAATAAATTACTAGAAAATAGTGCAATATAAAAACAGTACGATGTAACATATACAAATTTATAGTTTTTGTATTATAAATTGCATTTTCTCATTATATATTAAATTATTTATTTGTAAAGTATATGGGATACCACTTCCTAATTTAGGTACTTCAATTCAATAAATTAATCAATTATTCATTTAATCAAAAATACCGCAAAATTAACTGTAAATATGTATTATACAGAAAACATACATATAAAAGCTACTTTCCCGATTTGGCTATGATACAGTCATGAAATATATAAAATATCAGCAAAATTTACAAGTATATATAATTTGAATAATTTAAATTCATCATTTGATTTAAAAGATCATATAAATAATGATTGATTGCTTGATGGATGAATCGATTTTGTTTCAACTTCAGAAGATGATCCTATAGATAGGATAAACTGGAAGTTCTCCTGACGTCGGTGTACTATTCGAGTATCTTGTTAAAAAAAAACTTGAAAATTCAAAAAATTCAATGTCATATTGACCTGCAACAAAACCTATTATTATGCTAGAACAATATTTTTTAGACCTGGTAATACCATATAACTTAAATATACGTTCTTTAGTTCTTGTATATAGTCATTTATATTATTTTTATAATATTGTGACGTGCATATTACTCCGATTACATACGTATCATGTACTTCTTGAAATACATTATTATATATTCAAAATAATATATTTCAGTTGAACTAAAATATTTCAAATTATGTTTACATAATATTAACGAAATCTGATTGATGATCTTTATGTTGCTAATAAATAATTTTATTGTAAAAACCCATCCGAATATGCATATCTAAATAATATTCAGTTGGTCTTATTTAAACAAATTTTCGAGGTTAAAATTAAACCCTTCCCGATGTTCGTCGACTTTAAGCCAGTTGTTTTATCGGGTCTAAGGTGTTGTCAGAAAAGAAATTTCAGCCCATTAATTAAATGTCAGTCGACATTGCTTCGTTAACTTCAACTTGTTATCGTTTCGAAAGTGAAGTGTACGCCAGGGCTGAAACTTAAAATTGGTCGTTTATTTGCGATAAGATTATTTTTTAATACAAATTTTAAGCTCATTTGTGGTCCCTTTTATTGCAAATTAATAATGAAGTTTTAATTGATGCTGTAATTTTCGTTAAGGTTTTAATATTTATTTCCTAAACGAATACTATAAAATTTTCAATTAACACTTCATTAAATGCCAACATTTTTATAGACTTGTTACATAAAAAGGTTTGTGTCAAGGGATTTGGTTATCCTAGGATATTGCTGGATTGATATATTAGATGATCACACGTTCTTGACATACGGAGTATCAACGTAAACAACTTTTTAATTGAGTGATTTTGATATTTATCTACATAAAATAACAGTTTTCTATTTTGTGTTATTGAGTTATTAAGTGTATACAGACGCTAAAAATGGAACGATCAAAATTGCAATTCGTAAAGAAATCTGCCGCCAAAGCCAATAAGACACTGTTAGAAACATATCATAACGTCATATCGTAAAATTGTCGGTTTAAGTGTCGATGACTTTAAAATGGTAATTTTTATGTCAATGGTCAAAAACGGCTCGAAGAAAATAAATTGAAAGATGCAGGTTGTTAAAAGGTATTCTCACTCAATTTGAAAATCGTGTTATGTGATATGTTTTCAAATAATGTTCAAATACTTCTAAAATAGATGGTGTTCTGATTTGATGATTGATCAAAGGATCTTCACCGACAGTAGAAGGTTGGCCAAGAGTGACCCTTTTTACATTGTGAAACTTGGGAAATGTGGTACTCAAGAAGGAAACTCATGTGTCTCAAAGACTTGTTTCAGTTAATGCAGATATACGACGTTCTCTAACCCATTCTCTCCTAACATGCCTATTCAAAAGTGTGTTTGATATAAAAAATAATACTTGCAGTAAATACCAAAAATTGATATGTATCAGATGAATAGGTTTTGACTGATATTTCCTACATATCCGTTAGTGAATTTTAAACGCCTTGAAATTTGAATTTATACATTACATAACCTACATTATCTTCATCAAGCTCAGTATGATTGTATTATTTTCCATTCTAATATACATTCTAGTTCTAATTTAAGGATCGCATCTCTTAAATGAGAATTTGGAAAAAATGTCCAGACTAGAGGATGAAAATCAATTTCCACCAATCAATTTTCTGAGATATGGGGAGAATCAGATATCGAAAGGAGCTAAATCTAATGATCGGAATGGGAACTCTCCACAAACTTATTTTTTACCAAAATATCACCTTCTTGATCAATTTTTGGATCATGATTGGCTTTAAGGTCCAAATACTGAAGTGAATCCATTGTCCGCACTGATTTATAAACCACAAAACCTTAATTAAAATGATACATTGTTTTTTAAAATACCTGAGGCTTCTAAAATAATCTGTATTTCTCAGTTAAACACTTCTTCATAATTCATTTAGATTTTCGCAAATATATATACATGTACTTATAGATTAATATGATTATGAAATTATGATACTTGACACAAAGGTAGTGTAAGAGCACGTTGAAATTGTTAAATGTGACTCGTCTGTTACTTACATTTGTTATCTTCCCTTTAAATAGCTTTAGTCTTATTACTTTGTAGTTCAGCAGTTAAAGCGCCTCAATTTAAAGATTTATATTAAATTTATGTGAATTGTTAAAATCCGTAGCAGTTTTTACATATCAATATACTAAGCAATTCGGCGAAATTATATGGCAGCTTCGTACACGACACAATGCTGTCTGATTAGTTCGAACACGTAGACAACTGAGCCTGTCAAAGTCGTCCGGTTGTCAGACGTATGCAACATTCTTGAAAGCAATAGTGATTAGAGGTTATAACTCTAACCTATAAACTTTTGTGGCTGTATAATTAACTGTAGTTTTTAGATGTTCTGTAATGTTAAAATAAATTATATTTGATAACATTTTTGTTCAATTATTTTATTTAGATTAGAATATTGTTGTATGTCAAAGCAAAACTGAACTAAAATTCAGAGTTGATGGGGCAACATTGCGACGTTTTCATGTCACAAGTTCAAATGGCGTATATACAAAAGAACTTTGAACAGACTATATATATTACGTAATTTATTTACAAATATCTGAATTCATATAACATAGTAATGGTTCCTTCATAATAGGCCTCTTACTCTAGCACCGAATTGGTGTTTTCCTGTTAATCTCAACTCATCTCAATATTTCTCGGTCTTGCAGTCTTGAACTTCCTTGCAGTTTAACATTACATGTCAGTACCATTTCACATAACAAATTAAGTAGCGTAACATCATCGTCATAATATCCTATATAGTATGAGAACTATATAACCAAACAGAACTTCATGGAAACACAATCGTGAGACTTCTATAGTTCATTTCATTATCATCTTTACTGGACCCCATCATGAATAAATCGTTAATTTTTGCTGTAATATTCATAAAATTGAAATAATAGTCTCACGTGAATTTAAAGTTCAAACCTAGGGTGTACATATCTAAAATCCATAGTCAATAGTTATATGGTTGCCTTACTTCATAGGTAAGCCTATTGGAATAATTATTGGTCCAAATCCAAATAATTTAATAGCAACTATAAAAGAAATTGGTTGATGTCTTCAGAGCGCAATTCATTTACCATTATCATTACATATGAAGCCATTTTAAAACTATACTAACAAATTTAGTTTTTAGAATGTTAAAAACTAATACTCACCGCTTCGTTTGTTGACATAATTTCGAAAATAAATTATCACAGGCTTGGTGCAGTGGTCAAGGCGGCAGTACGATCCATCTACTGTTGCGAGAGTCGCGGGTTCGAATCTTGTTGGGGCATGTCGTCAATTTATGTTTGTGATTATTTAATATTTGTGATTATCCCAGGCAAGAGTGTAAAATCCGTCAAGGGAAACAATCTCAGTCACGCCAGTATCCAGGCTAGGGAAGACCGGATGTTTTCTAGGATAACTTCTATGTTGGTAACTCGCCGAATTTTTTAATGTTAAGCGATGTAACACTGTGTATCACGAAATAAAGCATAATTCACATATAAACCAACAGCTGGCCAACTCGATACGTTTTTAAAAGAAATTCCACTTTTTTATGTCGGTATGAGATTTACACTTGTTAGGGTCTACAGCGGGAGGTCGA
This sequence comes from Rhynchophorus ferrugineus, assembly GCF_030347505.1. NCBI lineage: Eukaryota > Metazoa > Arthropoda > Insecta > Coleoptera > Curculionidae > Rhynchophorus > Rhynchophorus ferrugineus. The sequence goes on from NW_027472580.1 coordinate 53,363,789, forward strand.
ATTGCAGTTCAGCAAGGAAGTGGATTTCAAGAAATGACGATTTACGACCACAATCGAGATTATTAAATAGGTAACCACTACTGTGCACATTATTAATCTTTCTTGCTAGCAGAACTGCCTTGTGGGCCTTTATTAAAGGACAATTGGAAATGCAAATGATTTATTCCTGGTTGTTTATGAAAATGGATTATGTCGACGGTAGTATCTTGAAAGCGAGGAATGTACGACTCGAATCTATTTTTGCCTCCAGTGTCTTTTTAATCGTCTTGGCTGGTAATTTATTTTTCAAAATTGCCTTTTTGCTTTCGACATCATATTTAACTCAATTTTATTGTGTAAAAATCATAAAAGTGTTTTGAAAATATCATACAGAAACTCCATGAAGTTTGATTATATTGCATTAAATTTAAATGAATATTTATTAGAAACACCGCTTTCTTATTAAATATGAATATCTATTTAATATAAGTTAAACTATATTAACTATATTTAAAGCTCGGCCTATTACTAGAAAATCGCTTATCTAATTTTTCTTTTAATATGCAGTTGTATAGAAAATAACTAAATGTTCTTCCCATGATATTAAATGCTGTTCCAATCATATGCTTTACTTTATGGAGCAGTAATCGGAAGGTGCAATTTCCAACGAATACAGCTGTTAGAGTGTAATGTTTAAATGAATCGTTTTCAGGAAGATGTTTATATATTTCTACAAATGTACTCAAAGGTGCCGTAATACATCGCCATTATGATAAGAAACATGTTTTAATGTCGAACCTAAACGTATAAGTTACTGGATATTTCGGTGGTAATTTTTGGTTCTGTGTACTTGAGCACATTTCTTTCTTACTTTCGACCTTTAAATTCCGTGAATATAGTTCTTTTGAAATCACTCTCGGCAACGCAACAGATTTCCCGCAAATACGGCTCGTTTTACAAAAGTCCTAAACAAAACTTAAAATAAAAGAGAAAAATATCTAATAAATAAAATGTCGTCAGTGTTTTTTCCTCTATTCTTTTTTTGCAAGTAGACAAGTAGCAATTTTTAAAACAGTTTTTTTAAGTAAAATAATAGCTTTTTGTGTTATACCCTATCACATATTTTAACTTTATCTATATTACATTGACAATATCTTATATTCTTAAATGATATTGCCAAGTGGAGTTTTATATCAGCAAATTGTAATATAATTTATTAGTGGTACTTCCTTTTGCCCAATAATAACACCACTTATATGCAAATAACAGAGACTTATATGTATATTCAGCATTATGTGCTAATACAACTGGATATATAATAAATTGATTAAAAATGCCTGTGTCTGCTATTCAACTTGGTTGAATAATTCTACAAAAATAGAGTATGCACTGTTTAACAAATATCTCCGGATTTGGCACATGCGCGCTATATTGTATAGAAAACCATAGAAAAGAAAGTGTATTAACTTCCTTTGTTAATGGCGGTATATCCTTTTCGAATCGATTGGTACAGTCGATCAAGTCAAAACAACAAAAAATCTAGAATATTTAGATTTTATGTTACATTAATAATCCTATAGTAATAATAATTAAATTGTTGTATTATTCTTGGTGGTTTAATATACATTGGTTTTAAAATATGGTAGAACAAGGGTATGAGCAGAACGTATAGTTAAATTTTTAAAATTTATAAAATCCAAACAGCATGAATTTTATTTATAGTGCTGTCAAATTTATAAAACATCATTTTCATCGACATCGAATGTCAATCAACATATACCAAAATATAATGATAACAAGAAAAGAGAGGAAAATAATTCTTGTTGTGTTGGAAGTAGTCAAGTCATTAATGAGGTTTGCCCATCAAGTTTAGTAGTAAAAATTGCAGTAACTGGTAATAATTAGACATTTGTTTTAAACATAATATATTTTAGTATTGATTTAAATTTTATTTTATGGTTGAGATGTAGCTAGAGTTTGTTGAGAGTAAAGGTCGGAGAATGTAAAATTCAGAGAATCAGAGAAGAAGAAATTAGACAGTATTTTGCTATGATGTAAGAACAGTGTACTATGAAATAATTAAATTTGCTAACAAAAGTAGACCTGGATAAAATAAACAAAACATAAAACTATCAACAACTACTTAACAATCCATAAACAAGCAAAATATAATGCGTTATTATATAAAAGTGTAGGTAAATTATTCTTTTGTAAAAATAATAATGTATTGACTGAGATTTCTTTCAGCTTAAAAGTACGATCATACAATACTTTGTACAGTGATCTGTACGATACGTTACTCGAAAGCTAGAAATAATCAATTCATTAATGGGGTTTGTGGATCAAAAATAGTAGCAAAAATTGCGGTAGCGATCGTAGTTGATCATATTTAGAGATTTTTAAAAGAATTTACTGCTTTCATATATTGTGATGGCTTTTTCGTTTGTTGTTAACTATATTGGTTATATACTATATATGGTTCTTGGAGTGCATGTTATCTGTTCAAATATGTGAATTAATTTAAATATCGTGTTTTTATAAAAACAGAAACATATATAGAAATTATTTTTTTTATTTCGTTTAATTCAATAATTTTTTTATAAATAAATATATGTTTATTTCCCTCCTTATATATAGTTTCATTAAAAACATTAAATCAATTATTTATCAAATTTATGTATATTTATTTATAAAATATAATTTATTTATAAAAAATAGTAAGTAAATGAAGCTGTATAAATGCATGCACCAAACTTTAATTATATTCTATTTCAAAAATAAATGGAGCCATATATATATATATATATATATATATATATATATATATATATATATATATATATATATATATAAGAATTAGAGCCCAGTTAGCGCTTGCGCCAATTCCGGGGATATTTGTTGTGTAATGTATCCTCAAAAACATTATTCAGTTTTTTGGAATGGAGAATTTGTTTGTAGATAATTGCTGAACTGATAATAAATAATAAAATATGTGTAAATATCCAAAGAAATACTTTTACTCATATTAAATTCGATATGTCTCGGTTTTTTGAAATTTTGGGATTATTACAATACATTATGAAAATATTTGTTTTTTAAATTAAAACCCATCATATAATATATTTGTTTACGGCAATTTTAGATGGTTTCCAGTCGACTGTAATTTATGAACATAATATATTTACTTCGTTTCTATACGCTTCGGATTAATTAAATTTTGACCCCGAATAATAAAACACAGAATATGTATATGTTAGTATGTATGAAATTATTTGTGCTAAAATTACATTGACATTCTTTAGACGCTTTCTAATTTCCCTCGAATTAATTCTCATTTCGAGTGGTTCGTTCGATTTTCTTTAGACATAAAACATAATTTTTGCAAGAATTCCATACAAATTTGTTGTTATAAACTCGATCGTAAGCATGTTTTTATATGCCGACTTAATCTAATATATAATATATAGTAATAAAATATATAACATAAATAACACTAGCAAACCTAATAGACGTTACCCTGTTCAAATATTAATAATATTTTATATGTGTGACTTTATATGCTATCAATTATGTGTGACTATATCTGAATATTATAAACAGAACCATATTATATATAAAATTAAAACTGTTTTGATTAACAGTAAGAAAGAAAACCTACACCTACACCTACAGGACCTACAGTTTCACGTGGGCTCCAAACCACAGTTCTCGGCATTAAACCTACTCACTGGCGAATAGTCTTAATATTAGTAGGAATAAAATTTGGTTTTTCTTATTGTATTGCGATTTGATTAAAAATATTTTTAGTTAATACCTGAGGGATATAATGAGCAAACCTGATAGTTTGCCAACGCTTGAACAGGCAAGATATTTTATAAATACACACCATAAAATGACATCGTTCAGATTTCTGACTTATAATAGTCATTGCAAACGCAAAATTAAATTGAATAATGTACACGTATAAATGGAATGGGTGAGACTGAAAGGATCATTGAAATTAGTGGTAACAGTACAGCTTCATTTTGAAATATGCTGTTCTAAATAATAACTTCAAGAACAATTGTCAATGATTGCTTTTATAATCAATCGCTTGCCATAGCATAATTATAGTGTATTCAAATTTCAGTGCTAAATGTTTGATGAACCAATCTCCAATCGTAAGTTTGTGGTGGCATTCACATGAACGATTGACAACATGTCAATTGATTTGAACGATATTTCATTGCCAGGCTATAACCATTGTATTTTACGATTAATTGCGTTGACATCTATAGTTTCTTGTTGAATCAATATATCTTTGATAGCCACCTCATTACAAAAATGCTGAATGAAATGAAAAATGCTAAAATTAATCATTATTCAAGTTATTTACATGAAAATCGTCAAAACTAAATATTATTTTATTCCCAAGAGCATTACAAAAGAAAGAATATAGAACATAGTACAAAGAATATAGTACAGCAAGTTAGAAATATATTTAACATAAAAGCGTTTAGATTTATTTTTCTATATTTTATTTCAGTTATATACGAAATGAAAATAATACAAAATCTTGAGACAGTGTAATCAGTTGCATTTGCTTTGCGACGAAATTGAAGAGTTTTGTTAAAACATAAAAAGTCTGGTTTCAGTGGCGGCGATATTTTTGTATTCTATATAGTAACTGATTATTTTCTCATTCTTCAAATATATAAATGTATCAGTTTTCCTGAGAATTTCCTGGAGAATTTGTAATGATTTTCTTGTATTATATAATAATATCACTAATATTTCACTTAATATTTTTTAACCTCATAACCCTGATAATATTATATTACGATATTAACATTTTTTAATTCAAAGTGTTCTGAGTAAGTTCATTCACTATATCGTATATTTGAACATTCAGTTGCTTCAATGTTACTTATTGTTACAACTCACTAAATTTCATATTCTGAAATATTTTACTTGTGCCCCTAGAATTACGAACTTACCAATAACTTACCAACTTTTCGATTATCCTGATACTAACATGATGGAATAACTTTTTGTCGTTGTTCTGGATGAATCATGATTTGATTTATTTTGCGATCGAATATGTCCCATAATTTGTCCATACAAAAATTAGGACTTATTACCTCAAATTACTAAGTACTAGGTTCTGATTTATATTGTTATGGTATTGTTTATTTATTGTATTGTATTGTTTATATTGTGTCTATCCAGTTATTTTGTACACACGTTATATAATTTGTGACGTCAAAACGTCGCAATGTTGCCGTATCAACTGTAAGTTTTAGTTCAGTTTGGCTTTGACATACAACAAAATTCAAATCTAAAAAAAACAAAAATACTGTAATCAAATATAATTTATTTTAACATTATAGTAAAACTAATGCATATATTATTGAATGACTTAAATCTACAATTAAGTACACAGCTATAATAGTTTGTAGGTTAGCTTTGCGTTTGATTATATTTACGTTGAACTCTTTTCCATACATCCTATGAGTTAGGGTAATAGGCGCATTTGTAGTTGTAATCCCTGGAGGCATAATCACGTAATTAACAATTTTATATCCAAGTAATAAATTTTACGTTCATTAGAGAGCATATTTACCTTTTACGTTTAGTTCTTGTGTCCTTCATTACAGTGTGTCCCTCTATCGAAATTTTGATATGGCACTCTTCTCCTTCGTTTGTTTTGCATATATATATATATATATATATATATATATATATATTTGTATATTTATATCTGTATACATATTTCTTGATAAAACTAGATTTAATCACTGAACTCTTCCTAATGTATTTACCATATCTACAAAACAGTTACTATTCTTTCTCTCCGCAGACCTTTTAACCAAATGCTCATGTATATTCTGAACAATTGCACAGACATCTGTACAGATAAGTCTTGTACACTCTACTTTACAGAAACATTTCCTACAGTTATCATATACTAATCATATACTCACTTTAACTTGTTTCCACCATCATCACCCTTAGAAACTGCGAGCACTGAATCATATCATATTCAGAAAGTTTCGTTCAAGTGAATAACTAAGCTATTAATTTGCAATCTATCTAACATTTGATCACAATTCCATCCTTTGTCAATTTCTTCTTCAATGTGTCTGATTGAGTTCAAGCAAACCGAAGGTGTTAATAACCATTTCTATTTCCAGCATGATGTGGAATATATCTGCAATTAATTATTAATAAATGTAATAACTAATAAAACCTAATCAATTGTCATAACACTATTTTTATTATACTGGCCCCATTCTGAAATATCCATGTCTCATTTAAATACATAAATTGAAATAATAGATCTTCCTTCATTTTATTATATGATTTTAAAAATTGTATTCTCTTAAAAGCAATGTCTGGAAGTTCCATTAAACCTCTTCGATACTTACCGTATATTTTCAATTTTTTCAATTTCAACATACTAATATTCAGTGCAGCTGTAATATTAAAGCAAATTAATATTTAAATCTGTTCTGTCTGGCAATAAGCGATATATATCAAAACACTCAAAAGCATTAAAATAACGTTTGCCGGTTTATAACCTCTTATCACTACTGTTTTGAAGAATTTTAGAAACGTTTGACAACCGGTTGACTTTGGCAGGTTAGTTTGGTTACGCTTCCGATCCTATCACACAGCATTGTGTTTCTTTTTAACTAGAATAAAATGAAAAGGAAAATGTTGTCTGATTCTAAAACCAATTTACTAATTGCGGCAGGCAATACATTCAATATCTTGATGAGGTATATAGAACATAAGTTTGGATAGACCATATGTTACTCTGTTATTATGTTTATTTTAGCAAATTTTGGATAAATGAATTTGATTCCTAAACAATTATTATGGCTTGGCTCAAGTATCAAGTTTGGTCAAAATATTTTCTTGTGGTTAACATGGCAGTCTCAATTAATGTAAATGAAAATTAATCATTTCATACTTTGATACTCAGATTTTGATATATTTTCAGAACTCTTCAGATCCTGTCTAAAATTTGATAGCAGGTATTTTTTATGTCTTATTAGTATTTATTTATAGGAAATTATTTAATATATACTTATGTCTGTTATGACAAATCTTATCAAAACTTGTTATATACAAGAAACATAGTTATTTTATTATAAATGTGGTCCCAGTGTGGATCCTGTGTAGATTGTTCTTTAATGAACTATAAAAAGTTGATTAATCTGCAAAAATCGTCATTGATTATTTTCTATATTGATATGTTATTTAACTACATATTCATTTAAAATTATATATATTATTGGTAATTTATATTTTACGATTTTATTTAAAAAGTTATTTAGAATAACATTCATAGTTAAATCATGTCTTAAGTTTTTTCAATTATTGTTGTCTATCTTCCACTATTATTTATGTTCAAGCAAATCGTTAGTAGTATATTCTACCTAACAAACTTCTGCTAGTCAATAAATCTCTACTAAACTCAATATGTCCATTTATATTAGTGAATTATTTTTCTTTTCTTTAAGTCTTTTTTTAAAATCACAGCCTTATGTTACTTAACAATTTAAACTTATTTTAGACTTTATACACGAAGTCAACAATAGTTTCACTCTATGATGTCATATAATTTAATTTATATTTAAAATGATGTGTGTTCTATTACTATACTAAATTATTTTAGTCATCTTTCATTTCCTAATAACTATTGAGATTTTCAGTTCGGCTTTCATTCTTTGCTAATTTTGTTGAAAAACTGCCTGTAATTTTTATATCATTTTATACTATTAGATACTACTCAATTTTACATTTTAAATTTTCTGACTTTATTCTAACAATATAACTATTAATTAAGGATCATAGGCAAGTCAAAATATTGGAATCCAAAAATATACTCAATAATGGAATATATAAAGCCTACTTGAACTTGGGAATTTTAAATATGGGGTAGTGACAAGTAACGCTGCTAAACAATGTACATCGCTAGGTAATTAACAAAGCACGACGGCCTCGAAATAAAATGGATTTACGAAGTTATCTAAAGTTTTGTCTTAAAGTATAGGGTTACTCAATCACAGCAATGGGGAAACAATACAGCTGCTGGACAACGCGCAGGAAATCTGAAGACAAGTGACCTAAATCACACGATCTTTTATAGCGTATAAAAGTTGTTCTTAACTTTAGCATAAGTAGTCTGATTTAATTTTATTTTGGGAAATACTTACTGGACATCCATCCTGCACTCGTTTTGCATGTAAATTGTAAATTGCAGTATAATAGTAGAAGACTAATAAATTAATATGTAAATTCAGATTGTATTAAGAACATCTAATGTAACATGTAATTAAAAAAATATGAAATATTAGAAAAAACTATAATTGAATAAAAAAGAGTACTCCAATTATTAGTTCATCTTACTCTATAAATACAATATTAATAATTTGTAAATAATACTTTTTTATTTATAACACATTTTTCTTTATTTCACAATACAGAGGATTTTTATAGAAAAGAGGTTTGGAATAATTTTATGCGCTTTTACTATGTACATGTTAATCCTCGTTTATAATTCTGTACTAAAAATGACATTTTTGGTTGACGAGAAGAGCTGCCTGAGTCGGAAATAGCATGATGTAACAACATATTTCTTTTAAACTTTCAACGTTTTAAAAGTGCATCATGCACATTCTAAGTATTTTATTTTTTAAAATGTTGGTCATTCTATTGCAGTCAGTATTTCTGTCAATTTAGGATATCCAACATGCTTTTGTGACATATAATTAAGGGTAAATGTAATCATCCCTAATTTCCTTTTCGTTTTTATATAAAATATAACTTTACATTATATTGTAGTTGCTCTTCAAACAATGTTGAATGGAAAAAAACATGTTTTGGAAGTACTTTCTTTCTAATTCTAATATTTCTTTTATAAAAGTATCAATCGACCCTAAAATCTAGAACATCTTGCATCAGTATTGCATCAGAAAAAAGATTCCAATCAGAATTCAATTACCCTGTGCCCTAGATTCTACGTCAATGCTAAGTGCTCCGCTTTTATTTTTAATATATTCATATTTTTATTATAAGTAAAACAGGATATGGCTCGATAAAAAAAGAAGATTTAAAATTCGCCCATAAAGGAACTGGATTCCTCTTTCAGGTCGGTCTTTTGTTGAGCTTTATAGGTTATTTTAAGGGAGGAAACCGTCCCTTATTGTTAGAAGTTTAGAAAGCGCAAGGAAAATAAAACGAAGTAGTAAGATGATTCGAGGGTTATTTCACAATGAACTATTTTGCTCTCGGTAGTTTAGGAGTAACGATGTTTTTTCTCTTTATATTTTTTTTTGATCTTTTATACATTTGTATACTATGGATCTTTTGTTTCCTCTAGTAAGAAGAAAAACAGGATTCAAATACATTCTTTACAATAAATTATGTTTTAGTTTGTCAGAAAATAAACAGTTTAAAATTTAGTTAACTAATTCTTAATTAATAAATTAATATTTAATTAATTAGTAATTAATAACAGTGACCGTTTTTCTTTTAATAACCGGTTCAAGTAAATTGATTATACTTTTATATTAGCTTTTTATTATTATACTATTTCTTATGTTTCAAATCTAATATCATAATCATCTTTCAGTTAACCAGGGTCTATATTAGTCTAAAGCAATAGTCAGATGTTTTAATAGATATGAATAATACAAAGGATTATTTAGTTACATCTTTGGATCTGATAACACGGAATACAAAATAAGTAGAATAATGAAACTGTCTCGGATATCTAGTCCTTCCAATTAAGCACCAAAGTCAATAATCAATGCACGTTATCAAAATGTATAATGCAACGTTGCCACATCAAATTTAAGTTTTGGTTTATTTTGATAATGACATGACATACTGATGTAAATAAAACAATGAAACGAGAATAATAAATATAATTTTCAAATATAATTTATTTTAACAATGTATAAAGAGTCTGTTATATTATGTAATAATTCATTAAACAGCTACAATAGTTTATATCAAATATCCAAGTATACATTATCATATTATATTATCATATCATATTATCAAGCATAGTTTACCTTTACTAAAGATCATATTAACTTTTTACTTTTCGTTTTTGTTTATTTTATTCCTGAATTATTTTGTATCTCCTCTATTACTACCTGTGTACATTTTCCTTTATAAAATTATATTTCATCACTATATTTTTACTAATACATTTGCCATATTTGCAAAAGAGTTAATATCCATTCTATTCCCATAAAATCTGTCCTAATATTAATGTATATTCTAAACAGCTACACAAACATCTATGCATATAAATATTTCACACTCTACAATATGATTATCTCCAGTTATCCCATATTATTTGTGTAGGGCGGTTTTTAAACCCAGGGCGTGAAATAAAATTATAATTAGAAAAACAATATAAAATAATCAAACATCTTAAATATGTAAAAACAGAGATCAAAACAAATGATATAATAACTATTTGCTCAATAAATGGCAAAATAAATAATACAAATAAGCGTGCGAGGTCTTGATGTTCGAGGTGGTCGGATAATAATTCTACAAAAATAATATAAACGTAGAGGAGCAACCAATTTGAACAACAAGGGTGAAATTAAAATATAATTGACATATTACGTAGATAGGTGCTTCTATTATAAGGTAATTAAAATTTAACGTTACTGTCAGTGAAAATGCTGGCAGATATAATAATATCGGTAATAATGGCATGGATAAATGAATATATCGACAAATACTGGTAATAAAATGTTAGATTAACCAGGATGGTTAGCAATAATTTTAGTCCATAGTAGTCAATAATTGACGGACAATCATAATGAAAACAGACAATCACCATAAAACAAACAATAACGGTAAATGATAACAATGATAAACTAGGCTAGAATGAAGTATGACATGTGCATACGGTACGAAGAGAAAGTAACACGCCACCTTCGAGCTAATACGCTAACACCAACAATAATGGACGTGCTTAAGACGAAATCAACGCAGGTAGACGCACAAGGTCCCTGCCATTAGCGTTAATAGTACTCGCCAGGATAAATTTAGCATGTATATATATATATATATATATATATATAAATGTGTACATAAGCAACTCCGTTGCTATGTACACTCACTTCTCCTAACTCCAACTATGATGAACGAGCTAGATACGCTGTCACCAAGAGCCGACAGGAACCACGTTTGGTGGCGTTTATATATGCTTCAGATAGTCAATAGACCACATATAATGGATGATACGACGATAATTGAGCGCAATGATAAACTGTGCTTGGATGAAGTATGACATGTGCACATGGTACGAAGGGAACGACGTACCAGCTTATGTCCTAACACTAACAACACAACAATAATGATGTGTAAGAGATCAAGGGAAGTAACGCGCGAGATTTACTGCTACTATAGTTAATAGCACTCGCTAGGATTAAGCTAAATTCTCAAAATAAATAAATAAATGAACAGTACTCTTACTAGTGCACTCACTTCTCCAGCTCCAGCTATGATGGACGTGCAATGCGTACTAGGGAGAAGGCTAAAAGCCACACGCTAAATACGCTGCCATCAAGAGCCATCAGAAACCACCATATTAATTTATTAATTATTTATTAATTTGTAAATTTAAAATAATTATAAAATACATTATGTTTACAGTTGCAACCATAAAAATATTATCTTTGATTTACCATAATCTAAGAATTATGGAGAAAAAACGACGAGTTAAAGAAATAATAAAATAGAGTAGAATAAAGATATAATGGTGGATTGATGAATAATTAAATAAGTAGAGCATAATGAATAGAGAATAATAAGTATAACATAATAAATAGAAAATTATAAATTAGCAACAATAAATAGAAAATAATAAACAGAACTTGAGAAATGAACGCTAATGAATATAAAATAATAGTTAGAATAAAATAAATCGAGATTTAATAAATAACAAATGATAAATAAAAACAGAAAACTGGAATACTCTGTCAACAAACTCACCATTTCATCAAGGTCAGTTTGGACGGCGCAAAACACAATAAAATAAACTGGAGGATGAGAACGTAGTGACTCTGACCGTCGCGTCTCTACAAATGGACTTCTATGAAGTTTTAACATCCATAGGACGCGATCACATCTGGAAAATACAACCACCGAAGAAAGATCAACAATGTTGCCATTCATGAGAATTATTTCTGTTAATAAGTATTCGCAACGGTGACAAATCATATAATTAAAAAGAAGCGCTAGTCCCGCCTGGTTCCTTTATATTAGAAAAACACTTGAACAACCCAAAAATTAAAAGGTCTAAAATATCGAACTACGACATGGAATTCCAAATACCATAGACATTCGGAACGATTTATGATTTCCTTGAATGCTACATGTCGGTGTCTGTATTTTAGGAAAAAATTTCGATAAAATATAAACAAATAAAACTCGGTTTTACAATTGTATGCTCATTTTCAGTTGTTTCTACCCTTATCGCTCTATGGCAGCATTGGACCATAAGACCACAACAAGAATTTCATCCAATCTTTCCCACTATCAGAATCACCGTTCAAGTCAATTACCAAGTTGTAAATTTCTAATCTATCAAACACTTGTTAACGCTTCCACCATCTGTCAGTTTATCCCTCGGCCTGTCGATAGAGTTTATCCAAAGAGTAGGTGTTGCTGTATATAATACTCCATTTTATATTGTATCTTTTTCATCCTTGTTTCAGAAAAACAGTTAATTTCTTACAATACAATCATTTAATTTATATAAATAAAAATAATATATAATAATTTATATGTGTTACGAGTGACAATACCCCTGGAATAAAGCTATGCCTGTTTCCACCATGAACAATAATATATTTACAATGAGTTACTAAACATTATAAGTGAAAAAACTCACGCCTTTTTCTATAAACTTTTGTTGTCTTTACACCATTTATTAGCGTTTTATCAAGATTAGCCCAATGGCCATTTTAAAATATCGATGTCAGGCCTAGATGCATAAATTGAAATAATAAACCTTGTTTAATTCTATTATATGCTTTTAAAAGTGGCATCCTTTTAAATAAATATCTTAAACTACGATTAAGACCTCACCTCTTAGTGGGTTATATTTATACTACCTAAATTCCGTTCCCTAATACTGTAAGTTATCTCTGGATACTTCCCAGGCTAACAGTTTTCTTGGTAATAATTGTATTAAATAATATTTATATGGAAAAAAATACTAACTGTTTTTCAGTATTCACAATTTCACAGTGCAATAAAACTGCATCATATTAGTATCTAATAGTATCCTAATAGTACTGTAGACTTGCATCTCTAACTTCGAATCTTTTAACTAGATCATTTAACTTTTGACTAAATCGTTCGAAGTAACGGTTTATGTGCTTATGAGGATCCCATTAGTTATCTAGTTTTCCAACATTTATTCCTAAATGATGAATGTCATCATTAACAAAGTCTGTCATATTTTATGTGTATACCACAAGCACAACAAAATATATTAGAACTTTTCTTCGCGATGAACTCATATTTCTAGAGGATGACAAAATCATAACACCAAAGCCAATTTAATAATTTTATGAAATATAAATATTCATAGCAATAAACATGTGTTTTGCATTATATATAATGTATAAGTTACGGTGTTTAATGTGAATTTACTGTCTTAATATTTTCGTAATTATTTATAATTGTTTTTTTTTACCCCAATATATTGGTTTTTATTTTTTAAGTGTCCTTTAATATATATTATGTAATGTAATTTTATAATGTTAATTTTCTTTATTATAAACTGTTTGTCAAAATAATGTGAACCTTTTTAATTGACACAAATATTTTAAATTATTGTTAGAATAAAATAAATTAAAAAGCTGGAATACCATAATGTATAATATAAATAAGGATATTGTTTTGAAAACGAAATATGTTACGAAAATATTAATTAATATAACGTTGGTTGTTATAGATGATCCAGCAAAAAAGGCAATTAATAATTTTATTTATAAACATGATATAATTACGAAATATTTGGTTTGAAATAAATAGTTGGTTGCCTATATCGCAAACATGTTCATTCCAGTGTAAATAATAATTATTTCGATAATTAGTTTATCTCTGATAAATTAAACATTCAGCAAATTTAAATAAAACTTTAGCGATGCCCAGTAGCCAGTTATAATATGCAAATATTTTACTATGCCTTGGCTCGGTTTATTACCTAACATTTCAGCTTTGACACCGCAAAAAGTTCTTTTTTCTCTCTCTCGCGACGCCAATACAGTCGCAGTGGCCGTTGCTTTTTCTCTTTTATTCGAGGGAATGCAAATTCAAGAAGTCCCACAGACCCTTCCTCGAGTAATAAATCCATTGTAACTTCGTTTAATCTTTCAACTGTAAATTCCCGAACGATAAATCTTTCACCTTGGCTATAAAAAAGGTTTTTTTTTAATTGTACACGACGAATAGTATTTCGTTTTTTTGTGCATTATTATTCTTTATTGTTAAGTAAACTTTATTGTTGTCAATAAGTGCGCGGAGAAGAAATTTATAGTACTCGAGAAGATTTATTTAAAATTTTCGGATTTTTTAGATCCGGATATTTCGGAGAGTGTAGTATACCTCCCTAGGGAAGCTATTACTTTTTCCTTAATAGTTACCATTTTCAACAGCATTCTTTGAAAAGTACCTAAAGGGTCAGTAGAGGAAAATAGTTTATAGCCATAAAAATTAATCGTTTTTTCAATCATTTAATTCCTCTTAACTTCAATAGTCTTATACTACTATTCTTCATTTTATGGATTACAATTTTTCAGAAGGTCTGTTGTATACCTTCCTACGGCAGCCATTACTTTTTCCTGTAACGATTACCATTTTCAACCAGAGAATTTTTAAAAAGTTTGAAAGGAGCCAGAAATAAAAAAAGAAATAATCCTGAGTAAAGAAGTCAAGAACAACTCGTGCCAATTGACTAAATTTAGAAATGGGTTTCTTAAATTGTGTTCTATTTCTTATAAATATTGATTTGTCATTCAGAAAGTAGTAGTAATAATAATAGGTAATATAGCTTATTTGAATGATTCGCTTCCGAACTGAAGCCGCGTTTATTGGCTTAAACTAGGTCTTGATTTCCTGTAAAATTAGATATCCTACTTGGCCATTGTTCTTTAGTCTAACTCAAGCACCTAAGAAATTACTCTCTGGACTATTCTCGAACTCCATGGTGAAGTGGATGTTTGGATGTTTAGAAGGCATTCATCCATTCGGTGAAATTAAGAGGTTGAGGAAACACGATGTGTGAGATATGCGCAAGTCTATTTTGTGTATACCTCACTCTTTGCTGCCTCACTGCCTGCTACCTGCCAACATCATGAAGATGAAACTCTTGACCTTGCTTGGCTCCTATGTATATTATTTCACTCTATGGCTGTAGCTAGTTCAACCACAAAACCTCGCTTTCTAATACCCCGCTATCCTCGTCAGCCATACACTGCCATCGTCATCATTAAAAACCCATGCTATTACGTTTAATGTATAATTAAAACACGCCATGGCGATCTTCTTCAACAGTCAGAGACTAAGATGACTAATTATTTCTCCATTTTTATGGATGATTACTTATCAAAGCAGTGGCAAATCAATAAAAATCAACCAACGGAAAGAGGGATCAAGGGCAAGTGAGGAGAATATATTAGGAGATATGAGGGAAAGGCATTTTGACATATGCACAGCAGATTTTTGGCGGTGCACGTATTATTATGTAGGAATAACAGTAGTAGTCACAAATATTTTACTTGATGGTTTTAAATTATTTTTATTGGCGGGACTTTAATTTCTTATTAAGCATTATTTATTATCAATATTCTATTGGTTGTTTATCTTGACCAAGACAATCTAATAATGGAACACCATGCGCAATAATAAAACAATGCAAAAAACCATATTAATAAATTTTAAAGCTGCCTTGAATGTGTTATTGCTATTGCGCACATAAAGGGATTTGTTTTAAATCATCCCAATTAAACTTAAACAAAGTTGTTATTATACGTCATAATTTAATAATATACTTGATTGAGGTAACTGTGGAGGTGTAAAGCTTAAACATATATCAACTAATAAGAATAATAATAATGAGCCTAATATGGTTTCTTTAAAACTATACCACAGTATAATTTATATATTAATAATTATGTTAATTTAATAAGAGAGAGATTTATTATGTTTGTGATTTTTTTTGCTATTATGTACTTCTTCATGAACACTTGGGCAAGTTCCATGTAGATATATCAACTTTTTCATATATTTGCAACTATTCAAAATTAGATTATTTAACGTGCTACAGTAAACAAAAAACACTAAAAAATCTAACTTCATGCAGTAATACATTAATAATTTTTGGAAATTGTAATACCGTGTTACATTAGAGAAAAACATTTATAGTTCATTTCAAGTTGAACTAAAATAATATAATATAAAATAATATAAAATTATATATATATATATATATATATATATATATATATATATATATATATATATATATATATATATTTGTGTAGATAAATTTCAGGTCTAAGATGTGATTAAGAAGTGCGTCGGTACCAAAAATTGTAGCAAAACACTACCAAGTTTTATAAAGTCTACGAATAGTCAAGTTTTTCAGGTTTACTAAGAGCTTTAAGTATCTTTTAATATTTGGCGTGAGTTTTGGGGTTTAGAAATATATATGCTCGATGGATCCTACACTTTTTAACAACGGCACAAAAACAAACTTTATTGTAACTTCTCAGCAACATTTAGAATGTAATGAAAAGGGTAAAAATTAGTTTTATACTTTATTTTGTTCATAATTAACGATGGACTTTGCAACTTCGACGTTGAATCAAAACAAAAAGCAAACAAGTGGTTTTAACTAAAGCTTCTGAAGGCAATCAAGATGTGGAAATATATTATAGATAGAGTCGTTTACAATAGAAACACATGCGAAAGTTGTTGAATTACTTTACTAAAATGGGCGTTTGGTTAAGGAAGTTCATACTGATATAAGGTGGTCGTGATTTTCATAAGAATATCCCGATTTGAATGATTAATCTTTAGATATATAACCTCTATAGCATGTCTTCTTTTAGAACAAAAGTAGCTTGAATGATATATAAGATTTGAATAATGAGTGTTTAAGAACTAAACGTAAAAATTTAACTTAAATTAAATTTTAATTAAACTTTTCTGAAAAATTTACTGGTAAATCGATTGTGTTAGTTGCCAAATCGATGCCTGAATAAAGAAATTAAAGTATTTTTATGAAATATAAAATTTTTAACAAAAAGATGATACCTGTCTAGCTATAAATGAGTTTAAAAGTTAATCTCCGTATGTAGGTTTAACGGTAGTTTTAACAAAACTATAAACTATTTTATAACAAAGAGATATCAAGATAACAGTATTTCCCTAACATTACACAGCTCTAATAGAGGTATAATGTTGATTTTGATTGAATTTTAATGGAAGATATATTAAAATGAGATTGGGATAAGGCCAGTGCGTCGACGTTTAGCTTTTTAACGATATGATGTGGATTAGTGGGGAAGCAACCGAGTTAAAACCCCTTTAGGGTTTTTGGCACTTTCGGATTTCGTAAAGGATTTGCGCGGCCCAAAATTAATTTGGACTTTTTGTTGACTTAGATAAACTTCCGAGCAAATAAATATGTTGCTATGCGTTTATTTAGTTTTGCGAACATTTTACCAAGCGATATTTGGGATGAGGAGGTTCAGATTAATCTCAGAGGAATTTGCATAAGCGTTTAGCGACGTGCAAAATAAACATTTTATTACTTGTATCTATATGATTGTACAATATAATTTCAGTTTATAGCTTCACTGTAAGGAATACTTTTGCAACTTTAAGATGTGAGTTCTATTCTATTACAATTTTAATTAGACCTATATAATTAATTAAATTAAAAAAAATAAATACTTTTAAATATACAAGTTTACATCACTTTGTAAGAAAGAGGCGACTAACAATTTTTTAACTTATAAATGGATTACTGATTTTTTTTCTATGCGCAGGCCAATGAGTGTCTCAAATTCCTGCTAGCGTATTTCTATAGCTGCCTTGTATATCTTAATACTCACACTATAATTCTTAAATTTATAATGTGAGAGGGTTTAAAATACAAAAAAAACTAATTTAATTTAAAATACCATTTAATTTTTTTGAAAGTACAGAGGACTTTTTCATCGGCAATACAAAACAACACTGACAGTTTGTATCTATAACTAAAAAAACTAAACCCCCATCTAAAAGACGTCCATTTTTAAACATCTCATTTGCAGCATTATTTAATCTTAACATATATTATTCCCGTTTCCCCGAATTCACACTCCGTAGCCAATGACGAATATTAAAGAAACGACCACATAAAGGTACGTCATTGATGATGTCATAGTCTCGCTCGGGCAGCTTACAGTTGTTTTGAAATGATTTTTGTATATTGTCTGCATGTGTACCATCCGCTAGCCTTTAAGAATCTTCGAAATGGTACTTCTTCTGCCCAGATGTCCATGATACGCATTGATAGAATGGTTTTCCAAGTTCTGATGACTCCAAATTCCAATAGTCTACGGATAATAAACTCAACTACTGTAATCCTTTGGCCTGAACTGCAAACCTCTGTTTAAATTCCAGTAGACTACAGAGGTCTCTAAGCACCTTCAATCCACATTTCTTCAGCTGCGATACTTTTCCCCGAACTTCATTTAACTACACCAATAAAATGTTTTTCATTAATTACATCTTACATTCGATATGCTTAGTACAGTCTTAATTTACAATTAATTTATTACTTCTGTTCAGTTGTACTTGTATTAATACACATGCGAGGCGAGTACGGGATTTCCCAAAGTAAAATAAAACGAATCTATTAAAACTACTTAAGCTAAAGTTAAAAATACACTTATACACAAAACAAGCTCGTGTGGCTTGATTCGCTTCAATCTTCTAATTTCCTGCGTGTTATCCAGGAGCTGTATTACTTCCACCTTGCTGTGATTTATCAACTTTATTTCATGTTTTAAGGTGAAATCTTGTATCTCTTCGTGTATTCATTTGATTTGGAGATCATCGTGCAGCTCTTCGTTAGTTACATAGCGGTAAGCATTGGTAATTAATCATAGAACTTTGTTTTGGGTGCGTTGGTTTGATGTCTTAGTGAAACCCCATACTTTCATCCCAGGTCCAAATTGGCTTTATATGCTGATAAGCCAATCTCTATGATTTCAGCTCAAGTTGAGAGTATCCTCCAGCTAACCAGTACAGTCGCGCGACTTTGAGTCTACGCCAAGAAATGCAATAATTATTACAATTTGATCACAGTTAATTAATTTAGTAAATTCCAAAAAGACTATCCCAATATAAAAAATTATTACATTTTATAGAAAGAAACAAGGCATCTTGTTAGGGGCGCAAACAATACTGAGGGTTTTTATGTTTAACAAAACGATATATAAATATATATATATAAATAAATACATATTTTATAAAATCTGGGTCTTAAACTTGATAGTTATGTTTATTTATGTAAGCTCCCAGATAAAAATATGCTGAAATGCTCATCTTAATCAGTTGCCGGCTACAAGGAAAAATTACACTTCTCGCAAATGGTGCTTATTAAACCCAAAACCAGTCATGTTTACTCACTTACTTGTATATAGTGTTGTGTCTAATTCTAAAAAATAATTATGTAGAATTGGAGACAATTGTTTTCCTATGATATAGTAAATCCAACTAAAAAACTAAAATCGTATCATTTTGAAAATATTTTCTAAAATTCACTGATGATATTCGTAAATAACACAATTTCATTACTTTTGTCTTGATGTTAAGCACCACATTGTTGCTAATATTGAAGTAAAAGGCGCATAATTGAAACAAATGACATACTCTACACAATCAATATTTGAATATCTGGTGTGCTTTATTATTAAATGATTTTTCTTTTCTTTAGGAAACAGTTCACCAAAATTATTTATCTTAATCATATATAGGAAAGCTAATTTTTCAGATAAAAATATATAATATACAACCCCTGTTATCGAAAAATATTCAAATTTTGACGTGTAATAACTAAATCAAAAGTAATTGTATTTAACGTTGCGACTGGCGTAATGGTTGCATAGGATCTGTAAAAGTGTTATCACGTGGTCATCTCAGAGTATTTTGTACTATCAAACTTTCGAAGAGCAACACAAGAATCATAACTTTTTAAATATACTTCAATTGTAAAAGAATGTTTGACTATTAATCCTTCATGTCAGAACCATCTATCAATAGAGAGGTCACTATAATTAAACCGTTATGGCAAGTTTTAGAGTAGAAAGTTAGGAGTAGATTTCCATTTTTAACATCATTAAAGCAATTAGCGCATATTTTATTACATAGAGGAGACATGATTCTGTTGAAAACTGCTCAGACACCCTACGAATCTAGTGCATGTTAAATTGCAAATGACTTAAAAGTGTGTGTTTAAATGGTCGCTCAGCACTTTATTAAATAAATAAATATTGTGTATATATCAAATGTTCATATTATTATGTCTATCCCATATAGATAAGCATGAAAACAGAATAAATAATATACCACTTATAAGCGCATGCACTCTAATAATTAGATTTATATCATTTATACTTCTAGATACTTTTACATATCAGAAAATATAACCATTGAAAACAATTTATATTGAGCAAAGAAGTAACAATAGTGATGAAAATTGATTTTAACAATTTTCTAAGGTCATAAATTAATCGCTCTAGAACAAGTCTTCTAAAGGTCGAGATAATATATTTTTACAAAAGAGTATTGAATAACTTAATAATTTTTCAGAATTTTTAATTTAAAATAACAATTAATAGGCAACTTATATACATTAATCGTTAATTAAATACTACTTAATAATGTAATTTTAGTCATAATACAACATTTCGTATTCAAAATAAAATCACAGTGTGGGTGGATATTTTCATTTAAAAGAAATCTCTAAGTGAACAATTTAATCTAGCATCATAATTGGATATAAAGTCCTCTTTATGGTTTTTAAGTGTACTGTGTATTCTATGACCGTTTGATGATGGTGTACTAATGCTTTTTGAGACAGAAATATCGGAAATATCTCGCCATAAAAAATGCGTGGGCTCTTGAAGTCTACTACTTAAAATACAGTTTAATAAACTAGTTTCTATAGATGCTAAAAAATACCAGGTTCTTAAATTTCATGTAAAATATTAAAAATTAATAACAATAAGATGCTTAAGATTTATGATGGAAAAATTAGCAATTCAGTGCTTTGTTTATGGCTTTTTTATTAATTTTTTAACACGTCTTGCCTAGAGTCGCCTATTTATCTAATACATTTACATTTTTTAAATATAATCTATACGTATGTAATATAGAATATGTTTAAGTATCTTTTTCTTTATGCAGTTTTGTTATGAGTTTGTTATTTTGGTCAATGGAAAAGCTTCCATTTTTAAAATATTCAATTTTGTAAGCATGTTGGGTAATATTTTTTTCTTCATAAACATATGAGCTATATTTGGGTATCTGTAATATATATGACTTTATGTGTCTGCTTATGTAAAATAAAAAGAATAATGGCTTAATCCTAATCCATGGCTATATACTTAATTATTATTTAACCACTTTGAACAAATATCTAGTGCAGAAAAACTCAATAAAAGCGAGCAATTCTTACATATTGGACAGTGTTTATCCACATATAAGAGACATAGAAGATATTGCTACAAACTGAACCCTAAATTCTCGGAGCTAGAATACATGCTTAATCAGTTGACAAGATAACGCTTGAACCATTGAACGCTTAAACGCTTTACTAGATAATTATCAGGCCAATGCGACATAGGTTGATACATATATCCTAAATTCTGAAGATTTGTTAAAACGTGTAGATAAATGGGTACTCTCAAAATTGATATCATGGTAACTACGGACATGGTTCTCCAAAATGATTCCAAAAATTTTGTAAAAAAATGTAGAAAAAGGTATGCAGATAATATATGTAGAGAGTATGTATTATTAGATCCACCAGGAAAAATGTAAAAATAGTTGATCCTCTTAATATATTTTATGTAGTATTATTCTTGACGGTTTTCAAAATGATAAGGATTTTTTAATAATTTTAAGTAAAACTAAGGATTAAACTAAGGATTAAAAATCTAATATGCCAACTTATTTTCTAATTGTACGTTGTTATTATTGCTAAATAAAAATACTATAAAATATAAAACTATAAATTAAAAAATCATTTGTCCAAAATATACCTGAAAATAGAATATTTAAATTTATTAAAGATGGTAATTATGTAATGCAATTTTGATTACGAAACATCCTTTTCATTTTTATGTTTTTTTATACGTACTTAATTGGACCTTATACATATGATATGTAGCCTTGCAAAATTTTTAATTTTTTCCATCTGATATCCTATTTACTTCTTTCATCCCCCAAAACAAGCAGCACCTAATTATTATTTTTCTTTTTATATTTCCCTCTTCCAGATGTTGAACACAAGTAATAGTTTTGAAAAATAATATACATTTGCTGGCATAACATATTATCCATAATATTCTTTAAATTTGCCTTGGCACATACTTTTGCCAATACGCATAAGTCTAAAAATGGCTTCAAAAACATATAAATTACAATAAATTCCTGCTGCCGTCAGACAAGATTTGTATTGCTGGCGAGCATACTCGGCTCTGTTTTTTGTCTATTTACTCTATTAACTTATTTAGATATAGAAACTACTACAACATAGGCTGTTGAGTAATATTAACTGCAGATAGTATGTAACCTCTAAATTCTATAAAATAAGAATTATAAAAAATAACAAATTACTAAAAAGATATAACACACATTTACGTGTACTTTTTGGTGTGGTATGGTCTGGCCCCTACTTGCCTGAAGTTGAAGGAACATATTCCTCTATTTCAATATAACCTATATAGAATATAATATAATTTCAACTATTGAACTCCATCTTTGTTAAGCAGTGGTCTACCACATTTGGGTCTATGGTCTATGGTCTAAAGTTTAAAGAGCAAACGATTCAATGTGTAGATAAATACTCATGAGAGAATGCCTCAAGTTTGCCATTGTTAACCTTATTAAGCCATTTCTGGTTTAAGCAGAAATGTTGGGAAATCGCATTTGTTAGAACGCATTCTGTTAGAACCTTCACATTCTGAAACAGATCACTTTTTTAGTTTTCAGATTTAAATCTGTAGGAATGTTCGGTGGGTCGATCAGTAGTTCGAAATGTGTGGCTGCCGCTGCGATTATTTGTCAGAACACTCACTACTATTTTTTGGAAGGAATTTTCACAAGAACTGAAAACCCTGGTTGAAGAAATACTGTTTATTTCAATGTTAAATGATACATGTGGTCGATGGGAGAATTGAAAGGGTATTAGGTTAGGTAGAGAAAGTACGGTAGCGCTGTGGAAGTGGTATTATTACAAGGGGATGGAGAAAAGAAAAGAGAGCGAGACGTCGTCGTGATGGTCTTTTATAGCCTGGAACTGCATGGTACCAATCCACCGGCGTTGCCAAACTTTGTACTTGTTGATGAATTCGTGGTGGCCTAAAGGGTCGTGGCGGTCGCCACAAATCAGTCTTTTTTACAGGAACTACAAAAATACTTAATAACAAAACGCTGCTGATTCCTAAAATAATCATTCCTATTACAAGAACTAAACGCTACACCCGATATTGTGTAAAGCTTAAATAAAAATAAACAAATCTGTAATATAACACTTCAAATCGAAAGAAAGAAATCAGTAGTCTTTTTATCGGCGGCAGTCTAGCGGCTTGGTAGTACATATTGAGTTCATTATTATAGGTGTTCCCATTTAAGTTCCCATTCTATACTTCAATGTTTTGTGATAAAGACCGCGGTGTAAGTCGCTATTTTCAAATACTTTGTATGCAATTCTTCTTGTTTCATGCGCATTCATTAATTATATAACAGAAGTTATCTGATCTCAAGTGTTGACACATTTTCATTAATAAAAAATTAAATTAACGACATAACAAATTGTTTTTAACGAAGCAGCCTTGTTAATGAAAAATAGATAAAAGATTCACTAATATAACTAATAAAATTTTAAAATAAACTCGATGAATAAACTTTTTAAATTATGCTACTGCCAAATATTTTAAAATCAATCTGCCACCATTTGCCTTGAAAAAATCCCCACGAGCAAATGTTTGGCAAATTATTGGAAAGTTAAATTCGGAACATTTTAAATAATCTTAATAATGCATTTATAGTTTCTGCATTTTTAGCTTCAAAATGTATAATACTGAGAACAAATATTTAGAGCTGCAGCAGAAGAACGTTAATAAAAACTTCTAATGCAAAAGCTAACCAATAATGCTAATAATGAATATTCATATAATATATCTGTAGTAATAAATAGGCTGTTTTTCAGCGCAAAGTTGAAATTAGCAGCAACAAATATTTAATAAATTTGAAGGAGTTCTGCAATTTTTTCAAAAAAAACTTACCTATTTTTTATAAATTAAGTCTACCGTTTCTTCTACAAATTTGGTGACTACTTTGCCGCTAAAATTGTCTATTTCTGAAATAAACTATTTTTCAATGGATAGCATGGAAAGAGCTGTTAAACTTTTTCGGCCATTGAATTTCTGAGAAACGTTTTAATGCACTCTAGTGTTGAGAAACACCCTTTGTCCTCTGATGTCATGGTAGTTGTTACTACGATTTCTAATAATTGTCTAGTTTCCTTCTAGGTGCCTCCTTGACTGTTTGCTATTGAACAATTTAGATTAGGTAATGTACCATTTAATGTTCTACAATCATTTCTTGAATGAATAACTGACAGTACATTTCGTAATCGCCGTTTATCAAGTGTGGGATAAAAAGAATATATGTGAGTTTATCCTCAGCAAATTTACCGCAATACTCTCCAAAGTATTCTCAAAAGAAAAGTGATGCAGCTACTAAATGCTCTTTAAAATGAAATCGATCTTTTTTTCTATTTATTATAACATCGTACACCTCTAAAACAAAAATTCGGTGGTTATGGTAATGAATTGTTGCCTAGACGATTGCGTTTATTTTCTGGTGGCTCATAACTTATTATATCTAATGCTTCAATAATGATGTTACCAATATTAATTTGCACTTGAATAATATAGCGTTCAAAATTATGGATAGTGCCTTTTATTTCAGTAAGTTCGAATTTTCTTTGTTGCAGTTGGTTTAAATGAATATCTACTTGGGGCATTACATGATGGAAAAAGAGTAGCCAAAAAGTTAAAGTCAGATAATTTAATATTCGGCCAATAGAAGTTACTACACTACAGACAGTGTTGCTTTAGAAATGATCTTCTATATCATCCGTACACTCAATGGGATAATTTAGACATAATCAAATTTAATTGATGCGCATAATAGTGTACATAGGGAGCAAAGAATGTTGACCGCTCATCACCGGTACTACATCACAGCTTTGCGCGATCAGTTTGTTGGGTAAATTTTGAATTAAATGATCTCTAACGCTTAAAATTGTTCCTGCATCATATATTTCAGGAATTAATTTGTTTCAAAAACGCTCATTTGGCTCACCATCGTAAATATATCTAAAATAAATACCAGTTGAGATTTTGCAGCAATCCCAGTAGATTGATCCATGATTGATTGATTGATCCTCCGCCATGATCACCAAAAATGAAAAATTATAAACTATTCTTTTCCTCAATTATCTGTTCATGATAAACTTTAAGCACAAATTATAACAGATCGTTCTGTATATATTTGAAGGTTCCATTAAATACCGAAGCATTCTTTAGGTGGTCACTTAAAGTTGCATCTAGTTCAGCTGAACAATTTATAAGTCCACGAAATATCCCCGAATTCTAAAAAGTATCGCTCTCATTCATGTCCCTGAAGAGCCAATTCAAACGCTCCACAAAATTTAATACAATTTATAATTTTTGATAACATATACGTATTGTTTGTCACATTTTCATTACGTATCCAATCGCAATATTTATCCAATACGCAAAACCTAATTGAGCATTAATATTAGTTAATCCTAATAATGCAAATTCCATACAATTATGAAGATGTCAAACTTAAATGCTCTAGATTGGTCAAGCCTATTTCCATCCAAGCTTAATATAAGCTACCAAAAAGTAAGCAGGTAAAACAATACAAGGTATTTTTGTCTGTAAGTCTGTGTATTACATTCACCGGTGTAACTTTTCCATTATCTTGCAAGATATTTCTCAATAATAATATGTGGTAATGGTCTACCCTTAGATTTATTTTTCTTTAAATTCCAACTTTTCTTCGTTCACGTCAATTAAATTAAAGTTCACTTCAGCCATAGTCATAGTTATTAATTTTTCACTGGCCAAGATTCGCGCAAAATTCAAATACTGATAACCGATATCACATACGAATCATACGGCGCTGGAGTAAAATATAGTGAAATCAGCACTTAAATATCAACCTTGTTTTAGACCATTTTGACGGACCCAGGGCAGCGGAGTACCGCGCGATTGTTTGAAGGAGCTTGCAGAGCACCATCGCGTGGTTCATATAAATAATTCAAATGCGGATTCAGAATTTTCTCAACGCTTATAAAAACGCTGATGAGTTTGTCGGTTCGAAGCTGTTGTGCCATATTATTTAGGGATTGACATAAAATTTGCCGGTATTTGTTAACGTCTCCTGAAATTGGTGGCCTTTCGAAAATTAAGAACTTTAATACATTCAAGCACAATAGTGAACTAAAAATAAGTTCAAAATTATATATAATTAACAACATGTTACAAAATCAATGACAAAAAACATAATCCTAACAACTTGATATTGTGTATAATTTTATAAACAATATTAAAAATTAAATATACGCCATCAATTAACTTAGTAGTAATAGCACGTTAAGTATAAATTAGCACCTTAATATACCGTAACAACGTGTCTATAAAATATACAATGTAACTATAATATAACACAATATATCCTTCTAGATAAAACTGCAAACAACATCTAATTTAAAATATTTCACTGATTTCAAAGAAAAACAATAGATAAATAATATAAAACAAAATTACACTAACATGATTCAAAATCTATTGTAATCTAAAAACAAATCCTTGCAAAATATCGAAATCTCTATTAGATTAAACAACGAAACCAATCTTCTAGGATTCTTCTCCAAATGGAACGTTTTATCACTTTTGTCTGTATTTGGATAAAAAAAAACCAGAACGGATTATGATAGCAATCAATTTTCGCAAGAATATCGATGTAAAGAAATATACGAATTGTCAAAAGCACGGGATTCCTCTTCCGAAATTTATTGCATCAGTGGAAATTTGATTTATATTTCCCTCCATCGTCTCCGACCGAATCTCTGAATCTTCAGCCGTAACTTAATAGTTCTTCGGAGTAAGGAAGCTACCAGACAGAAAAAAATAGTATAGTCTATATCTAATAATGCCTGAGAAAAATTAATGACATTTAAAATCTATTATATAGTGGATATAAAGTAAAATTAAATTAAGTTTAATGATTAAATATTCATAAATAAACTAAGTTAGTGTTAACTATTAAATAAAAAAAACACATTAAATTTTTTTGGCATATATTTGAAATTAGTTTGTTTCAGTCTGAGTAACAATCTCTAAAACACAAGCTGATACGGATAAATCCAGTACGTTTGAATATTTCTTGATTAACTCTTGGTTTTTTTCGACACGCACTGATGTTCTAATGGAACTGATAGCCATTTGGCCCCTATTTCTTCTATGCAACCGTGGAATTAGGAATCCATCAGATAAAATTCCTATAGTCCTTCCAATAAAAAAGTCAGTGCACGTCATCCGTGCCGTTTTAAAATAATGTTTTAAATTCGGAGTGGATTTTTTTTCTCACTTTACTAATTAGCATTAATCTAGTTAAAAATATGCAGAATGAAGTCTGGTGCGTCCTAACATGTAACCGAATAGGTCCATAAATTTCGATTTGTGTTGGTACTGGTCGACACCGTTGTCATATGGCTGCAAAATTATACAAAATATTACTGACAATAATCGGAGGTTATAAACTGGCAAACATTCTTTTGATCCTTGTTCTGATACATTTTTAACTGTTGTTTATAATGTGTGATAATTCATATTAAAACTGCCAAAATCATTACAGATTACAACAATATATAAAGTCGAGGTACCTGAATTGTTGAATGTGCCGATAGAATATTAAGATGTTGGGCAGAATTTAAAGTTAGAAGAAGTTATAATGGTGTTGCCGATAATTTAAGTGTTGCTGTTTTGATGCATGAAATCCAGACATTAAGACGACAAGAAAATATTTAAACAGATTCACGGCAAGTTTCATGTTTAGGGGGGGTGGATTGTAGTAATACTGAGTTTGGAAAAAATTGATCTATTACATTACAAAATTATACAAAGGAGATTTCAAATAGTTCGCAAAAAGACAAATCGGGAAGAACAAACATAATTTAGGCCGAATCGTAGTTTTGTGAATAAGAAGTTAGCTCTCGGAGGGCTCGAATTTTTGCCTATATAAGTAGTGGAGTCATTATTGTCATATAAAATTAGTATTTATACATTTTGCAGTAATGGTACTTAAAATATATATAATTCAGGAAACATTACACATCTTTTCTTTAACTTGCAACGTCTCGTAGTACAAACATTCTTATAGACTTCCATGGATAAAGGGAAACTTATAGTTATTCTTGTAATTAGACTTCGTCTAAAATACAAAAAAAATACAATAACAGCAATGCCAACATGGAAGCTATCAAGTTACTGGACAACACGCAGGATATCCAAAAATTGAGACGAGTCAAACCACACAAACTTGTATAATGTATAAGTGTTACTCTTAATTTTAAATTTATTAAGATTGTACTTGTTGTACAATCAATTGTAAGATGTATTAAAAAATGCTAAAGCTTTATAAAAAAGTGCGAGCGGCCGTCTGCTTAGAGAGATGTTATGATTGAGATATCTAAAAATAAGGCGTAGGGATGATTTCTAACTGTTTATTTACCCTCAGCGTCGGAGTTCGACCAGTCGCCTCTTCTTTCCGTTAAATAAAATATTTTTTTTATTAGATGAGTAGTTTTTCTCTGTTTAAAACCCTTTAATTCAGTGTAATTGACTGACTGACATAGAAGTGAACTATTGGAATCTGGAGTGACCAAGACCTTGAAAACCAATTTATAGAGGGACATAATGGAACTTTGGATAGAAGCAGGGAAAGATCTTGATCATCTTAAAGGCAAACTGGCGGACGAAGAGACAGCTGATACTCAAACATAATTATACTTTATTATATTGAAATATATTATATAATTATATTTAAAAATAGATATCGGGATTGTCTTTATCTCTTTTTACCCTCAGATTCGTTTAGTATCGCCGTTCAATCGGTCGCCTCTATTTTCTATCAAATAAAATAGTTTTAAAGAAAACTATTATTAGTTTTTCTCTGTCTGAAGTTCTTTTCCACAGTATTTCGACTTATATACAGTCATATATATGAAAAATTCGCGAGCGTAAATTTACAAGGGTAATTATCTGGTTAGAAGCGTTTTTATAGAAACAAAACAACCAACCTAATCAGAGAAAATATTAAAATAAACTAGTTAAAAATATCATTTACTAATTAGAATGGAAAAAATTCAAGGCTGCAAATATGGCAGCTTTTATTTTTGCACTAAGTATTATAAAATATGTTGATAATTGTAGTGGTATAATCAATAAATAGCTATTCCATGGAACACCCTTCTCAACTTACTCTATTCTTATTGTTTATTGACACGGTTTTTTATGATTTCTATATAGACGAACTGATGGATTCCCAAAAAGCCACGTACATATCTGTGCCCCGTACCTGTCTAAGAACAGCTACGGAACTACTAAGACAACATTTCTTTTAACACTAGATCATCAGACATTAATCTAATGCTTGGTATTTGGACATAAATTAAATAACCACGGTTGTTGCCATTTTATCGACTCAATATTAATATGCATTATTTACGCCTATAAATAAATATATATATTTAGATCTACGCTCTGCTTATATAATTATTTTTAAAAATATACGTTTTGTTTAATTGGGTTGGCAAAATTGATTTTAAAATTCACCCAAAGATTTTATTTACATGTTAATTTTAACGTTTTAAGCCTTTCAACAATCGAAGACATGGTACTCCCATGTAGGGCTTTGTTATAATTTGTCCTATATTAAAGATATATCGCCTTCCAATAGTATCGGATAAGTCCAATATTAGCATATTTGACTACTATTAGCAATGCCCACTTAAAAACATACTAGTGCACATATGAATTTCCTGTTCAAACAAAGAATTCCAGATGAACACTTAGATATTTAGACTCTATTAGGAATACTAGGACTGTTGAGTAAATGTTTTATATATTAAATAAATATGTTTCATTGTCCTAGCAGTTTAATACAGTTCATAACCCTATTGGTAAATTTAATTTTGATTGAGCTTTAGCAGTTTAACAATGAATGATATTTAAGTGCAAGAATTTTTTTGATTTCACAGTGGGACATTTCAAATAATTACACAAAAATTTCATGTTGGTGAGTTTAAAATGGATTTGGCGACACTGTCTTTATTTCTTAAGATTTATTTGAGAAGATTGAAGTGGGATGCCGAAGAAATATCCATAGATCAGTATACAGATTTTTGGAATATCAATATTTTTTGATTCGATAGTTGTTGATATATTTAAAAGAAAGTATCGATATTTTAGTTTAAAATTGAGATATCGAAATTAAAATCCTAGTGTTTTTGAAGGAGAATCGAACTGTTATTCGAACTCTTAAGACTAGAGAGCAAAAAGTCCGATATGAAATAATAGGTTTTTGGAAGGATTGTATTGAATTTTTGTTGTGAAATATAACTCCGGCACCGACTTCAAAGTAATCAGTTGGTAGTAGTTAGAATAATATTGTAAATAGATAAATAGGTTTAGGTAAGTATTAAGCTAAATTGTGTGTTTATATTAGAATATAAAATATGTGTAGTAATTAAGGTAAAATAAGGTTTTTGTTTAGTTTAATTTAGTTCTCACAACGATTATTATGTACATATTTTATTTAAAATGTTTTTTTTTATGTTAAAAATCTATGTTTGATTATTTTTTTAATTTTTAGTGAGATCCTTATTTATTTTTTGAAATCGGTTAAATTTTTTTGTTTAAAATATTTTTTACAATAATTTTAAATTTTATAAAAAATCCTGACGAATCCTGAATGCATTTTTATTGCTTTCTTGCTATTTTATTGCTATTGCTCAGCGTTTTTATTGCCAACCGGTATAATCAGTTACGTAATTATTTATTCATACATTCCATATTCACAACATACCATTGGATCTAATTATTATTCGTTGTTATCGAAAACTTATAAACAACTATAACTGTTCTACCCTAAATATATATTGAAAAAGATTTACACGTAATCAAATAACCTTCTTGATACCTTCCGAACTCAAACACCAATCTCGCTAAGCCTTTCATCAAACTTTCACAATAAATATCGACACTAAGATAAGACATTATGAGGAAATTGTATTGTCGGAAAAGTCGTTAAGTTTTCCGAAATCGACTTTTCCATCTCCAAAATTTAACAATAACTTTGTTGAGGGAACACAAAAAAACTTTTCGGGTAAGATTGATTGGACGTTTCGATAACGACTTCTGACTTGGTTTCTTGATTACCCAAACCAAGTGGCTTATCGAACTGGATTTCGTATTGTTATTGTTGCGTCTCCACTCGGTTCTATTCTTGGCAGAATTTTTTTCTTTCGTTTTGCGGTCCGTATATTATTATGTATTTCAGAATATATACGTATTTTATGGTCTACTTTATACATCAACATATATACAACGATATAAATGAATACGAATACCTGTTTGTTGTTAAAGTTTATCCATTATATTTATCGTAAATAATATTAGGTTTTAATAATGTTAATATAATTTTTATTCAGTAATTATTTTTATTCATTATTACTCCAAACAGGTACGGATCCCTTAACTTATATTCTTTAGTACAAGGTTGCAAATATTTACAGAAAATTATAAATAAACTTATAGCCTAATAGTTGAATGTCGCTAATCCATTATAATTTCTGAATTATCATAGAGTTCACTGATGTATATCTAAATCTAATTTCTCCATTGGAAGTTGCCACTGAAATTGATAACCCCAATCCTAAAAAGGCGCCTGGTATAGATGTCATACCACCTGAATTATTGAAAGAACTACCACGAGAAGCAATCTTCATATTGACATATATATCTAATGCCTTTTTAAGAATGAAGCATGTTCCGGATTGCTTTAAGGTGGCATAAATAATTGTGCTCAAAAAACCTCACAAACCTGCAGTACAAGTCGAATCCTACAGGCCTATTTCGCTACTACCTGCAATTTCATAGCTATCTGAGATACTTATTTAAACGTATTCATTTTTTTTTAATAATACCAGAATTCTAGTTTGGTTTTCGAAATCACCATTCAACAATCGATCAAGTGCAGAGAGTAACTGCGGATATGGAAAAAGTGTTTGAGGAAAAAAAATACTGCGCTGCAATATTCCTGGATGTCTCACAAGCTTTTGATTGGGTTTGGCGTTTGGGATTAATCTGTAAGATGAGCAAATTGTTACCGCGTAACTATTGTCAATTGCTGGAGTCATATTTATTCGGAAGAAAATTTAGAGTATCGCACGAAATGGCGTTCTCGACATTTAAAAATATCTCGGCTGGAATTCCACAAGGTAGTGTCTTAGGACCTCTCCTACATTTGCTCTGCTGACATTCCAACAACAAAAGAAACACTACTTGGAACCTTTCCTGACGACACAATTATTATGGCAAACAACATATCTCTGCCACGTAGCTATTATCAATTGCTGGAGTTATATCTTTTCGGTAGATAATTTAAAGTATCGCACTAACTGGCGTTCTCGACATTTAAAACTATTTCAGCTGGAATTCCACAAGGTAGTGTCGTAGGACCTCTCCTACATTTGTTCTGCTGACATTCCAACAACAAAAGAAACACTACTTGGAGCCTTTCCTGACGACACAATTATTATGGCAAACAACATATCTCTTCCTATGGCAGTAGAAAAAGTACAAGTGGCAGTCAATAAAATCCACAAATGGACGAAAGATTGGAAAATTCAGTTTAATAGCTTCAAATCTGTCCACGTTAATTTTGCATTGCGGCGAAATAATAAAAACTTATACCACTCAATGGATGCCCGATTCCTCAATCAGAATTAGTTAAATACCTCGGAATCCATCTTGACGGTACACTAAATTGGAAACATCATATTAGACAAAAAGCAAAACACATTATAACCAATATAAAACAACTATACTGGTTAGTCGGAAGGTACTCTCAACTTGATCTAAAATCAAAGAGGTTGCTTTATTAGACAATTATAAAGCCAATTTGGACCTACAGGGTGCAAATATGGGGTTGTACTAAAAATTCAACTAGTCATCCAACGCTGTCAAAACAAGGTTCTTCGATTTATTCCCAAAACATATCGCTACGTAGCCAACAAAGAACTGCACGATGACCTGGAAATCAAATGGGTTTGCGAAGTTATTCAAGATTTCGCCTTGAAACACTAAAGAAGACTACCAATCGTTAGTACCAAATCATACTAACGTGGAAGCAATACAACCGCCGGACAGCGCGCAGGATGTCAGGATATTGAAGCGAACCAAACCATATGATCATATCAGTTTTATCGCTTTTTAAACGATCACGGTGAAAATTCTGTAGGTTATATTCCAGTTTACTTTGTTCTGCCACGATTAAAACAGGCCTTAATAAGAACAACAATTTAAAAAGAAATTGATGCAGTCAAATCAGAGGAAATAAGTTTGATTAAACATTTAGACGGGCGTTTATGTGACATTTCCTTTGTTATAAGTTCTTAGTTTCTTCATGATTTTTATTTATATATTTTTATTGTTGGTGTTATGAGTCTCCTCAAGTAATTTAAATAAAATTAAAATAAATAAAGCGAATAATCAAAAAGTATTGTCTCTATGGGTTATTTAATAAAACAGATATGTATCTAACACTATTTATTAAATATTAATAGCCTTGAAGGTCGCGTGTTAATCCTTTGGAAAATTATTTTTAATAACATTGTGTCAAGGAATACAAAAATAACGCAAATATTCACAAGCAAAAATTGTTGACTCTGTTTTTCCTTCGTTCATACGAATTGGATGAAATAATAAAAATTGGAAAAAATTTTGTTCATAATTTTATGTTAGTTATATCATTGTCGATATATCCCTGAGAAAATTGCAGAATCTAAGAACAGAAAGATGAATAAAAAGGAGTACGTTTTACCCCATGCGACTTGTAGATGTTCTTCTTGTGTTCAAATGTGTGTTTTTAAGTAATTGTAAATGTTCATATTTGACACTTCCATTTAGTCTTTAGTGCCTCGGTGGGTTTAATATGTGACGATTCCTTATTCTCTGAATAAAATTGTTTGAATGTGTCTTCGCCTCTACAGAGAGCAAAACTGATGTGCCGTCAATAAGCCTTTCATAGTAATTTATAGTAAGCTAAGCTAGATCTAACGAGAGAGAAAATTATGTAGTCTCACTAATATTTTAGTTTTAGGGTAATTGATATGGCTCGGTGAATGGAGGTAAGACGAAATGAAACATTGGTGTTTACATTATGTGACCGTTATTTATTGAAGTAATATAAAATATAAAAATTCAAATGATAACACGGATGGCAGCGGAGTTATCTGTTGACGAGGCTTGGGCAGTCGATGGTGGCACGTTTAAACCAAACGATAGTCGAGTACTGAATGAATCGAAATACCCTTCAATAACATCCCAGATAAACATCTCGGGGTTGCTATTCATTATCGGGTTCTAGTTGGCACTGCTGGCACCCCGCCCGTGTTCAACATCTGGGATTATGTTTCTGGGTATTTTGTAGACCGTTATTAAACGATGTAAAATTCGACATGCCTCAAGGTCGCTACATAGTTATTGGAAGGAAGGGAACTCACATAAATCAAAGGAATGAATATCGAAAATGTAATTTTGAACATTATATTATTCAACTGTATTGAATAACATTAAGTGAATGTCGGAAAGTCTAAAACAATACTGAGTGTCGAATTTAATATTTCTTACATTGATACTTCGCATTTTGACGAAGAGATAAATTAGAGTCGCCATATATTTTAATAAAGCTGTAAAAAATGTTACAATTAAAGTAATAAATAAAATGTCAAATATTAGGTATATTATTACATTATTCTTAAAAATAATCAACTTCTTAACTCATTCAACATTCTGTAAAGATAATTTTAAGAACAAAAGTCAATATCCAAAAATATTTTTTCAGTCACAGTAATGAGTACCTCAACTTAAAATACTTTAACAGTAATTCCCTAAAATTAATACTTAATAAATTTATTATAATAATCTAATTAGACCTTTGTCATCAGTAGTATGGAATAACTAAGTTTTATTTTTTGCAGACAAATTTTACAGGTAAATTTAGTAAATCATCATGTATCCATTGGAAATGAATGATGTATCTTATACATTTTCTCCCTTGTTGTACTAGGAAAACTTTTATATTTTACGCTATATTTTTTTGCCACTCAGAAGTTGGACAGGGCCATCATCATATGTTTCCTCGTCAGAATTCTCGCCTTAATTTTCGTTGTCTCCTGATGTTTTAGTTTCTTTTACACTTTTGTCATTTTCATTTTGCTACTCTTTCATCCTTCTCACTCCGTTCTCTTCTGTATTCATAATTTCTTACCGTGATTTTGACGATGATTTTGTCCATTTTAGTTGAGGTTGAAGCTGATTTAATAATTAGAATAGTATAAAGGGGTAGATATAGTTGGTCTTGTACTATCTGTGATGCTCGAGAGTGGTGAGACGTTATTTACCAAAGATATTGTATCAACGATAAAGTTGAAATATTCCCCTTTTCCGATGTCTATTTACAGCTATATCAATTTTACAAGCCCTTTCATAAGCTTTTCTAAATATTTTTCTTAAATTCTTGAACTAATAAGGTAATGACTAAAAATTCGATCTAGATAATTTATCAAGTAATTCTCAATCTATTACGCGTAAATGCCTCAGAGGAAATATAAACATCACGTGCGATGTTAATTATATTTACATTCCTTGTGTGACTGTAATGACAATCTAATAATAACAAAATGCGATTTTATTTAGATTACCTGGTTTCAACCATACGTGTGGCCTTAATGATGCCTAGAGGTGCTCTATCGTGTAGTTCACCTATCTTGATTTTTTGTAAACACCATCAATGGGGTTGACCAAATGGTTGAAACTGACCAATAGCTGACATATAAATAACAATGCTCCCCTCTCAGTAGATGACTTGTAGACTCCTCTTTTGCCTTTCAATCTGACCTTTTCTGAGTTTGTGCTAAGCAGCGTAAACACCTGTTTGAGCAACACTTAATATTTTATTAGCACTAAAGCTAATTTAAATATTGTACATCAATTCCTGACAGCGACTCTAGTTTAGGGAGTGACAAGTTAGGATGACAACCCAAAAATAACGTCATCCCTATTTTAGCCGAGTATATTTTGGCCT
The DNA here is from genome assembly GCF_030347505.1 of Rhynchophorus ferrugineus. Taxonomy (NCBI): domain Eukaryota; kingdom Metazoa; phylum Arthropoda; class Insecta; order Coleoptera; family Curculionidae; genus Rhynchophorus; species Rhynchophorus ferrugineus. The sequence continues at coordinate 53,400,551 of NW_027472580.1, forward strand.
GTGCACATTTTGGTAAGGAGTATTATTGCTGATAGTTAAGTCTTTTTTTATATAACATCTTTATTAGATACGCTTAGTATAATCTTAATTATACATTAGTTTATTACTACTTTTCATTTGTACTTGGATTAATTCACAAGCAAGACGAGTCCAAGAAAATACATCAATATGTATTCCTCAATTATAAAATTATAATAACTTATAGCTATAGTTTACACTAAAGATATACACTTTATATAAGTTTGTATGGTTTGGTTCGCTTCAATCTCCTGACATCCTGCGCGCTGTCTAACAGTTGTTTTGCTTGCTTCCATGTTATTATGATTTAGTAATCTTCTTTCGTGATAGCTAAGTGAAAAGTTATTCGTTTTATATCAGAGACAGTGAAACATAATAATTCTTATATATTATTTTTCTTGAAACTGCACTTTCTACAGATTTTTCACATACTTTTTCAAAGTAGCTCTTAGGATGTAAAATAACTTTAGTGCTTCTTATAACCCCTTTCTTTCGTTCGTATAGCTTTAACAGCTTTTTGCATTGCTTCAGATTCCCTCCACATTCTCTCTGATTTCTCTGCTAAAAATAAACAATATAATATAGAAAACAGTTACACAAGATAACTTACAAGTAAGGTGTAGTTATGTTAAGTCCCGGAGACGATATTAAGTCCACGCAGAAGGACGTTTTTAGGAATGTTCCATTTGTTTCAATAAATATATATTCAATTAAAAACATGCCATAACTTGAATGTTTCCGAAAATGTTTTAATTAAAACCTCACATTGAAACTCTTTTTTATAATTAATAGCATCTTGTGGAAACGATTTTTCTCCGGCATTGTTTTCGTTGATTGCCTGACATAACTAATTTTTGTTTCAGGATATGCAAACTAGATAATATTAGCCAGCAAAGAAAATACGGAACGGGACGAAATTTGGTGACAGTAATTTATCGCTGAACAAAATATACGCAATTTAGATCGCTGCAAAATGGCTTTGCTAGCAAATCAACGTAGTTTTCCGACACAATATTAAAATATTTTGATTAGTATACATTGACCAAGTTGAAAAATGATTAGACTACATGCAATAACGTAACATATCGTTGGTATAATGCATAAGTTATTAGATTTTGGTGATGACATTATTTTGTTATTATTCTTGAGCAGTGAACAATATTTTTGTCGAACTTTCTAGCAATCGTATCGATTACACCCTCTCCAAAGTATATTAAGTAAACATTAAGTAATATGGATGAAAGTGAAACGAACGCCCTTTGTATTAAATTAAATCTTTGTTTCCGGAAATTCCCATAGATTGTTTCTTGTTTCGTGCCGTTGCCTCAAACAAATTCATTAATCCCAAAAGCATAATTAATCACAAACCAAAACCGTCCGCATTATCAAATTCGAGTTATGTGTTTTTCCTGCTTGGTAGCTCCTTTATCTCGAACAACTATTAAGCGTCGAAGATACAGCGGTTTGCCGAACACAATGGACCTAAAAATAAATCAAATTTGACAATTTTATGTAAGTTTATCTCGTTATTATATTGATGTTATATCGACGATGCTTGTGATACTTAATAATATTAATTCAGTTTATCTAGGAAAATATTAATTTTATCGAAGTTTTTTATTACTTATTATGTTATTTATATTTAGATAGATAAAATAAATATAATAAATTATGTATAAAATATTTGAATGGGGATAATTCGGTCTGAACAAGCTTAATGTTGCCAAGTTTTATGCGGTAAACATTATTTCCCATTTGGTTCCAGTTCATGATTTTTTTTGTCAAATTTTAAATAACTACAAACGCTAATTTAAGAACTTTAAAAGCGCATATTTAATGTAATTTATACAAGATGAAATAAACAGCAATTTACAAGTATATCTGAACGAAAACTAATTAACCAAATAATTATATTTTTAATTATTTAGCCATCTGGTGAATTAACACTAATAAGCAATATATTTTTCTCTGAATTTGCTACAGTTTTAAAACTACAAAGTATTTATTGTACGATAGATATTTTGGGCTTAACATTTATGTATGAACAAGATCAAATAGTTGAACTGTAATTTTCTGACTAAGCCATTATTATATAGACGAAGAACATGAACATTGATTGATGGAGCCTCTGTTCATGTCTTTAGGCATAATCATTGAATACGTTATCGACAGTTTCCACCATCTCCTGCTGTAGATTATCAATAGGAATGTACTATGGAGCATCAGAAATACCTCGCAGTACCTTGTTTTGGAATCTTTGTATGATAGTGTAGCGACCTTGAGGCATGTCGAATTTTACATCGTGGAATAACGATCTACAAAATACCCAGAAATATAATCCGAGATGTTGAACACGGGCGGGGTGCTAGCAGCGCCAACTAGAATCCGATAACGAATAGCTGGCGGCAACCCTGAGACGTTTATCTGGGATGTTATTGAAGCGTATTTCGATTCATTCAGTGCTCAACCATCGTTTGGTTTAGACGTGCCACCATCGACTGCCCAAGCCTCGTCTCCAGGTAACACCGCTGCCATCCGTTTTATCTAATTGTATTTTTCAGATTTTTTTATATAGCCAATAAATAACGGTCACATAATGTAAACACCACTGTTTCATTTCGTTTTGCCTTCATTCCCCGAGCCACATCATTTACCCTAAAATAGTTTTTTTGCTTTGGCTCGTGCAACCCCAGTAACCAGTACACTATTTGTAGATGAATTATTCACATTTCTTCTTAAATGTGGCTTACACCTGAGTTTAACATCAAGGGTCATGCCAAGATATTTGGAATGATGCACAGGAATGCTCGCCAACTGTGAAATCATTATACACTGATTTATTTTGATTAATTTTGATGTCTCATTTTTCTGCCCAGCATTTTATTTTGACAATAGTTTTATTAATTAAGTGTTGTTATCTTTTATATTTATTAAGTTTTTTATATACAATGGCAGGGATTGCAGTGTCATCTACAAATGTAGCAACAACATTTTCATTGATTGTAGGCAAGTCCCGGGCTTATAGCAAATAAAATACTAGTTCCAATACACTTGCCTGTGGCACTTTTTGTTTTTTCCACAAGTTAGAATAGGCGTCTTTTCTTTGACTCTGAAGCATGGGTTAGGTTAGTTAGTTATTAAGTACCCTAAAGTTGAGTAAGTTGATTTTTATACCAATGTTACTCTAAAATCTGTCCAATTGAGTTTTTTATTAACCAGACATCAGTTACTTTGATATAATGTATCCATTTAAAGTCAGAACACTCGTTGAAAAAATTTAATATTTATTACGAAAGTGTTAGTTATGATACTTAAGATGATACAAATGTTATAACAAGTGAATAAGAAAACCAACCAATAAAGAGAGAAAATAAAGGTAATAAATTAATGAAAATCATTTACTGGCCATTATAATTTAACTTTATTTACCTGAAGAATGAAATTTAAGTTATGAAACCTGTAGGGTTAAATATAAAAAATTATTAATTAATAATTAATATTATTTTAAAAATTATTTTATTTTAGAACAATCAGAGCGTAATTTGCCAGTAACACGTAACATGTCAATTGAAAAGTCCCCGGCCTGACACATAGATGGCGCTGCTAGAATTAAATCCATATGTTTTTTAGTTAGCCCTAACCCTCAAAAAGCGAGTGAATCGCATGAAGTGAATTAGAGCATTTTGAGTGAAGCAACTTTTGTTATTGTGAAAAATATGGATAAAAAGTAATTTCCCGTATTGATAAAGTAATGCTTTTTGAAGAGAAAAAATTCAGTTGAAGCAAAAACTTGACTTGATGTCGAGTTTACGGATACTGCCCCAGGAAAATCAACCATCAAGGATCGGTATGCTAAGTTTAGACGTGGTGAAATGAGCACCCAAGACGATGAACGCAGTGGACGCCCAAAAGAGGTTGTTACCGACGAAAACATTTAAAAAATCCACAAAATGAATTTGATTTATCGTAAATTGAAATTGAATAAAATAGCAGACACTCCAAAGATATCAACTGAACGTGTACATTATATCATTCACGATTATTTGGGTATGAGAAAGCTCTGTGCAAAGTGGGTGCCGCGCGAGCTCACTTTTGATCAAAACTAACGACGAGTTGTTGATTCGGAGCAGTGTTTGAAAATTATCAAGCGTAATAAAACCGAGTTTTTGCATCGATATGTGATAATGGATGAAACATGGCTCTATTATTTCACTCCGAAGTCCAACTGACAGACATCCGAGTGGACTGCACACGATGAACCCGCTCTAAAGCGTGAGAAAATGCAACAGTCGGCTGGCAAGGTTATGGCGTCTGCATTTTTGGATTCGCATAGAATAATTTACATTGACTACCTTAAAAAAGGAAGGACCATAAACAGCGACTATTACATAGCGTTATTGAACCGTTCACCAAGACAATGCACCTTGTGACAAGTTCGTGAAAACGATGGCAAAAATCCATGAATTGGGCTTCAAATTCTTTCTTCATCTACCGTATTCTCCAGATCTGGCCCCCAGCGGCTATTTTCTGTTCTAGATCTCAAAAGAATGCTCGCTCGGAAGACATTTAGGGCGAATGAAGAGGTGATCGCCGAATCTGAGGCCTATTTTGAAGCAAAGGACAAATCGTACAACAAAAAAGGCATCGAAAAGTTGGAGGGTCGTTATAATCATTGTATCACCCTTGAAAGGAATTATGTTGGACAAAAAAAAACAAATTTTGCCAAAAAATCTATTTTACTATGGTATACCGGGGACTTTTCAATTAACCTGTTAGATCATGGATACAACGACTCCAAATAACACTTGAAGTAATTTTAGACATGCAACCTTGACGACCAACCAACTCTCATTAACCATATTACAAAGCTGACGGTTATTTATAAAATTAATAGAAAATTAATGATTTAGAAGATATGTATTTCTAAGAAATATTGGGCACCATTAACTTTAACAAAATTATGTCCATGTAAACAAGTTCATTTGCTTGGAGAATACCTTAGCAACAATTATAATGTATTCTGTCACCATAATGACACTTAATTTAATAAATACATAAATTGAAATATTTTCAAAAGTTCTAACTGATAATTTAGAATTTAAATCATTAGGAGTCTAGAAAAAATAGACTCAAAACAATATTTAACTTTACTCAATTTAATATTATTTCATATAATAATTATACAGAAATGAGCTTATATGCATATCTTACTAAAGTAATTTCTAATAATGATTAACTTATTAAATAATTTTAGCATATACATGTTATCATTTTGCGAATAGCAATAGTCCATTAGTAGCTGTTATTTTGTCTATTTTACCTTTTAGGTAAAAGGTTAGTCTTAGCGTGAATTCTTTAAAGTTCATTATATTTCGAAATATATTCCAAGCTAATTACTTAATAACTTAAATTTAAAATAATCAATACCTAATAATACAACTTTAAAAAATGTTAGATAAAATTGCAAAAACAGGCTTAAAACCAATATATTAAGAATAACTTCAAATAAATTAAGTAGATATTCAGTTAATTAATTACCAACTAATTCAGAAAATAAACTCTAAATGTTATTGGACCTATTTATAGCAACTAAAAAGACAAATTATGTAACTTATATAACTAACCTAAATTTGGTTAAATGAAGTCTTGTTTTTTTGAAATATATATTTCATACCATGTCCTTGTTGTCCACGAACAGTTGTCTATTATTTGTATAATTAAAACACAATACGTCTAATTTGTTTTCATCAATCAATACCGTTGGAGACCCAACTGATTCTATTCGACCATGCACAACGAAAAACATAGGTTCCTTTTAATCTTGTTTAGACAGCCGGCTCAGCTTTTGATCTTCGTTACGGTTTTTCATCAATTCGAAAAACAGTATCGCTGATGCCGCTGAACTAATGCGAATGGACAAGGTATTATCTCCGAGCTGGGAGATACAAAGAATCATCCTTCATGTGCGAGCGAATGGGATCCATCGATAAATCTTTTAAGTGAATCTAAAAGCTCTCGACAATAATAGATAATGTATTATATATAGACTCCTAGAAAACTCCATGGTTTCACTTAAAAGAGAAAGTATCAATTTATTAGTCGACAATATCTAGTCAACAAAACAAGATTTTTTTTATACGGGGGTGCTAGTTAAGAAAATTTATTTTACCTAAGTGTTTATTACTTTTGACAGTAAGACTCTTCAGAAAAGTTGATCATTTAAAAATGTTTGGATCGATTGGATTAATATATGAATCATTTTAGGGCAATAAAGTAAAAACATATGGGCAACATTAACTATTTTCTTGAAGTACCCTGGTAACATCAAATCCTTTTTTCAGTTTAACTAAATCTAATATGCTCTTACATTAAATAGTTTATTGTCCATTTATTTTTGACAATAATTCTTTATCACTTTACAGTCACTCATTCTAATATTCCTACACAATACTCTTTTAAATCTCTTCTCCATTGCTTCATTCGATAATACGCGTTAGCTTCAACTCTGTTTAGTAACATTAAAATATCAATAAAAAGTATTTGATTTCATTGAGTCTAAATTTGATTTTCACTAGGAGGTGTTTGCATGCATTTTGATAATAGTTTTTACTTTAAAATATATTTGTTGACATTAATTATACCAATCAAAATACATTCTATCATTTTCTACAAAACATGGAGCTGTTATCGCACTTCTTCAGAATTTCGATTGCCAGCCATCGATAACTTTCTGTCCGTTACTCGCTAATGCTAGTCTTTTTGCAACGATAATTTGTACAATAGACGTCTTATATACTCATATACAATTTTTATGATTAGCAGCAATGCACCTTAATTTTCCCCATATATAGATAGCAAGACTTATGGTTACGAATATCCCTGCTATGGTGCCGATGTCGATAGCTGCCTTTGTTAATTCAGGAGATTAACCCAAGAACTTTTGCCCTGCCGAATTGTCGCGGTAGGTCCACTTTCATCATATTTTCCTATATTATGGCATACAAAGATCTGGATACTGTTGATGCGGCAGCTTTTAAACTGTTTGAAATATTTTTAATAGTCTGACCTATGTTTCCGTCCAATAACTGTTACAGTTTACTGTCTTTGAACTGTCTTGATCCTCTTTATCATTAACATAAAAATTATAATTTTTAAATCAATGAAACTAAAACTGACAATTAAGACAATTACTGTATGAAGACTCACAAAAAGATTATCACCAACAAAAAATCAAAGGATACAGTATAGAGCATAAACGATCGACTAACGAAACACTAGCTAGTAGTAAATATTTTAAGAGAAAACCTTCTTCATAAGGCATTAACCAATCATTCATTGAATTCAAATGATCTCTGACTGGCGATGAAAATTAAACACACAACGACAACCTTTAACGAAAAATCTACTAATTTAATTAATAGAATTTATTTATTTATTAAATTTACAAATTTGTTTAGGCCTCAGCTCACTATTTAGTATAGCTATTGCGGAAATATATTATTGAATACAGACTATGCCCTTAAACTAAGTAACGGAAATTTATTGCCACTATAGAAAAGGAGAAAAGATATAGTAATTCAGCAACCTGAAAATACTATGAACATGTTGAAAAATCTGGCAAATTTACTTGGATACAAACGCGTCAACAACAGTTTATAACTAGAGACAGTACTTTCAATTAAATAATACCCCGAGCCTCCTTTTTATCAGCTAAGAGTTTAACTGGTCTGGACCTACTGCTTTACGTGGGTTCCGAATCACGATCCTCGACATTAACCTACACACTGGCGAGTGCGAATTCAGAGACCACCCGAGAAGACATCTGATCTTACCCAGCATAGTTACTGATGTGACTGTGATGGTTTTGCTTGTCGGGCTTATACCTCTGCCTCGAAAATAGTCGCAATTAGAAACCATACCCTAGACGAATTCAAACGCTTGTCCACTGCGGCTACAATGCCGGTTTGTTTATTATTTAGCACTAAAATAACAGTTAAATGAATACCGAGACCAGTTTAAACAGATACTGGATTAAGTACTGCTTGGAACAATTTTAAATGCTAAAGTATTTTGTAAAATCTACAATTACTTCATCAGATAAAAATTTTAAATTAAAAAACAATCGAGGTACATTTTACGGAGAATCACATTAAAAAAACTACGTTTCCTTTACTGTCATACACCCTTTAAGGTTTTGTAATTGAAATTTATCCACAGCTCGTTACTGTGAAAACATAATCAATCAGATGTTTGTTTTTCTTTTCTTCTTCCGCGGCAATGCAATACACACACAGACAGTTGCCAAATTCAATAGAACACGTTGCGAATGTCGCCTTAAAACGCCAACAAGAAGTTCGAATGCTCGGCGAGACATGCCTCCAACTACTATAAACTGTCTGAACAAGATCTAAAGCCCGTTAGTTTACATATAAGGCTTCGGTCGGTCATGCGGACGTGGCGACCTCTCCATTACTCGATCTTCATATTCGTTTGATTCCCCTTATTGTTCGATTTTGTTCATTATCAGGCCTAAAAAGGTTTTACAGCTGTGATTTGTATTAATTCGTTTCATTTTATTGATATGTACTTTAACCACTTACTTTTTTCTTTTCTTGTAATGGCTGCAAATGTCTTATCAACTTACAATAACAAGAGATATTTAAGTATTATTACTGGGTATTGTTTAATATTACTATACACACATAAACCAAATAAAGCTGCGATATACAGGCAATAGATACTTAAACGTGTTTTATGATTAAATATCTACAGCCCATCACTACATTTGTTTTTGCCATTCAGCACAAACATATATGTATAATTTATTTAATGCACGAATAATTATTTCATATCAACAAGATGACACATTATCATTATCAGAATAGATAATATTACTTTTAATATTTAATTTATAAGATAAAGCAGTACTAAGACAATTTAAACTTTTTAAATAAAAATAAATATGCTAATTTTAAAGGTTAGTATTAAATAGTTAGTTAATACTTTCAATTAGTTATTACATAGTTATTGATTCTCCCTTTCAGCAATACTTTTTTTATTACCCTTATTGCTTCAGCAATCTGCCCAATAGTATTATATAAAATGTATTATTCTAAATCTTGCTTTAAAGTCTATATTTGTACCTTAATCATATCGTATAGTAGTAACAATTTTATTATACGCACTTCACTATTGTCACCCACATTTAGCTTATTAACTAGTTATGGGTTCTAAAGAGATATCAGCATGAATCGCTTCATTAGAAACGTAGTAGAGAGTATGGACTATAGCAGCTAACACTTTGTTTTGGAACAGGCGAATAATAGCTATATTAAATATACTAGATATTTATATATATTAATAGTTGGATTCCGTATGAGAAAATGGGTCTAAGTATTTGTTTTTAAAGTAATATCATTTTATCTAAGGATACCCTCGATTTGCATCGGAAAAGCTAATACATTTGGTTTAGTTTAGGTCCAAGTTGTTTTAGCCTAACAAATATTTCCTTTTTCAAAGTTAGGAGTCGGTGTAGATGCGCGATATTTAGCATCCTCCGCTTGGAGGAGTTTGTGTTCGGCAGATAAGTAGTATATAGAAGGCATATAAAAGGCAGAGCTAGTACACTGCCCTTTATAACACCTGAAAATGATGATTGTAGTTCAGTGTTTTTATCGTTTTGCTTTATAGTAACCTGTCAATCTGAAAATAAAGTTCATGTGAAAATGCAAAGGGGGTAATTTTTTTTAGTTTAGCCTGCAACCCAGTTCATAACACTTTGTCAAAATCTTAAGATATATCCATGAATGCAACCGAGAAGTATTTTTTAGCGTATAAGTCTGTATTTTTTTGGATAATGTATTCAACTATCACTCTATGTATTTGTTCTATAAGTCAATACTTATTACGAAACTGAAATTGATGTTCTGGAATAATATTTCAATTTTCAATTATTGTATTAAACATGTTGATGCACACTCTTTCAAAAACTCTTAACATTACAGATGTAAACTTAGGGGCTGGTAGAATGTGACTTGCGGTTTTTAGAATCATGATCGTTTCACCCACTTTTCAAATGTTGAAACGAAACTAATTAATCCGCAACGTTACATTTTTTTTTAATTATTTGATTAATATATCGTTACTAGACGTTTCCGTCTAACCTACAATTTGTCTTTGTGCTAACTTAAATTTAGGTATATAACTAGGAGGACCCATCGGCCCTAACTCAGTCTCTGGTGAAATAATATTTATACATGTCACTGCTGAATTTTTTAATATATGCACCTCACTACACAACACTACACGAGATCAGATGGTTTGATTCTTTTGAGTCTGTGTGCTGTTCTGGTGGTATCGAAATGTTGCAATATTTCTATGTTTGTATGAGAATGTAGTCTTTCCTCATGCCCCCTTGCAATTCTCTTGATTTCTTGATTGACTGTGGGTATCTGAAGGTCTCGATGTAGGTAATCAGTGCTACAGTATTTGGGTTCACTCACAATTCCTCTCAAGACTTTGTTCTGAAAAATTTGTATTTTATTTATGTTACTCTTTGCAGAACATCCCCATAATTGAACTCCGTATGTCCATATAGGTTTCAATATTTGCTTATATAATAGCAATTTATTATGTACTGATAATTGTGATTTTCTTCCAAATTGTACGGTCTGTTTATAGGTGAACTGCACATGTACAAATTTATTTTCATTAATTCTTATTTTCCAAGCTTGTATCCAATTATTTATTACTTGCCTGTTGTAATTTTCGTGAGGCTTCTTCACTATTGTCTCCGACAGCTAAATGTAGCCATCGTGATATTTTCCATTTGTGGTATATCACAAGTGTAAAGTTGATATTATATATAGCATTGGCCCCAGTACACTTCCTTGTGGTACACCTGCTTTAGCTTCTTTTATTATAGAGTGAGCTTCTTCTTGTTTGACTCTAAACATTCTGATTGTAATGTATGATTTTAATAGTTCGGTGTGTTGTTTTGGTAGCATTTTCTGTAGTTTATGAACAAGGCCTTCATGCCAAACCTTATCGAAGGCTTGTGCTACATCTAAGAATATAGCTGAGCATACTTTTTTACTTTCGTAGGATTTTTCAATAACATATGTTATTCTGTGGACCTGGTCAATTGTTGAGTGCTTGTTAATAAACCCAAACTGGTGTGTTGGTATTAGGTTTTTTTCTCCCTATGATCGGTTTTATTCTTTTCAACAGAAGTTTTTCAAAAACCTTAAATATTACTGGCAGCAGTGATATAGGTCTATAGGATTTTATTTCGTTTGGTGGCTTCCCAGGTTTTGGGATCATTATAATTTCTGCCATCTTCCAAATGTCTGCAGTAAATTTCCTGTTATTAAATCGTAGCTTGGTGATTTCCTGGGGTTAATGTTACTTTTAATTAATAACTTTGGTTAACTCTTTCGGCGTGACTAATTCAGTCATCGAATTGTCGGCTTCTATGTCCGGCAAATTATGTTCAATATTAGTTCCGTTTGGTTTGAAAGTTATTTCTATATATTCAGCAAATGCTTCTGCTTTTTGGCGATTGTCATGTGCCCAATTCCCACATAGGTCTCTTATAGGCGGACTGTGTAGACATGAGCACTTTAGATATTTTGTGGCTTTCCAGAGTGAGCAACGTTACATCAAAGATATATGTTGCTCTTCATGAGCAGATCCAAGATCACATACTGAAGCTTTTTTACGGTTATGTTTTTAAATTAATTTTTTAAATGAGTAGAGAAAATATTAGCCTCTTACTGCTCTTAGATTGATTACTGTCATTATTGTTAAGTTTTGTTGCTGTTGGTGCCTTTTGAGCTTTATTATTGCTTTAAATAGTGAATATTATGTTTCCTCAGTTGGTATCAAATTTTTCAAGTATTCTCGAAGTCCCGCATTTTCCCTCGACGTCAACTTTAGAGGTGCATAAGTCAAGAGCCTATGCACGTCATCAACATTTATGACGTCAGCGCTAACAGTGTTTACCTGGTTGTAAACTATAATTATTATCACTAATGTTTTAAACAATTTTGTAGATATTTGACAATAGAATCGAACAGTACTAATGCAATACATACATACATAGAATACAAGGATCATTCTGACCCCTTTTACCATGACAAAATCAGAAAAAAAGCATCTGCTATGACTTTAAAACGTTATTTCAGTATTAGAGATATATTGTAGGTTTTCTGTATTCATGGCTTTCATCAATTCGCTAACTTTTGATGTTAAAATTCATGAGCTACTCATTAGATTCAGCAACACATATGATTAAATCGATAAGGGTGAAGCTGTCTAAGCTATCTCACCTATTTATCTCTAATTTGATCTTTTATAACTCCTGTAGTAATAAATTACGAATTTTTAAAATACCTGATATTCAGATACTGTCTCGCTTTTTATTTATACATAAACTACACATATAATAGCTATAAATCATTCACGATAAGAAATGGATAGCTATGCGTTTTGACAACGTTAAAAACTTTAGTTTCAAAAATATCTATTATAGGAAACTATTTTTTATACTGGAGGATGTGTAAAGAAACTATTCATCAATTTTGGAGAACAGCATTTCTGTAATATGTATGTGAGTATTTGGTACCCATTTAAAAATACTGGTATTATTTCTCCCTCCCTAAGTATTATCCATCACTTTGAAAATCATAACCGTATTGTTGCAAACAGAGTTGAAATTATTGAACGATAATCCAATGGTTTCTTAAATTTGATAATATACCCGTGATATCATTCCACCACAGTCTTAATATCAAGAAAATTACTTTAAATAACACTATTTAGAGTCGATTAATGTCATTCCTAATATACTTTGAGTTTGAGATGAACAATTAAAATATTCATTATACTTTTTGTAAATCGGTAGAATCAGAATTGAACTTAACAATTTTGTAAGAATTTAAGCGACATTCGTATGTGTAGATACTACAATGCAACTAAAAGAGAGTGGTACAAATTGTCTAACATTCAACCAAAATCTATATATTATGCTACTAAACACACTAACTAAACAAAAACATTAAAACTACAATTAAAATAACAATTAAATAAAATACATAAAAATAATATACACAAATACCATCCTACTAGGTTATACAATTTCATGAATCAGTTTTGAACTATATACATAGGACTAGATAAGAATATAAGCTCGCTACTCGTTGAAAATGTTTATAGATCCGGGGCCCATCGTTAATATCTGCTGAAATGAAACAAAATCAAGCATAATAATAACTGGTTTAAAATATTGCAGTTGAAACTCGGATAAGCTTCTGAAATGTTGCACTGAAGCAAAGGAAGTTGATACTAGGTAGTAGGATTGAAAAGGATTGTTCATCTTGAGCTATATGCATCTGGTCAAACCATCCACATTTTCTATAAACAACTAATGCATTTGCAGCAGGTGTTTAAAAAAGAGCTAGAGCTGATCAATAAAAAATACTCTGTTTCATATTACAACAATGCGAGACCACATACAAATAAAATGGTACATCGGCTATATAGTGGTACCATCAAAAATCATCGATCAAAAAGGCATACATATCATTAATTAGTGTGACATTTTTATGAAAAAATTGGCTAGGAAAACATGAAAAAAAAACTAAAATACTTTCCCCCAGCCCATACTAATCTTCTGAAGCTATTCTTGTGTCATTTCAAATTTATTTTGACAATACCGAAACCCAGTTTACCAAAAGAAAAAGGGACGGTCTCTATTCACAAATCTTATACCTGATTTAATAAGATCGTTTTTCTTCCGTGCAAGTTTTAATATACCGACTACGAAACCAAAAAAGGAAATTATCTCCTACCTATGCCGCACCGTACACACACAAAAAATCCATTCTTCTTTTACCACACGGCGTCGTAAAGCATCGACCATATAATTTTCGTATTAAATCGCGATAGCGGTGGAAGAAAAACAGAGGAAGGGTCTCGAGAGAACGAGGTCGTTCGAAATTTTAGGCTTGGCCCTTTGGCTATTCGACGTAGACCCGGACCATCCCATTTCCGTTATTTACGGTACTGATTCGCTTCCGTTCGGCCTCCGATTCGAAATTGTCGCATGAAAAACGGACTGTTTTAACAGACCACCCATTCCCCCCTCGTTGTTCACGATTATTCGCTCAAACATCGACCGAATTTCACTTTTATTGCGTTGTACGAAATTTAATCTAAAATTTTCATTTAATACCACTTTAGAAATGTATTTTTTTAATAACAATCACTATAATCGCGAGTTCAAGATAATAAATACGTGTGAAGTTTTTCTAAATATTGTTATTCGTGTACTATACATTAACTAATTATCTCAGTATCGAACGATTCGTGGATATTAGAAATGTTGTTACGCTTCCAGTGGTTTTAGCGATGTCATTTGAGCTGTTTGACAAATCTGTGCGTAAAGTAATTTGATGAAAAATCTTTTTAATAAGATCATTTAATGTTTTGCTACACGAAACACTACGACTAAAATATTAAAATAATAACTGTTAATGAGAAGAAACTAGCTGGATTAATATAGCTAATACTCTTCGTTTGCCACCTCTTCGATAGCTCTCTTAGTGGACTGCCCTTGGAGCCCTTTTACTTGTTGCTAATTCACTCTGTGTCCTAGTTGCTCAGAACTATTGTCAGTTCAACTAGACACCCTCGCGAATTAATAAAACACTTTATTTTACACTACTAAATTTATCTGGACTAATTACAGTTTAAGCTATCAAGCTCTGGGGCTCTCTATCAAAATCAATTGGGCTATCATTTCTATCTAGATTTCTCGACCGTGACCTCACAAATTATAGCGAATTGTGAGTTTAACGAACTTATTTGAAAAACTGAAGAAGTGAAAGGAGATTAGAACAAACGCCTCTCTTCGAGCCAATGGTCAATTATAAAGGTTTTTCCATATCCCAAATAAGCCAGAGGCCAGGTAGCGGTCACAAAACATGATCAAATACCGACCGACATTGTGTCGGAGAGACCAAAATACCGCCAAAAAGCTATAGAAATGCAGATATTATAAAAGCGGTATTTTGGGAAATAACTATTAAAATTTTACAAATATAACTAGCAATATTACTATTGCAATAACAAATTGCTACCGTGGAATTACTGCCGACTACGAAAGGAAATTTAGAGCCTTGCATGAAGGGGCTTTCTTAACACTTAAACCTATTTTGGCTGGAGTTCCACAGAGTAGTGCCTTGATACCAATTCTATATCTGCTCCATACTGCTGATATCCTAATAACAAAAGAAGTAGTACTTGGAACATTTTCCGACGACACTGTTATCATGGGATAAGAAGTATCTTTGTCTGAGGCTGTAAAAAAAGTGCAAGCAGCGATCAACAAGATTTACAAATGGACTAGAGACTGGAAAATACAGCTTAGTAGCGCCAAATATAGCCATATTAATTTTGCGTTAATTGTGGCGAAATGAACCTAATTATATCACTTGACGGATGCCCGATTATTCAAGCAGAGTCAGCTAAATACTTAGGAATATATCTCGATGGGAGGTAAATTGGAACCATGTTATGACTTTATAAAATATGTTAGACAAAAAGCAGATCAGATCATGATTATATATAAAATACAGATCAATGGGGTGCAAATATGCGGTTGCACTAAAGCATCAAACCAACTATTAATCCAACGCACTCAAAATACAGTTCTACGGTTAATTACCAATATTTATCGCTACGTAACTAACGCAAGAACTGCACGATGACCTCGGAATCAAATGGTTATACGAAGTGATCCTAGATTTCGCCTTAAAATATAAAATAAGGTTGCTAATTCACAATTAAGTGGAAGCAATACAGCTACTGGACAACCTACAGGAAATCAAAAGATTGAAGCGTACCAAACCATACGAACTGGTTTAGAGTATCAGTGTATTCTTAACTTTAACTGAAGTAGATTAGTTTTATTTTAATTTGGGAAATACAAACTGATATATTAAATCCGCACTCGCCTTGCTTGTTTATTAATGCATGTGCAACAGATCGTACTAAGCATGTCTAATACAGGAGTAATCAATACAAAACATAATTTTTCCGACATCCTTAACAATAATATGCCTTTAATATTACCAGTCTAGAAGTAATAGATATATGCTCAATTTTGAAATGAATACTAAATTTCTTTTTTCTGAATTTTTATTCAGAAGTTTGATTGATTTGCTTGTTGTTCTTTTTGAAACTAAATAATAAAAATCGTCGCCTGACATATCACAAGTACCGTTTAAAATATTATAAAATAAATAAGCATTGCGAAGGCACCAAATTACATTATCACTATTTCGATGCTTGGTTAAAATAGTATATTGAAACATGTTAATCAAATAACAACAATATTTTATTCATGTAACCTAATCCTAGTTTTACACGTATGTAATCAAATTCATTCAATCAAAACTAATTAATGTCCTTAATTTTTATTATTATACCTCTTGGCATCTTCGAGATATTGATCACAACTATTTAATCATAATTCATTTACTTATTATATCTTGAGAACATTTGGTTTAAGCCTTTGAGAACATAACATATAAATCTATTTTCCCTTCTAGTTCTCTTCTCTACAATTACTTTTATTTCTATAAAGTTTGGTATCATTGTTATGTTAAAATTTCTAGAAAAGCTTGAGTTGATTTTGTAAACTTAAGATTAAACCCTTCCACAAGTTGCTTTTATCTGATCAATACTTATTTCCACTGACCATAATCAATTTACGTATTTACTTAGGTGAGCACCTATAATATAATGTATGTTAATATCTGCATAGACTATTTTATATAATCTTACACATATGTAATTTGGTGGATTTTATGACACCTCGATATACAAGTTATATTTTGTGAAAGAATATTAAGCAACTATTATTTTACTTAAAAAACTATTTTATTTTACGGAAAGAAGGTTGAACGGCGATACAAAGCGACACTGATGGTCCATTCCAAAACAGACCAACCCGTCTCACTTGTTCACCATTCAAGTAGTTTTAAACCGGATGGTCGGATAGTCAGAGCCATATTACATAACAACTTCGTCCTAAAGGAACGGGCACAGGGACGTACGTGGTCGTTATTTCGTCTGGACAGCTTATAGTTGTTATAAAAAATAGCTTTTGAGTTTCGATTGTACAGTCGTGCGCCAGTTATCCTTTGAATATCTTCGAAATGGCACTGTTTCTAACCAAATATCCATGGTACCCCTCTACGAAATGGTTTTATACATTTGGGTGAGGCTATATTCCAATAGACTACGGCTAAGAAACTGAGCAATGGCAATCTGCCTTTGGTGGCCGTTCACCCTGAACTGCCAGCTTCTGTTCAAATTCTGGTCGACTGTGTTAAATTCAGAGCAATTTCAGTCCGGCTTTGACGGCGTTACACCTTGAGCTGTGATGCATGTGCCGCGAATCCACGGACTAGAGGTATTTTTCAAAGCTTGTAGAATGTTTCTTACTTGAAATAGTTTATAACTAGGGACTGTGGAGCACCTTTAATCCGCTTTTTATGAACTCACGGCTTCAGCTGCTATGATTTTGCCCGAACTCTCTTAAACTAAGAAACATTTTGAGTTACTGCGGAAAGATTGTCAATCCAACATCAACCTGTCTTCTTTCCTTTGTAATTAATTTGATTCCGGCTAATTGAATGAACTCAAAAGACTACAGCAGAAAGACCTTATTAGCCTTATTATCTTGCCGGAATTCTGCCGACTGACTGAGTGTCGTACTTT
Organism: Rhynchophorus ferrugineus; assembly: GCF_030347505.1. Lineage (NCBI taxonomy): Eukaryota > Metazoa > Arthropoda > Insecta > Coleoptera > Curculionidae > Rhynchophorus > Rhynchophorus ferrugineus. The sequence goes on from NW_027472580.1 coordinate 53,418,356, forward strand.
TTCACCATTCAGGTCGTTTTAAACTAGATTATTATTAAAAGTGCAAAAATTTCAATAGGTTTTATTTTTCATATTCAATATCCTTTAAATTTATTCTTGCCCAGTTTATCTATCTGAAAGCTTAATAACAAAATCTGTAGTTTTACTTGTCTATAAAACCATCAACATAAGAATATTGCGTTAATTAGGCTGCATTGCATGAATTAACTCTGAGAGCACTCCTCGCCAGCGAATATTGTACTGAATACACAACTTTGGAAGGACCACAGTGAAAAACCTCATTAACGTTGACTACTAAACCTACACATTGAATGAGTACATCAAAATCTCTCCCCACTATTCCACAACTGGCCATCAGTCTAACATTATTATACGAGCTTTCCAAATTGATATCCTGTATTACATGTAGATACTGTAACTCAGTGTATAATATCATAATAGCCCATCTGTGCATAATATCTATAAATTAATCGGCTTAGCGAAAATTCTGCCGCCCTTTTTACATATAACGAGGGGACCTGGTAGAGTGAAATTGGGCTAGGTTAAAGCTTACATCGAGAAATATATATTTGATGTAATATTTGGTGTAATATGCGCTACATATAAATATATTCCAATAAAACGAAAAACTACCAAACCAAGCAACCTGGAATAGCCGTAGTAGGATCGAATCTCTCTGGGGATAAAGGTTTGTAAAATAAAATAAAGCGTAGTGTTCCTTAAAATTAAGCGAATGCTTTTTACATTTAAAATGCTATTAGAAACAGAAAATGAGTTATTAAAACATGATTAAACGAAGTTATTCAATTTTAAGCAGTGTTTTGTATTACTTTGGGTTCTTTCCGTATTGTTGGAATTGCTAAAGAGTTATAGAAGGTTTGGATAAAAATCGATTAAAAATAGTAGAGTCGCGTAAAGTTATTCTTTATATTTTTTGCAGAGAAACCGAATTATTGTAACCGCTTTATCGGAAGGTATATACAGCTGTAAAAGAAAAAACGACATATGTGAAAATTTCATCCTAACATAGATTAACAACATTCAGGAATAACAAGAATCGTCTGATCTCTTTTCTCACAAGATACTTAAATTTTCAAATTTTCAAATATAATTTGGTGTCTGATGAAGGAAGAGAAAAAATGGCCTGTTTAAGGACTGTTATTAATTGATATGGTTCTGTAGACATAGTACTAAATTCTAAAGATTGTTAAGATATTTCTGTAGATTTTGGTGGTATTGACTTCTGACTAATTTCAGCTTTCGTTGGTAAATTCATTTCTTAACATTTTTTTTAACTTCCTTCACTATTAATAGTTATAAAATAGTATCACAGAATTTGAATTGAGACACATGGGACATAAAGCAAAGCAGGAAGCAATAAATAAATGAAAGCCATAGGAGACAAACTAAAAATGAGCTATCCACAAGGGCGAAATCAAAGAGTAAAATAAACAAACAAAAAAATGTAATTTTATTTGAAAATATAGCTAAAGAAATCATTCAGGTGTATTTATTATCTTTTTAATATATATCTTAGGTGAGAAATATGGATAAAAGAAAATTTGTTGATTATTGAAAGTTAATTGAAATTAGATAAATTACCTAATTGTGTTCGTTATTGTTTTCATATACATGCTAAAGTCAAATACCAATTTCAAAATTGTTTCATTCATATATTATCTGGTTTAATATACAAACATGTATTACTTCATTTACTCTTCCATACTTACGTTTATAAGATAAAAGTTATAAAGAAAAATTATGCATAATTGTATATGATGCTCTGGAGTTGTTAGAGTTCTGAAAATAATCTTACTTATGATACTTTGTTATAGTATCCAGTGGCGTAGTAATTTAGACTTAATATTTTGTTGATTATTAAAAGGATTAATGGATTAAATTATTAATGGATTTTAGATTTAAATAAATGCAATTTAAAATATGTCAGTGTTAGTTCTTGATATAGTTTACATATATTTTAATATTATTATTATTTTAATTAATCTTGTATCAAAAATAGTGCTTAAACATTATTATTAATTATATTATCGTTATTATTAATTTATATGTTAGTTATTTTGCTCTATTATAAGAGAAATATGATTGACTTATAAATTCGAATTTCAACAAGGCGGGCACTATCATCATAAATGTATTTATCTATTTAAAACTTATAACGAAGACACTATCTGTCAATTAAAACTGGAAATTGTTTTATAAAAATCGACGTTTTTAATTTACTGGATGATTTTAATGGATTAAACTTAATTAATAGTGTTTAATTAATGCCAGGTTTATTACACGTAATGTGCAATCTGTAAAGTTCCAACGGGCTTAATTTGCTGCTAGAACTGTCTGATTGGAATCTGCGTTTATTGGCTATTAAAAGACTCTTGAATCTTTGTATCCGAATTGATATTGATTTCGATCTCAGTCGTTCTTTTTTGGGGCTATTAAATTTTATTGCGCGTAGGAATTAAGTTGTTGGAGAGCATCAATCGAAATTCTCTTTATCCGATTTAAAGGAAAAACATTTTTTACTTTTTGATTCGGAACTAAATTGCCTTCGTTCATATTAAACCCTCCAACCAGCGCAAATATTAAATCGAACCGAGCGGTTTTTTTCGGGCAAATAAAAAAAATAATCAATTTTCAAGCCATTAAAATATATTATACATGACTCGTATTTTATTTTTATACATAACATATACGGTTTTAGCAATGATTTTGGGAAAAGTGTGGAAACGTATTTAAAACTCAGAAGAAAATGTATTATTGGTATACTAGATAAACCTAATAAGTTGAGAGTACGTAAACTAATAACATCAAATTATTATGCAGAAAGGTGATTTTTCTATTGATTGCCCATATAGACTTGTCTCCTCGAAATCGCTTCAAATATCCTATACATGAATCTTATTTCCTATATTTGAACTTTATATTATGATCTTGCTTCGAGTTTTATCTGATTTTTAATATTAATGGAAATAATAGTTAATAATTTACATGGATAAACATTACTAAAAGCGAAAGTTGAATCTTCCTACAATATCTTTCTTTATTAAATAATCACGGGAAATTGTTTGTTACTTGAAACTATACCTGAATATCTCAAATGTCTTCAGCTATATGTGAGAAAAATCTACAGCTTTCTTCTAATTTATTGGAAACCATTCAATAATAATACTTCTTGAATAATACTTTTCATCACTTTAGCGGTTTTAAAATATGCAAGACCACTCTGTGGCTGCTGTTCGTTTTATAGAAATCATTTTCAATGAAATAATGAGATGAGATGTTACAGTAGGAACTCAGAACTCAGCTGAAACAATTTGTACTTTAATGCACTGAGCTTAGCTATAGTTTTTTTGCGCTATGTAAATTATTTTCTTGCTAAAGGTTATAATAATAATATGAGTTTCCTATTCTACTATTTTCTAGGTGAATAACAGAAAAAGTTTTGATCCCAAAAAAACTAATACTAATGGTCTCGTAGCCATTTTGAGTGGAAAAGGCAAGTTATCATGACTCTTTAGCATATAGTTTCGATTCAAGATCATAGTAATGAATCAACACAGGGTATACTATTAATTATTCTTAATGGCATACATGACTTTTTTAAATCCAAAACTCTGTATCAATAGGCAATTTTTCAAAGCCATAACTTATATAATCTCGATATTACTTATTTTGATGTTCAGCCGGTTTCTGGGCATCCTTCTACGTGAACTATCTTCAGATTTTATATGACCACTTTTAGCAAACCCTTACAGACTAATGTTTTAGAGCAACAGAGAATATTCATACCATATCGGTGTAAATTTCGATAATTTTTTACGAATTACGATACGTTTTATTCTAGAATATACAGAAAAGGAATTAAATAGCATACCAAAAATATATAAATGAGTCATTTTAAGACGAATTCACTAATTCCTTCAAAAGTTGTTTTGGTTAAAAATATATTACTTATGTTTCAATAGTTGAATAGTTAAGCTACTCGGTTAGGCCTCCCAGAAGACCTAACCGCTCTCATCAAGTCCTATATCTCGGACAGATCTTTCCAGGTCAAGATCAGGGTATCACTTTCCAGTCGTAAACAAATCGATGCTGGCGTACCCCAAGGTTCCCCGCTGGCCCCAGCCTTATTTAACCTCTTTATATCAGATCTGCCGAGAAAAGAGCACATTGACGTCGCGTTATACGCTGACGACACTGCTTTCTTCACGGCCGCTAGGTTCGAAGTTACAATTCATGAACGTTTACAGAAGCAGCTCGATCATGCGGTCAAGTGGTTCAAATTCTGGAGGTTGCAAATCAACCCCCTGAAAATCCAGGCCATAATTTTCCATAAGAAGCGTTACGGACTGCGCGTCTCGCAACTTAAGATCGACACCGCAATAATACCATAGCTGGATAACGTCACGTACCTAGGTCTTCACTTCCACCGGCGGTTGGGTTGGCATTCTCAAATCCAGAAAGCAATCCAAAAAGGTTCGGGGTTAGCAAACCTGCTATCTTCTCTGATCTGCCCTTCTAGCAGACTTCCCATCTCCATCAAATGCTTATTTTACAAGATGTTAATTCAGTTCGTACTCCTCTACGGATCTAATGTCTACTTTAAGTTTGTTACACCCAACCAGGTCAAACGGCTTCAAGTTTTCCAAAATAAGCTCCTGAGGAGAATATTAAACGCTCCAGGGTTTGTCAGAAATAATCAAATTCATAGGGAAACTGACTGACTCCAGAAATCAAGCACTTCATATCTCAATCATTCCACAAACAACAACTCAGCTCTAGTTCTTCTGAAAACGCGCTTGTTCGCGAGCTGGTCGACATGCTGGGAGCTTAGCACCGCGTCACCGCCAAGCTCCCCCCCTTTTCCAGGCTGAAACGACCTCATCCGTCGCTACAGTCATAACTTTTGCCCACATACAACAGTACCCGGTTGTGTGTTAACTCAGGTTCGCGAATCAATAGAATCGCCGGGCCCTCGTGCCCAATAACGGCTGCCCGATCAGCAGCTGCCATATTCATAAATTTAATGCAGTTGCAGTAGTGATCCACAGGTGTCAACTGTGAAGCGGTTTCGGTTTAGTGTATTGGTAAGCCCAGAGGCAGTCCCACATAACCCGGTCCAACTTGTCACTCCAGGGCAAGTCTCCGTGGGTATGCGTCATGCATTCCACCGCCTGGTTTTTAGGCCAGACCAAAAAAAAAAAGAAGCGAAGTTAAGCTACTTTTACATGAAACAGAATGTTTTGAAGGTTCTAGTTGTTGCCGCTTTTGTATTTATTTGCATTCTCAGTAATAGTAAATCTTCAGCTGCGTCTAACAGGGTATTGAAGTTGATCAGAACCTTCGTTCTCACTGCTTGAATTCTGATCTAACTGCTTGGAAAATATGTTTAATACTTGGTTTAACACACTTTGTTACATTTTAGTTTTTACCAAGTAGGGTTTATCTGAACTAGATTTGCTGCTTAACTTGGAGGGCTAGACTTGGAAAAACATCTGTTCTGAATCAGACTGGATACAGGCGTAACTGGAATGGTTACCGATTTTACCGATCTTTTACCGATTTTACACTTTTGCCTATGGATAATATCAAACAAAGTACTTCCATGCAGTAGGAGAACCGTCCGTTCGTATTATCACTCTGCTACGCTAACAAACCGACTATATATTGGAGTTCACGACACATGCCAACTGGCGTTAAATTTTGGCAGATGCCGACCAGTATTTTGTTGGCGGAAAATACTGCCACCTAGGGATGCCGAAAAACTATTGATATATCCATATATTTGTATTTGGCTTATTTTCAAATATTAAAAAAAATTTATTATATTTCTTAAACATTATAAAAAAATCTTTTTAAAAGCGGTATTCGATGGACTTAATTTATAAAAGATATGTAAGTTTACTATATCCGATGAAAAGGGAAAGTCATCAAATATCTGTGACACCATCGGACCATCCACATTTATCCATATACATTAGTTTTACGGGAATTTTATATCGTCTGATAACATCTTTATTAGATATCCTTATTATAATCTTAATTTTAAATTAATTTTTTACTAATTATTTATGTAATAATAATTATTTATAAACCGCTTGGTACTTAATTAAAATATATTGATATTCTTTTTCTGCGATATATCGATATTTTTTTAAATATCTAAAACGATATATCGAAATTTTTTTACATATCGATATATCGCCAACACCCCTACTATCACCACAACCAGCAGTAGCGTGAGTAACGGATTTTTTCATTGACAACAGTACTACCAGCAAATCTAACATAGATGTCCTCCAGAAGTTCCAGAATAAAGCGTTGCGAGTCATCGTCGATGCCCCATATTACCTGTCCAACAAACTAATTCAGTGTGATATCCCCATAGAACCCATAACGAGTGTGATTCGGAGTGGTAGTGCATCCCAATGCACCTTGCCAAACAGTTAAATGTGCGCGATGATAGTGAAGTGCTAAAACGCAAACTGCCATACGAACTGATTAATAGATAAGCTAGAATAGTTTTTAGAATAAGTTAGGATAGACTTTAAAATAAGTTAGAATAGTATCTAGAATAAGATTTAGATTATAAGTTGTACAGTAGATCACTAACTGAAGTGATCTACTACATAGGATAGAATCAGAATAGTTATATTATATAACTGAAATCATATAATAATACTTATTTCCCACGGGCAGATTGTTGACGTTCTAGATTATTAAAAAAAATTGACAACCTTAAATATGTTAATATTCTCTAAAAGGATCTGGTGGGTGGATCACTGTTATAAAATATGTCTGACACTTGAGGATGTAGATTATATTATGTGCTTGCCTATATTTTGATCAGTGATATCTATTGAAAAAATGCGAAGATTAAATTATTCGGTATATACCAATACTAATCATGGAACGCTCAAAATTTCTTATTCAACATTCATTACTTTTGTTGTTTGATTTAAAGAAGCCTACTGTCAAAGCCCACCAAGCACTTTTAGAAATTTATATTGCTGCTGCTTTGTTATATACCAATTGTCAGTTTAATCTGGTAGAGCAAAGGAAATAAAAAACAATGAATTACAAAAATTTCAGAACCGATACATTTTCAAAAATCTTAGTAGATGATGAACCAACTGTTTTCAAGCCTTTGCATTTATATATGATGAAAAATAATGTATGAAAATGTTACTTCGAACATCTTTTTCTTTTATTCCACACTTGATTGAGAACAATTACGATCTCCGAAATAAACAATTTTAATGCCAAAGTGATTACTAAGTTTACGAACAAAAAACGGTATTCGATGGACTTAATTTATAAAAGATATGTAAGTTTACTATATCCGATGAAAAGGGAAAGTCATCAAATATCTGTGACACCATCTGACCATCCACATTTATCCATATACATTAGTTTTACGGGAATTTTATATCCTCTGATAACATCTTTATTAGATATCCTTATTATAATCTTAATTGTAAATAAATTTTTTACTACACTTCATTTGTATTTGGATTAATTCACAAGCAAGACGAGTGCGAGATAAATACATCAAGGTGTATTCCTCAATTATTAAATTACAATAACTTAAGCTATAATTTACACTAATGGTGTACACTTTATATAAGTTCCTAATGTTTGGTTCGCTTTAATCTTCTGATTTCCTGCGCGTTGTCCAGTAGTTGTATTGCTTCCACGTTAGTATGATTTAGTAATCTTCTTTTGTGTTTGAAAGTGAAATCTTGGATAACTTCGCAAAACCATTTAATTTCCAGGTCATCCTGCAGTTCTTTAGTTGATTTGAATTTTTAGTGCAACCCCATATTTGCACCCCATAGGTTCAAATTGGCTCTATGATTGACTGATTTTACGGTATACACTTTTACGGTATGTTTTTTTCAGTGCGGTCTACTTTTAGTATTACAAATAATATAGCAATATAAATTGATATGTAATTTATTCTACGTGCAGCAACCTCCATTAATGACAATGAATATGTCACTCTCACATACGATATACACTCGAACTATATATAGTTAAAAAAATTCCTCAAACCACATCGGAGCAGCATACTGGGTCTAATTGTGATTATAGTCCACATAAACACACAAAAAATTTCATCAAAATGGGTCCAACCGTTACATAGCCACGAACTCAAATTATTTATAAAAAGATTATAACAATTATGTTTGTGTTAGTAATATTCGAACTATATTAGTTCCACCCAGTGTTGACTCATTATAATAAGATTACTTTTCATGCCTCTATTCGAAATGTGTTTAAACAATGACACTATCAGTAAGCAACGTTAGTCATTATACATTTTAATTGCTCACTACTAACTTGAAAACTCATTAGATTTAACTAAGCATGTAACTGTTTAATACACCTAAATACCTTAAATGCGACTAAAACTATTCCACTATTCTAAAACTAAAAGGAACGACCTAATGTTTTGTCCCGGATTCAAATACTCAAGAGACCATCGCTTGCCAATAAACGCAGATTCCAGCCAGACAGTCGCATTAGCGAATTGAGCGTCAACCTACGAACGGAATACGTCGCAAATTTGATGTAACTAATTCTGCATATTAATTAACAAGTGTTAATTAGCTTTGCGCTTTTAGCGCTTTGTACTTAAAGGCCGTGGATGCGTTGTCGGTAATTAACAGGGCAAGGTATGAAGCGGAAAATGCACTCAGTATCTCCGATACTGCACGTCAACAAATATTACTGAACTAAAATAATTATTTCGACTATGTCACAGCTCGCTACCGGGATTTTCCTTTGACTTTGATTATTTCCGCGCAGATTAATCACTTAAATAGCATTACATTATTACGTCTGAATAATGTATATTTCATGCAAAATTCTGATTCAGTGGAATGCTATTGTTATGCGTCAAAATAATCACCCAATATCTTCTATATATATAAAAATGAATCGTTGTTCGTTAGTTTCGCTCGAGAACGACTTAACCGATTTGGATAATTTTGGTCTTGAATTATTTGTGGAAGTCCAGAGAAGGTTTAAAAGTTCAATAAATATGAAAATGCTCGAAATTAAATATAAACAACAATTTTGTTATATTTACCTAAACATTGTTTCATTTACCTAAAGAAAGTAATACAAGTATATAATATCTCGGAATATACTGTTTCGGTTTAAATAAGAAATTCATTATTTCTCAATATACCAAAAAACTTAATGTTACTCATCGCTATTATTGCAACATTTAGAGTTTAATGCAACTAGACCAAACATTTAGTACAGCAGTTTTGTATATCAATATCACTTTAAGTATTAATACATCAATTGCCATTAATCTAATGTTTAATATAGGTTTTGATTATGTCTTATATTGTTATTTTTTTCATTGGATTCATTGGTTTTTAACATTTTTGAGTATATTATTGAATTTTCTTCAGTATTCTTTAATTCTTAAGATAATTAATTTACCTGAAAATATTTTCAAGTGATTTTATATTGAATCAATATAAGATGTATCAGGTCATTTAATAAAATTGGCAATTCGAAGACACGATATCAAATCTGGAAAGTTTTTACATTACATATATTATATTCTATGGCTACCCATGCATTAAACAATAGAACAGCTAGAAATTAAAATGAGCTAAATGTTTTAAAATGAAATATATTTTTTATCATTCAATATATCATGAAAAGTATTATAGCTCTCGCTCTGATGGTGTAACATAAATCATTTGCGAAATATCTAGATTTATTTAATTAATTAGGTTCCAATTAGAAAGCTAATTGAAAAATGAAAATTTCTTGGCACTTGGTTCATACTACTCATTTACTTCTTGTTGTAGTACAAGAACAACATAACTGTATTATGTTATGTCAAGAACATGTTATCTCATTTCATCTAGTCCAGATTTCTTAACCGCAATTGTGTTTACCTATATTTGAGTAGGATATCATGAGTGCTTCTGCGACTGCCAAGCATCTAAATTCGCGGAATCCTCAGACAAGAATTATTCTGCAACGCTTCGATATTCCCATATTCCAATACTAATATGGCCGTTGGACTCCCTGAACAGTGATGCATCTGCATAAGATTAAGTGAACTAGATTAAGGGATGTTTTGACTGAAGATCGGAACAATTCAAATACAAATTCAATAAATAAATACAATTCATTCATCGCCCGAACCACAAAGGACACTGCAGGTCATTTTTTTTATAATATGCGAAAACATTTATTCTAAATATTTTTTTCATCCGAGTGTTATATTTAGCCACTAAATGCACATATTTTTACTTCTATAACTACAGTTCTATATATCATTAGAGTATATAGTCTCACCGCGTACTGAAGACAGTTTCCTTGAAGTTCTGTAATATAAGATTTTAAATCGGAAAAAATTACTTTACCCAATTCGTGACGTTTTATATTGAAAGTAGGTACATGATAAAATTTTGCTATTTCCGACTATTTATCTACGTGCATCAAGTTACTATTTACCTAAAAATAAATTACATTTCTATCGATTATTCATGGAATTATTCAGAAACATATTTTATTATTATGTATTATAAGCTTTACGTATTTACCCTATTGCGGTACAAATTGGGGTAGATATAATACGATTTCATTCATACATAATCCTTCAAATACTACAAATATAAGACTGCTATTACGTATGTTAAGTATGTTATGTAGAGAGTAAGATATTACCCAAATAGGAGTAATAGTAATTTCGATTCGATGTAAACGGAATATATCAGAGTTACGAGAGATATTCGAACTTGGTAAAATCAAAGTCAAAGAACTTAAAAGTTATCTAAAGATTAAAACAAAACAACATAGATTCAAGATTTTTTAATTAGATTTTTAAGTCAACCCTTATTTTAAACCTTGCTATTTATTATTACTGTAATGAAAATATATGTCTATTCAAAGTTTTTTGTAAGTGCACCATTAAGGTGATTAATGTATTGCCTACCGCAGTTTCTAAATTTGTTTTAGAATCAGACAATATTTTTCTTCTCATTTTATTCTAGCTAAAAAGAGACATAATTCTGCCTGATTAGTTCGAATACGTAATTCGTAAACGAATGAGCCTATCAAAGCCGTTCGATTGTCAGATATATGCAAAATTCTTGAAAGCAATAGTGATAAGAGGTTATAACTCTAACCTGTAAACTTATGTAGCTGTATAATTAACTGTAGTTTTTAGATATACTATAAATTAAAATAAATTAAATTTGTTAACATTTTTGTTCAGTTTTTTTTTATTTGGATTAGAATTTTGTTGTATGTCAAAGCCAATCTGATCTAAAACTCAGAATTGAGTGCGACAACTTTGTGACGTCTTGACGTCACAAATTTGAATTACGTATATACAAAATAACTTTGAACAGACTATAAGTATAATGTATTTAAAGAAGCATGAAATTATATAAATTTAGACTTCTAGAGGCACTTTATTAACTACTCAATATAAACATCACTCACTGCACCGAAATATTTACTATAAATATCTCTATGTATTTACATATATAGTCATTAAAATCTCTTGGAAAATATATTTTCATTTAAGTTCATTATGGTTTAAGAAATATTACCTGCATATTCAATTTTCCTAAATTTTTCTTTAAATTTAATTCAAATAAAATAAACTATCATTATTGAACAGGCTTTTCAATTAAGAAACACTATCCCGCAATATTCCTACAAACCTCGAAAGCGTTTGACAAGTTATGATTTTTGGTTTGGTTAATTAAACAAATGAAAAATATGAAAAAAAAACCTGAAAAAATCATCAGTGTTATTTTCATTTTATATGAAATCGTTTTTTCCTAAAAATATTATGTTGGTATAGAATGTTTCCAAAGTACTATGGACTTATTTTCAGTAATATACAGAAATTACATAATATATTTTTGTAAAGGACCACTAGAGATGATATTAAAATTGCTTGTCTTTTATCATTCGTTGAACCATTTTCATGTGATTTCTCAATAATTCAAGTGATAAAGGTTTTAGCTGAGCGTATATAGAAACATATTTCGAATTTTAATATGTTATTTTATTATATATAATGACAAATATATTAATATTTTGCAATAACAATAAATCTTGAAACTATTGAGCTATGAAACTATGAGCTACATAAATCAAATATAAAATTCAAGTATATCAACAAATTAATTATTTCACTACAACATGTTTTTTAGGTTCTACAGTTTTATACCACAGTTGCGTTAATTTTTTATGTACTACTCCATTTTTATGTGTTACCACTCCATTTTTGCTGCCTTTTTAACATATTTTTTTCAACTACTACTTGATTATATATTACATCTAGCAAAATTAATATACTAATATTTTCTTGTCAAGCTTAATGTCTTTTTAATAAATATCAAAATAAGTTAAGCAAACCTGGGAAATACATCTATTACTAACGCAACCGCTATTTGATAGGTTTAGTATTCACACTGTTAATAATCCTGCACCGTTATACTGTTCTAAACCATAAATAAAAAATACAACGGATTAAATATTTTCACATACCGCTCATTATTGTTTTTACCGTTAGTGTTTTATCAGGTATGAAGTTTTTTACTTGTTGAAATATGTCTAATGCACAGTTCGTAGCTTTACACGAGCCACATTCCATTTCAGGAGTTTCCGAACTGTGGGAGGTACGTTTAAGCTTCTCTTAGCCGCTTGTAAACCGTTGTTGGCGAAACCCAATTCTCAGATATATAAACAATTCAAAATAAGGTTTGTATAAGTGCAGCTCAATTAAGCTATTTCTACAAATAAATTAACAATTATTTCATGTTTATTAAAAATATAATAACTGTTAAATTTTAGTTTTCATTAAAGGCAGTACTAGAAGGTATTGTTATATACTGTTATTATAGAACAAATGTTATTTCAATCAACGCTCAGCAATGTAAGCTGATCAGTTAATTATTGTTATGTTAGCAGTTTTGGTAAATATCGTTCATATTGTTTAAAAATAATAGATTAACGTTTCAAAATAAAAATGCACGTAATAATAAAGTTTAATGAGTGGGGGTTGTTGTGATATACCCTATTGATAGTGACATAAAAGATAGCAATGAAGCACAATATAGTCATGAAAAAAAATCTGAGTGTTAGGGACGACAGACAGAGAGATTTAAATGAGTTCCACGATTATTTTAACTGGTGGGGTTTCTTTGAGATAAATAAGGGGAACGATGATATGAGCAGCAACATTAAGTGATAGAATGAATAAATTATTGAATTAATTCTTGGCATCTAATTTAATGGTGTAGACTAATTATCTAATGGCTCACAATAGTATATATTGAACAAAAAATTTCTAACGAATTAAAATTTTATTAAGTAAATTATTGAATTGTATTTTTTTTGGTAAATGCTATAAGAACGCTATTTTCTGAGAAGCTATAAGTAACTTTGTATTTGGGATACAATTTTATGGGTGAGTGTTTCCTTGAGTTTTATCATCTATATCAAAATAATCGTACTAGATGCATCGGAAACGTAAGCTGCTTGTTATATCTTTTGTTTTTTTAATAATACAATAGAACGTCAACAATCTGCCCGTGGGCAATAAGTATTATTATAAGATTTCAGTTATATAATATAACTATCCTAAAATATAGTAAATCACTTCAGTAAGTGATCTAATGTACAACTTATGTTCTAAATCTTATTCTAGATACTATTCTAACTTATTTTAAAGGTACTTTATGTATCTATTAATCAGTTCGTATGGCAGTTTTGCATTTGAGCCTACGGACTTCACTATCATCGCGCACATTTAACTGTTTAGAGAGTACATTGGGATCCACTAATAGCTTTTCAGAGTACTTCGCACTAACACTACGAGTCACAGTCGTTATGGGTTCTATGGAGGTATCACGCTGAATCAGTTTGTTGGACACGTAATATGGGACATCGACGATGACTCGCAATACTTTATTCTGGAACCTCTGTGTACCTCCGTGTACATTTGGTTTAGTTTAAGCCCAAGCTGTTTGCGTTTTGTAACTATATGTTTTTTCCATGTTAAACGTCGATCGAAATGCATTCACAGATATTTAACGTTGTCTGCTTGTCGAAGTTCATGATTATTCAATTTTACTGAGGGACATGTTCTTCTACAAAGGGTGAATGTCACGTGGGTAGATTTAGGTAGATAACTAGTGTTAATCAATAGTCGCTACTTTTTCCCATATTTCGGGCAATATCCATTTCAATCTCGAACGAACGATGTATCAGTCCAACCGAATTTTCTTGTTTCTTTATAAGAAGTTAAGCACGGTGAGAGAGGTAATGACACATGTAGGAATAAGGTCTGGAGAATACAGCGGATGGGGTAGTACTTACTATTTCAATATTTCCAAGTATGTTTTCACCATGTGCCTACCGACTTTCGAGTGACCAACTTAGATAAATAAATAAACAACACTACCTTTATTGTACGTAGAATATTACTGTCATTGTTGCTTTCAAATACGTATGTATGATTTTAATGATTAAGCATTACTATAAAATATGCAGGGAATATATGTAGCCAATGTATTATTATTTACGTGATTCGATATGCACCACCCACTAGAATACTCAAGTGTTTCTGGTTAGCTTTTAATTATTTATTTTATATTAAAGTTCATATGGTAGACAGGAGGATGGACGGGAATATAGGTTAACCGAAAATGCGAAAGAAAGAGATGTAGAAGTTAGAAATTATTATACCTTTTAACCTCTTGATCCCTCGCGCATTGTCAACCACTAGTTCCTCATTGATGAACATGCGGTGGCCTAAATTGTCGTAGCATTGTCGCGACTTTTTGGAAGGATGTGAATCTTTTATTATTTAAGACAGAGGATCTCATTATATAAGAGAGGATCTCAGTGTTTTCCAGATTAGCAGGACGTGTGTCATGTTGGGATGTTGTTTTGATTCACTGTTTGTATTTAGGCTTTTCTGACTGTCTCGACTCGTTCGGCAACGTATACCAAGCAACGTTGGATGGGTTTTTCATGTTTTCCTTCAATGCTCCCATCAGACACTATGGATCGTTTTGAACTTTATGGATCCTTAGAGCATTTCGGTCACATCGCGGTCGCCAATATTGTGTATGATTCATACTACTATATATTTGCTTGATTTAAACACATCATAAACACAGTTATTAAAAATACTTTGAAAAGCCGGAATCACATTGGTGCTCCTAATATTATTACTATCATTCGCATTACCAACTTAATAATATTGAAACGGTTGAAAATCTGACCAACGCATTATATTGTTATTGGTCTTAATATGTTTATAATGTCATGGAAAAAAACAGTAACAAATTCACGAACCTCTCATATATCATCTAAGGAGCAAATATTTTAATTGCAATTATAATTAATATGTTCTACATTTACTAATAAGGTAATAATAATGGTTATCTCGAATATCAGATTGTATTTATAAACAGTTAACTTAATAAAGAAGTTTATAATTAAAATAATGATCTAAGTGAGTTAATTGTGCTAATGATTTCAACCTGCTTGTTGTAGACATAATTAATTACACAAAATATTAGAAGTGTTCACAAATTCAGGAAACTTAAACTCAACAAACTGAATTATATGCTTTAGATTCACCACTGCGATCAAAAAATAGTAGGATCTTCAAATCGAGAAAAGCGAATTTGCAAAATTCTAAATTCAATGCAATTTTGTTTACATATTACAAATTGGGAAGAACATATAATCCCTCCAATAAAACAGTCAATTCACGTCATAAATGATGTCGAATATATTGTTGAATTCAGTTGCGAAAACCAAAAATTCATTTTAAATTCGGAGCAGACTGTTCTTCTCATTTTACTAATTAGTATTACTCCAGCTAAAAAGAGACAGAATGTTGTTTGATGCGTCTGAATATGTAACCAAATCAGCCCGTAAAATTCGATTTATGCTGGTATTGGTCGACAGGGTGTGTCATGTCTGTTTGCAAAATTATTCAAAACAATAATTATTATAATTAGAGGTTATAAACCGGTAAACATTGTTTTAGCGCTTGTTTTGATACATTTCTAACTGCTGTTTAATATTTGTGATTACTCTGATTGAAAATGCCAAATTTTTTAAATCGTATTGAAGTAACACAGAATTTAGGAAATATAGAATTTAAATGGCGTAAAAATAACCGACGAGGGGATGTAATATGGATACCTAATTTTGTTATATGCTTTTAAAAATGGTATTCTTTTAAAAGCAAAAGACTGCTTTTAATTTACGTGTGAATAAGAGTGCAATGTCAATATAATAAAACAACTCTAACTTGAAAACTATTGTGGCTGTTTAATTAATTTTAATTTAAGTCCTTCAATTATGCATGCATTGCATATACTATAATCCAGAAAATAATCCAAAACTTAAATTTGATGCGGCATTGCAATATGATGACGTTATAAATTTTGATGATGACGTAGCAAGCACAATTGAAAATTATATCAGAAACTATTTAAGTAAAGGAACCAGTGGAACCCAAACAAAACGACCAAAACGCAAATTGATATATAATGTGGATAAGATTGTAGAAAAATATTAAGTATTTGAAAAGTGTTGAAATAATGTCTTCTCCGTCGTTTACCACATATTGATGAACATATGTTAATAAATGGCCAAAAAATTTATATATAATCTTTAGAATTGTGTTGCCAAATATATTTCAAAATTAACATATGGATTAAATCTAGATCACATTTTATTTTCTTTTTCTGTGGCAACTTTTGGTTGATTTGAATGTATAAGGACGATTAAAAATGATTACTACCTCTAAAATAGTTCCGCTTCTATAGCAAACAAGCCGCGTTTAAAACCATACTTTGAAAGTACCATTAACTTCACTCGATACGGGCAAATATGAATATTTTTGTTCGAGTTCTGTGTTTATTCAGCCTCGTTCCGTGCCCTTTATGATCCCTATTTTTGAAATTTTAGTCATACATTCCGATTAGGACGTTGACAAGTTAATAATAAAAGTTCGCACGAAAATGGAGAGATATTTCGCGTTTACTTTTTCGCCCTCTTCGCCATTTTAAATATTTATATTGCAACGATACAGTATAGATAGATTCGTTCTCATTTTCCCTTTATGGGATTTAGTCGGAGCCCGAATATTAGAAAAGTTTTTAAAAGAAAAATTACATTTTCCAACACGAGAAATATACGCACGGCAAATACAGTTTTGATTAAGTAAACATACGAAGATGCTTTTAAAGGTTTTATGGGACAAGATATACTCGTTAGTTATTACTTTATGAAAGCCAGGAAGTTATATAATGATACGGTTTTTCCGATAGAGCGGAAAACCAAATTCTACGTGAAAAGCATTTTACATAAAATTTAATACGATGAAATGTTTTCTACTTTCTACTTTATTTTGTCAGGTATAAACTAAAATATGTATCGATAAAAAGTATACAGGATAGAGGAACATATAAAATATAATATAACTTATATTATCTGTATACTTTTAGTATAAATATGTATCTATTACATATTTTATGTAATCGTTATTCTATTAAAATAAATTGTTAAAAAATACTTTGTGTGCTTAGAGAATATATTAATAAAGTTGAACATCCAGATATTGATACACTAACTAATGGAAATTGTATACAAAATGTAAATTGTATGATTTATGGAAGCCCATAACCAAAAGTGTGGTAGCTATTTCAATAAGGGTTGCACGTCCGATTATGGAATAAAACACCTTATACTAATAAAAAGAGTGCATCCTTACACTTTTCTCACAAGGCAAGTATATTTACTTCAGATTAATAAACTTGATAGTTAGTAAAAGTGATTTTTTTAAAATATAATTATATTATCTGTTTTAAAAGTGAAAGTGTATTAACTTTATACCAAATGATGTATTCAGTTAATTTATTTTATTTTGGAAAAAATTCAATTATTTTTATCATTTTAAGTCTATGTTCCCTAGAATACCTAAATTAACTTCCTAATAAATCAGTATTGATAAGATTATGTAAGTAAATTCAAGTGAATCTATTATAGAAAATGTAATACCACAAATGAGAGTAACAAAAATATATTTAAATAAAAATAAAATAAATTCAATACAAAATTTACAATTTTAGAATAATTCGTTCGGGTCGGAGCAAGTTTAAAATAGAGTCAAACATCTTGGAAGTCCTTGGAAGAGCTCTTCAAAATTATATAATAAAATAGTTCAAAAGTCTCTCTAAAGTTAATAGTATTATACAAAATTACTTCTCCAATAATCCACATACTTATTAAATATAACGAAAAAATCTCACAAGTTATATTAGTTCCTTGAGTTTCTAAGACGTTTATTGAATATAATAGAAATATTGGTTGTTCAAATGGTAAATTTGTAACAGTAAACTATTAAACTGTTTTTGGTATCATGCGTTAAAATGGAAAAAAGGTAAACTTTCAGATATGAGTTGAGATGGTAGTCCTGAATCAATATATTAAATCTAAATTCTCTAAATCTAAAAAGCCCTCACATAATTTAAGAAAGTACATATCCGATATGTGCTAATACACAATGAGGTTCTGAGATATATTTCATTATATTATAATTACGCTATATTTAACACACTTTATGATGAAGGGTTGGAGAAAATGTAATTTAGTTTTTGTCGTACTTTTCAAGTAGAATTTCTTCATAAAATAAATTTAAAATACTAATATCACTTTACTGGTAAAACAAAAATCTATTAAATTTCTGAAATTTGTGGACAAAGAATTGAAACAATCCTCTTTATAAGCCTGTTTTATACCAAAAAAAGAATTTTGCACAGACCAAAATAAATAATCGAATAGGAAAAGGTTCCGGCAATATTTTAAATGCATCAAAGCCTTCTAGCCAATATGTCTCAATTTTGTCATGACGCTATCTCATCTAAAATTTTCTATGGACGTTTACCTTTCAGACGATTTAATTAACTAATTATTATTAGAGATATGCAAATTTAAATTATTCTATTCAAAAAGATGACAACATACACTATTTACACAGATATTTAAAAAGCAATTTTTGTATATAAATGTAATTTGTTTTATTTGTATTAATGTGTAGCGACCTTGGGGCATGTCGAATTTTACATCGTGGAATAATGGTCTACAAAATACCCAGAAATACAACCCTAAGTGGAACACGATAACGAATAGCTGGCAACCCCGAGACGTTTATCTGGGAGATTATTGAAGGGAGACGACAGCAAAAGACCTCGCCATCCATACGTATACAAGTTTATAATGGCTAGGACTGCGCATGCGCACTTGTTCTAATCTAACCTGATAGTTTTCACAACTCACGTCCTTTTCTACCATGCATTTCGTACCACAGTCTTGTTGTGGTTAGATGTCATTTTTAGGTTAATTTTATATTTACATTTTGTTGAGGTAATACAATTATTTGGTATTTGAAATCTGGTGTAACAGCAGATAGAATTTTGTCAGACGTAAGACAAATAGATACCCCACAAATGCAGAGGATATATATCATTAATAAAGATGATCTATCCTGTTTAATAAAAAAAAAACAACATCAATTCAGTTAGAAGTCTTAATGAAGTTATCGCTGTTGATTTAAAAATAAAAGAATGCATTTGTCTTATAATTGTGCTTTATGTGAGTATTGTTTTTGTTATAAGTAATTTAAAAAAAGAAGACTTTAGTGTGGGTTTTATGAATAGAATAATGGAAAAAAAATTGAAATGCATAGGTATGTCTATAGCTGTCCAGAGTATACGATTAAGAGTACTCTGTGCAAGCATGTGTATTTGGTACGTATGTATGAAGAGAAAATTGGCACTAATTCTTTTGCAGATAATGTAGCAAGTGCTCTAGGAGAGCAGTCAGTGATTACATCGCAGGACAAAGAAGAAACTAGAAGAATCTTGCAAGAAAAATATATACAGGGAGAAGAAATATATACAGGAAAAACCAATGACAGAAATTGACTTTGACAACAGAGTTTTCAGTATAATTAACACTTTGAAATCAATCGATCAACAATCACAAAGCCAAATACTTAAGAACATAGAGGTTATGCTTCAGAGATTTCAACAAAAAAGCGATTTAAAAGAAAAACGAAAGAAGGAAACACAGCAATATTTTCCAGCACCCAAACGTAAAAAAGTAAATGTTTTACTAAAAGTGCAATGTATTATTTCATTGTTTTTCTTACTTTTAGCAGTAAATATCAGTCAGGAATATTAATGAATACTTAGGAAAGGTGGATTAGTCCTACAGGGGACACCACCACAAAATAAAAAAATAACGCGCCTGGAAGTCTACCTCATAGGTGGTGTGGAGAAGAGCTCAATCTAAATACAATAGGAAAGTATAGAAACGAATAACTTGCTGTCTTTTTTGTTATGGTTCCTTTAATATATTGTATATGTAATATTTTGTCATTATTTATCTGCTTCGAGGAGTTATATAAACCAAAAGAAATAATAAATCACAAAGCTTCAAGTACTATGTTATCAATTTATTCCAACCATTTTCTATTAAATACTCCTTATATTTACACTATGCTGAAAATTCATGATACTTCGTTAGCTTTTAGCTTCGTTATAGCTTTTTTCTTCTTGAAATATCTTTAAAATCAGAAAGATATAAGTATAATAACAAATAGACAGAAAATGTATACGTTTTACCATAACATGGCCATATTTCATTCTTACCTTTACTATAATCTTCAAATGAGTTGTGTTTCCATATTATTTAAGATATCCCTTGTTCTATAACAATCTACAAAATTAGTGTTATAAAATGATAATATTTTATTAATAATTCATACCTTATACGTGATACATGATTTCAGCATTATCTGCGGCCAATTTTGCCTACGAAACAATTATATTACCTCCACCAAATGTAAATACAAAATTAACCTAAAAATGACATATAACCACAACTAAGACTGTGGTACAAAATGCGTGGTAGAAAAGGATGCGAGTTGTTAAAACCATCAGGTTAGATTAGAACAAGTGCCCATGTGCAGTCCTAGCCAATAGAAACTTGTATAGGCATGGATGGCGAGGTCTTTTGCTGTTGTCTATTGAAGGTACTTTGAAGGATTCAGTATCTAACCAGCGTTGAGTTCAGATGTGCCACCATCGACTGCCCAAGCATCGTCTACAGATAAACCCAGCGCCGATTATTTTATCACTTGTATTTTCCACATTTTATTTTATAACATCAATAAATAACGGTCACGTAATATAAACATCACTGTTTCATTTCCTTTTACCTCAATTCCCTGAAACCCTAAAAATCTATTATAATATTTAGTCCAGCTACATAAATGGTTGAGATGTGCATTTTTATTAAAACTTTATAATTCAAGAAAGGGCAATTTCTTGATTATTTCATTAAAATATAGAAAATTATGCCCAATTATTATTATTATACAAATACTGCCAAAAATAATATTAGAGTATTTATTGAACAATTGTAAATACTTAATATTCCTTATTATCTATGAAATATGAATTCGAAATATGGAACTGTCAGAACCTCAAAATCAATAAATTTATGGTTTTAAAGCATATATTATTTGCTTCAGCAAACGTACTAAATAATATGCATCTTACCATGTTCCAGTTATTACTATCCGACAGGTTGTTAATTCTTTGATTATCTGGCCAACTATTCCGATGCTAATTTATATGCTGCTCTAGGTGCAATATCCGAAGCCGTATCGTGAATATGACAGTTTAAACAGTTACTCAGACATTCCCGCTTGCCATACTAGCATTTTACAAAATTTTACTTGCAAACTAGTCCACAGCAAAAGGTTAAAAGGCAACCGAGAAAACCAATATAATTTTACATATAAAATTGATGTGTGATAAAAGGGTGAGTTTTAAACGTCAATGTTTTAAACTAATTGAAATATCTTTATTATTTCTTAAAATATTCTCCATGGCCATGATTCTGATTGTTATCTATCAGCTAAAATTATTTATAAAACGCTATCGAAAATCAAATTGGATATAAATTAGGAAAAGCCGTCGATAAGTAACATTTATATTTCTAGAGTTTTAAGTAATAAGACAGTGATTGCCATTAGAAAGAACAAATCTATCAATTTTTCAATAATTATGTAATTGTTACCGTTAGAAAAACTATGACTAATTTTCAATTATTCATTGTAATCATAGCTGGTTCACTGATAATCTTTATGATGCCGTTTTTCTCTTCCCTATCAAGCATCTCAAAATGTCTTTTGTTATTTCCATCCATTTCAGTGTAGTTGCTAACCAGTCAATATATCTTCATACTCTCTTTTACCGCAAAACTTTGTTATATAATATATCTTGTTGTTTATTTTGTTCATAGACTTATCCCCAATTACATATACTAGTATGACTGTCCTATTAAAAAACTTATTTCCTCAAACAATCATTCTTCAGTTCTAGAGTTCAATCTATTTGTTTTTAAGGTTATATAATTTCCCTTGGTTTTTTTTCTCTTGCTCTTATTCCAAGTTATCCATCAGTGATCCTGTTGTGATATGTTTTACTTCTGCTCATTGAGTTTTATCAAATGGTCATTTTACTATCCATTTCGATACTTTCCAGAAATTGTTTTTCAGGTTTTCTCAATTATTCCAATCCTTTAATTTAACTTAATTCAGTTCAACAATCCAAATGCTCGTTAGGCCTCCGCATATGTTATCCTATAATTTACTAGAGGTGTACGAGTTGTCCTTTAAAAGCCCATTTCAATAATTAAAAATTATTTTGAAATAACTCTAAATGATTAGTAAAAAAAAACAAATAAAAACTAAATATAAACTACGTAAGTAACGAAAAATAACTAGAAGAATGAATTTTATTTTACTTATTTACTTTACTTAAACATCTTTAACTATTATGGTTATAAACATGATTATAAAATATAAGTTTCCTACAAGTGAAACTGCAAATTATGCTAGAAATCCATAAAATCTCGAAGCACTTTAAAAGATATTTAACTTTATATTACTATAGTACTACACATAGAGTTCATAGAGAGTATTAAACTTAACTGATCCATATTTGTTTTAATTATAAACCTTATGATAGCTCTAAAGTCACTTTAGTACGTCTAGTATAAAACATAGTCGTCTATAAATTAAATTGATTCTGGTGTCTACAGTCTTGCAAATAAAATATTATACGTTCATCTATATGTGATTTATAAAGTCTAACGCTTGTTAGAAGTAACTAAATATTATTAAGCTTCTTGTAAATTAATTATTTTACTCAATGTAACTCTCAATGTTTTTATAAACACTGATTTCATAAAATCAATTATTTTTAGCTTACAATTTTCATTCTGTTGAGAAGCTGCAGGACGTAATCATCGTACTAGCAACATCATACTGCACGTTACTCCGATGCTTCCTGCCTACATATTTGAGTTATTCATCCTCATTATTTCTCAGCCATCACTTCACTTGTAGCACTGATTCTTACTTCTAACTAACATGGACAAAGTTTGATGTCCTACGAGTCATTAATTTAATGAAATAAGGTCATTTAAATTAAAATAAATAATTACAATAGATTTGGCAAAAATATATAAAATTACACAACATTATTCAAAATTATGCATACGAGAATTATAGGAAACAAAGAGAAGGCCAGGCCATGGATTCGAAATAACGATCGCCCATATTATACGTATACCCTTTAGCAAACAACATGCAAGCAGAGTATTACTCCAAAGTTATGTTAATAATATTTAATTTCGTGCAGGTATGATATAAAACCTTATGTGATATGATATGTGTTTTAAAATGTTTGTGCAATTGATGCAAATTTTCAGTGATATTGTAAAACAATGTTTTTTAAACAAAAGCTAACTAATCCTTGCAATTTCTTCACTAATTGCAATGCTTTTTTTGTTAGACTAGTTACCTCCTCTATTTCAGTCTATTACAAGCGATGTATCTATATTGACCTTCCTTCTTCAATCATACATTATATTACTCTCAATTTGTTTGATTTTCTAAAACCGTAAAAATGAACTCCCCTACGTCTTCCATCTACATGTGAGATGTCTAGAGCCAGATGTTGAGATAGGGGTTTGGGTTGTTTTTCAAATAGATAAAACCCTCAGCGTTATTTTGTATGGACGATCTACAAGTTTCCTCTTCTTTCCATAAAATCAAATAGTTTTTTTGTTTATTAAATTAAAAGTTTTTTATTTCAAATATATCTCATTTCATAACTAATACATGTTATAAATGTGACTTTTGATTCCTTTTCTCTATTTCCATTTTTTGATATTTAAAAAAATATCGATATATCGATTTCGAATTTTTTTTATCGGAGGGAAAAAATATCGACATTTTACAAAACGTATATCTATCTATATATATAATTAATTAAGTATCAGTTTGAAAGGTTAATTATAATGTTTAAGAAATATATTTAATTTATTTTCAAAAAATATCGGCTGTCGGATATATCCACCAAAAATATCGATATTTTTTCAGAATTCCTAAATCGCAATCGAATTATCCTTTAAGTCAACATAATACACGTTATGATTTAAATTCGAAATAATCTATAAATTAGGATCATTGAGAACGGGACCACTTGGATCCGTATCATCTTGAAAAGTGGTAACGAATATTTGAATAATGTTATATTCTATGTATAGTGCCATATAGAGACCATTCAAATAAAAAATAATTTTGTTAGTACCTCCCACACAGAAAAGTCTTATTTGTTTTCGTTCTTTTATTTTTATATTTATCCATGTTTGTTACTTGTTGTTTTTTGGTTAGATTCTTTTAAATTGACAACATAGTCTTATTCATCTCACAGAAATAACGGCCATAACAACTAATGCTTTAATCAAATAGTAAATAATGAATCTAGTTACCTATTTACTTATTAGTATAGCGAAAACTTTTCAAAGCTCTATGTAGTTCTAAATATGTACAAAACAAATATAAATAAAACAGGACTTCACCATAATAATAGCACATAGTAATAACAATACATAAGTTTGTTCTATATGGAGATGACTCGAAAATGTTGACATAATCTTGAAATAAATAAAATTAAAAGTAACATAATATCTCCAGGAACACCGTATAATATAATTTAATGATCAAATGATACTAGAACTCTCAACTTCAAACATAAAACGAGCCAGCTGTTGTGCAAAGGTGCGCTATTGATTTTTCCGACATCCAAATACATAAAATGCACTATTCACAACTTTACCTTTTAAAATTAAAACGGTCATAAATGAGCGAGCCAATCTAGGCTGGATATCTTCTCTACTAAGCTTACTACTAATAAAACCTACAAAATACAGCTGCCATTAAAATTCCTTCGAGCGAAATATGGCTTTAACTAGAAAACAGGCAGATTACTACAATTGCACAAAGTGTCATATTCGAGACGTAACCCGGAATATTGCACCTAGAAAATCTAATAAATAAACGCGGATATGTTTGAGCAGATATTCAAAAAATATCATACTGTCTGATAGCAATAAATAATACGGAACAGTGATATATAGGATCGGTGGAAAAATTATTACCTTTGACATTCCGCTTATGGTGCTGTTGAATCTTTCACTAATTATTTCGCTTTTTTTGTATAATACCTACAACTATGTAATAATTGCCGTTACTTTATTTTAGTACTATTTTTTAATTATTGAAGAATTATTTAAAGTTTTTAATATATATTGTAATTAATAATGATGTAAATTAACCAGAAGATTGAATAATTGGATTGAATGATATATCTCACTTGCATATAAATTAGAGTATGAAAATATACTAATGAAATGTATTTCTGAAATAATTTCAATTTAACTAATACAAAACAACCTGAACAATTCAATTACATGTATGTGGTACTATGCAATATTACCAGATATTCAACAATATTTATAGATTATTTCAATAACGTAGAAAGTAGAAACTAGTGATAGGTGTAATTAAATTTTAAAAAATTAAACTAGCATATATATAATAATTTTTATTCAATGACATTAAAGTTCAAAGCTTTTACAACGTAAGAGTTCATAAAATATTCAAGATATAAAGGTACCTTCACTGGTGTATTCAGACAAAAGTTCATACAAAAAAAGAAAGATTTTGGTAGGTAATTTTCGTCATATTTTGCTTATATTTTAATCATCTAGTCATATTTTAATCTCGAACAAAGAAAAACTTCGTGAAAATGCCAATGTCTGAACAATGTACGTTGTATAATGAT
Source organism: Rhynchophorus ferrugineus (assembly GCF_030347505.1). NCBI lineage: Eukaryota > Metazoa > Arthropoda > Insecta > Coleoptera > Curculionidae > Rhynchophorus > Rhynchophorus ferrugineus. The sequence continues at coordinate 53,444,665 of NW_027472580.1, forward strand.
AGATGTTGATGTTGATGTGATTGATGTTATCAATTAAAAACATCGAAAATGTCGAAATGTCTTATTAATTAACACTACAGAAACCGAACAAAAACGCTAGTGGAATGAAACAGAGCAATTTTTTGAACGAATTATTATGGGCGATGAAAAATGGAACAAGTAAAATCACAATGTGTGAAAAATATCGTAGATTAAGCTTAAGACAAGACATTGGCATCAGACAAGGTGGATACTAAATGTTTAAACTAAGTGGCTGCTTAAACTAACTACGATTTGTTGTGATATCTGCAAATCGCTCACGATCCAATTCCGAAAATTAACACTCCAGAGCAGCTCGAGACAGCCGTACTCAAGCTAACTCGTGATATTCAGTCTGCTCACGAATCTGCCACAGTCAAAATATCATCACAACCCCAACCCTGGGGAAACAACGTTCCCGCTTCTATTAAACGTGAAATTCGCATCAAAAATAGTCTATGCAGATTAGCTCGATTCACTTTCGATCCTGCAGATAATAGAGAAGCGAACAGAGCATGCAAAGGGATCAGGGAAGACGTCTCGACCTGGCGAGCGATGAACTCAATTCTTGCGGACCAAAGACACGGGCCCCTCTTCTTTCTGGCATGTCTCCAAATGCTTCGTATGGAAGACGCACAATGTCATATCCCACCTGAATTCAGCGGTTACAGGAAATTTCGCAGTCACTGACCCAGAAAAAGTTGAGCTAATCGCAGATGCAATAGATATCAAATGCCTCTCTCCCGCAGAAAATACCAAACCTAAAGACAACGACACTGTCATCAACGAATCCAACAAAAGACCAGTCACCCCAGCCTTCCTCCTGAACCATCTCGTGTTTCCAAAGTCTCTACAGGTTATGATCGGCAAACTTCAAACTAAAAAATCTCCAGGTTTCGACGGAATGTCGATTACCCAATTAAATAAAATCCCGCATAAGCAGACCGCGGAATTGGCAAACATCATTAACTCCATCATGAGGCTGCAACATTTCCCGGTGTCTTGAAAACACGCACATATAGCGTTTATTCCTAAGAAAGGAGCAAAATCATCTTCATCTAAGTACGGGCCCATTTCAGTGCTACATCTCTGACCCGTCTGGTCTGGCCGCACACATGCATCTTGACGAACGTAAAAAACTTAGAGCAGTCCTCCTGGATATAACCAAAGGCCTCGACAAGGTCTCGCATGACGGTTTGATCGCAAAGTGCGTGCGGTTAGGCCTCCCAGAAGACCGCTCTCATCAAGTCGTACCTGACGCACATATTTTCCAGGTCAAGATCAGTAAAACACTTTCCACTCGATAGCAAATCGACGCTGGCGTACCTCAAAGTTCCCCTATGGTCCTAGCTTTACTTAATCTTTTTATTGGAGATCTGCCGAGAAAAAAGCATATTGACGTCGCGTTTTACGCTGACGACACTGCTTTCTTCACGGCCTCCAGGTACGAGATTACAATTTAAGAGCGTTTACAGAAGCAGCTCGATCATGCGGTCAAGTGATTCAAATTCTCGAGGTTGCAAATCAACCCCATGAAAATCCAGGGCATCATTTTCCATAAAAAGCGCTACGCACTGCGCGTCTCGCAACTTAAGATCCTCGCCACAACAACTCATAGTTGGATAACGCCACGTACCTAGGTCTCCACTTCGACCGACGGCTCGGTTGGCATTCCCAAATCCAGAAAGGTTCTAGGATAGCAAACCTACTATCTTATCTGCTCTGCCCTTCTAGCAAACTCTCCACCTTCATCAAATGCTTATTTTACAAGATTTTAATTCGGTCCATACTCGCCTACGGATCTAATGTCTACTTCAAATTTGTTGCACCCAACTAGGTGAAACGGCTTCAAGTTCTCCAAAATAAGCTCCTCAGGAGAACCTCAAACTCTCCATGGTTTGTCAGAAATAATCAAATTCATAGGGAAAGTAACACTCCAGATATCAAGCACTTCATATTTCAGTCATTCCACAAACAACAACTGAGCTCAAGTTCTTCCGAAAACGTGCTTGTTCGTGAGCTGGTCGACATGTTGGGAGCTTAGCACTGCTAACCTCCCCCTATTCTAGGCTGAAATGGCCTCATCCCTCGCTGCAATCATAACTTCTGTCCCCATACTCGAGACTTCGAAAGAAGGTAAATTGTTGGTGCTCGGTCAGCTGGGGCATCTATGACAAAAACGATTGAATTCTGTAACATAGCACGAGTGACAGTTCGCGGTAATGCCAGCATATAAAAAACATGGTAAAGCATCATTGTCGAGGAGGAATAGTGGATGAAACCCTAAGTTAGCAAACTAAACGGGGGTCCAACAATCACTAAAAGGATTGTGGCCACGTCAACATCAAAATAAAGAGGCAGAAGTGATAGCAGAGCTCAACATTTAATTGATTAATACTAATTATACTCATTATATTATTTGTAGTTCGGAGACTCTGGCTGGTGACAAAATCTAGCAGCTAGCAAAAGACAAAAGATAACACTAAAAGACAAAAGTCTCCCCAGCATTTCCTAAAATATAAAATAATAAAGTTCAAATAATGTATATTGTAATTGGAAACGCAATGAGTTAATGCCGATATTTAATATACGGCACTTACTAATTCATTTCAGGCTATTTTCCAAGTAGTACTTTTTTAAGACAGTATTGGGAAAATATATAATATTATAATTATCAATTTACAAAATTTAAATTAATTCGTTAAAAACAAACACTAAAATATAACCGTACATGCAAATTAAGTATTAAATATCAATATTATAAATTATATATACCTGAAAATCGCACATTATAGTATCATTAATATATGCAATGATAATATGACAAAATAATTAAATTAATACGAGTCATAAAGTTGTTAATTTCCATAAATCATGATAAATGCCTGTAATTATGAATTGAATGCTGAACGAATTAGTTAATAAATATTGTGGGAATTGTAATTTAGAATATGTTCACGTCTGTAATAAAACAGTATATAATGTCGAACTAGTGAAATAGATATAATTGTTCAATGATGCATAAACAACACCTTAGGTTAGTTTAAACCATCCGACCTTAACAATTCCAATACCACTTTCAACACCTCGAGATTTCTAACATTAATTTGATAAAAGACATTTATCTGTGTTACGGATTTCTCTCCTCCAACCGAATAGGAATAAACAAATTAAATATATTCTATTATATATTTTCACCTACTTTTTCAATATGTGTAATAGAAACTTGACATCAGAAGCTTAGTGTATAATATGTTATAATGGTAAAACGCTAATTTTTAGGAATTATTGACCTCAAGGCCTTCATATTTCATATTTCAGAATGGTATCCAACTTCTATTGAAAAATTAACTTTAAATTAACTAAAAAGTTTCAAAATACATAATTTATAAAGTTGTATATATACAAATGTGTTTAAAATACTATAGACGTCTATAGAATCCTGATGGTGTATCTTGTAAAGAATGAAATCTAGGAGATTGCTAACAAGTACAAACTAATTAAAGTTTATTAATTAACAGACTAAGCATTCAACATCTCTTTTAGCAACAACCATTTCTATAAAAACTAAAAACTTAAGGAGTATACGGACGCAGACATTCTCGGATCACTACTACATATAAAACGACTCCAGGTATAACATGATTAATTGATCTCTTATTAATAAACCTCTACTGAGGAAGTTATAAATAGAACAGGACCAAAAAGTTTTAACCAAGTCATAGCAAATTTACTTATACTCATTTACTTATATAATTTTCTTTCCTTTGCAAAACTTTCCCACTGTTATCAGTACAAATAGAAAAAAAACGGTTGAAAAATTGTTTCTATCTGAAAATAAGAAACTTTGGCATTGTCTTCTGCAGTTTATTTCCAAAAGTTATTAACTCAACAAACATTAAAATTATTTTGCAAATATATCATTACAAATGACGTAAAATCATAGGTCCTTAACCAATATTTAACCTATAAATAATAACCTATTTTATCATGTGTAACCTTTTAAATAATAAGATTCACTTACTCTAATTAATCACTGGATCAAATTATTTATGGGCAGAAATCTGAGGGCGAAGCTAAAGTTAACCTCTGTTATGATCTCCAATTCTCTATAAATTAGAAAATTGAAATAATCACACACCAAACATCATTATTTTACATAAAAACTGATTTATTCAAGAAAGGAAGATGCGAACGGCGATACAAAGCGACACTGAGGGTTCTTATCTTAACAGAAAACAGACCTCACTGTCGCACTCGTTTAATCTTTCCCATGATTTTTACAAAGATGGTCAGATAGTCAGAACCATATTATATTACGTACACACATAGAAAGTAACGGATCGTTTGCCAATTCGGCTCCACTCTTCAAGATTCGCTTACTATAGCAATCACTAACCCTCATTAATCTCTTTCATTTATTTAATATTATCTATAAATGTATTTTTCAGTGTTACTTTTCGGCTCCATCGGTAACAAAAAAAGCGTTTATTACTGAAAGTTGAAGGTAAACTTTCTATCAAATCTCGATAATAACCAATCTCGATAATGTAAACAACCATAATTTCAATACATTAGTGAAAACTAGGAAAACTATTAAATTTTCAAATAAATAATTGTCTTAGTTTTTAATTTACTTCCAAGTAATCAGTTCCAATCAATCAATAATAATTAAAACATAATATTAAAACATAATAAAAAATTTAACAAAGTCATTAAAATATATATTTTAATATCCATGTGTTCTACAAATCCAAGTGACAGATAATTGCTTGAATATTTCTCCATTGTTTTATCCATATAACCTACTAAAAAATCTTCATCCTCAAGTCAATTACTTTTCCCTCTAAAATAAAAAATAAAAACAAACAATATATCAGCCTTTTTGACAAATTAATAATATATTGTCCTATATTCTTAAATGAAAATAAATTGTTCCCTTCTTATTTATTCTACTCTTCCCTAAGTATGAGGTATTAATTTAAAGTAAAGTAGCTGTCATATTGTCGAGGTGTTGCTGATCCTCTATATTTTTTTTTCATTTAGTATATCCCTCTGCTACTATTAAAGCTTCCGTAATATTAATCGTCTTTGCAACATTCTTCCTTACTCCTAATAACATAACGTAATTATGTAAATATATTGACTATTTGCAACTTCTGCTTAATGCTCTGTACATTTAATTACCTAAAGGATACCTAAGATAAGTTTGAAATTAATATCATGAAAATTTACAGAAAATCTTAATGGACTTTACAAATACTTTAAATACAGTGATAGACTGTGCCTGTAGAATAATTTCGATTTCTTAAGCAACAATAGTTTTCCTGTATTTCTCTGTTAGTTCCATTCCCTCACCTTTCATATGAAATTGTGTTACTTCCATTTATGAGTTAGAGTACTGCGCTATTTTAAAAATTGGTATCTATTTTACCGACCAGGATTTATCTTGGACTGAACTCAGAGCTTAACGTGGGCTCCCAATCACGGTATTCGGCATTAAGCCTACGAACTCCCGAGTGACCAACTTAGAGATTATTCCAATATATATCGAACATTTATATATTTATCGAATGGATTACCTATCTGATCCATATGTATTAAACATCAATATAAAGATAAACTCCAGATGATTCGAAACGAGATTATTTGAATAATAAAAATTAATTAACAATCGTAAGAATACGAGAATCTCGATTTATAAAAAAACATAGAAACTCAATTTACAACTTGATTTATAAAAGATCGCTCGTTTTTCGTCTAACTCCATTATCTGGAATATATTTTCCTATTACATAGTACCTATTAAAATACCTTATCTATCAACTAGTTGATTCCCCTATATAGAGAAAAATATAAATATTCTTTCTCTACATGTCAACAAAATTATTCAGTTCATGGAAAATTGAAATACCATAGCTACTTGTCAATGCGGATTATGTTATTAATACGATTAAATGGATAATAGTTTAAAATCCTAAAATATGGAGTAATAATCTCACTTATACCAATAACCAAACCAGATAAGCAAGTAGTTTCAGATAGAGATGTTTTATAGATTAAAAAAATATATCAACATGTTTTGCCGATAATCGATATATTGTTTTAAACATTTTAAAAACATCGATATTTCTAATAAACTTTTAACATTAAGACTTTGATATTTAATTTTAAGGGTTTATGAAAAATATTGATATTTTTGAAAATATTTAATAAACATTAATTTTCAACAATATATTTTTGATTACGACATTTTTATTCCCCGGCATATCGGTATTTATACCTGTGGCCAACATGCCTGGTTTGAAATAATTCTTTATCATCCACCAACCGAAAGACGAAATATTAATATATTGTGGGTATCTAACATTATAACATTATGACATATCAGAGGTAATAGCTGCGCTACGGGACTTTAAAGACACATCAAGGAGTGGTACCTTCAAGTTTAAATAATGCTAACATTTAACTAAATAAATAAATAAATAAATGAAAATAAATTATATTTATTATTCAGATTACACACCCTTATTATATAATGATAAAACAATACATTATTAGCTACATTTTCTATATCATTAGTATTAGAATCTGTTATTTTTATTGATCATTATTCATTTTCCAATTTAGTATTTACCGTTACCATTAAACTAAATAAGAATGCATGCACGTTTGTATATTGTAATGGTTAGGTGTCGCAAAGGTCGAGCAAGCCATGCAAACAGAACGAAAACAAAATCAATGGTAGATAAATCGACATCGCTTGGAATGTTTATGTTTTTTTCGGTGTTTACAATGGTCGGTACAAAACAAATGGAAACTGTTGTCAGTCATCTCCTTTCACAGGAGATATTTTGCGAAGTGTATTTCTTCGTTATTAGCTAGCGGTGTTGTGATTTAGATTTTTAATAGATAACTGTTAAATATTGTGAAAATATTAAGTAGCAGTTATCAACTAGGAACAAAATATATTTTATTTTTATATTTTTATAATTAAATAATATCAATAAGCTAGTTAAATGTAAACTTTTATGTATACTTTTTCTAACATATTTTCTTTGTTTCAGGTAAGTCGACAAAAATCAACATTTTGCAGTAAATGCTAGAATGGTAAGCTAATAGACAAAACCATTAAACAAATATTATCCGAGAGAGCAATTCCGCCAAACATTAGCTAAGAAACTATTGGAGTTATGCATATAATTATTTTTGTTTAGTAGAAATCATGATTCCACATGATTATATAAATTTCCCAATTTGGCTATAGGAAACAAGATATCTAACAGATGGCGCAAAATGCACATCTTCTAATGCGTAACAAGTTTATTCCTTTTGTTAGCAACAGCTCTTTCAAATTTTCTGCTACCGTTCCGCTACTGCCGTCCATGATGTAATAATTGACATTTGAAATGGCTCGTAGCATTCCAATCAACGTTATTTATTCTCACCTAAGAGAGGGCAGATCTGGCCCCCACCAACTATTTCCTGTTCTCAGATCTCAAAAGAACGCTCGCTGGAAAGAAATTTTCGTCGAATGAAGAGGTGATCACCGAAACCGAGGTCTTTTTGAAGCAAAGTACAAATCTTGCTACAAAAATGGTATCGAAAAGTTGGAGGGTCGGTATAATCAGTGTATCACCCTGGAAGGGAATTATTTTGAATAAAAAAAAATAATTTTGCCAAAAAAATGTGTTTTACTATGGTAGGTCGGGGACTTTTCAATTGACCTGTTACTTAGCTACACCGCAGAAGTGAAAAAAATCAGTCGTTAATTGATGTCTTCTTGAAACGCATTGGCAATAAAAGCAAAACGAACTTGGAAAATTTTAATTTAGTAAAAGTTATCTTATTACATCACAAGATCTACTATTAAGTTTGCACAAAACAGTTTAAAACTTTTTAAGTTTCGAATCTAGATCAAGAAGCAATTTCTCTGACTGATTGACCCAACAAAAACCTTCGATTTCCCGCTGTTTCAAATTAAAATAATATAGGAACTATATAAATTAGGAATAAGTTATTTTCTTGCGCTTTTTGTTGTCCAGTGCCGTTAGTTCCCTTCACTTGTTTATTTCGCTCGTGCTGTGTAAATGAAGCAGAAAGTCTGAAACCCGCGTCCCATAAAATCCTATATAAAAACACTTATAAACAGATTAAAATCAAATAAGCCATCCGAACCAGTTATAATTGTTCTGTGGTTTTACCTGCAATCAGGAAAAATCGCCTGTATTGAAACCCCGACGGTGAACAGGATGACAACGTGGAACATGAAGGCTTACGTTATTAGCTTATTTTCTCAGCGGTTTTAATTAATGGCTTGCAGTAGATATAGTTAACACAATTAATGCATAACAGATAGGTACGACATAAAACAACAAAACATTTAACGCAGGCACGTGCAGACCTTTCATGTTAAGTGGAATCGATTTAAACTAGAAAATAATGATGGGATAGTGCCTTTTATTTCCTTTGATCAAATGGATATTAAGAGACAACTTCTCATTTAATATTAGTTCATACCTTCTAATTATAGATGCATATATTTTATTGCTTTTTGTAAATTTATTAGTACATCGATTTATTTCCCATCTAATAAAATAGCCAATCCGCGTTATCAAAATTTATAATACAGCGTTCCCGATTAAAATTTAAGTTATGGTTTCTTTTGACTCTGACATGACTAATGTAAATAAAATATTGAAACAAAAATAACGTTTTAAAATACAATTTATTTTAATATTGTGGTATATCAAATGTATATCCGAAGGACTTAAACTTATGAGGTAATGTTCTAGGCATGTTGTTTTATGTAGCGGTATCTTCTCGGAGCCTAATATACTTAATTAACAATTGTATATCCAAGTAATTTATTTTACTTTCATTACAGATAATATTTACCCTTTTACGTTTAATACTCGCGTTCGTACTTGTACTTTTCGTTCCTGAGTTTGTTCCTTTACTGCCTGTGTATATTTTACTATATAAAATTATATCTAATCTCCCCCAAATTCTCCCTAACCGGTTTGCCATATCTACAAAACAGTTAATTATTAGTATTAATTCTCTCCTCATAAATTCTAACCTAATGTTCAAGTATATTCTAAACAATTACACAAATATCTCTTCATATACATATTTAACACTCTACAATACGATTTTCTACACTCATCCTATCTTTAGTCGTTTCTGCTCTTTTCACTCTGTGTAGGCTCTCATGTGTGAGTCATCAGCTCACAATAAAAAAAATCACTGTTCAAGTCAATTACCAATTTTTTAATTTCTAATGTATTGAACATTTGTTAATGATTCCACCACCTGTCAGTTTCTTCTTCTGCCCGTCTGATGGAGTTTATCCAAAGAAAAGGTTTTATTGTAGACAATGCTTCTTTTTACAGTGTACATATCTTTTCAGCTTGTTTCAAAAAGAAACTAAAGCTCAAATAGTTGCATATCTCTCTAGTATAAAATTTAGTGGCAAGAGGGGAGCCCATTATTTCCTTCCTATTCCAAGTAACTGATTAGAGGTCAACCAGTCCTTGACTTTAGCTATTTAATGACTCTGGAATTTTAAATCAGAATTATCACAAATTTTATACAACTGTCATAAATTTATCAAAACAAGCGCCAAAATAAAGTTTGCTGGTTTAAAATCTCTGCTTATTATCATTAATGTTTTGAATAATTTTGCAAACAAATGACAACGGTATCCAACAATATCAACACTAAAATATAATAAATAAATAAATCGAATTTTATAGCCGGTTTATGTTCAATTACATGTTCAGATGCGTCTGACTTCATTCTCTCCCGTTTTAACTATAGTGATATTAATTAGTAAAATGAGAAGTAAAAATCCGGTCGGAATTTTAAACTAATTTTAGGTTAAATTCAATTGAATTTGGCGATACATTCAAAGGCTTTTATTACATGCATTGGATGTTTTATTGGAAGAACTATACAAATTAGTATAGCATTAGATTTACTGTTGTTCATATAATATATAGCTAAATGATGTTCTCATCTTATACTAGGTGACCCGGCCGAACTATCTTACAAATTTTCTCCGACAAAAAATAGCCACTTAATCGAGCATCATCATCCATTGCTATTTTGAACAATTGGACTACATCTCGATTCTAATAAAGAAATATTTGTAGTTCTTGGACAATAGCTCGCCTCACCGTTGGATTCTGAGCAGAACGCCTACCAATTTCCGCTTTCGGATTGCTCAAAATATTAAATTGTAAGAGTTGACAATCTGCATCTGATAAGGGTAACAGTATCTACAATTTTTTAAGATTTTGTTAACTTATTCCTGATACTAATTTGACTGTTGCTAAAAATGCTTATGGTATAATACCCTGAAAATGGGCATGAAATTGTCCTGTGCAATGTGAGTTGTGTCAAACCACGTCCTTTGGAAACAATAATATATTTTTAATGTTAGCCAAGATCCGGTGAAAATCGTTTTCCAACCAGGAAACTAATAAATTTAATGGATTTGGTGGTGGGACAAAATGGGACAATTTTACTTTTCCAACGACACAAGAATATTAGATTCACCGATGTATTTTAATGCCTTACAATAATAACAAAGGATTATCATTTCACCGTTTGTAACTGATCAGTTGGCATCATAATCATTTGTTCATGAGTATCCATAATGATGTCATCTGTCTAATCTGAATCCTTGCTGTTGATCTGTTAAGAATATTAAGTTGTTAATTATGTTTGCTGTAAATTTGGTGTATGTTTTAGTGTAGTCATAATAGATTTATATTTCTGTACTTTGAGGGTATCTACCGTTTATATGGTTTTTTAAATATAATGATAATAATGCTAAAAGACTAAAAGATGATGAAAGACTACTTATGTGTGGGATTCAAATTTGCTCTGGGTTCTCCCAATTCGTTATTTTTCTCCTTTTTGTCCGTCACTATTCCAGGTGTATTTATATCAACCTCAACTTCTTCTGATTAATATAATTCCATTAGATGAATCGTATTTGTTTGTGCTAATTCAGTCCGAAACCGGGAAATATCCCACATCTCAATTATGTGTTAGTTAATATCATTAAAGTTTTCGAAGTTTATTGGTAAGAAGCCTTCCGATATTTTAAACACCACCCTCAAGTTTGAACTATTCAAGGATTCTTTTTTTTATTCCCTCTTTTGTCTTGAATGTGAGACTGCAGATTGTAAAATGTACTTATCTTTTAACATTTTCTTTGTCCCACAAGCATTCTAATGTTAACCATCATTTTCAAATTCAATATTTACTTCATCCAAAGCCTTATTTTATGTAAATATTGCCAAAGTGGACACATCCAAACTCATAATTGTTCTGTTTTACCATACCAGCCAAAGTATTACGACGTATTAAGTCTGTCTGAAAGATAACAATACAATAATTATAGATATTCGATGTGTATTAATATAACACAGTGTTAATGATGAGATTCATAATTAATACGGCATCAGTTAAAGACGATAGAGACGATAAAATAATATCAATGGTCATGTGTTTATAAATGTGTGAATGTGTATTGAGTATGACTTCTATATGTGGAATTTTTTGATTGATAATTAAAGTCTCATTACGACTGCATAAATAAAATCAAGTAAATCAAAGCGAAACATTGACAGGATAAATGCTAAAAAATATGGCTAAGATAAAGTTGTTAGAAGTAACATGCATACGTTACGTTACATTCCGCGACCACATTATATTTATGTCTTATTAGCTTTTCGAAATGACATTTGAATTGATTCGGCGTAATCAATTTAAAAAGATATATGTTTGAGTTCAATTAGAATGCTTCGACGAGTTCAGTTTGTTTTTGCGATGTCTCAAGAGATAATTTATCATTTTTTATTTCCTAGTATATAATTATTATTTATTTACACGTTATTTCTATATTAATATTTCTACTTATACTGATGTTATATATCAACCTGTAATATTAATGGAAATAAATTAGAGCGATTTATCAAAATATTATAAATACCATATCAGTTGAAAAGTACGCGGCCTGACACATAGATGGCGCTACTAGAATTAAACCCATATTAGCACTAACCCTCAAAAGATGCATGTATAGATTTTACAGCTGTCAGATCATTATTTAGTGAATTATAACATTTTGAGTGAAGCAACTTTTGTTATTGTGAAAAAAAAATGAATAAAAAGGAAGTTCGCGTGTTGATAGAATATTGCTTTTTGAAAGAAAAAAATACAGTTGAAGCAACAACTTGGCTTGATGCCGAGTTTCCGGACACTGCTCCAGGAAAATCAACCATCAAGGATTGGTATGCTAAGTTTAGACGTGGTGAAATGAGCACCGAAGACGGTCAACGCAGTGGACGCCCAAAATAGGTTGTTACCGACGAAAACATTTTAAAAATCCACAAAATGATTTTGAATTACCGTAAATTGAAACTGAATGAAATAGCAGACACTCTAAGGATATCAACTGAACGTGTCACATAGATATCATTCACAAATATTTCGGTATGAGAAAGCTCTTTGTAATGTGGGTGCCGGGCGAGCTCACTTTTGACCAAAAACAAGGACGAGTTGATGATTTGGAGCAGGGTTTGAAGATGATCAAGCGTAATAAACCCGAGTTTTTGCGCCGATATATGACAATGGATGAAACATGGCTCCATCAGTTCACTCCGAAATTCAATTGACAGTCATACGAGTGGATTACACACGGTGAACCCGCTCCAAAGCCTGGGAAAACGTAACAGTCGGCTGGCAAGTTTATGGCGTCTGTATTTTGTGATGCGCATGGAATAATATTCATTGACTACCTTACAACAGCGATTATTACATTATTATTATACGCCGCATTTGAATAATAAGAAAGTGTTGCTTCACCAAGACAATGTACCGTGTCACCAGTCAGTGAATACGTTGGCAAAAATCCATGAATTGGGCCTCGAATTTCTTCCTCATCCACCGTATTCTCCAGATCTGGCCCCTAGCGACTATTTCCTGTTCTGGGATCTCAAAAGAATACTCGCTGGTAAGAAAATTTCGTCCACTGAAGAGTTGATCGCCGAAATTGAGGCCTATTTTGAAACAAATCAGTCAGATCACCCTTGAAGGGAATTTAGTTGAATAAAAAGAAACTAATTTTGCCAAAAAAATGTGTTTTACTATGGTAGGCCGGAAACTTTTCAATTGACCTGTTATATTTTGAAATGTTAAGAAATAATTCTGTAATTTGTGTTAATGTAAATAAAAATGGAAACTTAACACATTATTACTAATTAAAGTGAAGATGTATCAGTATTGCTTTTATAGCTGTAGTTATAAAATTAGTTAATTTCAATTTAATTATTTTCTTGCCAGACGACTATTCGTAGTGGCTCAATTGAATTAGGAGCTAAATTTCGATCTCGAGTATAGTGTTTTAGTTATGTTTGATAGAATGTAATCCGTAACTTAAAAATCACCAGTTATACCACGCGATACCACTTCACTCACTTCAACTTCTAGATTCAATCACATGCGTTAGACCCCGGGCTTCTATTTCTATTGCAGCAGTGGCAGTTTATTTATTTTTAAATATTCTAACTTTTTATGGTTTAATCATTAGTAATGTATATCTAAAATGAATATCTTTTTGAACACTTATCTATAGAATGTGTATTATAAAATAAGTGTCTGCTAAGGATCCGGAAATATGTTTCCCATCAAGTTAAAAAAGACACAATTGAAAATATTTTGAATCCCTTGAAAATATTTAACGAACCAGAATCCAGAGAGCTTTTTGTCCAACCTACCCAACCACTGCCCGGGAAGTAGTCTTAGGAAACATCATGAATAAAAGCACAAATCTAATCAAAGAGGTTTTCGGTCAAACAGACTCAGAATTAAAATAAAACAATTTAGAAGCAAGCATTAATTGTTTAAACAACTTATAATAATGTTCAGGCAAAATTGGAGTTTCGTACAATTTAATACTATCAAGTAATATTTAATTGGTCAGTTAAGTTACTGGTGAGATTTGAAAATCATATTTTACTAAATCAATTAACACGAATTTCGCACTAGCTTTTGCTACAATATTTACTACTTAAAATATGGATGTCATAATTAATATCAAAGATGCAATTTTGTCAATTTCTGTGATATAAATAAGTTTTAATTTAGTTCGTCGTTTAAAACGTCTAAATGATTCCAACCATGAGAAAAACGTCAACACTCTTGAATTTTAAAACAAAATTCAGTTTTGTTATTTCAATTATTTATATTGTTTTGTTGTTCTTGTATCGATACACAAACAATATGACCGCGGGATGAATGTGTATCAGTATATATTTTGCAAATTAAAATTGATTAAATTAGACCACTTAAGCTAAAACCAAGAGTGATCTGTGACTCATACACTATACAAATTTGTGTGGTTTGGCTGTGATTTAGTAATCTTCTTTCTTGTTTTAGGACAAAATCTTGGATAACTTAGTAATTCCATTTGATTTTGAGATCGTCATATAATTCTTCGATGATTATATACATACATGATAGCGATAAGTTTAGGTAATTGGGACAACATTATTTTGGCAGCATTGGAACGCTAGTTGGTTTGCTGTATTAATCGAGCCCTTAATTTTCACCCCTTACTTACTTACTCAATTCAAATAGCTTGTATATTGTTAACTGATCAGTCACAGTCTGATCAGCACTGCTTTTTGTCAAACGTAACGTCTCCAACTTAACCTATCATCGAGATGGATTTAAGTATTTAATTGATTCTGCTTGAGGGAACGGGCACCTCTCAATTTATGTAATTAGATGTGTGTCATTTAACCGCAATGCAAATTTGACATAGTCAGATTTTAAGCTATATTTTCCAATCTCTAGCTTACTTATGAATTTTGTTGACTGCATTTTGTACTTTTTATATAGCTCTAGGCAGAGATGTATTTTATAAATAAAGCAAATATAGCTGTATAAGTGTTTATATATAGAGCAAACTCAGGAATACTTCCCAGACAATACCCGGCGAGACTTCAGCCGGAATAGACTTGAATATAGAGTATGCCCCTTTATGAGAAACTTCGAATTGGAAAAGATGTGACTCTAAAAGTTGTCAATATTTTCACAATAACAACTTTATTAGTACCAAATTCTATAATCCGTCAAATGTTTGTAAGACGTCCTGAAATACTGCAGGCAGTATTTATTGTTTTCAAATGTTTTTTCAATTACATTAAACTAAAACTTTTATCCATATAGCTCGAGGGTTTTTTTTTTTAGTCAATTTAAGTTTCTATTATGAAACATTCAATATTCAAGATATAATTAGTCGCTATAAACTGTTTACGCCAATCTCTTTGGCACCAATTGAAATCGATGACTTTAAAGACTATCACAGAGCTTCTGTTTAATCATTCAATCCTTTTTGTACTCAAGTGATCAAGATTTTTTCTTACTGGTACTGAAATCACTTAATTAATTTACCATAAGTATTAAAACTTAACCTTCAGCAGCACTATTATTAACCTGATTATGAAAAACGAACTCTTCCGACAATTGCTTCTAATGGATGGAATGGATCTCCAACTTATGTCTTATTTATTATGTTTTATTTGAAAATGTCATAGATGTTTTATATTATAGGATATTCGTTGCAAAACTGCAAAAAACTGCAAAACAAATATTACAAAATAATGAAGAGCTCCAAGAGTAATATATAATTTTATAGATTCCATAGATGGTATCCCATCATTCATATAAATATAAAAAATAAAAGAGATATAGCTTATAATCTTAGTGTATATTTAATTCCCCATCTGTCTAAAAATAGTTCCCGCTGAAATTTTCTGCTTAGCATGACGTCCACAGAAAACAAACAATACGTAGCAGGATTAATTTTTTATACGTTTAGCACCACTGATTTCCAAATAGAAGCAATTACCGTTTACCGGCGAACTCATTAAAATTTTAATACATTATTTCCTGTCAATAAGCCATATGGTAAAAGAAGATCAATATATCTCGTATGCTATACGAAGGGCTCTCGACATATTCATCCATTTTTTTAGTAAGGCGAGGGGGAAAATTTATGGAGCCTTAATAATATCTCGTTCAACTAATGCCTATTGAGATCATTTCCGGTATCAAGGTAAAATGATTATCCGTTCTGATGATTAAGGTAAAATAATTTAACAGGTGAATAAAATAAGATGTCATGTGTTAATCAAACATGTCATGATACTGCAATATAAAGGTAAATTTTCAAATATATGTAGGGCTGTTTTTAAATACCAGGGCGTAAAATAAAAATTATATTTAAAAAAACAATATAAAGTAATCAAACATCTTAAATATATAAAAACAGAGATCAAAATAAATGATATAACAACTACTTACTCAATAAATGGCAAAACAAATAATGCAAATCAGCGCGCGAGATCTTGATGTTTGAGATGGTCGGGTAATAATTCTGCAAACATAATAAAAACGTACCTGTGCAACCAGTTTTCAATTACAAGGGTGGAATTAAATTATAATTGACATACGTATATAGATACTTCTATTTTCAGGTAATTAAAATATAACGGTACAGGCAGTCAAAATACTGCAAATTCTAATAGTAATAATGGTATCGATAACAATGGTATGGGTAAATGAATATATCGAAAAATACTGGTAATAGAAGGTATCGATAATCTGAAATAGAGGCGAAGACAATGGTAGGCAGTAAATGATAGATTAACTAGGACGGTTAGCAATAATCTTAGTCCATAGTAGTCAATAATTGACGGACAATCATTATGAAAACAGACAATAACGCTAACTGATAGCAATATTAAACTATGCTTCAGATAGTCAATGAACCACAAGTAATGGATCTATAAAGCTAACAAACAATAGGTAATGAATAATAACGATAATAGCGATAATTCATAGCAATGATAAACTATCCTTGGATGAAGTATGACATGTGCACACAGTACAATGAGAAAGTAACACGCGACGTGCCTGCTTATGTCCTAACAATCTGCGACATCTGCTATGTAGGCAGTAGTAGGCCCCGATAGGATTAAGCTAAATTCTCAAAATAAATAAACAATTAAATAAATGAACAGTACTGTTACTAGTGTACCCACTTCTCCAATTCTAGCTACGATGGAGGTGCAATGCGTACAAGGGAGAAAGCTAAAAGCCACAGGCTAGATACGCAAGAGCCAGCAGAAACCACTTTCGGTGGCGTTTATGTATGGTTCAAGTTATCCATAGATCATAACTACGCATCAGTAACTTTAGTCACGTTGACGTTAGTTTCTGGATTATAAAATAGTTATAATTTATATTTACAGTTACAACCATAAAACTATTGTCTTTGATTTGGAAATATTAAAATAGAGCAGAATAATTAAATAAGTAGAGCATAATGAATAAGGAGTGATAAGTATAAAATAATAAATAGAGAATTATAAATTAACAATAGTAAATTTAAAATAACAAATAGAATATGAGAAATGAACGCAAATAAATATAGAATAATAATTATAACATAATAATTTGAGATTTAATAAG
Organism: Rhynchophorus ferrugineus; assembly: GCF_030347505.1. Taxonomy (NCBI): domain Eukaryota; kingdom Metazoa; phylum Arthropoda; class Insecta; order Coleoptera; family Curculionidae; genus Rhynchophorus; species Rhynchophorus ferrugineus. Next base: position 53,462,239 of record NW_027472580.1, read on the forward strand.
TGGTAAATGATAAATAAAAAAGAAAACTGGAATATTCCGTGAACAAACTAATCATTTGATGAAACTCAGCTTGGGCGGCACAAAACACAATAAAATAAACTGGACGATAAGAACGTAGTGACTCTGGCCATCACGTCTTTAGAAATAAACTTTTGTGAATTTCTAACATCCCTAGGACGTGATCACAACTGGTAAATACAACCCCCAAAGAAAGATTAGTACTGTTGCCATTCATGGAAATTATTTCTGTTGATAAATATTCGCAACGGTGACAAACCATATAATTAAAAAGAAGCGGCAATCCCGCCTAATTCCGTTATATTACCATTTAAACCTTAAAAAAAAATACTTGAACGACCCAAAAATTAAAAAGTCTAAAATATCGAACTACGAGCTGGAATTCTAAGTAGATAGACATTCGGAACGATTTATGATTTCCTTGAATGCTACGTGTCTGTGTATTTTAGGAAAAAAATGTCGATAAAATATAAACAAATAAAACTCGGTTTTATATGTAAAATCGATTTTATAGCTGAGCGACTGTGATGATAAAATCAAGCTCTATATAAGTTGGAAATTCACTTATGTGGTGAGATCACGATATAAAGTGGTACTGGTGGTCTGGTAGCTGGATCTAGTAAAACTTGAAGAAGAAGTGAACTATAAATGTTGCATTTGATTACTTTAATTACATCGTAAATTTTACAGTATTGAAAGATACACGCATAACGCATAGTGTCAAGTGGTCACTTCCAGCCTTGGAAGCATATAATAAAAGTTTATTATGGAATGTGAGTGTAAAATGCAAATAAATTAATTTACTTTAAAACAATAATAAAAATACATTTAAAATTTGAATGTACTGATCACATTAAATATAGCTAATACCTGCTTGCGTAGGCATAAGATAAACTATATAGGTATAATATTTTATTATTCATAATCCATCAGTTTAGTGATAATTGGAAGTGAATATCTAATAGAATCAAAGGTATTCTTAGAATTAATATATTTTCATCCAACATATTTTCTGTGAAAACTGTTGCTTCGGTTATATTTCTGCGTACAGTTTTCACCTGAAGACTGGTTCCATTACATAATTTGAGTGGGTTTAAATTACGGAATAGCATTATTGACCTGCTGATCTCTAGATAGAGATTAGGAGTGGAAATAGGTGAGTTGAGTGTTTACAAAAATTCTACAACATAGTAAATACTATTCCCTATCTGTATTACGGTATCCAAATATTCATAATATATATGTTCAATGCAATTTAGAAAACTTTCGCTCTTAAATTATGTTAAACATGGATCCGCATGTTAAGTCATTTCATCTTTAAAGCTTTAGTTACATCTGCACGTGTCCCTCACTGTACGACACGCAAAGTTTGTCTATAGTCACTTGATAAAAAAACAGTCCGCCAACCCATAAGTTAATGAATATGCTCTCTTAACAATCATTCTGGCACTTTGAAAAATAATAAACTGATCGTTATTTACAATGTAATGTACATTGTAAAAATACTAGAGAAAAAAGTAGTAACTCAAATATTGAGTTAACATTAAGAAATATAAATTTTAATTAAAGCTGGTAACATTGATTAAATATTAACACACAACAATAAAAAGCATGTATTAATTAGTTGTAATTAGAACAGCGTTATTAAAACTCACAAACATATTCACAGAATATAGAGACTTAGAGTACGATCTCCCATGCATAAAGTTGTAGCCAAGTTTTTTTCCTCCGAATCACCTAAGGGCGCGCAAAGCGGGCTTATTTAGCGTTTCGGTGAATGGAGGTATGACGAAATGAAACAGTGGTGTTTACATTAGGTGACCGTTATATATTGGTAATATAAAAAACGTAGAAAATACAAAATAGATAAAACGGATGGCAGCGGTGTTACCTGGTGACGAGGCTTGGGCAGTCGATGGTTGCACATCTGAACCAAACGGTACTCGGTTACTGAATGATTGGAAATTCCCTTCAATAACATCCCAGTTATCGTGTTCGAGTTGCCGCTGCTGGTACCCCGCCCGTGTTCAACATCTGGGATTATATTTCTGGGTATTTTGTAGACCGTTATTACACGATGTAAAATTCGACATGCCTCAAGGTCGCTACACTTGTTTACTACTGAGGGAAATTAAAAAGTAGGATTCAGAAATAATAATTATTTACATTAATAATAACTAATTGTCACAGGGGAAAATTTAAAAATAAAATATGTCAATTTAGAACATATATCAAAAAACAGTATCCAATCTAATAACCTCTTATTATTTAAATGAGAAAAAGAGTATATTGTTTTTGTCTTAAATAGTATAAGATTAAAAACTATACATTATTTCTCCAAAAGATATAGCATTTAAATTTACTGAATAAGGTTAATAGATGCTACAATTTTGATTATGAAACCTCCACTCCACTTTATTATATGCAGCCATGTAAGTTTTGTCCTTTGCAATCCTAGTTATTTTTTGATCCACCAAAATACCTGCTTATTATATTGTCATAGTTCAGAATGTTGTCCATAATTAATCATTTTTAGAAAGATTGCCATTTGCTGATGATAGTACTTGAATGAGAATTTTTGTTATATTTTTTATGTACATTATTTTGATAAAATATTTAAATAAGTACTCTTAATTAGCGGGCATATACTAGTTTATTAAATATATATCACCAAATGAACATGGTGTGATATGATGCACAATGACGATCCTAGGAAAATTTTTTGGTAATGCCAGATCTCAAAATGAGAATACTGTATGTAATGATCAACAATACTGTATGTAAACTTCAACTGAATGTAATGATGGAATTGCCGCATGCGCATCATCGGTCCTACTCCTTCCTCATTTTCTTGGCAGGTATTCCTCGGCCTTTTTTCTACGCTCGGTATAATATTTTTAGATTTGTGCTGCATTAATAATTCATTCCTATTTTGTTGTCCTATTAAATTGTTGTGTTATTCTTGCTGTTAAATGGCTTGAAAATATGGAAAGACAATGTTAAGTACAAAATGTGAAGTTATATTTGTAAAAGTTATAAAATTCAAATACCATCAATTTTGTTTATAGTGGGAAAGTTAGCTGCCAGGTATACAATAAAATATTTTTGTCGATATCAAATAAGAATCAACATTTGCCATAATTTCATTGAAATAACTTATGAAGAACACAGGACAGCAGAGAAGGATTATTATTGTTGTATGAATTCAGACACTTTAAAGGGTGTGAAAGAAATAGTGTACAGTTGTATTAGAAGGAATGTTAGAGATAATATATATTTTGATATACATTTTCTTGTCATTAACGATCCATCCGTCTTAGATATTGTAAGTAAATGTAAGTACGTCAACCAAAGGCATGTAGTAAGTACATTAGTGGTATTTGTCAATCAAGAATTGTAGTAAAAATTGCAGTAACTAGTAATTAGTATAGTAAGTACTAGTAAGTATTAGTAAAATTTGCTGAAACACAAGTAGGACATAAAGATGAAATAGGATATAAGAGGCTTATAAAAGCTGAAGAATCTGAAATCAAGGACAAATTGATTGCAGGTGTAACAGACAATAGGATTTTACAAGATGCAAGAGTAGTCGAAAATAACACTTTAAAAAGAAAACATTAATTACAAGAGTTGACCTGAGGCGAATAATAAAGATATTTAACGTCAACAAAGAACGACACCCTAATAATTTTGTGGCTACCTTTATAAAGGTGGAGTAAAGGAATAAACAAGGCATACAGAATTCATTTTTATACAAAAATATAGGTAAGTCATCGAATGGATAAAAAAGTAATAAAAATGTTTTTAGAGCTAATCATATGCAATTATATCATGAGCGATCACCATCCCAGATTTTGTAATGCATGGGTGAAAATAATGGATGCTGCTGAAAAGCCAAAGAGGTTATTATGTAGCTGGCATGTTGTTAGGAAATTAACCGAGTACATTCATAAGTATATGTACAAAATTAATTAAACAACTTAAATTACATTCACAAGTTTCAAGGAATATTTCATTAAATTTTGCATGTATGAATAAGTTTTTTAATCTTATTTGTGTTGTGGCTAGAATTGTCATTATCTTAACTCATTTTATATAAACGGTTTCTGGTTTTTTAAACATATTTTATTGGGTTCAGTATGTAAAAATGGTGTGTGAGCTTTTTGTAAATCATAAATTTAACTCATTTTATATAAACATGGTTTCTAGTTTTTTTAAATATATTTATGTGAGCTGTTTGTAAATGCTAATATATTTAAATGGCATGTATTTTTATTAATATGGCGTTGTTTTATGTAAATAGAATAGCTTGTAAAATTAATTATTTTTAGACCTGATCATTACAATAATTTTTTTTAATTCAATATGCCTTATTATTTCAACATATTCCTAATATTCTTGGTAAACATAATTACAACACTTCCAGTTATTGAAATTTACATGCAATTTTAGGGTAATATATATTCATATTTAATTTGACAACTTTCATACATAATAATAACATTACAATTTTTCATTAATTTTACTCTTAACCCTCAGGTTTTACGCTGCTCAATTTCTCCGCTGAGCGATATTTAGAATCTCACATCGGTTGTACGCAAAAAGTGATTGCGCTTGCACACAGCTTGCCAGAAGATCGCTTTTTTCCTCAGACTTGACAACATGACTTCAAATACATGAGAATGCGCATGTACTAAATTTAAAATTACATTCAGTTTACAGTATGCTCCCAAAATGGCCTTCTAGTTGGCAACCGAAAACCACTAGTTTTCTTTTGACATAAACAATTCAACATCTCGTTTATCTACTAAATGCTCAACAATCATCAGATTAAAAATTATAACACAAATATAAATAAATTATGTGTTATTTGTAAATTAATTTAAAATGCCTTATGTCTCACCCTGTATAAGAAAAAAATAAAAGCACACATCCCATTCAATCTTACATAAAATATATACTATAAATAGTATATACTAAAAATTATAAAGTATATAGGAGGGATACTTTTTAAAACGTCTCTTTGCAATGGCAAATGCTTTTAAGAAAATTAATAAAAATCGTTCTATAAGATCAAAATAGATCAGAAAGATTCTACTAGATACCCTTATGAGACCATAGGCACGGTTCGGATGGCGCGGAAATGTTACAATGGATACTAGACATATATTTTAATTTTATATTCGAACGTGGCAAAAATGAAGAATTCTCCTCTCCAAAATAATTATATTCAATAAATTAACAAAATATTTCAAATCAAGGGTATCCCTAAAGTGTACAATATTGCTGAAGCCTAAATATTTGTTTTCTAAGCTTGGAAAAATCGAATTACTATCTGCCAAGAAACGACCTTATGTAAGAAATACTTTTATATCTTGGTAAATAAAATACAAATGTTCAACAAAACGTTATATTGGTCACTATCTTGATAATATACAAAGCATTACAACGGTGATTATAATAACATTCGACTATCAATTACATCAACAACATACTGTGCGAGAGACCCTAAGAAATTATATGATTCCCGATCAAGGCACCGGCCTTTGTATCCAAAAAGTTTACATCTCAGCATTCTCATCGTCCGGTCCCGATACCACGCCCGCCTCGATTAACAAATGAGTCATCAGGTGCCCTTTACGTAATTCCTCAACAATGCCGTTCTATACTTTCTTACGCACAACAGAATTTTACACATTTAACTACCAAACAATATTTTACATAATGAATAATACTGTTCTTAAAATATCACAGTATAAGTCGTGTGGAATTAAAGTCGTCTTCAACATGTGCAAATGAAAATCCTCGTTCACAAATATTTAACCAAACTTAGAAGATAAATCAATTAAAGTAAAAATATACATTTACTTAATTTGTTACTTCGAAGAGATCCAAGTCAGCAGCAATCCATTTGTTCTCTTCTTAAACAAGATAGCACTTTTTTCCTTAAAGGTATCATTCAAATATATAAAATCCACGACGTAATATGTCACCAGTTTTCAATTCAGCAAATAACACGGCGATCACATATACAAATTCCTAGTTTAACAGCTTATCAGTTATTCTACTGTATATTATTTATCGGTCATGAGTAATCGATATGACATCCATAAATACTGCTACCTTGCAATATATATATTCATAAACAATCGGTCCGTTTATAATTAGGGTGGATTTAATTTCTGTAGCGTCAGGTTAACCTTGGTCCACAGCGTACGTCAGTATCTCGGAACACACAAAGAAGTCTTTCACAGCCACACTTCTCACAGTTTATAGATCCTATATTTATTCCAACCTTATCTGTTCTCAAATTTCAAAACATTCGAATTCGTAGATACATCTACATGCCCATTTTAAATTTCGGCACATTTAAGAGCTGTTCATTATTTTTTTAAAACATCACATTTTAAAGATCTCTGAAGCCTCAATCGATGACACGATCGTCTAACACGTCGTAGGGTTGACATAGTTTACGATCTAAATAGAACCAATAAAGTTCGCTTAATACATATTTCTCGAGATTTTCAAATACATAATGCACAAACTTTAATTGTCAACAAAATAGTAGGTCTTTCATTTAATCCAGTTAACATAATTTACGAACTCGCTGAATGTACTGCAGAATCCATGTAACGTTGCGATTTCATCAGCACTGCTGCCGTTAATAAATCACTTCGTTTCTTTACATGAACCTTTACATTGTCTATCATCAAAACGTTTGGTGAATCACTTCAATCCGGATACGAAACTGACTCCGACATACGACGAGTATTGCCTATTAAAGCATTGAACTTTATCTTATTTTTCCAGCTTAATAACTTGTAACAACGGTTCACTATACATTCTAATTGAAACTTCTCAAAATTCTCGGTAAACACTTTACATTACTCCTCATACAACTTCAACTTATTCATTTTCATCAAACAAAACCCCCTCGCAGTGCACTTGTCAAGAATTCCTCCTATTACTTATCAGCTAAACAACTTCTTAAAATTGCCTTTTCACTATATGCCAATTCGGTCTTCTTAGAATTCACAACATTATATTTTTTTCATTACATTCATTACATTTTTCTCTTGAAATATCAACTCGAACAATGATCACAAACTACTCAAATAGAAAGTATCACTTTTTTTTTCTTTTCATAGAACATCAAACTGGAGGGTTAGTGCAGGGTTAGCGTTATCAGACATCTTAGCATCCTTCTATAGAAACTCAATCCAGACAGTCACAAATTAAACGAACAAGAATATCACACGTTGTTCCGTTTCCTAATTTTCATTCTTCTTAACTTCTTCATTATCGAACCACAATAACCATCATCATCACGTCTTGGCTCAAATAACAAGAAGTCTCAGCTGTTCTTCTCCACACCCCAACCCCATGTGGTTCTACAGGCATTATAGGTACTAAGATTGCAACTTGTGCAACAACTAGGCAGTATCGGTCTCAATCATTACCCTCCAAGTATTCATATGCAAAACCTCAATAACCAAAGTCACACGTCTCGGCTCCAACAACAAGCAGACAGTCTCGGCCTCCGTTGTTATTTTTCCTAGCCTAAACGCCTTGCGACCCTTGCCAACACCTTCATGACTTTAGGACATCCAATATCTTCGACCTTGATTCTAATCCAATTTTCAGTTTGTTCACTATCATACGTTCACATCAACTATAACATCTTTCGTCTTGATGTTTCAGTTCGTCTCCGTCACTAAGTGTCACTTTCATTCGCCCATCTTAATTCTCCTTCAGACTTCTGCATCTATTTTTACTTGCCTCTGCAGCTTCAATACTCGTCATCTGAGTACACAACGAATTTTCACTTTCATCGTTCTTGTCATAACATCATTTCTGTTTTACTAATATGTAAATTCGTCTATCGTACCAATACAACATATTCACTTTTTTCTCATTATATCGTCGATTTGGTCTATTGTATCGTCGAACACAAACATGATTCTGTAATTCCGATTTGACTGTTTGCAAAATTCACTATATTCGTCATATCTTCATAAAGAATTTGCGGTAAATGCACTTCTATAATCGCCAGTTCAACAACTCTATAATAGTCATCTTCCTTGAACAGCTTCTTCCTTCAGCGCTCAATGTATAGTCGCACAACCATCCTGAGCGTATTTCTAGTATAATCCCGCTTATGATTTGTTAGAAATACTTTAATACTTAATATAAATAATAATAAATAATATTTCTTGGTAAATAAAATACAAATGTTCAAAAAAAAACATTATATTGGTAATTATCTTGATAATATCCCAAGTATCACAACGGTGATTTCAATAGAATTATGCTATCAATTACGTTAACAACATACTCTTCGAGAGAGTCTTAGAAACTATATCCTTTTCAGTCAAGGCGCCGGCTTTTATATCCAAAAGTGTACATCTCAGTATTCCCATCACCCGGTCCAAATACCACGTCCTCTACGTAATTCGTCAACAATGTCGTTCTATATTTTCTTACAATTTCTTATTATATTTTAAATAATGTGTTACTGATAATTGCTCAAAACGTTCAGTAAAAACTTCAGGTGAGAAAATAGAATGTTTACAAGTACAACATTCTGACAACATACAGTGGATGGATAAAATAATATAAACACCTAACGTATGCATAATATTTATTTATTAATAAGGTGTATGTTTTGTTTGTTACCATTTGATTTTAAAGAGCTTTAATTCTTCTCAAAACAGATTAGTAGAGTGTCTGACTAGTCTCCAACCGAATGTTTTTCGATTCTTGTGCGAAAATATCTGCCAATTCTATTGAAATCTACTGTTTATTATCTGTTCCAAAACGTCCAGGGAAAACGTTTGGTGATATTATCAAGGTCTTCAAACCCATACTGAATCTGTTTGGCTGTGTGCCTGGGATAATTATCATCCTGAAATATGCCTGTATTTATTAGAAATATGTTAGTTATAATAAGAACTTCATCTCTGAAGACTTCATAATCCGGCCAGTGGTGTTAATGAGAGGGCTAACTGAATTCCACGATATTGCCGACCATGCCCCATTCTTCCAATCATGAAATATTCAGATTTTATGATCAGTACACAACTTCCTTCGCAGATTAGTATTAGCTTTCATTATAAAGGATTTCGCTTCAATTGATGCACTTCCATGAATGTTTGCTTTGTGGAGCTCGTTCCGATCTGTTTTTATCGAAAATGTTCATCGATTTCTGTTAGTTAACTTTGGGTCTCGCTCACTATTCCTCTCGCTGATGATGTTTTACCATGTTTTACCATTACCATTTGTGTATGCTGTCATTACCGTTGATACTTTCGCTCGTAAAGCATTTAACAGTTCAGCTGTTTTCATCACGGACTCTCCCAATCACACATTTCACTGGTTGCATGTTTTAACCGTTTGAGAAAAAAGCGTAAAATACACTGATATAAAAACTATAAGACTTGGCATGTAAATTAACTAATTCTTTCTCGTAATATTAGTTACACGGAAGCAGTTTTGCCAACGTACAACAAGTTATACTATATTGCATGGTGTTTATATTATTTTGTCTATTCCCATGTATCTGGGAGGAAGTAGTCAGCTGTCAATTTCTTTTTCAGTATGTCTGATGGAGTTCATCCAAATGAAAGTTCACTATTATTTTGAATAGATTATATACTATTCATAGAACAGCTAACTATTAATTAGTTAAAACTATTATGTTATAAACTGTTTAAATGACCATACCATTCATATTATAAAATACAAGTGTAACATCTATTAATTAGGAACAAATCAAGTTAATATTTCAATTAATGCGAAAGAAATAATTAAATTAATATGAGATATTATAGACATGAAATAAGCTATAAATGAAATTTTAAAGCAAAATATAAAACACGATACGAGAACACCTTTATGTCTACCGAACTGAGAGTTTTTTTATGTTGACAATCTCGTATATAAAAAATCTAATTTTTGTTACTCGCGTTGTAACAAACGCTATCAGGCGAGAAAAATACATACGCTATTTTATATCAATTTTAAGAGCCATAAACCACTTATCTGTTTAACATACAAAAAATTATTTTCGCAATATTACTAAATGAAGAATATTTCTTATACTTTGGAAATTTTTTACTTTTAATTAACCGTTCTTAAACTTTATATATTATACTGGTACGACGAACATGTCATTTCGAAAAGTGTGATAAAACGGAGAAAAGAGCTATGATATTTTATTTGTGGCTATTGTATCGTTTTGAAGTTAATACTGGAAGCCATTTACATACCTATTTATAAAGGAGATTCTCAATCCGCTGCACTTAAGTATCCGAACTTCCGAGAATCCGCAGGGCCAAAGTTTCCATGAAGCAAAAATAGACAAATTTGAGAATTTTTTCAGTATCCTAAAAATCTTCAGCTAACCAGAGGATAGGGAGTTATTTGGCAAACCATTAAATGAAAGATCATTTAATCGTTTAATCAAAGAAATCTTTGATCAAACAGGCATAGTCTTCATTCCATCAAAGAGTTAGTCATTCCAAGTATACAATAAATAGTCTTGCAATAATATTAGTTACCTAAATTATTTCAAATTAACTGTAGTAAAGGAGAAATTTAAATTAGTTACAGACGATTAATTTAATATAATCGGATTATAAAAATAAGTGCTCAGTTTTCTAACAAACAAGCAACAGCTCGTTGTTTTTTACTGATATGTCGGATTAGCATATCAATAGCTTCAAATATTGATTGCTATGATATTACCCATGGTTTCAGTAGAAGTAAATAGTTAACGATATTGTTATTTGTTATAATAAAAACAAAGACAAATTTTAGTTTGAAAGTCTTTAAATTGCTGAAAGCTGCAATTACCATATTCTCTGCACTCGAATAAAACATCCTTGAGCGCAACTTTAAGAGATATTAAAATGAGTTTGTGCATCATTTCATCACTAGGGATGAGATTTGGGTCTATCGTCATTAGCCATCGCCAACAAAACTGGATATTGTTATGAACCCTGATTCCAAAGCAAGTTTGTATTCAGAAATTGACCAAAAAATACTAAGAGATCTAAAGACTAAACAATGAATTCATTCAAAATTATTACAGTATCCTTTTAGATCAATTAGATGCAAGATTTAATCCGGTTTATAAACAAAATTATTTTTCAACATGTTAAAAAAGCACCATGTGTAAAGACTGTGTATTAAAATAGTAAATGCTTAAACATTTAACTAATTTATAAGGTTTAGCCCCCCCCCCCCTTCTAATTCGAAATTCCAAACAATTCGTTGATAAAAAATTATTTTCATGAAACATGTATATAATAGATGTAGAATATTGAGATGGCCCTTGCTATTTTACTGACATTCGGGAAAATCGCTACAGTGATGACAGTAACGGATCCATAAATCAATTGTGAATTTTGTTAATATATTGAATATCCTAGTGATGGTCAGTGGCTAAATCATCCAAAATACCCTTCAATGATACCCAAGATCAAAGTCCCAGGGTTACCAGATCTTCGTTATCCGATCGATTCAAGGTCGCTCCCTAAACATTCATTCAATTAAATTAGATTAGATTAGAACAGACATTACGGTTTATGTTTTATGTTGCTGAGCCACTACTGTAATTTGAGAGAGAAGAATCGAAGCTTTGTTTTAAAGAAACACGCTCTTAACCCTAAATTATTGTTATTTGAATAGAAGCATGGCATTTTTTGGTTGTCATACATCCTGAACTGCTGTGAGCTCTTTCTCCCAAATTACAGTAGAATAAATGGCAACTTCAGTCCGCCTTTTGTCGCCTTACACCCTGAACTATAATGCCTGCACCTTGAATCCCGGCCTAAGGATGTTTCCTAACTGCAATAGTTGATGGCTAAGGGGCTTTGAGCAACTTCAATCCAGCTTTTATAACTTTATAGCCTGACCTATGATTCTTGCGTCCGAACGCCAGTAAACTACAACTGAACTTGGCTAAAATACTTTAAGTAATCCTCTGATTAACTCCAAAACAATTAACAATTCACCATTATTCTCTCTCATATTTTAAGTCTCTGATAATTTGATTATTGTTTATTGAATTACAGTTAATTGTAAATAGTCTTGGCTGCGTCAGTTTGACTGAAGTAACCAACGTTTAATTAAATTACGTTTAGTTAACAAGTCAATTGAAAAGTCCCCGGCCTACTATAGTAAAACACATTTTTTTGGCAAAAATAGTATTTTTTATTCAACATAATTCCCTTCAAGGGTGACAAACTGATTATAACGACCCCCCAACTTATTGATACAATTATTGTAGTACGATTTGTCTCTTGCTTCAAAATAAGCCTCAGTTTTGGCGATCACCTTTTCATTCGACGAATATTTGTTCCCAGCGAGCATTCTTTTGAGAACTGAGAAGGAAATTGTCGCTGGTGCCAGATCTAGAGAATACGATGGATGAGAAAGCAATTTAAAGCCCAATTCTTGGATTTTTGCTACTGTTTTCACTGACCTGTGACATGGTGCATTGTTTTGGTGAAGAACCACTTTCTTTTTTTTTCAAATGCGGCCGTTTTTCAGCGATTTCGTGCTGCAAACGGTCTAATAATGCTATATAATAGTCGATGTTGATAGTCCTTCCTTTTTCAAGGTATTAAATGAAAATTATTCCATGCGCATCTGAAAATAGAGACGCCATAACCTTGCCAGCCGACTGCTACGTTTTCCCACGCTTTGGAGCGGGTTCATCGAGTGCAGTCAACTCGGATGACTGTCGATTAAACTTCAGAGTAAAATGATGGAGCCATGTTTCATCCATTGTCACATATCGACATCTTCAAACACTGCTCCGAATCATCAACTCGTCGTTGTTTTTGTTCAAAAGTGAGCTCGCGCGGCATCCACTTTGCACGAAGCTTTCTCATACCCAAATATTCGTGAATGATATGATGTATACGTTCAATTGATATCTTTAGAGTGTCTGCTATTTCATTCAGTTTCAATTTATAGTGATTCAAAATCATTTTGTGTATTTTTTTAAATGGTTTCGGTAACAACTTCTTTTGGGCCTCCACTGCGTTGCTCATTTCACCACGTCTAAACTTAGAATACCAATTCTTGATGGTTTATTTTCCTGGGGCAGTGTCCGGAGGTCGGTATCAAGTCAACTTTTTGCTTCAACTGCATTTTTTTCCTTCAAAAAGCAATATTTTATCAACACGCGAAATTCTTTTTTACCCATTTTTTTCACAATAACAATAGTTGCTTCACTCAAAATACTATAATTTACAAACTAGTGATCCGACAGCTGTCAAATTTATACACGCATCTTCTGAGGGTTAGAGCTAACTAAAAAAGTATTTGGATTTGAATTGACCTGTTATATGAACAATACTGTCGATCCAGTCTTACTCCAATGTAAACTAAAACCCTTATACTGTAAACATCACATTACATTTCCAGGCGATATCCCGCTTTCGTAGTATTTCTAATGCCATATTAACTCACATATTTATATATTTCTTAAAAGTTATATATGTTTCTAGTCAAGAAAACTAAGACTTTGCCAGTGGAGGCACAGACCCATATAAGATTCTTATAATTATTATGAGCTTAATAAATAAATAAAATAAAATAAATAACAACTCAATAAGTTACAACTTAATAATGCTTAATTATACTATGGGCTCAAATTTTCTTTCATAATGTATTTCTTCTACTGCTTTCTAGAATATTTCACATAATTTAAATGTTAATTATTTGATATTGTACGCAAATAAAAAAAAGCATTGCAAAATTAAACAAGAGCTTCTCTCGTTGTTTTGCACAAAAAAAGAAAAGCTTTATAATACAGTCATATTTCATTCAATTGCTGGGTAATTTGAACGTTTACAAATCCCATTTATCATTGTACATTTCTCGTTATAAATGGCTCTGTTTTGACATTTTAATAAAACGCCCACAATTATTTTCTTCCCTGATTTCAAAATTAGATATTAATCGATACAAAGTTATCCGGTATATCCGGGGATTCTCATTAATTGACTTCACAGCTACTGTAAATTCAATTTAATATGGACAATGTTGTAATATACCAAATATTTTGATTTTGTTTGTATTTATTTTGTAGTATACTGAAAGTATAGTATACGCTATTTGTTGGAGTCTGTATAACGTCATAGTTTTTGATTTCAGTCTCATCACGAGTGACATTTCAATCTCCATTTTTGGTGTATTTTAAGCGGGAAGTATTATTTCACTTAGACTCAGTTGAAACAAGTTATTGAAATTAGATTGCATTAGGAGATCGAAGAAGTATACAAATGCGAAATTGAAAAAAATCATGGCTACAAAGTAAAATTGCAAAAATAGTATCAACTGATTTCACAAACCTGCAAATGTCATGCAAATTTAGGCGTTTAAATGTTTAATGGAATATCTCTCACCCACCCTCGTCCTTGCATCTTTTTCTCTCAATTATTTAGTAATAAAATGTATTGTAATGTCACAATTTCTGTGTTTTTAGAATAGTAAAGCTGCTTGAACATTAGTAGATTCGGTGCGAAATACTCTCAGTACGGCAACAAATTTAAGAAATTAGTTTACTGCCGGCCATACTAATTAAAGACTAATAATGATAACAACATAAATATATGGGATCTTCCAGAACAGTATTACTAAAATCAAATATCGCACAGGAGCTAAGAGACAAATAAGGGCACTTGTGTAGTAACAAGTTTTCTATCTATCTGTTAAACTTTCTATCTGTCATCATACTAGGTTATAAATACTTGATAAAACTGCATGATTCAACCAATCAAATGTTGTAAATTTTATAATCTGATAATAATTCAAATAATTAACATAATTTACCCGTCCATTTGGTGTACAGGACATCAGATATTCGATAGTGTTAGTTTTTTGTATTAATTAAAAACATAATTTTTTTTTGGTTTGTAGAGTTAAAAGCTCGTTTTCCTCGTAACTCGTAGGTATTAAAATCTTGTGGGAATACACCATAACTTCATGCACGCTGTAACTAAAACAAGAATAAAATTATTATATACTCCTATAAGATCCAGTCCTAGATAACAGTTCTGTAATGTTTCCTCCTTTTCACACAAATTTAAAATTGTGTTATTTAAATCTTCATTTTCCTTCGAATTCATCACCTTTTGCAAAATTAATCCTTATCTTTCAAGTAAAATGACTTATAAGTAATTAAAAAAAAATTATTAAAAAGCTTAATATAAGAATTGAATTAAACAGAGAAAATTAAGTCCAGGATTTAAAAATTATTATAATTATTTTTGAAAACTATTTATGGAATAACATACCTGTTTTTGCTGACAGGTATGTACTTTTGTTGACTTATCTAAATTTGTGAATATGCAAATTTACGGAAACATATTTAAATTTCATTCAAGCGGGGTTCCATTCCTGAATATACGTAGTTGTGGGGGCGGAAGCTTTTAGTGTAGACTTTAGACTAGCTCTCACTTCAAATCGCCATATAATAAGAAATCAATAGGTTTAAGACACAATTTACGAGATCATCGAAACAACTACCGCGACCGATTGAATCATAGTGGCATATCTACATCAATTTTAGCCAATATGCGTAGAAATAACGGTTATCATGGAGATATTGAAGTTTATCAGTAACAGTACTGCCAGTTAAATAGTAAACTGGTTTCGAAAAAGTAAATTCCCTTAAAACCTAAGATACAAGTACTGCGTCAAACAGTGATATTTGCTTTTGACATGTGGGTTACACCAAATGTGGCTCTTTTGACAAAATAATTAAGATGAAAATAAACCTCAATGCTTATTACAAATCAATAATCCTTTGTTGATGCGTTACAATCAATTCAACGAAATTTATTTGCTGTGCGTCATCATTAGGCTCAGTTCAATGTAATTTAAACTTTGAAATGAAGCGAATGCAAATATTTAATAAGCATACGTTGTAAGGAGATTCCTAAAATTTCTTGCAGATCACGGCCACGGCATCCAATTGGCGACATTCCTGGCCATTAACCAACACCTTCAAACACACACAAACACCATAATCACTAATTAATCCATTGTTTACACTCTACTTAATTCATATTATATTTTATATAAAATTTGCAATAGTAAAAATATTACTGTAGTGAAGAAGATGGTGATGGAAGAAATATTATTAAATATAGATGATATAAGCTAAATATATAATAAGCTAAAGTGAATTATCTCAAGTGGAATTAACATTGAATGAACACTTATATTTTGAAAAGGTTGCAAGTAACTGTAATATGACGAGATAATCCTATAGGTTTTACATTAACCAGTAGATCAAAAAGTTCTTCCATAGCAGTCCAATAAAAATCAGAATGGATTAGAATGTGTTAGTTTTAAATATATTAAATAATTGAAAAATTACAGGCTATAAAGATTGCTCTTAATATCCGTTAAAATCACAGTGCCCTTATTCGCATCGAATGTGGTAAATGTGTCTGTCATACAATGATTCTTGTTTCCATACAAATATTTGGTAGAGAAACATATTTATTGTTATTGTTGTAAAGTCTGATTTTAATAGTATTCCTAAAGACTATCTGTTTAAAGTTTATAAGGGAAGAGAATAATAAACCTTATTTTTGTTGTCAGTTTGCTTATAGAACTAGTGTAAGCTCAATTTACATTAAAGAACACAAACTGAACTGACTTTTCTTCTAACTAGCCCAATTGTACATATCTAAAGGCACTAGGTGAGATCTGCATTTATTCCTTGAATGATTTCTGTCAAATTACATTTAACATAACCCCAATGATGTCGTTGGCAATACGAGACCTTAATGCTATCTGTGAATAAAAAATTGTTCGACGTTAATTTTATTATTAACTTTTTGTTTGACCTTAACTTTCTCAATAGACATTTCTTTTGGATGTCAACAATGAACGTGATAATAGACCAACAAGTTACCTATATCCAATCAACACCAGTTTCCAAGCATCGAATGTTTATTTATCACTTCCTCTATAAGGAATTGAATTAAAAAAGCAGTTCCTTTGTTTACCGCATAGTGTATCGAGCCCATAATTACGTTTCACATGAACACATCTCTAGTTATCTCTGGATGATGTAATTGGAATGACAAACAGATTTGTGGTTCTAATATACCGTGACGGGTACCGATAATTGGCCGTTTTATAGGTCGGATCCAATTGAGAAATGACAGTCGTTGTGCACAGAATCCGAACGTTCGGAGTCGAGCGGTCGTGTGTGCGGTGAAAGAAAAATAAACATCTGTCGCCGAGAGGCCCTAATTCTCGCGAAGCCAGATCGGCAGATAAGGAAAATAAATTGATTTTCTATCGTTTATGGGTCAGCTGTGTTTTTATAATTAGTTTAGGGGATATTCGCTAGGGGATGTATTACCTACTCAAATAAAGCGAGTTATGCAAGTTGTTTTGTTTTGTTACACGTTACGATTATATATATATATATATATATATATATATATATATATATATATATATATATATATATATATATCTATTATGTGTGTGTAATGTGTACCAAATAGATAAAAATTCTAGAAACCTATTTCTATCAACTTCTTATTTTAAATGACACCTTGCAATATTAAGATGGTGTATTTTTTGAAATTTAGTCACATTTGATTCTCAGTTAAATATTCTAAGAAATAACTTTATTTCTTGATAAATACAATACAAATACTCAACAAAAAATTATGATGGTGACTATCTTAATAATACACAAGGTGCTACAATTGTGAAGTTTGAGTACAATATTGAAGACATTATTATATGAATTAAGATGTTACGTTTCCCTTTCTTGATGTCGATGTAAGCTGTAAGCTCTAGAATTCACCCTTTCAAAAAATAATATAACTTTTTCTTAATAACATATTTGTTACAAAGCAAAATTAATAGTTTTTCTTAATTGAGTGTTACAAAATATATTTACAATCTATTGTTACAAAAGTACTAACCATATTAGTACTGATACAACATTATTTATGTCATCATATTTATATTATAATACTAATAAATAATTTCTGGTCAAAATTGTACTATACTGATATGTCTTCGCATATTTACATGTCATATAATGCAGTGTTACAGCCGTAGCTGCCGAGGCCATGTGCAAGGATTATCTGTTTTGAAGCTGTCTGAGCAGTGCACGAGAGAGATGAGTTTGGCCTGTTCGAATAGATTTTCGAATAGATAAAAACCCTCAATGTCCCCGTTCAACAAATCGCTTCTTCCTTCCTTTAAATAAAATATATTTTAAAGTAGATTAATAGTTTTTGTGTTTAAGACCTATTCCCATTTTACAGCTCATATACATCATATAGATGTATAACATTTTTCAATGGTCGGTATTTTTTCTATTTAATATAATCGATATTAGGCATTCAAAATGTTTATCTATGTTCCTCGGACAATGATTTATTATCACCTACTAACGACAATTAAATTCTACGGAAATGAATTTTATGATTTCCAGAATTGCATACACAAGCAATTATATATTGTTTATAAATCGTGTTTTAAGAAATATTGGCCGTCATTTCAGTTATGGAGCTATTGAATTTAAAAACGATTTTTTACATACAAAATTATAAATTAACCGGCAAAATGGTGAAAGAGCTATATGCAAAATATAATAGATATTCAAGTTCATTTATTGTTTATAAACAATAAATATAAAATAATTAATAAATCATGGACTGAGCCACAACTATTTACACCTCATAAAAACTAAAACTAGTCGAAAATTGTTATGTGATAATATGTATTATATTTGCTACTTAAGTTGTTCAGCTGTGGTCTAACCAATCTAATTATTCAAAAATATGAACTTATTGAGTGAAAAATAATGTTTTATCAAGCTATAGTTCTTTGAAAACTTCAAATGAGTTGAAATGGTCGATATTGTTTGAAAACTATGAATAAAAATTGAAAATAATTTTACAATATGAATATGACATAAAAAATAAAAAAAATAAAAGCTCGTTAGTTGAATAACATAACCTACGTAAATAAGAATACCACTTACTCTTATTGAGAACAAAACTAAATTATCAAATTTTATTTTAAAAAATCAGATATGTTTAACTAATTTCTGAACAAGTATATAAACTCCATTCACTATAGTACATCTTGTTGCATGTTGGCAATACTACTTCCGTGTAAATTATCCAACACTTCTGTATTTCTCAGTTCACATACAAACTCTTGTAGCTTAAATTTCACTGTATTATATGCTTTGTTTTGTGACGGTTAAAACAAATAATCGGTGAAATAGGTGTTTTCTCAAACTTAGAAAAAGGGCAAATCTGTAGTAGTTTTTTCAGGACCGTCTGTGATGAAAACAAATGAATTCTTTAACGTTTCACGGACGACATTATCCACGGTAATGACAGCATATACAAAACCTAGTAAAACATGAGCGACAAACAGGAATAGTAGGCGAAACACAAAGTTAACTGCCAGAGACCGACGAACATTATAACATGTAAAATACACATTCCTAAGGGCTGCGATTGCGAAACACTTTAACGAAAGGTAACATTTAGCTCCAAAAGAAGTGGTGCAATATAGCATCATCTAATGATGACAGTATCACTATCGAAACATTACCAGCTCTCAGAAAGAGCGTCTAATGTACTGTTCTCAACAAACACTGCTGTTAACCCTAATCCACAAAAGATGCATGTATAAATTTGTTATAGACAAAAATATTTAAAAAATCCACAAAAAATTATTTTGAATGACCGTAAATTGAAATTGAATGAAATATCAGACACTATAAAGATATCATCTGAACGTGTACATCATATCATTCATGAATATTTGGGTATGAGGAAGATCTGTGCAAAGTAGTTGCGGCGCGAGCTCACTTTTGACCAAAAACAACGACGAGTTAATGACTCGGAGCAGTGTTTGAGGATGATGAAGCGTAATAAACCCGAGTTTTTGCGTCGATATGTAACAATGGATGAAACATGGCTCCATCATTTCACTCCGAAGTCCAATCGACAACAATCCGAGTGGTTATTAAGACAAGGTTATGGCGTCTGGATTTTGGCGTGGGATGCGCATGGAATAATTTTCATTGACTACCTTGAAAAAGGAAGGACCATCAACAGCGACTATTACATACCGTTATGGGACAGTTTGAAGGATGAAACCTTCAAAAAGGGCCCCATTTGAAGAAAAAGTAAGTGCTGCTTCACCAAGACCATGCACCGTGTCACAAGTCAGTAAGAATGATGGCAAAAATTCATGAATTGGGCTTCGAATTGCTTCCTCATCCACCGTATTCTCCAGATCTGGCCTCTAGCGACTATTTTTCAGATCTCAAAAGAATGCTCGCTGGATAGAAATTTTCGTCGAATGAAGAGGTGATCGCCGAAACTGAGGTCTATTATGAAGAAAAGCACAAATAGTACTACAAAAATTGTATCGAAAAGTTGGAGGATCGTTATAATGACTTTATCACCCTTGAAGAGAATTATGTTAATAAAGAAATTAATTTTGGCAAAAAAATTGTTTTACTATGATATATTTTGACCTGTTAAATATTACAAAAACAGCTAATAACATAATTCAAATATTTAATAATTTAAATTTATTATAAAAGACACGTGTGACATTTGAAGCTGCCTTGAGATTTAGAGTTCTAATAATCACCCCACTGAAATTTTATTCCATTTAATTCATCCTGAATTTTCCCGGAATGCACGCACAGGGGACGTTAATTAGAGGAAAGTGGAAGGCTGCGTGCGTGATTTCTCCCTGAAAAAAATATAGCAATTTGAAACGAGGGGTATGCTCCTAAGGAAAATTTAGCCAACGCAGAAGCATTTTGTGATCTTAATCGTACTAGGGCATTCGTATATTACTCTGTATAATTTCTATGTGCTATCTTTATCATTATAATTATATTTAATTATAGATCGTAACAGTCTATTGTTGTATTAAAGCACGATAATCAACCAACAGGCAGTGAGTTGACAGACGAATTACCAGTACGTGAGCAGTCAATAGAAACAACTAGTTTTGTTATTAAATCTTATCAAATAAATAGCTATACATTTATCATATCGAATAGAAAATTAGGTAACATAATGCCAAACAAAACTTTTCCATAATTAATTTAATATAAAATACCATGAAAGCTTAATCTTAATCTGAAGAAATATAAAATAAAGGGAATGTGTAATAAAAATATTAAAAAAAGTGATTAAAATAAAAATTTAAAATACATTCCATTAACATATTTAAAATACAAATTAAACACATTATTTTCTCTTATATATATAAGGTATGCTATTAACAGAGATAAAAAGACAAACTTTTAATTTTCTTGGGAGAAGTGGCGACTTTCTTGAATTTACAGTCCAATACAGTATTAGTCGCGCGATATAACACATACCTACTGATGAAACAATCAAATTGCATACTACAAGCTACGTAGTCATCTTCTCTGGAAATATTTCATTTGCCTTAATTTTTTTTTTATTACTCTTCGTGATTCCACAATCTGCCCTATTGGCAATAAGTTTTTTTTATGCCTATATTATATATACATGGCATGTAGAAAATCACTTCATTAAGCAATCTTCTGTATAAAATATTATCTTAATTAATTAGTCTTATTCTAAAGCTTATTCTAAAGTCTACATATGTCCAGTAATCAGATCAGGTGGTGTTAAACGTTTTAGTCTACGTACTTCACTATCACGTCGCATATTTAGCTGATTAGCGAGTACATTGGGATGCACTGACACTCTTTCGAAGTACTTCACACAAACACGTTGAATTACACTCGTTATAGGTTCGAGAGGAATATCGCGTTGTATCACTTTATTTGAAATATAGTACGGAGCATCAACAATGCCACGCAACACCTTATTTTGGAACCGTTGAATGATGGATATATTAGATTTGCTAGCGGTACCCCATAGTTGGATTCCATATGTCCAAATAGGCTTGAGTTTAGACTCATACAGCAATACCTTGTTATCTAATGATAACTTGGATTTGCGCCCGATGAGCCAATATATTTGATATAATTTTAGTCCCAGTTGTTTCAGTTTAGAGAGTATGTGCTTCTTCCAGGTTAGGCGTCGATCTAAATGCATACCAAGATATTTAATTTGCTCTGCTTGGGGGAGTTGACGATGATTGATATTCATTGGTGGACATATTCTTCTACGCAGGGTAAACGTTATATGCGTGGATTTTGATTCATTGGCTTTAATGCGCCATGTCTTCAACCATAATTGTATTTGCTCCAGGTGGGTTTGTAGGTTTATTGATGCTGTGACTGGATCTTCATGGGATGCTAAGATTGCTGTATCGTCTGCATATGTTGCCACAGTAGTTATTTTTGTGGTGGACAGATCAGCCGTATACAGAAGATACAGTACTGGACCCAGTACACTACCTTGCGGAACTCCTGAATATATGGGATTTAATTCGGTATGTTCATCGCCTTGATTTACAATAAAATGTCTGTCAGTGAGATACGATTTTAGTAACTGATAGTCCGGATGAGGGAGATGCCATACTTTGTCAAAAGCCTGAGATATGTCTAGGAAAGCAGCCGAACAATATCTTTTGGCATTTAGGTCAGCGTTTATTTTGTTTACAAGTCTATGCACTTGTTCTATAGTCCCATGCTTATTGCCTTAAAATTGTATGTATCGATTATACCTGTTTCCATCAGTTTACCTTTGATAATATTCTGAACTGCACTATTTTTACATGTATTTCAATGTTGTACATGTATTTCAATGGGACCTTTTGACAATATATTCATTTTCATTTTATCGTTGTAATCTACTAAGATTTGGCAATTCATAAAGCCTTAACTTAACCGGATAACGAACGCGACCATTACATAAGTCATCTACTTTTGTAGTGTATTGTAGTTTGTTATAGCTATATCTGATACGCTTTTCCGTATTAGAGTATATATTGCTACTTATGATTGATTGATCATTAATCATTATATGATTGATTCTGACATAAACTTCAGCTGAATTTTAGTGAATTTTACGTATGAATTTAAGCTTGCCTTTGCACAAAACTCAGGTCAATACTGGCCCAGTAGATTAAACTTTGTGTCCATATACGACATAACTTGTTCGTTGAATAAACTTCTGAATGTTTGGAAGATGACACCGATTTTACTCAAAAAAACATTGTTTCATGAGTCCGGTGTTCCGGAAAATTATTAATTTATTGAAGCCTGTATTAGACTTCTTAATATAACATCTCACAAACACTATGTTAAATAACTTAATTCATGTATCTGATATATTTCGGAATCTCTTTATATATTTTAGTCTCCTTTTTAACAACTAGGGTTTATCTGGACTAGACCTATTGTTTAACGTGAGCTCTGAACCACGGGCTTCGGCATTAAGCACCGACTGGCGAGTGACCAACTTAGAAATCCCAGTAGACATCCTGTCTTACCTAGCCTAGTTACTGGCGTGATCATTTTCCTTGTCGGATTTTGCACACTCGCCTAAGGCCAATCACAAATGTTAAAGAACCACAAACATTAATTTACCACCAAGCCCCAGCAGGATTCGAACCCGCGACTATAACAACAGTAGGAGGGCCGTCCTGTCGCCTTAAACACTGCAGCAACCAACCTGCCTTGCATTTATTCTGATCATTTTGTTACCCAAAAGAGGCATTTATTGAGAAATATTGGTACAATATATATTAATCAAAATATTTTCCATCATACTCCGCAACTTTTTCCCATCTCCCATTATTTCAATCACCAATGCGATACCATGTCGGAAAAACGATGTTGCTTGTGCAATACCCCAATCTATTTTTCCGTATGCCAACCAAGCCATACTGAATAGATCTGGTAAGTAACAGGTGAATTGAAAAGTCTCCGGCCTGACACATAGATGGCGCTACTAGTATTAAATCCATATGTTTTAATTGGCTCTAACCCTCAAAAGATGCGTGTATAAATTTGAAAGCTGTCGGATCATTAGTTTGTGAATTATAGCATTTTGAGTGAAGCAACTTCTGTTATTGTAAAAAAAATGGATAAAAAGGAATTTCGCGTGTTCATAAAATATGGCTTTTTGAAGGGAAAAAAATACAGTTGGCCAAGGATGCCGAGTTTCTGGACACTGCCCCAGAAAAATCAAGGAGTTTTTGCGTCGATATGTGATAATGGATGAAACATGGCTCCATCATTTCACTCCGAAGTCCAATCGACAGTCATCCGAGTGGACTGCATACGACGAACCCGCTCCAAAGCGTGCGAAAACGCAACAGTCAGCTGACAAGGTTACGGCGTCTGGATTTTGGGATGCGCATGGGATGACAAATTGTACTACCAAAATGGTATCGAAAAGTTGGAGGGTCGCTATAATCAGTATCACCCTTGAAGCGAATTATGTTGAATAAAAAAACTAATTAAAAAAAAATGTGTTTTACTATGGTAGGCAGGGGACTTTTCAATTGACCTGTTAAGTAATCAGTAAGCGCTACATCTGGTCAATAGGCTGGATGCAGTAGAACCCTTTTGAACTGGACGGCTTTTCAACATGCGACCGAGCGATCACATGCAAGAGGATGACTTGGCGTCTGTTACTCTCGATATTACTATTTTTTTTGCTTCAATGTGTCCTTCCTTTTGTTAAACTAGTGGCGATAGAGATCGACAGTAACAGTTTTATGCTTTATTTTATATAGCAAAATATCAAAACCTTTGGACTTAACAGTTAGATTAGGTTGTTAACATATATAACACGGATCGCTGGTTAAAATATATGTAAACATCTAACACTTCAATCGAAAACGATTAATTACCATGTTCTTCTACTCATTTTTGTCAATAAAAAATCACACCTGGAGCAAAATTCGAAATATAAATGAATAAAATTGATTAACTTTATGTATTAATCTAAAGAAATAGCAAATATCCATTCCTATAAATTGTTGAAATGGGTGTACGTACTATTACGTACTAATACATACTATATTTTTACAGCACTGTATACGTTATACAAAGCGATCTTTTTGGTGCAGATTGTCAACAGCTGTAAATTATTATCTTTTTTATCTAATCCTGCGGATCCGTAAAAGCGGACCCAAGTTCAATGTACGGCACCGCAGGCTGGACAACTCGAGACAGTTATAAAAATTAATAGACGCTCTATCGGGCTGTGGAAAGGTGGGGCATCGCCTTTCTCGCCGAATGGTATATGTATGAGTGTTCGTACCGGCGTTTTGCAGAAATATCATTGTTAAAAGCATCACCCATTTCGCGTTGCATCGATAGACCACACCTCACGATCTCTATGGAATTAGTCGTAGACGGGCAACTACGTATAAGAACGTCATATAGTTGATTTATATTGGGTTGGTAAATCAGTTTCGCTACATGTTTTCCTGTTGCTTCTTTCGCATTTGACCGCGAAATACTTTAATTGTTACTATCACTAGCTTTAAAAGCTTTTTATTTCAGTCACGCTAATAGTAACTGTATTAGTGAGTTACCTAAGTAAGAACCGTTATTATTCTGTACAAGAAACAAGGAAAATAGTTAAGTTTTCAGTTACCAATTGATTGTAAATAACACTGACATATTTCAGAAAACATTACATATACTACTATTATACTATACTAGCTGACCCGGAAAAATTAATATTTTCTTATTATTAGCTGTATTACATTTTATTACTATAAACAAGGGTAGATTTTGTTTTATTGGCTTTAATACACTAAATATTCCACCACAGTTATATTTAATGTTTAAAGTCCTCCTCAATGTTGCAGTAATTCTTGTGATAAGTACTATACAGGAGATATAATACTGGATCCAATACACTGCCTTGTAGAACTGCTGAATAAATATAGTTCAGTGTGTTCATAATCTGTTTTAATAGTATACTGTCTGCCTGTCTGATAAGTCTTCAGTAGCTAAAAATGCGAAAGAGGGCGAATCTTTATGTGCTACTTTATCAAAAGCCTGAGACATATCCAACAACGTAACCGAACAATATCGTTTAGCACTTATGTATGTATTTATTTATTGCCAGTCTACGTATTTTTTCTATAATTCCATGTTTATTCTGAAAACCATGGTGATATTCCGGAATAATATTTATATTTTCAATTTTTATATTAAGCATCTTGATGTACAGTTTCCCAAAAGCTTCCTAGATTAAAGATAAAAACGTATAGGTCAATAGGACTCAACCTTAAGTAATAATGCTGCGGAAGTAATTTGAAACATTGCATTTAATATAAATTTAATGTTATTATTTTAAATTTAAATTAATTTAATTATTATTAACAGCTTTTAGATAGAATAAACATATTTTACACATTTGTGTTGGTCTTAAAATTTAGGCAACACTGACAATTCCTCCTAGAGTTCAAAAATGTGATGTAAATTTGCCCTTTCCAAAAAAAGTAGTTTTTAAATAATCATGGTGTTACAAAATTATATAAACGCACTGCGCGTCTCGCAACTTAATATCGGTACTGCAATAATTACATGGTTGGATAACGTCACGTACCTAGGTCTCCACTTCGACCCACGGTCCAGTTGGCATTCCCAAATCCAGAAAACATCCAGAAAATCCAGAATGGTTCGGGGATAGCAAACTCGCTATCTTCTCTGATATGCCCTTCTAGCAGACTTGCCATCTCCATCAAATGCTTATTTTACAAGATCTTAATTCGGTCCGTACTCCTCTACGGATCTAATGTCTACTTCAAGTTTGTTACACCCAACCAGGTCAAACGCCTTCAAGTTTTCCAAAATAAGCTCCTCAGTAGAATCTTAAAAACTCCATGGTTTGTCAGAAATAATCAAATTCATAGGGAAACTGGCACTTCAGAAATCAAGCACTTCATATCTCAATCATTCCACAAACAACTGAGCTCAAGTTCTTCTGAAAACGCGCTTGTTCGCGAGCTGGTCGACATGTTGTGAGCTTAGCACCGGGTCACCGCTAACATCCCCCCTTTTTCAGGCTGAAACAACCTCATCCGTCGCGGCAGTCATAATTTTTGCCTCCACATAAGAGTATCCAGTCTGTTAACTCAAGTTCGCGAATCAATAGAATCGCCGAGTCCTCGTGCTCAATAACGACTGCCCGATCAGCGGGTGCCGTATCTCCAAATTTAATGCAGTAGCGGTAGCGAGCCACAGGGGTCAACTGTGAGGCGGTTTCGGTTTAGTGTATTGGTAAGCCCAGAGGCAGTCCCACATAACCCAGTCCAACTTGTCACTCCAGGGCAAGTCTCCGCGACCAAGTATGCGTCATGCATTCCACCGCCTGGTTTTAGGCAAGAACAAAAAAAACAAAATTGTATTATTTCTATAAGTTTCTTCATATACAACCGGTAGCGATATTTTAAAATATTTAATGAAAGTTAAAATAAAGTACTTCACATATTATTTCAGAAGAAACAAATTATACACGACAAAAATTTGAATTCACCGTTAGTATTGTTCCACCATCAAACAATTTCATCGGTTTTCTGTAAATTTCTTTCATACAGTTCAATTTCCACCGGGGTATAAAAATCTAAACAATCCATCACTATCAGTGGCCTATCATTACTGACTAATACGTTTTATCTAGTGTGTTCCAACCAACAAAAACGGCTATATAAACAAATTATATTTCCCGTTTTATTGTAATTTAAGATCGCTATCGCTATAAACGTTCGATTATATATTCACCGAGCACGAGCTATAAGTAGCGATTCCTACGGCGCTTAATGGTTGGAAGCGGCGTGGCTGGTCCTTTCCCGACAGATGGATGAACGCTGGTCTATTTCGACAGCCTTTGATGGATGAAAAATGCACGTGTGTATGAAAGCAACCGTAAAACTACAGGGGAACGACTATTAATATTACGAATAGGATTTATATTTGCTGTTGGTTATCGTTTAATATCCTATAATTAAACTGAGTACTTTCGTTCCTCTTTAGTGCTGCTTTATTATTAATGAAACGTTCGTTAAGTAATTTGTAACTGTATGAAGACATTATATCCATAGGTGATTTAATAGTCTGACAAATATGCCTCGTTATGTAATAACATCTTAATGAAACCAAATAATTATCTGAAAATATGACAATTTGGATATAAAATTAAACAATCTTAATTACAATATATATTATATTACTGCTTATATTATACTTATATTACTGCTAATTTACGGGTTGGGAACATTAATATAGATTTGCTGAGAACAAATATAAGTCAGACTAATTAAAACTGAACTTGCAATCACTTCAACCTTTGGGTTCCTATGCTTTGTATAGCAATTGTATTGCTTCCACTTTTGTATGACTTGGAAAACTTCTTTCAAATTTCATGGCGAAAACTTGGATAATTATGTAGCTCTATTTCATTTAGTTACTTACACTGATAAATTTATTGTAACAGCTTTAAATCATAAGTCCTCGTCGACGTAAGTACTTGAGGTAAGTAGATTTTAAATTCCATACTCATAGTCTTCTTCTTAATAGAAACTACCCCAGTAGGATCAAAATACCGCTCCCCCCTCCCCCAGACCAAAATCCTGGCTCTGCTACTGTTCCGCAATCTTCGCTTCTCTGATCTATCTGTGATGTCCCTGGCACATACCTAAACTATAACCTAAACTAATAATACCTTATTCCAGATATATCACATTCTATAATTCCTATATTCCCTAAAATTCCTATATTTTCCAGGGTCATTTTATTTTTCTTATTTACTACTAAAAATAAATAACAAAATTACACTTTTTTTTTCAATAGATCCATTTTTCATCACCAGTCACAACATACTACATACAATTCTTTTACAATCTTTTTTATGGGCTAGCAATATTATGACATTGAAATTATTTAAAAATATTTCTAACAAAAAAAAATAAAACCGACTTCAAAAAATAAACAACGAGTTCCTTATTAAATGTTCTAACCAAAATAGAAGAAAAAGTTGTTCCCCGCCGGGAATCAAACCCACGACCTCCGCATATGAGCCGAACGCTCCAAACACTACACCATAGAAGCATATGGTTAGTGCTTAAATAACAAACTGATCGGCTTTTACACTGAACAACTTCCGGTCTTCCGTTACATTATTTCAGCAATAATATACTCAAATATCTAATTATATTGGATAAAAAAATATGTGAAAACTTTGTACGTGCCGTTGAAATTTGAGGCTTTCTCTCGATTTCCACTCCTTCCCCCAACAGGTCCTGATTTGGTTCCAATGGAAATGCACTCTTTCGAATAAAAAGTAGTTTTGAAAATCGCCCCGTAATTGACGGAGAAATCGGCGAACATACATTAAAACTATACAGTTGAACATTTTTGTGTCATTTCGTGGGTAGCTATTTTGCCTTCCTTTCGAAATTTTCCATCGCGTCTGGAAACAACTAGTCCATCAATTAAAAATCTGTTTGAAAATTATTTCAGAGTTTCAGATGGGGTTTTGTCGACAAGCCTTACAATTCATTGTCTCCTAATTTTTATAGCTGCCCAGGTCGTTTTGTTGGCTGGCTATTTTTAAATCGTTAACATTAAA
This sequence comes from Rhynchophorus ferrugineus, assembly GCF_030347505.1. Lineage (NCBI taxonomy): Eukaryota > Metazoa > Arthropoda > Insecta > Coleoptera > Curculionidae > Rhynchophorus > Rhynchophorus ferrugineus. The sequence goes on from NW_027472580.1 coordinate 53,491,839, forward strand.
ACCGACAATTGAGATATGATGGAATAGCATGGAATATCATGAGTTTTTAAGACTTTTTTTATATATACATTTTAAAATCTCCTATTTACCAATGTTTATCTGGACTGAAACTACAGTTTAACGTAGTTTCCGAACGACGGTCCTCGGCATTAAGCATACCGACTGGCGAGTGACCAACCTAATAATCATCCCAAAAGACTCTTACCCAGCCTGGATAGCGTGACTAGAATCTTTATCCTTATAGGATTTTGTACTCTTGTCTAGGACGATCACAAATATGAAACAATCACAAACATAAATTTACGACCATGCCCCAGCAGGATTTGAACCCGCGACTATCGCAACAGTAGGTGGACTGTCCTGTCGCCTTCACCACAGCGCCAAACAAGCCGGCCGAGTTTTTAAGTGTTTAATAGACTGCAGCTTTAAATTTCTACAAATCGAATAACAAAATTAATTAATGAGTACTAATTAGTTAGTACACAGTGAATAACTCAATAATAATAATTTAAATACTATTATTCTATTTAGAGAAATTTGAAAATTCAATCAAATCAAATTAGATAGTTAGATTAATGATGATATAGATGATTATATTGATACTTTTCATTTACATCAATAGATACAACCAAACCAAAATACATGAAAGTACCCAATAATATTTCATCCAAAAAGTACCCATAATAGTCCGCTTTCTAAACATTTTATATATCAAATATTCCTGCACTTTAGTTAAGACAATTCTAACTGAAATTTATGATTTACATTATAAAAAGAAAATAAGGGAAGGTGCAAAGCTATTATAGATTGATTATTCTAATTTATTAAAATAGGATCTTAATATATGCAAAAACATTTCAATTAGCTTACCTATCGTGAAAGTTGTTGCACACGCTGATTTATTGTTGTTTCTTTAAACGTTTGTTGCATTTTATCGTAAATTGATATTTAATGGGTAATGTCCTGTATATAATACTAAAAAATAAACATATTTAAGTATTAAAGATTCTTTGGAACTGCACTTACAGAAGAGGCTTAAAATCTTTAATGCTATGTATGTTATATCGCGTGCTACACCATGAAGCCAGTCTATACGAAGGAACAAAGGTGTGTCTATGTTAAAACGAAATGGTGTGAGGAATAGGGATTACGGGGAAACCCCAGTGTACTTTTTATCCCAACATCTTTCTGTGAAATGAAATAGTTCTTGAAATAAAACAAAAACATTTGTTGTTTTGGTGTTTGACAAAAATACTACATAATTTTTAAATAAGAGTTATTTTTTCTTGTACTGAAAAACAGTGATTTTTTAAGATTTCTCTGTTATTTCTAATATGCTGAACTTACATACATATTATATACTAATTTAACTATCCGGATATGTAATTCTGGTTCCGGCCTTGGCTATCGCGACCATATGCAAGGGCCATCTGATAGGACCAAAAAATCTCGGTGTATCGACGGTCAACAAGCCGTCTCTTTCTTTAACTTTGAAAACAATTTTAAAGTAAATTAATAAGCTTTATGTATTTAAAACCTTTTCACATTTTATAACTAATACACATATTGTTTTATGTAAAAATATCGCTATACACAGTTTTATTTATAAGGCTTACCTTTTATTTCATTTATGTAGTTTCACTTTCTAAAGCCGCATCAAAATGAATTAACACTTATTAAAATGTTTACTGTACATAATAAGGAACTCACTGCTATTGTTTCCATGTTACAGAATTGCCAATTAATATATTAAAGATGACTTGAGTCTTTGATGATATACATGACTTTTATTATAAAGCTTTTTCACCGCGAGTCGTTTGTTGGGATAGTCAGTGTCTTTTGTTGAGTGCTCTAATGAGTACAGAGTGTAATCGGAGTATAGTATGTAAGAGTATAGAGTACAATTTCAGTCTTTTTTAATCCAAGACCTTTTGCCATTTTTCTGGTAAACAATAATTCACATAATTCATTATAGAGTTTTGATTTTTCTATATAGAAAACTGAGCCGCATTTGTATCACAAAAAAAGTTTATAATGAAAACATTTGTTAGCAATCTTCAAAATATTTGTTAAACAAATCAAGAGAGAAAACTGGAATACTCTGTTTAAACTAACTAAATAAACTGACCATTTGATGAAACTAACGTTGCCAGCAAAACACATTGAAATACACAGAATAAAAAAAATTGTGCAGGACAATAAATGTCCCAAAATTTAAAAAGGTTTAAATATCGAATTGCTTGATTCCTAGGTTTGTAAATACCATAAATATATGTTTATGTCCTAATTGAATCCTTGAATGGTACATGCCTGCGTATACTTAAAATAATGATATTTACCTTTATTCATCGTTGATTTAAATATTATAATGCAAAATGCACTCAACGGTACTATTAGTACTATATCGTCTAGTATATTAAAAAAGTAGTAGATTGGCAAGGCATTTATAAAAAAGTTATTGGATATCAAAATTTGAAAAAAAATCACCAAAAGTTATTTCTACTTGATGTGTTGATCAGTAAAAGCTTTCATTCTCATCGAATATGTAAAATATTTTAAATTATTAGTATAATTCTCAAAAATTATCATATTCATCAATTTAAAAAAAAATGCAAATTATTTTAATCGAAGTCTATAGCGTATATCATTATTTAAAATTGATGATATCATACGAAACGGTATAAATTTAATTAGGACTTTTAATGATTTGTTGATTTTTCGATATTAAATCGCAGTTGTTTATTTTGATCGTTGTAGAGTCGACGACTTTAAATGAGAATTTACGTTAATATTACATTGATGTATTTCAAGGATGTTAATGTACAGTTGTCAAAAAATGGGCGTAACATTTCATTTTAGATTAATGGCATTAGGTATTCACGTTATTATTAGTTTATTTGTATTTTCGCTTTTTTTGCTGTATTTAAATCATATTGATGTAAATGTTATTATTATCATCTCTATATTTGTACAGTAATATATATTTTATCATACACTATAAGAACCAAAATCATATTTGCATTTGAAGCTATAGTTAATATAGAAGAGCTGTAACTCCAAAAACTCTTCCGGAGAACTTAGTTTAATAGTGTATCTGGTTATTTATTAAAATGATATCTGGTAACAGCAACTTAACAGATTGAAAGAAAAAGGTTCAAGAGACAGATAATTTAAAAACTGAAAATTCAGTAACGTACATCTTCTACAGCAGTGTATGAAGGGGAAAAAAGGGATTAAAACACAAAGATTATTAACTTCCTAGTGGAGTATCGCCCGCGTCATTGTATATATTCGCCCGTATTTTGCCTTTGTTGATCAATTAAATGACACTGTGACACTACCGATATTTCCAAGGTATCTCTGTATAGAATGAAGTTTCGGTGACTTCAAATTCTAATAGTCTATGGATGAGAAACTGAACTACTGAAATCTGCCTTTAGCAGATGTGCACCTTGAACTGCAATATTTCGTCCAAATTCAAGTAGAATATGTTAGTTTACATAAACTTCAGTCGGCCCTTAATGGCCTTACACCCTGTATGCTTCTGCCGGGAATCCACGAACTGGGGTCTTTATCAAAACTTGAATATTTCCTAACTGGAACGATTTATGACTGGCGGTGTTTGTTCACTTTTAATCCACCTTTTGTGCTGCAAAATCTGCACCTAACTACATCTAGAAATCCTTCGAGTAACTGTGAAACTTCTTTACTTGGTAATTAATTTGATTCCGGTTAACTGAAGGCATTTAAAAGAAAACAGCCTTCTTCCCGAAATCCTACCGAATGCACCAAAATATAAAAGGGCTTTCAAAATAAAAACTATTATGTTACTTAAGAAAAATATCTTATATTTAGGATGAAAAGACGACCTTTTGAACGGCAGTACAAAATAGAACTGGGGATTTAAATCAATTCGAACATAATCCTAACTACCTATGTCTCACTCGTGACCACCATCTTCACAACCATCATCATCTTCAAATACGAGTTTCCTAGTCAAGCCCTTTAACAGTAGTGTGATATAATAAATATAAGTTATTATTTAAAGTAGATTAATTTTTTTTTCTGGAAATAGTCAATAAAACATTTGATATTCAAGCTGCTTTTTGAATTCCTTTTAAGGCTCAAATTACACAAAATCAATCTAAAAAAATAAATTAAAAACAATAATTAATTAATTTATTATTAGTAAATAATTGTAAACTATTGGATAAGTAAACAAATAAAAAGATAAGAGCCTAAATCGAAATATAACCCTTAAAGTGGCCCTCGAAACCCACATTTCGCTTGGGCGAATACTAATTAGCATGTAGAAATATTAATGTATACTCATGCAAATATTATTGTAAAGCGCGCGTAGAGAATAGAATTATTTAAATTTAATTATGTTTTTATTACGGCTGATATTTCAAAATATTTACTTTTAATTTTCCAACTAATTAAATAAACCACCCATTATATAACACAGCAATTATCGCTATACATATATTTAGTGTTAAAATGAGGAGGTATTGCATGCATATTAGGAGGTAGGGATGCCGAAAAAATAACGATATTTTTGGGCGATATTTTTTTGACCCGATATTTTTCAAATAAATTAAATATATTTCTTAAATATTACAAAAAACCATTTAATTATTTTAAATAATGTATTTTGTTTAGTTAATTTCAAATATTTTGTTTATTCTGGTAGTTAATTATAAGTACTTATATTATATATAATATATATTGCAAAAAATAGGAATATTTTGTAAATATCGATATTTTCTTGGTGGCCGACACACCTATTAGAAGGCAACAACTAATGTTACTCTTTGAAAACAATTTTATATTGCCTGCACAAAAATTGACGGTGTAAATGTGTGCCCTAAATATATGTTATCCATAAAAACTTGGGACTATTAATTTCGCTGCTTTTGAAGAAACTTTATTGTGATTCATTGAGAAATAAAGGATTAAATTTTTGAAAATGAAAAGATATACGTTTAAACCAAATGAGACAATCAGGGAAAATAATTGTTGAAATAATATAATTGAACTTAATATGGAAAATTACGACTGTGGTTACACTTAATTGATAAAAATATAATCAAATATTGGGTGATAAGTGAAATAAATCTTCCTGTATTTTATAGAATTGACATTTTTAATAAATTAAAAGACGATATAATCGTTTAAAGTAAAGTTATGTAATCAACAAGAAAACAGATTGACTTCCTTAAAATTACAGTTTCTCTGAATATTTTTGGTTATATATAAAATATGCCAAATAATCAATTTGAAAAATAGACGAAATTTATTAAATCCCTTTCAGTTAAGTACATACTTAAACTAAAACTTTTTAAAACTTTGAAAATTGAACCTGACCCTCATCAATCTTCAGTAACTGATTAAAAACTACTTTCAAAGAAATCGCAAACATTTTGATAAAATATACGCTCATCTTCTCTATCTACCCAATTACAAAAAGATAGTAACAAGTTTAAAATGAGTTGAGTAAATTGTTATTTAAGTATTAATAAACTGGATAAATCATACTTATACAATTTAGAATATTCTAATGTTGATACAATGATCCATACAAGAGTATAATAGTTGAACATCCAGGTATATTTTATACACTTGTATACATATATGAAATGCATAATATATTTTATGTGTTTCCTTTAATTTTTCTTTATTATTTTATCACTATAATTAGTAATAATTATTATGAGTTTTCTTCAAATTTCAACAAAAAAAGTCTTCAAATTCTTATATCTTCTAAAAAATTTAATAAAATACTTTTTAATTTGAAAAACTAATTGAATGAACTGAACTGAGAATGTCAATAAAAAATTATCTATGAATGTAATAGAGTAATTAACCTAGATTCGTAAACTTCAACCATTCATATAGCAGAAATATCCCTTATATTTTATATATTTTCCTACATTTAAGTTCATGAACATAGCTAACATAATATGTTTGGCCAGTGTCATCATGCAAGCATCTCATCAGCAATAATACGGAAGTGCTAATTTTAACCACGCATTTAAAGAAAATGATGGATCAGCTGTAAATATTTCGGAATAAAATCTCCAGAATACTAAATTCGACAATTGGGAAATTCCATTATTCCAATTTCCTCTACATAAAATATATGAAAAACCCATTCTGATAATTTAGAATCATCCTATTACCTGTCGAGTAATGTTTGTTTCATGTAACATTCAAGTTTCATGAACTCTGGTAACGTTAACAATCTTATCTGACAAGTCAAATTAGAAATAAAAGAGGAAATTTTAAAATGATACCGATCTTTGTTTTGTAATGTGTTTTCTTTTGATGGTATTTTGGTTTTAACAAATATTAATTTGCGTTAGCATCAGTGTGTTAAATGGGCATTATATTGCTATATGTTATGAAGCTTTAGAGCGATCAGCTATAATTAAATAAATTAATGCAGAAATCCTTTGTTAAAACACCATTTCATTAGTACCAAGTTAAAACACAATTCTTGTTATAAGTCATTTGTTATTTCAACAACAATCTGTCAAGACTAAAACAGGTTGCTAAGACAATAGTTGTGTCAATGGTGCTTAAGAAGATTAGCTAAATAATAATTAAGTTGTCTACTCATGCTGTAAACGTTCTACAAAACTTAAGGATAAATAAACACCAATAATTATTTCAAGATTGTACTGAACCCGCTATTAATCACTGTCGGTTTCTGTTTGAGAAGCATCTGTTCAAAAAAAAAACATAAAATATGCGAATAGGCTCATATGCCTACGTTTATAGGTTCTTCACAGGAAGCTATCTAATTATCATATGTGTCAGACCGCAGAAAATGGAAGATAAAGTATTTAAATTCAAACAGTTACTGAAAGCGTATATTGATTTATATAGTAAATACAAGAAATTACCGTAGAATAAAAAGTTATATGACAGATTATGTTTTTCTCGCCTTATATAAGGTGGTAACATAGCGTAAATATATTCATAATACACAATATATCGTAAATATAAGGCCTATACTGTAACTATACTATATATTTAAAGGATTTACAACAGATGGTGTTACTGTGTCAGTTCGTCGAAGAGTGAACAAAAAAAATTCAGTGAGTTGGAAATGTCTGAATTTATATCAAGTAAATCGCATTTATGTGAAGTTTTACTTATTTGCTTCAATTTGAAGAAAAAGGCGACTGAAGGTCATTAAACGCTGTGTGAAGCTTTTGGCAACCATGCTCCATCGATTTCAACATGTGAATACTGGTTTCGGCGTGATTTTGACATCTTAAACAAAGAACATTTTCTGCAGTAAAAATAAATTAGATGAGCATTTGAAGTCATTATTCGAGAAAACTATAAATGGGGATCGCTACTGATTAGAACTGAGGCGTTTTAGCTGAGTACTGCGCTATAAACGGTCGGAATACGAGCAAAGAGAAAATGTGGTTTTCTTGGGCATCACAACGCTCGACTACATGTTGCAAAATCGGTAAAAGAATACGTGAAAACATTAAAATGGGAAGCGCTAATCCACCCACCGTATTCTCCATGCCTTTTTTCTTCTGATTACCACTTTTTCCCTCATACAATTCGGGACCTGCCTGAGCAGCACTTCACTTCTTATGAATATATTAAAGAGTGGTTCCAGTGGATATCCTCAATAGATACATTGTTCTTTCGAGGCAGAATCCGTAAATTGCCTAAATAACGGGAAAAAGTAGCAGCTATCGATGGATAATACCTTGAATAAAATACATTGTACCTATTTTTCATAATAAAGGTTTAAACAAAAGTTCAACAAAGGTTAAATTAAAAAAAATGAAATACTAATTTATAAGCCTAATATATGCCGCATATATTTTGGTTTAGTTTTATTAAATACATTTATTCGACCCAGATCTTTTACCACACAGCCATTTTTTCAGATTTTTAAACAGAAAATAGTCGCAGGAGGTTAAATTTGGAAAATAAACTAGGTGCCGTAGCAGTTCGCATCCTAATTTATGTATTTCCGTCATGCTAGCTGTTTACTTTAGATCTATTACATTAAATACGTCCAAACCTTTTGAATAGTATTCGTAGGTGATCGTTTTTCTACTTCTTTGAAAATGATTACTCTTATGGTCGTGTGAAAGGAATCGGGGTACCTATCCATATCCAAATATTCTTGTAAAATGTGATGCTGAAAGGGTTATGTCAATTGAGATGCCTACAAACCCAGCCATATCACCTACTTTCATTCTCCGATCGCCCAATATCAGTAAACTCAGAAAACCACATAGCATTTATCGCGCATAACATAATGTTTAATCAGCATACAAAAATATATTTTCCATTTTTTACATTCGAGTTTGTCTGTTGTTAATTACCCACAAAAACAAATGAAATGATGCAGCTTGCTTAAAATCTCATTTTAGTCTCTTCAAAAAGTCACAGACTTATCAAACTATCCTCGGATGTATTTCCTTTTCAACCTCCTCGACCAATTCATAAACAAAATTGTCCTTCACCTACTTGAACGTATTAACAGCTTTATTACCTCAGAGCAGAAAATGAAACCAGAAATCTAAGCTTAAAAGTATGTGCAGTCATGATCACCAGCATCATGAGTAACATCAATATTTGTCTAGTTAATAAATTTTATTTATTAATAAGGATTATAAATAACTAAATTCGTCTAATCAAAAGGTTAAATACATATGTATTATATTTTATACATACATATAACTGCATGTATTAGCTGTAAAATATAATCAGTAAACTGAATGTTATAATTTGTTCAAATTTCAGCTATATAATGGTATTAATGCTTTGAAAATGGATAATAACTTATAGTTATAATATTTAACTTTACAGGGATATTGAATAAATGTTGGTAATCTATTCATTTTAAAATACACTACATATTGTACTAGAAGCGGCAATAAAAATTAATTAACTCTTGAATTACTAATGACATATATTGGCAACCCGTTGGTTTTAGGTTTATGACAAACGTAAACAAAATAATGTATTATACTGGAAAATAATACATTTTAGTATATCCCAAATATAGAGTGGGTACCATATGTTGGTTTATTTTTGGAGTCCGTGGCATTTCGTCTTTAAAATCATTTAATTGCAACATATAGGTTCTTATCAAACTAAAATTAATAGTTATTTTTATTTTATTCTTCTTTTTTTTAATATATTTTAAAGTCTCCTTTTACCAATTAAATAAAGCGGGTGCCAGGGGGAGCCTTGTGGAACTCCTGCGTGGATAGTTTTCCGGCTAGAGAGAATATCTTTAATCTTCACCTGGAACGATCGTCCTGACAGAAATTATTTGATAAAAGCTGTTAGGTCATCAGGTAGACCTCAGGTACATCCGATTGTATTGAATACCGCACCAAGTCTTTCACGTCACTAATATACAATTCTAATATGAGCTTATTGTTATTTGGCACCAGTTTGGAGATTGTGCACATACGCAAAAAGCGTTCCAGAATATTTTCTTGCTTGATATCTAAACACGACCTGCTTCGAAGTCGAAAAGTCGATGTGAACAGATATGATTGAAAACTAAGCATCATGAAAAAAGTTGTTATTAACAAAAACACGCATTATTCTTGAGGTACACGAAGTTTTCTGAGAAAGTATTTATTTCTCAATCAAGAACACCTCAGCTTTGTGCTGATGTTCGTGCTCTAAGTCACCAAAACATTTTTGGTACGTGTATACTACAGCTGGACTAGTTTTGCTGGTTGAGCTATGTATCAGCTTTTGACGTTATTTCCAACTCCTTCCTACAGTACTCTTGAATGCATTCAATGCTAGTTTTGTGAATTGCTACAATCGCTACTGTATACGTTCTTTTATTGTCTCCTTTTGTGTATCCAAATGATAAACAATGTTTTATACAATTTATTAAAAATGTTTAATGAAAAGTGTATATCGTGTGTAAATCGACAACATAACTTTTAAGTAATTTCAAATAATGGTCAAGAGTACTTAAAAACCAGGAAAAAATACAAATTGGAAAATCTACTTGAAATGGCAAGAGAGAATAAAAAATAGAGATGGTAAAATGATCAGACATACAGTACATTTATTTATTTATATCCACATTAATATTTTATATACAAATGGAAAATTTATTTACTAATAATTCAAACTGTATTTTAAAAAAATTTTAATGTAAAATATGTGTAATTAAATTACGTACTAGTTATAGTAAAAAGCCTTGCTTGTAAGTTATCTTGATCAAATTATGATCTCTCAACAAAATAATAAGATCTTAAATAATAGATTGTCTTTTTGTTGGTCATTTTTATATCCGAGTAGGTTCTGCCACTCGCGAAACATTCCATAGGGTTATTAATCGAAGATACTCGATGATCATCTTTTGTAGATTAAAAACAACGTTGACCTATTATCAGATAGTGTTATATGTTTATTTAAAAAATTTAGCATTATGTTTATATCCATACTATGAAATCTATAATTTTCCATAATATAATGATATTGATATATATAATATGAATAAATAATTTTATTGATTGTGTAATATTTTGTATTATAGATTAATAAGTTCTAACTAAATTACTCGCTATTTGCACTTTACTATAAAATTTAATCAGCATTGATTGAGCAAGATTGATTTTGATATATGATAAAACCGCATTTGTTGAGGTTCAATTGAAAATTACTATTTGTCAAGTTTAGCAAATGAGTTAATGTATCAAAAATTAACAATAGCCTATAGTTATATTTAGTTTCATATATAGATATTTCGAATCTACATTATATATATATATATATATATATATATATATATCAATTTAAACAAAAATTTGGTATGCTGAGATTTAAAAATTATATATATATATACCAAATTTATGTTAAAATTAAAAATATGTTTGCTCAGTGATATTTATATTATATTTTAAGATTAATATTATATTCAAAGATTATCCTGAATAAATCAAGATCTATGTATTATTTAGTTATGAGTAATATTATCGAATTATACTAATTGTTATCAATTATTCCATCATTCGATTTTAGAAACTCAGTGTTGCAAAAGTAGAATAGGAATTTATTGCGTATTAATCAAAAGATGTTTCCTTTTAATATAAAAGCCATTTTTTTGTACAAAATAAAAACTCATAGTATTAAGAAAATATGATTAAATTCTCAATTTATATTTGGCATAATGACAATTATTAACACTGGTTTCGAGATTACATATACCGTGCTAAGTTCCTCCCCTTTGCGTAGCTCTAAATAATGTATGCTGACTTGGAGTCTCATTTGCAATGCAGCGTAGATATGCGAATTAACTTATATTAGAAAATGTGCACAGAGTAGTAAAATAAAATTTTCAACATTTGGTTTTCTAGAAGCTCTAATTGTCACAAATCAACTTTATAATAAAATAGTAAATTAAAACTGAATTTAATATTTAATGACATTTATAATTCAGCTGTCTCTCAGAGATAATGACCATTTCCCAATACTGTAAATTACTCACCGAATACTGTTATCAAACAGTCATAACTGCTTTTCCAAATATAATCAGATTCTTCAGACCTCTCTTACCGTTCATAGTTTATAATTACTTGTAATTATACATTTTAACTTCGTCATGTCACAAACATTTCCAATCTATTCCAATGTGTGTAATATGACTCTGTCTTTGAACTCCTTCCAGGACTATACCAAGCCCGACTGTAAACGTATCTACTAAAACAAGCATAGATATGGTTAGAGATAACTAACCAAACAAACTTCAGGAAGTATTTAAATCTATTTCAGTAACTGATATATCTATTCTGGCTGGAGATTTCAATACTCATGCTAGGCTCAGTTAGAACTAGCTGGGGAGAGGTTCTAGGACATTTTACAGAATTCTAAATTATTTCATCAAATATAAAACATGCCAAATTTTAAGAGTTTGAAATCGAAAAGATAAATAAGTCTAACTAAATTTTGGAATTGTCCACGTAACTTCAACGATTTCAGTATAGATTAGTTTTTATAAATAGGTAAGAAAATGACAGAGCACTATACAAATATCAGCTTTTCGTTTTCAAAACAGTTAAATACTCATATTAGGTTAAATTTCAAAAAGAATCTCTCCAAGTTGTATAACACAACGCTTTAAACATCTAAAGCAAAAGTCAACTCAACTATACTCATTCTTCAAATACTTAACTAAATTATCCCATATTAGTTGTATTGTCATAGAAAGTAAGTTAAACAAAATTGCAGTTGAAACTTTTCTAGAAATAAACATGTTTATAACAATTCAAATTAACAACTTTAACTTAAAAAAATCACCTTAGTTAGACCTACATATGTAACAGCATATTGAATATTCAAATATGGTTTAACATTACCAAATCCTTTACATCTTTTTCGTAATATATTATAAAGTGAAATATATATGGAATCAACTTAATAATCAAATCAATGGTTGCTCAGATAATTATGCTTAAGAGTCTGAAAAACCGACAGAATAAATTATATTTTATATATTTAGTTACTAGCCACAATATCAAAATCATTTTAGAAACTGCCGTTAAAAAGTGTTAGATCATTTATAAGAATTCCAAATTTCCACTTGAGTTTTCGAAATCACCACTCAGCAATCACCACAGCAAAAGAATTACTGTTCTACAAAGTTCCTGGACATTGACCATTTCAAGATATTGACCGGATATGATATTTGGGAAAGGGCATTCTCAACACTTAAACTTATTTCGGTTAGAGATCCTTTGAGTAGTGTCTCGGAACAACCACTGAACCTTCTCTACGCTTCTGACATCTCAGCAACAAAAGAACAAGTACTTGGACAATTTATCGATGACACCGTTACTACGGCAAAAGATATATCTCTGCGTAAGGCTGTATAAAAAGTACAAGTGGCAGTTGTAGCGACTGCTATGACTGCTATAGTGTGTGTTCGGACAAACAATCGCCCAGACGAACATTCCTACACAGTCAACAAGATCTACAAATCATGAAGTCAGTTAGACCTACAAGTTCTACGATTAATTACCAATGCTTATCGGTACGTAATTTATGCAGAGTTACAAGAGCTGCACAATGGCCAATAAATCAAATAGATCAATTTGCTCAAGATAAAATGTTATTCGTCAAGCATAAAATAAAATTACTAAATCACAGCAACGTGGAAGCAATACAATACTGTCAATTCTTACCAACAGAGAGGAAATTAGAAGTTTGAGGCAAACCAAACCACACGAATTTGTATAGTGTAAAGTGTTACTCTTAACTTTAGCTTAAGTAATAAACCTATAAACATATTTTAAAGGATTCTTTTCTAATTTGATACTCTATTGTAAAAAATCGGTACAATGTATTCCGTTCAAAATATTGTCCCCCGATAGTTGGTACTTTTTCCATCATTCAGATACGCATTCCATCTCGTAAGAGCGATGAATCGGCCCATTTTTTGGTATCTTCATCAGAAGTGAAGCACCAAACAGGTCGGAACAGGTTGTAATCAGAAGGAGCAAGACCTAGAGAATTGGTGGTGTGGAATTGGAATTGATTTACTTCATACAAATTCAGATTGTATTAACTCACTGAAAACAGTTTTCAATTTCAACAAAATGACACTGAAATGTGAAGCTTGTCAGCGAGATTTCAACATGAAGTTGGTTACAATGTACCTGATGCGAGTTAATACTTAGTAACACCATCTCTTATAACTAATTTAAAATTAATTTATAAGCCCAACAATAACAATAGTTTAATTTTAAATACATACTGATCGATATATCCGGTGCCTTGTATTTATTTTGCCTTGCTTGTGTATCCATGCATGTACAATAGAAAAGTAGTAATAGGTAAATTTCTAAATTAAGATGGTACTAAGCCCATCTAATGCAAAATAAAAAAAAGCTCATAAAGTATTCTATTACAAAGTATTAAAGTATATAAGCGATTATTAACTATTAAGAACTATTACAAAAACAAAAACTTTAACCAAGAAAACAATAAAGTAGATGAAATACGGACATAAAATTGGAATAAATTTAGGATACTATCGTTCGTTATCGTTGCATTCATACATTGAATATTCTACGGAAGCCGTATAAAGACGATTTTAATAGAAATTTAACGGAATATCTGACATATATCTAAGCATTCTCGTCGGACGTATTTTACCAACGATTTATGATCGAAATCTGCCACAGTCCAGATCTGTTTTATTGTTGTATAACATCGGGGTTTATTACCGATCCTATAATAAATCGCCAAAAATGCAATTCTGATTTTACAGCTTCGGGCGTAGCCGTTATAAAATGAAAAGAAAATACATACTTTGACTTTTGTCGGGCCGGCAATAAACCGAAAAAGCGAATGCCGGAATTGGAAATCTTAAAAATCCGACTGAAATGTTCGGGAAAAGGAAGTACTATTAACTGGAAGTCGAAAGGACGGATAAATGCTCAACGCCTTTCGTTTTCCTAGTAGTTGCGCCCAGATTACATCGAATATATCTCCTTGAGTATGGATGTTCTCTTTCTGTGTGGCGTGATTTAAGCTCCTTGCAGTTTTCTTACAACAATCTTACGGAATTAGTTCTAGTATAGATTTGTTCTCCGACGTTTAACTTTTAATTTATCAAAAAAAAAACGTAATAGTAAGTCTAGTAAAACGAGATTGATTATGTTTCTAATAGATTGCTTTAAAAGCTGACATATCTTATTCAAAAAATGTGTTTCAGGAAAGATCTTAGGAAATATATTTATCAGCAAAAGGGAAATATGCTACGTCTTACCAAATTTCTTAGATAAAGGTGAAAATGCATCCAGACGCCTGAAGATGTACATAATTTTAATGGATTTAATACTGTTAAATTTATTAGACCAACAAAATCGAATTACACTTATTATTATATTTATTATTACACTTAAAGTCAAGAAAAAATAGACATCGTTGTATTAGAGTGTTTTTAATGGATCAACGGCTAATGTTGGTCAAATCTTGTAAGTGTATATTTATCGCATGGCGTATCTTTTTTGAGGCGTTTTTACCAAATGTATGTATTTCATGGAAATTCCTTCCCACTGTTTATAGCAATTGTAAATCAATTGCTATTCTCTCAGGGTGGTGATGCATATCCGCCACGTTACGATGCAACCAGAGAAGATTGTAGGAAACATTCACGTTCGAGAGGTCGAAATTGAAAGATAATACGTTCTAAATAGTGGAATTTTAATTCACATCTAAGACTAACTGAAATCCTCAACTGTGAGCAGTCAAGGCAGTTAGTAGCGTTAGTTTTTGAATCGCTGTTGCCAATAAACAAATAAAAGGGCTCCACTAGGAAATTATCGAACAGTTTCTCCAATATAGATAGGAGACAGAGTTTGTTGTATTTGCCCACTAGGACACAAATTGTGTTTTAACCACAAAACCAGGATACGGAGATTTATAGCGACTCTCTAGAATACCCGTGAGCATCGTTCAGAGGTACTTACGCATTTTTTAAAATTAATCTCCTAAAACCTCAACAACCTGCCAGTGGACAATAAGTATTATTATATGATTTCAGTTATATAATATAATCATCCTAACATGTAGAAAATCAGTTCAGCAAGTGATCTGCTGTACATTTTTATTGTTATGGTCTAAAACCGGCGGTGGAAAGCAAGACGCATACCTAGTCGCGGAGACTTGTCCTGGAGTGAGGGGTTGGACGGGTTATGTGGGACTGCCTCTGGGCTTACCACTACACTAAAGTGAAACCACCTCACATTTGACCCCTGTGGATCGCTACTGCTATTGCATTAAATTTGGTTGAACTAAATTAATACTGTCGCATGGGGACGAAAGTTATGGCTGCAACGACGAATGAGGTCATTTCAACCTGGAAAACGGGGGAGGTTAGCAGTGATGCGGTGCTAAACCCCCAGCATGTCGACCAGCTCGCGAACAAGCGCGTTTTCAGAAGAACTTGAGCTGAGTTGTTGTTTGTGGAATGATTAAGATATGAAGTGCTTGATTTTTGGAGTGTCAGTTTCCCTATGAACTTGATTATTTCTGACAAAGATTCTCCTGAGGAGCTTATGTTGGAAAACTTGAAGCCGTTTCACCTGGTTGGGTGTAACAAACTTGAAGTAGACATTAGATCCGTAGAGGAGTACAGACCGCATTAACATCTTGTAAAATAAGCATTTCATGGAGATGGGAAGTCGGCTAGAAGGGCACATCAGAGAAGATAGTAGGTTTGCTATCCCCGAACCTTTCTGGATTTGGGAATGCCAACCGAATCGTCGGTCGAAGTGGAGACCTAGGTACGTGACGTTATCCAACCATGGAATTATTGAATCTGCTGTACAACTTATAATGTAAATCTTATTCTTGATACTATCTATATCTTAATCTAACTTATTTTAAAGTTTATCCTAACTTATACTAAAATTTTTTCTAGCTTATTCTAGAGATTATTATATCTCACTCTATGTGTCTATTAATTAGTTGGTATGGTAGTTTGCGTTCGAGTCTATGCACTACATTATCATCGCGCACATTTGACTGTTTGGCGAGTGCATTGGGATGCACTAATAGTCTTTCAGAGTACTTCGTACTAACACTCCGAATCACACTCGTTATGGGTTCGATGGGGATATCGCGCTGAATCAGTTTCTTGGACAAGTAATACGGGGCATCGGCAACGATTCGCAACAGTTTATTCTGGATTCTTACGCATGTACCTAATCCAAGTTACTATCACCTATCATTCCATGGCAAACTATTTTGCTGGTGAAAAATGGGTCTCAAGAAAAACGAATGAAAATATCTGTTTTTTTAATAATAGGGATTAATAATATTCTTTTAATCATAGGCTTACCTTACCTGAGATAGAATTACTTTAAAAATATTGGACGAAATAGCTCATATCTGACCGAAATCGGATAATCTTAAATATTTTGAATAAGGACTTTAATTTCATGGACTTCTGATTATTAGCCTAAATTTATGTGTTAAATTACCTCATTTTCTCGATTTACAAGTTTCTGGTCGTCATCAGATATTAATATCTAAATTTCCGACAAACAATGGTAATAAATTGCGGTTTTATTTATTTCAAAGGATTAAACAAATATTCCTCCCCCGAGTGCAGTCGCAATATTTTCTTTTATCAACCCAAACGTACAGATGTACAGAATTATACTAATTGTTATCAATTATTCCATCATTCGATTTTAGAAACTCAGTGTTGCAAAAGTAGAATAGGAATTTATTGCGTATTAATCAAAAGATGTTTCCTTTTAATATAAAAGCCATTTTTTGTACAAAATAAAAACTCATAGTATTACGAAAATATGATTAAATTCTCAATTTATATTTGGCATAATGACAATTATTAACACTGGTTTCGAGATTACATATACCGTGCTAAGTTCTTCCCCTTTGCGTAGCTCTAAATAATGTATGCTGACTTGGAGTCTCATTTGCGATGCAGCGTAGACATGCTAATTAACTTATATTAGAGAATGTGTACAGAGTAGTAAAATAAAATTTTCAACATTTGGTTTTCTAGAAGCTCTAATTGTCACAAATCAACTTTATAATAAAATAGTAAATTAAAACTGAATTTAATATTTAATGACATTTATAATTCAGCTGTCTCTCAGAGATAATGACCATTTCCCAATACTGTAAATTACTCACCGAATACTAATACTAATATACTAATATTCTTTCAGAGTACTTCGTACTAACACTCCGAATCACACTCGTTATGGATTCGATGGGGATATCGCGCTGAATCAGTTAATTGGACAAGTAATACGGGGCATCGGCAACGATTCGCAACAGTTTATTCTGGATTCTTACGCATGTACCTAATCCAAGTTACTATCACCTATCATTCCATGGCAAACTATTTTGCTGGTGAAAAATGGGTCTCAAGAAAAACGAATGAAAATGTCTCAGTTTGTTTTAATAATAGGGATTAATAATATTCTTTTAATCATAGGCTTACGCAATTTATTACCATTGCGGTTTCATTTATTTCAAACGATTAAACAAATATTCCTCCCCGGAATACAGTCGCAATGTTTTCTTTTATCAACCCAAATGTACAAATGCACTCTGAATGTACATACACATGTACAATTTTGCAGAACTTTAAATGCTCTAAAATACAATTATTTACGGCAAACTCGCGTATTTGTATTTTCTCGTTTACGTGTTAGTTATTAGCTAAATCTTAACTAAAATTATCAAAATGTTAGTCCATGTTGCTCAAATGACAAGCCATTATTCCCAGAATCAACGTATAATCAAAGAAAAATTCG
Source organism: Rhynchophorus ferrugineus (assembly GCF_030347505.1). Taxonomy (NCBI): domain Eukaryota; kingdom Metazoa; phylum Arthropoda; class Insecta; order Coleoptera; family Curculionidae; genus Rhynchophorus; species Rhynchophorus ferrugineus. The sequence continues at coordinate 53,510,159 of NW_027472580.1, forward strand.
AGTTGAAATTAGTTGAAAAAGTTGAAAATTATTGTTTGTGAATTTTATAAGCATTTCGCATTCTGGTACAATCGACGTTACGAGGAGCTGTCTGCTAGAAATGTGAAGATAGCTGGGTAAGTTATTTATGCCAGACATTTAATTTTAAGTAAAAGATCTAAAAAAATTGAAGAGAGATCAAGAGAAAACTGAACAAAAAACAGGTCTCATTTAAAGTGTAAAAAGGGTAGTGTTAACTCGGCGGGTTATAGTACGAACCGTCCTAACATTATAATATGTGAAAATTGTATACAATTACATAACATACAAAATATAAATAAAAAAGGACAAAACACAATCGTCGCGCATAAGTGAACAAACTGGATAGGAGACAGACTGATTTTAAAACAGCCTGTATATCAGTCTGTTTTAACCTTAGTCTGCTTTACTACCGCAGAAACTAACAATACAAAATAATACTAATTGTTTTTCCAGATGCCTCAATTTATTACGATCCCAAATTATTCATACCTGCTACTTACTACTGCTACCAGTAATATATATATAATAAGGTATATAAAATTATTCTGTTAAAGCGACTAAATCCAACTATAGAAAGAAAAAAATCTAATACCATCAGCATTCGAAGAAGTTTAAGTGTAGCTCAAGCTCTCAAGCCTTGAGAACTTAACACCGTTAATTCCGATAGAGCCTTGACAGTTGATCAAAAAGAGGAATATTGAAGATTACAGAAGTTGAACAATATCTTTCACATGACAGCAACAGCTCCAAGAACAGAAAATATTGCGTTTTTTCGCACACAGTTATTGAAGATGACAAGTGTATTCACTATGACAATCCGAAGCGTGAAAGTCGCACAGTATTAAAAAACTGTAACTGTAAAACCGGACAAAATGATTACAGGAGTACAATATCCAACTCCACATATGTGTTTGAGTTAAAAATTTAATATACTATATTACAGGCAAAATATGAAAGTCATTTTGTTACTTAAAAATGTCTGTCGACGTGTGGTTCAAAAGGTGCAAACTTAATATGGAAAGGCTAAAATTGAATATACGGCGTGTTCCGGTTAGTAGAACCCGAATAATGATTCTAGGTTATAGATAGTGGTAGACAATGACATTAAATCTGTACTCTTGATAATAATACATATAATACTATAAATACAATGAATAAAATGTAAACAATATAATCCACCCGGCGTATCTCATCTTAGTAGAGTTAAGTTTGTTTGCAAACAATACTTCCTAGTAAATTAAATTTCTTCAGAATGTTAATTTGTATCACTATCAAATTAAATTTGTCCCTTATAATTTTATTTTTAATTTCCCCTACAATAGTAATTAGGAATACATCACATAAACCAAGCATCAATTTTCTATACCTAATTTTCCATGCCAAGTATCAGTAATATGCAAATATTTGTAGGAGAGTTATTTCAGAATCGTGCCTATAAAACGTTAGTTATAAATCAAACCAATAAATCAATTTAATCAGAACAGGCATTAAATCGCATTTAACTAAATTTCAAGTATTATCTTCTCTAAATTGGATTTTCCTATCTATCCTATTTCTAATATGTTTTGCATTATTCCATTTAAAATATTTTTCCGGTAAAATATGATAGGTGCCCTCGCAAATTGTTGATGAATGGTTACAATGAAGTTTACATACCAAACCAGTAAATTATTTAATTTATGTCTAGCAACTCGACATTATAATTGGTTTGATTATGTTACTCGCTTATGACTAATTGGTGCTTTATTTATCATTATTTTAAATTGAAGGTATATTATTTTCAAGTGATTTAGTAATTGCTAGATAACTATTTGTGTAACTGAAATGATATTTAACGGAAAACAGCCGTGCTTTAAAATTATATAAAAATGATAAAAGTGTATGACCGATCATTAAAAAAAAATAACGTCCTTCTATAAGCATAATAAAGAATAATTTGGGATATTGATATATGTAATGTGTCTCGGCTACGATGATCTTGAAAGGACAATTACAAAACTATCTTTCTATCAAGAGGTCCTTAGAAGTTTAAATAGCCACAAATGCAACTGTTTCTGAAACTTTTTCGCATCTCTATGGCAACATAGCGTTGGTGTGTGGAATGAACGATGCTTGCTCGTATACCTGCCAATCCATGCTACACCAATCTGAAGAAATGGTAATCGGAAGGCGCTGTCTGATAGTACACCAGGTATGGCAGAATTTGTCATTCGAGCTGTAACAGTGTATTCTTCACTCTTGCAACGGAGACTCTTGCAGGGTTATCATACAAGAGGACGACTTTGCATCTATTTCTCGCTATTATTGTTTTTTTATACAACAATACAATCACTCAATGTAATGAAGTGAGATCGATAGATTTCTGCAATAACAAATTAATATCGATTTAGCAGGTATGCCACACCTTGGTGATCCCACTATATGTACGGTGTTCTTTGGTGTTCATGGCTCTCCTGGACTAACCCATAAATTTTTACATGCGGACCTCTCACATAAAAATTCACTTTAACTCGTCCGTTTTGCCTGGCAAGCTATGAAACCACGATGTTGAAATACTTCCAAATAGCATTTACTTAAATTCATGTGGTAATATTTTCCTCCCCTCTTCGACTTCTCCCTTCGAACGTCAACATCTGGAATCCTAATTCATCAACCGATAGTCTGAGAGCCATTTAAAATATTGAACTCGATTTTGATCAAATAAATTTCGCAATTCATTGTTATGAAACTTTGTTGGAAAGAATAACCTAAAGTTCTTTGCCATTTTCATCAAAATCACATTCTTGAAACGAAAACTGCCGGTTAGGAAATGACGGAGCAGCGTCATCATTACTTTCTAAAAAATATTTGATGAACTTCTGCAGCAGACTTCTTCAAATTAAACAATAATATTAATTAATGTCGAAAAAGCTATTTTGAGCACTCCATGGTTACTGTCTGCATACATTAAAGAGCTAAAGGGCACTAAATAGAAAATTGTAACTTTTTATGAAGAAATCTAAAAACAATAAAATCACGTTTTTAGATATTGACCAACAAAATAATGTTGCATTGTCTCATTTTAGTTTTTTGAGTTTGAATCATAATATTCTTCAACTCCGTCTTTATCTAGTGAATTATATAATTTTTCTCACCACATTTTCTATAATTTTATTATCGGACAAATTACTGACAGCAATACCTTAATGAATTAATTGATGTTAAAATTAAGGCATGTTTCGCAATCCGCAATCCGTTTATAACACTTGACGATATTTTAGCCGCTATATCACTGGTATATTGTTAATTTCTTCATCATAGTTGTCGTTAGTTATTCAGTATTTGAATTTGAGTTCGCGGAACAATAGCTGCAATAGCCGGCTTAATTGGCACAGTGGTAAAGGGCACAGGACGGTCCACCTGCTGTAGCGGTAGTCGCGGGTTCGAATTATGCTGGGACATGGTCGTAAATTTATGTTTGTGATGGTTAAAAACTTGTGATTATCCTAGGCAATATTATACAATCCGACAAGGAAAATGACCCCAGTCACGCCAGTAACCAAGCTAGTTAAGACCGGATGTCTTCTGGGATAATTTCTAAGTTAGTCACTCGCATTCGGTTAGCTTAGTACCGAGGACCGTGATTAAGAACCCATGTTAAACAGTAGGTCCAGTCCAAATAAACTCTCTTTGGTAAAAAAGAGACTTTAAAATATATATAAAAAAAATAGCTGCAATAATTTAACCTGAATTGAAATAATTTAATATATTACGAATGATCTTGAAATGTAAAAAATTCAAATAAATAATATACTAAATATCTACTTTTATATTATTTTAATGTCTCCAACTAATATTTATTTCGGTTGGCTCTTCAAAGTTTTAGTCGGTGAAAGTAAGGGCCACGGAATCAAATGCGATGATGCTTGATGCAAACTATACATATTTCTATTCAGAGATCCTATTATAAGTTCAGCCTATACTGACTAAAAAGTAGACACAAATTACAATGGTTTAGATATGTCTGTCGAAAGATAAACGAATTTCTCACAGACTTTTGTAGCGAAATCGATCTTTTGGGTTGAAGCAATGAATAGCTCCGAAAAAGAAGTGAATCAAAATCATAGAAAGCGATCTGGAAAATAGGCGATTAACATTATTCAAAGTCATAATAGTTACAGCTGACAGTCAGGCGTTGCGAGATTTAATGAAAATTATCCGCCATGTGACACCGTAGCTGCCTATTGACTGAAAAGCAGACACTATTCGTGAGTGCGAGCTATGAATTGATAATGATGATAATGTGTGACTTGATTTAATATATATAATATTCTAGAACATTTGATTTTAACCAATCTGTAAAATCACCTTTACGCGTAACTAGGATCATCATCATAAGTTATCCTAGATTTCCCTGTAAAATATGGAAACATGCACTAAATCTCAACAACATGGAATTAATACAACTACCAAGCCACGGGAATTTAACATATATAATGTATAAAATTTTTAATGTTAATTTTAGCATAAGTTAGTCCAATTTTTATTTAGGAAACACATAATTGTGTATTTATCTCACACTTGTGCTGCTTGAGAATTGATTGAAATATAAAGGGAAAGTAGTAAAAAATTATTGTATTATTGAGATTGTATTAAGCTTTTATAATAAAGGATTTTATATTGAAAACATAATTATATTTTTATTGATAATACCGATAAGAATGAAAAATCCTTTCTTAGAAATTTCTTTAAAATTAAATTTGAATATGGTATTTACTTTTTACAATATTAAAATAAAATTTATTCATTACCACTTAAAATTACTGGAAATTAATATTTACATTAAAAATTACTTTATTATTTTAATTTTTTTCTGTTAAACCGAAACCTAAATTGTAAAACGTTCTTTAAACGAATAATATATCTTATACTTCATCGATTAGTCGCTATCCCGGATCTTTATTGTAAATTGGTTTTATTATGGACGTGATCGGGATGCAGCCTGATTTAAGCTTATGTTCCAGTTTAACCCCCGCTGTTGTAGTCTAACACACTAATAATCTATCTGCTAATATATAACTTTCAGTTTTGATGTATTAACTAAAAAACTGAACTATTATATTTAAAAACTAATTACATTATTAGACATTAATTATATGTATATATATACATATATATATATATATATATATATATATATATATATATATATATGTAAATATATATATATATATATATATATATATATATATATATGTAAATATATATATATATATATATATATATATATATATATATATATAATATGACTAATTAATATAATATATCGACGGTATTTTATAACTCCTTCAACATAAAAAACATCACTAGAGAATTCTGTCAAACAAAGTTGATATATTTAAGCTGAACATTGAAAGACAAATAGCCCCACCAAAATAAATTAAAGGATGTACATGGTGGGCTACATTTTGCAAAATTCCTGCAAACTTAGGGATAGGTTTTAAAAATAAAAACAACATTAAAATAGTTCTCAGATGGAAAACAGCAATTTCAATTTAGGAAAATATATTTTTAATATTGGTGCAGATATCATTATTAGTACTGACACATATTTATTAATGGAGCACATTCATCATATTCTTAACACTGTCAACGATGTCCATCAGCTGTAATTGGTATCAATGGTATAATTAGATGTAAAAGAATGTAATAAATGCTAACATTATTTTAATGTAATTTTAGAAACAACATAATTTGTTATAAGAAACAATCTCTGAAATGTTATATATCAGCACGATAACGCTCTGTCACATATCACACCTTAAAACAGATTGAAGTCAAAGCTAAAGATTTTATTCAATAAAAAAATCCTTAGCTTTCAAAATAGTTTTAAAAGTTCAAAAAAAGATAAAAATAATATATTCTTTAGAGATAGTAAAAGAGCTTTAATAAACAAAACAGTGTCATCTAGCATATTACTATTGTAATATCAGTATAAATAAAGTCAATTGTAGAATTTGGCGAGACAATGAACTCTAAAGATACTGAACGGATAATAGCTCATAGTTGTAATACTTAGCGTTCTAGGAAGAGATTTTCAATAAAAGTTTGTAAATAAATGTTAATTTGAATATACACGTATACTAAACTGCAAACAACGGTAATAAAAATTGATTAATTCTTGAATTAGAATGATATATGAAGCTATAGCGCCGATTTTATGTTTGGCACAAACATATATAAATATAAGCAAATGCACTGTGATGTGAAAAATATCAATTTTAGTATATTGCATACATGTAATTACATCGACATAATATTTTGTTTATTTATCCAATAGCCATGCCATTTTGTTTGTGAAAAAATGGGTAAAATATTGTTGGATGTATTTGATTGTGCAATTTGTCGGCTTTATTCGAGAAAATTGTTATTGCCAATAACTGTGAAAATAAATAAATGCTAATAGAGCAGAAACAAATGCTAAACATAAAATTATAGATAGAACTATACGTATTGCACAAATAGATATCTAGTCACGCAAACAATATAACGGCCAAAATATACTATTAAATTAATTTCTCATAAGTGCAAATTTAAAACCGCCGATCTATCCAATTTTTGATCTTCAAAAGATTGAAAGTGCTCTTGATCCTGACTGAGTCCCATTGGACGGAATATATGATAATTTGAAGACAAAATACCTCCAATATACCGAGAGTAGAGGAAGATATCTCATATTAGTAGATGTTTTGTTTTTACTCTCATTTTAATACATTTTCGTTTAAAGATTCAACCATTGGGGCTGCATGTAAAGGGACATTGTTATATAAAAGCACGATTTTCTCATGCTTTTCTTGATGACTGGCTTAAATTTACATCGTCTCGATAATCGATAATCGTCTCCGAGTTAGTCCCACCATATACACAACAAACGCGCGATGAATATTTGGCTTCATCATAGAAGTAGAAACGATCACCTTTTCCTCTCCTTTTATTCCACCTCTCTAAAATAATTTATTCCGAGATGATCTTTGTCCCTTACTGTGAAATAATGTTTCGAATATCTAGAATTTTTTGCATTTAAAAGTCTAAAGCAACACTTTCCACAAAGGGCATTGGTTGGATTCAAAGCTAGCCATATTTACTAACTTAGATTCACTCACTCACACATTCACTACACTCACTTGTACCACAATTTGTATAATTCGCAAATGTAATGATAAGCAATTGTAGACAAACTTGTTGACATATATAAAGTCCGTTCGTCGCTTTTCTGCTACCACCATAATTTTTCAAACATTCCATTTCTCACAATTCAGAATTCTATTTCATGTTTGTAAAATAAATAACTGTAACTATAGCACAAATATCAAGTATTAATCGAGAAGTTATAGGCACGTAATTAAAATAGATTGGAAGTAACTGAAAAGTTTGGCAATAACAGAAATAATGTATATATTAATTGACAGAAGGCATAGCTAAATGACATTTCAACATCACTAATATATAAGCCGTTATCACATTAAATTATGAAAGCTGATAACTTTGAAACTTGTAAGAAAGAAAACAACAAATCATTAACATTATTACTAAAAAAAAGTTGTCTTTAAAACCATTTTTAAAATATAGTAAAAATGTCAACAGCCTGGACGTTTAGATATACAAAAATATAAATAAAATAATTTTCTTACAGGATAATGCTTTGCTATATGTTACTATATCGATTAAAACACAACAGAAGTTCACTATCGCTTGTCTTATCCATCAAATATCTATCCATCCATCAACCACTTGATTAGATTAATAGAACATTAGAAGTAGTCTATTAATCATGTGTTTTTATTTTTACCACCTCAGACTAACCTAGAAAAGGTGTAACCTTAAGACTAAGGATTAGCGAGAGTTTTTTTTAACACTATTGGTTTAGAGAACACGTGTTCCACAAAAAAAAGTCGTATAGCTCACTGTGGTCCCTATCCCGTTGTGATATTTCATGTTTCTTTCGGAACACTTACCATGATGCCGGTGTAAAATTTAGTGAAAAATAAAGGTATAACATATTTCGAAATTTCATCAATCAATAGTTATTCATAGAAGTTTGATTTTATAATAAGTGAAGTTCAGTTTTCAATTCAATTCCTTAAGCAGTCCTAAAATATTATTAGTTCTAGTCATATTGTGATTAACTGTGTTTCAAAGAGAAAAAATAACCTTAACCAAATGTAGTTCTTAAAAAATGTTAAATATAACCAAACTAAATTTTGACCCTGGTGTTGGAGCCCTGTTTTTTCAGGTTAAGAAATGTTTATAGATTTGTTATTGTACTGTTCATATTTTGATTATAAATGGTAGGCAGTAATGAACAGTATCATGGATTTGTGAATATTGTCAAAAAAACTATTACGACACGTAATAGCCAAGGATATTCCATCCAGGTGCATATCAATTCAATTTTAATTTTAATTTTGCAAATTGAATTCAATTCTATACCGATTTTTTATATTTTAGGCATAGGCATAAAGTAAAAATACAAATAATTTGACTGTATGTCTTTATCTAAGTATAACTATTCAGAATCTACAGTATTAAAATCGAACAAGAAACATTGAAGTTTGGCTCATTTGAAGAATTTTAAGATCGGGGTTTTTTCTATTTTGATAAAAACATTACTACTTCTAGATTTGAGCGTAATCGAACAGAACTTTTTAAAAGCTTATCAAAGAGTGAGAGGTGAATGTTATTAAAATCAGAAATAAATAGCTGCTAAAATTCAAATAGATGCTATATTAGATTAGACTTTAGTTTCTGAGTACTTACCCTACCTTAAATAAAGAAGATTCTATGTTAATCATAATAAGTGAAGGACAATACGAAATACTAAAAGAATATAACCTTGAATTTATACGTAAAAATTAGCGTTTGGAACTATCGACCGGAAACAGTTGATAGTCAATAAACTAGCGACTGAAAATAGTAACTACTATTTTCAGTTAAATGCATGGTCCGGCTGTTTTCTTTATCATATATATTTATTATATTATATTTTCCAATGGTAATATAAGCGAGACGGAGATGAATAAATTCCTTCACAAACTAACTTAAACCGATAACAACCATAAATACTATGCAAAAATTAAACATATACCTAATCATAAAAAATAACAAAACAAAACCTGAAAACTAAAGATGTACAATAACTATAAATACCATATAAAAATCATATAAAAAATATCTTAGAAATCATAATCATAGAAAAAAACTAATCCATAACAAAATTAAAAATAATCTGAATGAAATGATATAAATGCTTTATTTATTATTGAACGGAAATATTTTTTAACAAAAATTGAGAGAGTAATTGAATTATTACCTATTATTGTCATAAGAACAGTTAAAAGTATTTTAGTATTTATCATTCACAATGTTAATCTTTTTACCCTATTACATTAACAATCTCGAAAAATATCGTTCCAAAATGCTGCTACATTAATATACAATATATTGCTATTTACAAGCAAACTACCAAAAAAATCATAAAACTATATATATTACATATAAATCTAAGTAAGCATAAATTGGGTAAATTTTTGTCAAGGCCGCGGCCAGGACGACAGAGCCAGAATGTTAAAAATCAGTCGAATGAAGCTAGTAAAACCAAAAATACTAACTTAATGTACGACTGAAACAGTCACTAGTTTTTTTTAGTTTACTACTAAAAAGTAGTAAAATCAGTCGAACCAAAAATAGCGACTGAAACAACTGCATTAATTGCCTTCACTAAATGAATTGAGAGGGGTTTCCATGCTGTTTTTGCGTATAAAAAAAATCAGGAAACAGGCAAGTTATTCTTAGTGCCAGATATATTATTGAGTAATTTTAAAGATATATAGATATTTACAATTTTATATATTCATAAATGAACTATATCTGTTACCTTATATATTGTTTAATTTTCTCTTTTTCTTTTTAAAATTAAATATTTATTACATCATACATTCGATATGCTAATTATATTTAATTATTACTAATTAATTTATTACTGCTGTTCTGTTGTACTTGCATTAACACACAAGCAAGGCGAGTTACGGGACTTCAATATGTATTTCCCAAATTAAAATTAAATATGTTTACATAAGGCCAAATAATATGGACATAATATATAATCTTGAAGTAATAGACACTAAAGTTGGCTAAATTTGAACTTGAGTTTTAAGTGAAATTTTAGGTTAATTTGTGAATTCCAGAATATATATTATACTATTCAAGTATACGAATAATTTACAAGAACTATAAACTAATATAACTATGCTAATATAACTACACTAACTATACTAATATAACTATATAAACTATAAATTTATTTTATAATTCTAGTGTTTATCTAATGGTAAAAAATTACATATTGTTTTACATTCTCGTTTTTATTTTGGCTATAAAAGATTCTTTATATTACATACTATAGTGGACTAGGGTTAGTGTTAGGTTAACTTATGATTTCAAGATAATTTATGCTATTTAACAGCTTCTTGCGTTATTAGTAACCTTCAAAAAAAGAGCTGTTAAAATTTCATAACTTTCGACTCATGACACTACTTAGGTTATTTTCAAAACTATGGATACAAAAACAATATCGTGCTTTAATTTTACACTGCTTTCATGGGAAAATATACAGTTCAAGCCAAGTAATGGCGTGAAAAGTTTTATAATCATTCTGCTTCATCAGAAAAAAAACAGTAAAACGTTGATTTGCTGACTTCAAACATGGTCGCAGAGACACCGACGACGCAGAACGCAGTGGACGTCCTAATGAGGTGGTAACACCAGAAAACATTTAAAAAATCCACAAAATCGTTTTGAATTTTTGAATAGTGAAGTTGCGTGAGTACGTTAACATCGTAAAGATATCAAAAGAACGTGTTGTTTTTATATTTCATGATCATTTGACTATGAAAAAGCTCCGTTCAAAGTGGGTGCCGCGTTTGCTCACTGTTGACCAAAAACAAGAAACATAACAAACTAGAAATTTTTGACAACCTGGATATGTGACAAGTAATGAAACATGGATCCATCACTTCACTCCGGATTCAAAACGATCGTAATCTAAGTGGACACCAACTAGTGACAGGCCTACCTTGAGGCAAAAGATAAATCGGTCTACAAGAGTGGTATTGAAATGTTTAACAAAAAAAGTTTGAATCAGTTTTGAACAAAATATCGCGTTTTCTTTGTTACGCCCGATACTTTTCAGGCCATGTGTTATATAATATTCTTCAGATATTTGTATTATTTAAAACAAGTGACAGCGTTACAAACCCAAACACTTGTGCGCATGGGGATTTTCCAGACAGTTATATTTACAGCCATGTAAAGGACAGCATAGGACGACCGTCCTGTGATCTCGTCTAATATGCCAATCAAGTCCAATAGTACCCAAACCATATCAAATGGTACATTCGATTTTACAAAGTTATCCTGAAATAAAAAGATGAGGGCCAAAAGTTATAGAAGGTATAAAAATAAATGTATAAAGGCGATAAAATAAAACTCAAGGTATAGGATTTTTATATGTTAATAATACTAATTGGGTCTAAATGACTAAATTAAAAAGTTGTCGATATTTTATTAGCGTTATTTATATAAAAATAACACACGTGGTAGGCTCATTTATAACACCTATAATATATCATTCAATTTCGCTCAGGTTAATATTGAAATTGGGAATTCTCAAAGAAGAAACTCCCGACCGGTGACTCCTTTACGATCTGATTTTATTATCCATTTTTCAAGATAGTGTCAGCTGTGTAATGGATGTAAAATTTTATCGTTCGTCCCATTACTTGATGCCGCAAAAACTTAAACGACACTCGGAAAAAGTTTACATCAACTTTACTGCCACAAAACTGAGTAACAAACCTTGAATATGTGACTCGTCATTAGAGCAAACAGCTCACATTTTAATTAATTTTTGGTCGATTGTTTTAAACGTTTATAACAACTCATTTCTACTTTAACGTTCAACAAATTTACCATATTGTTACTTTTTCGTTTTTGTTCAAATTGACAGGCATCTCTTAGAGAGCTTAACCAATAATTTTGCTAAAGTTTTGAATTTCAAAAAGCTATGAACGCAGTAGTTACCACATTTGTTAATAATGGAACTAATGCATATTCGTACACTATTTCAAACAGTGTTTATTACAGGCTATTACCGTTTTTTAAATTAATTCCATCTTACATTATTATATTGCTTAGTACAATCTTAATTCATAAATTAATTTATTACTACTGTTCTGTTGTTCTTGCATTAATATACAAACAAGGCGTGTACGGGATTAATACATCAGTATATATTTCCCAAATTAGAATAAAACTAATCTACTTAAGCTAAAGTTAAAAATACTTATATACTAAACAAGTTCGTGAAGTTTGGTTCGCTTCAATCTTCTGATATCCTGCATGTTGTCCAGTAGCTGTATTGCTTTCACGTTGCTCTGATTTAACAACCTTATTTCATGTTTTAGGTAGTTGAAGTTACGTAGTTTGCAAACTAATATTAACAGTAACAGCTTACACTATACAAATTCATGTGGTTTGGTTCGGTCAAATCATCTGATTTCATGCGTGCTTTACAGTAGGTGAATTGCTTCTTCGTAAATCTATTTGATTTCAAGATCATCGTGCAGTTTATCGTCAGTTACCTAGCGATAATCATTGACCATTATTCGTAAAACTTTGTTTCAGCAGCGTTGAATTTTAATTATAGGCCAAGTTCAGAGTATCCTCAGACTAATCAATATAGTTGCCTTATTTTGAGTCTAATTTTCTCTGCTTCTTGTCTCACATGATTGAATTTAAATGAAAAGCTAATAAATCGCTGATTTTTGTATAAGGCCAAAAAGCCAACCAAAAATATATTAGCATTTGTAATTAAAAACAAAACATTTGTCGATGAATTATTTTCAAATTGGAAACCAATAACCCAAAATATATTTATAAACTTTTCAGCCAATACAAATTCGTAAAAAAACGGCTTTATCGAAAAAAGCCAGTTTTCTCGAAGATACAAAACTCAAAACTTTATCTCGGCTACTTTGACAGGAACAAAGTAAGATAAGAAGAAGGGTAAAGAAGTGTTATAATTACGGAAATTGAAATTGGCGGTTTTTCTGTGGTATATATCTTATGAAGGAAACAATAATTTTTAAGCACTTAGCTTATTTAAAATTAGAATTATTTAAAACTCAAATATTGAGTACCAGTTCAAGCAATTAAATATATAAGTTAAATGATAAGTTAATAATATAACAATATTATTAACTTATCAACATCATCTTAATCTCTAAGTAAGTAGTAGTATTAGATGCTTCTATATTTTATATTCGTTTGATAATTTTTTACAACTTTTACCCATATCTAAAAAATTACTCTCACCCCGTGCTCTATCATTGATTCATTCCCACACTTCCTCCTTCCTTCTATTATTACGTATAGACAATTTCTTAAAGTTAGGGTCCAACAGAAAAATTAATAGCAGCTTGTAGAATTTAGAAAGTTTATCTAAAAATCTCAATATTTAACTAGATTGTAATGGATCAACATAACTTGAAATAGTCGGTTTGGTGCAGTTGTGAAGGTCCTGCTGAGGCATCGTCGTAAGTTGATTGTCCTTAAGGCAAGAGTGCAATCAGACAAGGAAAATGATTCCAGTCCGTCCAGATCGAATATCTTCTGGGATAATACCCAAATCAGTCGGCAGATTTAATGCTGAGGACCGTAGTTCGAAGCCTACTTTAAGCAGTAGGTACAGTCCATATAAAACCCAGCTGGTAAAAAGGAAACTCTAGAATACAATAAAAAAACTTGACTAAGCAAATATTTCAGCATAATTAATCCATAACATGAATCAATATCATCTACTATTGTAACAATCTAACCACTTTCTCACCCACTATATTTCTGACATTCTTTACCAAGTTTCACGGCGCCACGGCTATGGTCGCAGCTCTCTTATTTATGATATTAATCAGTATCTTTTTTAGACTGTTCAATGACACTAAAGTATATGAGGAAGTAATTTATTCTTCATCTGACAAACATGTTCAAACTTCTTCTCTGAATCTATATTGACCCTAATAAGTCGAATAAGCTTTCAAAAAAATCTAATTATATTCCTTTATATTGTACAGTTCCTTCTTTCACGAAACTATCTTAACGAAGCGAAATCTCATGTAGCTTTTTCGATTCGGTTTATTGTTTCAACCGTGTATGACATTTTTCCCTCCTGACACCAACCTCTATATTTTCTCTTCGTCTTGAATTCCCACAAGATTTACAATTGAAGGTGAATAGTTTTCAGACTTTTTTAATACTTTGGTCTATTGGTCATCTATTCTTAAGCAATAAGAGTATACAATGTAGACCATACTATATCAGGAGACTGCATATCGTTGCATACAGCACTACCATCAATGAAAATTAGGCTGGTGAAAATATTTAAACGAATTCAAACCGGGAACTTTTCAGCCTATGTGATAATTAGAAATATATTTGTTAAACATCTGTTACCAAGGCTGGTCCTTTATTGATCTAAACGAATTTATATGATATTAATATATTTAATGGTTCGAATATATTTCCGCTTCGGAAAATAAAATGATTCGATTTTAGTAGATGCTCGTGAGTTTCTTTCGAGCTGGACTATGAAAATGTCTTTTTTTATGAACGCAACATTCCGCCTCTAAAAAAGATATCATAAAGAAATAAATTATGGAACTGTTTCCGTCGGAATAATGTTCTTTTACTGTTATTCGATTCAGTTAAAACTGAAAATCGACATAAAACTAGTAGAAAAACATCAAAAAGGTATAAAACGTAAGAATATACATTAATGCTAGAAAACGGTCAAGGCCCAAATGAGGATCATTATTATTTAATTATGTAGTTATTTAACTTTTTCCTACAATTAAAATTGTTCGAAATTCGTTGTACAACTGTTACGAAAAGTTTACTGTGTTAAGTTTACACGATAAAATATCATTAGATATACTTTCCAAAACTATAAAACATGACGATTTTTAATATATAATCATAATCACATTATTAGAAATACTATAAGAATTACTCCTTGTTCATTTGTTTAGTGAAACGTAAAATGCATTTGTATGCATTCTACATTAGCTCCATAATTTTACATCCTTAATTATCTGATTTGTCATTTTGGCTAAATAACTTCAATATCAACGTTTGAAATCTGTCACTTTCGGTATATAAATTTGTTTATTGCTAAATTTTTGTGCATCTAACAATTCTTGGTAAATTATTATATTTTGAAAAGAATTCGGCAAATTATAACAGAACAGACAGTACAGGTCATAATGATCTGGTAATAGTTATGTGTAAGAAGTAACGAAAATAATAACCACCAAATTTTATTTCAAAATAAAAATTTTAAAAGATCGTTAGAAATTGGGGCAAACTATAATAGATGTAACTTAATGTTATCAGCAACAATAACTACTATAAAAGAATTAGAACTTGCCAACAAACTTAAAAAATTAACAATTTTTAGGCCATCAAACTACTAATAGAATTACTGTAATGACATTTACATTTACGGTCATGATATATACATGGCATTTTTTATGTTATATTAAAATTTATCAGCTCATTAAAAACTAAAAATATAGATAAATGAACATGCACTTTTTAGAATTACAATCTGGTCGATACAATTAAAATAATATAGCAGATTAGGATTACCAGTAGGTAATATGTTCAAAGTTACTCATAATATGTACTGGTGAAAGCACGAATTACAGAAACAGTAGTCATTATGAGAAAATCAGAGTTTAACATTAATGCTTGATGGAAACTTGGTCCGGGAGTTGTATATATATAAGTGGTAGTGAACATTGATAACTAACCATTTTTATTGACAGCTATTGATCCGGCACACTTCGTACTGCCTCAATCGATAAATAAAAGACCTAATAATCCGTAATTAATAAAACAAACGCTCGGTATGAATAAATTGCTATTATTATTTTCGATTAATTACACATGATATTTCATACTTAAAAAGTTTATTGTTTTCCTGAAACACTGGCTATTTATAAGGGTTCAATTAGATATTTATAGTCACATACAGTTATGATACAGTTTTTTAAACAATTTAAAGCTTTCTGATAAACTATAGTTTTTGTTTTGTTTTCTGGTGCGTAAATAAATAAAGATGACGGTTTTCCGACGCGCGAACACGCGACCTATTGGTACCTTATGAACATAAGCGAAACAGGGAAACTTCAAGTTGATTCCGAAAACGTCCAACGACTGGCTTTGAGATTTTTTTTGTGGTTATCGCAAACGCCAGAAGTACTGGAAATTGTAAACGTTTAAAATCGAATGGTAAATCCGTTGGAATAATCGTTATACACGGGATCAAGACATCCTCTCCTTTGTATTTTGCCTTTATTTGTTGCCTCAATGACGTTATTCGTCATCTTTTTCACAGCCAGTCTTATTCTATTGCACAATCGAGGTTGATTAATGTTACGCAGTACGATGATAACTGATCCTGCTTTTAACTTCAAATTGTGAGGTAGTAATCCAGACAATTCCAGTGAATTTAAAAACTGCGTGGGATAGTTGACTACGTCGTCCTGGTTCATAGCGGTTTCGACTGATTTGAAGTAAACCAACTGTCCTGGAAGAAAATTCTGAATGGTTGCATTGAGATCCACGACAATCTCGAATAATCGACTTTTCTCCTCCTGGCTATTTCTAAATGAATTGCCAAATGGACTACTGTAGGGTGTCTTTCATGGATCGCAAATGAAGAGATACGTCAAATTGCTTCGTTACTATTTACATAGCGACCCATCTGGTACTGTGATATAACGCCATTTGCATTGGTTACAGCGAAGACAGCCATACCGCTACCTTTGTTAACATATTTACATATGTACTTTATCGACTTCACAGACTTACAATATTCCACATAGATATGATATGAGTCTCAAAATATTTTGATAATAGCTATGGCATCATCCAACGTTTGTCTACATTAACATTTTGTCCTCTTACCTTCACAACTACCGATCGCCCATTGTCCGCAACTGATCGCCGACGATACAATGGATATCCATCATTTCCCGTTATGGTTTCAGTAATCAGGTCTCCTGGAAATCGCTTGGAATACTTTCCGTCAACCATACAGGGTGAATTGTAGCTGAAAACTCCGCAAGGACCATGTATCATATATGGTCAACTGTGGGATAGTGGGCATGAAATTATCCTGTATAATATTTGTTGCGCCAAATGATGTCATCTGGAAACAGCTGTTATATTTCTCAATGTTGGCCAAGAAATGCTTAGAATCATTTCCAATCTCAGAAACTAAAGAGCGTAAAGGATCTGTTGGTGGGACCAATTGTGGCTATTTTACTTTGCCTCCAGAACAATAATCCAGTAGATTCACCATTGTATTTTAATGCCTTGCAACATTTACAAATTATTGTCATTTCCCCAACTGTTACCGATTTGTCGGCAAAATAATCTATTGCCGCATCATAGTGGAATGCAGCTTGTTTCAGGATCACAGGAGCACTGTGTATGCGGAATCACTCAAGTTAATTATGTTGTGCTCGCAGTTGTTCTGTTTGATGTGCACGAACTCGTTGCATACTAAGCCTACCTACTTCATTGTCGCTCTCTAAAGAACGCAATTCTGACATAGCAAAAGGGCTATTTTCTTGATCTGTCTCTCCCATCAGTCATCAGTGCGGTTAGCACGTGAGGTAACTCTTCGGACATTTGATTGACTACGACGACCTAAGTCAGGTCGTCTTCTCCTCGGCATCTTATATTGTAATTAATCAAAGTGAGAACAGTTCTCGTGCACTTAGCAGTAAAGTGTGACTATCACAAAAAAATGCACAAAAAAGAGCACATAATTTGAAATGTCGCTATCACAAAGGATCACCGAAGTTAAGAAAGTTCTCGCACACGTAGATTATCAGATTCGACCATCGACATCAAAGAAACAACAAAATTGTTGTTTTTGTTTAATTTCGAGCATTTTCATATTTATTCACCTTTTAAACCTTCCCTGGACTTCCACAAATAATTCAAGACCAAAATTACCAAATCGGTCCAGCCGTTTTTGATTTTTATTGAGACTAACAAACAACAATTAATTTATATATATAAGTTCGACGGCACTGAATGCCACACAATAGATGAACATATCACTTCAACAAGTTGAAAGCTTAACACAAAAATAAAGTTGAACCAGATTTTATCATGAACGGCGTTTTTACAATGTTGTATTATATATATATAATAACACATATAATACATGGATTTTTGAAATAAATAGAGAATTTGGTTAATACCTTACACACATCTTGTTTCATTACATTTGAAAATGGATCGATCAATTTACTAAATTCTTCACCGTAATCCAGTACGTAGCTGCCAAATAATTTTTAAAATGCCAACGATATATTTAAAATTATGTATTTCGAGAATACCCAGAATATATGGGAATCAATAAAACACAGAATCAATTAAGATTCTAGAAGAGCCGAGCTACTCCAAAGGTCCAAAAAACTCGAATATGAAAACCAAAATTGTTGATTATTTGATTATTGATTAAATTTGATTATATTTGAAATTAATAAATATTTATTCAATATTTATTAAAATATATTTATTCAATATTTAAAAAATCATATTAATGAATCAAAATTGATTAATATCAATTAGGGAATGAATTTAATTGTGTACCTTGATTTAATAATAAATGGTTAATCAACAGGTTGTTACAAAAATAAAGTAATCCGGTATTAAACCGATTTTCCCTTATCTATCGGATCTTGTGCCGCGCGAGTTCTATTTGCTACTTTAAAAGGTACAGGATAGAGAGTTCTTTGATACTATTTCTTAAAATATTTACACAAAATTAATTTATTTTATACATTAATTTAGCCCTTACTTTAATTTATCATAGACTTAACACATATTTCAGGAATTGTTTTTTACTTTTTTTTTATATTCTAATTAAATTCTAATTAAAACTCAAGAAAACACTTTCAACTTAAAAATAATGAATTTGCTGTCATATTTATTAAACCGAATTTTTTCTCCTAGAAGTATAGGCTGAAGACTATTTAATATATGAGAGGTTTACGGTTAAGGATAATAAAAGAGGTTAAAGCTGTAAAGGAGAAAGTGGTACGCGTTATGATGGTTAATAAGACACAAAAAGGCTTCTAACACTGTTTTAAACGCAATACGTATTCGCACGAAGCATGGAGACGTGTATGTTTAAGAAGGTTATATACCAAAAGTGATAATAGGCAAATATATATAAAATGGGAGTAAAATATTTTACAGCATCAGTCTCGATATTTAATAGACAGATATTACATTATTTTAATGAGCTAGGGAGAAAAAACTTATGAAAATATGAGAGTTCTGTTCCCAAAACTGATCAACAAGTTTGCCGCAAGCCTTTTTTTGAAGAAATTTTTACACCGTAGCTTTTAGTAGAAGCTAGTACAAATGATTTCAATTTTCCAAATTCAATTATTCAACGAGCAACGCTACATTTATATCTGGATTTTTCTATAAACCTTTTCTATGTTGCCTTTTAAACGCGTTAAAGTATGGCTTCATTTATTTATCAGGAAACCTATATTACCTATAGGACTTATTGCTTTACCTATAAAAGAAAACTGAAATTACTTTTCCACAACCTTATATATTATTTATTATTTAGATATACATATTTCAAAAACTACAGACATTCAATTTCAAGGTAGAGTGTCTGAATAGTTTCCAATAGAAGCTGTCCTATTATTGTTACAAAACATCTGCCAATTACTTCAATGACTTCAATGACTGCTTTATAATTTTCCATAAGGCTTCAAGTATGTGGAGGTCTGGCGACTATGCTGACCAAAAAAGATGTTTCATGGTGCTGTGATGCTCGCCAAACCCAGAATGGCTGTATATTTGGTCGCTTTTTGATCTTGGAATATGACAGTATTTGGAAGAACTACATCGAGTATGTCAAGATATTAATTCGGAATAGTGGTATAAAAGAAAGAACCAACTGAATACCACGATATTTCCGCCCAAACCAACGGAATCTTCGCCATGCTTGACTGCAGGAACCAGGTGGCCTGGATATTAGGCTTCTTTTGGAGTTCTCCGAATAAAAACCAGGATTTTAGCAGGAAATCATGTAAACGATGATTCGTCAGACCATATTATATGGTCGCAATCATCAAGTATCTACGGTATATGATTATTGAACCATTTCGCAGCAAAGCATTGGCTTCCATTATAAAAAGTATCACAATTACAATCCTTCCAGGAATGCTAACTTGATAGAGCTCCCGTCATACTATTTTTGTCGAAACTGCATGACTCAAGTTAATGTTGAGTTCTGCTGTCATTGTTGTTATCTGACCACAATGTCAATCGGTCTCTGTCAGTTAACTTTAGGTTTCTACCACTATACCTCTTTACCGATACGTTACCTTGTGCAACGATAAGTAATTCAACTGGTTTTTCTTTTGAAATCTGAGAAATCACTCATTTCACTGATCTCTTGTTGTAACCGTAGCAGAACTAAGCGTATAATAGAAATATAACTTACAAGACTTGGCATGAAAACTGACAAATACATACACGTTGCATTATTTACACGAAAGTACTATTATCAACATGCAACAACATGTGTTTTTTGCATGATGTTCATATTACTTTGTCTATTCCCTGCATATAAATTAGTCTTTTGGGACTAAACTCCAGTATACATAAAATATTTCATATGCAACATTACAAAATTATATAACGCTGTTATATGGAGATAACTGAAGAATGCGCGAAATGATTTTGTAATAAACATTTATGTATTGATACCCCATGACTGATTTTACGTATAAAATGAACAGTTTAATCAAGAAATGGTTAACTCTTATCCATTTTATTATACTTCCGTCTAACACGTAGACATTCTAATAAACTTTTATTATTTATTAAATCTTTTACGAGTTATTACTTTAATACAGCCTAATGTAACATATATGCTAATATCCATCTCCTACATGTATATATCGCGTCGGGGGAATCTTCACGCCCATAACGAACATATTTGCTATTTAAATATTATGGTGTTTTGCATAGGCAACGGAGACGTGGGCGTCAAGATAAGCATAAAGCCTCCAACACAACACAGTTATCCATTGATACGCGGATGTATTCGGGTTTGTTCCTTTTTCGAGAATTTATTGGCTTTCGTACGTCGAGCTATACCGATTCACACATTTAATTGACGCCGAACCAATTGCGACTGCCAGGTAATTCGCAGCATTTCAAATGAGCTCGGCCTTATCTTTAACGTGGATGATTTATCAAAATTTACTCTTTAACTGAAATGGGAATGAGAACGGTCGTATCGCTTGAAAAAAAAATTAATTAATTACCTGGCGTTCACTATGTCATTAGAATTCTTAAGTAATTAACAGAGTCACGTAAAATACAGAATGAGATCTAACGTTAATTAATTATTAGGCAAAGGTTTATCATATATTAGGCGTTATATATTGACAACCGTTTAACCTGTACACAATAAATAAGTAACCAGGGTATGATTATTATTTTATATGAATGTAAGTATAGAAATTTGAGATTCAGTTATTATAATAAATAATAACAAAACTAGTGATCGCCCTATGCTCCAAATTCGACCACAATATATTAAATTAATCATGTTTCTCTCATAACAGAATAAAGGAAATAATTCAATAATGATATGTTACTAAAACTTGGTTTCACAATATCTTTAGTTTACGATCAGAAATGTATTTGATACATAACATTAATTAAAATAATAAATGTCCGTATATTAAATTATATGCAAACTATCTGAAGAAGTAACACTCACTAACATTGCACTTAATTAAATTTAATTTCCATTAAATTTTAATAATCAAAAAAAAATCGTAAGTAACAAAGTATCTTTATTTACGTGCATTTTATAAACACAAGTATGATATAATAAATGAAGTAATGAGTAATGAGTATATTAAAAAGTATTTAAAAAGAGTTTGTATATTAAAAAAGGATATGAATAAAACAATATAAAAATTGGTATTCGACTTTAACATGTAAATTAAATGAATAATAGACACAATTAATTTTATTTATATTCTACAATTTAGGAATGTAGATTAAAGGAATTTATTTTATGTATTATTATGTAAGGAATTATTAGGTCTTGTATTTGTCATATGTGCTCCATCTATGCAAATTATGTAGTTAGTTTCATTTTAACTCTTGCATATTTTCATTAATTCATTTATGTATTCATATAGTCCTTATCTTTTAGCCATATTTCCCATCTAAAATATATATTACTAAAACAAATTATACACCAGTCTGGTTAAAAGAATAATTTATTTTCCTAAATTTTTAAATAAACTTGCATCGTTCCTTCTTATTTATTTCACTCATGGATTTCGCCATTGCAGATAGCTCATCTTTAGTTCATCTTTTATGGATTTCATTTATCCTTATCTTCTGTCCCATGTAGAAACTCACTCACCAACAAATTAGGAATTAAAATTCCATGAAACTATTTTAAAACTGCTAATATTCTATGCAATATTAATTATAACTACTTATAACTTACTTACTAACTTATAACTTTGTTAAGAAATGTATTTACAATATTAAAAAAAAATTAATCAAAAGAGACTACCACTAAAATATACAGAAAAATCTTAACGACCTTTAGAATTGACTCTAGTACAATGATATTATGTATCTTCAGAACCATATGAATTAGTAACAGTCCTTAAACAAGAACAATTTTTCTTTATTTATTTTTCTTCAACAGATATAAAGCTAAATCAAAAGCTGAGTTCGAAAATTTAAATGTCTTGTAAGCACAGAAAATAGACGATTCTTCTTATTCTCGAATTTTGTTAATCTATGTTGGGACAAAATTTTCACATATCGGTCGGTGTTTTCACAGCTGTATGTACCCTCCTATAAAGCGGACATTCTTAATCGTTTTTTTATTAAAACTTGCCATAAGTTTTTAATAAATCCAGCAATACGAGAATAACCGAAAGTAACACAAAATCTTAAATAACACTTCTTAAAATTAAATAACTTAAAACAAATACTGACTTAATTTAAATGAACGCTATCCTTCATTTATATCATAAACATTTTTAAAAAATCTTTAGCCACAGCGCGATTCGTTCTTATTGTCGGCGACCTAACTATTAACCGCTGGGTTTGTTTATATATTATGTATCACGGTTGCTTGATTTGGGAGTTTCTTTATTTACTGAATTATATTTATTTGTAGCGCATATTACACAAAAATACTGGTCCTAAAAATTCTTCCTCGATATATGCTTTACTAACTGAACCAAAGCTCACGCTTCCAGATGCCACCGTTTTCGTCAAATAGTGAAGCAAAACTTCAATTTAAGTCGATTAATATATATATTCTAGCAGTAGTTGATATTTTATTTGAGAGCGAAACAAAATGACATTGTTAAACAATAAACTGTAACTTAAAAACATCGTTTGCAACCAAAATCAAATACTTCGACGTTAAAGATCAACAATCAAAAGATGCATTTTTCTCTCCTCTAATATAGAGTAAATTTCAGTTACTGATACATCAATTAAAAAGGTTTACGTCAATAGAAATTAAAGTACAGTTGACCTAAATGGAAAATAATAACTTCCCAGTTAATAATACAAAAACTTAGCTGAAATTCGAAACGGAGTGCTGAAGTGCATTTATAACTAACAAAAAAACGTAATTTAGTGACAAATTTAATTCCAAATACACAATATTACCTTTTAAGCATAATGGTAACGACATTAGATATTGGAAGTATTTATTTAGTACTTTGTAAGCAAAACTGACTTATTTATCTCATTGTCATAGATTTGGAAAAACATTTCAATATCATTAAAATGTTTTAACCAATGCCTCAAAAATGTTGAGAAAAACAAAAATGGATTTGCAAACAACTACTAATATATTCAATTATTTATAACTTTTTTTTGTAAATATTAAAGTAAATTATTATTATATAGCTAAATTAGTTTTTAAAGAGAGTAACAAAAATATCTTGCATTTCTACACTCTACCATTGATCAAAATAATATAAGCAAAACTGATAATTTAGATTTATATTACATTCACTAGTGGTTCAAGTTCTTAATATGTATAATCTGGCTACCTCCTGATAGAACTGTATCATTTTCGTCTGGATTACAGCCATCGGGGTATATCAGGAAATGAATTGGTTCATAGCCTCATACAAATATATTTTGAATATCTGTTCCCATTTATCGATTAAAATATATAGCTTGGTGCAACTTAAGAGGGACCTGCTGAAGAAGGATAAAAAGTTAGATATCAACATTAAATTTCTCTTGCTATCTCTCCAGAAAAGATAAACATACAAAGAAAATATTGAGGTAGTTTTCTAGGTTTTCATACGCCTTTCCATCCGCGGTTCTTAGTAGAATACTTTTAGAATAACGTTTCAGAAAAATCTCATCTGCCATTTCCAGTTCATAGTTTTTTCTGCCTACTTCTCGTTGCATGAGCTGAATTGGTCTCTTGTATTAGCAGTAGGGTTTCGTATATTTGGTCGGGGTGTACCACTGTTCATAGAGATCGTGAATAATCTCATATAATATGATATTAGCTATTGTTCCTTCCAAATTATCATATATGAAGTGATTCTACAATTTTATAGCAGAAAAAATGTCTTATCATTTTTATCACCTCACTAAGTTGTTCCCTTTGTATGCTTATTCTTATGTTAGTTTATATGTTGATATTTTCGCAGTCGTGGCAGTGAATTTTCAGGACTTTTTAGCACTCCTGTATGACCTCGGTTTTCGGGGTTGGGCATACCAAGATTGCGCTAACCTTTTTGTCCAGATGGATAGCAGATTCCTATTGTGGAATGTATTGGTTCATAATGAACAAAACGGAATGGTTGGATATTCAGTGTATCGAAAAACAACCTATTGAAACCGTTATTATACAGAACTTAGATAAATAGAATTATAATATATATAACTGTAAGTAGAGCCTCACATATTTTCACAATAACCAAACTTTTTAAAATAAAATGCTTCCGATTCAATCATGATTAGATTATTTCATTAAAAGTCAATAAAATTCAACAATGAAATCATTTATACAATAAGTGAGAAAATTAAAATTGCAAAATGTTATAACTAAAGCATAAAATAAGATAGGGTAAGAATAGGATAAAAATACTTATTATATAAAGTCGAAACATTTATAATATCAGGCAGTTTTAATTGTTTGTGTATCACTCACCGAAGCTACAAAAAATTAAAGCATACTAAACGGTTTTATTTAACCTATGCAAAAATCTTGGGATCTTGGGATATTTGCGGCCTTGCTTGTCTAAAAAATAAAAAGTTCTAAATGAAAACGGGCTTTGTTAGCGCTACCTAGAAAAAATCAAAATATTCTTTTAACGTAGTTTTTTTCTGTATTTTCTTTTAGTTGCATTTAATTATAATTAAATTTTGTAAATGATATTGAATTTATGTATAGAGACCGCTATATATCTATAATAAGTGTATCAAACAGTCGAAGAACGTTTTCTTCCATACAACAAAACATGTTTTACTATGATTTTACGAAATTAACACTTAGGCATCCGCAGGACAAATGTAGTGAATACAAATTTTGCGAAAGGCCGCAACATAAGAATCATTATTCCCAATCGTAAAAATGCTTTTAAGTGGCAACAAGAAGCACATAGACCGTGATCCCTGTATTTCTCTGTGCATCGTAAATTAATAACATTTATTGTGTTGATACCAACTTCACTACTTATACGATTTAAGTCTTACTACAATTAAATATACTCTGATTCTAATTATATTAGAATCACCCATACGAATAAGAGGCTATAAACATTCTTTCTATGATAAATTTGAAAACTGCTTGCCAGCAAGAATAAGGAAAAACATTCAAAATGTATTTATGGGAAAAACGACCTTCCAGAATTTCGGTTTTCAAATCCCAAGAAGTTTTGATTGAGTAAACGAGTAATGCTACCTCTACGGACTGTTATTTTACAAACTTGCTATAATATGACTTCATTGAATAAGTTGTACTAGAGTTATGCGATTTTAATGCTACCTATCAAAAAAATTAATTAATCTTGCTTCAGCCATATATAGCGTGTAACAGGTCATAATACATATAATGCGATAATACAATCAGAGTTGGTCAAAATAAATGCTTTGCTTTGACTAATTGAAGTTTAATTAGTTAAAGTCAAAGTAAAATACAAAATACAGTATTTTGACTAGTTTTATTTAAAATACAATTACAAAATACAGTCAGGTATTGGATTATGTATTATAAATAGAATAGAAATAGAATCCACCCCAGCCTATTAATAAGTAATAAAATAGATTTTGATTGATACTATCAGAAAAACACTCTCGTTTGATTAATAAAATCTGCTAGAGAAAACAATGTTTCTAAATGTCCTAATAAGCACACAGTCAACTCCAAGTTCTCCATGAATATAGCAACTCTGAATACAATATATTCTGATAAGGTGAAATTAATCACATTGGAAGAATACTATCAGATAATAGTATACTACTTATACTGCTTATATATGGCAGATACTTAATAAAATATTATTAATCAAATAGTCCTTATAGTAAGTATACTATATTTTTGTATCATCATAAAAACATAAATAATTACAATATTATATACCTGGTTATCCCATTGAATTTTCCAAAGCTTCTTGTATGTGTTAGCACTTTTTATTCAGACCCACCTTTTGTATTTGTAAATTATTTCTTCTGGTACACCGATTGAACTATTTTTTTATATTACCAGGTTACCACGAAAAAGATATTGTATGATACTTGTACGAATATATACAATTTTAGTATCAGCATGACACTAACGACCATGACCTGAATTATTTCGGTTTCTCTTTAGCTAGAATTATTATCCTATTTAGACTTGACGTGTTAGCATATAAAGATCCTTAACGACATCACTAAAAACTACCATTAAACAATTAAACAGGCTTAAACATCCTAATTATAAGTGGGGCTCTGTAATTATGACTTCTTTTTAAACATTTTTTTGCACATATTGAGTTTATGACCACCAGTTTAGATCCAACTTTAATTGATAACAGGCTTCAGGAACTAACTTTGCCTTTTAACGGGAACTGACTTATTTGTAAGTAACCAAACAAATATACTAATTTTGTATATATATAGCTTTAGTATACAAAGATATGCTTATTTTTGGCTAATAAAATAGTCCAAGTCTTCATGATATACGGGTTACAATATTTTTTTATCCTTCACTGATCGGATGTTCGTAGATAAAAAAAACTATGGTGTTGTGGCTAATACAGGTGTTGGGGCTTCAGTACCATTAATGATACATTTATCACTGCAAAGTATTATGACTTAAGAATTATTGAATATAAGACCAAAGTAACAGGTGCAGGAGTTCAACTGCTTGGGATCAGTAATGCAAGAGAAAAAAGTAGTATATATGCATATATGGCTAATAAATCAAGAGCAGTTAGTGTTTGCTAGTCAAATGAGGGTTAACTATTTTTAAATCAACAGAAACCGGCCATTTATGTTCATGTAATTAATATAATATTTTCATATTATTAATAAACTAATGCGCATAATGCGAAATTCAATATATATCATATTAAAATGTAGTAGTTAACATAACTATACCCGATATACACTATTTAAAATTTTACTCTTTGCTAAGATCCCTATCTGGTTATTATATTAGGAAGCATATTTCTGTTACTTATATAGTCCATTTATATATCAAAGTTATATAGTTACAGCTCTATTATATTATTTTATTTAACAAAATATTACCCAAACAATTCCTGTGAACTTTATCAAATTTACTGAGGTGTAGTATAATAATTACCACATGAGTAAATAAAATCAAAGACTAGTTTAGTTTATTTTAAGTATAATAGGGCTCTGTTATTTGATTGAGATTACTGAACCTTTAAATTCAAAATTCAAGCAAATGTCTATTCAATTATTTGGCTTTTACCATTTGTTTGCATGAAGTCCGAAACCTCATCATCTTCAGACGTTGAAGAAACATCCTTTTTTCCATTTATGTTTTTTTAACCTATGAATATTCATCAGTAAGAATCTATCTAGACCTTCGCTTTTTGCCATATAACAGGTCAATTGAAAAGACCCTGGAGTAAAAATAGAGTAAAACCCTTTTTTTGGCAAAATTAATTTTTTTTATTCAATATAATTCCCCGCAAGGGTGATACACTGATTATAGCGACCCTTCCAAATTCTCGATACCATAGTACGATTTGTCCTTGGCTTCGAAATAGGCCTCAATTTCGGCGATCACCTCTTTATTCGACGAACATTTCTTCCCAGCGTTGGGCGCCAGATCTGGAGAATACGGTGGATGAGGAAGCAATTCGAAGCCCAATTCATGAATTTTTGCCATTGTTCTCACTGACTTGTGGCACGGTGCATTGTCTTGGTGATGCAACACTTTCTTTTTCTTCAAATGCGGTCGTTTTTCGGCTATTTCGTACAAGCTTGCCAGCTGACTGTTGCTTTTTCCCATCTTTGAAGCAGGTTCATCGTAAGCAGTGCACTAGTATTGACTGTCGATTGGACTTTGGAGTGAAATGATGGAGCCAACACTGCTGCGAATCATCAAATCGTCGTTGTTTTTAGTCAAAAGTGAGCTCGCGCTGCATCCACTTTACACAGAGCTTTCCCATACCCAAATATTCGTGAATGATATGATTTACACGTTCAATTGATATCTTTATAGTGTTTGCTATTTCATTCAATTTCAATTTACGGTCATTCAAAATAATTTTGTGGCTTTTTTTAATGTCTTCGTCGGTAACAACCTCTTTTGAGCGACCACTGCGTTCACCGTCCTCGGTGCTTATGTCACCACGGCTAAACTTAGCATACCGATCCTTGATGGTTAATTTTCCTGGGGTAGTGTCCGGCAACTCGGCATCGATCCAAAATTTTCCTTCAACTGTAATTTTTCACTTCAAACAGCAATATTTTATCAACACGCGAAATTCCTTTTTATCCATTTTTTTCACAATAACAAAAGTTCCTTCACTCAAAATGTTATAATTTACAAATTAATGACCCGACAGATGTTAAATTTACACACGCATCTTTTGAGAGTTAGGGCTAACTAGAAAGCATATGGATTTAATTTTATTAGCGCCATCTATGTGTCAGCCCGGGGACTTTTCAATTGACCCGTTGCTTAAAAGTAGCTCTCATAGCTCCTTACTTCTTAGACCACTTTACTTAAATGGGTACACACCCGATAGTACCTAATGGCAAAGTATTTGATTTGGAGAACTGTCTCCGTACTCAACTTTTAGGAAGATTTGACAAAATTAATTAAATATATTATAGAGCAGATTAAATGTCGAAAGTAAAAGAAAATCTTTTAAAATTACTTTGTTTCAACAGTTCATCGTAGTTTGAATGAAATATCTGAGTTCATACCTAAATAAAACTCCTATATTTCTTCTATAATCTAATTATTGTATATAAATATATATATATATATATATATATATATATATATATATATATATATATATATATATATATGTGTGTGTGCGGTATTTTCAAGCTATATTTAAATGAATGTATAATAAAACAATTTTCTATGAGCTATTATTAAAACGCGCTGAAAAGTTTGCTACTTAAAAAAATGGAACAACGCAAACATGTAAAGTGTCTCAGTAATATATATCTTCCTTATAACTTAAGAAGATGATGTACCAATAATTTGCAAGCAACGAGTACCTCAAAATTACCAGTCATAAACTGTACAGTACCTATCATTACGACTTGACGGTCTTTTATAAAAGAAAGAATTATTTTAAAAAAATTAAGTCATAAATTAGTATGTGTTAAAAACAGTTATACTAAACAATATAAACTGGTTCTACTGGGGCATCAATTTAAACTGTGAATATTTAAGTATACAAACATCAAAGAAAAAGTACCTATATAACAATATATTCGTTTTTAGAATGTTCCTTTTTTTTTGTTAAGAAATATTTACTATTCTATGTTATATATATTTAAAGAAACAGTTAAACCTAAATAATATGTTTTTTTAACATATAGCGTATAAAAGTTAACATGTTTTATATGACCGATAAAGATATTTCCTAAATTAGTTCAATAAACTTTATCAAAATTACTGCGGTGTAGTAAAATTATGTATGCATCAGTAAATAGCAAAAACTTAGGTGAAATGGAAAGTCTCTTTAAAATAAAAATGGTTTTCAAAATAGTAGTAAATAATTTACATATTATTATCAGTATCAGTTTTCAAAGTAAAGATAAATTTAATTATATAGTCAAAACCTGTCACTCAATTGAACATTTAAAAAAAATTGACATCCTATTGTTTCCACTTCTTGATTATGAAAAGTTAGTACTTTTATTGTTCTATTCTTCAGGTGTCTATCTGGCTTGTATATTGATGTCACACACCTCAGTGTGTGACATCAATATACAAGCCAGATAAGTCTGGAATAGACGTTAGTATATATTTGCCTAATTAAAATTAAGTTAGACTTAAACCAAAGTTAAACACTTAAACAATATACAAATTAATGTGTTTTGTTTTGCTAAAATCTTCTGATATCCTGGGTATTGTCCAGTAGCTGTACATATTGTATTGCTTCCATATTGCTGTGATTTAAAAAGCTTATTGAAAAAATCTTGGATGAAAATTTGACTTCAAGATGATCGTGTAGTTCTCCATTGATTACGTTTTCGCATAAAACACGTAATGAAACAGAGTTCACATAATCTGATCTGCTCTGCTTGTTGTGTAACGTGATATTTCCAATTTAGCCTGCCATGGAGATGAATGTCTAGGTATTTCGCTGGTTCTACTTGAAGAATCGGGCACTTGCTAGGTTGAACAAATAATGACAGCAATTGAGTTATAAGGCAAACCAAACCTTGTTTACATTCTACTTATGAAATCTGCTATATTTGTTAAATTAAAAGCATGCTAACGAACATATTAGTTAAAAAATAATATTGTTATTCCAGGCTTATTCAAAATTACATGCTATTAAACTAACATGCTTAAACCAAATCAGGGCGTTCTTGTGTTTTGGTAACTTAAATCCTAAAATTTTATCATTAATTATGTCATATTGACAAATATCTTTTAACAAATTTAGTAGATTATCTTTAAACGAATGAAGTATTTCATGCTCCAAATACATATATTACAAAAACTTAAAAATATAATATTTAAAAATGATAAAAATCTAATAAAAATATTAGCTATTCATTCATATTTACATTTTTTTTTCTGTCAGAAGTTCTAATTTAAAATATATTCATACAATAACAACACGGGAGAAAAAAGTGGCATCTACATCTGAAGTAATAAGCCGAGTCGGTCAAACTGCAGGGGATTTTGCTTCTCTAAGATGGTGCAAGTGGAAGAGAGGCAGTGTTACAATCAAAATCAAAATCATGTTTTTTATAAAGCTCATCTTGCCAATCCTTCTGTAATGAATGGCTTTTGAAACTTAGACTTACAGTCTGACATCTGTAAGCTTGATGTCTGTCCGATGCGAGGCTTGAGGCAAATTATGCCTGTTTCTCTTCGAAATAATAATAGAAATGAAGTCATTTAAGTTGCTAGTTGAGGAACAAATTTAGAGGCGTAGATTTGGTGAACAGAGTGTCAGAAAGATGAACGAATCATTCCAAAACTTCTGTGGTAAAATAATCTCATATATCACATAGCGAACAGCTCCGGAAGAAGAAAGACATGGATCAAAATCATATAAAATGATCTATAAATAGAATACTAACGATTTCCGAAACCAGAATGGTTGCGGCCGATTGCTAACTGTGGCGAGATGTAATAAAGAAGGTATAAACTCCTGCGGCACTAGCTGTAGCGTTTTGTTGAGAAGTAGATTCTCTCACAGAGTGCATGTGATGATTGACAATGAAAATGTATTCACAAAAAATTGTGGTACGTCAAGAATTATTAAAGAATTATTGTATTTTACGATATTACGACCTTATATGCCCTTTTCACAGGAAATAACCTAGTAAACCACATATACTCCGAATGCAATGAAAGAAATATCGTTCAACTATGTTGTTGGGTTTTATGACTTTTACATTAAGTATGTATTTTTTTTACTTATGACGTATATTTTTTTAAAAAAGCTAATTTCAACAAGTACTGATTGAAGATTTATGAAGGACATTTTTTTTAATTAACTTTTATAAATATGTTATATATCTTTAAATAGCAATGGTATAAATGAAACTATACGGAGGATATGAAAGTTTCTGCGCAAAGATTACAGGTTTACACGCAAAATCGTAAGCATTACACATTTTTAATCGACTTCAAAAAAGGAGCAGGTTCTATGTCTGGCTGTATATATATATTTTTCTAATGTATGTTCGCTGATTTCTCCGTCAATTATGGACCGATTTTTAAAATTCTTTTTTTTTTATTAAGAGTGCGCTTCTGAGGTAGTCTCTTTGGAGCCAAGTTAGGATTTGATGGGAGGAAGAAGGGGAAATCGAGGGAAAACCGCAAATTTCAAAGGCACGTACAATGCTTTCACATATTTTTTTATCTAAAATAATCAAATATTTGGGTATAATGTTATTGCTGAACTGATGTGACTAAAAATCGGAAGTAGTTCAGTATAAAAACCATTCGGTTTGCTTTTAAGCACTAACCATATCATATGAGAAGTCGTAGAAACATTATAGGCAACTGTTTATATGGTGTAATGGTTATAGCGTTAAGCTCATACACGGAGGCCGCACACTTCATTATTAAATAATAAGACTTGCTTACTTAATAACACTCACAGACACAAACAACAATTATTTTAGAAACATATTTCAATTGTTTTAAGCCGTTATATATGGAGGGTGGGCACGTGGTTTTCATAATAAAACTACTAGATTCTACTATGGTTTATGCGAGAAACCAGCTCAGAAGCTTATACCCTTGAATTAAGGCTCTTCCTTCTTCCTCAGGTCACACTCGTGTCAAGACTGCCCTGATTTGGCAACCGCTCAACATTATTAGGTGTGTGGAGGGGATCTCCATATTTTTTGGAATATTCAAGGCAGGCCGCATCCCAAGTGCTTACGGCCAATACACGGCGTATGCTCGAAAATTTTTGTTAAAAAAAAATTGTTATTACATTTTGCACTTTTTTGCGTTTGATTTTAAGTTTCAGTCTGTCAAATTTAAATAGGGTGCTACTTGGTAATTATATAGTTATAACTAGTTCCACATCGCCGAAACTGATAATACATTTTATAAACTTCGTATGATTCCTATAGCAGTCAATTATTTTCACGTAGTTTCTATGTTACATTATATTCCTACAAATAGTGTGTTGGTAGCTAGTAATAAATCTTGTAAAATAGTTTTGCTACTTCATGCAACTTTGAAGATGTATTAAAGAAAAACGGTCGAGTATCGTTACGATATTTCCACCTCTCAAGCTACATATACATACGCAGTATATGCATTCCACGTAAAAAAATAATTGACCCAGATTTTAATGACTTTGTAAGAAGTGTTGTTCGGTCAAGCTATGTGTCATCAATCAGAAGGAACATTGTCTGGTGAATACGGTACGTGAAGTAGGTTACCTATTTAAATTTTTCTATGTATATTTCATTAAATTTTACCTAATATTCTTGTAAAACCACCTAATTACCTTTTTTACTTTTATAACGAGAGTTTGTATCGAATTATTACCTTAAACATCATTCCACATGCTTTACCATATCGAAGGTAATTCACCTTCATCTGTACTGAACATATACTGTTTGAAACATCTTGGATATCGATATCCTACTTTAGAAGAATTATATGGCTCGGTAAGTGGAGTAGTGCGAAATCAAATAGTGGTGGTGACGTTATGTGACCATTATTTATTTACGTAAAATATTAAGAAAATACAAAAAAATTAAAGGGAGCAGCGCAGTTTTACCTGAAGATTCGCTTGGGCAATCGATGGAGGCACGTCAGATTTGAAAGATGGTAAGTGACTGAATGATCTTCAATAATATCGCACATCAACGTCTTGGGGTTGCCAGATATTCGTTATCATTTACTGGTCGGCGCTGCTGGCATCCTGCACGTGCTCGACATTGATCGAAGCAAACTATTTCAGTGTGAATTAATTCTAATATGAAATAAAAATACAAATATAATAAAACAGATTGCAAATAAAAAAATGATAAAATCGTAATTAACAAGCTTTAAAATTGCAAAAATTAATATCACATTTTATTGGAAAAAATAAGGATATTTGCTAGTACTTTAACCAAATAGTATAAAACAAAATTGGTTATGGCTGTCGATTTGTACATAAGGCGATATTATACTATTTACGGTACGAATGTTTTATACTTTAGTCGTTTAATAGTAGTTTTTGGTATTACGTCGCTATATAACCTTATATACCGAGATATTGAACTGAGATAGGAAAACATTTACGAACGATTTATGTATGATTCTGTGCCTCCAAGGAATAACTATTTCTTAAATTGTAGCTTTCATTATTATTTCGTAATTTTTTACTGTTCAGTTATATAATCGTAAAAAGCACTACCATTTCTTAACCATAGATGGCGTTGGTATCGCATAGTTCTGACAGGGATATTTTATAATATTCTCATAAATATTAAGAAAAAAAAAATTGAGATATATAAGGTTACTAGCAAACCCAACAGACGTTGACCTGTTCAGACATCATTTCTCATACCAATTTGTAATCAAGTTTATCGTGCGATCATGATGTCTGACCTGGAAACAACAACATTTCAATCTCATCCCGGTTTAGATTGCGCGTAAATGCAATGAATACGATATGGTCCATCGTATGCATCCACAGAAGACATAGTGTCTTAAATATATTCTCGTATATGCGATGCACACATATCAACAATATATTGATGAAATAGCTGGCGGCATCGGATAATCTTATTATCTTGATTGGCACGGATTATCGCCAATATGTAGAAGTTCATCGAGCTACCTTTATTGTCAATTTCTATGCCTGAAGAATAAAAAGAGAATAATATATCATACAAAGGCATTACTTGTAAAAGAAAACTTAAAAACATAACAATATATGTTATATCTATCACTGAATTTCTTTGCTTAAGGTTTGAATGATATCCATCTTCTCATTTTCAAAATATCATTAGATATTGCAAGACATTGTAAGGGCGATTATTGTCTTAGATCATCTGCACCATGTTATCTCTGCGTTGTATATGTATATATCAACGATCAAATGGGTCTCCAGGTATAATAATTCCAACTTTATTAAGAGCTCTTCTTCCTAACGTATTTGTCATTTTATCTATGGGAAATCTATTTAATCTATCTTATCTATGCAAAAAGATGTTGAACCAAGGTACCAATTGGCTATGATATTGCAAACCACCCCCAAATTCTCAATTTCTCTCTGCTCCGTCTGCCCAATGGAGTTGTATAAATACCATGTGCAAATTTTTGTCCCTCGTCAACCATAAATTATATTTGTAAAAAAATGGATCGCCATCATTCATTGAGAACAAATAAACAATTTGCTTGCGCACTGGGCGATTACACTTGATATTGACTCAAATTTGCAACCTTTCTCATTCTGAATGATTTTTGTTGCTCCAAATGATGTCATTTGGAAGCAAGAATAAAATTTATGAATTTTACGCAAAAATAATTTCGATTGAAATGAGGCTCCAGCTAGCTATTATTCTCTTTTAATCGGAAATTATGTAATTACTTTGGCATTAAAGTTATCTATTTGGGTGATTCTTCTTCACTTCACCTTATCTTGGCATGCAATCCGTTTTGTAAATTTTGTCACCAAGTACTTTAAATAAGTGCTAACGATTGTCAAAATATGGTAAACCTGTGTTAGCATAAATAACTTGACAGTAAACTACGCTCTGCTTCGCTAGGATGCGTTACTTCACGACTATCTCCGGATTTGGCACATGCGCATACTGAGTTCCATTTAATTTTAAAACAGACAATAATACGAGTCTGGCGCATGCGTATATACAGCTTTATTTGCTTACATTTTTCTATATAGCGGTTAATAGATATAATGACGAAAATATTTAGAAGCGGGTAAATAGGGTCAAGGGGTAAATAAAAATAGTAAAATTTTGAAAATAACACATTTTATTTAAAAAAGTATTGAATGAAACGAAATAATAAAAATATAATTAATATATCTCCAGAAATTATATTTTTATTAAAACATCATATTACACATTATTTTTATAAATAAATATACACAAATTTGATAAATAATTGATTTAATGTTGAAACTATATATAAGGAGGGAAATAAACATTGAATTTTCTTTGAAATAACACATTTAAATTAAGAAAATATTGAATAAAATGAACTAACAAAAATAATTTCTATATGCCTTTCTATATTTATAACACGAAAATATTGAATAAAATGAACTAATAAAAATAATTTCTATATGCCTTTCTATATTTATAACACCAAAATCGTTTAGATCAAGCCCAGCCAATATAGTTAAAACCAGATGAAAAAGCCACCACTATATATGAAAGCAGTGAAATTCTCCTAATATGATCAACTATGATCGCTACTATTCTTGATCCATAAACCCCATTAATGAATTGACTACCTCGAGCTTTCGATTAACATATTGTAAATTTACTAGCCTAAAATGAATGGATTATCGTGCTTTTAAGCTGAAATAAATCTCAGTCAATACATAATTATTTTTATAAAACAATAATTTATTTACTTATACTCTTAATGTAATAATGCAGTGTATTTTCCTTGTCATTAGATCATTAGGGTGTTATTGATAGTTTTACATTTTGTTTAGTTGATCCAGGTCTAATTTTGTTAGCAAATTTACTTATTTCATAGTACACTGTTCTTACATCTTAGCAAAATGCTGCCTAATTTCTTCTTCTCTGAATTTCACATTCTTCGAAGTTCACTCTCAACAAATTCTAGCTACATCTTACCTATAAAATATAATTCAAATCATTACTAAAATATATTATATTTAAAATAAATGTCTAATTATGTTGATAACTATTCGATGTCATTGAAAATGATGTGTTATAAATTTGGCATCTAACATTCCCACTATTAATAAAATTGATGCTGTTTGGATTTTATAACTTTTATAAATATAACTTTACATTCTTCACTTACCCTCGTTCATCCATATTTTAAAACCGATGTATGTTAAGCGACCAAGAATAACACAACAATTTAATTAATATTACTGTAGAAATATTAATGTAACACAACATCTAAATAGCCTAGAATTTTTTGTTATTTTGACTT
The DNA here is from genome assembly GCF_030347505.1 of Rhynchophorus ferrugineus. Lineage (NCBI taxonomy): Eukaryota > Metazoa > Arthropoda > Insecta > Coleoptera > Curculionidae > Rhynchophorus > Rhynchophorus ferrugineus. Next base: position 53,547,699 of record NW_027472580.1, read on the forward strand.
GATCGACTGCACAGATCGACTCGAAAAGAATGTACCGCTATTAGAATAGGAAGAAAATATAGTTTATTCTTTTCTAACATTAATTCAATGCAGGGGGGTGCGGAGTAACGTATCCTCGCTTCGCTTATGGGACACGGCAAGCAATAGCAACATCAAAATTCTAAAAAGAAGAAAAGCAAGGAACTAAAAAACATGGTCATTCCCGATTGGCCGATTCGGCTACAGCAGACTTGATTTTAATACTTGATTTACTACTTCAGCAGCAGACTTGATTTTCTTGTTTTACTGGTCCAAAGTAAACTGCCCTTGCTCAACCTGAATACTGTTGATATCTATAGATATTATTAATTATTTTCAACATTTTACTACGACTAGCCGATCCGTCAGTTGATACTGATGCTCTGGATTGAGAATTAAACCCATATGAAAAATTCTAGAAGTCTCAACATATGTATCAGGGAATATAGCGCTAGCTTAAGCGAACATCAGATCGATTAAGAAGCTATTGGGCTAAACACGTTACACCATTTTTATTTTTTCATACAATTTTTCTTTCCAGAACCGTGCTACAAAACTTATATTTCAGACCGTATGGGGTAACTATGATACCACACTGTAACACTTCGATAACTTAAAGTAAATTATGCATGGTCTTTTGCAAAGGTATAAAATAAAATTCTAATAATTTGAACAGTTTCTTTATTGTTAAATCACTACTTATACAGCCAGAACATAAAAATGTTTCAGTTTCGTCTCTGTGGGCATTGCAATGGGTTTTTACATGTACTGCACGATATTTTAGTATTTTTTTTGTTCTGGCCTAAAACCAGGCGGTGGAATGCATGACGCGTGCCTGATCGTGGAGACTTGCTCTGGAGTGACAAGTTGGACTGGGTCTTGAAGTATACATTAAAAATCATCGTGATCCGGAGATTCGGCTACTTTCGGAACTATTCATATATTCGTCGGCGCAATCTACTCGCCGCTAACTGAAATGCTAAAAGTCGATGTTGCTAAATTTGCAGCTAGGCTATTTGCTTTATGGATGTATTTTATTTTATAAAAATTATATATTTAACAAAACTTTCTGACATTAACTTTTTTATATTTTGTTTTGAAAACAAATAATAAAGTAGATACATTTTGTTTAGTATTTAATACAATATATAGCTTGCCCTTAGATTTGGCAACACTGCATGGTATTGCAAGCCAAGCGTTTCTCAAAAGAAATGACGATGTACCGTATTGCTTTGATTAAACGTTGGGCATATATTTGTTTAACTATTAACGCGTGATATGGCATTTTTAAAGTTATATTGTGATGTTCCTTTTTACTTAAAACGAAGCTTATATACCACTGTATAAGGAGTTATCATCAAGGTAGTATTTTCCATAAAACTATCGATATGGTTATTATCTTACAAATGAATTCTAGGTAGTGTACGGTAAGTCAAGAAGGGTTACAAGCAAAAAACTAATTTGAGTCTGTCTATATAAGTTTTTTTTTGTTAAGAATGTTCGAATTTGTTAAGAATGTTAAGAATTGTTGAAGACTCAATATTGAAGCAAATACAAGTAGCCAATATGAATCCCAGAATAACATTCGCCAACTGAATTTTGACAAGATTATATAATGGGGAATTATATATTTAAGTAATTTCAATTAATCGGCCAGTTTATAGGCTTTGCAGGAGTGCAGGAAAATATTGCAACCATTAATCCTGAAAAGGTAGCTATTTAGAAAAGGATTTTACTTGCTACAGCTGTATTATTTGTTGATAAGGAAAAGTAATCTGCCAAAATATCAAAGAAGAGAAAAGCAGACCTTGATTTCATTAATTATGGTGGTGTTTTTTGCTGTATTTTTGTTTTACCTCCTCTAAATATGTCATAAATTAATGTCATGTTCTTACTGTTTTTTTTTTTAGTTATTTTACTATATATCCATATGTATGGTATATATAGCTTAATATAAAACTTATGAACATTACCCTTTATTTTAATAAATAATACAGAGTATATTTTACGCTTCGAAGACTGACACTATGCCTATATGAGAAGTTTGGTTTTAGATAAGACACAGCCCTATTCATGACGTTCCAAGCAATACTGAGAATATTCAAATATTTCTAACACTGGGGATGCGCGCGCCAGCGCAGTGTAGACAATCTACCGGACCACGATGATCTTTAATGTGTCCTGGGTTATGTGGGACTGCCTCAGGGCTTACCAATACACTAAACCGAAACCGACTCGCAGTTAATCCCTGTGGGTCGCTACCGTTATTGGGCACGAAGTCTGCTAGAAGGGCAGATCAGAGAAGATAGCCGGTTTGCTATCCCTGAAGCTTTCTGGATTTGGGAATGCCAACCGAACCGTAATTCTAGTATTTCTATCCTGATGATCTGACCCAAATCGATTTGCAAAATGTTGAATCTCTCTAGCAGGGTTTTCTTGAATCGTGACATTGCTGTTCGCAAGAAATAAATCCATTGCAGTTGTTACAGTTTTGTGAAAATTATTGCTATTTTGTTTCATGTTTAGAACGCTTGGAGTTCTTGTGCCAAGTTTTGTATAACAATTCGTCGTCTACTTGGGTTTATTTTTAGTGTATATGATATAGGCATTGAGTGCAGCCATTCGATACTTTCTTCTAGTTGAACGAACACATGAATATTCTCTATGCCTCATGATGAGACATGCATAGGGCGTGCGGGTAATAAAGATACTCCACGCAATTAAATTTTGACTGGTTTTTCGTTTCAAATTCCAACTAAATTCAATAAATTGAATAAAAATGGGCTTAATAATATATTATTTAGTATTATCTGGAGGGAAAAAATAATTGAAAAAAAAAACATTTGGAAAGTTATAAAAAAACGTATCTGAATTACTTCAAATACACCGCACGGTGTATATACGGTGGACGATTTAGATCAAATAAATCTAAAGATTTAATATAATTTATGTAAATAAATATTAATGTATCTATATTATGTCAATTTGAACTCCATAAGTATGATTGATAAATCAGTATAAAATTATCTGAGACCTAGATATATTTCCAAATTGTTGGTTATTTGCTGAGACAACGATATTTTGTAATTTCAGTCACGAATTATCAAATATTATCACTGCATTATCTACATTACATCGTATGTGAACCCTAAACAGAAGTTAGAATCAATGTGGGTAATGATGACTGTAAATATTATAGATTCAATAAATAAAAAACCAACAACATTTTCTAGCGTATAATGATTACTGTAAGAAGTAATACTCTATGACTAGACGATAACGCTAGCAATAAATTCAAAGGCAGAATTAAATTCGATTTGATGCAAGACATGTAATCCAACTGTTATTACACTTTTAATATTTTTATTAAGCCAAGAGGATGCTGGTAAATTGACGCGAAGCTTCATTAGATATAATTTTATGATCAGTTATATATTTGGTTCCCACACATGGAACGATGTTAAAATTGTCAAATTAAAAAGCATTACTGAGAAGTTCGTGGATTTATACGAGGGTTGTATCTCATATTTCTGTAAATTGAGATTAAATATAACCTTTATCGATGTTATTTATTTATAATAAATAAAATATTGTATATAAAGACAAATACACTTTTGTATATATGAAATTAGCTTTCTGGTCGAATTCAGACACACTATCAAAATATTTGGGACTTCGCAGCGCATTTTATGAGCTTGAAATATTATATCATTAGGAAATTCCAGAGATATTATCAGTATGAGCAAAACGCATCAGCAGCATCTAGCAGCTGGTTATATAAAATTAGATTGTGAAGCAGGGAAAAATAAAATTACGAGCCTCCATTAACTTCACTAAAATGACTACAAAAAACTTGAATATAATATTAAATATTCAGATATGTCAAAAAAATTTTGAGAATAAAATGTAGGTAGATGTATCAGCTCCAAATTGTCAAAATTTAACAAAATCTCAAACAGTAGATATGGAATTGCACCGAAGACAACAACAAAATATTGAGATATTGAAATTAATTTTATTTATCTCATTTTTCACCACAATTAATCCTAGAATTCCCTAATAGAATAGAAAGACTGACAAGATAGACAAAGATTAATTTTGTTTTTCAGAGCTAGATTTAAACTCCCTTTATTTTTTAATTTTCCTTTTTTTAGTTTTTGATGACGGCTAAACGGAAAAAAACCGTCTTTAAAAACTATTGTAACCAATCCTTGTATCATTATAATTTTATCAGGTTTAACATAATGACCACCCTAATATTATTTACAATATTTGTACCTAACCGAAAAAAAGTTGAGATTATACACATTATAGAATAAAGGTTTTAAAATAGTGCACCATCAATGTAATAATAATTACCATTTTAAGAAACAGTATTGAGAGAAACTTACCAAAAAAGAATTATATTAACTTATATAATTATCATAACCAAATCAATACAGTGATCGAGTGAGAAGAAATGGCCAACATAGCGAACATATATATACACTGCCAGTTCATTTTGCAAAATAATGGTACGTCATATTGGTCGAATATGAAAGAAGAGCTCACAAGACGGTCTGCAAACACCAGATTAAACTACGCTTGTGTAAAAATACAGAAATCACTAACTGACATATCATTCGCTTACTGAAGAAGACTAAACCATGGGAACTAATGTAAAAGCACGGCATCAAGTAAAAAGAGTTTATATGATCAGTAAAAAGAGTTTATATGATATATATCTCTAATTCAACTAGAATAAAAAGAGACTGGTCTAGACTAAAAAGTAATCAGTCTTAAGAATTGTCAATAAATATATGAGTGATAGGTTCAAAAGACATTTTAAGAAACAAACATCCCTAAAAGCTAGCCGAGATTAAGGACTGTTCAATATAAACATCAGTAGTCAGATTGCCACTTTAGTTGAACAGGATCTCAAAATATAAAATGCAACCCTCGTATTAATAATTTGTTGTTGGATTTTTATTCACATTAACTTTTTGTCACCGGAGCGCCGTTATTTTAATTTTTTCAAAGCTCCCATTAAAATTAATTGGACTTTCACCGAGTGCACAGGTGCGAATTTAATAATCTCACTATAAGATCGATCAAATTAAGTGATATACCTGATTATTTTTATCACTGGCGCAAATTTCAGTACACTGTTTTTATAGGCATATTTATTATGAGCTTTTATTAATTATCTATTCGACCTCAATGTCGCTTTCAATAGGATTCCTATAAATAAAAAATAATAATCGAAAATAACTCATAAATTTGTGTATTCATCAATTACTAGATAATAAAGCAAAAATTTGCGTTATATTTTAAACAAGTTGAAATAGCTTCCTTAATTAATGACATGTTATCACGTAAAACTAAATGTGGTAATTATTTCAAGTCCCAATTATCCGATAAGATGAGACCAATAAATTTTTTAAATACCCTTAAAAATAACCTAAAAAAGTTTATATATGGATCAAATTATGAGAAAATGCATCGGAAGAATGAGTATTTGAATGTTTTTTAACATACAACAGGTAATTGTAGCATTTGCATACTATATATGTAGATTCTTAGGACGTTGATTGATCGATTTACGAATAGTTGAAATAAAATCTAAAACTAACAATTTCCGTGATTACGGAGTGATTGCATATTAGAAATCAACTTATTAAAAAAAAAATTCTCACAAAGTCATATATTATAATATTTGGCCGCAGCACTGCTAATACAGATTGTTTTTGGCTAATACAGACTGTAGTGTATATTATTAGATATCTGCTTTCAGCGATATAACAGTGTAAATACCTAATATATAAAGGTGTCGGCCACCGAGAAAAATATCGATATTTCGATATATATATAAAAAATATACCGATTTTTTTTTGAAATAGTAGCGATATTTTAATTAAATACCGAAATACCCTAAACCTTTAAAATAAAGTATCAATTTCATAATGTTTTTTAATATGTTTAAGAAATGTCTTGTTATAATGTCATATTTGTACCTGTATACATCAAAAGAGCTATGGACCTTCAGGTCGAAATTCTTACAAAGTTTTTTTTTCTTATTCCATCATGACCAGCTAGAACCAAATGGTCTTTTGCTGATGTTGCTTCGGGTTCGGGATAGTGAGTGTTTTGCGGGGACAGAGACCATGGGTTACGACTGGGATTGTTGTAGTTGGTTTACTACCGAGGTTTATGGATGAGATGGTTTTAATCAAAGTGTTGTCCTGTTCTAAGGCGCCTATGGAGAACCTTACACTGGGCATGATCGTGAAATTCTTCACAAACAAGATGCCTGAGGTGAGTGTTGACGTTCCTTATAAACCATGGGGCATTGCGTAATGCGCGGATTTCTTTGGATTGGAACACTTGAACTAGTTCAAGTTGTCTCTCAGAGATATACCTGTACCACACCTGTGCTCCGTAGAGGCAGACTGGACGGACTAGCATTTTGTACAGAGTCGCTTTCTGGGGGATTGGAAGTTTACTTTCCCTGCAGAGGAGTGGAAATAGTAGGCTGTACACGCCATTGCTTTGTAAATAGCGTGCTGTATTTGAGCTGACCATTGGAATCTGCGGTCGAACTGGAGACCGAGGTATGAAAGTTTCTGGGACCTTATCAATTTCAAGGCGATAGGCGTGAAACTCTTTCTTGCGGTGGAACAGAATAGCCTGAGTTTTGCTTGGGTTTATCTGCAGCCGCCAGAATTTGTACAGTGCAATCGCCTGGTTCAGCTGGTCTTGAAGTCTGTTACGAATAGCGTCGGGACTATAACCGGTTGTGAAAAAATCGGTATCATCGGCATAAAACGCTGTGTGGTATAGTTTGTGGAGTGGGAAATCAGCCAAATAGAGATTGAATAGGGCTGGAGCTAGTGGAGCACTTTGCGGAACTCCTGCCGAAATCTATTTACGAGTGGAGACTGCGTCGCCGATCCTCACTTGAAATGGCCTACCGTCCAAGTATGAATCTATTAGGGAGATTAGATCATTCGGTAGACCAAGCTGTTTCGCTTTGAATATTAGACCGTGGTGGCATAATTGATCGAAGGCTTTGGAAGCATATAAAAAAAGGCACCAGTTTTCGACCTTTTCTTAATGCCCGGTGGATTGGTGCTGCGACGGGGGCAGCTTGAATGCTTTTTCGGCAACTTTGGAAAGTGAACTAATCAGACTGATGGGCCTGTAGTCAGATGGATTGGACTTGGCATCCTTTTTAGGAATGACAGCGACAAGCGCATGTTTCCAATTCCTTGAGAAATGCTTTAAACTCTTACAAAGCAAATCAATACCCTGAAAATCCGATTACAATTTACTATAATTTCCGAAATCATTGTTGAAACATATCCCTTTGCGTTCACACCCAAAAACATAATTAAAAGTTTCGAAGTAGCATCTAATAGAGAGATATTCACTGAACATTTTCTATGCCCACTTGTTATTGATGGAGTGGAAACATTGACTATAGTTTCTGAAGAGTCAGCAATCAACATAAACTGAAATCAAGATAAAAATCGTATTTACTGACAGAAGTTACAGAAACCTAATAACAGTGTAGATGAAGTTGTTCATATCACCAAACGAATCTAGATACAGAAACTCCTTCTACTGCAAGTAGATCTGTTCCGCACTTAGATTTCCGTACTTGATGAGAGTGGAAAGAGTAGAATTATAAATGATACTCATGAAAAAAGGTAATCAAGAACGAAACAATTAAAAAGACGAAAAATAAAAGAATTAAAAAAAAAAGAGAAATCATTACCGAAAATGACAAAACTTCCTCCGAATTGTTAACAAAGGCTTTCTCTAGCCAGATAAAAATCCAATCTGCAGGAAAAAGAATCAATTCTTCAAAATTAGTAGTTACTCTATGTTATGTGTATTGGAAAAGACATGCAAATGTTAAAAAATACTCAGTTGTCCCCTATGCGATTTAAAATATCACCAGAAATGTGTATCAAGATCACATATAAACAATTTTGAATCAGATGATAAGCGCAGGCCTGTTATATTTTAGATTACGGTGCTTCAGATTCTTCCTATTCTGCCTTAGAACTATATGAAAAGTATTGTGATGCCAAAAAAGCAATGAATAATTGATCATTTAATGTTAAGATTGCTTGATAAAGATTTTTTTTTTGGAGTGACAAGTTGAACTGGGTTATGTGGGACTGCCTCTGGGCTTACTAATACACTAAACCGAAACCGCCTCATAGTTGACCCCTGTGGGTCGCTACTGCACTGCATTAAATTTGGGAATATGGCACCCGCCAACCGGACTGTCGTTATTGAGCACGAGGACCCGGCGAAAAAACAGGTAGTGAAACTAATTATAGATTCGCGAACTTAAGTTAAAAAAAGAGTGGATGCTGTCGCATGGGGGCAAAAGTTGTGACTGCAGCGATGGATGAGGTCGTTTCAGCTTGAAAAAGAGGAGGTTAGCGGTGACGCGGTGATAAGCTCCCACCAGCTCGCGAACAAGCCCGTTTTCACAAATATGAAGTGCTTGATTTCTGCAGTGCCAGTTTCCCTGTGAATTTTATTATTTCTGACAAACCATGGAGCGTTTAAGATTCTCCTGAGGAGCTTATTTTGGAAAACTTGAAGCCGTTTCACCTGGCTGGGTGTAACAATTTGAAGCAGACATTAGATCCGTAGAGGAGTACAGACCGAATTAACATCTTGTAAAATAAGCATTTGATGGAGATGGGAAGTCTGCTAGAAGAGCAGATCAGAGAATATAGCAGGTTTGCTATCCACGAACCTTTCTGGGATGCTTTCTGATATACTAGATTCTGATATATTTTATTTATTTATGTTGATTTTGCATAATTTTTCTATTACCGAAAGAAAATTCATGAGTCCACATGTAGAGTGCTGTCCATATATTTCTCTTCCTGTCTATTAACTAAAAAAACGTTTTTAAAATAGTGATTTATTTTATTAATTTGAATTCGCACCACACTAAATACTGCTAATTATTAAGCTTTAACTAAAGCAGTAACAATATATGTGACACTTTGCGGCGAATAAATAATAATTAACTCATTAACATTTATTTTCATTCAAAATTCAGCGAATATTCATAGGTATAATACCTTTCCCTAGTGTTAATCGAAAGTAACTAGTGAATGAGGTTATAGGCCAAACTAAATAGTAACTAACCGAAAATAGTAATTCTTCACTACTTTCAGTTTTTACCCTTTTATATTACAATTTTTTTGTATCTTAGACAAACATGGTACTTAGCCTCAGATGAAATAACTAGTATAATTATATGAAACATAATCTAAAATAGAAAATTTAAATAAAATATTTTAATATACAATTTTACAAACATTTAAATTAAAAAATTTCATAGATTCCTGTTATATTTTAATTATCAGAGATGCTAATCAAATTCTTAAGAGAAAACCAAATTTTCTCGGTCTACCTCATAAGCGTTTAGTACCGAGTTCTGTTGAATGTAATGTTATTTTTGTTTTCTTGTTGACATTCCTACTTTCTGTGCTATCTACCTATTATCGTTTCAGTTCAGATATTATCCAGATGACGCTACAAAACCTCAGGTTTATTATATTAACATATTTTTAACAATTCATTTTTCGATTTAGAATTGAATTTTCGATTTGAATGACATTCTAAAAGCTTTTTTGATTAAAAAACTAGATAATTTAGATGATCATAAATATTTAAAATATCCAGTATAGTTAGTGATCTAGCGTGTACAAATAAGTATCGAAGATTTATTTCTCCTTCTGAAGGAGTTTTTCAATCAATTTTACTTTACTTAACTGAAGGCCTAACATTTTTTGAACTGAAAAGACCTTTAGCTAATAACAAATTAAATAGAAAAATACAAAACCTAACTTGGATACTTGTCATTTAAGAAATGTTTATTATATTGATAGTACTAGAGCAAACAAAGAAGATCTGAATAATTTAATAAGAAATATATACTTAAGGTTTACCTTGATTTTCCCCTTTTTACCAACTATAGTTTATATGGACTTTGTTTTCTGTTTAAATCGGGCTTCTAACTCTGGTCTTCAGTATTAAGCATTAAAGTATTAAGTGTTATAAGAGATTATTGGAAGGTCCAATATAGCCATAAGATAAGATCTATTAAACTTCTTGAATGTTATCGCTTCTAACATACGTTATTTGTTGTCGTATGAACTTACCATCCCGAGTAGCCTACGAAATATGTCGTGCACAAAATAAACATATTACCTATGCTCTCCTCCCGAGCTTATAGACCGCAATTGTTTAATCGTAAGCGGAGGTAAGAGATTTGGCTAAAAACCATAACAAAACTAATTCAAGAACGCAATACGCAATCATGAAAAAGAAATGCTGCCTTGTTTTGCAGATAAACAGACCTAATATTTGGATTTGGATTTAGGAAAAAAGACAGATACCAGTCGGTAATTTCTTTCCGTTTTTTACGCTAAAGAAAACACGTTATCTACGAATTAAACATACATACAAACATAGTTTACATAGTTAATATTTATTTATTCAAAGGTAAATTATGGATGATATTAGTTATAGAAAGAAGACTTTCTGACAGGAACGGTTCAGTGGTAGTGGATGACAACAGATCTGGAGAATACTGCGTGTGTAATAAACGGTGTATTATTACGCTTTAGAGTTTTATTATATGCTCGGTGAATGTAAGTAAAACGAAATGAAAGAGTTATAGTCTACATGATGTGACTGTTATTTATTGAAGTTATATAAAATGTTATAAAGTACCATCGTTCACTTTAGACGTGTCTAGGTAACACCGCTACCATTCCTTTTACCTATTCTTGAAACAATAACCTAATATGCTGTAAGATTTTCATCGGTAGATATATTTTCATCCGAGTTATGCACCTATTAATGCCACCGTCATCCTCTGTGTGCGAATCTTGATACTAGATCTGGTAAACTATTTCTCTTGAGAATATTTTAGTCTGTCCACACCCTGCAATGTGTTGGTCTAGTCTGGCTTTTTAGTTCTTGTTGTGTGACTCAACTTCTTATATGGTTTTCGTGTGACTTCCTGTAATGTAGTTGTTATCATTTTACTTTGAAACCTTTCTAGTATTTCGATGTTACTGTGTCTGGCTGTACTGGTCTTTATAGACGGCCATTTACTGGTAGTACTACATGAGTCAGTGCAAGTGGGTTGTCGGTCAAGATGCATACCCAATTTGAGTGTATTGTGGAAGCTATTGTATCAATGCATAGTTCATATTGATTAATTGTTATCTGTAGCGATCAGTATTAACTGTTTGTCCAAGTTTTAATAGTTCATAACATACAACATCAATCTGGTTCTTTGCCAGGTGTTAACCGATATTTTTTCGCTTGGGATCTTCGCAACAAATCAATATTTGAACATTTGCTACTGTTCAATGCAGAAATGACATTCTTTCATACTTTCGAAGCAGCACTTTACTGATAATTATATATACTAATATATTCTAAATGCCTGTCATTCAATTCATTTGGCAGCTATCTATTGGATATTTCCCATCGCTTGTGATCGTACACAAATTGTGACCAAGTTGACATTTAACTTTCCTGTCAACTGTTTTTGAGTTTGTGTTATATTGAATGTTGAAATTACCACATTATGTAGTTTTTAGCATTGGGAACAGTCGAAACAGTCGATAGTCGCAAAGCAGTCGAAGCAGTCGATATTCAAAAAAACTAAAGGTTCGACTGTTTTTTTCAATTCGTGATGTCAGAAGAAGATGTACAAATCCTTTTCTTTTGTATGCAAAATTGTGAGAAAGGAAAGGACCGAAATAATTGCTTGGGTAGTTAATTTTATATGTGGTTATAAATTCCTTCACGAACTAACTATAAAAAAGAGAAGGAAAAAAATAATTACTGAAAACTAATATAATAATTATTCCTAACATGCAATTTATAACTTATTTTTAAACGAAGTAGAATTACTTTTATATTTGAATGTTCTGCGGATCTGTAAAAAGGAATGAAATTTGTCTATAGAATGGAATAATGCCCCACAAATATTTTATTGTATTTTAATGTATTAACTGCTTTTTTTAAAAAATATATTACAATAAATATAGACAATACAATAAAGAATATAAATTCTCTATTTATTATTGAACGGAAATATTTTTTTAACAAAAATCGATAGAGTAATCGAAATATTATCTGTTATTGCTATAAAAACAATAGAAATATTTATTGTATTAACAATCTTGAAAAATATCGTACACCAAAATGCTATAATATTAATATACAATATATTATTACTTACAAGCAAACTACCAAAAAAATCATAAAACTACATATATTACATATAAATCTATGTAAGCATAAATTGGGTACATTTTTGTCAAGGTCGCGGTAGGACGACAGAGCCAGAACGTTTAAATCAGTCGACAGTAAATAGTAACACAAAATCAGTCGGACCGAAAATAGCAACTGAAATCAGTTGACTGAAACAGTCACTGGTAAAAAGTAGTAAAATCAGTCGAACCAAAAATAAAGACTGAAACAACCGATAGTAAAAAGTAGTTAGTTTGTAATGAATGCTACTTTGACGAAGAAACTAATTCTGATAAAAGCTACCCCCACAAGTTGCCAAATTACTTTCTGGTTCAAAGAAAATCTGAATTATTTTAATGAACTTTAATTTTTGTTCAAAAAATTGTATCCTTACAAAATTATAATATATCTAAACCCGAAAATATTAATTTTTTTTTATAACATCTTTATTAGATACGTTTAGTACAATCTTAATTATTATTATTATTACAATTAATTTATTACTACTTTTCCTATGTGCTTGGATTAATTAACAAGCAAGACGAGTATGAGAAAATACATCAGTATGTATTCCTCAATTATAAAATTATAATTATTTATTAATTATTAACTTATAGCTATAGTTTACACTAATAATACACACTAAATGTTCACACAAGTTCTCATCAATCCCCTGACATCCTGTGCGCTGTCCGGCAGTTGTATTGCTTCCACGTTAGAATGATTTAGTAATCTTCTTTCGTGTTTCAAGGCGAAATCCTGCACAACTTCGCAAATCCATTTGATTTCCAGGTCATCGTGCAGTTCTTCATTGGTTACATAGCGATAGGCATTGGTAATCAATCGAAGAATCTTGTTTTGACAGCGCTGTATGACTAACTGATTTGAATTATTAGTGCAACCCCATATTTGCCGAATTGGCTTTATAATTGTATTATAGATCAACCTCTTTGATTTTAGATCAAGTTGAGAGTATCTTCCGACCAACCAGTATAGTTGTTTTATTTTGGTTCTAATGTGTTTTGCTTTTTGTCTAACGTGATGCTCCGAAAATATTAATGATTACTAAATAATTATTACTTTATAGCCATGAAATAATCCCATAAGATTATTTCGGATAGGTGCGACCGCTGTTGTTACAATTTCGCGCATTTGATGGTTATGGTTAAATTAATGACATATATAATATAAATAATAACAATTTGGTGTAAGACATAATTTACAACTTTAAAGAATGTTTGAGAAATATATTTAATTTTTTTTATATCAAAAAAATATCGGCTATCCTAAATATCTATTTATCGGTAAAAAGAATATCGACTAAAAATATCGATATATCTAGTTTTTTCGGCACCCCTAATCCCTAATCAAGATTTACACTGTTGCCTTACGCACTTTTTTACATAATTTTATTGACTACTATTCCCCAAAAATGTATAAGCTCTTAGCCCACGCGAAATATAATAAATAACATTGATAAGATACGCTTATTCTATTTTAATAACAACTAGTTAAATAATTCAATCACAAATGTTAATATTACAACATATATAATTTAATTTTTATTATGCTTTATTAAATCAAAATAGTTTCATTATATTAAGTTTGTTGACGCCGATTTGCTTGTAGCTATTATAACGACTTTCTATTGGGTGTAATTTAACCCATGAATTTCTTATTAAAATGCATCATACTTAGATGGACCAAACCAGATTGATGAGAGCATATTAGGATTATTGATTAATGCTGATAGTCACCTAACGGTACGGACACATGCAGTGCCAGTCAAAATTCATAGAAAATAACTGTTGATTACTGTATAAAGAACTTGATATTTTAGACCCCTTATAGAGATGTAAAAATTATAAATATATTAAGTAGAGTAGAAACAAATATTATTATTATTATGATTATGTTAGGAAATGTTAGGAAATTATTAGTGTCCTGTATAACAAGATAAAATATACTAAGCCAACATAAGTATTAAAAAATGTGTTAAATTCGCAACGACTTAAACAACGATATTTTATCGTTTTCAGTCTAATAATATTTATATGTTTACGGTTAAAACTACATGAGGTTAGGAATAGCCAATTATTATTGTAATTAATAATTACTTATTATTTATTACAATACGATGTACAAAATTAATGCAACCATTTTTCGCCAAAATGAAAATAGTTTAATGTTACTACAATCCAGTTCTGTTCAAATAGTGAAACTTTCTGTCAACTTTAATCAATATTAAAGAAACATTCTCAATGAAATATTACTTAGACAGTTACAGTACTATATTATTTTAACATGCTAATCTAGGCTATTTTATTACTTGCGTTTATATTAAAAAATGCAAGTACAGAAACTATAGAACTTGATATGTATATCACATGCATGTTAAAAAAAAGCGGACAAGAATCTTTAGCACATGGGTTGAAAATTCCCGGACATAACAAAAAAATGCGGTTATTTTTGTTGAAAATTGGCCTTATTTATACCTCATTTTATAGCTTAATGTTACTAGAATCTAGTTCAGTTCAAATAATGAAGCTTTCTGACAACTTTAATCAACATTAAGAAACATTCTTATTGAAATATTACTTAGACAGTTACAGTACTATATTATTTTAACATGTTAATCTAGGCTATTTTATTACTTTCGTTTATATTAAAAAATGCGAGTACAGAAACTATATAACTTAATATGTATATCATATGCATGTTAAAAAAAAGCTGGCAAGAATTTTAGCACATGGCCTGAAAATTCCCGGACGTAACAAAAAAATGCGGTTATTTTTGTTGAAAATTGGCCTTATTTATACATCATTTTATAGCTTAATGTTACTAGAATCTAGTTCAGTTTAAATAATGAAGCTTTCTGACAGCTTTAATCAACATTCAATTCATTCATACATTCTCATTGAAATATTACTTAGACAGTTACAGTATTAGATTATTTTAACATGTTAATGTAGGCTATTTTATTACTTGTGATTATACTAAAAATTCTGATGACAGAAACTATAGAATATAATACTTACATTATATGCATGTTAAAATGCAGCGGGCAAAATTCTTCAACATATGGGCTGAAAAGTCCTGGGCGTAACAAGGAAAACGCGGTTATTCTTCTTCAAAATTGGCTTTATTCATCAACGTAATATCCATTAAGAACTACACAAACATTCCAGCGCCGCTCTAATATTTCAGTACCACTGTTGTAGAACGATTTATCTTTAGTAGTCGCCCAGTAGTCGCTGGGAGCCAAATCCGGCGAATACGGTAGATGTAGGAGCAATTTGAAGTTCAATTCATGTTGCCATTGTTTTATTGACTTGTGAAACGGTGCGCTGTCTTGATGAAACAATTTTTTTTCTTTGCAATATGCGGTCCTTTATTTGCAATTTCAGCCTTCAATCGATCCAATAACGCAATTTATAATATAATATGCACTGTTAACGATCTTTTTGCTCAAGATAGTGAATGAATATTACACCACGCACATCCCAAAATACCGGGCCATAACCGTTCCAGCTGATTGTTGTGCTTTCGGGCGCTTTGGACAAGGTTCACCAGTTACTGTCCACTCAGATGATGTTTTAATTCCGAAGTAAAATGATGGAGCCATGTTTCGTCCATTATCACATATCGATGCAAAAATTCCGATTTGTTACTTTTAAACATGGCTAAACACTGCTCAGAATCATTAACATGTTTTTGTTTTTGGGCAACAGTTCCCACTGTGAACAGAGCTTTCTCATAGTTAAGTACTCATGCAATATAAAACCAACACGTTCTTTTGATATCTTAACGATGTTAGCTCACTCAAGCAACGTCACGTTTCTATCATTCAAAAGGATTTTGTGGCTTTTTTAAATGTTTTCTGGTCTTACCACCACATTTGTATGTCCATTACGTTCTGCATCATCGGTGTCTCTAAGACCACGTTTGAGTCAGCATACTAACGTTTTATTGTTGTTTCTGATAGAGCCAAGTCCTTATAATACTTTTTAAACCATCGCTTCGCTTGAAAATATTTTTTTCCATCAAAAAACAGTGTAAATTTAAAACGCGAAATTGTTGTTTTGATCCATTGTTTTGAAAATAACAAAAATAGTGTCACTCTTAGCACAGTAACTCATAAACTGATTAGTAGTATATCATAAAATTAACTGCTTTCTTTTGAAGGTTAGTACTAGCTGAAAAGCGGTGAATTCAATAAAACTAGCGCCATATTTATGTTAAGACCGGAACTTTTCAGGCCATTGTGTTATAAGACTGAAAAAAGTGGCGGTGGCTTGGACGACAATCCGAATTATCATTTCACAACAAATTCTTATTACGGTATATATATTCATAATTTTGAAGCCAGTGTGGACCAACGCTGTACAATTAATATATAAGCTATATCTGGACTGGCTTATCTGTACCAGTAGTAGTACATCCACGCTAATTAAGTTTGGGTCTGAAATCTTAATTATGGACTTTAAAGAACAACAACTAGTTGCAATATGTGTGGCT
This sequence comes from Rhynchophorus ferrugineus, assembly GCF_030347505.1. Lineage (NCBI taxonomy): Eukaryota > Metazoa > Arthropoda > Insecta > Coleoptera > Curculionidae > Rhynchophorus > Rhynchophorus ferrugineus. Next base: position 53,564,526 of record NW_027472580.1, read on the forward strand.
TGTCCTTTTTAATTAGATAATATGTATAAACTAACCTGTTCATATTATACTTTAAAACAAAAAGGAAAACTATCACCCTATACATTAAATTAAACAACATTGCAGTCTCACCGAAAAAATACACAAGCAAAAATGGATTTAAAAAGTGTGGATTTAAAATAATGATTTTCTCTTATTTAATCCTTTAATTAATTTAATTCTTCTTCTGTTACTGTATTCATGAAATGATATCATGTCTATATTGACCTTCTATTTTCCTCTTATCATCCACGTTATCATCATATTTGTGGTATAATAGATCTGATTCATACTTATTTTAAAGTAATAAAATATTAGAAATTAGTATCAATACCACCCGGTATTGTAATAAATAATTAAAATTAATAAAAACATTTTAACAACTCATGTAGATTAAAACCTGTTATTCGAAAATAGGTACTATGATAATTAACTTCACTTATTACTTATTAATCACTATATCACAGAGCTGTTTTTGGTATCAGATTATACATTTTGAGAAATATTTGTGCCAAATGTCGTTTACCAGAAAGTAATAAAGAATAATGACTATAAAAGAAGCTAATATAGTTTTATTAAAAATTCATAGCCAATGTAGTGAAATTCACTTAGTCCTTATCAAACTCCTAATTGAATTTTAATTAATTATTAATTGGTTGTGCTTTAGAACGTGTGAAACTGCCAAAGACAACGTAGCAAAATCGATTCAAAGTGTTTTTATTAGGTTTGTGAATAATATATACGCGATAAAAATCGAAAAGCCATGTCAAAAATGTGTATTTTTGGTAATATTATTGTGCTATAGTAAACTCCGAGAAACCACGGGAACCAAAATTGTTTTGTAATGCGTGTAGAACAAAACTGTACAAGAGGTCTCATGGTGAAAAGTATAATTTTCATTTTCTGTGCCAACGCTATGGAGAGAATAGAAAAATAATGTAGATTAATGCCACTTTTATTCTAGAAATGTCACCGGAATGAATTAAAAAATAGTAATAATTTCAATTTAAAGGAAGTAGAATTACTTTTATATTTGAATGTTCTGAGGATCTGTAAATATGAATGGAATTTTTCTATGGAATGGAATAATACCCTACAAACGTTTTATCGTATTTTAATATGTTAACACTCAATTAAAATTAAACATATACCTAATCATAGAAAAAAAGAAACTAATCCATAACATAATTAAAAATGATCGCACAATAACTACTAGATATTTTAAATAAACTAAATGATTTATTTATAATTACAATAAAACCAGTAAAATGTATTTTACTTTTTATCATTCACAATTTTAATGTTTTTACCCTATTACAGTAACAATCTTGAAAAATATTGTTCCAAAATGCTGCTATGTTAATATACAATATATTGTTATTTACAAGCAAACTACCAAAAAATCATAAAGCTATATATATTACATATAAATCTATGTAAATATAACTTGGGGACATTTTTGTCAAGGTCGCGGCTACGATGATAGAACCAGAACGTTTAAAATCAATCGAATGAATCAATCTCAGTCTCGGCGATCCCTCTTCATTCAACGAAAATTTCTTCCCAGGGAGCATTCTTTTGAGATCTGAGAACAGGAAATAGTCGCTGGGGGCCAAATCTAGAGAATACGGTAGATGAGGAAGCAATTTGAAGCCCAATTCATGGATTTTTGCCATCGTTTTCACTGACTTGTGACGCGGTGCATTATCTTTTTTTCAAATGCGGCCGTTTTCGGCGATTTTGTCCTTCAAACGATCCAATAACGCTATGTAATAGTCGCTGTTGATGGTCTTTCCTGTTTCAAGGTAGTCAATGAAAATTATTCCATGCGAATCCCAAAATACAGACGCCATAACCTTGCCAGCTGACTCTTGCATTTTCCCACGCTTTGGAGCGGGTTCATCGTGTGCAGTCCACTCGGATGACTGTCGATTGGACTTCGGAGTGGAATGATGGAGCCATGTTTCATCCATTGTCATATATCGACGCAAAAATTTGGGTTTATTACGCTTGATCATCTTCAAACACTGCTCCGAATCATCAACTCTTGGTCGGTTTCAGTCAAAAGTCAGCTGGCGCGACACCCACTTTGCACAGGGCTTTCTCATACCCAAATATTCGTGAATGATATAATGTATACGTTCAGCTGATATCTTTAGAGTGTCTGCTATTTCATTTAGTTTTAATTTACGGTCATTCAAAATCATTTAATGGATTTTTTTAATGTTTTCGTCGGTAACAACCTCTTTTGGGCGTCCACTGCACTCACAATCTTCGGTACTCATTTCATCACCTCTAAACATTTGATGGTTAATTTTCCTGAGGCGGTATCCGGAAACTCGGCATCAAGCCAAGTTTTTGCCTCAACTGTATTTTTTCCTTTCAAAAAGCAATATTTTATCAACACGCGAATTCCTTTTTATCCATGTTTTTCACAATAACAAAAAGTTGCTTCACTCAAAATGCTATAATTCACAAACTAATAATCCGACAGCTGTCAAATTTATACACGCATCTTTTGAAAAATATGGATTTAATTGTAGTTCGCCATCTATGTGTCAGGCCGGGGACATTTCAATTGACTTGTTAAATAGCAACAAAATCAGTCGAATCGAAAATAGCGACTGAAGAAAGTCGATAGTATGAAGTACTCAATTACTAAACAGTCGACAGTCAATTGCAGTCCAAAGTTTCCAACGCTAATTATTTTCAGCAATGCCAAGTTTATAATGAGACCTAAATAATCTGACAACACTTGGTGCTGCCAAGGGTAAAAATATAAATACCGACATTCGAAAAGGTCTAAAATATGTAAAAATTAATATGAGTACCATTAAAGCAACTTACATTTATTATTAGAAAATATCAAGTTACAATTAAGAGTTTACTGAATGATAATTGCACAAAATTTAAAATTCACGTTCTTTTACAAATACCATTATGGATACTGTTAACGTTGTAACTAAGCAAACCACTGCTTTAACGACCAGTTGCCCTGTCGATTACTCCATAATTTCCATATACCTAGAAACGCGATACTTCGGAGATCACATGGAAACGATAAGTCGTACCAGAAAATTCAATAACGAAGTCCTTGTTAAAATTATTTACGGCTTTCCTTTATGACCGTACCTCCCAGATACGTTCAGTTTCTTTCGCGATAATCGTCAATTTATGACTCTGGAGGTGTCACCATGTTTCCCGTAGCACAGATTACAACCACCTAGCGGCGGTTTACTATGTAATACTTCATTAGGCGCATTATTTTATGTTGAACCTTAGCTATTGTATCTTTTCGCTCTTTGTTTGCTGATATTTTATGATCCTCTATTCACAATTAGATATAGGTTTGTAATAATCTTATAATAGAAACAACATTTGACAGTCGTGTTTTCATTCAGATGTCATAACTGAGCTAGTAAGATTTTTTCTTACTTATTTTACTGACAAAATTTGCAGATCATATTTCTTCTCTGCTACTAGGTGTTAGAAAGAAATTAGGCAGTAAAATTTATCTCCCAAAACAGAAAGAGATACGAAACTAGCAGCAAAAAATTTAACAAAAACTATACTATATAAGGTACGCATAAAGTATGCATGGTACGCAACTCCTAATAGCGCGACACATCAAAAATTTAATTATATATTATCTACAATTAAACAAAACATTGTTGAAAGGAGAAAACTGCGAAAAACCTGGCAACAAATCAGAACAGAAGACAACATGATAAAATTCAACAAGGCAACAAATAAGCTGATAAATAACGAACAAAATCAAGGTATTCCAAACTATATAGAAAACTTAACGACAACTGATGCAACGGAATATTTTCTCTGGAAAGTAACAAAAAATATTAAAAAACATCATCCATCCACTACAATTGACAACAATACCTTGACTAAAATATATGAATGATAAAGCGGAAGTTTTCTCTAAACACTTAAAAACAGTATTTAATGCGTACCCGTCTGAAATATCTGCAACAGAAGAAAATAACAAAGTTGACTTTCTTAAGGAAGTAAAACAAACATTAGTTAAAGAAATCGATGCTAAAAAAGCTCCTGGTTTTGACCCAATTACTGGAAGACTCTTAAAAGAGTTCTCATAACAGTGCATCAAATTAATAACATTCATATTTAATGGCATGCTAAGGACTCAATTACTTTCCTAGCACTTGGAAAGTGGCTCAAATCATTATGATTCTTAAACCTGGGAAAAAATCAGAAGACGTCTTCTCTTATCGTCCTATAAGCCTGTTACCTGTGATCTCGTAAACTTTTTTAAAAGCTATACAAGAATATGATTCCAGACCATTAATTTGGCTTTGTAATAAACACGGAACAACAGAACAAATACATAGATTAGTCAACCAAACTAACAAAAACTTGAACTATAAAAAATATTGCTCCGCTGCATTTCTCGATATTTCTCAGGCCTTCGACAAGGTGTGGCACACTGCACTACATGTTAAATTGAAAAAGCTTTTGCCCCATACGCACTTTATACTGCTGAAATCATACCTCACAGACAGACATTTTATTGTCAGGGCTACGAATACACAGACCTATACCCAATATATTCGGGTGCTCCGCAGAGCAGTCTCCTTGGCCCATTGCTACAACTATTAGGATAGGTATATTATATAAGGGAGATCATATAATAATACTTATAATATACCCATCATATAATATACCCACGGGCAGATTGCTGAACTTCTAAGAGATTAATAAAAAAAAGTTTTACAAAACAAATTTTGCATTGTAAAAACTCATCGTATTCAGACTAGGGATGCCGAAAAAATATCGATATTTTTTTCAGCCGATAATTTTCGATAATTTTAAGAACAAAATTAAGACATTTATTAAACATTATAAAAAACATTGAAAATCGTACTTAATTTTAAATGTTTAGAAAAGATATATCGAAATATCGATAATTTTCTTGCCGGCCGACACCCCTATTTCAGATTCCGTACATTTTACATAACCCATGAATCAACAAAATGTTTACAATGTTCATAACTAATACTAGTAATAGAGCCAATTTAACGGAACAACATCTAAATATCAATATTCCCAATTATTTCTGGTCTGTGTTGAGACATATATACATGCATTGTTATGCTGAAAAATGATCTACCTTTCTTTCAATACACGGTCAAGTGTTATCCCAAGATTTGCTAACGCCTTAAATTGTTGTAACACATCAGTTTTTCATGATAGCTTCCTTTTTGTCCTTCGGCTTCACTCCGTAAGATAATTCATAGGTATAATAATTATTTTTTGAAAAACTATTTCTTAATAATATATTATTTAAGTAGAAAAAACACTATTTTCTATTCTAAAACTTTAAATAAATCACAAAACCAATGGCAATCTAATATGGCGTTAAACACGAAAGCATCAAAATCATTATATTTCATTACAGTTAATCCCTCTTTTATTAACCAAAATATATCTGGACTAGAGAAACTATTTAACTTGGGCTTATGATATAACTATGAAACATATTTTTAAAAATACGAATTGGTAAATGACTGAACTTAGAGACCACCCTAATCTTATCCACCCTGGTTACTGGCACCACTCGAATAATCATTTCTGGTACATCCAATTTTACGATTCTGTCACAATTACAATCACAAACATAACCCACATTAGTGTCATGGCTAATTTCAACCTGCAACTATCGCGTAAACAGGACCTTGGAGTCACCCTGATCACTACGGCTAACAAGCATACTAGCCATGTCTACTGTTAAGTTTCATTAAAGTCTAAGTCTAATTAAATAATCTATCATACACACATAATCAGGTGAAAAAGTAAAATGTAAATATACAGATCATCACCAGAATGTCCTAGTATAACATTAAATTTAAAAAACAAACAAACTTAATCTAATAGTATTATCACATATCTTTTCAAGAAATAATTGGTACTTACTGATATATTTGATGATGAACTTATCAGATCATTTATCAGATCTGCTGAAATCAAACACTTTTAGAAACTTATGTTACTCAGTCATATTTCAATTTTCAGTGTTAATTTCAACTATTTAATATGAATATCAATGATGAAAAACGTAAGTCATTCATGGTAATAAATGGAACGGTAATATTCATGTCAATGATAAAAAATCACCTGGAGAACTAAAAAACTTGTTAACAATGCCAAGACGTATTGTGGATTTTCGCCCAATACAAAATTCAAAAATCGCAAAAAGCGTTCAAACAATATAAGTTGATTTGATGAATCAAATCTTTTCAGACATTTATATCCAATGGCAAATATCCAAAGAGAGAGAAAATGGCCTTTCGGACCGTTTCAACATAGTGGTTTCATTGTTTTCCAAGAAGAGGTTACTGTGGTGTATTGTGATTGACGATGAAAAGTTATCTACAAAAATATCTACTATGATAATCTCAAGCGTAAAAGCAATGGGTTAGTCCAGGAGAGTCATTCGCATCGACACCGAAGCGAAAGATTCATGGCAATAAATTTTGCTTTGAACATCAGCAGTTGTATTACCAGCACCAATTGATCCTTAGTCTTCGACGTATTTTTCACCATATTACGATCACCATGATACATATTACCATGCTGCTAGAAATATGGAAAAAGGGTGTAGTAAAAAAGTGCTGGAAAATATTTTAATAATATATATAGTACCAATATTTCCCAACAAAATCCTTTCTAAAGTGAAAAACTAAAAAGTAAAGTATTATATACTATTTATTTTTATGGTGACGTCTTTACAACGTGTACGTGATGACCTTGAAGACGAAAAACATAAGTTTATTTGATCATCTGAAGTATGGCAGTAAAAAGTTGATTAAATAAGGTTTATCACCCATAGTGATAAATAATCTGATAAAATTTTAAATAAGAGAAATAGCGGTAACTATAAGCATATATTAATGCAGAATATTTAAAGATGACATACTGAGAGTTAATAGCTATATTTAATAACCAATTAAAATTAAAAATATTTACATTAATAATAAGCGTATTAAACAAAATTATACTAAATTAAAGTACATGGGAGTACGGTTCTTTTGGTTTATAAACTATCTAAAGAATAAGGTTAATCACGAATAATATTTTTTTGCATAATACAAGTAATTGTCCTTGATGGACATCGATTTCCTTTTACACGGTCTAGATAACTTAACTACCGTTTTTAGTGAAAAATGTAATACCACATGAACGAAGCTATCGTTTACCTGTTATCCTTATTAATTTTTTTTATTGATGTTGCAGTAATATTTTATTTGGGATGTTTTAAAATTATATTCCTATAATATTTGCAGATATTAATCGAATGAGTTCTTACTTAGGATCTGTGAATATACAAGGTGCACTCAAAAACTATTAAAACCAAAACAACTTAATAAGATTTAAGTATGAATTCCCATTGAAAACATGTTGTGCTATCATCAGCTTATTAAGATGAATGATCAAATGTGGTTTAAACAAACCGGATACTTCAAAACGTAAGAAATAATAACGCATCCAGCAAGCTTCAAACTTGGTTTTTGATATATATATACAAAAGCTGAAAAAAGCCGTTCGCACTCAGTTAAAATAGGAGTTGGATCTTGCCTAAAATTGATTAATTCAACGAATTTTCAAAAAATAAAATTGCTATTTCCTAAATTCCGGGATTTGTGAATTTTGATGCATTGCCATAGACAGGGAACTAGTGTTGTTACTCATCGTTCAAAGTTCGATACTTTGTAAGTATATAGAATTATATAAATTAACTTTGGAGTCAAATAGTTTTGTAGCGCATGTCGAATGTTACATCTTAGAATAGAGGCCTACAAAATACCCAGAAATATTAACCCAGATGTTGAACACGTGCAGGGTGCAGCAGCGCCGACCAAAAACTGATACCGAAAATCTGACAAAACGAAACATTGATATGGGATACAATTGAAGGGTAATTTTAGATGATTCGGTCACTGACCTCGGTCAGTCCAGACGTGCCACCATCGACAGCCCGAGCGTCTTCAGGTAACACTGCGCTGCCAACCCTTTTTTCTCTATTGTCTTTTCTGGATTTATATAACGTCAATAAATAACGGTCACATCATCCAAACCATTACCGTTTTATTTCTTCCGACTTCCATTCACCGAGCCATATAACCCAATGTTCTTTAAATTTTAAGAATTTTATTAAATATATCTAATTACAATAATTACCGACCTACGGGTACTTGTATTACCCCTTAGGACAGTTCGAATATTCTATTTATGAAGAAAAAAGAGCACATTGTTTATCCAGCATATCACCCTTACGCCCTTTTTAGGTATCTAGCAAACAAAAAGAGTCATACAGTAAATTTCTGAGGAATGAGAAGATATAGTAGTATCCGGTAAACATTTTGAGCATTGTTTTCATTTCAGTTTCAACACCCTAAAATTAAAAATCCCTCTTACAGGAAATTGTCAAATTTAATCCCAAAATTTTCGGGATACGACATCTAATCCTCTCGCGCTAGGGCAAATGCGTGCATTATCAAGGACAGGGCGTTAACATTTTTTTGAATATTTAAAAGTCCTTTTACCAACGAGGGTTTATCTGAATTGGACCTACAGTATAACGTGGGCTCCGAACCACGGTCCTCGGCATTAAGCTTACCGACTGGCGAGTAACCAACTCAGAAATCATCCCAGTCTTACCCAGCCTGGTTACTGGCGTGACTGGGATCATTTTCCTTGTCGGATTTTGCACTCTTACCTAGGACAGTCACAAATATTAAACAATCACAAACCCAAATTTAAAACCATGTCCCATCAGGATTCGAATCCGCGACTATCGCTAAGTAGGTGGACCGTCCTTTCGCCTTCCCCACTGCACCATGCAAGCCGGCGCTAGAATTTTTGACTTCCAAATCAATACCTGTATTTTTGCATATCGAAGAAGCGATACTTCTTAACACTTTTATTAGTATTATGATTAATAATGATCATAAGGGTTATTTTTTGAGTAATAGTACAGTGTATCGAGACTCATACTACATAATTTATAATTTCCAAGACGATAGTATATGTATGCAGTAACATTATATATTAATAACAACATATTATGTATGCTTTAGTATTTATGTAATTATCAGCATACGCTTACTAATATTACACATTAATAAACATTTTTTGTTATATTATAGAGAGTCTCCTTTTTACCAACAAGGGTTTATCTGAACTGGGCGACCAACATGGTGCCCCTAACCACGGTCCTCGGCATTAAGCCGTCCAACTGGCAAGTTATCAGCTTGGAGATCATCCCAGAAGATATCCGGCCTTATCCACCCAGGTTACGGGCGTTACTAGCTTCACTTTCCTTGCCGGATTTTGCTCTCATTCCTCCACTAATAAATTGGATTCGAATAGTTGGACAAATAAAAGTCAACATCTATTTATAACTTTATATGTATTTAATCAGCATCTATTCATTTATATCGTTATAGAACTATTAAATTGACTAGTAATATCTAGCGCATAAAATGAGTTAATCTTACGACGTTATTCAAGATTTTGTCATAAAATATGAAAGAAGGTAAATTTAGTCGGAAAACGCCAGCAAACCAAACTTCCCGGCCTAACACATAGGTGGCGCTACTAGAATTAAATCCATCTGTTTTTTAGTTAGCCCTAACCCTCAAAAGATGCGTGTATAACTGTCAGATCATTAGTTTGTGAATTATAATATTTTGAGTAAAGCAAATTTTGTTATTGTGAAAAAAATGGATAAAAAGAAATTTCGCGTGTTGACAAAATATTGCTTTTTGAAGTGAAAAAATACAGTTGAAGCAAAAACTTGGCTTGATGCAGAGTTTCCGGACACTGCCCAAGTAAAATTAACCATCAAGGATTGGTATGCTAAGTTTAGACGTAATGAAATAAGCACCGAAAACGGTGAACGCAGTAGAGGCCAAAAGAGGTTGTTACCTACGAAAATATTCAAAAAATCCACAAAATGATTTTGAATGACCGTAAATTGAAACTGAATGAAATAGCAGACCCTCTAAAGAGATTAACTGAACGTGTACATCATATCATTGACGAATATTTGGGTATGAGAAAGCTCTGTGCAAAGTGGATGCCGCGCGAGCTCACTTTTGACCAAAAACAACGACGAGTTGATGATTCGGAGCAGTGTTTGAAGATGATTAAGCGTAATAAACCCGAGTTTGTGTATCGAAATGTGACAATGGATGAAACACGGCTCCATCATTTCACTCCAAAGTCCAATCGATAGTCATCCGAATGGACTGTACACGATGAACCCGCTTCAAAGCGTGGGAAAACGCAACAGTCGGCTGGCAAGGTTATGGCATCTGTATTTTTGGATGCGCATGGAATAATTTTTATTGACTACCTTGAAAAAAGAAGGACCATCAGCAGCAACTAATACACAGCGCTATAGGACCGTTTGAAGGATGAAATCGGCGAAAACGGCCGCAATTGAAAAAAAGAAAATACTGCTTCACCAAGATAATGCGCCTTGTCACAAGTCAGTGAAAACGATGGCAAAAATCCATGAATTGGGCTTCGAATTGCTTCCTCATCCACCGCATTCTCCATATCTGGCCCACAGCGACTATATTCTGTTCGCAGGTCTCAAAAGAATGGTCGCTGGGATGAAATTTTTCGTCGAATGAAGAGGTGATCACCGAAACTGAGGCCTATTTTGCAGCAAAAGAGAAATCGTACTACAAAAATGGTGTAGAAACGTTGGAGGGTTGCTATAATCAGTGTATCACCCTTGAAGGGAATTATGTTGAAGAAAAAAAAAATTTTGCCAAAAAATGTGTTTTACTTGGTAGGCCGGGGACTTTTCAATCGACCTGTTATAGTGTATAAGTGTTACACTTAACTCTAGCTTAACTAATTTTATTTAATTTTAATTCAGAAAATACATAATATATTTATCCTGCACTGGTTTTGCTTTTCTATTGATACAAGTACAACAGGACAATAGTAATAAATCTATTTGCAAATAAAGACAGGACTAAGCATATTTAATGTAGAGAATAATTTTTAAAAAACGTTTAAAAAACGACGAACCCAATAACTTTCAACTTAAATTATATTAATTTACTTTGTATACTGATAGATGTTTGTCTCGGGCTCTTTTCGAAAATGATATTTCACTATAAACATATATATTAAATATTTATACTATTGTTGAATGTATCTCATAATTTACTTACTATTGAATTTTCGAATAATTGTTTACGTAATGTATTATGTCCAAATACCATCTTTTACAACAACAATTACTATCAAAGGAGAAAATGTCATTAATACAATAGAAATAATTGAAATAATTAGTGGTTTAGACTCAAGTGCCAGTAGCCTTAGCATCTCAATTAATAATACAATGTGTTCATCCTCGACAGCGATGTGATTTGATAGCGCAGTCTGATTCATATATCACCCAATTGCGAAGTGTAATCGTGACAAGCAGGCCGGGACTAGTGCAATTTGATAACAAAACACAAATTTTGCACAGGTCACGACCTAAACGCCACAATTATGTCGTAAATAGCTCACAATAACATAGAAATTAACAGAATTCAACTAAGAAATAATTAATATTAACTGAAATAGTAGATATTAAATCTAACCTATTGCAATTTGTAAAAACAACGGCGACCTAAAACTATAGAAATTTACATTTTAATTATTATCTTTAATTTGCTATATTTTTCATAATTATTAACTAAACTCTAAGATATTAAGTAATTTGTAACAACGACGATCAACTAAAGTATTATATTTCAATTATCAGCGTTATTTTGCTATACTTTACCATCTAATAAACGCGATATTGAAAGGAATATGGCACAGCAGCTGGTGAAAATATAGACGCCCACATGCTAATTATATACGCATCCAGCTTATTTTCTCGGCGAATCTCCGATCTGAGTTTACGGACGGACGCGAAGAAATAACGAAAAGGAATACAAAAAAAAAACGAGGAAATAATGAAATATGACAGGTAAAATGATTAACTGCTTTTTGATTAGCCCCTAAGAATTTTAACGACGATCAATCAATTATTCAAAAGTAATTCCTTTGGCCTCTCTTTGCCCGACTTGAACTCGAACCGTTAGTGGAACTGTTGTTTTTCGGCTTCTTCGCCCACCGATCGGACGGACACACGTAAACGTTTTTATGCGTGAAGCCGACGGTGCACGACCTGTTTCCGACGACCGAATAACGCTACCGATTAAATGATTATTATCTCGACTACTTAAATATGTTATTTTTCATCCATATTTTCATAAATACATACGTACCCCCTGAGAGTATAAACATATTTCGAAATTAGGTTGTTATAATTTTTACAAATATAAAAAGTATAACTTACTCTTGCAAATATCATCCATTTCTTTGCCGAAAAAATAATCGATGAACCATCCTTTTAAACTATTATTTTGAACCAGCATTAATCAAAAAACGATTGAGTAAAATCTGGTGAAAATGTCACACGAGATCGAATTTTCTATCCAAAGTTCAAAATCTCTTTAGTCACTCGAACAACGCTAGGTCCGAGTGTTCATGTGTATAGTCCCAAAATCATATCTGACAAAAGACCTTTCGAAGAATCATTTGTGTATTGGTGGTAGCCTTACGTACAGTAACACTTGTGAAATTGACTTTCTACCTGTTTACCTTTGTAAACACCTGTAAATAGCTGAAACTACTAGATGAACAGTTGCCGTAAGTCTTCATTCAGTAGATATTGAGAGTTTTGCATATTCCCAAGTTCGAAGCTGTCCAAGAATCACCAAGTCACTAAAATCGACATCATGAAAAATACTCTGCATATCAAAGAAACCATACAGTAATTAAGAGATTCATTATTCATTAAAGGACGCATTATTGTAAAGAAAGACTAGCAATAGTTAGTAACTACATTGCCACACACTGCAAAAATTGTGAGGGTTAATCTGCCACAACCAGTGTATTCACCAGTTATAGTGCCTTCTAAGTACAATACATGCACCATAAATGTCTGACATACGGCTGCGAATTGCGAAATGCGTAAATCGATCGATGATTGGATCACTGCCATACCAATATCCTTCTTTCGACACGGTGTCGACATATTGGCAGAATATTGGCTAATTTTTCATAAAAAAAACCTTTTTAAAGTGAAAAACCTATGACAAACAAGCACCTAATATATATGCTTAAAATCAATAAAAAGGGAATATAACAAGTTACCTTAACCGTAGTGAAGAAATATTAACGTAAAAATAAAAGCAATTCAAATTTCCATGGTAATAAACCAAACTGTCCTCGAAAAAATCAATTTTTATGAAATAAATCTACCAAAAATAACATATGTTTGTCATTTGTATATTCAGCTATTATATTTAACAGAACAAAAAAAATGTAAAATGATTTAAATAACTTACACAAGTCAACCAAATCAAAGGCATCCCAAGCTTCCGAATCCTGCTGGAGCATGGTCGTAAATTTATGTTTGTGATTGTTTAATATTTGTGATTATCCTACGCAAGAGTTCAAAATCCGATATTGAAAATGATCCCAGTCACGCCAGTAACTAGGCTGGGTAAGACCGGATTTTTTCAGGGATAATTCCTAAGTTCTGTCACACGCTAATCTGTAATGCCGAGGAACGTGGTTCAGATCCTACGTTAAACTGTAGGTCCAGTCCAGATAAACCCCTAGTTGGTAGGAGACCTTAAAATATGGAAGAAAAGGCATCCCAAGGATTTTAAAATTTAAGCTGGGCATCTAAAATGTGTCCATTTTTAATAACATTTCTTAACTAAGTTTAATAACGCTGTAAAATAATCTACCCGGCATAATAATCCACCATTATTTATATGTAATATTTTTTCTGTATAAATAAAAAATATTCTAAAACTCTGAAATATAGATTACAAAATATTAGCTATAAGTAGATACAAAATTATTTCATTCGTATATTAAAATAATATAGCAACAGGTCATGAATTAAGTACTAAATATAACAAAACAATAGAACTTTTCTGATTTCCATTAATAAACCTTCTACTAAATGTTAAGAAATATCCCATTTCATTACCTAACATCAAATTTGATGTACAGTGTTCATTAATGTATTATTCAGTTAATTAGTGGACTCATTTCACCTGCAAAAAGTAGTTTCCGAAAGGGTCGTAGTTACTTTGAAGTGTATGAAGATGTAATTAAGTACAGGAGAAACACAAAAGTCAGCATCGCATCCGAATAAAAAACTGTTGGCGCCGTAATTAAACAGAGTTATTTAATTACATGAAAAAAAAATGCGACGTCTAGCAAAATTCCCCCTTTTCCTTTTGAAAGAAAACTCTTCGACTGAACGGAGAGCACTTTTTAATAACTCCTTTTTAATTTTACCATCTGCACTTTCGGGAAAATTTCCCGTTCACTACGTTTCCCTTTTGATTCCCGGATTGCGGAATCCGAGACCGAACGGAATCAAATTAAAACTGCAATATTACTAGAATTTTCTACGGTTTTAAATTCGGAACTTGAGCGGGAACGCCACTACCGCCTCTACAGAAATCCCCGAGAATCCCTGTCTCCAACGTCCCCTCTATAGCGAACTTTGCCGTCTTCTATCTTCGGAATTCCTTAAAATAATCAAGTTTGTTTGCCCGGCAAACCTATTAATTCCTTTTCGATTCGGATTTGTGGCCGGTACGTTTTTTCGTCTCCATCTTCTTATTTTCGGCGGAGTTGAAACGGAGCGAATTTTCTAGTCGTGGAAAGGGAACGGAATGGAAAACGCCCGGGAAAAGGAAAAGGCGCTCGACGAAATAAAAAGCAAAATCTCATTTGATTGCGGAACTAAAAGTGAACAGAAATCACCTTTTTATCAGTCGAACTAGTTATATTTATTTTTCCACTGCTGAAGCACCTTCCAAAGTTAATTCTAATGTTCTGCATCTTCAGTGAATTAGAAACGATTCGGAACTCATTCTAAATAGAAGCTAATAGTATTAATTAATTAAATTAAATACTCCACAAAATTTAAGATTTGAACTGTGTGGAATGTACTAAAAATATGAAACTAGAGCTACAATTACTTGATGTAATATTAAAGCTTCAGTTTTTTTCACTAAGTTTTAAATTAATAGATTGGTAATGGACCAATAACCAGTCATTTGATAAAATGAACTAAACGGTAACAAAGAACAATGGGAATACGAATAAGCAGTTCTCTGAATTCCGGACATTTGTGATAACAATAACAATTGTGATAATGACACAATAAACAATAAAGTTATTATGACGACGAAGGGAAAAGAAACCAGCATTTGCAACGAAATTACATATAATTATAAATTAATTTTAAGCGATTTACCATCTTGATGGTGTTACTATGTCGTATCGGGTACGTTTGGTATGTACGTTTGTTTGTATTCAATAATGAACACGTTACGACGTGTTCATTATTGAATATTTCATATTGCAGCCATACATCTCGGCGTCAGTACCATTTTGTCGAAGTGTGAACAATACATTCAGTGCGTTGAAAATGTGTGAATTTGTACTAATAAAAAGAAAAAGGCGGAGGAGCCCAAAAAATGTAAATACGAATATTTGAGATGGATAGGCTGAATATATCGTTCTTTCCAGATGGAATTCGTAAATTGTCTGCAAGATGGGAAAAAATAGCGGCTATCGATGGACAATGCTTTGAATAAAATACATTGTACCGATTTTTTACAATTAATCTTTGAATTTAAAAAATATATTTAAAACTTAAGGCTTAAAAGGTTATTAATTTGCAAATATGAACCAAATTATTCAAGGTTATACCAAGGAATGATTTCCAGGCGTGTTTTGAATTTTTATTAAACAAGTTATTTATAACATAATTCGTATTTATTCTTTAATTTAATAGAAATGTCACTATATAGTAGAACTCACCGAAAAAAAATTCAAATTAAAAACAATTCCAATTTAATATTGCAAATTACCGCAATTAAAATTAAATATTTAGTATTAAATAAATGACAGTTTGAATTTCTATTACATTAAAATTAGTATTAATGGTATATATGAATTTAAAAATAGACAACCGCATGGGAAGTGAAACGTGAAATAATGAAATATAAACAAATAGATCGCATTCAACAATTTTAACTAAACTAAATATATTGTTTCGACGCAAGTTAAACAAATATTTGTAAAAAATAATTAGATTCATGGAGTAAGACTGTTTATTTAAACTGCCAATATAACCGCCCGGTACATAGTCCGTATCTGATTCTTATTGATTCAGAGCAGCTGAATAATCACACGGCCAACAAAAAAGATATCGTCGTCATAACGCAAATTGTGCCGATTAGATTGTTTTCTTATGATTTTCGATGTAGCTGCAATGGCATTTCAGCTAAGTAAATATTTGATGCTCGTGTGTGTGTAAGGCTGCGTCGGCGTCGACTTGTTCCTTCTATCTAACTGCTTTTAAATCAATATAGGGTAGTGTTGTGTAATATTAAGATGATATTGAATGGGGAAGAATGTATGTGCTCATAAAAATTAAATAATAGGTAGTGTTGTCTTTAAACCCAGGGCGTAAAATAAAGATTATGTTTAATGAAACAGTAATAAAAAATTAAACATCTTAAATATATAAAAGAGATCGAAATAAATGATATAACAACTACTTATTCAATAAATGGCAAAATAAATAATGCAAATAAGCGTGAGCGTAAGCTTGATGTCAAGGTGGTCTAGTGATAAATCTGTAAATATAATAAAAACGTACTTGAGCAACCAATTTTAATGACAAGGGTGAAATTTAAATATAATTGAAATACTACGTAAATAGATGATTCTATTGTCAGGTAATTAAAATATAACGTTACTGGTAGTCAAAATATTGGCAGCTAAAATAATATCGATAAATGAATATGTCGACAAATATTGGTAATGGATGGTATTGATAATAAAATACGATTACAATGGTAAGCAATAAAATGATAGATTAATCAAGATGGTTAGCAATAATGTTAGTCCATAGTAGCGGACAATCATTATAAAAAGACAATAACAGTAACAATAATAAACCATGCTAGGACGAAGTGTAACATCTACACACGGTACGAAGGGAAAATAATGCACCAGCTTATACCCTACACCAACAATAATGGACATGCAATGAGATCAAGGGAAGCAGACGCACGAGATCCTACAATTAGCGTTAGTAGTACTCGCTAGGGTGAAGCTAAAAGTGTTCAATATACAAGCAAATATGTAAATGTGTAAATCAATAAATAAGCAACTCTGTTGCTACTGTGCACTCACTTCCCCTAACTCCGACTATGATGCACGGGCAATGTGTATAAGGGAAAAAGCCAGAGGCAAACACGATACGCTGTCGCCAAGAGCCGGCAGGAACCACGTATGGTGGCGTTTATGTATGCTTCGGATAGTTAATAAACCACATATCATGGATATATATAGCCAACAAACAATATATAATGGATAATAGCGATAATTGATAGCTATAATAAACTGTGCTTGGATGCAGTATTACATGTGCACGCAGTACGGAGGAAAAGTAACGCACGACGTACCAGCATAACACTAACAATATGACGTACAAGAGATAAGGGAAGTAACGCGCGAGATCTGCTGCCACTATGGTTACTAGTGCACTCACTTCTCCAGCTCTAGCTAAGATGGACGTGCAATGCGTCCAAGGGAGAAAGCTAAGCCACACGCTAGATACGCTGCCACCAAGGATCCATCAGAAACCACTGTTGGTGGCGTTTAGGTATTCTTCAAAATCATAACTACGCATCAGTAACTCTTTCCACATAGACATTAGTTTCTGGATTATAAAATAGTTATTATTAATATTTACATTTGTAACCGTAAAACTATTATCTTTGATTTGCCATAATCTAAGAATTATGGACAATATACGACAATTCGAAGAAATAATAAAATAGAGTAGAGTAAAATATATAACGATGAATACAGCATAACGAATAGAGAAGTATAAAATAATAGATAGAATATGAGAAATGAATGTTAATAAATATAAATAATAATTAAAACATAATAAATTGAGATTTAATAAATAATAAATAAAAAGAGAAAACTGGAACAATCTGAGAACAAACTCACCATTTGATGAAAGTCCGCTTGGACGGCCCAAGACGTCATAAAATAAAGTTGACAAGAACGTAATAGCTATGGCCATCGCTTTCTTAGAAATGGACTTCTATGAAGTTTTAACACCCCTACGTAGGAATCGCATCATGTTCAACAATGTTGCCATTCATATTACCATGAATTATATTTCTGTTGATAAGTATTAGGAACAGTGACAAATCATGCAATTAAAAGGAAGCGGCAATACCGCCGAGTTCCTTTACATTAGCGTTCAAACCTTTCTTTTAGATAAACACTTGAACGACTCAAAAATTAAAAGGTCTGCAATATCGAACTACGGGATGGAATTCCCAGAACCATATCTATTCGAAACGATTTATGATTTCCTTGAATGGTACATGTCTTAGTCTGAGTTTTAGAAAAAAAATATCGAGAATGTATAAATAAAATTCGCTTTTACATATATTAGGTGTTTTAAAACACTACATACAATTATCTTCTGAAATGATTATCACTTAACCACTTAATATTTTGGATATTCTTTTTATATTTAGTGATAGAACGCAATATTCCTCTAAAACCTATAACGAGTGTAATTCAACGTGTTTGTGTAAAATAGTTCGAAAGAGTATCAGTGCATCCCAATTTACTCGCTAATCAGCTAAATATACGACGTGATAGTGAAGTTCCTAAACTAAAACGTTTAACACCACCTGATCTTATTACTAGACATATGTAGACTTTAGAATAAGCTTTAAAATAAGACTAATTAATTAAGATAATATTTTATACAGAAGATTGTTAAATGAAGTGATTTTCTACATGCCATGTATATATAATATAGACATAAGAAATACTTATTGCCAATAGGGCAGATTGTGGAATCACGAAGGGTAATAAAATATATATATATATATTTTATTTAAAAAGCACATGGCACTTTTATTGCTAGTTGTTCACTATCTAGTAATTAAAATTTATATATCTAATCTAGCGTTTTATGGATATAATCTCACCGGATGCGTTCCCTGTTATAGAGTAGTTGTAATATTTCGACGTTTTTAGGCCAATTAGATCTCACTAAGTGTTTTTTATGCAAATTCTTCACTGACCTCTGGCACCCTCAGGTCCTTGGATAAGTCCTCATCTCTAATATACTACGTGTCGTTGACAGAACTGGACAGTTAAGAACATACGACACTACATTTACAGGCTATTACGGAGAGTGATAATTCCGATTGTTCTAGTAACTACCACGATTTTCTCAACCTCATAAAAATTTTTTTCATTTTCTCAACCTCATTCTGCTCGTTCCTTCTGATATGCTCTCTCCACTTGAGCTTGAAGAAATAAACAAAAAATATGTCTTTTAGTACCTTGAAAAAGATTTAGCTCGATTAGAAACTAAACATAACTGAAATATAATTAATTATAACAACATAAATTAACACATAATTCCCATTAATTCAATTAAATGCTTAGAAATGGTAGATGGTATTGTTAAAAAAAAGATCGGTACTCAGTTTTTAATACCTATTATTGACTATCGAATGCATCATTGTTATAATTTATTAATTTTTCTACATCTACAGCCTTAGATTAGAATCTCAGATCAGAGTCATGTATTGTAAAAGTGCTTTAGCCACTGAAATGTGCTATACTGCAATAATAGGCATGCTGGATAGTTGAACACGGAACTATATGTATTTGGATATGCAAATTTGATAAAAGTTTCAACGAAAGTAGTCAATATGCGAAATCACTTTCACTGACTTTTTGAGATTGCCACGTAGTAACTTTAAACGCCTCATTGCCGACAGACCGTCAGATTTTAGCAAGCCACCTTCTTTATTAAGTTTGACAGCCGTTAATAGCAGACAAACTTTGGAATCTTCATAAAAATGGCAAAAAACTATTGACGTATGCTGATTAAGCATTTGCTAAAAAAAAACATAACCGAAACCAAGAAAAGACTTGATAAATACTCTTCAATCAGAGCAGGATCACGCCTCTATCAATTTCGAAGGTCAATGCATTGTTTACTGAGTTCTGTTGTAGTCATACCAGTTCAAGTTAAACCGAACGTTCAGGCCATCATCATGGAATTATATTGAACGATTGGCCGATAAAAGAACGTGAGATCGCTGAAGCTGTAGGCATCTCAAATGACGTTTGAAATATTTGGATATGAAAAAACTATTCGCACGATGGGGGAATGTGATTGCTGTCTTATGTTACTATTAAAAAACAGCCATTCAAACACTTCCGTGCTTTATATAATTTTGGTATTAATTAATATTTTCCGCACAGAACATCAACAAATCATGTAATTTCTAATTGAAAAATTAACTGATATTTTGAACATGATTCACTCAGATATTTGGTGGTTAGGAATCGTAAATTCAAGTATAGCTTAATCAATAAAATAGCCAACGCACATCATTAAAATTTATGACGTCAGCACGTCACAATATTTCCGCGTTAACTTAAGAGTATTGTACCAATACAAGTAAAATTTTATAGACTGATTGGGTTACGTGTTCCAACGCATCAGACAGCATTTTGTCTCTTTAACCAGAGTAATACTAACTAGTAAAATGAGAAGAAAAAATCAGGTCCGAGTTTAAAATGAATCTCTATAAACTGTAATTGGCTGTATAATCGACGTCATCTATAACATGTATTGGCTGTTTTATCGAAAGGACTTATAGTAATTTATGATTTTCAATTATCAATTTATAATAAAATCTAGTAAAATACTAATGAGTACTTTTTGACATAATTTGTTGTCAATGATACACAATATATTTCAATAGCATTAATAAAATATTAAACTAAACATCAACAAGGTTTCTAATTAAGTAGTAAATTTATAAATAGTAACAATGCACTTTACTCTAATATTATTAGTTTTTAGAAATAACATAAATCTCAAAGTGTCACTAAAATAAAACCAAAGTCTTCATGTTTTGTTTTTACTGGAGTCATAAAATAATATCTCAACCCCCGCTATATAAATTATTATTAATATAAATGTTCCCCGTTAAACTGCGGAAAATCAGGACATACGGTCGGTGGGAAATTTATGAAACAATTTTCGTGACACGTCGGAAATCGAAAAAGCTTTCTGCGTCAGCCAAGTCGAAAAAAATAATTTGGCAATCTTGACGGGACGCAATAACCCTAAATTTTTCGTTAATGGCAGCTCCTTAATGTCGACTAACAAGCAATCAATGGTCATTCCATGCTCAGTTGCGTCACACGCTCTAAAATGGACAGCTCTGACGAAGGTGCGGATCAGGTATAGAGGGCAATAAGGTCCTTCTTGACACAGGACCACAAAAATCTTAATTGCTCTCCGAAAAAAACCCAAGGAAAGAATAAACTTTATTATTTTATTACTTTATAGTTTTCGTCAGATTTTAAGAAATCCTTGCACCTACAAAATGGTTTCTTCTTAAATTTAGTTAATCTAGTTTGACTTCATAAGACTATTTCAAAGTGATGTAAGAACAAAAATTTTAGGATAGAATACTGGAATTATCTTACTCTAAAAAACTAAGTCATTATTATAAATTGATAAAAATTATATTATTTTAATATATATACTTAATTACTACTCACAAATTACTACTCAATTTAGTTCACTCTATATGAATGGTAAGATACGATAATATTAACTTGAGTTAAATTGTAACAAATATCCGAATTATGCGGTTAAGCCATCAGATTTTTATAGCACTTTGGAATCTATAGTGCATAAGAAGTTTATTTTTATTGGGTTTGGAAAACAATCTCTGAGATTAGATTAACTGGCTAATCATCGGCAAGACACAGCTTGATGGCAAATTTCCAGTTCCATTAAAAAAGATTTTAAAAAAAGAGTTTTCTTCAATAATGGCTAAACTAAATTTTTGTTAAACACTGGAACAACCTTGGAATTGATTGTTTCTCTAAATATGTTAAGTAATCCAATATTATACTAATATATCATAAACTAATATATATGACATTAAAAAGATTTATAACAAAATTATAATAGCTTTTTTGAAAACGTTTATGTAACAAATTTATAAAATAAGATATTAATGAAAAAAAAAAAAAGACAATAAGCTTAACACGCGGATAATAGCCATACTAATCTGTTTACTAATCATCAAATATTCAATTATTAACAATGTTAAAGAAACAATTATAAAATCACTAAGGTAAAATAAATATAGATAATATTCTCTAACACTAGTAAAAGAACTAAACTAAATTAACTTACACCAAAGACATTTAAAAATCATTCAGTATTAAACAATAATACGAATACCGTTGATATAAAAGCTTCCTCTCAGATAATTCCTCGTGGTCTTTGGTAATTCGTCCCTTTTTATCACCGCGACAATTAACATTGCTTCAGCGAACCTGTTGCATATTTTACGGTAGGAAATACAGTGGTTAAAGTCTAGTAACTGTACGTTCCATTTAATGTACCCGTCGATTTTAATTGCTCGGTTACTATTTCAATGATGCTTTACCTTCTTGCCAATTCAATTGCAGACATTTATTTAAATAAGTATTATAGAGATATTAATGGCGACTATTTTTTAGGTACATGTTATCAGAGTTCCTCCTTATTATTTAAAAATCGAAATGTGCAAAAAGTTTTTGAATAGCATATATTTTCTAATTTTGCGTTTCGCATTGATTGATAAATTTCAAGCATCCTCTGTCCTCTTATAATATTTTTATTATAAATTTATATTATATTTAAGGTTTAGTAAGTTACAAGAAAATCACTCCAGATTACATATATTTAAAAAAATTATCAATTCATTTTATCAATACATTCAAGAGTTGGAAATTGTTTTACCAGTGATTCCAGCACTGTACTGTGACATTTTTGTATGTCGTCAAATTCACAGTTCACACAGTACAGTTCTTGTACTATCACTAGTAGTACTGGCTCACATGTATATTATGTGCTGCATATATTCTGATTATGTATGTTTTTTTTAAAGGGCTTCTTCGTTGAGAAAAATCAGCACTATATAATTCAATCATTTTCTAAAACTTTCGTCCATCTTTCTGGCAATATGGTATATTCATATGCCAAAAGAACGATCTTGGTTTGGCCATGATCCAGTCATCGATTCATTTTCGTACTTCTTCAATATTTTGAAACCCTGCGCTAGCCAAGCCATGGAACATCAATCCAAACAAGTTTTAACGAAGTTTTTATATCTGGTGAGTACACTGCATGCAATAGAACTACTATATATATATATATATATTTATTTATATATATATGTATATATATATATATATATATATATATATATATATATATATATATATATATATATATATAGTTTTATAAATATTTGTATTTAATAATTCATAATGATTTTGAATGTGGATCAGTAGATTTTAAAAATATGAACAGAGTTTGAAAAATAGCAAAGAACGGTTTGATCGTTTTGTTATATTTATGGCAAATTCACTCTGTTGAGGCAATCTGCGAAAAAGACATATTTTAATCAATAACTCCGAAGAAATTAAAATAAAATCAAATATAATTTTAAGGACCACTAAGCAACCATGAATGAATTAGGAAAGGCATGATTTACCACAAAAACAGTTCATGTTACTGCAGATTAAGTTAGTTAGAAATCGCTGATACTTTACTAAAAAGTACTGATATATTATTAAAAAAGGATACCACAATGAACTTACCACAGTCTTACTTGCAACTTACTTGGACCAGTTGTATAAAATGGGCATTAATCCATCCAATCTTCCTCAATTGCATAAAGAATCTGTAACAATAAAAAACAATTCAAGGTTATTTTACAACAATAACATCTAGTTTGTTGCAATATATTTTATAACATGTTTTTTACAATATTAAAAAATATATATATTTACCTTACTCAATACTAGTTGTTCATAGAGTATTTATTTGATAAATGTACAAATACGTTGGTATATAGTTTTTATATATTTTGACGTGGTATAATACAAAAAAAAACCTTTTCAAAAAGGCCTAATTAATTACTGCCTCGAAAAGCTGAACAAAATAATGAAAAGCAAAAAAATTTATTTTCAAAATACGAAACTGTATTACTGGTTTTGATATTTTCGACGGTATTATATATTTTCTGCAACTAATGAATAGACTAAGGATGTTTTGTATTAATATAGAATATTTAATAATGTAATTACATTAAATTGTATGTGAATAGCTGTATCTCCATATAAGCAAAAACAGTAGATGAAAAATTAAATAATAAAAAGCGTTTAAAGAAATTGGGCAGTTTTTAAATTTTTTCAGATGATTCAGATTTTATTATAGAGCCATATTATACTCGAAATGAGTACATGCCAATCTAAAAGTTTCTTATGTCGATTGATTAAGCTTTCATTAGTTTAGAAAACGATCAATTAGATAGTATTGTTAGAATCTCAGGGATTGAACATGCCACCACTTGTTATACTTAAAATAAAATTGCTTTCATTATATAAATGTGTTATCATCCCTACACAAATCGACATTCATAAAGAAGAAGAAGATCTAAGAAGATCATATCAGGTTCATAAGAAGGCGGTTCTCTTTTGAGTTCAGAACGTAGTTACTCGAAGCATTTCTTGGTGGACTTAAGTGAAGTTCCGGCAAAAGCATATGAAACTATAACACTACAAATTCATATTTTGAAAGATACCCCTAATGCGTGGATTCCCACGTGGAATTTGGGGTGACTGAATCTTAGTGAACCATTCCACAAAGGGTATATCATGAGAATTTGAATAGGTGAGTATTCAGGTGAAACAGGTCCATTTCGAAGATCATTTCAGGCAAACTGGTAGACATACTTAAAAATAATGTGGTCCTGTGGTTGATTCCTCTGAAAAACTGTATATTCAAAGATGAGACTTATATTACTGAATGGCAGCTTGATTTATGTTCTAATATATTTAAATCCTCAGTATGTCTTTGTATCGTCGTTCAAGTAGTCTTTTCTCTTATATAAAATAGTTTTTGAAGTAATTAAAGTTTTATTATTTTTACTTTTCCTCATTATTCTACTAATCTAATACTAATCGCCCTAAATGAAAATGAAAAAAATAAACATGATGCTATGTATGGAACTAGATTTTGTTTAATTTCAACTCTGTTATGTTCTTATTAGCGCTATACAATGTATATTTTAGTATATATACTTAGTAACATTATAACAAAAAACATACAGATTTCAATAGGAATAACTCAAGACGTAGCAATAAAATATCTAAATATCTATAAATCATTTAGTAAATTTTTATTTTTTACATGAACACTTTGACCTATATAAAGAAAAGTCTAGACACTCCTTAAAATCCGAAAATTAATGAGAAAAGAAATAACAAATATTAATTAGAAACGATCAAAGAAAAAGTTACCTATATATAAAACGATTTCAAACTTTCACTTCGAATAAAAAAGAACCATTAAAAACTTTTATATTAATTGGGTCTTGTAGAATTGGTATAAAAATCCAAAACAAAACATCAAGAATTCCAAATCAAAAGATCCTGTAAAAATATTTTTTTAAAAGAAACAATCAATATATATCAAAATAATGACGTCATTATTACGCGTCGACATATTTTAACATAATACACAAACAATGGTAAATGCGATTAAGGATCTACTTTTTTGGGGTGCCCTAAATATCGGTCGTTTGATGCACGACGATTAGCTTTTGTCTCATCTAATATGACTCATTATTTTCGTTTCGTCTTATTATACCGTTATCTCAAGGTACTGACGTTTTGCGCATTAGCACATCATTTGTCCGTTATTCAATATAACGCCGGCATTGTGGTCGGCTTTGTTCAAGAAATTAACGTGCCGCGAGCAGAAGAGAACAAAAAAAGCGACACGGCACGGCCTGCTTCGATGAAAAGTACGGTTTCGTTTTTCCGTCATGGAAGCCTCGATGCGGACGTTCGTTGTGTACCCTCTATAGGCCGGGACTAGTGCAATATTTGTTACATAAAACAATATTGTCACGCATCACGGACTGGAGAGAGTACAGACATATTAATTTTTGCTTTTGCGGATTTTCACTTTTTGTAGTTCGTACGCAAAATTTCTCTTCCACCATTCAGTTTTCCTTTCCAAATAATAATACAGTAATTGGAAAAATTATCTTAAAATCATCATAGTATTTATACTAATTATATTTTCTCTTTTGTTTCAGGTAAGTTCCAGTTTAATACAACTTTGGGATGGTAAGAATATTTTCAGGTAAACCTTTACTATCTTATTAGCCAAAATTAGTATTTTTACTATAATAGAGTATTGACTTATTTACCAATATTAAGTGCAGGTGATTAACATCCTTCCACTTTTAGTCGGTGTTACAGTAACCAGTCGTTTTCTGTTATACGGTATATCCCGAGATTTTTTCTAAATCTTCTTTTGCCGTTATAAGTTCATCTAGATATTTAAATTGGATCTCGTGTGGCAATTAACAGTAGTCGCTGTCGGAACTGTTTTGAAAAACGTCGATTGCTCATCATCAATAAACGACTCATCTATACAGTTTACCAAGCGCGCTTTTTTTTCCTTCCTCACCATCAAACCTAAATCGTTCAGAAACGAACGGATAATCTGAATAAACATTATGCAAACGACCGTCTCTTAGTTGAAGAAGTATCACGGAAGAAAATATATACTTCTAAAATAGATCCAGCATTAAATATTAGCTTATTCCGTAAATATAAAGCCTTGCGAGTCTGCGACAGATATACTTCGTCACAGTAGAACAGTAAATAGGAATCTACATATACAGGAAATGCTGTGTTGAGACTCTATGGGTTATTATCTTTAGTTTTATTTCTACTTCAGTATCATGAACGAGGGCGTCTTGAATTTGATTAGAATACATTTTTGTATTTATTTCTGACTAGTTCTTTAGACTCTCTGCAATTATATTTGGTTTCATATTTGTAATTTTACTAAATTAAGTAGCATTAAGAGTTCCTATACTGTTATATTGTGAAGTTATAGATATTTTAATAATAATTGAGTTTATTAAAGTGAAGAAAATAAGATGAAACAAACAATAAATGAATAATTTATACAAACTACATATAGGGCTTATAAAATCAAGATTATATTGTGTGGCTCATGGTTTACTTTGATATTATAATCATATACGAATGACTATTTCTCACTGGACAGATTGTTGAACCACTAAGAGTAATAATTTAAAAAATTATTTATTTTTGAAATTGCAATTCTTTTCATAAAAATATAGAAGTATGCATCAGTGTTTGTGAAAGGAAACTTTCTGTCGAACTATATTTGAAATAAGACTAAAAACAAATGATGAGATGTTGACAGGTCACTAGATTTTATACTGTAAGATCGATTAAAAGGTTTGAAAATCGTCCATGCTGTTTTATTAAAGGATAATACAAATGTATTGCAGTTTAAAATTGTGAACGCATCCTGTCCTTCTCTCATAAGTCTTTTAATCCTAAAAGTCTTAAATCATTCACGTATAACCATTTTATACAACGTTAAAGTGCGAAGATCGAGATAAAATTTATTTATGACGTGCCGCCGGCCATTCGGTTAACCTTTTGTAAACTTATTACCGTTATATATTATTTATAAAAGTCTATCGGCTCACAACAAGCGACCGCCTTAATAAAAACGTACGAATTTTTTCGAAGTTAACTATGCTAATAGAAATATTCAACATTTCCACGAGCACAATGTTGTGATTGGTTGTTTATTTACAATTTTCTAGATAATACCATCAAAAAAAGAATAGCATCTGATGATTATTGATTGATAGTTTTTCGCTTACCTTAACAAGAACAATGAAGAAACAGATGTGGTAGTCTTGATCATATGGCTTCTCGGGTGTACAGGTCAATAATCCAAGAGTCTGCACCTGTAAATTATGTAATTGCTTAGTTATTTACTTAGGCTATTTTTCTTCTAAAGATAATTTTTTCAGTGCCAATGTTCATTATTTTGAATAAATTTTAAATTTAAACTTAAAATTTGATTTTCTGTTAAATTCTTAATGGATTAACTTTTAAGAAAATTAAATAATTTAATAACCAATAAATTTATAATTTAAGAATATATAAATAAATTTAATCGAGAATTTTTGCTTGATATTTTCCTTAGCAGGTTCAATTAAAGTTCAAATACTAATGTTCAAAATGTAGCATTCGAAATGGAATGACATGGAATGCTACATTTCAGTATCAATGCTTCTGAACATCGTTTCTAGATTGAATTTGACACAAAACTGTTTAATTAGAGATTATTACCGTATTCCAAAGACCTTTTTATTCTATTGCTATTTCTTGTTGACAATTTTATACGTTAGTGTTATTGGTAACTGATTATAAATATATATATGTATATATATTATTGTACGATAAACGTCACAGTTATATGACTGTTAGGTAAACTTGAAACTTTGATTGCGGTGAACAATGCGTAAGTCTTTGATATGTTATGATATTAAGTACCTAATTAATATTATTGTTAAACGGTTAATTTACACAGTAATTTAATTTGTAACGATTTTTTGTATGACTGATTTGTGTTTGTTATTTCATTCTCTGAGTGCTTTTAGTGTTATCGTTTTATTATGTTCTATTTTCGACCAAACTATGATTGTATAAATTAAGAACGTGCATTTCATTGAAGAATTGCTATATTGAATCTTATTTTGTTAGTTTTAGACTCCCCTCTCCTTGATCTCGTTTAATTAAATTTATGACGAAATGATGGTTACACTACAAGGTTCCATTGGGGTAAACAACTAATGAGCATCTGTATCAAACTATCTGGATCGAATCTAACCAAACCTTGGTTAGATCAGATTTGATTGATCCTACCAGTAGGATGAATCCTACTGAAAAACACTTGGTGTGAAGTATTATCCTTAAAAATTAGGCTTGGAGAACTTATTATTTAATTGTAGTTTAATTATATTCATTATATTTATGATGGTATATTTAACATTTTGTATATTTTTAACGTTTTTATGAATAGAATATCTAAACACACTAGT
Organism: Rhynchophorus ferrugineus; assembly: GCF_030347505.1. Classification (NCBI taxonomy): domain Eukaryota; kingdom Metazoa; phylum Arthropoda; class Insecta; order Coleoptera; family Curculionidae; genus Rhynchophorus; species Rhynchophorus ferrugineus. The sequence continues at coordinate 53,593,769 of NW_027472580.1, forward strand.
AATAATCAATAGAAATACAATAATAAATAAAATTGACTTTAAACAAAAAAATTATCGTAAAAATGATTTTAAGGCAACTACAAATTAGGAAAACATATATTTAAAGGACTACCATAGATACATAAAAGAGTGATAATGTAATAAATAAATGTGTATTTTTAGATATCACTTTACACTGTCGATTTTATGAAAATTTGGACAGATTTTAATGCTATCGATTAACATGGATATTGTTCGCTACTATTAGGCCTATTTCGGTAGTGCTGTCCTAGTTCAGAAATAATGATATATAATTTTGAACGTTATTTTGTATCGTTAATAAACTGCAACATTAGCTGGGTCACTGCGTTCAATTAATGATCTCGACATACGCATTAATTGCACCTGCACCCATTCTATTGGGCGCGTTATGGTCTTCGGACGAAAATAAAGGTGATATATGACTCTAACCGGACAGCTAATTCTATAACAAGACACGGATATTTCCCGGAAATTGTTAGTTTATAGTCGACGACATTTCATCCTCCTAGTTCATTAAACCAGTAAAACTTAGAACAGTAAAGAAAACAGCGGAACGGTTTATATTTACACGAACCAACAATATTTATAGTCGAGAAACTAAAACAGATCCGTCAATTAATGCGATACCGTTGATCTGAATTTCCGCCCAACCCTCGATTGTTTCGTGTGCCAGTCAACGGTACCGTTAAATCAATCGTGAATGGTACCGAACTGTATATTTGACTCCTTAATTTACGGTCCGCCACATCGGATTAACTCTGAAAAGGAAGGTAAAAAAAATGAAACGCGACCGATCGCTAGGTTCTACTGGAAAAAGTAAACACGTAGTGTCGATAAGACCCAATCAGTCCGTTTGGTTTTGTCGAGAGAATCGCCTCTGGATAGAACTGTGACCCGATAATGGCGAAAATAGCTGGTTTTACGTCAATCGGTGCATTACTGTGAAGAAATAATGAGGAAAATATCAGAGTCGGGTAATAAAACGGCCAGATAACGAAGAGTACAATGAAAATTGGATTGAAAACGTGAACTATGACGTTTCCAGTTACCGAGATAATGATATTTATCGGCTTGTTTCCGTACTAACTGTATTTTATCTCAGTATAATATAATTCTAACAAATTAGTAGTTCCCTCTCGTCATTTTTAGGTTAACATATAGTTATTTAGGTGTTAGGTGTTATTTGTTAGGTTGTGTTAGGTGTTATTTTGTTAGGTGCTCCAAAAATTTATATTTTTGACACATGTAAATGCTCGATATTAAATAAAAACAATTTTGTTTTTTCTTTTATGTCGTTTGAATCCGACAATATACGTGTGCGAGAACTTTCTTAACTTCGGTGATCCTTTGAGATAGTGACACTTTACTGTTAAGTTCGCGAGAACTTTTCTCACTTTGATTAATTACAATTTACAATGCCGAGGAGAAGACGACCTGACTTAGGTCATCGCAGTAAATCAAATGTGCGAAGAGCTACCTCACGTGCTAACCGCACTGATGACTACAGAGAGACAGATCAAGAAAATAGTCGTATTGCCATGTCAGAATTGCGTTCATTAGAGAGTGACAATGAAGTAGATAGGCTTAGAATGCAACGAGTTCGTGCACATCAACACAACAACAGCGAGCACGAGATAATGAAATTGAGCTATTCCGCTCCTGTGACCGTGCAACGAGCTGCATTCCACTATGATGCGGCAAAAGATTATTGTACCTACAAGTCGGTAATAATTGGGAAAATGATAATAATATGTAAATATTGAAAGGCGTTAAAATACAGTGGTGAATGTACTGAATTATGTAGTTCTGGAGGCAAAGTAAAATTGCCACAATTGGTTCCACCACCAGATCCTTTACGCTCTTTAGTTTCCGTAATTGGAAATGATTCTGAGCACTTCTTGGCCAACATTTAGAAATATAACAGCTGCTTCCAGAAGACATCATTTGGCGCAACAAATATTATACAGGATAATTTCATGCCCACTATCCCACAGTTGAACCAAAATTGCATGCAGTAGTTACCAAACGCATAATGCATGGACCTTGCGGAGTTTTCAACTACAATTCATCCTGTATGGTTAACGGCAAGTGTTCCAAGCGATACCCAAGAGACATGATTGCTGAAACCATAACGGGAAATGATGGATTCCCATTGTATCGTCGGCGATCAGTTGCGGACAATGGGCGATCGGTAGTTATGAAGGTAAGAGGACAAAATGTTGATGTAGATAATCGTTGGATCATGCCATACTCGCCAATATTATCCAAAGCTTTTGAGACCCACATCAATGAGGAATATTGTAACTCTGTGAAGTCGATAAAGTACTTATGTAAATATGTTAACAAAGGTAGCGATATGGCCGTCTTCGCTGTAACCAATGCAAATGACGAAATAGCACAGTACGAGATGGGTTGCTATGTAAGTAGCAACGAAACAATTTGGCGTATCTTTTCGTTTGCGATCCATGAAAAGACACCCTACAGTAGTCCATTTAGAAAATGGTCAGGAGGAAAAAAGTCGAGGATCTCAATGAGACTATTCAGAATTTTCTTCCAGGAGAGTTGGTTTCTTTCAAATCAGTCGATACCACTATGAACCAGGATGACGTAGTCAACTATGCGACGGAGATTTTAAATTGACAAAAATTGCCTGGATTACCACCTCACAATTTGAAATTAAAAATAGGAACAGTTGTCATCATGCTGCGTAACGTTGATCAACCTCGACAATGGAACAAGACTGGCTGTGAAAAAGATGATGAATAACGTCATTGAGGCAACAATCATAAAGGGAAAATACAAATGAGAGGATGTCTTGATCCCGCCTATACCGATTATTCCAACGCATTTACCGTTTGATTTTGAACGTTTACAATTTCCAGTACGTCTGGCCTTTGCGATGACTAAGTCTGCGGAATCAACTTGGGAGTTTGCCTGTTTCGCGCATGGACAATTATACTTCGCATGTTCGCCCGTCGGAAAACTCATATTTGTTTATTTACGCACCACAAAACAAAAAAAATAGTTTATCAGAAAGCCTTAAATTGATTAACAACCTGTATCATAACTGTGTGTGTCCGTAAATATCTATTTGAAATCTTATAAATAGGCAGTATTTCAGGAAAACTCTTTTAAGTATGAAACATAATGTGTAATTAATCGAAAATAATAACAAAAATCTATTCATACCAGGCATTTTTTTTATTAATTACGAATTATTAGGTCTTTTATTTAGATTGAGGCAGTAGCTAAAATCAAATTCTATTCAATAATTTATAAAAATGAACATTAAGGAAATATGTAGAACTGATATTAGAGAGTAACGACCTGAGAGAAAATGTTATTCTAAATGAAAACAATATAGAAAAAATTCAATTTGCATTTGATCTATTCTCGATATTTTATCTCTGCTTTAATTGTCGATATCTGATTCTATCCGAAGATTTTCCAAGCAATCTAGTCCGAGATTCTACTCTCTTTTATATCGCTTGAATAGACTAGCCAAAGAACAAAAAAAGATGCCCGTAAATTTTACGACTTAAAACAGCAGCTACGGAAAAGAAAAAAAAGAGAACAGAAGTAAATGGCGATTGTAGAGATGGACCGATGGAGGTCTCTTAACGAAATCGCAGTTGAGCTGAGAAAGATGGTCCGAATAGGCAAAGACGTCGGCGTAACAGAAAAGGGTAGATGACCGTTTGGAATGGAACTGAATCGTTTAATGGGCGATATTGGAAAAGCACGACCCGTAAAATGGCGGTTTTAAGACTTTTAATTTTTAGAAGAGGATTAAAAGTCGTAAGGAGTGTATCTAGACAATTTACATGGATAACGTGTATCTAATTTGTTGGCGATTGTCAATTTAAACATTTTTTATATCTCTGAGGATATCCTTTGTTTAGTTAAATTAAATAAAAATATTCCTCAATTATTCCATTATATATTTGATTACTATAACACGGTTTTTAAGACTTTCAGCAAAAAATTAATATAATAAAATTACACATTTATAAGATAATATATAATTAAACAAATAACATATAAGATGATGATTTTCTTAGTTTTAAAATTCATCAATTATGATCTACTAGAACTATTTTTATGGTTTATCTAAACTATTGTGTTGTACAGTTAAAAACAGAATATTCTTTAGTGTCCGAAGTAAAGCTGATCAAATTAATGAAGGAATACGTTTAAATAAATAGCAACATTCGTAAGAAAGCTTTTAAATACAACACCTCAATATACTTCTTTCTCATTAACTTGATTATACCGAAGAATATTCCCCCGTAATCAATAACAAAAGACCAAAAGAGAAATTCTCACTCATAACAAATAATACAAAAATTGGAAACCAGAAATTCCTGCATAATTTTAAATATTCTTCAGCTATGGCATCAGGAATTGGAGGTAAAACAAAATTATAAACAGAACCTTGGTCTAATACCAAATAAAATTAACATTTAAGTATATTTCAAAAAAATAGTTTGCTATACATTAGGAATTCAAGATATTAATGTAGTTTATTATAATAATAGTTTGGAAAAAATAAACTTTAATTAAACTTTTTAACCATTCGAAAATGGTAATTCCAATTTGGAATCAAATTAGTCAGTTTAAGGAGTGATTTACTTAGTTCATGGTGAATCTTTACATATGATCATCGAATAACTTCAAAAAGATATAACGAATAAACGCATTAAAAGCTATAATTTTACGTTATTTAGCTTCTTAATTAGAAATAAAGATTTATTAACAGACCGATATAACCAAAATTATTTTAATTTGACAACTTATAAATAATTCGATCAACCTCATCAAAAATAATTTACTATATATTACGAATTCAGATAATAATGTTTGGAAAAGATAAGCTATAAGTAATAAAAAGACAAATATTAATAAGGTAAATAAAAATAGCAGAGGACAAAGGCTGATCAAAAAAACATTGAATGATAATGTAAAGTAAGTAAGTAAAATATGGCGTATTATGGACATTCAAGATAAAATAAAGAGTATAAAAGAGTGAATGATTCTTTTTAAAGTAACAATAATGGAAAAATAGAAATATATGTATATGCATCCTTGGTGAATAATGTTTTAAATATAATATAATTGTATTAAAATAGTTATATACATTATTGTTATATAATTGTTTAATTAACCCAATGATATCAATCAAATAATATTCAAAAAAGTTCTTAATCCTTATATTTCTTAATTCCATGGGAACCTGATTCATATTCTAAACTTTAGACCCATAAAAAGATCTTTTTCTCCATTATTTATGTGCTATATATTCTTAGGTGTAATTATTGTAAATAAAAGTGAGTCATGAGTTTTATTTTAGCACAATGCTTTCCCTTAAATATATCACAAGATATTTACAGACTGAAAAGCGAACCAATAAGATAAATTTAAATATTTTGTAAAGGCCTGACGATTAATAAAGAACACCAAACAGGAATTTATGCGTTGGGCAGCGTTATTACCATTGAACAGACGAAACGAATTACAGTATCGAATTATCAGTGGAAACAGTTATATAATTGTTTAATTAATCCAGTGACAGCAAATAATATTCAAAAAAGTTCTTAATCCTTATATTTCTTAATTCCATAGGAACCTGGTTTTGTTCATATTCTAAACTCTACACCCATAAAAAGATATATCTTTTTCTCCATTATTTATGTGCTATATATTCTTAGGTGTAATTATTGTAAATAAAAGTGAATCATGAGTTTTATTTTAGCACAATGCTTTCCCTTAAATATATCACAAGATATTTACGGACTGAAAAGAAAACCAATAAGACCAATTTTAATATTTTTTAAAAGCCTGACGATTAATAAGGAACACCAGACAGGAATTTTTGCGTTGGGCAGCGTTATTACCATTGAACAGACGAAACGAAATACAGTATCGAATTATCAGTGGAAACAGCCGTTTCATTTATCTTGTTCTTTTATTTTCCGAATTGAAAAACGAGCAAAATCGAGTGAAAACAAATCAAGTTTAAACAGGAAGCATAACACTCCGGACGGGATTTGTTGGATTTTGACGTGGTGCTCGGGGGAATACATGAACGCGAACCGTTTTATCTTCTTCGTTTTTCAGTAATAATTGATCAATTTTCAATTATGGAGTTGTATTTAAAAGTTTACCCGTTCATTTATTTTTTTTCTCGCTTCGAAAAACGACGATGGCTCTTGTAACGTCCGTCTAGCGAAACAAGGATGATCCGAAAAAAAACTTTAATTCAAACATTTTAACGGGACTGTTCCCGTTCTTTAATGAAAAACTGTTCAGTAGAAAAAAAAAAGGTTTTGGTGCGCCTCACCGGATCAATTTCAACCGTAAGCGATCGAATTCAATTAAAAAGATTGTCGGTTTTACGTTTTCTACGATGGACCTGTTGATTAAACGACTATAAGCTGGTTTTTACCGGCTAATGTGACAACTTGTCTGGCGGGAGATTGACCGGCCTACTAGGATTTATTGGCATCGACACCAATTTGACTCGATTCAAATAGAGGTTTTTATGTTTGCACACTAATTTTACCGCTAGGTTATCACTAATCTAGTTTACACGAATTATGAAGTGATTAAAGGCTAAATTTTTCTAATAAAAGTTGTTTCACAAAATAACTTTTTATAATATAGCACAAAAACATATCTTATTATGAAAACAGTAAACTTTTAACAGAACGGTTAATATTCTACAAAAAAAAATCGTAAACTTTAACCTGCCGTACCGTTATCTAAAAGCAACAGAATTCCCAAAAACAATCAGGCCGTAATAACAATAATTACCGACGATAAATTCGTAATTATGAGTTTAGGCCGCAAGAACTGTATGTGTGGTAGTTGACGAGTTTCTCGAAAACACTGGTCTCGTCACCCAACAAAAACGGCTCATAAATAATGTTCAATACATTCTGCGGTATGGCGAATTATTTTAAAACAATTTGAAACTGTAAAAATGGTTCTCTACTTTCAACTGTCGACGGCCTTGATATACAGATCATAAAGAGTGTTTTCACACTCCGACACAGTATTTTTAGTGTATTTTTGTAAGTTATGATTTTTCTGCCGAGAACATTTTAGAAGATGTTTCGTAAAATGTTCAAAAAATATTAAGCTACAACAAATATATGTTAGCATATAAAAAGTTGTTAATAAAAATGAGGGAAAAATTATGAATTAACTTATGGCTGATAAACTTGTTATATGTTGTTATGTATTATTTATATAATGAGGTTTGAGCCGCATTTTACAACCGCATATATATATATATATATATATGTATATATATATATATATATATATGTATATATATATATATATGTATATATATATATATATGTATATATATATATATATATATATATATATATATATATATATATATATATGATTTTAAACGATTTTTAACGAACAATTTATGACAATGCTAAATCATACAGGTCAATTTGAACTAATTGTTCTAGTTTAGCTCTATATATTAACAAAAACATTGGTGTCGAAGGTTTGAGTTCCTCGAGATCAATCTGTAGCCAACCTAGTTATCAAGGACTTGCTGCTAGGAATGATGCTGAAGGTGATGCTCTTAAACTATATTTGGCGATGAAAATTGATTATTGAAACGAATTTGAAATTAAAAGAATTATTAGATTTACTCAGTGAACGAAAATTTGTGGAACTTACTGTTTTAGTGTATTTTGTAAAAATTGTATACTATTTATAAATTAACAGAACAAGACTTCATTCAAAATAGGTAATTATAACAGAGTTAAAATGAATTGATATTATTGAAATTGTAATTGCCACAAATTATATTAATTATAAACAACATACAACATTTATAATACTAATATTTATATGTATAACCTTAAACCTGGAAAATACATTTAAAAATTAATAGAAATATGATCGAATTGTAAGTGAAAATACCTATTGAACTGAAAAGCGAGTATTAACTAGCCCTTATTAAGCTGACCTGGTCGTTACCACAAAGGCAATCTTTAACAGAACACGTCCATGTTACCATATTGACATTATTATCATTATCCTATATTTTCTAACTTACTTTATTTTTATGTCGTTTCAAATATATACGGTCTCTGAATATATAAAGCAAATGGTCATTAATTCATCCAACAGACCATGAAAAATCGCAATATAACCATATATAGTATAGCAGTGATTTAATGACTCAATACCAATAGATCACCAGTTCACCTTTCTCGGTCAAACGGCGAAATCACAAGAAACTCGTAGCAAAACGTTCCTATATCCTCGTCGACGGTAATTAATAATATTTTATGGCCAACGTTCGATACCTTGGGTAGCAAAGCGTACTGCCACGACATTACCGTGGAGCTTTAGGTGCATTATTTACCGCAAAGAACGGGTCTCCATTTCGTAATGACCCAGCTGGGACAGATGGGTCCATCGGTCATCAGTCTCATGTAAATCCGGAATGGTATCTCGTGGAACGTCTTCGCTCGTAATTTCGTGAAATTTATCGCTGTTTCGTAGTTATTTTCCCATTCCAACATGGTCATTCCAATTAAGACACATGATGTATTATGCCGATTTTAATTTATGCGTGAACATTTCGATATGGATTCCAACCCGGTCAGTTTAAGGAAATTGTTCTTCAAATTTAGTGTAGTTTATTTTTTGCTTATTACTTCACCAAGATCAATGAATGAAAACATCTTAAAAATTATATTTATACATTATTTTGCTTATTTAGAAATTAATATTTATTAACAGAACGATATAACCAAAATTATTTTAATTTGACAACTTACAAATCATTCTATGATCACCATCAGCTTCCTAATGAAAACGCCAATTTGTACACTGGAATATTTAATCGTAACGAACTTTCGAACATTCCCATTTTTCATTTTAATATTTTACAACATAACCAATATCCTTTTTTCCTTTCCATTACGGCAGGAGGCGAAATCGATTACATCAATTTCCCGGCTGGCTATATTTTAAATAAATCTTTTAAATCAAGACGAACTGCCTCCCCAAAGATTTATGAGTCTTATTAGAATTCCTTTTTTTTCTCTGGGAGATCAACATACACAGAAAACGATTCTAAAATTCAAATGACTCACTGCGGTGGATTAATATTCCATGGTGGCGACGTTCTGATTTCAATTTAGCCAACTTTGTTTGCTTATGCAAAAACGCACCAAATCAATCTGGGTTCAGTCTTAAATCATCAAACAACTATAAGTTAGAAAGAAGAGAATGAAGCAATACAAAAATTTGGGTTTTTTCGGTTGTCAACAAGTTACTCTAAACACTAAAAATAACAAAGTTAACGATAATTAAGAAATTTTATCTAGAACATTCCCTAATATTTCAATTTTATAATTTAGTAAAATAGCAAAATCCTTAACAAAATTAATATTTAAGTGTGAATATTATCATCAGAGAAGTTCCTGCTGTTGTTTATCTGCGATAAGGATTCTCACTCAATTTTAGACCATACAGTAACAGATAAAATGAACATATTAGAAAATGGTAACTTAACATATTTGTGTTGTGTTGCTGTTTAAACATCCTGTTATAAACTGAATGATGTCCGGAGGAACAGATGAATCAATATAAACGAATATGTATTAATTTGTTCTGTATCATACGCTTCCTTCAATAATATCGTTAAATATTTTACAGCAAATCAAATTTAATACAATAAAATATTGTTTAATGTTTATTAACATATTATTTCCTTTCCGTCAATATTCCTTCTGAAATGTCTTCGAAATATTTCAGAATGATATCAGGTGAACAAGTAAAGAAATAAATAAAAAGACTGACCCAGGTAAGATATGGTTCAATCCAGTCGTATTGGCATCGCAGTCGATGGTGAACCGGCTGATTAACAGTATTTTGCGAGTGTTGATGAGCCGTAAACCTGAAACAGCAACTCGGACTGGCCATTGCCATTAATCAATTCCGCTGTCGGGAAGATTGCGGCTCGGAAACTGACTCGACTACAAAAAAATCAGTTAGCTTGTGACAATTTATTTAGCGCTAGGCCACACACAATGGAAAAAATCCACTCATCGATTTGGCGGCCTCAAATAGGATTAAATCAATATTTTGGGAGATCTCTCAGAATCTCTAACGTTTTATTGTCCTTTTATATAGCTGGCTATTCGAATTTATATCGTCTTTAAAGAATAACATATATTGGTTAATATTTTACACTATTTTTAAAATTTAAATTGTTATTAACGAAAATAATATTGACACACTTATCTAAATAATCAGTAAAAGACATAAGCAGAATTGTATTCTCCACTGCTAGCTTTTAGTATTATTTTAATTAATCAACAAGAATTTAAAATATACATTTTTGTATTGTAACAAGTTATATATTTTTAGAATTTCTAGACACTTTGTAGTTTTCTTACTCTAGTATTTTTTGGTCAGAATCATAAAAAGGACACGCTTTTTTAAGATGTCTGATTTAAAAAAAAAATTGATAAAAAAATATTTTTTCCATGGGTTTATTTTAAAAATAAAAATAGTCTTAAGATAGTAAGATCCGAAAACTACATATTTGATACTTATGGGATACCAAATATGCACTGGTTACAAATACACAAATATTACTATCAACTTCCCTGGTTAATACTATTGTAATATTACTATTTCAAATAGTTTTAAAGAATGTTTGGTGTTAAGTTTTATGTTAATACTTTTTTGTCTTCACCTTTTTTATCTATGTAACGGTGTTGATATGATAATTAGATTCACAAAGGACGCGCAGCTATATAAAACAACACTAATCGTTAAAAAAATTATATGGTAAGGTCTTAAAGCAAAATACAGATACCCTCTTATTTAGGCCCATTAAATTTTTACCGATTTCTTAATGATACAGCTTTACGTATAATTATAATGTGTTTGGTTTTTTTGTTTACTTTTTAATAGCAAACATACCAACTTCGGTTCGGTCTTCGATGAATTGGCAACGAGAATCCTTTGGAGTTGTAAAATGCATTTCAAACCTCTCATTATATTGGCATTGCCCGTAAAGGCTCAGTACCAGCAACTAACATAGATTCAGAAATGAGATTTTTCTTTATATTATATTAATAACGCCTGAATACAGGTCAAGTTAAAAAAAGATCAGCCAATTCTTACTGACAAAATTGGGTTTTTTTATGCTAACAAACGCATGTTTTCATGAATGAGCAACTAATTTAGCACACTTTTTATAAAACATGAAAATGGTAAAAGTTTCAAAGTATATTCATGTAGATACAATTCTAACAATATCCCGATACTAAAACGATAAAATGCTAGATTGTTTTAATTGTAAAATTATAATTTTTCGATTATCATTAAATACGTTTATAAGCAAAAACCAAGAATTTACAATAAATTAAATATTATTACTGTATAGGGATCAGCTGATGAAACACAAAGATCAAAATAGTTGAAGGGTCTTTAAATTGGTGTCATTAAGGTTAAATTTTAAATAAACAGAGCAAGCAAAAAAATTAGGCGAAGAAAATAAAATCGAAAGATAACTAAGCCGCGAACACTTACTTGTTTCGGTCGCTGTCTGCATTAAAATAGTTAGAATATCCAATGAGTCGAACCCAGAAGATATAATCCAAAAGGAAAATGGAACCACTCGCGATGGTATCTACGGTACCGACATTTGGCGACTGACGACACTACCATGCCCGGTCAATCTGCCTTCCGACCATCGATAGACGACCGATGCTACTAACCATAACGTCGCATATGGTAAGGTCTATATACGAAGGTTGTTGGGTGGTGGGGAGTACATGCCTTTTCTTTCAAATTATTTAGGGTTCCTTTGTTGGGAACATTTCGTGTACCTGAGGTCCAAATCGGAAGCGTACAGGGGCGGACCAGCCCCTAAGAATGGTCAGATGGGACCCTTCGATGGTTTTTGGCGGGCTCTTGACAAGTTGCAAGTCAGAATCGACACGGTATGCAGCTGTTCCAAATTCACGATCGTTGCTTGATAAAAATAAATAGTACCAGACTTTAAAGAAAGAAAACGCAAAGTTTATATTAGTTATTTTTGGATAAATTTAATTTTGTGGCAATTGATATCTCTCTTCATGTGAGTAAATAGCTATATTAAATTTAGAATCATTAAAAATATACTATTATTTCCCCATTTTCTATAAAATGTATCATATCAGCACTTCCATTAGTTTAAATTTGCGATATCAATATTTTGCTACAAATGAATATGTAATTAAACAGAGAAAATTATAATAATTGAATTTAATGTGAATTATTGTATATATTTATTACGTACGTATTGAACATATTTAATGGTTATTAACCTCATATTTCATCATATTTACATCATTTACATCAAATTACCTCTATTAAAACAAAAACGTCATTTAGATTTTCATAATAATTCTTAATATCTTGAATCCATAACTATTTAATATTTCAATTCTGTATTATTTTTAAGAACTTTGCCAAAATAAATAATATAAAAGCATAATAATTAGCATAACCAAAATAGCCATCTCAATTGAAGACATAATTTCCATAGCTGTCCTTTTTCTTTTATATTTCTCATTATTTCATATTTAGTGTATCATATTTAAACCTTTATCACTCCTTCTAATCACTTTCTTATTACATGTTAATATTTTCTAGGTTTTTACCTAATTTTCTTTAATGGGTTCCTGCAATTTAATCAACTTATAGCTCTATTTTAAACCCTGAATTTAATTATTATTAATTAGAAAATGTTACTTAAAAAATTCAAAAGGCATTTTCATGACAACTAAATCTAGCAATTCTAAACTCACAATCTTTCTTGTGCTTTTATCGGCAGTATTAGTCTGAAGATGAATCTTATTTATTTCATATGAAACGGTATTTATGTGCTCGGAATTTATTATGGTATGACTGCAATAGTTTAATTTTTGGGATCTCTCGAGATTAACCAAAGTTATAGAAAGTATAAATCTTGCTTGGTACTGGCTTGAAATTTTATTTTATTATACGCTCTTAAATTGTTTAATAATTTAATTTTTTATACAAATATATTTTCTAAATAACTAGAGTAATGTCCTCTTTCTGACAGGGATCTCTTTTATTTTAACTCTTAATGTAGTAACTAACTTAATGTACGTGATGGTTTAACATTAATATAACATGATGGTATTTTTTATAAGCGATGAATTCGTATATTAAAAAACATTATATCATAGTTAATCAAATATCGACATAATTGTAGGACAATAATTATTTTTTTAAATAAATATTTGTGTTGGGAATTACTGACTGGAATCGACTATCGACTGTTTAGTAATTAACTACTTTTTACTATGGACTGTTTTAGTTGCTATTTTTGGTCCGACTGATTTTATTATTATTTACTATCGACTGTTTCAGTCGTGTACTTTTAGTTACTATTTTCGGTTCTACTAGTTCATTCGACTGATTTTCAACAATATGGCTTTGTCATTCTAGCCGCGACCTTGAATGTAATGCGCCGAATTTATGCTTATATAGATTTATATGTAATATATGTGGATTTATGTTTTTTTGTAGTTTGCCTGTGAATACTTGTGAATAACTATATATTGTAAATTGATATAAAATTCAACAATTTATTTTAATGCCTATTAAAAAATACAAGAAAATAATGACTGGTTGTAGCGACACTGGCTGCTCACATACGGAGAAAGGAAATAGGAAATTACTATATTCGATGATGTTGACAAATACTTACAATGACATTTTTACTGAAGTAAATAATCCGCTGGAAAAGGTAGAACACGTCGCTGTTACAACAGATATATGGACTTCTGATTCTAATAGATCGTTTTTAACTCTAACTTCCCATTTTATTTATAATGATCAAATATCTAATCCTGTTTTAGCCAATACAGAAATAACCGAGTCACACACGGGTGAAAATATTGCCAATATTTTTCGACACCTATTGAGACAATGGAAAAATCAGTATAAAATAACATTAATAATCAGTGATAATGGGCCAAACATTAAAAGTGAAATATGTGATCACTTACAAAAGAAACATCATCCGTGTGTTGCACACATTTTATATTTATGTGTTACAGATGCAATAGAATCACATAAATTTAAGGAGCTAATTAGGAAATGTAGACCCATTGCAGGCAATTTTAAGCATAGTGTAACTGCAACTGAAAAACTGAAAAACATGCAGAAGCAAATGGGGCATACAGTATTAAAAGTAAAACAGGATGTCCCTGCTAGGTGGAATTCAACATTGATAATGATAGAGAGATTACTTGTTCTTAAGGAGCCTCTGTCTACAGTTGTAACTTCTTTGCCTAGAGCCATACAGTTTTTATTTGTTGATGAATTCCAAATTCATTCCAATAGTCCATCTTGACAGAATGTGTTCAACTTTTAAAGCCCATTGCAGTAATGACCACCGAATTATCTGGTGAAGTATATCCCACAATGTCTTTAATTATACCGTTAATAAGAGGACTGCATTCAATCTCAAATCTAGGATTTTAACAAATTAATGGGGAAAAAAATTACAAAATTGTCTATTAGATTTCATTAATAAAAGACTGGCAATGCGGGAAATCCGCATTTTTAGATCCTAGATTTATAAAAGCAGGATTTGGTATTGCAAATAATGCTGAAGCGATACAAAAAATTATCACAAAAGGGGTATCTTCCATTCTAACTTAAAAAAATACAAATATAGTTCCACAACTCGAAATTCAAGATACAACTACTGACCAAGAATGTATTGACATCTGGATATATTTTGATAAAAAAAATGGCTAGAATGAAAGAAGTAATTACTCCAAATACTGCAGCAACTTTACAGATTAAGCAGTATTTGGAAATGTCATTTATTGGATTGGAGAACCCATTGGATTTTTGGCAAGCTTATAAACATCTGTCCCCTCGGAACGAGGTTTTTTCAAAATCTGGGTAAATAATTAACGATCGAAGAAATCGCCTCACGGGAGAAAAGTTGAACATGATAATATCCCTGAACAGTAATTTAAAAATATTTCCATTCAAAAATAAATAAAACTTTTATTTAAAATGGGTCTGGTAGTTAATGTACGATCATTTTTAAGTATGTCATGGATTAGATTTTTCAATGATTAGGTATAGGTTTACATTTTATTTAGTATTTATGGTTATTGAACATCTTTAGTATTTAGGTTTTCTTTAAGTTGTATTGTAATATTTATATTTATTACACTGTTATTTAAAAATTTCCATTCCTTTTTACAAATCCACAGAACATTCAATATAAAAATAATCCTACATGATAATAGAAATTAGCAGTATTTTTTCCTTTAATTTTTAAAGTTAGCACATGAATGAATATATATACATCTCTGTCTCGCTTATACTACCCTTGGAAAATATAAGCACATTTAAAATTAACTGCTCCAAGCAATTATATCCGTCCTTTCCTATCTCACAATTTATACAGCCAAGAATTCCTACATCTTCTTCTGACATCACGAATGGGAAAAACAGTCGAACCGTGCATTTGAATGAAAATGGTAATGACTATTTTCAGTCGATATTTTTTTGACTATAGACTGTTTCGACTGTTTTCAGTCGATAGTTCCCAACGCTAATAAATATTGAGAAGTGTTCAATAGTATGAGCAAGTTGCTTCTAATAAAATAATGTGTAATTTAAATTAATAAGGTAATAATATCTGTAGCATTAATGAAAAATATTGTTTCTAGACAGGCAGCCAAATATTGTACGATACCGTTTTAGTCTTCCTCCTAAAATGTTTTCCACCTGTCAGTAATTCAGTGGCTAAAACTCTAATCTTGTCAAATATTTGCTCAACTCTTTTTCTGGATATCCGTGCGAAAATCATAAATTACCGCCTTTATTTGAACAGAATGTTTAAGGGCGAAACACCCTCATAAAAATCACGAGCCCGCTGTAGGCAAACACGAACACTTTATAATTTTTACTGGCCCTCTTTTATATTTTTGACATCGTTATATATATTTTTTGTCGTTTCGTTTTTTCCCTACGTTAAAAGCCACAATTATACCCTTGTTTTTATTAACGAAGGCGGAAAAAAGACATTTTTTTAAAAGTTAAAAAGGTTATTTTTTGCCATCAAAATGTTTGTTGTAATATGTTTGTCTGTACATCATTTTAAATTTTGACAACAATTTATTATCTTGACTCCCTTTTTATTATCTTATTCGTTTCTTTTTACTGAATATGTTTTAAATTTAGATACGTTTACTTAATAAAATATTCATTAAATAATATAACATCATTAAATGTATATATGATACTTTTTATTAAAACGTATCTACTAGTGACATAACTATATCATCATGTAACATAACACTATCGTTGTACATCAGCTAGCAATTATCCTGAAAAAATTAACAAAACTATACCAATGATGTTTGAAGCATGTTAATGGTCGTCCTTTCTATATTGTGTTAATTAACAATAATACAAATAATGTGACAATATTGCAATATAGATGAAGATAATTAGCAAGATTAGCTAGAGCTATCGTTACGTCGACAAACTCAGTTTCGTTAAGCTCCAAGAATATGCGTTAGAAGGAAGTATTTTTGACAGATTCTGACTTATTTGGCCCAGGTGTAAATTATGGGTTGGCTAGACAATAGATAGTAGACGCAATCTGTGACTTCTTTTAGGATTCAATCCAGATTTGGTTTTCTATCGCTGGTTTTAATTCACATGTATGCCTAATATCCTTAAAAATAGTATACATTTTTATTGTATATTAACAAATTGGTAAAGATATTAAATATTCATATATTCAAATTGGAGATTTTACCAGCAATTGTAATGTTTTAAAATATTAACACTTTTATACATATCAGCTAACAATCAGTTAACATATATCTCAATGTACTTGTTTTAAAATAAAATTTTATAACTTAAGATTTATTATATTATAT
This sequence comes from Rhynchophorus ferrugineus, assembly GCF_030347505.1. Lineage (NCBI taxonomy): Eukaryota > Metazoa > Arthropoda > Insecta > Coleoptera > Curculionidae > Rhynchophorus > Rhynchophorus ferrugineus. The sequence continues at coordinate 53,610,781 of NW_027472580.1, forward strand.
AAGATAATTTAAGATTATTATTTTAAAACTGCAAGTACAATTTTCAGATGGATTTTTTTATCGAAATATGTATACATTTACTGACCCTACAAATTGCCTTCAGTCGCAAAAAAACAAAATAGAAATAATCAAGTTTTATTTTTAAGTTATACAATTGTGTTAAAAAATAACTAATTAGTGACTATTGCCAATACCAACTTGAAAATTGATACCAAAAAAACCAAAATTGATATTTTTTAGAATATTTTTAAGAAAAGCGATATTTTTCACAGTCTTTTAAACGTCTAAAACGTCGGAAAACATCATAAACATTTAAAATTGAATACAACTAAAACCAATATTTTTTGGCATCCCTAGCCAAGTTATACAATCAGTACCAAGCCCGAACTGACTCCTTTCTGAAATAATTATTTTGTTACCTTTCAACATATGTTTTATTTCCTCTATAAATAGACAGGTGGTCAAGAACATGTGAAGGTGTTTTTGTGTTACAAGATAGTGTAATAGTAGCAATCGTAGTAAGTTACAAAAGTTAAATACCCTTACAGCAATATTAAAAATTAAATATTCTAATTACTGATTTTTCTAAAGACCCATAATTTTGGAAAATCTTTGCCTGACTGCCATATCTCTAAAATCCAAACATTTAATTTACGACTACAATTTTAAGTTGGTGTTAAATGACCACCCAATAAACATAGTATTTGTTTTCAAGCAAGTTAGCCTCCATTGTAGTTTACTATGCTTTTACAAAATTTAATTTTTCTTGATAAATCTGTATTATCCTTTATTAAATTAGAGCCTTCTAATTCTTAATCACAAAGGAGAATCACAAGTTATAAAAGTTTATATGGACCATCTTGTTGACTCATATGTATGGACTCAATCGCAGAAATATTAAGTGTTTTCATGTGTTCTTATCATTATTTCTTTTTAAAGATCTTTCATCATATCAATTTCTTATCATATTCTCTTATTAATAATCTATAATATTTTCTTATCTTTCGGACAACATGGCGATACCATGTCGAAAAAACGAGGTTAGTTTGGTAGCTGTCCAATCACCAATCCATTCTTATGCTTATTCAACTGTCATCTGTTACTCGATACGACATTCAGTTTGTACAATTGGCATCAGTAGAACAGTTTAATTCTGTTTTAGTAGCTCGTGATACACTACACCTTGCTAATATCTATACTACTATATAGATATCAAAATTGTATGGCCATGGATATTCTGTTTCAGTATCAATATATACGACTACCTTGGATCAACCCATTTGCACTTAGAACTGCCGTATTAGACCCGTTTTTTAATCGCCAGTCACAAATACACCATATAAATCTCTTCCTTTTTGCATGAAAAGAAATGAAACCGCGATGCTGAAACGGTCAAAATGACGGTCAATTTGCTTGCCACCACTTTCGGTTGTTTTTCCCTTGATCGTTAAGTAAAAGTTTAAAAACAATTCATTCAGCATCTGCTAATCTGTCTTCGCCAACTTTCTTTGGTTCTCTAGACCGTTCTTTATTTTTAATAATTTTTATCAAAATCACCACTCTTAAATTAATGAATACAAAAGCGACAATTGGAAAATGACGAAGTATAACCACAAGTTTCTACAAGTGTTTGATGAACATCAGCAGAAGATTGCCTCAAATCAAACAGCAGAAATGATAAATGTCCAAAAATTCATTTTTGAGCTTTCCATGTTTATCTTCTGTATATACTGTTTAACACAACTGTACTAAATGATAAAGTGATCAAAGTTATGTACGTTGATACCGCGCATGTTCACTAATAAATATCGTTGATCAAAATACATGCAAGAACCTAATATACAACATTTTACTAAGAAATGTGCCATAAAATTGAATCCCTCGGGTTCTCAGTAATTTTTATTTCCAGCTCTAGGCCCAAAATATTTTTTATTTCTCCTGTAGATGCACAGATGGTCAAAAACAGGTGCCCTAAACCTATCACAATAGCTATAATCCACAAAACCGTGAAAACCTCTCTTAATATACCATAATATTCCAAAGTAATATTTTTAATACCCGTGATTTTGGTAAATGAATCGTTCTGGGTACAGTACCGAGAAAATCAAAACTTCTAATTTACGGCTACAATTCTGACTCGTCGTTAAAAGTCCACCCAATAAACATAACAATAAATTTAACAGAATAAACGAGGTTCTATTGCAGTTTACAGCTCGTTGATAAAAGTTAACTTTTCGTCTACTGAAAAGTCTATATAAAATGTATAGCGGATAGTTGGACGCTTTCCAAACACCTAATGGTATTAGGTAGACTTTAACGATAATTGATGAATTTGCTTCGATGTTTTCATATTCGCCGTAATTATACTTTACCTTGGATTTTTTAAAATCATACATTAATTAAGAATTGCTTTAATTTAATGTTTAAAATCCTACTAGAACGTGTAATATGTAATTTTGATTGATAATTGTGTTAATTGTGTCAAAAAATTAATAATTAAAATATATCAGTTTGTTAATTTTTTTGTGACAATCGAAATACAATTAAATTTAATGTGATATATCTCATCGATTTTCTCCGCTAATTAAAAGTAAAAACTTTGTGATATCACTTCAGTTTCGTCAAAAATTATCAATACTCTATTACCTTTATTCTGATTGAATATTGATAGAGATTGTTTTGCGTTCAATGCTTCATTTTCGCAGATGAGTGCTAGCTATCTGTACATTTTTATGTTGTTTTATGTAAGGGTTACTTAACACTTCTTTTGGAAAGTCCCCGGCCTGACACATATATGGCATTACTTGAATAAAATCCATATGTTTTTAGTTAGCCCTAACCTTCAAAAGATGCGTGTATAAATTTGACAGCTATTGGATCATTAGTTTGTGAATTATAGCATATTGAGTGAAGCATCCTTTGTTATTGTGAAAAAGTTGGATTTAGAGGAATTTCGCATATTGACAAAATATTACTTTTTGTAGGGAAAAAAAGTTGAAGCAAAAACTTGGCTTGGTGCCAAGTTTTCGGGCAGTGTTCCAGGAATATCAACTATCAAGGATTGGTAGGCTAAGTTTAGACGTGGTAAAATGAGCAACGAAGACGCCCAACAGAGGTTGTTACCGACGAAAACATTTAAAAAATCTGCAAAATGATTTTAAATGAGCATAAATTGAAATTGAATGAAATAGCAGACAGTCTAAAGATATGAACTGAACGTGTACATCATATCATTCATGAATATTTGAGTATGCGAAAGTTCTGTGCAAAGTGGGTGCTGCGCGAGCTCACTTTTGACCAAAAACAACGACACAAACAAAGAAACGAGTTGATGATTCGGAGCAGTATTTGAAGATGATTAAGCGTAATAAATCCGAGTTTTTGCGTGGATATATGACAATGGATGAAACATAGCTCTATCATTTCACTCCGAAGTCCAATCGGCGGTCATACGAGTGGACTGGACACGATGATCCCGCTCCAAAGCGTGGGAAAACGCAACAGTCGTTATAGCGTCGGTATTTCGGAATGCGCATGGAATAATATTCATTGACTACCTTTAAAAAGGAAGGACCATCAACAACGAGAATTACATAGCGTTATTGGATCGTTTGTAGGACGAAATCGCCGAAAAACGGCCGCTTTTGAAGAAAAAGAAAGTGCTGCTTCACCAAAACAATGCACCGTGTCACAAGTCAGTTAAAACGATGGCAAAAATCCATGAATTAGCCTTCGAATTGCTTCCTCCTCCATCGTATTCTCCAGACCTGCCCCCCAGCGATTATTTCCTGTTCTCAGATCTCAAAGGAATGCTCGCTGAGAAGAAATTTTCGCAGAATAAAGGGGTGATATTTTGAAGCAAAGAACAAATCGTGCTACAAAAATGGTATCGAAATGTAGGAATGTCGCCATAATCAGTGTATCACCCTTGAAGGGAATTATTTTGAATAAAAACAACTAATTTTGCCAAAAAATGTGTTTTATTATGGTAGGCCTGGGATTTTTCAAATGACCTGTTAATTTTCCTAAATTATATTTTAACTTTATATTACACAATTTGTCTGGTATAGTCTTATTTTATCATTTATAAAACTCAATATCGTTTTTTTCTAAATATTTTGTTTTATTTTGGAGATTCCTTTTTACCAAGTCTAATCTATTTGCTCCGAATATATTGTCTTACATGAGCTTTGAACCCTCTAGAAAATAAACGGTCTTATCCAGCCTATTAGGTTTTCTGGTGGATTTTGCTCTCTTACCTATAAACAATCATGAATATAAATTTATATCCATGTCTTGGCGGAATCCTAACTATAGTGACTAAGTGACTATAGCAATAATAGTACAGCCCCCTGTCGCCATGACCAACTATGGCCACTTAACCCGAATTTATCTATATATTGAATTATATTAATGTAAATTTCAGACCTCATACCCATAACTTAGTACAGCCAACACAATATTTATTTATATGGTATTAGCATTTTTAGTTTAAATTTGGTAGTGTTCATTATTATATATGAATCTGCTATCATACCAATTAGAAAACTGGGTAAGTCAAGGTAATTAGAGCTTTACTATTGTTGCATTAAAGTTAAGTTACTACAATGAAACTATCACAATCATTTTGGTTTAGTTCTTTTAGTTATACAGATTTTAAGAACAGTTATAAAAAAAGGTCCTTTTATCTTCGTATTTCGTTGTGCCTCTAATCTGTTCGAATAGATTAACAACTATTAAGGCATTTGTATAACAGACTGGTTTGCCATACTTACTATTTAAAATTTTTTAAAATTCGCAGGAAATTTTTTTTAAGTGTACCTTTTTAAGTTCTGTCAAGTTTATTTTTTATTCTAAATAGTGCCGTTCCCTCGTCGCGTGAGGAAAAGGCTTACATTTTAGAGGCTATCAATGAGTTGACTAAGTCTTCATATAATATAAAACAGGTAATGACCAGAAAGTTCTGGTAAATATATATGATGTGGTAGGTAATTCTCTAATTATTATGTATTTTCCGGTATATTTTTAGTAGCTTTCTTAAATGATCAATATTAAAAAAATGGGTAATCTTTAACCTATCTTTAAAATTACTTTTTCAAAAATTTTCAACATTCCATTACGTGTCTTGTTTTTGATACCAAAACCATCCCTCTTGGACTCTTATAACTTCGCACAAGTTATTACACCTAAATTAACATTACTATATGTGTCTTAAAGTAACTCTGTTATGTAGTATTTTAAAGGTATGTAGGCTCTATATTTATTCATATTATAAAAGTTAAATTATATTCCAATGACACCTATTCAGCTCGAAATTCGAATATAAAATAAGAAAAAATAGGTGACTATTAATGTTATCTTCGTATTAACAACAGAAGCGAATAAAGCTACATTAGCAATGTCGATTTTAAAAAGTAAATTGATAAGATGTTTAACTATACAGTAATAATAGTTGATATAATTCAAAATTGTGTATTTAAAAGCTATGTAGGTAATTAGTTAATATTGAAAAGTAAACTTTTTGATTTGCCCTCGTAGTGAAATAAATCTGAAATCTTTTTACACCCAGTTAGATAAAAATTAAATTACAATATTGAAAGTGGCAATTACACGTAGCATTGTTCTCATTAATAATACAATAACTCGTTATTTCCAATCAGCTCAATTACGTTGTTGGTGCTAACATCGCCCTGAGGTCGAAAAAGAGGGATGAAATTTTGAAAGGGGTGAGCAGCGACGACATTTCCACTGGGGGAGAACTGGTTCTCCGCCCACTTATTTACACCAGTATTTGCATGAAAATTATTTTCTAATTGTAGTCGATTTATTTTCGCGAAGTTTCGTGACTTCTCCGGTGGCTGGGCCACCGAACTTATTTAAACTTAAAAATGTGGTTTACGATATCGATTGAATTGTCGTTGTGCTTCTCAGCAGGGGGGATATTTTATTTATTTTTGAATTAGGGTTTGTAATGGGAATGATAGTGAGGAGTAACTTCTATTGAAAGAATAATCGGAAGGGAACAATATTAAATTGACTTTAGATCGACAGATGGATGTATTTATAAATTATATTTTACTAAATCTTATAATATGGTTTTATTAGAATACTATATTTTTGTGAGATTAGTAATTAGCTTTGCAAACTGACAGTCTAGGTTGGAATAATCCTACAATGATTCCAAATATTTACGCAGTAATCTCAAAAAATTTTTTTGGATTACTTATGGATATCGAGTAACCCTCCATATTTTGTATTTTTATTAACAATTCATGTCTTGTGTACTTGCACTACTAATTAATTAAAATATCTTGGTTAAATCAGAAAAATACCTTTTTTACAAATTGAAACCAGAGATAGAAAATCTTTGAAAATGCCCTGTACTAATAGCACTTGAGCAATTCCACATATTTTCTTCGTGTATACGAAATACACATTATTTAATCCAATAAAGATGCAACTATTCCTCGTTCTGTTATTTCGGATTTCTATAGAACGTGTCAAGATTGTTATATTACACTGACGTCAGACTATATCAAGCAATCTTATATTACCGACGTTTATTACAGCTACTTTTATATCCGCTGTATGATATATAAATCAGAAGCTTAACAGCTACAAATTGAGTCATTGGTACCAGTGCTGAACGATTTCTAGCTGTTCATAAATCTGTATCAGCACCAAAATTAGATAACATATAGATAAGTGGGATGAACATGGGTTTAAACTTCATGAAAATAACATTGATGGCTAATGTTGCTGAGATAAAGTGTTTTGCCTTGAAAACGCTTCGGGACTTCTTCCCAGACATAAAAAGTGTGATGCCGTGTGATGAATTGTGATGTGATACTGGTGATACTGCCGTTTTTTGTCCTTAAAAATATAAAAACAGACAGTCGCCATCCCGATACTGCAGTAATAATCTTTAATAAAAATAAAGGAAGGGATTAACAAATTGGGCGGCACTGTCAATTTCTGTCGCGTCATCACACAGAAGATTGCAAGCCGTAACAATAATGTTTAATTATATTGTATGTTATGATAAAGAATAAAAAATTAAAAGAAAAACATTATTGAATATATAAGGAAGATATTATTAATGGGGTTGGGACTTTCCATTTCTGAAAATTATTTTCAGGAGAAATATAGGGAATCGACAATTTTTTCGCCACAACTTGGGAAAATTGACTTGTTGCCAATACTAATTTTCTTAGAAAGAGTGGGACAATAAATATCTTACAAGAATTATGTGAAGCTAATAATATAACAACGTATCAGTACTGGAAAAATGTTCTAGTACCTATTGGAAGTATATTAATTAAAGTTACAACTTGAAGGCTTCTAAGATCTGTTAAAGAAAATGACTGTAATTTCTTGACTAATATCATGAATAATATAGAATCCTAGTATATTTATTTGGTAAAATAACATATTTGGCTATTTAATTTTTATTATCAACTAACATTTTTCTGTATTGAAAATTTTAGGTTTTTATTTTAGTTATGAATGTGTGATTGCCAATGTGACTTCCTCAGAATTAAATTCGTATATAGATCGATTAATCATTCTTACATGATGTACAATTATGTTATAGAAATGCCATTCTACCAATAAAACACCAAAAACCAATTACATCAATTATAATCTGTTCAAAAAACAATATGGTATATATGATTCTCTTAATATCCAAACCCTGTGAAATTATCAATTAACTAGGTTTTGTAGTTAATTTTATAATAAATTTTAATTATTAAATTATTAATAAATTATCAACGAGGTGCTTACAATTTCAATATCTATTAACTAGATAAAAAAGATTTTAAAAACATATTTTTTAAAAAATTTTAATGTAATTCTAATTCAACAAAACCATCTCAATTGGTTTTAAATTAAAAACGAAAACAATTAATCTCAAAACCCTATCGGTAGAAAATAAATTGTAATTTTACAATTTCGGTGTTAATGTTTTTACAGGGATTCAGTTAATTAATAGAACCTTGAGTTCTTTGTGAACAAGTAACTATCAGTATGGGAAAGTTTTTGTTAAGGATAATCGGAACATACAAGCAAGTTTCACATCATCAACTTTTACAATATATCAGTCTATTTAGGTTTTTTTCTGAAATTCAACACCTTGTTATATATGTGGATCTGAGCTTTTATTCAAGTTAGGTGATACAACGCGATTTCAATCTTTATTTATTTATTTATTTTATATTGCGATATATTATCAACTTAACCTTTATTCTGGTTTTATACGTAAGTTTATGGTCATTAAATCCTAATGACGACTTGGTAGCCAGAATAATCGAGACTAGAATACATTTTAATTGTAATGACCAGCCAAACAACAGCTTAAAACCTGACAAGAAACAACCATCTGTCACCTTATTCACCAGTTCGTAGACTTCATGCCGACAGCTGTGGTTCTAAGAGCACGTTAAGGAATAGGTCCAGCCCAATTGAATACTAGTTAATAATAAACATATTGTAAAACAGAAAACCCCAATAATCACGTTTAACAACGTAAAATTGTATAGCAATATATCCTTTTATTTAATTCACATTATCATTTTTACAACATACTAATATAACTTACAACCATAAAAATATTTTATATATCTCATTTATTGTAAGTATGCTAGACCTAATATTACTCACTTGTTAAATAATCTATGTCATATTTTATGCATTGCATGAGCAGGAACGGAGATTAGTTTCGTTAAGTGTACAGTAATGATAAAAAAAACCGATAACCGATCTTTGGACCACCTGGTCCAGGTGCTACTAAATATTTGACCCACAATATTCAGTACGAATGCAGTATCAGAGTCTGTAGCTATTCATAAATAAAGTTATCGAAATTCTCAAATATAGCAATAAATATCTTATATGTGTAATTTCTTTGAATATATTTTTTTCGACATTATATTAAGTAACGTAACATTATATTAAGTGACGATTAAACAATTTTACATATATGAACACGCTATTGTGTACTGTGTACACGTATTGTGTACATATATATATATATATATTATATATATATATATATATATATATATATATATATATATATATATATATATATATATATATATATATATATATATATATATATATATATATATATATATATATATATATATATATATATATATATATATATATATATATATATATATATATATATATATATATATATATATGGAGGGAGACATAATACTCTGTGGCCATAACATTCAGTAATCTGATCTACTATATATATTTTCTCAGGCTTAATTCTAAAAAGTAAATTACATAAAGTGCAATTAAATATTTCATTTATATTTACCGAGTAATAATTTGAAATAGTTCATTCCTTAACATGATTTCCTCGGAACTTATTTTATGTACTTTAAGCCATTCCTTAATTGCAGCCTTTGTTGATGAACTTGTTAGGATTTTCTCCACCAGTGTACTATATATATATATGGTATATATGGTACATAACAATAACTGATGGTTCCTCCAAGTTCTTTAAAAGCTGATTTTCATACTACTGCAAGGACAAGTTATGGTTCATTTCTTCATGGTTTTTACCCTTGAACTTAAAGAAACACTAATTCTGCACCAGGAAAAAAACAATTCCTGTTTCCAGCATGAAGAACTATATGTCTGCAATGAATAAATGTTATGACTAAAAAAAACCTAATCGATAATTATTCCAACGTTTACCTTCTTCCATGAACCTTTGTTGTCTTTATACTATATCTATTATCATCTTTCCATGAGCAACCCAATGTATCATTCTGAAATATTCATGGCTCTTTTAAATATACAAATTGATATAATTCTTCCTTGATTTTGTTATATGTTTTTAAAAATTGTATTATTTTAAAAGCAATCTCTGGAAGTTCCATTAAAGCCCTTCGTGGGTTATCTTTACACCACTTAAATCCTAGATTATCCAACAATGTATGAACGGATGTTCCACATCTCTCAAATAGCTATATATCTTTTGAATCTTTGTGGATACTTTCGAGACTAACAATTTTATCTGAAATTATTGTATTAAATTAAATGATATTTGATCTCAAACACCAAGATTGATCTTGATTCGTCATCTGTTTCGCATAAACACGGTTTCTTTTTGTAAAATTTAAGGTTATATTGTTTCTTATTTTTTGAGATATTTTAGTGACCGTGTCCGTACTAATATAAAGTGCAGCTGCAAGGCGCAAAAAAATATTTTCAATAAAAACCGCAGCGATTTGAAATTTGTTACAAGAAGTTAAAACGACGTTTGCCGGTTAATAACCCGTAATTATAATATTTGGAAGAATTTTCAGAAGTTTAGCAAACGGACAACTTTTGCAGGCTCATTCTGTTACATGTGCGAACTTCTCTGACAGCATTCTATCTCTTTCTATCTCATTTCTCTTATTGAGATACTTAGTGTGTGCAATAGTTAGTCATTGAATGCTCAAAATTGAAACATTTTTAGAAACTTATGATGCTGCTCCGTTCTATCCCAATTATCGGTTTTGGCTTCAACGATTTAAAAGCATTAATAAACGGATAATAAACGGATTGGAGGACCAAAAAAGTTTAAAGACAATTAATTTTAAGACATATTGGATGAAAAATTAGACAAAATATCAGACAACTTAGCAATTAATGAATAAACTATTTTCAGGCGTTTACAAGTTATAGGGAACATCCAAAACGAGGAAAAGTTGTTATCATATGAATTAATTGAATGTGTCATCGTTTAAACATTAAGGCTTTATTGCTTGGTAGGTAAAAATGCGTTTACTATGACGTATTATGATTGGAGATGAAAAATATATCTACTATTCCAATCACAAACTCAAAATGTCACTAGCTGTCAAGTATAGCATCTTTTGTTTCATATAGATTGAGCATGGCTTAGATGGCCTATCGTTTCGAAATGCTGAAGAAGTACAATTATGGAGGGATATTTATATGGAGAACCAAACTAACATCGTTCGTTCAACACGGTATCACCATATTAACATAAAGTTAGGTATAACATATCGTACCATTTTTATCAAATCTATCCTTTAAAGTGAGTGATTAGAATATATTCAAGCCGCTAATATTTTATAATATTTATAAACAATATTAAATACAAACCGGTATGTTGTATTGCAATTTAATATTAAATTATATAACCTAAAGAATTTCTGATAAGTTAAAATAAAATATATACATGACAAAATATCTTTAATTTATCAAAACCTTTTTATATTTTTATATTTTTATCCCCGTGCCAAGATTGGTTTCGAGAAATTTTCTTTAATTACATTAGTATTCGATGACGGTCTGAAGCACCTGGTCCAGGTGCTGTTGATTATATAACCCACAGCACATTTATAGCTTTTAAATCATTTTGACCATTAATATATCTTAATAAAATGGCTTCTTCACATTACAGCTCGAGTCATTTTTTTTTTAATACGAAACATATGTTAGTTAATAGACAAATTTATTATTTAATTCCTCCGAATAAACTTGATTAAAACGATTTACGCAAATATTATAGTTTCCTTTGTACGAATCAGTCGTCGAACATCTGGTCCAGGTGCGATCTGGTTTCGCACTATAACGTAAACATTAAACATTTTACACAATTTTAATCTGCTACCTGAAAGAAAAATGGATGGATGGAATGGATACAATGAGAGGATTCCGAAGTAAAGGTTCCTCTTCTAACCAGCTGTTGTATTCTTCACCTTTTTTCGCCAAAAAGACTATTCTTTTTTAGAAATATCCTCTCACCGAGAGCAGATCACTTCTGTAGGGTCACGAAGGGATTTTTGAAAATGATCGGTATAATTGATTTTCTCTTGTCATTGAATTACAGTGTAAATGTAGTTACTGCGTTCCCAACTTTAAAATGTATCTTAATTTTTATTAAGTTCCGTGAGTACAATACAGTTAATGATGCAATAATAGATTTTGCTGTTAATCATTCTACGGATTTAAATGAAAATATTTGTACGAAAATGTATTTAGCTGAAGTTACTTCAGTTTTATTTAATATCACTTGATTCTGCTGGAGTTTAATTCAATTCAACTAAAATATCTGGTCATATAGACATGAAATCTATTAATAAACAATAGCGTTACCGAATTATTCATGAATTTCTCTGGCTGATGTCACGTATTTTCTGATAAATTATATATATAAGACTTCATTCGACATTAGTGTGCAATGTATAGTATGGAATCGGAAGGAAACTGAAAATATGGGTCAAGGGTGTTTTTTTTAATTTCTGGAGACGATGACTCAATGATTTGATCGCAATGGTATAAAACCTTATATTATATTAAATTATATTATATAAACCTTATATATTCGGTGGTTTCTGACATACCATGGGACATTCAGAATCAGCCTCAACATCTTATTTTGGAGCAATATACAGTATTTGGATCTTAGTAGATTTGATGAATTGAGACTGTTATGTATAATCTGTATTTTTTCTACTATTATATAATGTTATTATATTTTATCCTTATCCTCAAACAAACACTATGTTCATTTATATATTTTATACCTCAATCATCTCAAGTTATTTAGTGTATAAAGGTCCTAAGTTTTGAGTATTATTTTTGTATTTTGAGCTTATTTTCGACACTCATTATTTTTGCTGCTTGATCTGACGCAATCTGCCTGATCTAAATCTGCTGTCAGCGACAAGCAACAACGGCCTGGAGGGCGAAAACATATAATCCTTAACGAATTTTCAAATAGCTTTGCATGCCATAGGAATAATCTGAAAAATGAAGAGCTTCTTTATATAAGTAATATTCATGGGCATAAAGCATTGTTGTGAATTGGCTGGAATTAGCAAAGTGTAGTCTATTACGAGCTGCTAAAACTGAATGAAACGGTTATCAAGATGTCTACCGACATCTCTGGCATGATAATTTGTCGTCGTACGTTATTATTGTGCAAGTTATGAAGGCAACACTGTTGCAGCTCGAATGAGAACTTTTGTTGCACCCAGCGTATTCAAACAACGCCTTATCACTTGTTCTGATCGATACAAAATGGTTTAGTTGGTCTATTACAGAAAAATCAAACTCCCAATCTCCCAGAAAGCGACTCTGTATAAGATGCTAATCTGTCTAGTCTGCCTTTACGGACCACAGGTTTGGTACAGGTACGTCTCTAAGAGCCAACTTGCACTACTCCAAGTGTTCCAATCCAAAAAAGTCCCTGCGTTACTCAAAGCCCCATGGTTTATGAGAAACGTGAACACTCACCTCGAATCAGGCATCCCGTTCATGAAAAGCTTCACGAACACGCTCAGTGTAAGGTTCTCCCTTGGCGCCTTGAAACACGAAAGCAACTTGATCAAATCCCTACCCTCCCACAAACTCCTGTAGTTAAACCAATTACGACAATCCCAATTGTACCTTAAGGTTTCTATCGCCAGCAAAATATCTCTATCCCAAACCCGAAGCGACATCAGCAAGAGATTATTTGGTTCTAGCTGGCCAATTTGGAAAAAGACAAAAAAATCATTAACCCTCAAGTTTAAGCAACATCGTTATATTTAGTTTGAAATCTTATTTTGCGACCATTTCCACAATAGCTTTGAGGATAGTCTTGACAAATTATTAATAATGAACATATCGAGGCACCCCAGTCTGTAAAAATACATCAAAAATATACAAGACCAAGTCAAAAAACAAAGATTTAAATATATTAAATTTAAATTTAAAAAATATTTACAAAAGTTGCTGCCATTCTTAGTATTGACATGTCAGTAAAAAATTTTTATAATAACCGGACCCCAAAGACGTTGTCCTATCTGAGCTGCGAATATGCAATAAACTGAAATAAACATTGTTAGTCTTGCTTTCTAAAACGCAAAATGTTGATGGTTTTATATCTTTCGAACGAAGAAATTCGTAATGAAGCATTAATTTTAATTGAGGACATATATTTGATGGTTACCAACAACGGATTAATACAATTAGGAATAACAATGCCCAATGCACAACGCACTTAATTAAAAGTTAAGATGCGAAACCTAATACGATTCCAAGCCAGTGAGAGAAACATGTCAAAACAGCGATTTTTTAAAAAATATTTCTGGAATAACCGGAAAAATTTTAGATATTATATAGTTTTAGATATTAATGACTTTTCATGTGCAATCCAGCGGCTTCATCTTTAAACTTGTCTTGCAATGTGGACACACAGCGCTCATTGGTAAAATAGCAGCGATTTACTGTGAACTGTAATTAATTGGAGACTAAGTGCAACATTTCTACCTTATTTCTATTGTTTTCCCTGTGTTATAAGTTCGACTTGCTCGTAACTATATGCCTTGTAGCTAAGTTGGTACTTCTAATTAGTGGCATTTTGAGCCAAATTCTAATGAAAATAAATTGACTCCATTAATGTTTCTATATGACCATATACCACGTATTTACTCTACCAAAAGATACTAAAAATCGATGTTAAATTAAACTGCAGTGAACAAACCAACACAACAAACTCAAAACTGGATAAATCTATATTAATTATAAAATATAAAATAAATAAATAAAATATTAAAATAAATATATATTTTGATCGATATATGCCGATCGAAACAGCTGTTTCGAAACGACATTTGTCAAATTATCACTGTCAAACTATTAAACTTGGGAAATTTAAATACTTGTCGAGTTTTCTTAAATTTTCCAGTCTGTGCAATTTTCTTTATTTTTCTATCCGTAAGAAACTTCTACAGAATATTAAAACCTAAAAAAAGTAGATACTTTTTTAAATTAATTACATCTTATATTAGATATGCTTAGTAGAAACTTAATTTACAAATTAATTTGTTACTACTGTTATCGATTCACAACCAACGAGAATGAATGAAGGTACGCAGCGAACTTAATTAATTTTAACACTCAAAAACAAGAAATAACAAACAAGACCCGGTTAAACAAAAATTTTAGGCGTATGTTGTATATTTTAAGCACCTGTTCTGTTTTGAAACTATGAGAACGTGCTCAATTAGGTACAAATTTTAAATAAACAGCGCCGGAATCAAGTGTGGTTGTTTTGTTTGTTCTGTTTAGTAATGGAAACTCGTTGAACCCTAAAGACAACAATCATGGTACGTTTTATTAATTTATCGTTGAAAACGGCGAATATAGAACTTGTGTGTTTATAGGGTATCGTATATGTGGATATCATTGTATTAGTAAAATTGCTAGACATGAAAGAGACTTCATTTTACAAATAAATATTTTTAAACCCTTAATTAACCTAAATATTCTCAAAATAATATGTACTCTTTATATTTATCAATAACACCTTCTCAAACAAAATATATATTTTTACTCTATTTATTACATTGTTCTAGTTCTAGATGATTAACCTACAATTTATACTTATAATAACTTATATTTAGGTATATATCTAGGAGTTCTATAATATTTATGCAACACATCAATTGAAAAGTCCCCGTCCTACCATAGTAACACACATTTTTTTTGGCAAAATTAGTTTTTTTATTCAACATAATTCCCCTCAAGGGTGATACACTGATTATAGCGACCATTTTTGTAATACGATTTGTCCTTTGCTTCAAAATAAGCCTCAGTTTCAGCGATCACCTCTTCATTCGACGAAAATTTCTTCCCAGCGGGCATTCTTTTGAGATTTGAGAACAGGAAATAGTCGCTGGGGGCCAGATCTGGAGAATACGGTGGATTAGGGAGCAATTCAAAGCCCAATTCATGGATTCTTGCCATCGCTTTCACTGATTTCTGACACGATGCATTGTTTTGGTGAAGCAGGACTTTCTTGTTAACAAACACGGCCGTTTTTCGGCGATTTCATCCTTCAAACGGCCCAATAACGCTATGTAATAGTAATAAAGACGCCATAACATTGCCAGCCGACTATTGCGTTTCCCCACGTTTTGGAGCAGGTTCATTGTGTGCAGTCCACTCGGATCACTGTCGATTCGACTTCGGAGTGAAATGATTCATCCATTGTCACATATCATGTACATATTCAGTTGATATCTTTGGAGTATCTGCTATTTCATTCAATTTGTAGATTTTTGTAATGTTTTCGTCGGTAACTTTTAGGCGTCCAATGCCTGTCTTCGGTGTTTATTTCACCACGTCTAAACTTAACATACCAATACTTGATGGTTGATCTTCCTGGGGCATTGTCCGGAAACTGGGCATCAAGCCAAGTTTTTGCTTCAACTGTATTTTTTTCCCATCAAAAAGCAATATTTTATCAACACGCGAAATTCCTTTTTATCCATTTGTTTCACAATAACAAAAGTTGCAGCCAAAAGTACCATGTCAATAGTATGTGTTAACAGTACGTAATATATAGGTGCGATGATCAACGCTGGTCGGTGCGTGGGCTTGAGCTAATTTGTCGCATGACATTATACCTCCCCTCTGAAGAAGACGACCATGGAGTCGGCATGGGATTCGTCCAGCATTTCGTCTTGGTGGACTCCATACTTAGCAACACAGGTTACAATGACACAAGAAACTACATTGCATAAGTAAAGGCCATGTCGTTTGATTGTAAGAGTAGTTAGTTTGCATCTTTGTGAGCCAAATTACATGATTTCTTTTTAATAAAAAAAACTCAATTAAGAATCAAACTCATAAGTTATGCCACCGAACAAGCAACAGTAAAACAAAATAAAAGTGTTTACATTCTGTAAGAGAAAGCCATTCAATACTGGTAATAGTATTTAGTATAATTGTACCCTTTTTTTATATATAAAATAGCGTTAGTCGTAATAAGGTCTAAAATTATTAAAATAAAATTTATGAACTACATTTTACAGATTTCTTCTAGTCTTCTTATTTGAATTGATATTTAGAATTTTTAGGGTCCGGTACAGACTAGAGTTTTAGACGTATTTGAGTTTCTTGGTCGTTTTAGAACGATCTTTTGTCCAACTTCTAACATTTGATTTTTGTGAGTTGCCTTCAACTTGTCGAAATGCATCTTTTTCTAGCTTTTTCTAGCCTGTTCTAGCTCATCTGGAAATACTAAAGCATTTGGCGATAATGCGGTAGAACTTTGTTGGCTTGAATTGTAAGAATTAACTGCAATTAATAATACATCCTTTAAATCATAAGTATTATGTTCAGTTAGATAGTACCGTAAAGAATCGGTCAAAGTACAATGAAAGACAATGAAATGACATAAACTTGAGAAATTTTTGTTAAGTTATCTATTATTGTTAGCAAAATTTAGATTGTTAGCAAAATAGATCTGAAAAAGAACAGATCTACTGAAAGTGATTCGAAAGGTTTTCCGGGACGTTCTTTAATATTGAAAGATTGAGTACGGTTTGTGCGTACAAAAATTTAACATGTAGGACACATGGTTATAAATTCATTAAATAAATGTCTAATTTTATTTGTAGTTTCTTTTATACCCTTATTATAAATTTTAGGATCATTATGATAATCGAAAATAAGTTGTTCTCGTTCACAAACGGCGGTAGAGCAATAATATTTTTTCAAATAATAAATTTTGTTTTGAGATATATAAATTGCAACATTTTATAGAAATTATATTTTGTTATAATCATTAAATATGTTATGTAATAGGTTTTATTTTCTTGCAAGTTGAGATGTCAATAATTTAAATTTGTTTTCATTAGAATGAGGTTTAATCTTTGCCAGGATTATTCTACACTCTTTTGATTCCTTGATTCGATTTATTTGCGAACACAGTCAAGTCTGAATCATAGGAAATGTGTCCCGTATGCATTTCATTTTTATCTAGCTAATAATAAATATCAACGATATGTTGTATGGTTATCTAATATATGTTCATATGAATACTTGAAATTCTTTAGTACAATATCTGTCTTTGTTAAGCCTGTAAGAAAATCTGTATAAGCTCTAAACTAGATTTGATTTATTTGTATCTTCAATTGAGCATCAGCGACTTTATTTGATTTACCGGGAATATGATATATATCAAAATTTTTTAACTTGATTTTAAACGTCATCTCGATAATTTTAGAATTTGTGTCTTTCAAATTTAACCACCATACCAATAGTCTATGATCTGTTATTAATTGAAACATAACATCAAAAAGATAAGATTGAAAATATTATGTCCGTGCAGGTATCGATATATTTTGTAAAAATTGAATTTTCTGTTGTCCGTATACAATATTTAATTTTGTTTTGTAGATTATAACTAAGATGAATTACTTATGTCTTTTTAGTAATATCTTGAATTTTAGTTGTTTCAACAACTTGGTGAATTTCTTCGTGATTGTTTTGTTCGGGAGAAAATAAAGAAAATTCTTCTCCGTTTATGAATAATATGTCAAAATTCAAAGTCAAAAATACATTTATTATTGTTAAGAAAATTAAGTCCTACAATACCATCAAAGGGTGATATCACTTATGTAAAATATTTGAAATTTTGAGAACATGCAAAAACCAATACTATGGGAGTTTCGTTTATTCCAAATAGTTTTAATTTCTCAGGTGTAAGTTTATATTTTTCAAAATATCAAGCGGTTTAAAAATCGAAAATTGCAGCTCGACAATCTACTTTTTGAAGGGAAAACATACAGTTGAAGCAAAAACTTGGCTTGATGCCGAGTTTCTGGACACTACCCCAGGAAAGTCAACCATCAAGGATTGGTGTGATAAGTTTAGACGTGGTGAAATGAGCATCGAAGGGGTTGAACGCACTGGATGCCCAAAAGGGGTTGTTACTGACGAAAATATTTTAAAAATCCACAAAATGATTTTGAGAGACCGTAAATTGAAATTGAATGAAATAGCAGATCCTCTAAAGATATCAACTGTACGAAATCGCCGAAAAATGGCATTTGAAGAAAAAGGTAGTGCTGCTTCACACAAGACTCAGCGACTATTTCCTGTTCTCACATTTCAAAATAAAGCTCACTGAGAAGAAATTTTCGTCGAATGAAGAGGTGATCGCCGAAACTGATAGCGTGCACTTGCGGCATGCATTACTTTTCATCAAAAAATAAAAACGCTAAAAGTTCTCATTTATTATTAGACATACGATGAGCATAAAAACATATGAAACGTGATTTCGACAATTTAATGGTAATAATTCATAATAAAATAATAATAATAATTTTAATAAAATTCAATATTCAAGGCAAATAACGTCCTGGTACGCTAACAACGTTTGAAGATATTATAGGAGGTATTGACGAAGATCAACGTTGACAAACTCAAACACAATTAGTAGAGAAGTTAAATGTTGAGTTGGGTCGCACTTTGTGTACGATTACAAGCGGTAGGATTGATTAGAATACTATATGAGTTGAATGTCAGACAATTAGAAAGTTGAAAATTGTCAATGAAATGCTGTATCAAAGGCATGAAAGGGAATTATTTCTACATCAGAAAGTAACGGCAAATAAAGAATAAGTTTATTTCTATGGTCCTAAGCCATAAAATCGTAATTATCATCTAGCGAAGCTTTGCTTACAAGATAATTTTCTGTGTCTGGTACGACCAAGTTGGTGAAATATTATTAGATATTGAAACTTGGAAAAACTGTTAGTGTTGATTGCTACCGACAACAAATTAGTAATTTAAACTGAAAAACGTGCAGAACACGCTCAAAGACATGATAAGGTGATTTTGCAGCATGACAACGTCTTATGTAAGAAAACCGATCAAATAAATGAATCACAAGAATCACTTGGGTGGGTAGTTTTATCGAAAACCAGAGACCTCTCCATACCTAGCTCCATTCTACGTCCATTTGAATCGAAAGGAAGCTAATAAATAGCTCAATATATGTATTATTGAGTAATGTGTAATATAGTGATTGAATATTATCTAGAATCGCCGCTCAGAGCTTCTGTTAAGCTATAAATACAATAAAGACAAACTGTGTTAGTAAAAATAACACCAAAATATCCATTAATTAATAAAAATTCTCTTTAATTAATATTCAACCTTCACTTAAAAAATATCGATTCAATATATTTTAACATAATCTCAAGAAACATTAGCAGGTTTTTTAAAAATTATAAATCATCTTCTTTGACACGTAATTAAATAAAGTTCTTTCACTTGAAGTAATTTAAAATTAGATAGGGTATTTTATTTTGTGCTGAAGACATTATAAAATATAATTTTATTACTTCAATCAAGACTTTCTTTTAACATTACCCAACAGAGAAAAATATAGTGTTAGTTTGTAAATTTCATGTAATTGCAATTAATACATTTCAATCAATATTAAGAAAACATAATGGTACAAATAGTTATAGAGGCAAAATATATGACTTATTTTTAAAATTACAATATTACCTAGTAACGCGTTCATCATATTTTTGATAATCTTTTGTAGAGCAATATATTTTTGATCGCCTTTAGCAGTTTATAGCATCTACCGATCACTCAGCTGGCAAGATTCAGGCGTAATTTAATGGATTACTACTTCATCTACTATAATTTACTTAAGAAATCCTCCTTATCTCGTTTAAACTTCTCCAAATAGCGCTTAAAAATGTTAAAAAATAAAGTCACCAAAATCCTATATAAACATACACTTATATATGAATAGGAATATTAGCCAAAGATTATTAATTAATGTCACTATTATCATTGTAAATCATTTTAGTATTAATATTAGAAATAACATCGCGTTAGACGAAAAGAAGAACAGATAAATTTCAAAATCAAAAATTTTTACTGGTCGTAATATATTCGCAACTGGGCCTAAAATCAAAAAGATTTATTTTATAGAGTTCAAATATGGGGTAACACTAAAATATTAAACCGACTTATAATACAACGATGTTAAAATAAAATTCTATGGAAAACAACGAAGAACTAAATGACCTTGAAGTCAAATGAATTTACCCAGTTATCGAAGAATTCGCCTTAAATCGAAATAAGGTTACTAAATCACAGCAAGGTAGATGTAATACAGCTAATGGTCAACACGTAGGAAATCAGAAGATTGAAGCGAACCAAACGACATGAACTGTCATAGAATATATGTATTTAATATTAACATTAGCTTATGTAGATTAATTTGATTTGGGAAATACATACTGATGTTTTTATGCCACACTCCTGCTAGTACTTGTGTTGATGCAATTACAACTGAACAATAGCAATAAATTAACTTCATAAATTAAAAGATGTAATTAATAGTGAAATATTGGAAATAATTACCTAATTAATGAATAAAAATATTAATAAATTCGAAATATTTTAATTTTTTTAAATTGCTATAAATCATCTTTTAACATATTATATTAGGTAATAAATTTCATTTGAATATTATTGCTTGACAAGCCAGAACATCTCTTAAAAACTTGCAGTATACATTACATTCAATTTCGTGGGTACATTCTCATACGACTAACTGAATCGGTTGCATTTCCAGTCCAGTTACCCCAATGAAAATTGATTTATGAAACCGCATAAAACATTATTATTTCCATCATCTATAGCCGCGTATAATACCAATAAATCAAACTAACGCATTTTTTAAAGGACCGAAAATTAAACATTATTCAAACTCGTGTGTATCATCCAGCAACTACCTGACTAGTTGGACAGGGAGGCGAGTTGACAGAAAAAAAAAAACTCATGGGAAAAGAACGAAAGGTGTAGATCACACGTGAACTAGTTTTAGATTTGAAAGGGAAGGATACAGGATATCTCATACGAAAATGTCGATATGAACAGGTAATGTTGAAATGAACAATATTAAAATTTCGGTAGTTTTTCTTATTGGATGTGATATCACAAACGGTCTGTTAGGGTTGTACGAATTTTAAGTGTTAAATTGGGAACAAAGAACGACTGTATCAACAGTAATAAAATACACTCTATTCCTTTATCGTAACCTGAAAAAAACACTGAAATACCTATGTGAATTAATTCAACAATTCAATAATAATGAGTATTTAGTCTAGAATAATTTTTTTTATAATTATTTTTAATTATATTATTTATTGTTAGGTACCATCCAACACTTCTTTTATGTTTATTGGTTTCGTAGGTCTTTTGTGTCAAAAGTTATTTCAAAGAACTTTTTCAGGTTTTTTTCTTATTTATTTCCTGTAGCAGTAAATAATAAACTACATAATAAATAAGCAAAAAGATTGATAAGAAAATGGAATCATGAATAGTAACATACCATAGTCCTAAAGGGTAAAATTGTTTGAATCATGATTGAAACAAAATATTTTTTTCAAATCCATTATGTGATATATTTAAAAATATGTTCATTGGAAATACGTTCATGAAATGAAGAAAGGAAGAAATGATCTCCGAGAACCAATAGAAAACATAAATCTCTTATATAGTGTCCCCATTGAAACCACAAGTTGTCCGATATTCATATTTTAAATTTGGGTTGCGTTGCAAAGAACGAGGAGACTCTCGCTGTTGAATCATATTCTAAGAGTGATAATTAAGAAGCTTATTATATAAGTAAGAAGCTCAAAAGAGGGACATTAAAAACTGTTACACATTGCTAACACAACTTTTGATAGAAAACATCAAGAAGGTCCTATACATAATTAATACCTTTTGCCACTATAAATATTTTGGTATACATAAAGTAATTTAGTATTAAAGGATCATTTTTTATCTTTAATAAGATATTTAGTGAGAAAATTTGTACAATATATTTTAATCAAAATATTTTACAACTTTTTCTCATATTTCTGACAACTCTTTCTGTCGATCCAATAATTGGTCCATTGTCGCACTTTTTCAGCATTTCGAAAGTAATATCACCAGACGCTATTCGAGCTATCTCTCTAGGGGGTAACTTTGCTTATAGTTGCTTTCTCTGGTCATTCTTGCATTCAAACAATCCTTAGTTCAATTTATTAAATTGACGTCATTAGACATCTGAGCAACAGTTAATTTAATTTTAGAAGCTTGTAATACATTAAACCATGCTGATGCCATCATATGTATAGCAAGTCTTTGTGGCCATGAATATTCCGGATCATCCTCCTGTACCAAAAAATGGGCTGGGTTTTTGTCCAATAAGTCTCGTAATTCATTGTTTTTAAATGTTCTTGGTCACCACCTTTAAATTGTCTAAACCAAAACTGACAACTGGAATATAACGAAGCAGCATCACTATATTTCTAATAGTGTTTCTAAAAACTTATTTTTCCTTTCAATCTCTGTATATATCTTATCGTTGAGAATGCAGTCAATCATTAACGAATGTATACATTGGATAACTCTATAATAGTAATTGAAAAACTATTAATATTTGTATTCACGTAATGTTTCACCAATAGATGTCGCTGTACTTAATAAATGTGCATTATCAAAATGCATGCAATCTAATAAATAGTTTTCCCTTTTTAATTTTGAACACTTTGAGCTCTTCCCACTGGATACACTGCAGAATCTTCATAATGTATCTTAGGAGCTAGCTAAATAATCTACTGAGAAAATGAAATAAAACTTGCAGAAATAAAAATGAAATGAAAATAATAAATAAAAGATGCGCAGAAAAATAGACAATCAACTGCTTTTATAAAAATAGTATGATATTAAAATATAAATTCTGAATTATTGCCAAAAAAATTTCAGCGTACATAAGTAACAACATAATAATTCCAGTTATGATGTATTTGTATTTTAAGTCATTTAAGGTAAAAATACAACAAGAAAGTTTGAGACTTAGAACGTTAATAAACAATAGCTGTGTAGTTTAGCATTTCATAATATCACATTACCTACAATAACAAAATATAACGAAAAACAAATTAAAAAATTATTATCCATTCGTGAAAATGCTTGTTCTCATTCACTTTCTTCTTATAAGGCTTTGCCAAACTAAGGATATTTCTGTTATACACAACACAAATGCTAAACTTTGTGCCCTGAGGCGTTTGTAAATTGTTGACAACTTCGGTAATTTGAATAAATCCGAAATTGGGTACGGCGAGATCCATTCTGGGAAGGTCGACAATTCCCTTCTTTGGCATTTCAAATTTAATACATTTAGATCGGTTTAAATTACTCAATTTAAATAGCTTACCTCATTTTATAAAGACAATTTGGTTTCACCAAAGAAAAGTGGCGTTGTAATAACGGAAGCTTATACCGTAAGTAGATGTATAAGCTTTATGTAAAATGTGTTTCAAGGTTGTTATCGGAATAAGAAGCATATATACAATTTCTAACAAAACGAAAATTATGAGAATTTTATGTAATAGTAAAATTGCAATATATTTATATCTTTTTTGTCATATTTAGAGTGCCCGTTTTACCAACTAGAATTTAACTGGATTGGGCCTACTAGGGATCAATGTATCGATTTTTACAAAAATATTGATATTTTTGTCGATATCTTTCAATATTTTTATTTTTTATTAAAAATATCTATATATATATATATATATATATATATATATATATATGGTCTTACACAGCCTGGCTACTGGTGTAATGGGCATGATCCAGCAGGATTCGAACCAGCGAACTTTTATGCAAAACTTTTTATAGAAAATGAAACGATTTATAATAAATTTACGGTATTTTATAAATAAGTAGCGTTGGTAACTATGGACTGAAAATGACTATCGACTGTTTAGTAATTGACTACTTCTTTCTATCGACTGTTTAAGTCCCTATTTTTGGTCCGACTGCTTTTACTACTTTTTACCAGTGACTGTTTCAGTCGACTGTTTTCAATCGCCATTTTCGGTCCAACTGATTTTGTTACTATTTACTATCTTATATCAAATGTATTGGGTCATCAGACGCAAATCCAAGTTATCATTAGATAACAAGGTATTGCTGTATGAGTCTATACTCATGCGCATTTAAAAATAGTTCCAAAATAACGTGTTGCGTGCCATTGTTGATGCTCCGTACTATATTTCAAATAAAGTGATACAACGCGATATTCCTCTAGAACCTATAACGAGTGTAATTCAACGTGTTTGTGTGAAGTACTTCGAAAGAGTGTCAGTGCATCAAAATCAACTCGCTAATCAGCTAAATATGCGACGTGATAGTGAAGTGCGTAGACTGAAATATTTAACACCACCTGATCTGATTACTGGACATATGTAGACTGCAGGACAAGCTTTAGAATAAGACCACTTAATTAAGATAATATTTTATACAGAAGATTGCTTAATGAAGTGATTTTAGCCGCGACCTTGACAAAATATACACGATTTATGCTTACATAAACTTACATATATATATATATATATATATATATATATATATATATATATATATATATATATATATAGTTTATATATATATATATATATATATAAACTATATATATATATTTTATATACATATGTATATATATATATATATATATATATAGTTTATATATATATATATATACATATATATATATATATATATATATATATATATATATATAGTAGTATATATGTAGTTTATATGTTTATATGTAAAAATATGTAAAATATTTTTTACTGTTTTTATGGCAATAATAGGTTATATTTCGATTACTCTTTCGATTTTTGTTAAATAATATTTCCGTTCAATAATAAATAAATCTATTACTTTATTTAAAAAAGGTCTACTAATAATTGTGCCATCATTTTTAATTATGTCATGGACTTTCTTTTCTAGGATTAAACAAATACCTATGTTTAATTTTTATTTAGTATTTATGGTTAATGTATATCTTTAGCTTTTAGGTTTTGTTTAAGTTTTATGGTATTGTTTATATTAATTATAACGGGTCAATTGAAAAGTCCCCGGCTTACCGAAGTTAAACATACTTTTGGCAAAACTAGTTTTTTTTTATTCAACATACTTTTTCAAATTGCATTTTTTCAAGAGTGATACACTGATTATAGCGACCCTCCAACTTTTCGATACCATTATTATAGTACGATTTGTCCTGCTCTTCAAAATAGGCCTCAGTTTCGGCGACCACCTCTTCATTCGACGAAAATTTCTTCCCACCGAGCAATCTTTTGAGATCTGATAACAGTAAATAGTCGCTGGGAGCGAGATTTGGAGAATACGGTGAATAAGGAAGCAATTCGAAGCCCAATTCATGGATTTTTGCCATCGTTTTCACTGACTTGTGACAGGGTTAATTGCCTTGGCGAAGCATCGCTTTTTTTCTTAAAATGCGACAGATTTTCAACGATCTCGTCCTTCAAATGGTCCAATAACGCTATGTAGTAGTCGCTGTTGATGGTTCTTCCTTTTCAAGGTAGTCATTGCATATTATTGCATGCGCATCCCAAAATACAGACGCCATAACCTTATCAGCCGACTCTTGCATTTTCCCACGCTTCGGAGCGGGTTTATCGTGTACAGTCCACTCGGAAGACTATCGATTGGACTTCGGAGTGAAATGATGGAGCCATGTTTCTTCCATTGTCACATATCGACGCTAAAACTCGGGTTTATAACGCTTGATCATCTTCAAACACCGCTCCGAATCATCAACTCGTCGTTGTATTTGGCCAAAAGTGACAAAAAGTCACTTTTGACCAAAAGTGAGGTGCTTTGAGTGAGGTACTCGTGCCGCACCCACTTTGCATAGTTTTTTATACACAAACATTCGTGAATGATACGATGTACAGGTTCAGTTGATATCTTTAGAGTGTCTACTATTTCATTAAATTTCAATTTACGGTCATTCAAAATCATTTTGTGGATTTTTAATGATTTGTCTGTAACAACCTCTTTTAGGCGTTCACTGCCTTCACCGTCTTCGGTGCTCATTTCACCAGGTCTAAACTTAGCATACCAATCTTTGATGGTTGATTTTCTGTGATATTCCTGTGGCAGTGTACGGAAACTCGGCATCAAGGCAAGTTTTTGCTACAACTGTATTTTTTCCCTTCAAAAGGCAATATTTTATCAACACGCGAAAAATTTTTTTATAAATTTTTTTCACAATAACAAAAGTTGCTTCACCCAAAATGCGATAATTCACAAACTAATAATCCGACAGCTGTCAAATTTATACACGCATCTTTTGAAGGTTAGGGCTAACTAAAAAAATTTAATTCTTGTAATAATATTAATTCTTTTATTTAATTCTTGTAGCGCCATCTATGTGTCAAGGCGAGGGACTTTTTAACTGACCTGTTAGTATATTATTTAAAAATGGCAATTAACTGATTAAAATACGATAAAGCATTTATGGCATAAAATTCCATTCCTTTTTACAGATCCACAGAACATTCAAATATAAAAGTAATTCTACTTCGTTTAAAATGAAATTATTAATTGCATGTTAATAGTATTCAGTAATCATTTTTTTTCTTTTCTTTTTTAAAGTTAGTACGTCAAGGAATATGTAGATCTCCGTCTCTCTTATACTACCGTTGGAATATATAAACACATGTAAAATTAACTGCTCCAAGCAATTTTCTCCGTCCTTTCCTATGTCACAATTTATACAGGAAAGGGTTCGGTCAACTTCTTGTGACATCACGAATTGAGAAAAATAGTTGAACCGTGCATTTGGCTGAAAATGGTAATTACTATTTTCAGTTTTTTGAATATAGGCTGTTTCGACTGTTTTCAGTCGATAGTTCCCTATTTTTACATTAAATCTATATTTTAAATTAAGAAATGCAAGAAGTGTAAACGCAGTTGTTAAGATATTGTTATTGGGATTACTTGTGGATCTTTTTCTTAATAACTGATTTTCGGTGATTTTTTCTATTTTCTTTATTAATATATACCCGGGTAATTTTGTCTTGTTATAATGTTATCCCATGCCCAAGACCTATTATTTATAAAATGTACTCTCAGTTATGTTATATAAAAGTATTTTATATAAATGAATATATTTTATTTCAAATAATTAAATAATATTTTTAAAAATACCATTGGATAACTCATCTATCTTATCAGCATTGAATTGAATGTATTCACTGTCCTGAAAAATGTAAAAGTTAAGAAAAGCGTGAATATCTGCAAGGTTTATTTTTAGGGCTTTTTAGTACGACCACGTGCATTTCTTCAAGAAAACATCAATAAGTGACTCATCTACCTGCCAACCTTGGATTCATTTATTCAGAACCGTGAAAAATTATGATATATCGAAAGTTAAAAATTAGGTCATATTTTCTAGAGGGTTTATTATATTAAATGCATTTATTTTTTAAAAGACAAATTAAAAGTGTTGTTCCTTATATACAAACATATTCTTTATTTTAAAATATGTTATGATATTTTATTATTTATTTAATTGTAGAGACTACAAGGAGCAAATCAGGTTCTTATGCTATTCACGTGTTGAAATTTAGAATTTCAGAAACTTATCGTTTAATATATCATTAATATTTCTCTGCCTAGGGCAATAGAAAAAGCGCAAGTTGCAGTCAACAAAATCTAAAAGCGGACGAAAGATTGGAAAATTCAACTGCTCCAAATCTGTCCACGTTAATTTTGCATTGAGGCGAAATAATAAAAACTTAATTATATCACTCAATGGATGCCCGATTCCTCAAGCAGAATCAGCTAAATACCTTGGAATCCATCTTAACGGTTGATTAACTTGGAAGCATCACGTTAGACAAAATAGAACCAAAGTAAAACAACTATATCGGTTAGTCGGAAGATACTCTCAACTTGATCTAAAATCAAAGGGGTAACCATCGATCAGTTACCAGGTTCTTCGATTGGTTACCAATGCCTATCGCTATGTAACTAATGAAGAACTGCACGATGACCTGGAAATTAAATGGATTTGCGAAGTATATTTTTTTAAATCTATGTTCGGAATGTATTTTTCCCTGAATTATGGATCGATTTTCGATTTTTTTATCAAAAGGGCGCACTTCCTAGAAGGTACCATTGGAGCCAAGTCAAGATCTGATGGTGGAATCCGGGAAAATCGTGGGAAAACCTTAAATTTCAAAGGCACGTACAAAGTTTTCACATTTTTTATCTAAAATAGTTAGATATATGTGTATAATGTTATTGATGAACTAATTTGATGGAAAACCGTAAGTCGTTCAATGCTAAAGCCAATCAATTTTCTTTTTAAGCACTAACTATACGATATGAGAGTTTGTAGAAATATTGTAGGTAAATGCTTCTCTGGTGTAATGATTAGAGATCAACATTTTGTTGTCGTTCTAATTTGGTTAAAACATTTGTGTAATCACCTATGCTGGATAGCGGAATCACCTATGCACGTATCAATATTTCTTTATTCCTATTTTTCCCCATGCGAGCGGCATTTTTACTTGGCCTACCCATTTTAGTACTTTTTATACAAAAAATTGCGTATTTTATATCTAACGTAACATTATAGCTGCATAGTGAATCTAACAATAAAATGAGAAATATAAATTAATTTTAAATTAAACCGACTTCAAGAAATAAATAAGAAACTCACTAAAACGTAAAAATAATCAAACTTAGATTTCAAAAAAAATTTCAATAAAATATGTACATAATAATCGTTGTAATAACTAAATAAAAATAAACAAAACCTTAATTAACCTATCTAGTACGCGTATTTCATATTCTACCATATACACACAATTTAGCTTAATATCTACCTAAATCTATTTATCTACTTACAATATTATTTTAACTATTACCAACTGGTCAGTTTAAAGTCGGCACCGAGCCCAAAAATACAAAAATTATAATATAATTTTGTGACATATACACAAAATTAAATTACGAACGAAAAAAATCGAATTTGTTGCTCGTATATATATTCGAAAGAGGCAGATTTTGAAATTAAGAGATGTATTAATATATATTAATAAAATAAAATATTTTACAATGTAGTTATGAACTCAGAATGAAATGGATGAAAGGATCAATACAATTATGTAATTCTATAAAGTTATTACCAAAAAAACTCAATATTTTTCTAGAATCAATGTATAATTGAAGTTCTGGAAAATTGGACGTTATTGGCTAACATTTCATACCAATTAGTTAAGCAAATAGTCCTATAATACGTATCCTGAAATACGCTAAAAAGAGCCGAAGAGGAATAAAAACATCGAATCAGACATATCACGTAAACCCCGGTATTATTTTACAGTTAATCTTTTGTTTACATTTTCTCTCCATCAGGGTCGATATTTAAAATAACAAGATAGCCGAACGTTGATTCGGAAAGCTCGTATTCGAAAGTCGAGTCGAGATTTATAATACTATTAGGATGAGTTACCGCGAAATGAGTTACATAAATCATTTTTGTTTAAAAAGGAAAAGGTCCATTGTTACGGTTTATTTGACTTTCAGCTATCTGTGTTGCCTTTGGCAAAAAATTCCTTTTGGTTAAGTTAGAAAATAATGATGGCAAAAGGAGCTTTCTTTAATGCTACATTTAGCTTAATTAAAAGATATTTTGATCGCTTATTATTTATTCGCTTGGTAAATGTTTTAATGGAAATAAATTATCTAATTCATAGCTTATTATGTTTCAAAATAAAATAGTACCAGAAATACCTATTACAAATAAAATAATAGACAGGAAATAAATGTTTTAATTGACAATTTTATTACATTTTAGACATAATTTATTATAACATTAACATTTTTCTGAATAAAAAAGGTTGTGGAAATGAAAATTGCTATTATAAAAATAGTTTCTGTGACTACCTAAAATTTTTACCCAACCTTGGCAGCTTAGGGTGGATGGCCATAATTGAAATATCTGGGTTGTTCAGCCGTAAACTAGTGAGATTTGAGAATGTAAAAGCTTTTAAATATGAGTAGAAATATTAAATTTAAAAAATTACCAAAAATAAAACTAGAAGATCCAATTTGAAAACACGCAATGCAATTTTTATATATTTCCTCAGCTAGGACATGATTTCCTCTAAAATACGATAAAATGGCAAAGTAAAGCTCCTTCCATTAATTTTTTATTTTGCAGTAGGGTTGGATATTCGAGGATATTCGTATTCGCATCCCTAATTGCGGAGTTTCTGCGTTAACCTTATATACGATATCATATATATATATATATATATATATATATATATATATATATATATATATATATATATATATATATATATATATATATATATATATATATATCATAGATAAACCTCCCTCTCTGTGTAATAATAGAACTAACTGGCCCTTATTTAGAGAAAACTTAGACCGAAACATCTCTCTAAACTTACCGCTAAAAACTGAAATGCATATAGAAATAGCAGCAATAAACCTTACAAAAAATATACAGGAGGCAGCATATTCCGCGACTCCTAACAGTGAAACATTTCCAAGAAAAAATACACATATATCATATAGGATACAGAAAAAGATAGCAGAAAAAATAAAATTACGACGGAATTGGCAACAGCAAAGGACTGAAGAGAATAAATGAAAATTTAATAGGGCAATAAAATTGCTGAAAGAACTAATCCAAATTGAACAAAACGAAGGCATTCAAGAATACCTAGAGAATTTAACACCAACTGAGGCTACAGACTATTTGTTGTGTAAAGCAACAAGAAAGGTTAAGAGACCCTAGCAGCATTAACCACCTATTAAAACAAACGAAAATAATTGGGTTAGAAGCAATAAAGAGAAGGCCGACATTTTCTCAAAACAGTTAAAAAATGTTTTTAAACATTTCCAGTCTCAGCTACATAAGGATGAGGAAAATAAAATTACTAGCTTTCTAGATTCGCCATTTCAAATGGACTTGCCGCACGAGAAATTAACGGTCAACATACGCAGACGACACAACAATCTTAGCATCCCATGAAGATCCAGTCACAGCATCAACAAACCTACAAACCCACCTGGAGCAAATACAATTAAGGTTGAAGACATGGCGTATTAAAGTCAATGAAACAAAATCCACGCATGTAACGTTTACCCTGCGTAGAAGAACATGTCCACCAGTGAATATCAATCATCGTCAACCCCCCAAGTAGAGCATGTCAAATATCTTGGTATGCACTTAGATCGACGCCTAACTTGGAAGAAGCACATACTCTCTAAACGGAAACAACTTGGACTTAAATTGTATCAAATATATTGGCTCATCGGGCGCAAATCCAAGTTATCATTAGATAACAAGGTATTGCTCTATGAGTCTATACTCAAGTCCATTTGGTCATATGGAATCCAAATATGGGGTACCGCTAGCAAATCTAATATATCCATCATTCAACGGTTCCAAAATAAGATGTTGCGTGCCATTGTTGACGCTCCGTACTATATTTCAAATAAAATGATACAACGCGATATTCCTCTAGAACCTATAACGAGTGTAATTCAACGTGTTTGTGTGAAGTACTTCGAAAAAGTATCGGTGCATTACAATGTACTCGCTAATCAGCTAAATATGCGACGTGATAGTGAAGTGCATAGACTAAAACGTTTAACACCACCTGATCTAATTACTGGACATATGTAGAATTTAGAATAAGCTTTAGAATAATACTAATTAATTGAGATAATATTTTAAACAGAAGATTGCTTCATGAAGTGATTTTCTACATGCCATCTATATATAATATAGATATAAGAAATACTTATTGCCAACAGGGCAGATTGTTGAATCACGAAGAGTAATAATAAATAAATATATATATATATATATATATATATATATATATATATATAAATCAATGACGAAATGAGCTGCTAGGCGCAAAATTTGAGAATCTAGAGAATGAAGAACTAATGAAAAAGATTTAATGAAAAAAATAAAACGTGAAAGCGATTTATGTTTTTCTAATAAAGTTATTATTCAACGCGTCTTAGATTTGACACTTTCTGTTTCAAATTATTCCAAATGTTTTTTTTTATATAAAATAAATCATAACATAAAGAAAAAAATTATAGTATTATGTATTTAGTAATCTTAAAATTATAACTTAACCGTGATATTAATATAAACCATTTGAATATATCAATAGATTTAACAGTTTATACAGTTTAAATTAGACAGATTTTAGTGGATTTCAATTTGTGAGTGTAACTTATTATTTTTTTCTCAATTGACAAACAAATTTCCCGTTAAATATATTTACTTAGTTGGTTTCTTTTGTGTGTGTTACTATTGAATTTAAAGCTCATGCCGCCAATATAATACAAACAGAACAATTTGGATCCTAGCACTCGAAATCCTAAAAATTAACATACATAAGAGAATAAGTTAATATGTTTCAATTAACTAGGGTGCCTTCCGATACATTACAACTCAGTTTGCCCACATTCTTATGTCTTGAAACCACGAGAGCCATTATATTCTGAAAATCATTACTGAAAAATAAAAATCTCATCATGAGATTTTTAGAGACTTTATAAGCTAACGCCATCGCCAAAAGACAAGAAATGAAAACTATGTGGAATTTCTAGTAGCTTTTCGCAGATTTTGTCGAGTCAATTAGTCAATTAAGGTAAATATGACCACATATCACAACTGAATATGAGCAACACGATCACATCATTAGAAAACAAACTAAAAGGTTCTGGTGGGAGTTGTAAAAAATAGTTAATTTTCAAACTAGATAGAACACATTGGTTTCTTTCTATTAGGTAAGGGGAATTGACAAGGATACAACTTTGTGGACACTTTCATTGTGTTATTATTTTATGATTTAGTTTTTATTAAAAATATTAGGAATGATATTAAAATTATCAATGAAATTAACTAATCAAAATATAGTATAGCATGACTTAATCAGAAGAATAGATTTATAATCCATAGATAATTAATTATAATTATAATTATATTTAATTATAAATTATAATAGATAATAAAAATACAAAAAAAGGAAAAATATACATTTATATTGTTATCTGAAATGTAATATTTTTCCCCAATTGATGACAATATGATATTGCATAGATCTATATTTTTTGTACCTTTTCATTAAATAACATCTATTTGACAATAAAATTGAATCTAAATAAAGCATAACTGTAGAAAATCGAACCTATCTCAACTACACGTTATTACCCTAACGATTATTTACAACTTCTCACCTGCTTCTTACCTAATAAGAAAATAAATCTGTACAAAACGTAAAATCCATTAAGCTGTCTCTGAAAGTATCTCGTTCTTTTTACGATATCAGTCCTTCTCACACTCTATTATGAAATGTTATTTACGAGGGTACGTATAAAAATTAAACGGGTAAATAATCTAGCAGCTTTGTTACTGTTTCAAACAAAGCGCAGTCAACAAGTAAAGTTCAAGTGGTTGCTCATGGTGATTTTTTTGGTGAAAAATTTACAGCCCCCCAGTGTGCCAGTTATGTATTGTCTAGGCACAATTCCAATTTCAAATGAAGTATACTTTTACTCGTAGTTTCAGTCAATATAATTTAGAATGGATTTGGATGGAAGGAATGGGGAAAGTCATGTTACCTTGGGCCGCCTTTGTAAATATTCAGCTTTTATTTCTATTTGCCTCTCTGTAGTGTTAAGGAAGTTAGGAGTGTAGTAGTATTTTTGTAGTATATTTTTTCTCCATTTCGAAGACGCCAATTTATTGGGCAAAAAAGATTATTTTAGAGTCTTGCTTTTCTATTCCTAAACAAAACTAAAAATCTGACATTTTTCCAAACATGGTAAAATTTATTCCCTCTTCCTTAATATAATGTGACTGGCAAATTCTCACATACACTCACAGTCAATTTATCGAAAATAACATATATATTAGGGGTTTTTGGATATTTAATGTTTAGATCTGACATCATTCTGTTAAGGTAATTGATTTTTAACAATTAGTTAAAGATATAATCGGTTAAAACACAGTTTTCCTTCTATTCTTTTATAATCTAAAGTTTTTTTTTTAATTCCAAGTAAAACGAATATATGTGTCTTTTAACATTTGAATATCAAGGCAATGATATCTAAAACAATCATCTAATTAATATTGTTTAATACATCAAAAATATATTAGTAACAATTAATAATTATTGTTATTTAAGCAGCATTACCAGAATATGCTTTTAATACTCTTAACGTTAAAAATTATTTTTCTTATTATTATTTTTAATACGTGATGTTTTAAGACAATAATGTGTTAAAATTCTAAAACAAAGATTAAGAATGATTTTAAAGAACGAAAATCTTATAAACCGTTCCTGTATCAGGTTATACAATGAACATTCCCCGGACCAAGATAGGGTTATAGTCGGTAGACCAGGTCCAAGGGACCACTGACGACACATGTCGAGTAAGTATGTTGGCACACCTGGCTCAACAGCTGCCAGTACGCGCCAGCCGGCAGGCCTAACACGGGCCAAACAAAAGAAAATCGGCGGTCCCAACCACCTTTCCTAACGCGCGGACTCGTATTGGTGCACCGAAAAAACAGTTGAACCAAAGAAACGGAACAGCTGCCCCGAACTCGATGTTAAGATGTTCGATTGTTTTCTTCCTTCGGCCCGGGTTGGTATGGGCATGTAGGGGAAGACGGTTTCGTGAAAGACAGGCTCGCCTTGACACTGGAATTGGCTCGTTAGTTGTTCTATGCGTTCAGGCGTTTTACACGAAAAAAACATGTACGGAATATGTCTTGATCCGAGTTAGCCACGAAACGGTTTTAATTTTCGTCACGAAAACGTTTTATTAAATTTAACAGGCCAAATTCAGTTTTTAACCTAGTTTCATATACTACACGCTATACGCATTTCTAAAAGAGTTCTTAAAAATGAAAGGTAGTAATCTAAACTTTTAAATAACTTTGGAAGCTTGAAATTATAGCCAGGTAATGTGAAATACAATCCAAATTATTCTACAAAAACAGTAAATAAATAAATATTAATAACTGAAGTATTACTTATACTGACAGAACTAAATGTAGCAATAGTAGTTCATAGTAGAAATTATATTATAGTAATATAGAATATTTATAAAAAAAGAAGATTAACAATAGTAGAATGCAATATGGGTTCTTAAAAATGATAAATAAATAAAAACAAATAAAAGATGTGCTAGTATTTGCATTTGCGTATCATTTCGATGGCCAAGATTTATGGTTTGTAAGGTTTGTCTTTTTATGTTATTTTAAATTTGGTTTAACTTAGTATAGAGAAATATGGATATATAACATAAGTATAAAAATATGGAGAAATAAACTAACTAAGCAGTTCTCAATATAAATAATCTATAGTGAGTACTGTACTCTGACGAAAAATAAGAAATAAATTCAATTATTGCTAATATATAAGGAAATACTCAAATCCCAAAATCAATTTTCATTAAATTTTATAACTTCGAGAGCATATTAAGTCTTACATCATATTCCTACTCAAAAACCGCGCAAAATGTATTTCTTATAGTAGAGACTCTAAGTTCATTAGGATGTCAACACAATGACTTCACGCAACTCAATTTAAGAATCAAGAAACGACCACCATTGAAGCTTCCACTACCAAAAATTCATAGAAACGGTCACTCCAGCTGTAAACTATAAATTTAATAGAAGGAAGAGATTCCTTTATTATAAAATATAATTTTTAACCGCCATAAAAATAGATTGATAATAATATTAATAATAAAAAATAACATAAAATAAAACAGTTAAGCAATACTCCTATTATATTTTAATTTTTTAATCTTTTACTTAACTTATTACCACACTATTATCCATATTATTAAGCAGAGTATATCATTATAAATTGTAAACTCGTATAATCATAATGTAAAAAGCGAATTTAGTAACATAAAACAACCCGAACAGATTTTTACCCAACTGTCTAATTCTTAGTTAATAGTGGAAACTTTACTTTTTATAATAATTCTTCAGTGATACCAAAAAATATTTATAGTTCCTTATGAGCACATCAGAAAGAATAGAAGAGAGCTGGAAATACATGTAATGTATGCAATAAAAATGTACTCAAGTAACTGAGTTAGTTAGAGAAGCAGATCTAAGTTATATATAAATGATAAGTTGCTACTATACAAGCAGATGCTAATACCTATATGGACCTACGGAATTCAGTTACGTAATTTATATCAGCATAATACAAATATTACAGAATGCGGTACTGTGAAGAATTGTGGATACCCCCAGATACCACAGGATTAATACACTATCGAGACCTTCGGATTCCGATGGTTTTAGAGGTAATTAACAGTTTCGCAACAAGACATGAGGAGATACTCAACTCACATGTAAGTGAAGTGCTGTTACTCTTGTACAATATTGAACTGGGATGCAGACTCCAGCTCCAGCCGTGTGATCTTTTGTAATTGTGTCGTGAAAAGTGAAGTGGCCTAAATGCTAGTAATCTTTATTTTATTTTTTTAGAGACTAAGTAAGGACCAATGGGTCTTCCTTCAAAAATTTCAAGTCAGTCAGCAACGACTAGTAAAAATAAATCAATAAATAAAAACAAAGTTCCTTGTTCTTTGTTTTGTGGTTATCGAATATAACTAACATATCCAAATTTGCAATATAACAGAATCAGAAATGAAATATGGATCTAAAATTTCAATTGGAAAACAATATGTTCTTTACGAAATCTTACATTTTATTGAAACTGATATACCATATCAAGGTACTGGAATAAATAATTAAGGGCATTAAAGGGAACATTGAGATATAAAAGAATAACAAAAATATGTAAAGCTTATTTTATCCTAGGATACAACGTGTAATAGATATCATATCACGAAAGTTTCAAGTTAACCAAAGACAATCAATGGCGCTTATTTTTTCAATGACCAGTATCACTTTGTCAAGCTAAATGAATGAAATCATTAGAATAATTTACACTACAACCTCAAAATCCTTAATATCAAAAATCCAAAAATTCAAAATAAATATTATATTGCATTTTTCAATATTGTATATAAAACATCTTTAAAGGAACTAAAAAGAATATTTTTCATATAACAAAAAGATATTCAACCGTACAAAAACGTCGAACATAAATTTCACCTTCTTCCTCACCTGTTATTTTCTGATAGAGACAGTCCCACATCGAACACAACCTACAGCCATCACCTGTAACATATTAAAGGTGGAATCATCTGCATCCGCATCTGCATATGGGGGTTGCAGGTTTCGAACTGACTCAACACCTTGTGTTTAATGGATCCCTTCCTGTCTTGATTTTTTATCTATTTTTATGTGAACGCAACGCTGAACTGTGCGGTGGGTTTTAAAAGGGTTATTTAAACGAGTTATTAGTCATAGTTATATTTGCAGTAGTTAAATGAAGATATATTTACTTATTTAACTGTAACAAAAGTGTTATTTAAAACAGCATTTTTTTATAAAGCATATTGACGGTTTGGGTAATATTTTATATCAATCATCTTACCTGTCAGATTACTACTAGTTTTTCAAGTCAAATGTCAAGTTTTGGACTAAAATCCGGTCGAGTATAGAAGACTTAGTATTTGACTAATTATTTTGATATTAATATTAGGTTCTTGCATATATTTTATCAGCGAGAAATATAAACCACGTAATATAAGACATTTATTATTCGGCATTTACTCGAGCTACTCAGTGTGTATAGACGCTAATCATAGAACGTTCAAAATTTTCGACGTTCATTATTTTTGTTTTTTCAGTTTCTTTCATCGATACAGAAGTGTAATATTCAGGCCCTTAAAGTATTGCTGTGTATATAATGGAATCAGGTGTAATATAATCAATCAAGGTGTAGTGTATGACGAGTGCTAAAAATAATTTTAACAAAAAAATTAAACCGACTTCAAAAATATATATAAGGAACTGCCAACTGATCACTTTGAAGTCGGTGCAAACCCAAATAATTATATTAATTTAGATTTATTTTGTTGATAATTTAATATTTGTATATTAGAATATAAAATAAGCGTAGTAGATAGGTTAAATAAGGATTTTGTTTATTTGAATTTAGTTATTACGACGATTATTATGTACATATTGTATTTTAAAATGTTCTTTTTTTGTGTTAAAAATCTTCAGTTTGATTATTTTTTAATTTTTAGTGTGTTCCTTTTTTTTGAAGTCGATTCAATTTTTTTGTTAGAAATACTTTATTCAGATATCTTAAAAAAACTGCTATTCAGATAGACAAGTGTAGAATGGACTACGTATTAACTTGAGGGTTTAGCGTGTATGGAATAATAATGGGTTGAGTATAACTTAACATATTTCTTAACTGTTTGAACTTATCTTAATTCACTTCTAATTGCACAAATAGTAAAACATTGTCACTCTGCAAAATAACTGTATCGACTTTCTGCTTTTGTAGTAAACATTGGTAATTCGATGCTTACATCAAGTGCATCAATGCACCAAATGAACAAAACGTTTCATAGGATTATTTTATTATATTTGTTCCAGTTTTTATATTTTCGAAAGTTTTCGAATTTGGTTCGTTAATTTTATTCAACTAAAAGTTTAAACCCACTGTAATATATTATTGCAATCGAAAGTGTTAAATATTCATTTATTAATGTTTTTATATTACATAGCCCTTTTCTTCGAATTCACCAGAAAAAATCACACATTGTGCAAATGGTATTTTGTTTGCAATCATTTGCGATTTTAAGCTACAATATTATTTGAAAAAATTATATGAACGTCAAACTTCCGTAACTTCTAAGCACCATGCAAAGCTCTTACAAAAAAAAATTGAGGGATTGTAGAAGACAAATTCTCGTGATGAAAAATATTAATATTTACTAGTATTAATTCGCAATTCAGGTGCCTTGGACAAATAGATTCATGCCAGCGAGGCATAATACTCAAAGTTATTTTTAATAGCCAGTTGGTCCAGTGAAGGAAATTCAAAATGAACACTACGATTTTTACGTCTTACTATTTTTGATCACTGTAGTATTGGGATGCCGAAAATATATTGATAACAGGTCAATTGAAAAGTTCCTGATCTACCATAGTAAAACACATTTTTTTTGGCCAAATTAGTTTTTTTATTCAACATAATTCCCTTCAAGGGTGATACACTGATTATAGCGACCCTCCAACTTTTTGATACCATTTTTGTAGTACGATTTATCATTTGCTTCAAAATAGCCCTCAGTCTCGTCGATCACCTCTTCATTCGACGAAAATTTCTTCCCAGCGAGCATTCTTTTGGGTGGCCGGTTCAAATCTGGAGAATACGGTGGATGAGGAAGCAATTCGTCGCCCAATTCACTGATTTTTGACACGGTGCATTGTCTTGGTAAAGCAGCACTTTCTTTTACTTCAAATGCCGCTGTTTTCGGCGATTTCGTCCTTCAAACGGTCCAATAACGCTATGTAATAGTGGCTGTTGATGGTTATTCCTCTTTCAAGGTAATCAATTAAAATTATTCCATGCACATCACAAAATATAGACGCCATCACCGTGCCAGCCGACTGTTGCGTTTTCCCATGCTTTGGAGCTGGTTCCACCCGGATGACTGTCGATTGGACTTCGGGAGTGAAATGACGGAGTCATGTTTCATCCATTGTCACATATCGATGCAAAAACTAGGATTTATTACGCTTCATCATTTTCAAACACTGCTCCGAATCATCAACTCGTTGTATTCGGTCAAAAGTGATATCGCGCGGCAACCATTTTGCACAGAGCTTTCTTATAAACAAATATTCCTCAATGATATGATGTACACGTTCAGTTGATATCTTTAGAGTGTCTGCTATTTTATTCAATTTCAATTTACGGTCGTTGAAAATCATTTTGTGGATTTTTTAATGTTTTCGTCGGTAACGACCTCTTTTGGGCGTCCACTGCGTTCATCGTCTTGGTTACTCATTTCACCACGTCTAAACTTAGCATACCAATTCTTGATGTATACACGCATCTTCTGAAGGTTAGGACTAGGTAAAAAACATAGGGATTTAATTCTAGTAGCGCCATCAATATGTCAGGCCAGAGACTTTTCAATTGACCTGTTATATCCATATTTTTGTTAGCCGATATTTTTCGATATTCTTATGAAAATATTTAAAGATATACCGCTACTTTTTGAAATGTTTAGAGTATATTGATGTTTTTTTTTTAATCGATTTATATTTTTTTTTTCAAAATATCGCTATATCTTTTGTGAAATATCTATTTTTTTCCTAGTTGTTGCCAAGAAAATCGATATTTTTGTTCTTCAATATTGATGGGGTCAAAATGTGCCGCATCAACTATTAGTTTTAGTTTATTTTGGCTTGATAACAAATTTCTAATCTAAATATTAATGTTATAAAATATAACGTATTTTAACATTATAGTACATCTAATGCTTACATTATCTCGTTCAAAACAACTAATATTTCTGAACAACCTTTGCCGATTCATAAAGTGTAATAATTATCACTAATGTTTTGAAGAGTTTTGCAGACGTTTGACAACCAAGTTAATTTGGTAGGCTGATTCGATTACGTGTACTTAACTGTGTTGTTAACTTTATTAACTAGAATAAAATGAGAAGGAAAATATTGCCTGATTTACAAACTCCGATAGGCAATACATTCGACATTCGATGACGTGTGTTCACTATTATTTTGAATAGACCATATTGATATATTTTTAAAAATATCGATATTTTTCTCGGCGGCGGCACTTGTACTATAGTATATATGTTTATTATCTATGTTTAATTAATTGAATATATTTGTCACAAATCCAACTATACGATATAATAATATACCTAAAGTAATTTAAATATGGGAACTACCAAATTTCAGCGATTTGAATAAAGTTCTGAAGAAGTTGTTAATAACGCTTAATAATTTCATATGTCCCAAATCCACTAGAACGATGAATGGCGTTTCCATCAGGCGGAAAAACAATCTTTTCTAATGTGACGGGGGGAAAATATGAACGTTTAGGAGGCACAAAAGGCTTTTCCGAACTATTTAAAATTCAGGAGACGCAATCGGAATGGGGAGGAAAAGGAGCAGGCAGATCTTGCTTATCTTAAAAGTTACGGAGCGCTTGAACTGAAGCAAACTTCAGCAATTATACGTACTTATAAAGGGTTCCACAGGATGCTTGCGATACGATCGCTGTTTATTAAATCTACAGCTCGTCGGGGAGGAATAAAATGTTTTGCGGGGGTTGTTTTTCATCGGGTTCAATTCGATTTCGCCGTTTGGTCGTTAGCTTAATTTCTGGAAATCCAATTTGTAACTGGATAACTCGTGCTGTCGATCACTAAAGAACTGTTTCGCTGTTATCTGAACATGTTAATGAATTCATACGATTTGTAAACGAATTGTTTTTAATTCAGCTTCTATTTGTAAAAATGTACAGCTTCTTTTTTGACAAAGCATCGAATGCATGTGAGTATTTGAACATCAAGTTTAAGCGTAACCGCAAAACGAAAAGAAATCTAAAAACGTAAACGTTCATAATTTACAAGTAGAATATAAAGGTTTTGTAAGAAATTACCTCACGGGTCGTGATAATTTTAACTCTTAATACCCAAAAATTAAACTCCACAACACTCAATGAAAATAGAAAGTTAAATATTCATATATTCTTTTATATTTATTTATTATACTGTTACTAGTCATTTCTGACTACCTACGATGTATATTTATAATAATTTAAATCTAAATATATATCTATTAGGATCTATTAACCCTATCTTAGTGTTATGATAATAATGTTTATATATTAACATTGCTGTTTTTTTATTAAATGAACCTGACTACACTACACTATACAAGATCAAAGACTTTGATTCCTTTGAGTCCGTGTCCTCTTCTGGTGGTATTCAAGAGTTATATTACTTCGGCATTGACATGAGAGTCAAGTCTGTCCTCAGGGGGTGACAGTCACTTTTTGAAGATCTCATTGTAATTAATCTGTCCTGTAATATATCAGTGCACCTATAATAATTATCAGAATTTTTTTCTGGAAAACTTGTATTATATTTATATTAGTTTTCGCAGAAGATCTCCATAATTGAATTCCGGATGTCCATATAGGTTTAAACTCTTGCTTAGATAATAGCAATTTATTATGTACCGATAACTATGAATTTCTTCCAATTAACCAATACATTTTCCTATAATCTAACTCCAGTTCTTTCCTTTCCTTTTTTACATGTTCTTTCCAGCGAAGTTTACCATCAAGATTCATTCCGAGATTTCAATAGTTCAGTGTGTTGTTTCGGTAACATTTTCTGTAACTTATGAACAAGGCCATACTTTATCGAAGGCTTGTGCTACATCTAAGAATATAGCTGAACATACCTTTTTACCTTCATAAGATAAATACTACTATGATAAAAAAGTTCGTAATTTGATTACTCGTGCTGTCGATCATTGAGAACTGTTTCGCTGCTATCTGAATATACTAATGAATTCATACGATTTGTAAACGATTTACTTATATTTCAATTATTTTGACAATCAATGCAAGGATTGAAAATGAATAATAACATACATAGATGGTTTTAAATATTATGTAAATTATAATATAAATATTATATTAAGATAGTTATTCTTTTATAAATTAACTCCTGATTAGCTAATACTATATATTATAATTTTGATCCTTGATTCTGTCTTATCTTTTGTCAGCCTATTGCC
Source organism: Rhynchophorus ferrugineus (assembly GCF_030347505.1). Taxonomy (NCBI): domain Eukaryota; kingdom Metazoa; phylum Arthropoda; class Insecta; order Coleoptera; family Curculionidae; genus Rhynchophorus; species Rhynchophorus ferrugineus. Next base: position 53,654,264 of record NW_027472580.1, read on the forward strand.
ACAAGGAGCCTCCAAATTTATCTTAACAAAATCTATTTGTGGTTGAAAATATGTTGTATGGGGACGAATGAGACAAAATATACTCAAATAATATTCAACCTGCGTTGAAGGACATTAAGCTGGTTACTATTGACTTAAGTAGATTCCTAAACTTTAGTCTATGCTTAATGTTGATCACATATATTATTGCATTGTTACTCATCTGATAGTAAAATGTAAAGTTTCTTCGAATAACAACAGTCTAATTATAAACAACTGCTACAACCATCAAACGATTTTCAAAAAAAGGAAATGTAATGGAAACCGTGGAAGCGTATTTCGACAGATTTTTAGATTCATTAGTATCATACATATAATACTCGAAAACTAATTTGATAAATAAAAATTTATAAATTTAATTTTGAAGCGTCAACGTACGTGTTTAAGGTGTGTAAATATATATCTTATACAAATTTCAAATACTAGACGGCGTCATGGCATTACGTAATTGGAATACATATTTTTCTGAGATATAAACCCCAAAAAAATGTAGGAAATTCTGTATGCCAAAAGAAGTTTTAGTATATATTATTTAGTCTGTAGAAATATCTAAACACATTTTAAAACATAAATTGGCAACACTTGATTTGTTTACCATTTTTTACAATCAATATAAAATTGCATGCAATTTTACAGTTGCAAAACATTAAATTATAAATCTTAAAATACACTACACATAATAAATAAAATACATATATCACTTCCTATTTATGCTTTTAATAAAAAAATTAAGAAGGGACTATATTCTAAGTTGATAAAGTTATATAAACTAGAATATCTTGTTGCGTTTTCTTGACTTCCTACAAAAACTCTTAATTCTCTAATACATGTTTATAACTTTCAACATTAAAAACCTTGCAAGAAAAAGCATTTACACAGAACAAAAACATAGTAAATCAACCTTGAGCCATTCAACTCGCTGATATCAAATATATTTATTCACTAACAATGTGAAATTTATATCGACGTTATATAGTAAACTTCAATAACATTCATATTCAATTTTCTTCATGTTACGCGTCTTTCTCCATTGGTAAATAACTCTTGATCGCATTCGCTATTTGATTCTGTAATATGTGGCAGCTGCACCGCAGTTGATGATATGACAATTGTTTTACGGCCTGCTGGAAAACGGTAGTTTAGCGACTAAGGTTTGTTTTCGGTTCATTAGATTGATTTGCTAGCAACTTCCGGTAACACCCACAGAAATTAGACATGCACTTTATTTCACAAAGCAGTAACCTATACCTATAATGCGATTACTGGTTTGTATTTAATTTGTAATTTTAGTCGAACTCTAAAAAATCTCGCTTAAAGATTGTACGCAAGTTGAAGATAAATTGGTAAGAAACAATGATAATACTCCAATTACCACTGTTTATACAGATCCTCTTTCTTTTCCCAAATTGTTGTTTACTATTCAGTATCATAAAGTATATAAGTTCATGTTTTTGCCACGTTATTGCTAATTTGGCTACTTAACAATCCTTAATTTATTATATTATACGTATTAAAGCTAGCATATTCAATATAATTATGTTAGGATTGGAGAACTTATCAATGAATGAAAACAACTTGTCAATCCAACCACTTATTGTAATTTGGACAAAAATTTGACAAAGGCAAAGTAAATTTGATCATAGTTCTACACTCTATGAATTATCAGGACTTGAAAGTCACTCCATAGATTGTATGCCATGACTATTTATGTCAAATCATTGCAATCTAAAGAACCTACAAACGCGAATTGACAATCGGAGGAACAATCGATTTCCACAAAAAAAAATGATGTTCAGATTTAAAACTCGATGGACGTGACCATAACTAGAGAAATATTTTTGGTCATGTAATTTACTACATCATTTTTCATTTACCGATTTGACAAAAGAATCCTTTACAAAATTTAGAGGATATATATTTTTTCATACCATACATCCATCTAACACCGCAAGAGGAGGAAATGCAATAAAAAAGTATTTCCCATCATCAATAATCCGGGCTCCGGGAATTTCCTAAATTTTTTTGGGGTTTACATCTCAGAAAAATATGTATTCCAATTACCTAATGCCATGACGCCGTCCAGTATTTGAAATTTGTATAAGAAATATATTTACACACCTGAAACACGTACGTTGACGCTTCAAAAGGGAAAATTATTTGGATGTCCTAAGCAACCTGGGAAAAAAAATTATAACTGGAGGTGATTTCAACGCAAAAAAAGATGAGGATCCAGAATGACAACAACTAAAGGCAATGAACTGCATAAAGCAGCTGCTGAACTAAGATGTAGCTACATGTCAACTGGAAAACCAATTTATTGGCGGACTGATCAAGAGAAAGCCCCAGACCTGTTAGATTTCTTCATAGTAAGAAACATCACCTCCAACTATATAAAGGTCTAAGAAAATTTTGAGCTAAGTTCAGATCATACGCCAGCAATTCTGATGTTGAGCGAAAATATAATAAGAAAAGAACGAAACCCAACGTTAACAAACAAGAGAAGAGTCTAAGAAGGATTTGTTCAATAATTGAACAAAGGAATTCAACTAAATGTACCCCTCAAGACAACTGAACAATTAAATTTTGAAACAGAAAAATTCGTAGTAGATATTCAACAAGCTGCTTGGAATAATACTCCAGAAATTAAGAGCACGATTAAAGTAATTAATTATCCAAAAGAAGTGAAGGAAATGGTAGCTGAAAAACGAAAATTACGAAAAAAATGGCAACAAAACAGAACACCTAAAAATAAAACTAGTTTAAACAATATAACCTAAAGACTGAAAAAGGAAATACTGGAAATTAAAAACAAAACCATATATGACTATCTGAGAAATTTAACAGATGATAAAGAAAATAATTATTCACTCTGGAAGGCCACAAACTCTCTAAAGCGCTCAGTCCACCTATAAGAGACCTAGGTGGGGATTGGGCATGTAACAATCACCAAAAAACACAAGCATTTGCTGAATATTTAGAAAAACTTTCAAACGAAACGAAAGTAATATTGAATATAATTTGCCAGATATAGAAGCTGAAAATTCGATAATTTAATTAGCCACGCTGAAAGAGCTAACCAAAGTTATTTAAACTGACATTAACTCCAGGAAATCACCAGGATACAATTCAATAACAGGAAAATTACTGCAAAAACTACCAAGAAAGGGAATTATAAAACTCACCAACTTGATCAATACAGCATTTAGATTAAAACATGTCCCAAGCATTGGGAAGATGGCGGAAATTATAATGATCCCAAAACCTGGGAAGTTAGCCTCTAGATCTATATCACTGTTGCCAATAATATCTAAGGTTTTTCAAAAATTCCTGTTCAAAAGAATAAAACCGATCATAGAGAAAAAACCTAATACCAACACATCAGTTTGGGTTTATTAGCAAGCATTCAACAATTGATACGGCCCACAGAATAACAGATGTTATTGAAAAAGCCTACGAAAGTTAGTCCATCATATATCTTCCATATAGCAACAACGCTAAACATCTCGGAATCAATCTTGGTGCAAAAATTCGGTGGAAGGAACATATAAAGAAGAGAAGAAAAGAACTGGAACTGAAATATAGGAAAAAGTACTGGCTAATTGGAGGAAAATCACAATTATCAGTACATAATAAATTGCTATTATATAAGCAAATACTGAAACCTATATGGTCATATGGAGTTCAATTATGGATATGTTCTGCAAAGAGTAACATACATAAAACACATATTTTTCAGAACAAAGTCGTGAGAGATATTGTTGGCGCACTCAAACACTACAGGACTTATTACCTACATCGAGACCTTCAGATACCCACAGTCAGTCAAGAAACCAAGAGAATTGCAAGGGGGTATGAGGAGAGACTCCATTCTCATGAAAATATTGGAGTATTGTTGCTTTTGGATACCACCAAAGTGTACACAGACTCAAAAGAATCAAACTATCTGATCTTATATAGTGTTATGTAGTGAGGTGCATATAATAAAAATACAGCAGTGACATGTATAAACATTATCTGACCAGAGACTGAGATAGAGCCAATGGGTCCTCCTAGTTATATACCTAGATTTAAGTTATCATAAAGACAAATTGTAGGGTAGACGGAAACGACTAATAACAATGTAATAATTAAATAATAAAAAAAAGAAAAAATTGTTAATTTAATAAATTAAGCCCATCAGCCAACTTTTGAAGGATTGATTATTAAAATGCTTTTGATAAAATTTTCTTATATATTAGCGGCTTGCATGTATTCCAATAATTTCTAATAATTAACAATAGCCACAATTCAATTTAAAAAAACCGTTTGTTAATATGCAACTTATTCCCATCTTTCTGAAAAAATACCGATGCCGTGATCGATATAAGTACTGTTGGTAACAATCTGAAACTGACTGACTGAAATTGACGATCAACTGTTTAGTAATTAACTACTTTTTACTATCGACTGTTTCAGTCACTATTTTTGGTTCGACTGTTTTCAGTCGCTATTTTTGGTACCACTGATTTTATTACTATTTACCTATTTACTGTCGACTGTTTCAGTCATTTATTTTTAGTTACTATTTTCGGTTCTACTAGTTCATTCGACTGATTTTTAACAATGTGGCTGTGTCGTCCTAGGCGCGACCTTGAAAGTAAGGCGCCGAATTTATGTTTATATTGATTTATATGTAGTATATGTGGTTTTATGTTTTTTTTGTAGTTTCCTTGTGAATAACTATATATTGTAAATTAATATAGCAGCACTTTGGAACGCTAGTTTTCGTGGGCAAAAAAGTTAAATTGTAAATGATAAATAGTAAGATACTTTTGACTGGCATAAGAGGCAATACCTTGGGCTGGTATAATAACTAATACTTTTTTGATAAACTTTCACGATTCTTCTCCAAGCATTTTAATTGTCAAACCTTTTTTCCTAAAATCTTGAAATTAGGTTTTTTTTAGGTTTTAGGTTAAATTTCTTAAAAATATTAGCGGTAAAGAAGTTATATATTACATATTTGTAACAAATGCATTTTCTGATAGGAAAAGTCTACTTTAATATTCAACAATTTATTTTGGTGGCTATTAAGAAGAGCACCAAAGTTTTTATTTGTTGACGAATGGACTATCTTAACAGAACTTTTAAAGCCCCTTGAAGTAATGACCACCGCGTTATCTGGTGAAAGATATCCCATGATGCCTTTAATTATACTATTAATAATAGGACTACAATATTCCATCAAATCCAGAATTTTAACAAGTGAATGGGGAAAAAATACAAAATTGACAATAAAAGACTTGCATTTTTAGAACACGATATTCGGGAAATGCACATTTTTAGATCCTAGATTTAAAAAGGCAGATTTGGTATTGCGAATAATGCTGAGGCGATCATGAACTTCAAAAAATCCAAATATAATTCCACAACTCGAAATTCAAAGCACAACTACTGATCAAGAATTTATTGACATCTGGAGATTTGTTAAATAAAAAAATGGCTAGAATGAAAGAAGTAATTAAACTAAGTACTGCCGCAACTTTACAGATTAAGCAGCATTTGGAAATGCCTTTTATTGGGCGTTTAGAAAACCCATTGCATTTTTGGCAAGCCCATAAAATGATACTACCTGAATTATATCAGTTACATGTAAAATATTCCTCTATACCCGCAACATCTGTCCCTGCGGAACGAGTTTTTTTTTTAATCTGGGCAAATAATTAACGATCCAAGAAATCGCCTCACAGAGAAAAGTTAAATATGATAATATTCCTGAACAGTAATTTAAAAATATTTCTGTTCAAAAATAAATAAAACTTTTATTTATAAAGGGTCTGGTAGTTATTATACATTTTTAGGTTCGCCATGAATATCTTTAGAACTAGAAGTATTGAACATCTTTGGTTTTTAAGTTTTGTTTAAGTTGTATTATTCTATTTATATTTATTATACTATGTTATTTAAAAATAGTAATTAATATATTAAAATACAATAAAACATTTGTGGTGTTATTATTCCATTCGTTTTTACTAATCCAAAGAACATTCAATATTAAAGTAATCCTACTTCCTTTAAATTTATAATATTTATTACATGTTAGTAGAAATTAGTAATTTTTTTTCCTCAATTTTAGTTACTCATAATACACTATATCTTGCTGCTTTCACAATATACACAGCAAGACACCATACATATTTAGCTTCGGTGTCGATTTAACTCTCCTGGACTGGAACCCATGACATTTTGCAATCGGGATTGTCGTGTTAGATTCAATTTTCATCATTTGTACAACATGCCACAAAAAATCAGTTCACCGTCACAAACACAGTGATATCATGTGGTAGTCATTTCACTGCCTTTGGATCATCTCCATCTTTTGAACAATCACTCACACTTAATAAAAACTGAAACTGAAGAACTAAACTTCTGAAAACGGTCAATTCAGCCACTGTCAAATTGTCTAAATGTCTTTTGTCAATATATTTTAAATGATTCAAAATTGATTAACCGTTCTTATAGATGTAAGTAATAGTTGTGTATGTGAGAGTGATTCTTACTAGAAGTCACAATTGTAATGTTAATATTTGTCAGAAAATGTACATAAGAGATATTTGACATTCGAAGAGTGTCGGGACATTTGAAAGAACAGGATCGGCGGAAGAAAGCAATACCTCAAACTCCTACGACCAAACAAGGGTCCTTATTTAGATTTAACAGATTTATTTTTGTGGGGACACCTTAAAAGCAGATTATGTTCCAACAATGCATGAAAATTGTAACAATTATAATTGAATATTTAACAATAAACAAAACCTATTTTAATAGAAAATTTTCTATCCCAAAAAAAGTGTTTTACTAAATGATAATTCAAAGGACGTGATGAATTTTTAAAATATATAATTATATTTAATTCACTTCTATCGTAACATCGTAAAATGAAGAACACACCTAATTCTTATCAATAATCTGCTAATATTTTCGTCAGTTACAGCTCAAGCAAGGGAGGAATAATGAATATCTAGTTAAAAAACCAATTCATATATTCTGATTATGAGATCAGAAATTCAATTTCCAAAGAATAGCAGCAAATTCCATTTTTCTCAAGACAAACGCGCCTAACCATCGAAAAAAAGGTTTTCGCCACAACATCAAGATTAATGTTTCTGACCTATATAGGCAAAACCGAAAATATATTAACTGTAACATCATATTAAAAGAAAATATTTTCTGTATCGTGTATTTTTCGATACTTTACAAAACAACCTTGGAAACTTTCCATTACGGATTTTTAAGCGTCATTAATCAACGGGAGTAAATCCGCGCAAAAGAGAAAAGAAAACAACGAAAGCGCAACAGAATTTTCTTCCTTAACAAGCTTGGGCGAGTCCTTAGTCCATTATAAAAACAAATAAATCTCTAACGAAGGAACTGTTCTTGTCGATCAAGTTAAGTAACGTTTTTCCATATTGATCTGCTTTAATGGCAATTCTCATGCAATCAAAGCAATTAGTTCCTGGAATCGCAAAGAAAAAGAAAATGAACAGTTTCGAGTTTCTATAATAGTCAGCTGTAGTAAATACAAAATAAAATAAGATATTTTTAAATGACTGTATTGTTAAGTGGATCCAAAACTACAAATGATATTATTTACAAAATTATTTATATAAAGGTTTAAAATGGTATGAAAAAGTATGAAATTATATGTAAAAAACATATTAAAAGTAACTAACAAATAAACTGATAATGTATAATTAGGACCAACAAATCGATCGACAAAATATCTCACTAGAGTATCGCATCGTGTAAGATAGTTCTCTTGGTTCAAGTGTTGATATTCTCTACAATAATTGCAAACTTAAACATTATCAAATATAAATTTGTTTCGATCAATTTTTTGTAAGATAAACCTTGGAGAACTCAAAGGGCGTCCTGATCCATCCGAATGCTAATACTACGACGGCTAATGTTCTTAAATGGTGTTTAGCACAAGCTATTTAAAATCAACTAACTTTTAGTAACCAAATACGTAAACAACCCAAATCGAGTAAGGAAATTAAACAGAAGAACCCGAGGCAATCAATAACTTGCCTTTAGACAAACTCTGACTAAGACTTGGTGCATTTTGTATTAAAAATCTATTCGTAATTTGCATTTGTAATTCGTAACTTCTACAAAATTCAAACCAAAATTTCCACTCAAAATTAAACACAGAAACTTGCTTCAGCTAATTGAAGAAGGTCAACTTAAAAATCATCTTCGCTGATGAGGTGTATTTGTTAAGCATAAGTGATGTACACTAAACTCATAAATAGCAATGCTCCGACAAAAAGTAAGTGGTGCAGATTTTGAACTAGTCCGGTCCATATGGTCCATATGAAAGTTTCAACATTGGTGAGATGATCACCGACAATGGCATGCTCTACAGAACAAATATTTTAACAAAATTAAACGATATGTTTTCTTGGAGGTTTTTCTGAAGTTATAGGTTCATACCAAAAAGGCACGATTAATTAAGTTTAGAGGGATTTATACGTCAGATTTATTCTAAATTAAACCATCCAGGTACAGGACCACTATCCGGGCCACTGTAAGAAGTCACGGTGAATAGTTAAATATCCAAGTCAAATTCCCCAAATTGAGAAGAAACACTTACTGATTACCCTCAAAATTATTTTATGATTGAAGGTCTCAACAATTTAAATAGTTTTTTTTTAATATTTTCATAATATGGAATGAACTGTAATGTTATTCCTTCTAGTATACATTTTTCCTTATTTTTCTTACAAGCATTTTTCTTGAATATTTTGCAAACTTGACACTGCTGCCCAATTCCTAAATATCTTCTCTTGTTGTCATTAACGGTACTACAATATCTGTATTTAGTCAATTACGGTTGTATGTTTAATCGATCGATACCTTTAAAAACGATAATATCAGCAGTAAGGAAATCACAATTAATATATAATGTACATATTAAATTAATAAATTGAATTAATTATAGTTTATTTTAACCCATTTTTATTAAGATAACTTATAGTTCTTCATACAAGACAGTAAAAAACAACACATTTTTTCAGTATCTTTATTATTTGGACTTCATTATTTATTATATATCTTTCAACAATTATAAACGTTCTAATACCCCCTTGTGTTAAGTATAAGTTTTATTTCAACATTTCAATAAATCTACTGAAATTATAAATAGCTTCAGTTTTCGGTGGGTACGTTTTTTTTATCACTGAAAAATTTATTTTATTCTCTTTATAATTATATATTTTTCCGCCAAGGTTGCTAATATTTCTTCTATGAAAATCATTTTCCATCAATTTTTTTTAAATATAGAGTTAAAGATTAGCCAAAACTCGTCGGCTTTTCTGATTATTTTTGTCGAAATACTTCTTCTTCGATTCCTTCTCAATAATGTTTACTTGCAAGATTAATCTAGAAACTCGCAACGTAAAAAAAAACTGCTGACCATTTCCTGATCTAGGACTCAAAAATCGAAGCTTTGAGTTTGAACGAAATTGATATATAGCGATGAATCCACAAACAAGATCTTTTATTGCAAATTAAAACCACATTTCTATGTATTATTGTTTCATTGATAACTAATGCGGGACGCATTATGTAGGCAAGCTGTCTTACACCCCAAAACTATAATAAAAATATTAATTTCATTGTCTATTAAAATATCTGGAGCTTCAATAAAGAATATTTTGATTAATAGACGATTTCTCTTGTCTTGTTCAACACTAAATTTAACGATGAACATGATATTGTTTACAGACATTTCGATAAAAATATATATAAAACATATAGTTTTGAAAAAATTTGATAGTGTTAACAATTGTTCTTTTCACTTACAATATTGAACTGTCATGTTGTAAATTTGCTTTCAAAAGTATTTAAGTGTATTAAGCCCACAAGCAGACAAAGATTATTCGCTATGGAAAGCAACTCGAAGATTTAAAAGACCAATTATTCGAGTACCGCCAATTAAAAATGATCGAAATGAATGGGTTCGACGCGACAATGAAAAAGCTGAATTGTTCGCACAATACTTAGCTAACATTTTTCGACCTAATGATATAGAATCTACCATGGATACATCTCCTGTTTATCAACCCGATGTAGATCTAAATCTAATTTCTCCACTGGAAGTTGCCACTGAAGTTGATAACCTCAATCCTAAAAAGGCACCTGGTATAGATGACATTTCACCTGGATTATTGAAAGAACTGCAACGAAAAGCAATCATCATGTTGACATATATATCAGGGATGTGCAACTCCAATGGTAAGTAGTGGGGCAAAGTTTTGCTTAGTTCATTCATTGGCGTCGCTGACAACGTAAATTTGATTGGTTAGTTTAAAATAGTTATGTAGAAACCTGTAAGAAAAATACTTTGCCATGATTGGTCTGCCATTTCGCTTGATTACTTTGTGACGTCACATTTATTGGCCAATAGCATTTAACTGAAAATCAAATTTAATTTTTAAAATTAATTTATTAAAATAAAATCCTATACAAACATACATAAGTGTAAATAATATAAATATATATAAACAAAAAGCAAAAAAAAAACAATTATGAACTCTATTCTAGGCAAAATTAAAATATCTATAATTCTTCTATAACGTTTAATTTGTTTACCAATTTTATGGGATCTATTAGAGCTCTTACTTATCTTGATATATTGAAGGTAAACTTTAAATCCTTCCCTGTTGATATTGCATTAACTTCATTAAACCAAAAATACAATCACACCTCATAATAACTTAAAATTTTGTCTTGAAAATGATTGTGGATTGGATAGTTGAAACGCTAAAAATGTATGTTTTTTAAAGATATTTAGATTTTAGAGTATTTAATCTGTGGAACTACTTAATATAGAACGTAGACAAATATTGCATGTTGTCTCTTTTTCAGAAGTTTTGTTAAATAACCTGAAATAAGACTAAAATGCAATATTAGACTCTTGTTTTTCTCAGAGCAAAGTTCTCTGGAACTGAAAATATAGACTCAACTGGTAATTTAACAACCTTAAGTGGTACTAGATCCCCTTTTACAAAGAATATAAGTTATCTAACATGTTCATCTTCTTCACAATTTTCTCCGGGAGAATGATGTGAAAAAATTGAAGTGATGATGTGCCCTTTTAAAGATTTCTCGAACATACTAGGTGAAGGATGCTGTTTCTACCTCCATGACCTCTAATAGATCCAACAAAATTTTTGAAGCAATCTTGGTTAAGATTTGTTAAACAGATGCAGTTATTTGTAAATTTAGACAAAATAGATTTCTTTAAGGTAATAAATCCCCTAAAAGTAGCAATTAAATTTTTAATTGATGGCACCGTAACATATATTTTCTTAACAAGGCAATCAAATTTAAATATACAATAGCTCTACTATAAAATTATTGAACATTGATTGTTCTAAAAAGTTAAAGTATTACAAATATATTAGAGATATTTTACAATTAAAAGTAGTATTCATTACTACTAATTATCCAGTTATCTTAATTATTACCTTCTTGTAAGACTTCTTTATGTAGAGACATCACACTGACAGCATACGAACAACTTAGTAGATTAATTGAATTCTATTACTTACATCTTCATAAGTAGGTTTTGATTTTCTGTAAACAAACAATATATAAACAGACATGTAGTAGATAGATAATTTTATATGTACCTGATAAAAACAATGTTGGATATGCATTTACCCTAATACCTATTCGTGGAGGAAGGGTAATTCTAAATTTTTTCTTATATTGTAATTCTAAAATGTCCGTGAGAGACACCATGACGTTGATATATTTACATTGTGGTTTATCCAGGTAACTTACTACTTTACTTGATCAACCCATTTTTGGAAAGGAGTCATATCATTCCTTGGGAAACGATGTCTAATTTCCGTAATAGATTTTTACCCCGATACACTACATCTTTTACTACACTGACGCATTGTCGCCAATTTTTATATTATTAGTCCATAATAATTAATGTAAAACAGAAAATATGTACAACGTAAAACGAAGATTTCTTGATCTAAACAAAAACCAAAACCTTCAAACAAACTTAAAAATGGACTCCCATACAAAATGCTGACTTCTCATAATTTGATCGACCAATCACTTCCATGTTAGTGGCGGCACCAGGAATTTAAACTAGCCAATCACAATTTGCGATCACAGCGCTACCGTTGATTGAACTAAACAAAACATTTCCCCAAGGACGCCTATACCGTGAAATTTCTATTTTTTTATGATATATATTTAATGCCTGTTTAAGGCTGAAACATGTCCCGGAATGCTTTAAAGTTGCACAAATAATTATGCTCAAAAAACCTGACAAACTTGCAGAACAAGTCGAATATTACAGGCCTATTTCGCTACTACCTGCAATATCAAAGCTATTTAAGAAACTGATATTTAAACGTGTTAAACATTTGGTAACAATACCAGATTTCCAGTTTGGTTTTCGAAATCGCCATTCCACAATCGAATCAAGTTCACAGAGTAACTGCGGCTATTGAAAGAGCGTTTGAAGAAAAGAAATACTGCCCTGCAATATTCCTGGATGTCTCACAAGCTTTTGATCGGGTTTGGCATTTGGGATTAATCTGTAAGATGAGCAAATTGTTACCGCGTAACTATTGTCAATTGCTGGAGTCATATTTATTCGGAAGAAAATTTAGAGTATCGCACGAAATGGCGTTCTCAACATTTAAAAATATCTCGGCTGGAGTTCCACAAGGTAGCGTCTTAGGACCTCTCCTGTATCTGCTCTACACTGCTGACATTCCAACAACAAAAGAAATACTTCTTGGAACCTTTGCTGACGACAAAAGTTATTATGGCAAAAGATATATCTCTGCCTAGGGCAATAGAGATAAAGTGCAAGTGGCAGTCAACAAAATCTACAAATGGACGAAAGATTGGAAAATTCAACTCAATAGCTCCAAATCTGTCCACGTTAATTTTGCATTAAGGCGAAATAATAAAAACTTAATTACATCACTCAATGGATGCCCGATTCCTCAAGTAAAATACCTTGGAATCCATCTTGACGGTAAATTAAATTGGAAGCATCACGTTAGACAAAAAGCAAAACACATTAGAACCAAAATAAAACAACTATACTGGTTAGTCGGAAGATACTCTCAACTTGATCTAAAATCAAAGAGGTTGATCTACAATACAATTATAAAGCCAATTTGGACCTATGGGGTGCAAATATGGGGTTGCACTAAAAATTCAAATCAGTTAGTCATACAGCGCTGTCAAAACAAAGTTCTTCGATTGATTACCAATGCCTATCGCTATGTAACCAATGAAGAACTGCTCGATGATCTGGAAATCAAATGGATTTGCGAAGTTGTGCCGGATTTCGCCTTAAAACACTAAAGATTACTAAATCATACTAACGTGGAAGTACAATACAACTGCTGGACAGCGCGCAGGATGTCAGGAGATTGAAACGAACAAAACCATACGAACTTGTGAGAACATTCAGTGTGTAATATTAGTGTAAACTATAGCTATAAGTTAATAATTAATAAATAATTATAATTTTATAATTGAGGAATACATACTGGTGTATTTTCTCGCACTCGTCTTGCTTGTTAATTAATCCAAGTACATAGGAAAAGCAGTAATAAATTAATTGTAAATTAAGATTGTACTAAGCGTATCTAATAAAGATGTTATAAAAAAAATGTTGTAAAGTCAGTACATCTGATATGAGACAGTTAGTTCTAGTACAACTATATATTCTATACAACTCTCATAGAAATATGATCAGAACACATGCAAGCACTTAATAATATATCTTTGATAATATTTCAATTTTAATATATTCAATTTATTTCGCTCACTGATGAAAAGGATGATTTTGAGATTTATCTTTTAAACCATTAGTAGTAAAGATGTTGTCTATATTGAGTAATTTCGTTTTATAAAAGATCAAAATACGAAAAAAGGCTAACGTAGTTGCATTACTCCTTTACGAAAGAAATAAAGTTAGCTAAATGAATTTTGGCCGAAATTGGTCTATTGGGGGACCACCAATAAACAAAAATAACGTATTTATTTAATGGAAGGTTTAACTACCTTATTTCATTGTTTTATAAAATTAATATTCTAAGTAATTACGCAGCGTTGTGATAAAACAATAGCTTTGTTTTTTTAATAATAAATAAAGAGCAACAGGAAAATCTGTCTGCGAAACCGTCCGTTTACAAATAAAACTTTCATATGACACTTGTCGCAACTTCGTAGACTAACCCACAATTTATCAGCAACTAGTTTCAGAAAATTACATTTTCCCAAAACTAAAAGTTTAACGAAACAATTTTCAGCGTCGGCGACAGCAGTAAGATAAATTGCCAGGGAATCGTTTAAAAATGAATCGAGCATTAAAAACAAATTTAAAAGGAGACAACAAGTAACAATATCAGTTTTCCGGATCGCGGAGTAGCGAGGGCATTCAGAACTTCTCCCAGGCAAGATGAACGATTTAACGAAATCAATAAATAAAAGTCTATAAAAGTGTCCCATCATCAGCGATCGTTTTCTTATTATAAACTGATAACGTCTGATGTATAACCGTTCAGTTTTGCTGCAATAAAAGAAAAATAAAACGATTTAGATTTATTTGCTTGATAAAATTTATTTGTATGCGTTTATACCAAGAATGTATGTAAAAAATCGATAGCCCGAGATGTAAGAAGTATCCGTAAATAAATCTAGTAATAAGAATGATAATTCTACAAATTAAAGCTCCTGCAGAAACGAGTCTTGCTAAGTACTTTCAATAATTCGTTTTTAGGCTTGGCTTTATTGCGTAATATAATTTTACTATTACTATATTCTCTATTTTACTATTAAATATATTTTTTTGTTTTAATTAAAATCACTTCAACGGTTTACGTTATTAGTGGATTGACACACTTATGATGTAATACATTATATTCTTATTACAAAAGTTTTAGATATTTAGAAGTTAGGTTAGAGTACTGGCCAGTTGTTAGATAGGCTTATCGGGATTGGTTAATGGATATAGTTAAGTTAAATTATCGCGAAGAGATCTAAATCCTTAAAAAAATTGACGACATATTAACAGTCTTTGGTAAGACCGTTATTAACAGATCGTTATTCAATAGACTAACGATTTGTTAGCCGTAGCTTCTCAAAGTTACATTAGGTATGTTACATTCTCAAAGTTATATTACTTTGAGAGGCTATAGCGCGACTATATAAGGCCCAGATGGCCACAGCCGCATATGACGTGGGCGACTGTGATTTGCACGCCGCAATAAGGGCATATAGAGCTGGATCCCCTCGACATTAAACAATTATGTGTAAAATGGCACCGATCACTAATCTGTTGATACACGTTAGAGAGTACCTCTTCATTATAAAAGATTTTGTAAAGTGAATATCGGGCTTTAGAGGTCACAGCTTGTTATATTTTTTAAGAAGATCCCACTCCAACTGTAAGAGATTGTTAATTTTGTTATCTATTAATTTCTATATATTCGTACTGTCTACTAAGTTCAGCAGAGGTATCTATGATATCCTTACAACAAAAATTGAGCATTCCTGCTACAAAAATTACGCGTTTAAAGTAAATGTGAAATATTTGGTGCCCTGATTGAAGATAATCTGTTCAAGTCATTGCCACTGTGTACGAACGGGTTCAGGAGAACCCCAAACAATTACTTGAACTTGGCGAAATTGGCCTTGAAACTTGGAACTGTATTGGTACAAGATCTAACTAACAAGATTCAATATCCATAGACAAAGCCATCTATTCACTCTATCCGCTAGAGTATTCAGAACACGAATCCAATTTTGGGCGAAAAATGAGTTACTAGCGAGTTTTAAAAGCCATACCGCACGAAGGTTGTCAAGGGTTCATTGCAACAAAAACTTCACTATAGAGTTTGTGCCAGTGTGTTCATGGATCCATTCTTTAATGGCTAACCCAAAATATTGATGATAATTAATTTATTTTAAGCAAAATTAAATAATATGGACCTATATTACGTGATAGATATTTTGCTTGAAAAATTTAAGTGCATTCATATCTCTCCCAGAGGTAATGTAAACGCAGGGGAGCCAAGGGTTAAAACTTGATACTTTTCCTTGCATGGCGCTTTGATATTTCTGTCGATAGATTAAAGTTGATATAATGCAGGTTAATGGTTCAAATTCAGAAAGATATACCTAATAGAGTTTTGAAAAATTAGACCACTTGGATACACACCTCAAGGGATGTTTGAACAATATTATATTATTATTAACACATCAAGAGACTATATTATCTCACTTAGAAGAGTCCCTTACAATAGTAAAGTTAACTTAGAAAGATTTTTTTTGTTAAGATACAGTTTTCATAGAGACAGCATAGAAAGATTGATACAGATTCAATACAAATACTCAGAACAGTTTACTCATTCTATTGTTTGTTGTGTTCACAGATCTATATTTACAAATGTTACAGTAAAAGTTAACAGCGGTATCAATAACTTTTTTCTTATTGGATCATTTTTGTTATGAAATTATTTTATAAGCTAAAAATAGACAGAAGCAAAATTAAGTGGTAGTATGTATTTTTAACACCTATATCTAACGGTGGGAATACGAAGTATCAAAGTAAAAATTCTAGCTTAACTCAATGGTTACTACTTGAAATCAATGGTTTTGATATACCTGGACATAAAATAATTACTTCCCATTTAGTATTAAAGATATATTCAGTGTAGGCGCAAATATGAGTACATATATACGCTAATTATGGAATGCCCAAAATGGCATTTTTCGTCATTCATTACATTTGTTATTTGAGTTGAAGAAATCTGCTGCCAAAATACCAAATACTTTCACAAACTTATGTTGATGCTGCTGCGTCCTATCCCAATTATTGGTTTTGGTTTAAATTATTTAAAAGTGGTAATTTTTATGATAACGACAATAAACTCAATAACAATTAAATAACATGGAATGCCAAAAAATCTAAATGAGTTTATACATTTATCGGGCCAAAAGCTAGCTCAAATCCTCCTCAAATTATAAACCGAACAAGTCATGAGTTAGTCCAATAGAGCCATCCACTTCAACACCAAAATGGACTATTAACGGCCACAAAGTTTTGCTGTGCATATGGTAGAATCAGAGAAGTGTTGTCTACTACGAACTGCTATAATGAAATGAAATTGTTCCAAATGAAATAGTTTTCTTAAAAAAAAACAACAATAATGAGTAACAAACGCAAAGTGATCATTTTGCATGACAGCGCTCCGTTGCAGTTCTAAAGGTAAGTAAGCCTATTAACCAAACATAGCGCCATATGGTTGCAAATTATTGAAGAAACGCGAAACATTTAAATTGGAGAAACCATCATTTTTCTTTCGACAAGGTGTCACAATATTATCAGAAATATGGGAAAAAGATGTACAAAATGGTGGAATATATTTTGATTGATATATATCGTACCAATTTTACTCAATGGAGGCCTTTTTAAGGAAAAATGAAATAAAGAACCCTTTACCATCAACAAAATGATAAAGAGTTGCCACTGAAATAAGTAGTAAGGCGTTATTAAAAAGTAGCAAGATTTACAGCAGGAATACAAGTGTTTAGTCAGTTTTTAAATGATAAAACACTATTATCAAAATAAATGTTGGTTATGAATCCATTTTTGGTCTAAAAATCATTTTTAGCATCATTCAATGACTCATCCAAATCATTATGGCGGCCGTCGATATAAGCCTCTGAAGTCAAATATATAGTTAACTATTTTATATAGAATTATAAAGGCTCGATGTTCGGTTTAGATTATATCATATTAACAACAGTTAATGATGACCCCCTTCATATACAATATTAAAGTATTAAGTATTAAAGAAGTCAATGCATTTTAATTGTATAGATGATGCCATGCTCCTCTTGATGTAATAACTGACCGATATAATGTCATACATATTTAACACAACTCTAGTTTCATTCATTTTGATCAGAATATTTAATTAAAGCTTTCCCTTCTCTAAGAAATATTTAATTATAAAAATATCAGTTGCTTTACTATTCATTATATTAATTAAATTTTGTGCCCATTTTTACATAAAATAAACACTATTAAATTCGAAGCAACAAAATAAAATATCAAGACTGTATTATTGTGAAGGAAGGTCATGAGAATCTGTAGTTAAATAAAATTCTTATTTAATTATACACAAAGGAAAATTTTAATTATTTAATTACATAGGAGCGAAATGCTCTTTTCCTCTTCAATGGTGTCAAGAGATTTTTTAAAATTCCTGAATAATAAATGTGATTGTCTTTGTCTAACTCCTAATGATGTCACCTGATGTCAGTGACAAGATATTGCGTAAGATATTCGAAGATTTCCAGCAGTATTAATAGTCAAAACTATTTTAATTTTTTAATAATTTATCACTAGTGGCCTAGTATGTTGGTAATTATACGATTTTTTAATAAAAATGGTTCAATATTGGCAACGTGAAGCGGCCATTTTGCTTTGTCGGCAAGTGCTTAGCCAGTTTTTAAATGATAAAACACTATTATCAAAATAAATGTTAGTTATGAATCCATTTTTGGTTTAAAAATCATTTTTAGCATCATTCAATGACTCATCCAAATCATTATCGCTGCAGTCGATATAAGCCTCAAGTAGTCAAAGTAATCTAAGCAATAAGTCAAATTGATTTATCGCCAGATCTATGCGGTACGTTAGGCTACTCCCTTCCATATCACCGTAAGAAGTTACGGTGAATATTTGAATTGAGTAAAAAAGAAATTAATCAATGACTGATAAACAACTAGTCTATTCCTTTTCAACATCACACATATTGAAAATTTCTACAAGACAACTATGTAAAGCTCACTAATAACAACTAACGCTAACTGTAATAATATTTCTGGAATAATCAACTGCATACTACAATTTTTGAGGATTTAGTTTGGTTGATATTGTAGCAACCTTGAGGCATGATGAATTTTACATAGTGGAATAACGATCTACAAAATACCCAGAAATATAATCCCAGATGTTGAACACGGGCGTGGTGCCAGCCACGCCAACTAGAACCCGATAACGAATAGCTGGCAACCCCGAAACGTTTATCTGGGATGTTATTGAAGGGTATTTCGATTCATTCGTACTCGACCATCGTTTGGTTTAGACGTGCCACTATCGACTGCCCAACCCTCGTCAACAGGTAACACCGCTGCTATCCGTTTTATCATTTCGATTTTTATATTTTTATATTACTTCAATAAATAACGGTCACATATTCTAAACACTACCGTTTCGTTTCGTTTTACCGCTATTCAAAGAACCATATAATTTACCCTAAAAGATAATAAATTGAGTATATGTACTCGTAATGATTCAAAATTTAGTGTTTGAACCAGTCAAACATACACAAATATTTTAGATCGCTTTTATTACGTTTAATATGTTCAATTTTTTGATGGATGTTCTTTTTAGTGATTATTATGGTTCATAACGAAGGTATAACAATCACATTCTTCACATTAAAATGTTTTCTATTATTACAAAATAGCAAAAGTGCGATTTCAAATAATTGTTATTCAAAAAATAAATTAACCACTTGGCAGTTTAGTAATATTTCTATGAAATATTATATACACAAAAATACCTGATTGCAAGTAAGATCAAATGAAGACTAGCAACACGATCTTACTTAAAATAGCTTTTTTCCATTCAATTGTATTAAAACAAAACGCTATACTGGTCGATTATATAGGCAAAAAGTAAAGTTTATTTTATTCTTAAACCAAAGATGGCGGATCATCTAAATTGAAAAGTAAAAAATGTCAATCCGTTACTAGAGATGTCACATTTTAACAGAGCCTATGTTTTAAATTAAAATAATTTTTTTTTTTTTTTTTTTTTATTATTACTCTTCGTGAGTCCACAATCTGCCCTATTGGCAATAAGTATTTCTTCTGTTTATATTATATATACATGGCATGTAGAAAATCACTTCATTAAGCAATCTTCTGTATAAAATATTATCTTAATTAATTAGTCTTATTCTAATGCTTATTCTAAACTCTACATATGTCCAGTAATCAGATCAGATGGTGTTAAACGTTTTAGTCTACGCACTTCACTATCACGTCGCATATTTAGCTGATTAGCGAGTACATTGGGATGCACTGACACTCTTTCGAAGTACTTCACACAAACACGTTGGATTACACTCGTTATAGGTTCTAGAGGAATATCGCGTTGTATCACTTTATTTGAAATATAGTACGGAGCATCAACAATGGCACGCAACACCTTATTTTGGAACCGTTGAATGATGGATATATTGGATTTGCTAGCGGTACCCCATAGTTGAATTCCATATGTCCAAATGGGCTTGAGTATAGACTCATACAGCAATACCTTGTTATCTAATGATAACTTGGATTTGCGCCCAATGAGCCAATACATTTGATATAATTTTAGTCCTAGTTGTTTCCGTTTAGAGAGTATGTGCTTCTTCCAGGTTAGGCGTCGATCTAAATGCATACCAAGATATTTAACATGGTCTGCTTGGGGGAGTTGGCGATGATTGATATTTACTGGTGGACATGTTCTTCTACGCAGGGTAAACGTTATATGCGTGGATTTTGATTCATTGGCTTTAATGCGCCATGTCTTCAACCATAATTGGATTTGCTCCAGGTGGGTTTGTAGGTTTATTGATGCTGTGACTGGATCTTCATGGGATGCTAAGATTGCTGTATCGTCTGCATATGTTGCCACAGTAGTTATTTTTGTGGTGGGCAGATCAGCCGTATACAGAAGATACAGTACTGGACCCAGTACACTACCTTGCGGAACTCCTGAATATATGGGATTTAATTCGGTATGTTCATCGCCTTGATTTACAATAAAATGTCTGTCAGTGAGATACGATTTTAGTAGCTGATAGTCCGGATGAGGGAGAAGTTTCTTTAGTTTAACCTGCAAGCCCGTATGCCATACTTTGTCAAAAGCCTGAGATATGTCTAGGAAAGCAGCCGAACAATATCTTTTGGCATTTAGGTCAGCGTTTATTTGGTTTACAAGTCTATGCACTTGTTCTATAGTCCCATGCTTATTGCGAAAGCCAAACTGATGTTCTGGAATAATTTTTCTTTTTTCTATTATATAGTTTAGTTTTTTTATGTATAACTTCTCGAAAACTTTCGAGATTATTGGTAATAAACTTATAGGTCGGTAGGAGGTCACATCTTCTGGTATTTTTCCTGGTTTAAGTATCATTAATATTTTAGCTACTTTCCAGATACTAGGGAAGTAATTAATTCGTAGCATAGCATTAAATATATATGTTAATAGTTTTATAGCCTTTTCTGATAGTTCTTTTAAAATTTTGCCAGTAATTAAGTCATAACCAGGAGCTTTTTTAATATTAATCTCTCTCATTATTGTATGTTTAACTTTTTTGACCGTTAATTTCTCGTGCGGTAAATCCATTTGAAATGGCGAATCTAGAAAGCTAGTAATTTTATTTTCGTCATCTTTATGTAGCTGAGACTGGAAAGGTTTAAAAACATTTTTTAAGTGTTTTGAGAAAATGTCGGCCTTCTCTTTATTGCTTCTCGCCCAATTATTTTCGCTTGTTTTAATAGGTGGGTTATGCTGCTGGGATCTCCTAAGCTTTTTTGTTGCTTTCCACAACGAATAGTCTGTAGCCTCAGTTGATGTCAAGTTTTCTAGGTATTCTTGAATGCCTTGGTTCTGTTCGATTTGGATTAGATCTCTCAGCTCTTTTATGGCCCTATTAAATTTTCTTTTATTCTCTTCAGTCCTTTGCTGTTGCCAATTTCGTCGTAACTTTCTTTTTTCTGCTATCTTTTTCTGTATTGTACATGATATATGTGTATTTTTTCTTGGAAATGTTTCAATGTTGGGAGTCGCGGAATATGCTGCCTCCTGTATATTTTTTGTAAGATTTATTGCTGCTGTTTCTATATCCATTTCAGTTTGTAACGGTAAGTTTAGAGAGATATTTTGGTCTAAGTTTTCTCTAAATGAGGGCCAGTTAGTTCTATTATTGCACAGAGAAGGGGGTTTATCTTTGATGGTAATTTTTGAAGAAATTGTTACTATTATTGGTGAATGATCAGAAGACAGGTCGAAACATGATTCTGCCTGACACTTTTTTGGATCAATATTTTTTGTAATACAGAAATCTATTGTATCTGGTTTTTTATTTCTGTCTGAAGGCCAATATGTTGGTTCACCAGTAGAGATATGTTGTAAGTTATCTATCCTTATGGCTTTGAGCAGTTCTCTACCTTTTGAGGTTATTATTCTTGAGCCCCACATTAAATGTTTTGCATTATAATCTCCTCCTGCTATAAATCTATTACCTAGCGTACGGAAGAATTCTTGAAATTGTTCTGCCTTGTTGTTATGTTTGGGTGGGCAATAAATCGCAGAAATTGTTAATGGTCCATGGGCTTCCTCTATGGTTATACTGGTGGCTTGCAGGTAGTCTTTGCGGAATTTTTCTTTTTCGAAATGCTTTATATCATCTCGAATTATTATGGCTGTACCTCCATGTGCTTTATCATCAGGGTGATTTGTATGATAAAGCTTATATTTAGGAACTTTCAAATAATTTTTGTCCGTAAAGTGTGTTTCGGAAACCATCATAACGTCAATATTTTGTTCAATTACGAACATTTTTAGTTCCCTGGCATGTTGTTGGAGCCCATTGGCATTCCAGACGGCGATTTTGTAGCTATTGGTTTCAGGCATTAGGCAAGTTTGCTTACGACGGTTGTGAGTAGACCAAGCATCGTACTCATTTGATCCATTAGTTTGGCCATCATATTTTCTAATCTTGAGATGTTGCTAGTTTCAGTAGGTTGAGATATTGTCTCTCGTTTTTGTGCTGAACCATTTTCAACTATTTGGGCATAAGTTATGTCTGGTTGACTTGTTCTGGTGGGTAGTGGTAAATTGGTAGTAGTGGATTGTTTTTGTTGATGCCTTTTTTCCCTTAAGGCAGGATAGAGTTTCTGCTGTAGTTGCTTGTGAACTGCGCAACCCTTGTAGTTCGCTGGATGATTTCCGTTACAGTTGACACATTTCACTTTTTCATCGCGAACTTTACGAGTACAATCTCCTGTCTTATGTTCTCCTGCACATTTTACGCATCTATATGATTTGCGACAGTAAGTCTTTGTGTGCCCGTGCGCTTGACACCTTGTGCATTGTGGTATAATTCTTTTTATATGTGGTGGTTCGCATTTAATAATATTATTTTCCAATTTGGTGATTTCATACACCGCCTTATTGTTTCCATTAGGTTTTATGTCTATATAAAACATAGGCAGAGGTTTTTTTGTCGTGTGATGTCGTATATTGTGAATATTTACGACCTCGTGGCCTTTTTCAGCTAGTGCTACCTTGATGGTGTTAAAGTCCGTCCCGTGATGTAATCCTTTTAGTACGAATTTAAATGTTCTCTCGGATTTTGGCCTGAATGTATGGTATTGGGTGTTTCTTTCATCTAATTCTTTTATAAGAACTTTAAAGTGATCCGCTTCGAACAATTGGATTTTAATTGTTTCATAGCTCACTGTTTTAATTGTATAGTTCGTAGTAATGGTTTTTAATAAATCATGGATGTTTTTTATTATTCCTACCTTATAGACTGTTATTGGTGGTGGTTTGGGAACAACTTTTTCAGGGCTTGGTTGTATGTTCTCTTCAATTTCTTCCGACAGGTTGCTAAAACTGTTTTTTGTCTCTATCGGTTTCTGCAACCAATAGTCACTGATTCTTGTTTGTTTCCTCGCGATTTCTTCTTCTGGACTTCTCAATCGTTTTTTGTTAACGACTGTAGTCCATACAAGTTCTGATGGTGGAGTTTGCGTTATTGCTGTTTGTTCTAATCTTATATCAAAGTGTGCAGGTGATTTGGTTGAATCGCTATTGTTTGCCATTTTTTAATTTTTAATATTTTATTTAATTTACTTCCAGAGGATAAAAAAAATAAAATAAATACATTGTTTATTTCACGTACTTCATTTTTCACTTACGTTATTTTAGCACTCAAATTAAAATAATGAAAACCTTTAAATTATTTATCGCAGATAAATATTTTTATCACATCTTACATTAAATATATTTAATAAAATCTTATATTAATATACTACTATTAATCTGCTGTACTGGCATTTAATTTGATAGCGTCGGATTACTACTTTATTTTAGTAGTGATGCCTCAATGATAGCATTCCATTAGTCCATATAAACTTTATAACGAACTATAAGCCAATCTTTTTGATATTAGATCAGGTTAAAAGCATCTGACAGTACAGTTATTATAATAATGTGAGGACATTCCAATTTAACCTACTATCAAGAAGGATGCCGAGGTATTTATCTGATTCTACTTGAGGAATTGTACCATCAAGTGATATAACAAGGTTTTTCTCGTTTTCCCGCAGCTTTAAATTAGTAAAATGGTTAGAATGGTTCTCTTAAGAAATGAAGCAACTAATCATAAAACATGCCGATGTACGTTTGTCAACCTTCAATTTTCATCCTTTCTATAATTACCTATCTATATTTACCTTTCAGTTTAATTTTTATCTCTCAAAATTTCTTGACCCTTGAGCTGTACTGGTAAATATTCAATTATTAATGTGTTAGGGATAATTCTACAAACGGAAACGTTGTCAGCACTAGTTAATATAACAAAAGTAAGACTGTCCGATTTTTTTATCATTGTATCAAAAATATAAAATGTAACCTAATAATATAACTATTATTACTAACAATAAATTAAAATTTAATGATTTATCTGGACGAGTAGTAAATCTCAATAATTAAAAATAATAACTTAAGAGTATATTCAAACCACACATGAAAATGTTTCCCTAATCCCCATGAAAAAAAATCCGCTAGAAGTAACAGATATAGCGAGGTTCCCCGTGATTGTGATAATAGAACAAACTAGAAGGATAAATACATGGGTAAAAGAACATCAACAATCTGGAAACCTGGTTGCCTGGACGCTGGAAGCCAATATCTTAGCCAGATAGATAATGTTTCGAGATTTATAAACTCCAAAATATTCTTAATGAATAAAGGGACTAGAAGAGCAATCCTATCTGAGATAATGCCTAATTTATAATTATTCAACAGACCATTCAGCAGCCGTTATTTGCTTAAATAGAATATCTTGCTTAAAATAACTATAGTGTCAGTATTTCTACACTCTAAATGTAATATGTAGTGTTGGGAACAATCGACTGAAATCGACTATCGACTGTTGAGTAATTGACTACTTTTTACTATCGACCGTTTCAGTCGCTGATTCGTGTGCTTTTAGTTACTATTTTTGATTCAACTAGTTTCATTCGACTGATTTTCTACGTTCTGGCTTTGTCCTCCTAGCCGCGACCTTCACAAAAATGTACGTATATAATAAAAATGTAATTTATGCTTAGATAGATATATATGTTATGTAATATATAGAGTTTTATGATTTGTTTGGTAGTTTGCTTGTAAATAAATACATTGTATATTAATAGAGCAGCATTTTGGAACGATATTTTTCAAGATTGTTAATGTAATAGTGTAAAAAGTTTAAAATGGTGACGATAAATAGTAAAATACTTTTGACTGTTTATCTCGATTGTCTATAATTGTTATAGTATATTATTTAAAAATAGCAATTACCATATTAAAATCCAATAAAACATTTGTAGGGTATTATTTGATTTATAAAGAAATTATTTAGATAGAAAACTTTCATTCATTTTTACAGAAAATTGAAATATAAAAGCAACTCTACTTCGTTTAAAATGAAATTATTAATTGAAAGTTAGTAGTATTCAGTAATTACTCTTCTCCTTTGCTATTTTAAAGTTAGTTCGTGAAGGAATATGTATATCTCCGTCTCGTTTATACCACCGTTGGAAAATATAAACACATAAAATAACTGCTTCAAGCAATTATCTCCGTCCTTTCCTCTCTCACAATTTATACAAGAAAGGGTTCATACGTCGAACCGTGCATTTGACTAAATAGTAATTAGTATTTTCAGTCGCTAGTTCTTTGACTATCAACTGTTTCGACTATTTTGCGACCATCGGCTATTTCGACTGTTTTCAGTCGATTATTCCCAACGCTAATAATATGTAACGACTATGAAATGTCAGCTAGTTTGAGTAAATAAAGGCGACTCCAATCCAAAACCCAATAATTCAAATACGAGCGGTCGCATGAGTCTCAAATCTAAAACGATATAAGGACATTTATTATAATTTATATTGTTCCAAAGCCACATATGCCATATTCTGTTAAAAAAAGCCACATGTATGAGTGGTGAAAGAGTGGAAGAAAACGAAGCGATAATTTATGGAAAAACAATACAACAATCGCGACGAAAATATTAAGCTTCCACTTGGCGGTGTGGATTTTCAACTTTTTATGGTTGAAGTTTCGAAGTTGGAAAGAGGTGGAGGGTGAAAAGATAAAGGGGGAGTCTCGTCGGGATGCGGAAACTTGTGTTATCTTTTCCGGTTGGTCGCAGACGATATCGGAACACCGGAGGACGATTTTTGGGAGCGTGAGAGCAATTTGGGATTCGAGCCTTCGGATTTTTATTTTTTTTAGCGGTTATGTGATTCGTTTTAGTTTTTGTCCGTGTTATTTCAGTAAAATTATTTCGACAGATTAAAATTGAATTTCAGAAACTAATAGAAAAGTTTTTCTTACACAGAATATACATGGACAAAATAATATGAAGATCTGATATGTACACAATATGCATTTGTAAATACAGCGTTGAACTATCATTTGATTTTAAAATAAGCGCATTTTTTCACGGATTATATTCGTAGAAACTTATAGAATATTATCCTATTCTTGTACGAAAACATCCGCCAACTATTTTAATGATGTAGGAGATAGAAATCTGCTACTCAATATGTACTCTAAAACTCTTTAGCGATTGTAATCATGGACGATGTTTGATGATATTCTGATGATCCTCCAACGAAGACTAAACCTTTTTGATTATGCACTGCACATTTTCTAATAAATAGCAGCAAAGAGAATTGACAACAAATAGGAACTGCAGGAAATAAAAGCTGAAAGAGTTGATTCAAAATGAACAAAACCCAGCAATTAAGGATTGGAAAATGTGGCAGCAGCTGAGGCTATAGATTATTCATTGTCAAAAACGATGAGAAATTTCAAAATGTACTAGTAGAATAACCAAGATATTAAAAAAATTACAGCTATTGGACCATAAAGAGCAGGCTGATATTTTCTCAAATAACATAAAAATTATATTTAATTATTTCCTCTTTGAGCTACCCAAAGATGAAGAAATTAATATGATCAGCTTCATAAATTACATAACTTAAAATATAACAGTCTGTGAAACTAAACAAACAATAACGAGAGAGATATATTGCGAAAAAGCTCCTGGATATGATTTAATAGCTGAAAGAATACATTTATCGCAATACTACAAATGAATTATTAATATTTCAAAAGTAACAAACATAATAATGATTTTCAAACCAGGAAGAATACAAGAACATATCACCTGCTACCACCCTATAAGTTTAGCTGATAATCTCGAAAGTTTTTGAGAATTTATACATATAATAATATTACAGAAAAAAAAATTATTCCAGAAAATCAATTTTGGTTCTGTAATAAGCACCAGACTATAAACAAGTGTATAAACTTCATGAGATCTTCATGAGATAAAATATTTCACATAAAACAAGACTGAACTCACTGAATTACATCCAATATATTCAGGAGTTCCGCACGGCAGTGTACTGGGCCCGATAATGTATACAGCCGATCTACTGACCACAAAAATCGCGACTGTTGGTACTGTGACAGGCCACACAGCCAACTTAGCATCTTACCAAGTTCCAATAACAGCATCAAAGATCTTCCAAACAATACAACAATACAATATGTTAAAATAAAACGGTAGCTGAACACATAACGTATTAAAGCTAATGAAATAAAATCTACTATGTAGCATTCACTCTATATAGAAGAACATTCCCACCAGTGAATATCAATAACTTTCAACTTCCCCAAGGCGAGGATACTAGACATCTTGATATACATACGCCTAACCTGGAACCTGGTTTCTAAACTGAAATATCCTGGACATAAACTACATCAAATGTATTGGCTTATTGGGCGTGAATCGAACCAAATTATCATTGATAACAAGGTATTGCTACACAAATCAATACTTAAGCCTATTTGGTCATATGGAATCCAATAATCTTTTACTGTTCAACAAGTTCGATACTACATAGCCATCATACTATGGTTACAAAACAAAGTCTTGTGTGCCATTGTCGATTCTCGGTACTATGTCTCCAATGAAGTGATATAACGCGATATCCCTCTAGTGCCAGTAAAGAGTTTTATTTCAAAATGTACACACTAGTCAACTGAATGATCGAAGTGATAGTAAAGTGCAGTATATGCCTTTAACCTTTAACCTAAAATACTAAAACATAAACATCATCCGATCTGGATGTAGGATAGGAACATTAAAATAGGATTAACTAATCAAGATAATATTTTACACAGGAGACATCTATTTATTACATACTAATGAAGTGATTTTCTACATGTTATTTATATTTTATAAGCATAAAAAATGTTTATTACCCACTGGGTAGATTATCGAACTACTAAAAGTAATAATAAAAGAAACTTTCTTAAATATTACTCTTCATTGATGGAATTTTTAGGAACAATGAAAGGCTAGAATAATAGCCTGAATTAATTCTTTTGTCAAATTGAAAAAAAAACTCATCAAGAAAGTTCCCTTTGCAATACGAAAAACTGATATTAACACATTATTTCTCAATTATCGGATACGAACTAGCTTTCATTTTAAGCTACTGAAAATGCACATTTCTCCTTGGTCTTTTATTTTGATTCAGTATCATGAGGTAGGGATCTTCCTTCTCACAATTTTATTTAGTAACTGTACTCTAACTAGATATGTTTGATAAATTTCTATAAATTATTCTTACTTCCTTATTTGTAAAAGCAGCTTTTAACATAACCAAATTTAACTGGTGAACATAGCAAACAATATAATGGACAAGAAGATAATTAATATTAACCCAATGTCTTTGTTATTTTATCTTTGACGCTCACAATCATAACTTTGTGTAATAAATTTATCAGGCGAATATTGAATTAAAATATGTGTAACAGTTAACATTGTTTTGCTAAGTGTCTCTGCATCACATCTCTCAGGAACTAAATGATTCCTAAAACGCTTGATTGACCGAAAAGCATTTACAGATCTAAAACTAAAGTTTTGAAATAACATTTTCTCATTCATTTCATTTTCATCTTTGTCGTTGACATCAAATATTTAATACGGTAGAGCAGCTTCACTATAGTGTTCTAAAAATATTTTATGAGTTCGACTAAGTTACATTAATAATTACTAACTATATTCATTAAACAAGTGGAAATACTAAGTAGGAAATGCTACGTGGAAAACTGTTATGTTATATCGAGAAATGTCAAATTGATACCTCGCATCCCCAATAGATATTGGTAATCAAAATACACGCAAGCACTTAATATATTACATAATTATTTTTATGGGATCTCTTTATTTCTTGACGGATTCGCACTATTTAAAATTGAAATCTTTCTTACAATATAAAAGGCGTTCATAATCATGGGAATTAAGAACCTTAACAAGAACATGACAAACGAAGTCTCCTTAACATTAACCTAGTTTTTGCTTTTTAATATTCATCACTGATTTCCTCCTTATCTCTCGCCACCTGCCCTTACTAGATATAAGGACAGACGTTAGCTTCTCTGGTTGAAAGGGTTCAGCAACGATTTTTATTAAGTAAAAAAGATTAATATAATGTGACCGACTGAGCGTGGTTCCCTTCGATGCGGTGCAAAAGGACGTATCTGGTTTCTCGTTTCCTCTTCGTGTGCTTTAGTTATTCTTGTTTTCATTAAAGGAGAACGTTTGCCACGCTGATTTACGAGACACTTAACATGAAATCAAGAACCCTCACAATTTGTTTAAGGTGATATTTAAAATTTTCCTTAAGTATTCAAGTACTTATTTCTAAAAAAACAACTGTTATACTAAGAAATAAATAATATAATTTACTTTAGTAATTTTACTTAAGTAGTTTTATAATTTACTTAATTATTTTATTTTTAATTTTTTTTATTATTTTAGTGAAGAAAAACTATATATAGGTATTAGCCGATCATATAATATGTTGTTTGTTCTCTGTAATGTACTTTTTAATGACTGGACTAGGCCCGGTTAACATAGGACCATAGAATTCGCTAGGGGGCTTTCTTGGTGAGTAACTAACATACATATCATATCAAAAGTATCCAGTCTTGCACAGCCAGGTAATTAGCATGACATAATTATAATATCCATGATTGGTTAGTACAGTGGTCAAAGCTACAGAGCGGTCTTCCCACTGTTTGCACTGTAGCAGGTTCAAATTGTTTGTAAAAATTGGTTGTAAACTTCTGTTTGTGATTGTTTATAATTGCGATGGTCCATTAGGCAGTGCAAAATCCCACAAGGAAAATCATCCCAGTCACGGTAGTAACCAAGTTGAGTAAGACGAGATATCGTATACATCAATTGTTTTTATGTACGGATAATTAAATTCGTTTCTTATGCTTTTGTAAATGTTTATTTTTCATGTCTAGATCCCGTTATTTTTAGTTTAACTTGCTTATTTTTTCAATGCCTAACATTTTCTGGTAGCTTCTTTGACGATGTCTCCAATACTATCTTATGTATCTCCAATATGTATCTTAGTACCATAAACAAATGTAGCCGTGGTAATATTTTCCCTTATTGGTATATCACATGTGTAAAGTACACTTTAAAGTAATTACACTTTAAACATTCTTGCTGAAATGCGAGAATATAAGTTGCAGTAAGTTTGTTACTTTGGTAAAATTTACAGTATGTAAGGATTCTTCTTCTGTAACATTATATTTTTCATCTAGCAGTATCTATGTACTTTACATATTCTTATTAATATTTTCTGCAAGTGTCAGTACCCATATATTTCCTATATATTCTTATCAAGTGTACATAGATACACATCATGATTTTTAATAACTACTATGAACAATACCACTAATTATAATATATACAAATTTAGCATAAACTACCAAGCATTTTGAGATAAGTTTTCACATGCTCTGGCATTATGTATGCTTTGAAAATTGACATATCCTCGTAATTTTGTTGATATTGTAACTAATACTTAATATACTAAAAAATACACACTGTAATTAATATATAATATATAATATACTTATATATAATATATTTATAAATAATATATAATAATTATACACTAAATTTTAATATAATTAAGCTATAATTTTTCACTAGTTTTAATAAAAAATGATGTTTTCTGATTATATTCTGAATGTCATCGAATTTTCAAAACGATATATGACCAACTAATAAGTAAAAATATAACGATATAATTAGCAAATAATAAACAAACAGATATAGATTATCGAAATGTGCGTGAGGAAAATGAACCAATCATATACAATCTTGTTTGTGTAATCTTAATTCCACTAATCTGAAAAATTTCCAGATGTCAATGATAGGAAATGGAATAGCTTGACTGGAAATTTTTAGCTCACAAATTGCTACATAAGTGTGACATTGATTTATTCCCAAATAAGATTTAGATTAACAGGTTTCCAAATGTTAAGGAATATCCAAAATAATAGTATAATAACTCTACAACTGAATTGTAAGAAATTATAGTTTATATTTAGGTTCTTATTTAATGATATCGAAAATATAATATAAATTGTATTTGTAAATGTAATTTTAAATAACATTATGTTAACATTTTAAATAACATTATGTTTTCTGCAGGTTATAAATTACTGATTATGATTTATTTTAAAAACTGAAATATTTTTTTAACCAATAGATTACTTTCGAAAATAAAACGTATAAAAAGTTTAACTCATTATTTGGAACTGATCCAACCCAAAATGTACTTTTTGTGGCTTTTGATAAATGACAGCAAAACATAAATACAAATGACCTTTACATGGGTTGATCTTTACCCGTGACAAAAACATAAAACTTTTGGTCCAAACTATTATATAACAGTTTGAGCATATTGAATTTTGGACCGAACTGAAAAACGTTTGCCATCTTTTTTAGAAAGTTGCCTTTCAGTGATAACATTTTTTGTCTGATTCATATCCGACCAGAGTGCAGGGAAAAAGAAATAAAAAAATAGCGAAAAAGATGCTGTATTTATCATCCCCTGTCTGAAAATTACCGAGATCCAGCTTCGAACGGACAGAAAATAAAAAGAAAATCGTTCCGTAAATGTCGGCTTTCTACCCTAGGAGTTGTTAAGTAGCGAACTGCATTAACCTAGTATGTACTTCGAAAAAGCAACGGTCATCCACAAGCTGGTCACGTCCGCGTACGTTACCGTTCACTTTGGCTCAAACATCGTCTACCATCCAGTCATGTCCACTAATAATTCGTCAAACTATAAGTTTTCCCTAGCTCAGAGCTTCTCCCGTTCGTACGTTCGTTTCTTTTTAGTCGACAAATATGGAGCAGATGCCATCTCGATGGAAGGTCAGATTTTTTCGAGAGGTTGAACGGACTCAGGTAGAGATTCGGTCCATCGACACCTGCTGTATAAAGGAAATCTTAACTAGTTATATTATTCTATGTTATTTCAAGCACTGAAATCGATATGTTTAAGAAAAACAATAAAATAATGTAAACAAGTCTTGTTTGGGCTAAAAGACTGTTTCTAAAAACTTAGCTGCGAATATTTTGAATATATTTTTCATCTAAAATTTTTAAAAATAACAAAACTAAGCCCTTATTTTCAATCATATAGACAGATCATATTTCTATTGTCATAATCGCATATTATGTTTGAAATATTTGGGTTGTTAAAAAAGTATATCATATTTTTGTAACTCAACGGGACATTATTTTTTAATTTCTATCAAACTTAAACATTATAAATTATTTTTAAAGTTTTAGTTTTGAATCTTTATTGAAAAATGTGTGCAATGTATTTTATTCAAAGGATTATCCATTCATAGCCGCTACTTCTTCCCATCTTTCAGGAAATTTACGGATTCCAACTCGAGAGAACGATGTATTTTTTGAGGCTATCCACAAATTTAACCATTTTTTGCTAACTTCATAAAAGGTGAAGCACTGCTCTGACTCATGAGGCAATGACTCATACGTTTGGACAAGTAGTAATCAGAAGCAGCGATGTCTGGTACATATGGCGGATGGGTTACTTCCCTTTTTAATGTTTTCAAGTATCTTTTCACAGGTTTTGCAAGATGTGATCGAGAGTTGTCGTGCTAAAGAATAACATTGTTCTATCTGTACTCGTATTCCGGCATTTTTTCACGCAGTGATCGACTCAAACGATGGGTATGAATAATACTGTTTGGGTCATCGAGCGACGGATATTTGGCTTCACAATTGATGTTGATTCATGACCAAGTAGTTTTCATGTTTTATTTTTCTTTTGATTATCGCAATGAATCTACTTTTCATCACCAGTAACAATCCGATGCTAAAACCTCCTCTGATTTTGTCGTTGAACTAAAAACATGTATTTCACTGTCTTCTGGCCTCCATTTATATGGTACAATTATTCAGGCTTTTAAATCACAGTTTTTTTTTGTTTACGCAAATTCATATTAGTGAGGCTTCAGCATGAAGTTGGTTAGAAGTATAACTGATGCGATTTAATACATTTAATATACAGTAATACCATCCTTTCTAAACCCTATAAAATTAATTTATAGGCCTAATTAAAATTTAAATAATACATATGTTTGAATGACGTATTACAAAAAATGTCTGTAAGATATGATAAAATTTATAATTAAACTAGTAATAAATCAGTACTGCCAACAATGTCAGCAATCCGATGTCCTCCACATATTTTCTAACATATGTCCTCACCCAGCTCCGCTCCAGATCACTTCTTCCGTAGCTCGCTTTTCCTTAACTCGTGTTGCTCTTTATTACAAAACAAGCACCAAGTAACCACCAATGAAAGTGGCGGAAAGCAGAGCCTTTTTAAAATATCGCTGCCTGAGGGCTCGCCAAGCCAGGTTTGGAGTCGACCTAACTTCTGAGTGCTGGGAACTGATTGCTCTCGCTTAAATTGACAATGAAATGAATTGAGCACCCTGATCTTTCCTTAGAATAACAAGCAGCTGACCAATATATCTCAGAACTTAATGATGAATAATTAATGTTTCAAGAAATCGATCAATCTAATTTATTCGATGCTTATAATAATATAATAAATACTTAAATCTTCCAAAAAAGAAAACTAAAGTTACGTAATCATGTGACGTATCATAATCATCAAAATAGATCATATAAGATCAAAGTAGATAATTATTCATTCTGATATAGTAACATGAACTTACATAAAGCGATTAATATATATCTACAAATATAAAAATCTAATCGAAGTTAATAATTTGAAAGAATAACAAAACAGGTTTAAATTATTGATTATAATGACTTTATAAAAATTAATAATAAGTAAAGAGTCATAAAAGTATTTTATTAAATAGATATATCAAGTTAATAATATATTGAAATTATTTTCATAATTTAGATTAACATTCAAATAATTTTCCGAATTGTTCTGATTTTTTTTCCTTATTTAATAATTGATTAATAATGAACTAGGGGTTCATAAAAACATAATACTTTGTCTGTTTGTTTGTTTGATTTGTAGTCCCCTAATTTGTTCCTTAGAAAAATATCAATTAATATTTTATAATTCAGAGTAAAATATTCTTTTCTTTTCTTTCAGTCCTACATGTAGGGGATGACATTCCAATTGTGGTGACCAGTAGTATTAATAAGTAAATATAGATATTTTTTAATTTAATCTTATATCTTACTTAATCACATAACTTTAGTTTTTCAAAAAGTCTTCAATAAAGTACGTTTCCTAACAGCGTGGAAACAAAAAATTACAACTAAGTATTCTTTTTATCTCTTGAGTATATTCGGCTGTATATAGTTTTTTAATGCACATTTACCATTTTCTCCGGAAATTATCGACGGATTTTAAAAGTTCTTTTTTTATTCCAAAGAGTGCTCTTCCGAGGTGGTCCCATTGGAACCAAGTCAAAATTCCAAAGGCAATTCCAATCCAATTTCAAAGGCCTTATTGCTGAACTGATGTGACGGGAAATCGGAAGTCGTCCAGTGCAAAAGCCAGTTTTCTTTTTAACCACTAAACATATCATATGAAGAGGCGTAGAAATATTGCAGGCACCTGATTCTATGGTATAATGGTTAGAGCGTTCAATTCACACGCGGACGTCGCGGGTACGATTCCCGGCGGAGGCAACAGCTTTATGTTGTTCTAGTTTTGGTAGAACATTTGTCAAATCACCTACACTAAGCAGCGGACCCCCGTGCCTTATTTTCAATAACTGTTTCTTTATTCCTATTTTTCCTCGCACGAGCTGCACCTTTACTTGGCCTACCCATTGTAATACTTAATAAAATAACTGCGTAATGTATTGAGTAAATATCTAACACTAAAAAGAGAAAATTAAAATATTTGAAACCGCTGGAAATATAAGTAAGGAACTCAATAAACACTAAAAAAATTTCAAACTAAGATTTATAACAATTTTTTTTTTAATAATAAATACCTTATTTAACATATCTACTATATGTATTTTATATTCTACTATATACACACAATTTAGCTTAATATCTACCTAAACCTATTTATCTATTTACAATATTATTTTAACTACAAGCTGGCGCCGAGCCCAAACAATACAAAAATAATAATATAATTTTGCGACATATACACAAAGACATTATATTCCGAACAAAACAAATCTAATTTACTCTTTGTTGCTCTTTTAAATTAAGTACTTTTTTAAAATTAGATATAATTTTGAATGTTTATTAAGAGGCTTCCATAATGTTTAAGAAAACAACAAAAATACAATTATGAATTACAGCAAATTGTTGTAGTTTGTATGTGGTACTAGTGTAAATATTATAAATCTTCAAGAAAAATACCTTATAAACTATTTTAAAATACACGGACTATGCTACTTAGCTCAATCGTTTTCATTACAACTTCCTATTCATGTATGGTGAATAGCCCTACTTCATCTTTCCTCTTCATCAAGTCAGCATAAGGACCGATCGTTTCACCATTCACAATAAAATTTCTCGTGTATTATCAACATTTTACTTATCTGTCATCAATAACAAATAAGTTTGAATATTTTTATAAATTACTTTGGTAGTTTGCAGTCAATCTACCTGCCAAACATTTAAAGGTACGAAGTGCATATCAGAAACAAATAAATGTAAGTATTTAGAATAAGATAAAATAATCTTTGTCATAGGATAGATTAGTCATTAATTTAAGAGAAAATAAGCATTTGAGTTATAATACAATTTCAGTTTGATGTAAAACATACAAGTTAAAATTAATCTCACGATATATAACATTTCAACGCACATTATCTCCTCGCTACCTTTGTTATATCTCCAACCGATATATTGGGCAGATGTCTTCTCGTCGAGAGGTCAGATTTTCGGGAAGATTGAACAGACTCAGGTAGGGCTTCAGTCGGTCGACATATGGCGTGCCAACCAAATTTTAATCACGTAAATTATAGAGGATCGTGCCACGCGCCATTACAAAAACAATAAAAATAATGAAAATGGTCTGGTGCACCTGCCCCCCTGGTGCAGGAAATGTCAGAACGACGGACAGATCAAATATGGATTGGCTAACTTGCACCAATAGATTTAAAATTAACTTGAATTATTTTAAGTTTTCTTATGTTTAGTTTTGACTAAATGTAATAAATAAACGAACAAAACTTCTAATTAATGTTATGAAATTTTTTTCATATATAGATTTTGTACTGTCCTCTTAAAATTAGTTCAATTGTTTTTTCCCTGAATATTTCTGACTGATTAATAATATGAAAAAATTTGGACCTAAAATCAATAATAATAATAGTAATAATACTGTTATGTAAAATAAATAAACAAATATAAAAATTAAAAATAAATCAAAATCAGATGTATCAGGCCAGATCAGACCAGAGATATTCTCCAATGGAGAGACCGTTTTACATTTAACAAATTTAAAAAAATAAAGATAATATAGGTACTATGATGCTTAATTAAGATGTAGCAATAATATTCAAAATTTTAAAATAAAAAATACAATTTGCATATACTAATCATGTTTATTAAATATAATCATGTTTTTATAGATGATCAAAATTATTAAGAGAAAATATTTTTAGGTACTTAAATCTTGATATCTATTGGTGAAAATTCGAGGCACTAAATAACTGTTAAATAACCTAGCCTAACTATTAAACTTGATTATTTTGATACCTTCTAGATAAAATAATAGTTCTTCATTCAGTATTATTGAGTTTCTTAGTGTATACAGACCCTAATAATGATCAATCAAAACTTCATTTTCGACATTCCTTACTTTTATTGTATTTTATTTGCAAAAAAAATCTGTTACCAAAGCCCAACACTTTTTAACATCGAGATTTTCTTGCTGGTTGTGCAAAAAATCTAGAAATTAAAAGTAGATATAATACAATAACCCCAGGGGCAAAAAGTCATGGTGTAATACCATACCATATACCAACACACTGGCTTAAAAGTACTGCGGCTAACATATAGATGGCGCTAGTTTTATTACATTCTCCGCTTTTTTAATTAGTAGCAGTACTTTAGAAAGAAAGGTGTTAAATTTCATAATATTCTACTAACAAGTTTATGAGTTATCGTGCTATGGATTAAAAACTATTTCGTATTTTAACTTTGCACTGCTTCATGATGGGAAAAAATACCGTTTAAGTGAAGCAATGATTTGAAAAGCTTTATAAGGACACCACTTCGTCAGAAACAGCAATAAAACATTGCCTTGCTGACTTCAAATATGGTCATAGAGATACGGAAGATGCAGAACCTATTGGACGTCCAAATGAGGTGGTAACAACAGAAAACGAACAAATCAACAAAATCCACAATATCGTTTTGAATGATGGAGAAGTGAAGTTTGATGAGTTAGCTAACATCGTAAAGATATCAAAACAACGTGTTGGTTTTATATTACATGAGCATTTGATTATGAGAAAGTTCTGTTCAAAGTAGGTGTCGCGTTTACTCACTATTGACAAAAAACAAGAACATGTTGATGATTATAAGCAGTGTTTGGTCATGTTTAAACTTAACAAATCCGAATTTATCCCTGGATGTGTGACAATGTATGCAATAATTGATTCATATCCGAAAACAACAAAATAACATTAAACAAAATTTCACTCCGGAAACAACACATCTAAATGGACAGCAACTGGTCACAGGCCTATTTCGAGGCAAAATATAAAGCGTGCTACAAAAGTGTTATTGAAATGTTAGAGC
Organism: Rhynchophorus ferrugineus; assembly: GCF_030347505.1. Classification (NCBI taxonomy): domain Eukaryota; kingdom Metazoa; phylum Arthropoda; class Insecta; order Coleoptera; family Curculionidae; genus Rhynchophorus; species Rhynchophorus ferrugineus. The sequence goes on from NW_027472580.1 coordinate 53,692,882, forward strand.
GACTCTGGAATGATAGTGTGGCTCTTGATGGAAGAGGAAATCATTGATGAATAAAGCCACTTTTGATATTTTTCTTCTGCCCGGGACTTCTCAGTCCATGTGTTATAAAATATTTTATACTGTTGTGCTATCAAGATGTAGTCTATTAAGAGCTACTAAATCTGACCAAAACGGTTAGTGCACCGGTTAGTAAACTACAAACGCTAATTGAATAAAATTAGCGACGTATTATCGCAAAAAGCCACCAGCATGACAATATTCTACCACACTTTGCAAGAATTTAAAAAAATTCACTGTTGTAGCTCGAATAGGAAGTTATACCTCTCCCAACCTACTCACATGCCTTTTAATCTACTTCTACAGATCGATAAAACATAGCTTGGTTAGTACAGGGGTCCTAAATGCTGAATAAATGCGAAAATGAATCCATAATAGTTGCTGCCAAAACCAATATGTTTCTTTAAACAAGGTATCGCCATGTTGTTAGAAATACGGGAAAAATTGTAGACATTATAAAAGATATTTTGAATAAAATATATCAAAACCAGTTTCTCTCAATTCAATAAATACCTTTTTAAAATGAAAATAGTATTAATATAGGTAACAGCCAAGTTAAAATACTCAAATACCTAATATCTGTCATTAACTATTAATTTCTAGAAATTTCAATTTTAAACCGATAACTCTTTTATCATTAATGTAATGCATCAGCTATTACAGCATTGTTTTGTCAAGGCTTTTCATCAAAAATACAAATCATCATTCTGCTACCGCCCCATTCTCCTGATATAGCTCCGTCGAACCACTAACTATTCCATAGAGTCAAAAACCTACTTAATAGATATAGTTTTGCGTCAATTCATATTCAAAATAACCACAGTTTTAAAAACTAGATAAAGCGTTAATGTAAATACATTAAATCCGATAGAATTGTTTTGAAAACACGAGCATAAGATTTGCATTTCTTTATTATTTTATATTATATATTATAATCAGCGTAGTTAATTTACTTATCATTATATATCATTTTACCTTTATGTAGGTTAACCGATTATATTGCGACATTATTTATATATAATTCTGGTTTCTTACGTAGCTTCAGTATAATTCTGCTTTCAAACTTCTGCTAGCAAATGACTCTGTGTAGTCTATGGCTCATTACTCCACCTCGACAGAATTGTTCTTTAGCTTTTGTGTCTCCAGCTACTATAATTAATCAAAGCTTTAGTAATTTTCAGAGAGTTGTTAGCAATTGTAACTTGTAAATACTTAATTATTTTGTGTCGTATGAATAGAGGGCCTTAATAAAATTGACTACCAAGAAACGTATATTAAAAATACTAAAAGTGATTGAACATTAATAATATATACAATATAAATTATTATATGACAATATTTAATTACAGTTAATTATACAACCACAACAGTTTATAGATTAGAGTTGCTTGATTATATTCACTTTAAAAAACATTAAACCTCAATTGTATATCCAAGTAATATATTTTACTTTCTTTAGAGAACATATTTACCTTTTTAAGTCATTTTCATGCCACTGAATTTTTTGTTTCTTCTCTTACTACTTCTTGTTACTTACTTGTGTTCTTGGTATCTACATCCATTAGTTAATAGGCTCATCCTCTTCGAAGTAACTGATTAGAGACGCAAGATATTCGGTTTGGATTCAGAATTTTCAATCAGAGTAATAATCATAAAATATAGAGAACTTTAATAGAATATTCTCTATATTTTGTGGTAATTATAAGCAACGATTTGAAATTTACCAAAACAAGCAAAGCATTAAAACAAGGTTTGCCGGTTTTTAACCCGTAGTTGTTAGAACTAATATTTTGAAGAATTAGCGGACATTGCCAAATTTCCAACGACTTTTGCAAGCTCACTTGGTTACGTGTTCGAACGTATCAGACAGCATTGTAACTCTAACTTCTAACTGGAATAAAGTGAGAAGGAAAATATCGTCTGATTCTAAAACGAATTGCGGCAGGCAACACATTAAACAATTAATGACGTATCCACTGACGTTCACTGCTTCTTTGGATAGACTATATACTTGATAACTGGTATTAAATTCCTATTTTCAATAACTACACTTTTTAAAACGTAGATAGAAAAATGCATTATAGAACTATAAATAGTGATATTGCTAATACATGAATTATTCTTCAATAAATACAATATCAACAAACATGTAATTAATTCTATAACAGTTAATAGGCTTGATAATAGAAACAAAGAAACGCTGAAATTATGGTTTATAATAAAAATATACAGATTTCAGTGAGATTAGATATATTTTCGTAGAAATAAAAATACATAACGATCAACCATATTAAACCAAATGATAATCAAAAGGCAGTGACGTCACACTTTCATAAACGTCATTTTGGTATTTTTCATATCGTTCCAACATGATGGCTTATTGTACTTATTTCAATAATAATTGAAGCATTTGATGTTAAATAAATAAATTTTGTAAAGCAAAATTACGGAAAACAAACTACTTATATTGAACAAGAATTAATCTTCTATTACTAAGAATACACTAGTTTTGTACTTGAAGATTTGGTAATGAATTTCGCCTTGCAACCTTTCTAATATGGTGCTAATTTTTTCTTCACTGAATCATTAATAAACAATTTGTTTCGAGTTCTTATAGATGTGTTATTACATTGAGAAACCGTACATCATCCATGCACATTCCAATTAATTGTTAGATGATACAAAATGTATTTTAGTTAAGTAAATCGTGGAATATATATCATTTATTTCCTTAAAACTGTGATATTATTCAAACAAATTAACTTGATTACATGTAACTGAGATATAAGTATATATTTATTTTTTCATATATTTCGGTCAATATTTTCTTACAATTTCTTTATATACCTCTAATATTACAAAAGTCCACATTTCATAGCCACAAGTAAAAATAGTATTTTATAGTAAAGGTGAAATAAGGATCCTGGTGCTGTTGCGATAGAATTGCATGTTCAAATCCTTCTAGGACATAGTCGTAAACTTATGTTTGTGATTGTCCTTAGGCAAAAGTGCAAAATCCGACAAGGAAAATGATTGCAGTCACGCTAGTAACCAGGATGGGTAAGACCGATATATTATTATACTATATTGTTATATAGTATAATAATATAATAATATCATATATAATATAATAATATTATATATAATGTTATAATATTATATATAATGTAATAATATTATATATAATATAATAATATATATTATTTATATATATTCAATTATTTTGTTGAAGCATAAAGAAATTTTTTCGTAAATTTAACTATTAATTAATTATTTTAATTTAGCTTTCAACTTGAACATAATAAATAATTATATAAAATAACTAGGAATTTAAAGAGATGGCAATAGAAATTTAAAAAAAGTTAAAAACCTATAAATTTAACCATTTCGTTGGTGCAGACTATCTTTATTCGCCTGACAGCTGCACTAGAGAAAAAACCCAAAGCAATTTTATAATGTTTTTTAAATTATCACTTACATATACATATAGTGCCCTTATAATGACCAAAGAGAAATGGAAGATGGCATGATCTCGCGGTAACGTGAAGTTATAAAAATATTATGGCCGCCTATAAAAAAATGCCAACCGTCACAGCTGACGGCATTTTAAAAAGTTACGGAAAGCAGATAGTTTTACTAAGTATTAAAATTTCAGTTTACTCTGGTGAACTCGTGTAAAAAGTATTAGGGAGTAAACGGACTTTAAAATTCTTCGAACGATAATGTTGCCAACTTAATTATGAAACTTTTTATGTATATTTATTAAAAATCCTACTTCTCAAACACGGTAAAGTTACGATCATTAAAATTATTAGAGAACTCTTCATTGCTTTACAAGAGTGCAGTAGTAAATTCATTTTGAAAGGATGTAATTATAATACATTTACATATTGGTCATAATAAATTCCATTAAAATATAAATAAAATATAGTAAGTTATTAATGTATTACTTATATAATACTTTTATATTAACTATATATTTTGATTCTGATGTGAATACCATATATCTAAAAAGCAAGTCAGAAAATCAGCGGTTCAGAAACAAACAGTCCACAATTAGCTACATCATATTACAGACTTAATTGAGAAATCCTTTGAAAAAAGTATATTTTTTCAGCCAAATCTTTAGACATAGCTCAAGTCTTTCATAATGCATGGCACAAGAGTCTCGAATACAAATTGCCTAGCCAGATGACTCAAATCCTCAAATCATATATTTGCAATCGTCATTTGATGTCATTTCAGCATCATCTATATGTGTATACCACAAAGTTGTGTCCTTGGATCTATATTGTATTTAATTTTTATTAGTAATATCCCTAAACATAAAGGAGTAATAGTAAACGGTTCTTAATAACATTACTCGGTTGACTAAGAAATGACGAATAAAATAAATAAAATATAAATTAGAAAGCTACGATATTTATACATGTTTTTTTTTGTTTGTGGTTACACCAAGGAAACTAATATTAACATGATCCGAGCTTGCCAAAACAAAGTTCTTAGTAGCAATGTTAAGGCCCTGTGATTGATTAAAAATAAGAATATCCACAAAAATCGATGATTACCAAACGTCAGAAAGGAAATTAAATGGCTTGGGAAAAGATGAAGATGGACTGCCTGGACATAAAGACATCGGAAATAAACAATAGTGAACATCACCAGGGTTTTAAAACATATATCCCTTTGGACTGATACAGTTAAATGAGCAATACAGTATGACAATACAGTTAAAGGTGAAAAATCTGCCATGCTTTACAATTATGTGGAGTGCACCAATAGAAAACCATCGAATGCTAATTATGTTGAAATCTGAAATCTTAGATCTAGGCATTAAGAACAATATGAACTTCTAATATGTGTACCATATGCTTTTAAATAAACAATATTTTAATAAAAAAAATTATTATATATATAGCAGTGTCTTGCTTGCATTAATTTTTCTTTGAGACTTAAAATTAGAACGCGTAACACAACTTTACTGAGTTGACGAGTTTATAATAGGCTAAAACACTATATTTGAAAAATAGCTTTTTATAGGTAAAGTATTTACTTTACCGGAATAAAAATGATTTCTGCAAAAAAATAGATTTGAATTTAAAATTGACGTTTGAAATAATCAAATATTAAATGCGCGCTAAAGGGCTCCAAATCTACGCGTGACGTAGTCGTTTTGGACGGTTTGTATGGGTAACGGTCTTAGTTATACACTATTTTAATAATTTTGTGTTATAATTAGATATTCTATCGTATATCTATGGTGCTAGCATTTCCTAAGGTAAAAATTAATGATTGACATTGCTAAAAACCCAAAACAAGTTGTGCATTTTCGTCCCTAGGCAGAAAAATATTGCAAAGCGGGAATCAGCCAATATAGTTTTAACATCTGTAATAAATTCACAGCAAAAATATCATTTTAATGTAAGTATTTATTATTTTAAGTATCTTTAATCATATCCACAATGTATTTAACGTAATATCGAGGTATATAATACTATTGAGTTATACGAGTCTCAATATTTTTTTTCTTTTCTCATTTACCATGTGCTATATACAATTATATTAAATATAATGTGACTGGTTCAGTCCTACAAGGGTGCATGAAGTCAGTATATGTTTCTACAAGATTCTCACTCACTGTTGTTCACTACTGGTTATACGGTCTCAAAATAAAAATCAAAAAAATCATACCACAATGCGCCAGATGTCAAGCGTATGGGCATTCCAAAACATAATATCGCAAGTTATATCAATGTGTGAAATGCGCAGGAGAGTATGCGACGAATGATTGTACGCGCGAAACACGTGATGACAAAGTAAAATTCAACAAATGTAACGGTGACCATCCTGCAAATTGTAAGGGATACCTAGTCCATATGGTGTAAGTGCAACAAAAATTTTATCCAGCACTGAGAGTAAAAAGAAACTTCAGCCACCAAGGCAGCCTATACCAATAAACTCATCTAATGCACCAATACAACATCCTCATATACCATACGTACACGAAGTAATCAACAGTCAGATCCAACCTAATACGCAAGTAAGTAGTCTAAGTAGTGTAAGTAGTATTAGTAAATTAGAGGAAATGATGGAACAAATGAACTATTGAAGAAGTGCATGGGCCATTAACAATTAGTGCTATATATTGTCCACCTAAATACAACAACAAGGCAGAACAATACCACGGTTTCTTTAATACGCTGGGTAATAGATTCATTGCCCGAGGAGACGACAATGCAAAACGTGTTATGTGGGGTTTTAGACTAATAACACCAAAAGGCAGAGAATTGGTCAAAGCAACGAAGGAACATAACTTATAGCATATCTTTACTGGTGAGCCAACATATTCGCCGTCAGATAGAAATAAAATTCCCGATACCATAGACTTTTGTGTTAAAAAAATATTGACACGAAAAAGTGCAAAGCCGAATGGTTTGCACTTTTTCGTGCTTTGATATATCATCTGATTACTCACCAGTTATTATAACAGTCAACTCAAATATTATTAACAAAACAAAACCACCTTCTCTGCATAACTCTAAAAGCAACTGGCAATTATTTAGAGAGAAACTAGACAGTCTAATATCCCTAAATTTACCTCTCGCAACTGAAAGAGATACAGAAATAGCAGCAATAAATATAACAAAAATATACAAGAGGCCACATGATACGCAACACCTAATAGCGAGCCATCTAAAATTAAACGGAAGCCCTTGGTTTTGACTTAATTACTGTAAGAATCCTAAAAAGCTCCCAGAAAAGTGCATGAAATTAATAACGTTTATATTTAATACCATGTTAAGGCTTAATTACTTTCCTAGCGCTTGGAAAGTGGCTAGCATGATTCTTAAATTAGCATGATTCTTAAACCAGCGAAAAAATCAGAAGTTGTCTTATAAGCCTGTTACCTGTGATCTCTAAAATTTTTAAAAAACTATACATTAAAAAATAGAAGAGAGAAATATTATTCCAGACCATCAATTTGGCTTCCGTAATAAACACGGAACAACAGAACAAATACATAGATTAGTCAACAAAATTAATAAAAACCTAAATGATAAAAAAAATTGCTCCGCTGCATTTCTTGATATATCTCAAGCCATCGACAAGTTGCGACACAAAGGACTGCAGGTTAAATTGAAAAAGCTTTCGCCCCATATGCACTTTTAACTATCGCACACACAGTTGCAACATATACTCACGATACAACAGTTTCATCATCTCACAGCGATGCAATATCTGCCACAACAAACATCCAACTTTATCTTAACAAAGTCGAATTGTGGCTGAAAACATGGCATATCAGAGCAAATGAGACAAAATCTACCCATGTGACATTCACTCGGTGAAAATAAATAATTATAAACTCACGCGAGCAGACAACGTTAAATATCTGGGAATCCATTTTGATCGAACCTGTAACATCCTTATTTTATCCTTAGATAACAAGGTTTTGTTGTATAAGTCAATACTTAGTCCCATTTGGACCTATGGTATTGAGCTGTGGGGTACTACTAGCAAATCTAACATAGATATAGTCCAGAGGTTCCAGAATAAAGTGTTGCTAGTCATCGTTGATGCCTCATTTTACGTCTCCAACAAACTAATTCAGCGCGATATCGCCTTAGAACTCATAACGAGTGTGATTCGAAGAGTTACGTTCGTCAGTGCAAAGTTCTCTTGAAAACTGTTAGTGCATCCCAATGCACTCGCCAAACAGTTAACTGTGCGCGATAACAGTGAAGTGCGTAGGCTTAAACGTAAACTACTATACGAACAATGATTAACAGACTCATAGAGTAAAATATAACAATCTTTAAAATTAGTTAGAAAAGTCTTTAGAATAAGTTAGGATAGAATTTAGAATAAGTTAGAATAGTATCTAGAATAAGATTTAGATTATAAGTTTGTAAAGCAGATCACTTACTCAAGCGATCTTCTATATGTCAGTAGAGTTATATAGTATAACGGAAGTCATATTATAATACTTATTGTGGGCAATTGGCAGACTGTTGAAGTTCTAAGAGATTACAATTTTTGCATTTTATATACATAGTAATTTAATACAACACAGAGCTGCATCATCAAATGGATATAATTGAAATATTTTGGTGTTAGAGTAAATAACACTGTTGATAAGATTTGACCTCATTCGTTTTGCTTATTGTGAGTTATTAATAAATTTGTTTTATGAATCCTATTGTATGTATAGAAAATATTAAAACCTTTTAGTTTAACAGTTAAGTTAGGTTATTTAATAGCTCACGTTAATACTTATCATTTCCACCAATAGATATCGCTGATCAAAATGCATGTAATCAACTAGAAGATAATTGTATTAAAGAACAACCGCATAAATGGATTTACTAAAATAATTAAGCTAATTTTATAAATATCAATGTATTAAAAACTTAAAGAGTGTAGATTTCCTTAAGAGATGCAATAAATATTGTATTCTATGTTAATAAAAAATGTACCCTGAACCTACGTATTACATATATGAATGAAAAATCAAAACATTACAATAAATAGATACCTGCTATTGTGATGTTTCTAAAATATTTTTATTTAGAACATTATCATTTAAAAATATTATCCGCTCAATATTGATTAGTTTTGGCAACATATGTAAAATTAGTTTTAGGTTTGGTGATTATACAATAAAATTATCAATATATTAATTATCAGCATATCTACTCATATTATATGTGTTTATAACACTACACACTATCAAACAGTTGTTCTCTAATTATATACATAGAAATCTTCCTTAAAGAAAAATACTTTTTAAATTGAAACACAGCAGGATATCAAAAACGTATAAGTCGTTCTTAATTAAAATGATCATCTTTATATATACGTAAGTAATATTACTAGGAACTGAATTATGTAGAGTATATTGCCACTTAATTTGTTATATTGTTGTTGTATTAAAAGTAACTTTATAGCTGTAGATATTTAATGAGATTAGTATTAATATAATAGAACCAAATGTACAAATATTATTCCATAGGAAAATTGATAATGTTCAATTCCCCGATCAGGAATTACCATAATAATAAAATATTATGTATTTAATAGTTCTATAACAGCACCTTCGATGACTTCCTCGCATGCACTGAATTCATTAGCCAACCAATTTTAAAGCAGTCTCCATTATTGTAATTTGAGATAGATACCGTTAAAATGAATGTCTTCGAGGCGAAGGATCGTCATCAAGAATAAATATTAATTTAATTAAAGATAATTATATTTACAGTAGTATTTAAAAAACGTAGAGACTAATCAGTTGATCGGTAAACCATGTTATAAAGATTTTTAATACGTTGAATTCATATTTAAACAGGTTCTCATTAGTATGTTTATTACAAAGAAGCATTTTTGTTAATCTAAAGACATTTTTTGCTCTACGGCTAAATCTATTTAAACTGTTGTATGAAAACTTGAACCGCAAATGTTAGTCGAGGAGATTTAGGTAGATATACTTAAATAAAATATAAAATTTTAGAATTAGCTTAGCAAAATAGGTATCGTATAAAAACGTAAAAATCATTTTGGAGACGAGAATAATGTATTAAAAACTGACTGATAAGCATGATGCGAATTTTTCCAGCCAATCCAGTCCAGAAGGAGTCATTGCTTTTAACGTCAAAGAATCCATCAATGATATCTTCTGCTTCTTCACTCTCGTAGAACACCATCTTTCATCCACATATTTCTATGAACAAACATTCGCCGCCACTCTGGGTTCCCTAATATTTTCTACCATAACCAATATCCTCACTAACTTATCTGAATTCTAAATATTTAATTCATCAAAGACCGAGACTGAGATAAATTCCGAGATTTTTTTCTTAGGGATATTGGTTAGAGAAAATGATAATAGCTAACCATCATATCAGGTTTACAAGAAACCAATGCATTGTCTAAGCAATATAGTCACAAGTCACATTATCCTGAAAATATTCCGTTCTGAAATTAATTTATAATATCGGAATGAAATCCTTTCTTAAAATAGATACAGCTTGGAGATATAAATAAATAGATCTTTTTTGATTAAAATTATAAAATAAGATAATATTTCTTATGAATGACTATGTAATTAAAAATATCCACAAGCTTCACTTAATTTGTTACAATTTCTAGCTACGATTCAAATTCAGCTACAAATTTTAATTGGAATGATGATACCTGTCTCAAAATCAACAGAACACATCAAGCACGAGATCATATATAATTTAATTCTCTCGAACTAAAATTCTGAGATTAATTTATGCTGATTCGCAAGAAAAAATAACCCGCGAACATACATAGATATAAGTATAGTTTTAATGAGATGAAATTGAGGAGAGTACGGAAAAATAAAAACTATTTCCATAACTAAAAAAACGTTCAACTGAATCTGCTACTTGATTCACGATATTAACTCAAGGTGTATTAAACCATTACTTTAAATATTTAATCAATAAGACTTGAACTTAAAATTAAGTTATACAATATTTTAAGATTGAGATATTTATTACTCCAAAGTGGTCATTTATTTACAATACAGTAAAAACTTTATTGAATATTCATATATATTTTCCAACCAATTAATATATAGTTACTATATATTTTAATTTTAATAACAAAAGTCTTACTTATAATAGCTCTGATGTAAGAACAATAATTATGTTAATAATATTAAAATCTTAATAATTTATAATTACTAGACACAAATGACTTTAATTATGACCTGTCATTAATAATATAATTTACCATTTTATGACCACTTTAATCCAATTAACTTTATATATTCCGATTGTCATTAACCGCGAAATTAATTTATATGAATATCCGATACAGGGATAAAATGTCCGTTTCTCGTTTTATAACCTTTCCTTATTTCCTTTACGCCATTTTATATAGTTAACAACCTTTACGATCTTAATTTTATATTAATATCGACGGTATTAACGACATATAAAAAAGAAAGCCTTCAAGTTTTCTTTAGCGTAATTAAGACGCTCTTAAACGTAATTTAATTATCTTCATATTTGGTCGTCTTAAGGGTCTCTTAGGCGATTGGATTATTCTTTGTCAACCGAATTACGATTATAAAACCGTATTCATCCGACTCAATCTCTCATCAACCTCACAAATTATGAACTGACGACCAAAAGAACAGAGAATCGGAATGTAATATTATGATCTAAATTTATCATAGGTACATTTTAATAGTTTTACATACAAATAAGGATATGAAATATAAGTTTTGTTCACAAAAATAAGCAATAAGCATTTAAATCGAAAATAATGCCTATTGTAATATTAAATTGACTTTAAACATCTTAAAAGAATTGGATCAGTTACATACATAACTCTTGAATCCAAATCAAGATATCATTTTCTACAACTTTTTCCCATATTTTTTTCCATTATGGCAATACCGTGTTGAGAAAACGATGTTGGTTTTAACAGTGGTCTAATCATGGATGTAAAACTTTTTCAACAATTCGAATTCGTGTATTATCCTAGCCATGCGTTATTGGTTTAAATAAGTAGTTATTAGAAGGTGCTATGTCTATTAAATAGGCTGGTTATGACAGAACTTCTCATTCAATCTGTTACAGTTGATCTTTCATAAATGATATAAGATGTGGCCGAGCGTTGTCATGCAAGAGGATGCCTTTGCTTCTGTTGCTAACTCTGGTCATTTTTGCGACAACAACAGATATCAATCAATTACTCATCGGGTTAACGATTATTCGAGAGTTTTAATGGAGTTTAGCACCATTCTAAAATACTTGAAACTAAAATCAATAATTGTAATATGACGGAGCAGCACCATCGTAAGATTTTAAAAGTGTTTGATGGGCTTCGCCAACAATAATGATTGTTGAAAATACTATTCATGATTAACATCTACATATACTAAAAAATAACTCAATAACACCAGAAAGGAAACAGCTATTGTACAACTACAAATGCCATAACTATCGAATTTAATAGTTAGGTTAGCTTGTTTAATAGTTGTTCAGATTGTTTATCATTTCTCTTCAATATTTATCTAATCAGCATAATATATATTCCTAACCAACGAATTAAATCTTCTAATAAAAAATCATAACATTGTAGTAATTGGATAATTGTCAAACCTCGTTTATTCTTCTAAAACATTAAAATTTTCATTAAAAAATTTACTAGAGGAAAGTAACTAAGTATGGGCTACCATTTTGTCTTTGGGCTAAAAATAAATAACTATTATAAAATTCAACATTTTATTAACGCAATATTAATCAGTCCTATATTTTTAGATAACACAATAACATTTTTATATTATGCTTGATAAACTATATTATGAAAATTGAGCATTAAGCAAGGTTGCAAAATGGATATATAAATATATATTTGTATATAATATGGCTGGAAATACGGCAATAAAAGTGATATTAAGAATCTTCTAAGAAAATGACATTCATATAATGCTTATCTAATAAGAAATAAAATAACTTTGGTAATTCTAGGAAATTAATTATTTTATTTGCAAAAAAATACATATCCAATATCAAATTGTGGCCCTGCACAGTCAGTCAAATGCCCAAAGCACGCACCTCAAGTATTTAACCCACAGTTCTCCTCTTGTTATTTTTTACTGACAGAAAGTATATTTTTCATCTACAGAGTCAGGGGCTTACCAATTATGGTATCTGGCTCAGTGTGTGTATCAAATTCTCTTCACTTTCATTGTCTATGACTTCAGTGTAATTTTTGTTTTCTTATTTCTAGTCTCGTCCAAAAGTTGAAAAAAGTTGTCAAAGTTTTCTTTATTAAACCCAAATGCTCTTGAAAATTACGTTCATGTAGGTTTTCTAAGTGACAGTTTATCTTTGTGTCACAAGTAGTCTTAACCATGTTTTACTTGCTATGCCAGATTCACGGAATGGATTTTGCAAGTTATTATGCCCTGCCACATATGTGCTGCCATCGTCGAAACCTATTTCAGTAAAATATTTTTCGACTGTGTACCTAACACTCTCCTGTCTAATATTGTGGCAGCCGCTTCTTTTGGAGTAAGCTTAATTCAGTCTTAATCACTGTAAAGTCGTTCTTGGTATTTTGAAAGCTTTTGCTTTTAGAGCTCCTATTTTCTTCTTGCGAGCCATTTTTATAGCTTTAACTATTTGTTCTACACTAAACTATTATTGTACATCTTAAAACTACAGTTAATTATATAGCTACAAGAATTTATAGGTTAGAATTATAACCTCTTATCACTATTGCTTTCAAGCATTTTGCATACGTCTGACAATCGGACGACTTCGTTTACGTGTTCAAACTAATCAGCCAGCATTGTGTTTCTTTTTAATTAGAATAAAATGGGAAGGAAAATATTGTCTGATTCTGAAATAAATTCACAAATTTCGGCAGGAAATACATTAAACATCTTGATGACGCATGTGTAAAAAAAATTGAATAGACCATAAGTTCTAGCACCTGAATATGAGCTAGCTCATATTTAGGACCATAGTGATAGCCTATATTCCAAACTCTTGATCAAAATAATCTTGACTTGATTTCAATTAATCAATTTGAAAACATAAAATTAAACTTATATCCCATAAATAAAATATGTTCATACACTGCCCTAATTTTGTTGAAGAAATAAATACTAATTTATTTAACCAGCGAACTGGTTAAACTGACGAGGTAACTCAGCTGAACTGACGAGGTAGAGTGATTACAATGTTAGGGCGAATGAATTCAACAGAAGTTTCTCAGTTTCTTATTGAGAATTGGTTCTGACCTATATTAAAGCACTAATCCACATTTAGTTACTTTCCTCTACCCTCTCAACGTTAATTAATTATGATAATGTATATAAAATTAGTAATTATATTAGGCATAAAGAATTATTAGCATATCTAATTATATTATGTATTTAAAACACTACAAGTTAAGAAATTAAGAATATTATTAATAGGAATATTATTTAAATAATAAGCCTTTTTTAATTGAAACCCAGCAGAATATCAAAAAAGTATAAGTCGTTAGTGTAGTTAAAACGGTCTTAAACGTAATTTAATTATCTTCATATTTGGTCGCCTTAAAGGTCTCTTAAACGATTGCATTATTCTTTGTCAACCGAATTACGATTATGGAACCGTATTCATCCGACTCCATCTCCCATCATCTTCACTGCACAAATTATGAACTGACGACCGAAAGGAAATAAACCAGCTCGCAGTGCCGCCGCCTAAAAATTATCAGCCCTCACGAATAATAAAAGATTCAACAAAAGGCCGTTCGCGATTCGGCAAAGGATTATCATTAAATTTTTACCGTTGAGTTAAAGAAATAAAAAGGACCTATCGAATCTCTGCACTTCGTTATCTGCAATTCCGTACCGTCTTCAAAGCCACGGACCCATGCTCCAGTTCCCTCTGAAATGCTGTATAAATTTGTCTTTGTATTGTATTATTTGCGGTATGAAAGGCTTGATTGTGAAAGGGTGTGGACGCGATGAAAGCACACGTGGATTAGTTGAAGAATTCGTTTGAACGGTGAAGGTATGAGAGCGGATCTTGTTTTTGTTCGTCGTAAAATATTTTCTGTGCTGAAGATATCTTACTTCGTGTTTATATTTTCTTCAGAGTAATTTGAATGATTTTCAAAGGCATTGTTATCATGGGTATAATAAATGATATGTACAGTACTGGTCATAAACAGAGGCACTTAATTAATTAAATGTATATTAACAGTTTTACCTATAGTCCGTGAATAACAATGAAGTGTGCCATCAAAATTTATGACGTCAAGACGTTGCAATTTTGTCGCATAAACTTTGGCTTTCGCATATAATAAAATTCTGATGTAAATAATATAATGCTATCAAATATTATTGATATTTGATTATTTTAACGTTGTAATACATACATTGTAGCATTTTGTTTTAACATTGTAGTACACCTAATGCATATACCAGGTATACCGAAAAATAATTACATTTTATTCTATATATTTGCCTATCTTTCAGGCGAGGCACCATTAATCATTCAGGCACCATTAATCGAGCAATTTCCTAACTTTTTCAAAATCGGTGAAGTGTTTATCTGGCAGTGCGTGTCCCATTGATGCGAAAAGTTGATAGTCGGGCGGAACCAGATCTG
Source organism: Rhynchophorus ferrugineus (assembly GCF_030347505.1). NCBI lineage: Eukaryota > Metazoa > Arthropoda > Insecta > Coleoptera > Curculionidae > Rhynchophorus > Rhynchophorus ferrugineus. Next base: position 53,708,088 of record NW_027472580.1, read on the forward strand.
GAGAGTACGGCGGTTGCGATAATATGTCCCATAAAAATGCTTTCAACGGTTCCTTAGCCAGCTTTGCTTTATGAGACGGTGCTTTATCGTGATGTAAAATCACTTTACCGTGTCTGGGGACCCATTCCAGACGTTCTTCGATCAATGCGTAGTTCAAATTGGCCATTTTTTGTCACTATAGTGATCATAGTGATATCATAACTGCTTCACCCGACGTCAACATCTCGTAATACAGTTCGCCACTCTGGTCCCATCAAACACAGAGCTTTGTCTCGGGATCCAAACGATTTGTGCCTTGAGTCGATCGAGCGGCTTCGCTAGGGGATAATCATGATTTTTTGGCTTATGGTTTTCAAAATAACTCGACTTTTATCTCCCGTCACTGTTTGATGTAGAAATTACTTCCAATCATATCTTTGAAGCAGCATTTCACATTCATTCATTCACAGTCATTGAATTCATGGGGCACGCAACTCCACGTCTTTTGAATTTTTTTTGGAGTTTAGGTTGGGTCTTCATCCATTAGCTCTTACAATTTCGCGTCTTCAAACATTTTCGATCTACCAGAACGTTCTTTGCCTTGCACATCGAAATCACCATTTTTTGAATTTTCGAAATCATGACTCACATGTTGTTAAAGTTAGAGCATGCTAACCGTTAGTTTCCACCAGCAAACGATGGCTTTCAGCATTTTTTTTTCTTTTGATTAAATAAAAAAAGTAATGGGTGCCGTAAACGCCCGTTTTCAGGCACGAAACTTTACATTTTCAGAGAGATATAAATCTATGACGGTGTTACTTTCACAAAATATAACATGTATAGCTTTGAAGTTTAATGTCAGTACAATAAAATGACATATCTGTATAATCAAATCATAACATTGTATATTTAATCTTAGCTCATCAGATAGGAAGACCGGTAATGACTTTCCGGTACAACTAGTATCGTCGATGGACCTAAACTGCAGTTATATTCTGCAAGAATTTGTATGAATTTGTAATGAATAATTTGAAGTAGAGCTCTAGTGCAAGTATTATATTTCATTTCCATTGAAGAGATTAGTTCTCGTTTCGTTTGTTTCTGTGTTTAGATCTCAGCTGTTATTATGAAGTAGTTTTAATATAAGTATATTTATCGTAATTTTATTCTCTTTCTACCTCTATATACTGTTTCTGCAATATTTTGCTGATGTCCTCTATATCTTCTGATTTAATCACTGCATTTTCTATATTATCTGTAAAATAATTAGTATAGAAGAAACTCATGTATATCCTGATCATCTTCAGTTGTCTTCGCTCTTATCATTCTGTCTTGGTAACTGTCAGCTTTGTGCAATAAGCCCATATTAGGGAAGTTTAATTCAGTCAGCGACACTTTCATTATCCGAATCACTGTTCAAGTCAATAACTAAATTGTTAATTCTTCATCTGTGTATCTCATGGACATCATTCAACCTAAGGGTGTTATTATAGACAAAGCTTCTTTCCACAAGACCAAAGAGTTTTTCATTGTTTATCCCTATTAACCAGCATGCCCAATTTAATATTTTATTGCCACCCTCGTAGTAATTCGATAGGATTAAATATACAATGATGGGGAGGAACGTATGATACTCCATGACAATACTTTTCTTCTATCTAATCTTCAGTGTGTCTTGTTTCAAATCTGTATACAAAAAAATAAATTACATGACACGCACATTTAATGCCTAAATTTGAAAATAAATTTGAAATAAATCTCCATCAGGGAGCTGAGAGTTTTCTGAAGAAACTTTCCAGATTAACAATTTCGTCCGAAATTATTTTTATCGGAAAAGCTACTCCGACGACGGGTTCTCTTTGATGATTCTAACATTATATTGTTCTTCACTTTTTGAGAGACTTTAGTCACAGTGTCCATATTAATATTCAGTAGAGCTGCAGCTCGCTAAAAATTACCTTTCTAACGCATTTTACAGACAAGCAAGATCCTCCATTATCTGGTTTCTGCTTGAGTTATCTGATTAGAAATGCAATCTGTTTTTGAGTGTGACTATTTATTGACTATGGCATTTTCAATCAGAGCAATCGCAAATATTAAGCAGCAATTTGAAGTTTATCAGAATAGGCAATGCACCTAAGCATCATTTGTCGGTTTATAATCTCTAATTATTATCACTAAAGTTTTACATGTTCGTTCGTGCGTTGTTACATTGTATCTCTTAACTAAAATAAAATGAGAAGAAAAATACAGTCGAATTTTAAAAGGAATTTAAAAACTGTAATTGACAACACGTTGAAAGTCCTGATGACGGGAGTTCACTGTCCTTTAGAATGGGCTATAGATTCCTTTGCGTATCAGTACAAGTCTGCATAATAATTAGTGTAAGATAAATAACAAATATTTGTTTAAAACTAACATCTCTCCAATGCAAATCTACGTATAAATTTTACATGTGGTTGTAAATGAAGGAAGTATAATTCGGAAACTATTATTTATTATTTATATTTATATTTTCTTTTATTACTTACCTGAATGTCTATGGCTATTTTTATATTCAAATTTACAAAGCAAGAGCAGTTTTCCCATTTTACTATGCCATTATAAAGTATTCTTAGGATATTAAAGTACCTGAAGTGAGCCAAAATAGACCATCAAATAAAACCTGAAAGAAAAACACCCTCAAACCATTTTATAACCATATTTTAATTTAGTTTCTATACTTAATGGACAATATATCTGCTCTGAAACTGTTTTTTTAAATTGCTGGAATGACGATCAAAGTGCCATCTAATTGCATGGTTCAGATTTTGCTTAAGCAATCTATAAGTTAAATCGTTTTTATTCGATCCACAATTAAAAAATAAATTTGTTTTACTTATTTTTATTTTTGAACCACAAAGTACAATTGTAAACTTCACTACTTTTTACAATTTCTATTGTTGAATCGGTAGCGAATAATTAAGAACTAAACTACTGTTAGTATGAATTAGTATTTATAAGTCAGTATTTAGTTCAAGTTAGTACTTGTTTCAATATATGTTATTTTCATATGGTGATTAGTTGCATTAAGCTTCATCAGGATTCTTGCACCAGGGGACTTGGCATGTCGATAAAATGTGTACTGTTTAAAAACAAATATGTAACAACAAATTTTATGAAAAAAGTTAAAGAGAGATTGCACAATGAAATAACGCCACCAAGTACAATACCGATTTCTTAGAATATCCAATCCAATACCGAATTAGCTGAACTATATAACACCTCTTTCCCGAAGAAATGATAAAAGGGTTGTACATGTTATGCTGTAGATATAGTTTATAGTTATAGTTAAATCATTTGAACCTTCATCCGCCAGTTTGCCTTTGATGTTCTTGATACAATGAACTAATGAATACATTACAATGCTGAAATACAACTTCAGCGTAGCTTTGGTGGTTACACCTTAAAAGGCGATGGTTGTGTGAGGAATCTAAATGCCAAAGATGTTTTTCAAGGCAAGGATGTTTCTATCAAAAACATGTTTCCTAACTTTTATAGTTTATAATTGGGGGGCTTTAATACTCTTTTGATCATCTTACAGTTTGAACTGCGATACTTTCGCCTGAACTCCATTTAGTTATGCAAATATCAGATGTTGCAATGCAAATATGTGGATATTTTCAAGGAATTTTTGAATATACCTTGCTTTGTAAATTTAATATCACAATTCAAATAATTATTGATTAATATTGCAAAAGTAAGTTTTAATATCTGGGTACAAGTTAAGAGAATGGACATGTTTGACATTATAGGACACTTTTGGCGATGAAACAAACAATCAAAAAGATTCGTTAGAATTTTAGCCCTAATAGGTATTTAATTATATTTGGGAATATGACAAACAAGAAATGATTTAAAAGCATATATTATTAAATTTAAGAAACACTGTTCAGGAACAAAACATCTTTATTACATTTAAAATTTAAAGAGTTTTATGTTAGCGTATAACCTAATTTATTGATTTAAACTTGTTGTCAATATGAAGTATATTTTTTTAAATAAAAAATGTAAAACGTAAATGTTATAGTAAATTTCCTTTTTGTTCGAATACAAAAAATCCCATATCTACATATTCCTTCTATTGTTTTTTTCTGATTACTTATTTTAGTCACTGTCGACGGATTTGTACTCTATATGCGGGAAGAGAGACAGATAAAATATTTATTTTCTCATTCCGATTTCGACAAGACAAAACGAGCACGACAAAAAAATAATAGAAATATATTTCATCGTTATCGTATAGATGAGTTTGAAGGATCAGGTTAGCTTTGATACACATCATTAATTCTTCATGAAAAAATAACAATTTTTCTTGTTTATGTTACCGCCGAATATTTTATATTTTATCAATATTCGTGCGTTATGAATTCGAGAATATATGATCTAAAAAGTAAGTATTCCTGTATAATTAAATGAATTATTATTTAATTTAACATTATTTAACGTGTAAATACAGTCAAAGGTGTATTTTAAGCACCTTTCTTTGCTTTCTTCATTAATTCCCCATCCTAGTTTTCTTACTATTTCTAATTCTCTAATAATAAAAAATTATTTTGTTGGGTTGTTTTTGATATTGACTTATCAAGTAGAACAAGTTATTCCTTAAACTATCTACAAATCGTAGGTCCGACTATTCAACAGGATTTATTTACTATTCTCATTCATATTAAATAAGGCGATTTCATTGTCATTTGCGTAAAATTGGACATTGAGGATAACAAACCTTAGTCGCCACATATAGGAAGCCTCTGAAAAGTCGCAATAGAGAGCATTAGAGCAAGTTTAATTTAGTATAAATGGGTCTAAAAAGCTTTCGAAGCTGATTAATGAAACCAGTATAACAGGAAAAGAAACAAAGTTTGCAATAAGAATATAACATATTCAAATATATTAACGACGTACATTACTAAATGACAGAATAAATATAAATAAAAATAATTGTCATATTGTATGATTTATAATATAGATCAATCTATTTTATTAACCACATTTATGATGGAAGCTTTATAATTTCCATACAATCTAAAAAATTAATTTAATATAATAAATAACAATAACAATTAATTGGAATTTATTACTCAAAATATAGATAAATTAAAAATATCTGTATTAATTGCCATTAACAATAGCTTTAAATTTGATGAATAGCAATTTAAGCTTGATCATCATAAGAGATTCAATCCAGCATGATACATTGCAGAAAATATCATTATTTACCATACAAGACAATTGATATTGATTATATTTAGCCTAATGTGAGTAACCAAACAATACGATTTCATTATGATCGACATTAAGGAACGCTTCATCACTTCTACAAATATATCGCGTCCATTAAGAAAACTAAAAAACCCAAAGCAATAACAAACCCGAGATTAATGATTCTATCTCCTTCATTATGTACCGAGGCCAAAAAAAACGCACACAAAAATAACCAGATCGATTTTGCAATGAGGCTTGCACACCGGATCAAAACCGCCATCTCATGAGTTTATTATTTCGTTATCTTTCTCGCTTCTAATACGTCACTGAAGCTTCGGCGACGAATACCATCCTCGACCTGCGGGCCATTCTTCCCAAACGGTACTTCAAGCACGCCATCGGAGAGGAGAAGTGGACGAGATGAAAAAAAGCCATAGGAAAGAACCAGAACTAATCCATCGTATCGTATCTCCACTCGAAGGTGAACTGTAAAAGAACGATAAAGCAGGCGAAGTGAAAGGAACTGCCACTAGTGCAAATAGTAGTTAATAGCGGTAAAATAATGGCCGCATTGGTTTGGTTTTTTTTTCGTTGAATCCCGTGCCCAGCAATGAAAAGATGTTTTTTCGTCTTTCGTTCTGAAACGCTTCCTTATATGAAGACGATGACTCGCAATAAAAATGACCCAGACGTAAAAATTCGAGTAAACAAATCCTATCATCGAATAAAAATGCATTTCTTTAAATAAATAATTAATGTCTTATTTAACATATTGTTTAATATGACAAAATTCGTATAGAGAAGTGTATGTATGTATATTCCTATTCAATATAGATTTACAGTAAGTGTTGCAGTAATTTTTAATTTTTTCTGAAAATTAAAGTGTCCTTTATTTTATTTTTTATTTTATATTATTTTAAAAGCCCATCAGCCCCTTGGGCTATTTAGGGTCGGTCACAATTTAACAAAATATATAACGACATATAATAATTGCACAACATACGGTAGACAATAGTAAAATAACAATATATAATATATATAAAGTATAGACAAAATAAATACATTTAAATTAAAATAATAGATAATAAAAATTACAATAGAACATGACAACTGATTTCTCTAAAGATATCACAAGAGGTGTAACAAACCCGCGGCCGTCAAAAAGTTTGTAAGCCTGTCCAGGTGCTTGGGTTGGGCCGGTTGGTCTAATGACCTTGGCATCCCGAGTTGCTGTCTTAGTATTTCAAGCTTTCGACAGTCCAGAAGGGTGTGCTTGACAATCTGTTATATTTGGCATTGATCACATAGTGAAGGGTTTCTTCTTTTTAACAAATGCTCAGTCTACTGTATCCTATCTGCAGCCGAGCAAAGATGCTCAGTGGGAACCTGCTAAATTTATTAGGAGATTGATGAAAGACCCTTTTAATCTTCCACAACTTGTTATTTTCTATAAGGAGATCCCAATTAAGTTGATCCAGTTTTTTTGTATAGAATCCCTATGTGTGTTTTAGCGTTTTGCTTGCTAAATAGCACGCTCAGTTTAATTGAATTTTCTGCTCGCCATATAGTCAGCTCTTTCGTTACCGGATATTTCCATATGAGGGAAAACCCATAGATAATTTATCCTTACTCCCCTCTTGTCTAGTGTTGTGTATTCTGATAGTTCTGAGAGCTCTTTTATAGCTATAATTAGATGGTGGACTGTCTTTAGTGAAATCAGACTCTCCAAAAAACTCATTTAGTCCGACATTGGTCCGCCTATTAATGACCTATCCAAGGTAGATTTAGGTAATTCTCCTCAAGTTTGTAACCGAAGAGCTGTTTTATTATGGGGCGACTAATATTTTCTTTATTTAATACCTTCATGGATAGGTCTAGCAGTTTGGGAGTTACTGCCATGGTGGTATTACCGTCATTCTGTTAACTGCAGCAGGAAATATTGTTTTTCGTCGTTTGTAAGTCCTACGAAATATTGATGACGGACTTATATGCTTCTTATTGTAGCGTTGTTGTCTAAGTTGTTATAGAAGGAATAGACGAATTGGTTTAGTTCCAAATGAAATTTGAGTGAGCTTCTTAATTCATGAGAAGGAGCTCTCGTCGTGAACCAAGTGACAAAATATCTACCTCACATTGACGGCTCTCACCCAGACTAGTCCGATATGCTCACAGTATAATTCTCAAAGCAGCATTCTGGATTGGGTCAAGTCTCCTCACATAGGAGCGAGCTGCAGTGATGTAGCATTGACTTCCATAATTCAGCTTACTTCTAATTAGTGTCTTATATATGTTACTCAGACTTCTCGGCTGAATATTTTAGTCCGTTTTGATTGGCCCAATTAGATAATAAATTTGTGGAACGCTTCACGATTTTGCGTATCATCCTTGCGCAGAGGCCATGCTAATATTCTCTGTATTGTTCCATTTTTAGTATATGTACCACTGAAGCGAGTACTTTATATGCAATTTATTAGAGAATATCAACTGTATATTTAAAGTATTATATAATTAAATAAGTTCGCCAATTGATAATAACTACAAAATGACCATGAGGCTCAATGTAAGCCAAGAGAAACGCTTATTCGCTTTAAGGCTATTTACCTAGTCTGGATACTGGCATGAGAAGGAAGTTTTAGATTTGATAACAGTTCACTTGAAAAGTCTACTAGAATAGGGAGATACTAGATAGTATATTATACTAGATAAATACCACTAGATAGATTCTAGAATAAAATCCATATGTTTTAATTAGCCCTAACCCTCAAAAGATACGTGTATAAATTGGACAGCTCTCGGATCATTAGTTTGTGAATTATAGCATTTTGGGTGAAGCAACTTTTGTTATTGTGAATTGATTTCCAGCGTTGATAAAATATTGCATTTTGAAGGGAAAAATACCGTTGAAGCAAAACCTTGGCTTGATGCCGAGTTTTCGGACACTGCCCCAGGAAAATCAACCATCAAGGATTGGTATGCTAAGATTAGACGTGGTGAAATGAGCACCGAAGACGGTGAACGCAGTGAACGCCCAAAAGAGGTTGTTACCGACAAATACATTAAAAAAATCCACAAAATGATTTTGAATGACCGTAAATTGAAACTGAATGAAATAGCAAACACCCTAAACATATCAATTTAACGTGTACATCATGTTATTCATGGTATGAGAAAGCTCTGTGCAAAGTTAGCTAAGGTGCCGCGCGAGCTCACTGTTGACCAAAACCAACAACGCGTTGATGATTCGGAGCAGTGCTTGAAGATAATCAAGCGTAATAAAACCAAGTTTTTGCATCGGTCTGTGACAATGGATGAAACATGGCTCCGTCATTTAACTCCGAAGTCCAATCGACAGTCATCCGAGTGGACCCACACGATGAACCCGCTCCAAATCGTGGGAAAACGCAACAGTCGGCTGGAAAGGTTATGGCGTCTGTATTTTGCGATGCGCATGGAATAATTTTCATTGGCTACCTTGAAAATGATAGGACCATCAACCGCGACAATTACATAGCGTTATTTGACCGTTTGAAGGACGAAATCGCCGAAAAACCGCCGCCTCTGAAGAAAAAGAAAGTGCTGCTTCACCAAGACAATGCACCGTGTCACAAGTCAATGAAAACAATGGCAAAAATCCATGAATTGAGATTCGAGTTGCTTCCTCATCCACCGTATTTTCCAGATTTGGCCCCCAGAGATTATTTCCTATTTTCAGATCTCAAAATGCTCGCTGGGAAGAAATTTTCGTTCAATGAAGAGGTGAACGACGAAGCTGAGGCCTATTTTGCAGCAAAGAAGAAATCGTACTACAAAAATGGTATCGAAAAAGTTGGAGGGTCGCTATAATGAGTGTATCGCCCTTAAATGGAATTATGTTAAATACAAAAATTAATTTTGCCAAAAAAATGTGTTTTACTATGATACGCCGGGGACTTTTCAATTGACCTGTTACATAGTTATTTGTGAGCTTGATCAATATAAAATATTCATTTCAGTAGGATGTAATGCAGCACATTTTATTATTTACTGTGCAAAGCAATTAATATTGCCTATATTAATTTAAGTATGAACGAGTGAGTATTCAAACAATCTTTTGTTAATCTAATATGGAATTAATGGGTGAATATTATGAAATGTAATCAGATGTATATATTATTTTATGAGCTGTTAAAACCTGTTGAAAATATTACAGTTACAAACATTTTATTAATGACTGTTATGTGTTACATGTTCCTTACAAAAATTTACGTTACAAGAAGTTACAAGAATCCTTTGGAACACAGTATCCTAAAGTAGTTGTTTATTGTTAATTTCAGACATCAGGTTTATCTGGGCTATACCTATATTTAATATTGTTTTCAAACTACAGTCGTCGGCATCTAATCGGATATATAGTGACCAATTAACAGAGTACCTCAAAATGCATTCTGTCTTACTCAACCCGGTTAACCAGCTTTTGGCGTAACTCGGATATTTTTTCGTTATTGATTTTTTTTTGTTATTTAAGATTAATACGATGACACTTTTAAATTACTTGTGCTAAAGCTCTGTGTAACAAATTGACAGGTCCTAAAAACTTTGGCTTTTTAAAATAATGGACGAACAATAGATATAAATATAAAGACACACGTAATAACTACAATTTGTCCCTAATTTATGTAAAATAATAATAAATATTATTGAATACACAAATCAGTAATTATTATTTATCTATTTAAACGTTATGGGCTTTACGAAGAATACATATTACACATTTATACGAATACATTTAATTACGAAACATATATTTTTTAAATCAATAGAAATATATGTCAGTATTTGTAATTTTATGAAAAAACAAAATAAAAATAAAATGGCTAAGAATAAAATTGCCTATAGCCTCAACATCTTTAACAACTTAGATTTCTAATAAATAAAACAAAATTATATATTTTTTACTCTTTGTGATTCCACAATCTGTCCTATGAACAATAAGTATTTCTAATGTTTATATTATATTTACATGGTATGCAGAAAATCACTTCATTAAGCGGTCTTCTGTATAAAATATTATCTTAATTAATTAGTTTTATTCTAAAGATTATTTTAAAGTCTACATATGTCTAATAATCATATCAGGTGGTGTTAAACGTTTTAGTCTACGCACTTCACTATCACGTGGCATATTTAGCTGATTAGCGAGTACATTGGGATGCACTGACACTCTTTCGAAGTATTTCACACAAACACGTTGAATTACACTCGTTATAGGTTTTAGAAGAATATCGCGTTGTATCACTTTATTTGAAATATAGTACGGAGCATCAACAATGGCACCTAACAGCTTATTTTGGAACCGTTGAATGATGGATATATTAGAGTTGCTAGCGATACCCCATAGTTGGATTCCATATGACCAAATAGGTTTGAGTATAGACTCATACAGCAACACCTTGTTATTTAATGATAACTTGGATTTGCGTCCGACGAGCCAATATATTTGATATAATAATCCGAAGTTGTTTTCGTTTAGAGTGTATGTGCTTCTTCCTGGTTAGGCGTCGATCTAAGTGCATACCAAGATATTTAACATGCTCTGCTTGGGGGAGTTGACGATGATTGATATGCACTGGTGGACATATCTTCATGAGATACCAAGATTGCTGTGTCATCTGCGTATGTTGCAACAGTAGTTATTTTTGTGGTGGTCAGATCGGCCGTATACAGAATATACAGTACTGGACCCAGTACACTACCTTGCGAAACTCCTAAATATATGGGATTTAATTCGGTATGTTCATCGCCTTGATTTACAATAGAATGTCTATCAGTGAGATACGATTTTAGTAACTGATAGTCCGGATGAGGGAGAAGTTTCTTAGTTTAACCTGCAAGCCCGTATGCCATACTTTGTCAAAAGCCTTTGGCATTTAGGTCAGTGTTTATTTTGTTTACAAGTCTGTGCACTTGTTATATAGTTCCATGCTTATAGCGAAACCCAAACTGATGTTCTGGAATAATTTTTCTTTTTTCGATTATATTATTCGAAAGTCTTGGGCATAACCAAAAATACTAGCCATATAAATTAAAATAAATTATTAATTTAATTTTGAGTTCTCACATTTAGTGAACTATAATACAAAAGTAAGTTAACTATTCGTTTTTAAGTGATTTTAGTGATATAAAATGATGAAGTTCATTCCTCGAATACTATAATAAGATAGGACGAAATATATTTCTATTATTTGCTGGTCGTTCCCGCTTTATCTTACCGAAACTAGAATGGAAAAATAAATATTTTATCTATATTTTCTACGCACACAATGGAACTCCGTTGACAGTCACTAAAGTAGGCAACTACAAAAATGTTATTATTCATAGGAACATAGATCTTGACATTTTTTTATAACGCAGCTTTGGTTGATATAACAGATTTGTAGATATAAAGGGGCAAATATAAAATAAAGTAGATATTATTAGTTGAAATTCGGAGTTATGTATTAATGTTTGTTATCCCATATTCGATATGATTATCAACCTCAGATTTTACTATTTAAAGCCTTAGGGTATCTTCAACTGTTTTCTATATATTTCGGTATTCTGAAAACGAATATAATATTGAAAAAATTACAGCATATTCGATAGGGCACAATAGCGTATATTCAGTTCTGCTTCAGAATGGCGGATTTTATGTTCCCATTTCTATAAGTCCGTACCCATCAGAGACTTGCAATAACTTAGGTTTGGTTCTTCGCAAATTAAAATATGAAGACCATGGCAAGTGTTCTTGTTAATTGGCAAAGCGATTTTGAAACTGTATGCATGTTTGCGGGTTCTTATAAATCTATAATCAAGCCTATTTGGTCATATGGAATCCAATTGTGGGGTAGCGCTAGCAAGTCTAATATATCAATCATACAACGGTTCCAAAACAAAGGGTTGCGAGCCATTGTCGATGCTCCGTGCTATGTTTCAAATGAAGTGATACAACGCGATATTCCTCTAGAACCAATAACGAGTGTAGTTCAACGTTTTTGTGTGAAGTACTTCGAAAGAGTGTGAGTGCATCTCAATGTACTCGCTAATCAGCTAGATATGCGAAGTGACAGTGAAGTGCGTAGACTAAATAAAACATTTAATATACGATCTAATTATTGGGCATATATATACTTTAGAATGAGCTTTAAGTATCAAGTAGTTATTTTGTATAGGGGATCACTTAATTAAGTGATTTTCTATATGCCATGTAAATATAATATAAACATAACAAATATTTATTGCCCAGAGGGGCAGATTGTGGAACTAGTAAGAGTAACAATAATAATAATAAAATGTTGCTCATAACAAGATGGGTTTACCAAGATTCTCTTGCTTTTTGTGATTGCGATATAGCAGAGACCGAGCAAATCGCTCGACTAAAATGAATGGACCGCCGAGAGAGCTTAAAGATAGTGAAAACAACGTTTAAGTTCTTTTACCACCGCTGCACATAAAGTTCGGATTCATGAAGTCGTTTGTAAAATCACTTCTCAAATATGGAGGTTGTTTCAAATACACAGTTCCTAAGTTTACAGACCTCTCAGAACAAAATGCAAAAAAAAATCTTTTCGTCGAATCAGATATTAGACGGTTTGTAGAATTTTTCGTTTGTTGCTTCTGTGTATTGATTTGTTTATTGTTTGTCTAACACTTACTACTATTTTTTGAAAGGTCTTTATACGGGAACAGAAAATACTTAGCGATGAAAATTAGTTTATTTCGATGTTGAAGTCTACCTGTGACGGACGGGAGGATAGAGAGGGTATTAGATTAGGTCAAGGTTATGCAGAAGGACTAAAGGAATGAAGTAATAACAAAAAAAAGAGAGAAAAATATAGTCATGGCCACTTATACCCGAAACCATATGGTACCAATCCTCTAGCGTTGTCAATCTTAGAATCCAGCGTGTGTCGCCTAAAGAGCTCTCGAGATCTGCTAATTAATCCTCTTTAAGTGGTGCTACTGGGCAATGTACTTATATGGGGTGAAAATTCTTAAGGAGTCTTGCAATCATATAATCAATGGTCCAGAGACTGCTTGTAAAGTGGGAATCCAACCTTAGTTAGGAGTTTTACAGGATCCAGAATAGCAGGACGTAGTTCGTCATGGAGCGTTCTGATTTGATTTGAGATACCTGTAAGAATGGTAGTTTAGGTGTTCCATCTCGTGGTATAAGGGTTTTCATGTGGTGATGGAAAATCTGATTGGGCTGTAGTGGTCTTCGTCCATTATGTGGGAACGTCGACCCACATATGGATTCCATACACATATATGTATATGGATTCCTCCTTCCATGTGCATGTGTTGCACGTGGATCCTTTTAACTTGTTGATTCGCTAGATACTTCAATCACATCGGGGTACCAATTATAGAAATGTTGGTTTGTTGCTTGTGTGTATTGACGTCGTTTATTTGTTTATTCGAATACTCACTATTCTTTTGGGGAAGGAATTTGCGCGGGAACACAAAATACTGATTGATCAGAAAATTGTTTATTTCGATGTCAAAGACTACATATGCTCGATGGGAGATTGGACAGGATATTACATTAGGTCAAGGTTATGTGGTAGTGGTAAAGGAATAAAATAGTAAAGAGGAAAGAGAGAGAGAGACGTCGTCGTGCTGATCTTTTATGTACGGAACAGCATAATACCAATCTTCTAGTTTTGCCAATCTTAGAACCCTGACCTACAAAAATGACTAACCCACAAAACCTAAACAGCTCCTAAATAAATTACAATATAAAAAATTGTAAACTAAAACTACAGTGCATTTGTATCGTTATCACTTCTTCAAATATTTGGCCTGTTAAGTATGATAAGATCTATCTGGCTGCAATGTAAATATTTTTTTCTTATGATATTGTTGTAGCTCTGATTGCTTTACAATGTTTAAATAAGATTCAATGTTGCTGTTTCTTTGATGTTTCAACTATTTTTTTATTCTACCATGTGTAATTATTACAATAAAATTAACTAATTCGCCATTAAAAATAATTTTCATAATTTTTAAAATATTCATCTTCGTAACATAAAAAACAAATAATTAAAAATTTTAGTACAATTAGATCTTAATAACAAGATGTAACAATCGGAGTATAATTGAGCATATTTAAGATTACTTTAACTGCATAGCAAAGATAAGATAAAAATCAAAGATAAAGCTATAAAATATATAAAATTATGTATTGTGAAGACCTAAATATTAATGGCAGAGTTGTTTTTGAATGTTAACTTAAAAATTTCAAGATGCAGTTCACCCAGAGAGCTTTTTCTGAATTCAACTCGACGAAAGTAATAATAACCAGCTCAACACAAATAAACGAGGCGAAGCGAGAAAATGCATCGTAATGTATCTACGTGGGCAAATTTCATTTTCGATGAAAAAGGCGAAGACTTAGAAAATGTAATTTAGTACAATCCCGTTGCATTTCGATTTTTACAAGAAAAATTCATACCGCCAGCGCAGGTTAAACTTCTCTGTAATCCAGGACCGTTGAAAAAACCCGAGTTATCCCAGTTGCTTAAAGTAGCTTTTCGGAGCGGTCTTTGGGAAAACTGAAAAAAAAGAACGAAATGCACCATAAAAGAAAACCAGCATAAATTAATCGAATTTTTACTGTGCAACGAAAAATATTTTGAAATTTAAATTGCTTTTTCCGATTATATTAATTCTGATATTATATCACAAACGTTTGTAATAAACTAAATTTAATATTTAAAATAGAACGTCTATTTTGAACTTTTGTTTAAAAGATTGATTATAATTTTGCTTCACATCACTTTTAAAGTAATCATCAATGTATAGAGCAATCTTCTTAGTTTCAATGAGAATAACTTTTTGAAAGTTACAAAAATCTTATAACTTTAAAATGAAGTAATTTTAATTACAATTGCCAAGTTAAAACGTTTATTCGCCAAAAAAAGAACAAAGATAACATTAAACATAACCAAAAAAAAACTATTTATTTTCTATCATTTTAACACTATTATAATTCCAGTATACAACAAATATACCAACCACAAAAAGTAGTGATTGGCTTAGTAATGATGCTGTAGCAACATATGCAGAGAATATGGAAATCTTAACATCTCGAGGACTAGTATGATCAAATTATAACATCAAATAGATCAAAAATAAATCAAAATCTGCCTTTGTAGAAACACATATCCACTAGTATATATTAATAGTGTAAATTGGGAAACACATATTTGCTAAACTCAACCAATTTTATTGGTTTGTCAGACGCAAATTGATATTCTACCTGATAGTAGCTACATAATATTAAGTTATTGCTTAGACATCTAAGATTACATCAATACTTAGGTATTAGCACCTACGAAATCCAATTATGTTGTACTTTTAACAAATCTAATGTATCCATCATTCAACGGTCCCAGAACAAAGTGCTACATGTTATAGCCAGTGCTTCGTACTAGACTTCTAATGAAGTGATACAGCATATCTTTATAGAACCCATAACGAGTATAATTCAAAGTGTTAGTATTAAATAATTCAAAGGAATCAGTGCACATCATTTGACTTGCATATGAGCTAACAAGTGAGTAGTGAAATCGTTTACAACCTTCTTATCTGATGAACATTTAATATAAAACCAATATAGAAGATATTTAATACATTTAAAATAATATTATTATTTCGTCTTGATTCCTTAATCAGAATCCCCGATATATCTTATTATTAGAATATTCTGCTTATGTTCTTTGTTTCCACTTTATATGTATATTTTGTTTTAATCTACAAATATCTGTTATGTTAAAAATTAAAATCAATGCTCCTGTTAGTGTCGTTGTTCACTGTTGTTGGTACCACAAGACTTCGAAGTTCGAAACGTTCTGGCTTCGTATTATGTTGTATCAAATCGGTCAAGAAGTTTCATACAGAACGCCAATACCAGTTTAAAGACTTTAACCGTAATTGAATTCGTTCAAATGTCGAAAAAAGTCGAAAGGCAATAACAAAATGTTCATCTCTAAATTTTACTAAAAAATGGTTAGATATGCTGATTCACTATGATTATTCATATGAATCATAGCGGCCGTATGGCGTATGACGATGTTGCTGACTCTTCATTCAACAAACACACCCCATCTATAATAATATTAGGAAATAGACATAATAATTAGAAGAGACAAAATAATGTGAACGCAATAGTAAATCTTATATCTGTATAAGTAAGTATACTGCGTAAGCGACTCTGCTCAGTTTACATACCAAGTCTTGTAGGTTAGGTTTCACAATATTATAGGCTTTATTCTGCGACGATTAAATCAAGCGATCGGTGAAATTTGGGATCTCTCAGATGTTGTGTAACGTTTCAAGAGTAATAGTATTTACCGTGTGGAGAACATATACAAAACATGGTAAAATATCAATGGCAAGTCATGTAAAAGGAGTGAGGCTAGACAACATAAAACTACCGCGGCAAAAGTGACCACAGAACTCAACACTCACTCAAGTACATATTTCAACAAGGAGTATGGCAGCAGTACCTCAAAGCTAACATTTACGAAAAGATTCAGACATTCAAAAGAAGCATACGAATCGGACTGTCTTCTTCGAGTTCGATAATTTGAGCCGCAACATCGTAGTATTCAACTGATACTCATTCACATTATTGCTCATCACAAAATTCACAAGTTACCAATTACCATATTCCAAGATGATTATTTAGCCTTGGCTTAAGGATCATCACAATATAATGAAGCATCTTTGTTGGTCAGTACAATCACCAGACCTCAATATAATACAACTCTTATGGAGAGATTCAGAACTGAGGGTGAGGAGTTGACATCCATCTCCATTATCATTGAAGCAATTTATTAATTATGAGAGAAATACATATTTTATATATGTCAGTTGTTCATATTATTTTATGCATGTCCCGTACATAGATGGCCTGAAAGAGAAACATTGGGGATCAACTCTCCGATCCTACAGTGCCATTGGCAAAATAATCAGTTAATTTAATAATCATTTTTTCTGATGTTAGATTCTGATACTTTATTTCCAAATGGGTTACTTTAGTGACGCATATATACCTGCAATTCGTCTGAGTACATCGACCATATGTAAGCGTATCTTATTTCTCTTGTTTTAAAAATTGTCTTAAGTTATTAAGTAGTAGAAATATCGATTACAAATAAACATAAAATAAATTCAAACTATTTAAATATTCAATGATATTGGTACATTATATTAACATCAATTTATTCATTTTATTGAACAAAAGCAATAAATATTGAATGATTATCATGAATCGCAGATGAAGTAATAAACAATCCGACATATTCGATTTATTTATAATACAATAATAATTTCCTTAACATATCTCATAGATCAACACAAATAAAGTTACAATAATTAAAATGTGCTATCCAATTTGCAAAGATCAATTAGTTTTTCATTAAGTAAATTGGATTATACTTCACATGTTCGCCTGCTCTCCTTATTATTATATTATTAGTAATAATTAGTTTAATTTAATAGAATATCCAGTATAAATAACAGCCATAAATCATTGTGAATTACGAGAAATTACTTTGTCCCAAAGATAACAGGTTGGAAAAATAAATTGATTTAGTATCAAGTTCCGGCTTTGTGAAAGGATATTTCATTATATGTTAACGAGTCCCAAAGGGAACCTAAATTCGCCTTTTATCTACTACCAAGTAACACCAGATAAACCCAAAATTATTGTATGCTGTTAATGGTTAAGTTCGGATAAAATGTTCAAACTTGGCTTTTGTGGATTTTCAACGAATTTTTAAGTAAAATTCGAATCTAAATCCTTTATTGAAGTCGGTTTTATGGAAAGTGATTGAAAATGGATTACGCTAAAGCTTTAAGCTTCTAAAGAAGCACATATTTTTCGAGTTTTTATTATTTTGGGTCGTTTTAAATGTAATTTTCCATATTTTTGCTGATCGGTGTTTAACCTTATCTTTTCTAAAATTAGCTTTTTTGGCATATTTAACGTTTACCATTTTTTGTACTAAGAGCAGCAAAGTTTAGTTTTAACAGAAAAATTTAAGATCTCTTTTTTATACGCATTGATAAGTGAGCTTTAATATATAATGAAGGAACAGTACTATTAAAATTATAAGTATTAATATATAAAATTTTTTATATAAGTAGTCTGACACGATTATGGATATGATTACTTCGTAAAATAAATTACGATTATAATTATTCCGTATATGTTTAGGAGTGTTCTCTATTACGTTAGCTGAAAGTTTAACGTGACATTATTTTCAGGTCTGTAGTACTATTTGAGCATATTAATTGAAGTAATACTTCCCTGGCGCTCTATTTTACTTACGAAACACGGAATAGATTTAAACTCAATACCAATAAAATTTTTAGAATCTGGATCTGGAGAATACGGTGGATGAAGAATTCGAAGCCCAATTTATGGATTTTTGACACTGTGCGTGGTCTTGGTGAAGCAGCACTTTCTTTTTCTTCAAATACGGACGTTTTTCTTCGATTTCCTACTTCAAACGGTCCAATAATGCTATGTAATAGTCGTTATCGATAGTCCTTCCTTTTTGAAGGTAGTCAATGAAAATTATTCAATGCGCATCCCAACATACAGACGCCATAACCTTGCCAGCCCACTGTTGCGTTTTCCCACGTTTTGGAGCAGGTTCATCGATTGCAGTCCACTCGGATGACTGTCAATTGGACTTCGGAATGAAACGATGGAGCCATGTTTCATCCATTGTCACATATCGATGGAAAAACTCGGGTTTATTACGCTTGATTATCTTCCAACACTGTTACGAATCATCAACATGTCGTTGTTTTTGGTGAAAAGTGAGCTAGCGCGGCACCCACTTTACACAGAGCTTTCTCATACCCAAATATTCGTGAGTGATATGATGTACAGTTGATTCAGTTGATATCTTTAGAGTTTCTACAATTTCATTCAGTATCAATTTATGGTCATTCAAAATCATTTTGTGGATTTTTTAATGTTTTCGTCGGTAACAAGCTTTTTTGGGCGTCCACTGAGTTCCCCGTCTTCGGTGCTCATTTCACCACGTCTAAACTTAGCATACCAATCCTTTATTTTCCTGGGGCAGTGTCCGGAAACTCGGCATCAAGCCAAGTTTTTGCTTCAACTGTATTTTTTCCCTTCAAAAAGCAATATTTTATCAACACGCGAAATTCCTTTTTATCCAATTTTTTACAATAACAAAAGTAAATAACAAAAGCCGTCAAATTTATACACGCATCTTTTGAGAGTTAAGGCTAACTGAAAAACTGTGGATGGATAATTATGGATTTAATTCTAGTATCGCCATCTATGTGTCAGGCCGGGGACTTTTCAATTAACCTCTTATTTCTATGTCAGTCTGCATAACCTCAAAATACTTTTCATTATTATAAAATTTCAATGAAACCACTTATTGTCATTAATCATTACAACAATCATTCTAATTGAGCTATCAATATCATTCTAACGTCGCCAAGTAATATTGTTACGTTTATGATTATGCTTGAATATACATGAATGATTTTATTGTGATCTGTATATAATTGCAGCTCTTGTCTTCTGAAAAACCTGCTCATATTCAAGTAAGCTGTCAAAATATCTCAGCATCTCGTTTTCACTCATAGTTATTATTTAATTTCAGTCCATTTAGTTTAGAGATCAGCATAGTGCTATATGGTCGATCTAACGAAGACGGAACAGTTTGCTCTAACGCAGGTGGATTATAAATAGCTTTGATAATTTTTATTACTTTGCTGACTCCATTTTATTAATCGACTAACTCGACTTATTAGTATCTTCCAACGAAGTAGTTGGAATTCTAATCTGCACACTTTTCTATCCAGCATCCAACAAGTAAGAGATTTTGGTCTATCGTCGAAACGTATATATAATCTGTTGAAAGTTATTTTGTACATACGTCATTTAAACTTGTGACATCAAAACATCACAATGTTACCGCATCAACTCTGAGTTTTAATTCAGTTTGGCTTTGATATGACTATATAAGATATGTGAAATCAAAACTAAGATTAGTAGAAGAATTGGGTATGCTCAAATGTTACAAATTGTTAAACTGTGTTTTTCAATCTAGTCTATTTGTGATTCCTCTTATTTGATACATAGTTTTTGTTTAAGTAGATATATACATTTCAGAATGACTCTGATCTATTGAATTTATTTGATGGTATTTTTATATACCGAATCAGAAAACTTCAATAAATCAATCATAATAATGCTGGTCAAGACATCATGAAAAAAAAAGAAAAAAGGACAGATATACATAACTAATAGAAAATATTTGGTCAACCGGCAAAGGAACTACTCCAGAGAGATCGTGAAGTAAACATGTCAAAGGAAAGAAAAATACGACAAGAACAACTGAATTAAGTACAATAGATATTTGATATCAAACTTTAAAATATTCTGTATCCCTAGTATGTAAAATAAATACATATTATAATTATTAATTAATTGACATTAAATGTCAATAAAAATGACTTATTTTCAATAAATGCGGAAGGTAATCCATTCAAACTTGGAAAAACAAAATAATATGCTGCGCGATTTAGAAGAGAAATGGTGAAAAATCCTTTAGATTTATGTTCATTAAAAAGCTGATTAAAGCAATTAATAATTAAACTCCTTTCAAATCTGTCCTGCACTAATTACACTCTTATTGATGTTCAAATAGTATGCTTTTGAGCTTTTCATATTTATATAACGTTATATCTATACAAGCATACACAGAAATGAACTCTAAGTGCAAAAATATATTTAAAAAAATTATTTTTAACTTAAGTTGCATTATTTATTTATAACTATTGCATATTTATTTAATATTTGAACCTATTGATTCATAATTTCATGCACTTAAAAAAATCGGATCAAAATGTTCCATTGAGTTTTGAGAAATGCAACGCTAAAAATCTAATCTAAGATAACGCAAAATTTATAAATATTTAGACAATTAATATTAGAATATCCAAGATAAAATAAAATGTTTGTAATGGCTTTAAATAAATTCTAATGAAGAGCTTTGGATCAAAATAATATCAATTTATATTTACACGACATAACAAGATGTGAATTCTTATAAAATACATCTAATCTTATCAATACACCATAAATTTCCATTGTCGAACTATAGGATGTCACAGCTAATAGTATAAGCCTATTAACTATGCATATACCGATCGTGTTAATTTTTTTAAAATATTGTCCGCTGAAAGAAATCACCAATAACGAATATAGTAAAAATAATATAACATTTTTCTAAATAATATTTTAAAATAAATTGTTAGCATATTAAATAGTTCTGGAGATAGTAATCGATTTTGATGAAAATCGCCATATATATTTTTATCAGATTCCTTGGAAGGGCCTGCTAGATCTATATTAATATTATTAATTATATGCAACATTGGATATTATATTGGCTCAGTACACGAATATATCATAAAATATTTTTAAGTCAGTGCCAAGCCCAAACAATACAGAAATAATATTATAATTTTGTAACATATACAAAAATTTAAATTACCAACAAAACAAGTCTAAATTAATGTTTGGGTTCGGCAATGACTTCAAACTGTTTGGTTGGTAGTAGTTACAATAATATTGTAATTACATAAATAGATTTAGGTAGGTATTAATCTTAATTGTGTGTATATAACAGAATAAGAAATACGTGTGGTAGATAAGTTAAATAAGCTTTTTGTTTATATTTATTTAGTTATTACAACAATTATTATGTACATATCTTACTCTAAAATGATTTTTTTACTTGATATTCTTGTTGGTAAAAGGGAGACGAATATAACAAAACAAATATACATATATATCAAAAAAATTTCTAAACATTAGTTGGTACTATTTAAAACGGATCTCGTCCGATGTTCAATATTCTTTCTCATACAGTATTGGTTGTTCCCAATATTTACAGCCAGAATCTAACAAATAACTGTATGGTACCACCCCATATATTTTGAGCAATAAATAACCTGTATATAAATATATAAATAGCATAATTACATAAGATATACTAAATTAGGACTATTAAAGATTTGGATATAAAGCGGAAAACATTTTAAGATAATATTTCTCGTTGGCAAACCGAAAAACGGGATAATTGTTCCCTTCCTTCTCCAATACAAATTAACCGCTTTCAGAAAAAAAAGAAAATTACAATATTTAAATATGCAAATTGTCCAAGTTAAGATTTACCTCTTAATTAGCGCGGAGAAAGGTTTGCTTATTTAATAGAATAAGACTTGGTACCCTTAAAAATTCCTTAAGTATCCGGCAATCGGGGGATCGGCTAAAACACCCCGCGGGAGCTTTCCTTCGCGTTCCGAGGAAAATTTAAAGTTTTACAAATAATTTTCAGTTTTAATTGGGTGGAGTTAATGAGTACGGTATCGGAAGAGTTATTGGGAAAACTTTCTCGGAGAAGTAATATTAGACGTCTTTGCTAAAAGAAAATCCACCGGATTTAATACAAATCTTCCTGTTCATTTAACGATGAGATTAATTGAAACTTGAAATATAATAACAAATTTTTTGTAATTTTTTGTAAAAACTAGTAATATCCATATTTTATTGTACATTATCACGCCTAAAAATAGTTATTATAAAAAGATTTATTTCATATACTATTACTTCATCAAGATCAATAAGTAAGTCTGACAGATATCACCAATAGGCTAATATGATTTCTAGATAGTTCCTTTCAGGTAAATTAACCATATTGACTGATACGTTAAGGTTTAAGGCAATTCTTCTAGAAAACAATTTAGAAAGTCCACAAAACAGTTTCAAAAATCAGATCATAAGTTCTTTATAGGTGAGACAAACATATACCATTTTACACGTCTGTTCCGACAAAGATTAAAAAAAAAGTTACTCAGAGAGATGGTGTCAATTTAAATTATGTAACTGTTCAAATACAAAGTTCTAAATTACGTTATTAGCATACCTATGTTTAAGAATCCTTCCTGTAAATAATAACAGGAGGGACAAAACTTTTGGATAAAACTTATGGATAAATATACGCCACAGGAATGCACTGAAATAGTGATAATATTTAAATAGTATAATGGTTTCATTATTGCCACTCAACGGGAATTACGTTGAGAGTGGGGGTGGGAGTTAAGCCGATATAATTTTTTAATCATAACGAAAAAAAAACATAAACATTTAATCATCAAACAAACTTTTTATAAAAACTAAACTTACTTATCCTTTTCTCTGAGAAAAGATATAGGCAATCAAAATAGTAACGGAACTTTTGTCACACGTTGAACTACTACTATACATCACCAATTCCGACTGAAAGAACTAAAGACTAAAAAATATTCCGGTACTACTCAGTGAAAAATAGCATTAGATGAAGACAATGATCATTATGATATAGATCTCATCATTCAAATATAAAAAAAATATATAAATCCTATAATAATCTACACATTCTGATAATTTTATGAATAAAATATTTCAATTCTTAATAAACTTTAACCATAATTTTATGTTATTATTGTAAGCATAAGGAATTAAATCACACAATATGATTTGGACATGTTTTGCGAATGAAAAACTAATCGAATTCATCATAAACCTCTATGGCTGAATCAACAGCTTCGAAAAAGACTTGGACTGGGAGTTGAGAAGTAGACACTCCTTTCAAGCGCTGGCTATGATTGATGGACTTAATGAACTCAACCTCTTATACTCCATTAAATTAGAAGTGAATCACGGTGCAAGATAATATGGACATAATGTACTATACAGTACCATGATACTAGTCTCAGCTGGAATAGAGCTTTGGCAAACATGCACAAAACAATTTATTATTTTATTGTTATTATTGCTAGGACTCCACAAAATAAACATACAGCCACTTTTTTCTCCAAGTAAAGATTATGTAAGTTATATTGGTATGTAATAATTATATAATATTATATATTGGTATATAAAATTATATATATAATATATTATATTGATAAAAATTAACTTTATTATGAATAAATAAAATCTGGGTCTTTTGGTTTCTAATTAACCTGCGTTTTTACCTTTCTCATCTTTCTGGCAAAATAAAGGTAGTACGTCATAGACATACTAGGTTTTCTATTGTTTCCTTCAAATACAGAAGGATCTACGTCTGTTGATTACTATAGATGGGACAGAGCTTTCCATTTAAGTGTTTCCATATATGATTTCACGGATTCACTCACACATGGCCCACTTTGACATGTTACGAAATCACTTAAACATAAAATATAATAATCATGCTATTAAAATTAAGACGACTATTAATAAATTTGCACTCATAAAAATAACGCCATTTACAATACTAACCTATTAAGTAAACTGGCCGTCAACTTAAAACGCAATTATGCTTGTTAAATGCTTGTAAATCCAGAATTAATGAACTAATTACCATGCACTGCACTCCAATGTATTTTATTTTATTGTACTAAATGTGAAATACTTCTGTGGTTTGGTTAGGTGTGTTGCAGACTCACTGCTGTGAAGTGATAAAACCACTTTATTATCTGTTTGTTTCGAGCCCTGGCCGATATGATCAAGGGCACACGTTTTATTAACATAAATGATAACAATGGAAACCGCAAATCTAGCAAAGTTGAAACCCTAATTACACGTTAAGGACTAATTAAAATTGTAACAACAAAATGTTAATAGCTTTTTAGATAAATATACAATGGTTTAAATTTACCTCATTTATGAAAGAATATATATGAAACTTTTCCTAGCGCCGAAAACTTGACTCTATGAAAATTATTACAAACCAAGGTATAAATGATTATACACTAAATTAGAGTATTAATTAAAATTTACTGTTTTTATAAAAGTAAGAATGGGATTCCACGATAAAATATGAATTGTCTAATAAAATGTCTTAAACAAACTTTATTTCAATCCTATTTTAGGTTAGTTGCGGCCTAAGAAATCCAGTTTTATTTATATAAGTGACATTTCAAATAAATATAGGCATTGACACTGAAGATTATGTTCTTCAATATTGCAATAATCTTTCACTGGAAGTTTTCCTGATATTAAATCCTACAGACATATTTTTCTCTGAATAATTACGTCGAGACAATTAACTAAAATAAAAGAGAATACAAGTTTGAATAGTATCTTAGTTTGAATTTACACAAAACACTATATATCATTACACATTCTTAAAAAAAAAAGGTTTTAACATTCCCTAGACAAAGCAGAACAAACTTAAGCACAAACTATCAAGCGTAACGTAAAGCTTATCCCAAAACTTGGCAAACCCACAGACTCTTCAGAATCCAACACGAGGATAAACATTCTGAATTCTAAGAAATACATTACAGAGTGCCGCAAGAAGTCTCCTCAGATCTCTGCTCTATGTTAGTGACATATCTAAACTGAAGGGACTTAAGATAGCTAGATTCGATAATACATTAACCCATAAGTCAATAACCCGAAAGCATCTATAAAGACTCTCTAGACAACTAACGCTAAAATAATAGACGGGTCAAATAATGGTGAATGAAATCTCTTTCTATATTTCTGATATAGCTAAACTATATCATAGTATAATATAGCATTTATAGTAGTACTAAATATGATATATATATATAAATTAAGATGGACTTAGCAATCCAACTAGTCAAAAAATCAAAATCAAAACAAAAAAAGAAACACGAATATGTATATCACGATACAAGAATACAGAGAAGCTGAGACTGAAGATATATCGAAAGAAAGATTGATGGAAGAACGCCAATCTAAATAAAGCAAGCAAACTATATTTCTTTTATTATCATGGATGAGGAATGTATCCACTATCGTTGCGATAAAAGAGTGGAGTACTCAAAAAAAATGCGAACTCTCTGTCAGGAAAGTCATGGTCAGAGTATTTCGCCATGTTACTGCAACCTTCTTGATGTAAAATTCCAATTGGATGATAGAATTCGCGAGAAGAGGCCTAGTTTGGATAAGAAAAAAATATGGTTTTCTGTATGACAGCATTGGTAAAACTGCCGGATATGGGTACGATTTGCTTAGCTGTCTACCTATTCTCAGCATTTAGTACCGCTGACTACCTTTTATTCCACAAAATTTAAGAAATTTATTTCAGTAAACTATCCAGGAAATCATTTAAGAGTGCCGTAGATAAATATTTTTACAACTCTTACTGTTACTTCTGGAAATATTACAGATATCAGTATTGATAACAGTGAACCATTGCTCACGAGAAATTGTATCAAATAATAAATAATACCCGTCAATGATATCTCTTAGAGATTTCAACATTAAAAATAAACAATACTTATAGTAACAAAATAGAGAAGCTCCTTAGCAATGAGTAAGTAAATTCAATTTTTTTTTAATAGTCAGATTTTTCATCATATTGAAGTAAAATAGAAGTAATTTTTTACGTATATTACTAAAAGATGTTAGATATTTCTCTTAGAATGAACATCAAGTGTTAAATGTTATTAATTATAACAATAATTGCACCAGTTTTAATCATTATAAGTAGAGAACAAGAAGTCTAAGACAAACTGTACCCACGGTTAATCTATAACGAGGCGGAAAATAATGTTTTAAAGTCTCAGGCTGTAGAAGTTGTACACCATTATTCGTAATTGGGCAATAACTAACATGGCATGAATGTGTCTACAGATGTTCAAGTGGATCGATGAATATAATTTCTACCTTTAGTCACCCTATTTCCTAAAGGGTTGTGTTTCTGCGTTGAAGTCGGTATTTGGCGCAAGTGTTTTGCTATATTGCTTTTGTTCTCCGGAGCATGGGTTCTTGATGCTATTTAGTAAATGGATTTTACAGTTGCCGTGGCAAGTAACGCATTGACAAAATAACTTTATATAAATCGATTATACACGAATGATTTCCTTGTTGGTAAATGAATAGAATTTTAATGCGCTGATATGTAAGTGTTCTTGAATGGAATTCATGAATAATAAATAGTAATATGCGACCTCTGAAATAGTACTTCAATAACCGTATTAGAAATTTGCATAATGAAATTTTTACAAGATATCGAATTTAATAAATGTTGAAATATATTATTAGATTAACTATGTTGTATAAAAGAAAATAAAAATACAAGAACACAACTCAAGTCATACTTTGTATATTAGTAGGTTGATATTCAGTTGAAATAAATATTCATCATATAATAAATAGAGAATATATTTTCTAATAAATTTGTTATAATTATTGCATTTTAAGTTTTATTGTAAATTTGTCAATAACTTTTCCATAATTAATCTTACTACTTATGCCATAATATATATCAAAATATCCTTGTAACATATAATTTCATTTATATTAAAAACCTGATTGTGGTTCATAGTTTAGTATAAACTAAATGTAACTATTTTTTATTGACATTAACATATTTCATATAACGTCACAATCAAACAAAATTAGTAAAAAAAACTGATGTAACATATACATTAAAGTCATCACGCGTTAACTTAAATTATGTGATATTATATTTTTCTATATATAATATATTTTACTACACTCATGTATCAAATAGTATTCATGATCTTCTCGTACTTATTCACTGCAAACCAGTATTCACTCACTTCAAAAAGCGACGTGCTATAACTATAAAGAGAGCAAAATAATTCTTCTATAACCATTATCAGGCACATCGAGCTTTTGAATTTACATGAAAAATTCACGATTTGAGAGATTTGGCAAAAATATTTTTGATTAAATGATTTGGTTACTAAAAAATCATTAAAAAATTTCAAGACCATTTAAATCAGCCAAGTGAAAGCAGAAATGATAAAGGCCGGTGAGCTCATATTATTCCAACTTCCAAATTTATATTATTTAGCAATTGGCGAGAGCACCGCCAGCATGACGTGGAATATATTTCAAATGCAGTTTGTAAAAATCTAAGTGTTTTAAACTCGGAGCGGATTTTATATTCTCATTTTACTAATTAAAACCTTCTAGTTAAAAAGGGACAGAATGTTGTCAGAATGCATCGGAATATGTAGCCAAATCGGTCTATCAAATCCGATTTGTGTTGGTACTGGTCGATCCTATTTTGAAATGTCTATAAAATTCTTCAAAGCATTAGTGATATTAATTAGAGTTTATAAACCGACTTTAACTTTTGGTTTATAACTTTTATAAACCAAAAGTCAAAGTTGATGCCGCAATATTAAATAAACATAAATTTTGATGACGTGCGTTGGCTGTTTTACTTGATAAACTATAATTCCAATATTACTATATATTATTGTATACACTGTCCTTACTTTCCACAAAAATTAATATGTATTAAAAACACTTCTGTTCAGGCATCTCCGTGAGTATGAGAAATAATCATACTTCATTTGAAATCTGAGAAAATGTAGTCTCTTCACTGTTTTTTCAACACAGTAATCGACACAATTATGCAAAAAGTAATTAAAAGGGATACATGACATTGTGACTACATGTGAGAATTTTCTTTCAAAATGATATGATTTCAGCAGTTGATAATAATTAGCGATAGCAATTTGCTTATTTTTTCTTGAATAGTCCCAAATACCATATATGGTCAAAAGCTTGTGAGATGTCCAGAAATACGGAAGGGCAGTATTTCAATTCTTCAAATGCCTTTTCAACAACCGTTGTTACTTTGCGCACTTGGTTCATTTTGAGTGGTGATTTCGAAATCCAAATTGGAAATCTAGTATTTTTATTTACAGTTTAATACGTATTAAGAGCAATTTATTAAATAATTCTGATAACGAAGTGAATACGACAGCGAAATAGTCCTGTAAGATTCTATTTGTTCTGTCGATTTGACAGGTTTTTTAAGAATTTGATTTGAGCCACCTTAAAACATTCCGGTACATGATTCAGTATCAAACAGACATTAAATATAATCATTATAATATGATACTTTACTTTATATGGCAGCTTATTCAATAACGCAGATGAAATATCATCAGTTCTAGGAGTCTTAGTAGGATTAAGTTTGTTATCAATTTCCGTGGTAAGTTCCACTGGAGAAATCAGATTTACATCAATTGTACTACGTCCCTACATCAGCTAAATGTTCTGCGAAAAACTCAACTTTCTCGTCATTGCGGTGAACCCATTTATTTTAACAAATTTTAATAGGTAGTCTAATAATTGGTCTTTTAAATCTTCGAGTTATTTCTATAGCGAATAATCTTTATATGCTTCGGGGCTTAATTTGCTTACATATTTTTCGAATCAGTTCTGTTTATATTCTTTAATATTTTGGTTTATCTGATTACTAATTCTATTAAACACTATTTTGATTTCAGCATTTCTGATTGTATGCTATACTCTTCTAGCTTTTTCTAATTTCAATGCAATAATTTACCTCATATTATGATTTTTCTTTTGATGCTTGAAATTATTCATTTTGGTTTTATTTGGTTTAATGTTCAAGATCGTCTAAACTTGCCTCAGTTAGTAAATGTATTAGTAAGATTAGGCTTCTTTTTTTTTTCAGGATAGTCTCGCCCAGTGTTAGCAATACTGGATTCTAACCAGATGTTCACTCAAGCTTTCAATTCTAATAAGATGCGATAACTAATTTACCGTCGAGAGACTAGATAAATCTAGATTCGCAGACTGCAATATTAGACATGTTGGCAAAAGTAAACAAATTCGTCATATATTTAGGTAGCAAAATCGACCTTTTGGATGTAAAATACAATGAGAAACTCAAAAATAGGATCAAGATTATGGAGGAGAAATAGGAGAATATCATTTTCTGGGACCCGGCACTCGCCCAGAGCGCTTATTATAAATTGATGATGATGACGATGTACTTGTATTGTTGTGTTATTTTTCTATACGACATAGCATTTAGATCAATCAATATATCAACAATCAAAAACGTTTTGATGTAGACCTTCATTAGCTATAGTAACAAATTCAAGAAAACCTAGTTCTATTATATGCAATTACAATATGAAAATCTAAAACCAACCTAAAGTAATACATTATAAAATTAATAAAACAAAATAAAAAAAATTACAAAATTTATGAAATATGATGTAAACATGTTTACATATCCCTATAAAAATTAAACAATACGTATCAACAAAATACTTCAAAATAGATATAGTAATGTAAATATATGGGTATGGAATTAAATATGTTCGTACTTCGTGGATTTAATATAATATACATTTGTGTCTGTTAATTTAAATATATTAGTTATGTAATGATGCAGAATTCAATAATATGTGTATTAAATATTATTCTATTAGATATATTTTATGAAAATAAAACTATTTATTTTATTTTCATTTTACAACCAAACATCGATCAGTAACTGTAAATACAGATATAGTTCCTAACAGTACATTTCATTCTAAAATAATCCTTCCATATAAGGCACAATTTTAATTGAAGCTCAAACTTAAATTATATTACATTAA
Organism: Rhynchophorus ferrugineus; assembly: GCF_030347505.1. Taxonomy (NCBI): domain Eukaryota; kingdom Metazoa; phylum Arthropoda; class Insecta; order Coleoptera; family Curculionidae; genus Rhynchophorus; species Rhynchophorus ferrugineus. Next base: position 53,738,799 of record NW_027472580.1, read on the forward strand.
TTCCGTATTTACATTCCTCAATAAGCCAAATCGAATAAAAGGTGCATTATTTAATTTTCACAGGGAGATTACATAGACTGATAACAAGTAAAATATTATATCCTGTTTTACAATAAGACACACTTGGACATTCTTAAGATACTGAATCGGTCAAGCTATTATAAATTATAGTTTGAATAAGTAATATCCTTCCTTTCGTATTATATTCAAAAAATAACTCTATAATTAATAATTAAATAATGTTTTTATCATGTTATTTCTGTTATAGTTTACTTATAATTACCTATATTATAATTTTATCTTGGGACACTAAAAATCATAATAACTTTTTTTCCTAAAACTTCACAATCTTAAATCAATTGAGTAGGTTTAATAAGTTGAATGAATTTTTGAAGCTTTTATTTTATTTTTAGCTTTTTTTTTGAAGCAGAAATACATATTTTGCTATGTTATTTTTTTAACTATCTAGGATTTGGAAATATCTATGATTTTTTTTTCAAAATTCACAATTTGATTATTTATTTGCCATTTTTGTTAAAAATTTCTCTCAAAGCTACGAAGTTGGCAGACACCTTCGCCAGGGTGTTTGACAAAGTGCGCCACGATCTTCAAGGCATTAAATCTTTGCATACTCAGTGATCTTGTAAAGCTGGTACATTCGTACTTGGAAACTCGGTCATTTTAAGTCAGAGTTGATTAGACTTTTTCGGTCGAAAGGCTCATTTAGTCTGGAGTCTGGATCTACACATTATTCCCCTCTTCCTATTTAGTATCTACATAGTTTAAATCCATAAAATAGTGAAATACTGTACTATCCAAAAACTATACTTGTGGTTTATAAGTGTTTTTTTTTTATTATATAACATGTTAATTAAAAAGTTCCTGGCCTACCATAGTAAAACAATTTTTTTTGGCAATATTAGTTTTTTATTCAACATAATTCCCTTCAAGGGTGATACACTGATTATAGAGACTCTCCAAGTTTTCGGTACCATTTTTCTAGTACAATTTGTCCTTTGCTTCAAAATAAGCCTCAGTTTCGGCGATCACCTCTTCATTCGACGAAAATTGCTCCTTGTTTTCGAACATTCTTTTGAGGTCTGAGAACAGGAAATAATCGCTGGAGGTCAGATCTGGAGAATACGGTGGACGAGGAAGCAATTCGAAACCCAATTTATGGATTTGTGCCATCGTTTTCATTGATTTGTGACACGGTGCATTGTCTTGGTGAAGTCACGGTGCACTTTCTTTTTCTTCAAATGCGGCCGTTTTCGACGATTTCGTCGTTCAAATGGTTCAATAACGCTATATAATAGTCACTGTCAATGGTCCTTCCCTTTTCAAGGTAGTCAATGAAAATTATTTCATGTGCATCCCAAAATACAGACGCCATAACCTTGCCAGCCGACTGTTTCGTTTTCCCAGGCTTTGGAGCGGGTTCACCGTGTGCAGTCCACTCAGATGACTGTCGATTGGACTTCAGAGCGAAATGATATAGCCATGTGTCATCCATTGTCACATATCGATGCAAAAATGTGGGTTTATTACGCTTGATTATTTTCAAACACTACTCCGATTCACCAATCACCTCGTCGTTGTTTTTAGTCAAAAGTGAGCTCGCGCGGCACCCACTTTGCACAGAGCTTTCTCATACCCAAATGTTTGTGAATGATATGATGTACACGTTCATTTCATATCTTTAGAGTGTCTGCTATTTCTTTCAATTTCAATTTACGGTCATTCAAAATCATTTGAGGATTTTTTAAATGTCTTCGTCGGTAACAACCTCTTTTGGGCGTCCTCTGCGTTCACCGTCTTCGGTGCTCATTTCACCACGTGTAAACTAAGCAAACTAATCCTTGAATCAATCATCAATCCTTGATGGTTGATTTTCCTGGGGCAGTGTTCGCTTTTTCCCTTCAAAAAGCAATATTTTATCAACAGGCAAAATTCCTTTTTGTCCATTTTTTTCACGATAACAAAAGTTGCTTTACTCAAAATGTTATAGTTCACAAACTAATGAGCCGCCAGCTGTCAAATTTATACAAGCATCTTTTCAGGGTTGGGGCTAACTAAAAAACACATGGGTTTAATTCTAATAGCGCTATCTATGTGTCTTTCCAGTGATTTTTCAATTGGCCTGTTATTTCAATTTTTTTTGTTTAACTTCAGTTATGCTTGAAGACCGCGAATTTGAGGATTGTGCATAAAACATGTCACATTTTGTTCCAAATTTTGACGAACAAAAATAATCAATGTATTTACTATACAAATTACGTTTTAGCGAAAATATATTGTAGTAATACGTTGTAAGAAAGCAGTTACTACAAATTGAAAGTAAACAATTTTTATTAAATACAACTATTTTGTGCTTCAATTACAATAGAAAATCTATGAATAAATGAGAGGTACAAATCCTGAGCCCGTAGAAAATCATCTATTCATTTGCATTTCAGTTTCTATTTAATTCTAAGGCAAGACTAGAACTAAATTCTATTCAGAAATATATGTAGCCCGAACAAAAACATAGTTCGGATAAATAAAAGATCTTTATAACTATACACTGATCTGTTTTTTTTCTGTTCATACATATATTGAAACGCTGCTACCCGTCTTCTCGGTAGAGGTTTGTTCAAACGGGGGATTCAATACGCACAAGGATTACCATCGGCAGTTCGAAGAAAAGCGGGCAGGAAACAGGACCCAAAGGGTCCACCTCTATTCATCGTGCACAATGAGCTGGTTGAGGCTTTGTTCTGAGACCACCTGGACCCGCTTCAGGCCGGCTGAACTCTAACGTACGCATTATTTGAGATGCGCAATTATTTACACTGATTTTACTACTGGGATGTTAGGAACGCTATAGCCCTTGTATAGTTTATTCCGACTAAAATTGAGATTTAGTTGATTTCACTTTATTTTACTACTTAAAATATTTATTTAGCCTTGTAAAATTATATAATAACTATTCCTCTTTTGAGTTAAATGTATCAGAACAATATTATTTTAAGATAATGGAATTCCAACCAAAAAATCATAAAAATCGAAAAACAGTATTGTAAAATAATATATAAAGGCATAGAGCATAAAATATTTACTTTAGAAAATGTTGGCTGTTCTTTATCAGTAAATAATAATACTTCAAATAACTTCTCAAACATTGTTAACTAGAAAAACTATTTTTTATCTATTCAATGTGGAAATGCCCGTGTTATTGTTATGTTTTCATTTAATCCACCTATCTAATATTTAAAGAAATATTAATCTTCCGTGTGAGGTGGCTTCTTGTTATATAAATGAATTTATAAACGATAAGAAACCAGACGATTTATTTCGTAAGTATACAAAATAGAGTTAATGACCAAATATATCACTAAGTGCAAATATCGAGAAAGGTTTCACAAATTCGGATTTTTTTTTTAAATATTAATTGAAGCTAAAGAAAGATTGGAATAACTCCATGGCAAAATCTTAAAAAACATTTTTCTTTTACCGATTCCAAATATTATAAATACAACCTTAAGATTATTTTTTCATTAATTACATCTTGCATTAGATATGCTGAATAGAATTTTAATTTAGAACTTAATTTATTACTACTGTTCTGTTGTACTTGTACACACAAGCAAGGCGAGTACGGGATTGATACATCAAAATTATTAAAAATTAAAATAAATCTAATCTACTTAAGCTAAAACTAAGAATACACTTATACACTAAACTAGTTCGTAGGGTTTGGTTTGCTTCATTCTTCTGATTTCCTGCGTGTTGTCCAGTAGCTGTATTGCTTCCAAGTTACTATGATTTAGCAACCTTATTTCATGTTTTAAGGCAAAATCTTGGATCACTTTGTATATGAATTTGATTCCAAAGTCATAGTGCAGTTCTTCGTTGGTTACATAGCAATGTTAAGATTAATATAAACTACTTGAATGTATCTGAATATTTTACACTTTCACTTGGGACAAGCCATCAATTTTAGTAACGACTATCTGAGATAGGTTAATCGAATAATCGATTTTTGAGGTTGTAACTGACAACAGACAACCTAAAACCAATTTTCAACCTATTAACTTAGGTGCCATTCATTTACTACGTAATTCGATTTGAACAACTTTTTGATTTTCTTCCCCCTATCTAAGAAAATATACAAATAGGCCTATCTGGATATATATAAAGGATGTAAAATATACGTATGGTTTGTCTTAATTTGTATTTTTTTAAGAAACAGTTTTTAGTTTTAAAACACCCCCCGCCCCTTTATTTGAAGAAAATTAGACATAAGCCATACGAAAACTCAATTTTTATCCACTCTGTAATACACTGAAATACATTAATGAAGTAATTGCGATTATATCAAACAAACAGTAAAGTGAAATTAGTGCCAATACTCACCAAATACTTGCTGAAACTGAAACCCAAGGATGTCACTGTACACACAAGCTAATAACCAGTAATTAACCAGAATTGATAAATTCATGAGATTACCTCATTCCAATAGCTTTTAACAGAACATCCGGCCAGCATATTATTATTTAGATTATTATTTTATATAATAATTATTATTTATTATTATTATTAATAGATACTATTTAAAAGGCAGCATTAGTTAACTGAAAAAAACTTAAATTTAGCCATTAAATATAGCTACATTAGAATAATTATTAAGAATATTTATTTAAATATATCAATATGAGTTATTAATACATTTATAATATATACCAATATAAGATATATATTTGTTTTATTTAGTATTATTATTAAGTAATAAACAATAAAAAAAATTCATCCTTTTTCATACGGAATAAACTATAGACGACCTTGAACTACCGAATTCAAAACTGACTTCTCCCCGCTACATATTGCAAAAGAGCTTCCAGTTTGCTAGGGCCCGAAATCTAACCTCGTGTACCTTACGAAATCATTGAAAGCAGACACCTGAGGAGCCATTGTTAAGTAAATTAGGACTATTCAGCAATGAAATACGGGGTATCTTAAGGGACATAAAAAGGTAGTTACCTGTAAATCTTCGTTGAACGTTCGCCAAACGCTTCCTACATGAAGAGTGCCGCTTCGTCGTTCGTTAAAACGACGATAAAAATACCGGAATAACGTACTAAGTTGTTTAATGGATTTTAATTTGATGGAAACGTCTCGACGGTTAGATGAAAATTATTCCCGCGAAATGATCGGGATCATTTCCTTTCATTGCCTCTTAAAGGTGTATTTTATTATTTTAAGTGAGATGTATAAAACGAACTGAATGTTTTGTTTTCGCGTTAACGGCATGGTTAACTAATGAGAATTGCTCATTAGAGATACAATAAAACGGTAAATTATTGGGTAGTAAATTACCTTTTTATATACCTTTAAATTGTTATAGATTTTTGCGGTTATTGGATTGTTTATATATTTTTGAAATAACTACATATAATGGAGTAATTAGGTTAACAGGCCAGCCACGTAGTAATGCAGTTCCGATGTACTGAAAGAGACCGGGCCGTAATAAGGATAAAAATAAAAATTGAACATGAAAGAAGAAGAGTATCCTACGGTGACAGATATAGTAATAATTTTATTACAGATAAATAAACAAATCAATAATATGATCTCACAAGTGAGAAAATACAAACACGAAACGGAGAAGATGAAGAAAGTAATACTAGTAAAACTGGAAGTAAAACAAAAGATAGGAAATATAGAATCTCTATGAAAGAAAATATTTGAACAAAATATTTTTTTAACTAAATTTTATGAGATATACTTAGTGCAATATTATATTTATAAATTTAATGTATTACTATTGCTCGGTTGTAATTGAATCATTAGACAAGACAAGACAAGTGTTGTAATTAAAATTAGATCAGATTACTCAAGCTAAAGTTAAATTTAAACACTTCTTGAAGCGATAAAAAAAGTATAATATGCTAACCAAAGTAAAATAGGTGCATTCCATGGAAACAAAAGTTATTATATTATTATATTTATTATTTAATATTTGAAATGTATATTAAACTTTTCTTAATCTAATTTAAAATTTTATTTTATACATATTAGAGAGAAGTAAAAATCCATTTTGGCTATTTAAAATTAAATTTTCTTAAAAAACCCTTCTGATTTCCCAATTTTTTTAAGTACTGAATGAAAACCTAAAATGTGTTTCCATCAGTTTAAATTTCATCAAACCATAACTAAAGGTGTAAACTAAGGTGTAAATAACACATCGCTCACTAAATAATTGTTCCTTAAGAAATTAACTTTGTCTTCGGGAATATTATAAACGAGACAGTTAAAAAGGCAGTTATTAGTGGTGTTTATATATACACACTTTTTCGCAAAAAAAAGGTTAAATATAACATTTTATAGCTTTGTTGCGCCACTATAGATGGAGTTCATTAAAAACTTCTGTTTTTCTACGAGGGTCACTATTTATATTTCTGGAATAGGAAAAAAACAAATAGTTAAGCTATGAATAGATTTTTATTGTTTTTCAATGTATTCGCCACGATGATCGATACATTTTTGCATACGCTATACGGCAATTTTCAAAGCATTTATTCCATACCGATTGAGGTATCTTCAAAACGTGATTTTTGAACGCTTCAGAAGCCTCTTCGGGCGATGAAAATCGTTGACCACGCAGTTTATTATTCATGAATGGGAACGAAAAGAAGTCATTGGGTGCCAAATCAGGGCTGTACGGCAGATGACCCATCAATTCGATGTTTTGAGTGCTCAAATAGCCTCTTGTTTGAGATCTCGCATTGTCATGATGAAGAACAATTCAGCGTCTCTTGTTTGTTTTCCTTATTTAACCGAAGGCTTCTGACAAATAAATGGTTACATAAATACAATGGAATACGACCAGTTTTTCCGAAGAAACAGGCCACCATTTTCAATAAAGTGCTTCTTGCGTGAACAACTTTTATTGGATTTGGTTCATCTTGGAACACCCATACAGTCGACTGCTACTTACTTTCGGGCTCAAACGAAATACATCCGTGATTCATCACCTGTTACGATTTTATAAACGTCTTTCGAAGCATCGCGATTGAATTTCTTAAGCATTTCTTTGCACCAATCGACACGAGCCCTTTTTTGAGCGTTTGTCAAATTGTGTGGGATCCAACGCGAACATAACTTTCGCACAGCTAAGTGTTCATGTAAAATCGCATATATGCTGGTCGAACTAATGCTTAGGGATGCCTCTATCTCATAATAGGTGATATGACGATCGTGCTTAATCATTTCGCATTCAGCATCGATGTTTTCTGGTACAATTGTTGCTAACATGTGATATTCAAAAGGGACTAAACAGTATTTTGTTTTTATCAATTTCATTAGTATTGTCCCATATAGAAGACTTTGATTCTAATAATTCAATTAGTGTTACAATATCAAATTTAAAGCTAGACATTTTGCTCTTTTAACCTTAAAATATTTCTGTACACAATAAAAATCGGCGCCGACACGAGAGGACCGATTGCTTCCCGCCGACATGCCGTTGCCGGCATCGACACTATCGGCGAGTGTGAAAGGGTTCCATTTGTTTAAGTGTGATTACGGGTCCACCTATATCGGTGTCGTGTCGGTGCTGTGTCGGTGTTGGCAGATGTGAAAATGCCCAATATCGAAGACTAAAGGATAGTGATCGCGTACTCATATGACATTTACATATGACGAATTTGTGCAGGATAATTAGGCAATGAAATTAAGAAACCAATATTTTAAGCGACAATCGAGCAAATAATGCCTGTTTTATTAATTATGTATTTCTGTCGCTGCCCTTCAGTAGCTCTTCGCACCCAATTACATTTTCATAAAACTTCTTTATGACAGTTATTAAGTTATAATTTCTGACTCACGCAACTGGCAACATCTTACTTTAGTAACAGAAAAAAATTGACTTCGCGGAGATTTAATCGGTGCATATTCATAGACTCCCTCTAGACATATGCACACTTTTAAAACCATAGAGGGTAGAGGTTTCAATAAACTTCAATACAGCCCTTATTTGAATTGTATAGACTGACAAAGTGTGGCAAAGCAAGAATTAATAATATTTATATTTTTTTATATAACGCAAACTATATATCACATTTATTTTCTTTCTAACTTGCAAAGGAAAAATAAACTGTGCAAAAATGAATTACTAAGATAGAAAGCTAGAAGAAAAATCAATTTCAAATTTCTTATTAAATTATTTTTAATATATGCAATAATATACAAGAATTACTCGTTTACTACTATGAGATAAAAATATATTTTTCCTGATATTTTTATGCTAACTAGTTTCTTTTGAAGTAATTTTGGCAAGTAAATAATATTAACATATTAATTGGCATAGATAAAACCGGTTTATCAAGATAGCTTTTTAATTATACTTGACCGTATTTTATAGTGTGATACTTTCATCTTCCTTGTTTTGTTATTATTAAGTCATATTTCATTAGATCGTTAACTTGTTTCTAAAAGAACTAATTTTAACCGCCCACAGTATTAGAAAGGTATTTGCTATATATGTTACAACATTTCTGCATAAATAATAAAACAGAAAGAAGTGAAATTAAAATATTATATACTGATCTAGTTTTCGAATATAAAAAGTTGTTGATATTAGAAACAACTAATTAATAACTAAAATATTTCATGCAAAGCATATTGATATTCCAATGTTCAAAGTGTAACAGATGTTTTTGCAGTTTTAAGAAAAATAGTATTCAATGCTTCTAAATCCGAATATTCTTTGACTTTCCAAAACTACGATACTCCCAAATAACTGTTATATAAAACCTAAAAAGTGTCTTCTTAAGCTTTACTATTCCTAAATATATTATTGATCGAACTTTAGTTTTCCGTAACGAAATTTTGGTTTGGTTTTAAAATGATATTGTTTGAAGTGTTCCAATGACGAAAACTAATTCTTACTTTGATTAATAAACTTAAAACAACTATAATACAATTATAACTATTATGTGCAATATAGGTTATGTGTATTATAACTATAATACACATAACCTATATTGAAGCTAATAGGTTTTTCAATCCACTATTAGTTTGGTGTTAGGTTTATTAAGATCATAATTTTTTGATTGATTATGAATCAATCCATCAATTTAGACATATTTAGTCGGAGTTCTATATATGAAATCGTGTTAGACAGTATGAGTAACAATTTAGGGAAATAATATAATAATATAATTAATAATAAAATAGTTAAATAGGTTTCTTTCCATTTGAGATCCGCTAACCAGTTCAGCACCAATTCAGTAAAAATTCAATGTGTCTTTAAAAAAAGGAGTTATAAAAAGCATTTTTTTTCACAGGTTATCAACAAGATAAACAATAAAAAATATTTAAAAAAATAAAAGTCTACTAGTATAAATACTAGTCGTTGCTGACTGACTTACAAGTGGTCTATACAGTAAATTAAAACTACTTATCTAGGAAGACTCATTGATTCTTGTCTCTAATAAAATAAAATAAAACAAAATAAAAGTTAGTACCATTTTTCCATATTTTTAGCATTTAATAAACTTCACTAAATAAATACACAAGATCACATAACTTTGTTCTCTTCAGTCTACGCGCACTTCGGTTTTAACATAGGATTGAAGCCTTTTGTCATATCTTGTTGGGAATCTCTTAATTTTCTCTATCCAAACAATCGACAATCGGTATCCACAATACCTCTCAGAACTTTATTCTTAAATATTTGTATTACGTTGATATTACATGTCCATAAATTAATTACGCAGGCACATGTAGGTTTTAGCATTTGTTTGCAACAACTTCTTTACATTTTTTGTATTCATAATAAAAAACATGATTCATTCTTTTTTCTCTTTGATATATTAGCAAAAATGATAACAGTTATTTAATATAAATTAGTGGGAATTGTTGCAAAACACTTCCTTTTTGTACACTTGTTTTTCAGTAAAATACTGAGTGGAAAGCCATTGAATATAGCCATAAAAGTATATTTAAATTATTGTTCAAATTCCCATTATCTAAGTTCCAAGCTAATTGTAATTTAAAAAATTTCTTGCAGTGTTATAAACATCATATGTATTTCAGTTGTATATTTATGATTTCTGGTGCAATATCTACTCAAATGTAACTAATTAAAACAGGAATTGCTATTTACATTTCTATCCTAATAATAAAAATGCAAATACTGATAATCGAAACTGAATTTTTAGTTTTTCAAAACATTCTCCGTGATATCAATTCTCTCTTCCATGCATTGGAACAAATTTGCGTAGCCCTTACTCCACTTCAGTTGAATTAACTCACCAAAATTGCATATTGAACCAATCGCTTTTTCGGATCTCGAAAATACTTGAGCATCAAATTTGTGATGTACCAAATAAGAAATAGTAATTGAGTTATACAGTATGGTAGATAAACCAACGATATGCTATTTTAGCTGGTTAAAAATACAATTTTAGTGTTTGCATTGTTCTACTTTAACTTTGTTATAATTTTTCTAAAGAACCAGCTGTAAAAGGACCAGAGCGTGCGTGTTAATTGGATAGAACTACTCATGCACATTCATTCTAAAAACTAGCTAGACAGATTTCATAGCCACTCGTTGTTCTATACAAGAGTTGTGGTTAGAAAGTAATATTTAGGTTAATTTTATTGTTACTAAAGTTTTATAAGGTCAATTGATGACCTGAAATTAAAGACACTGGTTTACTAGTTTATTCTAAAGCCTACTTAGACTTCTTGAACGAACAACTACACAGTGGCCTCGAAATCAAATTGGATTTTCGTGCTAATATATGAAATAAGATTAATAAATCACAGCAGCGTCGAACTCCTGCACTCATCTGGCTTGTGCTTTAATGGTAACAACAGAGCAATAATAATAAAGTAATTTTATAAATTTAGAATAAATAAAAATATTTTTCTATAAAACTCATGTAAATTTAAATATTGATTCGCAATTTATTAAGCTATAACTTACAACAAAATTAAAAGAAATCTAGAGAGAACCGTTTTTAGTAAAAATATTTTCATAGCAATTTTCAAATGTTAAAATAATAAAAACAAAAATTTATTAATCAAATTTTTGTATAAGAGTATAAATACATTGTGAGATATAATAAAAGGCGTTGAGTACGAAATCAAAATATCAACAAACGCTATGTCTAAACTTATAAATATTAAATCTATAAAACAGGCTCGAATAAACATCCATATATATAAAGCTCTACGCGAGATTGAAATCTGTTTTAAAACAAATACGTATTTTATTGACATGTCGAACGAAATGAGTTAGATCGAAAACGAATACGTTTGATTTATTATTAACTTTAATAACATTATGATTTTCGGTCGGATTTAAATGAAATAATAAATCCAGAATTTCAATCGATAATATTTTATTAATAACATGCTGCCGTAAAATAATTTTAGCTTTCGTGTATATTGATACAAAACATAAAATGCTTATTGTTCAACAAATAATATAAAGATAAACACAATATTTTTTTGGAATGGTCATATTAATTGTGAAAAGACATTTAATTAAAATATTTTAATACTTCATTAAAATAATAAATTTCATTAATAAAAGACATATATCATTAAGTAATTAAATTCTAATATAAATCAGTTATAAAAATTAAATAAATAATTACTTATTTTCCTATATCTTATTTTAATTTTTAATTTGAAACTATTAAGTTTTGGTTGTGCTACCATCTGTTAGAGCTTCGCTATACAATTCAGTCGTAGTGAAGAATTCTTTTCATATTTCAATAAAATTCGATTTTGCTCTAATTCTATTATAAATTTTGTTTTTAAATGCTACTTAAAATTGTTAATATAAAATAATTCATTTCTAAGATATTAAATTCAATTTAAAATTAATCGCCTTAAATTAAATATCAAAAAAAACTTAGAAAGATTATTAAGAAATGGCGAAGGTTTTTTTAAATATTTGTTTCTGTTAATGTTTCCCCAAAAATAAAAATATAGATAATCATGATATAGAGGCAAAAAATAAATAATATACAATACAAAATTAACATGATTTATATTATTGTATTATGAACAGGTATTTCTAGAACTACTAAGAACCATTTTTAATAATATGAGTTATAATAAAAATATATTTTGAAAAAATGATGAAGGCAATAACTTTTTTGAACCAAATTGTTTAATTATTTTAAGATCATATGAACTATGAATATAAGAAAAAGGAATAAAAAACCGTACATGTTGCTTTATAATTAAACAGAGAATATTATATGGTGAGATTGCTTTGTTAGAAGAATGTAGTATTTGAGTTTTCATATAACAGAATTCGTATCTGCTATGTATATTAATCGTGGACTAATACATAGCGTAATAGATATGACGTAGAAGATTCTTGTTAAAGACGATGCCAAAGGTGTGTACGTATAGTTTATCCAAAGTTGCTGTGAACATACGCCATCAAAATGTTTGTGTTGACTGCAATTTGTAACTTAATTTTAGAAACAGACAATATTTTCCTTCTCATATTATTCTAGTTAAAAAGAGACACAATGCTGTCTGATAAGTGCGAACATGTAACCGAACCAGCCTTTCAAAGTCGTCCGGTTGTCAAACGTATGCAAAACTCTTGAAAACAATAGTAATAAGATGTTATAACTCTAACCTATAAACTGTTGTGGCTGTATAAATAACCGTAATTTCTAGGTGCACTATGATGTTAATGGGTATCTAGATGTATAACTTTTTTTATATATAATATAACTAGTTTTTCAAAAGTTCTTGAACAAATGATAAGTATGTGATTCTTGTTAGTGAATCCTGGCTCTGTTGTAGTGGTGGTTATATTGAGGTAAATATTTATTTGCATAAGACTTTGCAACGTTGCCAATTCTTGTAAAGTATACGTATATTAGTGGAACCTATGTATTATAGAATAATCTTGAATTTAGAAATTAAACTAATTTTTTCATTAAAACGCAAACAAACGTATTTCATTTTAACATAATTTTGAAACGAAAAACTAGAAAATCAAGCAATATGTAATTATAAATAAACTTATAAATATCACAATAACAAACCATATAACTAAAAGTTATAGTTCTTCTAAAATGTTCGTATATTTAAAGAGTATACTATATATTCTCCAATTCACAAATTAACATAAAATGTTCCTTCAAATTCAAGTTCAAGTTTATTGGTACAATGTTCATCTTCTATAATATATGTAATATGAAAAACCTTTTATAAACATAAAACGATATGTAAGATAACAAATATTTGTAATATATAAAAACGTAAGCATTCGTTTAACTTTATAATTACTTCATTTAACTAACTAATTACTACGGTTAAAATATAATGAATTTGGTACAGCACTGAATCTAATGTCGAAAATTAAAATAAAAATTGAATAGATACGCACCTAGCTGAAATATCCTCATAACATAAGCCTTTTCAGAATAATGTTACAAAAGCTTTCTTGACAATATTTATTTGACGATTTATCCATTACTGCCTATTATTTATAGTCAAAATATGAATTATACGAGAACAAATAAACTATAAACAACATATTTTTTAACCTTATAAAACAGACCCCAAACCAGTGCCACTGGCAAAGAAAAATGGCCGCTGTACTTCGTTGGATTCTACATCTCATTTTCTTGTAAATGGCAATGTTGTAAAATCTGGCAGAAACTACTGAAGTTTACCGAATGCCGTTTTTTTAGTTTACTACGTATTCGATGATCTCACTTTATACCAATTAATATTGTTAACCAACTTGATATTAAACAACAAAATAATTGGGAATTTTAAAAATGGTAAATGTAGATTTTATATTTTATATGATCAAATAGAAATTACACCTCATTGTCATAATTACTAATATTATTTAATTGCTATATGTAATATGAAAAGTTTTCATTGATGGCATTAATAACTAAATCTGAAGTTGCATTTCATTGTATTTTACTCCCAACGCTCACAATAATACGCTCTAGAAACGAAAAAAGGCTATCAAGATAATAAAACCCTGCTCTAGGACACTTTATACCCCTGCGAGTAACATGAACTAAATACACAACGGCCCTAAATTCAATTTTGTCACATCCTTTCCTGCAGCGGTAAAGCTGCCCAAGAAAAAATAAACGCAGCAAATGTTTTTATTGCATCCTTTAATAAGGGCCACAAAATCCGTCGTGAAGTTTTATGAAAACGGGCTCCTTTGAACCGAAAACGCTACGAAATAAAAATTAAAACCTATTTTTACGGCACCGACACAATAAGGTCTCGCTGTGGGAGTTTTTAATTTGCGGGAAATCCTGCCAGTTCTTTAAAGAGATATAATAGCGTCGGTGGTCTGCGTTATAGCACACACACACTAGTTACCGGCAACATAAGCTTGCCCTTTTTTAGTTTTTGGTTTTTATTGTTTCTTCTGAAGGGTGCTTTTAATTAAATGTTTTGTTTGTAGATGAGTTTCCGATCTATATTTCAACTTATTTATATAAATATAACATTAATAATTAATTAATAATCATCAATGTAAATCAATATCTAACTTTCTAGTAGAACTTTTTCTTTGAGTGTGATCAAGCATGATCATGTTTTATTCAATTAAATCATTTTTTTACTACCAATTTTTACTGATCACAAGCTGTGCTTGGAAATAATGTAGAATATCCATTTCTCATTTATAACAAATTACTTTTATATAAAAAACCTTTATATTAGCCATCGAAAAAGTTTTTTTTTATCTACAGGGGATAGACAAAATAACATGAACACCATGCATTGTTTTTGACAACAATGTTTCTGTGCAAACTATGGTCCCTTTACATACCAAATCTTGTAGTATATATTTCAGTGCATTGTAGGTTTTGTTCTATGATGGAAAAAGTGCTAATCGTTGGTGCTCGGTTTGCAGAAACGTCTTTGACGAAAACAGATTAATTGTTTAATGTTTCACGATCAACAGTATCCACGAAAATGATAGCATATACAAAACATGGTAAACAATCATCGGCAAAGAAAAATAGTCTGCGAAATAAAAAATTAACTAATAGAGACCTACCAACATTAAAAACATTCAAAAGCTACCGCATGAAAAGTGAGAACAGAACTGCAACACTCACTTAAGTGCTACTGTATCGACAAAAATCGTGCGATGGGAGCTCCAAAAGCAAACATAGGCGGAGGGGCTTCCATTGCGAAACCTTTTATAACGGAAGCCAACACTAGGATGCAAAATAAGTAGTGCAACGATCATAAAACCTGGACAGCTGATTATTGTTAAGTTCGAGGAGCATCAGCATATCATCAAACATCTTCCCTGGCTGGAAGTTTTAGATCAAAGCGAAAAGATGCCGTTGGGAATTTCGGTATCAACCCCTTATTAACAAATAAATAAATAATGTGCATATGTCAAGTTTTCATATTATTTTGTATGTAAACGTGTCAATATTTAATTATTTTCCTTGTTATGTTTATAATTATCAGCTCAAGGCATGTATGAAAGAAACTTTTCCTTCAGAAAATGAAAGAAAGAGAATTGTTTTAAAAAAAAAATTTAGCTGTTACTAATTAATATACGTCTAAGGACAATCTACATAGTCTAACAACAATAACAAATATATATTTATGGTCAATATACACTTATGCATGGTCGCAAAGCAGGATTTGAAACTACGCAACAGCAAGAGGACCGTCCTGTCGCCTTAGTCACTGAGCCAACCAAACCGGCAATATCCTTTTTTTGTATATTTTTAAGTCTCCTTTTTACCAACAAAGGTTTATCTGGACTGAACCTACTGTTTAACGTGGGCTCCGAACCACGGTCCTCGGTATTAAGCCTACCAACTGGTGAGTGACCAACGTTGAAGATCATCCTAGGAGGTCTTATCTAACCTGGTTATTGGCGTGACTATGATCATTTTGCTTGTCGAATTTTGCACTTTTGTCTAAAAACAATCACAAATGTTAAAAAATCACAAACAAAAATGTACGACCATATCCCAGCAGGATTCGAATCCGCGACTATCGCAACAGCAGGAAGGCCGTTATGTTGCCTTTATGACTACGCCAACCAAGCTGGCAATCGTTTTGTGACAAAATTAGTATAAAGGTTGTAGAAATTTTAGTCCATAGAACTAAATGTCATGAACTAGAGATTTTCTGACATCAAGTTTTATCATTAATGCACGACGAAAAAAAAGAACTGATATCAAAAATATTCGTAAAATATGCTTAATATTCGTACAAATTAGAAAAAACTATGCTTGGTTGAAGGAACATGTCGTTTTAGTAGCGAAAATCAAGAATATAGAGGATTTGTACATACAAATTTAGTAAATTAGTAAAAACAATTCACTGCTCAAGATTAGTTTGGAGATCTTCATTCTTGCAATCTGAGTCAATTGAAACTATACATTATAATAAGACTCACTATTAAAAGTTGATGAACAACATAACTTAAGCAACTACAGTCATAGGATAGTTCAAAGGCGAGCATTGCAAGAAAGCTACAATATTAATCTTTTCGGAAGAAAAGACATCAAGACTTCTGCATTGTACTAAATTATGATAAAAATTATTTATGCATTTTATTTTATTACATGATCGTAAAGGCAAGATCTGGTCCAATTTTTTTCAATATGTTATTGCAGTCAAGAAATTTGGAACAATCGATTTTTTTCGTAACCCTTTAGGATACAGTAAAACTACAACAAAATTTTAATTTCTACTGTTTTACATTTTCAAAATCATAATGGTAAAAAAAATGTTTCGTTATTTTAACCAGCCGTTATAGAATGAAAAAAATAGTTTGCTTATTATTATCTACATACTATAAAAACGTAAATAATTGGTCGAGTAGAAATTGAAATATATCAACGGTTTCGAAAAAATAGATTCTAAAAAAATAATATAAAATATAAACATATAAAATAAATATATTTCTATATTTAGTTTTTATATGCCGCGTCATGGACATGAGGGTTAAACTTTGGAAGTACAAAAATATGTTTTTTTTTCAAGTTTAGACTAGACTAGACTAGAATACTCATTTAATGTAAATTTCAGTCTCATGAGATATTGTTATTTTTCATTTTCGAAATTCTTATAACTTCGAATATCTAAAAGTAAAACATCAGTGAAACTAAGTCTTCAGCATCTAATATTATAATCATGTTAATTACTGGCCAGTCACTAATTGGAAATAATCAAGGATCATTAATAAAACATCCAAGACATCGACTTGTAAAATAACGATATAACGAATAACTACTTTTACGAATATAATATTGGAAGAAGATACTTGTTATATTGCAGCAAGCAACAGAGCGCGAAAATTAGAGAGCAAACATGAATATATAACGTAATCAGAATAATAAATGAACTAATATTGAGATGGGATGTGCATCTAACAAGACGAACTCAGGATAAATGGACCAAACTATCCTGAAATGTATACCGCCCTAATAGAAATGCCGTGAGGGAATTGAACAGTAGCAGAATTTCTTTAAAATAAAATTGAGGTCAGCGGTAATATAATAAAAAGCAGACTAATATAATATTAACAATAACAACAAAGTATGTTAGTCCCTAGACGATAAACCATCCAAACGGAAAAAAACAAAAAATATATAATAAAACATTTTACTGCGAATTTGTTTGTCCCTCTGTGTACTCGCTAACGTCAGTTATAAATCAAATTTAAAAGTTGCTTGACTTTATATTATCGGAACTGACAGTTTAACTATCTGAACTTTTTCGAAAGTATCGACAATAAACGGGACTATCCAAATAAATAAAATATACGGCCTTGTAAATAATGACAATGAACGTTATCGGAACCGATATATACAAGTTTAAAACTGACCGGTATTGTTTTCAGTTTCGATAAAAACCGTTTGGCGTGAGATCAGCCTCTCGGAGGTGGGCTGGGGCCGGAGGGTGATTTTCGTTTGTTTTGCGCCAGCGAGCAAGCGGCACGGAAACCGACACGAATTCGTACTGGAAAGTTTCGCCCTGACTGGAAGTCTCACCGTCTTTTGTTTTCTGGTTCGTTTTTCCTTTTCCTGTTTGTCTTGTGTATCGGCCAGCTTAAAATTGCAAAAGTTTTTTAGTGATTTTACTAGTATAAAATAAAAATAGATTGAAATTAGAGGAACTTTTATTATTATTTGTTGTATCCGTATTGTTTTTGCTAAAAGTTTTAATCTCTCTCTCTCTCTCTCTTTCTCCCTCTCTCTATATATATATATATATATATATATATATATATATATATATATATATATATATATATGTATATTGTTTAGCGTTTATCGCCATTTCTTATGAGGAACGCTTACCTTGCAGCAGCTTGCAGTGTTGCCAAATATAAAGCAAGAACTATATATTCTACTAAATAGTAAAAACGTATCTAATCTATTATTATTTTTTGTTTCAAGAAAAATTTAAGAATTAATATCAGAAAGTTTTATTAAATAAATAATTTTTCTAAAATAAATTACATCCATAAGGCAAACAACACAACGGTAAATTTGGCCACATCGACTTTTGGCATTTCGGCTTACCGGGAGTATGTTGCGCCGACCGATATACGAATATAGCCGCAAGTAGTCGAATCGCTGGACCACGATGATTTTTAATGCATACTCAGCAGACAGGCCCCATTCTGGAAGAAAACAGACGTCTCATAACGCTGAAAATATGGCTCTGGTGCGTGATAGTGTTGCAGAGTCTCCAGAAACATTAATTCGGAGCCGTGGTTCCCAGTTACACATTTCTGCGCTCAATTTAAGACGAATTTTAAAAACTGATTTGACAATGTTCCCATTCAAAATTAATTTAGTCCAAAAATAGTTATCGAGAGATCCTGATCAACGAGTTGAGTACAGTAATGCAATCCTAAGGCTGTCTGGTGAAATTGAAGATTTTTCGTCTAAATTGATAATAGGCGATGAAGCCCATTTTCTTCTCAGTGGCCACGTCAATAAACAGAACAGTCGGTTTGCGGAATACAGAATTCTCAATTAATTCATGAAACGTCATTACATCTACTAAAATCAACTGTATGGTATGGTGTTCATTCTGAAAACATCATTGGTCCCAATTTTTTTGAAAATAACGAAGGTGTTGCTGTTACTGTTACTGCTGAACGTTACCAAGACATATCTCGAATTTTTCTTGTGCTTGAAATGGAAGAACAAGGACTAGAGAACATGTAGTTTCAGCACGATGGGGCCACAGCACACACAAATTCTTTAACAATTTAATTATTGAATGACGTTTTTCCAGGAAGACTAATTTCGCGAAGTGATAATTTAGCATGGTCAGCCAGATCACCGGATTTAACAGCACCAGATATTTTCCTATGGGGTTTTTTGAAATCAGTTTGAAAGTTTACGTGAATAAGCCCCAAACGATTCAACATCTTAAAGACAATATTCGTCAGGAAAGTGAAGAAATTCAGCCTCGGATGTTGCAGGATGTCATGAAAAATGCCTTTAAAAGAGCGGAAAGGTGCATGGCGAATCGTGGTCACCATTTAGCCGATGTAATTTTTCAATCCTAACGAAAAAAAAATGTAAAGACCAAATAAACTTTTTATGAAAACCAAACTTACTTATTTTTTCTTTGACCAAAGTTATAGGCAATCAAAACGGTAGCCGGACTTTAGCCCCACGTTGTATAATCAGACCCCATGAGCAACAATAACAAATAATAATACTTCATATAGCTACAACGCTGAGTATCTCGGAATTCATCTTGATACCAAACTTCGCTGGATGTAACATGTAAAAAAATAAAAGGAAAGAACTGGAGTTAAAATATAGGAAAATGTATTGGTTAATTGGACGAAAATCACAATTATCATTACATAAATTTTAAATACAATTTTTCCATAACAAAGTCTTAAGAAATACCGTAGGTGCACCCAGATACTACAGGACTGATTACTTACAAAGAAACATTAGATATCGACTGTCACTGAGATTATCAAAAGAATTGCAAGGCGGACTTAATTCTCTCAACTCTTGAATAACACTAGAACAGGACAGAGATCACAGAAATCATTTGATCTTGTGTAGTTTTGTGTAAGTACATTTAATAGAAAAACAACAGTGTTAATACACATTATTACAACAGATACTAAAATAGGGACGAGGGATCCTAAATACATACCCAGATTTGAGTTATTATAAAGACAAATTCTAGGTTAGTCGGAAACGACTAGTATCAATGTATTTTTATATGCCTTTTTTTATATCTTTTATATGCCTTTACCAGCAGAGACTAAAACCTTCCTTTTCCCAGTGAAACTTCTCTTTGTACATTTTCGGTTGTGAGAAGAATCTCGAGGGTCTCTCTGAAATGTCCAACAGTCTGATATCATTTTGACGCTCCATTTTCCTTCGTATCTTTTCTCCATTTCTTTAATATCCTTGATCGTTTACCTTACTCTTTATTCAGATCTCCCAAATTTTATGAAAAGTAGTCAAGGTGGGTATGAAGAAAATATACTTTTAGATTCATTAGGCAACCTAAGTTTCTCTATGACGTCTTCAAAAGCAATCCACTTTTCGTTTTGAGGATCTGTCACGGTGGTGATGAATTATGAGTTAATTATAAGCCGTCTAAAGTCTAGTCTTATGAAAATACCTTCCTTTATCTTTCTTTCTGAGAAGTCTGGAAACTTTGAAACTATATATTTGCAATCAAAATAATTTCAATGTTGATTTTCCGAACTGCGTCATTGATCCCAACTTTATGTGTAGCAGTTGTAAAAGAACTCTATGTGAAGGTGCCTATATTTCTTGGATGACGTTTCCTTAACCAACTTCTCCTCGACGCCTAATTGTTTTTGGTTTAATTAGTTGAGCAAAGGAATTTGGTAAACCAATTCGTTGTCCGAACAACATGCACAACATATTCTAATAGCTACATACCTGCTGGTCTTCATATTTCAATCTCGAAGAGCCGATTCCTAATTCTTGTAGATTTATTTGAGGTGTACGGAATAACCTACAGGCCCTGCAATTTTTCCATAATTTTTTTGTTTCCGAAGCTTACCGAAACACATAGAAATCAGTTGAAAATACTCACAACAAACTTTTTGTTGCAGGCCTGTGTAGTCATTTGCAGCTTTCTAGGGCTGATGTTGACAGTATTATTGGTACAGTGCGAATATACCACTGTTTCCTCTAGAAAGCGATACTTTGATATTTTTTACACATTCTTTTGTATCAACCATTATGCATTGTTTCTCATGGTTAGCTTGTTGTTCTATGAGCAATGTATTCAGTTCATATATATAACAATAATTTCAGCTTATCAGTGAGTTCATGGTGGATTATCACTGACCACCGCATCATGCCTCTACTTCTATTCGGTTGATGTGAACAGCTGACAGCCCCCTACAACATATTGTACAGATTCACCACCGAATCTCTTACAATATATTACAGATATTTCCTGGTCGAGACAACTTAATCTTAATAGCTAAAGATATAATATTTTATTATTGTATTACTATTGACTATATATTATTAGTAGATGATTAGAAATAATAATTTCTAAGCTGTCTAAAATTTGTAAAATTAACGAAGAAAAAAAATTTAACTAGGTTTTCGTCTAATAATAATAATATCTTATTATTATTGGAACCAAAATCCACAGATGAAATACGACGCAGCATCAAGTTTGTAAGTGTTTGGTGGGATTGGACAGCAACAGCAAGCAACAAAACTAATTAGTGCCGAAAATGAAATAAATTTGATAAAAAATTGATATTTTGTATATGGAAGTGCGGAAATCATATAATTTAACAGTTAGTTTTAATTTTCACATTTGTGTCCGCTTAGAATTATTATAACAAATTCATCCATCATTTAAACATTGAATTTATTTAATGACTGAGACTTCATCATTTATTTGATAAAATAAAGCCAGAAAATACAGCTACTCGCGATCATACGGTCAATATATATAATACGATAAATAAGTTGAGCAGCAATGAAAGTGAATTACGTGAGTGCGCAATATCAGCTGCAACAGATATGAGCTGCCAAAATATCAATATATAACAAAAATATGTTACAAACTTTCTACCCTTGACCTGAAGAAAATATTGATTTTGTTAAAAAATGTCATTTTGATATCCTTGTATCAAAATAGGTTTAATAGTATTCGCGTTCTACCTTAATTATTTACTAACTGTATACTGATATCCAAATGATGAACAGCATTGTTTACGAAAGTCCTTATAATCAAATTTAATTTAAATAATTTCAACAAGTTTTTATTCAGTTATTATTACATAAAATAGTTAAATAATTAAATATATTTTATTAAAAATGCATATGTACCCTAAACCAAAAATTAACTAAATTACCACTCAGTCCCTTACAGTTAAAATTCAGACCAACTTAACTTTTCACCTTAATTCGAAAACAGTTGCCGCAATAAACACAAATCTTGCCGAAGACAATTTGATATAATCAAGTAGCGAGCCAACTAGCTAGTTAATCAGTGACCCCTAGTGATCTGTTTTAGAACTTAAATTAAGTATCGCAATTAAGTTCAGTGCTCATTCTTGGCGGTGTATTCTATCCGAGCACTATTTAATAGAAATGGAGATAATGGTAATTGTAGGAATCAAATCGGCTGATTACGAGTAAGAGCAGCGCGAAGTTCAGATTTATTGTAGCAATTGAATAACTAATGGAGTATTAAATGAGATACTTTTATTTTGCGTAACTTTCCAGTTTTCAGTGTTAAAATATATCATAGAATAATTAAAATTACTATATATATTTATACACATCATTTCTGAAAAGAGAATATAATATATAGACTAACCGCTACCACTTATATCACCTTTATGGCAAAATTTGACATAGGAATATGACTTGAACAGCTTTAATAAATTCTTAAATACTGTATCAAATCATGGAAACTGGTCATAAAGATGTTTTCATGAATTTTTTACACTTCTTTTAACTAATATTACTTATCATTAATTATATCAACGCTGACTTCTTATTTGCAAATCTCCAATCTTCTATTAGCCAGAATATTATGCCATACAATACTGAATTGTCACTTGCGTGTACACAATCATGGAAACCAAGGCTAATTATTTTTCGGGCCTATCTACTATACTGGTACTCACAATAAAATAAACTTTAATAGTAAAAAGGGTTTTAGTGAGAATATAAAGATGTATGTTGAAATAATTATGTCACTATATTTAATTTAATTTAGATATAGGTATAATGAATGGAGTAGACTAAGTGACAACAAAAAAGATCAAGGTCTATGCCATATAACAGGACAATTAATGACAAAAGACTCAATTATTGATTACTGGCTGATCGTCTCCTATTGTAAACTAAATATAGGAGCTCAAAAGCTTTCGTTTGGTGTGTATGAAAGAGAGAATCTGGAATTGGAGCAAATTCGGAAACAAATATTACAATACATATTGTAATACATATTACAATACATTTTGGACATATTTGTCGAATTTGTGAATTGTCGAACGAAATGTGAACCAGTGTTGCAACCCTGAAAAACAAGGCCCACTTTCACATGTCTCTTCTTCCTAAATCAGACTTTGAGAGCTTTTAATAATACAACTCTTCAAGGAGAGGTAGAACCATCTAGTCCAGCGGACTCTCGGGGTGCAATGTTGTCTTTAGATTCCATTCACTAGTTGAATCAGTATAGAAACCACTAGAAGATGGTCGTCGTAAATCAATTAATTTAAATAAATATGACAAAATTTCAGACAACAAGCTTTTTGCGAAATTTAGCAGACATGTTACTACAGAAAATGTTTATTAATTTAAATCTTCAAATGAAAATGTCTTAAGTATTACCATGATCACTCTATTCACATAATTACGTTTGTTTTGCACTTATATATTCATATAAATTCAAATATTAGATATCAGATACTTATGCAAAGTCTTTTGTACATTTATATGTTATATTTTCTCTACTGTAAAGCAATAATGTGAGCCGTGGATGTTTAATATCTCTAACTAAATGAATATGTAGAAATTTCGAGGAAATAATTTGCTTGGGAACAGAAGGCACTAATTGATTTAAAGCTAATTTATATCGATGTTAAAGACTAGCTAGGATGAGCAGGAATAGGATCTGAATGAAATTGTAAAGAGGAAACGGAGACTTCTTTTTAATTAGCCAAATTGACCAGCTAGAACCAACTGGTTTTTTGGTGATTTCGGGTTCAGGATATTTGGAGTGGCGGGCGACAGAGACCCTGGGTTACAACTGGGATTTCCGTACCTTGTTTATCTACCGCGAGTAATGAGTGGGTGGGGTTTTAATCAGTTGGTTATCGTGTTCCAAGAGAGAACCTCACACTAGGCAAGTCCGCGAAACCTTTCACGTACGGGAAGCTTGATTCGAGATGGGTATTCGCGTTCCCCACTAACCATGGGGTATTGGGTTTCGTAGTTGTCTCTCGGAGACGTACTTGTATCTTATATATGCGCCATAAAGGAAGACTGATCGGACCAGTATTTTATACAGAGTCGCTTTCTAGGGGATATACATGTACATGCCATTGCCTCTGCAGATGGATTGCCTGTTGGATTTGGGTTAACCTTTGGAACCTGCGGTCGTATTGAAAATCGATGTACGACACTTTCTGGAGCGGGGGGATAGGAACTTTGTCGATATGGAGGTGACATGCACGGAACTCCTTCCGAAGATGGAACGGAATAGTCGAGTTTTGCTCGGGTTAATTTGCAGTTGCCAGAATTTGTACCATGGTATCGCCTGGGTGACTTATGCTTGAAGTATGTTTCTAATGGCATCATAACTGTAATAACTAGTGATGAACGCAGTGCCGTCTGCATAAAATGCTGTATTTGATAGCTTGGGGAGTGGGAAATCGACCATGTACAGGTTGAGCAAGACCGGGACTAATAGAGAACCTTGTGGAAGTCCTGAGGAGATTTGCCTCCAAGAGGATTCACCGATCTTTATTTGGAAGAATCTTCCAAGTACGAGTGAATTAGGGATATTAGGTCATCCGGTAAACCTAGTTTTTTTGGATTTGCAGGCGAAGGGCGGCTGCGACACAAACGGCTTGACGAAGGCTTTAATGTTTGGCACGGAAACCAAATTGTTCATTGGGAATTATGTGGTTTTCGTCAGTGAAACTATTGAGAACGTGCAATATCTCGACTCGGCGCGTGTTTCTTTCTTACAAATGACTGCGACGTGCGCGTGTTTCCAGTTTTAGTGGAAATATTTTAACTTCGAGAAAGGGACGTCGTCGTGCTGGTCTTTTATACTCGGAACCGAATGGTACCAATCCTCTAGCGTGGTCAAACTAAGAATCCACCATAGGTGTATTTGTGATGAACTAAAGATTTGTAGCGGTCCCTACAAATTTATTAACAGTCCTGGAAAGCTAATACGCCAGATTTTAACTCCCATCGAACGACAAAACTTATTAAATTTGATAACTTCTTTTAGTTTAATCAACATGTTATAAGCTATGTAGCAACAAGAATAATTTTCAAATTATGTTATTCGAGAAATAATCAAATTAAGCTTATAAAAATTGAAGGTGAATTTAAATTGGACTAACATGTTTACGTATCAAAAATAAAACAAAATTAAACGAAAACAGCGAAACGACAAAACTGTATTTGTTTTTACAGTAATTCGACCTACATTATAAATTATAAGGGCGAGTTGCCTTCCGCCAACCAACATGAGTAACGAAGCTAAACGAGCTGCTAGATGGCCTTATATTATAGCGTAGAAATGTCGTTGTCGACGTTCCTTGGCCACCAACATCATTAATTATTATTTCAAAAGGAAACTTGGGGTCATTTAGGATACAAATTATATCTTATAATATTAATGTAGCGGGGCTGGGTTGCGAACCCTTGTCGCATCGTTTTTGCTGGCCAGCCCCTCCGAACTTCCACCCCAGGATTGAATTATTCCTTTTTATTTGGCACATTGTCTTGACAAGCTTACATAAATTTTCGCTTTGACTTGATATGGCTTTTGTCTTGTTGAAACGATATTTAGAAAACATCAAAGCACAAAAGGGCCTTCTTATTTATGCTGGTTTTTTGTTGTTATCCGAACAAGTGAAGCCTAAAAGGTATATAAGTCCTTTACTGAAATTAAAAGAATGTTTTTTGCTATCAGGATCTACTTTTTATTATATATTTCATTCAGATATATAATCATTCGGTCGTTTTAATAACTTTGCCAACTTCTATTACTTCTCAGATATTTTTTTGAGTCGTCGTGGCATCATGACAATATTAAATCGAATTAAGTAATAAGGCCTCTTATAATAGTTTTTTCGATACATTTTACCGATGTATTATTGCTATATCTTTTAGACTAAATCTTTGTAAATCACTTATAAATTCAGACAAATTCTTAATAATTTGCTAAATTAGTATAGATTTGCCTTCTTCTTAAAAACATAGGAAGTGCTTCTCAGCCTGACGGAACTCATATTCATAATATAGGCTCTGGAAATTAGGGATATGATAAAATGAAAATAAAGTGAAGTGAATAAAATACATAAGCAGACAATCATTACTCATTATGGAAATATACAGTACAGATTCAAATGACCAATTATTGTCGCTTATTTAATATGATCGAAATAAATGACGAATAGCGAAAAAGCTCCATATCTATCTATCCGAAATTGACAACAATCTCAAGTCTACAAGGACTCCCGAAATGCATGATATCTAATATAGATCAATGAAGGACTGCCACGAATGATTGCTTCCTGAAAAATAGGCAGAAAATGTCAGGTCTATCTTGCTGCTACTTGTCATGTCCAAATTCTTTAAAAAACTACTGGTCAAACATGTTAAAACTTTTATAAATACACCATATTTTCAGTTTGCATTTCCAAATCCTAATTTGGATTACCACTCTGCAATTGACGAAGGGCAAATAAGAGTAACATCGGTTTTTAAAAGGACGACATCGAAATAACTCCCATCCATGTCGATGGTAGATTGACTAAAAATTAAACACTATAAATTAAACAAACTATGAGGTTCCACCAAGTCACCAAACCGACTAGGAACGCTGCCAATTTCAATTTTTTAATTATTGAAACTAAAAATGTAAAATTACTAAACAATGTGTTTTAATTCATTAACGATGGTTAACCTTTAACCAACAAATTAATGCACGATAATATCAAAATCAAATGGATCCACGAAGTTATCTAAAATCTCGCCTACTAGACGACGCTCAAGAAAATAGAATATGAAAACTAATCAAACCGCACTAAATTATATAAAGTGTTTACGTCTTAATTGTAACTTTAAGTTTAATTTCAGTTTAGCTTGGGAAATATATACTTATATATTTATCCGCTCTCGTTCTGCTTGTAAATTAATCCAAGTGTAAATGAAAAGTAGTAATAAATAAATTTATCATAAATATTGTATAAGTCTACTTAATAAAATATATTATAAAATAAAATTGCAATCGATCTGCAAAATGTGTCAAAATTTAGTCCAAAACGAGTGAGTATGGTTTTATTGAAAAAGCTCAACGTAACTTTATATATATCAGTATATACCTAATGTCATAATTATATAATTAATTAGCGTTATAATAAGATTAAAATATAATAAATACACTTTATTGTTAGACACCTTCGGACTAAAATAAATGTACTTGTTCAAAATAGAACGTTCTAGTCAAAAATGTAAATCGCTAATAAAGCTTAAATAGGTGTAAATATGAATATAAAATAAAATGAAGATTTTTAAATTTAATATGTCTCATAGTAAGTTTATGACCATGAGTGTATGTATGTCATTACAAAGCGTACTCAAGCACAACATTGAGTTTAATGACTATCGTGAAGATTAGTAACAATAATCACATTTGAAAATCAAAGTTTTCAATTGCCGGCTTGGTGACGCGGTGGTAAAGACGATGGGTCGGTCCTCCTACTGTTGCGATAGCCGCGGGTTCGAATCTTGCTGCGGTATGGTCGTAAGTTTATGTTGTGATTGTTTACAATTTGTGAATGTTCTAGGCAAGAGTGTAAAATCCGACAAGGCAAATGATCCCAGTCACGCCAGTAACCAGGCTGGGTAAGACCGGATGTCTTCTGGGATGATTTCTTCTAAAGTTGTTCCACTCGTCAGTCGGTAGGCTTAATGCTGAGGACCGTGGTTCGGAGCCCATGTTAAACTTTAGGCCCAGTCCAGATAAACCCATAGCTCGTAAAAGGAGACTTTAAAATATATATAAAAAAATTAAATTTTCCATACTAAATGGATCATAAAAGTTTGAACAAGATTAATTAATCTTCAGCTAGTGGTGTTTATATAATATAGCATCGTATAATGTCTGTCCACTTTCTGTCATAATGAATTTGCTACAAAACGAAAGTATTACATAAACGTGAATGTAATCAAATAGCCCCGGATCCATTAATTTTTTATCAAAAATAATTAGAGAATATAATAGAATCATATTATATACTGTTTCACATACATAATTTAATTTAAATTAAATGGTTTTGTTATTTTCAGCTGTAAAAAATTATTCAGAATAAAGCTTGTATTATATTATTATAACGTAATATTTTTCAGGTCTCAGTAAATATTATATTTCTTTTGATAACATTCCATGAAAAAAAATTATCGAGTTAATTAATTTTTTAAGAAATAATATATTTTATTTCAGGCAATAATTTTCGAATGTCTCTTGTTTTAGGCAATATGACCTCTATAAGATTTATTAATTTTTACGCGTAATATAAATATGATGGTGCGATTATGAAAAAAAACTAGATTACATGACACGAAAATTTAGAAAATATTAAAATATCTTATAGGAAACCTATTTTTCAATTCCGCTATTTAATTGTATTTACATTTGACTTTAAATTTAACCATCTCAAACTTTTGAGACCACCTGCTGTTTGTTTAATTCCTTTCTTTATTAATAATAATAATCTCTTTTTTCAATAAAACAATACTTGATTCAAATTCAAAATTAGCGACATTTCTGACCTATATTATTAAGTTTCTAATTTTATAATATGATGTTTTGTATCAGATAATTTCAATATCGCATCAATAGACCAGTAGCAAGTATAGTCTATTCAAAGTTTTTTTAATAATGCCGTAAATATCATAATAATATAATAGTAAATATCATGGATATTTGTGACGTCGAAATATTGGAATGTTGTCGAATTAACTCTGAGTTTTAGTTCAGTATGGCTTTGACATATAAAAAAACTCTAATCCAAATAAAATAATTGAACAAAAATATTATGAAATATAATTTATTTTAACATTATAGTAAATCAAATACATATATTATAGAAGAACTTTAAACTACAATTAAGATACAGCTATAATAGTTTGTAGGTATCCTCCTGGAGGCCTTATCCACCTAATTAACAATTATATATCTGAGAAACGTATTTTATTTTCACTCGAGAGCATATTTACTTTTTTCGTTTAGTTCTTGTTTCCTTCAACGGTGTGTTTACTTATCAAGTCATCTTGGTATCACTGTATATTTTATTTCTTCTTCTACTATCTGTGTACACCATTCTTCGTAAATTAATCACTGAATTATGTCTAATGAATTTACCATATCAACAAAACAGTTAGTATTCCTTCTCTCCTCATATGTTGTACCTAATGCTCATGTTTAATTTTGAGCAATTACAATCATATCTGTATATGATGAATACATATCTGTATATACGTGAATATTTCACGCCCTACAATACCATTTTCTACAGTTATATTCAATTAATTATGTGCATACCTTTAGTTGTTTCCAGTCTCATCACTCTGTCTCAGGACTTTCTAGCATTGCAGAGCATTATCATATATCCTGAAAGTTTCCTTCAGTCACTTTCCCACTCATTGTCCAATTTAATCACTAAACTGTTAATTTCTAATCTGTGTGAAACATGTTCACAATTCCACCATTTATCAATTACTTCCTCTGTATGTCTAATCGAGTCCATCCAAACCCAAGGTGTTATGGTTGACAATGCTTCCTTCCACATATTCAAACAGTTTTTGGTATATATGGTATATCCTTCTCGACCAGCAATATATCCGCAATTAATTATTAATAAATATAATGATCAACAAAACCTTATGGAATCATATTGTAACTTTTACCTTTTTCCATCAATTTTTGTTGTCTTTACATTTTTCTGTTACCATCTTGCCAAGAGTGCCACAATGAATCATTTTGAAATATCCAAGTTTCATCTAGATACACAAATTCAAATAGTTTATCTTCCTTGGTCTTATTTTATGCCTTATCTTTTATGTAAACTTTTCAGACAGTTTTCTCTAAAATAATTTTATTAAATTACGTTTATATCGATATAATAGTTTGTGTACTTACTGTTCTTATACATTTCTTATATTTGGTCTCGAATAGAGCCAATATCAAAATCGCCAAGATTCGTCACACACTTTTTATGCAGACGGGTTCTCTTGGGTGAATATAACTTATTATTCTTAATTTTCTAAGCGATGTTATTTACAGTACTCACAGTAATATTTAGCTCGGCAGCAACCCGCTAAAAACATTTTCAATAAAATTGTAGGAACTTATATTATTTAATACCATCAATAATTACCTCTCTAATGGAATTTACCAGCAAAAGGGGGCCTCCATTGTCTCGTTCCTTTTCGAAATAACCTATTAAAGCCGCAATCAATTTGTGACCCTGAATATCTGTTCTTTTCGGCATTTTCAAACAAAGTAATCAAAGGGCTAAAATAATGTTTGCCGGTTTATAACCTGTAGTAATTATAATAATATTTTTAATAATTTAGCGTACATCTGACAACCAAACGGCGACCCCCTGTCAGATGTATGAAAAATTCTTGAAAGCAATAGTGATAAGTGATTTTAACTCTTATCCATAAATTATTGTGGCTGTATAATTAACTGTAGTTTTTAGATTTACTATTATGTTAAAATAAATTATATTTCATAATATTTTTGTTCAATTATTTTATATAGATTAGAATTTTCTTGAGTCAAACTGAAGTAAAACTCAGAGTTAATTCGGCAACAATGCAATATATTCCAATAAAACGCAATAAAAAAAACGAAATGATCTATGTGAATTTTGTGAAAGTTTCCAAATACTGTTGCTGCTTTAATAAATATTGAGCTGCTTGCTGAGACTGATATGTACTGATTGCTTCTCGAACTTTCTTTGGGAAAGAAAAAGAAAGATATAATTACAGGATCCTATTATGTTTCTTCAGAACCGTTTCATCTTAAATGATGTAAAATTATTTTAATTATTTTTGATATATTTTACTTGATTGTTGTGAAGAGGAATGGTAACCCCTAAATATGTTTATTGTGTTTTCTCAATCAATATTTTTCAACTATGTAACTCCGTACCCATCTTAAATAAAATTAATAATTAATTAGGTAAGTTAAGAATATATTAATATTATTAGTCGTTGAAACTTCAATGAAATATGTCGTGAAAATCATTTAAAAGTCATGAACAAACACCACACTTAGAAAATCGACAAAGTCAATCAGAAAAGTCCTAATAGTTGCCAACTCAACATAAATTCAGTCAAATTTATTTTAATATGTATCAATCAAAATATTGTTTCTTTTTACCCTGTTATATTAATACATAATATTAAAAAATAGAGTTCATAAATGCTGCTATATTAATGTACATTATAATTTACATAAACAACATATTACATACGTCATATTACGGTCAGATACGGTTAGGACAACAAAAACAAAACATTAAAAACCAAGTATGAGAAAATATCTACTGAAACAGTCAATAATAATGATCAAACAACCATTAGTTGTTTTCTGTCTATGCCAACACTAATAATATCCTTAACAACATTTTTTAATATAAAGAATATATCGATTTGTTTATTAGTCCACCCTATAGGCCCAATTAGTTTCTTTTTCACCCAATGATTTACTTGTACTTTTTCATATAAGAAATTTATTTTGGCGTAAATGAAATAGTTAACAAATGTGTTAAATATTAATGATTACGATCGATTTACGAATGATTTGCGACAATTTTTCAACAAATTTGCCGAGCTACATTATTAAACAAAAATATAATTTGCACTTGTCGCACTTTTTCCTATATAACCTTCCGCAATAATTAATATACCGAAACTACAACTACCACCACTACTACTACCGATATATATATATATATATATATATATATATATATATATATATATTACATTCATTATTGTTATTTACACTTTAATAAAAAATAGCACTGAATTAGTGATTCGAATATATCTTTTTAAAATTGTACAATAGTATATTCTTTAAATTACTATATATATCTTATTATACCCTGCAAATAACTTTTAATATATGCAATGTTCTGCGATTTAAGCAATCCATAAATTACTCAAGTTTAGTTTAGTTAAATTATTTCTACAAAAATTTCCTTTTCTTCTATTTTCGTCTAAAATCTCAGGAACTAAAATCACAATCAAACTTTCATTCATTAAAGTAGCAGCAGCAAAAATGCGGTTTTAGTTTCACAAGTTAAAATAGCGAAAAGGATTTGCACTAATTGAATTCGGAATCATCAAGACGATTAGGAAAATTGCAACATCCAAATTCATGTGAGAAAGTTTGCGGAGCTATCGTCTCAGTACAGCACGTTAAAATCATTCGTTGAACTTGAGTTCCAGAACAAAAGGTTATGACTAATCCGATAACCTTGCAAGAATAATTTTCCTGACTTGAGGCAAACGACATTAAATTTCTCCTGTTGGGTTCGCAATTAAGCCGAACGTAATCAAGAGCTGAACGTGATACGTATTATTTATCCATGGGCGTCCGTTATTCTTCTCTTTTTGTTCAATATTGTCAGTAGTTCTGATTACGCGAGTTATAAAGTAAATTTAATCGGCGATATTTTTCTATTACAAGTTTTATTCATAACCGTGAACAAATGTGAATTTGGACCATTATATTACGGAGACAAAGAAACTATTAAAGCTAAGTAGGTTGAAATCGACCGAGGATAAGACAAATGCGATAAAATGGTTCGGCAAGATGGTGGCGAGTTTTTTTTAAGTTAAACACATACATACATTTACATTTACATTTACTGCATACTATACACACGTTACTTGGAAATGGAATAACAATAACTGAAGAATGTATTTGAATAGCCTAATTTATAAATAAATACAAATAAATTGCTAAAAATATATGTACGTGCATAAGTTCAGAACCAATGCATCAAATTAGATAATTATGTTTAGTTATGTTCATTAGTGCCACGACAAGGTTTGTACCAAAAAATAAAAAAAGCTTACAGAAAATATTTTTAAATAATTAAATCTCATAATGAAGAGACGACAATGAAGAAAGTGAAGAAGACACTGACTTTTTCAAAAATTGGTTTAAATCAAAATAATGACGAACATATGCAACTGAATTAATACCTCCAGCCAAGAGTAATGAATAATGATATAATGAAGAAACTTACAAGAGCAGTTAGGAATAAACAGTTCAATCAAGCTAATTTAAAATAATATCAGTGACACTAAAGGACCTAAAAAATCTACTAAAAGATATATGCTATACAGTCATCATAAAGTACTTAAAGAAGCTCAAATCTTCAACTACACAGAAAATTAATTAACTCTGTGTAATAAATCACTATAAAATTGTAAATATAGAAAATCGCTTGTCTTATATTTAGTGTCGTGAGTTAAAATGGAAGGATAAACATTTAGAAATGTGGTATGCTGGCAGTCAGCTCCAGATGTTACATTATTTTTACAATTTAATCTCCACACTCCACAGTTCTAGTATTTTATATAACCTCTTGTTTTTTATAAACGAATGCTATTGAGATCAACTCGCTCGCGTCCTCTATTATCTCTACTCTACAAATCAAGTAATGTTCACCTTCTTTAACATTTAACAGGTCAACTGAAAAGTCCCCGGCCTGACATATAGTTGGCGCTATTAAAATTAAATCCGTGTTTTTTTTGTTAGCCCTAACCCTCAAAAGATTCGTGTATAAATTTGACAGCTGTCGGATCATTAGTTTGTTTTATAGCATTTTGAGTGAAGCGACTTTTGTTATTGTGAAAAAAATGGATAAAAAGGAATTTCGAGTGTTGATAAAATATTGCTTTTTGAGGGTAAAAAATACAATTGAAGCAAAAACTTTGCTTGATGCCGAATTTCCGGACACTGCCCCAGGACAATCAGCCATTAAGGATTGGTATGATAAGTTTAGACGTGGTGAAATGAGCACCGAAGACGGTGAACGCAGTGGACGCCCAAAATATGTTGTTACCGACGAAAACATTAAAAAAATCCACAAAATGATTTTGAATGCTTTTGAGTAAATTGAAACGGAATGAAATAGCAGACACTCGATACCAACTGAACGTATACGTCATATCATTCCCGAATATTTGGATATGAAAATGCTCTGAGGAAGTGGATGCCGCGCGGGCTCACTTTTGACCAAAAACAACGACGAGTTGATGATTCGGAGCAGAGTTTGAAGATGATCAAGCGTAACAAACTCCAGTTTTTGCGTCGATATGTGACAATGGATGAAACATGGTTCCATCATTGCACTCTAAGTCCAATCGACAGTCATCCGAGTGGACTGCACACGGTGAACCCACTCCAAAGCGTGGGAAAACGCAACGTTATCGCGTCTGTATTTTGGGATGCGCATGGAATAATTTTCATTGAGTAACTTGAAAAAGGAAGGACCATCAACCGCGACTATTATATAGCGTTTTTGGAAATTTTGTCAAAAAAATTTGTTTTACTATGATAGGACGGGGACTTTTCAATTGACCTGTTATATGGCATTATTTTATTAATTATTTATTTGCTCCGATTAATCAAACAATAGATATTTGCATCACACCTACAGAGATATTTAAGCTCAAAACTTTGATAATTTAATTATAACACGGAACATATTTATTAAATAGAGTAATATTTTCTTTTTATACTTCCAGTTGCCTCGCACAATAAGCTTTCACTCTCTCAGTTTTTTTAATGAATGAAATTTATGAAGCAGCCGAATTGCATCACTATTCCAATAGCGTTAAAATCGTTATTGAATTACACAAATATTAGAATCATTCTAACGATCTGGCTTATAATATAAATTTGGAAAATGATGAAAGACACCGCTTCCGATTAACAACTCGGTATTTTATTCTAAAATTGCTAGATATTATATTTAACATTTTTAATGACATATTTTCAGTTCATAATTATTTTAATTATTCTATTTGAGAGCTTGCATGAAACAAACGTAATAACCATGTTTCTATTACCCAATCACAATATTACAAATAAAACCTTACATTAATATAAATTACTCTTTCACTGAGATGAACTATTTTTAGATAATAAAAAAGAGAAACAA
Source organism: Rhynchophorus ferrugineus (assembly GCF_030347505.1). Classification (NCBI taxonomy): domain Eukaryota; kingdom Metazoa; phylum Arthropoda; class Insecta; order Coleoptera; family Curculionidae; genus Rhynchophorus; species Rhynchophorus ferrugineus. The sequence goes on from NW_027472580.1 coordinate 53,774,287, forward strand.
AACATTTTTAACAAAAAAATTGAACCGACTGAAAAGTAAAAAATAATAAAACTAACACATTTTTATACAGATTTTTAACACGAACAAAAAAAAACATTTTAAAACAAAATATGTACATAATAATCGTTGTAATAACTAAATAAAAATAAACAAAAACCTTATTTAACCTATCTACTGCACGTACTTTATATTCTACTATATGCACTGGGGATCCCGAGAAAATATCGATATATTGATATTTTTTTGAAAATTTTGGCCTATGCCCTTTAGGGTAAATTGATATGGCTCGGTGAATGGAGGTAAAACGAAATGAAACAGTGGTGTTTACATTATGTGACCGTTATTTATTGGCTATATAAAAAATGTGAAAAATACAAATGATAAAACGGATGGCAGCGGTGTTACCTGGAGACGAGGCTTGGGCAGTCGATGGTGGCACGTCTAAACCAAACGATAGTCGAGTACTCAATGATTCGAAATACCCTTGAATAACATCCCAGATAAACGTCTCGGGGTTGCCGCCAGCTATTCGTTATCGGGTTCTAGTTGGCGCTGCTGGTACCCCGCCCGTGTTCGTCATCTGGGATTATATTTCTGGGTATTTTGTAGACCGTTATTCCAGGATGTAAAATTCGACATGCCTCAAGGTCGTTACAACACTTATTAAACATTATAAAAAAATATTGGAAAATTGGTACTTAACTTAAGAAAATTATCGCTGTTATTGCAAAACAAAATTCGATACCTTTCTCGCCGGCCGACACCCCTAATATACCCAAAATTTAGCTTAGTACCTACCTAAACTGATCATTTTGAAGTCGGTGCTGAACCCAAACATTTATATTAATTTAGATTTGTTTTGTTAGGAATTTAATTTTGTGTATATGTCACAATTTATATTATAATTTTTGTATTGTTTGGGGGTCAAGATGCATCCCTTGTGAGGAAAAATAGAAATAAAGAGACAATAATTGAAAATAAGGAACGCTTCAGGCTCCGGGGTCCGCTACCTAGCCTAGGTGATTTGAAAAATGTTCTAATTAAACTATAATAACAGCAAAAAGTCGTTCCTCCCGCCGGGAATCGAACCCGTGCCGACGCCCACGACGATTCGAACGCTCTAATCTAATTTGCTCTAATCTACACCATAGAAGCAGTTGCATGCAGTATTTCTACGGCTTCTCATATGATATGGATAGTGCTTAAAAAGAAAGATGATCGACTTTAGCACTGAACGACTTCCGATCTTCCGTCACTTTAGTTTAGCAACAATATTATACAGAAATATGATTTTTATTGATACAAAATATGAGAAAACTTTGTACGTGCCTTTCAAATTTAAGGCTTTCCCTCGAGTTCCCCAGATTCCGCCACGTCGAAAATCCACTCTTTCGAATAAAAAAACAATTTTGAAAATCGGAATGACAGCAATATGTGATCTATTTCAAACCGGTTTAATATCACACTAACATTGTTTGCCAAGATAAAAAAGGCGAGTTTTCTGTGATATATTGTAGCTAACGATGAAAAGTGTGTTTATTATGTCAATATCAATCGCAAAAAGCCATGTGTTAGCAATAGGAAGGTATTGCTGTCCCTATGATGGAGTCAGCAAGGTGTAATGTATTAAGAACTGCTAAAATCGAATGAAATTTTCACTATTGAAGAATACCGAAGTCATCCTCTTGCATGAAAGTCTGACGCAACCAGCATACTCCGTCTTCTGATTACCACTTATTCAGATCCATGTATCGTCATATTTTCGATATGTTTAGGAAGTGGTAAAATGGATCAATGAATGAATTGCTGACAAACCAACATTGTTTTTTGGACACGGTTTCACCATGTTACCAGAAGGAATAGAAAAGTTCAGAAGTAGTGGAAAAATATACACTAGTTTTTCTCAAAAAAAAATGCCTATTAAAATTTAAAAAATTTTGAATATCAGTTGCATGTAAACACCTAATACTTCAGCGCTCTATTTTGTCACGTAGTAATAAAGTTTCACTAAAACATAAGATCATACTTAAACATATTATTATCTTAGTAATTTTTAAAAATATTTTTACTTCTCCCCTACCTGTATTTATTGTATTAATGTTGAGGAAACAACTATTAATATTTTAAATATAAAAAATATATTGGAAGTAACTTCTTTGAAGTGTTGATTTAACATTTACTGTTACAATTATGTGAACACATTTTCCCCTAATTTAGTCATTATTGCTTAATTTAAATAATTGTGTTAAATGATGTTTTTTGTATGAGATATTGAGTCTTTCTGTATAAGATATATAAGTCTATATATTATTCTTTGTATCAATGCTACCGACGGATAGGTAAATATTGTACAAAACATCTGGTTTTATCCAACCTGGTAACTTGCGACTGAGATGATTATGTTTAGTTGGATTTTACCATGTCTATTTATAATTATAAAATAACTAAATGATAATCGATGGCTGATTAGAATTAGAGTGATAATTTTTATGAAATTATAAATAATTAAATTAAAACGATATCAGTTCAATTCTAGAATATGTCGAAAAGAATATGAAAAGCCGAAAAGATAAACTACTAAACTACAAAACTACTAAGCTACAAAACTATTAATTAATGAATACATAAAGTATGGTTAAACAATTTTCTAATTACCTTATATTCATCAGATCAAACGTTTAACGAAACCAAAATTTATTAGTTTTGCACCTTAATCCATTGACAAAAAATTTGCTATTTTTTAATTAGTAAATATTGAATACGAACCTTAGCACGTCTTCATTAAAGCATATCATTTGTTCGAAAACAATACAGTACCATTTCTATTTCTTCAATTTCTTAGAACGAAACAATTTCAGAAAATGAATTACCAACCGTACAATAGAAAAACTCGCTTTATTTCACGACGGTCTCCTCCATTGTTTCATTCTTTCCATTAATTAAAAAACTTTTTGAATTTTCCTCTTTTTTGTCTAGTCTAATTATCCACAAACAATCAGCCGCCGCAATTTAATTGAAAACTTTTAATGATTATACGATTTTCCCTTTTATCTTGATAATTAGTTGCCCTAGAAAAGGTTCATGTAATTTTTCTAAAAAAAAAGATATTGACACAAAGAAACTGTCACACGATAACATTAACAACCAAATTAAATTATTTCAGTTCCTGTAGGCTTGGTTGCCTTGATATAAATGTAGCGAGGGAAACAATCAAGTCTCACTTGAACATTTATAGTTCTAAACTATAATAAAAGAACCTTAATAAACCATATACAAATATATGGAAATACTTTTAATCCATGAAAAAATTATCCTACAATAATATGTATTATGATTTTATTATGCCAACGCCTTCAACTTATGTTTCATAAAACATGATATATTCTATATATGCAAACAATATTATTACTAATACTGGCGATTGAACTACTGTTGTAGTTTCGAAGAAAAAACTTTCAGGTATGCATTTGTTCAAAATTTTTTGACCATCTTCTATTTGTACCAGTTTTAACGCTAATGTTTAATCGAAATGCATACAACTTATTTTATTGAGATCCTAAATAGTATAAATTTATTTATTGCTACTTTAGAAAAAAAACACATCTTTATCTGAATGCAAAATTAAAATCGATTTTTAATAAATTCAATGTTAAAGGCAAAGGATAAAGAGGAGAATTAAAAGCATGGGCCAGTTTCGAATTGGAAGCCCAAACCAAACTAAAACATCTTGAAAGATCGCTATAATAAGTTAGTTTATCTAAAGTTATTTTGTAACATGACAACATTTGACCACGTGTTTATATTATAATACTGATATCAAGCGAGGTAATGTCTTACCTGTCTAATCAGCGCCAAGACTATGACACAAAATTTGGTCGGTTTTTATATAGTACTAATAATAACTTTGAGTTGTTAACTGATATAGTTAACATTATTAATATAATTCCCGCTTATTATTACAATTTAAGTTCGGTTATAACCTTCGTAGGGTGAAGACGTATTTTCAATACGCTCCAAACTCTAGAAAGATACATTTCTTTAAAAAAAACAGTATTTTATTACGGTTATTTAATTGAGTGTTAAAAACACATAACAGATGCGGCTATCCCTCTATCAGTGGACCTAAAGTGTAGTGAATATGTGTTTCCGTGACCAGAAAAAAAGACTGCATTTTATTTTTATTAGTGTTTTAAAATTATTTTCCCTTGTTTTAAAACAGTCCTTATGAAATTCATTTATAGTATTTTTGGTCAAAAACTAGTGCAAAAAATAATATTTGAGTGAAAAAGGAAGTGCGTGAAATAAACAATGTATTTATTTTATTTTTTTTATATTTGGAAGTAAATAAAATAAAATATTAACAATCTAAAAATGGTAAACCATAGCGATACAACCACATCACCTGCACACTATGATAGAAGATTAGAACAATCAGCAATAACGCAAACCCCACAAACAGAATGGACTACAGTCATTAACAAAATACGATTGAGAAATCCAGAAGAAGAAATCGCGAGGAAACAAACAAGAATCAGTGACTATTGCTTACAGAAGCAAATAAAGACAAAAAACAGCTTTAGCAACCTGTCGGAAGAAATTGAATAGAATATACAACCAAGCCCTCAAAAAGTTGTTCCACCAATAATAGTCTATAAGGTAGGAGTAATAAAACACATCCATGACCTATTGAAAACCATTACAACGAACTACACAATTAAAACAGTGTGCCATGAAACAATAAAAATCCAATTGTTCGAAGCGGAGCACTTTAAAGTTCTAGTAAAAGAATTATATGAAAGAATCACTCAATACCATACATTCAGGCCAAAATCCGAGAGAACATTTAAATTCGTGTTAAAAGGATTACATCACGGGACGGACTTTAACACAATCAAGGTAGCCCTAGCCGAAAAAGGCCACGAGGTCGTAAATATTCACAATATGCGACATCGCAAGACAAAAAGCCTCTGCCTATATTCTATATTGATCACCAAATTTGAAAATAATACTATTAAATGCGAATCACCATATATAAAAATAATATACCACAATACAAGAGGTGTCAAGCGCACGGGCACACAAAGACTTACTGCCGTAAATTATATAGATGCGTAAAATGTGCAGGAGAACACAAAAGAGGAGATTGTACTCGTAAAGTTCGCGATAAAAAAGTGATGTGTGCTGTCTGTAACGGAAATCATCCAGCAAACTTCAAGGGTTCATAGTTCACAAGCAACTACAGCAGAAACTCTATTCTGCCTTAAGAGAAAAAGGCATCAACAGCAACAAAAACAATTCACACCTATTAGACTACCCACCAGATCAAGCCAACCAGACGCAACTTATGCACAACTTAAATGGTTGAAAATGGTTCAGCACAGAATCGAGAAACCACATTACAACCTACTAAAACTAGCAGCAACATTTCTAGATTAGAAAACATGATGGCCAAACTAAGGGATCAAATGAGTACGATGCTTGGTCTACTCACAACCGTCGTAAGCAAACTTGCCTAATGCCTGAAACCAATAGCTACAAAATCGCCGTCTGGAATGCCAATGGGCTCCAACAATACGCCAGGGAACTAAAAATATTCGTAACTGAACAAAATATTGACGTTATGATCGTTTCCGAAACACATTTTACAGACAAACATTATTTGAAAATTCCCAAATATAAACTTTATCATACAAATCACCCTGATGATAAAGCACATGGAGGCAGAGCCATAATCATTCGAGATGATATAAAGCATTTCGAAGAAGAAAAATTCCGCAAACACTACCTGCAAGTCACCAGTATAACCATAGAGGAAGTCCATGGACCATTAACAATGTCTGCGATTTATTGCCCACCCAAACATAACAACAAGGCAGAACACTTTCAAGAATTCTTCAGTACGCTAGGTATTAGATTTATAGCTGGGGGAGATTATATTGCAAAACATTTAATGTGGGGTTCAAAAATAATAACCTCAAAAGGTAAGAACTGCTAAAAGTACTAAAGACAGATAATTTACAACATATATCTACTGGTGAACCACCATAATGGCTTTCAAACAGAAATAAAAAATCCAGATACTATAGATTACTGTATTACAAAAAATATTGATACAAAAAAAGTGTCATACAGAATCATGTTTCGACGAGTCTTCTGATCATTCACTAATAATAGTAACAATTTGTTCAAAAATTACCATCAAAGATAAACCACCTTTTCTGTGCAATAATCGAACCAACTGCGCCTCATTTAGAGAAACCTTAGACCGAAACATCTCTCTAAACTTACCGTTACAAACTGAAATGGATATGGAAATAGCAGCAATAAACCTTACAAAAAACATACAGGAGGCAGCATATTCCGCGACTCCTAACAGTGAAACATTTCCAAAAAAAATACACATATATCATGTACAATACAGTAAAAGATAGCAGAAAAAAGAACAGCAAAGGACTGAAGAGAATAAAAGAAAATTTAATAGGGCAATAAAAGAGCTGAAAGAACTAACCCAAATTGAACAAAAAAAAGCATTCAATAATAAATAGAAAACTTGACACCAACTGAGGCTACATACTATTCGTTGTGGAAAGCAACAAAAAAGCTTAGGAGATCCCAGCAGCATGACCCACCTATTAAAACAAACGAAAATAATTGGACGAGAAGCAATTGTGGCGACCGCCACGACCCTTTAGGCCACCACCAATTCACCATCAACAACTACAAAGGTTGGCAACGCCGGTGGATTGGTACCATGCAGTTCCAGGGTATAAAAGACCATCACGACGACGTCTCGCTCTCTTTTCTTATCACCGTCCCCCTGTAACAGTAACACTTCCACAGCGCTACCGTACTTCCTCTACTTAACCTAATATCCTGTCAATTCTCCCATCGACCACATGTATCAATCGTAAGTTAAAATAAACAACTTTGATTCAACCAGTGTTTTTAGTTCCCGTGCAAATTCCTTTCAAAAATAGTAGTGAGTGTTCTGACAAATAATCGCAACGGCAGCCATACATTTCGACCGACCGACCGACCCGACGAACATTCCTACAATTGGTGACCCCGACGTGATCAAAGTGCCTAACAGGTAAATCAACTCAACATAAGCCACTCGACAGGTGCTTGACACGTGCATGGAAGGATAGCACGAGGAACGGAACTCATCAACATCACGTGGTCGACGACATCCCACGAGACTAGCCTGATGGACGAAAACCACAGAAGCCCATCATGTATACCAGCAACACATGAGCACCCTCGCATCACGAAACGGGACACGTAACACATTTACAGGTACCCTCAAACAAAGCTAAACGCCTCAAGACGAACGACGTCCTGCTACAGCTCCGATGGCAGCTGATCCCGTAAAACTCCTCGCTCAGGTTGGGATCCCCATCTCATCAGCAGTCCCCGGGTGTTTGTTTGCATGATTGCGGGTGCATTCCGGAACTTGCACCACATATAAGTACGTTCCACGGCTGTTCCACTAGGAGGGGAGTTATGTGGCGACCGCCACGACCCGTTAGGCCACCACCAATTCACCATCAACAACTACAAAGGTTGGCAACGCCGGTGGATTGGTACCATGCAGTTCCAGGGTATAAAAGACCATCACGACGACGTCTCGCTCTCTTTTCTTATCACCGTCCCCCTGTAACAGTAACACTTCCACAGCGCTACCGTACTTCCTCTACTTAACCTAATATGCTGTCAATTCTCCCATCGACCACATGTATCAATCGTAAGTTAAAATAAACAACTTTGATTCAACCAGTGTTTTTAGTTCCCGTGCAAATTCCTTCCAAAAATAGTAGTGAATATTCTGACAAATAATCGCAACGGAAGCCACACATTTCGACCGACCGACCGACCCGACGAACATTCCTACACAATAAAGAGAAGGCCGACATTTTCTCAAAACACTTAAAAAATGTTTTTAAACCTTTCCAGTCTCAGCTACATAAAAATGAGGAAAATAAAATTACTAGCTTTCTAGATCCGCCATTTTAAATGGACTTACCGTACGAGAAATTAACGGTCAAAAAAGTTAAACAAACAATAATGAGAGAGATTAATATTAAAAAAGCTCCTGGATATGACTTAATTACTGGTAAAATATTAAAAGAACTATCAGAAAAGGGTATAAAAGTATTAACATTTATATTTAATGCTATGCTACGAATTAATTACTTCCCTAGTGTCTGGAAAGTAGCTAAAATATTAATGATTCTTAAACCCGGAAAAATACTAGAAGATGTGACCTCCTACCGACCTATATGTTTATTACCGGTAATCTCGAAAGTTTTCGAGAAATTATACATAAACAAGCTAAACAATATAATAGAAAAAAGAAAAATTATTCCAGATCAGTTTGGCTTTCGCAATAAGCATGGGACTATAGAACAAGTGCATAGACTTGTAAACAAAATAAACACTGACCTAAATGCCAAAATATATTTTTCGGCTGCTTTCCTAGACATATCTCAGACTTTTGACAAAGTATGGCATACGGGCTTGTAATACGGACTAAAGAAACTTCTCCCTCATCCGGACTATCAGTTCCTAAAATCGTATCTCACTGATAGAAAGTTTAATGTAAATCAAGGCAATGAACATACCGAATTAAATCCCATATATTCAGGAGTTCCGTAAGGTAGTGTACTGAGTCCAGTACTGTATCTTCTCTATACGGCCGATCTGCCTACCACAAAAATAACTACTGTGGCAACATACGCAGACGACACAGCAATCTTAGCATCCCATGAAGATCCAGTCACAGCATCAATAAACCTACAAACCCACCTGGAGCAAATACAATTATGGTTGAAGACATGGCGCATTAAAGCCAATGAAACAAAATCCACGCATGTAACGTTTACCCTGCGTAGACGAACATATCCACCAGTGAATATCAATCATCGTCAACTCCCCCAAGCAGAGTATGTTAAATATCTTGGTATGCACTTAGATCGGCTCCTAACCTGAAAGAAGCACATACTCTCTAAACGGAAACAACTTGGACTTAAATTGTATCACATGTATTGACTCACCGGGCGCAAAACCAAGCTATCATTAGATAACAAGGTACTGCTGTATGAGTCTATACTCAAGCCCATTTGGTCATATGGAATCCAACTATGGGGTACCGCTAGCAAATCTAATATATCCATCATTCAACGGTTCCAAAATAAGGTGTTGCGTGCCAATGTTGATACTCCGTACTATATTTCAAATAAAGTGATACAACGCGATATTCCTCTAGAACCTATAACGAGTGTAATTCAACGTGTTTGTGTGAAGTACCTTGAAAGAGTGTCAGTGCATCCCAATGTACTCGCTAATCAGCTAAATATGCGACGTGATGATGAAGTGCGTAGACTAAAACGTTTAACACCAACTGATCTGATTACTGTACATATGTAGACTTTAGAATAAGCTTTAGAATAAGACTAATTAATTAAGATAATATTTTATACAGAAGATTGCTTAATGAAGTGATTTTCCACATGCCATGGATATATAATATAGACATAAGAAATGCTTATTGCCAATAGGGCAGATTGTGGAATCACGAAAAGTAATTTAAAAAAATTACAATTTAGGGAAACATTGAAATTATTTTCAGTATTTCGAAAAGAAAGTAAAATTTTCAAGAATTAAATCCTTATATAAAGAAGAGCACTGCGCAGGACAGCATGGAGATTCGATAGCCAAAATGTTACATATCACATTAAATTAGTAAATTATTTATTGCAAATATAATTAATTTTTTAACGATTTTTTGAGCTTTCAATATAATTGTATTCGAAATTTCATATTAATTTGTTGGCAAAACTTTACATAAAACTGATATTAAATTGGTAAATTATTTATTATTGTAGCCTTTACTATCAAATCAAAAGAAATAAAATCGATTAAACCGATGAATAATTTCAAGAATACTCTCTTTCGGAATATCCGGACAATATTTCAAAAATATTATTTAAAAGATTATCCCACTAGTATTGTAAGTAAATTTATTTAAATAATAATTCTATTTACTCAAAAATATAATTCGTATATTTCGACATAAATGAAGCTCTCTTTCCTTTCTTCGAATCATTGATTATAAATCTCTTTGAGTCCATTGATTTTCGTTAATTTTTTATTTTATTATTAGGTCTTTAAATGCCTCCCTTCCTGTTATTTCATTTAATATTTAGGTCCATTACTTCTCTGTACTCTACTTCCATATTTTCAACGTCATACCATACATAATAATTCAAAGCAAATAATATTCGGAAGAAATAAAAGTTTGCTTTACCAGACAAAGTTTGCATATAGCGTTGTAGTGTTTCTAAGTAAATGTCGTACGTCTGTTTTTATAACGGCCATTCACTTGTCATTTAATTATCAGTTTTAAAATCAACTGTAGTCAATAGCAATCTTTAGTGATTTCTACATTGTTATCTACTTACAAAATTCATGCTTACATTATTTTAAAAGTATTGAGACCAATATGTTATTTCCAATAATATGATATGTTCCTTTTAAAAATGTAGGAAAATATGTAACATAGTTTCAATAAAATTGTAACTCTGTGTTTTAACTGGAAGAAAATATTGAAAACACTAGTGCTTTTAAAAATGTCATCTATCGGTTTGGCACATTGAGATTTCTAGATATATTTCTATTAACTGTATGCTATATCTCATTTCTATAAATGTGACCATTATTCATTATGCCATAACCAGTGCTGGATACTATACTTGCTAGCCATCACGCTGCTATGAGTACTAAGTGTACTTAACTGTAGTGTAATTATTATAGGAAGATTTTCTTTTTTTATAGTATTATATAGTATTTTATAGTATTAATTTAATTAAATTCGATAGTTGATTTGATTGTTTGATAGGGTTTGAAGCTTACAGATGTCAAGTAAAAATAATCTCCCAGTCTCACAGGCCTACAGAAAATTTGGTAAAATGAACGCTTGAAAGAGCCATTTTAATGTTGATTGTAATATTTCCTCTCTCCCATATACCTTCTCTTAAAGAAGCAGAAACTTTTGCAGTTTGACCATTTCGAATTATTACTTCGACCTCATATGACCCTTACATGTTATATATTATATACTAACCCAACTACTTCAACTCCTGCATTTGCACTAACTAAATGCCGGTGATATTTATAATATGATATTTCAATACTTTTTTCATTAATTCATTAATTCGGAGTTCTACAAACTCCGCTTGCATCGACGATCATGCATATCGACGAATATAATACTATCATCATGAACGCTAGTCTATTTAAATGCTTCTCGCAAATGTTCATCTACTACTATGTTTAAAACTAGTAAATAAACAACATGTCCTTGGCAAACACCAACTCTGATTTCAAATGAATTTTACAAATCGGAAGCTACTCAAAAATGTGGGCTTTCCACATTTAATGCCTTCCTCTATAAACAGGCTGAGCTCAAGAATCTTATCGATACAAGCACGATTCTAAATATATTATAAAAAGTGTTGGGAACTATCGACTGAAATTGACTATCCTGTTTAGTACTTTACTACTTTTTACTATCGACTGTTTAAGTCGCTATTTTTGGTTCGACTGATTTTACTACTTTTTAGCAGTGACTGTTTCAATCGCTATTTTCGGTCCGACTGATTCTGTTACTATTTACTATCGACTGTTTCAGTCGTACTTTTAGTTACTATTTTAACATTCTGGCTCTGTCGTCCTAGCGGCGACCTTGACAAACATGTATCCAATTTATATTTATATGTAATATATTAAGTTTTATGATTTTTTTGGTAGTTTGCTTGTAAATAATAATATATTGTATATTAATATTATAGCATTTTGGTATGATATATTTCAAGATTATTAATGTAATAGGGATAAACAGTAAAATATTTTTACTCTTTTTATAGCAACAACAGGTAATATTTCGATTACTCTCTCGATTTTTGTTAAAAAATATTTCCGTTCGATAATAAATAAAACATTTATATCATTTCATTCAGATCTTTTTTAATTATATCATGGATTTTTTTTCTATGATTGTGTATATGTTTAATTTTTATATAGTATTTATGGTTATTATACATCATTAGTTTTTAGGTTTTGTTTAAGTTCTATTTTATTGTCTTTATTTATTATAGTATATTATTTAAAAATAGCAATTAATTCATTAAAATACAATAAAACATTTGTGGGGCATTATTCTATTCCATAGAAAAATTCCATTCCTTTTTGCAGATCCACAGAACATTCAAATATAAAAGTAATTCTACTTCGTTTAAAATTAAATTATAAATTGCATGTTATGTATAATTATTATAATAGTATTCAGTAATTATTTTTTTCCTTCTCTTTTTTAAAGTTAGTTCGTGAAGAAATATATACATCTCCGTTTCGCTTGTACTACCATTGAAAAATATAACCACATATAATATTAACTGCCCCAAGCATTTATCTCCGTCCTTTCCTCTCTCACAATTGATACAGGAAAGGGTTCGTACATCTTCGTCTGACATTACCAATTGAAAAAAACAGTCGAACCGTGCATTTGACTTAAAATAGTAATTACTATTTTCAGTCGCTAGTTTTATGACTATCGACTGTTTTGCGACTATCGACTGTTTCGACTGTTTTCAGTCGATAGTTCCCAACGCTAATTATAAGTAAAATTATGTATTCATTTTAAATAAAGAATCAACTGAACTTCATAAATGTAAGATTAAAAGTTAACACTCTCTTAGAAGATTGTTTTAGATTGCAATTTATATATTGATATGAGTCTCAAGATAATCTTGTTTGTTATAAGAACAAAAAAGGACAAACACATTTACAATATGACAATGCTAAATAAATATATAATATAAGTCTCGTTAACCGAGCAGTTAAAAAGACACCCTAAATCATAATTTTAATTATTAAATAATTAAAAATCAAATAAACTAGTTTTATTAAAATTATTATTTGAGCAGAGTCAGAATTGTTTAAGTTAAATGATTATCGAAATTTTAGTTAAATTAGTAATAAAAATATATTTTAAAAATAAATTTGTACACAAAATACTCTAGTGTGAATATTGTACTTCTTGATAGTATCTTTAAAATCTATCTTGATAATGTGGGCACATCTATTAAATTATTTCCAAATCACTTATATGAAAATTGCTAATTAAACATGTCCATTCGACCCTTTCTATACAGCCCTCTATATTTAAACTAGCATAAAGTTGTGTTTGTCATTGTCTAGTGTCAAGTAAAAGTTATTACCCACAGAGGCGAGCTTTTCTCACCTCGTATAGTAAATTATTTTCCCTTAACCGGGAATAATAATCCCGCTAGAGGGCGAGAGTGTTTCCTAAGGACATTTGTCACCGCTATTAAAGTTTACGTTGCTCGGTTGCAAGTGCGCGCAATTTCTCCGTAATTGTCCATTTTGCGGCCATGGTGGTTCTTTATGGTGCACTATTAGTTTACGTGAGGTTCCGTAATAAACGCTTAAAAGCTTTTAAATTCGCGTTATAACTTGCACTGGATTCTGTTTTCATCCTTGCCCACAAATAATTCATTCAATTTATAATATTATTAAATTAACACATCGATCCATATATCTAAAAAAGTTTAATTAAACCTAGATTTATTATTAATATGGTTTCCTCCAACAAATATTTAAATTATTCCAAAGTTTTTGCGACAACTCACGAACATCTAAAGTTGTTATGAATTCTTATTTCTTGGATATTTGTATATTGAAGTTAATTATGTACAATCTTTTGTAAAAGAGGATAGTCGAAGGTGTCTAGTGAAGCCATCTTTTTGAAAAATAGTCAAAATAAATATAAGAAAAATTGATGATAAGTTAACATATTAAAACTTGTTTCATTCCAAAAAAAAACTTCAAATCTTGATGCTGTCATATTTAGATGTCAAAAAATATGTAATTTTTAACTTATTAAATCCAATATTTTCGGTATTGCAACAAATTATGAACATATGAATAAAAACCACTATTCGTTTAGGAATTAATTAATCGTCATATACAACGTCATCTTTATCATATACAACATTTTTCATAATGTTAATTTTATATCATTAACTTCTGCCCCGTGCGATTGATTTTTCTATCAGACTACAAAGTCTAAAAATAAGTCTAAAGGAATGTATTTCATATAAAGATACCCCCAGGGTCTTACAGAAAATATCAAATGTTCCAATATTGTAGATATTCAAGCAGTATAAACATAAACAATATTCAAAATGTATGTAAAAAAATTGTTTTTACAAACATTTTTCAAATTACACCTTTTATATTGATTGTTAACCTAAAGAAACTAAAGTTTCAATATAATAGAAAATCCTTAGTAAAAGTAATAAAATGAAAACTATCGCTTGAAACATAATTCCAATTTAATTGAATTAAATGGAAAGCCATGTTCCCTAAAGTGCACAACCGCCATCCACAGGAGAATAAACTTCGTCCAAATTCATACTGAAACTTTACCTAATACAAATATCTATAGAAAATCGATATTTACCCTAATAAACTGACTGGCAAAATACCTAATACGTTCTAAACAAACAATTGTTCCGACAATACAACAATTCAGCGTACATTTTCATTGTTTGTAGAAACTTTGATACGAAAGATAGCTGCTAGCAATCTCCTATAGCTTGAATACCTATTGTAAGTACGACGAAAGACGAGTCAGGTGAAAATTATTATAATTCCAATTACTCTTTATTGTTGTATTTTAGTTTAACAGTTGTTAAATATAGAAATTTTAACATTTGGTGTAACTTATATAATTTTCCATCTAATCTTTAGATAATAATAAAACTATTATATAAATAGATTATGTGCTTCTGGCCAAAACAAGTGATAGTCGAAAAGTGAATTGCGTAATGAACAAGTCATTTAACATTTTACTGGACATTTTTACCTAAGGATACTTTCCTAAATAAAGTTTTCAAGTCTCATGAAAATGAGACATGACTAAAATCTTAAGCCTTGGTAGTTGATCTTAGTTGGGTTTGGGTATGCGTATTTCGCCAACAGAAATTGACAGATTTAACCGAGACTTCAAGTTAGTGACTTCAAGGAAAATTGTTTCCTATTTTTGAATATTTTAAAGGATTTGGCCGTGGTTGTACAAGCTTAATAAGCCAAATAAACTGTTTCTATTACTGCTTGAACTCTTATAGTATCATATGTATATGTACAAGTTCGATACCATTGGGTAAATTTGTTATAAGTGAAGAAGATCTTGTTGTCAATTTCATGAATTCAATCATAGAATAAAAACCTAAAAAAACACCCAGTCATCATGCGTACACGACACCCATGAAAGAAATAAAGAATTCAATCATAATATAATTCAAGGATGACATAAATAGTGACAGTATTTATGTCAGTAATATCGAATAAATCAGCAGGTTCAGGAAATAATTTAGCCTTATTTTAAAACTTGTAATGTTGCTTTCAATGTATTAAGATTCCAACATAAACTATTACTTCTTAGATGAACTTAAAAAAGGATTTAACAAGAGCTCAAATTTAAGTTTTTTGAGAGACGATAACAGAAAATATTTTGATGTCCTGTAATGTTGCTTTCAATGTATTAAGATTTCAACATAAACTATTACTTCTTAGATGAACTTAAAAAAGAATTTAACAAAAGCTCAAATTTGAGTTTTTTGAGAGATGATAACACAAAATATTTTGATGTCCTGTAATGCTGCTTTCAATGTATTAAGATTCCAACATAAACTATTACTTCTTAAATCAACTTATAAAAGGATAAATCATTTTGTTAAAACAAGAGCTCAAATATCAGTTTTTTTAAAAGACGATAACACAAAATATTTTAATGTCCTGTAATGCTGTTTTCAATGTATTAAGATTCCAACATAAACTATTACTTCTTAGATGAACTTAAATAATGATTTAACAAGAAGTCAAAATTCATTTGTTGAAAGACGATAGCACAAAATATATTGATGACCTGTAATGTTGCTTTCAATGTATTATTATTGTAGTTGCAATGATTCAAAAACCCTACGCCACATAACTATTGCGGGTGTGTAATTAAGTCTAGTTTAATTCCCTAACTATATATGGATTAGATGTAAGTATTATAATATTAAATTAATTATATCTGCTTATTGCCTTTGTCCGATTAGTTTATTTATATCAATTAAATGCTATTTTAATAATAAATAAATAACTATATATTACATTTTTATGTATTATTCGGGTAAAAATAATAAATATACCTAAAGGATATATCCACCCTTTCGGAAAAAAAGCAAAAATAATTGAAGGATAAAAAAGTGCGCATGTGTTATTTCCTTTGTGGAAATTGTGCCCTTAATGGAAATTTTAAAATTATTTTCAAAAGAATGGACACAAAAAAATCTGTTCTGATTTGGGGTTGTTTTTGTTAGGAAAAGATACTGTAGAAGCCAAGAAGTAGCTTGCAAGCATAATGAACTACTTCTGACAACTATACTCAATTTATTATATAAGGTCAGTTTAAACTGTTGAAAGCTCCTAGTCCTAAAATCAGCTGGTTTGATAAATATATAAAAAAAACTACAAAAGACTTTTAAAAATAGCTAATATCAAGATACATTTTCCACAAAAATTTTAACATACATGAATGCATACGGGGATTGCTCACACCAAATCTATTTAGAGTTTTTAGAGTTGAAAAGAATGTTATTGGAGGTAAAAATAACCCCTTTGTTGATATTTTATCATATCATAACCTTCTTATATAGCACCTATGATATTAAAATGTATCTTCCTCGAACACCAACCCAATTTCTTAGTATGGTATACCCAGTGCCGCACTAATCGCGCTATGTAACACCTCTTTCCTGAAGTTTAAAATTTTGCCGGTCCAATCCTAATGCAATATAAGTGAAACCTTTGTAATATAAACTTGTATAAGTAGTCACCACACCGATTTACATACAGCATGGAACACATTAAAAAGAAAAAACCTGCGAACTGAAATAGATATATAGAAAAATATATCGGTTAATTGGAAGAAAATCTCAATTATCGGCACATTATAAGTTGCTGTTTTATAAGAAAATTCTAAAACTGATATACTATACTGCCATGCCTATGGAATCCACTTTCAGGTATGTTCCGCGAAAAGCTACATACATCAAATTCAAATGTTTTAGAACAAAATCCTGAGATTTATAAGATGCGCCCAAATACAATAGGAGACCTTCGAGATTCATAAATTCTCTCATGTTAATACCGAAGTATATACTCTTGGATAACACTCGACTAGGACACAAACTTAAATTAAAAGATCGAACCATTTGATTTAGTAGTGTAATCAATTGCATACAATAATAAAACAACAGTGTTAATACGTGAACATTATTACTCTAGAAATATATGAAAAAAATGACCGATGGGTTCTCCTAGATACATATCTAGTTTTTAAGTTATTGTAAACAAAAATTGTAGGTTAGTGGGCAAGGACTAGTAATAACGTATTAATCAAAAAGATAACTTGTATCAAGTTTCTTAATTAACGTTGACATTTTGTTAATCTGATGCGCCCGTCGCTTTGATCTCTCATTGATATTTGAAATAGAGTTTGCAATCAATTTGTTGTTAGGTCTTTGGGCCAAGCAAGAAAAGTGGTTATTATAGAAGTAGAGACAAAAACTATATAAGTGAAACCGGCATCAACATATGATATAAATTATTTTATCACTTTAATGTATTCTCATTATTTAGTTCAAAATGGGTCAAATCTTGAATAAAGTAAAGAAATACGAAAAACAGATTGTAGTGTAAAAATGACTTTTAATATTTTTAAAAATAATATGATTAAAATTACACTTACACTGAACTCACAATAGAATATTCCAACGCTCTTTTAATGTATTTCCCTACTACTAAGGCAGCAAAACTACTTTAAGACAAGTTTTATATATTCATCTGATGAAAACTAGAGAGATGTGAGAAAAGCCAAAAATCTGGAATCTGGAAATCTGGTGGGAACTGAATTTAATTTTAATTAATCGGTCGTTGAAATAAACTGTAATTTAATTCTGGCGCTCTAATTCAACATATTACAATAATAATCTTAATGTATTACCAGTTTGGAAATCCACGTACATAATTTCCTGGCCAATTTCTGAATATAAACTAGCTTCGATACCGAAGAACGGTGCTTGACACGCTCTGTAACACTTTGTTTTGATTCTAAATCCTGGTGGTAATCTGAACTCTAATGCTTAATGGTGAAATAACACATAAAATAATTACGGAATGGTGCTTAAATGTTTTGCAATTTTTACCAAATAAGGCAAACAATACACATGTTATTTATTATGTTTGTAAAACATTCAAATTAAAATTAATATTATGGTAAAATGAAGTCCAATTTATGGTTCTAATCTTGACAAGTAGATGGTGCTGTGTGAACTTATTATGTAGGGAACCGCTACATATCTTAGGCCGCCATAAATACACCCACCGCTGGATTCAAAAGTTGGTAGTGCTAGAGTATTGGTACCATGCGGTTCCGGCTATAAAATACCAGCAGGACGACTTAATCAGGCGATCGTCTGGTACAAATTCTGGCGACTCCAGATTGTTCCATCGTCGGAGGAAGCTCCTCGCATATCGCCTTCAAATCCTGTCCCGTAGATCCAGAGAGCCACATATCTCGGTTTCCATTTTGACCACAGGTTCCAGTAGTAGTCATCCCATGATCTATTACGCCATCTGCAACGACAATGGTGTGTACAGCATCCCATTTCTACTATTTTGTAGAAAAAGCAAACTCCCAGTCCCACAGAAAGCAACGTTGTATAACATACTGATTCAGCCAGTCTACCACTATGGAGCACATGTTTCGCACAAGTAGGTCTCCGAGAAACAACTTGCACTACCCCAATCGCAATATGAGCAATATCAGCAAAATACTATTTAGTACGAGCTAAACAATCTGGTTTAATAAAAAACTTCTCCCTCTCTCTCTTTCTATTTTATTATTTAATAAGTTTTATTTTATATTTTTTATAAGTTTTATATCACTCAATGTTTTCTGCTCCCGTGCAAATTCCTTCCACAAAAATAGTAGTGAGTATTGAAAATAGTAAATAAAGTCAATACGCACAAGTAACAAACGAATATTCCTACAATTGTATAATATAGTAACAAATTTAAAGAAAAAACATATGAAATAAATGTATTCATAAGTTTAATATATATTTTTCAATTATATCGAAAACATTCAACGCTTTGTGACCTAATCTATAACTAATATCATATTTAATATAGAAAACAGTCTAAACCATATTATACTAATTCTTACACGTCCCTAATCAAATTCGAAAATTACGAGATAATTTATCTGAGTTTATATTTTTAATAACTAAAAATGGAGTGATTAACGCTAACAATTAAAATACTCATCACAGTGTAATCTTGATAAAATAGGGAACATCTGCCGAGCACTTTCTTTGCCGACAAGCTTCCACAACATTTCCCACCCTAAAACCTCAGACGGCAGTTTATTTAATCGTCAAACGACCTCCGCCATATAAATTTCCACGAGGTAATTTTTATTCAAAACCCGTCCTCCTTTTCTTTCCTCTGACGCTCTATTTTTTTTCTTTCTTCACATACGAACTCGTTGACATGTTTTAAATAAGCGCCCATATTTCAAAGATCAGACCGTTCCATTTGCGGCGAAAATGGAATCACGCAATAGGCTGATTATAAAGTCGGCCTCTAGATGTCGGAGCCGCCCCGATCTTGGCCTTTTCCAAATTGAGTTGCTACCAATTTGGGGTATGGGGAAAGATGACGTGGTTATGTTTCCATTTACTTCTCTTGATACATATTTTTTTTTATAAAACGAAAAACCAATTGTATTTTTCGGATTTACCATTTATATTAGAAAATATAATTTTGTCGGAAATATTTTTATTACTACCTTCAATGATTCAACAATATTCCCAATAAGCAATATATTATTTGGTAATTATATATTTATGTATTAATCAATTTATTTTTTCAGTTGGCAGAACTTTATCTTTTAGTACTGGGAAACATTCTAACAGAAGAAGTTACAACAATGGGTTTAACATCTATATATTACGTACACATACATAACAGGTCAATTGAAAAGTCCCCGGCCTAACACACAGATGGTTTTACACATAGACAATTAAATCCATATGTTTTTAGTTAGCTCTAACACTCAAAAGATGCGTGCATAAATTTGACAGCTGTCGGATCATTAGTTTGTGAATTATAGCATTTTGAGTGAAGCAACTTTTGTTATTGTGAAAAAAATAGATATATAAAGGAATTTCGCATGTTTATAAAACATTGCTTTTTGAAGGGAAAAAATGTGGAATAGCGTACTCTCCAAAAATATCAACTGAACGTGTACATAATATCATTCACGAATATTTGGGTATGAGAAAGTTTTGTGCAAAGTGGGTGCCGCGCGATCTATTGAATTTTGAACTATTGATCAAAAACCACGACGAGTTGATGATTCGGAGCAGTGTTTGAAGATAATCAAGCGTAATAACCCGAGTTTTTGCGTCGATATGTGACAATGGATGAAACATGGCTCCATCATTTCACTCCGAAGTCCAATCGACACTCATCCGAGTGGACTACACACGGTGAACCCACTCCAAAGCGTGGGAAAACGCAACAGTCGGGCTGGCAAGGTTATGACATCTGTATTTCGGGATGCGCATGGAATAATTTTCATTATTTACTTTGAAAAAGGAAGGACCATCAACAGCGGCTATTAAATAGCGTTACTCGACCGTTTGAAGGACCAAATCGCCGAGAAACGGCCACATTTGAAGAAAGACAAAGTGCTGCTTCACCAAGGCGATGCACCGTGCCACAAGTCAGTGAAAACGATGGCAAAAATTCATGAATTGGGCTTCCAATTGCTTCCTCATCCACCGTGTTCTCCAGATCTGGCCCCAGCGACCATTTTCTGTTCTCAGATCTCAAAAGAATGCTCGCTGGGAAGAAATCTTCGTCGAATGAAGAGGTAATCGCCAAAACTGATGCCTATTTTGAAGCAAAGGACAAATCGTTCTACAAAAATGGTATCGAAAAGTTGGAATCACCCTTGAAGGAAATTATGTTGAATAAAAAAAACTAGTTTTGCCAAAAAAATGTGTTTTACTATGGTAAGCTGGGGACTTTTCAAATGACCTGTTACATATAAAGGGAACAGACAAAATAATATCAACACTAGGTAATAAGATGCATCCTGTTCCATATTGAAAATTCTGTTTCTATGTAAATAATTCGACGGATATGTATTGTTCACTTTACATGCCAAATCCCGTAGATTATATATCAGTGTATAATAGTCTTTGTTCTGCGACGGTTAGAAATATAATATTTCAGATTAATTTAGACGAAAGATTGCAAAGCCCCTGTAACTAAATCAACTGAATTGTTTAACGTTTCACGAGCGATGGTATCTTCCGTAATACACAAGACATGGTAAAATACCATTGGCGTAAAAAACCAAAATTAATTGACAGAGACCGACAGAAAACATAAAACTAGCACGGCAATAGTGACATCAAGTCTCAAACTCACTAGAGCAATACTGTTGCAACCAAAAGAATACGATGGGAGTTCCACAAAGCATTCAAATTGGAGGGGTTGTGAATAGAAGCCAACTCTAAGTTGCTAAATGGGACAACAATCATAGAACCTGGACACTTGATGATTCGAAGAATGTAAAATGGAAAGATGAATCATCATTTATATTATTTCCTGTAAACAGCCGAGTTTAAGTGTAGAAAACCCCAAATGAAGTTTGCGGTCCGGACTGCCTGCTTCTTACAGTCAAACATGCTATACGCATATATGCACTTTTTACTCTGTTTTTACGCCTCATACAATATTTTGCTTTTACTAATATTTTTGTGCAATTTAGTCTGTATACTACTTACTATCTTTTATAGAAAAATAAATGAAAAATATTGAAATATTTCTGTTGTAGTATAATTTAAATATTCTAATGTGCCATATTTATGTCCTTCTCTTAAAAGTAAAATAATAAACAAATGATCATAACATAATTTCAAATGTGTAATTATTATTACATAGTGAATATAATATCCTATCCTAATATCCAATTTTCTACATTTTTTTTCTGGCTTGGGTTATACTGATCTTAAAAACATTGATATATTCCAGTATTTTTGATATAGACCTGTGATTTGTAATCATCGCTGTTAATTTTTCAGCCAAAATTAATGTCCTTATGAATTGTGCATAATTTTAACAATAAAGTGTTATTTGGACGTGCTGCTTAATCGTGAAACTTGCCATAGTTATGAATATATTTATATATTAGTAACTTAATAATACAAAACAGATTAAACGCAATCTGTCAAAACAAAATTCTAGTTAAGATTGCAGATATATTTAATGATATTATTATACCTTATATAACATACCTTATTCATATTTAATTTCATATATTTTGATTCATATCTTAACATACGAATGTATCTGTTCTTGTTTCAGCTGGCGAAATTCAATTCCACTGCACTAGAATAGACTATTTTGCACAAAACTACAGTCCTGATCCGCAAGATTCAACGTTAGTTATACCATGTAAGAAGCTTTAAATAAACACTTTTCTAGTATAATATTAAATAATTCGTTTTTACAGATGTCGTGTCAAAATCCGCCATTTTTTTCCTACTAGCCAGTTGCTTGATGCTGGCTGCCTTTGCCTGTTGTATATTAGGACAATGTGTTCGATATAGAGGAATATATACGTTTATATCAGGATTATTATTTATATTTACAGGTGAGTTAACTTATTATTAAATTAGTAAAACACCAACAAATATTATTTTAGTAACAAATATTTCAATTAGAGTTTTTGTGTAATATTTTAGTGCATTCGCCATATTGTCATTATATATAACTCCAAAATTATTTATTAAATTCAAACACAACTAAATAAAATTGACTTCCTATACAATTTTTATTTAAATTGTAAAAACATAACTATTTTTTTAATAGCGACATAATACAATGTTAATGATAACTTAATATCTACATTCGCATTATTCATATAACTTTTCGTCCACCATTCTGTCATACATGAGTTTCATTCATATGTATTAATTAAATAGCAATGTTCTATTTGTTTTTATAATAAACTTTTATTTTTATAACATCATTATTAGATACGCTTAATACAATCTTAATTTGCAATTAATTTATTACTACTTTTCGTATGTACTTGGATTAATTCACAAGCAAGACGAGTGCGAGAAAATACATCAATATGTATTCCTCAATTATAAAATTATAATAATTTATAGCTGTAGTTTACACTGACGGTATACACTTTATATTCTTAAGTTCGTATGGTTTTGTTCGCTTCAATCTTCTGAAGTCCTGCGCATGTGTCCAGCATGTGTATTGCTTCCACGTTAGTATGATTTAGTAATCTTCTTTCGTGTTTCAAGGCGAAACCTTGGATAGCTTCGCAAATTCATTTGATTTCCAGGTCATCGTGCAGTTCTTCGTTGGTTACGTAGCGATAGGCATTGGTAATCAATCGAAGAACCTGCTTTTGACAGCGTTGTATAACTAGTTTATTTGAATTTTTAGTGCAACCCCACATTTGCACCCCATAGGTCCAAATTGGCTTTATAATTGTATTATAGATCAACCACTTTGATTTTAGATCAAGTTGAGAGTATCTTCCGACTAACCAGTATAGTTGTTTTATTAAGGTTCTAATGTGTTTTGCTTTTTGTCTAATCTGATGTTTCCAATTTAATCTACAATCAAGATGGATTCCAAGGTATTTTGCTGATTCTGCTTGAGGAATCGGGCATCCATTGAGTGATATAATTAAGTTTTTATTATTTCGCCGCAATGCAGAATTAACGTGGACAGATTTGGAGCTATTAAGTTGAATTTTCCAACCTTTCGTCCATTTGTAGATTTTGTTGACTGCCACTTGCACTTTTTCTATTGCCCTAGGCAGAGATATATCTTTTGCCATAATAATTGTGTCGTCAGCAAAGGTTCCAAGTAGTGTTTCTTTTATTGTTGGAATGTCAGGAGGTTAGAGCAGATACGGGAGAGGTCCTAAGACACTACCTTGTGGACCTCCAGCCGAAATAGGTTTAAATGTCGAGAACGCATTTTTCAGTTTTCAGTTTAGGCAGTATTTCTCTTCCTCAAACGCTCTTTCAATAGCTGCAGTTACTATGTGCACTTGATCGATTATTGAATGGTGATTTCGAAAACCAAACTGAAAATCTGGTATTATTACCAAATTTTTAACACGTTTAAATATTAGTTTCTCAAATAGCTTTGATATTGCAGGTAGTAGCGAAATAAGCCTATAAGATTCGACTTGTTCTGCAGGTTTGTCAGGTTTTTTGAGCATAATTATTTGTGCCACCTTAAAGCATTCCGGAACATGCTTCAGCCTTAAACAGCCATTAAATATATATGTCATCATGATGACTGCTTTTCGTGGCAATTCTTTGAATAATCCAGACGTAATGTCATCTGTACCAGGTGCCTTTTTAGGATTGAGGTTATAAATTTCAGTGACATCGGGTTGATAAACTGAAGATGTATCCATGGTAGATTCAATATCATTAGGTTGAAATATGTTAGCTAAGTATCGTACGAACAATTTGCTTTTTCATCGTTGCGTCGAACCCATTCATTTCGATCATTTTTAATTGGCGGTACTCGAATAATTCGTCTTTTAAATCTTCGAGTTTTTAGTTAATTTCCATAGCGAATAATCTTTTTCTGCTTATGGGCTTAATTCACTTACATACTTTTGAAAGCTATTCTGTTTCTACAAATTCTACTAAAAGTAGTTTTGTCTGCAGCATTCCTGGTTCTGCGCCATACTCTTCTAGCTTTTCGCCTTTCTTTTATCATTTCTCTAATTTCGAGGGGGTAAATTACTTCATATTCTGATTTCTCTCTTGCTATTGGGGTAGCGTCTTTTGCAGCTGACCGAATTTGTTCAGTTATATTTTTGGTTTGTTGCTCAAGATCATCTATACTTTTAAGTTTTACTTTTAAACGGATTTGTTCCTGCAGTATTAATCTAATTTTGTCCCAGTCAGTATATTTGTTGGTAGGATTAGGCCTTTGTGCTTTTCTTAGGATTGTCGCGCCCAGTGTTAACGATATTGGAGTTTGATCAGATGTTAGATCGCACAAGCTTTCTGTACTAATTTGATTTAATGTGATGCCTTTTGTAATGTAGAAATCCAGCAGATCTGGGACTTTATTAGTGTCAGTGGGCTAGTAACTGGGTTCACGCCCTGAATGATAATTACAATTTGTAAGGTCAATGGCTTTGAGTAATTCCTTTCTTTTTCCAGGTGTTATTATTCGTGAACCCCAAGCTGTATGTTTAGCATTAAAGCCCCCACTAATAATAAACGATAAAAAAACAATAATATAAGATATCTTTATATTGCTATTGTGTCATTTTATGTCTTGGTGGACAATATATAGCGCCAATATTTATTTTAGCCCCATTTTTTCGATACTAATTATCGTAGCTTGTATTTCTTCATTTTTAATCTCTTCTTGTTCGAAATATTGTATATTTTGTTTAGTCATTAAAGCTGTTCCGCCTCTAGCCCGTTCGCTGGGGTGTAGTGTCCAGTAAGCATCAAAACCCATTTCATTGTAGTTTTTTTTTAGAAAAATGTGTTTCCGATATGATAGCTATATCTATGTTATTTGTTTTCAAGAATAATTCTAGTTTCCGGACTCTTTGATTTAGTCCGTTTGTGTTCCAAGTTATAATTCTTAAAAATGAATTACTCATTTTTGTTTTTCTTTAGCTTGTTTTGGGTAGTTTTCTTCAATCCGGATTTCTCCAATTTTTGCACCCTGTATGGTAACTGACTGATTTTCGGTCTCATTTCAGTCTGGAATTCTTTGAGCAATTTCATCATGTCGACGATAATTGGCTCGTTGACCGCAGCTTCCTGCGGTTTCGTATCGTTCGTTTGATATTTTGGTGGCGTTTATATTTTTGACTGATGTTCTGGCAGTTTCTTGGGTTTTTTTATTTTCAACGGTAGATGCTGTTTCAGAGTTTTAGGCTTTGTCAGTATGTCTGAAGCGTTGTTCTGCTGTAATTTTCTTTGGCTGTTATTTTCAGTTCTTTTTTTGATATACTGCACATCCTTTATAATTGGCAGGGTGACCTTTTTCATTGCACAACACACATGTTGCTACACTATTGCGTTGTTTTCTCTGAGTTTCTACTGAGTTGTGTAATATTTACCGGATCATTTCACACATCTTGGTTTCCTACTGCAAAAATTTTTAGTGTGTCCAAGATCTTGACAGTTTGTGCATTGTGGTATATTATTCTTTTTCTTCCACTTTTATCCTACAGTCTAGTAAATAATTTATGTCATATATAATTTTATTATTTTCGTTTTGTGTAACAGAAAAGTTTTAATTTGTTTTTCACCATTTACATTACTTTTCTTTTTCGCTATAGGGGTGACGGTCACTATTTCATGCCCGCAAGCCCGTAGTTCCGATTTCTAAACCACTTATCACTTTTTAACTGATAAGTGTGGTATTCGAGTTTATTGAATGAATTGTTTTTCTTCATCTCAATAAGATGCTTTTTCACATTCCTGTAATCCGTTTCATTACTAAGGGTTACGTTAATATCATTTTTAGACAAAATTTTAAACTGCACTTGGTTAGTATTTATTTTGTCCATTTAGTCCCTTTATTTTTAATCTAAATATATTAAAATTGCCAATATTGTTTACCTTGATCAGAGGGGCAGAGGGATTTTGTTTTCTCGCCTCTTTTTTTTTAATGTTTTTAGCACTTTTTGCGGTTGACGAAGGCGTCATCTCTGGCTTCTTCTTCTTTTTATCCTTCTTGTTTGTTATTTCGGTCCAGTTAGACTGTTCCTTTACCTCTAATACTAATTCGTCTTCATCAGTGTAGTAGTCATCTGCTTCATTAGTACGCCTTTTTGGTATATCTTGCGTATGACCTTGCAGTTGCAAACGGATAGCAGCCATATTCTTAGTTAATTGAAACAGTTGTTGGTTCAGACGCTCGTTATTCGTTCTTAATTCTTTGTTTTCTTTCAGTAATATATTCAAATCCATTATGTTGTATTGTTATAATTAAATGTTCTTTTCACTAACTTTCACTTTTTCCCTTTTTGGAAAACGTGGAACGTCTTTTGTTTGATTACCTAAGTACTAGCCATCCAAAAGTAAATACTTCACATTGGGTTGGCCGTTTCACCGTACCCCTTACCTGGGAGTTATTTGAAACCGTTATACAGATGTACAGATGTATTTTTATTTGATATTTAGGCAGACTCGTTTTCAGGAAGGAAAGAACACATCTTGACTCTATGAAGGTCGGGACCGAACTATTTTATAAAAAACTAAATAGATTAATATAAATACAACTACATAATCTAAATAATGATTTTCATTTAGCATATTGTAATGTTGCTATTTTTATTTTAGGTTTATTGATGCTTTTGGGATTAATAGTGTATATATCAGTATTTAAAGCGGAGGTCGGAATTAAACTACGACCCCAGTCGCAAATTAGTCCACCATTATTCGAGTACCAATATGGATATTCATTTCTGATGTACATAATAGGATTATTCTCCACTAAAATATCTGGAATAGGCTGTGTTTTCTTATTCATGTACAGGTAAGTAATGATATATATTATGAATAATATCTGATTTTTAATAAATTTTCTTTGTGACTTTAGAGTACAATATCATTGGAAAAGAAAAGAATATGATGAAATGAAAAAAGGCAATCGTCCTCCTTCCTTAGTAAATTTAAATAGAATAGTAGACCCTCCAACTTCGATGGATTATCCGTGTAGGCGACATCCATATTATTATATAAATTCCAATAGTACTGTAACATTTCCAAGAGATCCTCAAATCAACAGGTAATATAACAATACATTACTATGATATATTATTACATGCTTGCATACTGTACTTTCTATCAATTTTTATTTTTGAAAGTTTTCCATTGCGAAAAATTGGTACAATATACAACGTGGGGCAAAAATCCCGTTACCATTTTGATTGCCTATAATTTTGCTCAAATAAAAGATGACTTAAAAATTATATCGGCTAAATGGTGACCGCGATTCGCTAGGCCACTTTCGGCTGTTTTTGAGGCATTTTTAATCACATCCTGCAACATTTGAGGCTCAAGTTCTTCAATTTCGTGACGTATATTGGCTATAAGATGTTGAATCGTTTGGGGCTTATTCATATAAACTTTTGATTTTAAAAAACCCATAAGAAAATGTTTGGTGCTGTTAAATTCGGAGATCTGGCTGGCCATACTAAATCGCTACTTCGTGAAATTAGTCGTTGTGGAAAAACGTCATTCAATAATTGAATTGTTGAACGATCTGTGTGTGCTGTGGTCCCATCTTGCTAAAACCAGATGTCCTCTAGTCCTTGCTGTTCCATTTCAGACACAAGAAAATTACAAATCATGTCTTAGTACCATTCAGCAGTAACAGTAACTGCAACTCCTTGGTCATTTTGAAAAAACTAGGGACTAGTGATGTTTCCAGCATGAATACCATACCATACAGTTGTTTTTAGTGGATGCAATGATGTTTCATGAATTCGTTGAGGATTCTGTGGTTCCCAAAACCGACTGCTTTTTTTTTGACGTGGCCACTGAGAAGAAAATGGACTTCATAAGTCTTTATCAATTTAGACAAAAAATCTTCAATTTCACCAGACAGCCTTTTTGCATTACTGTACTCAACTCGTTGAACAAGATCTCTCGCTTACAATTTTGGACCAATTGAATTTTGTACGCGAACATTTTGAAATCAGTTTTGAAATTTCGCCTTATACTGTGTGCATACATGTATAACTGGGAACCACGTCTCCGAATTGATATTTCTCGATACTCCGCAATATTATCCCACACCAGAGCCACATTTTCAGAGTTACGAGACGTCCGTTGTCTTCCAGAACGAGGCCTGTCTGCTGCCGTATCTTTTAGTCGAAAAAATGTAAAGGGATCCTTCTGCTGCTGTGATAATCACGAATTCGAGTTGTG
Organism: Rhynchophorus ferrugineus; assembly: GCF_030347505.1. Lineage (NCBI taxonomy): Eukaryota > Metazoa > Arthropoda > Insecta > Coleoptera > Curculionidae > Rhynchophorus > Rhynchophorus ferrugineus. The sequence goes on from NW_027472580.1 coordinate 53,803,461, forward strand.
GTTGTAATTGGTCATAGAGATATATTGGAATTATTCTTAGGAGTATAACATGCGACAAAGATGCTCGTGGACTCAGTATGACAATGACTACCCGCGTTAAACACTAGGTCCATTCACTAAAATATGTAAGGGATTAACGATCTATATACATATGTAGAAACTTATCATAATAATCGCTGTTTAGATTTATTCATTTTTCCAAGGGTTTCTCCCCTCTCCTCCCTCTTAGAGCCCAAAGAATATTTCTATCAACCCACCAACCAACCAACCTACCATTCGCTCCTTGCGGAATTCCGATACCCTCGAATGGTAAACCACATCTCCCTCACAGACCACCTATCAAACTATTCGATGATCAACCATTCAGTGTGGTTGTTGATACAGTAGATCAACCACCTCGTAGGGGTGTGAAAAAGACATTACGAATGCATTCACAGCTTAATAACATGCCTATGGATCTACCAATATGCATTTGATCGAGTAAATAGAGATTAAATCATAAGTATTCTTCATTCCCTTTTATACTTCATATATACTTCATTACTTGGAAACATTTTATATTTAGTCCGCAACTTCCTCTGGATATATATACGATAGATCCTTCCCAGTCTGTTCGGAGAGTTTCCTCTCCTCTACCTATTCCTTAAATAATGAGGTCCCTCAAGGACAAGTCTTGAGTCCAACGCTATTTATAATAGCTATCAACTCAATTACTGCATATGTTGATATTCGACTGATGTATCGTCTCTTATCGGACGATATACTGTATCTACAGTGTAAAGTCCACAACTAGGAGAAAGATTTCTAGAAAGAGATAGATTGTAGGTATGGTCCTCTTCTATCGAATTCTACATCTTAGCTCAGAACTCCTCAGTCATCAATTTCTTTTGCAAACTTAGATGCTTTCATGTCCATTATTATTCCTATTCGTACATTCGATCGATTTAGATTCCTGGGAGTTATATTCGATCGTTGGATCATCTAAAAGAATCACTTTGTGGAACTAACCAGCATACTCATGATCTTTTCATGCCGCTCTAGCTATCCCAACGCCGCATAGGTGCTAATTAGGAAACTATGATAAAAATATACCTATCGATCGTTCCTCTAGAAATGGACTATAGCTTATTCCTCTGATGAAAGATCTTTTCCTTTTTAATGTTTTTTTATTAATTACATCTTACATTAGATATGCTTAGTACAATCTTAACTTACAATTAATTTATTACTACTGTTCTGTTGTACTTGCATTAATACATAAGCAAGGCGACCACGGGATTAATACATCAGTATGTATTTCCCAAATCAAAATAAAACTAAACTACTTAAACTAAAATTAAAAATACACTTATACACTAAACAAGTACCTGCGCTTTGATTCACTTCAATCTTTTATTTTCCTCTGCGTTGTCGAGCAGCTGTATTTCTTCCACGTTGTTGTGATTTAGCAACTTTATTTCATGTTTTAAGGCGAAATCTTGAACCACTTCGTGTATCCATTTGATGTCAAGGTCATCGTGCAGCTCTTGGTTACGTTCTTGCTCTGTTGGTTACGTAGCGATAAGCATTAGTAATTAACCGTAGAACGTTGTTTTGGGTACGTGAGATTACTAGTTGGTGTGATGTCTTAGTGCAAACCTATATTTGCACACCATAGGTCCAAATTGGCTTTATGATTGACTGATAAACCAATATCAGAGTTTATAGATTTTAGGTCAAGTTGAGAGTATCTTCCGACTAACCAGTACAATTGCTTAACTTGGGTCTAATTTTCCCTGCTTTTGTCTAACGTGATGTTTCTAGTTTAACCTACCATCGAGATATATTCCGAGATATTTGGCTAGTTCTTCTTAAGGAATCGCGCACCCGTCAAGATATATAATCAGGTTTTTGTAATTTCGCTGAAAAGCAAAATTAATATGGACAGATTTGATGCTATTAAGCTGTAATTTCCAGTCTCTAGTCTATTTGTAGATTTTATTAACTGCTACTTGTACTTTTTCGATAGCCTTAGATAGAGATACAACTGTCGCCATGATAACTGTGTCGTCAACAAATGTTCCAAGTACTGTTTCTTTGGTTGTTGGGATATCAGTGTAGAGCAGATATAGAGTGGTCAAAGACACTACCCTGTGCTACTCCATCAATTTTTTTTTATAATATCTTTATTAGATTCGCTTAGTACAATCTTAATTATAAATTAATTTATTACTACATTTCATTTGTACTTGGATTAATTCACAAGCAAGACTCAATTATAATATTATAATAACTTATAGCTACAGTTTACACTAAAGGTATATACTTTATATAAGTTCGTATGGTTTGGCTCGCTTCAATCTCCTGGCATCCTGGGCGCTGTCCAGTAGTTGTATTGCTTCCATGTTAGTATGATTTGGTAATCTTCTTTCATGTCTCAAGGCGAAATCTGTTGATTTTTGGCAAATCCATTTGATTTCCAGGTCATCGTGCAGTTCTTCGTTGGTTACATAGCGATAGGCATTGGTAGTCAATCGAAGAACCTTGTTTTGACTGCGTTGGATGACTAGTTCATTTGAATTTTTCACCCCACAGATCCAAATTGGTTTTATGATTGTCTTATAAATCAACCTCTTTGATTTTAGATCAAGTTGAGAGTGTCTTCCGACTAACTGGTATAGTTGTTCTATTTTGGTTCTAATGTGTTTTGCTTTTTGTCTAGCATGATGTTAGTTTTTAAAATGAGAACTTTATTTAATAATTTATTCGTTTAATCGGTGTAATATCGCGATATAATAACACATCTCTTATTGTTTTTCTTTATTTCTGGAACAAATCTGTCTGGATAATCTTTTGTAAATTCCAAACAACAATGATTATCCTTGCTGGTTTAACCGTCTTTATCTTTTTCACCTTCCTAGTTATTTCACATTGAGAACCTCACTGTTTTGATAGTTTATTTGGCACGACACCTATATTGTCGTATCTTGCAATATTATGGAACTATACATTTTACACCTATTAATTCTTCGAACACTTAGCATCACATGGATTATAACAGTCGTTTCGATGATACTAAAAAAAGAGTTTCAATACAACAATTAACTTAACTTTCCTTTAGAATCAATAAGCACTTTTTTCCTAACTAACCACGGTTCTTAATACTATGCGTACTATCGAGTGAGGAGTGACCAAGTTAACGGCACAATTAACATCACAGAATGCATCCGGTCTTCCCCAGCCTTAGATTACCAGTGTACTCTTGGGATGGTTTTCATTGAAGAATTTTACACTATTTCTTATGGAGAATCACAATTACTAGTACTCACAAAGATACATTTTAAGATACAGTGCCAAGGCCGTTCTGTCGCCTTGACCACTGCTTTGGTAGGCTAAGAGCTTATTAACCGATTTACATAACAACAAATCATACAATTTATAATTATGTTTTGTCGTCTTCAGCTAGAAAATTAGTTAATTAACCGTCGTTCCAAACTTGACTAGTCAATCCTTTACTTCGAAAGCTGTTAGTTGCCGCAACATGACTTAATTTCAATGACCGATTGATAAGTGATGATAATATTTGAATTGTCTTCAATTTAAAAATATGAATTATTTACATCTAAACTTCACATTTGGTCGATAAATGAGTTTATTATCATCTCACTAAAATTATTTTATACTGTTGAATGCTAATGATTTCTGAAAATTATTAGAATTTTAGATCTAAGTAAAGTTCATGTCTCGAATAATTAAAAGGATTTCTTAAGAATATGGTGGCGGTATTTTATATAAAATAAATAGCAAAAACCATTGACTATTTGATTGCATACATATAAATAATAAAATTGTATTTTGATAGGTTTCCATTAACTCCAAAAGAACCTCCCCATGAATCACCATGCTCGCTGCACCGTTCACGCTTCCATCAATCGACACCTTCACTTAAGGATGTGGCAACATCGTTTTATGACTTTCCTCCGCCGCCCACGATATCTTATCAGTTCGACGAACATTTCTCAAATCGTGAACGTGCCCTGTCACGTGATATTACCCTGAACACCATGAACACGGTGTCCACAACGGCAGACGTCAATGTCGACGAACTCCCGGAACCATTTTTCGATGACTACTCGCCAAGTATACAACACGAATTCGTCACGTTTGATCTGGATCAGCCATTACCCATTAGGGCTCAAAGTATTGTCAGTATAAACTCAAGAAGTGGTGGAAGAAAGAACTATGAAAGTGATGCTATGCGCAGGACTACACCAGTGTAGGAAACGGTTTAAATTGATGACAAAACGGTATAAACGATATATTATGTTGTGTTTTTAAATATAAAATTGAACTGATTTACATTATGTTATACTAACTGAATAGTCCACATTTTAGTTTCCAATTTTATTTGTGATGGAAGCAACGGTATAAATAAAACAATGAAAAATTCAACATTTTTTTTCTATAAAAAATATCTGTTACAGATTATAAAAAGTCCAATTTATAAATATAATTTTATACAATATTTATAAATATATTTACGGTTTGAGAAATATTAGGTAAATTAAAAGCGAATATTGCTAGTCAATTATATTAAATTTACTTTCATTCATTATCTTAACGTGGTCAGCACATATATAATGGATTAATCAAAATATCAGTGCACAGAAATAAATTGGTTTCAGTTAGTAAAACATTAAATGAAATCATATTAGATAAATATTTAAAAAACAGTTTTGAATACCACGTATAAATGACTAAAAAAATGTCCTACATATCCAATGCAACTCAATATTAAGTTGTACAGATTATGTTACTATTACATGTTCTTACTTATTGCTTAAGAATGGAGTATATACAAGGTGCTCGGTCTATAAAAGCTTATACGGTTCTCTGAAGTTCTTCTACTGCATAGAACATTGAAACAGGTACCGAGTACTTTGTATATTGCTATATTTGTTGTAAAATGAGTACTATACTTTAATATATTTTAAACGTCCATCACATATTTTATTAATATATAGTCAATAACAATAATAACGTGCCAAATCCTTTATATTTTAAAATTGTTTTCTTAATTTCCAATTAGAGTAGTATGTTCTGTTTCGGATAGAAGAATCAGGAGGTGTTGTTACTTCAAATTTTTTAAATCATCTTAGTAAAATAATTGTTGATAAATAATTATTGAAAAATATAAAATAAAATCACCCCGAGTGTGCTATCTGTACATAATATGTTTTATTTGTACCATGTTATATATGAATATTTATTCTAAATAAAAACTTATACGAAATTTAAATAGTAGTACTCTTTTATACTTCCTAAAATAAATGCTCCTATCTTGCTCTGTAATGTTTTGGTGACTGAAACTACTTCTTTAAGTGGGCCCCGAATAACTGCTCTCGGTCACAAAAACATCCAGTTGACTTTAACCTTGCCATCTGAACGAGTCTTGTATATTTGTTGGTAGGAATGAGAGGATTCTTATATATCAAATTTACCTTATGTATTCAATTTTAAATCAATCAATATATTATAATATATAATGAATCAATTGATAATTAAATGATTTTTTGCAATGTTTAACACGAACAATTAAATTACAAAATTAATTCACCATTTTATCCTCAATAATACATTACAATTTGGTATTAAATGTCAAAATAGCCGACTTGGTAGCGCAGTGGTAAAGGCGATGGAACGATCATCCTACTGTTGCGATAGCCGCAGGTTTGAATCCTGCTGGGGCATGGTCGTAAATTTATGTTTGTGTTTGTTTAAAATTTGTGAATGTTCTAGGCAAGATTGTAAAATCTGACAAGGAAAATGATCCCAGTCACGCCAATAACCAGGGTGGGTAAGACCGGCTCTCTTATGGGATGATTTCTAAAGTTGGTCACTCGCCAGTTGGTAGGATTAATGCTGAGGACCGTGGTTCGGCGCCCACGTTAAACTTTAGGCCCAGTCCAGATAAACCCATAGTTGATAAGAGGAGACTTTAAAATATATTTAAAAAAAATCAAAATAATACTTAAACTTAAGAACGTATATTTAATTAGAAAACAAACATTTGATATAAGATAAAATAACAAATAATAAATAATATGTGCTTTATTGATTTTTAAGCAATATGTTCCCTTTAAAGAAAAATATATTTAAATTTTTTTTATTCTGGCCTGAAACCTGGCCTCTCAAAGGACAAATAGTTCTTCTGTGATGGCTTTCATAAATTGCCTGAAGGGTGGGCAAGATGTATAGAGTCAAGTGGCCAATATTTTGTACAAATAAATTTTTCCGTTTACTTGAAAATTATGTCGTTTTTTGTCAAAAAAAAACGGTAATAACTTCACGGTATATCTGGTACTTCTTAAGGCTGGTCCGATCGTATTAATTTTAACCCTATCCATCTATTGGCAAGAGACTAACGTACTTAAAGTACCATCTGATGTGTACCATGATTGTGTTTGTTTATTGACAAAAATGAGATGCTGATTCCTTGTCAGATATTACATATTACATTATTATTTTGGATGATATACTATTACAATGTATAGTTAAGTATAAACAAAGATGTGCGTATGATTTGTTTGTAATACTTAATAATGTATGCATTTTATTAAAAAATTCATTATCAATAATTAGGTGATGCTCTATAAAAAAATAGTTAATTTTAAGAACAATGTTTAATATTTAAATATGATAAAATAATTGATAATGATATTGTACATGCTTTTGTATCTGTTTTCAACGATATTGTTCTTAAAAAACAAACATGCTAGAGAAAAACCAGTCTTTAGTTTTTCAATTTCCTCCACCATATTGTGAGTTCGATACGGTTTTTTGTTCTAATTTGATATCAGGTGGTGGAATGTCTGATTTACATTTTTATTAAACTTCACCATTTTATCGCAATAATACATTAGTGACAATTTGGTGAAGTGATAATGTAATACTTAATCTTAAGAACGTATATTTAATAAGAAAACATAATAATATGTGTTTTATTTATTTTTGAGCTATACGTTTCTTAGAAATAAGTATTTTAAAGAAAAATATTTAAATATTTATTTATTATATTATATTTATAATTATTTATAATAATTATTATTAATTATATTTATAAATTAAAAGATTTAATTCTTTTTGTTCTGTCCTGAAATCTGGTGGCTCAAAGAACAAACAATTCTTTTGGGATAGTATTCACAAATTGTCTGAAGAATGGACAAGATGTATACAATCAGGTGGCCAATATTTTGAAAAAATAAAATTTTCCTTTTTTTTGAAAATTATGTCATTTTTTTGTCGATAAAACAGGTAATGACTTTCCTGTATATCTATCGACTGGTGAGAGACTAACGTACTTGAAGTGCCATCTGATGTGTTGTGTTTGTTTATTGACAAAAATGAGATGTTTGTTCCTCGACAGATTTTACAGATTCCATTATTAGTTTGGATGTTATATTATTACAATGTATGGTTAAGCATAAATAAATATCTGCGTATGATTTGTTTGTAATACTTGATAGTACAAATATTATATTAAAAATAGATTTATAGCAATTAGGTGAGGCTCTTTAAAAAATAGTTAATTTTAAGAACAATGTTTAATATTTAAATGTGATAAAATAATTGATAACAATATTTTACAATATTTTTACCTTTTTTCAACAATATTATTCTTAAAATACTAATATGCTAAAGAGAAACCAGTCCTATACTATTTTCAAAAATCCTTCACCATATTGTGATACGATATAGTTTTTTGTTTTAACCTTATATGTCCGACTTAAATTTAAAATATAACTTCACTATTTTATCATCAATAATACATTAGTGAGAATTTGGTAATAATACTTAATCTTAAGAACGTATAATTATAAAGTAAACATTTTATATATGATAAAGTAACAAATAATAAATAATGTTTTATTAATTTTTAAGCAATATATTTCTTAGGGTTAAGCATTTAAATAAAAATATATTTTAATTTTTTTTCTTTTGTCCTGAAACCTGGCGGCTTAAAGGACAAACGGTTCTTTTGAAATGGCATTCATAAATTGCCTGAAGGATGGGGAAGATATATAGAATCAAATGGCTTCTCAGTAAACCACTAAAGATCGCCAGTGCGCTACAGTTTAATTTTGGGGATAAGGCACCCGCCAACCAGGCTGGCGTTATGGGGCACAAGAGCCCGACAGAATCTAGCTATTAAACTAACTGTGATTTGACGAACATGAGCTTACATACGACGGGGTAATCCCGTGTGGAGTAATAATAAGAAATGCAGGGACGGAAAAAATCGTTGCAGCCTAAAGAAATAGTTTAGTTTAGTTAGAGTTTAGTGGCGAGAGGTATTAAACGCCCAGCATATCGACCAGTTGGGGAATGAATACATTTTCTGAAGATCTGGATATGAGTTGTTGTTTGTATAAAGAAATGCCAACCGAACTTTCAGTCGAAGCGGAGTGACATTATCCAGCCATCGAATGAATACACTATCAATCTTGAGTTGCGAAACGCGCAGTGCGAAACCCTTGTTATAAAAAATTATGGCCGGGGTTTTCTGAGGATTGATTTGCAAACCTCCTGAATTTAAACAACTGGACCTAGTGATCGAGCTGCTCTTATAGCTGCTTCTCCGTCGATCATAAAAAAAAATTAAAAAGCGGGGTCCAAGGAAAAGCTTTGCGGAATATCAGCGTTGAGGAATTTTCTACTGGAGAGAATTTCCTTGATATTCACCTGAAACGATGAACCCGAAAGGAAAACTTTAATTAAAGCTGTTGGTTGGACAATTGGGTGGACTTAGCCTGACACATTTTTGCAATTAAACTATCGTGTCTAGCCTTGTTAAAAGCTTTGGTTAAGTCAATGACTGTCCAAGCTTCTGGAGCTGGTTATGGGCCTGGATGGCTGAATTATGAGCATGGACAGTGGATTGCTCACCAGAAATGATGTTTGGCGTAGCTTGTTGAGAGGATAGAGAAAGGACTAAGAAATTATTGTCGGACGTGTTTATTGTAGGAAAGACAATTTAAAGAACTTTATTGTGTAACGCAGCTGTTCAGAATGATCGCACCACTCGTTCCTACTTCTTGGAAATATTGAAAATAAATATTGTAGTTTTACCGTAAATTGAGTGCACTACTGATGTTTATAACTTCAATTAAAATCCTTAAGAATAAACAAAAAGGTTTATATGATTATTTTGTAATCTTTGTAATAAATTGTAAATAAATAATTGTAATAAATTTAAAAAACAACTTTATCATTTTAAATTTTCAAAAAACAATTAATTTTTAACACATTTTCAATCGGAGTACAACATTTTTTGCTGTAATAAAATAACTGATATTAAGTAATAATAAGCTTTTATTTCAGTAATGCTTTTTTTAAAAGATAATATGCTAAAGATAAATATAATTTATATATGATGTCAAAGTCCAAATATTTAAATGTAAATGTAACAAGTAAAAAAATCCTTCACCATATTGTCATAAAAATTATGTACAGTTTTAAACTGTACAGCTGGTTAACTCTTATTCTGGTTACAAAATGTTCAGATTGAAAATTATAACATTACATTCGAATGCGCTACAGAGAAATGTATGTTTCAGAAAGACATATTTTATATTTTTATGGATTAATAATTCTTTCACATTCGTATTTTGGAAACATGATCCTCGGCCGCCAATACATCCTTTTGATTTTAACATTGCCCCGCGATCGGATAATGACCCACCTATTATTCTGTCAGTTTTTTCAGATGACTTTATTGATTGGTTTTCAAGTTTTATAAAGATTACGTTAGTTTTGTAAGTTTACAATGTATCGTAATCAATGCGCAATTATAGAGATTTACCTCTTCCCAACACTTAACAGGGAACAATAAATTTAAAATTAACTGCACTATTTTATCAGCAATAATATATAATTTATTGTCAACAATTAGGTGAAGTTAATTTAAAACATCTTAAGAATTTATATCTATTTATAAGGCGTTTTAGAGATATAACTAAAGAACTAATAATAACAATTCCTTTGTACAATATTTTTATTGAAATCAAATATTTTAAAGAAAAATATATCTTTGTTACTATCTGCATCTGCATTATCTATATAAAAAAAAGCTTTATAATATTAATGTTTCTGTAGTATTTCTTGTGGCAATATTGATATGTTCCTCTTCCTCAATTTAAAAAATTATAGTTGCTTAAAAATTCAATTTGTCCTTAATTAATAATAATTATAATAATAATTAAATAATATTGCTCTATAATAATATTTATTGATATTAAGTAAAAGTTACTCAACACTTGCCTTACAGTGATAAGCACAAAAGTTTTCCGTCTTCTTGATAGAAAGAAGCGACTGGAAGGGTGGAAAGGCGATATTATATTCATCAAAATCGCCACCTTTAAGAAGTTAAAACTGCATGACTATTATGACCTGATGAAACGATATAAAGTTCCATAACAATTTGCTAATCAAATATTTCTAATCTTTAAAGAAAACACTAAAATCGAGTAAATTAAAAAAGAAAATTGACTAAATGTAGCTATACAAATTAATGATATAAAAAACGTATTATTGTAAATTGATGGAATTATATGAATAAATTAATAAGCTAATAACTAAAAATGTTTTAAATATTAATGTTTTAAACAGTAATAGGATATGTAGAATTAAAAAGAATTATTAAAGACAAATGAAACTCATGGTATTACATACAAATTAATTTACTGGCATACAAATTAAACATATTTGTACAAAATCTTACATATAAAAACGTATATTTACAATAAAATATATAAAATCAAACCCCACGGAAGAAACGAAAAAAAAAACAAATTAATGTGAGATCAGTCTTTTAAAAAATAAAACAAGCTTTTTATCGACATTATACTATGCATATGTCTAGTGGTATCATATATCTATTATATAAGTACTGGCTTTCGATATATCTAATAATCTACTACATCAAACAATTTATATTTACAGGTAAGTAGTTAATGCATTGATTAACTTTTGCATAGACAGGGAAAACGACATGAATTATTAACAATACAGAGTTACTAAATAATATACAGTGTCACTGACTAGTAAAATATTTACATTTAGGGATATTTACAGTAATATACAAAACATTCACACAAAACTTGTACTGGCTTCACTTTCTTCCATGCTTACAGTCTTAAGAACAACCATTTGTTATACCATCGTTACATTTCTTCTCTTTTTTTCACCGCTGTTGACCGAATTCATGGAACCCTGCAAACTGGTGTTGTATGGTGCAACCTGTTCTGTACGTGGCATACTTTGGTATATTTGATTTTGCTGCGATGGAGCTTGATGAACACCGTAAATGCTATAATTTACTGGGTAACCTCCATTGTTGAATGCTGGTAGAGGTGGTACTGGAGGGGGATACTGTTCAGTTATTTGGTGAGCATTAACACTCATATGATCCATACTCTGTCCATTGATAGACATGTGATCCATCTGAGCCAAGACTTCTTGGTGCGTCATCAATGGTTCTTCACTCATCATATTATCCATTGGGCTGTATCTTCTCTCATGTTCATGAAGTAACTGAGATGCACTCCATGAATTATATGGGCTTAATGGTTGTCCATTACGATTGATGGTATTATTAGATATGACACTAAGTCCAGAATATGCAGGTGGCAAAGCATCCATTTGTTGTTGATGTATTTGGTGCTGCTGTTTTAATTCCTCAATTAGCTGTTGTTCCTGCTGATTAACCAGTGAATATCTCTTTTTTGTCTCATCTTCATAAGCATAATTATTTACCGGGACTCCAACTTGGTGAGGATCTGGAACTTCATTGCTTTGATAGGTTTGACTTTGAGGAGAATTGTTTTGTGGTGAATTAGGAACTATTGTAATTGTTGAGCTCAAGTTGTCTTTTTTAATGGTACTTTCCTTTGCTGATTTATGGTTTGTATTGGTCTTCCTCCTCACAACACAGAAGTAACAGTAGGCGATTAAAAGCACCAAGAGTATTATAATGCCAATTACTACTGGTAAGATCAATTCCAAACCAAGTGACATTGGTTTAGAGATGCTGGGGCTTACGGGATCAATTCCAACTGGGTTCACATGATTTGGCCAAATAGAGTGTTCGTTTGGCAAAGATGTCGGTGCTACTGTTGGCGGCGGAGGAGGAGAGGGTACGAAAACACGAACAGGATTAGAGATAGGACCGGATAGATCCGCAACAATTGTTCCATATGATTTAACAGCAAAATACCATGGTTTGTCTAATAGTTCCTTGTTGTGAGACATATCCAAAGTATAACCAGTTTCTGAACCAGGATCCATGGGATAAAGGGCACCAGTCCCAGTTTCCCAAAGTAAAGCGGCAGTTTCAAATTTATCTAAAATATCGCTCATTGAAGATGCATAGCGAATTTCGTATCTAGTTACTCTATGTCCGCCCATATCTGGCGAAGTCCAAGATAATTTTGCTTTCATGTCTTCAGGAAACACTGCAACTCTTAAATCACCAATACGGCCAACTGATAGTGAGCTTTCCACTTGGATGCGTATATCTTCTGGGGTTACCATTAATGTTTCTTTGGTCAGGACTCTTTGGAATGGCGAGATCTGTTGAGCTCCATTACTTCTGATTGAACTACCACAACAAGGTTTCTCTTCTGGAATAAAACAAAAATATTTAGTAATGCTTATTGTTAGTGTAATGCTTCTATAAATAAAAATAGAGACTTGTTTTTCACACTTACCACTTTGTTTTGCAGAACTCCAGGTGTAAGCTGTATTATCATTGTTGGTAATTGTTGTTTCAAAAGTATACAGGCCTGCGTCATCTGGGCTGAAATATCTAGTATACACACCATCGCCTTTTGTGATATCAGGATCACCAGAACCAGTATCCATAAGATATATGATCGATTTTTGTGGAGTAGTATCATTTATTCCTATTTTTGTTATAGTCACTTCAACTTTTGCTCCAAGTATTGGCAAATCTCCATATTTAGCTTCAGCTAGCAGAACCAGTAAAGCAGGGTTTAATTTATGAATTCTGAAAGACGTTCTCACTACTGGGACATAGGGAGATATAGGTGTAGCCATAATTTTCAAGAAATGTGGTTGAGGATTTCCTGGATATGGTTCAACATTATATGTCCATGTACCACTTTCTGACAAGTTAGCATTCAGAGTAATCATTTTAAAATCGATGAATCTATCTGTTCTGCTATCGTACATATGGTTGCTTGGACTTGTTAGTTTAAGTCCTTTGAAAAGAGGTGTAACTGTATTATGAGTGAAGAAAGTAAACTGAGCTGGTTCTGTCATACTCGGATCCATAATGAATGTACCGCTAACTAATGGTCTTCCAGTTTTGTCGGTTATTTCACGACGATGAATCTGTAATGAAAAATGGGCATAAATATATACATAACAAAAGCAGATCATTAATTTTTAATAAAGTTAACGAATAAAAATATATTTACCTCAATCGGAAGGTCAGCTCTGCTTCCAGAATAGAATTTCTCGACGATGTTATAAAGGACATTGTGTAGTTCAAAGTAAGTTGTAAGCATAGTTGAATCTACATTCAACTTGTTTTCAAAGATCGTATAATCAACGCCACCAGTTTCTTCAGCTAACAATCTCAAAGTATTTGGCCTCACAATTTCGGGATAATTAATGGACGCTACTCGGATGTGGTTCTTTTTAAGTTCCTTAGCGATAGATTTGATTTGATCAGTAATCATCATTCCTGGTGATATAACCACAATAACATTGTTGGCGGGCCCGTGATCTCTACTACGGTCCGTGAGCATATCCATAGCCACTTTTAATGAACAATGAAGGCATCCTGGTTGAAGTGATTCACTTGGGGTATATGGCAAAGCTGAATAAAATTTATCTCTATTTGTTGTACGAAATTTCTCATTATAATTGGTTTTGGCTGATAAAAGTTTTAAATTTTGGCTTGGATGAGAGGTAGATAAAACTAATCCCAATTCAGAGTTATCTGGTACAACATATAATGCCCAGTATCTCATGGCTAGACGAAGATAGCTCCACGATTCTCTTTGCAACATATCTTTATTATTTTCGACAACAAACACGTATCTGGTAAGGTTCTGTTTCTTGTATACGATGGTTGGCCTTGTATCAGTGATTTCGTTAGTGTTGAAGTTTTTCTGGTCATTATTGTTCGAAAAATCGGAATGTCTGAGAATGATCTCCAAAACGCTCTTTCTTTGACAAATCAAATTGTGTTTAGTGGGAGCGAATCGATCATGATTTCCGTCATCGCAAAACATTGATACTGATGGTGCTTCGGCCGCAAACATGATGGAGGAACGCGCGTTGGGGTCAACTAATTCAGTTGCGTTGAATGAAGTTGAAGAATCAGCACTGCACAATCCGTTTTCCGAGATAGGCAAGTCGGAACAAGCAGAAACTTTGGCTTTTTTGCTTAAATCGTCGTAGTAACACATTGGATAGACGGGATCATTGAAATATCCCTGCTCTTCGAAAACTCCATATCGGTACATTGCAAATTCTTTGATCAGTGAACGAGCTAGAGTTGGATTCTTCTCTTGTAACGTCTCATAGTTCAAATAGATTTGATCACCGGGTTGACCACAACCGAGAGATTGTTGAGTGTAAAGATTTCCGTGAATAGGTCCAGAGGGAACCACTGGAACAAAATAACATTTTTATTTATTTTTTAAAATTAATTTTTAATTAGTTATATACCTGTTATATCAGATGATTCTCCGGAAGCACCTAAAACAGCTGAAGGCGCACAGGTTTCGGGCCATGCCGAAGGAAGCAGAACAGTTGCGGATTGTAAGTAAGCTCGACTGTCTAGGGCGGAAAAAAGGTATTGCGATGCACTTGTCAGAGTTCCCTGTAAAGAAAAATAACCGGTGAGATAGTGCCACGTGACAAACTGTTGTTAATTTCGATATTTCGTTGATTTTTACGTCGAAACAGTGTTTGATATTTTACGATTCGTTTTGGCGAGGTTGTTAAATAAAGTCACGTTTACGTTTATTGTGTGCCAAAGGTAGTATTTACCAACCTTGTACACCGATAAAAACCAATTAGAATATGCTTTACAAAAAGAAAATATTTATGAGTCAGATGTATAAACATTTTGCTTTTAAGACGTGCCTGATTGCCTTGATTTTATTTGGTATTGTTTGTGTTATTACGGGATGAAATAATAGAAATTAAACCTAATAAGCACTGTATTATTAAATTATAAAAATAGTCATGCTCAATAATAATAAATTAATGTTTATTTAACTTAATTAGTGTACAATAGAAGAAAGTATACATTGTCCTAGTAATTCATATTAGGTAAACATTTCACTCTCTATACTTCATCGTAAACTAAAACTTTCCTTAGTGAAAAAATTAAATTTATTTCGAAAAAAACCTATATGGTTTCGACATTAAAAGGAGAAATATTTCCTGGTATTGGTAACTAACAGTGTATCTATCGACCTACGTTTTCACGCATTTTAAGGACGAGAACAAGTTTCAAAGCAGAAAATTACTAGAACGACCAAACAAGAAAAAACTATTATTAAATTACCAGCTTTTTCAGCGGAGATGATTGGAAATTTCTTTTTCCTTCTTCAAACAATTAAATTGATGCTATTGAAGAGAAAGTGTGATGGAATAAACATCGTGTGTACTATTTTTATTAAAATGAAATGCAAATTTCCGATCGATTAATTGATAATATATTGTTTTATTAAGGTAAATAATTAACCGTCAAACTCAAAAGTTTTAGCGGACACTCATTATATTGGAAATCAAACTTAATTAATACTATCATGACCAACAATGGTCAACGTCTGACTAAATCAAAATGGGAAAAATACGCCTCGCATTGTTACCTTGAAAATTCTATAGCTCTGTGCATCTTGATTACATGTTATTCCAACCCACACTTATTATAATGTGATTTTATATTGGCTTACGTCATCTGATGTTCATATTTGTGGTTAAGAATTATGAATATCGGTATGATTAAAAAAAAACAAAGCTTCAGGTTCTTCGAATAGTAATATAAGGTTTAAAATATTTCAAGGACTAACTAACATATAGTAACACTTGGTTAATATGGATATTATTAATTTAAAACTCAAGGGTGTAATACAACAGAGATTTTCATAGAGTTCTAACATTTTAGAAATAGTTGCGAATAAAATTAAGTACTACTTATTAACTCAATAAAAATCACGACTTTAATGTAGTAAACGACATAGTAATAATAGTTATATAAGAGAAGCCTTTCAATTTGATTCCTTCGCTAATAACATTTTTTTGGTGTTATCGTAAGTATCGAATCAAGGCACTGGCATTTACTATGAAAAAAGAGATCGTGACTTACCGTCACGAAATGAACATCTTCTCAGCTCACCATCTTATACTTTCCACCGGCAGATTAGTCAAAATAAAGTCAGCATTTTTTTATATCAAATAGATTTGAATACAGATTCCGAGAACATGTTCTTGGAAATCAAATTTCATTCACTTGTCTTGATACGGATAACATCAGAACATATTTTTAGAGGCGAATAAAAAAAATTACTCTGAATGAGAGTTACTTACTGTAGCCGCACAAGATTGTCGCTTGTTGACTTGGAATTTTAACCGCAGTTTTGCTGATACTCATTCGCAATTCTAATAAAAAAGTGGTTGTTTTTTAAACCATTGTTTGTAAATTATTTCCTTAGTAATTCGATTAACAAGCGATCGTCATCCATCACAATAACTTTCCTGATTAATTAATCTGTTAATAAGTGTGACTGCAAATTTGATTTCTTACATAAAATAATTTTTACAAAAAGTTTAATTGAAATGATAAACTCGTTAAAACTTAAAGCCCTCTTCGTCAGTAAAAGTTGTATATGGATAGATACCTGCTACAACATCAACTTTTTAATTAAATTTAATATAAGAACCTGAGTATTTAGCGACCAACAGTAAAAACTGTTGCGAGACTTTGCAATTTTCATTTATGGAAATTGTTAAAGATTATGGAAATATTGTAGGTACTTTTTCGATTTTTAAATTAAATAATTCACAGGTATTTATAAAATTAACATGAATACATAAAAATTATTACTGTTTATGGAAAAAATATAATCAATAGTTTAGATAAGCGATAAAATAAACTGCTTCATTTTTTTTCTTTTATCGCTTTTATTTTCATTGTGGTTGAATAAAACTAAAAGATGATCATGCCGAAACCAAAAATACATAAAATAAGTCAAGCTTCAACGTCTTTTTATAAAATTAACGGAAATATTCAGCTGCTGAAATTCGAAATTCAATTACAGTTCGCTTCTTTTGCGGTTGAAACATGGCGCTCTTTTTACCTCGTAACTTCAATTAGACCGCTAGCGTAATTAAAAAAATAAAAAAAGAAGAATCATTCTGCTTTCCTTGTAAAGTCGGTTGCGTTTTAAGGCTTCTGGAAAATTTATTGTTTGTTTTATAGTTTATACATTATAACTTTATTTGCAAGATAATTGTAGTAAGGATATTGTAACAACTACCAAAATATTTTCAATCAAATTTTTCTGTTTGGAATCAGATCTAGATGCAGTAAAATATAAATGATATAAGGCAGAGTAAATTGTCAAAAATAAGTTTAATTTAAATGATAAACCACTTAAAGTTTCTTATAAACGTCTTTTCCCTCAATTTTAACACAAAAACCTGATTTGTTTAATTTCTTCACTTTTCTTTGCTGTACTTTTTGTCTCTTATAAATATTGGAACAGTAGACGTGGTATTTTCACGGTAGATTTCAGATCGATGAAAAAATCACTGAAGTAAAAAAAGAGGTTAGCTTGTGGTTGGTACTGGTGTTCTATTACTAACGAAACTTTGAAACCAGAAAGACGGCATTCGGTATTATATCAAAATTCCTTTTATTTTTATAGTGGTATTTAAATGAATTCGGATCGATCTAGATATGGCTCGTATTGACATTTAAATATAATACACGAGGAGATTTGTGTCAGATTTATATTCGGTAATCGTTATGACCGAACACAAAATATTTTATTGTTTTCCTTTTCAGCGGTTGCGAACAAAAGGATGATTACAATGAAGAATGATACAGTACAGTTAAATTAAATACTTTAAAAGATGTCAGGAGTAATTACTGTAATTATTACACTTCGTATTTTACATTGGTTTAGTTCAAAAATATAAGAACATTTCGAAATTTTTCCGAGCAGTAAAATCAATTTTAAAGTTTGTTTAATATGTTGGTCATTAGTGATTTAACTGAACCAATTTGGGAAAGTTTTTACAACGGATTAAAATATTAATAAATGAAAAGCCAGTCAGTGAACAGAAAATGCCTAATGGATTCGGAATCAAAACTAATTTTAAGGTAACTGTTAGCTGGGCAAACCCATGGGAAGGCCGTGAGAAAGTTACATTGCATCTCGTGATTACTGGATGCTTCGTACGAAGCCTAACTGAAATAATGTAAATATAAATACGCTCGAGGATCTTCTGCCTTCTGGTCAATTACCACGTGAATACTATCAGGGACGGACTTTGTAATTTAATTTAGTCGCTATAATTTTACTTAAACAATGAGTAATAATTTCTTATTTGTTTAATAAAAAAAAACGTGATATTACAATGGACAGCAAATACTGTACATAATAAAACAATGTTATTCATTATTGTTAACTAACAGTAATTGCTATCAAAATTAGAATTGTATGTAATGTCAATTATATTTCCAATAGAGCTGACCAGGCAAATTTAATCAAAACTAAAATATAATGATATTGTAGCAGAAATGAAACAACGTTCGGATAGTTCGATTAGGTTCGTTTAAAATTAAAAAAAAAGCGATTTAGATACAGGCCTGTGTCATAATGTTTTTCAGAACCAACAAAGATACCATCGCAGGTAATTACCTAACTGAATACACAGAAAAAATTATTGCTTAAAATGATCTTTAATTTTTTTGGGCGAAATAAAATTGAGTTGAGAGGAACCATAATTGTACAGTTAAAAAACAATTTGTTGGTACAATATGAGTTCACATGGTGATGACGCGCAAATATTTTTTATGAACTACTTGTAAAATGTTCTTAATTGATTCCTATTATAACTTCAATTAATAATGGGCACACCTTATATAATCTCAACAAAAAATCGTCAAAATCTGACGGTATATAGTCATGGAATTTAAATTAATCTCGGTCCTGGTTAACCGTTCGAATAAAAAACAAATGAATACATAATGGGTGTCACTAATTATCCGCTAACCATTTCCAACCCTTCCGTTACATCACCAGTGTCACTTTTCGTCGATCCTAACGGTTGTAATAACAATCCGTACTGGTTCCGAAAGCACTCGTCTCATCTCTCACCCCACAGTCCTTAATTAAAACTCTAAATGACGACCATTTATGCACCCTATCTGACTTTGAACAGGCAGGTCCTTCTCGTAATTAAATTTCTAGCGCGGGTGGTGCTGCAGTGGGTGGCGGGACAAAGGAGTTCGAGGGAGGGGGCTGCCGAGCTGTTGGCGGTGTGGACCACTGTCGCGGGGGGTGCAAATGACATTCGCGGGCGCATCTACATATTTTGTGCAATTCGGGCCGGTTTTCATCTGCATATCAAAGCCTACCGTGGCTTCTGACCCCCTTCGAATCCCCCAGACCCTAGCAGGACTTCCGAAGAAGTTTAATCCGACGATCTGAGACAAAAGAAAACTACTTAAAAGGGAGCGATTATTTCCCCTCGGTAAACATTCCTTTGATGTCGCCACCGGTATATTGGTCGATGGATATAATTTTCCCTGTGTCTTCGCCGGTAAAATGTCAAAGGAATATGCGGGAGTCATGCGGGCGGGGGAGGGGGTAGGCAACGAAACGTCGGAATTATTAAGATGTCCGTAACAGACAAGGGAAGAGGGTTTGCACTATTTGATGTCTACTATTTGTAAAAATAAATTTTTTATAGCGATCTTCAAAGGCAGCTATTATTTGAGAAATAATATACAAGACTTTGATCTTGAAAGGAAGTATTAGTCAGAAGTGTATTATGATAGAGTAGAGTTGGTATGTAATAGTGCATACATTTTCAATGTTGCAATGCATTTTCATGTTCAATGTCTAGGAATGTTCTTTTTTGAACAAATTTCAACAGAGCTCTGACAAATTACTAAATAAAAATTAATAAATTTTAATTTGAGATGGTTTCAAAATTTTTTATTTAAATTTCATTAGGCACAGGGATAATTTAAGTATGACTCCCGCGACATTATGATCATATAAATGTAGATGGTAAATGATAAACTTAAGGAATGTCATGAATGGTTTAATGTAAGGATCTTCGAAGGCGTTTCGATCGAATTTTTGTTTTGGGTTTTCTTTATAAATAACAGGATTGAGTTTTGCGTGGAAAAATAGGATAGGCGGAAAAAATTCGATACGTGTATCGAACTTTTGTTATGAGATTTCTCTTAGGCATTAAACGAATCTTTCATGATTTGCTATCAATCATTTTTTTTCAGATATATCGATATTTTTTAAAATATCGAAATATTGATAACTCGGTAGTTCTTGTAAGCAAAAAAGCAACCGCTAAATATGTTAATCTTTGTTGCGACGTAACAGTGTATTTGTTGTTTGTTGAATGTCAATGCTTTCTTTATTGTTTGTTTATTTATGTCTGAATATATACCTTTACATTAGTGTGAGACAGGTTAGAGTACAATCTATAAGCTTATATAAGAGTTATATTTACGGCCTAATTATCAAATCACAGAAAGGGACATGTAGGAAATTAACGTGGATAAATGTTGCTTGTTTAACACTTGTTTATCTCGAACTTTATCTCATCGTCTCGATCATATACTAAAAAAATGTCAATAGGGCTGCTTTTGAACATGCGAGAATTTACTACCGGAGGCGCCTATCTAAGGAAGAAAGCCACATTCAGGATTCTGTCCCTCTATAAAAATATTAATGAATACGGTGGTAGAAAAGATAAATAGATTCAAACTATCATACATAGCATAAGACGTAACACTTTCTCGGTTATAGAACTAGAATACTTGGAGGAATACATTGATAAATTAGTTTCAGTACAGTAATTGCTACAACTTTAGATTACATTAAGAGCTACATTGTTGAACTTCCGCTTTTCTTTCAACTTTTCTTGGTTTCAACATCTGATTAAAGTCTGTACGAAAGAGATTATATCGCCAGCAGGATTGCAGCTTGACGCATTTTACTCTTTTGTTTATCTTTACAACTAAAAGAGCGCATAGAAAGAATGGTTGGTAAGTTTTTTAAATTGTCACCTGAAATAAAATGGAGCCCTAGACCAACCTAGTTACAACATGTCTTGGTTTCCAGAAAGCATTAGAAAATAACGAAAGCATGAGAATCATGTGAGTAGCAGTACTAGTAGAGAAGGTGATGATTATTGTTTTTGCAAAAAAATAAGTTTGTGCTCATCAGGGCCCATAGAAAGATTGTATTCTTTAGTAGGTTTCATTCATTCCCCAACAAGAAGCTGTCTGATAGTACATTTAATAAATAATGTGTTGTTCATGAAAAGTCATTCTTCTATTACTGATTAATAGACTGGGTTGAGTTAGTTTTATTTTATTTACATAACATAACACTTGACTGTATTTCGTATTTTTAGGCACGACTTAAAAAGTTTTCATAATTTGTATTTTAATTAAAGCAAAGAATTATTTTGCAGAGATTTGATTATATAATAGTATGTTTTTTAAAATGCTTTTACTCAATTCATTGGAATCAATATTCCATATGACAGTAGAATTTTTCGTCTAAAAATATTCTAAGTCCCCCAAAATGTATTAATGATTGATGTGGATCGTTTAAATGGTACAAATGAGTTATACGACTATGAACACGCATATCCATAAATAATCGGTTTCTATCGGTCCTCGTTGTGGTAACTAAGGAAAACAACGACCATCGACGGATAAATTGCACCCGTCAAAACGATTCGCTGACTTATCGTTACGAGTCCGTCCGTACCAAGTCACCGCCCGTACCATTCCAAAAAAATTATTTAAATCAAATTCGGATTCGGTGCGTTCGACTTGAAACATATTTCGGCCCGACGGATAAACGATTTCGGATGGATAAATCGTTGCCCATTTAATAAACTTCCATATAGTCGACGTTGACGTCGAACCGGCGTGTCTTCATATATAAACTGATACTGACGGCGTTTTAATTTCTTAAACGGTGACACCGTAGAAACGTCGCCACTGCTAATTGAAATTCGATAATGTCAAGCCATCCTCCTTACGGTCTTCGGCACTTTTATCGCTTCGGTTGGTTCCCCTGGGAGCCATATGGCGCAGGTCTGTCTTTTGGATAGTTTAAGTTTTTGGAAACCGAACCTCGTATAGTTCTTTTATTACATAGCGTCTTTTGCCTTGTCCTAAGTATAGGCGATATTCAATATTTGTCAAGTTGATGTTGCACGCTAAGTATTGTTTCTTTGTTTTGTTTTTATTTATATTGATATTGTATTGTTTGCTGATTAAGTTGTAGACGTTATTAATAATTTCCTGCATATTAACATTTTATGCACATTTTCTATATATTTTTTCATGCATCAATTATCTGTAATTCAATTAAATGGTGTTTTAGATATTACTAAGTTATATAAGTAAGGGGATTGTAATGGCGTTTATTTTATACTGTAAATTTGCAAAAATATTTTTTTTCATATATTCAAAGCTTAATCCTTTAAGAATATGCTCATAAGTCTATCCTAGATAGTTCTTAAGCCCCTTCTAATAAATACTGTAACTAAATTTGTAACTTTGCTATTTCTATAATATTACGAAATGTAAAAAATGGTAAACAAATTTATTGTGTTTTTAAACAGCTGCAACTGAGCGAAAAAAATTGTTTGACACTTCAAATTCAAATAAATCGGTTTGGTAGAATTTCAGGTATCACATTTTTGAAAAATCCTCTTAAGGACATATTTTTAAAGGGTTAAGATATAAAAATATTTTTTAAGTTTTTTTTTTAATTTCTAAATCTAAAACACCCCTTTAATATTTTCGAAACAATATGAGAGAGGTATTATACTACGGATATTTTACGACGAGACAAGCACTAGTATCAGGAAAATTAATAATTTTATAGCTGAATGTATACACATAAATATTTTTCAGTTTTTAGAAAACGGTGCAAAATACGACAAGGAAAATCATTCTATTCACGCCAGTAATCTGTCTGGGAAAGACCGAATGTCTTCTGGAATGATCTTTAAGTTGATCACTCGCAAGTCGATAGGCTTAGTGCCAAGAACTGTGGTTCGGAATCCATGTTAAGTTGTACGCTCAGTGAAGATAACTGGATTATAAAACAATAGAAATAAAATATATTCGATTGAAATCAGGACAGTCAACAGGGTAGGCAGAAAAAGGTTTATATCAACCAAAACTATAGATTTCTAGATCTAGATAACTATAAATCTATAGATTTAAAAAAAGGGTTTTTGCGAAAAAAAATGCAGACAATTAAAAAAATTAATAAACTAATTTTACTTAAAACTATTTCCGAAAACCCAAAATCAGTTTCTTAACTATAATAGATTTAATTTCCCTGCGATGCCTCAAATTAGAATCGCTGAAGACGACAATAATCAATCGGAACTATTTCCCAATATGTGATGTAACCAGAAATGCCAAGAACCCGAGTTACCGCCAACCTACTTTCAGTTGCATACTCATCTCGGCATTCAAGACATAAAAGGTTCGGCGATAATTCATTCGCCTTCGCGCCGAAAGAGAATCTGCGTTAATGAACGCAGCGGTGGCCCCCCTTAGCACAAGAAGGAAATATTTCGGTCGGATTGTTAGGAACTGCACGGTAATTGTATCAATCCGATTGAGGGACGGGTGGATGATGCTGGATCGAGGGGATATCGCGAAATTGCCCGAGGGTGAAAGCTGCATAATCATCTCGGGACGTGTAACGGCTGATTAAATTCGGATATTAGCTTAATTTATGCTGATTATATAGGTGCAATCGGGGATGACCGTATGTAGCTGACACAATATAGATTCCTAACGTGTATTATTTATTTAGACCGCTGCACCATTATTTCGGGTAAATATAATTGATTCCCGTGAATAATTCAGCGGTGCTCATAGTTTCCATTTTAAAATCGTGTTTTGGCTAATATTTAGTTTCACAGCGACATCGAAGAAAAAATGAAATTAATGAAAAATGAAATATCAGTTATTACATCACGTTACGGGTTAAAATCAAAAAATTGCATTGGGTAGTCAGTATATACTCCCAAATCCCATAAAAATGTATTAAGTATATATTAGTCAGGTTTCTCTTATAACAAAGTGAAGAGAATAATTTAAAAGTGATTTTAGCTCTAAAAATTCTTCCTCGATATAAGTTTTAACCGTGCTTTAACTTCAAAAAGACTCGCAAAATTTTCATTAAGTCAATTAATATATAGATGAATTTACTAAGTTTACCAATATTTGATCTTAAAAAATGAAATAAGGTTGCTAAATCACAGCAACGTGGAAGCAATACAGCTACAGGACAACACGCGGGAAATTAAAATATTGAAGCGAATCAAACCACGTAAACTTGTATGTTTTTTGTTGTATTTTAAAGAAATTTGTATAACGTATAGAGTTTAATCTTAACTTTAGATTAAGTAGCCTGATTTAATATAACATTCCACACTCCTGCTTGTATATTGATGCAAAGTACAACTGAACAGTAGTAATAAATTAAGATTGAAGTTGTAATGTAAGATGTAATTAATTTTAAAAATAACAGCTGTTGATCCTGACAGAGAACCCATTATAACAGGTTAATTGTAAAGTCCTCGGCCTCCCAATAGTAAAACACATTTTTTGACAAAATTAGTTTTTCTCACAGTAGTGATACACTGATTATAGTGACCTTCCAACTTTTCGATACCATTTTTGAAGTACAACTTGTCCTTTGCTTCAAAATAGGTCTCAGTTTTGGTGATCACCTCACCATTCGACGAAAATTTCTTTCCAGCGAGCATTCTTTTGAGATGTGAGTAAAGGAAATAGTTGCTGGGGGCCAGATCTGGAGAATATGGTAGATGAGGAAGCAATTCGAAGCCCAATTCATGGATTTTTGCCATCGTTTTCACAGACTGTCGATTGGATTTCGGAGTGAAATGATGCAGCCATGTTTCATCCATTATCACAGAGCTTTCTCATATCCAAATATTAGTGAATGATATGATGTACACGTTCCCTTGATATCTTTAGAGGGTCTGCTACTTCATTCAATTTCAATTTACGGGCATTCAAAATCATTTTGGATTTTTTAAATGTTTTCGTCGGTAGCAACATCTTTTGGGCGTCCACTGCGTTCACCGTCTTTGGTGCTCATTTCACCAGGTCTAAACTTAGCATACCAATCCTTGATGGTTGATTTTCCTGGGGCAGTGTCCGGAAACTCGGCATCAAGCCAAGTTTTTGCTTAAACTGTAGTTTTTCCCTTCCAAAAACAATATATTCCGACACCTGTCAAATTTATACACGCATCTTTTGAGGGTTAGGCCTAACTAAAAACATATGGATTTAATTCTAGTAGCGCCATCTATGTGTCATGTCAATTGGCCTGTTATATTTTAACTACAGCGCAGTTAAAGAACCGCCCGTTTTGTTAAATAAAATGCAGTAAAACGATGAGTTTGAATGAAACAATACTTAAATTTAGCTCCTTATACTCAACACCGCCAAGGAATATGCATATTTCTATTCCTGGGATGACAATGAGATATTTCCGGAAAATTTAAACTTTTGAGCCACTTCCTGAACTTAGGCATAAAAATACTGATTAAATATACTTTCTAACCCATATTCATGATTTATGCCTTTTTAATGTATCTTTTCTTTCTTAAGAATGTTGAGAAATTTTAATATTTTATAATAAAAATTTTCAAAAAAAAAACACGAACCCATCAATAAGTTCGAAATGTGCGTAAATTATATACAACAATAATAAAACTGAAAGGATCTTGAATATATAAATACAAACCAGTAAATCGTATTCTAATTTTTATGTAAATATAACATTAGTAAAAGTTAAAATATTCGTTTATATTATGTTTTCTATGGGTTTCCTGTCAGTCAGGACGACTAGATACATTGACAAATCCAGTAATCAGGTCAGAAATAAGTCAAGAGTTCAAATGTCCCAGGGCGTATATTTTCCTGTATGCCGATGTTATCGGCGGCCAGGTCCCCACAACACACTACTGGTTATTCTTCAACGTCAAGAGAGAACAATGACGTATTGTACCACGTCCATGAATATGAATTCGAATATGTGGATTGCTAATCGTAGTTCGGCTTAATAGAAAGTAGGTTCTTTATATCGTACTTAGTTTTTTTTTGTATTGTACCGCTAGTGGGCGTGGGTTACATGATACGTCATGGTTGGGATGGGACCAAGTCTTGTCAGAAAAAATTACGAAATTTTGTCGAATTATCGCAATATGACTATTCGTATGACTTTATAATTAAACTAGTAAGATATAAAGTAGCCGCTTTTAAATTATTTGATTAAGTTGTAGACGCCAGCAATAATTTCCGGCATATTAGCATTTTATACCGCTGGCTTCCTGAACATGCATGGGAGTATTGTTAGAACGTTGCATATGAACCAATTTTCTATGCGTTGATTATCTGTAATTCAATTAAATGAGCCTTTGGATATGATTAAGCCATAACAAGAAACATTTTGCGGTTTAAAAATCTATTAGTTTTCTCGTGATAATAAATAAGAACTATTGTGGTTTAAAATATGCGAGTGTTCGCTGTTATCAAATTCGTGATAATAAACGATTTTTCAGAAATTTTAAATGTTATACAAAGACCAACATTGAAAAACAGAAAGGTTCGAGTGTTCAGGCTTTGGTGAGCTTTCTACGTGTTTAATATCGGCGAAAAAGCAGCACCAAACAGTACACCGTAGAAGTATCACGCCATGAAAGTTAAAATAATTTAAATATTGAAAATTCTTAAAGAAATTTCAACCTCACTGACATTTTTCAGTGCGTTGAAATGTGTACCGAGATAATAGTATTGACGGGAAGTTTTAAATTTTTACAGTTTAAAGCAAAAGGCGGCTGAAGATGATCGAATGCTGTGTGAAGCTTACGGCAACTATGTTCTATCGATTTCATCTGGTACTAGTTTCGACGTTTTAAAAGTGGTGATTTTAACACCGAAGAGAAAGAGTATTCTGAACAGTCAAACAAATGTGGAGACGAGGATTTGAAGGTATTATTAGATGAAACTATCAATGGGATCCCTATCGACTACAATTGATGCATTTGAGGAGAGCACTGTTCGAAGAACAGCCACATATTGCAAAACCGGTGAAAACATACTTGGAAACATTAAAATGGGAAAAAGGAAAACCACCCACCAACCCTATTCTCCAGACTTTGGCTCTTTCCGATGAGTACTTGATCCGATATATCAGTTGTGCCCTGTCTGAGCTACGCTTCACTTCTTATGGTCTTCTAAATGGGTCGTAAATAATCTCAAAACACATCGTCCTTTAGAGATTTTAAAACTAATTTGTATTATATGTTCATAATTAAAATTTATAAGGCCAAGTAAAAAATATTTAATGGGAAGAATGCCATACTTAACGTTGTGGTATTTAAATTAACATCTGTATTGTTCTATATACACATAATGTAAATAATAAATACTGTTTCGTCTAAAAGTCGTCAAGTTTATTGGCAAAAACCCTCAGATGGTTTCCGCAAAAGCAATCTTTTTTGCTGGTAAAATAAACTGGGAAAAATAACAGATGGCGAGAAATACCATTACCCAGTTTTTGTTTCCTTAAACATAAATAGACCGTTCCCTTGTAGTGATTTTATTACAAACTTTGCTATCCTCCGTTGCAATCCAGTTTTATCTTTTTGACGGTTGTTTTTTGAAATATTTAGAATGTACAAAGTCACGATATATCCAATGTAATTACTGGAAAAACTGCTCGATACCCAATAACATTTTTTCTTATCGAACACAAATTGAAAGCGGTTATTCGGCGTGAAATAAAATAATTTCGAAGACGACAAAAAACGGATGCCCTCTGCATGATAACTTTTCGATAGTCATCACGATCGACGTGTTGCTAATGCTTAAGTGACTGTTGTGATCACAAAAATGTTGGAGATGTTTAAAGAGATTACATTCGGTTAGAGTTCATGCTGGGCCATAATTAGTGTTAATCGGTAATGACTTTTTAAGAGCTTTATTATAGTGTAAATTGAATAAGTTCGTGGACAACCGAATAATTTTTAATAATGTTGAAGTCACATTAAAATTACGTGTGGTCGATTTTGAAACAATCTGGACGCTATTTTCTATAATAATAAACAATAATGGTCAGCAACAGTTATGATTATGTCATATGGGAATCATGAACATACCCTAGCGGGAAATGTATTATAAATAATGATGTAACGGTAAAAATTCACACTCATCTTGGAAACCTTACGGAATTTAAATTTCACTTTTATATTAAGATCTTTCAACAGGAGTACACGGAATTACTGTATTAAAGTATTATATAATAAAAACGTAGATTATTTCAAATATTTAAATATAATTTTTAAATAGTATCCTCTGGACGAGGATCTATTTTCTGAAACCCTTTCGAATTTTAATCCCTTAATATCAGGTGGAATAAAATTTTCCCAAAAAGCGTGTAACCGAATCGAAGTATCCCTTTCAACGAAACATTCTTTCACAGGTTGCTACCACCTGAACGGACCACTACTACCTTGGACCCTTTTATGAGTGGGAAATATTCCCACGCAGTCCTACACAATACGGGCAAGGTGCTCTATAAATCCACATATTATACGAACAGGGGTATTTTACAGTAAATCTGAGAAGGTCCTTTCAAAGGGTAACCCAAATTCCACTTGCTAATAATAATTATATTTTATATTTATAAAAATGATGAAACATATTGGATCTGGCTTTTTATTGAAATTAATCACGTATTCTTGGGTGGTGCTATATTGAATCTTGATAAATTCTGATGTCAATGAACCATTGACTATAATTGTTAAAATAGTTGTGATTACGATGCAGAGATTAGGAAATAACTCTCATCGCGACCTTCGTATATTTGTTTTTCATATAAAACGAAAGCTCCTACAAGACAAACAGTGTTGAAACTCTTTCGACACTGATAATAAGGCGTTGTCTAGATTTAACGTTCTACTTGAACAAAGCTAACAGACGAAGGCTTTTTAAACCTCCTCCTAAACGACAGTAACAATAACAAAAGGAAACAATAAAATAATATTTTTTCCGTTAAACGAAAGAGGAAGTTTTAGTAATGAACCTCACCTTACAGCCTACAAGAAATCACCTTTGAATACTAATAAACTTACAATGATGCCGTTACTATAATAATTACGTCGAAATAAAAATGCCAATAGTTCTAGGAATAAACGTATACAACACATTAAATAATATTAAGGTAAGTTAATTGAAATTAGTTTCGTAAGATTTTCTAGAAAATATTATTCAGATTGAAAATCGAAAAGATTAACAAGTCTCCTCGCTAAGTTCCGTTATGTTTTATTTCAAAAATTAACATCAGTCCTACATATACGATTAAGCCGTCTCGGACATATTTAAATTTTGGAGATACACACACACACACGTACGCGCCACAGTGGCACGAAGAAACAGTGTGATGCTGAGATGCCGTTACTTCTTGGGATTTAAAACCTCGAGATGTTAAATCCTCACGGTCAAAGGTGTGCAATGAGAAAATATGTGTTTAATGTGCCCGCAGCTTGATTTCTCGACAGTTCCTAACGACTCCTGACGCCTCATATACGAGCAAAACATCGAGTTATCCGTAATTAAAAATGATGTACTATTTTCAGTCCTGAAGAAAAGAGAACACGATAAATCAAATAGTATGGTGCATTGTTATCATACGTACCATTAAAAATACAAGCGTTGCTGTGTTATCAACGAGGCAGTTAAAATTGTTCTAGCATGAAAGAAAATTTTAATGGTGCAGCGTTTCAAAACGATTTTTATATCTGTTCGTTGTTTTATCAGAACCGGAGGAATGTTAAGTGTTTCAAATGGGTTAGATTACATTTTCTTTATTTTGAAACTAATTTTTCATATCGTTCTGATGCTTTTAATTGTAATAAATCAAATTATATCACACTGTAAATGATTAAATTATTAACGATTATTGGATGATGAAATATGCTACACAACACGATTAAAAACTAAATAGCTTATGAGGCATTTTGTTGAAATGTATGCAATTAGGATGCTTAAATGTGGGTGCGTTCAATTGCTGCAAGTTTCTATGTATTCGGTAATTAAAACATTTGAATAATTTAAGCTACGTTCGAAATTTTCAATATTCAACGGTTAATGTATCGACTAGGAAATTCATTACGATTGATACGTCGAATACCATTCATTATTCATCGATACTATTTGGATAATGAGGCGATGTAAATTAGCAAAATGAAATAATTACTTGCCGTCCGCAATATCGGAAGTGCATTGCCAAAATTGTTTTAAATGGCTGTCCAAAATAAGCAGAACATCCACTCTTTATCAAAAGAACTCACTTCCTGCCGAGTATTCCGCAGATTCTCATAATTAACGAGAGGGTTCTCAGAATGATACCATACACGACTTGACGATTAGTTTTATCACAGCTTGGTGAGATATTAAGAGTTAATGATTAGAATGCAAACTGATGTATATCCGTTACAAAGAGGTGTGGTAAAAAATCACCGGACCATGATGGACATTACCGGAAAGCTCGCTGAACTATGTTTGAACAAAAGGTTGGACCTGTCACACCCTGTACACAACGGATATGCTTCGATCAGGGAGGAGGAACTAAGGCCATTATAATTTCTAACACGCTTAGTGGTTTTTATATTTTAAACATCGTCCATTGTTCGCGTTTTATAAATGATTCGAATGCGAGCGTCATTAAATAACGCTTCAGAAATGATATATGATTTTAGTCGATTCGATTTAATATGATTATATCGTATTTATAAGATATTTTCAATTATTTGACGTAAAGCAAACTGAAAAATGAGAGTACAAAAAAGGCAACTGTTTTTAAGTGTGGATTAATTTAAAGTATACCAAAATACTCAATATTGATAAATTGATATTTTGAATATAAAATAAGCATTAATAATATTAAATATTAATGAAAAACAGCATCTGGTGTGTTATTCATACTTCTTATGATGTCTACTAAACTGGGATGCCTCAGAAGTAATAATTTCTCCTCATACAGCTTAGTTACCGGTAGGATAACTTTTCTCATGTTTCATTTGACGTTGTATGAAGCACACTGTATAGATTAATTGTAAGGAAATCGCAATCATCCGCAGCTATTCGATGATAAGTTGTCATACAAGCAATTTTTAAAACCTATGTGACCTAGTATTTCTTCAGAATGAAGTCCCCAGATGCGCTTACATATTTATAGAAACGATTAATTACACAGAGATCTTTAGATATCGATTCTCACTCAGGAAATAAAAAAAAAGTAAGGATATGAAGAGATAATCGACGGAAAGTTCCGCTTTTGTGACCATTTAGTAAATTTTGCCAAATTTATATTATAATCGAAAATTAATCAAAAATAATTTTCAATTCTATGATAGCTGTAAAATATTTATAAAATTATTAATACTTATTATACAGATATGCTCAATATATTTGAAGTTGGTTTGTCTAAAAATTGATTTGGCATTAAATCCTTGATATATTTAGGGTAACAAACCCTTTCATTTATTGTTTGGTCAATAAGTTTTGTAAC
The DNA here is from genome assembly GCF_030347505.1 of Rhynchophorus ferrugineus. Taxonomy (NCBI): domain Eukaryota; kingdom Metazoa; phylum Arthropoda; class Insecta; order Coleoptera; family Curculionidae; genus Rhynchophorus; species Rhynchophorus ferrugineus. The sequence continues at coordinate 53,835,395 of NW_027472580.1, forward strand.
TAGAACGAACAAATATTAGTGATTATCAAGTTACAATTTGCTAGACATGAGGGTACTCGAGATACCGTATTGCCTACTGGTACCCATAGTGCGAGACCATTCATTCATGTAAAACAATCCTTAAAAAATAGCACAATAGAATCAGAACTTTAACAAACCGTTCAATTGATCCTAATTATTTTAATTAAGGCGATAACTCAATTTAAAAAAGGCAGAATTATGATTCTGCATAGTTGAACCTGCCGCAATAAAAATCGCTTCGAAGTTCGTAGAGTTGAAATTCCTGTTTATTTCCTTTGATGCTCAGCATAAAATATTTTGTTTACGATAAATATTAAGTTGCAGTTTTGTTTTATTTTTCATTGCACAAGCGATATTACGGGGTGATATTAAAAGGCGCGCTTTTTGTTTTTCAATATTTGTTTTTTTTTTGCAAATTATTCAAATAGTGTAATAAACTTACCTCTAAGTTTTCCAAAATATTTCGGCAATCTGTTTCGGGGACGTTATCGGCAATTTTAATTACCAACTCTTCGTAAGCACCGTTCTTGAGTTCCAAACTGTAAGCGAATCCTAGCAGGCACAAGAAGACGACACTGGTCTTCGATGCCATTCTGTCGGGATTTTTGCGAATTTTTAAACTTTGTTTCGGTTGTACAGACGGCAGTTTCTCGCAAGGACTATAAGAAGTCCGACCTCATACTGTTCGCGAACTGTATCCAAAAAAAGTTGAAAAATGTCACTGTCTTAAAAACGAATCACTGTCCCGCTGACTGTCTGTCTTATCGATTCCACTGGGTAACCACGGATACTCTTGTGAATATCAACAAACCAAATACCGGTGACGTTACGCTTGGTGAACAGTTAGACGACGCTACGAGCGACTGATGATGGGAGTTCAACAACACTCCGAACCTTTTGCGGACGAGAGCCGGCGTCGGACTGAAGTACGCTGAGCTTCGAGCGAAATACCGCGATGTCGTGCGAATGAAGATGGACGTTAACTCCCACTCCTCGGCGGTGCAGGATGCATCTGATACGTCTATACGGTAAAGCACGAGTTTTGAGTAAGTCAGGTAGCACTGCTCGAGGGTTCTAAATCCCCACCACTGACCGTTCGTCCTCTCTGTCTTGTATGTGTATATGGCGAGTATTTTGGCTTTGCGCGATGCATTTGTGGCAGCAAGATATCGCCGGCATAAACGTTGTTTTGGCGAAAGTACCAGATTGTTTCGGCAGTATGCGGTATTACCGAGTTTTGTTTTAAGTGTTATTAACAGAAAAAATTTATAAAATATAAATGTTGATACATAATAATTATAATTTAATAACTTAAGCAAAATGCAGATTGAGAGCAATTTGCTAATGAAATATCATTTTTATTATTATTAATTAAATTTAAAAAAAGAAAAGGTTACAACAAAACTTAACTAAAAAGTAAGAACTAAATCATTTTGTAAAATATAGTATATAATAAAAAAGTACCATTTTTTATTTAAACTGGTGAAAGCGTTTTTTTTTTCATAAAACTGTAGCCTTTGATATCATTGGCAGAGATGCAACGTTTTATGCAGCTCTAATTACTGCAAGACACTATTTGTTTTTAAATGATCAATTATTTTATTTATGTTTTTGTATTTAAATTTATCTGAAAAAAATTTCAGGCAAATTGAACCAATTTGCGAATGCCATGTTTTTTTATTATTATTAAGTAAATTTTAAATCAAAAGAAACGTGTTACAAAAATACTTCTTTGTTGAAAGTAAATCATTTCGTAAAATTAGAAATATAATAGAAAAGCACTATTTTTTTTTCAACTGATAAAAGACTTTTTTCTACAACTGTAGTTTTTGATATCAATTGCAGAGATACAGCTTTTTATGTAGTTCTAATTAGTGCAAGATCCTATTTGTTCTTGTTGTCTTGTTGTTATTGTTAATTTTTTACTTGCATTTTTGCGTTTAAATTGATCGGAAAAATTTTCATATAAGTAAATACAACATATTTTTCAATTTGCTGTATATTTGATTTATCCTATAAGTAATGGTTATTTTATCTCATTGAAAGAAAAATTTTAGTTATTATATTATATATAATGCTTATTCTAATAGGTATTTTAATACTAAATTTTGTTTTGAAAATATAGACCGCAATTAAGTATTGAGAGTACTTCTTTAATCTTCTTGTTAATTTACTTAAATTTACATTCTACTTGGTTTTGCTTTAATTCCCTTTATAAATTAGCTTGCATTACGAATTTGTAAATGTTTTTATAACTGACGAGACAAGCAATTTGTATTAATTGTATTAATTATTTGTAATTACATTAGTTACTGAAATTTAGAAATATAAACAAATACCCAAACTCCGATTCACACATACACCATTCAGATGAACGAAACTATGTTTATTATGTTAATTTTGGCGAAAGAGCGGGGTGTAAAGTTTGCCCCACTAATATGGGGCTTATGGAAGAATATTTACATGAAATATATATGAATAGAAACTTGAGCAAATGAATATGTTCGAGAACTCCGAGCTTTTGCACAATGTTTCTCTTCCGTCTAAACACATACATTAGTTTTACGTATATCGATTATACTATACATTCAGTGAAATTAAATTTAAAAATATGTACAAGCGAGAATCTTGCATTTAGAATATATTTAGATATTTAATTTGTATATGTATAACAAATATCAATAATATTCATTGCAGTATGAATGCAATAATAAATTCTTAAAAATTATTTTTATAAATGTTGTGATTTTGGCGAAAGAGCAAGGGACATGAAAAGCTCCGCATTTCGGTATGAAGTTAAATACTGAAATACTGTTATAATTTTGTTAATAAGTTATCGAAAAAATTACACCTTGAAAAATATTTGTATCGTCTTATTAGGCAATTATATGATATATTCATATATCTTGAATATTTTGGCCATATTAATAAGCTATAATTATATTAATCCAAATATTCTCTATATTTTTATTTGTTGTCATATTAGCTACTTTTACTTCTAATTGCAATTATAACTGGAAGTTTGGATATATAATGAAAAAATGTTATTCCGATTAAACTTCACATATTGCCAAAAGAACATGAAACATTAAAATTATATATCTCTAGTAGCAATTCTTCAATGAAGCCATACATAATGTCAATGTTAGAGCTATAAAGTTAGCGTTATTCGTTTGCTAAATCAAAAGTTATACGCTTTCAAAACTGAAAGTTCAGAGGGTTGTTTTTTTATTTTGCTTTTTTATTTCGTAAAAGGAAAACATATAGAGCAAGCGACAAATTCTGTGGTGTTTGGGGCGATTATAGCTTAAATGATGGTTAAACGTTGATTTGATTATTGTCGTTTCGGACATTTTAATGTCAAATATGAATCATTTTTCTGACCACTCAATCGTTGAAAACACTAACATCCTAACAAAAGACTGGATTCCAAATTAGTAACAAAATACTTGAGGGAACCCAAGTGAAATAATCTTTAAAAAAATCGATGAAACGAGTTTGAATTTGTAAATCGCTGCTGAATGAAGCATTGCCACAATAATGTGCGAAAAAATTGGCCGAAACCTAGAGAAACTTTACAAACTGTTGACACTTGCATTCATGTTAATGCAGATGGCGAAAAGAAAATGTAAGATATTGATTCAATATCTTCTTCAAAAATGTGATTCCTAGATTTCATACAATTTCAAGGATCCTTCAGATCATGAGGGTTACATTGGTGTTAAATGCGCTAATGGGTTTAGTTGAATGAATGATATACCAACAACGATTTTACCATTCAAGCTGTTTTTTGGGAGAAAATAAATTTCGTTTTTACACCCAAAAAATAAGTAAAATCTGAATATTTCAAAGGCGAGATTGTTCAAGAGCAATTTTTAATAATAGATAAAATGTGAATGTGAATGTAGACATAATCGGTCAACACATAAAGAGTAAAGTTACTAAATAATAGAACGAAATCTAATTATAAAACAATTAAACAATTGTTAAAATATTAAACATTGTTGAAGAAAAAATATATTAAAAATTCTGCCTACTGAATTCTATACTACGGTAAAACGAGCTATTTTAAAATAATTGTTTGTAAAATATTAATGAAGTATCATCATACTTATTGACAATAAATTTAAAATAAACTGTCTTTAAATTTGATAAAATTTTGAAGGCAGAATGAATTTAAAACAAAAAGCAACTTTTGATAACAAGGTATTTTCTTGTCAAAAAAATAATTTCGATATAATACATAGTTTCAGACCCCTTTTAAATAAAATATTGTTTTAATTACCTTGAGTGAAGGTGACACGTTGTTGCAAGTACGTAAAGTTACATTTTAATATCTTAGTGGTCGGCAGTTTGGATCTACATCCAACAATAACTGTTTGAGTTGTTTGTGATATAATGTTAACAGATTAATATTTAAAAATATTTATTTATTATATGTAAAATGTTTCCCTTTTTACCAACGAGGGTTTATCTGGACTAGACCTAAACGTAACTGTTTAACGGGGACTTCCAACTGAACGGCCCTGGGCATTAAGTCTGCTGACTGGCTAGTGACCAACTTAGAAATCATCTCAGAAGACATCCGGTCTTACCCAGCTGGATTACTGGCGTGACTGGGATCATTTTCCTTGTCGGATTTTGCACTCTTGCCTAGGACAATCACAAATTTTAAACAATCACAAACATAAATTTACGACTATGCCCAAGCAAGATTCGAACTCGCGACAATCGCGACAGCAGATGGACCGTCCTGTCGCCTTTACCACTGCGCCAACCAAGCCGGCTTTAATATATATTAATTTAATACCCATTTTTAATTAAAATATTCTTGAAATATTGTATTTTATGCATTCAATATATGTATTGTGTAAACGCATAATTATTATTAGATTTTTAGACTCCTGGTGAAGTTGCGAACTTGAAACCTTTGATTCATGAGAACTCGCATTTCCAAGCACTAATCTCAAAAAGTCAAATTTTTAATCAAGATTACAGGAAGCGTTTTACTTCGAACTGCATTACTGTTAAGTGCCCAAAGCTACAGCACAGAACTGAATAAACTCAGTGAAGAATTTGATCAAAAAAGGTCAAAAAAGGTTATTGGGCACAAAAACAGATTATGGAGGAAGTTCTCCCATGCGTGACATATTAATCAGTGTTGCAACAATATTTTAAGATTAAGTTTTATTAATTTTTATCTATCTTTTATATGAAATAAATTTGTTGAAACAGCTGAATTTGCTGAATATTTTATTTTAAGTATTAAAAGCCATTAAAAGCTAGTGGCCAACTTCGAAGTCATCCCAGAAGACATCCGGTTTTACCCAGCCTGGTTAGTGGCGTGCCTGGGATCACTTTCCTTGTCAGATATTACACTGTTTCCTAGGACAATCACAAATATTAAATAATCACAAACATAAATTCACGACCACGCCCCAGCAGGATTCGAATCCGCGACTATCGCGACAGTTGGTGGACCGTCCTGTCGCCTTTAGCACGGCGCCGACCAAGCCGGTATTGTTCTATTTCTGTGCTTAAAGATAAACTCTACTTATTGCTACGGTCTCTGTGTGAATATATTATAAAAGTTTCGTTTTCATCATAATAGGATGGGATGGGCAGTTTAGTATTTTCAGACGGTTCAATAAGACTCACTTCTTTCTGTTGGATCAAAATAAAAATATAAAATAAAACTAAATTTATTTAAACTCTACACGTCATCATAACAAAGCACTTTTTATATTTCTAAAAGTTCCTTAAGTTGTACTGTTAAGTTATACTTATAAAAATGATATTACTTTTTAATAAATATACCTTCCAACATATTTATATATACAACTCATTCAATTACAATATTTTTTACATTGAGGCTTTACAATTACAGTATTAATAGCGTTTTTAAGAGGAATTTATATATTGGCCCACGTTATATTTATTTGAGGTTTCAAAGTATTCTATCTACTATTTGTATACCTAAACAAATAACAGTTTTAATTAAGTGAGAAATGAAATTAAAACGCACATTTTGATAATTTAAATTTCTAAAATAATGTGGGCTAAGTGATTCTTATTTATACTCGGATACGTTATATTTGCATTGAACGCTTCGTATTTGGAATCAAAGTGTGGACCATGTTGTGGTAATTGGAGAAAATGCTCAGCAAACCACTCGGCCGCGGATTTGGAAGTTTGCCGAACCGGAAAGATCGCAATTAAAAGAAATTACATGCAAATGGGGTTTGGTTTTTGTTTTATTTTTGTCAATATTGCATTTTTATAATCGGATTAAGATAATAAAAATTGGTTAAAAAAGTTCATTACTGGAAGGAGCTTACTACAAGTTATTTATATTTAAAATTAATAAAGTGTTATTGTAGTAACGTCAAATAATTATGTAAAATAATTAATTTTCGGTTTTGTATTATTGAGTTATTCAGTATATACAGACGCTAATCGCGGAACGCTCAAAGTGGTATTTTCGGTATTCATCACTTGCTGCTAAAAACCGTTACGTCAACAGCTTCAACCGTTAGTTGGTTATTTCCATGTTAATGACAAAGAACGGATACAAGAAAATCCGGACCAAATCCTCAAATAACTTTCAGGCAGCAAATGATGAATCAAGTATTTCCAAATGGAAATTTTCGATGGGAAAGATACAGAAGAGGATAAATCCACCGTTTCACCACCGCGGCTTCATTACTTGTCAGGCTAAAAAAGAATACTTAAAGTGTACCGTATTACAAACTGCTAAAATCGAATGAAACTATTTCTGATGATATCTTCCGACGCCAATTGAACCAATTGAACAATGTATTGTTGCAAAAGAGACTAGCAATAGCGAGTAGAAGTATACAAATAGCAATAGAACAGACGTAAAGTCGGCTATATGTTGCTGGAGTAGTGGATAAGACGACGTAATCAGGAGGCGTTTCCATGTTACCAGAAAGATGAGAAAAATATGTAGAATCTGATATTTTGACTAACATATATTATATAATTTTTTCTTCAATAAACGCATTTTTAAAGCAAGAAAATAAGCAAGAATATATGTAAACAACTGATATGTATGTGATTTCTAAAATATATTCATTTACATATATGTATCTGAATACAAAGAAATTTTCGCTAACTTTGTCTGTCAACTTTAAATTATATAATATCCAAACTTACGCATCCGTTTGATCATAGACATGGAGTTATATTTGGTATTATATAGATAGAAAAATAAATTGAATGTTTGTAGATGACGTTATTCGTAAATACGATTCTATTTTCTAACCACGTATTTAATATAGGAGTACACATGATAATAGATGATTATTAATAATTTTAGTTTGAAGTGCAAAATATAATAAACTACAGGGAATGAACAAGATAATATGAACACCTGTCAGTGAAACAAGTGTGGAGCCACGATTTTCTTTTAAAAGAACTGCTATTTTTTGCAGAATAGATTCGTGTCAGGATACTTTCTAACGGAAGGCTGTCTTACACAAAAACATGCACTAATTGCGTTAATGATGTTGGAGATGGAAACCTATTTCTCACTCACTGCCTATCTAAAAGCCCCTATAAAGGTTCAATTATTTTAAGGTCTGGCAAACAATCGCCAGAAGAAGCTTCGAAGTAAAAATGAATCTATTTTATTGTATCGGCCCATTATCATCTAGGAATATGACAGTATTTGGTAGAAAATGTGCTAGTCATTGTAAGAACTTCGTCATTGAGTATGTTGAGATATTGATTTGCAATAATTCGACCAGTGATGTGAATGACTGTAATGTCCAGATCGTAAGGTTTATTTGGGGTTCTCAAACTCGACCGTTTGTGGGAAATAATGTAGGATACCACATTCTTCTAATTACCAAGTGTCTAAGATTTATGGTCTTGCTGTTTTCCTTTATAAAGGGTTTCGCAATTACTTCACTCTCATGAATGTAAGCTTTGTGGAGCTATCGTCATACTATTTTTGCCGAAACAGTATTACTGAAGTGAGTGTTGTGTTTTGTTATCACTTTTATTGCGGTAGTTCTTTGTTGTTTAGTTACAATACTTTTTAATTTTCGTCGGTCTCTGTTAGTTAATTTTGGGTGTCGCCCGCTATTCCTCTTCGTCAATGGTTTTTTTATCATGCTTTGTGTATGCACCTACCGCTGGTTTTAGCCACTGCAGAACAAAGCATATAACATAATACATTGATATATAACTTAAGAGACAAGGCAGGTAAACTGAGCGATATATACGCGTCGCATTATTTTCACGGAAGCAGTTCAATATTGCATTTTTTCCGTGTTATTTAATTACGATGTGCCCCGGTGAAAAAATGTTTTAGTTATTGTCACATTTTTTACAGATTTAATTCGTAGCAATAGGTAGCAATAATATATATTGTATCTAAAAATATATAGTATAAGTCTATATCCACAAAATGTAGATTGCAAAGGTAGATAATTTACGGGTAAATCCATATAATACATAGAATAAATTACATCTTATATATGTGTAACTGCAGTATCATCGTCATCTTTTGCAAGGAAATGTATTATTCATAACTGTAGGAAGCGTTATTTCGTAGTGTAACTTAATTGAAGTAGTTTAATTATTAAATATTTCAAATTAACGTCCACTTTGCAGATTAATATGGGCAAAATATTTCTCTTCAGCAGTATAAGCCATAATCATTGATCTATAAAGAACATATTATGGTATATATAGTAATGATATGTAGAAGTAGAAGTAGAAGCTTTTTAATAACTATTTATATTTTCTGTGATTTGATGTTTCTATATTTATTTGATATCCTATCGCTTTTAATAAACTGTTTTATTATATTTTATCAAAGTAAGACATTCTATATTATTAAAGACAAGACAAATATTAAAAACTTTCTTCAATAATAAAAATCTTGGTCTTTGGAAGTGAAACATTTTCAGTTTTAAGCGCTTCCGTAGTGTTTCCGACATCAACCACTTATTCGCCAAAAAGTCGGACAATAATAAATGTAAGTAGTAATGGCATTGAGAAATATCCGTATATAGTAAACATTTTTATAAAACGCTAGGAAGTTCTTAAAAGTACTCGTTTTTTTTTAATGTTTAAAATTATCATTTTAAGTAAACTTTTTTTATCTGCTATTTATATGAATTAAATTTTTTATTGCTGATTACTTAGTTTACCAAAAGTTTTAAAAACGTAATAGAGCTATGTGTTATTACATTTTAAAAGTATTTTTAAAACTATATCATATATAGTTAATTCAATAAGCAGTGTCATGGGTAACGTCGCAATGTTGCCGCAGCTTCTCTGGGTTTTAGTACATTTGGGCTCTGACATATAACAAACTTTTAATATAAATAAAATAATTGAACAAATATTCTATTAAATTTAATTTATTTTAACATTCGAGTACATCAATTGCATTTATTATCGAAGAAATTAAAACTACAATAAATTTTACAGCCACAAGAATTTATAGGTTAGAGTTGTTTTATTATATATACATTAAGCTTTTTTATAGTAGTATCACAGTAGTATCGGTCCTATTCTAGGCGCGTTTTTGTATATAGTAGTATTCTCCGAAGGCCTAATCCACGTAATTAACAATTGTATATCTGAGTAATGTATTTTACTTTCATTAGAGCGCATATTTATGTTTTACGCTTAGTTCTTGATTCTTTCAATGCAATGTATCCTTGTAAAGTCATTATGATATTACTATATTTCTCCTTAGTTTGTCCTGTTACTATCTGTATACATCTTTCTTAATAAAACTACATTTAATCATTGCATTCTCCTTAATAAATTTGACATATCTGCAAGACAGTTAGTATTACTTCTGTACTCATACATGTTAACCCAACGTTCATGTATATTCTTATAAAATATTTTCAAGAAAAACCGCGGCGATTTCAGATTTATTAAAACAAAGCGTTAAAACAACGTTTGCCGGTTTATAACCTGTAATTATATTATTTTGAAGAATTTTCAGAAGTTTGGCAAACGGAAAACTTTTGCAGGCTCATTCCGTTAGATGCTCGAACTTCACTAACAGCATTCTATCTCTTTTTGAATATAATAAAATGACAAGGATAATATTGTCTGACTGTAAAACGAATTTACAACTTTAGACAGACCTATATTCACACTCGTGTCACTGCTATTTTGAATTGACTATAGTTAATATACGTAATGTATAATAAAATACTGGTAATAGTATATAATACAAAAATACTGGCGAGTTAACTGGCACGAAAACTATATGCTAAATAATTGTAACAAATTTTATTGTTTTATTCGAAATATATATGGAAAGTATATCGTAGATATTTGAGCCATTTCTTTTTTGTTTAAATATATTTAATGAATGGGTGCCTCAGCAATAGGAAATGGAAAAATAAAAATAAAATTTTGAAATCAGTTAATAAACTAAATTGGGAGTTATTTTGAAGAGACTCATTTAAGACGTGGCTTATATTTTGATACGCTTTATATAACTGAAATCAAATATCAAATAGTATCACTTAAACTGAAATTTATTGAAATAATCGTAATGTTTTCTATTATATTACATGTACTTATTTATAACTATATGCCATAAAATGCGCTTTGAAACATTTATATGATTTCTGTTAACGTACATTCTGTATGTATAAAGGAAGGAAAACAGACGTTAATAATTAAAACAAATACGGATACCAACGATAAATAAATTCCGTCTATTATTCTGATGTTCCATGAAATTGTTTAAAACGCAATAATAAACCATTGTAGATAACATTATTTATTTTCTAGTTTAATTGTAGTTTGCAATTTCATAGGTAAACGTTATATAAATAGATTGTGTCGTTGATTATAAATAAATCTCAATTTGTTTCAGTTTTAGTTGTTATTTAGTTAGTTTAGAATTTTTGCTTCGTTTTTGTTGTTTAAAAAAGTTTCGTGTAAATATGTCCGTTATGCAAAAGTGGGTTATATTATATGAAAACTACATATTTAGAGAATTTGGGCAGTACTATGTTTATAGACATGGAAGCTGTATAAGTCTTAATTGCATCTTTTGTGAGTTGTGTCGGAATAGAGGGGGTCAATTTATTTAAATCCTGTTAAATATATACTGCAGATCGTCGTATAAATTGAGTTTCTCTGCCGGGTATTTGCATTTTTAGGCCGTTCTTTTTTATCCGGGATTTGACAGAAGCGATTGGCGCTTATCGTTAACTGGGAGATACAGGAGCACCAATAAACCCTTCTAATGACGCCTTTAAATACTTTTTTCCTCTTAATTGTATTCAATAGATAATAGTTCTTTTTCTTTAGGATTTTTTGGTACTTAGGTGAACATTTTTCGACCTGACAATGAAATATAACGAAATACCATTTTCAGTTAAAAACGACTATTTTTTACGTTAACTTCGATATGCTTGATCCAGAGTTTTTCCAGGATCATTGTTCGTTCCTGGGAATAAGAGATACGAAGCTCTTACTAAAAATAAATTTATTCAAGTTCAGAGACAGGAAATTATACCTCATATTAAATAATTCAAGGTACCCTGGTTTTTCTTCTTCAAGCAAGGCCTATTCCAGAAAATTCAGTCGTTCAGATGGTCAAGAGGTTTGAAGTAATATTCTCATTTGTTTTATTCTGTCATTTTCAAAGTAAACATTTAATAGGATTTCACATTTTATGTTCCTTGGCACTTCCTTGACCATCGGTTTCTTATGTCCCATTTGTGGTAAAAAGTTGCTGCACAAAATAGGTCGGATCGTTATTGAATCGGTCCAAGGATTAAAAGAATATTCTGCGGAAATGTGTTTGCGCACTTGCTCTTCACTGGCCATCATCTTGCATATAGCTTTTGCAGTCCTAATTCCTTGCGCAAGGTATTGCGCATTCCTTCGAAGATATCTTTGAAATCTTTATTTAACCATCTTTAAATTGTGCTGCTCATCTTAATAGTAATTAACATAGAGGGAGTAGTTTCTCAGAAAACTTTTAACAACTTCGGATGAAATTTCTTACGGGTTAATCCATCCAAAACACGATTTTTATGCTTATTTATTTTAATTAATAATAAAAATGTGCAAGATACATGTTGAAAAAATATGTATAAACAACTTACTTGAGAAAAAAGAAGAAGTTGAAACTGATGTTGTCTCTGTGACAGGTTGAGAACTTTTAACCATTTTAGGTGTAAGAATGTCTTAGAATTTAATTATATGAATATAATTATATCATTTGTGTAAAATGATATACCATACAGGCGAAGAGCAATTACTAAAGAAACAATATGTATATACAAAAAAATCAAGATCTCCTGAAGCTTCCCCTATAGATCAACGGCAAACTCTAATGATTCAAACGATAAAATATCCAAGCCAATATAAAAGAGTATGCAACTAGGCATGAAATATTGAACAAAAATTTTTTATAAAGTATTTGCATTCAATGATTATTCTAAATTATTTACATCAATATTGAAGACTATTATGATCTATGTTCAGATTACTCTCCTATTATTTTGACGATATGGGCAAATTGACAGATTGAAGTGGATTCAGGATTGGTGTAGAAGAACATATTTACATGCGTGTTTCATTGAAAGCAACTGAACAATAGGAAAGGGCAGAATGGTTTATGGTCATTTTACAAAAAGCATCATGGGTTAATATCACAATATAAAAAGGTTGCGGAAAACTGCCCAAGAAAGAAAACGGTAACAGGAAGGAACTTAAGTAATAATCAGAACACTGATCATTTTCTTCGGAAGGCGGTAAAATAATTACTAAAATATTTTAAAATATTGTTTGATAAAAAATTTTTTATATAATGGTATTAACGATAAAATATCATATATCTAAGCTCTTACAGAAGTTATCAACGATCAATTATTTAAGACTCGTCAATTTGGATTCAGAAATAAACATTCGAAAATTGATCAAAATAATTTCATAAAAGAATATTTGTTCAGCTATAATTCTAAACGTGATCCAATACATCATAACATAAGGGCCTTGAACAGTGATCTTTCTAAATGTGCAAGAGTATGTAGCAATAGGTAAAACTAACAACAGTGGCACATCTCTAAATAGATTACAGTTGTCAACATTATTTATTAAATGCTACAGAGCCTACACATGTGGATTACACATAAAAAATCTTCCACTGATAATTGATTCTAGAGTAATTCCCTATGCGAATATTATAGAACACTTGGGCATGACTGGATCCTAAGTTCAAGTGAAAAGAGCAATGTAAGAACAAACGAATAGCGGCGATACATGACCTACAGGATGTAACCATGGGTTGCGAAATTAAAAAAAATATATTTCCAAATTTTTTAAAAGAATTGAAAAATATGAAAAAAGGAATATTTTAGTTAAATATTAATTAATTTAGAATTTAGTATTATTATAAGCATTTTTGAACAAGAGCTTATAACCATTATTTTGTACGGCATGAAACAGTTTAAAACTCATTAGTAAACAACTTTTAGTTATAATATGGCCAATTTTCCGGTTTGTTTCGTAAAATTATACGCAAACAGGAATTACGTAAAAAATATGGTTCCACTTTTATAATATTTAAAAAAGTAAATTGAATTAGTTTCGGTTCCAGTTTTTAGTTGAGTTCTTGCAATATTATGATTTTTTAATTTAATAATGTGAAGGAACGAGGAAAAGCGAATAATTATGATTTTCGGTTCTACGAAAAAAAATAACCGTTAAGAGAACATTAAATTTAATTGTTTTCTTTTGTTATCTTAAGCTCCAAACGAGTGTTTCTCATATTGTGTATTGTTCTAAAAGAGGAAGACATCGTTTATTTGATATTTTTGGGAATAACTAAATGATTATGTTAGCTATGAGTTGTTATGACAAATATCATGTAGTTTACCTTCTATCAGTATTCTGATAAAAAAGGTAGGAAGTTCAGCGATACAGACTAAAGGAATTTTAACGATTTGACAGCATAGGTACGAGGTGTACTGATAAAGACATAAACAAATACATATATTAAAAATTATTTGAAATTATAGTTTTTGTCACTGTTGCAATGCTTAATGGATTGTGGAATTGGAAAAAATTATTTATATATTTTCTATTTCGATTCGTTAGCGAACAGAAGGTCAATGGTCGCAAAAATGTTGGCTCGCGGAAAAGATATCGATACAAAAAATATCGATATATAGGATTAAAAATATCGGCTATCGATCGATATATTTTCTGGACAACCCTGTCATCTAGACCAAAATATGTTATAAAATTTTCTTTCGCTTAAAATTAAATATAGAGTCTTATAGCGTCCTTTGCGGCGTTAAACCGACATTCGTTTAATTAATATCATGTGACAACAAACGCCCACAAAAGAAATATAAAGCACGGTGGTTAGACGTCAGCATGAAGTTCAGTGGGCTCAATTGGACAAAAAAAATTAAGCGCCGTGGGTTTTGATTCCGCAGCGGATCGATAAAACTTAATATTGTTACATGAAAGTTTAGAGTTTTTAGTATCAAATATTTAGTTGGTAATCTATTTACATTTAAATGAATATATTTACTTAATTAATACATTTAAATTAATACAAGCGGAGTTGATAATTAAGTGTCTTCATTAATTAATTAAACATTAAATTATAACATTATATTTGTACCTATTAGGTGCTTGCATGTATTTTGGTCAGCGATATTTATTGGTAGAAATGCGAGGTATAGCAATGTTAAACAATCTAACTCATTTCTCTGCATTACTCTACATAGACTTACAGTTATGCAGCATATATTATATTAATTATTATTAGTGTATAAACTGATCTAGAATGACCAAAATGTTCAAAGGACGATTAGTTCAGCTTAATCGCTCAACGAACTCTTAGACAGTTGGATGACAGGAAATAGTTAAAAAAATCCAAATAATAGTTAAACTTAACATAAAATTAAAAATGCAATTTCGAATCTTGCGGTTTCATTGATTACTAAGCAAAGAAAAAATAATTTTTTGAATCTACTACCACAATAACAAGCGCAAGAAATCATGGTCGTCGAAATCCATCTCTATTTATACAGTGGAAAAACAATCATGGCCATAAAGCTTTGCTGTATATATGGTATTATTAGGGTATAGTGTATTACGAGCTGCTGAAACTGAAGGAACCTTTTAGTTTAGATTCCTCCCAATGTACCCTTTAATATATAGGATTACTTTTTTGTCTTACTTTTAGAAAGTGATCTAGAACGAGATTTTAAGATATAGAAGATATATAAGACATAAAAGACATGATAATTAATTAATAACAAATTTTATTAGTTAATAATTAAATTGGCATCCATCTAACCCAACTCCTAAATCGGAAGAACCCGAAACTTGCTAAACGAGGACCACTAGGACTTATACTACTATTACTATTTGATCTGAATAATGCAATAGTCATTATGATATGATGCAGCAAATATATCTTGCAGAGATCATAGTTATTTTCTATACGTCGTTATAATACCATGTATAATAACACAAGTTTACACGGTTTTGTACCTGAGTAACCGAAATCAGCAGTCAGTTTTTTACAATTTGTTTTAGTTTTCGAAATATTGAATAAATTCATTATTTTACTATTATTGGTCATTAAAAGGTATACATCAGAAGTGAATAGAAGTTAAATTTTTATAGTGACTGGGATCTATTTCACACATTAGGGTTTTCCAGTAAAGGCTCATCACGCTTTTATCCGAAAATCCTTGGTACTATCCTTCGATTTTCGTTCATATCTTATTGTAGCCGCTCTCCTAGCTTGCCCCTTGTGACGCTTAAGTTAAAATCAAGATGTAAAGGCAGAAAATGTATTTTGAGATACATTAGAGCTTCAATTTTATGGTGATTTTCTAATAAAATGCCGATTATGTACTCGTAATCTTGTAATTTGTAGTTACCGAGAAAGTTGTGAACAATACTTTGAAACGATGGCCGTGCTGTTGCTTCTTAAAAGATGGTTATGTTAGGTGTTAAATTTTCTGTAAAAACTGCGTCAGACATTAGTTCTCGAATATCTGGCCCTATCTTTAATCTTCAATTTTTGCTTAAAGCAATTTTAGGAGACAACCTGGTTAAGTACTGGAAAGCAGGTCTTTCGCGATTGAGTGCTATGGCAATGTTTCTAAAAAAGCCAAGTTGAATATGGAAAGATGACAAGAAAAATTCTGTGGGATTTTAAGTGCTAACGAGGACACGCTTTGTTGTCATGGCTTCTGGCTACTGCAGGGCTGCCCCATAGATACAAAAAACTAACCAATGGACCAATAACCTCTAACGAATATGTAAATCAATTAAGTATCGAAATTAAGTACAATTAATATATTTATCAAGTCCTGGATCGATACAAATTTTCCATTGATGCTCATTGTATTTAATCTTGGCCAAAACTATTTTTTTATTTCCAATGTGGAGTGGAGTCGCCTTCAAACTGTACTTACAACTATCTATGAAAAAACGCGATTTATTTCGATCATATGGTGTATTCATCACATCAAATAAACCTTTGATATCATTGCGGAAACATATAACATTTTCATTTTTTTCTGCAATAGTGATGCAAGTAACTCTGCTTTTTGTTTTGATTAATTCCGAATTAAATGACTCAGTTAATTTTGCGAAGCTTTTCTTTCAAAACGAAAGTTCTTAAGGTATTTTTTGCACTTGTACCTGGATAAATTGGCATTGGATCATTGTCCCTACTTGGAACTGCCTTCGGCACTGATTATACATCAACATATTTATACAATATAAATATTTAGCAAACCAAAAATTATTCAAATACTCATCTTTGAATACAATTGTCATTTTTTTTTCACGTTAAGCATATAACACCCTCAAACGTAAAAAAAAACACTTTGCAACGCTGAAAATGAACTCTGAACCAACTTTGCGTCGTCTCTGCATTTTTAAACATTTGGAACCATAATTACGGCACAAAAACTTACCTATGATGTCTAATACTACGTCGTCAGCTAACAGCTGTTATAACAGCACAATGTTGCCACCATGTGCGAATTAGAAAACTAGAATCAATATTGACATACGGATTGAAGATCTAAGTTTCAGGCATAACGTTAAGATATCGTTATCATCCGCTTGGGTCCAAAAGCTAACCCGAATTTGTAAACTTGTGTAATTATCATAAAAAATATTATTTACCCACTGGGTAAATTGTTGATTCCCCAAGGATGATAAAAAATAATTTGGCCAGATATTTTCAGTCTCGTGTTATTATTATTATTATATTATGGATATAATTAATTATATTATAATCCAATTATTATGTTCCTTTCTAAATAATAATGCCGTAGTAATTTAGATATTTAGATTTCGAACTTTAGCGACATTCCAACTTTCTTTTGTCGTTCTGTTTAATTGGATTATTTTATCTGAAATAATAAGCAAAAGTTCGGACCGCTGGATTGAGAAATTAGTCTTGAAAATAACGCCAGATAAATTACTTCTCTTAAAATTTATATGTTTTAGTATTAGACGGGAATAAATCGTATTTTATATTTATGCATTGTGTTATATTCAGATCATTAATTATACTGTATTGATAATTATGTGATAATTATAATCGAATAATGGTCTAATTGTTTAGTATTTTGGAATCATTAATTTGTTCAAATTAGGTTCTTATAATATTTATAATCTAGCCATTAGTGATTGCTACTGCATTACTTACGTTTTTCTTTCGGATCATTTTGTCTGTGAAAGTTTTTTATAATAAATTATATTAAGAAACAAATATTACTGTGTATTAAATAAAGAGGATTTGAATACTTGCATATGTGATTTTTCCCTTCTTAATTAAAACTACACTACCCCAATATTGCGTCATCTATTTCTGTTTTATGGATTGTTTGTTATTATTGATGATGTGAAGGTTCATTAAATGGCTATCTACTTTGTGATATTGATTCGAATTAGAGAGTTCAAAATAATGTCAGTTAAATGAAATTATAAATATATTTGTTTAAACGATTTATTTCCAACGAAATTCCTCTTCGTAAAGCTTATATTCAATGTTGTACTCTGCTATTGCAAATAAGTCTGCATTTATAAATACTGTAGGTAGGCGCCCTATAATGATACAGACAGAGGCCGACCCTATTTATAAGATGCTTTGCATAAAATTTGAACTGCCTGTCATGACTCGAAATCGTTATTTGCAACAATAGTCAAAGTCGAAATTATAAGAAAAATATTGATATATTTTTTTTTGACAACCCGACTCTACGGATGAAAATGTGCTTTAAATTAAAATTGAATATAGGCTCTAATAACGTGATTTGCGGCAATAAACTGACATTGGTTTAATTAATATCATGCGACAATAAATTCCCATAAAAGAAATATAAAGCACGATGATTTTATATCATCATAAAATGTAGTAAGTTCAGTTGGAGAGAAAAAATTATCAGGCTCATTATCAATTATCAAAAATGTTCCATGGGTATTGATATCGCAGCGGATAAATAAAGCTTAATGTTACTTAATATTTTGGAAAATTGTAGTTTTAATTAACCGTCTTCAAAAAAGGAGGAGGTCTTATGTTCCACTATATATTTTTTTAAATATATGTTCGCCGATTTCTTCATCAGTTATGGACCGATTTTCAAAATTATTTTTATTAAAGGGTGCCCTTGATGGAACCATTGCAAATATGTTATGATGGGGGAACGGGGAAATCTAGGGAAATTCATATATTTCAAAGACATGTACAAAGTTTTCAAATATTTTTTTATCTAATATATGTGTATAATGTTATTGCTGAACTGAAATAACGGAAGACCAGAAGTCTTTCAGTGCAAAAGCCCTTTAGTTTGTTTCTTAAACAGTAACCATATCATATTACAAGTCGTAGATATATTGCAGGCAACTGCTTCTATGCTGTAGTGGTTAGAGCGTTCAGCTCACATGCGGAGGTCGTGGGTTCGATTCTCGGAGGGGGCAACGCCTTTTTGTTGTTGTTCTAGTTTGGTTAGAAGATTTGTCAAATCACCTAGACTAGGCAGCGGACCCCGGGACTTGAGGCGTTGCTTATTTTCAATTATTGTTTCTTTATTCCTATTTTTTCTTACACGTACTGCACCTTTACTTAACCTACCTATTGTAATGGTTAATAAAATAACTGCGTAATTTATTGAGTAAATATCTAACACTAAAAAGAGAAGAATAAAATAATTTTAACAAAAAAATTGAACCGACTTCAAAAAATAAATAAGGAACTCACTAAAAATTAAAAAGTGAGTTCCTCATTTAGTTTTTTGAAGTTGGTTCAGTTTTTTTGTTAAAGATGTTTTATCATTTTGTTTGTCGTAATTTTATTTTTAAATTAATACTATTAAAACGAAGTGGATAATAATATGTGTTTATTAATTAATTAATAATGTTGGATTGGTACAGGAAATCCATCCTCATGGACACCAAACTGGAATATTTATGGGCATAAATTTCTTTTATACAACACCGGTGATATCACCTGGGTGTGGACCATTATGAGCTTCTAAAAACGAATTACTGCAAATACTCATTTAAATGAGCAACGATTAGCAATAGCTCGAAACATACTAGACAACGCTCGGTCAAGCCTTGCAAGAGTTTAAGGATACATGGATACAGAAGGAAGCAGAACGAATTTAATGTTAGAAGATGTAGTCAACACTTGTTCAGTTCAATAGAACATGGCTTAACGGGCACATAGCTTCCAAATATTTAAGAAATCGGAAAATAGATCGATGCTGAAGCATTGTATGCAGGAAGTCTAAATATATTTTCATTTTCATTCCTCATTTCAAGCGTATCTATGCAACACTTGCACTAAAGAAAGGATGTTGTATTGTGATATGCATTATTAAATTGTATTTAACTTATTGTTTGCTATTGTAATTGTTATATTTGCAAATGTAATAATTTATCAGTTTCATTGTTTACTTGCTGATTCACTGATTATAGTTCTGTTTAGTCGCGAGTGGCTTAAAATACATTTACTGTATTTTCATGAGATGTGTAACCTTGAGTTTTACTGAAATGAAGACACGGATTGTAATCCCATCTAAGAGAATGATATTTTTAAATTTTTGTTCGTTACTATTTGTAGGCAAAAGTCTACGAGATATAATTAGGAATATTAATTCCCACTACGCCAGTAATAAGGCAATGTAACATAAATGCATTTGTTTATTGCTAGGTTTTACATCGAGGACCATAGTTTGAAATTGGATTGGACTATCTTAAACAATAAGTCCAATCTAAGTTACTCCTAGTTGGCCAAAGTAAGACTACATATTCCAAAATAATGCATTATTTTCTATTTATTATTAAATCTGTAAAAAAGTTCCTGGTGCTTTTTCAATAGTGTTCAACTGATTTTATAGTGTGAAAATAAATTTATTTAAATCAAATATGCTTGGTTATGATTAATGACGTTATGTTATTTTTCTAGTATAGTATAGTGCAACTGACTGGCTCAGTGATATTTGATTTATGTATTTTTATTTACGTTATTTACGTTATTATGAATTGAAATGTATAATTATATAATAACTTATAGAGCAAATTATATGCCATATATTAAAACTGTTTTCTCCTGTTACGTATAAATTGTAATTAACTTCTGTAAAATATATACTATTAAAGCTATATTATAAAATATAAAATGTATCAATTACATTGTTTTCGTAAATATTTTAAATATCAATAAATATTTATTCAGTTCGCTAACAGCCTCACCTAATGTGTTTAAATATTTTGATAAAACTTTTTCCGTGAAAATTTCGTTCGTTGTTGGTATAAATTATTAACCGCTAGAAATAATATTAACTAAAACGGATTTATAAACACAATACAACATACATTTTTTATCGTTCTCACTTTTATACTGTACGTGGGTTGATAATAATAAAGCGTTCGGCGAAAATAATGTTTCGGGACCTCTCTTTAAAATTAGAACCGATTTTTTTTCTGTTAAATAAATATATAAGGGTGATGCCGACAAATTACAATGATACTAATTCTTATGGGGAATAATTAAAAACAAACATTAATAAAAAAAAAATCGGGTTTTCGACTAATAAGTTGTTTCATATTTGGAAAGGACGACGTTAAAACATGGGTTTTCGTTAATTTTATGAACGTCGTTATTTGAATGGCAAATTTATGAATTAATCCAATCAAAGAAGAAAAACATTCCACCTAAAATGGCGCGGTTTTAAGCTTAATGGCAACTCAAAACGGTATATAATTTATAATAAATGTGGGTACATTTGATTAGTGAATGATAATGCCGTTTGTTACTGTTTTTATTTTAATAAATCAACAAGAGTTTGAAGTATTCGTCACTCATTTAGAACAAAACTATGAACCAAATGAAGCTGAGTTTGAATATAATCTAACGATCACCGAGTGCGAAAGTCTTTCGACACTTGCTATATCAAAAAAAGTCTCCAAATTTATAAACAGGGACATCAATACAAAGAAAGCACCAGGCTATGACTTTGGACAAGTGCTGAAAATTTTACCAATAAAGATAAAAACCTCTACCGGATGTTTGGAAAATGGCTGAAGTTATTATGATTCCGAAACCTAAAAAAACACTAAATGAAGGAAAATCTTGTCGACTAATTTTACTGACACTACTAATAACCGTAAGATTAAAGAATTCCTGTTAAAAAGACTAAAATCAATCATAGATAGAGAAAATCTAATACCTGCATATCAGTTTGACCAAAAAATATTCATCGACAATTCACCAGAAACAATAGAGAAGAAGTGATCAGAAATCTACAGACTGGAATTGCTGGACGCAGACATGGAGAATAAAAGTCAACAACTATTGAATATACTTATAATATTATTGTCCCACAAAGTAATAATTTTCTTTGGGAAGAGTCTTGAGACAAAACTCAAAATTAAAAAATATATATCGCTTATTTGAAAAAAATATCTAAATTATCCGTACATAATATAACATAACGGACCTACGGAATTCAGTTATAGGAACGTTCTGCGACAATTAATATCAACATAATACAAATATTTTAGAATAAAGCCCTGAGAACTGTTGTGGATGCATCCAGATATTACAGAAACAATTACACACATCGAGGCCTTCGGATTCCAATTGTCATAGAGGAAATTCGACATAAAGGAACATGATTCGCAAGAAGACATAAAGAAAGACTCAATTCCTATGTAAACACACAAGTGCTGCAACTATTGTACAATACTGAACTAGGGCGCATACTCAAGAGAACTAAATCGTAGAATCTTGTGTATTTATATTTACTAACTTTTATTATTTTGTTAGAGTCTATGTGATAACAACGTTTATAGATAACTATCTAGTTTTATGTCACTGTAGAGACAAATTGTAAGTTAGTCGGCAATGACTAGAAATAATATATTAGTGAACAAAAAAAAGGATGCTGAGGTAACCGATAAATATAAGGTAAAGGTAACAATTGTTTTAAAGTAAGTGATGGACTATTATGAATCCGTCAGATTTGCAGGTATAAGAAGATCTGAAAAACAAAAGGGTAACTTTTAATTATGTATAAGGGTAGATATGTATCGCGAAACATGAATAGTAAAGGCAAAGTACGAAAGAAAAATAATATGGAATAACAAAATATTAATAAAGAGATGTAGTAATTTTTATAAATTATTTGTTTTTATAGTAACTGTTATAGCAGCATTACTCAAAAAACTCAACTCAAAATTAATTAAAGCTTATTTAGGTCTTATGTATTATTTAGCATGAACGCCTGAAGCACATCCTTCATCATTAATGAACTGCAATTAATTAATTAGTAATTAGTACTTATTAACGACGGACGACATGGCTAAAAGAAGCTGAGGTGGACTAAATATTACATCATTTGTTCCTTCAACTAATTTCTCTATTTTAGCTGCAGAATTCAATACACTGACTAGGACAAATGAATGACAATGGTTTACAGTTATTTTCATTTACCTTTTTAAATAACTTTGTGGCGGATAACACTGTATTTCAATAATTGCAAAGCACCAGAAAACATGGCAACATCAAGGGGACATTCATTCAGCCGGGTTGGATTATGTCTTGATTAACTCCTGGTTTTGTTTGATGCTCAACAATGTATGGGCGATATTGAACGCTGATACATTATTCCTGCAACAGTGTAACTATGACTCTAACTGGTAAATCAGTCACGATTGAATTTACTTGTGCAATCCAAAATTTCATAAGGAAATTCAAGTTGACACGACAAAACAAATACATTTCAGATACTTGATACTATTAATATATTGAGGAAATACTAAAGTATATCTATCAGCTCGATATAAGATACACCCTTGGATATTCGAAATTTTTACAGGTGGTAGAACAACGAAAAAGAACAAAACTCATTAATTTCTAAAAATATAGTAAGTAAAATAGAGATGTTGCAAAAACTATATTTAGAAAGAGAAGTCAATTGGAATGGTGTGGTCGCCGATTTAGAAGTAGCTCATTCGAAACGTGAATATGAGACTTATATTTTACACTAAACTTATGACGTATATAGGTACGTATATTATAAATTAAAACTTAATACGTTATATTAAACATTTAGGGGATTGAAAGGTAGGTTAGTATATTACCGGCAACCTTTAAACAGTAAAGGTAACGTCATGCATCTATGTGGTCAGGATCCAATAGAGGATTAACCGACCCGATGACAACAATGGACTAATTGAGAACAGCAATAAAATCATTAAAGTTTGGTAAGACCGCTGGAGTGGACTAAGTTTTTTGCCTTCTTCGTTCTACGCCATGGTAACAACATTTGTTTCAGAACAATAAGCCACTCTCTGGTCCATATTCGAAACTGTTTGGTATTGTATTTCTTTAAATTAGAAAGCTTCAATCTGTGAGTTCAGCTCCAACGCCTCTACATGAATCTGCTATTGGGATTGGGGACGTTGAATATCTTGAGGTTCACGTGCTGTTACCTTGGTATTACACTCAGCGCCAATGTCAGGTCCTTTGATACTTTATAATATAATGTATTATTTGCTACTTTACTGTTCGCATACCCACATACATATATATGTTCCGCATGCTTGGAGGAATATCGAGTATGTTATATTAAAGCCTTGCTTTGGAAACTTTTCAATGTTTCTATATTGCTGTTGCTTGCTGTGCTCCATAATGAAATGCCGTATATCCAGGCTACCTTGTTGATGGATTTGTTTTTGCTCTCATTGCTTAAATGGGAGTTGCGACCTGTTAACCAATTCATACTACGGAGCCTGCTGTCAACGTTTGTTCAAAGACGTAGTGCTGCTATATTAACCTACGATCTAGGAACATTCTGCATGTACCTCTTGTTTCATGTTTTATTAATTATACAATATTTTCATTGTATAATTCTAACGACGTACTGTTTTTTTAGATTGTAGTAACATGAGTAGACTCGGTATGGTTTAGCTTTTTCTCCATTCTTTAAACCGTTTTTTGTGTCGTCAGCGCAGTCATTATGTCCTTACTAGATGGAAGGTCCACAGTGTACATCAGGTACAACACCGGTCCCTGTGGGACACCCGAGCGTGGACTAAGTGACAGGTCAAGACCTGTAGGGAAATATTGTTTCAACTTTGTAAATTTGGTGATTAGAAAGTACCGTCAGTATGGGAAAATGAAGAAAAGAAAAATTTGTTTAAATAACTATCAAAAAATAAGTCTCACTTCAATTAAAGGATTATAAAAATTAAGTATTAATAAAACTAATAAAAACCATTAACGATATTTAAAATAAACTTCGCGAAGAAAGAGGCCGAAGCGAAGAAACAAGAGCAGGCACTGTTTATATCTAATTGTGGTTGTGTAGGTGCGATTTTGCTGTCCGCTTACTGACGGAGGAACCTATTAGATATGGAAAGCAACTATTTGTTGATATTACTTTTGCTTTAGGCTATTTACCATGCTCATCTTTGGATAAGCTATTGGGTAGTTTTGAAAGCTGAACATGTTTTATTAAACTTGACGCTTGGCCTATTGTTAATCTCACTGGAATCCGTTTAGAGCAAGTGCAAAAGTTCAAGTGTTTGGGATTAATAACATAGGAAAAGAAAACAAATTATATTAACTAACAAAATTTTTACTAGAGGACCTTCGTGTTATACAAATTAGCTTTTCTTTACGTCGTTGAAAAAATAATGACCTTAGCACAGTAAATATTGATATTTTAGGAACAAATTATAGGTTATTATTCCATTAATTTTAACTACAAAGATTTTTATTGGTATAATTCCACGTTGTTGGTAAATTATGTATAATTAATTCAATATCCCTCTCCGATAATTTGTTAGAAGTTATGAACCTTTAATTCCAAGTTATTAATAAATACAATTAGTATTAACTTGAAGTTCGCTGATAAAATGTATAATAGAAGGTTAGATAAATAATAGAGGGTCTTGTTAAAATAATGTTTTTTATCAGTGTTTTTAATTTAAAATCGTTTTTGACTAAAACAAATATTTAAACGTAGTGTGGACAGAGAGTATTTTTTAAATACTTCTGAGAATAATTAAAAACAAACATTGATGGCAAATTGGAATTGCCAAATTACATCTTGTTTATATTCAGGAAGCCCAAAAAATATTTGATCGCCTTTGCCATTTAAATATTGGATTTATAGATTTTATATTTTAATATTAGAACAGTGCAGTAATTTAGATCATTAAACGTCTAGCTAAAGTAGCATTTTTGTTAAGTTTGTATCGATGTTGTTAACAAAGTGTCTATTCGGTGTTTTTCTTGTGTTTGGGTCCTTAAATCGGCAGATTTGACTGGATTATGTAGGAACCGCAACTACTAAAAGGGGATCCATTAAACACATGATATTTTTAACTCCTTCATAATTCAACATGATATTTAATGCGTCAGAATGGAATATTTAAATTCATTTTTATTAATTTTTGTTTTGAGACAATTAACATAATATGGATTTATTGAACCGATTTACTTGAAATTTGGTGTGAGCCTTCTCTAAACATTATTTTACCGTACAAAGTATAACTGTAAATAAAACTGGATTTTTGCTATTTAAAAAAAAATTGAAAATTTGAAAAATGGTAATTGTTTTACTTTGTGCGATGGAAATTCTTCTGTATAATAAAAAATCTTCTTTTTATTAGTTTCGGATTACTAGGAAAGTTGCGAGGGTGCACCACTATTTATGACTCTTTGGATTTTTCATTTTTTAAATTTTTTAAAATATTGATGAATACCTAGTAAAAAATGGATGGATGAAAGTATCGTTTCTTTTTAATTTACTTGAAAAATTATCTGAAATTTATGTTTCTAAATTAGATTAAAACACCTAATAATGTCTACTTGTTTATCAAGAAGTATCCTCCCTCTGGTGATATGAGAAATTGATGCTTGTGGAGAACAAGTAAATTAGTCAGCTACAGATTAAATTCATTATTTCAGTGCATGGAGATTAGTTGCGAATTTAAGAATAATTTGGTGTCCCGATGAATTGTAGATCACAACGATACAGGGATCATTTAAGACAATGGGAATGATCTGGTAGATTTGCAAATAAGCGGATTTAGATGGTGCGTGAGACTAACTGAGTATTGGGTTCACTTCTCTGTCAATTTTCCTGTGATTATTTAATGGCAATCATCACATTATTTTTAATCAAGGTACCACAATGACTCCTTACTGCTATGTGTGCTGCTAGTGTGTTCGAATAATGAAACAAGTATGTTGAATACATTGCATACTCTACAGGTATTCTTTGTAGAATTGAACAAAAAGCTTAAATAGATTGTAGACAGTTGTGTTGGTGTGCCTATATTGCTACAGTAATGATTCTTGTGGTCGGTATATTGAAGCTAGTAGATACATACTAGACCTACTACACTGTCGGAATGTCTTGGATGTATTTCACTATCTCTATCATCTTATTAAACAATAAACTGTCTAACTGTAAGATATTATTTCAGTAACTGAAAGCGTGGATGAAAGACAAGTCTTTCAATTTCTTTCATTCTTCTTTAGTTTAACATGTAGCCCTTTGTACCATATATTCTCATCTCATATATATATATATATATATATATATATATATATATATATATATATATATATATGCAAGAATATAGTCATCAATATCGCTTATATTACTTAATTATTTTGTTCTTTAGATATAAGTATCGAGAAACCCAAAATAAGCCTTA
The DNA here is from genome assembly GCF_030347505.1 of Rhynchophorus ferrugineus. NCBI lineage: Eukaryota > Metazoa > Arthropoda > Insecta > Coleoptera > Curculionidae > Rhynchophorus > Rhynchophorus ferrugineus. Next base: position 53,862,668 of record NW_027472580.1, read on the forward strand.
GGATTAATGTTGCCATTTTGTATTATTCCAAGACTGTTGATGGGAAATTTCTCAAACACTTTGGAGATTATAAGTAATAAGCTATATGAGAACATGCTTTTTTTTCAGGATTTGTGAATCATGCCATTACCTTTTACACCGACACTTCAAAATTCTAGGAAAGTAATTAATTAGTAATATTGCATTAAATAAAAATATTAATAATGTATTAAAATTCTCTGAAAATTCTTGTAAAATTTTCGCCGCTATTAGATCGCATCTCGGAGCTTTTTAGGGTTAATATCTCTTATTAATATTTGTTTAACTTTATTAACAGTATTTTTTTCATTAGGTATATGGATTTAAAAGGGCATTTACGAAGTCGGTAATTTTATTTTTATTCAGCAACTTCATTTATAGATACCAGACTCGAAGGTCTTAAATATACATTATTAGAAGTAAAGAAACTTTCAGCCTTTTCCATATTTATTCTTAGCCCAATTATATTTAATGAGTGTATTTTATTGTTGGGGCTTTTTGAGCTTTCTCATTGTTTTCCATAATGAAATACTATTACCTCAGTTGGTGTTAGATTTTTCAAGTCTTCTTGAAGTTTTTGGTCTTATTCGTTTTATGATATTTTTCATTAAGTGTTAAGTGTTTACTTCCGTTCTCAATTGGTGTAATTTTCTTAAAATTCCTATTTTTAGCAATTTTGTACAGAATACTATATAGTTTTTTTTGAAAGTTCAACCTTCGATATATTATTATTTATATACATTGCTGCATTTTATGGTTTTGCCACATGTCTTAGTTTTCTTAATGGTAAATTTAGAGAAATTTTCGTCTTTGTCCAAATAATAGTCTGTTGTGATGTTTTATGATCTCGACTCTGAATACATTATATATATTTTTTGAGTAGAAACATATATGCTTTGTTATAATTGAAACAAAAAAATTATAAAATACTGTCTCGCATGTATTTAAAACTCGATATACAAATTAATTTTACAGCGAGAATTGAAGTATAACATACTATTTTTATTTAAAATACAAAATATAAATTATAAACTACGGTCAGGTGTTAGCTTATTTAAATAGAATAACATTATGAATTGAATTGAATTGAATTTAATGCATACTATTTTATTAATCAGTAAAAAAAACTAAAAACTACTAATAAAATCTGCTCTATTTTACATCTCTGATTGATCACTGCTGCTATTCGCAAAAACAACAAAATAATAATTTTTTTATTAATACTGTTATTCACAGACAATATTTCAGGTATTTTGTAATGTGATTCTGAGACTATATGTCTCAAGATTGTTGAATTTTGCCTTTCATCTACTTTAATGTTTCTTGGCAATAAACGCATTTTGTTACAAAAGCTATGGAGTATTATTTTCGGAAGAACGCACTTGTTAATAAGACATCTACATATATTTATGTTCAAATGTACATTGAAGCCATAAGTGTTTGAAACTACAAAATACCTCAGCTTCAGGTAACTGAAATTTCAATTATAAGTATTTTTAAGAAGTAATTGAATTACAGATATATGCATTTGTGTTTCAATAAGGTATTTTAATTAAAAGTAATTAAAATACTGCTCAACCCTGTGTGTTTTATCACCTGGGTGTTTTGTATGGTATAGTATATATTTAGGAATTCGCAAATAGTACTTATGTATAAAATGAAGTGTCAATATTTAACTCTTGAATGTCTAATTTAGTTGTGGATTTAAATCACGAATGAAATGTATAATTAATTATCTGAATAATTATTATTGTCATATCATCGTTTTAAATTTCGACGAAAGTTCGAAACATTCCCGAAAAATCCAAGGTTCATATTTTATTCGCCATAAATGATAATACATATTTCTTTTAAATTTAAAACGCCGTAAATTTACCCAAGGGCTTAAAGTTACAAATGAATAAATTTTCACTTCTACTCCACATCAAAATTAGAATAAAACGCCGCTCATTTTTTCTGTCCGTCCGCGTTTATTTCGTTTTTTATACGCTTCCATTTCTTTTGTATTCCTTTTAGTCTTTTTTTCCATTCGAAATAAAACTTAATCAAGAGATGATTTCAAAAGAAATATTTCAGCGCTGAGTAATTGGTATCATTTGTTCCTAAATTTATATAGTTTTCCCTTTGTATCTTACTGTTCAATAAATAAATGCGTAAATCAATTATTCATGTATATTTTGCTTTATTATTATAGTGATAATGTGAATATTTATGGAGTAGTTTGATATTATTAAGAGTAAATAAATAATGAAACGAATTATGTAATTAAGTCTTTCAATTAGTGTTCTTATATTCTTAAGGGGACACGGTTGTTTATGTTATGGATTATTGGTACTTCTGGAATTATTGAAAAATACGGAGATCAAGGGAATTGCAAGGAAACAAGAGAAGAGACCCGCTGTTATGTCAATATCGAAGTATTACAACTCTTGGATAACACCAGAACATGATACATACTCAAAAACATCAAACGACAAGAAAAGAAAAGACAAGAATTTTATTATATTATTTTATTTTCTATATGGATTTCTATTATATTATTTAAATTTTTCGGAAAATTTTCAATATTAGAATTATTTATTCAAGTAGTTTGATTGCTACAGACTTGAGAGCTTACAGATCTGTAAATATAGAGTCTATATGAAGATCTCGAACAAGACTATATCTAATTTATCAAGTCATCTTGATAATATACTTGAACAATATATTCTGTTTTCGTATTTCTGAGTAAGATCTACTCTTTGAATTTGTTACGTTATTTTAATATATATGTTCTATAGCCCGACTGATAATGGGAATACATCTTGTATCATGAAAGAACAGAGCAATTAAAAAATCGTCAAAAGGCAAACCTGACAATCGATGCTTATACTTAATTTTGGTATAACTGTAGACTTTTCTTCAGGAATATTAATATTTATAATTAAGTAGTATTAATATATTAATTAATTCATTTATATTGAAATATTATTGGATAAGCAGTTTAATTTTCCGTCGATTCAATAACTGTTAATTTCTCTCCATTGCGATAAAAATGGTTTTCAGTGAATTAAAAATATCTGTTCTAAATAATTTCTGGTAATTTTTAATTAAATTCATTCTTACTTTGCTTGTCATAATCTCCGTTTAGTGTGAGGTGTTGTTTCAGTTTCTATCGATTGTTTCAGTCGCTTTTTTTTGGTTGGACTGATTTTACTACTTTTAGTTACTATTTTCGGTTCTATTAGTTTCATTCGACTGATTTTTAACATTCTGGATCTGTCGTCCTAGTCGCCACTTTGACAAAAATGTGCCTAATTTATGCTTACATATTATTTATTATACTATTACATATTATGCTACCGTTGGAAAAATAAGTAAATTTAAAATAAACTCCTCCAAATAATTATCTCCGTCCTTTCCTCTCTCGCAATTTATAAAGGAAAGAATTCGTAGATTTTCATCTGACATCACAAATAAAAAAAACAATCGAACTCTGCATTTGACTGAAAATAGTAATATCTATTTTCAGGTTCTCTCAGTCTGCAAAAATGCAAAAGAAATCGAACTCTGCATTTGACTAAAAATGGTAATTACTATTTTCAGGTTCTCTCAGTCTGCGCAAATGGAAAAAAAACAATTGAACTGTGCATTTGATAGAAAATAGTAATTAGTATTTTCAGTAGCTAGTTTTTTGACTATCGACTGTTTCGACTGTTTTGCGACTATCGACTGTTTCGGCTATTTTCAGTGAGCTGTTCCTTTCAGTAACTAATATTTTAATGTTTTAATTTCCAGAAGTATTATTTATGTATATTAAAAATATTGATGTACTTATTCTAAAAGCTACTGAATTAATATATCTTCATTGATTCGTTGTTCATTGTAGCGTTGGGAACTTTCGACTGAAATAGACTATTGACTGTTTAGTAATTGACTACTTTTTACTATCGATTGTTTCAGTCGCTTTTTTTTGTTTTCACTGATTTTACTACTTTTTACTAGTGACTGTTTCAGTCAACTACTTTAAGTCGCTATTTTCTCTCCCACTGATGTTATTAATATTTACTATTGACTCTTTCAGTCATGTACTTTTAGTTACTATTTTCGGTTGTACTAGTTTCATTTGATCGATTTTTAGCATTCTGGATCTGTCGTCCTAGTCGCGATCTTGATAAAAATATGCCTGATATATGCTTACATATTATTTATTATACTATTACATTATGTATTATATTATACTACTGTTGGAAAAATAAGTAAATTTTAAATAAACTGCTCCAAGTAATTATCTCCGTCCTTTCCTCTCTCACAATTTATAAAGGAAAGAATTCGTAGATTTTCATCTGACATCACAAATGGGAAAAAGAACAATCGAACTGTGCATTTGACTGAAAATAGTAATTAGTATTTTCAGTCGTTAGTTTTTTGACTGTTTAGGCTGTTTTGCGACTATCGACTGTTTTCTTTTCTTCTCGGCTATTTTCTTACTTACTTATTTATTTTTTTCTACTTATTCTAAAAGCTACTGAATTAATATATCTTCATTTATATTACATATTAAAGCTAAAAGAAATCGTGTCATTCTTTTTTCAGCTCGTTTGATAATATTACTTATTTTACGTTTCCTTTTGTATCCTTTGTGTTTTTTCATCGACTTGAAAAAAAACTTAATCTAGAGTCGACTTCAAAGAAGTGTTTCTGTGGTGAGTAATTGGTATCATTTATTCGTAAATGTATACAGCTTTTGTCTTTGTACTTGATTAAGTAAATAGGTGGTATTCCTTACTTTTGAAAATTAGTGTTTCTTTATATATACGGTTGTTTATGATGGATTATTTATGGTGTTAGCTTAATCGTAGTTTAAAATGCTAGTAAAATGTTTTGTTTATATGTGTATTTTAAGTATTACAATACGTTTAGAAGCGGTAGCAAATTTTATACACCTATTGTAGGGATGAGCTTAATTTTAAAACTTAGATTCATGTGTTAAGTAAATGTACAGTATGCTAACCAAAAAGTGGAGATAGTTAATTCATTAGTGAATTTTGTTCATCAAGAATAGTAGTAAAATTATGGTACTGGTACTAAATGGTGATATGTGTTATTTTATAGTATGCATTTCAGTGTACAATTAAGTAAGGCATTGTTATTTAGTGTTTTAAATAAATGTTAGGTTTACAGATAAATGGATGGAGTTATTGTACATATGCCAATATGATCACTATATTTGCGTTCTTTATTTGCTACAGTTTAATTATCATCAGCACAGTGGCGGCTCCTGATAAAAAATTTAAGTTGTTCTGCAATTTTTGCAGATAAAAACCTATCTATCTTTTATAAATTAAGTCCATCCTACGTTGTTTTCTCTTCGCAAATTTGGTAATCACTTCGGCATTAAAATTGTCTATTTCGGAGGTAATATGTTTTTCAATAGATAGCATGGAAAGAGCTGTTAAAAGATCTTCGGTGATTGGATTTCTGATAACCGTTTTAATGCGCGTTAGTGTTAGAGTAACATATTTCAGCCTCTAATGTTGTCATGGGAATTGTTACCACGATTTCTAATAATTGTCTAGTCTTCTGCAACGTATCTTCTAGATTGTTTGCTATAAAAATTTAGAAGAGTTAGTGCACCATTTAATGCTCTGAAATCATTTATTGTATAAATAACCGACAGTTCAGTTCGTAATCGTTCTTCATCGAGGGTGTGAACATACGGAAGTGAGTTTATCCTCAGGACATTTACTCTAATATAAATGCAATAGTCTGAAGTATTCAGAAAATAATAGTGATGAAACTATTAGATGCTCTTTAAAATGAAATCGATATTTTGCAGGATTAATTTAACATCACACAACTCTAAAGTAGAAATTCGGTGATCAAATTTACTGTTGCCTGAACGGTTGCATTTATTTTCAGGTGGCTCATGAGATTATATCTGATGCTTCACTAATTATGTTATTAATATTATTTCATACTTGGATAATACTGCGTTCAAAATGATCTCTGTTGCTGGAGAATTGATCATCTATTTCATCCATACACTCAATGAGATGTTTTCTATCTATCTACTTTCTTTTACTTCTATTCTACTACAAGTAATGCTTGCACGCCTGCATGTTGGCCGCTGTTTACCGCTGCTCCATCATAGTTTATTGCGATGAGTTTGTTGGGTGAACTTTGAATTAAAGGATGTACTATAATGTACTATATGATAATTAATGTATGTAATGTATTAATATATTAATGTGTATAATGTACTATATGATAAATAAAGAATTAAAGGATTAGCTTAAAATGGTTTTTTAAGTATTTCTGCATTACATTTTTCAGGAATTAAATAGTTCCAAAAACGCTCAATAGGCTCGCCATCGTGAAGATGTCTAAAAATAACTACCAGTTGAGATTTCGCATAAACATCAGTTGTTTCGTCCGCCATGAACGCCAAAAATGAAGAATTATTAATTTCGTCAATTACTTGTTCATGACAAACTACAAGCATACACTGGATCGCTCTGTATTTTTTTGGAAGTACCTTTAAATACTGAATTATTCTTTACGTGTTGCATGTCCAAGAAATATCCCGTATTCTGAGAGATATCGCTTTCATCATGTTCCCAAAGAGCCAATATCTGGTAACTGGCCATCTTATCCTTTAAATTCCAACTTTCTTCGTAAAAATATTTAAAAAAATTCCTCACATTATTTAAATTAAAGATCACTTTCATAGTCAGAGTTATTAATATTGTTATTATTAATTGGCCAAAATTCCGATACAGATAACATCACATGCGGGTCATACGGCGCTGGATTAAATGTAGCGAAATCTTCATTTAAATATCGGCCTTGTTTTAGACCATTTGATGGGACAGGCGGATAGCGGAGTGTCGCGCGGTTGTTTGAAGGAGCTCTCAGAGCACGATCGTGTGACCCAAATAAATAATAGTGATAGTGATACCGTAACCGGTAACACCGTTAAGCGGCACAATGGCTAGGCAAGGACTTAGCGTCGTTATCACACCATGTAGCTCGCCGTACCTGAGTGAATCGCTCGCCGGAGAAGGTCGAGACAATTTGAAGTTGGAGTACGACGGGTCAGTGTCGGCTGTGATAGAATAAGGCCACAAAGAGCCGAAAGAGTTATTGGCCTAAAATATCGGCCAGCTGCGTAATACATCTATTGTCCGAGAAACGAAAAGTGGAGAAATATCTCGAGTAGAGCTCGGATGTAAAGTCATGAACTTGGGGGACGTTTGTTTCTCTATAAATTTAATTATTCCTGACGAACCAGGAGACATTGATTATTCTTCTGAGAATTTTGTTCTGAATAGCTCGAAAACGTTCTACCTGGCTAGGTGAGACGTATTTAAGATAGATGCTTGAGCAGTATAGAACGACTGATCGAACCAGCATCTTATACAGGAGAGATTTTATTGAGAGAGGAAGCCTGCTGCCCCGGTTGATGAACGGGAACAGCAAATTGACAATACCTTGACCTTTCTGGACTTCCACTTGAACTTGCGATCGAAGACGAGACCGAGATAGGTGGCTTCTTCTGACCACGGGATTTCGGCGTTCTCGATTTTAAGACGTGAAATGCTCGGTGCAAGACGCTTCTTGTGGAAGAAGATGACCTGGGTTTTCTGTGAGTAGACTTGCAACCTCCAGAAATGTAATCACTGGACCATCTCATCAAGTTGTTTTTGGAGTCTACCTTGGATGTGCAGTACTACTCTTGAGAAGCAAAGTAAGCAGTGTCGTCTGCGTAAAAAGCTGCCTCAACTTGTGGTCTCCTAGGAATATCTGAAAGAAAAATATTAAATAAAGCGGATGGCAGGGGGGAGCTTGTGGTTTTGGTAAATAATAGAAAATATATTAATATTTTAGTGAGATTACATAATTATTTTTTGGGAGCTTATTTAGTTGTTTTTGGGAGCCCTGAAACACTGCAGCGCTTATGCGCCAGGTGACACTGCATTAAAGTATATTTAATTATGTATGCAAATTGGGCTTATAATGACAATTATTGTTCTTCCTGCTATATTCCCTCAGGAAGGAATGATATAAAAGTATATTAAATGTTCGACACTCTTTGTCATTTGAAAGTTTATAAGTTAAGCATAATTTATGTGCGATCACCGTCTGGTCATTTGTTTTGTGCTAAAAATGTTATTAATAAAAATATTATTACAAATATTTTAATGGAATGATTTTACCAAAACACTAAAATGTATTATTGCCCCTGTTATTTAATATTTATTGGTTGATACTTTATTTTAATTACTAATATTATGTTAAGATTCAAAAAACTGTTAAGTTAGTTTGATTTTTTAATTATTCTGATAATTAGTCGTTCCCTTCATATATATTAGTAATAGTTCTATGAAATATTGAATTATCAATCTGTTAAACTATTGGTGTAATCTTGGCTGGAAACATTGTTGTCTTCTTTGAGTTATAGATGTAAATTTTTTTATTTAAAAAATGTAAATTTTAGTTTAATCATTTTAAAGCCAGCTTAGTTGGCACTGTGGTTAAAGTGAGAGGGTGGACTTCCTAGTGTTGTGATAGTCGCGGGTTCGAATTCTGCTGGGGCCCATGCCTAAACATTGTGATGTAATTGTAAATGTCTTTGTAAGCAATAGTGGCAAATATGAAGAGGATTAACTATCTCAGTCATCCAGTAACCAGGCTGTTTAAGACCGGATGTCTACTGGAAAGGTTTCTGTCCAATTGGTAGGCTTAATGCCGAGGACCGCGGTTTGGAGAACATTAAGCAGTTGGTCCAGTCCAGACAAACCCTTGTTGGTAAATACTGTATTTTGCATTTTATACTTCAATTTTTGACTTAAAATTAATTTGTATCCCGTATTTTAAATACATGCGAGATAGTATTTTGCAATATGTATTTCAATTATAGCAAAGCATGTATGTTTCTGCTCAAAAATATATGTACAGCCTACGTTAAACAGTTGGCCCAGTCCGGATAAACTCTCGATGGTAAAAAGGAGAACTTAAAATATATAAAAAACCAATTTGAAAAATTTGTTGTTTCGTTGTTATTGAATTTTTATACTATGAATATTCTGAAATCACTTTTTATTAATTAAGTCATCTTATGTACTCTTACTGGGAATTATAATTAATGTTCTGATTCTAAATTAATTAGCCAAAGAACACGATGTTAAACCTGGTTTGAATATCGTATAACGGACTACCGAATCCAAAAGCTCATAACGGGCGATATTTTATTTAAATTGTACCCCGACAATCGTAAATCTTCCCACTTTTACATCACGTCCCTACTAGGCACTACTTCTTTGCCACCCCCCACTCCCGTTTTGTCATATATTTTAATTGCAATTGTAACGAAGTGTTAATTAGGCAGATAGGGCAGGGCGCGCCTTCATTTAAAATTCATTAAAATCGGCTTTGGTTTAGTAAATAAATAATATCCCTCGTAGATAGTACGTTTGAAGTTGCTGCTAGATTGCTCGATAAAATTTTGTTTGTGTTAATCGGACCCTGGAAAAGAGAACCCTTTACTTGAATTAATATGAAAAGCAAGTTAAATTTGTAGAAATGCCTTACAGATCTTTTAGAAATATGAGATGAATTGAATATGAATTACGATCCAACATAATCTATATAGAGAAATAGATAGTAGAAGAAGATTGGTAAATTATTCCCTGCTTAAATGGGCTTTAGTATGAGCCATTATTATTGAAATTTATATGTTTTTCCTATTAGAATTTGTACCAGACATTACAAATAGAATTGACTAAACTAGAATTGAATATACAAAAGAAATAACAAATTTTGTTATAAGAAGAAAAATTTTAATTTAGTCAACTTTATGGTGTTATTTGAACAATTTTCATTGTAACATAAAGAACCCTTAGTTAGATAGTTTAACATAAAAATTACTGTTGTTGAAGCTTCAAAGATTTCTACATATAAAATTTTTTCCTATAAAACAAATGAATGATATGGAAACATGAATGAAAAACGTTTATATGAAAAAGTATACATAGTATACTGATTTGGCCACTGGCGGTTATTTCATAAGCCGAAAAAAAATTTAAGAAGCTCCAAAAAATTGTTATGTAATCTCAATAAAATATTAAAATATTTTCTATTGCTTATCAAAAAGCAATCCCCACTTAGCATTCGCAAATTTTCGTTGCAATAAATGATAAAAAACCTCAATGGAAGTGCGAGTCACGAAAGTAATGAAGACACACGATCGTGTTCTGCGAGCTCCTTCAAACACCCACGCGGCACTTCATAACCATCGTGTCCATCAAATGGTTTAAAACAAGGCCATATTTATTTCAGCGCCATATGGGCCGTATGTGATATCGGTCATCTGTATCGCTATTTTTGCGACTTTCAGACCGTTAATAATAATAATATTAATAACTCTGACTATGGAAGTTGTCTTTAATTTAATTAATGTGAAGACATTTTTTAAATATTCTTACGAAAAATGTTGGAATTTAAACCAAAAGGTAGCCCATTACCAGATATTATTATTGAGACATCTGCTGCAAGTAAAAAATGCGTGGAAGTAAGAAAACATGCGCTGTACTATTTCCCTGCTTACTTTTTGATGGCGATAAAGCTTGGACGGAAATAGGGGTCACCGATTTAGAGCACTTATTTTGAAAATAAAAAGACATAAAATCTCTAAAATCCATCTTCATAATTGTATGGAATTACATTATGGAATCAACTAATATTATGGCTCAATTACATTCTGTATATTGGATAAATATACAGAGACATAATGAAAATGTGTTAAATAATAGGTAAATTTTATCAAAAATTATAAATTGCATCAAATTTTGTGGAGCGTTTGAAGTGGCTCTTCGGGAACATGATGAGAGCGATACCAGAATCCGAGGATATATCGTGGACTTATTAAATTTTCGGTTGAACTAGATGCAACTCTCAGCGAGCACCTAAAGAATGCTTCAGTATTTAAAGGCACCACCAAAGAAATACAGAGTTATCTGTTAGAGTGTATGCTTGAAGTTTATCATGAGCAAATAAATAAGGAAATTAATAGTTCTTCATTTTTGGCGATCACGGCGGACAAAACAACTGATACTGCTGCAGAATCTCAAGTTCTCAATCTTCTTGTTCTTGTGAAAGTATTTAATTCCTGAATAATGTAATGCAGAAACACAAAAGTGTCCCTTTGCTCACTATGTACACTCTTTTGCACACCAATTAACTTTTAGTATGTCAAAAGCTGCTTCCACAAATAAGTAGGCGCGTGTATTTGAGGGAATCTACAAGTCATTCCGGGTTTTTTAATAATCCACCCCAAACGAGTAGAAGTGTCGAATAAAATTATGAACAGAAGGATCCCCCATGGCGCTCTAAACTATTAGAAGTTTAATATATGATCTATTAATGTTGTGTAAGAAAATAGAAGACCATTTCATTGACTGTATAGATGAAATAGAATATCAATTCTCCATCAACACAATCTGTAGTGCAGCAGCCTCTATTCGCCGTACATTAAAATATCTGATCTTCAATTTTAGGCCAACTTTTTTCCATTATGTGATTCCCCATGTAGATATCCTTTTTAACCAACTGTAGCAAAGAATTCTAGCCTACGGGAATAAGAGACTCTATCGATTATTTTGACGCAGTTTTATTCAAGTCTGAAATAATATTGATAATATCATTAGTGAAGCATCAGATATAATAAGTCATGAGCCCCCAGAAAATAAACACAACGATCCAGGCAACAGTCAGTTTTATTACCGAATTTTTGCGTGTGATGTTTTAATACATTGTAGAAAAGATCGATTTCATTCAGTGCATTCAGTAGTTACATCACTTTTCTTTTCAGAATACTTTGGAGAGTATCGTGGAAAGTTTCCTGAGTATAAACTCATTTCCATATGTTCTTTTTATCTTACACTTGATAGAAAATGATTACGAATTGAATTGTCAGTTATTTATTCAAGAAATTATTACAGAACATTAAATGGTGCAGTACCTCTTCTGAAATTTTTAATAGCAAACAATGTAGGCAACAAGTTGAAGGAGACTAGACAATTATTAAAAATCGTGGTAACAACTCCCATGATCTCATTAGGGGCCAAAAGGTGTTTCTCAATAGTATAGTGTAGTTCAATAGCCGAAGATCGTTTAATAGTGCTTTCCATACTATCTGTTAAAAGACAGTTAGTTTATCTCCGAAATATTAATAGATATATTTTAATAGACAATTTTAATGACAAAGTGATTTCCAAATTTGCGAACAGAATAGAACGTAAGATGGACTCAATTAATAGAAAATTGGTATGTTTTTTGTCAAAATTGCAGAATTTAAAATTTTTATCAAGAGTCGCCACTGCCCAGTATTGTAGCAAATTATCTAGTAATATTTGAATAAATAAAATCCACAAAATAATAATTGAGTAATTTTGAAGTTTATTTTAATAATAGCATTACAAACTTGCACATACAACTGCAATACTTCATCAAGTACTTCAATCTGTGTTAAACATACTTTAACATATTAAGTTCTCCTATGAATTCTTAAACTATATCTCTGCTTTGTTACCTTTAGTTTCCTTAACTTCAGTGACAATATTTATGTAATAAATAATGTTAATCTCCCGCCTTGTCTGTATGTAAGTATTGTTCGAAAGGTTTGAAAGCTCTGTTTGCTATCACCCACATACTAGGTTGTAAAACTTTGTGAAATCATATTGTTCAATCAATTATGTATGAGTTATACTTAACCAGGAGAAATATATACCATGAAATTACTTGATGTACAAGAAACCATATATTTGTTATTGGCTCTTTGTAATCTGACCATGATGCGATATGGTTGACACTTGTTGATGAGTTTGCTTGAGTTTAACTAATCTTTTTCTTTCTATTTTGAGAATTAGTCGTCATTAAGTAGTGAACGCTAATGAATGTTCGATGAGTACAGTAGAAGCCCATATTCTTCTGTCTGGTTGGCATTCGAATCTTGTAGAGATATATACTGAATTCATGCACTCTTGTAAGACTAAACCCATCACATTTTATTAAATATAATTTTCTATATTATTTTATAACTGAAAATAGAAAAAAATTATTAGGGAAAATTATTAGGATTTATACATGTTGTTTCTTATAAAATAAAGTCGCCATGATTCCCAATAATAATTCTGAATTCTACAATTCTGAATACATATGCATGTTAAATTGCCAATCCGGTATAAAAAAGCCACTCCAAATATAAATTAAATGCACATTTATTGATACGAAATTCAATATTAAAAATTACGAAAATTAAAATATATAATATTAAAATACGTGATTTTAATTCACGCATATAATAAAGCCGATATCGCTTCTTATGGCCGTTCTAATAAGTCACCACATCTTTATATGTTTATGACATATGTTTATTAAATATGTAGATATGTTTAACATCCCATTATCTTTTCAAATGATATGTTCTATCAATTCTATCATTCTCTTATTTATTCATGAAACTAAATCTTGTTATTTAATTGATAAGGTGAGATTTAACATTTAAGATGATTTTGTGTTGGACCTATGGTATTACCCCAGAGAGAAACCTTCGAACCTGCATATTTGCTTTTCTATTAAGCCATCCGGTTTTAATGGAACTATGGGTATAAAACGTTTGTTAAAATACGTAGCTTTAAATATTTAATTATTGGTTTCATATCTTCCTAATAAATTATTAAGAATCTAATAAATTCACCAGTGCTTGCAATCGCTTCGGCGGTACATATACAAAAAATCAAATGATACAGAGATTATTAGCATGCAGGATAATGACACGCAAGATTATGAAACGTTTTCCGTGTTTAATTCCGCATTTTTCCCGCTAATCTCGCGCTATTGCACTAACCTGGTTGACACTGAGCCATTAGGATCTAAGAATATTGGAAGAATATCCATATAATAGAATTTTTAGAAAAGTATCGATATAAAATATTGCGATACTAATTATTACTGCGATCAAAAAAATCTGAAAATTATGTTCCTTCTTGAGAATATTTAATTTTTGACATTCCTTCGATATTTCAAATTTCAAAACATATTGAAAAATACACTATATCGTTCTATTGGAATGTCGGCATATTAAAAAAACGATATATCGGTATATTTTCAACAATCTTAGTCGCTTATATTATTTCACCTGTTGCAATACAATTTATAATGCGATATATTCCTTTTATATTTTTCGGTTACTTAGCTGATATAAACAAGTATTTAAACTGAAATAAATATTGATCATAATGCTTTATATGTTATCGTTATATAATTATATGCATACATTATATACTTTTAACTTATATATTTTTATCTTTATCTTATATTTGAGATGTTTCAGAAATTCAGGTCTATTAAATGTGTAACTCCGACCATTTCTTAATTTGCATAGATGTTGTTAATTGATAATCGAGAGGTATGTTCAAACATGTTGTATTTTAAAACAAGTGAGTGTAGGATAATATAGGGAGTATACACATTGGTTTGTTATTAATACTATAATTGAGGATAATAATACTAATATAATAATTGATAAATTATAATACTATAATTGAGCGCGATTGACTGCGCGTCTCATAATTTAAAATCGACACCGCCACAATTACATGAATAGATAACGTCACGTACCTAGGTCTTCATTTCGATCAATGGTTCTCTTGGTATTCCCAAATCCAGAAAGCAATCCAGAAAGGTTCGGTGATAATAAACCTGTTACATTCTCTGATCTGCCCTTCTAGCAGACTTCCCATCTCCATTAAATGCTTATTTTACAAGATGTTAATTCGATCCGTATTTCTCTACGGACATAATGTCTACCTCCAGTTTGTCACACCTAATCAGGTGAAAAGGCTTCAAGCCTTACAAACTAAGCTTCTCAGGAGAATCTTAAACGCTCCAGGGTTTATCAGAAATAATCAAATTCATAAAGAAACTGACACTTCAGAAATCAAGCACCTCATATCTTAATCCTTCCACAACCAACAACTCAGCTCAAGTTCCTCTCAAAACGCTCTTGTACATGCTGGAATTTAGTACCGCGTCACCGCTAATCTCCCCTTTTCCAGGCTGAAAAGTTCGCGAATTTATAGTTAGTTTCAGTATCTGTTTTTTCGCCGGGTCCTCGTGCTCAATAACGGTTACCCGGTTAGCGGGTGCCAGATCCCCAAATTTAATGCAGTAGCAGCAGCGATCCATAGGGGTTAACTGTGAGGCGGTTTCGGTTTAGAGTATTTGTAAGCCCAGAGGCAGTCCACATAACCAGGTCCAACTTGTCACTCCAGGGCAAGACGCAAATTCAAATTCTTCTGCACGCCAGGATCTTCAAGAATTAGACTCTTGTGTTTAGTTTTATTAAGTAACACTTTAATTTTTGTATATTATTATGTATTTTACATATTTCTCATCCTATTTATCCTTCCCTTCCGTGAGTTCCCTTCTTTTTCTCTTAATGATTATTAGCATTGAAAGCAATAAATAATCATTTTTAAGAATTAAAATAATTAAAAAAAAAAGAATAATTGTAATTGTTTATTTTTTCACCTCCCGTAGTTATATAATTTAAAATATTTATAACAATATATGCCTAATTAATAATAACATTGTTGCAATTTATAGTTACTTATAGAATATTATTTATAAAATAGGAAAATAACGCTTGTCTAGTGCCACCGTTGTGTTTATAAATACCTTAATTTTAGTTAATTTATTAGAATTTATGTACTGACTGCTTTATAATTATATGTTCATTTACTGTTACTGTTATAGTTTTATATTCATAGTTCAGAATTTACGGATAGAGCTCAGTTTTTATTAAGTATTACTATTGGATGCGCAACTATTTTGTGATGCTCTATTGGGATTTGAATAATATGAAGTACTCATTAAACTATATATTGAGCTTAAAACTGTAATTTACGATTAAAAGTTAACTTTTAGGTTTCTATTATTTCGTTTTTTTGGCCACAGTTATCAAATTACCCTGTATTTTCATGCCTCTATAATGATAGTTACAAATCTGTCCTCGTGGTTTGGGCTTACGATGGTTTCTAAGCTTAACGGATATTATTTATGAATATCGATTTTACAACTAGTATATCTGCATTTATGGATAGATTATTGTTTCTGAAGATTAGTCGATAAATTAAATACTAATTGGTTTTCGTGCTGCTAATTAATTTGTTGATTAAATATTTACCATTCAGACATAATACTCTACATATTTGTCCTTGGAATACCAAATATCAATTAAGGCATTCGTTATACTTTGCTTATATATTCACATAATGTAAATGAAGTTAGATACTTTAATTTTAAAAATATGATTGTGTTATCATAGAGCTGGATTAAGTGGGACTAGAAATTCACTACATCTATTACTAGGTGCCTTTTCATAAAGCAATTTATGTGTACCCATAAGCCTAAGTAACTACTACTTTATATGAGGATATATTTCTTACTCCGGAGCATCTTTTTGAGGTTTTCAAAAAAGTTCAGTAGTGGCTGGTGGCTAAATGGTAACTATTATCTGTTGTTTTCCTCGAAGCAGTAAGTGTTTTAACGAAGTTTTTGATTTAGGTGTTTGATTTAGAGTACGGGTAACTAACGGGTTCAAATATATTTTTATGGCGTAAACCCTCTCGTAAAAACACTGCCAATTTTAGGGGCCCTCCAGCATCCTCTCCACAAATCGATAACTGTTATGACTAATTTTTTTGATTTAACCTTTTTAATTCTTTTTTTTTAAATTGTTTCGAACGTTACAGAAGTTCGTAATTCTAATTATATCTTCCATAGCACTATCCAGAAATCTAGATATAATCCGAAATTTCATTGAGTAATGTGTTGTTTAAATGCCTAAAGCGTTGTGTCCAATTTTTGCATTATACGACTAGCTACGTTGTAGGAATATCTTTTAAATGTTGTAAAGTAGCGCATTTTGTTGTTTTCTTAATACAATTATTTTTACTCCATTAAGTTTTATGAACAACAGGATAACGGAATACAACTTTGATGGAGATATGCGACTATTCTTATAAACATAATTTAATATATATTTAAATGTAATTCTAACTCGGTATAATACACCGGGTTTATTGTAATATATGAATTATATGCTGCTGCATCGCTTTGTTTAAATTACGAAACTTTTAGGGATAATTTTGTTTTTGTTGGAGCAGTAACAGCGTATATAAATGCGATTATTTCTGATTTGTTTTCGACTTTGTGTTTCATTAGGCTGTTAATGTTTTTGTATTAGCTGGCTGCATGTACTGATAAGGTTTTCACTTTAAAAAGTGGTACAAATTGGTCCAATATATATTCATAAAAATATTTTCCTTTTTTATAAATAGTTTTTTATTCGATAATATCTTAATATTGCGGCAATATATGAGTCTAGATTGGTGGGACAACGATTGAATTGGAATTGGTGTACCAACGAGGTATGATCGTTGTATAACTCCTTCGACTGTAGATTTAATTAGATAGATGAATTGGTTGTTTAACGTATACAATTTACTTGTAATAGTCATTAGATTTTATAGATATATATTTTAATTTATTAGGTTTTTGCGTTTATTATGACCACTTTTTCACTTAAAGGTCTCTGCCAGCAAAAACTGGCTACTTCGGTCTGAATAAGTGGCAATCAATAGGCGCTATGTCTGGTAAGTAGGATGAGTGCGACAGAGCTTCGAACTTCAACAATGTGTTGCAACTCTTGTAAGATGTGTTGGAGTGTTGTCATGTAAGAGGATATTTAATACTCGTTACTGCTAGTTTTTTTTTGCAACAATGCATCGTTCAATTATCGACGTTAATTGTCGACGGCAAACACATGCAGTAACATACTCTAACTTGCATCTCATGAGTTTTTGTTCTTTGGATTATCGTAATTGATCAACTTTCGTCGTTCACCGACAGTCACGATACACCACCGAAAATTCCTCCTTTTGCTTCGCAAACATTTTAAAAACTATTCAAAACCTTATTTGCAATACATTCGCGTGGCTTTATGTCAGTAATTTTTTCGTTTTCGTTTTTTTCGCATCATATGTAGTTATTTGGAACCAGTTTATTATCAGATTAGATAACTTTGTTGTCCGGAAACTTTATGGTAGTTTGAGTCTTGATATAAGTTTGATAGTTGATAGTTTGGTAGTTTTTGGTCCTTTTTTGACGTTGGCGTCAAAATCACCAGTTTAAAACTGTTAAAATCAGAAGTGGCAACTGAAATTTGATGGAGCAACATCAATATGAGGTTCTAAAAATAGGTTGATGGACTTCAGCAGCAGATATCTCCAAATCGAGCATCACTAGTAATGAATATCTAAAATACATTCTTGATTAGCATTCCATGTTTAGGGTCTGTCATTTTATGCAGGGAAAATATTTGGACTCGCTATTTGGGTAACTTAGTTGCAATGTTTTATTACTATTCTTGTTTGTACTCATGTAGTAAAACCTGCAATTCCATATTTTTAAACTTTGGAGACTCTCCAATTAGTAACTGATTGCTAAGATAGAAATCACCTTCATTCTAACATGTTTACAAAAAATTATTAGTAACCTCTATAAATTATTTTGAAGATTATACAAAAGATGGTGGAGCTGTCTTTTCAATTGCATTGGGTATATCTGTAACCAACTTCATGTTGAACTCACAAGTATAAACAAAATGTTTGCAGTGCGTTAAAATATCACACTTTCAAGAAGTTTTACTTTTTTACTTCAATTTGACAAAAAAAGAGAGCTGATGGTCATTGAATGCTCTATGAAGCTTATACGAGGCGTAATACTGTACGTAGAATGGACGATGTCATAGAATAAACCATTCTGATATATTAGGTAACTTGCGTAGGCTTCCCAATTAATATTATAACATTTTCTGATATCACAAAACATGAAATATATTTTTCCGGAAAAAAAGTTTATATAATATAAAGTCTTATTGAATTAAAGTTGAACAATGTGACCTGATACGTAAAACAACTGCTGATGCAACAACCATTCTTAACCTGTTGAGGTATTATTGAAGTACATTTTATCTCAACATTGGCGACACTACCGAGCCTGAAACTGACAGATATATTAGCGTAATTAAAACGCCCAACCATAAAAATAAATGATTTCCCTCTTAAGCAATATTGCGAGACATTGAATAATTGTTACATAATTTCAGTCACATACAAACAAATCGTCAACATACAAATCGTTGGAAGTAATTTCTTTCAATATGGAAATAATAAACGGTTCTGTTCTGGCTTGAACCAGGCGGGGGAATGCATGACGGATACCTGGTCGCGGAGACTTGCCCTGGAGTGACAAGTTGGACCGGGTTATATGGGACTGCCTCTGGGCTTACCAATATACTAAACCAAAACCGCCTCACGGTTGGCCCCTGTGGATCTCTACTGCTACTGCATAAAATTTGGGGATATGGCACCCGCTGATCGGGCAGACGTTATGGGGCACGAGGACCCGGCCATTCTATTGATTCGCGAACTTGAGTTCTTGAGAACACATGACTGGATGTCGTATGGGGGCAACAGTTATGACTGCAGCAACGGATGAGGTTGTTTCAGCCTGGAAAACGGGGGAGGTTAGCGGTGACGCGGTTCTAAACTCTCAGCGTGTCGACCAACTCGCGAACAAGTGCGTTTTCAGAAGAACTTGAGCTGAGTTGTTGTTTGTGGAATGATATGAGGTATGAAGTATTTTATTTCTGGAATGTCAGTTTCCCAATGAATTTGACTATTTCTGACAAACCATGGAGCCTTTAAGATTCCCCTGAGGAGCTTATTTTGGAGAACTTGAAGCCGTTTAACTTGGTTGGGTGTAACAAACTTGAAGTAAACAGTAGATCCGTAGAGGAGTACGGACCGAATTAACATCTTGTAAAATATGCATTTGATGGAGATGGGACGTGTGCTAGAAGGGCAGATCAGAGAAGACAGCAGGTTTGCTTTCCTCGAACCTTTCTGGATTGCTTTCTAGATTTGGGAATGTCAACCGAATTGTCGGTCGAAGCGGAGACCTAGTGACCTGACGTTATCCAGCCATGGAATTATTGCGGTGTCGATCTTAACTTGCGAGACGCGCAGTGCGTAACGCTTCTTATGGAAAGTGATGGCCTGAGTTTTCAGGGAGTTGATTTGCAACCCCCAGAGATTGGAACACTTGACCGCATGATCGAGCTGCTTCTGTAAACGTTTATGAATTGTAACTTCGGACCTGGCGGCCGTGAATAAAGCAGTGTCGTCAGCGATGTCAATGTGTTCTTTTCTCGGCAGATCTGAAATAAAGAGGTTAAATAAGGCTGGGGCCAGCGGGGAGCCTTGATGTAGGCCAGCATCGATTTGCTTTAGATTGAAAAGTGTTTTCCTAATCTTGACCTGAAAATAGCTTTTTGTCTTTTCTATTTCTATTTCTATTTTAATACAACTTTTGTTAATTAAGCTTAATTATTCAATGTTATCTATTTTATAATCATATGTTATATATGTAACCAAACCAAACCAAACCGGTGAGACGCTTGTTGGTACAAGCTACTATTTATAGTTGATATTTTTATTCGTTTAATTTATTTTAAGTCTATAAGCCATTTGTGCGGATATATATTAAGTACAAGTATCGTTTTAAATAATAGACAATACACTACAAAGTTAGACTAAGACAATAGGCTATCATCAGGCCATCCGCGACAGCCATTTAAATAAAACTGTTTTTGAGTTAAAAGTTGCACTCAGTAATCAAGTACTCGTATGAATAAATTTAAAATTATTTAAAATAATAGTCCATGCTGTTACAATCGTTTCATCAATAGGAAGTCGAAAAAAGTTTAACGCTTATATCTAAAAGTGTTTAAATAGTTATAGATCAGTGAACTACTTAATATAAATTAAATTATATTCTAAAGGTAATTACACTATTCACTAAACTAATTAATTACTAGTAACCAACTCGTCAGCACATTAGCTTTGGAATATAGAAGAATAAATAAAAGAGATTTGGTTAATTGCAAAATTAAATTAATATTTATTATTTCAATGAATTTAATAAAATTTGTGAAGCCATACCCATATATAATACAACTGTCCCAGTTATATAGCAGCCACGAAATGAATTAAATTAACTAGTAAGTGTGGGTAATTTAAACAAATGCGAGTACAACATATTTTATATATTACAATGTTCCAGCATTTTACACTGCGCCGTCTGCCTTCACATATATTTAAAGTAATGATTATTACTGTGGTTACAGATTTTCCGAAAATGGTCCCGTTTTATGATATATAATTAATTTTCCCGCAGCTTATTTTAAATGAATAAAAAAACGTTATTACTTCGAATTTCGTAAAATATGTAAAAGAGAAAATTTATTTTGCAATTGTTTAAAATTATTGTTAGTACAAATATAATGAGTAATAAAAATATTTTCCTAAATTTAATTATATCTTCGAGTATCATTAATTATCTTAATTTTAGTTTCTGAATCGAGTATTAAACTAAATGAAATGAACAGAACAATAAGGTTTATCAATAAAGACGAAATGAAGGCAAAATAAAATTAATATCATTAAAAGCGTCAAAGTTGATATGAAATTAATTGAATTGTATGTGAAATATTAATTTACTTTTTATGAAAGTTCATATTCCATTATATAATATATGGAATAAAACATAAATTAATGTTTTGACATAATATTAAAGTATTTAAATTATGACTTCTGGTCGATTGCGGTTTAAGGTTTAAGGCCAAATCGCTTATATAGATTATCTAATTTGGCTTCCCCTTTGTGGTAGGCAGCGCCGTTCTGCTGGAACTGAATAGTGGTGGTTCCCGCAATGTCTTTTTTGAGAAGTGATGATTTTGATATCAACGACGTAACCATTCTAAAGAACTTTCAAATTCCTTAGTAGTTGATCAATAGAATGTTTCCGGATTTTTACATGTGATAGGAAACATAAAAAGTAGCTGCGTAGTAATGCTTTATCGAACAGTTTCAACATTTTTTTCATTGCTTGCCAGGCAAAAAGAATAGTTTTGTATAGTGTATTGTGACTAATACAAAAAATTATGGGTTAGTCCAGGAGGGCCATCCACGTTAATATCGAGCTGAATATTTATTACCATAAAATCTTGTTGAATATATACTAAGCTTAGCAGGATCTAGAATATTACCAGCCGTTAAAAATTGGTAGATCAAACTATTGCTATGGATATCAATCGAGGTCACTTGAACAAACTGAACCATGCATTGTTGCAAAAAAATGATTAATATTAGTCACTAAAAATGCAAATTCATCTTGCATGACAATACCACAGAAGAGTTGTGAAGGATATTTTATTATTGCAGCTCGAGTTTTTGCGATACTCAGCATACGCACCAGATATAATAACGTTTCGATTACCATATTTTAAGATCGATACAGCATGGATTGGATCGCTGCCAAACCAAGATCGTTATTTGAGATGGTATCGCCATATTGCTAGAAAGATAAAAAAGTTAAGTAACGTTATGGAAGCTTTATCAGAAAGGTGTAAAAAGACACTGTTAAAGCTGATAGATGTTCAAATTTATATGAATAAATTAGCTTTGAAAAACACAAAAAAAACGAAATTACCTTTTTCGCAACCCGTTATATTGGGAAGTATGTTCATAATTTATATTTATTATTTTTATCTTCTGATAATAAGATAATGATAATGAGTACTGATAAGAAGATAAAAATTATTTACTTTGATTTTATATTTTCTCAGGTTAAGTAAAGGATTTTAACAGGTTGGAAATATATCTTTTGATATATATATATATATATATATATATATATATATATATATATATATGTATATATATATATATATACATATATATATATATATATATATATATATATATATATATACATATATGTATATATATATATATATATATATATATATATATATATATATATATATATATATATATTCATGAATAAGTAATGAAAGGTATAATGCAGCTATATCAGTTAAAAAGTCTGATAGATTGAAAAATGGAATGGATTATTCAGATTCGGTGTTAATAAATAGAAAAATTTATTCAAATAATAAAAGTATAGATGCTTCACGAAGAAGATTAATGTTAATAGATAACTAAATTACGTCTGCTCTATATATTCACTCATTGGTAATTTAACATTGCACCTATACAATATCCGACCATTTTCTGTCTCTGAGGCTATTTTGTATTCGGACCGTTACACAGTCAGCTACAGATAATGTCCAAAAACTTTAGTCTGCTTTATTCAGAGAGTTTACGTTGGCAACTCGCCAGCCTGATAGGCCTCATTGATTCCCATTCTCTCGGGCTATCGGTGACCGATGATTATTGTAAGGGTTCTTTCTTTAAAGAAAATCAATTTAGGTATGGAATGAAATAAAAAACCTGTTGCGCTCTATGTGTATCTACGGCTATCCGAAAATTTTATTTTTCAAAAAAGTAACATTATAGGTTTCAAACATTTTTATATGTACTGTTAAAATGCATCATGGCAAATACGATGATTTAAATTAGAAATGAAAATAGTGAGATTGATACTAAATATTAGAATATTTAATTTAAATACGTTTAAAGTTATTCTTAATAATAATATATACTAGTGTTGGGAAGTATCGAATGAAAACAGTCCAAACAGTTGATAGTCGCAAAGCAGTCGAAACAATCGGTAGTCAAAAAACTAGCGACTGAAAATAGTAATTACTAAAGTAGTTGTTACAATTGCACGGTTCGACTGTTTTTTTTTAATTCGTGATGTCAGACGAAGATGTACGAATCCTTTCCTGTATAAATTGTGTGAGAGGAAAGGACGGAAATAATTGTCCGGGGCAGTTAATTTTATATGTGGTTATATTTTCCAACGGTATTACATCACATATAAATTTATGTAAGCATAAATTGGGTACATTTTTGTTAAGGTGGCGGCTAGGACGACAGAGCTAAAAAAATCAAAAATCAAGAATTAAAAATCAGTCTAATGAAACAAGTAGAACCAAAAGTAGTAACTAGAAGTACGACTGAAGCAGTCGATAGTAAATAGTAACAAAATCAGTCGGGCCGAAAATATCGATTGAAAGCAGTCGATAGTAAAAAGTAGTCAATTACAGTCGATAGTTCCCAACAGTAATATATACCATTTTCAGAATCAAACTATTTTTTTTCTTATCGATTTTTTTCGTCAAACGTTGGAGGGTGGATATGGAAGGGGCACCGAGTTTAATGTAAAACGGACTCAACTCGATTAACCTTTACACTAACGAATATTCTTTTAATTAACAGCACACATTGAAAACCGTCGTTTTTTAGAAATTTTAATTACAAACTTTAACACAAAAACCACTACATATTTATTCGCTGAAATACTCACCACCATTGACCATAATTTTGGTCAATCTTTTGGGAAACATGCTATGCCTTATCTCCTAACTCATGATAACTTCAAAGAATGATGTTAACGACCAATGGATATGCCATTTTAGTGTTTCAAGGTAAGCTTTAATCTATTAACGTGTGTATGAATGAGTATTGTCATCTAACAAACTTCAACCAAAGTAAATATTTGCATATGTTGCTCGTCTATAATCAGACCGCATAAACACATTTTTATAACATATTTATTAGATACACTTAGTACAATCTTAATTTACAGTTCATTTATTACTACTTTTCCTATGTACTTGGATTAATTAACAAGCAAGACCAGTGGGAGAAAATACATCAATATGTATTCCTCAATTATACAATTATAGTTATTTATTAATTATTAACTTATAGCTATAGTTTACCTTTATATAACTTTTTATAACACTTTATATAAGTTCATATGGTTTTGTTCGCTTCAATATCCTGACATCCTGCACGTTGTCTAGCAGTTGTATTGCTTCCACTTTAGTATGATTTAGTAATCTTCTTTCGTCTTTCAAGGCGAAATCTTGGATAACTTCGCAAATCCATTTGATTTCCAGGTCATCGGGCAGTTTTTCGTTGGTTACATAGCGATTGGCATTGGTAATCAATCGAAGAACCTTGTTTTGACAGCGTTGTTTAACTAGTTGATTTGAAATTTTAATGCAACCCCATATTTGTACCCCATAGATCCAAATTGGCTTTATAATTGTATTATAGATCAACCTCTTTGATTTTAGATCAATTTGAGAGTATCTTCCGACTAACGAGTATAGTTGTTTTATTTTGGTTCTAATGATATTGATATGAATTGATATATCTTTTGCCATAATAATTGTGTTGTCAGCAAAGGCTCTAAGAAGTGTTTCTTTTGTTGTTAGAATGTCAGCAGTGTAGAGCAGATATAAACACCAATAACATTAAATAATACTATCACAATTATATAGTAGCAACGCTAAGCATTTCAAAATAAATTTTTATACAAAACTTTGCTGAAAGATATATGTTAAAAAGAAGTATTATTACATAATAAATTACAATTATACAAGAATATTTTAAAACTCACAGGGATCCACGAAATTCATTTATGGGATGTTCCGTGGAAAACAGTATCAATATAATACAGGTTTTCAATAGAGTCTTAAGAAATACAGTAAGTACTCCCAGATACTACAAAACTGTGCTACTTACATCGAAAGCTTCAGATACCGACTGTCATTATTATGCTAATGTCGAAGTATTATAACTTTGAATAAAACCAGAGTAGGACACAGACTCAAATTAATCAAATCAGTTGATCTAGTGTATTTAATAGATAAACAGCAGTGTTAATATGCAAATATTATTCAACTGGAGACTAAGTTAGGATCAATGGGTGCCTTTAGATATACTACTTTAGATATTTTAGATCTATATTTAATCTGTTCTAAAGACAAATTTTAGGTTAGTCGATAACGACTAGTGAGAATGTAATAAATAATATTTTAAAAAATTGACAAAACTGACTTTAATCATATGATGTCCTTAGTGTTGAGCCAGTACCAATAACTTCTAATGAGTGGGCAAATTATCCTTATTGCCTCGGGACGCTTTTTATGTTCCGAGCAGAAATAATAAGATGTGAACCTGTGAAAGCACTGCTACGACGTTATTTAACTAATAAACTTGTTATTTAACTAATAAGTCTCTATCCCTCATTCCACACGCTTCAGCTGCAATTTATTTTTTAGGTTAAAAACATACAGAAAAACTTCCTGCAAAAGGAGCTTGTTAGACTCAAAATTGGACATCTTTACTTAGATGTATATAACGCTGTGTGCAATTCGTAAATGTAATGATGAGAAATTAAGGCTATTCTTTTTTGAACTAATTTAATTTACCGAAATCGTTCAATTATGACGATATAATATAACTTATCAAAGGAGGAAAGCAGGTTGGAGTTGATATGACGATTGTTTCGCTGCAACTTGAAGATATTTAAATGGAGTTCCTGCTTTGAATAATATATATAGTCCGAATTTCCATAGTCCGAAAAATACCTAGTCCAGATAGTGTAAATCAGATGATAATCAAAGGCAAATTGGCATACGTACAGACGATGATCACAAATAACTTAAGTAAACAACAGTAACTTGTACAGGCGACACACTTGGTCGTTATCCACGTACATCTATTTGATTGTTTCTTCAGGTTAAACTGCAGTTCTATCGTATAGGTAACACAAATTGTTCACCAAGAACGTGAGATGTGTGTTCTTTTTAATGTCAATATTGAAATGCCCATATAATAAATTAAAATAAAATCTTTCTATTCGGATACTGAACTGGGACTAGTTATTTAAGTTCCTGACTTTGTTCCATATGAAAACAATACAATGTAACAATTGTTCAGAATAAGATTACATAAATTGGCTCTTACATAAATACATAATTTTTTGAAAACAGCATCCATAATGAGAACCAAAAAGTTAGAATACTGTGTAGAACATTGATGAACTTTAATTGAGAGTGGAACAACACTTTCAAATATTTTGAAGGCTAGGGAATTGTCATACATGGATTATAAGGTGAAAGAAGACAAATATTTGGTTAAACGGACTACCTTTTAAAAGTCTTACCATAGTCGTATTCCTCTTTTTGCAATTACATAACGCGCTTTATGTCCCAGAATGCTTTAAGGTGGCACAAATAATTATGCTCAAAAAACCTGACAAACCTACAGAACAAGTTGAATCTTACAGGCCTATTTCGCTGCTACCTGCAATATCAAAACTATTTGAGAAACTAATATTTAAACGTGTTAAAAATTTGGTTATAATATCAGATTTCCAGTTTGGTTTTCGAAATCATCACTGAACAATCGTTCGAGTGCACAGAGAAACTGCGGCTATTGAAATATCTTGAGTTAAATATCTTGGCATCTATCTACGTAGATTAACGGTAGATTAAATTGGAAACATCATGTTAGACAAAAAGCAAAACACATTAGAACCAAAATAAAACAACTATACTGCATAGTCGGAAGATACTCTCAACTTGATCTAAAATCAAAGAGATTGATTTATCAGACAATCATAAAGACAATTTGGACCTATGGGGTGCCAATATGGGGTTGCGCTAAAAATTCAAATCAACTAGTACCCAACGCCATCAAAACAATATTCTTCGATTAATTACCAATGCCTATCGCTACGTAACCAAGAAAGAACAACGATCGAACTGCACGATGACTTGGAAGTCAAATGGATTTGAGAAGTTATCCAAGATTTCACCTTAAAACACGAAAGAAAATTACCAAATCAAACTAACGTGGAAGCAATACAACTGCTGAACAGCGCACAGGAGATTGAAGCGAACAAAACCATACAAACTTATATAAAGTGTATATCTTTAGTGTAAACTGTAGCTTAAGTTATTATAATTTTATAATTGAGGAATTGGTTGTGAATTAATCCAAGTACAAATGAAATGTAATAATAAATTAATTTATAATTAACATTGTACAGCATATCTAATGAAAATGTCACCAAAAAAAACATAACGCGCTTTTTAGAATAAATATTGTAATTAAAAAACTATTTTAAATCCGGAGGCGATGACATTTTTTTATAAAAGTATCGACACAGCGACATCTAGGTGTCCGAATTATACTCTCCACATGCCCTGATCTGCACCTAATTAACACTTAATTACGACTCTAATTATAACTTACGGTATAAGGGGGTGCGGTAGTTAGCGGCATGTAGAGGGGGGCGTGGAGATTTACGACTGTCGGAAAACATTTAATTTAAAATGCATCTAAATTCTGTAACCAATTTTCATATTTAGTCGCGTATATTATACTCTTTTTAATTAATACGAAACTATGGGCTGAATATACGCTTCCGGAAAATGAGTTATCCGTTGTTCAATGTGGTCACTTTTTAACCGAATATGTAACCGCTATACTAATCATCATTTTAAAAATATTTAAATGCAAACGTAACGTAAATTGTAGGGAACAAAATCGGTCCGTTTTATTGCGATACATAAATAACCATATAACGGGTTTATTTAAATTACTGACACTTACAAGTTAATGTAATTGTTCTGTGACGCTTGCAATAGAGATAAAATGTATACCATATGGCATTATATTATATATATCTATAATAATATATATATATACTTATATATATATATATATATATATAAGTATATATATATAAAATTATATATATATATATATATATATATATATATATAAATATATATATATATATATATATATATATATATATATATATATATATATATATATATATATATATATATATATATATATATATATATATATATATATATATATATATATATATATATATATATATATATATATATATATATATATATATATTTATATATATATATAGATAGATATAAATGAGATAATATAGTGGTGTTTACATTATGTGACCGTTATTTATTCGCAATATAAAAAATGTAGAAAATACAAAATAGATAAAACGGATGGCAGCGGTGTTACCTGGAGACGAGGCTTGGGCAGTCGATGGTGGCGCGTCTAAACCAAACTATGGTCGGTTACTGAATGATCGAAATACCCTTGAATAACATCCCAAATAAAGGTCTCGGGGTTGCCTGTTATTCGTTATCGTGTTCTAGTTGTGGCTACTGGCCCGCGTTCAACACCTGAGATTATATTTTTGGATATTTTGTTGACCGTTATCCACGATGAAAATTCGACATGCCTCAAGGTCGCTACAATACTCCTCTGCCAGAATTTTACATACAAATATTTTAATCAACAAAAAAAATATGATGCATGTAAAGAGTTCGACGCTGAGGGAGGTGCGCTGGTTCGATGACGTGGTAGCTTATTTTCTTCGATGACGAGACGTTGGCAATTCTGGTACCTTGGCAAAGATATGACGAGTCTACGGTGACTGCAATCAGTCCCAGCTTTGGAGCTGCTCTGTGACTAATTCGTAGTCAAATACGTTACGGTAATTCAGAAAAAAACAAATAACGACAGTACCCGACCGAAGCTGTTCAAAGCCTTTCAAATCAAAATGTCTGCCAATGTGACGAAGACGGAGAGCGAGGGAAGACATTATGATTTAAACATAGTGCCGAAAGAAATGTTTAGTGGAGATGCTAATGATTAAATACTGATGGTAAAATCTCTAAGAGTTCAAAATATTTTGAAAGAAATAAAATTTGGACAAAGGAATAAAAAAATATGAAATGGAAATAATGAAATGCAATTTAAGGTTCATTGTTCCAGCACTAAAATACAATTTAATGAGGAACAAATGTTTGAAAGAATGTGATTCTGAACGAACAAAAGTAAAATCGAAAAAGAATCGTATTTAAAATAATGAAAATGTTGAAACAAAAAGTATAACGGCCACGTAAAATACACTATGTTGCACGTACCCTCCATTCACGAGTCCAAACCCAATTTTGCGAAAGATCACGTCGGGGTCACCACTTTAGAGTATATGATATGGCTCGGTGAATGGAGGTAAAACGAAATGAAACAGTGGTGTTTACATTATGTGACCGTTATTTATTGGCAAGATAAAAAAATATAGAAAATACAAAATAGATAAAACTGATGGCAGCGGTGTTACCTGGAGACGAGGCTTGGGCAGTCGATGGTGGCACGTCTAAACCAGACGATGGTCGGTTACTGAATGATGGAAATACCCTTCAATAACATCCCAAATAATCGTCTCGGGATTGGCAGTTATTCGCAATCGTGTTCTAGTTGTCGCTGTTGGCACCCCGCCCGTGTTCAACATCTGGGGATTATTGACCGTTATTCCACGATGTAGAAATATATATATATATATATATATATATATATATATATATATATATATATATATATATATCCGATCGATTATCGATTCATTTTCGGACGTTTAGGAATTGTGTGCGTAATAAGATGACGCCGTGTCTGGTGAGTACACTGGATGCGACAGAACCTATTCGATCTGCAAAAGTGTATTCTTCACAACTTTTCCAAAAAGATGATTTTGCGTTTGCTACGCGTTTTTACTGACTTTCTTGCGCAACAATCATCTTCAGTAGGAGTTTAATTTGGTGTTGTCAAATCATAATACACTACACCTTGCTAATCCTATCATTTCCTCATTAAGACATTTTGGTCATTAATATTCCACGCCGGTGTTGATGCGGACATTATTAGTGAGCTTGGGTTGTCGGAGTATTTTTTATTTTTCACTTTTCATTGCCAGTCACAAAAGACAAGAGAAAATTGTTCTTTTTGCTTGGCAAGCAATAAAACCGAGTTGTTGAAACGATTCGAAATGGTATTTTAAGTCAAGTCGCATGATAGTACTTTTCTCTCCTTTTGGACTTTTTACGGCGCATATAAATGCCTGGGAATTGCTAATTCATCAACTCTTAAGCTGCTTAAATGCTCTGCTTCGTTGATCTGGGTTTTCCATAAGCCCAACAATTTGTTGCTTTCAAACTTTTTTCACCTCCAGTCTATATTTTGTTATTAACAACAAAATAACAGAACATTGTAATTCGTTGAAATCAGAGCCGACAATTGGGATATGACGAAGCTGCATATATAGGCTTCAGTATAACATTTCTTCAAATCATTTAACACAAGTAATGAATGTGGAAAATGAAATTGAGCGTTCAATTATTAGCGTCTATATACACTGAATAACTTAAAAACACTATATTTTGCAGAAATTGAATATTAAAAGGTTATTCATTGGGATTCCGACAACCATATTTTTTCTGGAAAACTGCTAATGGATTTCATTTAAACGTTTCACTGTGAAGCTTTAGTATGCAAACTTTCAAATCTGCAAAATTATTTTTTATATAAATATTACATTTAATGAGAACAAAAAAGTCTACGATATAATAAAGTGTATGTGTCTTTAGGAAGAATAAACAATTTTTTCCTTAATTTACATTAGCTTTTCTGCGAATTTCCAAGAGTTTCTTTTATAATTTAAACTTTTTATGACAAGCGTTTTATCTTAAAAACAAGTTACATCGACAAGCAATCTCTCTGAAGACGTCCAGTTAAAATTTCATGTCAATCCGATAAAAATTGATTGGGTTATGTTGTCGATTTGAAAAATAAAGTCTATTAATATTTATACCTTTGCTCAGTTGCTTTTCTGGCGAAATTTCGTATTTTGATACTGGTTTTCGAATATGAAATGATTTATCCTGTATCCATATATCTCTACCAGTGAGTCTAATAGCAAAAGTAAGATGCCTGTTTATCTCATAAGCATGACCGTAAATTACAGGACTACTTTAATAAAAAGTAATTAAAACATTTTTGTAAACCTCAATTTTTGACAGTATAGTAAAAATAGATAATAAGTTGTTAGGTTATAAAAATAAAAAATAGGAAAGATGAATTTGTAAATGATATAATTACTCTATAGACTAATGCTATTTATTATTGTGTATTGTGATTTGTGTAGTAATTGTATATTTTGTTGCTAAAAAGCAGAGATACTTCTAAATCTTTCTTTTTATATTGTTTTTTTTAACATTATTTGCAACGATATCAATAATTCAACAGTATTAATATTCAACTTAATTAAAAAAGTTTCGTATATGTTTCCATTATAATCCAAACTCTCCATATATTTGAATTATTTTCCCATTACCGCAAATCAATTGGAATATAATACTATTAGTATGTTAACTTTTTTTGTTCTAATAATTTTTTTTGTTTTAGTGAATATTATACAAATTCAAATATACAACTTGCAATATTGTATACATACTATATACTTTCTTTAAGTGATATTTTATGGATCTCATTTCTTTGAATTCTATTTTAATCTCTTGAGGTTTTACAAAATCGGGTAGTAACTACTTCTTCGAAATACTGTAAATGGCTGTTGACAAATATAGAACTCCCGAGACATCTCTATTTAAAGATTAATTTTATGTACGTACTATAGATCTCTAATTAACACTTCATTACTAGAGTAATTAGAATATATGCCAGATGTTAGTTTGTGTCTTATCATAAGCTATGTGAAAAGACGATATGTAGAAAATTAACGAAAAAAGGTTATTTAATTTAAAATGTTATAGGTTTTATATAAACATGTATATATAAACTATATAACTATATAAACATACAAACTATATATAAAATGTATCTACTTGTTGCTGTTACGATAGATTAAGTCGTAGTTTATCATTCCAAATCAAACCTTTCTAGTTATACAAATATAGTGCAAAAATTATTATATGAGTTATTTATTATAATTTATTATTTATTTAAACTTACTCTTGGAATAATTAGTTTACTATTCTGTAATTTAATTTATATAAACAAACTTGGCAAAATTAGTTTTTTTTTATTCAACATAATTCCCTTCAAGGGTGATACACTGATTATAGCAACCCTCCAAGTTTTCGATACTATTATGTAGTACGATTTGTCTTTGGTTCAAAATAGGCGAAAATTTCTTCCCAGCGAGCATACTTTTGAGATCTGAGAACAGGAAATAGTCACTGGGGGCAGATCTAGAGAATACGGTGAATGGATGGATTTTTGCCATCGTTTTCACTGACTTGTGATACGGTGCATAGCCAATGAAAATTATTCCATGCGCATCCCAAAATACAGACGCCATAATCTTGCCAGCCGTATATATATATATATATATTTATATATATATATATATATATATATATACAATATTTGTTATACGATTTTAGATAATTATTTAATCTATCAATTGATTCAAATTTTTGTTGTCTGAAATAATGCAGACTATGGTTTGGATACTTGAAATATCATGATTTTTATATTGAGTACAAAAGAAGACGACGGTTTAGATGACGGTCAACTAAATAGCAGAAAATCCCTAAAACCCCTCCTGAAAATGATTTTTAGCCCCTAAATAAAGTATATAATAAATAATACAGTCCCACTCCATGTACCCTCTTCACCAACCATTATGTTTTTTGAATATCATATATTATCCCATTCTTAACATATATGTTCCTCAATTTTCTATTTGATTTTATTCATTTTAGGAAATTTAAATGATACTAAAAAATTGGAAATAGTAGCCGGCTATGGAAGATACTTATGACTTTTTAAAGCTTTAGTCTTTAGTTTTAGAGAGATTAATGATATTTTATATTTTCTATATTCTATATAGACATTTCTATATTCTATATTTCTATATTCCACAATGTCTATTTTTTAAGATAGAAAAAATATTTGTTATTTTAGTCTAATATTTGAATACTTTTATTTTTTCTTAAGAATATCGGTATAGTTTTTAAAAAATATCGATATTTTTTATACTTGTTGCAAAAAATATATATTTCTATTTTAAGATATTTATTTTTATATATATTTTAAAGTCTCCTTTTACCAACTATGGGTTTATCTGGACTGAGCCTCCGAACCACGGTCCTCAGCATTAAGCCCCCAGCGACTGGCGAGTGACCAACTTTAGAAATCATCCCAGAAGGCATCCGGTCTTACCCAGCCTGGTTACTAGCGTAACTGGGATCATTTTCCTTGTCGGATTTTATACTCTTGCCCAGAACATTCACAAATATTAAACAATTACAAACATAAATTTACGACCATGCCCCAGCAGGATTCGAACCCGCGGCTATCGCAAAAGTAGGAGGACCGTCCCATCGCCTTTATCACTGCGGCACCAAGCTGGCTAGGATATTTATTTTGAATATCAGTATATCACAATATATGAATTACATAAGCGGTAGGAAGGAAAAATCTAAGTTGATAATAGATTATTACAGTGCTTTTTAAATATTTTTTGTCATAAAATATTATAATATTGTCAACTTTGTTCTCTTTTGAACTTACCTTTGTTATCCTAGTTTTAATTTATTTGTTCCTATAGGTTAAATTATTGTATGTTTAGAAGGTCATTGAAGGTCTTTTAAAAAATAAAAATATTTTGTAAAGATTTTAGTTTTTACAAAACATATACCCTTAACCACGTTTCTGACATGTTCTTAAAACATTTCAACGGCGATAATATTTGTTAGTATGTAAAATAAGAATTGTATAGTCAGGTTATTTTTTATTAAATACGAGTCCGGATGACCGATCCATTGTTCTGCTGTCAATAAGACATTAAGATTGATCGAAGCGTGTCCGTCCAACTATGAAAGCAGGTAAAGAACGATTCAAAACTAGCAAAAGTGTTAAGCTACTTGTTTGATTTAAAATCAGCTTGTGGAATTAAGATATATTTGAGATTTTATACAGATTTCATTCATTACTTTTTCGTTAATGGTTTTCGTAACTTGCACCTCATTTAATATTAGTTTAATCCATTGTACATTTAGTTTCTTCCTTTTTTCCTTTAGTACATTTAGTCCTCACCACTGCTAGACAGTAATCAAAGCTAGTGTAAACCATAGAGTTCAAATTATTTTAATTGGATTAAATGTACAAATAAGATAAAACATAAGCACCCCACCTCGTCTTTGTTACAGAGCTTGCTTGTTTGTTGATACCCAGTTTATTTGTTTATTACATAGTTATACACAGTTTTTCTAGTCAGGCCCGTTTTCCAAAAATAACAAATATATCTAGCCTTCACTGATTTGGGAAAGGTATTTAACAGACCAAGAAGATAAACACGTTAGTATTCGTTATAATGTCTGTCTACTGATCAAATGTCTTCTTCAGTATTTAAAATTCCAACTCGTCACTACAGTAGGGATACCACTGCACAGTTTAACTAACTTTTTAGTATGTTTTAATATAGAAATTACGAACATTACACTAAACAATTCTACTTTAGTAATAAGTAAAATAATAGAAAATATATCAAATAAGTGGAACTGCAATATATATTTATAAGCGCTCCGGTGAGTTACACATTTATATTCAGTATTATACCCACATATGTACTTCATATTGATTCGAATACAACTCTAATAATACGCTTATTTGAAACAAAATTCCGTGACTGAATTTGACTTCTACCAAGACATTGGCTGCAGGAACATCTCAGCAAGTTTTATGTGCAGATACTTAAACTATATTACCCGAGTTGGGCAAGTGATTTTGAAACTGATACATACAATAGCGGCAATAAAAAGATAAATTCAAAACAGGATCTAAATGTTTGAAAGCAATTGTAATTCTGGAAAGTTTTCTAATATACATATATATATATATATATTTATATATATATATATATATATATATATATATATATATATATATATATATATATATATATATATATATATATATATATATATATATATATATATATATATATATATATATATATAACAACTTTTATATCAATTTATTGGAATCCCTCTACAGAAAATATTATAGATGTTAGTAACATCTATAACAGATAGTTAGTAGTTAACAAAATAAAGTCTACTAGCATTTGAGCAGCATATGGATTCCACAGCTCATTGCTGATCATATTAAAGGAACTTCTCTATGGCGAGTAAAAGAGAGGAGAGTTAGGTAACAGATCCCAGTAAAGCTTTTCAATACATTTTTATTTTAGCTTGGCTATATAACCATCAAGTTGTTACCTCGGCGTTTATGTTTTGCTGCACATATTATTAGGTGCATGCACGTATTTTGATCAACGATATCTATTGTTAAAAATGGAAAGTGTTAATGTAAACAACTACTAAGTGGCATAATCTGACCATTAAATTCGATGGCTCTGACATTTTTCCACATCAAATAACTGTCATCTATTTGATGTTATAGAATTATTCAGTGTATACAAACGCTAAATATAGAATAGTATCTCAAACATGTAATAAAACAAAGTTGCATTTTTGAAATTAATTACTTTTGAAAGTCTGCAGATCTGCTACCGATGTACATCAAACAACTTTAAAAATGTATGGCGAAGGCTGTAATTAAGCAATGACTTGTAAAACAATAAAACAATTGATGTTGTCATCCATAGCTTTTATTATAGCATAACTCTATCAAATTGTTACTTGGTAAATATAAATGAAATGTTTAATTGCGTTTTATGTAATTTACTTTTTTGGAAATAGGCCTTCAAAAAGATGTACTATGGATCAGATTCCTAATCAATATGTCCACATAATATTATGCGTTCCTTCCTATCATTGCACATTTAATCCAATCGATATAATATCGGGTTCGTCATCTACAATAACACCTTTATTTTGGATGAACTCCATATATATACAAAGTTGATAAATTTCGGAATCATGAACAAGTGTTAGATATATTAACAGTTTAGGTATTAGTTTGAATAATTACTCGGAAATTGACAGTGGCTGAATTAAACTTTTGGGATGTGAGATTATGAGTGTATGTTGAAAATTACTAACACAAGGTGATGAGGTTGAAACAACAAAAGGTCAGTATATAATTAATATAGAATAACTGTAGAAAATTGTACTGTAGATATTGAAAGATGTGCGTGCATAGATATGTGTGAAATATGCATGGGCACTTAGAATTTTAATTATTTTGCAGATATGGCAAATACATTAGGGAGAAAGCAGTAATTAATTTTATCAAGAAAATGTATAGTAAATATATATAAATATACAGATACTAATAGAAGAAGCTAAGGAGAGAAGTAGAGAGGTCAAAATGACTTGACAAGAAATACAGTAAGGAAGGAAACAGGAACTAAATGTTAAAAGGTAAATATGCTCTCCAATTCTCTACAATTGTTAATTAGGTGAATTCGACCTCTAGGGGTTACCTCAAGTGTTATGAGTCAAAATAAATTACAGCTCAAATTTAACGCGGCGTCATAAAATTTGCTGACGTGCATTGGCTATTTTATTGGATAGAAACCTACAATTGTTGATTCCTGGGGCTTCTACTAAATTCTCGGTTACTGAGGGGTTCGTTAATGAATTTAAATATAAATTAATAATAAAAAAAATAAGAAAATAAATAAGTTAATAAGAAAGTAAAAGCGCCGCCAAACACAAAATTTATTGAACAATATATTACATAACCGGCGTAATACAACTTTGCATAAACACATATTTTTTGCAGTGTGACCATATAAATACAAATCATAGTTTAATCGTTACAAAATTCCACCATTCGCAACGGAAACATCTCGAATACCATCGAAAGCCAACCGTTGCAGTATCTCGGCAAAAACTGACAAAACTAATCCATTGATACCGAACCGTAGCCCTTTGAAGTTCAGCTTTTTGCGGTATTGGAATCTGGTCTGCTACATTTATTCAGGAGTGAACAGGCGAAAACGTATCTGCAGCATTTGAAATCGACTAGCAAAAAAGCCGAACATAAATTGATCGATGACAAATTGAGGTCTGGGTTGTTTGAAAGCTTTGCTCTTTTTCCGTCGGAATTGCGTGCCATAGCTAAACGGAATGACATATTCGTGCGTCTGAGTAATCAGGCAGTTTGTCGTGTTAGTATTTCAATTGATGGTAATGTTCGACTCGCAGACGGACGCAAATATCTCAGATTAATCTCGTTATTTGTTTAACACTGAAATGTGGTTAACAATGACGATAATAGGTACACTAATGAGATCTGGATCGAGATATGAGAATACAATAGGCACTGACCCTTCGTACAAGGATCACGACAACTGAACAAGTAAACCTAATATTGTAAGCATATAATCATTGTATTATGCGTGTTATAAAACTAATAAAAGTACTAACCGATTATTTTGACAGCATAATTTTCGTATGTTTATTATTTTTAGTATTTATATTTTATTTCAGTATTTGAAATTTATTTATGTTTGTTTTTACTTTTGTTATTATAGTTTGTTATACGACAGATTGATTCAGTAATTGTAGTAATGTATTCGAATGCCACTCTGGTATGGACTTTTCAATTTTTTATTCAATTCTTATATGATACTTCCAATATCTATCTTGCAAATATTCTCGGATAATTTTAATTAATATGCTCAACGGCAGTTGTTTTGTTAGGTCTGACGATATAGTTGTCAGACAACATCCCATCCAATGCTATTTTGGACATTTTGACTAAATCGTTATTCTGATGAAGACATTGTTATAGTTCTTCGACGCCTATTAATTTCCGCATCCAGATTGCACATAAAATAAATGAAATGGGAGTGGTGATTTGCATATAGTAGTGATAAATATGTCCATGTATCTGTAGTTACTTAAGATATTTTTAACATATTTCTGATACGAATTTGAATATTATCAAAATATTTTTATGGTATAGTACTTCGGGTATAAAGGTGGGTATGAAATGGTGGTGGAAATATGAAGGGGAAATTGTCTAGAAACTAATGAGCGTGGACCTGGTAGTGGCACCGATTGCAATGTTATTTTTTCCACCTACACAAATTAACGCTATAGATTTCAATTGCCTTTTAATGCCTTACAGTATTGTTAAGTTATTATCATTTCCCAACTGCAACTGATTTGTTGGCTCCACAAAATATTTCCGGATCATAATAAAATGCAGTTTGGTCCTGGATCACAGGAGCATTGCGTCTGAGAAGTCGCTCAATTACATTGTGTCGTGCTCGCTGTTGTTGTGTTGGATGTAGACGAGCTCGTTGAATTCTAAGCCTATCCATATCAATTGCAGTCACTCTCGAACATAATTGTGATATACGGATGACAGTAAAAGCCCATATTCCTGTGAGGTACTTATGCGTTTTCATTCGAAACTAGCTGGACAAATTTCACAGCTACGCGTTATTTACAAACGAGAGTTGTGGTTAGGAGGTATTTTAGGTTATGTTATGTTTCTAAAAGTTTGATGAGGTAATATAATTGAAATAATTTTATGTTACATTCAGTATTCGGGCAAATTTGAAGTAAAATATAAAAATAAAACATAAAATGTAAATGTAAATTAAATTTGTGGGAATATTTATAAAACACTAAAGTGTAGAGTCTGTAATATTTGTGTGCATAGGTATGTCTGAAGCAGGTGTGTGCAACTGCAATGGTAAGTAGTGGGGCAAAGTTTCGCTTAGTCCAATCATTGGCGGCGCTGACAACGCGAATTTGATTGGTTAGTTTAAAATAGTTATGTAGAAACCTGTAAGGAAAATACTTTGCTTTGATTGGTCTGCCATTTCCCCTGATTATTTTGTGACGTCACATTTATTGGCCAATAGTATTTAAATAAAAACCAAATTAAAATTTTAAAATTAATTTATTAAAATAAAATCCTATACAAATATACATAAGTGTAAATAATATAAATATATATAAACAAAAAGCAAAAAAAAACAATTATGAACTCTATTCTAGGCAATATTAAAATATCTATAATTCTTCGATAAGGCCTTCCCATATATGTTTAGTGCCATCAATTTTATGGGATCTATTAGAGTTCTAACTTATCTTGATATATTGAAGGTAAACTTTAAATCCTTTCCTGTTGATATTACATTAACTTCATTAAACCAAAAATACAATCAAACCTCAGAATAACTTAAAATTTTGTCTTGAAAATCATTATGGATTGGACAGTCGAAACACTAAAAATTTATGTGTTTTTTAAAAATATTTAGATTTTAGAGTTTTTAATCTGTGGAACTACTTAATATAGAATATAGACAAATATTGCATGTTGTCTCTTTTTCAGAAGTTTTGTTAAATAGCCTGAAATAAGACTAAAATACAATATTAGAATTTTGTTTTCCTCAGAGCAAAATTCTCTGGAACTGAAAATATAGACTCAACTGGTGATTTAACAACCTCAAGTGGTACTAGATCTCCCGTTAAAAAAGAATATAAGTTATCTAACATGTTCATCTTCTTCACAATTTTCTCCGGGAGAATGATGTGAAAAAATTGAAATGATGAGCCCTTTTAAAAATTTCTCGAACATACTAGGGGAAGGATGCTGTTTCTACCTCTATGACCTCTAATAGATCCAACAAAAATCTTTAAGCAATCTTGGTTAAGATTTGTTAAATAAATGTAGTTATTTGTAAATTTAGACAAAATAGATTTCTTTAAGTTAATAAATCCCCTAAAAGTAGCGATTAAATTTTTAATTGATGGCACCATAACAAATATTTTCTTAACAAGGCAATCAAATTTAAATATATAATTCCTCTACTATAAAATGATTGAACACTGATTGTTCTAAAAAGTTAAAGTATTGCAAATATTTTAGGGATATTTTACAATTAAATCCATTATCCAGTTATATTAATTATTACCTTCTTGTAAGACTTCTTTATGTAGAGACATCACACTGACAACATACGCACAACTTGGTAGATTAATTAAATTTTATTACTACTAACATCTTCATAAGTTTTTGAATTTCTGTAAACAAACAATATATAAACAGACATGTAGTAGATAGATAATTTTATATGTACCTGATAAAACCAATGATGGATATGCATTTACCCAAATTTCTGTTCGTGAAGGAAGGATAATTCTAAATTTTTCACTAATATGTCCATAACAAACACCATGACGTTGATATATTTGCATTGTGGTTTATCCAGGTAACTTACTACTATTTACTTGATCAACCCATTTTTGGAAAGGAGCGAGATCATTCTTTGGGAAACGATGTCTAATTTCCGTAGTAGAATTTTACCCCGGTACACTACATCTTTTACTACACTGACGTATTGTCATCAATTTTTATATTATTACCCCATAATAATTAATGTAAAACAGAAAATATGCACAACGT
Organism: Rhynchophorus ferrugineus; assembly: GCF_030347505.1. Classification (NCBI taxonomy): domain Eukaryota; kingdom Metazoa; phylum Arthropoda; class Insecta; order Coleoptera; family Curculionidae; genus Rhynchophorus; species Rhynchophorus ferrugineus. Next base: position 53,903,869 of record NW_027472580.1, read on the forward strand.
AAAACGAAAATTTCGTGATCTAAACAAAAACCATAACCTACAAACAACAAACATAAAAATGGACGCCCATAGAAAATGCTGATTTCACACAATTTGATCGACCAATCACATTTCATGTTAGTGGCGGCACCTGGAATTTAAACTGCCAATCACAATTTTCGATCGCAGCGCTACAGTTGATTGAACTAAACAAAACATTTCCCCAAGGTCGCCTATACCGTGAAATTTCTATTTTTTCTATGGTCTGAAGCTGTCTACAGTATGCTATAAAGAATGCAATAATGAACATGCGCACTTAGTATATATGCAAGAGAGAATGGGCACCAATTCTTTTATAGGCGACGTAGAAAGTGTTCTAGGAAATAACAAGATAAGGAGAAAATTAAAAGATATACAAGGAGAGTAATAAATATATTAATTTGAAATCAATGGATCAATATTGTCAGAACGAAAAACTTAAGAATACCGAGGTGATGCTTCAGACATTTCAACAAAAAAAAAAGGAAACTGAAAGGAAAACGTAAGATGGAAACATAACAATGCTTTCCAATAAGCGAATGTAGAAAGGCAAATATGCTTTTTAACAGCTCAATATATTACTTCATTGTTTTTCCCACCTTTAGTCATCACTATTAGTTTTCTCTTTTAATAAAAAATGTCTTGGATATAAATACTATATCAAAATAAATTGTATTTATTCTAAGTTTTGTTTTAATATTTTTTTGACATTGTGTGTCTGCGTGTGTGTTTAATTATGCCTTACTTAGATTATTATTTTTGTTTATCTTGTTCCTGTTATTGGAATAAAATGTATCATATCATATATAATTTCAATTTTTCTGCATTATTTATTTGCTCTGGAGAGTTACATAAGCCGAAAGAAAAAATCAAAAAGTTATTGGTATAATAAATTCTGTTTTCAGATTAGTTAACATAAATATCCGATTATTCCATAGCAATTTATAAAATTAGTGCTACAAATTTAGAATAATTTATGAATAATCCACACCTTATACACTTATTTACTGACGTATGTGAAAGACATCCAGCTGGTTTCGAATGAATGCGCATCAGCAAGCTCTCTCACCTCTTTCAACTTTTACTGTCGTCTGTGACAGATTAACGCGGCTATTATTATTTTCTGTCCTACCTCTGATCATCAGTGTCGTTATCGCGCGAGATAGGTCTTTGCACATTTGATAGATCTCATTGACATAAGTCGCTTTCTTCTTGGGATTGTTAGTAACAAAAATGAAGCATGCTTTACCATAAATGAGTAAGTATTTAAACTCTATTCTTGGTAAGTGTTTATTCGACCGCAATTAGAATACTATTCGAAATTACTTGAGGTTGCATATATTATATCGCCCGACTGATACGGTTCTGTGATTTCAAAAGAACGAGACTGTGTGCTTGCGCGCACTGAATGGTTTTACTACTAACATAGGGGTTTAGTTTATATCAGAATATATTTCAACCACCAGTATCGTAATAGTTTTTATAGAATAATCAGGCATATAAGACGATTTTCCATGTATAAGGTCCTGATTAAATTTTACGCTTTGGAACCATCAGAGGGCACGACAAGCGGGATCACTGTATGAAAAATATACTTTAACTACTATTTTATAAATTTAAATTTTATATTTAAAAATGTTAATAATAACACTATAAATACTATTTAGCATTTTAATACTATAATCATTTAAAAAAAATATTTCATTTGATAATTGTGATGTTTAAACAAATATGAAAGTTTTATTATTAGTATAATTTTTAATATAATATTCAGAAATTTTTATTCTTTAAGACATTAAAGATAATATATGTCCTTCACCCTCATTTCTACAGATAATATTAAGTGAAAATACATGTAAAATTGCCCCTTGAAATTCTAGTGCTTTTCTCATATACCAACACTTAATTATTGTTACCATATATACACTTAGTTCTTGTCATATTTGATGTTATGTTGTCTGATTCGTATGTATCGAAGATGAAGGCACAGATTCATCTGTTTTAAAATAATCTGTCGAAAAACACATGTTACACGGTTTTCAGGTCTCTCAACTAATTCGTAACTTTTAGTAATTCTTATTGAAGATATATTTTCCTTCTCGATAGATTAAGATTAAATGATCTGTGAATAAACATATGTTGGGTATTATTACGTTATGTTAAGCATAATGAAATACTTATTATTTAAATTTCAATTAGGAATAGCATCTTGGTTAAGCAATATTCTTTCACGTTAGAATTTATAATAACAAACCTTTCTGTACTCATATAAGAGCTCATAATATATTACCGTAAGTTTACCATAGCTTACTTTAAAAATATAATAACTAAAATTTTCATAACTTTTTACATTTAGACATATATATTTTATCATAAAAGCTTTAAAAATTACAAACTTGCGAAAAAATGCCTTTAACCAAAGATATTCTATATAATTTAAAACTAAATTATGAAACTAAAATCAATAAATATATCAGTCCTTTTTAGCTCTTGCACCTCTAATATTCTGGTGGTTACTAATGAACAAATCTTCATTCAGTCATTCATCATTCTAAGAACTCGTCACTTTTATCCGTGTATTAAAATAGTTTTTCTAATTTCTAAAATCTTCGAGTGATAACTTAGATGTTAGCGATTAACATGTAATAAGCAGTGTAAGTAAACTTTTGTAATTTTCGATGCATTTCCTTTGGTGTTAATCCAATAATATCTATCAAATGAAAAGCTAATATCACCAACTGAAGCTTATTTAGAATTACAATTATATCAGGATATGTTTGAATACTCTATTTTTAATCGAACGTCAAAACTTATTTAACAACTTATTAAATATATTTTATATACAAACGAGTCAATATAATTAACGTTTGATTAATGTTTTAAATTGATTTTTATAATTATATTTTATCCTCTTTATCTTAAATTTCCAATAATCGAGTTAAGATGGGAAGAAGCCACACAAGCCTGTAGTTCATTGTTTTTTTTCTGTAAAAGCAAACTTTATTTTAATTAATTATTTCATTGTTAATTTAAAGTGGAATTTGATGCCAGTCAGACATTATTATTATGATATCAGACAATTTATAGGAAGTTATGCCATTGCTTGTTGATATTTTAATGAGACAATGATTAATTGATTTTTATGTATATTGAGCTATTTAGTGCCTTAAAATTAATATATCGTATATATTCAAGTGATGATATTGGAACTGAATCAGGATCTGTTGAGTGAAGGGGGGAAAATCGCGGGAAAGCTTCAAATTTTAAAGGCACGTACAAAATTTCACATTTTTTAATCTAAAATAATCAGATATTTGTGTATAATGTTATTGCTGAGCTGATGTGACGGAAAATCGGATGTTGTTCAGTGCAAAAGCCATTCAGTTTGCTTTTTAATCACTAACCATAGCATATAAGGCTTCGTAGAAATATAGTAGATAACTGCTTCTTTGGTGCAATGGATAAAGCGTTCAGCTCCCAAACGTAGGTTGCCCGCGGGGACAATCACACACTTTTGTCACATCACAACTGTCACATCACCTAGGCTTGGTAGCGGACCCCGGGGCCTGTAGTGCCCTTTATTTTCAATCATTTTCTATTTATTTATATTCTTCCTTATACGGACTGCACCTTTACTTGGCCTACCATATATCTAACAATAAATGAGAAAAATAAAATATTTTTAACAAAAAAATTGAACCGACTTAAATAAGGATTTCACTAAAAATAAAAAATAAAAAAAACTTAGATTTTTAACACGTAGAAAAATATTTTAATATAAAATATGTACATAGTAATCATTGTAATCTTATATATAAAAATGAATCGCAAAATGTGTTGGTAAGCGCATAACTCAACAACGCCTGGACCAATTTGGCCAAATCTTTTTTTAAAATGTTCGTTGAAGTTCAATGATGGTTTTTACGGCGAGAAAAATTAGAATTATTGCTGGAAAAAACCTAAAAATAGCCCTTTTCTTTTTCCCATACAAATGATTTGTAACTAAAACGTAGTCAATTTGAGCTTTATTGCTATGGTATAAAGTTCATATTAAATTACAAGCACTCACTGTTGTCTAAGCAATGTAGGTGTGTTCCTAACGTCAAAGATCATATCTATCAAAACAATGTGCGTGTGTGCGTTGGAGCACAGAATACATAGTTGGAGGAGTTTAATGTCGCGTTCCGAAACTCGCGTTTCTTTTGTATTAGTTTCGGCACGCGAGATAAAATGCATCAGTTTCCACGTCATTACATCAGTCAAACAAAAATAGTGTTACCAACAGTGTTTTATTATTTTTAATATCCAAATTTTAAATAAATAAAACAATTCGTACGGCTTAAAAGGATTTGAGTTCAAGTCATATCAAATTTAAAAAAAAAAGTTGTCTGTTACAGATGACTTTTGACAGATGACAGATGAATTGTCAACTGATACACGAAACAAATTCGTATATCGTGTTTTGTGCAGAGTGTTTAGTTAGTTAGTGTTTGTTTAGTTCGTGATTAGTGAAAAAATAATTTATATTTGATATGCCTCCTATAAGACGAAGCAATTTAGGTAGAAGAACCAGAAATGCTATAAACCAAGCTAATTACCGATCTAATCGTACTGCACAAGAACGTGACGACGGAAATGAACGTGAAAAAATTCGGATATCACAAACGCGTGAAGCGCGAGCGCGACATTCAACTAATAATCGCGCAAGTTTGAATCGAGCTGCTTTCAGTTATGATGTGTCAATTGACTACAGTAACTACCAATGTGTTGTTATTGGTTCTATGAACTTGGTTTGCTCACACTGTAAGGCATTAAAATACAAAAACGAAGCCAATGGATTGTGTTGCGCAAATGGTAAAGTGAAATTGATACCATTGGATCCACCACCAGAACCATTGTACTCATTGGTTTCAGGAATAGGAACAGATTCTATACACTTTTTGACACATATCCAACAATATAACAATTGCTTTCAAATGACTTCATTTGGGGCAACAAATGCAGTTCGGGAAAATTTTATGCCAACTTTCAAGGTATATATTATAGCAGTTACTCATAATTATTTTAGCGAACAAAATTTTCTGTCACCAAAGTTAAGATGTGTTACTAATCTTCAATTTCTTAATCATTACGAAATATATCACTTAGTCATCATATTATATGGTGATTCAGTTTCAGTGACACTTTTATTATATTTTATATTTGATAGATATTAGTTAAAACTAAATATATACTTTTTAAGATCAAATATTATTTAAGTTTGATCATTGACAATCCATTAATTTATACCACACCATAATATTTTTTTTATTTACAGATACAAGGGCAAATATATCACAGAGCAGGTTCACTGTTACCAGTGTCAGATAGCGACAACAAATTCCTGCAAATTTATTTTATGGGCAATTCACCACAAGAAATTGATCTGCGTTGTGCACATAACAATTTAGTAAAGAGGTCTATTGTAGAACAATTACAAACTTTATTTCATCAACACAATCAATTGATTATATTGTTTAAAACTGCCCTGGATCTGATGCCATCCGATAATCACAAAATTGTAATCAGAGCTGATAAAACACCTGCAGGTCAACATACAAGACGTTTTAATGCACCAACTATTGATGAAGTTGCTATCGTTGTAGTTGATCCCGTGATATTGTTTTACATCGTCGGAATGATCAATTACAACGTATAAAGGAAACACACCGCTCATATGATGCACTGCAATATCCCATTATATTTTGGCAAGGTGAAGATGGCTACGATTTATCAATAAAAATGATAAATCCCATTACAGGTAACTAAAATATTAGTTTAGCTATGGCGATAATATCTCAGTCACTATATTATGTATTTAAAATTATTTATTAAGTTATTAAAACAAAATCTGTTTACAGGTTCTGAAACCAACAAAAAAGTCAGTTCAATGAACTACTATTCATACCGCCTAATGATTCGGGAAAATGAAGATAATCACATATTGAAATGTCGGCGATTATATCACAAATATATTGTTGACATGTATGTTAAAATTGAAACGGAGAGATTAACATTCATCAGGTTGAATCAAACCAAACTCCGATCTGAAGAGTATATTCACCTTCGAGATGCGATTAATACTGATGGAAATGCACAGAATGTCGGTCGGATGACTATTCTTCCAGCAACATACATCGGAAGCCCTCGGCATATGCACGAATATGCTCAAGATGCCATGTCGTATGTTCGTCATTATGGTACAGCAGATTTGTTCATCACATTTACATGCAATCCGCAATAGATAGAAATTAAGCAGGAGTTATTCCCTGGGCAATCACCCATTGATCGTCATGATATTACAGCCAGAGTCTTTAGACAAAAGTTGAAATCTTTAATGAATTTCATCGTAAAACATAATGTGTTTGGTGAGACACGCTGCTGGATGTATTCTGTGGAGTGGCAGAAACGAGGATTGCCACATGCACACATTTTGATTTGGTTGATTGAAAAGGTAAGGCCAAATGAAGTTGATGCAGTGATATCAGCTGAAATCCCTAATGTACAAGTAGATCCTGGATTGCATGAGGTAGTTATCAAAAACATGATACATGGTCCCTGTGGAACTCTTAATCAAAATTCACCGTGTATGATGGATGGTAAATGTTCAAAACGATATCCACGGACATTAATATCGGAAACAATTACTGGTAATGACGGTTATCCATTGTATCGTCGCAGATCGACAGCAGACAATGGAAAATCAACAATTGTCAAATTAAATCAACAAGATATTGAAATAGATAATCGTTGGATTGTTCCATATTCACCCATTTTATCAAAGACATTCAAAGCACACATCAACGTTGAATCTTGCCATTCAGTGAAATCGATTAAATACATTTGCAAATATGTAACCAAAGGGAGTGATATGGCTGTGATTGGAATTGGTGCAGAGAATTCTAATGATGAAGTTACCCAATACCAAATGGGCCGCTATGTCAGTAGTAATGAAGCAGTTTGGCGAATATTTTCTTTTCCTATTCATGAGAGACACCCTTCTGTTGTTCACTTAGCTGTGCATTTAGAAAATGGACAAAGAGTGTATTTTACAGCACAGAACGCAGTACAAAGAGCTGCTCAGCCACCATCTACTACATTAACCAGTTTTTTTGAGACATGCCAAAACGATGATTTCGCACAAACATTGCTATATTCTGAAATGCCAAAATATTATACCTGGAATCAATCCTCAAGGAGATTTATACGACGGAAACAAGGAAAACCAGTTCCAGGATATACAGATGTATATTCCACCGATGCGATTGGCCGGATTTATTCAGTACATCCAAGCAATGATGAATGTTTTTATTTACGACTGCTATTAGTCAATGTACGTGGCCCAACATCATTCCAACAGTTACGAACTGTTGATGGTGAATTGTGTGGATCCTACAGAGAAGCCTGTCAACGTTTGCAATTGCTTGAAAATGACGCTCATTGGGATCAAACTCTCAATGATGCTGTAATATCATCACACGCTCATCAAATACGAACATTGTTTTCTATAATCATATCTACATGCTTCCCATCAAACCCAATTGATTTGTGGATGAAGTACAAAGATTATATGTGTGATGATAATTTGTATCAAATACGGAATAGAATGGGAAATCCAAATATACAAATCAGTGAAGAAATTTACAATGAAGCATTGATTTCAATTGAGGACATGTGCTTGATAATGTCAAACAAACTATTAATTCAATTAGGCCTGACCGCGCCCAATGGTCCAATGCTCTCAACGCTTTGAAAGAATTAATTCAAACAAATCTTCCACTGTTAAATGAACACCAGAAGTATGTATTTGACACTCTTATGAAAGTAACAAATGATGAAACTGGAGGGATTTACTTCTTAGATGCACCTGGTGGTACAGGAAAAACTTTTTTGATTTCATTAATATTAGCAACAATTCGCTCACAAAATAAAATTGCACTTGCACTCGCTTCGTCGGGAATCGCAGCAACTTTGCTTGAAGGTGGTCGAACAGCCCATTCAGCACTAAAATTGCCATTAAATATGCAAAGCAATGAAACTCCAACCTGCAACGTTTCGAAGAACTCTGCAATGGCAAAGGTTTTGCAGCAATGTAAATTGATTGTTTGGGATGAATGCACGATGGCACATAAAAAATCTTTGGAGGCTTTAGACAGAACCTTAAAAGATCTACGTAGCAATAATAACCGATTTGGTGGTGCAATGATTTTATTAGCAGGAGATTTTCGTCAAACATTGCCAGTGATTCCACGATCAACGCCAGCTGATGAACTCAATGCATGTCTAAAGTCCTCCAATTTGTGGAAACATGTCAAAGTACTTCATTTAAGCAAGAATATGCGTGTCGAGTTGCAAAATGACCAATCTGGAAACATTTTCTCTAAACAACTCATTGACATTGGTAATGGCAAATTTCCTATAGACATGTTGACTGGCTGCATTAACTTTCCTCAAAGTTTTAGTCAGTTAACTCGATCAAAAGATGAACTTATTCAGAAGGTGTTTCCAGATGTTTCTCAAAATTACTGAAACCATGATTGGTTGAGCGAACGAGCTATACTGGCTGCAAAAAAACATAGATGTAAATGAATTAAATTTCAAAATTCAAGAACAAATTACAGGCGAATTGAGGATATATAAATCAGTTGATTCGGCTACTAATCAAGATGATGTAGTCAACTATCCACCGGAATTTTTAAACTCGCTGGATTTGCCAGGATTGCCACCTCACAATCTTCAATTAAAGGTTGGATCGGTGGTTATAATGTTGCGAAATATCAACCAACCGCGTCTTTGCAACGGTACACCGTTAGCGATAAAAAAATTACTAAACAATGTGATAGAAGCAACTATACTCAAAGGAAAGTATAAAGGAGAAGATGTTCTCATACCGCGCATCCCAATGATTCCGACTGATGTGCCATTTGAGTTTAAACGACTACAGTTTCCAGTGCGGCTTGCTTTTGCTATGACTATAAACAAGTCCCAGGGGCAATCATTAAGTGTTTGTGGTATTAATCTAGAAAACCCATGTTTCTCACATGGTCAATTGTATGTTGCCTGTTCCCGTGTTGGAAAACCATCAGATTTGTTTATCTATGCGCCAGGTAATCAAACAAAAAACATCGTATACCACAAAGCACTACAATGATAATAATAATAATAATTATGATTCACATGATTAACAATAAAGCGATTACTTACTTTTCAATCCTTATATATGTTTTATGTAATTATTTTTTATTCACAACGCCCTATCACCAGGGTGATGGTTCTGTTCAGGAGAATTTTTTAAAATACGTAGGCACAAAAACTGCCACATTACAAATCTTTTTGACAGGACGAAGTCTGTCAGGTCAGCTAGTAGCTATATAAAAACACCTTACCTAACCTATCTACTACACGTATTTTATATTTAAACCTATTTACCTATTTACAATAATATTTTAACTACTACCAACTGATCACTTTGAAGTCGGTGCCGAGCTTAAAGAACACTAAAATAATAATACAATTTTATGACAAATACGAATAATTAAATTACCAACCAAAGACATCTAAATCAATATAATTGTTTTAATTATATACTGAAAATAGTCGAAACAGTCGATAGTCGCAAAACAGTCGAAAGTCAAAAAACTGACGACTGAAAAGAGTAATTACTATTAATTACTAGTTATTACTATTTTCAGTCAAATATACCGTTTGTCTGTTTTTTCCAATTCGTGATATCAAACGACGATGAACGAATCGTTTCCTGTATAAATTTTGAGAGAGGAAGGGACGAGGATAATTACTTGGAGCAGTTTATTTTAAATGTGCTTATATTTTCTGGCGGAAGTATAAGCGAGACGGAGGTGTATATATTCCTTCACGTACTGAATTTAAAAATGAAAAAAAAAAAAGTGAATACTTTTAGTATGCAATTTATAATTTCATTTTAAATCAAGTAGAATTACTTTTATATATTAATGTTCTGTGGATATGTAAAAAGGAATGGAATTTTTTTATGGAATGGAATAATAGTCTATAAATATTTTATAGTATTTTAATAGGTTAATTACTATTTTTAAATAATATACTATAATAGATATAGACAATACAATAGAACTTAAATAAAATCTAAAAACTAGAGATCTACAATAGTCATAAATACTAAATAAAAATTAAACACATTCCTAATCATAGAAAAAAAAACCAATCCATGACTTAATTAAAAATGATCGCACAATTACTAATATAGCTTAAAAAAAAAGTTTAATTTATTATTGAAGGGAAATACTTTTTTTTCAAAAATCCAGAGAGTTAAAAGAAATACCCATTATTGCCATAAAAATAGTCAAAAGTATTTTACTATTTATCATTCAAAATTTTAATCTTTTTACTCTATTAAATTAACAATCTTGAAATATTTGTTCCGAAATACTGCTATATCAATATACAATCTATTATTATTTACAAGCAAACTACCAAAAAATCAGAAAACTATATATATTTCATATAAATATATGTAATCATAAATTCTGTAAATTTTTGTCAAGGTCACGGCTAGGACGACAGAGCCAGAATGTTAAATATCAGTCGAATGAAACTATAGAAAAGTAGAACCAAAAATAGTAACTAAAAGGTTAGATAGGGTTTTTGTTTATTTTTATATAGTTATTATAACTATTATTATGAACATATTTTATATTTAAATGTTTTTTTTGTGTTAAAAACCTAAGTTTGATTAATTTTTAAATTTTAGTGAGCTCCTTATTTATTTTTTGAAGTCGGTTCAATTTTTTTATTAAAAATATTTTTAATAACCAGGGTTCATCAGGATTGGTCTTACGTGGTTTTCAAATCACGATACATGAGGGTTCTATAAAAACACGCGGATAAATTTTATTTAGTTAAGTAAATGAACAGCTACGGTATTTTAATAGTTGTTTTAATTAGGTTCTTTTCGTTAAACTGTTTAAATGTTAATATATTTTAATGATTTATTTTAAAAGAACAAATCATTTATTATATGTGGTGTTTTGATTAATGAACTCTTATCACTTTAGTACCAAAACCATATGTCCGTTACTAGGATTTTTGGATGAAAAGCTGAATCAAATATTTTTCACGATATTGCACACTATTATCATTATCGCCGCAAGTGATCCACTTTTCATCACTTCATTTCGGTAGCAATCCAAAGATGGAAGCTTGGTCCGTTAATTTTTTCACGGTATGATATAATTGGTATCCAGCCTTAGGAAAACCATTCAAAGCTTTTGGTTAATGTCCAATCGAGTATAAATATACAGCGATATTGCTAGAGAAATATGTCGGTTTATCTTGGTATATTTAGGAATTTCATGGACTTTTACAAATATTAGCCAGTCAGGTTGAGGTTCATTCTTAACATTTTCGGAACGAAAATGAGCAAGCCATTTCTGACGTTGGACTTCGCCTCATCACTATAAATATCACCCAATATCACTAAATAAAGTCTAGAACAGATTTTAGATTTTAAAATAATCAATGAGGTAAAACCTAAATAATTTTCCTCAACCCTATATAAATATATTAGATAAATGGAAATAAACAGAAGAAAATGAATGATTTATAAGAAATTAAGTTAATATGATATGTATTCACAACGTTAATAATAAATTAGCATGCTGGCTTGGTGGCGCAGTGGTAAAGGCGATGGGACGGTCCTCCTACTGTTGCGATAGCCGCGGGTTCGAACCCTGCTGGGGTATGGTTGTAAATGTATGTTTGTGTTTGTTTAAAATTTGTGAATGTTCTAGGCAAGAGTGTAAAATCCGACAAAGAAAATGATCCCAGTCACATCAGTAACCACACTGGGTAAGACCGGATGTCTTCTGGGATGACTTCTAAAGTTGGTCACTTGCCAGTCGGTAGGCTTAATGCTGAGGACCGTGATTCGAAGCCCACGTTAAACTTTAAGCCCACTCCAGATAAACCCATAGTAGGTAAAAGGGACTTTAAACTATATAAAAAAAGATATTAGTATAGTTAGTTTTTTAAAAGTAATTTAATTTAACGTAATAATTTTGTTTATTCTTATTATTATTTTTTATTAGTAACAATTTTGATTTTTCACTCTATTTGCAGGTGATTAAGCTACTTATCCCCAGCCCTCCCTTAGGAGGAACTCCGTTAAGTTTAATAGTTCTTATTAGTACATGATCCTATTTTATATTTTTGCAAAAAAAGTAACAAACAATAAGTTATAATATAAAACAACCGGCTCGGTTGACGCAGTGGTACAGGCGACATGACGGTTTTCTGCTATCACGATGGTCGCGGGTTCGAATCCTGCTGGGCATGGTAGTAAATTTATGTTGGTGATTGTTTAACATTTGTGATTGCTCTTAGACAAGGGTGAACAAGAGTTAGACAACATCCGCCTAGGAAAATGATGCTAGTTACGCCAGTAACCAAGCTTGATAAGACCGGATGTTCTCCTGGGATGATCTCCAAGGTGGTCACTCGCCAGTCTGTAAACTTAAAGCTGAGAAGCGTGGTTCGGAGCTTGCGTTAAACAGTAAGTCCAGTCCTAGTTGGTAAAAAGAAGACTCTAAAAAATAAAATAAAAATAATATAAAACAAATTAAGATTTTATGTTAATTTTGATTTTACCATATTTGTTATACTGAAATATACGTAATAAGTTTACGACAATTTTTAATCTTCTTTTTACCTATTACGTTTCTGAACGTTCTATTTAATATAGAAGGGCGAATAAAGTATAGTGAGCTTTGATCTTTCATATACATCTCGTCTGATTCTTTTTTTATTTTTCATTTATTCCCTTATTAAACAGTATAAATTATAACGTAACGTAAATTATATATTTTAATAAAATATGATTTATGGATATTTTCTAAAAGTTTTCTTATTAAAAGCGGATTCGTGGAATGTTACTTTTAATTATTAAATATATTACAATATATCTATTTTAATTTATATTGACTTATTTAAATTAATTAAAGTTATACATCTGCATTAGAATGAACCATGCATTAGATGTTCAAAATACTAAACGCTGTTAATTAATAATTAACAAGCTGAATAATAGTCGTGACAGCTTCTAGAGGGACATCAGATTGACTACAGATAGATAAATTATTACAGATGATATTGTTTTTCAACCGTTGAAAGACTGCTGTAATAGCAGAATTACAGAAATAACTCAACCTCATATAACCTAATAGACCCTTTTGATTTTAATACTTTATTATTTAAGATATCTAAGCAAATAAGGTATTTGCTGCTAATATTATATCCTCGTGAGGTGTTAAAACTAAAGTCAATGTACTGCAGTTTGACAGTACTTATTGCCAGGACAATAGCAGGTATAATATGCTCCTACATTTGACACAATGAAGAATGCAACAGAGCAGGTCTCTTTACATTTATATAATTATTTAGTTTATCAATTTATAATACCTGTTCTATATGGTTATTACGAAATGTAAAACTGGGTTTCTTGAATTCGGTATTTTCTCGAATAATATTTCTTTCTTCTTATTTGACGTATCATTGGTAAAATATGTTTAATAATAAGTTTATAAGCCTGTAAGAGATGACATCTTTGGGTTTCGATAGGTTAAGAATAATAATGATTTGAACCACTTTCCAAATGGCAGCGAAATAATTTACTTTTCTAATAGTTTTTGTAAACGTTTTCTAGACTTTAAATCATATTTGGGTGTTTTTTCTCTTTTCTCTTATTATTTTGAAATATCTAAATGTTAAAATATATTGCTCGGCTGCTTTTTGGGATATATTTTTTATTACATGTTAAATGGAAAACATTCTGAACTGCACCCAATCCAATGGGTTGTTTCAATGGTGTTTTGTGAACTGATGATGAAAAAAATACAAACCTACCTGAATAAAATACAACTTTGGTTGAAAACTTGATGCATTATAGCCAATGAAATAAATACAACCAATACAATTTTTACCTTGTAGAAAAACATGTTTATCGGTGAATATTTTCAAGTAATATATTTTATTTTCATTAGAAAGCATATTTACCTTTTTACGTTTAGTTACAATTTCCTTTGTTGTGTTTCCACGTTAAGTCATTTTGATATCACTGTATTTATTTTTAGTTTATTCTGTTATTATGGGTATATATTTTTCTTGATAAAATTAGATTTAATCACTGCATTCTCCCAAATGCATTTGTCATATATCCAAAACAGTTAGCATTCATCTTCTCATCCTAACCTAATGCTTATGTATAATTCTGAAAAACTACACACATATCTATGAGCATAAAATATTCACACTCTACACTATGATTTTCTGCAGTTATCCTCTATTAATTTCTTACGCACCTTTAGTTGCTTCCAGATTCATCACTTTCTCTTAGTTATTGTCAGCATTGGATCATAATCACGTATCCCGAAAGTTTCATTTTGTCACTGTCAGTTTCTGACTCACTTCTCACCTGTATATCCATTGCAATCTTTGCGTAATAACCATATAATTGCAATCTTTGCCACATTCCACATAAATTCAATTGTATATAATACTCAGTAATAGGGAGGAAATTTTATTGCCAAAAACATATTTTTAGTCATCTGATCTACTGTTTATCTATTTTTTAAGATCTTTAGACTCTTTTTCATAGCATCTTGCCAAGATTTTCTTTTTTGAAATATCTGAGTATCGTTTAGACACACAAATTGAATTAACAAATCGTCCTTGATTTTATTGTATAGCAATGTCTAGAAGTTCTATTAGACCTTTTCGGGGGTTATCTCTATACCATTTAAATCCTACATTCGCTAACAGTATATGAATGGATGACTCACATCCCTCAAAGAGCTACATATCCCTAATTTTTCTATGAATACTTTCCAGCTTAAGAGTTTTCTCTGAAATAGTCGTATTAAATTATAAATGAATCATAAATTTGATCACGAATAGAGGTAATATAAAAGTGATCTTGATTTGTTGGCCGTTACATATGTATGTTTATCATATTTTGAGAGATTTTACTTACTGTGGCCACAATAATACTCAGTATAGCTGCCAAAAATATTTTCAAATTCAACTAAACGTCTTTCCTAAAAACCTCTCTAACCCATTTTACTGGCAAGAGGCCCTCCAATGTCACGTCCTTGTTCGAAGTAACTAACTAAAGACGTAATCTGTTTCTGTCTGTCTATTTATTGGCTTCGGTATCAAAACAAGCAAAGGGCAAAAACAACGTTTGTCCTTTGTAACATCTGAGAATCATCACTAATGTTTAGAAGAATATAGAGATATTTGACAAGTAGGACGAATTTTATAGGTTTATTCGTTTACATGTTGAGATGTAGCAAATAGCATTCTATCTTTTTTTAACTAGAATAAAATAAGTAGCAAAAACATTATCTCAGTTTAACATTTAACAAAATTTAGAAATTGTTATAGGCAATACATTTGACATCATGATGACTTGGTTCAATTTTATATTGGATAGACTATATTTTCATTTTCCCCAATATATATCGGTGATAAAAATACATAAATGCGCTTGCCATATATATAATAATTATTGTAAGAAATACGTATTGCCCAGTGATAGGCAGATTGTTGAACAACTAAGAGTAATAAAACATTGTACTGCTTATTTAATCATCCATTTGAAATCGGTAATTCAGGAAATCTGTAATTTTATTTTACTCTCTGCAGAGGTGCCTTAATACGGCTGAAAGGATTTAAATACAATTTGGCGCTTAAATTTCCCGATTCACAGATGTTTTTTATCTTCCACAATAAATTCACTCAAAATCGGTATTCACGTTGTTGTTAAATATTTTAAAGGTTTTTCTGCGAGTAATTATATTTTTCATTAGTTTTCAATTAACGTACCACACGCCAATGTAGAACCAAAGTGAAATAATTTTCTTCGTGTCTATATATTTTCGTTTTTAGTTCAAATTGGTTGCTTAAAATGCCACGAATGATAAATGTACAGCAAAATGCGGACATGTTACGAGTGTGAAAAGCTCAGACTATTATTTGTCTCCAGTCACGTTCAGATGTACATGTTTTTGTTCATACAAAAATAGATTTGTTATTTCTCATTTGACCTTTTATACAGTTATAACAAAAACGAATAAGGGCCAGCGACAGGGACTGATTAAAAAAACATACTTTTTTCTTCGGGTAAATAACAGGGCAATTTGTCAGAAACCGAATATTTTTTATAGTGAACTTCGAGTATTTTGATTAACTTTACTTTGTTACATTCACTGGGTTTAAATAAACGTTAATTTTTTATAGCGGTCTGCACTAATATTTGAGGTAGTTTTTTGTCACTAAACTGTGTTTCTTTATATTAATGTGGTTAGTTACTTAGCTTTTATTTTGTTACTATTTGAAATAGACTTTGGAAATATATGCGGACTGTTATTAGTTTTAGTTATTTTATTTTCTCTATTTTTTGCTGATAACCCGTAATATTGGTTTGGTTGTTTGTGTATTCTTTTTATGTGATATAAACACCAAGAAAATGTTGCAATAATCATGAGAGTTCTGTTATACAAAAATTGTTTTATATTTTTTATATGTAATTGAGAGAAAGTAACCGATGGTGGTTAGTGATCGACATTTTGAGAAATAATAATCTACATTTTTTTTACCACTATAGTGTTAAGTACAAAAGAAAAGTATCATCAAAATTTGTCTACGTGCATTTAGGTTCATTTTCATTTTATTTTAACCTACTTAGTTAAAATGAGCCTTGATAGATTAGTTGCAGTGATCACATTTTCGAATATATACAGTAACTATAGCAAGTATTTGCCAAAAAGCTACGAACAGTGATTCCAGCAAAGAAAGCTGTGTATTAGTTTAGTTCTTAGTATTTTTTTAATTTAGTATAAGTTTTAATTAACTTTGCTGAAGCCGACTCAAATGAGAAAAAAATCTTAGCATCTGACTATCATTTAGTTAAATAACAGCAAAGCAGCATTTTCGAATTATGGGTTAGATATTAAAATGTTTTGTGGGATATTCATGTTTTTATTGTGGGCTAAATGAGCCGGTGAACTTGGTATCACCTACATCTACGATGCAAATTTTCTCCAATAATAACATAGCCACTTTGTCGATTGTTGGTAAATTAAATTTACTCGCGCGTTCACCGGCTGTTGATACTAGTATAACTGTTTGAGATGGTATGCGATCTAATCCTATTTTGGATATTTTGAGTAAATAAATATTCTTATAAAGAATCGGTTGTAGTTCTTAGATAGTTCCCTTCATTTTTGAATCGTGAGCACAAAGTCTATGAGTAAATAGTGATATCTGCAATTATTTAAGATTTTGTTTTTTGAAAGTATTCAAGTGTTCATGTAATTGTCCTATACAATATGCTTTGTGCCAAACGACATCATTTGGAAAAATTATTGTATTTTGGATTGTTGGTCAAGTATATATACTTTATTATATTTTATAATAGTGTCAAACTCTTGTTATATCCCCAATTGTAATTGATTTACTGACACCATAAGACCACGTTGAAATTTGTGAATTATTGTGAAATTATAATAAACGAGAAATACATTTACATAATATTCTTTCAATATCAGTTCTTACATACATCAACTCTAATCTGGGTAAATATTTGCCGCAATTAGATTACGATTCAAACTTTTTATTAGCATATAATAATATCAAATTTAACATATATGTCATTGTGGTTTACATGATTGTTGAATTACTGAATCCATTGAAAAATATATTTGGTGCTAAGATATCTAACGATCATGGCGGTCGGTAATTTTAATCAGATTTAGTAACATATTAATTTCAGAAGGCAAACATAAATATTTGACTATAGGTTGTCGATCCTTTGTGACAGTGCCACTTTTTATAGGAAAATAATTCTACAACATTGAAAAATCTATTCAACATTTTAAGTAGATATCAGAATAAGAAAAGCAATAAGTGTATTATTCGATTTTCATTTATATGTATGAAATAATAAAATATTTAAAAAAAATTAAACCGACTTAAAAAAAAGGAACTCACTAAAAATTAAAAAATAATCAAACTTAGATTTCTAACACAAAATTTTTTTTTAAATAAAATATGTACTTAATAAACATCAATTTAATAACTAAATAAAAATAAACAAAAACCTTATTTTACTTAACTACTACACGTATTTTATATTCTACTATATACACACAATTTAGCTTAATACTTACCTAAACCTATCTATCTATTTACTTATCTAATATTATTTTAACTACTATAAACTAATCACTTTGAAATCGGTGCTGAGCAACAAGTCAGATTTGTTTTGTTCCTAGTTTAATTTTAAGAACCCAACCGAACCCAAACAGTTATATTAAGTTATATTTGTTTTGTTGGAAATTTAATTTTTGTATATTTCACAAAATTATATTATTATTTGTGTATTTTTTGTGCTCGGCACCGACTTTAAAATGATCAGTTGGTAGTAGTTAAAATAATATTGTTGATGATTGTTTATAATTGTGATTATTTATAGCCAAGAGTCTAATATTCGATTAGAATAATCATTCCAATTATAATAATAATCAGGCTGTGCAAGACCGGATGTCTTTTGGGAAGTTTTTCTATGGTCAGGCGCTCGAGCATTTGAAGCAGTAGCTGTAGTCGCTAAATGATCCAAAATATCAGGGCAATTAAAGTCCACACATATATAGGGGATAGATGTCATGCTTCACTGCTTCCGCGTAAATAATGCGACGCGTATGTATTTTTTAATATACATGTTAAGTCTTGGGAATGTTATATTTCAGTGTATTATACATTGTGTTCTGCGATTCCTTAAACATTCGATCGGTGAGATATGTGAACTCTCCGATGTTGTTAAGCGTTCACGGGCGATAGTACCCACGGTAATAACAGCATGCGCAAGACAGGGCAAAACATTGGTGAAGAAGAATAAGAGGCAAAACCCAAAGTTCACTGAGAGAGATCGACTAAGATTAAAAAGGATTTTAGTTAGATAGCATAAAATTACAGTAAACAAAGGTGATAGCAAAGCTCAACCCTCACTTGAGTAACATTGCTTCGATCAAAACAGTACGGTGTGAGCTTCATAAATTTAATTTTCATGGAGGACTGCGATTGTGAACGGTAGCCGAAGCTAAGCTGTGAGAAATCGCGCAATGATCATAAAACCTGGACACTTGATGATTGGAAGAATATAGTATATTTCGATGGATCAGCGTTTACATTGTTACCTATTGACCGAGTTTATGTATAAAGAAGCTCAAAAGAAACCTACGATTCGAACTGCCTGTTTCCTACTGTCAAGCATGGTTATATTAAGTTATATTTGTTTTGTTGATAATTTAATTTTTTTGTATATATCACAGAATTATATTATTATTTGTGTATTTTTTGGGCTCGGCACCGACTTCAAAGTGATAAGTTGGTAGTAGTTTATAATGCGGATCATGTGTTAATATATTCCATTATGATTTGGGTAGAATTATCGTAGTATTTACATTAATGACCAGATTACTGGGAATGACTGTCTTGACACCCCCAAGATGATAATGCGCATAGGCATATAATGGGTATAGCACAGCCAAAAAAGTTCAGTTTTAATTTAATGGACATCATAATAAAATCAAACATCTTCCCTAGCCAATACATTGGTCAAACCTCAGTATAATTTACTTCAATAAAGATTTCTGTAGTAATGTATAGCAAGAAATATACCTAAAATAAAATATTATGTGACTGCCGTCTTTTGTAGCTGTTTATTGAACGTTTTATGACGTTCGCTAAAATTCAGGTGGATTACCTGCTTTCTTTCTTGTGTTCAAATTCAGCCGACGTGCCATTACTGTGTTTAAAAGCGTTGTATCTATTATCTTGAACACGGATACTTGCAGGTTGTTAATTGGAAATTGACGCGTGTGGGTACCGAAATGTCACAAAAAGTGTAACTGAAACTAATACGTGCCGAGAGGGAAAAGAAAGTTTTATTTATTTAACAATTACATTATTAAATGACACTTTCGTGTTACTTAATTATTTGCCGCTAAAATAGGTTAAAGAAATAAAACACTGAATTCGTACCTACTCTTAATAACTTAAACCTATTATACACCATGAAAATATCACTAACATAACAAGTTAATTAGAAATTTTAAGCGTAAATAATAGGCATCATTTAATGCTCTTAATAGGATAATATTTTAAGCGGACAATAGTTTTAATTATCCCTCAGTTAAATTGCTTAATAGTTTTAAGGAATAAAGATTAATTATTTAAAGCACTGCTATTTTACAGTGATATAATTATTTAGATTTATGATTGAAATTGTCTGAAAACAAGTTTTTTGGTACCAAACAATTTTCTTATAATTTAGTAAATTGTTATTATATATTTGGTTTTTCTTTCTTGTAATAACTAACTTTATTGCATTAACAGTAATAAATTGACTCGTTGTATTTAATGGAGTTGTGCTAAAGTGCACAGTAAATTTATAAAAATATATGGTAAGTTCATCATGATTAATAAAAAAGAGCAATATAAGTTTTAATGTGAATTGATTGAAATCCATCTTTTCCTTAATAGGTATAATATAAGCTAATAAAATATCACAAAAACATATGAAATGATTTATAATAATGTGGTATAGCGAGGTTCTAAAAATACATAAATTTTTAAATTGCAAGTATAATTACTAGATTCTAGTAGAAATTAAAACAGAAGAAAAAATTATATTAAGCCAAACCCCAATCAGAAGCTTTAGAAACATTGATCGTTTCCTAACCATAATTTGCACTTGTACGTCTGAACCTTTTGGACTATCTTGTAGTTCACAGCAAAAAAATCAGTTTCGTGTTACCAATGGGAAGAAATTTAAAGGATTTATTAAGACTAATAACCTAAATTTGTTCAGATTCAATTCGTCGGTGGTAACTGCACTATGTGACTGTGATTGAAATAATAATTTTAAAAACTATACTAGAGGACATAGAATTGAAGTGAGTAAGTATTCCAGACATACTAGCCAAGAAATATGGTAGTACAATGTAGAAAATTATATAAAAAGTACTAACATTATAATACTTCAAGCAAGCAACTTCAGTTCTTTTCAACCTTCCAATCAACCAATCTTCAAATGAAATCCTGACTTTCAAATTCTGCGGACTAAAATCTGCTTCTGAAACTGTACCATTTCTAAATTTCAATAATCTACTGGCTAGGAGTAGAATAGTTTCAGTGTTCAATTAAAATATTTCACACTCGGAGGTAATTTTGTGTAGTTTCAGTTTACTTTTGGTGACTATATACCTGGAGCCACGATGCTTCAACTCAAATTCCAATAGATGTCAAAGTCGTCCTGCCGGAACAATTATACAGATTGCACCTATTTTTATATGTCTGATACCTAATGAATTAACAATTGAACAAGTAATTCAGATAATAAATTTAGAATAATATGAATATTAAAGCAAACTATTTTAATTTTTGTAAATAGTTGATTTCAGAAATTAAGTTATGGAAATTGATATGAATAATCAATTTGTTGCAATACTTTTCTACAAAATATTTGTTCGCTTATTCTGTAACAACAGTTTAATTTCTGTAATAATTAGTATAACTACTTTTAAGTAAATTAGATTTTATATTACGATAGTCTTTACCGTGAATTTAATTAATTAACGCTGTTTGCTAAATAATGAACTAAATTTTATTTAATTGACTTTATAAAATTATATATTTTTAAGTGCTGACATTAACAAGCTTATTTCTCTCTATAAATATGAAACATTAAATGAATATTATTAATGCTTCTCTCGCTCTTATACATTTTAATATGGCACGGTGGAATTTATTATAAATAAACTCATTTTCAGCAGAGAATTTATTTATGGTGTAAGGGTTATATATTTAAAATTTATATTTCAATAGGGGCGGGTTAATATCGACAGCTGCGTGTCATGTTCTGGTAGAATCTCTTAACCTGACGATTATCATTCAGTCACTAATGTCATATCAATATGGCAAAATAGCACGTCCAAATAATAAAAGTTTATTATTAAAATTCCTGTTTAATATGTATATAACTTCAGTAGGTAAGAAGAAAACAGCGGTGATACGAGTGTCAATATATGTCTGTCTAAAGTTGTAAATTCCTTTTACAGTCAGACAATATTATCCTTGTCATTTTATACTATTTAAAAAAAGATGCTATTGGAGAAGTTCGAACATGTAACGGAATGAGCCTGTAAAAGTTGTCCGTTTGCCAAACGTCTGAAAATTCTTCAAAATAATACAATTATGGGTTATAAACCGAGAAACGTTGTTTTAACACTTTGTCTTAATAAATTTGAAATCGCCGTGGTTTTTTTAATTTTTATTTTATTTTTTTTTTGGCTTGCAGCTGCATGTATATTAGTACGGACACAGTCACTAACATATCTCAAGAAGTAAAAAATATAACCTTAAATTCGCCAAAAAAAAAACGCGTTTATGCGAAACAGGTGACGAATCAAGCACAAACTTGGTGTTTCAGAGATCAAATATACGAAATGTATAAAACCCACGAAGGGGTTTAATGGAACTTCCAGAGATTGTTTTAAAAGAATACAATTTTTAAAAACATATAACAAAATTAAGGAAGAATTATATCAATTTATATATTTGAAAGAGACATGAATATTTAAGAATGGTACATTGGGTTGCTCATGGTAAAATGATAATAATGTAGTGTAAAGACAACAAACGTTCATGGAAAAAGTTAAATGTTGGAATAACTTTCAATTAGGTTTTGTTAGTCATAATATAATGCATCAATGCATTATGCAAAGTCTGGATTTATGGAAAGAGGCATTGTCGAATATAACACCTTCATTTGTATGAGCTCGATCAAACACATTGAAGAAGAAATTGACAAATGGTAGAATTTTGATCAAATTTTTAATAGATTGGAAATAAACAGCTTCGTTATTAACTTTACTAGGCAAGTGACTGTGATTTCTGAAAGTGACTATGATTGAATACAATTTTATGAATGTTGGTTTTTGATTCAATGCTGACTATTACCAAGACAGGATGATGAAAGAAGAAAACACTGAAGGTCAATATGAAATTAATATATTTTAATTGAAGGGAATTGTATTATAGTGTGAAATCTTTATGAGCATGTGTGTTATTCTTCAGAATATACATGAACGTTTGGTCAACATATATAAGTAGAGAAATAGCACTAACTGTTTTGCAGATATGGCAAATGCATGAAGCGGAATGCAGTGATTAAATGTAGTTTTATCCAGAAATATGTATACAGAAAAACTAAAGGTAACAGGACAAACTAGAGAGAAATATAGTAACATCATAAAGACTTTACAAGGATACATTGCATCGAAAGAAACAAGAACTAACCGTGAAGCATAAATATGCTCTCTAGTGAAAGTAAAGTACATTACTCAGATATACAATTGTTAATTAAGGCCTTCGGGGGATACCACTACATACAAAAACGCATCTAGAACCCTACCGATACTAGTGTGGAAAAAAGCTTAATGTATATGTGATAAAACAACTCTAAATTATAAATTATTGTGGCTGTAAAATTAATTGTAGTTTCAAATTCTTCTATAATAAATGTATTTGATGTACTATAATGTTAAAATAAATTATATTTAATAGAATATTTGTTCAAATATTTTGTTTATATTAAAATTTTGTTATATGTCATATCCTAGATGTACTTAAACTCAGAATAGCTGCGGCAACATTGCGACGTTATATGTATATATATATATATATATATATATATATATATATATATATATGCAAACTACCGATAACTCTAAAGTGAACAAAACCATGGTGCCATCGTGACAAGCTCTGGAGTATATTTGAATGATTGTATATTTGCCGCACATATTTCAATCCTGTTATTTTCTGATATTTTGATTTAAGTACTTTTAATATACTAAATGAAATATTTCTGTAAATAATGTTTCAAATATATAATGCAATCTTTATGTTTAATATTTCACTACATATAATAACAGTTTTCCTTTTATTATTATTGTGTTATTCAGGGTATACCTTAAGCATGAATAATTTTATTGATCCGAAAATATGCAAGTATCTTATATTTAAAAATATAATACATTAATTTTTATATACAAACAGATAAATATAAAACCTTTATGTTGTCCTTACAAATAATCACATTTTAGTTATCAAATCGTTATTTATTAAATTAAATCTTACCTCAATTTCATATTCAGAACAGCATTAAAAATAAAACATTAGAATAACAATGATGTTCTGAGGTATATCTTAATAAATAATAGGCTCTTGCCAAAATTAAATTGTAGGGGCCAATTTTATTTAACCAAATGACATTTAGAAAGGACAACTGAGATAGGAGCTGTTAAATAATGAAATTCGCGGCAAACCATTTGACGGGAGAAGTCCAAGGAAATTAATTAATATTTTGCTGCAATTATTTTAATCCAGAAATATAGCACATTATTAATATTGGAGCTATTCAATTAAAGCATTATAATAAGTTCAAATTGACATCCCTGAATATTTTTATAAAATAGGAGAAGCTATACACTGAACAATACAATCGTATATCGTGTTCACTATCGGTATTGGTAATTCACTTGTTAGCCAAGGGGATTAAGGCAACTTCTTACTTGCTGAGTGCAAACTTGAGAATCGGTCTCACCTTGTTAGATGTATCTATTCACCATCCCGCCATCGGACAACGGAGTGTTGCTCGTATTCTAGACTTTTTCATTCTGCAGAGTATCAATCATCTAACTGATCGCCCGAATATATTACCTATCAGGGACTGCAGCACAATCGAAGTCCCTCATTTTAAATCTAGAAGGAAAATCGACGGGAACAAATATCTAGAAGTTCTCCTGGAATCCGGATCAATCCCAAAGATCGATCGGCCTGATAAACTATATCCAGTTTGCCTATCAAAATTCAACGTCTATCAACTATCAAGTTCCATCTGAACCTAATCCTGAGAAAGAACCAGTGCCGAAAAATATCAAATTTCTCGTATCTTCCAAGAATCGTCTTCTTTGAAGAGCACCAATCACTTTCGGTTCTGCAAACAAAACGGAGGCAAATGGGGCGTGTTGGGAGATGAAGGATGCCGTCAAAACCTAGCGAGATGGATTCCATTTTTCCCATTTCTCGCGGACCAAAGGTTGGGTGGTTTTCTATCCCTCTGGCGTATCTAAAGCTATGTCGTGGGAAAGACTCAAAATGTCATCACGTGAATTCAGCGGAAACACAGACTTTCGCAGTCAGAGACCACGAAAATCTCGAGCTTCTCGCCAAAACCTACGAGGCCCAGATGGAGTGCCTCTACCCAGCCACAAACGTCAACATTTTAGAAAATCATGAAATTATCAGGAAGGCAATCTCCGTTCGCTCCCAAATACCTCCCACCTATTTAATAGGTCACCTAGTTTCTCCGAAGTCCTTGTCCAAAATGATCAGCAAGATTCCTAGTAAGAAGGCGCCGGGACTCGACAATATTTCGATACCCCAGCATAAGAAGCTCCCACACAAGCAGCTCACTGAACTATCGAACATAGTGAATTCTATTCTGAGGCTGTAACATTTCCGTTCGTCATGGAAACATGCGTTTATCTCAGTAATTCCCAATAAAGGAGTCAAGTCTTCTCCTTCGAAATATCGACCCATTAATAATTTACTGAGAGAGCAATTATTTACGCCCTCAACGACTTCACGAAACCTAAAAACTTAATCTTAGATGAGCAGTTCGGGTTTCGCCAAACAATCAGCCGTTCATCAGGTCCATCATCTGGCCGCAAAAGTTTGTAGCGGTCCTTTTGGAATTAACCAAAGCGTTTAACAAGGTTTGGCATGAAGGCTTAGTGGCAAAATGCGTCCGGTTAGGTTTACCCGAAGATCTAACTGCTCTTATCAAGCCTTTTTTGTCGGGACGATCGTTCCAGGTAAAAATTAGGATTACTCTTTCCAGCTGGACGTCTATTGATTCAGGAGCCCCACAAAGTTCCCCCCTAACACCCGCGCTTTTAATATTTTTCTTTCATATATTCCTAGAAGACTCCAAGTCGAAGCAGCTTCTTCGAGAGTAGCAGTGCGTATCCAGGATATACTTCAAAAGCAGCTCAATGAGACGGTCCAGTGTTTGCATTTCTGGGGTTTGCAAGTCTCGGAAAACCCAGGTCATCTTTTCCCATAAGAGGCGTTTTGCACCTTTTGTTTCGCGCCTTAAAATCGAGAACGCTCTCACTCCATGGTCGGATCAAGCCACCTATCCTGGTCTTCTTTTCGACCGGAAGTTTAGGTGGGATCTTCAGGTTCAAAGACTCTTCAAAAAGGTCAAGTCTCATCGATTTGCTGTTCTTTCTGTCTAGGTATTCGTAACAAGATTCTCCTCCCAGTTCCATCAGGCCAAAAAAAGTTCACATCCATTCACGTCATAATTAAATTTAGATTATTATTCACGCCAAGTTATTATGTAAGCAAGATCGATCCCTATTATCGAAGAGAGTTCGGGTATTTCAATGTAACTGTAAAAATAATTATAATATATTTAGCTAAGATACAGTTATATTTATTTGAAGGATAATAGTGAATACTCAAGGAACTATTTGATATCAGTTTCTTGAATCACTGATATCCTTCAGGACGATTTGTTAATTAACCCATTGAATCAGTGTTTAAAAATTTTATTATTATTTTATAAATTACACGAAGTAATTCAACTACTCCGTCAAGCTAGATAGAATCTAGATAGAATCGGCAGAGAAAAGGTATGTAGATCGACGTCGAACTGATCAGTTGGTAGTAGTTAAAATAATATTGTAACTAGATAAATAGGCGTTGGTAGGTATTAAGCTAAATTATGCGCATATCGTTAAATATAAAATACGTGTAGTAGCTAGGTTAAATAAGGTTTTTGTTTATTTCTATTTAGTCATTACAAGGATTATTATTTACATATTCGCTCCCCCCTCTCCCCTTCTCTCATGATATCTTGATTTGGTTCCAATGGGACTACCTTTGACGTGCACTCTTTCAAATAAAAAAATAATTAGAAAATAGGTCCATAACTGACGGAGAAATCGCCGAACGTACATCAATATAATTATTAGTACATAATATATTATATATATAGCCGAACATAGAACGTCCTCCTTTTGTAAAGTCGGTTGAGAGTACTATCACCCATGTATTAGATACGAAATAGAGGATACATTTAAGTACCTTATTTGGAATATAAAATAAGAATTACAGTATTTTTACTAGTTTTATTTAAAATACAAATTACAAAATACAGTCAGGTGTTAGGTTATGTAAATAAAATAGAACTAATTCAGCCCAGCTTACTATTTAGTAAAAAAGAATTTCCTCTCATGCACACTAGATTTTTAAATGTACTATCAGACAAAACACTTCTTGTTGGGGAGCTGATAAGCGGAAACTTGTATTATATTGTATGACAGATTTTTTATATTTGGATAGCGTTTAGGGATGGTAAGATTTTTGCTTGTATTAACTAGGAACTTAATCAACCCCATTTGTAATGTGTGTGCTTGACAACTGTAAAAGCGATACAATTACCATCTTCTTTACTAGTACGGCTACTTCTGTTACTCCTAGGCATTATTTCATATTTTTTGTAATTTGCCTATAAGACATGAATTGCAAGATTTTAAATTATCTGCCTCTCATGCGTGTTGGTAGCCAACTTAATTTTCAACTGGAGTGGTATCATGACGACAATATGACTCCATTTATTCCAGTTCATCTAAAAATTAAATTATATTTTAAAGATGATAATTTAAAATATTTGCCTACTTTAAGACGTTTTTTGCCAAACGCACCCATTAATATTTTGAAGCCATAAGTATGTGAAATACTAATAACAACATTCTTCAGCGTTAGGAAATTGAAATACCAATTACAAATTATATCTAGGAAGAAGCAATTTAATCACAAATACCAAATAAGTATTTCTATTCCCTTTATGTATTTTAATTAAAAGTCATTCAAATGCTGCCTAAGCCTGACTATTACCCTTACCCTAGAAAGTTTCACTCGGTAGTATCGTTATAACTTGTAGTTTTATAAACGGCACTAGTCGTAAAGCCTTGCATGAATTTTACATCTAAATTAGTTGCATAAGTTTATCGATATAAATTATAGTTGCAAATTATAGTGCTTAAAGTAAACGTACTCTTACTAAACATGTTCATTGACTTTTTTCATGCATCTATTAATATAATAATAAACCACGACGTCATTAGCGTTTTAATCGAATTTATTTGATCGACAGACTTTCACAATGTTTGATATAGATTCTATTATATGCACTAATGTCGAGGAAAGTTAAATCAAACAACGAATTTCAATATCCCGAAAAAGAACAACGTCGACAAATTGTTATGTGTATGTGTTTCGGTAGTTATAAAACTTTCAGCGACAGTTTATACAGGAAAGTTATTTTTTGTTAGGCTTGTGCTTTGTTTCGGTAAACAATAGATTCGGAAATACCGGACGATATTGATTTTCGCTCCAAAACTTGATTAACTCTATATAATAAATAAATAAATAAACAATATATAGCCAATATTTTATAGCCAACAGAAATTAAACTAATATAACAAAATGTTAAAAAATGTGTATATAAGTTTTGATATGTGGCAGGATTTTACTTTAACAACTATTTTATTTTATGGAAAGAGTGGCAACTTGTTGAAGGGCGATAAAAACAACATTGGGAGTTTAAATATATTTCAGCCCTGTCTCTAGATGGCTCACTCATTACACTATTTGAGCCAAGTCATCATCTTCTGACTACAGATCTATCAGCCTATTAAGTTCCATTTCCAGTCTTGCTGAAAGATTTTACGAAGGTAAACAATATTATTCCAGGTCAGCAATACGGGTTGCGCGACGAACATTCAGCCGTTCGTTAAACTTATCGGATGGCCGCAAAAATCAACCATTCTTTTAACCGACGTGAAAGACTTGGAGAGAGGTTTGACACGAAGCCTTAGTGGCGAAATGCATTCTGTTAGGTCTATCCGATATCTAACCGCTTTTATCAAATAATTTTTCTCGGGACGATCGTTCCAAGTGAAGGTCAAACACATTCTCTCCAGCTAAAAACCATGGTCGCAGGATTTCAACAAGGTTCCCCAAAGTACCTGCTGTATTGAATCTTTTCCTTTCAGATATCTCTAGGAGATCACAAAGTGCGGCAGCTTCAGTGGTTACATTTCTGGGGGTAGTAAGTCAACCCACAGAAAACCCAGGCAATCTTCTTCCATAAGAAGCGTTTTGCATAGAGCATTTCGCGTCTTAAAATCGAGAACGCCCAAGTTCTATGGTCAGAAGAAACCACCTCTCTCGGTCTACTTTTCAACCAGAAGTTTGGGTAGAATTCCCCGATTCAAAAGTCCCTCCAGGAAGATCAAGGTATTGTCAGTCTGCTATTTCCACTCATTAATCGGGTTAGTAGGCTTATTCTTTCAATAAAATATTTCCTGTACAAAAAGCGGGTTTGACCAGTCGTTTTATACGGCTCATTGTCTATCTCAAATACGTCTCACTTGTTTAGGTGGAACGTCTTCGAAAGGAACAAAATTGCCAGAAGAATAATTAATTAATAATAATTAGCCCCTAATTGGCTAGGAATAATCAAATTCATAGAGAAACCGATGTGTTCCAAGTTCATGATTTTATATCCGAGCTCTACTCGAGATATTCCTCTATTCTTCATCTCTCGGATAATGTATTACCGAGTTGGCCGATACTTTAGGCCACTAACTCATCCGGTCCTTCGTAGCCTTATTTGATCGCAGCCAACACTACCTCGTCGCGGTCTTACTCGGGTTTCGACCTTTCCTGTTGAACGACTAACTCAAGTATCGCGAACTGCATGGTGTAATAACAACCTCATGTCCTTGCCTGGCACTCCTGCTTCTTAACGGTGTTACCTGTTACGCGTACCCTCCTTATCAACAGTAAGAAGTATCATTTAGGATCATGGGGCAACTTATAGATTGGGTTTAGTGGGAAGCCCAGAGGCAGCCTCCACATAACTAGCCCAACTCGCTTATTCCTGCGGATACCTGCGATGAGGTATCTGTGGCAGGATTCCCCTTCTCGGTTTCAGGCCAAAAAAAACCATTTAATATTAACATAAACAGATAGCCTTTCGAATACACAGTCCGTAATATCTAGTAGTGTATCAGTCGAGCGTTAAAACATTTATAGTATCAACTTCAAAGATATATTGTTTTTTTTGAATTTAATATTTGTAACGATCTTTTAGGCTAGACTAGAACAAAGTAATTTTATTTAGGCTAACCTTAGCATGTATACATCTTTTTCGATATTTTTTTTCACAGAAAATTTAGCTAACAAAAATAAATCTATTTAGGTTGACAAAGAAGTATATAAATTATAAGATACATACGCTTTGATATAAGCGTAGGACTTCCATATTGGTTTATTTCCGTGCCAAAAAAAGACAGAAACTATGATGTGGTAATTTTACATTTTACTAAGTTGATATATTCTCATACTACATATTGTTATTATTATATGCTGGTACTTAAATTGTGCTATTCGGTAATAAAAATACTATTTACTGGTTAATATATTCATATATTCTTTGATCAATAAAATATTCTTGAAGTTTACTTGTACTATACAATACATTTTGATAGTTTTCATAATCCTAATTGAAAGCGATTTTATTTATTTTTCAAACCAATGATCATTTAGCGATTTCTTCATTCAACTTAAGGCTTAAAGGTGCCACTCATTTATTACGTAAGGTGATTTTTGCTGGTTTTATACAATTTATTACCAGTTTTGTAGTTGTATACCAATGTTGGTCATATACTAGATTTATCAATTTGCAACGTCTTCATTCCCTCTCGTTTGGATTTAAATATTCTGTTACTATTGATTCGTTATCTAAAATAATCGAGCTTCAAATATCTGACAAAATTTTAGCTGCCTGAGAAAAGCTTTTCAGCTTTATATTAGAATTGGTAGTTTTTTCTTTTGCGTTGAGTTAGTTCAGGAGTACTTTTAGTTTTCAGGTTATTGTGAATTTTCACGGATACTTAAACTGGAGATACTGGCTGTATTATACGTATTAAAAAATATCTGTACATCATTTGATTGAAATTTGATAGATAGATCATAGAGATAGATGAGATATAGATATTGTACGAATAATGCAGCTTTTGCATCGTTACGTTTAGTTCGTTTATTTCGTCCATTCTTAATAACCTTTATCTGCATTTAGGATTAGTTCCTTAATATATTTTTAAAAACAATTTTATTTATAGTCATTAATATTTTTATTCGACCAAACATAATTAACTATTTTATTTGGTTTTATTTTCAGCGTTTCTGGCCCTCTGCCATATTCTCTCCTCTGATGATCTAATTTCTCACTTTTCTACTGCAGTAAATACTTTTGCTACTTTTGAATCTGATCAAGTAGATATTGTGTTTGTTGCTCAAGATCGTGAGGATAGCTCTGAGTCTTATATTTGAACTGATTTATTTGTCCATTGTTAATCTGAATTGGGACAGTGACGATATATTAATTTTGTTAAAATTTATAAGTTAGTTCAATTATAAATTCTCGAATATTTATCTATATATTTCAAGTAGTTTCTGGTTAGTTAGTAGACCCTCCATCTTTTCATATATTGTTACCAACATTTACTTTTTATAATTATTCTATTCCATGTTGCACTATCGACATTGTTCTCTCTAAATTTTTGGTGGACTCCTTTCATTAATATGTTTGTCCGTTCAGACGATTTTTTCAAGCATTCTTCATGTTGTTATCCTTCTATAGACATAATTAGGTAATGATATTATCGTTATTGTATCGACTGTTAACAAATTTCCATGGTTAGATGGACAAAATAAAATTAAATCCTGTCACATATATACAATATTTATTTATAAACAAAGTGTTGAGCCATGGAAATCTAATCTTCATTCTCTGCTTTAAAACACCATATAGCGGTTCAATTATGTTGAGATATGGTGATTGTGTTTGCTATACAATATGTTATATGATATTATGATGCTTCTGAAACTAAGGCTGATTCTTTTCGGCTGTGTGTATGGGCGCATCATCTTGGAGAATAGTAGTGTTATGCTCATCAGTATAATCATCACTGAGGATGAGGATCACCAAGGTATTTATTTAAAGTAATACGCACAGTGATGTGAATGAGAGGACCAGCTGAATATCACGATATTCCTATCCAAATCATAAAGAAACCTTGTCCATGCTTAGTAGGAACTAGGATGTCCGGATCTTAGGCTTCTCTTAGGATCGTCCATATACTAGTTCTACCTGGTAGTTTGTAGGAAATAATATAAATAACGATTCATCGGACCATGCTACATTTTGTTATTCATCGTTGTATTTTATTTTTGTTCTTTTGTATATTGGTTTGTAGCTTTTTGTACAAATGTTAATAAAACTATATTATCGAAGTATATTGAGTATATACTTATTTACTCCGATTACTATTTATTGTTTTATTAAAAATTATTTCTTACCATTAGTTATTATTTTTGTTATGAAGTAAGGTTAATAAACTTAGTTTAGTCAATAAGTTTCTAATATATTCCCGCTAGCGTAATTTACATAAGAAACTATTTTTATAAAACTAAATTTTGCTCTAATATAGC
The DNA here is from genome assembly GCF_030347505.1 of Rhynchophorus ferrugineus. Classification (NCBI taxonomy): domain Eukaryota; kingdom Metazoa; phylum Arthropoda; class Insecta; order Coleoptera; family Curculionidae; genus Rhynchophorus; species Rhynchophorus ferrugineus. Next base: position 53,936,677 of record NW_027472580.1, read on the forward strand.
AAGCAAACAATTCTTGAAGTTCTGTTTGATAACACGGGTACACGTCCATTTAGATTAAACCCAAAATTCCACACATATGTTTAATAGATGCCTATTTAAGAACTACGAAACTTGAAGGGTCAGATAATTCGCTGCTCCGCTGATGTTAAATATCTCGCCAGTTCCCAAATGTTCCCAAACATTCCCATTGGACCATTCAGCTTTCTGTCCCTGTCGCATTTGTTAACACAATAAGAGATGACATTATCTGAATTAGTTTTATTCCACAAACTAATATCGAAACACTAGTAACAACTACAGTCCATGAACTGAGTATCATATATCCATCGTCCCTTTTATTAATATCTTGTTCACGAGGCATATATAGGCAGTTAGTAATGTATGAAGTAGTTTGTTGTATATTGAAGTACTAATGGTGAACTAATATCTATCATAAATATAAATATAAGATTTTAAGTTAATATAACTACTTGTGCAGATTTAGATTTTTGTAACTGTAATCAATCCCTATAATTATATATAGCTTTCTATTATTTAATTTACTTTAATTGTCACACTCTGTGAAATTTGTGTGATTGCTTGTTTCTTGATTCACTTGTGGGGTTCCTTTTACTCTGGTTATTTTTCCAATTGCCACCTTTTTATTTCTTACATGATGAGTTTTAAAAGCTCAATTGCTCAGCTCAGCGAAATTGCTTATATAGACGCAAATTTAAAAATTAGTATGGAATATTATAAATGCTGCTGGAGCAAAAATTCCGTACTACACGCCTTCACGGGAAATGACTAAAAACTTGATTTAAAATGGTAAAAGGATAAAACATTAAAAATATGTTTTACTACATATTATGATTGATTGAAATATTAATATTAGGCACTTGCATTTATTCTCACCAATTTTATTTTAAATCGTATTCCTATATTTCTGGAATATTATTGACTTGACACCGCTATAGCTCTTGGTTCATTTTCGAACTTCTTTAATATCTTGCAATAGTGTGCCGAAGATTCGAATGCCAATGAGACGGAAGAAAATGGGTTTTTGCTGTATTCACTGAATATTCACTGCTGTTTACTACTGAACGACCATACATACACAAAATACAAAGAAAAATATTAATAAATTCAAGCTTTTAACAAGTGTAAATCAGATCCCATCATGGTTAGGTGATGAGAAGCCGATACCAAATATATAATTTCTTAGACATCAAATAGTTCGATGGGCTACTTCATCAGGTTAAGGGTCACTGATAAATATTTGATTGAAGAATGTGGTTTTATCAAGTTTCTATAACCTGGTGCTGTTTTTAATTTTTTTGTTGTTCCTATAGCCTGCAAATAGAAATTTTAAACATTTCGGATATTATTTACGTATAAATTATATATGAACTAAAATGTCGTCACTGAAGTTATATAAAGTAAAAGAAACTAAGCGGAGATCTAGATAAAGAATGTATAGCTGAACTTAACATGTTAAAAGCAAAAAAAACACAGATTTTGTAAAGTAGAAATTTGTTTCTAAGACTTTTATTTGTTTCATGAGATGTCTATAGTCGTTTCGCGTCATCACTGCTGTCAATTTTATATGAGAAAGAGATTTATTAAGGTTTTCCTAATGCAGACTTCAAATGACTCTGATGACGTATATTGTTTTTAAGGTGTGGAATTTAAGGTGTGTACAATAGTGTATGTCTGTATATGTACACATAAATAAATATGCAAGAATAAGTGCTCCTAGAGATTATGCTTGATACCTCAATTATATTAGTTACATGAAGTCTTTAAAACAATTTAACTAAAACATTAGCATAGTTAAATGAATGCTTATTAAAACCTAGTTTGTCACAGTACACTTATATTTACGCATTGGACAAATTATAACGCTCAAGTAGGGTATTATAATATAATTAGAATATGACACAAATAGTATTGGTGAACTCTGATATTTTAATGAATAATTAATAATTGGATTGATTAACTTTTAGCCTTTACATTCACATAAAACAAAAACAACTTTACTAAAAATAATGTGCTCGAAACCTATTTTTGTTTTGGTGTGAGCATACATACTTTATACATATTTAATATCGCATTTGTTCATGTATTATTAGTCCAATCGAACCAGATTTAATCGAAAAAATCTTTTGAATAATTTAAAAGCACGAAAGTTGATTTTATCACTGTGTTTTTTGATTTTACCTTTTTAATAGGCTCGGATTTTTTTTTGTATGTATCTGTAATATGCGCTAGGTTCAGTCACATATTAATTAAAATTAGTATTTGATAATCTTTGAAGCCTATTTTGTCATTCTTAAGTCGATCTGTGGCCAAAGTGTTCAACATAGCTCCAAGTCATATACGCTAAATTTATTAATTTCAAATTCGTTTATAGTCAAAGACTCGACATTTTTGGCATTTCAATCTGCTAAAAATGTTATTTAATTAATTATCAAGCTGTCTGAAAACGAAGTGAGAACTTGCCATGGGTTTTTATTATGTTCGAAATATTTTGGTCCTTCAGATGATTTTTTCTGATTGATAATAAAGTCACTACTTTTAAATGAATAAAATGAAATAAAAAGCCGACAGTTGGAATATGATGGTGCTGCATTACCAAAAGTTTTCATAAAAGTGTGTGTATATATTACATACAAGAAGTGGTTAAAAATTGACTGCTTTTTACTATCAACTCTTTATTTTACCCTTTTTACTTACTGTTATTTTATCTATTGAAGTACAACTTTCAGTCGTGCCTAGTTCAGTCTATGGTTTTATATAGTACTATATTCATTAGCGACTTATTTAATTACTTTAATGACTGAAACATTAGTTCCTAGTTTATACAAATTTTGATTGAAAAAGTGTACTTTTGACTATACGTATTTATGTTATTGACGATTGTTAGGAAATGCTCTTCTTGACTCCGATTTTCGATTCTCCAAGACACTCCATGCTTGTTCAAACCTTTCCAGCGATATAATTTCTTTCATTGATATTTTAACAAATAACATTTTAAAAATATGGGGTGTGTTATTTGATAAAGATTGATTAAAAACTACGACAAAAATATTTGGGGGACATTATTCCATACCTCTTTATAATTAAATAACGGTAAGGAGGCGGAGAATAATCGTAAACACATATTGCAATTAAATAGAAATAAATAATTTATTTTGTGCCATTCTTACTTTCTAAATATTAAAATGCGATAGCATTTAAAATAATTTAAAATAACTTGATCACTACGGCACCGAGATCCAAGCAATTATCTCCGTCCTTTTCTCTTTCTAAATTAATATGGGAAAAAATTCATATATCTGTCATGCATCCATCCAGTCTTGCATTTGATTGTTATAGTAATTACTATTTTCAATCTACTACTTTTTTGATTATCTACTATTTTTCTGCGAATATCGACTATATTCAATCGATAGTTCCCAACGCTAACTTCATTATTTTTTCTATGCATAATATTACCTTCCTATGTACGGCGGAAGAAGATACTCGAGAACCTATTTTGACAACTAGACCCTCTTTATGAAGCCCTGCCAAAGATTGATGATAAATGCACATATTTTTTAAATGAAGCTATAAATTTACAAAAATATATGCTAATTATATATTTTCGAAATTTTGTAAAGATATAGTCCAGAATACATATCCCTCCTAGCGCGACAAAATAATTATTTCAGTAGAAGAAGAATAGATCATGAAATAAATTCCCTCCTGAATATCCGTTACGATCAAAGGTTTCAATAAAACCTAATTTCATCTTTAAACAGAAAATATATACCTTGAGAAACTATAAATCGGCTTTAAGCTGTCGGAAATTCACGTTATAGAATCCATGCCCATATTTTATCCCTTTCGGTAAAAAAACTCATAGGCAAATATAAAACATTCCGCATACGGTATATATTTTAACTTTTAACTTTATATTTATTTTCAAAAACAAACATTTCCTTCATCAATCACTAAGATGTCTGAAAGTTCAGTGAATTGTTGACTGAGTGTTTGTGAGTGTTGTTGTGACGGAGTAGCATTAGTATAAGTTTTCTATAAATGTATGCCTATACATGCAACTATATACATATACATGATATCATGAAATTGTTGAAAAAATGCTATTTGGTATATGGTCGAATGAGAAAAACAAGTAATTAGTATTTTCAATATTTTAGTAAAATGAGCAAAGTGAGAAAACTTGAAGCACGAACGAGAGAAAGAGTCTCGCATGAAGAAGTCCCCCTTCTTAACACTTAAGTCTATTTCTGCTGGAGTTCCACAGGTTAGTATCTTGGAACCATTCCTACATCTGCTCTATATTACTGATATCGCAACAATAAAAGATACAGTAGTTGGAACATTTACCGAGGACACTATTATCATAGCAAAAGTTGTATCTCCATCTAAGGCTGTAGAAAAAGTACAAGTAGCAGTCAACAAGATCTACAAATGGACTAGAGACTGGAAAATACAGCTTAATAGATCGAAATCTGTCTATGTTAATTTCGCGTTGCGGCGAAATTACAAGAACCTAATTATATCACTTGACGGATGCCCGATTCCTCAAGCAGAATCAGCTAAATACTTCGGAATATATCTCGATGGTAGGTTAAATTGTCATCATGTTAGACAAAAAATCTAGCAAAAAGTTAAGAAACTGTAATGGTTAAAAAGCCAATTTGGGGTGTTACCTATAGGGTGCAAATATGGGGTTGCACTAAAACATCAAACCAACTAGTAATCCAACCAAAACAAAGTTCTACGATTAATTGCCAATGCTTATCGCTACGCAACCAACGAGGAGCTGCACGATGACCTCGGCATAAAATGGATACACAAAGTGAAACTAGGTTGCTGAATGACAGCAATGTGGAAGCAATGTAGCTATTGGGCAATACACAAGGAATCAGAACATTGAAGCGTACGAAACCACACGAATTTATTTAGTGTATAAGTGTATTCTAAACCTTAGCTTAAGTAGATTAGTTTTAATTTAATTTTGGAAATGCATACTGATGTATAAATTCATTCGTAAATTAAGATTGTACTAAGCATATCTAATGTAAGATGTAATAATTTTAAAATATTGTTTAGTACCTATTTCAATACAGATTCTGTGTGTAATATTATCTCTTTATATATAGTCGGAGAATAAATTTAAGGGTGGAGATTGTGATGGTCAGAGTATGCTTGTCGAAAAGTGAGTGATTTATTTATAACATTCGTATAGATGATATAGTACTATAATTATCCCAAAATATATATAGGTTAAAATCATGCTTTTCATGACTAATCAGTAGTGAATGTTGATTCGTGAAGAATGACATGAGATTTTTAATAGCTTATGTTTTGAGAATTACATAGTATTTCTACAAACCGGTTAAGGGACTGATGATGATGATAACTGTACATGTTTTCTTTTATGTGGAGTATTAAATTTATAAAAATGTATGTGATAATTATGTTTCTTTAATTTTTGTTATTGAACTAAATACGTATTCCTCCTGCTATGAGGAAATAAATATTTCAGTGGAAAAAGAACAGATCGTGAAATGTATTTACGTTATCGTTACTTCTAAATTTAATATCCTCTACGATCAAAGCATTCAGTAAAACCTAATTTCATCTTTAAATAGAAAATATATATCTTAAAGTACGCTGTAAACTTGAGAAAACTATAAATCCGTTTTAAGTGGTCGGAAAATCATGTGATAGGATCCGCGCTTCTACCCATATCTTATCCTTGCCTTTTGGTAGTTGAAAACCGATACCGCTCATAGGCAAATATAAAATATTCCACATACGGCATATATTTTAACTTTGAACCTTATATCTCATATTATAAATAGGGATGTAGATCTATTTTCAACAAGGAACATGTGCGGCAAATAAAAAAGCAGAACTTCTGTTTGGTAAGTTCAGATTTAAATCCTTTCGTATCAAGCAAAAGCTTTACACCATAAAATACGAGCTCGGAGGGATGGAAACGGAATTTAAATAGATCGTCGTTATGGAAGGGTGGGCATAAACTGTAACAATAAAAAGTCATTTATAATTATCTCGAGCGTTCATTTCTGTCAGTAATTAATTAAAAAATCATTTATAAATTATTAATTTTGTTAAGGCATTTGTTATAATTGATAGAGATTAATTAAACTGTGATTTAAAAGACATAGTTGAAGGACCTTAAATCTCATTTTCTACGATTGCTGTTCTAATTAACAATTTTTTTTAACAAAATATATTTTAATTAACAGAACTAACCTAGAACTTATCAATAAACTGGGAGGATCTATTAAATCTGATTTTATATCTATATGTTATATTTAGCACTATAGTTAGTTAATTAGCATTTTGTTGTGTTTTTCTATTAAATACCTTTCACTATGCAATTACAGAAGTTTCCTGGGTTCGTACTGGCTTTCAGTATTGTTCCTTATATGAAGTAGGAGTGGAGTGTAATTTCCCTTATGTTTTATATATCCTGATGTCTTCTATTGATGTATTGTTGCATCAGTTCTAGTAACTAGCTTCATCTACGATACTTACTAAGACTATATTTTGACACTTCCTATTGCGTCGGTTCATATAACTTTTAATACTTGTAGCATTATTTACGGTTATTGGTTTAAAAAACAGATTCTTTATTGTTGAGTTTCATTGAATTTCATTTCTTTATTAAATTTAATTTTGATTCTTGATTTGACTGAATTGTTTTAATATTACAAATATTATGAATTAATAATTTAGTTTAATAAACCCCAGTAGCGGTAGGATTCCTGAGTGGTAATAAGGCTGTTCTGTTTTGGATTAACTTATTTTACTGGAATCATTATTTATCAAGAAGATAGGTTGACGCTGGGTAGGCAATTGTTTTTCAGGATTTGAAAGAACTTCAGCCATAAACTATTACAGTTGGTGGATTCTTGGCACTAGCGTCACAGTATAAAAGACGAACTGAGAATTTGCTTTTAACTAATTATAGAATTTTGGATAGAAACTTGCAGTTTAGGATGACGTGTGACAACTAACTAATATTGAATTGCAATTATATCAGTTTCTCAGTCATAGACTATTGGAATTTGGAGTCACCAAAACTTGGAAAAAAGTTCCAGACATAATATTCTATGGCAATTTGAGAAAAAACAATGCCATTCAGAATGTTATTAAAGGCTAACACGAAGGTTTAGATGATACTTACAAATAATTTTACTACAGCCATCGTATAAGCTGTTCAGGCGGAACAACGTTCACGTACATTCCTTTGGGATGGACTTATTATATCACGCCACTGATATGGCCCTGGTTGAGAATATGCTATGTATGTATTCGATTGAATGGTGTAATGTGTGAGACGACAACGCACAGTGGTTTAATTCATATTAAAAGAGTTTTAAAGTTTAAATAAAAAATGTTGTAGTCTTTAGATCCTTAACAATTTTCAACTTATATACTTTAGGTGCTATATTTATTTAAATTCGTTTGCTCGGTATCTTGGCAAATATTTTCCTGTTTAGATTTGAAGTGAAAGAACCAGTACACAGTTCCCCTTAGTTCTCAAATGTTTTGATGAAATTTTTGACTAAAAAGAAATCGAATAGGTATAAAGTTTTATTTTGATCTGAAGTAAGCTTTCCAACTGTACTTAAGATCCAAAGCAAGATCTGTTGGGGGAAGGGGGGTAAATTACTAACAAAACAAATCTAAATTAATATAATATTTTAGATTCAGTACCGACCTCAAAGTAGTCAGTTGGTATTAGTAAAAATAATATTGTAAATAGATAAATATGTTTAGGTAGGTATTAAGCTAAATTGTGTGTATATAGTAGAATATAAAATAAAAATAGTAGATATGTTAAATAAGGTTTTTATTTATTTTTATTTACTCATTACAAAAATTGACACTTTAGGGTAAATTGATATGGCTCGGTGAATGGAGGTAAAACGAAATGAAACAGTGGTCTTTACATTATGTGACCGTTATTTATTGGCTATATAAAAAATGTAAAAAATACAAATGATAAAACGGATGGCAACGGTGTTACCTGGTGACGAGGCTTGGGCAGTCGATGGTGGCACGTCTAAACCAAACGATGGTCGAGTACTGAATGAATGGAAATACCCTTCAATAACATCCCAGATAAACGTCTCGGGGTTGCCGTTCGGGTTCTATCGTTATCGGGTTCTAGTTGGCGCTGCTGGCACCCCGCCCGTGTTCAACATCTGGGATTATATTTCTGGGTATTTTGTAGACCGTTATTCCACTATGTAAAATTCGACATGCCTCAAGGTCGCTACAAATATTTAAGTTTAATTTTTTAAAAATATTTATTGAGTTCCTTATTTATTTTTGAAGTCAGTTAAATTTTTTTGTTAAAAATATTTTTCTTCTATTCTATCCGTATTTTTGTGAGAATCACTTTTGCTACAGAACAACCGTTTCGTCGGTATTCGACCGCCTCTGGAATAATTCCATGTCACTTCAAATACATGTAAGTTAAACTTTGGTAATTCAAAGTATGTTTCTATATCAGTTTGTTGTGGATGGATCTTATTAGAATTTTATGTTTCAGTTATATTAACAAGTAACTTATTGCGTGCCTACAGGCAACCTACAAGTGCCCTATTGTTGTGTTCTAATTATTGGATGTAATTAATGTACCAAAAAGGATCCTCTGTTATATCTGAAAATCGTGTTGTGTAAACTACATATCGCCCAACATTCACATTTTGTAATTTAGATAATTATTATGTCGCCATAACAAGTAGCCTTAATTTTCTTTATTTGGCCAGCTATATTTTCGACGAATAGTTCAATAATCTTGAAATATATTCGGGGTATATTGCTTTTGTCGACATATAATTAAGCTGAACATGGTTTATTAACTGCTTTAGCATTGAGAGACTGATGACAATTTACCGTTAACATGAACGTTATTTAATTATTTATAGATCAATAACAACTAAACTAAATCTGAGTTAATACTAAAAGTTTCTAGAAAATAATTATTCAGGAGTCCAGTGAAAAATTAGTTAAGTCGTTAGTTATATTTAAAAACTTCTAATATTTATACCCCGTGGTACCGTTATTATTATTTCTGTACATTTTTAGCTTTATGATGGCATGTTTGGGTTTCTCTGGCAGACATTACGTAAGATCATATTTTAATGTTCCTGCCTGTCTTCTAGTTCAAAACCGTAATAGTTGTTTATTGGTTACAGGGGAAAATTACTGACAGATGCAACATGCTTTTGAAAGAGGGCGTGATATACTCGAGGCGAACTAATGGCACAAAATATAGAGAATATAGAAGAGAATATCTTAAATGGGCCCATGTGAATTAGTTATTGATTGTGGTTTAGTTTTTTGCGTCTAGCTGGGTAGAAGCATAAATTCGACAGGAAAACTAAATTTGATACATTAAGCTTTCAGAAATTTGTTACAGAAAACAAGTTGTACAGAGCAAGTGTTTATATTTTGTGGAAATAATTAAGAAATTATTTAATATTTTGGACCTTTTTGGTAATTATATACTTAGCGGTAGAAACAATTTGATTTATAGACAAAAGATTTCGGTTTTATCTTTTTCGACAAAACTTTGTCGAAAGTTGGTTTAAATTTTTTAACATGGATGGCAAAGCAAACTTAAAAAACCTATAAGAACTTTTTCCTATATTTTTATTTATTTTATAAATTATATTTCATAAGCATATTTTTCTAGTATAACTGTAAATAATATCCTGCCAACCTGATCAGTATACCTCCCCAATCATTCCTATCATTTATCTCAGAGCATCCAGCCATCCCGGTAAACGATGGCACTGTCCACACTGCCCAATTGATATTGTTTTTCGATAAATTGTTTGACACTATCAATTCAATTAACAAGCGATTTCTCGGCCGTACTATTTAACCGTCAGATTATGTACAATACCTAACAAGTAATCTTAGTAATATTTTATTAGCAAATGTAGCAAATATTTTATTAGCAAATAAGCCTGTAATTTGCAATGCAATCATATGTATTGAGCATTCTGAACAATATAACAGATTTTGTGGTATATAAAAATTATATAGCATTGTCATACATTTTCCAAATATTTACTTATAATGTTAGACGTACTTAAATAAAATCAATTTTTTCAATTTTATTGTATTTTAATTCTTTGTCTTAATTCTATTATTATTATTATTATTATTATTATTATTGTTCTATTTTAAATTTCGCAGTACTTATATTGACAATGACACGTCCTTTGGTGCGAGAAAATAGCTAAACTTTCTTACCACTAATGCATGGGAGATCTATCCGTTCTATACTGTCTGTGTTTTGTGATCAAGAGGTTCCAGCTCAGTCTTCACACGATCCACATAGTCTTCAACGGTCTGCGACAGTCTTCACCAATCCACAAGAACATACCATGTCAAGGAACCACGCAGTTAAGGCTATTCAACAGTGTCAAATTATACCCGTCTATTTTCGTAAATTAAGTTTATTTATAATAAAGTAGTTTTAACTTTACCAGTTTTTTATATTTATATTCGAGAGGGAAAAAACGCACAAGATTATACTGCATTTTAAAAAGAATAGGCTATTCTTGTAGTGTTATTTTTAAATTGTGAATACCTTATATTTTCGGATTATTGCTGGTATCTAGTTATTTTTATGTTTTTAGCAGAATTTAAATTGGCACTAGAAACTACACGGTTATAAAAGGAGGTATTGCCCAGCCAAGCCATGTTATATTAATCGAAGTAGGGGATAATCAGATGGGAAAAGACAAAGGGCGACATACATTTCCTCATTTAAGCATTTCTATGTTCCAAAATATTTTTATCTAATTTTTTTTAACTAGAAACAGTCATATTGATCTGTCATACTGATTCTGTTCAGTTTCAGCTTCCCAATCTTCATATTTGAACGATAACTTATTTCAGTCTTTAACATTTAATAAAAAATGGGATAACCGTAATTTGATTTAAAAATCAATTTTTAATCCATCGATTCTAGAGAATTTGTTCGTCTCGAATATATAATTGCTATATTCGATCCAGCCTTTGTGTGTTAGCTACTAATAAAAGTTGAAGGCAATCAAACGCACCCCGCAGATACTTTTAAATTGTTTTGGAAAAAGTTGAATTTAACTATATTCGAATCGACTAATCGACATAGGCGTATACAGACCGTATGTATCCCGAGGGTAGAATATATTTTTAATTCGGGTCGGCTTTTAAAGGGATTGTCAAATATAATATCCACTACGTACGTTTAAAAAGCGAACCGGAGAGGATGTATAGTGGGAATAAACAATTCTATTCCATCGGGAATGAAATTTCTGCCTTTACGTACAACTTTATTTTGTAGAGACCGAATTTCAGTGACGATATTTTTATTTATTGTCGCTGAAGTCATACAATATGTATATGTAAATTTTTTGTCACAATATATTAGACTAGAAAATGCCGAGTGGATATATAAATTATATTTTTTTAGTTTAACATAGCAGTTATTTTATTCATTTTAATTACTTTTGTGCTCTACCTGATTTTTTTATTTTAGTTTTATTCTGGCATTGTTTTATTTCAAGTAATTGAGATTATTATTACGTATCTAGTCATGTCTAGAACTTATCGATATTGGAATCCACGTTGAAGCCTTCGATTAGATTTAAAAAAGTTGGATTAGAAAAAAGCAGGTCGCCACTTTTTTCTGTTGAAATAAAATTTCAATATCTAAGTAAAACTAAAACTATACAGCAGTTCTGTTTTGATATGATTATGAATTAAACATAATTGAATAACTTATCAATAATATAAAAAAGTTATGTCAGAACTAGTATTTGACTAGAAGCATTCGGCACTTCAGGTTTTATGAATGTCGAATATATTCTAAATGCAGTTCGTAAAAATATAAAATTCGTTTCAAGCCTGAAGCCAATTTTTCCTTCTCATTTTTTCCTACTTAAAGATAGATAAACTTTATCCAAAGTAGCAGTGAACATTTAACTATGATGTTAAAGTAAATGATATATTTTAACATTGTTGTGTCACTATTTTATTTAAATTAGAATGTAATATATAAAAGCTAAAATAAATAAATAAAAAGTTAAAAACGGCAACATTGTGACGTTTCGACGTCTTAAATTGAGATTACGTGAGTTCACTATTCCTTTGGATAGACTATAAGATGTAGTCTGAAGTTTCAGAACATGTAACCAAATCAGTCCATAAAATACGATTTGGATTGGTGCTGATGGACTTGTTGCCAAATGTCTGCAAAATTCTTCAATACATTAATGATAATTATTAGAAGTTATAAACTGCCAAATTAAGAATTAAATTTGACGCCGCAATATTACGATGCTCTGAATTTTGATGATGTGCATTCACGGTTTTATTGAACGGGCGATAGATTTAGACGTGGGCTATTTGAATTTCGGTATAGCGAAACTTAAAATGCACATATATACTTTTTTAGATCTCTAGATACAATTTAATCTAACTGTTAAATTCGATTATTGTAAAATTTCTTTACCTAAATAATAAGAAATTTACAATTAAGGAAAACACAAATTTAGTATTATTGAGTTTATCGGTGTAGACTGATGCTAATCATGGAAAGCGCATAATTGTACTTTTGACATTCACTTCCTCGACCTTGGACTTTGGCTTCTTGATTTAAAGAAATTTCAGAAATTTCCGAAGCCCATCAATCACTTTCAGAAACTTTTATCCGCTTTGTCGGTTTTGTTTTTAATTATTTATATGTGATAATTTTGATATTAATGATGATCATGTACGGACTGGAGGACCAAGAAAGTTCAAAAATAATGGACGAACATCCACTTTAAGCTTTCAAAGAACTTTTAGACAGCTTTACATCAATTGTTAAACAACATTCAAATGTCATGAATGAGATCCAAAAGGAGGAAAAATGGTTATCACAATTTTCTGTTGCTAGTTGTGACTGGCGATGAAAAGTGTCTTGGAATCTAGTCTAGTAGAATCATCCATATCGACATCGAAATGATATGAATATTAAACTGATCCATAAAGTCCTGTTGTAGTATATTTCGAGCTGCTTAAACTTAACGAATGAAGTCAGTTGAACAAAATGTATAATATACTATTGAAAACATATCCAGCAATAACAAATTAAAGACATAAATTCATCCTCTTGCATGACAACGTTCAGCTATATGAACAAAGTATATAGCGAGAGTTCTTTATAAATATAAATTTTCGGTATATATCTTTATCAGCTTTATATAAACAAAATTAATTTGTGTATAAAGAAATAATGAGTAGACCTCATGGAGATTGAAAGAAGGGTGAAAGCTCTTGTCTGGGATTGTTGCAAAACTTAAAGTAACTTTCCAAGCACTGGACATCAACTATTCCTGCATCAATTGAAACAACCATTTAAACATTAAATATTGTTATATACATCTCAAACGTGTAACCTTAATAATATATTTTCAAATTCAAAATAATTGCTAGAATGTTGTCATTGAGAAGATATAAAAACGGTACTAAGTAACTTATAGGAAGTTTATATCAATAATTGGAAGCGACATCTTAACGTAATTTTTTTAGTGAACATATTATAATTGCCGGATGTTATCGCCACAATAATATTTATTTAATAATGATGATATAAAATATGTATGTAAATTCCTTATCATGATAGAGTAAACCCATAACGTATCGGACATATTGGTATTGAATGGAACAAGAAAATATTGATTTATTAAAAAGGTATAAATATGTTCTATTTTTTAAATGTTTATTTTTTGTAATATGAATATGTTGATGCAAAATATAATTGTTGTAAATTTTTTTGATAACTAATTCGAATAAATCATATTTGATTTGAATATATTTTTTTGAAAATGTGCTGTAAAAATGCATAATTCTAGGACCGAGAATTATTTTGATGGATTTTTTGTAAATTCGGATTTATTGTGAAATATTGTGTACATTATTATTTTTTGCACCTCTATCAGTTGACATTTTCATGATGTTTACTTTATTGGAAATCACACAGCAATAATCGACAGTGATGTTAAATCATACCAGGGATAAAGTTACAGCAAACTAAACTAAATGTTTTTATTTAATATACTGATATATGAATGATATTAATAAAATAAAACTTGTACTTACTTTGTCTATAGACGTTATAAAATTTTTAATACATTATATATAAAATAAAATAAAATAATGACTTTGTTCACATGATACTCTATTGATCGACTAATGGTAAGATTTTAAAAAGTAATTCAAATATATTATTAATTTTTGAAATCTATTTGTTCCCCTTTAAAGTGATCCCTCTTGAATATATTTGCATTAATGCTAAACTTTTGTCTTTGAGACAGTTGTTTTCAATCGATCTCTGGAACGGCCTTTAAGAGCTTTCGGTCTTCTTCGATTCGATTTTAATATCCTCAATTGATTCTAACCGATGTCCTTAGGGCGGTTTTTTGAGTCTAAAGAAGAAGAACTAAGTCGCAAAGAGCTAACGTTGTGTGAGAAGGCGCATTATCATGACGGAATAAAAAATAGTAGCTATCGGTTCATAATTTTGGTCTTTCATGAATAACTTTACGCAGAAAGCTCTTAAGTAATATTCCTTATTTATTATTTGATCTGGAGAGGGAATTCGTAATACTACATTTTTTATATCATACTATTTTTTGAATGCCCCACTAATTTTGTATATTTTGTTAGTTTAATAACATAAAGGATAAAACAGACTTTTAAAATATTGTTTGATTATTGCTTGACCGTTCTTATTGATTGAATATAACATTGTTTAGCCTTCGTTTTATTAATTCTAGTTCTTATTAAGGAAGGCATTGATTGAAATTGATAGTTTATTTATAATTATGTAGATTTTGTCTAAACGCAAACTTAAAGATAATTTTTGGAACTCTTTTTTTGTAAATATTGACTTTGCGTTAATTGGGTCGAACACTGTTATAAAATGGAAATCATAAAGTAAATTTTGTATAAAAACGAGGACTGAAAGTAAAGCGAATATTTAAGTGTTGTTTATTTTCGAGAAGTGTAGGGAGATGCAAAAATATATACATGATATTTTAAAAACCTTCAAAAGTAATAATACAAAACAATAATTTGTTGTAGTGTAGCATAGTTCACAAATAAAAAAAATATTGTAATTTGTTTTAAATTACATTGTTATTTTTGAATTATAATGTTATAATGTCATATCATAGTTTACTCTGAAAAAGTATTTGTAATGCTGTTCTGTATATAAACATTTGAAAAAATAATATTGCCCATCATGAACAGTAGCAAGTTGCGATATCAAGAGCAGTATACTAAAGTTGAAGTGAGAAGTTAATACTTTCTTCGAACGCCGGTATTCATTGATGATCAAAATGAAAATATTTTTTGTCGACTTTGACTTGTAGTAGTTGTATCTGGTTCAGGATCTTGGTATCTCTAGTGATTTCTCTGAATAGCAACATGTTTGTTTATCAAATTCCAAACATACTGTTACATTTATTTTGTTCTGCTAAATCGGGCTAGCTAAAACCGATCGATCTATGGTTGATGTTGCTTAATGTTAATATATATAGTAATGTCATATAATGTTAATAGTTTTTATATATTTCTCTATGGTTTACAAGATAATAAATGGTTTTCTAGCTAGAGGTATCTTCACTTTTTCTTGGAGGATATAGAATGTGCTGTAAGAAACTTCAGAATCTGGTTCAGGATCTTGGTATCTCTAGTGATTTTTCTGAATAGCAACATGTTTGTTTATCAAATTCCAAACATACTGTTACATTTATCGTGTTCTGCTAAATCGGGCCAGCTAAATCCGATCGATCTATGGTTGATGTTGCTTAATGTTAATAGATGTAGTAATGTCATATAATGTTAATAGTTTTTATATATTTCTCTATGGTTTACAAGTTTTATTACATCAATTATAATACATGGTTTTCTAGCTAGAGGTATCTTCACTTTTTCTTGGAGGATATAGAATGTGCTGTAAGGAACTTCAGAATTATTGAAAATTCAATATTAACTTGACCTATTCTTCTGATAACTTCGATTCCACTTAATTATATATATTTAAAAGAGAGTACGCATATGGTTTCCTATTAATCATACTGTTGACTAAGACATATTTATTATATATCGGGATAGTGTTTGATTTTTCGTTTAGTTTACTTGTTGATATTAGTAGATTTGTTTGATTAGTCTTAATACGAGCTATGAATTCTAGTTTTAACGGATTTGGTTCCATTATGGGTGTAAGACATTAGTCACAACATAACATGTATCCAATATTTTCGGACATATTAATACTCCAAGTTTTAAATTTAAACAAATTAAAAAATTAATTATTGCAAAAATCATAAAGGGAACTATTTATATATGCTCGAGCAATTACAACATTTATAAATGTTAACCCTCTATCTAATAATACATTGAGTAACAATTCACATTCTTATTCGATACTAAATCTTAAATAAAAGTTAGAAAAAAGAAATATCTAACTTTTAATTTATGAATGAATTTCTTAATGATGTTTATGTCACTGTGAATTTTTATTCGTTACAAAATTCTGTTTTATATTTGCAAGACAGCATGTAATTAATATAACATAAACGACTACTACGGACCATCCAATTAATTGCTTATAAAACTTTCTTCCAATACTAACAGAAAGGATTTTTTTTTAATTAATTTCTTACAGTATTAAAAATAATATTTTAAAAATATTATGATATTATTGATAAAATGTTCCAAATGATTAACTATTGTTATATGCTTATTATAATAAAAAATTTGAATAATTCAATATTTTTTCGTAATTTTCAAAAAAATATTACACAAGAACCGACTTTTAACGCTTGAAATATTTCAACCTGTTAACGTTGTTTACAAAAATGCAATGGTTTGCAGACAAAAAATGATCAGGTGAACATACAGGAAAAATTTACCGCTAAAATGAAAATCGCTGCATCCAAACTATCGATATTTCCGTCAATTGCATACCCAAACAATAGTCTGGTCTAATTTTTTCCAATACGCTCATATTGCGTGCCAAACAAAGTTTCAAAGCCGGACCGTTTTAAAATTCGTCAGGCAACGATGCTCTCAAAACCAAATGACCTGAATCCGGTGAACCTGATCGCATTGACGGCGATTTCTACAATTTCGGCTTTTATCTGGTTTAATTTCATTATCAGTTTTTGTTTATTACTTTATCCGTCGCAAAGGCAATTACTGCACAGATTTTTTGTTATCTTTCTTTATTGAAAATAAATTAAATCTATTACTGATTAATGGCTCAATCAATATCACAATTATGCTTATCATATCTTACGCCACTTGTGGAATTGTACAAAAGTATAATAATTTTGTATTTTGTCCCCATTTTTTTATCACGAGCTATATTTACTATTTTTACAAATATATCTAAGTATTAGTTTCCTCATATTTCTTTGCCATAACAAACCTATTCTCATCTTATTACTATACATTAGTTTATATAATATATCATGGTTTTGCTAGTTAATTGCTAGAATAATAATTGGAAAAAGTAATTTCCTTTCTTTATGTTTTTAAGGCAAATTTAAAACCACATTATAATTTAATATTATATATGACCAATTTAAATGATGGCTTATAGACTTATTTCAGTGCGTGCAGTAACATCTAAGGTATTAGAATAAATCCTGCTGAAACGAATAAAATTGATTATAAAGAGAAATAACTTAATACCTACACACCAGTGTGAGTTTAGTAAAAACATTCAACAGTTGTATAAAATAACTAGGTGCATAAAATAATAAATACAACTGAAAACACCTATGAAGGTGAAAATGTATGTTCAGTTATCAGTAAGTAGAACAAGACGAGCCTAGTCTACAAGGAAATAAGCTAAAGCATGTCTATCACTAGGGCCAATTCTTTATGTTACCTACTTTACACATGTGATATAGGACAAATGAAAACTATCACGACAGCCGCATTTGCTGATGATACTGCGATTATTACTGTCTGAGACAATGGCGAAGAAACCACACAAAAATTACAAAAGTCACAATATAAATAATTGGGCCCAAACCTAGAAAATAAAAATTAACGAAAGTAAATTTGTGCATGTGCAGTTCATGCATAACCAGATCGCACAAGCATCAATAACAATAAATAATAAAATATTTCCAGATACATAATAGTCTATAGCTAATATAACAACGCTAAGTCTATATTTTGATGCAAGACTTTGAAGGAAGGACCGTGTAAAAAAGAAATGGAAAATACTGGAGCTCAAATATGGGAAAATGTATTAATTAACTGGAAGAAACTAACAATCATCAGTATATATAAGAAATTGCTATTATACCAGCAAATATTGAAGCCTATATGGATATATGGAATTTAATTATTGGAATGTTTCGCATAGAGTATTATGAATACAATACAAGTTTCCAGAATAAAGCCCTGAGAAGTATTGTAGGTGCACGTAGATATTATAGGAAATTAACAGAATCGCAAGGAAACCTGAAGAGAGACTCCATTCTTATGTTAATATCGAAGTATTACAACTTTTGGATAACTGCAGTGTGGTGCATTTAAGATAAGATAAAAAGTAAGTTACTACACCAAATACTAAGATAGGACCGATGCTTCTTTTATAGATATGTACCTAGATTTAAGTTATTGTAAGGTCAAATTGTATGTTAGTCTACTAATAACTAGTAATAAACAATATAATAAATAAATAATAAAAAAATATATACATATGGGCTGTTTTATGTAAAACGATAAATCCGTCACTGTGGAACATTTGAAATTTTTGCCCGAAGAACTGAACGAAGAAATAACCTTCTTTCGAAGCCAACATAATGCAATGAAGGCAGTTCTGCAGACATGAGTAAATAAACTACACAAAGTAATACTACAGGGAAATATTTGGGTCGGTTATGGTGAATTCATCAAAACTCCCCAGCCAATCTCTCTACCAAACCAAACACTTGAGCATTGTAACCGTTGTGCAATGCAAATGATTCGAAAATTAAAAAACAAAAGTGATCAAATAAGTTAACAGACTTCGATGTTTAAGAATTTTAATCGACATTTTAACTATTGGCAGTATATCGAAACTTCTTGAACGAAAACAAGTCAACCAATTCTGATACTGGTGTTCATTACCATGAGAAATACAGAAACATATTTCGATGAGAGAAAGAGATAGAGACAGAGATAAAGAGAAATATCCATCAGATTTTATCACCATCAGCCTCAACGATTTTTTAGGATTAAAACAATCTAGCGTAAACGGTGGTATCCATTTAGCGTTTGAAAAAAACCATTTTCAGGTTACACACGATGTTTTTTAATAAAATGTATTTGATATAAAAATAAATAAATAGACTTAAAAATAAATAGTACAGTCACAAAAAAAACAAACATTTAAATTATATATATTATGACTAAATATGAATGAATGATGTTAATTATTGATGAATATTGTGAATGAAATTAAAATAAAAGAAGGTCTACACAATAGATGTAATATAGGTTTTGATCCACGATAAATATCCATTGCCCTGAATAACACTCTAAGATTATCAAATATGTTTTAAGGCTCAGGCACAGTTTTAGATTATGTTCAATGTTAAGCTGGCATCTAAATTAGCATTTAATTGTATATATGTTCAACTGTGAGCCTATTACCACATCTTGACTAGCTAGGAGGAGGTTCCTCTTTTTAAATATGTTCACAGGTCAGCTTACAACATCCTGTGATCTTAGAGATGTTCATATTTTGGGGATATATTTTCTTAACATCCCAGATATATCTTTAATATATAAGTACTGATATATTTGTTTCAAAAACACTGTGACTCTACCGTTCATCTAATACCAATTCTCCCCAACTTTGGCCATATGTTGGTTTCAATGAGTTTACAGTGTAATTTTCCCTTTTTGCGAAGGAAAACAGCAAAATATAGAAAAATTATTATCTGTATTTTGAAGCCACAATATCTTCCGAGTAAATTGAGTAAACGAATGGTGTTTGCCTTTATACCTAAAATGTTTTTTAAACTAATGCGCTATAGCATGGCTTGATTGAATTAGTATTACTAGAGATACTATAAATCTATCGAAACGAAATTACCTTGTCCCCAACCTTATATAGAACCATAATTGCAAAATAAAAATTTAACAATGAACTTGTCATCAATTTAGCCTAAATTCTTATTGTTAGCCGAATCTATTTTTTTTAAGAAAAAATATTATACTATGGGAAAATAAAAATTACAATTGTAAATATGTTAAAATAAAAAGGTTCACATAAAATATATTTGATAACATTATTTTTGTTTCATTATTTTCAGTATTTTCATTAGGATTTTGTTATATGCAAAAACAAGAAAAATAAAAGTCAGCGTTGATGCCGCAACACTAGGATATTTTGACATCATAAATTTTGATTGCGTAGGCTCACTGTTCTATTGGATATACTATATCTAGATAAAAAAGAGTATAGAATTGTAAAATTTATCTTTAATTTTTTGTATAATAAGAACAAGTTTGTCACAACGTCATTGATTTTGAAATGTTGGTTAAGGATATTTAAGAGATATATCGGTATCTATATTATTTACTATGTCATGATAATATTCCACCTTTTACTAAACTTGGCCCTATATTCGATCCAGCGCACAAGTCGAAGTCAGAGTACTATTTGTCTTGTTTGATTTTGAAATATCGGTTATACGAGATGCATTTGCTCTGTAATAAGCAATAGTCTACCTTATACTATAATACTTAACACGACATTCGAATATACGACATAGAAACAAAATAAAAGAAATAACGAACGGAAAACTGTCCGAAAATAAAAGTATCCCAAATAGATGATTCGGTATTTTAGAGATGGTGGGAGCGAACGACAAGAGGGAGGAGTTGGTCGTCAGTGTCTCGCCGTAAATTAGATTCGGAATCAATCATGCGTTTAAGGGGAGTACGGCTCCACTGTAACTTTAAAATTGTTTTATGGGACGGTCCTAGCTACTAATTTTAAAACAAATTGAAATTGATTGATGCGATTCAATTCTATGAGATATTGAACAGATATAATTTTTATATTCAATTAAATATCGTGGTTATTGATTATGTGTATATATTGTAGGCAATATACTAGTTTTGTTATACCACAAGTTTAATATACAATAATCTTGGTGTTAATCTTAAAAACTAATATTTTTTAAGGAAGCATTAGAGAGAATGTAGGAATATGCTGTTCTTATCATTTAAGTTATCAAGTTTTAAATATCTCGGCATTACTTTGAAATTGTTTGATGGATCATTGAGTTTTAGTTTTATGAATGTGAACATTTCTGTGCTTAATCAACTGGGGTAGTTAAAGAGGTAGCATTTTATTTTAACGAAAAGATGTAATACAATATGAAATGTTGGTGGCAGCGATTTTTTCATATCCTTAACGCTTTATATTTTAGCGAATAATTTGATTACGATACATTAATCAGAATTACCAGTGAGACATCTGAAATATACAGTTCACATTCCAAAAATATAGCTGTAAAATTTTTTACAATCAATACATTACCGTTAATCTTTAATATTGTAGATTGCAAGACAAATATTAGTTTCTGTGCTAATGTAGTGTCTTAAATAAAAAAGTGTCTTAAAGGATTAGCTAAATTTTATTGATAAGCATATATATAAATCTATTTTACATACATGCTTTTAATAAGCTACATATAACAGGTCGATTGAAAAGTCCCCGACCTGACACATAGATGATGCTATTAGCCCTCAAAAGATGCATATACAAATTCGATAGCTGTCAGATCATTAGTTTGTGAATTATAGCATTTTGAGTGAAGCAACTTTTTTTATTGCGAAAAAAATGGTTAAAAAGGAATTTCGCGTATTAATAAAATATTGTTTTTTGAAAGGAAAAAATACAGTTGAAGCAAAAGCTTGGCTTGATGCCGAGTTTCTGGACACTGCCCCACGAAAATCAACCATCAAGGATGGTATGCTAAGTTAAGACGTGGTGAAATGAGCACCAAAGACGGTGAAGGCAGTGGACGCCCAAAAGAGTTCCAAACCAAGGAAAACATTAAAAAAATCCACAAAATGATTTTGAATGACCGTAAATTGAAATTGCAGATACTAAATTGCAGAAATGAAATAGCAGACACTCTAAAGATATCAATTGAACGTGTACATATCATATCATTCACGAATACAGAACAGAATAGACAGAAAGCTCTGTGCAAAATGGGTGCCGCGCGAGCTCACTTTTAACCAAAACAACCGCGAGTTGTTGATTCGGAGCAGTGTTTGAAGTTGATCAAGCGTAATAAACCCGAGTTTTTGCATCGATATGCGGCAATAGATGAAATATAGCTCTATCATTTCACTCCGAAATTATATTGACAGTCATCCGAGTGCACTGCACACGATGAACCCGCTCCAAAGCGTGGGAAAACGCAACAGTCGGCTGGCAAGATTATGGCGTCTGTATTTTGGGATGCGCATGGAATAATTTTCATTGACTACCTTGAAAGAGGAAGGATCATCAACAGCGACTATTACAAAGCGTTATTGGACCTTTTGAAGGACGAAATCGCTGAAAAACGGCCGCATTTGAAGAAAAAGAGAGTGCTGCTTCACCAAGACAATGCACCGTGTTAAGTCAGTGAAAGCAATGGCAAAAATCCATGAATTGGAATTCGAATTGCTTCCTCACCTAACGTTTTCTCCAGATATGGCCCCCAGTGACTACTTCTTGTTCTCGGGTCTCAAAGGAATGCTCGCTGGGAAGAAGAGGTGAGCGACGAAACTGAGGCCTATTTTGGAGCAAAGGGCAAATCGTACTTCAAAAATGGTATAAAAATGTTGGAGGGTCGCTATAATTAGTGTCACCCTTGAAGGGAGTTATCAGGGACTTTTCAATTGGCCTGTTATGTGTTATTATTTTATTTGTATCAGCAATAATTAAATCAGTAACATATGGAATTATTTTTCATAATATAAAATAAGGTAATCCAGTAAACTTCTTATTCTAAAAATAGTAGCGGCTATGGCTCATGTATTGTTGGTGAATTAAACCTCTTCGCGATATTATGTGTGTCAGATGAAACAAGAACATTTTGACTCTATCGTTGTTCTGATGAAGAAAATTTTGTCGGTCTTGGACAACAGTCTGCTTCACTGTTGGATCAATTTCCAAAAACCAAAAAACTGTAATAGTATATCTTAAAAGTATGTATAAAATTTTCCTGTATAATGTGCCAAATGAAATCATTTGGAAACCATTGTTATATGGTAAAAAAGACTACATTTATATGAAATATAAAATATAATAAGGCATTAAACGGTCAGTACCAAGAAAGTATTTTCAATATTTCATATAGTATATATGTTAGCTGCGGTTTGAAAATAGTTGCTTGTAGTTTTAATCAGTATTCAACATTATTAATCACAAGATAAAACGCCGTACGCATCTATAAATATTTAATAACTACCAAAAATATCGATACTTTTGTGACAGTGAAAGACTGTTTTCAGGGGCTGTGATATTTTGTATGGGATAGCAAAATTGTTATTTGTACTACTATTATAGCAATTGCTCCACATTTTCTCACTATATAAACCTGCCCAAAACTTCCGCTAATATTTTAAATCCTAAATTAGCCAAATTGGTCCAGTAGTTCAGGCGCAGAGATTTAGCGAGTCTAGCGTACAACAATTGATTATTATATATACAGATAAAGGTCGATTTTGTGCGCCGATTTATATATAGAGCGTACGTCCACATCAGGAATGAAGGAGTAGTTGAAGGACTGGAATAGAAAGCTGTGCGAAAAAGATCAGATTTAAAAAAGCGAGAATTTATTGCCAGTGTGCTTTAGGATATAAAACGTTAATTACAGGCGAATATTAATCCAATCTTTTTAATTAATAGAATGGCGAAAGGAAGCGGGCTCGAAAACAGAACAGTCATCTTTCACCAGGACAACGCATCTGTACACTACAATGATGTATATCTGGTGATGGAAAGCTGTGGAATTAGGGGTAGGATTTGCTCAGCATTTTCTCCTATGCTTCTAATTGGGTACCATTAGACTTCTTCTGTTACCAAATTTGTATTAAATTATTAAAAACGATATTAAAATCGCAATATTGATTGATAGTCGAATATTTATCATTTTAACTTCGTAAATTCAAAAAAAATATCACAGTTGAAGCTGAATGAGCACAAAAAATAGATGACAGATTCTTAAAGACTCTAAAGTATTACAACAAAATCATTACAAATTATTACAAGTAAGACACATCCATGCATTGAAAAACATGTCTAGACCGGGGATTCCTATCACATGCATCACAGTTCAGAGAGTAAGGCCAACAAAAGTAGATTGAAGTTGTTATGAACTACTATAGTCTACTGGAATTTGAACAGATTTGCAGTTCAACGTGAACGGCTACCAAAGACGGATAGCAGTAATTCAGTTCCTCATCCGTAGGCTAATGAAATTTGGAGGAATTCAAACTAGGGAAACCATTCCATATAGAGATATCATGGAGATTTGGGTTTAAACAATACTATTTCGAAGATCATTAAATGCAAACTGGTGACCGAAGACTATAATAACAAGTAATTTTATTACACCTTTACGCTGTTAAAAAGGAACAACGACCACGTACATCCTTGTTGTCGTTTCTTTAGGAAGAAGGTGTTATATTGCGCGACTGTTACGGCGGTGTCAGACGTTGGGGTAGAGATTTTATTCGTTTTGCAATAGATAAAAACGTTTTGTATCGTCGTTCAACAAGTCGCCAATTCTTCCTGTAAAATATAATAATATTTTAATGTGAATTAAAGGTATTTGTATTTTAAACATTTTAAAATTTCATAACTTACATACATTTCATACCAATTGTATTTATACATAAATTTATTATAGAATTACTTATTTTATTTTTTTGTCAATACAACATTGTGAATTCTGAGTAAATATTTAAACATTGACTTTATTAAAAACATAAGACACTTGCATGCAAGGCTGGTAAAGTATGTAGTACAATGACAAAGTAACATGTATATATAATGAAATCTAAAATGCACAAATGGTTGTGAAAGTTTTGCTTTAGCGATACCCATACATTAAAGGACACAAAGTAACACCAGTAATTCATTCGACATACCTGATTGCAATAATTAAATGGAATGACTCATTTGTTACTTTCAGTACAATGTTATTTTCTGAAATGTTTTGCATACGTTCTCCCTTTTTAATTTATAAGGTGATTAGTACTGATGCGAATTTAGGCGATTAACCCTCTATTGCCCTGAATATATCCCTGAGTATGACTAGTCGTTTTCTATAGAAATGTATTCCATTTATCTTTTATTCACTTGTAATACAATATTGATGTAAGCTGATGTAATTAATTGCGTTCTAAGATTCATTTTCTTAACATAGACTTTCATTAATATAATAATATTTATTTAAATAAGTCAAAGTTTTGCTTTTGGTTAGTATGTAGTATGAAACAATTATTCAATTTTTATTATTTATTTTTATTAATGATTATACAACCATTATACCATTAAAGCATTTCTCTACAATATTTCTATGAGGTCTTACAGATTATAGTTAGTGTTTAAAAAGCAAACTGAACTGAACTTTGCACTGAACGACTTCCGATTTTCCATCACATCAGCTCAGCAATAACATTATACACATATATCTGATTATTTTATATAAAAAATATGTGAAAAACATGTACGTGTTTTTTAAATTTCAAGTTTCCCCGATTTCCTTCCTTCACCCATTCAGACCCTGATTTGGTTCCCATGGAACTACCTCGGAATTGCATAATCTTAGTCAAATAAGTAGGTAATATATACATAAATGATAAAGAAATAATAAAGTGTGGTACATAGTATTTATTATTTATTTGTATACCATTAGTAGTATATTATTAATATATTCATTTGTATTATTTATTTTTTCCGTACATTCAAAACAGTTATTTATTACTTTTTGTCTCATTTTAACACCCTCTGTATACGAATATTAAACAAAAAGTGTGCATGGCCATTTTCATTTATCCTATTAAAGAATTTCATTGTTCCACAAAACACACTACCCTAATTCTGTTATAACTATACACATAATGCGTTACGTCATTTAGAATCCATTATGAAGCTAGAATTATCGCACTGTAGTTCACTCCATTCAGGAAATTCAGTCTGCCCCTTTTTTGTGCACTAGATTTACATTAGGAAACCCATTTGGTTTCCATACTGGCCCGTGGCAACTGTTAATTATTCATATTTTCATAACTCTTAATACAAAAAGTATTCATTTTGAATAAAAGTAACAAATTCTTTTAATTTTAAATTATTACCAAATTAATGATTTTGATGATTTGATTACATATCCTATCCTTTGGTGTTGTAGGAATTATAGCAAATGGGGTGAAAAACTCATAAATTTATCTATATAAAATTCAAACTTGTTTTATTTATTGAGGTTATTTCATAAGGTTCAGTTTTATAGTTTCTACCAGACATCCAATAAGTTCGGAAAATAAAACAAAACTGAATAAACCAATTTTTGTAAAGGTAGCGATAGCTTTATTTTTATATAAATGCCCTCAACTTCAATTTAATCAATTTTGTAATGTATGTGGGTTACTTATATGTTAGTGGCTTTTCGGTACAACTTGCAAAACAGTCCTCTCTTTGTTTGATAAAAATCAATGTCAACAAAAATGATAGGGAAATAAATGTGGAAAAAAATTTGGTGGAAATTAATTTGCATAATATGTGCTATAATTTGTGGGTTTTAGCAATATTCTTTGGCTTGTGCGAGCAAATGCAAAATTGTAAATCATACACGAAGTTGCTTAGAAACCAAAGAATCGGGTGCATGTCACTTGATTCAAAAGAGTAGTACAGTGATGAAAGCTTGCAAAAACTATTTAAATCCTTTTTAAAGTTACGCTTGAATGTGTTATTGTTTCATTGTTCTGAAATACCATGTGCATTATTAGCTTTTTTGAGCCATAAAATATTAATAATATATTTTTTACGAAAGATGAGATATTAAACTATAGATAGTGTAACACGAATTTGATGAACAACATAATAAAACATATAGTCATTAATAATACATATAAAGAGATGTTTATTAAAATAATGGAACAAAGAGCATCTTATGCCAAATAAAAAAATATTGTATTTATATATTTTAAATCTAAATATAAATAAAATTTATAATACGTAATTGATATAATCAACTTCCTGACATTATTTCTCTTATAATATTTTTTATATTAGGCATCAAATCAGATGTTGATAATAATAAGTCACCAATATGCTGTTTGGTTAGCAAAGTGGGATATTTATTTTTTATGTAATCAAGATCTGAGCAATTTTTTTACAAACATATGTGGATCTGAAACTCTAAGAATTTCAAGGCGACGTCTATTATAACAGGAAAATTCAATGTAGGTACTAATTTCTAGAAACTGCAAATATCATCTAATTTGTTCTTAAAACAATCGATAGTAGCTATATTATGTTTCGTCTAACGCCAACGGGAAGTATTTGCACTTTGTTACTACCTAACCAGTAATATAATATACCAGTTCCTCTACGTGTTTTGTAACAACGTGAGGTGAGAGTTACATACTGTCTACTTTAGCTTATATCTTTTATTATCACAATTTTATGCAAACCTTTTCAAAGCCTCTTTAATAATTTTTCCATCAGAAAAGCGTTTCTTTTTAGTTAAAAGTAAAGAGTTCTCGTAAGGTGTTTTAACCATGGACGTAAGCTCGTCCTGGTTTTGAAAATATTATGCTTGTTAAACAGATTCCTTTTCTTCTGATATCTGAAAAATTCTCTGATAACACCACCAACAGGGTAATCTTTATAAAATTTTTGCTTACTGGGTTAACCAATTCGATAGCCCCACTAATAAAATTCAATAAGTCCAGACTACTCGTTTCAAAAGAAAAACGACGAGTGGAATATTAACAACATATGCCTTCGTTTAGTATATTACAACAAGATTGAGTCAGCAATATCTTTGTATCACAGCTGATACAAGACATTGGAAATAACAAAAATATAATTAGTTCTTCGCATAAGGAAATTTGGTAATATATAAGGTTGAACTATTTCAAATACTAAATAATGTTAAAATATCTAAATAAAATACAAATACATATTTTGTATTTCGAACCCTACATTACTGACAGTCTAAACGTATTAATATAAACGTAGTAGAAACGTTAATGGGACTGGCTTTGAATCTCCTGTGAATTTTACCTTTTTATTTACAAGCGCACGTTTCCACCTAAAAATGGAAATGATTCTGAAAATGATGATGATGATGAAAAAGGTTGATAGCAAAGGCTAATATATCTAACCTTCTGAGGCACCAGACCCAGGTCAAAGCTATAACTATCTCAGCTATAAACTAGAGCACTTGGAGAAA
Source organism: Rhynchophorus ferrugineus (assembly GCF_030347505.1). Taxonomy (NCBI): domain Eukaryota; kingdom Metazoa; phylum Arthropoda; class Insecta; order Coleoptera; family Curculionidae; genus Rhynchophorus; species Rhynchophorus ferrugineus. The sequence continues at coordinate 53,965,236 of NW_027472580.1, forward strand.
TTCATTGAAACTGACTGCAGGTGTAGATAAGCAGGCCTACTTTAATGTCTGTACATACGAGATTAAATTGGTTGTAGGATGTAATTTGAGGTATTTTACTGCTATATATACGTTTACAACTACAAGAGAGCTCAGAAAGAAGACTTGATTTTTTTAAGTGTCAGCTAATATAAATCGAGCCATATTGGTATCATGCTATCACTTTAATTAAAAAATGTTTTGCTTCCAGAAAGTATCACAATAGATGAGAGGCAAATATTTTAAAATCATGGAATTCGTACCTTAGAGGAAAATTACGAAAATCATGGAATAATTCCTAGCAGTACTAGTAAATAATATAATGATTTTTTACTTTTGCAGGTAGTGATCTGATTATCACCTACAGACATCAAACATGGAGTTAACCAGCTTCCTAAACGATAAAAGTGAAATGCTTTCTATTCTTGAATGCTATTCAAATATACAATATTGGTTTATACTGCAAAATTCAAGTGGACTGAACAAGTTTTATCCTATTTAGCATAATCTAATGTATTTTTAATTTTAAATAGAAATGTTCAATATACTATGTTTTGTATTTTACAAACACGGCTTAAAAATATATTGTATTTCGTATTTTAAATACATGCTAGATAACATTTTGTAATTTATATTTTAATTAAAGCAAAGCATATATCTTGCCCAGCTATGCTTATGTATATCGAAATATGGTATTAAGTAATATTAAGATTATTAGCTCTATTAATTTATGGTTGAAAAAATCTTAGCGTCCAAATTTGTGGTAATTTAGATTCATCCGGTGATGATTAATAGTGTCTAGGGGAACGTTAATACATAAGAGCAATAACGAGTTTCCGAAACTTTGCAATAACTGCTTTAACTAGATCCTTATAGAAAATTATCGATTATAATTTTGGGAACCTATTGAGAGAGTTTGGTAAAATTTAATTGCTTATATAAAAAACCTACTCATTTTTATAACTAAATGTCATTAACTAAATATTAACTAAGGTTGAAATATCCAAAATTTATCAATAGTGTTTATCATAAAGTAATAGGTAGAGTAATATAAGAGAGTTGTTTCCAAAAAAAGATTTTTCTAACAGAAAAAAATACAACTAGGTTATGTTAAGGGTATGACGGTAATTAAATATATTTTGTGGATTTTTTATCATTTCTGGAGAGTTCGCGATACTTTATTCGTCCTTTTGTTCTCTGCTTGATGGTTTATCGATAGTTCATGATAAACAATTAAGCAGATTTCTTCAAAATACAGATCTTATATTGGTTGAATGATTCTAATAAAACATCTTTAGAAACACAAACACAATTGAAATAGAAATTGGAATATAAAATAGAGGAAGCAGTTACAGAATAGTTTTATACATTCTTGCGAGCAACAATACTTAGTTAATCTTTAAAATACTACTGTTTTTGTCAGTATAATAAAACAAATTCAAATTCGAGTAAACAATGCTTTATGCTAAAGGCCAGAAATACATAAAATATATGTTATTTCATAATTTAATATATCCTCTATTGTCTAATTTATATATTATTTATGTTTGTTGATTATGTTTTACTTAATAATCAATTTAAAGTATTTATTATATATTTATTATTAACTAGACTGGTTTTATTTCGTTTTAAGCCGTGGATTTTATGGAAATCGACAAAATTACACTTGATAATTAACTTATTGAAATGCAGACATACACTGAGTGCTTTCGATGTATATAAGCAAACATAGTTCGTTAGTAAGATTTTAGATGCAAGGATTCAATAATAACACATTTCACTGGGAATATCCATGCTGTTATTTATTAACATAAACCTGTTACTGTACTAAAATCTAAATGCATACCTTGATGTTTAAATAGATCTAATGTGTTTTATTGTTTTAGAACTCTTATTTTAAATATATCATTAATATTTCTGTTCAAACATATGTACATTCATTTATAGTTCATTTATACTTTTAATGTATAAATAAACTATAAATATGACAATTGTGCATTGTTGCTTTTGCTATCATCTTAAAATATATACCTTCATAATATTTAATATAAATGTAATTTGTTTGATGACATTGTATAAACTAGAATTTGTATTTTACAATTTTATACTGATTTGTATGATTATTTATATGCTTCTATTTTTCTATCAATAACGAGTAATTCCTTTATTTTACCAAACCTTTTTTATCAACTAGGTTTTATTGGGACAGGACCAACTACTAAACGTAGGCTTAGAATCATTCATAGTTATTAAGCCTATTGACTGGTCAGTATTATACTTAGACACCATCTCAGAAAACATATGGTCTTACTCAGCCTGCTTACTGTCTTTAGTAACAGTAAAAGGACCCAGCGTGCGTGTTAATTAGCCAGAACAGGGTTAATTGGCTCATGCGCATTTATTCTAAACTTAGCTATTCTAAACGCTGGCGTCCTTTTATTGTCGTCTGCTTTACTAAAATTGTTGTTTCTTAACAACGTAATACATTAAAACGCACCATTCGATTGTGACCTCCAATCATGTTCCGTCTTTCAGCGACAGATGACAGGTGAAACTATTTACAGGCAAAGGTTAGGTTGAATGTTTTAGGTAGCATTGGAAACTATCGACTGAAAACAGGCGAAACAGTCGATAGCCGCAAAACAGTCAATACAGTCGATAGTTAAAAAGAAATAGCGACTGAAAATAGTAATTACTATTTTCAGTCAAATGCACTGTTTGACTGCTCATGATGTATGTTTTCCCCTTCGTGATGTCACACGAAGATGTACGAATTCCTGTCTGTAAAAAATGTGTAATACTGGAATGGTAGTATAAGTGAGACAGAGATGTATATATATATTCATTCAGGTGATAACTTTAAAAACAAAAATTGAAAAAAATTACTAATTTCTATTATCATGTAATAAATAATATAATTTTAAAGGAAATCCTACTTCCTACTACTTTTATACTGAATGTTCTGTGGATGTGTACAAAGGAATGGAATAATTACACCACAAATGTTGTATCGTGTTTTAATATATTAATTGCAATTTTTAAATAGCATAGCATAATAAATATATATAGTACAATACAACTTAAATAAAACCTAAAAACTAAAGATTTTCAATAACCAGAACTACTAAATAAAATGTAAACATATACCTAATCATTGAAAAATCTAATCCATGATGAACCTAAAAATGATCCTACAATAACTACCAGACCTTTTTTAAATAAAAGTTTTATTTATTTTTGAACGGAGATATTTTTAAATTACTTTGAATATTATCATGTTTAACTTTTCTCCCGTCAAGCGATTTCTTCGATCATTAATTATTTGCCCAGATTATGAAAAACTCGTTCCCAGGGGACAGATGTTGCGGGTTTAGAGGAATATTTTTCGTGTAACTAATATAATTCAGGTAGTTTAATTTTATGGGTTTTCCAAAAATTTAATGGGTTTTCTAAACGCTTAATAAATGGAAATTCCAAATACTGCTAAATCTGTAAAGTTGCTGCAGTACATGGAGTAATTACTTCTTTCATTCTAGCCATTTTTTTATCAAAATATCTCCAGATGTCAATACATTCTTGGTCAGTAATTTTGTCTTGAATTTCGAGTTGTGGAACTATATTTGTATTTTTTGAAGTTAAGAAGAATGGAAGATACCTCTTTTGTGATAACTTTTTGTATCTCCTCAGCATTATTTGCAATACCATATCCTGCTTTTTTAAATATAGGATCTAAAAATGTGGATTTCCCGCATATCGTATTCATTTCTAAAATAGCCAGTTATTAACGTTATATCTTTCACCAGATAACTCGGTGGTCATTATTTCAATGGGCTCTAAAAGTTGAACACATTCTGTTAAAATAGTCCATTCGTTAACAAATAAAAAATTGTGGTGCTCTTCTTAATAGCCAATAATATAAATTGTTGAATATTAAAGTAGAGTTTCCCTATCAGAAAATGAATTTATTAAAAATATTTAATATACTTTATCTACCTCTTTACGGGTAATATTTTTAGAAGAAATTTAACAACTGCTACTGTAAAAAATTCTTCAAATCTTTTGGATCGATGCAATTTCTGAAACCATTGGAACCTAATTTTAGTTTTCAAGATTTTAGGAAAAAAGATTTAAAAAAAGACAAACAAGAGTCTTGGACAAATATCGTGAAAGTTTATCAAAAAAGTATTACTAATTATACCAGTCCAAAGTATTACCTATTATGGCAGTCAAAAGTATCTTACTCTTTATCATTTACAATTTAATTTTTTTGCCCTCAAAATCAAGCGTTCCAAAATGCTGCTATATTAAATTACAATATATATTTATTCATAAGCAAACTACAAAAAGAAAACATAAAACCAGATATATTACATATAAATCTATATAAGCATAAATTCGGCGTATAACTTTCAAGGTCGCGGCTAGGACCGCAAGGCCAGAACGTTAAAAATCAGTCAAATGAACTAATAGAACCGAAAATAGTAACTAAAAGTAAACGACTGAAACAGTCGATAGTAAATAGTAAAAAAATCAGTCAGACCGAAAATAGCGACTGAAAACAGTTACTAGTAAAAACAGTTGAACCAAAAATAGCGACTGATATAGTCGATAGTAAAAAGTAGTCAATTACTAAACAGTCGATAGTCGATTTCAGTCGATTATTCCCAACACTAGTTTTAGGTGAATTTAAGCATCAATTGATTCATTTGATAGCCTGGTTCCCTGGCTATCCTAGAAGATACCTAGCCTTGTTACTGGTGCAACTTGGATGAAACTTATTCTAAATAATATAATATAATATATAATTGAGTTTTACTAAATATACCTACCCATGCAATTAAAATAATATCTGTTTACAATTCACTTTACATTCATAGATGTAAAAGCCACTTACTGCAAACATCAACTCATTAAATATATCAAGCCAATGTATGTTATGGATATACAGGAACCGAGGCAGCATTTAAACTGGATCAAACGCTTTAAAAAGGTAAAAAATAGCTTGCTTGGATACTATATTTAACTAATAATAACTAATCGTCTATATTCACAACAAGCGCCGCAATAACGGCACCTTTAAAACTCAGGTAAACAATTCTAGTAAAATTATTTGTGTTAATTATATTAGAGAGAATTTCTTGATTCTTGTCGACTTTTTAATCCGTTACACTTAATTCTACAGCATTATTCTAGAACAAATTTTATATGTATTTATTGTGGGCGCTATAACTAGTTTGCGTACGATTTGTTTTCGAATTCCATATTTAAATGACCACATTTTAACTGACGGTAAATTAACGTCTATAGTTAAACACTACTCCGTTATTTTGTAATCTAACCAAAATAGAATTGGTGCAAAATAAAAGGAGGAAATAATTGGCAGGCATTTTCTGAAAATGTTTGTATTTCTAAAGTGAGTTATTGAAACATGAAACTCATTACAGAATACTGTGTAGAATTACTGTGTATAGCAGTTTAATCAACTTTTTAAAATTTTATTGTATAATTTTTTTTTGTTTTTTATAAAATTTTTCTATGGTGTATTTCATAGAACTCTAAATTAGGACTTTCAAACATATATTCTCTTCAAAATAACAGTGAACTTACATCATTACAATGGCGAATATGTTGTCTATTACATGTTGTAAATTTGTTTTAAAATCAGACATTATTATTCCTTCCTATTTTATTCTACTTAAAAAGAGATACAATGCTGTCTGATGCTGCGGAACATGTAACCGAATAGGTATATAAAATTCGCCGGAAGCTCGAATATCTCCAAAATTCTTCAAAACAGATCTTAATTATAATAATCACAAAATGGTAAACGTTGTTTTCACGCTTTGCTTGTATCGATAAATGTCAAATCGCTGCATAACATTAGTTATTACTCTGATTGGAAATGTTGAAGCAATTAGATAGTCAGAGTCATAAACAGAGTGTATCTGTCTAAGTAACTGTACTTCGAACAAGAACGAGTTAATGGAGACTTCCTATTGGCAGTAAAATGCTATAGATGTAGGTACTGACACTGTTAAATATTAAATTTTTAGCGTGTTGCAGCTGCACTGAATATTAGTATGTTCGGGCACTGCGATTAAAATCTCTCAAAAAACGAAAAACAATATAATCTTGTATTCACCGAAAAGAAACCATCCTCGTACGAAATGGATGACAAATGTATATCCTTGATGTTAGTTGTATCCAATATCTAATTTACAAAAATGTATACGAACATTGAGTAGTTTTTTTAATATAAACACAATTTAATACAACTATTTTAGAGAAAATTGTTCTGGAAATTCTTAGAGACATGTAGTTGTTTGAGTCATATAGAACACTAGAGGATGTATACTGTTGGGAAACATAGGATTTAGATAGTATAAAGATAACCTACCAAGAGGTCTAGTTCCAAACAGTGCTTTTAAAAGAATATATTTTTAAGGGCATATAATAAAATCAAGGGAATTTTGCTGTTTAAATTTGTATTTAGAACCGATATGGATACTTCAAAATGCAATATTGCTCGATTCATGGGTAAGATAGGTAATAACAATAGCGCAAAGACAGCAATAAGTTGATGGAAAAAGGTAAAAGTTATCAACAAAATTAAACATAGAAAAACATTTGATTATATTTTATTAGTAATTTTAATAATTCACTTCATATATATTCTTGATGTTGGAAACAGGAATGGTCCTGACACAGAATTAACGTTCTCCTGCAATACCAGGGGCGACTACCATGGAGAAATGTACTATAATATGTTTTAGGTCAGATTTGAAGATCACCTGTTAAAGAATTTGGAGGACCCATCAGTTAGTATCATGAAAGCCACCATACTATAGTACTCTGGTGGAAAAGATCCCAACAAGTGTAATTAAGATTAATTAATTACAAAGAAAAAAACATAAATTAAGTTTTGAAGAGACAATGCTAGAGAGTAATCTATTTCCAATAGTGACAAGAAATGAAATATTTAATACGTCTTATGCAATTTATTTTGTAGAAATTGGTCTGAAAAAATGTACATTATAGATCAGATGGCGAACAATATGGGTATAGGACTACGTCTTCCTCTGTATCATTACATGTGCATCACTGTACGATATCACTAAAGAAAAAAATGTGTCTAGAAGTCTACTTCATATGTGGTCTGGAAAAGAGTTCAATATAATTATAATAAAAATACTTTAACCTACAAACTATTGTGATTGTATAATTAACTGTAATTTGAGCCATTCGATAATATATGCATAGACGTACTATAATGTTAAAATAAATTATATTTCATAATATTATTTTGTTTCATTATTTTATTTAGATTAGAATTTTGTTATACGTTAAAGCCAAAATGAATTAAAAGTCAAAGTTAATGCGGCAATATTACAACGTTTTGGCCTAATACATTTAAACGACTTGCATTCCTTGTTTTATTAAATCGATTAAGTAGTCCAAATCTATTGAATGGACTAAGACTTAACTGATAGTAAACTAGAGATTATTTTGCAAAATGGCCCCTTTATTTTCACCTCTTCAGGTTAAATATGATGATGATATGATTTATTACATTTGCACTTAAAGTTTTGTGGGACTGTTGATATTTACTGTCTAAAAAATTGTTTTATAAGCTACGATATACATACAGCTTTATTGAATACAGTTAAAAGTACTATATAGTAATAGAATATAAAGTTTTGTTAAGTTAGCTAAAACTGGCAATCAATCAAATATTTATATGAAATTAGTCACTCAATATTATGACTCAATATTATCTATCAATCGTTCAATATTATATTCAAGGTTGTTATGTGTATATGTAAAACAAAACTAACAATCTGTTTATCTATCAACAATAGTAGCACGATGAAAAGATGACTCTCGTTTTGCACATTCACCAATTCCCAAGGCAAACATAAACCTGACTTGTAAGAATCTAACAGTAAATTGCAATACAATTAAATTAAAAAAAGCTACTAATTACATCGCGAGTCGCTTCAGATTCTACATAGCCGAAGGCCGAGAGCGGTTCGTTGCGGAATCGCTACGGCAACGTACCTTAAATTATCTGATAATCAAATAAGCTGAACGAAATGTTCGGTTCTACCCTGCATCGCTTTGGCTTATTCGTCGTAATTATTTTAGCACCTAATCAAAAACAATCTTGCGTATAACCGGCGAAGTGAATAAAGTCAATTAATTTTCATCATTTCGTTATACGTTACAGTCCTTTGTTGGTACCGTTAAGATGTCCGCAATTGACTTCTGCAAGTAGTCCCAGTCATTATTTAAGTGTACTTGATTACGAACCTGACGGTGAAATGAACATTTTCTCGGATAATTTAAATCTTTTAATGGAATTTTGTTTACGCTTATATAAGCTCATAATTGAATTGATCGCAATTAAACACACGCTTTTAATCGTTCAATATTGTTAACTATTTATTTGTTTATTTTCTTATATAAGGTATAGGAAACGTGTCATTTAATATAAGCAGTTTTTGTTATTACAAAATAATGGAATTATAACTAAAAAAGACTGCCTCTCGAATACATCTTATTCTGATATTTTACATTAATTTGAAATGTTATCAAAATAACAACATCTATGAAAGAAAATGCTTTAATTCTTATGGTTTTCTATTTTCTTTTTAATAGTAGATTAAAAAGAAAATAGATAGCATTAGAGGGAAGAATGAATGCTAGTTTTTGCTGTGGCTGAAATTCGACCACAATGTAGTCAATTAATCATATTTCTCTCATAATAGAGTAAAAGGACAAGTTTAAGAATGATATACTTGTTTTCACAGTATTTATATTATTATAATAAATGTTTATATAGTAAACCATATCAAGATATATGCAAACTCAAGAACTGACACTCACTAACATTTACTAATATTTAAGTATATATTGTGTATTACTATAAATAAGTATAAATTACTACCCACTAAACATTAAACAAAGTATCGTAAGTAAGATTATTTTCAAAACTGTAACAACTTCAGAGCATGGAATATAAGTATACATGATCGTACTTTGCTTTTATGTTATAAACATAAATATGGAATAATAAATGAAATTATACCTGCTTGTATATTAAGACAGAGAATGTATGAATAAAACAATTTTGAAATTGATATTTAACTCTAGCATCCATATTAAAATAATAACGAACACAATTAGGTTATTAGGTTTTTAAAATTTGGATTTGTATATTAAAGGAATGTCTTTACAATAATTAAATTATCTATTGATTTTCCAAAACTTCGGTCTATAAAGTAATTAATTAAAATAATTGATACAAGTTTCAAAGAATAAAATGTCATATAGTACATATCTTATTGCATTAATCATTAAACGCCTTACTTTGACGCGTAAAATATTATTTTGTAGCCACTCGGTGCTTCCGTTATCCTCAAAAGGGAAGCAAAATTTTAGTAAAACTGATTAATATATAGATATAAGAAGTTGAAGACTGTTAGAGTTGGTTAGCATAGGATGGTATTAATAAGACATGTGAATCATGCTCAGAACAACAGAATGCGAATAAATGTTGGGCAGATAAGATTATAATAAGATAATGCATTCTTTAGCACCAAAATGCCATTTGTTAAATAGCAGAAAATATATTCGGCCATAAGCCGTACATATTCAGCGCGTTGACTTACTTGGTGCTTTCTAATTATTATTAATTAAATTCAATGTTATATGTTCCATGCTACTAGATAAATATATGTAATGCTGAAATAATAGGCTGCTGAACTTGAGTAGATTAATTAAAGACTCCTGTCATTACTAGCATGAATTAATGTTGAATTATTTTTGGTCAAGTTAATTTGTACCTAATCAACATTATATTTGTTAAGAGTGGCTGAGGGTTTCAGTGTATTTGAATTTCTGATTTATGAGTTATATTTTCTGAAAGGGTATTAAACGAAAAAACTATTATTTTACTTAAAAAGCTGTTTTATTTCACGGAAAGAAGAGGTTACTTGTTGAACGGGGATAGAAAACGACAGTGACGGTCTACTAGAAACAAATAGCTGATAGCCAGGTTCGTATTACATAACATCTGCCTCCTAAAGAAACGGCCATAGGATATACGTGGTTGTTATTCCGTCTCGACAGCATATAGCTGATATAAAAATTGTTTTTGAGTATCGAAGTATTTTCGCCCGCCAACTTGCATTTGAAGAATTTCGAAATAACTAAAAATAACAGACCAACCCTTCTCACTCGTTCGCCATTCAGGTAGTTTTAAAACAGATGGCCGATAATCATGGCTGTGTTACATAACATATGTAATAAATATGCAGAAACGGAAAACCAGAATAGTCTGATTAGTATGAACACTTCAGTTATTAAGAAACATTACTAGATAGTTTAACGCTTAACTTATTGTATCGCATCGTATATAAAAGTCTGGAAATAGTTGATCAACTTATAAACTGCTAAGCTGCCTAAAATTTTGAATTTGAGCCGTATTCTCATCTAACGTACGAACGAAAATTTCAAACATCACAATTATTTTTGAATCCTTGAATCCAAACAATTGGGATATGATGGAGCCATACGTTTCTGAAACTGTTTGATGGGCTTCGGCTGTAAATTTTATCAGATTGTCAGTCAGAAGTAATTAATGTCATATGCGTAATGAGTGATTGCATAATACGTTTAGCGGCTGTATAAACTGAATAACTCAATAATACTAAATGGGAAACTGTTATTTTATGTAGATAAATGCCAACAGCATTCAATTTAACAGTTAGATTAGGTTGTTTAACAGTTTTTTTTACATCGATAGTAATAAATACTTAAATAATAGTAAAAAAATAGTTAATTTCAATTGATATTTTACATTGTTGCGATAACTGAACTATTCTCTTAACTAATTTGATTAGCTATATAAAATTAATTGATTATCATTTAATTTCTGTCTAGAAAAGGAAAACCCCTTTATCGTCTGAACCTTGCTAATTAGTATATCCTTTAAAGAAAATTATTTTAATTTATGGTCTAAACGATCTCTTCGGGGAAACTCGCCCTTCACTCAAGTTTTGTTGTTTACATCAAATTAAACTCAGCTGACAGCACGCTGTTTACTAACTCCTCGGAATCTTGAACAGTAATTTGAAGCTAAATGACTCAAGCAAAATCGTTTATGTTCCAAGATATTTGTTTATCACCTTAAACTAGAGTATACGGTTAAATACCATCGTAAAAGGAAAACTGAACGGAGTTTCGTCTAAAGTAATATTAAGTTGAAGACAAGATAATTAGCCAAATAATATTATTTCATGAAATTAAGACCTATAATGGATTTTTCATAGTGAATTAGAATACTCTAATATAGAGTGATCATAACAAAACATTAAAAATGTATAACTACTTACTTTATACATATTAACTCTAAATCCTCTTTTTATATTAACTTTGTAATTATTAGCAAAAGGCTTGGAATCGCCTTTCTTGATTTCCTTGTTAGCTCCTTCTTGAACCAAAATTCTTTTCTACAGTTTGTATAAGGTATAAGGTACAATTTTTAAGAGACAGTACTTGGAGGGGACGAAATCTGGCTAACAAGCTGAATGTTGTAATAATTTCAATTTTACTACACTGGCTTTTGCGATAAGTTTTTGAACTGATTGAGTAGGCGTATGATTTCATTGCAGAATGGTTTATCTTCTGTAAACCTTTTTTTCAATCAAGGTCATTTCAGTTATCATTTCGCAGATTTTTGCTTAGATCATTCAATTGACTCAGAATCTTATATCAATCCTTTTAGGTCAATTTTTAGTCATGAATCAACGCCCAGCTATCTACCCACAAAATTTTTAAATAAAATTTAACTTAATCATGAATTTTTTGTTATGTTTTTGAAAAACATACAGTTTCTAAAATGTGTGAATATACAATATTGAAACCATCGATATAAATAGAAACAATTATTGTCGAACATTAAATTAATAAAGTAAAATAATTATTTTATTATTTCTGTTTAATAATGTCATAAAATTGTTCTAGTTTTTTATGCTTAGTTAGCTCTAGTTGTTATGCTGTATTAAAGATAACTAAAATAAATATTTGTGTTTTATATTGAAAAAAATTAAAATAACATATAAAGGCAATTTATCGCCCATAAATACATGAATGTGAAAGAATATAAGAAACTTTACGATACATATACCTTCAGTCGTGAAGTTTCTTCAGGAAGTGTTAATTAGATTCGAATAGTGAATGCTTCATTTCCTGACAAATATCCGGTCTTGTGGAACTGTTTCTGAAGTTTGATTATTATATTTCGCGAGATATTGATAATGTCTAGGAGTTCGACTTTATACCGGCACACATTTCAAACATGTCATTAAAGATCTTAACATTCATTATCAATTTTAGTTTTCCACGATAAGGTCTTGCCATATTAAGTTATACTACCACGTACTTTGTAACACGTGTATGTTACTATTCAAAGAGAAACGTTTCAAAGCGATAGTTATATATTTGTTGTAAGGACAAATATTATTTTAATACCTTATTCGTTTCCATTTTATTACATATTTTTATTATTATGCCTCCAAAAAATAATCTAGCATTTATTGATGGTAATATATTTGTTTTTTATACATTCAATACATTATAAGTTTAAACGAAACTCTTAACTGTCTTTGAGTAAATATTAATTATCCAGCAGGTTTAGAATATTTTAACATTTTAGTATATTGTGTTATTCAAGATCGTATTGCTTTCGGACCTTTGTCGAAACTTATTTAGTTAACGGTATGTTAATGTTTTGAAAGATACGAGGGTGGCTATTTATATTTTGAACCTAAGTATTGTAAGGCCCCATCTGACGTTTCCAATTAGAGGTTTGTTCTTAATAACCATAACCTTCTTCAGACCGGTTTGTCACTTGATCACAACTTCTGCTGTTTACAATTACATGATAAAAATTTTTGAGGAAATGAAAGACTTTCGTGCAATCATTGTTTACAAATTTCGACGTGGTTTATCAAAACAGGACTGGATCGATTTCAAGTTACTTCGATATTTGGAAATAAAGCACCATCCTTGTACGGCGAGAAACGTGGGTATAATAAATTTAATCGCGATCGCAGTCGTGAAAAATGCTTCGAAAAAGAATAAATTCATTTTTGTTAATAAATTACTGTTATAGTTAAAAAAGTTCGTTACATGGATTACTGAGTAACACTCTTTGGGGTTTAGAGGAACAAAAATCGATAGAAAAAATCAAATCGACTATTTGATATCAATATTAGTCTGAAGATATTATTCGAACTTATAGCTGGTGTTTCAGTTACTATTATTGGTGTTCAATATGGCGATTTGTTAATCAATTCAATATGGCGATATGTTATCGAGAATTTTTGCTTAAGTGAGATGATGTGACACAGACGATACATGCTTATTTAAGACTGTTAATTATTGATATTAATAAATATGTATTAGTATAAATATTAAGTTTACCTTATTATCGATAGGTGTAAGTAATAGTGGCCAATTATATTAAAAAGCAAGTAAATTGAAACAATACGTTTTTATGAATTTATGCACTGACTGGTTTGTATTATGACAGAAAGTTACTGATTAACTGGTGTTCAAGCCTTTCGGCACCAGTTGTCAATTGTCAATAGTAATAAATCCTGAACAAAATGTTTTAATTTAGAAATGTAATGGTTACGAAAGATACTAATTAAGTGTTATTTATTTTGCTGTAGTAGAAAGGCAAAAAAAGTTGCAAGAAACAAAAATATAAAAAAATTAATTGCTGCATCTAAATATAATTTCGCTCATATGGAGTAAAAGAGATTTTAAAAAAATATTCCTAAATATAATATATGAAATGATTCTTAAAATTATAAAAGGTGTACTGGTTATTGGGTAGATATTCAGCATTGTCAGTATATACTAAACTTTTGTTTTAACAAGAAATTTTGAAACCAGTGTGGACTTATGGAGCTCCAGAATTGTACCAACCAAAGCTATAAGATATACTCTACAGACATTCCTAAATAACGGTTTGCGAGGTATTGTTGATGCCCCATGGTACATTCGTAATGACCCTCTGCATATAGACTTGAAGGTAGAAACTGTTGGTAACGTTATCATAGTCCTTATGCCCAAAAACAGAAGTTCTATCAGCACATTAATATTGAGACTCTTCAGTTCCTATATAATAATAACTTAATTAGATTATTAAAGAGAATAAAACCATTTCAGTGAAAATTAAAACTCTATGCATATTAAAAACAGTGACATAGATGTTTAGCCCAAAGCGTCTACCTTAGAATAAGTGCTTTGTAATTTTAAAATCGTAGCAAATTTGGACAAAAACAAATAGCTTATTAATGTTAATTTACTAGATTGCTATAATAAATAATAATACAAAATATTTAATTTTTTGTTGAATTTAAGGTAAGTTATAGTTATAGTAAAGCGTATATTTCCGTAGAAAGTGTATATTGCAAGATTAAACAGTACTTTGGAAATTTATTTTAAAATTAAAAAAAATATATTTTAAAGCGCCCTTTTTCCCAACGAGGGTTTATCTGGACTGGACCTACTGTTTAACGTGGGCTCCGAACCACGGTCCTCGGCATTAAGCCTACCGACTCGCGAAAGAAGAATCATCTCAGAAGACATCCGGTCTTACCCAGCCTGGTTACTGGCGTGACTGAGATTATTTTCCCTGTCGTATTTTACACCATTGCCTAGGACACGATCATGCCCCAGCAGGATACGAACCCGCGACTATCGCAATAGTAGGTGGACCGTCCTGTCGCCTTTACCACTACGCCAATCAAGCCGGCTTGGAAGTATTTAACTCAAATGTTAGTGGCAGTTAAAATTTATTTTATTGTGCTATATTTAGTAAACTTATTCTATAGTGGAATAGGAATCCATGGGATTACAAAAATCGATTATCACCCAGAACTATTAAAATTATTTTTACTTAAAATTTTAGTTTAGAATTGCAAAATTATTCACTGATATTCAACGAAAGGGAGTCGATTTACGTACACATTAATGTTATTAAAAATAGTATATTACAATTTAAAATAATAATAACGTTGCAATGAAAAATGTTTACTATTTGTGATAAAAATAACAGTTTATAATATAATAATAATATTAATTATATAATATTTTGTCACTTAATTTGGAAATATTTGCTTATAATACTAGTCACAGTTAAATAAAATATATTTTATTACTTTTTATATTTTTATTATTATCACTGTTATTACTTTATTGTAAGTTTTTAAATTTATCGGCATGAATATTTGGAAACCTAAGCGTTTTTTAGTAGGAAAGTAACATCGAATTTTATGCGCGGCAGTTCCTATTCTATGTTCTCTTTATGTCGGGAATACAACCATCTAAAATATTTAAAAGTACACTTTAAGAACCTTTTAATAAGTGATCTTCGTATTGACTGTAAAGCATTTTTTTGAGTTTGTTCAAATAAATATACAGAATGATTTAAGTAGCAATAAATATCTACTGTCGGATAAACGACGAAGAAAAATGAAGAGAATTTTAACAACTGTATATAACAGTATTTTATACTTATCATATCCGCATATTTCCATGTGGGGATTTTTTCCGTGTGGGCAAATTGAAAGCAAGTTAAACAATAGTCCGTATTTTAAAAATCAAGAATGGTAAAGCATAAATAAAGGCATTTCGAGGACGCCACTCTACTTTGCGACGTTACGATCCGTACATTTTTATTCAGGACGTATTGTCTGTTTCGATTCACTTGCTTGCATGTTGATTGTAATGCGAACATAAATAATTTGTGTCAGGTCAAATCGTGTCAAAGTTTCCAAAAGGATTTATCGTTATATTATGTATTGTGGAGAGAAACTAATGTAGCGAAAGAAATTATTAGCCAGCATCGCCATGTTTGACTACCTATTAATTTTTATTCTTTAATTAAATTATAATCACTAAATTGTTTTAGTAGACATTATTCCACGTATCTTCTTGTATGAATTTTATGAATAACATTTATCATATATACAATTCAGATAAACAACTGCAACTATTTAAGATGAAATACTATATGTGTTTGTACCGTCAATTCACTGCTCCATTAAATTGTAGGGAAGTTGTGTATGAAGAGCATAAAAATGAGACAATAACAGTTGCGCTGATAAAATTTTCATAATCAGGAGTTTATAACGTATGTCCCCCTAAAAATAATTAAACTTCTTTCTGCATGTTACGATAGTTCATCACTTCAAATGTGAGATTCGTTAAGGAGATGCAGTCTGTTCACTGCTATTCAACATAGTAGTGGGTGCAATTATATTAAAAGTATTTAAAAATAGACTTGACGTTCCATGATGATGCTATGAAATTTTTGATCGATTTGATGTTAGTTGATGATAGCGATACATTTGATGATATGGATGATTTGTTGAGGCTTATAGAATTTTTTATAATATAGCTCACATTGTAGGGCCATATGGCTTGAGAAATAGTGAAGAAATAGCAAGCCGCTTTTGATTTTCTAGTGGAAATAATGATGTTAGGGAAAGAAAGAAAATATTTATCAAGACTAAAATCCAACTGTTCAAAATACTTATTTTACTATTCCTTCCCTATCGTTCCTAGACAGGGACACTATAACAGCTTAACATTTAAAATATTGATGTATTTAAAATGAAATTAGAATGAGCTATAGGTTGATGAGCTTTAATGAGCAGTTGGGGAACAAATTCAGAGATCTAAATTAAAATGACGGAGACGTCTGTTGAAAAAGACATGGATCAAGGTCAGCGAAACAATACTTTTAACAAGTAAATTTTATCAAAAGTTTTTCCAATTGCTAATATTGCATGTAATTTTTTTTCTAATATTACTTCAGCTTATTCAATTATTTAATATAATATATCCTTAATATGCCTGCTGTTATCCATGTATGCCAACAAACTGTTTCATTATCTAAAATCTGTTTCTGTTCATTAAATCGTACTAATAAAAAATTACGAAAAAAGTAGTTTTGCGTGTATTCTGAAAAGTTCAAACAATTTCCAGCATTTATTCTCCAGTTTAAATCGTAATACAAACAGATTTTAGTTCGTATTCCAACTGAAATTCGATTGTGTTGTTTTTTTACAGAATGCAGCTGAACTATGGGAAATTGGATGATTTGTTTTTTTTTCACTATATCTCTCGTTAATAGTAGAGAGGTTATGTATTTTTCATTAAAACAATGGGCACCTTCACGCAGCATTTTTTACAGTTACTGTAAGTCCGATTTGTAATTGCATTCTTTAAATATCTACTGAGAGATCAAATAAAACACAGATCTAAATTTTATAACATGAAAACAAAAGTATGCCAAGTATTCCCGCTGCAGAATTTTTTTTCAAAATTGGAAGAATTATTCACATTTACCGACGTTTTAATATCATATCGATTTTACTCAATTAAAATACAGATGCGTTTATGAAAAAAATGGGGATATATAAATTTTAAATAATAAAATAATTTGATGCTTAATGAAATATTATAATGAAATGAAATATATAATGAAATATATATAAATAAATAATGAAATATAATAATGAATATTATATATATATATATATATTATATTATATTATATAACATACTAGCTGACCCGGCAAACGTTGTTTTACCATGTAAATAATTTCTAGTGTAGAAAACAACAAACATTCATTTTTTTAGTTTATTATAATTTATTTTAAGTAATAATTATATATATCATTAATTTATTACATAATATTAATCCCTTAATGCTACAGCGTGAACAATATTTTTTGTTAATCCGTTTTTGTTTTGTTCTTGACGCATTCCGCACCATTCTCACACGCGCTCCAGTATGTTCTTCCTGAACAGGTTCTTCGGTTCTTTGGGCTCTTCTATTTCGAATGCATTTAGATTTATTTGTATCACGGCTCAAATTGGACCCTTTGCGTTTAGTTGGCATTGTTCGCTGTACAATACAAAACACACACAAATAGAACTAATTGAATTATTTAATGATGAAAATTATTATATTAATATTTTACTTTATCCTTTATTATTAAATTAAATATACATGTAAATATTAGATAGCTTCACGAAAGCAAAAAATTTTTTTTTCTTAATAATAAAATACATATTGTTAGCAATAATGAAAATAAAATTCTGTAGAAGTCAGAGCTCTTATAAGTAAACACAAAAAAAAGTAACTTTCACCGAATTTGTTTTTCACCATTCCCAACAATATTTTCGTTATAAATAAGAAAGAATAATTTTTGATTTTATAATCAAATAAAAATAATTTATACTTACAACTCAATAGCAATTGTTTGCGGGAACTCGTGATACGTGTTGAGTATATTTGAGGTTATGTAAATCACATAATTAACTGATCATGCGAATTACACTCAAAAATAATAATTTTATTAGTTATGAATAATAAATTATATTCAATAATATTAGTTATTAATTAATAAATAATAAAGTTACTTGAGAATATATTTGATATGAGAGTTGCACTGAGACAGCAAAAACGTTTAACCATAGAGTAATAGAGATGCAACTCAATAGGGGACTCTAGCGCAAAGTTTTGCTTTGCCCAACGTCCAGAGGGCGCCATAATGGGCCATTCAAATAATTCAAATAGTAATTGATTGGTCAATTATTTCTTCCGTCTTCTTTCTAATTCATATTTGTTTAGTGCCATCAATTTAATAGGATCTATCAGAGTTCTGTCTTTTTGTTTTCTTATACTGAAAGCAAACTTTGAGTCTTTCCCTCTTAATGTTCTGTTTACCTGTTTTACTCAAAAGTATATAGAACACAACCACACACAAAAGATCATCATGGAATGTACAATTGAAAAGTTTTAATTTACTTTTTTTTGAGATTAATTTTGTTATATTATCGACGTGGCAAAATCGTTGAATAAAATAAGACATAGCTCAAAGACCTACTGACAGTATAATAAAACAAAATTGTTGGAGTCTGGGGCACGAGATATTGTCTTGCCTCTATCGAATCAGTCTCAATTTGTGAGTTTATTGATTTATTCATAATTGTATGTCACACTTAATTTCATTTTTCAAAGGTTTTACCAAATAACCTGAGATGTACACTACGGTACAACACAATATATATATATATATATATATATATATATATATATATATATATATATATATATATATATATATATCAACTTCAAACAAACAACGAAACAACTTCAACAAAGTTTATAGTGAAGAGGCATCTTCTTGGCGACCTCCAGACAGGATTTTAAATTAATTCCACATAATGTTTTGACATTTTCCGCAATAAAATTCCGCAAGAGTTTACTCGTAGAGACACCTAAAATCTACATTAACAATTGATTTCGCCACGCTGTCAGTTCTTGAAAATTATAGTTATATTTCAAGAATATGGTAATATGGAATATATAATGTTAGATTTTCAAATAAACCTAAAATATCTTTTCAGTTCAAATTAAAATTTTGATTAGTTTATAAGTATATATGTTATTCACTATAGTAGTAAAAGTAATATCAAGAACTTTTTGTGAAAGAAATGTGCAAAAAACTTATACTCTAACATGGTCTTTTTATCTATATATAAAAATTACATTAACAAATCAAAATTTCGTTCTCTATAAATATGCCTCCCACGTTGTTTCATATAATCTTGATCCATGACAGCAATTCTAGAAATATTATAATTTTTGTCGATATGCGTTCCCATAACCTTGTTATTTCTTCAATATTAAGTTCCTATATTTCAAAATAATCAATTCAGTAAAATTTCTTTTTTTTTCAATTTTTTCACTCACATAAAGTAGATCGATTAATATATTTCTGAAATTTTAGTTTTACATGCCCAATTTGAATGAATATTTTTGATTTAAAAAAAACTAAAGAATATTGTATGCAAGTAATCTGAGCGGTACAAGAACAAGCAACAATGTAATACTTAATCCTGTATGTAAAAAAGCGAACAAAAGCAATACTATTTATATTTCTTTTATCTATCCAAATCCATACACTTCTTAACTATACTTTAGTAAACCCGGACAATATATGCAAAATAACGATAAACTGAAAAAAGATATAATAAAACTAAAGAATGTAACTAAAATATTTATATCAGATATAAATCAGCCAGTGATACTAGTATTTCGACAGCTTCAGTACCTAAAGTACCGACAATATGCCAACGAACGTTAGCGCTACTATAGTCCGTTCTATATAACAATAAATACACGCCATTAAAATTTATTACGCCACAACGTCGCAATGTTGTATCATATAATGAGTATTCACAAATATTAAGCAGCAATTTGAATTTTGATCACTAATTATTATCAGAAATGTTTTGAAGAATTTTGAATAAACCCAGACATTTGACAACTACTTACATGTTTGGACGCATCAGACAGCAAATTTGGCGTCGTGATGACATGCGTACGCTGCTATTTTAAAAGGATCATGTGCGCTCCTTCATAAACTAAGGGACCAAGAATCTACCGCAACTCAGTCTAAATTCTACCTACACTTCTCCTCTTCTCTTCTTGCGAGTTCGATGAATAGCATTTTTTGATTATCACTCATCAAATTCGCTCATTTAGTAGTTAATTTACTATATGCAATAAGAAATAGAGAACTATGATCATCTCAGAAGATTTGAATAGTGGATATTCCAAATAGAGCATGACAAATCTGCTAACAGTATCTAAAAGTTTCTTTTCAAATAACCTGTAAAAATTTTGTGAACTGTCTATTGAAATTGAAATAACCACACGTCATTTAAAGCGTTGTATTAGGGGACTTTGAATTAATAGAATATTTTTGGATACGATCATAAATTATATTTATTGGATTTAAAATATTCACAAGAACATGTACAAGAAAGTAATATTTAGATGAAAATAAAATTGTTGTTTATTACTTAATTTACTTAAAATTTATTTTATAAAAATATGTTGGTAAATAAATTAATATTAATATAATTAAATATATGAGCTGAATTTTTTATGCCTGTAGTAACACAAGAGACCTCCGGTAGTTGAAAAAAAACCTCTTTTACTAATTCCATTACGTGAAATTAAAAAAATAAAATAAAGGAAAATAGCAGATCAATTACTTTTATGTTTCCAATATTACATAAAGACGACTTGCTTTTTGTATTTCGGCTTTGTTGAGTTTTTTTTAAAGATACAAACACGAGACAATTGTTGTTATTAGATAATTGGATTTGATCGTAAAAAAAGCTTCTTGTTAACGGAAATCCTTTTATTCGCCCGCACATCGAACATCACATTCGAATCTTAGAGAAATGTATAATGATTTGAACATAGTAGTAAATATGTTACCTGTAAACAAGGGTTTTCAATAAGTTTCTTTTTTGATGACTTTTATTCTACTTTACAACTCATTAGTCACATATAGTATCAACTTCAGTATATTTCACATGTTTTAGTTTTTTTGTGCGTGTCGAAACTGTTGCGGTTAGGCGACTTTATAACCTTCTTTCATTTCTAATTAGTTACTTTTTTTCTTATACCTTTCAGAAAACTTGATGCATAAAAGTATTTTTTGACGCTTTTGCCGACGACTATACAATTGTAAATTTAGCTATTAAAACGAGACCTTATATACAATGCATAAAGAATAAATATATAATAAATTGAATTGAAATATATGACAAATCAATATCAATGTACAGATGAAATAAGCGATTAAAGAGTAATGAAGATCGAGATGTCGAGTTGACAAACGATAATTGCAGTTAAGGGAACGATTTGTTTAAGCCAAATCCTACGATAATAATCAATTTCATCAACCCTTATTGCCGCCCACCATAGTATTCTTGTACCTATTCAGTTCGAATCTTATTCTAGTTGAAGAAAAACAAGGGCAGTCGCAGGTGAAAAACAGAGACACGGGAGCAGTCACAAAATTAACTTGTGCATTCGAGGGCATCATATATAGCCGATTCAATTTTACTGCATAGGAATGAGCAGCGGGGCAGAAAGAGATTGAACATTTACTTTTCGAAAAATTAAGAATTAAAAAAAAATTTAAATACTCTATTTGATCCATACTCTAAAAGCCAGCGTCTTTAAATCCTACTAAAGGTTTTTATGATATTATTTCTGGACGTATGATGTGGTGTGTGATCGAGAGTGGATTGTAGACATCGCCGCAGCAATCGCTTGTTTATTCCCAGGTATCTCAACATGACAGGGATTCGAATACTATGCAATACGAGGACGACTGTATTTTTGTTCGTGGTAGTAATCTAGTGAGTTGTGGGAGTCAATAAGGACGATCAATTTTCTGTACCGTTCGGTAGAGACATATATTAGGTCCTGATGTAAGGCATATAGTTCAGTAGTGAGTATCGTTCCCTATTCAGTAAGTCTGAAAATAGATAAAGGCACAACCAAGTCCTGTAATGGCTTTGGATCCGTTAATATAAGTATAGTTCTGCATCGGGTAGAGGTTTGAAATTTTGTTCTTGTGAAAGAGGGATGATGTTCTTTTTTGGAGAAACAAACAATAATTTCAATACTATGGTTTCTTGGATATTACTTACCCCCATTTTTTAAAATAATTTTTGAGTATCATACTTCAACAGTCAGTTAATTTCAAAGTATTAAAAGATGTTTCAAACACGAACTTTATATTAGTGGGTTGATTAAAACAAACGTAAACGTTTATCGAAATGCTTTTTATTAATTATTAAAGTATACAGTTTGGAAACGTATTTAACAAATGCAAAAAACAATATTGTTCAAATGTAATACCTCGCGTTCAGCGAATTTATTTGATTTATCAGTAAAAGTGCGCTCTAATTCCTCGCGTTCACATCGCAGCTAATACGGTCACTTTAGGCGAATGAATGGTTTTCTGATTGTTATATTTCGGATTTATTGTCGCATTCAGTTTTGTTTGCTTAGCTGTAAAAAAATTAGCTTCATTCGGAATCAAAGTGTTGCTAAACGCTGAAAAACACTGAATTGTCTAGTTTAGAAAGGTAAGCACCAAATTGGCATTTTGAGGGTTTATTTTCTGAGCTAATGGAATTTTGCAGTGATGGAAGCTTTAGGCTTTATAATAAATTCGGAGAAACGGTAGTCGATGCACCATTAAACGATTTGTGCCTTTTCGAGTTTAAAATTTCGAATCCTTGCTTTTTCCATTACTCTACCGGTATCGTCAATCCATTTGTGAAAATAACCGTAAGTCGTACAAGAATTATATCAATTGTCGGGAAGCTAATTATGAAGAACATATAAATGATACTAATCGGGACGAAACAAGCCGAGAACAGCCTTTTTTTAGGCCCAACCGAGGTCGATCGAGTTTTTTCGCTATGCCAGCTCATGGAACATATTAGATGTGGAAAGCGCCCCATTGTCGTTTTTGTTGATTTTCGTTCCAATTTCGATTATATACATTGGCTCTTATTCCATAATCCTGAAAACTGACCATGTTATGTAAGTCTCAACGGAATTCAGTTGAAGCAAGTGCAGGAGTTCGAATACGTCCGTAATAAGTCTACAATTTACAGTAGCATTAGCTCTCTAAGATGGTGCGAGTATTAGGGAGAAAGAATAACAATTAAAACTAAATTCCGCCTCTTTTTACTACCTATATTACAAATTTTGTGTGGCTCTGAGACTTGGAATCTGTTACAGTCTGACATATGTAAGTCTGAGGTATTTCAAACGCGATGCTTAAGGTAAATTCTACATCTTTCTCTACGAGATTATATTAAAAATTAATTCACTTAAGATTGGACAATCAAGGCACAATTGAACAGGAATGAGAAACACATTCATAGACGTGCAATCATTTGGACATGTCTATTTAATGTGAGGTAAAATGAATTCTTCTCAGACTTAAGTGAAAGACACAACGAACAGCTCTGAAAAGATATGGATATTAACATAATCCAAAACTATTTGAAAGATAAGAAACTGACATTGCCGAGGCCAGAACAGCTGTGGCCGATCGCGCTCTCTCGCAGAATTTAGTGAAAAATGTTCGAGGTCTTGCCGCAAGGTTAAGGTTAAGTAAACGAAAAATATTAATTTTTATTATGTTCATATCTTAGACATCTTAAATAAATGGTTCGATTATTTGTATAGTCTATTCAAAACAGTAGTGACACACGTGAGCTGCTACAACTTCACAATGTTGCCGCAGCAAATCTGAGTTTTAGTACATCTTGGTTCTGACATATAATAATTCTAATCTAAATAAAATAATGAAATAAAATTGTTGTCAAACATATATAGTTTATTTTAGCATTATATTTATATATATATATATACATTAATATTTTTCTACACCAGTATAGGTAGAATTCTAGGCGCGTTTTTTTATGTAGTGGTATCACCGAAGGCCTAACCCACCTAATTAACAATTGTATATCTGAGTAATGTATTTTACTTTCATTAGAAAGCACATTTATGTTTTACGCTTAGTTCTTGTTTCATTCCGTGCAATGTTTCCTTGTAAAGTCATTGAATATATTTCTCATTAGTTTGTCCTGTTACTACCTCTATACATCTTTCTTGATAAAACGACATTATTACCTACTACTATTACTTATTACTATTAAACTACACTACCTTATTGCATTTGCCATATTTGCAAAACAGTTAGTATTTTTTCTCTCTTCATACATTTTAAACAAACGTTCATGTATATTCTGAATAATAACACACATGCTCATAAAGCCTTCATAATATAATTATGCTTCATAAATAATAAGCCTCTATAATATAATTTCCTACAATTAAAATATATTAATTCTATACTGACCTTTAGTTGTTTCCTCTTCCATCGCCCTGTCTTGGTAATTGTCAGCATTGAATCATAAACCAATATTCATAAAGTTTTATTCAATCACTGTCATTTTCAGAAATACTAATCAAGTTAAGAACTAAGCTGTTTATTTCGAATCTATCAAAAACTTGCTCAAGATTCTACCATTTGTCAATTTTTTCTTCAATATGTCTGATCGAGCTCTGTCAAACCGAAGGTGTTATTTTCGACAATGTCTTTTTCCATAAATCCAGACAGTTCTGGTTTGAATATCCTCTTCGACCTGAATGTCTATTGTAATAATTCTTTACGTAATAGGAGAAAGCCGTAATACTCTGTGGCCATAACGCTCAGTAATTTAATCTACCATGTATCTTTTCTCAGGTTTATTTATAAAAAAATAAATTACATTAATTTACATTTATTTAATTTTATTTAATTTACATTAATTACAGTTAATTTCAAAGTATTAAAAGATGTTTCAAACACGAACTTTATATTAGAGGGTTGATTAAAACAAACGTAAACCTTTATCGATATGCTTTTTATTAATTATTAAAGTATATAGTTTGGAAACGTATTTAACAAATGCAAAAAACAATATTGTTCAAATGTAATACCTCGCGTTCAGCGAATTTATTTGATTTATCAGTAAAAGTGCGCTCTAATTCCTCGCGTTCACATCGCAGCTAATACGGTCACTTTAGGCGAATGAATGGTTTTCTGATTGTTATGTCTCATGCAGTTTTGTTTGCTTAGCTGTAAAAAAATTAGCTTCATTCGAAATCAAAGTGTTGCTAAACGTTGAAAAACACTGAATTGTCTAGTTTAGAAAGGTAAGCACCAAATTGGCATTTTGAAGGTTTATTTTCTGAGCTAATGGAATTTTGCAGTGATGGAAGCTTTAGGCTTTATACTAAATTCGGAGAAACGGTAGTCGATGCACCATTAAACGATTTGTGCCTTTTCGAGTTTAAAATTTCGAATCCTTGCTTTTTCCATTACTCTACCGGTATCGTCAATCCATTTGTGAAAATAACCGTAAGTCGTACAAGAATCATATCAATTGTCGGGAAGCTAATTATGAAGAACATATAAATGATACTAATCGGGACGAAACAAGCCGAGAACAGCCTTGTTTTAGGCCCAACCGAGGTCGATCGAGTTTTTTCGCTACGCCAGCTCATGGAACATATTAGATGTGGAAAGCGCCCCATTGTCGTTTTTGTTGATTTTCGTTCCAATTTCGATTATATACATTGGCTCTTATTCCATAGTCCTGAAAACTGAGCATGTTATTGTAAGTCTCAACGGAATTCAGTTGAAGCAAGTTCGAATACGTCCGTAATAAGTCTACAATTTACAGTAGCATTAGCTCTCTAAGATGGTGCGAGTATTAGGGAGAAAGAATAACAATTAAAACTAAATTCCGCCTCTTTTTACTACCTATATTACAATTTTATTTTGTGTGGCTCTGAGACTTGGAATCTGTTACAGTCTGACATATGTAAGTTTGAGGTATTTCTCATATTATTGAGTTTGAGTAACGCTTAAGGTAAATTCTACATCTTTCTCTACGAGATTATATTAAAAATTAATTCACTTAAGATCGGACAATCAAGGCACAATTGAACAGGAATGAGGAACACATTCATAGACGTGCAATCATTTGGACATGTCTATTTAATGTGAGGTAAAATTAATTCTTCTCAGACTTAAGTGGAAGACACAACGAACAGCTCTGAAAAGATTTGGATATTAACATAATCCAAAACTATTTGAAAGATAAGAAACTGACATTGCCGAGGCCAGAACAGCTGTGGCCGATCGCGCTCTCTCGCAGAATTTAGTGAAAAATGTTCGAGGTCTTGCCGCAAGGTTAAGGTTAAGTAAACGAAAAATATTAATTTTTATTATGTTCATATCTTAGACATCTTAAATAAATGGTTCGATTATTTGTATAGTCTATTCAAAACAGTAGTGACACACGTGAGCTGCTACAACTTCACAATGTTGCCGCAGCAAATCTGAGTTTTAGTACATCTTGGTTCTGACATATAATAATTCTAATCTAAATAAAATAATGAAATAAAATTGTTGTCAAACATATATAGTTTATTTTAGCATTATATTTATATATATATATATACATTAATATTTTTCTACACCAGTATAGGTAGAATTCTAGGCGCGTTTTTTTATGTAGTGGTATCACCGAAGGCCTAACCCACCTAATTAACAATTGTATATCTGAGTAATGTATTTTACTTTCATTAGAAAGCACATTTATGTTTTACGCTTAGTTCTTGTTTCATTCCGTGCAATGTTTCCTTGTAAAGTCATTGAATATATTTCTCATTAGTTTGTCCTGTTACTACCTCTATACATCTTTCTTGATAAAACGACATTATTACCTACTACTATTACTTATTACTATTAAACTACACTACCTTATTGCATTTGCCATATTTGCAAAACAGTTAGTATTTTTTCTCTCTTCATACATTTTAAACAAACGTTCATGTATATTCTGAATAATAACACACATGCTCATAAAGCCTTCATAATATAATTATGCTTCATAAATAATAAGCCTCTATAATATAATTTCCTACAATTAAAATATATTAATTCTATACTGACCTTTAATTGTTTCCTCTTCCATCGCCCTGTCTTGGTAATTGTCAGCATTGAATCATAAACCAATATTCATAAAGTTTTATTCAATCACTGTCATTTTCAGAAATACTAATCAAGTTAAGAACTAAGCTGTTTATTTCGAATCTATCAAAAACTTGCTCAAGATTCTACCATTTGTCAATTTTTTCTTCAATATGTCTGATCGAGCTCTGTCAAACCGAAGGTGTTATTTTCGACAATGTCTTTTTCCATAAATCCAGACAGTTCTGGTTTGAATACCCTCTTCGACCTGAATGTCTATTGTAATAATTCTTTACGTAATAGGAGAAAGCCGTAATACTCTGTGGCCATAACGCTCAGTAATTTAATCTACCATGTATCTTTTCTCAGGTTTATTTATAAAAAAATAAATTACATGAAATGCAAATAAATATTTCATTTATATTTACCGAATAACAATTTGAAATAGTTCATTCTGCAACATGGTTTTCTCGAAACCTATTTTATATACTTTAAGCCATTCCTTAATTGCAGCGTTTGTTGATCCACTTGTTGGGATTTTCCCCACCAATGTACTATGTACTATGGTACATAACGACAACTGATGTTTCCTCCAACTTCTTTAAAAGCTGATTTTCAAACTACTGCAAAAACAAGTTATGGTTCATTTCTCCATGGTAGTCACCCTTGTACTTAGAGGAAAACTTAAAGAACTACAACTTGAAATAAAACCATTCCTGTTTCTAGCACGAAAAACTGTATGTCTGAAATTAATTATTCATAAATGTTATGACTGACATAACTAAATCGATAGTTATTACAACGTTTACCTTTTCTCATCAACTTTTGTTGTCTTTATACTCTATTTATTATCATCTTGCCATTAGCGACCCAATGTACATTATGTTAATTCTGAAATATTCATGTCTCATTTAAATATATATATATATATATATATATATATATATATATATATATATATATATATATATATATATAACTCTTCTTTGATGTAGTTATGTTTTTAATAATTTTTAACTTTTAAAAGCAATATCTGCAAGATCCATTAAACCCCTTCATGGGTTATCTTTACACCACTTAAATCCTATATTACCCAACAGTGTATGAGGGCATATTCTACATCCCTCAAATAGCTGTATATTTTTTAGCTTTTTATGAATAATTTCCAGACGAACAATTTTCTCAATAATTGTATTACATTATGTATCGATTGAAAATTCTACTTACTGTTTTTATACATTTGGTATAATTGAACTCTGATACAGCTTACTTTAAGCTGATCTTGATTCGTCACCTGTTTTGAATAAACGGACCGTGTCCGTATTAATATTCAGTGCAGCTGCAATGCCCAAAAAATATTTTCAATAAAAACCCTGGCGATTTGAAATTAATTCAAACATGGCCTTAAAACAATGTTTGCCGGTTTATAACCCGTAATTATAATATTGTGAAGAATTTTGCTGACGTATAAAAAACGGACAACTTTCGTAGGCTCATTTGGTTACATGTTCGAACTAGCTAAAAAGCATGCTAAAAGCATGCTATCTCTTTTTAAATAAAATAAAATGGGACGGAAAATATTGTCTTACTGTCAAACGAATTTACACCTTTCGACAAACACATATTGATCAGGTGTGTCACTACTTTTTTGAATAGACTATATCTTCGTAACTGTTTTGATATCGTCAATGTCAATATTTCAATATTTCAATATGATATCGTCAATTTCAATCGTCATATTCCATATTTCAATATATATAAATTTCAATGCAATATTAGATTATTATTTAGATCAGCTAACTTAAAGGAGTCTGTTCACGCCTTCATGTACTACTATATTATTTTCCTTATTTCGACGCCAAATTTACTTCACAAAACAACGGCTCCCGACAACTTGTTTCATTAGAATTAGAATTACCATATGAGTTTGAATCAACAAATGTTGAACTTGTAGAATAGAAAAAAAGAAAAATATGTGAAGATGATAAAAATCGTGAATATTTGAAGTTTATGTTTTTGAAATAATTTTAACCTATTTTCACACTAATAATTTTACTTCATTTAATTGGGGGCTCATTTCGTTCAACTATATACCTGTAGACCTACATAATTCGATATTTCGGTTATTATACATCACTATATTAAGTGCCTACATGGTTTTTGACCGGCAATGTCTATAAAAATATTGCGATGGTTTTGATTTTTCTGTGCCTGAACTAATTATTTTCCATTTAATCTAATAGAGTCATTCAGGGTATACAGAGATTATTAAACGCAGATATTATAACTGAATACTCAATAAATTGCCTTTTCGACAATCATTACTTTTGTTGTTGATTTGAAGAATTTTGCAGCCTTTACCCATATAATACATTTAGAATTATATAGTAATGCTGCTCTCTCATATTCCAATTGTCAGTTTATGTTTTGACGATTTTAATGTTAATGGTAAATAGCTGCTTGGACGACCAAACGATTTTCAAGTTAACGAATTACAATGTCGTGGTTTCAATGCCTATCGTGCATGATAAAGGAAGCGCATTCTGTAGCGTATTGTTATCAGCAATGAAACGTATATGTATGACAATTTCAACCATAAAAACTCTTTGGTCTAGGAGAGTTATGTATATCAACACTGAAGCGGAATATACAGGAACATATGGTGTCAAATATCTTCTTGTGTATACGGTGGGACCAGCAAGGTGTAGTGAGCTTCTAAAAGCGAATTGTTGGTGCAAACTTGTACTCATGTCATAATGAAATTATTGAATGACGTATTCTAGGAAATAGGATCAATCGATAACGAGCAACAGACACCAAGTCATCCAAAATGGCAACGTTCGGGCACATTTTGCAAGCCTTTCGTATGCTATACTGTTGCAGCTTGAATGGGAAGTTCCTCCTCACATAGCGTTCTTTCCAGGTATAGCACCTTCAAATAATTACTTGTCCAGATCTATGCAGTATGGCTTGTTAATTGGTTTCGAAATACCGTAGAAGTGTGAAAATATATAGACGATTGGGTCACTGCCAAACAGCATCGTTCTTTCGTCACAGGACACCGTTAACGCCGATTGTTGTCGAAAATATGGAAAAACGTTGTGGAAAATATTAAATATAGATAAATACCGAATAAATAATAGAAAAACTAGCCAGCTGACACTAGTTAAATATCAAAATGTATAAGTAATTAAAGATAAAAATCAATATAAAATATCACTGTTTTATATGAAATTGGCGGAATCCAATAAAACTTGTTTGATACGAATTTATTTCATTTAATAAAAATACATCTCTTTTTTAAACTAAAATAATTTTGCATATATTCGCCATACAATACCTCGGTTAGAATAGTTTTAAAACTGAACAGGAGTGACTACAAAGGGATGTTTTAAACCAATAAAAAATTCTCAGTTAACGAGATGTTCAAACAAAAAACTATAAAATCTAATTATTCAATAACGACAATTTTTTCGTTTTCGCTCTTGTGCGGCAAAGTGCATTACAATCGGACTACAAAGAACAGGTTATTTTGATGCAGTGTTAAACATACAAATTTATTTCTACAAACACGAAATTTCAATTGGAATTTATACAATTTCAATGTATGTTTCATTTTTGCTTTGTGTTGACAATTTAATAAAAATGAACATATTGGTTTTCCTTATATTCTTGCTGTTCCACATCCATCAATATTCTAATATTCTTCTAAAAATTTCGCTATTGTTGATCACCAACAGAAACCGTTCGCAGCCAGTGCTCTATTTTTTAGATTCCTTTCTCTTATCTTGATCCATGCCTTTATGAAGCTGTCCGCATGGTATGGCATGATAAGTTACATTATTAAGGTTTAGTCCTGTTAGTCATTTGGTTAGGCCTGTTTAGTCATTCCCATAAGTCTCATTTTTGCTCTAAAGAAAGTTGATTTAAAATTATTTAAAGATTTCATTCAATTAGCTGAAATAGATGTCAAGACACATTTCTATATCAAGAAAAGAAACAGCTTATAAAGAAAGGAAGACAGGTTGATGTTGGATTGGCAACCCTTCCGCAGTAACTATGAACATTTATTATTATGGTTGAGTGGAGTTTGGAAAAAATGATCGCAATTCAAGCTGAAATGTTACCAAAGGTGGATTGAAGATGTTTCCGGATCCCCTAGCCCAAAACTATTAGAATCAGAAAACTTGTCTGCTGTGAAAAACATCCCTAGCCAGTGGATTCAAGGTTAACAAAGTTGTTATGAACTTATATAAACTACCGGGATATAGATAGAAGTTTGCAATTCATGGTGTAGGTGTATACTAAAGGAGGCAATTGCATTAGCTCAAACATATTGTTGATAGCCTATACAACACTTCAGTTCCTAAGGCGTTCTAATCTGGCCGTCTGCCTATTAGTGACATTCATCCGAAAGGAGATTAGTCCCATGGAAAAAGATTCCTTGAAGTCATCAAACTCTCGTAACCCTTTTATTTCTAGTAAGTGGAATAAAACATCGTTTGTACACAAGGTTTCATGATAGAATTTTTTGATGGTAGGAGATTTTATGTTAGGAAATTTTATGGAGGGAATTGAATTTTTATGCGAGGATAAATTTATGATAGCGCATTTCATCATAGGA
This sequence comes from Rhynchophorus ferrugineus, assembly GCF_030347505.1. Classification (NCBI taxonomy): domain Eukaryota; kingdom Metazoa; phylum Arthropoda; class Insecta; order Coleoptera; family Curculionidae; genus Rhynchophorus; species Rhynchophorus ferrugineus. The sequence goes on from NW_027472580.1 coordinate 53,997,390, forward strand.
TACATTTTTATAATACGACATTATACAGTTAGTTTGCGGTCGAACTATATTGGTCTGAGCGTTAACCCTTACGTGAAGTTTGTGAATATTATATTTTTTAGTATGATATTGTACTTTGGGTTTGTAAATATTGTACCATATAAATTAATTTAGATATAGGTATATGCTATCTCATCTTACCTTATACAATCTAGTTAGTCCCCTTTATTTAGAGTATATCGTAGCATCTTCGTATATCGGAGAGGGCCAAAAACCACGTTACGTCAATTGACCAACACCCTCGAAGATTGCCTTGACGATTGCGCCAATCACGTGGTCTGCTAGGGTTCTATTGAGATTTTGAAATTGAAGAAAAGTAGGCTAAACGTTTTTTTAACTTTGGATAATTTGTTTATATCTGTTCACTCGCCAGATTCTCTTCTTGGCTGCGAATTAATGACTAGAGAATCCGCAATTTTATTCACTATTACATAGATTCAGTGTATTATATTTAGACTTTATTTTGAGTTACTAAATAAATGCACTATCGTCATATATTTGTATATAAAACTTGTTCAGAACTTTCTACCAGTATTTATCAGATCACTGGTAACAGAGCCTTTATTATTAACATAAATGACCTAAATAAAATTAAATATGTATACATAATATTTTCAGTAACAATATATGAAATATAATTTTTCTATTGATCCTAGGTTAACTACGTCATTTGAATAACTGAAGGTTTAGAGAGCACATTTAAATTCGACATATGACTTTCCAGTGTCCTCTTTAATTAACACTGACATAAAATAGATATTAACGGTATGAATAATATTTCATCCATCCTATAACTTACCCGGTCATTAATAATTTATTAATATAACATTATAAATAGGTTATAACTTTTGGAAATGGACATATAAAAGGATAGTATTTGATGTTACCATCAAAATGGTCTTGAAACTGTCAATAATCTATTAATATTCCACTCACGCGACCAGATTAAAATTATTATCAACCAAGGCTTGGGGCGTTTGCATAGTTAAATACTCGCATAGCGAATGGATCAATTTAGCTAGTTATAGAGAAAATTCCGGCGACTGATTATATTACTGCATTTATATGGTGATATTACTACTAATAGGCGGCTTTCTATTTCCGATATAATATACTGATTTCGGAGATTATGGATAAATTATCGTTACAAAATAATTTCATAGCATTTTAAATTCTAATATAACACATAACAGTTTGTTTTAGTTCAAAATTGGCTTTATTCATCAACGTAATCTCCAAGAGCCACAAAATCATTCTAGAGCCGCTCTAACATTTCACTAACACTTTTGTAGAACAATTTATCTATAGCGAAGTCCGCTAATAGCCAGTAATCGCTGGAAGCCAAATCTGGTGAATACGGTGGATGTGAGAGATAAGAGATGTGGAGAATTCGAAGTTCACTTCATGTAGTTTTGCCATTATTTTAATTGACTTGTTACACGATGCGTTGTCTTGATGAAACAGCAATTTTAACAAAAAAAAAAAGAAATAGATAATTCTGGGTTTAATTACTGCAGAATTTGATTCAGGATTGCTAAAAATATTTAATTTATTTTTGATGATTTAACAATATATTTCTATTAATTAATTAAATAGAACTTAGAATATGAAAATGTATTTTTCTATTAGAATTGTGGAATATTTTTAAAAATTTTAAATAAACCTTGGCGGTTTTTTTTACGGAAATATTGTTGTGCTTTTAAAAAATTGTAATTACTATAAAATATTGCCCGTCTCAAGAGCTGGCTTGGTTAATGTTGGTTTAGTTAAAATACTGTTTATTTAAGCCAAACACCACTAATCGATTATTTTTTAGATGCTAGAGACAATGCTTGTCTCAGGCCTATCAATATCAATATCTATATCAATGTGCACTTGACCTGAACCACTAAACCTGTTAAATTAACTTATAATGTCAAAAGCTTTGTAACATAAATTTTTCGAAAGCAGCTTTTTCGACGGCGTTGATACATGAAATCACTTATTCTGTGACAGTCAAAACTCGTATATTCTCTATAGAGCGCATATGATATTAATTCCTTCAACACTTTTTATCAATTAACTTTTTATGCCCAGGAAAATTTGTAATATTCAACATAAAAATAATTATATAAATAGTTTAAATAATTTGAGGAAATGATCAGCCAGTACAAGACACAGCAACTCTTAAGAAGGGGACACTGTTATGGTATTAAAATGAACGTTTAATTCAATAAGAAATGATACTGGAATCATATGCATAACATGAAGTTGAAAATGTACGTACGTATAAAATAACGAAAACTTATTGAATGCCCTTATTACAACATATTATAGAAACAGGCAAAACCATTTATTTAAAACTAGTAACAATATTACTGTTAATTAAACGTTGCATTTTTCTAATACTTTTACTTTTAGATGAAATTTCAAATGAATGTTATTTAGAGGTGATATATAGGTATCAGTTTTATTCGATTTTCAATTGTTTATTTCCGTTAGTAATACCTCAGACACTAAGGCTTTTAATAACTTATGTGTTACTTACCTTTCTTATTGGTTAAATATTTATGAGCAAATATTTAAAGCAACAATAGTTTTTATTTATAACTAGTTATATAATTCAAATAGCTATTAAATTTAATATATTCTTATTCCGTTATTGTTCACTGTATGCGATATATTGCAACTATGAATTTTCATGAGCTTGTTATATGCGTATATAATACACATATAATTTCCCCAGAGAAGAACACGGCAATCTACAAATATCAATAATAAAAATAAATTTGCTTAGAATCATGCAATAATGTTGCTTATTTTTAGAAGAAATTATAACAGAGAGCATATGATTTAGTAGATCATGCTAACAATGTTGCTTATTTTTAGAAAAAAACTATGAAACAGATACGGGTTTCGGATTCTGTTAAAGACTTCACTTTACTATAGGCTACCCACTTCACTATCGCATCGCACTTTTAGCTGATTAGAGAGCACATTAAGGTGCAATGACACTCATTTAAGGTATTTAACACAAATATTTTACAAAACAATTTTTTTACAAATTAGAATTTTATAATTAATTATATTTTATTACATTATATGTAATATAATATTGCTAATCGTAGTAGCAGTGCCCCATAGTTGGATCCCATATGACCAAATAGGTTTAAGTATTGATTCGTATGACCTTGTTATCTTATGGCAATTTTGATTTGCGTCCGATAATCCTATATATTCGAAATACTATTGTTTAAGTCCAAGTTGTTTTCGTTAAGCAAGTATGTACTTCTTTCAGACTGACACCTGTCTATATGCGTACCAAGAAATTTAGCATCCACAGCTTAGAGAAGTTGATAATTATTTATATTCACTGGTGAACATGTTCTCTACGCAGACTGAAAGATACAGCGGTAGATATTGATTCATTTGCTTTGATAAACTATGTCTTCAGCCATAATTTTATTTTATCAAGGTATGTTTAGAAGTTCTTTGATGCTGTTATTGGATCTTTGCGAGTGGCTAAGACTGCTGTGTCGTCTGTATATGTTGTTACAGTAGTAACTTTTGTTGTCGGTATATAAGCTTTATATGGAAGATACATTATCGGACCCAGTATATTGCCTTGCGGAACTCCTGAATATATTGGATGTAATTCAGTGAGTTCTCCATTATATGATATATATATTCATATATATCATTATGCGGTTATTATAATATTATGAAATTATAATATTAAAATAGCATTTTTATTTAAAGTGGACGAGTAGTTGATAACACTGTTATTCTAAAGTATAATTTAAAATTTATAAATAAAAATATTTCAGGAAGCATACTTTCGGATAATGTAATTGAATAATTCCTAAAGAAATAACTATTTAAATTAATCATATATGTCTTTAAGTATATGCAGATCATGACTTAAACACTACTAACTAAAAATAAATAGTATAATAAATATATAGTAAATATATAGTATGCAAAACCTTTTGACCTGGTTTTCAATACCCCTTTAATAAAAAATAACGTGACTACTAACTCTGGATAGATGTTTTTGGCGTAAATGAAAAATATAACATGCTTTAAATAATTATGATAAAACAAAAACCACAGTCTGCAATCGATCACTTTCGGAAATGAATTAATGCCAATGAGATCCGTGCTGTAGTTTTCAATATTTACCAAGAGACACACTTGTGTATATAAATTGTATGATTTATACATAAATTAGGATAAGTATTATTAGGTTTTAGTAATATCAATATTTTAAGTTATTCCACTGTTAGACTAATAATTTGAAATACATTTATATCATGATCACCATCAAGAATTAACATTGCTGCATAATTTGTGATGCTTTTCCGCTAGCGAGCGGCCAATTGTCACTTTTTATTCTTGCTTAAAAGTTATTTTGATTATCAGGCTAGAACCTGAATAAATGGTAATGTTATTACAAACATTAAGATTTAAAATCTATTCTTATTTGTAATTCAAAAGCAACATTGGCGTTCCTTAAAGGATTCGCACATGACGATTTAAAAATCCTATTGATTTAGGACAATTAAAAAGTCCCCGACCTGACACATAGATGGCGCTATTGGAATTAACCATATGTTTTTTATTTACCCTGAAAAAATACAGTTGAAGCAAAAACTTGGTTTGATGCCGAGCTTCCGGACACTGCCAGAGGAAAATTAACCATTAAATGTTGACAATATGCTACAGACATAGGAGAATAGGTTACTGTCATAAGTTATCTGGAGGTTTACTCTATAGAATGCTTTAAAAATTATTTTAAAAATATTTGATAGTATCGTTTGAAAAATAACAAATTACAATATCCTAGTATTATGGAAACATTATGACATTGAAATATGTCTACATTGTTCTGTTCTTGTAAGTAAAATTCCTAAATTAGCGGGTAAAAAGAAAAAAAATACAACAAACGAAATAAATGTAATTGAGTAAGAAGATTAATACAAGATATTTTTAAACTTGGTCTTAATTGTATTCATGTTTCTGAACAATTACATAAAAGAAATTTAATAAATTAATAATAAATTATAAACATGATAATTCATACATATAAGTATTATATTATACGGGTATAGCTGTTTTGGTCAGATCACGCTATTTGTTCTTGAAAATGCTCAGCATCAATGAAAAAAACTTTAAACAACTTAATCTGCCGGCTTGGTTGGTGCAGTGGTCAAGGCGACAGGACAGTCCTCCTATTGTTGCGATAGTCAAGAGTTCAAATCCTTCTGGTACTTTATGTTTGTGATTGTAATTGTAAATGTCTTAGGCAAAAGTGGAAAAACCGTCAAGGAATAACCATCCCAGTTGCGCGAGCAGCCAGGCTGGCTAAGACCGAAAGTCTTCTGGGATGGTCATATATATATATATATATATATATATAATATATATATTAAGAAGAACCTAACCTAACTTGCAGCATTCAATGATTTCGATATTTCTGTACGCAAAAGAAATTTTTCACAAAAATGTTTTATATTTAGTTATTGTGTTATTCAGTATATACAGACAGTCATTGTAAATGTCTTAAAACTACATTTTGGATAAATAATGTTTTATTGGATGACATTTTCTCCCGAGGCCCGACAAACATTTCATTTTACTAGTTGCCAGTTGTGGTTTCAACAGTTTAAAAGTAGCGATTTTAATGTCAAAAACAAGGCAATAAGCAAAAAATTTAGAGGATAATGAATTGTAATACTTACTGGATGAAAATTCAACTCAAACTCTCAAAGCATTTTCAGACAACTTACCAAAACGAGGGAATATGATTCTCACATGTTTTAGCAGAACGGTTTCATTGTAAAGCAGATGCAAAGTCGTCATTTGCAGGACAACCGCACGTTTCAAGAGTTTAAAGATTGCAGTCTTCTAAATCGAATGGTTAGTTATGTCACAAACAGCGTACTCACTAAAAAATTCGCAAGAAAAAAATTAGAACGTAATGTAAATTATTTTTATTAACATATGTTGTACCAATTTTTACAAGTTATAAAGTTATTAGAACAGATGCAAGAACCTAATACTAACAGACAATTCTAAAATTATAATAGTAAGTTATATTTTGTTTATGTAATCCTATAGCGAGATTAGGCTAAAGCCTAATGTAATGAAATAATATTAAAGGCTGATATTAAAGTATTATTATATAAATAATAATATTATAATATTATATTATATATTATACTATTTATATATTATATAAAATCTCATTTCATAAGCCTAAACCAGCGAGTCTTCATTTAAATGATCTTCAAGGCAAACACCTGACGGTTTTTATTAAGTTTACGCTAGTCCCTCGTAACTAAACAAACAAAATAAATCCAACTAAGCCTAAAACAATATTTATTTTCCACCTCTGTCCCTTTATCCAGCCTACCCTGAAACGTTAAATTTCCAATAGTCAGCAATAAATAGACGATAAGGAATTTAATAGTGGTTTCAAAGATTGCTGTTGGGAACGTAATACATGCACAGTCATGGAATGAACATTTAAATATGAAATTAGACTGTGGTGTTCTTGAGGAAATGTTTTGCGTAGTTATTTTTGATGATTTCTGGGGGTCATGAAACCTTGGCGTTACTACATTGTCTTTATGGACCCTGTCTTTCCACCCTTTAATTCGTGTAACGTAGAAGAGATTTGCGAAAATTTTACATTAAAATAGCATGCGGTTGTACAATCGTTGGATGTAGGGTGCATAAAATAACAGTTTGCTCTAATTTAATATTTAAAATATAAAAGTTGGACAAAAGTTCGAAAACAATTAAGTTCCTTTGAAGTAATTCCACTGTATTTTCGGTAACAAAAACTTTTGTAATGCAATTTATTCTGATTAAAAGTTTTATATAATTATTTCAATGTCTGCAAAAGCATTTTCTTAACAATTAAACATTATTACTTCTATCGCTGATTTTTGTAATTTTTATGAATTTATTTTTATAAAATTTTCTGTCAGATTCCTTGAAAATTGTTCTTCTGATATCGTCGTTTTTATTAATTACAGTATAATAATAAATTACAATCTTAATTAACAAATCAATGTATCGCTACTGTTCTGTTCTGTTCTGTTTAATTAATACATCATATTTCCTTCATATCATATATCGTATTTCCCAAATTAAAATAAAACTAAAATACTTAAGCTGAAGCTAAGAGTAACACTTGAACACTATACAAATTCGTCTGGTTTGGTTTGTTTCAATCTTCTGTTTTCTTGCGCTTTTTCCAGTAGCTGTATTTCTTCCACGTTGCTGTGATTTAGTATCCTTATAACATGTAAGGCGAAATCTTAGATCGTAAATCCGTTTGATTTTGAAGTCATCGTGCTGCTCTTCGTTGTCTCTTTGTTAGCTAACGATAAGGATTAGTAATTAATCGTAGAACTTTGGAGACTGTGTTGGATTACTAGTTGTTTGATATTTTTGTGCAATTGCATTTTTGCACCCCATAGCTCCAAATTGGCTTTGTGTCTACTGGTGTAATTTTATTTGACTAAAGTTCTTGTTATATTACATTAATTATTATTATACTGTATCGTTATATATTCGTTTTTTGCAGGTGTTACATGTCATGTCAGTTACATGTTGTTGTCACTTTAAAATAACTTTCGTTGAGAAAAATTGGTAGAATATATATTAAATGAAATATTTCCTATCTTTATGGCAACGTGGCAATACCGCTAGAAATATTTTAATTTGACACATTTGCGCACTTCGTCAGCTTTTCGAAACCATGTATCAGCCATGCCATGCTGCTGATAATAGCTGGGTGCGGCAGAACGTCTCATTCAAGAAGCAACATCCTTTACAACACTTGCAACATGTGGTCGAATAATGTACTTATTACTACAAATGATGACTTAGTTACTTTCCATAACTTGCAATTTATACAAGAATACGTCGTTCAATTTATTTTACGAACATCGGTAGACATCTGTAGCAACAGCTTTATTTGGTTTTAGTAGCTTGTAATACACTAAAGTTTGATAATATCACTATGTGCACTATAAGACTTTACGGCCATGAATATTCCGCTTTGGTGTTCATGAGAATAGCACTCCTGGGCTATTGCTTGACCTTTGCGCTTGGGATTCTCGATCCATCTCTCATCGCCAGTCAAAATACATCACAGAAATCTGTCTTTTTGCTTGACAAACTATGAAGCCGGGATGTTAAAATGGTTCAAAATGGTATTTTTAGTCAAATCATATGGTAGTTAACCTTTTTTCTAATCTTTTCTCGAATCATAAAAAAGTAGATTCATAAACTATTACAATTAAGCTGTTTTAAGTTGGAGTTTCGTCCAATAAGTCTTGCAATTCGTATCTTCGTATCTTTATCCGTCTTATCTATGTAAAGAAGCGTCGAAACCGACATTTTATTAGTTAAACTAGGTTATTTAACAGTTACTTATATTGATACTTTGCATTTTAATAAACAAATATGGCTTATCAAAATACAATCAGGCATTTGATATATTTTGTAATTATCATCAACTTTATTGGATGAATTACATATCACGACTATCACTTAACATAGTATCAGTAAAATATTTCAGGCAATATTGGACATAATTATAAGACAATTCCTCAAAACAATCTCTCAAAAAACGCATAAAATTATTAATTAAAATTGTGTTGGAACATGGTCCATCCATAGTGAAAATTAAACCTCTTTAAAATACACTTGCTGTATTATTCTTTTAAATTTTAAAATTATTTTAATAATGAAGTGCTAATATTTAATTCCACTATAGGCCCATAGTCTGCGCTTTTCGAACTTATTAAACAAAAATGCCAACAGTTAATTTATATTTTATTATTTTATATATGTATTGATATATTCAATCAGATCAAAATAGAATTATTAAGATAATTTATCTGTTATCACATGACTCCGTGGCGCAACGGTAGCGCGTCTGACTCCAGATCAGAAGGTTGCGTGTTCAAATCACGTCGGGGTCAAAACACATTTTTTAAATTTCTTTATCTTGAATAAAAGTGCGATAAAATTGCGAATAAGAATAACTTATGTTCGATTTCCTACGTGTTAAACTGTAGCAGGTAAATGTTAAATCCTATTCCTTGCTATTTTATCTCTTATATTTTTACATATACCCGTCAAATTCATCAGTTCTGGAGAAGGACCTTTAGATAAATAGAAGTTTTGTTAATACAGTGATAATATCACTAGCAAGAATTTTATGTATTTGCTTTCAGAGCAGACAGTCAGTCCTTTTGGACTTTAATGAATTCACGGACACTTCGGTTTTAAATTACTGAATTAATTTAAAATTTCTGCCAAACTGGGAAACATTTGGAGATACATAGTAGTATAACTTGTTGTTTTGTGATTCAGATTATCTTTAATTACACAAAATACAAAAAATTAACTTAAAACTAAGTTTAAAAAGTTTAAATTAAATTTTCAACTTAAAAAATTAAACAATCACAAACATTTTTACAACAAATTTACGACCATGACCCAGCAGGAGTCAAACCCGCGACTATCGCAACACTGCGCCAACCAAGCTAGCTATTATTAAGAAATTATTTATTATTAGTATTAGTTAATCGGTGGGGGGGGGATGCTTCAGCTCGATTGTAATGCTACCTTTACATTTTTTATACACAATTATTTTAGAAATATAATATTAATATTATTGAGAAAATCCCTATAAAGTTACCTCTTGCAACAAACTATATTTTTCTTCATTTTCTTATTACAATATTCATAAGAAAGATAATACGAATGAGAGAGCAGAGTCTGAAATATCATTTGAATAAAGTTTGCATAATATTACACTTTTATATAATTTATTATGTGATATAAAGTAGTTGGATAAAAGTTGCCAAAGCAATTTTTTAAGGGATGATTCGAAAGCTGTAATTTTTGAGATTATAATTTTTTTAATTAAGATTAGTGATTCATCAATCTTATTAATAGGCAATATCTTATTATAATTATTATACCAATTACTTGAAAAAGATCAGTTCACTATGTGAATACTAAGGTTTTATTCTAGGCATTTCACTGTTATCATTCACATTTGGCTGACCGGTAAGTCTATTGTGATGCAGTAGCACTCTTTTGAAGAACTTACCATTAACTCAATATAGGTTCTAAAGGGATATCAAGTTATATCACTTCATTATAGTACTATAGCAAGTAACACAACTTTGTTGTGGGACCTTTAAGTGATGACTTTATTAGATTTGCTAGAAGTTCGCCATAGTTAGTTCCAAGTATAGGGACTAAATATTAATTTCTACAACAATATTTTTTTATCTAAAGACTTCGATTGCGAATCGATTTGCATCCAACAAGTCAATATAATTAGTTTAAGTCTAAGTTATTTTGATTTGGCAAGTATGTGCTGCTTCTAAATTACACGTCGGCCAATACAACCCGAGATATTTGGCAACCTCCACCTGCAGAAATAGAAATATGAATATAGAATAGAAATGTTAAGAATATTTATTTTTGTGTCAATTAATTGATTATTACTATTGCCCTATGGTCAAAATTCGACCGACTTTATGAAATGAGTAAAGCTCTTATCATCTTAGGCACCTTCTTTTCCGCAGTTCTGAAAATGTTAAGATTTATATTAAAACAATATATTTACGATCTTAAATGAACATTTAAGTTTATGACCATTATGTTCATGGAATAACTACTATAACAAAAATTAAAATAATCATAGCATAGCGGGTTGAAAGATAATTATATTGCTAATATTTATTGCTGTACTATAGATATTCTTAACTGTAATTAACGCTTTTCATCCGTTATATTTTTCACATTTAATACACTTAATATAATAGCAATATTTACAAGAAGTTATTTAGTAAATATAACAAGTTAACTTTTAGCAAGTAAATATATTAATTACCAATCTGTGATAATGCTTAGTTTTTCCCATTGAAATGCGTTTTCCCTATTTACTTTTCGTCAACCTATTACCTTCTACCTAGTTTTCATATTCCAAAGGTGTTCCAACAAGCTTTGCAACATTTGGCTGAGGCTCAGTGTGTTTATTTGAGATATTTTAGATCATTTTGAAATTATGAAAAAATCTTAATAACCTATGACCGCTATGAACTATAAAATACTGTGTTTATAAAATAATTTCTAAAAACGATGAATCTAAATAAGATTTTTGAGGAAATTTAGAATTAAAAAGGATGCGTTTTCTCACCTCTCCTTAAATTGTTCCAAGAACACTTGATAGAATTATCAAAAGTAACACTCAATTTTAAGCAGTATTGCTAAAAATGAAACAAAACGTTTTAATAACAATTACGCCACAGCAGCTTCATTTCCTATATGATTTTAAAATAATAAAATAATCATTCTCTACTTCTGTATTATAAAAACTTTGAACTGTTTTTAAATACATGTCCCAACACATGTCAAAACAACCATTTCTTTTCAATGGTTCCTTTTTATTCCTTTTAACCAACTAGAGTTTATCTCGACTGGCCATACTGTTTAACTGGGCCCCGAACCATGGTACTCGGCATCAAGCCTACCGAATGGCGAGTAACCAACTTATAAATCATACCAGAAGACATCCGGTCTTATCCATCCTGGTTACTGGCGTGATTGTGATCATTCCGCTTGTCGAATTTTACATTATTGACAATAAACACTCAAAAACATAAATTTATGACCATGCCCAGCAGGATTCGAACCCGCGACTATCTCATCTGTAGGTGGATCGTCCTGTTGCCTTTACCACTGCGCCAACCAAGCCGCCAGTAGATATTTTTATTCCTAAGAATTGTAGGTTGACCCTTGTAAAACTGCGGGTTAGACAACACATAATTACTTGAATATTTAATATAATTGAGATATGAAAAAAATTAACTAAGTTCTCTTGTTACGTATTTAAAGGAAAAATTCTACTGAATAAAGCGAATTAACTAGCTGTTTTTTGATGATATAAAACAATTAAGGTTTCGTGTGATTTATTGATTCCTAGTATGGTAGGTGCTGTTTCTTGCAATTATATTTCTTTATATAATAGAACGAGATTCTGTGAATTATAAGAAAGATAACACGGACTGTAGTCGACTGAAGAAAATAACTAACGTCTATATGGTTTCAAGCGTGACTGAAAGATGTTTTTTATGGAAAAAAATCAATAATCTTTCAGTATCGCTTGAAATGTCAACAACCTTTAGTTCTGGACGTTTCAAAAAACAATAACACTTCGTGATTGTTTTATTTTGAATATAAGGAATTAAACTGTTCCTTTAAATATTATATATTTCTTTTAATATTTTATTAAAAACAAAGTCGGTAAGGTTATAAACATAACGGTAAGGTATTATATTTAATAATTTTGTAAAAATTATGTTTACGTTTCATATTTCTCCAATCATAAAATGTTTATTATTTTCTTTTGAAGTGGATACAAAGTCAAATGATTAAATAACTTTTTGTCTATAAGTACTTAGTCTAAATATATGCCTGATGCCTGATAACTTTCAATTAATGATTCAATTATTTATTGTTATTTTAAGTGAAATGATAAGATCTGCTGTCGCTTTATTCCTAAATTAACACATGAAATTAACAATATAATTTAATTTGTTACATGTTTTAATTTAAGCCTATATTTTAGAGTTACTGCTATGATTAATACGGATTTAAAAAATATCGCTTGACCCCGACGTGATTTGAACACGCAAACTTCTGATCTGGAGTCAGACGCGCTACCGTTTAAATTAATAAAAATTCAATTAACATATTACAGATGTTATCTTTAATATTATATAGCTATGTTACTATTATTAAGTATATTGAAATTATTCTAATTCGTATATTCAACTTTACTTATTTATGTCACACAGGGCATTTTTGATAACTGGATTAGTGTATATCTCCAATATATATCTCTTTGGATAATTTATAATTGAACTCTAAAATAAACCTAAATACAAATTACATATTTCAATCGATTTTCTAACGTTTTAACGTGTATTACGTATACGTTATGTAAAATTTCTTCAAAAAGTCTCATGAAGTTCAACATAATGTTACAAATTCCTTGACCGATCTGATATAATTGATATCAGATTCTTCTTGATATAGTTCGCATTGCAAAGCCATATCGCTTGAAACTAATGACGAGAAGAGCAAAGTTTTGACAAGTCACAGTCTAGGTTATATAGTAAATTTCTACTAATCTACAAATAGTGCACTGTGCAAGAGTGCGGGTATTTGAGGTTATTAATATAGGAAAAGAAAATGGCCCCTACTGTATCGCCACTAAATAGACCGAAACGTCCAAGTCTTCTACTTTTCTTCTTGTATCCTTGAGGTACTGTGGCGCCAACAGCAGCGTATTGGTTGAGAAATAAATCAATGAATTGATGATGATGATGATAGCGGGTTATTGTGTATCTGTAATACTTGCCACCCATGCTATTATTTTAAAACCCCCTATGTGTTTAACTACTATTTAAGATTTGAGGAAATTATTGGGTAATGATAATCTTTTAAAAATTATAATGATGCAACAATTCTAAATTTGTTAAAATGGTTATTTTAGTCATTACTAAAATACTGAAAATATAATTTGATAATGTATCATGTTATAAAACAATACAGAGATACAGTAAAGTGCATCTCGAAAAAGCACCTTTTCAATTTGTAGTATACTATACAGAGTAAACAGAAAAAATAATTGTTTTTTTCTAATTATTGGATTAAGACAAGTTTAAGTCCAAACATTACATCTAATGTAGCACGAAATTTTATTTATCCTGTCGGTAATACATTAGTGGCAAAAGTTGTATGGCGTTCCATTGAGGAAGATGTCCAACAATATTTGTGATAAAAATCTTTGTTACTGCAGGTAATGGTGCATAGGCATATGTTACTAAAGCGGCACTTGATTCTTTACATTTATCATGTATGTGTCTTTATAATCGCATGTATTATAGTTTTTGGCGTTTATTTGTTTTAGTAAGTTGAGAATTTAAATGGTATTCGAAACAAAATTAATATCAAACCGATCAACAGCTCGCATGTGCTTTTAATGCATGCTACTTAATTTGCGATTCGTCTATTAAAACCAGTGCTAAGCTTAATTAATGCCTAAATTGATATTTATATTGTGATTAAGAAACAAAAGTCATTATGTTGTTTCCTACGTGATAGACAATATAAACATTTGGATTTGCACAAATATTTCAAGACATATGATATCCATACATAACATATACAAAATTTTCCTCACATGCTAACTTTCCAACAGAAACTCCTAAAGCAATGTTGTAATTACAAAAAGCCTATAATTTAAATAGTAGTTACTTAATCGTAAAAAGGCCTAGAAATACTACGCCTTACTGCTCTAACGTAGCTATTTTGCTAAATGGAAACATAAAATACTATTAAATTATTAAAACATAAAAATTAGCATAAGGAAAAAATATTGGAGGTGAAGTTTAACCAGTTTTAAAATTATATATTGTTAAAACAATTAACTCCCTATCAACAATAATCATAAAGCTTTTTTCATAGAATACTTGAAGAAAAGAGCATAGACAATACCTTACTAAAACATATAACTCATTTAAATATGTGGACAGCACCTTTGTCATGCAATAGCCAAGCTTAGTTAATGGTCAGACGTCTTTTTCCGTGAAGGGACAATAGAGACCTAAGCTACCAAGTGTTTCAGGCTAAGTCATACTATCACAAACCTCAGAAATTATCCGCCCTAGATTCCTTAATTCATTGAAGCCGCATGGCATTTGAACCACATCCAACATAGAAAATTAACTCAGGTGTATTCTTCTTTAGAATAAGTACAGCGTGTGATGAATGTGAATAACATTTATCAAATAATCTATAAAGTCTAGGTTTTACTTTTCCTCAACTTTTTGAAACGAAATGTGTACTATTTAATGTGAATCATAAAACAATCAAAGATTATGAAGATGCGATATAAATTTAACCTAAATTTTAAGATAATATTGGGGAAGTGTTACATAATTTAATTCTAAAATTCCAATATATATATTTAATACTCGTGAACCTTGTAAATTTGTGGAAATATTCATGAAAAATCATAAAAGAAAATCAAATATCACATCAAGGCAATGGAGCTTAAGAAATCCACTTTACCTTATTTTTCCAGTTAAGTACGCCGAAACATTAGTGCTATCAATCACTGTTTTCAAGATTGACTTCAAAAGCAGTTAAAGAAAATCGGTCGAGTTTCGTTCGTGTTCGAAAACCGTGCATAAATTAAAATATATTATGCTAAATCGCTCTGATTCCGAAAGTTTTGTATCAAATTACTTTGTGCGATTAATTTGCCTTGCATTAAATACTATTGTTTGTTAATAAATAAGTTGGGTGTATCAACAGTTAGGAAGCATCGCCTAATCTTGTCTAATTTACGACACATTGGTCAAGTCCAATGTGGAATTAGAGCGGAAAAATAATAGCTAGAAAACACGAAACGGAGATAAGGAAGACGCGATAACAAGGCTATAGCGCCTGATGACTTTTTTACTTCTTACCACTATTGAATCGAAGTCTTTTTGCCACCATATCCCATATCTTTTAGTGAGTCATGTCATCAAGATTGCATAATTTAAGATACCTGAACAAAAAGTAAACTAAGATAAGTTGGCCTTAAATTTAAACATATTATGCAAAAAAGCCTTGTTCTTTTAATGATTTTGTTTTAAGAATATAGATAGACTCTTGTCTTTATTTTAATGTCTTAAATAGTTGAGTAATTAAAATAAACTATATAATAAGGGCTTCAATAAGTTCGCGAAGTTATTGCACCTTCGCGAAATATTGGAAATACTGGAAACAGAAACGAAAAATCAGATTTATAATTGTCAAAATGTACATCTCCAAAAACTAAAGGATATCAATTCATATCTAATAAAAAATTCTGTTGATTTTCTAACAAGTTTTAACATAAACTCTCTATTCCCGAAAATTTCCACCAATGGGACTATAGAAATAATATAAAAAATAAACAATATTGATTAAACAATGAATTGAATAAGTTTTTCCTTCTCATCGAACATCGTCTATAATAGTCAACATCTTTTTTAGGAATTTGAAATAGATACTAGCCAGTGTCTCACTAAATATTCTATCTTGTGTAGATATGTGCATGACATATTTGTTATGTGAAATCATGAAATATATAAGCTTAACCTCTTGGTTCAACTTTTTATTTTAGTATATGATTATTAATTTCTCTGTGATTTGACTCTAAATCTATCATCTACTACTCTAAAAAAATCAGGTATCTTGTCTTAGGCAAATACTAATGTAGCGACCTTGAGGCATACTACGAATTTTGCATCTTCCAATAACGACCTACAAAATACTCAGATATATTATCCCAGATGTTGAACAAGAATCAAAAGTTTATATAAATATTCCGATAAAATGGTATCTCTTTATTTTATTTTTGGACAAGAAAAGCACTCTAGGAAAAATGGACTCGAAAAAGATTTTTATAATTATATAAATTTATAACATAGGGTTAATAAGATTTTTGTGTTAAATATCCCATTTTTTTTTTAGAAAATAAATAATTATCTTAAACTCCATTGTCTATATTGTTTTCTATTTAAATATCTTATCTATATCTAAAATATCTTTAAATTTATCTTTAAATCTGTAAATTTAATCGAAATAAAATATAATTATTTGTTAACGTCAATTTTTTTAAACTCATGATGTCATATTAGTCCCATTTTAGCTTTTAACTCATTTTTATTGATAAGGTAATCTTGTGAGGTATTATATATTTTATTAGGTGTTTTTTCATTTAATGTTTTTGAGAATTACTGAAGAGTTATGTATTCTTCATCAGCGTTATAAAATAAGTTAGCTCCTTCTCGTAAATTTTTCTTTTATATATTTACTACATCAGGAGCACTTTTTTCTAGTCTCCAAGCACAAAAGCGACTTAACCTTATTGGAAGCGGATTGTTTGGGCCGGTCATATAAAAGTACTTAAAACGTATTCCACTGTAGCATAAACCACATCCATTGCAATTACGAGCTTATTTTATGGACCAGGACTGTTCCAATGGCCATAAATATCACGTGTATTACCCTTCAAATTTTATATATATTGAGAGTTAAAAAGAACATTTACGTGAATATAGTCGGTCACTTAAATTAGTTCGAACGGGCCACATTTTCATGCTATATATATATGTATATATATATATAAAGGGTTTAAAAAATAAACTTTTATTTTTTTTGAAGCATTTTGAAAGAAAATTTTAAAGATTTAACGAGAAGAAGTGAGGGCTAGTTGAAATTAGTGTACCAAAAATATAGCCGCATTACTCCTATTTTAATATAAACGAACTTCTTCTCGAACGAACGCCTTTAATTCCTCTTAATGCTAGAGAGTGAGGTCCATCGTAATGATGCTATATAACATCTCCCTCCTGAGGAAGTGACCAAGGGGTTATTCGTCGTTATTATCAAGGCAGATTAGAGTTGCAGTAAAATTAGTTATGATTATGGAGTGTACTTGATAATCCTTTGAGTTACACTTTTTTCCTATAATTTTCATGAAATATGAATTAGTTTCCTAAGTCTTGGTATCTACAAATTCCATGTGTCTGGGCAACTGAGCTCGAACAATCTGTCTTTGATGTCTATATACTCTGCAAGTTTCTGTCCAAATTTCAAAGACTTTTTAGTTTACAGGTACTTTACTCCGCCTTTGGTGATCTTAGACTACGATGCTTGTGACAATAATCTGCTGTCGACAGTTGGTTGTCAAAATAATGATTCAAATTATTTCCTAAAACTATTACTCGATGACCAGCCAACTGTGAAGCAACGCTTCGAGTAGCGATCTTGAAAAAGTATCCATATATATGTTTTTTTTTAATATATTTTTTATTCGATATTTAGAATATCCATGGTAAATGAGAGTATCGATATTAAAAACCTAGGGTTTTTCAAGCAGATTATCGAACTTTTGGTTTGAGATTAACGACACTCCCCCACCAGACATCAATTGAATTTACTGTGGTTTGACATCGACATTTTATGCTCGTCGATATATCAAAATATATCGGTATTTTTATTCACGTGTGAAACCCGTGAAAGCTTCGAATACCTGCGAAATTGTTTGCCAATTCCACATAAACTGAATAAATTCCAACCCAGAACATAAAAGTGTTCCACAATTGAGCACGCAGAGCACTACATAAATTCGTTTAAAATAGAAATATGAATTATATTATGATAGATATTACGCATTGATTTATTCATCATCTCCAATTATTAGAGTTAGTAGAAGTTTAGTAATATTTGGTAATTACATAGTTCAGTGACAGTATTTTATTAATATTTGAAGGTAAATCCATACTTTTGTTGTTTGCTTTTATGAATACAATTTTTTAAAAGATTTTTAAATTTGTTTTTAAGTTGAAGTAGTCTTCAGTTAATTGAAAGCTAATGGGACCTACTGGGCTACTAAAGATAATAAAAGCGATACTAAATTAGACAGCAACTTGATTATCGCAGATAACATTCTATAATAATTAAGTATATAATTTGTGGGTAAGAATTTCGCCAGAAAGAAAAAGAAGAAAATATATAAACATAAATGATGAGAAAGAGACGGAAATAGAGGATAACTTGGAATATACCAATTTTTGAGAACTGCGATAATTTATTTTGGCTCCAATATTTTTAAATGAGTGATATACTGCAATATACTACAATGATATAACTACAAGGTATCTCAGGAAAAAAGTATTTATTTGAAATGAGGATTGGTTAAAAGAGTAGAGTATTTTTCGAAAAAATATCAAGTTACAACAATTGGAAGTTATTTAAACCTTATTCATAAACTTCGGTTACCTCCAATATAAATATATTCTCACCGGTCTTGTCATGAATCTGGAGGTTACCGACGGACCATGGAGCATTTGCTTGAGAAGTCTCTCTTGAAAAATTTAAAATCGTTTCATGCAGAAAAATTAAACGAATCTGGGATACGCTAACAACCATTTAACTGCTATAGTAAACCTGCTTGTTCAGAAGCATTTTAGTTTCAATATATGCAGGTTCCGATTTAGTAAGCACTGTGCTTAAGACATTGGATGATTTTTCTATCGCTAAGAGTATAAGACAATACGATAAATAGATCAATTAGGATTAGTGTATGCGTACAATCGGCTATTTGCACTGCCTCTTCTACTTACAGAATATATAATCAGCCATTTTAATATTTGCTTTTGATCAAGTGAAAACAAAAAGAAATCTAGAGTAATTAGATTCTGTGATCCATTAATAACTCTATAACAATAACAATTAAATTGTTGTGTTATTCTTGGTATATAACACCACTACATACATTGTTTTTAAAATATGGAAAAAAGGTAAGTATGGAATGTAAGGTTAAGTTTTAAAAAGTTACAATATCTAAGCAGCATCGATTTTGTTTATAGTGAGAATATTAAATGCCAAATTTGCAACAAAACATTTCCAAGGATATCAAACTGAAATCAATATATTACTCCGAACTAGCTGCAGATTTCAAAACGATAACAAGAAGGAAATAAGAAAATTATTCTATTTGTTCAAATAAAAAGATTGCAAAGGGTATGAGAAAAATACTATAAAAATGGACTAGAAGTAATACTAAAGGTAATTATAACTATTATATACATTTTTCAAAAATTGCAGCAACTGATAAAAATTAGACATTTTGTTTAATTATGATATGTTTTAGTAACAATTTATTTTTTCTTTTATTTGTAAAGTGTTGCTAGCATTTGTCGAGGGAAATCGGAAAAAAGCGGAATTAGAATCAGAGAAAACATTAGATAAGATTTTGCAAGATGCAAGAATAGTGGAGGACGATACTTCGAGAAGATCAAATTTACTAACTACTATTTTACATTACTTAAAGTTACTATTATTATTACTACTAAAGTGTAGACCTAAATAGAATAAACAAAACTTATAACATTAACCCCTAATGAATCCTAATGATCTAATGAGCACTATTCTGAAGGTGGCAGAGTAAAACAAACAAACAAATAGAACATATTTTTATACAAGAGCATAGGTAAATATGTTTTTTGAAAATTAATGTTGTATTGACTGGAGACTTCTTTTAGATGAAAGGTGCGATGGTCTACAAGATGAAGATATTGCTTTGAGATATACAAATATGGTTTCTGGACATTTTGTAAATAATATTAGATAATATCAAGACTTTATGTAAATGTGGTTAATGGTCTTGATGTAAATATATTTTACTATTATCTCTATATAAATGTGGTGTTTTTCGATCCGTTTTTTTAGATTTTTGCAGTAAAATTTTCTTATAGAATATGACTTATTATTTTCAGATGCTCCCCAATTTTGATCTAGTAATTACCACACTTGCAATTATTAAAATGTGTTCAAAATTCCACAGTTAAATATTACATTTAATCATACATATTTGGCATTTGAACGGTAGTATTTAATTTAAAATATATCTTAAAAAATTACTGATAATATAAAAATAAGTATCTTTGCCAGTCTTCAAATGAGTTCTCACCACCTAAGGAAATATTAGCACTTTATTTACTATCGTTTATTTTTGAATACAGCTTTTTAACTTCATGGGGCTAAGTTTCTCCATCGCGGAGCGACATATAAACAAAAATAGGCTAAAATTTTCAACAACAGTTACAAAACAAAGTTTATGCGCTTGCGCAGAGCTTAACAGAAGAGCGATTGTTCCCCCAGACTTTATTAGTTCAAATAAAAATTACATTCTGAATACTGTATGCTAATGTCTAGCAGTAGATTCAGTCTGGATAAACCTTTAGTTGGTAAAAAGGAGACTTAAAATACAGCTAAAAAATATATGTAAATTTATCAAAAGTTTCGATACTGTATGTCATGATATTTTTAACCACGTTATAATGTCGTCTGGTTTACGCAGAAAAATAACTGTGTACAATATCATATTTACTAAAAGCAATTTACTGTTTGGTCCGTAAAAAGCATATTAATTAAAAGCACCAAAAATGAGAGAGGTTTAGTTAAATTTAAATCGCGCGTTAATGTAATTTAATATGTTTACAGTTTTTTCGTCCCCGTTATATAAATCCTAACAAGGCAGTCGCTGAAAATAAACCATTCTTATCATTATTACACAAAACAATAATGGAAAATAACGAGCAAATATTACTTCCATTTCATAAATTACATGGTGACAAGAAAAATATGCTGTACAAGTTAATTTAATTTGTTTTACTAAAAATACCATTCTCTCGTGTTTCAAATTATCGTTAACATTACGTTTTAGTTTTGTCTGAATGAACTCGTTTGAGATCGTTGTAAGTTATTGGAGAAAATTATATTTATTGCTTGGAGTTGGGCACGTTTATTTTGTTGTTGTTCAATTTTAATAGGGAACACCCAGGATAGGAACGAATAGAGCCTCTACATTATGTTTCTGTATTTTGGATTTGAAATTAATGACTTTGTTTTCTATTGTGTAGCGAAATATTTTCTGCTAGTTTAAAATTCTCCTTAAAAAAATATCATATAATGCGTTAAAGTTGTTATTAATATATTATTGTGTGTGTCGTAGAATTTCAATCTATCAGAAAAATCAAAATTTATTCTAGTATTGGTAAATTGTGTATCACATAATCAAATATACCCATAATTTTATTATATGAATCTATAATAACCGGTGTGCCGATTTACATATTTCAGCCGTTAGATTAATATACTTAATTATATATTATTAATATTATAATATACAATTAATATTATATTAATATTAATAATTAATTATATTATACATAATTTTCTGATTAAATCGATTCATAAAATATTCCGGTTCTGCTTCACGTTAATTTTCAATCACTGGATTCTACAAACTGCATGATTTGTCTTCTTGAGGTGTATTAGATATTAGCTACCAAAAATTTTAATCTACATACAGAAAATTCCTGTCCAACACATTTTTCGAAATCCTTAAATATAAAATTAAATAAATTAAATGGTTTTACAAATTGGTAAATTATTATTATATTAGGCATCGCTAATTCTATTTAACCGACTTCAAAAAGGAGGAGGTTCTATATTCTATATTCACATACATATATGTGGGTCGTGAGGATGGGCACATGGTAAAGTGATAGAAACCAACGGGATTATTTATGGTTTATTCGAGTGATTGACAATTTACGGTTGACGACTGAGCTACTCTAGGGAGCCCGGAGAAGATGAGGTCGTCGAATACTTTTTTTTTCTTATTCCAACATGTCCAGCTATAATTAAATGATCTTTTGGTGATGTCGCTTCAGGTTCGGGATAGTGAGTATTTTGCGGGCGAAAGAGACCCTGGGTTACGATTGGGATTCTCGTAGATGCTTTACTGCCGAAGTTTGTGGATGGGTAGGGATTTAATCAAGGTATTATCGTGTTCTAAGGCGCCTATGGAGAACCTGACACTTAGCTAAATAGCTGACACTAAATTCTTCACAAACGTGATGCATGATTCGTGGTGAGTGTTCCCGTTCCTCATAAACCATGGGGAATTGAGTAACGCGCAGACTTTTTTGGAATAGAACACTTGGAGTAGTTCAAGTTGTCTCTCAGAGACATACCTGTACCACACCTGTGCTCCGTAGAGGCAGACTGGACGGACTAGCATTTTGTACAGAGTCGCTATCTGAGGGATTGAGAGTTTGCTATTTCTGCAGAGAAGTGGAAATAGTAGGCTGTATACGCCATTGCCTTTGTAAATAGCGTGCTGTATTTGAGCTGACCATTGGAATCCGCGGTCGAACTGGAGACCGAGGTTTGAAACTTTCTGGAGCCAGGGCATAAGGACTTTATCAATTTGGAGGCGATAAGCATGGAACTCCTTCTTGCGGTGGGACAGAATAGCCTGAGTTTTGCTCGGGTTTATCTGCAGCCTCCAGAATTTGTACCTCGCAATCGCCTGGTTCAGCCGGACTTGAAGTTTTTGAAAAAAGCGTTATTATCTGCATAAAATATTATGTGGGATGCTTATGGAGTGGGAAATCAGCCATATAGAGGTTGAATGGGACTGGAATTACTGGAGCACCTTGCGGTGCTCCTGCGGAAATTTGTTTACGAGAGGAGACTGCATCACCGATCATCACCGAAAGGACCTACCATCCATGTATGAATCGATCAGGGAGATTAGCTCAATCGGTAGACCGAGCTGTTTTGCTTTGAATCTTAGACCGTACTTGATCGAAAGCTTTGGAGACATCTAAAAAAATAGGCTGTCGAATATCGGTGTCGGTGTTTTTATAGGTCCAGTTCCATCGTTGGGTCATCGATTCAGGGCGGAACTTGGGTGTTTTCTCTTTTAGTGTTGGTAATTCCATAATTTTGTAAAATCCTTTTGTCTGGTGGGGCATAACATATTATTTACAAAGACCAATTCAGATTGTTGTTATTGTTAATTGATCTGATACAGGATGGATACTCACATATATATTTTTTAATGTATGTTCGCTGATTTCTCCGTCAATTGTGGACCGATTTTCAAGAT
The DNA here is from genome assembly GCF_030347505.1 of Rhynchophorus ferrugineus. Lineage (NCBI taxonomy): Eukaryota > Metazoa > Arthropoda > Insecta > Coleoptera > Curculionidae > Rhynchophorus > Rhynchophorus ferrugineus. The sequence continues at coordinate 54,021,019 of NW_027472580.1, forward strand.
TCGTTTTTTATTCGAAAGAGTGCACATCCCAGTTAGTCCCATTGTAACCAAATCAGAATATGTCGGAGAGAATGGGGGCGGGAAATCGAGAGAAACGTTCAAATTTCAAGGGTAAATCAAATTTGAAGTCGGTGCCGAGCCCAAACAATACATTTTTGTATAATATAAATGTCATAAAATTATACAAAAAATTAAATTACCAACAAAACAAATTTAAATTAATATAACATATTGAGTTTGGCACTAGCTTCAAAGTAGTCAGTTGATAGTACTTAAAATAATATTGTAAATAGATAAATAGGTTTAGGTAGGTATTAAGCTAAATAGTGCATATATACTAGAATATAAAATACGCGTAGTAGATAGGTTAAATAGGGTTTTTGAGTATTTATATTTAGTTACTACAACGAACTATTATCTATAGATTTTATTTTAAAACGTTTTTTTTTGTGTTAAAAATCTAATTTTTTAATTTTTAGGAAGTTATTTATTATTTATATTTTCGAAGTCGCCTCAATTTTTTTGTTAAAAATATTTTTTTCATTATAATTTAAATAATCTTGATAACTTGATATATCAGAACCATTGCTTATACAAAAGTAGATGAATCATTAAGCAAGTGTAAATTGTTTAGAAACTAAATACAGTTGCCTATATATTTTACAGAAAATGTTTTGTAAATTTAACATTGATATTCTAGTACAGTTTAGAATATTTTCTTTTTTCTTCTCCCCGCGTCTTAAGAAACCTTGCTTCATCAGATTATGAACAGGGTTTTGATCTGTTTCTACAAAATAGGCATAATTTCTGCACATTTTTAAAATTATTACTATCATAGAATATTTGTGTAACCTTGAAAATAAACCGCAGTAATTATTTAAATTCAGTCAGGCATTCAAGTAAAACGCATTCAGAGAATATGTAAAAAAAATAATTCATGCTACAGAGATGGAATTCATTCATTAGAAGACCAGTAAAATGGTCGTATGAACACTAGGCTGATATTGTTTAATAATAAACTGTATTATTAATATACTCAAAGCTGTTATATAGTAAAGCTGTATATTTATAAGTGTTTTGTCTTATTACATACATTATTAAATCAATTTAAGTAGAAGATTTTATAGAAAATATTAGCAATAGCAATTCGGTTCAGCCTGATTATATCCCTGTGATATAGCGATCATGCCAAGCATTCTTTATTTCCAATGTGAGATTTCTTACGGCAGCAATTCTTAGTGATTATTTATGATATTTTACAATAACGTATTAACATAATTGATACATAATTAACACAGATGAAAAGTATGAAAATATTTAATAACATTTTCTATGTTATAAAAAGTACCTGAAAATAAGTTAAACTTCCTGTATAATTTGGGATCATTCAGTTTTACTTTACACTGAAGTAATTTAGAAAAAGTAAGAACTAATTTTTTTTCTTCGAACCGTAAGCAAAAATAATAAATTGCTTTTTTTGGCGGTAATAAATAATAATAAAAATATTGGACATAACAACTTTTAAATAAAAAGGGTTTTTAAAATAAACACTTCTCTTCCTATATAAACAAAATTTTATTTTAGAAAAGAAGTGCTAAGTGCTGATGTACTCTTTGCTGGGCCTATTTGCAGTTCTATAAAAAAAATAACGTTTAGTTGGTAAGGCTAATTTTAAAATATTGAAATACTTTATGGAACAATTTGTAATATTTAGTCAATTATCCTCTTGTTGTTTATAAAACCATTACATGGTTTGATGAATATCATTTTCTTTACACCCATTTACTAAATACATGAATAGTGTCTGATATATTGAGTATTAGATCAAATTACTATATTTTATATTATATTATCATATACAAAATATTATCGTAATCACCGTTGTAATACCTTGTACATTATCAAGATAGTGACCAATATATTGTTTTGTTGAACATTTGTATATTATTTACCAAGAAATAAAAGTATTTCTTACAAATAAGATGCGGGATTATACTCAAAATACGCTCACTCAGTATGGCTGTGCGTATATACATTGAGCCCTGAAGGAAAAGCTGTTCAAGGAAGATGACGCTAATAGTGTTAGTTAATAATTGAAGATTATGGAAGTATATTTACCGCAAAGACTTTACGAAGATATGTTGAATACAGTGAATTTGGCAAGCAGTCAAATTGGAGTTACAGAATTATGTTTGTGTCCGACAATATAATAGACAAAATCGTCGATTATAATGAGAAAATACTGAATATGGTATACTGAGACGATAGACCGCTTCAATGGAATGGAATTTCAGAATCATAGTATGAGAATATATTACATAAGAATGAAACAGAGATGATATTACGATAAGGGAAGTGAAATTTGCTGTGTATTCAGATGACGAGTATTGAAGCTATAGAATTAAGTGGAAATTGATGCAGAAGTTTGAAGGACAAATCAGATCAGTGAATGATAGTCAACTTTACTGTGACGGAGATGAACTGGAACATCAAAGCGAAAGATGTTATAGTTGACGTGAACGCATTAGTGAACGAAGTTAAAAATTAAAAAATACCACGAAGATGTTGATGTCCTGAGGTCCTGGAGATGTTGGTAAGGGTCGCAAGGCGTTTAAGCTAGGAAAAATAACAACCGAAACCGATACTCTTTGCTTGTTATTTGAGCCAAGACGTGTGACTATCTAGTTGTTGCACAAGTTGAATCATGGAAAATCTTAATACCCGTAATGCCTGCTGGAAAATCACGAGACGTTGGGCGTGGAGAATAACAGCCGGAACTGTTTGTTATTTGAGCCGAGACGTGATGACGTTGATTATTGGGGTTCAAGAATGAAGGAATTAAGAAGAATAAAAATTAGCAAATGGATCAACGTGTGATATTCTTGTTCGTTTAATTTGTGACTGTCCGGATTGAGTTTCTAAAGAAATATGTGAATATATCTGTTGATTCTAACCTTGCACAGAGCCTCCAGTTTGAGGTTTAACGAAAAGCCGTAGAAGAAGTAATACTTTCTATTTGTGGAGTTTGTGATCTTTGTTCGAGTTGATGATTCAAGAGAAAAATGTAATGAGACTGAAATTTGTTACGTCGCGGTTGATCTACATAAGAAGATCGACTGTTTGTCAAATTGTGGTTTTGTTTGATAAAGAAGAATAAGTTGAACGTGTATAAAGAGTACTTTGAAGTGTTTACGGAGAACTTTGAGAAGCTTCAATAAGAAGATAATGTACAGTGAATCGTTGTGTCAAGTAGTTAAGCTAGAAAAACACGATAAAGCAGAAATTCGGTGCTTTAATTGACAATACCCGTCGTGTGTCAGAGACAGTACCCAGATTGAGGTGATTCAGCAAACATTTTGTGAGAGACACCGACAGTGAATCCGTACATTATGCAAATTGGATTAAATGAAAGACATATTATCTTACTGACAATTGAAAATTGACGTTTTCAATTTAAATGTGCGTTGCCAGTATAATTTTTTCAATATTTTATTGTATATTTTAAGATAATATCAGTTTAATTACTGATAATTACTGATAAGGATACTGGTCGAAAACCGTTACTTAAATTCAAATAAAATGGGGAAATTTGAAGAAAATAAATTTTGAGTAATGCATTCCAACAACACACAAAGCTATCTTTGCGGATTACTTTTTAAGTAAAATCCAAACTATAAATACCATCTAGCAACTACCGTATTTAACTAATATGGCATGGTTGCCTTTCCCTTTATCAAAAGATCAAATTACTGTTTCGAAGTACCGGCTTTCAAACATTACAAGGCACACGATAGAATCTGCGGCAAGAACTAAACTAGATTTCAAAAAATGCGTAAAAAATATTTTGCTGTGACTTATTGTGACCGCCGATGGAAAGTGGATCTCATGGGTCAGTTTGCAGTGGCCAATTCTAAAACGCGAGAATATGTTTAAATTGGGTCCGCTAATGTTGGTGGTGTTAAGGCCCTGATAAAACTCTTTTTTCACCTCCCAAAGCGCATTGTTTTCTATTAGGTCCCATCTGACTTGGTCTAGATGCCTAAAGATCATGGGGTGATGTTTCATGCCTCTACTTTAGAAAAAGAAGTTCTCTCCCTTTTCCTTGGCAAATAATCCGCATTTTCTTTGCCTATTATTCCAGAGTGTGAAAGTAGCCACATAAAAATGAAGGTTTGACCGCTTTTTTCCAATTTATAGCTTCATTCACGGATAATCATTTCTAGTGGGTGAGAAGTTTGAGATCGTTGCAAACTCTTTAGTTCAGCCATCAATATGCTCGATGAGAAGGGGAATTTGAAGAATCCTTCTGATAGCGCTGATGGATAGATCGACAGTTACTTGTAATAGTTGCCATGGATGTAATCTATCTTCCGGGGTGTATGTTGGTGGAAAAACTAGCAATAAAAATATTGAATGTTTCACGGTATTGTGTAGAAAATTGCGTAGAAAATTACAGAAAATATTTTGATTAATATATGTTGTACCAACACTCAATAAACGCCATTTTAGATTGAAAAAATGATCAGAATATATGTAAACACTTAATAATAAATGCAAAGTACTATATTATGGAAAGCAAAATTCACGCTTACAAGAATGTCAAGTTAATTGTGTTATATTAGTTTACAAGTGCAAAAGCATAAATAAATAAAAATACTGTAAATCAAATATATATATACCGTAGTGAGTTTTATTGAACTTCTAATTTTATGCCGTTCCACTTTTATTACAGGTACACTTTACGACTGTCGATCAATTAGGTTTATAGATCTGCCATGTTCAACTTCATCTACCTAGCTTTGTTTCTTTCAGATAATCAACAGAGGCCAACCGGAAAATTATTTTAACACATTCTTGTAATTTTAACAGTACTTCTAGCTTTATTAGGTGTAAATATTTGATGATACAACCCTTATTGGTTTATATCCTCTATATAAAATCTTCCACTACCTGTAACCTAGGTAAATATTTTATTGTTGCTTATTTTTAAACTATTGAGTTATTCTTTTTGCCTTGTTTGGAATACTTGTTAATGGAACTAATAATATTCTATTTTTAAATTATATTCAAATCTATTTTTGTTTACATATAACAAGATGAACAATGAAGTAATTTAGCTTACTATATATTTGCTGTCGCGCTGAAAAATTAAAAGTTATCTTTGTATTTTTGTTAGTTAAATGAGGTTAATTTTTGTAATGACATGAGTTATTTTTTTACAGATTTTGTGTTTTTATTAAAAAATTTTATATGTTTAGTTTATATATCCTTATGTGAGAAAATGTAAGTCACTCCAGATGTGATTTAAGCTTTTACCAGCTATGGATCACTTACTATTGCTTTAACGACTTTTACTAGACTTACTTATATAATATTGTTTTTAAAACATTGCAATGTTCCATCAAAATGAAATCCGAAGTTGGTTTGTCTTCGTCGGTCTACAATTGGTACATGCAAATACATTTCATAGCTGAACTAGGTCTATTCCCTAACGTGGATTTTGAACCACTATCGAGTCACTGAACAACTTAGCAACTTAACAACTTAGTCAGGCAGTGAACAATCTTTTGATTGTTCACTGCCTGACTTCACATTCTCTTTTAGAAAAAGCATGACAAATAACATTCATGTTCAAACAATTATTTTATGGTTACGACCATTTGAATGATCTGTGTGTGTAGTTCAGAAATGGTAGAATAATTGGAAATAATTATAGCAGATATTTATATTTACTGCTATCTCAGACTTGTTCTAATTTATTACTGCTCTCATTTGGAATTTGAAACCGTTTACTGAAAGGCAATTGGATGAGTTTTCATTACTGCTACGTAGAGTTATAAGAATTATTTGTCTTATGGGCTCCTGAGATGTCATCATTACTACCGCAATTTTCCATTAAAAGGAGAAATACTACAGTGTTATACAGCTTTAGAAATATGTAGTAATTATCAGGGAATAAAATAGCTAAGATTATTAAATAAAAGCTTCCACATCCGAAAATATACACAAAACAAGAAAACTTTTATTCGAGTGAAAAAGTTTCTTTTCGGTAAATTTGTAAATAATAAGTGAAAAAGTTGAAGCAATAATATGTTCTTGCTGTGCCCTCGATATGTAAATATTAAATATATTATAGGAAAGTTAAATAACAGTCAAATATTAATTGTATTAATTTAGGCCCCGTTATTGAGTTAAAAGTAAACTATAAAATGCGGGACATATTTTCGAAGACTAGCTTAACAATTATTAGGTAATTGCTAATAAATAAAGCTATTATTAAAAATATTTGTCTCATAGTCCTACAGTTTTTATTAAATATCTATTTCAGTTACTAAATCTTATTATTACTTCAATATAACAATTCAATATAATTATGTTGAATTTCGGATCTGTTGAAAACAAAAGTATATTTGTGTATAACCAAAGTTATCTCTTATTCGCTTATTCGCACTTACAGTTTATCCAGAACTCTAATTTAAGTGCTTTAAGATATTAAATTTAATGTATACTAGAATCGTATTGCAAAAAGTACCCAGAAGGGAGAAATAATATAATAATGGAAAGTATATGGTAATTCTATTGAGGTAAATAAATAATGTATAGCCATAACAGAAAAGTACGGAAGAAACGAAAAATACCTGAATATAATATTATATGTTTATGCGAAAATGATATGTTGAAGGAAGCCAAGTAATAGAACTTCCTGGTGAACTAAAGCTGAATCTCCAGTTTAATTTATTCATAAATATAGTCGATTTTAAGTAATTGATTTAAGTAGTTGAACTTTTTTTTGATTCTCCTAGACTTTCAACGACCTGTTCAATGGGAAATAAGTAATTTTTGCGATTTTATATATTCAATATAATTACTATTCAACCTTATTCTAAAGACTACTCTACCAGGTTTCAATTAATTACGTTGAATGATAGTATATATTTTAGCTTATGGATATTATTAGAGAAGTAATATCATGACAGGTATCATTTTATTTTCGAACCTCTAAATGTTGGCTATGTAGTATGATTTGCTAGTAGTATCACACCACTCGGCAATATACGTTGAAAAATACTTAATATGTTACTTATACCGCAATACTTTATCTCAGAATAATTTCGATTTGCATCCGATAGGCCAACATATTTCAGTTACAGTCCAAGTTGTTTCCGTTTAGTTAATAAATGTTTCTTTCAAGATAAATACCGACACAACTATTATAACAGATATTTAACGTTCTCTGTTTGGGAAAGCTCATAACCATCAATATTTCTTTTGAAAATATGTTTCTATGAAAGTTGCACTCGAACAGATTTTGTCTCGTTCACCTTAATACGCCATGTTTTCACTACAATTGACTTGTGGCTCAAGTCACTTGTGGTTGGATATTAAATCCTAGTGAATAAAACCACGTAATCGTCAACATATGTCGGCAGCTGATCTGCATACATGAGATATAATAATGGGTCAACAATATTGCCCCGCGTAACACCTAAATATATTGTATGTAGTATATTATTTACCTTATATCACAATAAACTGTCTATATATGAGGTACAATTTTAGAAGCTGTAAAAGCGGGTATGGCGGAAGCTTTTTTCATTTTAACTTGCAGTCCAGTGTGCCATTGCTTGTCAAGAGTTGGCGATATATTGAAAAATACCGCCGAGAAACATTTATTATTTAAGTTTCTATTTTGTTAACCAAATGGCTAAGATGTTATATTGTTCCCTGCTTGTTGGAGAAAGCAAATTGATGATTTGGAATAATATTTATTCTTTCGATGATTATTTTAGCCTCTATCCGTCTTCTCGTTTTTTTTTGTGAAAGTTGTTTAACATAAATAACAAACAACTTAGTGTTCTACGTTATATTTCCGTCCAGAATTTTCATCAGTTTAATATAAATCTTTTTTTTTGCGGTTGTTATTAGTGATACAGTGAATCTCTCATATATCATAGAAATCGCAGAAATAAAAAAAAACTAAATATATTATTATTATTATTATTATTATTTTATTAGCAAGTATAACACTATCGTCAGAAAATGTTGAAACTATTTATCAGCTATATATCTAGGGACTTTTGAAACTCTTCATTATAACTTTAACCTTTGTTGGTCATTATTCTTGGGTTAATGTTTTAGTTCAACATCGTACTTGCACTCCCTAGATCCCAATTGGCTTTATGATTGACTGATGTGCTTGATCAGAAAATGATCTCTTTGATTTTAGATCATGTTGCGAACATTTTCCGACTAAACAGTACATTTGCTTGATTTTGACTCTGATCTGCCCAGCTTTTTGTCTCACATGATGTTTATAATTATGAACTATTCAGCTGATTCTACTTCAAGAAGCGGGCACGCGTCAAATAATATAATTAGGTTTATTAGTTTATTAGGTTTATGTCATTTAACATGGACAGATTTGGAGCCATGCTAACTATGTCGTGAGCAAATGTTCCAAGTACTGTTTATTTTATTGTTGGAATATCAGCATTGTAGTGCAGATACAGGATCCAAGATAATTTCCTGGGGAATTGCAGCCGAAATAGTTTTAAGATTTAGACTTCCCTTTCATGCGAGACTCTAAAAGGTATGTTTCCAGCTGTCGATAGTAATTCCGCAGTAGCAATTTGCTCATTTTGTAGCTTAATCCCATTGAAGCAAAAATTTGGCTTAATGCCGAGTTTCCGGACATTGTCCCAGGAAAATCAACCATCAAGGATTAGTATGCTAAGTTTAGATGTGGTGAAATGAACATCGAACACAGTGAATGCAGTGGACGCCCAAAAGAAGTTGTTACCGACGAAAACATTTAAAAAATCCACAAAATGATTTTGAATGATCGTAAATTTAAATTGAATGCAATATCAGACACTCTAAAGATATGAACTGAACGTGTACATCATATCATTCACAAACATTTGGGTATGAGAAAGCTCTGTGAAAAGTGGGTGCCGCGCGAGCTAACTTTTGACGAAAAACTATGACGAGTTGATGATTCGGAGCAGTGTGAGCAGTGAAGTGCTGTTTCACCAAGACAATGCACCGTGTCGCATACCGTGTCAAACTGCTACGAACTGCAGTCCTATCCACCACATTCTTCAGATCTGGCCCCCAGCGACTCTTTCCGGTTCTCAGATCTCAAAAGGATACTCGCTGGGTAGACATTTTCGTCGAATGAAGAGGTGATCGCCGAAACTGAGGACTATTTCGAAACAAGGGACAAATCGTACTACACAAATGGTATCGAAAAGTTGGAGGGTTGCTATAATCAGTGTATCACCCTTGAAAGGAATTGTGTTGATTAGAAAAAACTAATTTTGCCAAAAAAATGTGTTATACTATAGTAGGCCGAGGACTTTTCAATTGATCTTTTATGTTAAAATTTCTATCTGACAAAAATAGTTGAAAAATATTAATTTAACATAAAAAGTGGTTTGAAATATAATAATTTATAAAAATGCTTGCAATATTGTTTGCTATTGTTGATGTAAGTACGACAGAATATTATTAATAATTTAATTTGTAAATCAAGATTGTACTAAATAAAACAAAATCACTTTAAAATAATTTTTGAAAAATGTAACAATATCTTGATACTTCCGCTACATTTCAAACTGCAATGCAAATGAAAAAATCAGAAGGTAATTTCAGCTGCGCCATTTATGATTCAAATTTCAAATAATAGAGTTAAGCTCGGTTCGAAAATCAACTCGGCAAGTTTTCGGTTTGTTCGGCGACCTCATCAAACTTTAAAGTGAATTTTCAAAATTAAATCGCTCCCCCCTACGTTTACATTTTCTAATTGAAAACACCATATGCTTTGGTCACAATTTTACCCTCTATATTTCTCCTTAACAAACAACGTATCGCCGTTAGTGGAACCGTTGAATTAGCCCTTTGTACGTCTTGTCAGCTATACGCCTCATCTATTGTTTCTATTAATTACGTTTTAAATTGATCGGCTGTTAGAGACTCGTAAAACGTCAATTTTCTTTACGGCCAACTTGACTGTCATGAACGCACCTACAAAATCGTTTATAGCAATTACCAGTTAATAGTTCTTAATAAGAACTTAAGAGTAGTGTTTATTTATTATTTAATTATAATATAATATCTGGAATTGATTATAACATTTTATTACAGAAAGTGGTTTCGTAATTGTTATTATTAGGGTAAATAAATTAACTTATAATAGAGACTTGTATGTGTTTTGATTAGCGATACCTATCGGTAAAAATGCAAAATAACAATCTAAACAACTGTTAAACGACCTAACCTAATTGTTTAATTTTGATAGTTTTGAGAGCTTAGTCTATAGTTTTCAATTTTATATTATTGAGTGTACACAGACTTTAGTGATGGAAAGCTCAACATTGTACTTGCGACATATCTCACTTTTGTCGTTTCTTTTGAACAGGTCGGTTTCAAACCTGAATAACACTCAATATTTTGAAAATTTATGGTGAAGCTGCTCCGTAATATAGAAATTGTTAATTTCGATTTCAATAATTTAAACCCGCTAATTTAAACCTCAATTATAAAGAACAATACACAAACTTAGATTTATTTAAGACTATAGATTTAACTAACTTTTCATATTAACATTTCATATATATATATATATATATATATATATATATATATATATATATATATATATATATATATATATATATATATAGTATATATATAGTAAAATCAGTAGTGAATTACGAGCTGCTAAATCTGTATGAAAGAGTATTGTTGCAAAAATATATCAGAAATAATGAGTAATTATTTTCTAAGTCACCCTCTTGATCCCACCCACACTCCTCTTGAACTCGCTACTACACGTTTCAAAAATTATAGATTGTTCACTGCAGAAGCTTGAACCGCCCTCCATCAAGTTGCTCGCGTCGCAGCAACTATCCATCAGGCACTGATAAAAGGTCGAAAAACCGGAGCCATCTTCTTAAATGTCTCCAAAGCTTTCGATCATGTATGGCACCATGGTCTAATATTTAAAGCGAAACAGCTAGGTCTACCGAATGACCTAATATCTCTGATAGATTTATACTTGGACGGTATGTCCTTTCAGGTGAGGATCGGTGACGCAATCTTCTCTCGCAAACAAATTTCTGCAGGAGTTCCGCAAGGTGCTCCACTAGCCCCAGCACTATTCAAGCTTTATATGGCTGATTTCCCGCTCTACAAGCTTTCCACACGGCATTTTACGCAGACGATGCCGCTTTCTTCACAACCGGTTACTGTCCCGACGCTATTCGCAACAGACTCCAAGTACAGCTGAATCAAGCGATAGCATGGGGCAAATTCTGGTGGCTACAGATAAACCCGAGCAAAACACAGGCCATTCTGTTCCACAGCCAGAAGGAATTCCGCGCCTATCGCCTCCAAATCGATAAAGTTCCTATGGCTCCAGAAAGTTTCATACCTCGGTCTCCAGTTCGACCGCAGATTCCAATGGTCAGGCCAAATTAGGCACGCCATTTGCAAAGGAAATGGCGTGTACAGCGTAGTATTTCCTCTATTCTGCAGAAAAAGCAAACTTCCAATCACACAGAAAGCGACGCTGTATAAAATGCTAGTCCGTCCAATCTGCCTCAATGGAGCACAGGTGTGGTACAGCCATGTCTCGGAGAGACAACTTGAACTACTACAGGTGTTCCAATCCAAGAAAGTATGTGCTTTACTCAGAGCCCCATAGTATATGAGGAACATCAATACACACCTCGAATCAGGCATCCCGTTTGTGAAAAAATTCATAAACATGCTCAGTGTGAGGTTCCCCATAGGAACCTTAGAACACGACAACATCTTGATAAAATCCCTATCCGTCCGCAAACCCAGGTAGTAAAGAAACTACGACAGTGCCAGTCGAAACCCAGGGTCTCTGTCGCCCGCAAAATAACCATACCCCGAACCTGAAGCGACATCAGCCGAAGAGCATTTGGTTCTAGCTAGTCAACCTAGTAAATAAAAAAAAGCTTGAACCGCAGCCACCAAACGTAGCGCTTTCAGATTTCCAAATGATGAGAACGTAGAAAGATATTTTAAATGGGAATTTGTAAAACAAAGTATGGTTTTGTATTTGGTCTCCAGAAGGCGACCAGAAGTATAAAGTCATCATGAAAGACACATTTGATGTAATTAATTTTCTGAAAGAGTATTGAAGTAAACAATTTTTTGATTTATTTGATTGAGGAAATACTAGTACTAAATAGTTTTTGAAAAATTTTGGATATATTCTATAATGTTTTAAGTTCGTAATATTTTTAGTTTTTATATATTTCGTATAGCTGCATTATTATTTAAAATATTGGTTATATACATATATGTTATATTCTAGGTTATAGTAGTTCCAATAGAGTGCACTAGCTTTCAAGGTACTCCACTCTAAGTCAGCAGAAGTTTTGAAGTATAAGAACTTACTAAAATATGTTAATACAGACAGGATATAAAGCCAACCTTCAAGAATTATTGTTCAACAATGATACTGTTCTTTCTTGTAAATTAAATAGTTAGAAAAGGAAAATATGGATAGAAGTTTGGTGTCAGCAGTATTCAACTTGTATGGATAATGTACAATCATGTACTTATTATAAATATATAAATGATAATATGATAAAAATTAAAAAACAAAAGATCTCATCAAACATAATATATATATATATATATATATATATATATATATATATATATATATATATATATATATATATATATATATATATATATATATATATATATATATATATATATTATTTAAGATGAGTTATATATAAGGTAATTGAAATTTCTTTATTGTTCATAAGGAAATGAAAGATTTGATAGTTTTTGTCTTTTGTTACACATTTAGTTTAATTTGATAGCATTTAGTAATTTTCGAATTTCGAATTAAAAGGTTTTTAATTAATTTTAATGTTTAATAGTTTAATAAGTTCTTCATATATTATATATTATATCATATTGTATTTGAGCACTCAGATAAAAAACATAAAATCATTTATCACTACAATTGTTAGTTATTTTCCTATCAAATACTCATTAATGTTCATTGGAAAGGAATTTATTTACATGTCATCATATTTAATGTTATTAAAAATGGAAAATTCTATAAAATCCCATCTAAAATGATACTAGTGTTGTGACGAAAAATAATTGTGATTTATAAAAATTGTAAAATTATATACCATTTTGTACGTATGTATTTTCGAAATATTTACTTAAAATGCTAAACATACTTAAATTAAATGAATTTAAGAAATTATCAGAATACATGCAAGCTCAATTATATTAAGGTAGGTACTTTAATTGTTTACCTAATTTAATGATCTATTAAAATCGTATGTGTCATAACCCTAAAATAATTTAATTATGTGCCTACCGTTGAAAACAACTTTTTTATTTTACTGAACATCAGTACGTTTACTTGTAGAAGTATATGTTACGGAAAACTTTATTAGAAAGCTGTCGTTGGCAGCTTGAAGGGATTAAGAAGAAATTAAATACGAACAAAGAGAAATAGGGGATACAACAAAAGATCGAGAACGAAATCATCACGGAAATTTATTATAACCTAATTTCAATTTTAATTTTCCTATGCGAAGTAAAAAGAAATTGGTCTGGTTTTTTAAAAAACAATACATCAAAAAAATCAATTGTTTTTTTTTGTGTTGACAAGGACACGAGAGAAATGTAATAAAATGGTGTGGAAAACAGATTTGCGAGGCGCGCCATTCATCTTGTCCCGCTGTCTTCATCTCGAAAACGGTCGCCGCGCTCGAAAACGTAAAAATAGGCCGAATCTCCCGGGACCTTGCAGATTTGACCGTGGCACCTCCGTCCGAACATCTTGACCACGTAAAACGAAAATCCTATTTCTCTAGAAAACGAGTTTCTAAATTTACACGGGCCCCTTTTCTAAATACGCGAACGGACGTGACAACTAATATATCCCGAGGATGAGACAAACCGGAATTTCTTTCTTTTAGACACGTTCGGTGTGTGTAACGTTCTTTTTTCTTATCATTGTCACCTTGGGCACATTGAATAATATCCCGTGGACTCCCGGCGAATACAATTTATATTTATTGTGTCGTTAATATAACTTGATTTATTTTTCCGTGGATCTTAATTCTTTTGAAAACTAGTCTATTAAAAATGACCGGTGTACACTAAATTCACTTTTTGCGATTGTTAGATTTTCGACAGTTATAATATTTATTAGTATCTTTATATAACAGTTAATCTCGCCCTTATTTCAGATAAATCGGCAAGGTAAGTTGTTATTCAATAGCGTGTCTCATAATTTTTGTTAAGATAGTGGATAAAGTCCTCACATTTTCTATATGAATATAAAAATTAATTGCTGTTCGTTAGTTTCGCTAAAACTGGAAAACGGCTGGAACGATTTGACCAATTTTGAGTTTGCAATATTTGTAATAGTCCAGGGAGTCCAAGTTTATATGATGAGAATATATGGAATTATTGTGAGAATTATAACCAAAGCCAACAATTTTGTTCTGCCATATAAACTGTCACTGCCATTATCATTAATGCTATCATTGTTATAAAGGATTGTTGTTGGTTGTCAAATATTTATGGGTATTTTCCAAAATTTACTTTATGCATAAAACTATCGAATACTAATTTTTATATTATTTTTATCTATTTTTATTTATAAAAATTATCGGCCACTATTGTAAGAATGTGATTAGAATGTATAAGGTATTGAATATTGAAGATAATTTCTAAACACTTTACCACTATTTATATTTCATACAAATCGATTCGAGTTAGGTTCTTTAATTCGCTAACGTGAAAATCGGGTGAGAAATAATGACATATATATCAAATATGTTATAACTAACATATACCAATGGTACTTTCGAACTTTTACCAAGAATAGACTTGAACTATATAAGGACTGTATTTGGTAAAGCATACTTTGTATATGTATTTCACGTTGATTATTATTTAGTCATAAATTTACTGACCGATACCTTTCTTTACTTTTGTTGTAATAACTAGTTATTATTAAAACTACTACTATTAAAATTACTAATAATTACTAATTTTATTGTTAACAATGCCGATTCGGTGACAGTGACAGTAAATGAAATGGATAAGCTTAAAATCCAACGAGATTGGTCACTTCAAACACAACAACAGCGAGCACAACACAACGAAATTGAGCGATTCCGCAGACACAGTGCTCATTTAATCCAGGAACCAGCAGCATTCCACTTCGATTCCGATTCACTTCCATTCGATGTTGAACTGAATCGTTTGTCAATATTGTAAAGCATTAAAATACAGAATCTACTGGTTTATGTTATGCCGGTGAAAAATCAAAATTGTCACAATCGGTTCAACCACCTGATTCATTACACTCATTAGTTTCTGGGATGGAAAAAACACTTAATAAATAATAAACACTTCTTCACCAACATTCAAAAATGTAATAGTTTGTTCCAAATGACGTTATGAAATAGTCGCTGTTGATGGCCTCTTTCAAGGTAGTCAATGAAAATTATTCCATGCGCATCTCAAAATACAGGCGCGATAATCTTGTCAGCCGACTGTTGCGTTTTCCCACGCTTTGGAACCGGTTCATCGTGTGCAGTCCACTCGAATGACTGTCGATTGGACCTCGGAGTGAAATGATGGAGCCATGTTTCATGCATTGTTACATATTGTCGCAAAGATTCGGGTTTATTACGCTTGATCATCTTCAAACACTGCTCCGAATCATCAACTCGTCGTTGTTTTTGGCCAAAAGTGAGCTCGCGCGGCACCCACTTTGCACAGAACTTTCTCATACCCAATATTCGTGAATGATATAATGTACATGTTCAGTTGATATCTTTAGAGTGTCTGCTATTTCATTCAATTTCAATTTACGGTCATTCATAATCATTTTGTGGATTTTTTAATGTTTTTGTCGGTAACAACCTCTTTTGGGCGTCCACTGCGTTCACCGTCTTCGGTGCTCATTTCACCACATCTAAACCAATCCTTGATTTTTTATTTTCCTCGGGCATTGTCCGGAAACTCGATATCAGGCCAAGTTTTTGCTTCAACTGTATTTTTGTCCTTCAAAAATCAATATTCAATCACGCGAAATTCCTTTTTATCCATTTTTTTCAGAATAACAAAAGTTGCTTCACTCAAAATGTTATAATTCACAAACTAATGATCCGACAGCTGTAAAATTTATACACGCATCTTTTGAAGGTTAGGGCTAACTAAAGAACATATGTATTTAATTATAGTAGCGCCATCTATGTGTCAGGCCGGGGACTTTTCAATTGATCTCTTATAACGACAAATGTATCAGTTACTAGGAGCGCTGTATGGAGAATCCGGATGCGGACATTGATAGGTATTGTGTTGACAATCCAAAAGTAAAGCGGACTATAGTCCAAGAACTGCAAATGTTCGTGCAAACGAACATCGAATTTCGTCAATCGAATGGCACCTCACAACCATAGTGTCTGACTATGAGCACGATAGGAATTTTAACTTACCGACAATCGACGAAGTGGATATTGTTATTGTAGAAGAAAATTTGCAAAATAGTTATAGCTGATACGAGGTTCACCGGATCATATAGTAACTAAATGGAAGGCAAACATGTTATTTATTTTTATAAAGTTATCGTCCCAGGTTAAAATATGTTTATGTGAGATGAGGCATTATCATAATGAAAAAACCAAGAATTATCGACCAAAAATTCCAGTCTCACCACAGGTATAATTTGATAAGTATTTCTACTTCTTTCTCTTTCTTATTAGAACGGTATGTAAAAATAAGAAATTATCAGTTATCATCTAATCAACAATGACATCTCAGAAAGCATCCGATCTTGTCCAGCTAGATTACTAGAACAACTTAGTTGGTTTAACATTATTTTAATGTTTCTTGTTAGATTTTACGCTCTATTTGTAAAAAATAACGAGAACTATTTTTAAAAACTATGCAAAGAGATGCAAACATTCATGAATTTGTTAGATTTGAGACTTACACGATGCATCATATTTGAATTAGCTATAGTATTTGAATTGCGTTGTATTGAACTAGACTGAAACTATTAAACTGGCTAAAACTAGACGACTTTTGAAATTACTACATTATTATATATTCATTGCTGGAGCTCTGATACTTTCTAAGGTTTCTTAATCGGTTTATTATACTTAATCTTAATCGGGCGATTACCTGTTACGGTTGGATGATCAGCTGACAAAGAGTGTCTTTATAGGGTCCGTTGACTAATTAACTAATCGGAAAATTGTTATGTCACAAATACAAAATAAATATAAACTAGTATCTGTTAGATATTATACATGTAATAACTTTGTTTCTCATCAAGATAGATTAAACAAAACGCGCACTCATCTTTATCTCTTGTTTTGAAATTATGCATTATTTTATTTGAACTTTTAAAAGAAAGTTCGAATAACATATTAATTTGGTAACGTA
This sequence comes from Rhynchophorus ferrugineus, assembly GCF_030347505.1. Lineage (NCBI taxonomy): Eukaryota > Metazoa > Arthropoda > Insecta > Coleoptera > Curculionidae > Rhynchophorus > Rhynchophorus ferrugineus. The sequence continues at coordinate 54,038,503 of NW_027472580.1, forward strand.
TCATTTGAAGCTTAATACTACACTGAAATAATATGGGACAGTTAACAATGGTTTCATCAATATGGTAGATCGGAGACTTATTCAGTGCGTATATTATGTTATAGTGTACATATTTGTTGGAAATTAATTTACTCATGAACAATATTTTTGGGAGCGATTACTAACCAGGGCGTAATATATATTGCCTTGTAGGTAGTAATTTAATATAATGTCGTAAATCATTCAATAAATTGAAACATTAGAACTTGTATTTCATTAAATAGGCTACGAAATTTACTGCTACAATGTATTAATGTCTTATACGTAATTTGTAGCATATGGTTTATAACGGAAAACGTTAATGTTTTATGAGGGAAACTAATATCGTCTTATAGTATTTTCTAGAAAAACCTATTATTGTTTGATAATAAAAAATGTTATTACAGTAATTTTGCACCTTCAGTATTACTTCATGTATCTTTGGTAATAAATTTGTTGATAACGGGCAAATATTTCTGATAATAATTTGTAAACTGTTTTATCGCTCTCAACATCAAGATAAATTGCTTTTAAATATACGGTATATGTATGTAATTTATATATTCAAATTTATTGGAATATCAGGTCATTTATATTCCACTAGCAACATGTACATTGTTTATGGCTAATCATCAACTATAAACACTGCAGATTTAAAACCGTAGCATGTATGTTTCATGACACAAATTCTAATATCAGTTTAATACTAGAAATAAATGACTCAAAAAAACAAGTTGTTTTCTGGTCGAAATATTATGTGCTTGTATGTATTTTGGTCTTTTTTTTTGAGAAAAATTGGTCTAAACTTTTAAAAATGTTTAAACACAAATTTTCTAAAGTTCTTGATGAAGTATTGTAGTTGCATATTCTTATAAGATTGTATAGCTATTATAAAAATGAATTACAAAATTACACCTAGTGCATTATAATTATCTAAATAATACAAGCGAATTACCTTGTAAAATACAGAACTGCTAAATGTTTAAGAAAATCAAATTTTCAATCATCTAATATAAATAATTATTTTTAGTAGTTACTAAACACCTGTATCTTCAAATTATCATCATAAAATTTTCGATAGATTTATCATAGATACTATTTTAGTTTACCTTAGCAAAAATAGTAGTATTTTTTTAAAAATTATTAGTTCAGTTACATTCACTCAGTAGTCATTATCGACATAACGATTATGGACAAATTTAGGTTGTGATTTGCCTTAATGAATCTCAATTTAGTTTTTTAATTTATTTATTCTTTTCGTTGGTTGCATAAACCCAATCCTTTAACAGTGAAATAAAAGTTAAATAATCAAAATAAAATCGAAGCGCGCGATGGTTAGGAAACGGTAACTGATGTCAACGTTTCGTAGCGTTTCTGATAGGCGTTTGACATAATATTCTGAAATTCTTTTTTTTATTTCTGGTAAAATCCTAGTAATCCCAATTTTAATGTTAAAATAAATATAGTTTTAATAATATTTCTATAATATATTAATATTATAAATAAATATTCAAGCATCTAGAGTTCTTGCCAGATATGGATTTACTTGTTGAAATTGATAGCCTGCTTTATAGATGTTTCTCAAACGCTAAATAATAGGTAGATGATTAAATAAACCGTAAAATAATAATGATCACTGTGTTGTTAAAATGATAACAGGAGAATTAATGAAAATTATGAATAATATTTTTATTAAACATAACAGAAATAAAACTTAATTAACTTTAATAAAACTTATAAATTATTTTCAATAAATGTTTATTAAATTAATAATATAGTCGACGTTTGACTTTCACAGAGTAAGGACGTGTTCGGAGAGACGGTCAGTGAAACGAAACAAGAGTGCAACATCTGTGTCACAAATGCGGCGTTAAAAAAAAGTCTAACAATAACATTTTACAGACTGGTGAAAAAGTGAAAGTACGATCGGAAAAAAAGTCAGTACCGTAGAAAATAAATGCAAAATGACATAAAACGTTAAGGGTGGAAAACTCAACATCTGGACCACAAATGCGGCGAAGGATAATTTCAAACATAAAAATAACAGTATAATTTCAACAATATATAAAAAATATGGAGAAGAATACTACATAAAAAACAGATAAAATGGAAACATTGACATCAGGCGTATCACATATTGCAGTTTTTAATGTAGATAATACAACTAGAACCCAGAACGAACAGGCACTCTACAATGCGTTGACAAACGAAAAGTCGGCGCGGGAGAGACTTGAATTTGCATTAACCAATATGCAAAAACAAATAAATGCCCTCCAGCTACAACTAAATAAACAAAGTTTTGAGGGCAAGGACAAAACAACAATAAACCACCAAGCCAACAAAAGCAGCCCAATTGTTACATACGAAACAGATGAAGAAGAATTGCAGAAAGGAGTAGGCTGGATAACGGTTAAAAATAAAAAAAGAAAAACAAATAATTCTCCAGGATCTTCACCACAGCAAATAAAAATAAAACAAGATAATGAACAAAATAAAGAAATTAGAATGCCCAGGCCACCCCCAATTATCGTAAGTAATGTTACCGACTTTGACTTGCTATACGAAACACTGAGCTCCAACTATATAGTATTCAGAGCAATGGTACTAAACAATGGACAAATAAAACTGAACGCCGAATGCCGTACAACATTCACAAAAATAATAAATTGTTTAGAGTTGCTGAAACTGCAATGGCACTCTTATGAAGACAAACAAACCAGGTACATCAAAATTATGGCAAGAGGGCTTCCATCAACAGCTAAAAGTGAAAAATTGTCGCAGAACTGAACCAAAATGGACTTAAATGCTTAAATGCGACAAATATCTTAAACAAAGAAAAGACCAAAAATAACAAAGGAGCAATTTTAGTCCACAAGAAGCCATTACCTCTGTTTATGTTAGTCTTAGAACATGATTCAGACAAAAAAGCCATTTTTTGTATTAAAAGAATTTTAGGGGTTGAAATAAAAATTGAACCTCTAAAAAAATCGAACTTAATACCGCAATGCAAAAGATGGCAATTGCATGGACACACACAGAAATTCTGCAGAAGAGAACCTAGATGTGTAAAATGTTCAGGTAAACATATCACCACAGACTGTAGAAAACTCAAAGAAGCTAAGCCGAAATGTGCAAACTGCAATGAAGCGCATCCGGCAAGTTATAAAGGATGTGTATTTGCTAAAACACTACAAGAGAGGAGAAATAAAGTAGCTCACGTAAAACCTCAAGAAACAGTGAGTGAAAAGAAACAACCGAAAAAATATAACAACGTTAATGGTGAAATGACTTATGCCTAAAGTATCAGTCAAAGTAACTAAAGAGACACCAAGGAAGATGAAGCAACCACCAACGAATTGCTACTTAAACTAATGGGAAAACTGGACAGACAAGAAGAAATGATCGAATATTTTTCCGAAAGGAATGAAAAACTGGAAATGAAAAACATTAGGTCTATGGCCCCAAAAACCCGAAATGGCAAATAAAGATATCCGAATAACAGTTTTGGATAACAGAACAGGCTAATGGAATCCAGCAACATGACGCTATCCTACAAGTATTCCTAGATATGCAAAAAATAGATATTTGCCTAATATCCGAAACCCATTTAACAAAAGAATCCTTTATAAAATTTAGAGGATATATCCTATCACACTATACATCCAGTTAATACCGCAAGAGGAGGAAGTGCAATAATAATAAAAAAGAACATTTCCCACCATCAAGAATCCAGGCTCAGTACAGCAGAAAATCAGGTAACAGCAGTAACTATTAAATCAAGTAGATACGAGGTTACAATAGCCGCAATTATTGTTTAAATAAAAAACAAAACCATAAATGACTATCTCAGAAATTTAACAGATGACAAAGAAACTGATTACTCACTCTGGAAAGCCACAAAATATCTAAAGCGCTCATGTCTACACAGTCCACCTATAAGAGACCTATGTGGGAATTAGGCACATGACAATCGCCAAAAAGCAGAAGCATTTGCTGAATATCTAGAAGAAACTTTCAAACCAAACGAAGCTAATATTGAACATAATTTACAGGACATAGAAGCTGAAAATTCGATTATTGCATTAGTCACGCCGAAAGAGTTAAACAAAGTTATTAAAACTGACATTAACCCCAAGAAATCACCAGGCTACGATTTAATAACAGGACAAATGCTGCAAAAACTACCAAGAAAGGGAATTATAAAACTCACCAACTTGATCAATACAGCATTTAGACTAAAACATGTCCCAGACATTTGGAAAATGGCGGAAATTATAATGATCCCAAAACCTGGGAAGTCACCAAACGAAATAAAATCCTATAGACCTATATCACTGCTGCCAATAATATCTAAGGTTTTTGAAAAACTCCTGTTGAAAAGAATAAAACCGATAATAGAGAGAAAAAACTTAATACTAACACACCAGTTTGGGTTTATTAACAAACACTTAACAATTGACCAGGTCCACAGAATAACAGGTGTTATTGAAAAAGCCTACGAAAGTCAAAAAGTTTGCTCAGCTATATTCTTAGATGTAGCACAAGCCTTCGATAAGGTTTGGCATGAAGGCCTTGTTCATAAACTACAGAAAATGCCACCAAAATAACACACTGAACTATTAAAATCATACATTACAACCAGAATGTTTAGAGTCAAGCAAGAACAAGCTTACTCTACAATAAAAGAAGCTAAAGCAGGTGTACCACAAGGAAGTGTAATGGGGCCAATGCTTTATCTACTTTATACTTGATATACCACAAATTGAAAATATCACTATGGCTGCATTTACTGATGATACTGCGATTATAGCTGTGGGAGACAATAGTGAAGAAGCCTCACGAAAATTATAACAGGCAAGTGACAATATAAATAATTGGACACAAGCTTGGAAAATAAGAATTGATGAAAGTAAATCTGTACATGTGCAGTTCACCTATAAACAGACCGTACAAGCACTAATAACATTAAATAACACTATCATTCCATATAGCAACAACTCTAAATATTGAAACTGGAATTAATATATAGGAAAATGTACTGGCTAATTAGAAACAAAATCACAATTATCAGTACATAATAAATTGCTATTATATAAGCAAATATTGAAACCTATATGGACATACGGAGTTCAATTATGGGGATGTTCTGCAAAGAGTAACATAAATAAAATACAAATATTGAAATATTGCAATTTTTGGATACCACGAGAACAGGACACAGACTCAAAAGAATCAAACTATCTGATCTTGTGTAGTGTTGTGTAGTGAGGTGCATATATTAAAAAAATCAGCAGTGACATGCATAAATATTATTTCACCAGAGACTGAGTTAGGGCCGATGGGTCCTCCTAGTTATATACCTAGATTTAAGTTAGCATAAAGACAAATTATAGGTTAGATGGAAACGACTAGTAACAATGTATTAATTAAATAATAATAAAATTAATAATATGACAAGATACACATATCTGACTGATATAGTAATTCATTTTCAAAGATGATACGTTTATAGGTTATTTGATAGATAGACACTTATTTTAGTAAATTATGTAAAACCGAGTTTTATTTGTTTATATGTCAACGATTTTTTTTCCTAAAATACAGACATAGATGCATTTAAACAAATCATAAATCGTTCCGAAGATTCACCAAATGGTGAGTTTGTTCACAGAGTATTCCAGTTTTCTCTTTTTATTTATAATTTATTATTTATTATTTCTCGTTCTCTGCATTATTTATTTTCCATTTATTGAGTAAGTAGTTGTTACATCAGTTATTTTGATATCTGTTTTCATATATTTAAGATGTTTCATTATTTTATATTGTTTTTCTAATTATAATTTTATTTCACGCCCTGGGTTTAACAACAACCCTACAATTATTATGTTTAGATTTGAACGTTTTTGAATTATTAGAACTAAAACCCATGTACTATAAAAAAGACATAAAACACGTGTTATTGTCTTTAACGCTTGACACTTGACTTACTGCATTCGACTGAAAAATCGCAATCTTTATTTTAAAGATAAAGCCCTTAAAAAGTAGAAACATTTAATTTTGCAAAAATTTTATAAAGCAAGAAAAAGAAAAGTACTTAATATTTAGTTTTATTAACTATATCACATTCAAAGTAATTTAATATTAGTAATATTAAAGTTAGTAGTAATATTAAAATAAAAAATATAGTTTAATAAAGTAATTATCTATTAGTCTGTAACAAATATTCATCGCTCCTAATTTAATTTACTAATTTTATAATTTAACCAATTTACATAACCAAATCATTCAAGTTAGAACGCGAATTTGCAGTGAATGTCAGCCTGAAATTACAATGTAAATATGTGCAACGAATGTCTGCGTTTTTTAAAATTCAGCCCAAATATTTATTGAATTTTAAGAAGTTTTTTTAAGAAAAGAGTAGAAAAAATGTATTATGAAATAAACAACGAGCAACGTAAAATATAGAGAGCTATTCATACATAAAAAATTAATTCAGGTATGTTTTGTTGTATGCTTTATTATTCTCTTTCATGATAAGATCTCCAAAAAAAGGTAATAATTTAGCATCTAAATTATCAGCCATATACTAACAATAATAAAAAGCGAACAAAGAGCAGAAAGAAAATAACGGCGATTTGCCGGCAAAACACGCCAAAACGGAATAAACATCGCGCTTGATGATGCCCGATAAAGAGAATCTTAAATAACCTTGCTGGTAATTTATTTGATTCCATATTATCCACCGCTTGGATCGGTATGCTCTCATATAGATGGTAACAGAATAATTTGGGCGGATTAAAAACGTCATGTCGGACCTAATAGAGATGTATTATTGTTGCTACTTTGCTAACCCTAATTATTTATTATCGAAAATTACGACGCCAGTGATTTTTCGAGATTTATTAAGAATAATGACGCCCACGGTTCTGTTCTTGGAGATAATAGCGTGGACGTTGTGATATACGACGGCAGAAACAATGACAAGGAGAATGTTGGAGTTATAAAGTGTCGCCGGGGCACTAATCAAATTTACGTTAATAGTAATTTATATGGCTATACAATGTGGTTCGTTTGTTGTTTATGCGGGCATTATTTTGCATACATTAAATAAGCATTTGAAAGGAGCCTCTGCGATATAAAGGCGGTGGGAAACTAATTTAGTTTATTAGTTTATTTTTTATATCGAAGTCACTGCTGAAATTTAATTCCATTACAAATAAAACAACAATTTTTATAGCTTCACTAGGCGACCTGGTAAACTTCGTATCACCTACATCAATCTTGCAAATTTTACCGACAATAAAAGTTGTTAGTTATGTAGCCATCAGGTGTTTTGTCAGGTCTGATGACTACATTATGGTGTCAGATGTAAATCTTTTTTCTGATGAAGAAGGGGTTGTATTTCGTCGACAATAGTCAGCTTCATATTTGGATTGTGAACGCAACACCTATCAAACTCCTCATCCGTAATGTATTGATTCGTAAAATATACATTTCACAATTCATTTTCTGCATCTGGTAAGTTCCTAGTAAGTAAAAATTTGTCCTTGTATTGGCAATCATTTTTTAACTTATCTCTTATACAAATTTGAATACAGTAATCCCTCGTTACACGCGGTCTGACCAACTGCGGGTTTGCTTATCTGCGGTTTCTTTTTTCAGATTTAAAGCAGCTAGGAACCGATTAATTCTCTTGTTTTGTTGTAACGCTTTAAGTGATTTTATAGTGAATCCAATTCTCCTCGGCCCTTGAAAAGTAAAAGTAAGGACTGTCTGCCTGTGTTTTGGGGAGTTCATGCTTGGGTTATGTTGACGTTATTTACTAAACTAGTTTACTAATTGTCTGGTGTCTAGTGCAGTATTTGGTATCAAGGTCATTACCAATTAAGGTACTTCTGCTTATTGACAATGCGTCCGGATATCCATAAACCTTAAATTTAATTGTCCTACTAATAATTGTAATACAAATTTTGCCTTCCACCACAACTTCGCTTCTGCAACCATTAGATCAGGGTATCATAGCAGCATTTCAACGATTATCTAAGACGCACTTTCGTACGCATCTTACAATGCATGGAAGCATATTCTTCGTTGACTGTTACCGAAAGTTGAAGACAGTTTAATATTACTTATTGCATAAGTATTATTAAAGATGTAGTGAGTAACTTAATACCATCAACTATAAATGAATGCTGGACAACCTATAGCCTGACAGAGGAGCCGAAGTCATTAACATTTTATAACTTGTACATTAAAGAAATGGAAAAAATTTTGAACTTCTGTCAGCAGATTTTGAAGAAGTTTTAGCCTCGAATGACAATGAACTGGTTTTGGACCTGTATCCTTCACTGAAACAAAGTGTAAAGTTTAATAATGGTCTAGAGGGTTTACCGCAACCGTATAAAGAAGCGCAGACTTTAAGAAAATAATGAAACAGCCAACAATCATTTATTTAAAAAAAACTTTGTATTGTTACATTTGTATTTTTTTAAATATATTTTTATTTTAATTATTATTTTTTATATTAATTTATTAATTTTATATAATAATAATTAATTTTATATTATTTATTAATTTTTAAATTATTTGTATTTTAAGTACATATAAACATTTTAGTTGCTATAAGTGAAAACTAATTTTATATTTACGTACATAGATTTTTCTTCATTTTAATGATTAGACAAATAAATTTTCTCTTTTTAACCCGTACATGTATGAATTACCAAAAAACTTGTATGGTATAATACGTTGAAAGTGCATAATATACATTGTGCAAAGCGACATCATTGGGAAACAAGTATTATATTTTTAAATTATGACCAAGGAGTAGTTAAAACCATTTTCCATTTCCGAAGTTAATAGATGGGAAAGGAAAGCATAATGGATGTATTGGTTGATCAATTGTTACATTTCCACAAGCACAGCATAACTCAGTAAATTGTCACTGGTTTGTTAGCCTATTTTCGGATAGTAAAGGAATATTGCTCGTCACAAGAGCACTCTGCAGTCTGCGGAATCGCTTAATTTGATTTCGCCGTTGTCTGTTACATATCAATAAGACTTATCATTTTAGTCGTCTACTCCTCAACTTGCTACATTTGGGACTAAATATTTTTTTAAATATATTTACCATATTACCTGAAGGTCTCGTTACTTACACCGAGACTGTAAGTAGTCTATAGGATATCAGACCTGTAGTATCTGGAAGTACCTGTAATACTTCTCAGGACTTTGTTCTGGAAAACTTGTGTTTACATTGTTTTCTAACATCCCCATAATTGATCTCGATATGTCCATATAGGATACAATACTTACTTTTATAATAGCAAATTATTATGTACCGATAATTGAGGTTTTATTCCAGTTAACCAATAAATTTCCCTATTTGAACTCCAGATATTTCCTTTTGTCTTTTGCATGCTATTACCAGCGAAATTTTGCATCAAGATTCATTTCGGCCTACTTAGCATTATCGCTATAGGGAATGATAGAATTATTTATTGTTATTAGTGGTTATGCGATCTAATTATACGAGATCTGAACATAAGCATATTTACTTTCTTTTGGGTCCCATTAACAGGTCACTTGAAAAGTCCCTGGCCTGATACATAGGTCCAGCTACTAGAATTAAATACATATGTTTTTTAGTTAGCCCTAACCCTCAAAAGATGCGTGTATAAATTTGATAGTTGACAGCTGTCGATTCATTAGTTTGTGAATTATAGCATTTTGAATGAAGCAACTTTTGTTATTGTGATAAAAATGGATAAAAATGAATTTTGCGTTGTTGAAAAAATATTGCTTTTCCCTTCAAAAAGTGAAGGGAAAAAATACAGTTGAAGCAAAAAAATTGGCTTGACGCCGAATTTCCGGACACAGCCCCAAGAAAATCAATCACCAAGAATTGATATGCTAAGTTTAGACGTGGTGAAATGAGCACCGAAGTCCGTGAACGCAATAGACTCGAACTCGAGTCGAAATCAAATGGATACATGTGATCTGGTTTACAGTGATCCATAGTTTCACCTTAAAACATGAAATAAGATTGCTTAATCACAGCAATGTGGAATACAGCAGCTACTGGACAACACGCAGGAAATCAGAAGATTGAAGCCAACTGAACCACGCGAAATTGTTTAGTGTATAAGTATATTCTTACCTTTAGGTTAAGTAAATTAATTTTATTTTAATTTAGGAAATACACACAGATGTATTAATCCCGTACTTGTCTTGCATGTGTATTAATGTAAGTACAACAGAACAATAGTAATAAATTAATTTGTAAATTAAGATTGTACTAAGCATATATAATGTAAGATTTAATTAATTTAAAAAAATTGTTACGTTCCAAATGTTAAAATACGATGAAACATATTTAGGATCAATACTCTATCATACCATCCTTCTTTTTTCCAGAGTTCCCCTTGCCAATTTAACATTATTTAAAATTAACACATCTATGGAGCATAAAGAATCAAACAATTATCTCCGTCTCTTTCTCTCTCAAAATTAACATTGGAATGAATTCGTACATCTCCATCTGTTATCACGAATAGAAAAACATTCGAAGCCTGCATTTGACTGAAAGAGTAGTTATTATTTTCAATCGTAAGATCGACTAATTCGCTATTAAAAAACAATTGTAATTTTATAAAATCTGTAACAGTTACACGTCTGTCATAGAACAAATTGATGTATTTCAAATTTATATTTATCATTTTTTATTTATCGCAAAATTAATTAGAAATACTTGTTCAATTCTAAATAATATTCTCTGCTTTATTTAATAAGGCTAATTATAGGTTTATTTGACTGCCAACTAATGAAACAATACATTTTCAAAAATTGCTGTACCATTACCAGTATACATTCACATAAATTAATCACAGTCGTTTATTGAAACGCCTCATAATTATTAGGAAAGTAATAAATAGAGCGGTAGCCGATATAAAAGTAGACCATGTTCGTGACAGGTGTCATCTACACACGGCGTACGCACAATTTCTTTTGAATATAATCGCATTTTCAAAGATATAATTTATGTTGCTTTATTTGGGAGTTTTTTTTTCTTTGCGTTACGGTCTGCGTTTCTTTCTGCTACTGTATGTGATGGCAATGCGGGAGGAAAATGGATGTCAAGGAAAGCTTTAGCGAAAGAGCAGATCGATAGAAAATTTGTTTACATTTTACACTACGTTTTCTAGACCGAAAATAATTGGAAACTTTTTATCGTAGTCTAGGGAAGGATCTATTCTATAAAACCTATCAGATCACCAAAAAATCTGCTTTTGGCTTTCTCCGTTTCATTCTGTATTTGTCCTTTTATTTAAGAAAATTTATTTTTAGTGAAAGACGCGTGTTAATAGGAATCATAAAATTATAGTATTTATTGGAATATGTTAATGCTAAATATTAAAAAATTATATTGGAAAGTATTCATCAATATGATGAAGATTAAATTGATTTAATGAGTGATGAATTTCAACTTTTGGTATTTATTGGGATTTTCAAAATTTCTAAAAAATTTTTTGGTAAATTTGTGTAATAATACTATTTTTGGACTTGGACTATTAGTAAAGTGGAGGATAGATATTTTAGAAAGCATAATAAAACATATTAGTCAATTATAATTACAATATATTTTGTTTAAGATAAATTTTACATCTTATCTTGAAATCATTCATTAACATATTTTTTTTATAGTCGCTTCAGTTGCTACACACCCGTTCACCTCACCAACTCCTGCAATTTCCATTATGACATTGCTTCAATCATATTTTTGTAGCTATTTTTTTATGCAAGTTTGCTATAATTTATTTTTGGTCCTTTTCGATACATTTAATTGAATTCTATCGGATTTTATGTTTTTATTCCGATGTGGATAGTTGAATATGTTTAAATTTTTGTATAAGATGTGACCATATTGTTTCGTTAATTTTATATGTTAAGATCCTTCAATTTGGTGGATTTAAATGTTGCGTTGTATTTCTTAAATGATGCTTTTCTTAAATTTCATCGATTCGTACTATTTTTATTAAGATTGCTTGCAAAGTAATATTATATTTAATACTTTATGTCTTGCGTGTGTTTTATAGAAGATAAATATTGACGTTGAAATATTGAAGTATTTTTATGTAAAGGCCATCTGATTAAGACGCCAGGGAATACTGTCGGTTCTTTTGGTCATGACTGCAGACCTTACGTTAAGCAGATGGTAAATTGTCTCGGCGCCAGGGACAATATCTGAGAACTATGGAGCACTTGACTAGCAGATATTAAGACTTTAAGGGTGGTAATATATATATATATATATATATATATATATATATATATATATATATACATATATATATATATAAATATATATATATATATATATATATATATATATATATATATAAAACTACAGATATTTGAAACAGTATATTTAAAAAAGAATAAAGCGGATACTGTATCCCGACCACCCTGATTTTACTAGTATCCTAACTTTCATAAATAAATTATTCCTTGTATTTAATGAGATGAATACAAGTAATAGATTTGCCAGATTTCCTTTTATTATGCCAACATTTCTTGAGCTTGGCACCGTTTGATACATAATCTTTATTAAATAGATACAGATTCAGTTAAATATAGCTTCCAAAATGTTTAAATTCGAGATAGCTCTGAAAAAAAAATTACAGCAAAGCCTAAAGTTAGCTAAAATTAATAAAGATTAATCATTTTATGTGGGACTGATACAATTTTTTTTCTAAAACAGGCAAAATATACACAAAAAGCAAAAGACGTACTTACACAATTTGTGCCTATGTTTGATAATCTTTTGATAAAATGTTTGCATTTTAATTTTAAATTTTAGAGGCTACAGTTAATCCTAATTAGATGCAAATGTATTAATATTATATTAACTGGAATTTGGTCATCTGTACCAACTTAAAAACTTTATATCGTCATTTATTTGTAAATTAGTAAAATAATTAATAAAGGAAAATAATTAATAAAGTAACAATGTTATATTAATCTTATATATAAAAATGAATCGCAAAATATGTTCCTAAGCGCATAACTCAACAACGCCTGGACCAATTTGGCCAAATCTTTTTTTAAAATGTTCGTTGAAGTTCAGGGATGGTTTTTACGGCGAGAAAAATTAGAATTATTGCTGGAAAAACCCTAAAAATAGCCCTTTTTGTTTGAATTTGTTTCGTGTATCAGTTGACAATTCATCTGTCATCTGTCAAAAGTCATCTGTAACAGACAACTTTTTTTTTTTAAATTTGATATGACTTGAACTCAAATCCTTTTAATCCGTACGAATTGTTTTATTTATTTAAAATTTTTTATTTGTTTAAAATTTAATTCAAATTTTAAATAAATAAAACAATTCGTACGGCTTAAAAGGATTTGAGTTCAAGTCATATCAAATTTAAAAAAAAAAGTTGTCTGTTACAGATGACTTTTGACAGATGACAGATGAATTGTCAAGTGATACACGAAACAAATTCGTATATCGTGTTTTGTGCAGAGTGTTTAGTTAGTTAGTGTTTGTTTAGTTCGTGATTAGTGAAAAAATAATTTATATTTGATATGCCTCCTATAAGACGAAGCAATTTAGGTAGAAGAACCAGAAATGCTATAAACCAAGCTAATTACCGATCTAATCGTACTGCACAAGAACGTGACGACGGAAATGAACGTGAAAGAATTCGGATATCACAAACGCGTGAAGCGCGAGCGCGACATTCAACTAATAATCGCGCAAGTTTGAATCCAGCTGCTTTCAGTTACGATGTGTCAATTGACTACAGTAACTACCAATGTGTTGTTATTGGTTCTATGAACTTGGTTTGCTCACACTGTAAGGCATTAAAATACAAAAACGATGCCAATGGATTGTGTTGCGCAAATGGTAAAGTGAAATTGATACAATTGGATCCACCACCAGAACCATTGTACTCATTGGTTTCAGGAATAGGAACAGATTCTATACACTTTTTGACACATATTCAACAATATAACAATTGCTTTCAAATGACTTCATTTGGGGCAACAAATGCAGTTCGGGAAAATTTTATGCCAACTTTCAAGGTATGTATTATAGCAGTTACTCATAATTATTTTAGCGAACAAAATTTTCTGTCACCAAAGTTAAGATGTGTTACTAATCTTCAATTTCTTAATCATTACGGAATATATCACTTAGTCATCATATTATATGGTGATTCAGTTTCAGTGACACTTTTATTATATTTTATATTTGATAGATATTAGTTAAAACTAAATATATACTTTTTAAGATCAAATATTATTTAAGTTTGATCATTGACAATCCATTAATTTATACCACACCATAATATTTTTTTTATTTACAGATACAAGGGCAAATATATCACAGAGCAGGTTCACTGTTACCAGTGTCAGATAGCGACAACAAATTCCTGCAAATTTATTTTATGGGCAATTCACCACAAGAAATTGATCTGCGTTGTGCACATAACAATTTAGTAAAAAGGTCTATTGTAGAACAATTACAAACTTTATTTCATCAACACAATCAATTGATTATATTGTTTAAAACTGCCCTGGATCTGATGCCATCCGATAATCACAAAATTGTAATCAGAGCTGATAAAACATCTGCAGGTCAACATACAAGACGTTTTAATGCACCAACTATTGATGAAGTTGCTATCGTTGTAGTTGGAGAAAACTTGGAATCCCGTGATATTGTTTTACATCGTCGAAATTTTCAATTACAACCTATAAAGGAAACACACCGCTCATATGATGCACTGCAATATCCCATTATATTTTGGCAAGGTGAAGATGGCTACGATTTCTCAATAAAAATGATAAATCCCATTACAGGTAACTAAAATATTAGTTTAGCTATGGCGATAATATCTCAGTCACTATATTATGTATTTTAATTTTATATTTGAATGTTATTAAAACAAAATCTGTTTACAGGTTCTGAAACCAACAAAAAAGTCAGTTCAATGAACTATTATTCATACCGCCTAATGATTCGGGAAAATGCAGATAATCACATATTGAAATGTCGGCGATTATATCACAAATATGTTGATGACATGTATGTTAAAATTGAAACGGAGAGATTAACATTCATCAGGTTGAATCAAACCAAACTCCGATCTGAAGAGTATATTCACCTTCGAGATGCGATTAATACTGATGGAAATGCACAGAATGTCGGTCGGATGACTATTCTTCCAGCAACATACATCGGAAGCCCTCGGCATATGCACGAATATGCTCAAGATGCCATGTCGTATGTTCGTCATTATGGTACAGCAGATTTGTTCATCACATTTACATGCAATCCGCAATGGATAGAAATTAAGCAGGAGTTATTACCTGGGAAATCATCCATTGATCGTCATGATATTACAGCCAGAGTCTTTAGACAAAAGTTGAAATCTTTAATGAATTTCATCGTAAAACATAATGTGTTTGGTGAGACACGCTGCTGGATGTATTCTGTGGAGTGGCAGAAACGAGGATTGCCACATGCACACATTTTGATTTGGTTGGTTGAAAAGCTAAGGCCAAATGAAGTTGATGCAGTGATATCAGCTGAAATCCCTAATGTACAAGTAGATCCTGGATTGCATGAGGTAGTTATCAAAAACATGATACATGGTCCCTGTGGAACTCTTAATCAAAATTCACCGTGTATGATGGATGGTAAATGTTCAAAACGATATCCACGGACATTAATATCGGAAACAATTACTGGTAATGACGGTTATCCATTGTATCGTCGCAGATCGACAGCAGACAATGGAAAATCAACAATTGTCAAATTAAATTAACAAGATATTGAAATAGATAATCGTTGGATTGTTCCATATTCACCCATTTTATCAAAGACATTCAAAGCACACATCAACGTTGAATCTTGCCATTCAGTGAAATCGATTAAATACATTTGCAAATATGTAACCAAAGGGAGTGATATGGCTGTGATTGGAATTGGTGCAGAGAATTCTAATGATGAAGTTACCCAATACCAAATGGGCCGCTATGTCAGTAGTAATGAAGCAGTTTGGCGAATATTTTCTTTTCCTATTCATGAGAGACACCCTTCTGTTGTTCACTTAGCTGTGCATTTAGAAAATGGACAAAGAGTGTATTTTACAGCACAGAACGCAGTACAAAGAGCTGCTCAGCCACCATCTACTACATTAACCAGTTTTTTTGAGACATGCCAAAACGATGATTTCGCACAAACATTGCTATATTCTGAAATGCCAAAATATTATACCTGGAATCAATCCTCAAGGAGATTTATACGACGGAAACAAGGAAAACCAGTTCCAGGATATACAGATGTATATTCCACCGATGCGATTGGCCGGATTTATTCAGTACATCCAAGCAATGATGAATGTTTTTATTTACGACTGCTATTAGTCAATGTACGTGGCCCAACATCATTCCAACAGTTACGAACTGTTGATGGTGAATTGTGTGGATCCTACAGAGAAGCCTGTCAACGTTTGCAATTGCTTGAAAATGACGCTCATTGGGATCAAACTCTCAATGATGCTGTAATATCATCACACACTCATCAAATACGAACATTGTTTTCTATAATCATATCTACATGCTTCCCATCAAACCCAATTGATTTGTGGATGAAGTACAAAGATTATATGTGTGATGATATTTTGTATCAAATACGGAATAGAATGGGAAATCCAAATATACAAATCAGTGAAGAAATTTACAATGAAGCATTGATTTCAATTGAGGACATGTGCTTGATAAGGTCAAACAAACTATTAATTCAATTAGGCCTGACCGCGCCCAATCGTCCAATGCATGACGCTTTTAACCAAGAGTTGCATCGAGAAAGACTGTATGATCTCAACGCTTTGAAAGAATAAATTCAAACAAATCTTCCACTGTTAAATGAACAACAGAAGTATGTATTTGAAACTCTTATGAAAGTAACAAATGATGAAACTGGAGGGATTTATTTCTTAGATGCACCTGGTGGTACAGGAAAAACTTTTTTTATTTCATTAATATTAGCAACAATTCGCTCACAAAATAAAATTGCACTTGCACTCGCTTCGTCGGGAATCGCAGCAACTTTGCTTGAAGGTGGTCGAACAGCCCATTCAGCACTAAAATTGCCATTAAATATGCAAAGCAATGAAACTCCAACCTGCAACGTTTCGAAGAACTCTGCAATGGCAAAGGTTTTGCAGCAATGTAAATTGATTGTTTGGGATGAATGCACGATGGCACATAAAAAATCTTTGGAGGCTTTAGACAGAACCTTAAAAGATCTACGTAGCAATAATAACCGATTTGGTGGTGCAATGATTTTATTAGCAGGAGATTTTCGTCAAACATTGCCAGTGATTCCACGATCAACGCCAGCTGATGAACTCAATGCATGTCTAAAGTCCTCCAATTTGTGGAAACATGTTAAAGTACTTCATTTAAGCAAGAATATGCGTGTCGAGTTGCAAAATGACCAATCTGGAAACATATTCTCTAAACAACTCATTGACATTGGTAATGGCAAATTTCCTATAGACATGTTGACGGCTTGCTTTTGCTATGACTATAAACAAGTCCCAGGGGCAATCATTAAGTGTTTGTGGTATTAATCTAGAAAACCCATGTTTCTCACATGGTCAATTGTATGTTGCCTGTTCCCGTGTTGGAAAACTATCAGATTTGTTTATCTATGCGCCAGGTAATCAAACAAAAAACATCGTATACCACAAAGCAATATAATGATAATAATAATAATAATAATTATGATTCACATGATTAACAATAAAGCGATTACTTACTTTTCAATCCTTATATATGTTTTATTTAATTATTTTTTATTCACAACGCCCTATCACCAGGGTGATGGTTCTGTTCAGGAGAATTTTTTAAAATACGTAGGCACAAAAACTGCCACATTACAAATCTTTTTGACAGGACGAAGTCTGTCGGGTCAGCTAGTCTGTAATAGATTAGTAATAGGGAGGAAAATAATCCATAACTTTAACATGCTGTTCTTCAATAATATACCTTTACCTAAAGTATTGGTTATCATTATGCCAAATTAGAAACGCTCTATCAAATGTCAGCACCGTAGGGCGTATATACATACATTTATTAATTACATTAAACTAAAAACTGAGTACTTGGGTTCATTAACAATTTAAATAGATACTAAGTGCTTGATTCGGAAATGTACTCTGGCCATTTTTTCACTTTCAGAAAAATCGGTTCAATATATACTAGTAATAATATTTTCCATCATTTTCTACAAATTTTTTTTCGTCTTTTTGGTAATATGGTGATACCGTGTTGAAAGGATAGATGTTAATTTAGCAAGGATTGCATTGCACTTAGCATTTAGCACTCGTTCAGCATTTAGAAAGTGTGTGCTGGCGAAATCATGCTGCATTAATCTGAGCAAATGGTAATCAGAAGGCGTTATGTCTGTTGAGTACACTGTGTTACAGCACTACTTCCCATTCGAGCTGTAGTGTATCTTTCAGAACTCTTACAACGCGTGGCGAATGGTGTCATGTAAGGGGCTGTAAGGACTGTAAGGACTCTTTTGCTGGATGGATCTCTTACTTGCTATTCTTGGTCTTTTTTGCAACTATAGGTCATTCAATTTATGTAACTAACATCGGTAAATATTTACAGTTACAGATGCTTTACAGATACGTTACAGCAGGAAGGACATTCTGCAAAACACTTCAATGCACCGTATGCTCAGAAATGCTTTATGATCATGAGTATTCGGTTTCGGATTCGATATGGATGGCTCTGGCTCTCCTGAATTAACCAATGACTTTTTCACTGTATTGTCATAGTAAATCTAATTTTTACCTTTTGCTTGCAGGCAAAAAAAATTGAGACATGAAATGGCATTTATCCTTCTTTTGAACCTTCTCAATCGCATATAAATGTCTCGAAGAGGTGTCTGAAATATTTTTGAGCGTTTCTGCTGAGTTTTTATCAAATAAGAATTGCAATGATATCATTGACACTGGCACTTTTAAACCGTTAAAATCAAAACTCATAACTGGGAAATGATGGAGGATCATCTCCATAAGTCTCTAAAAATGTTCTATATACTTTGGCAGTAGATTGGTTTAAATTAAGCAACAAAAGTAATGCACATCAAAAGTTTAATATTGAGCGGTCCGTGATTAGCGCTAATACTCAATAACTCAATAACATTAAATGGAGAAATGGTATTTTATCACAAATTTAGTTGATACCTTAGGTTATTTAACAGTTGTTTATTTTCACCAATTGCTGATCTAAATACATGTAAGTATTTAATACTGAACAGTCCCTATTGTTCCAGCATGCCCTCTTGACAAGTAGTTTAGATACCTATTCTACATTTGTGCTGTTTAAATTGTTCTAAGATATTCATATTCGCATTGCAAAAGTGTAATATTTCTTGAATACACGCTTTGATGCCTACTATATAACAAAAGCTAAGTGGACTTTATCGAACTAGTATCCAATAAAATTTCTAGGTTCAATTTAGAAAAACGGTTCAAAGAGAAATTTTGATTCGAATTGGATATATTCGTCAACCAATAGATGAAGTAAGCTACATTTTTGTTGGAAGAACCTCATAGGGGTGTTTTTTTAGATTTACTGGCAAAATACAAATATCTGATTTTTAAAACATTGCTAACATACACATATAAAATACAAACATGTAGTCGGGATTCCCAGCTCTATACTTGTCTTTTACAGAAAATATTAAATATTATTATTATAATATACATATCTTTATATATAATACTTACGAATAATTTTGGAAAATATTGCAGATATCAAATTCAAGTTTTCAAGGGCTATAAACAACAACTTGTAAAATATGACAAGTGTCATACATAAATAGCATACGCTTTAACAGAGTAAAAAATAAATCATATCTGGTTAATCTTACCGGAACACCCCTGAAAAGCGACTGAATAAATTATTATTATCTCAACACGAGGGAAGTAATCGAAGGTAAACATACTGAAAATTATGGAACTTTGGGAGTCCATAACGCACATGTTTATATTGTACGTTTTTTTCTAAAGTTTATTTTAAGGAAAGAAACTAACAGCTTATTTTAATTAAATACTAGGTGAAAATAGATGGAGAGAAAAGTTGCGTTCTTTTCTTTTTGAATAAAATGAATTAACTTCGAATGTAAGTTCATTTTTATTTCATGATAATTATAATAGGACAGGCAAAAAGTAGTTCTAGGTTTTGAAAAACAACATACTACCAGCCATTCTAGATGTAAAGATAGCATCAATTGTTTATTTAATCAAAATGTATTGCTCTTTGAAAGTAAAGATTACATCAGAATATTATTGTTATATTTTGATTTTTTTAATTTCAAAAACGGAAAATGCACAGTACGGAAAAATATTTGCCACTTATATGAATGAGTTGGGTCGTTTTTGTTCCGAATTTCTATATTAAATTAGTGTTTATTTATATGGTTAGTCAATTGTTAATAAGGCGATGAAATTCACCTCCCTATTTAGTTTTACAAGTAGACACATACTTTAAAGTTATTTTGAACCCTTTACATAATACTTGATATTAGAAAAGATCGAAACATGGGATTCATACGAAACAAATGAAAATTAATGAAATATAATCAGCTGAGTTTTATCTGTAGAAACTAGTGATGAAAAGTAGATTATGTTTATAATGTGCGAAAAAGATAGTAGTCATAACTTGCAGAAGCCTCACAAACGGTTGAAAAACCCGTGTGAAGCCAAAGAAATAGTGTTTAATAAGAATGCAAAGAATTATTCATCATGAGCCTATCGTTGAAGCTTGAAATTCCTAAAACCTGATAGATTCAGTCAAAATAGGCGATTCTTCCTCAACTACGAAATCCATTCAGTCTAAAGAGCAGCTAAACATAAAAATCAAACGGCTCAAATTTAGGAAACGGCAAATTAATAGGCAACTGCGCAGAAAATTCCAATCTCGTAGCATATATAACTCGAATTTCATTTTGACGGCAGACTAAACTAATAAGATCAAATCTAACAAGTCACTTCGAAGGGTTATGGCCTTTCAAGAGCAGTATTCTCTCTTCTTTGCAGTTTCAATTAAAGTTCTTATGTATCAGGCCTTGGCACGATCCGTGGTTGGCATGTATGTTCTCGACTCTTATGTATTATCTTTAATAAGATCAATAGCTGCAAGTATGTTGATGATGATGAAAATGTCCCATGATATGTCAGAAAGAACCAAATACGTTGAGAAACGAAGGTGTCGTTAGTCGCTGTTAGTTTTGCTTGTATTCACATACACAATCGCCAAAAACTTCTTAAAAGGAATTTGCAGCGTCGATAGTACGATAATTTGTTCCACTCTGACTCTGCTACTATAGTCATGTTATACATTGCGCAATAATATGCCAATTTCTAATTACGGCTAATTTAATATGCCAATTTAATTTATTTAATTTTAATTATCATTCCCGAGTCATCGTTTGCAGAAATTATGAAATGCTCTTGACCCATTCTTTGTAATGATCATAATTATATTCGAAGGTAGCAGTTGTAAAAATATTGCTAAATTAATTATGTCCCATGGTATTAAAACATTATAGAATCATTGTCTAGAGTCCCTAATTAGACACATTTAAAACTAGGGTACTGCTTTATTATCTATATGGATATAAAAAATTCAAGACAAATATATTTACCATAGGCATCAAGCTACAATACAATATAATAATTATTTTAATTAAATGACTACCAAATATTTTTTATCTCTTTTTAAATAGACTAAAAGAAGAAGGAAAGTATTATCTGACTCTAAGACGATTTTACAATTTGCGACAGGCGCATACTAATGACGTAAATTCACTGTTATTTTGAATAGACTATATTAACCATTACTATTGTACACTATGTAATACTATTGTATTACTTCAAATTTATAAATTTTTTAAAGTACATTAACTGGAAAGTCTTCAATCAGCCCTAAATTATATAAGTCATCCGTGTTATTAAAGATGTAAAAATATTGCTTTAACCATAAGCGATAAATCAACCATATACGTACTAAATTGTTTAGTAGAATACATAGCGGGTGAGTAATTTTCAGATGAAAGCCCTGGTGAGCACTAGCACAGTCGAATAAATTACGTTTATCCAAGGAAAGAAAAGAAATCGCAAACAAAAAGATGAAAGTAGCAAATTTTGGTGTTTACGCTGATCTTTTAAAACGAGAAATAAAGAAAAGCACGTACGTCTCTATGTATATTAATGTTATTGGACCCAGTTTACCCACAATGACGCCACTGGATGCATATAGGCTCGCATACTTTCCACAAAAAACGATAAATATTTAATGCGCTTCTGATTACTTTGCTGTTTACCTTGTTTCAATTCACAAAAGACCGATTCAGTGCCGGCTTAAAAGTTATTTCCCTACGGGAAGCTCCTTATCAAAAACGCATAGCAAAGGGTAGTGACCCTTGTAATTCAGCGTTTCTGGTTGGCGGACTCAAGGTCTGGGGTCCGAAGCTGCCGACGAATAATGAAGTCGGATATATTTTTGATAAATATATTTCCTTTTCAGAAAAAATTAGCTTACTGCTAAAACAAGCGTCTGCTCTTTACAAAATAGGATAGAGGGAAAGTAGGAAATTCAATTTTTTGCTTTCAGCGCTGGACTCTAAAATGCAAAGAAGCTTAGAATACAAAATAAAATAACAGAAAAAATAGTCATAGAGTAATAAAGAGAAAACTCATTAGGTATTTCTGGAGAAAAAAACTTTCGCAAGTTTAATATTCAGATGGTAGTTTCTATCAATTTACTAATTTGATTGGTTAGAGCACCTGTAAGGAGAAATAATTCTTTTGCAGGCCTCTGGTTGGCTTTTAAACACATTTTACACGCAGATGTGTTAAGTGAGTGCGTGGTACCCACTACATAATTTAGCTTAATATGTATCTAAACCTATTTACTATATATATATATATATATATATATATATATATATATATATATATATATATATATATATATATATATAAATGGTTACTTAAATATACATTAGCATTTCAAAAACGTTCAAATAATTCAGAAATAAGATTGAAATAAATACAAAATTATTGTTATACTAGAACAATATTTAGCAAACAAAAAAGTTAATCAAACTGACCTTCATTGCAAAATAGTTTTAGTAACTTGTAGTATACTGTTGTATACGGAAAAAGAAAATCTCCATAGTATCGAAGTCATTTACAGTTAATTGCAATAGAAGCGTTACGTGATAATATCTTTAGACATTCAGTGTTGGAACACACGATATCCCGAACCAATACGGGTAACATGCTAATTTAGCCTTTATTTTCTATCGTTAAACATTAATAACAAATTTCAAACCGGAACAATTTTACCGTAATTCACCACGCTATTTTAAAAAATTACTTACCTGGTCCGGTAGTGAGGTAATAGCCCCTTCTGAAACATTTATTAGGTAAAATGGGCCTGGCTTTAACAACTCCCGATTATTGCCGACAACTGACAGCCTACATTCTTACAAAGAGTTTTTATATAATAGTTGTAGGTAGAGTAATTACTACTATATAATTACTATTAACGACTGTTAACATATTTTTACTATATTTTTTTGTTGTGAAAATTTAATTTTATAAGAAAGGAATTTTAATTTTTTCCTTGTGTGTATCCAAATCGTTGTTCCCGCTGTAAGTAAACTAACGTGGATTGTATATAGTTTATCCAAAGTTGCTGTGAACATTCGTTATCAATATGTTAGATCTATTGCCTGCCGCAATTTGTAAATTCGTTCTATAATGAAATAATATTTAAATTCTTTTTTTTTTCTAGTTAAAAAGAGATACAATGCTGTCTGGTACATTCGAACCATCGGTTGTCAAACGTATGCAAAATTCTTCAAAACAATAGTGATAAGAGGTTATAAACTGGCAAACGTCTTAACGCTTTGCTTGTTTTCATAAATTTAAAGTAGCTGCTTATTATTACTCTTACTAAAAATGCCGATGCCAGACAGAACAGATTGCCTCTCTAATAAGTTACTTCGAACAGCAACCAGATAATGGACCCCCTTGCCATTACATTCGTTATATAAGCATTTTTTACTGTTAAATATTAATTTGCTGCGGTTTTTATTGAAAATATTTTTAGAGTGTCGCAGCTGCACTGAGTATTAGTATGGACACGATCACTAAAATATCTCAAAAAATGAAAATCAATCTTGGATTCACCGAAAAGAAACCGTCCTCAAACGAAGCGGGTGACAAGATCAGCTAGAAGTTAACACTATCAAAGATTAAATATATGAAATGCATAAAAACAGTGAGTAACTTTTTCAATTATAAACCTAATTTAATAGAATGATTTTGGAGGAAACCTAGTCTGAAAATTATCGAAGAGGTATAATGGAACTTTCATATATTGCTTTTAAAAGACTACAACCTTTAAAAGCATATAATTAAATCAAAAGACTTATTATTTCAATTGTGTTTAGATGAGACATGGATATTTCAGAAGGGAACCAATATACATAACTTTAGCCCATGGCAAAATAATAGTAAAAATAGTGTTAAGAGAATTAAAATTGATGGCAAAATGTAAATATTGAAATAAAAATTAATTAGGTTTTATTATTCATAACATTTATTGATAATTCATTGCAAATATATTGCGCATCATGGTAGAAGCAGGAAAGTTTAATAGAATCTACTGTTTGGATGACACATGTTACGATCACACAGATTGAAGAAGAAATTGAGAAATGATGGAATCGTGAACAAACAAAAGTTCCATATATTGGAAACAAACAGCTTAGTTAATCATGATACTTTCTGAATATGTGATTATGATTCAATGCTGATGTCCAATGATTTAATGCTGATGTCCAGTGTGAGGCATAATTCCAAGTGTGTATATAATTAATATACGATAATTGTAGGAAATCGTATTCTAGAATGTGAAAGATTTATGTCTATCACATATGTGTGTAATTGTTGAGAATATATATGAGTGTTAAATGAGAGAGAAAAATGTCTACTCTTTGCAGATATCGCAAATGCATTAAAGATAATTCTGTAATTAATTTTATCAAGAATTGTGTACACAGGTAGTAGCAGAAGAAACAAAATAATACAGTGATATCAAAATGAATTGACGAGAAAACACACCATAGAAGGAAACAAGAACTAAATGTAAAAAGGTAAATATTCTCTCTAGAGAGACTACAATATATTACTGGGAAATACAAATGTTAAAGAGGTAAGCTAGGTCTCTAGGGGAATACCACTAACTAAAACTCAGAGTTGATACGGCAACATTGCGACTTATCACACGACGACCAACTTTGCATAGACTAAATATTTGTTAAAATAAAATAGCCAAATGTAAAGTTCGTTTTAAAATCGGAGGGCATATCTTCTCCTACTTTTACCCTACTCCCTACCCTTTTCCCCTAATTTTTACCCTGATTTTGTCTGATGAGAGGGAATATGTAACTGCATTAGTCTATAAAATTCTATTAGTATTGATACTGTACGGTCCAACCAGTTATCAAATATCTACTAAATTCTTCAAAACATTAGTGATTATTATAAAAAATTACAAACCGGCAAACGTAAACCAAAATTCTAAGTTAATGCGGCGATATTGCGATGTGCTGACGTCATAAATATTGAAGATGTGTATTTACTGTTTCATATTACCGACTATATATAACATATTATTATAATAAATAAAAGAAATATTTTTTTAGTTTGTGTTGTGATTATGAAAATAGAAAAAATTTAAACATTATTTGACATTTGTCATATGTGATAAGTCAATGACTTTCTAAATGAATTTTCTTTTACCAAAAAGCGTTTTTTCTGAACATTATCTCCCTTTAACTCAATACATTTAGTCCGGTATTTTTCTAATTTTTTCTTTCTTCTTAATAATTGTTTTTTTAAAGCTATGAAAGTAGGCGTTTGTTCCAGTGATGAACTCTTCATTCAAACCGATGAACCCAGTCATTTCTTCAGACTTGAAAGACGCAAATCGTCATATATAATACCCAATTTATAGATCTTTGTCACGATATCTACATAGGTACCAATGCACCCTTGCATCCTTTTAATGGAACAATAATTCTTTTGTCTTACCAAATACTGTAATCTTTACTTCAAATCCTAAGCAAATAAGCTCTGCATAATATTAGGAGATGATTGATTTACCTAAAAAGATTAATTTTCAAGGTTATTGATGTGGATGACACCTTGGGCATCCCAGAAAACTGTGGCCGACACATACATCTTCTTTGACCACATTTCTGGATGCACATTCACCTGGTGAAACCTACAATGGAGCAAGAAGTCGTTCGTATTGTAGATGAGGAGAAGAAGAGAGTGTGTTTGAAGAGGACACACCATACGTTTGAGTATAAGCAATAGCACGAATAACTTTTCCATATTTAGATATTCATGCAAACTGTATTGCATGTAACAACTTAATTAGGATGAGTAAAGTTGTAACTGATCATCCAGTATATGGATTTTGTCCACAATTTCTGGTGTTACAACCAAAAAGGAAGTCAGTAAACCACTACTTCCTAAACATTGAACTTGAAGGTGCAAGTATTTACCATTCACCTTCCATTCTTGGGTTTGCCGATGGTATTTTTATATAGGAAATAATCCTTAACCAGTATAGAGAAATCACATTTTTCCATACTGGCGAGGTTGTCTACTGTCAAATACAAATTGAATTACGCAGCTTGTTTAAAATGGAATAGTCTGATACTATATTACAGTTGTGGGTAAAATTGATGCATCTAAAGTTATCAAACTGCCCTCATATAGAAATTTTGTTGGTTCTTTAAGCGTTTCCGCGTACGGCCGCGAAAGTACACAGGGAATAAAAATAATTGTTTTTATTTTGAATATTATGTATGAAAATAGAAATAATTGAAAATTATTTGGCATTTGTCATTTTTGCAGGGATGTCAAATTAAATTATATAGTGGGTGGTACTCAGTATGCCTTGTAAAGCAAAACGGTATTTGATTTTTTAGAACCTATAAACAAGTCCATATTGTTTAAATCTTTAAATCTTTAAAAACAAAGAATAAGCTGAGCCGCTTTTGCAAACAATGGGAATCAAGTGAAATGAAATAAATGGTGAAAAATTCGAACGCAATCCCTGCTCTGAAGGCCGATTCCTCCACGGACTTCGCCGTAAGAAATCCGGAAAAAGCCGAAATTCTCTCTAATTCGTGCGACAACCAAATGAAGAGGAAAAACTTCCAGTCATTGCATCTCCTGAAGAACATAGTCTCTCCCAGAGACCTTCAGCCCTCAATAAAACCTCTGTCTTCGAAAAAAGCTTCAGGCCTAGATGGTATCACAGTGAACCATCTGAAAAACCAGCAGCAGAGAACTCACCAGCAAGCAACTTTCAGAGAAGAAGAAGAAAGAAGTCCAATCCATCTTACTATAGGTCCATCAGCCTGATTATTACACGATTTAAAGAGATTCATAGACGTACACCACATAATCACCAAGCTGCTCGTGTCGAAGCAACGATCTACCAACATTAAGAACTACTACATTAAGAAAACGTCGCACAGCTGCAGCCATCTACTTAGCTTTCCAAAGCTCTCGATCAAGTATGACACAACGGTCTAATCTTCAAAGTGAACCAACTTGGTCTACCGAATGTCCTAATTTGCTTGATTGATTCATACTTGGACGGTAGATCCTTTCAAGTGAGGATCGGTTACTCAGTCTCCTCTCGAAAGCAGATCTCCTCAGGAGTTTCGCAAGGTGCTCCACTAGCCCCTGGCCTGTTCAACCTTTTGCGGGTTCCAATGGTCAGTCCAATTCCAGCATGCTATCTGCAAAGGTAATGGCGTGTACAGTCTACTCCTCCCACTCCTCTGCAGACAAAGTACTCTTAAATAAATAAAATGCTAGTCAGTGCGGCGTGCCTGTTCAGAGCACAGGTGTGGTACAGGTACGTCTCTGAGAGGCAACTTGAGCTACTCCAAGTGTTCCAATCCAAAATGTCCGCGCATTGCTCAATGTCCTATGGTTTGTCAGGTATCTCAACAATAACCTCGAATCGGACATCCCGTTCGTGAAGCTCTTCACGAACATGTTCAGTGTAAGGTTCTCCCTAGGCACCTGAAAACACGATAAAAACTTAATAAAATTCCTACCCATCCACGAACCCCGGTAGAGAACCAACTACGGCAATCCCAGTCGTGATCCAGTGTCTTTGTCGCCCGTAAAACACTCTCTATCCCGAACACGAAGCGACATCAGCAAGAGACCATTTGGTTCTCATTCTGGAATAAAAAATAAGAAACTTTTTTGATAGTTTTTCTATTTCTATTTTTTGAATTCTAATATGTCCGAGTTTCTTTCCAGGACTATCCACTTCTGGGTAGCAATCATGCATAAAGCTATGAAAGTAACTGTAACAAACTGGCCGACGATATTTATTTCTGTCAGTACACTAATAAATTAACATTAAGATAAGGTTAAGTTATTAGTAAAACGTATTGAAAATATCATACTTTCGATGAAAATGTAATTAAATTAAATGAAAGAATTAAAATGAGTCCTGCTATGAATGTTATATTTTCAATTTTTATGGCGTTAAAATATCCCTAAAAGCGCCTTTACTGCATAATGAGTTCGCTTGTAAAATAATGTTTATGTTATGTAGTAAAAACTTTTAATAATAGTAAAAATCTAAATAGATTTCCGGCGTAGCTTTGAAAAAATGTGCCATAAACAAGCTACAAAACATTATTGGAAAATCTTGTCTCGTAAAGTTGGAAAATATAGCCAATGAATCGTTGAAATAATTCCTAACTTTACAGGTAAATATCATTTTACCTCATAAACGTTGTAAATGGATGATTGTCAAGTTAACGACATTTGTAGATATACTTTTTGGAACAGCCATAAATATTTCTTTCTTCAGTTTCGTTAATATTTTCTTACAATTACTAACTTCAGTATTATGCCCAGTATTATGCTTCAGTATATTTCTATTTCTAATATTTCTGAACAACATTTTAATACATTATTTTACTCTAATTGAATTTGAAAAATGTTTTAACGAAGTTTGATACAAAGCCGTTAATAGCAAAATAGCAAAGTACCTACCCATATAAATGAGATATACTAAAATATAAAATATTATTAATTACAAAATATAAAATATTCGTATACTGTCATTAGATATTAATATACGATGATGTTGCTGAACTAAATTTTGTTTTCTCAGGCTTACAGTCTTTGACGCCCTTGAACTAATGTAATAATTATTTAGCAGTTACAGGGCTGAAAGTGTTGTAAAAGTTACATTTAATTTACAATGGTGCTATTTGGCCTAGGCAATATAGAGTGAAGTTAACACGAAAATTTTATGGATGTTATTTGGAATGGCTGTATGAAATACGAGACTATATGAAGAAATGGAAAAACTCCAAATGAGACTATATGAACATACGGTTGTCGAAGTGTTCCAATAATATGTTGGTTCTGTCTTTAGTTGAAAATACTATTCGAATCAGTGTTTGTCAAAAAAAAGTCTTAACAAATTAAAACATGTGCAAAATGTATCGAGTTTTAAACACATATGAAACGGTCCATTGAGAGTGCATTAATCAGCTACTAATTTGTTTAAGTTGTGCTTTGAGACCTCTTTAGACTTGGATTTGAACATTTGAAGACCGTCAGCCATGTTTCTCGTCAAACTTAAATTAGAAAGTAAATCTTCCTATAAATGTTATTTACCCTGAACAAACTCATACATATTTAACGCACTGAAAATATTATTTGTTCATACTTTACTTCGACATGAGACATACTGAAAATTGAAACCTGTTATTGAGGCTTCACCTTGAATTTGGTTACAAATGTATCCGATGTGATTTAGTGCAAAGTAACGCCATCTGTAAATTCTTTAAAATTAATTTATAGGTAGATATGTCTTCCATATCAGTTGAATGTATATATATACAAATTCATGTACATAAGTAATGTTAATGTTTTTCCTCTACACAAAGCAGAATTTTGTTTGCGTCAAATATTGATAAATATTCTAAACGATCACAAGTTAAAATAATATTTTATCATTACATTAAAATATTTTCCTTAAGATAATATAATTTTTTATGGCTATTATATAAAGTTTCTATACAATAATAACTTATTGCTTAATTATTGTTTGTTCATACTTTACTTCGACATGAGACATACTGAAAATTGAAACCTGTTATTGAGGCTTCACCTTGAATTTGGTTACAGATGTGTCCGAAGTGATTTAGTACAAAGTAACGCCATCTGTAAATCCTTTAAAATTAATTTATAGGTAGATATGTCTACCATATTAGTTGAATATATATATATACAAATTCATGTACATAAGTAATGTTAATATTTTTCCTCTACACAGGACAAAGTTTTATTTGTGTCAAATATTGATAAATATTCTAATCGATTACAAGTTAAAATATTATTTTATCATTACATTAAAATATTTTCCTTAAGATAATATAATTTTTTATGGCTATTATATAAAGTTTCTATACAATAATAACTTATTGCTTAATTATTGTTTGTTCATACTTTACTTCGACATGAGACATACTGAAAATTGAAACCTGTTATTGAGGCTTCACCTTGAATTTGGTTACAGATGTGTCCGAAGTGATTTAGTACAAAGTAACGCCATCTGTAAATCCTTTAAAATTAATTTATTGGTAGATATGTCTACCATATTAGTTGAATGTATATATATTCATATTCATGTACATATATTTGCGTCAAATATTGATAAATATTCTAAACGATTACAAGTTAAAATAGTATTTTATCATTACATTAAAATACTTTCTTTAAGATAATATAATTTTTTGTAGCTATTATATAAAGTTTCTATACAATAATAACTTATTTGTTAAGTATTTGTTACGATTAAATTAAGTAATTTATATAACAAATTATTAGGTAATCCACGCTATAGTTAGCTTTCTAAACTTTAGGGTATTATTAATCGCCCAGAGCTTGTGGTTTTACTTGATTATAGTATCTTGACTGCAACCATTTCATAATGCTTATGGTTTAGTTAAAGATATGTACAGGCGATGTCATCGTTCTTCAAGTTATTAATATATGACGGAATTATAATCGATTTCTACAATTAGCTTAAGCTTAAAAAATATGTAAGTTATACATACATTATAATAAATACTTATACAACTTAACATACTTATACAAAAAATAGAATATAATAATATTGGCTATAAAAAAAATTTGCACATTATTGTTCTACAATTCTTCACCAGCAGATCTAGATTTATTCCTAGTTTAGACAAATTTGTTTTAAAACTATGAAATTAACTAAAACACGGGTACTGCAAGGTAAACTTAGGACCAACTGTTTGCCTTCTCTACACATGTGACCCACCACAAATGGAAACTGTTGCTATATGTTTGTTTGGTCGCTAGTTAGGTATACTATAAATATTGGATGTACAATAACAAATTAAATGACAGGTCAATTGAAAATTCCCCGGCCTACCATAGTAAAGCACATTTTTTTGGCAAAATTAGTTTTTTTTATTTAACATAATTCCCTTCAAGGCTGATGCACTGATTATAGCGACCCTCCAATTTTTCGATACTATTTTTGTAGTACTATTTGTCCTTTGTCTCAAAATAGACCTCAGTTTCAAATGCGGCCGTTTTTCAGCGATTTCGTCCTTCAAACGGTCCAATAACGCTCTGTAATAGTCGCTGTTGGTAGTCCTTCTTTTTTCAAGGTGGTCAATGAAAATGATTCCATGCGCATCCCAAAATACAGACGCCATAAACTTGTCAGCCGACTGTTGCATTTTCCCACGCTTTGGAGCGGGTTCATCGTGTACAGTCCACTTGGGTTTATTACGCTTGATCATCTTCAATCACTGCTCCAAATCATCAACTCGTCGTTGTTTTTGGTCAAAAGTGAGCTCGTGCGGCACCCACTTTGCACAGGGCATTCTCATACCCAAATATTCGTGAATGATATGAGGTACACGTTCAGTTGATATCTCTAGAGTGTCTGTTATTTCATTCAATTTCAATTTATAGTCATTCAAAATCAATTTGTGGATTTTTTAAATGTTTTCGTCGGTAACAACCTCTTTTGTGCGTCCACTGCGTTCACTGTCTTCGGTGCTTATTTCACCACTTTTAAACTTAGCATACCAATCCTTGATGGTTGATTTTCCTAAGGCAGTGTCCGAAAACTTGGGACAAATTTATACACGCATCTTTTGAAGGTTAGTGCCAACTAAAGAACATATGGAATTAATTCTAGTAGCACCATCTATGTGTGAGGCCGGGGACTTTTCAAATGACCTGAGCATATTTTCAATTTATATTTCCAAAAAGTCAGTCAAGTTCAAGTTCAAGTTTCAAGTCCTAATGTTTAACACCTTTAGAGCGTTTTTACAAACAATTTTTTCAATATTCCAGATATTATTTTTGAAAATTGTAATAATACGTGACAATTTCAAAGTATTTATGCCTAAAGCCAATAACCTTTTCCCTTCAATCGTACCGGGCACGCATAATAATGACACGAAATAAAAAATATTAATGGCTCCCCATTCACGATAAACATAAACCATGCAACTAAATATCCGGACTTCAGTGGATGCGTCTCTTCGCTGACCGGATATATGCTCTCTTGACGAACGATATTTATGGGGATTGTCACACATGATATGCTTAGTCGCGTTTTGATATGTGCCTCTATATTGTCGTAATTTTCTGAACGGTTGCAGGATTTATATTGTATTGTTCCAAATAGTTGTCGCCATGTAATTACATGATTTGACTTTTGATTGATAACAAACAAAAGAAATTTTATAATAAATAAATTTTTTATGTATGAACAATTGGATAATATTTGTAAAACATTCTGAACGCTGACTAGTCACCAACTTTGACATATATTTAAAATGCGTCAGGTGTATCGGTAATTATTTTCCGATTTTTGTAACATATTTTAATAGTTGTAAATGTGAAAAGTTATGATTTGATACATATATCATATTGTTTTATTGACGTTAACCTCAAAAGTACATAAGTTCCATTCCGCCAAAATAATATCATTAAGAATTTTTTTTTGAAAATGTGGAATTTTGGACCTGAAAATATCCGTTTGCAGGATGCATTACTTTCCTTGCTTCATCAAAAAGAAGAGCCGCTGAAAATCATTGTTTGCTGAGCATGCTCCGACCATAAGAACACGTAAAACGTGATTTAGACAATTCGAATGTGGCCATTTCAACGTTTAAAACATAGAATGTCCTGGTAGGCAGAAACTAATATGGAATGCAAGATTTATTGGATAAAGACCCAAAACAAACTCAAATACAATTGGCAGAATAGTTGAATATGAAACGAGTCGAAATCTATTATTGACAAGTGAGTGACAGGCAATTAAAAAATTCAAAAATCGACAGTGAAAAGCTGCTCAAAAGGCAGGAAAGGAAGTATTTTCTACATGGAATAGTAACGGTTGATAGAAAATAGATTTATTTCAAATATCACAAGCGTGTGTCTGATGAGATGAAATTAGTATCGTTTTTTATGAACTATTAAAATCTGGGGAAAATGTTAATACCGATCGCTATAGGTAATAAATAATCGATACGAACTGGGTTTTGAACTAAAAATATCCACAATACGTTATCAGATATGTTAAGGTAATTTTGTAGTATAACAACGCGTGATCTCACACAGCAAAACCAGTCAAAGGAATGTTGAAATCAATTATATGGGAAGTGTTATAACGCGCCGTATTCTGCACACATGGGTCCGTCCGACTACCACCTTTTCGCACCCATGGGGCACTTGCAGAGTAGACCTTCCCTGAAGACTTTAGAAAATGGCTTGTTGAATACTTTAGCTCAAACGATAAACCGTTCTTTTGAAATGGCTCTATCAAATGGCTAATATTTTGAATATATACCTTTTACCTATCCATTCTAAATAACGTATTATCTTTAGCGAAAAAAAAAAGAAAAAGAAATGGAAAGAAATTACCGACACATAGTAAATATAATGAAGTCATTTTATAAAGGATTTAATTTTTTTAATTTTAAAAGATGGTTTAGAAGATTCTAACCTCCACGGCTTTCATATTATTTACGCCCGCATTTACAGCTAATCTTCGACTATGCCTGGCAAGGAATTCAGGTTAAGCAGAACCATTGAAATTGTCTGGCTGCTTGGAAAATAGCTTCAACTGGTTATCCAAATAACATATATGCCACTTAGAAAATGACGTAAGTACAATTGCAATTTGGTGAATATTAAAGGAGCCTGGCGCGAAGCTGCCACTATTTAATGTGTCTGGCACTTGGAGCAGTAGATAATCGTACTCTTTCGTAAACAATATCAAAAATTTAGGTTTTATATTGGGAGTGCAAATACAAAACCGCCTTTATTTAAAAAAATTAAAGTCCGCTACACAAATATTACTACATATATACATAAAATATTTATATTAAATAATTATATTAATATTTATATTACATATTTAATTTAATATTTATTTATTTTAATATATATATTAAAATCTCCTTTTACAAACTAGGGTCCTCGGCATTAAGATTACCGGCTGGAGAGTGACAAACTTAGAAATCATCCTAGAAGACATCCAGTGTTACCCAGCCTGGTTACTGGCGTGACTGGGATCATTTTCCTTGTCGGCTTTTCCACTCTTGCCTAGCACAATCATAAATATTAAATAATCAGAAACATAAATTTACGACCATGCCTCAGCAGAATTCGAACCCGCCACTATCGCAACACCTGTGGACCGTCCTGTCACATTTACCACTGTGCACCAAGCCGGCTTGTGTGTGAATTGATCTATGCAAAAAAAAACTCTCCTTGTCACTGTCACTGTAATATGGTAGTGTCATTGTCATTGCCACTGTCATTGTCACTGTCATTGTCACTGTCACTGTCACTGTCATTGTCACTGTCACTGTCACTGTCATTGTCACTGTCACTGTCACTGTCATTGTCACTGTCACTGTCACTGTCACTGTCACTGTCACTGTCACTGTCACTGTCACTGTCACTGTCACTGTCACTGTCACTGTCACTGTCACTGTCACTGTCACTGTCACTGTCACTGTCACTGTCACTGTCACTGTCACTGTCACTGTCACTGTCACTGTCACTGTCACTGTCACTGTCACTGTCACTGTCACTGTCACTGTCACTGTCACTGTCACTGTCACTGTCACTGTCACTGTCACTGTCACTGTCACTGTCACTGTCACTGTCACTGTCACTGTCACTGTCACTGTCACTGTCACTGTCACTGTCACTGTCACTGTCACTGTCACTGTCACTGTCACTGTCACTGTCACTGTCACTGTCACTGTCACTGTCACTGTCACTGTCACTGTCACTGTCACTGTCACTGTCACTGTCACTGTCACTGTCACTGTCACTGTCACTGTCACTGTCACTGTCACTGTCACTGTCACTGTCACTGTCACTGTCACTGTCACTGTCACTGTCACTGTCACTGTCACTGTCACTGTCATTGTCACTGTCATTGTCATTGTCATTGTCATTGTCACTGTCACTGTCACTGTCACTGTCACTGTCACTGTCACTGTCACTGTCACTGTCACTGTCACTGTCATTGTCACTGTCATTGTCACTGTCACTGTCATTGTCACTGTCATTGTCACTGTCATTGTCACTGTCATTGTCACTGTCATTGTCACTGTCATTGTCACTGTCATTGTCACTGTCATTGTCACTGTCATTGTCACTGTCATTGTCACTGTCATTGTCATAGTCACTGTCACTGTCATAGTCACTGTCATTGTCACTGTCATTGCCACTGTCATTGTCACTGTCACTGTCACTGTCACTGTCACTGTCACTGTCACTGTCACTGTCACTGTCACTGTCACTGTCACTGTCACTATCACTATCACTGTCATTGTCACTGTCACTGTCACTGTCACTGTCACTGTCACTGTCACTGTCACTGTCATTGTCATTGTCACTGTCAATGTCAATGTCACTGTCACTGTCATTGTCATTGTCATTGTCATTGTCAATGTCATTGTCACTGTCACTGTCATTGTCATTGTCATTGTCACTGTCACTGTCACTGTCACTGTCATTGTCACTGTCACTGTCACTATCACTATCACTATCACTGTCATTGTCACTGTCACTGTCACTGTCACTGTCACTGTCACTGTCACTGTCATTGTCATTGTCACTGTCAATGTCACTGTCAATGTCACTGTCATTGTCACTGTCATTGTCACTGTCATTGTCACTGTCATTGTCACTGTCATTGTCACTGTCATTGTCACTGTCATTGTCACTGTCATTGTCACTGTCATTGTCACTGTCATTGTCACTGTCATTGTCACTGTCATTGTCACTGTCATTGTCACTGTCATTGTCACTGTCATTGTCACTGTCATTGTCACTGTCACTGTCATTGTCACTGTCATTGTCACTGTCATTGTCACTGTCATTGTCACTGTCATTGTCACTGTCATTGTCACTGTCATTGTCACTGTCATTGTCACTGTCACTGTCATTGTCACTGTCATTGTCACTGTCATTGTCACTGTCATTGTCACTGTCATTGTCACTGTCATTGTCACTGTCATTGTCACTGTCATTGTCACTGTCACTGTCACTGTCATTGTCACTGTCATTGTCACTGTCATTGTCACTGTCATTGTCACTGTCATTGTCACTGTCATTGTCACTGTCATTGTCACTGTCATTGTCACTGTCATTGTCACTGTCATTGTCACTGTCATTGTCACTGTCATTGTCACTGTCATTGTCACTGTCATTGTCACTGTCACACACCTATACCATTATATCATATATATATAAACATCATATATATAAAATTCAGGTTGTTTAGTATCTACTAAATTAATGAAATTAATGTATAGCCTATTCAAAGTTTCTTTGTATATGTGTCTATTTTATTCTAGTTAAAAAGTGTTACAATTGTGTCTGTTTAGTTCGACCACGTAAAAGAATGAGCCTGCCAAAGTCGTCCGGTTGTCAGACGGACGCAAAATTATTCAAAATATTAGTTATAATTACTACAGGTTACTACCGGCGAACGTTATTTAAGGCTTTGATTATGTTGATAAATTTTAAATCGCTCCGTAATATATTGTTGCTCCGTATATATTGTTTTATTCACTTTGTTTGAAATGCCGAAAACAATAGATATTCAGGGTCGCAAATTGATTGCGGCTTTAATAAGTTATTTCGAAAAGGAACGAGTTAATGAAGGTCCCCTTTTACCCGTAAATTCCGTTAGAGAGGTAATTATTGATGATATTAAATATTATAAGCTGCTGCAATTTTAGTGCAATTACTGAACTGAATATTAGTGTAGACATTGGATTTAAATACTCTAAGGATA
Source organism: Rhynchophorus ferrugineus (assembly GCF_030347505.1). NCBI lineage: Eukaryota > Metazoa > Arthropoda > Insecta > Coleoptera > Curculionidae > Rhynchophorus > Rhynchophorus ferrugineus. The sequence continues at coordinate 54,076,075 of NW_027472580.1, forward strand.
ACACTTGAAGAGGTCTAATGAAACTTCCAGACATTGCCTTAAAAAAATCAATTTTTAAAGCCATACAATAAAATTAAGGAAGATAAAATTATTTCAATTTGTGTATCTTGATGAAACTTAGATATATCAAAATGGTTCATTGGGGCACTCTTGGCAAGACAGTAACAAAAATAGTGTAAAGAAAACCAAAATTGATGGAAAAAGGTTAAATTCGGTTTGGATGAACTCGATAAGGCATACAGAGGAAGTAATTGATAAATGGTGGCTCGTAAACATGTTTAGACAGATTGAAAATTAACAGTTTAGTGATTGACTTGGACAGTGACTCTGACAGTGAAAGTGACTAAAGGAACTTTCAGGATATGTGGTAATGCTGTGCAATGCTGGAAATGCCTGAGATAGAGTGATGAGAGTGGACACAACTAAAGGTATGCACAAAATTAATAGGATATAACTATAGAATATGGTACTGAAGGGCGTGAAAGGTTTGTGTGCTATGATATGATTGTAATTGTTCAGAACTAAACATGAGCATTAGGTTAAATTGTATGAGAAGAGAATGGTTACTAACTGTTTTGTAGATATTGTAAATGCATTAGGCAGAGTTCAGTGATTAATTTTATCAAGAATGGCGTACATAGGTAGTAGCAGAGAAATAAATTATACAGTGATCAAGATTACTTGACAAGTAAACACACCATCGAAGGAAACAAGAACTAAACGTAAGGTAAATATAAATCTTTCCTCTCGAATAAAAGTAAAATACATTACTTTGATATACAATTGTTAATTAGGTGGATTAGGCCTACAGGGGAATACCACTACTTAAATTAAAATTAAAATATGTGCCTAGAACTTTACCTCATGTAAATATGATAAAATAACTCTAACCTGCAAACTATTATGCCTGTGTTCTTAATGATAGTTTTATGTCGTTCGATAATATTTGCATTAGATATACTATGTTAAAATAAATTATATTTAATAACAGTATTTTTGTTTAATTATTTTATTTAAATTAGAATTTTGTTGTCAAACAGCCAAAACCAAACTGAACTAAAACTCAGAGTTGATGCGGCCACATTGCGACGTTTTGACGTTTGAACAGACTATATTAATTAATTAATATTAAAATTTTTTAACATTTTAATATACTTATACGAAACTAATTTTAATTAATAATTTGTACTAAATAATAATATAATATATTAATACAGGGCTACTATACCAACACATATTACCATTATATTTGTTGTCATGGTATCCTCATTAAAGTTATGTTTCTTTCTTTCTTTTTTGAAAGCTTACTATTTTGTGATTGTTATAGAAATGATTCTAGCTACTGGTAAGTACTAACAACTTCGATACATGAAAATTCTCAAAAAATTGGTATTGTAAATTTTTGTGTCACGATTTTAAATTTGGAAGCTCGTGATGTGTCGTTTGGCAGCACGGTTACCTTTCATATAAAATATATTTTTGTAAGCAGTATATACCATATATTCGATATCATTTAACTATCATATGTACTATTTTTAATATACATAAAAATGGGAAATTTGTAAAATATTCGTTAATACAAAATTAAGGTCCCGTTATTTTTCATAATATTGTTAATAAATCTATGTTTTCCTGATTTTATTAACATTATAATATAATATAACTCGTTACAATCACATCAGCAAACTTTTAGTGTAAATTGGAAATAATTCTTGAATACAAATTCATTGTTTACTCTTATTTAATTATCATATATTCTAGATTTATGTAAAATGTCATGTTTGTGTTTTTCTTTTTAAGTATACGAATATAACAACAAATTGGCAAACTGTTATTAATTAACTTAATGTTACTAGTAGTTTAGTTCCAAAATATGTTGGGTTTAGATTTGGAATATATTAATTTTGAAACATTGTTTGAAAGGTATAAAATAATCAGTCACTCAAGGTATCCTAAAATAGGTAGGTGTAATTCGAGGTGAAACACTTACAGGTTGCCACATTGTATTTAAATATGGACAATTTTATTTATTTTAAAAATATAACTATTCATAGAGTTTTTGAATTTACTTGATCTTCTAGAGAATCGAACAAATTAATTGTAAAATGAAGGCATAGTACGGCACGTATCTTGCAGTAAAATATTAACAAAATACATTTGTTCCTATATTTTCGAGTCGGTAAACCAAATAATTTCTAAATCTTCATATACAAAGATGGAACAAAAATTATTATACTCACAACCATTGTCAAAGTAGCGGATATGCCTAGTATATAACATATTACCAAAAGAAAATTATGATTTCATTACCATTGTTATTACACTCATATATAATTTATGTGGCAACCGAACCTCTGACGAATATACTTTTTTAAAAAGAAAATGTTTAATTAAAATGCCACGAAATAAAAATCAAACATCTCTTTCAATTAATCTCAGAATATTTAAGATAATGATGGCACCATTCGAAAAAGTTTTTGTTACACTCCGAATCCACCCTCCGAAACTTGAGTAATTAAAAATAACCAAAAATAGACCTCGATGGATTACGCGACTTCGAATTTCCTTCGGTATTAAGTTGAAAGCATCCCTTCCGTAAATAGATTTTAATGACTCCGGTTGATAAACTTATCGGTAAAAAAAATTAATATTTTCTTCTTTATTAGTAACTGACTGATATATGTTTTTAGTCATTAGCTCCCGAGTGGTATAAATAGCAAAGAAGCTATTTCTGTTAGATGGAATAGTTCAGTTGCTTAAAAGAAAAATAACATAAAAATATTTAGGTAAAAATTAATTTAGTTTTAAATTATCCCAATCATATAAAATATATACAACTTGATTGGTTCAAGTAGTTTATTAGTTGATTTTTCTTAAATGCAGAAACTTACACAGAAAGAATGAGCGGCACATATTTTCCAATAGTCATAAAATAAGGAAAGTGGATGGAATAAGAAATTGCGAATAAAAATAAATGTTACAAAGTTTATACATGTGCATTTCACTAATAAGAAAAATTACTTCATAAGAAAACAGATGTGGCTCAATATAAGTATCTGCCAGTATCAATTGGTTCTAGAGTAATTTCATTTACGATTATAGCTCATGACTACATTTGGCCTAATAGCAGGTTGAAGAAACAATAACCTTTTAAATTAGTATAGTTAAACTTATGTGGAATATATCAGTGGGAGTGCATCCATCAAACGTCAACTAAATTTCGAACTAAGATATTTACGAACATGAGAATTGCTACACGGTGAATAACTAATTGTCATATAAGTGTCATATGCTTGCTATCACTCGTATGTGATAAATCAGAGTAACTATTGAGACAAACTATTACATTTTTTGATAACATCTGTATTATATATGCTTAGTAAAATCTTAATTATAAATTAACTTATTACTACATTTCCTGAATTTGTACTTGAATTAATTCACAAGCAAAACGAGTGTGAGTTAAATACATCAATATGCATTCCTCAATTATAATATTATAATAACTTAAGTTATAGTTTACAGTAACGGTATACACTTTATACAAGTTTGTATGGTTTGGTTCGCCTCAATTTTCTAATTTCCTGCGCGTTGTCCAGTAGTTTTATTGCTTCCAAGTTAGTATGATTTAGTAATCTTCTTCCGTGTTTTAATGAGATACTATAACTTCACTATAAGTTATAACTTCGCAAATCCATTTGATTTCCAGGTCATTGTGTAGTTCTTCGTTAGCTACGTAGCGATAGGCATTGGTATAATCAAATAACCTTGTTTTGACAGCGTTGGATGACTAGTTGATTTGAACTTTTAGTGATATCCCATATTTGTTCCCCATAGGTCCAAATTGGCTTTATGATTGACTGATAAATCAATCCCTTTGATTTTAGATCAAGTTGGGAGTATCTTTCGACTCACCAGTATAGTTGTCTTGTTTTGTTTCTAATGTGTTTTGCTTTTTGTCTAACATGACATCTCCAATTTAATCTACCGTCAAAATGGATGTCTAGGTATTTAGCTGATTAAGTAAATATTGAAAAATGATGATGTGATGTTTTTCAACCTAGGAACATTTTAACCGTTTTTCGTTAATGTATAATTTAAGTATTAACTGTAGCCTAGAAGGATATCTAGTCTATCCTAAATAGCAGTAAACTCACCCCATAGAGACATATTATGTATTACTCGTAGCTATTCCAGATTCCGTATAAATCCGTTTTAATATCATACAATATATGCCTTGTCATTTTATTCTAGTTAAAAAGAGACACAATGCATAATGCGTCCGACCAAGTAACCGAATAAGCTCACAAAAGTCGTCCAGTTCGCAAATATCTTCAAAATTCTTTAAAATATTAGTAATAATAATTAGAGTTTATAAGACGGCAAACATTGTTTTGGTGCTTTGCTTGTTTTTATAAATTTCAAATAACTGCTCATTATTACTCTGATTGAAGATGCCGATGCCAGTAAATAGTCAGTCAGATACATATTACGTCTCCAATCTTCTTACCAGCAAAATTCCTTAGGGAGGTAAGTATTTATACTACTAAATATGTTAAGTTACCGGAATTTTTATTGGGCATATATTTGTGTTGCAGCTACATTGAATATTACTAAAATGTCTAAAAAAGGAAAAACAATATAATGTTGGATTCATCGAAATAAAAAACGACTACAAATTTTGATGTTAGTTCTATTCGATATCATATATTTCTAAAATGTATAAAAACAGTGAGTGGTTTTTCAATATAAACATAATGTAATACAATTTGCTCCAGATAATATCCACATAAAACATAGGGATATGCAGCTTCTTGAATGTAAATCATCCCTTCATACACAGTTACGATACAATGGATTTAAATAATGTAAACTTAACCTAAATAATGGTAAAACCGAACTTCCGGTTATTGCTTTAAAATAATACAATTTCTAAAATAATTTAACAAAATTAAAGAAGATTCCTTAATTCAATTTGCGTATAGACATAGATAGTACAAAATGGGACATTAGATCACCCTTGACCCCAAGACGCTAATAAATGAAGTGTAATGACAACAAACGTTGATGGTAAAGGTAAAATTTAAAATAATATTAATTAAGTTTTGAAAATACAAAAGAAATAAACTAATATATATAATGTTAAGGAATGAAATACTTCAAGTTGTTATAAGAATTGTTGTAAATGTAAATGAAATGTTTGATTACGTTTAATGTAATTTACTTTTTTAGAAATAGGCCTGACAAGAGATACACAGTAGATTAGATGGCTGAACAATATGAACACAGAGTGTAATGTTTTCCTCCATATCACTGCCTATTCAATAAGAGCGATTTGTTATAAGATGTGGTAAAGAATTAATAAAATAGACGTGCAGACCAAGAAATGGAGTCCATGAAATACACAAATAGAATTTGCAAATGGATGAGATGCAACATCAGTGCAGTGAAATGATAACCCACAACTACATCTATCGTTAGAATTGTTGTAGTAAGTATCATAGATACCTCAATATCCTATTATTGAGATTGTCTCTAATGTTGGTAACTCGAATTATAACCCTTATCATCGTTGTTTGACAAAATCACCGCTTTTATATAGCGCAAAGTATTTTCTACATATTTAACAGGTCAATTGAGAGGTCCCCGGCCTGACACATAGCTGGCGCTACTAGAATTAAATCCATATGGTTTTTAGTTAGCCTTGGCCCTCAAAAGATGCGTGTATAAATTTGACAGCTGTCGGATCATTAGTTTAGTTCGTACAGTCGGCTGGCAGTGTTATGGTGTGTGTTTTTTGGGATTCGCATGGAATAATTTTCGTTGACTATCTTGAAAAAGGAAGGACCATACACAGCGACTATTGCATAGCGTTATTAGACCGTTTGAAGGTCGAAATCGCCGATAGCGGCCGCATTTGAAGAAAAAGAATGCGCTGCTTCACCAACACAATGCACCGTGTCAAAAATCCATGAATTGGGCTTCCTCATCCACCGTTTTCTCCAGATATGGCCCCCAGCGACTGTTTCCTGTTCTCAGATCTCAGAAGAATGTTTACTGGGAAGAAATTTTCGTCGAATGAAGAGGTGATCGACGAAACTGAGGCCTATTTTGAAGCAAAGCGTAAATCGCGCTACAAAAAAGTTGTGTATCGAAAAGTAGGAGGGTCGCTATAATCAGTATATCGCCCTTGAAGGGAATTGTGTTGAATAAAAAAAAACTAATTTTGCCAAAAAACTTTGTTTTACTATGGACTTTTCGATTGACCTGTTAATCATTCTAGATGATTTCTGTTTAAATATATATAATAGTTTTTCGGCAGCACTTTTTTTCAACTGCTCGCTAACGCAATACAATAATCACCACTCCTTATATATTAACAAACAATGTGTCAAATGTATTGATTTTTTACCAAATAAACTGAATTTATTAAACAAGCCTTACCTAATATTCATATGAAATTTGGTGTTGTATTACGTAATGTCCGTTCCGATAGATTTAAATATTTAATATATAAACAATAGTTCTGTACTTAATACTATGCTATATTATCCCTAATAGTAATTTTAAGATTTACTTAACGTTATATATTAGTTCGATAAGCCTTATAATAAATTATAACATATATCAAATTATAGTTAACTTTCTAGAGATTAGATCAATATTGTCTGGAGTTTGTTGATTATAACATCTCAACTTTAATCACTTAATAATTATAATGGTAGTTTAATACATATAGAATGGTCTCCTTAGTTCAAGGTTATTTAATATTTAAATAATTTATAATCCGTACTTTTATTTAAAAAAATATATAACACGCAAAACTATTATATTTAAAAAAGATTAAATTGGCACATTTACATCACAAGAGCAAATACATATTACTACATATAGAATATATATAGAATACATATTAATACATATAGAATGGTCTCCTTAGTTCAAGGTTATTTAATATTTAAATAATTTATAATCCGTACTTTTATTTTAAAAATATATAAAACGCAAAACTATTATATTTAAAAAAGATTAAATTGGCACATTTACATCACAAGAGCTTGCCTTGATGCTTGATCTTTGGGACACGAATGATATACATTGATTGTCACTAGATAAATTCGAAGTTTTTGATCCATTACGCTTTTCAGCCATAAAATAATTTTTTTAACTTTAATGTATCAGTATTTTTAATTATACTTTGATTTTCTGACAGAAATTAGAATGTTTTAAATCCATATAGCTCTCGAAATTTAGGTTGAAATGTGATCTACTATGAGCTTACAATAAGTTCAAATACAATAACTGGGATTCAAACCCACGACTATTGCAGCAGCATACAAGTGTACCGTCCAACCGCTTTGACCACTGCGGAGAAAAATATTAATCTTTTAATATAACTCAGTTGTAACACTCTAGTTTACTTTTTAATTTTTGGTTAAAAATGTGTTTTGTTTGTATTTTAATTTCATTTAAATTCTATTTATGTTGTTATTTGTGCTGTAAAAAGAACATGTATTGTTTCTTATTTGAAGATAATTTTACAAAAACTTGATTCTGTATCTGGTTTTTCTGAGAACAATTATTAATTCAAGATTTTGGTTATATTGAAATACTTTTCATTTAATTATCTGATTATTTTATATAAACTTACCTTATTACTGCCATTTAAAACCTCTGACTTGACGTACTAAAATGTCTTTAGAATAATAAATTTATTTTAAAAATTGTAAATATATATTTCAATGGAAAAAGTTATATTCATTAATATATTCTTTCATTCGTTAATGTCAAATTAATGTCGTTTTTTTACTTGGCAAAAATTACAGACTCTGTATATATTATTTAATCTAAAGCATTCGTTTCCCTTTTGAGTGATATAAAGGGGAAATTATTAACATGACTCCTCCTAATTCTTTGTTGTTTTGTTTTAAAATACTTATATACGCAATTATTCAGTTAATACTAAAAAAATTGCTATATATTAATTTTTTTATTATTGAATTACAATAGCACGCATCACGCATTACAACATCATTATACTCAAGGTTACAGCGATTTATTTTTTAGTTCAAAAGCTGATTACAAAAAATATTGGCAATTCTAGAATGATTTAGTGTGTAACGAGACTGAAAATAATGTATCGTTACACAAGAAATGAATTTCATAAATAAAATTAATTTGATTTTGTAGTAAGATCATTTATTTCGATATAATCATTATTACAATATCAAAATTGAACAAATAAATCCAGTCTAGTTTTATTTTACATAAATAGAAACAGGAAAACATTATTTATTAAACAACATTTCAAGCGATCACAAGATCAGTCTTAGAATTGGTCGTTACCAATTGTACCAAGCTACCAGATTTTGGTCTCTCTTGATTTTTGATCCAGTTAATGAATAGTTGTGCCAGGAATTCTAGAGGTGTCCACGTCGAGAAATTAGCATTGGGCATCCATTTTCTATTCATTGGTGTATCCAGGGTAATCGGCAGAATAGCAAGAACAGTGCTATTTGCGGGTAGACCGCTGTTAGAGCTTGCTAAAGACTTGGTTAAATGATGAACAGCGGCTTTTGCCATACCTGTATAAAATTATTTTCAGTTATTCTTTACAAATAAATTGTATTTACTCAATGAATGCATTACTCAATGAACTCAAGTGCCTCAATGAATTAAGTCAAAAGTTGAAGTAAAAAAATGAGGATAATTTAAATTTTGTTAATTTATAGATTAATTTCAGTTAATTCTTATAATTTTGTTGAAACTATTAAATAATATAATTTAATATTAAACTTATAGTGACTACAATTAGACTACAAACACTGCACAGAAGATTTAGAACCTTTTGTGTAGTGTAGGGAACTATCGACTGAAATCGAATATCGACTGTTTTCAGTCGCTATATTCGGTCCGACTGATTTTGTTACTATTTACTATCGACTGATTTTTTCAACGTTCTGGATCTGTCGATCCAGTCGCGACCTTGACAAAAATGTACCCAATTTATGCTTACATAGCTTTATATGTAATATATATAGATTTATAACTTTTTTGATAGCTTTCTTGTAAATAACAATATATTGTATATTATTATAGCAGCATTTTGATGCGATATTTTTCAAGATTGTTAATGTAATAGGGTAAAAAGATTAAAATTGTGAATGATAAATAGTAAAATACATTTTGACTGTTTTTATGGCAATAACAGGTAATATTCCGATTACTATCTCGATTTTGGTTAAAAAATATTTTCGTTTAATGATAAATAAACCATTTACTTTATTTAAAAAAGCTCTAGTAGTTATTGTGCGATCATTTTTAATTATGTCATGAATTAGTTCTTTTATTCTATGATTAGGTATATGTTTAATTTTTATTTAGTATTTATAGTTATTGTACATTTTTAGTTTTTAGATTTTGTTTAAGTTCTGTTGTACTGTCTATACTTATTACAGTATATTATTTGAAAATAGCAATTAAAATACGATAAAACATTTATGAGGTATTACTCCATTCCATAGAAAAATTCCATTCCTTTTTACAGATCCACAGAACATTCAAATATAAAAATAATTCTACTTCGTTTAATATGAAATTATTAATTGCATGTTAATGGTATTCAATAATTATTTTTTTCTTTTCTTTTTTAAAGTTAGTACGTGAACGAATATGTTCATCTTCATCTCGTTTATAGTACCGTTGAAAAATATAAGCACACATAAAATTAACTGCTTGAAGCAATTATTTCCGTCCTTTCCTATCTCACAGTTTATACAGGAAAAATGAACATTTTCCTCTTCGTCTTCGTTCTTCACATCTTCGTCTGACATCACTAATGGAAAAAAAAGAGCCGAAACGTCCATTTGACTGAAAATACTACTATTTTTTTTGACGATATGCTAGTTTTTTGACTATCGACTGTTTCTACTCTTTTGCGACTATGGATAGTTTCGACTGTTTTCAATCGATAGTTCCCAATGCTACTTTTGTGTAAGAATGCTGAATAAAATTTCCCTTAACTAAAAAAAAATATTTAAATTCAAATCAATTAGCCTGCTTTAAAAATCTGTGAAATAAAAGTTAAGATGAAAGCTATTTAATACTTATTACATTTCAAACCATGATATTATTATCCAAATATGATTTAAAATGTTTAAATAAAATGTAATTTTTCTGAACAGTCAATTACAGTTTACTCAAGGATTTCTTAGTAAATGCTAAATATTTTTTAGGGTATATTTTACTTATTATGTAACCTACCGTAGCCTATCATTCCAGAAGTAGGCTCGAGTGCTGCTTTAGCACCTGTAAGCTGCAGAACTCCTCCTTCTTTTAAATGTTTTGAAGCCAATGAAGCAGCAATAACACTGCTACATACGCTTTGGTTCCACATCATTTCCGAATTTTTCGCCAAATCTTGAGAAGCATTTCCTCCAGCCCAACCCCCTGGAAACAAGCAGTAAAATATTATATAGCAGTAGTTTTGAGTACTTCATGTGAATTCGGTACTGCGCTTATAGTTAATTATATTTATATGGAGAAACCTATATAATGAAGCCTAATTGTTCTACAAATATGAATTAAAATTTCAATTTAAATTTGACCTAGGTGGCTCGTTTATTCATCTGTTCTTCGGCAAAATTAAAAATTCTTCTCAATTTTAATATTTTATTCTTCATAAGAAATATAGGCCAATATTACGTGATAGCCAGCAAATAAAACATAGCAAGGAAATGCAAGAAATCATTCGAGTGCATCTCTAAAAGGGATTAGGTGCAATTTCTCATCCGTACGTATGAGACTTAGATCCATTAGCATCGCCTTGATCAAAAACAAGAAGCTAAAAAATGGCGTGGGTTCCACTTGGGTTCCGAAGCAAATTAAATCGGCTAATAAAGAGCGATTTTTTTGTGTTGCAAAAGGAATTTTGTTCTTAAATTATCTCCAAACTAGTAAACAAAAACACTTATATTGTTATTTTAACCTTTTGAACTAATATACTATAAAAACTAGTAAAAATATATCGGTACAGTTAATGAATTAGAAAACTAATTGTTCCAAAACCTGGTTTCTTCTATACATAAAGTTCCTTCTACCTTCGAAAAATACGAAATCTTAAACTTTACTTAAATCTTAAACCTTATACATAAACCTGTAGAAAAGTCTTGACCTTCAAAAAATTATTTTTTGGAAAACAACTTTCACCACACAATAAAAAACTACTGCAGTAAAGGTATATATAAATAATACATATATAAATGGGAAGACCACAGAAGGGGGATAAAAGGCGCTCAAATATACTTAGGCATTAACTATTACAATTAGATAATAAGAGGTCAATTGAAAAGTCCCCGGCTTACTATAATAAAACAAATATTTTTGGCAATTTTTTTTTATTGAACGTAATTCCCTTCAAGGGTGATACATTGAATATGGCCCTTCAACTTTTCGATACCATTTTTGTAGTACAATTTGTCCTTTGCTACAAATTGGGCCTCAGTTTCGGCGATCACTTCTTCATTCGAAGAAAATTTCTTCCCAGCGGGCTTTCTTTTGAGATATGAGAACAGGAAGTAGTCACTGGGGACCAGATCTGGAAAATACGGTGGATGAGGAAGCAATTCGAAGCCCAATTCATGGATTTTTGTCATAGTTTTCACTGACTTGTGATACGGTGCATTGTCTTGGTGAAGCAACACTTTCTTTTTCTCCAAATGCGGCCGTTTTTCGACGATTTGGTCTTTCAAACGGTCTAATAGCGCTATGCAATAGTCGCTGTTGATGGTCCTTCCTTTGCCAAGGTAGTCAATAAAAATTGATGCGCATGGATCAATCCCAAAATACAGACGCCATAAACTTGACAGCCGACTGTTGCGTTTTCCCACGCTTTGGAGCGAGTTCATCATGTGCAGTCTACTCAGATGACTGTCCATTGGACTCCGAAGTGAAATGATGAAGCCATGTTTCATCCATTGTCACATATCGACGCAAAAACTCGGGTTTATGCTGATATCTCTAGACTGTCGGCTATTTCATTCAATTTCAAATTAATTATGTAATTCAAAAATGTTTTCATCGGTAACAACCTCTTTTGGGCGTCCACGGCGTTCACCGTCTTCGGTGCTCATTTCACCACGTCTAAACTTATCATACCAATCCATGATGGTTGATTTTCCTGGGGCAGTGTGCGGAAACTCGGCATCAACCCAAGTTTTTGTCAATTATATTTTTCTCTTCAAATGCAATATTTTATCACTACGTCAAATTCCTTTTTATCAATTTTTTCACAATAACAAAAGTTGCTTCACTCAAATGCTATAATTCACAAACTAATGGTCCGGCAGCTGCCAAATTTATACACGGATCTTTTGGGGGTGAGGGCTAACTGAAAAACATATGGATTTAATTCTTGTAGCGCCATCTATATATCAGGCCGCGGATTTTTCAATTGGCCTGTTATGCATACTTTGAAAAATACGTTTAGTCCGTGTATACCTGACATAAACATTGCAGTTCAGGGTGTAGGTACACGTTTCATAACCTATCTAAGTTACGGGCGATTGTACTGAAAACTAATTGGAATTTTTGTTGTTCAAATATAAATCCTTACTTATAATCCTTATTAACAATTTAGTACACCTTTTAAAACAAAACTAACGGTTTGACCCTATTCTTTAGCTTATGGAGGTATTTATTCTGTGATATTCTATTTTGCTATTAGTATTTAAGTTTTAACAGTGGCAGTTATTGTTCTATAATTTGTATACTTTCTTGCATTGGGTAGACTTGCCAGTGACATATTTAAAATCGCATGTTAGATTTTACTTTGCACTGTGTATTTATGATATATAGTTCTGTTTTGAAATCTAGAACGGTATTAAAATTAGCATATCTTGCCTTTACGGTAATTTAGCAAAAAAAACTAAAGGTAACTGAGAACAATCTGATAAAGCCTTATTCTAATACAAAATCATATTTCATATCTCAACACACTGACGTATGAAGCCTGCCTACAAACTGCCAAGGCGGACAATCAGTTGCGAACGTTTATAGCTGAGCTTGTTCTTGACCTCAATTTTTGTAAAAGGTTCATACCTTACAATAGTTGTTCTTAAACACGATTTACTTTTTTTCTTGGTGAAAGTTTAAAAGGCATTTCCACTTTGTATAAAAGTTTGTTCAGCCGTTAATAAGAGAAAAATATATATATTTAATGTTAAACAAATACATAATTATTAAAATGAATATTTACGAATAACGACAGTTAATGTATTTAATAACTTGTTGATTAATTAATTTTAATTTAGAGGTACATATAGTATTACTGCTTATTAATCGGCTGTATTTGTAATCAATTTCATGTTGAAGCCTCATTGACTGTCTTCACTTTTCAGAATGTGTCGTTTCTTCGAAATGTGGACAAAACATATTTTCAACGGGTTAAAAATATTTAAAATTTTATCGAGTAAATCGCATTTGCGTGCAGTTTTACATGTTTACGTATTGAAGTAAATTGAACAAAAAGAGGATTAAAGTTATCGAATGCTGTGTGAAGCATATGGCAACCATGCTTCATCGATTGCAACATCTGAATACACATTACGACAGTTTAAACATGGTGATTTTGATACCGAAGACAAGAGCACTCTGAATGGATAAAAAAATTGAAGGTAAGGGTATGTAGATATTATTCGATGAAATAATCAATGAGGATCGTTTTCTACAAAAATTGATGCATTTGGACCGAGCACTGCGCGAAAAACGGCCGGAATTCTAGAAAAAAACAAAATAATGATATTCTGCAGTATAACAACATTCGATCACATGTTGCAAAAGCGGTAAAAACATATTTGAAAACATTAAATAGGTCCCACCCCACTGGCTGTATTCCACAGGTCTTCTTCCGATACTACTTGTTCCGACATATGAGTCGTGACCTGTCTGAGCTACTGTCTCCGAAGAAGGGGTTTATTCGCAGATAGCATCAAGCGATACATCGTTATTTCGAAATAGAGTCCGTAAATTCCCTGAAAGTTGGGAATGATGAACGATGGAAAATAATTTTAACAAAATACGTACTAATGTCTCACAATAAAGTTTCAAACTAAAAATCTTTTAAAGCTAAATGACAGGCCTAATATAATAAATATATTTTAAACCATTTCATTCATCATAAAAATATGTCTGCGATGTGAAATATATTATTTTACAGTAGAATCTTAATTTTTCTGACCAACACCATTTTTCCTCAAATACGGATATTATTATACCCTCGTATAAAGAATGCTAGTAAAATACAGTAATACATAACATCATCAATTTCAACAGTTGAAACCAGACGAACAAAAGAGAAATCCATAATTTTAATACGCAATGAGCCTGAGAACCTATCGTTCCAATTACGTTTATAATTAATATCCATAAAAAATAAATTGGAATTGCAACAACTTCATTTAGTTTAATGTTGCCAATTTATAATGTTCAACAGTTAGCTAGTTTATATTTTCATTTTCCGTATTTTTTTAATTTCCAGTAATAATAGTTATTAATAAAATATCAAGCTATTTTACAATAACAATGAATATCATATGTAAGGATAGATTTTCAAAAAATGTGTTAAGAAAACATATTACGCATGCGTAGCTTATAGTTGTGTGATATCAAAATTTTATTAATTAAGTAAAAGGAAGGGCGGTGTCAAACAATTAACCTTTTCCTAACCTGGAACAATGGATTTGTTTTATTTGAAAGATTAATTCTGTCTAGAAATTACAGGCGCCGAGGTAAAATCAAAAATAAAATGACTTATAGCATCAGTTTTCTATCTGATATCAAGTTTCTTATAAAATAGATATATTTTGTAAAAAGTACCGGCAACACAGAAAATTCCATCCAATTTTTCTCCATTTAGAGCAGTTCCAACTGCATTAACAATGGATGTTTCTTGTTGAACGAAATTCTCGCTGAGTTTCACAGGAACATTGACGTCAGCACTGGGATTATCCGCAAGGTCAATGCAGGCCACCCAAAATCCTGCAGCTTTAAATTGTTCAACACACTTAGCACCCAAAGCACCTCTACCACCGTAAACTACCACACGTCCAGCAACCATTTCAAATGCACTAAACGAAGCGAATCGGTACGAAAATCAACCTGCGTCTCGTACTGCAACGAGATATAGACTAAAAGTGAGAGCGTTATAGTAATTATTATGCCAACACTGAAAAACTTGACCGCGAACTGGATTTCCTTTCTAGATTGTTCGGAATTATAATATCGTTATGGTTATTATATCTTACACATTGATAACGGTGTCAAGGATGTCGGCAATGGACTGTGCAATTTCAAAAATTATTCGCTTTTTGTAAACAGGTTTGTCTTGGTCGCGCTAGTATTATTCGATTGGGATTTTGCGATGGGTCACGTTTTATTGTAGCTTCTTGGAATTATATAAACAGGGATTTTTGTTGTTTTCTATCACGGGAAATACGATGTCAGTTACTGTTAACTTGTTTTTAGCGATTGGTTTTTATATGGTTCTGATATATTTTAATGTGACATCTTTTATTGAACATGAGTTTCATTTTATTTTGGTTATTTACCATAACATAATATATTATTTCAATTAATTTTTAGATTGTTTTTCATTAGCGTTTAACATATTCTCCTTAAACTAAACACCACTCCCAAAAGTGTATTGACAAACGCTTGATCGGTCACCGCTATTTTACTGGCGCTTTTTTTGATGTCGAAATAAACTGTACACTGCGGTTCCCAACTCACTCACTTAAATAAAATAATAAAACAAAAGTAACTTTATAAAATACTATTTATTTTAAAATCATAGTGCATCTAATGCATATATTATTGAAAGGCTTAAAATACAGTCAATTAGAGAGTAACAATAGATTCTAGGTTAGAGTTGTTTCATTATATTTACATTGAATTGCTTTCCAAGTCACTTGTATCTCCTGGAGACTTAATCCATATTATTAACAATTGTATATCAAAGTAATGCATTTTTTGTACATTAGATAGCATATTTACCTTTTAATCGTTCCTGTGTTCCTTGTCATGTTATTTTGTTATTACTGTATTTCTCCTCTTCTTCTTTGACTGTCTGTTTACATTGTCTTCATAAAATTAGATTTAATGACTGAATTGTCCCTTAATGCTCATGTATATTCTGAACAATTACACACATATTTATATGTAGAAATAATTTACACACTACATTTGATACTTAATAATTTTATAATTTTTTACAGTTATTCCATAATAAAAGTTGAAGTCTCCTTTTTTATCAACCAGGGTTTACCTAGACTGGACCTACAGTTTAACGTGGGCTCCGAACCACAGTCTTCGGCATTTACCCTACCGAGTGGCAAGTGACCGATTAAGAAATCATCCTAGAAGACATCCGGTCTTACCTTACTTACTTAATTGTTTAGCAAATTCAATTGCTATTTTCTGTGCTTCTCAAACATGTAAAATTCTGTATCATTTTCAGGAAGCTTGTGATTTACTAATATGTAATTTAAACCCTATATTTCATACGATATTCACTTAACTGCATAACGTTTTCCTTCTCTATTCTTCTTCATGCTCGAAGGTATAACTACAATTCTCTTATCAAGATATCAAGATACTACCCAATGGCTTTATAAAATGTTAATGCCATTTTTTAGCAGATTTGAAATTGTTGTATGGTTGTTTTGTTTTCCACAGATTTTTAAATAAATAATATCAACTCGATATCGAAATATCGGAATGGTTATGGTTATATAAAAGGATATTTGCAGCATATTTTATTTTACTGGTTTTATTTTTGTGATATTGAGATTATTGGTGGCTTTGATGCAGTAAAAATAAACGTAAAATCCAATGCGTTCATATTCCGCAATAAGATAATTAATTTTTTCATGAATATAAAATCATTTAAATTTTTATTTCTTTTTGTCAGATGCGCATTACATGTCAATAAAGTTTGATGAAATGATTAGCTTACCATAAATGACACGGCTTACGATATATATATATATATATATATATATATATATATATATATATATATATATATAAATAAATAAAGTTTAGTCTGTCCAAATATATATTTTCATGGAATCCTATATAGAGAATTGCAGGCAGAAGAAAATTTCAAATCATGCCTTGGTACCGTTCAGTACTAACAGTATCAGCAACACCTCGGTAATTTTCAAATGATGTTTCCAGCATAAATACCACACCATACAGTTGTTTTAAGTAGATGCAATTATATTTCATGAATTAATTGAGGAATCTGTTTTCCCCAAAACCGACTGTTCTGTTTATTGACATGTCCACTGAGAAGAAGATGGGCGATGAAGCTCATTATCAATTCAGACGAAAAATCTTCAATTTCACCAAACAGTCTTAGGAGTGCATGGCTATACTCAACTCGCCTCCATAAAAAGCTTGGACACAATGGTTAAAGTGAAACTGAAAATGGTAGCGGGACTTTTGCCCTACCTGTTATGTGTTCGAGAATCATTTATTATTAATTATTTATTACAGTTACATGACATTACATTGATTTAATTAATTACTTGATTAAATCATCTTCATTGAGTTTCATAAATTTTATATTAGTTGGAACCCTCAAATTATTCAACCATATTTTTGATAACAGTGATCCAAGTTGTTGATATATGTTCTTAATTGTTAACATTGATTTTAAATTAAAATCTATAACAATTTAATTATATAGGTTATTTCCAACATGTAACTGGAGTTAGAAATTTTATTGCCTATATAAATAAACTTTTAACTAAAGAGTTCAATGGGTACATTCAATGGTACAGAAAGCATCGAAAACATCTCGAGATTATTTTATAAACAAAGACTTTTATGAACATTATATTTCAGTTTAAGTTATATTTACTTTCAAACACAAAACCATAAAATATGTAAGTGATTTAAGATCTGTACTTTGATGTACACTGAACTGATACTGTATTATATATATATATATATATATATATATATATATATATATATATATATATATATATATATATATATATATATATATATATATATATATATATATATGTATATATATATATATATATATATATATATATATATATATATATGTATATATATATATATATATATATATATATATATATATATATATGTATATATATATATATATATATATATATAAAAACGAATGAACGAATCTCAATGTGTATATTTTCGGTATTCAATTATTTACGGAAGTACGAAAGGAAATTTCATGTACTAGAGAAACATGCTACGGTGTATAAACCTAAACGTGTATGGTACAGGTGGTATCATAATTTCCGTAGTAGTACCACAACTTGTGAATAAAAAGGCGAAACGGATGTTTGTAGGAAATCAATTCCTACAAAAAAAATTCAGCGTCAAAAAAAATCGAAAAAGTATTTATAGAAAGTAGATACCAGTTCATATGTCTACTTTCAGTTTCAGAATAAGACTTCAGTTTTCCGCGGTTTTTGTGGTGTCAAAATTTCCATTATTAAGATGCATAGATATCATATAAATCAATTACGCTAACATTCAAATTAAAACAAGAAACTAGTGTTTTTTCACAGATTTAAGTTTAGTGGCGTCATTTGTTTAATATAATATTTTATATACTTATTTTTACTAAATGGTTTCTCTGATGAAATGTTTTTAGTTCTTGGAAAATACATATGTAAGAATTGATAATCTGCTCTGGTAATAGCAATAGTAGTAGTGTAAATTGTTGACTGCAATTGATTTCCTTAACATAATTAGGATATACATTGGGCACAATACACATCACAGAAAATAATGGACGCAATGGATCTGGCGGTGGGACCAACTGTGGCAGTTGCAATTTTTCACTGACAAAACATAACCCAGTAGATTCACCGATGCATCTTAGTGCCTTGCAATATTGACAAATTACCATTTCTATCCGTAATTACCATTTCCCCATTGTTGACCATGACATGCCGCATATTCGATTAATAATTAAATAATAAAAGTGCACTTAGTTTTCGCGTACTAAATTTGTGGAAAATTAATAAAATATGTGAAATTTATTTACAAAATGTACTTTACCATAAATAGTCACTTCATATTTCAACTCTATTCTTGGTAAATGTTTACTCGAGCGTAATTAGAACACAATTTGAAATTAACAAGAACATCATCATCATTATCATCATTATTTGTAATCTATATTTGTGAAGTTATAATGTCACATTGTTGCTCTATCAACTCTGAGTTTTAATTCAGTTTGGCTTTGACACACATCAAAATTATAGTTTAAATAAAATAATGAAACAAAAATGTTATCAAACATATATAGTATATTTTAACATTATAGCACATCTAAGCAGTTTGTAGGTTAGAGTTGTTTTATTATATTTACATTTGAACTATTTTCCACACGATCCATGAGGTTGAGTTCTAGGCGCGTTCTTTTGCGTAGTGGTATCCCCCTGGAGGTCTTATCCACCCATCCCAACTAACAATTATATATCAAAGTAATGTATTTTACTTTCATTAGAGAGCATATTGAACTTTTTAGGTTTAGTTCTTGTTTCCTCCGATGGTGTATTTACTTGTCAAGTCATCTTGATATCACTGTATTTTAACTTCTTCTGCTCCTACCTGTGTACACCATCCTTGATAAAATTATTCACTGAATTCTGCCTAATGCATTTATCATATCTACAAAACTGTTAGTTTCATCCTCTCCTCATAAATTTTAACCAAATGGTCATGTTTAATTCTGAGCAAATACAATCATGTTTATGCACACAAATCTTTCACGACCTACAATTCCAATTTCTACAGTTATTGTCTGTTAATTATGTGCATACCTTTAGTTGCTTCCACTCTCATCACTCTGTCTCAGGAATTTCCAGCATTTCACAACACTATCACATATCCTGAAATTTTCCTTTAGTCTCTGCCACTTTGCGAGTCACTGGCCCACTAAACACAATCACTAAATTATTAGTTTCCAATCTGTCTAAAACAAGGTCACGATTCCACCATTTATCAATTTCTTCCTCTACATGTCTTATCGAGTTCATCGAATCCTTCATCATAAACTGTTATGATCGACAATACTTTCTTCCATATATCCAAACAGTTCTTGAGGGAATATCCTTCTAGACCAGCATGTCTATTATATTGATTCTTTACTACCCCCCATATCAACTCGATTGGATTGAATACACAGTAATAGAGAGGATGTCATAATACTATGTGACCATATTGTTCAAAATTCTGATCTACTGTTTATCTTTTTTCCACCTTATTTCTAAAAAAAGTAAATTTCAAAAAAAGCAATGAAATATTTCATTCATATTTACCTAGTAACAATTTGAAATAATTCAGTTTTTAGCATAGTCTCTTCAAAACTTAATTCATGTTATGAAAGCCATTCCTTCATAACAGCCTTTGTTAAAGCTATTGTTGGCATTTTCTCCACACCAGTGTGCTATGATATCGTTCATTGTCCATAATAATAACTGATGGCTCCCCTATTTTTTTTAAATTGATTTTCAAACCACAACTAAAGCATGTTATGGTTCATTTCTCCATGGTAGTCTTCCTTGGTGGGAAACACTCATTCTGCGCCAGGAATAAAACCATTCTAATTACCTGCATCAAGAACAATATTGTATCTTCTACGTTCTTCCATCAATGTTTGTAGTCTTTACACTGTTTTGTTATTATCTTGCCAAGAATACCCCAATGAACCATTTTGTTTTGAGATATCCAGTTTCATCAATTCATTTCTTCCTTGATTTTGTTGTACGCCATTAAAAATTGAATTTATTTTAAGGCAATGTCTCGAAGTTCCATTAGACCTCTTCGAGAGTTATCTTTACACCATTTAAATCATACGTTCCGTAATAGTGTATAAAGAGATGTTTACATCCGTCAAAAAGCTGCATGTCCCTAACTCCTTTAAGGTAAACTTTCCAGACTCCAATCCAATCCAGACAACCCAATCCAATCCAATCCAATCCAATTAATAATTACTAAAAATTTTCGCTGAAATAATTTTATTAAATCATGTTTATGTCGATAAAATAGTTTGTATACTCACTGTTCTTATACATTTCGTATATTTGATCTCGTATAAAGTCAATATCAAGATGGTCTAAATTCATCATCCACTTCGCATGTAGACTATGGATCTCTGATTGAATCTAACATATTATTCTCCATTTTGTAAGCGATGTTAGTCACAGTACCCATACAAATATTCAGAGCAGCAGCAACACGCTAAAGACATTTTCTATAAAATTGCAGTAACTTGTAATATATATTATCATCGACTTTTACCTCTCTAATGGAATTTACTGACTGTCTATTGTTTTCAGCATTTTCAAACAAAGTAATGTGACATATAACACAGCGATCTAAAATTTATCAAACTAATCAAAGGGCTAAAATAATGGACTACTTTGACAGGATAGTTCCCATTCACGTTTAAACTTATCAGACATCATTATGTGCCTTTTTAACTAGAACCAAATGAGAAGGAAAATATTGTCTGATTCCAAAACAAATTTACAAATTGCGACATGCAATACCTTAAACAACTTGATGACGTATGTAAAAAAAATCTTTGAATAAACTTTATATCATAATTATTGACTTGATTTTGACGCTATCGTATTGATCGTATGATGTAAATCTCTCGAAAAATACGTCCATTTGTATGAAATATAAATAGTAGTTTAGAATTAAGCTATCAGTGCCAATAAATTATATTCAATGTTTAATACATTACATATTTTAATCGCGATTTGTTAATAGCGGCCGTTGGTGTCAATAAGTTGGTATAAGTAACTTATCTTAATGTTAATAACATATATTAACATATATTTATGCCAATAATATCCATAAATATTTGGTAACCAACATACACGTGGATGATTTGTGACAGTGAAGCTATTGATGACAATAAGAGTAACATTTATATTATACATATATATTATATATTTAATTTAATTATTATGCTAAAGATTCCTATTTATATCTCAAATATCGTTTATGCCGTTGTTTTATAATTTTGTGGATCATAATTTATGATATTATTTCATATTTCAGATTCGTCAATAGTGGAACTAAAGGTTCGATGTTTTATTTTAATATTTCATCTCCCACACGAACCTAACAAACATTTCATAAACAAGTTAAATTTAATTTAGACATTTTGAAAAGTTAACAAGATGAGTGCAAAATGGAAGCCGCGTTCGCAAACAGTGGAACAAAGGCATATTCGTGTACAACTTTAAAAGGATTGAAAATATATTTTACGGCTCTTCAGTTCTGAAGTCTGTCTGTGTTTGTAATTATCGTGAAGTTATATCATTTCTGTAAGCTTTTAGATAAAGTGAATGAAAAATCGTGAAAAATATCCTGTATTACAAAAAACAGATTAAATAAAAAAAAGAATAAAGAAAAAATTCATTATCATTAATTTTTTTAAATTAAGATATTATTACTAGTTGTTGCCGCTTATTGAGAACTTGGCCCTTACATAGCCTCTGATAAAATAAAGGTTAGTAGCACTTTTCAAATTCATCATTTTCACATTGACTACACAACTACACGGTATTACACAGTTTGGTTGAGTCTGCATCCTAGTTCACTATTATCCACTTCGGTGTTAATACAGGAAGGGATTCTCTCTTCATGTCTTGGTGCGAATATCTTAATTTCCTTTAGGGCGGTTGGTAGATTTCTGTATAAGTAATTATTCCGACAGTGTCGGGATATATCCACAACGCTTCTCAGGACTTTATTCTAAAATACTTGTATCATGCTGATATTGTTTCTCACAGAACAGGTTTCCATAGGTTCATATAGGTTTTACTATTTGCTTATGCCGCAGCTACTTATTACGTACGGATAAATTAGATTCTCTTTCCAATAACTAATAATGTTAATATAAATTTTTTCTTTTTCTTTTTCTTTTTTATTTTATTTTTTGAAATATTCTTATTCATATTTATTGCTATATGAACACTTGGGTTGTAGATTAATTCAATATGTTCTGATTTACTCTTGTTGCCTATTATTCTCCACATCTGGGTCAAATTATTTATGTTTTATAATAAAATAATAACTTGCGTGCTGCGGTCTTCAATAGCAAGCACCGCAGTCAATGTAGTATGTATGTATAATCTTTATTTTTACAAATGTAGTAATAATATTTTTTTATTTGTGGTATGTCACATATATAGAGTAGGTAAAGACCAAGATCCAATCCAAACAAAAGAGCTATATTGCATAAGCTGCATCTACTTTTGTTTCTTTCATTATTGAGAAAGTTTTTTCTTGTTTTATTCTAAACATCCAGATTGATATGTAAGCATATTAAAGTTTATTGTATTGCTTCGGTAACATTTTATAAAGTTTATACACGTGTTCCTTATGCCAGATTTTATCAAGGGCACTACTAACACTACGCCAAGTGTGTGGCTGAGAAAACTCTTTTAATGTGCCTGGTTTATTGTTAAATTTTCGTTCATAAAACCAAACTCATATGCACCAATTAAATTGCTTCCATTCATGATTGGTGTTAAACATTTTAACAAAATTTAAAACTGGTAACAATGAAATTAAGATTTTGAGTGTAAGACTTTAGTTTATTTGGTGGTTTTTCGCGTCTTATTTCTTGGTAAATTTTTCAGCACCTTTAGTTAGTAAGTCGCAGCCCAGTGTATCCTCGCTGGATGGTGATTGGTAATTCTTGGATAGATGATTCTAGATGATGATTCTTGTTTCATCGGAAAATTTTCACTGTTAAGCGCGCAAATTCCCCCTAGGTTGTTTTATACCAACATTGCAAACATGTGCAAATTTCATGGCTTTAGGTTTCTAGTAGGGTTCCAGAGTGAATCATCTATTTCTTTATTATCCGTTAGGTCTAGCATATATTTATTTATGGTTTCGATTTTTGATGTTTTTCTTTTCAATACTTCTAGCATCGAGCTAATTTATTATTTTAAGCTATTTTGTGTTTAATTGTGTCTAATATCTGTTTCTTATCTATAACTCGAAAATAGTAGCTTTGTTATTTTGTATGTCTTCCTGAAAACCATTTCAAATATGGAATTCGTAAATTAAAGAATCGCTGGAGTCAGTATATTGATATTCAGGGAATTATTATTATTGAATTATATTAAAAAGTAATACCATTGTTATAAATATAAATTCGTATTTTTGCATTTTCTTTTAATAAAACTTATTTCGCGATTTTCTTTCTTCTATTTCCTTTTGCGAATTTATTAATCATCTTAGTGTTAAACATAAGGTGTTGTGTTGAATTATGGTCATCTTGATCAGCGAGCTGAATAAACAACTAACAGTCATATTCATTATAATAATACGTGTAGTTAGTACGAATTTTATAATCTTTGGTAACACTGACAATATATATTTTATATCGTATGAAAATATATTTTTAGTGTTGGGTTCCGCATTTATCTAAAACTTAAAATTTATTTTGAATTATATACCTCGACCACTGTGTGCAATTACAAACATCCATATCCACAGGAATAGAACATCTGATAATCTAACGAGTGTTTTATGAATTCTTAAAAAAATTATTGTCCATCAAGATTGCATTGGAAATAAATGAGAATTTAGTTACTATTCCCTATTATTCACGTACAACCAAATTAATACGTTACATTATGGAATGTCCTTTATCTAGTCCATTACCGGTTTATCATTCAAATACATCCATTTCCGAACAGTCGCATCGATACATTAGATCCCTTCCATATACCAGACGAACGATCTATTTGTTGTAGTAAAAGCTCAGTTTTCCGATAATGCAATATTAAAGGAAATCGATAATAATATATATCCGATTGCAAAGTTTTGATCGGAAATTCGGATCATAAACGTCAACGACACATTACGTGATTAATGACCCACAAAATGACATTGATACGCATCATGTTGTCTTTTAGAATTACCGATAATCAAGAGATGGTGTTAATTGAGTATCTATATGCATATATGTTATACGAAGATGAATTATTAAGGAATTTTGGACTACATCTGATTGATTTAATTGATATTACACGAATAATAATTAACTCCTATTTGAGTAATTAAATAATTTTCAATAATAATGCGGATAACAAGTGTCAATTTGCACGTTAATATATTTCCTTCTAGAGCGAAGCTTTTAGAATATTATACTATGTCTGGAATTAAAAACTAGAAAAACATACTCTTAAAATAAATTAGTTGATAACTAAAAAAACTTTAGCTTCTGTTCAGTATTCATAATAAAGGAAATGTCTCCTTTTTCCTAGACTTATATTTGAATTGACATAAAACGTTAGAAAATTGTTACAAATGTATTATTATTAGGTAATACTTTAAACTGTGTATAGAACATTAATCAGGTTCATCACCAATGGCGGTTGATTATCTTGGGGCATAGTAATTTTAATATAAGTTAAAAAAATTCGACCAAAAATAAATATTTAATCAATACATTACTTCTTTCTTCATTATCAAGATATGTTATAAAAATTCAATGTCTAATCAAAATGTCTAATACTCAAAATGGCATGTGACTACAGGTGTTTTTGAATGGGGAATATTTAATCGGGTAACAATAATAATCTTTGTGTACATTGCTGCTCAATGTTTCTCCAGCATATTTAAATCAATTATTTCCTAACGTTGACCGTGATATTTCAAATATTATCACGAAATCACGCAGAATATAATTGGTTTGAGCAATTTGATAATAAATTAACTGTAAATTCTAAGTTATCTGCGTTCTTTGAGAGTTTCAACTATGACAAAAAATTGCATGAATAGTGTGTAAGAAAATATAACACATAAGTAGGATTTATTTACTGATAAGTAATATTAGATGATCATTTGGAGAGATGAGGCAAATTAATATTGTCAAGTAATATTAGTATTGTATGAAAACAAATGAACTTCAACGATATAAAAAAATAGTCCAATGACAAATTCGTCTGAAAATATTCAGTAGGCGATAAACTTCTTCTAGTCTACTATTGATATAAATATTGATCCATTAACGGCAACTTATCTTTTAATTGATTAGACTACCATTCTAAAAATTCTTTGTTTAAATGAGAAACGGAAAATTTTGCTGTGCTTACGACAGGGCACATTAATTGGAATCAATTCAAATAAGAACTATAGTCGGACCACTAACAACTAAAAGAGGACATAGTCTTGAATATACAAGTTCGTTTCAAGCAGTGATTAATTAGTGGCGAATGTAAAAAAGTAATGTATAGTGGATTGTTTCAAGAAGCTTAGTTCTCTAAGGAGTACTTGCATTTAGTTTGGAAATTTCAACATGATAATGGACCCAATTATGTAGGAAAAGTAATAAAATAGTTTGTTACACAAGAGCGAATTTTTTAATAACATAACATAGTACAGAATTAATTCCACTTAAAATTTTCTATGGGATCATTAGAAAGGCATCACAAATCAATTAGACTATAGATAGACAATATAGAAGCAAAATTAAAAAAATATTGCTACATTTCCTCAATTCGATTGGGAATTTATCAGGAAATTATAAAAATAAAGGATTTGTAACCAAATTATTAGTACTCTTTATATACCTGTTAAATATAGGCAATATTAATAATAGAAATTGTATAACATGTTTTGGTCAATTGTGTACATTAATATGTATGTTACCACGGGTTATTACTAACAGGATATCCTTTCATATACCACCAGTGCACCCTCAATCTAGAAAACATAAAATCGGTGGTCCTCCTGCAAAACACGAAAATCTCATATTTCCGGCACTATATGGGAAATAAAGATATTCCATAAAAAAAAGAACGACTCACCTCGCCTCAAAAAAGTGCAACAGACCCTGTCTCCCACTCGTACGGCAAAACTTATTAAATCAGGGGTCATAAGGGGAGCAGTACATCGTAACATAATTTAATTCACCTTCGCAATAGCTTTAAATTTTTATATTATGTTTCATACATATTGTTATAAACATTCTGTAAATATGTGTTTACAATATAAAAAATACGAAAATAACAACATAATTTTCTAACATGATTTTGGATGATATACACAAAATTTAATTACGAATAGTACAAATTTAATTAGTTGATCGGCACCGACTTCAAAGTGATTAGTTGGAGACTTGAGCAGACGATGGTGGCACGTCTAAACCAAAGGATAGTCGAGTACTGAATGAATCGAAATACCCTTCAATAACATCCCAGATAAACTTCTCGGGGTTGCCAGCTATTCGTTATCGGGTTCTAGTTGGCGCTGCTAGCACCCCGCCCGTGACCAACATCTGGGATTATATTTCCGGGTATTTTGTAGACCGTTATTCCACGATGTAAAATTCGACATGCGTCAAGGTCTCTACAAGGGTAAACAATGACAAACTTAAGTATATAATCTCATGAGTAGTTATCTAGGCATTGAAGGGTTTGCTCTTTACATTTTCTCTTTAGAAGACCATAGGCCCAAATGTGGTAGACGACTGCTTAACAAAAATTCAATTAATAGTTACAACTTATATAGTGTAAAAAGCAAGCACAATTTTTTTCTAAATGGATGCTTCAATACTTGAAATTATATTATGTGTCTATATTCAAATAAAGGTACATGATTCTTCAGCTTTAGGCAAGCATGAGCCAGACCATACAATACCAAAAAGAAAACAAGTAAGTGTGTTTTATATGTAATATCTTATTATTATTTTGCTATTTTTTATAGTACTTATTTTAGAAAATCTAGAGGTCCGATACTATCTACGGTTAATGTTACTCGACAACTTATGTGTACTCCAGAAGCCCGGCATTTATAGAAACAAGTACTTCCTAGTTCAAAAAAATTTAATAGAATAAATAGACAAAAAGAGTTGAGGAAGTATGCTCACCAGTATGAAAAATATTGTCTCACGGTACGAGGAATTTGTTTTAATTTATATGTTTTTGAAGACATCTCTAGAATTTTTTTACGTATTGACAAATATATGTGCTAAAGCAAATTTAAAGAAAATTCTGGATAATATGTTATTCCAGCAAATATCACTATTTTTAAGAACTATTACTTAATGAGGGAAATATAATTAGAAAAGTAATAATTAGGTGTTGCATAATCTGGTGGATGAAAAAATTAAATAGAATTGCAAAGGGAAAAAATTAAAAATTTTGCATGGCTACATATCATATGGATAGCGTCCAATTAAATGCCAATAAAAATATATAAAAATGAAAAGGAGGTTTCGTAAACAAAATTACAGCACGTAATTACTATCTTTAATACATTTAAATATTATATTTTAAAGTATATTTTTTAGAAATTATTTTTTTAATTTTTAGTTTTTATTTTATAATACAGTTTGAAAATAAGTTATCAGTTGTGATATTAGATTTTTTTAGGTATTTAGAAAATAACTTGAACAAATGTTAATTTGTTTTTAAATAAAATATATTATTTATATTCAATTTTTTAATTTCCACCTGTATGTTAACAAATTTTAACATTACTTTTTAACCCCCCCCCCCCCCGTGTTAATTGAACACGCTTAAAAGTATTCAACTACTGTTTTCTACTTTGTCTTATCTCCCACGTGGGAACCAACAACTCACCAACAAATGTGTAACTAATATTCTAAGAAGCTATTGCTATAAGCTATATTCTAAGCTTCTATAATTGTTAATATTATCTACAACGTTAATTTTAAATCTTGATGAAGAAATTAACGTATTTTTTACCTTCAATATTCGGTTAGTGCTATTCGGTTAATACCACCAAAATTTACAGAAAAATCTTAATCACCTTAATAATTACCTCTAGTACAATATTTCCAGAACCATATCAATTACTATCAGTCCTTAAGCAAGAACTAATTTTCCTAGCTGTCTCCAGTTAAGCAGACATCAAATTAAATCAAAACCTTCGAAATGCTAAATATCTTGTAAAGAAAGAGGACAGATGATTCTTGTCATTCTCAAATTTTCTTAATCTATGTTGGGATGAACTTTTTGCATATTTCGGGTTTTTATCTCACAGCTGTATATATCTACCAATAAAGGGATTTCATAACCATGTTAACATAACTCTTATACTCTAATTGTTCCAGGGATACAATAATAACCGAAAATAAGACAAAATATTAAATGATACTGCTCAAAATTAAGCAATTCCGCTTGATAATGTTTTAAGACATTCACTTTCCGTTCTAATATCGCTTCAAATATAGAATTTAGGGTTTTGTCTTCCGTTTCAAAATTTTGCCCTGCCGGAATTTTGAACTACAACGTTGTCAGAGTTTGATTGTAAAAATTACGCCACCGTATTTGATTTACTCACAACCGAAACGACGAATAATCTACCTTGGAACTTGGAGCTGGTAGCGCTTAGGCAAGAGTTTTGTAACACCGATCTGACTGTTATTCCTGGTTATTTGGGTGTATTTCGTTTTATTAAAATTTATTGATTGGTAGCGCATATGACACAAACATTTTAGTCCTAAAAATGTTTCCTTCAAAATTTTCATTAAGTCGATTAATATATAGAAGATACACTATAAAAAGGCATTTGCTATGCAAGAAAAAGTAATAATAGGCCGGAATAGGGAATACATATTGGTTTGTTCCGAACTATCACTACCCTTTCCCAACTCTTTGTAAGAGAAAATAAGACATAGTCAACTCCAAATCGTCTTACGTAATAGATGAATGGCCCCAGACCTCCACATAGCAAATAATTTCCATGTCGATATTTCGATGTCCTATACTTTAAAACAAACAAAAAAAATATCATTTAGATTTTAGCTTATATTTTTATTCGACTCTATAATGTGCGTGTGTGACATTTATGTCAGGTATTTTCATAATCTTCGGATAGTTTATCTATTAGTAAATTTCATCAAAGCAGTTTAATTTTTGAAAGTACACGATAATGGCACATGTTTCCGATGTCGATATCCTGGATATCAATATTCGAAAATTAAACCTATTACGAAAACATCATTGAGGTCGGGACTTTGGGAGTAGAATTATATTAAATTTTATATTATAGAGATATCACTCAAACTTTTAATTAGCTTTCGAGCTCAATGTTCTGTTTTCCTTGATGAAAGTAATTAACATCTTTTAACGGAGGATAATATGAAAGTCAGTAATTAATAAGCTATTGTATTATTCAATGTAAAAAAAAACATTTTGTAAATATTTTTAATTAAATAATAATTTGTTATTTAAATATCATATTTAAATACGTCTTAAATCAAAATGAGTCTGAATAAAATATTAATATAAATGAAAAATATATACGACTGCGATGACTTAATAATATCTTTGTTTTAAATGTATTTATTATAAATAAATATAAACTAATATCCCAAGTAAACCAATATTATAATTTAATTCCCATATATTTTTGATAGTGATGAAAAATATTTTTAGCAAAAAAATTGAAAATTAAAAAATAAATAAAATAACTTAATTATTATTTTTAAATTTTATAAATATATAAGATTATAATATATATATATATATATATATATATATATATATATATATATATATATATATATAATATACATAACAGATAAAATTATAACATATATAAGATTTTTTAAAATATATTTTAAAGTCTCCTTTTACCAACTAGGGGTTTATCTGGACTGGACCTACAGTTTAACGTGGGCTCCGAACCACGGTCTTCAGCATTAAGCTTACTAACTGGCGAGTGACCAATCTTAGGAATCATCCCAGAAGACATCCGGTCTTACCCAGCCTGGTTACTTCCGGCGTGACTGGAATCATTTTCCTTGTCGGAGTTTACACTCTTGCCTAGAACAATAACAAACATAAATTTACGACCATGCCCCAGCAGGATTCGAACCTGCGGCTATCGCAACAGTAGGAGGACCGTCCTATCGCCTTTACCACTGCGCCATCAAGCCGGCTAAACTTAGATTTTTAACACAAAAAACATTTTTATATAAAATATGTACATAATAACTGTTGTAATAGCTATATAAAAATAAACAAAAACCTTATTTAACCTATCTACTACACATATTTTTTATTCTAATATATACACACAATTTAGCTTAATACCTACCTAAACCTATTTATCTATTTAACCACTACGAACTGGCTACTTTGAAGTCGGTGCTGAACCCAAACAGTTTAGATTTGTTTTGTTAGTAATTTAATTTTGCTTATATGTTACAAAATCATATTATTATTTTTATATTGTTTGGGCTCGACAGCGATTTCAAGGTGATCAGTTGGCAGTAGTTAAAATAATATTGTAAATAGATAAATAGGTTTAGGCAAGTTTTAAGCTAAATTGTGTGTATATAGTAAGATATAAATTATGTATAGTAGAAAGGTTAAATAAGGATTTTGTTTATTTTTATATAGTTATTACAACGATTATTATGTACATATTTTTTATTATTAGAATGTTTTTTATGTTAAAAATATAAGTTTGATTGTTTTTTAATTTTCAGTGAGCTCCTTATTTATGTTTTGAAATCGGTTAAATTTTTTTGTTAAGAATATTTTATTTTTCTCTTTTTAGTGATAGATATTTATTCAATATATTACGCAGTTATTTTGTTTAATATTTGACAAATTATTTAACTAATCAACTGCAAAAAATTATTGTCTTCACCGGGAATCGAACCCACAACCTCCGTTTGGGAGCTAAACGCTTTAACCATTATACTATAGAAGCAGTTGTCTACAGTATTTCTACGAAGCCTTATGTGTGCTTAAAAAGCGAATTGAATGACTTTTGCACTGAACGACTTCCGATCTTCCATCTCATCAGCTTAGCAATAATATTAGACCCAATATCTGATTATTTTAGATAAAAAATATATGAAAACTTTGTACCTGCCTTTGAAATATGAGAGTTTCTCTCGATTTCCCCCCTCTCTCCGAAGAGATCATGATTTGGTTTCAATGGAGCCACCTCGGAAGTTCGCTCTTTCTAATAAAAAAATTATTTAGAAAATCGGCCCACAATTGACAGAGAAATCGGCGAACATACAAAAAAAAATATATTCAGCCGAACATAAAACCTCCTTTTTCGAAGTCGGTTAAAAATATCAGTTATTATACATCTATATTATCTGCTTCATTAAAATAATCATAAGCAACTGAAGGAAAAATGAATTGCGTGGTGGGCCGCTCATTTCTGGTACATGCATTTCCGCCAGTTTTATGCATAGAGACAGGAAAGAAAAAACAAACACGTCCACCCTCTTCGCTAAAAACAGCACATTCAAATCTGCCGTTTTATTCAAAGCAGGTGTGGTAGATGGCGGGGCGAAATTTCATATGAGATTTTATGTACGGTGCATCCGTTCCTCAACCTTATTCAGAAAACAGGTCCTTTGAAGATGTTTCGCGACGAAGGGAAAGACGCCTGAGAATAATTTTTGCCTATAAGAATATTTAAGCGAGGGGTATGTTTTGAGTTTTTATTGAAAATTAGATTTATTACAGAGCAATATTTCTAACACATGTAACATAAAATCCTACATATATAACATACACCCTACTATAGTGATGGCAAATCAATGGCACGTGTATCTTTGATAGCAAGCTATAAAATAATTTAAGCATGACTTAAATACAGTATTGTGCCTACTTTCCTAATAGCAACATATCTTTATCTATATTTGAAGTTGACTGCTATTTGAGCATGTATATCTAAAATTATCAGAAGCTATCAGAAAAAAATCGGGTATTTTATATTTCCAAAACTTAACCCTTCTACAATATTTCCTTAAGAGGATATTTCAAAGTTTAAATTATTTTCGGAGATATAACTGTTTTTTGACGCGACATATAAACCGCAGTATGTAAAAACGAAATTTTAAGCACATTATTCTCGAAATTCGAGACGGCTACCTAAGTTCCAGCGAACTAATGTACTCGAAATGTGGTGCGAGCTTCGCCTAAATATTCTTCTATAGCACTAAACTAAAACTATAAAAAAATTGATCTTCATTATTTAAAAAAAAAACGAAAATACCAAATAAAGGGTAAAAAATGATTGTTTTTTGAACAGCTCAAACTTTGCGAACAAAAATTGTTTGGCTTTTCTTATTTTGATACGACGAGGAATCGGTTTCTTCTTCTTCTTTCTTTCGATTCTTTCTAAATCGTCAAAATTTATTTCTTAGATATGAGGCAATAAAAAAAATATGGATATAACATTTTATAGGAAGAAAGAAATAATTCGAATTAAGTGAAATCGAAATCATAAATATGTAATAAATTAAATTAATTAATAATTTCTAAGTTTGGACACTTGAGCGGATATTAAATAGCTATATAAAGTTATAGAAGCCTCGAATTCAAATCAGGAAAGTTTAGCTGTCTAGGAGCTGAAGGATCTAGCTCCTAATACATTGGTTGATTTAATTTTTGCTAGTTTTGGTTAAATGAAAGTATAAGAATAAATATAGCGAGCATTTTTTGACTATTCTCTAAGTCTGAAAACTTCAGGAAAATCCTCAGCTTCCCAATTCCCTTCAATCATAAGCAACACTCAAACCTTCAAGGTTCAAATATTGTCTAAGGACGTATCGCTTGCTGCCTTTCATCAGAATATGTTTATTAGTCAATAAACAGTGACACACCGAGTAGATAGGTAGATAGGTCATCATTCAGATTCATCCAACAGATCCCATCCCAGCTAGTCCATTTGTTTATATAAGTTATATGAGTTGTCCAACAATGAGCATTTCCAGAAATGAACATTATTAAATGATTACTAGAAAGATAAATTGTTAGATGACTTTAAGCCAGAATACATACTGCTAAAGATGGCAAGGAACAACTTAATATAATATTACTTAACATGTAATTTGTAACAGTAGAAGCCACATTAGTTTTCTTTGATTCAAGCAAAAACAAATACATAAATCAATAATTTTGTGTTAATAATGTTATGACATATACTGTAACACATTGATACTGCAAATAAATAGTTTTAATGATAGTGATAACAATGAATAATAAATATATTTATTTTAGGTAAACTCTTGAATATATTAAGAAGAGAGTCAGTTGAATGAGTACGTATAATAGGCTTAAAAAACCTATATTTAAAATATTTCTTGTCAACAATGGTTTTCATCTAGTGTATACTAAATTCAGTAATGATAGCATTTCAGCTTTACATCAGAAAAACATATTTTATCACGATTTGTGAGAACTTCTGTATTTACGATTCACGGTTCATGCCCTAATAGTCGACTTATTTAATTTTAATTATAATCAGTTCAACTTATGAAGACTATTAAATTTGAACTATATCATATTTAGTATTAATGAATTAATAGCTCAAATTTGCTTTTAGACCCGTTTAATATATTACATTTTAGACTTGTTTAATATGAAGCATTCTTCACTTTTTAACAATATGAATTCCTTAAATTGAACTCAGAATATCCTACAGAATAAGTTTTCTCTAATAAAAGTATCAATAATAAATGTTACCCTACCCGCCGTATACTCTACATTTCCTCTGATTACTACTTGCTTCCACATATGAGTTATAACCTATCTGAGCAGCGCCTCACTTATGAAGATAACAAAAAATGGGTAGATTCGTGGATAGCTTCAAAATATCGTTCATCGTTCTTTCGAGATTGAATCCATAAATTGCCTGAAAGATGAAAAGAAAAAGCGGCTATCGATGAACAATAATTTAAAATACATTGTACCGATTTTTAGCAATAATGTTTTACAAAATCTTTTAAAACCTGTTTAAAAAAATTGTTTTTTCAGTAATCTAACAAGACTAATTTAATCTAATATATTCGGCATTGTCGGTCATATCATAGAGTTCTTAGCTGAAATTACTTTAAAAACATTCTTGAAAATGAATTCAATATTAAAAAAGCTAAAATATTGTTACAAAATTAATTAAATAAATGTTTCTGCTGAGTTGTTATTTTGTATAGATTCATATATTTTTATTGACTCAGCTTTTATGTTCTGAATAGCAACTAATCAAGTCTTAATATAAACTACTCCAAGTTACTTATAAATAGAGCGGAATTACTGATAAAACCCAGACAAAATATCTTTTCATCTCTCGTCTGGAAATGTCTATCCAGAGCATTACGTTTTTAATATCAAATCAGAAAGAAAATCGAGCGGCCCGCTATTCAGAATGCCGGAATAAATGGAACTAGTCATTCCCGTCTTTTGTATTTTATAACCATTTTCCATTACGCCCCTCTCAAGAAAATATAATCCCGTGAGATTGTTGCGATACGAATGATGTGTTTTCCCTTTAATTGAAGTGAAAATTGCAACGGTCTGTCCAGGTTAATCTGTCATAATAAATTTGAGTTTCCACAAATCACGCTTAAATAGTTTAGCGTATTCATTTTCCATTTTAAAATTCATGGAAAATAAAAATCATATTAATGATTTAGCATACATTTTTATACTATTACATTTTACCTATTATACAAAGCTCGAAAGAAAACACTGTAAATTATTTATGTTCTAAGCAAACAGTGTGTAAGTAAGTTAGTAAATTTGAAGTGTTTAAAACAACAAAAGAATATATTTTACTCTATAAAACTATTTTATTTAAAGGAAAC
Source organism: Rhynchophorus ferrugineus (assembly GCF_030347505.1). Classification (NCBI taxonomy): domain Eukaryota; kingdom Metazoa; phylum Arthropoda; class Insecta; order Coleoptera; family Curculionidae; genus Rhynchophorus; species Rhynchophorus ferrugineus. The sequence goes on from NW_027472580.1 coordinate 54,111,767, forward strand.
AAGTGGTGACAAGTGGTTCGACGACGATACAAGATGATACTGAAGGTTTAAATTCATTCTAATATAAACCATACCTCTATGTTCGCACGTTTCACTTATTATACCATTAATAGTCCTAATATAAATACATCATCTCGTTTCTTTGAATACCTAAGGCCGTATCAGTCGCGCAATATCAACACCCCTCTCGTAAACAAAAGGGATATACGTAGTCGTTGTCGCGTCTGTATACCTAACAAATCTGTGTGATTTGTGAGTCTGGTGACTCAAATAAAACTGTTTTTAATTTTCCATAGAGAAACTGAGCTAAAACAATTTCCCCTTGATGGTCTTATACCTTGAACTGCAGGCTTTTGTTCCAATTCCAGTAGTATATGTTCACCGAAACATCAGATCACCAAAGGTGACACTACTACTATGTTTCTTACGGGAATCAACGGCTTAGGGTTTTTTTCAAACCTTAGATGTTTCCTAATTGGGATAGTATATAGTTAAAAATCTTTGAGCATCTTCTATCGACTCCTTGTGATTTTACAGTTTTAGCTGCGATAGTTTTGCCCGAACTACACTTAATTACACCAAGGAATGCTTCGAGTAACTGCAGAACGATTACCAATCGAACGTCTCAATCGAGAACTGCGTTTTGATCTCCCTGAATGCCTATCGACTGTGCATGGAGAGCATGTGGTGACCATGTCGTTCGGCCAAGAAGAAAGGAAATATTATTAAACTGAGTATACGACGGGAACACGACATCTTCTATTTGCACAAATTTCTATTTTACTACCTTTCATCGGTTAGCTAATGTAGCATCAAATGAATAGCAACCTCAATACTAACATTTGACAGAGTATTTTTATTACATCTTACTTAGATATGCTTAGTACAATCTTTATTTACGATTTAATTTATTACTTTTGTTCTGTTGTACATTTACAGACTATACAAGTTCGTGTGGTATAAAATAGTCCGCTCAAATCCCCTGATTTCCTGTGTGTTGTTGTATAAATTTCACGTTGCTGTGATTTAGAAACCCTTTTTACTTACTTAGCAATAAGCATTGGTTATTATTTTGGCAGCGTTGGATTACTACTGGGTTTTATGTTTTAGTGTAACCCCATATTTGTACCTGAGTCCAAATAGATTTTAAAATGGACTATTAAATCATCAAATTTGATTTCAGGCCAAATTGAGTGTATATTCCGGCTAATACAGTACTAATATCTTTGATCATGAGTCTGATCTGTCATGATCTGACATTTCAAGCACCGAATCGGTCTTTTTCAAGGCTAAATATTGTTGTGTTAATAACTATGAAATCATGTTTGACCTTACAAAATATATGAGAGACACAATTATGGAAAAGTAGACATAAATTTAAACATACGATACTAAAATACACTGATAATAAATAATATTAATTGAATACTAATAATTACGAATATTAATTGAAGTCCCGTAATAACATTAGTACAAATTGATTACGTTTTCAAAAACTCCTTTGCGATATATTCAGAAGAATGATAATACCATTTTAGAAATATTATTTTAATTTTTACTGTTACTGAATAATACCTAAAAATAAAAACGATGCATAAAAAAGATAAACCTCATCAGATATATCTCACAAAATATCTAAAAAGAAACATCCACAACAAATCCAACAGAAAGCATAACAAAGCTTAGTAGTCCATTGAGATGAAATGCTAATGAATACTACAAAAAAAGTTAGGTTTTGTATTACAAAGGGTCGATAATTACCAAAATTGTTATATTAAAATAATAGCATTCCAAATTCGTAAAGATTTTTCGTCAAAATTAACCTCCGTTATTATAAAGCAAATATAAATAAGTGATTAATTCTATTACAGAGCAACCGCGGAAAATTTGTCTTTTGATATTGAATTTGATCTGAAATCCATTTTTCCTCTTAATCAGATTAAATCATAAAAGGCTTGGTCGGCCCACTACTTTGACGGAACTAAATTAAAAATGATTTAGGACAAAAAATATTCGAGACCGCTGCATTTAAGTAGAGAGAAAAAATTAAAACTTTAAATAAAGTTTTTAATACAGTAAATGGTTTTTAAAATATTCCGTTGGCGACTCAACGAAAATTCATTAAGTAATGATGTTCAACTTTATTTATATAAGTGTAGATTCAAAAAAATTCTTACGAGAAGAATCAAAAGAATTCAAGAAAACTTAATTGGTATATAAATGTTGGCAGTTTGACAACGACAGTATGGCAATGTCTAGCGTTGGGAACTATCAACTGAAAACAGTCGAAAAAGTCGATAGACGCAAAACAGTCGATAGTCAAAAAACTGGCGACTGAAAATAGTAATTAATATTTTCTGTCAAATTCACGGTTCTATGTTTTTGCTTAATTCTTGATATCATACGAAGATGTATGAACACTTTCCTGTATAAATTGTGAGAGAGAAAAGTACAGCGATAATTGCTTGGAGCAGTTAATATTATATGTGCTTATATTTTCCAACGATAATATAAGTGAGGCGGAAATATACATATTGCTTCACGTACTAACTTTAAAAAGAAAAAGAAAAAAAACTGAATAATATTGACATGCAATTAATAATTTAATTTTAAACGAAGTAGCCCTATTACATTAACAATCTTGAAAAAAATCATTCTAAAATGTTGCTATATTAATATACAATATATTGTTATTTACTACAACTACCAAAAAAATCATAAAACTATATATACTACAACTAAAACTATCTAAGCATAAATTGGATATATTTTTGTCAAGGTCGCGACTAGGACGACAGAGGCAGAACGTTAAAAATCAGTCGAATGAAACTAGTAGAACCAAAAATTGTAACTAAAAGTACGACTGAAACAGTCGATAGTAAATAGTAACCAAATCAGTCGGACCGAAAATAGCGACTGAAAACAGTCACTGGTAAAAAGTATTAAAATCAGTCGAACCAAAAATAGCGACTGAAACAGTCGATAGTAAAAAGTAGTCAATTACTAAACAGTCGATAGTCGATAGTTCCCAACACTAACAATGTCGTTTAATAGCTGCATCGGTTGATATATACGTATATAATGCAAAAATATATTTATTATTTTCTTAGTGCACACTCCATTTGGTCTGAACGCTTATGCAGTTTTGAGTTTGTTGAATGTTAATATTTAATAATATAATAAAATGAAGCAAGTACGATAAATTCCATTTTGTTATCGAATCGTTACCAAAATCGATGATATTAAAAATCCAACAGCGTTAAGAGCTTTCAATTACACCAGGAGCGTATAAGAAAAAATTTCCGCCGCTTTCATCGTTCACAACCTTCATGAGCATATCGTAGGTATGTTTTTGTTATTGGGTTACCGTCTTAAAACTATTAATTCTATCTAAATTTTCTTCAAAATAAGCAATATGTAGTTACTTTTAATAATTATTCAAAGGTTTTGTTATTATTAAATAAATAAAACATGATAAAATTCTACATACCCAACATCATACCATGTAATAATGTTAACCATATATATAACACTGATGATTTAGTTTGTGAACTTTAAAGCTCCCTGAATAAGCCTTTGTTATTAAAAAATGGTGTCAGGAAAGGATCGGTTAGCAATTATTTACAATATCTTAAGAAGTCATGAGTGCCTATAACTTTCGAACAAATTAACCATAGGTGTTTGGAGACCTTGCTTAATAATTAGTCGCGGTTACAGAATATTAGCAAGGTTTTGAACTAGGTTGTAACTCGAAAAAGTACAGAAAGAGAGGTGGTCTTTAATAACCGTTAATCTAGAAAATAGTGCTGCAGTGAACGGTCCTAATATATCAAAAAGTCGCAGAAGTAAGTATAGAGTTCAAGCCCTGTAAAAAAATTTTGTCGTTAACAAACTGGATGGGTCTTTGTCTATTTTCGGTGTAAGGTACTTTTGGGTAGTTTCAATTATTTTATAGCCCGCTCTAAATAAAATATTTTGTTATTAAGCCATTTGATTGGATCTTAAGTAGATCATACTACCCAAAAGGCTCACGTGACATCGTAGCTTGATAATACATAAATAATAATAGTAATAATAGTAATAATACATATTATTTTTATTTATATTGGATTTACAACAGATGTTGTTACTGTATATTAAATCGCATCGCATACGCTTGTAACCAACTTCATGTTGAAGCTTCACCTACAAGCTTCACTTTTCAGTATATATCATTTTGTCGAAGTGTGAAGAAAAATATTTTTCAGTGGCTTGAAAGTGTCTAAATTTGTACCGAGTAAATCGCATTTGTGGTAAGTTTTACTTTTTTACTTCAGTTTGAAGGTAAAAGCCTGCTGAAGGTCATCGAATGCTGTGTCTTGTCTCCATGCTCCATCGATTTCAACATATTAAGACGAATTAAGGCGTTCTAAAATGGCGATTTTGACACCGAAGACAAAGAAGTCTTCTGGAGAGTAAAAAATATTGAAAACGAGGAAGTTATTACTTAATGAAACTATCAATGGAAACCGCTATGGACTAAAATAGATGCTTTTGAGCCGAGTACTACGTGAAACACGGCCGGAATACGAGGAGACAAAACAATGTTATTTATCAGCATGGCAACGCTTGTTGATACGTTGTAAAACTGGTAAGAATATATCTTAAAACATTAAAATGTGAAGTGAACCGCCCCACCGCCGTATTCTCCAAACCTTGATACTTCTAATTATTCTCCTCCTGCATATAACCTGTCTGAGAAATATTTCACTTCTTATGAACAGATAATAAAAATGAGTCGACTGGTGAATGGTATATTGATCAAAAGATACATCGTTCTTTCTAGATGGAATCCCTAAACTCCCAAGAAGTTGGGAAAAAGTATTATCGATGGACAGTAGTTTGCATCAAGCGCATTGTACTAATTTTTCACAATAAAGCTTTATAAAAATTAAAAAAATCCTTTACAGCTAATTCATAGGCTTAATCTTATATATAAAAATGAATCGCAAAATATGTTCCTAAGCGCATAACTCAACAACGCCTGGACCAATTTGGCCAAATCTTTTTTTTAAAATGTTCGTTGAAGTTCAGGGATGGTTTTTACGGCGAGAAAAATTAGAATTATTGCTGGAAAAACCCTAAAAATAGCCCTTTTTGTTTGAATTTGTTTCGTGTATCAGTTGACAATTCATCTGTCATCTGTCAAAAGTCATCTGTAACAGACAACTTTTTTTTTTTAAATTTGATATGACTTGAACTCAAATCCTTTTAATCCGTACGAATTGTTTTATTTATTTAAAATTTTTTATTTGTTTAAAATTTAATTCAAATTTTAAATAAATAAAACAATTCGTACGGCTTAAAAGGATTTGAGTTCAAGTCATATCAAATTTAAAAAAAAAGTTGTCTGTTACAGATGACTTTTGACAGATGACAGATGAATTGTCAAGTGATACACGAAACAAATTCGTATATCGTGTTTTGTGCAGAGTGTTTAGTTAGTTAGTGTTTGTTTAGTTCGTGATTAGTGAAAAAATAATTTATATTTGATATGCCTCCTATAAGACGAAGCAATTTAGGTAGAAGAACCAGAAATGCTATAAACCAAGCTAATTACCGATCTAATCGTACTGCACAAGAACGTGACGACGGAAATGAACGTGAAAGAATTCGGATATCACAAACGCGTGAAGCGCGAGCGCGACATTCAACTAATAATCGCGCAAGTTTGAATCCAGCTGCTTTCAGTTACGATGTGTCAATTGACTACAGTAACTACCAATGTGTTGTTATTGGTTCTATGAACTTGGTTTGCTCACACTGTAAGGCATTAAAATACAAAAACGAAGCCAATGGATTGTGTTGCGCAAATGGTAAAGTGAAATTGATACAATTGGATCCACCACCAGAACCATTGTACTCATTGGTTTCAGGAATAGGAACAGATTCTATACACTTTTTGACACATATCCAACAATATAACAATTGCTTTCAAATGACTTCATTTGGGGCAACAAATGCAGTTCGGGAAAATTTTATGCCAACTTTCAAGGTATGTATTATAGCAATTACTCATAATTATTTTAGCGAACAAAATTTTCTGTCACCAAAGTTAAGATGTGTTACTAATCTTCAATTTCTTAATCATTACGAAATATATCACTTAGTCATCATATTATATGGTGATTCAGTTTCAGTGACACTTTTATTATATTTTATATTTGATAGATATTAGTTAAAACTAAATATATACTTTTTAAGATCAAATATTATTTAAGTTTGATCATTGACAATCCATTAATTTATACCACACCATAATATTTTTTTTATTTACAGATACAAGGGCAAATATATCACAGAGCAGGTTCACTGTTACCAGTGTCAGATAGCGACAACAAATTCCTGCAAATTTATTTTATGGGCAATTCACCACAAGAAATTGATCTGCGTTGTGCACATAACAATTTAGTAAAAAGGTCTATTGTAGAACAATTACAAACTTTATTTCATCAACACAATCAATTGATTATATTGTTTAAAACTGCCCTGGATCTGATGCCATCCGATAATCACAAAATTGTAATCAGAGCTGATAAAACACCTGCAGGTCAACATACAAGACGTTTTAATGCACCAACTATTGATGAAGTTGCTATCGTTGTAGTTGGAGAAAACTTGGAATCCCGTGATATTGTTTTACATCGTCGGAATTTTCAATTACAACCTATAAAGGAAACACACCGCTCATATGATGCACTGCAATATCCCATTATATTTTGGCAAGGTGAAGATGGCTACGATTTATCAATAAAAATGATAAATCCCATTACAGGTAACTAAAATATTAGTTTAGCTATGGCGATAATATCTCAGTCACTATATTATGTATTTTAATTTTATATTTGAATGTTATTAAAACAAAATCTGTTTACAGGTTCTGAAACCAACAAAAAAGTCAGTTCAATGAACTATTATTCATACCGCCTAATGATTCGGGAAAATGCAGATAATCACATATTGAAATGTCGGCGATTATATCACAAATATGTTGATGACATGTATGTTAAAATTGAAACGGAGAGATTAACATTCATCAGGTTGAATCAAACCAAACTCCGATCTGAAGAGTATATTCACCTTCGAGATGCGATTAATACTGATGGAAATGCACAGAATGTCGGTCGGATGACTATTCTTCCAGCAACATACATCGGAAGCCCTCGGCATATGCACGAATATGCTCAAGATGCCATGTCGTATGTTCGTCATTATGGTACAGCAGATTTGTTCATCACATTTACATGCAATCCGCAATGGATAGAAATTAAGCAGGAGTTATTACCTGGGAAATCATCCATTGATCGTCATGATATTACAGCCAGAGTCTTTAGACAAAAGTTGAAATCTTTAATGAATTTCATCGTAAAACATAATGTGTTTGGTGAGACACGCTGCTGGATGTATTCTGTGGAGTGGCAGAAACGAGGATTGCCACATGCACACATTTTGATTTGGTTGGTTGAAAAGATAAGGCCAAATGAAGTTGATGCGGTGATATCAGCTGAAATCCCTAATGTACAAGTAGATCCTGGATTGCATGAGGTAGTTATCAAAAACATGATACATGGTCCCTGTGGAACTCTTAATCAAAATTCACCGTGTATGATGGATGGTAAATGTTCAAAACGATATCCACGGACATTAATATCGGAAACAATTACTGGTAATGACGGTTATCCATTGTATCGTCGCAGATCGACAGCAGACAATGGAAAATCAACAATTGTCAAATTAAATCAACAAGATATTGAAATAGATAATCGTTGGATTGTTCCATATTCACCCATTTTATCAAAGACATTCAAAGCACACATCAACGTTGAATCTTGCCATTCAGTGAAATCGATTAAATACATTTGCAAATATGTAAGCAAAGGGAGTGATATGGCTGTGATTGAAATTGGTGCAGAGAATTATAATGATGAAGTTACCCAATACCAAATGGGCCGCTATGTCAGTAGTAATGAAGCAGTTTGGCGAATATTTTCTTTTCCTATTCATGAGAGACACCCTTCTGTTGTTCACTTAGCTGTGCATTTAGAAAATGGACAAAGAGTGTATTTTACAGCACAGAACGCAGTACAAAGAGCTGCTCAGCCACCATCTACTACATTAACCAGTTTTTTTGAGACATGCCAAAACGATGATTTCGCACAAACATTGCTATATTCTGAAATGCCAAAATATTATACCTGGAATCAATCCTCAAGGAGATTTATACGACGGAAACAAGGAAAACCAGTTCCAGGATATACAGATGTATATTCCACCGATGCGATTGGCCGGATTTATTCAGTACATCCAAGCAATGATGAATGTTTTTATTTACGACTGCTATTAGTCAATGTACGTGGCCCAACATCATTCCAACAGTTACGAACTGTTGATGGTGAATTGTGTGGATCCTACAGAGAAGCCTGTCAACGTTTGCAATTGCTTGAAAATGACGCTCATTGGGATCAAACTCTCAATGATGCTGTAATATCATCACACACTCATCAAATACGAACATTGTTTTCTATAATCATATCTACATGCTTCCCATCAAACCCAATTGATTTGTGGATGAAGTACAAAGATTATATGTGTGATGATATTTTGTATCAAATACGGAATAGAATGGGAAATCCAAATATACAAATCAGTGAAGAAATTTACAATGAAGTATTGATTTCAATTGAGGACATGTGCTTGATAATGTCAAACAAACTATTAATTCAATTAGGCCTGACCGCGCCCAATCGTCCAATGCATGACGCTTTTAACCAAGAGTTGCATCGAGAAAGACTGTATGATCTCAACGCTTTGAAAGAATAAATTCAAACAAATCTTCCACTGTTAAATGAACAACAGAAGTATGTATTTGAAACTCTTATGAAAGTAACAAATGATGAAACTGGAGGGATTTATTTCTTAGATGCACCTGGTGGTACAGGAAAAACTTTTTTTATTTCATTAATATTCTTTTATTTCATATAATTGCACTTGCACTCGCTTCGTCGGGAATCGCAGCAACTTTGCTTGAAGGTGGTCGAACAGCCCATTCAGCACTAAAATTGCCATTAAATATGCAAAGCAATGAAACTCCAACCTGCAACGTTTCGAAGAACTCTGCAATGGCAAAGGTTTTGCAGCAATGTAAATTGATTGTTTGGGATGAATGCACGATGGCACATAAAAAATCTTTGGAGGCTTTAGACAGAACCTTAAAAGATCTACGTAGCAATAATAACCGATTTGGTGGTGCAATGATTTTATTAGCAGGAGATTTTCGTCAAACATTGCCAGTGATTCCACGATCAACGCCAGCTGATGAACTCAATGCATGTCTAAAGCCCTCCAATTTGTGGAAACATGTTAAAGTACTTCATTTAAGCAAGAATATGCGTGTCGAGTTGCAAAATGACCAATCTGGAAACATATTCTCTAAACAACTCATTGACATTGGTAATGGCAAATTTCCTATAGACATGTTGACGGCTTGCTTTTGCTATGACTATAAACAAGTCCCAGGGGCAATCATTAAGTGTTTGTGGTATTAATCTAGAAAACCCATGTTTCTCACATGGTCAATTGTATGTTGCCTGTTCCCGTGTTGGAAAACTATCAGATTTGTTTATCTATGCGCCAGGTAATCAAACAAAAAACATCGTATACCACAAAGCAATATAATGATAATAATAATAACAATAATTATGATTCACATGATTAACAATAAAGCGATTACTTACTTTTCAATCCTTATATATGTTTTATTTAATTATTTTTTATTCACAACGCCCTATCACCAGGGTGATGGTTCTGTTCAGGAGAATTTTTTAAAATACGTAGGCACAAAAACTGCCACATTACAAATCTTTTTGACAGGACGAAGTCTGTCGGGTCAGCTAGTACTATAATAAATACCGTAAAGCCCGTTCCTGAAGAAAATATTAATATAATTCTTCGCTGAAATGTTGGTGGTACACACCAACGTCCATTAATTTGTTATAAAAATCATAAATTCATTCCTCATGATAAATCCGATTTAGAGCCAGATTTTTTCTAAGAAAACCATGTTGGGTTTCTAGGAACACTTTTGGTTTCTGTACACAACACTTCTCGATCGAGGATGTATTTTAAGTAACTAATATTATTAGTTTTAAACATATGAAAACGTAATAATGTCTATGTTTCTGAAAATTCTTTAAGGTCATGTTTACGGTTAAATGAACATCAATAATAAATAAATAAATAATTAAAATATTGATGACCTAACCTTCCTAAACCTTGTTGTCCTAGATTCAAATAACACTTTGACTATTTGACCTCAAAGAAATGCTGCAGAGAAAGAAGTGGTGTCTCAAATCATGAAGTGGTTGTCGAGGTTGAAGCCTGTTTTCATAACAAAACAAAACTTTCTACGAAAGAGGTTTAAAAAATAGACGAGTTGCCATAGGTCTAAACTGAAAATTAAATATTCGCCAAACACATAGTCATGATGTATTATATTTTCTAAAAATATTGAAATATTCGTTTTGCCATTTTTTTAAGTAAGAGTTTAGTTGGTTTATTATAAAAACGTATAAAATATGCTTTCCGTTATCCTTCTATATTCCTTATCTTGCAGAATAATTATTTATTATATACTGTTACGCGAAATATTAAATTTTGAAGTTAAAAAAGTGACTTCCTCTATTTACATGTTTAATTTATGTGATGTTACTTATTTTGAACTTATTGGTTCAACTTACTTCCGTGAAATCTTGTCAAGAAATAGTTCTTGCATTCGAGTCTCTCTGCACAAAACTCCCTAGGGTGATGAATGTTTAATATCGAATGGCACGAGAAATCTAAGAAAACTGCAGCTTGAATGATACAGGGGTCGCTGGTTTTGCTTTGAGAAGGCGATTTTTCCGCAGATATTTTCCGTTAAAAATTTACCCACCAATCGGACATGATATTTGTTTCAATTTATATTTAATAGTTTCATTTTCTGCGTGCCCTTAGGGTAGCTACCCCATTCGTTAACCGAGGGGTTGTCGGTTGTCAAGGGGAAAATATTCACTTGTTAGTGAGCAGGAAAAAAATCATCTGCTTGAATTGGTTCGTTCTGTGCCTAGTTAATAACACCAGCCTGGGAAATGTTTAGGATTTTAAATTGCCATTGTTTTTTATTTAGTTTTTACAATATATTCAATATTGCATTGAGTTAAGTAGTGTTTATCTTCTTGTATTAAGTCTCGTTTCTTCGTAACTATTTCTTGTACATTGAAATTTTTGAATATTCGTTAAAGAAGTACATTAAATTTTGTTTTTCGGTTATATTTAGAACAAGTTTGTTTAATTTTCACATTTATTTAAAGAATTCAAAAAACCTTTAGAGTACTTAAAGGTTTTAATGGTCCTTCAACATCTACTAATATGCCACATGTCAATCAAATTAAGTATTGGATTAAATTATACTGACGGTTAGAGTTATTATTGACATCATAACAAAATCTATGTTGATTCAATCGAATCGAATGAAGATAATTATTATTAGTTGTTACTATGAAAAAATGATTAAGCACCATCAAGTTTTTTTGTCGTTTTTGCATATAAGATCCTCATTTTATTGTTAAAAAATTTCGTGCTTTATTAAATTTAAAATGTTCAACATAAAATGTTGCAAACAAAATAAATAGATTGGAATGGAGATAGTAGATAATATATAAAATTTGGGATTTTTAAGGGTGATTAGCAATGATTGAACTGGATTTAAATTAATTTTTAATTTACTTCACAGAATTAATTTTAGTCAGTCATAAAGCCAATTTGTACATATGGGGTGCAAGTATGGGGCTGCACTAAGATACCAAACGAACTAGTAATGAAAAGCTGCCAAAACAAAATTATAGAATTAATTATAAATTATTTTAATTTGGGAAATACATACTGATGTATTTATTGCGTAGTCCCAATACACAATATTGCTACAAGTACAACAAAACAATGGTAATAAGTTAATAATATACTAAACATATCTAATGTAAAATGTAAAAAATAAAAAGGATTAAAGGAAGGTCTTATGAAGGAGGCTTTAATAATGTATTTTATAAAATATCCATTGTCAAATAGTAAATAGTGCCAATGTAAACTTTTTTCAAAAGCTTCAGTTAGAATATGAACGACTTTTTGAAACACATTAATGTTTAATTTATAGGTAATGTAAAGATGTGCTTAACTATCACTGAATAGAGAAGTAATGCTGTGAAGTAATAATTATTCTGGTATCTGGGAGATAATCGATATAAATCGATTTATTAAAATATTTTTAAAATTTTTTTTCTTAAACATGTTATAGTGTCTATTATACTAACTAGGTTTTATATCGACTGAAACTACTGTGTAACGTGGGCTCCGAATCACCTTGGTCCTTGGCATTAAGCCTACAAAACTTGGAGATCATCCCAGAAGACATCCGGCCTTACATAGCCGGTTACTGGCGTGATTAAAACCATTTTCCTTGTCGGATTTTACATTCTTGCGTAAGAATAATCACAAATATTAAGCAGGCACAAACATAATGACAATGCTCCAGTAGAATTCGAACCCGCGACTATCGCAACACCAGGAGGACCTGTCGCTTTTACCACTGCGCCAACCAAGCCGACTTATTCAAATATTTATTAGTCCAATTCCAATATCTATTATTAGTTCTTTTGAAATTTCAAGAACACTTTGGTTCAAAACTTAATGTAAACTTAAAATTTATAATATTGTATAAGTCTCAAACCAAATTAAAAATTTGCTTCAATTATTCTACACTATTTTACAAAAAAAAGACAGATACATACATAAAAGATAAAACACAGATACCAAAAGTTAAAAAACATAAAACATGTATAAACATAAAAAAAAACACCTAAAATGTAGAGTATTTTGCCATATTACCACCAACGCAAAAAACAACTACAGCTTGTCATGGCGCTCCAATTGAGAAAGGAAGTCAATTTAAAAAAGAGCCCTACCTTAATATGTTTAGACTCAAATCTATTCCCAATTAGTTACCCTAATAAAATCGGATCCGTAAGGCAGGAAGTAACTCTTGCCTGTGATTCAATGAACCTAAGCAAAAAATATTGTACCTTTTGAAAGGTGAATGAAACGGAAATAAGGTCAAGAGATTTAGTAGGATATGGTTGGATATATCTCTATATTAGGACTGAAACATTTGCTGGTTTTTTTATTTAAATTAAATAACAACATAAATATAAAATTTATGCTGAAATATCTTTGAGTATAGTTAATTATTTACAGTAAGCATACAAAAGTTCTTTTCTTCTTTTAAAAGTGATAAGATAGAAAAAAAGAAAAGTGAAAAGAAAAAAGGCAAATTAGAAATATTATTTATTTAAGTAATAATTGATAATTAATATTTTAGTAATATTATTTAAATAATTTTGATTATATGATAATAGACATAGTTGCAGGTGACAGTATCATTAATAATACAGACAGCTAAATTATCAATTCTTTTGTAATTTCAGTTCTTAATAAACTTGAACAAATATTTATTATTCCTATAAAATTATATTTTAAAAAAATCTAACCTAATTTGGGTATATCTTGTAGGTTTCAATAATCCTAATAATAATTTTAGTAAAGACCAAAATTCCAATTTTAATGAAATCTAAAAATTGAAAGTTGTCTAGTAAAGAACCTTTATTATGCTCTTGTTTAACTATATGTCTTTAAATAAATTAGCATTATTTTTAAGTAAGAGTGTGAAAAGTAGAATTTTAATTAAAATTAATGATATTAATATAATTAAGATAAATAATATCAATTGTAAAATTATCGTAACTTAATTGTAATATTAAATAAGGACCAAACGCTTTTTCTCTACCTGTATATTAATATACTGAACTAAAAGCTAAAACTTTGCATCCTTTTTAAAAATATTCAACTAACAAAAGAGTGTAATATTTTCATTTGAAAATATAGATATATTGTTGCTATTATGATATATCGATTATTTATTATTGCAGATTCTAGGTGGAGGATATGATGGACTAAAGGATGAGGATTTTGTATATAGGTTATGTAGGTGAAATAATCAAGAAAAAATTTTAAAAAAACTAAATAGGTTAATAATTATTTTAGATTTATATAAGTTTTAAGGTGCTTATCTATTGTGCTATTAGTAAAATTATTTTATATTCGTTCAATTATCGATTGTTTTTTTGTTTATTTTAACAAATCAATTTCACAACTTTCATTGTTATTTATAATATTAACTATTATGGATTTAATACAAACTTTACCTTCAATTTGCAGTACTAGATCTTTTTTTAATAATAGACTTTTAATAACATAATATAATCAAATTGTGGCTGTTAAGTGAAATGTTGATGAGTTGCAGAGTATTAATTTAATACTCAAAATATAAAGTTCAGATATGCCTATAAATATTAAATATTAAAATTCCACAAAATGTTGTCTTATAGTTTTTGGATATTATTTTTTGTAATTTTTTGTATCAAGTTATTTTGTTATATGTGAGACATATTCCTTTACATATACTTATTTTTATGCTATGTGGTCTTTGATAAAACAAAACAGTCGCCTGTAACATACAGTAGGAATTTATATAATGAACATCTTTAAAAAAGGAGCATATTAAAAATAAAAAAGAACTGGATTTGAAACAATGAAAAGTGTAGTGGTCAATTGGAAGAAAATCTCAATTATCTGTAATTAATAAATTAATGTTTCATCAGCAAATTCTGCGGGTGAACAATAAGTCTAAAAATTCCAAAAGCGATATAGATCTATTAAATTCCGCTATAAAAATATTCCACAAAAAGTAACAAAACAAAATACACATATTTCGGAACAAAGTGGTAATATTCATCCAGATACTTTAGACCAAGACCTTCAGTTACTCAGAAAATCAAGAGAATCCCAGTCATAAGGATATACTATACCGAAGTTCTACAACTGTTGAATAACACTAGAAGAGAGCATGGGTTAATAGACCAAGGTGAGCAGAAAAAACAGCAGTGTTACTTAATAATGAACGTTATTAATATGGGGACTAAGTAAGGGAGTTCACCAAGATGTATACCTAGGTTTAATATATTTTTAAACAAATTGTGGGTTAGTCAGCAATTACAATAAATAGTAAGGTAAAATTAAACATTCAGATATTAAAACATTAAAATGTTATAGTCAGAAAAATGGGAAAAATAATATTTATTACTTAAAATATATCTATAATTCGAGAGAGCAGCGGATAGTTTCAATTCATTTTAGTGATTTGAAACTGTAATTAGATTATTAAATTATTTTGTTGTATAAAAGATTAACTTTTTATTGATATATTATTTGATTAATATTACATTATGATATAACTTCTCTATGATATTCAAAATGCTAGAAATTATATATTTGTTGAAAGATGGTAACAAGTTTTAAGTCAGTAAAAGGGTTTTAAAAGGAAAACATAATTAATTTGAATTAATGACCGTCGAATTTTATCTATTGGGTACTACTAATCACTATTTTTTGATATATGTTCATAAATGTAAGTAGAGCATAAATATTCTATTAGAATCTGCAATTGGTGTTTCATGGAATACATTGTGATTGTAAAACGTTTTCAGCTGGAAATCCATTATTATAGAAATAACACAATTTTTCAGAACGCATTCTGAAATAGGAAATGTCCGATATCCAATTTCTTTCCGAACACCCATTCCAACCTCCAACAAATCGCAAACAGATTTCTTTCCAACCACATGTTATTCTGGTTAACCGCGAAACGTCGTTTTTCGCTCGGTGCAATCTCGCTTTTTCCTAGATTTTAATACCTCGAGACGCACATGTGTCCCCGGAAGGGACTGTCGGCCCCGTAGCCCCCGAATCAGCCAACTTTGACCTGTCGTCATATATTGTGTAAAAACTTCAGTAACACCCTCTTCCTGTCTCTTAGAAATGAAAACTTATCTCGTGCACATGTGCGCTCTTCTTCCGAACGCTTGTGATTTGTCTTGGTTTGTCTGGTATACGGGGACCATTAAAGAAGTATATCTATATGTAAATATCTTTTTTAAGTACTGTTTTTCGGTTTTGTAGTGTGCTATTTATCTGTTCGGTTAAGAGTCTTTATTAACTTTTGGGCATAATAATTCGGGATAGACTTTATCGTTAACTATAACTAAGATAAAATATAATAAATAATACATTAAATAATTATTATTTATGTATTATGTTAGATATATATGTAGTAAATTAGATATATATTTAACAGGGCAATTGAAAAGTCCCCGGCCTGACACATAGATCGCAATACTATATTTAAATCCATGTGTTTTTTAGTTAACTCTTTAAAAGATGCGTGTATAAATTTGGCAGCTGTCGGATCATTAGTTTGTGAATTATAGCATTTGGAGTGAAGAAACTTTTGTTATTGTGAAGAAAAATTGAAATTGAATGAAATAGCATGAACTCTAAAGATATCAACTGAACCTGTACATCATATCATTCGCAAATATTTGGGTATGAGAAATCTCTGTGCAAAGTGAGTGCCGCGCGAGATCAGAGTGGACTGCTCAAGACGAACCTTCTCCAAAGCGTGGGAAAGCGCAACAGTCGGCTGGCAAAGTTATGGCGTCTGCATTTTGGGATGCGCTTGGAATAATTTTCATTGACTATTACATAGCGTTATTGGACCGTTTGAAGGACGAAATCACTGAAAAACGGCCTCATTTGAAGAAAAAGAAAGTGCTGCTTTACCAAGACAATGCGCTGTGTCACAAGTCAGTGAAAACGATGGCAAAAATCCATGAATTGGGCTTCGAACTACTTCCTCATCTACCGTATTCTCCAGATCTGGCTCCCAACGACTTTTTCCTGTACTCAGATCTCAAAAAAATGCTCGCTGGGAAGAAATTTTTGTCGAATGAACAGGTGATTGCCGATACTGTAATCGTACTACAAAAATGGTATCAAAAAGTTGCAGGGTCGCTATAATCCATGCATCACCCTTGAATGAAATCATGTTGAATAAAAAAAAACAAATTTTGGCAAAAAATTGTGTTTTACTATGGTAGGCCGGGGAATTTTCAATTGACCTGTTGATATATATGACTAGAATAAATATACTAATATATACTACTATGCTTGAATTATATAGATTATTTTAAAAGTATATGGTATTTTCTTAGTCTTTTTACTTGAACTTTCAGTGTCTGTAACACGGACTGTGGTAGGAAACCCAAAGTATGAGTCAATGATGCTTTTTAATATCTCGATACGGTGACTTGGTAATGGCTTGAAGGCCTTTCTTAATTAGAAATCGGTATATTGTTACACAATGATGTAACATGACTACTGTAGCACAGTTGGAATGGAGTGAATTAAACTATTATTGACGCTGGAGGTCCTCTTTATTAAACTTTCCGTGATTGAATTTGTTAATTTAGAGGCTAATGGCTCTATTTTTTTTTTGGTATATTCTAAAGTTTCCGCTTCGCCAACTAATGTTTATCTAGACTGGATCTACGGCGTAAAGTGGGCTCCGAACCATGGTCCTCGGCGCAAAGTCTGTCTTCTGACGAGTGGCCAAGTTAAAGAGCGTCCTAGAAGACACTGTCCGAGTCTGAGTTCACCAACAAAATCGCAAAACAGCCATGTTGCGCAATTTGCAACATATACCGATAATGTCCACCCCTACGCAAGCTATCTTGACCAAAACCTAGCGAATACGCTTGGCCTATCCTTATCTCTTTGGGTTTCTTATCACAATCCTGATTTTAATCGACAAATTTCAAACTGGAATCTCGAAAAGCAACACTCAAAATAGATAGATTTGACAATATTTTTTAGTTTTTGGAAAATACATGCACCATAATCCATAGAATTCAATTCTACATTTTACGATCGAACATGGAATAATTAGTGATTATATAAATAATTTTTTTATATCTATTTAATATTTTTTACCTATATTTATAATTTATAGTATGAATTTTTAAGTTTATACAATAAAAGTATTCTAAATAAAATTTAGATACTTTACATATTAACTATTTAGTAATAATAGATATAAAAATATTTATTATCATATAGCAATAATTGATAATTATACGATATGAATAACATAAAAGTTGTTAAATTTTTGACGTAGCTACTTTAATATTTGCGGTGTACGAACTCGACGATAAACACTATACCAAACATTGGGGTTTAAATTATGTGGGATTAAACCCTACAGGAACTAATCTCAGCATAACATTATCCTTCCGCATATAACACCCTCCTGTCGTACCGTCGGTGGCATATTCGAGTGGGACAGCTGCGTATCGAATTTCACATTATAGGAAAGATTGCTCTTTTGGTTCTCATGTCCTTGGAATCTTGTCAAGAAATTTGCATGGGAAAAGTACATATATTTATGCAGGCACACGTATACGGCCGGTAGATTGACTTTTGAAGGATTTTGTTTCTAAATCTAAGGCTTATGAAAAATTAAACTAACTATATATCCAGTGAAGTTTTTCTGTTTGTTTATTATTGCATATTCCAAGAAACGGAAGTGACTGGAATTGCGATTAAATTTTTAATTATCACGACGAATGGAAAAGATACCTCAGTTCAGCCATTTTGCTAAATCACTACAATAACAGTCAATTATCGTTTTAAACAGATTTATTACAATCGACGATAATTTTCTGTATTCATAGCTTTGATTTTGATCTTTTCTGCTGATCAAGACATTGCTGTTTTGTAACCATTTGCTAAACAAGAAAGCCAATAATCACATAGTTCTGTGAATAAATTATATTATGTCATCATACACTTTTAACATTTATTAGTGTCTTAAGACTATTTTGATACATCAGGTGTTTTATACTATATATTTAAAATAAAATATAAAAAATTGATATTACCTAGCTACATCTTCTTTCAAAGAAGATATTAAAATGAATACATTCGTTAGAAAAACTATCTTTTCTTCCGATATAATCCATGAATTTTTTGATAAAAATTACCATTTAGCATTTTCAAATATTTATAAGACATTGTTTTTTATTTATAGCATTGTTACCGACAATACATCTGCACTTTTTCTTTACAATTCAGGTGTTATTGAAGAATTTTATAACTTTGATATTGATATGAGAATGGAGTCTGTCCTTATGTCTCCTTGCAATTATCTTGAATTTCTTAGTGAGAGTCGTTATCTCAAGATCTCGGGGTAAATAATCAGTCCTATATCTGGGTGCACCTACAATACTTCTCAGAGCTTTGTTCTGCAAAACTTGTATTTATATTTCTTTTCGCAGAACATCCCCATAATTGAATTCCGTATATCCATATAGGTTTAAATACTTGCTTTTATAATAGACATTTATTATATTTTGATAATTATGATTTTCTTCCAATTAACCAATATGTTTTTCTATATTTTAACTCCAGCCCTTTCCTGTTCTTTTTTACATATTCCTTCCAGCGAAGCTTGGCATCAAGATTCATTTAGAGATACTCAGCGTTGTTGCTATATGAAATGATAGCATTACTTATATTTAGTGCCTGTGCGGTCTGATTATACCTACAACTCCACATGCATAGATTGACTTTCGTTAATTTATATTCGCCAGGTTTGGGTTCAATTCATGTGGCTTCTTTACTATTGTCTCCAACAGCAAGAATTACAGTGTCTTCACAAAATGTGGCTATCATGATATTTTACACTTATGGTATGACATATGTGAATTATAGAATACTAGCTTTTTTCGTTGTGGAGTAGGCTACCTCTTGAATAAACATTCTGACTATAATGTAAGTTTTTAATAGTGCAGTGTATTGTTTCTAGAAAACCTAGTTGTATAAAAACTATTTTCTTTTCCTTTTTATCATTTTAATCATTTATTTTACCAAATCAACTTCCAGTAGCTTTTGGCATCATACGTAACATTGAGTAAGTATTTGATAAGAGTTCTAATCGACATTCTTCTAATTATTCATTATATAATTCTATCAGTTTTCTAAGCCCTTTCTTTGTTTTCTGTATTAATACATACTAATCACTTTCGGGGTTATTGTTCAGTTAGAACATTATTTCCACTTAAATATAGTATGTGGTAGTGATTCCAAACCAACCAACCAGTTAATCTCTATGTCCAAATAACAAAATGTTACTAAAATTAGCGTGTGTGAGTGCAAACAACCAAACGCAATACACATATAAAGTTTAAAATAGATTCGGTGACCCTCTAAAATCCAATGTTTAGTGTCCTAGTTCTAGACGATCCAGTCAACAATAAATCAATATCCATACATTAAAGAAAGGCTGAATCCTGCGAAGAAAGAACTATCGCCTTTTTCCACAGAAGCGTACAGAACAATCTGAGGTAGTTAATTATGTAAGAATCCTATATAATAAAACTAAATTTTATATATATTCAGAAAAATATGTTTATGAATATTAATTCAAACTGTAAGCATTTTTCAATAATATCAACACAAAACAATTTTAACAGCTTTAGATTAAACGGAAACTAGAGCGTAAAAATCAATTTAATTTGAAACTGAAAAGAAACTACATATATAATACAATCGAGAAGAGCAATATTTTATATATCTACAAACTTATTTAATCTCCTTCGTAGGAGAAATATAGCTAAAAACTTCTTCGAACTAGCTACGAACTTTATTGAACGGGGAGCAACAGAAGAGTGCATCGTCTATGAAAACGCTTCTCCGCCAGCGCCATCTGCTTCGGAGAATTTCTCTTTCGATAAAACTCGGAAAATTCTAGTTTCTATAGCGAATCAAGTACAAAAGGTCGGCCGAAAAGTTCCGACAGGTGTGTAAACTGCCAAATGCAAGGACACATTTCAGCTTTTCGTACAAGCTGCCCGGGAGCGCAACAGCCTAAAAAAGCGCATTTCGATTTATTCGATTTCCGTAACGAGAAAACTGATTTCGTTAGATGAAATATCTTTTTTTTTTATAATTTTTTAACTAAATTTTATTATTTCATTGTCCTAACATGCAGAATAACTAATTATGTAGCATGTAATATAACATATATTATATTCAAGTTTAATATAATAAATAAAAAGTAATATTGCCAATATTAACTGCTTTCGCGTATTTCAGTCAGCAATATATATTGGTGTCTATTTTTAATTACATATTTAATGAGATATACCTAATACAATCCTAATTTATAAAATAATTTATGTGTTCTGTTATTCTTGTATCAATACATACGCGTTCTGGATAAATACATCAGTATTAATTTCCAAATTCAAATCTGCTCAAATTTAGAGTGATTGAACTAAAGCTAACGGTAATACTGATATATTATACAAGTTTGCGTGGTTTGGTTCGCTTCAGTCTTCTGATTTCCTGCGCTTTGTCCTGTATCTATAGCTGTTTTTGTCCTTCCACATTGTTGTGATTTAATTAATTTATTTGATGATTTAAGTTGAAACCTTGTATAAGTTGATTATAATCAATTGATTTCTAGGCCATCGCGTAGTTCTTTGTTGGTTATGTAGCTATATTCACTGGTAATTAAACAAATAATTTAGTTACTACAGCGTTGAATTATCAGTCGTTTGATGATTTAGTAAAACCCCATATTTCCACATCCTCTAAATAGGTTTTATTTATGCTGATTGATTTATAGTGATAAAACTGCGAAGTATTCATGTATAAATATAATAGTTGTTAGTCAGATATTTTTAACTTTTGACAACATAAAATAATAGTTTTCCTTTTAGTTTTATGAAATAATTCAGTGTCTATAAATGCTAATCATTGAACGCTCAAAATTGTTGAAATTGTTCACTATAACTATTGGGTTGAGTAGACGTCCAAATTTTATAGTGAATGATGTTTTGTCGTATATTTATCCATAATAAAAATTACACGTCTACAAAACACATAAAGCGAAACTGAGCTAAACATCACATAACCAAGATGGTGGGCAATCAAAATGGTAGCAGAAGTTTTGCCCCACCTGTTATCACAATTGTCGGTTTGGACCTTGCAACACAAGTAAGTTGAAAATTGTGCTGGGTTAAGTTTCAAAAACATGCTAATCTCAGTAAGATAGTTTAAGAGTTGATGAATCAACTGAATGTCAATGGAACAAATTAAGCGAGGTATTGTTGCAAAAAATACTAACAGTAGGATAGTAGTAGGGTTGTAAAGGCAAGTGGTTATCAACTTGCACAATAATGCTCGGTCACACGTTTCAAAATATGTGGAGGATACGCTGTTACACTCTAATGAAAACTTTTGCCGCATCCGGTGTCCTCACTAGACGTAAGGCTTTCTAATTATCAGATCGTGCAGTGTGACCGATGCAGAAAAGCCTGGCAGGCATATGATTTCGAAATGCCGAAGGAGTTTGAAAATCTTCTTTCGACAAAATATTTCGATGTTGTGAGAAAAATGAGAAAAGTTCTAGGAAATGATGGAAAGTATTTTAATAATATTTTAAGTTAATATTTTGATGAGCTAGATTTAAGTCGCTCTCAATATTCACATAAATTAATAAGATGTTACACTACTGCGATAAATATCAAAAATAAATATGATAAATATAAAATAGTTGTCTGTTACTTTCGGAATTTGAACAGCTCGTTCCATAATAGTCATAATAATCAGTGATTCGATTTCTGTCATTGATTAACTTAATATTTGCGATTGAATTTGCGATTGTTACCGTATAAGTAGCGATATAAAATCCGTTAAGAAAGAGCCTAGTTATGTAGTCATATTTTTTACCAGATTGATTAGCCAATTGGTTCCATGGTAGCCTATATCAAAGTTGAGGTTAATAAGGTCGCGGAACAGACGGCAGAGCGAATGACGATGATTCAACCTTAGAAGATACTCTAAATTTCCAAAAAGGAGAATAATTTATTTTAAAACAAGAATAAAAGAACTATCTCATTTTTTAAAATATATTTTACTACTACTTGAAACTGCGTCATCCCTTAAATATATCATAACTACCATTAAAATCAACATCATTTTACAGATACAACCTTATGATCTCACATAATAATGTGTTAGCTGCAGAATTTATATACATTTTTATTATGGAAGCAAAATATAAAAATAAAAGCATTTTCAATAAAGGTAAATACTGCGTCCTTATAAACAATAATCGTATTATTAAACCAGTGGGATATATAAGGCTGATTATCTACATGTTAGTTACTCTCCAATTGGTAAGCTTCATCTATTGCTAAAATTTAACATCTTCACGTGGGTATTAATTAGGAGCAATTAGAGCTTAAGGTCTCAAATTCAAAGCCATTATATAGGAAAAGGACTCAGAAATTTAGAAAAATTGGTTCACAGTCCTTATAATATTATTTAACATTAACATTATTTATACCATTTAATAAATTAAATGATGTTTATTCATAATAATTAATAAATAGTTTTTTTAAAACTCTCTAAACGCAGTCAAATGCTCAACTTTCAATACTCTATTTCATAGTATTGTATATTAATAGTATTGATAGTATACAAAAATAGAATAAACCTATGTGGTCAAAAGCAGGCGTCATTAGTCTTTGAATTTATAAACTTAATCACAGAAAAATTCGTAATAAGATTTTGACATCAATAAAAGTGTCATTCGATCCATTCCTGCTCTGTTACCGTAATATCAGGCACAACTTTCAACAGTATATCGATTGCTAATTAAGAAATTTCTTCAGTCATCTTACGAATTATCTTACTGAGAAAGAAATTAAACGTCAATCTGCTAGATTCGCTACCACAATCCGGACTTCTTTCGATAAATCGCACAATGCAAGAGCAAACAATAAGGCTGATAAAAAATAATATATATATATATATATATATATATATATATATATATATATTTAATGTAGATTTATGGAGTTTAATTTATGCAAATTTAATTTATTAATATTTAAATACATAATGTTTTAATAAGTTTATTTGTAATTTAACAGCATACCTTATTAAAATCACATTTATTAAAAATCCATCATTTAAAGATGATTAATAGTACACATTAACAGAAAAAAACTTCATTAATATTTAAATACATACTGTTTTAATAGCTTTATTAGTAATTTAACAGCATTCCTTATTAAAATCGTTGATTTTAAGATGATTAATAGTACACATTAACTGAACAAACTTAAAATTTAGCTTTCTACTTTAACATAGCTTTTGGTTTCAGAGCAGGTAAGATAATATTTTGTTGAGTTTAAGGTACACTTTCCAGATTAGTTTAATTTCTGCATCCACTCTAATAGATATACCTACCGGCTGGGAAGCGGTATCTGAGTTTGTGTGAGAATTTTTTGTTAATTAGCTTTACGAGAAACCGGAAAAGGTGTGAAGGTCATGTGTGGTAGGATTTAGGGGGTGTAGTGGGAAGCTTTTGACTTTTAAAGACACCGGCACAATATTTGGTACAAATCACAGGGTTTCCGAATATAACTAATTTCCTCTTCTTTGTGTTGGAAATGGAGACTTCAGTTTTAAATTTCACTTCCATTTACGGAATGTTGTTATGTGTGTGTAAATGCTATTGTGTACCTAATATTAAAAATATTAAAATATTCGAAGCTTCTATAATTATAACATTTTTCTGATATTACATTTAACAATTAACGTAAATAATTATTAACGTATGAACATTAATGAATATAAACATATACTATATATCATATGAACAAATAATTATGAACTTTATATAACCACATTTATGATTCATTAAACATAGTAAAACATAATTGTACTCTGGATGTCAATAATTTATAGATTCAATTAATAATATGCTACCTCTTTAGATAATCTGAAATGTCAATGTTTATTTAGTTAATATTTTAAATAATAAATTTAACTCTTTCAGAATTTAACCAGTTTTATTTTGAAAAACGTTTTAGTTTTCAGGCACTTGTAGAAAGATAACTCACCATTTATTCACTTTTTTAGTTATTTGTTAATAATACCTTCATTTTAATTATATTTTATTTCTATTTTCTATTCTTATCTATAAAAAAAAACGATTTTTGAAGATTAACCCTTTAGTAATATCCCATAGCAGAATTTTCGAAAAGTTAATTTATGTTAAAACATTTTTTTAAATTTAGTTAATATATTGTTTCTAGTCGTTTCCGTCTAACCTACAATTTGTCTTTATGATAAGTTAAACCTAGGTATATAACTAGGAGGACCCATAAGCCCTATCTCAGTCTCTGGTGAAATAATGTTTATAAATGTCACTGCTGAATTTTTTAATATATGCACTTCACTACATAACACTACACAAGATCAGAAGGTTTTATTCTTTTGAGTCTGTGTCCTATTCTGGAGGTGTCCAATTAAGCAACACTTATTAAGCGCACAATATTCATGTGAGAGTGGAGTCTTTCATTATGCCCCCTTGCAATTCTCTTGATTTCTTGATTGACTGTGGGTATCTGAAGGTCTCGATGTAGGTAATCAGTCCTATATTATTTGGGTGCACCCACAATACCCCTCAGGACTTTGTTCTGAAAAATTTGTATTTTATTTATGTTACTTTTTGCAGAACATCCTCATAATTGAACTCCGTATGTCCATATAGGTTTTAGTAATTTCTTATATAATAGCAATTTATTATGTACTGATAATTGTGATTTTCTTCCAATTAGCCAGTACATTTTCGTATATTTCAATTCCAGTTCTTTTCCTTTCTTCTTTATATGTTCCTTCCAGTCAAGTTTTGCATCGAGATTCATTCCAAGATATTTAGCGTTGTTGCTATATGGAATGATAGTGTTATTTAATGTTATTGGTGCTTGTACGGTCTGTTTATAGGTGAACTGTACATGTATAGGTTTACTTTCATTAATTCTTATTTTCCAAACTTGTGTCCAATAATTTGTATTATTACTTGCTTGTTGTAACTTTCGTAATGTTTCTTCACAAATGTTCCCGAGCTAGCTATTATCGCAGTATCACCAGCAAATATAGCCATCGTAATATTTCCCGTTTGTAGTATATCACAAGTATAGAGTAGATAAAGCATTGGTCCCAGTACACTTCCTTGTGGTAGACCCGCTTTAGCTTCTTTTATTCTAGAGTAAGCTTCTTCTTGTTTGACTCTAAACATTCTGGTTGTAATGCATGATTTTAATTGTTCGGTGTGTTGTTTTGGTAGCATTTTCTGTAATTTATGAATAAAGACTTCATGCTAAAGCTTATCGGAAGCTTGTGCTACATCTAAAAATATAGCTGAGCATACTTATACATAGCATAGCTTTTACTTTCTTAGGTTTTTCAATAACATCTGTTACTATGTAGACCTGGTTAATTGTTGAGTGCTTGTTAATAAACCCAAACTGGTGTATTGGTATTAGGTTTTTTCTCTCTATGATCGGTTTTATTATTTTCAACAGGAGTTTTTCAAAAACTTTAGATACTACTGGCTGCAGTGATATAGTTCTATAGGCTTTTACTTCGTTTGCTGACTTCCCAGGTTTTGGGATCATTATAATTTCCGCCATGTTCCAAATGTCTGGGACATGTTTTAATCTAAATGCTGTATTGATCAAGTTGGTGAGTTTTATAATTCCCTTGCTTGGTAGTTTTTTTAATTATTTTAAAACATGTAGATATTTTAGTCACGCGGTATCTAAACCGGTCCGAATGTTCGAAAGTACTTTTTTAAGATGATTGTTGACCCGAATTTTTAAGATCTTTTCAATTGATGTAATTGAAGTATGGTACGAATCTTGTATGTACATTCTTCTATTGTACAAAGTAAAACTATAACAATATTTGGATCTTTACTATTTTTAAAAATTCGGAGTTTTCAAAAAGAGGTTGCAAAAATTGTATCATATTTTTTATTTTGTACGATAGCGGTTCTATGAATTAATAATCTTCTTTTGTTCTTGGTTTTAGATTAAGAAGAAGGTTAAAAATCGATAATAAATTTGATTTATATTAAAATTCTACATTAATATCTAAAATTAATGTCTCTAAAATAAATATCCAAATTCCCATTAATAATTAAGTCAAAACTTTTAAAACTTATTCTATTATTACAAAATTACAATATTTACAGCTCACTGGATGGCTACTGTTGAGGTTCCAATAATAAATTTTAATTTAGCGGATTATTAATGATAACAACTGACTCATGTATGTTGTATGATGAAAAACATCATAGTCGAAGCTCGGAGAAACTAGACAAAGAGTTGTGAAATCTGTTTTGAACCTCATGAATGTGATGCTTATTCTTAGCTGGGATTTCCAATTTTCTTTGAAGGAATTGTTCGTCAAAAGTAAATCGAAACATTAAATAATTATAACGACAATAGATTACTGAACACAGTAAAGATAAAAGTTCACATTGAAAATCATGAAAAAAAGAAAATTAGTTTTTCCCACACATTATTTTATAAAATTTTATAGTATATACTGTAATTTACATGGCTTTAAGAGCTTTCTGCTCTCTAAGGCATTTGGAGGCATGATATATATCGTAAGGAACTCGCTGATGACAAGAGCTGTGTAAGTTAAATTCGTTATCATCTTGATATTCAATCGACGACTTTAACAGTTCCCTCGGTTTTGCAACATTTTCATCCTTTTTTGAAGTCGAGCGTGATAGTCGCCTTCTACAGATTTATATTCTCTTGAAATTTCTTGTTCTAGTCACCTGTGTGCTGCCCTGCGTCATAGCTTTCTTTTTATAACCATGGTCTCAACGCCCATTTTTGTTTAGTTTGAAACAAAAATTTATATCGATCAGCAAGTTTATGAGACGCATTGCCCATCCGCTAATTGAAGATGTCTTAGCTAAAATTACACCCTATGTTCCTCACGCCCTCACCCTTAGTAATATATTTTAATGGTTTATAAGATCACATTCAAAATGATCATCCTCAGATATAAGAAATATTGCTAACATATTTTCCAATTTCGAAAACATTTATTGAAATTGGCCCCTGG
Organism: Rhynchophorus ferrugineus; assembly: GCF_030347505.1. Lineage (NCBI taxonomy): Eukaryota > Metazoa > Arthropoda > Insecta > Coleoptera > Curculionidae > Rhynchophorus > Rhynchophorus ferrugineus. The sequence continues at coordinate 54,139,793 of NW_027472580.1, forward strand.
ACTGGCTTCGAAAGTCTTTTTAATTGATCCGAAATTTCGAAACAGATTTTGAATTGTGGAAATATTGAATACAAGTTATTCGTAGTTTATCACAGTTATAATCATATAGTATATATGCATGTAGCATCACACTAATCATAACAAAAACCTACAGCACATTTAATAGCATTTACTAGGTAACAAAAAATAATAATTAAAAAGTATGTTATATCCAAGTCAAGATAAAATTAAAAAATTGATCTTTTTTACATCAAAAACTGATTACTAATGTAATATTAGAGTGTTCTAGATTGAGAAATAATACACATGTTGGACTAGATAAACAATATTTTCATTGTCTCTATTATAATGGTCCTCAGACGTCGGAGGAATGTAATTGTATGTTTTACAAATACATATTGTACGTACATTTACTAATACCCTACATTTCACCGAAACTTTATATTCTCTCCTCCTTCGTATATTAAATTCACTAAGAAAGAAATGTTCTGCCCTGAATAATTGTATATAACAGACAAGCTCGGCTAATCATAGCGTTGCAAAGCAGAGGAACGTTACCATGGTTAATAGACGTAAATTACCTGTCATCATATAATTAGATGAGTTCAACATCACGTGGTTAATTGTTACTGTTTTTTTAGTATATCTGATATTACAGATGCAACGTAAATACACAATTTTAAAGGATTCTCTTAAAGTTTTCACCGATTTTGGAACATGTCGAGAATAAAATTGTTGTGTCTGCTCGTGTTCCGGTCATATTTCGCTTAGTGTTCGGCTCTAACGCATCAATTGTAGTCGACCGCTATCTACATTGATGGTCTCGTTAGGTTTCACCATTTCATAGTATACCACACCAAGCTGATCGTGGGATCAAAACAAAGCATTGGCCTGTAGTCACGCATATTTGACTTTGCCATTAATGTTGATGCATGAGCCGGTGATCCGCATATTTTCATTTATATTGGATTATTATAATGGATCCACTTTTCATAACCGGTAATAATACAATGTAAAAAACCGGTTTTGCCATTGAAGCAGCATATCACATATCACCAAACACTTTTCAATGTCTCTTGGCTTCAATTCATCCGGCACCAAATATTCAAGATTTCGATTCATTTTCATGTTCTTCACACGATTGGAAGTTACTTCCAACAATTCTGAATAATTTTGTTGCGTGTTACATGGATCATCATCGAATAATACATTCTAGTCGTCATCTTAATTTTTTTGTTGTTCAGAATGCTCTTTGTCTTCTATTTCAAAAGCACCGCTATTAAAACGTTGAAACCAATATTTATGCGTTCAATTCGATGGAGCATGTCTGCCATAAGCTTCATAGAACATTCGATGCTCTTCATTCGCCTTTCTCTTCAGCATGAAGTAATGAGTTAAACATTTTCAACACACTGAAACAATTTTTTGAGCATGCTTCAACGCAATGAAACGTGAAACCTGTCAATGAGATTTTAACATAGAATTAGTTATATATATTCCCAATTCGATTTACAGACAGTAACACTATCTGTTGTAAATCTTTTAAAATTAATTTATAGACCTAATATATCAAGATTTATTATTAATTTTTAATACCTTTTTAAATGCACACATTTTTGCTAATGTACTTTCTTAGTAAAGTTTATTCTTACTAATTCGTTTAACAAAAAATTCTTACAAATTTTTATGTAATCAAAAATTACTACTTTTGTTAGTGATTTTTTAAAGGCCATATATGTACTTATTAATATAATTATTAATAGGTTTGTATCAAATCTATGAATAATAAAAATTTCGTTAAATATACAAATTACATACTATTTCTATTGTCAAATAATTCGGATATGCGTAGGATCATCTTTCGCCATAGGATACACATACAAAAATATTTTGCTTATGTTTCAAAATTTTGATAACCCCCAAAGTTTTGTGGTAAACAAAATACATGGTATAAACAGCGCCTTGTTTCCTTTCCGTTAACCTTTCCGTCTCATTAATATTAAGATATTAATAAAGATGATATTGCTATTTTCCTCATTTATATTTTATCATTTCACTGTTCCGTTTTATGGACCCAAATCGATGCGGCCTATTATTTAAACAGTCTGTGTATAGTATACAGCAGTAAATTAATTGAATCGGTATCATTTAAACAAATAATTAAATTTGCTTCGTGTTTCCACTTAGAACGAACTCACATATCATGGAAACTGTAAATAAATTATATTGTTTACTAACCCAAATTATTGAATTTTACACATATGTTTACAATGCTGCGAACATATTGTTGCTGAAAAAATTTCATTTGTTTCCCAATAGATGACGTCAATTACAGATAATTTAGTAAACAAAAATGGCAGTTGTGCCACTAGATTATCATTGGAAGGTTGGTACTTTTAGCGTTACTTTATGTCTATAAAGGTCATGCTACAAGAAGAAATTCAATATACTACTCGATAGTCGATATAAACATGTGTTGATAGTACTGGTATTATATATATAAATTAAAATATGTTCTACAATCATTTTGGCGACATAATGATATCGTACCGAAACAATGAGGTTTATGAATTTTGGTAGCGATCCATTTTCACAATTCTTTATAATTTCAATATCGTGTACATTCTGCATGGAGTTAAAAAATCCTTAATCAGAAGATCCTGTGTTTGGTTTGGTTGGGAGAACTTCCGCGTGTGATCCGTCTCGTCGTCATGCAACACGATGGATTTCGTGTGTTATTCGCTCCTGCTGGACTATTTTTGAACAATGTGTCGTTCCATTTGTTGAATTATTCTTACTAGACATCTTCAGTAACAGTTTTATTCGGCTTTAAAAATTCGTAACACTCTATACCTTGCTAATTACATAACATGTGGAGAAATACTTTATGATCATATTGTGCAGTCATTGTGGATGTTTGTCTTGAAATAACTTTTAGTGCCAATGATTGTCATAGTAGATCCGCGTTCTTCATCTTTCATTCTCAGTTAGAACATGTCACATAATCTACATTTACCGAAACCGCGATGTTAAAACGGTTAAACATGGTACTACCGTGGCGTAGCCATTTTCTGCGCTTTTGTTTTCTTCACATCGCATGTAAAGGTAAAAATAAATCGGTTTTCAGCGATTTATCAACTGCTAAGCTTCCTGAATGATTTTTGTTGGAGTTTGAGTTACTTTTTCTTCAAGTAAGTATTCTTCATATTATCTTATTTTGATCCCTCAAATAGTTCATTGTCATTGACTATAATTAAATAAAAATTACCATTCTTAAATTGTTGAAACCAAAGCCGATAGTTGGGATATGACAGAACACTACCACCATGAAATTCTATAAGTGTCTGATGAGCGTGAGAAAGCGTAAAAAAGTAAGTAAGTAAGGAATATAAAATTTGTGATCTATTATTACAATGTACATACTACATTAAATGTACAGACACTCAATAACTTATTAATACTAATTTAATTAGCATTATTTTATGTAGAGAAATGTTAATGAATTTAAAAATTTTATTGATATTTAGTTTCTACATAATAATACATGCCGATATACCCAATAGATTTATTTTTCTGTAGTTTTAAAATTATTTTAAGGTATTTTGTTCCATTGGCATTGTTTGTATATTTTATTTAGCTGAGTTTTACTACTTTTTCATTTTCAGAATTATTGCACGTTGATTCAATCATCAATTTAATAAAAACATGACTAGTAAAATGGTTGCAATATAAGCTTTTGTATTAGAATAGGTTTGGGTCGGTAATTTCGTTCGCAGCCTCTATTCAACAAGTCGACTATTTTTGTCTTTTAAAACAAAACAGTTTCAAGAAAATTGAAAGTTATGTTGGGAATTATCGACTGAAATCGACTATCGACTGTTTAGTAATTGACTACTTTTTACTATCGACTATATCAGTCGCTATTTTTGGTTCGACTGATTTTACTTCTCTTTAACAGCGACTGTCTCAGTCGACTGTTTTCAGTCGCTATTTTCGGTCCGACTGATTTGGTTACTATTTACTATTGACTGTTTCAGTCGCGTACTTTTATTTACTATTTTTCGTTCTACTAGTTTCATTCGACTGATTTTTAACGTTCTGGCTTTGTCCTCTTAGCCGCAACATTGACAAAAATATACCTAATTTATGCTTACATAGATTTGTATGTAATATACATAGTTTTATAGTCTTTTTGATAGTAAATAACAATATATTATCTACTAATATAGCAGCATTTTAGAACGATATTTTTAATGTAATAAGATGTAAAAAGATTAAAATTGTGAATGATAAATAGTAAAATACTTTTGACTGTTATTATGGTAACAATAGGTTTCCGATCAATAATAAATAAAGCATTTATTTTACTTAAAAAAGCTGTTGTAGTTACTGTGCGATCATTTTTAATTATATCATAAATTAGTTGTTTTTCCTATGATAGGTATATGTTTAATTTTTATTTGGTATTTATTGTTATTGTACATCTTTAGTTTTTGGGTTTTCTTTAAGTTCTATTACCTTGTCTATATTTGTTTTAGTATATTATTTGAAAATAATAATTAACATATTAAAATACGACAAAAAAATGTGGGGTATTATTTCATTCCATCAAAAAATGCCATTCCTTTTTACAGACACACAGTAAAAGTATTCACTCATTATTTTTTTCCTTTTCTTTTTTAAAGTTAGTACATGAAGGAATATGTACATCTCCGTCTCGCTTATACTACCGTTGGAAAATATAAGTACATATAAAATTAACTACTCCAAGCAATTACCTCCGTCCTTTCCTCTCTCACAATTTATACAGGAAAGGGTTCGGATATCTTCATTTGACATCACAAATTTATTAAAATAGTCGAACCGTGCTGAAATTTGGCTGAAAATAATAATTACTATTTTCAGTCGCTAGTTTTTTTGACTGTTTCGACTGTTTTGCGACTATCGCCTGTTTCGACTATATTCAGTCGAGATTTCCCAACGCTCATTAAAAGTATATTTTTCATTCCTACTAGCTTGAAAACTATATATATATATATATATATATATATATATATATATATATATATATATATATATATATATATATATATATATATATATATATATATATATATATATATATATATGAAACACTTTCATAGTTGATTTTTAGAATAAATTTAAGTTACAGCTATGTAGTATATAGTAATCAATCATAGTAAGCAGCTTTATAGACTAACGAAAACAATTTTCGGCTTTAGTGCATCTACATGGATTGGATGTAACATAAACCGGTATGCGACGAATAAAAGATGGTTGAAAATTTCATCTCGTTTATTGATTTGTTAGCGCTGACCTAACTGCACTGTCCATTGCGGTTAAAAAGTTCAGTACAATTTATAGCGAAATAAATCTTTTCAATTGTCAGAGAATTCAGTTTCGAAGGCGTGGTCCATTCCTTTATACAACTTCCTGTACAGCGAACCATCCTAGCAATCCGCGAGTGAAAAGGTTTCTCGAACACGTGTTTCTTTTTTATATTGCATTATTTTTATCTCCTCGTGAAAAAATTCTTGGTGGATGTAAAGGAAAGGAAGTATAGAATAAGATTTTTTTTTAAAATTAGGATTGAAAATATATATATGTACGGCATATTCTAGAATAAAGTATGAGGTTCTTATGTTATCATCTTCTTTCTTATGTTAGCATAAAAAGCACCCCTTCGATATTGTTTTTGTTAAATTTTTGTTTTCATATCATATTTAATAAAAAAATATTATCTTAAGATTTTTCTAGGATTGTGGTTCTTTTATATACATAATTTTCATAAATTTTTGATTACAGAGCGTTTTTTAATTGAAACAATTTACTATGTTTGAAAACATCAATCTTTAAAATTCTTTTGAGTCTCCTTATTCAGGTTAGTAGTTTATTGATTGGAATCGGAATTGTGGTAAGAATGATAAAGGATCAGTTAAGAGCGGTTTTTAATTACTGGATACGATGAAACGGAATGGTATGAAGACATTTCTTAATTACAAATCAATATACCGGTTTAGATTAGTTTTATTTAGTTTGGTTAGTTTTAGGTATAACATCATTATAGTAGCAGAGTTGAAATGGACCTATTTAACGTATTATTGAGGCAGGAAGTTGGCTTTATGAACCTGTAGGTGAATGACATTTATATTTTTAATACTTGCAATTGTTTGATCTTATTAGGTTATAGGAATCGAGGCCATACTGGCTAATCATATAAAACAGAACTTAATATATTCTGATCTATAAGGATTGTTATTTAGACTGATTACTTGATCTATACAGGAGAGTGAACAATGTTCTCGATATTCTGTAACTTTTAGCAAAATATCGATTTTGTCATTTTGAAAGTCATTAACAGCATGGTAAAACTGCTGAACACGTGACCATGTGGTGGCACACATGACCAAATCAAGTAGGGAAACATTGTTTCAACCGCTTCATACTCAGCTTATGCAAATTTGAGGTTCATTGGCCGTACCATTAGTATGAAAGAAAACAATAACTGTCCCTATATAGAAAAAAAAAACAGTGTAAGGATTATCGCAATTCTCCTATAAATTTTGTGGAATGTGTTATGAAAGTCCTCTAGGTATTAGGTATAAATGTTAGTGTCAGATCTAACAAAACTAAAATGGTTTATGCAGATTAACTCGATTCACCATTGATGCTGCAGACAAAAGGGAGGCGAACAGAGCATGCAAGGGGGTAAGGGTGGCTGTCTCGACTTGGCGAGCAATGAAATGGAACACATTTCTCGCGGACCAAAGACTGGATGGTCCCCCTTTCTTCTGGCGTGTCTCCAAATGCCTTGTGGGGAAGACGCTTAATGTCATTTCCCCCTGAACTCAGCGGTTACAGGAAATTTCGCAGTCACTGACCAAGAAATAGTCGAGATCTTTGCAGAGACCTACGAAGCTTAGATGAAATACCTCCCACCCGCAGAAAACCCTAAAGCTAAAGACAATGATACTGTCATAAACAAATCCAACTCCGTCAAAAGACCAGTAACCCCAGCCTTTCTTCTCAACCATCTCGTGTCTACAAAGTATCTACAGACTATGATCGGCCAAATTCAAACCAAAAATTCTCCAGGATTCGATGCAATATCGATTACCCAGTTAAAAAGCTAACGCATAAACAGCTCGTAGAACTGGCAAACATCATTAGCTCCATCATAAGGCCGCAATATTTCCCGGCGTCGTGGAAACACCCACGTATAACGGTTATCCCCAAGGAAGGAGCAAAATCTCCATCTAACTACAGGCCTATCAGCCTTCTCAGCGCCATTTCGAAGCTTGCCGAGAGGGCAATACTCTACGCTCTCAACTCTTTCACAAAGGAAAACAACATCATTCGTGATGAAAAATTCGGCTTTCGCGCTCACCACTTATCCGTCCATCAGGCTACCCGTCTGGCCGCACAGATCCATCACGCTCTTGACCAACGTAAAAAGCTTGGAGCAGTCCTTCTGGACCAAACCAAAGCCTTCGACAAGGTGTGACACGACGGTTTGATCGCAAAGTGCATGCGGTTAGGCCTCCCAGAAGACCTAACCGCTCTCATCAAGTCCTATCTCTCGGACAGATCTTTCCAGGTCAAGATCAGGGAATCACTTTCCAGTCGTAAACAAATCGATGCTGGCGTACCTCAAGGTTGGCCTGAGCCTTATTTAACCTCTTATTATAGTAAATTATTTCAGATCTGCCGAGAAAAGAGCACATTGACGCCTCGTGTTACGCTGACAACACTGCTTTCTTCACGGCAGCCAGTTTCGAAGTTACAATTCATGAACGTTTACAGAAGCAACTCGGTCATGCGGTCAAATGGTTCAAATTATGGAGGTTGCAAATCAACCCCCTGAAAACCCAGGCCATCACTTTCCATAAGAAGCGTCACGCACTGCGCGTCTCTTAAGATCGACACTTCAATAATTCTATGGCTGTATAACGTCACGTGCCTAGGTCTCCACTTCGACCGGCGGTTCGATTGGCATTCCCAACTCTAGAAAGCAATCCAGAAAGATCCGGGGATAGCTGCTATATTCCCTGATCTGCCTTTATAGCAGACTTCCCATCTCCATCAAATGCTTATTTGCTTGCAAATGCTTATACGAATGTCTACTTCGAGTTTGTTACACCCAACCAGGTTAAACGGCTTCAACTTTTCCAAAATAAGCTCCTCCGGATAATATTAAAGGCTCCATGGTTTGTCAGAAATAATCAAAATCATAGGAAAGCTAACATTCCAGAAATCTAGCACTTAATATCTCAATCATTCCACAAACTACAACTCATCTCAAGTTCCTCTGAAAACGCGATTGTTTGCGAGCTGGTCAACATACTGGGAGCTTAGCACCGCGTCATTGCTAAGCTTCCTCCTTTTCCAGGCTGAAACGACCTCATCCGTTGCTACAGTCATAACTTTTGCCCCCATACAATAGTATCCAGTTGTGTGTTAATTCAGGTTCGCGAATCAATAGAATCGCCAGGTCCTTGTGCCCAATAACGGCTGCCCGGTCAACGTTTGCAATATCCCCAAATTTAATGCAGTAGGAGTAGCGAACCACAGGGGTAAACTGTGAGGCGGTTTCGGTTTAGTGTATTGGTAAGCCCAGAGGCAGTCCCACATAACCTGGTCCAACTTGTCACTCCAGGGCAAGTTTCCGCGACCAGATATGCGTCATGCATTCCACTACCTGTGTTTAGACCAGAACAAAAAAAGAACCCCAAATCACTATTCTGAACTGCGAAGTTCTGGCGCTTCTAAAATAGCTAGAAAGAAAATGCTAATTTTGATGTAGTAGAGGACCCAATGTATGAAACATACGCCAATTAGTTCAAGATAGATGTGTACAACTCAACTTATGCTTATGCGATTGCAATGTATTTTTATATCCATTTGTTCCTAGGGGTAGAGATTTTGAGCTATATATTCGACTTGATTTTGAGAAAAAATCTTTCTTTTGACCAAGAAATATCTGCTGACCGAGAAACAGAACTCCTTTGGAGCAGAATGCGCCTTTCTTTAGCTCCTACTCGCTAGCTATACATTTTCTGGAATAAATAGTTCTTGCATCTTTGAAACAATTTTGTTTATCTATCAATCAACAATGAAGCATACGCTAATTAAGAATTTAGTTCAAGATGCCCCCTTATTTGCGCTCTAATTTATTTATAAATATAATCACTGTCAAAGCCTATGTTATATCACGCGACAGATATAGCCATAACTAATAGAGTGTATTTAATGGCCAAGGTCATGTTATTTTAGGGTTGAATTAAACCATCAGTGTAGCTTTGTATCGTCGATGATCAAGTCGAAAGTTATTTCCGCAAAACAAAATAGCTTTTTTTAGTAAAATAAAGAATTTGTGTATTTTACGCTCTTCGACTTTCATAAGTTTTATAAATAATAGTTAATATAAGGTATTATCGTTGATCTCTTCTCAACCAATAGATAAGTAGCATAATAAAAGCTAGAAGCCATGAAACCATTTGTTGGAACCACCACTGTTATAATGGAGATGTAAATGTAAATTATCTAGAAATATATTATCTTTACAATATAAAATGGAAGTTTATGGAAAAATTGTTAAATAGACGTAGATTATCGTAACATCGTCTCGTTGGTTAAAATGATAATCACGAGTAACAAATCATTTTACAATTAATTGGTACTAGTATTAATTGTTATTGATAACAAAGATATCCAATTCTTAGGTTTTTATTAGGCCGACCTATTTTTCTGAGTTACTGAATTGTTTCTCATTTATAAAAGACCCTTTTCACATTAATGACAAGTTTTTACTTTTTGAAATAAACAAGAACTCCGTGAAATTAGAGAGAAATAATATATTCTTTCAAAAACAGTAATTTATTTTCTAATGATCAAAACAAAGAAATATAAACACAGTTAAGAGAATAGATTTATATTCAAATAATTGTCAGTAGATAGTTAAAATATTCTTTAAATAATAATATATTTAAAATAGTTGGTAATCAACCGGTAGAATAACAATTTGTGGAAATGAACTGTTTGGAAAGCACCGTAATGTTCTCTAATTATCTTCGCGTCGTAGCACTTTTTCACCTTGACTTCTTTATGGCAACAATAAATTCAAAAAGAATCATCATTAACTCCGTCAGTCTACCATCTTAGATAGAAACATACTTGTCTGCAACTAGCGAGTTTATAACATTGCGAATTGTTATCTTGTTAGCGGGTCGTGATTTAATATATACTTTAATTTTCTCTACGCTAGAAACTCTAAAGAGGACTCTGTTCAAATTGCAAGCCGTTATATTCATTTTAGAACTTCAGACGTTTTTTGATTTTATCCTAACATTTTCGTTCTATTTTATTTTTAAAGCGCAAATCTGAAATGTTAAAAGTTTATGATTCAACTTTATTTAATACTGGAGTAAAGTGTATATTTTTGTTTGTGTATACTTTATTAACTTTTCAAACAAAATTTCGGACATCAAAAACATTTTCCTGAATATCTAAGAACGTTAATTGGAACTGCTAAATGATGTTGAATGCTGTTATCGAAAGTTCTTGAATTGAAAAAACAATTTTTTTTCTTACAATTTTCCTGTAAAAAAGTAATTTTGAATATGGAACAATTTAAGTTACTTCTTTAATTAGTTTTTTAATTTTATATAATAGAAGGGTTACTTATATTTCTGGCCTTAACGGCAGCTAATGTTGTCAGATGGCAGCTAACGTTTTCATTTGATTCTTGTCCTGTTGAACGCAAACATCTTCGGAAAATTAACTTATCGATAACTGATGTTGTACATCAAAAACCTCGATGCTATATATAATATTATAGAGCAAGATCGTCATGTTACATGTCATGATATTAATTATGACAAACAGCAATAAAATGTTGCATGATCATTTGGTAGCAACAATTACGTTAGATAAAAAGCTTGACCTAACATCAAAGAGCTTGGTTTATCAGTCGATCTTAAGGCCTTATGGGGTTACATATAATAAAGAACTGTACGATGACGTGGAAATCAAATGGATTTAAGAAGCTATCTGAGATTTTGCCTTAAAACATGAATGATGCGTAGGAAATCAGAGTATTGAAGCGATCGAAACTACACGAACATGTATAATATATAAGTGCTAATCTTAATCTTCGCTTAGGTAGTCTAATTTAATTTTATCTGTGGTAATTGTACGGATGTATTTATCTCGCAGTTGTCTTGCGGATTGTATATTGATGTAAGAACAACAAAGCAGATGTTGTAATAAATTAATTTGTACGACGATATTGTAGTAAGTCTATTTAATGTAGTATATAATTAGAAAGTAAGCCGTCAATATATGTTTGCATTGGATTTGGAACAATTTGACAAATGTTTAATAAATGCTCAAAAATGGCTCTTGCTGGCGAATAGGCCTTCCATGAAAAGCCAAAACCAATACAGTAAAAGTATAGAATTCAGACATTGCGGGAAAATATAGTATTTTTTTTAGTTTGCTTATTATTAAAAACTCTATCAAATAAGTTTCGATTTTCACAATAGATAGGATTATTAAAAATAGTTGAGTTGCTATGAAAGGATTTGATAAAAATATGTGCATATGTGTCATTCAATCAATTTTCATCGTTCTGTTCAGTCATCAAATCATCATTTTTATTTAAAATACACATTACAAAATTTAAGCGCACTAATCTCAGTGTTCATTATAAATTAATTTCTTGTTAAAACTTCAGCAAAAGTCATAGTATTCTACTAGTACGACTCCGGCCTTTTTCTAACTTTTTCGAAAACCCATACTACGATTTAGAGAGAAGATAGAATAAGTTAAAGAGAATTTATGACGAAATTTATTACAAATTAGTTAACTAAATCGACATCAATATTTTCAAGAAAATATTCCTAGCCTATCCAGGCAGCCTGATGTTGCTGCGAACTAACCTTGTATACTGGAATTTGTACCTAAACTCGGAGATACTAGATTGCAGTACCTAGCCCAGTTACCCAGCCGTAAATTAACATATATGAATTTGGCGTCACCAAAACTTGAAATCATTGCATACAGGCAATACCGTGAAAATTTGGTAGTATATCATAGAAAATACAATGAAACAGGTGGACGAAAGTACAAACGATATTCACCCAAGATTACCCTTGTGAATTTCATATACTCACAAATAGCTTTTTTGCCGAAGTTAATTGGGTCATTCAACTCAAGGATGGAAAGAGCATGTAAAAAGGAACCAGCATAACTTTTTATGAAGCTCAATAAAACTTTGTAGTTGCTTAAACGACAATCCAAATTAACGCTCCAGAATATACTGTTATTATGCAAGCAAATCTTGAAATGACTGTGAAACCATAGTGTGAAATTATGAGATTCCACAAAGAAATATTAACAAGATCCAAATTTACCAAAACAAAAGCAACATTTCAAACGAGGACATTCATATAGATCTAAGGGTACCAACAGTCAGCTCAAAAATTAAATGGTTTTCGCAAAAATATCACTACAGATGACGTAAACACAAAAACCTCGAAATGCTACCACTGCTCGAAATGCAACAACAGAAAACTTCCCCGAAGGCTGAAGAGTCAAAACCGTTTGAGTTAATGCAGTTATTATGATATAATGAGATCTAAACAGTCACATTGTCATATTAGACTAATAACATATACCTTGCACAAATATTTTACTATTTTCTATTGTTAAATTCTTTTATCAAATAATATATAAATACATTATCCCAATAAAATAATTGAATACATTACTGTTAACAACAACGCCTGACATCCGGCACTGAAACGACAGCTAGGATACCGAAAATTTTGAAAAACTATGGCACGCGCAAAGGCTAAATTTTGGATATGCCACGTTAATAAAGTAAATATTTTTAAGAATTTTTTAATGTATGATGAACTAGATTGTCAGTATTGCTTGTATGATCTTCCAATAATTTCTCAAGTATTTCCATTAGAAAAAATAGTTTTTAGTAAAATAAAAGCTTTCGTTTAAATTCTACATGTTTCATTACTTTTATATGATTACACACCTTGAAATTTTGTTATACGAAGCAAAACAACTTTATGTACATTTTGCGTTTAACTTTTTACAATCCGTTTGATGAGCCCTAAAACAAAGTTCCTATAAACAATGTCAAAATTCCAGTTGTGTCACAGTCGTAAACAAACTCGTTCAGTTTTTATCACTCGCCAGCATCTTGTTGCCATCATTGTCATCCTCTAAATGTCATCCATGGACAGGTCAACATCGCACAATACCGAATACAAATATTGAATTTCGAACCGTAACGGGCATCGATTTACCGGAAGCATCTTAAGTTACCCGTTTTTATTTATTTTTAGGAAGTAGGAGGTACTGAGTAGTCTACGTATTGGTGAAATGAAAGCACTCGAGGTTGTCTTATAGATAAAGACGGAGGCTTTGGGGATTTTCGATATCGAGGTTGGTCTTTTTCAGATGTCTTTATGTATTATTTCCGAGAATAAATCGGTTTCAGATATCTGGTAATTGGAAAGTTCCCTGAAATATATCATATTCAAATTGTATAGGACGGAAATATATTATACCATTTTATTTATTATTTAATTATCTAAAATGTTATTAAATTGATACCTTAATGTTTAAATAATAATAATTTAAATCACCAGGTTTAGATATCATAAATAATAACTACAGCTAATCAATTAAAGATATAATTAAATTGAAAATATGTTGTTGTTTTTGAATTTTCAAGTTGCTGCGATCAAATATTTCTTTGATTTAAAAAACTATTGAAGATATGTATATTAAATATCTATGGATTATATAAATATAGATATAGTTAATTATATCATTTGGAGTTGAGTTTGTGATAAATACACGTTCGTGATTGTAATTATTATGGTACGTAGCAAGAATGTAGAATATTTGCAAAAATACTTATAGAATATTATCGCTGTTACTTCAGTAGTATTTTTTATCATTACAGGTATTAATTCGTCACAGCTACTTTAGGAAATAACAACAAATAACATCAGAAGCTAAAATAAGGACCAGAGCAAAATTATATCGGACATATTTTTAAAAAATATATTTTAAAAAAGTTACTAAATTATTGGCTAAAATATATACTACAGTATAAAAGGTATAAAGTGTAAAATAATATATTCAAACCTTGATATGTGTTGATGGGTAGTCAGTCAAAGAGTCAAAGTGAAACTGTACCTGAAAAATTGAGAAACTCTCGATATTTACTTAATTTTAGTATTATGTGAGCTGAAATTAACTCATCTGAGAGAAGATTGTCTGAAAATTCTTGAGATAATTAAACTGGTCTGGCACCAACTATTTGAAGTCTGAAAGTTAAAACTTCATATCAAACGATATAATAAACTTGAGATCCTTTATTAGGTTAAAAATTATTATATGTTAAGAATAATATCTTACTGTTAAATAAAATACTCTTATTTGCTCTGTTTTTTTTTTGTAAATATAATACTACTTTATTGTAAATGACAAGCTCCGAAATATATTTCAACAACAAACCAAACATATATGTAAGAAGACACTATCAAAGGTACGCCCAAATATACCTCAGTGTTATTTAAATTGGAGTTGCTACGAGTGATTAAGTAATAGCTATATCATATCCTTTATTGTTTGCTTGCTAGTTGATAGCGATTAGCACTACTAGGTGTATGCGTACGAGATCTGTTCAACAAGTTCTTGCTATGGCTCTTATTCTGTCTCGAAATACTGAAAATGTGCGAAAATAGATTGGAACGCTACCAAACTCTTTCGATAGAGTATTACCATGTTGACAGAAATATGTTAAAATTTGTAGAAAATTGTGGAAACATTTTTATTAGTATTGTCATTAATATATGGCAATACTAATTTATATTATAATAAAAGGATATTTAACACTTAAAAGACCATCGTTTTGCAAATATAAATCATGTTAAAATAAATCGGTAAAATACCTCAAGAGTATCCAGAAGAATTAATTCCAGAAATGTTTTGATGATTGAAACATGCGCTGGTATAAGAGCATAGTACAACAACAATTAATTCTCTTCAAAAAATCTTAAACAAAAATTCTTGGTATTTTTAAACAGAGTCCATGATTTTTTTAAATTTCCTAATTCCTTTTGGGTTAATCTTAAACAATGAATAGTTCGTCAACGTAGCTTAGGGTTTAGGAATATTTTACCTGAAATCATATTATGTGCAAATTGAAGAATGCAAGATAAGAGAATAATTCTCAACACACAATATAAACAAATTTAGAAAATCTTAATACCATAACATTAATATCAAGATAACAAAGTAAACAAGAATATACCTTTTATATTATGTTCTGCAGCTAGCCAACATCAAGACTGTATACATATAAAGTCGTAATATCAGCTAAACCGCGAATTCTAATGAAACATTCATAAAACGATATTAGTCTCTATATATCTTCTTCGTATAGAGAGGCTAATATAATGAAGATGAAAAAGAATTATTCGGAAAAACCCCAAGTCATTTTCTCGTATATTGTTTTCGAACTGAGATATATAAAACCGAGATAAATAAGACGGAAATAAAATGAGAATTAAGTTAGATGGGCGGCGTCAGAAAGAAATTATCCATATGAACATGAAACTGTATATTTTAAAACTTATTTACTATAAATTCATAAAATTAATATTAATTTACATATATTGTGTTCTAAAAAAATATTACAACAAGCAACTATTAAGTAGCCTATTTTAGTACATAAAACAGGTATTCCATATTTATTTATTCCTATTTAGTTATTCAATGTATACAGATGCATATGGTGAGATAAGCAAGTTATTTTGTATTACGTAGACATGAATTGAACAATTTGAAACAAATATTCGTACAACAAGATTAATAATATCGAATCACAGATGCAAGTTCAGTTCTTGTATGACAAGGCTTGACCGCACATTGCAGTAGTTGTGAAGCATACACTGTTGCGGTTCCAATGGAAGGTTCTGCCATAGTCTATATACTCACATATATACACACAGTCTATATACACACTCTATACTCACAAGATATAGCGCGTTCTATTTAGCTCGTTTTGAAATGAAGAAGTGTGAAAATTGAGTGATTATTAGATCTCTACCAAACTACAAGATAGCTATTTCGACGTGGTGTAGCCGTTTTGCGAAAACGATGAAAAAAGTTAATGAGAAATATTTCGATTAATATAAGTGAAATTAACTAGCATAAAGTGAAAAAATGGCCACAATACATGCACACCTACAAATCGTGTAGTTAGTATTTATAATATATTATTAAGTAACATTATGTGTAATATATAATATATAATAATCTAATATCTCATTCTGATTTGATTAGAAACACCGATTTTTTAATACTTACGTTACAGAGCATGGTTGGGCTTCAACTAACATTGATATTGTAAGCTGATAACCTTTCGCCAAAATAATTGTAATCTTGAAATGTAATAGCTTCACTTGGTGTGGTAGGATGAATTTTGTGTTGATATTTGTTATCAGTATTTGCCAAAATCTACTCCTGAGGAAATAAAGTAAATCTGGTCTTTAAATAAATTACAATAATTATTACCACAAGTGTATTTTAGATATACATTCATAATATCTATATAAGGTCTAATTAAATAGTTCTAGATATATTGGCTGATGTCAATATATCTAATTATATTAAACTAACCATCACTCTATATATACTCTAAACTCTACTACCACTTCTAAATATGCTGATGTAGTCTGCGTTCCCTGGTTGAAGTTGTTACAAGATTAAAATTCTTATCAATAATTGGCAAATAAAAATTAAATTTAGTCTGAAGAAATGTGTTTTTTATGTGAATAAAATTAATAAACTGATTCATTACTAAAAATTGTATTAACGAGAATGATAACCAATAAGATGACAGACAAACCAATATACAACCTGCCAATATAAGTTATAACATACATATTTCTAAATGTATGTTAAATATCAATTAATTTCCGAACATAAAGAACAAATAGTCGCATATTGGAGAAAGTTATATTTTACGAATAAGCATTCATGATAAACTACATTTACTTTTATATTTCAACATTAGTGTTAATATTTGTACGCAAAACGAGGTGACTAAATATGATAACGAAAGAGGTTTAAATGAAAAAGTGAATTTTCTTGTGGCCATATTTATGATGTTTTGACGAAATATAAGAGAGATATAGGATATTCCATATACACCTTTCGGAGACATCCAATGGTAGACGCGAATTCAGCTTTGTATTAATAAAACTTTTCTTTGAAGTATTATTTGAAACCGAAATCATGGATCCAAATTTTTGTGAATGTAATTCTTTTAATCCGAAGTATGGGAGTAGAATATCTACAAGAAAGGTTTGTCAATAAGAAACAGCATCACGTTAGACAAAAAGCAAAACACATTAGAACCAAAATAAAACAACTATACTGGTTAGTCGGAAGATACTCTAAATTTGATCTAAAATCAAAGAGGTTGATCTATAATACAATTATAAAGCCAATTTGGACCTATGGGGTGCAAATATGGGATTGCACTAAAAATTCAAATCAACTAGTCATACAACGCTGTCAAAACAAGGTTCTTCTATTGATTACCAATGCCTATCGCTATGTAACTAATTAAGAACTGCACGATGACCTGGAAATCAAATGGATTTGTGAAGTTATCCAAGATTTCGCCTTGAAACACGACAGAAGGTTATTAAATCATACTAACGTGGAAGCAATACAACTGCTGCCAGCGCGCAGGATATAAAGTGTATGCATTTAGTGTAAACTATAGCTATAAGTTAATAATTAATAAATAATTATAATTTTATAACTGAGGAATACATACTGATGTATTTTCTCGCATTCGTCTTGCTTGTTAATTAATCCAAGTACATAGGAAAAGTAGTAATAAATTAAGATGGAACTAAGCGTATCTAATAAAGATTTTATAAAAGAAAAGAAACAGCCAGTTAAGTTAGTGATCAGACTCGATGAGATGTTGTCTAAGTACCGTGGTTTACAGCGTTATATAGTAGATCTAGTATGTCAGAGATTCACGTTAAAAACTGAAGAAATGCAAAGAACTAACCAAAATTCTGGTTATATTAATTTTAATTTGAAAATAAGTTAATACATATTGAAACATGAATATATATTTCTATTATATGTCTTTATTAACTAGAATCAATGTAATATTAGAAGAATAATAACAAAAACCACATTTTTAATTAATATTTATTATCCGTGAAACCCATGTCTTAAAATCCCCGTTTATATTACCGTTCACCATTTCTCTCTACAATTTAACTCGAATTTCTATTGCGGGGACATATTATTATTGTCACGACAATTTCAAACTTTACCAGAGCATAAAAAATGAGCGAGGATATCATTAAGAATGACCAGGAGACCATAGCTGAAACTTTCGCAAGGAAATACGACCGTCTCTAAATACGAGTTTATGATTATTAAGGCAACTTAAAATAACTATTCTAGAAAAGTGCTATTAATAAAGCAAATTTATTGTCATAATGTCTCTGAGTTTCTTTTCTTATTGTTGTACTCCATCTACGTTGAAATTTTGCTTCTCTTTTATTTCTTACTTTTTACGGGCTGTTAGATTGGATGCTATTTCTTTAATTAAAACATATATATTATTTTGTGTTATATTTTGCTGACTTTTATGTATAGTATATCATTCTTCCTTGCTTTAAAATTATCGAAAAATTAAAACCGGATAGAATATCTTAGAAATTCTTTTTCAATGCACTTGTTCTCTTTAGCAATCTGTCATCAATATACGAAAATATATCTTATCTTGTACATCCTTTACCATACTAAAGGTATTTCTTCATGAAAGATTATTTTCAAGTTTAACATGATTATTATTGTTGATAACATAAAATAATATGACCATTTCAGCATCCATCACAGCAACGTCACAACATGTAATATAAAAGTTTTGTTTTAGTCGCGATAATCTTGATTTGATCAAATCAAATATTTAATTCTAATTTTTCCTTATTTTTATGTAATTTTTAACGATTAGACATTCACTTAGTTTCTCATCCAAGATATAATGATTTATATGTTATGTTATTTAGGTGTTTATATTTAATATTTGGGCAATAATCACAAACCCTGTTTTACCCATATAGCCACCTATGTTAATATTTTAGAACACTACTAATTCATACATATCCTTCGCCGAAAATTCGCCATAACCTTCAGTAGTTATGTTCCATTGATTAAGATATAAGTAATGCTATCCGCAACTGTTACTTTATCGTAATATAGTTAAATATTTTAAACCTTATAAAAGCCATGTTTGCTTTCGCTTCCATTCAGTATGAAATATACTAATTCTTAATCCAAGTACTAAATAGGTATATTAACTTTTACATAGATTATACCAATCAAAACACTAATAACACCATTTTTATATTAATTATAACATAAGTTGTATATAAGCACTGGATATTCATACTAGTCACTTTTAATTTAATTACATTAGATATATGATAAAATAAGATAAAACAAATAACTGTTTTTTTATAATAAAATTGTTATTTAGATATTTACTTTTATTTCGCTATGTTTTCCAATATGCTTGTTATAATGACAATGTAGTCAACAAATGTTCCAAGTACTTTTTTGTTATAGGGATAGTATAGATAGGGCAAATACAATAGAGCAGATACATAAATGATCTCGAGATACTGGCTTGCAGAATTTTAGCTCAAAATCTCCAAAAACTCAAAAACTTCTCCTTTGTGGATCAGTCTCAATTGCCTTCGATTGCCTCTTCAAACGCCTTTGTAATAACCGTTGTCACATGTTCGATTATCTAAATAATGATTTCGAAATCCAATTAAAAATCTGGCTTGTCTATATACGGTTTAATATGTTTTAACAGTAATTTATTAAATAACTTAGAGATGGCAGGTAGCAGTGAAGTAGTCTGGTAAGCATCCTGGGACATACTTCAGCAGCATAGTCATTTAATATATTGGAATCTTAATTTCAGTCCTTCAAATAATCTAGGTGATATATCATCGGTTCCAGGAATCGTTTTAAGATTAAAATTGTTGAGGTAGCTAGATATAGAGGTGAGAATAATACTTTTCTTCTTTCATCAAATCGCCAATTTCAGGGGAGCAATTTACTTTGGCTTGTTTCTTACTAGATCTTTAAAAATAAGTAAATTATATATTTAATTGTTCGCATTGCGGTTTCTTGAAGCTGTTGGATTTCAGAAAACAGAACTGTGGTGTTTGAGCGCTGTTAACTCTGATTTTTGTTTCTGTTATATTATTTGGGTGAACTTAAAAAAACATTTTCTAGCATTTTGCACGACATTGTCCTATTTAATTCTCTTGCATAATGCGTATGTTTCTACATTGTCTCATTAATTTCAGATACTACAGAGAAATGAACAAGATGTAATAGATGATTGGCTATTATGCATATAGGCTCTTGTTTCAATGAATACATAAATTTACTAATACGTACCTCACTATTAGATAACTTATCGCATTCTCCGCCTTTACATAAACTTTGAAAATCTGCTATCCCGGTCATTTTGTTCATATTGAAACATCTAGAATTATTATTTTTATTCATGTTTTAACTAATTTTGTATTAATAATATGCAGTTCATTAACAAATATTTTCAGGGATTAATATAAATTTATAGACTCAATTTGTCGTCTGAGTTTCGGTATTATTTTCTAGTTTTCTTTATTATCAATCAAAAACTGGTAGTTTTGTTAACTTTTTCTAATTTTCTTCAAATTTTCAAACCTACATATAACAAATTAATAAGTCCGTAAAACCATACATATATATATATATATATATATATATATATATATATATATATATATATATATATATATATACATATATCATACCAGGATTGATCACATCCATCAAGAAAAGAACTATTATAATATCAAAATATATACATATTGTTAGATCAAAAATTTTTCTTTGTTGAGGTTCATTTGGCTTATTATACACGGTCAATCATAAATTCAAAAGGGTCTTGTAGAATTATGAATACAATGTAGTGGTTGGCTTTTTAAATGTCATACGGCGAGAAAACATCGAAATGAACAGACGCCAGTGGCTATTGTATGGTAAAATTTCGTGTATTGTATCAATGGCCGTTAAGGTACCCTGGCGGGATAGTTTCGTGTTACCAAGTTCAATAAAAGAAGAAGTAAACTATGTATTTAAAACAAAAATAAGTGTAGTTTTATAATCCTGTGAAGTTAAGAAGAGTCTACAAGAATGAAAGCTGATATCTTATATTTCAGCATGTATATATATATATATATATATATATATATATATATATATATAAATATATATATATATATATATATAAATATATAAATATATATATATATATATATATATATATATAAATATATATATATATATATATATATATATAAATATATATATATATATATATATATAAATATATAAATATATATATATATATATATATATATATATAAATATATAAATATATATATATATATATATATATATATATATATATATATATATATATATATATAAATATATATATATATATATATATATATATATATATATATATATATAAATATATATATATATATATATATATATATATATAAATATATAAATATATATATATATATATATATATATATATATATATATAAATATATATATATATATATATATATATATATATATATATAAATATATATATATATATATATAACACATATATGTAACACATATATATATATATATATATATATATATATACTATATATGTGTTACATCTATAATGCAACACTGTCTTTATATAGACATTTATTTTCCCTTGATATGAATTCAAGTTAGGTTCATTGTATCATTTACAAATAGTGAAAGGTTTGGCCAAGCTTTGCCATTTAAAGAATAACTCTGTTGTTACTCGTTATTGCTGGTTTATTCTAAATATTTCACTAAAGTAGCAACACTAACAGTTCCATTTGGTTGTAGCAGTTGGTAACACACCTTGCCGATCTCACCGTATTCACAGAGAAACTTTGTGATCATGAATAACCCCTTTGTTTTCAATGGGGGTAGTACCCGCGGAGCCCAGATCCAATTTTCATCAAAATTTTCAGAATTTAGAGAGTAGTGAGTTCACTTTTAAATTGTTGAAACCAAAACCGACAATCGGGATATGAAAGAATAGTATAAGTTTCTAAATATGTCAAATGGTGTTCGGCAGCAATGCTCCATTTATGAAACAACAAAAACTATTAAATTCTGAGCATTGTATGATTTTAATCCGTATACACTGAGTTTAGCAATATTATTGACAAACTATTTTAAGTAGAGAAATAAAACCCGCCCAATTTAACAATTGTATATATTGACATTTCGCATTCCCACAAAGAGAAATAGCTGATCAAAATACATGCAGGCAGCCAACATGCTCCCATCTCCCTCTCCTTCTCGCTATGATCACCATCGTTGACTTTTACTAGTTCTGTTGTTTTAAGTAACTACATCCGAACAATTTTATATTTATATTTATGGCAATATATCTACCATAATATAAAAGAACAATGTTCACTCTAAATCGCTTAAGATACTGGTAAATAAATGCTTTGAAGCCTTTTTTCCTTTACATCTAAATATAGTCCCGTAAAGATCTTCCCGCATTTAACTGGCTAAATGCCGATTTTCCTCCCCGGGGTTTTGCTTTTGATCCCTTAACATCAGAAAACTTTCTCGCCACTTTCGCCTATTTTTGAAACTGAGAGAAAATAAAGAACATTTATTAAATATTAACATCACACCATTGCGACTCGCGTCACTCTATAAAAGTCCATGCCATAAACTTGTTTTTGTCTTTTAGGACTCGACGAAATAATTTAAACTTTGCTGGAGATGCCAGCTTAATAAGTTAGGCCATAGGGATTATCTGTTCAGAATTGAATTATAAGATATATATTTCTTCCAGTTTAAATTTATATATAAACTAGATATATTTTGTAGTTCTGAAATAATTTATAATTAATATTAAAATAAATAATCTGTAATTTGATGGCAATAATTTTGCATGAATAATTTGCGTTGAATTACGAATTTACTATTTTAGATATCAGAACTAGTAATCGTGTTAACGAGGATACGCCAATTTTTGAGATACTTTCATCAGTCTATAACTTTTGGATTTTTTGATTTGTTCACTTTTTGTTTTATGTATTTTCTAATACCAAAAAAATATCTAGTAAAAAATGGTTAGTAAAAATATTGTTTGTTTTTGTCTTATTTTACTTGAAAGTATAACTAGAATGCATGTTTTATTTTCTTATTTAGATTGACCAGTTAGAACCAAATGGTCTTTTGCTGTTGTCGCTTTGGGTTTCGACTTAACCGACGAGTTTTGTTGCAATAGAGACCCTGGATTTCGACTGAAATTGACGTAGTTGGTTTAGGTACCGGGGTTTGCGGATGGGTAGGGATTTGGTCAGACTGTTATCGTGTTCTAAGGTACCTAGGGAGAACCTTACACTGAGCAACTTTTCACGAACGGGTTGCCTGATGAAAAGTGATTGTTTACGGTCCTCATAGACCATGGGGCATCGAGTAACGCGTGGGCTTTTTCGGATTGGAACACTTGGAGTAGTGTAAGTTGTGTCTTAGGGGCGTACCTGTACCACACCTGTGCTCCCTAGGGGCAGACTGGAACGACTAGTAACTTACACAGAGTCGCTTTCTGGGTGATTGGGAGTTTGCTTTTTCTGCAGAGGACTGGAAATAGTAGGGTATAGAGGCCATTGCCTTAGCCAAATAGCGTGCTGGATTTGAGCTGACCATTGAAACCAGCGGTCGAACTGGAGACCGAGGAGTGATATCTCCTGGACCCAGGGTATAGGAACTTTTTCGATTTGGAGGTAATAACTGCTAAAATCCTCTGATGGTAGTCTGAGAATAGCATGAGTTTTATTTGGGTTAATCTGCAACCGCCAGAATTTGTACCATGCTATTGCCTGATTCAGTTGGAGTTGAAATCTGTCGCGGATGGCGTCATGACCTTAACCGGTAGTGGAGAAAGCTGTATCATCCGCATAAAATGCTATGTGGGAATGTTTGTGGAGTGGCAAATCAGCCATATAAAGTTGAACAGGGCAGGGGCTAGTGGAGCTCTTTGCGGAAAGGGAGATTAGGTCATTCTTTAAACCTAGCTGGTTCACTTTGAAGACTAGACCGTTGTGCCATACTTGATCGAAAGCTTTAGAAACATCCAAAAAGTGGATCCAGCTTTGAGAAATTTTCTTAGTGCATGGCGGAATGAACGTTTCGCACGGAAACTGCATTGTTCGTTCGGGATTAAGTTGTGTGTGTCTATAAAGCTGTGTAATAGAACATTTAATATCGCTTTTTCGGTAGGTTTGGAAAGAGAACTAATCAGGCTGATAGGCCTATAGTCGGATGGATTGGATTTGGCTTTCTTTTTTTTTGGAATGAAAGCATAGGTTTCCAATTCTTTAGGAAATAATGTGATACTATATACTGATATATTGTGGATATTACTGTGATACGGTTTATGTTATGGTTTACTGCCTCTGGGTCTACTAGTCCAACCTAGTTAGGGCAAACGTTTATAGCTTTAACACCCCAAATTCTTGGTTTTTCGCTTAAATATATTAATGATTGAGTTATCAATGTCTTTTAAGGAACTTGTCGACGTGGGATTTTTATGTTTTTCGCTTTCGCTTTTGTTACGGAAACACTTTTGAAAGGACTCTTCTCCATATTTTTCATTTCATGTTGCTAGTTCTGTGCAAATGCGCTGTTTGTATTTCTGAGCTTGTCATAAGGGCCCCGTATGCTGTATATTGTATAATAATATGTTAAGCTCGGTAGAAGTTAAGCATTAATTAATAGTCAATATGGGTTGCCTTGAAGTGTACTGAGTGTCTAAGGCTACTATTTTAGTATTGTCCTATTACAGAAAAAAGTTCTCCAATTTCGTTAATTTTAGTTTTTGTTGTATTCTGTTTTGGTAATTATGGTATTTTTTCGAATTATTCGCCAATAGTCAAATTATTCGCTTCTATGACTGGTTATAATATACATATTGGGTTATAGTTATTTGGTCAATAATTTAGCTTATAAAATAATGAAGTATTTTCAATGTTAATTCGATTGAGCTGATAATTGATCTGGTACTTTAAATTTAATTTAACTGATGATGAATTTTTCTTTAAAGACATGCTTAACATATATGCATACATATATAATGAAAAAATAATTAAATAACACGTTTTTTTTTTCTATACATTTATCGGATTTTGCTTATTTTTTATTTGAACGATTCAGTAATTTTTTTAAATTAAAATACGAAAATTTTAATTAATATAAAAAAAGATATTTTAAATATTATGACACTGATAAGCCCTTAATTTTAAAACCAATACGGGAAAGAAGCAGTTTCTCAATAATATTTAGCTGTATTTATATTTAAATCAGAATATGAAAAGTAGATATTTTTGATAAAAGAAAATACGGGAATGTTATACATATTTTAAGTTAATAAAAAAATAAGTTAGATGAAATATTTTGTCTTATAATAAATAATATTTCTTTAAAAGACATGCTTCTATTTATTTCAATGTATTTTTTTATAAATATATAATGAAAAAAAGAATGAAATAAAACGTTTCTTCTATAAATTTATAGGATTTTGCTTATTTTTTTATTATATCATGACATGCAGAAAATAACGTTTTCAAAAAAGTAGAAGTGTAGACTAGATTTAATGTTGGTTTTATAGACGCTACAAGTATAGAGTTTCATTCGAACTCTTTGGCGAATTTTCATACTATTTTAAATATTCCCGCAGATCGTTTTAAAATATTCTGTAGTGTAAAATTGGCTCGAAATTTCCAGCTATTCTGAAATAAATATTGTGTTGAACGTTTTGAATATTTTGCAGGAGGTTCCCATCCAGTTTTTCCTTCTCTTTAATCTTTATTGCGATTTGCGAAACATTTTCAAAATAAAAAATGGGTTTATATATTATTATATGAAAATATAATAGCTATATTGGAAATTATATTTTTTAAAATAATATTGAAGTGTATTATGATCGTTCGTATTTAAAATATAGAAACATACTTTTTAAACAATAGGAACTATACTTTATATTCATAGTTTCACTAACCTAATGTCTTTTGCCTTTATCTTGATTTCTAAAGGAAAATATAGTTTGTAAAAATATGTTGAAATAAGAAGTTGTTTTTGTATATAAAAACAAAACAAAATTTAACAATTTTAATAAAACATAATTTATTAATTAATAAGGTACATTAATACCATAATTTAGAGTTACAGAAGTTTTTTTATTTTACATTCTGTTAAAATAATTTAAACTTTATCTCGTAAATTTATATTATTTATAAATCCATTAGGATTTAACATCAGCACCGTCCCATTTAAATATTACTGCAGATAAAACTGCATTACTTAAAGGTTACGTCTCATAAAAAACTTTATTGGTTTGATTTTTTTCAACTTTCAGTTTTCGATTCAACTTAATTAATAAATTTCTTACGAAAGTACATTGGACAATTGCCATTGGGAATTACTGCATCTTTTATATATATACAGTATTTACATTAAATACCGTTAATGCGTTTTCTAGTTCTGAGTTAAGTTACAATAATGATGAGTCGGTTTTGGTCGCCCGTGGTGTTTTTGGTCTTATGGTTTTTGGGGGTATCTGTATGACACAACATACAAAATGACATAAAGAAGCATTTCCAATGAGAAGAAAATTGTTAATAATTCACAGATAGTTTATTTCAATCCTTTCAATAACAACACTCCTTTATTGGAAAAACCTATAGTAATGCTGAAACTGAGATTACTCTCACCATGTCTTCAATCAAAATATGTATTCTACATGAATGACACAATTTTCCTATGCTTTCGATTGTTGAAACCCATACGTCGTAAACTATAAATGAATTTAATTAATTCAATTTAGATGCAAAAATTAAAAGACTCTAATTATGATATATGGAAATCAATCCACGACAAAACAAGAAGCTGAATATCTCTATCTAAACTTAATTTTGGTTAGGTCCATCAATTGGCATCTCACAATATCTGGATTGCTTAATCTACACTGCTTAGACTTCCAGCCCCAATCAAAATTAATCGTCACAATTTGTGTCTTTAAGTATGATATAGTATAATTTATAAGTATTCGGTATCAGTCCAGCCCAGATCAAAAACATTTTATCACTAACTATGAGATATCTAGTTCGGACCAGACCTTCATAGAGTCAAGAGGTGTTTTTTCCTTCCCGAAAACGAGTCTCTTTAAATATCAAATAAAAATACATCTATTTTTTTACGGACAACTTCGGTTAACGGTTTCAAAGAACTCACAGGTACGGGATAAGGTGAAATAGCCAACCCAAAGTAAAGTAAATACGTGCTCTCAAACAAAAGACGTTCCATGTTTTCCAAAAATGGAAAAAAGTGAGAAAAACATTTAATTATAACAATACAACATAATGGATTTGAA
Organism: Rhynchophorus ferrugineus; assembly: GCF_030347505.1. Classification (NCBI taxonomy): domain Eukaryota; kingdom Metazoa; phylum Arthropoda; class Insecta; order Coleoptera; family Curculionidae; genus Rhynchophorus; species Rhynchophorus ferrugineus. The sequence goes on from NW_027472580.1 coordinate 54,167,454, forward strand.
TATATTACTGAAATAAAACGAAGAATTAAGAACGAAAAATGAGCGTCTGCACCAACAACTGTTGCAATTATCTAAGGATATGGCTGCTATCCGTTTGCAACTGCAAGGTCACATGCATGATACACCAAAACGGCATACTAGTTATGCAGAAGACTACTACACTGATGAAGGCAAACTAGCATTAGAGCTAAAGAAACAGTCTAACTGGGCCGAAGTAACAAACAAAAAGGATAATAAGAGGAAGAAGTCATAGATGACGCCTTCGCCAATCGCAAGAAGTGCTATAGGCATTAAAAAAAAGCAAGAATCCCTCTGCCCCCTCCGATCTGGGTAAGCAATGTTGCCAATTTTAATTTATTTAGAGCACAAATAAAGGGAGTAGCCACTGACCGAATGCAGTTTAAAGCTTTGTCTAACGATGGTATTAACGTAACCCTTAGTAATGAAATGGATTACAGGAATGTAAAAAAGCATCTCATTGAGATGATGAAAAACAATTCATTCAATAAACTCGAATACCACAATTATCAGTTAAAAAGTGATAAGTGGTATAGAGCAGTCATTAGAGGATTAGCATCGACAACACATCAAGACGATATTAAATCGGAATTACGGGCTTGCGGGTACTAACTAGTGACCGTCACGTCTATAGCGAAAAAGACAACTAATGTAAATGGTGAAAACCAAATTAAAACATTTTCGTTGTTCTACGTAAACATGACACAAAACGAAAATAATAAAAATATATATGACATAAATTATTTACTAGACTGTAGAATAAAATTGGAACCTCCGAAGAAAAACAATAATATACCACAATGCACAAACTGTCATAATCTTGAACACACTAAAAATATTGGCAGTAGGGAAACAAGATGTGTGAAATGAGCCGGTAAACATCACACAACTCAGTAATGAATAATATACTTTTGCATGCGCTTAAACCAATGCCCATAACACTTTTCGCATTCTGATTGAGGTACCTCCAAAGCATGGTGTTTGAATGCACCAAAACGTATTATTTTTAATATGCTGGAACATAAAAGTCAGCATCACAGTTTTCTACCACAACAACTAATTTTGGACGACCGTCATGACAAGTATGGTATTCGAAGCACTGCCTTCATAATACTCGTTGAACGTTTTAAAAATCATCTCACGACAATAATCACGAGTTAACCTCTATTTTAATTAAGACAAAATTTTAAAATCACGGTGAACAACACATGTGCGCAAACAACAAACTTCCAATTGGAAACTCAATGGAGCATAACAGTACCTAGTATAGCCAAGTCTCAAAATATAACTTGCAACCTACGTGTATAAATAAACATGTAAAATGTTTCAGGTTCCTTCATAAAAACATCCATTAATTCTATTGCTTTACTAATTATATTAATAATTTAATTGTCAATTAATTACATCTTACATTTGACATGCTTAGTACAATCTTAATTTATAAATTAATACTATATTTATATAAATTAATTAATTATAAATTAATAATAAATTAATAATAATAGTACTTAATATACTAACAAGGCCTGTACGGGATTAGTATCAACATGTATTTCCCAAATTAGAATAAAAGTAATCTACTTAAGCCAAATTTAAAAATACACATATACACTAAATCAAAATAAAAGATCCTGTGATTTGGTTCGTCTCAATCTTCTGATTTCCTGCGTATTGTCTAGTGGCTATATTGCTTCCACTTTGCTGTGATTTAGCAACCATATTTCATGTTTTAACGGCAAATATTGGACCACTTCGTGTGTTCATTTGATTCCGACATAATGGTGTTGCTTCGTCGGTTGCGTAGTGGTAACCAATGGTAATTAATCGTAGAACTTTGTTTTGAGTTCATTGGATTACTAGTTGGCTTGATGTTTTAATGCAACCCCATATTTGCACCTCACGGATCCAATATATATTCCAAGGTATTTAGCTGATTCTGCTTGAGGAATCGGACAGCCGTCAAGTGATATAATTAAGTTCTTTTCAATTCGCCGCAACGCAAAACTAACATGGACCGATGTAGAGTTATTAAGATGTATTTTACAGTATCTAGTCCATTTGTAGATCTTGTAGACCGCTACTTGTACCTTTTCTATAGCCTTAGACATCTTTTACCGTTATGAATGTCTCGTCAGCAAATGTTCTAAGTATTGTTTCTTCTGTTGTTGTAGTTTCAGCACTATAGAGATGATATAAGAATGGTCCAAAGACACTACCTAGTTGAATTCCAGCCGATATAGGTTTAAGTGTTGACAATGTCCCTTCATATAAGACTATTGCTTTTGGTGACAGCTCTTTTATTAACTCAGGTGAAATATCATTAATTCCATGAGCCTTTATAGGATTTAGGTTGTTGTCAATTTCTGTAGCAACTTACGTTGGGGAGATCAGATTTATAGCTACATCGGGCTGATAAACAGGGTTTATGTCTATTGTAGGTTCTATATCATGCGGTTGGATACATTAGTTAAATGTTTTGCTAATAATTGAGATTTTTCATCGTTGCGTCGAACCCACTCATTTTGATCATTTCTATTAAACAATTCTCAAACGGTTGGCATTTCAACTATCTAAGTTGCTCTCCATAGCGAGTAATCTTTGTCTGCTTCCGGACTTAATTCACTTACATATTTTTCGAAGCAACTCTGTTTCTAAATGATAAATGAATTAATAGATATTCAGAAAAATACACGATTTTTTATGCTGACAGAATTCCACTTGGAGAATCTAAGTAAATAAATGAAGACAAAGAATAATAAAAACTTCAAATATAGTCGAATTGGACATCGTTTTATTCAAAGATCAATTTCAATATACCTATACTGTTATTCATCGAGGAAATGAAGAATAGAATCTGCTCCTCACATTGTTATATTCGCGAGTTCGGATCCAGGAAGGTATGGATATACTTTATATTTCTTATTGTTGTTGTAAACGCCTCTAGGCAATAGTGTAAAATTCGTCTCTAACCAGTCTTGTTAAAGCCGGATATCTTCTGAGATGACCATGGTTTGAAGCTGACGCTTAGCAATAAGTTTAGTCCAGATAAACTTTGATTCATAAAAAAGAAACTTTATAAAAATAGAGTGTTTGCTACACTTTTTGAGAAAATTTTAATTAATTAATTTTGTTCTAAGCCAAACGAGTATCAAGAGGAGACAATATTTTGTTCTCTATCTTTTTCCTTCTCCAGATGGTAGTGAATTTCGTTGGTGTTATTTTATCTGAGACCCTATATGCATTATGCAAGGGATTCTGTTGCTGTAAACTTAACACCTGATATATCTATTTAAAAATAAATAATTTTAAGCGAGCTCATTCAACCCTAATTGGCTGAGTCTACCCTGGTTGATAATATGTGTCATCAACGATGAGAACTTGAAGACGAGAAGTCTCTTCCGACAAACTATCTGAATATGGAATATATCCTATAGATGAAATATTTCAGTGTTTTATTTATTGACAATCCTATTTTGATAAGCATCAAGCAAATAGAGCAGTTTTGAAAGGGTTTGAAACCAGTCGATTCATCTGTCTTATAATTATTCATTTCTTATCTCGTTCTCGTAAATTAAAGTACATATATTACATATTACATACATATTATATTAAATATTACATACACATTGACCTTGACATATTGATAACAGTGGCAGTGACAGTTTGTATAGAGAACAAAATGGTCTTGACTATTTCCCTCGCAATTATTCCACATCTTCTCACCATCTAAACCTTTGCTGAACTTCAACGAACCCATCAAAAGCTAAATTAACCGAATTAGTCCAGCTATTCTCCATTTTTAGCGAGATAAACGAATTTTATTTTTAATCGACTTCGAAAATGGAGAAGGTTTATATTCAGCTGTATATATTTTTTAATGTATGTTCGCCGATTTCTCCGTCAATTGTGGGCAGATTTTGAAAAAAACTCCTTTATTATTCGAAAGAGTGCACTTCTGAGGTGGTATCATTGGAACAAACCCAGAATATGTTGAGGGATAGGGGGAAATCGAGGGAAACGCTCATATTTTAAAGGCACGTACAAAGTTTCCTCATATTGTTTATCTAAAATAATCAGATATTTGGGTATAATGTTATTGCTGAACTGATAAGATGGAAAATCGAAAATCGTTTCTCTTTACCTATTTTGCTTATAACTTTACTTGGCCTGCCCATTGTAGTATTAAATAAAATAACTGCGTGATTTATTGAGTAAATATATAAAACAAAAAAGATAAAAATAAAATATTTTTAACAAAAAAAAAAGACTTCAAAAATAAGTAAGGAACTTACTAATAATTGAAAAATAATCAAACTTAGCTTTGTAATCTTAGATAATGATTGTAATAAATAAATAAAAATAAGCAAAACCTTATTTAACTTATCTACCACGCGTATTTTATATTCTACTATATACATACAATTTAGCTAAATACTTACCTAAAGCTATTTATTTATTTACAATAATATTTTAACTATTACCAACTGATCACTCTGAAAGCGCTGCCGAGCCCAAACAATACAAAAATTATAATATAATTTTGTGACATATATAAAAAATTAAATTACGAACAAAACAAATCTAAATTAATACAACTGCTTGGGTTCGGCACCGACTTCAAAGTAGTCGTGGTTTCATTTTAATTCTTAAGACAGCTTCTACTCAAATCTACCTAATTAATTAATTAAAAAATAAGTTAAATCAAATCCAAATAATACGAATTAACCTGTATCAATATACCTAATACAAAATTCATAAAATAAATGCTTTTCGGTAAGGTATTCTTTATTCTCTGAATTGGCAATAATTTTACATTTTCTCTAATTTGGTATATATAAAACGGATGGCATTTATTAAATATTGATGCTGTGCCATCTCGGTCACGTCGTTTTATAAAAGTCCACCCTCAAAATTGGTCTTGTCTTTTAAGTTTCGACGAAAATAATTCCAACGTTACTCTGGTAAAGCCCGCTTAATAAATTAGACCACCCGTATTATCTTTTCAGAATTAAATATTACTAAAGATAAAAGCGTACTTAAAATAAAAAAGTAAGCTTTCGCTTAATTACCGGGTTAGTGTTTTTGTCGCCATTATTTTTACGTCAGTTTAAAATGGTTTTCAATTTCATACTTTGTCCTGACGGTTGATCTCATTAGTGTTAAACTTAATATCTTACTTTAGAGTTCTAAATATTTCTCACGCTATTTGATGAGATATGTAAATTCCAGATACTAGGAATACAAATTGAAAACCGCCGAACCGTTATTTTTCAAATTTTAAAACATTATTGCACAATAATTTTTAACATATTATTTTCTACAACTATATATCTCGTTGGCTCCATCATATTATTTACATTAAAAACAAATACTTTGTGGATACTAGCTTGTTTTGCTTGGCTAACTTCCATTCCTTCCAGGGGCTCTTATAGAATAACACTACTGAGTAATTATAAAACATTAACTCTCTCAAAGATCAAATATGGCAAATGTTTCATTTAGGCGGCCCCTTGTCATAGTATAAAATTCAACACTATACATGTCACGGCTATAAGGCTAGCCCTGAGTACATTCCAGACGAGTGCTGTAGATAGAATGTACTACATAGCTGATATATCCCCTTTAGTGAACTCCTTATAAGATATGCTAACTGAATATAGTTTAGACAAAACCTACTAAAACAAAAGAGATTTTTCCTTTGATATTTTAATCCTTCAGTTGATAAACATAGACAATAATATTATGTGCCGCTGCTTTTATCCCTAATAGTAAAACAACTTCATGACCCGACCAATTATTGATATTAATCGATAGATAAAAAAAATATTTAAAAGTGAACTTAACTCATACAGGATTTATAAATTGTTCACTCAGATAAGGAAAGAAAAATACTCAGATCGTCATTTCATATTCATTGATATTTTTAAGACGGTTACGTTGTACTAGAATTCACTCAGAAATAACTTAAAAACGTATGTAATTGCTACATGACTCCATATGACTCCATGAGCTGCCTCAAGATCTTTAATTACATACAACCCAAACACCTTTTACCGAGGTCATTATCGACAAAACTAAATCATTATATCACAACCCTCTTTCCTTGCCATGAAGTTTAAATACCTTGCAGAAAGAATATATGATTTATTAATTATAATTTATTAATATATGTAAATATTGATATATTAGTCATTAGTAGTATACCTTCAACTTTACTATATGCGATATATTCGTCAGAAATGGATAATTTTCTACCATGAAAATATCTACTCGTTCTGAGTTTACCTACTGTGGCACGGGGGATACGATAATAAATTTCATGATATTACAGTATATTGCAAAATGAACTCTCAGGATAATTTTTTTTTACATACTTGATTTCAAAAAAGCGTATCCAATATATGTTAATCCTTATCAAGAGTATTTTTCAAAACGATAACGTAATATCATTAGATAATATTAGCAATAACATTGATTCACATTTCTATTCTACAGGAATATTGGATAACTACAGCTAGCTACAAGGAACTACAGTGGTACAATCATCATCAATCCATAGCCGGTGTTCAGTGGGAATGTCGATTGTAATAATCTTGACTCTAATATATCCTCTTTTTCACACTCACCATCCTAAAAGAAGCAAAATTTCCTGCAGCTTAGTCGATATTTTCTCCGCTTATTTCTTTTATATTACCAGTACTTTAACACCCGCACTTTATTTATTATTATAATATTTTGGTATTTTCTTTGTTAATTCTCAAATCATTACGTTATTCAATGTTATTCATTCAACTATATAATGAAGAGTACCAGAAGCTAACATCAGATCGGAAAAGAAGATGTTAAACATCGTTTTGAAGGTTTTAATATAATTTTCGCATAATTTTTTCCACAACTATGTTGAAAATCAGTCTAGAAACTACAAATCCTTGGCGAACCCCCGCTCGGATCTCAAATTTATATACATAGATATACACATATACATAGATAACATCATCGAAATTTAGCTGTATTTATAAATTATGACGGACATTTTACACAACAAGAAAAACATAAATCTATCTAACGCTACTTTAATAGTTACTAGTAATAAGTGATAGTTATAGTTTAGCAATATTATTCTGCTATCCACAGTTTAAAACAATGAAACTAGTATAAAACGTAGCGTAATGTTGTCTGACTTGTTACACTTCAGTATTCGTCACGTCGATTTTACGCAGTAGCCTTCCACGAAGCAGGAGCAAAAGATAATGAAACCGCTCTTAAAATGACTGATCGATAATAATGATTTCGATCGATATTATCTCAAAGGTGTCGGCACGCGATTCTCTCGTTACTGAAGCAAGACCGGTCGATGATTTCAGTCTTTACGATAAAATGGTTGGGTAGTTGCAATTGACCTAATGGCCTGTAATAATCATTTTGAATGGTGTTTTTTATAGAGTGGTTTTATTTTCTAGATGCCTTTTTTGTATTCGTTTACCGATTCTTCAATTTCATCTTCAAAATAATTTTATGAGCTTTTTATTAGCTGCTATCTTTTAGTGGAAATGCGAGCTATCAATGTAGGTAGCTGTTATAAACCTAACTTAATTGTTAAATACTATGGATTTTACATTTATCTATTTAAATAACAGTTTTCCATTTAGCATTACTTAGTTATGTATTGTATACCGATTCTAGTATTTGAAGTTTGCTGCCAAAGTATATACTTTTAGAAACTGTTGTATTGCTGCTCTATCATATCCCGTTTGTCGAAATCATATCCCGTTTGTTAAAAGAATGGCCTCATAAATTGGACGACCTCTACAAAAAGGCAACTCAAACTCTTAGAAGACTTTCAGATAGCTTAGTAGTTAATGAATGAAGTATTTCTAGATGTTGACAAATGATGCAAAAGTTAGACGAATCTGGCGGATATAATCCATAAAAATAATCTTCAATAATTTATAACTATAATGATTATCTTGAAATTAAGTCAAAACCCTAAACATCCGCAATCTAAGAATGCCCAGTCCAGATATACTTTGAATTACAAAGGTACAGGGAGACTGTAAAATATAACTTAAAGAAGAAGTAATTAAACAAAGAATAATATTGGTGTTTCGTACGAAAAAAAATTAAAAGATTTATAATTACAATTGAGGCGACTTACATTTCTTTTTCTTGCGATATTCAGTCCTCTTAACATAATAATTCCATTCATATCTATATCAGGTTTCCATTTTCATATTTGTATTTATAAATTTTAACATTAGAATAAAGCGTCGAGATTTTCGGCAAGTTGGAAATTAATGTTTCGCGAAAGTTTCCCAACAAAGTTTTCTTCTTTTGTCTTATTTTGAAATTTCTCCCTAACACCATCGTACTTTTACTGCGTCAGTGTGCCCTTTTAAGAATCGATTAAAACAAGTTCAATTTCTTAGGTAGTTGCAATGTGGTAAATATTTTCCTTATTAGACTTTCTAAGCATCTGCTGAATAAGTTTAGTAGTAGGAGAAAAACCAATCATCACATGAAAATTAATACAGTACTCCAGCATTGTGCGCAAAGTAACCATTTGAAATAATTGGACATGCAAGGCACAAGCAAACTAAAACAACTTCATTACAAAGGCTAATTTCCAAAATGTATTAATTGAAATCTCAACGACGTAGGCCCAAAATGCCACCTACTTCAGACCATATAGTTTTTTCCTGGTCTTGCTGGTTTCTCTTGGTTAAAAATACGACAAAATAAATAAATAATAAATAAAATAATAAATAAATATTTGTTTTAAAAGCTTATTAAAATTAGTATATCGGGTAAAATATTTTTTAAAATTAAGGGCTGGGAATAAACCTGAATGCTTCATGGCACAGCGACATAAAACAGAAGTGTTACTACTATACATTATATATATATGTCTTAAAATGTGTCTTTATATATCTGTCCTATAATTATCTAGGAAGAGCCATTGGCCCTTACTTACTCTTTAATAGAATAAAAGTTAACAATTTTTAGAGTTTTTAACATTTAGTGCAATTAGACGATAAACGCGGTGGAATAACGCGGTGGATTTGGTTCTATGTCATTATATTGGTACAGACTTACCCTCGTTAACTTTTATTTTCCATGTCTGGGTCCACTTTTTTATAGTCTATCCAAAGATGGTGTGACCATATATCATCTAAAGTTGAGTTTTAGTTGAGTTTAGCTTTGACATATAACAAAAATCAGTATTATATAGTTTATTATAGTTAGTTATTAGTTATCAAATATATAAAATTTATTTTAACATTAAAGTACAGCTAATACATATATTATCGAATAATTTAAACTACAGTTAAATTATAGAGCCATAATATTTTATAGGTTAGAGTTATTTTTTAATTTTTATATTGAAGTCTTTTCAACACCACCCACGAGGTAGAGTTCCAGGTGCGTTTTTTATGTAGTAGTATCTCCCTGAAAGCCTAATCAACCTAATTAACAATTGTGTATCAAAATAATGTATTTTAATTTCATTAGAGAGCATATTTATTTTCTTACGTTTAGATATTGTTTCCTCTGATGGTGTGTTTCCTTGTCAAGTCGTTTTGATATCACTGTATTTTTTATTTCTTCTGCTACTACCTGTGTATACCAATCTTGATAAAATTAATCACTGAATTTTCGATAATACATTTATTTTTTTGCATTTTGCGCTCCTTACATATTTTAACCAAATACTTATGTATATTCTGAACAATTACACATATATCTAGTAGACATAAATCTTTCACACTCTAGAATACGATTTCCTAAAATTATCGTATGTTAATTATATACACACCTTTCGATATTTCCATTCTAGTCACCCTGTCTTGGAAATAATTAGCATTGAATGATAAGCCCATATTCAGAAAGTTTCATTCAAGTAAATAAGTAAACTGTTCATTTCCAATTTATTGAATGCTTGTGCACGATTCAATCATTTCTCAATTTCTTCTTGAGTGTGTCTAACCGAGGTTATCCAAACCGAAGCTGCTACTAACCTTTCCTGTTTCCAGCATGAAGCTCAATATATCTGCAATGAATTGTTAATAAATGTTATAATTAATAAAACGTAATTAATTGTTATTTCAACGTTTACCTTTTTCTCTCAGTTTTAGTTGTCTTAAAACTATATTTATATTTGAAATATCCGTCTTTCATCTAAATACACAAATTGTAATAATAAGTTCTTTAATTTTATTACATGCTTCTATAAAAGCAATGTCTGGAAGTTTCATTAGACCTCTTCTATACTCTTCAGAAGAGTTTCATCTGAAATAATTGTATTAAATTATGATTATATTGAAAAAACTACTGACTATTTTCATACATTTTTTATATTTTTTATCTAATAGTGCTAACATCAAGCTAATTTTGATTGGTCGGACGGTTTCTTTTCGGTGAATCGAAGATTATGTTTTCCATTTTTTGGGATATTTCAGTGACCGTGTCCATACTAATATTCAGTGAAGCTGCAACACGCTAAAAATATTTTCAATAAAAATCGAACCAAATTAATATTTAACAGTAAAAATGCTTACCTCTCTAACGAGTTTTATGGCAAGAGGGGGCCTCCAATATCTGTTTCCTGTTCGATGTAACTGATTAGAGAGGCAATATGGCGTCGGCATTTTTAATCAGAGTAATAATAAGGAGTGATTTAAAATTTATTAAAACAAGCAAACCGTTAAGACAACGTTTGCCGATTTATAATCCTTTTTTATCACTATTGTTTTAAAGAATTTTGCATACGTTTGTCAACCGGATGACTAAGGTATCAGACAGCATTGTATTTCTTCTTAACTACAATAAAATGGGAAGGAAAATATTGTCTGATTCTAAAATGAATTTACAAATTGCAGGCAATACTTTAAACATATGGATGATGTCTGTTCACAGCTACTATTTGCATGTTGCATTATTCTAGTTGGTTCTGTGTCTTTTATAGTTGGTCCAATGACTCCATTAGCTTGTATCTCAGTGTCATCAATAAATGTAGCCATAGTAACATTTTTTATTTGTGCTATGTCACATATAAAGTAAGCAAAGAAAAGGACTCAAAACACTGCCTTGCGGTACTTACTTTTTTGCCTCTTACAAGCATCTTCTTGTATAACTCTAAATATCTTGTCTGAGATGTAGGGGTTGAAGAGTTCAAGGTATTGCTTCGGTAACATTTTATGGAGTCTATGCATGAGTCCCTTATGCCAAACTTTAGAGAAAGCTTGCGTTAAGTTCAAGAATAAAACTAAGATATATTTTTTTCTTCATAGGCTTTTAAAATAATGTCTGTGATTTTATGTACCTAGGGAATTGTTGAATATTTGCCCTCAAAACCAAACTGATATGCAGGTATTTCAATTTTTCGATCTATCATTGGTTTTAACCTATTTAACAGTGGCTTTTGAGATACTATAGCAGTGAAATTGGTCGATAATATTTTACTTCATGTGGCTTCAGGTTTCAGACATATAATAATTTCAGTTATTTTCCAAACATCCGATATATATTTTAATCAGAATGCTGCATTAATCAATTTGCCCAATTTTATAATTGCCTTCTTTGGTAGATTTTTCGGAACTTGTCTAGCCATTAAGTCATATCCAGGTGCTTTCTTTGGATTCATGTCATTTTTTATAACTTTGGTGACTAATTTATACGACAGATTTTTACGCTTGGTTATCAGTAGTTTATTTAAATTCAGTTTCGTTTAGTTTAAAGGTTTTTTTAAATGATCGACGAATGCTTCAGCATTTTGTTGAGCATTGTGTGAACAATTTTCCCCTAGATAGATGGATATTATAAGTGGATTGTGCAGATTTGATCGCTTTATTTATTAGATCTCGAAGATAGTTATTTATGCATTTTTTATTTCCAATATTTCCCTTTTTACTCTGCTTTAGATAATATCATTTATTCCAGTATAAAACATATCATATTATATTTAAGTAATTTTCATACAAAGATTATATGCTTCGATGCTTTAGACCTAATCCAAAATATATAACATACAACATTGATAGCAAAAGTTTAAAATTCCGATAAGAAATAAATTTTAAATAAAAGTTGTAACTTGAAATAATTCTAATAAATAAGGGTCAACGTTAAAATTGAATGATACAAGTTATGTATAAAGGCATTAACGAAATTCGTTTTTTATTTGAAAAATCCATACATGCCTGCCTTTAGGCATGGAATTTAACACGTTCAAACATCCGCGGATTTTCAATGTAGCATCGCATCCGTCCCAACGGAAAAACCTTACACAAGATCGATAACTTTACCTCGAAAATTTTCGAGGGCTCTTGAAAGAAGCCGTGCGCTATTCATTCAAACAAATGATAATACGATAATATTTTTCAGTAAATAAATATTATTGACATAATGGATTGGGAAAAAAGGACCTCGATTTCGTTTTTTAATGTTTTTCAAAGTTAGTTTTATAATTTCATGTAAATTTCAACTTACTATTATTAACGATAACATTTCACACCTTTTTGATAAGCTCGTAACATGACACTGAGGAATTTCCCAAATATCTTTTTTTCTTTCTGGTTTTTTTCTTACAACATTAATATAATTTTGCAGAGGTAGAGATGCATCAAAACTTCCCAGCCAATATCTATCAGTTTTTGCTGAGTCACGAGATATGTATGCAGCCTAGTGTCTTATGTAACGTAGTTGTGATGGAAGTCGTTGTCCTTCAAATTGATCAGCTGGGAGGCAAATAAATTGTTCGAGTATTTTTAAGCACCGCATAATTAAGTATTTTCCGATCTCATCAAAATACGTAGAATTGCTTACTTTAGGTCTAGGTAGGCTTTGAAATTGTTCACCTTTTATAAAGTTTCTAGGCCCTATTATTGCCCTACCTTTATTGAATATTCCTCTGCTAATTCATGGGGATTAACTGGTCCATATTTAGTATTGTTACGATGTCGTGAGATGAAATATGCTGGTGTATATGGATATTTTTCAGAATATCATCGACTTTTTCAACGACCAGATTGAGATTTATGGCTCATGTAATTATAATAATCAGCCCAGGTTATTAAAAAATGCGAATTTCTATTAAGCTATGAAATGTGATAAGTGAATGTTCACAATAAATGAGGTAATTTACAATGGTATAGAATTAGATCGGCAGTATCGTTTGTGTAGTAGATTCAACAAGTTCACCATTATTAATATAAATAGTTTATAAACTAGCTTAAATAAAGTACTACCAGCAAATGTAGTTCCAAAGTCAATTAAAAGTTTTTAATCTTATCAATTTCGTAAATTTGTTGTTACTGACGCACAATATTTTACATAAGATTTGAATTTACAAAAAATATATTTTGATATCAATTTACAGTTCTTATAATACTCGTATATTGTCTTAAAATTGCAACTTATTGTCAGACAAAGCGTAATTGTGAGCACCCGGAGGTACTCTATACAATTAAATTATGACAAAAATCACATTGTATCGATGTAAGGCAAGTCATATTTCTTAGTATTAATCAATCCATCAATCATTATTACTATTCAAGTATTTATAACCAGTTACTATAATGCTTAATATACTCATAATAATGTTTTTATTTTAACTGAATAACCTTTCTAAAATTAATACAGTACTCCAGCATTGTGCGCAAAGTAACCATTTCAAATAATTGGACATGCAAGGTATAAGCAAACTAAAACAACTTCATTAAAAAGGCTAATTTCCAAAATGTATTAATTGAAATCTCAATAACGTAGGCCCAAAATGCCACCTACTTCAGTCAACATAGTTTTTTGCTGGTCTTACTGGTTTCTCTTGGTTAAAAGTATGACAAAATAAAAAGTTCTTAACTAACATGCAAAATCAATGGTTTATTAATATTAGGTTTAAAGGCTTATTAAAATTAGCATATCGGGTAAAACATTTTTTAAAATTAAGGGCTGGGAATAGACCTGAATGCTTCATGGCGCGGCCACATAAAACGGAAGTGTTATCACTATACATTATATATATGTCTTTATATATCTGCCTTATAATTATCTAGGAAGAGCCATTGGCCCTTACTTACTCTCTAATAGAATAAAAGTTAGCAATTTTTAGAGTTTTTAACATTTAGTGCAATTACACGATAAACGCGGTGGAATAATGATTTGGTTCTATGTCATTATATGGTACAGACTTACCCTTGTTAACTTTTATATATCATGTTTGGGTCCACTTTTTTATAGTCTATCCAAAGTTGGTGTGACCATACATCATCTAAAGTTGAGTTTTAGTTGAGTTTAGCTTTGACATATAACAAAAATCAATATTATATAGTTTATTATACTTAGTTATTAGTTATCAAATATATAAAGTTTATTTTAACATTAAAGTACAGCTAATGCATATATTATCGAATAATTTAAACCACAGTTAAATTATAGAGCCATAATATTTTATAGGTTAGAGTTGTTTTTTTAATTTTCAAATTGAAGTCTTTTCAACAACACCCACGAGGTAGAGTTCCATTATTGCCAGACAAAGCGTAATTGTGAGCACCCGAAGGTACTCTATACAATTAAATTATGACAAAAATGACATTGTATCAACGTAAGGCAAGTCTATTGTTAGATAACACAATGGTGTCATATTTCTTAGTATTAATCAATCCATCAATCATTATTACTATTCAAGTATTTATAACCAGTTACTAGAATGCTTAATATACTCATAATAATGTTTTTATTTTAATTGAATAACTTTTCCATTTTCATTCTAGATCAAAATTACATATATATGTTAGTTATGTTTTATGAAAGCGTTTTAAATCAAATAAATTTATCTTTAAACTCGCCTCGTCTTCAAATACACAGTTTTTATATCATGTCCGATAATGGTTGTTAATTGCTAATTAATTGTAAATTTTCGAAATTTGCTTCGAGTTTCGAAATGTTCTTACTTATCATTATATTTAGCAAAAATAGTTATTTTTGAAATAACAACGGTTTTAATCAAATTCTGTTAAATCGCTATACGTTCGTTCAATATCACTAAATGCCAGTTTAATGCCTCTAAGAATAATTGCTTTGCAGTTGGCACAAAAGTTAAAGGTATTCTTTCAAATGCTTATGTTTCTCCAAACCAATATGTCATTAAGCTCTATAGGAGCACTCTTATTCTGATTCACAAACCTATTAAATGGTAATTACTCCAGGATCTTCAATATTAAAAAGAAAAACCACTTGTTAATGCGGTCATACTACAAGTGACACTGGTATTCATCCTACATTGTGAAACATGGGAGTGCAAAAAAAAAGAAAAGTAAAACTATTGAAATTCAAAACGTCGGCCAAAGATATCAATATACTTTTAAAATTTATCAATATGTCGACTTATGTATATATTTTAAACAACCCTAACTTGAGTAATTTCGGGTGGTGTCGTCCGAGCTGTCAGCTATTCTGCTTAGCTGTTCAACAGCATTAAGTTCTAACAATAATTAATTAATAAATTAATTAATTAACAAATTAAATAATTGAATAAATTAATTTCTATGTGACAAATGGATTTATCGAAAAAGAATATTTTATAAGTTAGCATAATGATTAATCTGTTTCGAATCTTGGATAAATATTTTTAAATATGCAATACGTTTACAAGGAGAAAATCTATAAATATAAAAGAATAATCTTGGGTGTAAATATTCTTATTTTATGAATATACATTCTTATGACTTAATTTCTCTTTCTTAATTTTCTTTGTTATGGTTCTTTTTATATATTAATTTAAAATTTGCTGTCAACTCTTACTCTTTTGCAGTATTATATTTAATTTGTTTCTATAATATCCTATGTGGTGGTAATTTTTTATATACTAAACGCTATGTATATTATATTATATAATATATATTTAATGGTTGAATGGCTAAGTGTAATGAGTGAGATGTTTGAAAATAGACTTTGAGATAGTGGTGTTTGGTTTGTAATGTATTTAGATATGTGCTTCTCTTATTTTAAACCCTACACATATCCTAACTTATATACGCATTCAAATAATGATTACTGTGATATTTGTTATCTAGCAGTATTACATTTTAATTCCCGATTTTTATTCCCGATTGGTTTTAACTGTTTTTAGACAATTGATATTCCTAATAAAAAATATTATATTTTTGTCAATAAAGGTATTTAGCATATATTGAAAACAATATTTTTAGCCAACTGTCAAACATTTCTGATTGTTCTTAGGCATGAGTGCAAGATCCGACAAGGAAAATTGTCCCTTTCACGCCAGTAACCAGGCTGAGTAAGATCGGATATCTTCTGGGATTATCTTGAAGTTGGTTACTCGCCAGTCGGTAAGCCAGTAGGCAAAGGGGAGACTCAAAATATATAAAAAATATATTTTCATATTCATAAATACAATAAATATAAATTCCTCGATGTATAAAATTATTCTTATTGTTCTGTTTGTTATTTTAGAGTTTGCAAGTAGTTTTTTACTAACTAGGGTTTATCTAGCAACTTATGAGTAACCAACTCAAAGGATTTTTACCAGAAGGCTTTAGCTAGCTAGATAGCTTGCATTAAAGTACTAGGTTTTCTGTAACTATAAGAATTCTCTAAAACTGAAGCAGGCTAGCGTGAATTAAAAGATGAAAACTATCCTAAGCATTTCAGCTATAATTCCAATCCAATGTATCCAATTCCAATGTTCCCACCACGCCATCTCCTGAAAAAAATAGAATTATTCGGCAGACGTCTATTATTTCTTTTAATCCCGTGTAATTTGGCCTCACCCTACCCAGTGATTAGTCCCTATTGGCATCGGAGGGACACATGTCGATAAAATAGAAATCTATCTCTGCAATCGGATTGAAATATATTATTATTCCCCCTAATCGACGATGACAAACTGGTCCAAACCAATACTTATGCCAATTTATCTTTTGTACGTTGATATTTATCCTCTCTGATCTATAGATGACATTTCTAATGTTAATTATAATATAAAGGATATCTGTTGATATTTCTTACCTTTTGTTCCTTTTATAGTGAGCTATAGCGATGCTTCTTTTTATTTTCTAAGTGTAAAAAATTACTATTAAACAAATATTTATTTGATCTAATATCACAATAATCTTTATGACTTTTGTCGAAATTATCATAACTGCAATAGTGATTAAATGATTGATAAAAAACAGTAAATGGACAGGAAATACGTTAAAACCGGCTACAATTAATTTTGCTGCAGAAATAGTAGCGTTATAATAATTTTTTTTTGTATCTAGATTTTCTAGAAGACATAAAACCCATTTCCCAATACATGACCGATTTATCTTATATTATTTTATCGAGTTGTTTGGTATATGCTGATTGTTATTCCTATTCTTCTTTGTATTTATTTAATAAGGTACATTCGCTAAGTTATCAAAAACTCTTTTTTTTTATTTTATCAGAGATGGTAGTGGTTTTTAAATATTTCGTTACCTTATGTATGTTTATATCAAATTATATGTTCTTTTCAGATTTTAATTATTAGAAAGCATTAATAAATCCGTCTAATAGAAATATTTAAGATTCACTTCGACTCCAAATTTAAGATAAAATACTACCCTATTTACACAGTGGTCTTTATTAAAGTCAATAAAAAGTATTTATAATTAGACTTATATCTAAAAATGTGTTATCTAAAAAATTATTAAAATAATAATTTAAGTCAAGCCATAATAAATATACACTAGTTCAAATAAAAATAAATATACTGTACTATATTATATAAATTTATATTATAAAAGCATATAGCACTCTCGCGCTCTGAAGTATTTTCTTACTAACTGCATCTTTACATTAAGTAGGAGACAAAGGCGGTACTATTCCTATTAATTAATACGAACTTGAGCGTATTCTAATCTCCTAGCGAGATTTTCACCTGGGATTCTAAGAGAACGTCTTCATAGACTGCCATAAATGAACAACAATGCCATTTACATCATTTTCCACGTCCCCCATATAGATACATGCATATTCAATTTCATGTACAATGAACTAAATGATATTTAGGCACTCCCAAGTTCTAGTGGGAAAAGCGAATATTGTTTTTGTAACATGTATTTTTGATCATACTATCTTAAATAATAAATTGTATATATATATTTTTTATATTCTGACTTAAATTTTTACCAGAATCAGGTGGATGATAGACCTTCAGTTCTAGAACAAATGCCGAATTGTGATTTAAATTTTCAACTCTTAATGCCGTATGAGAATTTAGTTGTTCTGACAATATGGACAGTTACTGCACTACTAATAAAATATCTACCCATATATTAAAAGATTAATTGAAAAGTTCCAGGCCAACCATAGTAAAAAACATTTTTTTTGCAAAATTAGTTTTTTTATTCAATATAATTCCCTTCAAGGGTGATTTTTGTAGTACGATTTATCCTTTGCCTCAAAATAGGCCTCAGTTTCGGCGATCACCTTTTCACTCGACGAAAATTTCTTCCCAGCGAGCATTCTTTTGAGATCTGTGTACAAAAAATAGTCGCTGGCGGCCAGATCTGGAGAATATGGTGGATGAGAAAGCAATTTGAAGCCCAATTCATGGACTTTTGCCATCGTTTTCACTGATTTGGTACATTGCCTTGGTGAAGCACTACTTTATTTTCTTCAAATGCGGCCGTTTTTTTGGCGATTTTGTCCTTCAAACAGTATAATAACGCTACGTAATAGTCTCTGTTGATGATTCTTCATTTTTCTATGTAGTCAATTAAGATTGTTCCATGCGCATCCCAAAAAACAGACGCCATTACCTTGTCAATCGACTGTTGCGTTTTCCCACGCTTTGAAGCGGGTTCATTGTGTGCAGTCCACACTCACGAATCACTGTCGATTGGACTTTGGAATGAAATGATGGACCCATGTTTCATCCAATGTTACATTTCAATGCAAAAACTTGAGTTTATTCATGATCATCTTCAAACACTGCTCCGAATCATCAACTCGTCGTTGTTTTTGATCAAAAGTGAGTTCGCGCGGCGCGCGCTTTGCACAGAGCTTTCTCATACCCAAATGGCTTTGGTTTTAGTAAGGAAATATTTACGAGGAAATATAATTGTTGGATTATTTTAGGGACTAACTGCAGTTTCCAAGATTTGAGCTACTTAAGCATAATGTTTAGCTCCTATTAGAATTTGAAGCGTATATGTGGACGATTGAGAGCTTAAAAAGAAGGTAGCGTCGTACGCATGAAACGCAGATTTCATTGTTTCAACTTTATGTAGATGACTATCATCTCCAACGAGAACGTAGAGAACTATTATGTCACGGATTTTTTATAATGAGCTCAGAAGGCTGATAGGACGGTAGTTGGAGTGTGCTGATTATTAAACATTTTTACTGGACGATAGAGTACATTATAACATAACTCTTTAAATTATTTACAATGGATAGTGTTACTGTGTATTAAATCGTATTGCATAAATTGGTAACCAACATCATGTTGAAGAATCACTGGCAGGCTTTAAATTTCAGTAATTCCCATTTCGCCGAAGTGCGAATAAAAAATATTTTCAATGCGTTGAAAATATCTGAATATGCATCGAAAATTGCAATTGCCGAAAATTTTACTTCGTTACTTCAATTTGATGAAAAGGTGGCTGAACATTATCTAATTCTGTAAAACTTGGCAACCAACAGTTTCGACGCTTTATAAGTGATGATGAGAAATATACAGTGTTGCTGGAAGTTATAAAAGAAACAATTTTCAATAGCCTGAACATGGGAATGATCCAAAGCCTGGATATACTGTGTCGTATGAATTGAAGCCAAGAGACATTGAAAGAGTTTGGTAATGTGTGAAATGGTGCTTCAACGGTAAATTCGCATAACAGCACTCGACTACATGTTGCAAAACCTGTAAAAATATACCTAAAAAATAAAATTAATACCATCTGATTACTTCTTATTACTATATATGATTTGTGGTTCGACCAAATAAACCAAGAATAGCCTCAAAAGATAGATTTTATTTCTAGATAGAAATCGTAAATTGTTTAAAATTGCTAACATTGGTTAAAAGTAGCTGCTATCTGCCTACAATACTTTGAATAAAAATAATTGTTCCGATTTTCCACAATAAAACTTGGCACAAAACAACTGATTTATAAACCTATATGTTATATATAAAAAAAGAGTCCGGTTTTAAGAATCATGTCAACAGCATGCCAACAACGTATGATCTGACTCTACAGATGATCCAAATCTAGCATAAAGTAAGTAACCGTTAACAATTTCCTATTTGTTTAAATATTGATTTTGTTAGTAACCAATAATAAACATGTAAAATAAATATTCTAACTGCATAAATCGTGGACGAGTTCGGAAGCGCCCCTTTCATAGTTATGGGGGATGCAGCCCCTTGATGGAAGGGTGTCGTTTTGGCGCTGGACCTTACACGTAGAATGGTTGTTTTATTGAGAAATAAAGGACTGTCTCCGAAGATTTAAAGGAAATGAACGCGTTCGTTAGGGTAAAGGAAGGAAAATTGTTCAATGGCTCAATAAGTTTCCCATTCGAGCGGGCCAAAGACGTTTACAAGCAGCATTAAGACGAATGGGAAACCATTATTTATTCCTTAAAACGGTTCAAGTTTAATAATTTATCAAAGAAGTTTAACGACAAATGCATTTTTAAGCGTCGGTTTAAAATGTCGATATGCTTTTATGAGCTTGTTTATTTTCCTTTTTGTAAGAATATTTTAACATTTATTGATTCAATTAGTTTTCATGAATCTTTGACCCCTCCACATTTTTTGTCATTTCAATAGAACAAAGATATAAAATAACCTCAGAAGCAGAACCATTGAAAAACCTATGAAATACCGATGTTTGAGTATATTCCAGCATGAGTAATAACCAAATAGTATATAACTTCCTGGGGAACATACCAAGGAATTATTAATTTGTTAATATATCTTTGTAAATCAGAAATGTGAGTCAAAATATTTACATGAATACTGTACAGCAATTATTTTAAGAAGAATTAGTGGAAGTTCGCCGACAATAGCAAAACAGAACATGGTCGGATTTAGTATTAAATAAATTATATAATGTGATTAAATTATCATACCATGACAGGCACTATTGAACTGGATTTTATTTTTGAAATTTAATGATAATATAGATTTGTATAAAATCATCAGATGATCCGATTATTAATTAAATTGCACTATTAGTACTATTAGTAATTAACGCTTTTACAGAGCGCTAACATAGACATATACATATATATATATATAGATATAAATATAATTGTGATAGGGAAAGTTAATTTTTATTTTATATAATTATTATGTATATTTATTTATTGTCTATTTTATATAGATTGTCTGTAACATATATTTAGGTAGATCTCACAAAAGCAATTATTGTTAATTAATCTTTTAAGAGTAACCTTTCAATAAATATGTTTGCCATTGTTAAAAATCTATTGGCGTTTCATCAAAATATTAGTAGCGTATCTTCGAAACAATATAAACAATATATATATATATATATATATATATATATATATATATATATATATATTGTTGGCTTTTATATTTTTTTAATATTTTGACTTCTATATTATATAATGCACTGATTCAAACAATTAAAAAAGATTCAAAAAATAATTGGGCTCAAATGGTAAAAAACATGAAATCAACAATCTCTTAGTAATTTACGGATATATATAAATTTAATTGTAAAATTAAATGCGAAAATGCCTGTTAAAGTTGTTTTTCTTCTTCAAGAACTCTCTCAGAACTCTACAAAAATTAACTCTGTTAAAAAGATAGCTTTCTCGATAATACATAAAAATACAATTATTGCAGAGGAAACCGTCAATCTATAATCAATCAAAAACTATTTTCCGAAAACTCAAGAATCTGAGTTCCCTTATGCACCAGACAGAGATTTTAAATGGTCTACAAATAATCCACGAAGGGCTCCTGGAAGTTCTAGGCACTCATTTTAAAATAATTCGATTTTTAAAAGCATATAATCATATTAAGAAGAAGGAACGATATTTCAAAATGGAACATTGAGCCGCTCAAGCCAAAATGATAATAATAATAACGCAAAGACAACAAAAGTCGAAAAAAGATAAAATATAGAATAAAGGTTATTCTTGGATATATGATTACGATCTTTTAGTCAAAATATCTTTCAAAATTATTATAATATATATGCACTGCATATTGTTCACGCTAGAAACAGGCATTGTTTTATTCCTGGAGCCATGTTTTCCAAAGGCGACTACCATGGAGAAATAAGCCATAACTTGCTATAGAACAATGCTATAGCATAGCACATAAATAGCAAAGATTCGAAGAGGACCGACAAAGGCCGTAATTGAGGAATGGGTCGCTAAACAAATATTAATTTAACTCTGCTTCTATTATAATATATTAATAAATTCTGATGTTATCATGTTAAAGGGAGAACTGTTTCAAATTGCCACTCGATATATATAATTTAAAGCAAAACAAATACCTAGTAGATTAGATGGCAGAAGAATAAGATATACAGATTATTACGTCTTCCTTCCTATCACTATATGTTTAATACCATTAAATTGATAAGGAGGTAGCAAAGAATTATTATAATGGAAATGCTGATGGAGAGAGACATACAACGAAGGACTGTCGGGAAACCTTCGGTTTGGATGGACTCCATCAGTCCCAAGGAAGGAGATATTATATAATGATTGAATCTCGAACCAGTTTCTCATTTATTACCAGTTAATAATTTGACAGTGATTTTGATAGCGAAAGTGCATATATATGTATGTAATTATCTAGAATATACATGAGCATTTGGTTGGAATGTATTGGTTTGAAGAGAATCCATTCTGTTTTACAAACCTAACAACTCTAACTTAACTTCTCTTTTTTAGATCTACTGACTCTTTTACAGATAATAAGGCAAATCCGTTTCAGAAATTAAATCAGAAAATATAGATAAAAAGTAGAATTTTGCAAAAAAAAAATGTAACGAAGGGAACATCTACTAAACGCTCTCCAATGAATATAAAATACATTAGGTTGATATAAAAGTATTAATTAGGTGGATTAGGTCCTCAATGGATGCTTCAATATAGAACGCTGCTTCAAGTGATGCTGTAGAAAAGAGTTCAATGTAAATATAACAAAACTAAACATATTATAAACTATTATATGGTATATGTCAGAGGCAAAAATAAACTAAAAGTTAAGTCATAGATTTTGATGACGTGCGATCACTATTATTTTGGACGGACTATATTTCGCTCTCTTGGCAACACTCAAAGCTTACGTTTTTGTACTGAAGACTCACTGTATGGCCTACAAGAAAACAGTATTTTACATCTTATCTCACGGGAAAATCGAACTTGTATAGATTGAATAAGATTGGGGCAAGAGGAAAACCCTAGGGGCCTAACGCCATTCTATAAATCAAGACAAGACTCTATAAATCAAGGATATTGGAATGGAAGAATAAAGTGAGATTAGCGCGTTCTCCATGAAACAATATTTTATTTGTAACAAATTTCTTCGATTGCCTGACATTTTTTTCTAAATACATTATTTATAGATAATATTACCAATGTTATCTAAACATATTTTTTTGCACATTTATTTGTAAGTTTGTATTAATTCAGTTTAACGCACACAGTGTTGAAGCAACACATTACACGGTAACACGTTAATCTAGTTAATTACAATATAAGTATTTTCTTAGAAAAGATATTTTATTTTATTTTACTATGTTTTATAACTTTTTAGATCAAAGAGAACAGTTTTCTTGAACATGAAGCAACTTATACTTAATAACTATCAATATATTTAGTAATATTTTTCCTTTTACAAACTACTAGAATGAATAACACTCATAATATAATATAAGCGATCCAGAATACAGTTAAATCATATCAATAATGGGTAGTTTTACTAAAAATAAATTAAAAATTATATTATTTTTTTGTATTATTTTATAAACAATGAATCTTTTTAGCTAGTATTACATTCTCAAAATCATGCATGCCTATTTTTAACATATGGCTGTAGAGAATATTTAATTCTATTTTTATCTGATTCATACATCACCCGTCGCAACAATTAAATTACGTTATGACAAAAATATGATATATTTTCCTACTGCGACTTTAATATATTGTAACTAAATTTAAAATATATTAAAAATGTACAAGTTTACGAGAAGAGTTTTTTTTTAATCTTATTATACATTTTAATATTATTTAAAATTAAACGAATTTGATTTATTGTCTTTATTGTTTAAGTCGAACATTTGTACCGCTGTGAAATTTCTTACTCATTTATCGGTTTGAAATAAACGTGCTTTTCCATGCTGACGTAGATTACATCAGTTACCCTTACTTACAGTTAGTTATTGTCGGTATATTGTAACTACCTGAACAATTGCCAGTGATTCTGCCAGTCTGATTAACGACCACTATAAAACATTGTTTTTCTTATCAACCATTTTCACTAGAAATAATTTCTCATTTCAGGAAATTTTATGAGCAATTTATTTACAAATTGCAAGAGTAAGTACTCGATTACATTGAATTTAAATTGGATAGATTAAAATGATATAAGTAAATAAAATGTAAAATTTTATAAATATCAGCTTGTTTTAGGAAACATTACTTAACAAATATCTCTGGATTTACTTTCTGTGCGCTATCCTGTACAGAAAACCATAGAATAGAATAAACTATACTGTCTTGCTTTACTAACGTCCGTACATACTTTTCGAGTCGTTTCATACAGTCGATAAAGTGGCAATAAAAAAAAAGCTGGAATATTTATATTTTGTATTACATTAATAATTCTATAGGAATAATAATAAATTGTTTTGTTATTCTTGGTGGTTTAACATACGTTGGTTCTAAAGTATGGAAGAACAAGGGTAAGTGCAGAATGTAAGGCTAAATTTTTAAAAATTATAAAACAGCATCAATTTTGTTAATAGTGGGAATGCTAGCTGTCAAATTTTTAATACATCATTTTCATCAACGACATCGAACATATATCAACATATACTAAAATTTTATGATAACAAGAACAGAGAAGTAAATGATTCTTCTTATGATGCATGTAGTCATAATTATTAATGAGGTTTGTCCATCAAGACTAGTAGCAAAAATTGTAGCAACTGGCAATAATTTTTGTAATTATTTAAATTTTATTTTATAAGTGGGATGTAGCTAGAAATTGTTAAAAGTCAAAGAATGTGAAATTCAGAGAATCAAAGAAGAAATTAGACAGGATTATGCTAAGGAACTATGAAATAATTGAATTTGCTTATAAAAATAGACCTGGATCAAATAAACAAAATGTAAAACTATTAACGACACCCTATGATCTAATGACAAATACAGAGTATAGGTAAATAAATTATTGCTCTGTAAAACTAATGATGTATCGGCTGGAGATTTCTCTCAGCTTAAAAGTACGATCATCCATTCGATTTAAGCTAGTAAATGTACAATATGTTACTCGAAAGCTTCATGTACTCCATTTTTAATGGGGTTTGTGGATCAAGAATAGTAGTAAAAAATTGCAGTAGGGATCATAGTTGATCATATTCGGAGATTTTTAGGACAATTTCACTGCTTCCATTTGTAGTGGTGGCTCTTTGTTTGGTTTTAACTATATTGGCTGGATTTAATCGAAAGGATTTTGGTGCTGTTCACGGTAAGGTTTGTGTATATGGTTCTTAAAGTTGATGTTAATTATTCACACATGTAAATTAATTCAAATATGGTGTTTTTATAAAAATAGAAAGTCATATAGTAATTATATTTTTATTATTTCATTTTATTCAATAATTTTTTAAATAATATATTTTATTAAAAAAATGCAATGTTAATTTCTCTCCTTATATACAGTTTAAATATTAAATCGATTATTTATCAAATTTATGTATATTTAGCGATGAAAAATAATGTAGATAATTTAATATTTAATATAAATAATTTATATTGAAACTTCATTTTGTTACACGTAAAAATTTAATAATTTATGTAGTAATATCCGGATCTTAACTGCTGATTCTTGCATCTCCTATTATTCTAAACCCATTCCGAAGAGCCAGAAATGTTAAAATTATCTCGGTGTAACTAGACTTACACACTTCAAAATTATGCTCCCGTTGATGATGCTTCGGTTCGGTCTGCTTCCAATTCTTCCTTATCAAGATTTTTTGGTTACGTACGTAGTAAAGTACGTATAAAAATACAAAATGGTATTTACTCATTTTTATTTCCGGTATTGTTTTATTTTCACATTATATTTTGTTTGTGTATACTAATATTATATTTATATTTTTGTATTCTTCTTCTATTCTCTCAGTAGAAGCATATTTCGTCTCACTTGGCAAAATTAATCCGGGAAAAGTAATTAAAAATATTAACTTTAAGAAATCAAGAATTCAAGGACGAATTTACACTTTAGGCGACTGAAGCTATTCGCTTTTAATTTTCTTATGTATTTGTTAAGTATTTATTTACGAATTATGTATAAATATTTAATGATTATGTTATATTAAACGAAAACACAATATGCTTAATCATTATGTATACATATTTAATATTGTATTTATATATTGTTTTGATAATTCCGTTTTATAATGAGACATTCTAACAAGTATTGATGGTACAAGGGCCTCTAATAATGTAATTATAAATCGGCACAAAGCCCAAAGACGTTGTGTATTTTCGTTCCAATGGAGAAAAAATGTTGCAACGTAGGATCCAAGCAGTATACTTCGAAGATTATTTATTCTAAGGTAAGTACTCACTATTTGAAGTGCCTTTAATTATATCTAAAATGTAATTAAGGTAATCTGAAGGTTAATAACACTATTTATAACATTTCTGGTTAGGCGGTTAGATTTATTCGTTTATTCTGTATATCTCTCCCCAATAAATTTTGTTCTGCTTTCAGTTACCAAATAATATACAAAATTGTATTTAATATAGTGTGACAGATTTTGTACAAGTATGCATGCGATATATGTTTCTATAAGATATAAATGTCAACTAGACCTA
The DNA here is from genome assembly GCF_030347505.1 of Rhynchophorus ferrugineus. Lineage (NCBI taxonomy): Eukaryota > Metazoa > Arthropoda > Insecta > Coleoptera > Curculionidae > Rhynchophorus > Rhynchophorus ferrugineus. Next base: position 54,194,556 of record NW_027472580.1, read on the forward strand.
ACATGGTAATATCTGGTATATCATCAAAATATAACACTGTATATTATCAAAATATCTGTTTCCTTGTATATTAAATAGTTCGATGGGCTATACTTCACCAGGTTAAGGGTAAGTGACAAATATTTGATTGAAGAATATGATTTTATGAAGTTTTTACAACCTGGTATGTGTATTTATTATAGCAAACAGAAATTTTGAACACCTCGAATTATTCTTACCTATAAAGTACGCTAAAAAGTTTAAATGTTGGAACGCGGAAATGATGGTTAGGAAATGTTAAATGACGTCAATATTTCGTAGCGCTTCTGATTTTCGAGCGTTTTTTTTTTTGTTAAATGTTAGAATCTCCTTTTGGATTATCTCGACTGGACCTACTGTTTAAGGTGGCTCTGGACCACGGTCCTTGCTATTAAGTCTACCGACTGGCGATCCAGCTTCTGATAGTTGTTTGAGATATCATGCCGAATTTTGAAAATTTGTGTTTTAATTTCTGGTAAAATCTTAGTAACTCCAGTTTTAATTTTAACATAAATGCATTTGTAATAATCCCTCAATAGTATATTATTATTACAAATCAATATCTTTGTGATTCTTTACTACAGTCATCTAGTATATTATTGCATTCAGCTATAAAAGCATATACGATAACAATGAAAACTAACTGCAGATATTAATAGCTTCAATACTATATGCAGCGGGTATTTGCCAATACATTGTTTCCTTTTGAATATCTTACTATTTTGTCGGAAACTTGTTTTTAAATTCGGACCAACATTTCCCTGTAAATGAATGACGATCTATTAAAATGAGTAATATCCATTTTTAAACAATATTCCTTTGTAATGGTGTGGTAATTCTCAGTAATAAAAAAGATAGATAAAAATCAATGCCTTATCAAGAATCTAGAGATGGTACCGTGCTTGTACTCTCTGGGTGTTGCGTAATCGCTACGCTTCATCGGTCTTAAATATGATGTATAAGAATGTGAGGAACAGTAGCGTGGAATATACTGAAAATATTTCAAAAATTAATTAAAATATTTTTGTGTGAAAAATTGTTACAAAACTAGACAAAGATATAAATTCTTTCAAAAGATTAGTTTAAATTAATTTTTACGTCACGTAAAAAATTAAATCATTTCTTTCATTAATCTCCTAGAACTTCAGTAATCTGCCCGTGGGCAATAAGTTTAATCATATGATTTTCGTTATAAAACTATACTGACATGTAAAAGATAGCTTCAGTAAGTGATCTGCTGTACAACTTATAATCTAAATCTTATTCTAGATACTGTTCTAACTTTTTTTAAAGTCTATCGTAACTTATTCTAAAGATTATACTAACTTATTCTAGAAATTATAAAATCTCAATCTATGTGTCTATTAATCAGTTCGTATGGTAGTTCGCGTTTGAGCTTATACACTACACTGTCCTCGCGCTGTGACAACTGTTTGGCGAGTGCATTGGGATGCACTAATATTCTTTCAGAGAACACTTCGAATCACACTCGTTATGGATTCTAAGGGGACATCGCGCTGAATAAGTTTGTTGGAGACTTAATATGGGGCATCGGTGATGACCCGCAACACTTTATTCTGGAACCTCTGGAGGACGGCCATGTTAGATTTGCTAGTTGTACCACACAGTTCAATTCCATAGGTCAAAATGGACCTAAATATTGACTTATATTGCAAAACCTTGTTATCTAATGATAATTTAGATTTACGCCATCTCAGCGAATACATTTGGTTTAGTTTAAGCCCAAGCAGTTTGCATCTTGTCGCTATATGTTTTTTCCATGTCAAATGTCTGTCAAAATGCATTCGTAGATATTTAACGTTGTCTGCTTGCGGAAGAACATGATTATTCAATTTTACTGAGGGACAAGTTCTTCTACAAAGTGTGAATGTGACATGGGTAGATTTTTTCTCATTTGCTTTAGTACGCTACATTTTCAACCACAATTGGACTTTGTTAAGATGAAGTTTGAGGTTTCTTGTGGCTGATATTGGATCCTCGTGTGATGATAAAACTGCTGTATCGTCAGCATCTGTTGCAACCGTAGTGTTTCTTGAGGTCGGTAGGTCAGCTGTATACAATAGATATATAACAATGGGCCAAGAAAACTACCCTGCGGAACATCCGAGTATATTGGGTAAATTAAATAGAAAAAATATTTTTTTAATTTGTAGATTATTACTTGTCATTGCCGACTAATCTACAATTTTTTTGCAATAAATTAAATTCTAGTTATAAATATAGGAGAACCCAACGATCCTTACTTAATCTCTAATCTCTAATCTAGTAATAACGTTCATGCATTACATTGGTCTACACTGCAACCAACGGTTTGATTCTTCTGAGGCTCTGTCGAATGTTATCCATGAGTTGAAATACCTCGACATTTACATTAGAGTGGAATATATACACATACCTTTTTCTCACATAATATCTGGGTGGATCTAAGATTTATCTTAGGACTTTGTTTAAAAAATATAATTATGTTACATCTCAAGGAACATTCCTCTAATTCGAATACATAAGCCCTTATCCGTTTAAAAATTTGCTTATATAATAGCAACTTATTATGTTTAGATAATTGTAAGGTTCTTAATTTTAGTTTTTCTTTTAAACTGCAAATCCAGTTCTTTTCTTTTCTTTTTATGGTGTACTTCCAACGAAGTTTTGCATCTAGATTGATTTCAAGTTACTTGTTGCAGGTAATAAAATATTTCATTGTTATTGTTGTATGTTCAACTTGTAGTTATATGTAAACACTATATTTACAGATTTTTTATTTTTTATTTTATATTATTTATATTATTTTATTATGTTTTTATTTTAATATTTTCTGAGGTTTTAAAATAAGTCCCGTAAAGTAAACCTTGACGAATCAAAAGCTACATCAAGTATATAGCTAAGTAGGCTTTATCATCATAGGCATTTTCAATGACATCTATGATTTTATGCACGTGGATATTTGTTGAATGTCTGTTTGTGAAACAAAACTGATGGACTGCCAATCTACTTTTTCTTTTATTATTCATTTAAATATTTTTAACAGCCCTTACCGTTCAATTACCTTTATCAATTACCGTTCCTATTACTGGTAACAGTAAATCGATCTATAACCGACATGTTTTAGTCGAAATACTGCGTTTACAAAATTGGGAAATTTACTAATTACCTTTCTTGTTAAAATTAATTATAAATATATTATTTAGGCCTAAAAGCAAAAAAGTTGTGTTAAACTAAATTTAAAACTGTAAAAAAACACTTACTTAATCTTATCTGAAGAGTTTAACATACTAATATGAAATTTTGAATACAGTTGTAATGCAAATATATTGATTAAACCCGCAAATAAATTCTTGCGATTATCTAAAATTATTAAAAATATTAAAATTAGAACAATTGAAAATAATATCGATGTCTTTCATATTTTTAGATTTATTCAATGTTAATCGTATCAGTTTACAATGCTTCGTGTTGATTCCTGAGTATTTTTTGTAGTAAAATCATAATTCTGTCATTGTGTGTCATAAGTTTTGAGAATTATTTTCGAAAAAAATTAATCCTGTTATTTTCAGAAGTTCGTTTTTTAAACAGCTTTACACCATTAAGATAATTTTGTAGATGCAGAATCAAATGGTAGTTTTGCATAAGCAATGGTGGACAGGTAAATGTGTTAAAACTTCTGAGCTAATCTTTTTTAATCCTTGCCGAGTCACTATAGATACGTCTGGTTTAACGCCATCGTAACACAAAAAAGTACACTTATTTCCTATAGCTCAGTTTATCTAAACAAATTTTTGCAGTTTAATGTCGAACTGGTGATCTATTCCAGGCTTTCGTCAAGATAATAGTCGTCAAGAGTCGTATATGAATCTACATTTTATCGCTCGTAATCATTGGTTCCAAAAATGGGTCGATTTCGTTACATTTCAGCATATATTCACTAATAGAAACTTCTTTTGTTATCATGTTTGGTAAATAAAATATCTTGGTCTAAATAGATATTTTAAATAATTCCATCGATTTATTCAACGAGATACTGCGGGCAATGTTCGTTTTAATACTGAAATAGAGTTTAATTAATCATTCCTCACAAATCAATTTTTGACGAACTTGCGTTGCATTTTTACTTTTATGAAAGTAAAAATGTTAGATATAACGAAAATTATATTTCGGATCAGTCTCAACCTTTATATGGCTGATTTCCCACTCCACAAAATTTCCCACACAGCATTTTATGCAGATGATACAGCATTTTTCACAACCGGTTATTGTCTCGACGCTATTCGTAACAGACTCCAAGTCCAGCTGAATCAAGTAATAGCGCTGTATAAAGTCTGCCGACTACAGAGACACCAGAGCAAAATTCAAGCTATTCTGTTCCACCGCAAGAAGGGGTTCCGCGCCTATCGCCTCCAAATCGATAAAGTCCCTATCCTCTGGGTCCAGAAAGTTTCATACCTCGGTCTCCAGTTCAACCGCGGATTCCAATGGTGAGCCCAAATACAGCACGCTAGTTGCAAATGAACTGGCGTGTATAGCCTACTATTTCCACTCTTCTGCAGAAAAACTCCCAATCCCCCAGAAAGCGACTCTGTATATATATAATGCTAGGCCGTCCATTCTGCCTCAACGGAGCACAGGTGTGGTACAGGTATGTCTCTGAGAGACAACTTGAACTACTACAAGTGTTCCAGACCAAAAAAGTCCGCGCATTACTTAATGCCCCTTGGTTTACAAAAAACGTCAACACACACCTCGAATCGCGCATACCGTTTGTAAAGGCGCTCCATAGGCGCCCTAGAACACGATAACACCTTGATTAAATCCTTATCCATCCACAAACCTCAGTAGTAAACTAACTACGACAATCCCAGTTGTAACCCAAGGTCTTTGTCGCCCGTATAACATTCACACCCCGAACTCGAAGTGAAATCAGCAGAAGACAATTTGGTTCTAGCAGGTCATCATGGAAAAAGAAAAAAAAACGGATCAGTTTAATAAGTTGTACATCTATGCAACAATACAGTAGATATATAATATTTCTCACGCTGCTTTTGATAAGTAGCAATTGTTCTCGGTTTGATTTGTTTTTATGTTAGTTTATCGATACAGTATGTTGATATTTGCAGTGGTATATCATATCAGTGGTGACCAGTAATAATAATATTTCACAATAAATAATGATAATAATAATAAGATGTAAAGTTTGTGTCAAATAAAGAGTATCAGTTAAAGATGTATTTGAGAAAGCTGATATCCTCGATATAAGCAACTGTAGAGGCCAAGCATATAACTATGTTGCTATTATGTCTGGAAGGCATTCAAGATTTCCTCAAAGAATTAACGAACTAAATGTCAGTCGAGGCGAGTTTAATTATATTTTTTCGCACATTTTATTTTATTTGTCCACACATCGTTGGGAAGTTCTGTGTTCAGACAAAGATAGGCTAAAGGTTAACTATATGATCAGACGCAGTTACTTTGATTATTACAATGCAGACATTTTCATTTGCTTGTTTGATACTACATGAAGAGAATGATGCACAAACAAACATATTTGTCATGTGAGTGTGTTTATTTACAGATGATACGAAAGAGAGCGAAACGAGAGGTATGGGCAGATGTCGCTGAAACTTAGCAAAAATATGACTGAAGATCTTGGCACAAAGGGAACACTTTTGATGACGGAAGCGTTTTAATTTGTCTTTTGAAAATTATTTAACAATGGAAGCTATTTTTTTATTAGATAGAATCATTATAGAAATTTGTATTCAGAAGCTACTGAATTTGGCGGTTGACGAGCAGTATTTCAACCAGGAATGACTTCGACGTGAACTGACAAAGGCAACCAAAATAATATAAATAATTAACTCAATTGAATTAATACATTTTATTGTGAGATTCAAGCTGGAACATATTTTTTTAAAACAATAGACCAAAGTTTTAGTTAGACACTAATTATGTTTATAATTCTAGCAAGGGTATCAATGTAAATACAAATATTAATAGTATCGATCTGCATTTTATTTTCAATTTTAATAATTTAATCTTTTTGATATAAAAGGTATAATCATAAGTGTTTGAAACTCGTGCGAAGTTATAGTTCATATTGCAGAGTGTATCATTAATTTATTAAAAAATCCAGAATGAATCTACATATAAAGAAATACAGATTTATTAAATAACAGAAATAATAGTTCTTAATCCCATTATTATTAAAAATTGTAAATGTATTACAGACTTAAGCTTAACAATCCTATTATGTATTATATGAATGTAATAATTATGTACCCGATATATTTAGAAAGCTTTTCCACGCCACTGTACAAAAGTGTAATACTTACGGTTTCATGCGGGTGTGCTGAATATTTTAAATATTGAATGGATTATAAGGATAAATTAAAAATTTACAGTCTATAAACATATAAAGTTTTTAAAGTCTTGAGTCGAAAAATATATCCAACGTCAATTTTGACTGGCAACCCTTAGAAAAACGTAAATTCTCGATTTGACTAGTTAAAATACCCATCACAAGTCCCTGTTGAATTCATTGCAGGTGAATTTATAGTGCCTTATAAATTATTTTTTGAACACACTAATCCCTAAATTCCAATTTGTTTTTATTTCTCAGGAATCTGCGTACAATAACGAAATATAGTCAGTTCAAAATAGCAGTGGCACGAGTGTAAATATATGTCTGTCTAAAGGTGTATATTCGTTTTACAGTCAGACAATATTATCGTTGTCATTTTATTCTATTTAAAAAGAAATAGAATGCTGTTAGAGAAGTTCGAACATGTAACGAAATGAGCCTGCAAAAGTTGTTCCTTTTGCTAAACGTCTGAAAATTTTTCAGAATATTATAATTATGGGTTATGAACCGGCAAACGTGGTTTTAAAGCTTTGTTTTAAGAAATTTTAATTCGCCACGGTTTTTATTGAAAATAATTTTTGCGCCTTGCAGCTGCACTGTGTATCAGTACGTACACAGTCACTAACATATCTCAATAAATAAAAAACAATATAACCTTAAATTCGCCAAAAAGAAACTGTGTTTATGCTAAACAGGTGACGAATCACGCTCAATCTTGGTGTTTCAGAGATCAAATATACGAAATGTATAAAACAGTAAGTAGTTTTTTCAATCGAAACATAATACAATTATTTCAGAGAAAATTGTTAGTCTGGAAAGTATCCACAAAATTCCAAAAGATATACACCTATTTGAGAGATGTGGAGCATCCGTTCATACATTGTTGGGTCGTATAGGATTTAAGTGGTGTAAAGATAACCCACGAAGGGGTTTAATGGAACTTCCAGAGATTGCTTTTAAAAGAATACAATTTTTAAAAACATATAACAAAATCAAGGAAGAATTATATAATTTATATATTTAAAAGAGACATGAATATTTCGGAATGGTACATTGGTTTGCTCATGGCAAGATGATAATAAATATAGTGTAAAGATTGATGGAAAAAGGTAAACGTTGGAATATCTATCGATTAGATCTTTAGATTAGACATTAGATTTTGTTAGTCATAACATTTATTCATTGCAGACATACAGTTCTTCAAGCTGGGAACAACAATTAAGGAATGGCTTAAAGTACATAAAATAAGTATCGAGGAAATCATGTTAAAAAATGAACTATTTCAAATCATTACTTGGTAAATATAAATGAGATATTTTATTGTATTTTATGTAATTTATTTACTATAACTTTTTTAGATTTAAGCCTGAGAAAAGATACACAGTAGATCAGATTACTGAATGTCTTCCTCCCTATCACTGCATTTTTAATCAAATTGAGTTGATATGGGGTATTGCAAAGAACTATTACAATAGATATTCAGGTCGAGGAGGATATTCAAACCAGAACTGTCTGGATTTATGGAAAGAGGCATTGTCGAAAATAACACCTTCTGTTTGTATGAGCTCGATCAGGCACATTGAAGAAGAAATTTACAAATGGTAGAAACTTGAGCAAGTTTTTAAAAGATTGGAAATAAACAGCTTGGTTATTAACTTGACTACTATTTCTGAAAGTTATTGTGTTTGAATAAAACTTTATGAATGTTGGTTTATGATTCAATGCTGATGATTACCAAGACAGGATGATCCGTATACAATTAATATACTTCAATTTTAGGGAATTGTATTATAAAGTGTGAAAGCTTTATGAGCATGTGGGTTATTGTTCAGAATATACATGAACTTTTGGTTAGCATGTATGAGTAGAGAATTAACACTAACTTGTTTTGCAAATATGTCAAATGCATTAAGGAGAAAGCAATAATTAAATGTAGTTTTATCAAGAAAGATGTACACAGATAGTAACAGGATAAACTAAGGAGCAATATAGTAATATCATAATGACTTTACAAGGATACTTTGCATCGAACTAGAACAGAAACACTTGCAAATTTTTACAGAAACAAAAACTAAGCGTAAAACATAAATACGCTCTCTAATGAAAGTAAAATACATTACTTAGATATAGAATTGTTAATTAAGTGGATTAGGCCTTCGGGAGATACCACTATATACAAAAACGCTTCTAGAAACCTACCGATACTAGTGTGGAATAAAGCTCAATGTATATATAATTAAACAACTTTAACCTATAAATTATTGTGGCTGTAAAACTAATTGTAGTTTTAACTTCGATAATAAATGCATTTGATGTACAATAATGTTAAAATAAATTATATTTAATAGAATATTTATTCAATTCCATTATTTATATTAAAATTTTGTTATATGTCAGAGCCTAAATGTACTAAAACTCAGAGTAGCTGCGGCAACTGCGGCAACAACATGCAACACGGCTAATTGCGATGTTTTGTCAAGTCTCCCATGTCACTGCTATTTTGAATTGACTTTATATTAAGTGTCACTTTAAAGAAACCTATTAAATAGATCGTAATAACCACAATTTTGTTTTCCCATACAAAGTGTCATTGTCCCCGTCCTCAATAGTCACAAACAAATTTTGTTTGTTTTTTGTTGATTATGTTTTGTTTAATTTCTCGAAATAATTTTTTAATAGTTTACTATAATTTATAATTTATACAAATTTAGGTAACTTGAAGTGAAACATAATGACATATATGTCAAATATGATATAACTAAGTACTAACAACCATTTCGAATTATACTGTAATTGCGGTCGAATAAACTGCTGAGCTAGAAATCGAGAAAACAGCTAGTTCTGAGCTTTGACGCTAAATAGGGAACATTCACTAATTGACTGAGAAGTATAGAATAAGTATATAAATAATGAATGGTAGAAAGTAAAGGGCAGGTATAAGAAAAACTAGTATCCCTTTATCAACCAATTTAGATGCTGTTGCATTCAATATACCAAATATAAACATTGTAAATATAATGTTTAAACAGTCAAGTCAAGCTTCAGAAATGATTAATTCATATGACAGATGGCTTCCTATAATATGATAGTCCTATCCGCTATTTAAACACAACTGGAAGGCATAGATAATTATAATAACTATTTTTATAATAATAAGAAATACAAACTACATCTATTAAATTTTTTTTATAAATAAGCTATCCATTTAATAAAATTAATACAACAAATACAAACAATTTTCGAAAGATAAATATTATATGATATTATAGAAATTTTAATGACCTGTTTATTCGTATACACTAAGAAACTTAAAAGTAAAACGCTGTTTTCTAAGGCATAAAAGCTAATATGAAGAGCAATAAAAGTTTCCTGAATGTTTTTATTTCGTTACGACTATAAACAGTCTTAGAAGTAGTTGGAAATTGCTGTTTTTATGGCGGAAAAGGCCCAAAATCTAATAAAGATGCGTTTTTTACTCAAGTTTCATCTCTTAAAATACACCTCTTCTTGTATGTTAGCTAGCAGATATAATAAATTTGCGGTAATTTTATATAATATATGAATATTTGCAAGCCTTGTTGTAAATATCAATTTTAAATAAAGCATCGTATAAATACTATTTAATTATAGATAAATAGGAAAGTTTCATTAACATTCATTTAGAAATAATTCGATAATAGTTCTATAAGCACCACATCAAAAATATGTACACAATATCTGCAAATTAATTTCCAATTTTCGGACCCAAATTTAATATAAAATTATTTAATTATACATATTACATTCGCATCTAAAACACTGTTTGCTAACTGATATGTTCAAGAGCAATCTGTTGAACATTATATTAATTTATTGATGTGTTAAAATATGGTCATACATAGTTTTTTATAACACTAACCTACCACTCGGAAATTATTTCATATTATATTTAAATTATAAAAATCCCCTTCAATGAAGCTCTTCTTATTTTAAATTATACTTCTACTTTAATTTATTTAATATTGTATATACTTCTTACTTTAATTAATATTGTCTATGTTAAAAATATATATATATATATATATATATATATATATATATATATATATATATATTTCCCGGTCCAACATGTCACTCCAGGGCAAATCTCCGCGACTAGGTATGCGTCATGCATTCCACCGCCTGGTTTTTAGGCCAGAACAAAAAAAAATCCCCCACGCACGGACTATACATTTATGATGATTATGATGATAATCCCATTCTAGTCGGGCTTTGGTATTTATACCATTGTTTGGAGTTCAAGTTAAATACTACTAAGTCATTACTTTGATAACTGAATAATGTTTTATATACATTTATGGTGAAGTCATAAAGATGGAGAACGATTCTGGTCCATACCTAATATTAGGTTCCTGGAAATGCCAATCCGATCCACATTCTCTATGTTATATTGATTATGGAACCAGTAAGTGAATAATCACATATTCACTTGGTATCCTGATGTTTTAACTCAAATTCGGACTTCGCTCTGGTACACACTTGAGAAAGGATGATATATATATAAGCTGAAATATTTTACAATTGCATGTTTGATCTGGTTCAATTATTTAAACTGTGCGGCCTTCTAAGTATAATATTTGAGTTACTAATTAACGGAAACTTTCTAATAATTGAAATATAAAGAAGGTATGTTTATATTTAGTAATATGACAAAAAGTAGACTGTCTATCGAAACAGGTCTAATTTGGAAATGCATAGTCTAAAGCTACATTCGTGAACTTCATATTCAAATAATTGTGCAGAAAACTATTCACGCCGATGATTCAGTTAACATTAGGGTAGTGGAGGAGTCCCATGCTCGGATCTTAGATTTGTTGGACCCAATAAAACAATTCTGCTGAAAATGAGCTTAATCCAACTATTCATCATATTTCCTATTCAATATATTCAAAATATTTCGAATCGATACAGCTTTAAGTATTTATAAAAAATGCAGAGTAAATGTAATGTAACACTGCATAAATTTAAACTGTTAAATAACCCACTGCTGAACACCATATTTTATATCGTTCTAGTGTTGTTCCTCTCAACTTTTTTTTAACTATTTTCGAAACAAAGAAATATTTTGCAGCCATTTGTCAATGGATGACCATTTTACAAATACATGACACCTGAAACACACATTTGCTCCTAAGGAACAACCCATACCGGCTCAATTTCCAAGAGATACTATTGATTAAGATACTCCCATGCCTGTTGGATATGTATCGTTCATACAATACATAAGTTGTTACTAAAGTCAAGGGATAGTAAAAAAAGTTTATGACTTGCTTGACAAAGGCTTTCATAAAAACTTTTTTCATTAAAACCAATAGACGTACAACTATAAAACGTAACCGTTGAAAAAACTTTATTGGAATCATAGAACTAGAATCTAACATAGTAGCGTTGGGAACTATCGACTGAAGATGATTGTCGACTAATGTTTAGTACTTGACTACATTTTATTATTCATTGTCTCATTCGACTAGTTTCACTCCCGATTAGTCTATTCGGCCATTTTTTAACTGGTTCTGGTTTTGTCATCCTAACCGCGACCTTGAAAATAATGTGCCGATTTTATATCCATATTGCAAATATATGATTTTATGTTTTGCTTACCATAGAGTTGTAAATAACAATAGAGCAGCATTTATGAACACTTTTGTTCAATATTATATATTATTATATTATATATTATATTATATATTATATTATATATTATATTATATATTATATTATATATTATATTATATATTATATTATATACTAGCTGACCCGACAGACTTCGTCCTGTCAAAAAGATTTGTAATGTGGCAGTTTTTGTGCCTACGTATTTTAAAAAATTCTCCTGAACAGAACCATCACCCTGGTGATAGGGCGTTGTGAATAAAAAATAATTAAATAAAACATATATAAGGATTGAAAAGTAAGTAATCGCTTTATTGTTAATCATGTGAATCATAATTATTATTATTATTATCATTGTAGTGCTTTGTGGTATACGATGTTTTTTGTTTGATTACCTGGCGCATAGATAAACAAATCTGATGGTTTTCCAACACGGGAACAGGCAACATACAATTGACCATGTGAGAAACATGGGTTTTCTAGATTAATACCACAAACACTTAATGATTGCCCCTGGGACTTGTTTATAGTCATAGCAAAAGCAAGCCGCACTGGAAACTGTAGTCGTTTAAACTCAAATGGCACATCAGTCGGAATCATTGGGATGCGCGGTATGAGAACATCTTCTCCTTTATACTTTCCTTTGAGTATAGTTGCTTCTATCACATTGTTTAGTAATTTTTTTATCGCTAAGCGTGTACCGTTGCAAAGACGCGGTTGGTTGATATTTCGCAACATTATAACCACCGATCCAACCTTTAATTGAAGATTGTGAGGTGGCAATCCTGGCAAATCCAGCGAGTTTAAAAATTCCGGTGGATAGTTGACTACATCATCTTGATTAGTAGCCGAATCAACTGATTTATATATCCTCAATTCGCCTGTTATTTGTTCTTGAATTTTGAAATTTAATTCATTTACATCTATGTTTTTTGCAGCCAGTATAGATCGTTCGCTCAACCAATCATGGTTTCTGTAATTTTGAGAAACATCTGGAAACACCTTCTGAATAAGTTCATCTTTTGATCGAGTTAACTGACAAAAACTTTGAGGAAAGTTAATGCAGCCAGTCAACATGTCTATAGGAAATTTGCCATTACCAATGTCAATGAGTTGTTTAGAGAATATGTTTCCAGATTGGTCATTTTGCAACTCGACACGCATATTCTTGCTTAAATGAAGTACTTTGACATGTTTCCACAAATTGGAGGACTTTAGACATGCACTGAGTTCATCAGCTGGCGTTGATCGTGGAATCACTGGCAATGTTTGACGAAAACCTCCTGCTAATAAAATCATTGCACCACCAAATCGGTTATTATTGCTACGTAGATCTTTTAAGGTTCTGTCTAAAGCCTCCAAAGATTTTTTATGTGCCATCGTGCATTCATCCCAAACAATCAATTTACATTGCTGCAAAACCTTTGCCATTGCAGAGTTCTTCGAAACGTTGCAGGTTGGAGTTTCATTGCTCTTGCATATTTAATGGCAATTTTAGTGCTGAATGGGCTGTTCGACCACCTTCAAGCAAAGTTGCTGCGATTCCCGACGAAGCGAGTGCAAGTGCAATTTTATTTTGTGAGCGAATTGTTGCTAATATTAATGAAATCAAAAAAGTTTTTCCTGTACCACCAGGTGCATCTAAGAAGTAAATCCCTCCAGGTTCATCATTTGTTACTTTCATAAGAGTTTCAAATACATACTTCTGTTGTTCATTTAACAGTGGAAGATTTGTTTGAATTAATTCTTTCAAAGCGTTGAGATCATACAGTCTTTCTCGATGCAACTCTTGGTTAAAAGCGTCATGCATTGGACGATTGGGCGCGGTCAGGCCTAATTGAATTAATAGTTTGTTTGACATTATCAAGCACATGTCCTCAATTGAAATCAATGCTTCATTGTAAATTTTTTCACTGATTTGTATATTTGGATTTCCCATTCTATTCCGTATTTGATACAAAATATCATCACACATATAATCTTTGTACTTGATCCACAAATCAATTGGGTTTGATGGGAAGCATGTAGAAATGATTATAAAAAACAATGTTCGTATTTGATGAGCGTGTGATGATATTACAGCATCATTGAGAGTTTGATACCAATGAGCGTCATTTTCAAGCAATTGCAAACGTTGACAGGCTTCTCTGTAGGATCCACACAATTCACCATCAACAGTTCGTAACTGTTGGAATGATGTTGGGCCACTTACATTGACTAATAGCAGTCGTAAATAAAAACATTCATCATTGCTTGGATGTACTGAATAAAGCCGGCCAATCGCATGGGTGGAATATACATCTGTATATCCTGGAACTGGTTTTCCTTGTTTCCGTCGTATAAATCTCCTTGAGGATTGATTCCAGGTATAATATTTTGGCATTTCAGAATATAGCAATGTTTGTGCGAAATCATCGTTTTGGCATGTCTCAAAAAAACTGGTTAATGTAGTAGATGGTGGCTGAGCAGCTCTTTGTACTGCGTTCTGTGCTGTAAAATACACTCTTTGTCCATTTTCTAAATGCACAGCTAAGTGAACAACAGAAGGGTGTCTCTCATGAATAGGAAAAGAAAATATTCGCCAAACTGCTTCATTACTACTGACATAGCGGCGCATTTGGTATTGGGTAACTTCATCATTAGAATTCTCTGCACCAATTCCAATCACAGCCATATCACTCCCTTTGGTTACATATTTGCAAATGTATTTAATCGATTTCACTGAATGGCAAGATTCAACGTTGATGTGTGCTTTGAATGTCTTTGATAAAATGGGTGAATATGGAACAATCCAACGATTATCTATTTCAATATCTTGTTGATTTAATTTGACAATTGTTGATTTTCCATTGTCTGCTGTCGATCTGCGACGATACAATGGATAACCGTCATTACCAGTAATTGTTTCCGATATTAATGTCCGTGGATATCGTTTTGAACATTTACCATCCATCATGCACGGTGAATTTTGATTAAGAGTTCCACAGGGACCATGTATCATGTTTTTGATAACTACCTCATGCAATCCAGGATCTACTTGTACATTAGGGATTTCAGCTGATATCACTGCATCAACTTCATTTGGCCTTATCTTTTCAACCAACCAAATCAAAATGTGTGCATGTGGCAATCCTCGTTTCTGCCACTCCACAGAATACATCCAGCAGCGTGTCTCACCAAACACATTATGTTTTACGATGAAATTCATTAAAGATTTCAACTTTTATTTAAAGACTCTGACTGTAACATCATGACGATCAATGGGTGATTGCCCAGGGAATAACTCCTGCTTAATTTCTATCCATTGCGGATTGCATGTAAATGTGATGAACAAATCTGCTGTACCATAATGACGAACATACGACATGGCATCTTGAGCATATTCGTGCATAAGCCGAGGGCTTCCGATGTATGTTGCTGAAAAAATAGTCATCCGACCGACATTCTGTGCATTTCCATCAGTATTAATCGCATCTCGAAGGTGAATATACTCTTCAGATCGGAGTTTAGTTTGATTCAACCTGATGAATGTTAATCTCTCCGTTTCAATTTTAACATATATGTCAACAACATATTTGTGATATAATCGCCGACATTTCAATATGTGATTATTTTCATTTTCCCGAATCATTAGGCGGTATGAATAATAGTTCATTGAACTGACTTTTTTGTTGGTTTCAGAACCTGTAAACAGATTTTGTTTTAATAACATTCAAATACATAATATAGTGACTGAGATATTATCGCCATAGCTAAACAAATATTTTAGTTACCTGTAATAGGATTTATCATTTTTATTGATAAATCGTAGCCATCTTCACCTTGCCAAAATATAATGGGATATTGCAGTGCATCATATGAGCGGTGTGTTTCCTTTATACGTTGTAATTGATCATTCCGACGATGTAAAACAATATCACGGGATTCCAAATTTTCTCCAACTACAACGATAGCAACTTCATCAATAGTTGGTGCATTAGAACGTCTTGTATGTTGACCTGCAGGTGTTTTATCAGCTCTGATTACAATTTTGTGATTATCGGATGGCATCAGATCCAGGGCAGTTTTAAACAATATAATCAATTGATTGTGTTGATGAAATAAAGTTTGTAATTGTTCTACAATAGACCTCTTTACTAAATTGTTATGTGCACAACGCAGATCAATTTGTTGTGGTGAATTGCCCATAAAATAAATTTGCAGGAATTTGTTGTCGCTATCTGACACTGGTAAAAGTGAACCTGCTCTGTGATATATTTGCCCTTGTATCTGTAAATAAAAAAAATATTATGGTGTGGTATAAATTAATGGATTGTCAGTGATCAAACTTAAATAATATTTGATCTTAAAAAGTATATATTTAGTTTTAACTAATATCTATCAAATATAAAATATAATAAAAGTGTCACTGAAACTGAATCACCATATAATATGATGACTAAGTGATATATTTTGTAATTATTAAGAAATTGAAGATTAGTAACACATCTTAACTTTGGTGACAGAAAATTTTGTTCGCTAAAATAATTATGAGTAACTGCTATAATAAATACCTTGAAAGTTGGCATAAAATTTTCCCGAACTGCATTTGTTGCCCCAAATGAAGTCATTTGAAAGCAATTGTTATATTGTTGGCGAGTTTCGGAACGCGACATTAAACTCCTCCAACTATGTATTCTGTGCTCCAACGCACACACGCACATTGTTTTGATAGATATGATCTTTGACGTTAGGAACACACCTACATTGCTTAGACAACAGTGAGTGCTTGTAATTTAATATGAACTTTATACCATAGCAATAAAGCTCAAATTGACTACGTTTTAGTTACAAATCATTTGTAATGGGAAAAAGAAAAGGGCTATTTTTAGGATTTTCCAGCAATAATTCTAATTTTTCTTGCCGTAAAAACCATCCTTGAACTTCAACGAACATTTTAAAAAAAGATTTGGCCAAATTGGTCCAGGCGTTGTTGAGTTATGCGCTTACCAACACATTTTGCGATTCATTTTTATATATAAGATTATATTATATATTATATTATATATTATTTTATAAATTATATTATATATTATACATTATATATTATATATTATATTATACATTATATATTATGTAATAGGGTAAACGTTTTGAATGATAAATAGTAATATAATTTTGACTGTCTTTATGTTATCTTGTCAACTGTTAGGTGTTTTTGATTGACTTTGGGCTTTAACATTCTCACCATGTTTGATCAAGCCTTTTAAATACTTTTACATAACTCAAAATGAAAATGTTCTTCTGAACATAATAGAATCCAATTAATATATCTTTCCTTATCATATCCAAAGAAAGTTTGATAAGTAACACGTAAATCTCCGTCTTACTTATGGCAAGGTTGAAAAAAATATTCGTAAACACACGTTGGAATGAAAGAGGACTAAGCCAATTAATTTTATTATATTATGTAATGGTTACTTTCCAAACATTAAAATACAATGAAACATACTTGAGATCATGATTTCATTCCTTTTTTCGCACTACCACTTACCAATTTAAATTTACTTGATTATTTATTATGAAAATTATTTAATTAACATATACATCACAGAGAATCAATCTCCGTTCCTCCTTCCCTCTCTCAAAATTACTGGCTATGGACTGCCCTCAAATCTGAGGAGCCATCTCTTTTGAATGGTGTTACGAGATATCTAAAAATAGGCGGGATAATATTTGCCTATTTTTACCCCCGTGTTCATCCAATCGCTTTCTCTTAAATAAGATAGTTTTTTCAAGTAAATTAATAATTTTTATTTTCTGAACCCTTTCACAAACTATAACTGGAGCAGTTGGTAGGGCTCCGGGGATATCATAATGAATGAATTCATTCAATTAACCGGCATGGATTACGTTGGATTGGCAATCATGCTACAGCTACTCGAAGCATTAGTAGGTGTAATTCAATGGAGTTCTCGCAAAAGTATCGTACCTGAACGTGTAAGGTCACAAAATTTAGACAGAAGATTTTCAAAAACCCCTACCCATATTCCAAGTAAGAAACATTCAAGTTTTGAAAAACACCCCTAGTTTGTGGATTCCCAGCACATACATCACAGTTAAAGGTGTAAGTTACTAAAGTTGCTGTGGGCTAACATAGTCTATTGGAATTTGGACAGAAACTTGCAGATTAGGGTGAATGGCCACCAAAAGCAGTTTGTAGTAACTTAGTTTCTGATCTTTAGACTTAAAATCTGGAATCACCAAAACTTAAAATTCTCATAATATAAATCCATGTCTTTATCATCAGATTTTTAAAGTAAAATTGGCGAGCGAAGGTACAGACGATACTCAAATATAATTTTATTAAAGCTATATATATAAATTGTCCAGGTGGGACAACGCTTACGTGCACTCTTGTTGTTTTTACTTTACGAACGAGGTGTTAAATATAACATAATAATACGACTAGTAGTGTACTGGCTACGGAGTGTACTGTGATCTGAGTGACCATCTGTTTTGTCTAGTGTTATGAGTGAGATTTCTAAAAATAGACATCGGGATGATTTTTATCATTTTTTACCCTCATTGTCGCTTTGTATTGCCGTTCAATAAGTTGCCACGTCTTTCCGTTAGATAAAAGAGGTTATTAAAGCAAATTAATGGTTTCCGTTTCCTAAACTCTTTCGTGTATTTTAAGTTTCATACATCTCAATCTGTTATGATGAATATAAAAACAGTCGAAGCGTGCATTTAATTGAAATAGTATGTACTACTTTCAATTGATTCCTTTTTTGACTATCGGCTAATTTTCAGTCGACAGTTCCCAACGCTATAATATTAGTTATTAACTAGTCATTAAATCTACTGACTGGTCATACATCAGGTCCTACAGGTCCTAGTTATTAACATAAATAGGATTTTACACTCTTACCTATATAATCACACGGTTAAAAACCGTGCTTCAAGGGGATTCAAATCACCGACTATCCCAGTTGTATACCAGGACCAATGCGGATACCAAGCTGACTGTAAATATCTTATCTATCCGTATACTATAGAATAGTATTTAAACATTTAAATAGAGCCACAGCTAAGTTTACTTGCATCATGCTAGATGAGGATTATTGAACAGGACCTTTATTATTAATATTTAAAGATAATATTGAGATAAGCTATATTATAACAATATTACTCCTTAATCGAATGATTAGCCAGAGCATAGCTTTAGTCAGCACCTTTTTTTTTTAATATTTAGATACCTTATTATATTTAATATTCAAATTCATAACCCATTATTTTTTTCGAAAACAACGATAAATGTACGATTAAAATGTAAATTCCAGGAATTGAGATTAGGATTTGTTCAATCTTCTATAAAAATGATAATTTTTAAAGCACTCCCGACATTTACATAATTAAACTGGGCCAGTTCAATAAATTACTGATTTTTCTTTTCAACTTACCCGGAAATTAGGTTCCAATCCTGTTCCCGAAAACTTTCGGTTCACCGTAAACTACGGCGCCTTAAGATAAACGGTGATGACGACCAAAAGTTATTCAGACTGAAAAAGATTCTATAATAAACCAGATTTTATTGAATTAGTTTACTATCTTGGCGACTGAACCAGTGCTTTCAATTATGGCCTAAAATTATATAACTTTGATATTTCACTACGAATCTTGGATATAAATAATTAAACAAAAAAATCAATAATATATTCCTACATAATAAACATACGAATATAAATCCACCCTAAAATTTATATAAAACCGTAATACCGGCAGTATAATTTGGTTTATGAATAAATAAATCACTATTTATCGTTTTATTAATAAACATGGTGTGTAATGAATTACTGTTAATAATGATATTTGCCAAATAATATTTTATGTGCATTATATATATGTTATATATATTCGTTTATATTTATATATATATATATATATATATATATATATATATATATATTATATTTAGATACTTTATAATAATTATTTTAGTATATTTAAACTTAATTTATTCATTTTTCTTCTGCCTTATATTATAAATTAATTATATATATTGTAAAAGAGGCGAAAAAGATATTTCGATTTTTTCTTGTTTTTTAAACTGATTTGGCTCATGTAAATGTCAAACGTTAATCAAATGTACTTGCACAGCAAATGTACACCACTTGCTTGCAGGCATGTTAATCAGCGATATTCATTTGTGAAAATACAATACAACATAATTGAATGTTAAATAATCTCAACTAAATGTTAACTTCCATAGTTTTGACATTTTTAATATAAAATAGTTTCCAGTATTATTGAGTTATTCAATGTATATAGACGCTTATCGTGGAACCCTAAAAATTGTAATATCGACGTTCATTACTTTTGTTGTCCAACTAAAACAAATATTCTGTCAAAACCCATCAAACAATTTTAGAAACCTATAATGATGGATATTAATTGAACTAATTGAACAACATATTGTTGGCAAAAGACCAAAAATAACGAATGCAGATGCAAAATAATTGTTTTACATAACAAAGCTCGGCCACGCGTTGCAAGAGTTGTGAATGATACTATCATTGAGAACAGATATGACATTGACTGAAAACAGTAGAACTAGTCGATAGTCAAACAACCACCAGCAGAAAACATTAATTAGTATTTCACTCAAATGTGCACTTCCGCTGTTTTTCGAATTCGAATTCCTTTCCGTATAAATTTTGAGGGAGAAAGGGACGGAGAAAATTCTTTGATTGTCTGTGCTGTATAGATCAGTTCATTTTAAATAATTTTAGACTAGCAAGTGGCAAAGTAAAAGAGAGTGGAATAATGATCCCAAATATGTTTAATCGAATTTTAATATTGGGAAAGTGACAATGATATAATATAATAAAACTAATTGATTTATTTCTATTTCATTCCAATGTGTACTTACAATTGTTCTTTTTCAATTGGGGATTCTATCTGGCCAAAAAGAAAATTGTTATTTTGAATCATGTTAAATTATTTTTATATTTTATATATGCGATTAATTTTAAAGATGAATGAAGTAATGACCGCTAAATATTTGTATCGTATTTTTTCATATAATCTTTATCAACTACTTAACCATGACACTCTTTAAAATACAATAATAATTTTAATTCTGGCTTGGTTGGCGCAGTGGCCTAAGCGACAGGGCGGTCTTCCTACTATTGCGTTAGTCGCGGTTTCAAATCCCGCTGAGGTATAGATGTACTTTATGTTCCCATCCCAGTAACGCCAGCAACTAGGCTGGGTAATATCGGATGTCTTCTGGGATGGTCTCTAAGTTGGTCAACGGCCAGTTGGTAGGCTTAGTGCCGAGGCCCGTGGTTTAGAGCCCACGCTAAACAGTAGGTCTAGTCCAGATAACTCCTCGAAAAAAAGTAAGGTATAGCGGCTCCGGGCTATAAAAGAGCACCACGACGACGTCTCAATCTCTTTTCTTTTCTCTACCCT
Organism: Rhynchophorus ferrugineus; assembly: GCF_030347505.1. Taxonomy (NCBI): domain Eukaryota; kingdom Metazoa; phylum Arthropoda; class Insecta; order Coleoptera; family Curculionidae; genus Rhynchophorus; species Rhynchophorus ferrugineus. The sequence goes on from NW_027472580.1 coordinate 54,216,055, forward strand.
CATGTAACAGTACCACTTCCACAGCGCTACCGTAGTTCCTCTCCCTAACCTAATATACTGTCAATTCTCCCGTCGACCACATGTATTAGTTTAAATCGAAATAAACAAGTATTTCTTCAACCAGTGTTTTTAGTTCTCGTGCAAATTCCTTCTAAAAATAGTAGTGAGTGTTCGGACAAACAGTCGCATCGACAGCTACACATTCCGACCGACCGACCAGATGAACATTTCTACAATTGGCGACCCCGATGTGATCAAAATGCCTAACAGGTAAACCAGCTCAACATAAGCTACTCGACACATGCATAGAAAGATAGCACGAGGAATGGAACTCATCAACATCACATGGTCGACGTTATCCCACGAGACTAGCCTGATGGACTAAAACCACAGAAGCCTATTATCCATAACATCAACACATGAACACCCTTGCATCACGAAACAGGACACATAAGACACCACTCATATAGGTATCCTAAAACAAATCAGAACGCCCCAAGGCGAACGACGTCCTGCCACAACTTCGATGGCAGCAGATCCCGTAAAACTCATCGCTCAGGTTGGGATCCCCATCTCATAAGCAGTCCCTAGGCGATTCATAGTGATATTGTGGGTGCACTCGGGAACCTGCAACACATGGAGGTACGTTCCACGACAGCTCCACTAGGAGGGGAGTGATGTAGCAACCGCTACGACCCTTTAGGCCACCACGCATTCACCTACAGCAAGTTTAAAGGTTGGTAACGCCGGTGGATTGGTACATCGGCGGTTCCCGGCTATAAAAGACCACCACGACGACGTCTCGCTCTCTTTTCTTTTCTCTACCCCCTTGTAACAGTACCACTTCCACAGCGCTACCGCACTTCCTCTATCTAACCTAACACCCTGTCAATTCTTCCATCGACCACATGTATCAGTTTAAATCGAAATCAACAAGTATATCTTCAACCAGTGTTCTTAGTTCTCATGCAAATTCTTTCCAAAAATAGTAGTGAGTGTTCGGACAAACAATCGCATCGACAGCCACACATTCCGACCTACCGACCATACGAACATTCCTACATCGTTAATAAAGAATCACAACCTCAATTTCAACTAGTAAATTGTACCATGCAAGCACAAATACTAGAAAAGAGTACAATCATTCGATTATTTAGATAATTTGTTTTTAAAAACGACCAACATTGACTCTTGGATATTTGAAAGCCCGTTTTTCATTCCATTGCAAATCGTACTTTTGAGTATTTCTCTTTGAATATTTCTCTGTTTCTCTGTCAAAAGAATTTCATTTTTTGTTACAACATAATGAGATTCCTCCAGATTAATAGAATGCCTGCACCAATTTACAACCAAGGCGATTGCGGGATCTATTATATTCCCAAATTAAAATTAAATTAACTTACTTAATCTAAAATTATCAGTAAACGTTGCACCATACATTAAACAAGTTTGGTCGGTTTCAATGTTCAGATTTCCTGCGTGTTATTCTGTAGCTATTTTACTTGTACGTCGCTGTGATAGTATTCTTCTGTCATGATTTACGTCACAGTGTAGCATACATTCGTAGATCTGTTCCATTTCGAGGTCACCATGCAGTTTTTCATTGGGTACATGGCGAAAACTATTTGTAATTAATCGTAGAACTTTTTTGGTTTGACAGTTGGATTACTAGTCGGTTTGATGGTTCAACACATCTCCATATTTTGACCCTATATATCGAAATGGACTATATTATTGACCGATTTCACTGCTTCATGTTGGGTCTACACAGTTTTCTGATGCTCAGCTTTTTATCTCACTTTCTCAGTTAAATGGGGATCCTTAAAGTAACATAAATGGGTTTTTATCTACAAGGAAAAATGACACGGGTTAATTTTGGGCAATTAAGCTGTATTTTCCAGACTTAAATCTATTTATGGATCTTGTCAACTACCAGTGATTGAATCTTTTTATTGTCAGTTAAAAAAGTAAGGATCATTATTTATACCAACCATGGTTATTGCTTTTAGGAAACAGTTCTTTCATTACTTCCTATGAAATATAATTAATTAAACACCTTCACCAAAAACATTAACAAATTATAATAGGATTTTGTTTGTGGGAACTGTTAAAGTTCGATTGTTAATAAGCATTGGGTTCCCTATAAATTTTTTGAAAACCCTAATTATTTATATTATTGAAACAATATAAGTCTTAAATGCATGAATGTTAAAATATGTCATATGTGGTATATCAATCCAATATAAGTGCAGGTATATAAATTAAAAAAAAATTCTTTGTAAATATATAACATTTGGTTGATTGAATATATATATATATATATATATATATATATATATATATATATATATATATATATATATATAATAAAAATTTGTATATTATAATTATAATAATATTAGATGTTCTATTATAAATGTATGTATCTATATATATAGATGTATTTATATATTAATCGGCTTACTAAAAATCTTTTCTCCCTTTTTGAAGAAAAAGGTGGCACCCTGAGGCGTGAAATTTGGTACGATTAAAGATTATATTGAGGCCTAATATCTTTGTGTAACATACGGTACAAATAAATATATTCCGATAAAACGGAAAACGCCCAAATAAAGCAAACAGGAATAGCTGTGAGATCTGTGACACAAAATATGTAAACAAACCCAGCGGGTAACCGTGCCGGTTAAAAGTTTTGTTTGCCGACAATAACCTACTAGGATCAAGTCTCAATGAGGTTAGCATTTTTTTTTTAATTTATAAAATAAAATAAAAGATAGATTTCGTTAGAAATAAGTGAGAGTTTTTTTTACATTTGAAGCTATATTGAAAAGGGAAGTGAGCGTTAAACAAAATTATTTCATTTTTAGTAGGTTATTTCAGATTTTGAGACTTTCGGTTATTTCCGTATTGTTGGAATTATTATAGAAATATGCTCTTTAAAATAAAATCTTTATTGGAAGGTATATACGGCTGTGAAAGAAAAACCCGACATAGTGAAAATATCATAACAACATATATTAACAAAATCGAGAGTCCAAAAATTCGAGTATAACAAGAATCATCTATTTTCTTTGCTTACAAGATATTTAAATTTTCGAGATCAGCTCTTGTTTTAATTTAATTCCTGGTGTACTGGTAAGGACTGTTATTCATTGATAGGTTTCAGGAGACGTAATACATCATTACACTAGAACAAGAAGAAATTTTAGTGGCATTGCCTTTTGATTCATTTTAGATTTCATTAGTAAATGCATTTTTTAACAGTGCATTAACCGAATATTGCAGGTACGTTGATTTGTGCATCAAGAGTTAAAATGAATGTTGCATAAAATATTAACAGTTATAAAGTAGTCCCATAGAAGCATAATTCCTCATTTGTTGGCGAGTTGTTAGTTGGACGCGAGACATAAGATAAAGTAGAAAGCAATAGAAGAGAAACTAAAGATGAGCTAGCTGCAAGTGTGAGATGGAAGAGTGAAATAAGCAAAGAACAATGCAATTTTATTTTAAAATTTAGATAAATAAATTATTATTTTAGTCAACTTGGTGTATTTATTGTTTTTACAATATATATTTTAGATGAGAAATACGTATAAAAGATAAGGAGTATATGAAGACATAAAGGAAGTATACATAAAGGATACATATAGGAAACATGCAGGATTAAAATAAAATTAACCACATAATTTGCGTAGATGGATCACATGGAACAAATAGACGAATTTATGAATTATTACACTTGTAAACATTGTAAAGCATTTATAAATAAATAGGTGTTAAACAATTACTGCAATAAAATATATAACTTTATGCCACTTTATTCTTTAAAACTTGCATTAATTACTTTGTTCATTTACTTTATAGATCTAAGTTTTGGAAAATCAATAATTAATTTAATTATGAGTTAATTCATTATGAATCTGACATTCCTTTAATATACATTTTCAAATTATAAAAAGTAAATTGCCTAATTGTGTTCGTTATTATTTTAATATGGATGCTAGAGTCAAATATCAATTTAAAAATTGTTTTATTCATATATTCTCTTGTTAAACATATAAACACGTATTAGTTCGTTTATTATTCCATATTGACGTTTATTACATAAAAGTAAAAATGATCACGTATACTTACATTTGATGCTCGGGCGTTTTTACTTTGTTTTTACTTTGTTATAATTTTCATTGGCGTAGTATTTTACACTTATGTTAACACTTTCTTAATTAATTTAATGGTTAGATTTAATTAATTGTCACTTAAAAATGTTAGTGAGTGTTAACTCTTGAGATAATTTGCATATATTTTAATATGTTTACAGATACAGATATTTATTATTATAATTAATATTATGTATCAAATATATTTCTGGTATTATATTAAAGATACTGTAAAAACAAATTTCAGAAACATACAATTTTTAATTAATCCGTTTACTCTATTATAAGAGAAAAATTATTAATTTTGGTACATTGTGGTCGAAACAGGGTGATCACTAGTATTAAATTTGTCAGTTCCTATTTCAATTGTAATTTAATTTTCAAATTAATTTATTCATAAAAATTATACTTGCATAACCAAGGACATAAAGTTAGAATAAGTATTTACTTAATATAAAATATATTTACTAATGAACATAATATATTATATATCAAGTCGCTGGGAATCTTTTTATCCAAATAAATAGATTTAAATATTTGAATAGGGACAACATTACCAATATCAAATAAAATCAGAGCCCTACATAGAAAACGTGGGACTAGATAAAGGTCATAGGCCTATATTAGGTACTTCACACGATAAATCTATTCATTACACCCTTATCCGACTAATATTTGACCGTGATAGCGGGCTTGTAGTGGAAGGGTGTAAAAAATGATAAAAGATGATGCGCTGGTGTCAGAGATCGACGCGTGAGAAAATGCTCACTCAGTAGAAGGCTGCCACGTGACAATATAAATCGTTTCCACCATATTCTCGATGGCAATTTTTGTCGCCCAATTGACTATCTTAGTAAACAATAGGGAGATTTTTTTTGAACGGCGTTCCCCCTTGTTGGTGCCGAGAAATGTGGTCAAAAGGGCTTGATGCGACGCGTGTATGAGATCTGGAAATGGTTTAGAGTGATTTTAAGGGATGGCACAAGATTGTTTTACGGCTGTTGTCTTTAGATTTATATTCAAATTGATTACAGAAAAAAAATTATGATTCATTGTTTATATTTATTTATCCTATAAAATAGGCAATAAATATTTTTGTTATTGTTGGAAATAATTTTTTTAATAACCAATTTATAATATATAACTATAAATTATTAGATAACCTAAATTTCGATTATTACGGGTACAGGCTACCCGCAATACACAACATATAAAATATATTTTCCGTTATATTATTATATATTTTAACTAATATATTAGGAATTACGAAGTAATCAGATCAAAATAATCATTGCACCTAACCTAATAAATATATATTTTAGTAGTAACATAATTTAAATGTATTATTGTAATTTTGTAATTGTAATTCAATCATACGTACATTGGCATAATATATTAAAAATATATATTGGCTTCTTCTATATATTTTTATCGATATCTATTCGTGAAGTGTCAATATACGTTCACATGCGATAGGAAAGGCTCAAAAGGAGATAGGAAAAATTCAAAAGACAAAACATCAAATTTAATGAAAATGGTATTTCAAAAGGACGTTTCCAGTATTCTGTAACTTTTATGACTGTGGATTAAAAATGGATCTACTACGACAACAATATGTGTTTTGTAAAGTTTGTTGCAGGTGCTAAAATCATTGATTTCTGACTAACATTTATTCATACCAATACAACAGAAACTGACACAGATTTTAGAAATGTTGAGGAAGTGTAAATTTGGATCGATAATTGAATCACTGCCAAACGAACTATTATCAGGAAAATATTACAAGAAAAACGGAAAAATTCTTCAAGATTATATAAAACATTTTGATTAATACATATTGTGCCAATGTTCTCAATAAATTAGTTTAAAACTAAAAAATGTTCAGGATACATACAAGCACCTATTTGAAAGTATATAAATTTTTCTTAAATCAATTTCTGCACTTTTATTCATATAGAAAGAAGAAATCTTATCTGTCAATGCTTTTTGTGTATTAATGTTACAAACAATTTGCATTATTTTCTATTACATTAGAATACAATAACCATTCACTACGCTAACACTGGTTCATATACTAGGTATAAAAATAATAAATATACTGTATTTTGCTACTATCGATATATATCCATTATCTCTTAATCGAGCTGTACTATTTTATTCAACACATACAATAGAAAAAGGTTCGAAAAAAGCTTATAGCTAGCTTATAGCTATAAAAAATATAAATTTCAGCTATTCCTTCATATTGTAATATTTAATTGCAGCTTAATAGTAATTTTTCATTCCCTTTCTGTTCATATTCGCTGACAAAGATCCGATGAGAAAAGTCTACGGTATCAAAAATTATTAAGTACTTTAGGCTGCCATACGCTGTCCTTTTGTTAAGTCAGATTGAAGTTTTATTACTTTTTTTATAACTTGGAAGGCAATATGTACGTGATACATCAGTCTTTTTAAAAAGCTGGCTGCTTATTTCTCTTTGTTTTGCTTAAGGATGGTTTAACTAAAATATATATTTATGAAAATATATGTTTTTATTTGCGCTGAAGAATATGTTTTTAGTATACAGAATATTTACAAATTTTGTTTTATTTATTACTGAAGATAATGTAGTGCTACAATAAAATAATGGTTCATGGAAACCACAGAAAAAATTAAGGAATATTTTTTTTGTAAAATAATTCGAATGGTGGTCAAAATAAATATATAATTAAGGTGTTTAACGATTAATTCAGTAAGATATGTGATCATAAGATATTTTATTTTTTGAACCTTGTATCAATTATTTTGATAATTTACTTTATAGATTAATAAGTTTTGGAAAATCAATAGTTAATTTAATGATTGTAAATACTTTCCTTTAATATACATTTCTAAATTGTAAGATATAAATTATCTAATTGTGTTCGTTATTATTTTAGTACACATGCTATAGTAAAATATGTAAAATATACTGTGAAAATAGGTTTTAGTAACATATAAATTTTTAATCGGTCTTTTTACACTATTATCACAGAAACATAATTAATTCAGTACATTGGGGTCGAATTTCTACCACAGGGCGATCACTGTGAGTTAAATAAACTATGTTAAAATAATTTGGTTTTCTTATTTACTATACTATTTACTAACAAATAAAACACTTAATATAATATTTAAAGTTCATTAAATATTGATTATAATATATGTTAAATTATATTTATTTATACTATAAAATGACATGATTGTAATTAAATATATAAGTCCAAAATCAACTTCATTTCTTTAAAAATTTTAATTAGCTTATATGGTTATTAATATGGAATATAAAACATTATGGAAGATCATTAGTTGATTTATAGTGACATTTTTAGGTTTACACTATATAGTTTTAAAAAATGAAACTCTGTAATGAAACGTAACATATATCATAATACATCAATATTATTTTTGCTTGCAAAATTCTAAGAACATCTTGAATCTTCACCATGACATGTAAATATAAATAGCCATCAAAGCAATATCATATGAGTTGAATTTTAATTTAATAACGTTTGTTGTTCGATGACCTCAAAGATATTTTATGCTTTATGTCATTTCTTATCACAGTATATGCAGTAATATCTTTTAATTTTTAATTTATGTCAGTGTTTATGGGCAATGTATTTTATTGCTAACAAGATTATTGAACGTTAATAGTTAAATCTGTTTAATATTATCAGTTTTCAATATAATTACCAACTTAATTAACACTTTAATAAGGCATCAATAGGTTACTTTAGAAACAGTTTTCTGTAACATATATCAGTATCTTATTGAAAAAACTATTGCGCATTTTTACTTTGTTTTCCTTACTCCAAAACAAGTTGAATCAAATTCCATCATCGATAGATTACGAAAAGCTAATATCAAATATCTGATATCTTGTACAACAAATAGTTCAATGAGCTCTGTTCAATGTTTGTCACTGGGTTAAGGGTAAGTGAGACATATTTGATTGAATAATGTGAAATGTGTCACATGTTCTACATGACATGTGTATATTGAGGCATGAGAGATAGAAGTTTCAAACACTTTGAAGTATTAATTGTTTCAATTACAGTCATCATAGACAAACCGGTTTTGGTCAAATTGGGGTTTTTGCCTAGTAAATCCCAGTTAAAATTTTTTGTTCATTTTTTCTTTCTATTGGTAGCATAAAACCAATATTTACCAGTGAAATATAAATATGTAATATAAATAATTCAAATATAATCGAGGGGAACTAAAACGTGCTAACTTTGGAATGCAGAAATAATGATTAGGAAACGATACGTGACATCAATGTTTTGTAACTTAATATGACGAAATTTTGGATTTTCTGCTTATGTTTCGATTAAAGTCTTAAACAATCACCACACCCAATCCTTGGGTATCAAACATGACGCATTCCATGTTATATACTGTTCGCAAGTATACCTTTAGTTCCGTAAACTGAATGAAATTAAAAAAAACTTCATATCTGTTTAAAAAGAAACTGAACTTGAGCCTAAGAGACACATAGGCCACTATATCAGTAACAACTAAATATATCTCTATCAATTTCTCAAGTCACAAACATCGAAAAGTTAAAATATATTTTATTATACTCATACTATGCTTAAAATGTTAAAGAAAGGTTGTCAATATTCGATGTTGTCAAAACGTGATGGTTGCGTGGTAAAAAATGGTTGTAGAAGCTTGGCATTTTCATCATATTTAAGACAAACACTTGCAACTCTGTTCCTAGCATTTTTAGAGCAGAAAAAATTATATTAATCCTTTTCCGCACTTCAAGAAAATGACATTAAAATGTTCTTTTTTCGATTTCAGCTATTTTTGCCATAACAGTAATCAAAAAGTCAATCACAACTATAAATACGACAATAATAAATCAATGGAAGCAGACTGGTACGCTAGGTTTACACACGGTTTCATTCAGTCGGATGTGCAGATGGTTCTACAGCAATATCAGACCAATCAGTCTCCTGGACTATTTACGTTCTGTTTGCAGATATACAATATACAGCACATTTACATCACTTAAAGTATACAATGTTACTACAAGCATAGAATGCAAAGAAAAATATAAATAAATGATCGGAATATACAAACTAGAGTTAAATGTGTAGGTTGATAAAAAGTACAAGTTGCAATATGACAAGATGACACAGTCACACAATCCATGAATATATGCATGCTACAGTACAACGGTCGCACAACCCATGACAGTGATAAGGATATAGAATACAACAAATATAAATGAACATGCATGATATTACATAGATGCATATGGGTTATAGCGATAACCATTATATTTATGGTAGTAGTTCTGTTACGGTTAGAAAATTAATCAGCTTATCCAGGTTCTCCAGCCCAAGGCACTGGCCAATCGTCTCTCCCAGTTTGACGAATCGTCTTTGCGAGTTGTATCTTCGGCATTCGATTAGTATGTGTTTGATAGAGAGTGAGGAACTATATTCGTCGCACAGTGGTGGACTTCTTCCCTTAATGAGAAACTCTTGGGTCAGTTTGCAGTGAGCAATTCTGAGACGCGAGAATAAGCTTAAGTTGCATCAGCTGATGTTAGCGGTGTTAAGGCTATGATAATACGCCTTTTTCACCTTCCACAGCTTGTTGTTTTCTGTTAGATTCCATATGACTTGGTCTAGATGTCTAAAGATTCTAGTAGAGTGCTGCTTCATATTTCCACTCGAAAAGAGGAAACTTTCCTTAAGTGATCCCTCCCTTTTCTTAGCTAAGTAATCCGCTCTTTCATTTGCAATGATCCAAGAGTGAGAAGAGAGCCACATAAAAATAGTTTTATCATTCCTTTCCAATTTAGAGATTACTTCACGGATAAGCACTCATAGCAGATATGGTATATAAGGTATAAGGAGGTCATTGAATCGGTGGCGATAAGTGATTATTTGTCATGCATATGCATATACTGATAACAGGGCCCTATACATGGCAAACAGTTCAGCCGTCAATTCACTCGATGAAACGGGGAGCCTGAAGATTCTTGCCGACATCACCGATATAAATGCTGCCCCCAGGCATTTATTGCTTATGGAACCGTCCTAGAATATGAAAAGGTGTTCAGGATATTTCTCAGTTTCATATAGATTGAATTGGGTGCTGATATTGCTATAATCATAATTATCCCCTGGTAGACTTCTCATGGAGAGACCAACAGTCACCTGCAACAGTCGCCATAGAGGCAATCTATCCTCGGTGTTATATATCAGTGGAAAAGCCAGCTATAAGCGACTACAGACTGCATGGAATCTATGACAAGAGCCCTTATGTTGTTCTCTAGAGGGGTTGAGTTTGGTGCCTGATGGAAGAAAATGTATGTAATGATACAGCTTTGGTTTAAGTCTTAAAGAGCTGGCATATTTAATCAAAAGCAATTCAAGTCTGGTTTCTAGGGGAGGGATTTTTGATTCGCAGAGGAAGCTGTCTACTGGGCTGGTGTGGAAGGCCCCCGGGGGATTCTAAGAGCTGAGATTTGGATTGGGTTCAATATATTTAAGTATAACAGGGAGTTTCGCCATTATTAAATGTTAGAGTCTTCTTTTCTGTCAACCAGGGTTGATTTAGACTCGACCTATTGCTTAACTGCTGCTACTTGACTACTGCTGCTCCGCACTACGCCGCCTGTGTTAGCCTAGAGTGAACTGGCGTGGCCAGAATAATAATTTTTTGTCGTATTTCGCACTGTCGCCTTTTGAAAAATCACAATTAAAAACAATCACTCAGAAAAATAAATTTACTACCATGGCCAGCAAGATTCGAACCCGCAGGTATCGCAATAGTAGGATAACCGCCCTGTTATCTTGACCACTGCGCCAAACAAGTTGGTATTAAGAAATTACCGGTTGGTCTAATCGCTGCCTATATTAGACTAAAATGACCTGTTTTCCAGGTATGATTTAATTAACAAGCCCAAATCAAAGGCTCAACTTCATTCCTAGTAATATCATCCCGTGCTGCCAGATCGTATCGATGCTCTTGATCAGATCTAGAAAGACTGCGCCGGCTTCATGTGCTATTTAAATTGCATAAATTATGCTTGTGATAGAGCTTGTTGCCGAGCTAATTAATGCAAGAAGGAATATTTGAATCTGAATCCCAATTATTCGTTCAGTAGGATGCTTTTATCCTAGAATTCCTGAAAGAGATCATATAGAATCTCTTTCAGCATTCTTTCTTCAGAAACTTATTAGACCAATTTATCAGTAGCCTGCTGAAGATGATATCATCCCCTACATAAAATTTTGATAATGTTTTCATGACGAGAATTTTGAATTTTGACGATAATGACGTTTACTATGTTAGAGCTACCACCTGCTTGCTGCTACCTGAAGCTGTCAGCAGATAGATGCCGTTTTACTTGGTAGGGAGTCGATTAGTTCATAGCTCTGCTTGGTGACATTAGTTACCGATTCACGTCAAGTCTGAAGGTATTTAAAGTTTGATGGAATGTCTTGCTGATTATTCATTTTCTATTTATCTTGAGAGTATTTTTTAAATACTTTCCTGTGTTTTCGTAGTAGCATATAAACGTACAAGAATCTTTAAAAAAAATTAAAATATTTTTAGTACGTAATTTGTCTATTATTAAGATAGTGTTGAAGGTGAGGTAAAATTGTATAAGTTCTTTAAAAACTTAAACAGTTTGATTTGTAAATAGACATATATTTGAAAGCACTAAAACAAAATTATCCGCCAATGTGTTTGGATTGGTGTAAACAAAAGATAACTGACTATTACTAAAAGAATATACTCGGTAATAACGAAAATTGATCTTTATATTGTTACAATAAAAACTTGTGCTAAGAAAGTTTACTGGAAGAAATTGAAAAGGAAATACAAAGTAATATAGGTAGAAGATAAAATTGGTAGAAGGAAATTTTATTGCACTGTAATGAATTCATAAAACGTTTTGCTTGAGAGAATCCCAACATAACTTAGGAGAAAAATGGAAATAAGTGGAAATAACAGAATAAGATATAGTCTAATATACGAAAGAAAATTCGAGTTAAAGCAGTTAAATAGGGGATGTTTATGTTTCGGAAGGGAATAATATTATTTAACTACATAAGTTAAATATGTAATAATATAATTCTTTAAGATATATAGTTTCCCAAATATATAAGATTAAATTATTTAGACTAGAGGACGAGAATAGAAATAATTAATAAATAATGTAATATTAGGTGCTGCCATGTATTTTCGCTAACGTTATCTATTAGTTCCAACTATTTGGTATCATCTAAGTAACTGCTAAAGAACCTAGCTTAACTAAAAAATAACTATTCCGCCTTTAATACTACTGAGATATATAATTATTATCGATGCAAATCAAGGATCTCTCAAAATTATATTTTCAACATTAATTACTCGGTGATATTCCAATTCCGGGTGTTAGTTCAAATGCTTTAAAAAAGAGGATTTCGATGTCTATAACAAAGAACCAATGAAATATATAGAAGCTCGAACACAATACATTGTAAGCGTTATTCGGCGAATACTAGCTCAATATCGCAAAGAGCTTTCAGACCGCTTACTAGTTGATGAATCAACTGTTATATGGGAAAAGTCTAACATAAAGGAAAATAGTCATCACACGAATTAATTTAAAATGCCATTTAGAATCGTTTGAACATTGCGGTTTCATAATATTTTAGACTAAAAACAAGAGTTTTCTGTGGCATGTTCGTTGATAAAAAGGGGATCCAAGAGCAATCAACGTCGACACCTGCCCACCGGAAAGTCCACATTGTAACATCAGAAAGATGTGTACTAAATGGCACTAGCAGAAATCTTAAGATCGGGGCATTTCTCAATACATTTCATTATGAAATACAAAACGACTTGCCGCTAATTTGTTGAAATAAGAATATTATTGGTATACATTCCGGTTCTTGAGACAAGTTAATATTTATTGCTTGGAACAAAAATATCATAAAACGTCTTCATCTCTTTTGCCTCCAAATTAACTAACAATTCGATGACTTTAATTGGGTATCTATTTCTTAGGGAAATCTCAAATAGTTAGATAGGATTAGCCACTTTTCTATAAAAAATAAGATTCGCAAAATAGTCTCTTCAAAGAGTTGATATGTTAAAGCTTCACAGGATACAAAATGTTTATTTTAGATAACAATGTGATCAAATATATATAAACCGTGAGGTTGTTCATTAAAAATTTCCTCCAATAACAATGAATATTATTTTTTAAGTATTATATTTGAGATTCTTAGTATCAAAAATTGTATTCTTGCAACCGAATTTTACTTTTCACAAAATTTCATAGCATATCACCATCATATTAGCCTGGTTTCGCAGGGTTAGCTTAAGTGTATTGAGAACTACGTTTTAAACCGATTGGCCGAGTTAGAACTAAATTGAAGAAAAAACTAATTGTAACTATTCATAGAGTGTAAAATCCTTCAAGCAACAATAATTCTAATTCACGTCTATAACCAGATCGGATCGGTAAGTTGGTTATTAATCAGTCAATATGCTTAATGCCGAGAATTATGATTCGGTTGAGATAAATCATAATTGGTAAAAAGAAAAAACAAAAAAAAACGATTTCAAAATATAATGCTATATTTGTTTGTGACTTGCCGATACCTTGGAAAATCAAAATTTATTCATCTACGGACAAGATAAAAGCACAAAAACTAATATTTTTTCTAAAATATTTCAATAAAGCGATTATACACATATCGGATATCGACATATATTTTATACTATTTTGACGCTGTAAAATATAAACAAAAAAAAAGCATTTAAATTTATAGAGGTTTTTAGTAAGAATCTTTTGAGGGTGTACATAGAAGACAAATAATTAAACATTCAGTTTTAAATATTAGTTTAACATATTATTTACGAACATAATCTATTTATAGAACCAAGCAAATATTTCTATTAATAAGTCTCTAATAATGCCTTTTATATACAAAGAAAAAATGCCAGCCAATAGATAAAGAAAATTACACTCTTACATTAACATATTCGATAATGTATTTTTTATACTTCTTAGATAATAAATTTTGTGGTTATTTTGGAGTGGCTGTAAAACTGACTCCAGACGTAGACCGTAATTTTAGGGGAATACTACACCGGAATACAAACGCCAACCATCGCCAGACGTTGTCTGGCCAATGGTTCAGAGATAATAAAGATATAAATTAAAATTCCTTAGAAATTTATCAGTTTGGCTAGCCGATGTCAAGCTGGCGCCTCGGTCTATCGCCGAACGGTCGAAAAGTCAGGAAATCTCTCTACGACCCTTCCGGGGGCTAAGCTGGACATGTACAGGCTATCGTCCGGCACGATTACCATCAGCGATGAATAGAGTAGATGTCGGTGTTTTCATTTAGCGATAAGGGCCTATTTTCGGCCGGTTTTCGGGTACGCTTTGACCACAACAAATTGTTGCGACTTTGGGTTTTCGCTCGGAAATATTTATTCTTAGATAATCGTATCTAAAAGGGTGGTGTTTATATAACATTTCTATTATGGATAATATAACCCAGAAGTTTTCCATAGCTAAACTGGGAAGGGAATCATATATTCCTTACAGCTCGGGTCCTCATAGTGTGATTGTGTTAGAATAGGAAATAAAAAAATAAAAATAATATTATTATTGATAAAATATATGTTCCTGAATTGAAAATTATAAGCTCTTAATTTAATATAATTTCCAAATTTAGTTTTAACATGCCTGAAACCTATCATGAGATTCGCCTAGTTGAGGCCGTATTCAGATTTAGTAGTAGATAAAATGAGTAGAAACTTGCATGTATATTGATCACCGATATCTCTTTGTAAGTATGCGAAGTATCAATGTAGGTAACTGTTAAACAACCTCAACAGAGACAATTGTCTACGTAAAACAACAGTTTTCGATTTGGAATTATTGGGTTATTCAATGTATACAGACGCAAATTATGGAAGGCTTAAAATAACATTTTCGACATTCATTAATTTTGTAGCTTAATTTGAAAAAATCTGTGAGGCTGCTCATATACCAATATTCCAATGGTTAATTTTGGTTACAAGGATTTGAATGTGGTGATAAAAAAAGACAAAACCCTGGAGGATAAAATACATTCAAAAAAAATGAATTAGCAGACTTTTTCGACAAATAAATATCAAGATTAGCAGTTTATACATTAACCGTCTTCGGGCGTGTATATGTAATTAGTCAGATTAAGGAGGAGACCACACATTTCTACCACACGAATTGACAGAAAATGCCATTTCAAGATGTTTTGCGGATGCATTGCTTGCGAGGCAATAGTGGAAGAATGTTCTGTAGAGTAATGTTACTAACTATGTATCTGCTGTGACAACCCCAAGTGCATAAAATCATGGGAAAGTCCAGAACACTAACCTATGTCGACACAGAAGCGAAATATATATAGCAACAAAATGCTGTGTCTATGCTCGGATCAGCAAACTATAGTGTATTACCAACTGCCAACACACATTATATGTCTACCAATATATGTACAAATTTAATGGCGAATTTTTGTAAGAAAATACGAGTAAAACGAATAGCAGACGCAAAGTCGGCTTCTTATATGACAACGCTTGGACACACGTTTCAAGATTTCTAGAGGATGTATGATTGCAATTGGAATAGAAAGATCCGCTACACCTCACAATTTACTCAATCGACAAAGCGTCTAATTACCACTTGTTTAGATCAATGTAGAATGGCTTTGCTCAAAGGACGACGAATAAAATCAATAATATAATTTACTGTCATGAAAAATATAACATATTATGTAAAATTTAAGATTATTATTAATAATTGAAATTTGAAGATTTTTTTAATCTTTGAAATTTGATATAATAATTTGAAATAATAATTTGAAATTATAATCAACCAACAATAAAGCAGACTTGATAGTATATGATAATCTTTCAGACTTCGAAAAGGGAAAAATCGTTGGTGCTTCGCTAGCCGTAACGTCTCTAACAACAATAGCTGAATTGTTTAAGATGTGATGAATGACAGCATACACTTTTACAAAAATAATATAAAAATATATGTCGGGAGCTCATATTATTTTATGTCTATCCTCTATCTCTAGTTATTGAATACATTGAGTTTTTGCATATATAGTCTAAACTGATGAAGTATTTTAAAATGAAGGAAAGTGCATTTGTATTTCGACAATTAACTGAAGAATTAAAAAAAGAAATTATTAAAAATTGAAGAAACTTGATTAATGTAAACATCCACGCTCTTAGTGTAAATATATCGGATTTTTATTTTTTTCAGTCTTAGAGACGTTTTAAATTTGAACTAACTTTTTTTGTAGAAGTATTCATTTTTGCATTTGCAAGTTTATTTTTCAAAAAAGAGAAATTTTCAGTTACTAAACATGATATAATAGCTACCATACTATTATATCATGCAATATGATGTATCCGTATGTGTTATTGTAAAATCCTTGTCTAAGTATGTCTGTTTTGATAATTTCAAAAACAAATTAACTTATTTTCTATGCTATTGAAAATAGAATACAGTAAATATAATCGACAAACAATAATATATTAGAATATCACTTAAATAATATGACCGGAGGATAAATATATATATCATCAAAATAATAGATATGGTAGAGAAATATTTTATAAAACCTTTAAAATAAATAGTAGACAATTAGAATATCAACACAAATATTTAAAAACATTTATGTCCACAGTATATTTACACAAACCAACCGATTTGTAATTAAAAACTAGTCATATGTCGTGTATAAATTGGAGTGTATAGAAAAAATTGAAATAATGTATTTGGAAATTTAAATTTATGAAAAATAGTCAGTAAATGTCCTAAAATAATTTCACTCAAATAATAATCTAAATAAATTGATATTCACAATTTATATAGCAATACATAAATAACTTTTGAAACGATTAGGATTTAAGACGAAAACTTTTAATTTACTCGAAAACTAAATTCCATATTAGCGGAAAGATGTGACGTATTGTTTTCTACAGATGATACCTTCAGAACAGAATCGTAATGTTATAACATTACTGCAACAATAGATATAAATAAATATAAATATTAAATATTCATGGAAACGGGAAAAGAAACGATTTGAGTAACTTAGTTCCCTTTTATTACGGAAATTTCTGGAAAGCAATGCATATATGGGAAAACTTTTTCACGTTCTGGCAAAAATGTTGAATTCGCATTCTGGAATCACCTTCAAAGCTATCTATGACTTAATTTTATTCTCCTCAAATAAGCTCATAATGCCTTTGGGAAATAATATGAGTTGAATGTTTGATAAAAAACCTTCGAAGAACCAAATGTGAGTGAAAAGCCACATTATTTTGATAAAAAAAATAATGCTTGCCTCTTAATATTTATAGCTTCACTCTAAAAATACTATTCATTAATATTTTGAACCGTCAGGACAACTAATAATGAATAACTAATAATAAACCTACTATCACTGTATCTGCTAAGTTCATGTCATATGTTTTCAAATTAACTAATTATATGCCAATCTATCGAGTTTTTTTTAATATAATTCTAAACATTATGTAACAAGTAAATGCAGATTAAACACGTTTTATAGTAACCATCTTCGACCTCATTAACGAATCGAACTTTACCAAGGATTTAAAAATCTGAAATGTCATCTAATCCAATCGGATTAAGTACAAGAAAAGAAGCTTTTCTTTAGAAGAGGTTGCTATGCGAGGCCAACTTAAAAGATTACTACCGTCTGGTTATTATCGTTTATCAAACTAATAAAGCTTGTTTTGAACACTATTTTATTATAGTTGTTTTGGAATCGGCCTAGCGGTGGCATTTTCTTAAATTACCTGGTAAAATTGTTTTAGATATAACACAAATGCTACATGGCGTTAAAACTAATGCCTTTAGTAAATATTATAGGTGCGTAGAAAAGTACTTCAAACGATTCTAAAAATTTCTTATTTATCAAAATAATTGTTGTCTAAAACTCAACAACCAAGATTATCGACAAAGTGTAGCACCCAAGAGCAATTTTTATGGTACGTTTGATAGATTTTCGGATATTTTATAAAATTGATACATTCATACTTGGAAAAACAGTTGTATAAAACTTATCTACTAATTACTTACTTGAATAGTTCCCCAATGACCCTGGTACAGTTTAAGATGTGTATATTAGGCATACTCTAGAGTAAATATAAAAATATGTGCCTTTTAAGTTGATGGTGTTGCTGATTTCCTTCGCAAACTACAGGTGTTGGGTCATATAATACTTAAAACCGTCGAATTTTAATAATTACAAATTAAAACACATAAAACATAAGTGGAATTTTTCACTTCATTTTGTTTAGTTAAACATTAATTTAAAAGAATCAAAAGATTATATATTAGTATTATATATATGTGGCAGCATAAAGATACGTACCTACAATTTCATTTCAAATGAAGGTTGCCAAGAATAATGAAAATTTCAATTGATGGCTTCAAACTACCAGCACTAAACTATCCTGTATCAAAAAGTGCAGATTCCTCAAAATAAGATATTGAATACGTCATACGCCAAATAAATTCTATCAATACTTCAGGAAATCCTTAAAAATAATTTCATATGTCAATGCGTTTTAATCCAATTGATTTTTACCTCGTTCGTGTCACAGATACTTACAATTAATAATTAATGTTTTTTAGTTAGGCCGCGCGAGCTCATTTTTAACTAAAAAGAACGACGAGTTGATCATTCGGAGCAGTGCTTGAACATGATGAACCGTAATAAACTCGAATTTTTCCGTCGATATGTGACAATGGATGAAACATGGCTCGAGGTAATGGCGTCTGTAGTTTGGGATGCGCATGGAATAATATTCATTAACTACCTTGAAAAGGGAAGGACCATTAATAGCAACTATTACATAGCGTTATTGGATCGTTTGAAGGACGAAATCGCCGAAAAACGGCCGGATTTGAAGAAAAAGAAAGTTCTGCTTCATCAAGACAATGCACCGTGTCACAAGTCAGTGGAAACGATGGCAATAATCCATGAATTGGAATTCGAGTTGCTTCCTCGTCCATCGTATTCTCCAGATCTAGCCCCCAGCGACTATTTCCTGTTCTCAGATCTCAGAAGAATGCTCGCTGTGAAGAAATTTTCGTCGAATGAAGACGTAATCGAAGAAACTAAGGCCTATTTTGAAGCAAAGGACAAATCGTACTTCAAAAATGGTATCGAAAAGTTGGAGGGTGGCCATATAATCAGTGTATCACCCTTGAAGGGAATTATGTTGAATAAAAAAAAATAATTTTGCCAAAAAGAAAAATGTGTTTTACTGTGGTAGGGCGGAGACTTTTCAATTGACCTGTTAAATGTCGGTTTTAGTTTTAATAACTAAAAAGTTGTGCACTTGGAGAATCAAAACAGAAAAATAACTAAAATTATCGAAAAATTTTCAGGTAGTTAAGCAGTTAACGAATTGACTATTTAAATAATCTTGTATGCACATGTTGTGAAATGTTTAAAAGGAATAGCAATAGCCAGTTATAAACAGAAAATCGTTTTCTTGTATGATAACGCTCAGTCACACATTGCAAGAATTCTTAGTATCTTTCCTAAGAATAATATGTACTTTAATACCAATTTCCGGTAGCAATATCGTGATATCACTACCGGAATGTACGGAAATACATTAATGGTACTGATACTATCAAATACGTGTTCGTTTTGTATTGAAATTGTTCGCTATATAATAACAACTACTAAGAATTATTTTTTAATAACTGAAAAATGTATATGTATTTATTGCAGCTACTTTGGTAGCCGAAGTAGTTAATCACACAAGACTACACCCTTACTGCTTGCAGCGATGATCGCGGACAAGAATTGTATCGGAATATGGATACTCTTAACGTTTATCATTGCATTTAATTGTGCGATATAATGCAAGCACATAATACCAGGCTGGGTAAGACAGGACATCTTCTGGGATAGTCTCCACGTTATTACCGAATACCGGACGATAAGCGGTAGATCCGGTCTACATGGACTGATTAAGAGTTGATAAAATAAAAAAATATATTTAAACAAAATACCATTTAGGAAATACGATTTAGTTTCTAACCTTCAATATACACAAAGATCTCACTTACCTCGTAGTAATACTGGTTACTTGGCTTAAAGTACAATATAGACTAAAATTTGCATTGATTCATGGATATTGAGAAAAAAAATCACGATATAATCAAGACGATATAATAATAGTTTTATACAATATTATTAAATAATTATTTTTTAAATTGTCCCAAAATTGTCCTCTGAATTCACCACAATTACAACCTCAGAATGATATCCAACTGACTAGTCACGTAAATGTTAAACATTCAGGGTTTGCAAAGACAATACCCAAAACCTGTTTTCAATGGCTCACCTTAATAAGAAGTTCTTACAATAAGTAACTATGCAATATATAAGTATTTAGATAGCAATATTATGTTAATAATGTAATAAATACTTATAACTGGAACAAATAGCAATCTATTGTCACAGAAGAATAAAGAGACCTTATAAATAATAGGAGTGAAAAGGAACTGCATTACTAAAAATATTCTCATATATTGTCAGCCAAAAAAACATTTTTTGTTAGCTTATTCTGATCATATATCTCTTAAATTATAAAATTTTTGCGAGGTTACCTAATTTTAGCTGAACAGTACCTTTTTTATATCCCTATTCGACGGTGTGAAAATTTCTTATAATACGTAAATGTTGAGAAGAGAATAACCCTTCATTTCAACATCATTTTCCGAGCATCATTTTCCTTGGTGATAACCATTGAGGAAAAAAGTAATAGACGTACTAAAATTCTTGGTTAGGAAACGGTGGAAACCGTTGTAAGCTATCCGTGGTCTGTTATGTTGAAAATTCGCTTAAGAAGGGTTTCAACTTAATTTTATCAGGATATCGTACAAAAACTAAATTTTCTTTGTATTACCAGTTTTCAATGCATTATTACGATATTTATCATAGAAATTATCCAATTAATACCTTTTTTACCATATCCTGTCACCAATTAATATCAGAGATGTATATTCTTCAATTCAAATGTGGTTTACAATTAAATGATCTGATATATTTTTAATCTTACAATCGTGTATCAATAAATTTATATCAATATATAAATGCGAGACTGCATAATAACGAGACTGCATCACCGATCTTTACTTGAAAATATCTTTCTTCCAATTACGAGTAGATCAGGGAAATTAGGTCATCCGGTAGACCATCGAGTATCTGTATCGAGGTTTTTATAGGTCCAACTCCATCCTTGGGTCCTTGATTGAGGGCGGATCTTGGGTGCATTCTCTTTTGGTGTTGAGAATTTCATAATCCCGTAAAAACCTTTAGTCCCCTGGGGAGTACCATACTACTAGCAAAGACCAATTTACATTGTTTTTATCGCTATTTGTTTAGATACAGGATGGATGCTCACATATACATCTACATTTGCATGAAATACTTACATATAATGTAAACTGGAAAACGGTCAATATCGAGAGAAAAACTGCAATGTTTCATATTTTATATGCTCTAAATGAAAAATAAATATCTAATCATGTATTCTTCAAAAAAACATAGATAAATCGTAATGGTGTAATTACATAATTTACTAATCAAGACGGAACCAAATATATAATAACACTTTATAAAATTTATTGATACACGATTGTAAGATTAAAAATATATCAGATCATTTAATTGTAAACCACATTTGAATTGAAGAATATACATCTCTGATATTAATTGGTGACAGAATATGGTAAAAAAGGTATTAATTGGATAATTTCTATTATAAATATCGTAATAATGCATTGATAACTGGTAATACAAAGAAAATTTAGTTTTTGTACGATTCCGCAGAAAGGGACTCTGTACAAAATGCTGGTTCCTCACTCTTCCTCTACAGAGTACATATGTGGTACAGGTACGTCTCCGAGAGATAACTTGCATTACTACAAGTAATTCAAACCAAAAAGTCGGCATATACGGCATATACCCACCCGACAGGATGCCTGTTCGTGAAATTCCTTTTTCATATATATATATATATATATATATATATATATATATATATATATATATATATATATATATATATCCAACCATGAACCGCGGTAGTCAAATCAAATAAGACAATGCTAGTCGTAACCTAGGGTCACTGTTGCCTGCAAAACCTTACTATCCTGCACCTTAAGCGACATCAGCAAAATGCCAATTGGTTCTAGCTGGTCATCTTGGAAAAAGAAATAAAACTCGACGGTCTCTTCTTTCTCCGGGCTCCCACGAGTAGCTCTGTTGTCCACTGTAAGTAGTCAGTTACTTGAATAAATCATGAATAATTCCGTTAGTTTATATCATCTTCACAACGTGCCTTTACTCAATTCTCATATATACGTCAAATAAGATATAACTGCTATAACAGTAGTTTCAAATCGAAATCTAATCCAATTGTGGTAGAGTAAACATTTAACTAGGGTAGGGTTGAAATATGTAGTGAATGTTTATGTCAAAGTATAGCATATATATGTAAATAAATTGGACTATGTATATAGATTCAGTTGTTATTATTGATATGTTGTTATTTTTTGACATAGGTCGTCGAAGCCATTCAAATATGCAACAAGCTACCTCAGGTGTTAACCTCACTGATAACCAGCGAGAGGCAGAAAATGCGTTCCAAAGTGACTGAAAATTGGGTGGTTAATATATCGGAGGATACAGCAGAATGCACATCAAACACAAACATCATACGATACAATGAAATTGTGAAATTCTGCAGAAACAGTTCTCCTGCCAACCAGGAACGAGCAGCATTTCACAGCAACCCGGAAATAGATTATGGAGATTATGACATTGTGGGTAAATGACAATCCTTTTTCAATACTACAATTAGAGTCACCATCACCATTCCGTTAATTAGTTTCTAAGATCGTAAATGATCCTAACCACGTCTCATTCAAACATTCAAAAATATAACTGTCTCCAAATGACGCTATTTGATCTAACGGATATTGTACAGAATAATTTCCACTTTTTTCCCACATTTTTTCCACATCCATGTTTTACGTCCACGATGATGAGATGTCATACCATAAAAATGCTTGGTAAGATATATATTTGCATCAGGAATAAGTTAACAGAATCTTAAAGTATAGCAGGTACCAAGACACATTCATCACGTACTAAGAGCGCTGTTGCCGCTACCAAATGCAGATCACCAATTCTTACCAGTAGATATTATGGACAATCCGGATACAGAAACTGAAAGGCCTTGTGCTCACAATCTAATGCTGAAGCAAACTATTGTCTAAGAATTCAAACATTTTCTTCAGAAAAAAATGATCCCATCGAAAATGGTGTGAAATTTATGTCTGAGTGCTTAACTGGCTATTAAGTAAATCTAAACCAGAATAAGTTTGTTTGTTTTCATTGTGGAAGTTTTGAAATTAAAGATTAATCTCGCCCTAATGGGCAAGTTCGATGAAATTCTTAAAACAATTGAGATTGATGTCGCTGCGTAACTAAGCATGTTCCGTACAGATTAACTACTTTGACAGTACATATAACAGTTTCACGTACATTAACTATTTAATTAACTAATTGTGAATCGCTCCTGAAAATATACGATATTGAGTAGTTTTTGACGAACGAATGATTATGGGTGAGGGAAAACGTACAAACATAATTTACAAAATGTAATGGTCAAAACCTGAAAAAGCGCCACAAACGGTTGCAAATCAGTATTGCCGCTAAAAAAAGTAGTGCTAAATGTTTGGTGGAATTGGAAAGGAATTGTTCATCATTCAGTTTTTTATTCCGGTTTCTGTAAAACGCTCAAAAGATTCTTGCACAAATCACTTGGTTCAAATTTTTGCCTATAAATCTTAGAAATCCTACAACGAATACATTATAGTTTTACAACAAAATTGGTAAAATATTATGGATTGACTATACACATACAGACTATACAACAACAGACTATATAATTGATTATTATTTGAAACTCATATAAGTAAATTAGCCATGAAAAACATGACAAAACCATCATATAGAACACAATATGATTCACTATTAATGCATGGCCGAATTATTACAGTTAGGAATAAATACCATTACCTAAATCAGTTTACTAAGGTCAATATAGACCATATTCAGCAGATGTAACTTCCTCTGCTTTTTAACTGTTCTTAGACATCATTATCGTTTTCTGGAAAACGACTACATGTTGGAAGTGTAACAAAATATCTTTACAGATATAAATCGGTGCAATTCTGAGAAACCAATATTATTGTTATATATATATTTCTGATGCGTTATGCCGTCCATTGATGATTTTGTCATGAACTACGTTATACCGCATAATTAATATTATAATTAAATTTCTTTCGACAATACAATAAAAGCATAATTTTCAATTGGTTTTAATTACTGATGCAGATCTAACGAAAAAGTATTTTAGGATATGCATTTTTCGTTATTATACAGAATAACGAAATATTGAAATATCATTACCAGTGTAATTAATACAGTCGATTATTTGCAATATAGGAGGTATTTCGATTTTTTTAATGTAAAACGATTAATATTCCTTTTAAATATTTTGAAAATCTCTTAATTAAATGTACTACTAAAAAAATACTGATTGTCAATCAACAATATTTAAATGTAAAGGTTAAATATATTTTTAAAATGTATTGGAGGCTTTAGATATATAATTTATAATAAACAGTGTCAGAATTCAATAACGAATAAATTAGCGTGCATATTGTATTAAATAATTATTTCTACTTTGCATTGGATGTTTATTGTCGGAGAGTGATGGTTATTGGTAGTGAATTATAATAGCAAGGTTCGTGATGGTATTTTCTGGTATAGTTCAACTCGTCCGCCTTTACCAAGGACAAAACAAGTAAATATAAAAGCAGCGTCTATTTATCCATATAAAAATATTATATATTAGAAGTTTCAATCAATTAAACTTAATGGTTATGATGTTTACCCAGTTTATTTCATTTGTAGCTTTTAGTAAAGTATTTCTATATTTCAATTGATAAGTTGAGTCCTAAATATATTACTTTATTGGTAATTGTAAAATTCACATAACTTTTTAGATTTAATTTTTATTTATGTGTAACAAAATTCTGTTACATTATTAATGGCATAAACGCATTGCCGATAAGACGATGAAGAATAAGAATAGTTAACTTTTAGTCACTCTAGAACTAACTTTAATTATTTATTAAACAAAAAAGTAATTAGTTTTCAAAATAATACCTACTACCACTTTGGAATCAAATTTTCTCTGCTCCTTAGGATATACCATTGATCAAGAATAGCATAATTTAGCAGGAAGATCTTATTTTTCCATTTCATTTTAAAAGATAAAGAATTGAATGCTGAAGGAGTGAAATTTCAAAGGATAAGCTGTGATTCCAATAAAGAATCCAAATTAAGTTCCAATAATTCAAAATGTTTAAAATAAATTTATCAGCGGAATTGTGACATAGTTGATTGCATTATTTATATGTTACATTAAATAAGTTAGGAAAAATGCAAACTATCTATAAATAGTTGTTAAATAACCTAATCAAATTGGGTTTAAATTATACGGTTTTGACGATCCTATGTATAAAATAATATTCTTACACTTAGTAACTAACTGTATAAGTTAGACAGAAGTGAATTCTGGTCCAAGCGATTCAAAAGTGATGACTTTGATATATATAACAAAGAACCAACACGAGCCAAAGGAGGGCCGTACCAATTCGGAGACAACGAATTGCAAGACTTATTGGACAACAATCTAGCTTAAATTCGGAAATAACTTTTAAACAACGTAGCACTTAATGAATTACCTGTTTAGCTATGCTTGCATGCAATGGGACAGAACCACAAGAAGACGGAACATGGCTACCACACAAATTAATTGAAAATGTCGTTCGAACAGTTTGAATACTTTTGTTTTTCAGTCAAGTGATAAAAAGTGAGTCTATTTCGATAGGCACAAATGCAAAAAGGCATGGATTAGTCCAAGGAAAGCATATCCATATCGAAACGATATATGCAAGGCTTAGCGTATATGGATCAGCAAGGTATAGTGTATTATAATCGCTTAAAACGAAATGAGACTGTTACTGAACAGGTCAAAAGTCATACCACAAATGTCCACGTCCATACGACAAAAGCTGTGATAGCCATAAACTTGCAGATAGAATGAAAATTTCTGTCGCACCCAACGAAATAACCAAGCATCGTTCAAATTCAGATCTATACACCAATTTTCAGTTGGTGGTACGTCGTGAAGAACTATCACAATTGATTGGTGATTGAAACGCCAACACGCCATCATCGTTCATTCGCCAAGGAATTGGCATGTTTTTGATTAGTATATATTGTATTATTGAGCCCGAACAATAAGATTTAAAAAAGTATCAGTCACATGATATAACATATATTGCAAGAACTCTTAATAAAAAAACTACTTAATAAAAAATATAGTGAAAAAAGGGTCGATGAAGACTCAAGCATCTAATACTTGGAAGAAAAAAAGTTAAATAAATTATCCGATGTTGTGATTGTAGAGCATATCGAATTTTGGATTTGTTAAAAATGGTTTCTTAACAAAAGTCCAAAAATTTTGTCTGTGATAGTCTAGCAACAACAGAATAAACGAAAAGAATAACTGGCAACCCCGTGAGGTTTAATTAATTATTAAATTATTATTAAGATAATTTAAATATTGCTGCTATCATAAGTTAGAGTAGTTCTAGGGAGGTCGGTAGCGGGAGTAAGTATATTTTTAAAAAAATCGATATATCCCTTTCGTTACATTAAAAATTAAAAATACACTGAAGTATGGACATTATGTTATGGATATTTCCTAGATTTATTATTCTGATGTTTAAAAAAGGTCTAAAATAATATAACGGTTTGTTAAAAACTATATTGTTTTCGATATATTCTCCTAATTCAGAAAATATATCGATATATTTTTTAAAAAATCAGTTAAAAATATCGATATATTTGGAAACTATGGATATAACGATATACGGCCGTGCAATAGACATGATAACTAGCTAAAATTGAGAAGCTGTTCAATAATATATCAATTAAGAAGCTAAAGTAATTACTATTTACAAAAATACATTATTTCTGTAGGAAACAAGGGTATATAGAAATATAAAGTGTATTTTGTATTACAATTTTGTGCTTTAAATTAAAATGGTTTTTGTTATATATATATATATATATATATATATATATATATATATATATATGTACTATCAAATAACTTTAGATATTATCTAGGAAGAAGGGGTGTCAGATTTTATAGTATATGACTTTTGTTTTTAGGTTACTAAATATAAAAAAGCTTAAGGAGATTTTTGCTGAACAAAATTCAAAACCATAATGCCATCATTATGTATGCCATCATTATACCATACATAACTTTATATATAAATTATTTAATTTTATAATATGTGGAATTATGTAATACAATAATTTTGGAATTAATGGTTGTAGTTATGCGTATTCAAATACTATTAAATGAAATAGATAGAAATTATGTAATTGGCAAATAGCCGCAAATTGTAGCTTTATTTTAAAAAATATGCATTTTTCTAAATATATTAATCCTATTTCATGGTGTTATCATGAATATTCAAATACTATTAAATAAAATAAAAGAAGATATGGCGTATTTACATATGGGGCTTTATTTTAAACTTCCAATGTCCCTTAATTATATGATAATTTATAAATCATTATTAGAATTTATGTAATTAGCTAACCATATTTATAATGAATGTATAAAATCCATTTAAAAATAATGAAACTATTTCGATTTAATCCGAATTCTCAGCTTCCTTTCAATCAAATAAATTTCAGATTAATTACGAACGAAGCAAACAACAAAAAAGCCGAAAGTAATTTATTTAAAATCTTAATTTCGGCGAGTTGCCATTTACTAAAAATGCCAGTAATTAAATTCCGAAAAGATTTTCTATCTCAACTTCGAGCAGAAACCGCAGACCAGCAATAATGTTAATTAGAACGAGCCGTAAACTGAAACACGTAAAGACTAGTTCTAAAATTCATTTCTTAATTAGTTACCCGAGTTAGAGCGAAAAAACTTTTCTGGAGTACTTGTATAATTACTTTATTTGTTTCAATATGCTTCGAAACTTTTGATTATATATCATACGAGCAAATAATTTCGTGCAAACGTTTTTATGGAGTGAAGTCTTGGATTCAATAAAAATTTGGCGCCCGGATATAATTGGATTTGAATCTTTGTATAAATAATATTTATTCGTGTTATTTCATCTAGTTATTTGTCTTGGCAATATATTTTATCGAAAAAATAAGACAATGTTTGTTTTCTATTACTGTAACTTTAAAGAAAAATATTTCAACAATAATCGAAAAAAGCAAATAGAAGCAAATGAAAGTCAATTTTCAAAGTAAATTTATTTTGTTTCACAAATATTAGAAGCACTTACATATTAAAAAGCGTTCATCAGGTCAACAAATCTCTTGTAATATTAAAGTCAAGATAAACTAGCAAAATCATGTCAAATGGATAAGAAAATAATTTCCAAAAATTCTGGTACATTAGGTGCTTGTATGTATTCTGATCAGAATTTTATTATAACAAGTCATTTATTAAGAAAAATGTGTACATCATATATTAATAAAATTATTTCCCACGATTTTCCATAACAACCAACTTTCTGGCAACATGGCGATACCGATACATCATCATCGACCATCGATACTTTGTTATCTTGGCAAGGATCCGGTCATATTTCCAAACTTTGTGCCAACCAAGCAATCATGCACTGATTTGAACAATTGGTAATCAGTGGCTACATCTGGTATGCTGGGTAGGCAAAACTTCCTATTCGAGGTGCAACTGTTTATCCTCACACTGTAGCAGAAACTCTTGCAACATGTGGTCGAGCGTTGTCATGTATAGACGCAAAACTGAATAATACCAAACGGAAAACTGTGATTTTAGTTAGAGAAATGTCAAAACCATCGATTTTACAATGAGATTTGAGTAGAAAATAATGAAAAGTTTTTTTTTAATATATTTTAAAGTCTCCTCCGGATTTTACACTCTTGCCTAGGACAATCACAAAATTTAAACAATCATAAACATAAATTTAGGACTGTGCCCCAGCAGTATTCCAAACCGCGGCTATCGCAACAGTAGGAGGACCGTCCTATCGCCTTTACCACCGCGCCACCAAGCCGGCTGCAAAGTTTTTATTAAGTTTATAACTTTTATCATTTGGAGCTGCTGTGGCGATGAATCGTCAAAAGTGAAACACTCCGTTCCCTTTTCTTCCCTTGAACATTAATGACATAATTCGTGGGAGTATAACTTGCCTAAATAGTGCTCCCAACTATTATTCAAATACTTAAAAATCATTAAAAAACAAAGTTTTTGAATTCTGTTCGAAACGGAATAATTTGGTAGCAAAAAAGATCAGCTTAATATCGACCGCAAAGAATGCTTTTAATATATTTTGTAAAATTATATTTCAATAAATATTGTTGAAAGATAAAATGTTGAGAGATATTTCAAAACCTTGAAATGAAAAAATCTTTTTACTCGCTGTATTCACCAGATAGTGTTCCGTTTAATTACCACTGGTTACGATGGTCGCATGGATTGAAGAACATCGTCACTAGTTTTGAATAACCTCAAAATACAAGTCGCTTCCTAAAATTCCTATTTACATATTGACAATTTGAAAATAATTAATCGCTAATGATACTTATTAATGAAGCAGTTAACGAAGAAACATATAGCAGTAATAATTTTTTTAATCCCTATCTGTATTAAGCATGCATTCTGTGCAATAGTTTCATTCTCAAAATACTTCTTCACTTTCTCCTTTCAGCAACTTAAATCTTCAAATTTCACGAAATTGCTATAAAATATCAACCATTTTAAAACAAGTTTGTCAGAAAATTTAGCAATGTAGTGCCGATTAACACCAATATTTCGAAACAATGGTTAAACGGAAATAGTTTGAGTTTACCGCAAATGTTCATCCTATGAAACCAAATTACTGGTTAATAAAGTATCCATTCCACGGAGACGTGCCATCGGTCCCCAACCTCCGGAACGATCCCGTCCGATCCAGTAATCAATTGGTATAGATATATCGACATTGGTAATGCTATAAATTGGTTGGAAAGGAAGTATTTTCGACAATCAAAATGTCTATATAAATAAAAATAAATAAAAATATATTAAAAATAAATAATAATAATTATACTATATAATGAAAATTATTTTTATCTATAAAATAATGGAGATTTTATAGTCTAGTAGAAATTAATCTCAATTGTTGTGATAGCATAATTTGTTTACATTCAGCCAATTTCCGGATTACAGCTGTGCAGAAATTGGTGATTACTTTAGAACTTAGTCTATTACCCTAGCTTATTCTAATTGGGCTTACGATTATGAAAGGGGTAATGGCAATTATGACAGGACACAATAATTTGGTGTATTAAAATTTGTAATTTTTCTTTAAGAACACCAATTTAATATTTTATTAGTTAGAGTTAAATAAAGTATAAACTTTATCATTAGCTTCTATTAAAATGTTGAAGACTTTGCTTTTTGTTCGCTGAACTTTAGACATTGATATTCTAAATTAAGATTGAAGTTAAATAAATTGTCATTTGAAAGACGATATTATAACATTTATGCCCTGAAAATAATATGACCATTGATAACATACCTAAAAAAACACATTCGACCTGCTAGGGTTTGGAGGAAATAAGTATAATCACCGTTTGTTGTAAATTGTTTTGCTCAGGATGTGTTATAGATGCAGAAGGTTCCCCTGGTAATGTAATAAACACAACTCCTTGGGGATAATTCCTTCAAAATTCATAAAATTAAAACACTTTAAAAATTAGCTTAAAAGCACTTTTTTTAATTATCAAGTTAGTAAAAAATATTAGTTTCAAAAATAGACAAGGTTTATATATCAACATAATCATTTTATGGTAAGGGAAACCATACGATTAATTAATCATTATTATTAATCTCATTGTCTTGTCTTGGTCTTAACATTTATCTACATAATCCTTAATGGTGGAACTAACAAATAGCATTTTCAACTTTCATTACCTCTGATGTTTGATTTGAAGAAACTGGTTTTTCATAAACTATTTTGTAGTTTATTTGAATCAACCGTTTCTAGGCAATTCAATGGGAAAGATTCATGCGGAGGAAACATTGCTACCATGCGAACTGATTGAAGACGCCATTTCGAACCGTTTCAACGTCACGATTTTATTACTTGTAAGAAATACAGAAGAGTTTTCTGTGGTATAATGTGATTGGGGATGGAAAGCAGATGGAAGATCTATTACGACAATACCGAGCGCAAAAAGCCATGAGTCTATCTAGACCAAACCTGAATATTCATGATCATAAAAATTCTTGCTATATATGAATACGCTATCTTATGCTATATTGAATCTAACCTAGCTTTACGTATGGTAGAATCAGCAAGCCGTAATGATTGTTGTATTGTTGTCACAAGCTCAGCAATAGCGGTTACGGCTCCAAATAGTAAAGATGAAAGAAGATGGGTCGATGTATGGATTTCTCCCAAATCAACATCGTTCTTTCGACACGGTATCGCCGCGTATCCAGAAAAGTAGAAACAGATTGATGGAGAGAATTTTTGATTAATCTGTATCGTACCAGTTTTTCACAATTATAATTTTTTTAAATAAACAATTTTAAAGAGAAAAAATGATAAAAAAAAACATGCTACCACCTAATATATATGTTATGTAGTACAGCCCTGACTATCCGGCTATGTGATTTACAACTACGTATTACTAATGGTGAACAAATGAGACGAGTTTGTATTATTTTCTAGTACTTAATAACCCTCAGTATCACCTTGTCTCGCTGTTCAAAAAGTTGCCTCACCCTTCCGTAAAATAAAACAGTTTTTTCAAGTAAATTAATATTTTTTTATTTTCTAAACCCTCTCACCTTGTATAATTTAAACGTATTCCTATATTACAGTTTTAATAAATTTTATGTATTCTCTATTTAAGAAATTTTAAGTTATAGAATCCAAAAGTGTGTCAATGTGTCAACTTCAAGACTTTCTAGAATCTTATGCTAGGCTGTTTTAATTTACACTTCCTAATTATCGAGAGGAATAGGATTCACTTGCATCATTACTGTACGAATTTTTGCAACTTATATACGGAAATCATGAAACTTATTCTGGTGCGTTATTTTTATAACAAAATAATGTTGCTCAAAATGATCATCAGTGTAGCCATAAGACGTGGCGAAAATTGGATAATATACAATCCAAATATTCCTGACATTTTAATACAACCGTTGTTTTTCTCACCTCAACATTCCATTCAAATATTTTTCAAGATTAAACAGATTATACCATACAGCTGCAAACATAGAAATAAGTTAATAATCTATAAAGATCTGAATTTATTAATATTTGATGTGTACTGTAAAATATCAACTGACCATTAATAAATAAAATCTTGTATAATTGGTAAAAATGTTATCTTTTCGAGCTAAAAATATTTTTACATTTTGAACATTTGTTCGGAGAAATTATTTATCTGAAGGAATATTTATTTTTCCTATATATATATATATATATGCAAGATAAACCATGCAAATTATAACCATATTGTTAAATTTTCCATTTTTTCTAATGTACAGCTAAAATATGTCACAAAGCCTTAAAGACATACAGAATTTTACGACAAAACTTTATCTTATCATATAAGTTTTCATATAAGAATAAATTAAAATTAATTAATTATTTTTTCTTCATATAGTTACATCTAGCCCTTATAAAAACCTGCAACAAACAATTACTCCAAATATTATTTTTTCTATCGCATCTTCATCATCCGAAACCGCACTATAGCAATAACGTTAATTACAACGGACTGTATAACGAAACACGTTAAAGCCCAGTTCTAAAATTAATTTCTTAATCAGTTTCCAGACTTACGACTAAAAAAAAGCATTTACAATTCCCGTATAATTACTGCACTCAGCGTAGTCCCGCTAAGTTTAAAGATTTCAACACTTAATTGTAAAGCACTCAAGTAAAAGAGGCAATTTTGATTAGTGGTGGCGTGGTATTTTATGGGAATGGGAAAGCTTCCAATATATGTAATGGACGCGGAAATCATTAATATAAACAAATACTAATTTATAGTGTAAACACATAATAAAAATATGGCATTAGGTCAGTTGAATTAAATAGGTTTGTTTTGATGATATATATTGTGTATATAGTACGAGGGTTTAGTTACTATTATTAAAAAAGAAACCTACTTCTATCTTACATATTTTCTCTAACAATAATAATAGACACTTCGTCAATTGTCGGTAAGTTTTATCTGCTTGCGTGCTCTGACAGCGGTTTTGTCAGTATACATTAAAAATCATCGTGGCCCCGAGATTTGACTACTTTAGGGACTAATCGTTTTTACGTAATCGCAAGCGCGTCGGTCAATCCACAAGCTGAAACGCCAAAAGTCGATGTTGCCAAATTTACAGCTAGGCTATTTGCTTTATGGATGTATTTTATTTTAGAAAAATAATATATTTAAGAAGACTTTCTGACATTAACTTTTATATTTTGCCTTGAAATAAAAAATAATAATAGAGTGGATTTTTTAATATTTAGTACAATATATAGTTCTTGCCAATAGATTTGGCAACACTGTATGGTATTGCAAACCAAGAATTCCTCAAAAGAGATGGCGATGTACCGTATTGCACTGATTAAACCTTTTGCATTTATTTTTTTAACTATTAAAACGGTTGGTATGGCTTTTCATAAAATTATATTTTGGCGTTCCTTTTTACTTAAAAAGAAAGTCTTTTACTTTACCATTTTAGCATTTTAATAGGATTACAAAAATGGACAGTCAAAGGTAAGTTTACTTTCAGTTGTTACAAATAGAATAAATTAATTAAATGTGTCGGATCCATAATGCAGATTTTAAACAATGTAATCTTTATTTTAAGAATTTGTAATGCTTTGAAAATTGGAAGGCACAGAAGGATAAAAAAATATTGCTTACAGAATTTCTCAGGGAACAAGAAATCAAGAAGCTTAATATACATCTGTATAAGAAGTAATTGTCAAGGTAGTAATTTCCATAAAAGTATTGATGTGATTATTATATTAAGTATTGGTGTACTTGCGAATGCATTTTAGATAGTCTACGATAAGGAAAGAAGAGTTATGGACAAGAAATTAATTTGAGTCTGTCTATAAAAGTATATACATTTTTTTGTTAAGAATGCTATAAGACTGCTATAAGAATGCTATTGAAGCAAGTACAAGTAGCCAATACGAATCTCAGAATCTCTCCCGTTATTGAATTTTGACAACGTAATAGAGAATTATATACTTAAGTAATATCAATTAATCGTCCAGTTTATAGGCACTGCAGAAGTGCAGGAAAATATTGCGTACCATTTATCCTGAAAATGTAGTTATTTGAGAAAGTATTATACTTATTACAGCTGTATGATTGGTGAATAACGAAAAGTAATCTACCAAAATATCAAAGATGAGAAAAGCAGATCTTGATTTAATTAAATATGGTGATGGTTTTTTAAATAAAATAATATATAAAATTATGATCTTATAAAACTATATATAATTATATAATATAATAAAACTGTATATAATTATACAATATAATAAAATTATATATATTATATAGTTATTTTTATACAGATCATTATTGATATATTTATTATAATATTTAATCTTGGGTAAGTTCTAAATATATATATTCATTAGAAATGATGTTGTTCTAGTTCGCTAGGCTATCTATCTAGCTCAGAAAAACACGTTGAGGGAGTTTTATTCTGCGGATTATCATTGTTTGATATTACCTTAGAAATATTAACCGGCACCAATAAAAAACTAAATTAGTTAATGAACAATCACTTGTTTTATATGATTAGCTAGAATTTATATATTTAACAATTTTAGCTTAACCCTCGTATTTATTAAATCGATATAAATACTAGGCTCTTAAAATGTATCTGTAAAAATAACACCAATTAAAGGGTATTTCAATGATGATATAATGGTAGTTAAATTTAATAAACTCTATAAATTACGATTTTATAACTTTATAGAACTTGTATAAACAAAATTGAATAACAGACATTCATATCGATTTATTTAGATTGGTTAACATATTTTTTATAACTTTATTATAGTTTATTATATAATAATAAACTAACAGAAATTAGTCGTCAGATATAATTTGCAATTTAATTATGGCTTTACGTACAACTAAAGAGCACTTCAATTATTCAAGATGAAAATGGGTCTGCTCTTTAAAAAAGATACTATTTTTCCGGCACGTGTGTAATTTGAATATTGCCAGAATGCCTTGGAAAAAGTAGTGGATAGAAGTTTTTAGGAATATTTTTGACAAAAACCCCATCCTTTTTAAACTAGCACCCCATTTTCTTATAGAAAATATAATCGATACATTTAAGATTTGAATGAATATATAATACCACTAAAGTATGTATAATACATCTATAGGAATACCTTAATTTTTATTTTAGCTTTACTACAAGTGAGAACTTTCCATCTTATATACCCAATTAATAACATTTTGAACAAATTATTACTTTTGTGTAGTTTGTAGTGTAAGGTAGCATTACTTCAGTTGAGAGTATTAGCACAGAAGTGTTTGAACTACTCTACCCAAAACGTTGCGGAATGTATATTGTCTGGAACTATTTGCGTATATTGGGTTGGATATTCCAGAGATAGAGGAATTTGACGTGAAAATTGGAGTACGCTCAAGGGACCATAGGTATTACTGCATACTAAGAATATAACTACAAGAATTTGCACTATTAAATATTGACAAATCAGACTATTTCCTAAAATTTAATTTAGCAATTAATTAACAAAGCCGTCATTCAGAAAAAGTTGGTTTTTATCTTATTGATGATCAACGCATATGCTATGATAACTCATAAATTCACACATATGTTCTCATATATCCGTATTTGGTTGAAAATCGTTAGATCAATCGCTAGATGTATTTAAAATAATAAAGTTTTATATAGTCATATATCACAAGAGAGTGGTTTAAAAAATTGTTTTTAAACCCCTCTCTTGTGATATATGGCTCCCCTACATAAGATAATATGTACTTTTATAGTAAGATATATGTTTAAAAATTCAGAATATCTCTTTTAAATACATTTAAACTGTCTATAAAGACACTAAGGTGGCAGATTGTTTCTGACTGGAATAAAAATAATAAAGAAAATATACAATCGCGTGAAGAACATATTATACTATTGATACTGATACTGATTAGGAAGACCTTCTTTAAAATTTTTAGCTTATAAATCGCGCGTTCAACTAAAAAATAAATATTAGTATCACAGTATTCATATACTCCCTGAAATAATGGCTAATTATTAAAATAAAACCGTGTTTTAAACTAGAGAAGGCAGAAACTTTAAAAACTGAAAAATAATTTAATTTATTGTGACACTATCCTACGCAACTATTCTTAATAAATGGGTTCGGAATAATCTATGTGAGCATACATAGGGTTGGGCAGCATTTGAATTACTTGTAATTAAAGTACCTAATTAAAATAGAAAAATATATATGTCTTTCATTTAATTTTTAAAAATGTAATTTGTAATTTATATTTTAAATACCTGACGTTGATGTATTTTGTAATTAGTATTTCAAATAATTATGGCTTCAATCAGTTTGAACATAATTACATTAAGCGATTTTATTAATAAGTGCATTCGTAAGAAAATAACGGTCAATAGCTCTCATAAGCAATATACCGAACGCTAAATATGTCAAGTTTGTGGTGACCGAACACAGTGTATTTGTTTTTTGGTACATTCCAATGTTTTATATATTGTTTGTTTATTTATATGTCTGTATATGTACCTTTATATTAGTGTAAAGCAGTTTAAGTGTATTACCTATTGACTTACACAAGATTTACATAATATTTATATTTATGACCTCTTTAATAAATCAGAGAAAACAATTTGTAGGAAAAAGTTAGGAAATTAACTTGGATAAATATAAATACTTTACTAGCACACGTCTCCATTTGGGAAAGAGAGCCACATTAGATCTGTTTCCCTCTTCAGAAATATTAATAAATCGGATGATAGAAAAGAGTAATACATACACATTGTGACATCGTGAAGGTTTAGGTAGGTATTAAGCTAAATTGTGTGTATATAGTAGAATATAAAATTCGTGTAGTTGATAGGTTAAATAAGGTTTTGTTTATCTTTATTTAGATATTACAATAATTACCATGTACATATTTTATTTTAAAATGTTTCTTTTTTGTGTTAAAAAATATAAGTTTGATTATTGTTTAATATTTAGTGAGTTCCTAATTTATATTTTGAAGTCGGTCCAAATTTTTTTGTTAAAAATATTTTATTTATATTACAATGTGTAGGCCAAGTAAAGGTGCAGCCCGTATGTCGAAAAAGGAGAATAATAAAAACAATGATTAAACATAAGGAGCGCTTCAGGTCTCGGGGTCCACTACTTAGCCTAGGTGGTTTGACAAATGTTCTAACTAAACAAAAAAAGTTATTATCCCCGCCAAGTGAAACACTTTAACCATTACACCATTGAAGCAGTTGTCAACAATATTCCTAAGAAAGTCTTATATACTACAGTTCGTGCTTCAAATGCAAACTGAACAGAAATGCACTGAACGACTTCCGATTTTCCGCCACATCACCGCAGCAATAACATTATGCACAAATATCTGTTTATTTTAGATAAAAAAATATGTGAAAACTTTGTACGTCCTTTGAAATTAGAGCATTTCCTTCGTTTTCCCCCCTTCCCACCAGCAGATCCTGATTTTGTTCCAATGGGAACACCTCGAAAGTGCACTCTTTCGAATAAAAAAAGTAGAAAATCGTAGTAGAAATCGGCGAACATTCATTAAATATATATATATATATATGAAAAGAATCTACTGAAGTAAAAAATCTTTCAACAGATCTTGATGAGCATACATTTTTAACCGACTTCGAAAAAGGAGATGGTTCTATGTTTGTCTGTATATAAATATATATATATATATATATATATATATATATATATATATATATATATATATATATATATATATATATATATATATACATGCTGCGCGCTGTCTAGCAGTTGTATTGCTTCCACGTTAGTATGATTTAGTAATCTTCTTTCGCGTTTCAAGGCGAAATCTTGAATAGCTTCACAAATCCATTTGATTTCCAGGTCATCGTGCAGTTTTCCATTAGTTACATAGCGATAGGCATTGGTAATCAATTGAAGAACCTTGTGCAACCCCATATTTGCACCCCATAGGTCCAAATTGGCTTTATAATTGTATTATAGATCAACCTCTTTGATTTTAGATCAAGTTGAGAGTATCTTCCGACTAACCAGTATAGTTGTTGTATTTTGGTTCTAATGTGTTTTGTTTTTGTCTAACGTGATGCTTCCAATTTAATCTACCGTCAAGATGGATTCCAAGGTATTTGGCTGATTCTGCTTGAGGAATCGGGCATCCATTGAGTGATATGATTAAGTTTTTATTATTTCGCCTCAATGCAAAATTAACGTGGACAGATTTGGGTCTATTAAGTTGAATTTTCCAATCTTTCGTCCATTTGTAGATTTTGTTGACCGCCACTTGCACTTTTTCTATTGCCCTAGGCAGAGATATAACTTTCGCCATAATAGTTGTGTCATCAGCAAAGGTTCCAAGAACTGTTTCTTTTGTTGATGGAATGTCAGCAGTGTAGAGCAGATACAGGAGCGGTCTTAAGATGCTACCTTGTGGAACTCCAGCCGAGATATTTTTAAATGTTGAGAACGCCATTTCGTGCGACACTCTAAATTTGCTTCCGAATAAATATGACTCCAGCAATTGACAATAGTTACCTAATTAACTAAGTAGCCTAGTTAAACCCGATCAAAAGCTTGTGAGACATCCAGGAATATTGCAGGGCAGTATTTCTTTTCCTCAAACGCTCTTTCAATAGCAGCCAAAAATATTAATATATCGATGCTTTCTCGACATAATCGAAACGACAGAGATAAAGTCACCTCTGATATTCAATTCTTATTCGATTACAATTTAAACGACATAAATCGCTCCTATAAACCACTAATAATTTTATTACTTTTATTTATAAATACCACGTGTCACGCCTAAATTTTCATCTATATTTGTTTAAAAATAAATGTATTTGAATCAACAATTAACTACATATACCTACCTATTCAATTTTTATTACCCGATACAAAAGAGCCAAACCCCTTATGTTCATCAACGAAAAAAATATTTTCCTTTATATAAAACACTCTTAGTATAAAAGCCCACCACCGGATATGTGTCTACGTGTGTGTATATACGCTATTGAGCTGCTTTTTTTTATTCGGAATTCAATTAGAGAGATCCATTTTTTCTGTCTACTCATCGCGTTTGCTCCAGGCGAAAAGGCCGTGACGTTTGTTTACACACAACAATCTTTTGGGACAATAGGAACAGCATCGTAGGGTACTAGATTCTTGAGACGTCGAGAGCAATCAGAGAAAGAATCACAAAAAGTAGTAGTAAAGCCTAATTTCAACACAATAGAAACTTCAGATGCACCGTTTACGATAAAGGCTGACGGTAAAAAATCAATTAAAACCCAAAATAAGTGAGGCTTATAAATTTACAAGGAACTAGGAAGTATTTTTCGTGGTTTATGTCTGAATACGTATGGAGGACCGAATAATGGAAGTTTCCCAGTTTATTGTTATGCATTGAAATGAATAATGAAGTTTTCTTTTGATGTCTCGACTCGAGTTTAGTTTTTTTTTGGATTTCTTTCAGATGGTCTTATTCTGAAAGGATATGTAAATCCCTTTAATGTCAACTCAATAATATTAAAAAATGTCATTTATAATGTAATGCACATATATATAAATATATAAATAATAATAGGAGAGAAGACTGTATTAAAAAATCATAAAAATATTGATTTATGATAATATACTATAGAGTTAGAGATAATATACTTAAAATTAAAATTAAAATTAAAACTTACCATTTCCTAACCATTATTTCCATATTCCAACATTTCAGTATTCCATGAACTTTTTAACGTGCTTAAGAAATTAAATGATTTAGATATATTAATATTTTATTAACTCCATTAAATGAATCGAGTATTTTTGTAATTATAGTCATGCTTATCAGTTTACATGTGTCCTATAACCACACAAACCTACATGTGGATATAAGAATGATGAGAGTAATTAACAATTAAAAAGTATAAACTCAAATACCAATTGAATTACGCCATTGTTCAATGACAATAATAATTTCGAAAGCTACACAATAGCATCGTTATAAAAAAATATAATATAATATTATTCAATGGCTAAACAAAAAAAAGTATTTAGCCTGAAAATTATATCAGTTTGTTAAAAAATATAATTTTTGGCACACGCTAATTACTTTTTTTAATAGTAAATATTGCCAACAAAGGGTTCAAACAATAATCAACAAACTTCTAATGGATATTTCAGAATCAATTTCATCAATAATCTAGCTTATTCTAGCTATTAAAATGTTATATAATAAAGTACTTTGCCTGTCACAGGAGATCCATAAATAATACAATATATTTAAGAAGGTTTCCTGAAAATCGATGACTGACGTCAAATGTATTATTTCGACCGATTTCCCTTTCAGCTGGACCTTCGTAACCTTCAGCATAGACAACAATGCGTCTGTGTAAGTGTTAATTAATTAACATTCATCCTTTTCAATATCATCGTCTTAAGAAGACTGTAGTCTTTATGAAATAGCTTCGGCAATGTTTATCATTATAATTATTATTAATTTAATTAATTAAAAATCTGATCAGTTTGGTCATCTTAAAAATATCTCAATTTATAGTTTTATATTTACCAACTTAAGACTAATAAATATCACGAGACTAAATGATTTTACGAGATTAAATTGACAATATAATACAAATAAACATTTTTAATCCTTTACATTTTAACTAATTGTATACTGTCAATCAAAGAACTAAAATCGTTATATTTCAAATAAATTGAAAATACATTACCTAATATAGACGTATAGACGTTAAATGAACACATATACTACCTTTCATAAGTTATTGAAGACTGGTCTTAGTTGACAAGAAATACTGTAATAACTATTTAAATAAACAAATAAGCGGTGCCTTGCTTATAAAAATAATTAAAAATATACTGTCTCTTATTTCGAAGAAAAAAACCGCCATATGTGTTTTATGACCAGAAAGTTTAATACACCGTCAATTGTTACTTTCTTAGATTTGGCGGTTTTAATTATTTAGAGGTCAATGGACTTTGTAACGTTCATGTAATAATTAAAAGAGCTCATAAGTTCATAAAATTGCTAAAATGAAAAATATTTCTCTGGAGTTATCATATATATTCTCTGAGTAAAATAGACTAGAGTGAGCTAAAACAAACCAAAACTGGACTGAAAATAGGAAAATTGTGCTACAGACGGATGAGTCCAAGTATCGGTAAATATATTAATTAAATATAGGTGTTTTGATGTGCCAATCAAAACGCAAATAAACCTCAAAAGGTGCACTCTGGACACTGTTAAAGATGATGATGGTAGCATGATAATTTGGAGACGCTTCAGTAATAACAAGGCTGACCATATTACTAAAATTGATGGAAAATTAAATAAAGAAGACTATCTTCAATAATATGCTATTTTTTTTAAAGTACTACTTAGTTGGTTGAAGTTTTGTTAAAAAGTAATAATTATGTAAGGTGTTCTTAGAGGAATAACGAAACGAAGAATATCTGCAAAGAATGAAATCGTATCGGACGAACTTGATAGAAAAAAACAATATTCAAAGCAAACTTAAAATATCGTATAAACATACGTATAAATCAATTATAAATTAATATATATTATCGTTGTTATCTTAACAAGCTTGTCTTCATAACGTACTACATGAAACTCCGAGGTTTTCTATCATTTGGCGCTTAGAGTATTCTTTCTGGTGCAAAGTACAGATAGTACATCGCTGTTTAAAGAAACTCCAGAGAAATATTGTTCATTTTAGAAATTTTATGCACTCATGAGCTCTTTTAATTATTACATGAACGTTACAAAATACATTGAACTCTAAATTAATAGCTTTTTAAATTGTAATTCTATATTTAAAATATTAGGCTTCATTATTGACATCTTCAATATATAAGTTCAGAGGCAGTCCCACATAACCCGATCCAATTTGTCACTCCAGGGTAAGTCTCCGCGACCAGGTAAGCGTCATGCATTCCACCTCCTGGTTTTAAGCCAGAACAAAAGAATATATATATAAGTAATGATTAAGACCGTCAAATCTAAGAAAGTAACAATTGACGGTATATT
The DNA here is from genome assembly GCF_030347505.1 of Rhynchophorus ferrugineus. Classification (NCBI taxonomy): domain Eukaryota; kingdom Metazoa; phylum Arthropoda; class Insecta; order Coleoptera; family Curculionidae; genus Rhynchophorus; species Rhynchophorus ferrugineus. The sequence continues at coordinate 54,258,830 of NW_027472580.1, forward strand.
AAACTTTCTGGTTATAAAACACATATGGGTTTTTTTTAGAAATAAGAGATAATAGATAGTATAACTGGTCTGTATTTAGGCAGCTTGTTTATATAAATGTCTGTATAAATCAATTATAAATTAATATATATATATTAATTAATATATTATAGATATTAATTTATATAAATTAATATCTATAAAATTATATTACAAAGTTATGATTACAATATTTTAAATTATATTATTCATATAATTTATATTAACAAATAATTTAACTATCATCAAAATATCTATCAAGTGAAATGTATATTAAGGAGATAAAATTTAATATGATTTATGAAAATTGATGAATTAATTCTAAAGTTGTTTATAAGTTTGGATACATTTGTGTGTCAACAACCAATTTATAGTCGTCCTTTGGATAAAAATAAATGTATTTAAATGGTTTTCAAAATGTGTCGCTATTAAAACGACTTTACTCTTGACCGTAATCTGTCAACGCGTTAAAAGCAATTTTAAGAGTTTCAGTGAAAATATAAATGATACTTTATGAAGCCGTGACAGAACATATTGTATATTTTAATGGTTTTCACCGCTAATTGTTTAGTAAACAGAGTAAGAATTGAACCAGAATATGTTGAGACAAAGCTAGAGAATTTATAAAACAAGTATTCTAGTAACATATATTATACAGTATAAGGACATAGGTGGGAAATGCAAAGTTAATTTTTTTTAGAACAAATATTATAAGTTTATTAAAATTAATTGAAATATATTGGACACTATAATCGATCTATGTTATAGTTTGGACATAATCGATATTTTTCTACACTACTACTTTCGATGTTCAATTTAAACTATTAAAAATTGAATTTAGGTATAAAATTATTCAAATATTATTTTATTTCACCAGAAAAAATAATTTAAATTTAAAAATAAAAGAAAAACTTATTTATAGCGCATTTTTGGTTGCTAATTTTGAGTCTGTTTTTACCAAAAATACTTTATGTACTGAACCTACCACTTAACGTAGGCTTCGAACGACGGTCTTGGGCATTAAGCCTCTCAACTAGCGCGCGAACAACTTGAAGATCATCCCAAAAGATATCTGATCTTACCCAGTCTCGTTACTGGCGTGGCTGGTATACTTTTCCTTGTCAAATCTTGCATTTTCGTTTTATTATAACAATCAGAATTATAAACAATCACAAACATAATTTAAATGCGAGCCCCAATAAAATTGCTGATTAACTGTTGCAACAGTAGGAGTAAATTGACCACATCCAAGTAAGCTGTAGTGCATTATGTAGTATATCAAGTTTAAATAAAATCTAGTTGGTAGAAAGGAAATTATAAAATATAATGATAGGAAAAGTAATAATCGAGGTGAGTAACAAAAGCTATATGAATACTCTGAATAAGTGAAAACCTGAACTAAGAGCACGAAAATAAGGGCTGTAGGAATCTATTCAAAATCTGAGTAATACAAACCAGCAAGTAATGAAACAAGAACAATATTGCAATAAATAACTAAATGATAATACATTGTTAATTAAACGAATATGTATTTTTCTAATTATGTATGTTACAGACACTTTTTGGATATTAAATTAAAATGTCTGTTTCTAGGTTTATATTATTTTATATAAAGGCGAGCAAAAACCGTTTAGGGATGTCAGGTCGCCTCATTTGCAGCAATTTGCAAGCAAGTCGTGCCACTGTTGATGCTCCGTACTATATTTCAATTAAAGTGATACAACGCGATATTCCTCTAGAACTTATAACGAGTGTAATTCAACGCGTTTCTGTGAAGTACTTCGAAAGAGTGTCAGTGCATCCCAATGTACTCGCTAATCAGCTAAATATGCGACGTGATAGTGAAGTGAGTATACTAAAACATTTAACACCACCTGATCTGATTACTGGACATATGTAGACTTTAGAATAAGACTGATTAATTAAGACAATATTTTATACAGAAGATCGCTTAATGAAGTGATTTTCTGCATGCCATGTAAATGTAATATAGATATAAGAAATACTTATTGCCTATAGGGCAGATTGTGGAATCACATAAGTGATAAGAGTAAAAAAAACAAACTATATATCAAAATAGAAATACAAATTTGACATTGTGAATTTTTACATTAAGCGATAGTAATCGTAATTGCTGGAGGCATGTTCTCATCAATTCTTTTTATTTGAAATTCGTGTTAGATTTCAGATCGTAAGCCATTTCTAAATTAGGCACTCGACGGCCATTGTACAGTCGTTGCTGTAATTGCCGATGCAAATTAACGATAGTGTTTTCCGTTTCCTTTTCGGAAAAGGCACAAGAAATTGCCCTGGTTTATCTGTATTAGTAAAATGGGGCACGATAGATTATTACCCAGTAACTTCGTGTTCTATAATAACGTGCATGGATAAAGATAATTTCTAAAATTGATCGATTAAATGTACATATATATTATATGGCGGTATATAGGAAGAGTTCATGTTATAATCAATAATCTTAGTGGGTTAAAATAAGTTACTTTAAACAACACATGAAGGGAGATATCTTTACAAATACTTAAACTACTAAAACTTAAACAAAACCTAACGAAAATGTTGTTTCATTTTTTAATAGACTCTTCACTGTTTTTAACATACATATTTGTAATACATATTTTGTGTAAATAAAGAAATATAATTAATTAATATTTCGATAAAAAAAACATGGAAGTTAATTTTTATCTACAGCTACATACATAGAATGTCAGGTATTTTTTTTGTAACTATATGCCATCTTTCTGATAACATGATAACACGAGACAAAATAATGATTTTGAAACCGTGTGTCAACCAAAAAAAAAGCTAAATCGGTCCGAAAAAATGTAAATAAGAAGTTTCTATTCTATAGTTATTAATACTTAATTATGATCCTGCTAGCATATGTTCAGATCACAAAATATTTATTTTATAAGAAAGTAATATAACTTTTGATTTTATAACTTAATTTTTGAACAATTAATACTATTTAGTTAAGTTATAATGGCTGTTTTAAATTAATATGTAGTTGTATAGTTAACATAATTCAGAATAGAGACAAATACAAGCAGGTCTTTTACAATATTTGCATATAATAGCGCTTGCATTATCAAATATCTCAGTCAATATCACATCAGTATCATTAAAAGATCAGAGAGAAGTTGATATCCATTGTTTGAAAATAGGTATAGTTTTATTAGTTCAAACTCCAGAACAGTAATATAAAATAGACTGCACGTATTATTGTGTGTGAAAAGTTAATACTTAACGTTCAAATGTGAAGCATAACAAGATGTCTCTAAATACTTTTTTAATGAGCAAAGTAATCGTTGCTATGAATAACAACGAGTATTATCTTTGACAATATTCTAAATATAAGGAAACTCTACGATAACAAGCATGTTGGTGGTTGAAAGGAAAAAATATCAATTAAAGAAAAATATATTTATATTCGCCTTAGAACTTAATCTTTAACTGTTAAGATAAAAATAAATACCAGAATAGAAGTAATATAAATATATTTGGTCAAGTTTAATAATTATTAACAAAACGTCCTTTTGCTTTGCGGAAAACAGAAATTTTGTAACTGTTTAAATTTTAATTGCTGAAGCTAATTCGTATTCAACTACACAATGCCTAACAAATTAAATAATTCACATCTGTAGGACGCATTCTTTTGTTTTCGTCTTGTATTTGATATATGCCTTTGCATTATATCAATTAAACGTTTACAAAATGTTTAGAATTATCATTTTTGCAGACACAATATCGATGAATTGTGGATTTATATAGGCATAAGAACCATAAAGGGTTCAACCTAGGGGTGTTGGCTACCGAAAAATATCGATATATCGATACATTAAAGAATAAATATATTAAATATGTAGGAATGTTCGTCTCGTCGGTCGGAATGTGTGGCTGTCGATACGATTGTTTGTCCGAACACTCACTGATATTTTGTGGAAGGAATTCGTACGAGAACCGAAAATACAGCTTGAACTTGATTGACCAGCTAGAACCAAAATGGTCTTCGGCTGATGTCGCTTCAGGTTCGGGATATGTTTGTTTTGAAGGTGACAGAGGCCCTGGGTTACGACTGGGACTGCCGTAGTTTGTTTACTAGCTTGGTTTGTGGACGGGTAGGGATTTTATTAAGGTGTTATCGTGTGCTAAGGTTCCTATGCAGAACCTCACACTGAGCATGTTTATGAAACTTCTCACAAACGGGATGCCTGATTCGAGGTGTGTGTTGACGTTCCTCATAAACCATGGGGCTCTGAGTAACGCACGGACTTTTTTGGATTGGAACACTTGGAGTAGTTCAAGTTGTCTCTCCATACTTGTTGAAGAAATACTTGTTTATTTAAATTGATACAGGTGGTCGACGGGAGAATAGATACTATTAGGTTAGGTAAAGCAATTACGGCAGCGCTGTGGAAGTGGTAGTGTTACAACGGGGTAGAGAAAAGAAAAGAGAGCGAGATGTTTTTTTTTCTTTTACCAAGTTGACCAGCTAGAACCAAATGGTCTTCTGATTTCACTTCGGGTTCGGGGTATGATTGTTTTGCGGGCGATAAAGACCCTGGGTTGCAACTGGGATTGTCGTGGTTTGTTTACTACTGAGGTTTGTGGATGGGTAGCGATTTAATCAAGGTGTTGTCGTGTTCTAAGGTGCATATGGAAAACCTTACACTGAGCATGTTATGAAATTCTCCACAAACGGGATGCACAACTGATTCCAGGTGTGTATTATTGTTCCTCATAAACCATGGGACATTGAGTAACGCGCGGACTTTTTGGATTGGAACACTTGTAGTAGTTCAAGTTGTCTCTTAGAGGCATAGCTGTACCACACCTGTGCTCCGTTGAGACAGACTGGACGGACTAGCATTTTATCCAGTGTGGCTTTATGTGGGATTAGAAGTTTACTTTTTCTGCAGAGAAGTGGAAATAGTAGGGTGTACACGCCATTAACAGAATAGCCTGAGCAAAACGCTTGGGTTTATCTGTAAAAAAAGCGGTAACATCTGCATAAAATGTTTTGTGGGAAAGTTTGTAGAATGGAAAATCAGCCATATAAAGGTTGAATAAGGCTGGAGCTACTGGAGCACCTTGCGGGACTCCTGCGGAAATCTGTTTATGAGAGGAGACTACGTCACCGATCCTCACTTGAAAGGACCTACCGTCCAAGCATAAATCTATCAGGGATATTAGGTCTTTCGGTAAACCAAGGTGTTTCGCTTTGAATATTAGACCATGGTGCCATACTTGATCGAAAGCTTTAGAAACATCTAAAAAGACCGCTCTAGTTTTTCGACCATTTATCAGTGCCTGGTAGATTGTTACTGCGACGCGGACAGCTATGGAGGCATTAGTGTTTGGCGCGGAAACCGAATTGTTCGTTCGGGATTATGTGATGTACGTCTGTCAAATCGTTTAAAGCGTTTAATATCGCTTTATTAACAATTTTGGAAGAGCGAGACGCCATCGTGGTGGTCTTTTATAGCTGGAAAACGCTTGTACCAATCCAACAGCGTTGCCAACCTTTAACTTTGATGTAGGTAAATGCGTGGTGGCCTAAAGGGTCGTAGCGGTCGCTACAAATATATTTAAAAAATTGGTGGGCCTTTAATTTTAAGTACCAAAATATCGGCCAAAACTATCGATACTTTCTGAAAAAGCGATATATCCATATTTGTTCTGCATGCCTAATTCAACCCCTGAGTACGTATTCGAAAGTGTATTGCCATTTTTAAGTCAACAGAAGTTGGATTTTGGTTGTATTCTCAATACCAGTCTCTTCAAAAACTTTCCAATTTCCATGTTTTTTCCGAAGCTTTTACTTCTTGTTTGCTAATAAAGCATCATTTCTCTAAATAAAAACACCTGTATACATAATATTCAACGTAAAGAAATATTCCTTAAACAAAATACTTATATCTAATATATTTAAAGGAATGTTTGTTTGTGACTGAACAAGAGAAACTATGTAACTGTTCATTCTTGCTTTGTATTTAGACTATGATAATAGAAACAATTAATGTAATTTGATATTTAATGAATAAAATAAAATAAAATAAATATTTAATTGTACCTAGTATGTATTGTAATTCTAATATACTAATCTCTTTACTGAAACGTTCTAGCAATCATATTGTTTTTTTTTCTGCTTTTATTGATGAATATATGAATAAATAAGACGGTTTCACGATATGTGAACAAGCCACAAGTGTGTAAACAAGCTTCGCAATATTCTTGGATAAAGCTGGTATTTCTGATCTTTAAGATGAAATACAATATATGTTCTTAAAAATTGTTGTGGACAATAATTTGTTTATCACATTGATGTTGTATCATCTGATTTCAACCATAGTAAAGTTTAAGGGCAGATAAAATATAACTATAAAATGAAATAAATTATATGTTCTTAAAAATTGTTGTGCACAATAATTTGTTTATCACATTGATGTTGTATCATCTGATTTCAACCATAGTAAAGTTTAAGGGTAGAAAAAATATAACTACAAAATGAAATACATTATATGTTCTTAATAATTGTTGTGCACAATAATTTGTTTATCATATTGATGTTGCATCATCTAATTTCAACCATAGTAAAGTTTAAGGGTAGAGAAAATATAACTATAAAATTAAATAAATTATATGTTCTTAAAAATTGTTGTGCACAATAATTTGTTTATCATATTGATGTTGTATCATCTGATTTCAACCATAGTAAAGTTTAAGGGTAGAAAAAATATAACTATAAAATGAAATACATTATATGTTCTTAAAAATTGTTGTGCACAATAATTTGTTTATCACATTGATGTTGCATCATCTGATTTCAACCATAGTAAAGTTTAAGGGTAGAGAAAATATAACTATAAAATTAAATAAATTATATGTTCTTAATAATTGTTGTGCACAATAATTTGTTTATCATATTGATGTTGCATCATCTAATTTCAACCATAGTAAAGTTTAAGGATAGAGAAAATATAACTATAAAATGAAATACATTATATGTTCTTAAAAATTGTTGTGCACAATAATTTGTTTATCACATTGATGTTGCATCATCTAATTTCAACTATAGTAAAGTTTAAGGGTAGAGAAAATATAACTATAAAATTAAATAAATTATATGTTCTTAAAAATTGTTGTGCACAATAATTTGTTTATCATATTGATGTTGTATTATCTGATTTCAGCCATAGTAAAGTTTAAGGATAGAGAGAATATAACTATAAAATGAAATACATTATATGTTCTTAAAAATTGTTGTGCACAATAATTTGTTTATCACATTGATGTTGTATCATCTGATTTCAACCATAGTAAAGTTTGGGGATAGAGAAAACATTTATAATGTAAAAATCGAATCGGAAAACCCAATAATAAATCAAGCAAATTCAACGATGAGCTTTCTTCAAATTATTGGCATAGATATATTGAGAGTTAATTTAACAATAGAGATCAAATATCAAATAACTTACAGGTGGTAGGACATACGTTCACTGTAATAGAAATTGACTGGAAGCCCAATGTACGCATGTTGGCCCTGACTATCCGACCATCTGTTTTAAAATTACCTGAATGGTGAACAAGTGAGACGGGTTGATCTGTTTTCTAATTGATAACCGTCAGTGTAACTTTATAGCGCCGTTCAACAAGTCGACTAATCTTTTTGTAAAATAAGATAGTTTTTAAAGCATATTATTAGTTTATCTGATTAAAACCCTTTCCCATTTTATCTCGTATGTAGGTATATAGTATTCGCTATATGCTTCACAAAATTAATAGCGACACAAAATAAAAGCTATAAAAATGACTATCGATAAATTCACACAATATATATGATATTGCCAATAAACCTTTGTAAAATCACGGCAACCTCAAAAAAATTAATCAGAAAATTTTGGAAAATATCGTACAGAACAACACCAATGGCTCGGTGAATAAAATTCCCCACAGCTTTGCAACAGCTGCAGACTTCAAAAAAATAATATATCATTGAAATTAAATTAAATGGAAAAACCAATGGGGGGTATATTCTTTTAATCGACTAAAGGTTTCTATGATCTACTAATTTTTGTAGATTCCGAATCACGATCTTCGACATTAACCCTACCGACTGGCGAGTAATCAACTTAGAAAGAATCCCAGATCCCATCTACGCGTGTCTGGAATATTTTTCCTTGTCAGGTTTTATACATTTGTCCATGTGAACAATCGCGAATAGGAACATAATTACGGATTGGAATCCGTGGCTGTCGTAACAGGGAGAGGACCATCTAGCTTGTAGCTTTAAGCAATGAATATCAAAGTTGTGGGTAGATGTACTGTTGCCACTCTTATCAATAATTCCAACAGATATGCTATTCGACTTCAAATGCTTTCATTTTCAATGCAACCAACTGAAATTGAGGTTAAATTCGGAAATCAATGCTTATCACGTTGATAACTGTAAGGGGCTTTCTCACTCATCGGGAAACATTGACTTATCTGTTCAGACAACAAAACTTAAGATTTTTTTAAATATTGTTTATCCAAAATCACTTCATAAATATTTTTTAACACTCTAAGCAAACACTCCTAAGTATCATTGTGGTGAATACTGAGTACAGTCTTGGAAACGAAAAAACGAGCGCATTATCTAATATTTTATAATTATTTAGCAATTATTTTCTATTATCGAGATAAACACCAAATAAACATAATTTAAAATACTTTTTATGCCTTGAAAATGCAAATATATTCTGTAATAAAAATACTAGATTAAATCGCAAATAAAATACAATTTGCGCACACAGAATGGTAGTATTAAAAGTACAATCATCGCATTCCCTTCGACGGTTCGCTGTAAGGCACCCCTATCCATTTCAGGATTATCTTTTTTCTATTAAAATTTCTCTACGCTCCGAACATCCCGCCCGTTTTGCAATTTGCTTGGGGGATCGGCTTTATCTAAACCACTTTTTTATTCACCTAAACCGAATTGCGTAAAGTGCGAGCATTAAGAAAGAAAAATGGTCAGATTAGGACCTCTGAGCCATGGTGCGTTCAGTTGAAACTTTAACCGTCCTCGGGTTGCGAATGTTCGTCGGGTCTTTATCTGTTTTCTTACTTCGTTTCTGCCCGATGCCTTCCGATTGATCTAAGAAAATCGCATCGGATGCGCTAGCGGCGGCCAACGGTGTTGAGAAGGAAGACGTTAATACGGATTTGTCAAAATATTTTCGATTTTGCTTTTGGGTTACGTACCCTTCAACAAGATCTTTATTTTACGGAAATTTACTCTTTTATTGTTTGCTTTAACAGTCGGAGAAATGATGGTAAATTAAAATGCAGGATCTTTTTGAAATATAGGATTTAAAGGGGTTTAAAATTTGCCGCACTATACTAATGATACATAATTAATGTTAAATATAAGAGAAAAAGATTATTATATTACCCATCAAACAATACTATATTTAGTTATTGCAATATGAGTACAGTATTTTATATACGTATGTACAATATTATTATGTACAGCATTATTATTCCTATAATACAACGTTAGAAACAAAATATTTTTTTATATAATAAAAAAAATAAATAAATAAAATTGTGAAAAAAAAATTATGCACGACATATATTAAATATCCCGGGTATTAGTTCGAATATATTTAAGAACTAACTAATAACTTTCAATTTTAGTGTTTTGTGTTAATGTTATGTGAAACAATTATATACTGTTGCTAGATTGCTAATTATAGTGACGGTGTATAATAGTAGTGTATAATTATAATTATACAAAGGCGGTGTTAAAATACCTCGATTTCTCCAGACGACATTTTAAGGTATAATTCCACATTAAATTTGATCTTCTAAACTAACTATTAATTAATTCCTAACATTTATGAGTTTACATACATTATCAGCAAACCCGAAATATAATTAAAAAATAAAATTAAACAATTTGGAAACAAGGCAGAAATCAGAATATGGAGTAAATTAATCTCTTGAAATTAGAGAAGCAATAAAATAAAGAAAAAGAGCTGGAAGAGTATGGTACAGAAACAGAAATGCTGTGGATAAAAAATACTTAATAGAATTAGTAATCAGATATATCAAAAGATTAAATAATGTAAACCGAGATGCTTCGAGAAGTATGTAAGAGAATTAAGCGTGGAAACAGACAAAGATTACTTTCTATGGAAAGCAACTTGGAGATTAGAAAGACCAGTTATTAGAGTACCGCCTATTAAAAATGATCAAAATGAATGGGTTCGACGCAATGATGATAAAGCTGATTTATTCCAAGAATATTTAGCCACCATATTCCAACTAATTGATATAAAATCTACAATAGATACAAATCAAATTTATCAGGCCGATATAGCTGAAAAAGTGATTTCACCAATGGAAGTTGCCACAGAAAATAAACTCAATCCTAAACGGGCTCCAATAATTGATGGTAATTCACCAGGATTAATGAAAGAGCTGCCACGAAAAACATTAATCATATTGACATACATATTCAATTCCTTTTTGAGACCGAGGCATGTTCCGGAATGTCTTAAGGTGGCTCAAATAATTATGCTTTAGAAACCTAATGATAAGTTCTTATCTAGTAACTGCGGAGACTCTTGTACTCCTGGGTTCCTGAACCTTGATTTCTTTTATAATTGTAGGGATTTCGATGCAAACCATGATAGTACTTACTGCGTTAAGACATATTCTCAAATATTAAAAAATACCTTATATTTATGTACCGAGTGCAACCCCATGGTTGTATATTCTATGGTCAGTTTTAGTGCTTGATCGTAAATAGTAATCTTATTATGTACTAACGTTAGAATTTCCTTCCAAGTATCTAATATAGATATCTATCTTTAATTTTCAGCTAATTCTTTGTTAACCTGCTTCTTCCATTTCAATTTGACATATCATGTCATACCTAAATCTGTGTCATTATTTTCATGGTATAGCGTTTAGTTCTTTTGTTGTCAAAGTTGATATAAACCATAGATTGCAGCTCGTTTTCTTAGCTGTTGTTTGGTTCAATTTATTATTTAATCGCTGCCTTGAGCTTTTTTATAGATTATTCAAGATTCTTGTTTACTACTAATAGCGCTACCATAATTCCCTCTGGTTTACGTAAATCACTAGTATAGAGCAGATAACCGACAGGTCACAAGACGCCACCGTAGAACACCCATGCATGTATTTCCTTCAATTCAGAATATTTATTCTTATTTTTGATTTTAAAGAATCTATTGGAGATGTAGGATATTAATATCTTTACATATTGATATAGAAGTATTTTGTTTAGGTTATACATGTATCAAAACTTTATGCCAAACTCTGACGAGAGTTTCTGCGATTAGGTTTTTTTGATATTGCCTTCATTCCCTTGGGTAACATTTTTCCAAATAGTTTCGTCATATTCGTTAATAAAGATAAACATCTGTATTATTTGACAGCATTCAGTTGCTAATCAGATTGGTGCCATAAACACTTCCAGTATGCAGGTACATGTTGGAGTTTAAATTTTGCATTAAATTGATTGATAACTTCTATTATAACGCTTCTAGGCAATTATTACATTAACATAATTATAATATTTATTATATTAACACCCGGCACTTTCCTTGGATTCGGATTTTTTCTTATCTTCTTCATCAGGTATTTTACAATAACTGGTGTGATAGTTTTGTATTTTATACTATGGCGTAATTCATTTCTTTGGAATGTAAAAAATTCAATAACTGTTTTATATATCCTTACATTTATTTTTAAAAAATGATTTCTACAATATATTGATAATTTTAAAGTTAACATCATACAATTCACCATAGAATCTATAACAATTCCACTGTTGCATCATTGGATGCAAATATTAAAATGATTGGTTGAAAACACCGTTTTTTTAATTAACTGAATAAAACATTTATTAACTCATAAGTATATCATATATTATTACTACTTTATTAAAAGTGTATTATTGCTAATAACAGGTTTTCAAATGACCTGTTGCCGGCCTACCATACTAAATCACATTTTTTTGCCAAAATTAGTTTGTTTTATTCAACGTAATTCCCTTCAAGGGTGATACACTGATTATAGCAACCCTCCAACTTTTCGACACAATTTTTGTAATACGATTTGTCCTTTGCTTCAAAATAGGTCTCAGTTTCGGCGGTCACCTCTTCACTCGACGAATTTTTTTTCCCAGCGAGCATTCGTTTGAGATCTGAGAACAGGAAATAGTCGCTGGCGACCAGATTTGGAGAATACGGTGGATGAGGAAGCAATTCGAAGCCCAATTCATGGATTTTTGCCATTGTTTTACAGCAGCACTTTCTTTTTCTTCAAATGTGGCCGTTTTTCGGCGATTTCGTCCTTCAAACGGTCCAATAACGCTATGTAATATTCGCTGTTGATGGTCCTTGCTTTTTCAAGATAGTCAATGAAAATTATTCCATTCGCATCCCAAAATACAGACGCCATAACCTTGCCAGCCCACTGTTGCGTTTTCCCATGCTTTTGAGCGGGTTCATCATGCGCAGTCCACTCGAATAACTGTCGATTGGACTTCGGAGTGAAATGATGGAGCCATCTGTTGTCGGCCCATAAACGCGAGTTTATTGTATTTCTCTTTTTAGTATTTCTCATACCAAAATATTCGTGAATGATATGTTGTACATTAACATTTTCTGGATTTTTTAAATGTTTTCGTCAGTAACAACCTCTTTTGGGCGTTCACTGCATTCACCGTCTTCGGTGCTCATTTCACCACGTCTAATCTTAGCATACCAATCCTTGATGGTTGATTTTCCTGGGGCAGTGTCCGAAAACTTGATATCAAGCCAAGTTTTTGCTTAAACCGTTTTTTTTTATTCAAAAAGCAATATTTTAACAACACGCAAAATGTTTTTTATACATATTTTTCACAATAACAAGAATTATTTCACTGAAAATGTTATAATTTATAAACTAATGATCCGACATCTGTCACATTTATACACGCATCTTTCGAGGGTTAGGGCTAACAAAAAAAAATATTGATTTAATTTTAGTAACGTGATATCAGTGAATAATTATGGAACTTAAAGAGCATGGAACCTAAAAACGAAACTACAATCCCAGTAACCCAGGCGGGTTAATTAGATAATAATATCTTCTACAGGGGTCTTTATGTTAGTCTCAGACTAGTCTGTAGCGCTAACGCCGAAGAAAAGTTAAGTCCGAAGCCCATGTTAGGCAACATATACATTCCCGATAAGGCCTAGTTAGCAAAAAGAAGAATACAGAATACAGCCTTGTTTATAATATTGCTTTTTTCAGGGATATTACAAACCTATGAAACATAAATATCAGAGAAATAAATAAAACAGAGAGAACAACGAAGGTTATTGTAAACTTATAGTCATAATAGCTCATTTCAAAAGAAATTGCTAACGATTTCAATCCCTAGACGTATTCAGCATTGTCTTTCTGTATTATTGCTTAATGAATGCCATCTTGTCTGGTTGAATAGTACTGTATATAAAGATTATTGAAAATGAAACTGGATTTCCACGATGCCGTGGTACTTTACCAATGTGAATTTTCAAAGCTTCTTTATACGCATGGAGAAATATATTACTTGAAGTTAAATAATATTTTGAACGATAATAAATGTAACAATGATTCTTAAAAAATAAAAAATTTCGCAGACCATGAGATGAATATAATGAGTTTCTTGAGACAAATGTGTTAAAACATGTACCCTTGTGGACGATTCAAATATTAATCACAAATTTTGGAAATTATACTGCTAAGTACTAGTATGTAATATCGTCTCTATTCACAATTAATATACTTAACGGCAATAACCGAAATGCCGGCTTGGTGGCCTTGATGATGATTAAGGCGATAACTGCCGCGATAGTCGCAGATTCTAGAACGCCAAGGCATGATTGTAAATTTAAGTTTGTGATTGATTCCAATTGTGATATCCCATATGCAACTGTAAAATCTGATAAGAATAAACGTCTCAGACACTCCAATAACGAAACCATGCAAAAATCGAATATCTTCTACAATGTTCTATACGTTATTCAATCGCAAGTCTGTAGGTTTAATTTCTCTTGATTCTTAATAAGATCGTGATTCTACACGCGTTATACTAGAGATAGATATTTCAAAACCTAGTTGGTAAAAATATGCCCCTAAAATTTTAAAATAATAAAATGTATTTAACTGAAACTCTATCCCATTTACTATTTGAATTATTTCAAATATATTATATAATAACCAGTATTTCAAACCTTTTTATAGACCTTAAGCTTTTTTTTCTGATTTGACAGAATAAAAAGCATACGAAATAAAGAAACTGTTGAAAGCCCATATATCTACAAAAAAATGAAAATATTTTGACAAATCCCTATTAACGTCTTCCTTTTCGACACAGACGACCCCCTCGGCTGTAACTGATACGATCTTTTTCAGATCAATAGATATATATTCGCTATAAAACAAGTAACAAAAGATAGTAATCCGGAAAAAATATTTTACTACTGAAGAATTCTATTATAACTAAGGCTTTGTTAAAGTGTTCTAAACAATATTGAAAGTTATTTAAAAAAGCTCTCGATTTAAATTTTCCCTGAATTTAATTGCAATAAGATATGGAAATTTATAAAGTATTTAAAATATAATTATGTGTAACTGACCAGTGTGCTTATCAGATGTATTGGTAATTACCGGCTTTTTAATAGACTTCATTAGCCATAAGCAGGCAATGTTATAATTTTATACATATGTCATATTATTCTACTGACGTTAATCTCAAAACTATAAATGTTCCGTTCTGCTGAAATAATAGCGTTATAGATATATAATGTTTTTAGGATATTTTTGTGATTAAATAGTGCCTATATACGCATTTCTCTTCTTGTCTCGCCAAAAGAAAAAAGCCTCGGAAAGTCATCCTTTGCTATGTAACAACGAATATGTGAAATGTGGTTTCGATAACGCAGACACCCCATCTGCATCATTTAAGTTCTTAAGGCAAAAATCGTTATTGTAAACCGCAAACGTTTGACGGTCCATAATTCCAGTAGTTATTGAATGAGGACGATTGAGTTGAAATTTTTGAACGCTTACCACCAATAGGAAGAGAAGCCACTTCAATGATTGACCGGTATTTGAAAAGTTTAAAGATTAGAAATGAAATCTGCTTCAAAAATATGAGAGGAGATAATCTCTTCATCGAGTAATAACGGACGCTGCAAAATAGATATATTTCGGAAATCCTAAGCTCAAAAAATAATAGTTCACCTTATTTACTTACTTACTTACACCTTACTTATTGTTTATTTCTAGTTACTTATTTATTTAATCTCTCTGGTAATATCTGTATCATAAAAACAGGTTAATATTTGTTATGAGGTTATTTTACGAGTATTAGGCTAATTTTCGGGTATATTTATAAAATTTCTATTCATTTTTAGTAAGAAACGAATAATATTAGATGAATACGCTGAGTAGATGGGTTGACGATTCCTAATTGCGCAGAAATTTGCACTTCGGGATCACCAAAGGCGGAATTAAAAGGCACTATTGGAATTTGTGATCATTCCAAACAGGATATACCAAGGAAATATGGGTAAAAATTTATTATTTTACTCTTTATCTTATAGCAACTATAGCCACAGAAATGTTTCGCGACCTCCAACATCTAGATGTCGCTACTTTTAACTTATTCCTATCTTTGATACCTACGCTATAAGCCCAACGGGATCCGATTTGCTCACATCGTATCTATGGTACGTTTGTCGTTTATTTATTTTGCACGCCATTTTCAGTATGGTTGACATATGGAATAGTGCGTTTAGAGATTAAATTATTAGATCATTAGTATATATAAGTAGAGAGTACAAAAGTAAAGTGAATTATCGGTCTAGGAAATGTTATGTACCCGAATGTACAGATAGTAAAGAAATGTAGAATCGTTTTCCTTCTAAGAAGTCTTTGGTTGTCATTAAAAATGGTTGATAATGTTATAAATCCCAAACCGATTGGATTAACTATCAAAGAAAATTTATTATTGTTACAGTATGTTTTGTTGTTGTAGAGGTAAGTTTAATCATATATATATAAATATCAAATATTTATTTTTTTAATTTTATAAATGAATCCCCTTCCAAAAAAATGCTATGCAAATGGTTATATACTTTTTTTGTTGGATCAAGAGTTTCAGCTCCAATAAAATAATAGCTTTTTAATGAAAATCTATTAAGAGAGGACTAACCGATATTCAATGCACGAGGGATTTTGGTGTAAAATATATTACCCAAGTAAGAACAAATTTGTTAAAGTGTCATCAATTTAATAAATACCTTGAGGGGTTCATTTCATTATAGAAAAAAATGTTATTATCCAAATAAATATATTGGCTTAAGGTTACTTAACCAAAATGGTTTATTTTGAATCTAGCTCATGGATTCAGGAACATTCAGGAATATATCCTCGGCTAGTATGTTTTAGAAATCATAAGTTAATTTTTTTCATTTCATTGGCCTTTAGGTAATTGTGAAGAGGGTGAACATAAGGCCTCTAAATATTTACATTCTATACTAACCGGGGATGAAATGAAAATACTCTCAGTAGGTATTTGAGCTATCTCTTTAATTTTATTCAACGATTTTGCCACGTAGATAATATAACAAAATTTTTGTGAAATATTTTTTAAAAAATTTAAAACCCTTCAATTCTACATTCCATAATGATCTTTCAAATAAAATATTAAAAGTAACAAGGTGCGCTATATACTTTTCAGTAAAACAGGTGAACAGAATTTTAACAGTGGAATACTCAAAATTTGCTTTCAGTATAAGAAAGCAAAAAGAGAGAACTCTGATAGATCCTATTAGAATGATGGCACTAAACAAATATGAAAAAGGAAAAAGACGGAAGAGATAATTTTGATTTGCAATGTACCAAAGTTTTTTGCTTATAGTTTTGTATATATGTATATAATATTTATATTTTATAGATATATTTATTTTTATATTATATTTAAATTTTAGAGATAAATTTACATTAGATATTTATATTTATTTATTGTTATAGATTATATTTATATTTATTTATTTTTACATATTATATTTGTATTTATTTATTTTTACATATTATATTTTTATTTATATTCTATTTAATAAATTTATTTCAGAAAAAAATTGTTTAATATTTAACTAATAAATAAAACGTCAAGGCTGTCACGTGTCAAACATTACTAATGAGCCAATCAAATGTCTTCACAGTAAAATATTTCTCTTACAGGTGCCTATAATGGAGGTTTAAATTGACCAATCAAATTACTTGAACGGCCAATTATGGCGCCCTCTGGATGTTAGGCAAAACAAAACTTTGCGCCAGAGTCCCCTATTGAGTTACATCTCTATTACTCTATGACTATAGTTCATCGGAAGAACCATTTAGAAACGTTTCAAATATAATTAATTTTATTGGTTTTAGGAAACCAAATAGGCTAAATATCTAAAACGTTATATATTATTTATTTACTCCTGGAAAGGGACAAATCTTTGAAAATTGGGCAGTATTTTCGGTGATGAGTGTGTTAAGCAAACGTCAGTGCCGACCAATCAATGAACACGTCCATGAAATTTTTTAAAATATCAAGGGAAGCTGACGTATTTAATCTTGCTACATGAAATTTTGACCTTAAATCAATTATGAACATTTTGAGTATAAGTGAAATGAGAATTTGAATAGTAAATATAATTTTTAATAAACCTTTAAAATTCATACTTAATTGTAAAAGTTTGGTGAATTTTGGTACTTAATTATAAATATTCACTAAAAATATTACTATTTTTTAAAATATTTAGAAATAATGTATATCTTTTTAAGGTAATATTTCACTAATTTATTTTTTTATTAAGAATATCGATATAATTTTTGTAAAATATCGATATTTTTTATACTTCTTAAAAAAATATATTGATATTTTTAAAAAATATCGAAAACGATATATCGATATTTTTTTTGGTGGCCAACACCTCTACTTGAGTATACTTTAGTTTATGAGGAGGGGGTGAACCGGTGTGGGTAGTAGCTGTGCTCGGTTCTGTCTAGCGTTAGGAACTTTCAACTGAAATTGACTATCGACTCTTTAGTAATTGACTACTTTTTACTATTGACTGTTTCAGTTGCTATTTTTGGTTCGACTGGTTTTACTACTTTTTACTAGTGACTGTTTCAGGTGTATACTTTTAGTTACTATTTTTGGTTCTAATAGTTTCATTCGACTGATTTTTAACACTTTGGCTCTGTCGTCCTAGCCGCGATCTAGGAAAACATGTACCGAATTATATATTGTATATTAATATTTTGGAACGATATTTTTCAATATTGTTAATGTAATAGAGTAAAAAGATTAATTTGGTGAATGATAAATAAGAAAATACTTTTGACTGTTTTTATGACAATAATTGGTACATTTTTTTTATTAACTTTTTGATTTGGATCTAACTCCCTCGATTTTTGTTAGAAAATATTTCCGTTCAATAATAAATAAAGTATTTATTTTATTTAAAAAATCTCTAGTAATTAGTGTGCGATCATTTCTAATTATGTCATGGATTTTTTTTCTATGATTAGGTATATATTTAATTTTTATTTAGCATTTATGGTTATTGTACATCTTTAGCTTTTAGGTTTTGTTTATGTTCTATTATACTCTCTATGTTTATTATAGTATGTTAGTTAAAAAATGGTAATTAGCATATCAAAATACGATAAAACCTTTGGGGAGTATTATCCATTTCATAGAAAAATTCCATTCCTTCTTACAGATCCATAGAACATTCAAATATAAAAGTAATTCTACTTCATTTAAAATTAAATTATTAATTGCATCTTAAAAGTATTTAGTAATTATTTTTTTCCTTTTCTTTTTTAAAGTTAGTACGTGAAGAAATATGTGTTGGGGCGATTAACCCGTGATTTCGGTTTACCAAATAATATACCGTATTTTGAACTGTTTATGGACTTTATTCACTTATTTTAATTTGTAGAGACTACACGCGTTACCTCCGTTAAACGATTATATTCTTGTTATATCTTACAATGCCTAGTGTTTTTCCGTTTATATACAAACTTAACAAAACTTTTCATAAATGTCAAACATTACAACTAATCACGTCGTGGACATCCGAACTATCTTACCCATTGAAGAAAAAACATTGCCCAGCGACGTGTAAATCATATATAATAAATGCATCTTTACATATAAAGACGCAACAATATATACATCTCCGCCTCGGTTATACTGCCGTTGAAAAATATAAGCACATATAAAATTAACTGCCACAAGCAAATATCTCCGTCCTTTTCTCTATCACAATTTATACAGGAAAGGATTTGTACATCTTCGTCTGACATCACAAATTGAAGAAAACGGCCGGACCATGCATTTGAGTGAAAATAGTAATTACTATTATTACGATTAATTACTAATTACTATAGTAATTACTATTTTCGGTCGCTAGTTTTTTGGCAATCGACTGTTTCCACTGTTTTCAGTCGATAGTTCCCACCGCTAGTTCTGTCCGCAGTACAGCCATGAATGAGCGCAAGATAGTTTCGTCGTGCATCATCATAAAGTTTTTAGCCAATGATGGCGTTTAACCATTGGAAATTTTCTCCTTATAGCCCTGACTTTTCACCTTGTGATTATTAAAGCAATGAAGAAGAAGATTAGTTGTGCCCAATTGGCAGACAACTCGCCCTCAAACTTTTTTTGAAGATAGAATATTCAAGCTTCGAAATCAGTGGCAAAAGCTTGTAGAGCACGGAGGTGACTAGATGGAAAATTGTTAAATGTTTAGTTTGTGTATACCATTAATCAATAAATTTATTTTGCAAAATTACCGTTTATATTTGATTCCCCCTTGTATTTACAACCAGCATTTACTGTTACTGATGTAATTTAAAGAATAACCCATGAAAAATACTTGTCCCATTAGATGGGGAAATTATGTAATCAAAATATATTTAAAAAAGGGTGGAAATGGGAATGGAATAATAGGTGGAAAAGATCAAACGCTTTTTTATTATTCAAGCTATTCCCGGCTAATCATAGATTTTAACCCAAACGACTAGGTATTCTGTCTAGACGGAGATTTCGTGTTTGTGGGGAAAATCCATACAATATTTATAGCCGGTGTAATTTGATGGAGAACAAGTTGTTTGGAAAGACCATAGGTGTACTCAAAACCGCTATGTATCTGCTCAACATAACATAGTTGAAAACCTTTGAAATAATTAGAATTTTCTTTCTTAATAAATAAATGTATAATTCCTCCAATGTATATTAGTAAATAAACTGGTATTTAATCGAATCATCTGATGGTTAAGGGCGATTATATATACATGGTATAATTTTAATATTATAAAAGTAATGCATTAAATATTATTAAAATGTAATCGATTAACTAAAATTAGGGTTCTAACATTATCAGATATTAATGAAATACTTATACAGTTTTATAATAATACTAAGAACTACCAGGTTGCCTTCTAAAACCAATTGAAACTATTACTATTATTACTATTATTTATGTTTACCGAAGTTGATGAACCAAATTAAACGAAGTACTGTTGCAAAAAATCCAGCGTCCAGTCAAATGCCCGTGCAATAGTCGCAATCACATAGATAGGCATAGTGCCTTCTGATTACCACTTTTCCAGATCGATGCAGCATTGCTTGACTGTCACATAGTTTTGAAAAGCCAAATAATTAAGAAAAAGAGATCCTTGCCAAACCAATATCATTCTTTCGACGCGATATTGCTATGTAACGAGAAATGTGAGGCCTTTTTGAATTGAAAAATGATCACAATACATGCAAGCATCTAATATTTTTGTTATAGAATTTCTAAAATTCCCTTTTTTAATTCGATTTGATCAGTTCTGTATCTGTATTTCTACATAAAGACAATGTGTGACTTTAATAAATAATTGCGGTTTCATTAAACTAATAGTTTCTTAGTATTCTCAGTTAAATTATTCGGAAAGCACTATATAGAACCTACGAAAATAGCCCAGTCATGGTAGTAAACGCTAAGCAATAATTAACAGGGCAATTTATGTATCCGAGCTTTTCGTTGAAGGCAAAACTCTCCTCAAACAATGGTTTGTTCTTTGCTGTTCTGCAACTTTATGACGATCGCCAATAAATTTAAATATTCGATTCTAGAGTGGTCGTAAATCTGCAATATTGGGCGGTTTTTCTCAGAGCCCCCATGACTTTGTTGTGTCAAACAATGACAAAGACCTGTCTACAGTTCAAATTTTTATTATTCCGTTGATATGTAAGGTGAGTAATACGGTTCACCTTTAACAGGAAATTTTCTTTTAAGTAGGTTTTTATTACCACAATAATGACTCACTCGTTAAAGTGACTTTAGTGGAATACATAATGAGATTTTTTAATAGAGATAGTTATTTTGAATTATATTTTAAAAAGCCATTAATTATGTCTCTCTTTTATATGTATATGGTTTTTTGACTTGGATAGATCGACGATGCCTGTAGCAGCAATGTTTCACTTATTTATTATTCGCTAACTAATGCCAAATCGGTTTTCAAGTTGCACGATTTTATTATTAGAAGAAGAAGAACTTTTGATCATTTTTTCTCTTTAAAAAACCTGCGTTGTCGAGAAAACTTTGTCCTATATGTTAATCGAAATGTTTTTCATCATTTTTTAACAACATTTCCCGATCTTTATGGCAACATAAATCGTTACCGTATCGAAAGTTTAGCAGCATTACTTTTATTGATCAATTTCCAGAGCTTTCTCCGTTTTCTTCATCATTACTGCATCGACCTAAACAGGTCAAAATACATAAACATGACAACAATTCAATGGGCTCTACTTTTGATCAAAGTATAATTTTTAGCGAAAGTTGCTCTTTTGTATGAATGGATACGTCAACAAGAATAATGTCGCCATGGGATGATATAGAAGGTGAAAATGCATCCACAGAGTTACTAGTTTTAAATTTGACGACGTTGGTCCGTATATCTTTATTCCATCAATGGTGAGAGATAATACGAAAAATAAAATCGACTTAGTTTGGTCCAAATTGAATATGTATGTGGACAACAAACAGGTAATAGCCCATATACTGACAACAGACTACGAGATATATATATCTTCATTAATCGGTGGTTATCTCCTGCAGATGGGACGTCAAAGATTGTTATATCGTCCCTCTATTCTTTTTTAGAGTGTTCTGAAGCTCCAGAGATATGCCAATAAGTCGGCATAGACCATAGAGTCAACATAACCTAAATCCTCACTCAAATTCAGATGCAAATTGAACTATTGCAATCTGAGTCTCTATGGGCAACAAAAGTGGATATTTGAAAGATGTTTTATTTCATATATAATGGAATACACAAGCCTTTCGAAACAAAAAAGCATTTCGTTTGTTACAGCTACACATAGCTTGTTATTTTGTTAAAAAGTCCTATAAATGATTATACAATTATTTTCAAACTAAACGTAAAATAATTTTAATAACATATTAATAAATAGATCAGATCTCAGAAGGAATATATCAGTGATAATCCTTTTATTGCGGTTTAAGGTTTAGATATTTACTTTCCGTTCTAGATAAATGTTATGTAAACTTAATAAGGGTGTAGTACAAGTCTGTTAACTTATAATTGAAAAACATTCCCAAAAGAAAAAAGAACCAGAGAACCACATATCGTTATATGAGTGGTTCTCTCGTCATTTGTTAATGACTCTGAAAGGTCATCAGATTAACGGGTTTCTTAAATATTACATAATGTATAAAAATATAAAGTATTAGAAGCAGCATGTATACAATTTTTAGAAGAAATGCTTACATATAAAAAATATTTCTTAGAACTAAATCAAATTATAACAATTGCCTTAACCTTCTCACGAAATAACATTTTAAAATCTGAGGCATTTCCTTTTCGGTTTCTTTGGAAAAATGACGACGAATCAGACAGAATAGGCACGGTACCAGCCAGCAATTGTATGATTAACGTCGACATGACTTGCATTAAAAGTCCGACATTATAGAGAAGAAAGGTTGTCTGAATTTTAATTTAAAATTGTGTCATGCGGACGCATCAAAGAATATCGTTATACCTCGTTAAAGGACATATCCAAAGTTTCATGTTAAGATAGATATATATTTGGTGTATTAAAAATATTCAATACTTAACTTTAATACTTCATGGACTGAAAATTTATTGGCTGAATTTCATTTTACATTAATATGTATTTGAAGTATTTATTCTGGAGCAAATATTACTTTTTAATATTATTCAATAATATATACACGGGATAAGAAAAATAATATAAATCCCACGAAATATATTGCATCTAAAATCAAAGAGGTTGATTTATGAGACAATTATAAAGCCAATTTGGTTAATACAACGCTGTTAAAACAAAGTTTTTCGATTGATTACCAATGCCTATCGCTACGTAACCAACGAAGAGTTGCACGATGACCTGGTAATCAAATGGATTTGCGAAATTACCCAAGATTTCGCCTTGAAATACGAAATAAGATTATTAAATCATACTAACGTGGAAGCAATACAACTGCTGGACAGCGTGCAGGACATCAGGAGATTGAAGCGAACCAAACCATACGAACTTATATAAAGTGTATACCTTTAGTGTAAACTATAGCTATAAATTATTATAATTTTATAATTGAGGAATACATATTGATGTATTTTCTCGCACTCGTCTTGCTTGTGAATTAATCCAAGTACAAATGAAAAGTAGTAATAATTTCTCAGTGTTCATGCTTGTAGAGTCTTGTAGATTACATTTCAGTTTTTCTGCGATTGTTAAAACAAGCAATCGGCGAAATGAATGATCTCTCAGATGTTTATGTTTATTTCATTATTCAGATGTTTATGTTTATTTCATTATTCAGACGTTTATGTTATATTTCCCGAGCGGCAGTATCCACGGTAACAACAGCATATATAAGAAATGGTAAAACACCACCCCGAAACCCCCAAAATTAACTCATATAGATAACATAAAACCACCGCTGTACAAATAATTGCAGAACTCATTACTCATTTGTATAATAGAGTTTAGACAAAACCAGTACTGCGGGAGCTCCAAAAAGCTAATATTCGTCAAAGGGCTGCGAAATCCTTTATAACGGAAGCCAACGTTAAGCTGCGAAAGGAGTGGGGCGTGCACCGCTCATAAAAGCTGAACACTTATTTATTGGAAGAATGTGGTATCGTTAATTACATTGTTTCCTGCAAACGGTCATGTTTATTTACGGAGAACCACAAAAGAAGCCTGGGATCCGGAGTGATTGCTTCTTACAGTCAAATATGGGAGATATGAGTTCCATTATGATTTGGGCGGCAATAGTTACTGCGAATGGATATCTGACATCTCCAATCCTGATGTTCTTACTATGACTAGCATATTGCTGCCAAATACTGATATATTCTAAGATGATAATGCGCTTATACAAACATCTTGCCTGACCAGCAGAGTCCCCAGACATCAACATATTTGAACTATTATGGGGAGTTTTAAAAAGCAGTAGATTTCCATCTCCAACACTATGAAAAAAATTTGGTGCAAAAATCGTAAGATAGACAAAATTCCGTTTTTATTCAGACACTCTACGAATTTATTCGGCTAATAATTGCAGCAGGTTTAAAGTTGTTCAACACCAGTTTATTGCCCCATTGTCACAGTTTAAATCGTGTCTCAACACTATTAAAATATAGTTAGTATATGTTAATAAGACCCAAAACAACTAGATAACTAATTATCATTAAACAATTAAAAATATATTTAGATCTAGGGTAGATAACATAAAATTTCTAAGGTAGATAACATAATATCTTATTTAGTGTTAATAATTTTTTATTATTTATTACTGAATGTACACGACATCATTTACAATACCACCTAAAGTAAAAATAAAACATTTAGGTATATAATCTTCCAGAATGTATAATAAAATAGTATGTATTTGTTACTTCATTTACTTTAAACCTATTTAAGTATTTATTATTCATAAGTTATAAAGCTCTTGTAATTAGGCAATTAACTAACTAATTCATTGGACTGTTGTATTTTTGATATGAAATCCGTATATAAGGATTTAAATGTTGAATTTTCATTATTAAATTAAGAAGCTGTTATATACTATCAATTATTATACTACACAATTTCGTATTTTGATCTTCTTGTGAATTATTTGGGATTGATTTTTGTTGTTAGCTCTTTTAAGTTCTTGGAGATGCTGAATACAATGTTTTGGACATGACCGTTGAATGGAAGGTTAGCGAATCGCTGAGAAATCGACCCTTTGGAGATTTGAGGAACAGAAAGCAGAGTAAATAAAGAGACATGGATTAAGATCATAGATAGCGATCTGAAAAATCAACTAACTATGACTAATATGGCCGGTGACCAGAACAACTGGGACCGATGTGGCACAAGGCTGGAGAAATTTAGTGAAGAATATTCGAGGTTCTGCAGCAACAAGGGTGCGTGTATGTTGGAAGGTCGCTTGATACTCCAGTTATGGATTGATGATGATGATTTATGTTCCCAATAACGTCTTGTCTTTACTGCGACAATTGAAATGCATGCACTGCAACAATGAGTTGTATCTTAACATTATTTTATTAGAGGAGTATACAAGCAATTCACAAAATGAAATTTTATAAAAAGTCCTTCTGGCATCCATTGGGCAGTAGCGGTATGACCCATTTCCACTTCTATTTGATTGTTTTAATTTACGTAGAATAGTTACATTTCGCTTAGGATTGTAACCCTATATTGTCGGGCAAACATTGCTTTTTGTGCTATTAGCAATAGAGTTAATAATGACAAAGTTTTTGTCATTTCATTTGCCTTTCACCCACAACTTTATTTGTTGATATATGTACCAAATGATGGCTCATATAATCATGTGTACCTTAACTAACTTCAATAACTAATACAATGAAACATCTTTTTACTTTAGATGCATTGAAACGCATGCCAGATAAAGTTATATATTTTAGATGTTGTAAATATTTTAAAAAATCACAATCGAATTAGCGGTTTAGATAATATTAAATCACACCCTGTGAAATATGACTAATATTAAATAACCATTTTTCAAACTTATTTTTTTCTGTTTTCAATGTCAAAATAACTATTATTTTATAAAAATATCTTAGTGTTTGGGCATCTCTGCCGACGTATGCACATACAATACAAGCGACAATATATTAGAGCTAACAGTTTAGACACGCACCAAAAACAAACAAGCATACATTTGCTTTTATATATCAGATTTATCATACTAACCTCACATTTTGGTTTAAGGGTTATGACCAGCCAATAATGTACAATACTCGTCTTCCATAAATCGTTCAAAGAGGTCTAAAAGGATACAAAAGCTCACCAGGTAGCTAAGATCCTAGAACTTTGAACTGTATTGTTGGTACAATACTATAAAATAACTGCAGCTGAATTAAATCCAGTGCCTTAGCTACTGATGATGTAACTCGCCAAATAATGCAAGTCTTCATAACTACCTTTATCTCGCTTTCATCGATTTGACCAATGACAAAAAATTTCTTGAGGCTAATGAACTCAACGGAACGTATCACAAATAACCAAAATACTGGACTAAAGTTAAGCAAAGTTAATTTGGATAATTAACCTGATTTTTAACAATAATTCTAGTATATATGAAATGCGAACATTCACAAAGATCTCAGAGTACCAACGTTGAAAGAAGAAATTTAACTGTTTGAACAAAAGCAGCAAGTGAAATTGCGTAAACATAAACATATCGAAGTACTACAGCAGTAAACTTACCCATGCGTTGAAGAGAAAAGAACCCTTTGAACCCGTATAGTTGAATTATGTATGACAATTGTCCCATGTTTTAAAATTACCTAGAGTTTACCATTGGGAGTATATCCGTCAGATGCTAATTCAGTTTGGACCTGAAATCTTATATCTGAAGTTTAAGAACAATATGATGGCCAATATTGGCTCGAATCATAAATTAATGCCAATGATTACTGATCCATATGTAATATATTATAGAACAACCTAAAGTGTTTAGTAAGTTAAATTTAATGAAAATGGCCTCTCATTCCTTCAGTTGAAAAAAAATTATTTAATAATATTTTATCATAAGGGGGTTATCAGTTTTCAGGGTTTTATTTTGTAGTAATATTTTTTGAAGTTTTTCAAACGCAATTCATCTAAAATTCAATTCTAATCAAAACAAACCTAACTCGTTTAGAAAGTAATTAGATCGATATAAGAAGAGATAAGCATCTTAAACAACATTACGCAAAAGATGATAACACGATCAACTAGTGGTGACAATTTAGGTATTGGTAAATTGTCCGATCTAAAACCTCCCTGTCGCAAGATTGACCATCTGTCAACTATACAAACTAGAGTTAATCCTAGTAGTAATAATAGACGACCTGCAGATTGACTTAAGTAAAGAAAGTTGAAGGCTGTAACAAAATTTTGTAGGAATTTTGTAACGTAATTATGCTCGCAAACAATCACGTGGAAATATTTTAATTGAAAAATCTAGCCAATATATTACTTTTTCCGACCTCTACTTGTTCCAGTCGATTACTCATAGCCTTACCTAGCAATACGTCATTTCTTGTGTTCCACCAATTGAGCCACCAAAACACACGAGAATGGTCTCAAAAGGTTTTCCAAAAATCAAACCAAAAACGAATAAGAAACGAAGTTACTAAAAAAACTTATTTGTATTATAATTTGCAACAATTATTTATAAATCGATTGAAATAGTATACATTTAATACATATATAATCATAAATAGCTTAGAAAAATAGAACAGTTTCTGCCTTTACATATACATTTCTAAGCCTTTTTTTAAATAAAGTAGAAAAGACCTATTATATAAATGGAAAACTTGATATAAGAGCAAATCACACGAGAAAAACTGTTTCGCTTATAAATGATTTCTACTTTTCCTTTTATAGAAACAGTACGACTGTTATTGACACAACTAATTAGCTATAGAAGACATTTCTGGGAAATGCAAAAAAGGTGTACATTTGTTTAAAAGAAAGTAGCACTTTAACTGATGTACCTTTCTTTCATAACGCCGTATATAAAAAGAATTCTGAACTAATTAAAATATAATGGGGTTTTATCGATTTTCACTTACTACAATACAGGTTTTTAATTTTCACCATCACACATTTATTCTTTTCATATTTTCTTCATTTACTCATAATGGTATTACGGCGACGTTCATTTATGGTAGGATATATTGACATAATAAAGCATTTATGTGTTCACCTAAAGAGATTACGAAATTGTTTTTACTTAGACACAGATTTCAAAATGAAAATAGGCCATTACTACATAAAGTCCTCAACAAACGACTTTTGTTGAATAATGCGCTGAGCTTCAATAAATGCTTGCTAAATATCCTTGAATAAAATGAAAAGTAATACCAAAATGTTTGTTCGTTATGAAAATAATCTTATGAAAAATTAAAATTTAAACAATTAAGAATTATTGAATTAATGCACAAATATATATTTATTCGTAACGGTCTATCACTATCACAAACTTGATCCATCTTTCGGGTAACATGCAGATTCTGTGTTCCGTCCATTAATTGCCATCTAAAAATCGGCCCAATTTTTGGTACGTTCAATAAAACAAAACTTCTGTTCAGTCAGACTGTATGCGATTGTCTGGAATAGATGATAAACCTAAAAAGCAATATCGGGTGGCATAAGTTGTCCCATTGTATGTCCCCCATGGATAAGATTTAATCGCTTGAGTCACATATCGACACGCATTGTTTTATAATAAGGCTACCTGATCATGCCTGCCTTTCTTGATAAAGCTGCTATTTTCTTTTAATGTCCGATTCAAACGAGTAAGTTGAGATCTTATATTATGACTTGAGTATATTATTGTAATAGTTTAAACCAGTTTTAGCAACGCATAATAGCAAATGCCTAATTGTTCCTACCATTCACAATAAAACCCTCGCGATACGAATATTTAAATTCATCATAGCTAAAAAGTCTCTACGATATTTTCTTCTTCGGTTTGTAACAGCGCATTCGCTTTTCGCCTTCAGAAATTATACGGCGCGAAATCCCTTTTCTGTCTACCATTAAAAGAGTTGCTGACAAGTCAAATGATGCCGTTAAAAATATCTAATATTTAATTCATATTAATATCCAATTAATATTATTATTTTTTATTAGCACCTGAAGTAAATTGACATAAACTATAAATATTAACAAATCTGAAACTAAACAATTTATATTAATGAAAAACAGACTAGAAACATTCAATTCAATTCTTAATAAAATATATGGGGTGTATATAAATTAAAAAATACGAATACGGTATATACTGAGTTTTTCAATACAACAATATTTCATTCCATATATGATATATACGTGTTATATCACGAGACCATTTAACGGACCTGACTATTAAAATGTATTGGGATACGGGGCATGGTGCTGATATGAAGAATGAATTGAAATCATCAATCTCGTTTTGTATCGCCATTCAACAAATCGCCTCTACTTTCCTTAATTAATATAGTTTGAAATGTAAATTAAAAGTGTTATTGTTTTAAACTTCTACATATTTGATATTTGGCGCAGTCTGTATAATTCTGGGGAGATCATAAGTTTGTTCTTTTTTGAATTTATTCAATTAAACGGAATCAAATTAATTATCAAGGGAAGAAGAAAGGTTGACGTTGGATTGACAATCGTTCCGGCAAAAATATTGCCTCTAAATCCGTAAGGTCACAGAAGGTGAATGGAGCTCAAAGGTCATCACCAAAGGTAGACTGCGAACTAACAGAAGCTTGTAGTTCAGTAAGAACGGCCACTAAAGGAATCCGCCTTATTAGCTCACTTTATCAGCCTTATACTATTGGACTCACCATAACTTGGGAAACCGTTCTATATAGAATAGTCCATGGAAATTTGTGTAGAGAGAATACTATTCAGTAGATCATTAGACGAAAACTGGCGGATGAAGGCACCTACTGCTGAGATATAATCGTTATATTTGTGACTGTTTAACATTTGGGATTGTCTTTAGGCCAGAGTGTAAAATCCGATAAGGAAATTGATCCTAGTTACGCCAGTAACCAGGCTGGATAAAACCGGATGATATGGGTTGATTGATCTCCATAGTTAGCCACTCGCCATTCGGAGCCCACGTTAAACAGTAGGTCCAGTCCAGATAAACTCTATTAGGTTTAGGAGTGAGGTGCTGTATTACGAGACCTGACTACGAAAGCTTTATATTCGAAGACGAGATCATATTAATCATGAAAATGGCAATGAAGAGTAAGACATCTTTCCTCATTCAATTCTTATACATTTCAAAGTAAATATTCATATATATTCTGAACAACTACACACACACTTTCATACTCCACAATACAATTTTCGGCAGTTATCCTATATTAATTATATACTCACCTTTAGTTGTTTCCACTCTTATCACCCTGTCTTGGTATTTTTTATGCCTGCTATTAAAAAACTAAATTACATCAAACATAATTAAACATTTCATTTATATTTACCTATTGACAGTTTGAAATACTTCACTCTTTAACATGGTATTTTCAAAACTTAATTTATGTTTTGAAATCCATTACTTAATTACAGCTTTTGTCGACCACTTGTTGGACTTTTACTATTTTCGATAAACTTTTGTGGCATTTCACCTACTTTTTACTTACCTCTGTACACAAATTGAAATAACAAGTCCCCCTTAATATTATTATATGTTTTTAAAAAAAATATAATAATTTATATTCGTGACTTATCTTTATACTATTTAAATTGTATATTTCCTAACATTGTTTGAAGTGATGATTTATATTCCTGTAAGAGCTGCATATCCCTAAGGTGTTTATAAATACTTTCAATACTAACAGTTATCTCTGAAATAATTATAATAAATTATGTAATTAATTAATTAGTAATTATTTATATTAAAAAGACTCCTCACCATTTTTATATATTTAATAAATTTAGTCTTGAATAGTACTAACATCATTGTATTTCTTTAGAGATTTTAGCCACAGTCTCCATACTTATATTCAATGCAGCTGCAACATAATAAAAATATCTCCAATAAAAACCCAGCAGCTTAACATTTAAAAGTATTAAAACTTACCCTTCTAATACATCAGACAGTATTGTATTTCTTTTTAATTAGAATAAAATGAGAAGGAAAGTATTGCCTGGAATTAAGACAAATTTACAAACTGCAATAGGCAATACATTATACATCTCGATGACGGGAGTTCAGTGGTACTTTGGATACACTTTAGATTGTGTTGGAATAATACAAGATACAGATATAACCTAAAACAGCAACTGTGAATATTAAAAGCCACTAAAGAGGTACTATTATAGTACTAGTATTCTAAGACGTATATGGTTGTTAATGAGATCGAAAGTAAACTGCATCATAATTACATTGCACGGACTTTCTAAAGAAAGAAGATAAGAAGAAGAATCAATTAATATTATAATTTTATATAATATTCTCATTGGATATGTTAACAAATAACAATAATATTAAATAATGTTTCAAATTTTAATGTTTTATGCTTTATGTCTAATACGTTCGAATACGAATAATACGAATCAAAATTTTTCTATCAAAACAATAATAGTTATGTGTTTGTTACGCTTTTAAATCATAATTCAGTATTGATGCTGCAGAAACATAAACATGAGAAACGTCGCTCAGAAACGCCGATGCTAAATATTGGAATTAAATTTTTCATATCACTTAATGGTAGTCTTGTGTATGAAATCCGATTTCGATGGCGAATTATATTTTCGGACCGATTCGAACGAAATGTTGGAGGACCGTTACGTCAATTTAAGGCAAATGACATTATTATTTAAACATGGGGATTAAGTTCATTTATTAATACTCGCCGAAATGACCTTAGCATTAGTAATTAGACTCTGAGTCATGATATTTCTGTATAATTCCTATACAAAATTAAAACGAATCTTTTTACAGAAACTGTATAACAGTACATACCAAATATGGAGTTTTTTATACCAAGTAAAGTCAATCATTTAAACTGTTTGATTGTATTTTTTTTAGAGATGAGAAAGCTTCAATCTGTGAGGATGGCTGAGGATGAGGATGTCGTATCTCTTATTCTACTCGGTTACTCTGATACTTTAATCTGTACTGTATTATTCCTGCTTCGAGGAATATTGAGAATGTTGCTTAGAATCTTGCTTTAGAACCTTTCCAATATTTCAATATTGCTGTTTCTTACTGTGTTAAATAATTTAATGTCACATGTGCAGATTGGCTTGATGATGTATTTGTATACCATCATTTTCTCCACTGCTTAAATGGAAGTGACAACTTTTTAACCAATTCACACTATTACACCTGCTGTCGACTTGTTTACGCTTGGTCCAGATGTGTTTCTGCCAATTTAACTTACCATCCAAGTAAAGGTTCAAATATTTTGCAAGTTCCTCTTGTGGGATGTTGTCGTTATATAATTTTAGCGCAGGTTTCTCTTCTCAGGCTGCAAGTAATATGAGTAAACTTCTTCTTCTTTCTTTTATTCTCCATTGGTTAAACCATTTCCCGATTTTATTCAGATTTCATTTGAGTTCGAACAAAGCAGTTTTTGCGTCAGAATAGACTAAGAGCCATTACGTCCCCGCTAGTTGGAAGATCCGTGTGTCAGGTACAACACTGGTCGCAGTGCGCTGCCCTGTAGGACATCTGAGCTTGTTTCGTGTAAAGCATAATATTCATCATTACACTTAGTCATAAAGCTCTTTCGATTATGGCACGATGAGAGTTTACGGGAGCGCCTTTTTCAGTTTACTTATGTCTTAGACTTATGTCCAAAATGGTAGCAGAGCAGTACATTCTATTTTCCAGACATTTATTGATGACATCTATAGTGCGTTATACTTGTTCGATTGCCCCATAATTCGCTCAGAATCCATAATGGTGGCTGGGAATTATGTTACTTTTCTTCTGTGTCAATGACGCTTTGGTATATTTCTCTGTGTCTATCAGGAATATTTTTACTATTAGTTATCCAATAAGTATATTCTCTATTGGGTAGCCATTCGAGTTTCACTTTTTTATTACACGTACTAGTCCTTCCTCTTGGGTCAATAAATCCCAGTGTTCCAGTCACAAGCACAGATAAAACCATTTTAGCAAAAGACTTAAACAAAGTCCCTTTCAAATATTATGCGTCTGGAAGCGCCATAAACCATTTCGGTTGTGCTGTCTGTGGGCATTATTGGGGTTGCATGTATTTTTTCCGCGAAAATTCTTCAAGATAAAGCTTGATTGATATTAATAAGTGTAATAATATTAACGGCTGTTTCTCCATGGCTGTTACATGTAGAATGTTCATTGTAAACACGGCGTAATTTCTAAATGCATCATGAAATTTAGGTGTAAACCTCGTTTCAGAAATTAGGGCTTTATCTGTCAGTTCTGTTCGAAGAAAGGTTTCTAATTCTTTTCTTTCCGCCAAACCGTTGGCATTCCGGAGATTGAACCTACTCGTTTCTTGTGAACTAGCTGTACCATGCTGTTTGCTAGCATTTTGTCGATCCGAAATGCTAAAAGTCGATGTTGCTA
Source organism: Rhynchophorus ferrugineus (assembly GCF_030347505.1). Lineage (NCBI taxonomy): Eukaryota > Metazoa > Arthropoda > Insecta > Coleoptera > Curculionidae > Rhynchophorus > Rhynchophorus ferrugineus. The sequence continues at coordinate 54,292,600 of NW_027472580.1, forward strand.
AATTTATAGCTAGGCTATTTGCTTTATGGATGTATTTTATTTTAGAAAAATAATATATTTAACTTAATAATATATAAAAGACTTTCTGACATTAACTTTTATATTTTGTTTTGAAAAAAAAGTATACATACGTGTTTTTAGTATTTAATAGAATATATAGTCTTGCCTTTAGATTTGGCAACACTGCATGCTATTGCAAGCAAAACGTTTCTCAAGACGTACAGAAATGGCGATGTGCTGTATTGCTTTGATTAAACGTTGGGAATTTATTTGTTTAACTATTAAAGCGTTTGATATAGCATTTTTAAAGTTATATTGTGATGTTCCTATTTACTTAAAAAGAATGCCTTTTAGTTCAACATTTCAGCGTTTTAACAGGATTACAAATATAGGATAAATTAATTAAATGACTTAAATTTTGCAGTGAAAATAAATTAATATGTCAAGTTTGTAATATGACATACTTAGTAGCAAGAGAAAGGCAGATTTCACCATGAGTTTGCTGCACAACTAAAGACACAATAAGGATCATTTGCCTTCTCTGTATCTCCAATTTAATTATTTTAGTATCCTTTAGTGTACATACTGAATTTCGGCAGCATCTTTGTCGGATCCATAATATAGATGTTAAACAATCTAATCTATATTTTATTATGATTAAAGAATTTCTTTAAAAAACAAGAAGTCAAGAAGCTTATATACCACTGTATAAGGAGTTATCATCAAGATAGTATTTTCCATAAAACTATCGATAAGTTAAGAAGGGTTACAGGACAAAATTTATTTGAGTCTGCCTATATAAGTTTTTGTTGTTAAGAATGTTATAAGACTCTAAGAATGTATTTTGACATGGTAATAGGGAATTATATATTTAAGTAATTTCAATCAATTGTCCAGTTTATAGGCTTTGCAGAAGTGCAGGAAATTGCATACCATTAATTCTGAAAAGATAGCAATTAGAAAAGGATTGTACTTGCTGCAGCTGTATGATTTATTGATGAGGAAAACTAATCTGCCAACATATCAAAGAAGAGAAAAGCAGACCTAAGCAGAAATAAAAGAAAATAGTTAAGAGGTATATATATATATATACTAAAACAAAATACAAAATATTAATATCATTAAGTTTTTGGTTGACTTGAGTACTTGATTTCATTAATTATGGTGGTGTTTTTTTAGACGGTAAGCCCTTTTCCATGAAATATATTAACCTTGCCTTTATTTGGAAATTTTCTATTGCAACATTTATTGTATTGTAATTAGTTAGTAATTAGTGTGAGAAGTATAAAGGGCTGTATCTACAAGAAAGTTGTTATCCAATTTTATTTATATATAATACATTTGTTGTATTGTATATTCAAATATGTGTTAATTTATTAAATAGTTTATGGCATAGTTAAGGTTCAATGTTCTATATCCCCTAATTTAAAATTAATATTAAATTTTAAAATATATAAATGAATATAATATAAAAATTTAATATTATGCTGTATTTTTCTTTTTACCTCCTCTAAAATGTTTCGTAAATTAGTGTCATGTTCTTACTGTTTTTTTTTAAGTCATTAACACATAGATATGTATGGTATATATAGCTTAATATAAAACTTATGAACATTACCCTTTATTTTAATAACTAATACAGAGAGCCTTACGCCTTGAAGACTAACACTATGCCGATATCAGAAGTTTGGTTATAGTTAAGACATAGCCCTACTCATGATGTCCCAAACAATACTGAGAATATTCAAATATTTCTAACACTGCGGACATTTCTAATGTATCCTCACACCTGATGCACCTAAAGGTTTCATAACATTGGATTTGGATGTGGCCAAAATTTGGGTTGTGCAACTTCCCTGTTTTTTTTTTATGTGGAGCTTCAATTATAACTTTCAGATATAATTTTTGAAAATTTATGCCAAACCATTTAAAATTTTATACTAAATAGTTCATTAGTTTTACCTATTTTACTAAATTTAGCTTTAATTATCTATTGAAAAGATTTATTTACCGTAAAGTTAAAGTCGATTAGAAACGTGAAACTCAGCGCAGAGTTGGAAGCTCCAATTTTAAAAAACGAATTAAGTTTAAGTATATAATCCATTCTAAAATAATTACTTATTAGATTTCTAGGATATTATTCATTAAATGACATATATTTTACATTTTGGACAAATAACACATATTTATTAACACTTAATTAAGTCGATAGAGTTGTAAGTTTAGTTTTTATATTTTAATGCGGCTTTTCTAGATCCTACGATTATGAAAAGCTGCTAAAAAGCAATTGAAATACCTTATATGAAATGAGAATTAAAATATAGATAATTAATTAAGTGCTAATAAAATTTAACACAAATATTTAAGTGTTATTATTTAAGTTGAAAATAACCTAATTAATTTGTTTTTTTTTGGGGTTTGATGAGTTACTATTAAGTTGTTATAAACAAAAATAGATAATTTATTTTAAGAGAAGTTTGAACTGAACATTTGCTTTATTACATTTACTTTTTTGTGAAGATTTACATATTCTGAGCATTTCAGATGAGTGAAAACATTATCTCTATAATAGAATAACGAGTTGTGAAATATCGTTCTTTAATCTGAATAAAATTTCTAACACAACATATATGTGTTGTAAAATATAAAATAGAGCTATACATTTTTAACCTTGGAATAAAGGAATGGTAATGGCTTCACCAGATCCTTAATTAAAATAGAAATTAAAGTCCAATATTATCTTAAAGATATTTAAGCATCAAGAATTTGCAAAACTGCATAAGACGCAAAGAACTGTAACAAATCTTTTTAAATGTGCCATTAAGTGTGATGAATGGAGCTGTTGAAATACTAATACGAGCCAAAAGAATGCCTGGAAAAGACGTAATTTAATATTTAGTAGACTGATATAGCGCTGTTTACTAAACATCCTCTTCTATTACTTAAACCGCTCTCTTAAATGTACAGCTTTTAATTAATTGAAATATTTTTTCTTACATTTTATTTTATGATTATCATGATATAAAATTGTATATCTGCAATTTGAATATCATTTTAATTGAGGTAATCAATGTTATTCACTAGTTTGTTCAATAAATTATCATTAATTAATATCAATTAATAAATTATTATTGTCTCTGCTTCCAAATCTTCATTATAATGCTATTTTAATTTTCGAATTCAATTTTTGAAGCACTAATCCAAAAAACAAGTTTCCATGCTTACTATTACGTCTTTAACATAAAGAAAACCATTAACCACATCCACCACCACATCGTCTTCGTCCACATTATAAATAAATTCCACAAATTGTCGCAAAGCCGAATTACTGGATTCACGCTACTGCCAACTTATTGTTTCTTGTTGTAACTGTAACTGTAATCTATAAGAAATTAACGGAGGCAGAATTGAGTTGTCTAAATATGTAAAACCTTTATTGTCGAATGTGAATATATGAGGACGATACTTTCGAACCATTCTACACTACCACTAATATTTAAATTTTATTGAGGATAACGATTGCCGTGACAAAGTCCAAAAAAAAGAATAGCAAACATGACTTAAATATTTTTTAAGACATTTAAACAAAAACTATAGAATTTCGTGTCAAGATTTCTTATCGTATTGCAGTCTGGGTAAATTTTACTTACAACAAAATTTTCTGAAAGCATCATTTGTAACTTAGTCCATCAGTTCGCCTTTAGTAGCGACCTTTTAACAGTATTATGTCGTGGGATTGGTACACCTATAATTTAATCATACCTGTAGGATGATGTTCTTTTCACGTATTTGTTTTAATGTAGTAGCAATTGTATTATTGTTTACATTTTAAGTTTTCGTTTAACGTTTAAATACAAATAGTTCTCAGTATTGCTAGTGTCTTGATAGGTCCAATATGTCACCATTGAATTGTTTTAGCAAATAAAAGTGTATTTCCATCCATGAACAAATCAAACCTTATATCCATGTGATAAAAGTTATACATAATTATGCTATTACAAGTGAGTACTTGTGATAAAATCAATAGAGTTATTCATTTTATATACATATATGATAAATTTAATTAGTGTATTTTACTCAAAGAATACATATTTTAGTAAATAAATATTTAAGTTTATAAATATGCTAATAATTTATAAAAACTTATTTTAAATGATCTTATTTGTTTTACTGAAAACAATATATTACACTGATTATATTTTTTTACTATCATATCAAGAGGTCATTACACTTAAATAATTAATAGATGTAGCGAGCACATATATAAAAAAAAAACATTAAATTACATGTATATATATATATATATAGCAGTTTAAAATCCTTTAACATAGATATATCAAAGTTTCTTAAGGCATAACATTATCTAAATCTTTTAGGATAAATCAATATGCAGAAAGTTTTGCAATAATTTACTTGTATTACGAAACAGCGTTTGAGTTATATAAAAAGTTTCTTAGTCTCCTTTTCTTGAACGTGAAATAGTATGCTAAAATATTTTCAATAGTCTAAAACATTTAACTAACGTTTTTTATATATAACAAGCAGTCATATATGGAGGATTTTCTAATATACAATGTATCAAAAATACATATTAAGAAAATATGCATCAACTATCCATTCTGTATATAAGTAATTAAATTTGTAGAAATTAAGAGAATTAATTTTAAATTAGTTGACTGTCTTCCATTTTCATATAGAAGAAAACATTATATTGCAAAACCTTCACTGGTCGTATTAGAAATCAGGCAAATTATGCAGGAATATCTCCACATACTTTAAATCAGAAGTACATACATGGATTATTTAGAATGCGTATAAAAATAGATATCTAAAATATCAAAAAAACATGTCGCGGTTGGTGAAATAAATAAGCAAAGAACAATGCAAATTTATTTAAAAATTTACGTAAATATATTATTCTTTTTATCAGCCAGCTTTAGATATACCATGTATTTATTGTTTTAGTAATATATATTTTAGGTTCGGTTCATCATTCATCATTCAGATAAGGACTATATGAATATATAATTGAAGTAATAAAAATAGACAGGATCTAAAATGAAACTAACTACATAATTTACACAGATGGAACACATAGGACCAATAGAAGAAACTATGAATTATTAACAGTATATTTGCAAACATTTTAAAGCATTAATAAATATTAAGGTGTTTGATTCATCCAATAAGATATGTGCATATGTAACTATATATATATGACATGTTATTCTTTGAACCTTGCATCAATTATTTTGTTTGCTTACTTTATAAACCTTAGTTAAATTACCTAATTGTGTTCGTTATTTTTATAATATATATGTTAAAGTCAAATATTAATTTCAAAATTGTTTTATTCAAATATTCTCTGTTTTAAGATAGAAACATGTATTGCATCATTTATTATTCCATACTTATGTTTATAATATAAAAGTAAATAAAGATCATGTATACTTATAATTGATGTTATGAAGTAGTTACAGTTCCGAAAATAATCTTACCTTGTTATAACGTTCTGTGGTGTAGTAATTTACACTTATTGATTATTGAAATTTATTGGACATTAGATTTTATTAAAAGCAATTTAAAAAATGTTAGTGAATGTTAGTTCTTGAGATAGTTTTCATATGTTTTAATATACAGACATTTATTATTTTAATTAATGTTATGTATCAAATACATTTCAGATCTTATATTGAAAATATTGTGTAAACAAGTTTTAGTAATATGTTATTTTTAAATTAGTTTTTTTATTGTATTGTGTGAGAAACTTGATTAATTTAATATATTATGGTAGAATTTCGACCACAATGCGATTACTAGTACTTATTTATACTGAATATAAATATTAATATTTTATATTGTACTAATTTGATTAACAGGCGGTTATGAGAACAGAAATAATATACAAGATAATCCGTCAAGAAACAAATTGGCGTTGTAACAAAACGATTATTGGTGGTCAGATTACTGGATTACTTAAAGTTTAAATATTATGGATTAGATAGAATAAAGGCATCTAACGAAATATTCAGCAATATGTATAGAATCCATGAAAAATTATAGTCTCTCTAACAATAAAATGAGGCCTGCTTTAAAAATACAAAATGTTAGAGATCTTTTCAAGTATCTTGATATATAAAAGAGTATAATTATGTGCTACACTAAAAAGAATTTGTCTTCGATTTAGAAATTTTTCCATACAGTCTAGTCGGTCTTGACTAAACTGCAAATGTGTTTTAAAACTACCTGAATGGTGGACAAGAGAAAGGGGTTGGTCTGTTTTCTAATAGATAAGAACCCTCAGTTTCGCTTTGTATCGCCGTTCAACAACCCACCTATTCTTTAAAAAAAAAATAAAACAGTTTTTTAAGTAAAATAATAGTAAATAATATTTTCCCATATTATAACTTATGTATATAAAATACCAAGACCTTTTGATAGAATAAATCGGGTGTTTTGAGATGTTTAAACAGCATAACAATCTCTTTGAAAACAAGGGCCATCAACCCTATCTGGCACAGTATCGTCCTAGTTTTTAATTATTCAACAGTCCATGAAAAAGCAGGATCCTAATTGGCTGAACACTGAGCTGTTACTTAAATAAGATAACGTGATTAGGAGAGACTTAGATTCAGAAATCCCATCTTGCAGATGCAATCTGTATTGACTTTGATATGTCGGATAGTTTTAGTCGATAGTTTATACTTTTATATTTTTGTCGGATGGTTCAGCTACGAACTTGAGCTTTAAAATGTAAAATATTATGACATTATTATTCTAATTTTTTAGTGTTGTTTACCAACTCAGGTGGTTCAACAGTGAACTTATGTCATCAAGATGTTTAATATATTTCCTATCGCAATTTATAAATTCGTATCAAGATCAGACAATATGTTTGTTCTCATTTTATTCTAACTAAAAAGAGATACAACGCTATCTGATAAGCTTGAATTGGCAACCGAATCAGCCTACAAAAGTCGTGCTATTGTCGAACATCTGTAAAAATTCTTCAAAATATCAGTTATAATAATTACCGGTATTTAACCGGCAAAAGTTGTTGTAGCGGTTTGCTTGTGATGTGAATGAAAAAATATCTTGGATTCAGAGAAAAGAACCCGTCCTTATATGAAGTGGGTGACAAATCAAAATGACCTTGATGTTTGATCAGAACATATATATGGAATGTATAAGAACAGTGAGTAGTTTTTTTAATATAAATATAATTTAATAGAATTAATTCAGAGGAAGCTGTTAGTCTGGAAAATATCCATAAAACCTTGGGGATCTGCAGCTTTTTGAGATATATACAACATTCCTTCATATACTATTACTGGTTACTGGTACTATAATATTTAAATGGTGTAAAGATCAAGATCAAAGATCACCAAGAGGAAACAAAATATAATAAGATTATATGTATTAAAATTTATATATTTAGATCAAACATGGATACTTCAGAATGGGGTATTGGGCCACTCATGGCAAGGTGATAATGAAAATAGTGTAGAGACCACCAAAGTTGATGGATATTGGAAATTAAAAGCCTAGTTATTCACTTGAATAGTAAGTGCAAAAGTGACAGAGATTGAATGAAACACTCCGGAAGAGATTACGATCTAAAACTGACAATTACCGAAACAGGGTGATAGAATTGGAAATAAATAAAAGTAAGTATATCATTAATATAGGATAAATAACTATGTGCATAAATATGGGTGTAATTGTAGAGAGTGTACAATACGCTTGTGTTGTTGCCGCTGGACTAAAACTCGCCACTGTTGGCGAAACAAGTTTCGAAACTGTACAGAAGGATTGGTAGTGCTCAAAACCCAAAGACTGGCATTCGAAAGAGCTGGCATTTCATGAATTAACTTTTAATAAACTTTATTAGTTTCATTCAATAACTGCACAAAAACTTAAAAATTAATACTGCAAAATATCGGAGTAAACAAAACCAGTTTATTTCATATTTGTTTACCTGAATAATATAATACCTAGCAAATACGAATTAGAAAAATAATAATATAACTTTTAAACTTGAAATGAGATTAGGAAGAAATCATCGATAAGTCAATGCTCAGCAATATTTTTTATTAAAAGATCCATTAGGTTCCATTAAGCTGTGCCTACATTGTTTTTCGAATTGTTTTTCTTTTCGTGGCTTACTGAGACCTTGGGGATTTTACTGTATTTATTTTTTCTTAAGTATAATTCTGCTTATGGGACAAAATTGTTTCGTTATACGAATAACGTCAAGAGAGTTTTTTTCTTTGATTATAAATCGTACCTTTTAGATCGACCCTAAGCTGCTCTTGAATCAAAACAATTTTATTGTTTTTCTTTCCGTATTTCGCGAGATTATTATGGACTGGAATTATTAATATTAAATAAGAAATTGTTATTCCAAAAATTATGAAAGATTACTTTTATAAGTAATTCTGAAACGGAACAATATATAACGTCTGTAAATTAATACTGAGTTTATTTTAATTATTGTAATTGTATCTCAAATAATGACGTTATTATATTAAGTATTTAAGCACTGCTTTATTAGTTTCTTTTTTCAGTAATATATGAAGTTAACTTCAAAGACAATATCACCAAAAAAGTGATGAAATCCATAATACAACCATTGAATTCCCAATAATAATCGGAAAAAAGATGTCTTCCAACTAGGTGATATCTTGAGAGAAGTGATTATTCAGCTAATTTCAGCCGTATGGGCACAGTACTATATTAATCTCTTAGTTTACCACTAATTAACTTAGCATCCACATTTAAGGCACAAACATCCATCAATAATACATTGACACATATATGAACTAACAGCCCTTTAAGTTTATTTTAATGTTAAATTGGTTTAAAACTAAATTAACAGGTCAATTGAAAAGTCGCCGGCCTGACACATAGCATTTTGAGTGAAGTAGTTTTTGTTATTGCGAAAAAAATGGAAAAAGGAAATTTCGCGTGTTCATAAAATATTGCGTTTTGAAAGCAAGAACATACGGTTAAAGTAAAAACTTGCTTGATGCCGAGTTTCCTGACACTGCCCCAGGAAAATCAACCATCAAGGATTGGTATGCGAAGTTTAGAAGTGGTGAAATGAGCATCGAAGACGGTGAACGCAGTGGACGCCCAAAAGAGGTTGTTACCGACGAAAATAATAAAAAATCCAGAAAATGATTTTGAATGACCGTGAATTGAAATTGAATGAAATAGTAGACACTCTAAAGATATCAAGTGAACGTGTACATTATATCATTCACGAATATTTGGGTATGAGAAAGCTATGTGCAAGTGGGTGCCGCGTAAACTTACTTTTGATCAAAAACAACGAGGAGTTGATGATTAGGGGCAGTGTTTGAAGATAATCAAGCGTAATAAACAAGAATTTATGCGTCGATATGTGACAATAGATGAAACATGGCTCCATCATTTCACTCCGAAGTCCAATCGACAGTCATCCGTGTGGATTGTACACGATGAGCCCGCTCCGAAGCCTGGAAAAACACAACAGTCGCATGGAATAATTTTAAATGGCTACCTTAAAAAGGAAGGACCATCAACAGCGACTATTACATAGCGTTATTGGAACGTTTGAAGGACGAAATCGTCGAAAAATGTACGCATTTGAAGAAAAAGATAGTGCTGCTTCAATAAGACAATGCACTGTGTCACAAGTCAGTGAAAACGATGCCAAAAATCCATGAATTCGTCTTATAATTGCTTCCTTAGTCATCGTATTTTCCAGATCTGGCACCCAGTAACAATTTCCTGTTCTCATATCTCAAAAGAATGCTCGCTGGGAAGAAATTTTCGTCGAATGAAGAGGTGATCGCCGAAACTGAGGCCTATTTTGAAGCAAGAGACAAATCGTACAACAAAAATGGCATCGAAAAGTTGGAGGGTCGCTATAATCAGTGTATCACCTTTGAAGGGAATTATGTTGAAAAAAAAACTAATTTTGCCAAAAAAATATGTTTTACTGTGGTAGGCCGGGGAATTTTCAATTGACCTGTTATATATCACAGTTAATGTATTTGAATATATAACATTGTGAAAAATTTCTATTAATTGAAATATGTAGTCGGCGACAAAACATTAACACGCCATAGTTTTTCCTTTACAACAGTTGTCAAATAAAAATAGATTTTCAGCTTTTAAGTCAAGTCGCTGGGCAAAATTATATTTTTTAGCAAGACAACGCTGCCGCCAGAGACGTTTTTCAGGTTTCAGAACACAACATCAAGTAAAAATGGTCAACGCTCTCACCTGATTCAAATTTTATTGAAAATTGTTGATATATATGATGTATATATGTTGAACAAATAAAACATGCTATATAAAATGAATCAGAGAAACTGATTAAAGTTGTGAAAAATGGAAGATCCATTTCCAAATCCTCCATATCATAGTTTTTCTCCCATAGAAAATAATGATTTAAAATATTGATCAGTTCTTTTTTCATATAAGCGTGCTCTAATGTTGTCGGCTCGTTCGAATTACAAATTCATTTTTACTTATAGGTTCCGCGTAACGACTTTATAAGTAAACAATAGTTGCTTCTGTATAATGTTTACATGAATCATAAAACCAAAAAGAAACAACATATTTTATAATAATTGAAATGAAATATCCGACATCGATATTTCGTCGTCGAGATTAACTGTATTGCTATTGTCTTACTAAAGGCACACAGAAAATTAAAACTCTGATAATTAATTTAAAATTATATATATAATTAGATTAATTATTAAGATTAAACATATAATGAATAAATAATGTTGATTCTTAAATATAGTCCATTTTCCTTCAAAACCAACCCTCAAATCCCTCCTCTGTTCATAAAGTATGCTACATCATACACCTAGTATCTCTCCTGTGTTGCATATCTAATTTGATTTCTAATACAACAAGACAAAATTAATAATTTGAAAGTTGTCACAGTCTTTTTAAACGACTTTAAAAAAAGTAGGAGGTTTGCATAGGTATGTTCGCCTGTATTTCTTCGTCAATTATGGACCGACATTCAAAATACTTCTTTTATTGGAAAGAGTGCAGTTCCCAATTGGTTCTATGGGAACCTGATCCCATGGTTGAGGGGCAAGGGGGAAAATCGAGGAAACCCTCAAATTTCAGGCACATACTATGTTTTCACATATTTTTTTTTATCTAAAATAATCATATATTAGTGAATAATGTTAATGATGAATTGATGTGATGAAAAATCGGAAGTAGTTCGGTGTAAAAGTTATTCAGTTTGCTTTTTAAGCACTAGCTATATCGTATGAGAAGTCCTAGAAAGATTCCAGCCAATTGTAAGGTCGCGGATTCGATTCCCATAGGGGACAGCATCATCTTTTCTTCTAGTTTGGTTCTAATAGTTGCCAGATCATCTAAGGGGCAGTGGACCCCGGGACCTGAAGCGTTCCTTATTTTCAATCATTGTTTCTTTATTCCTAGTATTCATCATACGGGCTACACTTTTACTTGGGCTCTCCATTTTAATATTTAATAATATAACCGTGTAGAATGTTTGAGTAAATATCTGACACTAAAAAGAAATAAACAAAATATATTTAACAGAAAATAATTGAACTCACTTTAAAAAATTAATAAGGAACTCACAAAAAATTAAATAACGAAAATTAGATTTTTAACACAAAAAAAAATTTTAGAATTAAATATATCCATAATAATCGTTGTAATAACTAAATAAATATAAACAAAATACTTATTTATTTAACTTATCAATTGCACGTATTTTTTATTCTACTATATACTTACCTAAACCTATTAAAGATTAATTAAAAATTATATTTAATTTATTTTGAAAAAGTATCGCATAAAATTCGCTAAAAATATATCGATCGAAGTCAGTTCTACTCTTTTTGTTAAGAATATTTTATTTTTCTCTTTTTAGTGTTAGACATTTACTCAATAAATTACACGTTTATTTAATTATATAACAAATTCTTAACTGAGAGTGACCCATATAACAATTAAAATAAATTACATAATTTTAATATCAGACTCATAATAATGATATATAAGATGTTTGTTGTGTATTTGAATTACATATATTATATTTCCTGTTGTGGGTATTGAACATGCGCCAGGATATATCAGATAGAAAGAAACATTTAAACTTAAAAAGCTGGAACAAACTTTTTATTGTTAGAATAAGTTAACGTTTGCATGTACGCTAGACATATATATCCACGACTACTAAAAATATTTTACAATGCAAGCAATATTTCATAATGGCGCCATTATCAGCAAACTCTAGTACCCATGCACTTTTCTCCCGCTGATATTTACGGATGTAAAGTCTTCCGTTATCGCCCGTTATACAATCCCTTCTTCTATTCATCCGCACAGATGCATACGTCGTCAGTTATGTAAAAACATTCTTTATAACGAACCAAATAAACAACATGCACGCTTATCAAAGAGGTTCTCACAGTTTTCAGATGAATCGATGCAACACCGTAATCTGCATGGATTTAATGCAGCTTATACAGATCGGCTTATTATTGAGAACATATTCTTTACGAATATCGGGATTTAACTTATCTAAATGTAAACAGATGATTAAATGTAATTTTTAAATATGTGGGATCGCTTTATCAAGACTATATTTAAAAGTTTAACGGCTTCAGTTTTTGCTTCATTTATTTTAAGGAGATGAAAGTAGAATTATTCTCTATAAGCCCATAAGTCTTATTAACTGGAATAAATATCCACTGATTGAAAATCCAATGAATACACTAAAAGATTTTAAATGAATCTCTACCATTGATCCCTTTTTTTCATCTTGTTCCGAATTTCTCAGAAGAATTCCATCAAACAAATGGTAGTATTTAATTCACCACTCTCTACATGGCCAGTACTGCTGAACAGTATTTTATTCCCTGTGCTTCTTCTGTAAATAATTTGTGTTGGGTTTGGCTCGTCCTGAAAGACCCATATAGATGATGTTTGGTTTGTTTTTCTCATAACATATGCATGTAAGTTTTGATTTGCGTAGAAATCAAAATATACTTTTATTTAACTAAAACAATTTTATTGGCAGAATAAGAAAGTTGTAACAGGTTGGATCCACAAAGGCGTTAACAATATTATCTATCTGTTCATTTTCTAAACTAAATGAAAATAATATAATACCATGATTCACCACTTGTGTATATGTTATAAACATCTTTTGGTGCACTTTGAATGGTAAAAAATTCCTTGCCTAAATAAACACGAGTCATTTTTGTCATTTTTAAGGTTTTGCGGGATCCAATGCTGAGAAGTATACAACCTCAGTTTTCCAATATCACATGAAAATCTTGATTTCTATTATCATACGCCATCGACGTTCTCTGGTACGACAACAGATTTTAGACGACCCTCACAAAACTCGTTCTAAAGAAAGGGTCAGAAAGAACTGAGCTGAACTATGCTGAAATACAATGCTGTAGGATGACGTTTTGTTGACGTATTAAAACAGAATTTATTGTTACATTGGAATAATCGCACAAATATGTTGACGAGTGCATTTCCGAGATGAATTTTTCAATTCGCCGTTAGCTACACAGATCACGCACAAACTACAAAATTGGATGATGAAGATTATCCTCAATAATGCCTATTTTCCAATGAATACGTTAGATGGCATTTGAAAATACATGTCCAAGACCAGGAATATAAATAAAATATTTTATAAAAAAAAGGCTACGTTATAACGCCTTTTATGTAAAGCTGCACCACAGATCGTTATTGTTGTAGATCATAGGATATTATTCACAGTTGTCAAAATTAATTCAGAATATAAGGCCCTATGAAAGGATATTAAGTTAGACTTAGATATTAAGTCGTCTTTCATTAAAATAAATATTTTATTGACAGACCACATTCTGTAAAAACAAATTTCCAATTGCAATTCGATGCCAAATACCATAAAACATTTCGCTAAAATGCCTACGAAAATGGAAAATCAATATAGCGCACTTGAATCTTCGATTCTTGATGGACCAACAACTATTAATATATTTGGATATTAAGATATTTAGTAAAGTATCACTAGTTGTCAATAATGTCAATACATATACAATATCTGCAGTAATCTTGTTAATATTTAATTCTGGTTGTCATTAGCCTAGAGTGTAAAATTTAATATGCAAGCATCATCCCAGTCAAATCACTAACCAAGTTCAAGGCAATATTTTGTCGTTAACCTTAAGTTACTCTACCTCTCACAAACTACAGTGAAATTTAAATTGTATTTGTCTAAAAGAAGATTTAAAATACTGGGTTACTGAACACGCCCGCCAAAAACGGATTTGTAGTTGGAGAAATGATAGTATAATTTCACTCAACTTCTTTCTGTTCAATTGTTGTGGCTGTTTTTCAGAAGGACTGCAAAATATCCGAGAACTTTCAATTGACGAAAACCGTTTTCCACGATGGAATTTTTTAAGCTGCGAAAAGGGTCAGAAATTAGCAGCAATTAATATTAATGGATTTATGCTGCTTTGAACTAATTTTTTAAATTAATTTAAAAGTTAACAATACTAATATGAGTTTTTACCAGTAATTTACGAACAAAAGCTTCTTTATTTTAAATCATTGGTGCAAGCACTTTCTTAAGTACTTTCTGAATTTGAAATCACCTTACGCTTTCACATTTCTCCTTAACATGTTATTTTATTCCGGATCAGAGTAACAAATCTATACAGAATCTCATCCACATGTAATAGAACAACGCACAAAATCTGTTCAATCCACATTAAAGTAGCGTTCGAATGTTGTTTTATTCCATTATTAGATAACGTAAAACTCGTTGTAAGATTTTCGTAAGATCAAATTTCTAAAATAAATTTAATTTAGCCATGAAATTTTAGTTAAACTCTTACGACACATAAAAATGGTGTTGTAGTTTTAGTTCTTTTGTCGACGAGCAGATGGTGAAAACAACCCAGTTGAAAAGATAGCAACAAGTAAAAACCATTGTAGTATTTTTATTATGTAACAAATATATTAAGAAAAAATATTATTTGAGTGATATATGGCGTTTGTGTGAAGGCATTCGTTTCAAAAAGCCAGAATTATGATTTGTATTATTATATAGTACTGCCACCTAATCTCAATAAATAATCTCATTTTGAGATGATTGAAAATATTTTTCAATTATTCGAATGGACGAGGGTTTTAAAGATCATTTAAAAAATTATTTCAGCAACTTCGCGAATACAAGAGGAAATTTGAAATGACGAATTATATGTGATTCAAAAGCCTTATTATATTCAAATAGTATAGTTAATTTTTACACTTGTCCAGAATTTTGAAACCTTGCACCCGTTAAACCATGCTGCATCAGAACAGATAAGAAATATTACCAATCAAAAGGCGCTATGGTGAGTACACTAGGTACAGTAGACTTCCTCCTTCCACACAACACGCGGCAGAGCGTTGTCATTCGATAGTCATACTTTTTAGTCTGTCACTCGTTATTGCTGGTATTTTGTACAAAAATACATCTTTTATTTTATTTATTTAACATCGATAGACCTCTCCAGTGACTACCAATGACAGTGAATTTCATTCAGTTTTAATACACAATACCTTGCTAATCCACTACATGCATAGCAAGACTTCATAGCCATGAATATGACGCCTCGGTGTCGACATAGATGGCTTTCCTGGACTAACTAGCTTTTGCATCTAAGATTATCGCAGTAGATTCACTTTTCGTCGCCAGTCAAAATAAGCCACAGAAATATCTTCTTTCTTAACTAGCAAGTAATGAAATCCGCGATGTGAAGCGGCTCGAAATCTAATTTGTAGTCAATGCTTATAGCAGTATTTTTTTATATCTTTCCCATCGCGTGTAAACGTAAAGTTTGGGCTGGCTTTACGTCCAATGAGAATTGCAATTCATTGTCTTCGATCGTTCATTGGACTTGGCATCAACATTATCACTTTTATATCTCTGACACCATTGTGTATACGTTTTGATTAGCTTTGGTAGCAGGTTTCTTAAAACTTAACAACAAAATCAATAAGTGTCCAAAATGTAATTTTAATTAATACTAAAGAGAAAACTGTGGTTTTATGCAGTGAAATGTCAAACCATGGATTTTAACAGTTAGGTTAGTTTGTTTAACAATTTTTTACATTGATAGTCTTCATCTCTGATCAAAATCTATGCAAGCATTGAATAACAATGAATTATTGTAAAGAATCTATTATTTTAAAAATGTCATTTATTAAAATAATTTATCAAAAATAAACTAAAATTAAAAATTGTTAACTACTTTATCTTTCAATAAATTAGACCGCTTATATTTCTGATAATTTGTACATAAATATGTTCTATATAATAACTTATTACTTGGAACTAATTATAGATTTCTATTACTTCAGGCCATTAAGGAAGTCGCGCCAAGCTTTATCATTCGAAGTTATTTTTATCGGTTATCTTACAAATAATTTATGGTCTTAGTTTCAATGCAAGTATCGATTGTATTATTTGTAAGAAAAATAATTTATTTTATAGAAATGAAGGATTTATAGCCAGTTTGTTAGTAAAATAACGTTTTCTTGGAAATAAATCATAAACTGACAAATATAATGTTAAATTTAAACTTGTTTTGATGGTTTATTTCGATTTCATAATTGCTTTCACAATTTTACATAGCGATAAGTAATAACATAAAATGTTTAGCTATGTATTTATTATTTATGATAAAATCTGATATTTCCATTTTATAGGTAATTTTTGTATATAAGGAAACACAAATTTACTCCAAATGTGTCTTATTACAGAAAAAAATTGGACACTTGGTCCAGGGTTCATTCTTATTCTTCTAAGTGTTCTATTAGCCTCAGTTATCTCACTTAACTTTACTTACCTATAGTCCAACCTAACATGCAATTTATCTATGGTTTTTGGTATGGTAACCGAATATGTACAGTATTTGACCGTCCTGCATATGATTGATCTTCAAGTTCATTATCAACACCTTGCAATATACTTCTAACCAAATTTCACTGTAGTAGTATTGTGGTCTCGGAGTATGGTCGGATCCTATTTTAACAAACATTTATCGTTTTAATCATTTATCGTATTATTATTATTATTTTTGAAGCCGTGATTTCAAAATTCATATGAAACTATCACTTTCACATTGCATGCCTACCTATCATATGTGAGTTTTGGAAATTTAAATCTGTACCTGTTTAGTTATGTTATATCCAAGATTTTTATGATGTGAGTACCATTGTTATAATTTTTCAATGTTCTACGACGTTCATCATCGTAGTATGACTCACTTATCATAGGTGATGTTTAACACTAAAATTTAAGTTCAACCAGTTGAAATAACGAAACGTCAAATGCATCAGAAATAATTAAAAAACAGGGTTCATTCTATATTTGATTCACTGTTCTTAAAAGTTATAATATAAAATTCAATACACTCACTTGGAAAACATATGTTTATATGTTTGTTAATGGAATTCAATTAATATACCAAATGAGAAACTGTACATCAAGAAGCTAAAGTATATAATAATAAAGAATATGTAATAAATATATAATAAAAAAGAAAAATTATTCCAGAACATCAATTTGGGTTTCGCAATAAGCATGGGATTATAGAACAAGTGCACAGACTTGTAAACAAAATAAACACTGACCTAAATGCCAAAATATATTGTTCGGCTGCTTTTCTAGATATATCTGAGGATTTTGACAAAGTATGGCATACGGGCTTGCAGGTTAAACTAAAGAAACTTCTCCCTCATCCGGATTATTAGTTACTAAAATCGTATCTCACTGACATTTTATTGTAAATCAAGGCAATGAACATACCGAATTAAATACAATATATTCAGGAGTTCCGCAAGGTAGTGTACTAGGTCCAGTACTGTATCTTCTGTATACGGCCGATTTACCCACCACAAAAATAACTACTGTGGCAACATCAATATGGTCACAGCATCAATATACCTACAAACCCACCTGGATCAAATACAATTATGGTTGAAGACATGGCGCATTAAAGTCAATGAAATAAAATCCACGCATGTACGTTTACTCTGCGTAGAAGAACATGTCCACCAGTGAATATCAATCATCGTCAACTCCCCCAAGCAGAGCAAGTTAAATATCTTGGTTTGTACTTAGGTCGACGCCTAACCTGGAAGAAGCACATACTCTATAAACGAAAACAACTTCGTCTGAAATTATATCAAATGTATTGGCTCATCGGGCGCAAATCCAAGTTATCATTATATACAAAGGAGTTGCTGTATGAGTCTATACTCAAACCTATTTGGTCATATGGAATCCAACTATGGGGTACCGTTAGTTAGTCTAATATATCCATCATTCAACGGTTCCAAAATAAAGTGTTGCGTGCCATTGTTAATGATCCGTATTATATTTCAAATAAAGTGATACAATGCGATATTCCTCTAAAACCTATAACGAGTGTAATTCAACGTGTTTGTATGAAGTACTTCGAAAGAGTGTCGGTGCATCCCAATGTACTCGCTAATCGTCTAAATATGCGACGTGATAGTGAAGTGCGTAGACTAAAACGTTTAACACCACCTGATCTGATTACTGGACATATATAAACTTTAGAATAAGCTTTAGAATAAGACTAATTAATTAAGATAATATTTTATACAGAAGATCGCTTAATAAAGTGATTTTCTGCATACCATGTAAATATAATATAGACATAAGAAATACTTATTGTCTATAGGGCAGATTGTGGAATCACAAAGAGTAAAAAAAATATATATCACGATAGCTACATTTGCTAATGCCACTGGGATACTTGCTGTCGAAGGTAATAGCGAATAAGCCACCCGAAAGTATACACGCCAGTGACAATATAAATAATTGGACGCAAACCTGAAATATTAGAACTAACGAAAGTAAATCTGTGCATATGCAATTTACATAAAATCAGATTGCACAAGCAGCAATAATAATAAATAAAATCATTCCGTCAAGCAACAACGCTATCTAGGAATAAATATTGAGGCAAAACTTCGCTGCAAAGAAAATGCAAAAAAAGGAAAGATCTGGAATTAAAATGTTAAAAAATGTATTAGTTAATTCGAAGAAAATCACAATTATTAGTGTATAATAAATAATTATTCAAGCATGCATTGAAACCTATACGGACATAACGGAATTCAATTATGGGGATATTCCGCGAAAAGTTATATAAATACAGTACAAGTTTTCCTGAAATTCTAAGAAGTATTGTAAATACACCCAGATACTACAAGACTGAATACTTATACCGAGACCTTCAGATACCGACTGTTGCTCAAGAAATCAAGAGAATTGCAAGGAGTCATGAGAATAGCGTCTGCATTCTCATGTTAATATCGAAGTAATACAACTGTTAAATAGCACCAGAACAGGAGACAGACTCGAAAGAATCAAACCACTTGATCTTGTGTAGTTTAATGAGGTAATATGATAATGTATTTAAACAATAACTTCAGAGTTAAAATATAAACATTATTATACCAGAGACTATATACCTAGATCTATGTTATTATAATGACAAATTGTAGGTTAGTCGGTAAAAACCAATAACAAGAGAATACTTTTGTTCATTTATTGGATAGTTTATTAATCTATGATGAATGATAAAATCCTTTTCAGATATCGTACTGAAGTTCATCTGCTACGGTCCGTTTTCTGTCTTCTGTCTAAACCATACAAAAAAAATGGCAGAAATATTTTTCCTATGTTATTAACTCATATCTCTAATATTACATTTCTTTCGCCGTCAGCTATTCATTATACAAATGTTATCACAATCAACTTAACTATCTTACATCTTTTTATAGGGACGATATAAAATTCAATAAAAATATATAACGAAATTATGATGATATATTTGATACCAGAAACGTAGCACTGCGTCATCAGTAATGAATCTTTAATTTAACCAAGCCAAATTCACCGCTGCGCACCCACCGAACTAATGAACCATATGATACCGCACGTCACCCAACTATTGTAATCATTCCCCTAGTGGTCAAAATAATGCCTACTTCACCACCATCTATATAAACCCTCGATCAGTTTCTCACCCTCCTATCGATGCAAGCGTATCAATGCAACAAACTCATTATAACTCGATAACGCGGTCTCAATCCGCCTCCCCATCAACTGGTTAATACTTCCCACCCGTTACTAAGCAACTACATTATGCAAGGATTAAATAAATCCCCACGTATGGTGTAGAATTTCAGTTTAGAAAGGGTCGGACCGGTTAGTTTGATCCTGAAATTTTGCTTTTTAGTTTCCACCGCAGATAATCTGCATATTTTACACTGCAATTAAAATGCATCAATCAAACTTTAGTTTACTTGTTCGGTCACCAAATCAAATGCAACTAATTTGGTTATTCTTTAACTATAAATATAGTATAAATAATTGACAGTTTAAATTAACTATTTTCCACATTTTTAGGTTTAAAAAATGTCCATTTATAATTTGATTTTTAACCTAACGTGTCCATTTCAGTTAGCTGATGCTTCCAAAACGACAGCGTCCTGTCTGGTATTCTGTAACATTTGACCTAGAAAAAGTATTATGATTTAACAGCAATATTTTTTAGCATTAAATCAAATTTACACATTCTATTAATATTCTATAATTATTGTTTATATTGAGAGGTATTTTGAATGAAACGAAGTAAACATATTGCTTGTCTCTGATGAGTCGACTTATGTTCAGTATATAATTATTTGAACAGTGGTGAGTTTTTCTTCCACCAGATTACTTACTACAAGTGATAGAAAATTAGCCTGTTTTATTGATGGAGAACAAATTATGCTATTAGATTGATTAGTAGGTATTAGGTATCTAACTAGCTTCATAATCAGATCAGGTGGTGT
This sequence comes from Rhynchophorus ferrugineus, assembly GCF_030347505.1. Lineage (NCBI taxonomy): Eukaryota > Metazoa > Arthropoda > Insecta > Coleoptera > Curculionidae > Rhynchophorus > Rhynchophorus ferrugineus. Next base: position 54,313,525 of record NW_027472580.1, read on the forward strand.
TAAACGTTTTAGTCTCCGCACTTCACTATCACGTCGCATATTTAGCTGATTAGCGAATACATTGGGATGCACTGACACTCTCTCGAAGTACTTCACACAAACACGCTGAAGTACACTCGTTATAGGTTCTAGAGGAATATCGCGTTCTATCACTTTATTTGAAATATAGTGCGGAGCATCAACAATGGCACACAACACCTTACTTTGGGACCGTTGAATGATGGATATATTAGATTTGCTAGCGGTACCCCATAGTTGGGTTCCATATGTCCAAATGGGCTTGAGTATAGACTCATACAGCAATACCTTGTTATCTAATGATAACTTGGATTTGCGCCCGATGAGCCAATATATTTGATATAATTTTAGTCCCAGTTGTTTCCGTTTAGAGATTATGTGCTTCTTCCAGGCGTCGATCTAAGTGCATACCAAGATATTTAACATGCTCTGCTTGGGGGAGTTGACGATGATTGATATTCACCGGTGGACATGTTCTTCTACGCAGGGTAAACGTTATATGCGTGGATTTTGTTTCATTGGCTTTAATGCGCCATGTCTTCAACCATAATTGTATTTGCTCCAGGTGGGTTTGTAGGTTTATTGATGCTGTGACTGGATCTTCATAGGATGCTAAGATTGCTGTATCGTCTGCATATGTTACCACAGTAGTTATTTTTGTGGTGGGCAGATCAGCCGTATACAGAAGATACAGTACTGGACCCAGTACACTACCTTGCGGAACTCCTGAATACATGGGATTTAATTCGGTATGTTCATCGCCTTGATTTACAATAAAATGTCTATCAGTGAGATACGATTTTAGTAACTGATAGTCCGGATGAGGGAGAAGTTTCTTTAGTTTAACCTGCAAGCCCGTATGCCATTCTTTGTCGAAAGCGTGAGATATGTTTAGAAAAGCAACCGAACAATATTTTTTGGCATCTAGGTCAGCGTTTATTTTGTTTACAAGTCTATGCACTTGTTCTATGTCCCATGCTTATAGCGAAAGCCAAGCTGATGTTCTGAAATAATTTTTCTTTTTTCTATTATATAGTTGAGCTTTTTTATGTATAATTTCTGGAAAACTTTCGAGATTATCGGTAATAAACTTATAGGTCGGTAGGAGGTCACATCTTCTGGTATTTTTCCTGGTTTAAGAATCATTAATATTTTAGCTACTATCCAGATACTAGGGAAGTAATGTATTCGTAGCATAGCATTAAATATAAATGTTATTGGTAGTGGTTTGAGAACAACTTTTTCAGGGCTTGGTTGTATATTCTCTTCAATTTCTACCGACAGGTTGCTAAAGCTGTTTTTTGTCTATCAGTTTCTGTAACCAATAGTCACTGATTCTTGTTTGTTTCCTTGCGATTTCTTCTTCTGGACTTCTCAATCGCTTTTTGTTAATGACTGTAGTCCATTGTGATGGTGGAGTTTGCGTTATTGCTGATTGTTCTAATCTTATATCAAAGTATGCAGGTGATTTGGTTGAGTCGCTGTGGATAGCCATTTTTAGATTTTTAATATTTTATTTTATTTACTTTCAGAGGATAAAAAAATAAAATAAATACATTGTTGGTTTCATGCACTTTTTGCACTAGGTTTTGACCAAAAATACTATAAATAAATTTCAAAAGGACTGTTGTAAAATAAGGGTAAATAATTTTAAAAGACTAATAAAAATGAGATGCAGTCTTTTTGTCTGGTGTCCTCACTTTAGGTCTCCTAAGTAGCTTATGAAACCAATATAATTAAAGAGGAGAAATATAATTTATTTTATTTTTATAATTCATAACAAAAACAAAAATATTATTCCACTTGTAATCCTATGTTATACGTTAAACTTTAATATTGTGTTGTCCTATGAGTAATATTTAATAAAATAAGTACATAAACATATAGCTCTCAACGAAAAACTAGAAATTATTTTACTGCATTTATATGACAATCAATCATAAGATCATAATCATTTTTCATTTGCATGAACAAATTTCATTTGGATATGTCATATCTCAATAGCCAATTTTAACAATGTCAAAATTAAATAATTGGGCATCTTGAAATGAAATGAAATATGTTATGTGAATCTCTTCGTACAAGCAACAAGAAAGTAGTCGTACAAGCCTTGTCGAGGAAGCGCGTGAATGATATCAAAAAATTGTATCAACTTTAGAAATGGTGACGAAGATGCGGAACCTGGTTTTAGAAGAACGCGAATTAACCGAAAGAGGTTAATAGCAAATAGCTCGTTCTTAAAATGCATCTATTTTCTACTTCATTTGACAACAGATCATAAAAATACACGAATATTGTGCATTGATTCCTCTAAATGTATTCCAAATAAGTTCGTATATAAAAATAGATAATGGAATACTTTTTGAAAGCAAAATGAATTTTATTGTTGTATTGCAAACTGACAAAATAGTAAGCTCAGATAATTGGATGAAATAAATCACAAACTAAAAACCTTTTACAGAGAAAAAAATCACTTTCTATAATGATAACTCACAAAACTTTCACAGCTCAAAACATAATCACTAAAATCGGAGTAAAACTATCAAATGTTTGACAATCGGGCTTAATAGCAGGATTTTGTTTCCTCTGATTTCTGTTTCAAAAATATTTAATAATACAGTAATGAAATTCAATTGCAGGACTGTTGAAACAAATATATAATAGTTGAAGTGTAGTAAACTGAAAAATCTAGTCATTATTCCAACTATAAATCCTTTTCATCATTTTGAATCTCCAAACTTGTTGAATATCGTAAATATTTGTTAGAATATCTATATTAATTTATTATTACATTTTTAAATTGGAGGACAGTTAATCCAGTTTTACAAATCGGCAGTTCAAAATAAGTAAAATCAAGTGTAAATTGAAGATATATTTGTAAAACACCCAAAATTCACAAGAAATAAAAAAAATTAAGTTAAAACTAGAAGAATAGAAAGCGTATGACGAATTAAATTGCTCTGGACGATAATCTAAAAGCTATATTGAACAGTAATATCATAAAGTGCACAATAACAAACCTTTATTATAATTATAATTTTACTTTTTTAGATTAAGCTATTCAATTAAAACTTACACTTTAATTGTTATATTAATGTGAATATTAATAACACTGCTTTGGTCATTCTATTGTAATGTTAATTTAAGCATGTTATAACATCTATATTAAAACCTTAAGAACGAAAGATGCACTTAGAAAATGAACTATTGTTTCTATTAAATAATGATAATTTTAGTTTCATGTTTAGCTTTTATAAAACTTATATAAATACGCCCTACTGTGGTAATGTTCTTTTTTATTATTCTATGCCGATAAATTTTAAATGAAATCAAGTTGACAAATCCTACCTCCCTTTAAAATCATTTTAAATTTTGAACATTTCTTGTTAAATTATTAACATTAAAATGAAGTTTAACATTAATACTAATTCAAATTTATCTTGCCCTGGCTTACTTTCCGTTAATTAACAAACTAATAACATTAACTTTTATCATTTGGAATGGGAAATGCATTTATTAATAAAAGACCAGGAATAATTTCCTGTAAAGTACTTCAAATTCTTAATAAAGTTTATCGACACTGCAATGCTTTCAGGTCGCAATATTTACCAATTGTATTTAAATCTAGAGAATATAATGATATATTTTAACATATTCGCTGCACACTTGGGGATCTGACATGACTCAACAAATGAACAGAAATTAAAAAGTCATATGTAAATAGTTGTTGTTTAATTCAGTGGTATAATGAGGCACAAAGATATAAATAACGAATAAAAGATCACCTTCATTATGTATGCATCATACTATAAAAATTAGAAAAATTATTAATGATATATTCCCAAGGAAAAGAAAATCATATTAGGCTTTTTGGAATTAAAGTGATAGTTTTTAATACATCTCATCAGTTCTATAGTGCTTTTAAACTGTGTCGTACAAAAGCAAGTATTTTAAATAGTTGATGTAGCATATTAATATCATAGCAAACTTTAATAATAATTAAATGGTAACTGCGAGCTATTGTTCCTACTATGCGCCCCAGAATCTCTTTGTTACATGACAGTAACGTTTAAGGATTAGCTGCTATTGACAGCCCTTATTTACTGTATTCAAAGGGATTAGAAAACGTTTTAAGGGTCGCGTGCTGATATTACTCGTTCTATATTCCTTAGGGCTTCGTGAGTAGTTTTTGCATAGCCGTTACGTTATAATTATTTAAGAAATAACATTTTTATTTTATGTTTAATTAACTTTGTTCGTCAGTACAATGGGGAAGAATTACAGTCCTACAGATCCTCGATAATAATAATAACAAATTTTAAAAATTGTGTTATATTTACCACATTTCAGTATTCACTTGAGAGATTCCCAATTCCACAACCAATATTTCCGAGATTGAGTTAAGATTAAAGATATTGATTTATCAGTGTATAATAAAATCTATTTGGTTAAAAAATATAAAGTTGTTCTACAAAGTATTTAGTCTTGTAATAAGTCATCAAACTGACTAGTAATCCACCATGATGCCAATACAAAATTCCTCGAATAATCACAAATACTGAACGATAAAGTAGAAAAAACGTAAATGAAAGGAGGATCTGCTAGACAACGCTCAGATCAATCAAAAGATCCAATGTTAACTTTAGCTTATATTAGTTAAATTTTATTTTATTTTTATTTTAGCAATTACATACGGATATATACACACTGCACTCGTCTGGATTCTAAATTATTCCTAATACAAATCACAAGTAACAAAAAATTAGTTTGTAATTAAGATTTTCTTAAACATATCTAATAAAATATATTAAAACATATTATTTACTTTTAATACGAGTGGGAAAATATTAAAAATTACAGTATAATAAATGAATCAATAAGGGCCTGAAAGCTATATGACTCTTAAAATGTAGTCCAAAAATAACCCTTTTAATGAAGGAAAAGTAATAAAATAGTAAAACAGAAAATAATATATCAAGAATCTAGTCTAGACGTATTTGAAAATTACAATTGCTATTTAAAAAATCATTTTTAACATAGATATTCCAATATCTAATTAATATTAATAACCATAGATTATGTACTTTTTTCAATGTCAACAGGATTTTCTATAGAAATTGAACTTCTGAATTATATTCATATAATAATTTAAATTTCTACGCTCGAGTGTTCTGATGCATTATAAGTCCCCGATATGATTTAACTGTACTATGTTTCGTCCTAAAGATATCTGTCGTTATTAAAAGCCATGTAAAGAAAATGAAAAAGGTTTCCTTTCTATAATGCTACATAATTCTCTACAATAAACTGCTTTTAGTGCCGTAGAACAATTTCATCCAATATCGCCACCGTTTAGGATTTTGGTTTATTCAAATAATTGTATTTCTAACACAATTTTATAGAGTGGTAGAATTTACTTTAAGTGTTGAATTTGAAGGACTTGAAGCTTGTGGATCCCAAAGTGTCTCAAATAAATTTAAGAAATCATTACGGACACACTATTAATGGAACCAGCGTAAGATGCATGAAGGCGTTTAATATTTTGCAATTTTTAGGTTAACACAATGTTACACGGTTTGGTTATCTTGAGACTACTTCCTAGTTCAGCATTATCCAAGATTTGAGTAAAGCTACTCCACTCATGAGATTGGAGTCTTTCCGCATATTTTGATGTGAATCTCTTAATTTTCTCTGTGACAGTTGAAATCCGAATGACTCGGTGTAAGTAATTGTTCCTATAACATGTGGATACATCCACAATACTTCTCAGGATTTGTTCTGAAATACTTTACTGATAATATTGATGTTACTTCCCGGAGAACTGAATTACATAACTGAATTCCACATGTCCATATAGATTTTATCATTTATTTGTATCAATCCATTTTTTCATTTCTTTCATTGCTGACTGAGCTACTTCTTGTTTAGCTCTAAACATACTGACTGAAATGTAGGAGTTCAATGTGTTGCTTCGGCAACATTTTATGGATTTTGTAGATGATTCCCTTATTAACAAACTTTTTTCTTGGAAGGTCCCTCTTCCAATAATGTCTGTCTGTATTTATTTGGTCATTTGTTGTATATTTGTTCACAAAATCAATCTAAGGTGTAGATTTTTTCCTATTTATGATCGGTTTTAACCTTTTTAACAGGAATTTTTCAAATACTTTGTATATTACTGGTAACAATGAAATTAGTCAGTAAGATTTTACTTAATTTGGTGGTTTTCGAGGTTTCGGAATAATCAGAACTTCAACCATTTTGTAAACATCCCGGGCATTAATTGGAACTCGTTATCGCCCGATAGTCGAAATTTAACCACAATTTATTCAATTAATTATGTTTCTCCAATAACAGAGTAAAGGAAAACATTTAAAAATGATATGTTACTAAAACTTGTTTTCACAATATTTTTAATACATATTCAAAAATGTATTTGATATATGAAATTAAATAAAGTAATACATATCTGTAATAATTTTTTTATAAAATTGTTAGATACGCTTAGTACAATTTTAATTATAAATTAATTTATTACTACATTTAATTTGTACTTGGATTAACGAGTGCTGGAAAATACATCAATATGTATTTCTCAATTATACTATTATAATAACTAATAGCTATAGCTTACACTAAAGGTAGAGATTTTATATTAGTTCAGTTTGATTCGCTACAATTTCCTGACATCGTCCGCGCTGTTCCAGCAGTTGTATTGCTTCCACGTTAACTCGCAAATCCATTTGATTTCCAGATCATCGTGCAGTTCTTCGTTGGTTACGTAGCGATAAGCATTGGTAATCAATCGAAGAACCTTTTTTGACAGTGTTGGATGACTAGTTCATTTGAATTTTTAGTGCAACCCCATAGTTGCATCCCATAGGTCCAAATTGGCTTTATAAATGTCTTATAAATCAACCTCTTTGATTTTAGATCAAGTTGAGAGTATTTTCCGACTAACCAGTATAGTTGTTTTATTTTGATTCTAATGTGTTTTGCTTTTTGTCTAATATGATGTTTCCAATTTAATCTACCGTCAAGATGGATTCCGAGGCATTTAGCTGATTCTGCTTGAAGAATCGGGTATCAATTGAGTTATATAATTATGTTTTTATTATTGCGCCGCAATGCATAATTAACATGGGCAGATTTGGAGCTATTAAGTTGAATTTTTCAATCTTACGTCCATTTATATATTTTGTTGACTGCCACTTGTACTTTTTCTAGTGCCCTATGAGGCTGCATCTATGAGGCTGCATCTAGGCAGAGATGTCGTTTGCCATAACAATTGTGTCGTCAGCAATGATTTACATACATTTTTAAACAAAATTGCATCATTTGTAGTTTATTTATATATATATCACCCTTGCAGGTAGCTCATCCTTATTTGTCTTCTATGGTTTTCGTTCATTTACTGCTTTCAACTTTGGCTTATGTCCTACGCGGAAACTAACAACTCATCAACAAATGAGGAAAGAAAATTTTATAAAGCTATTTTATAATTGTTTATATGCTAATTGTTAATTTGTAACATTAATTTTAATTCTTGATGCACAAATTAATATGTTTATTAGCTCTAATATTTGATTAGTGCTTTGTTAAGAAATATATTTACTAAAGAAACCTGAAATGAATCTGAAGTTAATACCACCAAAATTTACAGAAAATTCTTAAGGACCTTTAGGATTCCTTCTAGTATAATGGCATACTTTGTCTTCAGAACTATATCAATTACTATCAGTCCTTAAGCAAGAACAATTTTTTTAGCTATTGTCTGTTCCCAGACATCAAAATAAATCAATAGCGGATTTCGATTTTCTAAATATTTTGTAAATAAAGAGTTTTATAAGGAGTTTAAAGTTTTTTAATCTATGTTGGGATGAAATTTTCGCATATGTGGAAATTTTCTTCCACAGCTGTATACACCTTCCGAAGCATATACATTAATTTATTTTGTCTACAAAAAAAATTAAATATAATTTTACGTGATCATAATATACATTCTTTATATGTATCGTATTTTTTTATACAAGCTTACCATAACTCTTTAATAATTCCAACAATACTGGAATAACCGAATATAACATAAAATCTTAAATTACACTTTTTAAAATTAAACAACTTCGTTTAGTAATATTTTAGTACACTCACTTTTCGTTTTATTGTTGATTAAAATACAAAATTTAGGAATTTATCTTCAGATTTCAGATTTCGATTTTAAAAATTAAGAAATAACAGAAACAATTAATAATCTACCGTTTAAAAGTTGAAGCTGGCAGCGCGTCGGACAGCTTCAACTGTCAGCCAAAAATAATTGTTTATATATTTTGTGTCACGGATCTGATAGCTACTCCAGGTTGCTTGATTTGGCGTACTTCATTTTATTGGAGTGTTTTCATTTCTAACGCACATTACACAAATATTTTAAGCCTAAAAATTCTTCCTCGAAATCTAGTATCAAATTTCAAGCCTCCAGATACCCTTTCCTCAAAAGGGAGGCAAAGAGGATTGCTCTTCGTACATTTCTGAAATGAATTTTCTGGAATACCAGTTAAATCTGAAACTTGCTAATCTCCGTTATTGTTTATAACTGTGGAGCTGCGTGAGGTACTCTCTTTATCGCTTCAGATGCACAATCTGCTGATGGTTTGGTAAAATGTTCCATATTCACATTTCGATGCAGCAACTTTCTAATCGTCGACCAAATTTAATTTAATTTGCGGTACTTCTAGAAATCCATTTGTTTTTCTGGTTTTCGTTCATCTAATATCTGTAGGTATTCCTCGGAAACCCACTGCTGAAAATCCAGAAAGCCATCAACATGAATCTAATTTTGCTATTACGTTGAATGAATAAAAAAATTGAAAAACACCACCAACTTTTTCGTAGACCCATTATGTTTATTATTTTTGCGTAGTTACTTATTGTTTCTAAATCAGTTAAATATTCATATATGTATATTATATTTGTTAACAGATTCAGCAGCAGGAGAGAAATATAAAAACAGGACGCAATTACTTGCCGATATTTTATCGATATGCCCAATATATAATATATCCCGAAAAAAATCCGTCATCGTGAAAGATATTTTGGAGCCTCGGGATCGGTGAATATATATCATTTCTTTTTTTTCTTTTCGCACAGGTAATTTTTCGATATATTAAAATATTCCGTCTGTTAGACGTGACTCTGACGTGGCGGGATTCGGATTTCCACATTTTCCCTACCTACATCAAAAGGGAAAATCTTCTGCCACTATGGCAGCGAAATTACGGTAACGAGCCTGAAAACGCTTTGATCGTCTCACCCTCGCGAAGAGAACCACCACGTATACGGAATTCCCTTCTTTCATTAATCGCGTTAAACGACAAATAGTTACCCCAGGGATGAGTCACCAGTCACAATAGGGATCGTAGGACATATCCTAGTTACTCTTGGCATTTTAAATTTAATTCCTTAATGTGAGTTGGCAAGGAGTCGGATGTCTGATCGACCACTCTAAAAGTCGATATCGGAAAATTGCGTGCGTGGTAGCGCTCACGAGTGATTTCCTATAGTCGGGATAAATGTAATTTGATATGAAACTGCTCCAGAAAGCACAAGTACACTTATTCCAATTTCATTACATTCTACGTCAGCTGATAAGTACCATTCTCAAAATCTTATGATGCTCTACAGCGTTTATTACATATTTTTAGTCATTTTCTTATATTACAAGACTATTTCAAGAACGTCTGGTTTAGGTATTTGGATCTAAATATTAAATTATGATAAAATTAACAACCCTAAATTTGTAAATTGTTTAACGCTTTCTTGTACTATTGCAATACTATTTAGTTTAATGCTTTTAATTTTTTAATAAACACACTATTACTTTCAACCAACCACCCCATAAGATATTAGAAATTATGGATATTAATATCAACTTAGGAGTGATGATTACCATGATACCTTTATCATCAGAAATGCAATAAGGAAATGAAAATACGATAACGCTGTGCTATGTTTGTGTCAATATATGCATAGCAATCATTTTTATAGAGGTATTCCGAAATTTATTAGTTTATATAAAAATAATATTAAGTATGAAATATGTATTACTGATACATAATCAATGCACCATGGTATTCAGATAATAGCACTATACAACTGGAACTACCCTCGAAACAATCATTGCCAGGCAGCGTACTTCCAAGAAAATCAACTTCGTAAAATGTAAAAATGTAAATCAATGTAAAAACATTCAAGTTTTTGAAAGTTGTACAGGTATACGACTACGACCAGTTTGTTAGAATCAATTTAACAGTAGTAGTTAAATGAAATAGTTGGAGTAACTGTAGTTCGCAAAAGTAATTAATCAACTAGCTGAAAAAAATTATACTAAAAACATTTCAATAATTTGGCAATATTAATGGCTTGAAAATTGTTCTAATAATATTTATTAGATACAAACGATTGCCCTGACATCTATCAGAAACAAACATCTTTAGTAGACGACGGAAAACCAAATCACTAAAAATGCTACGATCTGAAGAAAAAATACCGCGAAGTATCAATATTTCACCTCAGCATCGTAAACATCGAATTTTTCAGCCGATATTTTTCGGTATTTTTCAAAAAAATAAAAATTTCTTAAAATTTATATGAAAATATATATATTATAAAAAATATTATTACAAAATTTTTATAAAAAAATATTTAATTATTTTTTATAAGCCTTTAAAATAATTAGTACTTAATTTTAAAGGTTTAGTGTATTTGGCACCCAATTTTGGAGGATTAATATGTCTTGGAACTTAATTGTTAGGGTTTATAAGGGTTTATTATTAGGGTAGCTTATTGTAAGGGTTTATTAGAAATATTAATTTACACTGCTAAAAATTATCGATATTTTCTTTAAAATATTGAAAATCATATATCAATGCTTTTTAAAATATCGATATTTCGAAATATCGATATTATTCTCGGTTATACCTCCAACATGAACCAACCTACTAGAGAAATGTAATTGTCATATTAAGTTGAATATATGAGGATCATTCTAGGTGAAAATTAAGAGGCAAAAATGTGTATTAACTTGTTTAACAAAAATATACATTATTTTTTTAAAGAAGTCAATACTTACATATGTTTGGTGTCAATAGGCGTCATAGGGACATATGTTTATATTATGTATCACACTAGAAGCATTTTAATATTTACTTGAATTCAACATTAAATAAAAAAATCACATTTTTCAACGCCTGAATACACATTTACCAATTAGTTGCCGATTTAGAACAAAATATTTAGCTTATTAGATTGAGCAAAGAAATTTAATTATAATGAGAAGAGTTAGATTATTGTTATAGTGAGAAGAGATTGATTAGAAGTTTACTTACAAGTGATTTTGAAAATTCCATGCTGCGATATAACATTTTAATAAAACCTGCATTTTCTATACCCTCCGTGAAAACCAAGATCAAATTTTTCATTGGTGTATATCTAAAAGTATGTAAAATATATGTAGATTCTTCATGAGTAGAGAAACCGAGTTCTTTACAGGCAATGTTATCACCGAAGAACTCTCGTGGCGCTCGGAATTTAGTCCATAAAGAGATATTAAGCTATATCATTAGAACTGAGAACTTAAAGGTAAGAAATAAATGTAGCTATAAAAGTAATTTGTCATATCAGTCAATAGTTATTAAGCTTTGAAAATGAAAATTCTATAAGGTTATTCTCGTAATATTTTTCTCTTTTACTTACTCTAGAAAAGATGAATTCAGCGCAAGGTAATAAAAAAATATTATGTTTACAATTAGTGATTAAATCAACGTCACTGTCAAAATTTATATTAATGGTGAACTTCGACCTAACCACAAAATATACAGACTCAATCATATATTTCAATTTTTTTTGGACCTGACCCGTCAGTCGTTCTAAAAGTCGATGAAACTCTTAAAATAGACCTCGATTTCGTTTCGCAAGATATTTATGGAACTAAATTATATATTTATAATTGTACTATAAAAAATTCACCAATAAAACCATTTGAACCAATCATCAATCATTACTAAATTGAGCCACTTTTTTAAATGTAGGTTACGTACGAAAATACAGTGCTAATGAGTTCGTGGACAAAGCTCGGAAAAACTTTAGAAGGCCCCACTGTTACACGACTCCACATTTACGTCAAGAAGAATTTTATTAAAGCTTTGGTGAAAGCAACTAAGTAGCCAAACGAAGAGTTCCTGGTTTTGACAGAAATGTGGCAAAAAATCATCAATTAAAAGTGAACAAACATTATTGATCACTATTTAAATTTAACAGAATGAACAAGCTTTGGAAAAACTGGAGTGACTGCACTAATCTATTGTGCGCTTCCGAGAATTACCCGAAACTTTCCCTAAGACGGTCGACCCGTTATCACGTTTCCACCAGTGCCTACGTCAAAAAAAAAACAAAAAAGCGTTTGTAAGCGCCGAAAAGGCGCTTTTACAGACAAGGCAATGGCGTCATGTACGTCAGAGGCGACGTCGCCTCCTGAGCATAATCCCAATGTTCCAAATTCAAATGGACCATCTTTAGAAGACAGCCGAGAAGTGCTCATAATAGAATTAAGAAAACAGAACGAAGACCTGCGAAAGCAGATAGCTGACGTTAAAACGTTCGCAAAAGCCCAAACAGACGCCCTGAACAAACAGACGGAAAAGCTGGAAAAGAGCGAAAAGGCTTCCGAAGATCTCAAGGAAGAAATCAAAACTCTCACAGCTGCGATAACACAATTCATGAATTATCAAAAAGATGCCATGGAAGTAAAGATTCCCGCTGCCATAGAAACCCAGACACCAGCTAAACCGGCACAACAGTCAGACCAAACTGAAGACTCGGACGACGGTTTCACCTTGGTGGGAAAAAGGAAAAGAGGGCCCGTCACTCCACCTCAGGAAAGCCAGCTGCCGAAGGCCGGCAACAAGGGAAAACAGGCTCCCAAATCACAACCCAATCCGGCAGCCAAGCCGGCCAATCTAAATCTACCCAATCGAAAGCCAAGGCTAACGTACAGCCTTCGATCACAAAATTTGCCACCAGACCAGTGCAAAACAAGCCGACCACCAAGACGGCCCCACAGCCAGTACCGAAACAAGTTACCACAAGACCAACCCAGCCTGCGCAGGTAAGTAGCCAGGCCACTAAACAAGTCTTAACCTCCACAGCAAAAACAGTGCCAACCGTTTCGGCGACTGTTTCTCAAAGTCCCCCAAGGGAAAAAATTCCGCCTATAGTGCTCCGTGACAAGAAGAGTTTCACGGAGCTCATTAGAATTACTAAGGCACAATCAATAGACATTATAACCCGAAACAAAAAGGAGGGCATTTTCTTATTCGTCGCCACAAGCGACAATTACCGTAAACTCACTACCCTGCTCGAGGAAAGGAATTACCCTTACCATTCCTTCTGTCATCCGGAGGAGAGAGCATTCCGGGTAATAATAAAAAACATCCCAGAATCACTCTGCATTGACGAAGTACGTGAACTTCTCTTTGATCAAGGCTTCCATCCGAAATTTGTGCAAAGATGGAAATTAAAATCCGGGGTAGAACTACCAATTGTTCAGGTAGTTGTCCCTTGCGAAGAGCGACAGATCATATATATGACCAAACTCGGTGTCATCACAGTGAAGGTCGAGGTCCAGAGGGGAAACGGCCAGCCAGTGCAGTGCTTCAACTGCCAGCTTTTCGGGCACTCCAGCTCATATTGCCGAGCCCCCCCACGGTGCGTCAAATGTGCCGGGCATCACGACACTAAATCCTGTACCAAAATACCTCCAAAGTGCTGCAACTGCAGTGAAATTCATACCGCAAACTTCAGCGGTTGCAGCTGCCGTCCTGCTCCAAGAAAACCAAAAATTCCGACCGAAACCAGGCCTCCACAAGGTTCTGCATGGAGTAACCAAGGTGGCAGGAAGCTAGCCCAAAAATTAGCCAGCGCCACCCAGCCTGCTCCAACTCAAACTCCTGCTCCAACCAATACACCGGACCTTAACTCCACAATGCAGGCGTTTACTGACCCGCAGGCTTTCCTGCAAGTGATCGCCCTGGCTCACCAACTTGCTCATCTTTTTCCAAATGTCGCCGCCTAAGTGGCAACACTTACCTGTCTCTATAACTTCCAGCAGCCTTTTAACTCTTCGAAATGGCTGTTCCGAAATCTCTTATACTGATGACATGGAATGCAAATAGCTTACGCGGAAAGCAAGCGGAATTGAAAGACGTCATGACATTCTATGACGTAGACATCGTGCTCATCCAGGAAACTTTCCTGAAACCTTCGCATCGTCTCTCTTTCGAACACTTTTTTGTCTACAGAAACGATAGAACTCCGGGTCGAGGCGGTGGAACCGCCATTCTCGTCAGAAAAGGAGTCAAACACGAGCTCCTTCCATCGTTATCAGTAAACAACTTCGAAACAACCTACATTAAAATCGATATCCACGAACGTCCATTCGTGATTACATCCCTGTACAGGAAATCTTCTGCATTCAACTATGCCGAATACCGATCACCCGTCGAAGGAAAATTTCCGAAAATAATAGGTGGCGACTTCAACGCCCACCACCCCACCTGGAGGTATTCCAGAGCGAATCCCGCAGGTAACGCCATCGTAGCTCTAAGTGCAGATCTGGGCTACGGTCTTGCCTTGCCAGATGAACCCACCCATCACCCTAGTACAGTCTCTCAAGGCGCAGCAAGAATCCTTGATTTCTTTATTCTTCAAGACGTAAATCGCGATTCCGAAGTTCGAGTCCTTGACGAACTAGACTCTGATCATCGTCCAGTCCTTCTCAAACTCGGAAACTGCGCCACCACTCAAGTCCCACTAACAAGATTCAGGAAAAAAACCGACTGGAAAAACTACCAATCTCTTCTCCTGAAATCCGATCCAATTCCGAAAATTATCACACCAGAACACCTCGAGGAAGCCGTACTCAAGTTAACTCGCGTTATTCAGTCTGCTCACGAATCTGCCACAGTCGAAATTTCATCACAACCCCAACCGTGAAAAAACAACCTTCCCGCATCTCTTAAACGCGAACGAAATTCGCATCAAAAACGGTCTATGCAGATTAGCTCGATTCACCCTTGATGCCGCAGACAAAAGGGAGGCGAACAGAGCATGCAAGAGGGTAAGGGCGGCCGTCTCGACTTGGCGAGCAATGAAATGGAACTCATTTCTCACGGACCAAAGGCTGGATGGCCCCCCTTCCTTCTGGCGTGTCTCCAAATGCCTCGTGGGGAAGACGCACTATGTCATCCCTCCCCTGAAGTCAGCGGTTACAGGAAATTTCGCAGTCACTGACCAAGAAAAAGTCGAGCTCCTTGCAGAGACCTACGAAGCTCAAATGAAATGCCTCCCACCCGCACAGAACACTAAAGCTAAAGACATTGACACTGTCATCAACGAATCCAACTCCGTCAAAAGACCAGTAACCCCCGCCTTTCTTCTCAACCATTTTGTGTCTCCAAAGTCTCTACAGACTATGATCGGCAAACTTCAAACCAAAAATCTCCAGGTTTCGATGGAATATCGATTACCCAGTTAAAAAAGCTCCCGCATAAGCAGCTCGCAGAACTGGCAAACATCATTAACTCCATCATGAGACTGCAACACTTCCCGGCGTCTTGGAAACACGCACATATAGCGGTTATACCCAAGAAAGGAGCAAAATCATCTCCATCTGATTACAGGCCTATCAGCCTTCTCAGCGCCATTTCGAAGCTTGCCGAGAGGGCAATACTCTACGCTCTCAACTCTTTCACAAAGGAAAACAACATCATTCCAGATAAACAATTCGGCTTTCACCTCTCACCACTCATCCGTCCACCAAGCTTCCTGTCTGGCTGGTCACACATCCATCATGCTCTTGACCAACGTAAAAAGCTTGGAGCAGTTCTTCTGGACCTAACCAAAGCCTTCGACAAGGTCTGGCACGACGGATTGTTCGCAAAGTGCGTGCGGTTAGGTCTCCCAGAAGACCTAACCGCTCTCATCAAGTCCTATCTCTCGGACAGATCTTTCCAGGTCAAGATCAGGGCATCACTTTCCAGTCGTAAACAAATCGACGCAGGCGTACCTCAAGGTTCCCCACTGGCCCCAGCCTTATTTAATCTCTTTATTTCAGATATGCCGAGAAAAGAGCATATTGACGTCGCTTTTTCGCTGACGACACTGCTTTCTTCACGGCCGCCAGGTTCGAAGTTACAATTCATGAACGTTTACAGAAGCAGTTCGATCATGCGGTCAAGTGGTTCAAATTCTGGAGGTTGCAAATCAACCCCCTGAAAACCCAGGCCATCATTTTCCACAAGAAGCGTTACGCACTGCGCGTCTCGCAACTTAAGATCGACACCGCAATAATTCCATGGCTGGATAACGTCACGTACCTAGGTCTTCACTTCGACCGGCGGTTCGGTTGGCATTCCCAAATCCAGAAAGCAATCCAAAAAGGTTCGAGGATAGCAAACCTGCTATCTTCTCTGATCTGCCCTTCTAGCAGACTTCCCATCTCCATCAAATGCTTATTTTACAAGATGTTAATTCGGTCCGTACTCCTCTACGGATCTAATGTCTACTTCAAGTTTGTTACACCCAACCAGGTCAAACGGCTTCAAGTTTTCCAAAATAAGCTCCTCAGGAGAATATTAAACGCTCCATGGTTTGTCAGAAATAATCAAATTCATAGGGAAACTGACTCTCCAGAAATCAAGCACTTCATATCTCAATCATTCCACAAACAACTACTCAGCTCAAGTTCTTCTGAAAACGTGCTTGTTCGCGAGCTGGTCGACATGCTGGGAGCTTAGCACCGCGTCACCGCTAAGCTCTCTCCCTCTTCCAGGCTGAAACGACCTCATCCGTCGTTACAGTCATAACTTTTGCCCCCATACAACAGTACCCAGTTGTGTGTTAACTCAGGTTCGCGAATCAATAGAATCGCCGGGCCCTCGTGCCCAATAACGGCTGCCCGATCAGCGGGTGCTATATCCCCAAATTTAATGCAGTAGCAGTAGTGATCCACAGGGGTCAACTGTGAGGCGGTTTCGGTTTAGTATATTGGTAAGCCCAGAGGCAGTCCCACATAACCCGGTCCAACTTGTCACTCCAGGGCAAGTCTCCGCCACCAGGTATGCGTCATGCATTCCACCGCCTGGTTTTTAGGCCAGAACAAAAAAAAACCAATCTATTGTATAAAACATTATAATCATCAATGTATCGATTGAAACATCCTCCTTGTTTCGACATTTGACTTTTAGATACTTATCGCCGTTGAAGATACTTTACAAACATTTTATTTCGGCAACTTTAGTGATATTCATTCTGGAAATATACATCTTGGATATATTACATTGAATTTAGACCACCCTATTTTACCAAATGCTCTTTGTTTCTCTTCGAATACAATAAATCAACGATACAGATCATACCATAAATTTGTGAAGAAACGTATGTTAATTACGCACCCTTATACCAATAAAAGTTAGAGACTGAAACATTTGCTAGGATCTTTATGACAGGATATTGACAAAAAATAAATAATTTCCTAGTTATATAATAGACATTGCGAAAGAAACATTAGTTTATCTCTTATGATACGTTATATTGTTAAACGATTTTATGGTAGACGGTATCTATTTTAATAAAACCGTAATAATAGCCTGCATAAAATACGATTCGTCCTATATATAATAAGATCCTTAAGATGTAAGATTATAAGATCTCAAGAGTTCGCAAAATAAAAGGCTTTATGAAATCGAGAAAATACCTTTCTCTTTGGCCCTCTATAATTCAAATATACCGAAAATTTTCGGAGAAGGAGCTTTAAAGCAACCAAGATTTATCTCTCATTTGTTTGCCGTTGCTGAAAAATTCTTCGCATTTCCATCAATTCTCGTCTGATTTATATCCCGCCTAAAACCTGACAGGCTGACTCTCTCTTGCGTTATTTGCATAGTTAAGGTTTCGAATGGTTATCATCAAGCATGCCGCTGACAAAAAGAAAACAAAGGAATACGGTGCAAAATTGGCGACGGGCTATGCACGAAGTATCGCTGACGAAAAACAGTCAAACGAAACTTTCGTCCATGGCCTCCATTGACCAGTCAATCAACCACGGTAGCGATAAATGTTTCGGGAGTGAGTTAAACGTTTTTAGATATCGAATAGGCTACAAATTCAATTGTTTTTGTGACAGAAACAGTCAATAAATCTTTTCGGTGGGTTTATCGCGGATTTAAATTGACAGGGCAAACCGAAAAGAGTGGAAGAGGGAGACGGTGAAAAGTTGTGGATTATTTAATGAGCGAAAATACGAGAACCAAATTAATTTTTAACAAAATTATGTATTTCGGTATCGTTAAAATTTGATTACGTAGCGCACATATTTTCAATATTTCAGTTTTATTGTATTTTAATACATTTAATGAAACACATTACAAAACATAATGCATACAAACATATTACACTATACGAGAAGTGATTTTATAGTAATATTTAAATATATTTGAATTTAATATCAGATTATATGAACTGATATTAAAAAATATTCTAGTGTCATAATATGCCGAGAAAATTTAACATTAAAGGAAGTGGCAGTAATTTGGGACTTGTTGTTAATATTGAACCTTTTAGTATCTAAAAACTGGAAGCAACATCTTTTAAAAACCCTTGTAAATATGTTTACCAATTATCATAAAATAAATACATACAACTAGCGCCAATTTTGCATCGTTTTTGACTGTCATTCGTTATTGAAGGTATTGTCACCCATTAACGTTTTTTCTGTTATGTGAGTTTTAATCTTTATCTTGTTTTTATTTTGGTTATAGTCATGCCGCGAACTCAAATGTAACCAAAGCCTAAATCGAAAAGAAAAAGTTGGACTAGTAGTAATATGATTGAAGCTGTAAAAGCAGTGAGAGAGAAGAAAATGAGTTTGAAAATAGCCGTTAAAGTTCTCCAAAAACCAGCTGAACAAGCCCAGCTGTGACCAGCCTCCCAAGAAGGTTGTCAATACTAGTATAGGAAGAAGATCTGTCCTGCCATCTCATCTTAAGGAGGTCTGTAATGGGAGGAATGTTCGTAAAATGTCCTATAGTCGGTCCTAAGTTGGTGGTGAAAAATAATATTCAATATCTATTCAGATATAATATAGCCGGACGAGCTTAGGTTGACCATTCCTTATTACGTCACAATCATAAACTTTCCATTAGATCACCAACAGGAACTTTCAATGCTCGGGTGTAAGAGTTCTACAAAGAAGCAGTGGATGTTTTTTAACATCTTTGAAGAAGAATTTAAGAAACATAAATCACGAATATTTAATGTATACGAAACGAAACCGGGCTATTCATCGTACATAGTAAAATGGCGAAAGCGATTGATTGCGAGGTAAAAGACAAGTAGGTAGCTTGACTATGGTATCGGCAATGAGCGCAAGTGGCATACTTATTCCACCATTATTATATCCCTACAAAAAAATATGACGCAAACATTGATGAAAGGAGCTCCACCAGGTTTAATGGAAGAGTTCAATCATCTTCTAATTCTGGATGGCCATTATTCGCAACACACGCAATTTGGATATTTTGATTGCAGCTAGAGCTAACAATGTCACAATTATTAGTTTACATTCACATTCAACGCCCAAAATACGCATTGACAAGACATTTATGGGTCCTTAAAAACTCACTACAATGACGAAATTAAACAATGGTTAATCAGTTCTAACCGAGTACTGACCTTAAATGATAAAGCTAAATTGCTGAGACGTGCTTATCTCAGTTTCTATACTGGAGCTATTGCTGTAAATGGGTTCAGAATAACTGGTATTTTACTGAAGCTGAGTATATGGCAAGTTGACGTAAAACCCCTCTTCAGAATATCAACCTAGCCCTAGTGGACAAGCACAACAATCTACATTGCAGTTTGATGTTTGATGAAAATTTTGTTGTTCTTCCTGAACATATCTTACCGGTGCTGACACCAAAGAATAGAAAATCAAACAGAGGTCGCAAGTATTCTACTTCTATTTTATTGACCGGATCTCCTTAAAAATAACAACTTGAGGAGTCAATCAAAATTTATAGAGCAGAAAGGAAGAGGCCTGGGAGAGGTCGTGGACATTGTGGTAGGTAGAGAAAAGCAAGCTTTTCTAAAACTCGTAACAACCAAGAATTCAGGACTCGGAATCATCTGTTCCTTTAGCAAGTGACAGTATCGTATCAGAATGTGCTCCCGCCCAGCCCAAAAACGAAGATGATGCTTGTTGCATTTTTTGCTCCGATTACTCTAGCAATCAGCGGAATGAAACTTGGATTCAGTGTCACTATAGTGAGTTGTGGGCACATACGGTATGTTCAGGATGTGACGCAGATTATTATGTATGTGATTTTTGTAAATAAATTTATTCAATACTTGTAATTTGGAACCCGTGCTCCATAATTCCAGCACTATAGATCATAACACAAATTTTTCATTTTTGCAATAAAGCTAATTATTTTATATAATGAGAATTTTTATTTTCTTAATTCGTTCCCAATATATAATTATACAAAATTTAAAGTCTATTAATGCACTTTTTGGGATAATTAGTTAAACAGTGCAGTAATACACCCTTTTCCAACATAAGTTGGTCTCTTAATACAGCTGTTACTGTAGGTGTCTAGCGACGTCAAATAAAAAATCAATTGACTTATTGTTACAGAAATGACCAGCAAGAGCGAATATTTATTACTGCAAAGTCATACTCTTGTATAACAATGCTCGCCAAACATTGCAGGAGGATACGGATTTACTAGAAGGATACACTCAGTGCAACTCGAAAGGGTGATTTCGGCGGATCCAGCTTCTTCTTTTCACTCATTCAGATCAATGCAGCAGGACTTGGCTGACAAGAAGTTTTGAAAAAACTTCAGAAATGAAACTATTATAAGAACGCTGCCAAACCAAACCAGTATCGCTTCTTCGACACACCTTATCGAATGATATCGTTATGATGTTAGAACTAGAAAAACGTTGTAGAAAATTATAGAAAAAATGTTGCAATTTTTCTCATTAAATAAAACGTTGCTAAAATGAAAATAATTTATTATGTGCGCCATAATAGCGTAGAATATACAGCTAGAAACAGCAAGCGGCAGACCTCTCTATAGCCGTAAAATATTATAATTTGGAAATACCAATGCTTGATCACACCTGATGCAATAAAATAATACTTGTATTTCTTGTAGTACAAACTTTAAATCAATGAAAAAATGTATTTCCGATTTACATCAAAACTTATGTTGATTATCGCAGGGATATTGGACTATTTTCATCCTTCATTGTATAAACGATACATAATAGTTTGAACATTAGGTCTAAACTATCTGAAGATAAATATACCCCATGTGACATGTCACGCTGAATAACGGTTTAACTAAAAATCAATTTTCAAAACCACCCTTATTGAACCTTACATGAGGGGATATCTAGTATATCTGGATTGGCCCCTTTATATCCCATCATGTTTAATTTACCAGCATATAGCGTATCAAAAGACCGTTATATTCAAAAATGTTTTCCTAGGTTTTGTTCAGTATTCCTGCTTAGTCATGGATATGGAGTAAATAAAGAGATAAAGTAAAATTTGCCCTTTTTCCTTTACAGAGGAAGCATTACAAGCAGAATTTCGCAGATAAAGAAGCTGAAACAAAAGGAGGGCATATAAAATAAATATGCGCTGCACCATAGTCCTTATAATTCTGCAACGTGAATTTGCGAAATAAATTTTAAATTATTATTTCTCAAATTAGGAATATTGGTGATTTTAATATTAGTATTGTACCTTGTAGATCATTTTATTTTGTTAACATTAATAATAGTAAAATTAAATCTGAAATAACTATAGAAAATACAATTTAAAAAGGAAAAAAGGAAATATCTGCAATATTAAATAAAATATGTGATTTATTATTACTATTTTTATATATATTTTATATATGTCGCCTTTTTACAAACGAGGGTGTATCTGGACTGGACCTACAGTTTAACGTAGGCGAGTGGCCAACCATCCCAAAAGATATCCGATCTTACCCAGCCTGGTTAGTGGCGCGACTGGGATCATTTTCCTTGTCGAATATTGCACCCTTGCCTAAGTACAATCACAAATGTTAAACAATCATCAACATAAATTTGTGACCATGTCCCAGCAGGATTCTATCCAGCGACTATTGCAACAGTGGGAGGACTGTCCAGTCGCCTTTACCACTGCGCCAATCAAGCCGGCATTTTTTATTTTGCAATAAGAATTATTTAACTTAAAAATATTTAAAGATTATTGAATATATTTCGCAGATATAGGAGACAAAATGTCTTCACCATGCAATATAGTACATCATGTTGCATGTTGACAACACTGCGACCGTGTAAATAATGGCGACGCATATGTATTGCTCAGTTTACATTCCAAGTCTTGCAAGTATATAACTTTCCGTATATTAAACGCTTTCTTCAGCGGTGCTTAAAACTAGCGATCGGTGAAATATGTGACCTCCCAGTCTTCCAAATAGGACCAATCGTTAGCGGAAGCATTTGTGACGAATGAAAATAGCTGAATTGTTTAATGTTTCTCGACCGATTGTATCCACGGCAATTATAATACATAAAAAACATAGTAAACCATCATAGCCAGGAGTAATAGTGAGTGAAATCCATCATTCATTCCATCTCCAATATCATTGAGCAATTGGGGGATGTTTTGTTACAAGAATAAGACATTACGTTGAACACTATTAAAATACTCTACGAATTTATTTTGCGAGGAATTGTAGTTATTTTGAAAACATGCATATTCAAATTAACATCTTATTGTGTATCAGTGTATATGTCAGATGTTAATATTATTTTTTCCAACCCCTATATATTCAAACTAAATGATAAAGCATTTATATTGTTAAAATTGACCCCTCAGGAATTACTTAACAAAAATATCTCACCTGTATATTCCCATGAAATTATTCAATAACCATATGAACGGTGTAATTTAAAATAAGCTTACCCACCAGTTTGTAGTTATGAATTAAGCATATGGTAGCATATATTTTTATAACGACTTCATATTCATAAGTGAATATTATAACTATATTTGCTACCAGATACTTGATATTCGAAATACCTATCTACCCAGCAACAATGTCGTGTTGATTGAATTGTTGTTGTTCCCTTTCCCCCAAAATCCCTTTAGAATACAAAGAATTATATCTAGTATAAAAGTCTTAACATTTTCACCTCCGAAAATTGCTAAATACCTGCACTGGATCTATTATATATTCTCAAATAACAAATAAAAATTGTGATTTGATAATGTTCAAAGTCAAATAAATGTTATAACAAGTTGTGTTGTCTATTATTCGAAGGTAGCTCACTCCTTGTAACATAAAGCGAAACCGAAAACAATTTATATATAGTTGATTATTCATAAGCTTAAATGACTTAAATGAGTTTAAGATTTGTTTCCCTTTATTAGTTGCAAATCAGTTATTAATTTAGATTTTATTAAATGCTGGCATATTAATTAAAACAATACTCGAAGAACTACGTGCTTTTAGGGTGAAATAACGATGGAATACTGGATGGGAGACGTCGGTAAAAGGCGAATATTGTGCTCGCGACTCATACGCTCTACGCGTTGTTGTTTACAAGCGTTGTGGTTAGGAAATACTTAAGATTTGTAGGCTATAGCTATATCTGAAGTTGCCCAGGGTATATGATAAAGAAAACTCGATATAAACAAGAAGAGAATGGGCACTAATTCTTTTGTGGTGATGAAGAGAATACAGCGATTAAATCATAAGATAAGGAAGAAATTAAAATCATATTACAAGAAAAATAAACACAGGAACTAAGGAAGAACCAAATAAGAAGAATGACATTTTTAACAGAATGAACAATATATAGTTTTATATATAAGTTTTGAAATCAATGGATCAAGAATTTTGAATCGAAATAGTTAAGAACATGGAGATGATGCTTCAGAGATTTTAACAAAAAAAAGTGATTCGACAGGAAGACGAAAGATGGAAACACAATTATACTTTCCAACAACCAAACGTAAAAAGATAAGTGTTTCACCAAAAGCGCAACATATAACCTCATTGTTTTTCTGGCCTACTTTCAAGAGTAAATATCAGTCAAGACAATTAATGAAAACATGCCAAAAGTGAATACGGCATACAGTGGAAACTACAAAACGAAAATAAAACGCGCTTTGAATTTTACTCATAGGTGAACTATCAATCTCAATACTTGGCTATAGTTATATCGTTTTATAAAAATGTTGTTAAATATAAATATTACATTAAAATAAATTGCATTCATTCTAAATTTTATTTTAATATTTTATTTATATTTTTGATATATGTGGGTGACAAGTTATGTTACTGAGATTACATTGTTGTTTATTTTATTCCTATTAATGTAATATAGTTGGTAATACGACGTGTAATTTAATTTTTTTTGTATTGTTTATCTGCCCCAGAAAGTTAAATAAACCGTAAAAATAATAGATCACAAATCTTTAAAACTTACGTTATAAAATTATTTCACAGTTTCTTTTAACATCAGGTATATACATTATCCTAGAAGTGCATGGCATTTCATTTAAACATCTACTTTCTGTTAATCTTCTGAATTATATACGAAATCAGAAAGTTATAGGTAAAAAGTATAGAAATATGACCATTTTTTATCTTACGTTTCCCATTCTTACCTTTACTATATTGAAGATGTAGTCAAGAAATCCTGTTTTCATATTCCAATTTCATTTTCCATTCCTGTTTCATAATTATACACATATATATATATATATATATATATATATATATATATATATATATATATATATATATAAAAGAGCGATACTCAAAACTCAATAATTAATAAGAATTAATTCTATATCGCGAGTAATATTCTATCTTCCTTGTCCTATTCATACATATTCTAAAAATAGGTCTAGTGTTAGGTGACTTTTCATTCTGTGTCTCATTTATATAATATTGAACCGGCAGTACCATTTCAATTTAAGTAAAATAGTTTTGAAGTAAATAAAGTATTTTTCCTTTAAATCTTGTACGTTTTGCGGTGATAATTCCTTCAATCACACCAAGACAGCCATACTGGTTATCAAGTAGTGCAAATTGTACATTTACAATTTACAATTTGAACAATTTTATTAGCGCCTCAGTCACCATTTTTAGTATTAAAATGAAAGTATACTTTTATCCATCGCAAATTAAAATTTATAATCTATCAATTCTAATCTAATCTATATAATATTTTAAAATTTATAGGTTATTTTGTACATATGTCATGTAAATTTGTGACGTCAAAACGTGGCAATGTTACCGTATCAAACGAATTTTAGTTTAGTTTGGCTTTGCCATTCAACAAAATTTCAATTTAAATAACATAATTAAACAAAAATATTGTTATTAAATATAATTTATTTCAATATCATAGTAAATCTAATGTTTCCATTATCATCACCTTGTCTTCATTGCGTCATTTGTTAATTTCTTTTGCAAAGTGTTCTATCGAGTTCATCCAAACCGAAGGTGTTATTAACCATTCTTGTTTTCAGCATATAGTATTATATTTGCTATGAATTACTAATAAATGTTATGACTAATAAAACCTAACCAATTGTTATTCCAGCATTACCAGTTTCCATCAACTTTTGTTGTCATAACACTATCTTTATATCATCTTGCTATGAGTGACCTTTGGGTATATTGGTCTCGTTCTGAAATATCCATTTCTTATCTAAATACATAAATTGAAATAATAATTCTTTCATTTTATTATATGCTTTTAATCATTTTATTCTTTTAAAAGCAATATCCGGAAGTTCCATTTGACCTCTAATTATTATTAAATTATGTTAGTGTTGAAGAAATATTGATTTTTTATACATTTCATATATTTAACCTCTAATAGAGCTAACATCAAACTGATCTTGATTTGTCGGTTCGTGTGAGGACGGTTTTTTTCGGTAAATTCAAGATCATATTTTTGATTTTTTGAGATGTTTCAGTGACCGTGTCCGTATAATACTCAGAGCAGCTGTAACAGGCTAAAAATATGTTCAATAAAAACCGTAGCAAATTAATATTTAGCAGTAAAAATGCTTAGATTTCTAACGAATTTTACTGGCAAGTGGGGGCCTCTAATATATCGTTCCTGTTCCAAGTAACTGATTAGAGACGCGATCTGTTCTGTCTGGCCTGGGAATTTTAATATAGAGTAATAATAAGCAGCGATTAGAGATTTATCAAAACAAGCAAAGCATTAAAATAACGTTTTTCGGTTTATCGCTTCTAATCACTACGGTTTTGAAGAACTTTGCATAAAATTTGACAACCGGGCGACTTACAGGCTAGTTCGGATACATTTTCGAATTTATCATACAGCCTCATTCTAAAACGAATTTACAAATTGCGGCAGGCCAGACATTAAACACCTTGATGACGTATGTACAAAAAAGTTTTGGATATACTATATATACTCACCGATATCCAAAAATAATTTGTGTATAAGGTGGAGTAAATATCCCGCTACCATTTTGATATTGTTTTTTGATATTGATTGGATAAATATTATTTTTGATAAATATTTATATTGTCAATATTGTTACTAATTCTACTCGTTCTTGTGGCGTATATTTATCCAGAATAAAATTTGGACGTCTATACAACACAATAGTTAATGCGAAACTGAGCTAAACGTCATACAGGTAGCGTGACTTTTGCTGCACCAGTTATATCCAAACAACTTGAGCTAAAGCAACGCATTACCGGATCTAGCCAGCTTAAGTTAAAAGTTTTTTTTTGATAACATCTTTATTAGATACGCTTAGTACAAACTTAATTATAAATTAATTTATTACTACATTTCATTTGTACTTGGATTAATTCATAAGCAAGACGACTGCGAGAAAATACATCAACATGCATTCCTCAATTATAAAATTATAACTTAAGCTATAGTTTACGCTAAAGGTATACACTTTATATAAGTTCGTATGGTTTGGTTCGCTTCAATCCTCTGACATCCTTCACGCTGTCCAGCAGTTTTATTGCTTCCACGTCGGTATGACTTAATAATTTTCTTTCATGTTTCAATGCGAAATCTTATATAACTTCGCAAATCCATTTGATTTCCAGGTCATCGTGCAGTTCTTTGTTAGTTATGTAGCGATAGGCATTGGTAATCATTCGAAGAAACTTTTTTTGGCAGCGTTGGATGACTAGTTGATTTGAATTTTTAGTGCAATCCCATATTTTCTTATATGGGTCCAAATTCGCTTTATAATTGTATTATTAATCAACCTCTTTGATTTTAGATCAAGTTAAGAGTATCTTCCGACTAACCAGTATAGTTGTTTTATTTTGATTCTAATGTGTTTTGCTTTTTGTCTATCATGATGTTCCCAATTTAATCTACCATCAAAATGAATTCCGAGGTATATAGCTGATTCTGCTTGAAGAATTAACAAAATGCAATGCAAAATTAACATAAACAGATTTGAAGCTATTAAGTTGAATTTTCCAATCTTTCGTCCATTTGTAGATTTCGTTTACTGCCACTTGTACTTTTTCTACTGCCCTAGGCAGAGATATGTCGTTAGCCCAAATAATTATGTTGCAGGAATGTTCGTCTTGTCGGTCGGTCGAAATATGTGGCTGTTGATGTAATTGTTTGTCCGAACACTCACTACTATTTTTGGAAGGAATATGCACGAGAATTAAAAACACTGATTGAAGGAATACTTGTTTATTGCAATATTAAACGATACATGTGGTCGATGGGAGAGATGACAGAATATTAGGTTAGGTAAAGGAGGTACGGTAGCGCTGTGGAAGAGTTACTGTTGCAAAGGGGTAGAGAAAAGAAAAGAGAGCGAGACGTCGATAAGGTGGCCTTTTATAGCCGGGAACCGCATGGTACCAATCCACCGGCGTTGCCAACCTTTGAACTTGCTGTAGGTGAACGTGTGGGGGCCTAAAGAGTCGTAGCGGTCGCTACGTCAGCAAAGGTTCCAAGTAGTGTTTCTTTTGTTGTTGGGATGCCAGCAGTGTAGAGCAGGTAAAGGAGAGGTCCCAAGATGCTACCTTGTGGAATTCTAGCCGAAATTGTTTTAAATGTCGAGAACACCATTTCGTGCGAGACTCTAAATTTTCTTCCGAAAAGATATGACTCTAGCAATTAACAATAGTTACACGGTAACAATTTGTTCAGCTTACAGAATAATCCCAAATGCCAAACCCAATCAAAGGCTTGTGAGACATCTAGGAATATTGCAGAGCGGTATTTCTTTTCATCAAACGCTTTTTCAATAGTCGCAGTTACTCTGTGCACTTGATCGATTGTTGAGTGGTGATTTCGAAAACCAAAATGGAAATCTGGTATTATTATAAAATTGTTAACACGTTTAAATTTTACTTTCTCAAATAGTTTTGATATTGCAGGTAGCAGTGAAATAGGTCTCTAAGATTCGACATGTTCTGCAGTTAAGTTAAAAGTGTTTATATCTTTCTGAATCTATGGCATATATATGATTAATTTCATAAAATCCAGTTCAAAAGATATGACTGCAAAATAATCTGGTAGGTACATTTAAAAGCGAGAACTGTATCGTGAAAATTTCAGTTAACCGAACAAAGTAATAATAAACATTATTTGACGGTGCGAAGCTCGTATAAATTATAATTTATATTCATTTAAAACAACGCTCAGATAAAAAGGGAAAATTGAAAAAAGGGGAATGCGACCACGTTATGTTCTAATGGTTTTGCGAAACAACCTTTGATGTTTCATCCCTGCTTTCAGTTACAATAAATTTTATTGATATTAAACGTAAAAAAAAGACCGAAGTATACTTTGCTGGCTGAATTATATCGCCGATCCCGGGCTCTGTCGAGCAGAACAACGTTATTCGTTGATGCGGAAAAACACTTTGTATCGCCGCCGAGGAGGCCAAAAGGCAAATGAAAACGATTCTTTTCGTTTGGCGGTTTGTTTTTGTCATCATTTTTAATGAATCGAACAATAGGGACATTAGGAAAAAATGTGATTGGCTTTATAAAAAAACGGATGTCAGGAATTAACGCATTTGATTGGGGTATTAAATAGACAATTAAGTATGATAATTAAAACTGTCAGTAAGTGTGAAAATAGAAACTCGCCATGCCGCCTTGAAATTGAAATGCACCTTGTTATAGTCTGTTCAATTAAACAGTGAACTCGCGTCATCTAAGATGATGACGTCAAAATGGAGCAATGTTGCCGCATTAACTTTGAGTTTTAGTTAATTTTGTCTCTGAGATAGCAAAATTCTAATCTGAATAAAATAATGAAACAAAAATATTATGGATATATTATAGAAGAACCTAAACTACAATCAATTATATAGTCATAATAATTAAACAAATATACTGTTATCAAATATAACTTATTTTAACATTAATTAGTAGATGTAATCATATATTATCGAAGGACTTAAAATTAAGGACTTTAAACTAACAATTAAGTACACAGTTATAATAATTCACAGGTTAGGGTTGTGTTTTGTTATATTTATATTGAAATCTTGTACACCTCACCTATGAGTACTAGTAGACGCGTTTTTATGTAGTGGTATCCCATGGAGGCCTAATCCACCTAATTGCCAATTTTATAACCAAGTAATGTATTTTAACTTCATTAAAGAGTATATTAACCTTTTATGTTTAGTTCTTATTTTCTTCGGTGCAGTGTTTCCTTGTGGTTATTTTGAAATCACTGCATTTATCTTCTAAAATCTACTTTAAAATCTTTAAAAAGTACGTAATCTTTAAAAAGTTTCATGCTCACTTATACTTTAATAGCTCCTAATATTAAGAATCTAATCGTGAACTAATATATTAAACAATATTAGCTAGTTTTTAAAAATAGTTTTTGAAAATACTAACTTTGTGAAATATAATATTTGATAACGTTGATACCATTAAACGTATTTAGCGACCAGGTGCGTTGTTCTTACGAAAAAAATTCTTTATATTGGAGTTTCATTCATCCATTTTTGTCATCCAATAACCACTGTGTCTTTTTATAAAATGATATTCTGATTGGATTAATCCATACCTAATAATTATTGAAATCAGTTATGAGATTGCACTTAAGCCACTGTAAAATTTGTCATCCGTAATTTAATATAGAACACAAACGATTACACATACACACTACATAATAATTATCAGCTACTTTATATATAAATTTAACAACCTTTCTCAATATAATTAGTAAGTCGCTAACCATTTGTTCGACACAGCATATGTCTAACGCACACAATAAATAATTACAATAATTTAATCATTTGACGTAAATGCATCCGACTATGGGAATGAGTTTGTTGAATGGAACGATATTCGCCTCATGTCAAAGTTCACATAACCGTTTTGCTACAGCAAAATAAAAAACTTCGACCTCTGTTTAGCATCTGTAAGTCGTTCTCTCACTTCGGGCGACGTGAATTTACATATGACCACGATGAAGCTGCATCGGGAATTTGACGGAGGGATTATTTGAATATAAAAAAGGGTCGCATAATTTTTAAATAAGTAATACTAATTTAATACAGGAAACTTCTATACGAAAGTGTAGTTACTATACTGTGTTGAAGTTCATCTCATTTCCATATTTCTTTCACGTCATGTTATTTTAGTGAAAGATTTTTCGACGTGCTTTTATATTTCTTCACTTCATACTTGTTATTTAAAAATGCGAACGCGGAGATGGTACATGCATGAGTTTTAATTGACTTAGGTATGAAAACACACATTCATTTTAAGAAAACCATTTTATTTCAAGAATAAGAAGTGATGACATGGTAAATCCATCGATCGTTTTCTGACCTAAATTAAAACTAAAAATATAAACATTTAAAAACAATCCCTTGAAAATAAATCACCCTAAGGTTTTGATGAAATTACCAGCGGTGTACCACTCGGATGACATATTGCCTCCTCCCTAAAGAAAATTAATTAATAAAACAACTTAATTAATAAACAACCTAATTGTTAATTAAACTTTTTGAAACGTTCTTTTTGGGTATTAATATTACCTTCGTCCGCCATTTCTTATTGGATGGTCTTCTGAACTGCAAATTTCTACCCAAATATCCACGATTTTAAAATACTCCATGGTTTAGAAACCGAGCTATATCAATCGGTCTTTGATGGCCGCATATCCTGAACCTTCTTCTTAGATAACGGCAGACTGGGCAAAGAGATATTTTTGTAATTTAAGAATTTCCAAGCTCCAATAGTTTACAGCTGAGGAAATTTTAGTAGGTCTTTGGTAGCAGAACACATCGCAGAATTGGAGCATACTAGAGATATTGAGCCTTTCCTCAAATTTAGAATATAAAAATTCTATAAATTCACCAGAGATAGACTAGAGATATTTTTCAAAATTTCTATCTATTTCGAGAATATCGTGTTGTAACTAAAACTTCTGTCAGTTCATGTTTGTCTTCCAAATTCCATAGAGCTTAAACCAAGAGATGAAAGTAATGAGTAATTTCAGGACGATTGGCGATCCAACATTAAGCTGTTTTATTTTCTTACTAGTTCGATTCGATTCCTCTTAGCAGAATGAATTCAAAAAATTGCAGCTTTATGACCTCCTCGAATAATTATAATGACTGGGCCAGTTTTGATTAGTCTAGGTATGAAAGGTTTGTTTTGTGAAAACAATTGTATTTCAAACATTTGTATTTAAACCCTATAAAATTACAAAATAGCTTTCAATTTTAGTAGAAATAAAAGGAATAGCATGTATGGTCGATCGCGTGTTTCTCTTTGGTAATGGTATTGAAAGTACACCAAGTCTATATATGATATGCATAATAATTTTATTGCTGAACTAACCATTGTACTTTCTGCTGAAATAGTTATTATTGAAATAGTAATTTTATGAAAAAGTCTTTGATTCGACAATTTCTTTAAACTATTTAACAATTTAAACTGCAATCATATCGTAATCCAATTAATGTATTCCTACAGTGGTTTAGAAAAAAGTGCATCTATATTGTTTTTCTTTGAAGATTGAAGTCTTACTGAAAATAGTAATGAAGTCGGTATATTAGCTGCACTAATATTACGTTAGACCAAAAGCAGAGTACATTACGCCCAAAATCATAGAACTGTGTAAGTTAGTCGGAGGATACTCCCAACTTAAAACAAAATCAAGAAGATTGGTGTATCGGTATATTATATAACCTATTTGAACTAGTAACTTATAAGATATATTAACTAGGAATTTATATATGGGGTTGCACTAACACACCAAACCAACTAGTAATTCTACGATGCTAAAACATTGAACTTTGTTTTTGCAGCTAATAACAAATGCTCGATAAACAAACAATGCAACGAAACTATATATTGATGCAAATACAGTAGAACAATAGTAAGACATTTATATGACTAAAATTGTCCCAAGCAAATCTAATGTACGATGTAATTAAAAAGTATACTTTAATTGCACTGTATCATTTAACACATTGCGTTATTAATTTCATTCACCACTCCTGTACTTATATGAACATTGTCTAAGCTACAGTTTCCTGATTTGCAAACCATAAATTGTTCTTCTTTTCCATATTTATCCGAAGCCTTATAAAAATTATATTCAGGCCCATGCATTATTGTAATACAGAAGATCTCCATAAACGTCTTTAGGATATTACTTACACTATTGAAATAAGTGTAATGGCTAATAGTAACCATGCTGATTAATTAATTTTGGATCATTGATATATATAAATGTATCAAAATAATCTTTCAACTATTTTTCATGACAAAAACATTATTTTTTTAATTGAAATTAATTCACAACCCTTTGGCATTATCCAGCTTTATATACACATAAACTCATTAATTTCCCATATTGTTCTAATCAACATACTTGTAAAATAGGTTTCATCTTGATTACTCCATGTGGAAAGTAACAATTTATTGCTCAGATTAGGGTTCTATTTGTTATATAATGAACTACAAGGGATGGGCAAAATAATATGTAAACCTCAGGTAAACACACTATTTATTTATTAATAATTATTTATAATAATATTCGTTGAGTGCCTAAATAGTTTGCAACGGAATTTTGTCCAATTCTTGTACCAAATCGAACACCAATTGTTTCGATGATGTTGGATAAGGAAATCCCTAATCACTCTCTGCTCTAAAACTTCACCATAGCGGTTCATTTTGTTCAGGTCGGGCGATTGTGTGGGCTATGATATTATATTGCTATAATCTTGATATATGGCAGTGAACATTATGCTAGTCATAGTAAAAACTTCAGCATTCTAATGCTATGAATGAGAAGATCAGCTGATCAGCAGCTATGGTAATACCATAATATTACTTCCAAAATCACAGCAGAACCTTCCCTATGCAAGAATCAAATAATCTGGATCATATATTTCTTTTAGGGCTCACCATGTATACATAAACCTGGCTATTTATAAGAGACAATGTAAATGATCATTCATCGGAGCATACCACATTTTTTTAATCATCAAACATTAACAACGAAACGTTAAACAATTCAGTTGTTTTCATCACAAACACACCTGCAAACCGAGCACCAACGATTTGCGCTGTTTAGAAGTATGAAAGATCAAACAATCACTTATTTTCTATTACTCACTTATTTTCAATTTAAAAGTAAGATTATTAGTATTTTACTAGGATTTTACTGGAAAAACAAAAATTAAAAAATTCGCCATATTAAGTCCAACACCAACCAGAAGCGCTACGAAACATTTAAATCACTTACAGTTTCGTAACTATCACATCCCTATTGAAACATTTGAATTCTTAATGCGCTACGGTATAATTTGGTTATATTTCACAGTTAAAAATTGGTAAAATTAGTGTATCCAACTGCAATCTTAGGTTCCAATAAATAGAAATTGTTCCGAACAGCTGAAAAAAACAATAAATTTATAAAAAACATTCATAAAATATTAAAAAGTAATTGCAGATATATTGTTCTGCATACTGAAAATGGTTTTGTGATTTCCTCCAGGTCTAAGTGCAACTACCATGAAAAAATTAACCATAACATGTTGTTATTTTGGTTCGAAAATTAAATATTAAAATACTGGAAAGGGCTATCAGTTAATATAATGTACAATGTACCATACCATAACATACTGGTGAAAAAGATCCCAACACGTAGATCCCTACAAGTAAAGACGGTAATAAAGGAAAACATATATTAATAGTAATGCATATATTAATTTTGAGGAGATCATATTATTCAATCATAAGCAACACAAAAAAGGCGTAAAATATAAACATTTATTTATGAATGTTTAATTTAAACTTTTAATAACTCTGTAGAATGAAAAGGTGTGTTTGCTATTGCATCAAATTACCTTGCAATATTTGTATAAATAAAATGCGCAAACTGTAATTTCGATATTTACTTTAATAATACTCTTATAAACTTATAAGCATGTGCAACTAAAATATTTAAACAAATACTTTACTGTCTACACGTAAGTATTATTCTAAATGTTTGAAACTTCTCTTTGTCATAAACCACATGCCAGGCTGTAAATTATTAACAATATCACATTGTTCAATCAAATATACGTCACTTACCCTTAAGTACTTGATGTACAAAACCTCAGATATTTGATATTGGCTTTTTGTAATCTAACCATGATGACACTTCTTAAAAGCTTCGATTTAACTAATTTTTTTTTTTATTTTGAGAGGCCTTTCAGCAGTACAACAACAAAACAATAAACAAAACAAATGAGGTCTAACCTCAAATATTATCAACAGTATTAATTACTTCGATGTTACGTCAATTACACTTTAGATTTTAAAGGTATTTAAGATAGTAAATACTTACATTAGAATGATCTTATTGCTGTGAATTACATACTCGCAAACTATAAATAAGACTCATGCAATCCATTCCGTGCGACCAAAACAACTACATCACACGCAGATTTGGAGCGATTTAGCATTCATTTAAAATTCCACTATATCAAACGTCAAATTTCCTTCCGAATTATACAACTTTAAAAAATGCTCCAATACTTAATCCAACAATATTCTAATTAATTTCTAAGCATTTTGTCATATAGATATTTTCCTGAACATTTATATAACTACTCATTAGTTGTCAAATTTCATATGACTGTACAAGCAATATATATTCATATTTCAATATTCGTTATATTTAAAAAAGACTATCAATAGGATTCTTGATGTCAACGAATTATTAATTAGACAATTCGGGGCCCACCATTATTTCCGAGCAATATGACGGAAACTGATAAACCCCTAACATCTGCCGCTTACGATTTTCTCTCGGATATGCCGCAAATCTTTTTAGATTTAAGCCAGCACTATGCAACCATTCTTTACACAATTCAAGTGCATTTAATGAAGCTAATTCTTAACGTAAAAGTTTGAAAATCGTAATGGGTCGAAAATGTGGTCTCGAAAGAGCTCTCAGGAGTATTGTGTACGGGTCTAATCCTATTATTTGTGCACGTAAATAGGAAACGGCTGAAGTAGTTTTCGCTGGTCATTTTTAATCCTATTAAGGTCTCAAACAACAATGATAGAATATTTAATTGTGCGGCGACAAGGGACTTTAATAATAAATACATTTGTTAAATAAGTTTTCTACATAAATTTACTGTTTAGGAAACCCAACGATTTCCCTTGATAATTTGCGAAACGTCGAACTTATCCTGTAGCAATTAAGTTATTACTAAGTCTGTGACCAACCCTCGCTGACCAGCCATGAATATTTCATATCGAATTAATGAATTTGATTTTATCATACCCTGCTCTAATTTTTAGGGACGCAAATATATCGGAAAGGAATTATATTAAATTAATACTTATTAGAAACAAGCCTACCCATAATCAGATACCCTTTGAAATTGCGTTCGGATTCTTTTCAATTTCAAGAATGCCTTAATTTTGTACATACTTTTCAACAAATATATTCTAATACCAAAACTCTTTAATACCATTTTTATTCCATAATAAAACATTTTTTGTTTCAGTTATTTGAATTTTTCGAAAAATAAAACTTCATTAAAATTCATCTCGAGAATGAATGTGATTTGTATTAGATGATTCCAGTATCAATTTAAATTAATCTTAAACAGCATAAACCAATTGTTGAATTCGAGGTTTTTGTGTTTTCTCCACTTATCAGTACTGCTATGTAAACATTCAAAACTGTAATAGCAAAAAGCTCGAAAATATTCGATGTTCATGATTTTTGTTGATTGATTTGAATAATATTGCTGCTATGCAAATCAGACATTTTTAAAAACTTATGGTAATGCTGCTAGGTTACGCCACAATTGCCAATATTGGTTTCAATAATTCCAAAAGTGGTCATTTTGTTGTCAATGACAAAGAACTTCCTTCAAGACCCAAATAACCCAAAGACTATGAATTGCAAAAAGTATCGGACAAAAGCCCAGCTCAAACTCTCAAATAACTTTCAGTCAGCTTAGAAGTTGATCAATCAGCTGTCGATATATGTTACTATACAATCTGAACGTCACTAATTACTACTACGTTAATACATACTATGAGGAAGATATAAAAAAAGAACAATTAATACCATACGAATTGATAGAAACTGTCAATGCGAGCTGCTAAAAGCGAACTACAATATCGTTGCAGATTGAATACATTTAGTGATGTGTTTTTGCAAAAAATGCTGCTAATATCGAGTATCAGACACAGCAGCTAGTCAATGTGTTGCATTATAACACGAACTGTGAACCATATCAGAAATATTAGAAAAAATTAGAAGAAATGATGGTATGGAAATGGTTTATTGAACCTATTGTTCTCGTTAAATGCCCTTTTAAAGTAGAAAAGTAATCAGAATAGATATAACTGCCTGAAAGGTAGATCTTGCAGAATTTGCGGGTCTCAACAATTAATGTTCCTAAGTAGCATTGTTTTTGTGCTTACCTAATTCATTACCTTTAGTAACTTCATATATAATACTGCACAATAAATAAATTATCTAAATAAATTTGACGGCAAGTACAATAGCATTCTATATTTTAAATAATATTTTAAATATTGGGATAATGATAAATGATTAGCTTGATAGTTTTATTATCTCTTAAATTTGATAATGTAGATAACAATCTTTAACAATAAGAAATATAGAAAATAAGAAAATAAGAAATTATTTTAATATATTAATTATATAATTTAATATTTTAATATATATAATAATCCAAATATATTAGTTTTTTAAACTGTCTTCAGTAAAGTGCCCAAAATTTGTAATATTATTTCCGTTTATATATATATATATATATATATATATATATATATATATATATATATATATATATTACTATATATATATGACAAAATATATTTTATGTAAGTATTGCCTGTTATTCTTCATTAAATAAAGCAGGAATTAAAATATAACTACACAAAACAGAATATATTTGGAATTTAAAATAATTTCTTCAAAATGTAGTTTGCGCTATTAAATAAATTAATTTGAGATTCGAGGGGGAATGTATTGGTTTTTGTATTTTAAGTCTCCTGTTACCAACTATGGTTTTATCTGGACTGCGCCTAAAGTTTAACGCGGGCTCCGAACAACCACGGTCTTCAGCATTAAGCATACCGATTGGCGATAGACCAACTTTAGAAATCATCCCAGAAGACATCCGGTCTTGCCCAGCCTGGTTACTGGCGTGACTGGGATCATTTTCCTTGTCAGATTTTACACTCTTGCCTAGAACATTCACAAATTTTAAACAATCACAAACATAAGCCGGCTATTTTTATAATAATTAAATACCATAATAAACACTTACATATGAAAATTTAGTAAATTATTGTATTAAATGATGGTGTACTAGAGACAGAGTTATCATATACGGCTTACTATTTTATACAATGCGAATTAGGGCACCTTCAGATAGTCGTTGAATTAAGTTATGAGTACTAATTAAGAATTAATTGTATAAATTTGCAAAGGCACATTACGTAAACAGTCTAGTTTAAGTATATGAATTTTTAACGAAACGCTAAAAGGGTAATGTATATTTAATATGATATAGGGGCACAAATAAACAGTATTACTCTTGAAAAAATTAAAAGCATTCCCACCAGAATTCAGGGACCTACTTATATATATATGATTTATTTCATATGCTTCCATTATCTAATATTTAATAAGGGCTCTAAAATAATTATTAAGTTTGTTATAAATTTAGTAAATTATTATTGTTCAAATTATTGATTATATTTTAAATTTATATATTAGATTTTTTTAAATTATGTAAATATATTACAGCATTGAAATTGTATATAAATATAAGTATAGTAAATTATTGCCTAATGGTTCATTGTCTATAAGGTTCTTGAGCATTGGTTCTTGAAACAAGCTGTCTATATTAATGAAATTAGTTTCGAATTATTTCGTGTAATCCATTATTCTATAGATTAAATATAAATTCGTTGAAATATTTGTTACGGCTTGTGACGATAACACAGAACCGAAAGGTCTAAATATCAATGACTATTTAAGTGTAGATAGCTTATTGATATATTCAACAAACCTTAATCTTGCATCGGAAAATTGCAACAGTCTTTCTAGTAGGCGTGTTGGACACCGAAAATATAGTGAAATATTAGCCTAAAAAGATATTTCAATTTCGCAATACCATTAAAATAAGTACCAATTCTAAAGGTTTATTAAAAATTGTATTTAATTTATATTGAAAAAATATCGAAAAATGTCGGCTAAAAATATCGATATATCGATATATCCGCCATACTCACATTAATGAAAAAACTCTTAGAGAAGTACTGAGACAATTTCAAATAACCCCTTAATCTTAAATGCAGAAGTGGCTGGCGAAAAACTTTAAATGTTTAAGCTCAATATTATAAGAAGTCTTTAATATTTAAATCACGTTGTCCCAAAAATACATATATTATAGCTACATGAGACTATTTTCCAGTTATATTTAGTCTTTTTTTTCATTCGCTTTTAAGCAGGCCTTTTTTTATATAATGTTTTATGTCATCATTTTATTTGGAGCCCGAACATTTATTTAAAATGAATGAGAAATAAAAAATCTCCATAAAAAAATCGGTACGAAATTATTACCGGGTAATTTAGAACGTAAATTACACAACCGTACAATACATCGTATTTTATCTAATTTAATATTATTCATAAATCTATTTGGTGCTTTTTTCGCAACATCATCATCCATTTAACGACGGCTCGAAGATCTGACTTTAAACGATCGCTACCCTCCTTTTACACGTAATTAATCTTTTTAGCGTGGCCGCTTTATGAAAAGATCCTGCATAGTTTTAACTCAATAATAAATTCCCCAACGAAAATCTGCCAAAAATGACTTGCGAGAATTTAGTCCAAATTGTTTGTAAACGGTTAAAAAATCGACAAAAGGGTGTACCTAATCGTTCTTCTATAGAATCAAATTAAAAATGGTTAATTTTTATTTCAAATTATGTGATTAATGTTTGCTTAATTTTCTGATATAATACTGGTTAGTATAATAATAATGGTTTATTCAAACGACTTATGATTGAAAAAGCTGTTTGAGTATTTTCAACTGGTTTCTATGTAACAGGTCAACTAGAATTAAATCCGTACGTTTTTTAGTTAGCCTTAACCCTCAAAAGATGCGTGTATAAATTTGACAGCTATCGGAGCATTAGTTTGTGAACTATAGCATTTTGAGTGAAGCAACTTTTGTTATTGGAAAAACAATGGATAAAAAAGAATTCGCGTGTTGATAAAATATTGCATTTTGAAAGGTAAAAATACAGTTGAAGCAAAAACTTGACTTGAAGCCGAGTTTGCGGGCACTGCCCCAGAAAAATTAAAGATTAAGTATTGGTATGCTAAGTTTAGATGTGGTGAAATGAGCACCGAATACGGTGAACGCAGTGGACGCCCAAAAGAGGTTGTTACCGAGGAAAACATTTAAAAAATGAAATTGTAAATTGAAATTGAATGAAATAGCAGACACTCTAAAGATATCAACTGAACGTGTACATCATATCATTCACGAATATTTGGGTATGAGAAAGTTCTGTGCAAAGTGTTTGCCGCGCGAGCTCACTTTTGACCAAAAACAACGACGGAGCAGTATTTGAAGATGATCAAGCGTAATAAACTGGAGCTATTGCGTCGATATGTGACAATGGATGAAACATGGCTCCATCATTTTACTCCGAAGCCCAATTGACAGTCCGAGTGGACTGCACACGATGAACCCAAACTCCAAAGCGTGGGAAAATGCAACAGTCAGCTGTGCAAGATTATGGCACCTGTATTTTAAGATGCGCATGGAATAATTTTCAGTGACTACCTTCAAAAAGAAGGACCAAGAACAGCGACAATTACATAGCATTATTGGACCGATTAAAGGACGAAATCGCCGAAAAACGGTCGCATTTGAAGAAAAATAAAGTGCTGCTTCGCCAAGACAATGCACGGTGTCACAAGTCAGTGAAAACTATGGCGAAAATCCATGAATTGGTCTTCGGATTACTTCCTCATCCACCGTGTTCTTCAGATCTGACCCCCAGCGAATATTTCCCGTTCTTAGATCTCAAAAGGGTGCTCGTAGGAAATAAATATCCGTCGAATGAAGAGGTAATCGCCGAAACTGAGGTCTATTTTGAAGCAAAAGAGAAATCGTACTACAAAAATTGAATTGAACAAAATTCACACAAATTCCCTTGCTTCTTAGATCTATGGGAACACAAAGACGGAACAAATCACTGGACTAAGAAGTATTAGTCGTCGTGGAAGCTTACAGTTAGTGAAAAGAAAGTCCCCCTATAAACACTAGTTCCTCCGTATAAATTTGTTTACTACTACTACACATAAAGTTGGGATTGAGGTAAGTAATATGTAAAATCACTTCCGAAAGTTGGAGATTGCCTCAAATACATTGGTTCAAAATTTTCAGAATTCTCAGAAGCAAACGCAAAGAAAAGTGCTCTCATCGAATTTAATATTAATCGATATATGATTGACCCACAGTTCATCCAACCATAACGGATACTCAAAATGATTTATTTGATTGTTGAAAGACTGGAATAGGCCCATTTTTATACAACATAAAGATACCAACCATAAAGAAATTGTTAAAAGCATCTTAAAAGCATTTCAAGCCTAATGAGTATAAAAGTGTATCTTCTTCTCCCCATCTCGATTACTTTCCGGAAAACTTGGGAGATGCGAGTGAAAAGCAAGGTGAACGAATTCACCAGGACATTAAAGAGGTAGACAAATGATTCCAGAGATAATAGAGCGTCTCAATGATATCAAATTATTGTTGGACGCTTTATAAAACCGTCCAATTTTTTCTTACATTAGGAAATGTACACAGCATCACTAGCAAAAAGAAAAAATGTTAGCGTAAACGTGTATTAGATGATAAAGTATAGTTTTTGTTAATTATTTGTAATTAAAAATTATATTTCTATTCCTGCTTTCTTACCCTTTCTTGATTTTTATTTTCTTTTACTTTAATATAATAACTCGTTTATTATAGTTACCCAAATTTTCGAGAAACTTGTGGTTCTATTACGAAATTGATGTGATCTTTGGATTATAAGAGCACACTTAAACATATGAAGATTACGTCACAAAACCTAAACAGCTCTTTGGTTTTTTTGGGGGCCTGTGATAATCAATGAAAAGGATTAAAACCTCAACGAATCAGAAATCGGGCACTTCATATATCAATCATTCCACAAACAACAATTCAACTAGAGTTCTTCTAAAAACGCGCTTGTTCGCGAGCTGATCGGCAATCTGGGAGCTTAGAACCGCGTCACCGCTAACCTCCTCCTTATCCAGACTAAAACGATCTTATCCGTCGCTGCAGTCATATCTTTTGCCCCCAAGTTCTGTGTTAACTCAATTTCGCGAATCAATAGTTAGCTTCACTACCTGTTATTTCGCCGGGTCCTGGTTCCCAATAACGGCTGCCCGATCAGCGGGTACCACATATCGACCAGGTATTGTCATGTATTTCACCGCCTGATTTTAGGCCATAACAAAAGACAAAAAAATCATGAACTGAACAAAAATCGAGCAAATATCAAAAGTTTCAGGTTTTCTAGGAATATGCACCACCTATTTCTAAAGGCCACAAAGGCTGATAAAGAAGCAATGAAAGTTTTTTATCAGTTTGGAGATTATAGGTCGGTGAGGTAATATAAAACAAAACACTAATAATTATACAGCGTGACTTTTATTTAATATCAGCATAGAAGATACTGATTTTTATGCTAGGGTATTCTCTGGTGTCTATACAAATGATGGTCGGTGACTTAATGAGTCAAAATACGCACAAATAATATCAGAATTCAGCATCAGCATATGCTATAGAGAAGAAAGCTTTTCAGTTTGATTGATTTTTGATGATTGATGTCTTTTCCTACCTACTACATGCTACTATATTTTACCGAGTATTCTTCTATAATCGCCATATTCAACTATGTAGTTGGGCCCAATGTAATCAAAAATATTCAGAACACATTGAAAAACAGATATATCGGACAATAGCAACCAGATAAAGTAATAAATATAAATTAATAAATAAAATACAAAAAACATGAAAAAATATTATTGGCCCAATAATATAATTTGGAAGTGAATTTTTATTCTTTATTATTAAACATGATGTAAATAGTATCCTTGGCATTGAACATGAAAATATTATATTACAATAGTGGTGGTTTTAGTAACAGTCATTAAGGCGTCAGGGCAGTCTTACTACTGTTAAACGCTAACGATAGTCGCTGGTTCAAATTCTGCTGGGGTATGGTCGTATTTTATGTTTGCTACCGAAATTGTAAATGTCCTTATAAGTTCTGGGTAAGACTGGATGTTTGAACTGTTTTGTGGAGGACCGTGGTTAGGGGCATATTTTAAACAGTAGACCCAGCCCAGATAAACCATTGTTGGTAAAAAGGAGAATTTAAATTATATAAAAAATACATGTACATTATTATGTATTTGACAGAATGCGATACATT
Organism: Rhynchophorus ferrugineus; assembly: GCF_030347505.1. Classification (NCBI taxonomy): domain Eukaryota; kingdom Metazoa; phylum Arthropoda; class Insecta; order Coleoptera; family Curculionidae; genus Rhynchophorus; species Rhynchophorus ferrugineus. The sequence continues at coordinate 54,356,739 of NW_027472580.1, forward strand.
TTAATATAATATTCTCAAAATACTTAGTCCTGTACTACGTTTTATAATATAACATAACATAACATTACACATATAACATTACTTGAAATGGGAATATACTCAACTAAATAATATATTATTTTATTTGTTACAATTTTCCTTTATTATATATTTCTTGTTTGTATATTTTTGTAGATTAGACATTATCCACAGTAAATTTAGATTTAATGATTCATTAAAATTTACCCCTTTAAACTCTTTTAATTATTTTTCATATTTGGAACTTGTCAGAATCCCGCTTGGCTTGTAGAGCACATTGTAAGGTCACCAAAGATCAACATCTATGCGAATTCGAAAAACCCTCCTAATTCATCCATTCCTGATACGAGCATCGCAGTTCAAGGTCGAATGCCAGCAAAGCCCAACTGAAGCATCTTGTAAATTAACGTAGTTGAGGGCCAGTAAAAAGAATTGAGACTTGAAAATGTATTCCATATACGGTATATTATAGAAATGTGTGTAAAACGTACAATTTAGAATCAAGGGCAAACTATCGGGCGAAGGTACAGACATTCACAAATAATTGCTCATCTTATTTGTGTTTTTTTAGGAGACGGCTCTGAATGACGTGGATGTAGAGAGAGAAGTATTTACACTTTAACTGGTTCATTTATATTAAATTAGGATTTAGAGCGCAATGTAGTCCATGCCGTTGAATTAACAAGTCGCCAATTATTTTTCTTAAAATAAAATGTGAATTAAATTAAAATTTTTGTTTTAATTCCTACGCGCTTCATAATATAACTTCTTGGCCAAAAATGCATCTATCTAAAATGAAATATACTAGTTCCCTCTGATATTACCACAGTACCTTCATTCATTACAGTTCTTCATCTTTAAGCTAATTTGTTTTACTAGAATATATATATAAGTATATTAAATTCACTAGATTAAAATTATGGCAATCAATACTTCCACATTTTGTCGATGAAATGTTTTAATCCAATGAATTTTTCAATTAATACGTGTGTTGCTACTTATATTTTTAACTTTGGCCATACTATGTTGTTAAGTTCCATCTGAAATTTCGAATTGGAAATTTGACCTGATAACTTTAACCTTCTCCAGAACGTCTTGGCGATTTTAACACAACGTATTGTTTACAGTAGCTTGAAAATATTGTCTTAATGAAAATAGCGATTTAATTCGGGAATATTTTCGTGCGATTATTTTTTACAACTTTAAATGTGGATTGTCAAGAGAGAAGTGTTCCAATCAACTTATTATGATGTTTGGCTATGATGGGGTTCCTTGATCCCTACGAAGCGTTGCTCTAACCTATATTGTGGTCGCATTTCGTTCATGGACAATAGTAGTGAAGAAAAGTGTACCAGAAAACATTGATGCTGTCCCGAAATGGTACTGCAAGACCATCATGTGACATACCGTAAGATTAACTTATCGTTGGGTATTAGTATGATGAACATATGTACAGCATATGAACATTTAGCGTAAAAAAGACTTGTTCACGTTGGACTCCATCATAATATGACAAAAGCTCAAAGAGATGCTCGAATAAATTATTGCAAAAAAATTGTTAAGAAATAAAAGTTGTGTATAACATCTATATAGGAGACGAATCTTGGATATGTGCGAATAAGCCCAAACCAAAAAACAATTCATTGTGTGGATCATTTAAGCACAAAGAACATTATATCAAATGATCTTGAAGCCTGTATACGTGAATGTATATGTACGTAGAACAGTGAATTCTGAATGGTACGCAAAGATTTATTTACCAGAAGTAGTTCATAAATTACAAAAAAAGAAGCAACAAAGGAACTTTTTCATCATGACAATGCAGCTTTCACATATCGGCTACAACATTCTATTCGACTGACCAAAAAGTTGAGTTGATGGGTCATCAGCGCTGACTTGGCATCAATTTGACCATTTCTTGTTTCCAATATCAAGAAGAAATTGCGTGGCTAACGTTTTTCGGCGCTTACAGAAGACATGTATTGATGATCATAGTGAATACTTTCAAAAACAATAAAGCAGTTTTTTAAATATATTATTATTATTAGGTCAAAATATAAATAGGAACCCCTGTACCTATATTTCTTCAGCACTTGCTTGAATTTAATATTTTCGCTCACAGTGTCTTCCTGTGCAGCAAACTAAATTTTTCGGAGTTTCGACATGATTATCATTAAAAATATCGGATTCAATTAGACCATTTATTGTTTATCCGTTCAAATTAATTCACAGACCCTATACGAAACGTTATTTATAAACTCGATTCATAAACTTTAATTTAGTCATATCGAGATAACACTGAAAAATATATGAATTTAACGTATCGGAAATGAGAGCCCAATATGTAATCCCATACCTAACCGCCAGAGTACATATAATAAAACAAAATGATAATTTTAAAATTTCGAATGTATATTTTTTCGGTTGGACATTAAAAACACCAATTCTGTGATTTATCCATATAGCATACGCCACCAGTCAAAACAGTAATAAATTTGAAAACGGGCAACACATGCTGATCTCCTCGGGCCGTGTTGGATATAGGGAACACAAGAAATTATGTTAAAATCATGTAAATGATTTAGTAATAAACCAGCATCCGCTGTTACAAGCTCGCTGGAGGTCGGGCTGGTCTTGTTGCGGTTGAATTTATTGGTCGAAACGAAACGTGTATTTAAAGTGCACTCTTTAAAAGAACTAATTATTAATCGACAATTTATTCGAATTCCTAGTCAATTCGCCGTGCGGCATTACAATGACTTTACAATGACTATGTGCACTTAAATTCATCTCCCACGTCGTAGCTAATGAATTGAAAATATTGATTATCCTTAATAATAGTTGCAAAATAAAATCTATACGCGGTCACGACGCAATAAATGATATAACAGTGAAATAACAAATAAGTCTATCCAATAAAACAGACAATGCACGTCATCAAACTTTATTACGTCAGCACGTCGGAATGTTTCCGTATCAAATTAGGCTTTTAATTTATAACGTTTGCCGGTTAATATTATATTAGATGATTTTGCGTTTTATTGTGCATGTATTTTGATCAACGATATCTTTTGGTGAAAATGTTAAATAAAATGTGGTTTTTGACATTTCCCTACATAAAATAACATTTGCCCATTTCGCATTTTTGAGTTAATCACTGTCTACAGACGCTAATCATGAGACGCTCAATTTTTTTATATTTGTTTTATTTTTTAATTAGAAAAATTTTGCCACCGAAGCTCATCAAACACCTTTAGAAGTTATGGTGATGCTGCTCTACCATATTCAAATTTTCTGCTTTAGTATTAATGAATTAAACTGGTAATTTTAATATCATTTGAAAACCAATACCTGATTAATCTAAAAAAGTTCGGAGATAATGACTTCCAAGACTAATTAGAAATGCCCCATTTCAAGCTCTAAAGGAACTGCTGAAACGTTTAATTTAAAATGTGTAGCAACATCTATTGAAGAAACTGATCGACGTATTAAGATGAATATAGAAAGATTTAGGAGATATCTCAAAGGAACCAACATTCATGAAACAAATGCAACGATTTCGTCATTCATATTATTAAATCAATGGGATACGCAATTTAAAGGTGGCTATAAACCTCTTCGTGATGATTTTTGCTCCATGGTGACATTCAAAATTTACAAAATTATTCTAAATAAGACATTAAATAATAAAGAAGAGATCATAATTAATTATTAAAATAGTCAGTAAGTTAAAAAAATACTCAGTTATAAGTCAACTACACTAAATATAAGATCTAACGTAATACAAAACAACGTTGTTATTATTATAAATTAAAAAAAAACACTGCTTTAAAATTATCTAGATTTATAACTCATCCATATTATATATCATATATAGTGCATAGGGTTGTCTTTAAAATTCACTGTTAATGTAAGTGACAAAGGTCAGGTTATATACTTAAACTGTCCTGTGATGATGCCTTTTCTTTTTTTATCAAGAAATATGTTATATGATAATATTACTATTTAGCATCTTTCAAAAAAAAATATAATTAAATATAAATAACAAAGGTAATAATGTAAAGTGGGATCATATTTATATAGGTTTAAAATAATTCTCTGATTTACATATGGATCAGCAATTAGTAATAAATATATAAGGCATTATAATCTCTATAATATATTTAATATAATAGAAAAACAAACAAAACAACTTTACGGGAAAATTAATATACTGTGTGAAATGATATCCAAGGCGTAATGTTAAGTGAACCGAAAAGAAAAAATAACTTTTCGGTTTAGTAGTGATGTGCAAATTACAAAAAATGTTTGATGAACTGTATCATTTTTGGCACTATAGATACAAATTAATATTGTGTCCAGAATTTTCAGAAGGATTATTATCTATACATTTTTACTACAATTTATCTACCAATTAAAAAACTTTTAGGGTATACGATACTGGGAATGCCATTAAATGATCCTTAGTAGATGGGAAATAAAACTTAGTCCATATGGGAATTTCGAGGAGAGAAACAGTAATTTTACATGAATTCTTAAAATATATTTCTGATATAAATAAACAACAGTTCCGTACAGTTCAGTAATATGTCTCTGTATTGATATAGATATAAGACTCCTTTCCATTTGGAAAGGAATAAGTCACAGAAAACTTTATTCGTTGCATTTGTTTCTATAGTATAAAATTATAATTATTAATATGAACTGGAGTGAACCTATTGCTCCGTGTTAGCTCTGAGATAAAGGTATCCTTTCTTGCTGGCTTAAATGCTATCCTAGAAGGCATCCAATTTTACACAGTTTGGTTAGTGGCGCTACTAAAATGGCTTTGCCTTGTTCGATATTATACTCTTGTTTTTGAACATTCCCAAAATATTTTTTTTCCAATTAATTTATTATTAAAACTGGTCTCCTAGACGAATTATTAATTTACTGTTGACAATTATTATTACAATTTACACACTATAGTCTATCCACCGACAATCTATAGTTCCGTTCTCACACTTTATAGTCTATCCACCGACAATCTATAGTTCCGTTCTCACACTTTACATCTCTTCACTCACGCATTATCACACAAGTTCCCAGGGTTTAGTTCTCTTCAGTTAGCGAACACAGTGCCGTACACGCAGTATCTGAAATGTCCATGTATTTTCATGAGGTGTAGTCTTCGTTCGTGTTTCCCAGAGAACCTTTCAATTTCTTCCTTGACTATAGGAATTTCCAGTTCACGATGGAAATCTTCAGTGCGTCTACTGCGTTACGCAATACCTTTTTCTGGAATACTTGATATTACCTGGGTACAGCTCCACGGCTCCATGTCATATAGCCATATTGATGTGAACACCTGATTGTAGATCAGTATCTTATCGTAAATTGGCATTTTGGATTTCCTTCTAAGGAACCGATATAGCTGTATATTTATATAGCTAAATATTTAGTGCTATTTAATTATAGTACTATTCAGTTTCAAAACTGGTGGATTATTTAGTTTTTTGTTGGTAAAATTAATACGAACAGATTTTAGCTCATTTAATTTTATTCTCTATAGTTCCAGTCTATTAGTTTATCGTTAATTGCCTGTAGTCTCTCTATGGACACCTCTCTTTATTATTCTTAGTTTTTGCCCACTGCTAACAGTTCTGTATCATTCACAAATATAAATCATAATATAGATCATAATTTCCTTCAGTTTTGGTACATCACCAGTGTAGAGCAGGATACATTACTTAACAAAGATCTCCGGATTTAGCGTACGCGCAATATTCTGCATGGAATTAACCATAGAAATGTATATACTATATTGCCTTCGTTTTCTAATGGCGGTATATTCATTTGTATTCATTTTGTGTAAAGCAATTTTTGTTATTATTGTATTCATTTTGTGTAAAGCAATTTTTGTTATTATGAAAAAAATTGATAAAAAGGATTTTCGCGTGTTGATAAAATGTTGCTCTTTAGAGGGCAAAAATACAGTTGAAGCAAAAACTTGGCTTGATGCCAAGTTTGCGGAAATTGTCCCAGGAAAGTCAACCATCAAGGATTGGTATGCTAAGTTTAGACGTGGTAAAATGAGCACCGAAGACGGTGAATGCAGACACACTAAAGATATCAACTGATACATCATATCATTCGCGAATTTTTGGCTATGAGAAAGCCCTGTGCAAAGTGAGTGCCGTGCGAGTTCACTTTTGACCAGAAACAACGACGAATTGATGAATCGGAGCAGTGTTTGAAGATGATCAAGTGTAATAAACACGAGTTCATGCGTCGATATGTGACAATCGATGAAACATGGCTCCGTCATTTCACTCCGAGGTCAACAGTCATCTGAGTGGATTGCACACGATGAACCCGGTCCAAAGCGTGATAAGACGCAACAGTCGGCTGCCAAGGTTATGGCGTCTGTATTTTGTGATGCGCATGGAATAATTTTCATTGACTACCTTGCCAAAAGAAGGAATTGGACCGTTTGAAAGACGAAATCAAGTCAGTAAAGACGATGGAAAAATCCATGAATTGGGCTTCGAATTGCTTCCTCATCCACCGTATTCTCCAGATCTAGCCCCCAGCGACTATTTCCTATTCTCAGATCTCAAAAGAATTCTCGCTGCTAAAATATTTTCGTTGAATGAAGAGATGATTGCCGAAAGTGAGGCCTATTTTGAAGCAAAGGACAAATCGTACTACAAAAATGGTATCGAAAAGTTGAACGGTCGCTATAATCAGTGTATCACCTTTGAAGGGAATTATTTTGAATTAAAAAAAATTGCCAAAAATGTGTTTTACTATAGTAGGACGGGGACTTTTTAATTGACGTGTTATAATATTTAGATCTTGTGTAACATTAACAATTCTATAAGAAAAACAATTCAATTATTATGTTATTCTTGGTGGTTTAACACATATTGATTTTAAAATATGGAGGAACAAAGGTAAGTTCAGTACGAACGGTTAAATTTTCAAAAGTTATAAAATGCTAACAGCATCAATGTTGTTTATAGTGAAAATGTTAACTGCCAAATGTATAACATATCACTTTCAACAACATCGAATAAGTATCAACATATGTCAAAATTTAATGATGACAAGAAGAGAGAAGAAAATGAGTCTTGTTATGTTGAAAATAGTCAATTCATTAATGAGGTTTGTCGATTAAGAATAGTAGCAAGAGTTGTAGTAACTGGTAATAATTAGACAATTATTTTAAACATGATATATTTTAGCAATGATTAATTTATTTTTTATAGGTGAGATGTGGCTAGAATTTGTTGCAGGTGATCAGAAAAGTAAAAATTAGACAGCATTTTACTAGGATGCAAGAACTGTGATAAAAGAAAATGAACAAGTGAGGAGTGATACTATGAAATAAACAAAATATAAAACTATCAATGACACCATATTTATCTAATGACAAACAAAGGAAAGGGAACGCAAGTTTATATAAGAGTATAGGTAAATAAATTATTGTTTTATAATAATAACGATGTATTAACTGGAGATTTCCTCCACATTAAAAGCACGACCATTCATGCTTATTAGGCTAGTAAATCTACATTATGTTAACCGAAAGTTCGAGGTAGTCAATTCATTAATGGAGTTTATGGATCAAGAATAGTAGCAAAAATTACAGTAGGGGTTCATATATGATGGTGACTTTTTCGTTTGGTTTTAACTATATTGGCTGGATTTGATCTAAATGATTTTGGTGTCGTTTATGCTAATATTTATGTATATGGTTCTTGGAGTTTATCTTAATTGTTCAAATACGTATATTAATTGAAATATGGTGTTTTCATTAAAATAGAAAGTTTGAATATATAGTAATTAAATTTTTATTATTTCATTTTATTCAAAATTTTGTATTAAATTATATTTTTATTATTTCATTTTATTCAAATTTTTGTTTAAATAAATGTTATTTAAAAATTTTTGCAGTGCTTCTTTCCCTCCTATATAGTTTCACTATTATATCTAATATTTATCCAATTCGTGTATATTTATTTATAAAATATAATTTATATATAAAAAAGGAGTAAGTAAATGAAGCTGTATGTATGCATGCGCCAAACTTGAATTATTCTGTTCTTCTTGTTTAATTCTGAAAAGTCTATTGGAAATATATGATGCTAATATCTCTACATATTGCTTCAGCAGCATTTTGTTTAATTTATATATCAAGACCTGGTGCTAAATTGTATCAAAAGCTTGTGCTATGCCGAGGAAAACTGCAGAGCATCTTTGTTTCTCTTCCAAAGAACTCTCAGTTATATGCGATATTCTACACCCTGGTCGATTGTTGAATGTAAGTCGGAATAGTAACTGATCCGAGTCAAATACTAACGAGTCCGGAATTGGTTGTTTTGAGTAATATTTTCTGAAAATGTTTAGACACAATTTTTAGTAGAGATATAGGTCTATACGATTTAATATTATTAGGTTGTGTACCAGGATTTCCAATATACAAGTGCATATTTCAGTCTAAAAGCTGCGTTAAAAATATATATGAGCTTTACTATGACTTTTTTTGGGAGTTATTATAGGATTTATCCGGTGAATAAATAGAATACCGGTGACTTTTGTTTTCAAGTTTATTCTTATCTCTTTAGTTGGTTCTCTTGGGGTGACTGGTGTGATAATTTTATATTATTTGATAATATTATGATGTGATCCGTCTGTTCGCGATTAAAAGTACAGACTTCAGCTAGATTTTCAGCAAAGAGCTTTGCTTTTGTTTATTGTCTCTAGCCCATAGTCCGCTGCTGCTTTTTATAGGTGGTATAGATGTTACATGCCTCTTAATATTTCTGACTGCTCAGTGCGAATCGGTTTCGTTATATTCTGATAGTTTTTGAGTCGAACTGTTTATTGAATCTCCCTTTAGTTCTTGGTTTTCTCGACTAAGCCTTTAGGTTTTATTATTAATTTCCAATACATAAATTTATATTTGTACCCGCGACTATCACAATAGCTACCGCTACCAATCGGTTAACGTGACGGAATCTTTTATGTCTAAATGATTTTAATCTATATCGCAATAAAACTTCATCAAATAATTGAGCCGAACAGAATGTTTTCACTGCTGCGCATTACTTCTTTGATAGCAACAAAAGACCACCCTATTCCAACAAGAAAAACAAACTTTTTTTGGCTCAAAGGAAATCAAGTGTCTCGTCAGCTGTCCTTATCCCATTCAAATTCAATTTACATAAATTTAGCGCGGAATCCTTTTTTACAAAGCCTATTATATCCTATTGAGGCGAGGACAATAGAAAGAAACTTTTTTAAAAACCATTATGAACTCTTTCTTACGTGGGGTCGCAAAAAATTATTAGATCGAATTGAAAAAATGTATTTTGTGAAATAGAAACGGTCCGAAATATATTAAAGATAAAAATCTATAATAATGTGATAAGCTCCTTTGATATAAAATATTGTTTGGGAACGCTTGGGTACCTGAAGGACGAATGGCCTTTCTCATTGTAGTATTAATAAAAATGACAGATAGTTCATATAGAAGAATATGGCTTTTGATTCTGTCAGATTTGGATCAGGGATGGAGTGTTTGCGTCGATATAAATATCCTGGGATGAAAGTGCCAGGAAAGGATTTTGAAACGGGTCGAGAAATGGTTGTATCCATTTTTACTACTCTTTTATTAAACAGCATTAGCTATTCTTAAGCGGGTAGAAATAATAAATTATCGTGAATGCAATATATTTTTACGATTTAGTTACGGATTATATAATCTACCAATAATATGCATTAGTTTTCTAGTATCTTGTTTTTTAAAAATGCAAGATTAATAGCAATCAATTATTGCGTCTTACTGATAGTTGATATTTGTTATTTTTTGCATTTAAGATACTTACAAAAAGTACAAAAATTTTGTGGTACAATAATAGAATCATGTTGTTTCAGCAGCATCTGTTTAATCTGTTGCTTATTATCGAAACCCTGATGTTAAATCACCATGGCAAAATTAAAATATATTATCTAAATGGAAAATCACCTTTAGCGGCGAGGTGCATTTTTGGATGTCAACAAACATACGCTTCCGTTCGCGTGACAAGCGTTTAACGCTCGTTTACAGCTACATGAATTTTATATGACAACAACAAATATTACATTAAAACGCATATTACATTACAATCCTTTGAAGGAAATTGGATGAAATTATACAAACGTAAATAGCATTTGATTTGCTGTCTTGATGCCACCATATGATGTTTGCTTATCTCTCGCCTAGGTGATATGAATTGGCTGTCAATATCGTGCGATTTGTTATCGCTAGGCATTTTTGTGACATTTGTTATGTTGCCGGTCTGTAGATTATCGTTCAAATTCGGCGGGATCTATTCGATTGAAATATTAAATATTAGACCGCTTAAAAAAATTGTTAACATCTCAAATCCGAATTTAATTTTGTATTTCGACATAGTTTCGGTTTCGTTGAAAAGTAATTTATAACAATATATTTTGAAATTATGAGAGCATTAGCGTCATTATCGCATTTATTGTACCTAAAGGTTCTAGAGAATTGAGGTTGAAAGTTTTTTTTCTTTGTAACAACACCTTTTATTTAGATACCATAACATTAACATTACCAAACACGTAAATAAACAAAAATTTAGTTGTTTTCGACAAGACTTGACAAGAGCCAGGATACGATAGTAAAAATTTAGAAAATACTGTAGAAAGCTCACAAATTCAGTAGTTGAAAATCACAATGCGTGACCGGAGAAGTGTGCTCATTGAGCACATGGTTCATCAAGTACAAAATTCAATATCGGAGTAAATCACAGGACCTTACGCTAAACAGGCACCTCTAAAGAGTTGACCTGAGGTTGCCTGGAGTGAGTTATAGCTCTGCACGTGAAGAAGCCACGCTTCTCTACCATAATTTATTAAAAACAGCTAACTGGGTCATAATGTTAATATGGTACCATTCAAGTATTACATATGCCAGTTATGTATGTGTTACTTCCTAAACTCCATATATCACAAAAATATAAGAACAGGACCTCCATACCCATCCCCTTGTTTAATATCTATTATATAAGAATTATTGTTTAATTCTACATAATTTTTTTAATTTTCAATAGAACAATTTAAGAGATTTTAAAAATAATTGTACTTACAAAGTAACTAGTAATTTATGTATTTTTGGTAATAATCAGCTTTGCCTTATTTTGAAATATAATCTTAACTTGGCGTCTTTTTGTGATTTTACGTAAGAACTATTAAGGCATCCTTTCAACCACTTGAAGAAAAAGTAAGACATAATCTACACATCCTCCTCCAAATCTTCTTATGCAATAAATAAATGACCCTATCGTATTCAATAACCATATTAGGTACTCGTTAGGACGATATATTTAGCGTTGTTGTCAACTAGCTTGTTTTCTGTTGAGTCGCTGTGACTGTAAATCCTAATACAGAATGTAACATTACCTTTCATTACCTTACATTCAAAACATTAACCCAAATTCTTCGAAATAGCTTTGAAGAACATAGCTAGAATGAACCTAAGAAGAAAGTGGATCGAATGGGTCTAGCTAGCTTTAGTTGTCCAAAGGTCAGGGACAAAATCACGCTTGTTGAAGGATAGTATGATAGACTTGTTGGCGTGAGAGGAGGGGAGGTCCAGAAAAAATGGTGCGTAAAAGAAGTAAGTAAATTATTTAAATTGATTGAACAAATAACTTAAGAGAATAATTAAGCTCTTGATTTAGGTTACTGGTAAGTCATGAAAGCTGGAAAAAGTAAACCAGTGTTTGTGTATCTCTTTTAGTAGATCCCTAGAGTAACACGAAAATGTTACATGTTTTGATTTCTTAAATTATCGTTTTTTGTTAGGATGACTAATAAACCTACACTAAAGTTTTGATGTTTACATATTATACTAAACAAAATCTTTATTTGGAGGAGTTTCTTCCATTTGACAACATCAACTTGGCAAACTGGAGCTATTGGCCTTGGTGTCATTTTCCATATAATTTTTCTAAACAACTAAACTAAACAACTGATTTCTTAAATTAGGTTTTAAAAAACAGATATTGTTATCAGAAATTAACTCTGATTGACGTTTAACTTAACATGGCAATTTCATAGTTTTATTTTATCAAATAAATTAAAAATTGAAGAATACTTCTAAGGGAGCAAAAGCTTTGCAATATATAAAGACTGCTAATGGGGAGAGTCTGACTTATACGTAAAGTTTATTTTGAATTGGTGTTATTTGTTTTGTTTTTATACCCCTGTATTTGTATTAAGTGAAGAAAGAAAATACTTTAGTCGTCAAAACAATTTATACGCCTTCTTAAATAAAACAAAATAATCTGTTTTTGTAGGCTCCAAATTTAGAATAAAAATAAGATTATTTAAAAATACTATAAAAACATATTCTGATACTTTTTAGGACTCTCTAAATAAAGTACAACAATATTTATTAAAAATATATTTGTATTAAATTCGTTACGAAAAAAGGTCTAGAAATAGTTCAACGAAAATCTCAGGTAACAAAAAAAGAAAACAATGTTTTAATTAAAACATACTTATATATTAATTACTTTTACAAACAGCTTAAAATGTTTGTAACATAATGGATATAACAAAATATCTAGCTAGATGATGTGCATTTTAAAAGTACGTCAATTACTTATCAATAAGTATATAATTACAAAAAACTTTGCTACTACTTATATTTACTTTTGTTATTCATAGAAGTTCATATCTTTTTACGTATATAGGAAATAATGCTATGCAATGTCCCTGGATGTCTCTCAACTTTTGGCCGAGTCTATGTATTCGGCTGGAGATCCACAGGGTAATGTCTTGTATCTAATAATGTCCAATATCTTCTCTGTACTGCTGATATAGAAATGGACTAGAGACTGTAAATACAGCTTAATAGCTCCAAATCTGTCTATGCTAATTTCGCGTTGCGGCGAAAGGACAAAAACTTAATTATATCACTTGACGGACGCCCGATTCCTCAAGATGAATCATCTAAATACCTCGGCATATACCCCGATGATACGTTAATTTGAAAAGATTAGACTACAAACAGAGCAGATTCGATTCAAAGTCAAGCAACTGTACTGGTTAGTCGGAAAATACACTCAACTAGACTTAAAATCAACGAGATTGGTATATTAGTCGATCATAAAGTCTATTTGGATCTATGGTGTGCAAATATGGAGTTTCGCTAAAAATATCAAACCAACTAGTAATCCAGTGCATCCAAAACAGAGTTCTACTATTACTCACCAATGCTTATCGCTACGTAACTAACAAAGGGTTGCACGATGACCTAAGAATCAAATGGATACACGAAGTAATCAAAGATTTCGCCCTAAATCATGAAATAAGGTTGCTAAATTCCAGCAACATAAAAGCAATACAGCTAGTGCACAACGCGCAGGAAATCAGAAGATTGAAACGAACCAAACCACACTAACTTGTTTAGGTATAAGTGTATTTTTAACTTTAACTTAAGTAGATTAGTTCTATTTTAATTTGGCAAATACATACTGATGCATTAATCTCGTACTGGTCTTGCTTGTATACTATTGCAAGTACAACAGAATAGTAATAATAAATTAATTTGTAAATTAAGATTCTACTAAGCATATCTAATGTAAGTTGTCATTGCTGAAAAAAACATCCTACTTTAAAAGTATAATGTTCTGTAGAAAACCTATAGTCTGTACAATTAATTATTGAATATAAAGCATTTGATTTCAATTAGTTCATTAAAAATGTATTTTTATATTAGAATATATAATTCGACAAGTGAATTAAGGAGCACATAGTTCTAATATAAAAAATAGAGTTTTGGGATTTTTATTTTAAATTTTCAATTTACTTACATTATGTTACACCAGCAACTAGGCTAATTAAAACTGGACCTCTTCTAGTTATATAGTCTAAATTGGTTATTCATCAGTCCAGTTGGTTTAATTCCGACTATAGTTCAAAGCTAGACAGTAGGTCTAGTTCGCATTGCTGTTATTGATAGATTGTTATCGTTGATTGCTATTACATTGGAAACTAATCTTTTTAAATGATCTAACTAAAAATCTATATAAATAAAAATGAATTGCCGAAATATATACACGCGTGTAGCGCTGCTACTAATGGAATAATTTTTGGTGTTGTGTTCGATATACCCGGACAAAATTTTTACAAAAAATATCTTACGGAAAGGGTTTATACATTTAAATATCATAATATGGAAAGAGTGATATAAAGAACAGTTGATAAAACATTGGCAGAAAGGTTTCATCAATTAGTTTAAATAGATAGTTTAGTAAGATAGTGACGAAGCTGTCAAATTAAATTTATACACTCAGTCAAGGGGAAAAAGAAGGAATTAAAATAAACTATTACCAAATATTATCAAAGCCACACTGAAGAATTTAGAGAGGCTGCTAGAAAATATACCCGTTAGTATTGGAGTATTTGGAGCAGTAATTTGATGTGGAAGGACGAACAGTTAGAAATATGCTGTAGTAGAGATCAAGCTTCAATTATTGAACCATACTTTGAATATAATATATAATATAATATATTGAATCTTTATCCACTATGATCTGCTCTCATAACATTTTTTATATGCGATTTATAAATATAATGCGTGTTTTCAATTAACGTCTACACTTTACCATTTAGAAAGTGGACAACAATGACTCTTAGTAATTATAAAATAATATTATTAATATTCACACATACACACACCATATATATTCATGTACATATATCCTGTATATATTACCAATAACAGCTAATTACTAAATATTTGCCGATACTAAAGTACAGTAATATCCCCGGAAGATTTACTGCATTTTAACAGTTAACACGTTTTACTTATCTGCGCAAATTTATTCATAAATCAACAAATTGTTCAGCGAAAGGCTGACTAAACAGTTTGCGAAATAAACTAAAAAGGAGCTAGAATAGAACTTGCATTTTTATGATAAATCGCTACAATTTTACACTGGTCGGGCTGTCAAAATTAAATGATCTAGTGCTTTGTGTGGATTTTTATCTCAACAATTCTAGTTAAATTTTGTAATATATAAATCTTATCAATTTTATTTTAGATGGAAGAAAACCTAAAATAGTTTTAATATTTTAGGTGTATGATTTAATTTACAGGGATTTTATCTCTGACTTTCATATTATAATGTATTAGAGAAGAAGTAATTTTGATTTTGTTCATGTTTTTTTAAAGCGATTATTATATGATTTATTCAGATAACTTCTAAACTGTAATCACTGATATATAGACCGTTTTGATTAGTGATCTATTGCCATTTTCGTTCAAGCTCTTTCAATTTTTGCGGAGTCGTTAAAGGGTGTGTAACAATATTGTTGTGGTGCATGACAATGATCAATGACATTGATCCTATTTATCAATTCAAACTCTTTTTGTCACCTACTTCAATTGTACTAAATGTTGATAGATAGAGATAGATCGAGTTGACTAGGTTAGCGTATCTCATAACCAATTCATGTGGAATCACAATTTCAAGTTTCTTCTGGCATCCACTCGGATTTAAATGATTCCAAACTGTTTCATGATTAACAGATCAACAGTTCTATAGCCATGTTGTGAAGTGACTGAACTATGGTCTAGGTTGATAGATATTAAGAATCTCGTGTATTTTTTAACGACTGGCAGGATTCACTGTAAGATCTAAATGTTGGACGAAAATAAGCAATGTAAATTGATACAGACGTTTATTTAAACACTAGCCATCATAAAACCCACATATTTTATAGAAAACATAGGAAAATATGGCGAAAATAACCTTCTAAAATCTCCATTTTT
Source organism: Rhynchophorus ferrugineus (assembly GCF_030347505.1). Lineage (NCBI taxonomy): Eukaryota > Metazoa > Arthropoda > Insecta > Coleoptera > Curculionidae > Rhynchophorus > Rhynchophorus ferrugineus. The sequence continues at coordinate 54,372,595 of NW_027472580.1, forward strand.
AAAGAGCAATAACTTTTCACTGATTAAACAAGAATGACACCAACTTTACATCTAAAATATTATGTAGATGTCCTTCAATCAAAGGATAGCATCACTTCATTAACTGTTATTATAGTATATCTCGACTTTAGAACAATCTATTAGGGACAGCGAATTTTATATTTATATTTATGTGACTTTTATAGTTTTTCAGTGCAAGACTTCAGCAAACCAAACTAAAAGTTTAAATAAATTACATAAATTCTCAAAATATCGAGTTGAGTTTACAACAGCAACTAGTAAAGAGAACATTCGACACGGTCTTTAGAATACGAAAATGAATTTGTTGCTTTCTCAGTACGAATATTTTAGAAATGGTAACATCAATCTTAATGACAGTCTCAAAAGTTTGAATATGTGAAGTTACGAGCTCTACTAGATTAAGGCTCAACACAAATACAATAAAAACTTGCAGGCCAACTAGCAAAGCTCTCAGCTCAACGCAAGTTACTCATTTTTAACTATCTAGGACAATTTCGGAACACGTGTCTATTAAATTATACTACATGTGCACAAGTTAAAAAAGCAATGAACATATTCTCCAAAATTAAGTTCGCTGTTATCATTTTTTATGAAATAAATTTTCTGAAGATACAGTAAAAATTAAGTCACATATTTTACTTTACTTAGTATTATTCATATTACATATTACTATTCATTGTTGTAAAAAATGTTGAAGAGCGCAAAAAAAAGATTTTTTTAAATTATACACGCCGTATTTGTCTATAGCTTTCACCTTGATTTCCTCCCTTATATTCGGAGAATGTTAAATAAACAATTCAAATTTTATTTGAAGTTCTAATAAAATATCGAAGAAATAAATAAACGAAATAAAAAGACGAACACAATTTTGAAGCAATTCCTAGATCTATAAATATATCTGATATTGCATGGCTGATTATATTATATCTAACACCCGGTATATTTCAAGATTAAATATAATTTGTTCGAAATAAAAATATTACGCTATTTTTTATTGAGTCGGTGTATTTTTTACGAGACCGTAGGAGTTTTTATTTCTTTAGTTTCAAACTTGTATCGCTGTAGGGCAATCAATACAATATTTTCCATATCCGGGATAAGAGAAGTTTTCAGTAAGGAAAGTTTGAAGGGTTTCAAAAAAAATTGAATGGCAAGAAATGTAAACTTAATGAAAAGCATATAGTGTGTGTTACATTATACAGTGTGTGTGTTACTATTTACCCCACAGCAATAAAAATCGTAGTATGTAGGACGTAATTTTGAATCAAAATCACGATTCAGAACCAAATATCATCAATTAGTGCATTGTTTTCAATGCTAATCTAACATTTTTGGAAATATATTTTATGGGTAACGAGGACCAACTAATCAACAGACGCTGCCTATATAGCCACACCGAGTAGATGGAGCAGAGAGGGACTATGCCAATTTAGCGGACCTTTTGCAAAACCAAAAGTGATTGGCCCAGTTGTTCAACACCGTCTCCAATGGATGGACAGATAACTACTCTATTGTTATCAGCAAATCAGAAAATGTACAAATGTGTTAATGAAGTTGAAATTGTTATGGCTGGCGACCTATTTATATATCGCGATATACGTATGAAATACAGAGTTAACATAAAGTAGATGATCCCCGACAATAATTCTTACGTTTTTACGTTTATGTTTTGCAATATCCATTGATATTTTGGAAAAGATAAAATAGATATCATTTAAACATCAAACAAAGAAATCCAATGAGACGTATGTACAACATATCCGATATTTTACATTAATTTTTTTGTACAAGTGATTTATTTGTATATTATTATATCTATTTATTGTGCGATCTATCATCAGCAATGAAGATGGAACAACTGATATCCACAACATCCGTACCGCATCTGTATTCTTCTATCATAATATACTGGTTCGTGTTATATGCTAGTATATATTCAAGACGCCATGAATTTTGAATTAAAACCAATAAGCTTCTAACCTAGTTTACATATTTTATTTTTCAGTGCTAAAAACACCAGTTTTTTCTTTGATATCTTCTCCGATTTCTTTGACAATAAATATACATTCATTTATTCGAATTCTGAATATATATCATTATGAAACTATCATAACCTTGGTTTTGATTAGTACAATATCTTTTGGCTCAGCTGAATATTGACAATAACGAATATTATTTAAGTATTCAGCAACAAAGTTTCGTTATTTCTAAGAATAATATAAACGTTGCGATAAAAACATATATTTTAATATTTTTAATATATCCTTTACACCAACTAGGTTTTATATGGACTGGACTTCTTGTTTGACGGGGGCTCCGAACCACGGTCCTCGGTATTAATCCTACCGACTGGCCAATGACCAACTTGGAGATTATCCCGGAAGACATCCGGTCTACCCAGCCTGGTTACAGGCGTCACTGAGATCATTTTCCTTATTGGATTTTACGCTCTTACCACAGAACAACCACAAATATTAAACAAACACAAACATAAGTTTTCGGCCATGCAGGATTATATTTACTAACCCGCGACTATCGCAAGAGCAGGAGCACCATCCTGTTGCCTTTATAACTGAGAAAAAATAAATAAACCTTTGCATTTGTTTTCCTTGCATTTATTTTACATTAATCATATTTAAAGTAAATGATTTAATTCAAAAATTTCATATTGACATTCAGAATGTCATATTTAAAAATAAAAGTTAATAAAATATTTCATTTTTACACCAAAGCGATAGTTCTAACAATAGGAAGGGTAGGAAAGAACAGACTCTTGTTCATCGTATATCTAAAGCACCCGAGAAAAGATTGATAAAGGTTAAAGGGTCACAAAATCTCCTGTACCTTTTTCCACTCAACTAAATGCGCGTGCAGCAACAGTCGAGTCACGTATTTCCAAATCGGTGTTTTATTGCGCTCTATATTTGGTTATAGTAGTAGAAAATGACTATGGGATCATTACTAATTCCTTCTTGGGGCCTTTATTTATGTGACATTATTATGTGCTACAATTAATTTTAATAGATGAAATTTAGTTTACCATTATACTAAAAGTCATTACAAATCAATTACGTACATTGATTTGAAGCCAATTTAATAAATTAAATAAAGCAATTGAATTTAATAATCATTAATTGATCGAAATATTGGATATAATTGTATGAATAAATATTAAACAGTTCAACTTTAGAAACGTTTAAACAACAGTTCAGTTATATATAATCAATATGAAAATTAGTCATTATCAAATATTCCCTGTTATACTACTAATTAAGGTTTTATAGAAATATTAATTATATGCGCTATAAATGAGAACTGGTAATATAATAGACAGCTAGAAATATTATGAAAAGTGTTGTGTAACAGAAGTCCCTGCAGATTTACTGAAAACTATATAGGACCAACTTTTCCGTGTCAACAATCTAAAGCTTGCGGTAGATATTAATCCGATTTGATCAGTTTTGCTGATTCTGGAAGTGGCAGTTTCTTAGTAAATGGGACTGCTGTTAACATGGCCTACGAACCATAGCCTATGGACTAACATCAACTTTGATACTGTCCCAGAAGACATCCTATTTTACCCAGTCGTGAGTGAGATGGATTTCCTTACCGGATTCTACAGTTTTGTCTACAGACAATCACAGTGATAAATAACTACAAACTTATATGTACAATCATGCACTGGTGAAATTCAAACTTAAACAATCGCAACAGTAAAAATATGTTATAATTTATTATAATTTTGCATATATTCGAATAGGTTAATCAGCTATGAATAATGCCATATGTTCCATTGTGCTGAATTGTTAAGATATTTATCTTATTCTTACATAAGATTTATTCATATTGTATTAGTTCATTGATATTACTTGTATACATATAAGATACAAAATAAAGTACCTTTATTTAAAATTATTATATAATAATAAAATTCGAGGCTTTATGAATATGATTTTTATTGTGTATTAATATATTTAGCCGACAAATGATAAAATATACTGAAATAATATATACAGCTTCCACATCATATTAAATATTTTATTGCAACATATATATAACAACAATGATAAGCGTAGTCATTATTGATGTATGTATGCTGGAAGCTTACGCGGAGGAAATGCTGCTACTTGTTTTAACGACTGTACTGACAAATATTTCAGTCAATACATCTCACAGATAAACATATCGCTTTTCCGAATAGTTCTTAGTTGGCCTATACAGCACTATAGTCACTAAAAAACGATAAAACGATAAATGGTCATTATCCCATCTCAATCGCTTACAATTTTAATACAATTATTTACCAGTGTCGACTGTATCTTCGCCCGCTAGCTTGCCTTTGATGATTCCGCAATCTTCAATGGTTCTTGAATGGAACTATTTCCCCAAGTTTTGGTGTTACCAAATTTCAATTTCCAATAACTTGGCAACCAACTATTGTAATTCGTCTTTAGGAATCCACGGACTAGGGATGTTTTTCAAATCATGTCTTCTAATAGCTCAGAGCTGGCGGACTTCCAACACCTTTGATGCACCTTAGAGAGTCTACGATAGGTTTTCTCACACTGCTTAGAATAACTGTGGGACCATTGCCAATTCAATGTCAATCGGTCTTCTATTCTTGATAAGAGCTTTTATTTTCCTAACAAGTTGATACCGGTTAATTGTATAAATTAAAATCAGAATAACATCATGACGTCTTTGAAATCCTACAAGCTGTGGCAGTTTTGAATCGCGTAAAGTATAAAGCAAAATGTGTTATTATTTTAAAACTATTGTATTTAATTAATCAGAAACTAGAGACAGCATATTGGAATGGCTGTATATAATCTGTATATATACACTATACTACATAATATTTTAGTCTAATGAAAAGCTTAATTCTATCCAATTCACTCAGCATATCTCACAGATTTTCATAAATGTACAATTTTAATTTAATAACCAGTAAAAAATCGCAGTAATAATAACATTATGTCATATTAATTTAACTTATATCTATAACCACAAAAATAAAAAAGATCACATGAGAAAAAACGAGCTACTCTGAGAAATGGCCATTTCGATTGTGAAATGTCCGACCGTTAACCAAATGGTCACACACTGCCATAAAACTTCGCATCGAGGCAGGAAACCACCCGACATTTTATACTTGTAGGATTCTATTTCGAACTTTTATGATTTAAAGAGCGAGTATTTAGCGCATCTGTCGTTTAATTCTCTAAATCCAGCAATTTATTTTCGTCAATAAACTCTTAGCCAAACTACATCCGGATTTTCGAGCGATACTTACGTAACATTTGGTTAACAGAAATATTTACATTCATTACACAGTTGGCTAAATTGTTTCATTTTCATAAGTGACCAACTGTTTATAAAACATTTTTATTATCCAATGATCTTCAAGACATATTATTGCGCTGAGAATAAACTTTTGTTAATAAAATACAGTGGTGTTTATAGTAAAAAAAATTAATTTATTGAAACCAGATATGCTTATCAGATAAACCCATGATGCCATTCAATGAAGAACTTTTTTCTCATTTTCCTGTTGAGTATGTTAAATATCTTAGTATGCACTTAGATCGACGCCTAAACTGAAAGAAGCATATACTTTCTAAACGGAAACAACTTGGAATTAAATTGTATCAAATGTATTGGCTCATCGGGCGCAAATCCAAGTTATCATTAGATAACAAGGTATTGCTGTATGAGTCTATACTAAAGTCCATTTGGTCATATGGAATCCAACCATGGGGTACCGCTAGCAAATCTAATATATCCATCAATAAACGGTTCCAAAATAAGATGTTGCGTGCCATTGTTGATGCTCCGTACTATATTTCAAATAAAGTGATACAACGCGATATTCTTCTAGAACCTATAACGAGTGTAATTTAACGTGTTTGTGTGAAGTACTTCGAAAGAGTGTCAGTGCATACCAATGTACTCGCCAATCAGCTAAATATGCGACGTGATAGTGAAGTGCGTAGACTGAATCGTTTAACACCACCTGATCTGATTACTGGACATATGTAGACTTTAGAGTAAGCTTTAGAATAAGACTAATTAATTAAGATAATATTTTATACAGAAGATTGCTTAATGAAGTGATTTTCTACATGCCATGTATATATAATATAGACACAAGAAATATTTATTGCCAATAGGACTGATTGTGGAATCACGAATTGTAATAATAAAAAATAAAAAAATTCCTCTTGTTTCTGTTTCTCTTTGTTGTTTCTGATCGAAAAACTGGATCACCTAGTTTCCTAATATTTCAACTAAGAGAACAGTGCGAATATAAAAAACTAGTGATTGTCAAAAAATTGGATAATACCTTAGTGCAAACAAGTTGTTTCATTTTACTCTAATATCAATCCGCCCTTATTGAAACTATACTATAGATGCAAAAAAAAACATTTAATGTAAACGTTTTTCTATAATAAACTTCAAAATATAATTTTAAAAAATAACAACAGTTTCCAATGTATGGCCTTAATGTTATATATAATTTTTAAAGAATAATTAACTGCCTTCTACTACAATAATTACATATAACCTCATATATAGTATCAGACTAAATATACTAAAACTGTTTTACATATTACTAAAACTATTATATATGCATAATTAACTATATTATGACATAAATTGATAATGTTAAAACATTAATTTTACTCAAACGAATCTGAGATGCGCCCAAAAACGTTCATTACCTGTAAGAAATAGGTATGCTAATTTTAATTCATAAGAGCGACCCTAGCAGGAAATGTTTCATAGTAGCAACGTACTTTTTTTTAATAATCAACTAGCGTTTAATCGTTTAAATTCAGTTATATAACGATACAACTGTTATATTATAGCTCTTTGAATAATTAATTACGCATAACCTTAAATTTGTTTCGATAATGTTCATATTAAGTTAACAACAAAGCTTTTATAATTTGTGCCTTTTAACCAGGAATTAGTTTTTATCTATTTTTCGATTGTAGTGTTTAGTTCGGGCACGTATTTTTTTGAAATGTTTTCATTCTGTCTTTAATTATTTAGATTAAATTCGTAGAAGTCATTCTGTTATATTTTAGTCGTTGAAAATAGTATAATGAAACTATTATAGAATTATGGTATTCTACACGCATTAGTCATTGCAGAATAAATTTAAAACATTATTAGATTTCTTTATTAGTTTTTGACAAGGAGATAATGATAACCGATATTAATAAAATTTTCTGATATACTAATAATTATCTGATAATATATTAAAATCAAAGAAATTGCTGAAATCTGTTTCAGCTTTATTTTATCTTATTTATTTTATTGGACTTAAAGAGTTATTTTATGTTACTTGAACTCAACAACTAAAGGGTTCTTACATACAAAGTATTTTATTTCCATTTTAGACCTATTTTAATTCTGCTTATTTTTTTTTTTTTGATATATATATATATATATATATACATATATATATACATATATATATATATATATATATATATATATATATATATATATATATATATATATATATATATATATATATATATATATATATATATATATATATATATATATATACATATATACCTCCTACCATCAAGAAGATACTAAGTACTATCAATAGTATTTCTAAAAGGAGATAGAGTTCAAGGAAAGATGACCTTAAAAACAATATATATGTTAAATTGTAATCAAAACCTAGACTGATAACTAACAATAATCACTCAATAACTAATACAGACTGATATAGACAGACCGCAAAAACGAATATCAATAAAAAATCAATGACTTCTTAACTTTCAGTCTCTCCCTGACTCCTTGCTGACTGCTAAACCCTCATAAACTCATAAGACTATTCAAGGACTTCCCTAAGCGGTGATATGGCAGCTGACGCCATGTAGCATGAAAAATGTTCTAGTTTATAGAAGTCCTCGTACTAAACACTGTGGACAACGGCATCATCAGTGCAACTAAAAGAAAATGAAAATACTTTCCTCTAATGAGGGATTTCTAATCGATATATTTAACTACTTTTAACTACCACTAACACTCTCAATATATTTTTTACTACTACTACTCCCCTTACGCAATCTGATTGTACGAATTTCCTGAACATTCCTCAAATACCCGAGCAAGCATGTACTACACGATACGAACTGAAATATGGATCAAGTTTTTAGGTGTTCATATACGCAGCAATCAACAAAACAAAAGAAATATAACCTCATATTTGGATGCCCTCGATATTACAATTGTGAGACCAAGTAAACATTATAAAGGTAGCAAATATATTAAATATTTACATCAAAAAGGTCTTCATAGAAACAAATTACCGACTTAAGCACATAATTTTTATATTTTACTCTTCTTTCTACCTCGGAGATACACTGGAGATTAATACATTGAGGAACTTCACAGGATCGGTACAATTTTCTTTTAAAAGATAATAAGTTATAAAGTTGCTTTCTAAAATTAATCATCATTTTCCATGGGAAATACTTTATTAGAGCTTTATATCAATTCAATTTTTCAAATAAATGACGTTTTATAACGAATAACATTACCAAACATTTGAATTATTCTATTGTTTTATCGTAGAAATATTTTACAAAGGCCTACGCGCTCAAGTGTTTCGCCTATCCCTAATATGCCAATTAATAATGCCAATAACTAATATAGGTGTCATTTTGCGAAAGCATACTTAATATAGTTCTATTCATATCATCACGTTACTATTTATCTTCATTTATCGTCAATATTTCACTATTATTTATCTCTTAATGTACTACTTTGTTATTAAGGAACGCTATATTATATCAAATATGTTCAAAAATTATTTATTTTATTTCACCTTATACGTTATATTTAAATCATATTACTGGAACCTAATTCAACAATGCCAAAGCTACTGTTGAACTTTTATCCTGGCTTTTTTAACTTTTGTGTTTTAACAAACTTTTAAATTTTAAATGAGCTTTTCGCTAGAATAAACTCACCTTTATTATGACCGTTGCGTACTTCGGCTAAGCAAATTCACATAATCAGGAGATGATTAAACAAACTTTTTTACCTTTCAACAATAAATAATTGTCGGTAAATATATGCAGAATGAAAACCTATTTAAATGGTGAGTTATACATTATTTTTATTACTAGAATACAAATATATTATTTAGTAACTAATAAGAACTGCATTCATGAACAGTAATTTTTCTGTTCATTCTGTTTCAACATTAATTTTTGTTGATTTTATTATTGTTTTTTTTTTGTTATAGTAATGTTTTTTTGAGGAAAGTTGTGTATATTATTATTATATTAGTAATCTCCATCGCTATTCCGCATAATCGGATTTCTTAGTATTCGTGGAAATCAGAATAAGTGATAATCAGACCGAATAAAATATGGTATACTTCAAATTTAGTATAATACGTACAACGTAGCCCTATCATGTTATAAAACTCGTTCCATATAGGAATAACAATAATTATCTCGGAATGAATCTTCAGGCAATACTTCGGTGACGAAAATAAAATGAAAAAATGGAGTTCAAATACAGGAACATATATTGGTTAATTAGAAGGTCACAATATATAATAAATTGCTATAATACAAGCAAATATTGACACCAATATGAACTTGCAGAATTTAATTGTGGATAATGTTCAGCGAAAAGATCACAGTACAGGAGCACTTAATAAAACGCACTAATTGAAAATAAAACATAGAAAAGTAAATATTATACCTATGAACGATTTTACAGCACCTATATCTCAAAATATAAACACAGAAATTGAATGAATTGAACTCATCCATAACGTATTTTTATTATATAACAACACTAACTTACTGCTTTTTTTAAGTAACCCATAACGGTTTTCGCTCTTTTTTTTACTAAATTTATCACTTTTTCTTTTTTATCAGTATATACAGAATATAAGTGATTATTTTGGTCAGAATCTAGTATATATCTCAGCTGTATAGCACTATAAACTAGTACCTATCATACCAGCAATATATTTTATGTTATACTGTTGGATTTATATTTATGAACATCAAAGTGTATGTATCTATAGACTGTCCACAGGTATAGATTTCAGTTCAAATTTCTTACAGGGTATCCAACAGCCCATTTCATAGATATTCAACATATATTCGGTGAAGGAGATTTAAAAGTTTTCATTTGCTATTGATTTACCAGCTCATTTACCATTGGTCACACTAAGCGAGTTTGCCATCGAAAAGTCAGCAATAAACTTAAACTGCAATCAATATGATAATCCTATTGACTACTAGGAGATACTGAAGTCTAATAACAATATAAATGAATTGGTGCATATTGCTGGACCTTATGTGATTCATTAAGCAAACCTAGAGAGGGAAATTCAATATACTGCAAGCAGATCTGTTTTTTTAATTACATATATACGTTATTGACGAGAGAAAATAACCTGTTGAACAAATAAGCTCAGAATATTTATAGTGGCTTCTAAAAGTAGACCCTTGATAGACAAATCGACCAGGAAGTAAACTTGGAAAGACTACAATGTTGGCCAACACAAAATGAAACAAAAACAAAGAAATTACAAATCCGTAAAATAAAAGGAAAATTGAACAATAGAACAAAAATAAGAAAAAAATAGCTAAAAGGACAAACAATTCAGAATATCTAGCGAATGTTAGCACCAGCGAGACATAAATCCAATCTGCAGAAAAAAGGTCAGAATCATTAAAGTCATTAATATCACAATTGTTATCAATGTGATTTAAATATTACCAGAAATGTGTATGAAGATCACATATAGATAATTTTGTATCAGCCGGACGTTATATATTTGTGCAGTGTAAATATCATATTTTAGATGATTGTGAATCAGATGATTTCGACGAATTTGCATTATAATGATAATAAAAGTATTGGGATGCTAAACAAGAAATGAGTAATGGGTACCTTAATGCCACATTATAAAAATATTCTGTTGATTATCATATAATTATGATGTAAGGAAAATGATAAAGGTACTGCCCAGAGATAATGAGTATCTATGGACAATATAATATTTAAAAAAACATAGATTTATTTTAATAATTATACGTAGCTGAAACTAACGACAAATTGCTAAATGTTAAGCGTTAGCTATTCGTTTAATAACATTTTTGGTATTCTACAGCTAATAAATAACACTTAAATCATCTTCCCTTAGGCAGATAAAAGTATATTTGTCTTCATATATACACCAAAAAGCAGAAGCATTTGCTTAATATCTAGAAAAAATATTCTAACCAAATGAAACTAATATTGAATATAATTTGCCGGTTATAGAATCTGATGATTGAATTAATCACGATGAAAGAGATAACCAAAGTTATTAAAACTGACATTAACCCCAGGAAATAATCAGGCTACGATTTAATAATAGGAGAATTACTGCAAAAACTACCAAGAAATGGAATTATAAAACTCACGGACTTTATCAATACAGAATTTAGATTAAAACATGTTTCAGGCATTTGGGAGATGGCGGACATTATAATGATCACAATACCTGGGAAGACATGAAACGAAATAAAAGCCTATAGACCTATATCAATGCTGCCAGCAATATCTAAGGTTTTTAGGAAACTCCTGTTGAAAAGTATAAAACTGATCATAGAGAGAAAAAACCCAATTCCAACACACCAGTTTGGGTTTATTAACAAACATTCAACAATTGACCTGGTCCACAGAAGAACAGATGTTATTGGAAAAGCCTACGAAAGTAAAAAAGTATGTTCAGCTTTATTCTTAGATGTAGCACAAGCCTTCGATAAGGTTTGGCATAAAGGCATTGTTCAAAAAATACAGAAAATGTTACCAAAGCAACACACCGAATTTATAAAATTATAGATTACCACCAGAGTGTTTAGAGTCAAACAAGAAGAAGCTTACTCTGCAGTAAAAGAAGCTAAAGGAGGTGTACCACGAGGAAGTGTACTGGGGCCAATGCTTTATCTACTCTACACTTGTGATAAACCACAAGTGGAGAATATTATGATGGCTACATTTGCTGATGATAATGCGATTATAGCTGTCGGAGAATATAGCGAAGAAGCCTCACGAAAATTATAACAGGCAAGTGACAGTATAAATAATTAGACACAAGCTTGGAAAATAAAAATTAACAAAAGTAAATCTGTGTATGTGCAGTTCACCTACAATCAGACCGTACATGCACCTAAAATATTAAATAATACTCTATTAATAAATAATCATTCCATATAGCAACAACGCTAAATATCTAGGAATGAATCTTGATGCAAAACTGATTACCTACATCGAAACATTCTGATACCCACAGTAAGTCAAGAAATCAAGATAATTACAAGGGGGAATGAAGAAAAACTCAATTCTTATGAGAATATTGAAGTATTACAGCTTTTGGATACCATCCCATCAGAATAGGATATAGACTAAAAGGAATTAAACCATCTAATCTTGTATAGTGGTCTGTAGTGAGTTGCATATAATAAAAAATATAGCAGTGATATATATATATATATAAATATATATATATATATATATATATATATATATATATATATATATATATATATCATATATATATATATATATATATATATATATATATATATATATATATATATATATATATATATATATAGTCGGAAACGACTGGTAACAATGTAATTATTAAAAAATAAAAAAAAGTTATAAAAATCTTCATATATTCATGTATGTAAAAAGATTATTCAAATTAAAAGAAGATTTCTCGATGACTCGATAAAATAAAAAAAATTGTTCACAAATATAAGATAAACGAACGATATCGGTATAACGATATTCCAAAAGCGTGTATTTAATCTTGTTCCCTGTGAAAAAGCGACGTTCGAACGCGACACTTCCAGAATGATGGACTTCAACGCCATCCTAGTTATTCACCACACAAAAACACGTCAAACTTAAAAAACGATCGCCGATACGTCAACTAGCGACCACATCAATCCTGTTTTATTTATGCTTCGGAATTTCCAACTATTTCGCATTTTTTCCAATCAGTATTCAGCTCTGACGCATATCCGCTAAATCGTCGAGAATATCGAAATTTCGGCGTAAGATATTTTTTTTACGTTTATCAATAATTTGTAAAGATAAAAGTAAACTTTGAATATGTATAAATCTTAATATATCTAGAGTCTAATGTTCAGAATACCAAAAATTCATTTTACGTAAAAAATATTTTATTTTAAAAAAGACTGTTGAATGGCGAATTCAAAACGATAGTGAGGGTTTAAAGCTGTTTTAATATAATCCAAACTTATATGTCTAGACGTGTCACTCATCACAGTATATTACAGTGTAATAAACAGTTTTTAAAAGAAAATAAATGTTTCTGTTATTTTAAACCCTTCACACCCTCCACATATCATAACTTTATGACATATTTATTTATTAAGTCTAATAACAATTCTATGTATTATTCGTGGTTTTTTTTTAAATCAAGCGTCAACAAAAAAATTATTTTTTATATAAAAAAAATAATACAAACGAACACTTCACAGACCTTGTGGAAATCCGGTTAGCTACACATTGTTCTTTCTGGATGTTCTTCTGTGATGAACAAAGTAAATGTGGTTTCATAATAAACTATCACTTTGAAGACTATAGTTATGAATTTTATAACACTTTAAAAATCTTAAAATGTAGTGTTAAACTCTTACAGATGCATACCACTTGGGAAATAATGATGAAAACACTAACGTTCTGACAACTAACGGATGGTCTACTGTTGTAAATATGAAAGAGGTACAGTTACAGCAAATGCAGCCGTTCAAGATATTAGCAGACTTGGGATTAACAATCAAGGCAGTCTATGAACATTATTCCATGCGCATCCCAAAATACAGACGCCATAGCCTTGCCAGCCGACTGTTGGGATTTCTCATGCTTTGGAGCGGGTTCATCGTGTGTAGTCCACTCGGATGACTCTCGATTGGATTTCGGAGTGAAATGATGGAGCCATATTTCATTTATTGTCACCTTATTGTCATATCGACGTAAAAACTCAGGTTTATTACGCTTGATCATCTTCAAACATTGCTCCGAATCGTCAACTCATCGTCAACAAGTCGTTCTTTTTGGTCAAAAGTGAGCTCGAGCGGCACCCACTTTACACTGAGCTTTCTCATACCGAAATATTCGTGAATGATGTACATGTTGTACATGATGTACATGTTCAATTGATATCTTTAGAGTGTCTCTAGAGATCTGCTATTTCACCCAATTTCAATTTACGGTCATTCAAAATCACTTTGTGGATTTTTTAATTGTTTTCGTCGGTAACAACCTCTTTTGGGCCTCCACTACGTTCACCGTCTTCGGTGCTAATTTCACCACGTCTAAACTTAGCATACCAATCCATGGTGGTTATTTTTCCTGGGACAGTGTCCGGAAACTCGGCATCAAGTCAAGATATTGCTTTAACTGTATTTTCCCTTCAAAAAGCAACATTTTATCAACACGTGAAATTCCTTTTTATAAATTTTTTCACAATATCAAAAGTTGCTTCACTAAATATGTTATAATTCACAAACTACTGATCCAAGAGCTGTCAAATTTATAATCGTATCTTTTAAGGATTAGGGCTAACTAAAACATATACGAATTTAATTCTAGTAGCGTCATCTATGTGTCAGACTGGGGACTTTCAAATTGACCTGTTTGTAACACAGAAAATGTAGTTCCGTGCTAGCTCTCGAAGAGAACGGTCGTGTCCAGTCCTCCGAAACTACCTGCGCTTCTGAGAATTTCCCGAAACTTTCTCTGAGACGGTCGATCCGTTATCACGTTTCCACCAGTGCCTACGTCAAAAAAGCGTCTGTAAGCGCCGAAAAGGCGCATTTACAGAGAAGTCAATGGCGTCATGTACGTCAAAGCCGACGTCACTTCCTGACCATAATCCCAGCCTTTCTAACTCTAATGGACCATCGGAAAAGCTGGAAAAGAGCGAAAAGGCTTCCGAGGATCTTAAAGGCGAAATCAAAATTCTCACTGCTACGATAACAGACTTCATGAAGTATCAAGAAGATGTCATGGAAATAAAGACTCCCGCTGCCACAGAAACCCAGACCCAGACACCAGCTAAACCGGCATAACGGTCAGATCAAACTGAAGACCCAGACGACGGTTTCACCTTGGTGGGAAAAATGAAGAGAGGGCCCATCACTCCACCTCAGGAAAGCCAGCTGCCGAAGGCCGGCAACAAGGGGAAACAGGTAACTGCTCCCAAATCACAACCCGATCCGGTAGCCAAGCCGGCCATTCAATCTACCCAATCGAATACCAAGGCTAACGTACAGCCTTCGATTACAGAATTTGCCACCAGACCAGTGCAAAACAAGCCGACCACCAGGACGGCCCCACAGCCACTATCGAATCAAGTTACCACAAGACCAAACCAGCCTGCGCAGGTAAGTAGCCAGGCCACTAAACAAACCTTAACCTCCACAGCAAAAACAGTTCCAACCGTTTCGGCGACTGTATCTCAAACTCCCCTTGAGGAAAAAATTCCGCCTATAGTGCTCCGTGATAAGAAGAGGTTCATGGAGCTCATTAGAATTACTAAGGCACAATCAGTAGATATTATAACCCGAAACAAAAATGTGGGCATTTTCTTATTCGTCGCCACAAGCGACGATTACCGAAAGCTTACTACCCTGCTCGTGGAAATGAATAACCCTTACCATTCCTTCTGTCATCCGGAGGAGAGAGCAATCCGTGCAATAATAAGAAACATCCCAGAATCACTCCGTATTGACGAGATACGTGAACTTTTCTTTGATCAAGACTTCCAACCCAAATTTATGCAAAGATGGAAATTAAAATCCGGGATAGAACTACCAATTGTTCAGGTAGTTGTCCCTCGCGAAGAGCGACAGATCATATTCGGCGTCATCACAGTGCAGGTCGAGGTCCAGAGGGGAAACACCACGCTCTTGACCAACGTAAAAAGCTTGGAGCAGTTCTTCTGGACCTAACTAAAGCCTTCGACAAGGTCTGGAACGACAGATTGATCGCAAAGTGCGTGCGGTTAGGCCTCCCAGAAGACCTATCCGCTCTCATCAAGTCCTATCTCTCGGACAGATCTTTCCAGGTCAAGATCAGGGCATCACTTTCCAGTCGTAAACAAATCGATGCTGGCGTACCTCAAGGTTCCCCGCTGGCCCCAGCCTTATTTAACCTCTTTATTTCAGATCTGCCGAGAAAAGAGCATATTGACGTCGCGTTTTACGCTGACGACACTGCTTTCTTCACGGCCTCCAGTTTCGAAGTTACAATTCATGAACGTTTACAGAAGCAGCTCGATCATGGGGTCAAGTGGTTCAAATTCTGGAGGTTGCAAATCAACCCCCTGAAAACACAGGCCATCATTTTCCGTAAGAAGCGTTACGCACTGCACGTCTCGCAACTTCAGATCGACACCGCAATAATTCCATAGCTGGATAACGTCACGTACCTGGGTCTTCACTTCGACCGGCGGTTCGGTTGGCATTCTCAAATCCAGAAAGCGATCCAAAAAGGTTCGGGGATAGCAAACCTGCTATCTTCTCTGATCTGCCCTTCTAGCAGACTTCCTATCTTCATCAAATGCTTATTTTACAAGATGTTAATTGGATCCGTACTCCTCTACGGATCTAATGTCTACTCCAATTTTGTTACACCCAACCAGGTCAAACGGCTTCAAGTTTTCCAAAATAAGCTCCTCAGGAGAATATTAATCGCTCCATGGTTTGTCAGAAATAATGAAATTCATAGGGAAACTGACACTCCAGAAATTAAGCACTTCATATCTCAATAATTCCACAAACAACAACTCAGCTCAAGTTCTTCTGAAAACGCGCTTGTTCGCGAGCTGATCTACATGCTGGGAGCTTAGCACCGCGTTACCGCCAAGCTCCCCCCTTTTCTAGGCTGAAACGACCTCATCCGTCGCTACAGTCATAACTTTTGCCCCCATACAACAGTATCCAGTTGTGTGTTAACTCAGGTTCGGGAATCAATAGAATCGCCGGTCCCTCGAGCCCAATAACGGCTGCCCAATCATCGGGTGCCATATCTCCAAATTTAATGCAGTAGCAGTAGTGATCCACAGGTGTCAAATGTGAAGCCGTTTCGGTTTAGTGTCTCCGCGACCAGGTATGCGTCATGCATTCCACCGCATGGTTTTTAGGCCAGAACAAAAAAAAACACAGAAAAGGTGATATCTACTACCGAAGTACTAAAATTAATTGGTCAAGCTGCGATATATTTTTGTTATCTAAACGTGTGAAAAGAGAAGAAATATTAGATACGACAATCAGAGCAAACTTTAGGAACAACTACAGACAAGCAGATTGCAGTGGTTTAGATATATCCGTCGAATGAAAGGTTGGACGAATCACAGATTTCTCCAGCGAGACTGGTACAGCAAAAAGCTCCTAAGAAGACATGAATCAAAACCATTGAAAACCTCTGCAAACAGCTACGGCCGATCTCGAATTGTGGCGGAATTTAATGAAAAATGTTCGAATTCCTGCGGCTCCAACAGTAGCATGTTGCTTGCGCAGTAGATACTTTCCTTGAGCTCCGACTATAAATTCACGATGGTGATGATAATAAGAAGAAAGAAATTTCAAATGAAATGAGTTTTAAAATTTATTGAACGAAAACCAACCTGAACCGCCCATATAACTTAAATAGAGCTTAGAATTTGATAAACAAACTGTTATCATATCTGAAAAATGGCTACTTGAATTGACGAAAATGCCATTTTTAACATAATTGTCATATTCATTACAAGCAAAAGCGTAAGACTCTTTTGTGGCGTACTGTGGATGGAAATAAAAACTTTACCTACGACGACCATGCCAATAACCAAAGGCATCCAATAGTACAAGAGAACCATCCACATCAATCCGAAGCGAAATATCCAGAATCGTAAAATCTCGCATGCATGAGAGAGGAAATAGCAAGATGCACTCTCTCACGATCCGCTAGACCGCATTAAACTGTTACTGAAGATGTCTAGCAATGCAAGTTGAACAAACTGATTGATGTGTTATTGCAAAAAAAACAGCAAAAACCGCACATTGCACACAAGGGTTGTGACAGACAGTACTAATATAGGTCGAATGCCAGTTCTGATGGACCCAGGATAATCACCAAATATTGCGCCTTCAGACTACCACTTGCTCAGATCGATACTGCATGGCTTGGTTCCTACAGGGTTCGAAATACTGGAGAAGCGTAAAAATAGGTCAATCTCCAGCCAAACCAATATCGTTCTTTCTACCAAGTGAACGAACTATCAAAATACATAAAAGCATCTAATAAAATAAAATATAAATAATTTATTACAGCGTCATTTTTCTAATACAACAAAATAGTAATATCATTGTTTTTGCAATATACTTATGTGACAAACATACATTGAAAGAAAGATGAAAGAAAGCATTTTCCAAATTGAAAATCCTTTTTATAAAGAAGGATGCCGTCCAACGTCGCTTTATGAAATACTGATTACACTGAAGCTCGATATTTTCTAGCTTCACAGTTCGCAAAATATTAAAAACTTCCGCGACGAGCGTCACTCCAGTCGAATGATAAACCTCAGCATCGTCATTTTTTTTCAGTAGTTCACAATACGACGTCAAACGAGAAAAAATTACGAACCCGAGAGGACCTTTAGCAGTTATATCGATCCAGTTATTTATTACCGTCCTACGATTTTACTTTTTTGTCCTACGGTTAAATGCTCGGGTATTTTTCAATATATCAACCATAGACGTTCCAGATTCAGGTGACCCATTTCCAACTTTTCTTGCTGCTTGTTAGCTTTTTCTACCAAAAAGAAGTCACCCACATAAAAATCTGAAAAAAGAGTCCCAGAATGTCGATTAATTTTCGGTTCTGTGTGTTTATTCATTTTAACTAAAAGTTGCTGGAAAAACTAATCCGGGATTTTAACGTTTAAATATAGAACATCATAAATTTAGACACTGTAATCACATCACTTCAACAATGTAATTATTATGAGATCTTTTAGAGGGAGCTGGTATTTTATATCGATTTTCTACAAATAATATCTTAATATAACAAAAAATGTTGGTCATTAAAAGAGTAAAATATTAACAGCAATTCTGTTTAATTAAACCAAATAGTCACCAAATAGTTAGATAAAGTAAGAAATTAATAATAATCGCTAAGGGTCCTACAAATGCCTTCAAAACGCCTGTAAATTAGTCTTGTGTACTGTGAATAAAAAATAACAAGCTTCAAAAAATTTTATTAAAGCATAAAACTAAAATCTTGTTAAATACTTGCATGTCAGCCGAAGATATTTAAAATAAGATACTAAAGCGGATTTACCACAAAGAAGTGTATTTGGGCCAATTATTTACCGACTGTACACATGTGATACACCTTAACAAGAAATTCAAATTTTTGCCATATTTTCTAATTAACGCTTCGAATTGCTGTTGAAAGCAACCAGAAAATTATAACAACCAGACACAAATAAATGAATGTAAATAAATGGACCATGACATAGAGAATAAAAGTTAATTAAAGACAATCAGTGCATGTTTGTTTTACAAATATAAAAAAACTGCACATAAAACAATAACAATGTATAATTCCCTAATTACATATTGGAATGAAGCTCGAAGCATAACTTAGAAGCAAATATTAGAAGAAGCACATCGGAAATGAAATATTAGAAAATTAATTTTTTTCATTGAAAAAAAAATTCTCAATTATCCGTATACAATAAATTGATGTTGTACAACAAATTCTAAAGCTCATATGGACATATGGAATCCAATTAATATATCAAGTTATAAATGAATCTTATATCACAGAAACTAAGTGAGGATCTTAAAATCAGATAGTATCATAAAAACAGATAGTAAGTTAGTCGGCCACGACTAATAACAACGTGTTAATAAAATGCATCAATGAAATCGATTACTCAAAAACATCACTGTCTTTTATCAGAAAAATCTCCATTTATATCACCACCATAGGTGGATTGTAGTAGCTCAGTTTCTCAGCCGTAGATCGTATTGGAATATGAAATCGCCTAAACTTAGAAAATCATTCCATAGAACGACCGCATAGAAAACTGTATAGAAACAGCGGTATTTCTAAGATCTTCGAAGGCAAATTTGCGGACGAAGGTACAATCGATACTTAAAAACAATTTTTATAACAACTATATGGTGTCCAGGCAGAATAACCAGCACATTCAACACTGTGATCGTTTCTTAAGGAGGGCTGTTGGTTACGGCTCTGAGTATATCGGCCATCTGTTTTAAAACCACCAAATCACCGCTTCTTTCCCGAAAATGTAACAGATTTTCGAACTAAATTAAGAGTTTTTGTAAATAAGACCTTTCTCCTATTTTATAACTTATATCTATGAAAACTAAAACGCAGTTGCGGAAGCCGGAGTGTACCTATACAAATAATTGCATTACGTCTGATGGTACCAGAAACGGCACAAAAATATTTTTAAATACCGACACTAGCTTATTTATTGAGAAGGGATCTCATAGGCGTAGATTGCTTATGATATCAAATACTGTATGCCTATATTTTATTTCATCTTTCCCTTAGAGCTTGTTATCTCCTATCATTCCTTATATCTGGCATTACCCTTGTATTTTCAACACTTCATTATGTACAAAAGTAAACGTATGTAATACAATCGAAACAGTTACGTTAACATGGCATTGATTATGTGCGATCATGTTTGAAGTGGAATGGTAAGAAAATACTTTTTGCCCTTGTATGCCCATAAATGAACTCTAATATTAAGTGACGCTACTGCGTAAACCCTTTATTGAACATTGTATGCTGTGTATATATAACGTCGCCCTGCTGGAATAACAGGTAATTTACATCCATGTTATTCAATTTGGTTCAAGTTACCCTTCTGTATTGCTCACCGTTGACAGTTATTTCATATACAGAGGATATACAAAATAATATGCAACTTATTGCATAAAAATAAATTTCATCGTTTAGACCTACTGCTAAATTGATGTCTATGATCCGTTTTATATAAAACCCATATACCCATTGCGTAGCCATATTGAACCATTAATGAGATTGACAAAAAATAGTTTAAAAAGCTGAAAATACAAACAAAATACGCATGCGTTTTAAAAATATAAAGAACAATGTTTACATAAATAAAAGAAGTTGTTTACGTAATTTTATCTAAATCAAAAAATTGACAAACAATAATATCGATTATCAATGAACTGTTTTATGTAACAACATGTTATAAAAGGGAACGTGTTGTGACCCATGCCGTCGAATTGGTTAGTAACGACGAGAATGGACGATATCCAACATAAACATCCTTTCCCCAAGATATCTGAAAATAGTAATCTCTACAACAAGCCCATGGACAAAAAAAGGAAAGACGAGCGCTATCCCAAATAAAAATTTATTACGGGGAAAATCCCGTTCGTCGCCGCCATTTGAAATAATGATATCGCCAAAGCGTGCTGCTTTTTGCTTCACAGCTCGCGAAAAAATAAAACTTCCTGCACGGGCGGCACTATCAGAATGACGGGCCTCAACGCCATCATATTTATTCGCGACACAAAAACACGCTGCACGTAAAAACGAACGCTGAAACGCCCTCTAGCGGTCCTATCAATTCCGTTATTTATGTTCGCTGATTTTAACTAACAAGTTCAGTATTCGCTTCGGCAGTACATATACTAAAATTGGAAACATACGGAGATTAGCATGGTCCCTATGCAAAATCGCGAGGATTTTATTTTTATGTAGATTTCCTTCCATCAATCAGAAATTATATTAATAACTCTCTCCAGCACCCCCTCACCTATTATGGACCCATTATTTCATGGACCTAGATCTTTCTAAGAACTGAAAATTTTGCTCACTCTCTTACTTTCGTTCATTACCTCCTTGACTATTACTCCTCACATCCCTCCCACAGATTTTATTGTAAAATTAAATTGATTATCTACACAATATTCGATTATTATAACATATGTAATGTTTCGCATATATTGTGGTCATATTTTGACTCTGAAAAATTGGTACAATATATGTAGAAAAATTTGGTTAAAAAATTCAAACTATTGCTTTTATTACAATTAGCTAATTAATCACAATTTTTAAAGGAAATGAAATGCCCCAATGGACCAATCTGTTCTGCATCATTTGAAATGACACATTTGCGTGAGATTTTCGTTCGTGTAGAAAGTATTCAACGAATCAGTGTCAGAGAGAGTATTTGATCCAACTTATTAAACTACCACCAGGATGTGAAGAGCCTTACTAAGGGAAGTCTCCACACGAGTGCTTTTCCTACGAGTGACTCCAGTTTAACCAGCCACGCATATATAATGTAACGGTGGATCAATAATCTCGTTATATATGATAATTCATATATCCATCTATCCAGTATTTAGTATTAATTTCTCAGTTAAGTCTCAGTAGTCTTAGAATTATAGTATTAATAAGTAGTACATTCCAGTCTATCGGTAACGATAAAAGCAAAAAGTTTTTGCAACAATACGTCATTAAATGTGTTCAATTGAGTTTGGTACACTCCTGGACTAACACAAGATTCTTTGCACTGGGATTGTCGTAGCAGTTCCACTTTAAATCGCCAGTGGCAATACATCTCGGAAAAGTGGACTCGAAATTGCATATTCACTGAATTCATATGTTATTATTATGTCATTGTCATAGATATCTTTCTTATTAAGATCAAAGTTATTACATTTAGATCATTGTATCCAAAAGTTAAAATTGGGATATGACGTAGCGGCATGACCATAAACTCCTTGAGGTGTTTGATGGACTTATATATAACACAGGTAATGAATGTCGAAAATGAAATTTAGAGCATTCCGTTATTAGCTTATTCGTAGATTTGTAGATAAAGCAAGAGTATATCCAGCCCCCTAATAGTTCTCAATATAATTTTTATATTGTTCTTGAACCCAATTCCTAACAGGTCAATTGAAAAGTCCCCAGCCTACCATAGTAAAAATTTTATTCAACATAATTCCCTTGAAGGGTGATACACTGACTACAGCGACCCTCTAGTACGATTTGTCCTTTGCTTCAAAATAGTCCTCAGCTTCGGTGATCACCTCTTCATTCGACGAAAATTTCTTCCCAGTGAGCATTCTTTTGAGATCTGACAACAAGAAATAGTCGTTGGTGGTCAGATCTGGAAATTACGGTGGATCAGGAAGCAATTCGAATCCCAATTCATGGATTTTTGCCATCGTTTTCACTGACTTATGATACGGTGCATTGTCTTGGTGAAGTAGCACTTTATTTTTCTTCAAACGCAATCTTTTTCAGCGATTTCGTCCTTCAAACGGCCCAATAACGTTATGCAATAGTAGCTGTTGATGGTCCTTCCTTTTTCAAGCCATAACCTTGCCAGCCGACTGTTGCGTTTTCCCACGCTTTGGAGCGGTTTCATCGTGTACAGTCCACTCGGATGACTGTCGATTGGACTTCGGAGTGAAACTATGAAGCCATGTTTCATCCATTGTCAGATATCAATGCAAAAACTCGACTTTATTACGCTTGATCATCTTCAAACAGCTCTGAATCATCAACTCGTCGTTGCTGTTGGTCAACACTGAGATCGCACGGCACTCACTTTGCACAGAGCTTTCTCATACCCACTATTCGTAAAGGATATAATGTACACGTTCAGTTGATATCTTTAGAGTGTCTCCTATTTCATTCAATTTCAATTTACGGTCATTCAAAATTATTTTGTGGATTTTTTAATTGTATTCTTCGGCAACAACCTCTTTTGGGCCTCCACCGCATTCACCGTCTTCGATGCTCATTTCACTACGTCTAAACTTTGCATACCAATCCTTGATGGTTGATTTTCTTGGGGCAGTGTCCGGAAACTCGGCATCAAGCCAAGTTTTTGCTTCAAGTGTATTTTTTCCCTTCAAAAGGCAATATTTCAATTTGTCAAGTTTATATACGCACCTTCTAAGGGTGAGGGCTAACTAAAAAATATATGGATTTGTGGATTCTATGCGATGCAATCCACACAATAACTTATTAAAAAACAAGGACCACGTGGAATTCTTTATTTACAGAAAATGGTCCGACACGACACAAGGGGTACTTCTTCTGACAGTGGAAAATGAGAAAGAGGGTTTTTCGAGGGTTGCAATTTGGATTTATATCTGACCGAATGCGATGGTGCCAATTACACGAGTTGGCAATCGGCCAGTGTAAAGTATAAGAAGAAGAAATACCCTGCGCTGTTGTTTCGTTGGTAATGTGCAAACCGCACCTGCCAACAAATAACAAAGACTTAGTCCAAAGTGTTAATCTCCACCTATTTAATCGATATCTGCTATTTCTATTCAACAAGAAGGACCTTGCTGAATTACTTGTTTAATTCGTAAATAACTTTCGGAACGCTGGTTCAATATGGTCGAAAATAAGTTGCTCTTGGAGATGTTATTGATTCACGAAACTGATATCAATTAGTTCCTGGGTATCTTTTAAATAAAACTGTTTCTTAATTACTTAAATTAAACTTATGTTTACAGTAACAATACAATGCAATACTACAAAATACCCAAAATATCTTCAATCATACGCATCGGCCTTATTTTAAAAATGTGACTAATAACTAATTGTTGATATAAACTTATCGTGAATGCTTGCGAACCTTGTTGTGTTGACGTTCCTCATAAACAAGAAGGCATTGAGTAACGCGCGGACTTTTTTAGATTGGAACACTTAGATTAGTTCAAGTTGTTTCTCAGAGACGTACCTATAACTCACCGGTGTTCCGTAGAGGTAAACTGGATGGACTAGCATCTTATACAGAGTCGCTTTCTGGGGAGTTTACTTTTTCTGCAGGGGAGTGGGAAGACTAGACTGTACACGCCATTGGCTTTGCAAATAGCGTATTGGATTTGAGCTGAGCATTGGAACATGCGGTCGAACTGGAGACTGAGTTATGATACCTTCTGGAGCCAGGGTATAAGAACTTTATCTATATGCAGTCGATAAAGCTCTTGGTTCGCCCTATTTTAGGTAATATGTATGTCACACTCACTCTGAAACTATACCAATAATCCACTTATAGGGATATTTCCTTTCCCAAGTAAACTAGAGGCCAGCCAGCGGCAATAAAATGTTCTTCTAGAGAGACCCAAAATACCGTCATAAGACTATAAAAAGGCAGATGTTATAAAAATGACAATTTGAAAAATAAATATAATAATTTTATAAACATATTTTTAGGGTAAATTATGTGGCTCGGTGAATAGAGGTAAAACGAAATGAAACAGTGGTGTTTACATTATGTGACCGTTATTTATTGGCTATATAAAAAAATTTGAAAAATACAAATGATAAAACGGATGGCAGCGGAGTTACCTGTTGACGAGGCTTGGGCAGTCGATGGTGGCACGTCTAAACCAAACGATAGTCGAGTACTGAATAAATCGAAATACCCTTCAATAACATCCCAGATAAACGTCTCGGGGTTACCGTCAGCTATTCGTTGTCGGGTTCTAGTTGGCGCTGCTGGCACCCCGCCCGTGTTCAACATCTGGGATTATATTTCTGGGTATTTTGTAGACCATTATTCCACGATGTAAAATTCGACATGCCTCAAGGTCGCTACATATTTAACTCTCTTTCTAATTTATCTCTTTCACCATCTACCCAGCAAGAAAGTTCATATTTTAAATTTGGTATACGGTAATGGGTGTAATGGAAAATTTATTTCAGTATTAGAGGTATAAGCACCTATTTTAATTATAGCTTGCTTCTTCGAGATAAGATTCGCAAGAATATTCTTCAATGACAGTCTGCAATATTACAACAAATTTCGCAGCAAAATTTGAACTGGTGAGTAACCACCTTATTGACCTTCTCAAAAGATCTGGTTTTACTTATACTAGAGAATGTATATTTAACACCATTGCCCGTAGATAAGGAGGAAGTATCACAAACATAAACTTACAAAAATATAAATTACAACGTCATTAATATATATATTTCAGTATAATAAATTAAGGGCAAAAGCAACCCAACCAAAACGAATTTAACTAAAATTTAAAACACTGAGCTATTAGTGCATAGCTGATAAGAAAAGCAAACATATTATGGAGGTAAAAACAAAACCACTTCTTCCTAATTACTATAATAAATGATGGTACTATGTAGGTTATTCGAAATATCGTTCGAAGAAAACTATACAGATATTAAAACGTGCAAGTTAGAAGAAACAACAATTAACGGTCGAGATAAAAAGCCACAAGCGCATAACACAAGGACGGGCAGTAATTCGAAACAGTTTTCTTGTCGAGTATGTCGCCTCTGCCCGGAGATATAATTCCTACACCTGCAAATTGTATACCGGAACGCCGCAGATAGCAATAAAAATCCGTCGTAGAGCTTTACCAGTTAGGGCGCACGAGTTCCAGATAGTTATATAGAAATATAATGTCGCTAAAAAGTGGCGTAGTTTTAAGCTTTTTGCCTCGACGGTGCCGTGGCCTACGATTCTCGCTGAACGATATAAAACGTACGGTAATTGTGCAATTCCACGTAACTTACGAGGAAAGTTTCCTTTAATTATGTAAAAGTGAGATTATGTCGGTATAACAGACTAACTTCAACTATCCAGTGCGTAGTTAAAAAGATAATATCGGGCAATTGTTCTGCAGAAGAAGTTTCGTACTTATACGTCGAAGTTTTGTTATCTGCGTCTCTATGTCATGTATGGACGTTATCCTCGTCCATACAAACTTATTTTTAACACACATCTCTAAAATATATATCCCTTTTCCAGAATTTCATAATGCTAGAACTTTGGAATAAACATACAATACTATTCATTTAAATTCTATATAGGACAAAAAATTAGTTTCGTGGGTATATAATATTACTTATACTAAGAGTTCTTAGTAGAGAGATCCCAATCATGACAGTAACTAGGCTGGGTAGGACCGGATGTCTTCTGGATTGATTTCTATGATGGTCACTCGCCAATGGGTAGGCTTAATGTCGAGGACCGTGGTCCGGAGCCCACGTTAAACTATAAACACTCGTTGGTAAAAGGAGATTTTAAAACATACAAAAAAAAGAAAGTTTAGCTTTCCGAAAGTTTATTGCTTAGAGGCAAACAAAAATCGATGATTTACGATTTTGGTACGTAAAATATATTGATATATGCCAGAATTTTATAGATTCGCATTTAAATTACATGCCGAGCATACCCCTCATTTGACAGATTCAACAACACCAGAAAAGCCAAAACTAGGCATATTAAAAACACTAAGATTGAAAGACATTAAGATAAAAAAAACTTCAAATTATTTCATTATTACACATACAGTTGATGACCAAATAAATTGAACAATGATATGAAATAGACCCTTATTTAACCTAATATTGTTAAATTCTAAATTCAACAGTCTGACTTAACCAAGTATATCAGCAAATATTATTATTATTATTATTATATAAAAATTAGCACCAACAAAAATGTTTCAACAAACTTTTATTCTAAATATACTTTATTTTAACTCTAACGTATCTAAACTTTGCTATATATCCATTATATTAAACATCCAGCTTCTTATTTAACTTTTTAGATATTAGTCAATACTATAGCTTTTATAATAGTAGTTACTTGCAAATATTATGATCATCGTTCAGTTTAAAACCGAACACCATATTTATTAATCAAAATATGTTCTTTTATTTTCCACAACTCTTTTCCATCTTTCTGCAGTGCTTCAGTATTTCAAGAACATGTGCCAGTCGAGCCATGCTATATCGGACTGAACAACTGAAAATCACAAAAGGCGTTATGTCTAGTGGGTACTAGGTTGACAATTCTTGCAACGTGTGGCCAAGTGTTGACATACAACATGTTATGTATGTTACATCTGTTATTCATTCTTGCTGTTATTTTTACAATACATCGTTCAATTTGTTTAATTGACGTCGGTAAATAGTTTTTCCGTCGCCTAGAGGCTAATCATGACTATTAGTCATCGATATCTGTATATCGTCGTTTTACGCACACATTTTTTTTAACAACAATATCAAAAATATTGTGTTTATGTTTATTTTATTCTCTTCACATGGATAAAATAATAAGAACGGTATATAAATAACTGAATATCATGATGAATCAGCTATTAATTCTTTGAAACTTCTTTAAGAATTTGAGCTAAAATTTTCTAAAATGTTTTTTTCGTCATATTTGAACTTTTGTGGTCCTCCTGGTCGAACTTTTTCAGTGATATCAAAATCTACATATTTATATCGTTCAAACCAAACCCGAGAGTTAATACAGCATGAATAATATATAAAAATAGTAAGATAAATAATAATGAATGTAGATAATGCAATTTCGAGATGTAAATATGTAGGTAAATATTTACTACACCAAATATATCAAAATATCTAAATAAAAAGCTAATATTTTATGGAGGAAATATCAATAATATCTAATTTAACAGTTATATTAGGTTGTTTATCAGTTACTTGCGTTGATGCAACGCACTTTCACTAAAAGTTATATCTGATCTAAATGATCTATATCATCAAATACATAATTTTATATCTGAAAGAGTTTATCAAAACTTACAAAGTAACCTTTTATATCTCTGCCTAATAATATTTTATTCACAAATACTCCGTTTCAATAAAATGTTAATAATACCGTATTTGATATGTTGTAATAATAAGAACATATGCGATACGTACTTCGTATTTCAGCAATCTAAATTTTATATATACAAAAGCCTTACGAATTAACCCTCTATTTACCCTTTCTGTGGATTTCTATGCCGTTTTCGTGTTGTTTTTACCTTCGTCTCTCCTACCTTCATTTAAAATATAGACCCCTATTGTTTACAAAATTATTTAATAATAATATTGCAATAAAACTAAATCTGTTAATTTTTATTAACAAGCTTCTTGATAACTTGCTACAGGCGTTATAATGATATACATTAAATTTACATAACGTGTAAGCTTAAAATTGTCGTCAATTGTTGGCAATTATGGTAAATCGAGGGCGTTATAAATATGCTGAAACATAAACAAAAGTTGGAACAAAACTGAAACCGCGAAATGACAAACGGCAAGTTTTGATAGTTTTTTTCTGGTCATCATTAAAGATGATTGCCATAACTGGGACGACGCGCTGGAGTATTTAATTCTCTTGATTACGTTAAATGAGGTGAAATTTTGTTAAATTGCCCTGTGGGCGGTTTCGGTCATGATTTGTGTACGACGCTGAAAGAAAATGGAACGTAAAAAGATTAAATCCCCCATAAATCTGGATTTACAAGTTAAAACTCTGAAAATATTGTACAACTTATCTGGGCATATTTCTAGATTTGCGGTGGGTTATGGAATAGGTGGTGGGTTGAATACCGAGAGAAAAAATGTATTAAGATATAAAAATATTATTTTATACAAGGTAGGCTTATTAATATAATTTTTACAAAATAACTATTAATCTTTTCTCTTTTTATATTGCGCTACGTTAAAGTTTATGAATGAAGAATGTTCTCACATTTCTATTATTCATTTTATAGATATATCAGTTTTGATATGAACATAATTACTGTGTTAAACAAATTTTAAAATTTTGATATAAAAATAATATTGATCTTCAAGGCTGTACAGTAAAATATGTTAAATGTAATATTTATTTTCAAAATCCTATAATAATTAAAATTACTTTATTAATATTCCCGTACGTCCATTAAAACAATAAAACAGTTTTTGACTCACATCAAAAATATTGTCGAACATATTTGGCAGTTTCAGTTTGTAAAAATGAGATAATTCGTTTTATACTCGGTGTGGATTCTCCTTTTTATTTTATTCTAGCTAAAAAGAGAGAGAATGATGTCTAATTCTTCAAGACATATTACTAAATCAGCCAATAA
Organism: Rhynchophorus ferrugineus; assembly: GCF_030347505.1. Taxonomy (NCBI): domain Eukaryota; kingdom Metazoa; phylum Arthropoda; class Insecta; order Coleoptera; family Curculionidae; genus Rhynchophorus; species Rhynchophorus ferrugineus. Next base: position 54,402,627 of record NW_027472580.1, read on the forward strand.
AATTCTATATGGGTTAATAATGGTCGGCCATGTCGCCAAATATCTACAAAATTATTCAAAACATATAATAAATATAAATAAATATATTTATAAATTTTTTATATAACATAAAATTTATTTTTAATTGCGTGAGACGGCTGTACTTTATTCCGTAAATACCAGTATATTTTTAATGAACAAAGATCAAATTCCGAAACCCATTAAGATATTTCAAGAAAATTCCATCTCCGAAAGATATATAAAATATCACTTCAGGTCTGCCAAATAAAATAAAATACATTGGCAATTATAATAATGGAGGTGTTAATTTTGGCTGGCCGTTTTAGCTTCGTTATTGTTTTGAAACATATATTATGTTATATCTATTTATATATTTTCTATTATCCATAGAATATTAACCATTTCAAACTTAACTTTAAACAACGTGTTATCTCAAACTTATACAGTTAATTCAGAAAGAACCACATCTAAATTCGTATTGTACCATCTCTGTATTGATTAATTTCATAAATTTATGTGAAATACCGTATAAAACGTAACTAAAATAACAATACGTTATGATAATGACCTAATTAAGAAACTGACTTAAGACATATAATTTAAGTTTTTTATAGAAATTTAAAAGTATTTTTTATTATATGTTCAATATAATTTATTTATACCTATGTATTTAGTTGCACTTAACAGCATTTACAACACTATATTATATAGCGATGCTTAAATATTAATATTAATCAACAATAATAAATTTAATATTATTATAATTAATTAATAATAATTAGTTTGCCTTAGGCAAAAAGATTATCATATATTTCCAATTATCAATGTATAGTTGATAATTAAAAAATATTTATTTAAAAAAAAGGAAATACATATGTGTAACTAAAAGTACAGCAGTTTATTATAATACTGATATAATATTGCACCCATATATACACAAAAATAATCAAATAAACGTTCATGGCTGTAATGCATACTAATGTACCTAAATTCATACCAAATAAAATAACAACTTTAACGGAAATTTAAAAATTGTTTTTGTCTGAAACTGTTTTATATTCCACATTGTATATTCATACTGCGCTTTTACAAACAAATAATCTCAGCACATCCGAAAAACACATTTCCATATTTCCACATTTTAATCCCAATTTTCCCTTTATTTACTTGCGGGTTGTATATTTTATAACCCATTAATAATTTTTGTATCATAATTTATATATTGATATTTACATATTTTAATTTTATATATATTTACTATTATAATTCTTCTTGGCGTATTCATTCTTGAAATAAAAGTCCCAATAAAAGAAACCCAACTGAAGATGTGGCCTTACTAATAAAGATGTCTAAGAATATCTCAATGAACCTCCATCTACAAGTTCTATCAGCATATAAAGAGGCTGATTACTTATTCTGGAGAGTAACTAAAAGAATTAGAAACCTATGACATCTTCTTTCCCATTAATTAAAAGTAAAAGTAATAATTGATTAAATTCCCTATTAAAAGTATTAATTGATATGCCAGAGACAAAAAAAACCAAATTATCTGCTGAACATCTGGCTAAAGCATATATTCCCAAGCTAAAGGTAAGCCGCAAAATCGGCATCTCTGTCACAGTAATTTCCAAAAAGATACTAATCAAAAAGATCATATTTGATGGAGAAGCAAAATATGTTCTGCAGTTTCTCTAGATGTAGCACAAATGTTAGGTTTACAGTAGGACCTGACATAAAATCTAAACACAGAATTGCCAATGCAATATTTAGGAATAAGAACAGTACATAAAGACTATTCGAACATTTCAAAACAAGATGTTGCGTAAAACAGTTCGAAGTGGTCGAAATCAGGCAAAATATCCATGAAATGATCTCGTCGTACTCTAGAAACTTGAGTAAGTGCTGCAAAGTAAGTTTGAGTGATTGAGTTGTTATTCTAGGAGTCCAGTTTGTTTATTAGTCAGCATGTTTACGATCGTATTGATGTAATGATTAAAATATAATCTATATAATATATGCTGATATATTACAAAAGCCTTAAATATCGTATGATTGTATTTCAAGAAATAAGTATGCCCAAGTATATTAAATTTCTTAGTATAAGAGATTAAAAGGATTAGATTAAGTTTTATTGTAGCTAAAATGCAACTGAAGCAATTCTTAATTAAGCCCTTGATAACCATATTCTATGAGGAACTCTACATTCTGCCCAGAATACTCTGAACCGCCATTTATTTTGATTTGTAAAACCCGTAAAAACTTTTTGAAAATATTTAAATAGAACCTAATACTTTAATGAATATACAGATAGAGATTATCAATCCATAATTAAACAATTATATTACAGACAGCTATTTACATTACAGCCCTGGACATGGTTATTTTTATAATTGTATTGGTTTGTAACACACTGAAAAAACTATATATCTTCCGGAGTGGACCTAATCATCAATAACCCAATCCTATCGGAGCGGAGGATACTTTACTTCAAAATCCGGATTTGGCATATGCACACTCTTCTGCATAGAATAATCCATAGAAAAGAATAAACTATATTTTCTTCCTTCTCCAATGGCGATCCATTCTTTTCAAGTCAATCGGTACGGTCGATCAAATCAAAACAACAACAAAATTTAGAATATTTAAATAAATATATTATTTATAAATTTTTGTTATTTTTGGTGGTCTAACATACATTGGTTTTAACATATGGAAGAACAAGGGTAAGTGCAGAATGTAAGGCTAAATTTTTAAAAGCAGTAAAATACAAACACCATCAATTTTATTTATTCGTGCGAATTTTAGCTGCATCATTTTCAATGACCTGGAATCGATATCAAGATATGCCAAAATTTAATGATAACAAGAACAGAGAGAAAATGATTCTTGTTGCGTTTGAAGTAGTCAAACTATTAATGAGGTTTTTCCATCAAGAATAGTAGCGCAAAAGGTAGTAACTGGTAATAATTTGACATTTATTTTAAATATAATATATTTTAGTAATGATTTAAATTTTATTGTATAGCTAAGATGTAGCTAGAATTTGTTAAGAGTAAAAGTCGAAGAATATGAAATTCAGAGAATCAGAGAAGAAGAAATTAGACAGTATTTTGCTGAGATGTAAGAATAGTGTACAATGATTGAAACATGAAATGTGATTTTGTAAAAACTTTGAATTAATTAAATTTGCTAACAAAGTTGATCTGGATCAAATAAACAACAATGAAAATGTCACCCTAATGATCTAATAACAACGAAAATAGAATGCGTTATTTTATAAGAGTGTAGGTAAATAAATTATTGTTTTGTAAAAATAATGATGTATTGACTGATATTTCTTTTACCTTTTAAGTACGATCATCCATTCATTTTAGGCTTGTAAATGTACAATATGTTAATCGAAAGCTCGACGTAGGCAATTCATTAATGGGGTTTCTGAAGAGACGATAATATTTGAAGATTTTTATGAAAATTTTACTGCTTTCATATATAGTGGTGGCTTTTTCGTTCGGTTTTAACTATATTGGCTCTGTATGATCTAAACGATTTTGGTCTTTTTTATTCTAATGTTTATTTACAGGGTTTTTGGAAATCTTGTTAATTGTTCAAATATGTAAATTAATTTAAATTTGGTTTTTGTATAAAATTGAAAAATCATATAGCAATTTTTATTATTTCATTTAATTTAATAATATTTTAAATAAAATGTGCTATTTCAAAAAATGTTCAATGTTTATATCCTTCCCTATATACAGTTTCAACATTAAATTAATTATTTATCAAATTTGTGCATTTTAATTTATAAAAAATAATGATTATATGTAATATGAGGTTTTTATAAAAAGAGAATAGCTGGACATATATTAATTATTTTTTTATTATTTCGTTTTATTCAATACTTTTTTAATAAAATGGTTTATTTCCAAAATTTTACCATTTTTATTTACCTCCTGAACCTATTTACCTGTTTAATATATTTAACATTATATCTAATAATCATGATAAAAAAAAGTATATAAAGCTATACGCATAATAATAAACGCATGCGCCAAACTCGGATTAGTCTCTGTTTTAAAATTAAATGGAACTCAATGTGCGTATGCGCCAAAACCAGTGATGTTGTGGAGTAACGTATCCTGATGAGCGGTATATACAAAGAAATAATGAGTTTAATTTATAATTCAATACAAATAAAAGTAATCTTAATTTATTCAGTTGAAAAATTATTGATGTCACTAACGATGTCCTGAATGCCACATACCGTATAATAATTTTAGCTTGAAAAGGCAACTATACATGTCAGGGCACGAGACAATGGTAGGCATGGTTCGTTTGGTTAACGGTGTGGGCGTTCACTGACAACACTTATTACGAACTGATGATGTGGATGGAAATAATTTTCTTCGACGAAAGTTTCAAAGTTCGCGCATAGTTTTGAATGATTAATATTTGAAAAGTTACAAACGTGGGCGCAATCGACAGAACATTTACATGATTGTTAATTATCATTACAGCTGAAAATTTGTGTTTTAAACATGTTCCTATTATATATTATAATGTTAAAGTTATATAGTTTAAAAATACATAAAAGTATTTTTTTGTTAATTATATCTTACATTAGATATGTTTAGTATAATTTTAATTTACAAACTAACTTATTATTACTATTCTGTTGTACATTAATACACAAGGAACGCGAGTCCGGAATTAATAAATCAATCAATATGTATTTCATAAATTAAAATAAAAATAAACTAAGGTATTTAACTCTAGGGATGCACAAAAATTATCGATATTTTTGGGCTGATGTTTTTTTTGATCGATATATCGATATTTTTTAGCCGATAATATTCGATATTTTTTTCAAAATAACTTAAATATTATTTTTAATAAACCTTTAATGTTGGTATTTCATTTTAAAGGTTTGATGAATTATGATGCTAAATTTTAAAGGTCCACCAAAAGTATCTCTCCTTTTTAATATATTTAGAAAAAAAAATTAGGCTAATATTTCACTATGTATGTTTGGTGTTTGTCATTTCACCGCAGCGGTAAATTAACATTTCAAGCAGTCTTGTAACGTCCAAGCTATATTTTCCGGTCTCTAGTCAACAACTTTTCTGCTGGTTTGTCAGATATTTTAAGCATAATTATTTAGGCAACCTTAAAACATTCCGGAAAATGCTTCAGTCTCAAACGAGAATTAAATATGTATGTCAACATGATGATGTCTTCTCATAGCATCTCCTTCAATAAAGTAGGTGAAATATCATCAATTCACAGTAACTTTTTAGGACTAACGCTTTAATCAACTTCCATGGAAACTTCCATCGGAGAAATCAAATTTAACAGCTACATTGGATTAATAAACAGGAATTGTATCAATGCTAGATTCTATACCATTCACTATCGTCTTCATTATTTCGTTAATCGAAGTAACTCTCTTTATATTATTTGACCTTTTAATTTGTCTGATTACTAATTAAATTAAATATTGTTTAGTCTACAGAATTTCTTGTTGTGTATCATATTCGTCTAGTTTTAGTATTCCTTTTATAAATTCCATAGGGGTAATGTATCTCTTTTTCTGATTTCTCTCTTAATGTTAGAGAATTTGTAAAAATATACTCCATATTCAGATGTTAGTTTTCCATGTTCTCGATTTTTGTTTGTTTTGATGAGATGCTTTTCAAAATGTAAAATCCAGTATGTCTGACTGTTTATTACTATCGAGAATATTATATATTTTTATAACACATATTATATATAATAAATCTAATTATAGAAATCATTATCTCAAAAAACACTTGTTTTTACATAAAATGTTATAAATATTTTAACATTTTTGTTCTATTAGCAACAGTAAACGGTTGTTTGCAACTCCATTTTTATCTTCACGTGCGGTAATCATCACAAATATTTTAAATAACTTACGGGATTCAAGCCGAGCGTGTTTCTCCCAAACTGCTAGCCGTAGTTGAAGTAATTATTAATAAGAGATATATAAGATGTAAAGATAAAAATACCTTCCTAATCTAAGTTAACTCTTAGATGGACTATGTTAAATATTTCATTGCCATGTTAAAAAAGTAAGTAATCCACAGATCCAATCAGTACTTGTTAATTCAAGAAACCATTTCACTTATTTTCAAAACTATATTTATAATTTTATCATCAGAAGAACAAAATTATAACAAAACAAAAAAAATTAACTTTATTTTTAAATTAACATTCAGATAAGATCTGATCCTCGTTCGAGTTCCAGAAGACATCTAGTATTCCAAACATGGGCTAAGGTTGCGGATTGTGGAAGACAGTATTTCACCGAATATATTTGTATAAAATTTGACAAATAAACTTTTAAAATCTGAAAAGATATCAGTTTGCAATGAACAAATATTTATTCGTAAAGAATATTAAAACAAATACAAATTTTAATAAATATTTAATAAGTAATTTTAATAATGGGGATTAGCCGATAGCAACTAAGGTATTGCTACCAAGAATAATAATTAAATACATTATTTGTGTTTTCCAATGTTAACTCTCGGGTTTGAAAGGAAATAACTAAATCATTTACCAATATAAATATTCAATTATGTTGAATTAATATAGAAGCAACAGTATCGAATCTATATTCGACATCTAACGAATCCTCATAACTTTCTGTGACGACAGTAATGTATTAAAAATTACAATATTCAAACCTATCAAAAGAAAATTTAAAACATATTCTTATCCAATATGACAATATTAAAATATGTATGAAAGTATGAAATAAATATCTAGTAATAACTTTCAAAAATTATTATTTTAAATAATTATAATAATTAAATATTGGCAACTATTATTTTTCAGCTTTCATTTGAAAGTATATTGGTATCGGTCGAAATTTACTAACACGCAAAAGCCTGCTTTCCATGAATTAGGGATATACGTCATAACAAAGAGATAGAGTTTCGAAGCAACCATCTGACAACAGGAAAATTTATTTTAATTAATTAGTTGCCGGATTTAAGAGCATTACATAAGTTTTCACTTACTTGATAAGATATTACATTTTATGTTAAAATTAAACAAAGGCAGACAAATAATAAATTTGATATTTTGATAATATGATAATTTTAGATTATTTTCAATTATATTTTGAAATAACTTTGATTCATTTTAATTATTAACCATTGTAATTCAGCATTATTTATTAATATAAATAAATTAAGTGATATCATTTATAATAATAATCTACTTAAAGCTTATTGATATTAGGCAACCACTGGATAGTGCTGTAACTGGATTACCGATAATCAATAAATTTTATAAATATATTAACACTACACTACACTCGAAATAATCGTGTATACATGTATAAATGTATCCTCAGTTTTTAAAATATACGTGAGCATCCGTCCTGTATCAAAACAATTAGCGATAAGAAGAATCTATGTTGGTTTTTGTAAATAGTATGATAGTCCCCAGGAGACAAAAGGATTTTACAGAATTATGGAATTTACAACTTTAAAAGAGAAAACACACAACTCCCGCCCGCAATCAAGGACCCAACGATGAAGCTGGACCTATAAAACCACGACACAGATACTTAACTGCCTCCAAACTTGCCGATAAAGCGATATTACACACTCAAGCCTTCATCAAGCTACTCGCGTCATAGCAACCAACCCACAGGCACTAAAAAAAGGTCGCAAAGCTGGAGTAATTTTTTTAGATAATTCCAAAGCTGCAACCAGCTTAGTCTACCAAATGACCTAATCTCTCTCACTGATTCATACTTGGACGGTAGGTCCTTTCAGGTGAGGATCGGTGACGCAGTCTCCTCTCGAAAACAGATCTCCACAGGAGTCCCGCAAGGCGATCCACTAAGAAAAAGGCATTATCGAAAATAACACCTTCGATTTGTGTGAGCTCGATCAGACACATTGACGAAGAAATTAACAAATGGGAGAATCTTAGCAAGTTTTTGATAGATTGAAAATAAATAGCTTAGTTATTAACTTGATTAATGTATCTGAAAGTGACGTTTATAATTCAATGCTGACAACTACCAAGATAGGGTGATGAAAGAGGAAACAAGGTCAGTATGAAATTAATATACTTTAACTGTAGGAAATTGTATTATAGGGTGTGAAAGATTTATGAGTATGTGTGTTATTGTTCAGAATATACATGAAAGTTTGGTTAAAATGTATGAGGAGAGAAATAATACTAACTCTTTTGCAGATATGGCAAATGCATTAAAGAGAAGGCAGTGATTAAATGTAATTTTATCAAGAAAGATGTAAACAGGTAGGAACAGAACAAACTGAGGAGAAATGTAATAATACTATAATGACTTATACAAGGAAACATTGCATCGAAGAAAACAAGAACGTAAAACGCAAATATGCTCTCTAATGAAAGTAAAATATATTACGCAGATGCAATCTTTAATTAGGTGGATTAGGGCTTCGCTTGAGTACCAATAAAAAACACGCCTATAACTCTACGTATACTAGTGTGGAAAAAGTTCAATGTAAATATAATAAAACAACTGTAACCTATAAATAATTGTTGCTGTATAATTAATTGTAGCTTTAAGTTCCCGGGAATATATCCATTAGATATACTATAATGTTAAAATAAATTATAATATATAACATTTTTGTTTCATTATTTTATTTAGATTAGAATTTTGTTATATATCAAATCCAAATGTATTAAAACCCAAAGTTACTGCGGCAACATTGCGACGTTTTGACAAGTCACGTATGTCACTACTGTTTTGAATAGACTATAGCTATATTTATTATATAGCTGACATTAACAAGCACCAATAATTACATAAATATAGCAGCCCTATCTTACGAGGGGGAATCAAATATAAACAGCAGTTTTTTACTATTTAACGTAGAATGTAATTTCGATCTAGAGGATTGGATGCTTGAGTATTCTATGGCATATGAGGAGGGTGGAAATCCACATGGATAGCAGTTGTGCTCGGTCCTGTCCGGAGTACAGTTATGGCTGAGCGTGAGGTAGCTTTATCTGTGACACAACGCATTATCATAAGGTTTTTAACCAGTGAAGGCTTTAAACCATCGTAAACTTTCAAGTAATGATAGACGCCCACGAGCAACTCTCCCAAATGACAATACCCATGCTGTTCAATGGTTTATTAAAAGTGATCACCAGTTAAGGATTGAGAACGTCTCATCAGAACTGGGTATCTTTTATGGAAGTGCTCAATCAATCATCACTGATCAACTTGGCTTAGCAAAGGCACACCGCAGTTTTGACAAGGAATAAATTGGAAGAAATGCGCTGGGAAACCTTCCTTATAGCCCTGGCTCATTACTTTGCGATTATTTTTTGTTTGTACCCTTCTAAGAATCACTTGGAGGCAAAAAACTTTACTGTATATACTACTGATCAATAAATTTATTTTATAAAAATACCGTTTATATTTAATTTCCATTCGTGTAATCTAAAAACAAATTATATTACCATTTCAGCCAGACATTATACTCATATTTTTTAAATCTTATCATAGCCTTGTTTTGTTCAGTTATTTTATGGAACATAAATTGTTAATAGGATAACCTAAGTAAAACCATTGTCATAGTTCAGCCACAATTAATATTTAATCTTCCTAAAGTACAATAAATATTATCTTGCTTATATAAATTATAGTTTCAGCTAAAAATTAAAATTACTACCTAAAATAAATTACTCAAAACTGATAATTATATATTACAGTTAAATGTTTGTTCTTTTAATCTTGGAAATCGTATATCCCTTCGTAATTATTTATTTTTCTTATTTATTTTTTATTATGCATACAAACGTAATTCCCCTATTTTACAAATACCAGAGACGGTCGCTAGTTTGTCATATTTGCCAACTGATATTTGGCTATTGTAACAATAGTATTTTACAAATGAATACGTTTCCAACGAAACATAATTCACAGAAGAAGATTAATTAAAATTGTGTAAGAAAAAGTACCGCAGAAATAATAAATAATCGGTACGCCAAGTACAATTTGAATATCATATCTTGATAGATCACGTTCTGGTAAGTCACCGAAAACCGTCCAATTTAAATTAAAAATTGCTCTATAATGATTTATCCTAAACTAAATTGTATAATATATGTATAACTATATATCATTATATTGTATAATTATATATAATTTACTTTTATGCATTTACTATTTCCCAACAGCATATCTCACAATGTCAACAAAGTATATTAGTGGTTTAATAGTTCAGGACCAGCGTCATTGTATATCACATATTATTTAGCTTATATGCAAACATAATTTTCAAAATATGAACAGATTTTTGTTACATTGGCAATTCTATACACTCAAACTACTTCTGTGATTAATCAGTTAAGAGTAATCACTCGTTGATAAAACTGAAATATCATTAAGTATATTATATTATCATAATCCAGCACTATGTTCCTGAATCAATATTATCGCTAGTAACCATTAACCGACAATGTTCCAATTAAACCTCGAAGTAACAAAAAAGCGTAAACATCGTTATTTATTATTTTTATTAGCTATTGTTTTAGTTATTTGTTTCTTATTTGAGTGAAAACATAATAAATATTACAATAATAACAAGAAAAATTAACTATACTCAATATAGTTTCGAAGTCGTAAAAATCGAACTCAATATATATTACTTCCACCAAGTTAAACTATCAACAAATTATATTATTTCAGTGTTTTATAACGTTTTCAATCAAATCACAATCAGTTTTAATGTTAACAATATTCATGATTTTCAAGAATCATTTTCTAGTAAAAGCTAGTGCTTTGAAAATAATATTAAATCTTAATGATTTATCCAAAAATAAATAACCAGTTTCTACGACAGTGTTTGAATACTAATATATATGTTAATATTAAACCCGATAATATTATCAAAATTGAAAAAATATCACAAACTTTAAAAATAAACCAAGCATTTTCCACCATATAACGGTATATTTCATAAACTATGAAACTCGTAAAATAATCTGTTACATATATTAAATAAATAATTTTCAAGGAAAATAACAAATATAATTTAATATATTACAAATATTTAACTTAATAGAAATTATATAGTTCATATAATTCCACAAAATCGTATATTTAATCCCTTCGAAGAAAATATGCATACAAATATGAATCCGATTTTAATAGTAGGCGCCGCAGCTGTTTCTGTTTACATTTTACAACTCATATTTCTCACGTGTAACATTAATTTATAACATTTACTCTAAATAAATAATTAAAAGATTTACAAATAAAAAAGTATCACAGAAACATAATCGTTTCGCTAAACAGAACTTAAATATTTTAGAACGGTTTGTAAAATATTTACGATATACCAATTACAATGAAAATAAGAATATTGTCGTGTGTTGGATTCTTTCTAACACCATTATAATTAAAGCGTATTATGTTTTACATTTTATGTAAAACTAAATATTTATTAAACCAACGTAAGACCACTCCTTTAAATTCTTGTGATCTAAGTCACTCTAACTATGTGATAATGTTATTACTAGTAATTACCTTAGCACCTTACTGGTGACAATGTATTTGGACATATTTGTAGGCATAATATTAACGTCATTAACAGAGCGAGTTACTATTAGACATTAGTATCTAAAATGCTGTTTAAAATTTAAAAAATAAATCATAAATCAAAAAAGACACATTCAAAATGATAACTTTACGAGACTTTGTGTATATTAACTTGTAATTTTTTAACTGTCACCAGGTATTATTCCATTATTTCAAAAAACGGATAAAAAGAAAAAATACATATTTGATGCATTGTCAGTTCAATACAATCTAATAATCCAAATATACAAACAACATTTTCTGAGACTAAAGCTACGACTTAAGAGTAATCATAAAACTAACAGTATTAAGTTCTTGTTAAATCAATCGGCTAACCATTAACCAACAAGGTTCTAATAAAACTGTCCAATAATAAGGGCCTTTATAAAACGAAAACTTAATTATTCCCAGCCCAGTTTTGAGGAAATAAATAGAAATAAACTAGAATCTCCACAGTTTACTCTCTAGTATAGACCAATCTCCCTGACGGTCTATTTCTACAAAATTCTGGGAGCAATGATTTAGGAAAGGCTGAATTAACTTCTGCACTCTAAAAAAATAATCTCAGTTTGTCATTATGGTTTTTCTGACAGATCCACAATTGAATCTTTAATTCAATTGGAAACTGTCATCATCAAAAGCTTCAACAAACATAACAGGGCCTTTGATCATGTTTGAAGGCAGTTAATTATCACATAACTTGAGGCATGCAAATTCTTGAGGCATGCAGGGCAATATACTTCTCTATATTCCCAACTTCTTACATGATCAAAGATTAGAAATAAACTGACATCAATTTATTCTTTTTATTAGGGAGTTCCCTCTTTAGGAGCTTAAACAGGACTTCTCATGTGCTCTTAGTCTGTTTAATTACTACTACTGTTTAACGTGGCAATTAACTCTATCTTTGATATTCCCAATACAAGTCCTCGTAGACCATACTATGGTATTCTACTCATCTTTAGAAACCATGGATGCGCAACCAGGATAAGATGTCTATAGATATTTGCCCAATAGACTATGATCAGAAGATATACAATAACCCCTACCTAATCATCAATAGTTTATTATTGTATAAAACGTAATTTTACTAGGCTACATTCCTTGTCACTCAATAATCAATCTGTTCCTATGTAACCTGTAACCTATTCCTGTTAAACAGGATTTCTTGAGAACATAAATTTGATCTTAAACAAAGAGCGGGAAGGTATATAAAATTGTATATATATGGTCTATAATACAGCATCTGACGTTAATTATGGAAGCTTTGCCAACAAAACTTCCTAAGCATGTTATCTGCAATCAGTTGAATTTGTTCAGTATAATGCCTTGAGACTGTCTCTTGGAGCATATAAAACTAGTACAATTATTAGTCATCAATACCTTGCTGCCCGCTAAAATGTAGAAAATACTTCTTAGAGTACGTTGTAGATTTTGTATAAAGCAATAAAATACTAAATATGTTAACCAGAAACAGGCCTAAAGATGAAATGAAAGATGTATCCTTCAGACGTCCTATCATCGTCAGCATCTATAATATTTACCTTGTTCTCATTGAACGGAAGAATGGCAATTGTCTGGGTCTTCAGTTATATAGACATATAAAATAACGAGAGAGCAGACTCAAACAGACAAGACAGCTAAAGAAACCACTCCGAATAGCAGAAATATTCCTAAATCTTCATTACAATTAAATTAAATAATCTAGTTCAACTGATATGGTACTTGCTAGAGGACGATAATCCATAATGGTTCATCAAGCAACATGTCTTGCCTCTTTAGCATTGCCTACTAAAAGGTTTAAATAAGTCTTATAACTACATCTTATGACTGACGATATTCCTCTTGTCTTGGATAACTATATACCCACAAATACGATATGCTATCCTGTCAATCTCTAAAGTCTATTCGTAATAGACATAGCATACCAAGAAATATGGAGGCCCTCTCTACTACAAACCAGATTAATAAACTTTTGAATAACCTATGGATTGGATTTATGATTAGGATTATTTATAATGGATTTACAATATTCTATTAAACCCAAGTTATGATTAATTACTCTATGTCCATTATTTAATCAAAATCACTGACATTATGGAACAAAAGTATTTAAAAATATATATATTATTTTAATGTTTTGCATCATTAACGTAAATCTATTATTTAATTAACTTGTTAACTGCAATCAATATTAATATTAACAATAATAAGCCTAGGAACTTCAGCAATTTTCAAGGGTCATTCTCCAATAAAAACTTTGAAGTTTTTGAAGTTAATATTAAGCGCGATAATGTTATCAAAATCTAAAATGTAACACACATTTTAAAAATAAACGTAAAAGTAATGGTCCACCCTATAGCCACATATTTCATAACTTACGAAAGTCCTAAACTAATAACTTTATAGCTGGTCTCTGTTGAAATTTAACGTATTACAGTCCCGTTAAATCCTTCCCATTTTAAAGATTCTAATCCATAATAAAAGTGCGATATTGCCAGGGACTACAGACCAGTAAAAGAAACATTTTATCTGTTCTTATTAATCCGCCTTTCGTCTTGTACCGTCCTTTTTAACTCTTTTCATCGCCAGCACAGCCGTATCGGTCTTCATTCTTCCTATCCGATCCGTTACTAAGAGGTTTAAATTCTTAAAAGATGCAACCCATTCTTTTCCGTAGTTTTTTGTAGGTCCCTTTCAAAGGACGCATGTGACATAAAATGTTTTTGTGTCCTTAGATTCATTTTTGGCTGCTAATAGAGATTACGTTTTTTTCTTCCTCTAACCGTCTGGAATAGTATTGTACGATTCTGACAGGGAGAAAATGGGGTTTCTTTTATTTCTTCGCGCGTTCGACCGCCTGACATTAAATGGACGGATTCATTTCGTTTAGTTAGTTTTTGCTTCGTTATTTTTTAGTATTGTGTCATCGTCTAATTTTCCAAAAATGAAATATTTGGATTTCTTTTTACGTGACAGTTCTATACAATATTTGCCATCATTGATATTTATGGTGTCAGTTTCAGTTATGCTTGCCCATTTAAATCGTATGATTCTAGAAAAATCATATCTACTACGAATTAATTTCTATATTTGAAGCTTATCGCTAGTGTTAAAAAATTAGAAATTGTAATCCATTCTCAAGGTCCATCATACACTTGTGAAAATTTGAAACTATACTGCCTCACCTTATCCTCCCCATATAGAATATAACTATCTGTCGAGTTCAGTTTTAGTAGTTTAAGAGTAAGAGTCTTGATGATGACGGACAACAATTAATGTTTCACTACTTAAAGAAAACACTACTTAAATTAAATGGGTGAACAACACGGAGTATAATACGTAGTTATTCTCACATGACTAAACCAATATATTGTTTGGTGATTAGTGTACTTCATAAAAAACTTTCTGAAAATACACCGTAAGTCATTATCTTTATCATCAGAAGGCCTATCAAGAAATTTAAAGGCTAGTTTTACTGCATTCATTACATAGTACAGATATTTCCCCTTGAATTTTTTTTAACTACTTTTTTATTTTCGACGAAAACTTATTTTGAAGAGACTTAATGCTTCATAGATAAAAGAATAAACTTACTATAAAAAATACGTATTTCAGTATATTTGCCTCTATAGCCTTCAGATATGATTGCCATAAGCCGAATAGAAACAGAAAGGTTTACAAAACGCGAGGTGAAGCGGGGGTGGTACGTCTTCGTGGGAAAGTTTAACGGTCGTGAAGAGCCGCCAGAACCACCGAAGCTGTATACCGAAGATGGTAAATACTGCACTGTTCATTGGTTGTTAGTGTAGGTTTATAATGCGCTAGGTATTCTGTTATATACACAATTTTATATTTAAATATTAAAATATTTTTTAATAAATTTATATATGATAGACATTTCTTAATTATAGTATTTTTTAGATTTAAATATTATGTCTCTTACTAAAATTGCATGATGCTTGCATGTATCTTTATCAGCAATTGGTAAAAATTCAAAAAATCACTAGGAGTAACTGTTAAATAATCCAACTGAAATATTAAATTTGGTGGTTGCGATATTTCCTATTAAAAATAGTTTTCCCTTTAATTTTATTACGTTATTCTATGCATACAGGCGCTGAATGGGATCCTCAAAATGACATCTGCTACATTCATAACTTTTGTTGTTTAATTTGAAGAAACCTGCAGCCGTAGCATGTGGAAAACTTTAAGAAACTTGTTGTGTTGATGCCCATGACAAATTCTAATTATTTTATGGAGTTTTAAAGTGTAAATTTTGATGTGAACAACGAAGAACGACGAGGAAGTCCAAAAAAGCTCGGGAATATAGAATTGCAAAACTTATCGGACGATAACCCAAATGTAAATGAACTCTTATCAGATGTTTACATGTAAAAAAAAATTATTGCTTGCCAATCAAAAAAGACGAACTCTGTGAAGTATTATGTTTAACAATGAATATTGATCCTACTATGACAATCATAAATACAAATAGTCGTGGGTTAATTCAAAAGAGCCATCCACATCGACGCTGGTGCGGAATAATCATGACCATTCATCAGCAATATGTAGTGTATTATGATCTTGAACAAATTAAACAACGTATTCTTCCAAGAGAGATAAACAATAGCAAGTAACAGTCGCAAAATTATCCTCTTACATGACAACGTCACAAATTACAAGAGCTATTACGGATTACACTATTGCAGCTCAATCTACAAATTCACACAAATCTTTCTCCGTTCATCATATCCCCTTGCTCTTGTTCTTCACTTTGATCCGTATTTTTTATTTATTGAATTAGTAAATATTCAAGGTATACAAAATATGTAAGGCTACCTGCTACCAAATAAATGCACTATAAAACAAACTTGCAGAAATTCTATAGTTCCCATATTTACACTTCAATATCTTTTATTATAACCGAGAGCATATGAATCCTCCATTTATGTGTTGAATTCGACAAAATGTCAAAGACAAACTCGCCTCTAAATTAATTTTAAAGGATTTACAACGGTTTTACCGTGTATTAAATCGAATCGGGTAAATTTGTAACCAACTGCACGTTGAAGTGGTCGAAGTGTGAACAGATCATGTTCTAAAAGCTTTGAAAATGACTGAATTTATGGAAGTTTAAGAAAAAGGTAACTGAAAGTCATCGATTTTAACATCTCAATACTGGTTTCTACATTTTAAAGGTGGCGATTGTGACACCGAAGACAAAAAGCTTTCTGAATATCTTTTTGAAAGCTGAAAAATATGGAGATGTTGGTTTCAAGGCATTATTCGATAAAATTATAAATGGAAATCGCCATTTTCTACGACATACGAACAAAGACATTACAATGTTACTCAACATAACAACGCTAGACCAAATGTTACAAAACCGATTAAAACAAACTTGGAAACATTAAAATGATGAGTGCTGCTCCATAAGCCGTATTCTACGGATCTTAATCCTTCTGATTACTAATTGTTCCGACATATAAGTCGTGACCTGTCTGATCAACGCTTCATTTCGTATGAAGATACCAAAACAAAAGGTCGATTCGTGGAAAATAGTGTCTATTGATGGACAATAATTTAAACAAAATTCATTGTACCGATTTTTCGTAATAAGGTTTCAAATCCTAGAAAATAAGATTTAATACTAATTTATAAGCCTAATAGCAAAACATATCGAAAAAATACGAAACTAATAATTCAGTAATATTTTAGTGACGCTAGGAACCCACACCTACGTCCAGCTACCATCTCACGAGTATGTCCAACTAACGCCCTAATTGTGGCAGCAAATAAAGAAACAAAACAGACGATCGTGTACACTATCGTTCGTGGACTAGCCGAAGACGATCTTCATCGCTAATTCGTGCCCCTGGGATACCCTACGGCGCGTCAAAACCCATTTAATAAGAGTTATTATTTCATGAACAGGCATTAACGTTGATTTCTACGAAGCTGAAGATTACCGTCTAAACTAATGGACCACAGTCATAAGCTGAGTCCGCTAATAGCTATGATTATTGTAACAAACATAATAACTAATATTTAATAAAAAATATTTCAAATATAATTTATCCGCAGAAGTGATTATGGTAACAAAATAAAAACTTTATACTGGCAAGTACTGTTTGTGCTTTAGGATTTATAGACCACAATAGTGTAGTAGTGATGATCAGAAAACTTCAAAAGCTTTATGGGCTATATTGGAATTATTATAAATATCTTATTCTATATAGTAATCAGCTTAACGAAGATTTCGTCTCCCTTTTTTATCAAAATGGGAACACCTGGAGGCGTGAAATTTGACACGGTTAAAGCTTGTATCAAGGAAGTATTTTTAAAATGTAAAGTAAATGTGTTAAAACATTATTAAACGAAGCCATTTAATTTTGAGCGGCGTTATTTAATATTTTGTGTTATTTTCGATCTTTCCCGCATTGCTGGAGCTAATAGAGTTATGGCAGGTTCATTTTTAAAAAAATATGAAAATAGTATGATCACGTAAAATTATATTTTAAATTTTTCGCGAAGAAAAGAATCCTAACATCTGCGAAAATTTCATCCTAACATAGATTAAGAAAATTCGGGAATAACAAGAATGGTCTGTCCTGTTTGTTTACAGGATATTTAGAATTTAGAAATTAGTTATTGATTTTTTTTGATGTCTGGTGAAGAAAGAAGAGCTGAGAAAAATCGTCCTTGCATAACGAATGATAGTAATTGCATAATAAGCAGACATCCGAATCCGAATCATCTGAAGCACTCATTATTTCTTACCAAGCAACCTAAATTAGTATGTAAATACGCTAATTTTTCAAAGAGAAAGATGACACTGAGATAAGATGAGAAAATCAATAGCTTACATTGTGCCCAACCGTGAGAATAATAGAAACATTATTACAAATAAAATACTCAAAACTTGTTAACCATACGCTATATAAAATATTCTCAACCTTATTATTATTATTTAGTTACGTACTTAATTTGCCTAAAATAAGATATTTCCTCAAAAACAAAAAAATTTAAAGAAAATTTATGTTGAATGATGAAAGTGAATTTTAAAGACACGCCTAACGCTTCAAATATGTCTGAGGCATAATTGTTTCATCGCCCTTAACAATTTATATGGTTATAGGATTAATACAATTTATTTATAATTTTGTATCATAATTAGACATTCTATTAAGAATCAAATGTGTGATATTCCTTTATGTAGTATTACGTTGGAGAAAATTAAAAGAAATAAAATTGTAGCACATTATTATTAAAAAACAATATTAGAGAAAATACTATCGTGAAAAATAAATCACATTAATCATAGTTTATGAGTATGAAGACTGAAACAGAAAACATGAAAACAGGAAGGATATATTAATATCGAGCTAATCCAGCTACTTAACCAACAGCGAATAAAAAGAAGGTATTTAATTTTACACCCACTTTTACCACAGCAATTTAATTATTGGCCTAAAAGTAATTTAAAACCGTTATCAAAAGATTGGCAAATGAATCAACGCTATTGATTAGTAATAAGATATCTATTCAAAAAAGCTATAAAATAAAAAATGGATTACAGGATATTTTAAATATTGAACGTATCATCTAATAGCGACAGCAAGAATTCTCCCACAAAATAATCCATCTGCTATATAGATATACAGAGTAAAAATTGCCAGTCATAGATAACCAATATATAACTCGAAAACACCTGTTAACGCAGATGGTATTTCCGACACTGTCTTAGACTAGAAAATATAGGTTTACGATTTCGCTTGAAATGGAAATTGAATTTGATCTTAGATTAATGCCAATCATTATTATTATCATTATTTGAATATTATTATATATATTATTTTATAATTTAACTTTATGTCACTTATATATCAGAAACACTAACGAACATATTGTTGTCTCGATAATAGGATTAATAAAAAGTTTTTTCGTGTATATTAAAGCGAAGTTATTTCCATAAATTTCAAGCATGTGCCGTTTTGAGTGATGACTTTTTGCTACTTCTCTGATAATATTATAATTGCATCGCTCTAAAACTTTTGGCGAAAAATTAAACCTGTGATTTTCATAAACCAATTTTGCTATCAAAGTAGAGAATATTAGGACGAAGCAATGTCCGGGCTATACGATAGATGCAAACAGGTTTTAATGCTTCTACCGATCTTTGACTGCGAGCATTTTGTCCGATCGACTTTCTGTTGTAGTTTTATTGTTGTGATTCAGTCCAATATGTATTTCCTTGTTAATAATGGAATGGAGTATCATTTTGTTTTGATATCCACTTTTACATAAATGGATTCAAATTATTTTCAATTATCGATAAATAATTTCAGAGTTTTATCAACATTTTCAAAGTTTAACCGATTGATTGATATTTCGAGAAGGAAAATAACCATACCAATTCTAGTACAAACGTTCACATAAAAACATATAACCATAAACAGTATATAATTTTATTGATTCACTATTTTCATAACCAAAGTTGACTTTACCTTTACATCTAGATTATTATGTAAACTGTTCTGAGAAAAAAAAAGAAATATTAGTACAAACACTATTCTAAGAAATAAGTATTTCAAGAAAGCGTATCAAGATATGTTTCTTACTATTTTTAATTTTTTTAAAATATTTTATTTAATTTTGCTAGCATCAGCTCTCTTTACTTGAAAAGTAATCTTAAACTAATCTAACGTTGGTAGCTTGTTCTCTATAGGAGCACTCAATAAAACCAAATCTATATGAAAGTAGACTGTGGCGATCATATAGATTTGCAGACATTTATTATTTAATAATATTGGTCACCATGACAACAATGAAAATGAAATTAACTAAATGAAAATAATGTTTTGGCTTGAGTCTCATATCTAAACTATTAGCTTCCAGATTGGATTCATATTTATTAAATAAAACTACCCCACATTTCGCAATCGTTAGAGATTGCGTTTTCAGAATAGGAGCTCTGATACTGATGCTCTCATAATCAGATTATTCTATGTTATATAACCCTTTGTCTTTGTTGGTATTATTATTGTATTTTCTCTCAAAATAACCTTTAAAATTTCTAAAACCTCGACTTTATTGAACTGTATATTGTTGCCAATATCCATCTAATATAATAGCCTAATCTGACTAGAAGGTGTGTTCATATTTTATATATAGTCCGTTCAATAAAACAGTGAACTCATGTCGTCAAAACGTTGCACTGTTACCGCATCAACTTTGAGTTCTAGCTCATTTTGTCTTGATAACACAAAACCAATCTAAATAAAATAATTAAACAAAAATAACATTATAAAATATAATGCATATTAATAATAACTATCTCGTTCAATATAAGCAAAATTCCAAAATTTACAAAACGTCTTATAACCTGTACTCATTATCACTAAGAATTTTGCAGACGTTGGACAACCAGACGAATTTAGTAAGCTAATTTGGTTATACGTTCGAACGTATCAGGCAGCATTATATCTCTTTTTAACCAGAATAAAATGAGAACAAAAATATTATCTGATTTTGAAACGAATACAAGCTACAGCAAGTTCAAAAGTTAGCAACGCTGCTGGATTGGTACCATGCTGTTCCCGGCTATAAAAGACCACCACGACGACGTCTCGCTCCCTTTTCTTTTCTCTACCCCCTTTTAACAGTACCAGTTTCACAGCGCTACTGTACTTCCTTTACCTTAACCTAATATCCTGTCCATTATCCCATCGACCACATGTATCAATTTAAATCGAAATAAACAAGTATTTGTTCAACCAGTGTTTTCATTTCCCGTGCGAATTTCTTCCACAAAAATAGTAGTGAGTATTCGGAAAAACAATCGCATTGACAGCCACACATTCCGACTGACTGACCAGATGAACATCCTACAAACTATGTCGTTGAAGTTACTTTATCCGTATATCAGACCTCCTCCCAGTTTTTTTACTATGTACACTTTTCCACACTCATAGGAGACCTTGGCTATATATACACCTGTTACATTCAACAGATCGATTCCAATCCATTAGACTTAGCTGCAATTTAATTATTATAAATGCTTGTCGTACATTTTAACATCAGAAATGCTTCCTTTCTGGGTTATTATAAAATATTCGGTTTAATTGCTTAATTTTATAAAAAAAAATGTTGTGAAAAACATCCAAGCATAAAACAATAACATGAAGACAGATATATTTTGTTCGCGTTTTGCTTTTTAGTAGTAATTTCAAAACATTTTAAGAGTATATTCAAATAAACATTTTAATTAGTCTGGCAATTAATTGCGTCCCCATCATCATTTATGGGGAAATGTTTAAATATTTTTTTAAAATACGGTACTGTAATTCTTAAAATTTGTAATTTAATGCTCTGACGGCGGAGTGACTTTCTGTTCTTTATTCCGAAGAAGGTAAATATTTTAAAAAGGTGATGTCGTCTTACGGGACACTGAACTTCGTTAATTATCATTAAAATAAAATGTAGTTAAACAGGCCAAATTTATTACATCTAACGACTTGCTAAAATAACAAAGTGCGCTGTTTCTTAGCTAATAAAAACATTGTTAATAACAAACAGTTATTATTATTATGTAGCTACTATATAAAATTATTAACAAAATAAATTGGTTTAAATTAATATTTATCATAGGTTTTACCGGGCAAACTTTTCACATTGTTACGATTTTTTTTATGCTACAATACGGTTGGATTAATAGTACCTTTTGAGCCACAGCTGATTTAACGAAAACTAAGTCATCCCTTCTTTCACTTGAAAAAAGCTAATATAAAATAATTAATATAAAAAATAGAGACGGTTTAAAAGCAGGCTGAGTACCGCGGAGAATGGGGCTTCATATTTGTAATTGCAGACATTAATAGGGATAGCAAAAATTTAATAGCTTACTGGCAACAAATGTTCAAATTCACCACTGACTATGAGTATAAATTATAACGATTTGGCTTTTATCTAAAATTACACATGCTATAAAACATTCTTATACTGCAATATCACTTGATTCGTATTACAGCTAAATTTATTCAATGTTTGAAATCAAATGCACCGATTAGTATCTAGAAATCCACAATCCCATAATAGTTTTGTTTGGTCTATTCCAGCTCTAGGTCTTCACACACCTTGTAAGCTTTTTCATTATACTGACCACAATCTTCCAAAAACAATGGGTATTTAAAAAGTTGACAACTAAATAACTCTACTGTTCTAAGGAAAAAATAACATATTATGGACGATAACTAACGATAATTTAATTAAATTGTGATTACTAAACAATAACTTAAAATAAATTGGTTTGATAAACGTTTAGTAAATTTGACCCAAAAAAATATAGTAAAAATTGACACTAATCCATCATTCTACTATAAAAATAATTATAATTATAATTATCGCGTAATTTTGAAAAATATATCGATAATAAAAATGCATTTACTATTAAAATTTAATAAATCGTATACTATTAAAAATAATTTCCAAGATAAGAAATTAAGCATTCTAATCGTAAACTTATTTGTCCTAAACACCATACTAAAAACTACAAAATAAAAGCCTATACGTATCGTAACCATTCCTATGATTAATCACTTTATTTCATGACTCTTTTTTGAGAACGTTATTATAAAGATAACCTACTTAAATGTATAAATCTATGGATTATATTTCATAAAAAACGTAACATAGAATGTTTTTCCTGGATATACTTCATAACGAAATAAAAATCAATAATGCTTAGTTTAGCTACTACAGATTATATTCGATAAAAACAAAAACTAAAGCTGGCTCCTAAATATTACTAATGTATACACAACTCATTATTTTTACTGAATCTTCTTGTTATGCCTTTAGTGTTTGTAGATAACAATAATCAGAAACACGTTCATAGGGACACTTACACTACTTCTTATTTAATTTCATTATCAAGAGAAAGAAATCAAAGTTGTTTCTCAAATATTTTAAATAATTACCAAATCAAATCTAATTCGAACTAAATTTAGGTCATTATGATTAACACTAAATAATATAATTAAAAGACAATAACGCCTTCACTAAGATATCCTGTTAAGTACTTATATTTATATTAACGAACACTAATACATCTGACCAATTGATACTTCTATTTACAATCATTCATATCATTTCTCTTAAAATATAGAGTAAAAGAAAATATTCCATTTTTATCATGTTTCATTTAGTGTTGTATTAACCCACAAATGTTTATATTTTATTAATCACAGAAGTTTATATACTATTTGTTAATAGAAAGAATCAAAATTTATTACTTGTTATATTAATATCATATAGCAAGCCTTCATTCGCTATTACAGGTAATCTTAATTGTTGTAAATTGCGTTATTAATAATATCTCCCCATTCCTGATAACATAATCTCTTGCAAATTTGGCATAGTAGACTATAATTTTTATATAGCACTTATAATAATTCTAATCATATATTGGTACTTACGCCCTAAATGTTAGGATTCAAATAGTCAAGCCTCCTTTTATGGCCTAACGACTGATGATTCCGTAAATTTATAAACCCAAACAACAATAATTTGATTCATGAAATTAAAATGAAAATTGAAATAAAAGAATTAAACAAAATATGTTAGAGCAACATTGAAAAAGAAATTTATTTATAATTTATAAAAGTCGGTTTTGTTTTTCTCTTTGTAAGTAACATGTCAATTGAACCATACCTACCATAGTAAAACACATTTTTTTGGCAAAAATAGTATTTTTTATTCAACATAATGCCCTTCAAGGGTAATACACTGATTATAGCGACCATCCCACTTTTTGATACCATTTTTGTAGTACGATTTGTCCTTTGCTTCAAAATAAGCCTCAGTTTCGGCGATTACTTCTTCACTCCAGGAAAATTTCTTCCCAGCGAGCATTCTTTTGATATCTAAGAAGAGAAAATAGTAACAGGATGCATTGTCTTGGTGAATCAGCACTATCTTTTCCTTCAAATGTGGACGTTTTTCGGCGATTTCGTCCTTCAAACGGACCAGTAACGCTATTACAACAGCAACTATTAGTTGCTGTTGATGGTCCTTCCTTTTTCAAGGTATCCAATGAAAATTATTCCATGCGCATCCCAAAATACTGACGCCATCACCTTGTCAGCCGACTATTGCGTTTATGCGACATATCGGCGAGAAAATTCGGGTTTATTACGCTTGATCATCTTCAAACACTGCTCCGAATCATCATCTCACTTTGCACAGAGCTTTCTCATACCCAAATATTCGTGAATAATATGACGTACACGTTCAATTGATATCTTTAAAGTGTTTGTTATTTCACTCAATTAAAATTTACGGTCATTCAAAATCATTTTGTGGATTTTTTAAAAGTTTTTGTCGGTAAGAACCTCTTTTGGACATCCACTGCGTTCAGCGTCTTCGATGCTCATTTCACCACGTCTAAACTTAACATACAAATCCTTGATGGTTGATTTTCTTGTGGCAGTGTCCGGAAACTCGACATCAAGTCAAGTTTTTGCTTCAACTGTATTTTTTCCGTTTAAAAAGCAATATTCTATCAACACGCGACATTACTTTTTATCCATTTTTTCACAATAACAAAAGTTACTTCACTCAAAATCGCTAACAAAAAAATATATAGATTTAATTCTAGTAGTGCCATTTATGTGTCAGGCCGGGGACTTTTCATTTGACCTGTTACCTTACGCTAGCTACTCTCAAATTATTACAACTAATTTGTTATAAGCGTATGAGTGCCAATTGAGTATAAATGTTATGCCAATAACTCTAGTTTTTCTATCCCAATGTGGCCTTTCTTCACACAGCATAATTTAACACCCTAAGGCATCCGGTTATTATCTAGACTTAAATTACTTCAAAGATATGGGTTTTTGAATTGATTCACTATATATGCTCCAAAGAGCCTTTAATATGACTATATGAAAAATCGAAGTTATCAACTCTTTCAACGACTTTCGAAGATATATTTGTATTATCCAAAGAAATAGAATTATCAAAACACCCTTATTTTCATATTTAGATCGAACTTGAACATTTATTTGGTAAAATATAAACAAAAAATGCAGCGATCTACTAGGATAACCTGAACGCCTATCAGAGCGAATTACGTCATAGTTCAGTAATGGGCGCAATAGGGATATATATCAAAGGCGGCAAAATATAATATATACTGTTATCGATATAACCGTATATATTTCTTTAAAAAATGTGTTACCAATGAATTGAAAAACGTCCTTGGGTTTCAAAATATAATAGTTTATTAAAAAATTATCGTTTATCATACCTTTTTTATATTCGGGGAAACATATAGATGCATATTTATCTATTTAATAGATATATCGATGTTTTTAAATGAGCCTGAGGTGCAAACATCATTTGATTCTGTGCGAGCTTCCACATTTTTGACGCACCACCACACTGTAAAATTCCTAATTATTACGAAAAAAACATGTTATATAATACATATATTTTAAAACAAAAAACATTTTCCTTAAAAATTTTTAAGAACCCGTTTTATTTCAAAATTCTTTAATCACGGCAGTATAATTACTTTCCTGAAAAATATATTTTGCTGCGGATATAATATATATATCAATAAATTTTATATGCATTGTAATGTTATAGATTTTTTTTTCATTAGCCACCATGCCAATTATATCTAAAGAGGATTACTTCAAAGGAAACAAAATTTGTAAGAACCCGTTTTATTTCAAAATTCTTTGATCACGGCAGTATAATCACTTTCCATATTTATATAACAAAATAACAAAATAATATAGCACAATAGCACATCAAAATAAGAAAACATGAAAAATATTGTTACATGACACTTGCAATATATAATATAAAATTAAAGAAACTACATAGTTGTCTAACCCTTCTCAAAAGAAATCAAGAATCATTGTAGTGCAACTCCTAATTAATAGTTCAAAAGATAATTAATTATCGTTCCCAAAATTTTCTAGCCTTTTAGGTAAAAATCTTAATGGCACATAATAACATGCCGTGTTATCTAATTACGTTTTTTCCTTCACAGTTGGTACTCCTCTAAAACAAAGCAACGTTTAGGCGAGTGTTTCGTTCGGTTTAAATTTTTCGGTCTTGTCAGGTACTAATTATAGTACCGCATCAATCTTCAACGTCCCTAGTTGGAAAATGATATAATCTAGCTGTCAACATTGTATTTTGTTGTACGATAACGCGCCGGTTGAGGAAATTTTTCAGATTCTATTAAAGTAATTGTTATTTTATGTATGTTTATCAAGGGATATGATCGATACATTATAATTAAATTAATGTTTAATTTTAACGTTTTTAATTGTAGGGCAGACACGAACTAAAACGATTAAACACAAGAACAATTTTCATGAAAACATTTTTTTAATACCTTAGTTAAAATATAAATGTAGCTTGACATATAAAACTTTAAGCATAAAAGTAATATCCAATTCTTTCTTTATATATATTCAATTCAGTATAAAAATAGTATCAACTAATGGATATTACTTGATGAGCACAAAGCAATGTTTTTTCCACCGCTACTGTTTTATCAAATATTTAACATCAGTACATAGAGTTTTTTGTCATTAAACATTAAACTACAGATAAAATTAAATTATAGATTTTCAAATTACAAAAATACAAATCTGAAATAAAATTGGCAACATTTTATATTTAAAAAAGTCATACTGTTGTTCATTATCCATTCCTTTTATCGAACTAAATCAATATTATAAAAATTCTAAAATAATATTATCTGAGTACTATATGTCACCTGCATGAAGCTATTCGTCACAAAAATTATGGGCTTCATCTTGGTTGCGTCATCGCAAAAAGACCTTCTCACACAATATTGGCTCTTCTCTATAATTTTCCTAAATCAAAAATCCTACTCGTTTCATTTGACACGCACAGCACTCTGTTCGTTTCATATTGATCATAAGACTAATTAGTTATCGCTTCAAAGGTATGGTTTTGAGTCAACTTAGAATTTAAAAACTGCATCTAAGAAATAATGACTTCTAAAATGGATCAATCAATCTCAAATAATTTAGAAAATTGTAATATATTTTATATAGCACTAAATACAGTATTAAAGGGAAAAATAAAAAAAGTACCAATAAGTTTTATGCAAAACTAAACTTACCATTTGAAAAACAGGTGGTCTGTAAGTTGATTACTAGTTAGCTAGTAAACTTACTAGGCTAGAGCAAAACAGGGTGACCCTTGACTAAATGTTCACTCCTTCAACAGTTATAATATACGCTTCTGTAGGGAGTACTTCCATCAGGATACGTTAAAAATCAGGACAAACCATACCTATCATAGGTTCTGCGAAATAATTTAATCATATCCGACATAATCCAGCACTTAAAGGGAAATGGCTTTTCCTACCACATATAGTCCGTAATCGACTCATAAGGTTTCAAGTATCTTTTTATTATTATTTATTATAGCAATTTAGCAAATGAACAGTAATAAGTTATATGTTTCTATCCTAATTTGGTATGATTTTAAAATTACAATATACTTATTCTACGATAAACACTTTTAATGTCCACTGAATTTTACTTATAACTTCACTGAATTAGATCAAATGGTTTTTTTTTGTACTTCCGAGTTTAACGTCAAGCATCATATCCTGATGATGTGTGGCTTTTTTCCATATGAGACTTTTTGATATATATTGGCTTTTGCTTGATTCTTTGTTGGTGAAGCAATATACATTGATTTGTTTTGATTCATTTTGATGCGTAATTTTTCTGTCCTCCATTATATCTCGGCAGTAGCGGTTTGTTACTTTTCAGTTGATTCAATATTGTAATCTCCAATAGCTAGGAATACTAACTGAACTAGGAGGTAATAGGCACAACAAATAAAATACTGGTCCCTCCTCTTCTCTACACTTCTCTATGTTACACCTGCTTGTATTTTATTTATATACAGTTATATATGACTAAAATTTTTGAATATTTATCCAGACCCAGGGGAAGTACTTTAATATTATGCCTTAAACCCTCTTGCCAAATTTGTCTTGTCGAAAGCTTGAGCAACATCTAAAAATATTACAGAAGAGATGTTATTTGCTTTTAGTAATTTTTCTCCGAAATTAGTGATTCTAAAGTTTCAAGAAAATAGTGCTAATATTAACCCGTAGAATTTAAACACTGCTGCAACTGTATTTTATAAAAAACGTAAGAAATACTTGGACACGTGATGCGAAAAATATAGCTTACAATTGCAGTTTAATATTCATATAACTAAGACTAACAGCAACAATTCATATAAACTTAATTCTAAATTAAAATATATTTATATATCAGTTAAAATTAAGTAAGTATTAATTGTTATTAATTAAGTTAAGTAGAATATTAAGTTTTTTTTCTTTTTAAGATCTGAAAAACTCTGCCTCAAAATTAACATTTTTCACTATTTAAAATGAACATTTTAAGCAATGACTGATCCTATTTAATCATAACCGATAATTAGTTAAATAATTGAGACCTGTGCCATCATTACATTCTGTCATGTTCAAGATGCGGATTTATTATTAAATCTAAAATCAAGATGTACAGAATGCATCATATTCGCAGGTTTGCTTCAGTTGGTTTAAGCAAAATTGGTTAGGTTATATATATAACTATTTTAAGTAGAAAATATTGGTTTCGGAATTCGCTTCCTGTAGATATAATCGGTAATGATTGTGTAACATATTCCATTAATCGTCATTAGCGGCCATATTCTGAAAATCAATATTTTAAGTGTTAGTGAATTTATATGCGCCAGAAATGTTGAGTTGTTTTTAGATTTGGTTAATACAGTAAATTACTCTTTACATTCAATCTCATTCAATAGATCAATAGATTCAATATAGATCCAAATTTAGAAATACCATAGAAATATCTGAAAGCATCTCAATAATTTTTTCCTTTATAATTATTAATATTTATTATATTTATTATTTTATTATTTATAAAATTATTTAAAAAATAATGAGAATAATGACTCCGATAGTAAAATGAGTAACCTAGATCAATAATTAAGTTATTGTTAACAATTATTAGTTGACATTCTATTCAACAGTTTACACCCGTTCTTCCAGAAGACTATTGATTGATTGATATGATTTGGTCTTCTTCACTCTGTGATGTATTGTCTAGCTAGTAGCTGAGACATGGAGTTTGTAGGCTTTCATTGAGGTGTACTTTGACTTTGTGTTTCTTGGCAACTATTTTGATTTTTTTGGCTATAATGTTGTCGGTCTCAATTCAAGTCTTCATTGCATATATGTTAAATCACGCGACTGTTAACGGGCCTTACTACGAAAACTGTGTATTCGAATATGAGGAGGCTATTTCACTAAATTATTCTGATGAATGGGATGTCTAGACCTAGGCAGTTTAGGTTTAGTAGGTATGTTTATGTTCTAATATACTTAAATCGTCGTTTTGCATTGCCGTTCAACAAGTCGCGTCTCCTTTTCGTAAAATAAAATATTTTTTAAAATAATTTAAAATGTTTAAACCCCTTTATATATATCAAAAGGCCCTTATAAAATAGGGATGTGGGATGCGATGATACATATGGATATTTTGATATATTTTTGATATATATATTTCGTCACTCCAATACTAACCTTCCACGCAAAATTCTTTTGGTGACAGGGGGGGGGGGGAATATCAAAACATCAATACGACACACCCCTTCAAAAAGTCTAGGTTTTCATGTCGAACTTGTTCCTCTCCAGCCCTACTTTTGAACGGAAAGTTTACTTGACGACCAGAGGGAGAAATCCCAAAACAAAAGTTCGATATTCTCCGATTTTACTTCTGCACCAAAAGTTCGATACCTCAATTACAATTATTGTTTCAATTTTGAAAAAAATATCGATATATCGGGCAAAAAAATATCGATATTTTTTTCAAAAAATCTATATCAAGTTACGTTCACTACGTTACTGCATCAAATATTTAAAAAAGGTAGGTTTCAATCTATTATGTTACAATGATGCTACAAATATGTTGGCCAATGTAATGTTAGGTACCATATTCGATATGAGGCTTATGCACGATATAGTTCGCCGTACAAAATTGCCAAGCATTACAAAACCGTGGGAATTAATTTGACAAGATCGACTGATGGATTGCCTCTTATTTTATAACCTCAATATCTATATTCTGCCCTTTTCAGTTCATTTTGTCAATTCCTCTAAATGGCTCCGATCTTCGGTTTTTTCCGAAGTCGGAACGCTATGCTTAAAGCAAATTGTGCATATTTCTGTCGATGTTTAGTTAGGAATTAAACCAAGAGACCTAGATTAGAATTGTTTGGGCGTGTCTTTTGAATGAATCGCGAATTGGTCAATCACAGACTTTGTAGCGAAATTGATGTTTTGGATAGAATATAGGGAGGATCGATATTCATCGATGGTGAATAAACATTGATGTTTTGTCATGAATGTGTTGATCTCCATATCATCGACACATCCATGATTAAGAATAAAATATCGAAACGTCAATTATTCCTAATTTAACTGACGTTTGTGAGATTTTAAGAAAAAGAGAAGTAACTACTTATGAAATATGTGCTGAAAATATATACAATATGTAAGTTATATCACTTATCATATTACTTACTATAAAAGGGATAGACAGAAAATGTTAATATAATTGTCGCCATCCTCGTCTAAATAATATACCTTTTTAAGATGCATTAAGCTGTTCCAGCACCATTAGGAGTACCAAAAGATTTATTTCAGATATTGGGATTAATGAACAAATTGAAAATGATCAACTAACGGAGAATTCTACAACAAAAGTGGAAGAAGACCAACCTGTAGATATATGGAAAGATCATTACAAACTTATTAACGAAAAAAATAACAAAAATATGCGTACGAAATTACAATTTTATTTAAAAACTCGGTATCTGATTTATAACAAGACCCATTACATTTTTGCGAGAATCCACCTACCCTAAGATAGAGAAAAAAGATCTCAAGTATTTGTGTTACACACCAACATCCACAGCTTTAGATTTTTTTTTCAAAGCTGACCAACTCCTGTGTAAGCAACGGAACAACAAACAATGAAAAACACCTAATATTCAACGAGTCGCCCCAAAAAAGGCAAGAGATCAAGATCATAGAGAGCGATCTAAATATATCCGGTCTTTTTCGGTGACTACAACGAGACTGTTTATATCATTTTATTTAAAACTGTTGCCATTTAAATAAACTCAAAGAATGTACAATCATGTATCTGCTCCACGATGAAACTGCATTTACCCATTTTCCTCATTTTAACAACGAGGAACAAAAACGCTATGGGAATACATTAAATGCGGTTAAAACAATTGAGTGTAGTTACCGCACTTATTTCGGAAGTTACGACGGATGATGGGAATAATGTATTTTACCGCAGAGACCGCAACAATTATTTTTTACATTTTAGAAATTTCGAATTCGACAAGAAGCTATAATTGTCATTCTCTATAACCAAGAACAAAAAGATAGTTGATATAAATAATAGGCCTGTTAATTTTTTTATTTAAAAAGCACATGGTATACAATACATTTAATTCTTAACTAAAACTATCTGTGTGTATTGACATAATTCTTAAATGTATATTATTAAATAGTCTAAGAAATTTAATAATAATTTAATGGATAGACTTCCACTGGCGTATTCCACATCAAACAGAAGATTTTCAACGTCGAGATAAGCCCACTACTGACGAAGTGTTCGACGTTGTTACGTTCACGCAATTTTACTGGTGGCTCAAATATGATGGAGACAAATTCTGTAGATGGCGAGCATGTAAGTTTTGAACGTTGTGGCTTGAGTATGTGATAGCGGGGTCCCTTACGAACAATGTGGCATATTTTTCGTCTGAAGTGCATGCTTCACGCGCGAGCTGCGACCATGAGTGAACTTCAAGTGCCGAGCGTCGTAGTGGTATTTTCATTCGTTTCCTAGTGTGGGAATGCGTAAAAAGACGGAAAATTTTCAGACAACATTCGTCGCGTAGTATAACTAATTTTGGAGGATCGTAGGATGAATGTTCGAGACATTTCGGCTGAACTCGGCATCAATATTGGTAATGTAGAGTCTATCATCAACGAAGACCTTCAATATCACAAAATAACGGCGAGATATGTTCCTAAACCGCTGAATTAAAATTTAGGCAGTTGAAATTTTGTCGGCTCTTGCTGACGCGATGCGAAGTAGATTGGGAAGGTTTTTTAACGCGAATCTTCACTACATACGGGACATGGTTACAGAAGAAGAAGGAGGAAGGAGCGCCAGTCAAACCGAAGTCTACCAGGTCTGCGGGTAAGGTTCTGTGTACGATCTTCTGGTACCGGCGGGGCGTGCGGTACGTCGATTTCCTGCGGACCCAACGTATATTAATGCTGTATATTACTCAAACCTTCTAAAAACAGACGTGAAACCCGGTTATCGCTCGAAACGGTGTGGCATTCCAGCACGAGGTGCGATTCTTCTCTTGGATGAAACTTGCCCTCACTCCGCGCGTCTCACGCTCGATACAATATCGGAATTGGGGTGGGAGGTACTGGAACACCTCCCCTACAGTCCACATTAATTACCCTGTGACTACTACATGTTTGAAGCCCTCGGAGCTTAAAGATTCAACACCGACGACGAGATAGAGGAGTTCGTGTGCACATGGCTGTCCGATTTGTCCAAGGAATTCTTCGATACCGGCAACAAAAAACTTCCATGAGAGATGCATAATTCTCCTAGAATAATCCATGACATTTTGTACTTGGGATCGAGGAAGTAGATCAATTTTGCATCACCAGTCGCAATACCTCATTTTTTTCTACTTCCAAGTAATAATAGGTGTTTCAATAGGACTAGGTGTATATAATAGGATTTTCAATCAATTCGTATGGTTTCCATTTACAAACAAACGCTTTATCAACTATTAAACTACTTTAAGGTTTAAAAAAAATGAGCCGATGATTTCAGTCGTTTTTTATCACTGATCAAGTTCATAATTTTTAATTCATTATGCGATTAATGTCTGTTTGCAATGAATGAATTAACATAATAATTCTAATGGATACTAATGAAAAATTAGACTTTCTTGTAGAAAAATGTTAAAAACATCGGATATAATTAAGTTAGGTTATTTATAATAGATAGAAGCACCTAATATTATATTTAAACAACACCTGGCAGCAGTCTCAGAAATAACAACAAACACACATAATTGCAATCATTGGGACGATGAACAGATTTATTTTATAAACTATCAACCATTTGGTTCAATTTAAGGTTTTCTTCAAATATTTGAATTATTTTCAGTAGTTCGACTATATGTGTGTTTATATATTTTCAACAAGAAATATTCATTCACAACATATCAGGCCAGGTAAGACCATATTCTATGATAGCCTCAAAATGTATTAAATTTAAGAGTCAGAGTCACGAATTGGTTACGTCTCTAGTCAGTTACTTCGAACAGGAATGAGACAATGCTGCGACTGTATTTAGTATAAATATTACAATAAAGACCGCTTTATGATAGATCTATTATGAGAGCGAGATTTATGACAAAACCGTTAGTCTGAGAAGTATCTATAAAACTCTTAGGGATATTGAGGTAGAGATATACTCTTAGAGTTAGTGTTTTGGTCCTTTTTAAATATAATTTAAATGTTTTTATTTTATGTAATTTACTTTTTATTTTAGAAATATTACTGCAAAATGATACACTGATTGTGATTTAATATATCAAATATATCAAAATGATTGAATAAGGAAACATAGGAACGAAGGAAACAAGAACTAAACGTAAAAAGAGACATTTGCTCTCTAATGAAAATGAAATACCTTACCTGGACAGGTAATTGTTAATTATGTAAATTAGGTTTCCAGGAGAAAGCACTACATAAAAAATATAGCTAGAACTCATAAATGGTATGGAAAGAGAGTTCCATGTAAATATAATAAAACAATTCAATTCAATTCAATAAAACCTACAAATTATTGTGGCTTTTTAATTAACTTATGTTTAAGTCATTCAGAAATATAAGAATTAGATGTTTAGTACATGTTGAATTGACTGTTTCATTATCTTATTTACATTTGTATTTTGTTACGTCAGAATCAAAATAAACCAAAACTAAATTTGATACTGTAACATTGCATTATAAATCTTGATAACGTGCATTGTCTTTTTTATTGGAAGTTTTATATTTAAAATATATTACATTAAAGTGTAAACAGTGTAAATAATGGCATAAGGAAGCATGCATATAATGGCATATAAATTGGAAAAATAACTAATATATTTTGAAGTCACCATCAGACTAATAATTATTTCAATCTGTTAACAACTGGTTTTTTTATAAAATTTTAAAAAAGTTATTTTTTAAGTTATTTTATGCCATCACGGAAAATACTAAAAATAAATACGAGGAATATATGCGACTATAAATAATTTTGATAACATTCTCTAATGTTTTGTATGTGTTTGTGCTTTCTAGAAATTCCCTCTTTATATTTCCTGCATCAAAATACACAATAAACTTGCAGATTTACGATAAATGAAGGCGGCAAAAGTTTCGTTATTCCTCTCGGAAACAAATTATTTTAAAAACCGTCCACGTCCTTTAATATTTGAGATAACCGGGACTCTTTAACCATACGTAAAATGTGTGATGGCGGCAACATAAAAAGGAACCGTAAAAAACTAAGTTTTATTACTAAAACTCTTAGAAATACTAACAATCTTTTCTGAACTGAGATAAGAGGATACAGGGAATGAATTTTATGGCGTATGGAAAAAGGAAACAGAGCATAGAAAAAAAGTAATTTCGCAGCACTGTTCTATAAAAGGTCAAAAAAAAAACTTTAGTGGGTGTATCGGATGTTGAAACGAAATCTCGACAAAATCAATTTGGTGATATGGAGAAAAACATCTGATACATTGTAATCATCTTGAACTTTTGCATATATACATTTTTCTCGCATATAGAGTGTTATAGCGTTTTCATTTTTGTTTCAGAGAAAGTAAAAATACTTTGATCAACTTTTCGCAAATACTTTATTTTTTATCAACCGATTTCAAGAGGGCGGAGGCTCTATGTTCGGTTATATATATATTTTTAATGTGTGTTCGCCGATTTCTCCGTCAATTATAGACCAATATTCAAAATTATTTTCTTATTTCAAAGAGTGCCCTTCCAAGGTGATTCCATTGGAACCAAGTTAGGATCACTTGGGGAGAAGGGGGGAAATCGAGAGAAAACCTCAAATTTCAAAGGCACGTGTAATGTTTATTTTATATTTTTTATCTAAAATAATTAAATATTTGTGTATTGCTGAACTAATGTGACAAAAAATCGGAAATAGTTCAGTGTAAAAGCCATTCAGTTTGCTTTTTAAGTACTAACCTATATCACTCAGAGGTCGCGGTTTCGATTCTCAACAGAGCAGCAACTTTCTTTTGTCAAGTTTGATTGGAATATTTATCAAATCACCTAGACTATTCATTAATCTAACAACAATAGCAAAAACCTGATTTTGTTCTGTGCGAACTTTTTATTTCTTTTAGCATTTCATCGCTTTATCTGTGTTTGTACAAAATCAATTATCATTTATATATTTTATAATAATCACAATTATAATTTTTATATATATCATAATTGATAATTACAATAAAGGTTTTTAATGTTTTCGCTTTACTCTTTATTAACGATATACTATAACTGACATCGTAACCAGAAAGCCTTTTGGTGTGAAATTAACTCATTAAATAGAAAAAAAAACATTTTTTTACTTTATTTTCAGCAGAAATAATACTTTTATATATACAATTTATGCAGTCTAAAAGTTTTGTTATTTTTAAGTAATTGCATTGTTATTCGGTTGCTTCCTTGTCAGGATATCATGATATATTGATTATTTTCGAAATTGTTTATATCTATCTCAGCTTGCAGATGATTTTTCCATTCATTGCTAATCAACATGAAAAGAATGCTGTTTACGGTTTAATATTCATGTTTTAAAAAATGATACAATTTATAATATAGCTAGTTTTTGTTCCTTTACAGTTTTAATATATCTGTCATTAAACCCCCTATATATTGTAATGAAATTATGGATGCATAAAATTGATTGGATCAACAATCCACCTAATTATAATATATTTATTAGTTAAATTACAATGTTTCCTTTCTATATGGATTCAAAAAGTGCATAATACTAGTGTTTGTTGAACTATTGCATAAACAAGGTAAAGATCAGATTCGCAGTTATATCCCAGAATTGTTTCTATATCAATGAACATCTAAAATCATTGGGAGCAAATAAAAATAAAATTAAAAATGTCGACTCATTTTTTCTTGGAAAAAAATCCGCGTTAGTTGAAGGTCAGCTTAAGAGAGAACTAAGAGCTTACTAGACCAAATAACAGTATATTCATAAACTAGTTAGTTTACATTTACACTAGTTATTTTTAACAAAAAAAACACTGAAATTAAATATCATATCTAATAGAACTAAACACATTGTATCTTTTAAAACTTTTCATATGAAATTAAAACAAAATCACTCTGCTGTTATATACCAACTGTTTCCTTAATTACAAACCTATTCAAATCACTAACCCGTCCTGGCAGCTGGCAAATCGAAAAATCAATTCATCACGAGCACAAAAAATTGATATCAAATTATCAAACCCATTACCTTCTATTATACGAAATAATGATGGGCAACAAAAGAAACATTCAGATCAAATCGAGGCCTGTATAACAATATAGTGCTCGCTTTGTTTATTGTACATGGATCCGTATGTAGGCATCCTTATCACCATCGACGGTCCTTATAATACCTTCAGGAAACACCGAAGATTTGATTCTGGCTTTTAATTACCAAGGATGATTCGGTGCTGAAAGGCTTTCGCTTTTTATTCTTGGTAATTTCGGACAATAAAGACCTCATACGGTGGAAAGGTAGGCACAAGAAATCTCTTGAATCACCTGAAGGCAATTTAATGATCTGAAACGAATTTTTTAAGCTGTGTTAATGCTATTTTCTTTATTATATTGCTACATCTATAACAATTTTGTTATATTATTAATTACTTGTATGTCTAATTTAATAAATTAATCTCGCTGTGAAAATACTTATATACCGAATTAAAAATAGATATTGTATTTCCTTGTAATTTTCTTTAACATAATTTAGTATTTCTCCTTTAAATAAAACAAGTATTAGTAATTATAAACTATTATTTGTTCATAATAGTTTTTGGCATAATGTTTTTTGTTTGCTATTGCTTATATCTATTTTACTGTTATTTATTCTGTTTTATCAAATAAGTCTCAAATAACTGTCAAATCTCAAATAAGCTATGAAATCTCGATATGGAAATATAGTATGTTAATTTTACCTATTTTTACATCCATAAGTAAACAAACATATACTATAGCATAATATTTAATTTAAAATATAATTTAATTTTTTAGTTACTAAAAGTAAACAGTACCTATTTTTCTATTTTGACTTATGCTAGGTTAAATAACTACAATGTTTTCAAAAATCATTTATTATTTACTGACAATGAAATACTATTAGATATAAATTATTGTGATTGTTATCCTATTCAATAAAACAGAATTTATTTTGTGTAAAAATTTAATGTTATGTCCGTATGTTAAAATCAAATACCGACATTTTTGAGCATCACATTATATAGGTTTCTTCAATATCGATTCATGTTGGCAACATGTGACGGCCATTGGGTTTGATAGCTTCAGTCTAACCCGTTATTCACTGATACCAAATAACCATAGAAAATGGTGATAAAATATTGCGGAGCAAATTCAAATAATAAAAATTGACTTTCAAAATGAAGGTTCGTGGAAACCAATTTATTGGTTATATATAGCTTTATTTCACGAACACCTCCATGATTTCGTTTAAGCGTATCAAATATTTGTACACTCTCGAAGTAACAACGGTTCTTGACATATGCCCATATAAATATTCTAAAAATGTTGAATGACGGACACTGATGCTGAGCCAAAGATCTTGGACCAGAAAAAAATAGTTCTCTGTAGCTCAACTTGTTTTCATTTCATTAAGAAAGACTGTCTGATAATATAAACAAATATGAAAATGAACTTCCCCAGAAGCGATGATTTTGCACTAAAATGTTAAGTTGCATTCAACAATAATTTATTAAAATAGTTATACAGTCATGGATAAACTATAAAATTTAATTAATGTAATAGTACTAAAAATTAATAATGTCAGTTAGTAAATAATGCAAATCAACTTAAATAATTATACTTTGATTTTAGTGAATAAAAGTCATTTAATTGCATTCTTCAGAAAGATGAATAACTGACAACGATACGCCGCATACTGAGGCGTGAAAGCCTTCATATGACTAAAAACTGGATATATTAATTTTGACGTTATGTGAGATAAAATCAATAGTTCAATTTCCCAGAGTTCAGACTTTATGTTTTGCATTGCGGGACCGATTCGATGCTGCATATTTGGAAAACGACGTATTTGTGGCAATCTATGAGATATGTTGAGTGAAGTGTTTAAAAATGTTGATTTAGTTTATATTAAAATATGATTGACGGTACCATCTCGACACTTTTTCTACTAAAAATTGTTTCAAGCACTACAGCTTTTCATAAGTATGTATTATACTAGCCTATTCAGAATTTATCACTAAGTGCAATATGAGAGATAATTAGGAGAGATCTACAATCTCATTTCTCAAAATCTCCTTTGCTAACGATATTATTAAATCAAGAGATCAACGATAATTTGTGTGATTATATATATTTTTTAATTATATTTAACAATTAATCTAATATTTAATAAATTTAGTAATGATTGAAATTGAGTTGAAACAAGTCTTAATTTCAAAATATAGAATAACCAAATTTTTATCTTTATTATAGCAATCTAGTAACTTAACACCAAAACATTAATAAATAAGCTATTTGTTTTAATACGAATTTGATACGGTTTTAAAATTACAAAATATTGATTGTAGGATAGACACTTTGGGCTTAACATCTATGTCACTGTTTTAGTACACTGAGCTTTACTTGCAACTTCATTGAACTAGATCAAATAGTTCATTTTAAATATAAAACTACCTTTAATCTTCTGACTAAGCCTTATTATTAGGAGCTCGAGAAACTCAACATTGGTGTGCTGTCTAACATGCTACATTGTTGACATTATTTCTGTGGCCGCCACCTGGGATTAACAAGGATAATGCCAAGATATTTGGCTCTATTTCCATATAGAGCTACTTGTTGAATTATATATATGAGCTTGTGATTGATTCTTTTGTTGGTGGAGCAATATGCTCTGATATGCTCTGTTTATTCATTTTGAAGTGCAATTTTAGTCCAGCATTGGCCAGTTTAGTCCAGTTCAGCACTAACGGTTTATAAATTTTCGGTTGAATGGCTAGGATTGCAGTGTCATCCGCAAATATAGCGAAAACATTTTCATTGAATACAGGCAAGTCCGAAGTGTACAACCGATAAAACATTGCTCCCAATACACTTTCCTGTGGCATAACTATTTTTATTTTCATCATGTATCGGTCAGTTATATATGACTCTAACATTTTTGAATATTGGGCATGTAGAAGCTTCTAATCTTATGCACTAAACCCTAATGCCAACCTTTATTAAAAGCTTGAGCAACATCTAAAAATCTTACGGAACACATTTTCTTATAGTGATCTTTATTGGTTGGATGTTGGTGATTTTGTAAACGTGATCAATAGTGAAATATTGTTTCATAAAACAAAATTTATGATCTGGAATAAGATCATTTTCTTCATAAATTAGTTTTATCCTTCTCAATGGAAGTTTAAATAATTTGGAAATTTTCGGCAATAATGGTATTGGCTAGTATGATGCTGTTTACATAAGGGTGCTTTCCTGGTCTATAAATCATAATTACTTCAGCCACCTTCCACAATTGTGGTACATATTGTAGTCTGAATGGAGCATTGATGAGATTGAGATTGATGATCTTAATTAGCGCTTTTCTTGGAAGGTCATTTAATATTTTCCCGAGAATAAGGTCAAAACCAGTAGCTGTTTTTTGAACTAATATTATTTTTTATTTA
The DNA here is from genome assembly GCF_030347505.1 of Rhynchophorus ferrugineus. Taxonomy (NCBI): domain Eukaryota; kingdom Metazoa; phylum Arthropoda; class Insecta; order Coleoptera; family Curculionidae; genus Rhynchophorus; species Rhynchophorus ferrugineus. Next base: position 54,443,428 of record NW_027472580.1, read on the forward strand.
TTTTTTAACTGCATTTAAAGTGACAAGTGGAATTTTCATCCTTCCCTGCCCAATGGCGCCATTGAAACATTCTCTCGAGGTTTTCTGCAAATCTTGTAGCTTTATTATAAATAGTAGTGCTTAGAAATAGTGTTTAAAAATAATAGCACTAATCCAACCTAAACCAGCATTTATAATATATATTCGCATCACTTCATATCGAGGAATATCGTCATACCAATCACTAAGGATGTAGCAATAACACGAAGTACTATCCTTTTGAAGAAGATCAAATCAAATCAATTTTTGCCTGGATGGCTTACATTTGCAACAAAATTCTCAACAACTATCGATTATATCTTCTTCCACTAATATTGTCTAGCAACCTAAACAACCATATTTCTGACTAAATTTGTATGGCCAACTAGCAATGTTTTCTGAAGCCTCAATATTTCCAAAGTAAAATGGTCCACGCTTGATGTAAGCTACAACCAATACCTAAAGAAATCAATATTTTCCAAATAGAAAGGTAGAATAAAGTAAATATAAAATGATTTACCACCATAGCAAAAGCTTCAATATAAGCTATGATAAATTTTATAGCTATGAAAAAATCACAACCTGTATTAATGAAAACATTCTATTACAACGACTAGAGAAAGTTAAAAGGTTTAAATGATGTAACAAAATATTTAATTAATACTATTTCTTTTATAAACTAGGTATCTTTTTTAAAGATTTTAATTTAGTTTTACTATCCACCATAACCACCAAGATACTTTTTAATAAACCTTTTAATCACAAAATATTATATTTCCGCAATCTTAGCACAGGAAAGCACAAAGTATATAACGAGAAATGAACTGTGAAATATAATAATTTCCCGTTGGTGAATATTCTGCGGGCGACGTTAATTTCTCACTAGTAGAAATGATGTTGTCTTCGTTCGAAACACGTCGTTACTACATTTTAAATTAAGGAAATACTTTAAATTTTCAACGGACACGTTTCGTAAAATCGTGACAAAACTAGTTACTTCCATGTGATACGCTCTTGCAGATCTTTCATCGTTCGTGTAATTCTAATGGGGAAAACTAGTTCGGATTTCTACACGAATGAAAATTCTGCAATTTAACAAAGCTCCTCAAATAAATTGCTTTTTTGTTAGGACCAACATTACTCAGAACGTTTAAGCTTTATATTTCACATATATGTGTGGTCTGGAATGTGGAATTAAAAAAACAGATTTAGTTGAAATTAGTAAGGAATCTTTTTTTTATCAAACAGAAAACTTAAAACTCGATGCCGTTATTAGTATTTCATGTATCATAAAAACCTAACCCTAAAATATTGCTAGCAAAAAAATTGAACGGACTTTAAAAAAAAGTCGATGCCGATCCCAAAGAGTTATATTAATTTAGATTTATTTTGTTGGTAATTTAATTTTTTGTTGTAATCTCACAAAATAATAATATTATTTTTGTATTTTTTGGGCTTGACACCGACTTCAAAGTCAACGATTATTATTACCTATTTAATTTTAAAATGTTTTTTTTGTATTAAAAATCTAAGTTGGATTATATTTTAATTTTTAGTGAATTCCTTATTACGTTTTTGAAGTCTTTTCAATTTTTTTGCTAAAAATATATTATTTTTCTATTTTAGTATTAGATATTTACTATTAGATATTTATTAATAAATTACGTTGTTATTGTATTTAATATTACAAAGGATTGGCCAAGTAAAGCTGCAGCCCGAATGAGGATAAATAGGAAAAAAGAAACAATGATTGAAAATAAGGAACGCTTCAAGCTCCGGGGTCCGCTATCTAGCCTAGGTGATTTGACAAATGTTCTAACTAAACTAGAGCAGCAAAAAATTGTTCTCCGTGCCGGGAATCGAATTCACGACCTTCGTTTGGAAGCTAAATGCTTTAACCATTACACAACAGAAGCAGTAGTACAATATAAACAGTATTCCTATGAGGTCTTATATGCTACAGTTAGTGCTTAAAAAGCAAAGTGAGTCACTTTTGCCAACGATCTCCGATTTTCCACCGCATCAGCTTAGGGATAACATTATATACGAATATCTGATTATTTTAGATGAAAAAATGTGAAAATTTTGTAGCTGCCTTTGAAATTTGAGCATTTCCCTCGATTTCCCCCCCTTTACACCAATATATCTTGATTTGATTACAATAGAACCACCTCGGAAGGGCAGTCTTTTTGAAAATCGGCCAACAATTGACGGAAAAATGGGTGAACATACATTAAAAAATATATACAGCCGATCATAGAACCTCCTCCGTTTTCGAAGTCGGTTAAAAATTAAATTCTCACTCATTAACTTCATCCATCATCCTCTCACCTCCATTAGTATAGATGACAGGAATGTGATAGACTGATCCTTCTGGGTCTTATTAGACATCAAAAATGATGCAAATCATGCAAATGGTTTATAAAAAATCACTCTAATGGAAATCACAACTTAATAAAAATTAACCAAAAGTTGACTTAGTTCACTTGGATATAAATATAAAAAACAATATAACATATTTGTTACAAGATTGTCATATGCTGTTTAATGCGTTTCTGAAATACGTTACCTTGGTAGCAAATGAATATAATTTTACGATAAGCTGAATATACTCGGTAATATTTTATTTATAAAACTGGAAAGAATACTGTATGTATAATGGTATCACATATACATCAAACACTTCTTTCGTAGCTCTTTGAAGTTGATGTTTAAGAAGGGTAAAAAATTCTCAACAAGGGTGGATTATTTTTTGTCACTTATTTATTAGATGCTTACATGTATTTTGATCAGTGATGTAGCCTGAGTATTATTATGGAAGCAACAGTTAAACAACCTCACATAACCGTTAAACTCGATGGTATTTACATTTATCTAAGCAAAATAATAGTTTTTTAGGTAGTGTTGTTGAATAATTGAGTACACTCACGTTCAAAATTGTATTTTCGTTATTCATTACTTTGAACATCCGCTACCGAAGCAGATTAACCTTTTTTAGAAATATCAGATTCATATGTCAATGTCTGTTTCGAACGATCTAAAAGTTATTACCTCCATCTCCTTGTAGCACCAATAAAAGTTCGAAGCTAATAAATTGCAATATTTATTTGCCAAAAAGTCATTTAGATTCTCAAGAAAAGAGAAAAACAAATAGATAGTTAATGAACCATTTGTTTTCAAATATTTGGACGCTATCCAAAAAATTTCAATAGCAGAAATTTCAGTTTCTCAGATGGATAACTTGGCCAACACACTTTTTGGAAATGAGGAAAAAGTGCTAAAATCGATTGACTCTTGTACCGCCATGTAACCAAAAAGAAGAAAAAGTGGAGGATAGCACCTTTTAGCTTAAAATTAGTTTAACATAAATTATATTTATAGGCTACCTGAAACTCACAAGCTACCTATCGCCTATTCATCTCCTATTTCATAACCATCCTTCATTACCTCTCTCCCTCAAAAGTTTCCCTCCCTCCTGAAAGTTTAAAAATTTAATTCAATTCAAATTCACAATGAATAGCCAGGAAAATGTCTGTTGCGCGATATAACACACATGACTTATAATATATAAAAACAAAAACAAAAACTGTAATTTTACTCTAAAAACATAAAAAATAAAAAATAACTTCGATAAAATAAATTAGTTACCGAAAAAAGAGATGACTAACCAGAACTGAAGAACGAGGGTCTATTAGAAAACAGACCAACCCGCCTCACTCGTTCGACAATAACGTATTTAATATATTGTAATGCTTTAAATGAGACTTAATTAAACATTTTAAAAAATATATAGTTAACCTAGTTCAAAGCTAGATATGTACAATAGTTTAAATAAATGCCTAAATATATTTTATTTATTTCAATAAATTTTAAATTTATCAAGCAATCGGAATATTATATTAATTAATTTAACACACAAAATGAAAAATTAATTTAGACAAATTATTCTCGCATCAATTTAACGCCTTTTTGGAACAGACAGGAATTCCAACTTCGCCGAAACGTTCACTACGATCGGAAATAAATTGTGCTTTTTTCCTTTTATTTGGATTATGCTTTTCAGCATATTCCCCAAAATGATATTACGTTCGAATGTTCAAATGAGCCGAAAGAATCTAATAATTGTATGAAAATTGATGATATTTGAGATTAATTGGAAAACCGAAACACAATCATTTTTTTGTTATTTTTTTTTAATTCGAGGCAGGAATAATTATATCGTTCGTTTTTTTCCTTTTTTTGATTAATTAATAACTGCTAAAAATACATACATTGAAATTAATGTAATAAAGAACATCGTGACAACATTTTTGACATTTTATCTTTCATCTGGGGACTACCTTTATATCGTTTCCCAGCTCACGCCCCTACTAAGAATTAACCCACCTGTATGTTAAAACGTTTAAAAATGGGACGTGTTCGTTAAAATAATACCTCTAAACTCATAGATCTACTTGTAAAGTTTTTTTGTACTAAAAAGAAAACGTGATACTAATAAAAATGTTTTCTAATTATTGGGTCGGCAAATAGGGTAGTTTCTGTTATGTCGTTCTAAAAAAATTAATAAAATATATTAAAACATATAAAATCTACCTAATGGAAAAATGAATTTCAAACTGTTTTATCAATTATAGAAAATTATTTAGTTATCAAAATATTCTGTTTGGATAGAAGATGTTACTGAGGGTTACAATAACACATAACATATCCCTTCTGGATTTCTCACATAACATGTTATAACATAGCTTATTAAAATACTAACAGCAGCTAACATTGCAACATTTTAAAACATATTTTAATTAATTTTAAAATATACGCCATGAAAGGTAAACATTAACAACCTTATTTATCTTACCTTATATTTGTTTATTTTATTATTACATTATAGTGGGTGAAGTATAATTCGAAATAAATGTTTTGAGGCCGGCTTGTTGGCGCAGTGATAAAGGCGATGGGACGGTCCTCCTACTGTTGCGATAGCCTCGGGTTCGAATCCTGCTGGGGCATGGTGGTAAATTTATGTTTGTGGTTGTTTAAAATTTTGTGAATGTTCTATTCAAGAGTGTAAAATCCGACAAGGAAAATGATCCAGTCACGCCAGTAACCAGGCTGGATAAGGCCGGATGTCTTGTGGGATGATTTCTAAAGTTGGTCACTCGCCAGTCGGTAGGCATAATTGGCCGGTGGTTAGGCTGAAGACCGTGGTTCGGAGCCCACATTAAACTTCAGGCCCAGTCCAGATAAACCCATAGTTAGTAAAAGGAGACTTTAAAATATATTTTTAAAAAAATGTCTTGAGGCGTGTTTTGATTGGGAAAAGTTTTAGTTGACAGGCGACTTACTGATTTGGAGACCGGTTTTAGTAACCCTTATTAAATAATATGATAGTTGTTTCTAAAAGGCTTAACTACTCCATTCAGAACCTTATATCACAATATATATTTTGATCGGTTGCTACTAGAGTTGGGAACTATCGAGTGAAATGGAATATCGACTGTTAAATAATTGACTGCCTTTTACTATCGACTGTTTCAATCGCTATTTTTGGTTCGACTGATTTTACTACATTTTACCAATGACTATTTCAGTCTATTTCACTCGACAATTTCAGTCGACTGTTTTAAATCGCTATTTTCGGTCCGACTGACTTTGTTACTATTTACTATCGATTGTTTCGGTCGTGTAGTAACTAAACTATTTTTGATTCTACTAGTTTCACTCGACTGATTTTTAACGACTGGCTCTGTCGTCCTAGTCGCGACCTTGACAAAATGTAACCAATTTATGCATACATAGATGTATATGTAATATATATAATTTTATGGTACTTTTGGTAGTTTGCTTGTAAATAACAATATATTGCATACCAATAGAGCAGTATTTTGGAATTGTATTTTTCAAGATTGTTAATGTAATAGGGCAAAAAGTTTAAAATTGTGAATGATAAATAGTAAAATAATATAACAGTTTCTATGGCAATAATAGTTAATATGTCGATTACTCTCTCAATTTTTGTTCAAAAATATTTCCGTTCAATAATAAATAAAGCAATTACTTTATTTAAAAAGCTCTAATAGTTCTTGTGCCATCATTTTTAATTATTATCATGAATTTTTTTTTTCTATAATTAGGTATATGTTTAATTTCTATTATATTGTCTAGAAAGAAATTATTTAGATAGAAAAATTACATAACAGAACATTCAAATATAAAAGTAATTCTACTTTCTTTAAAATGAAATTATTAATTGCATGTTAATAGCATTCAGTAATTACTTTTCTCCTTTTCTATTTTAAAACTAGTACGTGAAAGAATATGTATATTCCCGTCTTGCTTATACTACTATTTATATTGAAAATATAAGAAGATAAAATTAACTGCCCCAAGCAATTATCTCGGTCCTTTTCTATTTCACAATTTATACAAGAAAAGGTTCGTACATCTTCGTATGACATCACGAATTGATAAAAATAGTCGAACCTTACATTTGATTGAAAAATAGTAATAACTATTTTCAGTTACTAGTTTTTTGAAAATCAACTCTTTCGACTATTTTGCGACTATCGAGTGTTTGGACTGTTTTCAGTCGATAGATACCAATGCTAGTTTCTACCCTAGATCAAAAATTACATACCTCAACATTATATGGCCTGGTATAGTAGTATAACAAAGATATATTTGGTAGTTTTAATAAATGGGACACATATGAAGGAAGCTAAAGAAAATCTATTAAAAACATATATAAGCGGATTTATATTTCAGCAGTAATTCAATAATTCTTCTACTAATTAAATACCTCGATTAGTCAATGACTCTGAAACAAACACAAAGTTCGAACGTGACCATTTAAAATTAAAATTATATCATCACAGAGGATAATACTTTTAAGATAAATATTATTTGTTTAAATGCAAAAGACTGTTATTTTCCGGAATTTAAGAGTTCAAATAAAATTAATTATATACCAAAGAATTTTTCTGTAGCGCAGACACGGTTATAAAACTAAACAATAACAAAGGAAACTTCAGGAAACCTCTTACGATCTCTTACATCAGGCTTCTAACCCGGAAGGTTTATTCTTTGCATTTCAGACCGGTCAGATGATTATGGACACAAATGTGGAAGATCGTTAAAATATCAACCAAGATGCAACACACAATTTTAGTTTTATGTCGCTTAAACTATCGAGAAGAAAAAAAAGCTTCAAAAATATTAAAATCAAAGCAATTGGTCAGCCCACATTAGAACGTTCAAAAAAAAATTGAAAGTTAAAACACGTTTCTCCTCAGATGCCTTTAAAACAGAAGAACTAGTGCCTTCAGCTTCATGCTGATAAGAACCAGACAGTATAATACCAGAAAGATTAAGAACTAAGTATATATGTGGTAACATTGCGACTTTAAAAGCATTTGTGAGCTAGGCTATATCTACACTTTTTCATCCATTGGTAAAAGAATTTACAAAAATTAATTAACGAAAATTCACGTATTATGTCAGCCTATGGTGATCATTTTTTAAACGATTAATTATGTACAACACCCTGAGCCAAGCCAATGTAATAAGAAAAACAATGAGGTGTTGCTTGCTCTGGTTGACAAAAAAAAATAGGTTTTTAAAGATATATTTAAACTATAAAATAATATTATTAATATTTAAACCTATAAAAAATATATAAAAAATATTTTTAACAAAAGAACTAAACCAACTGCAATAAATACATAAGGAACTAACCGAAAAGTAAAAAATAGTCAAACTTACATTTTTAATACAACAAAATATTTTTTATTTTAAATATATTTTATGTTAATAATCGTTGCAATAACTACATAAAAATAAACAACAAACTTTATTTATCCTGTCTATTACACGTATTTTAAATTGTACTATATACAGACAATTTAGCTTAATACCTAATAGAAACAGTTGTCTAGAATGTTTCTACGACGTCTCATATGATAGTGTTATTGCTTAAAAAGACTGATTTACACTGAACTACTTTCGATTGTTCGTCATATCAGCTTAGCAATAACATTATACACCAATATCTGATCATTTTAGACAAAAAAATATGTGAAAACATTGTACGTGCCTGATTCTACGAGCGTTAAATTTGAGGTTCTCCCTTGATTTCCCCTTCCTTCCATCAGATCCTGATTTGAAAATGCACTCTTTCGAATAAAACATTTTGAAAATCGGCCCTTAATTTACTGAAAAATCGGCTAACATGCATTAAAGAATATATACTGCCGAACATAGAACCTCCTCCTTTTTTGAAGTCAGATAGAACATAAAAAAAAATTAAAAATATCAGCTGTCAACAAAAACAATCCACTACTACCAATCTACCACTACCAACCTGAACAAGTCAACCAGACATAACTTATGCCCAAATAGTTGAAAATGGTTCAGCACAAAAACGAGAGACAATATCTCAACCTATTGAAACTAGCAACATCTCAAGATTAGAAAATATGATGGCCAAACTAATGGATCAAATGAGTACGATGCTTGGTCTACTCACAACCGTCGTAAGCAAACTTGCCTAATGCCTGAAACCAATAGCTACAAAATCGCCGTCTGGAATGCCAATGGGCTCCAACAACACGCCAGGGAACTAAAAATGTTCGTAATTGAACAAAATATTGACGTTATGATGGTTTCCGAAACACACTTTACGGACAAAAATTATTTGAAAGTTCCTAAATATAAGCTTTATCATACAAATCACCCTGATGATAAAGCACATGGAGGTACACCCATAATAATTCGAGATGATATAAAGCATTTCGAAAAAGAAAAATTCCGCAAAGACTACCTGCAAGCCACCAGTATAACCATAGAGGAAGCCCATGGACCATTAACATTTTCTGCGATTTATTGCCCACCCAAACATAACAACAAGGGAGAACAATTTCAAGAATTCTTCAGTACGCTAGGTAATAGATTTATAGCAGGAGGAGATTATAATGCAAAACATTTAATGTGGGGTTCAAGTATAATAACCTCAAAAGGTAGAGAACTGCTCAAAGCCATAAGGATAGATAACTTACAACATATCTCTACTGGTGAACCAACATATTGGCCTTCAGACAGAAATAAAAAAACAGATACAATAGATTTCTGTATTACAAAAAATATTGATCCAAAAAAGTGTCAGGCAGAATCATGTTTCGACCTGTATTCTGATCATTCACCAATAATAGTAACAATTTCTTCAAAAATTACCATCAAAGATAAACCCCCTTCTCTGTGCAATAATAGAACTAACTGGCCCTCATTTAGAGAAAACTTAGACAAAAAATATCTCTCTAAACTTACCGTTACAAACTGAAATGGATATAGAAATAGCAGCAATAAATCTTACAAAAAATATACAGGAGGCAGCATATTCCGCGACTCCCAACAGTGAAACATTTCCAAGGAAAAATACACATATATCATGTACAATACAGAAAAAGATAGCAGAAAAAAGAAAGTTACGACGAAATTGGCAACAGCAAAGGACTGAAGAGAATAAAAGAAAATTTAATAGGGCCATAAAAGAGCTGAGAGATCTAATCCAAATTGAACAAAACCAAGGCATTCAAGAATACCTAGAAAACTTGACATCATCTGAGGCTACAGACTATTCGTTGTGGAAAGCAACAAAAAAGCTTAGGAGATCCCAGCAGCATAACCCACCTATTAAAACAAGCGAAAATAATTGGGCGAGAAGCAATAAAGAGAAGGCCGACATTTTCTCAAAACACTTAAAAAATGTTTTTAAACCTTTCCAGTCTCAGCTGCATAAAGATGACGAAAATAAAATTACTAGCTTTCTAGATTCGCCATTTCAAATGGATTTACCGCACGAGAAATTAACGGTCAAAAAAGTTAAACATACAATAATGAGAGAGATTAATATTAAAAAAGCTCCCGGTTATGACTAATTACTGGCAAAATTTTAAAAGAACTATCAGAAAAGGCTATAAAACTATTAACATATATATTTAATGCTATGCTACGAATTAATTACTTCCCTAGTATCTGGAAAGTAGCTAAAATATTAATGATACTTAATCTCGAAAGTTTTCGAGAAATTATACATAAAAAAACTAAACTATATAATAGAAAAAAGAAAAATTATTCCAGAACATCAGTTTGGCTTTCGCAATAAGCATGGGACTATAGAACAAGTGCATAGACTTGTAAACCAAATAAACGCTGACCTAAATGCCAAAAGATATTGTTGGGCTGCTTTCCTAGACATATCTCAGGCTTTTGACAAAGTATGGCATACGGGCTTGCAGGTTAAACTAAAGAAACTTCTCCCTCATCCGGACTATCAGCTACTAAAATCGTATCTCACTGACAGACATTTTATTGTAAATCAAGGCGATGAACATACCGAATTAAATCCCATATATTCAGGAGTTCCGCAAGGTAGTGTACTGGGTCCAGTACTGTATCTTCTGTATACGGCTGATCTGCCCACCACAAAAATAACTACTGTGGCAACATATGCAGACGATACAGCAATCTTAGCATCCCATGAAGATCCAGTCACAGCATCAATAAACCTACAAACCCACCTGGAGCAAATACAATTATGGTTGAAGACATAGCGCATTAAAGCCAATGAATCAAAATCCACGCATATAACGTTTACCCTGCGTAGAAGAACATGTCCACCAGTAAATATCAATCATCGTCAACTCCCCCAAGCAGAACATGTTAAATATCTTGGTATGCATTTAGATCGACGCCTAACCTGGAAGAAGCACATACTCTCTAAACGGAAACAACTTGGACTAAAATTATATCAAATGTATTGGCTCATTGGGCGCAAATCCAAGTTATCATTAGATAACAAGGTATTGCTGTATGAGTCTATACTCAAGCCCATTTGGACATATGGAATTCAACTATGGGGTACCGCTAGCAAATCTAATATATCCATCATTCAACGGTTCCAAAATAAGGTGTTGCGTGCCATTGTTGATGCTCCGTACTATATTTCAAATAAAGTGATACAACGCGATATTCCTCTAGAACCTATAACGAGTGTAATCCAACGTCTTTGTGTGAAGTACTTCGAAAGAGTGTCAGTGCATCCCAATGTACTCGCTAACCAGCTAAATATGCGACGTGTAGTGAAGTGCGTAGACTAAAACGTTTAACACCACCTGATCTGATTACTGGACATATGTAGAGTTTAGAATAAGCATTAGAATAAGACTAATTAATTAAGATAATATTTTATACAGAAGATTGCTTAATGAAGTGATTTTCTATATGCCATGTATATATAATATAAACAGAAGAAATACTTATTGCCAATAGGGCAGATTGTGGACTCACGAAGAGTAATAAAAAAAATTACGTTTAAAGTACGATAAAAGTATCAATTAAACATTCGTAGAAAATAAAAAAATATTTATGATTTATTACCAAACAAATTATTTGTGAAAATAGTATCTGACCTTACACAAACCAAAGAATATCACTGCATTCCGTTTCGTATAGACCATAAATTTTAATATCACAAAAAGCATTCAACGATATTTTTATTTTATCTCTGATATATCTTACAACGTTCACACCTTACCTGTAGAATACCGACTATACCTTTTACAACGTTCATAGATCAGTTAAGTATCTTCACTGATACCGATCTCCGAGATCAAGTTACCGTAGAAAAAAATCGGAATGTTCTCGCTAGAAATTCTATGCGTCGTCCGCTTTAACCAACAATAAAAAATAAATATGACTTTACCACTCGCTCTCGATTATTGTTTAAGGAAAAGTCACTGTCAAGTACGCCTCAGATTTAAATTGCCGATACGGCACCATATCGTTCAGCTGACAAGAAACACAGACCTCTTGTCAACGGCATAATTAATCAAGAGAAGACGCGAGTCCGCGTATAATTTTTTTAGAATCTTGTCTACGGGTTGACGCATCAGATAACTGAGTTATAAATGCGTGTGCTCATACAAGAACATGTTCTCTTTCGGTATAATATTTTTAATTAAAAGAAGCTATTTATGAGTCTCTTAAATAGTGTAACATTAAGTTATATAATAGCATTTACTAATTCGCAGTTCATGTGAAAACTTTTTGTTTTTTTTCTGTTATAGGAGTAAATAATGCAACAGTACTAGATAAAATTTAGACGACGGAAAATACACAAAAAGCTATATAAATAATGTTTTATTAGACTCCCATTGCCATGTTTCCCTTGTTCTCTTGAATATCTAGATATCTAATAACTAATGTCTAATTCTAATTTTCTCTATTCCATAAGCAAGTAAATATATCAGAGAAACTAATGAACTACGAATAAACTCCTAAAAGATATGGCTTATTTGATGATTACTGGAAAACGCATATCACCAAAATCCAATCAATCAAGATATTGAAAGGGATTCCGACAGTCGACAGTATTATTCGTATATAACCATTGTTGGAGTGTCGGGAATAACCAGGTGACATCTGCATTACACCAAATTAAAAAAAAACATTTCGAATACATAAAGATTTCATTAATGCACAATTAAACTATTATTGCTTATATTCTTATTATATTAATTTGGTCTCTCGTTTAGTAACTAAGTTTTTCTGAGCTGGTCGTATCAGCTTAATTCCTCGGCGTGAAGCCTATCGACTGGAAAATAATTTGGGCACTGTAACAGTAAAAGAAGTTATCCGCGTGCTCAAGTAGAGTATCTATTTCTCAACCAATAAGCTGCTGTTAGTATCACATTGTCGCATCTCAACCGAAATACTTCATTTCTAATATGATCCTACAAAAACAACATGTAAAACTAGATCACCCGGCAGACTTCGTACTGTCTCAATCGATAAATAAGACCTAATAATCCGTAATTAATAAAAAAATGCTCGGTATGAATGAATTTTTATTACTATTTTTCATTTTTCCTGAAATACTGGCTATTTATATGGTTTCATTCAGATATTTACATACACACATAGTTATGATACAGTTTGTTAATCAATTTAAAGTTTTCTGATAAACTATATTTTTGATTTGTTGTGTTTTATGGTGCGTAAATAAACAAAGATAACGGGTTTCCGACGCGCGAACATGCGACGTATAATTGTCCATGCGCGAAACAGGGAAACTCCAAGTTGATTCCGCAAACTTACAACGACTGGCCTTGAGATGTATTTATGGTTATTGCAAAGGCCAGACGTATTGGAAATTGTAAACGTTTAAAATCGAAAGGTAAATCTGTGTGGAATCATCGGTATACGCGGGATCAAGACATACTCTCCTTTGTAATTTTCCTTTATGATTGTTGCCCCAATGAGGTTATTCATAATCTTTTTCACAGCCAGTCTTGTTCCATTGCACAGTCGAGGTTGATTAATGTTACGCAGCATGATGACAACTGATCCTACTTTTAAATTCAAATTGTGAGGTGGCAATTCAGGCAATTCTCCGTGGGATATTTGAATACGTCGTACAGGTTCATAGCGGTGTCGACTGATTTGAAGGAAACCAATTGTCCCGGAAGAAAATTCTGAATGGTCGCATTGAGATCCTCGACTTGTTTTCTCCTGACCATTTTCTAAATGGACTGCCAAATGGACTACTGTAGGGTGTTTTTCATGGATCGCAAATAAAATGATACGCCAAATTGCTTCGTTGCTACTTACATAGCGACCCATCTGGTACTGTGATTTTTCATCATTTGCATTGGTTACAGCGAAGATATCCATATCGTTACCTTTGTTAACATATTTACATATATACTTTCTCGACTTCACAAAGTTACAATATTCCACATTGATGTGAGTCTCAAAAGCTTTGTAAAATATTGACGGGTATGGCACAATCCAACGATTGTCTACATCAACATTTTGTCCTCTTACAACCTTCACAACTACCAATCGCCCATTGTCCACAACTCATCGCCGACGATACAATGGGTATCCATCATTTCCCGTTATGGTTTCACCAATCAGGTCTCCGGGGTATCTCTTGAAACACTTGCCGTCAACCAAACAGGGTGAATTGTAGTTGAAAACTCCGCAATGTCTATGTATCATGTGTTTGGTAACTACTGTATGCAATTTTAGGTCAACTGTTTAAAAGTGGGCATGGAGTTGTCCTGTATAATATGTGTAGCGCTAAATAATTTCATCTAGAAACAGCTGTTATATTTCTGAATGTTGGTCAAGAAGTGCTTAGAATCATTTCCAATCCCAGAAACTAAAGAGCGTAAACGATCTGGTGGTGGGACCAATTGTGGCAATTTTACTTTGCCTTCAGCACAACATAATCCAGTAAATTCACTGTATTTTAACGTCTTGCAATATTTATAAATTATTGTCATTTCCCCAACTGTTACCGATCTGACGGCATAATTATCTATTGCCACATCATAGTGGAATGCAGCTCGTTCCAGAATCATTATGTCGTGCTCGCTCTTGCTGTGTTTAATGTGCACGAACTCGTTGCACTTTAAGCCTATCTAGTTCTTTATCAGATCTCTCTAAAGAACGCAATTCTAACATAGCAATACGACTATTTTCTTGATCTGTCTCTGGTCATCAGTGCGGTTAACACGTGAGGTTACCCTTCGCACATTTGATTGACTGCGACGAACTAAGTCAGATCATCTTCTCCTCGGCATCGTAAATTGTAATTAATCAAAGTGAGAAAAGTGCTCGCGCACTTAGCAGTAAAATGTCACTATCACGAAAAATCAACAAAAAAAGAGCACATAATTTGAAATGTCACTATCACAAAGGATCACCGAAGTTAAGAAAGTTCTCGCGCACGTAGATTGTCGGATTCGATCCTCGACTTCAAAGGAAAAACAAAATTGTTGTTGTTATTTAATTTCGAGCATTTTCATATTTATTCACCTTTTAAACCATCAATGGACTTACACAAATAATTCAAGACCAAAATTATCCAAATCGGTTCAGCCGTTCTCGAGTTTTAACGAGACTAACGACAACAATTCATATATATATATATATATATATATATATATATATATATATATATATATATATATATATATATATATATATATATATATATATATATATATATATATATATATATATATATATATAAATATATGCCTTAATGATTGAATTTGAAAGACTAAAAACTTACTGATATAATATATATGATAGTCTGAACTTGCCAACATTTTGAACAATTTTAACATAGTATTTATGTATATGTCAACTTTAACATAAATAACATCGCATGAGTAGCTGCTTGTAAAAAAATCAGAAAGTACTAAATGGAATTTAAATGATAAATTATTATTTGGGAGAAGATGTTTTACCAATCATTAAAATCTATAATTTGTGTATATATATTATGTGGAAAACAGTGGAGGGGATTAATATGAATTTCAAATAAATCTGAAAATCCATTTCTTAACTCATTCAGCAACGAGTAATTCAATATTCTTCGATATTGATGTTGAAATATGCTATATTTGACATTAGTTTTGGTTTATTTCTTTCATATTCATTCATGTTTTCAATTTCTCAGTTAGAAGCTTTTATTTATACTATTTTAAGATATTTAGTGAAGAAAAAACTTATGTAGTACATTTAAGCAACACGACGAATATACGTTCGTACAAGTTATTGTATTTTGAGTTAAGTTATACTTATTAAGTTCTTTTCAACTTTCAATTCTTGCCATAAAATATATGAATAGTTATAATTAAATTGCGATGAATTAAATTTCAAAGGGAAACTACTTAAATATCTTTAAAATAATTTTAAATGTGCTCTTCAGCGAAATATGCGTCTAAATAATATATAATTAGCCAATTATATATTATTTCAATTATTTCGCTGTAGTTTGCTGAAAGTTCCCTAGTCATTTAGTTGTTTTCTACTATGTTGTTTTAAAAAGCATATGTAGTTTTGGGAGTATTATTCCAACACCATATATCAGGTTGTAAGTCAACCAAAGGCAGACTGAAGGATGCACGACAACTATTAATC
This sequence comes from Rhynchophorus ferrugineus, assembly GCF_030347505.1. Taxonomy (NCBI): domain Eukaryota; kingdom Metazoa; phylum Arthropoda; class Insecta; order Coleoptera; family Curculionidae; genus Rhynchophorus; species Rhynchophorus ferrugineus. Next base: position 54,459,436 of record NW_027472580.1, read on the forward strand.
TACTAGAATTCGGGAGGATTTTGGATCTCCTACCAAAGGCGAATTTTAATAGCCTATTTAATCAGACTATTGGAGTTTGGTGCAACCAAAGCTTGAGCAGTCATTCCATGGTCCCCCAAGAAATTTGTAACATCCTATTAAACGCCATGTTTCTTTTCAAAGATTTCTCGCATTGTTGTATCTAGATTATGTGGAAAATAGTGGAGTGGATTAATATGGATTTTAAATAAATTTGAAAATCCATTTCGCCACTTAATTCAACTAATAAAACCATCGTAAGAAGTTTAATAGTTTTTAGGTGAATATGTTCAGCCTCCTCCTATAATGCTATTTAATATTGATGTTTTAACTTACATCTGAGTGAACTTATATTTTCAATCTGAAGGTCAGATCAAGCTCAGTACAAGAAATTATAGATAAATGTAATATACAAATAGCGTACTGGTACCAGGCAACGAGAACGTATATTTTTTCCTAGAAAAAATATCAGCCTATGTTTTTAGAATCATCTATATCATATAGACCAAACAGGAAATAGTTGCTTAATTAAAGTCATGTTTCAGTCATGTTTAGAGAAATACACAAATCATTTTACTGTTTTTTGGACAAAAAAAATTCTTATTTGATATATAATCTTATTAAATTAATACTGAAAGTGTAATTATTTATTAATATTGAAATTCTTAAAACATTTATTTATTACTGGTATCAACATATAGTGTATGCGGAGAATGTTTAAAAATATTATGCTTACAAAAACTACAAAAGGTTTCAAATAAACTAAAATAATAACATTCTTTATGAAATTTTCCCAAGTAGCTTCTAATATCATTCTTGAATAGTTTAGTCGTAATTTCAGCCAATAAAAAATGAGAAATATTCCAATATAAACCCTTGAAATAAGAAACTCGTATCGCTTTTTAACTATATGTATTATCTAGCGAGAGAGATATGGCTCTGTTACTCGAAGAAAAAGCAGTATATTTAATATAGTCGATGATGTGATGAGTGAAGTGTTGAGAATAAAGGGATTCGTTTGTATTAAAACAGGAATAGAACGGCAATATTGCGGTAGTAGCAATACTACAGTTGTTCCAAGCAGTTCACTTCTTTCCGTTAAAATAACATTTCGTTTTTGAGAAAATTAACAGTTTATAAAAAAATATACTTTTCATAACAGAAGCAGTAAGATTTCGAGAAGATCCATGAGACTGTTCTCTTTTTAATGTATTCAATTTAATTATCAATCATATAATCATATAAAAAGAAAAAGGAGAACATTTATTACACATTATTATATATTATTTGTCATTAGCGTTGGGAACTGTCGACTGAAAACGACTATAATCGACTGATTAGTAATTAACTACATTTTGCTATCGACTGCTTCAGTCGCTATTTTTGGTTCGACTGATTTTATTACTATTTACTATCGACTGTTTCAGTTGTGTACATTTAGTCACTATTTTTGGTTCTACTGGTTTCATTCGATAGATTTTTAACGTTCTGGCTCTGACATCCTAGCAGTGACGACAAATATGTATCCAATTTATAATAAATAAAAAAAATTTAATCTATGATTAGGTATATGTTAATTTTTATTTAGTATTTATGGTTCTTGTACATCTCTAGTTTTTAGGTTTTGTTTAAGTTCTATTGTATTGTCTATACTTATTATAGTATATTATTTTAAAATATCAATTAAAATATTAAAATGCAATAAAACATTTCTAGGGTATTATTATTCCATTCCATAGAAAAATTCCATTACTTTTTTACATCCACAGAACATTCAAATATAAAAGTAATTATGCTTACTTTAAAATAAAATTATTAATTGCATTAATAGTATTCAGTAATTACTTTTTTCCTTTTCTTTTTTAAAGTTAGTACGTAAAGGAATATACACATCTCCGTCTCGCTTATGTTACCGTTGATAAAAATAAGCAGATATAAAATTAACAATTCCAAACTCCTAAACATTTCTTTCGGCGCTATGTTTAAATCATAAAATCTTGAGCAGTTATTCTGTACCGGGTACCGATACAGCTTTCAGATATAATAAAATTATATCTGAAAGCTGTCTAACTAGGGCAACAACCACGTACATCCCTTTGGTCTATTCTTCAAGGCGAATGTGTTATAGCATGACTAATATATCATTGGTTATTTAAAAAAAGCACGTGGTCTATCTGTGTTATATGGTAAGTAAGGTGATTAATTAAGGTGAGTAAGTAAGGTAAGAATAATTAAGGATTTCGTTTATATAAAAATATCCATAGAAATGCAATGCTGTCTGCACAGGCATTCTAAAAATATTGCAACTTCTTTTCGTTAAAATAAATTACATACAGGTTTTATTTCAGATTCACACCTTACATATCCATATAGTTATTTGTTAATATTCAATTCACTTTAAAATAAATAAAAATTCCTTCAGAAGTATAAAATTTTATTGTTTTGTAGACCGAATGTATATGCTCGTATATAGAACGTAACATACCTGCTTATATTACTAACAGATCTAACTGGTTCATCGCGCGGATAATGCTTACGTATACTTACTTACATTTGTCAATATTCAAAAACAAACATCTCATTAATAACTGCAAATCAAAATTTGCTGATTCGTCTTGTTTGTTGACCTACACGCAATTCCCCAGCTTAGTTGCCAATCACGATAATCTAATGATAAAATACAGACGCGATATTCGATACCGCAACATAATAAAATTAAAACCGTTTAGACATTTCAACACGCGTTAACAAATATCAACAATCTGTTGCCATGAATATTGATATAAAATGCAATATTTAAATATGCAAAGAGGAAATATCAAAACATTTTTTATATTGTTTGTTCCATTTATGAGAAAACAACAACGTATTTTTGAATCATTTTGTAGTTATGCAGCTTGGTAGCAGAACGAAAACAAAAATATCTATACATTAAATGATGTCGTATATAGAGATTTTATATTGAATGTAAACAAGTTCAAGAAAATATAATTTATGTTTATATAGATATAAATTATGAAATGTGAAGGGTTTTTTGATAAAATTTTTTAAAATTTTACATTGAAAGCTGGATACTGAGGGTTAAAATTTGTGTAAATACAAACGAAACCCGTATTTCTAGGCGTATCTCTCATTACACTATTAACAGAATTATAAACAAAATCTTCTTATTCAAAACCATATCAGTCTCGCAAAGTAACATATAGTTTACTCAAAGTTATCTTGTATATACGTCATCTAAATTTATGACGTGAAAATGTCGCAATGTTGCCGTATCAACTCATTTCGTTTAGTTTCATGCTCGTTTTAGTTCAGTTTGGCTTTGACATACAACCAAATTCTAACCTAAATAAAATAACTGAAGAAAAATGTTATCAAACACATTTAGTTTATTTTAACATTATAGTACATCTAATGCATAAATTATCGAAGGACTTAAAACTACAATTAAGAACACAGGTATAATAGTTTGTAGGTCAGAGTTATTTTTATATTTACATTGAACTCTTTTCCATACCACCCATGAGGTAGAGTTCTAGGCGCGTTTTTTGTGTAGTGGTATCTCCTTGGTGGCTTAATCCACTTCGTTTACATTTATTCGAGAGCATATTTAGCTTTTTAATTTTAGTTCGTCTTTTCTTCGATGGTGTGTTTACTTGTCAAGTGATCTTGATATCACGGTATTTTTTAGTTATTCTTTTTGTTATGCTATTACCTGTGTACACCATTCTTGATAAAATTAATCGCTAAATTTTGCCTAATATATTTAACATATTTACTAAACAGTTAGTGTTTATTCTCTCCTCACACATTCTAACCTAATGCTCATGTTTAATTCTGAAGGATTACAATCATATCGGTACACACAAATCATTCACGTCGTACAATACCAATTTCTACAATTATATCCTATTAATTATGTGAATACCTTTAGTTGTTTCCACTCTCATCACTCTGTCTCAGGAAATTTCAGAACTGCACAGCATTATCACATATCCTGAAAGTTTCCTTTAGTCACTTTAACTTTCCCAGTAACTGTCCAAGTCAATCACTAAACTGGTAGTTTCCAATCTGTCTAAAACATGTCCACGATTCCACCATTTATCAATTACATCCTCTGTATGTCTTATCGAGTTCCTTCAAGCCGAAGGTGTTATGGTCGACAATGCTTCCTTCCACATATCCAAACAGTTCTTGGTTAAATATCCTTCTCAACCAACATGTCTATTATAATAAGTCTTTGTTACCCCCCATATCAACCAGATTGGATTGACTATTTGAAATAGTTCATTCTTTAATATGGTTTCTTCAAAATTTATTTTATGTACTATAAGCCATTCCTTAATTGCAACTTTTGTTGAGATCTTCTTCACCAGTGTACTATAATAGGGTGAATTGTCCATAACAACAACTGATGGTTCCTCCAATTTCTTTAAAAGCTGATACTCAAAGCTAGCAAAAATAAGTTATTGCTCATTTCTTCATAGTAGTCACCCTTGGACTTAGAGGAAAACACTAATTCTGCAGCTGGAATAAAATATTTCCATTAAACACTTTTGTGAGTTATTTTTTCGCCACTTAAATCCTATATTACCCAACAGTGTAAGAAGGTATGTTCAACATCCCTCAAATAGCTGCTGATCAAAGTGATCTTGATTCAGTACTTATATTCAATGCAGCTGCAACATGCTAAAAATATTTTCAATAAAAGTCACGGCAATTTAAAATTTATTAAAACAAAGCCTTAAAACAACATTTGCCAATTTAGTACTTATAATATTTTGAATAATTCTGCGTAACTTTGACAACCGGACGACTTTGAGAGGCTAGTTAGGTTTCACGTTCGAACTTTTTAAACAGCGTTATGTCTCTTTTTAACTAAAATAAAATGAGAATGAAAATATTTTCTGATTCTGAAACGAATTTACATCTTGCGCCAGGTAATATATTAAACATCTGGACGAAGTATATACAAAAAACTTTGAATAGACTACATATAATATATGTATGGAAGAAAACATTTTGGTTTTTAAATATATTTATTACATTGTTACTAATCTTTTCCGACTAATCTAAAATTTGCCTTTACAATAACTTATATCAAGGTATAAATCTAGGAGGACCCATCGGCTTTATCTTAGCCTCTAATATAATAATATTTGTGCATTAACACTGCCGTTCTTTTATTAAATACACCTCACTACACCATACTATACAAGATCAAATGGTTTGAGTCTATTGAGTATGTATTCTATTCTTGTGTAGATAACACAGAGTTTTAATACTTTAATACTGACGTGACAATGAAGTCCTGATGACGAAAACACCCACAAAATGATTTTGAATGGCCGTAAATTGAAACTGAACGAAATTTTAAAACTTTAAAGATATCAACTGAACGTGTACATCTTATCATTCATGAATATTTGCGTATGAGAAAGCCGTGTGTAAAGAGGGTGCCGCGCGATCTCACTTTTAACCAAAAACAACGACGAGTTGATGATTCGGAGCAGTGTTTGAAGATAATCAAGGGTAATAAACCCGAGTTTTTGCATCAATATGTTACAATGGATAAAACATGGCTCCATCATTTCACCCCGAAGTCCAATCGACAGTCATCCGTATGGACTGTACACGATAAACCCGCTCCAAAGCGTGTGAAAACGCAACAGTCAGCTGGCAAGGTTATGGCGTCTGTATTTTGGGATGCGCATGGAATAACTTTCATTGACTACCTCAAAAAAAGGAAGGACCATCAACAGCGACAATAGCGTTATTGGTCAGTTTGAAGGACTAAATCGCTGAAAAACAGCCGCATTTGAAGAAAAAGAAAGCGCTGCTTCACCAAGATAATGCAGCTTGTCAGAAATCCATTAATTGGTCTTCGAATTGCTTGCTCATCCACCGTATTCTCCAGATCTGTTGACGTCGGATTGGAAATAGTTCCACGGCTACTCAAAGTATTCCTTGAAATAATTTAATGACAAAAAAGTACACTGAAGGTGCTCAGAAAACATCAATCTTTGGAAAACACACCTGTACCGTGAATTCCCAACGCAGCATCGCAATTCAGGGCACCAAGCCACCAAAGTTGCTGTAAACTTAGTCTACTAGAATTTAGGCATCAATTTGATATTCTAAGAAATAGTTGTAGTGGCTAGTGGCGTGATGAGGAAATTTTTACGTTAATATTATAACAAATTTGGACAATCGTTACAAGCCGCCATTTATTTTCTTTTAAACAATATAGTTTGTAAGCAAATTAATAGTTTTTGTTTTAAACGTTTCACGTTTTGCGTAACCGTTTTGATCAAATTATTTCTATCAAATATTATTTACATATTCTCCAATTTTGGTAATCCTATGATTTATTACATGGATCATGTTTTTCTTTTCTATTGTTATTAATAAATAAATTTGTATATCACGATGTCATCAAATATATTTATTAAGTTAAATATGTTAAATGTGTAGCTTGTAAAAAATTTTAAAAACCTCTTGTTTTTGTCCATAAAGTGGCTAAATGTTTTTATCTCTACATTTTCAAAACGTCGATATTAAGAATCCTCAAAGAACCCATTAATAAGGGTTAATAGCCGCTCACTATTAACGAACCATATGTAACAATATGTTATTATATATTATTTAAAAAATTTCTGAAAAAGGAACTGAGACACACTAGCTCGCTAATTTTTTCTCTCTTTCACTATGGTACTATTTGCGCTCTTAACAAACCCTATTTGATAAACCTTCATCCTTGATAAATATACACCCTTCAGCCTTAGAGTAATTCCCGTTCTCCTTTGATCTAACAAGGCTGTCTCTGCCACCGTCAACTTATTTAATTCAAATATGATCTCGTGTTATATGCATATAAATAAAACAAATTAAATATTTATTTTTATTCATTAATAGGAATAGGAAAATAGGGTGTATTTGTGGCTATAAGCACATTAAAGACTATAAATGTAATGTGCTCTAAAGGATAATGGATCTATATATAAATTATTCAACTAAACAAAAGTAAACAGAACCCACGTATCATTTCCTAAAATCCTCTTAGGTGTACTTAAGATACAACAGCAAATGTTTAGCAATAAGTGGTATTATTTCCCTTACTGTATATAGTAATCTCTTCTCTTTCATACTAAATGAAAATGTAATTAATGGGTTTGAATATCAAGTAACTAAAAAAACATGTTAATATCTTGTTGACTTCGTTTCGAATCGAAAATTGAAGGCATTTGTTATAAATTATACATTTTTTCAATCAATATGAAGAAAAAGGCGGCTGAAGGTCGTCGAATGCTTTGTGAATCTATATAAAACGCTAGAACAATATGCAGAATTGTTGGGAGAAACACAGCTAATCATTTCTAATCGCTTAAGGAACATGGGAGTCATTCAAAATCTTCCATACTGTGCAGCATGAATTGAAGCCAAGAGATATTGAAATGCATTTAATCATGCGTGCATGTCACTCCAACTATAACATTTTCGTTTTAAACTCATTATTTATTATGGATTTACTTACATTTAAGAATTATTTATTATCCATCAACTTTTTGTTATGCTTCCAGCATCATGATAATATGGCGTCGAAAGAGTAGTGACGCAGCAAAGCCAAACTGTATTGATCTGTACAACTAGTCATCAGGGGGCGTTATTTGTAGTGAGTACACTGGCTGTTACAAAACTTCCCTTTCGAGCTTTAACAGTGTGTACTTCTCTGTCTTGCAACCTGTGGTCGAGCGTTATCATGTAAAAATATAACTTTATCTTATTTCCTGACAAATTATGTCTAATGCCATGTTTTTAATTGATATCGGAAGGGAAATGCAGTAATAGTTTCATTCGGTTTTAGTAACTCGTATGAAGCTGGTTATGGACATGAAGCTCTATTCTATTTTGCCTAGAAATTAAATATAGTTGAATTTGAAGGTTAGATCTCCCTCTTTGATGCCAATTTATGTATATGAGAGAATTAATAGACTTTATAGAAAGGATTAAATTATATTATGTTCTTAAATAACACTCTGTCAATAGCACATATTCAATAAAGAGTTTAACTATGTATGATTTTTTAATATATTACTCCAATATAAATGTTTTCATCTGTAAACCTTCGCCTGTTCATGGAATGTTATAGAATTAAATAAATATTATTTAAAATGAAGTACAATATTAAAATTGTTTTAAAAAACCTATAAATTATTTTGCAAATTTTAATAAAATTATTTACTTAATTAAAAGTTTTAAATTAAACTCTGATAAATGCGACTAGTTATATTATTATTGCAAATCATTTTTAATTAAATATATATTATGCAATGTTTGTTGCATATACCTAGAATAGTATAATCTCTTCTTACGAATATAGATGAATCTTTTGAAATAAAATATTTTATTACTTGAAGATTATTCCTAACATATGAAAGCTGATACCAACGAAATTATTGATTTAGTTATTATTTAATAAGTATTAACTTAATTTTAATAGACCTAACTTTGTTTATCTTTCCTCGAATAAACATATTTTGAACCAATTAATACAAATCAATTGGACCTAATTGATTCCGTCACTGTCGATATAATAGTCTCATTTCTAATGGCTCTCGCTACACATTCACGCCATAAACAAATTGAAAATCCCCATGATTTATCACAACCCAAATACGTCACCAATGCCTTTTAACCGAAACCACTTATGCGTGGGATAACCTCTCGTTCGCTTATTAAAAATAACAAGTCCTTAAAAGTTTTAAACGTCACGGTTTTTTAAATACTCTAGCGATAACATCTTAATGGACCCATAATATGTCTCCAACGAGTGGTTAAACTCAAGTGCTTTAAAGCAAGTGATGTCTCGGCCATAATTTTCGGATAATGTGATCGGGAAAAGTTGCTACAAGCAATTGTATGTACCATTTGGTTAAAGTGGCGTCGAAAGACCCAGTCAGTCAAATTATAATTAAGCTACATACTCTTGGTAACTGTATATTAACAGTTAAAAGTAAATTTCTTGATAAAATCCATTAACTTTTATCGGCGTATATACATTACAAATATTTTATAAACAAACGCTGTGATTTTTTAAAAATAACTAAATATAAGTATAGTATGTGAATAGTAACCTTAATGGTATTAAAGAGTTACTAAGAGTATGCATTAAAACGCATCAAACAATTATCGATTTACTCTTTGCGTATTATACTGGCGTAGAGAGCCTATACAAGTTTCTATTGGCTAGGACTGCACATGCGCCCTTGTTTTAATCTAGCCTGACAGTTTTCACACTCGCGTCCTTTTATGACGTGGTATCCTTCCATGCCACAATCTCAGTTGTGGTTAGATGTAACTTTTAGGTTAATTTTGTATTTACATTTTGTTGAGGTAAAGTAATTATTTCATAGGCAAAGTTAGCAGCAGATAATGCGGAAATAAGTGTATAAGGTATGAATTATTAATAAAACATTATCATTTTATAACACTAATTTTGTAGATTGTCATGGAATAATTGATTAACATGGGAACAGAACTTATTTGAAGATTATAGTAAAGATAAGAATTAAATATGGTCATGTTTGTATACGTTTTGTGCCTATTTGTTATTATACTTATATCTTTCTGATATTATAGATATTTCAAAAAAAGAAAAAAGCTAACGATATTTAATAGAAAGTGGTTGGAATAAATTGATAACATATTAATTATATTAACATTTATTATATTTAGACTAAACTCTTCTCCACATCACCTATGAGATTCAGAATTCCATTGAGAATTCCAGGCGTGTTTTTTTTCATTTCGTGGTAGTGTCCCCTGTAGGCCTAATCCACCTTTCCTAAATATTCATTAATATTCCTGACTGATATTTACTGCTAAAAGTAAGAAAAACATTGAAATAATACATTGCACTTTTAGTAAAACATATTTAGCACTTTTTTACGTTTAGGTGCTGGAAAGTATTGCTGTGTTTCCTTTAAAATCACTTTTTTGTTGAAATCTCTGAAGCACAACCTCTATGTTCTTAAGTATTTGGCTTTGTGATTCTTGATCGATTGATTTCAAAGTGTTAATTATACTGAAAACTCTGTTGTCAAAGTCATATTCTGTCATTGGTTCTTCTCTGTATATATTTCCCTACTTTTCTATATATATTTTGCTGGCAAGATTCTTCTGATTTCTTCTTTATCCTGCGATGTAATTACTGACTGCTCTCCTAGAGGACTTGCTACATTATCTGCAAAATAATTAGTGGCAATTTTCTCCTCATATATCTGTATCACATCCACATTTATCGCATACTCTGGACAGCTACAGACATACCTATGCGTTTCAATTATTGTTCTATTATTCTATTCATAAAACCCACAGTAAAATCTTCTTTCTTGGAATATTATGACAAACTAAAACAAAAAGCATACTCACATAAAGCACAATTATTAGACAAATATATATTAATATTACCTTCTCGTTTATAAAAGAATGCAAAATATTTCGACATAGAATGATTAGATTGTTCGACGACGAGACGTTGGCAATTCTGGTACCTCGGCAAAGACATGACGAGTCTACGGTGACTGCAATCGGTACCTAGCTTCTGGAGCTGCTCTGTGACTAATCCGTAGTCACATACGTTACGGTAATTCAGAAAATACAAATAACGACGGTATCCGACCGAAGCTGCCCAAAGCCTTTCAAATCAAAATGTCTGCCAATATGACAGAGACGGCGAGCGCCGGAAGACATTATGATTTAAACATAGCGCCGAAAGAAATGTTTAACCGAGACGCTGATGATTAAACAGTGATGTAAAAATCTCTAAGAGTTCAAAAGAATGTGAAAGAAATAAAATTTGGACAAAAAATTAAAAAAAAATGAATTGGAAATAAAGAAATGAAATTTAAGCTTCATTGTTCCAGCACTAAAATAAAATTTAATGAGGAACAAATGTTTGAATGAATGTAATGTTGAAGGAATAATGGTAAAATCGAAAACGAATCGAACTAAAAATATTGAAAATGTTGAAACAAAAAATATAACGGCCACGTAAAACACACCATGTTGCACGTACCCTCCATTCAGGAGTCCAAACCCAATTTTGCGAAGGATCACATCGGGGTCACCACTTTAGGGTAAATTTTATATGGCTCAGTGAATGAAAGTAAAACAAGGCTTGGGCAGTCGATGGCGGCACGTCTAAACCAAACGATGGTCGAGTACTGAATGAATGGAAACAACCTTCAACATCCCAGATAAACGTCTTGGGGTTGCCAGTTATTCGTATTCGGATTCTAGTTGGCGCTGCTGGCACCCCGCCCGATTTCAACATTTTTGCAATATCAATCAAAACAATATTTTCGCATTATCTGCTGTTAATTTTGCCTCTGAAATAATTATATTACCTCAACAAAATGTAAATACAAAATTAACCTAAAAATGACATCTAACCACAACTAAAACTGTGGTACGGAAGGCGTGGTAGAAAAGGACGCGAATTTGAAAACTGTCAGATTAGATTAGAACAAGTGGGCATGTGCAGTCCTAGCCAATAGAAACTAGTATAGTCATGGACATAAAAAAATAGAAATTTCACGGTATAGGCGACCTTGGGAAAATGTTTTGTTTAGTTCAATCAACGGTAGCGCTGCGATCGCAAATTGTGATTGGCTAGTTTAAATTCCTGGTGCCGCCACTAACACGGAACCTGATTGGTCGATCAAATTGTGTGAAGTCAGCATTTTCTATGGGCGTCCATTTTTAAGCTTGTTGTTTGAAGGTTTTGGTTTTTGTCTAGACCAAGAAATATTCGTTTTATGTTGTGCATATTTTCTGTTTTACATTAATTATTATGGAGTAATAATATAAAATTAATAACAATGCGTCAGTGTGGTAAAAGATGTAGTGTACCGGGGTAAAAATCTGCTACGGAAATTAAACATCGTTTCCCGAAGAATGATCTCTAAGAATGATGAATGTAAGTTACCTGGATAAACCAAAATGCAAATATATCAACGTCATGGTGTCTGTCACGTACATTTTAGTGAAAAATTTGGAATTACCCTTCCTTCACGATCTGGTATTAGGGTGCATATCCAACATTGCTTTTATCAGGTACATATAAAATTATCTATCTACTACATGTCTGTTAATATATTATTTGTTTACAGAAAGTCAAAACCTACTTATGAAGATGTTAGTAGTAATAAAATTTAATTAATCTACCAACTACTACCTAAGAATATATTTATTACGGTGCCATCAATTAAAAATTTAATTGCTACTTTTTGGAGATTTATTACCTTAAAGAAATCTATTTTGTCTAAATTTACAAATAACTACAGTTTAACATGGAGGTAGAAACAGCATCCTTCACCTAATATATTCGAGAAATCTTTAAAAGGGCACATCATCACTACAATTTTTTCACATCATTCTCCCAGAGAAAATTGTGAAGAAGATGAATATGTTACATAACTTATATTCTTTTTTAACGGGAGATCTAGTACCACTTGAGGTTGTTAAATCACTAATTGAGTCTATATTTTCAGTTGTATATATTGTATTTTAGTCTTGTTTCAGGCTATTTAACAAAAACTTCTGAAAAAGAGGCAACATGCAATATTTGTCTACATTCTATATTAAGTAGTTCCACAGACTAAATACTCTAAAATCTAAATATCTTTAAAAAAAAAACATAAATTTTTAGTGTTTCAACGGTCCAATCCATAATGATTTTCAAGACCAAATTTTAAAAGTTATTATGAGGTGTGATTGTATTTTTGGTTTAATAAGTTAATGCAATATCAACAGGGAAGAATTTAATGTTTACCTTCAATATATGAAGATAAGTTAGAACTCTAATAGATCCCATAAAATTGATGGCACTAAACAAATATGGGAAGGCGTTATAGAAGAATTATAGATATTTTAATTTTGCCTAGAATAGTTCATTATTGTTTTTTTTCTTTTTGTTTATATACATTCATATTATTTACACTTATGTATATTTATATAGGTTTTATTTTAATAAATTAATTTTAAAAATTATATTTGATTTTCATTTATATACTATTGGCCAATAAATATAACGTCACAAAATAATCAGGTGAAATGGCAGACCAATCAAAGCAAAGTATTTTCATTACAGGTTTCTATTTTATATTACAGTTAACAATTTTAAACTAACCAATCAAATTCACGCTGTCAGCGCCACCAATGATTGAAGTAAGCAAATCTTTGCCCCGATACTTACCATTGGAGTTGCACACCCCTGGTCATGGATGGCAAGGTATTTTACTGTCGTATCTGCTCATCAGAACTGCTCATGCGCATTTATTATAAACTAGCTTGACAGATTTTATAACCACGTGTTGTTGTTTGCGAGTGTTGTAGTTAGGAAGTAATTTATTTGTTTATTTTACATTTATATATATTAAAAATACAGAAATATGGCAATAGAGTATTCTAGAAACAAATACACTACAGACAAATACTACTATAAGAGTCGTAAAGTGTAAAAAATGTATATTAGATTCGTTAGATGATCTGATAGATTTGAAATTATGGAGAATAATTTTGGATATTGAACAGAGTTTTACAATATTCCGACAGATTTACGTGGATATCCAAGAATTCTCAGTGAAATTTGAAACAAGTTTGCTAAATTACAAAAACCGTAGTAAATACCAAAAAAAATCTCCACCGTAGACAATGATTCAGTAACCGTTGTATTTGTAAGACAAAAATACATAAAAAACAATTTTTTTCTATCGACCGCCCAATTTGTCTCCGGCGTCGTATCGATAAAAGCCGAATTATCTTTATCGATTGGCCTAATGGTATCAACAATTTATTAGTGGGCCGAGGTGAATGTGTGGCAACATTTTTCCTCAATAACAAATAACGATGGGGGCAAAAGAGTTATCAAGAAAAACGGCTCGGAGATCGGTCGAAATGAAAAAGACCCGACCGAATCGTTTTTAAATTATGATTAACGACTTCTATATTTTTTTTACGTGCGGATCCGTTTTCACGCTATTTATTAGAGTTCGGCGTTATTTGTTTTAATTAGGGGCCTCCCAGTAAATATCACAAATTTATCGACTGTCTCTGTGACAGGGCGGCATTTTTTCCAGATAAACGGATCTGATTTATACATTATCGTTTATCGTCCATATTTTATATTAATATCGGTCAATATTTAAGTATTTTTGAAATTTTATTAGGGACAAATATTAAGCCGTGAAACTCACGCTTAAATAAACATTATATATTAAAAAATCAACTTCCAAGTCAAAAAACTTGGTTTACGTAGGTTAACCGTATACCCATAATTCACTAATTCTTGGAAGTTAGGTCTTTTCAACTATAGATAGGTGATTCAATCTTCTCTGGGAAGCAAATCTTCCCATTAGCACTGGCATTGTTTAATTTGTACATGGCCGATTTCCAACTCCCCAAACACAGCATTTTATGCAGAGAACACAGCGTTTTTCACCACTGGATACTGTCCCGATGCCATTCGTAACAGACTACAAGCCCAACTCAACTAGGCGACCGCCCGGTACAGATTCTGGTGGCTACAGATTAACCCGAGTAAAACTCTATTCTATTCCATTGTCGGAAGGAGTTCCGTGCATATCGCCTTCAAATCGACGAAATTCCTATCACCTGACACCAGAAGGTACCAATTCGACCACAGGTTCCAATGGTCAGCCCAAATCCAACACGATATCGACAAAGTCAATAGCTTGTATAACTCTGCATAAAATGTTGGTCCGATCAGGTTGCCTTTTTTGGGAGAACAGCAAAGCACAGTTGTGTACAAGTAGGCCTTTGAGCTACTTACTCTGCTCCAAGTATTTCAGTCTAAAAGTCCGCGCGTTACTCCATGCCCCATAAGGAACGCGAACTCGACTTCGATATTTCAAATAAAATTTTTTAAAAAAATTATAAAATATCGATACTTCTTTTTGAGAATATCGATATTTCAAAAAAACTTCGATACTCTAGGTACTTTCGAAATTTTACATATTTATCCGCACGCTCAGGGAGGAGAAATCTCGATACTATATTTCAAAATGTTTTAAAAATGTTTTAATATCGAATGTTCTTTAAGAAAAAATTACATCAAAGGAAATGACATCAGAGAAATCTGAATGTTAAATTGTATTTTAAAACTATCGATATTTTATTGCAAAAATATCGGAAAATATCAGTCGAATTAATATATTTGTTGATTATTTACATAGAGCTACATTTTACAGAAATTTGCACGTCAGTGTACGGGAGCACGAACCCACATCCGGTACGTCCAGTGACTGTATCATGAAAAATTAGCCACTAGAAAGTACTTAAATATATCCAGAAAATAGTATTAATATTTAATATCATACCAAGGAAATATGTAGTAAATTGAACCTTTCTTTAATTATACTTTATTAATACATCTTTACTAATTGCTGCTGGCTAACCTACAGTTACAATAATTTAAAAACTATGAATATACCTGGAAGAACACATCGGCCTTTTGCTTAGTCCCTACAGTAATAACATTCATGTAATAATTAACACAGCTACTTTTTTCCTGTTAAATATATTTCACTGCACTCCAAGATCAAATGGTTAAATATACTTCTTGGTATATTACTTTAGAATCAGTGTCCTGCTCGATTGCTATCTAAGAATTGCAGTAAAAGCATTGCAATATAAGTATTAACGCGAAGCCTCTCCTTATGTCTCTTTGTGATTCCTTTGATTTCCTGGACAACACTGATAGGTCATATACTGGTTAAATACAATGGTCTCAGTGTATGTAATCATGCTCTTGTAATATTTGGATCTTTGATTAATAAAATTTGTATTTTATTTGTAATATTTTTCGCGAAACATCGCCAAAATTGGATTCTGTAGATCTAAATCGAAGATAACAATTAATATGAAGGTGCAGGTGGAAGAGAGGAACTATATTATATTACAATCAAAACTAAAATCCGTCTACTTCTTACTGTGGCGAAATCGATTTTTCAGATAGCCTAACACTACCCTAGGCCAGAACAGTTGCGACTGTCCACCAACGACTGTTGCAAATTTTGTTGAAGAATTTTCGAAGCTCTGCCGTAACAACAGCAGCGTATGGGTTGAGAAGTAGACACTCCCCGAAGCGCCGGCTATGGATTTATGATTTCGAAAATTATAAGTTGTTGAATAAAACCATGTCGTCCACGTCCATATCATTCAATTGATTAAAAGAAATTGGTTATCATTGTTTTCTAGTGGTCCCGAAATAAAAAAGTATAACCTAGTAATACCGGTGTTTGTGATTGATTAAAATTTGTGATTGCCCTAGGCAAGAGTGTAAAATCCGACTCAACTCCAGTAACCAGGCTGGGTAAGACCGGATGTCTTCTGGGATAATTTTTAAAGTTAGTTCCTCGCCAGTCTGTAGGCTTAATGCTGAGGACCGTGGTTCGGAGCCCACGTTAATCTGTAGGTCCAGTCCAGATAAACCCTAAGGAGACTTTAAAATATATTTAATTTTTTTTAATAATTTTTTTTAATAAGCGAACAATAGCTGTTTCTTTGTAATGTTTACATGAATCGTAAGATATTAAAGGTTAAAATTGTTTGTATTAAAATTTGAAAGGAAAAATATGCAGTGTGTTAAAGTTTTATCGCAGAGTGCAGAAAAGACTAGAGGGTGACCCACGTTATTGCTAAAATATTTCCGAAGATTATATTTTCCGTAAGAAGATAAAAGCTTATTTCGTTTTTATAAAAAAACATTTTTCTTGTGCTTGGGTGTTTATTACCACTTATGCTTATTAGGTAAAAATAAAAAGATAAGTTTTCTAAATTAATATTTATTGGTATGTCATTGCTTAGTACCAGATTATCTTAAAAATCATACACTTAATAATCTTAATATTTCTAATACTAAAAATAATAGATTAAAATTAAACAAGGTAATTTAAGAAATATATCCGGATTCAAACAAAACATATTTATTTAAATCTTCAGAAATAGTGTCTCGGATAATCTACGATAAATCTACGATTGCTTACTTATTTAAGGATTCAACAGAAATACTGTCTCGTTAACACACTTTTAACTAATGAAATTTAAAATTAAATTAATTAAAAAAAAATTAAGGTCAGCAATATTTAAAGTGTGTCGTCAATTACTAAGCTAACTATGTTTTCTTCTCATATTTACTCATACAGCAATGTATGTCTTAATACATCTCATTAGTTGACTGTTTTTTGGTCCAAGTTATTAGACGGATTAATTTATCTGTTAATATTTCTAGAGATTAATATTGTGACCAGCGAAAAATATCAGCTTAGAGACAATTCTTAGTCTCAAGTTTCAACAAGAATTAACTATATTAAAGTATTACAGTCCACACTAATAATGTTTTTCTAGTATAAGATATATATTAAGTTTCAAGCTCTCTTATAGAAACATTGTCATTGAGACACCAAACATGGTATTCTATTTGAGTTATATATTATATAAAAATTGCAATTCAACTGTATTCATTTATACTAAATATAATTTATAAAAACCATTAATCATCCTGCTGTATCTCGTTCAGAATAAAATATAACAGGTCATTTGAAAAGTCCTGGTCCTGACACATAGATGTTGTTACTAAAATTAAATCAATATGTTTTTTAGTTAACACTAGCCCTCAAAAGATGCGTGTATAAATTTTTCAGCTGTGGAATCATTAATTTGTGAATTATAGCATTTTGAGTGAAGCACCTTTTGTTATTGTGAAAAAAATGGATAAAAAGGAATTTCGCGTGTTGATAAAATATTGCTTTTTGAAGGGACAAAATACAGTTGAAGCAAAAAGTTGGTTTGATGCCGACATTCCGAATACTTCCCCAGGAAAATCAACCATCAAGGATTGGTATGCTAAGTTTAGACGTAGTGAAATGAGCACCAAAACAAGTGGTTACAGATGAAAATATTTAAAATATCTAAAAAAAGATTTTGAATAACCGTAAATTGAAACTGAATGAAATAGCAGACCGAACCCGCTCCAAAGCATGGGAAAAGCGGCTGGCAAGGTTATGGCGTCTATATTTTGAGATAATTTTCATTGACTACCTTTTAAAAGGAAGGACTATCAATAGCGACTATTACATAGCGGTATTGGTCCGTTTGAAGGATGAAATCGCCTAAAAACGGCCGCATTTGAAGATAAAGAAAGTGCTGCTTCTCCAAGACAATACACCGTGTCACAAGTCTGTAGCAAAAAACGATGAACTGATTTGAACGCATAAATTCATGAATTGAGCTTCGAATTGCTTCCTCATCGACCATATTATCCAGATCTGGCCCAATCGACCTTTCCTGTTCTAAAAGCTCAATAGAATGCTCGCTGAGAAGAAATTTTCGTCAAATGAAGAGGTGATCGCCGAAACTGAGGCCTATTTTGAAGCAAATGACAAATCTTACTACAAAAATGGTATCGAAAAGTTGAAGGATCGCTATAATTATTGTATCACCCTTGAAGGGAATTATGTTGAATAAAAAAAAACTAATTTTGCCAAAAAAATTTATTTTACTGTGGTAGGCTGGGAACTTTTCAATTAACCTGTTAATTAAAATTTGGAACGATTACAATGTCTGGCAGCAAAAAATATTTATTTTAATTATTAAACGAACATATCAATTTAATAATAATGTAGTTTTAGATGTGCTAAAGCCAGTGAATAGATTAATGTTATGTAGAAATTAACAATCTACAAAATAAGGAACTTGATATATAGATAAGTTGTATATACAAATAAGCTAACGTTATACTTTTTCTTAAGTGATCGTCAAACAATAATTATGTAATAATCTTCAATGATCTAAAAAATGTTAAGTTAAAAATGGTAAAACCATAGTATGGTTTTATAAAACTTATCTCCATATCCACCACTAGAAACTAATTGATACTCTCAACTTCTCATAATTCAATTCTCACAAATACATTGATCAATATCATTTATGTGAATTTATAAGAAAAAGCTTTTCGCTGATGACAGGATACGAACCTGTGCGGGCAAAGCCCAATGGATTTCAACCTCATCTCCTTAACCACTTGGACGCCACAACTGATACTTTTAGCGATTATAGCTCTGTCTGTAAGCAAAAAATTTAAATAATTGTTGCCATTTCGTTATATTGAATTATATTAAATTTATTGATATGATTTTTAGATCTTTTTATTAATATAGATATTATTGATAATATTTAAAATGTCGAAAATATAACAAAATATCTTGGTCCTACAGTTTTCAACTTAATTCTATCTAAAGTTTCATAGAAATACATTTCTTGGAATTCTAAGAAAAATATTGACGCTGCGGACAGGATTCGAACCTGTGCGGGCAAAGCCCAATGGATTTCAAGTCCATCTCCTTAACCACTCGGACACCGCAACTGATACTTTTTGTGATTGTAGCTGTTAAGATATCTGTAAATAAAAAAAATAATTGTTGCCATTGGGTTAAATTGTGTAATATTAAATTTATTGATATATGATTTTTAGATCTATTTATTAATATAGATATTATTGATAATATTTAAAATGTTGAAAATATAACTAAATATCCTGGTCCTACAGTTTTCAACTGAATTTCATTTAAAGTTTCATAGAAATGCATTTCTTGGAATTCTAAGAAAAATATTGACGCTGCGGACAGGATTCGAACCTGTGTGCGGGCAAAGCCCAATGGATTTCAAGTCCATCTCCTTAACCACTCGGACACCACAGTGGCTTTTTTTTGTGATCGTAGCTACTGAGATATTCAGTGAAAATGTATATAATTATTGATATTTGTTTTATATAGTATTGTTTTAAATCTAGTGATGTAAGATGTGTAGACCTATTTATTAATATTGATAATATTTAGAATGTTTTAATAACTATGTAAGTTTAGAGTAAATTGGAAAATGTTTACTTTTTATGTATATAAAAACAACAACAATATATATAAAAACAAATTTGAAGAAAAACAAAATGTTTCTTTAATATGCTTAATACTCGAACCATCCCGTCAACGTTTCTTTATTTAATACTAGAGGTTTGATTTTTCATCTAATCTGATTTGCATATAAAATATATGTTCATCTTAAAAATGATATTTAATAAAACGTTTGGGATTTTTAAGTTTATGCAAGGTTATATCGATAAAAAGAAGGTTCAAATAGTGTTCAGTAAAACAACAAAAATTTTCAACAAGATGTTCCAAACTAAATAAAATACCATAAGGCACAAACCTTCAGCGCACGCCCTACTTATCGGCTGCCCATCTCCGCGCCTACGAGAGATTCAATTCAACATTCCGCGAAATAAAAAAGCAGCATCCTTATCCACGTCGATCTCACTTTCAGTTCTTATTAATAAATCCCGATTTCATCGCTTCTGGCATGAACTGGGGCCGAGTTTTATCGTCGAACATGATCTTTAACACTTTTGCTACCTGTGAGCTATTTACGTATACAGATCTTGTCCACTCGGACGTGTACGCTGTTTTCAGAGAGCCCCGAAGGGTAAACTATCACACGATTATCAAGCTGGGGACTTATTTTAAACCCTTTAATAATTTTACGAGTACACTACTCTATTTTATTTTATTTTTATAATGTTATTTATAATATTATTTCTATTTAACGGATTATTGACGTTAGATCACAAGTTTTTTTTTGTATATCTTCACAAAATATCATTCTTATAATAAAAATGAGATGAATATATGTGTTGAAATTTTACGGTTATTAATTGATATACTGAGATTAGTTTTAACAAATAGCTTTATTTAATAAACCTATCTAGTTGATGACTCTATATAAACGAACTAATGAATTAATCTATATACAATAACAAAAACAACAACAACGTGGTTTCTCTCTTGACTGACTCTTATGTAAATCTGATAACTGCATAACTCGAAAGTCCCTAGAAACAAGTAACATTTCATTATTGTACTTAACACAGATTACTTCTTTTAACTAATGGAGAAGTATTTACTTTAACACTTCCCCTTCTTAAGTACAATAATTAAAAAAAAAAAGGAATTCAATCATATAGCAACCCTAAACAAAATGTCTGCCGTTTGCTGCTCCGTCGAGACATGTTGAATGCTGTTATTAGTTGTCCTTGACTGTATGTCAGATCTGGTCTGGTCCGAAGCATTAGATACATTAATGCTCCGATAGGGCACTTCTGGATTTGAATATTTCAAGGTTCTGGCCATTTCAACTACAATTCTGTTGACTCGTTCACAAACTGCATTTTGCTCAGGAGTGTAGGGTGCCGTCAACCTTTATGTAATTCCGCTTTTGCGTAAGATAGATCCAAACTCTCCATTGTCAAACTCCTTGCCATTACCATTCAGCATCTCTTTTAGTGAATGTCCCAATGTCTTTGTGTGCCTTAAAAAGTTCTTCAGTGCTTCAATTACCTCTGGCTTTTGTGCTATAAAATAACCATGCCTAAATTTTGTATAATTATCTTTAAAAAATCAAAGCATTCTGAATGATTCATCACACACATCTGTTGATATTAGTTCACTTATAATATTTAACATCTCTCTTGTACCAAATGGTGAATGATATGCCTTTCCATATGTATATGGTTCACATATTTCTGCTTCATCTATCTTGACATCAATACAAAAATCCTTCTTCAGTTTTGCTTTTACATGATGTTTATCTTGGTGACCCCATCTCTCAGGATAAAATTGTATCAGATAAGATTTACCCTCAACAACAGAAAATACATCAACTCGATGTTCAGGATTTAATGGCTGATTTGTACAGAGTTCAATTTACTGCACGAAAACTACGTAACTTCAATTGACTATGAATATTTATAGAACAGGACATAGGCGTTGACTCAAACTTACTGTTCTTATTTCGGACATCAGCAGCTAGAACAGAAAATATATTTTTGGAAATATTCGGTACATACCAGACATCGTTCAATGTCATTTCCTCCCATCTGTCTTTAACTGTTGATGATAACCAAACTGTTCCTTTTCCATAAGCATTTAAAAATTATTTTCCAACACTTTTAATGTGTTGTGGGTGACTTTGCAGTGTATGTCGCGATATCATCTTGAATCCAACCAAATGCAAAAAAATCGGTATATATCTTAAATAACTGATCCTTTGACGATGCTTCGAAATTTTGCTTCAATGACTCCCACACCTCATAAACCCTCCCTTTTTCCATAATCCTTTAATATACAGTATCTGTTGCTGAACTTGTAATCATAGACTTGGCATAACTGTTATCTTTTCTTGCACTTTATGATTCTTCACCATCTTGTCATCAGCGTCTGCCGCCAAAGCGTCCGGTTCCACTAACTTGCCATCAATTGCATTTAAATCTCCCTTGTAGAAATCCAGCAAATCTCGAATTTACGCTTCCACATCGGCCATTCCGTTTCACTGTTTAGCACTTTTATGTGTGTAATTAAATCCATTTCTATTTATTTGCTAACCATACAATCTAAAAATTAATAACCTCAAAAGAATAATATCTATTTTCTTTTCGGACACGAAACTGGACACATAAACTGCTGAGATTTTACGGTTATTAATTGATATACTGAGATTAGTTTTAACAAATAGCTTTATTTAATACACTCATCTAAACAGTTGAAGACTCTATATAAAGGATCTAATGAATTAATTTATATACAGTAATAAAATCAACAACAACGTGGTTTCTCTCTTGACTGACTCTTATATATATATATATATATATAATTCGAAAGTCCTTATTTTAACTAAAGAAGAAGTATTTACATTAACAATATCATATCATATAATTGTATTGTAATTTTTGATGATAATTGTATGATAATTCTACTTATAATATATAAGATAAGATTTTTATTTTCCTATTCATCAATTTAGTATTACTACTAGGCATTAAACATTAGCTTTATTTGCGAGGATAAAACGAAAATTTGTCTACCTAACCAAACTACATCAAACAATTTAAGTACAGATTAATTCACATTTTTTTATATAATAATTTTATTTGAAAGCTTTAGTTATTTTCTCCAATTTTCTAGTAATTTTTCAGAAAGATTTTTCCAATTTTCATATTAATTTTAAAGTCCAGTTTTAGGACCTAAAATTAATTAACACTTGATATCTTTACACCCACTGGTGCACCCCAAATAGTTTCAAAATACGGCACTATATTAGTTCAAAAGGTTTCTGTCTCTTCAACCTCCGGGTAAGTCAACTGTTATCGAACAGTTATAGTATTTTGATGTTTTATGATCACACAATCTTTCATGTTTTTTCTTGCGAAACATTTAAGTTCTTCGCTGAATGTTCGTGCCTTTAGATCTTTCTGAATATTTTCATTTCCAATGTACCATGGGACGTTAACAATACTGCCTTGTTTTGATAATTGTAGATCATATTATTAGGTTTCTTCGTGCAACCGAATAACTACATACCGTAGGTCCACACTGTCTCCAAGATTTTCTTATCTAATAACAGTTTATTGTGAAGTTTTAATTCGGATTTTCCTTCAAGTAATAATCATATTTTTATAGCTTGAGTACCATTACATCATTACACCATTACACTCTAGAAGCAAAGCACTCTAGACTCTTAGGATGAAAACCTTCGGGACTAACTAGATATTAAAGTTTAAGATTCATTCACCAGGACAATGTAACATTAAATTTATTTCTGGGAAGCTTTTAGTGTGCACTAATTTGAAAGAGTCGTAAATTAATACTTTCATAGCTTTCCAGAATTTCACTTCCGGAAAGGAATGTTGGTATTGGAGAAAAGCTGAACCAGGTATTTTGAAGTTAGTGGAGATCGTACATAAAAATAAAATCACGTTTTAACCGAAAATCGCATTATTTCGTTGTTATCCCTAGAGTTTATCACCTAACCTTACTTAGCACTTAAGGATTCAAACTCTTTGAAGGTATTATACTACACTACATAGATATTGTGTCATGCAAATGTTACACTACTCATGATTAATAGTGTTATAGTAGGAAAATATTGAATAATTCATATATAACGATTTTCATTAAATTTTTTTTTCAATTATAATTGTTACAATCAACAATATTGCCGATATCGCAGTATGAACTACTGCGATGATAATACTTGATAATATAGAAATTTCAGTAATTCACTGCTTTCTTGCACTGATTTTGAAAATGCCTTAGGTTTTTTGGAAGAAGAGCAGAAACCATGATTTCACCAACTATCCTAAATCCAAAGAAACAAATGATGGTAATTCACAAAATGAATAATAATCCAGTAATTAAAAATTTTCACGATTTAATTCAATTTTCTTTAGTGAGCCATAATTTCCAATCCATACCAGAAGCCACAAACAATAGAAATCAACCTTACATAATAACAAGTCCAGAGAAAATTCATGACTAAACTTAATATGGCCAAAACTCATAACATAAATTATGCTCCTCTAATACTAGATCCAATGCTCAACGTAGCATCGAACTACGGACATTAACAATGGATTACCTTCAAAAAACCCTTCACGATTCGTATAATCTATTAACGAACTTGGAAATTATATTAAAAGACATCGAAATTTAGGAAACAAATTTCATATTTATAACGAAATAATATAAACAATGATTCATCCCTATTTTGTTCCTTTTTTTATTTATATCAAATTTTATGAAATCTCTGATATCTAGATTGTTTCTTGTAATAAAGGACGAACCAGTAAATAATACTATATTGGATTTTATATTGCAGCATAAAGAGAAATTGTTGTTTGAAAAAAACAAAAGTTATACAATAAAACAGGGTTATTTGAATGAAATATTTTTATTTTCATAAAGGTTTCTATTTTGATAAATTAAAAATTTAATTGAGTTTTGTTTCTGTGGTATAACAAACAAATATATATATATATATATATATATATATATATATATATATATATATATATATATATATATTATAATGCAATAATTCTCGTAAAGTATAAAAATATATTTTGTCGTTTTATTATATTATAATGACAATAAAAATAAATTCAGCAAAATGGGGAGGGGAAGGGAGGTAGAGCTCTATAAAATACAAAAATGAGAAAATTTGGAAATTGGGAAAACATGGACTAACGGGTAAACAAAGGGAATTGGTAGAAGAATTTGAATTGATTTGGTTCAATATCAGAGCATCAACCGAAACAAAAACATAAGAGATCTGGTATTTATAAAATGAGTAATGACAATATATTTATCTATAGTGGAGCAAGAAAAGGCAGGAGGGCATCTGCAGTAGTAGGCTGTATAGGTAAAAAGCTGGAACAAAAAATAAAAAAGCAAACAATTAATTTAGAAAGAATATTACTAATAAAGATGAAATGGAAAAAAGAAACAATAATTATAATATTATGTTTATAGATGGATTGTTAACAAAGGAAAGTCTTAGTGGTCATATCTAGAATGGACATATTTACAGTCTTCGTCAAATACGTAATGCAATATTTTTGCAAAATGCGTAAATGAGTCTCATCTGTTGGGATCATTAGAATAAATGGCAACGGTGCATCTTCATTATCAACGTTTCCTTTATATTACTATATTAATTTGAACTTTGTTAACTAAAAGTCTAGATGCAATACAAAGCCATAGTACACGCAAATATTTAATACTAAGCGTACCAAAGAATTTAACCGAATAATTTGTCTTGATAACAATTTCATCGTGACTTAGTGCAGCATCGACAATGACTTTTATTGTTTTGTTATTATCTTTAGCTTTTATCTTTTAATGTAGATTGAATAATATTTTACTTTACGAGACAAGGAAAAACTTACTTTTGTATTGGTTCAATAAAGTTACTAACTCGCAGCAACGAAGGAACAATACCGCTATTGGAAACACGCAGGAACTCAGAAGATTGAAGCGAACCAAACCACATGAACTTGTATAGTGTACAAGCGCTTAATCTTAACTTTAGCTTAAGTAGTTCAATTTAATAAATTAAAATGGTACCACGAATGTAAGATTATGAGCTAAATTAAAAAAGTAATTTTCATTAACCTGCAAATTCATCAGTGGTTGTATGTAAGTCTGGATGACACGCTAATTATTGAATCGCATTTAATACAGCGCAATATTGACATTAGATAAAACATGCCATTTTAATATAACCTTGATGTTGCATCTATTCACCACAGGTAATATTTTCTCTCTTATTCGATTTCTCTGCTTCTGGAACAATTAAAAAATGTGCACACTAAAACGTATCGATAAATATGTTGCTCAACCAACAGTGAAACAAGTATCGGGTAAAACTAAATATTTAATTTTGTCTTAGGTAAAATAGTTTTTTAATTGTTTCTCGTTTCATAGTCAAAACGCAGAATAAAATAGATTAATTTTTTAGATTTTTCCATTCTTATAGACTTTTTGGAATAGAAACCTTAGTGGGTGCAAGCACTGGACCCACAAAAGTTTCATCATAACTGCAACAACATTTCTTAAAAAGCATACATAATCAGATATAATTAGGCAAACAATTTTTTTTATATATTCAAGTCTCCTTTTTACCAACTATAGTTTATCTGGACCAGACCTTCTCCATAAGGTTGGCTCTAAACCAGGGCCCCCGACTACCGGTGTCCGAGCCCGGTGACCAACTTAGGGACTATCTCAGAAGATATCCAGTCTTACACACCTTGGTTGACAGTTGCAGGTAACTGTCGATCTCTCCATGATGAGTCTACAAAGGGTTAATTCTGACTCTAGCAATAGCAGCACCCAATTCAATCAATATAAAACTAAGAAATATCCTGAACATCTTTTCAAATTCTCGGACAGTTCCAAGAACAATGACTACGTGGGGGCAACATTTACATCAATGATGTCAGAAGGCTCCCCACTTGATTAAGTATATTAACGGCTGAAATACTTGCCATTTATAGGGCCCTAATCTCTGAACAAGATGTGCAAGACAAACGATTAGTTTTTGCCACCGATTAAATGGGCTCCCTAAAGTGCCTCCAACCATGTCTACCTCTACACCCGTTAGGAGTGCTTATCCGTGAACTAACCTCTAAACTGGAAAGGACTTGGAAAGAATTGGAGCAAAAACTATTACCTTTATGTGGCTCCCTTCTCGAAAATTCCCTCTTCTGGAGTAGATATATGAAGCACCACTATACTGGAATCTTTAGACATCTGGACCTAAATGAAGTTAAGTGGAATCTAGCAGAAAAGAACAAGCTTTGGGAGATGGAAAAAGAGTATGTTCATGACCATAATACAATTAACATCAGCAGGGGCAACTTAAGCTTATTCTCGCGTCTCAGAATTGGTCACTGCAACTGAACCATGGGTTTCTCATTAAGAGAAGAAGTCAAGCACTGTGCATCAAATGTGGTTCCTCACTGTCTATCAAACATATACTAATCGAATGCCGAAGATACAACTCGCAAAGACGGTTGGTCAACATGGGGCAGGCGATGGACCAGTGCCTTAGGCTGGAAAATCTGGACAAGCTGATTAACACTAACCGTAACAGGACTACTACTCATGTATGATCGTTTGAATTTCTTGTATCTTGTATCCTTATTACTGTCATGGGTTGTGCGACCATTATACTGTAACATTCATATATTCATATATATCTCTGCTTTTACAAATTTTACTTGTCATCTTGCAACATGATATGCCTTTATCCTACACATTTCACTCTAGACTTTGTATTCCGACCATCTATTTATATTGTTCTTTGCATTCTATACTTGTAATAACATTGATAACTGATACTGTTAATGTGTTAATTATTTTACTAATAGTCCCTGAGGCTGATGGGTCTATAATATATAAATAACTTACATAGCTCGGCGGGATCTATATTTCTTATCAAATATTATATATCTGTTTAGATATTTGCAATTACAATCGCAAAAATAAAGTACATCCATGTCCTGCGGGATTCGAACCCATCCTGTCTGCCTATAATGTGTTACTATAATAATTTTCATTATTACTTCATTAATAATAAACACGTTTCAAATTTAAATTCGACTAAAAGTAAGTATTAAATTAACATAGTTAATAATAAATAAATAACAATAACTAATAGAAAAATAATACAACAGGAAGTACAGAATCACCAGGTCAACCCGAGAATAAGAACCCAAAAGTACCTAAGTATTATGTTACCCATCCACAATTTATATCATTGTGAGGTCTACGTCCGAAAGAAAGAGAAATGTTTGAAATTGTCATGGGAATTTGGCTCAAGGGTTACTGTATCTGTTTAGGGACACCTCCACAGGTGCTAAAATAGTGGTGCACTATTCGATGGACAAAAAGCGAAGGTGGGAAATTTTCGAATTTCGAGACTATTTCACACGTTGTCGCACAATGTATATATTTTTTGCTGACGAACGGATTAAAAGCAGCTGGTTTTTATTATTTTCAAAATAGATCCAAAACTATTGAACTAAATCATTAAAAGGCAATAGTTATATTTTAATTGTCATTGTTAAAATTTAAACGGTATAATTTACTGAATCTCTTCAATAATCAACTGATAAAATATAAGGGAATGAACTAAATAAAAAATGAAACTTATTAATAAACCGTTAGATTTCTAATATGGTCTCTACTGACAATTATAAATATATTTTGATATTGTTGTATTGATTTCACTTTTTCTATAATATTATATTTATTACAAATTGAATTTTCTGTGTTTAGTAAATGGAACCACCTTTTTTTCGAATTATACTCTTTCTATATTTAAAAAGCATAAAAGATCGTCAATTGTTAGAACGTAATGTTGAACGTAACGTAATTAATGAACGTTGTATTGTAAAAAAAATGTAACTTAGCAGGTCAAATGTTGTTAGCTCTCTTTTCATTGTACACTATCTCAATCTGTACTACCCAAATTCCAGTAGTAATCAGTAATCATTAAACATTTGGTATTCCTAAAATTCAATATGTATAGGTCAACGATTGCTTCCGGAAAGGATAATTGGGGTAAAGAGATTGTATGTATATATAGATTTTAAATATTATTGTTATATGTCTTCTTCGTCGGGTTTTATAATTCCACTTAATTAAACGAATTCAAAATACAATAATCATGTAGCAAATGCAAACCAACCGTTTCAATTGATAACGAATAAGATTTATAAATAAGAGAAGGGTTAATCGATTTTAATATTGTTGTTAGGGATTTGAAGTTCAATTATACTAAACATTACTTTAAAATACAATTCTAAAAAAGATTGGAAAAAGACATTAGAGTTTAAACTTTTTATAATTATTTAAAAATACTTAGCTTCTGGGCAATAACATTTTACATAAACAAACTAATAATATATGATATTCTTTTCTGACGCAGTAAAATATATGTAAATTAACCATTAATGTAGTAACAGTTTAGTGCCCTATCAACCACTTTCTCAGTTTTTTTTCGGTGGTAATTTATATAGGCCTAAAAAGATTGTTTTCAGGATCAGGTATTTGTAAAATTAGATAAATTAATTCAATGTATACTTTTAACTGCATCACTAAATTTAATCGTTCATGTCCAAATAAAATTATTTTACAAATATTCCAAAAAAGAGGCTAGTAAGTTACCCCCTAAAGTGACTTACCAGCTGGTAAGCAACAAAATACTCCCAAACTTCAACTCCATACAACTCTTCTTCATGTCAGTGTCAACGAAACCGAATATTAGTAAAATAACGCTAATTATGGTAAGGTGGATTATGTCAGGAGAAGAATCCAGTGTGATAGAAAAGTAGCTAGCTGACGTTACCCTAACGAAATATTATTTCACAAAATTTCACTACCGAGTAGTGAAAATAATTTTACTTATTTACAAAACGCCCAATGTGCTGACACTATCAAATTTTCCGAGTTGAACGCTGATTCATTAAATTTTCGCATTAAAATATAAGTTATCGCTTATTAAGAAAAATACTATGAATATCATTCGTTCAGTAATAGCTATCCTCCGTAATGTTTAACCTGTTTTTGAAAATTTTTGTTTATAGAAAAAATGTTGTTTTAAGAACAGAAACTTCTTCAATGTAATCAGTGCCTCTGTCCTATTACACATAAGAGGCATTTAATCTAATGGTAATGAATTATGAGACGCATTGACGAGTGCCACCAGCCATTTTTAATAAATGGTATTCAAAATAAGATACTTCAATCGTAGAGTAAACCAGACATCTCATTGTTTTATAACTGGCCACATCAAATTATATAAATAATTAAACCAACTATCCATTCAAAGAAATTAATATTTCATTTAATTTTTAGTGAATTCAGACCGTATAATGGTTGACAAATCACATTAGAAACTACTAACTATCTACAATACTTTTAACTACTAAGAAATTATATATATTCTAACATCTTAAATGAGAAAACAGCATTATTATATTACAATTAAAATACTGGAATCATCTCGGACGTATTATAATAAAAATGTAACAATTAATGAGGCATACATTTTCTTATTTAGTAAATAAATAGCTCGGTTTTCAAAAGTCATGCATGTTTTTTTTATAGAGTATTAAGCTGTATTTCATATTTAACTGAATATTTAATATCCTGGTTTACCATTAATGGATTTTTTCTAATTATATTTAGCTCTTTTTATCAATTATCCCGACCTTCTCTGCGGCTAATGACTTTTAATAAGGTTAAATAAAGGCCGAATAATCGAATTAAATGATTTTATCTTATGGTCTCTGTTTGTCTTTTATAACATTAATTGTGACTATCGCTTTTGACCCGCAGTTGGTCTTCGTATTAAGACCAATATAAGAATTTGTTTAGATGAAAATTAAACTATGTTTAAATATTATTGGTTACTAGAAAACGTGTTGTTACTAGAAATTTGTTGATATATCAAATTAATATAGCAGTTGATAAATATAATCAGAGAGAAAATCTCTCATACATTCCAATTTATTTAATTTTTTTTAAATTCTGATGTCATTTTTCTTTTAAAATGTATACTATCTAAATTATGTAAACTAACCGACTTTCGAAAATGCCTTGCTTTCCAAGTATTTCAAAGCTTATTAGATTTTGAAAAATGGGATATTACTACTAACATTCTCACAGAAGTATTGTTATACAAA
The DNA here is from genome assembly GCF_030347505.1 of Rhynchophorus ferrugineus. Lineage (NCBI taxonomy): Eukaryota > Metazoa > Arthropoda > Insecta > Coleoptera > Curculionidae > Rhynchophorus > Rhynchophorus ferrugineus. The sequence goes on from NW_027472580.1 coordinate 54,490,616, forward strand.
TTCTATTCTTAAGCAACTATTTCATATATCGGCTATTCTGTTCGCTTGTCGGCTTTCTTAGAGACATTATATTTGCTAGTTTAAGATTAATGTCTTTCTACCTCATAAAACTAATATTTGAGATATATTCGGACATTTAGTGGTCTATTAAGGCATATTAAAAATGGATGTTAGATGACACAAAGAAACGGTTACTATTAAAGACACAATGATACCTGAGTTGTTTCATTTGTTGGCAGTTGTGCAGTTATGCACATGAAAGTCAGTAGACAAAAATAATCGGTTTTAGTTCAGCTCACTTATCAGAAATATGATATGTTATAATTAATTAAAATATAAAAGAATATACAAAATATAATAATATAGGATAATAGGAAAACCTATACTAAACAAAATTCCTGTTGATAAATGAGGTGGTATAACTACTACCTTCACTATCGTTTGTTTCTTCAATCTCTGAATGCTGTTTTTTTATTTCCTGTTATAAATAATAGATTATGATATTACCGAAAAAGAATAGGAAAATATTAAAATGGTGGATTTCTGGCACGTCGCTACGGAACTAAACATCAAACATAAAACAATTTTAAACCTTTACATAATATTGGATACAACAATTTTTTTTATTAGTACAGTAGATATGCTTAGTCCAATCTTAATTTACAATTCATATATTACTTCTGTTTTGTTGTACTTGCATTAATACACAAGCAAGGCGAGTACAGGATTAATACATAAGTATGTATTTCCCAAATTAAAATAGAACCAATCTACTTAAGCAAAAGTTTTAAAAAAACACTTATACACTAAACCAGTTCATTTGGTTTGGTTCATTTCAATCTTCAGATGCCCTGCGCGTTGTCTAGTAGTTGTATCGCTCCCACGTTTCTGTGATTTAGCAACCTTCTTTCATGTTTTCAGCCGAAATCTTTGACTACTCGAGATACATTCGAGATATATTCCAAGGTATTTGGCTGATTCTGATTGAGGAATTGGTCATCCGCCAAGTGATATAATTAGGGTGTTGTCCTTTCTCGGCAATGTAAAATTAACATGAGCAGATTTGGATCAATTAAGCTGTATTTTATAATTTCTTGTCCCTTTGTAGTTCTTGTTGACAACTACTTGTAATTTTTCTACAGCCTTAGACAGAGATACATCTTTCGCCATTATAACTGTGTTGTCGGTAAATGTTCCAAGTACTGTTTACTGGTACTTGGTTTACTTGTACTGTGAAAATCTGGTATTTCTATAAATTGTTTAATACGTTCTATCAGCTGTTTCTCAAATAATTTTGATGTTGCAGGTAGCAGCGAAAGAGGCCTCTAAGATCCAACTTATTCTGCCGGTTGTCAGGTTTTTTAACCGTAATTATTCGAGCAACCTTAAGATATCTCGGAATATGAATATGAGGTATTGTTTTGCTCACAGCATTTCTGCTTCTGTGCCATACTCTTCTAGCTTTTCGCTTTTCTTTTATCAATTCCCTAATTTCAAGGGAGTAATTTACTTCATATTTTGATTTGTATCTTGATGTCGGGGTAGCTTTTGTTGCAGCGAACCGAATTTAGCAAAATAGTGATGGACGTGTTCATCGAAAAAAGATTATAGCAAGACATTAAGTTGCTCATTGAGATCTTGCTTATTTGCAAACATATCACCGAAGAACAAATCACTGGCTTAAATATTACTGGTAGTTGCGAAATTAATAATTTACTGACCTTATAAATAAGATATAGTAATTTGAATTGAAAGTGAAATATTGCTACAAATAATATACTAAATTTGATCAGACTCAACTATTATAACTTCCACTTAATATCACTTTTGAATAATCGCGTTAGTTTGAAACAGAGTAACGAATACACTGAACTACATCCAATATATTCAGATTAGCGTTGGGAACTACCGACTGAAAACAGTCGAAAGAGTCGATAGTCGCAAAACACTCCAAACAGTCGATAGTCAAAAAATTACCGACTGAAAATAATAACTACTAGCTAATTAAATGCACATTTTGACTGTTTTTGTTTTTCAATTCGTGACGTCAGACCAAGATGTACGAATACTTTCCGTTATAAATTGTGAGCGAGGAAAGGACGGAGATAATTGCTTGAGGCAGTTAATTTTATATATGGTTAAATTTTCCAACGGTAGTATAAGCAAGATGGAGATGTATAAATTCTTTCAAGGAAAAAAATAATTACTGAATACTATTATAATAATTATACATAACATGTAATTGATAATGCTTTATTTATTATTGAACGGAAATATTTTTTAACAAAAATCGAGAGAGCAATCGAAATATTATATATTATTGCTATAAAAGCAGTAAAATATTTTAGTATTTTTCAATCCCAATTTTAATAATTTTACGCTATTACATTAACAATTTTGAAAAATATCGTACCAAAATGCTATAACATTAATATACAATATATTGTTATTTACAAGCAAACTACCAAAAAAATTATAAAACTATATATATATTACATCTGTAAGCATAAAGTGGGTACATTTTTGTCAAGGTCGAGGGCTAGGACGACAGAGCCAGAATGTTAAAAACCAGTCGAATGAAACAAGTAGGACCAAAAATAGTAACTAAGAGTACGATTGAAACAGTCCATAGTAAATAGTAACAAAATCAGTCGGACCGAAAATGGAGACAGAAAACAGTCGACTGAAACAGTCTCTGGTAAAAAGTAGAAAAATCAGTTGAACCAAAAATAGCAACTGAAACAGTCGATAGTAAAAAGTAGTCAATTACTAAACAGTCGATAGTCAATTTCGGTTGATAGTTCCCAACACTAATTTAGATATTCCGCAGGGCAATGTTCTTGGGCCATTGTTGACCGACGTATCATCCTCAAACACCACCACTGTGGCAACATATGCTGACGATATAGCGATTTTATCATCTCATGAAGATCTAATATCATACACAAGAAATCTCCAACTTCATCTCTACAAAATCTATTTACATTTGAAAATATGGCGTATCAGGTCGAATGAAGTAAAATCTATATTAAGGTGTTGTCTCTGGAATATTAATAACCATAAACTTCACAAGCAGAAAATGTTAAATATCTTTGAACGACGCTTAATTTAGAAGAAATTTATACTAATGAGGCGTAAGCTTGGGTTTAAACTGAACTAAATGTATTGGCTTATAGGGCGTAAATACAAATTATCTTTGGATAATAAGCTATTGCTGTATAAGTTAATTATTAGGCCTATATGGACGTAGGGTATCGAACTGTGGAGTACTACTAGCTAGTTGGATGTCAGCATTAAAATTAAATTAAGCAGTATGCAAATTCTGTATAAAGATATCACTTATTGAAACGATCGTCTAAATGTTATTTGATGACATAAATCGTATCAAATACTTATTGGCTATTAGGCAGATTGTGGAATGTTAAGAGAATAATAATATAAACGAATAATCACAGGTAAACAAATGAACACCAATTCCACATATTTAATATAAAAGAAAACATATTTTTCTTGACTCTGAAATCAACTGAAATTCTGAAAGAATCAATAGTATTCTTATTCAAATTGCATTCATAAATGACTATTTAATATCTCTGACCTTTTATTCGCTTGTCGGCTTCCTCAGCAACTATATATTTGCTACTTAAAGATGAATGCTTTTACACCCCATAAAACTAATATTTGAGACACATTCGGGCATTTAGGAGTCTATTAAAATGGTTTAAAAATAAATGTTATCTGACATAAAAGGACTACAACTACCAAAGAAAATTTCTTGTTCGGTTTGACTTTAAAATTTTGTTCCATTTTATTTTGCATTAATTTCAATTATCACAAAGAAACGAGTATGTAGACAATAAACGGTTCTGAAATCTCCAAAAGGATTTTAAATATGTTGTATTATTCCATATGGAACTGTAACAAAAGTGTTTTTATTAGTATTGTATTCGTAGCTTATAAAATTATGAAATATTCCTACGTGAATCGTTTAATTTTAGTTAAAAAAAAATTTATATATATATATATATATATATATATATATATATATATATTTACATATTTCTAAAATTCTTAAGTTATGAAAAAAATTATATTTAAAGGAATAAGGGCAAAAAATAATAATAATATACAATGTATTTCATATTACCTAAACTTGAAATAACCTAGATAATTTTAGATTCACGGATAGCAATAATAGATAATGTAGGATATTTTATTAGGTGTTCATTTATTAGGAAATGCTTATTACTATAACAACCTAATAGCCTAACCTAAACACAACAATCCAACCAAACCTAATCATTATATTAAACTAGCTTGAATCTATTCTATACGAAACACTTGTTTTTAATTTAGTATTATTAAGTTATTCAATGTATACAGAGACTAATCAGAAAAAATTTAATTTGAATTTTCGACATTCATTCAAATTTCTTAATTTGAAGAAATCTGTTACCGAAGCCCACTAAATAATTTTAAAAACTTATGGTGGTGCTGATCCCTCATATCCCAATTTATTCTATAATTTAGCTTCAAGGATTTAAAAGTTGTGATCTAGGACTAAAATTATATCAAATGTATTGGCTCATTGGGCGCAAATCCAAGTTATCAATAAATAACAAGATATTGCTGTATGAGTCTATACTCAAGCCCATTTGGACATATGGAATTCAACTATGGGGTACCGCTAGCAAATCTAATATATCCATCATTCAACGGTTCCAAAATAAGGTGTTGCGTGCCATTGTTGATGCTCCGTACTATATTTCAAATAAAGTGATACAACGCGATATTCCTCTAGAACCTATAACGAGTGTAATCCAACGTGTTTGTGTGAAGTACTTCGAAAGAGTGTCAGTGCATCCCAATGTACTCGCTAATCAGCTAAATATGCGACGTGATAGTGAAGTGCGTAGATTAAAACGTTTAACACCACCTGATCTGATTACTGGACATATGTAGAGTTTAGAATAAGCATTAGAATAAGACTAATTAATTAAGATAATATTTTATACAGAAGATTGCTTAATGAAGTGATTTTCTACATGCCATGTATATATAATATAAACAGAAGAAATACTTATTGCCAATAGGGCAGATTGTGGACTCACGAAGAGTAATAATAAAAAAAAAAAAAGTTGTGATTTGGATACCAATGAAAAAGAAAGGCCTGGTGTATCGAACTAATTCAAAGTCAATGAATTGCCAGTCTTACTAGATGAAAACCGGGCAAAAAATCTCAAAGACCTTTTACAGGCCAAGGAAAAGGTTCAATGGGAGGAAAAGGTGTTACCAAACGAATTGACTTGAAATGTCATTTCGAGCTGTTTTGAATATCATGATTTCTTTGATTGCGAGATAAACAAGATAGCTAAAAAGAGTTCTCAGCGATGTATTTTGAAAGGTTGCGATAATCCAAAAGAAAATCGGCAAATAATCATGGGCTAGTCCAAAACTTCTAGACCATCCTTCTCGACAACGAAGTGGAAAATTCATATCCATAAGGCCTTACTATGATTATGGTAGGATCAGCAAGTTTCTAAAATTGACTGCTAATATTCACCGATATCAATGGAATAAAATGCAAGCAAACACCACCAATAACGAGCGCAACAGACACAAAATCCTCTTCCTTCATGACAATGTTTGATCAGGTTGCAAGAGTTATGAGGAATATACTATTGTAGCCGGAATGAGAATTTGAGCCAGAGCTATTTTGCAGATTTTTAAAATATTTTGATTAATAGATATTATTCATAGATATAAATATATTAATAGATCTAAATTAGTTGTTAAAATTAAACAAATATATGCCATTAGGCACCGAAATTGGTATAAAGTCGGAGATATTGATTTACTGAAATATAAATTGCATTTGAAATATAGGATTGCATTAAGTCATCAAATCACATAGTAATCGTATGCAACCAAAACTAAGTAGTTCGATTAATTATCATTGCTTATCATTGCGTATCCCACGAAGAACTTCGAAACGATGACCTCGAAATTAAATTAATCCCTGTAGTTAACCTAGATTTCGTTCTAAAACAAGAAAGAAGGTTTCCAACCCGCAGAAACTTGGAAGTAAGATAACTAATTTAAATAAATTTACGGTTTATTCGTTACAAGAAAGTTACAGGATATAGGTCAACGGTGTTTTTTAATTCCTGAACATAATAACCTAAAGAAAATTATATGCATGTTACAATATATGAAAATAAGTCGGTTTAGTTGGCGCAGTGGTAAAAGCGGCTTGGCGGTCCACCTACTATTGCGATAGTTGCGGGTTCGAATCCTGCTGTGGCATTGTCAATAATTTATGTTTGTGATTGTTTAAAATTTATGATTGTCCTAGGTAAGAGTATAAAATCCGACAAGGAAAATGGTCACTGTCACCACAATAACCAGGCTGTCGGTAAATAGTGTAACTTGCCAGTCGATAATCTTATTGTCGAGGACCGTGGTTGGGAGCCCATGTTAAACTGTAGGTCCAGTCCAGATAAACCCTCATTGGTAAAAAGTTCAAAATATAAAAAAAAATAAAAATTATATGTTTTCTTTTGATTTTTACGCAGTTAATAAAACAGGGAGACAGGGTCTACCCATTCTTATTTGTTCTTACATAAGGGAAAGTGGATTAAAAACTGATAAAACTCAACTTACGCAATAAAAGAAACCAGAACAACCGGCTCCTAAAAAGTGCAATTTTCCTACATAATTAAAGAATACCATCATGAAATATCACTATGTATTACATTATCATGAAAAATTACATTAAAACGAATTAATATGAATTAATGGCACAGTTCATGGTTCAAGGTTTTATACTTAAATATTATAATCAAACTCTATACAATATCGATTTTAAAGTTGTCGATACGCCAGTAAGTTCTAATTTCTCACTGTATCAAAATCACTATATTTAAAATAAAAATAATATTAATTGTATTTCAAAACTCACTTTACATATTATTATGGATAAAGTATTTATAATATTTATATAATTTATATTTCTTTCAATGATCCTCATTGAAATTGTTACATCAAACGACTGATAAAAATCTGAATAATGGTATTTTGGAGAAAGTATTTTCTGTTATTTAAGGGACCATTCAACTTTTTGAAGTTATAGAATAGCCGAAAATATCAATTCATATTACAACATTTCTACGGTTTCATTCACTGAACTACTAGTTCATAAAGGTGAACATGAGAGACATAATTTAACAGGAGAGATTAATGTTTTTACACCCCATAAAGCCATAATTTGGGACATATTCGGACATTTAGAAGTCTATTAAGGCTGTTTAAAGACCGATCATGGAGCACGTAGAAAAGAACCCCTACTAAAGAACGCAGTGGTGCGTGATTTAATTCTTTTGGTCGTTTTCAATTTGTACGAGATTCGGGAAACCATTGTGTAAAGCGACTGTTTTGGCATTAAGGGTATAAGTCGACGTGCTTTTACCATTAAGATATTTCGACGAGATTTAACTTGACTTGTTGGGTTTTCGTATTCAGCTTAACCCAGATTATGCTCGGGCCATTGATAGTTTTGTTATTTTTACAGGAATTTTCATTAAAAATATCCGAGTGGCTTCTATTTGTCCGTTTCTTATTTTGCTAATAAAAGAATGTAGACCTAAGTGGATTGTGTCACATGAGAAAATTCGTTTGTGGAATAACAGAAATTATTTTATATTTTTGTTCTTTATCTTGTAAGTAATATAGAACAGAATAGTATACATTCAATTTATTTAACACATAAAAAATGACAAAATAAATGTATCACAAAACAGTAATAAATCATTAGGTACATTTTCTATATTTATATCTTAATAGAGTTATGTCTTAATTTTCAAAATTATTTATTATTTTCATTTGGTAATTTTCACTAGCATATATTACATGGAAATGTTATGATTCTGTCCATATACGCATTCGACTATATTTATTTTTTGTCAGTAAATTATTAGAGGATCAGCGGTCATCTGACAAGCTCCACAAAATATTAAAAGCAATTAAAAACATATCAAGAGTCAAAACTAAAAAAAGTCTAAATAATAATGTGGATAATGTTAAATTATATATTTAGAAGAAAAATCGATGACCGGTACGTTTTCCCATAGTTCAGGCAATTTTCGTATTCCATCTCGATCGCAGTTTTTGATACCTTCATAAGAAGTGAAGCGATGCTTAGGTAGGTCACACTTATATCGGAATAAGAAGTAAATAGAAGGAGCAATTAATGTCCCCTTTTAATATGTAGAATTGGTCTTCGACAGTTTCGCGAACATATCAAGCGTTGTCATGCTGAAGATTAACATTATTTTATCTGCACTCGTATTCTGGCCGTTTTGTGTACATTGCTTTGCTTACACGCAACAATTATTGTGGATAGCAATTCTCATTGATGGTTGCATAAAGTTCTAGCAGCTCACAGTATACCACAAAGTATTCACATACTGAAATCGATGTATCATAATTCCCATAAGCATCCCACAGCATTACATGACTTTCAGCCGTCTTTTTCTACAAATTAATGCAAAAATGTTGAACTTCCGGTAGATACGATTTACTCGCTACAAATTCAGATTCTTTCAACGCACTGAAACATTTTTCTACAATATACACTTCGACGAAATTACAGCTGAAAAGTGAAGCCAGATAGTGAGGCTTCAACGTGGCGTTGGTTACAAATCTACCCGATACGATTTAACACATAGTAACAGAATCTGGTGTAAACTGTTCAAAATTAATTTAAGCCAAATAATATGAGCTGAAAATTGTATTTGTTAGGTATAAAAATATAGAAAGCACATTAAATATTTAAAGTTAAAACAATTTGCAAACTGTAAATAAGTTTCCGTACAAAAAATTAGATGGAATATTAAATGTTATTTTATGTTGTAAGAAGAGGGAAATGATTTAGAATTATCAAATAACTATTTCCTAATTAACAAAGAACTATTAGATAGACATTATTTTTGTCCACTTATATAAATTAGTCGATCATTGTCACTAATTTCACTTTCACATTAGAAATGTGTCGATTTCTGCATTTTTTTCTAAGATAATTTGCTAACAATAATTTTACTAGACCAACAATGTTTTCTTATATTTTACATTGATATTCATATAAAAATTAGTTCCCAGACTTGATTGCCTACGTTCAAATCACTAATTCCAAAACTCTTAAGTTGGTTATCACACGTTGCTATGATCCTTACATAATGCTGGCTTAATCAAAAATATATATAATAAAAATAAGTAATATAAGTAATATAAATTTAAATTCTCAATCATAACAGGATAAGCATTAATATATAGCATAATGGCAAAATAATAGTGAAATAAACCAAACGTTTAGCTAAAGATATTACGGACTTACAGAATGAAGATTAAAGAGTTCGTATAGCTGAAATAGAGATATATTGAAAATGACCGATGAAATGAACCGATCTTGACTGCTCGTGTAAACTGTAGTAATAACAATAACATAAAAATCTTATTGGGTCCATTAAATATCTTAAATGAGTTTTATTATCTATTAAAAATTAAAATTATTTTCTTAATAAAAGTAATCACGAGAATCTTGACAAGATAACATTATTTAATTGCAATAAAATAAATTCAAGAAGTAATAAACGCAATTATCTAGACTATTTTTATTCAAATATTATCGTGTATGTACTATTAAAATATTACCGTGTATTTTTATTACTAAATATAACACAATGTGAATTTAATAGCATATTGCCTATTTTATAATATTTGTTTGACTCCTGGTTAATTGAATATAAATTTGGGATAATACCGAAGCAATAAAATATTAACAAAAGCTATTTTAATATGATATTTAATTTCTAATTATATTTTACACTTCTCTTTGCATTGCAGGTTTAGCTAAAGATGTTACAGACTTACAGAATGAAGATTAAACAGTTCGTATAGCTGAAATAGATATATATTGAAAATGACCGATGAAATGAACCGATCTTGACTGTTCGTGTAAACTATAGTAATAACAATAACATAAAAATCTTATTGGGTCCACTAAATATCTTAAATGAGTTTTATTATCTACTAAAAAATAAAATTATTTTCTTTTAAATCAAAGAGTAAGTAAAAGAATCTTGACAAGATAACATTATTTAATTGCAATAAAATAAATTCAAAAGTAATAAACGCAATTATCTAGACTATTTTTGTTAAAATATACCGTGTATTTTTATTACTAAATATAACAGAATGTGTATTTAATAGTATTTTCCTATTTTAATAATATTTACTTTGAATAAAGAGCTACTATATACTCCTGGTTAATTGAATATAAATTCTGAATAATACCGAAGCAATAAAATATTAACAAAAGCTATTTTAATATAATATTTAATTTCTAATTATATTTTACACTTCTCTTTGCATTCTTAGCAGAATATATTTTACAGCCTCAAACGAAATTTAATTTTATTCGTCCTAAGCCGTTCAAAATATCGTTACAAAATTAGGACATGGAAATCAATCTCGAGTATAGTGTTATTATGTCTTTGTCTAGGACTACGACTTCACTTACTTATATCTCCATATCGTTTTACTACACAGGAGGCCGTTGATTAATGTTTCTGACCCTTTATGCAATATTTTCTTCAATGTAATCCTCTGACAAGAATAACACTTTGCAAAGCGGTTAAATCATTTGGGAATACGTTCATTAGTTATGTTTATAGTAAAATGAAACAATATAGTACATATTTAAAATGCAAAAGACACTACTAAATTTCGCTAGACATACCAAAGAAGTTTTTAATGTGTGCGAGAAGCTAGGGGGCTATACCTGATGAATACACTAAATAATGTCAAATTTGCTTCTCAATTCATCGATTTCAGTAATGGTTTTTAAGCTGATGCTAGTACATTAAGTTAACGGAATATGAGGTTCTTTTCAATCAGCTCTTTTTTCATGAATTTCTGCATATAGTTTGTCTAAGAGATTGAAATAATAATGTTTGTATATCATTATTTAGTGTTTCATTACTTCGGAGGTAATATACTACCGAAATTTCTTTTATATATCACAATACTGATGATAACACTTGAACTTGAACATGAAATCGTTTGAAAAATAAATACTAGAATTTAGACCACTGTTTAGATTGTTTTGATTCATGATCATTGTTTTTTTTTGTTAAACTTTGTTGTTCCGAACTGCAATGTGCCGTTTTGCAAAACCAAATCCATTTGATAATTTTTAGATAACAGGAGATAGATCTAATTATTTACTACCATGCTGTAGCAAATTATGCAACATTATAGTACGGTAACAGATTCGAAATGGATCGAATCGAACACTTGCAGTTTGCATACCATAATTGCATACCATATAATATCCTGATACAGTCTGATAAGTAACGATAGATTAGTGGCTTGATTAAAGGATTAATCTACACAGGAGGCAGGTAACAGTATTCTCAAAACGCTGTAACTCTTCCCATTAACCTGCTGTAACCAAGAGAACATTTCCGATGAAAGATTGTATTTTGCGGATAAATTTTCGGCTTCCAAAATTTGAACAAATTGTTTGTTATATTTAGCAGCTCTTGGAATTTAAAAAACACGCATTTGTATTATCGGTAATTCTACATTGCATTTTATTGCATTTAAAACGAATTATACAGTTTCAACTTTACGAATATCCGCCTTGTAGATTTTAAATAGGGCGAGTAGAATACACTGTGTATAACAATAATCTACCTTGACTTTTGGCTTGAATAATCGGTTTTACAAGTATGAATATACCGAGTTTATGGGACTTACAGTGCAAATATCAAACTTTAATACGTTGAAAATTAAACCACAGAAGCATTTTTTAACAAAGCCCTTAGCGAGGTCTAAGAAGTTATGAAAAGTGTAATTTACTTTGTCTAATAACCTCTCAGCATAATTAATTGACGCGTGATTGACTGTTGAAGCATACAGCTTAGGAGTGTGGAGAATTACTTCCTCAACAATTTTTTATAATAAGCTCAGAAGGACAGAGGTTTGAGGGTGCTAATATTCTAACATTTCGGGAATAACAACAATATAGGCATTATTCCAGATAAATGCAATTTTTTGTAACCTGTAGATGGAGCTTGTGATATTCGTTAGCTCAATAAACGGTTTCTGACGAAATTGTTTAAGTATTTGGATGGTTATATCGTCGAAATCGGGTTTTATTTCATAGTGGTACACTTCCTCATATTGGTAAGTCTCCCTCATAATAATGAAACAACGCACAAAGCCTATGTAATCAGTTTTATATAGAACTTGAATGTTTTAGATAGTGTTGGGAACTACCAACTGAAAACGACTATCGGCCGTATAGTAATTGACTGCCTTTTAGTATCATCCGTATCATTCAACTACTTTTGATAGACTTGTTTCTATTATTTCAACGAGGCATTAAAATAGAATAATATTTTTATTTCAACTAAATATTAGTGTAACGAACTTATCGCATACCTGGAGTTAAATAATAGCAATATATCTGTATATGTGAAAATAGTTTTGTCTTAAACTTGAAATATTAAATTTAACTTTCCAAACAACTACTAAACAACGGCATAAAACGTGTGTCTACTATTTATAATATAATAAAAATAATAATAATAAATAAATTAATAATAATATGTTTAAAATACTACAACATTTAGCTACCCTTATATATCTTTAGATATTAAAGCCATATTTTATATTAGATTTTATCAACCATAGAGTTACTACCGATATAATAAAATACCAATACTCTCGGGAAAAATAGAAACAGAACTGAATATATCTCTACCTTCAAGCATTTGCTGAAGATATTTTCAATATGTAAAATGCATGTTTGTCCATTGTTTGAAGTATATTTCTTTCCGTGCAACTATTTCTGTCCGTATTCGGTTTGACGTCCTCAATCTAGGAAATTCAATTCAGTTCCGCAAAAAATCCACCGCAAACGTCGTCCTTTGTAATTCGCTTCATTCTCTAATTTTACGCAACTTACGTCATTTTAAAGGAATGCGACTCCTTTGAGGCGTGCTGCTTTTGAGGTTTGATGGAATGGATGGTTTGACATAGATCAAATGATTATACGGAATATTTTACTTTAGTTTTTTAAAGTGCATTTAAAATATTATTATTGGTTATAAAATATGGTTTATTCGTCATATTCATCTATATATATATATATATATATATATATATATATATATATATATATATATATATATATATATATATATATATATATATATATATATATATATATATATATTATAATACAGTATATTACATTATCAATAATGTTACGACAAACTAAAATAATTATTTATAAAATTGGTTTTAGTGATAACCGATGCTATTATAAGAAAAAATGTTAGATATATTTAAAATAATTTTGATTATTATTATACATACTATTACTTTCTAAATACTTTTATAATTTATTTTTATAAATTTTTATAACTAATTTTTCATCTGTGCGGTTATGATAAGTAACAAACTTTTATCGTTTTCGATCCCTTTACTTCTCTATTCTCATATTTTCAAATAGTTTAAAAAGATGTACCCAGTTTTTTTCTTCCTTAAAGTATGACTTTTAACTCTATCGAAATAAATAAATATGTATATATATATATATATATATATATATATATAATTAAAAATAAAACGCAGTAGAGTTGGGAATAATCGTTGTACTTCAATTAACTTACTTCCATTATATTAACACATGTTAAACCCACAGGAAGTATAAAGACGAAAAAATATAGGCAAATATGGCACATAAACATGATTATATATTAGGCTCTTGCATATACTGTGATGATTTTTTTCTCGTTTGAGAAACAGTTAAACGTCTGGAACGTAGTTCGATTGTTCGATTCTTCTCCGAACAGGTGATAATGAGATGGCGCTATAAACGCGCTGGATTCAGCAAAATCATGCATTTGAGCTGGAAAAGTGTATACTTTTTTGCTTCAATACATCGATCCATTTGTTCAATTGACGTCGGTAGATATGTACAGCAACAGTTTCATTCGGATTTAGCAGCTCGTCGTATATAACACTTTTATGATCTCATTATATGCACAGCAAGATATGCAATGATTATTTCATTTTGATGTCGATTCAGTTCTGGACTAACTCATTACTTCTTGTACTTGAAACTTTTGCAGTTTATATATATTTAATCGCCAGTCGCAAAACACTAAAAAAATATGGTCTGAATATTACAGTAATACTAAAATGGGACATAACAGTTAGATTGGATGATTTACCACTTATTTATATTGACACTTCGCCTTCATATCAGCGAAATATCATAACTGAAATATGTTCATTACAGTGAATATATTTCAAATATATAACTCGAAATCGAACAACTCGACATAAACAAAAAGTAATCTAGTTACTAATGTTTATCAAAATGAATGGTTAGTAAAAACAACTTGTTTACATTACTTTAACTCTGTTCATATTTACCGTTTTCAAATTGTTTTACGACAAAATTTAAACCAAGTCCTCTATTTATCAAGATACATGTAAAAATATGAAATTTAAAAATTATCCACAAAAGTGTTGAGAAAATATAAAGAAAAATACTATTAGAACCTTGCCTAAACACACCTATTATTTCTTTTAATTTGTGATAAATGATTTTTTCCCATAAATTTTGATTTATTACTTAAATAATATAGCTTACATTAGCTAAATTCTAACTAAAACAAAAAAACTATTTGATTAATACCAAATAATTTATAAATTAACCGTCTATATCGCTTCTGGCCCTATAAAAAGCCCTTTTTCATTCCCTTCCTTATAATTTTCTTTCTGCTTCGACACACCCCCACTATTACCGACCGCCACTTTTTGGAAGAAACTTTTTGATTTATACGTTTCGTCCTGACCAACGAACGATACGTCGACAGTGATACGGGTTGAATAATTAGTGTTTCGAAACTGTTTATTATATATGACATTGATATACAATAAAAACAAAAGTTTTAAATATTCGATATTGATATTGCGGTTATAAATAATGTTCATTGTTGGAAAACGGACGTCGAGGTTCTTATAGTTTTTTTTTACTTCAGAAAAATACTAATACAAAAATAATATTGTCACTTCCAAATAACTATCTACACATCTAAACAATAGCACTCAAAAGTATATTTAATATAAAAGTTCCACCAATATAATAGATTTAATAAACACATATGACATACTTTAAGATTATTAGAATGTAGTTAACGGAACGTAAACCAGTTATAAAATCTGAAGGGTTAAAACAACAAAAACTTTTATTTCACAAAAATAAGTGGCGACATGTTGAACGCTGATGCAAATCTATACTGAAGGTTTAAATCAGCATTGGGAACTATCGACTGAAAACAGTCGAAACAGTCGATGGTAAAAACTAGAAAATAGTTACTAATAATTAATATAAATAATTACTATTTCCAAATGCACGTTTCAACTGTCTTTATCCATTCGTGATGTCAGACGAAGATGTAGCAATTTTTGCTGTATAACTTGTGAGAGAAGAAGGGACGGAGATGTGTATATATATATTTGATCGTAATATGTTAATTGCTCTTTTTAAACAACATACTATAATAAATATTGATTATACAACAGTTAAACGAAATCTAGAATAGAATAATCGCTAATCATCAAAGAATAATCATCAAAAAAAACTAATGCATGACATAATAAAACATGATCGCATAA
Source organism: Rhynchophorus ferrugineus (assembly GCF_030347505.1). Lineage (NCBI taxonomy): Eukaryota > Metazoa > Arthropoda > Insecta > Coleoptera > Curculionidae > Rhynchophorus > Rhynchophorus ferrugineus. The sequence goes on from NW_027472580.1 coordinate 54,506,372, forward strand.
TAAACACTAAAGCTTTTTTAAATAAAATAAATGCTTTATTTATTTTTGAACGAAAATGCTTTTTAATCACTATACAAAAATATAATATAAAAAGCCAATTGAAAAGTCCCCGGCCTACCATAATAAAATACATTGTTCAGACAAATTTTTTTTTTTATTCAACATAATTCCCTTCAAGTGTGATACACTAATTATAACGACCCTCCAACTTTTCGATACCATTTTTGTAGTACGATGTGTCCTTTGCTTCAAAATAGGCCTCAGTTTCGGCGATCACCTCTTCATTAGACGAAAATTTCTTCCCATCGAGCATCTATTGAAATCTGAGAACAGAAAATAGTCACTGGGGGCCGGATATGAAGAATACTGTGAATAAGGAAGCAATTCGAAGCCAAATTCATGAGTTTTTGCCGTCGTTTTCGAAGACTTGTGGCATTGTGCATTGTCTTGATGAAGCAGCACTTTCTTTTTCTTCAAGTGCGACCGTTTTTCGGCGATTTTGTCCTTCAAACGGTCCTATGCTATATAATAGTCGTTGTTGATGGTCATTCCTTTTTCAAGATAGTTAATAAAAATTATTCCATGCGCATTCCAAAATACAGACGCCATAACCTTGCCAGCCGACTGTTGCATCTTCAAACACTGCTCCGAATCATCAACTCGTCGTTGTTTTTGGTCAAAAGTGAGCTGGCGCGGCACCCACTTTGCACAGAACTTTCTCATACCCAAATATTCGTGAATGATATAATGTACACGTTCAGTTGATATTTTTAGAGTGTCTGCTACTTCATTCAATTTCAATTTATGGTTATTTTTAAGTGTTTTCTTCGGTAACAACCTCTTTTGGGCATGCATTGCGTTCACAGTCTTCGGTGCTCATTTCACCACGTCTAAACTTAGCATACCAAATTTGATGGTTGATTTTCCTGGGCAGTGTCCGGAAACTTGGCATCAAGCCAAGTTCTTGCTTCAACTGTATTTTTTCCCTTCAAGAAACAATATATTATCAACACGCAAAATTCCTTTTTATCCATTTTTTTAAAAGAAACAAGAAAAGTTGCTTCACTCAAAATGCTCTGTTTCACAAAGTAATGATCCAACACCTGTCAAATTTATACATGCATCTTATAAGAGTTAAGGCTAAACATAAAACATATGGATTTAACTATAGTAGCGCCATCTATGTGTCAGGACGGAAACTTTTCATTTGAACTGTTACATGTTCAGCTTTTCTCCCGTCATGAGATTTCTTTGATTATTAATAATTTGCCCAGATTTTGAAAAAACTTATTCCGAAGGGACAGATATTGCTTTTATAGCAGAATATTTTAACATAACTGATATGAATCAAGTAATACCATTTTATGAGCATGCCAAACCTCTAATAGGTTTTCTAAAGGCCAAATAAGTCGCAATTACATATACTGCTTAATTTGTAGTTTGTAGCACCTGGCGTAATTATTTCTTTCATTCTAGCTAGTTTCTTATCCAAATATCTTGAGATGAAATACATTCTTCATCAGTATTTGTGTCGAAATTAAATTTTTAGTTGTAGTACTGTATTTGTATTTTTTGAAGTTAGAATGGAATATATCTATTTTGTGATAATCTCTTGTAACCTTATTAGCATTATTTGTAATATCAAATACCAATTCTTCAAATAGAGGATTGCAGATAGCAGAAGTTGAGAATTCTCTTTCAAAATATTCTCAAATCATATAACGCTTAGCTGAATGCATCATTCTACTGAAAATTTATAAAATAATAAAAATAGATTGTAAAAAAGCTTTATCTGCCTTACCTGCTGATAAAATAAATCTTAACTAAAAAGTGTCGCGACCATCATTATTTTCTTTTTTTTTACATATTTTAAAGTCTCATTTTATCAACTATGGATTTGGACTTAGTATTTAACGTGAGCTCCGAACCATGGTCCTCGGCATTAAGCCTACCGACTGGCGGGTGACCAACTTAGAAATCATCCCAGAAGACATCCGGTCTTACCCAGTCTGGTTACTGGCGGGACTGGGATCATTTTCCTTGTCGGATTTTGCACTCTTGCTTAAGAACAATCACAAATGTTAAACAATCACAAACATCAATTTAATTAACCATGCCCCAGCAGGATTCGAACCTACGGCTATCACAACAGTAGGAGGGCCGTCCTATTGCCTTTACTACTGCGCCACGAAGCCGGCTCATTATTTTCTTGTATTTTTTAATAGCTAAGAAAATAAATTGTTGAATATTAAAGTTTTCCTATCAGAAAATTTATTTATTAATAATATTTAGTATAAATATTGAATGTAGTTTATTACCTCTTTACGGTTAATGTTCTTTACGAAATTTAACTGCTACTTAAAAACTTCTTCAAATCATTTCGAATCAATTCAATTTCTGGGAAATATTACATATTATTGCCTATTATCATTCATAGCTTTAATTTTTTACCCCATTATATTAACAATCTTGAAAAATATCGCTCTAAAATGCTGCCATATTAATATACAATATATTGTTATTTACAAACAGACTACCAAAAAATCGTAAAACTAAGGAAATATATACAAAATATATTAGATACCAAACTATATAAACCTAAATGCGGCATATTTTTGTTAAGTTCACGACTAGGACGACAGAATGAATCAGTCGAATGAAACCAGTAGATCCGAAAATAGTATCTAGAAGTACAAGACTGAAACAGTCGATATTAAATAGTAATAACATCAGTCAGACAGAAAATATCGACTAAAATAGTCACTAGTAAAAAGAAGTAAAATAAGTCGAACCAAAAATAGCGACTGAAATAGTCGATAGTAAAAAATAGTCAACTAGTAAAGAGTCTATAGTTAGTTTCAGGTGATAGTTCCCAAAGCTAATTTAAATAAACTTAATTTAAACCAAGCTTTGGCCTTTGTCGTTGTTGTAAACCTATAATTGATATTGACAAAAAAGACAATTTTAATTTTAATATGTTGCCCTATTACAACATACATTATACAATTATACATATTACGTACATACATACATTATCCGGATAGCGTGAATATAGCAAAAAACTGATAATTCTAGTAGTTGAAATCTAAGAAACGTCTCCCTATCAAATAAAATTTCGCCGTATATTAAAACAAGCTTTTTTATGAGTATAAGTTAATGGTATAGGTGTAATATTTTTAGTTATATGAGTTTTATAACACCCAGAGATTAGTTTAAATATCAAAAATATCGGAAAAATCCTATGCTATAAGCGTGTCATATTATAAACGGATTTAAATTTAATTTTAAAATAAAATATAAATTAAAGAATGAACTAATGACCCTGTATTTCCTATATTATTATAATTAAAGAAATAATTGAAGCTAATGCTCGACGAATTAATGGAGGCCTGATCGGTACTATTAGGTATCTATTTAATGCTTGTTAGTAATTTTGTCAAAGATATTTATTATTTAAAAGGATAAAAACAAATAACTTGTAAACAACTGTTGAACAACCTAACTGTTAAATTCAATGGTTTAGACATATGCCTATATATAGTGGCAGTTTCCTATTTACTATCATTTATTTATTTAATATATACAGACGCTAACCATGGAATTTTGAAATTTTATCAAAATTAAGATTCATTACTTGCCTACTGAATTAAGGCTTCTGAAGATGCTACTCCGTTATTTGAAAGTGGTGATTTTGTTGCCAATTAGAACTAATAAGAAAGATCCAACAGTAAAGAAAATGGCTACTAAACGAATTGCCTAAAAATACTATTCATTCAGATACTAGATCATTAGTGATAAAAATTAAATTGAAAAGAAATAATGAAGTAATACTGAAAAAATACATCGCTGAGGACAGGATTCGAACCTGCGCGGGCAAAGCCCAATGGATTTCAAGTCCATCTCCTTAACCACTCGGACACCTCAGCTACAGTTTCATTGGTTTCAATATTTTTATGAATTATTTAATTTCTTGCTATTTAAGACCATTATCACTGATTCCAACAAATAAAATAATAAATAAATTCTACTACATATGCCTTAACTAAATAATATAAAATTACTTATTATTAATGTAATTAGAACACCTTGGATTCACACTTTCTTAAAAAGCTCTTAAAGCAAACACTATGCTGTTATCAATATGTTACCTACATAACGTGCTGACGAGGAGCATCAAATTGGTACAGTAAATAATTTGTTAATATTCCATATTTTTACTGAACATAATAAAATATCAACATATTAACATCTAGATAACATTTAAAAAATATATCATTGATATATATTGGTAACAACAGTAGCAATGAAATTAGTTGATAAGATTTTCCTTCATTTGGAAGTATAGAATTATTAATAGGTCTATAAATAATGACAATGATATTCTAGGTTTCAGAATCATAATAACCTCAGCCATTTTTCAAACTTTGGGACATATTTTAATTGAAAAGCTGTATTAATTAAGTTGAGTTTTATAACAGCTTTTGTAAGTATACCTAATATGTTACCAAATCTATTGAATGTGAGTGATATAAAAACGAAAATAAAGCTAAGAAAAACACTTAATCCTCCATATTAATAATAAAGATATAGACTAAGATATAAGATATATAGATAAAGATATAAAGATTAGAGTATGTTTAAAGTTATTTTGTAAATACGTCATTTAAATGTGTGACATCAGAACGTCACAATGTTGCCGCATCAACTCTGAGTTTAATTCAGTATTAACAGGCTTTAATATACAAGAAAATTCTAATGGAAATAAAATAATTGAACAAAAATGTTATTAAATATAATTCATTTTAACATTAGAGTACACCTAAAAACTACACTTATCACTATTGCTTTCAAGAATTTTGCGTACGTCTGACAACCGGACGACTTTGACAAGCTCATTTGTTTACGTGTTCGAACTAATCATGCCGCATTGTGTCTCTATTTAACTAGAATAAAATGAAAAGGAAAATATTGTCTGATTCTAAAACGAATTTACAAATTGCGGCAAGCAATACATTAAGAATCTTGATGACGTATTTACAAAAAACTTTGAATGGACTATAATTCTATATTTATAGTATCAAATTTACATATTTGCACAAAAGCCCTAAAAAAATAGACGCTACGGAGAGGATTCGAACCTGTGCGGGCATGGATTCGGGGCAATCCCAATGGATTTCAACTCCATCTCCTTAACCACTCGAACACCTCAACTTTCATATACAAATATTTATTCATATTAAATCTTTTTTATTCATTATTATAGTAATAGTACTAAAACATATGAGTTCTTGTTGGTTTGCAATTAATTTGATGCTAAAACTGAGCCACAATGTTAAAGGAGATTGTTATCACTGAAATAATAAACTTTATTTATTTATTATTTAAAGTAACTTTATTGTGATATTATATATTGATATTGTTAACCATAAATACGAAGACTATTTGTTTATACATATTCTTGTTATATCATAATTAATACTACTATATTATTCGATTAATAATCAAAACCGTCAGAGGAACAGTCCCTTTTTATTGAATATTATTTGATTAACACAAAGCTCTTAACCAGTTAATTATAACTGATTTAATTTCAATGGAATTTTCTTACATCAAAGAACGCGTCTATAAACTTGAATATGTAACTTATGCACATATTATGTACGGTCTATAGAACATCTGCAAAAGATCAACGGGCTTTTGTATCAAATTATATACTTACGAGGGTTATCAGAAACATAATATCATAAATAAAGAAGCAAGATATAATACAAAATATAAGAATATGAAAAGAATATATTCGAAATGTCTATATCTTATATTTGAAACTTTTTCAATACAAATTATATTTATAGTAACTCAATACTTTTTGCTATTGATTTATTATTGTCTAATTCTATTGATATGAGTGCGTTACTAATTATGATGGTCAGTCAGTCAACCTTCGACTACACGAAAGAAATAGCTGTTTATAATATTTCTGCGGCATCCCATATGATATGGTTAATGCTTAAAAAGCAAGCTGAACGACTTTTGCACTGAACAACTTTAAAACATACATAAGCATAATATAAACATACATTAAAAAAAATATAAAGTCGAATATAGAACATCCTCCTTTTTTGAAATCAATCAAAAATCGAATAAAATTATTACTGTGTGTGTGTTTTTTTTATATATTTTAAAATAATATTGTTAACTAGATAAATAGGTTTAGGTAGGTATTAAGCTAAATTGCGTGTATATAGTAGACTATAAAATACGCTTAGTAAATATATTAAATAAGGTTTTTGATTATTTTCATTTAGTTATTACAACAAAAATTATGTACATATTTTATTTTAACGTTTTTTTGTTTGTGTTAAAAATCTAAATTTGATTATTTTCCACCTTTTAGTGAGTTCCTTATATATTTTTTGAAGTCGATTAAATTTTTTTGTTAAAATATCTCTTTTACCTCTTTTTAGCGTTAGATATTTACTCAATAAAATACACAGTTATATTATTAATTATTACAATAGGTAGGCCAAATAAAGATGCAGTAGGTGTGAAGAAAAATAGGAATAAAGAAACAAAGATTGAAAATAAGGAACGTTTCAGGCGCCGGGGTCCATAACCTAGCCTAGGTGATTTAAGAAATGTTCTAACTAAACTAAAACAACACAAAGTCACCTCCGGGAATCGAACCTTCGACTACACGAAAGAAATAGCTGTTTATAATATTTCTGCGGCATCCCATATGATATGGTTAATGCTTAAAAAGCAAGCTGAACGACTTTTGCACTGAACAACTTTAAAACATACATAAGCATAATATAAACATACATTAAAAAAAAATATAAAGTCGAATATAGAACCTCCTCCTTTTTTGAAATCAATCGAAAATCGAATAAAATTATTACTGTGTGTGTGTTTTTTTTTATATATTTTAAAGTCTCCTTTTATGTCTCCTTAACAAATGATCCTTTTACCAACTATGGGTTTATCTGGGCCTAAACTTTAACGTGGGCTCCGAACCATGGGCCTCAGCGTTAAGCCTACCGACTGGCGAAATTATTTAGAAATCATCCCAGAAGACATCCGGTCTTACCCAGCCTGGTTACTGGCGTGACTGGGATCCTTTTTGCTTGTCGGATTTTACACTCTTGCCTAGAACATTCACAAATGTTAAACATTCACAAACATAAATTTACGACCATGTCCCAGCAGGATTCGAACCCGCGGCTATCGCAACAGTAGGAGGACCGTCCCATCGCCTTTACCACTGCGCCACCAAGCCGACACTGTGTGTTTTACGTTATTAACGTCTATTCAATTCAATTAATATTAATGCAGTATTATTGACTAATACTTCAAAGAAGCAACAAAATTGTAAAAGTTATGTAAATGATCAATAATGGGCAGCCACAAAACAGACTTTATTCATAAAAGATTATACATTGGACCAGAAACCACAAAATTTCGTGAGTGATGAAAAAATATTTTTAACAAATTTAGTTAATTTCTACGTTACTTACAATACAATTTGCCACATTTTATTATTTCAATATCAAAATTCATTGAAAAATTTATATTATGGGAATGCTTTATTGTCTGTTAACACAAAAGGAACAACTAATGATTGAATGTCGTGTGGAAACTAAAAAAGTCCATTCTCCCTGGTTATAAAGAGTTCACAAAGTTTCCATAGTTTGTTACCAATTTAAGATTAGTAATCATACTAGACGATCTTCAATTAGATGGGTTCGAAATACAAGTTGTTTGAAGACTGTAAAAAAGACAATAATGTGAGGTGAGTATGTATTATCTATGTGTAATTTTGTTCTTTGATTTATGACATATGACATTCATATATTAGGGTTATTCATATATGTATTCTGATTATATTTTCATATTGAAATTGCATTTGACAAGTTAATTGAAAAGTCCTCGGCCTACCAGAGTAAAAATATTTTTTGGCAAAATTTGTTTTTTTTATTCAACATAATTCCCTTCAAGGGTGATATACACTGATTATAGCGACCCTCCAACTTTTCGCACGATGGATGAGGAAGCAATTCGAAGCCCAATTCATGGATTTTTGCCATCGTTTTCACTGACTTGTGACACGGTGCATTGTCTTGGTGAAGCAGCACTTTCTCTTTCTTCAAATGTGGCTTTTTTCGGCGATTTCGTCCTTCAAACGGTCCAATAACGCTATGTAATAGTCGCTTTTGATGGTCTTTCCCTTTTCAAGGTAGACAATGAAAATTATTCCATGCGAATTCCAAAATACAGACGCCATAACCTTGCCAGCCAGCGGTTGCGTTTTCCCACGCTTTGGAGCGGGTTTATCGTGTGCAGTCTACTCGGATGACTGTCGATTGAACTTCGGAGTAAAGTAATAGAGCCATGTTTCATCTATTGTCACATATCGACGCAAAAACTCGGGTTTATTACAAACCATTTTTAAACACTGCTCCGAATCATCAATTCGTCGTTGTTTTTGGTCAAAAGTGAGCTCGCGCGGCACCCACTTTGCACAGAGCTTTCTCATACCCAAATATTCATGAACGATAAGATGTACACGTTGTCTTTCAATTTCAATTTACGCTCATTCAAAATCATTTTGTGGATTTTTTTTATGTTTTGGTCGGTAACAACTTCTTTTGGGCGTCCACTGTCTTCACCGTCTTCGGTGCTCATTTCATCACGTCTAAACTTAGCATACCAATTCTTGATAGTTGATTTTCCTAGGGCAGTGTCCGGAAACTCGGCATAAAGCCAAGTTTTTGCTTCAACTGTATTTTTTATTTTCAAAAAGCAATATTTTATCAACACGCGAAATTCCTTTTTATCCATTTTTTTTCACAATAAGAAAAGTTGCTTCACTCAAAATGCTATAATTCACAAACTAACGATCCGATAGCTGTCAAATTAATACACGCATCTTTTGAATCACCATCTATGTGTCAGACCGGGGACTTTTCAATTAACCTATTATTATGTTGGTAACACATATATTAATTAAAATATTTTTAATCATTCTCTGTATGTTTTCTTTTGTCTTTCTCTGGTGTATTAACGATACCATGTAGAAAGAAAAATATTTGTTTGATGGAGATCCAATCATCAATTCGAACATGTGAAACCACTCACATTTTCGTTCTCCAGTTTCATTTATTTATGGTCGAATCAAGAGAGGACATAAGAATTCAATTTTGTATTTATAAATGGCGTCTATGTGTAAACATAGTGGCTAGACTATATATAAATATATTATTTTAACAGTAATTATTTATTTGCTAAACACAATTACATTTGCAGTATAATTCAACAGTTAAATATCAGGTTTATTTGTATATTAGACTTACATTAGTGCAACAACACTTTATTAGTACTCTTATTTATATTTATATTGAAAATTATACGAGTATTTCAATCTAGCATATTTTTATGAATTTTCATCTAATTTTTAACGTGCTACGTAGTATAGAATAAGTGAGAGCAAAGTGATAAATTCGATAATAATAATTTCGCTTTCAAATAAATGATGAGGTGAAAAAGAGTATTTCAACTGCCATTTCAAAGACAGGTTAGAAGTCAGTTTTTAGTGAAATTCAAGAAAACGAACTAGCCGAATTCATTTTAAAATCGGGTAACACCTTCTTGGGACTAACGATACCTACTTTACGATATATTGCTTTTGATTTTTCCATAGGTAATAACATAAAACTGAATTTCAACAAAGACACACAATTGACAAGCATGGATTGTTATTATAATTTTATAGGTAAACATCCTGATATATCACCTCGAAGGTCAAAAGCAACTTCATTAAATAGAGCCACAGTAATAAGTTCTAAAGAAACAAATACCTTATTCAAATTAAAAAATACTCGTGACTAAATAACCACTTAAATCAGAGAAAATCTATAATACAGATTAAACCGGTTATTATATGTGATATCATTCCACCAGAAACTCCACTTCCAAACACAAAAACCGATAATCCTTTGTAAAACTAATTATAGTATTTTCAGTCCAGAAACACATTCTCAGGAAACAGATTCTCAGGAAGGATATCAACTCTCTAGCAATGTTGCTAAAGTCAACCCACATAATATCCACAAATGAAATATACAGGGGTGATGTGCCAATCTTCCTCAGTATCACTTGTTGATATAATAAGGGTACCAACTCTACAGGCTAATCGTAACAAACGGCTAAAACATTATGTCATTTTTACCAGCACACCGGATAGAAACTTAAAACAGAAATATCAAAAAATTACAGGAAAAAGAAAAAATCTGACACAAGAGGAAAAAATAATACAAATAAAGAATACATGAAACCAAAAACATTAAAGAAAACGAAAAGTCGATCAAAAACTTTGGAAACTAGCCCAGAAAATTACTATTTTTCCGTTTATTATTATGAAAAGTATATAAGACTTTTTCCAGAGTATAATGTGGAATCTTGTCCATAAATAAATACATTAGATTAACCGTGATTAACCTAAGGAGTAAGATTTTACTTTTTTATAAAACATGTATTGTAGTCAATTGATCTCATTTTATAATTAATGTTGATCCTGTGTATAACTAAAGTATATAACTAAACTTTCAAAATTAAAAAAATAACTAATTCTAATAGTACAGCTTTTGTATATTATTTTGTTTTAGCGTCCACAATCCCCCCATATAATGATTCAAAAATCATGCAACACTATCTTGTTTGAAAAGTAGACATTCTGTTCGAGATTTGGTTAGGTATGACAATGATGAAATAAATATTTAATAACAAGTTCTATTTTATATACCTGCAGCAGCAAATACATCGTTATATTCAGTAAACATCAAATCAGTCTAGTGATACATAATAGTAGATTATAAATGGTATGAAACGTGTAGGGTTTTGACTTTTGAATTTCATTTGAAAATATTTTTTTACCAAAAGTAATGGAGCCTTACTAATCTTACGAGTCGGACTACACTACTGTCATACATTAAATACTATTTCAATCTAACATTATTTTATTGAACGCTTAAATTAAATTAATTATATTGCTTAATGGGTCATCATTCAAATATTTTCTCGAGATGTAAACATTATTCTTATTAACTGTAAAAAATGCGGTCATAACAAAGAAATCGAACAAATAGAAATAAATTGAAAAAATGTTTTTCTGTGTCACGCCAATCTATTTTAATTCAATGAACGGCGACTTGTTTTTCACGAAAAATCAAATGGATATTTAAGCGTCTCGACCTAGAAATATTTCAATATGGGCTTACAAAATTTAATGTATCAGAATATGTTGTCAAATCAATCGACCGATTATTTTCAATAAATTACCACTATATAATGTGATACGATGACAAATATTTTCTAAAAATCTTATATACCAAGAGATGTCTTTTACTTTTGTATCTCGACCGACATGTTTAAAATTATTTGTTATTTTTATCTCAAACTTGTTATTATGGCTAATAAATGGCACTGATTGCAACAATTTCTGTCATTTTGTATTTAAAAACACATGGCACATTTATTACAGCGGCAGTTATTAACTACAACTACCTAGCAATATTTTCTTCATATTATACCTAAAGAACAGATCTAATATTTCAAATCAAAACTTAATTAGCCTTTGATGGATGTACTCCGAGTGGTTCACTCCACATATTTTGGAAATACGGCACAGTTTTCACACATAATTTAACAATATTATTTCTATAGATTCATGTCTCCAATATCTGGGTAAGTATTCTGTTGTCGATAAGTGTTTCCATACTTTTATGTTCACGTAACCTCACTTGATAATTTTTCGCAAACCGTTTAATTTTTTCGCTAGCGTTTGGTACACTTAGATCCTTGGAACCTTAACAACGTTGCGAACAATGTTTGTTTAACAAGCTTGGATCATATTTATAATGGATTTCTTTGCTGGACCCCATAGATGCACACCGACTGACAACCACTAAATTTTAAGCCTCATACAAAGTTTTGTTCATGTCTGTTTATTCTCTTTATATTTAGGTTTGGCATCCAGTGTCATGTTCAAATACTTTGCTGTATACCCATACGAAATTACTCTAGAACTAATTATCACTAACTGGTAATATACTTTTTGAAAGTGAAATGCACATGCGTAGACTTCGTGGTCTTTAACTTTATTCGCCATTTCTTAGTCCACTCAGTAATGTTATTTACTATTATTACTACTACTACTTACTTACAATTACAAGAGAGGTAAGACATCAGCAGAAACGACCATTGTTACTCCATATTTAGTGATATCACTGATATAGCGCAAATACCAGCAAATTAATAGTTTCAACGTAAGGTAAGTGTGTAAAAATTTACAAATTAAGTTGTCATTCTGTTTATTGAACATTAATATTATTCCACCGCTTGTTCAGTTTAATTCAGAATTTTTTTTACTAAAACTTAAATAATCTTATCAATATAAGCATTGCGTTTTTATACACTGCGTTATGTGGAAATATTATCCTGTTACCGTTAAATAATATTGCCCCAAAAATTATCGATGGGGTCTCTTACTAGAGTGGGTTCGATTTTCCTTTGATGGAGTTGCTTTAAAAGGATAGGGGCATCATCTGATTGAAAAAGTCCGCCTAATTGTAGATCATTTAATGAATGTCGAGTAGAAGCGAGTAAAAAGCGTTAATCACCCATATGGTAAAGTTTCAACGAGTTGTAACACACTGATAAATTTCATAACCTTGCTCGAAAGTTTAAAAGAAATCGTACTTGCTTATTCATTATAAAATGTTTATGTATATACATTATATAAACATTTACGTTGAAAATAAACCTGTATAAACATAAAATACAAATATAAGGCCAATAAGACGGAAAGTTTCAATGCATCCATTCAAAACGTGATGTCTGCCTTTTAGTAAATATTTCCTCTTCTTGCTAAATTCACAAAAGATAAGATTCATAAAGTAAATCTACAATAATCAGTAAATATTTCTTACGTGATTGTCAATGAAGGATATTATTATAATTAATGGGATACCTTTCAAGTCAAATCCATCAAATCACTAATGACCTTATATTTTAACAATATTACAGCATATACCTTTACAAATTAATTATTTTTCAATTTACCTCCGGGAAAACGATAAGATTTAAGGCTCTTCCAGAGATGAGATATGACATTGATGACAATTGACAATGATTTCCTACGTGGTCTCCAATAGCTGTATTGCTTCCACATTGCTGTGATTTAGCAACCTTATATCATGTTTTAAAACAAAACCTTGGATCATTTCGTATACCCATTTGATTTCGAGGTTATCTTACAAGTCTTCGTTGGTTACATGGTGGTAAGCATTGATAATTATTCGGTAAATTATATTATTTTGGATGCGCTGGATTACCGGTTGGTTTGATGTCTTAGTGCAACCCCATATTCGCACCAGATAGGTCCAAATTGGCTTTATAATTGCCTGATAAACCAATCTCTTTGATTTTAGGTCAAGTTGAGAGTATCCTCTGACTAACCGGTAAACTCTCTGTTTTTTTTTTTGCCTAACATGATGTTTCCAGTTTAACCTACCATCGAGATATACTCCCAGATATTTAGCTGATTCTGCTTGAGGTATCAAACATCCGTCAAGTGAAGCGAAGTGTGTGAATAATTAGATTTTTATCATTTCGCCGCAACACATAATTAATATGGAGTTATTAAGTTGAATTTCCCAGTCCCTAGTGCATTTGTAGATCTTGTTGGCCGTTATTTGTAATTGTCCTATAGCCTTAGAGAGAGAGAGATACATCCTTCGCCATGATAACTGTTTGGTCGACAAATGTTTCAAGTACTGTATCTTTTGTTGTTGGGATATCAGGAGTATAGAGCAGATATAAGAGTGATCCCAAGACACTACCTTCTGGAATTCCAGTCGAAATAAGTGTAAGTATTCAGAATGCCCCTTCGTATGAAAGTATAAATTTTCCTTCATAAATATGTTATGGGAGCAGTAGACAGTAATTCCGCGGAAACAATTTGCTCATTTTGTATATTAGTCCCAAAGGTCATACCCGATCAAAAACTTGTGAGATGTCCAGGAATATTGCAATGCAGTATTTCTTTTCTTCGAATGCCTGTTCAACAACCGCTCTTACTCTGTACACTTGGTCGATGTTCGACTGGTGTACAGTGACCACTAAACGCATTATTCGTCGTCTCTTTATTTTGTGCCAGCTTGGTAGCGTAATGGTAAAGGCGGCAGAACGGTCTTTCTACTATTGCGATAGTTGCGGGTTCGAATCCTGCTGGGACATGGTCGTAAAATGTATGTTTGTATGTTTGTGGTTGTTTAATATTTGTGATTTTTCTAGGCAAGAGTGTAAAATCTGACAAGGAAAATGATCTCAATGACGCCAGTAACCAGGATGGGTAAGACCGGATGTCTTCTGGGATGACTTCTAAAGTTGGTCACTCGCCAGTCGGTAGGCTTAATGCTGAGGACTGTGGTTCGTAGCCGTCACGTTAAGCTGTAGGTCCTGTCACTAAAAAAATTGAAGATGTTGACGTGACTAAAATCAATAGAATTTTATTTTCTTCATTTTGTTTCATTTGAATCAGAGTTTCTTTGTACTTCTATAATCTATTTCGTTTTTACAAGTACTGTTAACGTAATTATTTGACAGAACTTTGAACCGTACTCGGTTAGAAGGAACTTTATCTTCTTGCACCTTGTTTTACGAGTTCTGTACGTTTGCTTATTTTTGCGTATGTTGTATACGATATTTCCTTGATATTTTCTTACCAGCGGGGAAGATCTCATCTCGTATTTCTATTTATTTCTTCACTTCTATCCACTCGAGTTGTTCGTCTATCTCTCTTTCTAGTTCGTCGTCGTTGCCAAAATATTCTTATCTTAATTTCCTTGGTATCTTCTCGATATTTTGTGATGAACCTTGCATGTGCTACAGCACAGCTTCAAGCTCTTTTCTTAGTTCCAACTGTTTTTGGTTTATCTGATTTTTGGTTAAATATTTAACTGATTAGTTGCTTTTAACACATTGTTCGTTGACTCTTGTTTCAAGTCAACTATATCTGATGAACCCTTTTGACAATGGCCAATGTAATAAATTAAATTGGAACAATCATGTTCTTTTCAAAACCCTGCTTAAAAGAACTTAGAACAGGCAACTCAAGGCAAACGGATAAATTGAAGCTAACGCATAAGCGATGCATTGATATTTTCCATGACAAAAACACAATTTTAATTTAATTCCTCTTTCTATTTCGTAAATATGATGAGCAGATCTGGTCGACGGTATACACGCACAAAAATCATAGAGCCTTGAACATATTCTTGCATATGACGCGGACAACAAGTGTATAATGATGGAAGAATATATGCGGTACCGATGTTGTTGATATCAGTTGCCCCATTATGTCACTAGTCTGAGCTTCAGGTAAATGGATCCAGTCTTCATATTGAAGGCTTGCTTCATTAAAATGATGTTTCGTAATCGCTGAGTTTTTGTGCTCATATCAATAATATATTAACGAGATAGGTGGCAGCAATGGAGAAAGTTATTACTTTTAGTGACACGGATCATCAATCAATATGCATAGAAGATCATCGCGCTAATTTCCTTGTTAATTCCTTCTTACTAACAAAACAACTGCAACTTCATTAACATTTGGCACATTATATGTACTTTGGAAGGTTTAATGATAATAACGTAATGGTCGTTTTGTAACCTGTTGGAAATAATACTGAACAACTAGACCAATTGGTTATGATTTTTCAGAAATCCCTCCGAGGTTGACACAATTTCTCTCTCCTCAACCTGCGTAATATCACTGTAGAGACAGCGTATGTTCATTTCTGCTCCTCGTCACCCATAAAATAGATTTGAAAACATTTTAGGCCAGCGTCGAGCATTGAAAATAAAAATTCAATATGATGATACACTTGGCCTACGTAAGATATCACAGTATATATAATTAAACAAACAATTGCATAGAAAATAAAAAGCTGAACAAACGTAAAAATACAGGTTCGTCCATCGATCGATGGACGAATATAAACCAACGAGAGAGAGAGAGAGAGTTTCAATGCATCTATTTATAGGTTTCGAAATTCATAAACGACAGATAAGGTAGATCTACAAAACTCAGTAAACATTTCCTATGCAATTGTAGTCGATGACCGATATTAATTCGTAGTGATACATAGGGTTAAGTTTCAAATTAAAACCATGAAAACTTTTCACTAAATTTAGCCCTTTAGGTTATGACGTAAGGTATTCCGCATTTTGAAAGCGCTATTGCTCAAATCATTTTTTACATTCTGAGTTATTCTGTGAGTTAATTCATAACTGAATTGAGATCACCACTTCTAAGGCTTCAAAATTATTACTTATGCTACTTTATGAATTGTTAGAGTATGTTCGCTGTTTTCGAAATACGTGGACGTCTTCAAGCGACCTTTCTTTTAATTGGAGTAAAGAATCATGAAATATTCCTGTATAATCTTTCTATTACGATTCTCCAAGTGTTTTCTATGGCTACAGATGCTCATAAGTTTCCATATTGTTGAACCAGACCAAGAAATCTCAAGCTGAACTATGAACTATTTTGCACGATTGCCCATGTCATCAGCTTAAAACAATCATGATATTGCGTACATACTAATAAAAAGCGGAATACACAAAACACGGCTTAAAATAAACTTACAGTAGGCAAATCCGGGCAAATAGATCATAGCTAAGAAATAGCTAACATATTACCTACGAGTTATATACCCATTGGTCTATTAAGCTCACTGTCCAAGTACTGAAACAACGATTATTCATCGTCCAAGCTGGTCCCGATGAACAAGTCTGTTTCAAAGCCATACATTCATCAAATCATCGTCACAAATACGACCTCCAAGGTTCAATATTCATTTAATTGAACACAATAGTTAAATGTAATATTTCCTGACTACACACTGGCTTTTGATAATGATAATTCGAGATTCTAAAGAGGCAGAGGTTTCTTTAGTATTTGCCCTGCCAAAAATTAACACGTGGGTCGTAGCGACGAAGCCTATACTTTTTTACCTGCAATGATGTTCCACAGTTAAAAACAAGAAAAGAGACAAATCTGAAAAACAATAAATCAGATAATGCAATATAAACTCCTCAGGAAATCTCTGAATTATGCATGGTTTTAACGAGTTTTCATATTTGGGAGACTGACACCGTCAATCCGTAAAATTGCTTTCTCATCAAAGTCCCACTTTAAAAGCAAATTTGTAATATCAGTTCCAATGAAAGTGACCTTTGCATGCTTTTACTAACATTAATTTTATTTAAAATTACTTAAACTAAAAAACCACTATTCACTTTTATTTATTTTCTTAAGAATATAGAACCGAACCATGTCCACAGTAAGCTCATTATATTAAAGCTGAAAAATGTAAATATAAAATTGGAAACCATTAGTATACACTGAATATATCCTAAAACTTGTAGATACGCAAGTTCTTTTCAATTAAGAAATACGTAACTTTGAGCAACAATTTTCGCATCAAAGGAAATTAGATTGCATACTTTAGAATGCAAAACTTACTTTATTTACTTCTAGTAAATTAAATTGAAGTTACATCTTTTTTCCATTTTGGGTGGCATATAATTTATTAAATAAAAATACAACAAGAAAGGCATAACAAAGAGAACTAGTTCTCTCGTTTCAAAAGATAAAAATTGAGTTTTCAGGGAAATCAAAAAAAAAGGGAAAATGTATATGTACAGGATCGAAAATGTAGCACCGAGATTTTTATTATACAGTACAAAATATACCTTTGTCTTATTGAGAATCCTCTTTTTTTCATTCGCCAAAGGGAATGAAATTGAAACAGCGCAAAATATCGAAGGTTCCCATAGCGTTTGCTGTAAATCCTATAAATTAGAGTATACTGAATTCGCTATATTCTACACTTTCTTTAATTTAAAAGGTCTGTTGCTTTATTTAAAATATAAAAATTTTTGATTACATAAAAAATACCAGTGATGTCAATGGAGTTGTTGAACTGGCATCACAAACCACAGTGTTGGTTCAATCCTATTTTAAATTAAATGAGACCCTTTACTCGTTTAACACATTTCTCGTCACACCACCATCGCTGATAATAAGACCGACACCTTAAAAATCCAATGCGCAATGATTAATCGTGTCAAATAACTCCTCGCCACTGATGAAACGACAGTTCTTCTGCCCACTTTCTGAAAGAGCAATACGAGTCATCATCCGCAACATTCCATCGATTGTGGATTGATTGATCCCAATATCTCTTCAAAGGTGGTAACTTAAATCAGAGAAATACCTTCCTATAATCCAGGTCATTGTTCTTAACGAAGAAAGGAACATTATAAATCTAACCAAAATAGGCCTGTCAATCGTGAAAGTCGAACTCCAGCGAGGCAACGGCCAGCCTGTGCAGTGCTACAACTGCCAGTTGTTTGTCCATTCCAGTTCTCGTTGTAGAGGCCTACTACTACTCTACGTGGAGCAACCAGGAGGACAGTTTAGCTCAAAAGTTGGCCTCCTCCAACCGGGTGGCTTCTGCCAACATACCAGCGCCTGCCCCAATACAACCTCCTGCACTACCAACGGGCCTTCCAACAACCTTCAATTCTACCTGCAGCAGATCCTGCAGCTGTTTTAAATCCCAACAACTCCTTCAATCTGGGGGATAAACATTACCATTTCAGATTCGAATGTGTCTTTCGAATTATATTCAAAACTAAATTAAGAGTCTGTGGAGCATTACTGCGAACCGAGAACTGTAATCGTTTTTTTCTTTGGGTAGTCACTATTACACTTCAAATTAAAGTAACTGTATCTAAATTCTATGTATCTATGTATCTGTATCTAACTTATGATTATTGTTACAATGATATACCTGAACTATCTTCGATCATGCGGATCGATTTTAGTCGTAGTGGCAGACTGGACGGACTAGCATCTTATACAGAGTCGCTTTCTGGGGCATTGGGAGTTTGCTTTTCCTGCAGAGCAGTGGGAAGAGTAGGCTGTAGACGTAATAGCCTTTGTAAAGAGCGTGCTGAATTTGGGCTAACCGTTGGAACCTGCTGTCGAACTGGAGACCGAGGCGATCGATATCGATTTGGAGGCGATAAACCCGGTCCTTCTTGCGGTGAGCCTGAGTTTTGCTCGAGTTAATCTGCAGCCGCTAAAATTTGTTCCACGAAATCGCCTGATTCAGGTGGACTTGAAGTCTGTCACGGATGGTGTCAGACTGTAACCGGTAGTGAAGAAAGCTATAGCATCTAATAAAATGCTGTGTGGAAATGTTTGTGAAGTGGGAAATAGCCATATAAATGTTGGACAGGGCAGTGTTAGCGGAGCACCTTGCTAATGTGGAGATCTGTTTTCGAGAGGAGAATGCACCACTGATAGTCACTTGAAACGATCTATCGTCCAAGGATGAACTAATCAGGGAGATTAGCCCATTCGGTAGACCTAGCTGGTTCACTTTGTAGACTAGACCGTTATGACATACTTGATCGAAATTTTTTAGTTCCTGGTGGATGTTTGCTGCGACGCGGGCAACTCGATGGAGGCTTGAGTGTTTGGCACGGAAACCGAATTGTTGGCGTATAATATCGTTTTTTTGGTAAGTTTGGAAAGTGAACTAATTAGGCTGATGGGCCTATAGTCAGATGGCATGTATGTCACGCCTACTCTGAAAGCACTCTGTATTTGCCAATTATATTTATTTCAAGCCAATAGCCAATTAATAAATTTTCTCTCTGTTTTTGTCTCTGTCTCGCCCAGGCAGCGGCAATAAAATATGATCGAACACTGACTGACAATTTTTCAGAGAGACACAAAATACCATAATAAAGCTATAAAAATACAGATATTATAAATATGGTATATATATATAATATTTATTTTTTAGAGTTTCATAAACATAATTGACAATTTTAGTAATTTATCGTATTACTTTTACTTATAAGCGAATTTGAAAATATGCGATGGAAAAGGATTTTACTTCGGAGGAAAATGTAATATTGAGCGTTCCCTCATTAGCGTCCGTATACACTCAATAAATTTATAATACTAAATATGAAACGATTAAAGTAACCAAGTGGGGAAATTCCAAAAATATTTAACAGTAAGAATAGATTGTTTAGCAATTGTTTAAATTGATACTTGGCTTTTTTATCAATAGGTGTCGTTCATCAAAATACGTGAAATGCATAATTTATAATAAATACACCATCTCTTTTAAATATTGTAGTTCAACTTAATATATACCTTATTTGTATTGGTACCAGAAGATTGAAACACCGCAAATTCCAGGTCCCAATAGTTTTTGATTACAGTGGCATGTAAAATTAACAAAATCAGAACAACAGAAACCATCGAATTGATATATATAGAAATAAATGCAGCACCCGTCTTTCCGTCTTTTATTTGATTAATTTATAGTTGAATTGAAATTAAAAAGGGTATGAAGTTAACTGAGAGAATTATTTATGTCAAAGGAGACAATTAAATTTTCAAACTCGATTCAGATACGTCCGTTTGAGAAGGGTCTTTCACGGTAACGAAACAAAAGGATTTGAAACTTTCGATTCGGTTTATTTATAAGGCACACAATATCTTATTTAAAGTGAAGATTCGGTTAAGTGATAATTCAATAGGTGTTATTAACTAGAATGTCAAACTACTCATGATCCCTGGAACCTTGATAAAATATTCAGTTTAATTATTTATTTACTGTAACAGTTAATTAGTTTGACACCATCTGACATTGGTTCAAATATAAGTTTTATTATATATTAGCAAAGCCGAATTAATCAAAACAAGGTATACTAATATATGTATCGTTCTAATATACATTCAGTAGATTTATTTTAATGTTACATTTTATTTTAATAATTATGTTAATCACAGAATAATTATTAAAAGGGTTCCATTTCAATATAACGTAGGATTTTTTCATTATTAAGCATTATACATATAAAATGTATACAATAAGTATTAATCAAAACCTTACATAGTATTCGAGAACTATTTCCGATCTTATCCGCAACATGGCAATATTTAGTTCAAAAAACTGTGTTTGTTTGGCCACGATTGCCAGCCAAGCCATATAATTCGATCTGACCACATGACAATCAAAAGGACTTACAGCTGGTGAATGCGCTGAATCCGGTGGAACCTCCCACTCGAGCTGCAACACTATATCCTTTGAAATATGTGGTCCTTTTAGCATTATTGTGCGAGTAGATGATTGTGCCTTTGTTATTTGCAATTGCTCGTCTTTTTATCATTAATTTCGGTTTCCAATTATTCTAACAAGTGAAAAACACTTGCTGAAATAGAATATTGAGGATTGTGAAATGTCAGCTATCTTTAGACCGTAAAAGTTGCTTAAGTCCGAAACTCCAACTCGTCGTCACATTTCAATTGACGTTGGTAGACATCTTCAGAAACAGTTTACAACCTAGACCAGTCCTTACCTAGAACTTTCCATGATTTTTTCACTTAGAATTACAGTAGATCCACTTTTCATCGCCAGTCACAATAAGCTACAATCTTCTCCTTTTTTGGATTCACAATGAAACACTCATGTTGAAACAATTTTAAATGGCATTTTCGGTCAATTCAGAACAGTAGCCCTTATCGTTATTTTTTGATCTTCTCTATCGCATATAAACATCTGAAAACGTTTAAGCTGGATTTTCGTCCAATCGGTTTTGCAACTTGTCACCTTTGAAGTTTTTGGCCCTCCTTATTGGCATCAGAATTACCACTTTTAATAATTGAGATCAAAACTCACCATTAAGATATGATGGAATATCATCACAATAACTTCTAAAATCGTTTGATAAACTTAGTAGGCGACTTGTTCAAATCAAACAACAAATTTAATGAATGTTGAAAATGCAATGGTGAGTTTTCTATGATTGTTATTTGTACGCCCGAAGTAAATCAATAGTTGTTTACAATTATACTTCGCCTTCTCACATTTTCATCAGTAATATCTGAAATCCAATCTAGGTCGCTTTTAATAAAACGACTTTAAAAGTCATTTAAAAGGTCATTTTCAATATTTCACGACATATAAAATATAACAAGTTTAAAATATCTGGGGTTTATCAAGGTAGTGTGAATTAAAATGGTAAAACTGTTAATGACTGTATTTATGGCTTCCGTTATGTTGACTCTACAGCCAACATAACGGAAGCCATAGATACAGTCATATAAGTATTTTTATAAATGCAGTCTACTAATTAAAGTTTACAAGCATTCAAGTCAGTCAACTTCAGATGTATCAAACATCACTCCCGCAACCAGGGCCTTGCGAATTCTACCTATCGTGACATGTATATAGTTAATTTATTCAAGGCAGCTTGACAATAGAAATAAATGCGCGAATAAAATATTTCTACATTAAAAGTTGTATGAACTGTTCTTGAACTGTTGTAAAAGCAGTAAACCAAAATTTGTAAAAATTATATTTAAATTGAAAGAAGATCTGCTATTCTTCGTCAAAGAGATAATAGCAATGACTAACACACCAAAAGCACGGTTTGATAACCGATTAATGGTAATGAGCACATAAATATGATAATAACACAATAATAAAACAAGTGTACAGTTTAGATTAATTGCCTGAACAACACCACCGATTCAAAAAAATTAAAAGTTAACCTAATTTATAATAGATGGAATGGTATTACAGATCAGAAGTTTGACAGTAAGAAGGGGCTGTTACAAGGAGAAAAGCGTTATTATTCAAGTGCAATAATTAATGAATAGCGACATTTTCTGTGGATTCACCGTGGTTTGCTAGAGGAGTGACTTCCAGTCATTTTCAGCCTATATCTCATTGCATGGCTCAACAAATAATAATTATTGTTCGTACTTGTGATTGTATCTGCAGTTCGAAGCTCAAACTCATCGTAATCTGCAGTAATTTAAAACTGGGCACTTATCTAGGAAGTCCCATTGATCAATACTTAGTCTCTGATAAATTAAAATACAAGTTATTAGTATTCTTTTAAGCCTGCATTCTAATTCAGAGATGTATTATGTTACTAGTAGTTCTCGCAAAATATCCCAGTAACTGAATTATAAGGGTCCATATAGGTTTTAGTATTTGCTAATACCGCTTATTATTTACAGATATTTTCCTTAAAATGACTTTTAATTTAAAAACGAATGATTTTAAAATGATTTTTTATATTTCAATGCGAGCTCTTTTCTTTTCTTTCTGATACTCTCCAACGTAATTTTGTGTCAACACTGATCCCAAGGTACTTAGCATTCTTACTATATGGAACAATAGTATTATTCATATTTGTTGGTGTATATATATATATATATATATATATATATATATATATATATATATATTACAATGGTAATATAAGCGAGACGGAAATGTACATATTCCTTCACGTACTAACTTTAAAAAAGAAAAGGAAAGAAATAATTACTGAATACTATTAATATCCAATTAATAATTTCATTTTAAACGAAGTAGAATTACTTTTATATTTGAATGTTCTGTAGTTCTGTAAAAAGGACCGTGTATATATATATATATATATATATATATATATATATATATATATATATATATATATATATATATATATATATATATATATATATATATATATATATATATATATATATATAGTATAACCCTAAATAATAAACAAAAACAAAGATGTACAATAACCATAAATACTAAATAAAAATTAAACATATACCTATACATAGAAAAAAAAAACTAATCCATGATATAGTTAAAAATGTTCGCATAATAACTACTAGAGTTTTTTTAATAAAGTAACTGCTTTATGTATTACTGATATGTTTTTTAAGAACAATCGAGGGGGGAATCTAAATATTACCTATTATTGCCATAAAAACAGTCAAAAGTATTTTATTATTAATCATTCACAATTCTAATTTCTTTACCCTATTACGATAACAATCTTGAAAAATATCGTTCCAAAATGCTGCTATATTAATATACAATATATTGTTATTTACAAGCAAACTACCAAAAAAAATTAAAACTATATATATTACATATAAATCTATGTAAGTATAAATTGGGTACAATTTTGTCAAGGTCGCGGGTATGACGAGAGAGCCAGAACGTTAAAAATCAGTCCAATTAAACTAGTAGAACCAAAAATAGTAACTAAGTACACGACTGAAACAGTCAATAATAAATAGTAACAAAATCAGTCAGACAGAAAATAGCGAATGAAAACAGTCGACCGAAACAGTGACCGGTAAAAAGTAGTAAAATCAGTTGAACCAAAAAAAAATTGCGACTGAAACAGTCGATAGTAGAAACTAGTCGTTTTCAATCGATAATGCCCAACACTAATTTATATCATTACTTGCGTTTTGCGTGCAGTTTTTTGATCACTTCATTGCTAATGTCTCGATCAAGTTAGTGAAATTTTAAACTGCCTTTCTTTGTAAATTTTTCAGCACAGCACTTTTTCAGCATGGTCATCAAGTCACAGCCTGGTGCTTTCATTATATTAATGTTAAATTTTATAACTTTAGACACTTCATTTGATGTAACAAGTAAGTGTAGATTGTCCCAACTCAGTTCCATTTAGTTTGAATATTTGATCTAAATTATCGACGAATGCTTCAGTTTTATTTGATGGTTGCGTGCCGTATTTCCCCCTTAGATCTCTTATGGATGGACTCTGTGAGGTTGATATCGTTAGGTTTTTAGTGGTTTTCTATAATGAATTAGAACTAGCGAAAGAGAGTTTGTTTCATTTTCATCTCTTAGATCTTGTAAATATTCATTTATGGATTTCTTTTTGATTTCATATTATTTATTCTATTTTTATTTTCAAATGTTCTATTTTGTTACCAATTTTTTCGTAGTTTGCTTTTAAAAAAATATCTTTTTACTTCAATACCTCATCAATATTTCAATATTTTATCAATCTAGCACATGATGATTCCTTTCCACACGATGACTTTATTTTAAACGGTAAAAATCAACAATCAAATTATTAAATAAACTAGATTTATTGCAATGAAAATAGTGTTGTAGCTATTAATCATATTAGAGAATTTAATATTCTGGTTCGATTGTTCCTGTTCCAGAAAAGAAATATCTCTAAAATCTTCTATATCTATATCGATTTTTCACCTCAGTGGACTCCTTAAAACAAACCTCCAAGGCAATTCAGACAATTCATTATTATTTATTTGATCAAAAACTGAGACACAGAAAAAGATTCGGTGTCGTTCGGTCGAAACATTTTCATTTCAAGGGATTATAAATCGCTAAATACACAAACATTCCATTGTGCCATTTGGTCTGTCGAAGATTTGTTTGGTCGTCCCATTAGGATTGTTTACATGTTGGAATATTTAACGTATAAATAGAAGCCGTTCGATGATTGAAATATTCTTGCGGAATTATAAACAGTGCTTAAATGTGTTTAGAATATGCACCAACTAGAAAAATATGGTCGGAACAATGTGTTACAATGGTATGTATATCTGGTAAAATGATTCGTATGGTTACTTATTTAAGATCTCAAACTTTTGCGACTGATGATATATACACATTTACTTAGAAATCTATCTGTAAAATTGTTAGTTAAATTAGGAATCTGATGTAAAAAAAACTTTTATATAGCATTATAATATTATAAATTTATATTATGGAATATATTTATTTCAATTTCGAAAAATATTTTTTTTATGTGCTAGATATGGAATACATTTTACTAGAACGTTAAATGTTAACATTATCAATAATATATTATTTAATTAAACAATGTTATATATTAAGCGATTGCATACTCTGATAATTTTTTAACAATCAAATTATTTTCCGCCATTATACATCCTGCCATATTTGATTCAATATACTATACAATTAATACCGTGTCAAAAGAACGATTTGAACGAACTACTTCGTAGCAATTTAATAAACGATCAATTTTGGCAGTTCTTCAGCATTTGGGAACCGTGTACCAGCCGAGCTTTTTTTTCTTGTTTCAGAATAACCAGCTAGAACAAAATGGTCTTTTGTTGATGTCGCTTCGGGTTCGGAATAGTGAAGTGTTTTGTGGACAATAGTGTTCTAAAGCACCTAAGGAGAAGCTTACACTGAGCATGTTTGTGAAACTCTGTTCGTGAGCTGAGTGTTGACGTTCCTGACCAGCCAAGCTTTGCTGTATCGACCTGAATAAGTGGTAATCAGTAGAGTGAGTACGGTAGGTGTCACAGAACTTCCCACTCGAGGTAAAACAGCAAATGTTTTACAACTTTGCGTCTATTACTCACTATTGTTGGTCTTCTTTGTGACAAAAGAGCATTACATTGGTTGAATTGACGTCAGTAGATATCTGCAGTAAGACTTTAATTCGGTTTTGCTAGCCAGTAATTCACGATCCCTTACCGATACTACCATAGGCACAGCAAGATATTTTCAGTCCTTCATGCACGTGGCTTTGTTATATTTTTATTGCATTTGGAAGTATTCCTTATCTATTTTTTTCATTTTCGGTTTACATTACTCCTCAGTTTGATTTTCAATAACCGGATGCACTATTTCCATTACTAAGTCAGATCAATTGTACAGAGTAATAACCAAAAAAGCTTTAGTAATTATATGTGAGCATCTATCCTATATCAGAACAACTCCCCAGCCTACCATAGTAAAACACATTTTTTTGGCAAAATTAGTTTTTTTATTCAACATAATTCCCTTCAAGGGTGATTATAGCGACCTGCAACTTTTCGCTATCATTTTTGTAGTACGATTTGTCCTTTGCTTAAAAATAGGCCTCAGTTTCAATCACCTTTTCATTCGACGAAAATTTCTTCCCAGCGAGTATTCTTTTAGATCTGAGAACAGGAAATACTCGCTGGGGGCCAGATGTGGAGAATATGGTGGATGGAAAGCAATTCGAAGCCTAATTCATGGATTTTTGCCATCGTTTTTACTGACTTGTGACACGGTGCATTGTCTTGGTGAAGCAGCACTTTCGTCCTTCACACGGCTATGTAATAGTCGCTGTTGATAATCATTCCTTTTTCAAGATCAGTCAATGAAAAAATTATCGTAAAATACAGACGCCATAACCTTGCCAGCCGACTATTGCGTTTTTCCACGCTTTGAAGCGGGTTCATCGTGTGCAGTCCACTCGTATAACTATCGATTAAACTTCGGAGTGAAATTATGGAGCCATATTTCATCCATTGTCACATATCGACGCAAAAACTCAGGTTTATTATGCTTTATCATCTTCAAACACTGCTCCGAATCATCAACTCGTCGTTGTTTTTGGTTAAAAGTGAGCTAGCGCGGCACCCACTTTGCGCAGAGCTTTCTCTTACCCAAATATTCGTGAATGATATGATGTACATGTTCAGTTGATATATTTAGAGTGTCTGCTATTTCATTCCAATTCAATTTACGGTCATTAAAAATCATTTTGTGGATTATCTTAATGTTTTCTTCGGTAACAACCTCTTTTGGGCGTCCACTGCTTTCGGTGCTCATTTCACCACGTCTAAACTTAGCATACCAATCCTTGATAGTTGATTTTGCTGGGGCAGTATCCGAAAACTCGGCATCAAGCCAAATTTTTGCTTCAACTATATTTTTCCCTTCAAAACCAATATTTCATCAACACGCGAAATTTCTTTTTATCCATTTTTTTCACAATAACAAAAGTTGTTTCACTCAAAATGATATAATTCACAAACTAACAAACCGACAGCTGTCAAATTTAGACACGCACCATTTGAGGGTTATGGCTAACTAAAAAACATATGGATTTAATTCAAATATCGCCATCTATGTGTCAGACCGGGGACTTCATAGAAACGAGACTTTAAAATATGAAAAAAAATTTTAATTTTAATTTCAATAATCCATTTCCTCTATTTTTCACAACTTCAAGGAGTCTCTTTGTTAGTGT
The DNA here is from genome assembly GCF_030347505.1 of Rhynchophorus ferrugineus. Taxonomy (NCBI): domain Eukaryota; kingdom Metazoa; phylum Arthropoda; class Insecta; order Coleoptera; family Curculionidae; genus Rhynchophorus; species Rhynchophorus ferrugineus. The sequence goes on from NW_027472580.1 coordinate 54,534,359, forward strand.
TTCATTTAGATTTTTAACATAATCTTGATCTACATTTTCCCACTCATCTTGGTTAGCATTTTTTAATTGTTCAATATTTTTAAATTGTTTATCTAAAATTTGAATTTTGAATTTGGAAATAGTCTTAACGGGTTGCGCAATATGAACAGCAGCATAATCTTGTAAAAAAATATAATCCTCACCGGCAATTTTTTTCCATATTTAACTAATTATTCTTTGATAAACTTAATATATTGATATCAACATTTGTTCCAGATATGAATTGTATATCTGTGTTTTCTTCATAACCTAGAGCAACCCAACACCTCTTTCGCCCAGTTGTCTACGGCTTAAAATCATGTGTTCTTTTCATCAGCCTTTATGAGTATTACTCTCATTATACTGAAAATTGTTTGGGTAAACTAGCATGTATTGTTTACTCAAATAGTAAACAATTTAACAATGTTGAACAACTAAAAATTCTATCCTAGATGAGTAGAAGAAATTACATAAATCTAGAATTAGTGTATATTACAGATTTTAAAAAATTATGAAAATAGTATAAAGACAAATAAACGATGGAACGATAAACGAAGTAACAGTTATAAGACCCGATAAAATAAAAGCAGTAAATAAATATTTTTTAAAATAAACTAAAAAAACCTTAACGGATATATGAAATTACGTTACGTTAAAAAAGGGAAAATCGCAAATTAATAAACAGTACAAATATTATTTTATTATGTATGCTCCACAGTCACAGAACATATCATAATAAGTTAAAATCTCTTTAATTATTAACCTAGAAATCTGATTAACATATAGGATATTGAATTCAAAATTAAGAAGATACCGTTTATGCCAGATAACTATTAATATATTATGGATTAATAAGAAATATTGACCTTAATAAGCTTTATAAAAAAAGGGTGAAATAGTGTTTTAAGAACACTTGATAAAAAAAAGAAAATTGTTAGTCCTTTCGTCAAATAATATTTTAATCAACTAGTCAATAAGTAGATTACCAAACTTCTGATCTCCAAACGTGACACCGCCCGCAGAGTAATGTCAAGAGCATTAACTCAATAAACGGAACTTCGTGTCCGCTATCGTTTAAAATATATACACAGTTCGACCATTATGTATCGGAACAGACTTCGCCACAGTGACTTTCTGTGCGATTTAATTGAATTACTACGATGTCTGTGTCGGTTTTCTAACAAAATGGCTTTGTGCGTGCTCAATTCGTGTTCGTAGGAAAGTGGACCCAATTGAAGCCTAAGCGAGTCACAAGACGTCGTTTGTTTTCAGTGAGTTTGCCTTTCTGTACGCCTGTATTGTTTAACGTAATTATGACATTTTTACTCTAATGGACTGTACTGTTCACTTCTCGTTTAAAACAATTTGTTCAATTGTTACACAACAATACATTAAAAAAGCATTTCAACGCAGTTTTTTATGATTAATGGTCTTAAAATGTTGTACTAACAAGAACGTTTTCTATAAATATTTTATATAAAATGTATGTTAAATATATAATTTTAATATGAATAAAATATCGCTTTTTATAAGATCTAGTTATTAAGTAAATAAAGGTAAATAACACGTTTAGAACAAACAAACGGTATTTGATAAATTAATGAAATATTTTTTCAATTGAAAAGGTCATGTATGAAAATTATGATCGTTGATCGGTGATTACTGCAAATCAGTCCTTCAGAAAAAACTCAATTTTCATGCAATTGTCCGGACTTAACTTCTTCTCACAACATAATGAAGAAATTGACAAATAATTCCAAGAAGTCTTCTAAATTATTTGGAATGGATTGGCCTCTGTCCATTTCTTATGTTATTTTGTGATATCCAGTTTATTATTATTTTGTATCATTCCAGGCTTATTTCTTTCACTTTATGCTACAACATTTATTTCCTTTTTCCCTCTTCCAGCATGTTTTTTTTGTTGATTTTTTGTTGAAATCCTTACTATTTTTGAGTGGTTGGGGTATATAAGTATACTATTTCTTATTGCTGATAAACTACATTTTACTTTTCATTTTAATTATATTTTAATCTCATGTTGATATTTTTGTTTGTTTTTTCATATTTGTCTACATCTTTGAATCTTTATTTCTTCTAATCTGGATTGGAATCTGTCCAGTTCTTATGTTATTTTGTACTATTCTTATTTCACCGCCAAGCTCCCCTCCTTTTCCAGGCTGAAACGACCTCATCCGTCGCTACAGTCATAACTTTTGCCCCCATTCAACAGTATCCAGTTGTGTGTTAACGCAGGTTCCCGAATCAATAGAATCGCCGGGCCCTCGTGCCCTATAACGGCTGCCCGATCAGCGGGTGCCATATCCCCAAATTTAATGCAATAGCAGTAGCGATCCACAGGGGTCAACTGTGAGGCGGTTTCGGTTTAGTGTATTGGTAAACCCAGAGGCAGTCCCACATAACCCGGTTCAACTTGTCACTTCAGGGCAAGTCTCCGCGACCAGGTATGCGTCATGCATTCCACCGCCTGGTTTTTAGGCCAGAAGAAAAAAAAAGAAACTATTCTTATATTATATCATTCCAGTTTTCTAGTGTATATCTAGACTCTATAAAAAACAACAGTGAACTCACGTCATCAAAATGTTTAATTTATTGCCTTCAGCAATTTGTAGATTGGTTTTCGAATCAGACAATATTTTCCGTATTATTTTACTCTAGTTAAAGGAAAGCAATGTTGTCTGATAAGTTAGAACATCTAACCGAACTAGCCTACGTAAGTCGTCCGGTTGTCAAACGTCTGCAAAATTTTTCAAAATATTAATTATAATAACTATAGATTATAAACCGGCAAACGTTGTTTTAACGCTTTGCTTGTTTCAATAAATTTTAAATCGCAGCTTATTATTATTCTGAAAATGTCGAATCCAGACAGAACAGATTGCATCTCTAATTAGTTACTTCGGACGAGAATGAGATAATGACACCCTCTTACCAGCAAAATTCGTTAGGGAGGTAAGCATTTTTACACTTAAATACTCAGCTGCTGCGGCTTTTATAGAAAATATTCTTTAGCGTGTTGCAGCTGCATTGAGTATTAATATGGACACGGTTAGTGAATTATCTATTATTATTATTATTAATAATGATATATGTTTCATATATTTGAAACGCCGTAAAGAGACCGTTCTTATACGAAGGGGGAGACGAATCATGACCAGCCTGATGTTAGCTCCATCAAAGATCAAATATATGAAATCTAAGAAAACATTAGTAGTTTTTTCAATATAAATATAACTTAGTACATTTATTTCAGAGGAAACTGGTTATGTAGGTATGTAGAACATCCTTTCAAACACTGTTGGGTAATATTGGATTTAAATGGTGTAAAGATAACCCACGAAGAGGTATAATGGAACTTCTAAGCATCCTTTAAAAAAATTAAATTTTTAAAAGCATATAGTAAAATCAAGAATTATTATTTAAATTTGTATGATGAGACATGGATATTTCAGAGTTTGAATATCCGATGGTCACTAATAGCAAGGTAATAAAAATATTGTTCAGACAAGAAAGGTTGATGGAAAATGTAAACGTTGAAATAAAAATTGATTACGTTTAAATAGTCATAACATTTATTAATAATTCATTGCATATATAGTATTCTTTATGCTGGAAATAACAATGGTTAGCAACACCTTTAGTTTGTATAAACTCGATCAGACACATTGAAGAAGAAATTAACAATAATGGAATCATAAACAAATGTTAGGTAGATTGGAAATTAACAGCTTAGTTATACATTTGTATGAAACTTTCTGAATATAGCATTATAATTCAATGCTAACAATTTTCAAGACAGGATGATGAGAGTTGAAACAACTAAAAATGTGTATATATTTAATATTCGATAACTGTAGGAAATCTTATTGTAAAGTGTGAAAGATTTATATACACGGATATGTGTCTAATGAATGTAATTTGGCAAATGAATTAGGCGGAATGGAGTGATTAAATCTAGCTTTATCAAAAAAATATATAGAGGTAGTAAAAGAATAAACTAAGAAGAAATACAGTGATATCAAAATGACATTACAAGGAAACACTGTACCGAATTAAACAAGAAGTAAGCGTAAAAAGTAAATATGCTCATTAGTAAAAGTGAAATATATTACTTGGATATACAATTGTTAGTTGGATGGATTAGACCTCCAGGGGATACAACTATAAATGCGCCTAGAACTCTAACTCATAGATAGTATGAAAATGAGTTCAATGTATTTCAAATATATCAATTACAACCCTAACCTACACGCTATTATAATTTGTACTTAATTGTAATTTTAAGTCCTTCGATAATATATGCATTAGATTGACTATAATATTAAACTAAATTATATTTGATAACAGTATTTTTAATGAGTGAACTAAAACTCAAAGTTGATGCGGTAACATTGCAACGCTTTACTTCACTCTTTCATTGTTCACAATTTTATTGAAAGGACTATATATAGTTATTTTATCTAGACACGCCATTTTATTTAAGTTTCTTTTAGTTTTTTTTATTCTTTTAATTTTTATAATAATTATTGAAATGATTCGCAATCCTTTTCTCTCAACTTTTTTCGCATTTTTTTAACACAGCTCATTCTAATTAATTTTTTTGTTATATCCGTTTCTGTATTACTACTTCTTGTCTTTATTTTCTTACCTCTTTATTTAATTTCCTTTTTAAATGTATTATTCTGTCTTCTATGTTGAAACCTTATATTATCAACTTTTTATCACGGCTTGATAGGTTTCCATAATATCACTTAAAGAAAAGTTCTCTTTTTCTCTCATACTACTCAACTTTTTTTGATTCAGCAATAGTAGTCAGATCAAGAGTGTTCAAAAAGACAAGATGTTCCTCATACTGCTGCAATATTTGTTTGTAAATATACCTGTGTTTCTTTGCAACTATAATTTTCAATAGGTAAGAGTGTAAAATGCATGGATGGCAAACGAAAATCAGTGGTTGCCAAATCATCAGAATACAGAGGCTTTCTTATTATGTTATCTTAAATATACTCTACTTTATTTCCAATTCACTCTAGATAACATTAAGTCATCATAAAGACAAATTGTAAGTTAGACGGAAACGACTATTAACAATATATTAATTAAATAATTTTAAAAAATTCAAAATCAATGGAAGTTTTCTATATTCAGTTTTGAAATTATGTTTTATATTGTTCATTTTAGCGTTTACTAATCAACTCACAACTCAGCATTTTTATCGAACTATTAATGAATTAGAACAAGAAATAATTAACAATGCTTTACACAATTTAGTTAAAGTAATAAATTAGAAGAAGACCAAATAAGACCAAATATTTAAAAATAATTTAAAAATGATTATTCTTATGGAATATCAGCTTTTCAGTTAATATTAAAATATAACAACATCCTAAAATTTTAAAAATGAAAATGACCGTTTTTTTTATGATTCCACAAAAAGTTAAAAAATTATTCCGACAAAAAACTTTAAATATTCCAAGCGTAAATGTTAATTAATTAAAAGTTAAGATCCTTTTCGTGGTTAATGTTAAATGAGCAAGAAAAATCTGAACTGGTTTAAAAAATACATCACCGAGATATTTATAAGTCTCTATTAATTACAGTAAAATATTTTTTTCAGTTAGTGCCAGATCTGGTAACTTTTAGTTTGTGACTTTACTTAATTTTAAGTCCTTTATAATTTTTAATTGCAAACTATGGGCTAACGGTTTCAAGCTCCTCTAAAAGTATCGGAATACATCTTCGAGAAGGCCTGTTTTAGTGTTACCTTACTTATTATTACGTTAATAAAACCTAGCCTCAGCCAGGTTAAGCAACTTCTTTTAGCCGTCTTTTAGTCTCCTAATTTAATTAAACCCATAAAAATCCTAAGATTATTTATTGGTTACACTTTTGCCATTGTATTATCCACTTTGAAAATCACATCTATATACTCTATTTAATGAGGTTAATATAGCATTGCATATTCTAAGAAATCGGCCTTGATGAAGTAGTATGACAAGTGATTCGTTTCGAGCTCCAGTCTTCTAATAATTTTGCAACATTTGTCGATTACGTGCTTGTAATGAGGTCATTTGTAGTTACCCAGTGTTTCCACTATGCGCCAAGTCGAAAGCACCACTCTTGACATATGGATTGGAGATCTATGTTTAGGGCATCAAATAGCGTTAGGAATCGTTCTCATCTATAATATTAAACAAAAATGTTCAGTTTAAAAACAATATTTAACATAACAATTCATGTAAATCGTCCTTTATTCTTTAGTGGCTTTACTTATCCACCAAAAGAAACAACACTTAATTTTTTTATTATCATACCCTGTTGCGGATTCTCCACACAATGACATTAAATTGAATTGCAATTGACTTAGATTAAGAATTACAAATATTTGGTAACAAAAAATATCAGTTTTAGTTAAATTGTATGTTATACATAATTTTATTAATAAATAAATAATCTGAATATAGCAATGATCACTGATATAGCATCATTCACTGATTCGCTAAAACAGATTACTCACACTTCTACATAACAATTCGATACAACACAACAGAATAACAATAGCAAAATAACAAATAAATATGTAAATTACATTAAACTGTAACAATAATGAACTATTCAATCTATTAATACATGTAATATTACCAGAGTTCTTAATCTTTTTGGTGTTATACTGCTTGGTTTCAAAATACCTAAAATGGAAGACAACGCTTCTCTTCTAAAAAGAGTTTGTAGAGCAACATAATGTAATAATTGTAAATGTTCAAACCTATCAGTTTAATTCCTTATTCTAAATAATTGCGTTTACTTCTAATTATTTTTGAAGGTTCTAATGTGGACTGAACAAATTCTACTGAGTCTTTTTTTTTTGTTATAGTTTAGAGCCTCCTTTTTATTAAGTAAGGTTTATCTAGACTAAATCTACTGCTTAACGTGGGCTCTGAACCATGGTCCCTGGCGTAAAACCTACCGTCTAGCTAATTACCAACATAGGGATCATCCCAGAAAATATCCGGTCTTACCCAGTCTCTTTACTGGCGTGAATGAAAATTATTTCATTGTTGGATATTACACTCTTGCCTTTTAGACAATAACAATTATAAACAATCACAAACATATATTTACGACCATGCTCCAGCAGGATTCGAACCCGCAACTATCGCGACTTTAGGAAGATCGAACTGTCGCCTTGACCTCTGCGCCAACCAAGCCAGTTTGATTACAATGTTGAATTTATATATCCATATTTTCCGTTTCGATAGGTGAAAGTAAAGCATCTGTGAATCTAGGGCACTGTTTCTTGACCATCGTATACAAGAAAATATTATCTGTATGTTTTAAAAATGTATTAATATATTATTACTAGTTGTTGCCGACTAATTTTTTTCTCTACGATAACTAAAAACTAGATACTTATCTAGGAAGACCCATTGGTCCTAATAAGTGGCTAATAAAATAAAATAAATGTTATTAGCACTTTTCGGTGTATTTGCCATTTAAAGCAACTTACTATACAACTACACAATATCACATGGTTTGGTTCTCTTAAGTCTGCGTTCTAATTCGGTTGTCCAGCAATCGTTATTCTGTAAACCCTGTTCGTTCGGTAACGATCGGAATTGCCCTTCGGACATAATAGTGTATTCCTGGCCGATTCATTTTTTTACCATGTGGTCGGTATTTACAACGCAGAATCCAAGAGTTGATAAATCGTTGATATTATACTTCTAATACTAAAAGTTGTCTGCTGTTTAATTATTTTTGTCTATGTTTATTATTGCCTGTTGCGTGTTTACTAATGGATATTAGATTAGTGACTAAATATCAATCATGTTTGAACAACAAAAGAGGGATATTTTTAACTTAACTATGTGGTTAGTTAATTTTTAATTAAAAAATATGAACATTTTCTCTAAGAATATTGATGAACAATTTTGTTAGAATATTTGAAATTAACCTTGTCTTATATCAGTTATAACCTAATTCAGTTGTAAAAATAATTTATTGATACGGACTAAATTGGTAGAATTAAATACAACAATTTTATATAGCATACATTTAGTATCCCATATAAAATCAAAAAAGTGAATTTGGAAGTGGTGGCAAAGGAAATACCTTAATCTGATTTTATTTAAATATGTTTAATAGTATTTTCGATTTAGATACCAATATAATTCTTCATTTAGGCTAGTGTATAAGCACTCCATTATTTGTAGTAATAACATAAATAAATTGATCATAAAAGACATGAAGACCAATAAATTTGCCAAATTGTAAACATTTATGGAAGTTTTGTACAATTTTATTGGGGTTTAACAAATATTCATGGAAAATATTATAGTAACCTGCTCAAGGTTATTGAAATACTAAATTCCGTTTACTGAAAGCAACCTATGACCAAGATTGGAGATACAATTTTTTATCTGCAAAACAGACAATAAAAATTATTAAGAACTTTTGCTTACAAACCCTATTACTTCTGAGTTTTTTCTTCTTCCGATTCATGCATAAATAATGACATTAAATAAATTATAACATATAATTACTAACACCTAAATTATTTTCAATTTGCTTGTTAGAATGACTATCTACGAATCTTTTTAGTTGTATCTAATCTATAAAAGTAATTAAATTATTAGTCAATACATCACTGTATGAAATATGAACTTATTATCATTTTATTTTAAATAGAAAGGCATGATTTCCTCACTCTTCCACCTTGAGAGTAGTAGCCGTTAGATCACTAAGGAATAGTTGAAAATTAATATTAAATGCTTTTATACAAAATAGCTTTCTACAAATACTAGCTTTCTACAAAATCCTATCAATAGTTACACCTGCAGTCAATTAAGCTATGATTTTATTGCCTTCGGCTTTTGTCAATTTTTTGTAATAAATTTCATATTTATGCCCTGAATGTATTCAACGAATATTTCACCTAAAATAAATGTTATTATTAAGACATATAACGACCAAAATATAGTTCTAATTGTCACCATTGACTGCAATTTTTGCTATTATTCTTAACGGACAAACCCCATTAATGAATTGACTAAGCTAGTGGCTGACGTGCTGTAGATGTGCTTTCATAACCTTAGGTAAAATAATGGGTTATACCCATGAATATGTTCTCTTGTAGAGTTTACACACTAAATTCTCTTCATAAATGTAATATTTATTTCAATAAATTTATTCAAAATAATTTAAATAAAATGAATCAAAAAATCAAAGGGTACTTACTTTTGGACTTCCATTTATAAAACCAATTGTTATGGCTTTTATTTGTAAAAATATACTCTAGCGATCTATGCCACTCAGTCGCAACGTCGAAAATGGCGATCGAATGAAATTCCGATTTTACCTGAACGCACAGGGTCTACAAAATAACATATACTCGGTTGTCCAGCCCAAATCCCGAGTTACTGCACTTTTTTTCATATATTGTTGCGAATACTTGACATAATTTTCTCTAAAACAGTTGGAATCCGAAGGTCTCGGTGTAAGTTCTATTAGATAATTGTCCTGCAGTATCTGGAAAAATCCACAATACTACTCAGCAATTTACTCTGAAATACTTGTATCATTCTCGCAGAACATCCCCATAACTGACTTCCGTACGACTATATAGGTTTTAGTATCTGCTTGTAGCGAGAACTTATAATAAGTTTCTTATGTACATAATCAGATCTTATTACATACAATTATGTGATTATGTACATAATTTATATCTTCTTCCAAACAAGCGATACATTTTTTTGATGTGCTCCTTCCAATAATGTTGTGCGTCAAGATACTTCAGCAGTTTTCTGATTACTTCTACGTTATTGTCTCCAATAACAAATATCGTAGTGTCATTAGCATATATAGTTATAGTAACATTTTCTATTTGTGTTATGTCAAATATATAGAGTAGGTAAAAAACAGGATCCAACACACTGTCTTGCGATACACCTGCTTCTGTTTCTGTCATTATTGAGTAAGCGTCTTCCTTTAACTCTAAACTTCGTGATTAAAATATGGGATTTTAAAAATTCAACGTATTGCTTCGGTAACATTTTATTGAGTCCTTTATGCTCGAGTTCTTCATGCCAAACTTTATCAAAAGCTTGCGCTACATCCATGAATTTAACTGAGCAGCCTTTTTTCTCTCCGTAAACATTTTCAATAATGTCTGTGATTCTATAGACCTGGTCAATTGTTGAATGGTTGCTCATAAACACAAACTGATGCAGTTATAAGATATTTTCTATTTATGATTGGTTTTAACCTATTTAACAGGAATTTTGGATATTATTGGTAGCAGTGAAATTGGTCGACAAGCTTACTTCATTTGGTTGTTTTCCAGGTTTCAGAATCATAATAACTTCAACCCCTTTCCATCTGGATCATGTTTTAATCGAAGTTCTGCATTTATCAATCTGGTCAGTTTTATAATTACCTTCCTTGGTGGATTTATCAGCACTTGTCCGGTTATTAAGTCACAGCGTGGTGTTTTCTTTGGATTGATGTCACTTTTTATAACATTAGAGACGTGACCCAACAAGCTCAATCGAAGATATTCGCCCTCCCTGATCGGTAGATTATATTAAAATTAAGTTTCATTTGGTATAAAGATTTGTTCTAAGAGATCGGGGAGTGCTTCAGTTTTTTATTACTTGTATTACCGGTATAACGTAATATAGTAATGTCTTTAAATACATATACTAAGATCAATTATAAACTATATATCTTGGGCTCCTTTATGTTCTAAATTACCAACATTTCAAAATTATAAGCACCCAAATAATTTATACACCACAATAAATAAATGAAATATATAATTCTTAAAGCTTAGCAAATTGCTGTTAAACGTTTAGTTGAAAATCTAAAATATTCAGCATAGTTTAGGAGAAGTTCAATTATTTATTCAATCGTCGAAGTATAAAAGGTAAAGTTTGCAGAAAGCGGCTTAATTAATTGAGGGACTTTCGGACCTAGTTTATATCTAAATTTAACTAAACATAACGTATAGAAATGTTGAAAAACTACTTGCAAAACTGTATTTGGAGATGTTTAGAACTTTTCAATTAAACTGATAAAACATACGTAGAACTTTGGAATTGAATAGTGATAAATATAATTTTATTCGATATGATATTAATATATAAATAATACCAGGTGTTGGAATTTGTTGTGGTTAACTTGTGTTTAAAATAATTTTCATATTGTCCTTGGATACAGAAATTTCTTTTTTTTTTCTGTTTCTGAGACGTAGGTCTTCATCCCATAATCATGTGTATAAATAATCAAGACAATTAAAAATGACAATATATTTATGGAAAAAGGGAGAACATGTTAATATCAATAAAACAAACTATACTAAAATAAATAATCAATAATTTAGTAATGTTGAAATTATATCTGATGTTTCATAAATTCCGAAGCGATATTAAAATATTAAACGACTATATATAAAACCGTCAGGTGTTCCTATAACGAGGTAAATCCTTTCAAAATCGAAGATATCACGTATTTCGTTGTCTTGTCATGTCATGTTCACAAACAAGGCGTTACGCCCACTCACATCAAATATTATACGAAAACCGTTTCGGGAAAGAGTTACCCATGGATATATGTACATACAGCAAACAAGTCACGATGGAAGAAGTAGACGTTCGTTAGTGCTTTATGTTTGTGGTTTTATTGGCTGTCAATATTAACTAATTGAATTTATTTATGATGCTTTATGATATATAATACAAGTAATTAAATGTGAAAGCTTCAAAACTATAATAAATAAATATATATATACATATATATATATATATATATATATATATATATATACATATATATATACATATATATATATATATATATATATATATATATATATATATATTATGAAATGTATGTGTGGGGATAGAAATAAACTTTAAATTACTTCAAAACAATTTTAAATTAAGTGAAAGGAGTTGCTTATTTCTAAAATCTCAGTTATTACATTTAAAATAAAATACAAGCACAGCGATTTTTCAGGACCAGCAAAACCGTATCAGTAGTACGATGTAAAACATTCATCCTGAAATAACGACCAAAGAGTTGCACTTGATCGTTGTTCTGTCTGGACATCATTATACCTTCATCCGCCAGTGTCTCTTTGATGATCTTCTGAAGTATTTTATATCTAAGTTTCCGTAGTAAAGCACGTGATATGGTTTCTAAATTTTGATGTAGCGGAATTACAACAGACGAAAACTGAACTGAACTGAATCACCTGTATCAACAATGGATGTAAATCTTGAACTGCACTTTAATTCTAATCGAGAGATACTTTCTTAACTTAAAAATGCCCGTCCGTTAAAAAACTTCAGTCCGCATTTTATGGGTTTTTGAGTTCTCTAAAGCATGGCTAAAACATAGTTCATGGCTTGGAGTACTTTGAGCAATTTCAATCTAGATCGTCATACCTTAAGACAGGAGTACTTTGGCTAATTCCGGAACGATTGTCAAGCCCATGTCAACCTATCTTATTTTCTTGATAAGATGTTTCCTTTCTTCATAAGCAAGCAATAGCTTTATGATCTCCCCGGGATCCTATAGACTCACCAGTTATGAAAAGTAAAAACTAAAAATCTAAAATGTAGTCATAAAATCACAAAGTTTTATTTTAATTCAAAATATTTATTTTTACGGAAATAAGTTGAGTCTTGCTGACTTTATGAATAGTACGATGTTACCGAACGATTTAGGTTAGTGTCCGTATCAGACATAAACATTTTAATTCGTGAATAATACAATTAGTGCCCATCCACAAAACGAAAATATAGAGAAAATTATTGAAAAAGACTAATTTAAATATTTAAATATCACCAATATAGAATATTCATAAACGACAAATATAGGGCGGGTTTCGCGATACAAACTTTATGGTTATATGTGATATCCCAATAGAACTACAATCAATTCAATCTACAGGAAAAACCTACATAATAATGTATTTTTATAGTAAAAATATCGTTTGAAGTTAGAATGTAAATCATATATAACTGGAATACAGGAACCTTAATAAAATTAATAGATTAATAATCACTGAAATTTTCAGATGGTAAACACACTAGTTAAAATGAAATGATTTAATTACTATTAATTAAGTTAAATCATTAAATGCTTTATTAATATATATGTCATTTTGCCCAAATGTGAACAAAAAATGTTTTCACTGCGTTGAAAATGTCTTTACTTCTTTAGTTCAATTTGAAGAAAATGTAGGCCAAGTCATCGAGTGCTGTGTGGAAGTTGGTAATATACATCGTTCTCTTGAGGTGGTATCTATGAATTGGCTGTAAGATAGGAAAAGTAGGGACTATTAATCGACAATACCTTAAATAAAATACATTGTACCAATTTTTCCCAATAATGCTTCAAATTAAAAAATAATCCTTTAAGACTTATTTACATGATTAGATTAGACTGATTAGATATACATAAAAGAAAAGTAATAACTTATATGTAAATACATATTTTTAAAATTATTCTCTTATTGGGTAAATCGAAATTATTTCAAAATAATTTTCTCCAACGGAATAACTTAAATATGAGTTAATAACAAAATATACTCATTACAACTCAAGAAATATTAGCTTCAAATTACTATAAAACAAGTGCAATTAACGAGGAATCCGACCTATCACATAAAGAGTTATTAAAGAGTGACAATATTCGTAAATAGAACCTCTAACAAAAATAGCATCACCTTCGTCGAACACAAGAACGATGTCTGGACCTACATAAGATATTTAATACCAAACAGTAGTTTTGGGGCGGTGATTAAGAATAGTCCATAGTGGTGCGAAACTTTATTATAAAAGTCTAAGACAACTTTCTCGGTGAATAAAATGTTTTTAAATTAATCATAGTACAAGTTACAACTTCTGCAGAAGATAGAATGAATTTAATAGGAGAATACGTGATTTTTTTTTTGATTTTTATTTTAAATGTGTTTAAAACTGTTGCCACTCACAATAATAGCTCAGCTCTTTATGTAGTTTAACCGACTTTTAAAATGCAATCAAATAATTTTAACAGATATAATAATATTTTCTCCCGAATACTATATATGTATATTCTCTGTAAATATGTGTAAGTAACGTTTTAAAAATAACTTATGTATTATTATATTATGCTCTTCTAGTTTAATTACTACACCAGACCTTACTTTATTTCCGTCATATACTGTCTAATTCTTTTATATTATTTGTTATTATATCATACTGTCTAACTGTCATTGTTTGCTATTTTCAATCACCTCCAGTTTATTTATTTTTTCGTGACAAGCGAGAATACCAACAAATAATATGTAAGTTTAAGTGCCAGTAACAACTCTACTTATTATTTGACCATTCAGGCTATCTAAAATTTATTTTCTAATTTTAATGTTTTTATTTCAACAGTGATGATAATATAAACATTACTTACCGTCTTCTTCACCGAGTGTCAAATGTCCCGTGTTTTCTATGCTAACAGCAGTTAAAGATGGCCTGCACCATAACTTTGTTATTCTACAAAACAGGAAACAAAATTGAAGCTCAGTTCAACTTCTTTCTGTTCGTTATATAGGTTGCAAACCATTTCTAATTTTGAACTTTCAATACACACATACACACTCACTCACGACTCCTTGAATCACAGTAAGTATTGAGTGGGAATTCTCTCAAGGTTTTCTGTATCCCAATTTTTCCCTTTATTTGCTATATTCTTTATATCCAATAAAAAATTTCAATTCATACTATTTACTCATATTCCACAAACTAAACTGACAGACATACAGACATGAAATACAGACAATAAATTAAACACTATTAAATATTATCACTATTTAATGAACAATATTTGCTTTACCTGGATTAATTAGATTTTCCTATTCCCAATAGTTGTAGCTTGCTCTATTATAACGGTATAATTTACCTTAAATTAATCTATATTAATTATATTAACTTAATTATATTAAATATAAATATAAAAATATAATTTGTTTCCACTAAAAAATAATTTTGCATCAAGGTATCACATATCTAAAAAGTTACGGTCACTGTACCAAAATTTAATAAGCTGGTATAGAATTTATAATACTTCCGCAACCAACAAATTTATTAGTTTACTACTACTATTGACCAATGCCTAACCTGGAAGCACATACTCACTAAATGAAAACAATGTGGACTTAAATTATATCAGATGTACTGGCTCATCGGGCCCAAATACAAGTTATCATTAGACAACAAGGTATTGCTGTATGAGTCTATACTCAAGCCTATTTAGTCATATGGAATCCAACTATGCCGTACCGCTAGCAAGTCTAATACATCCATCATTCATCGGTTCCAAAATAAAGTGGTGCGTGCCATTGTTGATACTCCGTACTATGTTTGAAATGAAGTGATATAACACGATATTCCTCTATAACCCATAACGAGTGTAATTCAACGGGTTTGTGTGAAGTACTTCGAAAGAGTGTTAGTGTGTGTGTTAGTGTTAGAGTGTTAGTATTAGTTCATCCAAATGTACTCGCTAATCAGCTAAATATGCGACGTAATAGTGAAGTGCGTAGACTAAAACGTTTAAAACCATCTAATCTGATTATTGAATAAGACTAATTAATTAAAATAGTATTTTAATATATTTTAATATATATATATATATATATATATATATATATATATATATATATATATATATGTAAGTACATAAGAATTACTTATTGTCTATTGAGCAGATTGTGGAAACCCTAAAAGTAATAAAAAAACTATTACTATTATATGTTTTAAGTTATTTGTATAATTACCACAGATGTCTATTTAATCCAATATAACAAAAATGTCACAAGAATAATATTATATTCGATATGAAAACAAAAACCCTACAGAACATAAACTCGTTGGCTGATATAAATTAATGATCCAATACAACGAATTAGCCGCTACTATTACGCCAAGTGCCAATATCGCATATCGAGTGTTATCGAGCCGAAGATATACAGTCAATGGGTCGTTGTTGGTCTACTCAGAAGAGGCATTAAAAACTTTTAAAGGCCTTTATTTAATTAAGCTTTGTCAAGCTCTTTAGCACGCCCACTAGACCTCTTCGACAAGTAAAAGCAAGTTCAAAAGGTCACTCGATACGAAGAATCTGTAATGGATTAACTCCCGACGGGATTTGTAGGCTTGACTTCGTTTGTTCGGTTTAACTTCGTCAATATTCGTAAAGAAAGAGTTTAAAATTTAGTTACGTTTTTGTTATATCTGCATTTGTTTTATTATTTTCAATTGGATTAACTGAAATATTTCTACCATTATTTTAAAATAATAATAGTTGTAATAACGTTAAATAATTGATTTAACTTGGCAGTGCGAACTCAGGATATGGATTTTATAATTTATATTTGTAATTTTCTATAGGCAGGAGTAACAAATCATACAAGGAGCAAAATAAGCTGTGTAAAAAAAATTAAATATAAGATATAAAAAGAGAATTATAAACTTTAGATCAGCTCAGAACTGATAACCGGTTGGCTTGTTTTCAGTTGTGTTTATTATTGTTGAGTATGTATTCTTAAAAGCTATTACCATTTTTACTGTAGCATCCATATTTAATTATCGATAAATCGATGCCAAAGTCTTGTTTAAAGTAACGCTTATAGACCCAGTTTATTCTGAGAAAACAGCATTAGCAAATACTAGACGTTATAAAAGTAAGGATAAAACTAATTAATTAGATACATAAATATTATATAGTTAAACATATTAATAGATAAAAACAATTAGTATATACGTTCCTTAAATACACAGCTGACATCACTGACTATGAAATTGTTATCTATTCCAGCAGATTTATACTACCGAAACGGTTATTCCCTAAAACTAAATTACTCTCTAACGCCACACGAAGTATCCATTTAAATCTGCAGTAAGATTTCCTTTTTAACATTTAACTTTAGGTATTAGATGCCTTCACGTACTTTAATGAACGATATCTATTGGCAAAAATGAGTATCAACAATACTAATTATGGAACTTGCTTGCATTTTCTTCATTCATTACTCTTATTGATTGAAGAAATCTCCTGTCTATTAATCACTTTTAAAAACTGATGGTAATGCTGCTTCGTCTTATCCCAATTGTTGGTTTTGATTACATTGATGTTAAACTGATGATATTCATATCAATGACAAGAAATAAATTCGAGAACCAATAAAACCCAGCCCAAACGTATTTTCAGACCGCTTAGCAGTTAATGATATATTATATATCATTTTCCAGACATTTACATCCAGACACAACATGGTAAAGATCCAAAAGGAATGAAAATTACTCCCACATATTGCGGGTGTTTATTGTAGTTAATTCTGAGTTGAAGAAGTTGACAACGCTCGGCCACATGTCACAAGAATTGTAAAGGATATATTTTAAGAGGCGAAGCACCGAGGGTACTACCCTATCAAGGGGATTTCTGATAACATAGTTTGGTCTTTCGATAAGGTATCACCATGTCGCCTGAAAGATGGAGAAAATGTTCTAAAATGATGAAACATATTTTAATTCATATATATTGTATTAATTTTTCTCAATAAATATCCCTTCACGGGACACGACAAAGTTCACGGAACAAAATGTGTTCTCTACTTTTCTTTAGTATATCATGTAGTATATATCATGTAGTATATATCATATATCATGTATCATTAAGTATATCTATTATTCCTCAACATCTAAACTGCATTGAAGAAAACCATGGACCAATCGACATGACAAAGTAATAATTGTAAAGGGCACAGCCAAAGGAACAACTTTTTCCTGAGACATAATTTTTCATCATAATTTCTGCTCATTGAGAACATGTTTCTCAGTAATAGAATTTATAGAATTAATAGTAATAATAGTAAGGTTACAGGTTCATTGAAAACTCCCCAGCCTGACACATAGATGGCGCTGCTAGAATTAAATCCATATGTTTTTTAGTTAGCCCTAACCCTCAAAACATATGTGTATAAATTTGACAGCTATCGGATCATTAGTTTGTGAATTATAGCATTTTGAGTGAAGAAACTTTTGTTATTGTAAAAAAATGGATAAAAAGGAATTTCGCGTGTTGATAAAATATTGCTTTTTGAAGGAAAAAAATACAGTTGAAGCAAAAAGCTTGATGTCGAGTTTCCGGACACTGCCCCAGGGAAAGCAACCATCAAGGATTGGTATGCTAAGTTTAAGCCTGGTGAAATGAGCACCGAAGACGGTGAACGCAGTGGACGCCCAAAAGAGCTTGTTACCGACGAAAGCATTAGAAGAATCCACAAAATAATTTTGAATGACCGTAAATTGAAATTGAATGAAAAACAGACGCTCTAAAGATATCAACTGAATGTGTAATCATATTATTCACCAATATATGGGTATGAGAAAGCTCTGTGCAAAGTGGGTGCCGCGTGAGTCCACTTTTGACCAAAATCAACGACGAGTAAGCCAAACAACGAGTTGATGTTGATGATATTGATGACAACTCCATCATTTTACTTCGAAGACCAATCGACAGTCATCCGAGTGGACTGCACACGATGAAAACGCTCCAAAGCGTGGGAAAACGCAACAGTCGACTGGCGAGGTTATACCGTCTGTATTTTGGGATGCATATGGAATAATTTTCATTTACTACCTTGAAAGAGGAAGAACCTTCAACAGCTACTACTACATAGCGTTCTTGGACCGTTTGACAGGACGAAATTGCCGAAAAATGGCCGCATTTGAAGAAAGAGGAAGTGCTGCTTCACCAAGATAAGCACCGTGTCAAAAATCCATGAATTGGGCTTCGAATTACTTCGTCATACACTTATTATATACTTACACGTCATACACCGTATTCTTCAGATTCCAGATCTGGCCCCCACCGACTAATTCCAGTTCTCAGATCTCAAAAGAATGCTCACTGGGAAGAAATTTTCGTCGAATGAAGCGGTGATCGCTGAAACTGAATTATGTTTAATAAAAAAAGTATTTTTGCCAAAAAAATATGTTATGGTAGGCCAGGGACTTTTCAATCGACCTGTTATGTTATGCATGTATATTATACGTACGGAACGGAATAGTATGGAACTGGATAATATAGTTATTGCAGTGAGGTCCTTTTTCTCCCTTCTGCACCACTCTTTTGTCCAGCCTCTAATTTTATTTGTTATTATGAAAAAACTTTCATATGTGAGCGCATATGAACCTGTCGCTGCGGCTAGCAATTTCACATTTCTTTAGCCTCGTATGATGTCTACCACCCACTTCACCCCTACCACTTCACTTAGCGCTAGTATTGTGTGTTAACACATAACATATTGTGTCCCCCATAATTGAATGTCGTTCGTTCAAATTGGCTTAACCATAATTTTATATACCATCATTTTGCTCTTTTGATATAAATGCGAGCGGTGACCTCTTAACCAACGCACACTTCGGAGTTTGCTGTTAAATTGTCAGTGCTTGACCCAGATGTAATCTTACTCATTAAGCTTATCGGTCTATACGAGGTCTTTCCCCGTGGTGGTTCATCTGGTTTAGGCACTATCTCCAACTTTCCTTTTTTTTTGTATTGGGAAATGTTCGAGCCCAAAGCAGGTATTGAAAGTAGGCTCTTGATTCCCTTGTGTGATAGATGTTTCAAGAGGTTTGATCAACAAGATTGTAATATGCTCATTTTCTTTCCTTAAGATTTCTCATTTCTTTCAAAACCTCTTTAGGAATTACACTATTCAAATATAGACGGATATGCAGGGATTCTCACCCCGAAAATAGTAAAATTGCCAATGGAGAAAGACATCGTTTAAATGGCTAGCAGAGGTACTGACTGTGTCCTTATCTGATTTTGCTCAACCTGTCTGTCCGCCTTTGCCTAAGCGGAAGGCCATGACCATTAACCTGTTTTCCATTGAAATAGTTTTCAGGTAAAATAAAAGTTTTTATTTTAGCTATATTAACCTTTTGGGTTATTTTATTCTGCTTACAAATTTACATTTATCTTAAAAATAACTGAATGAGCACAAAATAATATTCCCTCTATCGTTATTCCATAAGTTTCCATTAAATATAAGTAATAAAAAATGACGTATCTAGAAACTAGGTTATTATCACATTTTTGATGGACAACATTAATTAAATTTATTGACAAATGCTTTAAAAAATATGTCAACTACAAATATCATCCTTCATATAGCCGCATGACTTTTCAATTACGTGTGACGACCTCAATGATGCCTTTGCATGTTCGATAATAGCACGAAATATCAATAGAATTAAATTTGTATGTCCTACAAATATAAACTGAAACTTTTAAGGAAAGTTACATATAGTTAGAAAATCAATAAATCCTAATGCTAATTCTAATAAACCTAATATATTTCTCATTATCTTGCTACTATTTTTATTGAATTCAAAGAAAGTTTCACTGTAAACTTTACTTATTTCTGTAAAAATTCATTATTAATACACCGTACATTGAATATTGTACATGCAATTAAAGGTAATGCAATAGTTAGAATTAGTAATAAAATTGTCCAAATAATAAAGTAATCCAAATATATTAAGCATAGTATTTAATTTTAAATTAAAATATTATTTATTATTAATAAAATAAGAATGTCATTTTTATATCTATATATCAATTTTATCCAATCCAAGTTATCCAATACTTACTGATCTTTTATCTTTTACTGATTTTGTATGTCCTTTTTCATCTTAGGTGCAAATATGAGGTACTTTCATGATTTTGATCAGTAATAAGTATTGGTAAAATACGAAAGATCAATATAAACAACTATTAACCTACCTAATCTAACTGTTGTTCTAATGATTTGACATTTCTTTACATAAAATGACAGTTTTAAATTTAATATAATTAAGTTATTCAGAGTAGACAGACGCTAACCATGAAAAGCTCAATAATGCAAGTTGGGCAATCCTTACTTTTGTTTATGATTTATTTAGAGAAGTCCACTACCAAAACCTATCAAACATTTTTATAAACTTATGGAGATGTTATTTCGCTAAATCGCAACATTCGGATTTGGTTTCGGTTTGACTCGAAGGTCCATAGTAAAGAAGGCTTGTAGGACACAAAAAATGGTTTGGCTTAAAAAATTCACGGAAAAAAAATTGCAAGCTTTATTAAAGAACTATTTTCTAGACCATAAATATAAATATGATTATATTATCTATATGACTGTAATGTTTCTGAGTATATATATATAAGCTCAGCAATAATATTTGGAAAGTCTTCTAAAAGGAAATTCTAAGTCAAAGTCTGTCATACTTTGTCTACCAGTAGATCCATCCAGTTTGGTGTTCCGCAGGATGCCTCACTCGCCCCGGTACTATTCAATATCTGTTACATTATACGACTTGTACTGCACTAGATATGACTGTACTGTAATCTGGAGGGTTTCTATCTGTTTTGAATAGGCGTCAGATGATCTGAAAATAGAGATTGGTATGACATCTACCAGTGTTTATCCTCAGTGTCGCATTGCATTGCCATTTTAAAATAAATTTATAGATTTTGTTTTCAAAACCCATTCACATTTTATAACTTGTTTATAACATAGCTGAGAACTCAAATTGAAGCTGTAAGTCCTCGTTCAATATGAATGACGCTTTCTTCATTTTAAAATCTCAGTCATCCAAATATATACGCTTCAAACCACAAGAGCAGCTAAACATAACAATAAAATGGCTTAACGTTTATAAATTGGAAATTCATCCACAAAAAAACAAAGCGATAATTTTCCACCGTAAACGTCCCCTTACCAAACCAAACCAATTTACGTATTGAAAAAGTTCCCAAAAAGTGTAGTCTATGACTACAGGAAACAAAGAATATGACACTGAAGTGGTCCACATCAACATATGATCTTATTGTTGATTGTTGGATGATTGTGAATACCGCATGGTCAGTCAGAAACAACCAAATACATCGAGAAACGGTGATGCCATTATTCTCTGAGTTGACAAACTTACTCAGTAACACATTAATTTGTTCCATTTCGACCCTGCTCTGTATACACCGATTTGTAATTAACAAACGTCTTCATACCATTCCACAAACATTGTGACCAGAAATTAAAAAACTCTAGTGACTCATCTTTTGGGTTTCCTACCACAGTCCCGATTCAAGACAACAAGACAAAAAAGCCATACATTTTCCTATAATAATATGATAATGAACTAGTGAAAATCTATAACAAATATATATATGTGTAAAACGGTTCCCATTTACAAATATCGTCATTATGATTTTATTATTGAATTGTATTTTAACATGTAACATCATTATCTCATACAATTTTTGATAAATTATGGAATAATTAAAACGCGAATATCACTTTCAATTTACCCTCCATTTGAAATCAAAAAAATTCATCACCTCCTCGTTTAATAACAAAAAGATTTCGAAAAAGCCCTTTTAATTAAAACATATCTTCGATCGACATTATTAATTGAAATATTTAAACATCGATCGGTAATTTTTCCGACCCGAAGATCGTCGGCGTAAATGAAAATCCACCAGTAAAAAAAAAAGATTATTCCAAACAAAAAAGTGAAAAATCCTGTTTTCAGATTAAATATATTTTTTAATGTTCAACTCGACCGAGGTCCATATTTCACCGTGAACGATAAAAGGCTGTTTTATTTTGAAAAGGAAAAAAATTCTAATCAGTTTTTGCCTCTACAATGGTCTTCTTTATGTTGTGCGGCAATAAAAAAAATCGTTCGTTCTCCAATAAGCACGAAAGTTTCCAGTTTCGACCACGAATCGTTCGATTTTAAAGGTCGTAAAAAATAATTGTTATGAACGAAATATGGTACCGCCATCACCAATCATGTTTTTTTTTTACTTTTCAACATTGATTTATGCGCAGTGAGGTTGCAAAGAAATCGTTAGAGGGATTAACTCTTGAATTTTGAATTAGTTACATTTAAAAAAAAGGCTGAAGATGCTTTATAATAACTATTATTGGTTTTAGTTATTTCTTGCTTTTGTTACGTTAAATACAATACCCAAAAACTTAACATTTTGACTAAATATTATTTCTTAATGAAGCAATTCGCCTTTATAGGCTTCGTATATACTGAACGTAATCACAAAAGCACTTAAACACACCTAAACATGATATAGTGTAATGTATATAAATTGGGCATGAAAATTTCGGCATCTAAACACAGTTTTCGAGTAGGTACTGTGGTTTACATACTGACACCTGAGAAATATATACAGAAAATATACAGTTGTCTAGAACAGTTCAACTAAATTATAAGGGATTTCTTATATCAGTATGCAACAGTGAATGATATTTAGGTCCTGAATCAAAATGATCATCATCTTAATGCACAGGAAACATTGAAAGCCGCACAAAACGGCCAAAATTCAACCGTTTACGAGAACGCATACATATTTTATTCTTTATATTTCTTTTTTTTATTTTAGATCTTAATACCCTCAAACTCATTTAACACATTCAGCTGTTAATTATTGCTGTTGTGAACACGCAGTGATAGTTTTAAATTTCCACGTGCTAACTCAGTACAGCGCTCGAGAGCTTAATCATGGAACGCACAAAAGTGAATTTTTGAAATATATTACTTTTGTTGATCGATTTGAGGAAATCTGCTGCCTAAGCTCACCAAACCTTTTTAGAAAAGTCTAACGATGGTCCATCATATCTCAAATTTCGGTTTTGATTTCACAAATTTATCAGTAGTGATTTTGATGTCAATTACAAGAAACGGCTTCAAGGGCCAAAAAGGTTTAAAGACAATAACTTGCAAGCTTGATTGAATGGAAACCCAGCTAAAATATCAAAGAACTATCGGAGAACTTTCTCAACGTTTACATGCAGTAGGAAAGATGCAAAAGAAGCGAAAAACACTACCATTAACTGAAATTCTAATTTCGATCGGTTTCAACACCGTGGTTTAATTGCTTGCCAGGCAAAAATGTTTTTCGGTAGATTATTTTCACTAACGATGAAAAGTATATCAGTTATAAAATGTGATAGGGTTTAGGTAACAAAAACTATTAATTTACTAAAAAAACTATTTCATTTATTTAACGAAAAGAGACGACTGGTTGAACGGCGATAGAAAGCGACACTGAGGATAAAACAGGTAAAAATCATCCCAATATGTATTTTTTACCTCAGAATACCTCACTCGTAACACCATTGAAAACAGATCACAGTGCACTCCATAGCTAGAAGTAGTACTTGTATAATATAACACCTCTCTGCTGACGAAAGGATCTCAGGAATGGACGTGGCCGTTGTCCCGTCTGGACGGCTGATAGTTCTAATTAAATTATGTTTGACTATCGCCTGCAACTTTATCCGTCAGTTTGTCGTTGTCATTGTCATTGAATATCTTCAAAATGTGACTCTGTTTCTACGCAAATTTTCACGTTATCCCTTCATATAATGGTTTTCCAACTTTTAGTGATTTCATATTCCACTAGACTACGGCTAAGAAACTAAGCTACTACAAGCTTCTGTTCAGCAATTTTAGTCCACGTTTGCTGATCTTACACCCTAAACTATGATTCATGTACCGGGAATCCATAGACTAAGGGTGTTTTCAAAAGCTAGAATGTTTCTTACTTGGAACAGTTTATGGCAATGGTAATTGAGTGTCTTCAATCTACCTTTTCGGACTTCACAGCTTCAACTGTGTCACTTTTGACAGAACTTCACTAAACTGGACGACGAAATTCTTTTATTATCTGCGGAACAACAGGGTACATAACTGTGACCGTTCCTTTTCACAAAATATAACTTATTCAATAATGATATGCTATGAGTAAAGCCATATATTAAGAAAAACCGAAATTATTTTTTTCCTAACATTATATAAAGTGGAATTTCCCATGAAAAATATTTCCAAATTTGCCGAAAAAGCGATATTACACGCTTTAAACAGTTTCACCGACGCACACCACATAATCCCGAACGAACAATTCGTATTCCGTGCCAAACACTCAAGCCTTCATCAAGATGCTCGCTTCGCAGCAACTATCCACCAGGCATTAAGAAAAGGTCGAAAAACTGGAGCCATATTCTTAGATGTTTCCAAAGCTTTCGATCAAGTATAGCGCAACGGTCTAATCTTCAAAGCGAACCAGCTTGGTCTACCGATGATTTCTCACTCCACAAACATTCCCACACAGCATTTTATGCAGATGATACAACTTTCTTTACAACCGGTTACAATCCCCAGTACTCTGCATAAAATGCTAATCTGTCATTCTGCCTCTTCGGAGCACAGGTACGTCTCTGAGAGACAACTTGAACTACTCTAAGTGTCCCAATTCAAAAAAGTCCGCGAATTACCTAATGCCCAATACTTTATGAGGAACGTCAACACTCACCTCGAATTAGGCATCCCGTTCGTAAAGACATTCACGAACATGCTCAGTGTAAGGTTCTCCCTATACGCCTTAGAACACGACAACATCGTGATGAAATCCCTACCCACCCACAAACCTCAGTAGATAACCAACTAAGATAATCTTAGTCATAACCCATGTTCTCTGCCGCCCGCAAAACACTATCCCGAACCCGAAGCAATATCAGCAAAAGACCATTTGGTTATAGCTGGTCATTCTCGGATAAGAAAAAAAAACATTCCAGTGAAAATATCTAATAAGTAAGTAATTAAATATTATTTTTTAAACACTAACTAAGGATAAGTAAAAAACAGATTCAAACTGCAATTAATATTGAAGAATTTCATCCAAAAATTAAAATTACTAAATAGGAAATATGATTATATCACAAACGAACCGTACATTCAATATAAAATAAATAAGTAAAATAATAAAATATTTATAATTAGCCTTTCTTTGTTTTTACCCAATATATATAAAATCGAAGCCTAAGGAAAAACTTATTTTAAAATATAGCAGCTTACCAATGAAAAATATTTTATTCCTTCTAAAGATAACTCCTAATGCGTACACGCAATAAATATTAATATCTGGAAAAAGTTTCCGGCTACAAGACGGCGGCTGATAAAAATTTTAAAAACAAAATATGATACTACGTACATCGATCGACAATTTTTTCGATATTGATTTATGCCTTAAGTTCAGGTAAGAAAAAAAGCCCGGTCTAAATTTGATGCTTTAGCTTTTCGAAATCCCAGTTTGTAAAAGTTTAATGATACCATGAGAGGGATCACGAATATAATTTAAAGTTTTCAAGCCATTACTTAGGTATTGTGCTGTTTAAGGTTAATCTGCTTTAGGAATTGGGAGTTTCGGATGGAATTGTTTTACTTGTTCAAAATATAACTGTTACTCCTCACTTAGAAACGAATACCAATATTTATTCAAAAAATAGGTGAGTCAAGCTGTTACTATTTTTTTTATCCAACTTAATTAAAAATATGCTTAGTACAATGTTAATTTACAAATAAATTTGTAACCGTTGTACTTGCATCCATGGAATAGACAGCAGAATAGATGCATCCCAGTTTTATTCGTTCGAGCCACCTGAGGACGACCAAAGCCAGTTTATTTACTACAGCGAGAATTGTTTTCATATATTTTAAAGTCTCATTTTTAACTCAATAAGAATAAGGGTTTATCTGGACAGAACGTAATGTTTAACGTGGGCTCCGAGCCACGGCCCTCGGCATTAAGCCTACCGACTGGCGAGTGACCAACTTAGAAATCATCCCAGTTGACATCCGGTCTTACTGACCAGACTGGTTGACCAACCAGGATTCGAACCCGCCACTATCACAGTAGGTGGACCGTTCTATCGCCATTACCACTGCACCAACCAAGCCGGTACAGAGAGAAATTAAAAAGTAGGATTGCAAAATATTATTTATATTACAGGGGGAAGTTAAAAAATAAAACTTGAATAAACCAGTAACTTATTTTCTAATTGTATATTATTATTGCCTTAAATATTATAAAATAAAAAACTATAAATTAAAAAATTTATCCAAGATATACTGTATATAAATATAGTAAATATTTTGAAACTAGGAAACGTTTGGACCAATAGAACAATATCTTCATTATATTTAATCATACAAAATCTACCAAGCAACACCTAATTATTATTTTTCATGTTACATCACCTTTGCTCAGTATGTTGTGCACAATTGATCGTTTAAAAAAAATCGCCATTTTCTGACTATATCTGAATGAGAAATTCACTGTATTTAGTTATGTACATTCTTTTGATAATAAATAAAAAAGTTTAGTCCAAAACAAACGAATTAAAATAGGTTGCAGGTAACGTTGAATAACATTTAGTTAATATAACACAGAATCATAAAAATAGATATACTAATTACCTGCATATGTGGTAGCACTTAGTTTTTTTGGTATCATAGTGGCCTGGTTCTTATCAGCATGAAGTTGATTCATCTGATTCAAAAATATTTACGGGGAAACATGTTTAATAATTTTCATATTTCAGGTCTTCTAATTTACTTTTAAAAAAATATGATACTTGTACTTACTTCTAATTCTTTTTAGTGTGGGCTGATTCCAATATATACCTTGTAGCTATTTTTCTATAGGTTAAAGGAAATTATCTGTGAATTTATATTGAACCTTCATATCCTGAAGATTAATACTCATATTGTGATTTTTCATTTAAACAAATAATATTTACTTTAAGATCTACAAAAATAATGGTACAACAAAAAATGTTTTTACAATCACACAAAAATAGAAAAAAATTAATATAACCTCTCATAAAATTTCAAATCGAAAGAAAGACATCTGTAACATTTTTAGCTCAGTCCCTCTAGTGAGCGCAACACAAGGTTACGGGTGTGCTCATGTAAGTTTTCATCCTGCATTTATATCAGTGCGTACTAAATACATCAGCATGCATTCGCCAAATAAAAATTAGATTAAACTACAAAATTAAGAACACACTTACAGACCAAAGAAGTTCCTGTGATTTAATTCGCTCCAATCTTCTGATTTTCTTTTAACAAATTCATTTATTCAAATTCATTTATTTCCGAAGTCGTCGCGCAGTTCGTGGGTAACGCACGCGGTGATAAGCTAATCAGTCGAATAACTTTTATTTGGCAACATTGTATTACTAGATCGTAAATTCTAAGGCTGGTCTGCTCTGCTATGTACCTAATGTACTTTTACTTAGCTTTACTTAGCTTGAGTTGGATATACTAGGTGAAATAATAGCATTTGTGCATCTTATTAACTGCTATTTGTGCTTGTTCTATAGCACTATGTCGTCGACAAGTATTCCAAATACGGTTTCATTTGTTGTTGGGTATCAACAGTGTAGAGCAGATACAGTTGTGGTCCCAAGATACTACCGTATGGAACCCCACACAGAGGGTTGAAAAATACTCATACTTGCTAAATTGTCCTTTCGAAAAGACAGGACTCAAGTAATTAACAATAGTACCGTAGAAACAATTTAATCATTCTGTGGATTAATCCCAAATGACCTATGAGACGTTTAGTAATATAGCAAGGCAGTATTTATTTTCTTCAGACGTCTTTTCAATAATTACTATCAACCTATACACTTGATTGATTATTGAAATTTAATATCAGTTTCTCAAATAATTTGGATATTATATGGAGTAGCAAGAGGCCTCGTAAGACTAAGACTTGAATTGTTTTGTCGTTTTTTGAAATGGCACGATGCGTACTTCGGTCTCAAACTATATTCCTGCCAATTATTTCCATCATCTATACACTGAGATTTAATCAAATCCAAGAACTTTTATATTATTAAGGCAATTGTCATGACATTTTCATGACAACTTCTACAAAAGAAACTAGCTTTATGGAACCTTCGGGCCGATAAACAGTTGTTGTATCTATTATAGATTGTATATCATTATGTTGCAATTCATTACCTAGATGTCGTACGAATAATTTAGCTTTTTAATTATTACATCTAACCCATTCATAACCCATCATTCTCTTATAATGTAAACCTTTCAGTCACCACACCCAGATCTGTGTAAGATATTAAGGCTTCATTTTTTGGACCCAAATGGTCTATATCAACCTCAATAACTGTTATTATTAAAAATATAAAGATATATAAATATTTTCAAGAAAAGCAGGTCGCAGTCCAGTCGATATTGCAGGTCGAAATATAACAAAACTTTATGACAATTTGAATATCTGTTGATTTCAACTTGATCAAAAAACCCACAATTATTTTTAAATTAATTATTTGTTATTAGTATTTGCCAACATAACTATAATTCGTTTTTATAATAACTTAGAAACCAAATATAAAAGTTTTTATTTGTATACGGATGAAAACGCTTTTATTTTTAACCGACTTCGAAAAAGGAGGAGGTTCTATGTTCGGCTATGTACATATTTTTTAAATATATGTTCACTGATTTCTCCGTCAATTATGGGCCGATTTTCAAAATTCTTTTTTTATTCGAAAGAGTGCACCTCCGAGATCTTGAGGTCTCCGAATCCCATTGGAACCAAGTTAGGATATGTTGAGGGGTAGGGGGAAATCGTGGAAAATGCTCATAATTCAAAGGCACGTACAAAGTTTTCACATATTCTTTACCTAAAATAATCAAAAATAGGTGCATAATGCTTTGCTGAGCTGACGTGATGAAAAATCGGAAGTAGTTTAGTGTAACAGTCAGTCAGTTTACTTTTTAAGCATTAATTATATCATATGAGACGTCGCAGAAACGCTGTAAGCAACTGTTTTTATGGTTAGAATGGTAAATCAATTCGGAACAGGGAAGCAACTTTTGATCTAGTTTGATTGGAACATTTATCAAATCACCTGGACTAGGTAGCGAACCCCAGGGCCTGAAGCACTCCATATTTTCGATCGTTGTTTCTTTATTCCTATGTTCCTCATACGGGCTGTTTGTTTAGTTTTACTTGGGTTATCCATTGCAATACTTAATAAAATAACTGCCTAATTTATAGAGTAAATATCTAACACTAAAAATAGGAAAATAATCAAACTTACATACTAACACAAAAAAACGTTTTAAAATAAAATATGTACATACAAATCGTTGTAATAACTAAATAAAAATAAACAAAAAAAAATCTAACTTTGCTCATGTTTTAATTTTTAGTGAGTTCATTATTTATTTTTTGAAGTCGGTTCAATTTTTTTGTTAAGATTATTTTATCCTTTAAACTGCTTTTCACCGAATATCCTGATAACAGAATTCCAAAGGCCCATATTGGTTTTAAAATTCGCTTACACAATAAATATATACCGGAAAAATTAATGGAGCATATTCCCTATAATTTTTCATAATTGTTATAAGATTCCACCCTAATTGCGTATTAACAATAACTAAAAAATGTATAAAAATTCTACTTATAAATTAACTCCTCTCACATTTCCAAATACAGCCGCAAAGTAATCAATAACCAAAACTGATGAAACCATTGTATCCCCATCTGTACTATGCAATAATGCCCAATGCAATTCCATATTTACAGCTAAGTAAATAAATGCTACCATAATTCGAAAACTGAAAAATATCTAACCGAATTAATTACAGATTAACGGAATAGTATCGTTACGTTGTTAATTAAGCGGATGTGTAGGTGGTCGGGAATTTCGACATACCTTCCAAATAGTTTTTCTTTTATCCCGAATGAACCATTATAAAGGTATAGCTATTATCTCTGAAGGCGCCGAACCTATTAAGAAAATTACGATTTCTTGTACTATTTATCACATCCACAGTTATATCTTTATTGTGAGGTATAAAAAATAATCCATAGAAGATGCGAATTCCTGTAAGAATTTTATTACAAAAATTATGTCCTTTACGCCTATTATTTTTCCGGTCTCAAAATGCTGACGTTGACATATTAACATATAAAAATGTAAAACAGTTAATGACATTTAAAATATTAAAAAAATAGATGACCCGCAAACTTTTTGACAATAAACTTGTGTTGAGAATTATCGACTGTTAGTAATTGACTACATTTACTATAGACTAGGGGTTCGGTCGCCGAGAAATATATCGATATTTCGATAAAATGATGTCCGATTTTCTTCGATGTATCGATATATCAGATAAAAAAATATGGATATTTTTTTGCAGCGACTAAGAAATACATCGATGCTTTACAAAAGATATATCGATATTCTCTAAATATTTTAAAAATTTTAAAAGTTTTTAATAGACTTCCAATAATAACCAAAAGGTTTTTTCAATGATTAAGAAAGATTTTTTTAAATATCAAAACATCGGCTAATAAAATATCGATATATCAATATGTCGGATAAAAAAATATTGAGCAACAATATATATATTTCAAATATATTTCAAGATATATCGATATATCGATATCTTTTCGGCATCCTTACTATAGACTTTTTAGACTGATTTGACGACTATTTACTATGGACTATTTCAGTCGAGTTACTTTTAGTTAGGAATGACCAATATTTGGAAAGTATCGATCTACGATAAATATAAATTGAAAAACGTCGATATCTATAGAAACATCCAGGTTTTCGGTAACATATAAAACAGTCTATTATATTTATGAAATGTTTTTATTGCTATTGAAATTACAAATGGTACAAAAAATTAACATTCCTAGAGTTTTTGGGCACACTCTGTAAAAATATAACTATGACAGTTGTTTACCCTTTGTCTGTTGCACTGCTGGTACAAGAGTTGCCCAGCTCTCGAAAAAAGCTTCAGAAAGACTTTTTTACAGAGCTATTTTCTTTAAATTAGAGTAGGTGGATTCTAATACTTTTCCATAAAAGCAATGAATCTTGTTTTAAATCTACAGGGCTTTTAACTAAAATTGTAATTCCATATGCATATTCGTGTCACATTGACCACACAAAATGTTATTCTTTTCGTTAAAAAGTTTAAAATGATCTTTGCATATATCCACAGTTTGGTCTTCTTCCAGTTTGTTGTAGAATTCTCCGCCAATTGATTATTTTCAAAGTACAGTTAAATTAATAATAATTGACGTTTCAATATTTTATTCTCATAACATATCAGCGAAACTATTGATCACCATGATACTTTGTATAGGAGAACAAAATTGTTATTTCCACTATTTTCCTAGAAATGATTCCATATTTTCTGACCACATAAATCTTCTCTAAACTTCCAAAAGTATTTTAAATTCAAAATTATGCAAATCGATCCAGTCCAATTCAATGTAAAAATTAGAAACAGTTGAAAATATCACTATACCGTCGCATTCACCTAAATATCATTACGAGGATCTTGTTATAAAATGAATTTTTAAAATTATCTTTCTATATTATTATTTTTATTTTATTTATATTATTTTAACTAAGCGAAAACACACAGGTGTACCTGCCAAGATTTTTTAATTACCCATAATGGTTTAACAATCTGCCTAATGGACAGTAAGTTATCTTAGGATAATTTTGTTGTTCCATAGTTCAATATTTCTTACAAAACCTAAATTAATAATCTGAAATAATATCTCTTTTGTCAATTATTCTATAATGCATTATATAGACAATTTATCAATTACATTAGAGATTAAAGGAGGAGCTGGTAAAAGACTTCTACTGTTCATTTTTTTTTTGAAAATCATAATGATCTCTGTTATTTTCCAATTGTAATTAATTATCTTTCATGACAGTTCTTTTTCCTGGGGTAGATCCATTTGAGATGGGGAGTTAAAATGGCCGGTAATTTTATTTTCTATATCCGTAAATACCTCAGATGGAAATATTTACTAATCTAATATGGAATTCATATGCTAAATAAAGTCACTAAAATTGATTTTAAAAAGCAATAGATAATTTATTCAACGTTAAAATATTTTATTTTCCCACGTTTTAAACATACATTCAGAAAAAGCAAAAACATTTCAAATATGCAAATGTGCTTGGCAGCATTTCACTGAAAGTTTGTTAGTTATTTATTGTTTTATAGAATTCTCGCTTCCAAAACTTATTCCAAGCGTATGCACAACAAAAACCTTTAAAACCCCTTTTCTGTTGAACTATAACTTTTATAAACAAAAATAATGTTTTAAACAGGCTGAATTAACTTTTAAAAATAGACTAATTTTTAAATACAACCTCACGACAATTCTACGATATGGTTGTATGGTAATAATTGCTACATTATTTTAATAATTTTGTATTACAACTATGCATTCTAATGTGTATAGATGGTGAATGACTCCTCAGTGTATTAAATCCATCGGTAAAAACTCCGAACAAGTTGTTTATTTTCGTTCCAAGGTAGAAAAACACTAGAGAAATATGATTCAAACTTGCAAGACAACAACAGTTTTCAACATGAGTCGTTTATTTCAGTGAAGACCATTTTGTTGTAAGTACTACTTTTACTCTCTTTTTAAAAATTAACGTAACGTAGCGCCTTATAATCTCATGTAATAACCCCTTCGATCAGTTATGAGGTTAGATTTCATTTGTTTTGTTTATTGCGTATATAAAATACTTAAATTTAATCTTGTCGTAGTTATCAAGTGAATGTTATATTGAATATAAAGAAAGTTATAGAATAGTTTTTAAGTATGGGCATAAAGTCGGGAACAACCAACAGTAAAAAACAACCAAGCATTTAAATAAAGAAAAGAGTTTGAAACTAAAAGAATCCGAGAAAGATTTAGCAGAGAAAAGCACAGGTAATAGATTCATATTAATAAAAATTAAAAGTTCATGCTTTATTTGTTTCAAGTGTATGTTTGTTCTATTTGACTGTCTATTATTTAACTTTGTATTATAGTGTCCTTAATTATAAAATTAGAAGTGCCTATGATTGAAAATAGGTCTAGTATGTTACAAAAGTCAGTAAAACAAATATATCTAGTAGTTTAGAGTAATGAAAGTTTTTTTTTTAGTTTTGCATACGATCAAAGAATCCTAGAAGAATCTACTCAAAATATATTGATCAATTGCTACAAGCATAGCAATAGGAATAAAGCAAGCCATACTGAAATTATATTAGTGAACTAAGTGACATCTCCCATAAAAACTGATCTCCGTTCAGTTTCCCATTTTTCTTTTAAAAATGAAGATTGTGATAGCTCTAAATTAAACTTACTTAAAATAACTAACTCTTTACTATTGAAGAAGAATCTGACCAGGATATTTCTCTATCACCATATGTAAAAACAGATCTTTTCAAGTTGAATCTTCTTCAGATTTGAGTGAATTAATGGAAGAAGCAAAGAAAGAAGGGATACTAAGTAACTTAAAAAGTATATTAAATAATATAATGAGGAATGCACGTTTGTTCAAAGATATTCCTAAAAGATGTTATTCTTAATAAGATTTAATAATTCAAAAACTAACATAATCCCTATTAGCCATATACTTCTTTGCTTTCAATAAATTAGGTTAAATAATTCATTTAGAGAACTTGTTGTTCATTGTTATCCAGATATGTTATTCTTAATAAGATTTAATAATTCAAGAACAAACATAATCCCTATTAGCCATATACTTTTTTGCTTTCAATAAATTAGGTTAAATAATTCATTTAGAGAACTTGTTGTTCATTGTTATCCAGATATGTTATTCTTATTAAGATTTAATAATTCAAGAACAAACATAATCCCTATTAGCCATATACTTCTTTGCTTTCAATAAATTAGGTTAAATAATTCATTTAGAGAACTTGTTGTTCATTGTTATCCAGACATTATACTATGGCAAATTATATAATTTATGTAAGATTCTTAATAAAGATAAAATACGAATTTTTGTAGAAATTTCAGTCATACATACTAAGACAGTATTAAAAAGAGGCAATACTTATTTGGACACTTCCACTTTCCGAAACCCGTGGAAATTCGTGATTCTTAGAATGTATTCGTGTCAAAAAAATGAACCTGATCGTCGTAGTAAATGTATTTGTATCGCTTGTACTTTCGTTCAACGGTTTGCCTTTGAGTTTCTTCTGAACAGAATTGTTTTACCCAAGTTTCATGCATAGAATGATTTCCCAAGTATTGGCGACTCCTAATTCCAATAGTTTACGGCTAAGTAACTGAACTGAACAAATCGCCTTTGGTGCCCGTAAACACTGAAATGTAAGGTTCTATACAAGTTCCAACAGCGTATGCTAGTGCACACTAACTTTACCTACCTTTAGTAACCTTATACCCGGAGCTACGATCTTTGTGCCCGAAAGCAATGGACCACAAGTATTTTTTAAAGCATGGACATTCCCTAATTGCAATAGTTTATAGTTACAAGGTTATCACTACATGTGGATCTACCACTTGTAACCATACAGTTTTAACAGCGGTACTTTTGCCGAAGCTCCATTTGAATATGCCAAGGAATAACTCGACTAACTGCTAAACTATTGTCACTCCAACGCCAACCTGTCTACTTTTATTCATACGTTATTTCCGGTTATTAATTGAATTCAACAAAGTGCGGTCCTATGATCTCCTCAGAATCCTACTAACTGCGTCAGTTATGGAACAAGTAAGATTTTAATCCAAAAACTTTTATTTTACTTAGAGCAATTATATTTTACAGAATGAAATTTCAACTTGTTGGACCAACATTACAAAGGATATTGCCAACTTAATTATGTTGTAATATTTTACTATATTCATACACTATTCAAATTAAAGCATACATAGTAATAAATTGAAAATTGATAAATACTAAATTAAAAAAATTAAAAGCCATATTAACATGTGACTACACGAAAATATGCTTCTAATTAAATAAACTAACACCAATACCAACTACGTTATTATCACTCGAGTGGTATCAAAGAGAACGTTCTGATTAAGAACAAACATCAAGTATTCGTATTACAATTCATTAGTAGTCAATCGAAGTAGAAATC
This sequence comes from Rhynchophorus ferrugineus, assembly GCF_030347505.1. NCBI lineage: Eukaryota > Metazoa > Arthropoda > Insecta > Coleoptera > Curculionidae > Rhynchophorus > Rhynchophorus ferrugineus. Next base: position 54,570,271 of record NW_027472580.1, read on the forward strand.
TGCGACTACACAGCGCAAAATGTATGCGATTTCGAATGTTTATACGTGAGAGAATTCCTACCAAATTATATACTCTGTTTGCCTAATGATTTCCTTTGATATCAACTGTTAATACAGAGTTATCAAAATAAAACAAAATTAATATACCGTTGATAACTTGACGGTTTTGATATTCAAAAATGAAAATTTAATATTCAAAAAAGCAAGTTTATTATTTTTAAAACAAATATATAATATATATTTTGAATTTTAATGTTCGCATACTACTTAATTTACGCCATTATTATGGAATATAATATTTAATTAATTTACAAAAACGTCTGAATCTAATTAAACAACAACTAACAAAATAGTACTACAGAAACCGCATGTATTTTAACACTGTTAATGATGATGTTACTAAAAAATTAAAATAATACAGAAGATTAAAGTTATGAATATATATGTCAATAAATTAGGGGAAATTTCAAAGTACTATTAGCAATATTACCACAAACACGTTATACCAACTTCACTAACAAAATGTATGACCATAAGTCAATATTTTAAAGAAATTTACAAATGAACAAGATAAACTATGTATGTTTAATAGAAGCGTAAAAATTTAAATTCAGAACAAATTAATTATTCAGATTTATTTCTATATTATCAATACACAACATATATCAATACTTCTTTTCAATTAACTTATTCTGAAACATATACGTTCTCTGATTCTTAGCATGCTGATGCAAAATATTATATTTTCTGGACCATCAAATATAGTTCCAAAATAAAATATATTATATGAACATGATATCAGATTTAATATTAAATGTATCAAAATTTAAAAAACCCAGTGATAATATAAACATGATATATTCATAAAAACCAATAATTTCAAGTCAAAGTCGGACATGATTTCTCTACCAGAAGATTCATCTAGTATGAAGTTCGACAGGGTTCCCTATTGGTCCCTCTATTGTTTAATATCTACATGGTACGCTACCCTGTTTCAACGTTCTAAACTATTCAACACAGCTAAATATTATGTTAGAATCCCAGGGGAATATTTACTGAAACATTAACTGAAAGCAATTTAGCGCAGAAAGTTACCATCCTATAGCTGCCAAGCTACATATCTCAGGATACACTTCGATCGCCATTTAAGATCTATGTTCGGAGGTTCTATGTTCGGCTGTATATATTTTTAAAAGTATGTTCACCGATTTCTCCGTCAATTATGGACCGATTTTCAAAATTATTTTTTATTATTCGAAAGAGTACCTTTCCGAGGTGGTCCCATCGGAACCAAGTTATGATCAGTTGAGGGGAAGGGGGAGAAATTGAGGTAAAACCTCAAATTTTAAAGGCACGTACAAAATTTTCACCTATTTTTTATCTAAAATAATCAGATATTTGGGTATGATGTTATTGTTGAACTGATGTGTTGAAAAATCGGAAATAGTTCAGTGTAAAAACCATTCAGTTTGCTTTCTAAACAATAACCATATGATATGAGAAGTCCTAGAAACATAGTAGGCAACTGTTTCTATGATGTAATAGTTAGATCGTTAAGTTCACACGCGGAGGTCGCGGGTTCGATTTCCAACAAAAGAGCAACTTTCTTTTCTTTCTAGTTTGGTTGGAACATTTGTCAAATCATCTAGACTAGGTAGCGGGCCCCAGTGCCTCATTGCTTATTTTCAATTATTATTTCTTTATTCCTATTTTTCGTCATACGAGCTGTACTTTTATTTGAGCTATCCATTCTAATACTTAATAAAGTAACTGCGTAATTTATTGAGTAAAAATCTAATACTAAAGAAAGAAAAATAAAATATTTTTACAAATAAAATCGACTTCAAAAATTAAATAGACTTCTCACTAAAATGTAAAAAGTAATCAAACTTGGACTTTTATCACACAAAAAAAACGTTCGAAAATAAAATATGCACGTAATAATCGTTCTAATAACTAAATAAAAATCAGTTTGAAGTCGGTATCGAGCCCTCAAACAATACAAATATAATAATATAATTTTATGTTCTGAACACTAAATTAAAAACTATCAAAACTAATCTAATTTAATACAACTGTTTGATTTAATATAACGGTACCGACTTCAAACTGATTTTTATTTAGTTATTACCAGGCTTATTACTTACATATTTTATATTAAAACGTTTTTTTTGTATGTTAAAAGTCTATGCTTGATTATTTTTTACATAGTGAGGTCCTTATTTATTTTTTGAAGTCGGTTTAATTTGTTTTTGTAAAAATATTTTATTTTACTAAAATTGAATAGGTTTAATAAAGTTTCAATAGCCCCTATGGTTTCACAGTGCCTCTATAATTTTAATACTTAGTATTACAACATAGTATTAGTATTTTATACATTTTTCACTAAAAATGTTTTTTGGATACGTTTTACCTAATTTTAAAATATTTTTTAACGAAAAAAATGAAAAATGTATTTTTGAACGGAAAAAATATTATTCCCACATCGAATAAACAAATTCAATATCATTTGGAATCGATAAATCTTTCACCACGGGCAAAAACCCGTCAAGATTTCCGAAAAAGAAATGGATGGTTACACGCCTCTCAGAAATAACCATTAATATCGTATATTGAATAGGCACCAGCGACAATCCCAGCTCACTACTGAATACCATAAAAATCCGCAAGAAATGCTTAAAGAATCATTGTTGACTCTCGGAGAAACATCTGTTCATTTAGACACGTGTAGAATTTGAAGAAGACTGAATATAAATATGAAACAAATATTTCACATTTTTGTTTTGTTGTGAATTACTTTTAGAATAATATTATTTTCGCATCAAATACTTTTGCAGCTATATTCGCCACAAGGTTCTGTTATTAGTTTCTTATTTCTGTTACTTATAATTTCTAATCAATTACTTACATTTACTAATATGTGAACAATATTTTTCCAGCTCTAAAAGTGTTAAATCTTATAGCAACAAATCACCTGTTAACTAGATTTTTGAAAGAATTTTCTGTCTACCTCAAAAAGAAGTATTGCTGAAAATTATGACTACTTAAAGCCAAGGATGAATATGTACCAACGATAAAAATATACCATACAGTTGATAACAATGCTTGGGTCAATTTAAAAAAATAAATATGGAAAAATAACAGAACAATTCCTCCAACGTTAATGCCAAATGGTAAATAATCTCGCTAAATCGTAGAATATCGATACCAAAATAGTTGCCAAAAAGTTTTAAAAACAATAGATATGATTCAAAAACAAGAAAAATTAATTGAATATTAAAGATGATCGCTAGGCATCAATTTCACCAGCCAAACTAAATATTATAAACTCGATAACTAATTAACCGTTATATTTCTGGATTTCCACATATATAAATTCGCGATATTCAGTTCCAATAAGCCTACACCCAACCCTAAAAATGTTTCTATTTATTTTAACCATATTCATTTTAAAATCAATTGGAATAAACCAAAACAAAAACAGTTAAACTAAATTGATTTAGATTTATTTAAACCAAATAGCATTTATTAGGTTATGTACAGATTTTATTATTTTTCTTGTATTTACGTACAAACCACCATCAATAACGTACACTACCATAGGATCAATCTAATTATTAAATGTACAAATTTTAAATAAACCAATAATAGTTCCCATTTTATAATATTTGTTTCATTATAATAATATTTTTCATATTAATATCATATTTTTGTTTAAAATATATTGAATCCAATCAATACGTCAGGTTACTAGTTATAAACGATGACATGTAAAAAGTTTTTTACTACGTAAAACTATAATAAATATAAGTTTTAATGACAATTATTAAAAAAGATATATGAAATTTAAAATATTATTAAATTCAAAGTTTAGTGAAAATCAAAAAATCTTCCTGTTTTGAAATACCATTTATATTAACATGATAATGTTACTTGTATAACAATTAAAAACTTGTTAAAAGTCAAGATGTTCAACTTGTTATGTATAACATTTGTATTTCTGCATTATTGGTTAATGGATAGATTAGTCAATAATAGATGTTTGTTGGTCATGACATTTTGATTTCCGTTATGACTAAAAAATTATATCGGCTGAATGGTGACCGCAATTACCTATGTAACTTTCGGCTCTTTTAAAGGCATTTTTCATGACATCCTGCAACATCTAAGGTTGAAATTCTTCAATTTCGTAACGAATACTGTTTTTAAAATATTGAATCGTTTGGGGCTTATTCACATATACTTTTGATTTTACAAAACCCCATATGAAGAAGTCTGGTGTGTTAAATCCGGAGATCTGGTTGCCCATGCTAAATCTCCACTTCGCGAAATTAGTCTTCGTGAAAAAACGTCATTCAATAATTGAATTGTTGAACGAGCTGTGTGTGCTGTGGCCCCATCTTGCTGAAACCATATGTCCTCTAGTCCTTGCTCTTCCATTTCAGGCACAAGAAAATTCGAATCATGTCTTGGTACCGTTGAGCTGCAACACCTTGGTCAATTTCAAAAATATAGGGACCAATGATGTTTTCAGCATGAATACCACACTATACAGTTGTTTTAGTAGATGCAATAATGTTTCATGAATTAATTGCGGATTCTCTGTTCCCCAAAACCAACTGTTCTGTTTATTGACGTGGCCACTAAGAAGAAAATGGGCTTTATTCAATTTTATCAGATAGCCTTAGGATTGCCCTACTGTACTCAATTCGTTGATCAGGATCTCTCGGTAGTAATTTTTGGACTAATTGAACTTTTTACGGGAACATTTTCAAATCAGTTTTCAAAATTCGCCTTAAATTACGTGCAGAAAAGTGTAAAGGAAACTCTGCAACACTATCGCGCACCAGAGCCACATTTTCAGCATTACGAGACGTCCGTTGTCTTCCAGAACGAAGCCTGTCTGCTGTCGTACAGTACTGTCGAAAATTCGCAAGTAAACGGTAAATTGTGGTTTTGTGAGGCACTGGACGATGATATTTTTGACACAATTTCTGCTGAGTGGCAATAATGGAAGGATTACTTTCAATATATTTTGTCAGTATTTCTGCTAGTTTTTGTGGCGTATATTTATCCATAATAAAATTTGGAGGTCTGCACAACACAATGGTTAAAGCGAAACTTTTGCCCCACATGTTAAAACTTAACCAAGAATTTACTACCAATCGGTGATATATTTTAAACGGTTATCTTTTTGTGACTTTTCTGTTAAAACCATTTTTCCGTCACTATATAACTTCTGAGACCCCTAAGCAAAAATCTTAACAACACGATTGTCGTAAGCCTCTTTTAAAATCAGCTTTGCACTATTAGAACAGTTTTGAAGATTAAGAGACCAGAATAAATAATATGTGGATAGGAAATTCGGTCTATTCAGTCAGTACATTAAAAGTTTCCAGCCAATCAATCTCTTTCCGTTTTTGCCGAATAACTAACGATATATGTGAAGACAACGCCTTTACTATTCGTTAGTTCTGTTTTTTTTTTTAAATCGTCTGCTTCAGTCGCTTTAGTTGTTGACACTTGGTGTTCGTTTATCCTGACCGGTTAGATTCGAACAATTCTGATAACCACTCACAACTCACAATTCTGGTCTAATCCCACTAGACACTTAACATGGAGTCATTGCAGACCTGGCAACCATTTGTGATGCTTTTTCTCCTCCTTCAATAATGATTTTTTCTAGCATTATTTTTCTACGTGATCTATTTTTTATCTATCTTAATTATTCCTTTCAAAAATAGCTCATTTTTCGTTTCGTTCCAACAACTATTCACAAATGGAATCTCGGTCCTTTTAGTTTTTTTATTATTACTTAATGCAAAACGCAAATGTCAGACATATTTTGGTATCCAATCTTATTTAAATTCCGTTCCGTAATGTCGCGAGATGAAGTATGTCCGCCTACCTCGGTATTTTAAAGATTTCGATCGACATTTTCAACGATATGCCGGCCAGAACGAGGTTCTAAAACTAAAATATTCGAAAATGCAATGGCAATATCCGGAAATATATTAAAATGCTGAATGCCGAATTGAATAAAAACAAAATATTATTAATCCGTCATCTTATTTGAGACGAATCGAATAATCAATAATACAGTAGCGGAAATGCTATCCCCGCGCAATCATTTTCCGAAACTAATGCCCGAGACAACATAAAAAATTAAAGCGGCTCGGGTTGTCGTAGAAGCGTACGCCATTAAAAAATAATCTTTCTTAAGGCCGTCTGTCATCCTGTGACCACCAACGTCTGCGAAGAGTTTTAATAGACCAATAATAATTTGATTACTGTTATTTCGTGTCATTCCATAAATAACTCTATTACATTATCAGTAGCGTGCTATATATTTTTCTGTTATTATCTCGCCTAATAATCGATTCGAAAGTGAAACAGATGAAATATTAAACAGAAATGTTGATTACTTTCCAGAAATGATTTTACATAATAACAGCGTCTATTCTTAATTATAGAATATTTTTGTGTAATAATACAATCTATAAAAATGCAATAAATTTATTTTGCTCACTGAAATTACCAACAAAATTACTAGTACGATTAGGACAACATAATTTGAATTATCAATATGAAGCCTCAATAAAGAAATGTATATATTGAGTCGACAATATAAATAAACGTAATGACACTTTTTTTAATTACTTCTTACATTAGATATGCTTAGTACAATCTTGATGTATAAATTAATTTGTTACTATTATTCTGTTGTGCAAAAAACCTTTTTAGCACCATAGAAATACTAGTCGACTTGATGTATTAGTATCTGATGTTTACTGTGATAAATCAATCTCTTTGACCTTAGGTTGGGAGTATCCCCCGACTTTCTTTAAAAACTGTACATCTTAATTTTGAGTCTGATATGCTCTGTTACTTTGTCTAAGTTGGTGTTTTCAATATAACCTACTATCGAGACGAATACTGAGTTATTTCATCTTATTCTGCTTGAACAACCGGGCATCCTTCAAGTGATATAATTAAATTATCATAATTTAGCTCAAGTGTAAAACTGACATGGACTTTAGTATTTTCCAATCTCTGATGTAGTAAGCAGTAAGATATTGTTGTAACTCCAATCAAAATATGTTTAAATTTAATTGAATTTATATTTTATTAAACTTAAATACATGCTTGTCTATTAGGTTCTTGGATGTATTCTGAATATTTTTTTATTTAAAAAAGCTTTTATTGCGATTTTTTTATTATATTTTAGAATTTCCTTTTTGCCAGCGATGGTTTATCTGGGTTGAAGCTAAAAACCTTAAGGTGGGCCGAACTATTGTCCTCGGCATTAAGCCTACCTGACCCGTGACCAACTTGGAGATCATACCAGTAACACTGATGGTTACTCCTTGTAGGATTTTATACTATTGCCTATAAGGACACCCATGCACCAGCAGGATTCGAACCGAGACTATCGCAAGAGTAGAAGGAAATCGCGTCTATTATTCGTTATTGTTAGTATTTTTTGCAACAATAACTCATTCAATTTGTTTAACTATTTTTAGATATATATACAGTAACAGTTTCATTTGGTTTTCGTACTTTGCAATACACTACACCTTGCTGATCATATATAATACATAAACAAGACTCTTCTGAATTAACCCATCCTTTTTTCAACTTGGGATTATTGCAACAGATATACTTTTCATTTCCAATAGGCAATTCCAAATTATAATAGGCTACAGAAATATCCCTTATTCTATTTCAATTCAATTTTTCAATAACATTAAGTCTATTCGTGTGGTAATAATTTTCAATTTCCCATTTGAAAATAATTGATTTATCAACTGCCAAGCTATCTGAAAGTTCTTTGAGTGCTGATCTGGTCGTTCTTCGTAAGTCGTCATTAACATCAAAATAAGTTGAGTTGTTTAACGGTTGTTTAAATTGACAATTTTTATTTTCAGTTTTAGATGTCACTGATCTAAATGCATGCAAACACCTAACACATAAAATCATCTTTTAAAATATCAGTCGGGTACATAACATACTGATACCCACAGAAGTAAAATTAATATATTTATATTATGGGTCCTCGTACCTTCAAACCGGTGCCTCCTCTATTAGCCTCTCGTAATATCAACAACGAAATTGAGCAGCTGATATTTCAAAACAAAAAACATTCCAATTACTTATTTAGATCCTGAGAAAGTGTTATTATTAATTAAATTTCTTTATTATTATTAATCATTAGTATTAATATAAATATTTATACCAATAATTATAATGTATTCTTATTGTAATATTAATCTATTGCATTGTATATCATCCAAATTACTATCAATACGATATAACCTAGATTTTTCAACGATAAAACCGATACCTACCTAAAACCTAAAAGAAATTTACGAACGATTGTAATACAATAGAACAAAAATGAAAACTATTAATATCGAATATCATGCCCATCCGATAAGAATTGGCTTCACATCGAGAACGAGATTGTGTCTCAGCGGTTGCTTCACCCGGCATAAAACAATCCTTTCCTTCATCATCGTTTCTAATAAAGTGGAAGAGCGTTCGAGAATTTCCTGTAACAATTTTTGAATGGTCTTTTTTCTTCTTTGCCGTCTCGGGCTGTACTATATAGTTTGTTTGTTGCAAGAACTAAAAAGGCAAATTAAGTTTTGAATATAATCAATATAAACTAAATGTTAATATAATGTATAATTAATAAATATGTCTTTAAATAGAAAATAATAAAGCATTAACACATTTATATTAATATTAAATACGACATTTTTCAACCTTTTTGTCCCAGCGTTCAACAGTCTTTACTATGGAAAATAAATAAATTACGTGATTTGCTTTATATAACAGCATTGCTTCATTAAGCGATCTTCATAGAGAAAAAAAAACCTAATACCAACACACCAGTTTGGGTATATTAACAAGCATTCAACAATTGACCAGGGCCACAGAATAATAGATGTTATTGAAAAAGCCTACGAAAGTAAAAAATGTTCAGTTATATTCTTAGATTTAGCACAAACTTTCGATAAGGTTTTGCATGCAGGCCTTGTTCATAAACTACAGAAAATCTTATCAAAAAATACTAAAATGGTACATTACAGCCAGAATGTTTAGAGTTAAACAAGAAGGAGCTTAATCTACAATAAAAGAAGCTAAAGCAGGTATACCACAAGGAACTGTACTGAGGCCAAGCTTTATCTACTCTACACTTGTGATATACCACAAATGGAGAATACTACGATGGCTACATTTGCTGACGATACTGCGATTATAGCTGTCGGAGACAATAGGGAAAAAGCCACACGAAAATTATAACAGGCAAGTGACAATATAAATAATTGGACACAAGCTTGGAAAATAAAAATTAACGAAATTAAATCTATGCATGTGCAGTTCACCGATAATCAGACCGTACAAGTACCAATAACATTAAATAATAATATCATTCCTTATAGCAACAGCGCTAAATATCTCGGAAAGAATCTTGATGCAAAACTTCGATGGAGGGAACATATAAAGAAGAAAAGAAATTGAACTGGAATTGAAATCTAAGAAAATGTATTGGCTAATTGGAACAAAATCACAATTATCAGTATATTCATATCAGTATATAATAAATTGCTATTATATAAGCAAATACCGAAACAGAGAAGTATTGTGGGCGCACCCAAATACCACAGGAATAACTAAATACATCGAGACCTTCAGATGCTCACAGTCAGTCAAGAAATCAAGAGAATTGCAGGTGGCATGAGGAAAGTCTCCATTCTCATGAGAATATTGAAGTATAACAACTTTTGAATACCACCAGAGCAGGACATAGTGTAGTGTTGTGCAGTGAGGTGCATATTATAAAAAATACAACAGACATGTATAAACATTACTTCATCAGAAACTGAGATAGGGATGATGGGTTAAGTACCTAGATTTAAGTTATCTTAAAGACAAATTGTAGGTTAGTCGGAAACGACTACTAACAATGTAATAATTAAGTAATTAAAAAAAAGCGATCACTTGTAAAAATGTATAAACTAGGACTTATTAATGGTAATTAACATTTTTTACTACTCATTTCATTGACAATATATACCTTTTTATCTCATATCAATATAATGATGAATATATATCAATATGATATGGCATGTGTTATAGAATGCAAACAAAATTTACACTGAAATACTTCCGATTTACCATCACATTAGTCCAGCAATAACATTATTATAATATTAATTATTACAACATGCCTTTGAAATTTGAGATATTCCCTCGATTTACGCACCCCCCTCCCCTTTACCCCAACAGATCCTGACTTGGTTCCAATGGGACCACCACGATAATGCACTCTTTCGAGTAAACAAAAATTTTGAAAATCGATCCATAATTGACGGAGAAATCGGCGAACATACATTAAAGAAAAATATACAGCCAAATATAGAACCTCGTCCTTTTTTGAAGTTGGTTAAAAAATAATGAAAATTGTATTAATTGAAAAGTAGTAAATAAAAAATATAAAATAACCACAATTACTAATATAATGCGAGCATCTCATTTACTTAAACTATTTGTTGTTGTTAATAATAGTTTATCAGATCTACAAGATAACATATATTGAATACAAATTCTTTATAATACATCTTTTCAACGGAATGGAATTCTTTTAAACCTTCATTTATCTTAATAATATAATAAAACCTTAGACATGCATGACATTTCTGGTTGGACATTTAACGTGAAACTTTTAGAATATATAATTTTAATATATTCATCATTGTGTTACTATATTTATACGTTTTAACGTCACATGCAAAATATATACGGGGTGGACAATTTAATTTTTTTTAATGTTTACAAATATCCATACCTAAATAGAATTTAAAAATCGACAACAGACCATTAAATTTATTCGATCACTGTTGCTGCCTAGCTATAATTATAACTATTACAAATCAATCAAATTATATAGAAGAGTGCTTTCTATAGAAGTAGCCAGAAGAAAATTGGATACAAACCCAAAAAATAAAATTTACAATAGTAAATCTCTGCATGTACAGTTCACGTACACAGCATAAGCACAAATAATAATATATTATACCATAATTCCATATAACAACAAAGGTTAGGTAGCTCGAAATGAATCTTGATGCAAAATTTCGCTGGAAGAAATATGTAAAAAAAGAAAAGAAAAGTACTGAAGTTCTAATATAGGAAAATGTATCGGTTAATTGGAAGAAAATCGCAATTATCAGCAAAAAATTGTTATTGTACAAGTAAGTATTTAAACATGTTTAAACTATGGACAGAGAAAAGGGTCACCCCCCATCAGTTTGGGTTATTCCGCCAAAATTAAAATAAATATAATACAAGTTTTCCAAAACAAAGTCCTGCGAAGTATCGCAAATGCAGCCAGATAATACATGACAGATTACTTACACCGAGACCTTCAGATACCAACTGTCACTCAGGAAATCAAGAGAATTAAAAGGAGACATGAGGACAGACTCCACTCTCATGTCGGTATAGAAGTAATACAACTCTTGAATATCACCAGGAGAGTGAACAGATTCAAAATAATGAAACCATTTGATTTTTGTGTAGTGTGGTGTAGTGCATTTAATAGAAATACAGCAGTGTTAATATATAAACTTAGTAACAAAGATAGAACTGACGTGTCCTCCTATATATATATATATATATATATATATATATATATATATATATAAACTTAATTTATTTTATTTTAAAGATAATTTGTAGATTAGTAAGCTATGACTAGTAACAGTATAATAATCAAGTTAAAAAGTAGTAACAGTTTGATTCGATCCATTAGTCGTTTAAAGACACCATATTAAATGAACTCAATCAAACAACAAATAAAATCAAAATCAGTAATTAATATGAAGAAGAAAATAAATATACTGAATTAATCTGCTACAAGTGCTTTGGGAGTGATTCAAATTATTGAATAAGAATATAATTCAAACATTGCTTCGGTTTCAAAATATTGAAAATGCAAATACATCCTGCACGATAGTTCCACCAGACCCTCTAAAACCACTCGAAGCTAACAAAATAACATTTATAAATAAAAACAATTAATTGAATCGTACTAATTGAATATAAATAAATTTTATGAAATATGCTTGTTAAAATATAAACTTTAAAGCTAAAACCTCCGATGAATATTAATTTAAAATAACGTCAAATTAAAATATCCTTTTACAAACAAAAGAAAATCGTATTTATATTAGATCGAAATTAAATTTTGCTATTCGAATAGATTGAAATTTAATACAAAATCTATATATCTGTCGAAACCTCGGAGAATTTTCCAACGATTCATTCAAGATCAATTTAATCTCAGCCAACGGTAATGTTCGTTGAGGGGCTATATAAATTCTGTATAATATAGAGTTCTGAAGAACGAATCGATGGCAGGTATCATCGAATAGTAAAATTACTAATATAAAGATTCACTGGATCTAATAGACTTTTAATAAATTTTAAAATGTTGCGCTATATATTGTTGATGTTCAAATTGTTTTGACAAATACCACCACTTCTGGTTCTTATTCGTCAGTGTACACTTATTATTAGCTACCTGCAAGTATTTTGATCAGCGACATAAATTGATGAAAATACGAAGTATCAGTTAAACAGCCTAACTTATCTGTTAAATTCGATGATTTTAACATTTTTCTATATAAAATAACAGCCTTTCATTTAGTATTATTCAGTGCATACAGATGTTAACCATGGAACGCTGAAATTTGCATATTCCATTTTCATTACTATTGTTTGAAGAAACCTTCTGCCAATCCCCTTAAAACACTATCTAACTACAATTGTCAATTTTGGTTCACACAATTTACAAGTGGTACTTTTAATGTCAATAACAAGAAACGGTCTGAAGGACCAAAAAAATCTAAAGTTTTATTGGATCAAAACCTAGTTCAAACGCTAAAAGAATTTCAGAAAGATTAACAGCTGGTAATTCAACTTTTTTAGATGTTTTATGCAATGAGGAAAATCCAATAAAGGGAAAATTATTATCACATTTGATCCAATTAAGTAAAAATGTTGTTTCGAATAGTTTTAATTTATTTCCAGGCAGAATAAGGGATTTTGTTGTAGCATATTACGGTTGGCAATGAAAAGTGGATAAATTGCTATAATTCTAAATGCAAAAGAGCAGAGTGTACTCCAGAAGAGCCATCCACATCGACACCATAGCGGAATATTCATAGCCATAAAATCTTAATGTCAATTAACAACGCTCAGCCACAGGTGTGAAAAGTTTGAAAGGATACACTGTTGCAACTCAGATGGGCGGCTGAGCCTCACCCAAAATACTCACAAAACTTTCTGATTACCAATTGTTCACATCGATTCAACATGGCTTAACTGACAAACAGTTTTAAAATGATAAAAAACTACAAAAATGGATCGATAATTGGATCGTTGCTAAATCAACATTGTTCCTTCGGCATGGTATCACCATGTTGTTAGAAAGATGGGAAAAAGTTGTATAAAATTAGGACAGTAATTTAGTTAATATAAATTCTACCGATTTCTCTCAATAAGTGCCTTTTTAAAATGAAAACATGAAACAAACAATAAACTTTTTACTAAAATATTCTTGTAAACTAATACAAGTCATATATTGTAGACAATTTTAAAAAATCAATCTGTTAACCATACACCGGACAAACCTGAACTAAATGTAAGTTTTTTGTCAAAGAAATGTTATTTGCTGCATATTTTAGATACCAGATAGCATTATGTATAAACAAAACTAAAAATGAGGACAAAGTCGAATAACTATGGTTGGAAATGTTTACTATGCATTTGCCGGGTTAGGTTTATAGATAAATAGATCTATTGAAACTAAGCAAAGCTATTTCTTAAAACCATTTTTTACATGACCACACTCGATATGCTACGTAACATGTTAAAACATTTTAATTAAAAGTCGTATCTTTCCAAAATTACTACAATGGTTTTTATAAAGAAAAAGGACTCTTAAATATTGTTCTAGAACAACCTCAAAAAACATGCCGAATTGAAATTGGAAAATACATTTAATTATTTAATTATTTTTGCTAATGAGGTCTTGTAAATTCGATAATTATGCCTGCAATTACAACAGAAATTATTTAAATTTAATCCATAATTTAATAATTATATTTCCTATAATACCAATTACCTCTGTATGAACAATATCTGAAACCCATTATAACATTATATAAAAAATCAATATAGAAATCGAGATCGAACAAAATATTATGCTTTTTGTGATTAAAATTTAAAATATTTATAATAAAATCAGTTACCCTCGATAATATTTTAATTAAAAAACTATTTTGAATATATTACAATGTTGCTTTAAACTATGTTAACTAATGAAGGTTTTAATTGTCTAAGTGAACAATTACCTCAAATGTACTAATGACCCATAACAAATGTACAACTAGTTCGCTTGTTTTATTGATCAAATTGAAATAACGCACTTAGAATATCCTATCCTCGCTCCCCATGTTTACACATCACATCTTTTAGGTGCTGCTTCCTTCAGACAACAAATAGACAGAACACCCATTGTTATGAGGATATCGAAAAAATTTATACTTTAAGCAATTAAGTACTGAAAAAAAGCCTAAATTTTTATAACATCATAAAAATAAAAATCTATATCTTCAAACAAAATAATTAGAGAACTAAAACATCAATAAAATAATATCTATTTATTAAGAATAATAACAACCAACGGACTTTTATAAATTGTCACAATACCATTAGCAGCACACTAATCCATAAACATCCAATTAAAACTCCATTTTACCAAAATAGCCGTTATCTACAATCTTGTCTCGAAAACCAATGGCCTTACATTTTTTTCTTTTCAATAGCCAATTCCGATCGAAACGATAAACCAAGGTCAAGATCATTAGTACTTTAACACTTCTTATCTTCGTTGACATCAATCTACCTGCTCCAATAAATCAATTTCGGTCAGTTGGTAGGCGACGTAAATGTTGTGATAATTTAGTTGTTCATGCAAGTATAGATAAATCGATTGTACTTTGATTTATTATCACCCACAAACTTTGTTTCATTATGTGTTCAAGCTCTAAATTAATAAACCAGAACACATAATGTTTACAGTCAACCAGCCTAAAAGTTATGTTTCCTAAATATTGCAAAACTATTTTTTTACCTTAAAATGTTAGTGGTATTAGAAAAATATTGAGGCCTAAATACCTGTTGATATACCGATTAAGTTAGTTACTAAAATAGTTTATTTCTAATAGCAGAGTTTTATGAATAAAGTGATATTTATTGATTATATTTTAAAACTATTTCTGTTTTTTTAATGAACGAGATTTGATTGAATGCACTGCTACGTTTTGAATGAACTATTGGTTACTAGAAACTACAAAATCCAAAGGAAATTTAGAATAAATCGAAAATCTATTTATTTAAGGTTTCATGACTACAACTATAGTATATATACGACTAACTATAGTATATCACAAGGAAATTCATCACATCATCTAATATGTACCCATCAAAACTGTTAATTGGAACAAGTTAGCTTTTATATTAATATGAGAAATATTCAGCATAGAACTGAGATATATTCAGCAATATTAAACAGAATTTTAAGAATTCGTTCAGTGTTACATATATCCGACGACTGATACGGTCCTGGTATATAAATGTTAAAATGGAAGATGTGAAAACATAGGAGTTTCGTTTATACTAGATTGAGAATAAGAGAATAAGATTGAGCCGGCAGTACCGCTTGTGATGTCGGTCTAATAAGTGACCAGTACTTGCAGTAAAGTACAGTTTTTATCTGGCGCAGTGGGTGTGATTCCGGGGACATCATAATATAGTGTTCAAAAAAAAAGAACACAAATTGATTTCAAATTAGAAATCTTACCGCAGTTACTCGAAACATTCCTTAGCATGAGTAAACTGAGTTTAAGCAAGACTATTTTATTTGAAGCTGTAAGGTCACAAAAGATAAAATGAAGGTTCTCACAGTCCTTTGTTCAAAAGTATTCGTAATTCAAGGGAGAATGCTACGAAAAGCAGATGAAACTGCTGCGAATAACATAGCACCACTAGAATTTGGACAAAGGTTTGTGGTGAACTGCCAGCAAAATCGGATAGCATGAACTCGCATGAATTGATCAGTTGTAGACTAATGGAAATTAGATATCCAGAAGATCATTAAAGACAAACTAGTGGCCGAAGGTACACTCTTTTACGGACGTATATTTTCTTTGGTCGATTCTCTTTCCGCAAAAAAATCAATAATTTTCAATAAATGAATAAAGAAGTGAATGAATAATGTGAAATTAAATTGATCATTCGTCCGTGTTAAAGTATAGTATTTCTTCTTTAGTTAAAAGAAGGCTTTTGTGTTAAGTACAATAATGAAATGTTGTGTTTTTCGGGACTTTGAGTTATGTAGTTATTAGACATATATAAGTGTCAGTCAAGAAAAAAACCACGTTGTTGTATATACATCATTCTTTTTTTTTTTCGTTTATAGAGACTTCAAGTTTAGTCATAGATACTGTATATCAAAAATTATGTACAGAAAGATAGTTTATGAAGTGTGAGAGGTATTGAAGAAAAAATTCGAAACATCGGCAAAGGATCAGTTATTTAAAATATGTACCGACTTTTTGCGTTTGGTTGGAAGCAAGGAAAAGATATCGCAACACACATATCCCTAATCAAAAGCGAAGAAAAATGGATAGAAAAGCCGTAAAAGGGCGCCTCATAGGATATGATGGCGATGCCCGTTTCAGAGTTTGGATTCAAAAGGATTAAAACGTAATTTTGTCTGGAGATGTACGATTTGAACAGAGACCTGGATGCTGTAATGAACATGTAAAACCACCATTTCAAGAAGTAAAACTAGAAGAAGAATCTATTCATTATGAATCACAAGATTTTGATACAAACAGCGACGAAGAGAACACCATTGAGAACAGTTCAGAGGAAGATGTTGATGAAAATGTTTCAGAGCTTCAAGAAGAGGGATTATGTGCCAGACTAAGAGATCGTGCAATTTTGAAAAGCCTCAGACTTTGAACACAAGCGAAGTTCCTGAGACTTATTAGGATGCAATCAAGCATAAATATTATGTTAAATTGAAGAGTGCAAAGCAGTATCTACTCCAATGTTGAAGTTTGGAGAAACTTCATAATCAGGGATAGCTAATAGCGAGATAATGCAAAGCAGAAGTTTCCATACAGAGGAGCGGTCGGAGCATTAGTGCATTTAATGCTTGGGACTAGACCAGATCTAACAAAGAGAGAACTAAAGAGAGACAACTGACTACGGAATCACAGGCAGACAGGTCATATTCAGAAAGTACTAGCTTAGAGTGCTACAGTGATGCAGATTTCGGAGGTTGCTTAAAAACAGGTCGATCAGCATCCAGAGTTTTGTCATAAAGTATCCTGAAGGGACAATTTCATGATTGAGTCAAAGACTAGCTACGGTGACAACGTCAACTACTGAATCTGAGCTGGTAGCTGCAAATGAAGCTGTTAAAGAAATTGTTAGTAATTGTAAAGATGTTTGGTTAAATCGATTGTTTCGCAGGATCGCAAGGGTTCAGGATGTTCCAATCTTAAAAATCGATAATTCAGCAGAAAGAAGGTTGGCACAAAACCCTGAATTTCACCACAGAAAATAAACATATATAAAAGTGTACATTCAAGAGAGAAACCACGTTATTGTATATAAATCATTCATATTTTTTTTTGTTTATAGAGTCTTCAAAAGTTAAGATCCGTATATTAAATCAATAGAGCTGTTTGTTAAAGTAATCTCAGAATATCAATTAATAGCCTAAAATCTCAACAGTCCGGATATTTTTACGCTATAAGAAGATTTTAACAATATAAAATGTTCTTGAATTGACAGCTTTAAAATACAGTTTCTTGAAGAATCCTTTAAAACTTATAAAAGGGAACCTTAGGAGGCTGTATTTCTTTAACGATTATGTTGATACCCAACTATCACCTGCCGTTTACGCTTAGTTCATCCAGCTTTTATGCGATAGATTTCTAATCCTAATTCAAAAATTCAGATCTTACGGGACAAGAGGCTACCCGCTGTGGCTTTACCTTCTTAACTATGGATTTGTTATAATTTTACTTTACGAGCAGTTGGTAAAAAGTTCCTGATAACGTTAAGCCGTAAATCTAGATAGAATGGTGATTTGATGAATCAGTATAAAGTTTCGAAGTTTTAACCGATTCTTGTTTTAGTGGGAGTGTTTAAAAAATATTGCCTTGAGATCATTTTAGCTAAATTAAAATAATAATCTGTACTGTCGGCTAAACATTATTTTATTAATCTATAGTTGTAATAAAATTAATTGAGAAACAAATTAGATTTGTTTTGTTCGTAATTTAATTTTATGTCACAAAATTATATCAAGAATTTTGTATTGTTTGGGCTCGGCACCCCCTACAAGCTGGTCAGTTGGTAGTAGTTAAAATAATACTGTAAATGAATGAATATATTTAGTTAGGTATTAAGCTAAATTGTGTGTATGTAGTAGAATATAAAATACGTGTAGTGGATAGGCTAAATAAGGTTTTTGTTTTTTTTTTATTTAGTTATTATAACGATAATTATAAACATATTTTATTATGAAACGTTTTTTTTTGTGTTAAAAATTTAAGTTTGATAATTTTTTACTTCTTAGTGATTTCCTTATATATTTTTTGATGTCAGTTCAATATTTTTGTTAATGATATCTTATTTTTCTGTTTTTAGTGTTAGATATTTACTCAACAAACTACATAGTTATTTTATTTAGTATTACAGTGGGCACACCAAGTAAAGGTACAAGTATGAAGAAAAATAGGAATAAAGAAACAATGATTCAAAATAAAGAACGCTTCAGGCCGCTATCTACCCTAGGTGATTTGACAAATGTTTTAACTAAACAACAACAACAAAAATTATTGTCTTCTCCGGGAATCGAACATGCGATCTCCGTTTGAGAGCTAAACACTTCAACCATTACAGCTTAGAAGCAGTTGTTTACGGTATTTCTACAAGATCTTATATGCTATGGTTAGTGCTTAGAAAGCAAACTCAATGGCTTCTGCATTGAACGACTTCCCATCACATCAGCTCTGCAATAACAATAATCTGATAAACAAATATCTGATTATTTTAGATAGAAAATATGTGAAAACTTTGTATTTATCTTTGAAAATTGAGGGTTTCAGGGGCAGATCCTGACTTGGTTGGAATGGGACCACCTCGGAAGTGCACTCTTTAGAATAAAAAAAGAATTTTGAAAATCGGTCCATAATAATCGCCGAACATACATTAAATATATATATATATATATATATATATATATATATATATATATATATATATATATATATATTAAATATTCGGTTAAATATTATAAATATAAGTGACAGGGGTATTAATACTCGTGTCTTCGACTGAGTAGATAATCTTCAAATATTATAAAAAGGGACAACAGGAGTATTGATATCTTCGAATGAGTAGATTATGTTTTAGATTATTTTATTTTATTGTAGAGTATTATTTAGATTTTTTTCTTTATTTTTTACTCTCAGTTCAAATCTATATCAGGAGAAAATATCCGATGATAATAAAAATAATTGTAAAGGTCACAACTCACTGCTACAGGTAACAGCTAATGTATATTTGTGAGCTTTGCTGTATACAATTTACTGGTCGGAACCAGCATAACTCCATAATGGTTGTGATACATGAACATGACATAACAGTAGTAGTGAACTAGCGAGCGAATTAAGCTATTGCTGACGGCGGAAGATTACTTTATGAAATTTTCAGGGATTATGTTTGTGAATTTAGGGATTATATTTAACACCCCTGTCTATCAATATATTTTCAAAATACCATCGAGTATTCAAAATAATTTTTAATCTTAATCAGTTAAAAATAAATAGAAAAACGGAACACACCATTGCCTGATACAAGTTCGTTTTAATTGAGACTGATAGTTGACATGATCTACGCAGCAGAGGAAACAGTGCTTTCAATTCGTCATAAACTTTAGCAGTGGCTTGCTGGATTTAATTTGCCTATCTTAGGCGGGAGTAGAAATTAAGTCCGTGATACATTTTGTAGCCACTAAATAGAAACTCTTTCAATCAGTAAGTTGGTTTCAGTAAGGAACCATTTATAGTGAAAAATTATCCCTTGGATTTTTTATGGATTCGTTTAACGGTTCCAAAATGTATTGTTTAAAATGTAAGAATATCAGTCATGCAGAGTTTAAGCCGAGGGGCAGTGGGGAACCCTGCTGATCTCCAGACTGCATATATCTCTTATTGGAAAAACAATCCGAGAATGCCGACTTTGACTCGGCATGTTCGATTTTCCATTACTCAAACCCATTACCTGGATTTCACACCATATCAAAGATTATGCTAATGTCCAAGGCTACATTCATTAGATTCTTATCATGGTGCGATTTATTTCGACGAATGTCTTCCTTTAAATATAAAGTTCGTCTTCGGTGATATTTTTACTATTTTTCAGCTTCAAGAAAAGAGAGAATCACTATTTTAAAGATTTTTGATGACGAGCTGAAAAAATGGACAGTTACCGAAAGCTGCATCTTTGTACGTCTTTCGGAATAACAGATGTTAACAAATAGATGAAAATATTTACAACCTGAAGATGGAGAATTAGTTACTCTAAGGAATTTGAAAAACTTTCCTTAAAATAGGTAAAACAAATCATAAAATAAATCCTAATACGTACACTTTCCTTTCATAAACAAATATTAAACATTTGACCGGATGCATAGAATCGTATCAATGAGAAAACTTACAAAAAGAAAACAATCTGCTCAGTTACACGAATACACTTACACGAATAAGTGTACTGGAGTAGAAAGTAGGAACCAAAATGAAGTATATTTTATTTTGCGTAATTTAAATGTAAAATGCCTTTAACCAATAAAACACTAGCAATGTGTTAATTAGTATATGATATATATAGTATATACAACTGTAAAGACCAAGTGGTTCTTTTAGATAAATACTTAAATTTTAAAACAAATTGTATGTAGTAAGCAAAGACTAGTAATCATATAATATATTAATGAATACAAAAGTCACTTGCATAAAATATTTAATGTTCCATTAAAATTGTATATTACAGAATATCGGATGGTGATGAAATAAGCAAAAGGGATTTTAAGAAATTACAACTGATTTTGCTAACATAACTTACAATAGATTTTAAAAAAATCGAATTCACGAAACGGTTTTCTATTTTTAGATATTGTATAAAACTAGAACCAGAAAAGATCAAAAGCAAACCCATCCATAAATTTTGTCAAAACCAGATTCCTGGGCAGCAGAAACACCCATTACGTAAACGCATCTCCGCCCATTTAAAATAAATCAGAACAAATTCTTTCGGACGGCGCACACCTTGACCTTGGGTTCCTTGAGGTTTGTCGAACAAAAAAGAGCCGCAAGATTTGCACATGCCCTTCATTTAAGGTATCGATATAATAGCGGTAACTAACGCATTCAGCCACGGCTTTTGTACGCGCATTTCAAGGGTATAATGGGACAAAGGGATCGCCGATGGGCACTAAGCGAAAAAGTCACCGACCAGAACGATACGTCTTCATGACCGTTTAAATACGGTTTAAGAGATATTTCAGACAGCCGTTACGGATACCCATTTCAAGGTGGGTTTAATATTCTTTGACCGACCGTTTATGAATAACAAAATAAAATATGCATAGGTGGATAAAAAAACACTTTTTTCGTTTGAGTATATAAGTTCACGTTTTCTTTTGCTCAAAATAAAGGTTTATTTTTCAATTTCTCTATACTTATGGTCTATCATTGTAATTGATAGAAATAGTCGAAACAGTCGATAGTTGCAAAACAGTCCATAGTAAAAAAACTAGCGATTAAAAATAGTAATTACTATTTTCTAATTATTTAGTCAAATCCAGGGTTCGACTGTTTTTTTCAATTCGTGAAGATGTACAAATAATCGCTTGAAGCGCAATTTTATATGTGATTATATTTTCCAACGGTAGTGTAAAAGAGACGGAGATGTATAAATTCCTTCACGATCTAACTTCAACCAAGAAAAGGAAAAAAATGTTACTGAATACTATTATAATAAAACATAACATGTAATTTATAATTTAATTTTAAACGAAGTAGAATTACTTTTATATTTGAATGTTCTGTGGATCTGTAAAAAGGAATGGAATTTCTCTATGGAATGGAATAATACGCCACAAATGTTTTATTGTATTTTAATGTGTTAATTTCTATTTTTAGATAATATACTATAATAAATATAGACAATACAAAAGAACTTAAACAAGACTTAAAAACGAAAGATGTACAATAATCATAAATGCTATATAAAAATTAAACATATATTTAATCACAGAAAAAAAACTAATCCGTGACATAATTAAAAATGATCTGAATCAAATGATATAAATGCTTTATTTATTATTGAATGGACATATTTTTTAATAAAAAACAAGAGAATAATCGAAATGTTACCTATTTTTGCCTTAAAAACAGTCAAAATATTGTATCATTTATCATTCACAATTTTAATCTTTTTACCCAATTACATTAACAATCTTGAAAAATATCATACCAAAATGCTATAATATTAATATACAATATATTGTTATTTACAAACGAACTACCAAAAAATCATAAAACTATATATATTACTATATATATATAAATCTATGTAAGCATAACTTGGATATTTTTTAGTCAAAGTCGCGGCTATGAAACTAGTAGAATCAAAAATAGTAACTAAAAGTACGACTGAAACAGTCGATAGTAAATAGTAACAAAATCAGTCGGACCGAAAATAGTGACTGAAACTGATAGTAAAAAGTAGTCAATTACTAAACAGTCGATAGTCAATTTCAGTCGATAGTTCCCAACACTAATTATTACATACTTTTTTTATTTTTGATGCTGAATATCCAAATATGTCATTGTAATAAAAAATACGTTAAGACGTAAAAATTGTAGTGTTCTTTACTATGAATTCAATGCACCAGGCCAAATGGATAATAAGGAATATTATTTGCACTTTAGTCAAAAACTGTTGATTTATTTATTACAAAAATGCGATCTATTACACAGTATTAGTTTTTTAAGAATCCAAAAGTTTAGTAAAATCATTTGATGATATAAGCATATCTATAAAAATCCACATACTAACTTAAACCAAGTTTTACCACACGAACTTCTTGGAAGACAACTTTTTATTGTAGTACTATATTATATAATATATCAAACAACTCCGTGCAATTTATCTAGAAACACGCCTATTTTGTCCTTTCGCATAAAGAACCGTTCTGGTATCATGTATAGATCAAGCAAACTACCAGTATCGATTAAAATTTATTCGGCAATGACTAACTGACCAAAATCAAGAAAGTACAAATTTTCAAAGTATCTTATAGATGATTATGAATATGAGAATGAACGTATGCTGGTATGCCAGAAACAACCAAAATCATTGAGAAACAGAAACGCCTTTAGTCAGTGAGTTCACAAATAGAATCAAGAATTTTCATCAAAGAAATTTCCCTCGTCAATTATACCTCAATTTGATCTATTCTCACCCTGCTACGGTAATATCCAGTTGTTCAATTTGCATCAGTATACCAAGTGGTAATTAAGAGGGATCTTTATGCCTTTCTAACCGGTAAATTGCACTCTGAACGTACGAGCAATCACATTCACCAAGAAAATATATAATTTCCTAACCTCCTTATTCCACTAATTTAACTTCGTTGAGCCAATTCAGAAAATTAAAACTGAAACGAAGAAGGTTGTGCCTTCGATCATTCTAGAAATCGAAGTCAGCAATTACTTTGGATATTGGAAAAGCCTCGGCATTGTCTCAAAAATATTACATTAAATGGGACGAAATAAGTTTGTATATAATATATAAAATAATAACAAATAAACTAATTTTTAAAAGCATTATTACTCTTCCTTTACAGTAATATACAGAATTTTATTGTATATTAATTTATAATTCGCGTTATATTGGATATTATGAATATCTGTATAGATTTGTTTAAGTTCCTACTAGCTTTAATCAACTAATTCTATGTATACTATCTAGAAACTTTCTAGAAATCATTATCAACAATAAATTAACAAGAAAATAATAAATTTTATTTTTTTTAATTTAATATAATAAACCATAAAAATTTTAGTCATAAATTAAGTAATTCTTCAAAACCTAAACGTATTATTTTTAATTTTTTTAAACACTTTCTTTTCCAGTCTGACTATTTACCATTGATATAATAAATTTTCCTTCTTATGCAATATAAAGTATATTAAAATATACATAAAATAAAAAAGTTCAACCTTTTTTATTTTATAAAGTTTATTATTTAACTACATTAGGAAAAGAAGCGAAACTAAATTTTTTAATTTTTTATTTTAAAAATGTTTAAGTAATTTCGGATAACATAAATTATAACTATAATCTAAAAAATATTTAACCAACTATTTTGGAACAATGAAAAGAGAACTTGATATACCAATCTTAATAATCTCTTCTTCTAACTAAAACACATTTCCACGTCAATGATTTCTAAGGAAAATGGCCAACATAGTCAAATATTTAAGTAATTAAAGAGGATAGGTTTATGGGACAATATTTTATTATGCTATAACAGGACTCACTTTCTTGTTACTATTCTAAACATTGTTTACAAAGAAGTTTCATCATAATATTTAGTGGACCTAACTTTCTTCGTGTATCTTTGTGGTCCTCTTCTACTTTCTTCTTCGCTGCAACAATATTTTCGGTATAAGCATCAGTTTACCATTCGCTGACTATGCTACGCGATGTCCAAACATTTTTTACTCTCAGACATACTGAAACTTAAATGTCTTAGAATGACTTAGACTCAAACTAAATTATAACGTCAGAATAAATTATATAACATAGGCTTGTTCCTCCAATATCATCCACCGAAATTTTACAAATTAAACTGACATAGACGATTAAAACTTCACTATTTTGTCTACATCCTTTTTGTTTATATTACCAACATAAAGCTTTATTAATTTCAAATACCTAACTTGGTTATAATTACAGAAACTTGAAGGGAATGGACTAAATAATATGAACACCAAACATATACATAATATTTATTTATTAATAGTGTGCTGGGGAACCATTTACCTTAAAGCAGCTGCAATTATTCACGGAAAAGGTTTGAAGTGACTGTCAATTGCTTCAATGATGTTATAAATCGAAATCTACTCCTCATTTGCTATTCTAAAACTAAAACTAATGAATCAACCAAGACTGAACCTTTTTCGCTATGTCCATGGGAGCATATATATATATATATATATATATATATATATATATATATATATATATATATATATATGTAATATATATACCAGTATTTTGCAGCAATATGATAGTCACAGTAATAATTTCATCATTGAGAATGTCGAGATGCAGTAATCGCAGGAAAGCGGTTTGTGATGTGAATGAGAGGACCGGCAGAATGAAAAACGATATTGACGCTCAAATTGTAACAAATACTCCCCAATATTTGATTGTAGGAAGCAGGCAGTTCAAATTGTAGGCTTCTTTTGGAGTTTTTCATACATAAACCGAACCGTTTAAGGAAAGTTCTGGAGACATAGCATATCATGGTATTGGAGGTAATTGTAAAATTTGTGAGACTTTCCTGAAAATTTTATTGCTATTAACTACTAATCGATTTCTGCTTGCATTAGTAACTTCTGATTAATTTCAGGCTTCATTAGTAAATGCCTTTCGTAACAAAGGCATAAGTAAATATTGCAGGTAATAAATACATTATTTGTGCGTCAAGATTTAAATTGAATGTTGTAAAGAAAATTAACAATTATAAAATAGTGTGTAGAACTTTAACTATATTACAATAGATAAGTAGAATTCACTTATTATTATTTTGTTCATTATTAAAACTTAATGGAAATTAAATTAAATTAAATTCTGCATATATTTCAGTATATACAGATATTTGTTCCTACAATTAATTTTATTCAAATATATTTCTGGTATTATATTGAAAATATTATCACAAGTTTTAATAATATTATTTTGTTTGTCTTGTATATCATAAATATTAAACTTTTATATATTTAAATTATTGTAGTGATAATCATTAACTAAAACCTGAATATAAAAATTCAAAAACAAAATTTTTGTATACATTAACTTTTCATATACATATCGCAAGTGTTTAAAGAATCTTATACCAAAGTGATGCACTTGTGACTCTTTTAAAAGTAAAAATTCCAAGTCATCTTTTTTCATTTTCTAAAAGGCTAATAATACCTCGTGTAACATTATGTTATTACGAAAATATGCTTTTATAAAAAAAACGCGCATTTTACATTTCAAAGTTACTCTATACGAATTAAAGCAAAATAAATATCATATTTGGTTAATTTAATAGAGCCAAGGATGGCGTCGTCTCACAAAGAACACCCACTTCGCCTTTCACTTGAAATACATACTCAAGATACATCAAACACCATGCTTTTTCATCCGGTCGTCTCTTTTCTTAAACTGTATCGGAATTTATTAGGGCACTCAAGATTATTTTCGCTTGACGTATACCAGATCATTCGTATATATTACGGCATCTGCTCTGCATAAGGGTAAGTATCTACCCTCGCTACATGGGGTAAATTAATTTTTGTATGTGTTTCAAGGCACCCTTTCAAGTACTTTGTTTGTTCGCTTCTTATTTTAAAGATTTTATTTCCAACATCTATCATCTCTTGACGGTGGCGGTAATATTTTTTGTCTGTTCCATATGAATAATAGTTTCAGCGTCGATGTAGATAGGCGGACGAGAGTGGAATACGTTCCTTTTTTCTATGTAATATGTTTCTCTTTTATCTTTGTCTTGACATAAATTGATTTCAAAAGTCGAGTGAATGTTGCCTAATTTGGCATTCGAATAATGTTCAAAATAAAAAATTATGTCGATGAATCTATTTTTTTCCATTTCTACAGTAAAGGCAATATAAACTTTTTTTATTAATTAAATCTTACATTACATATGCTTAATGACATAATTGAACATAATTAATACATCAATAAATCATAAACTACTTAAGCTAAAGTTAAGAATAGGCTTATACTCTATACTTATAACTTCGTGTGTTTTGGTTCACTTCAATCTTC
Organism: Rhynchophorus ferrugineus; assembly: GCF_030347505.1. Taxonomy (NCBI): domain Eukaryota; kingdom Metazoa; phylum Arthropoda; class Insecta; order Coleoptera; family Curculionidae; genus Rhynchophorus; species Rhynchophorus ferrugineus. The sequence continues at coordinate 54,597,559 of NW_027472580.1, forward strand.
TAAACAGCTGCATGTTGTCCAGTAACTGTATTGTTTCCATGTTGCTGTGATTTAGCAATCTCATGTTTTAAGGCAAAATTTTGGATTGCTTGGTAAATCCATTTGGTTTCGAGTTCATCGTGCAGCTTCATTTTGATTGTTGATTATGTAGCGATAAGCGTTGGTAATTAATCGTAGAACTTTGTTTTAGCTGGGTTGGACTACTAGTTGGTTTAATGCTTTAGTGCAATCCTATATATAAATTATCGTTAGTATGGACTAATAAACCAGTCTATTTGATTTTAGGTTGTTTAGCGAGTTGAGAGTATATTCCGACTAACTAGTACAATTGCTTAACATTGAGTCTAATCTGCTCTGCTTTTTGTTTAACATGATATTTCCAGTTTAACCTACCATCGACATGGATGCCGGGGTATTTAGTTCATTTTGCTTAAGGAATCGGGCATCCGTCAAGTGATATAATTAGGTCTTTGTCATTTCCCAGCATCGGAAATTTAAAATGGGCAGATTTGTAGCTATAAAGCTATATTTTCTAGTCTCTGTTCCATTTGTAGATCTTACTGATTGCTACATGTACTTTTTCTACTGCCTCCTACAGAGATAAATCTTTTGAGATGGAGAATAAAAGGCAACAAGAGTAAATCAGTGGATATTGAATTCACCTGCAACCAAACTGTTCATATACCAATAAATCTAAATAACACTAATATCTCATACAGTAATTACGCTAGGTACCTTTGGATGAATCCTTATGTAACGCAGAAAGGACGAAAATGCATTCGTTATTTGGTTAAGCAACTCTTGGATACCAATAAACTAGAAGGCAGTCTCAAGAAAACCATGGTGTTGCGAAGCGAACTGAACTAATAAAATATTTTTAATAAAAAAATTGAACCGACTTCAAAATAGATATAAGGAACTGACTGACTAAAAATTGAAGTCGATGCCCTTGTCAGAAAATTATATTATTATTTTTGCATTGTTTGGGCTCGGTACCGACTTCAAAGTGATCAGTTGGTAGTAATTAAAATAATATTGTAAATAGATAAATAGGTTTAGGTAGGTATTAAGCTAAATTGTGTGTATATATTAGCATATAAAATAAGTGCAGTAGATAGGTTAAGTAAGGTTTTGTTTATTTTTTACTTAGTTATTACAACGATTATTATGTACATATTTTATTTTAAAATATTTTTTTGTGTCAAAACTCAAAGATTGATTATTTTTTAATTTAGAGTGAGTTACTCATTCATATTTTGAAGAAATTTAATTTTTTTGTTAAAAATATTTTCTTTTTCTCTTTTTAGTGTTGGATATTTACTCAATAAATTGCACTCAATAAATTACGCAGTTATTTTATTTAATATTACAAGTGGTAGCCCAAGTAAAGTTGCAGCCCGTATGAGGAAAAATAGGAATAAAGAAACAATTATTGAAATTAAGGAGCGCTTCAAGCCCCCGGGTCCGCTACCTAGTCTAGGTGATTTGACAAATATTCTAACTAAACAACAACAAAAAATTCCTGTCCCCGCCGGGAATCGAACCCGCGACCTCCGTTTGGGAGCTAAACGCTTTAACATCACAAAATGAAAGCAATTCGGTATTATGTTTTTACGTCATATATACTACAGTTTGCTTAAAAAGCAAACTGAATAGCTTTTGCACTGAACGACTTCCTATTTTCCGTCACATCAGCTCAGCAATAACTTTATACACAAATATCTGATTATAGAAATATGTGAAAACATTGTACGTGCGCGCCTTTGAAATTTGAGTGTTTCCCTCTATTTCCCCTCTTCACCCAATAGATCCCTAATATGGTTTTAATATATATATATATATATATATATATATATATATATATATATATATATATATATATATATATATATTAATCTTTCTTCTAGATAGAAAATAATGTATGATTTTAGTTTCATTTGAAGCATCGAGTTGTTGGTAATCAAAATCAAAGTTAACTATTTGTACAAACATTCTTCATTCCTCTACAAAATGTGTTAAATTTCATTATAAATATACCTAATCTGTGTGTAATATACCTAAATAATAGATACAAATTTGCAAGTTTATTTTATTATTTAATTTTGTATTATTCATATTAAAATCTTAAGCATAAGGTGCATAGAAAAAGATTAGATTAGTAGTTCAAGAGGATGCAGGCGTCCTCGGCAGGTGTGAGTTTCAACCGCAAGGCACCACCGGTTCCGTACCTTTTAACACGGAAGATGGATGTTGTGGATAGTTACCTAATACTCAGACAAGGTCATGTCAAGAATGGTAGAAATACAAAATACGTCGACTGAAAATATGCACTTGTAAAATATATTTATAAAATGTATATATTATATATATATATATATATATATATATATATATATATATATATATATATATATATGTATATATAACATATATAAGTTCTTTCTAAAATGTTCTTGTATAAATGCAGTTAATTTCTTAATTATTATAGCTATCATATCCTCAGTAAATTATATAAACTTTCAGTAACTTAAAATTCTGATAGAAAAACAATATTTTTCCAGTTTTGTTTAAAGAAAAACTAAGAAAAATAGTTCTGTTTTTTATTTAAATTGTTTCACTACATAGATATAGTCCGATCATAGTTTAATAAAATATTTTAGTAGTTTCAGTTTACATTAATCCAAATATCTTCAATCACTGTCTACAACTTTTTGCCTTCTTTATGGCAATACGGTGACACTTTTTCGAAAAAACAATGTTGATTTGGCAACTATCCAATCATCGTATCCATTACACTTGCAACGAATGTTTTTTTTTGCAGCAATACGCCGTTTAATACCTATCATATATAAACGCTTGCAAAAACTTATTCATCAATTGCTAAGGAACCTGAAAGCCTTCTCAAAAGTCTTGACACCTAAATTATCGTTCTAATAGATTTTACAATTCACTGTCTTCGGTTTTTGTTTATAGGCCGTTCTTGTCATTGATATCAAAATCACCACTTTTAAATCGTTGTACCAAAACCAAAAATTAGGATATGACGGAACAGCATCACCATGGGTTTCTCATTCGAATTTAACAGATACGTTAGGTTGTTTAACAGTTATTTACATTGATATTTCTTATATTAAAGTATTTATTACTATATCGCTCATAAAAGTACAAGCAAAAACCTAAAAAGAACAAATAAAATAAAAAATTATGTTTAGTATTTACTCACTACAAATCCGTTGTAAATATATTTGTCAGGTCAAAATTTAACGTCATTCATCACATACTTGTACAACATATATCGAAAATATTCTTTGTAATCATGAATGGTATTTCATACAATTGGAATCCACAAAGAATACCCTTATATAATCATCTCTGGCTTTTGAAGTGGTAAAAATCAGGACCACACAAATTGTATGAAATCGTTCCGTTTACGTTGCGGATATCAAATCAGGTAAGCGTCGAAATACAATTATCAATGGACCACCCTAAATCTGTGTGTGCTCCGTACAAATATTTACTCAAGGTTTTACGTTTTTACTTCTTTTGGTTAGTTTTTGACAAGTCAATTTTTGATCCTTCCTCGTCGAAATAATGAAGGTGTTACTTCTCTTAAAAACTGCTTCTCTTGTCCGTTCTCTTCTTAAAATTACAATATTGTAGATAAGAGAAAGAGAAAGAGCTAGAAATGTGCCAAGTGCCCAAAATATCTTTAAAAAGTTATTAAACCCAAATCTTTCTCACAATTTTCTCCATAAATAATGCGAAAAATAAATCAATTTTAAACACACATCGCATTAAAGAATAGAATAAAGTGGTTTAAGAAGAACACGATATTTTTTAGAAAAAATTAAATGGTTTTATTTATTAAACGAGAGGACACACATTTAAAACCTTAGTTGTCTTAAAACTAATTGGATTAGCCCAAATGATGACTTGTCAGTGTCAATAAAATCTTAAATAAATTTATTCCTTAACGAATTTTGCTCCACACGTTTTTTGCATTTTTCTTCAAGAAAATATGGTGCTACTTTGGGCCATAATTAGGATTAATTATCACTCCATAACAAATTGTTACTATATAAACAATTTTGAAACTACTGTGGTCTTATAGTTTGCAACAATATTAAGAAAAATTACTAGCTGGTGGTGAATAACTAGTTCTAAATATACCATGAGCTTTTTATATAAAAACATTCAAGTGGAAAATTAATAAACCTCTTTTAAAACAAAATTCATTTCTTTACTACTGATAATCATAATTTTTCAGACATGTTAATTTTTTTAAAAAATACATCAAGTTTAATTTTGTTTGTCCATAAAATGTATGCGGATTTCATTACCATCATGTGGACATGTAGTTTCCTTTATATAAGATTATAAGATCATAAACTAGATTATACTTCCAGTTGGTTACATAAAATTAGCTGTACTTTTTGTCATAATATTACATTCACCATCTCGCTAATTAAAGTAACAGTTTCCACAAAAATTAATTAATTTATCCGTATAATTGTAAAAAACACAAAACTTAGTACTAATAAAGAACAGTAATACCACTCCAATAAAACAAAGAAACGAATTACCAGTTTGCAATTATTTATTGTTGATAATGAGTAAATTTTTGATTTGGTGAGAAGTTCCTGAATTCAGTAAAAGCTGAATTCAATATCGCCAAGAAGCTGGGTATTACACAATTCCTACTTTATTTAACTGATATCAGCCAACCCTTCGTAGTGGTTTTTTGGATTTTATCGGACCACCATAATAACAGCAGCTGAAATGAATTTCACAAAAAAGGAACTTTTCCATTCAGTTAATTACTCAATAGGTGAACGTTTATAGTAAAATATTATCGCTTAGAATTCTTGTTGATTAATTTGAAGCTTCCATTACTTGAGCCATTTAACTATTATATATAGCTGCTCTTAGAATTTGAGATATATATATATATATATATATATATATATATATATATATATATATATATATATATATATTTGAACGATCAAGAAAGTAGAAACTTCTTTATGTATATTTTATTTTATTTCTAGTCACCTCTTTACCAACGAGGGTTTATCTGTACTGGACCTACAGTTTAACGAGAGCTCCGAACCACGGTCCTCGACATTAAGCCGACTGGCCAGTGACCAACATAGAGACCATCCCAAAAGAGATCCGGTCTTACCCAGTCTGGTTACAGGCGTGACTGAGGTGGTTGTTCCTCGTCGGATTTTCCAGTTTTGCCTATAAAGACATTTACAATTACAGTCACAAACATAAAGTACATCCATGCTCCAGCAGGATTCGAACCCACGACTATCGCAACTGTAGGAGAACCGTCCTGTTGCCATAATCACTGCGCCACCAAGCCTGCAAGAAGAAATTTTGATAACGAAGTCAGAAAAATTACTGGACTTTGGTTGGAGGAAATTGATTCGTCTCGATTTTTTCAAAAACTGCTATTTGGGCGTGACTCCAGATAAATGGAAATTTTTGCAATCTGCATAGATATAATTTGTGACATATATTAGTTCAATAAGCTATTTATGAGAAAAATACAACGAAATTAAAGTTTCTTATGAATTATTGCGATGATTTTTAAAGTAGTAACCTTCTTAGAAAGTCTAGTGATAAAACAGAGACACAGTAAAAGAACCTCAGCGTACGTGGTAATTGGCCAGAACTGCTCATGCGCGTTTATTCTAAACTAGTCAATCAGTTTCACAGCCTGCAGTTGTTTACTAGAATTGGGGTTAGGAAATCAATTTCAGGTTAATTTTATTTTTACAAAAATTTTTATTTATTATTTAACACAGAGTATTAACACCAAACAACGCGAAAATAAGTGTATAGGGTAGTAAAATGTTATGTTATTGTAGTCTAAGATAGATAAAAGTTATGGGAATCAGTCTAATATCAGGCTGGTATCGTGAAGAGTCGAATACACAACTTTTTAGCCTCTCTTTTTTACATGTAATCGTAAGTCTAGTTCTTAAATATGAAACAACACATAAATTAGTTCATTTTAAAGCCACGCCCGAATCTGTAATTTTAATATTTATTAAAAAATCAGTATTAATAAAAAGTGTACTGTTATTTTTAATTGAAAATATGCTCCGAGAGCTTATAGAGTAAAAACTCCTAACCACCTTTCTATTGGATTAATATACCAAAGCAGGTAACTAGATAATCCCCGTATATTCACTTTATCTAAAATCAAACATATTTTTAAAATATTTATTTTCAATATACTACAATGAAGGTGGCCTGTTTTAGATCGCTTCTTTCCTTTCTCGTAATCCGTATAATTCTATTCATTACTTGCAACTTTTCGACTTTTACGGCTTAAATTTAAAGGTGGCCTTTCTCAAGGGGTTTTAAATCGTTATTCTCCATTTGAATAAATCCAGAAAAGGTTCACATCAAAAAATAATGTAATTGCTATTGAAATTAACTTATTTTTAAGGCGATGTATTAATTACACCTTATATTAACTATTAGATAATTATTGATGTATCAGTTAATAATTACAGGGCATGTTAACTGCATTATGTCCACAGATTAAATACATTGAACGTTAAATGTATTTACCAATTATAATTTAGTTCTCATATTTACCTGATAATGGAAGTGTACACAATTTGTTTTATGAGTTTAAATCAAATACCTCCGAAAATACTAAATCAAATGAAATTTAAAATTAACCAAAAATCGTTTATTAATAAACCACCTAAAGTGATATTTCAATATGAATTATTCGATTTATAAAATATAGAATTTTCATGACAGTTATATTTAGCTTTAATTGTTCGTTGCTTTTTAATTATGTTAAATATATTAATTGCTTTATATTATTTTAATTATTAACTTACAAACTAAAACCAATGAAGACTTCACTAATTTGGTCCGGTCTGTGAACTAGATAAATATAGAATTTTTAACAAACTACTACTTAAAAAGCACATTACACTCTGCAAAAATCTGACTGAAGGCCTGACCCAAGGACGTAAGTTTAATATATTGAATGCGTAGAGAAGGGTTTCGTGATATAGTGAAGTTCATTTCAGTGTTTCGCAAGAAGCGGTAATTTAACACTCTTTTGTTAATTCAGTTCAATTTGGGAAAACTTGTCCAAAAATAACATAACCATAAAGTTATTATCACTACAGTAGTAATAGTACATGCTTGCACAAATAATTTTAAAAACTCAACTTTATCAGTTTCTTGTAATTTTGTAATGTACACATCCCATCACCTGTATACTCAGTGAGAGTGTAATAAAATTTTCTGGATGTGAGATTATGTTTCAATGCTGACAACTACCAAGACAAGGTCATGAGTGTGGAAACAACTAAAGGTATAGAGTTAATATAGAATAACTGTAGAAAATCGTATTGCAGAGTGTGAAATTAGAGAGTGTAGAGATTTATTTGTGTAATTGTTAGAATAGACGTGAAAATTTGATTAAAATGTATGAGAGGATAATTAGTACGAATTGTTTTGAAGATATGGCAAATGCGTTAGCGAAAATGCAGTGATTAAATATAATTTTACCAAAAAAAAATGTACACAGGTACTAAAAGAAGAAACTAAGGAGAGATACAGTGATATAAGAAAGACTTGTCAAGGAAACACAGCAAGGGGGTAAACAAGAACTAAATATAAAATAGTAAATATGATCCCCAATTAAAGTAAAATACATAATTTCGATATACAATTGTTAATTATGTAAAATGAGCGTCCGGGGGATACCACAGATGGTATGAAAAAGAGTTCAATGTAAATTTAGTAAGACAAATCTGACTTACAAATTATTGTGGCTGCATAATTAACTGCCATGTTAAGATAATGTAACAACTGTTAAAATAAATTACGTATTATAACATTTTTATTTCATTACTTTATTTACATTAGTATGTTGTTACATATCAAAGCCAATATAAACTAAATGCCAAAGTTAAATGCGGCAACATTGCGACGTTTTGAAATCATAAATTTAGATGACTTGAGTTCTGTGTGAATGTGAACGCTTACATATCAGTTTTTTAATAACATGTTGATAACAATGCACGCACCTCTGGAACAAAGTGTGAATCTCCAAGTCTTAATATTTAATTACTGACAACTAGTAGATATATTATGAATCAAAATAGTTTTATAAAAATTATTCATACATATGTATCTAGAAAAATGTATTTGTTTGAATCACATAATCAAAATAAAAATTAACAGCACAGATGTAATGAATACTAATATTCAGAGATATTTAAAAAATGGATTTAATATTACCAAAACTGTTTTATAAGTAAGTTTACTAACAACATGCGTCATCTGCAATTGGTTCGAAATATAACATAATGCAATTACAAAATAACGGGTGGTAAATGAAATTTCTATAATTTATACTACAAACTCCAGAAACCTAAACATGTGTGCAGCGTTCGGGTTTCGTTACTTGTTACAAAACACTAGAACATAAACGTACGTAAAGACGACACTGTTAGTTTACCATTTAAAGTTAATTTAGGAAATAAGCACTACTCCTGTTTAGACATAAAATAAAATATAATAAAATTAAATAAAGATGTACAAGCAATAATATTAGTAAATTAATAAAAACTTTCATAACAAACCACCAATTTAATAGTTTCTGTTTACAACGAATTTCCATTGGACTTAATAATAAAAAAATTACTCTTAGTAATTCGATAATCTGCGCAATCTGATTAATAAATATATTTGTTATGTTTCCATTATATATACATGGCATGAAATCACTTCATTAAGTGATCTCCTGTACAAAATACTATTTTAATTAATTTGTCTTATTCTAAAGCTTATTCTAAAGTATATATATATATATATATATATATATATATATATATATATATATATATATATATATATATATATATATATATATATATATATATATATTAAGTGATCTCCTGTACAAAGTACTATTTTAATTAATTAGTCTTATTCTATTATCTGACACTCTTTTGAAGTAATTCACACAAACATGTTATTCGACTTCACTTGAAATAACAATGACAATGACAAGCAACAGTTTATTTGGGAACCGTTGTATGATGGATACATTAGACTTGTTAGCGGTTCCCTATAGCTGGACTCCATATGGTCAAATAGGCTTGAGTATAGATTTTTACAATTATATCTTGTTATGTAACGATAACTTGGATTTGCGCCCGACAAGACAATATATTTGGTAGAGTTTAAGTCCAAGTTGTTTCCGTTTGGCGAGTATGTGCTTCTTCCAAGTTGTCCGTGGATCTAGGTGCATGCCTAGATATTTAGCATCCTCTGCTAGCGGGAGTTGACAGTTATTGATATAGACTGGTGGACATGTTCTTTTACGGAGCGTAAAAATGGTTTGACTGGATTTTGTTTCGTTCGTTTTTATAAATTGTATTTGATTTGAGTGTGTTTGTAAGTTAATTGATGCTATGGCTGGATCTTCAAGAGAGATAAAGACTGCCGTGTCATCTGCCTACGTTGCCAGAATGTGGAACTTGCGAAACTCCTGAATATATTGCATATAATTCGCCATGTTAATCACATTTGTTTACAGTAAAATCACGATCTGTGAGGTAAGGTTTTAGTAGCTCCTAATCCGGAGGAACAAGATTCTTTTATTTAACCTGCAATCCAGTATGCCATACTTTAGCAAAAACCTGGGATATGTCTAGGAATTCAGCTGAACAGTATCATTTGGCTTTAAGTCCAATCAGCAACAAATCTATGCACTTCTCCTATTCTTCCATACTTATTGCAAAACACAAAATGGCTTTCTGAAATGATCTTTTTCTGTTATACAATTGAGCCAATGTACAGTTTTTCAAAAACTTTTGAGATATCGGTAATAAAATTATAGGCCGTTAGAAGGTGACATCTTCTGCTGTTTTCCCTGGTTGAAGTATCATTATTATTTAAGCTACTTTCCAGATGCTAGGAATAGGTAATTAAGGTGATTATGAAGTTATATATAATTAAGGAATGATGATTTTTTTCCTTGGTAGAACTGTTGAGAGCGTAGAGTAGAGCTTTTTTGGCAAGCTTCGGAAGAATGCTAAAAAGGCTGATGAACCTGTAGTCTAAAGGCGATAATGTGTGTGTGTGTGTTTCATTGTGTGTGTGTTTCATTCATTGTTTTTATACATATATTCTTATACATCAGTGAAGGTGCTAGGTGTGAGGCACTATTAATATTCCCATGCTACAGTTATATATACTCGAAACACATTAATATAGCGAAGCAAGTTGTTAATAATTAAAGTTTTCCTTCATATGTTCACATTATTCAATACCCTTAAAGTTCTAATTCAATTATTTTAATTTCAATTCACCAAATTTGATCAGAACTGCAACTTGCTCGAAATCAGAACTTCTCTTCTCTTCTTGAGATAAAATCAAATTTTTTTCGTGTAGCTCATTTTTCAGACAAAACATTTATGTACATAATATACTTAGCAACATACAAGCTTTTGTTCTTTCAACTTTTTTATAGATGGAGATATGAAATAGGTTAACGGACTGTTAATTTTGATGTACAGTTTTTCAAAAACTTTTGAGATATCGGTAATAAAATTATAGGCCGTTAGGAGGTGACATCTTCTGCTGTTTTCCCTGGTTGAAGAATCATTATTATTTAAGCTACTTTCCAGATGCTAGGAAAGTAATGAATTCGTATTATAGAATTGAATATAAATGTTTATAATTGTACCCCCTTCTCTGATACTTCATGTAATAATTTTCCGGTGATTACATCGTATCCAGGTGCATTTTTACAATTAATCTCTCTGATTATTATTTGTTGAGCATCTTTGATGGTGATTTTTTTATGTTGTAAATACATTTGAAATGATAAATTTAGTAAGCTAGTAATAATAACGAATATAGTTAGAGTGAATATAGTTAGTTAGAAAATAGTTAGTGCGATAGATTAGACAGCCGACGAAATCACTGCTGTTTAATAACTTAATTAATCTTACATAGTTTGATCAAGTTTTAGCGTAACCAACTATTAAACAACCTGATTTCATTGTTAAATTTGATCGTTTTGACTTTTCCCTACATAAATTAACAATTTTACATATAGTACTATTGAGCTATTCGATGTATACAGACTCTAATTTTTGAACGCACATAATTTCATTGTCCACATTCAATTATTTTGTTGTTTGATGTAAAGAAATCTGCTACGGAGTTCTGTCATACACTTAGAAACGTATAGTGACGTAACCTTGTCGTATATTAATTGCGGGTTTCCTCTGGGACCAAAAAGGTTCAAAAACAATAAATTGCACGACTACTTAGACTACGTTTACATGCAATGACGAAGATCCAAAAGCAGGGACTATGGCTACCGTATGAATTGATTAAAATTACCCTTTGGAACATTACAACACTGCCTGCCATCCAAAATAAATAAAAGTTCTCTTTGGCGAATTATGCCATAACCTAACATATTATACCAGAATAATCGGAGACAAAAAGTTGATATATTACGACAATCTGCAATATTACAACGAGTAACAGACGCAAAATCATCCTCTTGCATGACAACCCCCAGCAACATTTTGTGAACAATATACTGCAGCTCGACTCTACATCTTGCTTCAACTTATTCAGATCGATGTAATATAGCTTTGCTGGTACACTTGAAGGAAATGCTGAATAAATGCGAAAATGAATCAATTATATGATCACGGCCAAACTAATTAAAATTTTACTTCAGTGTACAGTAAGAAAACAAAATTACTAGAACATTTAAGTACCCTTTTCTAATACAAAACAGTAATTTTCGACCAATAATTTCGAAATATGTAGCTGAACAAGAAAGAATAGCACAAAATATTATTTTCAGTTAAAACGAAATTTGATCCAAAACTAAAACAAAACGTCTTTGACACAGCATGGTCATTAACTACCAGATGTTTGTCAAACGATGGGTGGTACCCTGTTTAATTTGTACCGACCGCCCGCTAGTGCGGACTTGATATCCATTAATTTTTACCGAAGGTCTAAATTTAAATTAAAACCAATCGATTGAACAGTCCGCACGGGTTGTTTGAATTTTTTATGTCGTCTCTGAGCCATGTTCAAAATTCTCATTTGTACAAGGAGAACGACAACAGCGAAATAATTAAGGGAACATGGACGTTGCTGTTGTAACTTAGATTCGACAAAATTTGTAATATTCATTCCATATTTGGCCGATGTTCCTCCAATTAAGATACACGCGATCTATTAATGTTAGGTTTTTGTTCTAATAAATTCTATATATAACAATGTGATAATTCGGATTACTATTCTTATTATTCTTACTGAAGTGAAAATTAGATTTGAAAGAAATATACTTAATATACAGAAACTAATAAAACAAAATATTGACAATCTTAAACCATTTTATGAAGTAATTCAAAATTTTTATTTTATATATATTTTTTATTTATAAAAAAATCTGTTTTTTATTAATAAAAAATCTATTTTTTATAGCGAAAGGCACCATATATAATACCAAAAATCTAATCTTCTCGAGCCAGCAGACAGTAAACGTCAGTTTACAGAGGTGTTCAACTACTTGGTCTTTCAATAAATATGTAAGCATCGATCCTAATAGGTCTTTGCAAATAATATGGCATTCCCAGGAAAGAAAAGGTTTTTACAGAGACCTGCCCACAATCAAGGAGTTAAGGATGGAGCCTGACCTATAAAAAACCCGACACAGATACTCGACAGTCTCGAGGTCGACGGTTCCAAAGGTTACGGTGTCTCCACAGTTCTATACCCTCTCATCTGCGGAAACAGTAAATTGTTTCCAATGATTAAAATTTCGCTCCACAAGTTGCAGATCCCGTCCGGAAGCGTTTTCAATTCGGTAACATCGCTGACTAACCCCCCAAAAGAGGCCATTCAAACCGCCTAAGGTTATCGTACCCCAAATAAGCAAAAAAAACACGCTTTCACCTTCCTCTCTCTAATATAAGGTAATATCAGCAAGGAAATATTTCAGCTCGTAAATAAGGTTCTCAAAAAAACTCGACGGCCTCTTCTTTCTCCAAGGTTTCTTCGAGTAGTAGTGTTATTAAGTGTAAATTCTCAATCACAAAAAAAAATCATGAACAATCCCATTATTTTCTGATAATAGTCACCACGTGTCTATCCTCAATTCTCACACATAAACAAATTAAACGTGATTTCTATATTCAGTAAAATAATTAAATTTAATTTTTAATGTTTTTTAAGCAAATGACGTCCATTTTATGATTTGGCTATGAAGTGTAATAGTAATCAAGCTGTATAAGTCCGGATATCAAAAATGTCCATGTATTATCACAATAGAAACTAAAATAAAAAGCAAAATGGGAAGCCAATAATACTCAGCTATATATAATATTCTGGGTAAAAATAAGTAATTTACACCTTTTCATTGGTGTTAATTATTATATGACTTATTGAATGTCTTATTTCATTCATAACCCATAAAATTAACACCTGCAATAAAACAATATAGCGCTATAAAACTAATATAGTATAATGATATAAACACTAATTAATATTTCATTAACCCAAATTGAATCATTATTGACTCATTGATTATGGGTACTTATGGATGAACAAAAGGATCCAAATCTCAAGATACCAGGATTCTTGTAGTATTCTAGCACCGGTAAATTAGGGATTAAATCTGGGTAATTAAGGTGATTATAAAGTTATATATAATTAAGGAATTATGTTGTTTTCCTTGGTAGAACTGTTGAGAGCGTAGAGTATAGTTTTTTCGGCAAGCTTCGAAAGAATACTAAGAAGGCTGATGAACCTGTAGTCTAAAGACGATAATGTGTGTGTGTGTATTTCAAAGACTCTAGGATGTGTTACAACCATGACAGAGTTTATGATGTTTGTCAGTTCAACGAGTTGCTTATGCGAGAACTTTTTTAAATGAGTGATCGATATTTTGTCGAAACCCGAATTTTTTAAAAATATTTTGATGACACCAGGTGATCAAGAGGTAATGTGCTCCTGTTGACCCTCTTGCAGCCTCTGTTTACCACCCTTTTGTCTAAACGATCTGTATAGAAGATTTTTGATGCGGATTTCCCTTATAATAGAAGCAAGAAAATATTTTATATTTATTATATATTTCCCCATGGTTGGGGGTTATGATGAAGTGTTAACTAGTCGCAGACACTCATGAGCATACAGAATATCTCGAGTTATCTTGAGTAAGGCTTTCTCGAGCTGTTCTGGAGTTTTAATTTTTGATCGGGTCGGATCCATTTCCAAGAGAAGAGTGATAATTCCTTCAGTCGGTCTTTTTCTTGAATCTCGTAACCGGGGCTTGGGAGGTCCCCGAATTTGAATACAACCGGAGTATGGTTAGAGTGTCATCAAGGACTCGGACCTTAGTACCATTTAAGTCCTCAAGTATGAAGAAATCGAGAATACTTGCTGTAACCTGATAAGCTGACCTAAGCTTTTAAGCTCGGCGTTTTCGTTTTGGAGCTCGCCTCGCGTGCTTTTATTCATATATTCTTATACATCAGTGAAGGTGCTAGGTGTGAGGCACTATTAATATTCCCATGCTGCAGATATATAAACTCGAAACACATTAATATAGCGAAGCAAGTTGTTAATAATTCAAGTTTTCCTTCATATGTTCACATTATTCAATACCCTTAAAGTTCTAATTCAATTATTCTAATTTCAATTCACCGAATTTGATCAGAGTTGCAACTTGCTCGAAATCAGAGCTTCTCTCCTCTTCTTGAGATAAAATCAAAATTTTTTCATGTAGCTCATTTTTCAGACAACATATTTATGTACATAATATACATAGCAATATACAAGCTTTTGTACTTTCAACTTCTTTATAGATCGAGATATGAAATAGGTTAACGGACTATTAATTTTGATCAGCTTAATCTAAAATTATATTTTCTATATTTAATTCAGTTTTCAATAATTTACTTTAACTAAATATCTAAAATAGCTTTCTATATTATCAAATAGTATCAAATTAGAATTATTAAGCATAAAATGCTACTGAAATACCTGGTTAAATAGATTAATTAGACTTAGTCCAGATTAGTTAAGCTGCACTCTATTAATCCAAATTAATGTTATGTAGTATACTAATGCTGCAATACATAATGCATATATAATACTATTTTATATATATTATGTGCAGATACTCTCAAATATATTAAAATTTTCATTATTAACATTATGCAACCAGTAAAACTAGCAGTAGCTCCTAAATTGTCACGAAACAAGTCGGGTTTTCTACACCTATAATAAATCGGGTTTTAAAAATATTAGTTAAAAAATATAATAAAATTCCGTATGGTGCATTACAGCAGTATGAAATATTATTATTAATGTATGAAATGTTACATCTTTTACCCAACTTTAACAAAGGAGACCAAAATTAAAATTTATAAGTAATGATTGTACCCAAACAGAGATTCCAAATGTATTACATTAACTTTTGAATTTCAACTACGATTTTTGGTTTATAACCTCAATATATTCAAAACAAATATATTCTAGCGGCAAACTCTAAGCAAAAAGATCTCACATGGATCCGTATCAATTAAATACGGCAGTTCATTAATGACATTTGTTTTATCTCAGCTTTAAATTGGATCTTCAAAAAAGAAGCTTATTTCGGAGAAATTTTCGTGAGAGCAATTTATTTCAAATGTTTATGAGTTGGTATTAAATATAGTCTAGAATAATGTATTATTATAAAAATATGTATTATATAAACCCTCTGTCTTCTTCTATAAAGTATATGTACTCAAAATTTTATATAACAAAGTATACATATGTTATATTTTATATGGGTTTTGTCAACATTAATTATTTTTAAAATACGTTATATCGAATATATACCAGCTAATATATAATATTCCTTTAAGTCAGGACATATAAAATATAATATTACTATTGTCTTCTTGGCTAATAAGTTTAATAAGTCTAAAAATATCGAGAAAAATCTGAATCTAAATAAATATATTACTGAAAATATAATTAGTTGGGCAAAAAGTAATTTCGATTTCACGTGTTTATTCAATTTTATCTCAAATTTATTCATATAAATTGCACACTAATGAACGATACAAGTACAATTTTGTTTGATATCCTTTTTTGACTCTTCTGATTAAGCCTTAAATCCATTACTATACAACATTTCAGATTTTCTTGAGAATTTCATTTGGAAAGTTTATTGAACTGAGCTCTACACCATTCAGAAAAATTGTAGTCAGATGGGACAAGATCCAGGTTATAATGAATGCATCAAGAGTTCCCAGACAATTTCTCTTATTTTTTGTCACTAAAGATATATGTGATCTAGCATTGTAGTTGATTGATCATTGTACCCATTGATCTATTTTAATATTTTTTAATGCCCTGTTCAATACCTTTCAAATCATACCAAAACATTTTCTGGCGTCAAACTTGACTTTGTGACCGTTTGTGAAATTTCCCCGAACATACGTAATCCAATTTCGATTAGTGTCCGATTCCGTCGCTGATTGACTGACCAGAGCAAGATTCATCTTTAAAATCGAAACCAGCAAATTGAAATTAAAAGAACTCTAATACTCACCAATAAACAAAAGTCATAGGACTTTCAGTAAGCCGGCACTATATTTGCTCATTTTCTGTGTAAAAAAAATTATGACAAAAATGAACTTCTGGTATCACTATTTTTAAACAACAATAACTTTTAACTCAACAAGTTTGAGAAATGATGTTACCTTTATAACTAAAATGTTCTTTGAAAACCTTTCAAACGCACTATAGCATGTATTAATTGAATAAGTATCAGTAGAGATATACGACTTTAAAAACATCTATAAATTACACTACCGTTAAAAATGCTGAGGCAATAATCTAATTAAAAGTCAACAAAGTAACAAAATTGTTTTGATTTTGTTAAAATATAAATAATTTTAAAATTAAAATTGGTAAATCCTGGCATCCTAATTAATTTTATTTACTTAATGAAGTATGCGAAGGGTATGTATGTACGGAGTCCTCACTTTGTGAGCATTCCCACAACTATGCTGAGCGCGATAGGCATCGATTCTGCAATTTCCGATATTCATTTACTTAGAAAATTTCTTCGAATCATTTAGTTCTTAGGGACCCCTGCCATAGTTTTGACGAATGTTTGGGGTAATTATCTAGTTGAAAAACAAAACTTCAGCCATTTAGATTCAGTCCGGAAAAAACATTTTTCTGAAGTTTTTTTTTTAAACAACCTTCTTTAGTCGGTTTTCCATCAATTTTAATCAAATAAGCCAAGCTTATTACGAGGGGATATTAAATGTAATCGGTAACGTTACTATTTAGTTCAGCACGTAATTCCGATCTAGAGGATTCGACGCTCAAGGGTTAGAGGGTCTATGAGGTGAATGATGACGAAAATGAACGTCTGGTATCACTATTTTTAAACAACAATAACTTTTAACTCAACAAGTTTGAGAAATGACGTTACCTTTATAACTAAAATGTTCTTTGAAAACCTTTCAAACGCACTATAGCATGTATTAATTGAATAAGTATCAGTAGAGATATACGACTTTAAAAACATCTATTGGCGATAATACCTTTTTTACCATCTATCGTATTGTGCAAAATATATAAACACTGAAAAGTCGAAACTATCTTACTAGGTATAAGTTAAAATATCTGAATTATATATAGAAATTAGTAAAATATTACCAAGTTAAACTTACATTTATTAAATTATAATAATTCATAACAAAATGAACTTCATTTTTTTAAGTTTACCTTAGTCTTCTTGAACAGGTGACTTTTTCAACCAGATTATTCCTGTCAGGAGTTCATAAACACCGCGCGACTTCCAACAACACCTACCAAGCCTTCTGGGTCCAATAAATCAAATAAAAAAAAGAACGACAGAAGTAAACCATCCATTATATGAACGTTTTTACGAGGCTGCCGTTTGAATTTTAAAGCAGTAAATTCAGGAAAAGCGCCATCCTGGGCAAACAATGCCAGGAACAGAGAAAGGGACAGAAACGATTAGGAGGAAGGAGAAAAACTGGTCCTAACTTACATAAAGCAAGCCGAGGTGACCCTCTTAAATGAATTTCAAGTTCTGTCATGCTATGCATGAAGTTATTGGGTAATGACCATCTGCAAATAATTCCTCCCAATATTTATGCTAATTTTTAAAGAAAATAAATATAATGATTTAGAAATATACTGAAATCAAATGAGTGATAAAATAAAAATGAACTATAATATCAAATAAGCGTAATTATTAAATACTAATGATCACACTATAGTCCAAACTCGACCACAATTTATTAAGTTAATCATCGCGTTTCTCTCATAACATCTCATTTAATATATCTTAAGAACTAACATTCATTAACATTTTTTAAGTGAAAATTAGATCTATTTTCGATTAAGTTTCAATAATGCACAAAGTGTTGAAAAGTTTATACTACTACACCAATGCACATTATAACAAAGTATCATAAGTAAGATTATTTGCATAAATGGAGCAACTTTAGAGTATTAGATATAAGTATGCATGATTTTTCTTATAATCATCATATCATTATTATATTATCATTCATTAAACACCTTAATATTGATCAGTGCTTGAAGATGTTTATAAATTTACGTTTAGCGCTTTGTTAAGCAAAGAAACTTGAAGTAAATCGGAACTTAATACCACTAAATTTTGCAGAAAAATCTTAATAACGTTTAGAGTTAATACCTCTGGTACAATGATATATTATATCTCCAAAAACATTTTAATTGTTATCAGCCCTTAAACCAAGAACGATTCCTAGCTGTTCTAGACATCAAATTAAATCAAAAGTTGATTTCAAAGTTCTAAACATCTACAGTTATATAACAAAGAGGCCAGTTTTAATCTATACAGGTATGAAATTTTCGTCAGATTTTTCTTTCCCATTTTAATCATTTTTTATCCAAACCTACCATAACTACCATACATAATTACCGAAAATAACACAAAATCTTAAATATTACTTCTTTATAACACACTCCGTCCTTCCGTTATATAATCGTTTCAAATGTAAAATGTAAATATTTGTAAAATGTAATTATAAAATTACCTACCGGCATTATACGCTACAATGTTGCCAGATTTTTATTCCAAAAACTACGTGTCCGTAATTGATATACGTACAATAGAAAGGGTGAATAACCTACGGTATAAGAGATTTTTTTTTAAATATTTTAAAGTTTCCTTTTACCAACTATGGGTTTATTTGGACTGGACCTACTATTTAACGTGGGCTCCGAACCACGGTCCTCAGCATTAAGCCTACCGACTGGCGAGTGACCAACTTTAGAAATTCAGCCTGGTTACTGGCGTGACTTGGATCATTTTCCTTGTCGGATTTTACACTCTTGCCTAGGACAATCACAAATATTAAACAATCACAGGCATAATTTAAGACCATGCCCCTGCGGGATTCGAACCCGCGGCTATCGCAACAATAGGAGATCCTGTTGTCTTTACCACTGCGCCACCAAGCCGGCAGGTATAAGAGCTAGTGCAGGTAGCACATCGGTGCGTAATATTTACTTAGATGGTTTGTGTCAATGACGGCTATTCCTGGTTGCTTGTATTTCATTTTATTGGAATTTATTTGTTTGTAGCACATATTCCACAAAAAATTAAGCCCAAAAACTGTTCCTCGATATAAACTTTAACCGTGCCAAATTTCACGCCTCTTCAGTTATGATTTAATGCACTCAAATTTTAGTTAAACCTTAGACTAACATTTAGTTAAAGTTAATATATTTAGTACAAATTTAAAAATATATTTTTTTCTTAAATTTGTTTTGATTTTGTTAGAGAATAAATGATTTTAAAATTAAAGTTATTAGTTATTTATTATTAAAGTTAATTAAAGTTGTGCCTTAAGCAACATATGTGTAAATCCATCCTTGTCTAGGGGGGTGTGTTAAACCATATCTCCTTTCATAGAATACAACCAATACTACTTTTTGTTCTTTTTCCATGAAGACCAGCGAGAACCACCACCAAATGGTCTTCTGCTGATTTTCCTTCGGTTTCGGAGTATGAACGTTTTGCGGGCGACAGAGACCCTGGCTTACGACTGGAAGGACTGGAGTACCACCTTGGAATAGGTATATATACTCATCTTACTTCGATGTAGTAAAGTAACTTATTATTTTAAATAATTCCTAGCGCCCGTTATTATGTTAATGTCTATTATGTCTAAAATGTTAAAACATTATGATTATGTTACTTCTCCCCACACCGCTTCCGAAATGACTTGTTGGATTTCATCTGATGCCTTAAATTCGAATAGATTTAGATATTTGACATTATATTTATATAAACAAAGAATATATGTTCTATATCTAAGCTGTAAATTCTATATAGGTTAATATTCTATATCATAAGGCATTCTATAAGGCATATTCTATATCATATATTTAAAAAAAAATTGCTGCTCTAGTTGTGCCTTAAGCAACATATGTGTAATCCATCTTTGTCTGCGAGAGTACTAACCGACTCTCCTTTCATAAAACACGGTTGTTACTACCATGCAACAGGTATATATACGCATTACACTTCAATGTAGTGAAGAAACTTTTTCTAGATTTTTCTAGAAAAAATTTCCTACCGCCCTCTATTGATAAAATGTTATAATATTGTGATTCTGCCACCTCTCGCCCCCCTCGTTTTTAAAGCGACTTGTTAGATTTAATCTGATTCCTCAATATAGAGTAGAACTCAGTTTAGATACTTGATAATAAATTTATAAAAAAATTGATAAAAGTTGATCGGGTTGATTTCTTTACATACTTAATTATCGTAATTCATATTGGGCGAATTTAAGAACTGCAATTATCTCGAAATTGACAATTTCGTCCTACTAAGCTAAAATAGTTTTTTATGCAACTGATGTTTCAGAAATTTCTCTCAGTGTGTTTAAATATAAGCTCTGGTTGTTTCCACTTCTCTATAGAAGCAAATACGAAATGGTTTAACGAATTATTAATTTTGGTCAGAGCTTATTTTAAAATTATTATATCCATATTCAATACAATTTTCAATGATTTTCTTTAATTAAATATCTAAAATAGCAATCCATATTATCAAGTAGTATCGAATTAGAACTATAAGGCATTAGAAGCAAGTGAAATTACTGGTTTAATGGATTAATTCAACTACTTTAACTGTTGTTATTCTAGACCCCTTTCGTCAAAGTAGAAGTCGCCTCCAATTATAATATTTTCTCCAAAGTTGTTTAGTATTTTCACAAGAAAATCTAACCAAATTCTGGAAAATCCCCTTATACGCACAATGGTTGTTAGATTGCAACGTTATCAGTTGATAAAATATAAATAGAATAAATTATCTTGGATTAACAACCTAATATTAAAGAATCTAATATCAGGGGAGTGCAATTCCAATGGTAAGTAGTGGGGCAAAGTTTTGCTTAGTTCAATCATTGGCGGCGCTGACAACGTGAATTTGATTGGTTAGTTCAAAATAGTTATGTAAAAACCTGTAAAGAAAATACTTTGCTTTGATTGGTCTGCCATTTCGCCTGATTATTTTGTGACGTCACATTTATTGGCCAATAGTATTTAAATAAAAATCAAATTTTTAAAATTCATTTATTAAAATAAAATCCTATACAAATATACATAAGTGTAAATAATATAAATATATATAAACAAAAAGCAAAAAAAAAACAATTATGAACTCTATTTTAGGCAAAATTAAAATATCTATAACTCTCCTATAACGCCTTCCCATATTTGTTTAGTGCTATCAATTTTATGGGAATTATTAGAGTTCTAACTATCTTGATATATTGAAGGTAAACTTTAAATCCTTCCCTGTTGATATTGCATTAACTTCATTAAATCAAAAATACAATCACACCTGATAATAACTTAAAATTTGGTCTTGAAAATCATTATGGATTGGACAGTTGAAACACTAAAAATGTATGTGTTTTTTAAAGATATTTAGATTTTAGAGTATTTAACCTGTGGAACTACTTAATATACTTGTCTCGTTTTCAGAAGTTTTGTTAAATAGCCTGAAATAAGACTCAAATACAATATTAGACTCTTGCTTTTCTCAGAGTAAAGTTCTCCGGAACCGAAAATATAGACTCAACTGGTGATTTAACAACCTCAAGTGGTACTAGATCTCCCGTTAAAAAAGAAAATAAGTTATCTAACATGTTCATCTTCTTCACAATTTTCTCCGGGAAAATGATATGAAAAAATTGAAGTGATGATCTGCCCTTTTAAAGATTTCTCGAACATACTAGATGAAGGATGCTGTTTCTACCTCCATGACCTCTAATAGATCCAACAAAATTATTTAAGCAATCTTGGTTAAGATTTGTTAAACAAATGTAGTTATTTGTAAATTTAGACAAAATAGATTTCTTTATGGTATAAATCCCCTAAAAGTAGCAATTAAGTTTTTAATTGATGGCACCGTAACAAATATTTTCTTAACAAGGCAATCAAATCACTGATTGTTCTAAAAAGTTTAAAGTATTACAAATATTTTAGGGATATTTTACAACTAAAAGTAATATTTATAACTACTAATTATCCAGTTATCCTAATTATTATTTTCTTATAAGACTTCTTTATGTAGAGATATACGAACAACTTGGTATATTAATTGAATTTTATTTCTATTAACATCTTCATAAGTAGGTTTGATTTTCTCTAAACCAACAATATACAAGCAGACATGTAGTAGATAGATAATTTTATATATACCTGATAAAAACAATGTTGGATATGAATATACCCTAATGCATGTTCGCGAAGGAAGGACAATTCTAAATTTTTCATCAAAATGTCCGTGACAGCCACCATGACGTTGATATATTTGCATTGTGGTTTATCCAGGTAACTTACTACTATTTACTTGATCAACCCATTTTTGGTTGTCTAATAATGTCTAATTTCCGTAGTAGATTTTTACCCCGGTACACTACATGTTTTACTACAGTGACGCCTTGTCATCAATTTTTATATTATTACTCCATAATAATTAATGTAAAATAGAAAATATGCACAACGTAAGTCAAAGATTTCTTGATCTAAAGAAAAACCAAAACCTTCAAACGACAAACTTAAAAATGGACGCCCATAGAAAATGCTGACTTCACACAATTTGACCAATCACATTCCATGTTAGTGGCGGCACCAGGAATTTAAACTAGCCAATCACAATTTGCGATCGCATCGCTACCGTTGATTGAACTATACAAAACATTTCCCCAAGGTCGCCTATACCGTGAAATTTCTATTTTTCTATGTCTAATATTTCTGCTAAGATCCAAGTTAAAAAAATATTTTATGTATTTTTCCTCCTCTATAACTAATCATATTACATTTTTACAAACATCTTTTATTATAAAATAATTTTGAAAAGAAAAAATAAAACATGTAATTGTAATACGTAAACACGACAATAAGAAGCAAAAGTTATAGTTCTTGTAAATCATTCGTACTTGAAGAATATAATATATATTCCAGAATTGACAAATTAACCTAAAATCTCACTTGAAACTCAAGTTCAAATTTAACCAAGTTTACTATCTATTATTTTAAGTTTATATATTATGCCTAAGTTACTTAACCTTTATTATAATATTTAATTTTAAAAGAAAAAAAGAGAAAATAAAACAACGGGTAAGGTTACAAATATGATTTATTAATCAATATACAAAAACGAAAGCACCCATTCATAAAATTACTTTTTAGTTATACTCGTAGCGTCAATTTTATATTCTGTACCTGGATATTTGAATTGGTTTGCTTGCTAAATATTATATTTAATCTTTATGACTCAACATCTAGTATTTTCAAATTACCACTACTTAAATTAGCTCATATTTCATCCAATATATCATCCATTTGAATTTTAACAGCTAGTTTAGCTGCAATCATACATTTATCTGATATTAATAACATTTATCTCTTATTGTTTGATACACTCTTACAAATTTCTGATCGATTACGCTCAGCTAGCTAGCTTTTTTGAGAATATTCACTAATCGGTGATTTATCCATTACTTCCTACCATTTATAATCAAAATATGAACGGCACAGTATATAAATGTATGTATAAATAAACCAAAAACAACAATTCTTAACCTTACAAAACAGAGTTTCTACCAAGGCCAAGGTAAAATCCAAAATGGCTGCTATAGTACGCTGAATTCGACATCTTGTTTTATTGTAAAGGGCAACATCGCATAATCAGGCGGAAACTACAGAAGTTTTTCGAATATGATTAAGATTTTCCAGAATTAACCACTACTAATACATTCAGGTAATTTTTCTATTTTTTTAATTTTGGTCAGCAGTAAATTGCAGCCTGAATCTATACCGGTCTAAATTAATTGCTAACTCTGTTATTTGATTTTCTAATAATTTGAGTCTGTTTCTTTGTTTTTAGTTATTATACCACCTACTTCTCTTGCAATATTAGCTGAATATGAATTCTTTGTCAGGGGGGTTTCAGATCTTAGACATTTTTTTTGTAATTCCAAGAATGCCTGTAGTTCAGTTTGGTGTTGTTGTACCCTATTAGCAATCCAAATTGCAACTCTAATATCTTTATTTGCCATTTTTACTAGTTGATGCCACTGCCCTTTGTTATTTTCTTTTTTTTTTCAGAGAATAACGAATAATGTTAATTTCTTCTTGTTCGTCCACTTTTGCAAATAATATTATTAACAATTCATTGGTTGTGGTCTCCATATGCTCAGACTTGTTCGTAGTTTGGTCATAGCTAATGTTTTCATTAACCTGGCTAAACTTGTTATTTATTTCTTTTTACTTGCTTTTTACGGCTATATATTCTAGTATTCCATTAAATCAGGAGGAACAAAATATAATATTGATCCTGCCTTCTTAACCAATATTAAAATGAAAATAAATTTGAATCCTGAAAATATCGAGAAAAATTAGGATCTGGAAAAAATATATTTCGTATTTTTGAAATAGGATTTATTCATACAAATCTCAAACACTAATGAACGATATATGCACGGTTTTGATTGATATATAAATGTAGTAGCTGTAAAAAAATAGAGGGAAATGTAGGTAAGAAGTAACATTAAAAGGACGAAACTTAATTTTGAAAATGTGAAGCGTTTTTTATATATCTCAATTTAAGAAGATCTGTGAAGCACTTCAGAATTAATAAACTTACAATACCGTTAAAAATGCTGAAGCAATAATCTAATTAAAAATCAACAAAGTAACAAAATTGTTTTGATTGTGTTAAAATATAAATAATTTTAAAATTAAAATTGGTAAATCCTGGCATCCTAATTAATTTTATTTACTTATTGAAGTATGCGAAGAGTATGTATGTACGGAGTCCTCACTTAGTAAGCATTCCCACAACTATGCTGAGCTCGATAGGCATCGATTCTGCAATTTTCGATATTCATTTACTTATAAAATTTCTTCGAATCATTTAGTCCTTACGGACCCCTGCCATAGTTTTGACGAATGTTTGGGGTAATTATCTAGTTGAAAAACAAAACTTCAGCAATTTAGATTCAGTCCGGAAGAAACATTTTCCTGAATTTTTTTTTTTTGAAACAACCTTCTTTAGTCGGTTTTCCATCAATTTTAATCATATAAGCCAAGCTTGTTACGAGGGGATATTAAATGTAATCGGTAACGTTACTATTTAGTTTAACACGTAATTCCGATCTAGAGGATTCGACGCTCAAGGGTTTATGAGTAGGGGGGAAACCACTGTAAGATACATTAAAAATCATCGTGGTCCGGTAGATTATATACACATCAATACTTTTGTGGAAATTACTACCTTGACAATTACTCCTTATACAGTTGTATAATAAGCTTCTTGACTTCTCGAAATTTCTTTTTACCTGAAAAATTCTATAAGCAATAATATTTCTTCTTTATCGTCCTGGGACTACCAACTTTCAAAACCTGACTTAAAATACATATTAGATTGTTTAACATCTGTATTAAGTATCCGACAAAAATGCTGCCGAAATTCAGTATATTTGGATACTAAAATCAATAAGTTACAAGATACGCAATACACGTTACACAGTTACAAGTTAAATCAATAAGAACACAAAGATGGCAGATGATCCTTTTTGTCACCGGCTTTAGTTGTGCAACGCACACATTTTCGCATATGTTGTTTCTTTCTCTTGCTGGTAAGTATATCTTATTACAAACTTGACATATTAATTTCCTTTCACTATTTGTAACAACTGAAACTAAACTTACCTTTGACTCTCCATATTTGTAAATACTGTTAAAATGCTAAAGTGTTAAATTTAAAGGCGTTCCTTTTAAGTAACAAGGAACGTCAAACTGTATAAAAAGCCATATCAAACCCTTTAATAGTTAAACAAATGCCCAACAAATCAGAGCAATACCAATTATCGCCATTTCTTTTGAAGAATACTTAGCTACTTTAGTACATTAGTACTTTGCAGTGTTGCCAGATCAAGTTTGCAGATGCAACAACTAAATATTGTACTAAATAGTAAAAGACATATCTGCTCTATTATTATTTCTTGTTTCAAAACAAAGTATGAAGATTAATTTAATTTCATTAATTTTTGTTAAATGAATGATTTTTCTAAAATAAATTAATTCCATAAAGCAAATAACCTAACGGTAAAGTTGGCAACATAAACTCACCATCTAGGTTTGCCGCGAGAATATTGCGCCAACCACTAAACGAATAATACCGAAAGTAGCCGAATCTCTTGACCACGATGATTTTTACACAATCCTAACCAAGTGTAGGTAGCAGCTATGCTCGGTTCTATTCGCACTACAGCCATAAATGAGCGCGAGGTGTCTCCCTCTGTTACACAACTTATCATTATAAAATTTTTAACCAATGAAGGCGTTAAACCCTGGCAAGTTTTCACTCGTTTGAAGGCAGAATTTGGAGATGCTACATTGTCTCAGAATCGAGTGTATACGTGGGTCAGAGTATTCAGGGATGGGCGAGAACGTGTCGCAAATGAAATTCATGATCGACGCCCATGCCCAAGTCTCACAAATAGCAACATCTGAGCTGCTCGAGAGCTTATTGAAGGTAATCACCGGTTAAAGATTGATAAAAAACGCGTATCGAAGCAAACGATGGGGTATGCCCATTCGATACGTCATCATCCTTCTTGACAATGCCAGGCCACACACTGCAGTCTTTACAAGGAATGTCCTTACAGTCCTGATTTTGTGATTATATTTTGTTTGCGTTCTTGAAAGATTCACATGGAGACAAAAAATTACAGAGCAATGAAGAAGTAAAGGAATATGTGCGTAATTGACTGACAACTCTCCCTCAAACATTTTATGAACAAGGAATATTCAAGCTTCCAAATTGATAACAAAAGTGTGTAGATCACGGAAGTGACTAAATTGAAAAATATTAAATGTAAAGTTGACCAATAAATTTGTTTTATAAAATTACTGGAGGTGACGTCGGCTTTGACGCACGAGACGCCATTGCCTCGCAAAGGCCAAAAAGATTCATTTGTGACGTTCTGGCGGAGGCGCTGTAGCAAGGAAACGTATTATTTTTTGTAGCCAAAGCTACAACCCTTTAGGCCACCACAAATACATTCATGCTTGGTTCAAAGGTTGGCCACGCTGAATTATTGGTCTTATGCGATTCCAGGTGTAAAATACCAGCACGACGCCTTCTATCTCTCTTTCCTCTTTATTATTTCATTTATTATTTCACATCACGGTGATCCTCTAGAAAAGAGCAAAATCCCTACCTTCATATTACAGGTCCATCAACCTGTTCAGTGCTATTTCAAAGCTTGCCGAAAGAGACATTCTGTACGCTCCCAATAGCGACACCAAGTCAAACCACATCATCCCTGATGAATAGTTCGAGTTTCGCACATATCATTTAGCCGTCGAACAAGCCAACCGCTAGGCCGCAAACATCCACCGCGCCCTTAACCAGATCGAGAAGCTTGGAGTAGCCTTGTTACAATAAACCAAATCTTTCTATATAGTTCGGCACGACCGTTGCAATATGCGCCCGGCTAGGCATACCAGCAAACCTAACCGTTCTCATCAAATGTTTCCTTTCAGGAGATCGTTTCAGATCATGATCAGGAAAATTCTCTCCAATCGAAAATTCATCAACGCTGGCGTTCGCCGAGGCTTCCCCTTGGTCAACCCTTTTTGTTTCATATCTATCGAAAACAAAACACGTTAACGTTAACGTCTACGCTGACGACACGACTTTCTCCACAACCTCCGTATTCAAAGACAAGTTCAAGGAAGTCTCCAAGAGCAGCTCGATCAAGCGGTCCAGTTGTTTAAATTTTGGAGGTTACAAATCAACCTTTAGAAAAAGCAGGCCACCAGTTTGCACAAGAAGCATTTTACCAATGTTCATGTTCTGCGGTATTCGAACCATCATAGCTATCGGAAGACTGTAGTATCCACAACGACTACTAAGCCGGCTAAATGTGGGTTTTTATTAAATCAATAGAGAATATTTTTTCAAGTCAAAAATGTATACACAATAATCTAAACTAAGGTACTAGTTGATATTTAAAGATAATATATAATGTAAATAAATCAAGGAGTAATATAAACAAAGTAATACTTTATTGATTATTTACTTACATTTAATTACTACATACCTTTGTAATTTTGTAAAAATCCTGATTGAAAGATAAATATATTTATATAGAAAATTATATCAGTAACTGAGCTCGGACATTTAATTGTCTATCGATAGAGGGAGCCACCATTCATAACAAGTTACTTGGTTATGTCGAGATACTTTGAGTATATATACAGTTTGTATTACAACGGTAAGGGTGTTGTATGAAAGGAGAGACGGTTAGCACTCCCCTAGACAAGGATGGAATACACATATATTGCTTAAGGCACACTTAAGCAACATTTTTTTGTATCCAATTTAATATTATTTATTTTCTTTTCTTAATTTTGTTGAAATCGTATTTCATTTATTCTGCAGTATTATTATATTTAATTTTCATTATGTTCATCTTAAATGCATACATATTGATTTATTTTTGAACATAAATGTGGATTTTCTAGCCAAAGAAAATGTCTTAAAAGATTATTTTATAATGCATGATAACAATTTAACCGCATTTATTTAATTGTATGTCTCCTTCCTATTAACAAGGAATAATTTGAACTGTATCTGCTACTCTGCTACTAGCAAGAGTAATTGAGAATGAGAACACCCATATTCGTACATTGTCCCCCGGAAAAACCGTGGGGGACAATGTATGAATTATCTTTAGGGTGTACTCCCTATTGTCACTCTTTACCTATTGTCGAGACTTTCTACGGTTATTTTAATCAATCAACGACCACCTATATCCCTTTGGTCGTTTCTTTAGGGACCATATGTAGGTGGTTGTATTAAGATTGAATGGCGTAACGAGTAAGATTTCTAAGAATAGACGTCGACGACGTCGGTTTAGTTTGATTTGTAATTGATAAGAACCCTCAGTGTCGTTTTGTGTCGGTATTCAACAAATCGCCTCTTCATGCCATAAAATAAAATGGTATTTTAATGTAAATTAAGAATTTCTGTGTTTAAAACCCATTCACATTTCATAACCTTTGACATACGACTTTGTGGGACACCCGAGTAAGCTTCAGTCTACTTCGCAAAACTTAAAAGTTTCAAATATTGATAATAAGAATTTTGTGATTTGATTACGACACGTAGTAGCGAACAGTTTCCTAATTTTATTATTTATATATTATGAATCGGAGTAGATATTTTTAAGCTTTTTACCGTTTAGCTTCCATAAAATTAATATAAAACCTAATCAAACTTATTATCTCTTAGGAATATATAATGCCTTATCAGTCAAACCACAGTAGTGTTGAAATGTTTTTACATACAAATTATTTTAATGCTATTTAGAAAAGAATAGTCTTGCTCTTCACAGGTATGAATCTATAGAATAAGCACATGAAAATAAGTTCGTAATTGGATACAACGTAACGCCATAAAATCGTAATCGACAATTAAGTCAAGTAAATGATTTTTGGACAGACTTTCTCGAAGGTTCATTCAATTTGGAAAATAACTAATTTCTTATTTTCCATTTCTTGCATATTTTTTGAATATTCATCTCAATATGCTATTTAATACATATCTGAAACCTCTTTTATCTATTAAAAAATAAACAAACACAACATTATTTCATTCGTAGTTCATTCATATATATAATATGTAAAGAGTATATATATCTAAAGGCAATTAAACTACCGTACATCTATGCAACCATATATACATTACAGGGTCTCCTATTGTAAACCGCCACCAAATTATTTTTATCTACAACATATAGAAAGCTATCTTGGACTTACATATAAAAGCTGAGAGTTTTATTTTATTAAAGTTTCTTATAGATTTTAAATGATTACTTTTGGAATCATCATACACCTTAATATAATCATACCCTAAAATATATAATGAAACACATAACCAAAATGTGTATTTTTAATAAAAGATTAAGAATATATTTCCCTACATTCAAACGGTCCAAAAACACATTGTATTATCGTTGTTTTCCATTCATATACTAAAAGATAAATTTGAATCATGATCGAATTGAAAAATGAATCCCTATAATATATGCAGAAAAATCTTAAGATTTCAGCAAACTTTATAGTGACTTCTAATACCCTTTTGTATGATATGATAAAATGATACCCTTTGGATCTTAGACCACTGCGACAACTAGTGCTAAAATAATGTTCTTCTATGTTATCCTGTGTTTTTCAAATTTCAAAATCATCACGATTGGTTTTGTTAACATTTATATCATGGATCTGAAAAAGGTGTTTGCGGAATTCGGCATGTTTGGGAAAACTCTCAGATTCTGAGCAGAGAAGGAAACTGATTCTTCATTTTCTGTAGTACATTAGAAGTGTCGGCCGAAAAGAAAAATATCGATATTCCGATATATCAATATTAAATAATAAGGATAAATCGATTTCGATATTTTTAAAAAAATATCAATATATGGGAGCAAAATAAAATATTCATATTTGTTTGCAAATATATTGTAGTAAACTTTAGTTAAGTTATTTTTAAAAATTTAAAAAGTTTATTAAAAATAAATATATAGTTATTCTAATGTTTAAAAAATATATTTAATTTGTTTGAAAATATTTTTTATAGATATTTTTTGCAATAAATATAGATATAGCGATTTTTCGGCATCCTTTGGGTATATCGAAATTTTATGTTTAGTTTAGTTTAGTTATGAGAATGTGGATACACATCTTTCAACAAAAGCACCAGAAATATTAACATACTAAATGTTTTATGTTTTTATGTTTTCTTATTTATGTTAGTATATCTTATACTATTTATAATGATCTTTAATCTGAACTTAATTTTGTTCTTCAATAGTGCTTATATGATCCTTTTAAATTCGTATTTGGAATGTTCCTTTTGGAATATATATAAAATTTTATATATTCTGTGATAGATAAGTTGCCTATTGCTGTTCTGGACTTCTTTAGAAAATATTGATTTTTAATTTTTTTTCAATTTCTTATTTTAATATATTGTTATATTTCAAATATAAAAAAATTATCAAAGCATAACATTTTTTCAAGGAGTCCAAACATTTTTAAGCCAAAGAGTTCCACTCGGGGTGATAGATTTTTTTAAATATATCCACATTTTATTTAAAAAAAATTCTTATATAAAATAGCCAACTTCCAATGGAGCCATATCACTGAAAGTGGCGAAATTATATATGTGAAATGTCATATTGTTCATATACATGTTGTAGTTAACCAACCAAACAATAATGAGTCACCTGTAAAAATAGTAAATATCCCAGTTTTTTATAAAATGTCTTTTCTAAATTTTTGGTCTAAACCTGATCCTAAAGGTAATATAATACATTGAATTATTAAAGACTTAACTTATAAACTTAAATATAATTTTCAAATTTCAGAGGAACAAAGGGAAACTGATAGGGCTTTGAGAAAAGTTGGTAGAGATATAGAAAGGGATAGATTGAAGCTTGAAAGGGAAGAGAAAAAATTGGTAATGATAATTTTAGTGTATATAGTGTACATTATAAAATATTATTTTTAGGAACAAGAGATTAAGAAATTAGCCCGAGAGGGTAATAATGAAGGATGTAGAATTTTAGCAAAACAATTAGTTCAATTACGTAAGCAGAAAACTCGTTCATATGCAGCTAGTAGTAAGGTTACAGGAGTACAATTTCAAAATAAGGCTATGGGTGCTAATATGAAACTTGCCGAATCTATGGGTGTAGCCGGCAAAACTATGTCAGATATGAACAGATTGATGAAACCTGAACAAATTGCAGCTACTGTTAATGCTTTCTCCAAAGAAAATATGAAGATGGCAATGACTGACGAAATGAGTAAATTGATATAATAATAAGTACACTGTCATTATGTATTAACGTATATTACTTTTAGTTAATGATACTTTAGATGACATTTTAACTGAATCAGGAGATGAAGAAGAAAGTGATAACATTGTTACACAAGTTTTAGATGAGATTGGTATTGAAATTAGTGGAAAGGTAAGATATCTATAACTTCCTTTATATCAAATTTTACATGCTTTTATAATTCAGATGTCTGGAGCACCTTTACCAGAGTCTGGAAAAGTTGGTGGAAAAAATTCAGCACTTAGTGATGAAGACATAGAAGCACAATTAGCTAAACTAAGAGCTTAACATATGTGATTTGATATACTTATAATAAATATTATGTAATTATTGTATTTTAAAGAACACTATTTATACATGTTACCTTTGTTATAATTTAATTTAATTATTTTTCTTGATAGTTATAATATAATTCATAATTTTCTGTTATACTGTTTTCTATAAAATTATTGTTAAGCCTAAGTGTGTAATAACTCAAAGACTACTTACTTGATACTGTATATAATAACTTAAGTGTAACAGTAAAATGGTACAACCTATCACTGAATGAACAAGAAATAGGAATAAGTATTTGATCTTTTAATTCGTATACATTCAGGATTCAGAAAAAACATAAAACTAAAGTTTTACTCATTGATCTATCACTAGCATATATTCTATTTTGAATAAGATATTTCTGGTTGATACAAGTAACTGGTGTAGATTTCAGTCTTTGCTTCTATCCAATAACATGTATGTATGATATGTTTGAAACAAAAAGGGTTTAGTTTCAGTATGATAAAGGTTATACACCAGAACAGAATTTGCTTAGAGGGTGAAAAATCTATCGCAGAAAATATGGATACCATGAATGCATATTTCTCTAAATGGTATTTAAAACAAAAGAGTAAAATGAAGTATATACCCACAAATGACAAAACTTAATTCATATCACTAAGGAAACAGCTTAATGAGATATTTAAGAAGGTAGAAGACAGGAATAAAGCTTTAAAAGGCATACTAGAATTCAAAATCATGTACACTTTAAGACTAACAATGAATTAATAAGACCGAGGGTTGAAGAAATTCAGTAAATAAATTATTTCAGTATAATAAATCAGTAAATTTATTTTTGGTCTAAACAAAAAAAAGGAACTTACAAATGTTATATTATTAGGTCTAGTCTACAAATCTAGTTTTGGTGTAATAGATTCAACCCCTTCAATATTATAAAAGGATATTACTACAGGTACATTTTAAATTATGGTTTAAATCATCATTTATGTAATAAAGCATGAAACAAAAATTCACGTTTTATGAAATCGTAATAATTTAAAAATGTAAATTTTGCATAAGCATATGAAAATAAATTACATCTGAAGTCATTCTATACAAAAAAAAAATAGATCCAGTTAACATATATAAATAATATAATTAAGACAGTCTTATAATTGAGTTGCCACACAATGAGTATTATAAACAGAGTTTAAAAAATAAAAACTCAAAAAACAAAGAAATGATATTTTAAGAAACAGCAATCCAGTAATATTTAGGCACTCTGTAAAATTATTAACCTAAGACAGTAAGTTGAGATACTATAATTTTTTAAATTATTTTTCACTACAATTTTAATGTACCACCCCAGAATCTGGAGTTCCATGTCTACTAAAACTTCGTAAATTGTATTTTCTGTTTTGACCTTCAAATTGTTTTTTAACAAAGTTACTGTGAAAACCATTACTTTGTCCTGAATCCACACTACCTTCTCGGTCATAATGTATATGTTGGAATTGATGTGAGTTTCCATTTTTATACAAGGAGTTTGGTTTGTATGTTGAATCCTGGGAAATATATCCATCTTCTTTAATATAATCTACATTTGGTTTTGTTAAATCTATTTTAGATAATTTAATATTTTCAACTGATTCCAAAATCTTGGAATTTTGTTTCTGAATGGTATTCAGCAGAGTCATATTATACTGCACCACATCTTTAAACATAATAATACTATATACTATTACAATAGCTCCTAAGAATGTAAATGCATATCTTGAGTACCAAACAAAATCATAAAGGTTACTATATAAGTTCCTTGTATCATGTTTATCCTGATGCTTTGTATAAAGAGAGCATATTAACCTTTCTGTTAAAAGATTTAAAAAGAGTAGAAAAAAAAGTGGTAACCTCACAGATATTGTTCTTCTTGATGAAGTTACCATAAAAATTAAAAACATAGCAAAAACATTAAAAATAATTGAATCAATCCATGATATTTCTCCAACTATCCAAGACTGTAAATTGGTAATACTGCGTGATAATATCTAAAACATAAATTTGTTAATATACATATAAAGACATAACCATATAAATAGTCAAATGTCTATATAGATGATATCCAAAATTACCTCTATAATTTCTTTGTGGGATTGAGTGGATACATAAACATCTTTAAGAACATTTTCAAGATATCTTCCTTGTTTCATCATTTTTTCTTGAAGTTCAATACTTTCTTTTTGTATTTTAATCAAATCTTCCTGCTTTTTCGCTGATAACTCTAATTGTTTCCCCACCTTTAAAGTATTTTCTGCTATTGTTTCATGCCAGATTTGACCTCTTAGGAACCAACAAATATTTTGTGTATGTGTATAAAATTCTGTATAAACATTAAATGCTCTGTCTGTCATACTATTAATACAAATTCTTCTTAAATTTTCTTTCTTGTCATGTTCACAATTATATGTTTCATGTCCAGACATTTCCAGAAAACAGTTGGTTATACGCATAGCTATATCACTTTGAGTGTCTTCAGAAAGATAACGGCAACCCTCATTGAGATCGTCTAAAGCAGCTTTCCAACATGGACCATATTTCGGTAAGGTACCCCTTTCTTTTATTACCTTAAATATATGTTAGTAATTATAAAAATGTCTATTATCTAACTAAAGAAATCTTACCTGGTATTGTGCTCTACCTTGCTCCATCATTTCTCTATTATCCTTACCATAAACATATATAAAATCTTCAAATGCTACGGCACATACCACAAAAGTAGTTAAAAATGTGGGTAAAATACAAGCCATTCCGTATCAACAATTATTTAACAACCTGTTTGTTTACGTTTTTGGTTATCACAAAAAGACGGTTTGAACTTCAAGGCTTCCTCCACCTGTCTTTGTTTACCTTTTTTTTAGAAAAAGACAATGCATTCAGAGTAATTTTTCAGATAACTATTTGTGCAAAATTGCATAGTTACAATACAGCTTAATAGGTGGCGCAAAAGGGAGCAAGCAGTTTTTTAACTTTAAATAGGAGTAATGCACAGAAAATATAAAATATTAAAAACAATAATATTTAAACATCTGTAAAGAAATCATTTAGAATTATGTTAATCTAATGAAGATAACTTTGGAGTGAAATCAAAGTTTTGTGATTTTAAAATCTTATTTGACAATTTATATTGTTTGGATTGCCCCCACGCATCACTTTTATATTAACGCACATACAAATTTCCTCTTTTTAACATTTTTTTAAAATCTAGGATAAGAAATTTGGCATTAGTCCAGGCGTGATAAAATTGGAAGGCAACGTCCGCGCAAATCTCAGTTTCGAAATTGGTCCAGCGGAACTCAGCTCTAGACGAGCCGCAGCGGGGTTTTTGAAAGTTTTTATCGCCGGCAATTTTGTCAATTTGAAGTTTAGTATATATTCCTTATTCGATTTGGAAATTAGAATAAAGAAGAATTTAAAGAAAGAAGGCGCGAAAGGTGGGTCGTGTTTTGACTGAAAACATTTCAGGTAAGTAAGTTTTTTAAAGTAATATTGTCATTAATCTTAAGTCATTTAGATAACCAATTTAAGAATAAGGACCGTTAATAGTATATTCGTTTTAACATAATTTATATTGCCGATTATAAATATTTTTATCCTGTATTTTTATAATACATGATTTTGATGGATGTCAGGAATGGATAAATTTCGTATGTTTAGTTCTAATGTGTAAAAATGTTCAGTTGTCCTCCTAGGATTACAGTATTACACTAAATCAGGTATTCATATTTATTTACTTTGTAGATACATATATAAAACATTTTAAACTTTATTTAAGTTAAATGCTCTTCTTTAAATTTAGGATTTATTATTTAATTTAACAGTATTCCCTATTTCATAATTGGTTGGTTTTATTATTATATACGTGATTTATATTTTTTATTCTAATTGCTACTATACTACTATATATATTTAGTATTTTATTAACATTAAATACTCTGACATTTTAAGCTGAATCTTATCTGAAAAATAATTAGAATAAGCCACTGCATATGGGTATTGCTACAAACTGCTTTTTACTGAATTTGAAGTATAGTGTCAGAATTCAAAGTATATAACAAAATTCAAAGTAATGAACCACCAAATATCACCTAATGTTCAGATTTTGCTATAAGGAGTTAAGGATACGGTTTTAAACTCAACAGTTGTGCCTTCAATATTTTCCTCAATTAGTCATCAGACAGTTTAATTAAACCATGAATTCGTTGACCCGCGTTTTATTTAAAATCGATCAAATACAATTTATGGACTATTTGCCAAATCAGCTTGTCTGCAGTGTTCCAATTGAACTGTGCGATTTTTTCGCGTCGTCAGAAATACATTTTATGTGTTTTTCAGGAGAAAAAACTTGCTACCGGCGTCTGTAGGTGACTGAACTTTGATACAGTTGTTTCTACGGGCTATTATTGGAAGTGGTTGATCTTTCTTTCGATCAAAGAAATAAAAAACGGGAGTAGTCACAGGAAGCTCCGGCCTGTATTCGTCACTGTCGCGCGATGAAACATTGAATTAATCGCGAAACAAATGGTTCTCTAGGCATCTAGATTTATCATGGTAACCAATTTAATTTTAGCTTTAATTAGTTCGTTAGTGAGATGGGTGACGTTCGTGACTAACTAATTGATTTGAAAAAGTCGAGATTGTTAATAGAAAAAGATATCAAGAGTAAAATTGGGTTGAGCTGAGTGTTATAATAATATATTCAATTATTTTTTGTATATACGAGGGGCGATCTTTATATTTTAGCGCTAATAAAATTGATTTGTCATTCGAAATTGGTTGGTTTTTAATAAATTTAGGTAATAAAAGTTATTTCCGGAAACGACTTCAAACGGAAAAGTTCAAAATCCATGTGTTAACCAACATTTTGACGCAACAACACTTTCCTGGGAGAACATGTTGTTTTATATATTATTTTATGCCTATCATAATGATCGTGAATCAAAGTCAGTAATTAAGGAATTGATTAATATACATAATGAGCATCATTGGGGGATTTCTTCATGCAGCTTTACAATCATGATCCGCCACAGGGTTAAGCTTTTAGAAATCACTTATGATTCGGGACGGGATGGAACTAATACACCACTTATGGCCTTGGAATAAAAGAGAAACTTTATTTTGATCCCTGGTAATTTATCCCCACTCGATACAAGTCAGAGCGCCCGCTATTAACTTTCCTTCCTCTTTTCTATACAGACTCTTGTATCGAGACAAGTCATATATTTAACACTCCCCTTCAATTTAAATGTATTAAATAACTTATCCTAATTAAGATTGTAAACAAAATTACAAAAGTACATTTAAATTGCCAGAACAAAACTATTACATTGTACCTACAAATTTGTTTTAACTTAGGACTATTCTATTATTCCATGGCCAGAATTTAATTTTAATTAATAATTTAATCAAATAAATCTACACAATTATGTGATAAACAAAGGTAACAGTCAATTTTCTACTTAAAAAGCAATTCTCTCTTTGAACAAAAAAATACTTTGAACAATCATAAAATAGTCGCTAAAACACTGTCCAATTTAATATCGATTATATAGTATGTTCTTGGGCTGCCAAAATATATATGTATTTCTCTTAGAACAAATTTCTTCCATGCCTCTGGATTGCTTTTATCAAATGGTATGAATCCATTAAAACTTCCTAGTTGGTTACCATACCAGTCTTCATAACTTGCTGCTTCAAGTCCACTTCTGCCTTACATTAGTCCATGGTCTTCTGGCATCACTGAGGTATCATAACTAATTGATCATCACTATCCCCATTTTCTGCTTCTTCACCTATTACTTTCAACTCATTGATATATCTCTTTCAAACCAATATTCTGCTTTATGAGCTTGCTTCCGTTATCTATCTCTATATAAACTAAATCAGTTATTATTAATGGTGTTCAGTTTTTTTTTCTTTTAACATTCTTCACAGTTCACATTCTTCTATTCTTATTTTCGTCTAGACCAGATTCATCAGAATCCTAATATGTTATATATGTTTGTTATTTCCATTACTATCAGATTGATTATCACTCCATTTCCAATTCGAAATCAGAATCTTTTTAATATAACCCAGAACTGTCTAAGTGCTGTTCGTCTTTATCATATCTTAAATATTTTGGCTTAGTGCTTTCTTCCTCGTCTTCGGATAAAGCTAAATAATCAGGTTCTTGATCCATTACTTTATTTTATCATTCTTTCTCTTATCATTGACTTGTTTTAATGAAAACATATCACCTTCAACTGTTGGTGTCTTTTCTGTTGAAATAAGCAGACAATAGGCGACATATAGCTCATAGTCGTCTAATTTCCTTGGTCTCGATGTTTTTCTTCTAGAATTGATTTCCTCCAATTTATATAAAATAGGTTCATTTTCATCAGGTTCATCATCACTGTCTGTTATCTGCTCTTGAATGCTTTGTTTTTCATCATCACTAACATTCTTGGTTTTTTCTTCCTGTTGCAAAACTATCTGCATCGGCCTACTCACA
The DNA here is from genome assembly GCF_030347505.1 of Rhynchophorus ferrugineus. NCBI lineage: Eukaryota > Metazoa > Arthropoda > Insecta > Coleoptera > Curculionidae > Rhynchophorus > Rhynchophorus ferrugineus. The sequence continues at coordinate 54,636,913 of NW_027472580.1, forward strand.
GATTCTTCTTAGGAATTTTCTAAGCTCGCCTTATATTGGTCTCTCTATATATTTTCTAAACGGTATGTCTTTAATTATTTCTTCACTATTATCCATATTGAAGTTGACTTCCATTGGCTTACCAAATTGAAATGTTTATATGCGTTCTTGTAACTATAACTTTAAACTTTTTTTAATTTTTTTTTAACTTTTATTTTAACTTTAACTTTAAACTATAACTAAATTATTTTCCACTTTTGCTGGTGTTAATATTAATTTCAATTTGTGTAATAATCTTCTACGTAGAATTCCTCAAGCAGTTTTTTGTGTTTTAGATGAATCTTAATCCCTTCTTCTACCCCCGCTTTTTCCATTCCAATAAACTGTTTAACTTCATAAAGACTTTCCATTAAATCCACTATTTATTCTTTGTGTCCTTTTAATAATGAGCCATCAATGAACATAACGAGATGAACATTATCTCATTTCGTGTTCCAACCTTTAGGTGAATTTCTCAATCCATACAATGCTCATTTTAATTTATAGTATCTTGTTTCATAATTAAATCGTCCGATTTCTTGATATAGATATCTAGATCTATTCCATTTATAATATGATCAAACGTGAATTTGATTTATCTTTCACTTTGGATCCAGTTGTGTTGAATTGATATTTATATCAATTTCTAATGTTTTCTAACTAAACTCTTCTTCATTGGTTTCAATAGCTTTTCATTCTACCTGTAATTCTGTTGGACCCCTTATTTCTAGTTTAATACTTCTCTGGTACTTGCAACCTACACATGTTTGATTTTCTGAATTCTTCTCCGTTCATTGTAATCAACGTAGAAATTGGTAATTGCTACATTGATTACAATGTTTCTTTATCCTACCGATAATTATGTTGGACCCCATGTTACTAGTTTACAAGTGCTTTACTGATCCTTGTATATTATACACATGATTGATTCTCCAAACTCTTGATTACTCCATAAATATTCACTACATTGATTACAATCTTTCCTTCTATCCTCTGATAATTTTGTTGTATCCCATGTTACTAGTTTACTCGTGCTTCTCTGATCCTTGTATATTATACACATGATTAATTTTCTAAACTCTTAATTAGTCCATTACTATTTATTACATTGATTACAATGTTTCCTTCCTTCTTACTGATAACTCAAGATCACATGTTTCTAGTTTTCTGGTGTTCCTTCTTATGGTCATTGATCTTTGAGTGCTCTAGTGCTCCGAAATTAATTTTCGTCTGTTGCATACAGGCATCTTGATACTTCCACTTTTCTTCGTGTATATATAATTATATATATACTATACAGAACTAAAAACTTTACCTAATCTCCATTCCCCTGCACTCTCCGTCGTCACCCTGCTACTTCTCATTTACATGGAGAATTCTGGGCCCATAAAATTTTACGCATTACGCATAAAATTGAAATTGTGGTAACATTAAAGTATGATTAGACCGCTGGAGTCGACCAAGTGACGACTAAAGTGAACAAGGTCGGTAGGGAAACACATTGGAGATAGTTCCACTAGCATGGAAGATCCGATGTTCACTGATGTTAGAACTATATCCGCTGATACAGATGTTAAAGTTTCTTGATGTTGTTGATTTTTGATGATATTGTTCTTACTACGGAGCTATATGATTTGAAAATTAATGAAGAAGAGAACAAGGTATTAATAAATAACCGATTGTTTGCTGTTGTAAATCTCAGCAAGACATATTTAGCAGGTGCGGGATTCCAAGAAATTGGAATCAGTAATACGGGAGAAGAAACTGACATCTACTCCTGAAGTATTCAGTCGAATCGGTCTCCTGCAGATTATAATCCGCCTCTTTCAAAAGCTTATCTTACCATTTCGCCTGTATATTGTCGATACCTGAACACTGTCACAGTCTAACATCTCTGTAAACTTGAAGTGTTTCAAATGATATTCTTAATGCCAGTTATATGTTTCTCTCCGAGATTGTATTAGATGTATAGCACTTAGTTAAGGTATGCAAAAGCTGAATTATTCGCAGAACATTTCGCTAACGTATTACAACCGAATAATATAGATTCTACAATAGTCATAAATCTTGTTTATCAGCCCGATGTAGCTGTACATCTGATTTCTCCAATGGAAGTTACCACAGAAATTGACAACAACCTCATCCTAAAAAGGCTCCTGGATTGATAATATTTCACTTGGGTTATTAAAAGAGCTGTCACGAAAAGCAATAATCATATTGACATATATATTCAACGTCTGTTTGAGACTGAACCATGTTCTGGAATGTCTTATGGTTGTTCAAATAATTATGCTTAAAAAACTTGACAAACCGGCAGAACAAGATGGATTTTACATGCTTATTTCGCTGCTACTTGCGACATCAAAATTATATGAGAAACTGCTATTAAAACGCATTAAACCATTTACAAAAATCATTCGACAATCGACCAAATGCACAGAGTAATAGCGAAAAGTTCTTGAAAAGTTGAAATGGAATTCGAAGAAAATAAATACTGCCCTACAATATTCCTGGATGCCTCATAAGCTTTTGACCGAGTATAGCATTTGGGATTAGTCTACAAAATGAGCAAATTGCTACCGCGGAATTACTATCGACAGCTGGAATCATATCTTTTCGAAAGAAAATTTAGGGTCTCGCATGAAGGGACATTCTCAACACTTAAACCTATTTCGACTGGAGTTCCACAAGGTAGTGTCTTGGGACCATTTCTATATCTGCTCTATACTGCTGACATTCCAACAACAAAAGTAACATTACTTGGAACATTAGCTGACGATACATTTAATATTATTATATAATAGCGGTCAACAAGAATTACAAATGGACTAGAGACTGAAAAATACAGCTTAAAGTAGAATCAGCTAAATACCTCGGAACATATCTCGATGGTAGGTTAAACTTGAAACATCATGTGACACAAAAAGCAGAGCAAATTAGACTCAAAGTCAAGCAACTGTACTAGTTAGTCAGAAGATACCCTCAACTTGATCTAAAATTAAAGAGATTGATTTATCAGTCAATCATCTAGCCTATTTGGACCTAAGTTAACTAGTAATCCAACGCACCCAAAACAAAGTTCTACGATTAATTACCAATGCTTATCGCTACGTAACCAACGAAGAGCTGCACCATGACTTCGAAATTAAATAGATACATGAAGTGATCCAAGATTTCGCACTAAAATATGAAACAAGGTTGCTAAATCGCAGCAACGTGGAAGCGATACAGCTACTGGACAACACGAAGGAACTCAGCAGATTGAAGCGAACCAAACCACAGGAACTAGTTTGTGTATAAGAGTATTTTTAACTTTAGCTTAACTAGATTAGTTTTATTCTAATTTGGGAAATACATACTGAGGTATTAATCCCGTATACGCCTTGCTTGTATATTAATGGAAGTACAAGGGAACAGTATTAAACAAATTAATTTGTGAATTAAGATTGTACTACGCAAATTAAATGTAAGATGTAATTATTTAAAAAAATGTTTAAGAGACTACAGTTGGTCCAACGAGATGTGAACGAGTTCCTGACAGACTTTTGTGGCGAAAGACTGACACAAATTGGAGGATCGTTGGACTAGGTGAAATGAATTCGAGAAAAACTGTACTGAAAGATAAAGTTGTACTGATGAATTTCTTACAAAATTAAAACCAATTTTCTCCTTTTAGATTCCGGAAATTTTCGTTTCATTTTCCATATATTTCATAGTGCATTACTTTTTGCATTTAGCATTTCATCATATATACATATGAAGATTGTAGCTGATAAATATTTATCAGTATAAATGTGTAAAACTAAACTTAGTTTTAAATTTCTTCCACGTTAATTCTCCGCAGATATTGAAAATAATACCAACAATAAACTGTTATGCAGCTTGTTGCTATGGTCGTTTTAATCTGTATGGTTCTTGGTACATAACAGGTAAATGTTCAGTGAACAGTAATAGTCACAGTGAAATGTATTCGGTTTTCATTCATTTCGCGTCTCATCTGACAATAAATTGGCGTTGATGCCAATACACTTATTTATATGGGAATATATTCAATTCGATTAAATTTCACGCAAAATGGAATGGAGGAAACACAAGTTAAGTGAAATATAGTACTTGAAGTATTGGCGTAGATTTATGCTGCCTCTTTATTTCAATAAGTATAAGGAATGCAATATTCATAATTTATAGAAACTAAAACAAACGCTCATTTTTCTAGTATGGGGTATTATATAACGCAACGATAGAAACAAGTGGTACTCAGAAGGATATGGGTTTGCGCTATTTGGCGATTAGGGTAGAACTTTTAGGGTGTTTGATGGAAAAATTTGTCTCATGTCTGGTGACCTATTATGGCCGTTTTTGTTTGTTTCAGTAAATTGTTATTTGCAGCTGTTGTTTACTCTTACCAGCTATTGATACATAATATACATATACATATTCCTAGACACAAAGCATTACTATGCTATCGTAAATGCTCTCCTTAAATGTTGGTTTTGCTGTTGTATCGGGCTTAACTTATGACATTTGAGTTTAGATAATATATCTGCAGATCATATGCAAAGCAACAATTGTACTTAATTAGTTTAAAGGTATTTTCAATTAGAGGAATTGATTTATCAGTCAATAATAAAGCCACTTGGTTACACTAAGTCATCAGATCGATTGGCTAACGCTGTTAGAACAAAGTTCTTCGATTAATTACGGAGATAAAAATTTAATTGCTTAATTAGGTAAGCAACGAAGAAGTACACGATGAGTTCGATATCAAATGAATCCAGGAAGTTATCCAGAAGTTTTCCTTCTCATTTTACTCTAGTTAAAAAAATATATAATGCTGTCTGATACGTCCGCATGTATGTAAACGAATCAGCCTATAAAATTCAACCGATTGTCAATTGACTGCAAACATTTTTCAAAACATTAGTGATCATGATTAGAGGTTACAAACAGGATTTTAGATCGCTGCTTAATGTTTATGTTATACATAGATGGTGTGGAAAAGAATTCATTGTAAATAGATGTAGATTAGAGGTGATAAAGCACACTTATTGTGTTTTATAATTAACTGTAGTTAAAGTCCTTCGATAGTTTACGCATTAAATATACTATTTGTATTGTTTAAATTAGAATCAAAGCCAAAATTAACTAAAACTTAATGTTGATGCGGTAAGATTGCGACGTTTTGGCGTAATAACGTCAGATGCCGTGAGTTCACTGTTTTATTGAACGACTATATATAGTTTGTTCAAAGCTACTTGGTATCATAGTGTCGCAATGTTGCCGCATCAATTCTGAGTGTTAGTTCAGTTTGGCTTTGAAACAAAATTCTAATCTAAATAAAACAATTGGTCAAATATGTTATCAAATATAATTTATTTTAACATTATTGTACATCTAAAAACCACGTTTAATTATAGAGCTACAATAGTTTATAGGTTAGAGAACCTTTTATCACTATTGCTTTCAAGAATTTTGCATACGTCTGACAACCGGATGACTTTGACAAGCTCATTCGTTTACGTGTTCGAACTAATCATACAGCATTGTGTCTCTTTTTGGAACGAATTTACAAATTGCGGCGGGCCATGCATTAAACATCTTGATGACGTAAGTACAGAAAAACTTTGAATAGACTTATATGTAAGTCTTACTACTTTATTGATGGTGAAAAGTAATAATAAATTAATTTATAATTAAGATTGTACTAAGTGTATCCATTAAGAGGTTAAATTAAACTAACTTGTAACTTTCAAATGCATACAAACCACTAATTAATTGAAGCATCCAAAGTAATTTCCAGACAAGTGATTTCATATTGAACACATTTCCCATAAAATTTCGTAAAAATCAGATGATCTTTAATGTGAAATAAAATAGGCTATGTATAATTTATAATAGGTGGAATTATCGGTTGTCAAACTACATTTATTCAGTATATCCACCAATATATTCCCGAACAAATGTAGCTCTAAAAAGTTACAACTAAACTAACTTGTTTAATTTTTCTGCAATTTGTTATTGGTGTTATTCATCTGCATAGTTTCAGCTATAAGTATAGTTTTTAAATAAGGGTGAGTCCATAAAATATAATTTATTTTAAAATTATAGTACATGTAATGTATATATAGTCCAAGAAATTACAGTTAATTATTCAGATACTATAAATTTTAGATTAATGTTGTTTGGTTTATTTTTACTGTGATATAACAAACACTAATGTAAGTAAAATAATTAAATAAAAATAAGGTTATAAATTATATTGTACATAAATATAATATTATTGTACATTTAATGTATATATTATCGAAGAATCTACATTTAGTTATATAGGCGTTATAGCTTATAGGTTAGAATTATTTTATTATATTAGGTGCGTTTTTTTTATGAAGAGGTCCAAGTAAGGCATTTTACTTTGATTAGAAAGCATATTTACATTTTTAATGTAGTTGTTGTTCCCTTCGTTCCTCTATTTTCTTGTGAAGTTATTTTGATATCACTTCTGTTACTATCTGTACTCATTTTCCTTTGTAAAATTAGATATAATTGCTGCACTCTCCCTAATGCATTTGCCATATCTGCAAAACAGTTAGGATTAGTTCTATTTTCATAAATTCTAATGTAATGCACATATATATTCTGAACAATTATACACATATTTATGTACACAAATCTTTCACAGCCTACAATAAGATTTTCTAGTTATCCTATATTAATTATCACTACTATTATTAACTTATTTTTAATTGTTGCCCTGCTTCGGTAATTATCTGAATTAGACCATAATCTCACATCCCGAAAGTTTCATTCACGCATGTCAATAACTAAAATCGAATTTTATAGGTCGATTAGGTCACATGTCCGCACGCATCATACTTTATTCTGTTCCTTTTTAATTAGAGTAATGTTAGTAATTAAAATGAGAAAGAAAAAAATCCGGGCCGAGTTTAAAACGAATTTTACGTTTTTACAAATTGAATTTGGCAATACGTTCGACGGTGTTGTTGAGGTGCATTTACTGTTTTGTTGCAAGGATTATATGTGTGAGGTATCAACAAAATTATGTTTAAATTTCGACGGTTCCTACATGCCATTATGTATACAATATGACATTGCTAAAACATACTTATACTTATATAGGTCTGTCTAAAAACTGCACAAGAAAAGTAAAGGCTAGTTGGGTCAAATATGTTGACCAATTCATGTGATCTGTGCTAGTGATAACCATACCCTCAAATCATTCATGAAGATGAATCATAGAGTCCACTGGTGTGTGTCCATATTGTCCACATCTATAATGCCAATCACTACATGAATCAAAACATGAAATTAAAGCTTATTAAATCACAGCAACCTGGAATCAATCAAAATATTAAAGCGAACCAAAAGCAAAAGCGAACGTAAATCATTATATTGTTGTTTTTACATAAAAACCGCTGCCCTAAATTGATAATAAAAATTCTAGGAACTTTGTTGCAATTAATTGCTATTAGAGTTATTATATCCAACGGTTATCAAAATCTAAAAGACTTAATTATAGGTAATACTTCTAAGCCAGAAAAAATGTAAAAAAAACAATTCACGTTTTTATCCTGTTAATCTTAATTGGCCATCGCCTTGCTTTTATGATCAGTAAAAAAATGCGAACGGTATTTCTTCACACTTTCACAATACGCATCAAAGTTGTCCGATTAGATTGACGCTAATTGAAAAGTTTTTATATATTGAGAATAGTAGATCGAAGTGGAACATCATGTGAGGATCAATTGAGGTATGTATATGAAAGCTTGTATGATCGGTAGTTTAAGAAGATTAAAAGTCATGTAATCCGACTAAGTTGGGCCAAATAGGACAAAAAATTAAATTAATATATGATTCATCATCGTTATCATCATTAATCCATAGCCAGAAGTTGAGGAAATGAGTGTCTGCTTCTTAACGAATACTCTGCTGTTATTAGTATCATCTTTTCCAGATCGCTGTCTGTTATTTTGGTCAATGTTTTTTTGGAAGCTGTTTACTGTATCTTCCATTCAAAAGGTTTATTTCGTCACAGAAGATTGTGAGGAAACCGTTCAGCTTTCATTCGACAGACATGTCTAAATCATTGTAATCTGATTCTCTGAATTCATTATATAATTCGTTCTTCAATTCAATAAAAATAGTTCAATAGAAGAACAAATTATATAATTGATTAACTAAATGAATTATAATTTCTAGGCTACGACTGGCACTTTCTTAGGTACTTTTCATATATTTCATAATTTTTTAATAGTTTCATCATTATCCTGTATTCTGATCTTTTTGCGATTTTTGACACTCTCAAGGGATTTATTGAGAAAAATTCAAATTAATTACAATTATGCAAGATATTTTATATAATCTTCTAAGGTTTTTTCCATTTTTATGGCAACATGGGGATACTTTATCGTAAGAATGATATTGGTTTGGGAGCGATGATGCATTTCTTAACACATTACACCTTGCTAATGGCATTATATTCACGTAGGTTATATGGCCATGAATGTTCCACTTCGACTAACCCATGCCTTTTTGCACTTGTTGTAAACAAACAATGCAATTTTTGAGTTTCAAAAAGGTATACAGTTAATATGAGGGTTGTAGCATTCGCTAACAAATTAACAAGAACCAATTTTAACGCGGCTTTGTCAGCGACAATTTGTGGATATGAAGGTGGGAAATACGGGAAAGGAATTTTATTCCTGTATTATCCACAAAATGACAGTTCTAGCCTTTTTACCAACTTAATATAATAATTCGTCACTGAATAAATCAGCAAGTGCAACCTATATAACAAATGTATTTTTTAAATATTTAATTGATAAATAATATTAGGATTTACTGGAAAACGACGTTTAATAGTAAATATTTATCATTTATATAGAATAGAATAAATAACTAATAGTTATTAACGTCTCAGTATTAATATACCTAAAAAGTACTCCCAATAATATTTTAATATTAACTGTATCCTATAAGAGTGTTGCAAGATCATGTAAAGTAAAAAAGTATTTAGTTATATGATCTGTAGCCCGTCCAATAAAACAGTCAATTACGTCATCAATATTTATGATGTCAGCACGCCGCAATGTTGACATACCCAATTTGACTTTTGGCTTACAACATTTGTTGGTTTTTTATCCTCCATTTATAATCATTAAAGTTTTGAAGAATTTTGCGGACATTTGGCAACATGGCCCACTAGCACCAATCCAAAACGAATTATATAGATTATCTCTTTTACATGTTCCGACTGAGACAGAATTTATTTTTAACTAAGATAAAATGCGAAGGAAAAACTGCAGTTGACAATATATTCGAGGGGGTCTTGGCCACCGAAAAAAATATCGATATTTCGTTATATTGATATTTTAAAAAATATCGATATATCGTTTTCGAATATCGTTATATAACTATAAAAAATATCGACATTTTTATATATATATATATATATCGATATTTTTTTTGCATCCCTACTCTCAGAGGGTTTCCTGTGTGATTAAGAAGAAGAATGATAGGTACGGCTAATTTTAATATCAAGAATTATTCAATTGGATAATTTACAACTTTTTTTACCCATGTAAAGAATAGACTGATACGATGGACCTCAATGGAGAGTGTCGTTTCGCTTGGTACTGAACGCCTATGGTTCCGATAATTTTATAAAAGTTTATTGGCAAGGCGATACATTTTGTGAATTCATTACAAAACATTTTCAAAAAAAAAATGAATACATTACAATTTTATCATTTTCAATTTTCAACAACTTTTGAAAAACGCTGATTTTTTAGTGTAAAAGCCATTCAGTTTGCTTTTTAATCACTAACTATAGCATATAAGACCTCGTAGAAATTGTAATCGTTAAAGCGTTTAGCTCCCAAACGGAGGATGCGGGTTCGATTCCCGGTTAGGACAACAACTTTTTGTTGTTGTTTAGTTAGAACATTTGTCAAATCACCTAGGCTAGTTATCGGATCCCGGAGCCTGTAGCGCTCCTTATTTTCAATTATTGTTTTTATTCCAATTTTTCCTCATCCGGTACTAACACTACACCTTTACTTGGCCTACCCATTGTAATATTAAATAAAATATCTGCATAATTTATTGAGTAAATATCTAACACTAAAAGGAGAAAAATAAAATATTTTTAACAAAACAATTGAACCGACTTCAAAAAATAAATAAGGAACTCACTAATAATTAAAAAATAATCAATCTTTGATTTTTAACACAAAAAAACATTTTAAAATAAAATATGTACATAATAATCGTTATAATAATTAAATAAAAATAAGCAAAAGCCTTATTTAACCTATCTACTAGACGTATTTTATATTCTACTATATACACACAATTTAGCTTAATACCTCCCTAAACCTATTTATCTAATAGGTTAATAATTATTACGACTATTATATACATATTTTATTTTAAAATGTTTTGTTTTGTTACAAATCTAAGTTTGACTATTTTTTTATTTTTAAGTTCCTTGTTTATTTTTTGAAGTCGGTTTGATTTTTTTGTTAAAAATATTTTATCTACGATATACTTAGCATTTCGCAGCTATATGGCTTGAGAATTATTGAGGAAAAATCCGACAGTTCAAGTACTTGGGATCAGCAATCCCGAATGTACTAAGCTATAGGGGCGCTGGTTATGGATTGATGATGGTGATTTAAAAGCTATGTTATATGCCGAATATTTGACATATATGCTATAAAGGTGCATTTTTCTTTAAGCTTTGTGATGGAATAATATTTGAAATATATTTTGATAAAGTGGCCTTTTCAACAAAATATAAAAGTGCCTGCAAAAAATGGCAGAAATTATCTTAGAAGTTTTATAATCCCATTAATCATGTCGCAGAAAATAATTCGAACCGACCTTGGTCTAAAATTACGAAAAATAAGCTGATCCACGAGGCGATTTATTTTATTGTAGTCTAACTGACCACCTGATAACACTGACGCAAAATAAAACTAATGCGAGGGGGGTATATATAAAATGTGCATCATAAATATTCGGTCTGGATAGCTTTACGACTTGTCCAATAGTGGTGGGTGTTCACTATTCTTCCACTAGAAGGTCGAAAATAATTTTTATTTAGATGTGATGTTTTGTCTTTGACACTCAACCGAACGAAAACAAAATCGATAAGTGCTAAAACCGATAAACGATTTATCACGTTCCTGATCCATGCCATTGTAAATATTTATATAATTTATTTATATATCGTTACCTATAATCAAGTATCTGATTGTATCGTATCAATTTTTATTTAAAATACATTAAGATTATGTTTTCATTAATGTGAAACATTTTATTAATTGATTAAAATAATAATGGGAAATAATTGAATTTTTAACAGAAATTTATTAAATAATCATGATAAAATTATGACATGTGATTCGACTTGATGTGATTGGTAGCGGTGCCACAGAACTGAACACTTTTCATTTATACCGTTTGTCAAGGTCCACAAATTTTGCCCAAACCATACTGTTTTGACCTCGTTAAGTTTTTATTCTCTTCGGATTCCATCTCGCAAGAGTGTCGTATCTTTTGAGGCTATTTCGAATTGAGCAATTTTTTGTATTTTCAAAAATAGTGAAGCGGAATAAATAGTAATAAAATTATTTATCAGTGTATGTTTTCACTGGTGTTGCAACACGTGGTCGAGCGTTTGTATTTCGGTCGTTTTTCGCGCAGGGGTCGGCTTACATGTATCAATTATAGTCGGTAGTGATGATGGTTTCATTAGGATTTAGTAGCTCATATTATTCTATACCAAGTCGATCCAGCCAAATACACAGCATTCACTTGGAGCCATGATTATTCCACTTTGCCGTTGATGTTGATGATCAAGTGGTTTCCATGCCCGACTTCTCATTACCAAAAACAATACTATGCAAAAACTCTTTTTGATTGTGCCCTCACAACAGCATTTCACACATGACCAAACTCTTTTCATCTATTGGCTTCAATTCACACGACAGAAAATATCCAAGCTTTTAAACCATTCCCATGTTTCCTAAGCGATTGAAAAACCATTTCCTACATAAGAAATCCCTTATGTTACTTCCAGCAATATTTTTGGGTGCCCAGAGCGCTCTTTGTGTTCGGTATCCAACTCACCAGTTTTCAAAAGGCCCAAACCAGTTCACATATTAAAATCGATGGAGCATGGTTGCCATAAGATTCACACAGCTTGGGCTACATTTTTCTTATTGAAGTAATAAAAAATAAAAATTCCGGCAAATGCGATTTACTCGATAAAAACTCAGATATTTTCATTGCACTTAACTTAACTCGTTTAATTCACATTTCGAAAATTGATTCACACTTAAAAGTGAAGTGGGGCTTCAACATGAAGTTGGTTGCAAATGTGATGTGAGCCCAATACGATTGTTTATTGTAAACCCTTTAAAACTAATATATCGGTCTAAAGCAATATTATTGAAGTTCGGATTACCACAGCATTTGTTGTCCATTTTTTACCTCTATTGATCTCAAGAGCTTGAATTCTTGCACTTATTTTAACTGGATGCCATTGTTTTTAATTCCTATGAGGCGGTCATGTGAATTACATCTTGAATAGTTCTTCTAGCTTCAATATATGTATCAATGTATATAGGGCTACCATCAGCAAACATAAGGCGAAATTAATTGATTTGAAGCTGACATGTTGTATCTCCATATGTTTCACTCCCTTTAAACTTAATCCAGGTTTTCTTAGTATTGATCTGATCAGTGTCTTCGAACCAATAATTTATTCCTTATTTATAAAACAGTGGTGCAATTTTAAAAAACCATGTATTGGATTTACTGCTTAATAAACACTACTCATTATTGTTGTTGAACATAGTTATACGAGAACAGAAACACTGATTATTTTTAATTTGAAAAAGGTACAGGAAATAGGCTAAAGTCAAGTTCCGGGCTGGTAAATGTGCGGTTGCTTTTTGTGCCTTGGCGACTACCATAACGACGAATCTTTATTTGTCATGACGCGATAAAAACTATTTGGCAAAATATTATTCTGCCTAATGGGAATATGCTTTTCAGAATTTTGTATATTATAGAGATACCTTATGAACGTTAGCTCCTACCTAATTGGGCTTTCTTAGTTCCTGAACTACTGTTTTTTTTCTTAGAGACAACTTAATGGAAAACAAATATTTATTTTAGTCTCCATTAAAAACATAAAACCTATACATCGCGCTAAAATAAATTATATATATATATATATATATATATATATATATATATACGCATGGATAAAACATTTAATAAATTGGTTTTAGGTTTAGATTATCATTTTTCGGTTGTGTTTTAAGAATTTCAGAAATAATTTATAACATATTACTTAACGCTTTAGTTAATAATCATTAGATGCAATTTTTTTACAACTCCAATATTTTCTCAATTTCAGCCATTTGTCAGCCATTTATCTCTTTACTTCTTTGAAGCTTCTGTAAACTTTATTAGAATTTGCTATTTGAGATATTAGAACTGGATATTAAAATCATTATTAAGACAAATTACTAGAAAATGGAAATTAGGCACAGTATAGGTGCCTTGTGTGTTTAAATAATTGAAATAAAAATATTTTTATTCAAATTATTTTTAAAATATTTAATAATATTTCCTATAGAACATAGAAACTATTGTTGAATAAGCTTTACTCATCAGTGAAAGAAACAAAAGCAGGTAGTCCAAGGTACTCTTTTGGTCTTGTTCTTTACCTACTCTAGACATATGACATATCACAGATAGAAAATATTACTATGGCTACATTTGCAGATTATACTGCGATATGTGCTATTGGAGACAATAGTGAGGAAGTAGCCAAGAAACTACAATACACCAGTCATGGAAAATAATAGTAAACGTGTGTAAATCAGTGCATATTGAATTGTATTGAATATACCATAATAATAAATATTAATGATACTATTTCTGATACGTTGGAAGACGCATATCAAAAAGAAAAGAAAAGAAAAGAACTCGAATTAAACTATAAAAAATATTTGGAAGAAAATCTAAATTATTCGTACAGAATAAGTTGCTGCTGAACAAGCAAATAATAAAACCTATATGGATCTATGAAATTCAGTTATGGGAATGTTCTGCGAGAAGTAATATTAACACAATAAAAATATTTCAGGACGAAGTCCTGAGAATTTTATTAACAACGAAATACTGCAATTCTTGGATAACACTGAAGTAGGACGCGGATTCAACAGAATTAAACCATGTGATTTTGTGTAGTTGTGTAGTGAAGTGTACTAAATTAAACAAACACCGAGAACCTTTTATTTTATTGGAGACTATATAAGGGCCAATGGGATATAAGTACCCAATTTAAGTCGCTCTAGTGAGAAATTGTAAATTACTCGACAACGACTTGTAATAATATATTAGTAAATAGAAAAATAGGTTATAATGGAACTTATCTGGTAGAGAATAATACACCACCAAAAACAATAACCGTAAAAACGTTGCAATCAATTTCAATTTGCTTCAAATATCGCAAGGAAAATGTTCAACGTCCTTTGTGAGAATGTAATTTTCATTATAGCTTCTAATCAAGGATTGTGTATTTCGTTTAACAACTTTCCAGATATACATTAGAGGTAATTAACCAATGTAATAAAATTTAACTTAATTATATTCTTTAACATATGTTACTTCCTTTTACTATAAATGATTGCTCTAATTACTTTAATGTAGTATTTGCTGGAAAACACACAGTACAAGTTAAAAATTTCACTTTAACAATGCTTGTTGAAATTTGAAATTGTTTTATATTATTAATTATATTGAGCTTTCTCAATTATCACATTTAAATGATATTATTAAATGCAAACTAGTGATCTATTAATAAATTAATTATTTCTTAATTTAATAAAATACATATATTTATTTTAAAATAATGTCCTTGTGACTTTCGACAGTTTTTTATATGATCAAGAATTATTTTGAGCGAATATTTTAAGTCGTATGTAGAGATAAAGTACTGGTTTTAAATCAAGTAGATATGATAAGTCAAAGTGGCATTCACTTTTGATTTCTTCTCCTTAATTCCTTAACATTAAACATTCGTATGATCAACTATTTTTGGTTGATCGGTGTAGGAGGGGAATTTTGAGCCTCTTAGCTTCTACTGGATGTTACATGCCCAATGTTTTGGTCTAATAATATTAGAAACCATCTTAGGAGACATCTAGTCTTACCCAGCTTCTTCAGAAAATGTCCACTGGAGTAGTTTTATGCCGTACTGAAATTTTGCGATTGAATAATTAACCTTTACCATGAAAGAAAGTATATTCCTTCCCATCTTGCATGAACGCTGTAGTTAAAAATGTAAAAATAACTTATGAATTATTGAATAAATATTCATGAGTTGTTATTTTAACTGATTCTCGTTCGGTTTTCGACTTGCTCTCATTTTCTTCATCTTCTGATTGAATATATTCTGCGAAAAATTATTAAACTACTTCAGGCATCCTAGGATGGTTCAACATGCTTTATACGAACGATATGTCGTTAAGGAAAGATCATGTCTGAATTGACATATCTGATTCTGATCTGATTTAACATAGTAATAGAGGGAATTATGGGAATATTTTTAATATATAACATTTGATGTAATGATGCTTTTACAGATGTTTTAAGCATGGACAAAATAATATGAACACCTGACATATACATAATATTTATTTATTAATAAAATTTTTAACTTGTACTGTGTAAATTGAAAGATAGAGATAGTAAGCTGTAAGTCTGTTTAAATCTTTATTTTAACATTCTAATAGTTGTCCTAAAAGTCTCATAAGATCTCATCATAAGATATCAAAGGCCAAATGTCACAGAAATAGGTTTTTTGAAAATATATCGCTTCTTATGGATTTAATACTATTTAATTTTTTATGGGTATTATAAAAAGTAATATAAATATATCCATGCATAATAAAATAATAAATAAATTATCCATGTATGTATAATTATAATTAATTTTAATTTTTGTTAATTATATTAAATTAGAAACTGTTAATATCACTACAGAAGGGGCTAGAGATGTTCGATGTGATATGTTGTCAACATGCAACGAGGTGAACTATATTGCATGTTGTTCATTATGTCTTGTCTATTCCCTGTAGATGATATTTACTGCCGATTAGGTTGAGTTTGAGTATACTTCAGCCAGTCCATTTGTCGCTTTATAAAAGTATCGCCCGCGTGCCATGTACTAAAGATGCCGAAAAATATCGTTAATGTTGATAAAATTTTATAAATAATATACAACATTTTACCTTTTAATTATTTTTAATACACCTTTAATATTAACACTTAATTTTAAACCTTTGGTGCATTTTTGAACTTTATTTTAAAGGTTTATTAAAATATTTTTTGGGGCCGATATATCAATGTTTTTATTTTTTCTTAAAAATGTCGATATTTTTCCTGGTTGTTGCAAAACAAGTTTCAATATTCTTTTATTCCCGATATATTTATATTAAAAGAATATATATAAAATAGATGATATATATAATACAGATGTCAAAATAAATTTCGCCGGCCGACGTTCCTACCATACACGTCTTGCTTAGAAGACTTTATATAGCTTTTTTATATAGCGTTTTTCACTATATAACTCATAGTGCGATCTATGTGGTCTATGGAATTAGTAGAATCAAGTAAAAGTACTCAAAATTATTGACACTGGCGGAAAAAGTCTCATCCATAGAAGCAGTAATCAACAAATTGACTCATTTCTTTAAGATAATGTCTATAGAAGAAAGAAAACAATTCAATCAATTATATAAGCGAAATCGGGCTCTACGGAGAAAGCTTACCTCAGACACTCAAATATCAAAACAATTCAAAATTATACTCAATAAATCAGTAATCTCCAGGATCCTGCAGAATTCCAGGATGACGTTTGAGGTAAATTCAGTGTTTTTTTCCTAGATTTTAGTAGGTCAAGAAAGCTTTGAGTCACTCTGCATTACATATTACGTTATTCTATCAATTAATGCACAAAGCGGAAGATATTAATAGTAACACAAGAGCAACCAAAAGCGTTATTTTACATTATTAATTTAACAAATACACCTAAGAGGGAAATGCAATATATTTATTTAAATAGTATTGCTTTTTATTAACACACTGTCATTTTTATTACATGGACATTAATGTTTATTAGAATCACCGAACGGAAGATTTTCGTTCGTTTCCTGGTACTACTCTCACTCGATGTATAGATATGACTAATAAGCTGTGAGCACGCATATCTGATGGTGTATTACGAAATTCTTTAAATGCCAAAGAGATTGGTCGTCGTTTCGAACCGATTTTTTAGATGACCTGCCTAAAGGAAATCGTTATTATTGTTGTCGACACTGGGCTGAAAGTGAAATGATTCGAGAATTTTTACTATCAGTTTTTACGTAACCGTAAAATTTCCACATTGGACGATAAAGTACACTTTCTTTAATTATGACATGAAGATGATTCATGTTTCTCGGATATTCTTTAAGGATTGCTTATTGTTGTCCCACAGTATCCGTTTTCATAATCGTGGTATATAATAGAAGGGAAATTTTCATTAAGTACATAACGACTATCAATCAAAAATGATAAATAAAAGTTCAAGACAAGAAAGCGATATTGCAATATTGAGTTGAATGAATCGATTGTAAAACTGTAACAAAAATAATTGGGTCAACTTGACAATTATTTGTTGTCATACGATTTTCATCCAGTTCACCTATCGATGCTTTTCTTCTTGTGCAATAAAATCGCCTCGTATAAAATGTTGAAAGCTTTGGTTTTTTCATCATCTAAGATAGTGATATTTATCGCACATGTTGTTTTATTAAATTTCCTTGTTTTTGAAATTATTCATAGCAATGAATTATAATTTATAACATAATAACTTCAGATAATTTAACTTCATATCAATTGTATTGAGAAAATACATACTGAGGTCAAGCATTAGTAATGTCCATTATTTGAAAATATTTTTGATTTATAACCACATCTAACTGTTTATCTTTTACTGCTTTTATCTTTTTACGTTAATTATTAAAGTATAAATATGCATCAGCTTGGTAATTCTTATTATTTAATAAACATGGATTTTCTTAAAATGTTTATATATTTATCAAATATAAGTGTTTCGATAATCTGAGTAGTATTTTATATTTTTCATATAAAAATTAGCTGTTTGTATCCTTACATTTTGAAGTACAATCATCATTATTAAATTTTACCTACCCTATGTTTTATCTCCCCGGCGGTAATATCAAGCTTGATAATGGAGTGATTAAGTCGTTGGAATGATCGAATCCATTTCAGGCTATAGATGTTTTTAATGTATGTTTGTAATTGTCTATAAGCAAGAGTATGAAATGGGCAAGGAAAAACTATCTTTGTATTGTCAACAAATAAGCTGAGTAAGACCGGATGTTTTTTGATTCAGGGCCTACATTAAGTTGGTAAAAAGGAGATTCCAATAGAAAATTAAAAAAACGATTGACCCTGTTCTATGTTAGCATAAGATGAAATTTCGTATCAGGATGTGCACCAGATATGAAGTGTTTTTTATACTTACTTGTTTAAGTGTTGCCCATCTACTTGAACATGGAAAAATAAAATTATAATAAACAATAGCAATATTGCTCTCATTTCTATTATGTTATGAAATACTTTTTATATAATATTAGTTCCTAAAATTCTTGATGGAGAATGTTGAGCTTGAGACTCATCTCTCATCTTGAGCAGAATCTATTGCCCAGAATAGAAGAAATAATAATCACCGCTGTCTTTAATATTAGTTCCTATATTTTTTAATTTTCATTAAGTTGCTAGCAGTTAAAACATTAAGGAATTATATGGCTCGGTGAATGGTGGTAAAACGAAATTAAATAGTGATTGTTACATGATGTGACCGTTATTTATTGGCAATTAATAAATATCGAAAATACAGTAGATAATAGATAAAAGGGAGCGACGCTGGTTTTATCTGAAGACGAGACTTGGGCAGTCGATGGTTACACGTCTGAAGCGAACGATGGTCAATGATTGAATGATCGAAAGTATCCTTCAATAATATGGCAGATAAATATCTCGGGGTTGCCAGATATTCGTTATCGTTTAGCAGACGTCGCTGCTGGCACCCCGCACGTGTTCAACATCTGGGATAATATCTTCTGGGTATTTTATAGGCAGTTGTAAGATGTAAAATTCGACATGTCTCAAGGTCGCTTCAAAACAAAATAAAAATCTTAAAGCCAATAATTGTGGAGATTCCGTTATGATTTGGGCGGTAATATTGTGGTATTCAGCTGGTCCTCTCATTCACACTACTGGCCGAAATACTGTGATTGGATTGGATTATATTGAAATATTATAATATTGGAATATACTGGGAATATAATATAATATAATCTGGTTATATAAAATATATATGCTATCCTCATTAATGATTAGCATATTCCAAGATGATAATTCGCCCATACACAGAGACAAAATCTTGAATCAAGTCGTGGTTTGAGGAGCATGAGAATATCATCACACATCTTCCCTGATTAGTACAATCCCAAACCTTAACGTAGTTGAATCGTTATGGGGAGTTTTAGAGTAGTTAGTATATATAGTTAGATGAGTAGATTTCTATCTATTTTGGTACAAGTATGGGGCAACATTCAATTGGAAACTATACGGATCTATACCACCAATAATTGCAGCTGTTTTGAAAGAAAATAATGACTGAATGCCTTATTAATAAATAAATGTTGCATATATGTTAGGTGTTCATATTAATCTGTCCCTCCCTTGTATATGAGTGATGAAACGTACCCCACAGTTCGATATAAACACACTACTTTTTAACAGACTTCAAAAGGAGGAGGTTCTATGTTCGTCTGTATATTTTTTTAAAACGTATGTTAGCCGATTTCTTCGTGAATTATGAACCGATTTTTAAAATTATTTGTTTATACAAAAAAGTGCCCTTCCGAAATGGTTCCATTGGAATCAGGTTAGGATCAGTTGGGGGAAGGGAGGGAAATCGAGGGAAAACCTCAAATTTCCAAGGCACATACAATGTTTTCACATATTTTTTCTCTAATATAATCAGATATTGGGGTATAATATTAATGCTAAACTGATGTGACGAAAAATCGGAAGTAGTTCAGTGTAAAAGCTATTCAGTTTGCTTTTTAAGCACTAACCATATCATATGAGAAGTAGTAGAAGCACGGTAGGCAACTGTTTCTATGGTGTAATAGTTAGAACATTAAGATTACGCGCGAAGGTCGTGGATTCGATTCTCAACAGAGCAGCAACTTTCTTTTTTCTAGTTTGGTTGGAGCATTTGTCAAATCACCTAGACTAGGTAGCGGGCTGCAGTGCCTGAAACAGTCCTTATTTTCAATCATTGTTTCTTTATTCGTATTTTTCCTCATACGGGCTATATTTTTACTTGGGCTATCCATTGTAATACTTAATAAGATAACTGCGTAATTTATTGAGCAAATATCTAACTCTAAAAAGAGAAAAATAAAGTATTTTTACAAAAAAAATTTAATCGATTTCAAAAAATAAATAAGCAACTCACTAAAATATAAAAAATAACCAAATTTTGACTTTTAACACAAAAAAAAAAATATAATTTTATGTCATAAACAGAAAATTAAAAAGGAACAAAACAAATCCAATTTACTATAACTGTTTGGGCACGGTACCGACTTCAAATTGATTTTTATTTAGTTATTACAACGATTATTACATATATATTTTATTTTAAAACATTTTTTTGTGTGTTAAAAGTCTAAGTTTGATTATGTTTTATACTTTAGTGAGTTCCTTATTTATTTATTGAAGTCGGTTCAATTTTTTTTGTAAAAATATTTTATAAAAAATAAATTCCAAAAATAATTCAGGTTAAGGACCACAAATCTTATGATCTCCTCGGAATCCTATCAACTGGGCCTGTTATGAATCACGCACGGTTTAAAATAAAAACTTTTAATTTACTCGATAAGTATTGCATTTTACGAACAGACAATACTGCAAAACCGATTCTATTTTAATATATACCAAGCCCTTAGTTCTGAACACGTCAGTCATTATATTTCACAGCTAGACTGAATATATAATTTTTTTAAACAATCAAGACGGTATCAGTCGCGTTCTATATTATAACATATCAACATATTTATAACTTTGAATACAAAAACACACCTCATTTACTAATTTTAAGGAGCAAGTTTCTCATTAACAGCCTATGTTGTAATAGAAAATTATGTTTACTAATTAAGCGTTAGGAAATTGACGAAGCAGTACCTATAAATAAATAGAGTGAAACGAATATGTCAGTTTGTATTATTGTGTTGTGCATTTGCTGACATTGAGACAGTGCCATTCCCATTCCATTCTGTCGCTGCATAGTATTAATACCGCAAACTATAAATGACCTGCAGCTCCAATGTAGTAATGAACTCGTTAAGAAACTGAAATAGAAATTGGTTATTTCTGTTTACAAGTTACTAGGATATGGATATTTACATCAAGCATATATTGCTAATATTTTTTAGAAAAATTTAAAGTATTTTATTAATAAAATTACGTCGATTATGGAGTCTATACTACACTTTAGCTACCGTGCCAAAAATACGAGATATCACCGCTTCAATGGTTTTGTGCAATAAGAAAAAGTAATTTCTAGATCGTGGTGTGGCATTCGATGAGAATTCCGTGTGACGACCGACTACGTTCAGTTCAGAGAACGGAAGGATTGTCTAGCGGATATTCTCGATCGCAATTTTAAACTGTTTGCTTATGACAACATGGAGACGCAAATTCTGATTCTTTAAATTAGGATGAATTAAATATATGAATAAATAAACGATATTTTTTTACATATTTGTTGTTGTAATATTTAAAACCTAAAATAAATTAAAAGTTAAAGTTAATTGCCGTAACATTGCGACGTTTTGGCGTATTAAATTAAGATGACTTGAGGTCACTGCAACTTTGGATAGACTATACTACCGAATCATATTGTTTCCAATGCACCCATAAAATTAACATCTTAAAAATGTGGAATTATTCATTTAATTAATATTTTTTAAATTGTGTAGGGTAAAATTTAAACTCGAACGCAAAATAAAATCGTATGCAAAAGTAAATTATATTAGCATACCACTTAAAATAAAATTCCGTACAAAACCAACATTAAAACACTTGTGCTTTGACGAAAAATCTCTTATTAGAAAGTTAACTATATCTACAAAGTATTGAAAACGTTTTAAGGAGTAATTTGATTTTTTAATATAGATTTTTATTATGGAGCATTTATGTTTTCTGGGAAAATTGAAATAATGATGAGAAACTAAAAAGCGAGATTGTCGATTCTACTTTGTTGTGAAGTTTACCGTCCTTTCGAATACTCAGTAACAGAATATGTTTGGCCATATTTCCTCGGGCTGTTTTGTAGATGTAATATCTTAACAAGTCCAATGGGCGTTAAAACTTCATAATCGCTCATTTATGAAGCTCAAGCCTTTTTTACTGTGTTTGCTGTGTTTTGTGAATCCTTCCGAGAATCGAACCTGAGTTACGTGAAATGAGTATTCCAGCGTTTTTTTAATTTCATTCAATTCTATTAATTTATCCATTTATCTTTATCTAATCTATTATCCTCTATTTTATTATCTATTGGTATTTTCCCTGATCCTTAAATTACAGTTATTTAAAGAAAATAGCGTTTTTCGGTTGCAACTATAAAGTATAAATTATAATTATTTTATACGCCAGAAGCTGATGCGTAATTATACATTATTGATAATTTGAAGCATACATAAACTCCGAAAATGGGTCCTGTCGACACCTTTTCCTGTCGGAGTTAGGAAAAATGATTGCACGATAGCACAAGTATTTCTTATATTTTTATTTGAGCTTTTGACTTTACACTAGTGAGGTCTACTAAACTAGTGGTGGGATTTCGAGCATCAACTTCCTTTGATCTGATTGTACGTCCATTATAGTTAGTGTTAGGGTAAAGGCTGCTATGCTGCATGTTACCTTCCCTTCGTATCATATATTAGACTTCATTCTAGCATGTTTGTCATAGTTACCAATTATCGCTATTTTCAGTTATGTGTTATAATTGTCTGTTTTTGTTATTGACTACTATATATTGTTAAACATCATTGTTATTTCGTCATTGCTATCATCGTAATCTATTATTGGTACTATCATAATATTGCAATAAATATTTATTGGTTACTATTATTAGGTCAGTACTATTAACTGTCACTGCCATCATATTTTATTATTAAATGGCATTACAAGTATTAGTCGTGATAATTTGTTTGCTTTGTCAGTGCAAATTGGTTGCTCTGGTACGTTTTCATTTTAGTTCTTCAGAATTGTTACTAGACCACCTTGACGCCAAGATCTCGCCCGCATAGAATTTGCTTTATTTATTTTGTCGTCGGACAAAAGCATACCTGAAAAACCAATTCTCACTGGAAATGATGAAATAAAAAGTACCTAAAATATAGACAACTGATAGATGCTGGTGATAGGTATTAACAATCATAGATAATAGCGATAATTGATAGCAATGATAAATATTCTTGGATGAAGTATGGCATTTGTATATGATACGAAAGGAATAAGAAACAAAACGCGCGCTGTTGAAGTGGTGGGGATCTCAAAAGAATGGTGTGCTTTCATTGAGAGGATTGCAACCTTCCCGGTAATCTGAAATGAAAAAAAGAAAATTATTAATCTAGAGAAGGGCTGATATCGTACAAAACTAAAAAAAACTTTTTTCGCCATATTACGGCTGTTTGAAAAGCACGAGATATCTTTTTGACATTTCTGGATTTTAGAAAAATAGTATAAATGTTATAGTTTAGTTTGTATAATAAAGAATGTATAGGGAAGGCTGACAAAAAATTGTAAGTAAATCGGTTCAGTACAACTGGAGATATCATGCCAATCGTCTCAAAAAAATAGTTTTGAGAAAAACGCGTTTAAAGCTATGGATGTTTCTTTCAAACGAGTGATTCTGGCCTCTTTTAAAGCGTTAGAAACTCGAATTTGGAACGGTCAATCAATTAATTCCGATATTCATTATTATTTTGGGATTCTGAACCTAAACATGGATTCAGTAAGATCTCAGACTATAAATTCTCGTAAATCGGCTTCATAATTTTCAATACTTCATCACACAGAGAAAGATTGTCGATTTGTTCGATACGTTCCGGCCTAGCCGTTTTAGATGCGACGTCACTAAATAAATTATATCTCCGAATATAATTTAAAATTTGAAAAATCATCTTAAGTGCATCATTATATTCTTAAAGTGATAATAATATTCTTTTATTGAGACAGTATGTTTACTAATAAAAACAATGCTATAATAGTCACTCGTTGGTTATCTCACCATGACGTCAATTTTTAAGAAAAGTGAAACGTAAGCAAGTGAACGGTCGGAGTTTCGATTTGACGTCACATCGATAATTATCGATGTCTGCGAAAAGAAGGACGGATTTACCTGACCGCACGGACGGTGGGCCGTCCCCGCCCGCATATTTATTATTCGATAATATTTCAAGAATTCGAAAGGGTCCAGAGCGAAAGCAGGAAGTGTAGGCACCAGATGTCTGGTGCCCTTTTGTACCCACTTGTATATGCGTATTTATAAAAAAGAAATTTGAATTGTTCAGGGTGTGTAGGGTTCAGTATAGTGTTTTATGTTCATCTTTTTTTTGGAGAATCATACAGGGTGCGTCTATATATTTTTATTTAAATTTATAATTTGGAATTACAATATATATATATATATATATATATATATATATATACATATATGTTTTGTTTTGATTTTTTAAAAATATACTCATTAATTCGGTATTGATTATTATTTAATTTAGTTACGAATGGTATAGTTTAGTAAGGTTTTTTAAATTTAAGCTTTTAAGCTTTATTGTGAAATATCGATATAATCTATTTCATTCAAAGTATTGTCCATCGATAGCCGCAAATTTTTCCCATCTTTCAGATAGTTTTCGGATTTCATATCCAAAGGAGGATAGATCTTTTGAGGTTATCCACCAATCGACCCATTTGTCATAAGAACCGAAGCACTACTTAGACAGGTCATGACTCATATGTCGGAACAAGTAGTAACCAGAAGGAATAAGGTCTCGCGAATACGTCAAGTTGTATCTTTGCTCGTATTCTGGCCGTTTTCATAGAGTCATGGATATTCGGTTTTGTCATTAATGTGTATACATGACCAGGTGGTCCCCATGATTTTTTTCACTTCGGATTATCGTAATGAATCTACTTTTCATCATCAGTAACAATACCATACCAAAAACCTTTCCGATAGTTCCGTGCAAGCTGCATTTCACACAATACTAAACGTTTTTCAATGTATTTTGGTTTCAATCTATACGACACAAAATATGCAAACTTTTGGATCATTCACAAGTTCTTCAAACAATTGGAAATGATTTGTTGTGTTACCTCCAATAACTCTGCATATTCTTCTATTATATTTGGATCATCATCGAGTAATGCCTTCAAATCATCGTCTTATTTCAAATTATTTCAAAATCACCACTTTGTCGAAACTGCGATTTAATACACAGTTACACCATCTGTTGTAGATCCTTTAAAAATAACTTATAGACCTAATATGTACTTACTTTTAAAATTTTTTGATACAATCCTTCTTTTAAAAATATATTTGAACCAGAAAATCAATTTTATTCCAAATATTCAATTCATTTTTAACCGACTTCAAAAAAGGATCAAAGAAGATCAATTCAAAGGATTTTTTAATGTATGTTAGCCGATGTCTGCGTCAATTATGGACCGATTTTCACAATTCTTTTTTTATTCGAAAGAGTGCACTTCCGAGGTGGTCCCCTTGGAATTAAGTCAGGCACTGGTGGGGTGAAGGGGGGAGTAAATCTAGGGAAAACCTCGAATTTCAAAGGCACGCACAATATTTTCACATATTTTTTATCTAAAATCTGAACTAATGTGACGAAAAATCGGAAGTAGTTCAGTGTAAAAGTCAGTCACTTTGTTTTTAAGCACCAACCATATCATATGAGACGTCGTAGAAACATTATAGGTAACTCTTTCTGTGGTGTAATGGTTAGAAAGTTGAGCTCACACGCGGAAGTTATGAATTCGATTTCCAACAGTGTAGCAATTTTTTTGTTCTTGTTTGATTGGAACATTTGTCAAATCACTTAGACTAGGTAGCGGACCTAAGTGCCTAAAACGTTTCTTGTCTTCAATCGTTGTTTCTTTATTTCCATTTTTCTATTACTTGTTCCATCCATTGTAATACTTAATAATAACTACGTAATTTACTGAATAAATATCTAATACTAAAAAGACAAAAATAAAATATTTTTAACAAAGACATTGAACCGACTTCAAGAAATAAATAAGGAACTCACTAAAAAGTTAAGTTTTTTTGAAAAATTAAAAATATTTTATTCTATATCGTCATAAAACTGTAGTGCTCTTTCATAAAATATGTGTCATGTGTATGAGAACTGAGGGTGGGCACATGGTGAATACAGTTGACAATTCAGTTACTCGAGGAAACCCGGATAAAGAAGAGACCGTCGAGTGTCTGTATCGGGTTTTTTCTAT
The DNA here is from genome assembly GCF_030347505.1 of Rhynchophorus ferrugineus. Taxonomy (NCBI): domain Eukaryota; kingdom Metazoa; phylum Arthropoda; class Insecta; order Coleoptera; family Curculionidae; genus Rhynchophorus; species Rhynchophorus ferrugineus. The sequence continues at coordinate 54,663,652 of NW_027472580.1, forward strand.
AGGTGAAGCTATATCCTTGGATCCTTGATTGAGGGCGGGACTAAGGGTTTTTTCTGTTTTAGTGTTGGGAACTTCATAATTATCTAAAAACGATTTGTGTCCTGGAGAATGCTATACTATTTGCAAAAACCAATTCGGATTGTTGTTATCACGATTTGTTCTTATACAGAATGGATGCTCATATATATTAGTAATACTGGGCGGTAGATATAGTCTTCTGTTAGACATTTAATCATTTTAATAAGCGAAATATTTCGATGCCGATAATAATACTTTGCATTTTTTTTTTCATATGCATACATTCATTTCGAACATTTTTTCAAATTGATTTTGATTCAAATGTGCACCAGTTTTTCATTATTAGTAGTATCTTAAGCAGTTATTCTAATTTAGCGACATACATTTGAAATATTTTTCAAGTGAAATAAAAAAAAACAATATTTTTACTGTACATTTTTTAAGTAGATGTGTATTAATGTTTGAAGAATACATAAGATAAAAAAAATTAAAAACTGAATAGGTTACAGGTTGATGGTGTAGGAGGATCCCAAAAAATGGCGCACTCTCATCGGCAAGATTGCAACCTTGAATTTGCAACCATCTGAAATAAAAAAAGGATATTTTTAATCTAGAAAATTGCTGCTGCCGTACAAAAGCTAAACAATATTATCTAAATTACGGCCGATCCAATATATGATAAATTTTTTAAACAATTTTTTAACTTTTCCAAATTTTTAAAAAAATAATGAAAATCTAAAATTTGTTATGGTTTTTGATGCGATAATACAATGCATAGAGAAGCTTCACATCATATTTTAAGTAGTAATCCTCAAAAAAGTTGTTTCGAGAAAAGCATGTTTAAAATATCGAGTTCCGACCGAGCCGGTTAAGCTCCTGTCAAAATCAAGACTCCGAAAACAATTTGAAAATAAAATTTTAGAAACTCTCTGAAGGGTGTTTCAGTATTATTAAATAATTAATAAATACCAGAATAATTGCAAATCTTCATTTCTCGATGCCGTGATTTAAATGTCACGTCACCAAACCAGCTATATCGCCAAAAATAATTGAAATTTTGAAAAATACTCTTAAAGACATCTTTCTAAAAGATTAAACTTTCAGTATATGAAACAATCGAGTTTTTCAAATTTCTAGACTAGATTATACCTATTATATAGATATTAAATTAAATTATGGCCTTAATATTTGACGCTTAATGGAAAGTTGTTGTAAAATCACCAATTCCAAATCTTCTAAACCAATATTTGTCCGTCGAAATGTGTATAGTTCACCTTAAGTTTCAATAAGTAAATTGAAAAAAGTAAATTAAAGAAGGATATTATTGAGAATATGTCGTCGTATTTAGTCGTCAAACTAATCTATAAGGCGTCCTGCACGTAATATATTTTCTAACATAGGAGTTCGTTATCATTTTCACGGAACCAAATATTACATTATCTTTGCCAAAAGTACTAAAAACAATTTTACTTGTCCAGCTTCCCTTGATTTCAATTCTTAATTCATAACCACAATTTTCTAATTATTAAAATATAGTTATCTATTACAATATATTCAGTTAATAAAATTAAAGTTAATAATATATATTTAAATTCATTGAACGCTTTTATTCTACGGTTTATTGATTATAATTAATAAATAAATCACCATAACATTTTGAAATTCTTAACTAAAAAGAGTATCAGTAAGCTTATTAGTACTGTTAACTAGTCAATAGCATGTAATTGTATTAATAATCTGCCATGAAGGATAAACCGAGGATTTTTCTACTTAATTATTTATGACATTAAATAATTAACCTTGTATAATTTTTGTTCATAAAATAACAACCACATTTAATCGATAATGTTACGATAAGATTAATTTATATTCGTTCATTGATTTTCAAAATTACTTTTGAATGTTAAGTGCCAACTTTTATATCTTTATTCCAAAGAAATAAATGCTTACGTTTTTTTAATAAGGTATTAAATTAACTTACTTTTTATGTTCTATAAATATATCATTATTTACTTTAGTGAGGTTTATTGTAAAATATCAAGTGTACAAATATATTTTGGACGATTTATAAGCATGATGTAACTAAAAGTGATATCTGACCATCTTGTAACTATGCTCTTGTTAAAGCGATCAATTAATTGTGAGGCATATGCGAAATATGCTAAAAACATACGAATGTTGGCGCTAGTGATTTAAAGTAATGATTTCAAAGCCATTGATAACGCGATAGAAGGCTAATAAAGTTTGAAAGCGCTGAGTAGGGGGCATTATTCGACCAATATTCATGTCAATGCTAGGAAGAGCTCGTAAGAAAGAAACTTTGAGAGTTCCGTATGCCAAGATACCTCGAAACTTCCTCAATATGCAATAGTCGTCAAGGAAACTTCGGTGGTGGTCTTCAATATCGTATTCTACCTCAACAATCGTGTTCATGAAATATTGTCCCTTCTAACTGACACATACTCTGATCAATGACTCATCCTTATCATAGAGCAGTGAAGTTTCCTACAAGAACCCTAAATTTAGGTTGGTGCTTGATTTACCTCGAGACGGAGAATGAATAAAATAACATTTTCACTAAAATACCACTTTTTCTGCATAAAACTTCAAAGTTAACAACAGCACAAATTTATTTATTAATCCTGTAATTTAATATGGTAGTGATGCTGTTACAAAAGAAGTCAGTCTATCTATGGTTCATTAGTGCTAAAAGTCGGCATCAGCGCTTTATGGTTTACGTAGAATAAATATTTTTATAAATATATATCAGCGTAGTGACGTAACAGAGGTAAACACCCTTACACTTAGAATGTTTTTAAGAATTTTAGGTTAATTAGGTTTTTAACCTCTTATCGTCGTATTTACGGACACTATTGTAAGTATCATTCACATTAAAAAAAATGAATCACAAGGCAATATTTGAATGTGTTCTTGAACTCATAAACATATTTAACTGAACCGAGATCCCTGCTGTCCAATATATTTTTGTTTAAACTTCTTCGCTTAGTGCTTTCAATTTTGCACTTCAGTTATTTTTAGCAAAACTAAAGGCAACTCTGTTGGTAAATTGTCACCGTATACATATTCTCGTTATTTTCTGTAGCTGCTAACAATATAATTTTACAATTTGTTCACTTGTTAACTTATATTAGAATATATTATTATAACATAATACTTATTAGAAACATTATGTTATTATTAAAACAAGTAATTTTTTGTTTTCATATGAAAGTAGTTTATTTTTTTTATACTAATCTTGACATCATTGTTTATAGTTATTTCTATTGTAAAACCTCATATTTTTGAGCGATTACTTTGTTATTATTAACGTTCGACAATGTAATAATCGTTCATAAATCAACTTAATTGGACTTTTGGCGATTAAGTTTTATTAAGGACGACTGTCTATCGACAAATTCGTTTCGGTCGTTTTTAGCATAGGAAGCATTTTGAGGAAAGTTGATGTAAAGTTTTTTTCAATATTTTATATTTAACAAACGCTGGTTACTGATATATGTATTGTTTTGATCAGTGGTAATATACGGATGTTATTTTCACGTCCTTATTTTTAATTCAGCATCATTAAGAAGATTTTAAATTCGAACGCGGCAAGGTCTGAGTAATACTGTGGATGTATCAAAGCTTCCCAGTTCTTCGTTCTCAATTTTTGTCTGGTCAATATGGGGTCTAGCGTTGTCGTAAAGGAAAATATCCGCTTTCCTATTGATTAATTATGGCCGTTGTTTCAATTGACTGCGTCTGTCACACCAATTTTTGACCGTAGAGTGTCGAATTAATAGTTTGGGTAGATTGGAGTACTTCAGTTATGATTTTTTGTTTTAAAAATGGTTTGATTTTGTTTCATTTCAGAAGAGATTCACAAATGACAAATAAGTCTTCTTCTGATATCTAGTCTTATGTAAATGGTTCATATTTTTTTATGGTTTTACTACCTTGATGTTTTTAGGAATTTCGTCAACATTTTCAACCGTGGCCGGCCAAGGTTCATGGCTCATGTTTGTTAAATGGCTCATTACTATAAACTTTTTTTTTCGGAACTAAAAAAGCTAAATATGAGGGAAACTATCTGGAATCTCCATTACCAAGGTGCAGTAACTTTTGAGTAAATAAATTAATAGGCACAAGCTTTATATCTCGAATGTCCTATGAATAATTTGAATTTCATATGAATATGTTCATTGAATAAGAAATAAGGAAATTCTTCATAAAAAACATTTTGGAGGGCTGAGTATATTTTTATGCATTTTAAATAGCTCTCTTGTAGATACTCCAATTAGAATGCAAATAGTACTTCGCATATTAATTTTATGAACCAAAGTATTGATTAGTTATGAACCAAGTATTGATCTTCATTGATTATGTTTTAAAAATAATTCAGCTGAGACAAGACAAGAAATTAATTTTAGTATTGTTCACTTTCGGTTTCACCTTGTCGTTAGTTGGAAACTTTTTCCTCCATATGTAACTTCAGATGTTGAAAAGATGATCTGGAAATGGCAAATCGAGAGAATTCGCTTGGTGGTTCAAATCAATCAAATCGAACAATTATAAATGTTGTTTTGTAGTACTGGGCCTAAGGGGTCTTTCATTGTTGTGCGGTATTCTTGATCTGAATTATATATCTCAGTTTCAAGGCTCCACAATACCTAATAGCATTGATGGTTTCACGCTGCGAAAATAGTTCTCTCAAAATGATCCTCTTGAGATCTATTGATAGAATAGTCTTGGTTTTAGCGATATTATGGGTAATCTAAATTTCGTTTCCTGTAGCAGAAAATCATTCAAATTCTTTTATTTTCCAAATCCTTTACCAAATTATTTAAAAAGTGCCACTCGGTTCAATTAGCGCTATACTTTGTTTGATTCATGATGTTTGATCTCATGTTTGATTTGCTTAAGACTTTAGCAGTTATGTAGAACAAAAAAGGTGTATCCACTATTGTATGTAATATTTGGATAAATAAAATTAGAAAATTGTAGAGTTGAAGTTAATTTTAATAATAGTAAATCTTTAAATCTAATAATCTTGAAAGCATATACAACTACATTACATTATCAAGTACTTCACAAAATGTGTATTTAGACATGCTTTAACATATTAGGTTCTGCTACGAATTCTTAAACTAGATCTCTACTTAGTATCTTTTTCTGTACTTAACTTCAGTGACAACATTTGGGTTCATATGTTGTCTGTATCTAAGTATTAACCTGGTGAAGTAAAGCCTATCCAACTATTTGATATACAAGAAACCAGATATTTGATATTGCCTTTTCATAATCTAATGATGATGGGAATTGATTGACACTTGTTGAAGGCTTGGATTTAATTAATATTTTTCTTTGTATTTTGAGAATGTATGGTCGTTCAGTTTTTCAATATATGGTCAACAGCAGTGAATGTTCAGTGAGTTCAGTCAAAAGCCCATTTTCTTCTGTCATATTTTTATTTGGCATTCGCATCCTATATAATGTAGAAACATATAATGACTTCATACGCACACTTGCACAGAAAATGAGGCTTAACCTCAAATATTATCGATAGTGTATTTAACTCCATATTACGTTAATTACATTTTAGACATAATTAAAGGTACTTAAAATAGCAAATACTAACATTAGAATAATTATTTTTACCGTGAATAAAGTACCAATGTTGAAACTATGCTGGCCTTGTAAGATTTTATTACATTTTTCTGCCTTGGAATAAAAATACATGACTTGGAGGACTTGGACTAGGAGCCTTACACTATCGATACACATTAGAATGTCTAATTATAAATATATAACTTAGAAATATTAATATAATGTATAAATAAGACCTTCACCCATGCAAATCGTCCAGTATTTGGAGTGTTTTAGCGAGCATTTAAAATTTCACTATTTCAAACGTCAATTTTTCTTCCAAATTAATTGTTTGAAGAAGTAACTTTTATTCCGGGTAAAGTAAATACATAGGATTGTTATGAAGTAGTTATTCAAAAATAGTCACCTAGTCTATTGTTTCTTGTAGCAGAGATCTGTAGTATTGTGAAACTGCGGCCGTAATTTTGCTTGTTGTGAATAAATACGTGTATGAAACTAACATACTATTGTGTTTGTTGTTAATGGGAGGAGGTAGACTTACATGATACTGATAGCAGAAAAATCTTTTTGTACCTCGTGACCAGACACTCTTAGATTAGACGTATATCAAATTTTCCTATAAGATATAATATTACGTTTTTTTCTGATATGTAAAACGAATTTGAAGCAATATTCTTATGAATAACAGATTATTTGTAGGTATTTCTGCAATATAATATATTCTCGTTCAATTAATTATTTCATTATCAATCATACTTTCCTTCAGTTCTAGACATTCACTTGAGTGCGATTATTCTCTTATTCTCCTCTAATTTTTTTATACTTTTTTCGCAGAACGATTTGTCTTTGCATTCAAAATAGGCTTCAATCGCTGCTTCAGCAATTATATCCTTATTTAATACGCATATTTTCCCTGAAACATTTAGAGGTCTGAAAATAATCAGTAGTCACTGGGGGCTAGATCTGTTCTATACGGCATCATTGAAAATAACAAGCTTTCACTAAACTTTTGGCATATAGAGTTTAAAAGTTAGGTTTAGGCATTTTGGAAGGTGGCGTCATCTATATGTCATGACAGGATAATTAATTATTACAAAATGTTGAAATAAAATTTCAACTAACATATCTTTTATCGATGAACGTGCAAAACATTAAACAGTTTCAAGAATTGTTTGCATATGTTTGATGTTACTAAACCGCAATATTAAATCCATGAAATATGGATCGATAAAATCGAGCAAAATATGTTTGTACAGCTGTAATGTTGCATCACCTGTAGGTGCGCCTTAATGATCTAAATATTAAAGTTTTCTAGTAGTAAGTCTCAGCTATCGTAAAACTTTTCTAAGCTTCGATAGTAAATGCTATCTCCGATCTTCAAGTATACAAAGTAAGTCGCTGCCATTCTTCTTGTTCATTCGTGACTAAAAATTTAATGCATATTACATTAATTTGTAGCTCGCTATCTTATTTTTTGTTAATGGGAACCATTATATATAACAAACTTTATTTTGATTGTATTCTAGTATAAAAATCATACATTGTTTACATTGAAAATTACTAAATAGTATGTATTTTTTTCGGGTTGCGATATCCATCAGACTCCTTTATTTAAACAGCTGTTCAATGTGAGTCATCAACTTGGAACGAAATATCAGTGGTCTATCAGTGTGCCTTTTGATTTTAAACTTGTCCTACCTGAATAACTTTGTGGGTATCAAGTGTTTATATGCCTCAAACTTATATTATAATTTCTATATCAGAAAAAATGTAGATTTAGTTAAAGTAATTTTTAAATCATATTATCTGTTATATGCTTTTTTGATAAATATATTTTAGTTATCACAGAACAAGTCAACTTATATATGGTAGATTGACTAGTATGTTCATATTAATTCTATTCTTAATTTATAATTATATCGAACATAGCAGGTCTAATGTCTTACATTACTAAGATGAGATTATTAATATCAGAGTACATATTTTCCTCATAACACTTTCATCCTAATCACAAATTGTCATTGAGTACAATTATGAAGAGGAACTATATCAATTTATTTCAAAAGGTATTATTAGAACAAAAATATTCGAATTTCGAAAGAATCAGGTTTGGAGGGTAATTGTGTTTTATTGTTCATTTCAACAAGTTCATTCAAGTTGTTTTAAGTTCATTTGAACGACTGATGTCACTATACAAAATTAGAGGTACAGACGTCATCAAGTTTTCATATTTTCTTAAAATCTTCCTAACGTTCGGATGATAAATATGATATACTCTTAACACCAAATTACTTTAATAATTTAATACTTTTCGGTTATCTGAATGAAATGGGTTTATAATATACCAGAGAGACGAACTGAAAAACGTTGATATAATATATATTAATCAAAATAATTTACATCATTTTATAGAAATTTTTCTAATTTTTCTGGCAACATGGTGATTGTTTGGTTTGTCAGCGATCCAATCATCGATCCATTTTCGCACTTCTTCAGCATTTTGAAACCATGTGCTAGCCATGCCATGCTGAATGAATGATAATCAGAAGAGGCTATATCTGATGAGTACATTGAGTGCGGCAGAGCTTCCCATTCGAGCTGCAACACTAATTTAAGGGAATGTCTTTGCATGACATAGTACTATATATCACTCAATTTGTTCAGTTTTATTCAGTTTTAGCAGCATGTACTTATTTTATTTTAGTTTTGATTTTTCTTACCTTTTTCTTTCGCAAAAATATTTTAACTTTTGTAAACTGGGTCTTTGGTTATGGTACTTTATATTTTGAGCGAATAATTAATTAATCAATTATATGGTATTTGTTACATTGTAATGTACTATAATATATTTATTACTACATTCCTAAAATGTATACAAACGCAACTTAAATGTCTTGTAATAATATCACTCTTATGTAACACAAAATTTAAAACAAACGAACAAGTCAAACAAAAACATTCAAGGATACTTGTAAGAAACAGCGTAGAGCTCTTAACTAATTTACGTGCAATTTTACACTTGTCCTCTACATATTATAGTCTCATTTGTTCAAGGAGATATTTCAATTGACAAGGTACTTTTTGTAGTTAAACATTTCAACAATATCTTCGTTCGGCGTGATTTAACAAAATTTTTTGTAAAATTTCAGGATATTATAATCTATTTTATTAGCATGATTTAGTTATAAGTAAGACTGGTGAACCACAAAAATTATCAGCTAGGTGATAATCAACAATCAAATGTTTAATTAATAGTGAAATATGTTTGTCTATGTTATTAAAGATAACTAAAGCTGTTCATATTTGAGTTTATATAAATATAATATATATGTATATATTATATAAAATTATAATTATATTATTTAGTGTATGCAAATATTATTTATGAATTTGAAAAGTCCCATAGAAATGTTCACAAACAACCACCTCCAGAATTACCTGACAACAATAACACCCACAGTAGACACGAATTTTTAAAAGCAGATATAAACATAAAGAAGCCTAAAGCTTAATAATTAACTCTTATTAGAGGCAACAGAGGAGGGCGGGCAAGTTCAAATAAGGAGAAAGGAAAAGTGCCTACCGTTGAAAAGCGTGCATCTTAAAGAGATTCTCATATAAAAAAGAACTCTTGAGGAAGGAAAGGCACCAGGTTAAGATCTTTTTGAAGCAACTCTCTTTATTTTAAGCTTGAATATTTTACAGGACAACGGAAAATTTATCAAGTCGTGATGGTATCCAGTCACCATAAGATAGGACCTCGTATAGAGTTATAAGCCTTCTTCCAGTAATTAATAAAATAATGGAAATTAGTTCTAAACGGAACGAAAAAACACCTAAACAACATAACCACCAGTCACCAATTCAGATTCTGAGAGGACCATAGAACAATCGAACAAGTACATCGCTCTATAGTAATCATTAGTAGATAGTGTACTGTACTGTATTGTACTATTCCGATGCCATTTTAAAAATAAGTCAAATCTTTGACAAACTCTGGTATAATGGGCTGGTATCTAAACTAGCATTCTGCTTTAGCAACGTACTGGGTTGTATCGGTGTTGTACCTGGTCTACACTGTGGAGCTTCCAACTATTGAGATCACAATGACGTCTATGTTGACAACACTGCCGTCTTCTCAGTTACATCCTTACTCAAAAACTGCTTCATTCGAACTCCATTATCATATAAATTAGAAAAATGGTTCAGCTAATGGAGAATAAAGGCAAACCAAAGCAAGTCCACTTTTGTTACTTAGACTCTGAGAAGAGAAACCAGCCCGTGGATAAAATTACATAAGGAAAACACTCCACAAGAAGAAATAGTGAAATATTTGGGTCTTTACGAAATCGTAGGTTGAAGCGCATCTGAACCGCCGTAGTGTGAACTAGTTAACAAGTCGCCATTTCGATTTAAGCAATAAGAGCAAACTGATGCAAAGCCATTATCAAGCAAATCTGGACAAACGGCATTCAACTGAGGGACACAGCAATATTGAAATATTGGAAAGGTCCAGACCAAGGCTTTAAGTCACATACTCAATATTGAAAGGAATGAAATTGCTATGACGCAGAACGGAGAAGGAAAACACATCATGAATAAACAAATATAATACTGAATGATAATAGAGATCAGAGATTAATTGGTTGTATTAAGACATAACAGCTACAATTATATAACTATAATGAAAAAAGAATACTTTAAACTTATACAAATATGTTATTTCCAATTTTATAATTCCTGTTATAAGTTTTTAATGACACATGCATTTCCTTTTAATTAGTCATATAACTATTGTCAGTCCACTAAATCGAAGGCTGTGGTTAAGTATCACATACTCCAAAATATCTGGTTATTTTAAACGATTTAATCTAGCTGACATATGTTTGGGATTATATATTTTGATTTTTTTGACGTGAAATTTTGTTCGAGTTTTTAAAAAAATCAATTTACATCACATCTAAGATTTTTCAATAAACTATTCATAAACTAATTTAGTATTTCCAAAAAAAAGAATTTCTGTGAGTTGCGATTAACATAGTTTATTTCAGTGGCGGATGTTACAATAAAACATAAAGATTTAATAGACATTTGGTTAGAACTCCAAAACGTCATCAAAAACAGTCAGTTTACGTAAAAATTTTGTCAATTCTTAATGTTGAAGAACCATCAAAATGTTTGAAATATAAAATAATGAATTTTAGTAAGATCATTCTCGCAGGCGACTTTTAGTACTTTACAAGAAACGACATCTTGGATACAGACCAACCTAATTCCAGTTTAAATCAGAAAAGGAAATCCCAGGTTATGTTTGAAGAGGACTCAGTTAAAGTAAAAAGAAAACGCGCAGCTGAGTTAGCGGGCACAACTCTTGAGGAGCTACAGTTTGCTTCATACGTGGTATCGGGAAGTAGTAGTTTCAATCTACAATATCTTGTTCAATATTATATTATCAATATTCAATTAATATCTTGACAGCAAACTTTACTTATTACACACTTAAGACAATTTTTTAAAACATTTAATTGGAAAAATATGTATTTTCTTTCTTGCAAACTCTTTGTAAATACAGATAATTTTGAACTTCTTTAAAAAAATAAGACACCAGGAAAATCTTTTGTGATGGATCGCGGCCCTTCGGTTGCTGCGCCCTCTAGCGAACAGATTTCTCTTTTGGTTGATTTAGATTTTTTTTCTGGGTAACTTAGAACCAATATACTCTTGGAGATATAGCCGCTTCATATCGTTACCCGGACACCCTATATTTTAAGTAAAAAATCCTAAATATTATTTAATATATTGTTAGATCATGCACAAAATAAAATAAAAATCGTTTACAGAATTAAAATAGATGCTTTTATTTTTAAAATATCGAATTTTGTCTTTATACCATATACTACGTTACAGTGTACCAGTTATAAAGCGCCAGTTATAAAATAGGAAAGGATTTTAAATATAGAAACTATTAATTTACTTGAAAAGCTATTTTAATTAAGGAAAGACGAGGCAACTTGTTGAACGGCGATAGAAAACATCATTGGCGATAAATTTATTCGAACATAAACCAAGCTGCCTATATCTGGACGTCTCACTCATCATTACCATTCAATCATGTAAGCATCCCTTGTCGTCTTCCGAATTACATTCGGACCATTGTCCGATTATATTAACTCTCGGGGAGTGTTCTGCAATCAAAATTTCATGCTTCAAAGCCAGGAAGAAAATCGACTGGAAGAGATATCAGGAAATTCTTCTGGAGTCTGGTCCAATCCCGAAGATTGATTGATGCGACCAACTCGGGCGTGCTCTGTCGAAGCTAACTCGAGACATCCAGTCCGCCTATCAGAATTCGTCAATCGAAGTTCCATCTTATTCAAGCTCTCAAAGTTAGCCAGTTCCTGAAAGCACCAAATCACAGATCCGACTCAAAAATCGTCTCTATCGTAGAGCTCGTGCCACTTTCAACTCGGCAGACAAAAAGGAGGCCAACAGGATAAAACGGGAAGTAAAGGAAACTATTAAAGCCTGGCGATCCGAGAAATGGAACTCATTTGTAGCGGACCAAAGGTTGGATGGCCTCCCAACTTTCTGGCAACTCTCTAAAAGCCTCGTGGGGAGGGCGCAAAACGTCATAGCCCCTAAAGTCAGTGGAGATAGAAAATTTTGCAGTCATCGATCACGAGTCCGAACTCCTCGCTAACACCTATAAGGCTTTGGACCTTCCATTTGTGGAATCTTCCTCCCTACTGCTACAAATATAACCATTGCCGAGTACGACGAAATCATTAGGAAGGCCAACTCTATTCATTCTGAAGTGCAATAGATGTATTACTAAGCTTGGCAATATTTTAGGCCAATAACTCATTCGACTCTTCGTGGCCTTATTCTATCACAGCGAGCGATTAACTCAGGTACCGCTCAGGTGCCTCTTAACGGTGTTACTGGTTACGGGCACCCTCCTTACTTACTACTAACAGTAAGAAGTATCAGTTAGGGTCATTAGATCAGCTGATAGGGTGGGGTTTAGTGGGTAGCCCAGAGGCAGTTTCCACATAACCAATCCAACTCGTTTACTCCTGCGGGTCTCCCCGACCAGGTATCCGGAACAGAATTCCCCTTCCCGGTTTCACGCCAAAAAAAAAACTTTGTCGTCTTCGAATAATCGTAGTCAGGTCCGTTAACAGTCGCATGATATAACGTACGAGTTACGTCGCGTAACTGTTACAGCACTGACTGCACAGTGTACTATATTCGAGGGATATTAATTTGCTAATAGATAAAATCTCTCAGCCTCTTACTTGCTTCATCTTTCCATAAAATAAAATAAAAGTGTTTGTGTTTTGAATGCTTTCCTATTTCATAACTTACGTCTCACTCAGCACTCATTGCAGAACTAATGGGAATGACACCCCGATTGTATATTCCCAGAAAGAACAAGTATCAAGAGAGAGGACCTCGAGGAGAATACAGGAACGACACGAGAACAGGTTCGACAGGAACGGTACCGATAGGAATGATCCTGATATTGTGTCAATTCTTGTTGGATTCTGATTCGATGAGGTTTGGATCTGTATCAATAGTTAACTAATATCAGTCGCTCAAATAAACCGTTAACGATCCGCTGAACATATAATATAAGCTTTCGCATATCCAATTTATTCTTATTAAAATAATCTTCGAGCTATATGAAGATATAATATAAAAAAATTGTTCTTAAAATCTACTTTAAATACATTTATATTATCTGTGTTATTTAAACTATTGAAACGTACATATTTTGAATTTTCGATAAAATTTCTTCATGGACCTTGTGTAGAACAAACAGCAACAGAATAACTATGTATGATCCGAGATGACATTTCTCAGAAATCACTCGATGTTATCTTTTAGTATGGTATTCTACAAATGAGTCATGTTTATTGGTATTTTTGGAATTTCACAATCAGCATATACCGACACACATATATCGGCAGACTGAATTGCGTCACTGACATGTCGAGCTAAGATCATTCTTGGCCGTATCGAAGAAAAAGTAAACAATGACTAAACGTTAAATGAGTTTTGAAATAATTATATATTAAGTTGACAAAATAGACCTTTTGTTTTAGTGATATTAATATAGTTAGTATTCATTCAACCCACTGGCCACCAATGTAAATGAATCATATATTTTCCTGGTAGCTATTATACTGTAGACGTTCTAGCACCAAAACTGACTGGTCGTGTTTGTTTATATATTCAAAATAGATTTATTAACGCATTAAAAGAAAAATTAAGCTTAATCATGTTTATTTTCAAGTTATTTTTAACACATGTAGTTATATTTTGTTATAAATGTTATAAATCAGCGTTGTCTTTATCATCCTCGTGGAAAATTACTCCTTAGTGATAGTAAATTTGTGTTAAACATTTTATGCTGTTTTATTTAAATTTATAATTTTAATTAGCTAAGATATTTTTGGTGGAAACATTTGTTAACTGAATATTTTTGTATAAAACAGAAATAGTCCGTTTAATAAATTATTTTGTAAATTAAAATCTTATGCAGCAAATTCCACTACTATATTATAGTTAGCATAGCATATCAATAGTTAGCATTTATTAGCATTAGCATTAGCAATAGTTATTTTGTAGACATACAATAAAGTGTGCATTTAATCTATCATAAACATCTCTGATTTATTATTTCTATATTATTTCTCTAGCAGGTAAAATACAATTCTGCTATCCATGAATAATATCATTTCATTTTCATAAATATCATTTATGTGGGTTAGTTCCATTTGATGTTTAATTCCTTGATGCTGTTTTAACCGACTTCGGAAAAGGATGTTTTAACGTATTTTCGCCGATTTCTCCGTCAATTAGGGATCGATTTTCAAAATTCTTTTTTTATTCGAAAGGGTGTCTTTCCGAGGTGGTCCCATTGGAACCAAATCAGGATAAGTTGATCTCAAATCAAGATCAGATCTCAAATTTAAAGGGCACGTACAAAGTTTTCACATCTTTTTTATGTAAAATAATCAGATATTTGTTTATAATGTTATTGCTCAGCTGATGTGAGGAAAAACAGGAAATAAGTCAATGTAAAAACAATTTAGTTTGCTTTTTAAGCACTAACCTTATGATATGAGAGGTCGTTGAAACTTTAAGCTCTCATGGGGAGGTCGTGGCTTCGATTCTCACGGGCGGCGTTTTTTTTTGTCTAGTTTGGTTGGAAAATTTGTCAGATCACCTAGACTAGGTACCGGACCCCGGGTCTTGAGGCCTTCCTTATTTTTAAGCATGGTTTCTTTGCTACTATTTTTCCTCATAAGGGCTGCTCTTTTAATTGGTCTATCCAATGTAACACTTTATAAAATAACTGCGAACAAAACAAATTTAATTTGTTGCTCGGCACCGAATACTATTTTAAATAGATAAATAGGTTTAGGTAGGTATTAAGCTAAATGGTGTGTATATATTAGTATATAAAATACGTGTAGTAGATAGGTTAAATAAGTTTTTTGTTTATTTTTATTTACTTCTTACAACGATTATTATTAAACGTTTGTTTTTGTGTTAGAGATCTAAGTTAATAAGACGTTAAACCGCCATTTGCTTTTAAAACAAAACAAGCTGCAATTCTTCAAGGATTAGTTTCTTTCTTTTGCCCGAATAACAACACATACGCCAATTTCTTCAATAATGCTGGAGTTGGAAATCTATTCCCTAATCTTTGTTTTAAATCTTCCCATAATGGCTCAATTATGAAAAATTAAAATTATTTTGAAATGGAATAAGTTTGGAAAAATAAATATTATACTTCCGTTTCATTTCAAAAGCTTTACTATTTATTTTTATTATAGTACTATAATTATAATCTCTGTATAATCTGTGCGTAAATTGAACATTGTTTTTGTTTGTTCAGTTTGTCAACCTTGACGGTGATATGGTTCCTCAACTTTTCTGTATAGATAAAATCACAGTCAAAACACTTTCTTCTTGGTTTGTATGGTTTTACATATTTTTGAATGTTTCAGAAATATTGCTGATGGACATTTTCTTCTGATATAATATTTAGCATTTTATTTATGTATATTTTTTAAAAGTCTTTCGGAAATAGTGTTTGGTTCTTGAGGCTCTTTAATGTCTAAGATATTGTAACATAAAATCGAATTTAAATTTGTCTTGATTTTAGCAAAATTACGAATGTGGTAGGACAGTGATTACAATGATAAGAATGTTCAGCTGACACGATATGACATGATATCTTCTTTTCATGTAGCTTTTAATTTCTTATATGTTGTTTAAGTATTAAAGAATCATGCTAAAAATATATACTGGAAAAACGAATACGATGTCGAGATTAATGAAACAATTGTTGAAACCACGTCAGCTTCTGAAAATAGAAAATGCTGCAAAGAACATTCAAGTATATACCATCAGATATTTATATTGTATGACTCGGTATGTCTTGGCTGGTGACTCAATTGTGAATTTAGATCAGACGATTTTCTGCCGATTAGACGACTGGAAGTTCAGTTTTAATTAATATCAGTTCCTTAATTTTGTGTTTATATTTATTCGTATAAATTTTAGTAATTTAATTTTGTTATATATATATATATATATATATATATATATATATATATATATATATTATATATAATGTTAACTTGCTTGCTATTGCTTGCGTCTTATACAAATATATTGTGTCTATTTAAAAAAAAAATCCCAATTTTCCCTTAAGTTCACTTAGATTATTGGACAATTTCGCTCTTTTTCCATTTCTGGGTCTCTTGCATTTGCAGTTATCTCATTATTTGGTTTCCTTCGTAAATTATAAACAACTTCCTATGAACCTCATGATAAATAAATAAGACATCTTTTATTAAATATATTAAAATCTCTACTTTTCCAACATCGAAAACAATTGTCACAAAGTTATTAGTTAAATAAGCAAAGTATTTTCCATGCACGGTATTTTGTTTTCATCATTTTCTACTTCAAAAGTGATCATCGATACATACATACATTTTTTATGCTTGAAACCGTGTGGTGCCAACATGCAACATTGATCTGAACAAGTGATTATCAGGAAATATTTTTCTTGAAGACTCTGGGTGGGGAGAACTTTCGAACCCATTCGAGCTGCATTAGTATGTAACATGCAACAATTTTAGTAAATGTGAAGCCGAGCTTTGTCATGCAAGAGGATTGACTACTATTCGTGTTCTTTGCAACCATATATCATTTAATGTATTTAATTAACGTCGATAAACATCCTCAGTTACATCATTGCCATTAAAAGGATGTCCTTGTACCTGGTACACGCTATTTCTGATTTTTTGGAGCAATACATCATTCAACTTGTTTTAATAAACATTCGAGTGATGTCGGCTGCAGTAGCAGTTTTATTTAGTTTTAGTAGTTTGTAATACATTGCAGTTGGCCGATCCCACCATATGTACAGGAAGACTTCTATGTCGATGTGAATACCTTTCCTAGACTTGGGTTATCGTAGTAGATTTACTTTTTATCGCCATCAATATGCCAGAAAAACTCCTGACAAACAATGAAATGGCGATGTTGAAATTAAATCAACCTGTTAGGGCGGTAATTATTTTTTATCCTTTTGGATTCTCCTATTCCATGTGTGGATACAGTTCTTACTTATTCCAAAATCGCCACTTTTAAATCGTTCAAACCAAAAACAACAATTTCGAAGAGAGCACCATCGCCATAAGTTGCTAAAGATATTTAGTGGATTTCGGCAAACAGATTACTTTAAATATAACAATAATAATAATGAATAATTTAAGTAATAATAAAATGTGGCAGATTGGGCAGATTGTGGAACCACTAAGAGTAATAAAAAAATTATTTTGTTATTCCACATTTTATTATTACTTAAATTATTTTATGAATTATTAATATGAATATATATAATATATTAGCGAGTACATTGGGATGCACCGACACTTTTTCATAATACTTCACACAAATACGAATTACACTAATTATAGGTCTATACGAATATCGCGTTTGATCACTTCATTTGAAACGATGAACATGAACAATGGCATGCAACACTTTATTTTGAAACAGTTGAGTGATTAATAAATTAGATTTGCTAGCATTACCCCATAGTTGGATTCGATATGACCAGGCTTAAGTATAGACTCATACAGCAATACCTTAGATTTAACGATAACTTGGATTTGCGCCCGAATAACCAAACATTTGATATAGTTTAAGTTCAAAATGTTTTCGTTTAGAGAATATGTGCTTCTTCCAGGTTAGGCGTCGATCTAAATGCATACCAAGATATTTAACATCCTCTGCTTGGGGGAGTTGACAATGATTGACATTCATTAGTGGACATGTTCTTCTACGCAGGGTAAAAGTTATATGGGTGGGTTTTGTTTCATTGGCTTTAGTGCGCCATGTCTCCAATCACGGTTGTATTTTCTCCAGGTGGGTTTGTAGGTTCATTGATGCTGTAACTGGATCTTTATGAGATGCTAAGATTGCTGTGTCGTCTGTCATGTGTTGCCGCAGTAGTTATTTTTGTGGTGGGTAGATCGGTTGTATATAGAATATATAAAATTGGACCCAATACACTACCTTGCGTAACTCCTGAATATATTGGATGTAATTCGGTATGTCCATCGCCTTGTTTTACATTTAAATGTCAATCAGTGAGATACGACTTTAGTAACTGATAGTCCGGATGAGGGAGAAGTTTCTTTAATTTAACCTGCAAGCCCGCATGCCATACTTGGTCAAAAGCCTGAGATATGTCTAGAAAAGCAGCCGAACATTATATTTTGGCATTTAGGTCCATGTTTATATTGTTTACAAGTCTATGCACTTGCTCTATAGTTCCGTGCTTATTGCGAAACCCAAACTGATGTTCTGGAATAATTTTACTTTTCTCTATTATATAGTTTGGCTTCTTTTTGTATAGTTTCTCAAAAACTTTCGAGATTATCGGTAATAAACTTATAAGCCGGTAGGAAGTGACATCTTCTGGTATTTTTCCTGGTTTGAGAATCATTAATATTTTAGCTATTTTCCAGATGCTAGGAAAGTAATTAATTCATAGCTTAAATACAAATGTTAATATTTATTTTACCGGTAATTATATCATAACCTTAAGCTTTTTTAATATTAATCTTGTAGGAATGTTCGTCGGGTCGGTCGGTCGGTCGAAATAAGTGGCTGCCGCTGCGATAATTTGTCAGAACACTCACTACTATCTTTGGAAGGAATTTGCACGGGAACTAAAAACACTGGTTGAATCAAAGTTGTTTATTTCAACTTACGATTGATACATGTGGTCGATGGGAGGATTGACAGGATATTAGGTTAAGGTGAAGGAAGTACGGTAGCGCTGTGGAAGTGGTACTGTTACAGGGGGACGGTGATAAGAAAGAGAGCGAGACGTCGTCGTGATGGCCTTTTATACTCCAGAACTGCATGGTACCAATCCACCGGCGTTGCCAACCTTTGTAGTTGCTGATGGTGAATTGATGGTGGCCTAAAGGGTCGTGGCGGTCGCCACATAACTCCCCTCCTAGTGGAACAGCCGTGGAACGTACCTATATGTGGTGCAAGTTCCGGAATGCACCCGCAATCACGCAAACAAACGCCCGGGGACTGCTGATGAGATGGGGATCCCAACCTGAGCGAGGAGTTTTACGGGATCAGCTGCCATCGGAGCTGTAGCAGGACGTCGTTCGTCTTGAGGCGTTTAGCTTTGTTTGAGGGTACCTGTAAATGTGTTACGTGTCCCGTTTCGTGATGCGAGGGTGCTCATGTGTTGCTGGTATACATGATGGGCTTCTGTGGTTTTCGTCCATCAGGCTAGTCTCGTGGGATGTCGTCGACCACGTGATGCTGATGAGTTCCGTTCCTCGTGCTATCCTTCCATGCACGCGTCAAGCACCTGTCGAGTGGCTTATGTTGAGTTGATTTACCTGTTAGGCACTTTGATCACGTCGGGGTCACCAATTGTAGGAATGTTCGTCGGGTCGGTCGGTCGGTCGAAATAAGTGGCTGCCGCTGCGATAATTTGTCAGAACACTCACTACTATCTTTGGAAGGAATTTGCACGGGAACTAAAAACACTGGTTGAATCAAAGTTGTTTATTTCAACTTACGATTGATACATGTGGTCGATGGGAGGATTGACAGGATATTAGGTTAAGGTGAAGGAAGTACGGTAGCGCTGTGGAAGTGGTACTGTTACAGGGGGACGGTGATAAGAAAGAGGGCGAGACGTCGTCGTGATGGCCTTTTATACTCCAGAACTGCATGGTACCAATCCACCGGCGTTGCCAACCTTTGTAGTTGCTGATGGTGAATTGATGGTGGCCTAAAGGGTCGTGGCGGTCGCCACAATCTCTCTCAGTATTATTTGTTTAACTTTATTGACCGTTAATTTTTCATGTAGTAAGTCCATTTGAAATAGCGAATTTAGAAAGCTAGTAATTTTATTTTCGTCGTCTTTATGTAGCTCGGACCGGAAAGGTTTAAAAACATTTTTTAAATGTTTTGAGAAAATGTCGACCTTATCTCTATTGCTTCTAGCCCATTTATTTTAATTTGTTTTAATAGATGGGTTATGCTACTGGGGTCTCTTAAGCTTTTTTGTTGCTTTCAATAATGAATAGTCTGTAACCTCAGCTGGTGTCAAGTATTCTTGAATGCCTTGGTTTTGTCCATTTTGGATGAGCTCTTTCAGTTTTTTGTTGCCTTATTAATTTTTTTTTATTCTCTTCAGTTCTTAGCTCTTGCCAATTCCGTTGTAACTTTCATTTATCTACTATATTTATCTGAATTGTACATGATATATGTGTGTTTTTCTTGGAAATGTTTCACTGTTAGGAGTCGCAGATGTTAGGAGATACTGCTTCCTGTATATTTTTAATAATGTTTATTGCTGCTGCTGCTTCTATATCAATTTCATTTTGTAATGGTAAATTTAGAGATGTTTCGGTCTAAGTTGCCTTTAAATGGTGGCCAGAGTTTTATTATTGCAAGGAGAAGGGGGTTTATCTTTGGTGGTAATTTTTGAAGAAACTGTTACTATTATTCGTGAGTGAATAGAAGAGAGATCGAAACACGATTCTGCACGACACGTTCTTGTGTCTACTGGTTGCTTGCATGTAGTCTTTGCTACATTTTCCTTTTTCGAAATGTTTTATATCATCTCGAATGATTATGGTTGTACCTCCATGTGCTTTATCATCTTGGTGATTTGTATGATAAAGCATATATTTGGGAATTTGCAAATAATGTTTATCAAGGAAATGTATTTCGGAAACCACCATGACGTCAACATTTTATTCAGTTACAAAAATTTTCAGTTCCTTCGCGTTTTGTTGGAGCCCATTGGCATTGCAAACGGCGATTTTGTAGTTTACGTTTTCAGGCATTAGGCAAGTTTGTTGACGACGGTTATGAGTAGACCAAGCATCGTACTCATTTGATATATTAGTTTGGTCATCATAACAAACTAATGAATATCATAGTATAAATTTTGAGCGTTCCACGATTATCATCTGTATACAACGAATAATTCGATAATACTAAATCAAAAAGTATTATTTTTTAAAGAAATGTATCAAATCTATTATATTTGGTTGTTGTTTATATTGTCACTTTACATTTTCACCAATTAATATCACATGATTAAAAACATTTGCGCTTAATATAATAAAATGTAAAGCAGAACGCATCTTTGACATTAATCTTGAACGGTTACAGAGGTGTAATATGATGCGAAATTACAATAATTTATTACATTTTGTTAATTTTCAAACTGACTAAATCGTGGTAGAAATATTTGTTAGTTATCTGACTTTGATACCTTTTAAATAACGATACCTGCTTAGCCTACGCCAGTGAAATAACCCGTATTTCCTTTTTCTGTTTGCACAAAAGTATCCACCTTGGCGAAAACGCCCTCGTTTCAAATGTTTGCATACAAAATGAATCTTTTTAACAACCCATGCAACTTTTATAATATATTTTTAGCAATTTTAACATTAATTCATCATTGTTTTTTTGTAATCAGTTATTTGAGAACTGCACGTTGCGGTTACGCAGCTAGCGAAGCAGACCTCACCGATATGTTTTGTTTAACAAATTGTTACGGATAAATTTGCTGATCTCACAAAGATTTGCACCTAGTACGCCTTTCTTTTTCTCGGAAGGCAGTATCAACCTGGAATGCAATTCTATGCTGTGACCTTTTTATAATCGTATTTCTTTCTTATCATAGTGCTAATGCATGTTCGGCTAACATTTTCTAACAATGGAAAAATCCCATAGTTTACATACTGATACAGTATGTGTAATGAGATGAATAAATAAATTACTTTAGGGTTATTTAATATGCAATAATAATTTGGTGTTATTTATTTAAACGGCAACGAAAAGAACTACGCAAACGCTGCCGAAAAAACAATTAAACAAATATTAAAAAAACTGTACTGACAACAAGTATTGATCTCTTAGAGAACTGCGAATTAATGTAGAATCAAGTTTAATTTTAATTGTTAATAAGTTGTAAATTTTAATTTAATACTACTAATAAAATATTTTTAACAAAAAAATTTAACCGACTTCAAAAAATAAATAAGGAATTCTCTAAAAAGTAAAAAATAATCAGACTTAGATTTTTAACACAAAAAAAGCGTTTTAAAATAAAATATTTACATAATAATCGTTGTAATAACTAAATAAAAGTAAACAAAAAACTTATTGAACCTATTTACTACACGTATTTTATATTCTACTATATACACACACAATTTAGCTTAATACCTACCTAAATCTATTTATCTATTTACAGTATTATTTTAACTACTACCAACTGATTTAAGTCAGTGCCGAGAATTAGATCTGTTTTGTTGTTTTAGGGTAAATGATGTGGCTCGGTGAATGGAGGTAAAACGAAATCAAACAGTGGTGTTTACATTATGTGATCGTTATTTATTGTCTATATAAAAAAATATGAAAAATGCAATTAGATAAAACGGATGGCAGCGGTGTTACCTGGAGACTAGGCTTGGGCAGTCGATGGTGGCACGTCTAAACCATACGATGGTTGAGCACAGAATGAATCGAAAGACCCTTCAATAACATCCCAGATAAACGTCTCGGGGTTGCCGCCAGCTATTCGTTATCGGGTTCTAGTTGGCGCTGCTGGCACCCCACTACATTGTAAATTAATTTTTGGTATATGTCACAAAATTATATTATTATTTTTGTATTGTTTAGGCTCGGCACTGACTTCAAACTTTAGAAGGGAGAAATTATATTGCGGGTCTAATATGGACTTTGCTACGGACTGGGTATTTGAGGAAACATTTGAGTGCAATGTGCAAGTGCTTGTGTTCAGATTTATTGGTGTAACGAGTGAGATATTTATATACAGACATTGTCGAGATAGGGGTTTAATCAGTTTTGTAATAGATACAAATCCTCAGTGTCGTTTTGTTTCATCGTTCAACAAGTTAGCGTTCTTTCCATAAAATGCACTAGTACTTAAAAGTCTTTCTGTTTTATATGTTTTATCAGAAAAATGGAATTCATACAATTCCACAACCGCTTTATTAACTCAATTTATTTTCATTGGATTTTTATTATTTCATAAACTCAAAATTTTATCACCATTTTGAGTCAGTGGAAGAGATTATAAGTGAATTAACAGTGTAAGTGTTGCTATGTTTTATCACAATAATATATTGCTCAAAGTATTTTCCATAAATAACTTTTCCCTTTTTTGAGATAGTTTATTAGCGGACTCCCAAAAGCACTTCTCCTTTCTGAAGCACAAAAACTGGATAGATACGATTTCTGATACCGATTCTCAATCGAGTAATAGTAAGGTGTATTTCGATTACTGCATTTTACTTTCATCAAGACATGTAGTAGAAAGGGCTAAATCGGGTGGGTAACTTCCCAACCGCTATTTTCTAAATAGCTTTAGCTGGTCCAACAACATTAAATATTATAAAGATTGACATGATGGATAATTAATATTTCGTGTCTGGATGTTTTTTGGCTTATTTCAATTTAAGGAACTATCTGTAGCGTCCTCTATTGATAGTTTCGATTTGTTATAGTAACTCATAATAGGTTTAGTAACTATTAGTAGTTTAGGTATTTTCTCTGTCTCTTATGGTTCGACCACATATAGAACATGGTAGTGTGAATATTCCTTTTCTGCATTTGAAAATTGTTTTGTTGTGTCATTTGTTGATGTGAATTTGAATTATCGTAGTATGTTAGTTTCTTTTGATCACCAGTAATAATTAGAGATCTAGTAAAAAGAAATCCGTGATTTTTCCAATAAGTGACTAATAAATTTTTTAAAAGTGGATAATGAAAAAAATCTCACTGCTAAGGTAATAATGGAGTAAAATATGTCACAAATATTTTATGAACGAAATTAGGCGCAATAAAATACTATATTATGAGAAACAAAAATTATTCTTGTTAATATATTGTTGTATAACATAATGTGCCTATGATAAATTTATTACAAGGGGAGCCAGGTGTTTATAAAGAGTGAACAATTTATTTATTTTAAATAAATTTATTATTTTTAACAATAATTATATTATTAACAAATTTACTAGCGCAGATAATATTGGATATAAAATTTAGTAATACATTTGGAAAATAAAAAATTGAAATCGTATTTAGCTTAAAGATATGAAACGTCCATTGTCCATATGTCCATTTTAACAAAAGTAAATATTTGTTCAGTATTATGATGATCATTAAGTATGCTAATGATCTATAAACTTAAACATAAGGAATATTATTGTGATTATGGTTATTTTAACTCGAGAGATGCTTCGATAGCCCTAGGCCAGAAATAAGCAACATTGAATTTAATTAAACCAACTTTGTGGTATTTTATAGTTTGATGAATGGAATCGATGGTTCTTCTCTGACTTTAAATATTCCATTTAATTTACAGCTTCCACTGTGACTCACACTCGTGAAAAAATCATGGCTTATAAAATAATTTTATTATAGACGAACAACTTTGCTTCAAAATTAAGTTAACCAATAAACGTTTTATTGGAATCATTGCGTGGTCATAAACAAATACACATTAAAATCAAAAAGAAAGATAAAATCATAAAACAGGCTCTAAAAATTAAATTGACACTGTTACATTGTATGTTATACAAAAATATTGAGTACCTATACTGTATTTATCTAGTTCAAGTAAAAACGTATGCAAATTTACATTATATTCATTTAACTCTATCTTATATATAACTTTATTTTTTGATATATTCGAATTTTAAAAAAATATTTAAAACCAAATTTTGCTATATGATATGATGAATATAGAATGAATATATATGAAAAGGCTCATACTAAATTTCAAGTAATTGTGTACAGTTATTATATTTCAAGTAATTGTGTACATATATTAACCATTTTGAAAAATGGAGTTTCGAAAAAAGCGCGTTTAAAGTTTCATTTTCAGATACCGCGACATTAAATTAGCTATATCACCGAAAGTAATTTATATTTTTAAAAATCCTCTTGACGGTATATTTTTAAATAATTACGGTTTGAAAATGTAAAAAAATCGATTTTTTTGAAATGTATAGATTAGAGTTTCCTCTTACACGTGAAGAATATTATACACGTTCGTAGAGAATATTAAAAATGTCTCATGGCATTTCTTTTACTTCATTCTTGGCATCATATCACCTCAAAATCCTACAGAAATATTGAAATTCTATTTGATCTTCCAAGAATTACAGAAATGATAGAACTTAACAAGGAACGCTTAAGACAACTTTGACGTACTGATTTCAATTTTCATGCAAATGTATTCATAGTTACTATATTGCCAGCATTTGTCCAGATGTTTTTGGCCGATTATAATATCCAAGTGACTATCCGACCTCTATACTATTTGTTCCTCAAATACCAGACCTTAAAAAGTGTAAAACAAAAAAAATCTTAAAATTCAAATCAAATGTAAAATGTATGTATTAGTTTAAATCATTATATCAAGACTTATAATTTAGCAAGAACACTTATATGTGGTTATTTATATGTCTTTGTTTGGTAGCTAATGTGAATCAATCACGTTTTTGTATTATAAGTTTGTTTATAAGTTATGTTAAGGCTAAGTGGAAGGCTTCATTTCTTACAAAAGATTACTATGTATATAAAGGTGTTAATTATTAACAATAGCATTAATTATCACAACAATTTGAAAAGTTTTAATATTAATTTTTCAGCTTGTTTAATATTAATTGATTATTATTCTTTTTCAATTCTAATTTTTCAATTTTTTTTTGCGTCAATTTTTACATTTGGAAATACTGCACCTATACTTTACTTGAAGTTTTCAACTATCTTATTAATTATCATTTTCATTCCTAAACGGTTATTTTCACTACACATCTGTGTTTTAATTAAGTTTATTAGTACGAATGTCACCATGGAGGACCAAATTCACTCCACGTGTACGTATACAATGAGTGATGATGAGGTGAAAATGAGTACAAATCAGGTGAATGCTATGACATATCCGCTAATTTTGATTAGAAGAAAGTATTTCACAGTGAACTAATAGCATCTATGATAATGTTTAGGTAATTTGTATTAAATATAAAGCCATCATCAAAGGCAATTTTTTCAAGATTTTCAATATCTGAAATAAATGGAGTTATATTGGAATTATGTTACCACAATAGTTACAAAATTTATTGGTTGCCAGAAAGCATTGCAACAGATTAGAGGCAAATAATTCAAAATCTTGTAATTAGCAATACTAGTAAAGAAGAAGATAATTTTACTGTTTTTACAAACAGAGACAGTGATCAATCACAAACGTCAAAAATTGAGTTAGTATTAGAGCTTCCTAAACTATAAAACTAAAATGTTTTTACCATCCTTGAACATTATAAAAATATAGAAAATGTGTTCATACACTATGTGTTATGCTCATCAGGACTTGTAGAAAGATTGTTTTCTTGAGCAATTTTTATTCATTCTACAACAAGAGACTGTCTGAGAGTACATTTAACTTACTGATTAATCGGCTGTGCTGAATTAGTTATATTCTATTCAAATAACCATAATACCAGACTGTAATTTGTATTTCAAATGAAAATGGTTAATATACTGTATTTTGTATTTTATATTTCAAATATACGATTTTAAAATATTTTATATTTTGTATTTTAAATATATACGAGACATAGTATTTTGTAATTTGCATTTTAATTTCAATACAGTATTTTGATCAGCTTTGGAAGAATCACATATTTGCTCGCTAGAAGAAAACAATTTGGACTAAACCAAATGTATTAGTTTGTCGGACGCAAATCCATTGGTTGTTATCCAAAGATAACCAGGTATTGCTGTCTAAAGTAATATTTATGCGTATTTGGTTACTTAGAATTTAACTATATTCTAATTGGTAGCAAATATAATAAATCCATTCAATGGTTCCAAAATAAAGTGTTCCGTATCATAATCGATGTTCCGTACTACGTCTCTAACGAAGTGATATAACGCGATATCACTTTATAATCCATAACGTGTGTCAAAATGTTAGTGTTAAATATTTGGATTTGAGAATGTACACCCAATGTTCTTAGCAATCAACTGAATGTGTGCGATGGCAGCGAAGCGCGTGGACTAGCATGTTTTCTATCTATCTATATTTTTATATATTGATATACTGAGATTGGTTTTAATGAATAGCTTTACAAATAGTTCAAGACTCTATATAAACGAACTAATAAATTAATATATATACAATAACAAACAAAACAACGAGGTTTCTCTCTTGACTGACACTTATATATATCTGACAACTACATAATTCTAAAGTCCCTAGAAACTAGTAACATTTCATTATTGTACTTAATACAGATTCCTTTTTTTAACTAAATAAGAAATATTTACTTCAACAGTATAATATATTTTAAAGCGGAAACAATTTCCTGTGATTTTGTTTGGTTCAATATATGATGATTATTTTTTCAGCACATAACTCCCATAATTTTTCAGTAGTAATGTTCATGATGGTTTTATGTGGCTTGGATGTCTTTTGTTATAAACTGCGCTTAAAGTAGTACTTTTCAAACCTTAGAACCAGCATTTTCTTGATATACTCGATTATGATACAAAACCTAATATTAAATTTGCAGTTTAGATTGTGATTTACTTTTATAATAACCTACAGTTTTTAAATAACTTAATATAAAGTGAATATATTTGACAATTACGCACTATATTTTAACATTTATGACCATACATTAAATACACGTTAAAAATCAAAAGAAACTTAAAACTATAAAACGACTCTAAAAATGAAATTGCCACAATTAGCAATACAAAAAAATGTGTAAAATCATCCAGTCCAATTAAAAACCCATAATTCCTCTTGATATTCGTTTAATGTTCTGCCTACCTTCTACTTGTTTAATTTAAAGAAACAAAAAATGATTTCTACTTTTTTGCACGTAAGTTTGTTGACCCAGCATTGCAGAATAAATAAAAGAACCAACTCGAAGCCAACTTTCTTTCAAAGGGAACAAACACGAGCCGACTGCTGAATTTAAAACCCAAGTCATGCCCAAGTGCGCAAAAAAAAATCTCTCGATGATGTACTGAACTGGACGCTTTCACATTTCACATCCCCAAGATCATTTTTAGTGGACTTTTACTTTTGTCCGAGATCATTTATTTAATTTTTTTTATTATTATTTTCGAACATCACGAGAGCTGACAAAAGACTATCGATTGCATCAATATCAACTCAACGGCCACTACAATATATGTATATAAATGTATAAATAAATAAGCATCTCGCAAAACTGGTTATGTTTCGCGGCTATATATGGTTTACCTTAGAAAACAAAACACAACAATGGAGAAAAAATCTGTATCTTCTTAGAACCAGCAATTATTTATTTGTTTTTGCTTTTATCGTTTTTCGAACCTGTACGGCTGTGTCGGCCTTTGTTCTTAATTGGTTGAAGTAAATTGAAGGAAGACCAGCTGTTGTTCTGCGGGAGATTATATTTTTTCTGAGGACACTATTTTAATTTAATAAATTGATAAGATCGATTATCAATTGAGTTAGGGTTTCTACCAATTCTCCTT
This sequence comes from Rhynchophorus ferrugineus, assembly GCF_030347505.1. Classification (NCBI taxonomy): domain Eukaryota; kingdom Metazoa; phylum Arthropoda; class Insecta; order Coleoptera; family Curculionidae; genus Rhynchophorus; species Rhynchophorus ferrugineus. The sequence goes on from NW_027472580.1 coordinate 54,692,431, forward strand.
AATCATACTAAGAACATCAATAAAATAAAGGGTAATTTTTATGTTTAATCTCGTTTGAACCAATTAATAACATATCTTCTATCATATTAATAAGGGCAAATGAATATATCCGGTGCAACGCAAGAAGATGGCGGTCATGTAAAATTATATAATTGAAAACATTATATCGTAACATTGAACGCCTGTCAATAACATAACTTGTAAGGATTATTGATTTTGTTCTTTAATTTGAAAACCTAGTAGATGGTAATATTGACTTAAGTGAAACAAATTGTCGGGAGTTCTTTCAAAAGCTTTAGGATGGCGAATTAAACGTTAAAAACAACAAACACAGTAGAAGGCTGAGAATGTATGAAGGCATGAAATTAAAAGTTCAGATTGAATTAAGTCGTCATGAGCGATCGTTTTAAACTGAAATTGATCAATAAATCATTTAGTTTTGCAATGTGAGAACGTTGGGATATATTTTGGAAAAACCTTCAAAATCTGCATGAAAAGCTACATAATTTATATTAACTTTTTCCGGTCGATGACTCATAGTGTAACCGAGCAATATTTTATATTTTACCAAGATTGGGCTGATTCTTGGATCGTCCTAGAGGACGAAGATTTTTTCAACAGAAATTAGAATCCGAACGCTACGTGAAAGATTGGGAAAAGTCATGGCTAACCCTTAGCAATTTAAATAAAACATATTCTACATATTGTACTCAAACCATATATCTTCAAAGTTACAGAAAGTAATTTCTCTTTCTTTCCTCTCTTTTTTATGACTCCAAAGTAAGCTATGTATTATATATATATATATATATATATATATATATATATCATTGTTTTATGTCAATTATTCTAAATAAGAAAGTTTACAAATTGTAACATTTTTCCCTAAATATAAATTTTTATTGAGTATTTTTTACTATCCGAATATTATAATTTTCACTTCGATTTTCTCTTAGAAATCAGATTTCTTAGTCTACAGGATTTTCTAAAAATACCAACATTAATACTTCAATGGGAATCGAACTCAAGATCTCTTAGTATATATTAACTATAAAATATCTTTCCATCTGTTGAATTAATTGGATTCAGTGTTTTTAAAAAAATTTTGCAAAAATAATATAATATGTTACCACGTCCTTACCAGAATTATGCGTAAACCATAAAATAGTTAGCATTTTTTAGAAATTAAAAAGTGGGAATGTTTTATTTATAAGGGACTAATGGCTTTAAAGGTAAATTAAAGCATAGTAAAACAACTAATATTTGATAATTTGATAATCAGTATAATCTGCTTTAATTTGAATATAATATTAAAAATAATTTAAGGTGAAAATAAATTGAAACTTCTGTTTCAAATTTTCTAAGAATCTCAATATTAGTATAAACTGAACGAGTAATGCAGCGTTCAGTAGTAAGGGATGATCTTCCCACTGATACGATAGTCTCAAATTGTACTCAGAGGATGTCTGTATTTGGAAGAAGGAAGGAAGGTAAAAGTATATATATATATATATATATATATATATATATATATATATATATATATATATATTATATAAATATATTTGGCAAAATTGTCTATAGGGCTTTCTCCCTTTTCCATATTTCTTTAGTGTTATCAATTTAAAGATGTATACTGTTTCTATCTTTTTGTTCTCTAACATTAAAAACACTTGTTCAATTATTTTTGCAATGGTATTGTGAAAATTGTGTAATGGATAATTAAAACGGTTAATTTGTATGATATATGCCAGAATGGAGAAAATATACAAAAAAGTAGTACTTTAAAAAACAGCAACAAAATCTTAAAATATGTGATATATATCAAAATTACTGCTGTGCTCTTATTATGGTAAAATCGATAGGTAAAGAAGCAGCTTATGGATCTATTAACAATATAATAAGACAATCATGAATCATAAACAAACAATCGACTTATAGAAATGAGCCAATCAAATGCCTTTGTGGACCAATTCAAACGAACCAATGAAAAAGTGGTGTCAGAGCCAGCATTAGTTGGACTACGCAAAACATTTCCTCGATATTTAAGTAATATACTCATTGGGTCTAGTCTAGATAAAACCCAGTTGGTAAAAAAGCGACTGAAGTACAACAAATGAAAATAAGCAATCGTTAGGTGAAATATTATTTGTTTAAATATGTTTAATGATATGATGAAGGAGTATAAGCCATATTGAAAGATTATATTATCACGTTGCTATGATTACTGCTAAAGGGGTTGAATATTTTGAGATGCTACTTGAGGTACTAAGTTATCAATTAGTTACGGTATAACTGTTGCATTCCATCCTTCGTTTTTTGTATTATTAACTTTTTTATTAATTTATTATTAACTTTATTATTATTATTTAGTTTTAAATGTATACACTTTATATTGCAATAATGGTTGGAGAAAAAATTAATTATATTTTTTCATTTTTCAAAACCACTTTAGTGATATAAATTTCAAACATTATGTAGTGATGTATGTGCCATTTTAATTGATGACTTTTGTTACTTTTCAGGTAATTCCACTGCAGAGTTTCTAAGACTTTTGGATAAGAAATATGAATTAAGTAAGTAAGTGAAATTCACAGGCCCGTTTTGAAGTCAGCTTTAGACCATTAAGAGAGTTTTGTAGAGATTCAATTTTGTCTTTCATCAGACTTCCAAACAAATCTTTCTTAATGTTATCATTAAAAATATCTATCAAGTGCATCGGAAAATCATTACCGGTTTTACCAATAGATGTCGCTGGGCTTACGTGTGCAATGTTATAATTTGACACATATGCCATTTTATTCTACTTCAGTTCTATTAAAATTCAAAGCTATCCATATATATATATATATATATATATATATATATGACATCTATTGGTAAAACCGGTAATGATTTTCCGATGCACTTGATAAATATTTTTAATGATAACATTATGAAAGATTTGTTTGTAAGTCTGATCAAAGACAAAATTGGAGACACGATTGGAGCTCTTTTTTGCACCTAATAGTGACGGGTGATGAAAAGTGAATTTATTTTGAAAACCCCAAGGGCAAAGAATATGGTTGCTGTGAAATATAATGAAGGAATATAATGCTCTGTGTTTTGTGAGACCAGAGTGGCGTATTGTATTACGAACTGAAACCTGGTAAAACAAGTAATAGTCATTGCTACAAACAGCAAATGATCAATTTGAACCATGCATTGATCGAAAAATTTCTAGAATGGACCCGAATACACCGTAAGTGATTTTACATCACGATAACACGCTCTCTGACAAGGCAAAACCGGTGAAGGAGGTGTTCAAAATATTTGGATGGACTCTCCAGACACAGTGAGACACGGGCTTGCAGAGCAGCACTTCGCTTATTACGAAGAAGTAAGATAATGGCTCGATGATTGGTTTTGCTTAAAGAACAAACACTTTTTGTATGGCCAATACTTTGAATAAATACATATCTCCATTTTATTGAAAATGATGTAGTTACAGATGTAGAAAAATCCGGAACTCTGGTACACCTGGTCTGATCTAGCGTTGCCGTGATCGAAAACGCTACCTTTCATATTAATTATTTGTTTCAAGGATTTACGTGGTGACACTAGAGAGTTGAATGAATGGTTTGGTCAGGTTCAAGCAGCTCATGATGAGCACGAAATATATACCGATTAATAGGTAAAAACTCCATTCATTGATTTTTCCACTATTAATTCAAGTAGGACTCAAGTATCGAGCTTATTTTGCAATGCAGTCTTATGTAAATGGTGTAATGTAAATACTGTCTCTAATGTAAGAACTAACACTTGGTGTGCACTTAATAATTTATCACTCCAAACACCATACAATTTTCTATTGGCCTACGCCCACCTATTATGAAAATAACTTTCTAAACTATTTAGAATGTTATCTCTTAAACAATGTAACATGGCTTTACTGAATATTACTAGAGATATGCGATTTTAAAGCCATCTATCACAAAATGATTTTTTCTCAAGTCCATTCGTGAATTTGAATTCCGGTTTAAACATTGATCAGACTTGTTGTCTACCTGGTATTTATTTTAACCAATAGTTCTTTGAACCGTTAACATTTCATAGTGTTACAATAGTTTAATCACATCGCACATGATAGTGTCTATTCCTCATTTAAATAATAATTGATCTAAATCAATTTATTGATGATCTAAATGTATGAATATTTACTTTTAAATCGTACGATTTTTTTTATAAAATATATATCAATTTTGATTTGCATATTTAAGATGACCAAGGTCAAAAGAAGCGTTATTCTACTACGTAGCAGCATCTGCGTAGATGGGTGTGAGTATAAAACATTAATTTAAAAACAATTATAAAATTCCACGATATGTTTCTTTTGTTTACACGTTGTTAAAGTTAAAGTTATACGACTAAAGGATGGCCTTATTTTAGTGTAAAAAATTAATTCGTTTAAGTTTTTTCGTCCTGACTAATTTAAACCAGAAAGCAACAGTCATCACGTAGTGGTTACACATCATTCATATTCAGAAATTTATTCTTTGTTTGTATCATTCATATTAATTTTATGGCACCGATGCTGTGCTAATGTAGAAGTGTCAGAAGTTAAAAGAATTAAACTAAACAAAAATAAACTTGTTAATGTGGAGTTATTGTAATTAATTTTATTCTTATATCTGCAATTAGTTTTAGCCAGCATCTAGGAGGAGATAAATTGTTCTTTTCCATTGTGAAATATAATAAAACAGCATTAATTTTTTGTAACTATCCATATAAAGCTTGGAAATATGCAGCTCTTTGAGAGTTGTAGAACATCCCTTTGTACACTGTTCTGTAATATTAGATTTAAATGGTGTAAAGATAAGTCATGAAGAGGTTTAACGGAACTTCCAGACTTGAATGAAAAAAATGTAATACAACTATACAATACAATACAATATATACAATACAATACTTTTCAGTTCTATAATAAAAATACAAAATGAACACGATTTAAATTAAGCAACAATAAAAATTGCTATTTCAACTAATTTCGACGTTAAATTAGAAGGCAAATTTATTTCTGTTTGTTACATAAAAAGTATATCCTTTTGGTGATAATAGCGATATAAGTGATAGTTTCGTGATTTTCAGCTAGTATCATTACTTGCAATAAACGATTAATGCGAAGAAACTCTACGAGAACAACTAAATACATAGGCATTTCTTTGGCTATGAAGTTAAGCATCACAAGTCCCATTTACTATATATTTTCTAGTCTAAACCTATTATTACATCAAGTTTCCCAATAATATATCTGTTTGAAGGTTATTTTGCGAACCACATCAATCCTTTTCTATGATTTTGTCATATTTAGGACGCCAGAATATCAGGCTATCAAAATGAACCTAAATTATTTTTTATATATTATTACAGTTTACTTTCGTTCAACTTGTTCAATGAAATTCCACTGAAAGACGAAGAGAGAGTAGTACACAAGTAGCTAACCTCTTCATTTTAAGTTCTATTGTAGAGTCTTTTATGGGATAGACTGTAATTTGAATTTCAAAAAGGTAAACTGATGTTATCTTGACATAATGTAGTCTAATTTAAGTAAAGAATTCTGAAAATGTTTAATCTTTTAAAATCCTACAAAATAAACATGATAAATTTTATATAACAAGGAATCAACACTTTTGTCACAAAAACACTTTAAGTTGCTATTTGGAATATTTAATCGCACTGTATCGATACTAATTAAAAAAGCCAAATAACATTAATTATATTTAATATTGGCAGGTAATTTTATATAGCTAGATACTTGCAGGGGACGGACAAAATTATATGAGCACTTGACATATTCCACCATTTGCTTTTTAAACAGCTGCAATTCTTCGCGGAATAGATTTCTAGGATGTTTCAATAGTTTTCAACGGAATGTCGCCCCATCCTTGTATCAAAACATCCACCAATTGCATTAATAATGTTGGAGATGGAAATCTACTTCTCACTATTTGCTCTAAAACTCCTCCATAATGGTTCATTTACATTATGGTCTGGCGATTATGCTGGCCACGGATGACATTTTGGCTATGTGTACGGTCGCATTATTATCTTCGAATATGACACTGCTTGGCAACAATGCTAATCATTAGTAAGAATTTCATCACTGAAGATGTTGAGATATTCATTCGGGGTAATATTGGCAGTGATGTGAATGAAAGGATCGATTGAATACCTCCCCCTTACCTGACTGCAGGAAACCGTAAGATCGCAGGTGTTCTCCATACATAAATCCAGCTGTTTGTAGGAAACTTCTTCCAATCATTGGTCTTCTAATTCATTGTAATCTAGATATTGCAAATATATTTTGTTAATTAATAGTTATGAGTGATATACACAACTGGTTAGATCAATAGAAAATGAATACGTTTTCTGAATTGCGGTTCTTTTGCAGTTTTACTATTTCCATATTAAAATTTCTTCCTATTCATTTCATTCTCATCTCATTTCTTCCATAACAACAGTGTGTATTTAACAAATATATTATTTACTAAATCTAATAATGATGATAACAATCAGCAGTGAAATTTTTATTATTTAGATTTATCATAGATAAGATTAGCCTTGTTTAATAAAAAAAATGTAAGGATTAAAAGAAACTTGTACGTAAAGTTTACTTCCTTATTATAATTACACTCAATTTAATTGTTGAATCTATATATGATGGTATATATAATTTATGCACAATTGATACAATTTAATGGAACTTAATAAAAGATATATTCAAACAATATATTTATTATAAAGACATGAAGTAGTATACTGGTGGAACATTCCTCTTGTGTTCAACACCAAAATTAATGTCCATCACATTGTTCCTCAAATTAATATAATAAATCAGGAGATTGTCTTGTTCATACCTTGTTTTGAGATATTTGAATATTCCTTAAATTGCTGTCATTCCACAGTTTTATACCACTATAGCTATATTGACTTTAGCACTATATAATATTGATTATAAATCTCAATATTTGGTAATATTTTCATATATTTAGTCTTTTATTGATAGTTTTTTTATAGGACCATATTTGAGATTGTTTAATTTTATTCGGCATTGTGTCGCCCAGTCTATTATTTGATCGTCTGAAGCTTCTAAGTTTTTATAAGTGTAAACTGCCGATTTATTAATTTTATATACCATATATAAAAAATATTGTATTGATTGATTGGAATATTTTCATAATATTATTTTCTATTTTTCTATTTTTACAAATATTTTTACAAAATTATTTATAAATATCATTTCATCTTGGTATTGGATTAGCTCGCAGTAATTTACCATTTGCAGCTTCCAAGTAAGCCATCATTGGGAATGTTGTCAAGAAGAATTGTTGAAATTTAGCCGCGTATTGAAGCTTATCATTTTTTTAGATATTCCTATTTGGCCATCACTTTGAAAACTTGGTCTACCCTGACGTCTGGTGGATTGGTCCTATTCCATCAGCCGTGTTCTTTAGACATTGTTCCTTCGAAATTACCAGTTATTCCGATTAATAACTTTTAGCTGAGCCAAAAATGGGTTAATTCTTGGATCGCCATAAAAGACAAAAATCATATGTTATCTGAAAGATGAGGAAGAGCCTAATGATGGACAATATTTTCAATAAAATACATTGTACCAAATTTTCCTGGATAAATATTCAAGGTTGCAAAGGCAAAAATATTGTCGAAAGAAAGCGATATTGCTCAAAACTTATTTGCATACATTATGAAAATAGAAGTGCTCCTCAGCTCATAGTTCAGCCTAATAGCCTTATCCTTTTTGAAATTATTGAATATAGTTGTTCTTTAAATGCTTAATATAACAACATTTCCTGTAATCAAAAATGAATTTGATTTTTTTGAGCCATTTCGGTGATATAACGTTCATTGTATCTTACAGATACTGCTGTTTATGAAGTGTCTAAACCAATACTAACATATTTCCCTATTTGTTTTCAAGTTTTCAACAACGTTAAATGACTTTCGGCACTTTCATTTGATTTATGCGCACATAAGTTTTTATTGATTCACAGTTAAGTGTTAATAATTGACTTATGAAGACATATGTTGCTTTCACTTGACAAAAAAATTACATAATAAAAAGTAAAACCAATTGATAGAAATACTTAAAAATTCCAGCTAGGTATACATTTTTGAAGATTTCTTCAACTTAAAATATTGATAGTATAATATTAGTTTGAAATAAAATTGTTAACTCTGTTAATGTTAGACTATGGTTAATTATTAATGTATTATTCAGTAAATGGTAATTGCGAGTGTAATATTCCGATCATACAATAAATATACAGACAAATTAAGCTGGTAACTAGTTCCATCTTTTTCTTCTTGTATCTAACGTCGACTAATGAATTCGACATATCCCCGAGAAACACGAAGAAGAAAAACAGTCCCATCGACGAGATGGTTTAAACATTTCTTCACCTCTGCGAAAATCTGCCCTGGTGCCTTTTTTTAATTCAGCCAAAGTCTGGCTTGCAATCGACCAAAAAGACCAAAAATCTTAAACAACAAAGCTTCAAGATATTGACCTTGCTCCTGCTAGGGTTAACGATTTTTCCTGGAAAGCGATCAATTCGTCGCGTCTTCCTTGTTAATCGGTACTGATTAGAAAGAGACGGCGCTATAATCCGGGTGGGCGAGGTGTCGAACTGAATTTTGAATTTCTTTATAGTGGAGCGGGTTTTAAACGATGTGCAATTATTTTGGATGTTATTTTTTACATTGTTTAAAATGTTCTAGTCACGTATTTAATGCAACTAAAATGATAAAGGTTACATAATGTTAATAAGCGATTTGGAAAGAGTTTTAATATATGTGTGTTTTCCTTTTTTAAGATTTGATATAACTGGATCGTTAGACATATTAATATTGCAGTTAATATTAATTTTATGATGTAATTTTTATTATTAATTTAACAGTTAATTATAATAAATGGTTTGATTAATTTATAGTGCGCCATAAATTGTTATAATAAGAATTAAAAACACATAAGCATAAGCAATGTTATATATTTTCTGTAAAGCTTTTTTTATTTTCCTTTTTTTGTATATTATCGGTAATTGGACAGCTGAATATTATTCTGATGTAAACGAGACTTTTATTATTGAACACAAAGCATGTCACCAGACCGATTTGTTCGAATATCCAGTATTAATCGCGCTATACAACACCTTCTTCCTGTAGAAATGACCAAAGGGATGTACCATGAGTGGTTGTTGTCCCATCTCGAAAGATTTTAGTGACGACTGAAAACCTGAAATCCACCTTTGGTGACTGTATACTCTGAATCTCAACCTTCTGATTACTTTCCGGTAGACTATGATAGTTTACAGCAATTTGGGGTCAAGGGGTCTTTGAGCACCTTCAATCTACCTTTGGTGACCTTACAGCTTCAGCTGTCATAATTTTTCCAGAAATCCACTTAGCTACATTAATAAATCCTTTTCTTGGTAATCTGTTTTTTTTTACAAATAAGTTTTAATTGTTATAAGTTTTACATTAACCATAAACTAATTAAGCGCTCTGTTATAAATCCAACTTTGCTTATTTGTTATTTGAAGTTAAGGGTTTCTTGGAAGGTCAAAAAAGAACCAAGTCTTGGTCAAAACGATAATAGGATTTTCTTAGAGATGTTCGACTAATATAGACTAATAATTATAATAGACTTTCTCTAGAGATAATAATTTTTTGTAATCGTAATTACCCTTACACTGTTTAGCATATTGGCTAGTTTAGTTTTTTCTTTTGGTCATTTCTTAGTCAGTAAGTTTAACACCGAAAACCGTTGTTGCATTCACATTAAGCAAAGGATTCATACACTAGAAAACCCAATGCGTTAACTTGGCTACTATCGATGTCAACATAAACATCTTCTAATCGATCCAACAGAAAATAAAATTGTTGGGTTTTAATTTTTTATGTCTATTTTAATTAATTTAGCAGGAAAAGTTGTATCAGTATCTTGTAACAATATGTTTTAGTTTCAGAAACTACAATTCAGAAACTACAATAAATACGGTCATTTTAAATCAAGTTCCTTGATTTAAAATGACCGTATTTATTGGAGACCACTTTTGTTTAAATTAACTTCGATTTGAATTTACTTTGTTCTTCAATTAAATTTGTTCATAATATTTAGCTTTTGTTGGATTGATAAATTTAAATCGCTCTTACAAATTACCAAATCTTCAACAGTTTAATAAAAAGGCATATTGTTTTATGCAGTTACTATACATAAAATAAGTATTTTATCTTTAAAAGTTCTTTACTGTTTGAACATTTTCTGTAGTGCCCACAAACCTGTGTTCTTTCCCCCACTCCTTAGAATCAAAACCGCTCGACTATCGGCTGTCGTCTAAATTCTGACTATCTTATTCGCATTTTAGCCGTGTATAGGCATAGCGGGGCTATCGCGCTGGTCGCTCTCACTCAGTCGCACAGAGCTCGTTCACGATGTCGCTTTTGGCGCGTACCAACGTTCAGCAATCGCAAAAGCCGCAGTATAAGGACTACGTTACGTTTTTGGAAAGTTACCGAAACGGCAAGAAGGATGATCAGAACAGCGTCGTATCCACCGATAGCGGCCTTAACTCGTCGTTATCGCATTCATCGAGCAATTCGTCGATTAGTGACTGTGTCCAAAGGAACGGTTTCAAAGAACCGGCCAAACCGACCGTTAAGACCGAGATGTATATTGAGATCAAATCCCCTGCTGCGAGTCCGAAGTACACGAAAGTATTTGAAGTGCAAAACGTAAATTGTCCTTCGGAGGCGTCGGTTTCAGTTAGCAACACTGCGAAAATATTCGAAAACAATGGCGATTCCCTGAAGGCGAAGCATAGCTTTTCTAAGAAGACGACTATCGGGGAAATATCGAAGAAATTTGAAGATAACGGATCCAGCGGCATCAATGTGGCGAAATTACCCCCGAAAAGATCGACTAGCATCGGTGGACAGGTATCGAAAGTTTTTGAATTAAACAAACAAACAGACAATGTTACTGGGACCTTACAGAAACCGAGAAATTTCAACGCTGTTCCCAAACCTTTTAAAAGTTCCACACTGCCCAGAAACAGTTCCATCAATCCTAATCATCATTTCCCCGCAATTTCACGTCCCTCACTGCCATCACCAAAACCTCAAGTAATTTCCACCCCGTACTTTTCCTCATCATCTTCATCCCCCGAGCCACCCAGATGTTCATCAGAAAGTACGGATTCTGCCCTATCTTCTTTATCGATTTCACCGTCACCTCCTCAATCAATCAGCCCACCTCCAACAGCTACCATGCTGCCACCTCCGCCTCCTCCATTACCACCGCCAAATTTCGCCCCTAAATCAGTTTCAAATTGTCACGCCAAACCGATGTCTGTACAAAAAGTTCTTGACACAAGACTTCCAACTCAAAAGAAACCAGTGCAGAGTAATGGCCCTGATGGATTGGTCACGCCAAATGGAACGTTAGACAGAAATGATCCAAGAGTAAAAAAGGCTGTGTATGGAGCTTTGAGGAACATGTATGGAGCTTTCCACGATCAAGCCAATGATTATTTGGCAACGTTGCCGAAGAATAGAGTCCGGAAGAACAACGGTCTCGACAGCATCATCAATAGTATAGCGTAAGTACATATTTTTAGACATGACTTTTATTTATTATTACCTTGGTGGATCGGAAGATATTGGTTTAGAACAAAAATACAATAAAACTGATAAGATACTTTTATCTCTATACTTATTGCTATATACAAAATTTATTTCATGTATATTTTGATAGTAATAACAATTTTTAATGTCTATAATGATTTTATATATAAATATTAAAAATGCAGATTTTACACCTTACATTTCAAACAAAATAACATTGTTTACTGCATGATTAATTTTGATGAATAATAATGCTAATTAGTTGTTCAACCATATTATTTACAAATAAATGAATAATACAACTATAAGAGCAGCATTGATATCTATATTTTTGTAATAGATCCTGTGTTTTCCCAATTTTCCAATAAATTAATGAAAATAGTAATTGAATGCTTTCAAATTATTTATCAATACTACGCTATAATGTTTTGCTTTCTTTTGTATGCTACCATAAATATTATCAAAAATTCTATATCTTATTTACTAAGGGAAAACATACATATAAACATATGATATAAAAAATATCATTCGACATTTTGTAAACAATTTATCCAGCAGTAATTTAAACAAATATTTAACTCGCTATATTTGAAATTATAATCTCTTTTTTTTTCGTATTAAAAATATATTGAATTAGTTTAAATTGGGCTCATCGTATATATTGTTTTTAACAGTGTTTAAAATGTTTATCAAACGGATTAGAAAGTACATTTAGTAAAAATAACAATAAATTATCTAGCCACTGGCTCAATTGCACGAACTAAAGGTTATTGCATTTTATGTGTACGTGAAAACAGTTTTTATATTTTGTTTCAAGATATAAATTATTAGTGTAGTATACTTTAATCAGGCAAGTTCAGATTTCACTTTTGCTTGGTTCTGTACATGATGACACAGTAATAAGTGTATCTGAAAACAGCTGGTAATGAGTTTTGTTTTATCTTTGCCTATCTTGTTGGTTATTAGTCAGTTAGCCAACAAAAAAAAACATGTAGCCGAGTGTATACATAACCTAATGAATCACCAAACTAAAAAAGAGGCGTTTTAATTTTTTCTTAAATCAAGGACTTTATCCACTATATTATGTTGTAAAGAAGTATTATTCCTGGAACATAAATAAATGTATTATTATATGGAAATTATATAACAGTAGAAAAACAATCATTATATGATGAAAAAAATGTAATATAAATTGTTTTGGAATTGCCTGGTTAACAACAATAAAAGAATGAAAGAATATTTCATTACAATATATAAAATTAAAAAGCTAATATTTTTGTTGCATGATTGTGTGATTTTTATCTTAGATTTTTGTATTATATTAAAATTGAATACATTTCAATTTTAAAATGTTTTTAAACGTTTTACCAACTTTTAATTCAAATGGCTATTATTTCTGTTTTAGAATTATACAATAACATATGTTTATATGTAAACTTGTATAAATAATTTACGAAAAGGATCTTATTTTTAAAAATGTATTCTACATTTACTTTTTGGATACAAAAATGCACCGTTTAGATGTCAAAAAGTATGTCGGTTTAATCAATAGTATTAAATCAATATTATACGATCAATAACATTCAAAAATATATCAGTTTTTTATAAGTCATCTTACGATCTTACAAATCAGGTCATGTACATTGCTGATTATTTTAGAGGTTCTTTAAGTATATATTTTAGGATAAAAACTTTAAAAAATCTAATTTATCATAATTCTGTTACATATAAGGCAATCCTCTTACTACTGTTAAATATTAATAGTATTGATATTGACTTGATACGCACAATTATCAGAAAAACTATCTTTATAGATAGTAAATGTTAAGCTTATAAAATAAATTGTTTAGGAAGTTTTTTGTTTTAATATAATACAGGAATTTATTCAACACATTTGAGATAAAAGGAAAATCATTATAAAACTAATTTTTTTAAATTTCAGAATAAAATGTTACTTTTATGGATAGGAATATTTTTACAAATATTTATCTGACAAAAATGTGCTATTAAAATTAAATTATATTTGTTATACATTATAAAACATTTAAAATTAATTTTAAAAGTAAACTGTTTCGGAGTTTTTTGACAGCAGTCAAAACTAGGATTTAAGTCAATTTAAGATATTAATGAAACTCACATGGGTAGTATTTTTAGTAGGCATTCTCGATTAATATCCACGTTCTTGTAAAATACATTTTTCGCCACGGCAATGTTTTTTGTGTGCGAATATTTTTATCTTCCTACATTAATGCCAACAGTGTTATTTATTTGATACGGGGTAACGACATCTGTATACAAAAATAAAACTCTTAGTTCTATGCCAACAATGTTGTTTGCATATTCAACTTGATTAATTTGATAATACGATATCTCCTTTTATGGACTACGGTCTTTAATATAGCTGAGGTTTCACGATTGGAAAATGTGAACATGATTTTAAAGAAGACTATCTTACAGCACTATCTTTACAACAAGTAAATATTCTTGGATTGTATCTGTGTTACGACGAAAACCTTATAATTTTTGTGATATTGGCATTACGTGCTATTCTACTAACCACCCAGTACTCTTGACCTCAAGAACCCCGCTTCCTTTCTTGAAGGCTGTTGGTGTATTTTTAACCATTTAACCTTCAGTAGTGTATCTTAGAGATCGATTTAAATTTAACTTTTTGCAATTTTTCTTATAGTTCTTGCGTGGTATGGTTTAAAGTTCTTCATTTGACGAAATATTATATTTGTTTCATTTTGTGGCTCCAGATCAAATTAAAGTTTATAAAGAATAAATAGTCTGTCGCTTTTAATTTTTTTTATTTATTGTGTTTTTGAAATTTTTGTTTTTGATGTTATGAGTAGTTATTTAAACTTTATTTTATAATATAAGTTAAAAATAGGTTTAAAAAAGGTAGGAATAAATGTTTTTTGTTTTTTTAGATTGATGTCTTTCTTCTAATTGAGTTTTTAAGGAATTCTACAGGAAGGTTTTTCTACTTCCACAATAGTCGGTGGTTTGAATTTCACGGCCTATAACCTGGCTAGGTAAGACCGGATGTTTTCTGAGACGGTCCCTAAGTTGGTTATTTGTCTGTTGGTAGACTTAGTGTCGAATGCCATAGTTCAGGTCCCTCGTTGGATTTTGATTTGTAATTTTCATAGTTACTATAATTAAATTGTTTATTGTGTTTAAATATTTAATGAATTTGAAAACAAGAAAAAATTATTGCTTTATTACTCTAACTTTATTGGAATGGTGATTTTGAAATCACGATAATGAATATTTCCTTTAAGCTAATTGCTCTTATTTGGTGCGTATTGCCTAAATATTTTATCAGTTTTTACTTCATAGTAATTTAGAATTTTGATAAAATATCGCTATTAGTTTAAATTCTATTAGAACTGCTATCAAATTTGAAAAAATATTTTTTGGCTCGTAGCTATTCTCTAGTTCATCGAACTTTCAATATTTATGTTTACTATCATACTTTTCCTTGATATTTTGTATGTCATATATGTCTTTTTTAGTATATTTATTTAAGTTTCAAGCCATATATATTTGAATAGTATTTCTATAATTTTTTTCATTTGGGCGAAGAAAAAGGTTTTTAAGAAGTTATTATTATATTTAACCTTCTTAAAAATTTAGAAGGAGTGTTTTTATATATTAGAACTTATATTAGGTCAATAGATCATTATACACATTCCTACACTATGACTCAGTGTTTTCGTAATAGTAAACCCAAAAAGAGAGATTAATATGTGTGTTACACAACACCAGAAAAGATATGGGAAGCCGTATATATCTTAATATTGTAATTTCATATCGAAATTGGGGTTACGTTAAACGTTATGATATGGTGCTATGGCGAAACGGGAGTATCTTTTATGGTATATGATATGCGAGTACAGGTGAAATTCACAACCGCACAAAAATTATAGTTTTTGCACAAGAAGCAGTTATTTTAAAGTCATTTTCTTGGTTAACACAGATTTATACCAAGGGAATAGTGTAGGAACTGATAAACATATTATATGTTATATAAGTGCGTTAATATATAAAAACTGGAAAATATATGCACGTTTTTTTCTATTAAATGTGCGATCTGAACAATTTGGAGGGCTATTTTAAAATGCTTAGGCTTAGTGCATTTCATGGGTGGTCAATGTAAACTAAATAACAATTGTCTTGCAAGGGACTGTATATTTCTATAGTAATGCACAGCAAATCTTCCGATTATCACCCTTTATTCTGCAGATATTGCATTAACTCATCTGTGTAGTTCTACTACATTACTAATATTTTGCATGTTTCTTTTATAGATCGCAAGGTGGATTGGATAAATTAAATGGTAGAGTAAATCCGAAAGCTGAAGCGGAATAAACAGTTTTAGGAATACAGTAGATCTGTTATTGCTCTTCTGTCGCAAAATAAACTGAAAGTTTTATATATATTTATATATATATCCTGCATTCGGGAAGGATATGTATCGTATTGTGATGCATCTTGTTTGTAATCGAGATAGACGACATTTAGATTAAGAGTTAATGCTGAAATAAGAAATTCTTCTGTATTTGCTTATTATATGCTTTGTTAATAGCTATTAATTTTTATATTATTTTGTCGTAGTATTTAAGTTTTTGTTAGCCATGTACACGTTAATGTAATTTTGGGCTTTCCTTTATAGTAAGACTGTATATTTTCTTCTGTGCTATTATTTTTGACTAATAACGTTTAAAATAAAGCAATTGAAAACTAAGACATCGTTTCATTTTACATCCGTAGCTGCGAATCCGTTTTTCTAATGTTTCATATGTCGAAAAAATGCGATTTTAATAATAGAGGAATGTTGGGTGTAATGCACTGCTGT
The DNA here is from genome assembly GCF_030347505.1 of Rhynchophorus ferrugineus. Classification (NCBI taxonomy): domain Eukaryota; kingdom Metazoa; phylum Arthropoda; class Insecta; order Coleoptera; family Curculionidae; genus Rhynchophorus; species Rhynchophorus ferrugineus. Next base: position 54,708,977 of record NW_027472580.1, read on the forward strand.
ATCGCGCATGGTACCAAAAGAATGTTGATATGTTGCAATTTTATTTATGGTACACGGCCATAGTTTGTACCGGTTTGGTGGTATGCAATGTACCATTATATATTGGACAAAGAAATGGAGTTTATAGAGCAACGAATGAGGTTCTTTTGTTACCGTAGTGTGGGTACACGTATAATGCGGATGGTGTTCGGACGCTATATTGCCAGGAACATATTTGTTGGTCATTTTTGTCGTAAATAAACCAGCTTATAATAATTTCCTGTAATTATTAACGAGTCCTGTAAAACTAGCTATTAATGATATAACTAACAATAATAAAAACAATACATTTAAAAGACATTAATGCTGAAATACGATAAGATAAAGTGGTAATTTGTTTTAATGGTGTAATGTATAATGTAGAATAGTATGATATTAAGTTGAATAATATTTATATTATTTTTCATAACATCGTGACTCCTATTTCCATAAATATATCTGAAATATGCCGCATTTATTTTTATTTTCATAAAATATATACATATAATACACACATGTTTTGAATTACTCTGAAAAATTTGGCACATATTTTTGTGTTTAATAGAAATACTATTAATACATGATAAAACATTTTTAGCTAAGTTATTTAATATGTTTTATTTTATAGTGGAACTAGCTAGCTAGTGGAACATGATTCCCCATTATGTGTTGTTTAATGTATTGGTTCGAAGTTTGCACTTCGTATGTGATGGATGTAGTTTTTATGAGTTACTCAAATCAAATGAAAGCGTTATTGATTGATTCCAATTGTTGCATTGAAGGTTAATATGCGCGCAATAGTTCTATTATAAGTGTTAATAATGAATTATTTTTCCCCGGAGCTGTGATTGAACACATATTGGTTTTAAAAGATGTTATAGCTTTAAATTATGACTCGTATTTATAGATGTCATATATTCTGATTGAGCATTGTTGTAATTATTATGAAAATACTCGAAAATCGATTTTTAGATTACGTATGTATAATTTTAGATTCTTTTTCCGATTATAAATTAAATTTCTGTGAAGATTTATGAAAATTAAAACAGCAATACTTCCAATGTTTTATTATTTATATTGTTTTAATAAATTATTAATAATTAATAAAACATTTTCATTTTCATTATAATAACGAGCTTTTGAGATATTAAGTTTAAAATGTTCTTTCATCATATATGTTAACTTCAAACTTCTGGAAAAAGAAAAGAAAAAACATATTTCCCTAAACGACTTTATTTTCAGTATAATTTGTTCCAACCATTTTTCAATTATTGTGTTCTATTACTGCCACAGTGAATTTGAGGATTACTGGTGAAATACCCCCCCTGTGGCAGTTACTACTTCATCTGTTCAAAATTATTTTTAAGAAACACTTTTTTTGGAGGTATGAGTAGAGACCGAAGTAGACTACAGGTAAGCGAACAAGATATATTTTATATGATTGGCTAGATGAGCGCAGGGTAGCTTAAATAAAATGTATACAAAGTAGCATTTCAATTTAGTCTGTTTATATATACGTTTTTATTGTTTACATTTTGTTGAGAAGTACTAGGTGTACTGGAAAGTCATTGCTGTTTTTTTTTTTTGAAAATTGAAAAATGTATTTATTCAACGTATTGACCATTTGATTATATACATCTTGCCCATTTTTCAAGCAATTTAAGGATACCGTCCCAAAAAAACTGTCATCTCAGCAAAACCTTTCGTCGAGCCATTTTCTAACTTCTTCGAGTGTTCTTCGAAGTGCTGCTCTGCAAACTCGTGTCCAATTAATGGATGCGGAAAATATGATAGTCGGGTGGGGCAAGGTCTGAAGATTACGGCGGGTACGAAAATATGTTCCAAGTGTTTTTAACTTATGAAACTTTTGCTTTATGAAACGGCGCGTTATCGTACTCTAAAATCACTTTCACTCTTTCATCGTTTATACACCAGGCCACTCTAGCCCCATCAAACACAGGACATTGTCTTGGGATTTGTGATAATTTTTTGTGTTTAGTGTTTTTAAAATAAACCCACTTTTCATCATCCGTTACTATTCGAGTAGATTTTCCATTTGCCTGTCATTCAAGTGATGTAACACCTATCTTCTCATCTTTTGGATTTTCCCCATTGCTCGTAATCGGTCGCTGATCGTTTCATGGGCCACATTTAACACAGCACGTTTGATTTTTCAGGAGCACACCTCATGTTTTTAAGCTTAGAGCATGCTCATTGTAAGTTTCTACACGCAAACAATGATAGCGGCTTTTTTCTTTCGATTAAATAAGAAAAGTAATACGTGCCGCAAATGCACGATCTGAGGTACGAAACTTGACATTTTTAAAGAAATCTACTATGGTATTACTTTCGCAAAATTTGACATGGATAGCTTTGAGGTAGAATAAAATGACATTTATGTCAAATCATAACATTGCATACTTAAGCCTAGCGACATCTGCTTGAAAAATGGCTAATGACTTTCCGGTACATCTGGTAAATAGATTGTAACGGATTTTGCTTCTTTTTAAAAAACAATTCATCATAATAGAATAGCAATTATCAATATTTAGAATAACTTATGGATTTGAAAAACTTGAATCAAAATAAAATCACAAAGTTCTATGAATAGATCCTTATACTCAAATTTACTAATATAGCCTTTTTCTTCAGTAAATGACTTAAAATATTATAAATTTTACGAATCACTTATGATTCAGGACGGGACTGAATTAATATACCACTTATGGCCTTGAAACAAAAGGGAAACTTTATTTTGATCCCTGGTAATTTATACCCACTCGATACAAGTCACAGCGCCCTCTACTAACTTTTCTTCCTCCTTTCTATACTGGCTCTTGTATCGAGACAAGTCATATTTAACACTCCCCTTCAATTTAAATGTATTATATAACTTAACCTAATTAAGATTGTAAACAAAGATTACAAAAGTACATTTAAATTGCCAGAACAAAACTATTACATTGTACATACAAATTTGTTCAAACCTAGAACTATTCTATTTCCACATTTCGATAATTTTATCTTTAATTAATAATTTTATCAAATGAATCTACACAATTATGTGATAAACAAAGGTAACAGTCAGTTTTCTACTTAAAAACAATGCTCTCTTTGAACAAAAAAAAACTTTGAACTATATCATAGAAATAGTCGCCAAAACACTGTCCAATTTATTATCGATTATATAGTTTGTTCTTGGGCTGCCAAATATACACATGTATTTCTCTTCAAATGAATTTCTTTCATGCCTCTGGGTTGTTTTTATCAAATGGTACGATCCATTAAAACATCCTAGTTGGTTACCATACCAGTCTTCATAAGTTGCTCCTTCAAGTCCACTTCTGCCTTACATTAGTCCATGGCCTTCTGGTATCACTGAGGTATCATAACTAATTGGTCACCACTATCTCCATTTTCTGCTTCTAATATTGTAATCAGTTTTGTTTTCTCCAGTTTTCTAACTTTATTACCTTCACTTATTACTTTCAACTCAAATCATTAATTAACATTATTGTGCTTTATGTGCTTTCTTCTGTTCTTTATCTCTATACTCCAAATCAATTATTAATGGGTGTTCACTTTTGTTTTTTCTTTTCTCTTAACATTTTTCACAGTCCCCTTTGTTTTATTGTTATTTTCATCTAGACCATATTCATCAGAATCAAATCCTAATATGTTTGTTATTTCCATTACTATCAGATTCATTATTACTCCATTTCCAACTCGAAATCAGAATCTTTTTAATATAAGCCAGAACTGTCTAAGTGCTCTTGAATGCTTTTTTTCATCATCACTCAAATTCTTGATTTCTTCTTCCTGTTGCAAAACTATATGCATTGGTTTACTCACTTCTTATACGTTACTTCTATGCTCGCCTTATATTAGTCTTTCTATATATTTTCTAAACGGTATATCTTTAATTATTTGTTCACTATGATCAATATTGAAGTTGACTTCCATTGGCGCACCGAATTGATCTGTTTAGATGCGATCTTGTTACTAACAAAACTTATATCCTTTAACTTATTAACTGTAAATTATTTCTCCACTTTTGCTGGTGTTAATATTAATTTCAATTGGTGTAACAACCTCCTACGTAGAATTCCTCAAGCTGTCGTTAAATTATGTGTTTTTGATGAATTTGAATCCCTTCCATCGCTGCTTTTTCCATTCCATTAAATTGTTTAACTTCATAAGACTTTCAATTAAATCCACTATTTATTCTTACTGTCCTTTTAATAATAAGCCATCATAGAATATAAAGAGATGCACATTATCTCATTTCGTGTTCCAACCTTTAGGTGAATTTCTCAATCCATACAATGCTCAATTTAATTTATAGTTTCTTGTTTCCAAATTAAATCCTCCGATTTCCTAATATAAATATCTAGATCTATTTTTCCATTTATAATATGATCGAGCGTCAATTTGATTTTTCTTTAACTTTGGATCCAGTTGTGTTGAATTGATATTTATATCAAATTCTAATGCTTTCTAACTAAACGCTTGGTTCTTCATTGGGTTCAATAGCTTTTCATTCTAACTGTAATTCTGTTCGACCCCTTGTTACTAGTTTTCAATACTTCTCGGGTCTTTGCAACTTACACATGGTTGATTTTCTAAACTTTTCTCCATTACTAATTGCTACATTGATTACAATGTTTCTTTATCCTACCGATAATTATGTTGGACCCCATGTTACTCGTTTACTAGTGCTTAATTGATCCTTGAATATTATACACGTGATTGATTTTCTAAAGTCTTATTACTCCATTACTATTTACTACATTTATTATAATGTTTTCTTCCTTCTTACTGATAACCCAAAATCACATTTTTCTAGTTTTCTGGTGTTCCTTCTGATGATCATTGATCTTTGAATGCTCTAGTGCTCCGAAATTAATTTCCGTCCGTTGCATACAGCCATCTTGTTACTTCCACTTTCCTTCGTGTATATATAATTATATATATACTATACCGAACTAAAAACTTTACCTAATCTATATTCCCACTCTCCCATTCCCATTCTACACTCTCCGTCGTCACCCTATTACTTCTCTTTTACACCGAGAATTCTGGGCCCATAACCTTTTACGAATCACTTATGATTCGGGACGGGACGGAATTAACATACCACTTAAGGCCTTGGAATAAAAGAGAAACTTTATTTTGATCCCTGGTAATTTATACCCACTCGATACAAGTCACAGCGCCCTCTACTAACTTTTCTTCCTCCTTTCTATGAGACAAGTCATATATTTAACCATAAATAAAACCTTTTAACTGCATTTCGGTTTTTAACACATTCTACATTTTCTAAAAGTAACTTGTAAGTCTGGCTTCTTCTCTTATAACTGTATATTTTTTCATCTAGCAACATCTATGTACTTTACATATTTCAAACATATAGAATATTATCTGTAACAGTGTCAGTGCTCATTCCTTACATATTTTTATTAAATATTTGTGATTATACATCATATTTTGAATAACCACTTGGAACAATGACACTAATATTAGTATATACAAATTTAACACAGCCTTCCAAATAGTAAATAACGCAATTTGTTAATATTGTTAAACTCAATTTGCCTTCGATATAATTTTTTAATATTTTTCTGGATTTTAAAAAATGTTCACAACCATATATAACAATTTAATAAGTCTGTACAAACATAACCCTATTTTTCACAAATAATAAGTGATGTGAATTATTGAAATGCAAGAACGAATAACGAAGCAATTATATAGCATATTTTGTTTGCTTTTCGTTAGTCTAAAATTTCAAGTTGGTCAAGGTGGACATAAATCTATGGAAGAAGGTGGATATTAAAAAAAATTGTAATTTAATTAATCGCTTTAAGCCATATTTTTTGAGTTTTAAGTGGGATCATTATTTCGGTGAATACGTTTTTGTACGAATTTTTGCGTTCAATTAGTAAAGAAGTCATAACAAAAACACCGAAGTACTACATCTACTTGATAACAATGGACTAGTTTTCAAGAAACTCAAACCCTTTGAACTAATGCAGTTATTTATAAAAATTGAAACTATGTGGAATGCATCAGTCAAAGTACATCCGTCAAATGTTATTTAAGTTTAGGTATTTTATCTAGACTTTAAAAACAATATGAAGGAAAAACTACTAGATAGTTCTAGTTAATAACTAATTGTAATATGCGTGCAGAGTGGAGTGCAGAGTGCAACAAAATAGTTAAACAAGTGTCTGATGACGTCATAGCATTTCTGTTTCGTTGGTAACTAGATATTTTACTGTCCAAACAAATGTCGACAATTTTCACTTAATTATAGGATTTGATGTGATGCTTTATCATTTAGAATTTAACGTCGTCCGTTACAGCACGATATTTTCATTCGATTAATGCGAGTTGTATTTTAATCTGGCCGCGCCCGTACTGTTTACCGGCGCGGCATCGAAATGATTTATATCTCGCTGGAATTTTTTCGCCGTCTAATGATAGGTGTTTATATAGCTTTCTCTTTCTTGGCCATTGAAGAATGCGGAAATGCATTATATAAAATGCTAAAAATTCACTGTAACCTGGCATTTGGCCTTTACAAAATCATGTTATATGACGTATAAATCATCGCATGTAGTGCTTAGTGTTAGCTTGATATAAATAATATTTTATCGTGATGTTAAGTATTCTTGGGACATCGATAAAACAACTTTCATCCTTGTTCAGTCATATAAACATCAACATTTCATAAAAATTCAGTCTTTATTGTGATGGTGACACTGACGAAATGGTGATGCATTCGAAGATACAGTCAATACACAGAAAATTTAATAAGTTTCTCTGTGGTTACTGAATAACCTCAGTAAATTAGTTTTATGAATACTAATCCGTATTATAAACATTAGCATTATGTCATTTTTATTTCCGTTGGGTGCTGAGTATTAGTCATTTGCATTAGATTTTAACAAACATAATATTAATGGTACTCTATATCTACATACATATTTTATAACAAATCTTTTAATACGTTTTTATTATGCAAATGTGATTTTATTCTGATTGCTCTATTGCAGTTTTCTAATTTGGCATAAATATGTTAAAGTTTTGGATTATTATTATATTTATATTTGCATTTGTCATTTATTAAGTAATTTATTCTTAACGAGATCGAATTTAGAAATAAATTTTTTATTTATGCAATGAAATTAACTAGTATCGTATTAAATTCGCTGCTTCCATCGGAATAACTAAAAATGAAGTGGTGTAATGTCCGGGATATGACACCGAACGTCACCAATAATTACTTTGTACGATGTTCATATTTTCGACTGTATAGACAGGTTGTTACAGGTCATAGCATAAGGGTACTACTTTCGATAGTCATATTGTCCTATTAAATATACAAAATGTCTTTCATCATGAATATTTGATTTGAAGTTATCGTAGAATATTCATATTGCATTTCCAGTCACAATGCGACTTAATGTGGGATTAAAAAGGACTTAAACGGTTAAAGAAAGTGTAAAACACTTTTTTTAACCCTTTTCGTTAAGTGAAATATAGTTTCCAACTTATTTTTAGGCACTCAATTGTTTTTATTTGATGTTAAAGCTTTACAACTTTATGAGCAATTACAATAATGGACCAGGCCATTGTTGGTTATGATTAATCTTTTCCATTTATTACTATATAGCATAGTATTAAAGTTTAGTATTGTTTCAATTATTCAAATTGCTATAGTAGTTGGCTAATGCCAAATTAATATGCTCTAACATTATTTTTTGTGGTAAATTGTTTGGTTCTTTTAAACAATCACAGTGAACTATTATATATGGTTTTTTAATACACTACAAAAACCTACAATAACAAAAATGGACGAGTATATTGCTCGAGCATGAGGTAGAAAAGTACAAATCTACAGAGTTTGTATCTCCGGTCACAATCTCCAATCTTTCAAGTGAAATATCGTTTTTCAGTCCATTCGTTTCAATCATGCCCATATGAGTCAATCGTACTGAAGACCAATATTTCCTCCAATTTCCTCTTGCGTTTGCTTCGAGTCTTCAGCGAGTAGGGCCTCCGATTGTTTGGTTGTCGAGTCATACCTTTGACGTTAAAATCACCATCCTTGAAACGTCGGGGCCATTCTCTACTTAATTAATTAGTTGAAGTTTTGTCACCATACATTTCTGCAAGCATTCAGTGTATTTCAGCTGTGTTTCTGTTTTTTATGAAATTGAAAGATATATAAACGGACAAAAAAAAGATATTGAAAGATGTTATTAACTGAATATTATTTATTAAACTCATATTACGAGGGCAGTTTGATAAGTCAGCGAATCTCTTGTGCTTCAACCTCTCTCTATTAATAGACTAATTTTTTGGACAAGCTGCTTTTAGTTTGTGTCTGACAGCTATTAACACTATACTCTCCTCAGATTTCTATACTCTCCTCATTTTTTGCATCACAAAACACCAGAGACTATTGAACAATCAATAGAGCGACAGTATTTTGGGATGTACACGTTATCATTTATAATGATTATCTTGAAAAGGGCAAGACGATTACAGGCGAATATTATTCAGAGTAATTGAACATATTTTTTATTGACATGGCAAAAACTAGTACATCAGCGCACATATATGTAGTTATCATGGTAAAAATGCATAAATTGGACTACGATGGGGTAGCACACCTAGCATATTCTCCAGATTTAATCCCCTGCATCCATTTCCTGTTTCCAAATTTGAAGAAACAGCTGGTTAGTAAGAAACTTGCATCGAATGAAGAAGAAACCTGTTATACCAAGCGAATAATAAAATTGGAAAAATGGTTTAAATGTATTGAGTGTATTGTATTTTCGATATCGAGTACTAAAATTGCACATATTTTGCAACAGCACAGTTACACCCAGAACATTATATACACTCAATTCCCACTTTTGTGGTTTTTCTGTCTTTACATATGTTTGTATGCAACAACTAGATAGGCTTATAGCTTATAGCCCTTGTCTGTGTTGAACTTATTTTGGTGTTGTAAATCTACAAATATTGTCTATGTTTTCTCTTATAATGGCCTTGTTGAGTAGCTATAACCTCCACTCTATGACTAAAGCGAAGCTTGTGACCACTAGCCTACCAGTTTTTCCTATGTACACTTTCAGTGCACTTAAATATTTATTAAATATTGATGAAATACTTATTGTATTTAAAGAAATGGGAACTAGCGAAACTTTTTCGGTCTTATCTTCTTCTGTTTCAGTTTTTCACGTAGATGAACTTGGGATCTTATTGCTCATTTGGAGGATCTATTTGTTTATATCTTTTAGGCATTTTTGGAAAGGAAACATCTGAGGTGATCAAGTTAATTTCCTAAAGAATCAGGTTATGATTTGATTAGACGCTATAAATCGTGGTTCTCCATTAACGAACTAAAACGTCCAATAAAAGAATCTCTGAATTCTCGGTCTCTATGATATATTAGATATTGAGATGTCGAGAATTTAAGTATTAAAAAAGCTCCTGGTTATGACTTAATTACTGGCAAAATTTAAAAGAACTATCAGAAAATGGTATAAAATTATTAACATTTATTTTTAATGCTATGTTACGAATTAATTACTTCCCTAGTATCTGGAAAGTAGCTAAAATATTAATGATTCTTAAACCAGGAAAAATACCAGAAGATGTGACCTCCTACCGACCTATAACTTTATTACCAATAATCTCGAAAGTTTTCGAGAAATTATATATAAAAAAGCTAAACTATATAATAGAAAAAAGAAAAGTTATTCCAGAACATCAGTTTGGCTTTCGCAATAAGCATGAGACTATAGCACAAGTGCATAGACTTGTAAACAAAATAAACGCTGACCTAAATACCAAAAGATATTGTTCGGCTGCTATTCTGGATATATCTCAGTCTTTTGACAAAGTATGGCATACGGGCTTGCAGGTTAAACTAAAGAAACTTCTCCCTCATCCGGACTATCAGTTACTAAAATCGTATCTCACTGACAGACATTTTATTGTAAATCAAGGTGATGAACATACCGAATTAAATCAGGAGTTCCGCAAGGTAGTGTACTGGGTCCAGTATTGTATCTTCTGTATACGGCTGATCTGCCCATCACAAAAATAACTACTGTGGCAACATATGCAGACGATACAGCAATCTTAGCATCCCATGAAGATCCAGTCACAGCATCAATAAACCTACAAACCCACCTGGAGCAAATACAATTATGGTCAAGACATGGCGCATTAAAGCCAATGAAACAAAATCCATGCATATAACGTTTACCCTGCGTAGAAGAACATGTCCACCAGTGAATATCAATCATCGTCAACTCCCCCAAGCAGAGCATGTTAAATATCTTGGTATGCATTTAGATCGGGCGCAAATCCAAGTTGTCATTAGATAACAAGGTATTGCTGTATGAGTCTATACTCAAGCCCATTTGGACATATGGAATCCAACCATTGTTGATGCTCCGTACTATATTTCAAATAAAGTGATACAACGCGATATTCCTCTAGAACCTATAACGAGTGTAATTCATCGTGTTTGTGTGAAGTACTTCGAAAGAGTGTCAGTGCATCCCAATGTACTCGCTAATCAGCTAAATATGTGACGTGATAGTGAAGTGCGTAGACTAAAACGTTTAACACCACCTGATCTGATTACTGGACATATGTAGACTTTAGAATAAGCTTTAGAATAAGACTAATTAATTAAGATAATATTTTATACAGAAGATTGCTTAATGAAGTGATTTTCTACATGCCATGTATATATAATATAGACATAAGAAATACTTATTGCCAATAGGGCAGATTGTGGACTCACGAAGAGTAATAAAAAAAAAAAGAATTTAAGTAAGCCAGGAAATATATCTAATCGATCAACAACAACGAGGTTTTCAAACTGACTATATTATAATTTGAGACAGTGATGTATCAATGAGTATTATTAATTACATAAATAAGTCTAATCCCTAAAGTCTGAAGTAATATGCTATTCATTATTTGCACTTTTATGTTTTCTAATTTTTTATTTTCCCCAATTTAATTATGTAGCAATTTTAATTTAATTTTTAGACTGTATTGTTGATATTACTATTATATCCTATAATTAAAAATAAGCTGGTTAAGGTTTTGCAACTTTTTGGTCGATCGGATTAATGAAGCAAGCGATTGTGAATTTTTATTACTATGTAGCCTAATATTAAAGCATGTAATTTTATGTAAAAAATGTTTCATTTGTCAAGTTGCTATAAAGTATGTATGTATTTACGTTCCACGTACCGCCACAAATCTGATGATTACTTAGATGATTACTTACTTATTTAGGCATGCGTTTACTTCATCAGCAGCACTTGATCGGAGAATAACTGGAAGAGTCTGACGAAAACCACCTGATAACAGAATTATGACCCCACCAAAAATATTTTGAGATCTCTCAACGTTCTGTCCAGTGCCTCCAATGACCTCTTATGGGCCATTATGCATTCATCCCAAACAATCAATTTGCATACCCGTAGGATCTTGACCATTGCGCTATTTTTGGCGATGTTGCAAATTGGTGTTTCATTGATTTGCGTGTTTAATGGTACTTTCAAGGCAGAATGTGCAGCCTTCTAGCAGAGTTGCAGTTATTCCAGATGAAGCCAACGCTAGAGCTACACATTTTCGCGATCTCATCCTGGCCAAAAGCAATGAAATTAAGAACGTTTTTCCGATTCCTCCAGAAGCATCAAGGAAATAAATTCCACCAGATTCATTGTTCACAGCTTCTATCAAAGTGTCGTACGCTATTCCTTGTTGTTGATTTAATTGTGGAACATTTGTACGAACTGTTTCGGCCAATGCTTCAATGTCATATTGTTGTTCTCTTTGCAACTCGTGTTTTAATGCATCGTGCATATGACGATTGGGTGCTGTCATTCCCAAACACGACAATCCTTTATTTGCCATCAATAAACACATACCTTCTATCATGTCTTATTGTAAATTTCTGCAGTCATTTGTAATGTAGAATTTAAAGTCTGACGGCGCACATAATGCAAAACATCCTCAGACATGTCATTTCTATAATCAACCCACAAATCTTTTGGACTCCAGGGGAAGCATGTCGATATGATAAGAAAAGATGTCGATGATAACAGAAATTTAATTTGTGACAAAACTTAATATATATCAACTTTATATATATATATATATATATATAAATAATATGATATATAGTTAACAACTGTAGTTAATCTGCATAAAAATAATCTGATAGTTAACAACTGTAGTTAGCTAAAATTAAGTCTATTTTTTACCTCCTGAGAATAAATATATAAAAATTCTAATCTGTTATTCATTTTAAACTATTCTTTCTATTTGATTTCTGAACGACGCGGGATACATCAAAGAAAAAACAAATTTGTTATTTTTATTTAATTTCGAGCATTTTCGTATTTATTCACCTTTTAAACCTTCTCTGGACTCCCACAAATAATTCAAGACCAAAATTATCCAAATCGGTCCAGCCTATAGATATATAGATAGATTCGAACACATAGATAGATTCACAACGATTCATTTATATATATATATATATATATATATATATATATATATATATATATATATATATATATAGATAGATAATTGATTAATACGTTTTAATATTTTCTTGCCGTAAATTATTAGATTATTCTAAACCGTCACCGTATACTGTTATATACTATAAGTAAATTAGAAAACGTACAAAAACAAAAATGAACGAATAGATTGCTGGAGCATGATTTCGAAAAAGTTTAAATCTACGGAGTGTACTATTTAATTGTTTTCAAGCTACAATCCTTCTCGATATATGCATACCAGGTCCTTGTCTTCTTTAATTGTAGACTTTTTTTGCATTTGCTTGATTGGTGAATCATCTTTAATGTACCTAAAATATTATAGAAAATGTAATTTATATAAAGGATGACCTGCTTTACAAAACCTTCAAAATAACGCGTTTATACTACATACATATTCGAATCACAGTGTCTGAAACATACAATAGAGAATGACGACGATATATTCTTTGTAAATCTCGTTATTTGTTTATAGCTATTTCGATCTGCAATATTTATGGTACACACCTACGCATCTATAAAAGTATACACGTTGGTTTAGCAAAGCAAAAAAACATTTAAAACCTAATAAAATCTTTTACAAATCTTTCGAAGAAATATATTTTCTTTGAAGTGGCATGGCATAAATGTACGTTTTCAGGTGTATGCAAATTTGTTTCATTTTAAGTGTGTTTGTAAAAATACAAATTTTATAGACACATAAAATAAAATAATTCCTATCGGATTGTCTATATTCCAATACATGGATTAATATAATTTGGTCGCTGGTCTGACATTGAATTGAGTCAAAAGTTAATGATTAAAACATTAATATGTGATTGACTACTATTTATTGTATAGTTCGTGGCATTTCACTTGTGCATGTCTTTTAAAATCTATTAATATATTATTACCAGTCGTTGTCTTACAATTTGTCTTTTCAGTAATTTGAAACTAGGTATTGATAAACTAGCAAGGCCCATTGGCTCCTACTTAGCTTCTATTTTATGAGAGTTAGTTAACACATTTTAGTTTAGTTAGTGGCATATTTCAGTGTGTTTGTCATTTAGTGCAGTCCACTACAACAGATCACACAACTTGATTGTCTTAAGTCTGCGTCCTAGTTCAGTGCTGTCCAACAGTTGCTGCACTCGTGCATGTAGTTCGAAACCTTGTTAAAACATTTTCTGTTCTTTTTAAGATATTTATATCCCCATTATATTTTTTCAAAATATATGGGAACCAATGAGAATAATCTTTTTTATGACACATCATGTTGCATTGGTAGTCACTAATATTGGACTGTTGGTCTCAACTCATCTACCAGTATTTCACAGTAATAATTTATAAATTATTTATGGTACAGTTTTTGTAAAAATGTGTTATTGCCTCAAAAATTGCAATAAATAATTAAAGTTTATTTTTCGTTGAGACATACTTGCTTAAATAATCAAATATCTTGAAGAAGGTCTATCTAAAATATAGATTTTTCATTGAAAATGTGACGTAACATTTAATTTTACCAAGGCAATATAAAAATATGGTAAGTCCTGTCGTAGCAACAAAACACTACTCAAAATTTATTATCAAAGGTCTTTTAAAACGGTTGTTATTCTTTGAAGAAATATAAAATTTGTTAAATAAAGTTCTGATGTTAGGTTGTTGTTAATCTCTATTTATATTTTTAAGCATGAAGGCTAATATATTCTAATTCACTACTTTTTAGGTCTATAGAAATCCTTTTTACTCTTACCAACACTTGAATGGATTTGAATCATAACTTAACTGTGGAACCAAGGGCTCGAACAATTTCATTCCTTCAATCACATAAACTATAACGAACATTTGATTTCATTGATATCTAATAATCAAAGAGATATTTTTCTGAAATTTCATGAAAAAAATTGACTGTTTATTTCTAGTCATTTTCAAGATGACTTTTGTCAAAGGATTTCAAGCAAAATTTACTTATTTGGTATCAATTTAAAGTAATTTAATGAAATATGTCAATGGTAAAGAAATGTAGTTTAAACAAACTTTATATATACAAATATTTGTTTTAATTTTTCGCACAGAAATCGTAGCTCTACAGTGTCAGAATTATGGTTTTACTGGAAAAGTACGAAAACTTCATAAAACGAATGTGTACATATATAGTCGAGGAGTGTTTATGTGAACTTTAAATAAACAGATGCATTTTGAGAAATCTAAAAAAAAACGAGGGTTCTAAAAACAAAACTGAGAGTTTTTATCCAACCCATTATTGTACAGAAACAAAATGATATATAATTATATGGCCCTGAACTATTTTTTGTATTGTATTGTCTTACTGTATTGTCGTTATGTTGTACAGTAAGTTCTAATTATCTAGATTACAATAAATAGTTTATTTATATTTGTCTAAATTAATCAACCAGAATGGAGCAGTCATCATTAATATTATAATTTTCAAAACAATATTACATTATGCATATTTATTAATTAATTAGTTACCTGTAATGTTTAGGTATCAAACTCGTAAACAGCTGTCTCGCTTGTAATAGCAAATTTATTTTTTTTTTTGAAATGATAAGAGAATTTTTCTGGATTGTGATCTGGAATAAGCATCAAAAATGTTGCGTTCCCGCATCATCTTATATAAGAAGAAAAGTGTTCTAAGGTTTTCATAGTTTCTATTAAGTTTTTTTAAATTTACTTCTTCCCAATCAAATTAGTCCTTATTGAATTTTTAATATATCAACGTTCATAATATATCGTTTTTTTTCTAGTTTTCATAACAATTGTTGAATTAAATTTCTGCAATAGAACATATAACTGCGTTGAACTAAAGTTCATGAAAATAGCATATCATACACAAACAATTATTCCTTATTATAATATAACTAATTAAACAACAAGAATTTTACATCAACGTTTAATTACATTACTTTGAGAAATCTAAATTAATTAGTTCAATTAATTCACTCTTTATAAGAAATCTAAAACCATTGATTACCAAGGCCGACTATTCAAACCCAAATATACTTCGTGGATTTAATAATATTTGAATCTAATTTGTATTATTTTGCATACACTTTAGACAAAAGACAAAAATACATTAGCACTACGTCATATGATTACCGCATTTTCCGGTCTTATACTGATGAAAGATTGAAATTCTACCAACAATATGTTATGTTGTAGATAAAGTTCGTGAAATATGCACGTTACAGGGTTTGCTTGCAATTGTTTTCAATACTGAATTACAAATTATGGTCTATCAATAATAATAATTTAATATATTCATACGATAGGTCAATAGTAACAATGTTAATCAAATAAAAATAATCCCATGAAATATGAATGATACTTTTTTCGTTATTTTTTTAAATATTAAAGTTAATACAAAATTATTTCCATAACAACTCTTTGTTTTTTTTATTATGAATCAGGCGCCTTAATATATTTATTTAAGCAATAAGAGCTTGTTAGATATTTTGTCCTTGCTATTTTAGTACAGATATTTTAAACATAAACAATTGGTTTATTATTTTTATATTTATATATGTTGATTTGATTTCATGTTTAGGTAAATTATTTATTTATTTTTGCTGGAATTATTTATTATAAATTAATTTGTGCTAGAATTAATTAGTTTTTATTTGATTAATAAATATTATTGAATATTTGTTTGAATTATTATTTCCTAATTGTTTATGCTATTGTTTTCTTCAATTTCAGTACCATTTCTCTCGCCTATCACCGAGTCACCTTTCCTTTAATTTCTCAGTGAGGTTGATTGCACTGCCTTCATCCTGGGAATGTATAAGCAGATGCCGCAGTGAAGTCACTCTTAACTTCCTATCTAGAAAACCAGAAACACTGTGCAAATAGGCCTTAGAGAATGGATCAAACAAACAATTTTTTCTGTCTCCTTCCTCTCCTTCCTATCCGTTACCATGAAGTGAAACTGAATCGGCTCAGACTGGGACACTATTATTTCTCACACCGCCAGTTGATGTCCTTAAACTGAGAAAAATTGATTACCATTTTTCCAACCATCTATGCATTTTCACATTTCTTTAGTATTTCGACACTGTATGCCTGCCACGCTACTACGTCTGGTGAATCTGCTGGATGCGGTAGAAGTTCCATTTAGAGATGCAAGCCTGTCACTTTGAGTCTATTTCTGGATAGCTAGTATGTGTTGCAATGATACGTGGCTCGGTTTGTTCAGTTCAGGTCGTTATGTTTTAACATTGCTGATCTAACTATATGCGCAGCAATACTTAATGGCTTCCACTTCAGCATCTACGTGCATGGCTCTTCTGGACTAACTCATATTTGTATGCTTGGGATTGTTGGGACCACTGACAAGCAATAAAATAACGATATTGAAATAGTTCGTTGGGTAGCTTAGGTTAGTAAAAGTTAAGTTTAGTAATTTTCACTTATTTTGATCTTTCCCATCGCATGTAAACATTCGTATACCATCGGGTCTAAATTTCATCAATATTTTTTTCCAATTTGTCATCGTTGAACTTCGTTGGCTTTCTACGTCGCGCATTGCCTTAATTAATTGTAAAACGCTACGAATTAATTACTACAATGAGAGTTTAAAAGATAGAAAGAAAATAAGTTTTTAATTATTTTGTCTATAAATTGACTATATACGGATATATTTCGAATGTATTTAGATAAAAAGGTGTTTTTAAAACTAGGTTATTGAATGATATACTAATCTCTTTTTAAAACATCAATACATAATAAAATACTTGGATATATGTCGTCATGTGTGACCTAAACTGTGTTATTGTGAAGCAATCTAATTTTGTCTTGTTGAAATGACATTAAACCAGTAATAAAATAGAAAAAAGTACTTTCTTTCTGCTATTTGAAGCTAATTTTTATGTATTGTGGCAAGTTCATTTGCAACTTGGCACACTTTAATGTTTGCGGAAATATGTAGTAATTTCCCACATAGATTTCGTCTTATAATATAAAACGTTTTTTGTTTTAATGCTTTGTTCTAGAATGATATTAAGGCATAAAGTAATTGTGTAAAGTAATTAATTATTTATATGTTGCCGTAAGTTCCTGTTATGGCTTTGCAGCTGTTACTGATGTATCAATCACATTGTTGTTCTTTGTCCAAGAGTATTAAAAGTAACTATACTAATGTTTGTCGATGAATTTTGCACCATTTGGAAATCGTAAAAGCGAATAGTAATTTCGTAATAGTGTTGGTAATAGTCATTAGACCCCCATTCGTCAACAATTAACGCCTAGTTTTCGTTATAGTAAATTGAACTGAACAGGAGAAATACAAAAAATTAATGTCAATTTAATAACTAGAAGAAATAGTTTTTTCTTAACTGATATTTATTTAATTTTCTTGTAAAAAATGCTCGTTATCTCACGCACTCTCATAAGCGTTCTTGAAAATGCATCTTTGTCAAAAGTGAATCATTCCCTTGGCCATGCCGATCTTCTTTATAGGATGGACTGGTGTGACCCTCTTTTTCCAATCATGACGTTTTCTATAAAAAAAATGGGATGATGACTAATTTTGAAAAATCATTCTATAATATACTATTGTATTTATTTTTTGTATTTATTGTATTTATTTTTTATTTATTTCTGAGTAGTTCAACCATCTTTATTTCTTGTGATAATTATAATATACATGACATGTATAAGATAACCTAACATAAATCTTAACACTAATACTTTAAATTATACTTGTTATGGTTTGTAGAGGGATCCCACATTGTTTCACTTCAATAGAGACGTAAATAATTTGTTACATTACATGGTTTGTACAGTAATATAGTAAGAGTTTGTTATATATACGATACATTTGGTTTAGTTTAAGTTCAAGTTGTTTCCGCTTGCAGCGGAGTTTTCAGCCATAGTTGTATTTAATTAAGGTGTATTTGGAGTTTCCTTGATGCTATTCTTGGATCCTATTGAGATGCTAAGGTTGTCTTGTTGTCTGTCTTTGTTGTCACGGTTGTAATTTTTGCGGTCAATAGATTGAAAGTATACTGGAAACACGATATTGGACAATGCACAGTGCTTTGTGGAGTTATAGGTTGCCTGGATATAACAGGTCAATTGAGAACTTCCGGCCTGACACATAGATAGCGCCACTAGAATTAAATCCGTATAATTTTTAGTTTTTAGACGCATACGCATCTTTAGAGCCCTAAGCCTCAAAAGATGCGTATATGAATTTGAGAGCTGTCGGATCATTAGTTTGTGAATAATGGCATTTTGAGTGAAATAACTTTTGTTATTGTGAAAAAAATGGATAAAAAGGAATTTCGCGTGTTGATAAAATATTGCTTTTGGAAAGGAAAAAATACAGTCGACTCAAAAACTTGGCTTGATGTCGAGTTTCCGGACACTGGCCCAGGAAAACCAACCATCAAGGATTGGTATGCTAAGTTTAAACGTGCAAAAATAAGCACCGAAGACGCGCTAAAGAGGTTGTTACCGACGAAAACGTAAAAAAAAAATCAATGAACGTAAATTGAAACTGAATGAAATAGCAGACACTCTAAAGATATCAACTGCACGTGTACATCATATCATTCACGAAAATTTGAGTATGAGAAAGCTCTATGCAAAATGGGTACCGCGCGAGCTCATTTTTGATCAAAAATAAGGACGAGTTGATGATTCAGAGCAGTGTTTGAAGATAATCAAGCGTAATAAGCCCTAGTTTTTGCATCGATAAGTCAAAATGGATGAAACATGGGTCCATCATTTCACTCCGAAGTCCAATCGACAGTCATCCGAGTGGACTGCACACGATGAACCTGCTCCAAAGCGTGGTAAAGCGCAACAGTTGGCTGGCAAGGCTATGGCGTTTGTATTTTGGATTGTGCATTGAATAATTTTCGTTGACTACCTTGAAAAAGGAAGGACCATCAACAGCGACTATTACATAGCGTTATTGGACCGTTTGAAGTACGAAATCACCGAAAAACGGCCGCATTTAAAGAAAAAGAAGACAATGCTCTGTGTCAAAAATCCGTATTCTCCAGATCTGGCCCTCAGCGACTATTTCCTGTTCTCAGATTTCAAAAGAATGTTCGATGGGAAGATATTTTCGTCGAATGAAGATGTGAAGTTTTCAATTGACCTGTTACAGGTTGTAGTTGAGTGTGTTCATCATCTTGTTTTATAGTAAACTGTCTATCTATAATATAGTATTTCAATATCTGAAAGCTCGGATGAGTTGGTTTAGCCTGTGGCCATTTGTGCCGTACTTGACATCATAACCAGGAGATTTTTATACTTATTTCACTCATTATTATTAGTTACCGAACTTAATAATATTTTATTCTGGTAAAAATATATTATTTCTGCAAGAAATAAAGGTTTCTAGATAAAAAGCTCTTTTTTCTATTTTAAGATTTAAATCGTATCGTGTCATATATTAGTATATAGTTAGTAAACCATGAATTTGGACGCTAAGACTTAATTCATAGTCTGTTTAAAAACCAATAAAATGTCAAAATGATCAGAAATCGTAGAATTTCGTTGAGAATAATCTAACGTTTTCGTCCTAGGCTTATTGAAAAAAATGTTGATATACCTTTAAAATCCAGAAATACTGTTTTTATTAATCATACGGATATATTGATATCTTTTCCGCTTCCTTTATCCTTATATATCATGGCGGATTACAGGTCTTTCCGGTTATATTTTATCAAATAATGATTATTCCCGACCTAAATATGAAAGTAAATTAATTTTTATAAATATATTAATCCGATTTTAATAAATAAATACAATATGTTTGTGACTATTGATGGATGTCATCATCCCTAGTTACTAGAAACGTACTAAATTGTAATCCCAAATTACAATACTGTTACGCAAGCAATTGGATTACTTTCATACAATACATTAAAATATATAAAAGCATATCGCATTTAAACATTATTTATTTTTCCATAAATATTAAATATTTATATTTTTAATTGGTTTGTGTCGATGTTGAAATTGAATAAAACAAGCTGTATCTTGATTGGAAAGGCCTATGCTTGCCATTATTTATGGAATATAACAGCGTTCAAATGTTTTTCAAGATTTCTTATCATGGTACAGATTACAATAATGTAATGGGCTTGATTCATTTATTTAAGTTGATGTTGCTTAATATTGGTTGAGTTGATATTTATTTTGGAGAAGTAAACTAATTGAACTGATGAACTGAACTATTTTCTATTTATGCAAATAATAATTTCCATTGTACATATGAATACGAGATCAATTTAAAAGTTTATGTTATGAAATATTTATTAGATATACGGATAATAAAAAGGAAAGTAACAGAACATAATACTCCAGTCAGTAAGAAGTACATCTTAGAATACCTTCTCCCAACTAGGTGATAAACTACATTCCTTTCATTGATAGATTTGTTCCTTTTTAACACGATACTGAAAAGAGTTGTAAGGAAACCTTGATACGTCCAGGTTTAATAGGGTTTTTAGCATTGAAAGAGAAACTAATTTACAACATAAAAGCAACTCCGCCTCGGAATCATATATCTTCGCCATATGGGTGATATTTTGATGGCTGTTTTCTACGTGTGATAGGCTTATTTGGAGACCGGAATCTTTTTAAAGAGACGTTAAATTTTACTTTTTCGTTTCCGAAAATCGAAGCCGAGGCGTGATAAATCACGTTCCCAACAAGCCGACAGCCAAGATGTTAGACGTGGGTGACAACGAGTATTTTTGCAATCAAACAATCTTGATAGTGCAGGTCTATTAATAGCTACAGTAGTTTCAACTCTAAGTAAAATTAACGTAATGTTGCTACACAAAAATGTATTTATCTTTTCCATATCGTTATGCACTTAGATTTAAAGGTGTCTAATATAAATACACAGGCCTGCAAAAAAATCTGTTTAGTTTTTGATATATTTTAAAGTCTCCTTGAACCTACAGTTTAACGTGGGCTCAGAAGTACGGTCCTCGGCATTAAGCTTATCGACTGGCCAGTCACCAACTCAGAGACCATCCCAGAAGACATCCGTTCTTACCCATCCTGGTTACTGGCGTGACTGGGATGTTTATTCGTTGTTAGGTTTTCCAATGTTGCCTATAAATACATTTACAATTACAATCACAAATATAAAGTTCATGCCCTAGTGGGCTTCGAATCCGCGACTATCGCAATAGTAGGAGGACCGTCCTGTCACCTTGACAACTGCGCCAACCAAGTCGGCTTGTTTAATTTTTGTGACGTAATATGTTTATGTTTTTTCGGGGCTCTGAATTTGAAAATTACTTTTATCTTGTCATAGAACGTTATGTGTCTTGATATCTTGGGCAAATATTCTAAACGAGTCATTACATTAAAATAAAAGGGAAAATTAAACATTAAGTAAACAATACATATTTTGTAATCTAATATCACTATACAGTAAACCTTTTTCTTTTTTCCTAGTGAAGCTCACCTTTGTATATTTTCACTTCTCTGGATCATTTGAGATTTCTTCTGATTCGGATATCATTGAGACGCTCCAGTTTCCTTAATATATTTTCTTTTTCTCTTTAATATAATGGTCAAACTTTTTCATTCAATTTCAATTGCTCTTCATTTACACCTTTCAAATTTTAGGTAGTTCAGGTGCTAATGAAGAAAATGCGCTTTTAGAATCATTAAGCATCCTAAAGTTTGAAATGCTTTTAGCATTCTTTTGACGATATGCTTTTAGTTAAGCTGTTTATGGTTGCCTAGGAATAACCGCGTTAAGCAACCCATCCTTTTTTTGAGGATCTGTTATGGTCGTTTCTACACCTTCCCTCAGCTTTGCTTCTGGGAGGCCTAGAAACTTTGAAAATGTGTATTTAAAATGATCTCCATCCAGTCTTTGATACCCCATTGTTCTCTTGAAGTACATTATTTCTCACGATATCTAAACCAGGAGGAAGGCACTCCTGGCAGAAGTAAGTCTCGGCTTTTGAGTCTTAATTCAAGCAATTTGGCAACATCTTTGGGATGACTCAAGACCTTTACCAAATCGCTAAGCTCGCCATAGGAAAACAATTTCGGACTTATATCATAATTTCAGTCAGAATTTGACAAGTCCTCGGGTCCAGGTATGGCACCATATTCGGCAGAACTTGTAATATTAGCCAAGGTCCCAAGATCCTTGGGCATTGCTTACTAAATCCTGACTTCCTGGATTTTTTTATATTATTTTCGTTTTTAGCATACCAAAATACATTTAAATCAGTTGAAAATACTCTGTACTAATAGCTTATTGCCGCAGACTTGTGTCATTACTAATGCATGACAAAATAAGAATTTGAAGGGCATTATATTATTATATTACTGTGATACAAAAATGTAAGCCTTTTGATACGAGTAGGTTATTTATATGAGCATATCTATTATTTATCATAATGTATTTCTTCAAAAATCATCGAAAATTGAAGCGATTTTTTGGGTTGAAGGATTAACCAAAAGTTTGGCGAAGCTAAATAGGACCAATGGACGATTACGGAATGATACTGATTTAGTGTTTGATGAATAAATCGCTAGGAATTAATACTGTGTGGGAACCAAACTTTTTGATACATAATACCGTATTCTTAGTCTTTTAAAATGAATAGCTGTGAGTATATAACTCATGCTATGTCTAATAATCATGTAATATTACTGGCTGATAGTTTTGTCCGGCGGAAGCAATGCATAATGAACAACATCTCAAATACCGTATTTACTTCATTGACAATATGTGGTGATGTTAACAAGGTTTTCAGTGCCAAACAGAAGTTTTGTACTTTTGGAAAGCCTACTACCATGTTTAAAACAATATTTCTTGAAACTTCTTTGATTCATGTCAAAAATCAAAGCACGCACTCATTGTTATTAAATGAATGCAGGCTAGTTTTATTTTCATATGTTCTTAGAATTTGTTACGAATGGTGGCGGTGTATTGTTTTACTAACCTGAAAAAAAAATGAATCCGATTTGGAAAAAAACTGGATCATTTAGATTTAAAACTCTAACTATTGTTTGACTACAATATAATACTATAAATTAATGTTGTTTCTTTCCAACATTGATTATCAAAATTGGTATAGTGAATTGTTTTTTATAGCTCATATGTTCCAAAAATTGTTAAAGGTTTTAGCGTTTTAAGAAAAAATTAACACTTTTTTCTTATAATAATTGCTGAATAAACATAAAAATCATTCTGTGATTAGTTGCAGTCTCATTTAAATATTTTTTCAATATTTACATTATGTATTTCCGACATTTATAATAATGGAGTCGTAAACAAGACAACGCATTAAAATTGTTGATTTATTTTATGAAAATGGGCGTCTCCTTCCTCCTTTATAACATTGACATTTAGAATCTTCACTTATTATAGCGCCTTAAATCAGTAGCAGGTGATGTCGGTACTGGTATTTTTAAACTAAAAATACGATTTTCGTATTTTGAATACATACTGCGTTTGAGTAGATCACTTAAAAGTTTCATTCCATAAAAAGTTACCCAATCCTAAACACAATCAACTTTTATTACTTGGCATACTTATTTCTAAACTATTGTAGCTTTAAATAAAATGATCTCAAATACTGTGTTTTTAGTTGAGTAATGAACGAAAAGAAACATTATAGCAAATGTTTAATCGATAGATTAAATAGTTTACCATTGTTCTTAGTACAAAAATGGCATTTGTGGAAAAATCATTTATTATCTCAAATATAGATATTAAATAGAAGGTATGAAAGAAAGTTGTATCTACTGGTGAAATAACAAGCCGACTGGGGATGAGATCAGCGAAACTGTAGGAGATTTTGCTTTATTAATATGGTGAGGATACTAAAATTCGTTAATTTTGAACACTTATCTCAACAATTACTAGGCGACACTGTTACAGTCTGACATTTGTAAGCGAAATGTATTTCAAAAGCGATGCTTAAATAGCATTCTACAGGATTGTATTAGAAATGTTTGTCATAGACTTCTGACTCATTATTCGGGGCCAGAATAGCTGCAGCTGATCGCCAAATGTGGTGAAAATTATTCCAAGTCTTACGGCACCAATAGTTTATTAGTTGAGTAGACTCACACCCCGAGCATTGACTATGAATTTATGATGATGATTAAGTAGAAGGCATATATTATTTTTGTTATTTGCTCTATTCTAGAAACAATGTTTCTCAAACAATTGGAAGAAATTTGATGGAACCTATAGCAAAGATATAAAAGATACATTGTCAAAAAAGGACAAAAAGCTGGCAGTACATTGAAAATATTTATTATATAAAACTAAACTACAAAGAAAGAAAATTAAGGATATGTCATAAGAGCGTAGCTTTAAACTATGCTCTGAAGATCTAAGAGTTTCGATAACAATATATTTAAAATATAATAATAATGTAAATATAAATATTTACGTATTACCATACAATTATTTTAGCATAATTTTTTTCTGCATAAGTTAGTATGTTATTAACATTTTTTAACCTCCTTTATGATTAAAAAATAGCAAATACTGCAAAATAGTAATTTGTTAGCAATATGTTTTTTGAATTATTGTTTTAAAACGAGCGAAAACACATTTTACGACTATCTACGTAGACTCGTACCTGTTACGTGAAGTTAATTTACTTAATTATTTATTATTGAAGGTAGAACATGAACCACAATAATAATTATAAATAGCTTTACATGCAGTCAAGTAGAAAATATCAACTTTAACCTCCGCAACTTGGCTGTGAATCATCGTTTTTTTACCTTGAACAATATACGCACCATTAAAATATTCCATTACATTTAATTCCCGCGAAATATAAGGATTTTAATTGACAATTTGCAGGCCTGCCACGAAACAAGGTTTCGTTTTGTTGGTTTTGGAGATTGGGGTGTGTGTGTATGTCTCACTGAAATATTTTAAGTCGGTGTGTTGGTGACGCGACTGGTTAGAATTAGATCTTCTCGGTATCCGCATCCAAATCCAACTTTTTCAAAAAAAAAAGTTAAATCTATTATTATAACCATATCTGTTATGTCAGTAATTAGTGTGGCTAAAGCTGGATGCATACAATGTTGATTATTCGATAGTCCACATACTATCAAATATCAGGTTAGGTAAAAAGTATTTTCGTCTTTCTCTAACATATGGCTTCAGAGACTTCATTGCAATTATACGCAAATTTTGTGGTATTTATGGTAATGAGAAATTAGATGAAATTCTTGATATATATATATATATATATATATATATATATATATATATATATATATATATATATGTTAAAGTCTCCTTTTTACCAACGAGGGTTTATCTGGGCTGGACCTTATTAGACAGTTTAACGTGGGTTTCGAACCACAGTCCTCTTCATTAAACCGACTGGCAAGTAACCAACTTAGAAAGCATCCAAGAAGAGATCCGGACTTACCCAGCTTGGTTACTGGCATGACTGGGATCATTTTCCCAGTCAAGTCGTATTTTGCATTCTTGCCTAGAACAAACTCAAATATTAAAAAACACAAACTTAAATTTATGACCATGACCCAGCAGGACTGGAACCGGCGACTATCGTAACAGCGCCCTGTCGCCTATACCACTGCGCCAATCAAGCCGGCGATGAAATTCTAATATTTTTTCAAGGAAAGTATCCGTATTTTAATGGATATGGATTAATGTTTATATAATTCATAAAAAAAAACAAAAATAAAAATACAAAAAAGTTATAAACACAAAAAGAGGGTCTCAAAAAAAATTGGCTCATAATCGTATCAAGGATTGCAAGTTTCTTACTAATCTGAAACCAAAATGAAAAAATGTTTAATATAAAGAAGTACTGCTATAAATAAAACTTAATTATTAAATTAAATTAATTAAAAGTTTTTTGGCAAATTACGGCTTTTCGAAAAAATTAGAATTTTTTTTACCATTTGTTTAACATTTCCGAATAATTTAACAATAGAAAAATTCCAAATTCTGTTACAGTTTTACTAATTTTTTATCCAGTAAGTCGATTTAGTAAGTAAGTATGTATAAATTACACGCATTTAACCCTTACAATGGATACCAGGGGTGTCAGTTGAGAAGATAAATATCGATATTTCGATAACACCGTCGATATGAGCACTAAATGTCAGTACCAAATCACGTAAAAAAATATATGTCTTGGTCTTAGTGTTTTCATTGATTATAGCCTTTCCTGCAATTATTACTAGAAAGGCAATGTTACAAGCTGTATAAATAAGTTGTTTTAGCAGCAAAAAATCATTTAATATAAAATAAATAATTAATAAGACTTTAGTTCTGATTTATTTTCTTGGTCTAACTTTACAGCAGTTTAATGATTGCATATAGTTTTATTTCCTTAATATACCTATCCTTAATATACTCTTGGTCCATCTTAGAATATATAGTTTAAATTACTTGATGCAGATTGGTTCGCCTCTTTTCGAATTTCTCCGAATCGAATCATTTGCTTCGATGTTCTTCCATGAACAATTTTGGTTTGGCTTATCTTGGTGATCCATGCAGTCGATTTCAATTTTGTTTTGGGCTCATTGCATTGATCGACATGAGCCATTTTTGGCATTTGTCAAATTTGTGCAACCCAGCGCGAAAACTGCTAATTGATCATACAGTATATAATTGGTGTTTGTCGTACAAATGCCAATGGATGACTCAGTCTCATGGTATGTCACATGCAGCATCGATTTTTTCTAGTATAATAATCGATTACTACTGTAGTGTGCACTATATCATCGTATAAAGAATTAAGTTATGTTGATATCTTGATAATTCATGTTGAAAGTTATGAAAAATTATAGCATGAAAATGTTTTGTTGTCTGAGTTAATTTCATTTGTTAGTCAGAATGAAGATGACGTTACTATAAGTAACACAAATTAAACTCATATTTAAAAAATGTTCGGTTCAATGACGCTCAGTTTCCAAAACGTCGGATAGCTTACGACAATACTTAGTGGTGGTAGAGCCAAAATATATTTTCTACCCTCTTATTAGAGGATTTAGAGAAATTGACATTAAGAGTCAATAATTTATCTGTCTATTTTATGTGAATTAATTTATTGCTTAGTCGGATTAGTTTTGTTAGCGACTGTTTATTTTTCTGTTTGTAAATAAATATACATTTAAATCATTTTAATAATAATTTAATTCAATTTTAGCTAATAATAATGTTTATGTTGTTCTTTCTGCTGGTAATTTAATGTAATTTAAATTTATTGGAAATAACATACATCATTTAAAGACCACCGACTCAGTACGATTCGTTGGTGTATATATTATCTATTTACTATTTTAGTTGTCTAAATCATTTGGTCATACATTAATGGATTCTATAAATCACGTATTTTTTTAAAATAGTTATGTCCATTTTTTTTAATCTAAATAGTATTATTTTATTGCAACCGTCTAAGGTTTATTGTGCGTATTTGTCATATTCTGATCGTTCAATTGTTTTAATAATTAGACTCTTAGTACGACTTTAATCATATCATATCCCGTTCATTTTCAACGTTAAAAAGTGTAAATTCCAAGTATAAATATTAATATTTAATTTTTAGTGCTGTTAATAGATAAGAAGCTATATCAACAAATAATAATATAAGTTTTGCTATAAATTTATGTATATGTAAATATTTCTAAAACGCTATTAATATATAAATCAATTATTTCAGAGCAGCATTATTTCATTAATCTAACATATGGTTAATAGTAACATTGTATTATAAATTCCATATAGTACTTTAACGGTTATCTTTCTTCGAATAATGGATATTTTATTACTCGGCGTATCAGTATGTATTATATAATGATTTTTATTAAATAAGTAATAAAAGGATATCCAATTAAAACAAGGTAGTTATTTAATATAAAAATCATAGATAATGTTTATTTAATTTGATGAACATTGCATGCCGTATACAAGTGATAGAGATATTTGTTTTCAAATACCAATTATGTGTTTTGAATATAACTATTTGTTAGTTCCGTAACATATACGTGTAAATAAGTTTTACACATCAACTACTATTTTATATAAAAAAGAGAAACGACCTGGAAAATATTGTCCATTGTTTTTATAACCTTACGGCATATCTGATTATCCTTAACATTGGAATACCTTCGAAGACGAATGTTGAATGTTTTGGGGTGATATCTTATATACATAGTTCGAAATTCGTTATGTACTAATACATGCTGCATTGGCTAAAATAAATGGTAGTTGAATGACACTAAATTTGGCAAATATGTCGCAGGCGGTATAACTTCCCATCTGAACTTCGAGTATAATAATTAATGATTTTAAAAAATCTCTAAACTAAATTGGTTAAGAATCCTTAAACAAATATAATGCGATGGAAACTCAGCCAAAATAGATTTATTTAAGGAAATAAGTCCTTTTAAAATTGCAATTAAAATTTTAATTAATGGCACTGTATTATCCAATAATCCAATTATCTAATCAATCCTAATTAACTGTTACCTTTTACACATTAACTATCACATATTTCAATTTACTCTCAATTTAATACTTACCGCTAGCACTTATGTCTTGATAAGAAGAGGGTCGACTTTCTATAAAAAAACAATATATACATGTAATATGCATATAATAGATAGATAATTGTATATGTATAAGTAATTTTATATGTATTCTGAATTTTTAACTAAAATATTTCACACACGACGATGACGATGATAAATTTGTATCGTGCTTAATCCAGATGGCTTAATATTATTTACCTTAAACGATATATCCTTTCTGTAAAAGCTTTACATCCAGGTACACATATTTTTTTCAGTATCAGGATGTATTGATGTATGTAACAATTAATGTAAGACAAAAGTATTCACAACGTAAAATAAAGTTTTTCCTGCATTTTATGGCACCCAGAATGACTCCAAACACTTAAAATAAAATCACTCATAATTTAAAATGATTTCGTTCGCACAATTTAAGCGAATAAATCATATGCTTCCCTTCTAACAATTTAAACTAGCCAATCACACGTTCCCATCCCAGCGCGCTTGTTTATTTTATTAGTAGTTATACAAGGCATACAACTGAAATGACATAAAACTGAAATTCGATAGTATTTCTATTAATACTAGATCACCCTCATTGAGAAATTATGCTGGTATATGAACTATCTTTTAATTGATTAACTGGTTTGAAACTCTCGTAGGTTTAACTGGTCGTAGAATTATGTTACTCATATTGCTGCGTAATTACATCCACTGTGGAGTTTAACTGTTAATAGATTTGCTGGTACAGGTCGCTAACCTGGGTTCCTGCTTTATGGGCCATGCTTAATGCCATTATTGTATGGAAGGATTTACCGGATAAGATCTAACATTTTATGCAAAATAGCTGAGAGGCAATAACTTGAGAATATTTCTAATACCTGGGTTTCCATAAATAGAAAGGTATTGTATGTAATATTTTTACAATTTTTCTACCATCAAAACTTCTCTCGCATTTAACATCTGATACATTTGAAATAACGTTAAAATTTTTCACTTTTTGATCAATTTGCTTTCTTTTATGAATTTTGAGTTTGATTTAAGCAAATTTTTTATTAGTTTAATTATTACTAGTATAACAGGTCAATTGAAAAGTATCCGGCCTGACACATAGATGGCGCTACTAGAATTAAATCCATATGTTTTCTAGTTAGTCCTAACCTGCAAAAGATGCGTGTGTAAATTTGACAGCTGTCGGATTATTAGTTTGTGAATTATAGTATTTGAAGCAACTTTTGTTATTGTGAAAAAAATGGATAAAAAGAAATTTCGTGTGTTGATAAAATATTGCTTTTTGAAGGAAAAAAAATACAGTTGAAGCAAAAACTTGGCCAACCATCAATGATTGGCATGCTAAGTTTAGATATGGTGAAATGAGCACCGAAGACGGTGAACGCAATGGACGCCTATATGAGGTTGTTACCGACGAAAACATTAGAAAATCCACAAAATGATTTTGAATGGCCTTAAATTGAAATCGAATGAAATAACAGACACTCGTAAAGATATCAAATGAACGTATACATCATATTATTCACGAATATTTGGGTATAAGAAAGCTCTGTACAAAGTGGTTGCCACGCCAGCTCACTTTTGACCAAAAACAACGACGAGTAGATGATTCGGAGCAGTATTTGAAGATTATCAAACGTAATAAACCCGAGTTTTTGCATCGATATGTGACAATGGATGAAACACGGCTCTATCATTTCACTCCGAAGTCCAATCGACAGTCATCCGAGTGGACTGCACACGATGAATCCGCACCAAAACGTGGGAAAACGCAACAGTCGGCTGGCAGCGTTATGGCATCTATATTTTGGTTGGAAGAGAAGGTTTGGTGGCCAAAGGTTTTAAGACAAGACATTTCAACAGTTATTGGATGAAAGCTCAGCTCAAACTCAATAAAAACTTGCATATAGCTTAACAGTTGATAGGTCGACTATTTTCAGATGGTTAAGTTGGATAGGAAAATCAAAAAGGGACGAAAATTACTACCATGCGAATTGACCAAAAACATCACTTTGAACCATTTCAACGTTGCAGCTTCATAGTTTTCCAGCCAAAAAAAGAAGAGTTTTTGTGGCTCATTGTGACTGACAATGAAAAGTGGATGTACTACGATAATCCCAAGCGCTAATAGCCATGGGTTTGTTCAAGAGAGCAATGCATAGTAACAGTCGCAAAATCGTCCTCTTGCATGACAACATTTTGGAAAAATCGTGAAGGATACACTATCGCAGTTCGAATGGGACGTTATACTGCTTATGTTAACTTGACATTACGCCATCTGATTACCATTTTTTCCGATCAATGCAGCATGATTTGACTGGCACACGGTTTTAAAAGGCTGAAGAAGTGGTAAAGTCTATCGATGGTCGCTACCAACACAACAAACAAACCAATATCGCTCTTTCGTCACGATGTTGCCAGAAAGATGGGAAAAAGCTGTAGAAAACTGCACCAATTTTTGGAGATCCCACTTTTATTTTTAACATTTTTGATATCCTGATTTGAGGTTATATTGTATTCCACGTCTATACTGAGTATCACTTAGAAAACTATAGTCACTATATCGTAAGTGTTTATATATGATAAATAACCAGGTGCAACTAATATTACGGTAGATAAGATATATCATGACAAAAACCAAAAAAACTGAAAATCTATTACTAATATCATTAGAGCATTTTCGGTGAAAAATAACGTTGGCATATGAATTACGTTTTAATTGATTAATTTTGAACTTGTTGCGTCAGCTTGTCTAATTGCGTTAGTCATATTGTTGCGTGATTATATCCACCGCGATGTTTAATTGTTAGTGGATTTGCTTCTACAGGTCGCTAACCTAGGCTCCTGCTTTATGGGATATGCTTAATGCTATTATGGTATAGGAGGACTAATCAGATAAGATCTCAGATTTTAGGCAAAATAGCTGAGAGACAATGAGATCTTAAGCAGTTATACTGTCGGGGATTTTTAATTACTGAAACAATATCGCTTTATATAACACAACCAAAAATGTTTAACAATATACGCTCGTTATTTGTCACTGTTACACAATATATTAGCTTTCATCACATCCCTAGGTTAAATTATGTAGTTTGTCTTGTCATTTCGACTATGAGCATGGCTATCGTTTTTTTATATCTTTTAATAAAACTGTCTGTCAGTTTTTTGTGGTCTTTTTGTTGTCTTACTAGAATATGTGATGATGATATTTCAGATTTTAATCTCCACCTTTAATCCTTTGACGTTTTAATCCACGTTAATATTGAACCTTTCGTATTTCATATGTAAGTACCGCTAAGAACATATTTTCCATGTTTATTAAGCAAATTATAGCACATATTATCTTTCATGCGTTTTACACAAGATATTAGTGATAACTAGTCGTAATTTACCTGTTTATTCATAAAGTTTTGCTATTAAATAGAAACACAACTGAAATTCGATAGCATTACCAGTAATGCTAGACTATTCGTATCATGAAATTACGTATTAAATGAAATATATGTTAAATGGATAACTAGTTCTAAAGGTCTTGCTCTTACTGTTAAGTTTCATTCTAAAGGATGGAATTCTTAATGTATCCACTGGTATGGGTCGGTAACCCGGGTTTCCACTTTATAGGTCATGCTTAATATCATTATTGTATGGGAGGACTCACTAGATAAGATCTAAAATTTTATGCAAAAATGGCCGAGCAGAAATATGTTAAAAGGGGTTTTGCTGTCTGGGAATTTTAATGGAGAAAGAAATATATAATAACATTTGATAATAATGAATATCACCAAATCGTAACTTAAGAAGTACTTTTATTATTTGGAATAACAATATACCAGTACACATTAATGAGATGTTATGTATGTTATTTATTAGGTTTTTAAAATAAGACAGGAAAACTATTTGTGAGATTTGTTGATATTTTTAAGGTGCATTAAGTGTTGCTTTTGAAAATTATCGTATAAGGGGTTTCAATAAGGGCGGGCGATTTTGACAGTCTGTGACGACGACATTGTTTTGGCGGCGTGTCTGTCCAACGTGTTTAAGTATTTCAGCAATTTGCCTAGTGGGCAATGAGCATTTCTTATGATTATAATATATACATGACATGTACAACATCACTTCATTAAGTGATCTGTTGTAAAACATTATCTTAATTAGTTTGTCTTATGATAAAAAAATAAATAAAAATTATTAAATCCATATAGATGCTATAACCAGATCGGATGGTGTTAAACGTTTTAGTCTAGGCACCTCACTATCACGTCGCAAATTTAGCTGATTAGTGAGCACATTGGGGTGCACCAACACTTTATAAAAGTACTTAACACAAATATTTTGAATTACATTCGCTATAGCTTCTTGATGGATATCACGTTGTATCACTATAGTTTTGAGAATTGAATATATTGAATGCAGTTCAGTGAGCTTATCGTCCTGTTTTTAGTTATTGAGTAATTTTGTTTTTGAGTTTAGTAATTGAGAACGTGGATAAAGGAGAAGTGTCTTTAATTTAACCTGCAACCTTTTGTTCAAGTGTTGAATCGAACAATATCTTTTGGTGTTTATTTTTTAATATATTTTAAAGTCTTCTTTTTACCAACGAAGGTTTATCTGCAATGGATCTATTATTTAACGTGGGCTCCGAACCACGGTCCTCGGCATTAAGCCTACCGTCTGGCGAGTGGCCAACTTAGAAATCATCCTAGAAAACATCCGGTCTTACTCAGCCTGGTTACTGGTGTGACTGGAATCATTTTCCTTGTCTGATTTTACACTCTTGCCTAGGACAATCACAAATATTTGAGGGAATATTCGTCTGGTGGGTCGGTCGGAGTGTATGGCTGTCGATGCGATCGTTTATCGAAACATTCACTACTATTATGTGGAAGGAATTCGCAAGAGAACTGAAAACACTGGTTGAATAAAAACTTGTTTATTGCAATATTAAATGATATATGTGGTCGACAGGAGAATAGACAGGATATTAGATTAGGTAAAGGAAGTACGGTAACGCTGTGGAAGCGGTACTATTACAAGGTGGTAGAGAAAAGAAAAGAAAGCGAAACGTCGTCGTGGGGGTTTTTTTTATAGCCGGGAACCGCATGATACCAATCCACCAGCGTTATCAATCTTTGAACTTGCTGTGGGTGAATGCGTGATAGCCTAAAGGGTTGTAGCGGTCGCTACATATTAAACAATCACAAACATAAATTTACGACCATGCCCCAGCAGGATTCGAACCCTCATCTATCGTAACAGTAGGTGGACCGTAGGTGTAAGTTTTTCTGAATTTACAGGTTTATGCCAACTTAGTAAGCTACAATAGGCCGATGCCCTTAACATCAACTCTACCCAGACTACTGCTCAAGTTAAGCTGGGTCTATGTACCAGAATCACAAAAATTGTAACACTATGATCCATCCATAGCGAGATGGTCATTTAAGCGATTTAAACATTTGAACATATTCTATAAATATTTTTACATATGCAACTTTCATATCAACATATCAACCCGTTCTTATTGTAAAATATTATATATTTGAGAAACTGGAAGTTGGGTAAAAAGTTTCAAAAGTTTTCAATTTAGTCAAATATTTCAAGAATTAGTTAAATTATTGAGAGCTAACTTGACATTAGACAAACGCCTAGAAACCTTATGAGTGATAAACAGGGAAATAAATTTAATCCTTACTAGGTATTGGGTTTGAAATAAATTCAAAATGTTTTTCTATTTGTGATTGTCGACAGAAATGATCATGTATGAGATTTTTACATTGAATATCTTTCCATCATTGCAACAGTTCCAAACATGTAAACTAAGCAAACAATCTGTGTCAAATATTGATCTATTCTGTACATTTAATAGGGTCAGAAATGTATGATATATTGTGTAACAGGTCACTTGACAAGTCCTCAACTTACCACAGTATAACAAATTTTTTTTGCCAAAATTAGTTTTTTTTAATCAACATAATTCCCTTCAAGGGTGATACACTGATTATAGCGACCCTCCAACTTTTCGATACCATTTTTGTACTACGATTTGTCTTTTGCTTCAAAATATGCCTCAGTTTCATTGATCACGTCTTCATTAGACGAAAATTTCTTCCCAGCGAGCATTCTTTTGAGATATGAGAACATGAAACAGTCGCTGGGAAGTGAGATCTGGCGAATATGGTGGATGAGGAAGCATTTCGAAGCCCAATTCATGGATTTTTGCCATATTTTTTAATTGACTTGTGACACGCTGCATTGTCTTGGTGAAGTAGCACTTTATTTTTCTTCAAATGCGGCCGTTTTTCGGCTATTTCGTCCTTCAAACAGTCCAATAACTAGTAATAGTCGCTGTTGATGGTCCTTCCTTTTTCAAGGTTGCATGAAAATTATTTCATGCTTATCCCAAAATACAGACGCCGTAACCTTGCCAGCCAACTGTTGCGTTTTCCTACGCTTTGGAGCAGGTTCATCATGTGCGGTCCACTCGGATGATTGTCGAATGGACTTCGGAGAGAAATGATGCAGCCATGTTTGATCCATTGTCACATATCGACGCAAAAACTTGGGTGTATTACGCTTGATCATCTTTAAACACTGCTCCGAATCATCAACTCTTCGTTGTTTTTGGTCAAAAGTGAGCTCGCGCGGCATCCATTTGCACAGAGCTTTCTCATACCCAAATATTCTTGAATGATATGATGTACATGTTCAGTTGATATCTTTAAAGTGTCTGCTATTTTATTCAATTTCAATTTACGGTAATTCAGAATCATTTTGTGGAT
Source organism: Rhynchophorus ferrugineus (assembly GCF_030347505.1). Taxonomy (NCBI): domain Eukaryota; kingdom Metazoa; phylum Arthropoda; class Insecta; order Coleoptera; family Curculionidae; genus Rhynchophorus; species Rhynchophorus ferrugineus. The sequence goes on from NW_027472580.1 coordinate 54,744,918, forward strand.
TTTTTAAATGTTTTCGTCGGTAACAACCTCTTTTGGGCGTCCACTGCGTTTACCGTCTTCGGTGCTCATTTCATCACGTCTAAAATTAGCATACCAATCCTTGATCGTTGATTTTTCTGGGGCAGAATCCGGAAACTCGGCATCAAGCCAAGTTTTTGCTTCAACTGTATTTGTTCCCTTCAAAAAGCAATATTTTATTTACACGCGAAATTTCATTTTATCCATTTTTTTCACAATAACAAAAGTTGCTTCACTCAAAATACTATTCAGCTATTATGCTCACAAACTAATGATCCGCCAGCTGTCAAATTTATACACGCATCTTTTGAGGGTTAAGGCTAACTAAAAAACATATGGAGTTAATTCTAGTAGCGCCATCTATATGTCAGTATGAGGACTCTTCAATTGACCTATTATTGTTAAAACCAAATGGAAACCTAATTGAGAATCATCACCAACTATAATTGATTTGGGCATTGAGGAAAAATGTCTAAAATATACAGTATTTATATGTGTATAAACACAACAAAATCATTTTTAGCACAACAGTGATCATTCTCACTTTTTTAAAGGTAAAATGATTGGTACAACATATATTATTAAAAATATTCCGCAGGATTTTCTGCAACTTTGTTCTATTTCTGTGACAACATAACTCTATACAGTGTTTAAAGAACAACGTTGGTTGGGGAGCTATCCATTCACCGATCTGTTCGCTGCGTGCCTCTTCAGAATTTCGAAAACATGTGGAAGCCAAACCACGCTGCATCTATCTAAATACGTGGCAATTATAAATGCTATGTTGGTGAATACGTTGGGAATGTGCGACAGAACTACCAATTAGTCAATAAGACACAGAAAATTATTTTTAATTTGCCTTGCGAGTAATGAAGCCGCAATGTTGAAATAGTTCGAAATAACATTTTCAGTCAATTCGTGTAGTAGCCTCTTCCCCACGTTTTGGCTCTTTGTCACTACTAAGTTGTCTGAAATTTCTGAAGTTTGTATCAGATATCTTGACATCAAACAACAAAGGCAATGAAGGAATGCAGTTTTTAATGTTTTTTGATTAGCGTCTCCTTATATGGAGTAACTCAATAATATTAAATAGAAGACGGTTATTTTATGTCGATAAAATCCAAAACCACCGAATTTTACATCTGTTGATATTTCGCATGTTCACCAGTAGATATTGCTGAACAGAATACATGTAACCAAATAATAAAAAAATTTAGCAATGAATGTATACGGATAGAATTCACTTGTCAGTGTAATTTGTAAGGTCTTAATTAGGCCAGTACCAGTAACTTGTACCTTTACAAATCACGTTTACATTTTCGATTTATTTTAACTAAAAAGGCCTCATACATTTTGCATTACAAACTTCAAAATAAGCTCGTCAGGATAATCATTAACTTGATGAGTCAATAATAACTCATCAGGAATCTAAGTTCATGTTGTCATAAAATTGTTATTTATATTCAGCACAATGCGGCGGAAGAGGTGATATATGTCATCCAAAGCTTATTTAACTACCAAAATAAATAAGCCTAACTATTTATATGCAGATAATTTACCAGCCATATCAACAATGAAGGCAGAACGTGTACCGATAAAAGATAACGCTTTAATCCTTTAGATAATACATTTTTGAAATAAAACTTTTGTCAATATATCATTAAAATTATATTTATATCTGCACAGATCTTTTTTGTTACTATTTTAATTAATGTAAATCCCACAAGTAGTAAAATTATATTATATATTGTTTTTTGTTGTTCTATTCATTGTGCAGCAATCGTGAATGATTTTACTTATATAGGTCGCTAACCGAGGTTATTGCTTTTATATACCAGACTTATTATCATTATTGGGAACTAATAAGATACGATCTAGGATTTTACACAAAATCGCTCACAGGCAATAAGCTGACAGCTATTTAACTGTTTTCGTTTTTGCAAGAGCTAAAAAATACTATATTAAATTAAATACATGCAATATTCTCACACTATCTCTCAGTATTTAACGGTAAAATATTAATAATACACTTCTTACTTTTCTATAGGCAATAATGATAATAAAAGCACTCATTTATGTATTGATCCCTTAAAATAGTTTTCCGTGTTCGAACAGATAGCGATTATTTCGGTTATGCATATATGCTTTGAAATGCATCTGTTGCAATTTGCACCCATTTCCACATATACAGGGGATGGGCAAAATTATATTAACACACAATATTATAATATGACATATACACAATATTTATTTATTAATAAGGTGTTGAGCCACCATGTGCTTCTAGCCACCATAAGCAGCTTATCCGCGTAATAGATGCACGAGTGTCTAAATAGTTTCCAATGAAATGTTGCCACATTCTTGTACCCAAAAATCCAACAATTGTTGAAGTGATGTTGGAGATGGATATCTATGTTACTTATCACTATGATCTACAGCTCTCCATAACGGTTAAGTTATATCGAGGTCTGGATAATCTGTTGGCCGGGAAATACGAAGCTCCTCAAATGAAAAGTGAATCTGTGTGACTCTGTGTATGGGCTCATTATGATCTTGGAATATGTGGAACCAGTTTTTAAGAGTAATATGCTGGTCATTGTAAAAAGGTCATTATTGAGGATATCGAAATATGCTTAGTAGCAATCGAGGCAGTGGACTGAAAATTGTTTAATCTCCCCATCATATAAGAACCGTTTGTAGTGCGCAGGATCTAAACATTATATAAAAAACCATTTGCATTTTTATTTAATCCCTTTCAGCTAAACTCTTTATTTGAACCTGTATTGTATGTCTAAGGTGTCCGCTTCTGGGCAGTTACCATTAAGACAGAAGTTGTGTTTCATCAAGTCATTAGCAGGGACATTGATCACGACACGTTAGAAACTCGGGAGTTTGGTTCGTTGGTCATCACAGTTTTTCGACAATAACCATGAGTTTTTATAAGATATTTTTAAAAATGGCAACAAGTTAATGAACAAAATGGCGCATACTTGATTTAAATGGAATCATTAAGTATTTTAAATAAAACTTTTAATTTTATGCAAAAATAAAGGATTTTCTTGTTACACGTATATATAAATATATATATATATATATATATATATATATATATATATATATATATATATATAAATTAATCGTTATTCGTTAGTCTCGCTAAAACTCGAGAACGGCTGAAGTAGAATTCGCCCTGTGTGGTTGACGGCAAGTGTTCCAAGCGATATCCAAGAGACCTAATTGCTGAAACTATAACGGGAAATTATGGATACCCATCGTATCGTCGGCGATCAGTTGCGGACAATGGGCGATCGGTAGTTGTGAAGGTAAAAGGACAAAATGTTGATGTAAACAATCGTTGGATCGTGCCATACTCGCCAATATTATCCAAGGCTTTTGAGACTTACATCAATGTGGAATATTGTAACTCTGTGATGTCGATAATGTACATATGTAAAAATGTTAACAAAGGTAGCGATATGGCCATCTTCGCTGTAACCAATGCAAATGACGAAATATCATATTACCAGATGGGTCGCTATGTAAGTAGCAACGAAGCGATTTGGCGTATCTTCTCATTTGCGATCCATGAAAGAAACCCTACAGTAGTTCATTTGGCAGTCCATTTAGAAAATGGCCAGGAGAAAAAAAGTCGAGGATTCGAGATTGTCGAGGATCTCAATGCGACCATTCAGAATTTTCTTCCGGGACAGTTGGTTTCCTTCAAATCAGTCGACGCCGTTATGAACCAGGACGACGTAGAGATCTATCCCACGGAGTTTTTAAATTCACTGAAGTTGCCTGGATTACCACCTCACAATTTGAAGTTAAAAGTAGGATCAGTTGTCATCATGCTGCGTAAAATTAATCAACCTCGACTGTGCAATGGAACAAGACTGGCTGTGAAAAAAATTATGAATAACGTCATTGAGGCAACAATCATAAAGGGAAAATACAAAGGAGAGGATGTCTTGATCCCGCGTAATTTACTATTCGAATTCGAGTTTCCCTGTTTCGCGCATGGACAATTATAAGTCGCGTGTTCGCCCGTCGGAAAACCGTCATCTTTGTTTATTTACGCACCACAAAACAAAAAATATAGTTTATCAGAAAGCTTTAAATTGATTAACAAACTGTATCATAATTTTGTGTGTCTGTAAATATCTAATTGAAACCTTCTAATAGCCTGTATTTCAGGAAAATTCTGTGTTTTAAGTATGAAACATCATGTGCAATTAATCGAAAATAATTAAAAAATTCTTTCATACCGAGCATTTTTTTTATTAATTACGGATTATTAGGTATTTTATTTATCGATTCAGGCAGTACGAAGTCTGTCGGGTCAGCTGATATCTGAATAGTTCTGGTGAATCGTGATTTCTCGAATAACGTCGATCAGGTGAATGGTTGGTTTTATTTATGCGGAATAAAAAATCAGACATCAAAAACCAATAATGTAGTTTTTACTCCTTTTTAAAGACGGTATTAATATTCAGAATAACGGTTTTGTTTTCAAAGTACAGTTGAACTAAATAAACAGACACCAACATCCTACAACAATTATAACAATAACAATTTTGTTCAGATTTTGGGTTGGGCTACTGTCAACTAGAGTTCATATTTAGATATTCAAAGGTTCCTAACGTCACTCAGTTCTAAATTGCGATGGTGTCTTCATTTCAACTATATTACAGCATATTAACAATGCACTAGTAGAGTAGCTCATATATCATCTACATTATGATCACAGGTTTATTTAAGGTCACGACTCCTGTTTATACCTCTAATGTAATTATATAATTAACTAATAATTGTTCAAAAGGCTCAGTATAACAGAAAGTAAAATTCAATGATTTCAAAATATAATTATCTGGTTTTAATGGTTCACTAAGAGTTTTTTTAAGAAGCTTTTAAGAGATTGAGATAACATTTGAAATATTTACTTAACATTTGGTAGTTGAAAAATTAAATTCCATAACCAGACTAGAAATATTTAAATCACAATTGTTATTGTTAAAACATATGTTCAAAGAAGAAAGTGAACAGGTTGCGTAATAAAATACCTGAAGACATAAAAACAAGCTATAAATTTCATCGAACACAACAACTGAATATATAAAATTACCTGAATTAATAAAGAGTTCTCCAGATATATGTTCTATTGATAGTCATATTTCCTGTTTAATGATTTATTATTAACAGCAGTACTATTGATTAATAATATATATTAACAATTGGTTTTTAAATAAATAATACTATAAATAAATTGATAATATAGTTGTTTCCTATGTAATGAGAACATAATGGGACATTTGGTTAGATAAAGTAAAAAAAGACCATTCGCTGGAGTTACGTTCCTATAAGATAGCAGCGGTTGGTGAAATCGCGGTTCACGAAGGATCCATACATGTACAGATTAATAGGACAAAAGCATGTAATTTTCTTAGATTTATAGTTGAATTTATTGTTACCTATTCATTAACGAAGAAAAATCTATGTACATAGTGAAAAAATATAACATAACAAAAAATATCGATAGTACGCAAGTCATAAAGTTATACGTACTTGGAAAATACAAATATAACAAAACAAGTTTTTTTTTTAAATTGAAAGGATTGTTGGCTGTTTAATTATATTCTTAATGTCTTTCTGCGCTTCTATATACGGTTGTACTAAACGCTCTACACCATTATTAAACTTTTTACTTCGTTCCAGTAAGGGATCCCAGTCCAAAACCAACTACTGCTTTATTTTGTCTAAACTTAAAGGACGTAGTTTGATTTTCCGTGTGTATAGATAAAAGCCAATATAAAATAAATCTATGTGCAAGATAAAATGAAATTTTAAATTAAAAGAATATTTCTTTAAAGAAATTAAATAATTAAGCCACATTTTCCTCCATTATGAGTGGTTCATTATATAGGTCCCTTAATTCGATTTGTTTTTCGATTAATTTTATATAATTAATATTATATTATATAATAAATTTAACCGGCATATATTTACAAATTAACTTTGATACTTTAATATAAAGGATGGAATTGCAAAACATCAAAATGTACAATCAGATATCGACATAATTGTATAATATTATTTTATTAAAAGCGATATAAAAATTTTAGATATTCTGATAAGTACAAAATAGAGCTTACGTAAATTTTTTAAAAAATTACATAACTTATTTCTATTTTATATAATAGTTTATGATATACACATTTTTTTCTGCCATATGTTCATTTTTGTGATATTTTTTTAGCGCTGGAGACAAACTTTTCCGGGTGATATCTTCGCCAAGAACAACGTCAACAGTCTAATTTTAAAAGCCTTGACACGCACCGATTATATAGATATTTAAAAAATCAAGGACACCTCCAGCCACGAAAAGGAAATATAGTTCGTGACCTTGTCAAAATCAAAGTGATGATGAACCTATTCGGTTTAAAATCGACACACGCGGTCGTGTCAATGTCTCCCATTGACGTGCTTTCGCTTAGACAAACTTGCTCCATTACCTATATAATATAAACATTAATTGAACTAATTTAATCGACGTCGCTGGTATAATTAGAATGGCGAGGCAGAATGTTTTTATTGGACCATTTTGCGAATGAATAAGTTATGCAATGACTAATCTCTGGCTCCCAATAAGAAACAGCTAGACTAATTGTTTTTATTGTTACATTTTTATATTTAGAAATCATACAAAATTTGGTTATAGTGAATATTATTTAAATGTTTTGTAATAATAACTGGAATTGAATTTAAAAAAGCATATGTTTTTAGTTGTTTTACGCAAAGCCTACCGATTGTCAACTGATCATCATCTCAGAACGCTTGTAATGTTATCAAGCTTACTACTGTATCTGAAGTTATTGTTATATGTCAGCTTGGCTATAAACAACTACAAATATTCGAACGATATTCGAGCCCGTATCATCAAAAGAGTATACGGCCATTTGTTTTCAAACTATCTGAATGGTGATCAAGTTAGAGGGGTTGGTCTGTTTTCTAATAGAAAAGAAGTTTCAGTGTCGCTTTGTATCTCTGTTCAATAAGTCGCCTCTACTTTCTGTAAAATAAAATAGTTTCTCCAAGTTAATTAATAATTTTTGTTTTATAAAACTTTTCAGATAATATAGCTGGCGCAGTTGGTAGAATTTCAGAGAGATCATAAGGCTGTTCTATTTTGAATTTATTTAATTAGCCAGAATCAAATTAATTATCAACAAAAGAAGACAGGTTGATGTTGTATTGGCAATCGTGTGTTTCATCAAAGTGTTTTCTGGTGTAGTTAAGTGCAGGGCAAAAATATCGAACCTGAATACAAGGTTACAAACAGGGTATTGAAGGTGCTCAACGACACCGCTAGCCATAAAATAATCAAAGTAAGAAATATTCAATCTTTGCAAAACATTCCTAGTCCACGGATTCTACAGTTGACGGTGCTAGGCTACCAACGGCAGACCAAAATTGCTGTGAATTAACATAGCCTACTAGAATTTGAACAGAAGCTTGCAATTCAGTGTGAACAGCTGCCAAAAGTGGTCTGCAGTAACTTAGTTTCTTAGCCGTAGATTATTGGTATCTGGAGTCACCAAAATGTGGAAAACCATAACGTAGAAAAGTGCTATGGAAATTTGATAGAAGGTATCAAAAACAATTTTTATAATATCTATAAGCTGCTCAGGCGGAATAATGACCATATACATCCCTGTAGCCATTTGTTTAGGAGTAAGGCGTTGTATAATAGGGTACCGATGATCCGGCCATCTGTTTTCAAATTATCTGAAAGGCGAACATGTGAGACGCTTGAAATTATTTTACTTTACTTGAAAATTTATTTTACTTAAAAACTGTTTTAATAAAGAAATTCAGTCCTACTCTAATTTAAACAAAACCCTTATAATATAAATACATAACGAGAGCTGTACCAATCACGCCATATCCTCTTAACGACCAATGTATACTTTTTCACATCTGGACAGCATATAGTTGTGGGAAATTTATATTGACTGTACTTTCGCTCACCAGTCTTTCATTGATGATCCCAATAAATACATTTTTTACCCAAATTTCCATGATATAATTGTACTGAATTGTTTCTATGTTTTGGTATTCCCAAATTTAGTGGAAGTGTGTAAACCTGGAACTACAAGCTTTTATCTAAAATCCACGTTCAAAGCAAATTAGATACAATTAGTGACTTTATATCCTGAACTGTGATGATTGTGCAGTCCAGATAAACCCATAGTTAGTAAAAGGAGACTTAGTATCAGTCACGATAGTATAATCTGAAATTTACTTCAATATTTAATTAGGCTGATTTTTTATCTTCAAGAAAACAACATAAATAATGCTGGAGAAAAATAAATACACTGAACCGAAATAAATGCTACACATTTTTATAAAATACTGTTGTTAAATATTTTTTTATTAAATTAAGCGCTTCATGTATTAGTTGATATTGGTGCAATATATATTAATCAAAATCATTTCCATCATTTTCCTAATTTTTAAGTTTCGCGGCGATCCAGTTGTCGGTATTTTCGCACGTCTTCAACATTTTGAATCCGTATACCAGCCAAAACATAGTCGATAAGTGGAGGCCTGAAAAACTCTTGTAACTTTTAACCCATGCAAGACGATGGTTTTGTGTCTGTTATGCAAAGTCTGGAGTTACAGAAACTTCTTCACCGAAACAATTTAAAATGATATTTATGTATTTTTTTTATTTTACTTAATTTATGAGGTAATCCTTTTCCCTCCAAATTGCTAAGTTGTTTGAACTTTTTGATCTTCGAACGCTTTTAGTCTTCCAAGCCGTTCTTTGTCATTCACATAAAAAACACCATTTTTTAACCATTGGAACCATAAGCAACAATCAGGATAGGCTGGAGCAACATCCCTAAGAACTTCTAAAGAAGCATTTTTATGGGCTTTGCCAATAGATTTCTCTAAATCATATAAGAAAGGTAGTGTATATCGAAAATGACAATTTTGAGAGTTCTATGCATTGCATCTGCATACACTGAATAACTCAATAATATTAAATGGATAACTATTATTTATATAGAGAAACTAGCTGACCCGACAGACTTCGTCCTGACAAAAAGATTTGTAATGTGGCAGTTTTTGTGCCTACGTATTTTAAAAAATTCTCCTGAACAGAACCATCACCCTGGTGATAGGGCGTTGTGAATAAAAAATAATTAAATAAAACATATATAAGGATTGAAAAGTAAGTAATCGCTTTATTGTTAATCATGTGAATCATTATTATTATTATTATTATCATTGTAGTGCTTTGTTGTATACGATGTTTTTTGTTTGATTACCTGGCGCATAGATAAACAAATCTGATGGTTTTCCAACACGGGAACAGGCAACATACAAGTTAATAATAATTTACTTAATATTAATTATAATATTAAGTTAATATTAATTGACCATGTGAGAAACATGGGTTTTCTAGATTAATACCACAAACACTTAATGATTGCCCCTGGGACTTGTTTATAGTCATAGCAAAAGCAAGCCGCACTGTAGTCGTTTAAACTCAAATGGCACATCAGTCGGAATCATTGGGATGCGCGGTATGAGAACATCTTCTCCTTTATACTTTCCTTTGAGTATAGTTGCTTCTATCACATTGTTTAGTAATTTTTTTATCGCTAACCGTGTACCGTTACAAAGACGCGGTTGGTTGATATTTCGCAACATTATAACCACCGATCCTACCTTTAATTGAAGATTGTGAGGTGGCAATCCTGGCAAATCCAGCGAGTTTAAAAATTCCGGTGGATAGTTGACTACATCATCTTGATTAGTAGCCGAATCAACTGATTTATATATCCTCAATTCGCCTGTAATTTGTTCTTGAATTTTGAAATTTAATTCATTTACATCTATGTTTTTTGCAGCCAGTATAGCTCGTTCGCTCAACCAATCATGGTTTCTGTAATTTTGAGAAACATCTGGAAACACCTTCTGAATAAGTTCATCTTTTGATCGAGTTAACTGACAAAAACTTTGAGGAAAGTTAATGCAGCCAGTCAACATGTCTATAGGAAATTTGCCATTACCAATGATCAAACTTAAATAATATTTGATCTTAAAAAGTATATATTTAGTTTTAACTAATATATATATCAAATATAAAATATAATAAAAGTGTCACTGAAACTGAATCACCATATAATATGATGACTAAGTGATATATTTCGTAATGATTAAGAAATTGAAGATTAGTAACACATCTTAACTTTGGTGACAGAAAATTTTGTTCGCTAAAATAATTATGAGTAACTGCTATAATACATACCTTGAAAGTTGGCATAAAATTTTCCAGAACTGCATTTGTTGCCCCAAATGAAGTTATTTGAAAGCAATTGTTATATTGTTGGATATGTGTCAAAAAGTGTATAGAATCTGTTCCTATTCCTGAAACCAATGAGTACAATGGTTCTGGTGGTGGATCCAATGGTATCAATTTCACTTTACCATTTGCGCAACACAATCCATTGGCTTCGTTTTTGTATTTTAATGCCTTACAGTGTGAGCAAACCAAGTTCATAGAACCAATAACAACACAATGGTAGTTACTATAGTCAATTGACACATCGTAACTGAAAGCAGCTCGATTCAAACTTGCGCGATTATTAGTTGAATGTCGCGCTCGCGCTTCACGCGTTTGTGATATCCGAATTCTTTCACGTTCATTTCCGTCGTCACGTTCTTGTGCAGTACGATTAGATCGGTAATTAGCTTGGTTTATAGCATTTCTGGTTCTTCTACCTAAATTGCTTCGTCTTATAGGAGGCATATCAAATATAAATTATTTTTTCACTAATCACGAACTAAACAAACACTAACTAACTAAACACTCTGCACAAAACACGATATACGAATTTGTTTCGTGTATCAGTTGACAATTCATCTGTCATCTGTCAAAAGTCATCTGTAACAGACAACTTTTTTTTTTAAATTTGATATGACTTGAACTCAAATCCTTTTAAGCCGTACGAATTGTTTTATTTATTTAAAATTTGGATATTAAAAATAATAAAACACTGTTGGTAACGCGATTTTTGTTTGACTGATGTAATGATGTGGAAACTGATGCATTTTATCTCGCGTGCCGAAACTAATACAAAAGAAACGCGAGTTTCGGAACGCGACATTAAACTCCTCCAACTATGTATTCTGTGCTCCAACGCACACACGCACATTGTTTTGATAGATATGATCTTTGACGTTAGGAACACACCTACATTGCTTAGACAACAGTGAGTGCTTGTAATTTAATATGAACTTTATACCATAGCAATAAAGCTCAAATTGACTACGTTTTAGTTACAAATCATTTGTATGGGAAAAAGAAAAGGGCTATTTTTAGGGTTTTTCCAGCAATAATTCTAATTTTTCTCGCCGTAAAACCATCCTTGAACTTCAACGAACATTTTAAAAAAAGATATGGCGAAATTGGTCCAGGCGTTGTTGAGTTATGCGCTTACCAACACATTTTGCGATTCATTTTTATATATAAGATAACAGTTCGACCACCAAATGACAATTTGACAGTTAGGTTAAGTTGTTGCAGTTGTTTGCATTTACACTTTACATTGTTACCAATATATATCAATAATTGAAATGCACCCGAGCTTGTAATGTATTTAATTTATAAGATTTAAATATATTATATATTGGCATTGTTTTAATGGCTATTTAAATTAAATAAATATAATTTTGCTGTTACATGCTCCCTTTTGAATTAAAATATAAGGAGCCTAGTTAGCCAAGTCCTTAATCCAAAAAGTGACACAGAAAAAATTCTACCTCAACTCATACAATCAACACGCGAATGAAAATTTAGTACTTTACACCTTACAAATAACCAAATGTAGAACAATGCTTTTAAATGTTTAGTTTTATTGTGAACATTTTGTCTTTAGCATAAACTTTCCATTTGTATATGGTAGAAAATAATATTTCCTATCTATATGAATATCTGCTCGACGATGTATGAGTAGAATCGAAGACGTTCTGACTCCCTTAGTAAAATGGCTCTGTTTAAATCCTTCTCTGGTGGGACTCTGTGTTTATTTATAGGTAGATTATATAATATGATAATAAATTATCATTCAACTTACTGTACGAGATCATATATTAATGTTGTCGCTCGGCACCAGCCATCAGCTTATTAGGACTCAATCCACAAATTTAGTAGTAGATCCAACCTGTTAAATTAATTAACATTAATTGAATGTGTAGTACAAAGCATTTATTAATAATAAATTAAGATAAATATTTAGAACGGAGATTTTGTTATCTAATAAACTAAAATATACCAAGAAAAGAATTTTCTTTTATTATTCCATTTAAACACCCACTTGCAAAACATTTCGGGTCAGTAGACAATGGTTTGAGAAGGAACTCTCCAAAAATCGAAATTATTTATGACGATCCAAACGATCGGGACATTGTCCGATAAAATTTATTTGCCAGTTTTCTGAAAAGTGGATGTTGATCTATTTTTAAAATCAGCCGCCTGTAGAAATCTATCTATTTCAGCTGCTTTGTATATTTTTCTGACATAGATGTCGGCACTTATTCAGAAAATTGATTTTCAAGAAATTTTGATATTTAAAACACGTGTCCGTTAGAAAGAGGCAGTTTCGCATCATTGTATTTGCATTAAAACACTTTCCATCGGTATGACATTTTGAAATTCGTGTAGTTTGCCAATTTGTATTCAAATGGCAACTTTGCCTGCTCGTATGATTTTATATCATTTGCAAATAATAATTCACAAACTAAACGAAATCATTTACATATTTCCGCATTTCACTTTTCTCTTATTGCGTCTACGAATATACTATAAGTAGAGTATTTGTACAGTCAAAAATCAATGCCTTAATAGCAATATGTTCCTATAGAACAGATAAATGCTCACAAAGTGGCGAACTTAACGTTTCTCTTAATTATTATAATTATAATTAATCAAAATTAACGGAAGAAGAAATCGATCAAAGAGTAGTTTATGATGAAACTCCGGTCGAGTCAGTTTACATTATATCATTTTCTGTGGCTGTCGTTTGTATCTTAATTCGCCTTTTGCTTCTGAAACTTCAATTTTTCTAAATCATAATAGTACGCCTTGGATTATTTCGAAAGTAGGAATTATTTGTGTAACTTCGGAGTGATTAATAAGGGAACCGTATTATGATTTCCATCAATTTGTTGTATCTGCTTTGGATCAAAAATACTACCACTCCAGTTTTCTTTTAATATAAACAAGTTTTTTAAAATATAATCTAAATTTTTCTTTTTACGAATTAATTAACGTGGGAACGAAATACAGTCCTCGGCATGAGGCCTACCAACTGGCAAGTGGCTAACTTAGAAAATAATTCCAGAAGACATCCGGTCTTACCCAGCCTGGTTATTGGCGTGAGTGCAATTATTTTCCTTGTCGCATTCTTGTCTAAGAACAATCACAAACATAAATCTACGACCTTAGCAGGATTCCAACCCGCAACTCTCGCAGAAGCAGGTATCGCATTTACCACTTTGCCAACATCACTCTTTTTATGATACTGAAATTTTAATTATCACAAAGATATTTTGCTAAGGTTTCATTTTTAATACAGATTTTTTGCAATATTCTGAACTGAAATATAACCTTTCGTCGTCTAAGAAGTTTCTTAAAAGCAATAACAAAAAGTTATATGTTATACAATATGTAAATCAGTTTATTTTATTATACAAAATATATGCAACTTTTTTTCGAAATGTGAATGAAAATTATAAAGGTTTGGAAAACACATGTTTGATAACATTTTATTAGCTAAAGCAAACCAATATAATTGACATGGTCTCAGTCTGTGTAAAAATATTATAAAAATATATTTGTACTAATTAACTAGAACATATTTGTCACAGAAGTTGGAATTAATTATTTAAGCCTGCTTTTAGAATATATAAATATATTGATATCAAAGATGTTCTAATGCATTATGAAAGAAACTGATACGATAGAAAAACATGTTCCAGCTGTTATTAATTGGTGATAATTAACAATAATTTACATGAACGACTCTACGTTAGAAACAAAAAAAGCAAACACTAAGCTTAATATCATAATTTATGTAAAATATAGTTAGTATATTTTGTAACATTATGAAAAACTGTTACTTATATCATATTCATCGTTTACTCTTTAGGTAAAGCAATATAAATTGCCGTAAGCCCTTGGGAAATAGCAATTTATCAGCATTAAAAGACAACAGAAAAACTGAAAAAGGCATAGTCGTAAATCAGATCAATTATATACAAAATGAAGCTGCGTTCATTCGCTTCATAATAGTCAACTAAAAGTATAATTATCCAATTTGTTGTTTTTGAGGTAAAAAAGCTGCATTTCCCCGGGCAGACGCAATCGTGACTTTAAAACGAAATCTGTTTGACATTCACCTCCAGCTGCGCTAGGTAAAATATCATGTATCCATCATTAGCGATCATGACCGATGATATATGGTTTCGTTTAACCTCTTTAATATTTCACTCAAGGTCCCGTCTGATCTCGTCTCGTCTGAATTATACGAGATGTAAGTAAAACGTAAGAATGTAATTTACTTTCATTACATATGACCATTTGTGTGCATCATACTGTCATCGTTGTGACACTAATTTATGTATACTTATAAGGTAATTTACTGTTGTTAAATAGTATTTGTTGTTAAGTTGATTGATTGGCGTGCCATCGAAATTGTATTTTAGTTTTTTATTACTCTTTTTATTTGCCTAAATGATATATTTTTTTTGTAGATTTAGGAGTAAATTAATTGTATTAATGATCGTGTAGTAACCGTAATCCCCTAAATTAATGATGCCTACAAAATAAAATTATTTTGAATAGATAATAAAATGTGTGACCCAGTTCGTGAAACTTTTTAAATAAGAGGTCACTGTTGAATTACTTGGTTCAATACAGTCAATAAATACAGTCAATAATAACCCGCGTATCCAGCTCGAAGGATCATGAATGTCCCTTTTGTACAATTTGTTCTATCCATACTGAGGGACCAAGTTGAATTATTTTGTGTAATTCATAAAACAATAGTCAGACATTGGTTCAATAGGTTTACAGTTAAAATAAAATACCCGAACTATTTTCGATCAACGGATCGATCTCACTTTTTTAATAACTTGTGAATAATAAACTAAACTTAATTATGATGGGAATTGTGAAAATGGATGCGAACCTGTTGGTTCGCTCTATTTAAGCTGGCGTGTATGTCACGTCTAGTCTGAAAGCACACTGTATTTGCCAATTAACTTTCCTTCTAGCCAATAGCGAATTATAAGGGGTTTTCCCTGTTTCAAATAAGCTAGAGTTTAGGCAGCGACAATAAAATGTCATCAAACATTGACCGACCATTAGCCAGAGAGATCAAAATAGCGCCATAAAGCTATAAAAATGCATATATTATAAAAACGGTATTTTGGGTAATAAATATTAGAATTTCATAGACATAATTAACAATTTTACTAATCTATCTGCCTGATATCCTGAACAATCACATTACACGTAAAGTAATATCAGCAAAACAGTGTCTATTGTAGAATTTAATGAAAAAATATGCAATGAAATACAAAACGTTTCAGTAACCACTTGTTGAGTGGTAATGGAATATTTTCGTTCTATGTTACAGAAGTGCTCACACTTAAGCGAAGTTATATTCTTAAAATAAATTTCTAATTTGTACATTTTAGAATATAATAGACTATATTAAATTACCGCATTAATTATAAGTAGAATACAATTCACTAGAAACTTTTCACAATTTTTCTGATGTTAATTAAACTTATTTTTAGATATATATCTATGAAGGTAATTATTATGTTACTTAATAAAGCTTGAAACTACTAAATATGCCTTAAATTCCAATGAAAAAATACACTGTTAAGTGTTGCAATTCAAAAATAAAATATGAAATGTTCGACAATGAAACACGAAAAAGATACATCATAACTAAAACCCGAGACACACTATATCCTAATATATCACTATAATCAACATATGAAATGATAAAATGTTTTATTTTTGAACCTGGATATCACTGGGATGACCTATGATAATACAAGTGGAGCGTGACGTCGACCATATAATTCCATGTAGCGTTCCGACGCAGTCCATTTTTAGACACGTTCAAGATCTAGTTTGACCATAGGTTCGTTTAACGCATCTTATCGGCGCGCAACTCCGTCTTATATTTGTTATCCGTTTTTAACGATGCCGGTGCGACAAGGATAGACAATACCGCTGACGTCTGGCGTGTCGCACCGGCGTCGAAAACATCCCGTTCGGAATTTCGGGAGCGAATTGCAGCGCCTGAGTCACGCTTTTTCAGTTTTCGACCGAAATGCGGCAATCCCAGATTTAGTCTTAGTCGTTTTTGGCATTGGCACTACCGTCTGATGTAAGTACGTTCTGGCTGTGGATGCGTTTTTTTTTCGTTTTCTTGTCTAACCGTATTTGTTTCTCGTTTGGCTTGCTTTCTCGTCGGCAGAACGGACCGTAAAGTTTTCCCTTTTGAACGCTAACCAGAGAGAGGAGTTGTATTTTAACGATGGCGTCTATTTTTAGACTGGCACAACAGGTGTACTGGTAATTTACCAGCGAATAATCTAAGTCATTCTTCGCTTTATTGCCCGTAAGCCATATAATTTGAAGCAGACGGCAAATCTTGGTGGATAATAAATACCGGGTAGTATAATGTAAAATACGATACAGGGCGAAATAAAAACTGTAATGGCTTCGACTAGTCGCTCGATAAAAATAGCATCAATGGAAGCGCAATGAATAGTCAGATCTGACGCGGTCACGTATCGACCATCCAATCCAATTCGATTTTGATTCGATGCTCGTTTCTTCATGGTTTTTCGCATTTGCCACTTCCATATCAGAAAATCGATCTCCTTGTCATCTTTAATCAAAACCATTAATTGTTTCAATTTATCCGCATAGTGGACATTAATTAACACTGTTTGTTTCCGATTCTTTTGATAAGTGCATTTATTTAGAATATACGGTAAATATAACATAAAGATGATTGTTTTCATAAAATGTTTTAAATTACTTTTTAGTGCATTTCAATGTTAATAATTATATAACATAATAATACGGATTTTCGACAAATTCTTGTTGTTATTTCTTGTTAATTTGATGTCTATTAACCAAAATAATTAATTATTTATATTTATCATTACCAATTGCTACCAATTCTCTTAATAAGCAATTCTCCAAAATGGTTAAGGATTATTAACCATTGTATGATCTACTCCCTCAAGAAGATTGCCATATGGTTGTCCATTTATGTCGCATATGAATACCTTTTATTTACAATACACCTGTCAATGTTTTCATACTATTGTGAAATTATTTGGCCAGTAATTTGTAATTTGTCGTCAATTGGGAATATTTGCTCGCCAACGGTATTTATATTAGATCAAGTCCTATTATATCCAGAATTTTCGATATGCATTCTATAATTGTTTAATAATATATAACTTGTTATAATATTTAAATTAAAAATGCACTGAATTTTTGAAATGCACCAGTTTTTATACAGAAATTTCCATAAGAATGGAATGAATCCATTTTTGGAATGAATTTAAAGAAGTTATATGAGTTGTTGATATAATTTTTTACTTGAAAGTCCATGAGTTCATTATGTATGTTATATAACATTGTTCAAATGTCCTGTGCGATTTTTTGTAGACTCATATTGGGGTCCCAATTTTCAATGATTCTGCTGCATAATTCCACTTGAATTTGAGCGATGACCTAAAAGAGTGATGGGGATACACATAGTGCTTTCTTTCAGAATATCAGTTGTGCACTCTGCAATGTGAAATGTATCGCACATGTCATCCACATTCATTCAATTTTGCCAAAAAAGAAATTCGGTTGGAATTGTTTTATGGACGCAAACGTAACATTGTGTGGACGCATCGTTACCTGGTGAACTTGTTATAGGTTGACGTCGTTTTATGCAACCTTGTATCTAATTATTATTTCTAGGCCAAAATTTTAGTTTTTTGTATTTAACCAATGTTCATTTTTTTTTGAGATCTTAGGCTTATTAATTGATATTATTGATAGATTACATTAACAAACAGCTTTATTGTTTTAATACACCTATCTAAACTTTTGAAGACTCTATAAACGAAAATTAAATGAATAGCCTTGCGGTTATTCGCGCTATTTAATTATGTAACGTTGCTATGGTGATTCGGGCCCACTAATCGAAAAAAACAATATATATGAAATACATTAATCACATATAAAGTTCGTTTATGGTATATAAAAGTCAATGGTACATCTTAAAGAAGGAAATAGAGCGGTGAAATTGTTTGCGATAAATACTGTCAGGGCTATAGGAACCTACAAATATGTTTTAAATATGTTTCAATTGTTATACGGTATACAACTGTAGTGCCTAGTTTCTATAAATTGTACTTGCATATGCTATTTTTGTAATATCAATAACTAAGGAAATTAATTCAAAATAATGTTGTATAAAAATTGTATCTGGAATTTATTATTTGCAATGCTTGTAAAATATATCGCCAGCAGATTACTTCTATTAGTTTGTTTGGTGGCACTGTACTGAGTTTCCCCGTGATACTTTAGAACTCTGTCCTTCAAGGTGATGCTCTGGTTGTTATATTTTATACTTTTTGGTGCCCTACAATTCCTATAACACTCCAGTAAGAACTATAAGAAATAAATATTCGTTCAGTTTAGTTAATTTTGTTGATTACTCCATTATTAATGTACATCCTTGTTACCATTTTATCAATTAATGATTGCAATTAATAATTAATTAATATACTAAACACTTGATATACCCACCTATATGTGGATGCCACTTATATTTATATTTATCACGGACATGCCTGTTTATAATTATTTAGTAATTTGTTGGCCTAATTGCAATGATCGACATATAATCGACATCGAACATCTATATCCCCGAATGTATCGCTATGACCAGAGGATATCAGACCATGTAGATAAAAATAGCAACAAATATATTATGTATGTTTTATCAGAGTTGTCTGCTGGCTAGTATATGTAATATTTAATATATTTAAATCATTTGTGGCAAAATAAAAATTAACTCCAGGTGTAATTTAATATAATTAATTATGTATTTAACATCAGAATAAATTTAAATTAGTCGGTTTGGTTCGTGCAGTGATTGATCAAGTCTGCAGGATATCCTCCTAGTGTTGCCATAGTCGCGGTTCGAATCCTGGTTGGGCATGGTTGTACATTTATGTTTGTGGTTGTTTATAATTATAATCCTCTAAAAGCCAAGTGTGTAAAATTCGATACAGAAAATTATACCAGTCCCGCCAGTAAACAAGCTAGGTAAAATCGTCTGTCTTCCGGGATGGTCTCTAAGTTGATCACTAGCCAATCGGTGGACTTATTGCAGAAGACCATGATTCGTAGCCCACGTTAAGCAGTAGGTCATGTCCAGATAAATCCTAGTTGGGAAAAATGAAACTCTAAAATATAACAGAAAATTAATTTACATAGATCATTCCGAATTTTTAAATAAGAAAAGCGTTACAGAAATACATTAATTTTCTTTATTCCATGTAATTATATAATATAAAATAAATGTTTATAATATTTATGTTGAGTCACATAATTGTCATTAAGTCGTTGTAGATACTGTATAATCATGCAAATAATATTGATCAGTATCGATTTAGTATATAAAACCAACAATAACAATCATAATGGAATCTATAACAAATCTGTAATAAACTATGAAATTACTTCGGATCGATTTATTTTGAATAAAATATAAAGCAGTTATAACTGTAATGTTATTCCTTTTATTAGCCTATGTGCTAGAATAAAATGTCGCTTTGCTGTTTAATCTTTAATTTTATACAGATCTTTAAACGCTATTAGAAATTATAGTTTTATATGTATGGGAATGAAGATGCGTTATGAAAAATGCGTTATGGTAGTTAGTCGATGTTCTTTACGAAGGTGCTGAATGTATATGATTCACAGGTTTTACAATTTATTTTATTTATTAGTAATATGCTGAAATCGATAGCTAAGCCGTATTAGTATGCGATATCTATATCAATCAAAATATCGTTAACCTATTATAGTCATTATAAATTCCTTTGACATAGCATGCGCAATGACAATGGTTGAAATTGTAATGAAATAGTTCTGTATGAGAAGGCGTAAAGAAAAAGCCCATATCGACCCGTAATTCCAACTTCTTGAGACAAATAATTTTTTTTTTGACAGTTTAGTTGTCTCAAGAGATCGGAATTATGGGCCGATCTGGGGTTTTATTCATGTCTTCACACACTTCTCACAAAATTGCTTCTTTACAACTGTTTCATTACAAATTCAACCATTGTCATTGCGTAACTGTATTATTTGGTTGATTTAGCTTTGTTGAACTTGTGACTATTCCTTAAAATCAATAAAATGCTATGCTTAATTGCCTTACAATTATTTTACACTTCAATTAATCTTAATAATTGATTAATTAATTTACTATATCTTTTAAAATGCTCAATTCCAAGTGCAACAAAATCTTAAACGCATATTAGCGTAATTAAAATCTTCAATTTCTATTGAAGATTCAACGTAAAATAGTCAAAATTAACACTATATGGAGAACTCTTGGCCTAAATATTTGGAATTGCTATAAAATTCTAAATATTTTAATGACGGAAATATTTAAGCATGAACAAAACATTATTTGAGAAATGTCGCCTTCAAATAAATTAAGCAATAAATGCATAATATTCACTATAATTGAAATAATAAAAAATAAACTTGTACAATACGATACGACACAAAAGAGTATAATAATTTATATAATACTCAATTGTAAATTTTTGTCTTCCTTAGTTTCCCAATTATGAGAATTGTGAATTAATCGTCTAGGTACCTTTAGGGATTACTACTAAAAATTGTATATTTCGAATCCATATTTGAAAAAGCAGTACATTCTTTCAAGTTAACAAGGGCCTGTTATTTTTCAAGGTCAGTTGGAATCGATAGCGATTTTGCATGATTTATATCAGAATCGCAACTTTTAAAACGTCAGAACTAATATCCATCCCTTTTTTTTAATATGACATGTTCACTATACATTTTGCGAAATGAGTTTTTGGCTTGTTTGTTACAACGCAGTAAAAATTTTCAATACACTTCAGCAAAATTATATGGTATTTTAATAATTTCATTTTGTTGATTCTTTACATACACGGTAATTTTGTCAATACAACAGCTTTCCAGTTTTTCACTTTTGGTTTTTTTTCTTTAGATGTAGTTATTTTCTACATGTCTGTATTTATCATTTGGTCGGCGACAATTTGTTTGCTATTACAATAATACTATTCAAATACCTCATCATAAATCAACTTGGTGCAATTCTAAAAGACAGAACAGGCAAAAATATAATGCTTGCATTTAAATATAAATGATTATCTTAATATCACATCTGAAACAAATCAATCAACGCTATTTTCACTCTTAATACTTCACCAGAAATGGTTATGCATCATACTTACGTTAGAGTATGTCAACACATATAAGTTTGCTAATATTTGTTAAATTACACATTTTTAAATACACATACCATGTACATAAATAATAATTTTCTATTATACCTTGTCCTAACAATACCCAGAAATTCGTAATCTAAACCAAAATATATATATATATATATATATATATATATATATATATATATATATATATATATATATATATATCATCAATGTTTCACTATATATATTAACAGTTAAATTATTGTATTAGTCTACGAAATATAGTTTATATAATATGTTCCTAGAACGTCTATATCTGTAGCATCCTCTCCAGTGGTAACAAATATTTTTAATTTTCAAGCCAGTTAGCTACTTAAACCATAAGTTTATATCAGCAAAAGTGTATATACAGCATTCTTCCAGTTATGATGTTATGACAATCTTGTACTCAATCGATTAATATTATTACTTTTATTATTATTTTCACTCATAAGTAATTATTGAGGTTATACAGTATCAACAGAAAATAAAATACTGAAATAATTTTAATTGTATTTAAAAATAACTAGGCCTAGCTAGTAAAATAAGATCCTTTAGCTCTTAGTGTAATTAGTAAAGTCTTCATACTCTATATATATGAGTACACTTTCCGAGACAATTAAGTTCCTAGAATGCTGTATGTTAAGTTATTTATAATTTATATTTAACTCAATAAGAAAATCTGGATTACAGCATTAATGAATTTTTATCAAACACGTATTGAAATCAGACTAATATTTCCTACCCCAAAGAATTACTATTGTTTTTTTGTAAACCATAGCAGCCTTATTTTAATATTAGAATCACACTGGCATGACTGGAGGTTAATCACCTGGTTTGAGATCTGACTTTTATTGTCTATGGGTAACGAGAACTCAGGTCTGGTACAAGGTTCATACCTTTTATTACTGTACAGGTACTATAAATAAATGATACATTAATGTTTCTAGGATGAATTATTGTGCATTAATTAGTTCTTTTTTTATGTTGGAACTTCTGAGAAAGTAAAGTTTTAATACATTAAAATTTATATTTGCGTATTATTATTATTATATATAGGAATATTTATTAGCATTTGAAGATTATTGTAGCATCTTGTCTGAACCATATAAAAAGTATTTTCTTGATTGGACCTAAAGCAAGCTATTATTGCTATTATTATTGCCCGGTCAATGTCAAAACTTAATACAACAATTACTTTTATTCGACTATTAGGAATACCAATTCAAAACTGCCGTTATTATTCGAATTTTAAGACTTTGTTACATAAAAATCATTACATATTTATTTGGGGAAATACTGCTCATCACTCTCCATAACCTTGACGCATCGTTCGAGGCAGATTCCGTGGCGATAAAATTCGTCTTCCTTGGAAACGATCCAAGAATTGTCCTAATTTTTGATATCTAAAAAAGAATGAAACTGGTGTTGCCACTTGCAGTGCCAAATTGTGTGCCATTGGCTGGAATAGATGATAATCCGAAAAAGCAATATGTGGAAAATACGAGGGGTGAAGTAGGATGTGTAATTTTAACTTTTCAAGATAAGTTTTATTATCTTCAGTCGCGAACGGACGACCATAGTCATGTAACAATATTAATTTGACATGCTTTTTTGATACAGCAAACTGTTTAATATTTTTAGGTTTAAAATCACATGGTAGCCAATGTTCCTGTTTCCTTCTTTATAAAAATAGCAGTCAATTAAACTTGATTATACATGATGTCTCAAGTAAATAGACTCTCGATAAATTTAAGAATTAAAATAAACAATCTGAAAAATTTCACGAGAGCTTTTAGTTGATCAGAATGTTGAAATGTTGGTAATTATTACAATTGCACTGTTTTTAGCCGACTTCGAAAAAGGAGGATGTCCTATGTACAAAAATATATATGGCCGTATATATATTTTTAATGTTTATTCGCCGATTTCTTCATCAGTTTTAATATGATTTTCAAAATTATTTTTTTATTCAAAGAGCACACTTCCTAGGTGGTCCCATTGGAACCAAGTCAGAATCCGATGGGGGAAAGGGGAAAGGCATCGAGAGAAACGCTCAAATTTCAAAGGCACGTACAAAGTTTTCACATATTTTTTATCTAAAATAATCGGATATTTGGGTATAATGTTATTGCTGAGCTGATGTGACGGAAGATCGGAAGTTGTTCAGTGCAATATGCATTCAGTTTGATTTTTAAGCACTAACCATAGCATATAAGTCGACCTCGTAGAAATACCCCAGACAATTGCTTCTATGGTGTAATGGTTAAAATATTTATCTCCCAAACGGAGGTCGCGGGTTCGATTCCAGGCGCGGACAATAATTCTTTGTTGTTCTAGTTTAGTTAGAATATTTGTCAAATCATCTAGGCTAGGTATCGGATCCTGCGGCCCAATGCGCTCTTTATTTTCAATCATTGTTTATTTATTCCTATTTTTCCACATACGAGCTGAATTTTTACTTGGCCTACCCATTGTAATATTAAATAAAATAACTGCGTAATTTATTGAGTAAATATTTAACACTAAAAAGAGAAAAATAAAATATTTTTAACAAAAAATTGAACTGACTTCAAAAAATAAATAAGGAACTCACTAAAAATTAGAAAATAATCAATCGAACTTCGATTTCTAATACAAAAATCATTTTAAAATAAAATATCTACATAAAAATCGCTGTAATAATTAAATAAAAGTTATTTAACCTATCTACTATATGTATTTTATATTCTACTATAAACATACAGTTTAGCTTAATACTTAGCTGAATCTATTTATCGTTTTACAATATTATTTGACCAATCGATCAGTTTGAAGTCGATGCCGAGCCCAAACAACACAAAAATAATATAATTTTGTGACATATAAAAAAAATTAAATTGCCAACAAAACAAATCTAAATTAATATAACTGAGTTCAAGTAACAAGTTTGATTATTTTCTAATTTATTTTTTTGAGTTTCAAGTCGGTTCAATTTTTTTTGTTAAAAATGTTTTATTACTTAAGGTTATCTGTATTTGGCCCGTAAATTCTGAACTGTAAGCTTCTGTCTAAATTCCAGTACAGACAACTAGATTTACAATATTTCTTTAATTTAAAACTTTTACAGACTTAAAACAAATTGTATGTTCTTATTTTTCTACAGTTCATAGCAACTTCTGTCGCTTTTGGTGAACTCACACAAATCTTGTTGAACATGGATACCTTTCAAAATTTAAATGTTTCGTTAGTTCATTGTTCACGGCTAATGGACTTTATATCTCGCTTGATTCCACTTTTGATGACATTACAAGTAAGCCAACTAAGTTAAGGAGTACTTTGAGTAACTGCGGAATAACGTGAATTGCCAACATTAATCAGTTACTATCTCAGTTGTTTTTGCTTGATGAATTTCAATGAATTATGAAAAGAACAGCCTTGTGGTCTCCCCGAAATTCTACATATTGCTCCAATTAGGAAATTGATTGAAACACGACCTCTTAATTTTCTTTAAAACTATTTTATTTTAACGAAGACCACCAGAGAGAGTAACCATTTGTTGGATATTCTTATTTGTTCTTATATGAACGACCTTGTATTATATGCACTTTATTCGTCACTTTTAAATTTTAATAAATTAGTAGCTCGCGCGATATAACATATGTTATAATTAGATCTATAGCAGGCTTTGGAATGCGGATCTAAATGATCGATTTATCCATATTAACAATATGAGATTCCAGACATGAGGTATGCTAACGAATGATTAAGGTGTCATATTTTTTGAGTATAAACAATTATACAAATCCATTTCGTGTAAAGCGAGCGATTGAACCGCTTAGCCTTAGTTTACCAATAATATAAAACTAACATTTATATTATGATATGATCGAATATTCAAACAACACATTTAATATTGAACCTCTTTCATTATCAAACTTAGAACCAAATAAAATTCGTAATGAATTTATGACAACACAAACAGAAACATCAATAGATTAGAGATTAGGAGCGTGCATCTTATTGTTTAATAATTGCTATCAATGATTGATTGTTATAAAGGCGTAGTAAGCACTGACGCTTGATACAGACTACCTAAACTAACCTACACTTTCAATATATGATATATTTTTTATAACAGTTATATAGGGAAATAGCTTGCATGTTTATAAAAATCGCAGTCAACCAAACCTGATTAGTTTCAATCAGTATGTTTATTAATTCAGAAAATGTTTATTGATTATTAATATAAATAATTTGGAATTTTTTCCTAAATATAATCTTCTCAAAATATAATATCTGTTCAAATAAACAAAATCCTCTCGTTTGAGATTTAATAGCAAAGCGAGAAGCCCCCGACATTGCAGCTTTTTAATACTCACTTAAGACGAATGAAAAACTTTCTCATGCATCAATTTTTAAGTTCATTAATGTTGAACAGCCCTACAATCCTCTATTTAATATTCGGAATTCGGAATAACGTTTCAGACGTTTCATGAAAATGAACATTATTCATTGAAAATATTTTATCCCTAAAGTATTAAACATGACAAATTTCTGAGTGTGCTAACGTCAATGTTGCATCAACTCTAATGTTTGAACTAAATTTAAACTGACATACTCGATATAAATCGCACATTAGATATTGATGCGAAATATTCACTTTAATACTATAAAACATCTATATTTTTGATTAAAAGATTCCTCGCATTCTCAACGTTTGAAAAACAAACTGGTTTCCTCTATCAACGGATTGTAGGATTCGTTTAACCGACTCGCAGTTATTTAGAACTTAATTTGCATCCTCGACTGTACCAACCGCCAAAATATATTTAAAATCACGTTTTGCCTGACAAACTGTTTTAGATCAGCTAGCGTATAAATTATTTATGCATACGGAATCGGATCTTTAAATAACGCTATTTAACGTGTTTCCAAACGTGCTTCTTGTTAAGCAGACTTTCAGGTTGGAACAATCCCTAAGATAAGTCTTTTGTTTTACTTTTTCAATGTCTTATTAACTCGATTAATACATATTAATAGAATATTATTGGAACATATGTATTTTTAATTTATCTATTAGTAATTTGAGTATATACGTATCTAATGAAACTGACTGACAATCGTAAAACTTTATTATCAAATTACACCCCAGAATGTGTTAACTGTTATCAAACTTGTATTTATTTAAAGCTAGAACTGCTATCGAACTAACTAAATTGTGATGACATTCATTTTGAATCCAGAAGCAAAGAAATTGATTACAGATTGAATCAACTCCATTTTTTTTAAATTATAATAAGCAAAAAATTAAACGGTCGGTGATGGTCGTTCAATAAATTCCTAGAAGAAGATCAAGTAACAGGTGAGATAGAATTCAACATAATTATCATTTTAATTATATTTTCGACTAAAACATCTTCCAAACGTTTGGAACATCAGCTCAAATAATCATGATTTTAAAGCTCTAAATATCACCAATTAAAGTAGAAGCTTATATAACTGGTACTGGTAATAGCTAAAGTATTTGAAAACTTCTAATATAGACAAAATACAAGTACGAATACGAATACACGTAACTATACACATACATAGTGGTAAGGTGAAAAAACCATTAAAGATAAAAAAATTGTTCAGCTATATTCTTAGATCTAGTACAAACTTTCCATAAGGTCTGATAAGACCACCTCATTTATAAGCTGCGAAAAATGTTATCGAAGCAACATACTGAACTATTAAAATCTTACCTGATGCCAGAATGTTTAGAGTAAAATAAGAGGAAACCTACTTTAAAAGAGGCTAAAGCAGGTGTATCACAAGGAAGTATATTAGTGCCAATTTTTACACTAAACAAACCTACTTTACACATGTGATTATGATTATGATTATATATATATATATATATATATATATATATATATATATATCCCTATAAAGTATGTTGTAGGAAAAATCATTCCATATAGGTTTTTCCAACTTTACTTAAACTATCCAAAAAATGAAATTCTTTAAAATAATAACTTCTTATTCCTTCCTTTCTTCTTAACTCCTTATTTAATGCGGTGCGGTAAGTTATGCTTAATGAGTTGATTTTGGCCGAAAATTTATGTTCTCACATCAGATCATGATGTATAATATTCACCAATCAATCTTTTTTGCAAATATTTGCTTAGACTAATCTGTACTTATTTCACAAAACTTTACCCCATTACCAACTAAAATATCTACAGTTTCTATGTTCCTTGGCTGTGGTAGAGTTGCACGTGTAAAGTTGAAAAATATAAACTTTTATTTTATTTTAAACGTATTTTGTTTTACGGAAATAAGTTATATAATATAGGAAAGGAAATAATATTATATATGTTCCATATTTTAACAGAAAGAAGTGGTAAATTGACTGTACAAGAGATAATGCCGATGGAATCCTATTCTAATATAAGCGAAACCCTTAATAATTGCAAAGAAGAAAATTAAGAACTGCGTTCTTAACTAATCCTCAGGCTTTGGGTTTCTGTTTTCATGAACTTTCAGTCATTTCAGCAGTTATCTTTAAACAACATTCATTTTTGTCGTATTTTGTTGCACATACAGGACGGAGATATAACCAACTAAATTACCAACCAATGTTTACCACACTGTATAAACCAAAGTTTTTTGTTTCAACCTACAATAAAATTAAATAATTTGATAGAAAGAATTGTTTAAATCAAGTAATTTTAGTATTATTCTACGATCTAGAGTATGCAAAATCTATTGTTTTATTCACAAAACGTACAATTATCCCGTACTACACATTTAAATAATGCCGACTTTTCGTGAATTTTTCGTTACTTTAATTGTCAGCCTCTAAAAATTGTCGTTAGGTGCACACCGAGCATACACATTTTTTGTTTAAATATTATTCGAGGAATTTCTAAAACAAAAGTTCATAACTTTTTTTGTTTTACAAGGTTATTAGACGTTCTATAAATAAACAATTTAATCGCATATTTTGTCATGCTGCGCAAAATTGTTATTGTTTATAATACAATGTCACTTTACGCTTGAAGTTTATATAATATGTAATTAGTCTTATTATATAATATAATATATGTATACGTTAGGAAATTGATGGATTAAAGTTGAGAGATTACTAGAATATTGCATTTTAAGGAGAAGTAGCTACTTATTGAATTGGTAGTAAAATTAATGATATTACCGATTAAACCATATTGTAATGTTAACGAAACTATATTATAAACATTTCCCTCTTTATAATTAAAATCAAAAGTTAGAACCCCAAAGGGATGCACATGACTTTGTCCCGTCTGGTCAGCTTTCAGTTGTAGTAATTCATTAAACTATAATCTATGTCCTAAACGAAATCAAGCCTCTAACCTTTTATTCTGTAAAGTGAGCGATTCAACCGTTTAGCTGCGTGGCAACACGCTAGTTATATGACCAACCAATAATATAAAACTAACATTTACATTATGATATTATCGAATATTCAAACATCGCTTTCAATATTCAACTTCTTCCATTATCAAACTCACGAACCAGATAAAATTCGTAATGAATTTCCGACAACACAAACACAAAGATCAACAGATTGGAGATTAGGAGCGTACATCTTATTGTTTAATAATTGATTACCAATGATTGATTGTTATAAAGGCGTAGTAAGCACTGACATATGATACGGACTACCTAAAATTACATAAAAAATATCAAACATATTTAGATTCCCAACAGTTGATATATTTTTTTGTAATAATTATGTAAGTTGTCCCAAAATTTAAACAAAATTTACATTAAATATTTAAATTGCATTTTTCTTTACTATTGAATGGTAAAGTGCATATGAAAGCGTTAAGGATAGGAATGTATACAATATTATATCGGGCTTCTTCGAGTTGGTATATTTTGTTGAAAATTTCCATCACTATTTTGCACTAATTGGATTAAAGCATTCATTCATTCAGAAGTGGTTGTGTTATTGCTTGTTGCCATAGAGGCTCATATGTTAAATTTAAAAACTGAACACAATCACTGTCAACTTTTTAATCGTTTTTTGAAATTAAAAAGAGCAAAATACTAGCTTGAACGAATAAAGAATAAATGATATAATGACTCTACTTCGGTTGTTACCAACTTTTTATTATTCCCATTCTTGCTCTTGCAGTATCGTAAAATGGAATCTAGATCAGCATCAGTTTCCTGTACTGTATTTCCTAAATTTCATCAAATTTGTGTGATATCAAGCACGAATCCGATTCTTAAAGACATACATTCCAATTCCTCCAGCCTCCTTGTAATACAACATGCCCCAGATTTTTAAATGGGCAGATCATTTTAGAAAAGTACTTATATGCTGTATTAAAGCTTGAAGTCAAGAAATGCAACCTATTTACTATGGTGTTTTACATTGTATAGATTAACGTCTTAGTTAGTGACTGAGTAGCAATTCTTTTGATTATTGCTGTTCATACTTTCTTTATTTTTGCGTTTATTATTTTTGAAATGTTGTTTAACGATAAATATGGGTATCGTAAACGTAATCTCTCTAACTATTTTTTGGGTTGCCAACATTTTACCGCACAAATAGCGGTAAATTCAAATATTGCATTATGCAAAAAACTGAGCAAGTATACATATTATGTTTATACTTTATGTTTATTCTGGGATTGTTAATATGTAAAACCTGTTGATCGACATTTTTATGTTTACATAATATTAAATATTTGTTGCAGTATGTGTATGTGCTGATTTTTCATGATAATTGAAATAATTATTACTACAAAATTATTAGCAAATAAAAATGCATAGAAAGTAGACATTTTTTATGGTTATTATTTAATAGATAATATTTGTCTTAAAAAAAGATATACATAAATTGAGTATTGCCCTCAGTCTATAATATTCAATAATCAGTAGGATCTTGTATCTATACATTATGCATTATTGCCGCCTACAGATCGGCATGTCATTAAAATTAATATTCCAATTAAATGTTAAAATATTTAAATATTTTAAAATTGATTTTTGAATTGAATTTTTATTATAACAAAAAGCTGTGGTAATTTTGTATATTATTGTTGATTATTAGTTGTTTTGATCAAGCTTGATTTCTTCCTTTTCATTATCATCAATTTTGACATAAGGTTGTAAAACTTCTGTTTATGTATCCGT
The DNA here is from genome assembly GCF_030347505.1 of Rhynchophorus ferrugineus. Lineage (NCBI taxonomy): Eukaryota > Metazoa > Arthropoda > Insecta > Coleoptera > Curculionidae > Rhynchophorus > Rhynchophorus ferrugineus. The sequence continues at coordinate 54,775,731 of NW_027472580.1, forward strand.
ATAATGAGAACTGTTATAGCATCGTTCAAAAAACGTTTCGTCTTTTGGTTTTTAATTTTTTTTAATAAAACTGAATCTTGTCTGCGTGGTTATACTGGATAAAAATTGGATTGATTGAAATTCAAGATTAATATCTCATTGAGGCCTTAACATGAGAAGAATCGCTGATCAATAGACACTGTTTAATTTAGTTAAACGATTACATATACGATTCTGTAATATTTATAAATAGTATAATAAAAATATAATAGAATAAGAACCAAGAAGTATGAAAAACTTAGAAATGTTAACTTACTTTTATTAGCAATATACAATAAATTATTTGCTCGCTGATATTTAGTACAATTATAACTTCTCGAACCAAGTAGGCTATTCTAAATTTAAAACAAACGAAAAACTGAAATCGACCTAAATGAAACAACCTCATTAATAATAATTACGGTTTTCCAATTTTCATATTTTTTCTCTCGGTGTCTACACTCGAAAATCATCGGCACCGAAAACAAAAAGCTTTATAGTTTCTCGACGACGTCACTACGAATTATCAAATTGTTATTTTTATCTTCGCGAACACGGTTTTCCACGTTTAAATATATCTTCGCGTTATTGGAACATAAATAAAATTTTCGTATCGCTTGGCAAAAACCGCCACTATCTGAACGTTCGCGTGAATTTTCGTAGCTTTTTTTTTGGTCGGAGACCTGCTTTTAATCCAATACGATTTCCAATCCACTTTCTCGCCGTGGAGTTTCTCCAGTGCTGTTGTAGGCGCGTGTCGTCCATCCTAACAAACTGTAGAGAGTTTGGGAGTTTGGGTTAGTGTACCGATCTTATGTCGAGTGATTTCGGTCAAACATTCTCGGTTCGAAATTGGTGAAGTGTTCAAATTGGATTTCACTGATAACCGACTTGATCTATGTGAGTTTAGTGTGTTTGTATTTCTAGGTTGCGTTATACCAGAACTGAGTTATTTTATTACATCAAATGATTTTTAATTTAATAAAAATTGTAATTTAATTGTAATAATTGTAATGATTATTGAGCATTTGTTATAAGAGTTTCGGCAAAGATTATTGTCACAAACTGTTGTAAATGGGTAGTGTTCTAATCAATTTTTCCGAAAAAAAAATTAAAATTCTATAAGATTTATTAAGGTTTGATTTTTTTTATAATAACAGTTTAAGCCTACCAAGCAATTCTCCTTAAGTTTAAACTAAACGTTAGAGATTATATTCAGAATGTAATCAGAATTTTCTGGCGATAAGAGTACCTTAAATAATCGTAATATATCGCCGTTTGTTTTCTTCCACGAGTCTATGTTGGCTATATTCATTTTATGATAAGCTTCAAAAACTTCACAAGCAGTAAATATATGTAGACCATTACTACTTGTTCCATCACTATATACCTTCGTCTAACGCAAAAAATATCAAGCAAAGTGTGTTTGTATTGCCATTTTGCGTTATCCCAGAACTGACAGATCTTATTACATTAAATGATTTTTATTGAGCATTTGTTATAAGAGTTTTAGCAAAGATTGCTGTAGCGAAGTGTTATAAATGGAACACCATTTAATTCTATAAAATGTATTAAGATTTCGTTTTTTATATAGTAACAATTTTAGCCTAAGAATTACATAGAGATTGTATTCAGACTGTAGTCGTAATTATCTGTAATAAGAGTACCTTTAAAAATCTAACTTTAATAAACAGTGGCTGTAATATAGCCGTTTTTATTTTTCCAGTCTATGTTGGCCATGTTCATTTTATGACAAATTTCAAAAACTCCGCAACAGTAAATGTATATATAGCATTACTACTTGTTCCATCATCATATATTTTCTAAGAGTCAGCTCAAAATATATCGAGCAAGAAATAAAGAAAAGACGCATCTACATTCTTAATTTTCTTGCGAAATTATGTTGATAAATGGTGTCAAAAAAATAGATGCATTAAATCATTGGAAAACAATGGCGTTTCGTTTGGTTCTTCCGTATGAACAGCAATAATCAAGAAAATTGCTACTTAGTTCATAACTAAGACGTTAATCCGAATAATATAAAACACCATAGTTAATAAGTTACATTTTTATCGATTCCAAGATTTTGTACATGTATGTACATTTTTAAAATGATCTGTCCCTTTAAAGATCTACAATATCTTAAATCACGATAATTCCGTGCGTCCAAACATTATTTTCATTGATACACATAGTTGCAAATCTTCAAGGTGCTCTGTTATACACTCTACAATCTTTGTGCTCTCCTTTCACAGCTTTCAGTACGTTAGCCTTAACAACATGACAAAAACGGGTTAACCATGATGAGATGGTGGAAAGTCAAGATTTTTATTATCAGAAAAATTAATCTTCAAGTCAACTGGACTGCGTAGAATTAGAAAATTATAATTACTACTTCTTCGTAGACGTCCTCTAAACATATGGGAGCAGCAGACTTTTTAAACTATATCAACTTTAATTCAACATATACTTAGACCCTACAAGATTGAAATACTGGACAATATTTATATTTTTAATATGAAACAAACTGTCTATACGTCACTTTCTTCTTTCTAGTTTGAACAAGGAGTTAAAATGCTATTAATGTCAATTACCTACTTATATATTCACCAAATAACTTTTGAATAAGCCGGTTGAACATTAAATTATTTAAAAAATTAAGGAATCTTATTATTAATAAAGTATTTTAATTAAAAGTTAATTTTAACACTATTAGAATTGTTTTTATCACTAGAAGTTTAGTAGTGTATATAATTGACGTATTTGCCAACGGATGGTGTCATAGTAAGGAATAACTTCGAAGATAAAACACTGACAGATTATTTCCTAGACCCAAAAAACCCTTGACCGTAAATTTTCATTGAAGCCCTTCCAACAGTTTTCAAAATGACAACAGTATATTTATATTACAAGAGTTTTTTGTTTAATAGTGTAAGGTAATTAGAAATAAAGGTTTTTTTTATCAAAATCGTCACCATGACAAGTACTAGTCAGATCTTAATATGCCGTTACAATATTCATATATATAAACTGTAGTTAATATATAAAAACGACTGCACTTTGTTGGATATTTTAACGTATTATTAAAAAGAAACTTGTTCTTCATGATTTTTTTTCAAGAAATAATGTATATGTTTAAAGCAGCTGTTGATTCTGGGAATTAGCAACTTATGTCCAGTAAGTATTTTATGATATTTACCTCGTAATTTAAATATAGCCGCAAATTATTTTACAACATTTTGGGGACATAACAGTTTAAACACAGTTAAACGAAAATGCAAATTGCAAAAATAACGAAACTGAAAGTTTGCGAAGAATACAATTTTAGTGAGCAAAAATTACGAGGAATGTCAACTATTTTAATTGCAATGAATATTTTAACTAGTTCAATAAAAAAGTGATGCAAGCAATATAACGACGTCAATTTGATGTATGCTTAGTGAAGAATTGCTGAATTTTAATTTGGTGGCATTAATAGTATGTTAAAACAGTCAAGAATGTTTTTCACTGACCTACATGTTTCAAGTATTTTTTTAAATTCTCTTTTGTTAATTAAAGTAAAAATATGTAATTCTTATGGGACATTGTCTTTTTTTGTAATATTATGTGTAAACTAGAAGAGAAAATATATCTGGTTTAATTATGAATTGCTGGTTATAAAATCTACTCATATTACATATTTCACATACATGTATGTTTCAGTTATACCATCTAAATATAAATTATAAATTATAATTATTTTCACAATAATAAAAACAATTTTGTTTTAACGAAAATATAATATAATTCTTTATATCACTTCTATCATTCATTGTATCATGTCTACTATATTATTGTCATTTTGGGATCGTCCTGACAATGTAATGACAATATTTGTTTTTTCTGACAATGACAATGTTTTCCCAGCATAAAAATTGAAATCATATCATTTACCGCATTTTCTTGTTATAAATTCATACATCATTTGTTCTATGAAACTTTTATTTTTATATCGATTTTGTTATGGGTCATAGGGATTTGTCTTATTTTGTTTTTGATGTTATGTTTTGCTGAATATATTCACCATAACATTAATTAATACTAAAGTTATCTATAAAAATGTTTTAATGATTAATATCTGTTCATATCTCAATATATTCACATATCAATTTTTTATGATTTATTATACTAATAAGTTTTTATTATTATATAAAATTACTGTTGCACTAGCTATACATGAAAGAAACGTTCGAAATGTTTAAAAAATGTTTAATTTTATAATATTTGTAGATATTAAACATTTTGATGTTCTTTTTGATTTGCTAAAATAGAGAGTGTACCTGGTTTGTCGAGGCCAACAAATTATTTGTTTGAAAAGCAATTCAGATCCAATCTCCAGGGCTAAAAGAAAAGAATTCACAAGTTTCAGTTGATCTTGATTGGTCCAGATTACTAATACGCATAATATAGACGACTTGCATGTGAATATTCATATACTAATCGTACATCTCTTTATTCTTGTCTGAGCGGCATGTAACCTTTACATAGTCTGTGTTGTGAATATTTAACAACCACAAGTAACAATTTTGCGTGTAATCTGATTTTACAAAATTCCTTCTCGTCGGGCTTTTTTCTCCTAAATTATTTATTTTACTCATTTTTATATCGCCGCAACAACATTTTAATGTTATTTAAGGATTTTCGACATCATGAGATTCTCTAAATTAAAGTTGTTTGACCGCAACCACCAGAGTGATTCAATAGCAGGTACGGTTTTACTGGTCAATTTTACTATATTAATCATAATATTTAGATATTTTTATTTATTGTTAACCAATTATATAAACAATTATTTGTTCTAATTCACAATACGGGCGTTTACGGTACAGCATTTTGAGTATCACTTGTAAAATAAAAACAGAATTGAATAAATTCTGATATTTATTTACTGATATTTATCTTCGCGGTATTTTACCAAGAACAATAAACATGCCTGGTTTAATCAAAAGAGTATGGTAATTTGTTTCCCACGAGTACCAATTGTTACAACTTCTATCGAATTTTTTAGACGACGTAACGTTCAGATGGGTTCCTTAAATTATTATATTGATGTATATAATTTTATCAGTCCTGAAATTTTAAAAATATATTTGTTCGTTTTTTAGACGAGATATTCAATAGTTAATGATGTTTTTTTTCATATTTGATCAAATCGGTCAGTTAGAATTCTCAGAATCTTTACTAATAACATATTGCTTGAAAAGTCCCGGGCCTAACACATAGATGGAACTAGTTTTATTGCATTCATCGCTTTTTCAGTTAGTACTAACCTTCAAAAGAAAGCTGTTCATGATATTTCATGACATTCTACTTATAAACTTGTGAGTTATTGTGCTTACTGACCCAACTTTTCTTATTTTCACAACAATGGATCAAAAGCAATTTCATATTTTAATTTTACACTACTTCTTGATGGGAAAAAGGGTTTCAAGAACTCCGGATCAGAAACATCAATAAAACCTTGTTTTGTTGACTTCAAACGTGATCGTAGAGACATTGATGATGTAGAAGGCTGTTGACGTCTAAATGAGGTGATAACACCAGAAAACTTCAAAAATATCAACAAATTCTATTTATCTATGAGTATTTGTCTATGGGAAAGCCTTGTTGAAAGTAGGTGCCGCGTTTGCTCCAAAAATAAAAACTTGTTGATGATTCTGAGCAATGTTTGGTCATGTTTAAACGTAACAAACCGAAATTTTGACGCCGATATGTGACAGTAGATGAAACATGGATTCATCACTTCACTCCGGAATCTCATTTTGATGCAAAAGATAAATCATTGTACAAAAGTGGTGTTGAAATATTAGAGCGTTAGAGTGATAGTGTTGCTTTTAATGGAGATTACGTTAATGAATAAATGACTTTTCAGCCCATATGTTATTGCTTCAGATTTGGATATTAGTGAAAGATGGGGTTCTTAATTTAAATTAATTTTTGTATGGGATATCGAAATTCTATACAAGTTTTGTATTAAAGAGAAAACACAGTTAAATTTTTTTAATTGTATTTTTTCAGTAAACTACCAAATGCATAGAATAAGTTCATATATGGAACAGCACTTCCAAGAGACGGCCTTCATGGATCTTATAATTTGCATACATGTAGGTGAATATTGTTTATTCAGCGTATCACAAGGGTAGTTGTAAGTTTCTAAGACAAGATATTTTACTTCAAATAGTTGTTTAAAAATGAATGAGGTGGTTTTAAAACAGTTGACCTAGAGGCTAATTTTAATCACTGATTAGAATATCCACAAACTACATGTTATCCACATCAATATTATACGACCATAGAACTCAGTTATCATGTTGCGATACGGATCATATTAATCGCTTATTTGACTTACTCTCAAATTCGTACAAGAGGCACATTTGTTTTTTTAGTAATATTGAGTCTTTGAACGCCAAATACCTCATTACTTAGGATTATGTTGTTCCCTTATACTGGACCGACTGGGTTAATATTGGATTGCGAACAGTTTACCGGAAATGGCATCAAATTCATAGAATTTTTGGACATCTCTCATATTTTTCAGGAGTTTAGGAGCAAGAAAGAGCTTCGTTGAAAGGGTTCATGAATTTGGCAATGACGTAATATATCCATATATGGCTCTAAGTATAACGGTTTTTTTTTCATAAAAACAGAACATCTAAACCAAACTAGACCATTATGTATTTGTCATGTTAACATATCAAGCACGCTAATCGAAACTAACGAAATAAAAACGTGACCTATGTCAAGCTAATAAAATAATCAATTAAAAATAACAATAGAATTTTAAAACTGCTTGATCTCTATTTAAGATAAACATGATCGAAATATCCGCAGATGTTGGGTTGTTGCTGATATTAGGCAATTTAAGTTTTGATACAACAAACCGTTATAACAAAAACTGTATAAGTTTACCGGTGATAGTCTCATATTAAATAAATATTCATTTGATTTGTAAATTGTAAAATTGTTAAGGTATACAAAGCATCTAAGTAATATAGCACTGTAAAATATAGATGTGTTAAGATACAATAGGTTAGATACAATATTTAATTACTAATATGTTGAGATGAGATGGACAGAATAATATAAACACCTAACACATGCACAATATATATTCATTAGTAAGATTTTGATTAAGCATTTACTTTTAAAACAGTTACAATTCTTTGCGAAATAGAGTTGTAGACAGTCTAAACAGTTTCTGACAGAATGTTGTGCCATTCTTGTACTAAGACACTTGACAATTGCCTCAAAAACGCTAGAGATCGAAATCTACTCTCAATCTACTCTAATCTACTAAAACTCAACATAAAAGTTCAATCATATTAGGTCTCGCAATTGTGCTATCAAGGGAAGATGTTTGATAGTATGTTGATGTTCTTCAAACCAAAACTGAACCGTTTTGACTGTTTGAATGATCATATTATTATCTTGCAATATGGCGGTGTTTGAGCAGTATGCTAGTTATAGTAAGGACCGCAACATTGAGAATGTCGAGATATTCATTCGCAATAATACGGCCAGTTATGTAAACGGACCAGATAATATCACGATATTTCCATCCAAATCATAACGGATCCTCCTTCATGCTCGATTGTACAAAACAGGCAGTCCGGATATTAAGCTTCTTTGGGTTTAACCCTACCATTTGTGGGAAATAATGTAAACGATAATTCACTACTTCTTTTGCAGCTTAGCGTTGGCTTCGTTATAAAGAGTATAGCAATCGTATCCCTTCCATAAATGTTAGCTTTGGAACCTGCCGTACTGTGGTTGACGAAACATAGTTTTTTGTTATTTGGCCACAATCCTTTTTAAGGTTCGTCGATATTTGTCAGTTAACTTTGCCCACTATACCTCTTTGTCGATTATGTTTCACCATGTTTTCTGGATGGTCTTCCGCATTCTAACCATCGCAGGACAAAAGGCCTATATACGCATCACATTTTTTACATCGAAATAGCTTTTTTAACATACATGAAGTTGTAGTATATGGCAATAATAATCAACTGATCATCGATAACTTTAGGGTATAATGATGTGGCTCGGTGAATGGAGGTAAAAAGAAATAAAACAGTGGTGTTTACATGATGTGACCGTTATTTATTGACAATAAAAAAATGAGAAAAATACAATGATAAAAAGGATGGCAGCGGAGTTACCTGTTGACGAGGCTTGGGCAGTCGATGGTGGCACGTCTAAACCAAACGAGGGTTGAGCACTGAATGACCGAAATACCCTTCAATCATATCCCAGATAAACGTCTCGGGGTTGCCGCCAGCTATTCGGTGTCGGGTTCCAATTGGCACCCCGCCCGTGTTCAACATCTGGGATTATATTTCTGGGTATTTTGTAGACCGTTATTCCACGATGTAAAATTCGACATGCCTCAATTCGCTACAATACTCCCCTGCCAGAATTTTACATAAAATTACTTCAACAAAAATACAAAAATGTTTGCAAAAAATATCAAATACAAAAAAAAACATATACCAAACAAAATGTGCTGTGTAAACTGGGCTTTGAAAAAATATGATAGTTCGAAACGGTTGTGATCTGGTACGGCTGTTGATATCTTCCGGTCCTACAGATACCGTTGCATCATCGTCGCTTTGGCACTTGAATGTGGTCCATCGACGACGTTGAAAACAAGCTATTCTTCAGACAGGGCTCCCGTAATCGACGCTGTGGGAGGATCGACTGTTCGACGACGTGGTAGCTTATTTTCTTCGACGACGAGACGTTAGCAATTCTGGTACTTCGGCGAAGACATGACGAGTCTACGGTGACTGCAATCGGTACCTAGCTTCTGGAGCTGCTCTGTGACTAATCCGTAGTCACATACGTTAGGTTAATTCATAAAAAACAAATAACGACGGTATTCGACCGAAGCTGCCCAAAGCCTTTTAAATCAAAATATCTGCCATTATGACGGAGACGGCGAGCGAAGGAAGACATTATGATTTAAACATAGCGCCGAAAGAAATGTTTAGCCGAGACGCTGATGATTAAGCAGTGACGTAAAAATATTCCAAAAGATTGTGAAATAAAATTTTGACAAAAAAAAATTTAAAAAAATGAATTGGAAATAATGAAATTAATCGGAATAAAATGAAAATGAATCTAGAAGGTAAAATTGAAAAGGAATCGAATTAAAAATATTTAAAATTTTGAAACAAAAAAAAAATATAACGGCCACGTAAAATACATACCAAACACCATGTTCCACGTACCCTCCATTCACGAGTCCAAACCCAATTTTCCGAAAGATCACGTCGGGGTCACCACTTTAGGGTATAATGATGTGGCTCGGTGAATGGAGGTAAAAAGAAATAAAACAGTGGTGTTTACATGATGTGACCGTTATTTATTGACAATAAAAAAATGAGAAAAATACAATGATAAAAAGGATGGCAGCGGAGTTACCTGTTAACGAGGCTTGGGCAGTCGATGGTGGCACGTCTAAACCAAACGAGGGTTGAGCACTGAATGACCGAAATACCCTTCAATCATATCCCAGATAAACGTCTCGGGGTTGCCGCCAGCTATTCGGTGTCGGGTTCCAATTGGCACCCCGCCCGTGTTCAACATCTGGGATTTTATTTCTGGGTATTTTGTAGACCGTTATTCCACGATGTAAAATTCGACATGCCTCAATTCGCTACATAACCAATAGCCAATAGATCAAGTTAAAAACCTTTTATGTATTTCAGATGATAGTACCAACAATGACAATATAATTTTTCAGTTTAAAATAAATAATGAATTGCAATATTCACTGGGCCTTTCATTGTACTAAAAAAATAACAAATTGGATCGAATTTTTCCACTTTTCAATGTTATTAACCGACCACATGATTGTGAGTGCCCGTTAAAAATATTGCCAATCAAGTCATGACATTGTTGGCACCTTATAAGGCTTTAGTGCCAGTTAGCAAGGTCTCACTAAAGACACGGCTCCGCATCCACCGAACGAAATCTCATTATTAGTTTCTTTTGACGACGTAACAGCCGAACCAATACAATAATTCCCCTAAGTATTATTTAAAAATGGAAACCTGAGTAAGTAATTTTGTTTTTATCTCATCGGTCTGTGCTTTTTATCGTCCACGTGCAATTAAAGCGAACAAAAATATTTATTGTAAAAGTGTCTCTTTGCGCCCGGGAATACGAATAAGACCAGCATCTACAGGGGTGACCTGAAAACATTTTGACCTTGTTTATTAAGGTTATTATTATTTTACATGTACGCTGCGATATATTAAATTATAACCGGTTATTTCTTCATGTTAACCTAAGTGTGTTTAATATAAAAAAGTTGTTACGAAATATACAATAACACGTTAAGAGAACTAGTTATATAAATATATATATATATATATATATATATATATTTATTTATTTATTTATTAGTTATATTTTTGCTCTTGATTATATTTTATACTTATTTTTTATTTGCCAGCTTGCTTTTAACTAAACACTCTTTAACCTATTAGGTAATAAATCAATATATTTTTTTAATTACACGTTACATTAGGTATGCTTAGTACAATCTTGATTTATAAATTAATTTATTACTACTGTTCTTTTGTATTTGCATTATGTATTTCCCAAATTAAAATTAAAATAATCTACTTAAGCTAAAATATATATACACTCATAGTCTAAACAAGTTCATGTGGTTTGGTTTGCTTCAATCTTCTGATTTACCATCCATCCATCCATCCATCCATCCAGTTGTCCAGTAGCTTTATTGCTCCCCCGTTGCTATGATTTAGCAGCCTTATTTCATGTATTTTTTTGATTCCAAGTAATTAATCTTAGACATTTGTTTTGGGTGCGTTAGATTACTAGTTGGTTTGATTTTTTTTTATGCAACCCCATATTTGCACCCCATAGGTCCAAATTAGCTTTAAGATTGACTTGTAAACCAATCTCGTTCATTTTAGGTCATTAAGTTGAGAGTATCTTCCAACTAACCAGTACAGTTGCTTAACTTTGAGTATAGTCTGCTCTGCTTTCTATCTAACATGACGTTTCCAATTTAACCTACCACCGAGATATATTCCGAGGTATTTAGCTAGATTCTGCTTGAGGAATTGGGCATCCGTCAAGTAATATAATTAGGTTTATGTCATTTTGGTCTCAACGCAAAATTAACATTGACAGATTTGGAGCTATTGAGCTTTATCTTCCAGTCTCTAGTCCATTTATAGGTCTTGTTGACCGTTTCTTCCGTACTTTTTCTACAGCTTTAGACAGAGTTACATCTTTACCCCTAGATACTCTTTAATCAAATGTTCCAAGTACTCTTTCTTTTGTTGTTGAGATATCAGCCATATAGATCAGATGTATGAGTGGTGCTAACCTGTGGAACTCCAGATCAATATTATTTCTTTTAGCTAGAGCTATTGAAAAGTTAATTTTAAATAAACTTCAAATATTAACCAGGATAATATAATGTACCATACTAGTATATTTTAGACATTACAAGTTATGTAACCCTTGTACCGATCATCGTGGAGATGTTTACTCTCGAGAAAACAGATCCGATTTCTGTTTTTTGTTTTTGTTTTTATATGGATGTATATACGTTAAGCAATCTACTCCAATATTTTCTTTTAGAATAGACTCAGAAACAATTAACAATACGCCTCAAAATTGAAATTGTTTTTTTTTATAAATAATTAAAAGATGCCCTGAATAAGACATTAATAATAAAAAAATACAATCATTATTCCAATAGCATCATTAAAGGAGAAACAAACAAATAGTCCACCCTATATACTAAATTTTTTTAAATAAATTCGCAGAACATTATCTATTCGTCCATAGTAAAATTGAAATTCGATGACATCTTAATATTTTCTTGACACCATTTTTATACAATCTTTCATAAGAACAACATAATATGAAATTTCGTGATTAAATTAAATTTAATTTAAAAACTGTAAAGTACGGCAGTTAAAAATATTTGTTGGTTTCTGAGAGATCAGATCTAGGTAACAATAACAAAAACAATTATCAATCAGGGAAATAAGATGAAGATTTTATTAAAATTCTAAAAAAATATATTAAACTTTAAAAAAATATTATGAAACAAGGATGCCCAAACTAATTACAGAGATGCTATCAGGCAATGTTACCAAAATTACAATCTTGGACAGTTGGAATAATATTATGGATTGCATCAATTATTTTTAATATTTAGAGTAACATGTGTGAGGATATCACTTTTTTCTCCTCTCTGAAGTGATGTGGAAAGAAATTTTGTTCGTGACTTATTCCCTAACCGGTAAAATAATAAACTCACTTTATTATTGTAATCTTTTGAATCAATTGGATGAAGCAATATATGAAGAAACGTGCGGTTTAGAGAGGGAAATACTAATAATAACTCAAAACACCACCATTAAAACCAGTGAAATTAAAAACGAATTATTCAATATCTCAAGAAAAAGGGAGTTTTACTAAACTTTTGTAATCACTAAAGCGATGATATCCAAAAATAAGAAAATTGTTGCATTAAGTGCAATAATATTAGCTGGAATATAAAATAAATTTGCAAGTATAAATTCGTTTTGCCATGTTCATTTCCGCGAGTCTATTGAACAATCTAGTATGTTATCGATTCAACCGATATGTTAAGTAAACAGTTTCTTGATTTTTGTATGAAACCTTTTCCTTTTAGGTCAGATCGTTCAAATATCGTATTTAGAACTCGAAGATCTAGTCATTATTTATGTTAATTAGTACATTAACATGTTTGCTTTTGAATTTGATTTGAACAAACTTTGTATCCTTCATATAATTACCATCTCTAGGTGATTTATTTACTTCATTAACAGAAGATTGCAACTTCTTTGTATTTTTTTTAGTATCCACTAATATTTTATATCTATTAATTATAATATTTTTTAATATATCTAATACTTATTCTAATATATTTGATATGCTTTTATTTTCATTATAACATAAAAATTATATGTAATTTTGAGATTGTTTCATAGTTTTATTTAGTTGAATTGACTTGTTAATTTCATTTACTAATAGGTTTTCGCGTTACTTGCAAATTCCGATCTTCGTATTGCTTTTCTGAATTTAATAACTTAGTATGTTATTATTTTGTTCGAGAATGATTATATTCTAGTTTAATATTAAATTCACATTATAGCGTTTATCACTAAACATTTCTTGTTTTATTTTGTAATCTCCGCTCTTGTGTCGTGTTTATTTCTTTCGTTGAAGCAATAACTTTGTTGAATGATTTTATAAAGTTTAATTAGGTTTAATGATATAATAACATAGTAATACTTTGTAGAGTATGACCTGATATAATCAGGTATTTTCTGGTCGTTAAAACCAATGTTGCCAATCCGTCAAATGAGAAATGAGTCTTATCATTATTAAGAAATATTTATGTATCTTATTACTAAATCTGAATGAATTATAAATAAATTAAAACAGTGTTTTTATATACGCTTTATTAAATACAATTCGTTATGGTACCACAAAATATCTTGAACACTTTTCTTGCTATAAAGTGGTTAATTATCACTAAGTAGTTATAATAAGCAAAGCAAAGAAAATCTAATTTTATGTTATATCCATCATCATCATAGTCGGCACTTGAGGAGAGTGTTTCTATTATATTATCTTAATGAATACGTTCCTATTAATATTATAGGACATTTGAATTTTGCATCTTAATCAATTTTTAATTTACTCGGAGACAAATACACACAATCTGATTGAGCTTTGAATATATACTTTAAATTTACAGCATAAACTTAAACATTAAAATATTGTTTTTGTATACGCTTTATTAAATATAATTCCTTATGGTATCACAAAATATTATGAACACTTTTCTTACTATAAAGTGGTTAATTATCACTAAATAGTAATAATTGTTAATCAATGCAAAGAAAATCTAATTCTATTTTATTTCCATGATTATTATAGTCGGCATTTCAGAAGAGTAATTCTTTCATATCTTAATGAATACGTTATTGTTAATATTATAGAACATTTTAATCTTGCATATTAATAAATTTTTGATTTATTGCGATCTTGGGGGAAAGTACACAGAATTTGTATTGAACTTTGAATATAATACTTTAAACTTACAGATGTCAGAGCGTGACTTATATAGATCTTAGGGGTATATAGAGAAAGGGACATAATTGACAAAAAAGTGCCTAATTTTAGTCTTGTTTTTGAATATTGGAGGTAGCTTACCAATTTTCATTCAATAGCTAATAACTCACTAATAAAATATTAACAGATCCCAACAAAATATAATACAATATTTAAGCTGTAAGGATAGAACAAACATAATTCGAAACATAAAATGTTCCTCTTCTGTGTAAATCAAGCAAACGATCAATCTTATTATTAAAATCCTTGTTTATCTGTATATATAAAATTCGTTTTTTGCCGACTTCGTTGGAGAAGTGGTCAAGGCAACAGTACGGTACTCCCATTGTTGCGATAGCCACGCGGTCGAATCCTGCTGGGGCATGGATGCACTTTATGTTTATGATTGTAATTGTAAATGTTTTTGGTAAAAGTGGAAAATCCCGACAAGGAATAACCATCATAGTCACGCCACTAACCTTCTGAGATGGTCTCTGAGTTGGTCACTGGCCAGCCAATAGGCTTAATGCCGATCTTCGGAGCCCACGTTAAACTGTAGGTCCAGTCCAGATAAACGCTCGTTGGAAAAATGGATACAGAAATATTTTTAAAAAATCCGTCTTTCTGCATGGTTCAAGTATGGTCTCATTTCCTCAAATATAATATAATATAACTGAAAATATTCCGAAATGAAATGTTGATTATGATTCTGAATGTCCCGTGGTATGTTAGAAACAATTAAATACATGAAGAAACAACTAGTATCTGACTCTGACTCCGAGAGTTCACAAACACAATCAGTGGAACAAAATTGTCTTGTCCAAAAATTAATAAACCGCCTTGACCTATCCTCTGGGTTCGTTACCACAATCTCGCTTATAAATGGTAAATTGTACACTGCAAGTACTGCAAAAAAAATTGAATTAGATTACAACATATCCTAGTCTGTCTATGAGGGCGCCATATTTACAAGATATCGTTAAAACATAGTTAACTAGGATTATTATCGCATATAGAGATATAAATATAATGACAGTAATTAAATTATTATCTTCATTTACGCTTCATCGACCATGACGTTCGGTCTCCACGCTGTGACAAGACGAGACATACATATATTTTTCCGAGAACCAAAATACATTGGGTGAAGGATGTTACGGCGGAAATAATTATTTTTCAGGGAACCATACAATAGAATCGCCAGTAAGTACCGGAGGGTGATTGTGATGTATAATTAATTAAGTGCTGTTATATTAGGGGGTTATATTAGCCAAATGATTAGTTTTCATATACACTCGGAGCCTTATTAAGTGAATATTACCTATTTTCTATTTAGGATTCCTATTTATACTTCAGGCCTAACAATGGAAAAAACAATTATTGATGATCAAAATTAAATTTAAAGTTTTTAGACTTTATGCATCATCATCATTCAACAATCATCAAAACATTCCATCGTTATCAGTGCTTCTTCGTGTATCGAAAATTGTAGACCACGTAACTTGTTCCTAATGTGCAAGAATAAAAATAGTATTCGGTTCCAGATCAGTACTGTACGGTGAACGACCATCAATTGGATATTTTCTAATATTTTTGGCAAGCAAATGGTCATATAGTATTCACAGTTGACCGTACTATATTCCTTTGACTTACTTCGTTACCTTACGTGATCGGTAACAGCGAAGGAACATGCAACCATTTGCTTCGATCTGCTCCTTCCTCGAACATACTTTGTTGGGTTTGCCTCATCTTGGAAGACTCATACGGTTGATTTCTGTTTTGTTTGGTACTTATAGACATATATACATGGTTCGTTACCTATATAGATGTTATATCTTAATATCGCGTTAAGAGACAGTATACTAACAAGATACAGTATTGGTATTTTCTGACAGAAGAGAGAATTAAATTCATCGATATCGTGTTGTCCACGTCGAAAGTTATGAAAAATAAATGCGAGAAAATGTTCACTAATTTTTAAAGTGAAAAAGAGTTAATTCAATTTTTGTCCAAGATGCAAATGGTGCTCAAATTACAAAATCTTTTGAAGAAGAAAAGGTCAGCTGGCATATGACAACACTTGCCGGCCAAGACCGGATATGTAAATAGCGGATTTTGTGTATTTGTTAACTTTGTTTGGTTTTGTACTATGGAATTTATATTTTGTAGTAGAATTTGTGATAGGAACCTTTCCTAATTACCAATTAACTTTGACAGTGTTGTTGGGGCGATTAACCTGCGATTTCGGTTCACCAAATAATATACTGTATTTTGAACTGTTTATGGACTTTATTCACTTATTTTAATTTCTACACCCTGCACATGTTACCTTAAACGTTTACATTCTTGTTCTATCTTTCAATGCTTACTGTTTTCCGCTTATATCCAAACTTAACCTAACTATTGACAAATGGCAAACGTTACAACTAATTACATCGAGGACATCGGAACTATCTTACCCATCGAGGAAAGAACTATTGCCCATCGACGTGTAAATCATATATAATTAAATGCGTATTTACATATAAAGACGCAACAAGTGTTGTAAACAAAAAATCTGTAAATTTAAATTATCAAACTAGGAATGAATTAATTAATCGCTAATTCGAAAATTAGTGAAACTTCTGGAACAACAATACTTTACTTTGGGAAACTTACAGTTTTTTTAACTTAAAAAAAAATTGCAAAAAAACGCAAATGATACATGAACGTTTCACATTTCAAGTGTTTTAAACTGAACTTTCTTTATATCACTTATTTAATTTAAGTTATATTTTCTATCTATCTAATGTTTCAGAAACTCAAGAAAATTCCTCCATTTCATTTAATTTCCTTAAGAATTGTATTTGTTTTTAAATATTAATAAGTCCCATAAGTATACATAACTTGTGAATTTTAACAAATATTACAAGTATTCAAAATTTTCCTTAGTCTATATTTACGGTGATTCAGGCCTATAAAAAGAAACTAAGAGAACATCTGTTGTAAGAAACATTAATATTTTTTTTGTAAATTAATCATTTGTTAGGTCATATATAAATTTGAAACTACAAACACAATGAGTAGGATTATTGTTTTTTTCTAATTTGATTATAAAATATCCAAGAAATAAGTTATAACAACAATGACGTTATCACCTCCTATCTGCAGATCAACAAATTTGTAACAACTTTTATAGCAGCTGTATATATTATATTCCATATAAATAGTTTGTTTTATTCATGCAATTATTTTGGTATAAGAGCTTTGTTTAAAAAACCTACAATTCGATGAATAGTCGGATATTATGTTTATATAATTTTCTCCACATTTCTGTTTTTAAATTTATTATAAAATATTTGCATAATTGCAAAATAGAGACTTTTTTATTTAAGATTATCCGGCTCAATAAAAACACATTCAATATAAATAAATAAAAGTTGTTTTATATACAATAGTCAGTTTCATGTATAAATATTAGCATAATATTAACTGTATAAGAAATCATCGTTTTACCTAAAAATAATAATAGAGGTTAGCCAGAAACATAATGACCTGATGAGAATAAAAATGTTGTTATTGTAATTGTATGAGATTTAACGAAACCATGTATTTCTTCATCTTCTAACAAGACTCAAATAGGGAATGATAATATAGATAACTTATGCATTTTTAAGTAAAATAATTGACTTAATTATCGAACTTCTGGTCCAATATTCGATTTAATTAGGATGGATTCATTATTTATAATTTAAGTTTTCGGAATTGTTATTCTAAATATATTGAAAGTTATAATTATATAAATTAATATATTCAACCCTTCATTCCTTCCATAACGTAAAATAATTTAGTCAGAATATCATCAAAGTGAATTAGATATCATTGTTAGATTTAAAACATAACCAGAAATTGCATTTTTGAAATATTTTTTGGGCTATGGTACTTTTTGTTCTTACTACAGAATACAGTAGGAAAGGAATTTTTAACTTTAACAGAAACGTTCTGCACTATCTATAATTTGGTTTTCCCTACCGCCATATTCTTTGGTGCAGCTAAATTTTAGGCGTGGACAGAAAAAGAGTAATACTATTCAGTAAATAACCCTTTGTTTTGCATTCGATTCGAATTCTCCATGAGTTTCCGCTTCATTTTCAACATTCAGAAGCAAAAAGTATGAAAAAATATAAAAATATTGACGTAAATTGACATATTTCATCATGTGAGATCGGTACATAATTAAATATTGATTATGAAACGGTTTTGAACCATTTACATGACATTGGATACCAGAAGACGATCGATACTTGGGTTTTACATTTTTACATTAATTAGTATTGAATATTTTAGTGGACCGAGTTTCCATTTGTGAAAAGGAGCCTGTGAAAATAACTTTGTTCAGTTTTGTCAGAAGTTCTACAGAATTTTGTTTTTTCCCGGATGTTCATCCAAGTTGGGGTTTTCAAAATAACCCTTAGTATTTTGACATAATCTCATCTGCTATCTTCGCGGTGTAACCATTCTGGCGTAATAGCTTCTCTAACATTTCTGTATTATTTACATTTAATATTATAATGTCTAGTTCTCGACATTTAAGTCTACCAACTGGCGAGTAACTAATTTAGAAATCGTCTTAGAAGACATCCGGTCTTATCCAGCCTGGCTAGTGGCATAACCACTAATAAAAATAAAATGTACCACCTTGCCCTGTTGTCTTAGCCACTAGGGCTACCAAGCCAGCTTATTTACGATTTATTGCAAGATACTTACACAATGGTGTTAAAAGGTATCGTGCAATCATCTGATTCCAAATTCTTTTTAATTATAAGATTAGAATTGCCACCTATAAACATCTTAAGTCATTCTTAATTACATAAAAAATTCAACATGTGCTTATAATTAAAAGTATATATATCTTATAATGTTTGTCATAAATGTTAATTGGATGCAACGAGGTGTTTCAACATTGATGAATTATGAATTGTAATTTATAATTATAACAAGCCCATAGGTAATAATATGGTCAAAATGGTTAACCACATTTTTACTAACAACTTTAAATGTCATACTGTATCATTAACAGTAAAAAGAAATATTAAATGAATGTTATTTCTAATAAAACCCAATAAACGTAAATACCTTAACAATTTCACGCAATACTTTAGATGGTATCTCATAAACACGTTGTCGGTTTTACATGGTTATTAAATTTTTAAATATCTAACCATTAACGTCATATATCGCACAGGAAATATATAATTTTCCAGATGCCAGTCAAGTCTTCTTTGACGTGGAATCTTAAATAGAAAGTGAGAAATTTAATTATCGTAAAGATATTTCCTAGATGGAAAGGTAATTGCATTTTTTAATTGGAATAGTATGTTGATTGGGTAGAATTTATAATGGAATATGTTGATATAATTTTCTGAATTTGAAATAAATTTAATTAAACTACACTTATTCATAATCTATAAGTAAAAAATAATATAAAATCTGTATATATAACTAATATGTTCTTATAAGAGTTACTTTGACAATGGCAACAAAGATAAAGAAAATATTTATATTTATAGTTATATGGGACATTGTTTCATAAGAAAATCATAACGTGTGCTAAAGTATCATATATATTAACTTTAGACTAGAAATGTCTATATTTTGAGATTAATAGTAATAAAAATTTCTACTGACTATTACCCGTTTTGATCTGATAAGTATTGATAACAAACGGCACCTTATTTCAGTTACTGTCTATCCAATACTGTCAAAATTGATCCCTTGCCTATACACTTACAGAAAACCACCTCTTTCTTTATGAGCCTATCTGTATTATCTAGCCTATACGTGGATTTAAAAACTCGCAAATTGTACATTGTCATACCCTTAAATTACCCTTCTAATTCTTCTTGAAGAGTCTTCCTAACTATATCATTTAATAAAAGACCGCTGCGGCTGAATTTATACCGAAATTTTCAGGTCTTCTAACTAGTAATATTCCGCACGTAATACATCTGTATCTGACTGCGCTCAATTTCCTTAGTTTCGGAAGATCTTGCCGAATGTATGTTTCAGGGGTAATCTTATAAATTTAGATCGAGATTTATCAAGATCAAGATCCCGTGAGATCAGCTTTGAATTGCATATACTAACAATGACTGACAGCCTTTTATGTTGCTAGTATTTTTGTAAAAATGGTGAAACTTACATTGGGAAAGCTACTGAAATTTGTATATTTTATATACATTATATATATCGTAGTTTAAATCCTAAAGTCGCCAAAGATGGATTGAATAGATTCTCAAAATCCCCTATTCATAATATATTATAGTTTTCTTTAAGACAAGTGTTACCTAGAGCAACTGATTTGGCCCTGGTTATTCAGAAAAATATTGAATCGGAACAAAAGGAAGTTTAGAAATAAGGGTTCCGTTTATATTAAAATAGTTTTGGATCAGCAGTAATGTATTTACAGTCATTCCAACAAATCGCAAACTTCTTTTCGTTAAAATGAAAAAGTTTTAAAGTATATTAAATTTAAACCCTACACATTTTATAAGCATTAATTTTCGCCAAACTTGACCGAAATAATCTTAAACACATTGAGTTTTGTCAGGAATTTCACTTGTATTAAAAGCATTACAATTTTTGGCAAAAGCTATTTATTTAAATAAGTTTTACGTTGAAATGTAGCCTTTAATATGATGATTGATGCAATGATATAATACTGACGCTGTCAGAAGTATGGGGTGGGGTGAAGTATCAGTACGTGATGATAAAAATACTATGTCGATCATTTGAAAATGAAAATGAGTGCAGTTTATCGCATGTTTATTTTCAACAATATTTTAACCTCTATACTTGTAATTGTGCGAGCTTTTATGGCAGTACCCTTGATACACCAACATATTTTACATTATTCAAAATAATGTTGAATTGGATTTCTAGAGTGGGTAGCTAAAACATTATTCAATGCGGTTTTAGTCACCTCAATTTATGGATGTCTACCGCCGAGAAAAAACACCAAAAACACTAAACCTTTCAAATTAAGTACCAATTCAAAAGGTTTCTCAAAAATAATCAAATGATTTTTTATAATGTTTAACAAATATATTTAATTTTTTTGAAAAAATATGGATATATCAGTCAAAAAAATATCGGCAAAAAATATCGAAATATAACGGCCAGAAGTCGGACGGAGCTAAATGTGGCGAATAAGGCGGTTGCGAGGTAATATGAATTTAAATTTTCGCATTGTAACAAAAAGTCAGACAACACCAATACTGCGTGAGAAAATCATGATGAAAAAGTTATCTGCTTCTTGATACGAATAATTTCGCCGAAATAACACATAACACTTAAATAATGTTCCTTGTTGATAATCTGAAGTGGCTGAAGGGATTCATAATGAACAATCCCACAATTTACTACAGTACCGAAACTGTTTTACTAAAAAAAAAACTTCACATGTATTACGAAGAAAAATGTAACACTCGTAACAACATATGGACTTTCTATTATTATATTTAACTACCTTTAAAAAAATGTTTACCTTTCTAATTTTAGATTATATATAGGTGACAAAAATTACGTTAATCTGGTACGTGTTCCGATAACAACCACCGCCACGTGCGAGTAGACATCATGTGTACAAAAAATATCTCGCTCCTACCTAAAACGAACATTAAAATACTAAAAATAGCCAAATATTACTGGGAGGTAAGAAAATCAACGGCACGACAGGGTTAAGTGTAAATGGTAAACTATTGAGGCCAAGGAGCGTTAAAATCGGACAGGTTTCGACTGGTGGATCGAAATCGGCGATTTTTGGGGTCAGAAAAATGAGTAAGGAAGTGACTGATACGATGTTGGTGTTGTAGTGGCGTTGAAATGAGTAATTTTTGGATGTTTCAATTTGTATTTATGTCTGAGGAGATTTATAAATAAGTGATAATATGAAGGTCAGTAGGGAGACAGTTTTTTAAGGGTAAGACGTATATCCTCCAAATGAATAAAACCAGAGCGACTTATATAAAAGTCGCTTTTAGTTTATGTTCTCTACTAAATATATAGTTCTCTACCTAATTTCAGTATACTTGAAAATGTTTCCAAGTGTATTGAATAGAATATAAGATAAAATATATATTTACTTTTATTGCTTTCCTAATTTTATTAAAAAAAAACAAATATTAAGCATTATAAGTAACTTAAATATAGATTTATTTGTGGGAATTTATGAATTTGGTATTCAATAGAAGAACCTCTAGTATAGCAAAGAGTCATTCACTAGTGAATTGTTTCACAAATTGTGTCGGTATCTTTTTTTATTACGAATTATTAAATTTTGTGATCCCTAACCAGCGTGAGCATCTACAGCTTGCAGCCAATTTTTTTGTATTTTCACGTTTTAAATATATTTGTGCATATAATCAATGCCTTACTTAACATCTGAGGTCACTTCGTGGTCATAGCAATAACAATCAATGATGCGCGATAAAGACATATATATTTAGTGGGTGAATGAACCATGTATATACATAGAATGTGTAAATAAAAAGGAATAGAAATTGTAAATTATCACATATAATAATAGATACAGTAGGACATAAGTAAAAAATATTACAATAATATTGCAAAGACCCATATTAAAAATGATGAATACTCCAGCATTAGTAATGAAAATAGACTTCTTTGGTATCTGAAACCCTGATTACTTAAAAACAATAATAAAATAAGATAGCGCAAACCACATAGAGGGTTGTATTACATAAAAATGGTACATTAGTGTCGTGTCTTGGTCAAACTATGAAAATGCTGCTTCCAAAAAAAACCTTCACATAAATATCTTATTACAATTCCAATGTTTTAATTGACTCAGTGTCATGCTGATTCATCAGGTAGTAATCAAGGGCTTCACATTTTTTCTAACGAAAACTTGGTCGGAAGTAATCTTATCTCATCTTGATTAGGAGATCACTTCCCGTTAACCTAATCAGTGACGCTCATAGATAAAAAT
Organism: Rhynchophorus ferrugineus; assembly: GCF_030347505.1. Lineage (NCBI taxonomy): Eukaryota > Metazoa > Arthropoda > Insecta > Coleoptera > Curculionidae > Rhynchophorus > Rhynchophorus ferrugineus. The sequence continues at coordinate 54,798,913 of NW_027472580.1, forward strand.
TTCATTTACTGATTCTCTTAACGTGCAATAATTAAGTACTAATTGAAAAATATATAGCACATGCAGTAAAAAGAAATAAATTATTTTAGCATTAAATTGCAGATCATATTCAATATTTGGAGCCAGGAACAAGTAGAAATCACTTGGTCCTAGGTCCGGATAATAAAGTGGAAGCATAAGAACCTTTTACCCAAGTTTCTGAAGCTTCCGTTGAGGGCATTGTCGCAAAGAAACATACTTCTTATCAAAGTGGCCAAAGTTGGCCGCTTCTTTCAGAATTCTTCGCTGTACAGGTTCGAACTAACAGTTTCCAATTCAACAATACAATAGCTTGCCATCAATCCTGACTTAACCATCTCACATCTTCCAGTTTTCATCGCTAATTTTCAGCAGCTTTAAAAATTAGTCGATTATCTTGCGATTCACATGTGAAAATCGGTCTATAAGCCTAGAGTACCCTATATATTATATCATATTTGTATTCACTTTTTTTAATGGTTCCAAATGGTTTCATGTAGTGTTTAGCTACTGGACAATAGTACTTTTATGATGGTCGAATTCGACAATGTCTAAGATTTTATCAAACATTTCGAGAATTGGTCTTTCAGAGTGTGGTGCATTTTGGACATTGCATTTACCAGAATAAAATCGAGAAAATCAGCAGTCCGGTTTGTGTTTTTCTCCTGTATCGAAGACATATTGTAAAGTGTTACGTATTTTATCTTTGCTAAGGTCCCTATTTGCTGTCAGTTCAAACAAAACTAAGGAGAATATATCCTTTATTATGTCATCTAGTGTAAACTGAATTCAAAATATTTCTGTTAAAGCCTTCGAAACAATATTCGTGTAATGGATTTCCAGTTTTTGAGCTAAATCAATCAAATATGGTGGTAAAAAGTAATAACCGTGGAATTTTTGCTAATGCTGTGGAAAAAGGAGCAGTACTGCGACGAAAAAAAGTGATCATCATAACAAGGCCAACTCGGATTTGCCTTTTCTGCTTATTTATAATCTCAATAGTGATAAAACATTGGTATTAAAAACATTGATATTAACAACATAAAACTGTTAAAAAGTCTGTTAAAATAATTCGTTAATTAAGCATTTATTAATGTTTCATGATATAAATTATACTTATTTTCTGCAACAAAGGTCTACATTTACCCACTTGAATGCCGTGTAAATTACTTACTACAATAATTTAAAATGTGTTTAAATATAAATTAAATATAGTATATATTTAATGTAGCCAATAACTAGATCCAATAATATAAATTATAATATTCGCGCTGGAAAAACTACTTTTGGACATATAAATTTCTCTATTTATTTTTAAATGATTATAAATAGATTAATAGATGAAGGCCAATAAATGTTTTATTATATAGGATATTGAACATATTTTTTAACAGTTCTAAATCATTTTATTTTTTGAGAATTAATGTTTTATATAGTTCAGTTTAAGATTATTTTTATATTGCCGCCTGTATATCCTTGAATCCTTTAAATAGATTCTGTAAACAACATTGAACGAACACTTATACAAGTGACTTTTGTATTTTATCAAAATTATATTTGTACTCAGTAAAAATATCTTTCTGTCTTCTATTTGTATTAAATATTAAATAAGCCTTAAATGGCAATAGTGTCGGTATGTACGAAATTGCTTATAATCCAACTCACCAACTATAAAATATGTCTTGTATTTCCGGCATTTCTGTATCCGCGAAATAACCTCAAGCCAATTTGGAAGATTCAATTTCATAGGAATGATACAGCTAGCTAGATGTTCATGTCGGTTAGGGAATAATTGAAAAGTTCCGTGACCGTACAATCTCTTTAATTATATGATAAATTATTTTTAACGAAATATATATATATATATATATATATATATATATATATATATATATATATATTTCAGTAGTTACTAAATGATTTAGAATTGTATATTCATACTACAATGCATTCATAATTTCAGTTAGTTTGTAATATTTTCATGATCTATATCGGCCGGATTAGGAAATATTTTAATATAATAAGAAAATATAATTGACATTACAATTTTATGTGGGCATTATATTATGAAAATAAAAAATTGTCGTATTTCTTAGTAAGTGATGTCTGTTTAGATTTCAATGCACCCCACACGATGACCATTGCACATGACGAACATTTGTCGAGTGTTAGCAAAATTACACGAATTTTATATACGTGCTATACATATATAAATGGTCAGTTGTGATGATATAGAGGAGGCTTACGCGCTAGGTGCTTATTTCATATAAAAAGCTCAGGTTTTAGCCTAGTAGTAACGTTTTCATAAAAAGTTTATAAACTTACATATGCTGCAGAATTTCCTTAAAGACAATTTAATAGTTGGTTATTAATAATTAGCGTCCGAATGACTAATATTATTTTCTGGATATTTCCCTTTTAAGTAATAATATAAGTTCCAACAGGTACTACTCATACTGAATAGAGCCGAATTTACTCTAATATTATCTCTACAATCGTATTTGGCCGATGGTTAGGATTCAGAACAGCCAATTACCAATATTATTTTTTGCATTTAAACTTACAGTGAGTGTAAAAGTTTAATTTAAACAATATATAATAGAAAAACAATAAATAACATTTTTTAGATGTCGAATCGAATAACTGATTTGATTGTAAATGCGAAGGATCAATTGTTAACAACCTAACCGTAATGTTAAATATGATGGTTTTAGCAGTTTCCATTATTATTAAATTATTCAGTATATTCATTGAAATTGGATTTTGATTACTATTGTTATTTAATTTGAAGAAATCTGCTGCCTATGCTCATCTAACAGTTTTAGAAAATTATGGTGATACTATTTCTTCATATACGTATTATCAGTTTTGATTTCAATGATTTAAAAGTGGTGAATTTCATACGAAAAACAAGAAACGACTTGTCGAACTAATAAAGTTCGAAGACAACGAATAGCCTTATTGAACGAAAATTCAGCTCAAACTCTTCTCTCAAAAGAACTTCAAAATAGACAGTCAGACTCTTCAAATGCTGATCGATTGTTTTCAGACGTTTATATGCTATAGGTAACGTTCAATAGGAGGAAAAATAGCTACCATACAAATTGATTGTGTATTGTAACAACTGACGAGAATAAATGTATCTAGTAGGTCAATCCCATGCATAAAAAGTTATAGGTTAATTTAGGCGAGTTGTCCACATCGACATCGAAGCGGAAGACTCTTGCCCATGAAGTCTTGTTATGGTGGGATAGAATGATGTAGTGTATTATGAGCTGCTAAAGTCGAATAAAACTATTACTACTTAAAATCAGCTATAACGAGTAATAGACGCATATAGCCCAATAAAAAAGCCTAATCGAATAACCAAGTAATGTATATTACCTTCATGAGAGAGCATATTTACTTTTTTCGTTTAGTTCCTGTTTTCTTCGTTGCTATGTTTCATTATCAAGTCATTTTGCGTACATTTCCTTGATAAAATTAGAAAAAATTAAAAATTAATTATGATAAAATATTAAATAATTATTATAATCTCACATCCCGAAAATGTTATTCAGTCACTGCCACTTTCGGGGACACTATTGAAGTCAATAACTAAACTGTTAATTTCTAATCTATGTAACACTTGTTCACGATTCCACCATGAATGAAGTTTATCCAGACTAAAGGTGTTACTTTAGACAATGCTTCTTTCCACATATCCATACAGTTCTTGCTGCTACATCCTTCTCGACCTGCATATCCAGTGTAGTAATTCTTTGCCAGCCCCCATATCAATTCTATTAGATTGAATATGCAGTGATAAAGAAATCTTTGTCCAGGCATTTTTCTAAAAAGTAAATTACATAAAACGCAATTAAATATTTCATTTATATTAGCTTTGTCGATCCAGTTGTTTGGGTCTTTCCCAAGAGTGTGCATTGTCCATAAGAATGTTTCCTCCAAATTCTTTAACAGATTATCGAGAGCAAATGTTCAATCAAAACCAAAAAACCTAATTAAAATAAAAACCTAGTAAAATGGGAAGGAAAAATCCGCTCCGAGTTTAAAACGAATTTTACGTTTTCACAAACTGCATTTGGCAGTATATTCGATGTGCATTAACTATTTCACTGGAAGGACTATAGTCATTATCTTGCACCACAACATTGTAAGTATTGTAAAGGATGCACTATTGTAGCTCGAACGCATTCAAAGTTCTGCCACACTACCGGAGATAGTACCTTATGAGAACGACTTATTCATGTTGCTGCAACATGACTTAGCTGCACAAGTTTTTGAACTGCCGAAGAAAATCGAAAGTTGTTTTTTCGACACGGTTTCGCCATATCACCAATAAGATGAGAAAAAAGTTATCGAAAGTATTTTTATTAATATATAGTGTATCAAATTTTCTCAATAAAGTAAAAAATGTTAAAAATTCATGCAAGCATCTATTAAGTTTGTAGAAATAAATAAACGTTTTGCATTTTATTTAAATTTCAATCTAATTCTAAATGTATTTTACATATATTTTGTGTATGTAAAAAGAGGATAATATCAATTATTTTTCGATGAGAGGATTATTGACACGGCATTAACGCAAAATGTTTATATTCCGTTAAGAATTCAATATACGTCATCTTCAAATAAGCGGAACGAACTAGTATAACAAACTAGCGCAACTTGATTTGTTCAAATTAAAACCTCCGGATATTAGTCAGTTATTCCGTTCCTGGGCCATATCAAAGCCACGGTGATATAAACAAATTCTAAACAAAGCTTTTAGAACTTCGATATGTGGAACTCGTTTTTGTCAACGGGCGGCGGTAACTTCTCAAAGAAAACCACACGGAGCCACGCGAACGCCAATCCTGAAACCTAACAGTAATAAAACAAACTATCAGACGGTGTCGCCGTGAAATTTTTCATCTGTGACTAACACGTAAACCCTCCGTTTCGTGTTAAAGGCCTGGGCGACGCACTATTATGCATTCGCGTTTTTTCCCACCCACCATACAAGTCTGAATGGCGACGGTACGTACTTAAGACTCGTACATCATAAATTGTTTTCCGTTTGGTAATCGGAAACGTTAAAGGACCACTATGCGGAGAATTTACTTGATTGAGAACATATTACAACTTAAGTGCTATATTTTATGTATGCGCTACAGTTTCATCCGCTTAATGGGTGGCAGCGGCCGTCTAGAAATTATTCAATGACTAACTTCATCAGTTACTTCAGAACTAAAAAAAAAACAGTTAATATAAAACAGAAAAAAGAAGTAATCGCTTCCGACAACTAACATCGTATCGTACAAGTAAACATTTTTGTTTCTATTTTGGAGTTATTTTGACCAACTTTACGTTTGGTTACTAAATTCTCGTTCAAGTCAAGTTGAAGAAAAGTTTCAAGACATTAAAGCATTAAAGTCGATCAATTCGACGACTTCTTCTACTAGGATATTCATTCACCCAGTCTGGAATTTTCACAGGGTCCCGAACATATATGTACATATATGAAACTCCGAGAGCAGTTAAATATAATAGTCAAATGACTCAAATTTTGGAACTTGCAAATTAGTTCTCAACTCTTTCGACACGTTGAAAACTAGAGATTCTTTATAATTCACAAAAAAGGGCATCATTATATGTGGGAGCTTATGTAGATATAATTCAATTGAAGGTCAAGGTGTATATATAAAATAAATCACTATATAACTTACATAAAATTTATTTAATATAATAGTACTTATACATATTCATTATATTATTCTCTAGAATATTTATATTTAATTTTTAACCCAGTCTTTTCCATTTTTCTAATGTGTTTGGTTTTACCATTACGATGATAGCGACGATGATGGTAACACTTATTTTTATTTTTTACATCCAGGTCATCACAGTTAATATATTCCAATGATTTATTGTGGTGTTTATTTCTTCTATATTTATTGTCTTTCCTTATACCATTTGGCTTTATATATTTTTTACTTTCTTGAACATAATTCTCATAATGATTTCGTAAATTTCTTTTCTCCTGATCTTCTTTAAGTTTTTCTGTTTCACCAAGAGTTTCATTAATTCCTGTCGATGCATTGGCAAATGGTGGCGTTATAGTGATGGCATTACTTAATTCAGATGAGACATCAGATGAATTTATAGTTTGTGCACCAATAATGCTGAGTAAAACTCCGACTACTACAACGATCTACAAAACAAATTAAAAATATAAATGAAATACGCTCTTGAATGTTTTAGTAGGATGCAATCAATGGAGAATTGGCACATATTCTGAAACGTTTAAAAACAAAATATTACTGTTTGTATAAATTGTCAAATAAATTCCTGATATTTATATATTTTAACTAGTAGAAAAGTCAACCCGGTATAATTTATGAACTGGTCTATTGTTATGGTAACCTACATTCTCTCTCCATCAATCAGCCTTAAAATCTGGGAGGGTCATGCTGGTCGATACATAGCACCATTCAGAAAGAAATATTTATGATCTACTTTTTTTTAATAACCGATATGCTTGGCTACTAAACTATATAAGCGACATTTAAATTTAATATTTTATACTTATACTATTATTCAGTCTTAAAAAAAGAAAAGTGATTTACTTTAGTAATTCTTGCAATTACTAGAAATATAAATTTCAATAATCTGTCATAAATTACAATTCCACTATACATTTATTATATATTTTTTAGGAACTGTATTAAATATTTGTTTGATTGTAGATTGTTATAGTTACAACAAAAACATTTTAGAATTCACCATGTGTTATTAAGTTACCCCATTTAATAAGGGCAGGATATTGATATTATAAAGTTGTAAAGGGAAAATGTGACTCATGAATCTAGTCCTTGTTAAATCCTCTGAAAAGGAGCATTGCATCATAATGTTTCAATGTTTGAAAATTGGTACCTTTAAATCATCATTTTAAAACATCTCCATTCATCATTTATACTTCGAATCGTCATTTCATCATTCACCATTTCTTTTAAATTAACAACAACAGTATATATGGTAATAGTACATACGTTTAAAATATTCTTATTTTACAAATTGATTTATTACTGTTGTTTTATTGTACTTGCATCAATACACAAGTCAGATAAGTGAGGGATAAATAAAATGTATTACTATGTATTACTCAAATTAAAATTAATTCATGTGGATGATGAGCTTCAATCTTCTTATTTCCTACGCATTGTCTAGTAGCTTCCACGTTTCTGTGATGTAGTAACTTTATTTCTTGTTTTAATGGGAAATGGTGGATAACTTCGTAAATCCATTTGATTTCAAGGTCATGCAGTTCTTCGTTGGTTACGTTTCAACAAGCATTGATAATTTATGGAAGAACTTTGTTTTGGCAACGTTGAATTACTAACCGATTGAAGCCTTTAGTGCAACCCCATAAGTTCAAATAGGTTTTATAACTGACTGATAAACCCATCTCTAAAATCTTAGATCAGGCTGAGAGTATTTTCCGGCTTACTAATATAATTCTTTGACTTTACGGCTGATCTATTCTGTGTTTAGTCCAACGTGATTTTTTCAATTTACCCTACCACCGAGATAGATAACGAGGTATTTCGCTGATTTTGCTTAAGGAATCGAGTATCTCTAGAGTCATATATATTATTTTTTTCTCATTAAATTTCAAATTACCATTATTAATTTAACATAGCATTATTTAATCGTTTTATTATTGATAGTGAACTATTTTGCAAAAATTCTATATAAAAGGAAGTGAAATATGGAAAAAGTGAGATTAAAGTGAATGATTAAATTGAGCATCTAGATGAAAATTAATTAAATAATGGGTTATTGCGTTATTAATTAACGTACTTGCGTTCAAGAGTAATATATAAATTAATTTCTTTTCTATACTTTTTTGTAGAAGAATTAGAATTTCTTTTTGGTCATCTTGGGTGACTTTAACCGGCTGTTATGCATTCAGTAGGCTATATTTTTTATTCACATATGTGGTGGTGAATGGTTTCATCATCGTCATATAACAGCAAAATAATAATAAATTATTTGTATTTAATTCGAACATCACGAAATTGGATAGATCGACGGGTTGGTAAGACACTTTGAAAGCTACATATTTGCTCACATTTTTTATAACTTATAAAAGACAAGATTATTTTCTCATATTTTAATATGTCATTTCTTTCATGGTACTATGTACAGAAGCATGGGTGTGCATATCATGTTTAACATCCTCACCAGTCAAAAATAGCTGATTTTCGACTCTTCGATAATTTTTTTATCAACAAATAAAATATTTGTTATAATAAATATATATATATATACTTAATCATTTAATTATATGAACATACAAAATAATCTTTCCTTTAAAAAAATAAGTAAAATTCTGATATACCATAAATTACTATGTGCTATAAATTAGTAACAATCCTCTTTTTGTCAAATAGTGACAAGCCATATTGCTAAAGTGATTTTACTGCAAGTTGGAAGAGTTATTTTTACAGTTTATTATATGAATGGCTTAAAAACTAAAGCAAAAAAGAAATGACTACTTACCGCACCATTCATATTGTAAACACAGACAGTATATAACCAGTGTAACAGAAGAATGAACGACCAACTAAAATTTAATTAAGTTTATATACTGTGGAATAAATAAACCATTGATCACGATTACTGCAGTACAAAGAGGCATTTGTTTTCGTGCTTACTGGATTTCGCTCTACCGCACTCACGCCACATACATAAACCATCGTATACTTCTCGTCAAAAAAACATTCTTGCGTCCAAACCATGCTTTTCTAGTTTCTGTAAGGGGCAGTGTATAATAATAGATCATTCAATTACGATTTTTAAGGCACCACTAAACAATAATTATAGATTTTCAATACTTACGTGCTGATTTATTTGCGAAAAAGACGAATTCATTTCGAGATAATTATATAGTTTTGTTGAATATTAAAAGAGACGATTATAATTTTAGATTTAAGAAAAAGAAATCGATTTTACAGGAGTTATATTAAACCTGATACTTATCGATGGGAATTTTTATTTTGTTATATTTATGCATAAAATTGCTACTATGAGTTATTAACTCGCCAGACTATAAAAATATGATGCTAATAAAAATATTTTCTTATTTGATTAATAGACAAGACATCTAATTATAGCAATACCTTTAAAAATAGATTCTGGGTACAAAGATCTATGTATGTTATGTGCTAGTAGTATGAACAAGTCGAGATAAGACTGAGATTTTCATAACAATAAAATATATGCAATAACAAATAAATATATACAATATGATATTTTATACAATAAACAATTTCAAGTTTCTCTATTGCCATTTCAGATGAAGACCAACCGATTTTGATCGGCGTAAGAGGACTTGCCAAAACCAAATTTAAAGATACATGTTGAGATATGAGAAACATGAACGTTTTATCGGAGGTTTCGTATCGACATGTAAAGCATTCGAATTCTTAAAATTATTTGATGGAACAAAAATTGTTCATGTTCAATACATAATCAGTATATTTTGATACAGATCAGCAAGATCATGTAGCTTACATAAGTGAATATTACAACAAATAAATCTTTTTGTTTTTTGTTTATGTTATTGGGAAGTTAGTCATGTAAAATAAAATAATAACAATTGTCAAAAATGTGTTCATATTTAAACGTATTTAATTTTATGTTTATAATATAAGGTATCATTAAGAAAAATATTAAACCAAAAAACCAATAGAATAAAATTTGTATTTAATTTATTTACTTATTATATTTTTTGCCTTAAATTTAAAACCAATTAGATCTTTTGTGTACACAAAAATTCACTTACTTGAATCGATTGCTACAGTCCTGTTGCAAATGTATTACCTTTTAATGGCTACATCTTCATATAACATTAACTGAATTGTACTGATGTCACTAATAATTAAGACTGCCTAGATCTCTAGAAGATAAATTACATTATAAAAATACATAGCATAGTATCTTCCTTATTCTTATATTGATTAGTCCATATTCTTGAATATATTTTTACATATTTAAAATATTAATTGATGTTATTGTTAATTGAATTGATCTCTCTATTTCATTTAAATTGGTCCTTCAATAGCAACGTCTTAGTCAGATATATAATGATGGCTTATAATGTGCACACTGTGGTTACTATAACGCTGTTACTATTCTTATTTTGAGTTTGAAAAAAGAAATAGTGCGATCCAGTTGTATTTAATTTTTGAATATATAAGTATTTTCGGTTTGATTAATTTTGTCATTTATATGTCATGGGGTAACACTACGTTAATAATTTATTTGTACTGCAGTATGTGTAAATGTAAAGATTTATATGTATTTTATGTATTTTATAAAAACCCTCACTGTCGTTTACGCCCCTTCTTTCCATAACATAAAATATTATTTTAAAGTAAATGAATAGTTTTTGTGTTTTAAACTCTTTCACATTTCATAACGTATCTAAATAGATTCAAAAATCTATCTATTCAAGAAACCTGGCCTATACAATTTTTTGAATTTCCTAATTGTATTAATAAAAGATTTTTTGCTAATTTAATAAGAGCAGTCTATTTTGTCTATTACTATGATTATTTTTCTTAATATAATTATCTTATAATCTTAATATACAAATTAATTTATTACTACGGTCGCGGGTTCGAATCCTGCTGGGACATGGATGTACTTTATGTTTGTGATTGTAATTGTAAATGTCGTTATACTCAACAGTGGAAAATCCGACAAGGAATAACCGTCCCAGTCACGCCAGAAACCAGGCTGGGCAAGACCGGATATCTTCTAGGATGGTTTCTAAATTGGTCACTATTGCTATCGATGAACGAGATCAATGTTTGGTGTGAATTGTTGGCCGATGATTTGTATTTTTTCATTCCGTTAATGAAGAACACTAAATTGAATGATGGACATGTGGTGCCCGCAGGATAATGATATTTGACAGTACGATTTGACACGGCTAGATTATCTTGTGGAGTTTTCTGCAGCTTCAAATATATGCCAATAAGGAGCAATTGACTAATGCCCTTAACATTAACATATCCCAGATCATCTGTTAAATTAAATTACATCTATTCGATAGAGTTACTGCATATTGTGCCACTCGGATCAGTTTTTTTTTAATAATTTTATTATTACTAATATCTATTCATTTTAACGTTATTTAATCTTAATTCCTTATATATTCATGTAATCCTTGATAGTATTGAATTGAATTAACATTAACATCAACATTAACGGTTTTATTAAAAATAGTTTTATTCTTAGTAAGTCATTCCTTAAATAGCAAACTTTAATTTTATTAGCTGTTGTAACGGAGACGACTACTTCTTCTAACAAAGAATTACAAGAACCTATAACGTAGTTCGTTTTACCAGCTGTGAAAAAGATATACAAGACAAAGCCTCTAATAACGTATAAACAAAATTACTTACGTCAAATGCCATTTCAATTAAGTGGAGGTTTTAGTGTAGATACACCAATGCGAATACCTCGGTGCATCTTTTTATAGTTGTGGAAATGTTGCCCCTTTTATCATTCAGTCCAATTAAGAAAACCAACATGCGTGCAAGGATAAATTAAAGAAAATATAAAAAAGGCAAAAACCGCAAATATTCCGAATAAATTAGAATGTTACAAGCGTCTTGCATTTAAATTACCACGTTATTGGAAATAGCGGGTGGGTCACTAGAAATGGACACTGCATATATTTATAGTATTTTGGAGTGTTGAAGATAATCAAAAGATCATTATTTACGATAATAAAATAATACCCAGTAGCCTTTATACTAAATAGAATTATTTATTTACTGAATATCCATGACTGTTCATTTCAAATTTCTTTATAAACCCTGAAGCAGTGTAAAACTGATCTGGCTCATGATATGCCATATTTCATGATATAATGTTTATGTTTCCTGATCATGTAATTACAACTAAATGCTCTTGAACACATCATGTCTTTTGAAATATCAGTTAAACTATATATGGGCACCTCTACTCAATAATCTTGTTCTATTTGCTAATTCTTCATCTAGTATTTTTGTTTCAGACTAACACGGCTCTCCATAGCAGGTCCGAATTGTGGGCCACAGCTCTATTCTGCAACTTCAACACCGGTATCTTGTGAGAAAACTCCCTTAGAGGTTAGTAAAATTAAAAAATGGAATATTATATTCATATATTAATAAAACGACAGCGTAACTAATATTACTATAACCGGGACTTAATTTCGAGGGAATTACAATATATGAGATTGTAATATATGCATATAAAAAAGGATGTACAACGAATACTATATGGCATTAGATACTTTCGTAACTTCATGTATGTTAAAGCTCTGGTATTAGTGTTATATCCTATAGGGCGTCATTTTGCTTATTTGTATATTTAACATGTTTTCTTAGTTCTACATTAAAACTCTTTGGATCGGAAGGTTTGCTTCACATATTTAAGTTTACTTGCCTAAATAAAATAAATAAATGTAATCTATTGTTTGCACACATAACATTTATACACTTAGTACAGCTTAATAGTGTAATAGTTTGGTACGCTTTAGCATTTCATACGTGTTCATGTGGAGGCTACATGCTTCTAACCGGCCAATTGAAAAGTCTCCGGCCTAACATAGTAAAACAATTTTTTTTGGCAAAATTAGTTTTTTTATTCAACAGAATTCCCATCGAGGGTGATACACTGATTATAGCGACCCTCCAACTCGTCGATACCATTTTTTTAGTACGATATGTCCTTTGCTTCAAAATAGGCCTCAGTATCGGCGATCACTTCTTCATTCGACGAAATTTTCTTCCCAGCGAACATTCTTTTGAAATCTGAGAAAAGGAAATAGTCGCTGGGGCCCAGATCTGGTAAATACTGTGGATGAGGAAGCAACTTGAAGCCCAATTCATGGATTTTTGCTATCGTTTTCACTGACTTGTGACACATTGCATTGTCTAGGTGAAGCAGCACTTTCTTTTTCTTCAAATGCGGCTGTTTTTCGGCGATTTCATCCTTCAAATAGTCCAATAGCGCTATGTAATAGTCGCTGTTGATGGTCCTTCCTTTGTTAAGGTAGTCAATAAAAATTATTCCAGGCACATCCCAAAATACAGACGCCATAACCTTGACAGCCAACTGTTGCATTTTCCCACACTTTGGAGCGGGTTCATCGTGTGCATTCCACTCGGATGACTGTCGATTGGACTTCGGAGTGAAATGATGGAACCATGATCGATATCATATCGATGCTAAAACTGTGGCTTATTATGCTTAATCATCTTCAAACACTGCTCCGAATCATCGTCGTTATTTTTGATCAAAAGTGAGCCCGCGCGACAACCACTTTGCACAGAGCTTACTCATACCTAAATATTCGTGAATGATATGAAGTACACGTTCAGTTGATATCTTTAGAGTGTCTGCTATTTCATTCAATTTCCTGGATTTTTTTAATGTTGTAATGTTACGTCGGTAACAACCCCTTTTTGACGTCCTGTCCGTTCACCTTCTTCGGTGCTCATTTCACCACGTTTAAACTTAACATACCAATCCTTGATGGTTGATTTTCCTGGGACAGTGTCCGGAAACTCGGCATCAGGCCAAGTTTTTGCTTCAACTGTATTTTTGTCCTTCAAAAATCAATATTTTATCAACACGCGAAATTCTTTTTTATCCATTTTTTCACAATAACAAAAGTTGCTTCACTCAAAATGCTATAATTCACAAACTAATGATCCGACAGCTGTCAAATTTATACACGCATCTTTTGAGGGTTAACGTTAACTAAAAGTCATATGGATTTAATTCTAGTAGCGCCATCTATGTGTCAGCCGAAGACCATTTCAATTGACCTGTTATGTTTGATTGACTGTCAATGACAATGTCAATTGACCTGTTGTTGCGTTTGAAAAATCATACTTCGCTAAAGTTGCTAAAAAAAATTTAATTATCACTATAAAACTCAATAATAGTTTACAATAATCCAAAGAAAGTTATACATGGTTCTTATTTATACATTGAGTATTGGCAATACCAAGTGTTGTTAGACTCCAGTTGGTTACCAAAACTTTGTCCTTTATAACCATAACTTTGTTCAAAACCTTTTATTGCTTACGTACAACTTGTACATAGAGACTTATATATAATTGTGTATAGAGACTTGAATATTTTGTTTCACTGAAAATATGGAGTTAACTCGTGAACAGTTTATTGCGATTATTTTTTACAACTTTGAACATGGATTACCAAGATAGGAGTACATCAATTGCATTTAACACAGCGAAACGAAAGTCGGGGACGAAAGTCAGTTCAAATCAAGTCATCAAATCAAAATTAGTCGTACCAGAAAACATTGCAAACGTGCTATACGTCAAATAATATTGCAAAATCCTCATGTATATCGTGAGATTAAGTCATCCTTATACATTGATATGACGAGCATCAAAATGTACAATCGCGCCATATTAAAAGCTTGTTTAGTATCTACAAAGGTAATGGATCTAGGATATATGCAAATAAGCCCCAGACAAAACAACAATAACTGTATGGATCTTCCAAGACAAACTAAATTCAACAAAGTTGATCATGCGTGAAGTACTTCAAAGCAAATGATTTCCTGTTTCTTCGGATTAACTAGACAAACGTGGCAACCATGCCGTTGTAGCAACGTAGAATAGTGGATTCCGAATGGTACACAACCATTTGTATAACAGAAGTACTTGAAATATGAAGAAGCTAGCAGCACCGAAGAATTATTTTTCATCATGACAACGGAAGCTCTCACACATCGATTGAAATAACCATCTATTTGACTAGCCAAAAAGTCAGTATTGATCATCAAGCAGAATACTTTGAAAAACAATAAAGCTATTTTTGTTAATACATTACTGTATTTTCATTGTTAAGCTCGAATATATATAGTAAGTGCCTATCAGTAGAATAAGATTTCAAATCGTCGTTCTGAGATCTCAGATTTTTTTTCTTGATTTACTTCAATTTTAATATTATATTCAAACTCATATCCAGTTGTTAAAACTAATTATAATTAGTGTATTAACACACTTGATTGATAATGATCTTAATTATAATCCTCTCTGTAAAGAAAATAAGTTAAAAATGAATTCTTTGATGTGGAATATAATTTCACATTATAAATTATGCTTAAAATAATGAATACGCACACAACATTTTAGCTATTGTTTCAGTTGCTTTATTACTTATTCTCCTGTCTCGGACGTAGGCTAATGCAATATATTAACAGATAAAAACTCATGAACAAACCACAACTTCCTTTTCATTTATTGTGTTTTAATATTTATAGATTTTATACGAGTCCAGATTTAATCCATGAAATTATTGTAATGCGAATAAAATTTAAATTAATTTATGCTTATTTAATTATTAGGTGGATGATTTAGTTTTTGTAGATATTTTCTTTGAGCGTAAAATTAGTAATTTTTTTGGGATCTTGAAAGAATAATACGCAAACTTTCAGGATATTAAACTACAAGTCTACGTGAGCTACATAACTTTGTTGAATAGAATTATCATCATCAATCCATAGCCGGTGCTCGGGGAGGATGTGTAATTTTTAATCCATATGTCGCTGTTGGAAATGCAGAAAATTTTATTAATTAGTTATTTGTCGAGGCTGTTCTGGCCTCGGACAATTTTAGTCTCTTAGCATTCACATCGCTTTCTATGATTTTGATCGATGTGTTTTGCGAAGCTGCTCGCTACATCTCCAGTTAAAAGGTCGATTTCGCCACCGAAATATGTCAGGAATACCTTAACTTTTCATTCAACAGACATATCCAAGCCACTGTAATCTACATGTCTAGATTTGTACCTTAATGGTGCACTGATTGTCGACTTCATTTGAACAAAATAACTTCATTTCTATTATAACATCGGAGAGAAACATGTAGAATTTGCAATAAAAATTTCATTTGAAATACTTCAAGCTCAGGGTATAACAACGAGTATGCCTCGAAGTCATATTACCATATTGTCTTGGAGCATTGATGAAAAAGGTTCGAGAGATAAAAAAACTTATTTCAAATTGAATTAAATATTTCCTTTATTCCAAACGCACCATGTTAGAGAAGCAAAAGCTCCTGCAGCTTGACGAATTGGCCTTATTACTTCAGCAGTAAATATAATCTTCTCCTGTATTATCTGGTACTACTATACCTGCCCTTGCCTGTTTCATCAGTTTTCAAAACTTTTGTACTTTCTTCATAAATTAATTTATTCATTAAACAAAATTGCTCTGTAAGGAGAACTGTATCCTAAAGAATGCTAGAAGCCTCAACATCTATTCGCATCTCAAATTTGACAAATCATGTCGCACTCGTACGAAGAAGCTAACATTGTAGAAAGCCTGGATGAGTTTTATCATTTTCCTGCTCAAAGTAAGAGTCAGTATATATACCCAAAGAAGAACAAAAATAACAAAAACGATAATTGTACGTCAACTGAAATACAGCACATTTGGCACTGTATTATATATGAATTCAAACAAGTAAAACAGCTTCGTAAAGCACAGGTATCAATTTGCAACGTTGTTGGGGATAACAATGTTTGAAACATGAAGTTGCTTTACATACGGAACAAACCATGCGGAAACTTAATCAGGAAAGATAATTATTAGACAAGGAAGTGCTAGTATACTGCTACATCATCTTGATAATTTTGAATTTGGATTATGGAACTTCCTTCATATATTCTCCAAACTTGACCTCCAACTCCTTGATGATGTATACATTTCTAAGATTAAGTTCGCTGGTCTATTTTTATGAGAAAAATTTCTACAAATCTATAAAAATTAACTGATACACTTAATGACCAAATTTAAACCCCAGTATAATTAGACAATGCTTAGTTAATTTGTAAAAAAACAAAAGATAATATAATATAAATATGCTAGACTTTAGAGAAAATGGATCCACCACCTTGCGTTCAGAATGCCATGATGACAAAGGATAAGAAACCTTTCACTTATACCCCAGGCGGAATCGACCTCTCTGAGGTACGATCACCTAGAATGCAACGTAGAATTGAACGTAACGCTAACCTCGGAGGAGTTGCCGATATGCCTAGAGCTCCACCTCCACCTGCTCCAAACGCTGGTCCTCTTCCACCATCAGCTTTGGCCGCATTAAGGCCTCAAACTCAGGTAAATACTGCTACATATGCATTAAATATAAATATGATCTAATCTTTGGTATATAATTTTAGGTACAAGTTTTCCCAGGTCCACCGCCGCCACCTCCAATGCAAAAGAATATTCCTCCTCCACCACCTCCTCCAACATGTCCCTTGCCTACACAAAAAGTTACGACGGGGGACAATCAAGTGTTAGAAAGGCCAGACATGACTAAAATCATCCCGGAAAATCCAATGAGCTTACTACGAAAAACTGGTGGACCAACACCTAGGAAATCATTTGTTGAGCAAATGTATCAAGAACCAGCATCGCCACCTGTTCAACAACAACGTCCAGCTCAGCCGTATCAGCCACCACAACAACAGTATCAGTCACCACAGCAACAATATCAACCACCACAACAACAATATCAACCACCACAACAACAATATCAACCACCGCAACAACAATACCAATCACCACAACAGCAATATCAACCACCATCTCCTCCTCAACAACAAACTCCAAGACAATACCAGCCGCCAAGTCCACCTCAATATCAACCAGTATCACAGTCATATACACCACCAGCCCCGCAATCCCAATACCAAGAAAGATCCGTTGAGTCTCCGAAGCCTACTGCGTACCATCCTCCAGTCGTTGAACGCCAACCAACATTGCCCAGACAAGAACAACCTCAAAGAACTGTTAGCTCTAATGTTGGATCATTATATATTCCTCCATTAAATCAATCGGTAGGTAGTAAATAATATCCATATCACAAGGAAGTAGTACAATTTTTAATTTTAAGTCTCAACCATCGCATCAGCAAAAGATAGTTACTCCTCCAACACCGCCCGATCGTCAACCCCAATCTCAATCACCCGGAACACCAACACTCAAAGAAGCACCTAGACCATGGCAGCAGAAAAATGTACAGCCGCAACAAGAATTACCGCCATGGGCTCGAAAGGATGAAGAAGAAGTAACTAAGGCTTCCATTATATCATATTTCAATAATTTTGTTAATTGTTTCTCAGGGAATCCAATACATACCAGCACAAACTGCAGCTGCACCAAGTATGCAACAAAGATGGCAACAACCTGCCAAAACTTCACCAGCACCACCTCAACCACCTGTTAAGCAGACTAATCAATTCTCTCCAAGGTATTTAGCATTAAAAATACGACAAAATGGTATTTACTTACACAATAACGTTTTATTCGAAGGCCCGCTCAAACTCCGCCA
Organism: Rhynchophorus ferrugineus; assembly: GCF_030347505.1. Lineage (NCBI taxonomy): Eukaryota > Metazoa > Arthropoda > Insecta > Coleoptera > Curculionidae > Rhynchophorus > Rhynchophorus ferrugineus. The sequence goes on from NW_027472580.1 coordinate 54,817,350, forward strand.
AATCAGCAATATTCACCCAATTCATTTCCCGTGCACATTGAAATTCGCTCAGTTCCTTATCAACAAGATGCTGAGCCAGAAAACGAAAGAAGTCCTAACGCTGTTTATGTGACTCAGCCCTTAGTGTTTCAACATCCTGGACATCAAGGCACCCCGCCTCAACAACAAAGTAAATGAAAAGGCAACAATATAGTCTACGAAAATATACCTTCTAATCACCACCCTATTATGTAGATCCACCAAGGCAACAGCAACCAGCAAGTCCAAGTCCCTATCAGCCACAAATAGCTAGTCCAAATCAATATCAGCAGAAACAATCACAAAACAATCAGAATTATTACCAACAAACTAGACAAACTGTGCAGCAACAGAGCAGAGTAGAAAGCGAAGGTGTACGAATTATCCCGATTCAAGTTGAGGGTAGAAATCAACCTGTAACACCAGGAAGCGAAAGGTAAATAGAATGTCCGAGACTACAATAAATATATGTAAGAAAAACTGCACTAAATATGTGTGATATTGGATTTGCTAGTGTTAGGGTGTAGATTTTTGCATGGTTTGATTGTAGATCCACTGCATCTTCAACTACGTATCCCGATGCTATTCCCCAAAATTGAATATTGTACATCCATTCAGAATCTTTTTTTTTCTGAATTTATATGTTTTCAAGTGTTTTGTTTTTAACTAACTAATATCAGGTGTAAATGAAAGCTATTTTTTAGACTTTAAATTAATCTATCCGTAGTCAAAATTTAGAATATAGGGCAAAAATGAATAAATTGATAAAATGAATTAAACGACTCGATAGAGCAATGATCAAAGCAACGAGATTATCCTCATACTGACTCGATGATAATTGATTAGAATCCTGTTCAAACGACAAACAAAGAAAGGACAATGCATAACAAAAACAACCTTTCCTGTAACGCCAATAACCAAGCTGGGCCGGATGACTTCTGAAATTTTATTATCGGGCGATGGTTCGAAACCCACCCAGAAACCAGTAATAAGTCTAGCCACATAAATTCTACTTGGTAAAAAGAAGACTCTAAATTAGAAATGTTTTTAAAAAAGTATAAATAAAATGAAACGCAATTCAACTATTCTGAAACTATTTATAAGGAGACAATAAGGAAATTTCGTCATTGTTACCCAGACCTTGTACTTTTTTACTCAAATATTTCCTATTTTTGTACACATCCACTACAATGTAGGTCAACCGTAAATATAAAAAACATACTTGTATCTTTACCAGCAGATTAAATATAACAGTGCTCATGAAGCTATCCAAGTTGTCGGAACAGATCGTAGATAAAATAAATACAGCCTGAAAAAACTTGCCAGGTATGTTTTGTGTTTATCAAAAATGTATATTTTTCTAATTTTATAAATAGCTATTTATAAAATTTCCAAATACGTATTCTATAACGTGTAGGATAGTCGTAAATATAACATTTATATAAAATGTTACTATACAAATGGATATTCATACATCATCAATAAGTTAGAAAGTTTAATGCTGTAGGGGTTACGTACATATCTGTATATCTATATCTATAGAAATAAATCTACCTTTGTCATTATTTTAAGCAACTAATAATTAATGTGTAATCACAATTTTAATTAATTTGTTTCCGCCGCGTTAAGTTAACAGTATTTTATGTAATGTTAGCATATTTTTTTATTTAGTTAACTACATCTAATCTCAATTAAACAGATTGTGTAGTTTACAAGAACTAATTTATATCAATGTAATTCCAATTTTTTAAAAATATATGAATAGGATGCTCCTTTTAATGTGTGTGAAAGTTTGTCTATGTACTCTGGTTTAATATTAAATGTTTATTGGAACAATTTATTATTATCTGTTATATATGTATATTTCTTATAATTCTTTAATATATAATGATCTTTTTATGTTATACTTTCATGTATTATGTATGCTTACACCAAAACTTTTTGAATCTTATACAAACTCAAATGGTTTATTATAATTTCCAATAATTTAAAAACATTTTGTAAACCAAATATAATTTAAAATATGACATATATATCATTTAATAGATCATATCAGCCAAATAACTAATAACTTTTATCATCATTTAACTTCTCTTTTAAATAATAAAATAATGACAATAATAATATTTCTTATGAATAAATAACAAGTAACTAATTATTAAATTAATTATTAAATAATTACCTAATTTAATAAACCGCTATGATAAAAGTAATTTAATATATTGATTATATCAATTTTGTCTTAACTTCAGACAAAAACTAACTTCAGTGTAATTGTGTGGTATTTTGTTTAAAATGGGAGAACATTGAACAGTGCAAATCAGAAATTATTTTCTTACTAACAATATTTTACCATAGAATTGATAGCAGTTCAGGAACCTTATCCCATAAGGGTTAGCTTTTCAACAATATAAATAGCCCAATGAGAGTAAAGGTATTTTCTTTAAAATTCAATAACTAAACTTTTATTAAGATTTCAAAAGCATCACATTCAAAAATATTCAAAATTAACAAAAAGTTCCATAGAGATCTATAAAAACTTTCCTAACTCGATTTATGAACTTTAAATATTGAGATAGAACGCTGGTTATAACTAAACTGTTATTCAACAATTTAAAAAAAAACGATATTCATTAATGAACATTTTCAGATATTGTCTTTTGTTTCTAGATGTCATACATTATGCCATAATTAAAAAACTACTCAATTTGAATGTCATTAGTATATTTCTAAAATGTTTAAATATAGTGTCCGCTTGATGGTTGATGAAACAAACGCATTATTTATTTTTCATACATAATTCATTCCTACCTAAATTTTTTCTATTCTCCGAAGTTGTTTATTGCGATTTCTAGAATGTTCTTGTTCAATTCACTCTTAATCCCCTAATTCCTTAAATCGAGTCAAGACGGTAACTTTAAAGGGGTTATTTGAGTTTAGAAAGTAACCAGAAATTTAACGAAGCTAAAAAGAACGATGACGATAAGAAATGTACTGAATTTATCAACAAGTAACGAAGAACTAAAAATTAGAATCAGTGGTAATCAGAAGGTGTTATGTCCGGTAAGTACGCTGGGTGCGAAAGAGCTTCCCAGCTGTCGCTATTGACAGTTTTTTTTGCAATAATATGTCATTCAATTTATGTAATTGACGTTTGCAGACATCTTCAATAACAACTTCATTTGTGTTTAGCTCATAGTACACTACACCTTGCTAATCCCACCATACACACAAAACTTTATGGAAATGAATTTTCCGCCATGGCATCGACCCATGACCTATTGCGCTTGAGACTGTCTCAATAAATATACTTTTCATCTCCATTAACAATGCGCAACAGAAAACTTCTCTGTTTTGTTTAAGAAGAAATAAAAAGAAAAGAAAAGTCATCTAGATCGTTCTTTGTCATGATGATGTCAACGACAACTCCGGCACTTCGGATTTCGGCAGTAGTAGATTTCCACAAATCAAATAACTAAACTAACGAATGTCGAAAATGAAACATTTACACTAAACCACTAACTATTATTTTATGTAGGGAACCATCAAATCTAATGGTTGTTTTCATTGATATATAATATTTTCATCAATAAATGTAACTAGTTAAAATACATGGGAGCACCTAATATCTCATAAATAAACTTTGGTTTTGACACTGTTTTTGTTGGTCAGTAGGTACTATATGTTTTACGTTTAATATTACTTTAAATATAATCTATTAAAATAATTATGAAAAAAAAACGAATTACCATCGGTAAATGTTGAAATAATTTTTCAATCGAATATATAGCAAATAGGTGGAAATAAAAGTTTGTACTATTTACAAGAAATTGGGTGGAAAACTTTAAAAAAAATCTTACATATGTAACATTGACTATTTTTATACACTTTCGCAAATCTGGGTCACTACGAAGCGGAGGAAACATAAAACGGCATCCTACTAATATTTTATATATAGTAAAGTTCGCGAAACGATCTAGATATTTGAACCTAAACGTAAAATAAATACAGGAATATATAAAAACGCATATTTGCACCTTTAGTAATGCGTTATATATATACAGTGATGTCCGTGAAATGAACCAGATATTTGAAGCTGAACGTAAAATAAATACTGTCTGGATAGCAGTGCGGAAAAAAAGACCAGGCTCGTTTAATTCGGTTAATAACCTGAAAAGCGCCGTATCCATGTGAATAAGTAAACCGCGATATTTGCTCAATTCTAAAGACTAAACAAGCAGGAACGAGAACTATTTTTATAAAAATTATAAACGTCCAGTTTTTCGAACCGTATCGTAGGTGTCGCCATTTGCTGGCAACCATCTAGAAACGTTTTTATTATCGAAGATAAAATATTAATTAAATTAATTGAACTGATATTACGTGTTAAATAAAGCAGTTACGTAATACGGCAACAAGATTTTTACCACTTGTGTGGCTAAATATAGATCGGAAACTGTTATATGGAGAAAAAAGCTTTTAATGCTGGTTTATGGATCAGTCGTAAGTTCAGCAACGATTTTAATGTAACGTAGCCAGACCGCGCCTCCGTCATGTATTACCATAATTTTCCGTATCCTCCCTATTTACCTCCGTTTATTCGATCGTAAAAAACGTTTTAATCAAGCATGCCGGTAAAATAATAACGTTCACGTTTGTTTAGGAATCTCAGCCGTCAACAGAGTTGGGGTAATCAACCGACGCAATCGAATTCCTTCAAGGCGATCCAGAAATTCACCCGAACTGATGACGATGAAGATGACGAGACCCCTGTCACTCAACATTCGCCCAGATATCCCCAGGAGATGACCGAACAAGTCAGAAAAATGAAAATCAATGATAATGGACATTTTAAGCAAGGTCTGTAAAGCTTCGAAATATTGAATATGACGTTTGACGTTCGTTTTTACTTTAATGTCAAATAGCTGTCGCTAAAGAACTTTATTGGCTGATTAATATGTACTAATCTTAATCATAGAAAAATATTTTAACGCGTTTGTTTTTATTTTTAAGTTTTAACTTTCTTTTTTATATCAGGTTATTGGAATTAATTTGTAGCATTTTTATAAAAGAATCTATATTCCGAAGGTAAGAAAGAATCCATTTTTGAAATCTTCATACTTCTGAACTCTTGTCCAAAAACTATTTTTCGAAAACGCTTTTAAAGTGGTTGTTGAACGAGGTAACAGCTGGACAGTATGACGGTTGAGACAGAAGGTTCTATTTAAATATTGAAAAAATCATTTTGTCGTGTTTTTAGGGTAGTTAGAAGCGATCTTTAGTTATAGGTTTATTTAGCAGTTCATAATAAATCTCTTCTAACACTATCAAATAAATAAATATGACTTGCAACTGGCATTGATAGCTTACCACACTTAGCACATAAATATCTACAATTGGATAGTTAATTTGACTAGTGGACTAGAAGTTTCCTACGTTCGTTGAAGTAATATATCTCGTATATGCCTACTGTCATAACGTAATATCCAACGACTGTGTTAAAACGCTAAGAATTAATTCCAAAACCTAATAATTAATTTGATGTTTATTAAAACATAGCTAATCAGAGTATTTGATTTCTGACGTGCAAACGTTGTATTTAGTTATGAAAATATCATAAATACTCATCTAAAATAAGATCTCTTATTTTAAAGATAATTAAGAATCTTATTTTAAAATTTGTGTTTAGTAACAGTTATTCAGCATTATAATATGTTTACACTAACATTGTTTGAGTATGGTGTGCTTTTTAGATATTGAAATACAGCACGAGGAAGATCCAAGATATAGAGGAGGCTACATACCTTCTAGAATATTTAGAATGTTAGATGAAAGCGGTATAAACACTTTATTTATAATATAATGGTGTTGGTTTGTTCTTAAAAAAGACTAGCCCAGAACATATCTTATGAAAAAACCTTTTTATTTCATATTGATCCTTTTTTTTTTCGCCAAATGAATAAATAAAGTTTATTATGTTATTTTTGAATATCTTTCAATACAAATATTTTATTTAAAAATATTGTCAATAATTTATTGACAGAATATATTAAAACTGAAATAGTTTCATTATACCCTAACAGTTAAATTAAACTTATATTCAAATTTAATTTCAGTTTAAAAATAGTGAGATATCTACTGAAAAATTCCTAATTTTTTGAAAGTGTATAATAACATTTTTATCATAAAATATTCGTCATGCCATTTTATGTTACATTTTTAACAACTGTAGACATTCATTTATCAATTGTCAACCTATTGTCAGTGACTTATTAAGTGACAGTATTTTAAAATTGAAATTAATTGGAATTATTTTTCTATTTTAATTATTTAAATAATAATTAAAAAGTACTTCAACTTATAAAAAAAATTATTACGTATACCTGGTAATTTTCAATGTATTAATATCAAATATTCGTCTGTTATATGCATCATGTTTATCTGAAAAAACTTTATATTATAACCTACTGTACGAATATCAGTAGGGATTCTACTGTCCCTTTTTATTACAAATAATACAATTATTGTATTAAACTGTTGAAATTTCAGTAGTGCGCAAGTAATTTGAAATTTTTCATTGAAGAATACATTTATAACAGCAGTTAACACAGCTAGGCAACAGTTGTTTCAGTATCAGGCACTTTTTTGCATTACCTACTATGGAAGATCTAGGAAATCTATTTTCATTTATAAACTAAACAAAAGATACTCCATTCTCTTCCGCTGTGGGCAAGAATAAAAACAAATGAAATTTAGTTTGTATTAGTCGATAGGAAGATATTTATATGAATGGAAACGGCTTGACGATCATTCAAGAAACTTTTCATTTCCCTTTTCCAGAAACAGATTTCCCAGAACCTTTCATTCCAGATATCCCAAGGAGTAGTATATTTAATTGTGCAGATACCTTAAAGACGTTGCTAAAGGTTTCGAAAACAAAATTTATGACAATATATGCAGCAATAAATAATAATAATCTAGAATGAGCATGTTAAAGAATACTGAAAATTAAATTTTATATTTTTTGCAATTCTCTATCAGTTTCGCATTTTTTGTACCTTCCTGTATTGAAAATGTTAAATAAATGCATGCTTTTATCTTAATTTCTGGGCTAGTTTACATTATAAACTAGTAAATACTAAATATTATATAAAAATTTGTTTAACATTGAGAATATCATTTTAGTTCCGCAACACCATATAGGTAGTAGTAAAATTAAGCCAGCCCGAAAAGAAGGTTAGTATTTCATTTATTTTTTCCAATTAAAGTAAGTAACTAACTACTGATAATTATAAAAGTATCTCTATTAAGAATATATAACGTTGTTTTCTTTTTGATAACTCTCTTGAAATTATAGCTCCAGTCTTATGTCCAGATAAAATATTCCTAACATATATAAAATAAATATACTCATTCATAAATTCAAAGCCATAAATAAAACTGTTATTAAATTTAATACATTGTTTGTCTGAGGACTAGTTCCTGATGGAATCAAAGTTGGCGTAGTTTGAATAGTTTATTACAACAAAAATATTAGGTGATTCTACCCCATTTGCATTTATTTGTTTTGCAACGAAAATGATTAAAATATTCTAGACGCATTTATCATTTTCATTTTGAAGAGAATTGTGGCCAACATTTCCACTCCTAAAAAATAGACACTCTTTCATTGAATGCAATACCTTACTTATAGTTCTCTTAGTTTATATCCATTTACATGTGCCATTTTTACAAAGAAAGCTTTGAAATAATATATATGTCTACGTCACTTACAATTTTCTTATCAATGTCGAAATAACACATACTCATTTATAATAAACGAACACAGGATCTACAACTAAATATTTTTATAATATTTCAGTCCGAATTCTTTAAATAATTATCTGACTTAGAAAAGGAATAAATGACCGATGAAGTTCCATTAATCTATTTACTAAGCTAATTTTGCGAAAAGAACGATTTATATTATATGTATAGCTGATGCCAGAATTTCTTTTTATATTTCGGTACTACGCTTAACTAGTGTTAGCATCTGGCAACTGAAGTTTCTATCGTAATGTTTTACGATGTACGTACTCAAAACGTTTATATTTATGATATTTGCGTTATAAGTAACTTGAAAGGAATTCATCACGGCAAAACATTTCGAACTATTATTATTTACAATGTTCGACGTTGATTAGCTTAATAATAAAGACAACATACTATATGACACAAACAAATACTATATAGTACTTTCAAACTTTCCTTCTAGGAGTGCAAAAAGTACCAAGATTTTTTTTAAAGAATATGGGTCAAAACTATCGATATTTTTTCGGCATTCCTATTTCCTAGTATATTAATACACTAAATTCAATTTATAATGAGGCATTTAAGAACTGAGAACTGTCTTATAATTCATTGATTTGAGATTCATTATCCTAGAATGGATATTTGGATGTACGTAATCAAATTATGAGCATGTAGATACAAATTCGATATTAACGTAACCTTATCTGTATAATGTTTAGAGTGACTATCGACTTCAGCATCTCCTCATTATACAAACATACAGGTTTTTGAATCTAACGCCCTATTAGACAACTAACGAGACATGGATCAAATAATTTGAACTAGTCCAACAGTTTCATGCAACAATGGAAAAACAATAAACCAACAGACTAGAGACAAAAAGAGATCATTTTTTCTGATCATTCATTAATACAAACAACTGTGAAATTCGATGAAAAGTTTTCCAATTAATATTATTGATATTCAGTGTATGCAGACATTAATCATGTAGCTCTCAAAATTACATTTTCTCTCTTTTTTGTCAGCTAAAGCTTGTTTAATGTGAATTTACTGCTTAAAATTGGATTCATTTCTTCTTAGCCTGGTTACTGGCGAATCTGGTTGCTGACTATCGAATGTTACTTATAGACAGTCACAATTACAATCAACATAAAATATAGCCATGGGTCCCCTTAACTATGGCGTATATCAAGCTTTATTTTATATTTGTTTGAATAATTAATTAATAATAAAATAACAGTACGTTAATACCTTGCTCTTTAGTTCTGAAAATGTAATACTCTACTGAATGTACCTCAAATACCATGTTACCATGCTGTTTTAATAGCATTATTATTTAACTAGTATTTTAGGATAAATTTTATTATATGGTACTATATTATGAAAGCGACGTATTTATTTTATTACATTTTTATTTTATGATGTGTAAATAATTTGTTAATCAATATTTTCAGCGTAGATGGCCTTGACTGATTAATTATCAATTTTTTTTAAATAATTTTACTTAATTACTCACTCCATTGTTCACAGCAAACACAACAAACTCTGTGATAATTAAAACATATTCATTTTTATAAAATATGCGATTGATAAAAGATATCTAAACCCACAATGACTCATAATAATAATCTATCAAATATGCTTATTAACAATTGCTAAATCATATACTATGAGTCTGGTCATGTCCTTTATTCTTTTTTCAAACAAAAATAAATGATATATCAGTATCAATTGGATTCATATAATAATTTGATTACAGTAGGAAATGGCCAGCCCCAACCATACGTTCATCCCAGTGAACAAGTTGTACCTGAACCTAAAAAATATATGGGAAGCAACATACCAAGCCGATCATTCAAAATATTACAAGCCATGACAGCACCATCAGACAGTAGTGGTAAGATAACATAATCATAATGCTCGTAATTAGTAATATATCAGAGAGCCTGGATCTATCAGAAACCGAAACAACATACACCAATACAAGCACTTCCAGTCTCTTTTGTATATTCCACACAATTATTACGTTTATTAAAATCTAGACCGTAAATAAATGCATGATTCATTCGTGGATCAATATAAAACCACTAACATGCACATCTTTTACTTTTGTCTCATTATTTTTTAATTTCATATCACTCAAATCAGAATACATTCAAAACATCAAACCAAAACCGTAGTTATCCTATTTGTTGATTTTATTCTAGCCAATGCCAACTACAACGAAGAAATACCCTATAATCCTGCTTACCATCCCTATAATTATCCTTATTATCCACCACCCTATTGGCCTGATTATTATCCCACATTTTATCCACAAGAATCGTCCGATTCGTCTAAAAGTTGCGATAAAATTTCTTCGAAAAGTGGACGATCCACGCCATTACCGCAACCAGCACCTCCATACATGCCTCCATATTGGCCGGACTACTATAATGGATTTTATCCAACCGAACAATCGGATTCTTCGTCGAAACTGAGCGAAAGGAGTTCGAGAAGCGGTAGGTCTACTCCTCTGCCTACTGTGGCTCCGCCACCAGCAATGCCCACATATTGGCCACCGTATGTCCAACAAAAAACGCCTTCTACTGGTTTTGTACGATCTCAAAGTACACCACCTAGGCCAGAGAAACAAAAACGACCACAAACACCGAAACCATTTGCCGAAAGGCCGGCCAGCATTGAGGAGCAATATCAGTATGCACCATACCCCGTGTATCCACCTTACTACGACCCCTATTTCTATAGCTATTACTACAGGTATCCACCAATGATGCCTCCCTATCCTTATTATCCTCCTGCGGTAGAAAACGAGGAACTGAGTGGATACTCATCAATGGACGAAATGTCCACTTACAATGGTCGAAAACCTTCCTTAAAACGAAGAAATAGTTTAGAAAATAGCAATAATAGTGTTCAGTCGTTAAGAAATCATTTTGAGGTACGCAGTAAGTCAGCTGCCCCTCGAGTTACAATCACCCCATCAAGTTGTTCCGAAGAAAAAATTAACATTCCTTTACCGCCTGATAAAAATGAAGAATCGGAAGATTCGGAAACCGAAGTAGAGGAAGAAGCTAAACCAAAAGTCCAAGAACTTCGAAGACTAAGCTCAATTAAATCAGTACCTAATATTAACGTATACGCAGAGGAGGATTACCTTGAGACGGAATCTGATAGTGAAGAATCTTCAGATGAAGAAAGCGAGGATGATGAGGACGACGAAATCATCGTGGTTGAAAACAATGATGATATTATCCCACATCAATTAAGTGTTATATATGAGGAAAGCGAACGAGGTGACAGTAGGTGGTCATTTAGGCCTAGTAGTGTCGCAAGTGAAGTGACCACAATAGCTGAACAGAAAAGCGAGGATGAAGAAGAATTAGAAGATTTTCTCTCATCGCAAAACGTTAAATATAAAATCAATCTATTCCAGGAGACTAATGAAAAACTCTCAGTTTCCTCTAGCGGTGGAAATACGACAAAATTATACGCAAAGGAAGAGAAATCATCAGCAACATTCAAATTTGAAACATCATCCACGTCTCGATGCATGTCGCCATTTACGGTAAATAATAGTCATATTTTAGATGATAAACACAATGAAAATGAAAATGAAAAGTCTATTAATAGGTTTGATCTAACAACATCTAATAAAGTTGAACATTATTCAAAATCTAATGAAACATCTGAAAGATCAGACGACAATAATCCTAAAGATAACATGAGTGAAAATATAGAGAATATATATAATAATGTTGATAAATCAGGAGAAGTTTGTAAATATGTGGATTGTAATGAAAGTAAGCAACAAAACGATGAAGACTGGTGGGGTATGATTGAAAACGAAGAAATGGTCCATGTGAAAAGTAGCAGTATTAACGTGGTTAAAGAATGTGATAATAAAATTTTAAAGGCTGAACATGTGATGAGTGGTGTGGAGAATGAAACATGTACTATTGTAAGTAAAAGTGAACATACCAAAGACGAAATTAGTTTAAATATTATGAAGGAAACAGAAGAGTCAAAATCAACAATTGTATTTGACAATTCGTTTTTCGACAATTTGCCATCATCTAATAGGAACAGTATATACGATATACTTAAAGAAGAGGAAGATACGGAAGAAATTATATCAGGCGGGACATTAATGAGAGTAGACAGTTTTGCATCCAGACTAGAACAGATCCAGAAAAGCTCCGGTCTTTGGAATTTAGAGAGTTTGGAAAAGAGAAACGTTATTCAGACTATAGAAGAAGAATATAATGAACCGCAAGATGTTTCTAATGACATTAGCACTGGTAATAGTGAGTCCGATAACCAAATTGAACAAAGCGCAGCAGAAAATGAAAATATTAATAAACAAACCGCGGCGGTAGAAGAAATAACAAATAATGACAGTGATAAAGAATCCGAAGAGGTAGATTTCTGGAGTCAAATTAAAAGCGATGATGATGACTTTAAACCGCGAAAAAGAAGCATTTATCCATCACCATATTATCGCACAGAGGATGTTGAATCTAAAGAAGCAGATTCTGCTAGCTCTAGACATAGTAGCTTTAGCAAGAGTCGCATAACTGAAGAAACCAAAGAAACACAATCAATAAGCCATGAAGAATGTTATGAAAGTCATCAAAATTATTCTGAAACCAATGTAGAACAAGACTCAGATGAAACATCCGATTCTGAATCATCAGAAGATGAATTACAACCAACAGAAATTGATCGGAATAATCGAAACAGCGATAGTAGATCTAGATCGTTAGAACCGCAAACTATCAAAGAGCGTATTGAGGCGTTACGACAAAGCATAACTCAAAAACAGCAAAAACTTTACGAAAAAGAAGAAATAACATGTTCAGTGAAACATAAAATTTCCGCAATTGAGGCTCCAGCTGAAAGTAGAAGCAAAACAGCCTCCACGAAAAGCAGCGTAAAATCTTTCGAGGAATATTCTGAGGAAGAAGAAGTCGATTCGGGCGTGATATCTGATATATCCCGTCACATTTCCGATAATGAGGAATTCCCCGAACTCAAAAAACTGACAAGATATGAACGAGCAGCGACGCATTCTAGGTTGTTTAAACTGTTGCAGGATGAATGCGATCTTGAGGAGGAAGAAGAAGAAATTATGATGAGTAAAGAAGAGAAGTTCAGTCGATTATCTATCAGGCAACGAAAGGGGGAAAACAAATTATCTCCTAGTAGAAGCAAACTCAGTCTCCCTTTGACAAAATGTAATGAGAATGATGAGGACTCACCACCGATTAACGAGAAACTTGTTAACGAGCTGATTCAAAGCCTCCTTCGATCAAAAAAAGCCCAAATGTTTCGGAATATGCCCAAGGAAAAACTACATGATGCTGCAGTGAGAATTCTTCAAGAAGGCGTCGATAGTAGCGGAGATACACCATCAGAAGAATTTAGCAGTCTGTTGTCGCCTCTTCGGGGAGATACGGAAAGCAGTACTCCTGCTCAAACTCCACAGGAATTTTATGGTGATTATAACGAATATAAACAATACTATGATTCTTGGAGTGAAGCAAGTCCTGACATCGTACCTTCTAGAGCATTCAAATTGTTACAAGACCACCTTGGAGCTAGTAAATTAGGTACCATCGAAGGATTTTTAGCTAAATGCCCGAGGGTTCTGTCCTCAAAGAATATACAAAAAGAAATTCTTAAACTTTTGGACGAATCTGGCTTGGATTCCTCTTGTACCTCATCCCAAAACCTCCCACAATCGAACGATGTTACGAACACTTGAAAAGAACGACATAGGATTTTTTGCGAAAAATTTATTGTCGGAACACAGGTCCCGTTTGAGGTACCAAAATTAAATTTAAGTGTTGCAATTCAGTATTGTCTGATTTTTTTGTAGTTTTTTTTTAATTATTTTTTTTTTGGGGTAGGCTAAATTATTCGAGGTCCTGTCAATCTATGATTATTCGTGTTGCGAACTTAAAATTAATATTGTCTAGGAAGAAGTATTGTTTTTAATATTTCATTCAACGACAAAATAATTCTCCATTCTTAACATATTTAACAATATGAAATATGTTTAACATACATATTAAAGATATAAAAATTAAAATGATCGAACAATTACAATCTTTTGAATATGAATGAAATCGCTGCAAATATTATGTGGGTTAAAACGATCTTATCAAAGCCACATGATGTTCTATGAAAATCGTTAATACAAAAATTCCTTATTATGGCGTAAAATTTTGGAGACTGTGAACATACTGAATGAAAACTAAACTAAACTGCAAAATTAAACCAATTACGGATAACAATTATCTTGTGCTTGCATGTCTTTTGCTCAATGATATATTTCGGTCAAAATACGAAATATCAATGTAAAAAACTGTTAAATTCAATGGTTTTGACATAAAATAACAGTTTTCTATTTTGTGTTTGAATTTTGAGTATGAATACGCTAATCCTGGAACGCTCAAAATTTGATTTTTGATATTCATTAATGTTGTTGTTTGATTTAAACTTATGAAGATGATGCTCCATTATATTCCAGTTGTCGATTTTGATTTCAATAATTCAAGAACAATCTGGAGTGCCAAAAAAGTTCAAACATAATGAATTGCATGCCAAAAACCCAGCTCAAATTGTTAAAGAACTTTGTTAAAGAGATAGCTTAACAGTTAATGACGATGGCAAAGATAAAAAAGAGTGAAAATTGCTACCACATGCAATTAACTGAAAATGCTCTTTCAAACAGCTTCAAATTTGTGATTTTATACCAGACAAAACGTTGCTTGCTAGAAAAAAAGCGATTTTTCTAAAAAATACTGGATGGATTATGACTGACGCTGAAACTTTCATCCTTTCATGTGACAACGCTACAAGATTGTGACGAATGTACTAATGCAACTGGAATTTGCATCCGGCATACTCACAAGACTCTTCTCGGCAACGCCTTCTCATTAGCACTTGTTCAAATCGATTCAACATAACTTAATTGGCACACAAATTCGAAATTCTGAAATACGGATGTGGATGGATGAAAGATTACTTCGACACAATATTGCCATGATGTCAGAAAGATAAAGGGAAAAGGTATCGAACACATGCAAGCACCTATGTGATATAAATGTGTTCATATAATCATTTACTAAAATATTGTTTAAATTCAACTCACTCTGTTCCTTAAGAAACAAAAAATTATTGGTCGACAAATATTGATTTGTTCTTCATAAAATGATGCTTTCGGATTACATTTCTATATATAGCACTAGTAAACTATGATAGTAAAGTATAATAGAAATATTAAATAATTGTCTTTAATCAAGTGTGATTCTACAACTCCCAAGTTTTTACTGCTTAACGATGTAATAGCTATTATAAATCTACTGTATGTATCTAATCTTCGAAAGGGTACGCCCCAAAGATGCCACACGATAATATTAGAGAGAGAATAATATTTGAGATTTAATAATGTCAATTTGAATATAAAATAATTTTGTTTCCAAAAACGGCAATAGTTGTTCCTAGACCCAATATTAACACAGGTATATCTAAACGATTTTGGGCTGCTCGGTTCATAGATTGATTTAGATCGGCAAGTCTCTTTTCGGAGTAAACTCCACCTTTTAAAACTCTCATTCTGTCACAATCAGATATTTTTATTTGCATTTGATGTTTCACCATTTTGGAAAAATATTTCTCGTTATTAACCTCTAAATTCCAACCTGAAATAATATCAGCATTTTTTCTATAACATTTTGATATTTTTTGCTAGGTTGTAACTGACATGTTAACTAAATCATTCACATCATTTTTTTAACTAAAAAGGTGTAGTTTGCTTCTCAAGGGATTTCTAACGCACATTTGTTTTGCAATTAAATGTTTTTTTTTAATTTATTTTTTTTTGATAATTGTTCATGTGTTATTGCATGTTGTGATTTTTTTTCTGCCTTTAGACTTGAAAACCATAATGTTTTACATTCAAATGCAAATAAACTTATTTGAATTTTATAAATGTGGCTTGTATTATATGCTAGTATCTAATCTTTCAGTTTATAATGTAGCGATATGTTAATATCTCGTATTTTTATGTATAGTTATTCTTAATTATAATTATTCATACAAAGAAAACAAACAACAAAACTAATTATTTATTATCCATAAATATCAATTTGTATTTATAAATCAAATACCTAAAATTTTAAAAAATACGTATATAAAAAAGATATACGTAAATAATTAATAATCATTAGAAAAATATAGACGATAATTATAAACAAGAAAATCATATTTTCTCTTATACGTCAGCACTAGTTTGTTGGAGTTAGTTAATAAAGAATGACACCAATAAAGCAACAGATGATAAATTTTAGTTTTATAACTTCATTAGTGAAAAATAATGGTTTTTAGTCCGTCTCGCATGTCAGCAGACTGTTAACTGATGTATTTTGATTGACGTTTAAGGCTACTTTTCACTCCACTTTATAACATATTTTTATAAACAATCAAGAAATTACTAAGATAAGTCTGATATTTTTTTCGAAAATTATAAATAATTATTATATTTAATTACCAATAGTTTTATAACTTTATTTAATACATTTATTTTTATAATTAGTGGGATTTTCTCCGTTTCTTTATAATATTACTATCAAAATTAATTCATTTTTCACCACCAATCACAATATAATATAAAAATAATTTAATTATTTATTACTCTATTTAAAAAATAGTTACTTTGTTCATATAAAACGTTTTCTTATGCATAAAACATATTTTTAACAGGCTAAACTGTGATCAAAGAATACTATTTGAGTATTATCCACTCTGTTCCTTAAGAAACAAAAAATTATTGGTCGACAAATATTGATTTGTTCTTCATAAAATGATGCTTTCGGATTACATTTCTATATATAGCACTTGTTTTGGCAACTCTTTAAAAAAAATCAACTACCCTAATGGTCTGAGATAACTTCCATTTCTGAAATTGATTTCTACAATAATATAACTACAATAATCATCTTTCAATTCTTTCGGTATCATTGAATCAGTCAGAATTTAAATGGGCATTTGCTCGTTTCAACAAAAAACTTTCGTGTTTCTAATTTTATCCATAATAGCTAATTACAATAGCGTGATAGCCGGTTAATTGGATTCGTTTTGATAACGTTATTGAAGTTTAAATTATTTTTAAAATATTGTCAATAAATATTAAATAATTGTCTTTAATCAAGTGTGATTTTACAACTCACAAGTTGTTACTGCTTAACCATGTAATAGCTATTATAAATCTACTGTATGTAAATTTTCGAAAGGGTACGGCCCAAATATGCCAAAAGATAAGATTAGTGATCATGCTGAGAAAAATCCATTCCATTTATCCAAAATTGTTTAATGTAATTTTATAAATTACAAAAACATTAACATTAACTATCAAGCGTATTACTAACATCGAGAACACTTTTCAAAAATAAATTTCAATACTCTAGAAATGTTTAAATCAAAATATTTATTAGTAGCACTATCTATAGAAATTCTTTAGGAAATAGCATATAAATATGTGACGTGTGATTTTATAATGTATGGACAACTTATATATCAAAACAGTAAAAGTCTAAGAGTATTATATACCTAGGTTACTATTAAAAGAAATTATTATTGAATGAAAAGTAATTTTGATTTTGTTTTGCGCTATATTGTAGTTATTAGTAAATGGACGTTTTACAAGTAAGAAATTATATTTATTTCATCTGTATTGATGGATAAACTATAGCGAATAGGAACTCATTTAAAATTGTTAAAAATAATTTAATGGATGATCAACTAGATGACTATATCTTTCAAAAATATTTATATTATATATATAAATAAAATATTTTATTCTTAACTTATTCATGAAAATTTAATGTTAAATATAACCATTTTTTATTAAACATTAAAACGCTTCAGAAGAATTAGTTGGCAGAAAGTGTTGTTTGTTTTCTGCTGTACATTTACCTATTCGACACTTTTAGTAAATTTGATATTTTTTTCTAGGTTTGGGTCCTGATCAATCTGATTTATAATAGCCTCGATAGAAAGCACTGAAGATATGTAGTAGGAAATATACCCTTTTATTTGAAGAAACGCGAAGAAAGTTTGAAGTTTTAGACCCAGCACGAGTGTTATATCATATAATTTTTTTCTTTTTTGGCTTTTCGAAGGGCATTTTTAGATTTTCGTCCATTTTGCAAATTAATGTTTTCTCTTGATCACTACTAGGAATGTTTATTTAATAGCTAACACGGTTTTTAGAATGATGTGTTGTCGTATTTTGTTAAGTTTTCGGTGATTTTTGAAGTAAAATTGTCTGTATAATTTTGGCATTTTAGTCTGTAAACTTAAACGCGCGGTATCGCGTATGATGAAGATGATTTTTTTTTGTTTTGGAAACTATTTGATTGTATTTAAAGGCACCCCATTATCTCAACCACTAGTGTTTATATTTAGTAAAGTTTTAAACATCGCTATTGGCTTGAATTATTGTTTATGTATTTTATTGTATATAATTTAAATTATAAACATTATCTACTCCCATTATACCCTATATGTGTAACAAAAAAGTTGTAAAATGTACTAAAAGTATTGTATTTTTAATAAAGGTAAAATATATTATACTTTGGTTTAAATGTTTATTTCATACTATTTTCTTTTAATTTAATTGTTCGTAATTTTCCTTTCTCTTCTGGACTTAAAGTTTGATATGGATAATAAGAATAATATGAAATACCAAGGTCCTCATTGGTTATCGATAATGTTACATATTCTTTAGTATATAACTATAATCTAATAGATATTTTGTCTGTCTATTTTTTTCATTCTTATTATTTTCAATAAATTTGCACGTTTAACAATATTGTAATCATCAAGTACATTTTGAACAGCTATTTCAAACGTCAGTTGATTAATTTCACAATGTTTGCTACAAAATAACCAAGTTTTTGACTAAATTCAAATTCATCAATATATTTTCTTGGAAATGGCATATACTTCAAGGCTTTTTCGACTTTGCCGTATATTATAACTGAGTAGTTTCACAGAAGAGTCCCTTTCAATACGATTCGTCTTCTTTTAACTTAAATCATTTTTATTTTGATTTATTCAATATATTTGTATAAATGTTTTAAAGCAATCATTTAAATTAAAAGGTTTAATTAAGACAAAGAATTTTTACTGGATTACAAGCACTATGACATCACAGCTGACCTTTTCTTTAAGCAACATTCCGCCTATTTAAAAAAAATTGTAATGAATATCAGTAATCAATCAAACAATCAATTTTATCTAATGAGTAGAGGATTGTTTAAAAATAACATTACTAAAACTACCAAACACTATACAGCATCCCAATTCCCAATATTCATTTCCAATGGAACATTTAAGATGTATTGTAATCTTCTTTAGAACATTTCTTAAACACTTCAATCAAAATTCATGCAAAATCAGTTGCTATTGTATGAGGATGTGTGGAAACTAATAATGCCAAATCGTTAAATGATATACTGTGAGAAGGAAGAATTTTTAGACATTAATGAACTAGCATATATGAAATATTGCGTTCTGATTTATCTTAGAATAAGGCTAGTTTTCATTCAAAGAATAGGATAAATGTTTCAAAAATCAAGTCAGTCTTTATCACTATTGGCAACTGACAAATCGCCAGTTTTCAATTTCTAATGTAAATCTCAATGAAAATAAATTCGAATCTATATATCAAAAGAACTACTGAACGTTTATTTCTATCTACCAAGTTTTAATAAACTGAGTTATGTTGCGTGAATCAGAGTATTGTGAGTAGATGTGGCAAATTATTCTCTTTATGGCCCCAAGCATCAGTTGTATTTAATGTCTTCTCAAGTTACTTTTAAAAGGTATTTTACTAAAGCAACGCAAATCACAACTTTGGAAAAGGAATATTATATGAATAGAGGTAAATTGCAAAAAAAAACGGTGATGGTTTACATGATGTGGCCGTTATTTATTGAAGTAATATAAAATTTGATAAAATACAAATAGATAAAAGGGAATAAAAAGCACAAAGCTTGGACAGTCAATGGTGGCACGTCTGAACTGAACGATGGTCAGTGACAAGGAATGAACAATCAATTGAATTAAGGTACCCTTAAATAACATCCGAGATCAACGACTCGGAGTTGTCAGATCTTCGTTATCATTTACTGGACGTCGCTGCTGGCACCCCACACGTTTTTAACATCTCAGATAATTTTTCTGGGTATTTTGTAGGTCGCGAATAGAATAAGATGTAAAATTCCAAATGCCTCAAGATCGCTACACAACAATTTGGTTCATTTTCCAGAGACAGTCATAAATATTTATAACCAAACAAACCTCACAATTTTCTTGATCATTAGCATATATCTTTTATTTGGAATGGTTAAGGCAGTATTATATTTGAAAATATTTCTCTATTCCTTATTTAGTTCGGTTCCAACATTCGTAGGGTAAAGACGTATTTTCAATACGCTCCAAGCTCTAGAAAGATACTATAAAGAAACTATACATAAAGAAGCTAAACTATATCATAGAAAAAAGAAAAATTATTCCAGAACATCAGTTTGGGTTTCGCAATAAGCACGGAGCTATAGAACAAGTGCATAGACTTGTAAACAAAATAAACACTGACCTAAATGCCAAAAGATTTTCGGCTGCCTTTCTAGATATATCCCAGGCTTTTGACAAAGTATGGCATACGGGCTTGGAGGCTAAATTAAAGAAACTTCTCCCTCATCCGGACTATCAGTTACTAAAATCGTATCTCACTGATAGAATATTATTGTAAATCAAGGCGAGAAACATACCGAATTACATTCCATATATTCGGAAGTTCCGCAAGTTAGTGTAATGGGTCCATTGTTAAGTTTTCTTAGTACTCAGTACTTAGTTTCTCAGTACTGTATCTTCTGTATACGGCCGATCTGCCCACCACAAAAATAACTACTGTGGCAACAAACGCAGACGACATAGCAATCTTAACATCCCATGAAGATCCAGTCACAGTATCAATAAACCTACACCCACCTGGAGCAAATACAATTATGTTTGAAGACATGGCACATTAAAGCCAATAAAATAAAATCCACCCATGTAACGTTTATCCTGCATAAAAGAACATGTCTACCAGTGAATATCAATCATCGTCAACTCCCCCAAGCAGAGTATGTTAAATATCTTGGTATGCATTTAAATCCACGCCTAACTAGGAAGAAGCACATACTCTCTAACCAAAAAAACTTGGACTTAAATTATATCAAATGTATTGGCTCATCGGGCGCAAATCCAAGTTATCATTAGATAACAAGGTATTGCTATATGAGTCTATACTCAAGACTATACTATTTGGTTATATGGAATCCAACTATAGGGTACCGTTAGCAAATCTTAATATATCCATCATTCAACGGTTCCAAAATAAGGTGTTGCGTGCCATTGTTGATGCTCCGTACTATATTTAAAATAAAGTGATACAACGTGATATTCCTCTAGAACCTATAACGAGTGTAATTCAACGTATTTGTGTGAAGTACTACGAAAGAGTGTCCCAACGTACTCGCTAAGCAGCTAAATATGCGACGTGATAGAGATGTGCGTAGACCAAATAAATATATAGACTTTAGAATAAGACTAATTAATTAAGATAATATTTTATACAGGAGATAGCTTAATGAAGTGATTTTCTACATGCCATGTATATATAATATAGACATAAGAAATACTTATTGCCTATAGGGCAGATTGTGGAATCACAAAGAGAAAAAAAAATTCTTATTTTCGAATGACCATATCATTATTTATTAATTTGTCAGCCATTCACAACTTCGACGCCAATCCACACGTTGCCAATATACCGTAAATACCTATTTGAGCACTTGATTATATTTCACAGTAATATTTTTTCAAATAACGTACTGCAACAAAAATGCAAGTAATAACAACAAAGCCTGTTGACAAAATTTTGATCTAAATATAACATAAATATACCTGATTATGTTCTCAGGTATATACCTAGAAATTAACTTACAGTTTTATTAGGATTCTTCTTGTTCCTTAAGTTAACCCTTTGAATGTCGCTGTAATTTATTTCAACTAATTGCTTTATACATATAAGTTTTTCGTGGATAGATCCGTTCAGAACGCAGTAGTCCCCTTAATTACCTTCTAAACAGGTTGTTTTCAAAACAATACTTGCGTGAAGAAATTTAATAGCACTTAGTAATTAATAAATATTTTGCAGTATATATTTATTTACAAGTTTGAAGTGCTGGTCAGCACCTTTTTTAGGTCAAATATTTTAAAACAATAACGGAGTGGTCAAATATCGTTTTCAATGATAGGACACTGGTAGTTTCAATGTAGTTTTGTAGTTGCTGATATCGTATCAAAATGGTAAGCAATTGTCTATTACTTTTTTAACGTATTTTATCTACAAGTGACTTACTACTTTTATCAACAATCTAGAAATATCGAAATTAATAAAATTATTAATTTTAAGAAAATACTCTTAAAAAATAATCACCAATCCCTTATTAACAGATCGTCCTGGAATGCACAATGATAATACAGTAACATAATTCTTCAATTTTTATGACAATTTTAGTTCAGTTGTAATTCTTATAACACTGTGTTGTAACAGATATAAAACTAAAAATTCAATAAAAATTTTATGGGAAAATGTAATGAGTCAAAGTTATTAGGTAACATAAATACATAGTTGTTTTATTAGATTTAACACAATCTGTCACGCCATATGTGGAAATTTCTTCGATTTATGGCCATAATATTCTTAAATAGTTTATGGTTTCTTAACAACATTTTGTTTTCTTTAAAAAATATATTTAATGAATATAAATTTATTATGGTAATTTTTATTATATATTTTAGAATAATTCTCTTTATAACATTTTCTTAATATTTATATATTTGATATAGATAGTAGAAACCGATATTTAAACACTATTTAGTAGTTGCATAAGCTTAGTAATCACCTTATTTTTTTATTGAGAACTGAGACTATCGTCCAATCTATTAATAGATTAAAAACTGAAATTTTAAGCCTAGTTATGAGCACTTAGATAAAACACCAAATGTAGATAAATCTCACCTAAAATGATTTCATATTATTTTTATTAAAGCACTGTATAATCACTGTTTTATTCTTTGGACATTGTTTAATAATAAAAAGAAAAACCTTATCAGATGCATTGGTTACTCAAATGTAGTATAGCAAATATAGCTCCTTCCATAACTTTTAATTCTTGTTTTTTAGTTTTTCGTTTATCGCACCTATTAAACTTCTTTATGATTCATCATCGTCATTATCATCTCTTCACTAAATCTCGCCATTCTTAGATTTTTTGTGTAAACTAAGATGATCAACTAGTACCAAATGATATTTTGCCGACGTTGCTTTAAGTTTAGGAAATTTGGTGTATTGCGGATGACAGAGACCCTGGGACTGTCATGACTGGGATTGTCATATTTCGGCTACCGAGGGTAACTGACTGAACCTGTGTATATATTAAAATCTTCAGTCAGAATAGATAGGTCAGTTGCTGGAATATATTTAAACTCTTCTCTTCTTGGTTGTAGAAGTCATCTTTTTTAAAGGACATATTTGCTCTTGTTTTAGTATGTTTGCATACACGGATACAATATATGTTCGCACCGAAAAGTGGACTGTCAGAACGGCTATGTGATCTGATTTACTGAAAACGAATTACATCGAGCCGTGCTTTTGTCAACCATTAAACTGACGCCCGATTAATCGCTGGTTACCACCAGAGTAAAATAATGTGATCGGTACTCAATAAGTTAATGGATATTGTTCCGGATCCAATAATACGTAGCTCGGGTAGAGCAGCAAATGCTATTTTATATTTTGCCAATTCCAAGATTATGCACTCCTTCTGTCCAACATGGTGTTTCCATTATACAGTTTGATCTTTGTAATCTTATCTTCTTAATGTTACTAAAAACTTGATCTTTTGAGATTATTTTTAAAATTAAATATATGTTTTACTTGTTTAATTATCCATTTATTATGAGATAGTCTAGTTTTATTTATTAATAAAAATTATTAATAAGTTTATCCTGAGAGTATTCTCATGTCATTAGTTTCTGGTTTTCAGTTGGTCCTCTCTTAGCTTCAATAATCCTTCTCCAACTCAAATAGAAGTTTACTTCTGCCGCAATCCTTCAATAACATTTTCAAATTATCTTGTTTACAATGAACAGTTACGTTACTTTCACTTATTATTTTATTTATTTTATTACTTTT
The DNA here is from genome assembly GCF_030347505.1 of Rhynchophorus ferrugineus. NCBI lineage: Eukaryota > Metazoa > Arthropoda > Insecta > Coleoptera > Curculionidae > Rhynchophorus > Rhynchophorus ferrugineus. The sequence goes on from NW_027472580.1 coordinate 54,841,477, forward strand.
CAAAATACTGCGGAAGTGCTATAAGCTGACCTATTGTTAATGTATATGTGAAGTTGTTCTCGTTAAGTACCGTTAATAGCTGCAAAATATTTCGGTGTAATTAACCTAAATCAATAATATGCTTGACGTTGTAATCAGCAAGTATCAGGAAGTAGCTACCCAAGGTATCAATTCCTAGAAATATTTTATTTGAATTTAATATCTACGGAAAAAGTATACCGTAATAATTGCTTCTTACTAGTTTTCGACAACTGCACTCGTTTGTATACGTTTTCCTGTTCGTATTATAATATAATATGCGTAAGTAGGTAAGCGGATGCAGGTATTTATGATGCTCTAATCAGTAATTAATGTGGCGAGCAAATCAATTAAAAATTAGAAGGACATAGATAGGAAACATAGTCTAGTGTTTTGGCTTTAATAATATGTTTTAATAATTTAATATTATTTTTATAAAAGTATAATACATTATATTATACTTTAAAGTCACATATTTCTAGTAATAAATATTAAGTAAATAACGTTATATTTTTCATTTTTACTTTCGAATAGAAATACCTTTCAGTAAACACCAGTATCAGAATTGGCTTGTTCATTTTCGTTCTGAAAATATCGATGATCGTCCAAAAAAATCGATCAAATTCTTACAAATATCGAAATAGAACGATATATTCAATTCCTCCAAGATTGCTACGGAGCTAAACATCGGTTAAAAAACAATTTTTCATGAATTAACAGAGAAATTTTGAAACAAATGATTACGGGTCATGAATACTAAATCACCAACCGCAATATTCTAAAAGATCATGATTAAGCTGTTTCAAAGCCTGCCTTGATAAAAAATAAAGAATAAAGAGGGGTCGATATATCAATATTTTCATTTTTCCTTTAAAATTTAGATATATCTTATATATTTATCGATCGATCGATATTTTTCGTAATTATAATCGTAATTTCGACACCCCTACTTCAGCCACCTTTCACAGTTGTGGTACATATTGTAGTCTCAATGAAGCATTTATTAGGTTTATGATCTAAATTAGTGCTTCTCTTGGAAGTTTCCTTAATATCTTCCGGTAATAAGGTCAGAACCTTTTTTTGCGTTAATATTGTTATTATATTTTAACTTCATTTAGAGTGACAAATAGAATTTTCACCCTTTCCTGTCCAATGGCACAGGGTAATGATTTAATCTCATCCACTCTATGAGGCTGAAACATTGTCTCGAGGTGGCCTGCAAATCTTGTAGCCTTCTCCTGATTATCTCTAGCAGCTACCACCCTTATTTTTATAGGAGGCGTTTTCCTATATAAGTTTTTACAGTGAATATTCAGCACTAGCATTATTAGCAAATTATATTAATAGCTTTGATTTGAATGATTGGAAGTTGAATAATGGAAAAAGCGTAATATTTTGAATGAACTAAACAATTTTATGTTGACATACTTAATTTTAAAATATAACCATTGGCGTTTCTTATTCGATTAAAACTTTCTATCATATTTAACTGCTAAATTCATAGAATTACTAGAAGTGAATACATTTTAAAATATTCAATAAAATATTGATTTAGAATTATATGTATTGTAACAAACCGATCTTTTGTCCAGTAACAATGTTATGCAGAAATCACTTCTGCCTTTGCCCTGATTTTCAAATCGTATGGTACTAATTTCCTTACTACTAAGTAATTCCTAGGTCCTTGACATATACTTGCGTCGCTCATAATGATTATGCCAATGCTACTTGACTACAGGACCTCTTCCATGAATTATTATTAAGTAAATTTAGTGCTTATGAATCGAATATTAATTGATACGCGTATGTTATAATCAAAAACTATGTGTTAATAAAATAGACACATATATATTTTAAATAATTGGTTATATTTAATTAATTTATAACTTAATGTATATCTTAATGTATTATATTAAATTCAAATATTCATAAGAATGCTCAAATTCTTTGGTTACTTTAGTTCTGCGGAAGAAAATATTCAATAATTCAGACTAATTTTATTAATATGCAATTTGGTAAAAATATTGATATTTCCATTAGAATCATCGATTCACATCAGTGATGTCATTAAAATTTAAATAATCTTAAAAAGTATATTGATATTTTGGTTGATATAATGGAAAACATCATTTTACTGTTAAAACTTTTCTGGGTGATAAAAATGTCTCCTTGCACAAAATATTATCATAATGAAACGTAAAACAATAGCTTTATATAAACAAATATCTAGAAACAACTATAGTATTAATTTTATCGTTATCTATATTAACATTCAACAAACACAGCCCTTGTTAAATTAAAATCGACTTTATTTACTAAAATATAGTAAATATTAAGACAAAATACTACCAAACAGTATCAATAAAAATGGAAAGGGTAGTGCTCTGGTCAGTGTTGAAAATGGTTTGGTAATCGTTCCGCAGCTACTCAAACTATTCCTTAACATAATTTATTAGAGTTCGCGCAAAAGTATCGCAGATCAGACTCTAAGGTCACCAAAGGTGAATTGAAGTTGCTCAAAACATCCCTATCTATGAATTATTGAAATTAGGAAATATCCTCACTTTGGATAACACACCTTGTCCGTAAATTCCTGGCAGAAGAATCAAGTTCAAGGTGTGAGTTTAGTGAAATTTGGACAGAAGCTTGCAGTTCAGGGTGTCCGACAACAAAAGGCACAGTGAAGTAGCTCAGTTCTTCAGCCGTAGAGAATCGGAAATTGGTATCAGTGAAACTTAGGTCGTACAAGCTATATCATAAAAATTTGAGTAAAGGCAGAACGAAAAGAAGAAGTTCAGAAGATCATGAAAGATAAACTGGCGGGCGAAGTTACAATGTAAACGCACAACTAATTATATTACTACTGAAAGCTGATAAAACGGAACCATGACCATGGTTACATACACACCTTTAAAAATTTGATCAAGTAATAGGTGTTAAATCGTGGGACTAATACGGTCTGGTTGTTCTGAAAATTGGTGTATTTGTATTTGATTTAAGATGTAGTGAATGAAGTGTTAAGAACTATTAAGGGTTTCCTTTCAGTGGTTTAGGCAGTAGGGACGACAAAATTGTACAATAAATAATAATATGTTGGAAACAATTATCAATCAGTTATTAAGTATCATTTAAAATTAGCATAGAATTTTTCATTACTTATTTTGTGACGAATGATTTTGTTGAATTTTTAAAATTTATTGTGAAATACAAGCTGTAAGATAATCTTAATGTAATAATTCTTGAAATATTCTTCATAATTGTGATAAGTTGTAAGAGCAGGTTTTTAACATTGAAATTATTTATTATAATAATATATAAATTATATATCAAAATTATTTAAGATCAACAATGAGTACGTTAAGGCTAGCCGCTCTTGTTTATTGAACAAGAGGTATATGATTCAATAGACATTGGTAGTAATAAATAATCAAAACTTTTTTAAAAAAAGTAGATGGATGTTTTTAATTTTAACAAGTATATTACATTTTAATAAATAATTTTTAATAATAAATATATGAATATTAATAGCATTGTTGTAGTTCTATATATGTATTATATTCCTGTTATATATTAATGTTATTGGTATAAGTGTAAAAATATTCATAATACAAGTATCGCTTGTGCCTTCATCTGCCAGTTTGACTTTGAATGAAATCTTTGAAATGGCACTTTCAAATCTTTTGAAATGGGTTTTGGTGACTTCAGAATTCCAGTAGTCTACGGCTGAGAAACTGAGCTTTGATGGTCTTACATCATGAATAATAAGGCTTGTATCGAGAATCCACAAACTAGGGGTGTTTTTTAATGCTTGAATGTTTCCTAATTGGAGTAGTTCATTGCTAGGAATCTTTGACAACACTTTCAATCAACGGTTTATGACTTCACAATTGCCAATCCAATGCCAACCTGGCTTCTGCTCTTGATATTTAATTTGTTTGGGGTTAATGGAATGAATTCAAAAGAGAACAGCCACATGATCTCTCCGAAATCCTACCAACTGGGCCAGTTATGAAACATGAAAGCTTTTAAACAATTACAGTTTAATTTACTTTTAAAATAATTTTACTTTGTGGAAAGAAGACCTGTTGAACGGCGACACAAAACAGCACTGACGATTTAAATGTATATGAATATAAACCAAACCTATGTCCAGATGTCTCAGTCATCGCCATGATAATGACTGTTTTTGTGCAAATGTTCTTTAGAATTACTGTACATTATAATGTTTTATTATCATTAAAGTATTTGTTGAATTAGCAATGTTATAAATTTTCATTTCTATAAAATGCCACAACTCGAAAAAGGAAAATATTTAAAGTACCAAGAAAAGTTAATTAAAATTAATTGTGAACACTTGATTTACTTTTACTTTAATACGATATCGATATTTTCATCCTGCTATCATATGTGAACTTACAACACACTTAATATAATGCATAACACATACACAATCAAAGACCGGATAGAAAGATCCATATGGCAACAGTTTGGGCAAAAGATGGAATGCAATCCAAGAAAATTATTTAAAATTATTAAAGAATTATTGAAGCAACAACAGCTCCTGTCGCTTTTTAATAATAGTGATATTTTCTGAAGAATATTCTATAATCTACAATACTAACAACAGCGCATTAATTGAGAATTAGACAGATTTCCCGAGCATTGAGAAAGTATATCAATTATTTATAATTACCCTAGAAAGTATTCTCAAAGAACATACAAAATCTAAACAATTCACTATATATCATATTAATAAGGACACTTTTAGTTGACTTTAAAACCATTCTAAAATGACTAAAATTAAAGTAAAAATATCCACTGTCGTTAAGCAACTAGTGATCATCAGTGGTCCTTCAACATTTATTGAGAGAAAATTATATCAAGTGCCATCAGTTAAAATTAATCATATTTAACTTAATGAGTTGGCGTTGGACTTTCACAGAGTAAAGACGTGTCCAGAGAGACGGTCAGTGAAACGAAACAAAAGTGTAACATCTGTGTCACAAAAGCGGCACATTTTAACAATAACACTTTAAAGACTGGATTTAAAATAAAAAGTGAAAGTGCGATCGGAAAAAAGGTCAGTACAGTAGAAAATAAATGCAAAATGCCATAAAAGGTCGAAAACTCAACATCTGGACCACAAAGGTAGCATAGGATAATTTGAAACATAAAAATAAAAATAACATATACATAAAAAAAATATGGAGAAGAACACTGCACAAAAACAGATAAAATGGAAATATCGACATCAGGCAAAGTATCACATATTGCAGTTTTGAATCTAGAGATCACAACTAGGACCCAGAACGAACAGGTACTCCACAATGCGTGGATGAACGAAAAGTTGGCGCAAGAGAGCGGGAAATAATCAAAGCTCTGAGGGCAAGGACAAAACAATGATAATCCACCAAGCCAACAAAAGCAGTCTAATTCTAACATATGAAACAGATGAAGAAGAATTGCAGAAAGAAGTAGGCTATATAACGGTTAAAAATAAGAAAAGGAAAGTAAATAACTCGCTGGATCTTCACTGCAGCAACTAAAATAAAACAAAACAATGAACAAAATAAAGAAATTAGAATGCCCAGGCCACCCCCAAGTGTCGTAAGTAATGTTACCGACTTTGACTTGCTTTACGAAACACTGAGGGCCAACTATACAGTATTCAAAGAAACGGTACTAAACAATGGACAAATAAAATTGAACGCCGAATGTCGTAAAACATTAATGAAAATAACAGATTGCCTAGAGTTGCTGAAAGCAAAGCAAAGCAGAGACATCAAAGTTATGACAAGAGGGCTTCCATAAACAGCTAAAACTGAAAAAAGTATCGCAGAACTAAACCAAAATGGGCTTAAATGCTTAAATATTAAAACAAAAATTAAAAAAAGAAAGGACAAAAAATAACAAAGGAGAAATTTTAGTCCACAATAAGCCATTACCCCTATTTATGTTAGCCTTTGAACATGATATGGGCGCAAAAAACATTTTTCGCATTAAAAGAATTTTACGGGTTGGAATAAAAGTCGTACTTAATACCGCTATACAAACGATGCCAATTTCATGAACACAGAGAGAAATTCTGCAGAAGAGAACCTAGATGTGTAAAATGTTCAGGCAAACATATCACCACAGAGTGTAGAAACCCCAAAGAAGCTAAAGCGAAATGTGCAAATTGTAATGAAGCTATAGACGATGTGTAGTTGCTAAAAAAAACAAGAGAGGAGAAATAGAGTAGCTCAAGTTAAACATCAAGAAACAATGAAAAGAATGGTGAAATCACTTATTCCTAAAGTATCAGTCAAAATAACCAAAGAGACATAAAGCAAGATGAAGCAACCACCTACGAATTGCTATTTAAACTAATAGCAAATTTGGACATACAGGAAAAAATTATCGAATATTTTTCCGAAAGGATCGAAAAAATAGAAACGAAAAACATTAGGCCTGTGGCCCGAAAAACCAGAAATGGCAAATAAAAATACTCGAATAGCAATTTGGAATGCGAATGGATTTCACTAACATCACGCTACCCTACAAGTATTCCTAGATATGCAAAAAATAGATATTGAATCTTTTATAAAATTTAGAGGATATACACTTTATCATACCATACCTCCACGTACAATAATAATAAGAGACAATCAAAAAAAGGAAAATTATTTTAATGTCCTAAGGAACCTGGGGGAAAAATTTATAATTGGAGGTGATTTCAATGAAAAAAATACAAAACGGGAATCCAGAATGTCAACAACTAAAGGCAATGAATTGCATAAAGCAGCTGCTGAACTAAGATGTAGTTGCATGTCAACTGGAAAACCAACTTATTTGCCGACTGATTAAGAGAAAACCCCAGACCTGTTAGATTTTTTCACAGTAAGAAACATAACATCCAACTATATAAAAGTCGAAGAAAATTTTGAGCTATGTTCAGATCATACGCCAGTGATTCTCGCGTAATATAATAAGAAAATATAATAAGAAAGGAAAGAACCCAACGTTAACAAACTAGAGAAGAGACTGGGAAGGATTTTCTGAAGAATTGAACAAACGAATTCAACTAAACGTACCCCTCAAGAAAACTGAACAGTTAAATTTTAAAGCTGAAAAATAAAGCGTAGTAGATATTCAACAAGCTGGTTGGAATAATACTCCAGAAATTAAGAGTACAATTAAAGGATTTAATTATCCAAAAGAAGTGAAGGAAATGGTACCTGAAAAACGAAAATTGCGAAAAATATGGCAACAAAACAGAACACTGACATTAAACCCAGGAAATCACCAGGCTACGATTTAATAACAGGAGAATTACTGCAAAAACTACCAAGAAAGGGAATTTAAATTAAAGGAAAGGGAAATTTAATTATAAAACTCACCAACTTGATCAATACCTATAACATTAAATAATACTATCATTCCATATAGCAACAACGCTAAATATCTCGGAATGAATATTGATGCAAAACTTCGCTGAAAGGAACATATAAACAAGAAAAGAAAAGAACTGGAATTGAAATATAGGAAAATGTACTGGCTAGTTGGAAGAAAATCGCAATTATCAGTACATAATAAATTTCTGTTATGTTATATAAGCAAATACTGCAACCTATATGGACATACGGAGTTCAATTATGGGGATGTTCTGCAAAGAGTAACATAAACAAAATACAAATTTTTCAGAACAAAGTCCCGAGAGGTATTGTGGGCGCACCCAAATACTATAGGACTGATTACCTACATCGAGACCTTCAGAAGAAATCAAGAGAATTGCAAGGGGGCATGAGAAAGACTCTCATGAGAACATTGAACTATTGCTGCTTTTGGATACCACCAGAACAGGATACAGACTCAAAAGAATCAAACCATCTGATCTTGTATAGTATTGTCTAGTGAGGTACATATAATAGAAAATACAGCAGTTACATGTATAAAGAATATTTCACCAGAGACTGAGATAGGGCCGATGGATCCTCTTAGTTATATACCTAGATTTAAGTTATCATAAAGACAAATTGTAGGTTAGTCGTGAACGACTAGTAACCATGTAATAATTAAATAATAAAAAAATATTTAACTTTATAACGTAACTTTATAAAAAAATAATTATATAATATTTTACTTAAAAATACAATGTACTTTATTTTTCTGAACAACTTGTTCAAACAACAAAATGTTCAAAATAAAATTATGTTCAAATAATAAAAAATTATACTTTTTATTCACAGAGATTATATTCACAGTTGGTTTTATGGACTTATGGTATATTACCTACCATCTCATTGTTTATATTACCTCACCTCCTGTTAACATTAGCGAAAGCTCAACATCTTCGAACGAAGTTGATTTCAAATGCCCTTCACAACAAAATCCAGACGGCATCTGCTCTGTCGAAGAATCAATTTCGTCGATATGTACCATACAACGTTCATGCACGAAAGATTCGCGATTTAACCATGAATATACCAATGGTAAGTAAAAGGCTTTATTACGAAAACTGAAGATATTATACTACAATTGATTGATAGCATAATCATGAAACGCAGCAAATGGCAGCAAATCAACCTGAAATGGATAAGCACACATTTCAAAGATCCTCAGATGCGTTGGAGGTTCAACAAAAATTTGATTTCACAAACAGTGATACTGAAGATCATCAGATAGTAGATCAAACAATGTTTGCTAGAATGAACTCCCAACCTCAGGTATGTTTTGATGCCAATCATAAAATTAGAATACAGACATATAATTTCACAGCTGCAACATTGGGGTCAACAACAAGAATCGCTTGGTGTGTTACAAAATATGTGGAACATGAACAGTTTTGGTGCCCATAGCAATAGTGGAGTTTTAAGAAATGGAGACGACGATATTGCAGAGTAAGATAATTTTATGTCTTTAAATTCATAATATTGGAAATGTATAATTTTGAATAATATTAAACCAGTTATAATATTTATCTAACCTCACTTATATTCGAAATAGTATGAAAGATTTCGAAGCCAAATCAGCAAATCCAGAACCGACCAAAAAGAAGAAGAAGAAGAAGGAACCGAAACACCAACACGAATATTATCCGAATTATTATGGTAATTACGGTTCGCCTTATCCATATTATGGAAGAGAGAGTGAACCGATGAATGAGAAAAATTCAATGAGGGAGCCAGCAAGGTAATCAATATTTTCTTTTTTTAAGTTTATTAGTAAGTTTGGGTATAATTCCAACATATATTTTACCCAATAATGTACAAGAATTGTGAATATTGAGAGTTTTTCAATAAATGTTATAATGTCTACTATATCGTATGAGACACTTGTCTATCCAAAATTTTATGAAAAGTTTAAGTGTAATTGAGAATAGCGGAATGGAAGCGATGTAAGGAAAAGTAAAAAAATATCTGTTTAGATTACAATCATTTAATTTTTAGTCACTAATTAGTCCATAATGGAGCGGTCAAGGTAATTAATATTTTCTTTTATTAAGCTTATTAGCAAGTTTAGATATAATTCCAATATATCTTTTGCACCACAATGTACAATAGTTGTGAATATTGAGAATTTTTCAATAAATGTTATATCTTCTGCTACATCGTATCAGATACTTGTCTATCCATAATTTTGTGAAAGGTTTAAGTGTAATTGAGAGTAGCGAAATTGGAGGCAATGCAAGGAAAAGTTTTAAAAAACACCTGTTTAGATTACAGTCATTTATTATTTAGTCACCAATTAGTCTTGTAGTTATCTGTCTTTCGGTAATTACAACAACAGCAACATGAATAATAAACATGTTTTTAAGAAATGAATAGTAAGTTTAAAGAAGTGAACAATAAATAAAATTACTAATAAACTCATTTTTACCTACATAACAAGGACTTGATAGTAAAAATTGCTGAACGTTGTTGGTTTCTATTTATATTAGTAACTTTTATAAATATTTGTCGCTGAGGACCTAAAATACTTAAGATATCAGAAAAACTTGTTGAATTAACTTGAACTTGTTGAAGAATTTGACAGAACGTCAAAACATAGGATGTTAGCGTACCAATTTTGAGTTTTAATTCATTTTGACTTTGAAATATAAAAAATTATAAAGCAAAGCGCCAAAACAATACTTGCATATAATTAATGTTTTTAAGAATTTTGCAAACGCTTGACAACCAGGCGAGTTTGGTGGGCTGATTCAGTTACATGTTCCAGCATATCATGTTATCTCTTTTTTAACCGACTTCAAAAAAGGAGGAGGTTCTATGTTTGGCTGTATATTTTGTTTATGTATCTTCGCCGTATTCTCGGTCAATTATGCACCGATTATCTAAATATTTTTTTATTCGATTATTTTGCCGAGGCCAAACAATAATAATATAATTTTGTCACATATACACAACATTAAATTACGAACGAAACAAATCTAATTTGTTGCTCGGCACCTACTACCAAGTGATCAGTTGGTAGTAGTTAAAATAATATTGAAAATAGATAAATAGGTTTAGGTAGCAATTAAGCAAAACTGTGCGTATATAGCAAAATATAAAATACGTGTAGTAGAAGGCTTTTCTTTATTTTTATTTAGTTATTACAACGATTATTATGTACATATGTTATTTTAAAACGTTTTTTTTGTGTTAATTATCTATGTTAATGTATTTGAAGTCAAAAGTTAATGTGTTTGAAGTTAAATTTTTTTGTTCAAAACATTTTTAACTAGCAAACAACAAAATGAGAATGAAAATATTGTTTGATATTAAAACGAATTTAGAAACTGCAATAGGCAATACATTAACATCATGATGACGTGAGTTCCCTACTATTTTGGATAGACTACATTAAAAGCTTTTTTGTTAAATTTAAAGTGGTCCTCCTTTTAGAAAGTTTATCCGATAATGAGATACAACTTTTTTGTAATTGTAATCTTCGCGATATACTTATTTCATTTATGAGACTTTAAGTTTAGCAACCTCTTCCACTATACTCTTCGCTGCAGTAGTACTTTAACCCAGTACAATAGTACATCAGCTAAAGGAGACCCAGTTCATTTTACATGTATTATATCAGTTTATTGTATCATAGTACCTATAATATTGGTAAAGGAAGACAGAATGATTTAAACAAACGCTTGTCTTCCATAACTATCTATTATAGATTTATTTACTCACAATAAATGTTGCTTGACCTTTGCATATAATATCGAATGAAGCTTGAAATATCATATTTAATAAAATTAGTGAAATCATATATATCAATAATACAATCTCAATTTTGCAATTATTTCATTCCAGTGTAAACTTTCTAGTTTTCATGTGAAAAAGTAAGATAGAGATCTGTTCGCAACCACAAGACTTGTGACTAATAACAATGACAACTACGGAAACCCCAGCATTGTACAGTACAATAATGTTATAAAGTTTAAATATCAATATTCTAAAATAAATAAAAAAGATTAAAACGGCCCATTTTTTGTCAAAAATTAAGTGTTTATTATGTAATAACGAAACCACGCTGAAAGTGCTTTTATCATTTGATGCTATACGCAAATCAGTCTAATTTTTTATCTTTATATGGTATAAGCTTTAAATAATTATTAATAAGGAAGCAACATCAGCAGGATTCTGCTAAAAAATAATTTAATGCTTAAACATACCAATTACAATTAATCGATGCACATCATATTTCTAATACTTTAAATTAAATAATATTCCTGATATAGTGGCTCTTGCTACGTCCAAAACTCATAAAATATTTGAAGGTTATATTGCTGACATATGTCCAATCTTACGATATGGCATTTTCCATCAAAAAGTAATAGAGAAACAACAGGAGACTCTGAAGAAAAGATTCGCATCGTTCGTTTGCTATGGTGTACTTTAAAAATACATAAATATCCTTTGTAAGCAACTGCTACCGACGTAGATGTATCACGTGATATCGTGACAACTTAATTGCCAGACTTAGCATCACTCCGACGTTTCATTGGTTAATTGAAATAAAAAACCCAATTAAAGTAAAAATATCTGCCTGTGAAGAAGTAGTAAGTTTAAATTTATCAATAAAATGTTGGTGGCGCACACGATAACACTCATTAATTTGTTTAATGCTTAATCCAGTTAAATTAGAGCTGGATTCTTATTAGCAAAACGATGCCTCATTTCTTTGATTTCTGTGCATCCGTGAGCACTTCTTAGATCGAAGAAAAAACATGTTAAACCTAAAGGAAACTTTTCTCTATGTTATACCCACATAAAAATGACAAAATTGGAAACGCAAGAAAAAACGACAAGAAACTAGGTAATAGACATTCAAGTGTACCAATCAAATACCCTCGAGGGTTTTAGCACAGCGATTTCAAAATTCAATAAAACAGACAAGAACTAACAATTGGAGTGCCATTTAGTTAGTGGAAGGCGCGAAATAATTTTTCAAGGTTGCTTATAAAGTCAAGTCTTTTACAGAAGACAATTTTTATATCACTACATAGTATAAAACAAAGTCGCCTTTTCTGTCCCTATATCCCTATGTGCGCTTAAATCTTTAAAACTACGCAACGGATTTTGATGCGGTTTTTTTCAATAGATAGAGTGATTCAAGAGGAAGGTTTATATGTATAATACATGCATAATATACTAAGGCAACATTGCTAATTTTAGAGGTTTCTAACGTGATGTCGTAAATTAACCTATTTTTTAGGCTTATTTAGCAATTAGCAAAAACGCTGCCTAACCCTACGAGTTAGATCAAATTAATGTACTACAGTATTGTACACCATAAAAAGGTCTACAAAAAAGTCCGCGATGGTATATGTTTATCTTTTAGGGATAACCCACATTAACCATTTTTATTGTTTACTTTTTACGTGAGAAAATGGCTTATTTACGAAGCTATTTTAAGCAATACGGCATTAATCCTTATCGAATTAAGTACCTTAAATACAGTGTGCAATTAATATAGATCAATATGGTTCCTTACAGCATGTAAATTAAACAAATATTTTCGGAGATATTACAAATTTAAAATTTGCGTTTAAAAATGTGTAATGTAATAAAAATTGTATGAATTTAGATATTCCAAAGATAGCAGGAAATCTTCATAGTAAGTATAGGGGAAGAGGAATTGTTTTACTCCAAATTTAATGCGTGCAGGCCAAGGGCAGTAATGAATGAACCAAAAATACTGGATCGATTTTAATCATGTTTTCATTGAGTGACATAGGCATATATATTTTATGCCCGTGCAAAATCGGAGCGGGCCGCTATGTTTTTATATACAACGTTCATATTTTTTCTGTAGTGTATTTAATTTAGTATCAGCATTGCACCCGTGCGAAGCCGGGGCGGGTCGCTAGTTATTTATAAATGGCATCTTTTTTATCGGACGCTAAAAACGTATCTATCCACCTAAAATATAATATAAATGCTAGGAGTGTTTAAAATACGAAATACAATTTTTAAGACATGTATTTGAAATCTAAAACTCAAAATACAGTCAGATGTTCGGTTATGTAAATAGAGTAGAACAAATCCAGCCTAGCCTATTAATCAGTATAAGAAGAATTTTATCAACTTCATGAACATTAAATTTTTAAGTGTACTATCAGACAAACCGCATCTGGTTGGGGAATGACCTACTACAGAAAACAATCTCTACAGCTCCTGATGAGCACAAACATTGTTATTGATTGTATTTGAAATACTAACTACAAAATACCTCAGCACCAGGCGTTTAAAATACCAATTATAGTAATTCAAATACTACAAAACCCTAAATATAAAATAAAATTAAATTTGAGTTGGTTTTGAATTCATATTTTATTTTTAGTGACGGATCTCAATTTAAGGAAATGCCATTTGAATTGCAAGCTAGAGTAAGTTTACTAAAATTAACATATTAAAAACAATATTAGTATGACCGCTGAATTTTACAGGCACAACTAGATAATATACAAGAAGACAATCCCACTAATTCGAAACCAGATGAAACTGTTGGGTAAATATAATATTAGAGAACATACTTTTTATATTCCTAGAAAACAATTTTAGATGCAAACTAGATGAGGAAGATGAAGAAGGTGACGAAGATGAAAAGAAACCTTATCTGCCATACCCCGATTATGAACGCGCAGTTCATAAATTGGAAGATATTAATGAGAAATTGAAAGAAGACGCGAAAAATATGTTTGATTTGCCAGTGGCTGATGATAATTTTTATCAGTCCGGATACGGTAACAAAAACAAATGGAATGACTTAGACAATATAGAAATACATAGGTAAATAATATTGCTTTGGATGTGCTCAAAATATAATTAATTTCATTTTAGCCCGCTTGGTGAGAAGTCTGCTGAACCTCATATCCATTCTAAAGGATTCAGCCATACGCATACAATCACACACACTCACAGATTAAATAAAAATATTGGCCCTCCCAATGAATATGTTCCCGTATATAACCAACCAGATTTTGGTCATAGTAATACACACAATAGTGCTCACGCTAGTTCTCAAGGTTTTAACGCTGGTTTTAATATGAATGGTGGTGTTGGAATGTTTGGACAAAATGGGGCTCATGCTACAGCTCAAGCTGGACTAGTACATCCTACTGGTCCAGGATACAATGGCGGATTTGGTCAAACAAATAGTCATGCTACTGCAAGTTCTCAAGTATCTTCGTTCAACCATAACATACCACCAAATATAGCTCCCAATCAACATGGAACATTCGTTAGCTCCTTAGCTGGTTCTCAGGGTGGAATAATTGCTGGAAATGGGAATACTCTCGTACAGAACCAAATAGTTGGTGATTCCCAACAACCTCACAATGATTTCAATCTACAATTTAATGAAGATAGTCCAAATGAATTCTTCAATAGGGAAAGTGAATTTTCTCATGATGTCATTCCATTAAAGATTAATACTAAACGCAAGACTGTTAGTTTGAATGAACAAAAAGATCCTACCGAAATTGTTAACAAGAACGCTAAATATTCAGATTCTAGTGAAGAATCAAAAGAAAAGTGGGGTGAGGATTCTAAAGAATTATCAAAGAAACACATTTCAAAACACATTAAAAAGAAATTTCACGACAAATGTACGTGTACCGAAAAAGCTTCAAAGCTTTCTGAAAGTGTCAGTATTACGTTGAAGCCCACAGAAGTAACACAATCTACAACTCTATTTGATATGCCAAGTACAGAATATATTACAGAATTTATTACCCAGGCAACTACTACCCCAACTTCACAGGCTTCAATTCCAACAACTATTAAAATGTTAGGAATGATGAATCCAGACGAATTAACCACTACACCATTTTACATAGTACATCCACCATCCATGCAGGGCGATAAAGAAAAGGTTGCTGCGTCACTTGATGATCTTAAAATAGAATCAATGGAAAAATCTGCTCATGAAGAAAATATTGAAGATTTTACTGATAATACATTAGTGGGAATGACAGAAATAGAGTTTAATGTACCAACGATGACTAGTACACCAGCAAATTTAAAAGCACAATCCTTGACAAAATCTGCTGATCCGCCAAATAGAGATGATTTAAACGATAATTCATTAGAAGAAATTAATACTAAAAACTCTGATGCTATTTCACAAGATACTCTTAGAAATAATGAAGACAAAACTGAAAATCGAGATGCCCTAGACATTAATCAATTCAATGAAGCTTTGGAAAAAAATAAAGATAAGTTAAATTTAGATGATGTTCTATCAAAAGCTACTGATGAACATAATAAAAATAATGAAGATATCAAAAATTTAATGCATAAAGATGTAAGTATACCAATAACACTTTCTTACATCTGCGATACAATTTATTATAAAATAAAATCAAAACAGAGTGATAACTAAAAATTCAACAATTAAATCAACGGTGAAATCATTGTTTCAGTGGTCAACTTTAACGGACGAAGAAGTTGAAGAAATCCAATTTTATAAGCCGGAAGATGAAGAGTCAATAGTAGGAACACCTCTGAATAAAAATCTTGAACCTGAAACTGTTGATGGGAATATGGTGAAAGCCACACAAAATACTGAAAACACAAAAAATTCCACACCAGTACAGAAAAGTAATGGAGTGCCATTTGATTCTTTTATTAAGGCCTCATACTGGCTTAATAAAACAGGAGGTCCATTTGAAAGTCTTGAAGATAAACTTGCAGAACTTTCAGACGAAGAGAAAGAAGAATTTATGAAACAAGAATTCGAACTAATATCGGAAGTAATAAATGAATCCTTAAGGAAAAGAAAACTCAAAACCAGTGTCCAAGAATCACTTAATAAGAAAGGTAATTTTATTAATAACTTATAATTACGCCACACAAAAATTGCACCTATATCTTAATTTTGTTAACCAATATATACACTAAAATACATTTTAGAATCAGCTACTGAAGATCAACCAACGGATGAAGATGTAAACGTTGCATCTCCTAACTTAATAAATGTTAGAGACAATTTCGATGAATACCGTAGAGAAGCTGAAGACTGGAATGATATGAACATGTATGACAATATTTTAGGACACAAAAGAGCAGTGCCAAACATGATGAGCACAGAAGGAAGCTCCAATAACGGACAAGAATTTATAAGTAAGATATGATATTGTGAAAAAATATTGGTATATATATTATAATATTAATATAAGTCAATTTTTACATTTTCTTCAATAATGTTGTTTTATTTTTACCTAAAATATAATATATAACCTAATTAAATGATGGTAAGTTGATGATAGATATATGTAAATATTTAATTATTATAACCCTTCTATTTTAGATGGCTTCAGAAAAAAGAGAGACGAATATTATGTACCCGCCGAGGACTTGGTAGCCAACCCAAATCTTAAATTAAACATTCCAACAACATTGGACAATTTAGGCTCTGTTGCCAAATATACATTTGAAAGCGCAAAGTAAGAGTGCCCAATTTAATTAAATCAATCCTATATTAATAACATTCAGATCTTGAATATATTGTGAATATTAACACTCAACTAATAATTATGTAATTTTCAAATAATTGCGATTGCGTTACTCAGCCAAATTCTATAACAGCGATCGGGAAAAGTTATAATTGAAAAAAGTAACAATGGATTCCGCAATATATATGAGTTTTTCTAGTATTATGATGTAAATATGTTCCTTTTCCTTTCAATGCTTGATTTTTTCAAGGCCTGAGTAGCAACAGTAATAACGGAACTTACTTTATCGTCAATACTAAGAACACTAAAATCATCAAAATAATTCTACATATACATTAAAACACTAGTTACACTAAGTGTGTGACTAAACAGTTTAAATTTACTTAAATAAGTCACTTTTTAATCGATTTAAATCTGATTTATTGAACAACAGCAATTTATTCAAGATCACAGTAGAATATTTGTTTAACCTGATTTTGTCATAATTTTTCACCAGATCCCCAATTTATCACGCCAGAAATTTAGCAGGAAATACTAAGAACATTATTATGTCGGCTGCAAGAATTCCCCCTAACAATGTATTTATCCCTTCGAAATATGAAATTGTAGAAGTAACTAGTGAACGTGATAACAGTGATATAGTATCTGCAATCAATCAACGCATGTTAGACTCTCGCAGTAATATACATGCACCCGACTTACCAAATGAAGCTATAAACACAGAGGGAAGACGCGGTTTGATAGATGCTTTCACAAAACTAAGAGATATTATCAGAGTAGGAGTAAACAGTGGAAGGGATACAGTAAGACATGCTTATGATGTTTCTACGGACATTAGGTGAATTGATTTTAATTATTCCATACGAGATAAAAACCAATTCAAAATGTTTTAAAATGAGTCAATTATTATAAAGTAGCTTGTTTATAACGATGTACCGTCTTCTTTATACCAATATCACAAAAACACTTGTGCTTGAAAGAACACTACACATTTTCCACTAACTCCCATTAAATAGTGCAATATTCTGAACATACTCTCTTGTGTTTTTTTTTGCAAAATTTAATTACTTATTTCTTTGAAATTATTGATGTTATTCGTAACACTGCATTAGAGACTAGGGACTGAATTTTAACTTCGAATGTGATTTTATGTCCCATAGGCGTTCAATAACATTACAATCAAATATTAAGGGTGGCCAACCAAAGGATGCAATCTTAATCTCTTATAAACATTATCGTGTATTTTTCACAACCCTCATACCCGATGAACCCACCATATTGTAGGATATACCATATTCATCAATAATGTGAATATACCAATTCACACATATCATTATGTTCGGATCCCATAAGATATGCTCCTTCACACTCATCCCAGTGAACATAGTCTCGTACATACTGTAATGGTATAAATTACAGGCTTTAAACCTGTAATTAAAAAGTAATTTTAGCCAACTGTAATGACTAAAATTGTAAATTTAATCATGTCCCTAATAAAGATACATTAATAACCTTATTACATTAAATATCAAATCAAATTGCTCAAAAAAGAATAAAATAGTAAATAATTTAATATAATATGTATAATTTTATATAATAAATTAATAATAATAATCATATAGAAACTTATTTAAAACTACAAAAGAAGCAATTCCGAATGCGGTAGCACATACCCACATCTTAAAAAGTGTCAGTCCAACTGTACATCAACCATTAATTCTTACGGCACCAAGAATATTCGATTGGTCAAAAAACGTTCCTGGTGAAACAAATCAACCAGCCAATTTCCTAGGAATTGGTAATTTTTTGGGTAACTTGCCGAAAACGAAAGCGTATATTAAAATGTAATGAAAATTATTACAGATTCAGTTGGTGTATCAAATCAAAATCCACCTGAAGTGCCACTGCATAAAATTATAGTTAAACCATCAGAAACGGTTCTAAAAAGCCAACAACTGGATTCTAAAACTGTACTTAAACCTAAAACTATCGAAACGTGGATACAGGAACCATACAATGTAATAAAATATATTTCAATAATTTAACATTAATACGTTGATATTAAATCGTTTTAGGTTTTACATGATACATTTGAAAATGAACAAGATAATTCAAATTATATTAAGACAATTAAAGATTTTTTACAGGAAAAACAGATATATAGGGAAACCCATAGTAAAAAAGAAGCAACAAAGGAGAAACGACAAATAGTGAAGACCAGGAAAAATAATGAAGATTCTTATTCAAAACAGAAAGGTACAAATCTAAATTACGAATAAATCATATTATCAATAAATTATATTAACTTAGGGCCAGTTTTAGGAACAACGTTCGACTCTGTGCCTTTAAATTACAATACAAATTTAATAATCACAGTTCCAAAATTGATGAAACCTTTTATACACCAACCAACGATTCATCCGTATGTACGGGAACAAAGTACAAATGATTTTACAGATAATATCTTCATTGAACCAGAACATATTAAACATGACATACATGAAAACGACAATGTATTTACAAACCCTGATAACCAACAAAATATACGTACATCAATAATATTTAATGACGACTACAAGAAACCATTTATGGGATTGGCTAGTAGGAAACAAATTCAAGCCTTTTTAAATGAATATAATTCACTAATATCAAATAACTATGAAAACCATGTTCCACCTATATAAGTTTTTATTTCCTCAATTATAAAAAATGTTATCATGATAACTTATCCTAAGTAATAAACTATTAAAGTAATCACTTCTTTAGTTTTGCTAATTTTACAATATTTTCAGCTTGTTTCATGGTAGGCATATCAATCATAGTTCCTTTATAGGTAAAAGCACCCTATAAAAAAGATAAGAATCAATTTTAAATTAGACAACATAACTTACAGAAAACAACACTTACTTTTCCATCTTTTTGATGTTTATGGAATGACTTTAAAAGGCCAGTTGCCCATTCTATTTGTAATTGGGTAGGTAGAAATGCTTCTTGTACAATAGGAACTTGCCCTGGATGGATAACTTGTTTTCCCGTATATCCCATTCTCATACCGTCCTCACATTGTTGTTTTAAACCATCAAGATCTATAATGAGTTGAATCCATAAAAATTAATTATCACTATTTTTATAAGTACCTTTATATTTTATATAAACCATATCAATTGCTTGCAAATTAAAAGCTTTTGCAACTAAAACTAATTTTTGTCGGGCATATAATATTTCTAAGGAACTCTCTGTTCTAGTAGCTCCTATATTTGCACAAAAATCATCACTACCAAAAACCAAACCAACATGTTGAAATTTACTATTTTTTGATAAGCTTTCAGTAACTTGACAAATATCTACCAAATTTAAAAATGCTTTTGCACTTTCTATATATATAATTACATTTATTGTACTATCAGTTTTAATAAGATTTTTAATTTTAGAAGAGAGCTATAAAATACACATTAACATACTGTAAAAAAAAATTTGTTTTCACTTCACCTGTCTGACAATATCTGAATTTTCTACTTTAGGAATTAAAATTGTATCTGGGAGATATTTTGCAGACAGACAAGATTCGAGATCTTCTTCCCAATATTCTGTGTCCAAAGCATTTATTCTCACACCAAGGTCATATTCTATGTTTCTTTGTGGCTTTCCTAAATCTAAATACGATCTTATTGTCTCCCTGGCTTCTTTCTAAATGTGTTATTAGATTGATTATTAAACACTTAATTTTACAATTAAACTCGTATAATATATAAACATCAGATAATTTTGTATTATTACCTTCTTATTAACAGCAACTCCATCTTCGCAGTCTAAAGCAATACAATCAACATCGAGAGTAAACGATTTTTTAATTTTTTTCGAATCATCTCCAGGAACATACATAAGAGCTCTTCTAGGTACATTGTAATTTCGTACAAATGCCTAATAGTTATTAATTAAAAGCTACTTAAATCAAATTTCTAAACTTACACTCTTTGAATACAGCTGCAACTTTTTTAAAACAGTTTTATATATCATTATTGTATAACGCAAACTCTATATTATGTATAAATAAACACAGCCAAAACATAACATGTGGCCAAAACAGGAACTAATTTTGAAAACATTTTATAGAAATCTATAATTTCTAAACCCTATAAGATAAAATATTAAATAATTTATATATTCATCTAATTACAATTATAGATTTCTATAAAATGTTTTAAAAATTAGTTCCTGTTTTGGCTACATGTTATGTTTTGGCTGTGTTTATTAATTAAAGAGTTAAAATAGTGATCTATTTCTAAACAACATTATGTCAAATCAGCTATGGGCTATTGTTGATAGATGGGGCGTTAAGTCTAATTTTGGTTTGCTTAATATTATTTATTTGTTCAAAACTTGGATTTTAGAAAGAATTTGTTTAAAATCCGTTCTTCAATGTTATTAAATACAATTAATTATCGAGTTATTGAATAAATTAAACAATAATTTATTGATACTAACAATAAAAACAACAATAACAATATAATTAATAAATAAACAAACTAGGAAATATAGCAACGAAAATTAATTATTATATTAAAAAATAAATTAAAAATGTTAATTTATAAAGTCACTTAACAAAACCACTTATTTTTCTTCAAAAAAATTTGTTGATTTTATAAATCTAATTAGAAGAATTCATCACATTCTCCAACTATATTTGGGCAATATTTGCTTGCATATTGTAGGTATGGAATATTACTATTAAGCGGTATTTTATAAGTAATACTAAATTTGTTCCATACATGTATTATGTGACTTTTATTAGTGCAAGCAGATACACGATCACTGTATTTCTCGTCAAAAAACCATTTCCAACTCCACCATGGAACGGCGTAAAATTCTCCTGATGGATATACTTTGAAACCCTCACAATTTAGTCCAGACATATCACTCACGTTTTCAATCTGACAAAGTTTCTTTAATAACCTAAAACATAAACTCATCTTGTTACTGCCATACTTCATAGAAAAAATTACCTTGTTATAGTTCCAGGTCCGTTGTGTCCCCATTTAAATCCGTTAAAATTTTCTTTAAGGTCCTTTAAACAGGATGTAGCGTATTCGTGACCAATACCGGTATAATTGAAACTCATTATTCCAGCAGCTATGGATGTATCTGATTCTAAACCTGCATAATCCACACCTAAATCTTCCAAATTTTTGATTACTATTACATCAAGATCAAGATATATTCCACCATATTTCCAAAGTGTTAAATATCTAGTAATAAAAAAATAGATTTCAAAATTGTGCGATTTTGTTAAATCTAAATGAGCTAAGAAATTACTAAAACTTATTAAATTAAATTATAAAAAATATTACCTAAACATAAATTACCTAAGGACATCGCTGGTATGAGATTGGGCAAATTTTGACAAAAACATCTTTTGCTCAGACCATAGGTTTTCAACCATCGTGTTTTTCATGTAATTATCCATATTGATATGATATATGTGAATATTTGGATATTTCAGTAGCTGGCTAATAAACCTATCTGATTCGGATCCCTC
This sequence comes from Rhynchophorus ferrugineus, assembly GCF_030347505.1. Classification (NCBI taxonomy): domain Eukaryota; kingdom Metazoa; phylum Arthropoda; class Insecta; order Coleoptera; family Curculionidae; genus Rhynchophorus; species Rhynchophorus ferrugineus. Next base: position 54,863,955 of record NW_027472580.1, read on the forward strand.
ATACACTATTTTCCCAGGAGATGCATATAATAGATATATTTCGTAATTTGGATTCATAAAAGCCGCACTTTCTACAGCACACGCTTGTCGAGCATTGATAGTTATTTTCCCTTTTAAATGAGAAGTGCAACTAGTCTCGTGAAAAAATATCGATCTACCCTTTCTCGGGTTGGCTGACGAAATGTCTGGTAAAGAATCAGAATCCGACAACAAATGACAGTATATACTCTTCTCTGGTCTCATCCAATAATAAGCTTTTATTAATATCGATGGCATTGGAATATCTATAGTTTGAACAATTATCAATACGCTTATCAAAAATATACCTAAAGAAATCCTTTTTCGGTATTTACTCAATCGAATATGGTAAATGTACATTATGTAATCGTGGTACCTAAAAAATATAATACAGATAATAACTCAAAATTATAAATGGACACTAACCCGTCGGTATGATTTGATATTCCTTAAATTCGCTGGTATTAAATCTCCATAGATCCTACTACATTGTCTTCAAGATTATATCGGAATATGTGGTGCATTTTTGTAGTGAATGTATGTCAACATTCCTTTAAATGTAGACAAACAGAACAAAACACGTCAAATATAAGGGGTTGATTAGCACTGGGGTAAAATCTAAATCGATATGTATATATTGTATGACGGGTTGACGACACTCCAACTAAAAATTTTTATACTAGTTACACTAAAACATATTCACTATTTACAGGCAAGCATGTAATTAACAAATTTGCCTGTACCTTATGAGGCATTTTCATTTATATATAAACCACCTAGTTATTTGTTCTAGATAACGTAGCTGCGATAAACGAGATGTGTATAGGTAATATTTAGCTTTTAAACGTATGATAATGTGAAAGAAAATTCTATTGTTGTGAAAATAAAGATATATTTAACAAAAATAAGCTAACAAATTTACAGTAATATTAGCCTCGTATTCAAATTATTTCAAAATAATTTTCATTTTACAAAAAGTGAAGTTTTATATATTACTAGTTTTACTATTTTTTTTACATAAAATTTAAAAAAAAGGCGATTGCATGTATTTTAATCAGCTCGATGCATTTAACGTTATCCTAATAGTTTTACAATTAGTATTATTGAGTTATTCATTCCATACAGACGTTAGTCATCGAATTTTTAAATTTGCTACTTCGACATTCATTATATCACAATTGTAAAATTTTGGATGAAGAAGGCCCCGGGTTTCGATAATATCTCGACAGGCTAAATCAACAAACAGCTCACCGAACTAACTAATAACAACTAACTCCATTCTGAGGCTGCAAATAGAAACATGCATTCATCTCAGTTATCCCCAAAAAAAGGAGCTAAGTCATCACTTTCTGACTACAGACTGATCAGCCTACTAAGTTTCATTTCCAAGCTTGCTGGAAGAGCAATTCTTTACGCTCTTAATGATTTTACGATGACACATACAATATCATTCCTGATGAGCAAATCGGATTCCGCGCCAAACACTCAGCTGTTCATCAGGCCCATCGGCTGGCCGCAAAAATCAACTGTGCTTTTAACCGACGTGAAAGACTTGGAGCGATCTTCTGGAACCTAACCAAGGCCTTTAAAAAGGTTTGGCGCGACGGCTTAATGGCGAAATGCATTCGGACGGGTCTATCCGATAACCTAACCGCTTTTATCAAATCATTTCCGTCACAAGGTTACCCCTGACACCTGTTTTATTTAATATTTTTCTTTTCTTTAAAATATCTGCTCTACAAGATGCTGGTTCAATCAGTGGTTCTATACGTCTCCAGTGTCTATATCAATGTCGCACCTAGCCAGGTGGAACGTATTCAAATTTTTCAGATCAAAATTCTTAGGAGAATAATCAGTGCCCCCTGGTTCGTTAGGAATTATCAAATTCATAGAAAAACAATTAACGGTTTTATATCCGAGCTCTACTCGAGATATTTCTCAACTCTTCGTCTCTCGGATAATGGATATATTACCGAGCTGACCGATATTTTAGGCCAATAACTCATTCGGCTCTTCGTGGCTTATTCTATCGCAGCCGAAACTGCCCCGTCATGCTCTAACTCCAAATTGTCTCGGCCTTGTCCGGCGAGCGATTAACTCAGGTACCGCGAGCTTCATGGTGTGATAACAATGCCATATCCTTGCCTAGCCCTTGTGCCTCTTAACGATGATACCGACTACGGGCACCCTCCTTAATAACAGTAAGAAGTATCAGCTAAGGTCCTAATATGACCCTGATAGGGTAGGGTTTAATGGGTAGCCCAAAGGCACTCTCCACATAAACAGTCCAAATCGTTTTTTCCTGCGGGTCTACCTGACTAGGCATCCGTAACAGGATTTTCCTTCCTGGTTTTGAGGCCAAAAAAAATAGAGTACTGGAACGTATAACGGTATGCTGTAGCGGGCGCCAGGTAGGCATCCTTACCACAGTAAATAATTGGCGAGCGCCACCGTAGCGCCAGACCAATTGAATGTGTAAACAATTGATGAGTCAACTGTTTCCAGGTGTTTACTTATGATGGAAAAGATCGAATGGGAGGGAAAATGGCTATCACCCGAATGGGCTAAATATATCGCTTCGGGCCGCTTCAACACTGCAAAAGTTGAGCATTGCAAAAAGAAAGAGTTTTCGGTGACGTATTAAGATGCATGGAAAAGTAGATCTACTACGACAGTTCCAACGATAAAAGTCATAAGTTCGTCCAGAATGTACTCACTAGACATAATAACGTCTTTTTGTTTAACCTTGTTGCATTTTTCATTTTCTTTGACACATTTCAATTTTTAAGTACAATTTGTAATACTTGCAGTGAACTAAAATATGTGTTTCAAAAAAAAAAACTAACGGGAGTTTTAAATAACAATTTATAATGCATTATAAAGAGTAATTTATTTCTACTTTTAGCGATAAACGCTGAAATAGTGTGATTGAATTAATCAGAGCCAACATTAACTCACCAACGAAAGCAGCTGTCTAAAATTAGTTTTTTTTACATCAGGAAATACTAAAGTGAAAAAACTAATAATGCATATCGGTATACCGCCATGAGATACTGTGACGGTGAAGCAATAATAGAGTCATTATTGTCATTGGGATTTAGATAATATGAAAAAAATGTCAAAAAAAAAAGATAATGTCGATGGTGCAAACAAATGCTTTTCAATTCAATAACACATGTTGTCGGCAATGATCCCTAGTTACCTTTTTATTTAGTTTTAGCAGTTCATAATTGATTACATACTTCTGACTTCCACCAAATACACAGATTGAAATTCCCACCTATGTAAAGTTTTGCATTTTGCAGAAATTTGAATGCAGGAATATATCATTGTTTTGGAGATTCAATTCGTAAGATATATTGGCTTCTTAAGGCTTTATGTATTGGCCTAATGTTAAAACTCAACTGTTAAATGCCAAGAATTCATAAAAAAAACTAAATGAAGAAAAACTTCCCGAAAAACGACACCTTATTTGGTATAATTTTACACATATTTCATTAAGCATAAACTATTATTTTACCCTTTAACCAAAAAAAAAAAAAATTAAGAAATAAAGTGACCTTATATACAATCTTTTATAATTCCAAACCAGTGCCTAATACGCTTGGGCTGAAAAGTCCCGGGCGTAACGAAGAAAACGATTTTTTTTGTTTAAAATTGGCTTTATTCATCAACGTAATCTCTATGATTCCGGAGTGAAGTGATGGATTCATCTTTTATACAATATCACATATTGACGCAAATATTCCAGTTTGTTACGTTCAAACATGGCCAAACACTGCTCAGATCATCAACACGTTTTTGTTTTTGGCCAACAGTGAGCAAACGGGCACCCACTTTATATAGAGCTTTCTCACAGTCAAATGCTCACGCAATTTAAACACTTTAATTCTCTTTTGATAACTTTACGATGTTAGTTAAGCTACGTAATTTCACTTTTCGATCATTCTGTTAAAGTGAATATTTCTTATGTAGTTGTCAGATATACAGAAGTGTGAGCCAACAGAAAAATCAGTATAATTAATAACGGTAAACTCTCAACAGGTTATGTGCCCAGTTTCGTATCGGAAAAGAAAATAGTTGAGGTTATTAGTTTTGAGATTAAATAGTTAGAAAATAAATAGAAATGGATATAATTAAACACATTAAAATGCTAAACAGTGAAACGGAATGGCCGAGGTGGAAGCGTAAATTTGAGATTTGCTGGATTACCACGAGGCTTTAGATGCAACCCATGGCAAGTTGGTGAAACCGGAGGTGTTGGCGGCAGGTGCTGATAACAAGATGGCGAAGAATCATAATGTGTAATCGAATTTGTATAAAAAAGCTAATAGTTATGCCAACTCTATGATTACAATGTAGAAACAGATGCTATATATAAAAAAATTATGTATAAGGAAATGGTTTATGAAATGTGGAAGGCTCAATGCCTTCCACATTTCATAAATATTTCATAAAGAAAAATTTCGAAGCCTCGTCCAAGGATCAGTTATTTAAGATATATACCGACTTTTTTGCATTTGGTTGGATTCAGGAAGATATCGCAACACACATTGCAAAATTGACAGGTTTGAAACTGAATTACCTGATTTAATGTTCTTATGCAAAATTTTGCATATTTTACCACCAAACTTTGAAACTTTCAAATCAAGTTGGATGTTGTTAACTAGGAATGACATGAGGACATTCGAAGAGCTAAAAGAACAACTTTACATGTTTGAAAGAAATTTGACCAAAGTCAATGATGTAAAAGTTGAACAGAAAGTTTTAGCGGTAAAATCAAGTAAAGTAAATCAGGATAAGAGAATTAAAAATAAGTTTAAAGGAAAAGGTACCTGTAACTATCGCAAACAACAAGGCCACTAAATTAGACAATGTCAAAAGTGGATTGCTGATGGACGACCATCTAAGGATGCAACACTGAAGGGGAAAAAAGACAAGATAGTGGAGACAAGCACGGTACTATTAACGTCATGCGGTGAGATTTTTTTCTGCAGAAGTAGACGAAAACAATTGGTGGATTGACAATAGGGCTATGAAACATGTGACAAATAGGTCCGATTATTTTGTCACCTATGAAGCATTCAGTCAACCACAATGCATTAAAACTGCCAGAAAAGAATTTTTAAATGCCTATGGAAAAGGAACAATTCGGTTCTCATCAACAGTTAAAAACAAATGTGAGTAAATTACATTGAAGGATGTCTGGTACCTACCGAATACTTTCAAAAATGTGTCTTCTGTTTTAGCTGTTCATGACCGAAATAAAAATAGTACGTTTAAGTCAACGCCTATGTCCTGTTCTATAAAGATTCATGGTCAATTAAAGTGATGTGGTTCTCGTGCAGTAAATGGTACTCTGTACAAAGCAGCCATTAAACAATTAGTACCTGAACACCGAGTTGTTCAGGTACTAATGTATGTTCTGTTGTCAAGGGTAAATCTGATCGGTTACAATTATATCATGAGAGATGGAGTCACCAAGATAAACGTCATGTGAAAGCAAAGCTCAATAATTTTTGTATTATTGACATCAATATAAAAAATAGATAGATAAAACAGAAATATGTGAACCATGTACATATGGAAAGGCACATTGTTTACCATTTGGTACAAGAGAGATATCAAAAATTTCAGGTGAACTAATATCAACAGATGTGTGTGGATATTTTGCTGAATCATTCAGAAAGAAGCGCTACTTTGTTTTGTTTAAGAATAATTATACAAAATTTAGGTATTATTATTTTATAGCACAAAGACATTGGGACATTCAGTAAAAGAGATTCTGAGTGATAATGACAAGAAGTTTAACAATGGAGAGGTTAGATCTATCTTACGCAAAAACGGAATTACACAAAGGTTGACGACACGCTACACTCCAGAGCAGAATGGAATTTGTGAGCGAGACAATAGAATTGTAATTGAAATATTCAAACACAGAAGTGACTTATCCAGAAGGATTATTGACTGAGTTAGTAAAGGGCGCCGCATAGGATATGATGGTGATGAACGGTTTAGAATTTGTATTGAGAAGGATCAAAGTGTTAGTTTGCCTAGAGATGTACAATTTGAAGAGATATCTGAATGTTGTAATGAACATATTCAACTACCATTTCAAAGTGAAACCAGAAAAGGAAACTGTTAATGATGAGTCACAAGATTGTGAGAGAAACATTTCAAAGGAAGACTTTGATGAATTTCTTTAAGAGCTTCAAAAAGAGAGACTAGATGCCAGACTGAGATCGGTCAAATTAAAAAATTCTCAGTCTTTGAATGATTATATTCTTTACAATCAGGCAAAGAAGATAATACAAAGCAGAAGTGTCCAAACAGAGAAGCAGTCGAAGCATTAATGTATCTAATTCTTGGGACTCGACCAGATCAGGCCTACAGTCAGGACAACTAACAACAGAATTCAACATGTCTCGAGCGAGCAGCAGGTGGAAGACATATGACCAAACCACTTCAAAGGACTCGTTTGCTGGTTTTGTGAGGTGAATTAGGGTTTCCGTAGGATTGAATTATTTTTCATGGTTTGATTATTGTACTTAACAAGGCAAAGTGTTAAAGTAAATATTTCTTCTCTAGTTAAAAGAAGGAATCTGTGTTAAGTACAACAATGTTAACTTCTAGTTTCTAGGGACTTTCGAGTTATGTAGTTGTCAGATATACAGAAGTGCGAGTCAAGAGAAAAACCACGTTATTGTTGTTTGTTGTTGTATATAGATTAATCCATTAGTTCATTTTTATAGTTTTCAACTGTCAATAGTAATCTCAGTATATCAATGAATAACCATAAAATCACAACACATTCAAAATATTTCGTGGATTTTTTTATGTTTTCCGGTGTTACCACCTCATTTGGACGTCCACTGCATTCTGCATCATAGGTGTCTCTAGAGTCGACGTTTGACTTTCACAGAGTAAAGACGTATTCGGAGAGACGGTCAGTGAAAGGAAACAAAAGTGCAACATCTGTGTCACATCTGTGTGTGTGTGCGGCGTTAAAAAAAAGTCTAACAATAACATTTTACAGACTGGTGAAAAAGTGAAAGTGCGATCGGAAAAAAAGGTTAGTACCATAGAAAATAAATACAAAATGCCATAAAACATTAAGGGTCGAAAACTCAACATCTGGACTACAAATGCGGCGTAGGATAATTTGAAACATGAAAATAACAGTATTATTTCAACAATATATAAAAAATATGGAGAAGAACACTGCACAAAAAACAGATAAAATGGAAACATCGACACCAGGCGTATCACATATTGCAGTTTTGAATGTAGAGAACACAACTAGAACACAGAACGAACAGGCACTCTACAATGCTTGGATCAACGAAAAGTTGGCGCGGGAGAGTCTTGAAATTGCATTAACCAATATGTTACATGCGAAAGAGATGAAGAAGAATTGCAGAAAGAAGTAGGCTGGATAACGGTTAAAAATAAAAAAAGATAAGCAAATAATTCTCCAGGATCTTCACCACAGCAAATAAAAATAAAACAAGATAATGAACAAAACAAAGAAATTAGAATGCCCAGGCCACCCCCAATTATCGTAAGTAATGTTACCAACATTGACTTGCTATACGAAACACTGAGGTCCAACTATATAGTATTCAAAACAATGGTACTAAACAATAGACAAATAAAACTAAACGCGGACTGTCGTACAACATTCACAAAAATAATAAATTGTTTAGAGTTGCTGAAACTTCAATGGCACTCTTATGCAGACAAACAAACAAAGTTATGGCAAGGGGGGCTTCCATCAACAGCTAAAAGTGACAAAATTATCGCAGAACTAAACCAAAATGAGCTTAAATGCTTAAACGCGACAAATATTTTTTTTTACACAAAAACCATTTTTGGTATTAAAAGAATTTTAGGGGTAGAAATAAAAATCGAACCTCTAAAAAAATCGAACTTAATACCGCAATGCAAAAGATGCCAATTGCATGAACACACACAGAAATTCTGCAGAAGAGAACCTAGATGTGTAAAATGTTCAGATAAACATATCACCACAGAGTGTAGAAAACCCAAAGAAGCTAAGCGGAAATGTGCAAACTACAACGAAGCGCATCCGGCTAGTTATAGAGGATGTGTAGTTGCTAAAACACTACAAGAGAAGAGAAATAAAGTAGCTCACGTTAAGCCTCAAGAAATAGTGAGTGAAAAGAAACAGCAGAAAAAATATAACAACGTTAATGGTGAAATGACTTATGCCCAAAGTATCAGTCAAAATAACCAAAGAGACACAAAAGAAGATGAAGCAACCACCAACGAATTGCTACTTAAACTAATAGGAAAGCTGGACAGACAAGAAAAAATGATCGAATATTTTTCCGAAAGGATTGATAAACTAGAAATGAAAAACATTAGGCCTGTGGCCCCAAAAACCCGAAATGGCAAATAAAGATATCCGAATAGCAATTTGGAATGCTAATGGAATCCAGCAACATCACGCTCTCTGGAAAGTCACAAAATATCTAAAGCGCTCATGTCTACACAGTCCACCTCTAAGAGACCTATGTGGGAATTGGGCACGTGACAATCGCCAAAAAGCAGAAGCATTTGCTGAATATCTAAAAAAAAACTTTCAAACCAAACGAAACTAATATTGACCATAATTTACCGGACATAGAAGCTGAAAATTCGATGATTGAATTAGTCACGCCGAAAGAGTTAACCAAAGTTATTAAAACTGACATTAACCCCAGGAAATCACCAGGCTACGATTTAATACCACGAAAATTACTGCAAAAACTACCAAAAAAGAGAATTATAAAACTCACCAACTTGATAAATACAGAATTTAGATTAAAACATGTTCCAGATATTTGGAAGATGGCGGAAATTATAATGATCCCAAAACCTGAGAAGTCACCAAACGAAATAAAATCCTATAGACCTATATCACTGCTGCCAGTAATATCTAAGGTTTTTGAAAAACTCCTGTTGAAAAGAATAAAACCGATCATAGAGAGAAATAACCTAATACCAACACACCAGTTTGGGTTTATTAACAAACACTCAACAATTGACCAAGTCCACAGAATAACAGATTTTAGTGAAAAAGCCTACGAAAGTCAAAAAGTATGCTCAGCTATATTCTTAGATATCGCACAAGCCTTCGATAAGGTTTGGCATGAAGGCCTTGTTCATAAACTACAGAAAATGCTACCAAAACAACACACCGAACTATTGAAATCATACATTACAACCAGAATGTTTAGAGTCAAGTAAGAAGAAGCTTACTCTACAATAAAAGAAGCTAAAGCAGGTGTACCACAAGGAAGTGTACTGGGACCAATGCTATATCTACTTTACACTTGTGATATACCACAAATGGAAAATATCACGATGGCTACATTTGCTGATGATACTGCGATTATAGCTGTCGGAGACAATAGTGAAGAAGTCTCACGAAAATTACATTAAAAACAGGCAACTGACAATATAAATACTTAATTAAATAATAATTATTCACATAAATAATTTGACATAAGCGTGGAAAATAAGAATTAATGAAAGTAAATCTGTACATGTGCAGTTCACCTATAAACAGACCGTACAAGCATCAATAACATTAAATAACACTATCATTCCATATAACAAAAACGCTAAATATCTCGGAATGAATATCGATGCAAAACTTCGCTGGAAGGAACATATAAAGAAGAAAAGAAAAGAACTGGAATTGAAATATAGGAATATGTACTGGCTAATTAGAAGAAAATCACAATTATCAGTACATAATAAATTGCTATTATATAAGCAAATATTGAAACCTATATGGACATACGGAGTTCAATTATGGGGATGTTCTGCAAAGAGTAACATTAATAAAATACAAGTTTTTCAGAACAAAGTCCTGAGAGGTATTGTGGGTGCACCCAAATACTACAGGACTGATTACCTACATCGAGACCTTCAGATACCCACAGTCAATCAAGAAATCAAGAGAATTGCAAGGGGACATGAGGAAAGACTCCATTCTCATACTAATATTGAAATATTGCAACTTTTTTATACCACCAGAATCAAACCATCTGATCTTGTGTAGTGTTGTGTAGGGAGGTGCATATATTAAAAAATTCAGCAGTGACATGTATAAACATTATTTCACCAGAGACTGAGTTAGGGCCGATGGGTCCTCCTAGTTCTATACCTAAATTTAAGTTAGCATAAAGACAAATTGTAGGTTAGACGGAAACGACTAGTAACAATGTATTAATTAAATAATTTAAAAAAAGATAGGTGTCTCTACGACCACGTTCAAAGTGAGCAAACCAACGTTTTATGATTATTTCTGATAGAGCGGAGTCCTTATAACACTTTCCAAGCCATTGCTTTGCTTGAACGTCTTTATTTTCTATCAAGAAGCAGTATAATTTTTTTTTATTACTCTTCGTGAGTCCACAATCTGCCCTATTGGCAATAAGTATTTCTTCTGTTTATATTATATATACATGGCATGTAGAAAATCACTTCATTAAGCAATCTTCTGTATAAACTATTATCTTAATTAATTAGTCTTATTCTAATGCTTATTCTAAACTCTACATATGTCCAGTAATCAGATCAGGTGGTGTTAAACGTTTTAGTCTACGCACTTCTCTATCACGTCGCATATTTAGCTGATTAGCGAGTACATTGGGATGCACTGACACTCTTTCGAAGTACTTCACACAAACACGTTGGATTACACTCGTTATAGGTTCTAGAGGAATATCGCGTTGTATCGCTTTATTTGAAATATAGTACGGAGCATCAACAATGGCACGCAACACCTTATTTTGGAACCGTTAAATGATGGATATATTAGATTTGCTAGCGGTACCCCATAGTTGAATTCCATATGTCCAAATGGGCTTGAGTATAGACTCATACAGCAATACCTTGTTATCTAATGATAACTTGGATTTGCGCCCAATGAGCCAATACATTTGGTATAATTTTAGTCCCAGTTGTTTCCGTTTAGAGAGTATGTGCTTCTTCCAGGTTAGGCGTCGATCTAAATGCATACCAAGATATTTAACATGCTCTGCTTGGGGGAGTTGACGATGATTGATATTTACTGGAGGACATGTTCTTCTACACAGGGTAAACGTTATATGCGTGGATTTTGATTCATTGGCTTTAATGCGCTATGTCTTCAACCATAATTGTATTTGCTCCAGGTGGGTTTGTAGGTTTATTGATGCTGTGACTGGATCTTCATGGGATGCTAAGATTGCTGTATCGTCTGCATATGTTACCACAGTACTTATTTTTGTAGTGGGCAGATCAGCCGTATACAGAAGATACAGTACTGGACCCAGTACACTACCTTGCGGAACTCCTGAATATATGGGATTTAATTCGGTATGTTCATCGCCTTAATTTACAATAAAATGTCTGTCAGTGAGATACGATTTTAGTAGCTGATAGTCCGGATGAGGGAGAAGTTTCTTTAGTTTAACCTGCAAGCCCGTATGCCATACTTTGTCAAAAGCCTGAGATATGTCTAGGAAAGCAAGTATAAAATTTAAACACGAAATTGTTTTTGATCCATTGTTTTGAAAATAACAAAAGTAGTGTTACTCTTAGCACAATAACTCTTTGAACTTACAGCTTCCTTTTGAAGGTTAATATTAAGCGAAAAAGCGGTGAATGCAATAAAACTAGCTCCATCTATATTTTAGGCCCGGGCCTTTTCAGCCCATCTGTTAGAAGAAGGCTAATGGATATGTTTCACAAAGCTTTCAAAAACACTATTTTTGTAGCTAATATAATGAAGGAGAGAATTCTGAAAACATTTGCCATGTTTTTGATTTTTTAAATATTTTTTATATGTAATTTCTTTTTCACATTTTTTCAGATTATTAAAAAAACTGCAGTCATGTCAACAAGCAAAACCCTTTTTTACTTCCAGTTTTGCTATCATATAATTTATCATCATATATGCCATGCTATCATAGTTATCTATTCAAATATCAAATAATAGAATAAATATATAAAGGTGCGGTTCACTGCAATTTTCAAAACACGTTTAATTTGGTAAATAAAATAAATGAATTGCTCTCTCAATTTTGTTTATATTTACTATATATAAGATAGCTTAATATGTTTAATTAAATGATTAGTATAATTGATCAAATATTAGACCACTTTAAATGTCTCTAATAAAATATATTAAAAATGTCAAATGAGACCACAGATTTATATATTTATATATATAACATGTTTTAGAAAGTCATGAATAATATATATTGTACCATTTTTTTACAATATGTCTCTTTGATGATGTAGATTATCGTAATATTTATAATATAATATGTTTACTTACGTTAATCAATTTACATTACTAATTTCAGTTTTAAGAATAAACCATATATCACTACACTAACAGCTCATATGATGTAATAAATTAACAAATATCCCATAATCATAAATATTCTTATCAACGGAAATTGACGAGACAGAGGCAATTAAGTCTTGTAACCTACTTAAAAAAAGGAGGAGGTTCTATGTATATATATATATATATATATATATATATATATATATATATATATATATATATATATATATATATATATATATATATATATATATATATATATATTGTTGAGTTGAAATATGATACAGGTCAGTTGAAAAAACCCCGGCCTAATACATAGGTGGCGCTACTAGAATTAAATCCATATATTTTTGAGTTAGCTCTAACCATCAAAAATTGCGTGTATATATTGTTATATTATATTATTGTGGAAAAAGATGGATAAAAAGGAATTTCGCGTGGTGATAAAATATTGATTTTTAAAGGGAAAAAATACAATTGAAGCAAAAACTTGGCTTGATGCCGAAATTCCGGACACTGCCCCAGGAAAATCAACCAAGGATTGGTATGTTAAGTTTAAACGTGGTGAAATGAGCACCGAAGACGTTGCACCCAGTAGACGCCTAAAAGAGGTTATTATCGACGAAAACATTTAAAAAATCCACAAAATAATTTTGAATGACCGTAAATTGAAATTGAATAAAATAGCAGGCACTCTAAAGATATCAACTGAATATGTAAATCATATGATTCACGAATATTTGGGTAAGAGAAAGCTCTGTGCAAAGTGGGTGCCACGCGAGTTCACTTTTGACCAGAAACAACGACGAGTTGATGATTCGAAGCAATGTCTGAAGATGATCAAGCGCAATAAACCCGAGTTTTTGCGTCGATGCGTGACAATGGATGATACATGGCTCCCGCATTTCACTCCGAAGTCCAATCGACAGTCATTCGAGTGGACTGCATAAGATGAGCCCACTCCAAAGCGCGGGAAAACGCAACAGTCGGCTGGTAAGGTTATGGCGTCTATATTTTGGAGCATGGAATAATTTTCATTGACTACCTTGAAAAAGGAAGGACCGACATTACATAGCGTTATTGGACCGTTTGAAGTACGAAATCGCCGAAAACGGACGCATTTTAAGAAAAAGAAAGTGCTGCTTCACCAAGACAATGCACCGTGTCAAAAATCCATGAATTGAGCTTCGAATTGCTTTCTCATTTACCGTATTCTCCAGATCTGGCTCCCAGCGACTATTTTCTGCTCTCTGATCTCAAAAGAATGTTTACTGGGAAAAAATGTTCGTCGAATGAAGAGGTGATCGACGAAACTGAGGCCTATTTTGAAGCAAATGACAAATCGAACTACAAAAATTGTATGGAAAATTTCTCCCGATTTTTCCGTCAACTATCGATCGATTTTCAAAATTCTTTTTCTTGTTCGAAAGAGTGCACTTGCGAGATGGTTCCATTAGAACCAAGTCAGGATTTAATAGCGAAATCCGGAGAAATCGAGGGAAAACCTAAAATTTCAAAGGCATGCACAAAGTTTTTACATATTTTTTTATCTAAAATAATCAGATATTTATGTATAATGTAATTGCTGAACTGATGTGACAGAAAACCGATCGTTCAGTGTAAAAGCCATTCAGTTTGCTTTTTAAGCACTAACCCTAACTAATTATTTTTCTACTCGAAAGAGTGCACTACTGAGGTGGTCCCATTGGAAACAAGCCAGGATCTGATGGTGGAATCCGGTGATATCGAGAAAAACCCTCAAATTTCAGCGGCATGTGCAATGTTTTCAGATATTTTTATCTAAAATAATCAGGTATTTGTGTATAATGTTACTGCCGAACTGATGTAACGGAAGATGGATAGTTACAGATATTAATGAAGCGGTATTTTGGGACATGACTATTAGAATTTTACAAACATACTTAACAATTTTATTCATTTATGTCTCCGACATCTTTAACACCTATATCTGGAAGCATATACGATACTTCTTTTAAAATTTGTATCGTATTACATTGCGTCGAACATTTCTCATATCTTAGATAGCAATTTATTATGTATAATACGATACTTGGTTTATTTCCAATTAACCAATTTATTTTTTATATTTCAATTCGAGTCCCTTCTTGGGAAACTTGGGTCCACAGATTTTTATTATGCATATCAGGATCCAATTATATATATCCTAACTGGCGTTTTGCTGGTTGCTTCTTTGAAATATTATTGAATATTACCGTATTATTAGCTAATGTTGCTGATGGCGATTGTATTCCATTTATAAAATTTCCAAGGAATATCTGATTTAATTTATTTTATACTAGAGTAGACTCTCTACTTGTTCTATAGACTAAATATTCTGGCTGAGATGTAAAAGTTTAATAGCTAAATGCATTGCTTCGAAAACATTTTCTGAAATTGTCAGATGAGTTTCTTTCTTCATTGGCTTTTCTCGATAATGCTTGTGATTCGACGCAGCTAGTCAATTGTTGAACATTTGTTTATGAAACCAAACTAATGTGCAGGTATTAATCCGTTATCTATTTTTCATCATCGGTTAAAACACATTTCATAAATGACCGGGTTTAATTACCTTTAGCGCTGAACTCATAGAGAACCAGTCGAATATTAAATTAATTTTGTGCAAAACTCTATTGTTATTATTATTTAGCTCCAAGCCAATATTGACACTGAGACAATGTTATCAACTTTCATTCATCAAATACGTCTTTCTGTTCTATTTTTCATGGAAAAATGAACCCAAACGAATACAAATGAACCATTTCCGCGCAGCAGGTTTCAACAAAGAATCTTCACCAGTCACAGTAGAAATATAGGTCAACTTTCACTTTTTTGCTTCAAACAATAGCATTTTCCACACTTTTTATAAAAATAACGTTAACCACTACATCACTGGCTGTACTGTTCGTTCAACACTATTCTAATAGAAGCGATAGCGATGCCGAAAGAAATATCGATATTTTTGTTAGCAGGATTAAAATTTTATAAAAACCTAAAAATATCTGGCAATTAATTTTTAAAGGGTTATTAAAAATATACCAAATTTTTTTTAATATTAGATATATAGGTGTTTTTAAAAACAGTTTAATTTTCTAAAATTATGAATTTTTTTATTCTATTTCTACGAACCAATGGGACAACTTGGTATATTTCATTTTCTTCAAGGTATAATTTGAAACCGGGATATTCCGGAATGTCCAACAGTATAAAAGCAAGCGATCTATTAATATATTGCGTTGCCTTCTTCTTTCTTAACACCGGATTTCAAACCAATCACAATACCGATAACATATTTGCGGCTACCTAGTAAAATTCTACCTTGACACTAAAATATTACTGATAAGCAATCTTTACAATAGGTTTTAAACATTTTCTATATAAACACCAGCTGTCTTAAGCCTTCTCGCAATAGCTTATTTTACTTAAGTTAGCATCACCTGTTCTAAAAATAATAAATAGGTCTCATCTGCTGATACCTTTATATTAAAAAAAATACAATAAAAATTATCCTTAAATAACGTAATTGAGTTCAAAACTGGAATAGAACAACATAAAAAGGTAGTATTGACGCAATAACGTATACTGAACGTATACTTGAAAATTATATTATTGACAGCTATCTAATTTTGAAATATAACGTTTTAAATCAGATAGCTTTAGATTACGAAATAGCTGAGGTCTTCTTTTGTTAAACAATAAAAATTTATAAAAACAATAAAAATAAATAATAAAAAAATATAACATTTCAAAGATTATATCATGATTTGTTTTCATTATGTGCAGATTTGCAAAAAACTATATATATTGTTATACAATATATTTCAAACAATATAATTACAATACAAAACACATTGTTTATAAGTTCTAATGAAGAATACGTATATAAAAATCGGTTAAAACTGCAACGAAAGTTTTACATATAGCCCGGTACAAGAGATAAAAGAAGCATTTTTGAATAGTGCAGAGGTCACAAACAACCTGATAAAATACTGACCGACAAATTTAGTACCCCGAGTATTCGATCTGCTTTTATCATATTGTTTTGTTTGGAAATATTCAAAACACTCTTGAACAAGATGATCTCCAAACGTAGACACGTTGCCTGCTTCGTATATTAGTTCGCTCTACAAATATGCTGGATTTTTTAGTAACCCTAACGTTGTTTAATGTGACACTTGTGTTCATTCCATTCCTTGTCCTCAGTTTCTTTGGTAAGTTAAATTCTAGTTTGTTATATATTTGTATATATTCCTAATAAAATTTATTTAGAAATTCAATAATTTATATGCAAATGTGATATGTTAAATAAATTATTATGTTATATTGAATATTAATAAATTTTTGTTCGTTAGCCTCCTTAAAATTCAAGACAGGCCAATTGGGATAAATTTAATTTTAATTATTTTAAAATTAATTTTAAATATTTGTGTGTCTAGGGAAGGTGTATATGGTGAGAAAATATGAAATAATTGTGAGGAAAATACTAAAACGAAAATTTTCCAAAATAAACTGTTACTGTCATTAATAGTTTCACTGTCACAAGAATCCGCATTGCTGTTGGTAGTTAAATATTTATCGGTACGTTCGGAAATTGATTTCCTGACTAAAAATGTTGAATATTGATTAAATCTACCGAAAACTATCATAACACCGTGATTAGAATATATACTGTATTAAACATTGAAGATAATTTGTTGCCACTATCGTTTAATACTTAACATTTTACACAAATGTAGATGTTTTTGATACACATACCGATTCGATAACGTGAAAATAAATTGATGTCAAATATGATATAACTATGTTCTAACAAGATTTCGATCGAATTGCAGCGAGTAAATATTTACAAAGAATCGAGTTGAAATCTATAGTGATTGTTTATGGTAAAGCATACTTTATATTTCACATTTCTTATTATTTAGTCACAAATTTAGTATATTTACTTTTAATTGTAAGACGACCTGATTAGGTCGTTGAGTCAATTAGATATGCGACGAGCTACCTTACGTGCTAACTGCACTGATGTCCAGCGAGAGGCAGAAAATGATAATGGTGGTATTAGTATGTCACAATTGATTTCGAAAGTGACAGGAAATTAAATGTATATTTTATATAATGCAACGAATTCGGACACGTCAAACAGAACAGCGAGCACGACACAATGAAACTAACCGATTCAGCAGACGCAGTGCGCCTTTGATCCATAAACGAGCAGTATTAATTTTCAATCGAGAAATGGATTTCGGAGCCAACATACCAGTTTTACAGCAAATCAGTCTAAATACAGCGGTAAATCTAGTAGGCTATATTCTGCCAGCGGAAAATTGCCACAAACACTACTTGGTCGAAATTCAAAAATATGATAGTTTTTCAAGCCAGTTTTCAAGATATTATGCCATAAAAACAAAAACTTATACAAATGCAGATACAGGAAAAAATGTGTCACTTCGTAGATGACCCGATGAACATCGTATCACCTAAAACTAGTTTGAAAATTTTTCACAATGACAATAATAATAGCCACTTCGTCAATTGTCGATGAAGTAAACCTTCTCACATGCTCTGGCAGCATATATATATATATATATATATATATATATATATATATATATATATATTTGTATATTGGGTCTTTCTTTTCGAAAAGAATGCCCCTGAAAGCTGATGTTTTCAAAATATTATGATTTTTTAATGAAATCTCTATATATAGTGGAACTATATGTATGTATATCTCTATATTTAATGTTTTTATAGGCATTAACCAAAGTATTTTATTTATTACAATCATATTACCTAAAGTTATAAGTATGAGGCTCTCGAATTATCAACCAACTATGAGTCATTAATGAAAATAAGTATCACTGGAAATCAGTGAATAACAATGAATACTTATAGTGAATATAAAGTGTAAATGAAAACGATAAATTAAAAAAATCTTGAAGAAAAAATGTTGTAAATTTAAATTGAAATCATCATGAGAGAACACATGAGTATAGAATAAAAAACTAATTTAAAAGAAAATATTTAATAATACCAAATAATATGTAAATACTGAAATAAATATTTCATAATAGATCATAATTCAGTAGGTTTACCTAATGTTTTGTTATTAGGACTACAATTATTTAAATCTATATGGTTGAGTTGTATATCATTTCTTCATCCTGATGTGGAATTTGTTGCATACTCCACAATAAGGACACTTTTGGATACACACCGCAATCAAGGAGTTATCGCTGTTCTCTTGACGGTAAAAGGAAAAGAAAATCCCGAAGCTATTAAACGTCATCTACATGTTAGTATCAAAGTCATTCATTTAACATATAGGGGACTATTATTAAATATCAATTTAATTGTTTTAGGAATTAGTAAAAAGACGAGATAAATCTGGCAATCTCACTTTTCCGAGACTGCAACAAAGCTTAACCACAAGATGCGGTATATACGCGTGGTTACGGGGAAAATTCGATTTGGATCAACATGTCAATGTTGCCAAGTTTACCTACAAAGGAAGGGCAGTTACTGAATATAACATACAGGTTAGTTTACAGAACGTTATAAATAAAATATACCGATAAGAGATTCCAATGTAGAATCTACTTACAAACACATTTTCCTCTCAAATAGCGATCGTCTTAGCATAACGCTTACTATTTTATATTATTAACGTAATATTAATTTATATGCCATATTAAATATCTTTCTATTATTAATTTTCAATTGTAAATTAGGAACAAGACTTCCATAAAGTTTTATTAAGTAATATTTAATATCAATTTGTAATATTAAGTATATAAATAAGACATTGAATATATTATTTATATGTAAAGGAATAAGCGATGATTTTGTTTCAAACAAGTGCTATAATATATAATATATATCAATGACTACAACTACAAACATATATTTTACGATTAACCATGTAAGATGGCCCTTATAAGTATGAATAAAGGGAGAAAACCACAATCACTGAACCATCAGCTACGAAGAACTAAAACTGAACAATGAAGTGAATACTGAAAGAATAGTGACAAAAAACATTTTTACTGAATAACAGAATACTAATGATGATTTATTAATCACTGAGCTATGGAATTTTATATAATAATAGCATTATTGTACTGGAATAACAGTTAAATCACTAACTAAAAATTGATTTTTTTGTTAATTATAGTAAATGAATATGTTGATAAAGTGTTTTGTTGCAAAAAACCATATTCAGGCCTTTAATATTAGAACATTGTATGGAATGTTATGGAAACGGTGATAAGAATTATTGCAAGTTTTCTATAGGAATATGTAATTCGAAATAGTTACTAAATATTTACCTCCTGATACATAACCATGGCAAGTTATAATAATACCGACCTCTGAAGATAACCATTATATATTATTCCGAACACAACATGTATATTTAAGCGAAGGCGTCAGAATACTAAAACATTGTAAAACACAAAAAATATAGCTTCAACTTGCTTTTAAAAAGCTGAAATATTGTAATGGCAAAACAATCAATCATTATTTACAAAATATAACCATAGAAAACAACAAATACTATACTGTGTTATAATGACGAATATTATAATAAATAAAGCCTTACCATATTTGGGAAATATTAAAATAGATAACTCTGTTTCAACAACTGTATTATCCAAATACTGTCAGTCACACGGTAGCATATTATTATTTTTACTTAATGAAATGAGAAACACTACTTGTTGTTACTGTTTGAAGCTTACATACGAACATAAACTCTAGTTTATTGCACTTATTTAAATGATTCGAAGTTTCACACTGGTTAACGATAGCATGGACAAGAGAATTAATTAAGATCAATGCTATAATATGCCGGAAATTAGAAAAAAGATGTAGAGTCACCCTGGTCTTTTATACCCTCTGACCCCATGGCAACAACACTTGCGCAATGTCCCATAAGTTCCTTGAATGATGAAAGCATACTAGTGTAGTCACTGTCTATAGTTACGTCATTCCATTTATTATTATTCTGATAACGTTAAGGTATGGTAAGACCGCTGGGATTGACCAAGTGACAGGAGAAATCAGAATCAAAGGTGCTGAGGAAAATGGTTTCAAGGATTGCGCGATCTGCTCATGATCAGCGTGCCATGTTGAAAAAGGCAACATTTTACTAACTATCGAGAAGTAAGTTTCTTATCAATTACCGGAAAAGAATTTATAAAAATCATGTAAATAAGACTTCAAAGATCACGCGAAGAAACAAGCCGAGAAGAGCAATCAGTCCTTGACAAAAACGCGATTGAGTAAGTAATATTTTCGGGCTATCCAAGTTGATGTCTCTCTATTGCTTTTCAACATGGTATTGAACAAAATTATACTAAGGGTCTTTAAAAAGAAACATGGTGTTCAGCATGATTTCGCAAGATACTTGGCCAATCTGATGTTCGTTGATAATATTATCTGATACGGATATTGCTCTCTCTATTCCTCATGATATAGTTCGCATTTCGGAGCCATATGGGTTTAGAATAAATTATAAAAAGACGAAATATTAACAATTGGCATATTAAATGCTATTGTAAATCTCAATGGAAGCCAGTTGGCGCAAGTGCAAGAATGATGAAGATCAGTAACACAGGAGAAGAAATTGACATTTACTGCTGAAATAACAAGATAAGAGAGCCACGCTGCAGGAGCTCTTACTTCTCTAAGATGGTGCTTATGTAACAGCAGAAATTTAACAATTAATGTTAAAATTTGACTCTTTCGAATGTTCACACTGACACCCGTAAACTTGCGGTTTTTCAAATTCAATACTTAAAGCAAATTCTACTTGTTTCTTTCCGAAATCGTAACTTGGCTATGGCTTGGATATATCTGTTTTGTTTTACTTTTCGGATGGAAAACGTAAAAAATAATTGCGAAAGAAACATGGATCATAGGAGATTGCTTAAGGTTTAATACTATAAATATTCATAAACCTAGCATTCACGGCAACATAATAACCAACATTATTAAGATTTAGAAATTATTAATTATGAATTATGATCTATTAACAGGATTTCTCAATCCTGCATCCCGAAGAATCTTATACATATAGGCCTAATTAAATTAATGGAGGCACTGTTGTTGAATTAATTTACTACACTAAAACTTATCATAGATAACTAGTTATTATTATCAACTTACCTAGAACAACTCAAACATTACGGTCCTGAGTTCAGTTCTCTAGGTTATCATAATTTCAATACACGAAAGTTGCTATTTATATTTTGAGTCTAAAAATCGACAGACAGTAATTTATTAAAAATGGGTGTATTCTTTTTCAAAATATCCTCCATGATGATAATGTACTTTTGCATGCGCTTAAACAATCGTAACACTTTTTCCACCCTGATTGAGGTACCTCCAATGTTTTTATGCGTCGAAAAATATAGACCACGCAATTTATTCTTGATTTGTATGCAGGAACAAAAAAGCCATTTGGTGCCAGATCAGGGCTGTACCTTGTCAGGCTATACCTAATCAATCCTTTCGACCTTTTGGACAGTCAAATAGATGATTGTTTGAACTGATATGTGAGAGCTTTCATAGTCACGATGAAAATAATCCTTCGCTGCCGCTTATTTTTTCGTCTATCTGGCAAACAAGCGGTTGTGTACCATTCAGAATTCACCATTCCAAATTTCTCTAAAGGCATGGTTGTCATGTGTCCAATTATTGTGAAGAAACAGGATATCATTTGATTCGAACTGCTTTGTAAAGCATAAATCATTTTTGTGGATTTGGCTCGTCTTTGAAGACCATTAAAACGCATTGTTATTTTGTTTGGGGCTCATGCCTTTTAAAAACATTTTTTAAAAGAAAATTTCTTTTTTAAAAGAAAATGTACAAGTAGCGGTCAACGAGACCTACAAATAGACTAGAGACTGGAAAATACAGCTTAATAGCTCCGAATAATACAACAATATTGAGAGAAACTTAAGAAAAAAAAGCCACCCACTGTCTTGAAACGGATAATTCAAATAATTCAAGATCTCTGCCACTTGGATACTTGAATTAAAAATATTTTTTGATTCATTAAAATATAACAGTTATCATGGCAAAAGATGTATCTTTGTCTAAGACTGCAAAAAAAGTACAAGTAGCAGTCAACAAGATCTACAAATGGACTAAAGCCTGGAAAATACAGCTTAATAGCTCTAAATCTGACCATGTTATGCTAATTTCGCGTGGTGGCGAAATGATAAATACCTAATTATATCACTTGATGGATGCCCAATTTCTCAAGCAGAATCGGTTAAATACTACGAAATACATCTCGATTGTAGGTTAAATTGAAAACTGAAAAGATATGTTAGACAAAGCAGAGCAGATTAGACTCAAAGTCACCTGACTGCTGTACTGGTTAACCGGAAGATAATCTCAATTTGACCTAAAATCAAAGAGATTGGTTTATCAGTCAATCATAAAGCAACCATCAACTACAACAAATTAACTAGTAATCCAACGTAGCTAAAAGACAGTTGTACGATTAATTACCAATGTTTATCGCTACGTAACCAACGAAGAGCTGCACGATAACCTCGACATCAAATGAATACACGAAGTGATCCAAGATTTCGCCTTAAAAAATGAAATAAGATTTCAAAATCACAGCAACGTGCAAGCGATACAGCTACTGAACAACACGCAGGAAATCAGAAGATTGAAGCGAACCAAACCACACCAACTTGAGAAGTGTATAAATGTATTCTTAACTTTAGCTTAAGTAGATTAACTTTATTTTTATTTGGGAAATACATACTGATGTATTAATGCCATACTCGCCTTGCTTGTGTATTAATGTAAGTACAACAGAACAGTAATAATAATTTAATTTTATAAATTAAAATTCTACTAGGCATATCTAAATGTTGTCATGAAAAAAATATTTTCAAACTGAGACAAAATTTTCAAGTCACTGTAAACAACCCAATTTGTGAGCAAACGACAAAATGTTCTGAAGAAGTTTATGCTTATAAATATCCAACTTCTAATCGGAAACGTCAGACACAGAACGTAACAACACTTAGTGTTCAATCCACTTATAAAAATCATCCTATCCAGTAACAAGTCATATAAGCAATATTTTATGTTTTATATATTTTAAATACGGCAATATTTAATTATATAAAAAAAAACTATGATATTTAAACTGTAATAATTATCGTATTTTTTCTATAGGAATATGTGAGCGAAATTGTCACTAAATATTTACCTCCTGGAACATCACCATGGCAAGTTATTATAATTCCGACCTCTGAAGATAGCCATTATATATTATTCCGAATACATCATATACTTTTAAGCGAAGGTGTCAACGTAGGAGATCTACTTCCTCTTATACCACCAACTAGACAATCCAGGTAACAATAATTCTTCCTGTTCTATAAAAACTTTGCACTGTTAGGGTACGTAGCAATTAAATCTAGCACACAATTATAACAAATACACCATTCAAATTATTGTTTAATATTGACTATAAAATAACTATGTACATAAAAATAATTTAATTCTTACTTTAACAAATGTTGTACCCTCACGTTATATGAGTATACTTGTTAATAACAAGTTGAAAACAAAATAATCAATAAAAGTTAAAAATGTATAGCACACGGAAATTTAATATGGTATGGTGATAAAAGTCATGATAAAAGTGGAAATATTTCCGTTCTAAACTATAAATAAAATGTATTCATTACTTAGTATATATACATCGCAACATTTAAAACATTTGTTTGATTAGGTCTAATTAAATTTAAAAAGATAGATGTATTTATTTATTTGCACACTATAATAACTAAATCAATTATATAACAACTCTAAATTCGACTTCGAACTTTTAGAAGTCTAGCCTATAGTAGTTAGTGGTTTTTGTTCTCTCAGAAAGCCCAGACTGAAGCTAGTAATTTTTGTCATGTTGGTCTTGGTTCTTTCATGTAGCTAGTGCTTTTCTAGTTATTAGTCTGGCTACTCTATAGCTAGTAGTTGTTAATGTTTTAATTTTTAATCAGCCTAGCGTACAGTTAATAATTTTTAGATACTAGTCAAACCTTTTGTACCTACTCAATTGGTTGATCTTCGGCTGCGTTAAGAATTAACCGCCGCTTAATTTTATCCACGAATACTATGGTTTTGTGCCAGCTCTTACTTCGCATCTTTTGCAACACAACAATGATTAGGTAAAACTATATATACAGTCCGTTCAATAAAACAATTAACTCATGTCATCTGAATTGATGACGTCAAAACGTCGCAATGTTGCCGCGTCAACTCTGAGTATTCAATTTGGTTTTAACATACAACAAAATTATAAACCAAATATAATAATTAAAAAACTTTTCAATATAATTTATTTTTACATTATAGTACATCTAATTCCTTGTATTATCGATGGACTTAAAACTACAATTAATTAAACAGTAATAATAATTTGTAGGTTAGGGTTGTATTTTATTTATTACATTGAGCTCTTCCATACCACCTATGACTTAAGAGCTGTTTTTTAATGTAGTGTTATCCGCTGGAGGCCACCTAACTAACAATTGTATATCCAAGTAATATATTTTATTTTCCTTAGAGAATATTTACCTTTTACGCTTAGTTCATGTTTCCTTGTAAAGTCATTTTGACATCGCTGGTATTTCTCCTTAGTTTATTCTGTTACTACCTGTATACTTCTTTCTTGATAAAACTAGATGTTAAATGAAAATACTGTTCAATATAATTGATAAATAACATTCTTCCCAATCCTTATTCCATATCTGCAAAACTGTTAATATTCTTTATTTATCTCCTTATATTTTAACAAAATGCTCATGTATATTCTGAACAATTGCACACATATCTGTGCACATAAATCTTTCACACTCTACAATAAGATTTCCTACAGTAATCCTATATTAATTATATACTCACCTTTAGTCGTTTCCACTCTCATCACCCTGTCTTGAAAATAGTCAGCATTGAATAAAATTCCATATTCAGAAAGTTTCATTCGAGTGAATAATTGAGCTGTTAATTTCCTATCAATCTACTATTTGTTCACGATTCCATCATTTGTCAATTTCTTCTTCAATGTACCTGAGTTCATCCAAAATAAAAATGTTATTAACCACTCCTATTTCCACCATTAAGAACAATATATTTACAATGAATAACTAATAAATATTATGATTAATAAAACCTAATCGATTGTTATTCCAACGTTTACCTTTTTCCATCAACTTTTGTTATTTTAACACTATTTTTATTATCATTTGGCCATGGGTGATCATTGAGTATATTGGTCCCATTCTGAAATATCAATGCCTCATTTAAATACACAACAAGTCTCCCTTGATTTTATTACAAGCTGTTAAAAATTGTATTTTTTTAAAACAATGTCTGGAAGTTTTATTAATTTCCTTCTAGGAAGTTTATTAGTTGTATTTCGACATTCTCCTCTGAAATAATTGTATTAAATTATGTTTATATTAAAAAATTTCAGAAAAGCTCAGTGAGTAGTTTTTTTATACATTTCATATATTTGATCTCTGATAGAACTAACATCAGGCTGATCTTGCTTCGTAATGGATAAAAATATATAAATAAACTTTATGACACTTCACTATGCAGATAAGTTAATATGGGCTTTACCGATTTATGTAAGTACTAAGCTAAATTGTGTGTATATAGTACTATTTAAAGTACGTGTAGTAGATAGGTTAAATAAAGTTTTTGTTTATTTTTATTTAGTTATTACAACGATCATTAGGCTCATATGTTATTTTAAAATATCCTTTTTTGTGTTAAAAATATAATTATGATTATTATTTAATTTTTAGTGAGTTCCTTATTTATTTTTTGAAGCCGGTTCAATATTTTTGTTAAAAAGATTTTATTTTTCTCTATTTAGTGTTAGATATATACTCATTAAATTACAATACGGGAACCGCTATACTTAGCCTAGATTATTTGACAAATGTTCTAACTAAACAACAACAAAGAGTTACTGTCCGCGCCCGGAATCGAACCCGCGACCTCGGTTTGGAAGCTAAATGCCTTGACCAATACACCATAGGAGCAGTTGTCTAAAATATTTCTACGAGGCATTATATGCTAAAGTTGGTGCTTAAAATGCAAACTAAATGCCTTTTGCACTTAACGACTTCCGATTTTCCCTCATATCAGCTCAGCAATAACATTATTCACAAATATGTGATTATGTTAGTTCAGTATATGCCACATACTCTGCCTGAATAGCACCATATTTTTTATAGGAAAAAGTAGTGTATAGCAATACATATAGCATGTACATTAAAAGAAATCCAGTAAAATTAATTCACAGTTATTTAAGTTTAGAATCATATTTTTTAAAACACTATCAGTAACTTTATTCTCATTTTTAGCGCTTCAGCGTCGAAAAGCCCGATCGTAGATGTAATAAAAAAACCGGTGGCTTTGACAACTTTAAAGGAAAAATTAGCCGAAGAAATATCGAACTACTGGAATGAGTTTGTCTGCACCTACGAACCTCTTGAGAAACCAGAGCTGCTTAAAGAGACTCCTGGCATAACCCAGTTCCTAGCTATTACAATTCTTACTCTTATTTCAATAATAAAAGAGTGTAAGAAGGGATTCAGAGTAATTAAACCAGATATATTTTCGAAACTACGATATACTGTTTTAACAAGCTGCAATGAAAGTAGGAAACGTGGAGTTAGTTTCAAGAACTTTTTATGGTCGGTTCTAAAATCATTGAGCCCAAAGAATGTCATTCTCACTAGCTTTCAAAACTTATGGTTCTTTATGGTATTCGTTCCAATACGTTTACCCATTATGCTTTATGCAGAATCAGTGTCTTTATATTCCTGCTACACATTGAAGTATTGTCCTTACCCAAGAACAGTTGTTGGTATTTTGTTTACCTATGTTCCGCTGCTATACAATTCATTAAAAGAAATGTTGGAAATGCTTAAAATAATATTTCTAGCACCAAGAACAATAATACAAGAACTCCTCATGCAAGAAGAATCGTTGCAAACCATCACTCTATGTGGAAGAAAAGCAGTTGCTTGGAGTGATCCGGTTGAAATGAATTTTATCAAAACTATTGCACAGAAGCTGGGGGTATCAGAAACAGAAGTTACTCTATCAGCTAGTGCAATGTGTATTTCAAAATATTTCAGCCAGATTAACGATGCCATCCCCAACGAACTACCAATTACGATGAGAAATATTAATTCCCAGTATTTATTTGCTACTGGACCAAATATTAAGTCACGTGATTCTGTAAGCGGAATGATATGCCTAAATTTACCCATGGTAGATCCACAATCTGATAAAAGCCAGCTGCAGAATCTACAAGACCTCAAAATAAAATTCAAAACAACCATTGAAAAGCAAGGACTTTCTCATTTATTGACCTTACTTCAAACAAAATACGGAATTTTGACTAAATTTTTACCATCTACTATAGTCAGCATCTATTTAAAATATTTATCCAGAAAATATGTTGTAACAATGACTGAGGTTACTAATAAATACCCAAATGTTACTCAACGTACTCTATGGGGTCAAGAAGTTGTTAGTGCCATTTATTGGAGACCACCTCAAGCAAATACAAGTAAGTCATTTCTATATATAGCTGTTGTTTGCATACATAAATGTTTTATTTATTCTTCAATATATTTATTTTAGGCATCTCTCTTTGTATAAATGAATATGCTAATCATATGCGATTAGGTGTTATGTGTGATGCTCAATTAGTTCCACATCATCCAATATTAGTTCGCGGTTTTCCAGAATTTGTAAAGGACCTAGCTGATTCTGTACGAATATCTAATTAAACCGTTAAAAATATATCAAGCTGTTTTTATAATGCTCTGCTTTTTACATTTAAACTTTAAAAATAAATGTTTCATTAGTAAATATTTGTCAAATTAATTATCAACATCACAAATACAAACATATATACTTTAATATAACTTAGAACCGATTTTGTAGAATAGATTTGGTGAAGGTGCGGGTAATTCAAACAGTGGATTCAAATGAGCTGCTCTGTATTTATATTATACATACAGCTCGGTTAAAGCCACAACACGAAGTGTATTAAGATGGCGTAATCTTTATCCGGCTCCAGACTTGCCGAAAAAGCGATATTACATGCTTTAAATAGTTTTACAGACGCACACCACTTAATCCTGAACGAACAATTCGGCTTCCGTGCCAAACACTCAAGCTTTAATCGGGCTGCTTGTGCCACAGCAACCATCCACCAGGCACTAAGAAAAGGTCGCAAATCTGGATCAATTCGCAACAGACTTCAAATCCAACTCCATCAGGCGATAGCGTGGTAGAAATTCTGGCGGCTGCAGATTAATTCGAGCAAAACTCAGGCTATTCAGAATTCCGCGTTCATTGTCTTCAAATCGGAAAAGTTCCTATCCCCCGGCTCCAGAAGGTATCACACCTCGGTCTCTAGTTCAACCGCAGGTTCGAATGGTCAGCCCAAATACAGCACGCTACTTGCAAAGGCAATGGCGTGTACAGCCTACTATTCCCACTTATGTGTAATAAATTAAAACTCCCAATCCCCTAGAAAGCAACTCTATATAAAATGCTAGTCTGTCCAGTCTGCCTCTACGGAGCACAGGTGTGGTACAGAGACGTCTCTGAGAGACAACTTGCACTACTCCAAGTGTTGTAATCTAAAAAAGTCCGCTCGATACTCAATGCCCCATGGTTTATGAGGGAGGTGAACTCGCATCGGACATCCCGTTCGTGAAAAGTGTCACGAACATGCTCACTGTAAGGTTCTCCCTAGGCGCCTTAGAATACGATAACAATCTGATCAAATCCCTACCCATCCACAAACCCCGGTAACTAATCCAACTACGACAATCCCAGTCTTAACCCAGGGTCTCCGTCGCCAACAAAACACTTCTCTATCCCGAACCCGAAGCGACATCAGCAAAAGACCCTTTGGTTCTGGATGGTCAATCTGGAATAAGAAAAAAAATCATAATCCTGTCCAGCTTTGACACGAGCATCCGCTGTAAAGTTCATAAAATTTTTAAATTTATTTATTCAACTCTATATACACGACGCAATGACTATATAGGCGCCGCCACCAAATTATACTTGTAGCAAGCGTCCTCGCAAGACTTCACTCCGGCTTGCTCTTGGTACATTGTCGTTATTGGTTCTGGTTTTTCTATAATAGAAACATACTTTTTGCTACTTGATCTCCTAAAATACCTTATATTGATGATTTCTTTCCTCATCGAAAAGTTTCATTTTACACCTTCCACGCAGTTTATTTTTTTAACTTCTGTGATGTCAATTTTGTTGCATTTGGGTGTTTAAAACAATTGAATAATCAAACTAATTTTTGTCTTGTATACCTATTTTATTAGTCTTCTATAAACTATAAACTATTTATAACTTTATTTTTATTTATATTTTTAACTATTATTCTTATGCAATTCTTTATTTTATACATATTTTACATTATTATTGACCATGTATAATCATTATTACTTGGTAATATTTTTAAATCTTTTATTATCTTTTAGTCGGATTGTATATATACCTTTTTGCTAGCCTACTACTAGATATATTTGCAGATATTTAGATATATCTTATATATACACATATTTAATTATGTTTTCGACATTTCCATAAAAAGAACTTTGATTTGGCACCTTCGCCATTTAATAGAATAAAACAATTAAATAATTAATCTAAAAAATGCGGTTGTGTAAATTTGTTTTATTATATTTACTTTTCATATAATTTGTAATACAATGATTCTTAAGAACTATATAACTTTATATATATAAATATATTTATCTTTCATCACATCCACACTTTTATAGCATTTCAGTATTATCTATCTTTTATAAAATCTTATCAAAAGATTTAGTAAAGCAAATAGAAAAATAATAGTTTCTTAAATCATGAAATAAATCAAAATCCTAATATAAACATTCTCCGCATTTTGTGACTAAAGCATCTGACTATTAAATAGTATTCTTATTAATAGTATTTTTTGATTTAATATATGATGCGTTGATATATGATCGATTTCTATACCTTTGTGTTTCACAGTAACAATTTCTGACAGTTAAGCACTGATCAGCTGTTCATACAGTTTAAGTTGTGGTTTAGAACTTCTGGAATTTCAAATTGTGATCTTGCGTGTAGTACTCTTGCGGCTATTTTTGTTTACAAATTGAGATTTGACTCTATAAAATTAAATTTTAAATTGAACAATATTTTCAAAGACCTCATGACGTCATACTTATACTTAGAACCCTGTTGAAACTGAAAATAAATCGCTTGGTTTACATGGGCGCAAGTAACATATTTTTAATGCTTAAATAAGTTACTTTTATAGCTAAAATAGTAAAAATACTATTATTTACGTTATATATGGAACATAGATAACACAAATAAACTTATAAACATTATTTTTAGATTTTGTTTGCAATTCGTTCAAAGGACGGTGTATTTTATCAGTAAATTAAAGTAAGACATGAAGATATTTTGGATAAAACTAATAATTGAACCCTTTAGTGTCAACTAATAAGGAATAAATTTCTGAATATACTAGTGAAATACTTATATCTGAAAGGTTTTTTAATTGTAGATATTTGAATTCAGACTGAACTACTGGATATCACTGCATATGTTCTGATCTTTTTTTAATCTGCTAGCCATAAAGGAAATTTAGTTAAGAAGAGGCAGCAGACTTATTTGGCATAAGAATTGCTATACACTTTGAAAGGTTCATCATAAAATAAAAAATTTAACCTAGAAACACGCCTAGAAAAGCTGTTGTGGATCATTCATATATAGAATAAGTCAATAAACAAATCTACTTTTCAATACAGGTAAATTTGAGTTCATTATATAGGAATATTTTGGGAAATACACACTGATCTATTAATTCCGTACTCGCCTTGCTTGTGTATTAATGCAGGTACAATGGAAGAGTAGTAATAAATTAATTGTAATTAAGATTGTACTAAGCATACCTAATAAAAAAAATTAATAGGATTGTAACAATACTTAAATTGTTTCTTAGTCAACATTTTACTTCCCAAATATACTATTTGTTTGAAGTGCTAAATGCTGTGCAGTATACAATTATAACTATTAGACAATGTGGATTTTAAATTAAATCATATGTTTTGGTTTTAGGTTGTCTGTGATCACCAAAAAAAAAGCATGGATATCTAGTTCTAGGTTATAAGAAGACAAATTACATTAACAAAATCATACAATTACATAACTTTAGTAGATAAATTATTTCCATAATGTATATTTAATTATATTTAAATAAATCTGACAATATTACTAATTTATTAATAATATTTCTTGATGTTATTTTATTAATAATTTTTATAAACATATCAATTTAAAACATTAAACGTTTAAAATGTTGATAGATATAGACATTTTTGAATTTCTGAATTACTAATAACACTGTTCTTTGTTGAAAAAATTATATAATTCTTTTATAATAATATATTTGGTGGAAACTATTTAAATAATAACTAAGTCAGGTTTTCAAATTCTATTCATAAAACGTCTATAGAGTTCAAAATTTACAACTGAGGAGGAACTCGGACATGCGCAAAAGACTGTCACGGATCGACCTGAAAAATCGCTCTGTAGTAACCTAATGTCTAGAATGTTCTAATGAAATTAGTGTTGGGCTATATATATTAATATTCGATATAATAAAAAATATAAATTCTCTTAGAAAATTATAAAAACATATTAATCTAATAAATAAAACTACGTTATACGATATTTTGTACATTTGCCTATGATCGATATATTTCGACTATGCAAGTCATCGAACAACACAGTTGTCTGTATATCTTCAGTTATATTTACCGATTGGTTATATTTTGGCTCGATGTGATTTCGGTCATTTGTCGTAAGTTTGACTGAAAGGCTTCCAAACTTATATAAATTGTGTGTTAAAATTTAAAACAATATCTAGAATCTTTCACCTCAAGGTGCTTTCTGCAATATTTCATAGTTTCGCTTACTTAATTCTAGGTGTTACAAAATAATCAATAGTTCAGGTAAGTCTAATAAAAATTCTTTTGTTGGAAATGGTTTTCTTTTAACTACTTTGTTTGGACTAGTTAATTAATTATACAATATCATATAAATATCGTATAAAAATTATGTGTAGTTTTAATATTATACTACAATTAATAAATTACATTTTTCTTATGCTATTATACATTTTGTTTTGTTTGTTATAAATATGTGACTAGTTTGTATTACAAATAATACTTATAGGAACGGATTATTAAAAATATCAAGTACATGCTGGTAATTATTAACTGATATTTATTAATGCAAATAAAACTATTATATAAACAAAACAATAATTCCAAATTAGCATGATTTTGTATATTTCATAGTGAAAGTTTCCAAATACATATCAACATTACCTAATTTAAGAAAACCGCATGGTATTTCATAGTTTCAACACAATATATGAGAACATTAATGAAAATTAACATAACAAAATCATATAGGATTTCCTGGCAACAAGTAATAAAATAATCTAAATAATATTAAACTTATATTCTGCACGATTTTTTTAGTTGAGAATTCTTGACATTGGTTAAGGTTTGATAGATACGAAAATCTGAATTGAAATTTTTTATATAATTGTTCCATTGTGTTTTTTTTAATATATAACGGGGTAAATTTTCACAATCCATATTCAGTAATGCTGCTTGTTTGTTATATTTTTAATTACAATATTTTGGAATTATGGTCAAAAAAAAGCTATATACATACTAATACATTTAAATGTATATATTGTCCAACGTTTTCAATTGTTTATGTACTAAGGCTTTTTGTGTCAGGTATAACAAATAGTACTCAAATAAAGTCAAGTTTGGGCCATAGTAAGTTCCATCCATTCAATTTGACATAGGTTGTATTCTTTCAATACATATTGGCACCAGGTAGACTACAAACTCATTCCCTCTGATTTTAAAAAAATCTGCTATTCTGAGAAATTTTCGAACTTCCTTAGACTTGTTCGGAATAAAAAATTATACAGATTTTCTAAATTTAATTTTGACATAGAAGAAAGTACAAATTCTTTAAGTCATACGCCTAATGTATTGAGAAATAAATTTTGAGTACAATCAAATATTAAAAAAAATTTCAAGGTCAATTTTTAATTTTTCGATATTAATGTGCATAATCGTTATAACCATATTCGTTATGACGAAAACGGAAAAATCGTAGTGAGAGTTACTTATAAAATGATTTTGTAAGTCGTTTAATCAGTATGGCTAGACTTCATTGATCCAAATTGAAATATGACGATAGTTATATAGGCCCCAATATTCAGTTATCTAATCACAATTAATGCGTTTTCATTATATCATTTATAATCAAACAATATTATTTATTATAAACGTTATGGGGGCGGTTCAAAGAATTAATATAGATATAATGTCGATATAATGAAACTTATGTCGATGCTGCTTGATGCCAATGGCAAGAAAGATATAATGACTATGAACTGCAAAACTTATTGAGCCAAATGCCAGCTCAAACTCTTAAGGAACTTTCAGACAGCTTAGCTTATTATGAATCAACTATTTCCAGACGTTTACATGTAATTAAAAATATACAAAAGAAGGAAAATGGCGATCACACGAATTGATTGAAAATGTCATTTTAATCTGTGTCATCATTTTTGTTTCATTAATTGCCAGACAAAAGAAA
The DNA here is from genome assembly GCF_030347505.1 of Rhynchophorus ferrugineus. Lineage (NCBI taxonomy): Eukaryota > Metazoa > Arthropoda > Insecta > Coleoptera > Curculionidae > Rhynchophorus > Rhynchophorus ferrugineus. The sequence continues at coordinate 54,898,126 of NW_027472580.1, forward strand.
ACTGTAACATATACTGAGTGACGATGAAAATTAGATCTACTATCCAGGAGAACTATCGATGCTGACAACGAAGCGGGATATTTATGGCTATAAAGTCTTGGTGTGCATATGATCGGATAAGCAAGGTGTAGTGCGTTACCCATGTTACCAATATTACCAGAAGAATGAGAGAAAATTGTAGAAAATGATGGAAAATATTTCAATTAATAATATATTACAATTAACATGTTGTGCCAATTTTTCTCAATAAATACCTTTTTAAAGTGAAACATTTAGAGATTAGAGAAAATTTTATTATACATTTTATTCAAACAACTACATTTAATATATCTGACATAATACATATAGGCTTTATAACGACTTCTTTGGGGTATTAATGATATATTTATGATAAGTTTATTAAATCATAAAATGAACTTATTTAGGTAGTGAACTTTCTTTGATCTTAAATTATTTTTTCTTTGACTCGATTTTGCCACAGAGAAGATTTCATTCACTTTTCATTCGATAGACAACTAAACCATTGCTTTTATTCGTCAAATGTGCACTGATTGTCGCATTACATCCCATACTATGTTTAAAAGCAATGAAGAGACCACATCTACTTGGGGATCACCGGTTCGGATCTCCAATGAATTTAACAATTTCACATGTAGCTACTAGATGGAACTACCGTAAAATAACTGAACAAGTTTAGACATTTTTAGGGCAACATGTTCAGCTTTCAAAGCAGCCCAAGGGGCCAATATATACAGTCGAAGGCAGAGCTAAAATCTATTAAAAACGACAAATGCAGATATTCCGCATTTAATTCGTTCCTTCATTAAATGGGGGAGTGCGATTTTTCGACTTGTTTCTTACCGAGCTCTCTGAAGTCTTATTTGTATGATTTTCATAAATACTTTCCTGATGAGACTTATACCTATTTTTAATGTATGTTCGCCGATTTTTCGGTCAATTATGGAAGGATTTTCAAAACTCTTTTTTTATTCACTTTTGAGGTAGTCGTATTGGAACAAAGTCAGGACCTGATGGCGGAAATCGAGGAAAAACCTCAAATATTAAAGGCGCGTACAAAGTTTTCACATATTTTTTTATCTAAAATAATAAGATATTTGTGTATAATGTTATTGCTGAACTGATGTGACGAAAAATCGGAAGTAGTTCAGTGTAAAAGCTATTCAGTATGCTTTTTAAGCACTAACCATATCATATGAGATGATGCGTTCCTTATTTTCAATCATTGCTTCTTTATTCCTATTTTTCCTCTTACGGGCTGCACTTTTTCTTGGGCTATCTATTGTAATACTTAATCAAATAACTGCGTAATTTATTGAGTAAATATCTAAAAAAGTAAATATCTAAACACTAAAAAGAGAAAAATAAAATATTTTTAACAAAAAAATTGAATCGACTTTAAAAAATAACGGGACTTACTGAAAATTAAAAAATAATCAAACTTGGATATTTAACACAAAAAAAATAAAATATGTACATTATAATCGTTCTAATAACGAAATAAAAATAAGTGTTTATTTTATGAGATTGTAGGTGTCAAAATACAACAAAATTATCAGTGTTTTATTAGTTTTTGTGAATCATTTAATACTATATAATAAATTGCAATCTAAGTTCTTACTCCGTTATTTATTTTTTGCATCATTGATTGTTACCGTCAAATGGTATGTTGAAAATTGTTTGCTTACTGTGTTTCAGTAATGTATCAAAAAAATTACTATTTTCACCATGAATTTTCATGTATTTATATTTGGCTGAAAGCAGAATATCCTCCTTATTCGCTGGATTTGGTAACATGTGACACTTGGCTTTTAATTAAAAAAAACTTTGCTAGTCAAATTTTTCAGTCAGAAAAGCAGATTGGTATTAAGTATCTTATTTTAATAGTACTTCTACGACTTAATAGTACTAAGACGACTAGTTAAAGTTTGAGTGGTTAAGGGTTACATACAATTATAAATGAGAATGTTGGCATAATGAGAGTCACAAAGAAACATAAAATTATTGATTTATAATAATATAGGATAGAAAAATTAGAAATCGCATTTGACATTTATTTCAAAAATTAAAATCATAAAATTTTAAAATTGACTATATTAAATCAAACACCAGTTAAAAGCATTGAAAAACATTGACATCATTCCTAACCATCAATTCTGTATTACACCATTTGTATAGGTCCGAACTTTTTGAGGCGCTTCGATTTTATTTAGATTATGTATTTTATATTTTATAGTTATAACATCTTTAAAAAACTGGTGTGTTATCAATATTACAAAAAAATGAAACAGTCATTTATCAAAGCAAATAACAGAAATTTGGCAAGCTTATATTTAATAATTAAGACACCATGTACGGTAATTAAAAAATTAAATTAAAAAAATAATTAAATTGCCTTCTATTGCCTAATATATAATGAAATATTTGCTTCTATTTTTGTTTCTTTCGTATCTTCGGTACTATCGTGTCATAATTTAGTTAACATTATTAAATAATAGTTTTAAAAGTATAAGTATAATGTATTCCAGAAACGCTAGCTATGACATATGCAGAATAATAAAGTAAATGATATACAAAATACTATCAGTATAACACTCGAAAAGATAATTAATAAATGCAGGGTCATACTGTCTAAGGAATACCCAACAATCGCACGATATCCATTTAGGAACTGCCATAATAGTATTATTGAGATCAATTGTCCTATAATAGACATATCAAAATTATATCGATGGCAAACATACTGAAAAATATTATGAATTTTGATTTATTAAAACTTTTTGTGAGACCGTGGAAAGAAAAGATGTATCCGATATTGTGCCAAAATATATTGCAACATTTGGGTATATTAAATGTACAAATTGTAATTTTGGGTTTTATTTTATCTTCATTCATTATGATTAACATAAAATCTTCTTCCTTTAAAGTGAAGTAGTTATCCAGAAACTGAGATTGTGGCTTATATAACAACGTATGTCCTGTATTTTTTACTTTATTTACCTATGCTTCAATATTTGTAGTCATTTTTATATTTTGTACCTGTAAAATTCAATTGGTTTGCTTGCTAAATGTTATACAAATCTTTACGAGTCAACAAATTAAGTCTTTCCAAAATGCCATTGCTTAAATTATCTCGGATTTCATCCAATATAGCATCCATTGGAATTTTAGCAGCTAGTTTGGCTGAAATCATATTTTTATCTGATTTTCATAGAAATGGCTTATTAAATATCACATTCGTTTCCCTTTTCTATCAATTTTGTACCAGCCGGGCAATAAGAATTTATACTTCCATTCCCTGGAGTTTTAAATGTCTCTCAGATTTTGCCTCTTTCTTATGAATTCCTGATTACACTCAAACTGAACTATGCTTAAAATATAATCAATTTGATGTAGAATTGAATCCAATTTCCAAAATTAAAATTGAATAGATAAGCACTTGGATGGAATATCCCCATATGTCTCTTCATATTGGAAGTATTATAACAGCTTTTTTGACAATATTTACAAATGGTTACTGCCTACCATTTGTAATCAAAATATGAATACTACAAGAACAAATAAACTATAAACAACATAAGTCTTAATCTGATAAAACACACCTCATCTGACCCCTTACCAGTGCCAGGGTCAAACCCAAAATGGCTGCTGTAGTTCGTTTGATTCTACCTCTCTTTTGCCTGTAAATGGCAACGTCGCAAAATCAGGCGGAAATTACCGAAGTTTACCAAATGCTATGATTCTCCAAATTAGCCACTACTCAATAAACAAAGCAGATGAAACCCATAGAGTAATAGAGATGCAACTCTCTAGCGCAAAGTTTTGCTTTACCCAACATCCAGATGGGGGATAAATCGGCTATTCAAGTAATTTGATTGCTCAGTTTAAATCTCCATTATAGGCACCTGTAAGGAAAACATTTTACTATGAAGACATTTGATTGGCTCTTTGATAAAGTTTGGCACGTGACTGCCCTGACGTCACTAAAGTGTAAATAAAAAAACAATTTATTTTCTGAAATAAATTTATTAAATAAAATTTAATGAATGAAATAAATCTGTAAAATTGCAAATTATGTATAAAATATAAATATAGACAAAGAGCTTTGGAACAAATCAAAATTATCTCTTCTGGTTTTTTCCCTATTTCATATTTGTTCAGGGACATCAATTTAACAGAATTTATTAAAGTTCTGACTTTTTGTTTTATTATACTGAAAACAAACTCCTTTCCTGTTAGTCTGTCTCTGTTAAAATTATGTTTACCTGTTTTATCTAAATGTATATGGTGCATATTATTTTTAACATTCTATCATATAACAGATCATTAAAAAGTGTACAATAAAAAGGTTTTAGATTTACATTTTTATAAATATTTTTGACAAAATATGTTATATTATCGATGTAACAATATTGTGAGATAAATTAAAAAAGATTGTTCAAAGAACTGGTGACAGTATAATAAAATAATTTTCTGGTTCATCTGATATTGCCTTGCCTCTTTGTTCATATAGAAACATCTGCAATTGAGGGTATAAAGTGAAGTTACAATTTTTCAACTCCTGGTAATACGTCCCCCGTTAGTATGGAATTAGTCCTCTTCACAAATTCCTAAAGGCAAATGAGGAGAAAAAGATTAATTTATGAGCGCTTTAAATGATTTGTCAAACGTACTAGCCAAAGGATGTATATTCTTCAATCTATACACTCTAATAGACCCAAAAAAATTCCAAATTATTTTGATTAAGTAACCTTAAGCCAATATATTTATTCCAATAATTACACTTTTTTTTCTTTAATGAATTCAATTTAATTAAATTTTTAATTTACTTCAACAAATTTGTTCTTACTTGGGCAATAAAATGTATACACTATTTTATTCCTGAATCACTTTGTACCAAAATTTCTAGTGTATTGAACTTTGGTTAATCCTCTCTTAAAATGTTTGCATTCAGGAGCCATTATTTTAAAGGAGTTTCAACTATCAGATAATTGATCCAAGAATACAATCAGATCCCGTGGCGGCTCCTAGCATAGCGATTAAAACAAGTATTACACAAGTAGCGACATCTAGATGTTGGACGTCATGAAACATTACGCCAAAATATCCTATAAAGTTAAATCTCTATTTCTCTATAGATGAAACCCAATTTCACATTTTATTGACAAAATTATTTACCTTGGTTATACGTTTATGAAACAAGTTAAACATTATAGAGGTAATAAAATTATTAAATACTTATACGAAATTGTGATGACTTGTTGATGATTTCTAGCACATTTCTCTACTCATGTTAAGCTTTTTTAAACTTTTCCAGAGCAAATTTAACAAAACGGCGAAAGCGATCAAAACGTAAACGTTGAAGCGTTTTGTGGTTCTTTAAAATTAGTCATTGTTGGTTGACCCTCGTAAAATGCGAATTATTTTGTATAATCAAATAATGTTCGCATGTTGCAATCAATATGTCATTTTCATAAATATACGCTCATCAGTTATAATATTTTGTATCGATAACAATATTTAACATATCACTAATTATTATGCTTATTTTTAAATGCTATCTACAGTGTTCATTGTTAATACATTTGATTATATTCAATATATCATAAATTATATTTGACGATAAGCGTGAAATCATATTGACGTATCAGTAGGAAAGTTCCACAAATTGGATCGAATGATTTTCAGGCACCACAATATTTATTTTGGGATTAACATGCAACTTAAAAATCAAATTTTTTATCAAAACGTATGGATTGTTTCGCATTTTTCTTAGTGCGATGACCGCCTAAAAAGTGTGTCGCATCGAAAAGCCAATCAAATTAAAATAAAATCATAATATAAACAAACAAGTTATTTTAAAAATTACTTTTTTATATTTTGCCAAAATTTCTTCGCCAATATTGCTCGCTCTGACGCCATAAAAACATAATTTAACGTCTGTATTGATCTATAAATAAGTTGGTGAAAAGTTATGGTTACTGATACACGTGTTATTTTTCCTCATTATTTTCTATTCTGTTATACTTAGATAGTGCATCGTTGAACGTTGCAATAAAGGTCATTTTTATGATCCTTTTTTTGTGTGTAACTTTTTCATCTGTATAAAAATGACTATGTTTGTTCAGCGTTATAGTGAACTGTAACTTCATTGTCTGCGTTTAGCACTGTATATGAAATTGATAATAGCTATATCTTATAGTACAGTTGGTAATTTTTAACAGAATATGTAAGGACATAAAAATATATTGCAAGGAATTAGGTGACGTGCAGAATGTTACGTGAAGACCTGTTATTTTAATTTAATTTGATTTTACGAAGAGATATCTTTCGAATCAAATTTCCATGATAAAATCTGTATACAATGGTTCGAAAATTGCAGTAGTTCAATGCTGAACAATAGAGTAACTGCATTCTGTCTTTGGCGACTGTGCACCAAACAAGGTTTTGTCCAACTTCCAGTAGGCTATGTTTGTTCACAGCAATTTTAGTCCTCTTTTGGTGGTACTTAATAATAACTAATAGATACTTTTAGCCGAAATCCTCCTTAACTAGGTCAGGGAATGTTTTGAGTATTTGCGAAACGATTCTGAATCTAACATCAACCTGTCTTTTTTCTTGATAATACGGTTCTTTTCTTGAGAAGTAAGTTAATTAAATAAATTTCCGATTGCGCCAGTTATGAAACGTGTAAGATTTAAAAACAAAAAATATTATTTTATTTGACTATTGGCTTGAGGTGAACAAAAAAATGTCCAAAAAATATATACCTGTCAAGAAATGTAGCTACATAACGCCACAATTAAAGTAGTATTTATAGGAAAATAATAGTTTATGAACGTTAAAATATATACTCTACAATGAACAAACTTAGTGTGAACTGTTAGTGAAAATCACCAATATTAACTATAAACTGTGAAATTGAACAGTATATGAAAGGCTTTCCGAAAAACTACTGCAGTGATGAGGTGTACAAATTGAAGGATCGTTGGTATCAATTGTATCAAAGTTTAGGGAAATTAAACTGCAAATTAAAATTATTTTTATATTTTAGTAAGGTTTTAGTAAGGTAACAGAGGTGTGATGTTTTTTTGCACTGAAGATTTAATCAATCGATGCTTTTATCAGTTGTACCGTTTTTTCGGAAAAAAACTACATTTTAAAGAAAATTGTATTGTAAAAAAGTATTGATTGATTCTATTTGATTGTATACATCTTGGCTATCTTTCAGACAGTGCAAGCATGACATTTCAATAAAACTGCTTGGGCTTTGAGCAAAACCATTCATCTAGCCATTTTCTAACTTCTTAGAAATTGGCGAAGTGTTGCTCTGCAAGCTGCATTAATGCGAAAAGTTGATAGTCTTACGGTGCAAGATCTGGAGAGTATAGCAGGTGAGCTATACTCGTGAACATTATCGTGCTGTAAAATCACGTTATAGTGTCTTCGGGCCCATTCTCGACGTTTTTCGATCAATACATAGTTCAAATTGATCATTTGTTGTCGGTATAGATCACTATTAACTGATTTACCAGGTTTCAACAGTTCGTAATACGCCACGCCACTCTGGTCCTACGCAGAGCATTGTCTTGTGACCACAACGATTTAGCATTCGAGTCGATCAGCCGGTTCGCCAGACGATAACCATGCTTTTTTCCACTTAGAGTTTTAAAAATTAATCAACTTTTCATTACCTGCCACTATTCGATGCAGAAATGATTTCCGATCGTACCTTTGAAGCAAAATTTCACATACGATTTTTCAATTTACCTGTCTTTCAATTGATATGGCAATCATCTTCCCATCTTTTGGATTTTCCCCGTTGCTCGTAATCGGTCGCTAATGGTTTCTTGTGCTACATTTAACGCTTCTGCCAATTGTTTTTGGGTTGGGTCTTCGTCCAATAACTCTTGTAGGTTCGCATCTTCAAACTTTTTCGGTCTACTAGAACATTCTTGGCCTAGCACATCGAAATCACCACTCTCGAATTTTCGACACCACGCCTCACATGTTTTTAAGGTTAGAGCATGGTCAGCATACGAAGGCTTTCAGTGAAATTCAGATTAAATAAGAGAAATAATGCGTGTCACAAATGCACGTTTCAACACGAAACTTTACATTTTCAAAGACTTACAAATCTATGACGGTGTTACTTTCTCAAAATATCACATGTATAGCTTTGACTGATTTTAATGTCAGTAGAATAAAACAATATATGTGTCGAATCATAATATTGCATTCTTAAGACTAGCGATATCTGTTAGAAAAACCGGTAATGACTTTTCGGTTCCAACATAACGAAGAGCATAGCTCAAATTCAGTCGAATATGTGCTATATGGATTTTTTACTCGTGCCTAATGAACAATCACAATTATAAACAATGATAAACTTAAAAAAATAAACAAAAATTACCAGTGCGCCAACCAACCAAGCCGGCGGAAATAATATTTCACAAGTCGCTAAGCATATTTTAGTATTTACACTCGTCAGGTGAATCTATTTTTCTCTCCGAATATGTACTCTTACATTTTTATAGAATTAGTTTTTCACTTGTTATTTGCTAACAATGCTATATCAAGTTTTTTAATTTAAATATTGTCTCCTAATCTAATATTCAAATTTTAAAATAACTTTTAAAATAATATTGTTGAACATCACTTTTAACAAATTAGCGATATTTTTCTATGACACTTTTGATTAAGGCAATAAGATTTAATAGCATTTTAATGCAATAAAAATCCTTTATTTTGCCTCAAACTAGCAGTAATTCAAATAGTACCGAAATTGTAAAGTATGATTACAAGCTCAATTTTTTTATTAAACATTATTTTGTTCATGATAATTCACCGTAACGTTATAATAGACACTATAACTTAATCATATATTATATTTTTACGTAGAAGTTTTTATTATATTTGAAATATAATTAAAAAATGTGACTTTATCGTGTTACTATAAATTTAACCATTCTGACAACAATTCTATATTTCATTATAATGTACATAGTGGTAGTATGTTATATAAAAGATTATGTATAATTTCAAATTACCAAACTATTCCGTAATATTCTAATGTATCTCTTGAAAATGTATTAATTCCGTAGGAAATAAAGGTTTTTAGCGAAAAAGCGCTTTTTTTCTACTTAAAAAAATTCTCAAAATTGTTGCTAAAGTGTTCGTCTGTAACCATATGTTACAGACGAGCACTTTATATATAGATACATTATAGTATCATATAATATGATACAGTTAGTAAACAGTGATATTAGAAAGCATCGAAATCATTTATTTTCCGTATTAATTATAAATTCTAAACTGTATAAGTGGTATGCGGTCTTGTACAAAAGCTATACAAAAACAAATTATTGAAAATTAAAATTTGAGTTAAATTGGATTGAATTATTGAAATTCTCACAAAATAAACTTTTCAGTAGCTACAAATTCGCATTTTTGGAGGCGTTCAAAGAATTAACCAAATTTTTGGCTCGTCGAATATAGATAGTGCAGGCAATTAACAGTTGAATAATAATTAGGAAGAAATACAAATATTAACATATGTTTTATTATAAAATTTTATTGCATATAATGAAATAACAAAAACTAATTATATTATGTTTACATAAAGATACTATACTTTACATTAATTTCTATAAATATACTTACACTATTTACATAAAATCTAGCCGTCATATTTACATAAAAACACCATATTTAAATATATTTACATTATTTATATACTATTTACATTTTCCAGTCATCACGTTAAAATTGATAAAAAAGTATGTTGTTGTTCGTTGAAATTACCACCCTAATTTCTTATGTTATTTCGTGCATCGAAGGCTAAGAAATTGTGTAAAAAAAAACTAAAATTGTGTAAAAAAAGTGTAAAAAAATATTTTTTTGGGTAGAAGAAGTTATTATAGCTAAATGGTATACTCTACTGTCAATGCCTAACCGCTAAAAAACACCATCGCCATTATACATGAGTGATATTCAAAATGTATATTTTCCTTATTTGTACCATTCCTCCGATATCAATTTAATAAAATAACCAAAGACAAATATGCAGTGACAGAGTACATGCGATTATATACAAACGGTAACAGTGATCAGAACCAATTGTTAAAAAAATCGTTCTAAAAACATGAACACTGTATATGTTATAAAACATTATATATGTTGAACAAGTTGAAGGATGCAGTACCTATAGCCATTTAACCATTTTCATATAACATAGATCTTTCAGGACTCTTAAAGATGCAACCAAACGTTCTCATATTGCCACCTGACTTAATCGCATTCTAACGAGAATTTGTATTTAATTCAATTCCAATATCCATACATCCACACTTGGACGCCAAATTCAATTTTCTTAAGCCTTGATTCACTCATATCAGAAATACAGCCGTTACGAATTTATAAGTATATTTTGGTATATGTTTATATTTACCGAGGAGACTTCCTCAATGCCCTCATTGTGACGTTCCACACTTAGTATATAATATACTCATAAAATGTCACTTTTTGACCACATTGCGATTCGAATTTAATTTTCCTTAATGTTTGTCAGATTTACTGAATCAGAAAACCACTTAAGCTCTGTAGATTCCTTGAAGTCCTTAACCTATAGCATGATATCTTATCACAAATTTCTTGTGATGTGCTGCATCTGTACCCACACATCGTTAATTTTACTGTTTAAGTTTAAGTTTCAGTAAATTTCAATTCTAATTCAAAAGATCTAAGGATCATTATGACCATAAACATATTTTATATCCATAAACATATAAAATATATAAGCATAAGACGAGCTAAATGTTGGTATATTGTTAAAGAACGTGTTATTAAAACACATTAGGGTCTACTCAAAAGTAGTAAAGTTGTTAAAAGGTTATGGCAAATAGAATGCACTTCGGTGATGCCGCATACTTTTTTGAAACTGCTTTTATTTTTTTGGTCTTACATTGGATACGCTTAGTACAATCTCAATTTACAAAATGATTTACTGCTATTATTCTTAATATATTATTTAAAATGTTTTACTTGCATTAGTACATAAGCAAGACGACTACTGGATAAATATATCAGTATGTATTTCCCAAGTTTTTAAATGATTTATAATTTTGACTAATTTTAGCTCTAATAAGATGATTCAACATGGTATAGCCGCTAAAATATCGATCTTTTACACATTAAGTTCGATAACCCTGTTATCAATTGTTTTGTAGACATTAATTGGCTAACTCGCAGCTGCTAGTGATGCAGCGCAATATGTGAGAATATATTTGGTGGGAATATGTGATAGACTCTAACGGTCCACAAGCCTTTAATATACTTAAAAAAAATATTCAAAGAGTTATTAGTGAAATTGAGCTGCAAACAATTCAATATAAACAAACAATAAAGTAATGGGTGGAATGATAAATATAATTTAAAGGTTACATCTATCTATCACTAGAATATCATAATAATCTAAACTAAAACTGACACAGATTAACTCCGTATTATATAAACTCGATAACTTGAATTAATTTCCATTGTTTAATCAACTATTTCTATATTATATAAAATAATCATATACAAAAAATGGTAAGGAATATATCGATACACTACTGATTTCATAGTTAACATATTTTCTTAATAAAACTGGACGTGTAATGCGGTAAGAGACGGTCCATCCTATATAAAAGTAAGTCACTATTTAACATGTTGGGGTAGATCACTACATTTTATTAAACATGCTACGAAGAAGCACCATTATAATTGTAGTAACTAAGAAATTAGTTTTTATAAACACGTCTGGAATTTTGATTTATTGTTTGAATATTCATGGAATGATATTATGATATAAACTTAGTAACTTGACCTTGGATTTAATTATTCTGATTTAATATGGCACTTCAATGATTATTTTTATACATCGCTGATTTCATATTTAACGCTCCTTATAAATAAAGTTAACGACCTTGGCAGTTGAGCAAGGCAGTGAAATGAATCTCTTGCTGATGTTAAGATATTTTTATCTTATGTTTTTAAGTGCTTCTATTGTAACAGTCTTCTATTGTTCTACAGTCACAGTTATCTCAGTTATACCTCTGCACACCACTGTTTGGGAAAGATATGATGTCCTCTATGATGATCCAAATCCAAGTTGGTCCAAATATCAACTCTGATATTTAGTTCAGTTTGGCTTTAACATATAACAAAATTCTAATGTAAATAAAATAATTAAACAAAAATACTATTATCAAATATAAGGTTAACATTATAAATATAACCTTATAAGTGTAATATTATAGTAAATTTAATGCATATATTATCGAAGGACTTAAAACTACAATTAAGTACACAGTTATAATAGTTTGTATGTTAGGATTATTTGATTATATTTACTTTTCTATAGAGCTCTTTTCCATACCACTTATGAGTTAGAGTTTTAACTTTTAGTAAGTTTTAATAGAGTAATAGGTGGTATACATGTTTATACAGAAATATTAAGGCAGACAATTTTTTATTTTCCTTTGAATTTGATTCTTTGAAATGCCTCCGATTAGACGTACCAACTTAGGTCGCAGAACTCACGTTGCTGCAAGTCTAAGATATATACAAGCAAGTCAAGTTAATGAGTAACACTAAGCGTGAAATGAAGTTACCCGGAATCGGAATGAAAAAGGTACAAATGTTGTTTCATCCACATCCAGCTGCATTCAGTTATAACGCGGAAATCAATTGCATTTCACAAAAAATCGTCTCTATTGGATTAAAAATGAAGCCCCTGGATTGTATTTCGGCAAGTGAGTGGTCAAGTGAGATTGGTGCCTTCATCCATCAGAGTCCCTATATTCATTGATTTCCGGAGATTGCTTTTGTAATTTATCTATGTTATAGTATTGTTATTAGAATTGCAACATTAAAACGTCTACGTTTGTCTGTGTCTCTTTAACTTTTTGTGTGTCATTGTGCATTCATCAATTTACGACCAACTTGCTTTGCTGCAACATTTTAACTATCGCAGAATCATTTGAAAGGTTGCAAACTGGAGAGTCATTAATTTGAATGAGCTTATCGTAGGCATATTTTTGCTGTTGATTTAAATGCATTGGGCGTTGTCATTCCTAATTGTATTAATTATTTATTAGTATTAGTAAGAACCAAGCACATGTCCTCAATTAAAATTAATCCCTCATTGTGAATTTCTTCATTTAAATATAGAAAACCATTAAGGGTATTTATTTCCGCGCCAGAAAACAAATATATATATATATATATATATATATATATATATATATATATATATATATATATATATATATATATATATATATATATATATATACACAGTACATAGTTAAATTACATAGTTAAATAGTTAATATAACTGTTTGGGTTCGGCTGATCAACCGGTTCAAAATGATCAGTTGGTGTTAGTTAAAATAATATTGTAAATAGATAAATAGGTTTAGGTAGGTATTAAGCTAAATTGTTTGTATATAGTAACATATATAACATTTAGTTATTACAACGATTATTATGTACATATTTTGTTTTAAAACGTTTTCGTTTTGTGTTAAAAATCTAAGTTTGATTATTTTTTACTTTTTAATGAGTTCCTTATTTATTTTGTGAAGTCGGTCGGTCGGTTTTTTGTTAAAAATATTTTTATTTATACTAATTTGTTTTAAATATTCATAGTTCAAGTAGTACAACTCGTTGAGAAGGGTAAGCTAGTACATATATAAATATGCGTATAACATACAATAATATCAATATCAAATTGCTAATCCTTAACACTTTTTTAGAAAATCCGTTCCTTAGGTTCGACGTTAATAAAAATGTAAATATTTCTATTAGCATTGAATTCTTTACAAAACTTGTTTGTTAATAAATGGATGTTTTCACTATTTATAGCTTATTGCGTTATGTTTAGATTCCCAATTAGTAAGAGGTATATAATTTGGTATTATTTGAACAAAACTGAATGAAACGAAAAAAATAATGTTACTCAGTTAACGATTTCAGCCAGCCATTTAATTTTATCTATCTATGAAAATCTGTTATCTCGATAATCAAAGATACGACGGCTATAGCGCACAATTTTGTAAATAAATTCTATATAAGCACGGTCTATTTTCAACGGACAGTCTACGACACTGTCTATTCGGGATCAAACCAGTTCCGTTTATTTTCAGATCAAAAAAGTAACTTTGCGCTTTGAATTAGCAAAAGCATTAAATTTTTTAACCTAAATTTTCCAAAGCTGAATTGACATTTATATACAGTCTATCGAATTGTAAGTTTTGTTTAACATATTTTAATATTTTTAGATAGATATATAGTAGAATTTATCAAATAGATTAACCAAAGTTTGTAATAATGTATTTTACAAATCGCTTGTTTATTAATTATCTGTGAGGCCGTCCAAAAAGCGATTTTGAATCGTTTAGACATTTTAATTTTATTATAGGACTGCCTCAACAGGAATTTGCAGAAATCTTTATCTTATTTTATTCAATATCGTCTATTTATAGTGTGCTTCCATAGTAATAAATCGTTTTATTGTAATTATGAATTGGAGAAAAAGTGTTTTGTTTTTTTTCTCTTTTTTTTTTAATTATTGAAATAGATAAAAATTGATAATATATGATATTGTACCGTTTTAATTGATCATCATTCGCCGCTTTTCTGGTAAAACGATAATTCCATCAGTGTAGAAGTTTTGATATTTCTGGGACAAAAACTCATCCATTGCATTAATACACAAGCAAGGTGAGTATGGTATTAATGCACCAGTATGTATTTCCCAATTTAAAATAAAACTAAAGTACTAAGCTAAAATTAAGAATGCACTTACAAGTTCGTGTGGTTTGGTTTGTCTGATTTCTTGCGTCTAGTCCAGTAGCTGTATCGCTTCCAGGTTGCTGTGATTTAGCAACCTTATTTCATGTTTTAAGGCGAAATCTTGGATCACTTCGTATATCCATTTGATTTCGAGGTCATCATACAGTTCTTCATTGGTTACGTAGCGATAAGTATAGGTAATTAATTGTAGAACTTTGTTTAGGGTACATTGGAATACTAGTTGGTTTGATGTTTTAGTGTAACCCCATATTTACACACCATAGGCCCAAATTCGCTTTATGATTGACGGATAAAGTTGAGAGTATCTTCCGGCTAACCAACAGTTGCTTGACTTTGAGTCTAATCTGCTCTGCTTTTTGTATTGCATAACATTGTCAGATTTGGAGCTATTAAGCTGTATTTTCCAGGCTCTAGTCCATTTGTAGATCTTGTTGATCGCTACTTGTACTTTTTCTACAGTCTTAGACAAAGATACATCTTTTGCCATGATAACTGTTATATTTTAATGAATCAAAAATATTTTAAATTCAAGTATCCAAGTGGCAGAGTTCTTGAATTATTTAAATAACCCTTTCTTTTGGTTTAGTCGCTCTCAACACTGTTGTGCTTTTAGAGAATTTTAACACACTTTCATATTTTTTACGGGCATTAAACTTTTTTAAACGACCTTTAAGCCCCAGCGAGATTCGATCTTAGTACGTTATTGTCGACGAGCTAAACTCTTAGCAGCAGCAGCCCGCTGGGTTTCCTCTTTTGTTGAGATGTTTTTGTTTAAATGGGTAGTCGCACGTTATGGTAGCATAAGGCTTTTATTTTGTATTTGATTGTTTTGAAGGTGTTACTAGGTGATTCACTAGTAACACCTTCAAAGTCAACCAAAAACGAGGTTTGAGCCGTGTGAGAAGGTGGATTATCTTATTGAAAAACGAGATGGAGTTTCATTTAATGTAATGTAGCAACTCACAAAATATTTTGTTTTAGTAAAACGGTACCCATTGTGCAGAGATTGTTCAGAGAGTTTAAATTAAATATAATCATTAAATTTTGGATGTTTTTATGAAAAGTTAAACATTAAAATGTTGTTGAACTTTCACGAATGTACTGAACAACGTAGTACATTATTACATATATCGAATACATATTCACCATCATATATCGTAGTACAACGACACACTCAACTATAAAAAAGATTCTTGATTAAATACTTGACTTGATTTTACTTATAAATAGCAGTTATTATGTCAGTAATTCCAAATACACTTAAAAGCATATTTTTAGAAAAATCTTATCATTTTATTGAACTCAAAATTAAGTTGGTGGAAAACGGCACCCACTGTACACAGCTTGCTTTGACTTTAAAATCTTACTAAATTAAATGTAAAAAAAATAATGTGCAAATGTTTTTATGAAACATTAAATATTAATTAATGTTCTTATTTTATTCAATATCGTTTATTTATAATGTGCATCAATAGTTACAAACCATTTTATTGAAATTATGAATTGAAGAAAAAGTAATTTTGTTTTTTTTTTGTGTTCGGCTTAAAACTTATTTATATAAATTTCAAACATATATCAATGATTGAGCCTTTTCATCGATTTAATATTTCGGGACAAAAAAGTAAAAAGTTTTAAATTCAAATTTCCAAGTGCCAGAGTTCATGAATTATTTGAATTATCCGTTTCAAGACGGTTTTCTTTAGTTTAAATGTTTTTGTGTATACGAGTGGCTACATGTTACGGTAATATAGGGGTTTTATTGCTTATCTGATTATTTTCAAGATGGTACTAGGTGATACGTTAAGTCCGAGAACGTTACGACCGAAATGAAACGGAAAATTCCGGAAACTCAAGTTAGAGGAACTTATTTTATCTGACGAACCAGTTGGGTGTTGAAACAATTCCTACTTTAATTCACTGATTTTAGAGATAGTTCTGAGCCGTGTGAGAAGGTAGATTATCTCGATGGAAAACGAGATGGAGTCATTTAATGTAATGAAGCAACTCACAAAATATTTTGTGTTAGTAAAACGGGCACCCATAGTGCAGAGATTGCTTTGATTTTAAAATCATTGAATTTTGGATGTTTTTATGAAAATTTAAATATTAAAATGTCGTCGAACCTTTACAAATTTACTGAACAACCTACTACATTATTACATATATCGAATACATATTCACCATCATATATCAAAGTACATTGATGCGATTAACTAGATTCGATAAGATTCTTGATTAAATACTTGACTTGATTTTACTTACAAATAGCTCTTATTATGTCAGTAATTCCAAGTACATTTAAAAGCATATTTTTAGAAAAATCTTATCATTTTATTCCACTTAAAATTATATTGCTGTTAACTATCAAAGACTCCACAATTAATGTTGCTGAATAAATTATGAATAAAAAATAATGTTAACAAAATAGTTGAGCCGACTTATAATAATATAAGGAATTCACTAAAAGGTGAAAAATAATCACACTTATATTTTTAACGCAAAAAAACGTTTTAAAATAAAATATGCAAATAATAATCATTCTGCCGGCTTGGTGGCGCAGTGGTAAAGGCGATGGGACGGTCCGCCTACTGTTGCGATAGCCGCGGGTTCGAATTATGCTGGGGCATGGTCGTAAATTTATGTTTGTGATGTTAAAAATTTGTGAATGTTCTAGGCAAGAGTGTAAAATCCGACAAGGAACATGATCCCAGTCACGCCAGTAACCACGCTGGGTAAAACCGTACGTCTTCTGGGATGATTTCTGAAGTTGGTCAATCGCCAGTCGGTAGGCTTAATGCTGAGGACCGTGGTTCGGAGCCCACGTTAAACTTTATCCAGTCCAGATAAACCCATAGTTGATAAAAGGAGACTTTAAAATATATATAAAAAATCGTTCTAATAACTAAATAAAAATAAACAAAAACCGTATTTAACCTATCTACTACACGTATTTTATATTCTACTATATATACACAATTTAGCTTAATACCTACTTAAATCTATTTATATATATACAATATTATTTTAACTACTGCCAACTGATCACTTTGAAGTCGGTACAAGCAACAAATTAGAATTGTTTTGTTTGTAATTTAATTTTGTGTATATGTCACAAAATTATATTATTATTTTTATCTTGTTTGGACTCGGTACCGACTTCAAAGTGATCAGTTGATAGAGGTAAAAATAATATTCTAAATAGATAAATAGGTTTATTAACGATTATTATGTATATATATATTTTTTAAACGTTTTTTTTTGTGTTGAAAAACTAAGTTTGATTATGTTTTACCTTTTAATGAGTTCCTTATTTATTTTTTGAAGTCGGTTCAGTTGTTTTGTTAAAAATATTTTATTTATCTCTCTTTAGTGTTAGATATTTACTTAGTAAATTACGTAGTTATTTTATTAAGTATTACAATTGGTAGGCCAAGTAAAGCTGCAGTCCGCATGAGGAAAATAAGAAAAAAGAAATAATTATTGAAAATAAGGAACGCTTCAGGCCCCGGGGTCCGCTACCTAGACTAAGAGATTTCAGAAATATTCTAACCAAACTAGAACAACACAAAGTTTTTGCGCCCGCCGAGTATCGAACCGCCGACCTCCGCGTGTGGGCTGAGTGCTCTAACCGTTACACCGTAGAAGTAGTAAAAATATTTCTACGACCTGTCATATGATATGGTTAGTGATTAAATGCAAACTATGGTTTTTGGATTGAACGACTTCCGATTTTACATCAGCTCAGCAATAACATTATACACATATATATCTGATTATTTTGGATAAAAAATATGTGGAAACAATGGGATCACCTCGGAAGTACACTTTTTCGAATAAATAAAGAATTTTGAATATCGATCCATAATTGATGGAGAAATCGGCGAACATACATTAAAAAATATATATGCAGTCGAACATACAACCTCCTCCTTTTTTCTAAATTTGTGTACTTGTTAAATGGTTATAATTATTTTAATATTATCATTAATAGATAATTATTTTTGTTGAAAATGAAAATGTTGCAGAATTTCTTTTATATATATGTATAACATGTAGTTTTTTTTTGTTTCAGAGGATTCCTCGGACGATGCTCTTGGATGCATTAGTTTAGGATAGCCAGGTTTCCTAAATTCTGGTATAGTTTCTCACCAGGAACGTTCCAAATTTCCGGTAATTGATGAGAGGTCACAGGAATAAACGTATACTGTCCACTATTCCAAACATTCAAATAGGACGCGATCCAAAGTTAAGTCTCCAAGGCTGGTCTAAGCGCTGGATGAATATTTCGAAGCTCTTCAGTTTATATATTATTCCAGTCAATTGAATTGGTTAAATCTCGGCTGCCTTTTAGATCCGTTTTTGTAGCTGTGTTTTTTTATTAGTAGATTTTCTTATCTATTGTGTTTGTTATCATGGAATCGAACAACAATTTGGCTCCCATCGTTTCTTTAGCGACCGTTGCGCCCTCTTTAGATTCGTCACCCTCCAAATCTCCAATGAATTGTGTCGTACCTATAGAATTTGATAAAAATGAAGTAAGATTCGAGACAAGCTCGCTGTCGTCGGCGTCGTCTTCATCCAGTTCCGAGGACGAGAACAAACCCGCTATACCCGACGGTGGTTGGGGATGGGTGGTCGTTTTCGCTTCGATGATCCTTTCGATGATAGCCGATGGAATCAGTTTCTCATTTGGTTTGCTGTATGTTGAGTTTTTGAAAGAATTCCGAGCATCGAACAGTGCCACATCGTGGATAGGAAGTTTGTTCATGGCAGTGCCACTTTTAACGGGTCCAATAATGAGTGCCTTAGTCGACAAATACGGTTGTAGGTCGATGACTATTGTGGGTGGTGCCATTTCAGCAGTAGGTTTCATAATTAGTTCCAAATGTTACTCTATTGGCCTTATGTATCTTACGTTTGGAACCTTAGCCGGCCTAGGGCTGGGATTGTGCTATGTGACCGCTGTAGTTTCAATAGCCTTCTGGTTTGACAAGAAAAGAACCCTGGCAGTCGGTTTAGGAGCTGCAGGGACAGGAGTGGGGACGTTTGTGTTTTCCCCGCTAACTACTTTTTTGATCAACGAATATGGCTGGAGAGGTACCACTTTGATTTTAGCAGGTTGCTTTTTGAACATGTGTGTATGTGGAGCTTTGATGAGAGATCCCGACTGGATAATTGAACAAAACAGGTAAGATCGTGACGGAAATGCTTCCTGCTTCAATAGTTCCTAATTATATCACGCACACTATTGTAATTTGTACTCATTTTTAAATGAACCGAGTCATGCAAACATTTTTCTGATTATAAAGGACAAAATGTAATTGCTCAAATGACATCCTGTTAGTTACATCTTTTTTATAAGTTTATATATGGTGTACATATAATTTTTTTGTTTGAAACTTTATTCACAGAAATTGATAAAATTTATTTTATTAAAATTGAAGTTTCTTTTCTTTTCCCCTTTTTTTTTGTGAAGATTTAGTTCAGTTTCATTCCGTATCTTCATTCCGATCACAATATTTTTTGGCTTCGATGCTAAATTGAAATGAAATGTTACTGCCAAAACTTATTCATCCAAAAACTCTAATATCTTATAATATTACGTTTTCAATCAGATAATTTTAAATTACTCATTTGGTGGTGTCATCTCTTGTTGGATTGAAGAAACTCAATTGTACACCTAGTAGTATAAATAAGTAACTAGAAACACTGAAAATTATTGATAATCAAAGTTATTTAAATATTTATAAATCCATAATAATACTTATAACACAAATTTACAAAAATATACAACCTTTATAGCATATGCTCTATTAATATGACGTATTAATTGAAATAGATTAAAACATCACATGTTGCTGCATACATATGAATCATCAAAATGTAAATTGGAATAATTAAGTATTATTGTCTGGGAGAGCAATTTAAATAATTCTTGTATGTTATATTCGTAGCAAACCAACGAAAAAATCGAAATCAGAAAAATCAAGCAAAACGAGCATGGAATCCGTATCAACGACAAGTCCCAGTATCGATTTGAACGAGTTGAAACATTTACTAACCAGCGGAAAAGATGCCGAATTTTTATTACAAAAATTGGAAACTACCCTAGATAACAACGAAGATAAAGCAAAGTTGAAGAAATATTTTAATTCAGCACTGAATTTACCGACTTACGTAAAACAAAACGAAAAGGTGACTATCTTAAAATTTATTTTATAATATAGGTATAGTATTACATGGAGCTAGAAGATATATTTAAAAAATTCTTGGTCCGGCAAAAAGTTTGTAGGTTTTCCCGATAGATCCAGTCACTTACAAATAACCTAAAAAAAATAGGGATTGCAACAACACCAAACGCTCGTTCGCAAGAAAATACTTGGATAACTTCGAAATAGGGATGTCGGTCGCGGAAAAAATATTGATATATCGGCGAACAAAAAATTTCAGCATTTATTTCTAACAATGTCGATGTTTCTTCATTCCAACCTTTCCACTTTTCCACGCAAGATTCAGTTGATGACCTAGGGGACAATATCCCAAAACAAAATTTCGATCCTCTCCTCCAAAAATCCTAGGTTTTTAATATCGATATTTTACTTTGGAACTAACAGTTTGATACCTTCGTTTACAATTATCGATATTTTTTGAAAAAAATATCGGCGAAAAATATTGATATATCCGTGAACAAAACAATTTCAGCATTTATTTCTAACAATGTCGATATTTCTTCATTCCAACCATTCCACTTTTCAACGCAAGATTCAGTTGATGACCTAGGAGACAATATCCCAAAACAAAAGTTCGATCTTCTCCTCCAAAAATCCTAGGTTTTTAATATCGATATTTTACTTTGGAACTAACAGTTTGATACCTTCATTTACAATTATCGATACTTTTTGAAAAAAATATCGGCGAAAAATATTGATATATCGGCGAACAAAAAAATTTCAGCATTTATTTCTAACAATGTCGATATTTCTTCATTCCAACCATTCCACTTTTCAACGCAAGATTCACTTGATGACCTAGGGGACGATATCCCAAAACCAAAGTTCGATCCTCTCCTCCATAAATCCTAGGTTTTTAATATCGATATTTTACTTTGGAACTAACAGTTTGATACCTTCATTTACAATTATCGATACTTTGTGAAAAAAATATAGGCGAAAAATATTGATATATCAGTATTTATAAATATTTAAATTGTTGCAGTAGCTAGAAAGTTGTTTGGACATTAAAATCGAGGAAAAGCAAATATTGTGCCATATTATTAGAACCAAGGTACTTTTGTTATCAAAATCATCATCATTCGATATCCGGTGTCCGGGAAGAGTGTCTATTACTCAACCAAAACGCTGCTATTGGTGCCGGAGGATTTTAATTTCTTCATCACATCTTACCGCAGTTCTTCAAATCACTTTTATGTTCTTAATCTATGTCTTTTTCGAAGCTGCTTCCCGTGTCTTTCATCCAAAACGTCCATTTCAGAGGCTTTGGAGGATATCCAAATCATTGCACCAAATCTGCTCAATTATAACTATAAACTAATTGTCGTACTTTAAACGAATGACTCTGAGAGAAAAATGTATAAGCGGATGAATAAGAGAAATTTTAGTATTTATTGCAATATAGCGTCTTCGTCGCGTTACGCTCGCTATCTTAAAGACGCAAAAGCTCCTACAACTTGGCGGATTCGGTTTATTCTTGTAGCAGTGTTTACTATTACTTTACTAAATTGGTCGGCTCTAGCAGTCTTACTACACTTTAATGATTGTTGTCCATTATTGACTCGCCATCAGGAAATGGCGTTTCTGGAAAGTCAATTACTGGCGGAGTTGCTAGACACTCTAGTTTGCCATAATTGAAGAACAGCATGAAGAATTCCCCGCCTCGTTCGAGATGTCTTCTTTACATGGGTGCCATCACTGCCATCTAGTATTTGAATATTGGTAAATTTACTCCTACTGTTCAATTTGCTAAGTGTTTTAGTACAAAATCCGATATTCACATTTTGATGGAGTAACTTCTAAATCGGCGGTTATGGCCATGCTATGTATAGCATAACCTTCTCTTTCAAGTTTTAGTTTATGCCGAACACGTCTACTTAAATTTCTCGAGATTGATGAGTTCTTATCATTGATCATTTCATCGTTGTAAATATTTGTTGTTTATTTAGGGTTGTGTTGTATATCGAACTGACGAACGAATTATTACTGTATTAAAAAGTACTAAACAGAAATGTTGTAAACAGTATGAAGGTGAAATGATGAAAAAATGGTGAAACATTGTCGATAATAATGTAGCAATTTGGTTTAAGTAAATTAATTTTCACATTTAATAAAAAAACGGGTTCATTTTTACTAAAGAAACAATTTTTTCCCAAATTCCGTTTTTTGTTTTAATTATACTTTCTGTAATAAATAGGGTAGGTATAATTAAGCTTCTATTATAAATTATTCGTTTTAGGTTCCACTAGAAGTATTAGAGCTTTTAAGCGCTAATAAAAAGCTATATAATATAATTTTACAAAATTACCCCAGCTTACTTTTAAGTAGAAGTAATTCAGCAGATAACGCTTTAAATAGAATTAAAGATGCTTCTGTAGAACGAGTACCTGTAACTATTAACATGAAAGTAAAACGTGAAGATAAACCAAAATTATCTCAGATACATCAAGTTAGTATAAAAGTAAATTACAATTTTTTTATATTTCATTATATTTTTTTGAAAAGGCCTCTTTACCCGAGAATCACGAACCCCCTCCAGATGAACCCTTAATAGCTACTAGACCTTCCAAACTACCACCAAATGCATCATTTCCTCGTTTAAAACAAAACTGGCACTATACACCTAAACATGAAAACTACTTCAAGAATTTAAAATGGCATCGACAATCTCTAGTGCATAGGGGGGCTATTTTCAACACAAACAAATACCGAATAAAGGCATCAAGCTGTCCTAACATATACAGAGTGTCAATGATGTCACTTCCAAAAGAACGAGAAGAGGTAAGTGTTTAGAACTAAGGATTAGGGCAAATCTTTAACTGCTGTTGACAAAAACATAATTTATATGTTTATTATTTTCATATCGTAAATAGAGTAACAATATTAATTATGCCCTTATTAAAAACATGCCGTATTTAAACATTTAAAAGTTCAAGTATATTAATAATTAAAGCAAAAATAAGAAAGTATAGGCATACATCAAATATCTTAATATATGCAACCCAAAAAAACATAACATTTTGAAATCTAGTATCTGTTATTGGATTTTTGTGGTAATTTTAAAACTAGGATAAAATAAAATTGAAATTCAATGAACGTGGATTTCCTTAAACAATATTATTATATATTAATATTACATATCTTTTTAGTTTTTCCATATTATGTAACTCTAATTTACGGTATTTTTTAAAGTAAATATAAATATAAAAGCAATAAAAGGCAGTTTGAAAGATTAGCTATGTAAAAAGAAGATAATTTAAATTCAGGCGGGTAAAACATTTAATCACCTCTTTTAGAAATGGTACACCGAAATAGTTGATTTGGTGAAGGGCATGTTCGACTATTCTTTATTCTTAGAGCTACATTTTTTCTTGCTGTCTTTGTCAACTATAATCCTTTTTGTTTGGTTTATAGTGCCGTATTTTTACGTTGCTGAACTTATGCTTAAGCATCAGTACACCGGAGAAGATGCATCATTTACTATTTCGAATATTGGTATTGCAAATACCATTGGAATGGTATGTATTTACTTTTAAGTCAAAACTACTGTTTCAAAATGGAAATGGCAGGTCTGGAGTAATGAACAAAACTAACATTTATTTCTTTTAGGTATTTCTTGGTTGGGCTGGTGACAGACCATGGATGAACATAACAAAAACCTATGCCATTTGTCTTGTATTATGTGGTATATCGATCGCAGGAATTATGCTTTTCATCGAAAACTTTTACGTGATGCAAATGTGGGCTTCATTATTTGGGTTATTTTTGTCCAGTACATTTTCATTCACACCAGGAATAATTGTGGAATTAGTGCCTTTGGAACGATTTACTATTGCTTATGGATTACAATTATTGTGTATGGGAATTGGAATACTTTTAGGACCTCCTTATGCAGGTATATTTTGATAACCTATAAGCGTTTCTATTTATTATATTTTTATTTTGATCAAACATCAGTAACACATATCAATGACGTAAAATTAATAAATACGTATATACGTAAATTATACATTAATGCTTTGATTAAGCTCTCATTGTTTTACAAATGGATAGAAAGTTTTCTTTTTTAGCTTACAACATATTTCATCTTTGATTATTTTATCTTTTTTCATTTTGAATAAAATATGTAAATTTGTAAAATATTGGGTTTACGGCAGATTCACTCTCTGATGTCAAATCACGACGGCGATAACCGATTTCTCTCGGTTCAAATTAGACATCACGAACGTGGATGATATGTGATTTCTGCAGAACAGCCTTTGTTATGTCTCACAGAGTTTGCATGAATTCACTATTAAGATCACGCGATTTGATCCCGCTATACCAATCATTTATTATCTATTACCAATAAACCATAATTGTCTGAGAACCGATGAATCCATTTTATATATATTTGGTAATATCAATATTACTCAAATTCGGCCAGCTCATAATTAGCATAAGTATAGTCAGCATAATTAGCTGTATTTGTAAATTTAAGAACTAATTAATAAGCTTAAGTCGACTGTAACGATCCGCAGTGTTGGCAAAGCAGAATACTCACGGTTTGTGGCTTTTAACTTGTTGATATTAGTGTCATAAATCTCGTTTACTTAATTTTTACTCATCAGATATTGCCTCTTTTGATTACTTGTTTTAATGCTTTCTATATATTATATTTTGTAGTAATAGATGTTTTATAATAATCAATATAAACACGACAGTAATACCATAAAGATTAATTAGTTAAATTTTATTTTCAGGCTTATTATATGATATGACCAACAGCTGGGAACAATCATTTTACCAAGCAGCGATTTGGACCATCCTCTCTGGTATTTTTATAGGACTAATTCCATATACCAAAAATAAGAAGATAATAGGAAAAGGCCCAGTAGAAAAAGAAATCGAGAATGTTGAAAATAAAATTATCCCTATAGTATTGCAAATAATTGTTATGGTTGCATTATTGATTTTTGTCATATATTTGACTTGCATTTGTTTATTATAAGAAATTTCAATAAAAATTGTGTGATCAATAATCTTCCAAATATATAATAATCAAAATTTACATATAGACTTTTTAGAAACATACAAATGCACAATAAATGGTGCTTATAATTACAACATATAAAGCTTGTGTGAGGTTTTAACAGCATTCGTAGCAAATATAAAGTATTACAAATAGTATTTTCTGCACAAGTATAATGGTAAAATAGTTTGGTATGTTTTAAATTTAAAAAGTAATGAACAGCATTGATAAAATTTTATACATTGTGAAATAAAAATTAATACAACAATTTAAATGGTTTCTTTTAATTATGTGTTCCAATTGTGGTTTATATTTACAAAAGTGTTGGACAAATGCTATGGTGTGTTGGGTTATAGTGCCATATTACACATATTGAAGTGAAATTGAGATTGGAGTCAAATATGCATTATAAATGAATATCAGTCATTATCAACTAATTAAAAATATGATACAATAACACATAACATTTTATTTAAATACTCTTAAAGAATAGTAGACTAACTTTTTATATAGGTTCAATAGGTGTTTCTTCTATGGTTAGACATAGGTCCAGATACTAGGGTATTTAAATGCAGAAATGAATTTTAATTATAAAAATAACTTCCTTTCATTTAGAACTTCTATATGATTTTTTTCATTGCTAGAAAAAATATAGCTATAGTTTACACAAAAATATCAAATATTAAAAATTAAATTTTTAAATTAAACATTTTAATCAATTCAAGTTAAATCATGAAATTTTGTGTAACTTTGAATGTGATTAATTACTAAAAAGATCGATTATAGAAAGTTCTCTCAATGATTAGATGGTGTTCCACGAACTTATTAAACAACTTATTGCACCCAATTTGTTGTTAACATTCACTGGTAGCTAATCAGGGTAAGAATGACAGGATTATTTATATTTTGTTTCATAAATAATTATAAATAATGCACGTCTTAAAAAGGTTTATTAATACTTAATATAGTTAGTACTGTTAAACAATTGCTTATTAATTTCAAACACACATATTAACAGGATTTTATACTAACAGGGTTGATATATAAAATTATATTGACTTTAAACTATCTATTCTTATCAGTAATAAATTAAAAGTTTTAGTTGTTATATTAGTTTCATGTTTATCACTTTAAACAATCAATTTAATTAATTAATTAAAATCATAATTAGACATTTAAAATTTGTATTAAGTGTAAAAATAGGCTAATCATGATAAACATTGATTAGCGCTTTAACTTAATATTATTAATTCTAATATAATCTAGAAATATATTTGTCACACAAAAATTAGGTCATTTATTTTCGCAAATGTCTAATTGAAAATTTATTTTATATAATAATTAATACCTAAGTATGGTTACCTTGAAAAACCTAAATAATAAAAATGCAATTAATCCGTGAATCATTAATTCTCAGATTTCCACATTTTTTTTATATTCACCATATGTTTCTATATCAAGGTTTAAATATTTTTTTTATCATATAGTTCTATTATTTAATATAATTTCACGATTCACAGGTGATATGTGTTATATATTAATTAATTATACAGATATATTACTATCAGTTTTCCTGGTATAATAATAAATGGCGAATATTAACTCTTCTATGTAACTAAAAATGTTATCTTATCACAATATAAAAGAAGATTAAGTTAATACATCCTATTGATAATTCCAAATAAATTCTATCAATACCATTTTTAGTAAGATATAATTTGTAGAGATGGGTTAAACAATTTAACTTCCTAATAATGGATGATAAAATTGAAAATAGTGTTAGCCATATTTTGATTGATAGGCCAGAAAGTAAAGAATCGTTAAGAAGTGCATATCACCTTACAGTACCTGTTAAAGAAGCAATACTTTCATCTAAAATTAGTTTATATGTAGAAGAAACGCAGCAAAGTTTACCAGATGGTGGTTGGGGTTGGCTGGTGGTGATAGGATGTTTTTTCATCAATTTAATAGCTGATGGAGTAAGTTCCACTTTTGGATTGCTTAACAAAGAATTTCTTGAAGAATTTAAAGCATCTAATTCTGCCACGTCTCTGATCGGTAGTTTATTTCTATCGGTTCCTCTACTGGCAGGCCCATTGGGAAGTGCTCTGGTGGACAGATATGGATGTAAATATATGACAATAATTGGAAGCATCATTTGCAGTGTAGGATTTATTGCTACTGCATATGTTCGAACCATATGGCTTATGTATATTACATTTGGTCTTATAAGTGGAATAGGGTTCTGTTTTTGTTTTGTACCAGCCGTAGTATCCATCGCATTTTGGTTCGAAAAACGACGTACCTTAGCTTTAGGTATTGCGGCAATTGGATCAGGACTAGGTACAGTTGTGTATTCACCTTTGTTAACACACTTTTTGGGAGAGTATGGCTGGAGAGGAGCAGTATTAATTATGGCAGGATTAAGTGCAAACATGTGTATTAGCGGATTATTAATGAGAGACCCTGATTGGATATGGCAGGAAGAAAGGTTCGTTTTGTATTGTATTATTTATTGTATTGTGTTGTCTATTTGTATTGTATTATTATTTAATTAACAAATTGAAATTTGTGCATAATTAGTAATTTTATGTATATATTAAAATATAACGCAACTTTAATATATACATATATACATACATATGAAAAACATAAACATGTAAAAACTTTAAAAAAAAGTCAATATGGTGAAGGTGTTGGGCGTAAATACTTTTAAAATATAGCATTTTGAGGCTAATTATATATGGTGTAGAATTGGAATATCATGATTTTTTAGAAAGGGATGTAAAAGGAAATCTCAAGACAAAAAAGGGGTGATATCTGCAAAGGGATACGAAATAGAAGAAGTTAAAGCTTGTATACCAAAGCATGACATAGTAAAAATTGCCAATTCACTCATGGAACTGCCTACATTTTTACACGATCATGAAACCGTAAAAATAAAGATGCTTTGAAAATAGCTAATAAAAATAAACTAGGCTAGTTTTTCTAGGTTCCTTTAGAAGTCCTTGAGCAGCTAAAACACAAAAACTATAACATTATTTTTGAAAACTATCCCAACTTGCTAACTTCTAAAAATGTATCAGATACTTTACTTATGTCTGGTACTTCTCTTCATGAAATGGACCCATTGAAGCCTAGAGTAAATTTTACTATGAAATTAAGGCATTTGAAAGATGATGGTATTAAGTTATATATATTTTGTAGTGAGATTTTAGATTTAAATTTTAGATTCATCAAGTGACAAAAGTGAGAATAGTAATAAATCTCATTTGAAAGCAGACCACTCGCATAGACATAATTATTTGAAAAACATAAAAGTTCAAAAGTCTAATTTAGGATATAGAGGTGCTATGTTAAATATTCCAAAATATAAACTGGCTTCTTCCAGTTGCCCTGATTTTTATCGAAATTCCACATTAACATTAAATGAAGATGATGAGGTAATTTTTTTAAATCATTAAAGATCATTTAAAACATTTCTCAATCATAAATTCAATCTGCATTTAGCATTATAGGAAAAAATGTTCATTAAAATCAATATTTTATATATAGTGTAGATTCCTATTATTAATAAGTGTTGAGTGTTTTTTGTAATATTGAAATATTATTGATATCATTTCTCCTTTCAACTACCACTTGTCCTGATGAGAACTCCGATGAAATCCGTTGAAACGATAATATCATTTAGGAGCCTTTCAAAACTTCTATGACGATTTTGTGTGACATATAGCTAAGTGTTATTATGTGGAAAGATAACTTTGTCATATCCTCTGGAATATTACAAACACTTGATCCTGAATGGTTCAATCAATGTTCATTGGAGTTAACGGATTACTTCACGATAAATACTTTTTATAGTTAGTTATTTTACCATACTTAGGTTATTGTAGTATCTAGTGTCTAGTCATGATTAGATGCATAAAGTTCTCCAATTATATCTCTTGAGCAGTAGTATGGAAAAAACTCGTCTCTTGATTCGAAGTGAGACGGAATCTAGTTTTGCTTTGTTTTTGCACCATATCCATGTCTTTCAGACGATATCCACATTTAAAACAGAAAAAAAAACATGTTCTCCACACGCTTCATATAGCAAACGATGTATTATTCTTACAGTTATGAGTTGACTTGCATGTATTTTGATCCTCGATATGTATAGTTTTTTATTTCGTATTATTAAAAATTTGTTATCGAAGAACATCAAGTTCCTATAGTCATAAGTTCCTATAATATAAGTCATATCCCGATTGTCGGTTTTGTTTTCAATAAGTGGTGATACTGATGTCAGTAATATATAACGATATGGAGGACCAAAAAATTTCAAAAACAGCGCAATTGGATAAAAAGTCAATTCAAACTAGCAAAGAATTTTAAGAGAACTTAGGGGTAGGTGAATACATAATTTCTGGACATTTTCATGTGATAGGAAAGGTTCAAAAAGAAGGAAATATACAAACATACTACTACACGATTTGACTGAAAATGTGATTTCGAATCGTTTCGACAACACGGTTTCTTTGCTTACTAAACAAAAAAGCAGGTTTGAGCTTATGGGAATCTCATTCGCAAATAGTCATGGGTTATTGCAGGATATATAGTCAGATCAGCAAGGTGTACTGCTGCTGGTTGTGTTAAGAGCTGCTAGAACCGAATAAAACTATTACTGCAGAAGTTAATTGAATAAATTGGACAATGTATTGTTCCAAAAAGACCAGCAATAGCGAGTAACAGACGCAAAGCTTACGTGACAACTCTCGTTCAGACGTTACAAGAGTTGTGAAGCGTGTCACCAGACATAGCATCTTCTGCTTGTTACCACTTGTTCAAATCAACACAACTTGGCTACCACACAGTTTCAAAATGATAAAAACATTGTTCGTTCGACGACGATATTGCTGATGATGTCAGTAGGATGGAATTATTTATAATGAATTTATAATATTTATATTATCGTGAAAAATTATGAAAATGATTAAGTGAAAAAATTATCATAATACATGCAAGTACCTAATAGTTATGCCATTAAAAAAAATCTTTTAAAATGTACTTGTTTATCTTATAGTAAAAAATATCATTTCGTGTTTCATCTTATTTTATTTTTCTCCTATTTCATTACCTTATCATTATTAAGAGTATTTTTATCATTTTTACTGATTTAATTGTTTAATTGTTTGCAAACAATATCCCATATTTTTTAGGATTGGTATGATGACTATGTAGATATTTTAAAAGATCTAACTCACATTTCTATATTTAATGATCTTCATTTTTTCTTGTTAAGTCTCTCAACGATTATTATGTGTATATGGTTTGTAGTGCCATACTTTTATCTTCCAGTTCATATGAGTGTGTTGGGTTATACTGATAATCAAGCTTCATTTGTATTATCAGTCATTGGATTAACTAATATAATCGGAATGGTAAGTGATTTTTAATATAAGGCCTTTATATTTTACATTTTAAATTTTTAGGTTATTTTAGCAGTCATTGGTGATAAAATTAACGCAGCTAAGGTTTACGCAGTATGTTTAATTTGCTGTGGGGTTACTTGTGGCTTTATGATGCTTTTCAGCAATAACTATATAATTTTACTTACCGTTTCCGGTCTTTTTGGATTATTTACCTCCAGCTGCAATTCACTACAACCATCTATACTGGCAGATTTAGTACCTTTGGATAAATTTACGATGGCATATGGAATTTCGTTATTATGTCAAGGTTTAGGAAATCTGGCAGGTCCTCCTATTGCAGGTAGGTATATTATGAAATCATTTTGTCTTAGAAATATATTATATTGAACAAACCTTTATAAATAGTT
Source organism: Rhynchophorus ferrugineus (assembly GCF_030347505.1). NCBI lineage: Eukaryota > Metazoa > Arthropoda > Insecta > Coleoptera > Curculionidae > Rhynchophorus > Rhynchophorus ferrugineus. The sequence continues at coordinate 54,930,062 of NW_027472580.1, forward strand.
TTAACTTAATACTTGCTTTATCTAAAAAATTGTAACGACAATCTTATCTATATAAGTTATTTGCGATTGCCACTTATTAATTGATTATAATATTAACTATTATAGTGTATCTAAAATTATAATACGTTTAAAATTAGATCTCATCATTGTAATATTATTTCAAGTAGCATCTCATTTATATGTTATTTATTGAAGCATAATTATTTAGTATTTCAAAAATTTATCGATTCTTCTTTAAAAAATCGGCCATTTTATCGCTAATAAAAACAATTGAGATTTTTTTTATTTATAGGGTTGCTTTTTGATGTGACCCAATCGTATAGTCAATCATTCTACCAAGCTAGTTTCTGGATAATCTTTTCAGGAGTCTTGATCGGTTTCATTCCGTACACACAAAATAAGAAAATTTTCCCCAGGTTCCAATAGTATGACTAATTAATTGGACATGATTGTTATAATGTTATATATATTGTGTAATTAATATATATTGTATATATTATAGTCTTTGCTTTATATTAGTTTGGTTCTTATTTTATCCACGTTAATAAAATTTTCTTGTTTGTTAATTTTGATCTTTAATGCATATTTATTATATTATAATTTATGTAATGATATCAAATTCTTAATGATTTCTTTTGAATATTTGAGAAAAATATAAAGCTTTTGCTTCTCAAAGAAGGTGCTAGATGTATCATCAAATTTTGTTTGTGAATTATCTCCATACTGGTTTACGAAAGAGATATTTTCTGGCTTCTAGCTCTACTCATGCCCTAAAAATAACTTGAAAATGCGAATTATAGTAATTATATTAGTAGTATAACATATTTATGCAATTTAATTTAAATTTGGTTCTTCCACAGTGAGAATATAGCAAGACGATTAAAAAATCAGATTTAAGATTTTAAATTAATTAAGTAGCAATTTTGCTATTAAAACATCGTTGTGGGATTTACTATCGATTAGATTCTGATATGTACTAGTAAACATGATCATATTTTGAAAGATTAGCTGAATATAATATATGAGAATAAAATTACTTATTAATACAACACTAACTATATTAGCTGTATATATCAAGTAATTACAAACCATATAAATAAATATCAATATATATTTTTAAAGTTAATTAAAGTTGAATAAATATAAAATACTTGTAGAATATGTTGTATGTATAAAATGTAATATAATGTAATGTGTCGTACAAATTAATGTAATAATTAAATAATAAATAATGTAAATTAAAAAATAATAAATAAATATGATAAAAAGTAGGTTAAAATTAAATTTAGATGATGAATAATATTCCAAAATAAATTCAAAAGTTATAAACTGTATGCAATACAAAAGCTCTATGTTGGATTAACCCTTCCTACTAACCTAGTGTTTTTCTTTTTTCTGCAATATCTCCTTGATGCATTCCTCTCAAGTTCTCTTAGATCGCTCTCTGGTCTTTTCCTTTCAGTCTTTGCTTTCTTAACTCTTATTACCTGTCTTGTGTCGTCCATAGCTGTAATATGATTTCTATACCCATCCAACTAAGTTGTCTCCTCTCAAAGTACTTTCAGCTGATTCATTATTGAGGTACTTTCTTATTTCTTTACTTCTCATATTGTTCATCTTCATTACACCTTACTTGACCCTGACCTAGGTAGGTATTTCATTTCTATTGCTTATATTTTGCTTTTATAGCAACATTTTTTTTATTTATAGCGAATTCTGACATTAATTTCCTTCTCGTGGCTTTTATTACCTATGATTTATATACCCAGATATTCAAATGTCTTTACATATTCAATTTTTACATAATCAAATTGAATATTCATTTCTTCTAGCTCTCCCATCACCATAACTTCCGTTTTATTTTTGTTCATTTTCATTCCGTATTCTCTTAGTGCTACATTTCATGTGTTTAAGATTACCTTTAAGTGATCTGGTCTATCAGTTATTCGTAGATTATCCGCAAAAGCTCCATTTCCATATATTTTGGTATTATATCGCACGATTGATATGGTCGTGTGTGTTTATGTTACACTGAAAGTAGAAAAAAGTTATTAAAAAATTTTACAAAAGAAGAAATTAAATTATCTTTTTGCCAGAAAAAAAAGATGATTCCAAGATGAATCGTATTCTTTATTAACTTTATTATTCTTTATTACAAGATAAGCAAGTAAGTGGTAGATATAAATCAGTGAAATATAATAATAGTATAGTATAATAAGAGATCAATTGCAAAGTTCCCATCCTGACGCATAGATGGCGCTATTAGAATTAAATCCACATGTTTTTTACTTAGCTCTAAGCCTCAAAAGATGCGTGTATGAATTTGACAGCTGTCGGATCAGTGAAGCAACTTTTGTTATTGTGAAAAAAATGAATATGGAATTGAAAATGGAATGAAAAAGGAATTTCGCTTTGATATAATGTTGCTTTTTGAAGGGAAAAAATACAGCTGAAGCAAAAACTTGGCTTGATGCCGAGTTTCCGGACACTGCCCCAGGAAAATCAACCATCAAGGATTGGTATGCTAAGTTTAGACGTGGTGAAAGGAACAACGAGTACGGTGAACGCAGTGGACGCCCAAAAGAGGTTGTTACCGACGAAAACATTTAAAAAATCCACAAAATGATTTTGAATGACCGTAAATTGAAATTGAATGAAATAGCAGACACTCTAAAGATATCAACTGAACGTGTACATCATATCATTCACGAGTATTTGGGTATGAGAAAGTTTTGGGCAAAGTGAGTGCCGCGCGAGCTCACTTTTCACCAAAACAACGACGAGTTGATGATTCGGAGCAGTGTTTGAAGATGTCAAGCATAAACTCGAGTTTTTGCGTGGATGTGACAATGGATGAAACATGTCTCCATCATTTCACGCCGAAGTCGAATCGACAGTGATCCGAGTGAACTGCACACGATGAACCCGCTCCAAAGCGTGGGAAAACGCAACAGTCGGCTGGCAAGGTTATGGCGTCTGTATTTTGAGATGTGCATGTAATAATTTTCTTTAACTACCTTGAAAAAGGAAAGACCATCAACAGCGACTATTACTAGCATTATTGGACCGTTAATTAACGCAACATTAAAAGAAGTTTTGTCGTGGGGAGAATTCTGTTTCCTGACTGGACCGTATCTAAATCCATATTTCACATGTTAATGCGTATATACAGAGGAGTCAGAATATTGCTGTGGCAGCGTAATGTATACTCCCTGTTTCTAGCTTAAGAAACCGGACGACAGTCTTCACCATTTTCTGTTTTCCTTTCTGTGGTATAATAGCATTGCATTTTTACATTTCTTTAGTTCTTAGGATCGGATATAATGAAGTTTCTGTAAATTCAACTATTCAAGACGAATAGTTTTTAACATGGATGATGACATGGTCTAAATGTGTCTCTCCGTATATGTAGGTTTCTGTACACCTAATATCCTAAATATTTTTTTATACAAAGCTCTCCCTAAATAAATCTCGAGATTATTCCTAACCTTGACGGTGAATTGCAATATACCTGTCGCAAATTGTAAATTCGCTTTAGAGTCAGATAATATTTTCCTTCTCATTTTGTTCTATTTAAAAAGAGATAGAATAAGTTTGAACATCTAACCGAATGAGCATAACAAAGTCGTCCTGTTGTCAAACGTCTGCAAAATTCTTCAAAATATTAATCATAAAATCTACAGGTTATAAACCGGCTAACGTTATCTGAACGTTTTACTTGTTTTGATAAATTTTAAATCACTGCTTATTATTACTCTGATTCAAAATGCCGAAGCCAGACAGATTGCGTTTCTTCATTGCGAACCAGTTACTTCGAACAGGAACGAGATAATGGAGTAAAATATTACCAGCAGAATTATTTAAAGAGGCAAGCATTTTTACTGATAATTATTAAGTTGCTGCTAATTTTATTAAAAATATTTTTAGAGTGTTGCAGCTGCACTGAATATTAGTATGGACAGGGCCACTGATATATCCCAAAAAATGGAAAATATAATCTTAGATTCACGGAAAAGAGACCGTCTTTATACGAACAGAGAAGAAGAATATATGAAGAAATATGAAGATACGAATCAAGATCAGCTTGATGTTAGCTTTATCAGAAATCAAATATATGAAACGTATAAAAACAGTGAGTAGTTTTTCAACATAAACTTAATTTAATAAAATTATTAGAGGAAATTGTTAATCTGAAAAGTATATCGTTGAGGGATATAGAGCATCCTTTCATAGACTGTTAGATTATATTGGATTTAAATGGTGCAAAGATAACTAATTAAGAGGATCTGCAGACGTTGCTTTTAAGTGAATACTAATAATTATATGATATAATATATAGAATAATATAATAATTTTTAAAAGCATATAATAAAATCAAGAAAAAATTATTATTTTAATATGTGTATTTAAATGAGACATGAATATTTCAGAAGGGAACCAATACACCCAATGGTCATTCACGGCAAGATGATAATAAAAATAGTGTTAAGATGACAAAAGGCGATGGAAAAAGGTAACCGTTAGAATAAAAATTGATTAGGTTTTATTAGTCAAAACGTTTTTTAAAAATTCATTGCAGATATATTGTTTTTTTATGCTGGAAACAGGAATAGTTAATAACCTCTTTGATTTGGATGAACTATGAAATTGTGAAAAAACGTTAGATATATTGAAAATTAACAGCTTAGTTATTCACTTGAATGAAACTTTCTGAATATGAAATGGTTCAATGCTGAAAATTTCCAAGACAGGGTGATGAAAGTGGAAACAACTAAGGGTGAGATATAATTAATATATGATAACTGTAGATAATTTTATTGGAGAGTGTAAAAGTTTTAAGCATTTGCATGTTAAAATGTGTGAAGAGAGAAAGAATACTAATGTTTTGCAGATATGGCAAATACATTATGGAGAATATAGTGATTAAATCTAGTTTTATCAAGAAAATGTATACAGGTAGTAATAGAACATACTAAGGGGGAATACAGTGAGATCAAAATGACTTCACGCAGAAACACCGTACGAAAAGAAATAAGAACTAAGCATAAAAGGTAAATATGCTCTCTAATGAAAGTAAAACATATTTTAATGGATATATAATTGCTAATTAGGTAGATTAGGCCTCCAGGGAGTAACACTGCATAAAAAAGCGCCTGTAACTCTAACTCATAGGTCGTGTGGAAAAAAATCAATGTAAATATAATAATATAATAAAAATCAATATACACAACCCTAACCTACAAACTGTTATAACTGTGTAATTAATTGTAGTTTTAAGTCCTTTGATAATATGTGCATTAGATGTACTGTAAAATTAAAATAAATTATATTTTATAAGAGTATTTTTTATTTAATAATATATTTTTTTATTTTAAACAGTTTAATAATTTCATTTATATTAGAATTTTGTTGTACGTCAAAGCCAAAATGAACTAAAACTCAGAGTTGATGCGGCAACATTACGACATCAATCCAGATTACGTAAGTTCACCGTTTTATTGGACGAACTATAGACTGGTTTAGATTTTACTAGTCTATATTTTAATTATAAAATAATCCATATTTGTTGATACCAGATAATTTTTGGAAAATTTTAGTTGGAAAATTAACAAAATCTATGGACCTGCGATGCTGCTGATTATTAGGAGTAGAGTGATAAAAGTTTTATTGATTTTTAAAAGACTTTAATAGCCTGGGTTGTGGTGATTTTCGACAAGGTAAATTTTTCTTAATTTTGTATCTTTAATAGGATGGCAGTTTTTTATGCTTGCTCTTCTTTAAAAAGTTTTAAGTACCGCTATCAACTAGGAGATTTTCCACTTCTTAGATGTTACGTTTTATTATATGTTATGTACTTTTTATTAACCATGAATGTAGCGTTTCGTTTGTTAGCTGCTGGAATGATGTCCTCCTAATGTAGTTAAAAATGTGTACTGCTAGACGTTTCTCACTGCTCAAGTTAGAAGCAGGAGGTAGCGATGGAAGAGTTTTAGGACGATTTAGCTAATTAAATTTGCTGTTTTATTTCCCAGAGTGAAGTCGGCCGATTGGAAAATCGAAAAAGTAGTATCCTAATTGGTTGAGTACTCAGTCGTAACTGCTAAGTCTCTATTAAATTATAATTGGAACTAAAAAAATAATTTTACGAGCATATGTTTTAGCGTTTGAAGGTTGAAAATATGCATATAAAAATAAATTGATTTTTCAAAATTCTAAACTATAATATCCCCTTAATATCTATTATCAAAGTCATATTAATATCTTATTTGTTATAAATTAAATATGAAAATGAAAATTCACACAAGAGGTGAAAGAATTTCTCTATTCTCTTTTTCTTAATGTTATTCCTAGATTAAACCTAATTTTTTCTTTCATAATCTTACGTTACATTACATTTTAGATCATATGATGTAATGACCTCAGATGAAAATTAATTTAGGCTCAAATGGAAAACAAAGCACGTCATTGTCACATTGTGTGTTCCTCCTAAAAACACAGCGGATATATTAGTGCTAAATAAAAGAAATAACAATTTGTATTAAAACATTGGCATACATATCAATTAGAATTTGGAATAATAATCATGGTATGTTTTATTGTTTAGCGGACCTTACGCAAGTTTGAGATTGTTTCTCATAATGAATGAAATTTCGTTAAAAAATTATCTACGGTGTGATTCATAAAACTACCAAAAAGAAAACTGATTCTAGTTATAGTTTTTTTAATAATATCTACTAATAGCATAAAGGGATATTTTTGGGGTCTGGTATATCAGGTTCCTTGCTGGTATAAGGTAGTCGTTAAGAGGGGTGCGAGATCTCTAGGCCAATATCACGAGTTTTCGGAGTAGGATGACATTCTGTGAAATTTAATGAACAGTGACTTCACTATGTGTGTCAGAATCTCTATTTATTTTGGCTTTTGTAACAAATCAAGGTGCGATCAAGGTTTGTTGGTTGATTTTGTTTTGCACTATCCAAAGTCTTTCCATCTGGCCTGCGGTAATTAACCGGTATTATGTATTCAAACTATAAAGGTATGCGGATTGAATTAAAGGCCTGTAAAGTCAACATTTACATGGAGGAGGATGAAGAAATAAGGTGATACCGTATTCCTCGGACGCTCAGCGATCAAGATATGTTACATTTTAAAGATATAATTGATGATATTGGTTTGGGAGACGAATAGTCTAATGTCCTGCGTGTTATCTAGTAGCTCTATTGCTTTTACGCTCTTAGGTAACTTCGTAAATCGATTTTATTTCGATGATATTGTATAGTTCTTCGTTAGTTATATTACGTAACGGTAAACATTATTAATTAATCAAATAACTTTGTTTTGGTAGGGTAGGATTACTAGTTAGTTTGATGCTTCAGTGTTCAATTATTTCGTTTGTATTTAAACCCAAATATGCTTTATAATTGCCTGATAATTCAATATATTTGATTTTAGATCAAGTTGTGTCAAGTTGTGTTCCGACTAACTAATATGGTACAGTTCTTTCGATTTTAAATCTGATCTGCTCTACTTTTTATCTAATATGATGTTTCCATATAACCTACTGACGAGATGGATGCCAAAGTATTTTACTGATTCTGCTTGAGGAATAGAAGATCCTCCAAGTGATATAATTAGGTTGTTGTCATTTAGCCCCAACGCAAAATTGATATGGACAGATTTGGAATTATGAATACTACTTAATAATATTCTCCTGATATTGAACTCTGAGACTGAGATATCTGTTCCCAAAATTGAAGATATTTACTTCTAGAAAGCTTTTATCATCCAAGCAAGTTGTTGAGATGGTTATAGATAAAAAAGTATGATAAAAAGTAAGATTATGTAAAAAATAAAATAATTTTTTAACTAATAATCGCACTCTATCATTGCCAAGATAAGAAATTTTAACTTTACTGCGTTCAACAATGCTCAGCTATGTTGCAACATCACAATATTACATCAATGGAAAGGCTTAAATGATAATATCCTAAGTCTTTTATAAATTAGGCTTTAATTTGGTTACCTGGTTAATAAATGTATATGGAATTTTATATGTTCATATGTTTTTTAGTTAGCCATAATCCTCAAAAGATGCGTGTATAAATTTGACAGCTGTCGGATTATTAGTTTTTGAATTATAGCATTTTGAGTGAAGCAACTTTTGTTATTGTGAAAAAAAATAATAAAGGGGAATTTCTCGCGTTGATAAAGTATTGCTTTTTGAAGGGAAGAAATACAGTTGAAACAAGAACTTGGCTTGATGGAGAGTTTCCGAACACTGCCCCAGGAAAATCAATCATCAAGGATTGGTAAGTTTAGACGTGGTGAAATGAGCACCGAAGACGGTGAGGGCACTGAACGCCCAAAATAGGTTGTTACCGACGAAAATATTTCAAAAATCCACAAAATGATTTTGACGGTGACGGTAAATTGAAACTGAATGAAATAACAGACACTCTAAAAATATCAACTGAACGTGTACAACATATCATTCACGAATATTTGGGTATGAGAAAGCTCTGTGCAAAGTGACAAAAAATAACAACGACGAATTGATGATTCGGAGCAGTGTTTGAAGATGATTAAGCGTAATAAATCCTAGTTTTTGCATCGATATGTGACAATGGATGAAACATGGCTCCATCATTTCACTCCGAAGTCCAATCGACAGTCACCCGAGTGCACTGCACACGATGAACCCGCTCCAAAGCGTGGGAAATCGCAACAGTCGGCTGGCAAGGTTATGGCGTCTGTATTTTGGGATGCGTATTGAATAATTTCCATTGACTACCTTGAAAAGGGAAGGACCATCAACAACGACTATTACATAGCGTTAATGGACTGTTTGAAGAACGAAATCGCTGAAAAAGAAAGCATTTGAAGAAAAAGAATGTACTGCTTCATCAAGACAATGCACCTCTTAAGATCTGGCCTCCAGCGACTATTTCCTGTTCTCAGATCTCAAAAGAATGCTCGCTGAGAAGAAATTTTTCGTCGAATGAAGAGGTGATCTATGAAACTGAGGCCTATTTTGAAGCAAAGGACAAATCGCAGTACAAAAATGGTGTCGAAAAGTTGGAGAGTCGCTATAGTTATTGTATCATTCTTGAAGGGAATTCTGTTGAATAAAAAAACTAATTTTGCCAAAAAATGTGTTTTACTATGGTAGGCCGGGGAGTTTTCAGTTGACCTGTTACTCATGCTGGTGGAAGTTTCTGGAACATCTGGTAATGATCGTAAAGTATATTAACATTATTTTCCATCACTTTATTCTGGAGCAAATGGATAAAAAATATTGTTCTTACAGTACCAGGATTATCAGTCGTTATGTTTTAAGGATATTCAATAAATAAATGGCGTTTTGCTAGATCCAAATAATCTCGATAACTCACTTTCTTGAATATTATGTTTAAGTTTTCTTAATATGGACTTTTAAGATTCATTTCACACGCGTCAGAAATGAACTGAACATGCCCAAACACTAATCTAAAACCCCGTACATGTATATTATCGTAATTCAGATGAAATATTGATCCATGCCAAAAAAGGAGATAATTCCACTCCAAAGATAATGTATTTCAATTAGTACCAAATTCGTAGCGTATCGAAATAATTTCTTTTAACTTTTACCAATTATTTGATATATTATTTTATATACAGGGTGAGTTCATTTTTTTAATCCAGTCATAATAGTATTACACTAATTAAATAAAAATGTTTAACCTCATATAGATTTTTTATATTATTAAAAAGATTTATATTATTTAATATTAATAATAGTATACATAATATTAATCATTCATAGCAAAAAATATATTTCAGGTACTATAAATTTATTATAAGTTTATACTTAAAGTAAACTATTTTATAATTAAATACTGTAAGTAATTATTTTAGTATACCAATGCGCACATACTGTATATTAAAGAAACATTATCCCGAACTTGCTAATATTTTTGAAAAACAAAATAATAAGACATTTCCAATTCATACTATTAGTGATAAATTAATTTCATTTTTGATCGGTCAGGATTTAATGATACACCTGAAATTGTTGTTTAATCCCATTGTTTTGGTTAATCCCAAATTTGGTTAATATTTACTTGTTTTGTTTTAACGACATTAGTTTTATTGTAAGGTAAGATTTTTTGAAGTACCGACTTTAACACCTAGATTAGAATTTAATTATTTTAAAAATATTATTACTCCACAATAGATATAAATAACTACTGGCATGAAGTCATCTTACAACAATTTCAAACAGATAACGATTTTAATACCCTCTTCCACTGAATTCGGCCATAAAACATTTCGACGATTTCTAATTTACAACATATACAAATATATATTTTCGCAATAACTACTTTGTTAATCTTTATTACTTTGTTAATATGGAACATATTTTATAGATTGTTTAAGATAACTTTTGTTTCTTGAGATCATAAAGTGATTAGCATTTAATACATCCCTGACATATATGTTAAAAAATATTTCTGATATATGCACCATTTCAGTTCATATCAAACAATTTAATTATTATTTTTATACAATAAGTTCACGATGTAGAATGTTGTAACTAATTTCTCATCAGCAATTTTGAGTAAAATATAAAGGTAAAATGTTATTAGTGTACAAAAATAATATAGTTATTATTTTAAGACAAAATAAAGTTTTAATAAATAATAAATAATAATATTTTAAATAATTGTAATAAATTAATTACAATTTTTGTCCGCCAATATTATACTTTATTTTTCATTATGGTATTAATTTTGACAATGGCACAGTAACTACTAGTAATATATTGTACATAACATTAATTAACAATTTTAGCTTTATTAATATGAACATGTTAACAAGGAAATAATGTGAGGAAAATGTTTTATTATCTTATCGTTCGAGATGAAACCGGTTAAAATCTATATCAGTTTAGCTTAATATGTTAGATTTTGATCAGTTACCTCATAATATATTGTACAAGTTTATATAATATGGTATAAATAATACGTATTGCGTATATTTTCTATAATCTCAATGAGTAATGGTGGGGTAAATGCACTTGTAGGTCGTATTAAATATAGTTAGGGTTCAGCAGACTAATGAATAAAAGCAAAGACTCAATAAATATATGTGCTAGGAATAAACTTTACTATAAAATATGGTTTGATCAAATTTCCAAGAGTGATCCAAAAAAAAGAAGAATGTAAATTATACTTAGCATTTGTTTAGTTATAACGATATTCACCAGCTTCATATGCACCCTTGTAACACCGTAACAGAAAACCACTTCAAATAAATTTCAGAACAAAGTGGGGCGATTTGAAGATATAGTGCAATGTTCTTGCTACTGTTTTCTATAATTGTCTCGCTTTAGCATTTTCGTTAATGAAATCTCACACCAAAGAGCCTCAATAATTTTCAAGGCCACCTAACGGATGTGACATTCAATTAACAGATGATAAGCTACAACACATTTTTCATTTTGTTCAATCTGAGATCGTTTCTTACGATTATTAAAAAAGCCTTTTAAAAACGTTATCTAATATTCAAAAATTTCATTGTTGATATTTATCGTTCATTTAACAAACGCGAAAACATAATTGCTGATTATTAAAACATTAATACCTTTATCATAAGTAGCGTAAATTCGTTTTATCTTTAGATAAACTGACTAAAAAAAATAATTTTATAATTGATTTCCTATGAAATAAGTGATAGACTAAAATTGTTCTGCCCATCTTCAGGTCACGCTTTGCTAGTTCAGTTCAAGGGTTCAAGTGAATATTCACGTATTATTTCAAATATTTACAAATAATCGAGAAACCATTTACAACTTTGAGTTGTTTTGGGCAATATCGGTGAGTATTTATGCACGGTAATTTTAATTCATAGATATATTCAAAAAGTAGGTTTAATATATCGATTCGAAAAATCTATTGCGTTTTTGTGTCTCTGGTATCATATAGAGTTATTTTATGTTATTATAGTATCAAATATTAAAATAAAATATTTAAATTCATAATTTATAAAAGTTTCGACCAATTTAGCAGTTGTGAAAAATACAAACCAAATATTTTCAGGCCCAAATTTATTTATAAGTTCTAATTTTTTTTATACACTTAATAAAAAATTAAGAATATTTTTGAAATTAAACTGAAACGAATTAATTATTTTTGCAAAATTTAGTTCGTTCACTTCTCCACTTCCTCAACGGTCTTTGTCAATGTTTAGATCTTGTTGAGAAGTTGAGAATTCAAATTCTAGAATCGAATTCTTCGATTCAGTTTTAATCTTCTTAATTGGCTCAATATTATATTCTCTGGTCAGCTTTAAGATCTAAGAATATTTAACCAACGGCGTGTTGTTATATTATATTAAATATTTTTACAGGGGTTGAATTTTTGAAAAGAGTTACGAAGAACCAGTATTAAGTAAGTTATTTACTCATAATCCTAGCCTTTAGAGATCACATATTTGATTCAAACCACTTATAAGACTGAAATAATAAACTTTGTTGATAATTTGTCTAGGAAGAAGGGATTCATAATCATTTTTTGATCTATTACTAAATTACTGTTTATATCCAATATATAAATAAGACCATAACAATCGGTTTTTTTTATTTTTTAAATCGATCGTTTAAATAGATCGGACAAAAGGATCGTGATTAAGACAACGCGAAAAATTGTTAATTAAACCTTCTTGGAAAATAAAACAATTATATGGAGGAAATGGATGGGAAATGACTAATCTCCAATGAGAATAATGTTTTGTCAAACCCATTTATTGAATCGAACACATTAGTGTCAGATATTGGCTTTATATTACCTTACAGGTAAATACCTTCCGATATTTGTCACTAGTAAAACACAAAGTTCAAAAAGGATTCACAATTTGCAAATTTCGACGAAAACCGCTATATTTTTTTTGTCTTTGTAAAATAGAATCGTACTTTTTGAATATATTTTATATCAAATTTTACCACTTTACACGATGGTACAGAATATACTGCTACATTTAATATAAACAAAATATTTCAGATATTGCTGCATACAATGTAAACGCTATCTTTAAAATAATATATCTATTTATATAGGGTGAGTAAACTTATAATCTAACAACTTGAATCTAAATAATATTGCCTAAAACAAATATATGTATAAACATTACTGTAATTTTGATTCCTATTGTTTAAGAATTGTTTTTGTTTAGACGGAATTTAAAATATAAGTTGATGTTATCTTAGATTGCATCTGAAATGGATATTCTAACCTAAATATTGTCAACATATACAGTAGCGTTAATACATATATTTAAATAATATTTTACGTGCTTTTATTTAAAAATAAATAATTTCAATTACATATTGTAAATATATTTGTTAACATATAATATGATAAAATAATTTAATAATATATTATATAGTTTAAAATTATTTATTTATTCATAATTAGGATAGTTAATTAATTTTGAACGATTTAGTTATATACCGCAATGAACGTATATTAACAGATATTCCTATAGTTACATTCAGTAAATTCAATAACGTAATTTTCCTATTAAATAATTCAATAAAACTTTTTTCTCAAATGTTGAGTTACAATGAACAAAATATTTACAAGAAGTTTTACTCTTTCTGTTTACTTTAACGAAAACTCTACCTAATATGATTACCGGGAGTTACCTAATATGGAAATATTTTATAGATAAGATGTGATGGATGATACTTTAAAAAATAATGATAATATAGATTTTTTCAAAATAATATATAATTTTTTGAATTTACAAAAAAATCTTTATTCACAATTCACACTAAGTCACAATTTTTACGGAATATGTAATAAATTGAACTAGTTTTCAAGCTTTTTAACACAGGTTGCGTGAAAAGATTTTCCACTTTTTTAATGTTTCCACTAATAGTAAATATCTATATAAGTCCAAAAAAATATCATTAATTTTTTTGCGAAATGTTGTTGCTTTTAAGTGTTTTGGGTTTGCTATGCATTACCTACAACTATAATATTATATATTAATATAAGCCATATATAATTTTTCATGGAGGTAATTTAATCATGAAATAATTTGCTCTATTGAATTTTTTGTTTGAGTTTACGTACACAGATTTACACATTTCCTTATAGTTAACACATCGCTGTTTATTTCAAGGCCAATTTCTAAGGGTGATGAGAGATGATTATCAAGAAGATACTCTACTATTTACTATAGAGCCTCTATTAAGTGGCTCATACTATAGATTGTCATTATGACTTTTAAAGGGACAATACTAATATCCAATTCTGTAAAATTCGATATAGTAAATTCGAGCAGTGAATAATGATGGTTAATACCACAAGAAACGGCGTCTATTAAATCTAGTTCTAGTTGTATTAAATTTAGCAATTCTTAATGTAATATTTGATGGCGGTCTTGTGGTGGTTTTCTTTTAAAGTCCATTAGTATTTTCTAGACTTTTTGATCTCTTTATTGTATCCACCTTTTATTTTCGCCACTCTTTTGCTCTCTTTTTTCTCTTGTTTTTAATTTTTATATATTTTGGTCCTTCTTCCTATTCTTTTCCTATATTTTTCTTTCTACCATTTTTTTAATCCAGATTACTGTGTTGTCAGTTTATATATATATATATATATATATATATATATATATAGTAATTCAGGATGAATCTTGCCTCTTTTCTTGCTATCTTTATAATGAGAAAATCTTAGCGTTGTTTTAAATTTATTAGTATATTTTATTACTCCCACTTCTTCTATTTCTGTTTTTTTTTCACTTAGTTGAAGCTTTGTTTTGATTCAGGATTATAATAGTAAAGTCAAGTTCGTATTATATAATGAGATATATCTAACGAGGAAGATCTAATTACGAACAGGTTGCATATCATAATAATACAACTAAAACTATAGTCTATACAAAGAAGTTGTGAACATACATCATCTCAATTTTTGACGTCAAAATGTCGCAATGTTGCGACATCAACTCTGAATTTTAGTTTATTTTGTCTTTAACATACAACAAAATTCTAGTCTAAATAAAATAATGAAACAATAATGTTATCAAATATAATTGATTTTAACATCTAATGCATATATTATCGAATAATTTAAACTACAGTTAATATACAGCCGTAGTAGTTTATAGGTTAGAGTTTATATATATTTATATTGAACATATTTCCTATGACTAGATAGACCTCTAAGCGTATCTTTTATGTAGTGGTATCCCCTAGAAACCTAATCCACCTAACTAAGAATTGTATATCTAAGTAAAGTATTTTACTTTCATTAGAGAGCATATTTACCTTTTTATGTGTAATTCTTGTTCTTGACATTTAACAAACAAACGACTTTTCCAGGCTCATTCGTTTACTTTTTCAAACGTATCAGATAGCATTATATCTCTTTAATTGGAATAAAATGAAAAAGAAAATATTGTCTGGTTCTAAAACGAATTTACATATTTAAGCATGCCGTACATTAAACATCTTTGTAAAGTATGTTCAAAATTTCTTTGGATAGTGAGATATGTGGATTCTTTGTTCACACACCTATTAATGCTAAGTCATAATATTTTATAATTAAATTACACTGTTATTTTAGTTATTTTGTAAAATTCCATTGATAAATGTCCTTTAATTTTTAGTCCATCAGCTTAAATATAATATTTTAAAAATGGTAGTCAGTCATGGTCACGGCCCCGGTCCCAGTAGAGGACATGGTGGTCATGGTGGACATGGCAACTATAAACAAGTACCTAAATCAGACGGAGAGCGTCGAGCCAGTCATGGTTTAGCTGGGCTACAAGGACGCGAATCCTTCCTAACGTCAACGATCAGTATTTTTGTCGACGAAAATAAACCGAACATTCCAGATGGTGGATTCGGTTGGCTCGTTGTGTTGGCGTCTCTTTTTATTAATTTGGTATCCGATGGCATCACCTGTTGCTTTGGTATATTGTACATCGATTTTTTACATGAGTTCGAGGCATCTAACTCGGCAACTTCATGGATTGGCAGTTTGTATGTTGCAGTTCCTCTTGTTGGTTAGTACTTTTATCAACTTATATAGGCTTTAATAACGTTTTATAATCTCTTAGGTGGTCCTATTGGCAGCATCCTCGTAGATAAATACGGATGCAAGAAAATGACTATACTGGGGGCTTTAATATCAACCGTAGGCTTTATTTTAAGCACATATTCTCGAAGCATTCTGATGATGTATTTAACATTTGGATTCCTAGGTGGTATTGGGTTAGCTTTATGTTATGTAACAGCTGTGGTTGCTATTGCCTTCTGGTTCGACGAGAAGAGAACCCTAGCTTTAGGACTTGCTGCTGCTGGATGTGGCTTCGGCACTGTTATATACTCACCGCTGATTACATTGCTGTCGAAGGAATATGGTTGGAGGGGTACAGTTCTGATATTGGCTGGGTTATTTGCTAATATGGTTGTTTGTGGGCTCCTACAAAGGGATCCAGATTGGATTATTAAACAAGAACGAGACCGGTAAGTTGTTTATTGATCAACTCGTGAGCTACAGTGGAATAGAGTGCATAAACTCAAAAATTAGGAGCTTAATTAATGTATTTGTCGTATAAAAGTTGGA
Source organism: Rhynchophorus ferrugineus (assembly GCF_030347505.1). Lineage (NCBI taxonomy): Eukaryota > Metazoa > Arthropoda > Insecta > Coleoptera > Curculionidae > Rhynchophorus > Rhynchophorus ferrugineus. The sequence goes on from NW_027472580.1 coordinate 54,946,681, forward strand.
ATTGATTTTATTGCAATGTATCTTAAGTTATATTTAAGAATCAAAATATTCTTGACTTCAGAAATGATTGATATATCAGATTTAACAATATTAGAAAGTTTGTAGCATTATGAATAATACAAAAAATATATAATTAGAAATAATAGCTTTAATGTTGATGGCGGAATTGATAGGTCGCTACTAAATCATAAAGGTGTAATCATCATACACCTAAAAAATTAAAATTATTTTTAAAATTAATAAAATGTATTTTATTTTAAAATTTATTATGTGAGATTATAAGCATTAGGTTTTTCTCAATGTGTGAATGGGAGAGATAACAGATATACGTTGCATTCATAGTTTAATTTGCTTTTACTTTGGAGACCACTTATTAAGATAAAGATAAATGTAAGTGTTTATTTTCCATTTTGGATTAAAATACATATGTCGTATATTTAATAGGATGATTATATTAATTTAAAATAATTAATTAATTATGTGTTTCACATACGTTTTAATAACAAGTAAATGTAAATAAAATAGTAATTTGTTTTAAGTGTAATTTTTAAGTTAATGTCACCGTTTAATTTTATTTAATATGGAATAGTGGACCATTCAAAAACATATTTTTAAAAAGAAAGAACAGATAAATTGTTGATTCATAAGCTCATAAATTGCAGTGGAATAGAATAGGCCACGAAATTTAAAAAATAAGAAATTAGCTCAGACGTTAATTAAGTTAATCTATTTTTTTGTTCAAATTTATTTATTTTATGTTTGTTATTAAATGTACCATTTGTATTTAATGCTAGTGGATAGTGGCTAGTGGGTAGAAGTGTAAAATTTAATCAGTCTAATAATTATAATTTTTTTTCTGTACAACAGAGCTGATGCATATTTAAAATCATTCATCCTTTGGTGAGTGATATTAATATGATACTTTGTGATATTAATATTTTCCAGAATTCCTTCAGATAATTCAGCAAATATTAAATTAAATCATTTTAGAATAACATACTAATACCGATATGCATATATTTACAATTTAGAGTAATTTATATTTACATTTACATTACAACTGTTTTCATATGGTTGGGTTAGATTATTATCTAAATTCTTGAAAATAAATAAAACTCACATCAAATATAGCTGGCTTTCCGGCATAGTAGCCAAAACAAGAGAACATTCCTCCGACTGCTACAATAACTACAAGAGAGGGCGACTACTTCTTGTCTGAAGCTGCCCATTACGTCTTCCGTCTAATATGTCAGTTTTGCCACAGAAGTCTGGGAGGAATTTCTTTACTTTTCATTCTACAGAGATATTCAAATTACCCAAATACTTAAAACTCTTTAACTGATTGTCGCATCCTAATAGAATAACTTCATTTACAATCCGGTTTTTTATTTATATTTCTGATCGTCCATGATTTTATTGATGCTAGTAACTAAGATTAATACGACCGGATGTCGTCTGGAGCAACCTCTAAGTTGATGACTTGCTTATCGATAGGCTTAATTTCGAAGGCCTTCAAAGACCAAAGGTTCAAAACCCACGTTCAGTGTATGTAAATCGTACTAAATGCGAGTGCTACACTAAAACATGTTCTGAAAACAAAATATATAAAATACTTTTAAGTGAACTAAATAATTATGAATCAAAAATGGAAAATAGCGATTACAAATTAATAGTTTGTATAACATTAACATGAAATGAAAAAGAAAACGTTAATTAACTAAAGACATTCTTAAATTAATTTAAAAAATTAATTATTTACAAATCTCATTAAAAGTGTGAATGAAAGATATTTCCAGATTTCTTAAATAACAGAAAATGTATTTTCATATGGATATATTGATCGTGTTCGTATTTTGGATTATTTATATTCATTAAACACCAGATTATAGATTCAAACCATTGCAACATATCAAAATTGGCATTTCCTTAGATAGTAGACAAGATTTATTCTAATATTCTATTAATTAAAACTAAAGTTAGTCTGACACGTGTGGTTTCTATCATACAGGAATTATTCCAAAACTTAGAATTGTATTTTTTTAATCTCACGCCTCTACTACTTACTACAAAGCGTATTTGAAATGATAGCAGTACAACACAATCACAAGAATATCATATTAATTTAAAAAGACTATCTAACCAAATTAGATTTATACCAAATAGACTTATAAAAATGCAGACAAAAAGTATCTGCGATACAAATGTTTTACCGACGACTAAACTAAGTTTATGGTCTTGAAAATATATCGGTTTATTGAACAAATTTCGTTTTCGCTAACCTTTTATGTTCGGAAAAAAGTATAAATATATTTTTAATGATTTTATAGATGTATCGATATATTTTCAACACTCCGGTGAAGCAAACGTCATTTTCTTATGCAAAAATTTCAACAATTTCTGTTTTTTTATCTCCACTTTTAAGACCACACACCACCTATACACATAATTAATACTCAAAAAAAAATGATTTTGATGGCTTTACGTCCAACTTCATCCTTTAATAACTGTATACTGACGTCATATGATTCCGACCAGCGTTTAGTTGCGAATATAAATCATAAAATAGATCATCTTACTGGAAAACTTTATTTCATACAGAAGTAACATTTCAAAATAGTATTTCAAAATTTGTCATCAATTTCATTCCAATCATGCAGTCTCTTCCAAACCCATTTATTCAGTCCATTTATCTATGACAAATGTTCACAAAAGCTATAATTTCACAATCAGACACATAGTGAAGATTTTATTATCTAATTAAACATTCAAGACAATGTTATAACTTGAACAATTACAATAAAATTATTTCAGATTGGCTCAGGAGAAAAAAGACAAAGAAGAAAGAGACCTGAATGAAAACAGACGAAAGAAAATTAGTGAGACGAAATTAATTCTCAATAAAATTGAAACATCCGTGGACGTTAAATCAAAAGACAGGTTCCATTCGATGGTCGATTTGCCTACTTACATGACTAATAACAAGGAGGTATGTAAATATTTCAAATTAATAACTTGTATCAATTGATATTTTTGGTTGTTCTTCAAGAGCCTACAATAGAATCAATTGACGGTTGTGTGAAAATATTATAAATACACATAGCAGCGCGTCCATAATTTGACAGGCAAATTTAAATATTTGCTTAAAACAAAACATAATAGGTGATAATTTTTTTTTCTGCGGGAAATAAATGTATTGTGGGTATAAAATACAACAAAACAAATAGCTTAGAAGGCGGTATTCATTTTATTCATTTTTGGAGTTGTCAGATTAATAGTCAGTGCCATACATAATCAATTAATTTATTAACAAATACTACATTTTCTTAAAAGATCTACAGAATAAGTTATGTAAACCTTATTATTATTATTTTAAATGTATAAAATATAAGACAAAACTATCTATAAGTTATATTTTATCAAATATGTCGGATTATGGTCCGCATAACATGGTTTTGTCGGAGGCTGTACTTCACAACTTCACGTAATTTAGTGAAAGTAATACTCTAGATGAGCAATTTAGTCAAAAATGGTTTGTATATTTTAAAAATAGCGATTTTTATTTGTACGCAAGGAAGGAGTTGGACTACAGCAAAAATTATACGATGAAGAAATGGAAATGGAAGAAATTGTCGATGAAGGTTCATGTCAAAGGAGTGGTCCTACTTCACTTATTCTCCATATATTGCTCCACCTTACTACTACTTGTTCCGACAAATCGTGTTGAATAAATAACCTTCCAAAACTATGCGTCAAAAGGCATTCTTGTGAATATTTCAACAAATTGGTTCCTTTATCAGATTCCATTCCATTAGTTCCATTTTCAATATCTAAACACATTTTATGACATCAAGGAAATGTAAAGGATAAATCAGATGGTTTCATCGTACTAGCCAGTACTGAATTCAACAGAAAAGCCTCTGAAGAATTGTTATTTGTGTTACTAGATTAGTTTTCAACTGTGCATTCATTGTCTCATCTTAAATAAATGATTCAAATTCTATCGCGATTTTAGAGACAAACATGTAGAGTTTGTCCTAAACATCGCTTTTGAAAGAAAAATTATACTAGGATCTCAAGTTTAGTTTCCAAACTACCTAAAATGAGAACCAGTTTGTACAGTCGAAAGCAAAACGAGAATCAATAAAATCGACAATTATAAGCACTCTATATCCAATATGTCCCTCTATAAAATGGTAGAGTGCAAAAATTAGCATTGGAAACTATCGAAAATATCTGAAAACAATCGAAACAGTCGAAACAGTCGTTAGTCAAGAAAATAGTAATTACTATTTTCAGTCAAATGCACACTTCGACTGTTTATTTCCATTCGTGATGTCAGACGAAGATGTACGAATTCTTGTCTGTATAAAATGTGAGATAGGAAAGGACGGAGATAAATGCTTGGAGCATTTTAAGTGTGTTTATATTCTCCAATGGTAGAATAAGCGTCTGTCTCGCTGTATATATATTCATTCAGGTGATAACTTTAAAAAGAAAAGGAAAAAAATATTACTAATTTCTATTAACATGTAATAAATAATATAATTTTAAAGGATTACTTTATTAATACTGAACGTTCTGTGGATTTGTAAAAAGGAATGGAATAATAACAGCACAAATATTTTATCGTGTTTTAATATATTAATTGCTATTTTTAAATAACATAGTGTAATATATATAAATAGTACAATACAACTTAAACAAAATCTAAAAACTAAAGATTTTCAATAACCATAACTACTAAATAAATTGTAAACGTATACCTAATCATTGAAAAATCTAATCCATGAAGAACCTAAAAATGATCGTACAATAACTACCAGACCCTTTTTAAATAAAAGTTTTATTTATTTTTGAACGGAAATATTTTTAAATTACTATATTATAATGTTCAACTTTTCTCCCGTGAGGCGATTTCTTCGATCGTTAATTATTTGCCCAGATTTTGAAAAAACTCGTTCCTAGGGGACAGATGTTGCATGTTGTATAGAGGAATATTTTACGTGTAACTGATATAATTCAGGTACTTCAATTAAGGGACTTGCCAAAAATCTAATGGGTTTTCTTAACGCCCAATAAACGGAATTTCCAAATACTGCTGAATCTGTAAAGTTGCTGCAGTACTTGGAGTAATTACTTCTTTCATTCTAGCCATTTCCAACCATTTCATTCATTTTTTATCAAAATATCTCCAGATGTCAATACGTTCTTGGTTAGTAGTTGTGTCTTGACTTTCGAGTTGTGGATCTAATAGACAATTTTGTAATGTTTTCACCATTCACTTGTTAAAATCCTGAATTTGATGGAATGTTGCAGTCCTCTTATTAACGGCTTAAAAAGTGGGCTTTAAAAGTCCATTCGTTAACAAATAAAAACTGTGGTGCTCTTCTTAATAGCCAACAAAATAAATTATTGAATATTAAAGTAGAGTTTTCCTATCAGAAAATGTATTTATTACAAATATTTAATATACTTTATTCACCTCTTTACTGTTAATATTTTTAAAAGAAATTGAAAAACTGCTACTGCAAAAAATTCTTCAAATTTTTTGGATCGATGCAATTTCTGAAACCTTTGGAACCTAATTTTAGTTTTCAACATTTTAGGAAAAAAGTTTTGACAGACAAGAGGCTTGTACAAAAATCGTAAAACTTTATCAAAAAAGTATTACCTATTATACTAGTCCAAAGTATTATCTATTATGCCAGTCAAAAGTATCTTACTATTTATCATTTACAATTTAATTTTTGTGCCCTCGAAAACTAGCGTTCCAAAATACTGCTATGTTAATTTACAATATATAGTTATTCACAAGCAAACCACATATATTGCATATAAATCTATATAAGCATAAATTCGGCGCATTACTTTCAAGGTCACGGCTAGGACGACAAGGCCAGAACGTTAAAAATCAGTCGAATGAACTAGTAGGACCGAAAACAGTAACTAACAGTAAACGACTGAAACAGTCGATAGTAAATAGTAATAAAATCAGTCGGACTGATAAAAATAGCGACTGAAACAGTCGATAGTAAAAAGTAGTCAATTAATAAACAGTCGATAGTCGATTTCAGTCGATTGTTCCCAACACTAGCAAAAATCTTATCACTCTCTACACAAGCGCGATCGGTCTAAATCCTGCCCTCTCTTCTTGTCTTGATTATTTGCGAATTCTTTGATCGGTTCGATCGTATCATTTGTAGAATCTTCATATATATTTTTTCGATAATACACAGAAGACTTATTAGAGTTTTTATCCTCTTAGTCTTTCTTTTTTAACATTCTAACAATAATTGCTATATTCCATACGGCGGACTTCCTCCGAGGGCTAAATTTGCATAAGCAGAATTGAAGTTGTTGAAATAATGTTTCCACATCGACCTTGATCATGTTTGCTATTGTTTAGTCTTATGATTTATATTGTTATGTTATATTGTTTCAGACAAGATTTTCAACAATTACGTTCTTACTCTCTTCCATATATTATTTTAAACAATTAAAATCTGGCCTTTGGACATTCGAAGTACTCAATTTAATAATTAGTCAACCCTATGTTCGACTTTATTGAACTTGAAATCACTAATTAGAAATTAGATGTAGATTTTTCACAGAATAATTAATATGATTTTTTATAATATATATTATATATATATTTTATAATTTATAACAATTTAAAAATGTAAAACTTTGTAGTTTAGTAATATACAATATGCGATGTACCACATTTTTATAAATTAATATATTATAAAATATGTGTTATCTATAAGTGTCAATATTAAATTGTTAGTATTGCATATTTTCACTTATAATTTATCATATTCTCTCTACAAGCAGTTTAATACAGTTAAAAATACACAGACTAAACACATACCAAAACGTCTAAAACATGTAAATTCCCATTCAATCGAGATAATGTCAATCAAAATCAATGTTACGTGATAATGAGTCTTGATTTTTATTACAGGTTCCACTTCAAGTGTTAAAAAATCTCAGCAATGACAAGCACGTTAACAAAATCATTATCGATAATCATCCCAACATGCTTTCCAGTCAGAGTCACTCGGATATTGCCTTAGATAAACTGGCAGCTGAAGCTTCGAAGGTGAACACGAAGATTCCTGTTAAATATTCCATGCATGGTAATTATGAGAAATATAATTATTTTATTAATTATTACGAAAATACATTTATATAACACAACATGCAATTGATATAGTCTATTCAAAGAAGCAGTGAACATATGTCATCTCAATTTATGACAACAAAACGTCGCCCTGTTGCCGCATCAACTGTGAGTTTTAGTATATTTTGGTTTTGACATATAACAAGATTGTAGACTAAATAAAATAATGAAACAAAAATGTTTATACATCCATACATACAAAATTATAGTACATCTAATGAATATATTATCGAATAATTTAAACTACAGTTCCTTATACAGCCACAATAGTTTAATGGTTAGAGTTGTTTAATTATATTTACATTGAACTCTTTTCCACACCACCGATGAGGTAGAGTCTAGGCGCGTTTTTTTATGTAGTAGTATCCTCTTAAGCCCTAATCCACTTAATTAACAATTGTAATCCAGATAATGTATTTCACTTTCATTATATTTATATTTACTTACTATAGAGCATATTTACTTTTACTACTTTTTATGTTTAGTTCTTGTTTCCTTCGATGGTGTATTTCCTTGTTAAGTCATTTTGATATCACTGTATTTTTTCTTTCTTCTGTTATAAACTGTGCACACCATTCTTGATAAAATTAATTACTTAATTCTCCTTAATGCATTTGCCATAACTACAAAACAGTTAGTATTCACCCTCTCCTCATACATTCTAACGTAATGCTCACGTAATATATAATATAATTCTGAACAACTACACACATACTACATATTATTAAGAATTAATTTTAGTAATTTCCATTCATTCGTAACCAATTATTTTGAGTACTGTTGATCGAAAATCAATTAAAAAGTCCCAAGCCTTGTACATAGATGGCGCTACTATAATTAAATCCATGTGTTTTTTAGTTAGCCCTAACCTTTACACAAGCTCAAAAGATGCTTGTATAAATTTGGCAGCTTTCGGATCATTAGTTTGTGAATTATAACATTTTGAGTGAAACAACTTTTGTTATTGTGAAAAAAACGGATAAAAAGGAAGTATATAGCGTGTTGATAAAATATTGCTTTTTGAAAGGAAAAATGCAGTTGAAGCAAAAACTTGGCTTGATAGCGAGTTTCCGGACACTGTCCCAGGAAAATCAACCATCAAGGATTGGTATGCTAAGTTTAGACGTGGAGAAATGTGCACCGAAGACGGTGAATGCAATGGACGTCCAAAAGAGGTTGTTACCGACGAAAACCTTTAAAAAATCCACAAAATGATTTCGAATGACCGTAAATTGAAATTGAATGAAATAGCAAACACTCTAAAGATATCAACTGAACGAGTACATCATATCATTCACGAATATTTGGGTATAAGAAAGCTCTGTGCAAAGTGGGTGCCGCGCAAGCTCACTTTTGACGAAAAACAACGACGGTTTGATGATTCGGACCAGTGTTTGAAGATGATCAAGCGTAATAAATCCGAGTTTTTGCCTCGATATATGACAATAAATCCATCATTTCACTCCGAAGTCCAATCAACAGTCACCCGAGTGGACTACACACGATGAACCCGCTCCAAAGCGTGGAAAAATGCAACAGTCGGCTAGCAAGGTTATGGCGTGTGTATTTTGGGAAGCGCATGGAATAATTTTCATTGACTATCTTGAAAAAGGAAGGGCCATCAACAGCGACATTATTACATATACATTTGAAGGACGAAATCGCCGAAAAAGAACGGCCGCATTTTAAGAAAAAGAAAGTGCTACTTTACCAAGATAATGCACCATATCACAAGTCAGTGAAAACGATGGCAAAAATCGATGAATTGCTTCCTCATCCAAGATCTCAAACGAATGCTTTGAAGGGAATGCGCTGGTAAGAAATTTTCGTCGAATAAAGAGATGATCGCCGAAACTGAGGCCTATTTTGAAACAAAGGATAACTCATACTACAAAAATGCTATCGAAAAGTTGGAAGGTCGCTATAATAAGTGTATCACCCTTGAAGGGAATTATGTTGAATAAAAAAACTAAGTTAACTAAACTAAGTTAACTAAACTAAACACCAAAAAAATGTGTTTTACTATAATAGGCCGAGGACTTTTCATTTCACCTGTTACAATATCTGGTTCTATAAGATTAAGCGTCATTAAAAATTTTGTAGACTTATGAATTATAATCATGAGCCTCTCTCTCTATAGACTAGGACTGAATGTAGTCAAGAACTGTATTGCATTACAATTTAGATCTAATTTTATCTAAGTACACACCAGGTACTCGGTTTTTTTATACTATAATTAGGTATTCACTAATGGATTCAATCAATATTGATCAATGATATTGATTGAGATTGATAATGAGCATTAATATAATTAACCCATAAGTCAATTTTATCTATAAAAGCTTAAATATTTTATTTGCAGCCTAAAGAAACTTTAAGTTAACATTAATTAACTTCTTTTGTATTTCAGTTACACCAAAACCAGACGAACATCATCAAAATGGTGCACTGCTTCCATTATCAAAAAGCGACTCCGCCAAATCGAAGCACTCTTCAAACTCACACCTTCATCATGGATATTTAGCTAACATTAAGCCTATAAAAACCCAAGCTATAACGCAGGAATCGCTTCTGAACATACAAAAATATAAAGTTTACCCAGCTAGTTGCCCCGACCTTGTTAAATTGGATGTTTACAAGGTAAAGCAAATGCAGTCAGAAGAGGAAGAGGAAAAGGTAAATTAATCAATTCTAACGATATAATGAATTAATAGTATTTAACTATTTCAGAAATGGTATAAGAAATTTGTGCAATCTTTCAATGAAATGATAGATTTTTCTCTATTCCTTCAATTTCATTTCTTCTTAGTCAGCATAGCTACGATTATTATGTGTATCTGGTTTGCAGTACCGTTTGTATACCTAGCAGATCATATGAAGAAGAATAATTATGATGAATCTCAAATATCATTGACTATTTCTGTCATTGGTGCTACTAATGTTTTAGGCATGGTAATTACAATTATTTAATTTAAAATATGTATGCACCATTATGCATTATTTTTGCTTTTAGGTTATAATAGGTTTCTTGGGGACAAAGATAAAAGTAGCTACTTTATATGCTGCTTGTTTGTTTTTATCTGGTATTAGTTGTGCTGTAATGATGCTCTTCTCTACAAGCTACGTCATACTGATCATCTCAAGTGGTGCTTTTGGTTTGTTTTATGCCAGCCAACATTCCTTAACTCCGGCCATCGTAGCACAATTAGTACCATTGGAAAAATTCAGTATGGCATATGGTTTAAGCTTGTTATGTCAAGGTATTGGGAAATTAACAGGTCCACCATTAGCCGGTAGGAATATATTTTTATATTAAAAAATATTCATTATATGTTAATAATTTTTTAGGATATTTATATGATATAACCAAATCATACAGTCAGTCATTTTATCAAGCTGCTATTTGGATCATCGTAGCGGGTATACTTATTGGTATTATCCCATATACCAGAGAACGCAAATTGTGTGGACGATGATAAGTTAATACTATCTTAGTTATGGCGTTATGGTTATTTTACAATCTTATTCTAAAGAAAGTGTTCGATATAAAGAAAGGAATATTATACCAAAATTTTAACTAGTACATGTCACGATCGTCTCAATAATTAATAAAGACAATAATTAATATGTTAATCATAAGAAATAATAAAACCTTTTCGGGGTTTGCAATAGTTAATATAGTTAATTTATTTTAATATAATCTTATATTATGATAGAATATTGAAATTATAGATTTAGTAATTATTTTTATCTAATAATAATTAACTGGAACTGTTAATGAAGATATAACTGGTAGTAAAGAAAACCAATAATTATTTGTTATGTTAATAAAAAACAAAAATTCATAAAAATATAATATTATTCGAGATTCCTTATATCATAATATATATCATACACCTCCTTCGAATTATTTAAATATTTATTAATATTAAAACTGCTAATTCTTTTGCAAATGTTAACGTACACTACTATTTGCCATTTAATTTTAGGTTACACATTTTCTCCCTATTTCTGCGATTTTTACGTATACAACCAGTTAAACATCAAAGTCAGTGTTTTCATCAACTGTTCGAAAGAGCCGAATTTTAGTACTGATTTCATTTTAGTATTTTCTCTGTCCCATTACCCACCATCTTAAAGAAATAAAAGTTCCTATAGCTTAGCCAATTCGACTTATTATTTCAGAAGTAGATATTACCATTTTCATTATCTATATTACTGATTTCATCAAGATCTCGTTGAGATTTACAGTCATATGGCTCCACAATAGGGACTATATCATAGAATATCAGCAGAATACTAGAAGCCTCTACATATGCATAAGTGAATATAACACTATCATCAATGAATTTCCGGATATACCAAGCAAAACTTTTCACATGATTGAGTCCACCGCTATGTTAAAAAATAGTGAAGAAACGATATCTCCTTGACATGCCATTTCGCACCGGTATGTAAAATGCCTGAAAAAAATTAATAATTTTGGGGGACCATTGTCAGCTTCCAAAGCTGTCCAAAATAAAGGCTAGTGTACACAGTCAAAAACAGAACGAAAATTAATTTCGTTAATACAACAAACTCAGCTTTTTTACTTGATTTCAACATCATTATTTAAAAAAACTATTTGATATCATAAAGCACCTTATTTCTAGTTCGTATTGCCAATTTCTTAAGGAATATTATTAGAAATTGAAATATTCGGATATAAAACTTTCTCGGCATTTTTTAAAAGCCTGGCTTGCTCGTCAGATATAAAATTGGTCTTAATTTTCTTAAGAATTTTCATTAGAATGGCACTGATTATGGTATCTTTTTTGTTTTCGTCAATTCATAGCCGGAGCCTCTTAAGAGGTGTGTCTACTTCTCAAGTCTTCTCTAGTCAATATACTCCTGTGGCCTCGGGCAATGTTAGGGTCGTATTTTTCAGATCGTCTTCTATGATATTGTGTCTTCCACCCAAAAGGTCGACTTGTACTTGCTCTAACTAAAAGGATCCAGGGATTTTAATAGAAATTAAAATTTACAATTTTTTTACAATTTAGCAATTTACAATTTAGCAAATATAACACTATCATCAGGAACTATCCTATTTGACAACAGTTTCACAAATCATTTCGTACTGATATTTAACATGAAACCATTCTAAGATGTCTGGAGAATAAATGTTCCCCTATTTTCATGAGCAATATATATAATCGAAAGCAGAAAGAAAATCACTAAAAGCCTTCTAAGTAAAATACAATTTCATTAATATTTTACACATAGCTTATTTCATTTCATTTTAACATCGCCATTTTTGGAAAACCTTACATAATATTGTATACATTATATTACACAACACATTATGTCTCGTACATATTGTATAATTTCTTAAGGAATTTGACTAAATATTGGTTATTTAGAAATATCAAGATTATTCGTTAGATATAAAATAATATAATCAAAAAATATGCCATAATTATATCTTCAATTCTTAAAAGATATAAACATATTATTTCTTGTTTTATGTATAAAAATATGTAAAAATATATAAAAAAAGATAGATTAGGGATAAGGGAGGGAATTATTACAAACAATTCTTGCATTATATAGTTTTTATTCTAATACAGTACAGGTATTTACATAATCTAATATCATTCTTAAAACGAATAATGTTTTTTTTATTAAATGAGCAGTAATTGTAACAGTAACAAACAATATACTAAACAGACTTTCAAATATAGGAATATCAAAGTATACTTAAAATCAATAGAGTATTGAATACTGATACCAGTAGGTATGTAGAACTAATTTAACTAGTATAGCGGCGTCTTAATCTAAGAAAGGCCTTAAGAATTTGTTACAATCGCTAATTTTGTAAAAATTTCGCCGTAATTTTTAAAAAGTATCTAAATATTCGTAAGCTACTTCGGAAATGTTGCCAATTTGAATCACAGGCATGCTTATCAACATTTAGTTGTAAGATGTACCAAGAGATATAACTACTGGAACATGTCTAATCTATTTATCGCTGATTGGTAACTTTCTTTTTAGGAAGAAGTAAGTCTAAAACGGTTTTAAACTTAGAACATTTATTCAAAGTGAACCAGAACAGTCATTCTCTGAAATTTAACACTCAAAAGTGTTGTTTAAAATTAAGATTACACAGCCGTCTACGTTAAAATATCGAAAAGCCAGAATATATGATTAGTACTATTTATTATACAGAAAACGGAAATAAATTAGCCGCTAAGATTTGATAAAAGAGAAACATTTTGATGTTCTTTCTGGATTATAATATTTCAAGACAATTTTTAATTTTGAGATCATTGATTAAAATTAAAATAAATTTTCTGTCTAAACATTATCCAAAAAAACATTTAACATTTTTTGAAAGCATCAAATATTCATAATGAAAACGGTAAACTGTTTCTCCTTATTTAAATCTGGCTAGTGTAAATTGTCGTTTTTTGACTAAAAACAGAGTAGAAAATTCTTAATAAACTGACAATACACACACATAAAACTATTAATGGGAGGTCCTATAAAGACAAGAATTGACCTGAGGTTTTGACTATCATTTAAGAAATGTATATAGCAATTATATACAGATATATAGAGGTAGGTAGTAACTATCATTTAGAACCTACAAAACTTATATATAACACTGATAATAAAAAGAAAACTCATCTTAACATATAGCAAATTTATTTTCATGATCACTGTTATATATTCGATAAAAAAATCCAATATTATGGCAAAATGAGATACCAAGAAAAACAGAATCGCTGAATATATAATCTCTCAAAGCTAATAGGTCACCGAAAGTGACATGTTTAATTAATTCCTTTTTTAAAGGTCGTGGTGATACTCTTCTAAATATTGATCATTTTCCTATATTAATAAATAACTATTTAAATACTAAATTGATCAGTGCACTTTAGCAAAGTAAAAAAGAGAACTTTACCCAATATCTTTTGATGCCCATGGCAGTTTCTTGAGCCAGTGTATATTGTTCAGTTAATGTTGTTATGGCTCACCTTTCTTTTTTGGTTCTAGCGAAACGAAATCATCTTTATTATTATCATTTTGGGAAGATTCTTTAATTGATGCCTCGGAAGAAGTTTTCTCTTTGACGAATCGTTTATAACGTTTAGTAACGGGTATCACTACTAGCATTAAACCGGAAATCGCTATGAACAGTCCTGCCAAGTAGAATGAGAGGTGGTACGTTCCTGTTATGTCATATAGCCAACCTGAAAAAAATTAAAATTATTTCGAATAGTGCTGAAATATAAAATTGGCTATAAACTTCTACATCAAAATATTGCATATTTTTTCTGGTTAGTTGTTATTAAAAGATCAATTGCAAAGTCCCTGGCCTATCATAGTACATAGTAACATTTTTATGACAAAATTAGGTTTTTTTATTCAACATAATTCCCTTCAAGGGTGATACATTGATTACAGCGACCCTCCAACTTTTCGATACGAATAGAATACGATGGATGAGGAAGCAATTCGAAGCTCAATTCATGGATTTTTGAAATCGTTTTCACTGATTTGTGACACGGTGCATTGATGGTGATTGAAGAAGTGATTTGTCTTGGTGAAGCTGCACTTTCTCTTTCTTCAAATGCAGCCGTTTTTCAGATTTCGGCCTTCAAACGGTCCAATAACGCTATGTAATAGTCACTGTTGATGGTCCTTCCTTTTTCAAGGTAGTCAATGAAAATTATTCCATGCGCATCCCAAAATACAGGCGCCATAACCTTGTCAGCCGACTGTCGATTGGACTTCGGAGTGAAATGATGGAGCCATGTTTCATCCATTGTCACATATCGACGCAAAAACTCGGGTTTATTACGCTTGATTATCTTCAAACACTGCTCCGAATCATCAACTCGTCGTTGTTTTGGTCAAAAGTGAGCTCACGCGGCACCCACTTTGCACAGAGCTTTCTCATACCCAAATTCATTGGGTATGAAGTTTTTGCGAATATGGGTATTCGTGAATGATATGATGTATACGTTCATTTAATATCTTTAGAGTGTCTGCTATTTCATTCAATTTCAATTTACGGTCATTCAAAATCATTTTGTGGATTTTTTTAATGTTCTTGTGGGTAACAACCTCTTTTGGGCGTTCACTGCGTTCACCGTCTTCGGTGCTCATTTCACCACGTCTAAACTTAGCATACCGGTCCTTGATGGTTGATTTTCCTGGGGCAGTGTCCGGAAACTCGGCATCAAGCCAAGGTTTTGCTTCAACTCTATTTTTTCCCTTCAAAAAGCAATATTTTATCAACACGCGAAATTTCTTTTCATCCATTTTTTTACAATAACAAAAGTTGCTTCACTCAAAATGCTATAATTCACAAATTAATGATCCAACATCTGCCAAATTATACACACATCTATTGAGGGTTAGGCCTAAGTAAAAAACATATGGATTTAATTCTAGTAGCGCCATCTATGTGTCAGGCCGGAGACTTTTCAATTAACTTGTTATCTCTCTCTTGTAATTTCTTTTGTTATGGAATATGATGTGTAGAATATTGCCGTTTTCTTTATGTTCTTTACGTTTACGTACAGTAATTTATTGGATGTTAAAACTAATGTATTGCTTTCTATAAAAGATGGCGTAAGTGACACAGTATTCCATTGTTAAACTTCAACATTCAATTCCCCATATTCTACCTTCAATTCCCTTCAACAATTTATAGCTGGTCAAACATCTGTTATTAAGTGTATTAAATGTTAAAATGTATTATTATAAACAACTATTAAACAATCTACCTGTTAAACTGTTAAATTTAATTTTATATAGGACATTTCTCTACATAAAATAACAGTTTTCCCTGTAGTATTATTGAGTTATTCAGTGTTTCCAGGTGCTAATTATGGAACGCTTAAAATAGCATTTTTGACATTCATTATTATTATTATTTGATTTGAACAAATTGGCTGATAAAGCCTATCAAACGCTTTTAGACTTGTTGGGCAAAAACTTAGCAATTGATGAATCAACTATTTTCAGAAGCTTATATGTAATGACTGAAAATCCCATTTCGGTCTGATTCAACATCGCAGTGTTGAATAATTATATATTATATTAATATTGCAATGTTGTTTGTCAGAGTTTTCTGCCGTGTATTGTTAGTGGAGATGAAAAGTAGATCGATAACGACAATCTCAGATGCAAAAAGTTATGAGTTAGTCCAAACGAGCCTGTGGGTGGCGACACTGAAGTGGAAAATTCATGGCTATAAAGTCTTACTTTAAATAGGGTAGTATCAACAAGGTATAGTATATTCCAAGTTGCTAAAACTGAATTAAATTATTAGTACATATGTCCACTGACGTCAGCTGAACGAAGTACTGTTGTAAACAAGGCAGCAATAGCGAATAACAGACGCAAAATTATCCTGTTGCATGGCAAGACTCCGTCAAGAATTGTGAAGGATACATTGTTGTAGCTCGAATGCCACGATTCACCAAACATAGCTCCTTCATAGCCATAACTTCATAACATAGCCTTCTGATTACCACTTGTTCAGATGGGTGTAGTATGGCATACGGTCTCGAAATGCGGAAAGAAGTGCGAAAATAGATCGATGATTGGATCGAGGTTAAACCAACATCGTTGTTTCGACATGGCATAGCCATGTTGTTGAGAAAATTTGTAGAAAATAATATATTGATTAATATATATATGGTACAAAATGTTCTCAATAAATGTGATTTTAAAGGAAAAAAATATCAGAATACAAGCAAGCCACTAATACATAACTGGAAGTAGATCTTACGTTATAAAAAAGTTAGTTCTATTTGAATAGCAAAGAACAAGATGAACAGCTGATAAAGTTCAGTAAAGTTTGCGAAGAATTGAATTAAAATTATCTAATTTATTCGGAGTTGACTTATGAATGGTACTTATTAATAGAAACCTATAGTAATTGGGGTTTTTAGGTGTTTTCTGATTTTAGAGTTGATATCTGATAAAACACAAAGTATGTTTATATCCAATCATCGCTGATCTGACTGGATTGTTTCTAAATACTATACTAACATATACTCGTAAATACATATTTGATAATATTTGTCATACCATTTTATATATATATATATATATATATATATATATATATATAGTACTGTACAATTTTTTCAACGATCTTTTGAATATACCAAGCTTTTATTTTGAAACTTATGATTTAAGGACCTTACATACAGTAAATCGTTCTCCAGCTCTCGTATAGTCTTTATCACTTTCATCAAGCGTTCGCAATTGTAATCGCATTTCACCGGATAAAATAAATTTACACTTCGAGGAACTTTAGTAGGAGTTTAGATATGCTGGTCAGGATTATAAACTAGCCATACCCAGAGGTTAAAATTAAGATACAGTCTTTATGAGAAACATGAAATATTTTTGTGTGTGTACCAAAAAATGAGTTGATTTAAAAAATATTAACAGCCAGCTTAATTACTTGTTAATAATACAAATTTCTGACATAAAATGTAATATGAAAATCTCTCTTCATATATTTTTCGGTTCATTATCCTTAAATGTTTTGGTGTTTATTATTATTGCCTTTTATTTTTATTAATATATGAAAGTCATCTTTTTTCTTTAATATTTTTGATGCATTTTGTATACATTAACCACTTCTCTAGATGTTATATAACTTTAAAAAGTAATTTTAAATAGCGAAGCATAACAGGAAGTTATCACATGATTGGACTCACATGAAGGATTACGGATCTTCTGCTAGTTACGTTGGATTTATGTTGATCTTATTAATTTCAAAGAATGCCTTAGTTTTTTACAGCCTAACAGAAGAATAAAATATCTTGTATTTAATATTAATAATGGCATTTCGTCAATAGCAGCCGGATTAAGCTATTTAATATCTATAATATTTTAATATAATTCCGGAATATATATATATATATATATATATATATATATATATATAAAGCATCCTTCGTATATTATAGTATTAACAAGTCAATAAGAATGACAAAATAATTAGAAGTTAATAAAATTAATTACCAATAAAAATATATGGACTTAATTGGAATAACTTTCAACAGATTATGTAAGTTTTAAGGCTCTGCTTTACTTTTTGTCGTTTTTGCAATGTATAGAAACATAATTATTGTAGACAACATATCAAAACTGTTCTACATTCATGTTTAAAAATACCTTTGAGAATTTATCAATTGTTATGTTACATCATTCAGTTAAGTATAACAAAATGGACACGGAAACGTTTGAACAACATAAAGCGTTGAAGTTACGAAATACCCTTAAGATTATTTACCAGCCCATGCATTTCATAATAAAATATGTAAAGAGCGCACGTCATTCAAACCATATTATTATTTTT
Source organism: Rhynchophorus ferrugineus (assembly GCF_030347505.1). Classification (NCBI taxonomy): domain Eukaryota; kingdom Metazoa; phylum Arthropoda; class Insecta; order Coleoptera; family Curculionidae; genus Rhynchophorus; species Rhynchophorus ferrugineus. The sequence goes on from NW_027472580.1 coordinate 54,965,238, forward strand.
ATTAGTATGGTTAAAAAAAAGCAAACAAATGAATCCTACCTCCAATTGGTGGCCCAATTAAGTTGGCAAAACCCTGTACCAAGAGCAACAGACCATAGGCGTTGGTAAATCGGTCCAGAGTTATTAGCTCGACTAGAATCACGCATGTTAAGGAATAATTAGCAGCTATCAGGAATCCGAATGCCCCAGAAACGAGACAGAGTAGCGTATAATCGTGAATTAAAGGGATCAAGGCTATAACACCGCCACAAAGTCCCATACAAACGGCGTAAATGATGCTGGCGTTGGCCCAAGATCGATCTCCTACCCATCCAAGGATAATCTGAAAATTAACAAGATATTATACATTTTAGAGTATGAAATATTATTCTGAGTATATATTAAAAATAACATCATTTAAACAAAATAATTTATTTTTGTAAACAAGTATTTCTTGGTGATATGTATATAGAAGTACAAATACGGAACCTAGCATTATAATCAAGGAAAACAGCTTTCCTTTTACATAAATTTAAAATTATAAAAAGGCTATGCAAAATATATTAACCTCAAAATATATTTAAAATTTAGTATCAAATATATACAATCATGACCTTCGAAATTCAGAGAGTAGATAAAACATAAATATTATGTAGATTAATTCGCAGCATTTAACAAAATGCATCATTTGACTGTTTCCTCCAATAATTTAACAGGCCAATTGAAAAGTCCCCGGCCTGACACATAGATGGCGTTACTAGAATTAAATATATATGTTTTAGTTAGCCCTAAGCCTCAAAAGATGCGTGTATATATTTTTTTTTGAATGAAGCAACTTTTGTTATTATGAAAAAAATTGTTGTTGGGATAAAAAGAAGCGTGTTTATAAAATATTGCTTTTTGAAGGGAAAAAATACAGTCGAAGCAAAAACTTCGCTTGATGCCGAGTTTCCGGACACTGCCCCAGGAAAATCAACCATCAAGGATTGGTATGCTAAGTTTGGACGTGGTGAAATGAGCACCGAAGACGGTAAACGCAGTGGACGCTCTAAAGAGGTTGTTATCGACGAAAACATTTCAAAAATCCACAAAATGATTTTGAATGACCGTAAATTGAAATTTAATGAAATAGCAGACACTCTAAAGATATTAACTGAACGTGTATATCATATCATTCACGAATATTTGGATATGAGAAAGCTCTGTGCCACTTTGGCCACGCGAGCTCACTTTTGACCAAAAACAACGACGAGTTGATGATTCGGAGCACTGTTTGAAGATGATCAAGCATAATAAGTCCGAGTTTGTGCGTCGATATGTGACAATGGATGAAACATGGCTTCATCATTTTACTCCGAAGTCCAATCCACAGTCATCCAAGTGGACTGTACACGATGAACTCCAAAGCGTGGGAAAACGTCGGCTGGCTGGCAAGGTTACGGCGTCTGTATTTTGGGATGCGCACGGAATAATTTTCATTGACTACCTTGAAAAAGGAAGGACCATCAACAGCGACTATTACATAGCGTTATTGGACCGTTTGGAGGACGTCAGTGAAAACGATGGCAAAACTCAATGAATTGGGCTTCGAATTGCTTCCTCATCCACCGTATTCTCTAGATCTGGCCCCCAGCGACTATTTCCTGTTCTCAGATCTCAAAAGAATGCTCGCTGGGAAGAAATTTTCGTCGAATGAAGAGGTGATCGTACTATAAAAATGGTATCGAAAAGTTGGAGGGTCGCTATAATCAATGTATCACCCTTGAAGGGAATTATGTTGAATAAAAAAACTAATTTTGCCAAAAAATGTGTTTTACTATGGTAGGCCGTGGACTTTTCAATTGACCTGTTACGACCTGAAAAAGGGCTATTATTAAATATCTATATTAATACATTTCCATAATAATTTATACTTTAACAATTATGTCGGATATTGTGCCGTATATTGTTTTGCAAGAAATTTTACATCACTATTTTAATGTGAAATAACAATAGTGCAAAAAAGTCTTGTATTTTACTGAATATAGTGGTTTAGCTGAGCAAATATGTCGAAAACCACATTTTTTACGAAAATAAATAACCCAGACTATCGAAAGTTTGGGAATGGAAAATTATAGGAATTATTTGTCAAACACTTCAATAATTATTTATAATAGATCATTAGAAATTAGCTTATGAAACAGCAGTCAAACGCTTAAAAGCCTTGAGAATAATAAATAACTAAGGAAATTGGCTCCCCTATTAATTGCAACCCAGAAACTTGATATTTTTTAAATAATAAACACTAACATATGTATTTTAATCTTATAATCTATTGCACCTACAAGAAAAGGTTTTTGCAAAGAATTAAGAAAAGGCCATCGAATCAACATCAGTTAGAAAGTTAATATGTGGATTTTGTGAGAAGAAGAACAGCTAAAAGTAGTATCTTGCGTAAGGGCGTAATATTGATATTGTTTTTTAAACCAGCCGGCTTGGTTGGCGCAGTGGTAAAGGCGACATGACGGTCCACCTACTGTTGCAATAGTCGTGGGTTCAAATCCTGCTGGGGCATGGTCGTATATTTATGTTTGTGATAAAAAAAGAAAAGGAGAAAAGAAAAGGAGCAGGTTCTAAGTTCGGCTGCATATTTTTTAAAATGTATGTTCGCCGATTTCTCAACGCAACCAAACCAAACCAAACCAAATCAGGATCTGATGAGGGGAAGGGGGGAAATCAAGGGAAAACCTCAAATTTCAATGTTTTCACATATTTTTTAACTAAAGTAATCAGATATTGGTGTATAATGTTATTGCTGAACTGATGTGACGAAAAATCGGAAGTAGTTCAGTGTAAATGTCAGTCAGTTTGCTTTTTAAGCAACAACCATATCATATGAGACATTGTAGAAAAGTTGTAGGCAACTGTATCTATGGTGTAATGGTTAGAATGTTGAGCTCACACGCGGAGGTCGATCAATCAATTCCCAACAGAGCAGCAGCTTTTCTTGTTCTAGTTTGATTGCAACATTTGTCACATCGCCACCGACTTCAAAGTGATCAGTTGGTAGTAGTTAAAATAATATTGTAAATAGATAAATAGGTTTATGTAGGTATTGAGCTAAATTGTGTGTATAGTAGAATTCAAAATACGTGTAGTAGATAAGGTTTCTGTTTAATTATATTTAGTTATTACAACGATTATTATGTACATATTTTATTTTAAAATATTTTTTTGTATTAAAAATATAATGAGAGGACTAGCTGAATATAACGATATTTCCACCCAAATCATAATGGAACCTCTCCATGCTTAACTGTAAGAAACAGACAGCCCAAATCGACGACATTCTTCCAATTGTCCAGATCCAAGTGTCCAAATCTTATGATTGTTATTCGTTATGCAAAAAAGTGGTTCTTTCGCAGCTTAGTGGGCTTCCGATATAAAGGAATGTTTTCTGTATTCTATCATTACCATGCATACTGTTGTTACTAAAACACCTGAGAGACAACAAATTTGACCGACCACTTGCTTTAACCGTCTCAGAGCAAAACATTTAATAAACTCCGAAATAATAAACAAAATAATAAACACTGGAATATCACCTACAAGGCTTGGAGTGTAAACTGAGCTATACTCATTATTTACACGGAAACAATGTTGCCAACATATAAAAAGATGTACTATATTGCATGGAATTCATATTAGTTTGTCTATCCCCTATAATATTGGTCGATAAACGTATTTTATAAAGTAAATTTAATAAATAGGACCTCATGTAATTAAAGAAAATGATATGCAAGTAATTATAAGTGAAGTGATGCAACAAAAGAAAGAATTAATTATCTCTTACTAAGTCTCTTTTAAGTACATCCTAATTCTTTAACCTCGCGAGGAACTAATTTAAGCTTATTGGTAAACAAGTACTTTAGAAGTTTAGCGACTTTATTAAGGCAGTAATTACTTTATTAACAGTTGAAGGTTCTTAATGGTACTATTATCTATCTAAAGGTATATCCTGTTTTCCTTCTATTAAACTTTGTTAGTATTAAATGGCTAATAGTTCGCCGTATTTTGTATAGTACACAATACAAGTACAAGCACATAATTCATATCGTAAACTGTAAACTTAAAGCACTCTAATTAATTAAATCATATACAATTCCTTATGATGAACATGACAAGTCATTAAATATGGCTAAATTTTCATAGATATGAAGAAGTGTATATTATATAACAATTGACAGCAGCAAATGACCTATGATCAAGTTATTGTAACAATTTGTTCAGTTGCTAGTGATACCCTTCGACAGTTCCAGTCTAACCAGTTCTTCATGTCCCATCAGAAAAGGGTAACATATTTTAGTGGGTATTCTATTTTGATATCAATATACTAGATACACTGGGTTGCCTAATGTAACCACAGATTGTAATCTAACCACAGATTTATATACCTGGAATTATCATAAAGAATAAAGGATCTTTCATCTCCCAACCACCAGACGCTTGATTTGGAAATATTGCCATCTCAATGTACAACAAAAATCTAAGAGCGAGGGTCAGCGAATATATTAACCGGTTTGTGAAAAAACGTCAAGTAAGACTGAGTGAATATAACATTAGAACAGAAAGTTTTACAATTATTCGACTGCAGTGGCAGTGACAGCTTCGAACCAGTATATGTGTGAAAAAAGTGCAGTGTTTTAAATTTAAGCAGAGTTCACCATTAGGAGTACATCTAACGCTATTTAATGTTGGGCTTGAACTCTTACATCTGAACTTGAAGAACTATATTGAGATGAAATACTATATACGCCAAATGCATTTTTAAATAAAAAATAAAATAATAAAAAAGAACAGAAAAAAGTTGGCTGACAAAATTATGAAACCCTTATTTCGGATAGCGCTTGATATTTTGTCTATTCAATATCTTGAGAACGGTAAAACTATCAAGAGCAAATATTACATCGCTATTGGATTGATTGGGATCTAAAAAGTGTTGTTTCGCTAAGACAATACTGCCTGTCACAAATAGAGGTTGCAGAAAAATATAGCACAAGTAAAGAAGTGATAGCCTAATAATCTCGCATAACAATGAAATAGACAATGTTATGTTTTACTAAGACAATAATCCCTATAACTATTACTATGACAATGTTTTACTAAGACAATAATCTCTGTCATAAACAGATGGAAACATTGCATAAACAAACAAATTAAATGAATCTTATTTTTCCCCATTCCCAAAAAGATACTACAAAAAATGCTAATAGAAATAATGAAGTGATAGCTTAATAATTTTACATAACAATGGAAACGATGTTTCACCAAGATAATGCCCAATGTCACAAATAGATAAAAACCATGTTTAATTTAAATGAATCGAATTTCTTCATTACCCTTAAGGTTATGCAGGAAAATCTAGCAAAAATAAAGGGGTGATTTCGAATATGAGGCACACAGGCGATTTGTTCTACAAAAATGTATCGAAATGTTATAGGAGCGTTAGAAGTATATCTTGAGAAAGAATATGAATTTATATAAAATTTCTAAAGGAAAAATGTTTTTTTACTAAGTTAAAATATCTCCCCAATTCCCAGTAGTCTCTCCAAAGATCCCAAAGATTCTCCACAATTAATTCTTATTTGATTTTAAGAAAACCAAAAATATGAAAATTGAATATTTAAGTGCACTGCCGTTTATAATTAAACAAAACCATAAATGTACTTACATGTTAGGACATATTTATCTTTTTGATATCTTAACTGAATGACAAAAAGACGTCTATTAAAATTGATTGATTATTATTTTAAAAGAAAATGAAATCTACAGGATTTTTAACATTATCACAAAAAACACAACATTTATTTGTAATTATTTATTATCACTTGTTTCGAAAGCGTGTTAATCAATATATACTATCAAATGGCTGAGATTTTAATGTTTTATTTCAAAATATCTAGGGACATTTGACCTTAAATATGTACCTCACTGAAATCTTCGTATATCACTAGTATGTTTTATAATATCAGAAAGAGTCGACCCGAAAATCGAGTTTTAATGTCCACTAATGTTGTTAAAATAAATTTTCTATTCTGATATGGCCACTTGAAGAGAGTTTAGTGTTAGTAGGTCAATACGATCTATATATATAATTTTGAAAACAAATAATATGAACTAACTTGATGGTGTTGAATTCATTTTTATTTTATGTATTTAAAGTTTTTGCTAATTTTTAACGATAATTTAAATTATACCTACTGATTACTATTTCGATCAGTTAGGAATTCAGATACACTGGTTATAATAATATTAATTCCATCTAAAAATGCTAGACCAATATAAAAAAAAATCTTAAATATTACTGCTTGACGAACTGTAACAAAATAAATTTTAAATAATGTAATAATGAATATATTAATTAAATCAACTTAATAGTATTTAAATGACTAAAAATGTTTTGTATTTATTTTGAATAATAAAACTTATTGTCATCAAATATTAAAATGCAAAAATACTTTTTTATTGTTTTCAGCATCAACACTATTTGGTGTACACAGGAGGAATTTGTTAAAATTATTAATTTTTTCATCGCATAAACAAGCGAATTATGAGTGCAACACTGGACAGTAATGAATTAATATGAGTAATATTATTGGGTTGAAAAAATAAACTGTTAAGAATTACTACTACAGTACTTAGTGACAACTGTTTCTCCCGTTCTTGTTCAACTAGATGTACATTCAAAGGCTAAAAATAAAATGAAACCAGTTTAGGACTAAAGGCATACAATTTTAAAGAGGGCCTCTAGTCAATTAAAACCCGAATATACCGTAGTGGACAAACACCAACCGAGGTATCTAAATAATATTGTTAGTTGACAACGTATAAAGAATAATTTTATCGCATTAGAGGCAGGAATCAAAATGACAGAATGAAAAGAAGAAAAATTAAAGCGCTCAAGTTATAAAAAAATTAAATAGGATTAATGAGCAAATAAGGTTTTTTCTATATTTTAACAAAAAACTGCGTTATATATCTTTCCTAAAAAAATAATCCGAGTTAATATTTTTATATTCGCCAGTTAATTAATATTTATACAACAAAATATTTTTATCTTATCTTGCTTATAATTAGTACACCATTGTTCAACTCCTATGTTAAATATATTTTAATTAAATAAAACAATCGGTAAATAACATAGCTCACAAAGAAACCAAAAAAGGCAAGACTACCGCTTATTAAAATTTGTGGAGATTAAAAATTGATATCGATCTGCAGACGGTGCTTTTAACTGTGTTTCGAAATAGATAAGGATACTTGAAAAAGCTTTAGTATATCGGAAAATAGGTCAATATAAGACGGATATATAATAAATATAGTTTTAAAATATAAATATATAAACATAGCGATGATATAGGGGTAGTGACAAGATGTGATGTGATACAAATATGAGATGAACAACTAAGTTATTTATATTTCTAGTTAAATTATGGTATTTATGTAGTATATAAAAAGAATGAAGAATAGATATACTGATATATTATTTGCCTTAAATATTTCAATATTATTATAATATGAATACATTTCATACTAAAACATATTCTTGCTACTGTATATTATATCGGCTGGTTTAATAAGCTCTCGAAGTACCTATATTATTTCAGGACATTACCAAAATTTCATTAAAATGTGTGGATTAATTTTTTGTTTACAAGCCATTTAAAATGTTCGCATTTTTAACAATGTAAGCAGTATAGCGAATTTTCAATATCAAAATACAAGTTTAAATGTTATAGAAATTCATATTGAAATAATTTGGTTTCCAAGTGGGCTGGTTTGATTAAAGGTCGTACAAGCCCAGAGAATATCTAGAAGCTTCAAAATTCAGATCATAAATCGCCGCAAAATAGAGGATATGATTGAAAATCATGAATTGGTCCAAGAGGGAAATAGAAGTAACAGGTCAATTGAAAAGTCCCCGGTCTACCACAGTAAAACACATTTTTTTGCCAAAATTAGTTGTTTTTATTCAACATAACCCCTTTAAGGGTGATACACTGGCGACCCTCCAACTTTTCGATACCATTTTTGTAGTACGATTTGTCAAAATAGGCCTCAGTTTCGGCGATCACCTCTTCATTCGACGAAAATTTCTTCCCATTCTATTAAGATGCGAGCATTCTTTTGAGATCTGAGAACAGAAAATAGTCGCTGGGAGCCAGATCTGGAGAATACGGTGGATGAGGAAGCAATTGGAATCCCAATTCATGGATTTTGCCATCGTTTTCACTGACTTGTGACACGATGCATTGTCTTGGTGAAACAGCACTTTCTTTTTCTTCAAATGCGGCCGTTTTTCGGCGATTTCGTTCTTCAAACAGTCCAATAACACTATGTAATAGTCGCTGTTGATGGTCCTTCCTTTTTCAAGGTAATCAATGCAAATTATTCCATGGGCATCATCCATTGTCACATATCGACGTAAAAAACTCGGGTTTATTACGCTTGATCATCTTCAAACACTGCTCCGCATCATCAACTCGTCGTTGTTTTTGGTCAAAAGTGAACTCCACCGACACCGTCTTTGCGCAGACCTTTCCAAATATTCGTGATATGATGTACACGTTCAGTGGATATCTTTAGAGTGTCTGCTATTTCATTCAATTTCAATTTACGGTCATTCAAAATAATTTTGTGGATTTTTTTATGTTTTCGTCGGTAGCAACCGCGCACACCAATGCTTGATGGTTGATTTTCCTGGGCAGTATCCGGAAACTCGGCATCAAGCCAAGTTTTTGCTTCAACTGTATTTTTTCCCTTCAAAAAGCAATATTTTATCAACACGCGAAATTCCTTTTTATCCATTTTTTTACAATAACAATAGTTGCTTCACTCAAAATGCTATAATTCACAAACTAGTGATCCGACAGCTCTCAAATTTATACGCGCATCCTGAGAGGGTTAGGGCTAACTAAAAAACATATGGATTTAATTCTAGTAGCGTCATCTATGTGTCAGACCGGGGACTTATCATTTGATCTATTATAAACATAATTCTTGTCAAAAATGATCGAAAGCCACACACGGAGAACTGATTAAGTGGAATGGAAACAGCCATTTGATTTCAAAGTTTTCAAAATCATTACGATTTTGTATTTACTTTTACAATTTTATTCTGCAAAATTGTATTTTAGAAAGTATTTGTAGTGATTTTAAAAATAAGAATATTTTATACCCAAGATGTTCGTTAATTCTCTTACTGCTTCAATGACTAAAATGAATATTTGCACTGTATCGTGAACAGATGATAGAAAGCATTAATATACACTACGAAAGCATAAACTCATTGAGTAAGTTCAGCAATACATCAATGCCATTGGCAAAGCCAAATCCATACTTGGGATCATCTGTTGTATGTTTGCCAGACAGGGTTCAAAACAAAAGAAAGCACAATGAAAATAGTTATATGATGATGACATTAGATATATGATTGTCTCTATTTAATAAGTAGATAAATAGTAAGAAATAAATATATGCGTAAATATGGTATGGTAAATAAGGTATATTAAGCAACAACAATATTGCAATAATATTTGATATATTATATTCACTATTATCTGATGTATTACTATACAAATAATATTTCGAAAACAGCAACCTTAAACAACAATTTTTTTTAAATAGAAAATTACAGTAAGTCAGGTAACGCTATCTTTAATTTTATCATTTTCGAGTTACCTCGATTGTTTAAATGTTGATCATATTTGGCATACAAATTTAAGTTTAACATCTGCTTCAAATTTAATCAGAAATATAATAATGAAACGTTGATTATTCGATTAAGGGAATATTAAAATAATTGAATCTCTATTGAAAAGTTATAATATTATTATTAATATAGTAGATACTTGCATGTATTTTAATCAATTTTATCTTTAATGATATCGATAAATATAAACAACTGTTAAGCAACCTAACATCACCCAACTCTTAAATTCGACAGTGTTAACATTTCTCTATATAAAATAATAGTATTCTATTCAATATCGTTGATTTATTCAGTGTGTACAGATTGCAATCATGGAAAGTTCAAAATTCCAATTTCGACTTTACTTTCGAATTACTTTTGTTTTGAAGAAATCTACTGCCGTTACTCATCAAACACTTTTAGAAACTTATGGTAATGCTACTCCTTATTCTCCCAATTGTCGTTTATGGTTTTACAATTTCAAAGTGGTAGTTTTTTTGTGAATAGAAAAGAATGGCTTGGATGACCCAAAAAGTTTGGAGACAGTGAATTGCAGGACTTATTAGTGAAAATTCAGCACAAACTCTCCAAGAGCTTTCAGACAGCTTAATACTTGATAAATTAACTATTTCCAGACTTTTACACGTAATGGGAAAGATCCAAAAGGAAGATAAATTACAACCATACGAATTGACTGAAAATGACATTTCGAAGTGTTTCAATTTTTTTTTGATTTTTCGTGATTATCTGCTTGTCAGACAAATAGAATAGTTTTCTGTGGAAAATTGTGACTAGTGATAAAAACATGGATTTATTACAATAATCTAAATCGCAAAAAGGCATGGTTTAGCCCAAAAGAATTACCCATATCGCCACCAAAACAGAATATGCACGAACATAAAGCCTTATTATACATATAATGGGATCAGCCAGCAATACGAGCTATCAGAACCAAATGAAACTATTATTGTAAATGTTTACCGACGTCAATTGAACAAATAAACGACGTATAGTTGCAAGGAGGACCGACAATAGCAATTAATGAGCTGAAGGACATCCTTTTGTATGACAACACTCGATCACATGATGCAAGAGTTATGAAGGATACACTGTTGTAACTCGAGGTTCTGCCATATCTAGAGTACTCTTCAAACATGGTGCCTTTGATTATCACTTGTTCAGATCGATGCTGCACAAACGAATATCGTGCTTTCGACAAGGTATTACCATGTTGCAAAAAGACGGTAAGAAAAACATGAAAAATACATTGATTAATACATATTGTACTAATTTTGTCAATAAATATATTTTTAAAATAAAAAATTAACAGAATACATGCACGCACCTAATATATTGATAAATAAAAATATTTGCTAAAATATCATATAAACCAGAAACTTTTCAAAATATCGATTATTACAAAATAAATAATAAGATATTCATATCAATAAACAAAAATTGCTTACCTCGCCAAGCATGTTAATAATTCCAATGATGGATATTAGCAATGATGCATCCTTTTCTGAGAATCCCAACGACTTGATAGCGTTGTCGGTCAAATAGACATATGGAACGTCATACCACGTGTATAAAAGAAAATTCGAAAGGGCAAACACTAAGTATTTTGAATCGGCGAAGTGTGAAAAATCAAACATGTCCACTAAGAGATCCCAAAAGTCCCATAGTCCTGCGTACCATTTAACCTTTTCTTGCGCCATCATAGTCATCGAGTTCCGGTAGATATCAGGACATGAGCTTGATCGAAGCCTATGCCGTTTCAAGTTCAGCATAGCTCCTCGGTAAGTAACTGATAGTCTGTGCATTCTTGCAGAGAGAGATTTTTCCACAGGATGCTTCCTAGGTATTGCCTTCTGTGTAGGAGACGTTGGAGACATGAGATTCCCATTTAACCACCAAGAATCTTCTTTAGATATATGCGCGGGAGGCGATAACTGCGTGGTAGTTTTTGCGTGTTTTGATGACAAATGTGCTTCGTTCAATCGACCGGAATCACTGAAGCTTCGCGACGGTACTAAAAGATTCGGATAATTGGTTAAGAGAATATTGTAGATGTTTTTATTACTAGCTAAAAGCTCTAATACTTCAGCAGGGATTTTTTCACCATCTTTTATATATGTAGGTAAATTAACTAATGAACTACAAAGTCGAATAGACTGACGGTCTTGCTCTTGATCTTCATTGGCCTCGATAATAGGCTGCAAGACACTAGCTGTACAAGTACCAGTACTAATAGAAAAAGAATCAGCTGATACTGGTTGTTTTTTTCGTTTTAAAATTCTATTTTTCTTTCTTTCGTTAGCTAGTGATTTCTGTTTTTCGGATGTCCAAGGTAAATCGCGCATTAGGGCTCCACAAACTACCATATTCAAAAATAATCCTGCGAGTATCAAAGTCGTCCCTCGCCAGCCATATTCGTCCAATAACAGCTGTATCAATGGTGCGAAAATGAATGTTCCAATTCCACTACCACATACTGCTAAGCCGGTAGCGAATGATCTTCTTTTATCAAAGTAGTAAGCCACTATCACTACTGAAGCTACATAACATAGGCTGAGACCGAATCCCGCTAAAACTCCGAACGTAATACAAAGCACAATCATGCTGTTAGCCTGGGAGCTGATGATAAATCCTATCGAAGCAAGGATAGCTCCAAATACGGTTACTTTTCTACAACCATATCGGTCTGTAAGAAAACTGGCAATCGGTCCAGATAATAATGGCATAGCCATAAACAAACCACCAACCCAGGCGGTAGTACCACGGTTTTCGCCAAAATAATTTAAAAATTCAACATAAATCACACCAAAACTGAAGGTGATGCCATCGGCAATCAAGTTCACTACGAAGGATGCAGCCACCACAACCCATCCCCAGCCGCCGTCAGGCGGACGCGCCTCTGAAATATCCAGGGACTCGGAGGACGAGCTCGACGATGACGACTGCGAGCTGGAATTGTCTGACGAGGTCGACGGTGATGGCGGATCCTGTTTGATAATTGACGAGTCACTGTCTTTGTGATTGAACTGTACACGTAATACTGGTTTGTCTTCGGTAGGCATAATGATAGCGTGATTGAGAAGTTGTTCGTTCTCTCCGTTATCGTATAGCGGATTCACTTCCACCTTGGGTTTCCTCTTTGCATTCTTCTCATTAAGGAACAGTTCCATGTTGTACTTCTTCGACGCGCTACCATGTCGCTCGGGTTTGGTAGACGATTTCTTAACGCTAGGTGTACTTCTATTTTGACACGCGGCTTCACCGTTTGACAACGTGAAGGGTTTGTTGTCAGTCGTAACACTATTGTCGTCACAACTTTTGTCACTTATTTTGTTAACGTCGTTTCGCACGGTTTGTGGGCCGTTAGTGTCCAAAGTTTGGGCCATTCTTGTAAGTCTCTGGTGAACTGTCGACGCAACGACGCTAGGGGACGTGTAGTCAGAGGTCGTTTCATACGTGTGATGGCAAGGTATAGGTGCCGGGAATGTCTAGCAGGCTTCGTCTGTTTTTCCATACGTGGCTGATATAAACCGCCGAAAGTAGCAACGATTCTAAAACAAGTAACATAGAATTAGTAACTGATTAATTAACTATTCATATTTTATACAGTAGGACACTGAATCAGTTCCCGCTGTTTTTCAACACATAATGTTACATAAACTGTGTGTATATAACGCTTTTAATAATGGAATATACAAAAAGCACTAAAATAATAATTCATAAGCAAAGATATTGACAGAAAATCTAAGGAATGGGAGAATACCTATAGTTTGAAGATTCTGTTTTAAGTTTAGCTTTTTTAAACCCAATTTTAACAAAATACAGCGAGAAATTATTCAAAGTTCTAATAAATAATACCGGCTTACTTCTGAGACTAATATAATAAACAGTTCACAGTAACTACTTCTATAAATATAAACTATATATAAGATAAAGATGTCAAAAGAAAAATATGCCAAAAAAATATAACTTAACGTGTTATATACGTTAACGTGTTAAATAAGTTAATGTTGTTAATATATATATATATATATATATATATATATATATATATATATATATATATATATATATATATATATATATATTAAAACAGTTTTTTTTAATGTAACTTTACTAATTCTTATGATTTTAATTTATAAATCGCTGGATCATCTTGTAAGTATATTCATGTTAAAACTTTATCATTTCCTTCTAAAAACATACTATCTTTGAGTCCTAACCATTTCAACCTATGTACCAGAAAAACAGAATTTGCGGAGCATGTTCATCTTATTTCTTTTAAATACAGCTGATAGGCATTAATTGCTATTTTAATCATTTGAGGATATATACTCTATGAATTGGAGATGTTGTTGGACCGATGTTCATGCCAAATTGTAGAGAAAGCTTGAGGTTTTAAACTTCATAGGCAAAATCGCAAACTTTTTTTAGCATAAAGTGAGTTTACTACAATAAATCGTTTACAAGCAATAATTAATGATAATTACACTAAACATTAAAACTTAAACGTCCTTGAAAAACTAAGACTTTTTTCAACTTGACTATATTGCAAAAACTTTTCCAGCCATTTCAATGAGATATTCTGCTCCGTCTTGCTTATTCGCCAGACAGTACTTTTTCTGACTGCCACATGTTCTCGTCGCTGACTTATTGCCTCTCCAAGCAGTATTCCATTTTTTACAAATAAGCCAAAAAAGATCGATTGTTAGATGAAATCAAAAGGCAAGACATATTTTCAGCGCAGGTCAATCCGCATGCTACTTGAAACGGGTGGAAAAGTCGTTAACATTAAGTCGATTCTCAAAACTTATTTGAATACCTTATAAGAAGCACTTAATTGATTCCATAACTATATTCAGCGAATTATAAAGGCAATGAAACTTATTTCATATTATGATATTATGATTATCTTTCCGAATGCAATAATACATAAAATGTTATGCAAAAATACCTACGTCTGTTTTTAAATATACATCCCGATAAGTCATATATTTAGAGGATTTGAAAAACCGCTTAAAGCATATATTACATAATTTATTTGCGTTATTGGCTTGCCTGGAATGATACTACTGATGTTAAATCCACTCCATTGTCAGCCCGGCGGAAAACAACTAAAAGACAAAGACCGTAAAATGATCGACGAAATTAGGTAAATAAAATTAACTCCCATCAAATTTAATTACGTCCCACGCAACACTTAACCGTTGCTGGCTAAGAAGAAAACATAAATGCAGGAGGATTTTAGTGAACTACAAATATTTTATAAATATCCGTTACCTGTATTTTATACTTTTATTTAAATATTTCTAAATTATTTTCAATGTTTGCAGTATATTAACAATAATACCGAACAATAATACAACTAATGCACGTAATATGCGGACGCGGATTTTCCTTTGCATTTTATTCTGGTTAAAAGAGATAGAATACTGTTCGATGCATCGGAACATGTGATCGAGTGAGTCATGTGATCATGTGAGTCTAAAAAGTAAAATCAAGTAATATTCGATTTAGGTATTTTCTATTTTTGTATCTTATAGCCATCCCCATAACGATCGGTGACGTTCATCATTCTGAAACTGATATGGATTCAAGTTCATTAATTCAGGAATTAAGCAGAGTACATATTCATTATTTACATGACAGAATATTAAATATTCGTAATAAACATTCCTAAAATAAGTGATAGACAAACATGGTTTACCTATCAGATAACAAAACCACCAACTTTAACTAAACATTGTGTTGCAATTGATATTGGAGACAACTCTACACTTAGAACGTTAGTAGTATTATATAAACTTCCTTCCAAGATTCAAACATACCAATCTCTACATTGAAAGGTAATCATACTCAAGAAAGAAATGTCAAAAGTTTACAACCGCACATTTACAGAAACAATCCTCTCCAAGACTATAAGCATTGATTCGTTAGTACACACAGAGTGTAGTAAACAAAAATGAGTAAACAAAAGTGAGAGTCAGTACAAACAAAATTATAATAACCTGTCATGTTGTCTCAATCAATTGAATGTGCTTTTTGAGTTGAATGTTTTCTTCCTTATTAGAACAAAAGGATGTATTAAAAGTACTTGTACTTGTACAAAAGTAAAGTTGCTGTGAACATACGTCATCAAAATGTTAAATGTATTGCCTGTTGCAATTTCTAAATTCGTTTTAGAATCAGAAAATAATTTCCTTCTCATTTTATTTTAGTTAAAGAGAGACACAATGATGTCTGATAAGTTCGAACATATAACCGAACCAGCCTGTCTAAGTCGCCCGGTTATCAAACGTATACAAAATTCTTGAAAACAATAGTAATAAGAGGTTATAACTATAACCTATAAACTATTGTGGCTGTATAATTAACTATAGTTTTTATAAGTACTGTAATGATAAAATAAATTATATAACATTTTTGTTTCATTATTTTGTTTAGATTATAATTTTGTTATAAGTCAAAGTCAAAATGTAATAAGACTCAGAGTTGATGCGGCAACATTGTACCGTTTTGAAATCATAAATTGAGATGACGTATGTTCACACCAACTTTGGATAGACTATAACTAATTTTCTTGTCTATCCATCCTAAACATTAGATCTAACACCCCAATTGCAAACTTGGTGGCGTAGTGGTACGATAGTCGGGGGTTCGAATCCTGCTGGAGCATGGTCGTAAAATATATGTTTGTGACTGTTTAATATATGTGATTGTTCTAGGCAAGAAATTAAAATCCGATAAAGAAAATGATCCCAGTCACGCCAGTAACCAGGCTGGGTAAGACCGGATGTCTTCTGGGATTATTTCTAAAGTTGGTCACTCGCCAGTTCGTAGGCTTAATGCCGAGGACCGTGGTTCAGAGCCCACGTTAAGCTGTAGGTCCAGTCATTAAAAAATACAAGAGGCTGACGGGACTAAAAACAATTTAACATTTAACTTTTTTAACACCGAAACTGTATTTGAATCAAATAGGAAACAATGCCTATTGTTTGGATAAAGATATTTTATATATTATATATACATTTACATTTTTTATACATATTTATATTTTGTTCATAAATTTATCAAAAATCAATATTTTTGTTAAATTATTATATTAAATACAAAACAAATGGAATGAAATGAAATATGGAATTTATGTTAAGCTATCTTAAAGAACATCCCAGATCTACAAAAATTTTTAAATAATTATTTTTGATAAAATACTATGTTATATGAACAACAAACGTTTTCTCAGTAAAATTGCGATTACTACTGCAATTGTTATTATACTATTATTAAAAACCGTAATGAGGTAAAATATAATACGCCATAAATGTTTGCATTTTCGTAAACTGTTAGTAAAAAAGATATTTTTAAGCAATTTCTTATAAAGAGAGGATAAAAATATTTGAATATATAATAAATCATTACGTAAATTTTCGTTTACAGAATATGGCTTAAATAAGATTAAATGAGGAGTAAAAAGTTATAAAAAGCGGTATAATCTGCTACTTTTCGAAATATGTGACACAAGAATAATTTACAACGATTACTCGCACTAAAACTCTATAAAAGTTTTACGTCCTGCATATTATTATATCGATTTTGTTTTATTAGCACATGGACTGTAAATTAATTTTCAGATTTGTAACACATGACGTAATTGCAGCATAAATATTAAGTTGTACAAGTCCGTAAAGCATCATTATCATCAGAGGTATGCTATTTTAGTTTTTCATCATTCATAAGAACTATAATGTCATGATAAAATTTAAATTAATTTAAACATTTGAAAAACACAGAAAGGTGTGGGTAGTGGCAAGAGCATGCCTTAATAATAGAACAAAAAGCGTATTCGAATAAAAAAATCCGCCAAGAAATGCAATATGAATTTTGTTCATCCGAACTGATAAGACAATAAAATCAAAATATTATTGCAACCGTTTGGAAGTAAACATTCATGAAAGAAGACCCACCACAAAATCGTTAATCATTGAATTAGAGCAGGAATTGTTTCAACTCTTCTTATAAATCAGAATAATACAATCAGTTTTTGTTGTACTCTTAACCGCGATGGGATCGTTGAAGTAAATGTGTTGATAAGTGTATGAAAATTATCCTCTAATAGGTCGTTTTAACAAATTTAAATCATTTTTTATCTCATACCTATTAACTTCTAATTGATATCTCTGGAGGATGCCTACGATCTAAAACTACGATCTAAAACACTACCTCCAAAACCTTAGTCAAAAATATACTTCGTAAGACAAAGTCGTTACCGAGAATACCACAAATCGATCGCCTTGTTTTCGAAGTATTTTTGTTAGTATCAATTATCTACAATTTAACGGCATCATCGTAAGTTTTGCGATTCTGATAAATTAAGAAACTCACGTATATTTACTATTTGGTGTTCTGATGAAGCCTGAAAAAAATCAATTTCTCTCTGATAAGTTTACTGTCGGTTTTGTTTTTATTACTCTATTTATAGTCCTTCCAAAATTTGAAATAACAGTAAACTCACGTCATCATGACGTTGAATGTGTTACACATTACAGTTTGTAAATTCGTTTTAATTTCAGACATTATATTTCCTTCTCATTTTATTCTAGTTACTGAATACTAGAACATGTTACTGAATCAACCTATAAAATCTACGTGGTTGTCAAATGTGTGCAAAATTCTTCAACATATTAGTGATAACAACTAGAGGTTGCAAACGGTGTTTGTGTATTAATTCTTATTCTCTATATGTTATCTGCTACTCTTATTAGCACCAATAAATACCTTAAAGTAAATCAGTAAATCGTTCACAATGCAATCTAAGTAAAATAATATACATATTTTCGATTATTTCAGAATTATTAAATTAATTTTCTATAGAATTGTGTACATATAAGATTTTAAAAAATGTTATCAATACTATTTATTCAAGCCCATATGAAAAATAAATATCCTATAATATAAACATAACCATTCACTCAATTTTAATAAATAAATTCAACGTTGATAATATGAAGAACAGTTTAAACTATTGATAAGGAGTGCGTACGAGGGGTTATCATTTAATGATTTATTTAAATGACATATATTGAACTTTGACAATATTAGAGAGCTATTAATGATTAAAGTGTATATTCTGTCATAAATGTAAAATCAATTTATACACATGTTAAACAAAAAATACTTAGTTTTACTTAGTTTATGAAGTTAATCGAAATGTCTTCGAATAGTTTAACATAAAATTGATAGATATTAATTGAACAAGTCATAATGTTATCTATTCAGTATTAAGTCGTCGATGATGCATAAATCATTTTTTAATAAAATATTTTATACTGTGAGTAAATATATTTGAGTCATCGAATAAATATTATTGGTGTTTTCTAATAAAAGTTATTATGATCAAAAATATAAAGATTTTCAAATTTTAATCGCTTGGACATTTCCATATCCGAATAATGCTTTTACTTAATTTTTCTCTCTTAGCTGCCATTTCTGTCAAATTGTTAAATCAAGAGTAATTAATTAATAAGGTTCCCTTGCATTTGTTCAGCAACAAATCTATTTTTAACACCAGTGGAAACATTTAGCGTTAAAAGCACAAAATTTTGGTTTAAAACTGATTTTTCGACTTCCCTAACATTTAAAATGGTTAAAAACATTTATTTAATGAACATCCAGAACAAGTATTTTTGATTAATATAAGTTATTTAAAGAAGGTCGAAAAGGTGTAGAGGACAATAAACTTCCTAATTGTCCTTCAAGATCTTTCGATGGGAACCACATAAATAAAATCATAGGTATCGTGGTCAAAAATCCTCGAGTAGCAATTGAAGACCTTAACAGGTCAATTGAAAAGTTCCCGGCCTGATATATAGATAGCGCTACTAGAATTAAATCCATATGTTTTGCAGTTAGCGCTAACCCTCAAAAGATGTGTGTATAAATTTGACAGCTGTCATATTATTAGTTTGTGAATTATAGCATTTTGAGTGAAGCAACTTTTGTTATTGTGAAAAAAACGGATAAAAAGAAATTTCACGTGTTGATAAAATTTTGCTTTTTGAAGGAAAGGAAATCAAGCAGGAAAATCAACCATCAAGGATTGGTATGCTAAGTTTAGACGTGGTGAAATGAGCACCGAAAACGGTGAACGCAGTGGACGCCCAAAAGACGTTGTTACCAACGAAAATATTTAAAAAATCCACAAAAAGATTTTGAATGACAGTAAATTGAAACTGAATGAAATAGCGGACACTCTAAAGATATCAACTGAACGTGTACATCACATAATTCACGAATATTTGGGTATGAAAAAGCTCTGTGCAAAGTGGGTGCCGCGCGAGCTCACTTTTGACCAAAAACAATGGCGAGTTAATTCGGAGCACTGTTTGAAGATGATCAAGCGTAATAAACCCCAGTTTTTGCGTCGATATGTGACAATGGATGAAACATGGCTCCATCATTTCACTCCGAAGTCCAGTCGGCAGTCATCCGAGTGGACTGCACACAACGAACCCGCTCCAAAGCGTGAGAAAACGCAACAGTCGGCTGGCAAGGTTATGGCGTCTGTATTTTGGGATGCGCATGAAATAACGTTCATTGACCACCTTGAAAAAGCAAAGACCATCAACAGCGACTATTATATAACGTTATTGGACCGCTTGAAGGTCGAAATAGCCGAAAAATGGCCGCATTCGAAGAAAAAGAAAGTGCTGCGTCACCAAGACAATGCACCATGTCAAAAATCCATTCATTAGATCATCAATTGGGCTTCGAATAGCTTCCTCATCCATCGTATTCTTCAGATCTGGCCCCCAGCGACTATTTCCTGTTCTCAGATATCAAAAGAATGCTCGCTGGGAAGAAATTTTCGTCGAATGAAGAGATTATCGACGAAACTGAAGCCTATTTTGAAGCAAAGGAGAAATCGTACTACAAAAATGGTATCGAAAAGTTGGAGGGTCGCTATAATCAGTGTATCACCCTTGAAGGTAATTATGTTGAATAAAAAACTAATTTTGCCAAAAAAATGTGTTTTACTACGGTAGGCCGGGGACTGTTGACCCGTTATTGACATCAATAACTTATCATTTTGGTTTCTACAATTAATTTAAAAAGGCATCTTAGGCCTTAAACATTCTCTCCTCTTGTTGTAAATTTCTTCAATAAAGTGTGGATCGACCAAAGAAAATCGAAAGAAGTTGAATTTCAAAAACAAGATAATTTTTAAAACTATTTACTGCTGCTAGACCAAACTGTCAACAAGAAATATTATTTGAATATCATGCGTTGGTCGTCTGAAGCCGGAAGTAGAAAATCATGATTGAACAATCACCTGATATAACCGCTTCATTCGCCTGATTTAACTCCGCTGAACTAACAAACGGAAAATATTAAAAGCGGATATTTTTTGGAAGCCATTGCAAAAATTGAATTCAACTAACACGAAGACTGAAAAAAAAACCTTGACATAAATCTAACGAAGATTAATTTGAAGAAGACATGATGACTTTTATAATGATATATTTCTAATAAATAATTTTCAAAAGAAAATCGAGAAAACTTATTAAAAATTCTAATATATACTTTTTTCTTCTTAAACAGTATGACTTAAAAACCTCTAAACCGCCGTTATCTTCAATTAGATAGATTAGCCACTACAATGAACACTGGCGACAATTCGAATTGGACAACAAAAGATGTCGTTTTAAAATTATTTCTAATAATATATTTTGCAAATCTTGTTTGTTAATTTCTCTTAAGAATAACGGAAAACATAAATATCTCAACAATTTAATAATATATAGAACAAAAAACAATTTATTTTATGCTTCATATAAGCTTAATTCATTTTTAAAATGCATTATTACAAATATAACCTTAAAAATAACTACCAAGTCGTTCAATAAGTTCTGCAATTCAAAATGAAAATCATAATTTTATACTTTGAAACAAACTTCTTCAGAATCTTCCTAGCCTGCAGTGCAGTTATTTTTATAGATTTTATTAATATACGATAAAAATCGTTTTCTATGAATTAACTTTTTGAAATGTAGAAACAGCCAGTGCAATTTTTATTTTAATACTCTTCTCCGTGATTCTTGCAGCTGTGCAAGAAAGTACGTTGCATTGATGAAAAATAACCTTTTATGTAAATAAAACTAAAACAAAATCTAACCATGTAACTTTTAACCAACTTAGAAAAACATGCCCACCGGTGACCTTCCAAGCATGTAGACCGACGCCTAACTTCGAAGAAGCACATACTCGCAAAACGAAAGCAACGTTGACTTAAACCATTTCAAATGTATGTGCTCATCAATACTTGTACGAATTGTAAAAATCAATGCTTCAACTAATTGGTCATATGGAATCCAACTGGAAACTAAAACAAAATCTACCCATATAGCCTTTAAAAACCAGTAGAAAAACATTCCCAAAAGGGAATACTAATTCCCATAAGTGAATTGCCCACTCCCCCAGGTGGAGAATGCTAAATATCTTGTCATGTATAAATAATCTAATCAATATCAAACCTAAATCAATATCAATAATCTAAATCAATTGTGTGGTCATCAATACTTGTACCAATTATTAGAATCTATACTTAAACCTATTGGTCATGTGGAATCCAACTATAAAATACTGTTAGCAAGTTCAATGTAGTCATTGTTCAACGATTCCAAAATAAAGTGTTGTGTGCCATTGTTGATGCTCTGTACTATCTCTAATGAAGTGATATAGTGCGATATTCCTTTAAAACCCATGAGGAATGTAATTTAGAATGTTTGTGATTAATAATTAACACCCATCTATTTCCATTTAGGACATCTGATTAACAGACTTTAAAGTAAGATTTAGAATAAGATATTTTATACAGGAAATCACTTAATGGGGTGATTTTCTACATGTCATGTAATGTATTTTCTACATGTAAATTAGTTATCATAAGAAATTCTTAATTCCCACAGGCCAGATTTTTTCAGAATTTTCACCTAAGGGTAATAATTTAAAAAATTTAAATAAAGCATCATCCAAGTCAAAAGATCACATATAAACAATAATAATATAAGTTTATTGACTTAGTAGTCTGAAGGTAATTTACAAACTAAATTTCTTTTGTATCCCAAAAAAAAGTGATGCCTACATTTTCTTGGTCAATTTCTGCAGCTTTAAATTTGCTATTTAATAATAATAATTTGATTCATAATAAAAATATCAAGTTTAAACCACTCTTCAACAAATTTGATCTGCTGTTTTGAGATATTTTGATCCAGAGTAGTATTATGGTGGTAGAATTAAGTTTTATCCACAGTAATGAAATGATGTGCAAAACCTTTTTCATCAGACTTAAGACGTCAACGTTTATTCAGAAACTGGCAGCCAAATATGCCTATTTCAATGGGACTGTTCATTATATAAAACAATTTTACCACTTCTTAACCCGTACCCCTCTATGAAAAAAATAAGAATTCTCGATTTTCCGTAACATAAAAAACATCTACTTTAAATTGAAAATAAATAAAAGGCTTTTTGAGACGTACTTTAAACACAAAAATCATTTCACTAAAATATTCAACTGCAGATCCAGCAGGCTTGCCGCACCATTCAAATACTTGTTATACAAGATGCTTCATCGATCGATGACGATACGTGGTCTTATACAGAAACCAGCGTTTCTTTTAAGTGCATTATAGCTCCACAGTTGAAACGCCTTCAAGTTTTCCAAAACACACTTCTCAGGTATATCCTGAACATTTTCTGATTCATCAAGAACCCCCAAAATCATCGGGAGACTGATATTATATTAGTCTAAACTAATTTCATCTTCCAACTATTCACGGACAGTCAATTAAAATCTAGCAAGATAAGGCAATAGCATCTAGCATCGGTTGGTTATTTTCGTTGAGGTGACTCTTTTTTCGTCATCATGCATGAGGTAAAATTCCACAAAAAATTTCTCAACGTTGTTACTAGTAGAGGTACTAGGGTCATCGGTACATTTTGTTACCTTCTGATAACCAATCTTAACCATTTTTAGAAATTGTATTATAAAAAACTGTCATGTGTTTCATCTATCAGAAAACTAGTGGTTTTAATTAAATTTTTGTAAATGTTTCTGTAACTGTTTCATAAATTCTTTTTACAGGTTTACTAAGCAATTAAATAATATATAGGCTAATTATGTAATAATATTGTTACACAATAGTAAAATACACTGAAAATTGTGAAAAATAGTATTAAGGCTATAACAATAAAAAAACTATAATAAGGAAACATGCAATGGCATATTGATTAAAAATTATTTAAAGTTACAAACTAAATTAAAATGTACTGTAAGTACGAATATGTTTCATAATAATCAAAAATAGATTATTTTCATACATTTCCATTTATTATCGTAAGCTGGTATTTAATCACACTTAAAATTTAGCCAACTTGTAAATTCCAATATAAAAGATATAATTAAAATAATCTTATATTAGTCTGTATATTAAAGAAAAAATTTCGATGAAATGTATCTACAACACCTCATCTACAACAAATAAAACTTCTGAAAACTCAAAAATCCAATTCAATTTATATTTAAATGCATACAATTTCTAAAAACTACACAAAATCTTTATTTAATGATAAGAGATCTTTCCTGTTCTATTTTAAAAAAGTATTTTTTGTTTAACTATCGCACGCTGTTATTCATAAAATGAACAACAGACTCATTTGATATGGTGACCAGTTCACTGCACCCTGTGTAAACTATTGTAAAAGTATTTCCGTTTTTCTCTATGAAAATATTATTGTACACAAATACTTAAAATAATTATACTGATTTTGTTGAATTTTGTATTAATAATTTATTTTTAAATAGAACATACTCTTATTATATTTGTTTTTAAATTAAATCTATCCGTAAATTCAATACGTATTTAGACCTTACCTTTAAAACAAAACTTTTTTTTTCAAAAACTTCAATCGCATTGTCACAATAAAAACTATAAACACCACTAATATTCATTGGTCTATTTAATATTTCTTTTGATTCATGAAAAACGCATACAACTATAAAACTGTCACTATATACGCGTATATATATAAATTTTATAAAGAAAATCTTAACCTACAGAATGATACTACACAAATGTTATGTATAAAGGATGATTTGATTTTAAGTAGGCAGTCTTTGTGTTATCAATTATTATCAAAATTTACTGGCGAGCTTTGATAAACTTACATTGTGCAGTGTGGAGATACGAGACAATAAACTCAGCAATGGTAAAGTATCATTTTAAATGATAATAGAGATATATCAAAAACGCGGTGTGATAAGAAATGTTGAACTTTGTAGAGTAGGGAATTGTGAAGCGAAAAAACGAAGTGCGCGTCAAAAGAACTTTTAATTTTGTGTACATATTAAAAAAACAGATACCTAATGGTTTTAAAAATGCGCCACCTTGACAATACTATTAAAGGAAGCAAGTGGGGAATCATTCAACAAATTACAAAGCATTAGTATCAATATGCGCAAGACGTACACTTTTGCGTATTACTGGTGGCCTGTACAAGCTATGACAAGATAGAAGATCATTCACCAAAAACTTAATTTATTTTTGTTTGATGCATTGCTGAAGAATATTTTACTAAAAAACTTTAAATATACATTCAACAAACATACTTATAAATGATAAATTAATAATATTAGAGACAGTTTTATCACTTTGTAATATATGCCATATTACCTTTGTAACTATATAATAATGCAACTTTATAATATGTATTAATATTTTTAGCCTTACCTAAATCGTTATATTGTGTGTTATCATAAATTTAACTTCTATGTTCTTAGTAATTTTAAACTTATAATTAAATTATAAATTCGATACTTAAATATTATTATATTGACTATGCTTAATCCATAATTTAATTACGATCATTTATATAAATTTAAAAAATATATAGCCTACTATATATTTCATCTTAATTTAAACCTATTAAAAACATTGTCTATGTTTAGGTGCAATATTTATTAAATAACACTGTAGTATTTTACAAACTGAAAAGGTTCTAAAAAGAAAAGAATTATAAATTTATCTTATTTATTTTTCAGATATTTTGTTTTATTCATTGACATTGTCTTAAATCTTTTAACACAAATTTACCAAATTTCTGCGTTATAAAAAATAATATAAATAGCTTTTAAGTAACATTTAGAAAAAATATCTAATAAAACTAGATATTTTTCTGTAATTCATCAGAACTATGAGAAACACTACTGCTTTCACTGCTTGATTCTTCATCTGATGAAGTTTCTTCAGCATCACTAGTTCTTTCAACAGCCTGCTTTGCAGCCATTAGTTTTTTAAATTCAAGAACAGTAATTTTCTTTGGTAATATGTCCCTAAGAAAATTATACCTTTCATTTGAATGTACTACACTAGACAAATGTTTATAATCTAATTTTCTTCCGCTATTAGTTTCATTATAACCTTCTTGAGTAAGGGACCTTATAAATAATTCAGTGGCCTTAGACATGATAACTGAAGATTCTTTGCTTACAGTTTCTACATCGGAAGAGCTTTTCATAATGGTATTTACTCTACCAACAGGCAATACTGGTTTTGTAGTAAATTTTGCATCCATTGTAAAAGTAAGTCTTCTAGGAGAGGAAATTCTACAGAACAAAACAAAAAGGATAACTTAAAATAATTGAAAATATATAAAAGCAAATTAAAAACTAGTTCTAATTCACTACATTAAAAGGCAAAACAAACAAGCAAGAAATGTTCTTAATTATATAAAATTACCTTTATTTCTCTTGAACTACTGCTAAAAAACAACAAGCATTCTGGAAATAACGTTGAGATTGGATCGATCTCGCTGCACTTGCAATTTAAAATTTTAATTTTGTGAACAAATAAACACCAAAATTTTAATACAATATATTTATTTGTTAATTATAAACTAAACTTTATTACGACACCGATAAAGTCTAACTATAAACCGCAAATTACTACAACAAGAAAATTAAATGCGAAAAGCACAAGTCAAATGTTTGCTGAAAATTAAAAGGCTAGAAGAAACGCAAGCGCGGTCTAAATGAATGCAATAAAATTTGGCAACATTGCAACTCGGGTAAAATTAATGAATTAAGAAAACTATATTATTAAATAGAAGTCACATTATGAATATCTATAATAAATATTGGAATTTTAAATATTATCTAAAAATATATTTTTGAAGATTTTATTATCAAAACTTTTTTCCCCGTCAAAATTTACTAACCTAAAAAAGTCAAAAGAATTATAACCTTCAAAAAGCAAATATAAATAAATGGTAAAAAACATGTCAGATGATTCTGAAAATGATGTAGGATTTGAGGAGAATCATGATAATGATGTTTACTATAACAAATATAAATTGTTATTGGAAGAATGTTCACAATTGCAACGAGCAAATGAGATTTTAGTGTTTCGAATTCAAGAAGTTAATAAAATTACCAAACGCCGACATAAAGAAGTAAATTTTTTTAGGTATACATCACTAATTACTAACCCATATTAGGCAATTATTAACCTTAATATTGTAGGCAACGATTGTTGAGAAATTATGGAGAAGATTGGTCAATTATTCCACCTGATATCCTCTCTGATGAAGAAGAAGATATAAAACCAGCAATCTCAAATATATTATCTAAAGATAAAATTAAACAAGAAAAAAATGAAGATGGTATAAGAGATAAATCTGATAGAAGTAAATCAGACAAAGTTAAAAGCTCAAGAAAACCAGCTAGAAAAAAAGGTTCCAGACCTGAAAAGGATCCAAATGCACCTAAAAGACCATCAAATCCTTTTTTCCAGTTTTGTCAAGAACAGAGACAAATACTCTTAGAACAAATTACAGCTGATTTAAAACCAGGAGAAACAGAACCTTCAAAAAGAGAACTTACTAGACAATTAGCTCTTAAGTGGGGTTCATTATCTGCTCCTGATAAGAAGGTAATCATGTTGCTATGTAATTATATTATGTTGTACTGTAATTATATGTATTGTTAATTAATATATTTGTATATTTATTGCAGATATATGTGGACCGATATGAAAAGTCAAAAGAAAAGTACCATGCTGAAATGGAAGATTATAAGAAGACTAAATAAAAAATATAGGACAAAAATATTTTATTTGCGCTAAAAATTTCAAATAATTAAAAAAATAGCACAACAAATTAAGCTTTAAATGAATCCTTTTCTTTTCTGATAGCATGCATGGTAGCTATTGCATCACTACAACTTGCATGTCTCTGAACGGTCCCCATCATAACTCTCATAAAAGGATTGATTCTTTTTTCATTTGCAATAGTAGACGGAACCTAAAAGCTATCATTAAAATATGTATATATCTTTCAAGTAATACATACTGTTGGAACACCTTGATTTCTCTTTTGATCTGCATCTGCAATTGCTTTTAAAATATCTCTATTTTCACTTTCAACATGCCTAGCAAATTTAAGGTTCTGTTGTGTATATTCATGGCCACAAAAAACAAGTGTATCATCAGGTAAATTTGCAAGTTTTTCAACTAAAGCTGAATACATTTGTTCTGCAGTTCCTTCAAAAAATCTTCCACACCCACCAATAAATAATGTATCACCTGGGAAATTCAAATATAGGTGAATGACAAAAAATTTAAAAAATTGTACCTGTGAAAACAGCAGACTGGCCTTTTGTATCTTTTAAATAATAACAGATGTGTCCAGTTGTATGGCATGGTGTAAATAGGCATTCAACACTAATATCTCCTATTTTAAATTTATCACCATCTTTTACTTTATTTGTTAAAGCTCCAATTCTGTTATCACCACCATAAACTTCAACAGGATTTTGCAATTTCTTTACAAGTTCTTCATTTCCACCCGCATGATCCCTAATTAACAAGTAAAAACAATGTATGTAATTATGAAAATATTTTTAAAAATATACCAACCAATGATGATGGGTTGTTAAAATCTTTGTTAAATTTACACCTTCATTTTGAATAGCTTCGAGGACAGTATCAGGGGCAACAGGATCAACTATTGCAGCTTCTTTTGTATTTTCATCACTAATCTAATGATATGTTATTACTTCAATTGATGACAAATAATATACACTTACATACCAAATACATATAGTTATCACTTAAAGCAGGTAATACAGTCACTTTCATTTTTGGGAGTGATATATTGATATGTGAACTATGGGAACCTCTTAGGCCCACTGATTTAAATGCCAAAACTGTAAATTATTTGATATTTGAGAAAACACTGTACTAATACCTTAGTAATTACCTTTAAAATAAGCTGCAGTTAAGCCCTGAATTAGTTTATTCGGCAATAAATAAGACATTAAACTAAACATTTTAAAAAAACATTGTCAAATAATTTACTTAAAAATATTGACAATATTCTATAACCTTTGAACATTTGCTGGTAAATACTTACCTTTTTTTATAAAGAACTCTATAGCCCTAAATATTTCCTTAGTAATTCAATGTCCCAGAGTTCAATGTTCATGAATTTGACACCATTGTCAAAATATTTATAAAATGTCCATTGATATAAAATGCATATTGTGTTGCATAAATTATAAAAACGTAAATTAACGCAGAAACACTATCAATTTATTTGGTTTATAAATATATCAAATATACAAGATCAAAATTGGTAGGGTATTTAAAAATAGCTTCTAAAAAGGAATACAAATATGTTAATCCAAAGAGGAATTTTTCGTTCTGTATGTGCAATTTGGCTGCGATTGTACAGCTGTATGCATTCATTATGCAGATGTTCCTGTAATTCCGTATTTTCAGTTACGATTACTAATTGTGTTTCCAAATCTCGTACAACAGATCTTTCTCCAAAATTTGGTGAGCCAATAATCGTCATACATGGGAACTGAGAGTTTGGTGGATAATACCTAAAAGTATTTATATCTGTGATTTATCTATGATAAATTTGATAGTTTAGGTTTCTTGAACTTAAAATAATCATGAGCTGAAATAGTTCACAAGTAAATGAATTAAAATAAGACATAACTTACCATAAACCTTTTGCATGGTAAGTCCAACCATTTTTTAAGTATTCAAACAACCTGATTCTGGTTCCTTGATTTTTCTTTTCATATAGTTCTTTAAATTTTTTAGCTATAAGAGAATATGCATATGGAATGCCACCTGCTATTCCTTTAGCTCCTAGAAATCCATTTGCTTTAGGATGTGCCATAAGAATTTCACAATTAGCTTGGGTGTCATAGATTAAAGTGTTCATATATTGACTAGTCAGATTAAAGTATCCTGTGGCAATTTTTAAATAGGAATTTCTTGGAGCCTCAGCTAAAATTTTTTCTGTTACATATGAATCATGTTCAATACCTAACTGACCCATTTGAACTGTTGGGAATATCCAAGTATCTAGAAATATCTTTTAAACATGTAAATAATCAAAAATCTTAAAACTTACCACATCCTTGAAATTGTATAGTATTTTGTTCCCTCCTTGAGTCTTCTAAGTATTGTTCTATAAGATCACCTGCATATTCAATAAAATTATTTTTATTGCCTTTATAAGGACACGCTTTACAATTAGCTGAAAGACTTATTCTATCGTCTTTATCCATTTTTAAACTAAAATTCTGAACTCTCTGTACTAAGCCACAGTAGAAGTCTGTAAGTTTTCTGTCTTGTATAACAAAATAGCGGTCTTGTCTATTTGTAAAATAATCATTAGACAAATTTGCTCCACTAATAATAATGGTATCATCAAAAATATATAATTTCATATGCTGGAGTCCTACGATTTCATTAAACCTATTTGGCATATATTTTTTTAATAATCCCCTTAAATGGGGGGTATGATATAATGATACTGTACAATTTGTTTCATTACTTTGGAGGAGTGGTTGTAATACTGTCCTAGAATTTTGTTTGTCTCGGCTACCTCGCACATAATCGAGTAATATATTTACTTTTAATTTTTTATCTTTGAAATGCTGATTTGTTTTTAAAGCCGTTACTAACTTATTTTCTAATTCGCCGACACCTAAATATAAACTTACTAGTGTGATTCTTTCACTAGCTGTTGTGCAGTATTGTATAAGTGTTTCATAAAATTGTTTTGGCTCTGTTATGATCTGTACATTTTTTGAACTCACTGGAAAACAAGGCGCTACACTACTAAGCCATTTAAAATGTGAAGTATCAGTTTTAGTAAAAGGGTGTGAATAAATTAGACTTTCATGAGGATTTTGAATGGTGCCTTCAATCACACTATTAATAATCCTTCTTATCATTGCTGAAATACCACATCATATATTCATAAGTAATGTCAATTTTCGTAAATACAGACCTATACAGACCAGATAAATAATATTCTATTAGTTCATGTAACTGATATTATAATTTTTTTTACATATTCCAATTTGAGTAATAACACCTAACCTAATATTTCGTCTATACTGTCATGTTTGTGTTTTGTCTTACTGGCTGTCTACCAGGGATTCTGAGAGAAACCCCTATTTAAAAATGAGATTGAAATTAACCCAAGGAAGTGTTATGCTATTTAGTTAGAAACTAATTAACTAAATTTATTGTATTCAGGTACTTAATAACTAAATTATTTATAAGATTAACATTTTAAATAATATATAAAAATTATAGAACAAATATCAAAAAAATGTTATACTGTCCCCAATATAATAATGATATTATGAAGAAGGTAATTTAATATGATTTAAACACTTTAAGTGTTAGAAAATTATATTTACTGATATGTAGCTAATAAAATTTATCCTGGAATATTTTGGAGATTTATTTATATAATAGTTTTATAAAAAATAATGTATGTATTAT
Source organism: Rhynchophorus ferrugineus (assembly GCF_030347505.1). Taxonomy (NCBI): domain Eukaryota; kingdom Metazoa; phylum Arthropoda; class Insecta; order Coleoptera; family Curculionidae; genus Rhynchophorus; species Rhynchophorus ferrugineus. The sequence goes on from NW_027472580.1 coordinate 54,996,837, forward strand.
ATTGAATTTTTTTTTTGTATATATCCAAGAAAATCTAGCTAGCAAAATACTTTAAGGCAAAAATCAAAACTTATAAAATGAGATGACGTAAACGGATGTTTGCAATATTCCTTTGTTTGTCACAATGCAAGATCTTTTGTTAAATAAAAAGCTGTTGTAATTGTTATGTTTGCTAATGTAAATTAAACAATATTTTTATATTATTGAGTTTCTATTTTGTCAAAAATTATCCAGAAATTGATCAGAGTGGGGTATCGTTTACAAAATATCGAGATGTTTGTGAGATAATCTTCAAAAGAAAAAGAAAAAAATTTAAACATAAATCAATTTATATAAAAAATTTCTATGAATAACGCAACACTTTTCAAGCAAACAAATTTTTAAAAAATTGCTCATATAGCGCCTTGTTAGACAGCCTTATTAAAAAAGCAAGTTAAAGAAAAGTGCACTTCAAATCTCTGGTAAAATAAACCAATCAACTACAGAAATCAAATTTCCAAAGAAGGTTCGTTAAACATAAGTAAGAGTTCTCATAACTTGCCGTTATATGGAAATCTATGTTTACTTTAGTAAATTAAAATGTGTATTATAGATGGTGTAAAATAAGTCTAAGTTAGTAATAAGTATTTAGGTCTAATTTATAAGGAAAAAATCTAATAAATAATTATGCATCTAATGTTTTATCTTAAGACTTGGTTCTTATTTTATATATATCCAGAGGCTAGAAAAGCCTCTTTCGTCTAGATTGGAAGACCTCGAAGAATCATTAATAGAATCGTTAATATTTATATTATTGCTTTACTGTTATGACCTCGCGTGAAATTTACCTTAAAGAAATTAAAAATTCTAGCAGCAATTCCAAAGATTTTTGTTAATTAATCCCGGGAAAATTAATGAAATTTTCGGCGTTGATTGTGTGTGTCGTGATCAATTATTTTAGTTAAAAATGTTGATGTTTCTTAATTTCATGAAAAAAAAAATTGTTCTGTATAGCTCATGACTGGGTATTGCAACAAAAGACAAAGTAAATTTAAAAAATTCTTTGTATTTTCAGCTTTTTAAACTTTTTTACATTATCATTGAAAAATTTGACAAAAGATCAGTATTATATTATATACTAATAAGAACTTTAAGAACATTAAATTGGGTGAAGCATTATTACCTGAGTGTAAAAAAATACATTAATATATATTTTTTCCTTTTGTGATACATATTGTGTGTCTACCACTTAAAAGGCATTTGTGTTTTGTATCTGTCTATAATATAAATCAACTAGAACATTTCTTTGGTAGGCTTTACTTAAATATCTAGTTTATATGACTAGTTAAATAATATCACTCAGAAAATTAAACTTTGCCCAGTGGTTTTTCAACTAAAACACAAATAAAACATAAGCAAAGTTAACAAAAACTTTTCCTTTTGACTTAAACATAAATAAATTTTTGCAATTTATACAAAATATATATGGATATATAAAAAACATGACATTTGGACAAACACAATCTTTAAGTGTGATTATCGAAATTTCAGTTCGGCTGGCATTTTGAATACATATCAGCCAAAAGCTTTCTAAAATCATTAATTATAGCCTGATGATAATAATACAAAGCTAGCTTTATTAATATGGAATGAAAGCTAATGACTATTATTGTATATGCCAATTTTCGCTTTTATAAAATAAATTCCAAATTATGTTATACATAAATAAATTTATAAACTAAAAGAAATTATTGTCAAGTTTTCTTTACGGAATAGTTTATAAGGAATAAGGCATACTGAAATGCTGCAGAACCTGAACACAGTTCTCTAATGATTATAAAGACTTTCAAACTCAGTAGGAACTAAAACAAATGCTTTGACAATAATTTCATAAATAATTTATAGTAAATTAAACAACTTCAGTCTTTGGCAAAACATTTTAAATTATAAATAAATAAATGAAATATATAATTATATACAAACTACATTTCTATCTCACCCCCAAAGTACTGATATTTGTAAATAAAAGTTGAGAATACTATGGATCACTCTTTTTTTATGACTTAAACCTAAGTCCTAGAAAAATCAGTACAAAAATTGTGGTTTTTATATACAAAATATTACAAAAACAAAAAAAAAACGATTAATAAAAACTAGCCTACACTCCGAAACGATTGTAGACATACTGGCTATTGACCCCATCGCCTAAATTCTCAATTTGTTCTACTGTTGGATTCATTATATTGAACAAAATTGCAAAAATTGTGCATGCGGCATATACTCCTAACGCAATCCACCATAGGAGTTGCTCGTGTAACTTTTGTTCAAAATTTTTAAGTACTAGAAGCCCAATAGTTAAACCGGCCAAAGCACCGGTTAAATGGGCAACATAGGAAACTGGAGGTCCCATCGTTTCTTCGGCATACCTTGAATATATGGCATATCCCACATCACAAGCAGCTGGAATCAAATATATATTATTTATTTGCTTTTTTATATATAGAATAAGTTTATATTTACCTATAAGAAATATCCCAAATAGCCTCAAGATACCGGATTGCATATTATTATAATTTAGCAAGACATTTGCTAAATGGGCTGCCAGCAGGGCATACACGCCACCTGATGCTCCTACCAAGTAAACATCGGTATCAAATACCGACGTTCCTAGTGACCCAGCTACAACTCCGGACATGTAGATTAATGCTACACGCCCTGATCCGTGGACCATTTCTAGAGGAAGTCCTACAAGTAATTGGACCACCAGATTGAAGCACAGATGCAACCACCTATAATACAAATTGCTATTAATAACTAACTATTTGCTATATTTTTGACAATTATATTACGTCACCAGCTATAAACATAGCATTATAAAAGTGAATGAATCATTGTAACTTTTTCAAAAAGTGTGCCTCAATTGGGGCTTTAATTTGGTAAGGACGAACCAGTTTGAAGTAATTTCTTTTGATTAACTGGTTGACTTTGATAATTTGTGCCATCCCGTCGTTATGCACGGCCACTTATTACCAGTTTCCTGGATTTTATAACGCAGTTGCATTACATTTTTAAATATAATAAATGAGCATTAAATAATAACCACGTTACAAAGTACTGTTACGTATATTAACAAATCAAACGTCAACACCTCTTATTTTAGTTTAAAGTTGGTAACAGTTCCAATTAGCTCGTTTATTGTATGTATATGATGAGATTGTATCTTTCAGGTTTGTAATTTATATAACGGAATGATTACTTGTAATTATGAAAATGTGTGTAAACAGCACGTAAATTAAAAAAATGCATGTTGCAATAGATGGTGACATGAACAGTATGTTCAAATATTTGTTTCTACAAAATAGTATTAAAGGTTCGTGAGGTAAGTTATTTTGATTACTTACCCTGCATGCAACAGCATGTAGAATAAAAACCTCCATATTTCTAGTCGTTTATCGGGCCTATAGATGAATATTGATTCGATGGGTACCGGACCAGCCGGATTTATTTCTCCTGTGCTAACTAAATAGTATATAAAGAACGCCAGCTGAAACAAAAAATAACAATAAAGATATAATCAATGAAAATTTAAAATTCGATGAAATGTTTAAGTCCCGACATGAACTTACAGGAATACATCAAACATAAAGAAAGCTCGCTTTTCCATAGTTTCTCTCGCAACGGACGATAATTATAAAATTATTCCGGCGTAAGAGAAAAATATACCGATAACAATGGGATGGCAAAATGGTCGTAGTGAAAACCGTGGGTTTTCTCACAGCAGTTATTTTAAATGTTGATAGTTGCCGAGGAATAGAAAAACATGATTATTAGTATAAAAATATAATTCCATAGGAATTCCAAAATTTATTATGTTATAAAAATATTAGGAGTATTAAAATACATGGGAACACGTATCGGGTAAGTAATAGGGGATTATAAAAAAGAATCACTCATATGGAAAGAAGGGGGTTGAAATTACGTTAAAATTATTATCGTTAGCTATCTTAATTCTTATGGGAATTCTATTTTGTAAAAAAAAAATGTTATTTTTTTCTTTAAATTTCACTAAGCTACTTATCTAGACTTGACATCTCGAGATATTATCCCTTTTGTTTTCAAATTATTATAAGATTTTTATTTCAGAATAGTAAAAAATTATTCCCATAGTAGCGTAGATCGGAGTATAGATATAAAAGGCGTGGGCATTATCTTATGAAAAGTGCTCACGATAACTCATAGACATCGATTAAAATGTGAGAGTTTTTGCAGCTCTTAAGAGTAACGATTTATCGCATTAATTTAATGATTTAATTTATGCGGTCTAACGGTAATGTAGCACGATATGGTACGGTAGAGTAATTACAATATAAAAAAGTCTAAGGTTCTGTGGAAGGTCATGAGTACTATTCTTGTTTTGTTCCTTTTTCAATTCTCGCTATTGTGTATTTGTAGAGTCTATATATAGTGCGCCAAAATAATACAAGTTAACTATATTATTCAAAATAATCGGAATAAGTAGTGTGAAAATACTCAAACAACAAAATAGAAAAACTTTTCTTTTAAATCGATATTTTATATATTTCTTTATTCTCTACAGTGCGACATGACAATGAGTATATAGCAAGAATATTGTGCTGATGTGATAAATGGTAACTTTTACTTGTGTACTAAACGTGAAAATATTCAATTCATATTCATTATATATATAAATAAGAATTACACGGCAAATGTCTGTAGTTTTTGTAGTAGGAAACAGTAGGTTCTAGTAGTTTCAGTTGTAGTTAAATATAGTAAGTTCAAGTGTTGTTTTCGTGATTTTCTTGTAGAATTGTAATAAACACAACTCAGCGACATCCATTTAAACAATGCAGTTAGTCCAGCTACTCCATTTAACTGGTTATTTTAAACGCTTCTCAACGCCATAAAAATTTAACTAATGTGAGAATATAAAAAAGTTACCGACAATAAAGTTATTAATTATTTTTATTAAAACGTCACCTTTTCCCGACAGAAAGAGGTCAAAACATATAAATTTATTACGAAAAAATAGTATCACGCCATGAGAAATCTACAAATATAACAGTAATTACTACCAGGTTTAGTTGCATACGAGCTATGAGCGTGTAGAATCAATTTAAATGTTATTACAAGTAAATTAGAAGTAGGCGATGGTGGTTACTGATAATTAGAATAGGGGACGTGACGTATGTCAAACACGAAGCGATACTAGACAGACGACGTCTCCCAACTTGCTAACACGAGATAAACAGTTTCCCGTTTTCTCGGCATTTTCGGTTTTCTTAGAGAAAAAGAAACATTCCGACAGACACCCAAAAACGAAAATAAACCTGACGGCAGCTGCTGTGCGGGCTGCTTCTGGCTCAAGGTAGCAGCATAGGAAGTAATCAATCGCCGAACGAGAGAGTGCGTTTTCTGCATTTCGGGAAACACATGGTACCTGAACCATTTGGGGGCACGTGCTGTTGCCGCTGTCGCCCCACAAAAACTCCGGCTTAATAGATTTCGACATATGGCGGGGCTGGGCATTAATTATGTCTCATTAATGGCAGATACAGTATTTGAGTGCCGCTTTTTCCACCTTTCTTTCTTTTTTAGAAAAACTTATGTCAAATTAGAGCAAAATAAAATTTCTAAAATTATGTAATATTTACATGTTTTCATTCTATAATTCTATTTGTAGCTTCACATTAATATATTATGAATAGTTAGGAGGTTAGTTAGGATATTTACTGAAATCAAATGTTTTTTCCTCGACAAGTTCGGAAATCAAATATGTTTTGGTCGGCAGCTGACGCGTATTGTTGTCGGTTGCCCAGCCCTTATTTCGCATCGAATTAGGGCGAATATGTCGAAAACGGAGAGTTTGGTTTACTCAGGCGCGTCGAGATGGGCGTAACGACCTGGGGTCTCGAAGGACCGACGGTTTTTCCTAAACATGCGAGGGATGCCGATGCATTTTATCGATCGCGAAAACGGACGATGCTAAATGGGATCAGAAGCAAAAACAAGCTTATTTATCTTTCTAATTTATCTGTTTCTCTGAATTACTGTTGTTTCTTGTGTCATCAAAACAATACCGATATATAACCATTTAGATAAATCACATACTTATAAAAACTTATATACTTATGAAACTGAACAAGGCATCAAATCATATCATTAAGTTATAGTTTTCTATCATTTGAAATATAATACTAAACTTATTATTAGTAATAATTAATTAATTACTTACTATTTAGTAATTATAACTTAGAATGTTTATCCTAATTGCCGGTTGACAACTATCAATATCTAGATTATACCGTACATATCAGATATTATACGGTGCATTAATAATTACATATGTGAACAACATTAAAATTATTTTTTTCATTCATAAACAATTACACTACAAATATTCTGAATATATGAAAAATGTCAGAACATCATAGTACACTGAATCTCTGAACATTTAATGAATCTTTCGACAATCCTACAGTGTTTCACAGTGTGTAAAAAAATTTTACATCAAAACCGAATCAACGAATCTGGAACACTGTCGGGTTTCTCTGTTGTGCAGTTTTTATTGATTTTTGCAGTTCATAATTTTTGAAAGGAATAGGATCTGGTAAAATATTATAATACGGAATGGATCGAATAGCAGACGGAAAATTCTAGTATTAAATAGTTTCTCTTCTGTTTATTGGCAGGTCGTATTTTATACCTTATACATCCTCGCTAAATGATTGGAAAAGCTTGTTTTTTCACCTTCAATTACTCTCAGGGAATTACTGCATACATTTTTAAACTAGTGAGGCAAAACATTATTTATTTTAATCCTATTTGTATAACAAAATAGTGCTGGTCTAAATAATCTATACAATAGTCTTAAGATATGACGAAAATGATTTATAACTATTACGTTTTTGTTACAATGTGTAAATTAGATTACATTTTTCCCCGGTATTTTGATATAAACATTCTATTCACCTCAACACTTAACTTAGAATAGCTAATCAAGAATTCTTCAACAAACACAGAAATTAAGTTTATGGTTTGATTTGGTCGATATTTGATGCGTGTTGCTTTCAACAACAGATTTTTCAAGAAACTAATTGAATATAAGTAATTTTTACGATGATTTTTGACACCAGCTGATGTTGTCCAGTGAAATTAAGAAATTATATTTTAATCTATTCAAATTTTAATTAAAGCAGGTTATTTTCGTTCCCCTTAAAGTGATTTAATGAGAAAAACGTAGGTTTTTCTTAGTATTTTCCCGTTTACAGACGTTTAAAATTTAAAAATACCCTTCATTGCTATGTAAAACGTAAAAAATACGGTATTTAACGTCAGAGAACCTTGTCAATAGTTATATAACGTGCCGAACGAATCGATTTGTCCGGAGGTCTCCTCGTGTCTCGACGACCAACCGTTGCACCGTCGCCACACTATTGGATCAATATTTGGGATTTTAGTCGTGACAAATTAATCGTGCGTCATTTTCCTTTTTCAATTTTCCACCCTTTCATGACTAACGATTCATTTGAATTAAGATTTTACAGCAAAAAATATCTGAACGCATAATATATTTTGACAAATCTTATTCGTATCTGTTCAAAGTTGTAACATAATTCTTAATAACTGTTTTAATTAAATATAATATACTGCAGTATATTTATTAAAAAATGGTGGAGGTATTTCAAGAATTATATATAATGAGTATGGAAAGGGTACTTACTTCTATTAATGTTATTATTATGATGAATAATGGTGGGGGGCAACATGTATAGTTATCGGCATAATATTTTCTATCTCGATCGTCCGTGAGGAACTGCATTGCTACTGTCGTAACCATCCTAAAACAAAAAAAAACGCTTGTAAGCTTCTTTGCAATCATACTAATAAAAATAATTTATTTTGGAAAAAATTAGAGAAAAAAGAAATTATATTTTCCCATAGATTCAAAGCTATTTATATTTTTCTAATTTAAATTCTATCCCACGTCCAATTTCAGACCTTAAAGTTGTGTTTACAGTGGGAACAACTATTCGTTCCCACTAGTAGCACTTCATTCCCCATAATCCTAGAGTCACAGGGAATGTGGGCATATTTGTAAGATATCCTATTTTAAGAGGTATATTTTTAGCATAGAAATTGCCGATCATATTCGAAAAGCCATTGGTCAAATTAATAAATATATTTTTTTACTATTGTTTATCGTATACATTTTAATCCATCATCAATTTATTCATCATCTTAATTCATCAATCAATCTTCTACTATAGAAAATATTGAAAATTGAAATCCATTACTGAAATAGGGAAATGAATTATAATTCATTAATATGGCTTTAATTCACGATATCAAACAAGTACGTTATATAGTACACTAGATATATTTAGATGTACCTATAAATTAAATCATCTAAAAGTTAGTATTTATTCCAATTGTATTATTAATTACCTTATTATTAGTATTGGATCATACAAAATAAAATAAAAATATTTCTAACATACTGTGTTTCATGATTGATGCTTTTAATATGGATTTATTTATTATACTCGTTCGTTCAAAATGAAAACAGGTAAATGAACAAACTGTTAAATTCATATTATGGATTAAAATTTTTCCATAATCAATCTTCTACTATTGAGAATGTTGAAAACCGAAATTCATTATTGAAACAGGCAAATAAATTGTAATTCATCAATTTGGCTTAATATTATATTATATTCAACCATAAATTTGGTTCACTTGGTACATTATAATTATAAAATGAGATCGTCATAAGAGTTAGTATTTGATCAAATTGTAACATTAATTACTTTTAAAAAGCATTAGCACATAAAGAGAAAGTAATAATATTTATAAGATATTGTGCTTCAGGGCGTATATTTTTAAAATTGATACATTCATTGACGATATTCGTTGAAAATTGAACAGTTGTTGACAGAGGCATTAACAAACTGTTGAATAATTCGTGCAAAAGATTGGTAGTTGGTCGTCAAAAAAATCAACAAAATACAAAAAAAGAAACGCGCCGAGAATCTTTATGTTCCGAATAGCGCTGTTAAAAGGGGACTTGAATATCGCGACAGTTCTATTTTGAGTCGTCGGGCAATCTTTCGGGATTGTCGTTTATTTCTTTTTTCGATTGTTTCCGTTGGCCAGACTGATGCACTCCGGGTTTCCTGTCCGTTTTCCAACACCGATGCGCCTTTATATTTAGATATTCCCAGAGGCGTAGCACATGCGACGACTCGTTCCCAGCTCGAGTCCTCATATAATTGCACGGAGTTTCCGCTAAAATCGCAATACCGTACGTGGATATCTAGGTTACCATAGAAACGAATGTTTATCCAACGCACGGGGCGGTACTTGATGAAACTAAGAAGATGTGGATCGAGAAACGCCGCTGAACAACCTATTTCTTCTGACGCTCCGTTTATTATGTCTCGAATCATCAAAGAGAGGCAGTAAATTAGTTGTAACGCAAACACCAAGAAGAAATCAAGTAACTGTGCGCCAGCCAAGGCGGTCATTCTTGAAATCCAATTTTAAAATAAACGCGTCGCAGACTGGGGTGTTAAGTATGTTTTTTGTTGCCGTGTGCGACCGCACCAGGCTTAAATCGCGGCATACATCACGAAATATTTAGTGTGTTCGCAGAAAAGAGTAATTAAAAATGAACCCGTATCCTTATCATATTAATTCAACCGGATAAAAAAATAACATTTCCAAACATTTTTACAATAACTTGATTGAACTTTCAGCCAGAATCCTTAAACCATTTTAACGCCATATTTTTGAGAATTATAATGTTTAATTGGCAAAGTAATTCTTATTGTTTTTCAAACCTTGGCATAGATGTTGGCCCAATTAAAATGAAATAAATGATTTTTAAATTCAATATGTGTATGAATAGAAGATATTAAACCTTACACTGATATATTATTAATCTGTGGAAATGTTCTAATAATACTATTAATATAATGTATCGCTATGATAAGTTCTATGAATTTGTTTCTTTAGTTTCAACCACAACCGGTTGAAACTACTAAACTCAAAAGATTTGAGTTAGTAAGAGCATTGCGTGTGTACAAAGCATATTGTGTATCCTCCTAATGAGTAAAATATATTTATTAAATTATTTACTATGGCAATCCAGTATATTAACACTAATAAGCTATTTGCGTTTACCCTAATTTGCTACGGTTTTAAAATTACAAATTATTTATTCAACGATAGACACTTTGGGCACTATGTTACTGTTTTTAATGTGCATTGAGTTATACTTATAACTTCACTGAACTAGATCAAATGTCTTATTCTCTTTAATCATTTAACTAAGCAATCATTATCTAGGAGCTGGAGAATCTTAACATTAATGTTATTATTCACATTCTGTTAATGTCTGGGCATAGTCCTTGATAACGTTATCAATAGTTTCTACCTTCAGGTCCTTATGCAGATTGTCGTTACGAATGTACCATGGAGCATCCTCAATACCTCGTAGTACCTTGTTTTAGGCTCTCTATGATATTTCTATTGCTTTAGCTCGTACAACTACATAGTTGAACACCATAAATCCACATTGATTTCAGTATTTGTTGGTACAGCAAAAGCTTATTACATACTGATGGGGCTTGTGCTTGATTCTTTTGTTGGTGAAATCAACATGCACTGATTTATTTTCATTCACTTTGATTCACCATTTTTTTGTTCAGCATTGTATTTCGAGTAAAATACATAGTCACCGATAACAAAAATCTATTCGTTTTATTTTTTAGTTTTCTAAATAAGGGGCTTTTCGACTTCAAGTAATCGAAAACCGTTAATTAGTAGCATTGAATTGTGTTTAAGGAAACAAATAATCATATAAATCCAGGTTTTGACTAAAGTTTAAATAATTTTAAAATCAAAATTGCACCATTCAGTTAATGCATTATATTTAGCTTCTAATTAATTAAAAAAAGTTTTCGCTGTTTCTCAATTTTTGTTGGATATATTTTCGTGTTCTTTCCTATTACTAATCTATGGCATATCTTTAAATAAACCGAATCAAGCGACTGATGAACCAGGTTACGGTTTCGGATCGATTATTACATCTCGGATGCCGAATGATATTTTTGTATTTACCTCCGAAATAGTGGGGGTTCGACTAACAGCAAATGAAAGTCGTTTTCCGATGATACTTCTCGATCTCGGTGGTGAACAGCGCATTTAAAGCTTCTTGAGCGTTTTCCAGTCATCTGAAACAAAAGAAAATGTATTTAGTTAGGTTACGTAGAGACATTAAATATTATGATCATAAATTACGGATTCGAAATTATCTACACTACACTATCCTAATATTTATTTTTATAACCATCTTAAATCATATCCGAAATTCTTGAATTGTCTGAAATCCTTAATACGAAGATGATAAGAAGATATGTGTTAAGGTAATATTTATATATTAGTTGGAATATATTTAGTTGGATTGTTTAATAATGCATTTGGCTTTGGTATATTTGAATTATTGCTGATGTGCCAAATTATCAAGCGGTGACTAAAAGAGATGACATGTTAGCCTAAACTAAACCTAAACACATTTAAAATATGTATACCGATCATTAGCACAGATAGGTTGATAACACGCGGCATAAAGTCCAGATAGACTAACAACTTTGTGGTTTAAAGATGTATACTGTTCTCAGAAGAGTATATCTAGCCTATGTAAAAGAATATAGAAAGGAAAGTCACCAAGTTACGTGCTTCGGAACCATCAGAGAATAGAAGTTACGGTAAACATAATTTGATTAAATGTAAAAACGAAACAAAAGTGTTGTGTTCCGAGATGAGAAGTTTGAAATAACGTGCATTCTTTTCTAAAAGATCCTGCACTAGCCCAGAAAAGGGTTTTAAAAAGCAAACAATGATAAACATAAGGTAATTTCTTATGAATATAAGAACATAACATATTGGAAGATTTGGTCCTTGCATATTAGACTAAATGATTATAGATTCAAATATGGAAAAGCTCTGGCTGCCAAGTTATAATTCCTAGTTGTAATTTAAATAGTACATTTTTCATTATGCTTAACGAACATAAGTTTAATATTGCAATCAGTGTTGAAATGTGAAAAAGGGCAATTTTACTTATATTATATTAAATATTGTTATAGAAATTGAAATGTCTTCATTAATGTTGAATGAAGAGGATATGATTTACATATGTTATATTTAATGTCTTGAATAATAAAATTACAATTACATTTAAAATTATATGTTGTTACATCAAATATTATTTAAAATTTTTTTTAATGAATGTAGTATTGAAATGTAAAATTATGTCTCTTTATTCTATGAATTAAACTAAATGATCGTGGTTGTAACGAGTGGTAGAACTATTCCTTTAAGCCAGGTACACACGTACACTTAAGGGCCGGTCCACACATAACTCATCTTGATTAGATCGGAATGCGAAAGAGATTGCGTTCCACGCCCTTTCGCTAACTAAATTAAACTCATGTAAATGAAAATTCTCGATTAATTAAATATCGGCCGGGTCGTGGAATTTTCTTTATTAGTTTTGTGTGGACGGCGACCGTTTTGGTCCCGACGATGGTGTCCGCCAGAGGGCAACACCGGCTGCAAAATTATTATCTCGGCCTTATCGCTTTCAATAACATTAACATTCCACCGTCCCATATACGAAATCGCATACAGATGGAGACGACGCTACAAAAACAAAAGATATACGGTTATTCTTTTCGCTCGCGAACTTGCGAACCAAACTCCTATCATAATTTTTTATGTTGTATTGTTTTGTTTTTATACGCATCATAATTATTATTAGTTTACCTACCAAGTAATTCATAAAATAAACATTAAATATGGGTCGACAAAGACGACATGTTACGCTACATAAAACGATTTCTTTGTGTTTTGCTGAAGTGCCGGTGTTAAGATCGGGAGTTAAAAAAACTAGACAACTCATAGCTGCTCTGTTGTTTTTGTTGAATGGGTAAATAGGCGAGTGTGGCGTGGTGAGGTAGTTAGATGCGCGTGCGGCGCTCTTGGCCAGATGTTTTTTTATTGTTAACAGCCTCAGACGTATCACTTAAGTTTAATCATGAAGAAAAGTGGCAGGTGCCCAGCATCCTCCGAAAACTCGCTCGGAATATATAACAACGCATTATAAAATTGTTAACTGCCACTCTCAACAGGACCGGTTTCAGTCTCAATCAATCAAGAGAAAAAACGATATCAGAACGCCGACCGCGATGGTACGGTTTGCTTCGTTATTACACCATTAAAAACTGGAGTAATTCGTGTAAAATCAATCACTACCACCGTTAAAATAAAAATCGTTTAATATTAACCGTTGGGTCATCATTAAACAGTATGAAATATAGAAAAGGTAAAGTTCTGCAAACGGTCAAGATAATACCTTCGTCCACGATCAATGCACAGCTGATCGATCAGCCTTATTTCGGTCCTGTTCAAGTCATCTCACGCTTGATCTTTTTTTATTATAGGGCGCTAAGTCGCCGGTAAAAATAAAGCGTCCAAAACTTAATGGGATTATTTTTTTAAAGCTGTCGGGCCATGGCCACAATTTAAAATATGCAAATTTCGGCGAGACCTCAAAGCTGCACCACTCGTCAAACGCACCAGCCAATTGAAAACTGATTTCGAATCGTTTCTTTGAAAGTTAACCGGGATGGTACGGGTTGCAGCTACGAGGTTAATGAATTTAGTTGATCGACGTCCGTAAAAGAAACTTGGAAGTTTCATGTTCTGAATATTAAACTCGGCAATATTAATATAATCTTTCATATCTATAAGTCTACGTTTAGACTAAATCAACATCTTATCCACAAAAATCAAGTATGTACATATGTAAAGTACAAGAGATAAAGTGTGATGATATGAGATACTAGGCTGTTCAATAAGTTCGCGGTAGCACTACCTATTTCTCTTGCATCTCAAAAAAAAGACTCTAATATTTCTTGGTCGGTTTGTAAATTTAGTACCTTGTTCTGATACATAATCATGGTGAAAATCTCATCCATAGTGATGAAATGATGCACCAAGCTCTTCAAATTCATGATTTCACCGAGCAAAATTCGTATGGGAATGGATGAAAATCTTGTTTAATTGTGTATATAAGTTTTTTATAAAGCGGTTATGTTTCTATGAAACGATTATGTGTTGAAATGGCGTCGAACCATCAAGTTCAATTCGTTAGTTCAATTACACAAGTTTGCAAATTCGAGTTAACTTTTTGAACCCAAGCAGATGAGAACGAGACGATTCTATACTTCTGTATCATTAGTGTCGAAGACAATTTCACGTATGAACTTATTAAGATTTTTGTCAAAATGTTCAATCGCCTAGTTGTTTCCAAAACTGTCTTACGTAAAAATCAAAGGAATATTTGTCTGAATAATTGATATTCAAAATTGACATAATCTTTAACGCCCGATGGGCATCATTTCAAATTGTTGTTCACAACTTTCTCGGTAATCACCATATAATAAGCACGTAAACGATAATTTGTTGCAATATTAATTAGAACAATATTGTAGTTCGAATATCTCTCAAAATATATTTTCTGTATTCATACCTTGATTTTTTTCTACCAAACCTCATTTTTAATTTATACTTTATAATTCAATAAATGACCAATATTAAATTATTAATAACAGCATTAACTACATATATAGGTTTCATATGTTCATCTTTATTAAATGTTGATGTTTACATCATTTATAATTATTACCAAGATGACTTCAAAGGAGAAAATATGCGTCTAATGATGCCGATACGTGTACGCTCGATCAGAGTGGTTTACGTTTTGGAAGGAGCCCGGTAAAGACAGCCCGCGGTGTCCCCTTGGTGGTACCAGTTCACATGCTCACAATTATTATTCATGGTTTTTAGTGATAGACCGCCTCAGAACGAGTGATTTATAGATTAATAAGTCGGTCGGTCATTTTTTCCGGACGCAAATAAGCCGCGCTAGTCCATGGTGATGGGAGACCTCCTCGGCAATACCATTACCAAACGCACGTTCATCCGCCGCATTGCCAATTGTAAAATATTGTTCCTCCAGAAGATAATTATCTCACTAATTGAACCACTTCGAAGTGACATATATTTTATTTATTGATAACGAAGATTTACTTTGTTATGCTATAAATGGGTTTTGCCTCGCACTATCAGCCATATAATTAACTTCACATTGTACCGGATCGTATATAAAATTGTTCTATTAAAGATGTTACATGATATTTATTTTTGCATAGATTACATTAGAAAAAGCATAATTGATATTGAAGGTATATCCCAAATATTCTTGAATTTACGTATAATGTGGCAACGTAGCGTCGGTTAGCGGCGCGGGTGTAAAATCCCATCCACGATTAATAATGATACGGATAACAAATGAATGTTTGGACGAGAACCGATTGAGATACCCAGCGAGAGACGCACCGGCAAGATGAAGACCTTATGGCCAAATTGATTCCGACTGGCAGTCATTGTCGCAGCAAATAACTAGCAATTAGAGGTTAGGTAACGGCGAGGAGGCACCAAGATAATCGGCGTGTCGGTTTCGATTCGACTGTCAAAATATTGACGGCGGCAATTAAATAGATGCCATTTTGTCGGCACAGGATCGGATTACATCAAAAACGTCGATGGTATGCGACTTGACAACGTGAAACAAGTGGGTGTCTCAAAAAAGGTACACCAGGAACTAGCGGAACCTTCTTTACCGTCATAGTTAACGTTCATTAACTTTTATTTTGCAATTTGTCATAATTAATGCGTCCCCAATATCGGTGATTTTAGTAATACGGTTACACCATCAAGTACGGAATAAGGTTAAGCTCATTATATCATTTTCAGCTTATTAGCGAGTAATAGCGATCTAATTTCCATGTGAAAAATATAATAAAAAAATTATATTAAAACGGACCGAGGTTAAAAAAAGATATGTATTATAAAGGCCAAGGACTTTACGGTACGACAAAATATTAACAGACAGTGGTTTACCGATTGTCGCATAATTTATCTAACGATATCCTGGTTATTAACATTCCATGGAAGGAAATATTATTACGCGATCAAAATCGATCGACATATGAAATGAATCAGGATCTTTAAAGGATAAAAATCCGCTTTGAAAGTATTGTGAGAAAATTTACGTCAAACGTTGAAAGAACGTGTGACTGGATATCACTGTAATAATTTTATATAAACGTTCATTAACTTATACATAAGTATATCAGTTATTACTCTGATTATTACTAGCATTACTTTTATTTTCTGTATAACATTATCATTAATTTCGTTAAACCATTAATTATGAATCTTATAATTTATAATGTATAAATGATAATGTTATAGTGTAGTGTTAGGGATCTGTGAAAGATATATGAAAAGAATGGATTTTTAATTTTGGAATAAAACAGGATATTAGTTAGGTAAAAATAACAGTGATTGACCTTACTGAATGATACCCAAAATTGTTAGTTAGTGTTCACTTGAATTTCGTGTGGCTATAACATAACTTACTTTATTAAATTATTAATTCCCTAGGTATAAAAGGTTCGAATAATAAAATAGCTAAAGCCTATAAAGTTGATTATTTATTAGTTATCTGAAGATTTCCTAGTCGTGCTATTACTAGAAATGATGATGTTGATTGGTAATCAGGATCATTTAACTTGAACAACATTATGTTATTTTCCCTGCCTTCGCAAAAAGCATAAGAATCTTTTTATTTAATTTAATTTCAAATTCTTTCTATTTATTTATACTTATCGATTATCAATAAAAAATTCTTCGGCATGAACGCAAATTCCAGTATATTATTCAATAATTAAAATACCTTCCGATTTGAAAGAAATATATATTATTATTTTGTAAAAATTATTTAATATTTAATAATGAATCTTTCGGCTATTGGGACGGATTAAGAACGAGGAATCCATTCATCCATCCATCCATCCATCTTTGGCAACTACCGTTGTTTTAACACCCGCGACTTATCTATGTTTGGTTGACGATTAAGATAACCAGTCGTTCTTTATTTCGGGATTTGCATAAGTGTCGGGCGGTGATTTTCACCATGATCTAGACTCCAAAGAAAAAAATGAAATTTTCGAATATAATTAGGCGGTGTGTTTGTATGGGCGAAAATGTTCCGCTTGCCAGGTATTCTGTGTTGGCGTGTGGGTCAACGTTTGGCGCCTGACAGTGGCGGGCTGACTGTGAAATTTGAATATTACTCGGGTATTAATTGGTTTTCTCGTTAAAAAGCCGTGCTTTATGATTGTTTCGGTCTTCCTAAAGGAATTCCGACGGCGACAGTCCCGGTGAATGGGAATTTTATTGAATATTTACGATTTTATCATATATATCTCGATAAATGTTGTGGAAACCGGGCAACAAAGGCTCTTATATTCATGGCATGTTATAAAGAACATTCAAGAAAAAAAGAAAATAAAAAAACTGGAACTTAGAGGCCAAATGAAGAAATGAGGAAAGCGAAAAAGTAAACAATGACTTTCGGTATGGTTATATTATTTTTTCAGGTATTACTTATAAGCTGAGGACAGAATAAAAATGTAGACTCATTGCTTCCGAAACAACATATACAAATATAATCAACAAATGCCGTAAAAAAGAAATCCTAGGGTAACAGTTGGAAAACCATTAGATTCATTAGATGATTTGATTGATTTGAAAGTATGAAAAAGGATTTTGGATATTAAACGACCAATTCCTATCAAAGCTATCAAAATAGAACAATTATCAGAGCCCATAAGAAAACACACAAAAAATAAGTATACAATTCATGCAGTTTTACAGCATTCAGACGAATTTGAAGTAAAATATCAGGATAAAATGTGTTAAAATAAATAGTTTATTTATATTATTTGTGTGTGTATTTTACTTAGATTACGTTTTTGTTTTTTTTTAAATTCTATTTATTGCAATAAAACTTGTTATACGATATATTGTTTAAATTTTTCTGCTCTATTTATCTGCTTCAAATTTTATGTTATTTATTTATATTATACTTTCTATTAGTTACATCTTACATTTACATTTTTCTAAACATCTACTTTTTATTAATCTTTTGTAATATCTGCAAAATCAGAAACTTATAGGTATAAAGTATACAAATATGACCATTTTTAATTCTTACCTTTACTATAATCTTTAACCAAATTCTATTTTTATATTATTTAACATAAGTATCCCTGTGTTCCATCAATCTACAAAATTATAACATTTTACTAATAATTCATACCTCATATTCTTATTTACGCATTGTCTGTCGCAAATTTTCTCTATTTAATGATACATTTTTACCTCAACAAAATTTTGTAAATATAAAATTATCCTAAATATTACTTCCGAACCATAACTCTCGCGCGATCTGGTACTTTTACTGTCGTCTATTGAAAAAAAAAACATTGTTCTCAAGCAGGAATGTGTTAATTTAACAGGAATCCTACTGGGTACTGTTATCTTCGCAATTTTAGCGGGGAATTTACATCCTTTCATTTTCCCTTTAATTACTTCGATATAGGCTCAGACATTCATTATTCGGTATTATTTAATCCGTCTGTAGTTAACTGGCTCCCCATCGAGCCATTCGTGACAAGAATTATCGATCTGATATAATTTAATAGTTAGTAAAGTTACGCATGCTATTGATCGCCCTTTATTTAAGTACTTTTTTGTAAAAATACTACGTATTGTCTATACTGATACTAATGGTTGTAGACGGTTAAATAGCACGTTCAGACTAACTGAATGTTATTTGTTTTCTATTCGAGACATCGGGTTCATTGAAAAAAAATTAGCTAACGGAAACCTTCATGGTGGTACGTACGCGGTACGTAATAACTAACGTGAAACCTTTGAAAATTAAACTGGAATAGAGATACGGTCAATTCGTCGACTATTACTGCTATGTACGGTTCGGTTACCACTTTAATGTTTATGTAGCTCCGTAGAAAGTATGAGTATTATGTTAATAAATATCGTACAAACGGAGATACTTTAGTAACAGCGCGCACTGATATTTTTTAAACAAGCTTCACGGGTCGCTAATATAGTAGTAACCAATCAATTAGGGTGCTACAGTTAGTTCGCACTGTTGTGTTTTCGTTAAAAAAATTATGCAGATGTTGATTTTTAAGGTTGAAATTCGTTTAATTACTTTAAATGTTGTTTAGTTATGGCTAAGTACCCACATGGTTAATATCTACCATTTAATTTAGTAAAATGATATGCAATACTGCTGATTAAAACAGTATATTTAATAGGAGAGTGAAATGTTAACCTTAAAAAAGCGACGTAAAAAAGGATAACTGTTACTGTAGTTCATACTTGCTAGATTGTTCAATAAATTCGAGAAAACCATCTATATGTAAACAGAAAAATTAAAAATTTGTTGCCATTTTAATATTTGTATTAATTATGAGTGATATATATTAAACATAACTAAAATTTTATGATTGACTTAATTTTAATTTGATCATAACTTAACATCAAATTTTGTGCTTGATGGGTGCTGCAAATGTAAGTTATTTCACTATCAAGGATAAAATCACAGCGAGATAATAAGGAGTGGTGTAAATCTGGCCCTTCAGCAAGTAATCAGAAAAAGGACGTGTTTACAAAAGAAAACAATATTTTCTATTAAGATTAACCAAATCTTCGCAAAAATCAAAAATTTTCGAATGAAAGGAATTTGGACTTTCTTTCATGGAAAAAAAGTTTAATAAATAAAACTATTGTTTCAAATAAGGTGATTGTGAGATCGTCAATTAAAAGTAATTTTAATTGAGAGAAAATCAACCGACAAACACATTTATCTACTTATGGAAATTTGGATACGTATAATAAGAATTATTTGTAAAAATAATCCATGCAATACCAATTTACGTAAAATGGAATTATTTAGAGTATACGAAAAATAAAAAAATAACACGACGGAGGAAGGAGCCTGAAGAACGTGCGTTAGAACTGTAAATAACAGGTGAACCAAAACGGATAACGAGACGCCAAGATGGAAATTAAGTCGATTTCACGTCGGTCCGGCCGTAGCGCCCGCGTACCAACAATTCAATACAAAATTGTTACGTGGGAATTAGGTTCAAGAACTGAACGAAGCGGAGACAAACGCGCTGTAAAGTGATTTGCCGTTTAAATACGAATTCTACAAAGCAATACCGTAATTTTCGCCTTTTTTTCTCCGTCTCCCTGTCACTCTGTCTTTTTCGTTCTCTTTCTTTCTTTCTATGGTTGCGTTCGGCTTTTAATAAAGAATCTGCATGTAGATTACGGTGAATTTGTTTTGTATTGAATCGCTCGTCCGGCTAAAACTAAAATTTGATGTTTAATGAGTAAATTTGCGTCCCCGTACAATGGTTGAGTCTTTACACTATCGGATAATAATACTGCAGATGTGTTTGACCGATAGCCACGAAAACCATGTTGTTTCCCATCCACAATTAAAACATCCATTAAAGATTGGAAAACTCTGATTCATATCAACCTGAAATTTTGCATACATTTAAATTTCATTAATTTCAATGTTCAATTTGTCAATAAAAAATAATTACTCATGATTTCAACATTGTTCCATTATTGCAAATTTATATTAATAACATACGATAGTTGGTCAAAACGAATATTAGTTGACACAATTATTGTGGAGCCACTAAAACACCATAGTTCTAGGTTTAAATTAATGGATCTTGGAAAAGCATTTCTCTCTTCATAAACAAGTCTTCCATACTGATGGAGATCTACCCGAACTAAGGAAGGTTCCAGATCAAAATTATTTTATAAGTAATGTTAATATTATATCAAGTTAGTATTTCAATCGATTAAAATACAAAACATCCTATCTTGCATAAAATATAATGAAATAATATATTAGATATTGATGTGTTATTGTAATATTAAATATAAATAGTGCTGTTTTCGACAGTTCAAGCTGAACCGAACTTGGTCCCGTAATACTACTGTATTCAAGGCTACAGGGAAGTGTCCATGATATTGGTTCATTATGCGTATGTGCATTTCGATAATTTGCATCTTCTTTTGTTTATAATTTGAACTCTATGGTTATGTTCTTACATATTTTTTAAACTGTTTTATACGGCTGTGAAAATTTAATGAAATCCCGAAAAAAAACTAATTTAGACAAGGCTGACATACATATTAAAATTACTTAATGATTTGGTTAAATAC
Organism: Rhynchophorus ferrugineus; assembly: GCF_030347505.1. Lineage (NCBI taxonomy): Eukaryota > Metazoa > Arthropoda > Insecta > Coleoptera > Curculionidae > Rhynchophorus > Rhynchophorus ferrugineus. Next base: position 55,018,092 of record NW_027472580.1, read on the forward strand.
AAAAAAAATTAAATATTAAAATCCTACAATAAAGCATTATATTTTTCTAAATACAATACACCAAATATAACGGTTCTTACATGAACAAAAAGATAGAAAACGGCGCAAACAAATATATTTGTCTATTTTGTAACGTATGAATCATACGGAAAGTGTAATTGTATTCGTTGGTAAAATCTAATTTGGTGATTGTTTGATGACACTGATGTCGTTTACTTTGAGAGCGGATGCGAATTGTTAAGATAGCGCCACGGTGACGGCTCTTTCATACAAGTTTACGTATTAGTTTCGATGTTGTAATGTTTTAACTTACGGGGACCTTCGGGGAATTTGCTATAATAAAATAATCCGCGCACGATTCGTCAGATTCATGGGATTGAAACAAAACCAAACTAACTTTCACTCTCCAGAGCTCTTGCGATCGACACGGTATAACGTCGAGGAGTCCGGCCTCGCCCAGTCTGGTTACTGTCGTGACCGAATGAATTTGTTGTTGAATTTCAAGCTCATGTCTGATCACGGGTCAGGCTCTAACTAGATGTACCAATCAAGATAAAGCCTGAATTTTGCAATACACATTGCTAAATTTTATTGTTAGAAACCGTTTAATACGTATGACTTCTCTAAAATTATGCCTTGTTAATAAAACCTATTAAATATCCTTAAATGATCGACCTATAAGAAAGTATTAGACCGCATAACTTTGACTAACAATAAGCTGGTTTAATTATATTACATATTTAACTAAACATTAATAAAAATCCGTAGTTGCAATAATACTTTAGACTTAGAGATTGACAAAAGCGTTAATCTATTTTGTCTTAGTTAATTTTTAATATAGAAAATTTGGCCGACATCTTGAGAAGAATTGATGATGATTGTTATTCAAGACTGTCTGAAAAAAACTGGTTTAACCAACCAGCTAAAAGGCTAACTACAATAATACACCAAATACAAACTTGCTGGTTACCGCTGAAACTCGTGATAGTATCCTGAACTTCACTACAACAGTAGACTAAAATACTGTTAAGATAAACAATATAAACTGTTTGTTGGTGGTACCATCATAAAACAATTTTATGGGGACATAAATGTAATATGGGCACGTCCAACCTATCTTGCAAAAGTCATTACGAGATAACAAATTTCACGATTACCAAACATTGAAATACAAACAAATAATATAAATTCCAGGGCTTTGTAGCGATAACAAAAATACTTTCGAACCATATTTAAATCAACACTTATTGCTTCTAATTTACTATCTTTTAGAAAAAAAGAGCTGTCCCATTATTATTTACTAAAATACGTAGAAATGTATTGGTAAATTATCCATACAATAAGTTGCTGCTGTATAAGAAAAAACTAAAACCTATATGGACCTGCGGCATACAATCCTGAGGATGTTCTGCGAGAAATAATATCGACATAATACAAGTATCTCGGAATAAATTCCTGAGAAATATTGTGGATGCACACAGATGCTATTCGGACTTCAACAGTCATAGAAGAAATTAAGAGATTCGCAAGAGGACATGAAGAAAAAGTCCACTTGCATGTAAACACCGAAGTGCTGCGACTCTTGAACAATATGACACAGACTCAAGAGAACCAAACCGTGATATCTTGTATAGTTGTAAGTGTACTAAATGGTAAAAACACTGAAAAGTAAAGGCCAATGGGTCTTCCTAGATAATTACCTAGTTTTAAGTCAATGTGGAGACAAATTGTAAGTTCCTTGGCAACGACTAGTAATAATGTTTTAATAAATTTAAAAATTACTTAAAAAGCAGATGTTTTAAACTTTATTCTAACTTATATAAAGATATTTACTGCTATTTCTTCATATAACTGAAAATAATAATATCTTGCCATTATGTTCCTCTTTAATTAGATTTAAAGTAAAAGAGAATAAAAGTTACTGAACTCTGCGTGTAATTATGAATGGAACACAATACACATGGATGCGTACAATTGCCCGGATGATAACATCTAGATGAGTAATTAAAAGAAATGTCTTAAACTGGTGCATTTCTATACAACAGGAAACGTATATATAGCGGAGTAGCAGCAGCAGGGTTTTTGAAAAATAACGTTCTGGAACAACGATTCGAAATAATTGGCCCGCTCGTGAAAGTAGCGAGTGTGTGAGAGCAAAGATAAGTGTAATTCACAAACTTCAATCTACCATACGAACAATATTTGTTTTATGTTTAATGATTCTATGAATAAATTTGAATTGCAAATAATTCATCGACAAGATACGTAACATTGAAAGTAATTAATAACACAAGGGATAATTCGAAACAGAAAACTTTTCAACCTGATCACTATCAACTCGTGCCGTTTCAGGCTTGGATCCAACTCCAAACAAGACACCTCGATAGTGGTACCTCGCCCGATCTACCTCCAATAAATGAACTAAAATTAAACCGTTGAGAAAACCGCGGCTACTTCCGATATGTCTAAATTTATTCACTGCGTGAATGTTTCAGAATTCAGTCAGTCGTTCACCTGCAACGAGTGTCGAGAAAATCCCCGGCGGCTTATCGATTGAAGATTTTTCGAAATAGAAAGGGGTCGTCCGTTTTTTTCTCTGGGTAAAAGGCGCCAACTTTTGGTTATTTTTATTTTCGCGTCCAGTGAACAAACCCGGAGTTGACAACAGCGGCTGCGAAACTCATAAATAAAGATCTAAAATCAGCTGATTCCAAAGTAAGGTGCCAGTAGACCTGTTGGGGGTCTCTAGACAGTGCATTCTAATAATAACTATTTGACTCACGCGTCGACCCCCGTGTCTCGTTCATCTCTCTCTTCTGGCGAGTTTAATTTCTGCAATAGCGACGTTGCCAAGTTGATTCCAGACATTTCATATTAACATTAATCGAATTGCTAACAAAAATACAATAAATAATTACCAGCTCACTCTAAAAAACAATAATAAATAAATCGACCGTTTATTACAAAAGGTGTTGAATAAATATTTAAAAAAAAAACTAAAACATGATTAAAACAAGATGGAATGCAACTACAAAATGCCATGGACGGCAACATGGTACGAATATGCCCTGTAGCCCGGAATTAAGTGTTCTAAAGTGAAAATACCTCGCATTACAGGCGTATAAAAACACATGCGGTCGATTTATCGTTTAAACAATCAATCGACTTTATAGATTTTCCTACGCACTAACCAAAACCGCTAATTAATCAGCTAGAAAGAATCGGGTAAAGAAAATAAACGATTTAATTAGATTAGGTGTATTTTCATTTTAAGTTCATCGTTCGTGGATGTAGTAGAAACTACTTCGCACAAAAATACGTAATGTTTTGGCTAGACATTTAAAAATATTCAGGTATATCCATAAAATTAATAAAACAAATGTATTTTATGTTAAAAAATATTATATCTGAATAAGTTTATTATAAAATAATATTTATTTTCTTTTTTAAATAAGCGCATAAAATTTGCCAAACACAAATACATTATAACAAGCTATTAATATCTAATTTAATAATGAAATATATTATCCACGGTATTAAACCCAATGTCTCGCTATCTTGTTTGCATCCGATCCAGCTCTCGTTCTGCCCGTTTTTTTCGAAGTTTCGCTTCTCGATAAATCGAATCACAGTTTCAAGAATTTCCGTATTTATGGGGGGGTGAATTACATTTTCTGAGGAAGACTAAACGAATGACTGGCTTCATCCGAGAAATGGGGTTTTAATTGAATTTGAATTGCATTCTTTTTGGCAGCTTAAAATAATTGACAATATTCCTGAATTTTTTTTAAAGATATCTTGTCCGTGTCGACTTATAGTGCTGGGAAAACCCTTCATAAACGAGTTATTTGAGCGGTGGTCCTGATACCGTCGTTTTTTCTAATTAAAAGCGGTATTTGTATTTAACGATCGCCGAACCATGACGTTCCGTTTGCATCGTCGGCGTCATCGTCTTCTTCGGCGATCAGCGAAAAACCTTTGGCCAGTTTTGTCGCCGAGATTCTCACAGCTACGCTTGGATTGAGGCATTCGTAATTTCCTATTCTTCACGCTTAAGGTAGTCGTCGAATGTGTACAAAATGCGCCGTTAACAGCCCGCAATATGAAGAGTTACGATTCCGAAATTGCCATGTGCCGTTCTCATGCATATATCTATATACCGGGTGGTCTCTGTGAGCACGGAACAAAAGAAACTGAAAAAAAAACAAACCAACATGATTTTTTTCAGTTTTTGTGTCCTATAGTATGAGTTTGCATACAAAAAGCTTTCTCAGACCACGCTTTACATATGCATAACAGAAGCAGTATTGAAGTATTTTCACAAAGTTAAAATACAAGTCAATTAAGAACAATTGCCATGAATATAAAACCGTAAAATAACTTTTTAGAACAATATACTTCTGGATACCCTTATCTCAGAATATCAATAAACAATATCTTTGTTTAAATATCTTTGAAAACATTAAAATTAGTATATAAATTAAGCAGAAAAATTAAACACAATGTAAATTTGAATTTTTATAAAACCGTAATAACCGCATATAAATTCAGGGCAGTCGCGTTGCTTAATGAAGTCGTCATCATGTCAGTTTCGAGATACCACTCCCGGCTTTGATCATCTTGATAGTACGTTAGTACGTACTTTTTCGGAGATTTTTAAGCGAATAGATGTCGACGGATGATGATTCATGCCAGGAACGACCAACACACACATACACACACACAACAAGCATTCCTCGTCGCTTCGGAACCATCTGCGGCGCGTACTCCTGGATTTTTGTCAGTCGCGGTACGGCGAGGTGGTACCGCGCGTGGGACTCGCGCCTCGAACCCACGCGCATCGCGTACGACGGCCAGTTTCCCACGATATCGGGGCTATGATGCCAAATCTCCACGAGCAAACCCACATTGACCACAGATCTTATAAAAAAAACGCACGTAAAAACCATTAAAAGTCAATCAACCAATAACGTTTTTTATTTTGTTCTTTCACAATAAAAATCTATACATTGTTATCTTAATAAAACAAAAATTAAATACTGTTATGTAAAAAACAAATTGGAGATTCCCACGCTATTAAATTTTATTATTTTCAAAAAAAAAGCATATTTCTTATAGTTTGTCAATAATAGCGTTGATTCACAGACAGACATTTTACGAATAAATTGATGATATGACAACATGGGAGCGAGCCTTGTCTCTGCTTTTATTTGCGCCCCGGTAGAGGTTAATGTCATTACAGGCGGCGCGCTGTTTTTGTCGAGAGGCGCCGTCATTTTTGGGCCCCTATATATGGCCGCGAGATACTGTGTTTGTCATAAATGTCATAAAAGCCGGGCTATGAAAAATGACTGGCTAATTGAAAACAATGAAAAAAAAAAAGAACCTGCGTCTGTGCGAGATGGAGCAAGGTCCAGTTTTGGTCAAGTGCATGATAGTCCGCTATGTCGATGATTTTAAAAAAATCAGCAAGGATTACACGTCCAATTTTAAATATTATAATAGTTTTTTTGGAGCTTTAAAGTGGAGAAATACATAGATTTAAATGTTTATTTTTTTAAAGTGATACATTATATTGATTTACATTTTCCAACTAGTAAATACAACCATATAATTAAATGGAAATATTAAATCGTTTTATTTTACAGTTTTGTGGTAAAAATTGTTACATTAATATTATACATCATGTAAGACAAAAAGCAGAGATCAGACTCAAAATTTTGACCTAATATCAAAGAGATTGGTTTATAGGTTGATCATAAAGCCAATTTGGAAATATGGGGTTGCACTAAAAGATCTAGTAATCAGCTAGGAATCCAACGTTGTCAAAACAATGTTCTATGATTAATTACTAATTATTATAGCTATGTAACCAACAAAGAGGTGCACAATGACCTGGAAATCAAATGGATGTACGAATTTATCAAAGATTTCGCCTTAAAACATGAAATAAGGTTACTACTAAATCACACTAATGTTGAGGCAGCACAGCTACTGGACAACGGATAAGAACTCAGAAGATTGAAGCGAATCAAACCACACAAGCTTGCAAGTGTTAGTCTTAAATTTAGCTTAAGTAATTTAATTCTGTTTTAATTTGGAAAATAATGCTGATATATTTATCCCGTACTCGCCTTGCTTCTATATGAATGCATGTACAACATAACGGTAGTATTAAATTAATCTGTAAGTTAAGGTTGTACTAAGCATACCCGATGTAAGATGAATTAATTTAAAAAAATAATATTACAGAAAAGAAAGAAATGCAAACTCTTAGCGAATTTAACGTCGAAAATGAATCATGCTGTTGACGATTACTATAAAGAATGTTGTCTTTTCCTTTAGAATAAAGCTTGTTATTGTTAAGCAACGCTTTTACAAGAAATTTTTGTTTAAACAATTTTGCTGCACATCCGTAGTATGTAACTTAGTTATGGTTTATTGGAATATATATATATATATATATATATATATATATTATATATCAAATTAACACGGGTCATTTATCTATCAATCCATCACGAACAAAAATAACTACTTCAACGTTTTATGGCATCTGTTTTATATATTTGATTACTTCGACGTAACATTTCACAATTATTCAATAGATACCTTTGTCATAGATCAGTTTCGACTTGTCGTGGTTGTGTCGTATTTCGATGCGTGATTTTAATGATGGGAAGTCCACCGCGCTTCGTCACTCAGATGACGTCTTCGCGCTTCCGCGAAACGCACCAGACTTGCAGGAACTTGTCGCGGCAGACGGGATGACCTCGATCCGATGGTTGTCGACAATTTCTTGTTGCTGCTCAGGGAAAGTGAACTGTCGATGGACTTCGAATCTGGGTTGTCTGGGAGATGAGTTGTTCAGATTAATATACAGCCCATCGCAATGAATAACAAGTTTCAGGGAAATATCACGGAAATCCATATTTTAACCTAATGCTGGTGATGATGTCATCGATATTAAACATAACTTTAAGACGATGAGTCCGATGTATTAGATCAGTCGAAACAATTAAACATTTAGTAAACAGGTAGCGCTAAAGTCATGAATTTTTTTTGGAACACTTAACAAATAAAACGAGCGATTACCATAAAATATGTAGATATATATATACACACACACCTTTGTGTCATCAGATTCGATCGATAAACAAACAACGCCTTTTCCTAACCCACAACGAGTAAAAGAATTTCGGTTTTATCAGTTCTGTTGGTGATCACAGAAATGTCTGTGTTGTCCCAGCCTTGATCTTTTTTGGTCGGAACACGATAAAAGATTTGAGAACAAACAATTGTCCAATCGACGAAATTTGATGCGAAATATACGCAGAATAGTGTCAAACAAATCAGACCAGAGACAGAGATAAGTTCTGTTGTAGACAAAACAAACACATTGGTTCCAGTCCGGTTTCGGCATTAGTTGAATAGCGTTGCCTCATAACCGTCGATCACCAGAACAATAATGTTAACGAATCAATTTATGACAGATTTCAAGAGGTTTCAGAAACGCCGCAGATCGAGCGAACAAACCCCGTAGATCGAGAGAAAAAAATGAACAGATCTATGAGAAAATCGTTGAGCGAACAATAAGATCCGAGAGCCTGTTTTGTTTTTTTTGTGGCGGTGCTGGTTGCGGTTTCGAGTCGATCTTTTAAATTCCCATTTGACGGATTGGTCTCAGTTTTCGAATCCGTGTGAAATATTGGTGTGCCCACAAGCCGATTTAAATCAAATAGGTTTTTGGAATGCCCAATTTTTCGGTTAGTTTTTGATCGTCGAGGGAATCGGTTGTTAATTTATTTATTAGCTGTCATTATTAGTCATGAATTAAAATCAACCAAAATAACATGCAAAACGCCGTTAACTTAATAATGTATTAATAGACGGTTATCAATTATTTTGCAATTAATATTGATTATGAAATATTTAAGATGAGTTCCGCATAGTAATTTACCTCGATCGTTTGTTCTATAAATATGCAAAATCTACCAAGCATTACTCAAAATTACAAAAAATTGTATTTAAACCGTAAAATAATAGAGTATAATGATTTAATATAATAATAATATAATAATAATTCTTTAATTAAGCTTTGAGACAGCCAAAATCATATAACCTTAAATCTTCTTTATATATCAGTGTTATCATTTACAAATATCCTATTTTAATTTTTTAAATTTTAACAAATTTATAAATCAAAAAATTGTCTATATAATAATTTCGAACATTAATTTTTATATTTATTAATTAATCTTTAAATATATTTTACTGAGTATATCAACATTAATTTTCTCTATAATTCCTAACATGTCATATTTATTGAATCGCTATTGACAAACCGTTCTTATGAAATTATTATGAATAAGTATTTATAATCATATACTATTTGTTATTTAAGCAGATTTTAATATAACTACTTCTACTTTCAATAACAACATTGCTCCTAACCTAACCCTACCAATTCAATATTAGTTAAAATATAATATATACAAAAATAAATTGTATTAATAAGTTTGGCTTAATTTAAAATACATTTTGATAAAATCATATTATGATTTAATTAAATTACCATAAATTATAAATATAAATGTCATATTTATTTGCATAGGATTCTCCAATGGCAGTCAGTCTATGATATGATTTATCGTTAAATTATAATGAAAAATATGTCTTAATGCATTAAAGTACGTATTATATGAAAATGTTATATAAATCCGATACAAACTTGACATAGTAATAATGTCACTTATCAAAAATGTTGCATTTCTAAATATAAAGCGTTATACTCGAAACCAATGAGTATCAACTCGTCTTACTCTCAATAACATTGTGCAATTTTCGATTGTCTCCCTTTCCGTGTCTACTGCCATAACAAAATCAATACCACGAAACTTAGAACGAATCCTTACCCATTTTAGTCCAGATTATCGGTCGACATCGATGCACAAGCAGCAAAACAGCACTAACCAAAAATAAACCTCCGAAAAAACTGTCCTAGCGCAAATACGAAATAAAAAAAATAACAAGCTCAATCGTATATTTCGATTTAAATCACTCGCGTCTCCTCGCACGATACTCTCTCGCTAACACCCAACTACAAACTAACAGAAATAACGTCTCACTGAACTGTATCAAGAATTCTTGGTCGGATACCTTTCTTCCCCACCACGGCCACAAAGTCGTAATACAGATCACTGTACGATAAGAGCGGCAGACGAGTTAGTACAGCGAAATACGAAAACAATGCACAGCGGGCGAGCAAGTGTGCCGCTCGACTTCAACGAGCCATCAGTCACGGAACCAATGGGCTGGCGGGGATGGCATGGGTAGGGGTTGATTGGGCGGAGTAAAATTTTGATTTGCTCTCTAGAGAACAAGGCATCTTGTCACTGTCAGTGTCCACGTGAGTCATATTGAGGGATACGTGTCTTTTAGGTGCCGTTTTAATTTGTTTACGGTTTTCGTGAAAATACCAAGCAATATCCGGAATTATTATTTTTTAAATTTAAACTGTACTTGTGCCTAATGTTTTCTGTCATCTAAAGCATTATTCAAACAACTAAACGATTGTTTTTCATAAATCATAAAATACTTAAATTCGATCTCTTTAAGGAACGTACGCAAATATAAATGATCTGTAGATGAATCTTATTAATTGTGGTTAGGTCCTCTTGTACATATAATATTTATGAACGAATTTCTTCATTATTATTCAATCGTCACATTTCCGAAACGCAAATATCGTTTTATTTTGTGGAATAATAATTAATTTAAATTGTTTAACATTAAAAATATCATTTCAACTATTAGGTATTTATATGTTTGAAATAATCATGGGATATAGAAATTATAAATTGGTAACATTTATTTGTACTAAATAATATTTCCTCCTAATATTGTTTAATTATTTTCTCTATAAAAAGCATGAAGGTTATTTTTTTTGAAATGTTAATTATTATGTATTTATATAAATAATTTCGTATTTTGTTAGAAATTGAATTGAATTTTTTTTAGAAATGGACATGGGAATATGAGTTAAACTATTGTTTATATTTCTATATCTTATTATTTATATTTTTGTGTTTTTTTTTATTAGAGATTGTATTTTGTTGTGTTAGATATAGAAGATAATTAAAGAAATTTTCAGCCGATGCAGAAACGTTACAGTTTTATTAATTTCCATTTTTATAAATTATTTTTCATTGAAACATAATTCTATTACTTATTGGTTCAGAATATTGACAATTTTTGTAAAGCTTTTTTAGTTTCGATATAACCTCTGTATAATTTAATATTAAGACTGTTATTTTTAAATTGTTGTGGATCTTTAAGAATAGCTTTAATACTCTTTTATTTTATTTTATTAGACTAATATGGTCAGTGCATTACTGTGTATCGATTAGTTTTTTTTAGTTTTATTTTTAATGAAAAATAGTTAAATGATGTTGCTGTTATTGTTACTTTAGATAACGAAGATTGTACAAATACAAGTTATATTTATATTATAATAATTTTATATTATATTTATAATATCATTTAGGAATTTCATAAAGCATAAATGGGTATTTTTTTAAAGCAAAGTTATAACTGGCGTGAAGCATAAGTACAAGAGGCAGAACCTGGGAAATAAAATAACATCAAACGGCATATGATGCAGAAGAAGAATCGTTCTCTAAGTTTAATTATTACATTTACAGTTCGCAAATTAAACAGTTGACTGTTATGGAAGCGTTAATGCAAAAATAAGTAAAAGAAGGTTTAAAAGCCTCGATTTAAATCCGAAAATAAATAAATGGGCATGAAAGAAGTTAATTGTGGAAGGAATTGTTTGAGGCTATGTAAGGCTTAATTTAAAACAAATGTAGGGAAAGATGTGATCGGTTTATTCTTATGTAAGGGTATTAGTTGTGAACGTTGAGAGGCATTTTATGAGATGAAATAGTATTTAGTAATTAATAGTGTTCATAGTAACGTGGCTGATATATTTCAGTCAATATTTAAATATTATAGAGGATCTATATGCTTAATATGCTGAAACTCCGTGTCGAGTTAAAAATCTAGTTCTTAATTTAACTGTCGTTTTGGAAATAAATCAGACACAAATTTAAACAAGAGCATGCTTTAACGCTACTATGTAATACAAAAAAGATAAATTGGTAACAGGTAACGCTTCAAAACACATTTCACAAAATAAATAGAAGAAACGAAAGACTACTATTTATACACTTTTATAAGTATGACCTAAAAATAATTTAAGTATAATAATATATTAACATAATATAAAATATTCGGTCATCTTCATAGGTTCCCTGTTCGGAGTTTTGCAAAATGTGTCTGGTATAACGGTAATTTTTGTTCATTGCTTGGTTTAGACGCATTAATTGCAATTCATAGTATTGTTCTCCGGTGTTGCTTTTATTTAGTGATAGTAACATACACTTAGTATCCACCAATAGCATTTGTTTATTTAACCTTAATCACTTTTTAATAATCACTTTTTAAGTGAGGCTCTCGAAGCGTATTTTGGCTTTAGTAAATTAGGAGAGTGGCTGCAGAATGATATATGACAGCAATCTTTGATGAAAAAGCAGCGCATAGATAACGCTTTGTGACAAGTTGAAAAATTGTGAAGAAAAAACGACGACACATCACATTGTTCGAATTCGAAAAACCCTTTTAATACGTTTTTCCCGGTGGATACCCTTTTTTCATTACAAATCTCATCATGTTTAATAACATAAAAAGTTATGCGTATGCTTTGAAGAAATGATTTTATTAATGATTTTTATTAATCTATAATCGATAGAGATCTTGATAATCGTATATATGTTTTTATATAGAAGAGTCTTTATTACATTTTAATTTCACTGTTGATATAATCAATGATCTAAATAGTATTTTTGTCCTTTTTTTTATTATTAGGAAGTCAACAGAAATTAAAAGCAATTCATGTTTACATTTAATTGTATAATTTAACATGGAAAAAATACAGAAAACAGAAAAATAATCCTTTTTGTTAATAGAATTTATAAGTGGCTAGTAATTCGATATATTTGGAGTTGATAAAGAATGTGTTATTTTACGCTTGCGATAAAATAACATTATAATAAGCAATATCCTAATATGACAGATCCAATTTTCCTAACATTACTTATTTAATATTGTACACTAGAGTTTCTTTTGCTTATAAATTGTGACTTTTAATATAAAAATGTTTGTTACTGCATGGGTTACTACTATTATATGAATGACTAATTTAACTCACTATAGCCGAATGACACGAAGGTGAATGGGATTATCATGGGTTTTTACATTTAAAGGCAAGAGGGGAAACAATACCTTCTGCTCAAATTCATGCTGACTCATAATGTGTATGTGACGGTTTTAAAATTAGTATACTTCATATTAATATGAATAATTTTTCGTGGATACAATCAATAGCTTCGACTTGTTTTAAATTAATTTAAAAAATTGGTTTATAATGTTTTCCATATGTTTCTACTATATTTGGCAAAGTGGCATCGAAAAAACGATGTTGCTTTAGTATCGATTCAATCATACAGCATTTTCGCATTTCTGCAGTACTACGAAAGTTTGCGAAGTAACGATCCAAACAGATGGTAATCAGAGGCCGCAATGTCTGGTAAGTACGTTCAATATGACAGAAGTTCCCATTCTCATAAGATTCGCAAGGACGTATAACCGAATGTTGTCATGCAAGAGGATGACTTAGCTTCTGTTACTAGTTTTTATAGGTCTTTTTTAAGAATATATCGTGCAATTTCTTCAATTGACGTCGATGTCTGCCTGTATTGATATTTCTATTCGGTTTTAGAAGATCCTGAAAGCCGATGTGCATGGTTCTCCTAAATTAACCCATGATTTTTGGCGCTTAAGATTGTCGTAGTAGATCAACTTATCATCGGTAGTCACAATACGTTGGGTTTTCCTTCCTTAAGTTTTACAATTCATTGTCTTCGAACTGTTTTGATCCGTTTGGGGTTCCTTTGTCAGTGACGTTAACATTACCGCTTTCAAATCATTGAAACCAACACTGACAATTGTGATATGAATAAGATAAGTTTCTAAAAGTGCTTGATGCGTTGGTAGCAGATTTCTTGAAACTAAACTAAACAAAAGTAAAGTCGAAAAGCCTATATTGTACGTTATATTTGTAATAAACTGAATAAATTTATGTTAAATTTTAATAATATGTTTGACACTTCTTCCCATTTAAATCTTAAAAATGAAAATTGTCTTTGACAAGATTACTTTAAATTATGTCAGAATGTAATTTACTCATTATTCTTAAAGTATTTGTCTTAAAAACATTAGTCTGAAAATGATACGAAGATGCTGCGGAGTATATTGACAGTTCCCAATATAATTTGATTTGTTTTAATAGTGGTACTGAACTGTGGACTGGTATCTGAACATATGTAGATATTTAGTGTTAGATATTAATTTTTAAGCAATTAAAATCTGTTTAAAGTAAGTAATATTGGACCATATTTCTTGTGCTACAAAACACTCAATGGTTATATTGTATTTGGTATATTGCAGATATTTACGGTTAGATTTCTTCGTTTTAGTTGGCGTATTAGATATTCGTATGGGTCACATTACAATTTTTCGTTTTATAATGAGATTCTATTGCGTTTGAGTTGAATTTTAAAATTTTTATCTCTGTATAATTATATTTTTAGTTATTTTAATACCACTGACTTATAGTGATATGAAGAGCTGTCGGCTGGTGTGTTGCTAGTTCGAATATTATTGAGACATGGATGTTTGTGTCACTCACGCTAGTAACCAGGCTGAGTAAGGCTGTATTTCTTCTAAAATGAAATTCGCGTTTTTTAGTCACCAGATAAGCTTCACAAAGTGTAAAATACGAGGGCGTTAATTGGTAGTAATAATCATAGTAGTAGTTGTTTATATCTGTAAGTAAATATTTTGAATGTACTCCAATTCCAAATCAATGTAAATAAATGTTTGAATATCACTGAACTATAATTAAATTTCTAATATTTGAGCTGAATCATGTGAGAGAATCTCAGACCTAGAAATGTGTTTAGTTTCTCAGTAATTTAAATAAACTGTTACTGTTTTTGTTAAAATAAATATTTGGAATTAGACTGACGGAGTTTTTCTATTTTTGTTGGTGTATGAATACAATTATATTATAAACTAATTCAGATTAAGCTTAATAACAAGTTATATATTTGTGTTATATATTATATGTTTAAATTATAGACTGAATAAAATATTTGTGCATTAATTCGTAAATAACCATCCCCTATGGGAAAATCTATCTTAGTTTTAGTATCTTTTAATTAAATAGTTTAGTAATTTTTCGACTGCAGAAATGATGAAACACAGTTGGCATATTTATCATTGTTCGGCAGGTTTTTGTGGAATGGGTCGAAAATGCAAACCCATTTTTAACTTTGATATATTTTATATTATTTGAATAGTAGTGGTCCAGCGACTAAAGCTACATATTAGAGTTGAATGGCTTCTAAGATAATTTTTACGTTCACCGCTCTTAACTCGGCCAGATAGATAATAAGGTAAAATGATGAAGTAGATATTATTTTCGTTGTCAATTTAACAGAAATATACTGCAAAATAAACATGATTTTTCATGCGATATTAATTTTTTAATGAAAAAATAACCGGTAAATAAGTGTTCATCAGTTTTATGGAAATTAATTGTGAAAATTATGCAAAGAAGACTTCAAAGGACAGAAACAAAACCGTACTGGAAAAGCAGGAAATATTTATGGATAATTGCGATTGTGTAGATAAGATTTCCGTACTGCGTCAGTTTACGGATGAACGTATTAGATACAGAAACCGTGCATTTGCAATCTTGCAAGTGCAACCTTTACATTGACCAGCTTTGGATGCTGAACATAGCCTTCTAAAATATATTAAATGGTTTCAACAAAATTATGATGATTCCATTAGCTGAGTGAGGTGAGAAACGATTTGCTGAATTTATTTAAGACCCAAGCCGCAGACCCAACAGATTATTAGCGACCCTCCAACTTTTCGATAACATTTTTGTAGTACGATTTGTCTTTTGCTTTAAAATAGGCCTCAGTTTTGGCGATCACCTCATCATTCTACGAAAATTTCTTCACAGCGAGCATTCTTTTGAGATCCGAGAACGGAAGATAGTCGCTGGGGGACAGATCTGGGGAATACGATGGATAAGGAAGCAATTCAAAGCCCAATTCATGGATTTTTGCCATAGTTTTCACTGACTTGTGACACGGTGCATTGTCTTGGTAAAGCAGCACTTTCTTTTTCTTTAAAGGCGGCCGTTTTTCTGCGATTTCGTCCTTCAAACGGTCCAATAACGCTATGTAATAGTCGTTGTTGATGGTCCTTCCTTTTTCAATGTAGTCAATGAAAATTATTCTGCGCATCCCAAAATACAGACGCCATAACCTTGCCAGCCGACTGTTACGTTTTCCCATGCTTTGGAGTGGGTTCATGGTGTGTACTCCACTCGGATGACTGTCGATTGTCTTCGGAGTGAAATAATGGAGCCATGTTTCATTCATTGTCACATATCAATGCAAAAACTCGGGTTTATTACGCTTGATCATCTTCAAATACTGCTCCGAATCATCAATTCGTCTTTGTTTTTGGTCAAAAGCGAGCTCGCGCGGCACCCACTTTGCACAGAGCTTTCTCATATCAAAATATTCGTGAATGATATGTTGTACACGTTCAGTTGATGTCTTTAGAGTGTCTTAAACTTAGCATACCAATCCTTGATGGTTGATTTTCCAGGGGCAGTGTCCGGAAATTCAGCATCAAGCCAAGTTTTTGCTTTAATTGTATTTTTCAGTTCAAAAAGCAATATTTTATCAACACGCGAAATTCCTTTTTATCCATTTTTTCACAATAACAAAAGTTGCTTCACTCAAAATACTATAATTCACAAACTAATGATCCGACAGCTGTCAAATTTATACACGCATCTTTTGACGGCTGGAGCTAAATATGGGATTTAATTCTAGTAGTGCCATCTATGTATCAGACCTTTTCAATTGATTACTTATGTACTATTATTGATAACATTTCGCTATAAGGAATATTTCATTTCAAATTTCTCAATTTGCGTATTGATAACCTTTGATTTTTAGACATATTTCATTTAACATTTTTTCAGCTCTTGTAATGTTATTAAAAATAACTGATATTTAGGCAAATTTGCTTTCAGATTGTCCAGCATATGTACTATTATTGATTGCATTTTATTAATAGGTATATTTCATTTCAGATTTTTCAGCTCCTCTTTCGTACTATTATTGTTAAAATTTGCTTTTTACGCATTCTTCTTTATATATTTTCCAGCACTTGTATTATTACTGATCACATTTGATTTTTAGACATACTTTACTTCAGATATTCCATCAACATTATTAATTATAATTGATTTCTAAGCAAATGTTTTTTAGTTTTTAGTTCTCTGGGATGTGGTGTGTGGACGCCCCAGCTTGCAGGATGGCCGTGTTGGAATCATTGTATCACAATCAGTAAAGAAATCACACATCATTAAACAAATTATTTAGCACCAATAAAATATTAGTAAAGTTTTTTTACCATATTGCCAACATAGCTAATATTTAAACTTAACTTAAAAAGTTTTGTTCAGTATCTACAAAATTTCTTTAGATGGATTAAGACTGACGTTAAGGGAGGTCTGAGAAAATTACTTCAAAAGTTTAGTTTAGCGTCTCAACAACCCAAAAGTGTTTACGTTTATCCCCAACCTAAAAAATGGTAAAACTTTTATTGTATCTGAAATTCAGTTTGTTATTCGGTTAAATTGAGCCTACATTTTTTGCATATATACATGATTCAGTTGATAAAAGTTTAAAAGCAATATAATCATAAAGTGTAAAAGTTTTTGAAAGTTGGACAACAGATCAGTTAAAAATGTCAGTCTTAAATGAATTACAGTGCAAATATCTTTTAAATATTTTTAGGTGGTCTTGAAATAAGGTCATACAACAAATAATTACATAATAATAACTACTATAATAACATATAATAGTAATAATAATAAAATAACTTATAATAATATCTTAACTACAATGAAAATTCTTTGATATCATATATATAAACAATAATAAGAAGTCAATATAATGCTTCAAACTTATTTATCTATTAGAAATTTTCAAAATAAAAAAGTACCTGGTGTTCAAGAATTGGACAAAGCAATTTTAGGACGGCAGTGTCACCTGCTCTTTGTCTGCAAGAAGGACTTCAAACGTGACTGTAAAATTATACATTACGATAAAAAAAAATGGAACAACTCATTATTTTTTGAAAAGTCAGTTACAAATGATACTTGGTGTCATAAACTACTTGATATTAAATAGTAGCAACTTCTTGAAGACAAATTGATTAATCAAATGATTTATTAAATAATAGATGAAAGAGTAAAAATATTACTTAAATTACATCCTAATCCAACCACAAATTCAGTATATGACTCACTGAATATTTGTCATAAAAAATAATTAAATTTGAAAACAAAGATGCATCCTTATATATAAAAAAGGAAATATTAGCAACATATTGGATCATTGCACGATTGTATTTATATTATTAAAAACTATTAGAAGTGACTTAATTTTTACAGATTTTTCAGCAATTTTTTTTACATATTAAAATATAGAAATCACAGAATTTAATCTAATCCAAAATATAGTCCACTGTTTTCTCTGGCCTTGCGCTACCTTTCATGTAACATATGCTTATATATAGGCAAGCTATCAAGGCGATAAAGTAATTATTTCTCATTAGATATTTACGGTATGCCCTTTTAATATAAAAATATTCTATTTTTTATGTTGTGTTTTGGTTAGTTGCGGATACACAACATTTTTTATATTTAAGATTCCTATAACAAAATATATTAGCCCTATAAATTAGTTTTAAAGGTCTATTTTGAATTAAGAAGCTTAATTGTGAAAAATCCATATGTCGATGTATTTTCATGAAAGTATTGTTCAATGAAAACGGCTACTTTTCTCCACTATTCAGGCAATTTAATAATTCCATTTAGAAAGAACGAGGTACTTTTTAAAAGGCTATCCACGAATCGAGCCATTTCTTAGTATTTTCAAAAGAAGTGAAGCGCTGCGCAGGCAGTTTACGACTCATATGTCGAAACAAGTAGTAATCGGAAGGAACAAGATATGGAAAATATGGGAGTGTGGCAGCACGTTCTCTTTGTTTCCAAGTATGTTTTCAGCGGGTTTACGCCATGTGGTCGAGTCGAAGAAGGACATTCTTCTGTCCCGTAACGCATCAATCGCAGTTTAAAATTAATTTAATCGAGTAATATTTTAAAATCTCGGTCTTCAAATTTCTTTGACTGTTTAGATTGCTCTTTGACTTCAAAATCACCACTTGAACCACAGGTTTTATTTATACAATATTTTAATTATTTTGTATTATAATTAGCCATTCTATAGTGTATCGATGGTGTCAGTGCCTCTAATTTAATTATACATCGCTAAAAAACCCAAACCAGTTTAGTATGAGTATACCTGAATGTATACATTTTCTTTCCAAGTGTTATACTGAGAGTATTTTACTGAATGTTCCTCAATATTTTAGCACATTTTATAGTTAGGGTGTCTAGAATACTCACTCACATCAATTCTATAAAATTTCTATATAATATACCGTATTCTTAAAAAAAATCATTATATTATTAAAAAAAATAAAATTATTTCACTTACGGTCGTATAGGACAGTCATATCGGTGAATCGATTGTGGGCAAATTTAGGATATTTGACTTGACAAATCATTGTTCAATTTTTTCATTTATCTTTTCCTTTTGTCGGTTGTAGAAAGTCATTTTTAACTGTGAAACATAAGATAAATAATCCAAATAAAATCACAGCGCGCTAAAAAGTTTAAATGTTAGGTTGGGAAAATACTGATTTGGAAACAGTAAGTGACGTTAATGTTTCGTTGTGCTTTTGAGGTGTTTGACACAAAATTACGAATTTTGAAATGTTGAGTTTTTATTTCTACCAAACTCTTAGTAAGCCAAATTTTAATTTTAAAATAAATGTATTTTTAATAAACTGTCTATAATATATTATTATTATAAATCAATATTTTGGTGATTCTTTATTACAGTCTAATTTACTATCTAATGCTAGATGTTAAAAATTAATAACGTCTGTATATAATATAATATCTAATATATTAGAAAATGACAAATAAATTCCACAAAAAGTAATTTAAAAAATTACATAATTCGATAAAATAATTGTTATCGGATTTTTATATAGGAACATAAAAAATGTACTTAAATTATGTCTTAATTATGTATAAGTTCAAGCTTCCAAAAACTCATAAAAATATGATTCATTCCAAACGATATAAACCAATATAAAAAATCGTTAAGATATGTAAAAAGGCCACCCCGCAGATATCCTGCGACCGCCCGTCCGTTCCCCACTTCCCGGCATGGATTTCCCCCTCTCCGTGCCCTTGTCGCAGTTTGGCCACCGGGCGGGTGCGGCCGGTGGGTCCGTCCAGCTTCGTAATTAGATTAAAGATGTCACAGTTTAAAAAATAATTGACTGTCCGGTTTCAGCTTTAGTGGTCACGAGAGGCGGATAGAGGGCGATAAGGACTCTGTTGTTTTATATTCGGTGTCAGAAAATTAAGACGTTTAAGAGATACTTTGATACGTTTCGGAATGTTCGGCACTCTGCGACGTAGACTGCGGATCATTACTCAGTGGCGTGCTTACGTCCAGTAATTTACATGTTAGACTAACAGAACTGAGTAATTTATACTATTGTAATTTTGGTGATATTATTAGAGTATATTAAACATATATTTATAATATTGTGCATATATGTATACTGTATAACATTATATGTATTCTTTTAATGTTAATTGGTACAATAACTATAAGGATTAGAATTCTAATTTCGCAGGGCATGGATGTGTAATTCTTTAATTCTTTTTTATTTTCTGTTTCAATATTGTTATTCTATTTAAAAAAAAAAAAGATAAAATGTCCAGCTAATATGTTGATTACACAATTTGCTATCAATTTCTATTCTTAGATATTGACTTATATTTTTGTTATAAATTTAATTATTACTTATTATTGTTTCTATTCCCTATAGTATAATTTCTCTCTTTCGACAGTCTATATATAACGTAGTTTTTTAAATGTACCTTCATTTTAGATGCTTCCATAACTACTTTTTATTTCAGTTTCTGGGATTAATACAATATCTTCTGTAAATGCTTACTGAAATACTTTTACACTTTTTAAATTATTTATTATATTATTATTAAAATTTTTCAGTATAGCCTATTGTTGTGGTTATTCTTATAATTTATTTTATAATACGCTTTCTGAATTATCTCCAATTTGTTTCCTCTCGACTAAACAATGCTTTATAATATTGCCTATTAGATATATACGAAACAATAGCATATTAGTTCTTATTTATGAAAATTTGATAGTCGTTTGTGCTATTATGGGCTAATAAAAAGATCAAAGAAAATTTTTCTTGAAATTGAAACATTTAATTTTGAAGACTGAAAATTTTGATATAATTGGCAAGGAATAATGCTAAACTTGAAGAGTTGGATATTTGAGTCAATATACATCATCATTATTCTTCCGGTTAAATTTAATCTCGATTTCATACTTACAGATTGAAGGGAAACTAGATAGAAATTTAAGAAAAACGCGACAAAATAGCTCATAGTATAGAAACCAGAAATCGTTAAAAATGTTGTAGAAACATCAAAAGTGTTTCCTCATCATCATGTTTATCAGATACTATCTGTTGCAATTTTCACTTGCACTAGTGAGTAGTATGCAGTATTTATGAAGGTACCTGAAAATGAGAAGGTTCTTGAATATTGAAAGATATAAAAGTATTTTTTTAATGTGGAATTCAATTGATACAGGAATGGTGAATTACGATGATAAATCTCTTGATTATAAAAATACATTCGGGTTTTCACATAAAAAGAAACATTATATTAATTCAGCAGTATTAATTTTTAATTGAACTAATGATGCCAATGGTTCTTATCTATTTAGTGCTAATTTATTTTACTCGTTTCTGATTAACGCTGTCACTGGCGGACCGTCTCTGTTTCGTTCTCCGCGCTCTATCTTATCTCGCGTCACTGACTCCGTACCTGCAGCCAGCAATGTAATTATTTTCGTCCTGATAATCAGTTATCCCCTAAGTTTACGAGTCGGCCTGGGCGCGCTGTTGACACTTATTGTTTTTCGGTCATTTATTAGCAGTGACATTGACTAATTCTCGGCCATGGGAGGCGCATAGTGGAGTCTCACGCATCTCGCGGTTGACATAGGTCCGTCTTTTTTATATACCAATCGAATTTTACAACAATGGCACATCTTAAACATAAGGAATTACAAGGAATTTCACAGAAAAGGTTTCATTTAGATTAGATTTCGGTTAGCTTATACGTGTTATCGTTGAGTATATTTGTGAATGTACAAATTAAGGCTCTAACATTCTAGTTATTAAATTTCTATAATGTATTGCAAACACAATCTTTTTAAAAATTAATTACATCTTACATTATAAACACTTAGTACAATCTTAATTTAAAAATTAATACACAAAAACGGCGAGTACGGGATTAATACATCAGTATGTATTTCCCAAATTAAAATAATACTAAACTACTTAAGCTATAGTTAAGCATACACTTATACACTAAACAAGTTCGGGTGGTTTTGTTCGCTACAATCATCTGATTCCCTTCCTGCGTGTTGTCCAGTCATATTTTAAGGCGAAATCTTGGATCACTTCTTGTATCCATTTGATTTCCAGATCTTTTTGCAGCTCTTCGTAGGTTACGTAGCGATAAGCATTGGTAATTAATGCGTTGGATTACTAATTGGTTTAATGTTTTAGTACAACCTGATATTTGCATCCCATAGGTCCATATTGGCTTTATGATTGACTAATAACTAACATCTTTGATTTTAGGTCAAGTTAAGAGTATCTTCCGACTAACCAGTACGGTGGATTGTCTTTAAATCTAATCTGTTCTGTTCTTTGTCTAATATTATGCTTCCAGTTTAACTTACTATCGAGATGATATTCATCAAGTGATATAATTAGATTTTTGTCATTTTTACCGCAACACAAAATTAACATGGACAGATATGTATTACTAGTTCATTTTTAGATCTTGTTGACTGCTACTGGTACTTTTTCTATAGCCTTAGACAGAGATACATCTTTTGCCATGATAACTGTGTCGTCCGCAAATGTTCCAAATACTGTTTCTTTTGTTGTTGGGATATCAGCAGTATAGAATAGATATAAGAGTGGTCCCAAGACACTATTCGGTCGAACTCCAGCCGAAATAGTGTTGAGAATGTCCCTTCATGAAAGACTCTAAATTTTTGATCGAAAAAATATGAAGAAATGCGCATTAATTCCGAGGTAGCAACTTGCTCATTTTGTAGATCAATGTTACTTTGTGCACTTGGTCGATTGTCGAGTGGTGATTTCGAAATGCAAACTGGAAATCTAGTATTTCTATAAATAGTTCAATACTTTTTAAAAGAAGATTCTCAAATAATTTTGATATCGCAAGTAGCAGCGAAATAGGGTTGTAAGATCCAACTTGTTCTGTATTTTTGAAAAACTTTTGATGAGAGTGTTTGAAAATAAAATCGAAAAGATTCCCAAACGCCAACATGACTTTTCAAGGTGATATTTCATCTTAGAATTGAAAATCTAAAAAATTTCTTTGTCTGATGGTAACTGTCTTTCACATATGCAATAGTGTGGATTGTGTAACAACTCGTATATTGGTCTTCACGACTGTTTTTTTTAGGTATGTCTAATTTTATATTGTCTTAATGAAAATTTATTATTTCTTTTCTAAATCAAGTTCATTTCAATTTCAATTTGTAAAGGCTATATATTGATGAGGTTAAGATAATAAAGTGATACACAGATAAGCAACGTTACTTTTGAATTAAAAAAAAACTCGATGTTTTCTTTTAGACTTAAACAGCTTCTTGGCTTATTCTGTAATCCAGAATAACTCTTTTAGTCTCTTGCTTTCATTATAGAACGATACATAAAGTACTCTCAAAGTCTCACACAAATGTATTTTTATCCATTTTAATGAAGCATAATTTTAGCTATTGTGTTCATGAACTTATAAACTATCCAAGTATTGACAAGTTAAAGCCAAAATATTGGTCACTTTATTTAATGAGGGTTTCTACTAAGTTTCTGCTGGTTAATTAACGATCTTCCCTAACTTTATCCTGCTTTTTGCAACATTTCTTGTGATGGGCTCTTTGAGAATCCAAGTTTTAAAACAAACTTCAAAATGGGAATTTTGACATTCAGTTTTCTATTAGAATTAAAGTAGCAGGAAATTTTGTGCTTACGTTAGACTAAAAACTGATCAGATCAAACTGTATCTAAATTTATCAAACTGTATCTCTATCAAAATTGTATCTATCTGTCCATAATAAAGACTATTTGTACTAATGTGGTGCAAGGTGGAGTTGTACAAAATTAACAAACCGATTAGTGATCCGACGCTCCTAAAACCAAAAATTGTTTGATTACTTCGAAATCAAAGAAATACACTAGCTGATCCAAGATTTCGCCTTAAAACCTGAAATAAGGTTGCTAAATCACAGTAACGTGGAGGTAACACAGCTATTGGATAACGTGCAGGAAATCAGAAAATTGTAGCCAATCAAACCACATGAACTTGTATGGCCCATAATGGTATAAGCTCAAATAATCGAATTTAATTTCTATTGGGAAATACATATTGATGTATTATCTTGCACTCGTATTGTTTGTGAATTGAAGAATTTGTGAATTGAGAACAGTAGATTAAGATAGAGAGATAATATAAATTAATATTATACTAAGCGTACCTAAAGTAAGATGTAACAAAAAATCTTGTTGTAGCTGTCTCTGATTAACTTTTTTTAACTGACTCCAAATAATCATAACAAGCTACAAAATATTTTTAATTATTAATATGAGCGTTTAGACGTATAAATGTTTAAATAGTTAACAAACAATAACCAGGTGTCAATGCATCCACAAAAGTTTCTGGTTGTTAAGGAATTTGGGTTGGCGGCTTTACTTAACTTTATATTTTGATAACGTCAGTGGTTGGCGGTATAGAACGATTATACACATATGGGCGTAGAATATATATGTGGTTGCGGTAGGACCACGGCAAAATGTATATTTTACATGAACGATTTGAAGACATAATTAGAAGAGGTGAAGTGACTTGGCCAAGGTCATGTGATATGACTCCACTAGACTTTTCTCGTAGAGTTTTTTGAAGTTGTATGTCAGGCGGATCTACGCCACATATTAGTTGAAATTTGGAACTATGCAATCATCAGAACCTAAATTTGAAGGAATATACAAAACGGCGTTCTTGTAAAAATACGCACAGTTTGATTTTTTCCATTTCAACATGTACACGTCCTTATCGAAAGCGCCATACCGAGGATAACATTATAACTGATTCCAGGTGCTTTTTTATATTAAGCATAATTTATAAGTACCAGCAGGTCAGAAAAATCATCGATAATTGCAAAATTACTCCATACAACTACTTTAGTTTTTTTGACAGTTCAAAATTGTTACATGGGTTGGCGAGAAATCCGGAATTATATATGTAACAAAACCCTCAAAACATGCGTGTATAAATTTGACAGCTGTCGGATCATTAGTTTGAATTTTAGCATTTTGAGTGAAGTAGCTTTTGTTATTGTAAAAAAATGGATTAAAAGGAATTACGCGTGTTGATAAAATATTGCTTTTTGAAGGATACCCAAAAAAATTCACAAAATGATTTTGAATGGCCGTAAATTGAAATTGAATGAAATAGCATACACTCTAAAGTTATCAACTGAACGTATACATCATATCGTATATCGTTCACGAATATTTGGGTATGAGAAAGCTCTGTGCAAAGTTGGTGCCGCGCGAGCTCAATTTTTACCAAAAACAACGACGAGTTGATGATTCGGAGCAGTGTTTGAAGATGATTAAACGTAATAAACCCGAGTTTTTGCGTCGATATGTGACAATGGATGAAACATGGCTCCATCATTTCACTCCGAAATCCAATCTACAGTCATCCGAGTGGACTCCACACGATGAACCCGCTCCAAAGCGTGGGAAAACGCAACAGTCGGCTGGCAAGATTATGGGGTCTGTATTTTGGGATGCGCATGGAATAATTTTCATGGACTACCTTGAAAAAGGAAGGACCATCAACAGCGACTATTACATAGCGTTATTGGACCGTTTGACGGACGAAATCACCGAAAACGGGCGCATTTGAAGAAAGAGAAAGTGCTGCTTCACCAAGACAATGCAATAATCAAAAGAATGCTCGCTGGGAAGAAATTTCCGTCGAATGAAGAGGTGATCTGATGCCTATTTTGAAGCAAAGAACAAATCGTAAAAGTTGCAGGGTCACTATAATCAGTGAATCTCCCTTGAAGGGAATTATGTTAAATAAAAACTAATGTTGCCAATAAAATGTGTTTTACTATGGTAGGACTTTTCAATTGATCTGTTATTTAATATAATAGATTAAAGGGCAGAGTTGAACAACATTTTTACTGATATATATATATGCAATATAAACTGTATATATAAGACATAACAAAAGTGAAAGGTCTTGTACAATATAACTCACAATTTTACCTGTTCTTTATTTCTGAAACCGCCATTATTTAAAGTTACACCAACCTTATTAAAACTATAACAAGGTAAACGAACACGCGAGAAAATGCCAAGATAAATTCCGTCTACCAATGGAACAATAAAAGAAAAATCTCTATGTACATGTGGTTCTTCAGCTGTGGTCCATGAGCCTTTGGGGGGTCTGTAATACCGTCCTAGGGGGTCCGCGAATAAGCCATAACGATATTTTAAAAGCATTTACACTTTTACACTTGAAAGTATCTAAATTGACAGATTATATAAGGATACGAGAGTAATAAGGTTATTTACTTCTACTAAATTATCTACCTTAATCTATTATTACTATTTTTATATGTAATTTTGTAAGCTTATATAAAATGTGAACTGTTATTGTTAATGTAGAAAAATTGATTTAATTTTAATTAATTACAACCCAATAATACCATAACATTTAGAACAAAACAGTAATGATAAATAATTTATATTATTAAACCATGTAAAACATCTCAAAAAATAGATATTATATAACTTCACTTGATGTTATGTTTATAGAGAGAAGATATATAAATATAGAGAGAATATTAAAAACTATAAATAACCTTTCATAACTTATTGGAAGAAATCGATCTTTTAAATGGATCGGCTTGTGATATTGGCAATATTTAGAATTCCAATCTCTAGACAGTTTAGTGGAATTCAATTTAAACAAAATAGATGCATAGATGTTTCCTTGTATACTATACAGATTTATTTTAATATCATTATTGTTGATTATTAAGTTAATCATTAAGTTATATCATAAGGATTATTTGATAATTATATGTTGTTTAATTTAGAAATTATATTTTGAAGAATATTATTTTTTAATATTGCTACAAATTTATGTATTGATCTGAAAACAACTTCATATTATGATTTATAATGTTTTCAATTTCAATGTTCACTCATTATTAAAACAATATGTATATAAGATTAATGTTATTGTTAAGTTATTATGTATAAATAGTTTAAGGGGGTATTCGAGTCTAGAAATTAAAAAAAATCGATTTTTTTCGTTTCATCAAAGCTTGAAAGCATGCTCTTAAGAGAAATTTTAGCTTTTTATTTGAGAAAGATATAGCCGTTTTGGTGATGAGGCCTCTGAACCGGCTCGGTCGGAACGGATCGAACAGAACTGCAGAACAACAAACCCTCCTCTGTATGGCGAAGCATTGAACATTATAAGCCGATTTAAGAGAGATTATCGTCTGAGATCTTACTGACTCGAAGTTTTTTTCTCAGAAACCCAAAACAATAAAGAATCTCTGAATTCAAAGATATGGACTTTTGCACCTAAACATATACATTTTTTTTAAATAACGAATTCATTCTCATTTTAAAAATTATGATCTTTCAAAGGACGCCGGAACTGCTCGTTTTTAGAAAGAAATTCTGGAAATTATTTTTTTAATAGATGAAGGCTCAATGAACGGGTCAAGAATCGCAGACTGAAAAAAATTAGGTATAACGTATTATTGTACGCCTGAGAGTGCTAGTAACTTAGTAGTTTTACAAAACCAGTTTAGTTTAGTGTCTTTGAACTCTATACGTTTTTCTACTAAACCACCCTATTTATTTGAATTTTTGTTGTTTTTAAAATATTCGCAATGTCAAGAAACGATAAAAATGTTTCCTATTTTTTCGAGCAGGCGTAATTTATCCAAAAAAAAACGATACGTTACGATACGACTTTGGTACGATAACAGCACTTGTGTCAATTTCATCAGCCTCACCTTTTTGGATTTTGAATTTTTTCACTTTCTTTTTTTTTATATATTCTGTTATTCAAAACCAATTATTTATAATGAATGTAGTGCCGGCATTTCAGGATGAACAAAGTGTTTTTGGAAAATATAGTGAAATATTTGAAATAAAATTTTGTCATAAGCTATGATCATAGGGATTTATGCATAGCACTTTCCATGGGTTATAAATAAGACTGAAACCATTGCTTTGTCATAAGTTAACGAGCTGATTATATTTGATTAAAAATTCTTCAAAATTCTCCAATTAATGGATAAAAATATGAAATTATTATTATTAACAAAGAACATAGACAGATATTATATAACTGTAAAAATAGACAACAAAAACATATCTAGACTAACATTTTTACTAGATAGATAGACCACCTACACCGACGCCACCTTAACGCAATCCAAATTAACTATCTCTCGAAATTTGAAATTAATGTCTTAACTCGTCTGTGAGCTGTCGGTCCGTCCATCAACAGGTACACCGTTTGAGTTAAGAATAATTGCTGATGATTTAATTTTCAGCATTTTGCTTGCCGTCTAATGAATGTATTTATTATGGTGGCTTCAGTCAATTTTTTTTTTTTTTTTTTTTTTTTTTTATAATTATATACATTGTTACTAGTCGTTGCCGACTAACCTACAATTTGTCCTTATAATAGCTTAAATCTAGGTATATATCTAATAGGACTCATCAGTCCTACATAGTCTCTAACATAATAATAATTGTTTTAACACTTTGAGTTTTTTCTAATGCACCTCACTGCACTACACTACAACACACTACACAAGTTCAAATGGTTTGGTCCTTTTGAGTCTGCGTCCGGTTTTGGTGTTGTCCAAGAGTTGTAATACTTCGAAATTAACATGAGAGTGAAGTCTCTCCTCATGTCTCTTTGCAATTCTTTTAATTTCTTGATTGACAGTCGGTATCTGAAGATCTCGATGTAAATAAATGGTCCGGTAATATCTGGGTGCACCTACGATGCTTCTTAGGACTTTGTTCTGGAAAACTTGTATTAGATTTATGTTGCTTTTTGCGGAACATCCCCATAATTGTATTCCGTATGTCCATATAGGTTTTAATATTTGTTTATATAGAAGTAATTTATTATGTATAGTTAATTGAGATTTTCTTCCAATTAGCCAATACATTTTTCTATATTTTAACTCAAGTTCTTTTCTTTTCTTTTTGACATGTTCCTTCCACCGTAGTTTTGCATCAAGTGTCATTCCGAGATACTTAGCATTATTGCTGTATGGTATGACAGTGTGGTTTATGGTCAATGGTGTAAGCGCGGCCTGTTTATAGGTGAATTGAACATGCACAGATTTGTTTTGGTTAATTTGTATTTTCCAGATTTGGGTCCATTTATTTATAGCGTCAGTAGCCTGTTGTAGTTTTCGGGTTGCTTCTTCGCTATTGTTTCCGACAGCAAGAATAGCAGTATCATCAGCAAATGTAGCCATTGTAATGTTTTCGATTTGTGGTATATCACATGTATAAAGTAGGTACAGAATTGGCCCCAGTACACTTCCTTGTGGTACACCTGCTTTAGCTTCTTTTATTGTAGAGTAAGCTTCCTCTTGTTTCACTCTAAACATTCTGGCTGTGATGTAAGATTTTAATAGTTCGGTGTGTTGCTTCGGTAATATTTTCTGTAGCTTATGGACGAGGCCTTTGTGCCATACCTTGTCGAAAGCTTGTGCTACATCTAAGAATACAGCTGAGCATACTTTATTATCTTCATAGGCTTTTTCAATAACATCTGTTATTCTATGCACTTGATCAATCGTTGAATGTTTGGTAATAAATCCAAACTGGTGTGTTGGTATTAGGTTTTTTCTCTCTATAATTGGTTTTAATCTTTTCAAGAGGAGCTTTTCAAATACCTTAGCTATCATCGGTAACAGTGAGATAGGTCGATAAGCTTTTATATCATTTGGTGATTTTCCAGGTTTTGGAACCATTATTATTTCAGCCATTTTCCAAACGTCTGGGACATATTTCAGTCGAAATGCTGCATTGATTAAGTTAGTGAGCTTTATAATACCCTTTCTTGGCAGATTGTGCAGCAATTGCCCTGTTATTAAATCATAGCCTGGTGATTTATTTGGCTTGATGTTAGTTTTAATAACGTTGGTGACTTCTTTCGGAGTTGTTAATTGAATTGTCGAATTTTCGCCGTCTATGTCCGGTAAAGTATGTTCAATTTCACTTTCGTTTGGTTTGAAAGTTTTCTCTAAATGGTCAGCGAATGCTTCTGCTTTCTCCAGGTTGCTGCGTGCCCAACTTCCATGCATGTTTCTTATCGGAGGACTATGTAGACAGGATCGTTTTAGGTATTTAGTGGCTTTCCAGAGCGAGTAGTCTGTGTTCTTGTCATCTGTTAAATTTCGTAGATAGTTATTTATGGAATTGTTTTTAATTTCCAAAATTTCCCTCTTCAACCTTTGTGTTATGTTGTTTAAGATATTCTTATTTTCAGGTGTTCTATTTTGCTGCCATTTTTTCCGTAGTTTTCGTTTTTCAGCTACCATTTCCTTGATTTCTTTCGGGTAATTTATTCCTTTGGTTGAAGTTTTAATTTCTGGAGTGTTATTCCAAGCAGCCTGTTGGATGTCTGCAACGAATTTTTCGGTTTCATAATTTAATTGGTCTTCTGTCTTAAGGGGAACATTTAGTTGAATTCGATTGTTTATTTCTTCAACAAATCCTTCCCAGTCTGTCCTCTTGTTGGTTAATGTTGGATTTTGTTGTTTTCTTATAATGTTTTCACTCAGCGTCAAAATCACAGGTGTGTGATCTGAACTTAAGTCAAAATTTTCTTCAACTTCCATGTAGTTAGTGGTTATGTTTCTAGCTATAAAGAAGTCTAACAGGTCTGGAGTTTTCTCTGGATCGGTAGGCCAATAAGTTGGTTTTCCTGTCGACATGTAACTGCACCCTAGCTCAGCAGCTGCTTTATGTAATTCATTACCTTTAGTTGTCGTCATTCTAGATCCCCATCTTGTATTTTTAGCATTGAAATCACCACCGATTATAAATTTTTCTCCTAGGTTGTTTAGAACATTCAAGTAATTTTCTTTTTTTTGGTTGTATCTTGGAGGGCTATATATGGAAGCTAATGTAACCCTGTATTTGCTAGATATAACAGTTACTGCCGTTACCTGATTTTCTGCTAAACTGAGTCCGGGTTCTTGATGATGGCATATATTATTTTTTATTATTATTGCACTTCCTCCTCTTGCTGTGTTAGCTGGATGAATGGTGTGGTAAAAGTAATATCCTCTAAATTTAATAAAGGATTCCTTTGTCAAATGGGTTTCAGATATTAAGCAAATATCTATTTTTTGCAATTCTAGGAATACTTGTAGGTCAGCGTGATGTTTCTGAATCCCATTAGCATTCCAAATTGCGATGCGGATGTCTTTACTTGCCATTTTTAGTTCTTGAGGCCACCGCCCTATTGTTTTCGAGTTTAAGTAATCTTTCAGATAACGATTCAATAATCTTTTCCTGGTTGTCCAGCTTTGCTATAAGTTTCAATAGCAGTTCGTTGGTTGTAACGTCTTCTTTTTTTGTTTCTTTTTGAGCGGTTTGGTTTATGCTTTGAGCATAGGTCATTTCATCGTTGATTTCGTTGTACATTTTTGGTTGTTTATTTTGAGTCACTGTTTTTTGCTCTTTAGCCTGACTGATTTTATTTCTTCTCTCTTGGAATGTTTTCGCAACTACGCATCCTCTGTAGCTTGCTGGATGCGCTTCATTGCAATTCGCACATTTCGCTTTTGTTCCTTTGGGTTTTTTGCATTCTCCCGTGATGTGTTTTCCTGAGCATTTTACACACCTTGGTTCCCTTTTACAGAATTTTTGTGTGTGTCCATGTAATTGGCATCTCTTGCACTGTGGCACAAGATTTGCCTTTCTAAGAGGTTCTATTTTTACTTCGACTCCTAGAATTTGTTTAATTTCATAAATTGCTTTTATGTCCGTGTTATGTTGGAATGATAACATAAACAGTGGTAAAGGCTTCTTCTGGACAACTATTTCTCCATTGTTATTTTTATTTCGTTCTTTTTTCAGGATATTTGTGACGTCAGTACATTTAAGTCCATTTTTTATTAACTCTTCCACTATTTTAGTAGTTTTAGCTGTCGGTGGAAGCCCTCTTGCCATTACTTTAATGTCTCTGGTTTGCTTATCTTCATACGAGTGCCATTGTAATTTTAGGAATTCCAAGCACTCAGCAATTTTCGTAAAAGTTTTACGACATTCGGCGTTTAATTTGATTTGTCCATTGTTTAATGTTGTTGCTCTAAATAGTATATTATTTGTTTTCATTGTTTCATATAGCAAGTCAAAGTCTGTGACATTACTTACTATAATTGGAGGTGGTCTCGGCACTTTTATTTCTTTATTCAATTCTTGTGCTTTAATGGTTTTTGGTTGTTGTGGTGAAGCTTCAGGTGTGTAGTTTGCTTTTCGTTTCTTATTTCTTTTAACTGTTATCCAGCCTACTTCTTTTTGCAATTCTTCCTCGTCTGTTTCATAGTTTACAGGCAATTTGTTTTCAGTGCACTGGTTCACTACGGGAATGCTAGTTGGATTGTATGTGTTTTGGTTTTTTATTAGGAGTTGTAGTGCATCTAATTGTTTTTGCATATTTGTTAGTGCAATTTCCAGATTCCGTCGGGCTGTTTTTTCGTTAATATACGCATTATAGAGAGCTTGCTCATTTTGCGTTCTCTTATGGTTTTCTTGACAAAAGATTTGATTCTGTTGTGCCAGACAAGCTTCACCTGACGTTGAGGATTGTGTTTCCATCTCATTTAGTCTCTGGTTCTCTCTATTAATCATTTTTATTTAATGAATAGTTTAATTCACGTTTTTACAAAAATTTCAGTACCGGTATTTGTTTCAGAACCGTTATAACGCCGCATTTGTGGTACAGATGATGCACCTCCGACCCTTAACAGCCCCCAAAATTTTACCTTTGTTACTTTATTGCAGTGACCATCGTTTTAAACACATTTTCACTAAACATTTAACGCGCAGTTTTAACACTGTTATTGTCGTCACGGTTTTTACTTATTTTTTAAAATCGCATTTGTGGCACAGGTAGTACACTTTCAAATTTATTACACTGACCGTCGCTCCAAACACGTCTTTACTCTACGAAGGTCGAACGACAACTCGCTTCAGTCAATTAATACTGATGGTTTCTTGAATATCGGCAATCGGCGTCGACTGACCAAACCCTCATTAACTTTTTTTTCTAGAGGTGCATGTACTTTCGTAAATGATCGAGGTATTACGTACATTTTGTAGGAATGTTCGTCGGGTCGGTCAGTCGGTCGAAATGTGTGGCTGACGCTGCGATTATTTGTCAGAACACTCGCTACTATTTTTGGAAGGAATTTGCACGAGAACTGAAAAACACTGGTTGAAGCAATACTGTTTATTTTAATATTAAATTATACATGTGGTCAACGGGAGAATTGACAGGATATTAGGTTAGGTAGAGGAAGTACGGTAGCGCTGTGGAAGTGGTACTATTACAAGGGGATGGAGAAAAGAAAAGAGAACGAGACGTCGTCGTGATGGTCTTTTATCGCCTGGAACTGCATGGTACCGATCCACCGGCGTTGCCAAACTTTGTACTTGCTAGTGGTGAATTCGTGGTGGCCTAAAGGGTAGTGGCGGTCGCCACAATTTCTTAGAAAGTTATTTGATGTAATTTAATGGATGGAGCTATAAATAGTTTCAAATAAAATATTAAATACAAAATAAGGGTATCTAAAAAATTATATCTTCTTTAAATAATATTAAATATAACAAGCTAACGTGCTAACAAATTGACTAAAAACAGAATAGACAATGGCTTGGTTGGCGCAGTAATCAATGCGACAGGATAGTCCTTCTTATCCACTGTTGGGATAGTAGCGGGTTTGAATTATGTTGGGGTATGATGGTAAATTTATATTTGCGATTTTTTTAATGACAAGAGTGCAAAATCCGACAAGGAAAGTGATCCCAGTCATAACAGTAACCAGGTTGGGCAATCTGGGATGATCTTTAAGTTGGTCAGTCGGTAGATCTAATGCTAAATCGTGGTTTGGTGGCCACGTTAAGAAGTACGTACCTTAGTTGGTACAGAGGACTCGATAAAATAGTAAAATCTTCTGAATACTACAAAAGCCTAAGATTTTTTAAATTAATATATTGTTATTGTTATTTTTACAACTTGGCCTTCAGACAGAAATAAAAAACCAGATACAATAGATTTCTGTATTACAAAAAATATTGATCCAAAAAAGTGTCAGGCTGAATCATGTTTTTATGGTCTTATGATCCAATAATAGTAACAGTTTCTTCAAAAATTACCATCAAAGATAAACACCCTTCTCTGTGCAATAATAAAACTCACTGGCCCTCATTTAAAAAAAACTTAGACCAAAACATCTCTCTAAACTTACCGTTACAAACTGAAATGGATATTGAAATAGCAGCAATAAATCTTACAAAAAATATACAGGAGGCAGCATATTCCGCGACTCCTAACAGTGAAACATTTCCAAGAAAAAATACACATATATCATGCACAATACAGAAAAAGATAGCAGAAAAAAGAAAGTTACGACGAAATTGGCAACAGCAAAGGACTGAAGAGAATAAAATAAAATTTAATAGGGCAATAAAAGAGCTGAAAGAACTAATTCAAATTGAACTAAACCAAGGCATTCAAGAATAGATAGAAAACTTGACATCAACTGAGGCTACAAACTTTTCGTTGTGGAAAGCTATTAATTAAAAATTATAATAAAAGCTATTAAAACAAACGAAAATAATATTTTTTTGATAGTTATTTGGAGCGATTTGTATGTAGATCACGTGATTAATTACGAACAATGAAGAAATTAAATTCAAAAAAGTTCACGTCTGTCTCTGGATGGTTGGACTGCTACAATGGCATCGCTAAAAAGCCAAATAAAATATCCGTATAATAAGTTTAATATAGCTGGTTTATCGAGACCAACCAAAGTGGATATACCTCCCTGAAGACGATTTCCACGTAAGAATGCCACGTCGAGACCGCCGGCAGATCGCGTACCATCGGCAGGAGCCGAAACAGGCAGCCGTAGTAGCAGTGGCAGCGGCGGCGGCAGCAGCAACATCCTACCTGGCCACGATGCTGCATGCGATATTCACCAACCGTTGATACCGCAGCGCCTGCCAATTATCATTCCTCCCAATTAGCCACGCGATCCCGTACCGAAGTGGTGGTGGACGGCCGGAGGACACTAGGTCACCACCATCACGATCTACACCAGTTTAAACAGGGGTCAACGACAACTACAAGTCCTAATCGATTTTTTATTAAATTAGTACTAAAACTCTATCTAATAGAATATTGTGGTTTGCTAAAAATGTTAGGTGCAAAAATAAGTTATTTCTTTTGAATCACAACGTCACCAGTTACATTCCTTCATATTAATAAGCAGTAGTGAGGGCCGTGTGATCGAAATTCGACCACAATGTATTAAATTAATCATGTTTCTCTCTTAATAGACTAAAAGGAATAATTTAAAAATGATAACATATATTGTTCAAAACTTGTTTTCGCAGTATTTTCAATATAAGGTCAGAAATGTATTTGATCTATGACATTAATTAAAATAATTAATGTCTGTATATTAAAACATTTAAAAATATATGCATACTAACAGGTCAATTGAAAAGTCCCCGGCCTACCACAGTAAAACATTTTGTTGGGCAAAATTAGTTTTTTTTATTCAACATAATTCCCTTCAAGGGTGCTACACTGATTATAGCAACCCTCTAACTTTTCGATTCCATTTTTGTAGTACAATTTGTCCTTTGCTTCAGTATATTGCTAATAGGCCTCAGTTTTGTCGATCACCTCTTCATTCGATGAAAATTTCTTCCCTTTGAGTATTCCTTTAGAGATCTGAGAGCAGGAAAAAGTCGTTAGGGGCCAGATCTGGAGAATACGGTGAATGAGGGAGCAATTCGAAGCCTAATTCATGGATTTTTGACACGGTGCAACATTTTATCTTGGTGAAGCAGCACTTTCGTTTTCTTGAAATACGGCTGTTTTTCGGCGATTTCGTCCTTCAAACGGTCCAATAACGCTATGTAATAGTCGCTGTTGATGGTCCTTCCTTTTTCAAGATAGTCAATGAAAATTATTCCATGCGTATCTCAAAATACAGACGCCATAGCCTTGCCAGCCGACTGCTGCGTTTTCCCATGATTTGGAGCGGGTTCCTCGTACGCGGTCCACTCGGATGATTGTCGATTGGACTTTGGAGTGAAATGATGGAATGATCCATTGTCACATATCGATGCAAAAAGAATAATTTCTTTGCCTAAATGTCTAAATAAAATTGCATTGTTCTTTGCTTATTTATTTCACTCTTCAATTTCACCCTTGCAGATAGTTCATCTTTAGTTTGTCTTCTTTGGCTTTATTTCATCTGTTGCTTTCTACTTAGTCTTATGTGTCCAAGTGTCCCAATTAAAATTCTATGAAACTATTTTACAACTGTTAATATTCTAAGCATAATTTATTTTAACTCTTTCAAGTATAGGTTCAATATTAGGTGCTTGCATTGATATATAGATCAGCAGTATCTATTGGTAAAAATTGGAGATTCTAGAGCAAATAACTGTCAAAACTTAAGGTAACAGTTAAATTCAGCTTATTATAGTTGTTTCATTTGAAGAACTCTGTTGACGAAACCCAGCAGCCAAAAGAGAAGCTTTGATAGCCATTTCTATGAAACCAAATTGACCTAAATAATCGTATTTTCATTGCGGGTCAGACAAAAAATAGAATTTTCGTTGGCATATTGCAACTGGCGATGAAAACTGGGTCTATTACGGCAATTCCAGTCACAAAAAATTATAGGTTAGTTCAAGTCAACAATCCACAGCGACAGCGAAGCAGAATATTTATGGTCATAAAGTCTTGTCCGGCATATGGTGGGATCAACAAGGTATGATATATTTCGAACTGTTAAAATTGAAAGGAACTTTAACTGTAGATGTTTATCGACATCAATTGAACAAATGAAACACGAATTACTGCAAGAAAAAATATATCGATTAGTAACAGACACAAAGTTGTATGACAACCTTGGGACACACAAGAGTTGGAAAAGATACACTATTGTACAACGTACTAACCAGATATAGTGCCTTCTGAGTACCATTTGTTCAGTTCGATGCAATATCGCTTGGATAGTACACGGTTTTGAAATGTTGAAGAAGTGCGAAAATGTATCGATGATTTTATCGCTACCAAACTAAGATCGTTCTTTCGATACAGTATCGCTAGGTTGGCAGAAAGATAGGAAAAAGTGGTAGACAATACTTGGATTAATATACATTGTATCACTTTTTCTCAACAAATCTTTTTAAAGTGAAAGAAATTGACCATAACACATACAAGCGTCTAATGAGAACATATTAGATTATTTATTATATTACTTTATATTACAAATGGCAGCTTATCTAGTTTTGTGTTGAACATAAGTGATTTACTATGCACCTTTAATGAAGTCTTATTATAATAACATTTTAATTTTGCCATATTTTGAAAAATGGCAACATTAAAGTTTTTAGATTAAAGATTTTTAACAATGTGGCTGTGTTGTCCTAGCCGCGACCTTGAAAGTAATGCTCCGAATTCAGGCTTATATAGATTTACATGTAATATATGTGGTTTTATGTTTTTTTGCAGTAGCAGTTGTTAAATTTTTTAAAAAAATATTAACTGTAGAGAGGTGAATAAAGTATGTTAAATATTTGTAATAAATACATTTTCTGATACTTTCCTATTCAACAATTTATTTTGATGGCTATTAAGAAGAGCACCACCGTTTTTATTCGTTGACGAATGGACTATCTTAACAGAATGTGTTCAACTTTTAAAGCCCATTGAAATAATGACCACCGAGTTATCTGGTGAAATATATCCCACGATGTCTTTAATTATACCGTTAATAAGAGGACTGCAACATTACATCAAATCCAGGATTTAAACAAGTGAATGGGGAAAAAAATTGCAAAATTGTCTATTAGATATCATCAATAAAAGATTGGCAATTTTAGAAATGAACACGATATGTGGGAAATCCACATTTTTAGATCCTAGATTTAAAAAGCAGGATTGCAAATAATGAGGAGGCGATACAAAAAGTTATCACAAAAGAGGTATCTTCTATTCTAACTTCAAAAAATATAAATATAGTTCCACAACTCGAAATTAAAGACACAACTACTGACCAAGAATGTATTGACATCTGAAAATATTTTGATAAAAAAATGGCTAGAACGAAAGAAGTAATTAGTCCAAGTACTGCAGCCACTTTACAGATTAAGAAGTATTTGGAAATGCCATTTCATTGGGCGTTTAGAAAACCCATTGGATTTTTGGCAAGCCCATAAAATAACACTACCTGAATTATATCAGTTACACGTAAATTATTCCTCTATACCCGCAACATCTGTCCCCTCGGAACGAGTTTTTTCAAAATCTGAGCAAATAACTAACGATCGAAGAAATCGCCTCACGGGAGAAAAGTTGAATAATATTAAAGTATTTCCGTTCAAAAATAAATAAAACTTTTATTTAAAAAGGGTTTGGAGTTATTGTACGATCATTTTTAGGTTCGTCATGAATTAGATTTTTCAATGATTAGGTATACGTTTACATTTTATTTAGTAGTTATGGTTATTGAATATCTTTAGTTTTTAGGTTTTGTTTAATTTGTACTGTACTATTTATATTTATTATGTTATCTAAAAATACCAATTAATATATCAAAAACACGATAAAACATTTGTGCTGTTATTATTCCATTCCTTTTTAAAAATCCACAGAACATTCGGTATAAAAGTAAATCTACTTCCTTTAAAATTATATTATTTATTACATGTTAATAGAAATCAGTTTTTTTCCTTTTCTTTTTTAAAGTTAGCACGTGAATGAATGTATATACATCTCTGTCTCGCTTATTCATCGATTGGAGAATATAAACGCATTTAAAATTAACTGCTCCAAGCATTTATCTTCGTCCTTTCCTATCTCACATTTTATACAGACAAGAATTCGTACATCTTCGTCTGACATCACGAATGGAAAAAAAATAGTAATTACTATTTTCAGTTGCTATTTTTTTGACTATGGACTGTTTTGGACTGTTTCAACTGTTTTGCGACTATCGACTGTTTCGACTGTTTTCCGTCGATAGCTCCCAACGCTAAAAATAATGAAGCGTTTATTATTAATATATTAGTCTCAAATGTTTACATTCCCACACTTATAGTGAATCATTAGAAAAACCCCGTTAATATTATTTTAAATCAACAAAACAAACAAGACACATTCTTTGCCCGAATTCGACTTTTCTATTAATGCCCTATTGACATAAATAAGCGGAATAGAAATTGAAAAGGAATGAATTTATGCAGCATTTCCAGACTGTTTTGGTGGGTTTAACTAACAGACGTGAGTCTTGCCACCTGCCGACTTCATCAGGTATTCGTGTCTGAGTTGACCTACCGCCTTGTCGCATTCAATTCACGATGTTGTTTCCATTTATTTTTGATTCCTGAAATATTCCAATAGATAATCCGAATTATTTTAAATCATTTTGAAATATTTTTTGATGTTTCGATAAGATAAAGTAATTTTTATTAAATTATAGACCGTTTACATTTATATATTGTGAGTTGAATATGTGTAAGAATTAATGAAAAACACCAGTGAAAGTGATTATAATAAAACATAAGTTTGATTCTGTTATTTGTGATTTAAAAATAAATATCACAAAAATAGTAGGCAGAAAATTCTTTGCTTACATTTATTCACTACCCTTACCTTAATATTTTTACATTCCGGTTTAAGCGATTTTTTATTTACTTAATTCTTTATTAATTATTTTTTTATGCATTATCTTCTTGATTACTTTTAAATTTATTTATTAAATTTTAAAGTACTTTATCACTATTGATCGCTCGAATATCGATATCAATATGATATTCTTTTAAAAATGATTTATATATAACACAACGGTTTTTATCAATCATCGAAATTGTATAACACTGATTATGATACACTATGATTATGACAATCACAAATATTAAACAATCACAAATATAAATTTACGACCATACCCAAGCAGGATACGAACCCGTGATTATTGCAACAGTAAGTGGACCGTCCTGTCGCCTTTGCCAATGCGCCACCCTTATAATATTTTTGTAGCTAATTTTTGAGATGATCCATATTTAATTTATATACTGTCTATACGCATTAATGGATATTATGTTAAATAATGTAATAATAATAATAAAATAATAAAAGTTATACCAATAATAATTATTTTTACTTTTAGTAGCGCTACACTAATTTTAAAGTATTTTAATTTATTTAATATTTCAATCGTTCGTTGTTTCATGTTAGTTATTATTATGCACCAATCTTGTTTTTAATTTTATCATTAATCTTAATTATATATTACTATATATTTTATGACTCTTTTTATAATATTTTCTGTAGTTTATTTTTCTATATTATATTTCTGGGAAATTTTTTTTTATAAATGTATGGAATATATATTTGAAAATTAATTCAAAACATGTTACAATAACTGAGAAACATAGATTCTTCAGTAAGTTCCGTCGCTTGTAGATTCTAAACATGTCTTTATGATACCATAAGAGTTTTTAAGTAACGAAAGGTAAAAGTCTATGTTTCGCTTTATAGCCGAAAGTATAGTTGGTCATACACGTGTTTTTATTCACTGGGATATACAAATAAATAAGATATAAGTATAATAAGTAGTCTTGTATCACATGTTTTTACGAATTTCTATTATATTGTCATAATACCATTTCTGGTGAATGTAGTTTATGTGAAATAAGGTGCCTATTATATCTTACAAATTCTACGAGTACAAACAAGGTTTATTGCGTTAAAAGTGTTATTGTAGTTTTGTACAATAATCAAGGACAGGTGGAAATTCATGGTGCACAAACTTAAAAATTTTAAATATAAATTAATTAAAATTTAAATTAATAATTTAGTATTTAATTAGAAATTTAAAATAATTAAATTTAAAATATTTTTAAAAATATTTAGAATTTAGACAAAAAGCACCAGTAATTTAAATGTTGGAGGGAGATCCAAGCCAAATATGAGGACAATTTGTAACAGTACATATTGAAAATCATATTTAAAAAAGCTGACATCGCAGAATGGATTGAAATATTTTTATAATGTATAGCATGAATAATCGAAAATTCATTTGTATTCCAAATTGAATAGAGATAAAAAAGTGAAACCTATTTTATTAATGTTTATGTATATATTAACGAATTTTTATTATCAATATCAAAAGTTACGCCTTGTACTTGACAGTATCAAAAGGGTATGTTATTTTATTAGCTGGCAAAAAGCTTTGAATTTTACTAGAATGCAAGGAGAGTTAAAATTTTGTATGATGTAGTTATACTAAAAAAACTTAAAGGTACCTAAAAATTGCAATGTCTTCTATGTTGATTCACAATGTTTATTTATAATAATTCTACATGTTATTATAGATTAAATATAAATTATTACAGATTAACTATAAATTACATGAAAATAATTATATATGTTGGTTGATTATTTAGTAAACTACCGCTTTAAGAAATTCGTATGTACTTTTGTAGATAGGCTAAAAATTTGATGTGCTTTAAAGATATGAATATATATTACCTTACCTTGATATGATTATATTTTTATTGGTCTTGAAGGCTTATTGGTTGAAAATCAGTAATTAACTATAGAAAATTATTGGCGCTTGAGAACGGAAAACCCAATATTTTGTTAACGGATTTGATTAATGGTTTTTCCAAATTTAGAGGGCGCTAAAATGTTTGTCTATAAAGCTGTTTTTAAATACGTGTCTTTATCAAAAGACAATTAAATATTTGAAAAGGTTATTACTATTTTCCAAGAGAGAGATCGGATCAATGTGTGCGAGTTGGTTGTGATGTAATGTATCTATAAGTAAGTAAAACGTAACAGGTCAATTGAAAAGTCCCCGACCTGACACCTAGATGGCGCGAGTATAATTAAATCCATATGTTTTTTAGTTAGCCCTAACCCTCAAAAGATATGTGCATAAATTTGAAAACTGTCGGATTATTAGTTTGTGAATTAAAGCATTTTGAGTGAAGCAACTTTTGTTATTGTGAAAAAAATGAATAAAAAGGAATTTCGCGTGTTGGTAAAATATTGCTTTTTGAGGGGAAAAATATAGTAGACGCAAAAACTGAAGACGGTGAATGCAGTGGACACCCAAAAGAGGTTGTTACCGACGAAAACATTAAAAAATCCACAAAATGATTTTAAATGACTGTAAATTGAAACTGAATGAAATAGCAGACACTCTAAAGATATCAACTGAACGTGTACATCATATCATTCACGAGTATTTGGGTATGAGAAAGCTCTGTGCAAAGTGGAGCCCGCGCGAGCTCACTTTTGACCAAAAACAACGACGAGTTGATGATTCGGAGCAGTGTTTGAAGATGTTCAAGCGTAATAAACCCGAGTTTTTGCATCGATATATGACAATGAATGAAACATGGCGTCATCATTTCAATCCGAAGTCCAATCGACATCGTCATCCGAGTGAACTGCACATGATGAACCCGCTCCAAAGCGTGGGAAAACGCAACAGTCGGCTGCCAAGGTTATGGCGTCTGTATTTTGGCATGTGCATGGAATAATTTTCATTGACTACCTTGAAAAAGGAAGGACCATCAACAGCGACTATTACATAGCGCTATTGGACCGTTTAAAGGACGAAATCGCCGAAAAACGGCCGCCGAAGAAAAAGAAAGTCACAAGTCAGTGAAAACGATGGCAGGAATCCATGAATTGCGCTTCGAATTGCTTTCTCATCTACCATGTTCTCTAGATCTGGCTTCCAGCGACTATTTCCTGTTCTCAGATCTCAAAAGAATGCCGCTGGGAAGAAATTTTCGTCGAATGAAGAGGTGACTGCCGAAACTGATGCTTATTTTGAAGCAAAGGATAAATCGTATTACAAAAATGGTATCGAAAAGTTGGAGGGTCGCTATTAAGGTCGGAATTATGTTGAATAAAAAACTAATTTTGCCAAAAAAATGTGTTTTATTGTGGTAGGCCGGGGATTTTTCAATTGACTTGCTAGCGCCACAGATTTGGTGATTAGAGGAAAACGTAGTCAATTGTAGTGCCTTCTCGTGCAATTTGTCGCTCTTTGTCAGTTAATTGATTCGCAATGTTCCGTAGCCTAATTGCATTAAGGCTCCGTTGGGAAAGAAAGCATTTTTAATAATAATTAATAATAATACACACATAAAATAATTTTCAAAGCAAATCACAGAAAACTTTCGCGACGTAAAAGTGACCAATCAATTTGACACTTGTTTTTTTAATTAAGTAATTTGTATATATATATATTTCTTTTCACAACCAAAAAACATCTCAATCATTTTTCAACTGATACTATTCTATGCCTTTATTTAATTACGTCCTTTAGTTCAAGGGGAGAGTTTACCGTACAGCCCGGATAAAAATTAAATGTTTGACGGGTACGAGACACTTTGTATGGGAAAATGTGTATTTTTTGAAATTTTATTTTATATATTATTTTATATATTAAAAAAATAATAAAAAGATGATGATGATTAAAAAAAATGCAACAACGAGTTTTTGTAAGATGACAACCTGTGTGATTTTTGGTCAACGATGGACAATATTAGTAAGAATCGATTTTCGAATATAACCTTAATTTTTTAAAATAAATATTTCACAAATATTTTGTATTTAAACATATATTTCCTAAACCAATGTCCAATAAAAGGAGAACCCAAAAATATAAGTAAGTGCTGTACCCAATGATCAATATAAAACAACCCTAATAAATGGTTTCGATGGTCTTGACCGCTGGCGTATCCGACGCCACCCATACCGGCGACGACTGTAAATTTCGATTGTTTTCTTTTTATTCGTCCTCTTTTTTTTCCGTATTTTATTATTCAAATCCAAATTGGGCGGTAGGTAAAACGCTTTTGTCTGGGGTGGGTTCGAAACATTCGGAAAGTGTTGCGCAGTGACACTGAGAAATGTGACCGAGAATTAATTTGAGATAAAACGCCGAGCCGTGGTGGCTGCGCGATCGAGATCTCGAGATTAGGCGCCAATAATAATAAGTCAGGTGAGGCTGGATGGGCGAGGACACTGTGAGGATGCTGGGAGATTAGTTGAGCGATGGGACGGTAGCGCGTAAACATGCTGACTGCTAAATTTCGGAACAATAAACTATCTGATCAGTTAAGAATTACCTCGGTTTCTTTTTCTAATCGTTTTTTTTTCTATTATATAAATAAGGTTTAATATAATATTCAAGACCATCAATATTCTCGTATGAAACATGACCTTCTCAAATTTAAATATATTATGATTGAATGTCATAACAGGTCAATTGAAAAGTCCTCGGCCTAACATAGTTAAAACACATTTTCTTAGCAAAATTACATTTCTTATTCAACATAATTCCCTTCAAGGGTGATACACTGATTATATCGACCCTCCAACATTTCTATGCCATTTTTGTAGTACGATTTGTCCTTTGCTTCAAAATAAGCCTCAGTTTCGGCGATCACCTCTTCATTCGACGAAAATTTCTTCCCAGCGAGCATTCTTTTGAGATCTGAGACAGGAAATAGTCGCTGGAAGCAATTCGAAGATCAATTCATGGATTTTTGACACAGGTCATTGTCTTGGTGAGGCAGCACTTTCTTTTTCTTCTTCAAATGCGGCCGTTTTCCGGCGATTTCATCCTTTAAACGCTCCAATAACGCTATGTAACAGGCGCTGTTGATGGTCCTTCCTTTTTCAAGGTAGTCAATGAAAATTATTCCATGCGCATCTCAAAATGCGCTGGCCATAACATTGTCAGCAGACTGTTGCGTTTTTCCACGCTTTGGAGCTAGTTCATCGTGGGCAGTCAACTCGGATGTCTGTCGATTGGACATTAATTGTCACATATCGACGCAAAAACTCGGGTTTATTACGCTCAATCATCTTTAAACACTGCTCCGAATGATTAACTCGTCGTTGTTTTTGGCCAAAAGTGAGCTTGCGCGGCACCCACTTTGCACAGAGCTTTCTCATACCCAAATATTCGTGAATGATATGATGTACACGTTCAGTTGATATCTTTAGAGTGTCTGTTATTTCATTCAGTTTTAATTTACGGCCATTCAAAATCATTTTGTGAATTTTTTAAATGTTTTCTT
Source organism: Rhynchophorus ferrugineus (assembly GCF_030347505.1). Classification (NCBI taxonomy): domain Eukaryota; kingdom Metazoa; phylum Arthropoda; class Insecta; order Coleoptera; family Curculionidae; genus Rhynchophorus; species Rhynchophorus ferrugineus. The sequence goes on from NW_027472580.1 coordinate 55,063,050, forward strand.
TGGTAACAACCTCTTTTGGGCGTCCACTATGTTCACCGTTTTCGGTGCTCATTTCACCACATCTAAACTTAGCATACCAATCCTTGCTGGTTCATTTTCCTAGGGCAGTTTCCGGAAACTCGTCATCAAGCCAAGTTTTTGCGTCAACTGTATTTTTTTCCTTTCAAAAGGCAATATTTTATCAACACGCGAAATTCCTTTTTATTCATTTTTTTCACAATAACAAAAATTGCTTCACTCAAAATGCTATAATTCACAAACTGATGATCTGACAGCTGTCAAATTTATACACGCATCTTTTGAGGGTTAGCGCTAACTAAAAAACATATGGATTTAATTCTAGTAGCGCCATCTATGTCAGGCCGGGGACTTTTCAATTGACCTGTTACGTTATTTTGAAACATGCTATTACTATTTAAGCAAACTATAAGTTTAATTAGTCTCTATCGTAAGGAAGTAAGTGTTACTAATTGATATTCCACCTCACTAGCGCTATTAGCGATGGTCCGATAGGTCCTTATGTTATAGCTATGAAGTTAAAATGTTAACAGTTTATTAGTTATATTTTATAAGTGAAATTGTATATCTAATTTTTAATCTAAATATCTATATTTTAATCTCTATTAAAGTATTTTAGAGTAAAAAATAATTTCTTCATAATATTTGAGCGTGAGTATTTGAGTTTACATGCATTAAAGCGATAACAAAATGGTAATTACACCTATCTTGAAAAAAGGCGATTTGTTCTATAAGTTAACTAAAACAGCAGTGAACTCCAGTCCTCAAGATCTAAAATAGTGCCTATTGTAGTTTGTAAATTCGTTTTATTCGTTTTAAATACCAGATGATACTTTCCTTCTTATCTTAGTTAAAAACATGTACTAGTTAAAATATATACAATGCTGTCTGAAACCTAACCAAGCGAATTAGCCTGCAAAAGTCGCCCGGTTCTCAAATATCTGCAAAATTCTTCAAAGTGTTAGTGACAATAAGAAGTTATAAACCGGAAAACGTTGTTTTTGTTTCTTTTCCTTGTTTTGATATATTCGTTAATCAGAAACAGATTATACCTTTAATCAATAACTTCGAGCAAGGGCCCGTTCTTACAAGTAAAATCTAACGCATTTTTAACATCTAGCGCATTTTAACGCAAGAGGCAGGTATTGATACTACTAAATATTAAGTTTCTGGGTTTTTTATTGGAAATATTTTTATTGTGTTGCAGCTGCACCACATATGGATAGTATGGATACGATGACTAAAATCTCTCTCTTTCAAAAAAAAAAATTGGATGAACACTCATCGATTTGGATGAATTCCATCAAAGAGACAGAAGAAGAAATTGCCAAATAGTGGAATTGTGAACTAGTGTAAGATTGGAAATTAACAGCTGAGTTCTTGACTTGAATAGTGGCTCAGAATTGGATTATGATCCAATGCTGACAATATTATGACAGGGTGATGAGAGTGGAAATAACTAAAGGTGATTAAATAATTAATATAGGATAACTGTAGGAAATTGTATTGTGAAATATTTGAATTTTTCAAATTATGTATGGAAAATGCATTAGGGAGAATGCAGTGATTAAATCTAATTTTATCAAGAAATCATAAAAATGTACACAGGTAGTAATAGAAGTGACTAAGGAGAAATACAGTGATATTATAATGATTTGATAAGAAAATACAGCAAGAAAGGAAACAAGAACTAAACCTAAAAAGGTAAATATGCTCTATAGTGAAAATAAACTACATTACTTGGATATACAATTGTTAATTAGGTGGATTAGAAAATAATTCAAGTTAAAGTCAACTAAAAGTCGAATTTAAATGCGACAACATTGCGATGTTTTGACATTGAGCTGTTTGCGAGTGTGAATTGATTTATTTAATCCACTTGAAGTCCGAGCTGGTGTTTGCCAAGAAGATGTCGTCTCTCCATTGCTTTTCAACATACCAGTGGTTGCAATAATGCGAACAGTTTTTAAAACAGATATGACGTTCAATATGATGCTACATATGATGAACTCCTTGACTTCATACCTGTTGATTGCAGCAGATTGCTTGCAGTTATATTCGCATAGATATAGACAATAAGGTTTCTAATATTCTTCATGATAGAGCTAATGTATAGCTACGCCAAAGGTTATTACGTGAATAACTCTCACTGCAGATTCATAAGGTTTGATAGTCAATGAAAAACCATTGCTATTTCTAAAAAGTTTTAAATTTGTTAAAATAGTATTGCTAAAAGATTGTAATGCTTTCTCACTAAACTTCATTGCTTAATAACTAAGAAAGCTATAATCTAAGAAAAATCTATGTTATTTATATTACATTAAAATGGCAGATAATTAAATGGCAATGATAACTTTTTAATATAAACATGGTTATATATGTATATGTTACACGGTATAGATAATGCAATTTGTAATTAATCACTCAAAATTAACATTTTTAGTAAATATTTTAATGTTAAATTTATGTTAATTTTATTGTTAATTATTGTTTATTGTTGTGCTTCCAATACAAGTCAACTCGTTTAGCTGCAATTTTATGTTTTTTTTAATAGGCGGTATTGCTTTTATTTATTGGCAAAAAATAGTAAAAATATTACTGCGTTTATCGCGAATACTTTTTTTCCTTAAGGATCATTTTCCCGTTTCATCCTGAGAAAATCCATTGGAATGTCACATTGTACGCCTATTTGCTATATTAGGAAATCGTTCCGAAGATCGCTACCTCGCCAAACAGAATCTGATGACCTCGGATGGTTATCAGCTGACGCAGGTATTCCCATCTCGCTTCTTTCTCGGTTAGCGAGCGGATTTCTAAAGAATACTGTCTTCGGATACATCAAAGTTTCTATTAATTTGACCTGATACGAATCCTGATGAAGTGAATTATTAAACGATGGTTTGTAGTCTTCTAATGCAGCAGATTAATGAGATATCGATAAGATTTAACAATATTAAAGCGTATTATGTGATATGGGGAGATATATTATTTTTCCTTTCATAATTTTAGTTAATTAATTTTAGAATATTGCACCATTTATGGTTATTTATAAATTCTAAATTGAGTTTTTTTATAAATTCTTTTTTTTTTTATTAATTATTACCTATAAAAATATTATTAAAACATAAAATTAACATATTACATAAAACATAATGTAATAGAATTCTACGCATAATTTTATAATGCCCCAACACTGTTTACAATGGTAGGTATGAAAGTAATGTTGGTACTTAATAGATTGTTTTCTGTCCATATAACTAAACCTGCCAATTCCATTCTAAATAGTTTTTAAATCACGATTATTTTATGGTGAAGTGATATTTATTGGACAACTTAGTAGATAGGTTGATATTTTAATATGTTAAAAATTACATCTTACATTACCCTCGTACAAGTTAATATACAAATTAATTTATTACTATTGTTCTGTTGTACTTGCAACAATACACAAGCGAGACGAATACTGAATAAATATATCAGTAAGTATTTTAGAAATTAAAATAAAATAAAATTACTTAAGCTAAAGTTAAGAGTAATATTTATATACTGTACAAGTTCCTGTGTAGTGCTGTGCTGTGCTGCTTCCACTTTGCTATGGTTTAGTAACCTTATTTCATGCTTTAAGGTAATACGATTTGATTTCGATCTCATCGTACAGTTTTTCGTTGATTTTGTAGCGATAAACATTGGAAATTAATTGTAGAACTTTTTGGCATCGCTGGACAAGTTAGTTTGATATTTTAGTGCTACCACACATTTGAACTCTATAAGTCTAAACAGGCTTTATAATAGACCGATAAACGTATCTATTTGTTTTAATGTCAAATTAGGGGTATCTTCCAACTAACCAGTACCGTTTTTTGGTTTTGTCTGACCTACTTGATAAATTGATTTGTCTAACATGATGTATTAGCATACCAGATTTTTAGCAGTATTTCATTGATTATGAACGATAAGCATAGATAATTAATCGAATTAATAGAACTTTATTTTGATAATTGTGGTCGCTGATCGATTTGATGTTTTAGTGCAACTTCATATTTGCACCCCAAAGGTCCAAATTGGCTTTATGATTGATATATAAACCAATTTTTTATTTCATCTTCCGACTAACCAGTGTAGTTATTTGATTTTTAGTCTGATTTGCTCTGGTTTTGTCTAATATGATCTTTCTAATTTTACCTACCATCAAGATGGATGCCGAGGTATTTAGCTGATTTTGCTTGTGGAAATGGCAATTTGTCAAGTGACATAATTACGTTTTGTTAATTTGCGGCTACATAAAATTAATATGAAAGGATTTGGAACTACTAAGCTGTATTTTCAAGTCTGTATTTAATTTGTAGATATTGTAGACTGCCAATTTTTCTGCAGTGTTAGGCAGAGTTCCAAGTACTGTTTCTTTTATTTTTGGTATTTGTAATGTAGAGCAGACACAGAATATGCCAGAAAAAAAACTCACTTTTTTGAAATATACACTTTTTTATAAAAAATAATTCGTTATGGTGAATTTGTTAAATAAACATAGCATAACAATAGATAGAGTAACCCTGAAGTCCAACATTAATTAAGGCTTATATAAAAATTTAAATCATCATTTGGCGGCCGACTTTGGGGATATAATATAATATCGTAAATTTAATAAATTATGTTGCAAATTCGTTATAAAAATAGTATAGAATTAATATTACTTAATTATTATCATTTCTATGATATTGAATTATTTTTTTTTATATTATATTAGACTATTAGAATTTTTATCAATTTTATAATTTTATTAATTACTGCCTACCTAATTAATATTACTATCTATTCCTAGATTTTAACTAATTAAGCTATGTAATAAAATAGGTTTTACTTAATCATCAATTCTTAAACATCGTCTATAAAAGTTATGAAACGTTATGTTACGTGCTTTCGTGCTTTTTAATCAATATTAATCAATATAATATAATAGGCCACCTACTGTACTAGTCGCGGGTTCGAATCCTGCTGGGGCATGGTCGTAAATTTATGTTTGTGATTGTCCTAGGCCAGAGTGCAAAATCCGACAATGAAAATGATCCTAGTCACGCCAGCAACCAGACTGGGTAAGACTGGATGTCTTCTGGGATTATTTCTAAGTTGGTCACTCGCCAGTCGGTAGGATTAGTGCCGGATCATGGTTCGGAGCCCACGTTGAACTGTAAGTCCAGTCCAGATATTAATTTTATGGCCGCTCTTGTTTTATCCAGTTGAAAAATTATTCAGAATGAAGTATTTGATATATATTAATTTAGTGTCATAACAACACTATGAACATCTATTGAATTAGTTAATTAATATGTTATTTCACGATAGATTAGCTGAATTTATTTAAGATATTCTGAGTTACACATATATAGGATAGGGTCTTTTTGAAGATTTATTGATAGATATGAGCACCAACACATCGTTAATATACATTTCTTAATAAATTTATTGATAATATTGTCATATACAAATCAAAAACAAAGAGAGATAAGAGAATGTTTTAATTTTTTATTACATCTTATATTAGATATGCTTAGCACAACCTTAATTAACAAATTAATTTGTTACTTCTATTTACAAAACAAGGCGAGTGCAGTATAAACATATCAGTAGGTATATACCAAATTAAAATTAAATTGAACTAACTTAAGATTAACATTATATATATTGATGACTGCATTGCATTTTGTTCAATAGTTGTATTATTTCCACATTACTGGGATTTAGTAACTTATTTATATAATATAAAATGTAAATGGGCTATTTATTCTTTTTAAATTTCATATTTTCAGTTTTTCTTTCAAATCTCCTTGGCATTTATTCCAAAGTTTTTTAAAAGTTTTCGAAACAGATTTTGAATTATAATTTTTGCGACGCAAAAAAAACCAAACAATTTTTTAGCATTACTTCTATTCTTATAGAAAATGTGAAATTCCTACAGATGACCAATAGCGGGTCCACCTTAGAGGGTGGCAAGGTTGTCGATTGATTTTTTCTACGGTCACGCATAAAAGGTGGCTGTTTCTCACGGTACATTCCCAAGCTCGTGCTCTCGACTCGTTTCGAAGGATTAAGAAAATTAATTGACAAACCAATATGCCTACCTGACAAATCCGATAAAAAAGGTCCGCACAAAATGGGGCCGCTAGGTTTAGGCCGCATCATCGGACAAAGTAAACTGAAGCATAAAAAGGTTGGACGGCTTATTTATTGATGATCGGTCGTTCTCGGACTTGTAAACTTTGCTCTAAATAGTTCTTTGGACCGACAAGATGGTAATTTGCATGTCTCATGATTATAACACATTTTTAATTTTATATCGCTTTTTTAACATTTTTTTCTTGATATCGCTTTGCTGATGCTACGATATCCTAAATAATTTAGTATTCACCGAATGCAATGGATTGAAATAAAAAAAAAACGCTTTTATAATTTCATATAACTATTCATCAATTTGCATTAATTGTCACTTAGGTAGGTTTTCGAAAGACCTACAAAATTCTTCTCTGTGATAGCTAACAGGTCAATTGAAAAGTCCCCAGTTTAACACATAGATGGCGCTACTATAATCAAATCCATATGTTTTTTAGCCCTAACCCTCAAAAGATGCGTTTATACACGCTGTTGACAGCTGTCGGATAATTAGTTTGTGTATTATAGCATTTTGAGTGAAGCAACTTTTGTTATTGCAAAAAAGTGGATAAAAAGGATTTCGCGTGTTGATAAAATATTGCTTTTTGAAGCGGAAAATGCAGTTGAAGCAAGAACTGGTCTTGATGCCCAGTTTCCGGACACTGATCTAGGAAAATCAATCATCAAGGATTGGTATGCTAAGTTTAGACGTGGTGAAATGAGCACGAAGATGGTGAACGCAGTGGACGCCGAAAAGAGGTTGTTACTGACGATGTTACTGACGATAACATTAAAAAAATCCATTAAAAAAGATTTTGAATGACCATAAATTGAAACTGAATGAAATAGCAGACACTGTCCAGATATCAGTTGAAGGTGTATATCATATCTTTCACAAATATTTGGGTATGAGAAAGCTCTGTGCCGCGCGAGCTCACTTTTGACTAAAAACAACGACGAGTTGATGATTCGCAACAGTGTTTGAAGATGATCTAGCGTAATAAACCTGAGTTTATGCATCGATATGTGACTATGCATGAAACATGGCTCCGTCACTCCAAAGTCCAATCGACAGTCATCCGAGTACACTGCACGCGATGAACCCGCTCCAAAGCGTGGGAAAATGCAACAGTGGGCTGGCAAGGTTATGGCGTCTGTATTTGCATGGAATAATTTTCATTGACTACCTTGAAAAAGGAAGAACCATTAACAGCGACTATTACATAGCGTTATTGGCCCGTTTGAAGAACGAAACCGCCGAAAAAGATTTGGCTCCCAGCGACTATTTCCTGTTCAGAATGAAGAGGTGATTGACGAAACTGAGGCCTATTTTGAAGGAAAAAAACGTACTACAAAAATGGTATCGAAAAGTTGGAGGGTTGCTATAATCAGTGTATCACCCTTGATGGAAATTATGTTGAATAAAAAAAAATAATTTTGCCAAAAAAATGTGTTTTACTATGGTAGGCCTGGGCTTTTCAATTGGCCTATTATTATACAATAAGCTTAATGCTGAAACAATACGCACTTTAATTCCCCTATTTTAGCGATATTCTTTTGAGTTGGGTGGGAAGGTGTGTTGTGTGGGACAATTTTTTGTCTTCTGTAAACCGATGCTTTTTTTTCAAATTATTGCATCCAATCCATCAATAGTACAATAATGATTATAATTAGAGTTTTGTTGTTTTGAGGTAATTCATGAGAAAATTATTTTGCATTCTAAAAACTTACTTACATAATACAACTGCCTTTTAGCTTTATTTCATTAGGCTCTTTCATTTAGGATCATGTCGGCAAACCTAAGTCTCTCGCAATGACAATGACAATGACACGTACAAAGTTTTCACATATTTCTAAAATAATTAGATATTTATGTATAATGTTATCGCTGAGCGGAAAATCGGAAATCGTTCAGTGCGAAAGCCATTCGGTTTGCTTTTTAAGCACTAACTGTAGCATATGAGACCTTGTAGAAATATTGTTTATATTGTACTACTGCTTCGATTGTGTAATGATTAAGTCTTTCAAGTCGGTGACGAGCCCAAACAATACAAAAATAATAATATTATTTTGTGATATATACAAAAAATTAAATTACTAACAAAACAAATCTAAACAAATGTGTTCGTTTGTGTGTGTTCGGCACCGACTCAAAGTCAACGATTATTATTACAAATTTTATTTTAAAATGTTTTTTTTTTATTAAAAATCTAATTATTTTTTGAAGTCGGTTCAATTTTTTTGCTAAAAATATTTTACAGTTCTATTGTAATCGAATCGTAAAGACTAATATCCGCCTCTTTTTCTTTCGAGTCTTTCATGATCGTATTAGAAGTAAAGTTATTTGTTTAAAATATGCATGAAAAAGATTTGAAAGATGCAGATTATAATGTTTTAGACATGTCAATTAAATGAAAAGGGAATAAATTCCTCACAGACCTCTGTGGTGAAATCGACCTTTTGGTAGATGTAGTAAATTAAGTGGCTTGGTTGGCCCAATGGTAAAGGCGATAGAACCACAACCTTGTTGCGATATTTGCGGGTTCGAAGCCTGCAGGGACATGGTCGTAAATTTATGTTTGTGATTGTTTAATATTTGTGATTATCCTAGGTAAGAGTGCAAAATCCAACAAGAAATAACCATACCAGTCACGCCAATAACTAGGCTGGGTAAGACCGAGTGTCTTCTAGAATAGAAGGAGCAAACTGTGTCAAGATAGTTTAACTCAATATTTTTGTCCAATTATTTATTTGAGCATAGCCGTATGATCTCTAAGATATCATAGATATATTTAGAGATACAAAAAAGGTACAAAAAGATAAGACGTTTCTACGGAGTTATACGTTTCTATCAAAGCTCCTTAAGAAGACATTGATTAAAAGGATGTGAAGATGCAATGTATATATCTGCGTGGTGTCGAATTATTCGCTTATCATATTATATTACAGGATGGTGTTTTCACTACTGGGATGGTTGTGGTTGCGAATCATGCTGTGCATAGTTATAAATTTATGTTTGCGATTATTCTTAAGGAAATAATGTAAAATACAACAAGGAAAATGATGGGTAAAACTGTATGTCTTCTGGGATGATCTCCAACTTGGTCACTCGCCAGTCGGTAAGTTTAATGCCGAGGATCATGGTTCGGAGCCCATGTTAAGCACTAACCAATTAGCAGGCACAGTCCAAATAAAACAAAAAATATTTTGTATTGTTAGATTTTTCTATATTAATTCTCAAGCTACATTGCAATGTGCATGCATCTGCAATGCGAACAATATGATGAAGAATGCATGAAATCTTAAAATCTGTATCAGATAAGATAATATAACTATTATCAGCGAATATAAGGGGTCAGGAAGATTATTGTTTTAAATATTTTGTATTAATATAATAATATTAATACAAGTCTGAGGTTTCAAGAACAATAAATAAATAACGACTGATTATGCTTACCGCTACCACGTTCTCTCAAATCTGTTTATGGGGATTATCTTTTTGTTATCGACCCTTTTGATGCTCTTTTATGGAATTTTATTGTATGGCTGCGCCTAGGTTCCGTTGTCAGATTAAAGGATGCTGAGTAATAGCTCAAAAATCAAAAGATATTATGTTTACTGAAAGACGTACACCTGTATATAAACTACCGAAAGCTTCTGTTTTAAATTAAAATTTATTGAAATTCTTCTTAATTTTTTATTCAAAATTAAATATTGTTTGGGTTTTAATCCGAGGTATATTAATAGTAATATTGTATATACATTAGTTGTTTTATTTTATCTGGTTGGATATATTATAATAATCATACTTAAAAATAGATATATATTAATTAGTCTTAAATTCATTACAATAGTATGGTGATGTTTTTAACGTTGTCTGCTAGTTATGCTTAATGGATTGAAAATTATCATAATGCAACATATGTTAAATATTTTAATGTTATGTGTATGATGATGGTTAGGTGATAATTGAGAGAATAATCTCCGGTGCGTTAGATCGAATATTCATAAACTATATTCCATATATATTATTATTTATAAGAACATCTGTCGGAAGAAAACAACATTTTTAAATTATTTGTCTTTTTCGTGATCATGCTTAAATTATTATGCTAATAAATATGTTATTAGAGCTGTTAATATTTTTATGATGTAAATAGACAGAAATTGATTAAAACAGACAGAAGCAAACACCCGCCGTCTGTTTAACAGTAAACTAATATATGTTTTTACATTTCGCATTTGTTTGTGTTATAACTTTTAGTATTTTATATGAAAAATTAATAAGAATTATATGAATGTTATTAGCTTTAACAGTTTTGCGTGAAATATTTTCCGGTTATATGGACAATTTAGAATAAGAGTGCCAACTAGTAGAAATCTCATTTCAAATATTCACTATATCTCAAATAAAATCAAACCTAGATACTTAGATTTTATTGTTTAAACTTGTTGATAAATTTTTTGCTCCTGAAATAACCTAAGATAATTTGAAATAATATATCAATAACAACATAGATAATACTTTGTTTCTTTATGAGGTAGACAAAACAGAAAAATGGAAAAAAATGAAATAAAATTGACGTTAAAAATAATATATTACAACATCAAGTTTTCCCATATATATATATATATATATATATATATATATATATATATATATATATATATATGTATATATATATATATATATATATATATATATATATATATATATGTATATATATATATATATATATATATATATATATATATATATATATATATATAAATATAACATATCAACAAAATAGTTTTGCATAGTCATTAATTTTATAGTTTTTCTGTTATTTTGTAGGCCTTGAAAGTGAACCTTGTTAATCTTCTTGATATTGCGTTATTCAACATCCAGAACACTTTATATTGTTAGTTCTTTCAATAGATCTTCAATGGTTTTTGTAGTTTTATTATATAATTCCACAGGTCAAGAAGAAAAATGTTTGAAAGAAGTTGTTAAGCGAATTAACACTGCCGTGCGGTGGGATCGATATCTAATTATATCTAAATAAAATATTTTTAACAAAAACATTGAACCAACTTTAAAAAATAAATAAGGAACTCATTAAAAATTAAAAAATTATCAAACTTAGATTTTTAATATAATTAGTGAAGAAAAGACAAAATTATTGACAGCTGACGGATCGTCTACTATAGTACATCTCAAGTCTCTCTGTTGGGACCAGTAATACTGAAGAAGAAAGTGGAATAAGTAGGAGCCCGAATTGAGTCCGTGGGAAGGAGAATAAATATTATGATGTTTAAGCAAATTGTTTAAGTTTATCCCAGAGAATTCATTTGTTTAAAACCAGTGGGTAGTTGACCAACAAATTCAGAGATATAAATTAGAAAGATTTGAACGTGTTTGTTAAATTAAAAGTGAACAAATTTCATTCAGATTTCTGTGGCGAAATCAACCTTTTAGATAGGAGACGCAGTGAACAGTTCTGAAAAAGACATGGATCAGTATGATAGAAAATGGTCTGAAAAATAAACATTGTTCGTGGCCATAACAGTTACGGCAGATCGTCAACTTTGGCGTGAAGAATATTTGTCGAAAAGTCTTGTGGCATTCACAAAAACGTATTGGTTAAAAAGTTGAGACTCTTTTCGATCGGTGGGTATGAATTGATGATTGATGATTATGGATAATACACATATTAAATTTGTTTTTGAAATATTAAAATGCGTCGAAGTGGTGGATGATACGACTTTTTTATTGTTATTTCCAGAATTTGCAAATCAAATAACATATGGATTATTTAAAATCATTGAAAATGTTATCATTGATCTGTGTTAATCATCTGGTCTGAATCGATAACCGTAATTACGTTGGTGCAGGTTTTTATATATTTTAAGATGGTGGCAACAAAATATTTCTTATTTATAATTAAAATTAGGCATAGTATCGCTTAAATTACTATAAATATAATATATTCCAAAAAAATTTTACATGGAAACGTATTTAATTCCAATGAGTAAGTTAGAAATAAATGACTACTGGTGGAAGAAATTAGATATGTTTTATGAACAAAGCAAAGAAATTCTGAAATGTTGAATATGGTGGGTATTCTGATTATTTTTGATGCGCATATTATTTCAATCTTGGATCACTTTTGTATAAAGCTGATAAATATTACAAATTTATTACGCTTATATTGAGCGCAAAATTATCTTTGGAAGTGAAACTTAAACTATCTTAGGAGCAGAACAAATAAAACGGTATGATTTGGGGTTCTGCATATGTTATATTGCGCAACTGATACAGCACTGTGTTTTTGAGGAAACGAGACGATGTGTTTTTGTTAACCGAATGGCTTGATAAGTGAGATGTCTAGATATGGGCGTTTGCTTATATTAAAATAGATTTGAAACGGCAGAATCATTTTGTATAGCCCTTTAACAAGTCGCCACGTCTTTTCGTAAAATGAAATAGTCTTTAAAGTGAAATAAACGTTTTTGTTTTTTTTCAACCTACATATTTCACAGCTTATATATATTTAATGGCAAAGAAGCAAATGTATTTTATCATGAAAAATAACTATTTTTCTGGACCTTGCAATAATGACATTATTACTGGAGGCTCCTGTAAATATGTTATGCTAAAGAGATATACTGACTGGTTGATTTGAAGGCATTGCTCGATTATGATCCGCGTAAAGCGCAAAGAGAATATGCAGAATTGTTGGGAGTACAATTAGAAACCATTTACAATCTCTTGATATTTTGTGCCGTGTGAAATGAAGCCAAGAGACATTGAAAGGCACTTAGTCATTTGTGAAACGCCGCCTCAGTGGCAAAATCATATTGTTACTAGCGATGAAAAGTGAAACTATTAAGATAATCTAAAGCGAAAGCAATTATGGGCACCGCTTGGTGATGCATCAATATCAACGGCAAAGCCTAATATACATGGCTCCAAATTAATACTTTGTATTTGACGGGATCAGCTTGGTGTGGTATACTAAGAGCTGCTTAAACCTAATAAAACCATCAATGGGCATCGCGATCGACTACAATTAATGCGTTTGAGATGAGCACTATGTGAAAACGGCGGGAATACAAGCAAATCCACAACAATGCTATTCATCAGCATGACAAAGCTCGAGCGCATGTTGCAAAACCGGTGAAAATATATTTGGAAACACTAGATCGGCCCGCGTATTTGTGGATAGCAACACATATTATTCTTTTGAGATAGAATGCGTAAACTGCCTGAAAATAGGAAAAAAGTAGGAGTTATCGATGGACATATTGATGGGATTCATACTTTGAAGAAAATAATCCTTTAAGACCAATTTATAGGACCAATAATATCAATATTTTACTTTAAACTTAAATAAATTATTAAATTTTCAATGACCCTTATATTTTTAAATCAATTAAGCCAGATAATATAATTATTATCCTAAAGTAAGTAATCGGATAAAAAGACAGCACTAAACGAGGGATGAGAACGCGACAAAGTTTAATTTATTTTCGAATTTGGAAAATGGTGAGGTCAGCATTTTTATTCCGGTCGCGGATCTACTAAAATTCGATTCAGACACACCGAAAATCGTTCTGAATAGTGGTTTCGTGGTCGCCGCCGACCGTCGGTTGCCGGCGTCCTTTTTTGTAGCCGGTAAACGTGCCAAATTTAAAGAAAACATCCTTATTATCTTTTGATTTACCGCTGACAATAACGTAAGAATTCTAGTCTAGCCTCTCGGCCGAATACCTACCGGCACCGTTGGAATACCAATGCGAGATTAAGAATTTCTCGATGAAAAGTCAAAAGCGAGCGCTACGTGCTCTTCTCAGGGTCTTGTCAAGCGTTTTGACAGAAAAATTGAATTGCGGAGATATTTTTGTAAACGAGTTAGCTGTTCAACGTCAAACTTACCATTGTCATTAAACCAATTTTTTGAAACAATGAAGTTATAAAGGGAATGAACAAAATTATATGAACACTTGATACATATACAACATTTATTTATCAGTAATGCGTTGAGTTATCATTTGCTTTTAAAACAGAGTGTTCGAATTCTTTCATTCTTGTATCAAAACATCCACCAATTCCTTCAATGACGTTGGAAATTGAAATCTACTCACTTTTTCCTCCAAAACTTCGCATAACGTTTCAATTATGTTGAGGTCTGGTGTTTGTGGTGGCTAGGAAGATATTTGATGATCTTAACTTTGATAATCAAAGAGCAAGACTTTTATTCTTGAGGAAGTCGAGATATTTATTCGCAATAAATCAGTGATGTGAATGAGGACACCAACTGAATACCACGATATTGGCATCAAATCATAACGGAACAACCTCCATGTTCGACTGTAGAGAGCAGGCAATCTGGATCATAGGATTCTTTTGGAGTTCTTTATATTTATACCCTTCTAATTGAAGGAAATAATGAAGATTCATCGGATCATACCACATTCTTCTAAATATTAAGTAGGTTTTACAAGCATTGCACGACTTCCTCTGCTAAGCTGTTGGCTTCCGTCTTAAAATGTTTTGCAATCGCATCCTTTTCATGAAGATTAGATTTGTGAAGCATTTGCCGAACCGTTTTTGTCGTAACATTATTAATCAAGTGAATGTGGAGTTTTATGTTGAGTATTTTGTATTAACTGTTGCAGAACAAAGAATATAATGCACTGAAATATAACCTAGGACTTGGTATGTCAATTGTGCAATAAACACGCGCTGCATTTTTTTCTCAGAAACGGTGTTGCCAACATGCATAAAATACAATACAACAACAACAATAAAATGTTACAAGGTGTTCATATCATTTTGTCTATCGCCTGTATATATGCAGTTATTTTCATAATGGGGTTCTTGTATTTATTTTTTTATATATTATTTTAAATATCTGAATATGTAAAGTTAACATTCTTTGTGTTGTTATATTGTCACTCCAAATAATGTTCTTTGGGACTAAGTCAATCGATTGGCGACACCAACTTACAAGCCATCACAGAAAGTATCTAATAATACTTTCAAGAAATATCACATAAGACAAAAAGTAGAGCAAATCAGATAAAGTTAGACTCAAAATCAAAGAACTGTACTGATTAGTCGGGAGATATTCCCAATTTGAGTAAATATCAAAGATATTAGTATATAATAAAGCCCATTTGGACTTATGAGGTACCAATTTAGAGTTGAAGTAAAACATCAAAAAGAACTACACTCGAAACCAAATGGATTTACGAAGTTACCCAAGATTTCACTTGAAAACTTTAAATAAGGTAACTAAATTACAGCAACATGAGCAACATGGAACCACTACAGTTACTAACAAAACGCAGAATATCAGAAGAAGATCGAGGCGAACTGAACCACATGCATTTGTATACCGTATTACGTTTAACATCAATTTAAATAATCTAATTTAATTTTAATTTGAGAAATACGTACTGATATATTTTCCTGTATTCGTCTTGCTTGTGTGTTCTAATATATTTAATGGTGTAATTTCTAGTTATAAGTTATTTCTATTCAAAGCTTACTATCCATTCTTTAATTATTCTTTAATTTTAATTAATTTCCAGTTACTGCTTTCATATTGACAGTAGAATTTACATTTGATTTGAAAAAGTCCATTGCGGTCATAAACACTATACATAAAGTCATATATAAAACCAATTAATTTTGCTTCGTTTTGGAATGGAGGATTCGATCCCGGGATTTTCAAAAACCGAGATTAACTAACAAAATTAAAGTTGTTAGAAAATACTGCACGAAACTAGATGCTTTCATTTTGTCGCTTTGATTGTGTGTGATTGTAAATAAAGTGTTGAAGAACCGCTTCTGGAAGAAAATGAAGTCGAAATCGGATTTTTTTAATAAAAACAGATGCCTTCTGCGACATTTCAGCTCGATTTTATCAAATTTACACAATTAAAGTCATCGAATAAAGAAACACATAAAAGTGAATTTAATAGAAATTATGTTAAATACAAAGAATAACGCGCCAGTTTGAGTTTGAATGAACATCCAAAACTAAATAAACTATGTATGAATATAAACATCGATTTAGATAAATAAATACTAAAATTTAGAACTCCTTCGGATTAAAGAGTCATTGATAACCGTGATTTTTGTTCGTATTTAAAAAATAATTTCTTTTTGGAGTTTTATATCTTACTAGATACCGATACCTAAAAACTTCAACGTCAACATTGAACACCTAACTTGTTTTGTATACGCCCATTCATTTAGCCTATGACTAGTTGAATCTATCAGTGATGATGATGAAGATCTTGAATTAGGATTAGTTGTTGGAGCAGGTAATTTACCAGCATGCTTTAGCAGCAGATATGACTGAAACATCGAAAACCTAAAATGGTCGTAAAGTGATTCTTATTTTCCAAAGATTATTCTTTAGCGTAATTGAATTTTCTAATTGAGAATAATCAAACATTAAGGAAAATATTCATATAAAATTAGGTGGATTGAAAATATCAACAAAATAGCGTTGTATAGTCATTATTTTTTACTTTTTCTGTTATTTTGTAGGCCTTGAAAATGGTCTTGGATAACCTTGGTAATCTTCTTGATATTGTGTTTTATTAGTTTTATATCTTACTAGATACCGATACATAAAAACTTGTCAACATTGAACACTTAACTTGTTTTAGAGACGCCCATTTATTTAGCTGTAGAGATATGTTGTAAATGACTAGTTGAATCTATCAGTGATGATGATGAAGATCTAGAATTCGGATTAGTCATTGGAGCAGGCAATTTACCAACATACTTTAGCAGCAGATATGACCGAGCCATCGAAAACCTAAAATGGTCGTAAAGTGATTCTTATTTTTCAAAGATTATTCTTTAGCGTAATTGAATTTTCTATTTGCGAATAATTAAACATTAAGGAAAATATCCATATAAAATTAGGTGGATTGAAAATATCAACAAAATAGTGTTGTATAGTCATTAATTTTTTACTTTTTCTGTTATTTTGTAGGCCTTGGTCTACATACTACAAATGGTCTTGGTAACCTTGGTAATCTTCTTGATATTGCGTTTTAGGAGTTTGATATCTTACTAGATACCGATACATAAAACCTTGTCAACATTAAATACCTAACTTGTTTTGTAGACGACCATTAATTTAGCTGTAGAGAGCTGTTGTAAATGACTAGTTGAATCTATCAGTGATGATGATGAAGATTTTGAATTAGGATTAGTTACTGGAGCAGTATGTATAAATATTATCAGTATAAATTTGGTATGCAAGGTTGGGTAAGACCAAATATTTTGATATCTTTATATTAGTTATTACAGTAACCAGTAGATTTTATGATTTGTCAATTCTGAATCCTCAAGGGTTAAGTTATAATTTATTAAGTAGTAGTTAAGATATGTTCTAAAAGTAACTTAACAATACTCTTAGTAAAAAGGTTGTTTGGCACAGTGGTTAAGGCTGCTATTGCATGGTTGTCCCTTTATGTCTGTAATTGTTTATAATTGTGATAGTCCAAGGCAAGAGTGTAAAATTCGACAAGGAAAAGTCCCAGCCACAATAGTAACCACACAGGGTAAGATTGGATATCTTCTTTGATAATCTCTTAAGTCATTCACTACTGAATGGCCACAGTAGGCTTAATTCCGATGACTCTGGATGGGAGCCTCCGTTAAGAAATATGTCCAGTCCACATTAACCTTAGTTGATAAAAAAGAGACTCTAATATATTACAAAAAAAAGTTTATATTAAATCTAGATAAATTCCTTAAATTTTCTTCTGCAAAACGTTATATATTTATATTTTTTATATACATATTATATATTTATGTATTTTTATATTTGTGTTATTGAGTTATATGTTACATAGAGCTGTATAAATGTAATTATGTAACTGGTTGATAAAATGACCAAAAACACTTTTGAAGTACAAAAAAAAAAATAATTTCATGAGTATTGCAAAAAGTTTGTTACGTTATTTGTAAAAACAAATACTTCATTGAAGTAATTTAAAATAACAAAATGAATATATCTTTACAATTATTTTTTTAATATATTTGTTTTAATATTAGTAAAATCTATGTTTAAATATTAGAAAAATAAAAATAAATCAATAATATATTTTATCAAAACAATGTAACAATAAAAATATATAAGGACTTTTATTTGAATTTGCCCGAAAAAAAATTCCCTGCCTAAGTGAAGAATTCATAATGAATCAATTATAAAGATATGGTTTAAAATTTGACTGGATAGATATCTAAATATGAATAAATCTTAAATATTTGAAAAACCTCGCAACATTGGATGTAAAATTTATAAATATAAAATAAATATAAAATATAAATGTATAAATTTAAATATATAAAGAAAATATTGTCAAGATTTTGCCAAAGTCAATAAATAACTAGAAATAATAAAATTGGTATTTATAAAAGCTTAAGAACTTAGAATGCTGTATGAGGTTAATTTAGAAAAATATCACCTCTAAAGCTAAAATAATAATAAAAACATTTCTGTAAACCAATATAGCCACAAGGATAAACAATGTTAATGCTTTTAAAATGAATCTCAGTTTTTTATGATTGATATTTTCAGAAAATGGATTTTTGTTGGATCCTACCTCCTCAATAAGCTGAGAAAGAATATGTTTTGAGTATTTTAATGAAAAGACGTGAGCAATATATATATATATATATATATATATATATATATATATATATTTATATGTATATATATTTAATAATAAATAAAATTAAAATAATAGAATCTATTCAATGAATAATAAAACAAAATTCAATAATAATAATGTATTCTAATAAAGTTACTATGTGATATAATTGAAAGTTTCTAAATAATAATTTAGTCACTAATTACTATTAATTATTTTCCCTTTATTTACTTTTTTAAATAATTTTCACTTAATTTAATGTTTTTAATATCACTCAGAAATCAGTTAAAATAATTTACAGTTAAATAACTGGTTGGATACTACTGAATCGAGTCATTTAAATGATAATTATGCAATATTTAAGGTGATAAGTTAATTACTATTTTTTAATTTATCTTCAGCTGTGTATGAATATAATTATACATATTTTAAAAAATATCATTCAAATTAAGTTAAAAAATGTAAATTTTTAATTAAACTATAACCGTTTTTTGTTCTGTACAAGTATAATTATACATATTTTAAATTAAAACACTTAAATCCTTTGTACCGAAAGCATTAACAAATTTAATTGAAAATGTAATATTTACGGTAGAATTAATTATGTAGGTTTTTAAGGAACAAACAGAACGTTTCGGTTTCTCACGTATCTTTCTCAGGGTTGTTATGTATTCAGAAAATTACAACATCATAAGTTCTATTTTCCGTTTCATTTCACACCGTCGGCTAACGAGAGGTTCTCACCACTATTTATCCACACAAATTGTCCTAATTAATCAACTAAAAGATCTGAAGCCTTTCCAAATATTTATCCGATTAACGGCACTATCTCCTCCGCCATTGTAAGTGTGTCACACTTGTTCTAAACATTTCTGGGTTTTCCCCAGTGAACCCTTATTGTATCGGTCAGGGTGTTAGCTGCTATTCTCATCCCTCCGACAGTAAACTATGCAGGTGTCTAAATTTACGGAAAAACCCGGCGGCTTTTAGAACTTTTATTTACATAATAAATTAGTCTACAGGTAATCTCTTTCTCGGGTGACCGTATAATGACTGTAATATCGCCAAATCGATGTAAGACTCACGTTCGACTTAGGATTTTCGGTTTATCTTTTGTATACAGATGTATAAATATTTATTTTAAATTTTAGCACAATAAATGCATTATTGGGGATGTTTTGCTAATAGATAGCTTACCAAAGATAAGGTTATAAAAGGTGTTGGGTGATACTCAGTAGTCGAGATGATGTTTAGCTGTTGAATTACCTTACACATAACAATTATTAAAATTGCGTTAATAGTTAAAGAGAACAATTTATCTCATTATAAAAAGTGTATTAGATGATAATCATATAATTTAGAATGATAACAGCATTCAACTATTTAGATTGTAATATGTTGTATTATAGATAATATTGATTACTCTTTTTAGAAAAAATAAATAAATGATAGGGAAAAATTATAAAACTTTTGAAAGATGTTAAAAAGGGATTAGTAAAATATTGAGGAATACGCTTTCCATTAATAGCTGGAAAACGTTTGCGAACAAGGGAACCAATATCTTGTTGACCGAATCGCGATTGTGTAGCCATTTTCGCCATTTAAGCCAGTTTATGGAGAAATGCATTAGATGTGGAAAGCGTGTTATTGTCGTTTGATTTTCGTTCTGCTTTCAATTGTGTACACTGGCCGTCACTTTGGCAGTTTCTTACAATGGTTCCATTAGCTCCGCGACTTTAGTTGTGGATACAATTATATATTGAAAAGTATTCAAATTTGAGATGTGGCATTCCATATGATGCTAGAAAGTTTTTGGTCGATATCCATCTTGAGCCTTCATTCATTCATTGCCATATGACTTGTATATAGTAACTTGTGTATAGTTTATTCAAAGTAATTTTGTACATACGTCATTTAAATTTGTGAAATAAAAACGTTGCAATGTAGCCGCATCAACTCTGAGTTTTAGTTCAGTTTGGCTTTGACATACAACAAAATTCTAATCTAACAAAAAAATTTAACATTATAGTACATCTAAAAACTACAGTTAATTATACAGACACAATAGTTTATAGGTTAGACTTATAAACTCTTATTACTATTGTTTTCAAGAATTTTGCAAACTTCTGACAACCCGACGACATTGGCAGGCTCATTCGTTTACGTGTTCGAACTAATCAGAAAGCATTGTGTCTCTTTTTAACTAGAATAAAATGAGAAGGAAAATATTGTCTGATTCTAAAACGCATTTTCATATTGTGACAGGCTATACATTAAACATCTTGATGACGTATGTACAAAGAAACTTTTAATAGACTATAATATTGACTTGTAAATATTGAAGGAAATACGAAAGTATTGATCTCAAGGGCATCTAGTTATGCAACTTAGGGTCAGTAATATAGGGGAAAAAAATTGTATCTACAACTGAATGAATACGTCGAAACGGCTCAGCTGATCTGGTTTTTTTAAGTGCAAGTGGCACTGGCATCACATCATTACATCATATCATAGTTCAGTATAAGCCTGAAGCCTCTAGTATATGACGCTTAAGGCAAATCATGATTCTTTTTCTTCGAAATTATGCTATAAATGAAGTTATTCGACTAAGATTCGATAATTAGTGTTAGGTGAAAAGCAAATTCGAGACGTAGATTGCTTCGAATAAAGGTGAATAAATTCCTCACAGATATCTATGGCAGAAGCAATCTTTTAGATCAAAATTATGAAGAGCAATATGAAAAGTATTAGACTAGTAATATGCAAGGCCAGAAAGAGTGTAACTGGTCGTCAACAATGGCGAGATTTGGTGAAGATGTCCTGAAGCACCAATAGCAGCTTGGTCGAGAAATAGACAGTTTCTCCGAAGGCTGGCTCTAGATTAATGATAATAATGATTAACTTAAAAAACAGCAATAATAATCCTTAATTTTGCTACGAAATTAGATTTGATGAAAAAAATTTCAATTGAAAATTTGATGGTGAATTAAGGGAAAGATAGAAAATATTAATTAGATTTGAATATAGAAAATGGATACATTGTCACAATTATACGAAGTCAACAGGATAAACTGCTGCTGCTTTTATTGCTTGTGGGTTCATGTTTAATTTGATAATGTTAATCTTGCATAATGTTAATCTTGCTCTGGTTTTTATTATCTGTACAAATTGGCATAATTTTTTGTTTTCTATGATTGGTGTATACTATATTTTTATAATCCATTTACGATTGTAAATTCGTACTTCAATTTTTTTAACAATGTTAATTATTTAACAATCCCATATGTATTATATAAATGACTATGTGTAAATCACTTCAGTAAATAATTTGCTACACATGTTGTAATCTAAATCTCAGTCTAGAGTCCATCAATTAAATTATTTTAGTCCACTTACTTCACGGTCATCGCTTACATTTAACTGATTGACAAGTACTTGGGGTGTACTAACAGTCTTTCATACTTAAGATTAACACACTGCATTACTTCTCTAATTGGTGATAGTAATGCGAGGTATCGGCAATGTCACGCTATACTTTATTTTGAATGTAGACTTGTAAACCAAATAAACGCTGACCTAAATGCCAAAAGATATTGTTCGGCTGCTTTCCTAGACATATCTCAGGCTTTTGACAAAGTATGGCATACGGGCTTGCAGGTTAAACTAAAGAAACTTCTCCCTCATCCGGACTATCAGCTACTAAAATCGTATCTCACTGACAGACATTTTATTGTAAATCAAGGCGATGAACATACCGAATTAAATCCCATATATTCAGGAGTTCCGCAAGGTAGTGTACTGGGTCCAGTACTGTATCTTCTGTATACGGCTGATCTGCCCACCACAAAAATAACTACTGTGGCAACATATGCAGACGATACAGCAATCTTAGCATCCCATGAAGATCCAGTCACAACATCAATAAACCTACAAACCCACCTGGAGCAAATACAATTATGGTTGAAGACATGGCGCATTAAAGCCAATGAATCAAAATCCACGCATATAACGTTTACTCTGCGTAGAAGAACATGTCCACCAGTAAATATCAATCATCGTCAACTCCCCCAAGCAGAGCATGTTAAATATCTTGGTATGCATTTAGATCGACGCCTAACCTGGAAGAAGCACATACTCTCTAAACGGAAACAAATAGGACTAAAATTATATCAAATATATTGGTTCATTGGGCGCAAATCCAAGTTATCATTAGATAACAAGGTATTGCTGTATGAGTCTATACTCAAGCCCATTTGGACATATGGAATTCAACTATGGGGTACCACTAGCAAATCTAATATATCCATCATTCAACGGTTCCAAAATAAGGTGTTGCGTGCCATTGTTGATGCTCCGTACTATATTTCAAATAAAGTGATACTACGCGATATTCCTCTAGAACCTATAACGAGTGTAATCCAACGCGTTTGTGTGAAGTACTTCGAAAGAGTGTCAGTGCATCCCAATGTACTCGCTAATCAGCTAAATATGCGACGTGATAGTGAAGTGCGTATACTAAAACGTTTAACACCACCTGATCTGATTACTGGACATATGTAGAGTTTAGAATAAGCATTAGAATAACATTAATTAATTAAGATAATATTTTATACAGAAGATTGCTTAATGAAGTGATTTTCTACATGCCATGTATATATAATATAAAAAGGAGAAATACTTATTGGCAATAGGGCAGATTGTGGACTCACGAAGAGTAATAAAAAAAAATTTTTGAATGTATTAAAGAACTGCTATGTGTGGAGCCGCTAGATATAAAGATAATATCAATGTAAGTTACATATACATTGAGTCAATATATTAACTTGAATTTCAATTGTTTTTCAAATACGTTATATCTTCTAAATTAGGCATTGGCACTTAGTTAAATATAATCACTTTATTTTACAATACCTGTATATCTGTAAGGTGTAAGTCTAAGTAATTAATGGATTGTGGAAAAGGTAATTTCTGTTTTTTCTTTGTTTTCAACGCAAATTTATTCAGATAAATCTCAAATAAAAATTAATTTGGTATGTACCGTTTTGATTGATGACCTTTTGCCATTTAAAATCATAATTGCGTCACTGTAGAACTTCTCAGATTTCTGGGATAAAAACTAGATCATAATATAAGCTCCGTATTTTTGGTTTTTGCGTCGACATTTTGCGTTTTTTCTGGCCGAATCTTTCCATTTAAATCACCTTCTTCAACTGCCCTAGTTTTTGACATTTTTTATATATTATTATCATACTGAAATGGTCTCAATTTCGTTTCAAAAGTTCATCTTTAATATCGAAATGTTCGGAACGAAAACAAGCAACTCAATTCTGATACCAGCGTTTCCCATTAAATACTCATCATCACAAACATCAAACAATGATCAATGATGCTGAGCTTCATTTTTGCCTTTTTCTTTTGACTGAACAAGCGAATGGTTTTACTTTTACGTCTATTAAACTCTGTTGTTCAAGATAACTTGCCAAGTAAACACACCATCGAAGGAAACAAGAACTAAACGTAAAAAGGTAAATATGCTCTCTAATGAAAGTAAAATATATTTCTCAGATATACTATTGTTAATTAGGGGGATCAGGCCTCCAGGGGGATAACACCATATAAAAAACGCGCATAGAAACTCTACCTCATGGATGGTCTGGAAAAGAGTTCAATGTAAACAAAACAAACCTAACCTACAAACTATTATACCTGTGTTCTTAATTGTAGTTTTAAGTCCTTCGATAATATATGTATTAGATGTACTATAATGTTAAAATAAATTATATCTGATTTATTATTTATGATTTTTGTTCAATTATTTTATTTAGATTCGAATTTTCTTGTATGTCAGAGCCAAACTAAACTAAAACTGAGGTTGGTGCGGTGACATTGCAATGTTTCGACGTCACAAGTATCCATGACGCATTATAAAAAAACTTTGGAAATACTATATATAAGATGGGCTCGTTTTTTATTCTGGATGGCTGTGGGATTTTCCCCATAAACCAAATAGATATTATTTAAAAAATTGTTTAATCTACATGGCTGATTAAAAACAAAATACTTAAAATAACAGTCAATATTGATATATTTGGAAGACTATATCGTGCTTCTGATGAAAAAAACATGAACCGATCTCATCCATATACGCTAAAATTTCATCACTTTCTGTGTAACTCCACACCGTGCGTTCGTGCACTCCACTGGTTATTCGCATGGAGGTAAACAGTACCTTGTGTACGATCGAACAGCTGCTCTATGCAAATTAGCCTCGAATGCATAAAAAAGAGCAATGCCTCAATTTTGCTTTTTAAATTTCTTTTTTTCTGGCAAATTGGCCCGCAAGCCAAACGCGTGCGGTCACCAATTTTCAGTGGTGTAGTTCAAAGAAGAACGTTTTAATTAATTTAACGCTTATATGAACACTTTTTACATCTAATGCCTATCTTTGCAAACAAATTTAAAATCCTTAGTTAAGTAGTATATTAGAAGTAGTAGTAGTTGGTAAAAAGTATAATAACTTCACAATTAAAAATCAATAAAGTATTAAGACAAAAACATAAAATATCACAAATTATAAATGAGATAAAATATATCACCCAATTATACAATTCTTTTAATTTTACAATCAAATAAGCTGATACTAAGATATATTCTAATATTATCAATATTCCAAAACCTAGAAGTTAAGAGAAATCTGCAAGAAATATTATGTGAATCACTATGAAATCATATAGCGTAACTTCGTTAAAATACTAAAGGCTTCAGGTTAATTTTAATAAGACACTTGTGTATCTAACATCACGTTACCCAAAAACCAGAACAGATCAAAATCAGATTCAAAATCAAAGAACTCTACGGGATAGTTGAAAAATAGTCCCAACTTAATATAAGATCAAAAGGATTGGCTTAAAATTAGTTTGTATACTAAGATTGTAGTAAGTGTTTCTAATGTAAGATGTAATAAGAAAAAAAATATTATGTATTATAAAGTTGGTATAATATATATTAATTTAAAAAAAAATTAATAATTTTACAATTATTACCCATTTTGTTGTTTGTCATCACTCCATTTTCACACTTTTTCAGCATATTGAAACCATGCTGTATCGATCTGGACAAGTGTAAATTAGAAGACACTAAGCTCGGTGGGCATGCTGTGTGCAATAGCATATAGTGTAAGTCAATACGGATGTCTGTCCTGGATTAGCTCATTCATTTTTGGCCTTAGAATTACTGTAATCGATTCACTATTCATCGCATGTTGATTCATCAATTACTAAGCTGCCTGAAAGTTGTTTGAGAGCCTGAGCTGCGTTTTCGTCAAGTAAATTTTGGAATTATCTTCAAACTTTTTTGGTCTTCAAAACCGTTCTTGGTCACTGGCATCAAAATTACCGCTTTTAAATCAATGAAGCTAAAACTGACAATAGCCCTATTGTGAAGACGGAGCAGCATCACTATAAGTTTCTAAAAGTGTTTCATGGGATTTGGTGGTAGATTTCCTGATATCAAATAACTAAAGTAATAAAGACCGAAGATGCAATTTTGAGTATTGCATGAATATCATTTATGTGTACTGAATTGTATGGTCGTGATATTTGTTAGAAACAGTTGTTTCGTCAATAGATATCGCCGATCAAAATACATGCAAGCGCCTAATACAATATGCATATAACTGATTTGGTTGTTGTAAGATCTATTGATATATTGCTAGTTTGTTATAATATTAGACTGGTATTAAATATTATTTATTACTAAAATATTTCTAGTACGGGTACTTGTCGGGTGTATAGTTTTCCATCTATGGAAATAAATAGGCACTAAATTACTCAATATACCGTTGTTAACATGCATAAAGTGACGCCAACATTTCCTTTTCGGAAAGTAATGATATTGAGAATGACCGAACTAAAAACTCCCACAATATTTGAAACATTATTTCCAAACAACAATGGTGTATTTTATATAACTGTACATTTAGAGTAAGATTTTTATTAGATATTCATTTTCCAAAAAAAAAATCTCAGTTACTTAGTACTTACTTAAAAATAAAATTCGATGCGTGAGATGTTTAATATTTTCACGGTAGTAATTGTTGAATTGAATTTATCGATTTTGAAAAAATTATGCTATAATTTTTTGTAAAAACTTAACTACAACGATTATCAAATTGTATGTAAATCCTTCCCTATTCTCTCTGGAGAAGAAGTCTAACGAAGCAAAGTTTAAATAAGACCATATGAACTACCAGGCCGAATACTGCAGTGGTTTACTCAAATGGTACAAAATGATACCGAGTGCGCAAGGTTGCTGTATAGATAAACAATTTGATATGGTAAAGCTATCGATAGAAATCTAGCGAGGAGAAATAAGGTGAAGATAGAAAAATAATAAACATACAAATACATCAAACTAAAAATAATATTCAATATTGATTATGTCAAGCAGTGTTTGCATTATATTGAACATGGTGTCTGAACTATTGAACATCTTTGACATTATTTCGTTGTTGCAAACTAATGCGAATATGGACAGATATTTCAAGGACTCACGAGATATTTAGTTAATTTAAATATTTTGATAAATAAGAACTATTTTACAAAACTCTAAGTATTATGACTTATATTATCAACATTTGATATATAGATTTAGAGTTTACTAGAAGTGTAATTAATTAAATATTGGGCTCTTCAAAAGTTGACTGTACTGTTCAGAAGTTACCAAGATTTATCTGTTCTCTTAGTGCCATATTAAAATATTGTATGGTTGAATAAAACCTCTTTATACAGACAAGATATCTGTAACATATACTGTTATAACGGAGAAATCTCTGAAGAAGGTATTTGAGTACACACCTAGCAACAGCAGACTCCACTCTCATGTTAAGTATGTAAGAAGTATTACAATTTCTGGATAGCATTTGAGCAGGCGCGGACCCAAAAGAATCAAATTATATGATATATATGATATATATGATATTGATGATATATGGCATGCAACTCAATCCTGCTAAAATGAAGTGTTCCTGTTATAACTTTGCTACTTATGGAATTGAGGAGCCAGAAAATGTATCGGTATTGCTATACATATAGCTCTCAATTTACGATTGATGAACTTTGGATGAATGAAAGTGATTTCTGGTGACTTATTAATTGTGTGCAGCCAACTAGCATTTCATTTATTCACGACAACATATGAATCACTTTTAAGGCCCATTTATAATACAGGAACGTTGACATTCTTGAATGGGCACGTAATTATTTCTTAATCGTAATTATTACGTTCTTAGACATATCGTTGATCTGTATAACTCTTTATCTTGAAACTACGTTTTTATATATCGACCAGTTTCCTCCGACTCTCTCATTTCACAGCTTAATTAAATTAGGTTTGAAATTGGCACTTAGTAGATTAAGCAGATGCGTTATATTCTAATAATTATTCCACTTAAAAAGGTCAGTTATTGAGAACAATCCTTAGAATATTCCACCCCAAATTTTTTCACATGATAATACTGTGTTGAAAGATCGATGTTAGTTGGGCAACGATTTCATCATCGATTCATCTTCTTGCTTTTTCAGCCTTTGAACACATTGAATCGATCTGAATAAGTGCTAATTATAGGATCATTAAATTTGTTTAATTGACTTCAGTAGATATATGACAGTCGCAATATGAGAACACTCTTCCTTTTTGCATGGCATAATAACATACCGCGATATTCCGGAAATAACAATTTCAGTGAATTCGTGTGTTAGGCATTTTTTCACCTTTTGGATCTTTTTCATCGTATGTAAATGTGTTGCCACAGTTAATTTATCTGCTAACCTGGCTGATAGCTAATTTCGAATTTGGGATGGGTTTTCGTTCAGTAGCTTTTGCAATAAATTATTATAGTCTATTAACTATTTTTTTGTTCTTCTGGTCGTTAAAAATCAGCAGATTTCTTCAAATGAAACAATTAAAATAAACAAAATGGTTATTTTATGCAGAAAAATATTAAAACACCGAATTTTACAGTTAAGTTAGGTTGTTTACATTCATTTTTTACACTTCGCACTTTCACCAATAGATATCGCTAATCAAAATACATGTAGGAACCTAACAATAGGTAGAGACACTATCGTATAATAAGTCAAGGATAGTAGATTGTTGCGTTACGTACTAATATATGTTTACGCGTCTCTCTATAATGTTTAGAAATTAGAGGATTTAAAAAATTATTCCTGAGCCACCCTGCATAATATCAGAATTAATTTCAAAACTCTATTAGTGCCGTATAAACTAAAGAGATAAATTAATAAAAGTCAAATGCCCAGAGTACTTAAAATGTAATAGTAATAGTAAGTAATAAACTTATCATTTTAAAATCATTGCCGATTATTGCATACTTTCTAAAAATGTTTCATCGGTTTCATCAGCAGATTTTTTCAAACCAAATAAATATACTGAATTACTCAGTAATATTAATGGAAAACGTAATTTTTAAAAAACGCTTATGTTGTGTAGAGAAATATTAAAAACATCATGTTTAACAGTTAGGTTAGGTTGTTTAACAGTTGTTTTTTATTTCGCATTTTCACCAATAGACATCGCTGTTTAAAATACAAGCAAGCACATGACAATAGGTATCGATACTATCGTGTATCACTAAACCAGCAGCAGAGAACACTAAACCTAAAGACAACGAAACTGTTATCAACGAATCCAACTCCATCAAAAGACCAGTCACCCCAGCCTTTCTTCTCAACCATTTCGGATCCCCAAAGTCTCTACAGGCAATGATCGGTAAATGTCAAACAAAAAAATCTCCGGGTTTCGACAGAATATCGTTTACCTAATTAAAAAAGCTCCCGCATAAGCAGCTCGCGGAACTGTCAAACATTATTAATTCCGTTAAGAGGCTGTAACATTTCCCGGCGTCTTGGAAACACGCACATATAGCGGTTATTCCCAAGAAAGGAGTAAAATAATCTCCATTTAACCACAGGCCCATCCTTCTTCTCAGTACCATTTCGAAACTTGTCGAGAGGGCAATTTTCTACACTTTCAACTCTTTCACAAAGGAAAACAACATTATTCCTGATGAACAATTCCGCTTTGGCGTCCATCAGGCTACTCGTCTGGCCGCACACATCCATCACGCTCTTGGCCAACGTAAAAAGCTTGGAGCAGTCCTTCTGGACATAACCAAAGCCTTCCAAAGGTCTGGCACGACGGTTTGATAGCAAAATGCGTGCGATTAGGCCCCCCTGAAGACCTAACAGCTCTCATTAAGTCCTAGGTCATTCCAGATCAAGATCAGGAAAACAATTTCCAGTCGAAAACAAATCAATGCTGGCGTACGTCAAGGATCCCCCGAGAGATCTGCCGAGAAAAGAACACATTGGCGTAGCGTTTAACGCTGACGACACTGCTTTCTTCATGACCGCCAGGTTCGAAGTTACAATTCAAGAACGTTTACAGAAGCAGCTCGATCATGCGGCCAAGCGGTACAAATTTTGGAGGTTGTAAATCAACCCCCTGAAAACCCAGGCCATCATTTTCCATAAGAAGCGTTACGCATTGCGCGCCTCGCAACTTAAGATCGACACCACAACATTTCTATGGCTGGATAACGTACCTAGGTGTCCACTTCGACCGACGGTTCGGTTGGCATTCCCAAATCCAGAAAGGTTCGGGGATAACAAACCTGCTATCTTCTCTGATCTGCCCTTCTAGCAGACTTCCCATCTTTATCAAATTTCTATTTTACAAGATGTTAATTCGGTCCGCTCTTCTTTACGGATCTAATGTTTACTTCAGGTTTGTTATACCTAAGCAGGTGAAATGGCTTCAAGTTTTCCAACTCTCACTTTCTTTCCAACTTCTACTTTCCTGAACTCCTCAGTCAATTTTAGACAGTCCATGGTTTGTCAGAAATAATCAAATTTATAGGGAAACTGACACTCCAGAAATCAATTACTTCATATCTCAATTATTCCGCAAACAACAACTCAGTTCAAGTTCTTCTGACAGTAGTATTTGATAGTATCCAGTCGTGTGTTAACTCAAGTTCGCGAATCAATAGAATCGCCGGGTCCTCGTGCCCAATAATGGCTGCCCGATCAGCTGGTGCCATATCCCCAAATTTAATGCAGTAGCAGTAGCGACCCATAGGTACCAGCTGTGAGGCGGTTTCGGTTTAGTGTTTTTGTAAGCCTAGAGGCAGTACCACATAACCCGGTCCAACTTGTCACTCCAGGGCAAGTCTCCCCCACCAGGTATGCGTCATGCCTGGTCGGGGAGACCCTGGTTTTAGGCCAGAACAATAAAAAGAAGAAAAAAATATCTTACGAAGTAATTATTTAGTAATATTAATGAAAAGTGTAATTTTAAATAATGCTTATTTTATGTAGAGGAATATTAACGACACCAAATTTAACAGTTAGTTTAGGTTATTTAACAGTTGTTTGGTACTTTGCCTTTTCACCGATAAACATCTTTGATCAAAATACAAGCAAACACATAACAATAGCTATCGTGTAGCAAGTCATTAAAGAATTATTCCTGGACCGCCCTGTATAATATGAAAATTAATTTATATCAAAATTGTATTAATACTAAATGAACTGAAGAGAAGTATTAATAAAAACCAAATATCGGCAGTTTCAATTTTAATTTGTTGGTGGTCCCCTCGAATACGCGCGCTCCTGGTGGCTCGAAATCGTTTTCGTTTTCAGTTTAAAAACGTAATCGGTCGGATCGGTGCGCTCACATTCGGCCTGTAATTACTCTCCAAATAATAAGAAAACGAGTGCGGATAACACGAAATTAACCGGGGCCGAGGCATCCCCGGCATCTTGCTTAATTACGAGCGGACTTTTTCCTGCCGCTTCGGCAATTTAATTGGGTCAAATTATAACATTTCGCGGACGCGCGGCAGATTAGGCACTTCGCCGGCCAATTTTATAATTTCCGAGCCGTTTTGTTTTGGCGCTTTCTCGGAAACGCCAGATTAAAACCGTTGTTAACTTATCACCGACCTTTAATTGGTTTCGTTGGGGTATTTCGCCTTTGATGTTGCGAATCGGGGCCCCGTACGCAAATTACGGCTTGTAAGTTTTCATTAATTCGGGAATGTAATATACGACTTTTCGGGGGCACACCTTTTACTTAAAATTAAACGTTACCTTTTCTATTTTATATTAATAGGTAAAACCTCGTTTTAACGCAAATTTTCGTTAACATCTCTTGGTTGATTTTGAATAACATGTAGTAAATTGACTCTTACTGGCACACAAACCGAATTATAACAGTTTGATCTTATTATTTAGTGTAGGCTATAATATATGCATATAGTCTAGATATCCAAAACTCCATTGAACTCAAGTCATCAAGATATATAATATATTCCCCCCTATCGCAGTTAGTAAATTCGTTTTAATATCAGACAATATTTTCTTTTTCATTTTATTCCAGTTAAAAAAAGGTACTAAGCAGTCTTATAGGTTCGAACATGTTACCGAATCAGCCTCCAAAAGTTGTCCATTTCAATTCTTCATAACATTAGTGATAATAAGAAGTTATAAAGCGGCAAACGTTGTTTTGACAGCAAAAAGATAATGTTTACATACCTTGATGTTCTATTCGATATTAAATTTATTAAATGTGCAGAAACAGTGAGTAGTTTTTTCGAATCGAATTGTGGATATCGCAAATAATTCGAATAGGGTCAAGAAAGATGTACAAACAAGACCAGTTTGGATATGTGGAAATGTTTGCAATAACACCCTTTGGTTTAGATGAACTCATCAGACACACTTAAAAAGAAATTAACAAATGGTGGAATTGAAAACTAGTATTAGATTGGAAATTAACAGCTTAATTATTGACTTAAATAGTGGCGCAGATTGTGACAATATATGTATATGTTGTGATATAGGAGACATGCAGTGATATCAAAATCACCTGACAAGAAAACACAGCAACAAAAGAAAGAAAAACTAGACATAAAAATATAAATATGCTCTCTAGTGAAAATAGAATACATTACTTAGATATACAAATGTTAATTAGGTTGATAAGGCCTCCAGGGAATACCACATGTAGTTCAGAAAACAGTTCAATATAAAAATAATAAAATTACGCTAACCTACAAACTATTGTGGCTGTTTATTTAACTGTGGTTTAAATCCTTCATATATAAATTAGATGTACTATAATGTTAAAATAAACTATATTTTATAACATCTTTATATTATACATCCAAGCTAAAATAAATTAAAAGTCAAAGTTAAATGTGGCAATATTGCCACGTTTTGACGTCATAAATTAAGATGACGTGGGTGCATGACGTGAGTGGATAGACTACGTATGCTGCTACGCTAATTATCTGTTTTTATTTTTGAAATCCTAAACAGTTTAGTTTCTTCAAAAATATATAAATTGTTTGGTTGTATTGCTTGTAACGTATTGATTTGTAAATTGTTTGTATGTTATAACTAATTTGATTTGGAATATATATGAAGGTCTTGTATGTTATCAATTTGAGGTATTGTTTGACGGCTTTCTTTATAAATGTATACTATTATAAATCAATATATTTGTTGTATAGTCCTACTAAAATTGTGATTGTTTAACATTTGTGAATGTTCTAGGTAAGAGTGTAAAATCCGACAAGGAAAATGATACCAGTCACGCCAATAACCAGGCTAGGTAAGACCGGATGTCTTCTGGGATGATTTCTGTAGTTGGTTACTCGCCAGTTGGTAGACTTTAATGCTGAGGACCGTGGTTCGGAGCCCACGTTAAACTGTAGGTCCAGTCCAGATAAACCCATAGTTGGTAAAAGGAGACTTTTACTTTATATTATTTATTTATAATAAAAATATATTCCCAAGCGACATGCAGTGGATATAGTCTAGCTGAAAAAACGTGTCAAAAGTTCAATTGCTTCAAATACAAACATTTTAACATGGGCTGTGATATATTAGAACTTATTCATTAAAATAAAACCATGCCATGCGTGGAGACTTGTGGATTAAGCCAGGATCACTCTCAATATTACTTGAAAAACTATTTCGTGTATTTGATAAAAACTATATATAACTGGATCACAAACTGATTCATGTGAAATTGTTTTAATCTTTTTATCTTAAAAGTAAAGTAATTCAGAAATTAAATTACTACACAATAGTGCCTATTTTTTATTCGATTCATGAAACCATTTCATCATATGATTCCACTTTACTTCGTAATATAATGTTTAACAATTGTAACATAATCGGATGACTTTTAATTTGCTATTGTTATTGTAGAACTTTGTTATTACTAGAGTTATTAGTCTGGAGAAAAAGTCGAGAAGAAAAAGAAAATGAAAAAAGTCTTAGAGTTAGGGTTATCTAACGGCTATTCATTCTCAGGCAAATAATTAGACTAGTAATATTTAAGTTTACTCGGCGTAAAGATCTTCAACAAATTAGGCAACTTTTAATAATGGCTATGAATATTCTAATTTTTTTGATAAATATTTTATATAGTATATCTGCTTAAAATTTTAATTTACAATAATTTACATTTTAGTAATAATTCACAAAAATATATATACAGAAATAATTTTGATTATTGCACCTTAATTCGCAGTAAGTTGCAGGACTTCTCTTAAAATCTTTTCGACTATTTTCGGTATAACTTCAGCTGTAGTTCTTATCTCCATTTTTCTTTAATTTTATTATCATCAGTCTTCAGGACGCCCTGCTTTGTTATAGCACCAAGAATTTTACAGAGATTGACCATAAAATATAATTAATATTGCTCTATCTTTTTAACCATGTAACATTTTATGATAAGTTTACAATTTTGACACTTGACATTTTTGAAGTAAATGTGTTAAATATGTGACAGAAAATAATATTTTTATGATATATTAGAATTTGAATTTATGTTCGATTTAGTAAAAATAAATTATTTGCTTTAATAAATGGTGTTTATATATTTCGCGCTGTAAAATTCTGATCGGTTTACACTAGATGACAAAATGACATTTCGTAGTAAAAAACATATGTTACAGTTTTGTGGGTGGGGGGAATTTTCTTTAAATTCTTGCCAAAGATCACCAGCAAAAAGGAATATACTATAGTTTTGTTCGATAATTGTGAAAATGCAAGCCAGGTGAATGAAACTGTTAATAATATTTATTATTCTGCTACTGTAATAGTCAGTCAAGTGCTGTGTCGATTGGATTCATGGATACCTTATTGGTAATTTCGATGTCAAAGATGTACAACGCTCTGGAGTCAAATTGTCGAACATGAGAATAAAATCATGAAAATGGCAGAGTCTCACTCATGTAAGTACTAATTATACAAAAATCCATTTGGAACCGTTTTTTGTTTAGAAAATCCGCTGGTTTAGTGAAATTAAATGATTTGATTGTTAGTTCGTCGTGAACTCCTTCGCAAGTAAAGACTTTTGTAATGTTAATGTAATAAAACATTTAAGCAGTTATAAAATAGTTTATAGGATTTCCATACTTCCATACAACTATGACTTGCGTGTAAGACAATCTTAAGTCATTTATGAAATTTAAGATAGAGGTGGAAAAGAAAAATAATTCATCATATTATGAGGACCCAGATCTCGCTCAAGTTGGATTTATCAAAGTGTAATTAATTATTTTTTAAACGTTTTTCATGACATGTCATTAACTTTTTCTAGTAACTTTCCATCAACAAGCTTCTTAGTGCACTCACATTGACTGAATTTTTCTTTTTGATGAATTTGATAATAATTATTAAATTCTTAAATATATTATATTGTTCAATAAGTATTGCCGTTCCATTAGAAAAATACCATTTCGTAGATTGAAATATAATAAAATTGAATATATAACATTTTGAAATATGTAAAAATATATTTCATTAACTACTAATCTCAGTTTCAATTCTTCTAATTTAAGGATTCCATTTCCCGATGTGATAATTTGCTACAAGAAAATTTGCAAAAATGTTTTTCGATGTATACATTTTTTGAGATATAAAAACTAATAGAAGAAGATGTTAGCAGTGTCGAAGGAGAAGAGTGTTAGTACTTTAATTGCAACACACAATTTTTTTCTGAAATGAACGTCTGCATTGTCTTGATTAAAAAATTGTAAACGGCAGCATTACAGTTCCAATTTCTGGAGCATAACGTGTTTTTTAGCAGTATATTTACATCCATGTCTAATTTCTTGTTTTTGTTCAAGGTCCTGGTGACAGAGCCTTATCCACAAGTTCTTTTTAATTCTTGTAAAAGTTGCATTTGAATGTATTTTTGTTCAATTATTACTGAATATAGTATCTTTTAAGTAAATAGATATTTTTAAAATTAATTACGTATTACATTAGATATGCTTAGTACAATCTCAATTTACAAATGGATGTATTACTACTGCTTGTTGTTCTTGCATTAATACACAAGCAAGGCGAGTACAGGATTCATATATCAGTATGTATTTCCCAAATTAAAATAAAACTAAACTACTTAACTGCGTGTTGTCCAGTAGCTGTATTGCTTTCACGTTGCTGTGGTTTAGTAACCTTATTTCATGTTTTAAGGAAGAATCTTGGTCACTTCGTTAATCAATTTGATTCTGAGGTTATCGTATAGATCTTCGTTGGTTACGTAGCGATAAGCATTGGTAGTTCGTAAAACTTTATCAGCACTGAATTACTAGTTCGCTTAATTTTTTAGTGCAACTTGATAGATCCAAATTGGCCTGATAAATCAACCTCTTTGTTGAGAGGCAAGTTGAGAGTATCTTTTGACTAATCAGTATATTTGTTTGGTTTTGGGTTTGACCTGTTCGTTTTTATGAAAACATGATGTTTCCAATTTAATCTACCATCGAGGTGGATACCGATTCTGCTTGAGAAATCGGAAATCCATAAATAGATGTATGAAAATCAAAATTATTTTTACTAAATATCTTTTGGTTAAACGATGATCTGATAATTAGGAAAAATAAAGTAAGAAATCATCTCTTACGAACAAACTTTATAGAACTACTCGAGCAATACCAGCATATGAAATCTTACAAGGATTAGTAATAAAAAAGATAATAAAAGGCAATCAAGCTCATTATATCATCTTAAAAAAACGTTTTATTTCAAGTTAAAAAAAGGTTTTGATTCGAAGCCTTGTTCTTTCCGACGATTCATTTGTCAGTTTTAAAGTCAACCCATGAATGTTTATCTAATTTCGTTCATTCAAAAGAATAAATACTTTTAATGTCTGTATAAGCACGTTATCACGTGACGCTGCCGTTTATTAATCTTCTTTCTCGTCGACGATGGTGAAGAGGAAGCGCAAACAGAAATTGGCCGACGCTGTAGCCGGGCGGCTACCGCTTGCGCGATGCCGTATTATGGGAAACCACCGAGACTGGCGCAAAAGCAAACAATATCGCAGTAGTTTCTCAGGGATTCCTTGCCTGTTTGCTTAATAGTAAAACTAGAAACGTGTTTTAACACCGACGGCCGGAGGTCTCTTCTTTCTCAGGGCCCTTGTTCAAACACGGATCGCAAACAGATCAGTGCTTTCATACACAAACGGCTCGACGACAATCAATTTGTAGTTTGTTGATGGAGCGAATAGCTCTTGAACGGCAACGATGAAGAGGAGGTCTCCGATGGCTCTTTTCTATTCGATTATAGTATTTACAATGATCAGTTGCATTCCTACATAAATTTAGAATGAAATATTTTGGAGATCACAGCATTAATGAAATAATATTATATATAATAACTCAAATGTGTTATAAGTTATTTTTTATGAAAGGGTTTTAAAAGAAAAATATTATTTTATTTAAAAACTGATTTATTCAAGAATAAAAGAGGCGATTGGTTGAATGACGATAGAAAGCGACACTGACGGTAAAAACAGACCAAACCGTCTCACTGGTTCACCAGTCCGGTAGTTAGAAAAAACCGAATCACCGGATAGTCGGGGCCAATTTATATAACATCTCCCTTCTAAAGAAACGATCATAGGTATGTACGTGATAATTATTCCATCTGGGCAGTCTATAGTTGTTGTAAAATTATGTTTGAGTAACGCCTGTATATTTGTCCGCCAGTTTGCCTTTGAATATCTTCGAAATGGCATTGTTTTTAACCAAATTTCCATGAAATCCCTCTCTGGAATGGTTTTCCAGTTCTGGCGACTCCTGATTTCAATAATCTATGACTAAGAAACACCCTGAACTGCAAGCTTCTGTCCAAATTCCAGTAGAGCAGGTTAATTCACAGCAACTTCAGTCCACGTTTGGTCGCGTTTTTCAAAGCCCTAATGTTTCTTATCTGGAATAATTTATGGCTAGTGGTCGTTGACCTTTATATGACCTGACATCTTCAGCTGCGATACTTTTGTCCGAACTCCACTTAACTACGGCAAGAAACGCTTCGAGTAACTGCGGAATAATTGCCAATCCAACGTTAACCTATCTTCTTTTCTTGATAAATAATTTTATTCTAGTTAATTTAATGGATTCAAAAGGGAACAGAATTATGATCTCGCCCCAATCCTATCGATTGCGCTAGTTATATTTTATGAAAGGGTTTTTAAACAAAAAAAAAATTTATTAAAAACTGATTTATTCAAGAAAAGAACAGGCGATTGGTTGAAAGGCAATACAAAGCAACATTAAAGGTAAAAATAGACCAACCCCTCTCACCAGTTCACCACTTGTTCAGGTAGTTAGAAAAACCAGGTTTGCGGATAGTTTGGGCCATATTACATAACATATACAGATTATGTGCAAGGTTTTTCAATAAGGACTGGGCGATTTTGGTAATCTTATGCGAATTCATCATAACTTTACAGGATTGAGCTTCACGTCCGGATGACATAACATTATTATCTAAATTTTACTAACACCACTGCAACTAGTTGCATATAAATTACTCTTAAAATGCCCCAAACTAATTATTAAAGGATTATCTCATTGCGGCTTACCAGTTTGGATTTAGAAACAAACATACGACAACTAATCATGTACATCGTATTACGGATTAACAAAACTTTTGAAAATTAAGAAAGAAAGTTCGGACATATTTCTAGACATGGACCAAATCTTTGATAAAGTATGACATGAGGGTATGATACAAAACGGCTTGCTAGTGACAGTTGAGTCTAGAGTAATTCCGTATGTGAACACAGTTAAATACATGTACATAAGACTGAAAGCCAAGCTCAAGTGGAAACAGCATGTTAAAATGAAACTAGTTGAACTTTGAACGAGATTCAATTAACACTCCTCATTAAACTTTTATTATACAAACAGATCTTGAAGCCAGGGTGGACCTACGAAACATAATATTAACATCATCCAAACTTAAGAAAACAAAATTCTTCGCAGCCTTGTTAACGCTCTATGACACATTAGAAATGAAAATATCCTCAAATATCTAAGGGTACCAACATACAGTGAAGAAATTAAATGGTTTGCGAACACTAAGCAAGATTGTGTGATCATAAAACGTCGAACTACGCAACTATTCGACAACACTGGCCTAACCCCGAAGTTTAAGAAACAAAACCTTTTCAGCTAATATAGTTATGAGCTATATAGTTATTATTATATAGTTATTATTTATATATTATATATAGTTATTATTTTATATATTTATATTATTTAGTATTATATAGTTATTATTATACTGTCTAGTTATATTAGTTATGCGGTGTTATACAACTGTCGAGTGTAGCAGTTGTTACATCCATCAAATGTTAATTGAATTTCAGGATATGATGATATGATTATTTCTTGCAGAGTTAACGTCAAATAGCTCGCGAGACCGTATGGTTTAAACCATTAGACTATTTTGTAGATTTTTCTGAAGCTACAGGTTTACGTCAATTGAGTTGTTGCAATTGAGCAATAAAAAGTCCTCTATCTATGCCAAAGAATGATTTAAAACTGAAGTGTATTGATCCGCGTTGCCTTGACATACCAAGTCATCATGCATATTTGAGCCTATCAAATAAAAAATATTTTCGTTAATTCCCTACATAGATTTTTTATTTTGTTTCAATACTAACCTTCACTTTCGGAAAAACTTTAAATATTTAATTTGAATCAAACATGTTTTGCCAGCTTGTGTTAATATTCTATGGATACAAGTGTCTTTTTTACTGATACTAGACTGATGCTGTATAAGTTTCTTTTATGTTTTAAGTTTTTCTATAATATATATTATTGCTATTCTTTTCAACATATTTTATCCTTACTTTCTAAATACTTTCTTGTAAATGATCAATTTTTCACTGTAAGTCTTTTGTGAAATCCTTATGAAAAAAGTTTTATTATTTAGAGGCTTTGAAATGTTGTTTCTAGATGCTAAAAGCCTGTGATTGAACATCTTCGTTTAAAAAACTTTAAACTCCTTCATTCATCTTGATTCATCAGCTATATATTAGTACGAAAAATTGTACCGTATTCATTTGGTTTCTCAGCCGAAGCCCAAATTAATAGTAGTAGGCGCATTTATGCGAAAAGTATTTAACTGCAAAAGTGACGTTCAGTAGTATCCTAACTAAATCTTTTGGACCTCCTATATAAAATTTCTTTTCTTGTTAATCTGATATTATCTGACATTAATCTGACTGACGTAGTTGCATCAAGAATACACTTTAAAAATAAGAATATTGTGTGTTTATGCACTTGATCAGGAGAACAAAGTGGCTAAAAATGCTTGTCTGAAATAATAATTCAAATTGGCCAAGCTGCAGAAGTATTACCTTCGCATAATGAGAGAAATAAACTATTAGAATTAAGTGTAAAATCAGGATGGTAAACCCTTTTTCTGTTTATTCTTTTGTATGTATTAATCACTTATGTATTTTGATGTCCCTTATCTATTGGTGAAAATGTAAAATATTAACGTAAACAATTATTAACCAAGCTAACCTAAATGTTGAATTCGGTTGTTTTGATATTTGTCTGCATAGAATAATATATTTTGTGTTATTTAGTTGTTCAGTGTGTACAGACATTCATCATGGAACACTTAAAAAAGCATTTTCAACATTCGTTGTTTTTATTGCTTGATTTGATGAAATCTTTGAATAATTTGAAGTTCCTTAAATACTATCAGAATCTTATCGTAATTTTGCTTGTCGGTTTTAATTTCAGTGATTTGTAAGTGGTGATTTTGATGTCGATGACAAAGAACGACCTGGATGATTCAAAATTTTGAAGGTAATAAATTAAAGTAAGTAAGGAAATTCGATAGGAAAATCCCAAAAAGAGGGAAATGGCTGCCATACGAAAAGACTACAAATGTAATTTCTGTTTCAAAATCATAGCTGTTTTGCTTGCCAGGCAAAAAGGATAGATTGCTGAGACGTCTAGCGACTAATGATGAAAAGTGTCATGGGTTAGCCAAGACGTAGTACATTTAGAGCTGCCAAAACCGAATAAAACGGTAAGTGCAAAGCATTCTCTTGTTTGACAACACTTGGCCACATGATTTGTTATTATTATATATTTTTTATAATTTCAACAATAGAACGCACAGTTAGTATACGATCATATTTGATTACATTACTCGCGTTTTTAATGTTCTTGTTCATTTTCTATATGAGAACGGCGTTCTTACAAATGAAATATTAGTGGATAACGTTGAAAGGTTTTGTCACACAATTATTTTAAGGATGTATTATTTCTTATAATGTTATTTTCATTATCTATTGTCTTTTTTATAGTAATTTTAATTATAACCAATTAACGCTTTAGATGTTCACTATTGTTTAAAATTAATTATCCTGCAACTAAATTAATGAACATCTTTTGTTTGTTCTTTTAATTTATGATATATGAGTATTATATTTGAGTCATTAAATTAGAAAGTAATTAATTATAATATAGCGAAGAGTAAATTATTTTTGACTTGGTGCAAATTTATGTCAAAATTTACTTCAGCAACTTTATTGTCAAGCTTGATTTTATTTTGATGTATTATTTTGCTGATATGTAAGCAGCACGATTGAACATCAGGAGAATCAAAGTCGATGAATTATAAGTCCTGCTTCGTTCATACAATTTGAATGATGAATGATATTTGCCTTGCTGGTCGAGAGTTTTTAGATCATATGCGTAAATCCATAGCTCATCTGCCGAAGTGATATACTTGATTACATTTTGATTACAAACGGTGAGGGATATCAGATAGGGTTGGTATATTACCATTTGTTGAGATTATTTTGATGTATATAAATCTCAAAATTCTCTCAATGTTTTCTCTCAAAATAGCTTCGTAGAGTTGGTAAAAGAATGTCGAGATTTATCTCTAGTAGTTTAATAAGAGAATGAGTCAATAGGTTATTCCAACGACCCACTTTATTGATTTGTTCGCATATTGCTTGCAGTTTTTTGAAATCATTATTGTAATTCCAATACTGAATGCGAATTATCAAATTTTGTGGTAATAGAAAATGATTTTGTTCACCGTTACTGGTATATCTACATATATACTTATGTAAATAAGTTATATGTATTCCAGTCTAATATAAACACACATTCTAGACTTTTGAATAATAAGAGCCGCATCAGTTGTATCCCATCTGGACTTACAGTTGTGCCAGTTTCCACAAGTACTATTTGAACCACTTCCGTCCACCAATTTTGCCTTTGATGAACACTATATTTAATTAAAATTCCATGATACCTATTTATGGAATGCCTGGCCATAATGTCCAATAATGCACGGCTAAGAAATTGAGCTACAACGATCCGCCATTGAACTGTAATCTTGTGTTTATGTTCAAGTAAACTATAAACTAAACTAACAGTTTACAGTAACTTAAGCCCACCTTTGTTGGTCTTATACCACGAACGGCAATGCTTGGGTCAGGAATACACGG
The DNA here is from genome assembly GCF_030347505.1 of Rhynchophorus ferrugineus. Taxonomy (NCBI): domain Eukaryota; kingdom Metazoa; phylum Arthropoda; class Insecta; order Coleoptera; family Curculionidae; genus Rhynchophorus; species Rhynchophorus ferrugineus. The sequence goes on from NW_027472580.1 coordinate 55,105,770, forward strand.
ACTGGGGTTGCTTTTTAAAGCATGGATGTTTATTAATTGGAATAGTTTATGCCTAGGTGTGTTTGGCAAACTTCAATCTACATTTTAAGACCATATAACTTCGAATGCGTTACCATTTCCTGAACTCCACCTAACTGTGTTAAGTAAATCGAGTAAGTGTGAAAATATTGGTCGATCAAACCTCTTTTCTTGATAAGTAAATTGATTCATGTTAGTTGAATTAAGTCAAAAGTGTCCTGCGGACTGCGCCAGTAATTTCATGTGTATGGAATAAAAACAAAAACTTTTATTAAACTTTACTTTAAAACTACTAAAACCATGTCATAAACACATTGTCTTGTTTTTTGAAGGACCAGATTGAAAGCAAAATTATGTGAAAATATCGTGTTGATAATACATTGGAACTATTTACATTTAGTATAGTGGTTATTTAATTTCTTTATTAAGCCGAACCTGGCGCAGATAATCTTGTTCGGTCTATGAGTGAATCTTATGAAGGCGATGTTGTCCCAGAGATAAGTTAATTACGAAGAATGACTAGTTGGATCCCTATATTCTAAAGTAAAAAGAGGAGAAGACGAAAAGACAACGGCCAGCTCCTACCGCTAATTACTGGGAATTTTCTCCAGAACCCACACACATATGCACGCGCACAGAAACCCAGATTATCGATAATGTTTCGCGATCGGGACCCGCCTCCGGGCTAACTAATTCGACGACGTACAATATAATCCGCTACGACCGACAAAAAAGCTCCACGCTCAGAAAGAGCCCGCTTAATACGTGTGAACGGTCTGTTTATACAAAGAAGACAATTTAGTGGTATATAATTGCGGAGCGGCCGGCTGCCGCCCCTTTTGTTGGGTTTTGGGTGGCCGCCACGGCACCACCGTTGCCTTTTCTTCGATCTTTTGAAGAGGTGGCCGCGTGAAATTGGGCATTAATTATACGTGAATTCGTTTCTTGCCTTGTTCCGCACGATGAAGTCCAAATACACCAGATGCCATTATTTGATGATTTTTAATTTCAGTCTAAATATACTTATATGTAATAGGCGGCTTCGGCGTTTCCGCCATCGGTCAAGAGGTTGTTACTATATTTTTCCGTCATTTAAATTAGTTTATTAAAACGTAAGTTTATAAATTTAATGAAATTTACAGGAATAACCAGGGTAGGTTACCGTGGATCTCATATTCAATTCTTGATATATTTTTAGTAGTTATTTGTGCCACTTTTATTACACTTTTACTTAAAAAAATCTGCAGATGGGACATACTGATAGTCTTTAACTAAATGGTAATACTGATTCAATTGGAACAAGTCGGGAGTGGTTTTAGAAAGTTTGACGGGCAATATGGTGCCTAAAGTAAAAAATTGGTAGTAGTAGCAGCGTTGGGAACTATCGACTGAAATCAGTCGAAACAGTCGATAGTCGCAAAACAGTCGATAGTCAAAAAACTAAATGCACGGTTCGACTGATTTTTTTCAATTCGTGATGTCAGACGAAGATGTACGCTTTCCTGTATAAATTGTGAGAGAGGAAAGGACGGAGATAATTGCTTGGAGCAGTTAATATTATATGTGTTTATATTTTCCAACGGTAGCATACACGAGACGGAGAGGTACATATTCCTTCACGCACTAACTTTAAAAATGAAAAGGAAAAAAGTAATTGTTGAATACTATTAACATGCAAGTAATAATTTCATTTTAAACGAAGTAGAATTACTTTTATATTTGAATGTTCTGTGGATCTGTAAAAGGAATGGAATTCTAAATGGAATAATACCCCACAAATATTTTATCGTATTTTAATATGCTTTAATTGCTATTTTGAAATAATATAATATAATAAATATAGACAATACAATAGAACTTTATTATTACCATAAAATCTATTATTGCCATAAAAACAGTCAAAAGTATTTTACTATTTATTATTCACAATTTTCATCTTTTTACCCTATACGTTAATAATTTTGAAAAATATCGTTCCAAAATGCTGCTATATTAATATATAATATATTGTTATTTGCAAGTAAACTACCAAAAAATTATAAAATTATATATATTACATATAAATCTATATAAGCCTAAGTTCGGCATATTTTTGTCAAGGTCGCAGCTAGGACGACAGAGCCACAACGTAAAAAATCAGTCGAATGAAACTAGTAAAGCTAAAAATAGGAACTAAAATTACACGACTGAAACAGTCGATAGTAAATAGTAACAAAATCAGTCGGACCGCAAGTAGCTATTGAAACAGTCGATAGTAAAAGGTAGTCAATTACTAAACAGTCGATAGTTCCTAACACTAGTTAGAAGTAAATTGAAAGATCAAACTCAACAAAACCATCATGGAAAACGTTATAAATTGAAATTGATTCGACTGCATCAAGCTTTGAATATACATTGTTGTTACAGAAATAAAATTGAAATTTTGAGGTTTTTTATTTTTAGAATTGACTTTGCGTTATTAAGAGATTTTCGTTTTCATCTTGTAACATTTGAAATCTCTTTTCCCTTTCCAGCCTCATGTAATCTGGATTTGGATCTGGATGGTGAAGCCGAATATTGGGTCGAATATTGGTTCAGAAAACGAGACTTTTTTTCTATGGGGAATATTTTGTAGATGGAGAAAAGTTGTCACTAATGATGAATAACACTTCAAAGCTATAAAAATATCTGAATGTATTATTAATGTATAATGTATAATAATTTGTCTTCCTTATATTATGAAAAAAAAATTCGTAAAAAAATGAGTTATATAATACGTTATTATTATTGTTAATGAATTTTTAAGAAATTTCATAATTTTTATTGCTAGAGATCTATTGGATAATATAAACTAAAAAAAATTGTTTAACTAGCTACTTCTGCTTTACTAAAATTTGGTACTGCGAATGCTGATTTCTTGGAAAATTATTTATTATTATGTTTTTAGTACAAAAGTACTTCTCTTGATAAAACTTCATTTCCCTTTGATGATTTCACAATGGATGAATTACGGATAGTAATAAAATTATTAAATTATGGTAAGGTAGAGTCGAGCAAATCTCGAGACCGTTGGAGAGATATTATTTAACAGCTTCGCATTAATTACTGTGCCAAATTAGACGATTGGAGAGAGTACAGTCACCATAGAAAACGGCAATAATTGTTCCAATATTGAATGAAAGGGAGTTATTAAAAACTACGAAAAAATAATTCTATATATTTCTGGAGAAGTATTTATAAAAAATATATAAACGAGAGAGTTTTGGAGGCCGAACAGGTTTGCTTAAAAATTAGTTGCGTGTGAGAGCAAACCGATTTGTAATATTCATTTGAGATCTAAGCCGGTATTCGTTAACAAGATGTCTTATCTCCATAGCTTTTCAGTATTGTAGCGAATGGAGCTATTATAAAAGTCTTTAAAAGGACTATATATAAAAGTATATATAAGCTAATAAATTGACCTGATATTTGCTGCTATTGTATATCCAGTGTAACGGGATCCAGTTAGAACAAGAACAGAATTATTAATATTTTTATTGTATTTTCTTGTATTTTCGATTAGTTTCGCTTCTCTAAAATGGCGTGTACCGAAAATTGTGGACCGATTTGCAAAATAATTATTTTATTGGAAAGAGTAACACTTCCAAACTGTTCCATTGGAATCAAGTTACGATCTGATGTGGGGAAGTAGGCAAAATCGAGGAAAAACCTCAAATTTCAAAGGCACGTACAATGTTTTTTAAGCACTCATATAAAAAATCGTTGAAAAATTATAGGCAACTGTTTTTATGGTGTAATGGTTATCCCAACAAGACAGCAAACTTTTTTGTTCCCGTTTGGTTGGAACATTTGCCAAATCACCTAGACAAGGTAGCGGACCCCAGGGCCTGAAACGTTCCCAAGTTTCAATCATTTTCAATCCAATTCCTATTTTTCCTCGTACGGGCTGTACTTTTACTTGGGCTATCCATTGTAATAATTCATAAAATAACTGCGTCATTTATTGAGAAAATATCTAACACTAAAAAGAGAAAATAAAATATTTTTAACAAAAAATTGAAACGACTTCAAAAAATAAATAAGGAACTAACTAAAAAGTAAAAAATAATCAAATTTAAATCTTGAACACAAAAAAAAGGTTTTAGAATAGAATATGGACATAATAATCGATGTAATAACTAAATAAAAATGAAGAAAAAAACTTATTTAACCTATCGACTACACGTATTTTATATTCTGCTATATACATACAATTTAGCTTAATACTTATTTAGACCCATTCAGATATTTACAATTTTATTTTAGTTAACTACTACCAACTGACCACTTTGAAGTCGGTGCCGAGCCTAAACAATACAAAAATAATAATATAATAATATAATAATAATTAATAACCAAATCTAATTTGTTGCTGGGCACCGACTTCAGACTGATCAGATGGTAGTAGTTAAAATAATATTGTAAATATATAGTTACGCTTAGGTAGGTATTAAGCTAAACTGTGTGTTTATAGCAGAATATAAAATATGTGTGATAGATAAGTTAGATAAGGTTTTTGTTTATTTTTATTTAGTTATTACAACGATTATTATGCACATATTTTATTTTATTTTATTTTTTGTTAAAAAGTTAAGTTTGATAATTTTTTTTACTTCTTAGTTACTTCCTTATTTATTTTTTGAAGCCGGTTCAATTTTTTGTTAAAAATATTTTTATAACACTGATTTTATAGAATGCTATGGAACAAAAGGTATATTTGTATGTTAAATAATATGGAGACAGAACTTATATGAAGATTATAGTAAAGATAAAAATTAAATATGGTCATGTGTATATATATTTTTTGTTTACTTTTTTATTATACTTGTTTCATGTTTCTGATTTTACAAAAGTTTAAAAGCTAAATGTTTAAATGAAGTGTCATTGATTTTCAGCATAGTGTAAATATAAAGTGTATTTAATAGAATGTGGTTGGAATAGATTGATAACATAGGGTTTGAAGCTTTGTGATTTATTATATCTTTCGGTTTATATAAATCTTTGGGGCAAATAAATAATGCAGATTTTTTTTTATTATTCAATTAATATATTGTTACTAGTCGTTTCCGTCTAACCTACAATTTGTCTTTATAATAACTTAAATCTAGGTATATAACTAGGAGGACCCATCGGCCCTATCTCTGTCTCTGGTGAAATAACGTTTATACATGTCACTGCTGGATTTTTTAATATATGCACCTCGCTACACAAGACTACACAAGATCAGATGGTTTGATTCTTTTGAGTCTGTGTCCTGTTCGGGTGGTATCCAATAGTTGCAATATTTCTATATTCGTATGAGAATGGAGTCTTTCCTCATGCCCCTTGCAATTCTTTTGATTTTTTGACTGACTGTGGGTATCTGAAGGTCTCGATGTAGGTAATCAGTCCTATAGTATTTGGGTGCACCCACAATACTTCTCAGGACCTTGTTCTGAAAAATTTGTAAGCTTATTCTTGTTTGACTCTAAAGATTCTGGTTGTAATGTATGATTTTAATAGTTCGGTGTGTTGTTTTGGTAGCATTTTCTGTAGCTTATGAACAAGGCCTTCATTCCAAACCTTATCGAAGGCTTGTGCTACATCTAAAAATATAGCTGTGCATACTTTTATACTTTAGAAGGTTTTTTCTTTAACATATGTTATTCTGCGGGCCTGGTCTATTGTTGAGTGCTTGTTAATAAACCCAAACTGGTGTGTTGGTATTAGGTTTTTTCTCTCTATGATATAATGAAGAAATGTTATATTATTTAATACATTTTATTGCAATAAATGGAATAAACTAAATAAGGAAAATGTAATCTGAGCAATACACATTTAGAGACATACAAACAAACCATATAAATAAAATATTAAAACAAAGATTTGGATCAAAATAACTAATCTAACGTTTTCCTTTTGAATTAATTTTTCTATATTGTCTATTCTGGTTTTGATGCAATTTTCCTTATTTGTTTCTTCTGCTACTCACTGTGTGTTTTTCTGGAATAATTTTTCTAATTTCTTGTCTTGCGATTTAATCAGTGCCTTCTCTCCTCGTGTACTTGCTACATTATCTGTAAAATAATTAATGCTCATTATCTTCTCGTGTGGAAGTCGTCTCTTGTAGAAATGTACGTATTTTATACTTATCTTTATTAAGTTTTGCTCTCTTATGGGCAATAATAATTATTCTACCCTGATAGTTACTGGCATTTGGTCTTTCAATATTCAGAATCCTTAGATCCAATCCTAGGATTTTTAGATCTAGTCAGATTCACAGAAAAAGATGATTTCACAGATGTTTGCCAGATGTGGCAGTCAGGTCAAGTCTTCGAGGATGGTTGTTAGAAGAAAAAGGTTCATTTTCTTATTGCTGTTGGTAAGAATTAATCGTCGCAGAAGAGAAATTTTACAAACATATATACAAACATTAAATATTCATATTGTTATTAATATTTGTTGAACTTTAATATTATAGTATTTGGCGCTGTAGTGGTAGTTTTATTTTTTAAAGTAATTTTTAGTTTACACACTTTGTAATATTCATATTGTTATTAATATTTGTGGATTATTTATTATATCGTGTTTGGTTATGGCGGATAATTCAACTTCAACGTTCTTAAAAGACGAACATATGTACCTTGATTCAACTTCTCAAAGAAATTTCAGTGCACTAAGGCCCTAAAAGCTCAAATACAACATATACATAATGTAACTACTGCGAAGAGAATAAATGGAATAATTTGTTCATCATGTGAAGAATAACATAGGTTCCACCACACACGACAAACTCACCTTAAAAATAAACACGGAATACATGTTGAATTAATATTGTTAACGTTTTCCACCATCGAAGAGTATGAGAGCTGGAAACAGAAACAAATAATAGAATATAACTACGCTCTCAGGGTTTTAAAGAAAAAAACTGATCGCAAAGAGATCTATTATCATTGCAATCGGAGTGACACTATTAATTATTAATTATTTATTAAATTTGAAGTATTACTATTATAGGATACAAACCAAATTATAAAATTAGGATCGAAAAATTTGGTGGATCAATCAAGATTAAAGCAAGGTGTCCTTCAAGTTTAAGTTGTAATTTATATAAAAATGGAAGTGTATCTGTACACTTTAGGAAAACACATGTTGGATATGGACATGGTTGGACATTAAGATGTTAACATTTTCTCAAATCTGAGAAAGATATTATTATTCGAAATCTTGTGTAACAATAGAGATAAGTTTATCAGAGGCAAGATGCAGAGGATAAATATCATTAATAAAGATAATATATCCTATTTAATAAAAAACACATCAATTCGGTTAGAAGCATCAATGAAATGATTGCTGTTGGTTTAAAAATATAAGAAAAAGAGAAATACAAGCAAGAACAGGGAGAAGCGGAAGAACCAAATATGGAAAATGACTTGAACAACATAATAGTCAGTACATTTAACTCTTTGATATCAATAGATCAACAATTAAAAATCGAAATAGTTTCAAGAGGTTTGTAGAGATTTTAACAAAAAAGCAATTCAAAAGGAAAGCGAAAGATGGAAGCACAGCAATACTTTCCAGTACTCAAACGTAAAAAAGTAAATATGTTTTACCAAAAGTGCAAGTATTACTTCATTGTTTTTTTTACTTTTAGGAGTGAATATCAGTTAAGAATATTAATGTATATTTAGAAAAGGTGGATTAGGCATACACCACCACAAAATAAAAAAAAAACGCGCTTATAACTCTACCTCATAGGTGGAGAAGACATTGTATCATCTAAATATAACAAGGAAGTATACAACGAATATATAGCGAATAGCCTGCGGTCTTTTTTGGTGTGGCTCTTTTTTTTATAACAAATGTATTCTATTCTATCTATTCTTTGTTTTAATATTATATTTATATGGTTTGTGTGTATGTCTCTAAATGTGTATTGCGATTACATTTTCTTTATTTATTTTATTACATTTATTGCATTACAATTTGTTAAATTGTATAATATTTAGGCATTATTTATCTGTTCGGAAGAGTTATATAAACCGAAAGAAATAATAAATCACAAAGCTTCATATCCTTTGTTATCAATTTATTCCAACCACTTTCTATTAGGTACACCTTATATTTACACTGTTCTGAAAATTCATGGCATTTCATTTAAAAATATAGCTTTTTTATCTGTTTAAATATCTGTAAAATCGGAAAGATGGAAATATAATAATAAATAAACAAAAAACGTATACAAATATGACCATAGTTCATTCTTATATTTATTATAATCTTCAAATATGTTCTGTTTCTAATATTTCATATAATATTTCTACTAATATTTCATAGCTTATGCATTTGTTTTCAGATAATCTGCCGCTAATTTTCCCTATGAAGTCATTATAATTACATAAAAAAATGTAAATATAAAATTAACCTATATTTGAATAACCACAACTCTCGTAAACAACAAGGCGTATAGAGAAAAGGATGCATAGCTGTGAAATCTGTCAGGCTAGATTAGAACAAAGGAGCATGTGCAGTTCTAGCCAACCAACACCTTCTGTGGAGTCCTTTTACTGTCGTCTGATAGCAAAGGTTAACAATAGCGAGATGTAGTAGAAAATATTTATACTCCTGCGGTACCACCAGTAGTGTAATGGTTGCAAATTATCACTGACCCCGAGAGCCAGTTATGGAACACAGTTATGATAATGATGATCACTGCAGACAATAATAAGATAAGATGTAGAATCTATTTATTAAAGGAGAAAAGTCTGACTAGGTAATACCCGCCCTTGATATATCCTTACTCTCACCAATCCAAGCCTGCATTTTAACACAAATAACTTTTCTTTTTCATATATATGGAGGAACTCAAATGCTAACAAAATTGATCTACTACATTTAGGATTGATTTCTAATAAATGAACAAAAATATACAGTGATAAAATATTTTTAACAGAAAACTTGAACCGATTTGAAAAAATATATAAGAAACTCATTAAAAATTGAAAAATAATCAAACTTAGATTTCTAACACAAAAAAAAACATTTTAATACAAAATATATACATAATAACCTTTGTATTTACTATATAAAATAAACAAAAATCTTAATTAATCTCTCTATAATACGTATCTTATATTCTACTATTTACACACAATTTAGCTTAATACCTACCTACACCTAATCATCTATTTATTTTATTTTAACTACTACACTGATCACTTTGAAGTCAATGCTGAGCAACAAATTAGATTTGTTTTGTTTGTAATTTAATTATGTATATGTCACAAAATTATATTATTATTTTTTTATTGTTTGAGCTCGGCACCGACTTCAAAGAAATCAGCTGGTAGTAGTTGAAATAATATTATAAATAAATGAATAGGTTTAGGTAGGTATTAAGCTAAATTGTGTGTATATAGTAGAATCTAAGATACGTGTAGTTTATTTTTATATAGTTATTACAACGATTATTATGTACATATTTTGTATTAATTTTTTTTTTAAATCTGAGTTTGATTATTTTATAATTTTTAGGTCCTTATTTATTTTTTGAAGTCGGTTAAATTTTTTTGTTAAAAATACTTTATTTTTCTCTTTTTAGTCTTAGATATTTATTCAAGAAATTACGCAGTTAGTTTATTTAATATTACAATGGGTAGGCCAAGTAAAGGTGCAGCTCGTATGAGGAAAAATAGAAATAAAGAAACAATGATTGAAAATAAGTAAAGTAAATAAATAAGTAACGCTGGCGTCCGCTACCTAACCTAGGTGATATGACAAATATTCTGACTAAACTAGAACAACAAAAAGTTATTGTCCCTCCGGGAATCGAACCCGGAACCCCCGTTTGGGATCTAAACGCTTTAACCATTACACCATAGAAGCAGTTGCCTACAATATTTCTGACGAGGTTATATATGCCATAGTTAGTGCTTAAAATACAAGTTGAATGGCTTTTGCGATGTCAGATTTTCCGTCACATCAGCTCAGCAATAACATTATACACAAATATCTGATTATTTCAGATAAAAAATATGTGAAAACTTTGTATGTGCTTTTGAAATTTTCAATTATTATATTTAGATTAGAATTTTGTTGCATGTTAAAGCCAAAACTGAGCTAAAACTCATAGTTGATGCGGTAACATTGCAACGTTTTGATGTCACAACTTTAAATGACGTATGTACAAAGTAACTTTGAACAGACTATATGTTATATAGTAGGACTCTTACGGTCCTAGTTGCGAACTGCACTATACTCAAGGAAACGGCATTCTAGCAAATAGACGCTTGCTTTGTTTTGTAATAGATTAAAAACTCCCAGTATGGTTTTGTATCGCCGTTCAACAAGTCGCATCTTCTTTCCTTAAAATAAAACAGTGTTTTGAAATTAATAAGTAATTAATAGTTTTTGTGTTTCAACCAGCTTTCACAATTCATAAGTGGGCAGTCATTAGGATTCCGGTGAGATCATAAGGCTGTTTTGAATTAATTCAATTAACCAAATTATCAAGGAGGCCGTCTGACGTCGGACTGGCATTCGTTCCACAGTTACTCGAAGCATTTCTTCGTGTAGTTAAACGGAGTTTGGGTAAAACTATCGCAGCTGAAGATGAAGACGACTAGCTCTCAGTCTAAAAGGGTTTAGTTCCTTTTTGGTAATACATAAAAATCCTAAGTATCACCTTGTGTCGTTGTTCAACAAGTCACCTCTTTCTATAAAATAACCCAAGTTAATAATTTTTTTTAAACCCTTTTACATTTCATAACTTATATGGGTAACTCTACATGAATACGATATAAATTATATAGATCTCATTAAAATTGTTAAATAGTAATGATAAATATTAATAACATTTCAAATATATTTTGAAAAATAAATATTTAAAATATGCGTATTAACACCGTTGGTGGAAATTCGGCCTGTCCTGTTTCTTTCAAACGCACCTTACGAAGTAGCTTACTAAGTGATTAGGGCAGAATAGAAACGGAATGATTCTGAAATTTGTACAGACGGTTTCGGCCCGGTGGCTTCCAATTAAATCCTCATAACTCGGACGCTTTATAATTTAGACCAACTATTGTGCCGAAGTAAATAAGCTATGAAAAGATTAAGGTCGGATATAGGGTCCCATAAAGTCGGGTGAATTTTTTTATTCTCAAGAAAATACGATATTTTTTTTGTACATATAATGTAATTTGTCATATAATGATCAATCTCTAACATTAATTCCTCGATTATAATTAGGTCGTTTCGAATATACTTTTTTGGTTTCTTTCTGTATAAATATAATCTGTGTTAATAAAATTAGAAATTATTTTAAGTTAATGTTTCTATAGATTTAATGTTGCATTAGAATACCTGCAGGTTGCCGTTAAAAATTGCAGTTTGCTAAATATAGGTCTTCCAATACTTATTAAGTAGATATTATAAGTATACTTATTAGTAATACCTATAACAAGTAAAAGTCAGGAAAGTATGATCACTGTATTAAGAAGGAAGGAACCTTCTGTAGAAGAGAGGAAAAATCCTGACCAAAGCAAGAAAACTGAGTAGAGACAAATAAATAGAGGAAATGTATATAGTCTATTGGAATTTTATTTGTACATACGTCATCAAGATGTTTTATGCATTGCCTGCCGCAATTTGTATATTCGTTTCATAATCAGACAATATTTTCCTACTCATTTTATTCTAGTTAAAAAGAGACAAAATGCTCTCTGACAAGTTCTAACGTTAAACCGAACTAGCCTGTCAAACGTACGGTTGTCAAACGTACGCAAAATTATTATCAGTTATAATTAACTACAGGTTATAAACCGGCAAACGTTATTTTAGCGCATTAATAAGTTATTTCCAAAAGGAACCAGATAATGGAGGCCCCCTTTCGACCGTAAATTCTATTAGAGAGGTAAATATTCATGATATTAAATAAGTTGCTGCAATCTTATTATAATAGTGTGGGTAGTGTGACTAAAATCGCTTACAAAATGAACAACAATATGTTAGATTCAACCAAGAAAACCCCTCTACATACAAAGTGGCTGACGAATCTTGACCATCTTGATATTGGCTCTATTCGAGATCAAATATACGAAATGTATGAGAACAGTGAGTACACAAACTATTTTATCGATATAAACATAATTTAATAAAATTATTTCAGAGAAAATTGTTAGTCTGGCAAGTATACATAAAATAGTTAGGGACATGCAGCTTTTTGAGGGATGTAAGATTTTCTTGCATACACTCTTACAGGACTTAAATGGTGTAAAGATAACCCTTAAAGAGGTCTAATGGAACTTGCAGACATTGCAAAAATAATTGAATTTTTAAAGGCGTACAATAAAATCAAGGAAGATAAATTATTTGTCTTTGTGTATCTTGAAGAAACTAATAAATATATTCAAAATGGTTCATTCACTCTTGGCAAGACTGTAACAAAAAAAGTGCAAAGACAACAAAAATTAATGGAAAAAGATAAAAGTTACAATAGCATTTCATTAGGTTTTGTTGGTCATAGTATTTATTAATAATTAATTGTAGATATATTGTTATTTATGCAGGGATTAAGAATAGTTTTATTCCTGGTGCAGAATTAGTATTTTCCTTCAAGTCCAAGGGCGACTACCATGGGGATTTTTTTTATAACATCTTTATTAGATACGCTTAGTACAATCTTAATTTACAATTAATCTATTACTACTTTTCCTATGTACTTGGATTAATTAACAAGCAAGACGAGTGTGATAAAATACATCAGTATGTATTCCTCAATTATAAAATTATAATTATTTATTAATTATTAACTTATAGCTACAGTTTACACTAAATGTATACACTTTATATAGGTTCGTATGGTTTTGTTCGTTTCAATCTCCTGACATCCTGCGCGCTGTCCAGCAGTTGTATTGCTTCCACGTTAGTATGATTTAGTAATCTTCTTTCGTGTTTCAAGGCGAAATCTTGGATAACTTCGCAAATCCATTTGATTTCCAGGTCATCGTGCAGTTCTTCATTCGTTGTTGAATGAAGTTGAATTTTCCAATCTTTCGTCCATTTGTAGATTTTGTTGACTGTCACTTGCACTTTTTCTATTGCTCTAGGCAGAGATATATATTTTGCCATAATAATTGTGTTATCAGCAAAGGTTCCAAGAAGTGTTTCTTTTATTGTTTGAGCAGATACAGGAGAGGTCCTAAGACGCTACCTTGTGGAACTCCAGCCGAGGTATTTTTAAATGTCGAGAACGCCATTTCGTGCGATACTCTAAATTTTCTTCCGAATAAATATGACTCCACCAATTGACAATAGTTACACGGTAACAATTTGCTCATCTTACAGATTAATCCCAAATGCCAAACCCGATCAAAAGCTTGTGAGACATCCAGGAATATTGCAGGGCAGTTTTTTCCTCAAACGCACAATAGCCGCAGTTACTCTGTGCACTTGATCGATTGTTGAATGGTGATTTCGAAAACCAAACTGGAAATCTGGTATTGTTACCAAATGTTTAACACGTTTAAATATCAGTTTCTCAAATAGCTTTGATATTGCAGGTAGTAGCGAAATAGGTCTGTAAGATTCGACTTGTTCTGCAGGTTTGTCAGGTTTTTTGAGCATAATTATTTATGCCTCTTTAAAGAATTCCGGGACATGCACCATAACATGTTTTTGTTTTGGTTTGAAAATGAATTGTTAATGAACCTGGGGAGGAACCATCAGTAATTATTATGAGCAATGCACCGTATCAGAGCTCACTGATGGAAAAAATGCTAACAATACCATCAACTATAATGAAGCAGTGGCTTTCAAAACATTAATTAAGTTTTGAAGAGACGACTTCCTCCCTATCACTGTATATTCAATCCATTCTAGTTGATATAGGGGGTAGCAAATGATTATTATAATAGATGCGCTAGTCGAGAAGGATATTCCAACAAGAACTATTTGGATATGTGGAAGGAAGCATTGTGGACCATAACACCTTCGGTTTGGATGAAATCGATGAGACATACAGAGGACGAAAGACGACGATAAATGGTTGAATCGTGAAGATGTTTAGACATATTGGAAATTAACAGTTTAGTGATTGATTTGGAAAGTGGTAGTGGCTAAAGGAAACTTTCAGGATATGTGAAAAAGCTGTACAATGCTGGAAATTCCTAAGACAGAGTGATGAAGGTGAGTGACAGAGTGGAAACAAGGTATGCACATAATTAATAGAGTATAACTGTAGAAAACGGTATTGTAGGGTGTGAAAGATTTGTGTGCATAGTTATGATTCTAATTGTTAAGAATTAAATATGAGCATTTGGTTAGAATATATGAGGGGAGAATGAATACTAACTGTTTTGGTAAATGCATTAGGCAGAATTCAGTGATTAATTTTATCAAGAATTGTGCACACAGATAGTAGCAAAAGAAATAAAAAATACAGCGATATCAAGATGACTTGATAAGCAAACACACCATCGAAGGAAACAAGAACCAAATATATTCTCTAAAGGAAGTAAAATACATTGCTTTGATATATAATTGTTAATTAGATGGATTAGGCCTTCAGGCGGATACCACTACATAAAAAAACCGCGCCTAGAACTCCACCTCATGGGTGGTGTGGAAAAGAGTTCAATGTATATATAATAAGACTACTCTAACCTACAAACTATTATACCTGTATTCTTAATTGTAGCTTTAAGTCCTTTGATAATATATGTATTAGATGTACTATAATGTTAAAATATATATGTTTAATAACATTATAATAACATTATACTATATAACATTTTTGTTTTATTATTTTATTTTATTTAATTTTTGTTTTGAATCTAATATATCAAAAAAAAAACAGCCCTTCAGTCTGCTTTAAGTTTTCGTGGAAGTAATGCTTTGGATAATTAGAAATCGAATTGGAGAAAAATGGACATCAACTAATGAGTAAAACAAATAGGAGAAAAAGTTCGTACAATAAAAAAACAAATATAAATTGCGTAATTCTGCTCTTGGAAACCGCTAGAGGTAATAAAAACATTTAATGTAGTCAAATCATTTTTCGGAATTTTAGTTAATTATCAGTTATATTATATAAATAATAAATATATATAAAAAAATAAATATTTAAAGAACTATTTAAGTAAAAGACAAAATAATAAAATTACAAAAACGTCATTAATAAACGGAAGAATTAACAGGCAATTTGGAAGTGCAAAATCGTCAATATAATAGATTGGACAACAGCTTCATTCCCCACTGACCACCAGTGGGCCTGCCGCTCTCACCCCGCCCCACACCGCTGCAATCATGTCGTTCGAAAACCGCGTCGCCGGCTTAATGGTTTTATTTATCCCAATAAAACTGTCCCACTGATCTCAGGTATTTGTTTGATCAGCACAAAATATCACTGTAGGGCCCCCGCGGCAGCGGCCCCTCTCATGGCGCTGCGCGGTGTCGCCTTTCTCACGGCGCACTCTACGTGAGTCAGACTGGCGCAAAGTGGAGAGAGTTTTAGCGCTGATATCGATGCCTATCAGTTCGGCCGGTGATAAAACTGTTCGTCACTGCAATTTATTCTGAAGATTCCAACATTCCAAAGTATGATTCTACAAATGTTCTAATATTTCATAAGCTTTTTATAATGTTTAAATTAAAATATTGAGATTGAATTAAATCTATTTACAATCTGTTTTAAAATATTTATAAGTTTATAATATATAATTTTTATGGATTTGAATGGATTAAAAATCTTCGATTCACAATATTTTCTTGGAGTGGAACAATTTCAAGTATTTATGTTTAATATACATCTAGAATCCGGAATGCAATAATTAATACTGAAATTTAAATTCCTTACACCAGGCGAGTTAATCCTCGTATTAAGCTATTCATTTCAAAAGACCGGAATTATGGGTTGATAACTCTAGGTTTTTTTATAATCTTAATAACTCGTACCATTGTGGAATCATCCTATTCGATCAATATCATTAATTGAATATGGTTTTAAAAGTTACTCCAGAATTGAAACAACAATTGTTAAAGAGACCAATAAAACAAGGTCTATTATATATCGGTTCCTTCTGTGCATATGCACTAGGATAACATAGATTTAGTTATTATTTAGTTATTTGTAATGGTGTAAATCTGGTAAAATTCTGAAAAAATAACGAAGCATTAGTTTCTTATCGATAATTAAAGAGGTAATAAAGAAATATCAAGACTGAAAAAGATTTAAGTAGTTTATGAACATCACTTAAACATCAAGAAGTCAATGATTATCTTAAGTCCATAATATTGGAAATTATATAGTGTTATTATTGTACAAAATATCATTCACAGGATGAATTAATGGTGGAATCGTGAACATATTTTAGACAGATTAGAAATTAACAGTTTAGTAATTAAATTGGACAGTGAGTCGTAAAGTTAAAGTGACTGAAGGAAACTTTCAAGATATGTGTTAATGCTGGAAATTCCTGACACAGAGTGGCGAGAGTGGAAATAGCTGAAGGTATGAAAATAGTTAATTGAATACAACTATAGAAAATGGTATTGTAGGGCGTGAAAGATTTGTGTGCACAGATATATTGTAATATATATATATATATATATATATATATATATATATATATATATATATATATATATATATATATATACATATATATATATATATATATATATATATATATATATATATATATATATATATATTAATATATAAGATTTGTTATAAGATAATATATCATCTAATAACAAACTGTTATACCTGTGTTCTTAATTGTGCTTTTAAGTCCTTAATATATATATATATATATATATATATATATATATATATATATATATATTAATATATAAGATTTGTTATAAGATAATATATCATCTAATAACAAACTGTTATACCTGTGTTCTTAATTGTGCTTTTAAGTCCTTAATATATATAGAGTGGCGAGAGTGGAAATAGCTGAAGGTATGAAAATAGTTAATTGAATACAACTATAGAAAATGGTATTGTAGGGCGTGAAAGATTTGTGTGCACAGATATATTGTAATATATATATATATATATATATATATATATATATATATATATATATATATATATATATATATATATATATATATATATATATATATATATATTAAGGACTTAAAAGCACAATTAAGAACACAGGTATAACAGTTTGTTATTAGATGATATATTAGATGTACTATTGTTGCATGTTAAAGCCAAACACAAATATCCACAACGCATTACTAAAAAAACTTTGAATAGACTATGTATGAATGATCTTATATAAAGTGAATGACATACATACTGATGAATTTATCACACACTTGTTTCTGAATTAATTGAACTATAACAGAACAGTAGTAATATATTAATTGCTAAATTAAGATTGTACCAAATTTAATATTTTTATTTTATTTTAGATAAAAATATGATGTGGGCCTACAAATATGATGTGTAATCATGTACTTTTAATAAGAATATATAACGAATACGTTGAGAGTGACACTGTTGCTGAAATATTTTGTAAGTAATCGGAGTTCGCAAACAATATGGTAGCTACTAAATCAAAAATATTAAGTAGCAAGAAAATAATTCAGACATACAATTATTGGGATACCTCCACTTAATCGATAGGGTTTGTCAGATATAGTAAAGACAAAATAATTTTTTAAAAAATATGAAGGTGAAATTTCAATTACGCGATTATTGACTGAGATTTTTATTTCATATTTTTTGAGACTATTCAAGTTAATAAGTGATTAAAATTAATAATTTTTTTTTAATTTTAAATTTAAATTAATAAGTATTATGGTATCTGGCGAAGCATATAAACAACTTGATTTCTGTTATTGTAGCTATTCATATTATCAGCAACTGATAAACGATGGAATTCAATCGATTATTCACCACCTAAAATTAATTTGTTTGAATATTCTTGTTTTATATGTAAAATGAATAAATAATCAGGCCTATAAATTAATTTTAAATGCCTTATAAAAGATAGTGCTGTTGTAAAAATATTTTTATTCTTAAAGTGAATTTTCAGTATGTGTCATTTCGTCGAAGTGTGAACATTTTTTTCAGTGCGTTGACAATTACTAAATTTATACCGAGCAAATCGTTTTTTGGAGAAGTTTTATTTTTTACTTCAATTTGAAGAAAAAGGCAACTGAAGGTCATTGGATGCTGTATGAGGCTTTTGGCAACCATGCTTCGTCGACTTCAACATGCGATTACAACAGTGAAAAAAAATGTAAGCTGTTACTCGATGAAACCATCAATGAGGAAAATGACAACGCTCTACCACATGTTGCAAAACCGGTGAAAACATACTTAGAAACATTAAAATGGGAAATGGTACTCCACCCGGTGTATTCTCTAAACCTAGCTCCTTCTGATTACAACTTATTTGAAAAATACCAAAAATGGGTAGCTTGCTATTCGTGTATAGCCTCAATAGATACATCGTTCTTTCGAAATTGAAGATAGTAAAAAGTAGTAGCCATCGGTTGACAATATTTTGAATACAGATTTTTCACAATAAAGTTTAAAATTTAAAAAAATCATTTAAAATTAATTTATAGGTCTATTATTTAGTGTAGAATATATATCAAAATATGTCAACCTATTATTTAAAAAACCCAAAACACTTGATATTTTATTTCTTGTTATTTTATTAATTATACATGTTTTAATAATCACTAATACATCAGGTTAGAAAATTATTTGTAACATATTTGTAGTTAGTAAATTGTTATACATTTCAACAATAACAAATTAACTGAAATAGGTTAATTAAAATAGGAAAAATTAACTTTATAATCGATTGAGAACTATGGAGAAGTTAGTAAGTTCTGCTAAAACTGCTTATACCAAAATGACGACTGGATGTCGTGGGCGGCTCATGTGTGTATACGAGTGTGTGTGTGTTCTTGAAGTCGGGGGACCAAGCCCAAAAGCAAAAAACCATAACGACAAGCCGGCGAAGACAACCACGACGACAACAGCTTTGTGTTGAGGATGCATTCCTTAAAACTTTATTATAATATAGTCGGCCTTTGGTGTAGTTCGATTTTGTATCTGTGTTTTGTATAACTGTGTCGTCAACCTTTTGGGTGGTTTAAGGACCCTCCCAGAATCAGCTTGAGTCGAAACGAAAACGATATTTAATTTAATGTAATTCACAACATTCCGAACCATGTTTTAAATAGCTCATATTGTGTGTTCTTTTAGTGTTCTATGAGCATGTCTCATATAATAATTTTTTTTATTGAGATTAAACAAAAATAAAATGTGTTTCTTATACTTGTTTATTGTATGTTTGATATAAGCGTTAATTTTAAATTCCAGGTTTATAGCTTTCCAAACAATATTATTGTTACAGTATAATATAGTTCAAAGATTACAATTACTACAAAAGATCGATGTCGATAAAGTGTTTTTCTATATGCCACAGTGACTTATTATATAATAAAATACACCACAGCAAGTTAACAAGTAACAGGTCAATTGAAAAGTCCCCGGCCTACCATAGTAAAACATATATTTTTGGCAAAATTAGTTTTTTATTATTCAACACAACTGCTTTCAATGGTGATACACTGATTATAGCGACCCTCCAACTTTTGGACAGCATTTTTGTACTACAATTTGTCCTTTGCTTTAAAATAGACCTTAGTTTCGGCGCTTCATTCGACGAAAATTTCTTCCCAGTGAGCATTCATTTGAGATTGAGAACAGGAAATAGTCGCTGGGGGCCAGATCTGGAGAATACGGTTGATGTGGAAGCAATTCGAATTTCTTATTCATCGATTTTTGCCATCCTTTTCATTGACTTGTGAAACGTTTTTCGGTGATTGACTGTCGATTAGACTTCGGAGTAAAATGATGGAGACATGTTTCATCCATTGTCACATATCGACGCAAAAACTCGGGTTTATTACGCTTGATCATCTTCAAACACTGCTCCGAATAATGAACTCGTCGTTGTTTTTGGTCAAAAGTGAGCTCGCGCGGCACCCACTTTGCACAGAGCTTTCTCATATCCAAATATTCGTGAATGATATGATGTACACGTTCGATGATATGATGTACATCTTTAGAGTGTCTGCTATTTCATTCAATTTCAATTTATGGTCATTTAAAAGCATTTTGTGGATTTTTTAAATGTTTTCGTCGGTAACAACCTATTTTGGGCGTCCACTGCGTTCACCGTTTTCGACCGTTCACCGTGCTCATTTCACTACGTCTAAACTTAACATACCAATCCTTGATGGTTGACTTTCCTGGGGTAGTGTCCGGAAACTCGGCATCAAGCCAAGTTTTTGATTCAACTGTATTTTTTCCCTTCAAAAGGTAATATTTTATCAACACGCGAAATTCCTCTTTATGCATTTTCTTCACAATAACAAAAAGTTGCTTCACTCAAATTACTATAATTCACAAACATATGATGTGACAGCTGTAAAATTTATACGCGCGTCTTTTGGGGGTATGGACTTTTCAATTGAACTGTTAATACCACAGTTGTAAGTATTGTATTGGTTAATAATAAAACAAAAACACATTCGAATACTATTTCTATGACTAGAAAAAGTGTTAAAAGGGTTTTTTTATTACCATATCAATATATTAATGTTATTAAATATGCCTTTATTTATCCTATGGTCAGTATGAAACTGAATTAAAACAAGAGGCTATTCAGAATACAGAAATAGGCCAAGAAGGCGCTGAGAATAGTAAATAAATACACTAACATTAATATTAATGTCACATTATTGAAAAGACCTTGTTCACATATATTTTTTCATCAAACTACGATATTTAAACCCAATGAAAATGATTTAATGAAATGGAATCAATGATATTGAAAATGGCCAGTGCCTTAAATCTTTTGGAGGATTTATTAATATAAATAACGCGCTTCCATTTATACTAATAATGAAATGTGTAGGACTTGAAACAAAAAATATATTTTACTTGAAAGTTATTTTAACGAAAAGGAGTAGCGATTTTAGTAACTACTGTACAAACAATACAGCCGACACTTCTATTTTAATATAAAGAAAACCCTTAGTTCTAAACAATTCACTAATCACATCTGATAGACAAACACACCATATTTTTCGAACAACTAAGGTCGTATTAGTCGGGCCCTATATAACACATCCCATCTGAGGAAACGACCAAAGAGCTATATGCGGTGTTTTTTGAATACTTTCTTAATTGCACTGCTTTCTCTGAAATTTAGATGGTATATCCTACATGGAACAGTTTTCCATATTGAAATGGAACTTTGAAGTGCAAGCTTCGCATATATTCCATATTCCCTATATTACAAATTTTCTGTCCATATTTCAGTAAACTAAGTTAGTTCACAGCAACTTCAGTTCGTCTTTAGTGACCTTATACTTTGAACTGCAACACTTTAATCAAGAGTTAAGAATATGTGGACTAGGGAAGTTTTCAAGGCATGTATTATTCTAATTTTAATAGTTTAATGGACCTTGAGCACCTTCATTTAAGTTAATTTTGATTTTGATGATTTGATTGAATGAATGCAAAAACTTCATGATTTCCTCGAAATCCTGGTGACTGTGCCATTTATGAAACGTGTATAGTTTGAACCAAAAACTTTTATCTTACTTGAAATCTATTTAATTTTAACGGAAAGAAGTGGCGGTTTGCTGATGTTGAAACGGCTGTACAGATAATACTGCAGAATCAATCATAAACGTAACCCTTCTAAATACTTAAATCAGATATAAACACACATTTTTTTCGAGCAACTAGCATAGTATCAGTCGCGCTGTAGAACCTATTTTGTAGATATGTTATTTCAGCTTATCACACTCATTTTAGTCATTTCAAAAGCACCGGTTTACTGAGACTCTTTGCATAGATATGCGACTTCAGAAAAGCCTAGTCGAGTCAAATAGCATAATTTTAATGATGAATTAATGTTAGCTCTGGGAGAGGGTAAACATTCCTCGTCGTTTTCACAGTGTGACTACTTAGTTTAGTGAACTACTTCACTAAAACTCGTCTTCTTGAAATCACGTATGCTTTCTGAATGAAATGAAAAATGTAATTTAGATCGTATTTAGTAATCGCTATTTATGATTCCAATCTGCCTTTTTTTGTTTTTTATGAGATATAAAGGTCAAATAACATGAGGAAAGTCTTGAATGCATTATTACTCATCTTTCCAATGCACTATCTGAAGAAAACAAGATACACTGGCTCTCGTTAGTTGACATGATAATGACTTGAATCCGTTGGGATTATTAGTTCCAGGTGATTCATCAATACTACGATTGTTTCTTCATATATTGTTAAGAGATATTTGTAAGCGATGTACATTATATCGCACAGAATTCTTAAAACTTCAATATTTTGATATAAACATTAATTTACATATATTGGTAACACATAACCTTCCGAACATTTACACATCATTTATATAATTATTGCATCAGTTCACTAAATTTAGTGTAAATAATAGTCGACAATGTGTGAGATGGAATCCAAATCTAGGCATTAATCATTGTATAAAGACAAAAATATTATTCTTTATAATCTTTTATATAATTAATTATCAATATATAAGCCATGATTTATATATAGGAGTCCATAGTTTGCTCAGCCACTAAAAATTTTAACAGATTTACATTGTTATAATTCCTCAACTATCAAAGAAACTCATGAAAGTTAGATTATTTAAAAATATATATAAAGACACCAAATATGAAAAAACTGTGATCAAAATTTATCAAGAATATATTAAAACTTAATATAGTAATATACTAACAGGAAAATGTATGTTTACAATATTGACATATTTACAAACATTAAATATTTTTATTGAAAAAGGGAATGTCAATATTTATTTACTGCTTGTTGGTTTAGTATGTCCAAACTTTTTTCGTTCATTTATAAATTAAAGTTCATCGACTTATAAATGTTGAACTGTTAAAAATTAAAAACGAAACAAAATACATTAGACGCATCCTTATAACAATAGAAAATATATATTCATGAATTTAATTATCTACTAAACATCAGGTTATAGTAGGAGTAGAACAAGTGTGGTAAAACCTAGACCAGTATATCTAATCGAGACCATAGCTACATTTCTCGGATTCCACATAGACCACTTCGACCATATTTATTGTCTGCATTACGTCTTGAACGTCTTCCACCTTCGGTTTCCCATGGACGATAATATCACAGATATGCCATTCTTATTCATAACTTATTTGCAAATGCGGTCATAAGTAGCGGCACCATATTAATGGGAGCGTTATTGCGGCAAACAAAAAATGTATTTTCACACCACGTATTCAGAACAAGAAATTGTGCCTTGAATATCCCACTAAAGTATAAACAATGAAATCAGATCAAGATTGTAGCCATCAGGCAACTGAGTCATTCTTTAAATTGTTTCTTTATTTGCCTTTATAGCATTCAGATCTAATTTCATGTCAACTTTTAATTTACATTATGCTACTATTAAAACATTGACAGGTTTAGAATAAATTGTACTACAATTATATTAAAATGCGCTAGCAAAAAATTAATATTTTAGGAGTAATATAATACATAACTATTAATTTGGTATAATTAAGTGCGATGATATGATAGTGAGTAAGACGATATGAATGTTAATAAAAAAGTTAAAAACCATCAATGTGTTAAGAGTTTGGATCAGCAGAAAGAATATATAATCAACAACGCCGCATTTTTAACCTCTTGCCATTGTTTATGTTTTCATTTATTTCGATCAGTGATATTTATTGGTGAAATAATTATTACATTTGGTTTTGTTGTTGAAACCCAAACACTTTTGAAAATATATTCACGATTTAAAATTTATTATTTTTATGTTAATTGATATGATTTCACGATATGGAGGGTCAAAAAAGATCGTAGACCAATTCCAGACATATCGGACTACAATTCAGTTCAAATTTTCGCAACGCTCGTTCCAAGAGTTTAACAGTCGATGAATTAACTGTTACCAGATGCTGGCAAATATCCAAAAGAAGGGAAAATGGTGTCCACATCTATAGAAGGTGTTAAAACTATTATTGTAGATGTTTAACGATGTATATTGAACAAATTGAACGATCGACTGTTACAAAAAAGGTCAAAAAGTGCAATAGCGAGTAATAGAGCCAAAGTAATCGTATTACTTTTTTTTTATAACATCTTTATTAGATACGCTTAGTACAATCTTAATTATTATTATTACAATTAATTTATTACTACTTTTCCTATGTGCTTGGATTAATTAACAAGCAAGACGAGTACGAGAAAATACATCAGTATGTTTTCCTCAATTATAAAATCATAATTATTTATTAATTATTAACTTATAGCTATAGTTTACACTAATAATACACACTAAATGTTCACACAAGTTCGTATGGTTTTGTTCGTTTCAATCTCCTGACATCCTGTGCGCTGTCCAGCAGTTGTATTGCTTCTACGTTAGTATGATTTAGTAATCTTCTTTCGTGTTTCAAGGCGAAATCCTGCTCAACTTCGCAAATCCATTTGATTTCCAGGTCATCGTGCAGTTCTTCATTGGTTACATAGCGATAGGCATTGGTAATCAATCGAAGAATCTTGTTTTGAATCGTATTACATGACAACGCTTAGTTTGGTTACAAAAGTTTGGAGAATACACTGTTGCAGTTAGAATGGAAAGAAATTAGAGAAGTTACTGGACCCAGCATACCCATTAAACAGAGCGTTATTTGATTACCACTTGTTCAGATCCATGTTGTGCTAGGACAGGGTTTCGAAATTATGAGGAAGTGCGAAAATTAATTCATGACTGATACGATCAATATATAACCCATGACCAACATTACTATTTTGATACATATTGAAAGGTGAAAACATATACAAACATTAGCAAGGTGGAAAAAAAGTATTAGAAAATTATGAAAAATATACTGATAAAAACAAAATATATATTGTACCAATTTTCATGATCAGAGTACATGCAGGAACTTACCTAATGGTATAAAATATTTTTTACGAATCTAAACCTATTCAAATATAAGTAATACTTCAGAAATATGTTATATATACTAAATTTAAGTCATACTTAGCTCTAGCAGGATAATTAAGTGGTCCATATTTTAAAGAGCATCACGTTAGACAAAAAGCAAAACACATTAGAACTAAAATAAAACAACTATACTGGTTAGCCGGAAGATACACTCAACTTGATCTAAAATCAAAGAGGTTGATACAATTAAGCCAATTTGGAGCCTATGGGGTGCAAATATGGGGTTGCAGTAAAAATTCAAATCAACTAGTCATACAACGCTGTCAAAACAAGGTTCTTCGATTGATTACCAATGCCTATCGCTATGTAACTAATGAAGAACTGCACGATGACCTGGAAATCGAATGGATTTGCGAACTCATCCAAGATTTCGTCTTGAAACACGAAAGAAGATTACTAAATCATACTAACGTGGAAGCAATACAATTGCTGGACAGCGCGCAGGATGTCAAGAGATTGAAACGAACAAAACCATACGAACTTAATAAAGTGTATACATTTAGTGTAAACTATAGCTATAAGTTTATAATTAAGAAATAATTATAATTTTATAATTGAGGAATACATACTGATGTATTTTCTCGCACTCGTCTTGCTTGTTAATTAATCCAAGTACGTAGGAAAAGTACTAATAAATTAATTGTAAATTAAGATTGTACTAAGCGAATCTAATAAAGATGTTATAAAAAAATATTTTAAAGAAATAATATTTATTTTGAATGTTCTATATAATAGCTCTCTATATAATACTCTTCTATATATAAGCTGTAAAATATAAAACAACTATATTTATTAAATATCATAAATTAATTTATTCAAATAGTTCTTTTCAAGAGGGGTATTACCAGTTTAAAGGCTAGATTTGGCGGGTAAAATAGAAAAGAAAATCACATAGAAAAGACACTGGGTTACAAAAGATGCAAATAATTGGCAAGACCAAACTACTCTCTTAGCCATTTTGATAATGGGGTTCAAAATACCTTTTAAAAAGCATTGAGCGAGTGTATAGCAAGCAAGAGCACACCTCATCAAAGATTTATTGAGACAGAATCGTCATATTTATCCAATAAATTGATGATTGGATGGTAATATGGATACAAGAAAATGAGGATCTTATAGGATAGCGAATAAACTTACTCATCAGATTTGGCAATGTGTGATAATATTTTTAAACTTAACAATATTTAACTAGAATAAAAAAATTATATTGCTGTTAATACGTTTTATTTGCATAAAATTCATAAAGACAGCTTACAAGGACAGTTTAAGAATTATGGAGGGATATATTATTTAAATATATTATTGTGAGAGTCAATTCACAATAATTATACAATCTACAAGCAAAACTAGACATATGTCAGCTGTTATATCAGTTACATTGCTTAAATTTATTGAGTTTTGACCGGAACTGTATAATATATTGGTATTAAGTAAATGTATTGACCACTTGTTAATTTAACTTAAAATTCAAAACATGTGTTTCCGTTCAGTAACGATTAAGTCAATTAAAAACAACGTTGATGCATTTTAATTAGTAATCGGATGATCTATTTGTATTGCCTGTTATAATTTATTGTATATTAAATTTCAATATTAATGCGAATTAATATTCTCTTTTAACGAGTTAAAATATATATGAACTAGTATTGGGTATATCTATATACAGTATATCCAAAGAAGTTTAATACATACGTCATCAAGTTGTTTAATGTATTGCCTGCCGATTGATTTATAAATTCAGATTTATAATTTTAAAATCAGACAATATTTTCCTTCTCATCTTATTATAGTTAAAAAGAGACACAATGCTGTCTGATAAGTTCGAACGTGTAAC
This sequence comes from Rhynchophorus ferrugineus, assembly GCF_030347505.1. Lineage (NCBI taxonomy): Eukaryota > Metazoa > Arthropoda > Insecta > Coleoptera > Curculionidae > Rhynchophorus > Rhynchophorus ferrugineus. The sequence continues at coordinate 55,132,713 of NW_027472580.1, forward strand.
CGAACTAGCCTACCAAAGTCGTCCGATTGTCAAAAGTACGCAAAATTCTTCAAAACAATAGCGATAAGAGGTTATAAACCGGCAAACATTATTTTAATGCTTTGCTTGTTTTGATAGATGTCAAATAGCTGATTATTATTACTCTGGCTGAAAATTTTGAAGCCAGACAGAACAGATTGTCTAATCAGTTACTTTGAACATGAACGAGATAATGGAGGCCTCCTCTTGCCAGTAAAATTCGTTAGAGAGTTTTTACTGTTAAATATCAATTTGCTGCGATTTTTATTGAAAACATTTTTAGCCTGTTGCAGCTGCACTGAATATTAGTATGAACACGGTCACTGAAATATCTCAAAAAATTAAAAATATAATCTTGAATTAACTATTAACCGAAATTAAACAGAATTAACCGAAAAAAAAACCGTCCTCATACAACGGGTATGACGAATCAAGATCAGCTTGATGCTAGCTCTATCAGAGATTAAATATATGAAATTTATTAAAATAGTGAATACAAACATATAGTTAGTATGAAACTTACCTAATGGTATAAAATATTTTTTACGAATCTAAACCTATTCAAATATAAGTAATACTTCAGAAATATGTTATATATACTAAATTTAAGTCATACTTAGCTCTAGCAGGATAATTAAGTGGTCCATATTTTAAAGAGCATCACGTTAGACAAAAAGCAAAACACATTAGAACTAAAATAAAACAACTATACTGGTTAGCCGGAAGATACACTCAACTTGATCTAAAATCAAAGAGGTTGATACAATTAAGCCAATTTGGAGCCTATGGGGTGCAAATATGGGGTTGCAGTAAAAATTCAAATCAACTAGTCATACAACGCTGTCAAAACAAGGTTCTTCGATTGATTACCAATGCCTATCGCTATGTAACTAATGAAGAACTGCACGATGACCTGGAAATCGAATGGATTTGCGAACTCATCCAAGATTTCGTCTTGAAACACGAAAGAAGATTACTAAATCATACTAACGTGGAAGCAATACAATTGCTGGACAGCGCGCAGGATGTCAAGAGATTGAAACGAACAAAACCATACGAACTTAATAAAGTGTATACATTTAGTGTAAACTATAGCTATAAGTTTATAATTAAGAAATAATTATAATTTTATAATTGAGGAATACATACTGATGTATTTTCTCGCACTCGTCTTGCTTGTTAATTAATCCAAGTACGTAGGAAAAGTACTAATAAATTAATTGTAAATTAAGATTGTACTAAGCGAATCTAATAAAGATGTTATAAAAAAATATTTTAAAGAAATAATATTTATTTTGAATGTTCTATATAATAGCTCTCTATATAATACTCTTCTATATATAAGCTGTAAAATATAAAACAACTATATTTATTAAATATCATAAATTAATTTATTCAAATAGTTCTTTTCAAGAGGGGTATTACCAGTTTAAAGGCTAGATTTGGCGGGTAAAATAGAAAAGAAAATCACATAGAAAAGACACTGGGTTACAAAAGATGCAAATAATTGGCAAGACCAAACTACTCTCTTAGCCATTTTGATAATGGGGTTCAAAATACCTTTTAAAAAGCATTGAGCGAGTGTATAGCAAGCAAGAGCACACCTCATCAAAGATTTATTGAGACAGAATCGTCATATTTATCCAATAAATTGATGATTGGATGGTAATATGGATACAAGAAAATGAGGATCTTATAGGATAGCGAATAAACTTACTCATCAGATTTGGCAATGTGTGATAATATTTTTAAACTTAACAATATTTAACTAGAATAAAAAAATTATATTGCTGTTAATACGTTTTATTTGCATAAAATTCATAAAGACAGCTTACAAGGACAGTTTAAGAATTATGGAGGGATATATTATTTAAATATATTATTGTGAGAGTCAATTCACAATAATTATACAATCTACAAGCAAAACTAGACATATGTCAGCTGTTATATCAGTTACATTGCTTAAATTTATTGAGTTTTGACCGGAACTGTATAATATATTGGTATTAAGTAAATGTATTGACCACTTGTTAATTTAACTTAAAATTCAAAACATGTGTTTCCGTTCAGTAACGATTAAGTCAATTAAAAACAACGTTGATGCATTTTAATTAGTAATCGGATGATCTATTTGTATTGCCTGTTATAATTTATTGTATATTAAATTTCAATATTAATGCGAATTAATATTCTCTTTTAACGAGTTAAAATATATATGAACTAGTATTGGGTATATCTATATACAGTATATCCAAAGAAGTTTAATACATACGTCATCAAGTTGTTTAATGTATTGCCTGCCGATTGATTTATAAATTCAGATTTATAATTTTAAAATCAGACAATATTTTCCTTCTCATCTTATTATAGTTAAAAAGAGACACAATGCTGTCTGATAAGTTCGAACGTGTAACCGAACTAGCCTACCAAAGTCGTCCGATTGTCAAAAGTACGCAAAATTCTTCAAAACAATAGCGATAAGAGGTTATAAACCGGCAAACATTATTTTAATGCTTTGCTTGTTTTGATAGATGTCAAATAGCTGATTATTATTACTCTGGCTGAAAATTTTGAAGCCAGACAGAACAGATTGTCTAATCAGTTACTTTGAACATGAACGAGATAATGGAGGCCTCCTCTTGCCAGTAAAATTCGTTAGAGAGTTTTTACTGTTAAATATCAATTTGCTGCGATTTTTATTGAAAACATTTTTAGCCTGTTGCAGCTGCACTGAATATTAGTATGAACACGGTCACTGAAATATCTCAAAAAATTAAAAATATAATCTTGAATTAACTATTAACCGAAATTAAACAGAATTAACCGAAAAAAAAACCGTCCTCATACAACGGGTATGACGAATCAAGATCAGCTTGATGCTAGCTCTATCAGAGATTAAATATATGAAATTTATTAAAATAGTGAATACAAACATATAGTTAGTCTGAAAAGTATCGAAGAGGGCTAATGGAAGTTCCGGATATTGCTTTAAAAAGAATACAATTTTTAAAAACATATAATAAAATGAAGGAAGAGTTATTAGTTCAATTCATGTATTTACATGAGGCATGGATATTTCAGAATGTGACAAATGTACCCAATGGTCACTCATGGCAAGTGAAGTTATGACAACAAAAGTTGATGGAAAAATGTTGGAATTACAAATGATTACGTTTTATTAGTCATAACATTTATTAATAATTCATTGTACATATATTGTACTTCATGCTGGAAGCAGGAATGGTTAATAACACCTTTGGTTTGGCTGAAATCGATCAGATACTAAAGAAGAAATTGACAAATAATGGAATTGCGTACAAATCGTTGATTGGAAATCAACAGCTTAGTTAGTCACTTGAATGAAAATTTCTGAATATGATATGATTCAATGCTGCCAACTTCTAAGACAGGCTGATGAGAGTGGAAACAAGTAAAGGTCAGTATATAACTAATATATGATAACTGTAGGAAATGTTGTATGTGCACAAACAGGTGTGTAGTTATTCATAATATACATGAGCATTTGGCTAAAATGTATCAGGAAAGAAAGAATAGTAACTGTTTTACAGATATGGCACAGGAATTAATAGAACAAACTAAGGAGAAATCAAAACGTCTTTACAAGAAAACATTGTACCGAAAGACACAATAATCGAACCGTAAAAGGCAAATATGTTCTCTAATGAAAGTTGGGTTAGTTAGTGGGTCTCCAGGGGATACAACTCTATATAAAAAACGCGCCTAGAACTCTAACTCATAGGTGGTATTGAAAAGAGTTCATTGTAAACTATTATAACTGTGTACTTAATTGTACTTTTTTTAATTCCTTTGATAATATATGCATTAGATCTACTATACTATAATCTGAATGATCATAAGTGATGGAAAAGGTCCAAAATATGAGAAGATAGGTGCCACATGAACTGAATGGTTAAACAATTAGGAAATCGAAGAATCGTCAGTGAAATGTTGCTTCAAAGGTATGAAAGGAAGTTTTTTCTGCGTCGAATAGTAATGTTATTTAAAAAACCACCTAGCGAGGCCGGCCCACTACAAAACTTTGGTCGTAAGACATTATTCTTTATCTGGTGGTACCAGGTTAGTGTCGTATATTATGAACTATTTAAGCGTTTCCATAATTTTTTTACGTATTTTGCAAAATTGCTTGCTCAAGTTTTTGTTGGCTTATGGTAAATTTTCAATAATATTATTATAACTGCATGTTTAACTATTTTAAAATTAATTTTGCAATATTCAAGTTATGAAATGTAATCAAATGATTTTACGACATGAAATCGTTTGATATACATTACGCGTTATGAAAAGATAGCAAAAGTTGGTGAATTCGTGGACATAATCTAAAGATGAAACATTTTTCTGGCCTAATACCCATATTAGTTAGTTATATGGAAAAAATACTAATTAATTAAGGGCTATATTTTGAATAAATCAGAATATTCTGTTCTTTTATAACGAAAGTCCGGTTATATTGTGGATATCTATTTGCACCTTCAGTAATTATTTCAATTAACATTTATGCTCTATATCTTTAAAAGCCTTGTATTATCTGAATGTATATTTCAATACTTGGAAACTATATTTCTATCAGTGGTATCATAAAAAGTTTATTAATTCTTACGCAAAACCCTCAACATTTAATTATTATCATATCCATAGTGATACTTCCTCGTTAAACATTCTGTAAACTTTGCATCAGCCATTGGATTTCGAATATCAGGTCCAACAAACATTCATTCTTTGGTTTTTGCGTATGAAAATTTTGGAAACAATTTAGTTAAGTATTGGTGTTTTGACAAAGTTCTTAATAATGTCAAGTTTAATGTGAAGAGGCGGCAATAATTCGATTCGCAAGTATTAGACACGATTTTTTTTCCTGACTTATAATGGGTATGACTCGGTCACACTTTACTCACATAACGATGATCAACTACAAGACTGTTTCACAATAACATGTTAACCAATAGACCAACAGACCAATAATATGAAAATAATTTGTAAATCAATTATTATTTCAATATTAAGTACAAATAATTTATTTTGCAGCGCTGAAAATCCCTAGTTGATAAAAAGGAGATTCTAAAGTATATTTAAAATTAAATTTTTTTGTGTACTTCGTGGGAAATTTTGCATAGTGGATAATGGAACTGGACTTGAAACTGGACTTATGTTCCCTTTCCTACAACTGTGATGCAGGTAACTCTGCTCATGTCTCGATAAATACAAATTGTAAATAAAATCACTCAGCTAACTGCGAAATTAAATGTATTTCGTCCATAACGAAATCGCTTTCATTGCGCGCCGCTAATGAAAAGGAAGTTTTTAATTATCTCTTAGCATTTTAGCCCATTCCGAAGCACAATAATAGTACAATAACAAGTACCAAATGACTTATTAAATTACCAAATATCTTATAAGAGCGCAGTGCTGCCACAATGCGCAAACTCGAAAACCTAAACCAATCTTGACGTACGGATTAAACATATGAATTCAAAGCATCAAATAATGTTAAGAAAAGAAGTTTGTATAATTACTCTGCATCCAAATATATTAAATGCGTATAATAGAGATGAGCTATAATAGTCAAATTATAATGACATACAATAAATAAGACAAACATAATATAACAAATCTGTCTTAATAGTAATGTTATTTAGATCATCTTATATTCTTATAAAATTTTATTTAATTTTTGTGAGTTTTTTTTTCAGCATATTTTTGGGAGAGTTCATTAACACACCTTAATCAGTCTTGTTAAAACTAAATTGCGAAATTTGGTTTTCTTCTGCATCATTTAATTCAAGCTGACCTCTGATTAGTAGTTCAGAATTATTGAATAGGTTGCAAAAATATCACAGTTTATCTTGAGAATCTAGGTTAATTGCGAACACCATTTAACATTCTTCAACTGTGACTAAGAGGGTCCGGTCGGATATCTAATATCTACATTCCAACTACGGATTTTCTGTTTAATTCAACATTTATTTACCAGATTCATACAAGATTTTTAGATTTTTGTTGGTAATATATAACTAAAATAACTTGCTGAGTAGAAATATATCATTAACTTCTATTTTTCTGTTAATGTTCCAGATCATATTATTTAACAACTGAATTAATTTTCCTAGAGTAAACAGGTGGAAAGTCCGTTAAGTTAAAATATATTAATAATGATAATTTTTAATCATGACTTATGTAATAACTTTCAAACATATTTCTTTAGTGTTAATGAGAGTAAAGTATCAATAATATGTTTTAGGGTAAATTAGATGGCTCGGTGAATGGAGGTAAAACGAAATGATACAGTGGTGTTTACGTTATGTGACCGTTATTTATTGAAGTAATATAAAAATGTGGAAAGTACAAAATAGATAAAACGGATGGCAGCGGTGTTACCTGGAGACGAGGCTTGGACAGTCGATGGTGGCACGTCTAAACCAAACGATGGTCGAGTACTGAATGAATGGAAATACCCTTCAATAACATCCCAGATAAACGTCTCGGGGTTGCCAGCTATTCGTTATCGGGTTCTAGTTGGCGCTGTTGGCACCCCGCCCGTGTTCAACATTTGCGTTGTCTGTCCAGAAATATGGGTATTTTTTAGACTGTTATTCCACTATGTAAAATTCGACTGACTTCAAGGTCGCTACAATATTAATAACAATAGCATTAACGTAAGGCAAAAAGTAAAGAAGGTCAGACTTAAAATAAAATAATTTAACATTGCTAGTTAGTCAGAAGGTACTTCCAACTTGTCTTGAGACTAAATCAATTGGTTTATCAGTCAATTGTAAAAATTACTTGCACTTATGGGGTGCTAATATGGTGTCGTACTAATTTATTAAACGCTAAAACAAAGTTCTTCAATTAATTACTAATGTTTATCTCTATCGTAACCAACGAAGAACGGTACAATAATATCAAAAGGATCTACGATGTTATCCAAATTTTTGCATTAAAATACGAAAGAAGGTTATTAAATCAAATAGAATAGACAACGCGCAGAAAATCGCAGGTTGAAGGGAACCCAGCCACACGAACCGTCTTGCTTGTGTATTTATATGCTCTTTGTTTCATTTTTATGTTTTACTAGTTGACGACCCCTCTGACATTGTTCTGTTAGTTATGAATATTTAGTTGACAGTTGACTAACCAGTATAGTTGTTTTATTTTGGTTCTAGTGTGTTTTGCTTTGTGTCTAACGTGATGTTTCCAATTTAATCTACCGTCAAGATGGATTCCAAGACTGATTCTGCTTGAGGAATCGGGCATCCATTGAGTGATATAATTAAGTTTTTATAATTTCGCCGCAATGCAAAATTAACGTGCATATCATATTTAATCAAGAGTTGAGACGCGAGACCCAATGCGATTCCGATGCATTGAGAAAAACCATTCAAAAAAACGTTCCCCTTTTAAATATATGCTTACATACATGCTTACAACAAAGATATGCTTACGATTTGCTCATGAAATTAGTGAACAATATAACTGGTGGAATGTTTTCCTTAGATGCTCTTGGTATAAGTGGGAAAACGTTTTTAATACTATTGATTTTCGCAACGATTCGATCACAAAACACAATTGTATTTGCTTCATCAGGTATTGGAAGGCGGTCGAACAGTTCAATCAGCACTCAAGCTGCCCTTGGACACGCAAAATAATGAAACTCCAGCTTGCAACCTTTCGACGAATTCTGCAATGGCCAAAGTATTGTAGCAACGCAAATTGATCTCAAATAAAAGTTATTTAAAGGCATAAGCATACGTAGACGTAGACTCTTTAATACTGCAATTGTAATAATAATAGGTATTTAGAACAAATTAGTAGTTGTGCTAGGAGTCCAGTATTAACATAGAAAAAATAAAAAAGCAATTTTCGGAAACCAATTAATGTAGTAACTGTGCACAATCAAGGAGCTTCATTTTCAAATATATATGCTTTGCATTGTGGACACACAATCTTCATTGATTTTGTTACAACGATTTTCTGTGAATTTTAATCGATTGCGATGTTATAATTTAATGCAGCTCGATGGGGATTAAGTGCAACATTTCTACGTTATTTATTTTAAAGAAGCTAAACGAAAATTACAACAGGCAAGTGACAATGTAAATAATTAGACACAAGCTTGGAAAATAAAAATTAACGAAAGTATATCTGTGCATGTGCAGTTCACCCACAATCAGATCGTACAAGCAAAAATAACATTAAATAATACTATAATTCCATATAGCAACAACGCTAAATATCTCCGAATAAGGAAGGAACAGATAAAGAAGAAAAGAAAAGAACTGGAATTGAAATATAGGAAAATGTACTGACTAATTGGAAGAAAATCACAATTATCAGTACATAATAAATTGCTATTATAGAAGCAAATACTGAAACCTATATGGACAAACGAAGTTCAATTATGGAGAAGTTCTGCAAAGACTAACATAAACAAAATACAAATTTTTCAGAACAAAGTCCTGAGAAGTATTGTGGGCGCACCCAAATACTACAGGACTAACTACCTACATCGAGACCTTCAGATACCCACAGTCAGCCAAGAAATCAAGAGAATTGCAAGGAGGCATGAGGAAAGACTCCATACTCATGAGAATATTGAAGTATTGCAACTTTTGGATACCACCAGAGCAAGATACGTACTCAAAAGAATCAAACCTTCTGATCTTGTGTAGTGTTGTGCCTTGAGGTGCATATAATAAAAAATACAGCAATGACATGTATAAACAGTATTTCACCAGAGACTGAGATAGGGCCGATGGGTCCTCCTAGTTATATACCGAGATTTAAGTTATCATAAAGACAAATTGTAGGTTAGTCGGAAACGACTAGTAACAATGTAATAATTAAATAATAATAAAAAATTATTTAAAAATATACGTTCAACTTCATTTCGCACTTCGTGTTACTTGTCATTTTCACTTAGGAAATTCATTTTTATCGATATATGCCGACCGATACAGCTGTTAAACAATATTTGTCAAACTGTCACTGTCGAACACACTTGTTAAGTTCTCTTAAATTTTCCAATTTTCGACATTATTGTCTGATTTTTTAAAAGACCGTTACAGAAATTGAGTTTAACAACTCTTATTTGTAAAAACGTTGGCGTACTGCATCTTATTCAGAGGATTATTTGATGGGTGACAATAAATTTGGAAAAAGATGTAAACCGTTTGATATTATATTGGATCATAATGTTTTGAATAAATTAAACTCAATTATTTTTTTAATTGACATTTAAATTAACATTTTTTTGTATTTGTTACATCGAGTTTACACAATATACTTTTATAGTGGCCGGTTAAAATTGATTGTACCGTGTATCCATGTACCATCCCTTTTAGCTTTGACGGTTATAATATCTTAGTGTGTGTTAGTATTATAGTTACCTATGTGGTTTGAACATAACTTTGGTATTGAATTTCTACTTTCTACTGAAGTTTACTAACCTGTCAATACGGTCTGTTCTTTTTTAAAGAAATCAGAAAACTTTTTCTTATGCGTATGTGATGGTTTTCTGTAAACCTGATTACCTAGGTGTCTATGGTCTTTCGTCTAATTAAAAAGTCTAAGAAAGGAATCTCAGAATTATTTTCGGCATCCATGGTGAATTGAAAGTTTGAATGTTGAGAATTCATATGTCTTTCATAGCTTCCTAGCAAATGACAACCACGTAGAAAGGTTTAGAGGGATGCAGGCAAGTGACTTGATTTCATAATGTAATATTAGCCATTATAGGAAACATGACGGTGGGCCCAGATCACAGAAAGTTTCTTGGAATTGGAAATATATTTATGACAGACATTGTTTTACGAGCTGGAAGAGGTGATTTGATTCTTTGTGATGCTTAGATTAAATATCATTGATGGATACTTTGGTAAGGGAAATTAGATTACTTAAAATACTTTGGATCTTGATTATAAAATTATCAGAGTTGATTGCAACAGATTGAGAACAGAATAGTTTAATTTTGGTTGAACAGTTAATGGATAGTGACCAAATTTAGTTCAATAAACTCGAGGTTTTAGTCATTACATTTCAAGATACATGACAATGTTGGAGTTGTTGTAACAGTACATAGCCTTGAATTGCTTCATCAATTTGTTGATAGGAAACATGTATTGTTGTTATACTGAAGTTTATTGTTATTAAACAAATAATTGGCTTAGAATTTAGAGAATTTAGTGATTTATATGATTTACGCAATTTGCGGTTTTTCTATGAAATTGGCTTTTAGCGCTGACTATTGGTTAAATATAGGGGCTAAAATAAATCATTAATAAATACAATTACATAATTAATGAATAAAATAATTGGGACTAATTAAGTTGCTCTTTATATTCTAACAATTATTTATTATATGTTTTTGAGTAATCACATAACGTATGCCTCACGATATATTTATTACTAAATTTATTTCATATCACTGTGGCCTTAATCCAATCGATATATTTTGGAATATATAGATAGGTTTTGATAGGATACAATGGGACATTGTTCACTGGGTACCACCATAGACTTTGCTCCAATTCCCATGCCTACGATTTTACTTTCAAAGCTACATATCCATTGGCACATATAACATTTTCATTAAAAGTTTATGACGGGTAAGTTTCTTGACAAACTGTGTTTACTACAGTGACATCACCACCATGTAAAAGCTACAAAATTGAAAATAGTTATCTACTGCTAATAGTTAAAAGGTAAAAATATGACTCCGTGGTTGCTCTCTCGTAGAGGATAGTACCATAGCTTCTGTTGATAGTGCAGTTATCTCCACTAAGCCTTTAGTGGGTCCGGTACATCGAATTCGATAATAGCAATATTTTCGTGGGTTGAAGCATTGAAATTCTCATGTTGGTACATTGTTGATGGGTATAGTTCCAGTCATTTGGATAAAACCTTCTAAAGTATCCAATTATAAACATCCAGATAAGTTCCCAGAGAATGAATTCTGTAAATAACATTAATTATAAATGTCTTATTTAATTAAAGTCACTTAGCGTAGGCTTTGAATCACGAACTTCAGGTATTCTCCGTAATGCTCAGTTAACATAAATCCATCAATTCAGAATCTGGTAGAGATTTTATTCAATCTGAATAATTATGTAACTGGCATGATTATGTTTGGTAAGATTTTATAATGACTAGTCGGATATTTTCTTGTCCGCAAACAACTCACCGCTCTTCACAGTTACGTGACGATGAAAGTGTGATAACATGTTACTTCTGAGGAATATAAATCTTCAAATAATAAGTGTAAAAATTTGATCTTATTCCAACAATTGATTTAAAAGTTATAATGATTTAATCGAAATAATTCTTGTTCTTTTCTCTTGGTTTTATAGAAAAAATAGTGTTAAAAATAGACAGTAGCTTGATGAATTTTACTAAATATCATTGTTGTCCAAATCGTCGTCCCATGTCGTCTGTATCTGAGAGGGCTGTTTGAAGTTATTTAATTCTTACGTACGTATGTGACACGTGCGTGCAATATTACACATCTGAATCAAAAAGAACTTAACTGAATGGACGGTCGTCAATGAAAATCTGGTTGAAAATTAAACTGGCAGTAAAAAAGAAATCGTTCTACAAAAAGGCATCAAGCAATATTTCACAACTTAGAGTAATTGTTATGAATCACTACTGACGGAAAGTATGTTGATGAATAAAGCCCCTTTTACCAAAATTGCAATGGGAAGCCATACCATTAAAACGTATAGAAATTTCATGAATGAATTTGAATGGATTTTTGAATATCTTATGGTATATATTCTCATATAAATATCGCGACTTCTGATATTAATATTATTATATTCAATACGTCACTATTATTTTGAGTGATTTATCTCCAAGGTTAAGTTTTCCACTTAAATAACAATTGATTTATATGGCCAAAATGAAGGGCCAATTAAAGATTAAACATATTATTTTAACAAAATAGACAAATTAGCGTATATTATAAATTTTCTATCAGACAGAATATTAAAAAATAAACACGAAAAACATTATTTAACCTGCCTATCCGGCTCGGATATATAAAAACTATAATATATAATTATAATAATATATCAAATTATACTAATGCATTTAAAAGAGACATCTCTCGACTTCCAGCAGCAACTCCAGGCAGCAAACAAATGAGTTAAGTATGTTTAAAGATTCCGAATTAATATTGCTCAATTTTTATTTTGTAAAATATTTAAAGAGTATCAAAGTATTATTGCGCCTGTGTCAAAAATATGTAACAAAGTGTTATGTATAAAATAATTAACGTATTAAGATCATATAACGTTGACTTTATGGTGTAAAGATGATCAATTATAAACCACAAAAATCTCCTAATTTTTCAAGTTTTTCACTTAAATTCTTTCCCAATTGCATCAAAAATCACCACTCACCGTACCACACGATATCTGGACAGAGTATGAAAATTTTCCTTGAATATTTTTTGGTTAAAAGGCTAGCGATACCATCATCTTTTGTTGATTATTCCGTATCAATTCTCACCTATGTTTTTACATGTCTTTCCAGATTCCGTGTTATCGCCCATATTTCGTATATAATTATTTACAGATACATTTTGAACTATGAATATTTCTCTTCCCAATCTTTCTGTTTTATTCTTCAACATATTTTTAGTTTTTCAACTACTATTTTCTTTTCTTTTTTGGATAAAAAGTTAAACATTTTCTGAACAGTTATAACGGACTTTTCTACAATTATATTTAATTATTTTAAGTGGTTGACTTACATGAAGTTGAATTCATTTCTTTTGCAAATCTTTTCTTTTATTATTCAAAATCACTGGTGAATGATATGGACTTATTATAATGGCGCCGAATTTTTATACTAAACTATTTTACACTTGACATGATGAATAAAATAGTTTTTTTTAAGTATTTTCAGTTTATTCATTAATTATTTACATATAGTATTTTAACGATACAAAATAAAGTACTATACGTATTTTTAATGCATTATTTATTATACCCATTATAGAATCGGACGGAAATTATTTTTAAATGATTAAGTAAATAACGACTATAAAATAACAAAAATGGTCCATACAATTAGTAATTAAAAAAGCATGAACGATATATTTAATAGAATTAATCATTACTGAACGGATATTCATCTTGCATTTTAAATATATCTAGTGTTAAACATAATCGGAGTATTTTATGTTTAGATTAATCTAATATTAATATTTATATATAAGTAACAGTTATCGGTAATAATATAGTCTGCTTATATTAAATATCGCATAATACCGCATAGAATGATATCGCGTATAATTTGGTATTTAACAAAATGGTGGGTGTGGATAACTTGCTACGATCTATATTATATTATTAATTAATGTATCTGAAGGCTTTAATTGGGCCTACGCACGCAGGTTAATATTTTAAAATGTTTTATTTACATAGCTGCCGCTTTCACTCTTCATTCCATTATTAATGGATCATAGGTATGATTTAAGACAAGACTTAAAGGTTACTACACCTGTCATATTAAATCGGCTCCATAAATAAGTCGAATAAGTAACATGGCAACAATGTATAAATGGAATGGAAAATTATATTATTTTCTGAAATAGATAACGTTTTGTCAGGTAAATTGTCTTTATTTAAATGTTTATTATTCAAGCACAATAAAAACAATATCCTTCTTTCGGTAATCAATCGGTTATCAATTAAGTTATATGGTTTTGACATTTATATTTATAAAATAACGGGTTTTCATTAAAAGTTATCATTAAACGCTTAAAATTACATTTCGACATTCATTATATTGTTTGTTTATTGTTTGATTTGAAGACATTTGTTCATGATCCAAAATACCATGTAACACTTTTAATTGTTAATTTTAGTTTCAATTATTTAAACCTGGTAATTTTGATGTCGTAGACAAAAATCGACCCGAAGGACGAACAAAATTTGAACAGCAGAATGCTAAGCAGCTGATGAATTAAATAGTTGGTGACTTTTATATCTCGTGAAAAAACCCAAAAGGAAGGAAAATTGCTACAACAGGAATTGACTGAAAATGCCACAAATTATTTCAACATAACGATTTCATTGCTTGCCAGGTAAAAATGGAAAAGTTTTCGGGTGGCGATAAAATGTAATGGCTTAGCCCAGTAGTGACGTCCACAATGACACAGAAGCGGAATATTCAAGACTGTAAAGTCTTGCTAGTCTTATGCTAGGATCGGCAAGTTATAGTGTACTACAGGACGCTAAAATGAAATGAAATTATCAGCGGAGATATCTACCGACATCAATTCAACAAAGAAAATAACGACTTGTAAAAAATATCAAAAATAGGCACTAACAGAGGCGATCCTCTTGTTTGATAACGCTTGACCAAACTTCGCAAGAGTTGTGAAGGATAAACTGTTGAACCTTGAAAGGCAAGTTCTGTTGCACCCAGTTCACTTCCCTGACATAGCACCTCTTGATTACTACTAGCTAACGATAACTCGATCCCTGTTAAGCCAACATTGTTCTTTTGAAGTGGTATCACTATGTTAACAGAAAGTTGTAGAAAGTGATGGAAAATATTTTGAGTAATAGATAGTGTATAAACCTTTCTCAATAAGTGTCTTCTGAAATTGAATAAATTGTCAGAATACCTAATAGTTTTTCGGCACTAAAATGATGTTTAACTTAAACACATACAGCATAAATTACATATGAATGTAACCTAGTTTTTGAAACTTAATATCTTGCCTAAAATCCTTGAAAATTAGGTTCATTTTCGGAGTAAAATATCTGTTTCATCCATTTAAAGTCAAATCTGTCAATCTGAAAATGAAAACTGTAGGATTACTAATCCAGTAAGGTTTTAGGATTACTTATTTTGAATCATCGAGTCGTCTTGCGAAGGGGATGTTATGTGATGATGCTACCGAGACAGTTTCTCGCTTGTAAATTTCTGATATAAGTAATTATATTATTGTGAGGTATTTAAGTATATCTGTTATATACCACTAGGCGAAACTGCCAACATTATATAGCTCAGCATCTTTTGCTTGAATTTATTAACTTCAATGAGCTTTATCATCATTTCGCAAAAACGCCATTTCGCATTTTTATTTAGACATCGATTTGATCGTATCATAATTGTAATAAAGAAGGCCTTAAAAAGAAAATCTCAAAACTCAAATTTAGAAGTTGTTTCCAAGACATGTGCGTTATTACTAGTTTTATTAAAATCTTACATTAGAGCCAGAATGTATAGAGCCAAACAAAAGGATGCCTACTCTACAGTAAAAGAAGCTAAAGCAGGTTTACCACAAGGAAGGGTATTAGGGCCAATGTTTTACTTATTCTAAATGTGGAAAATAAAAATTAATGAAAGTAAATCTGTGCATGTGCAGTTCACATATTATCAAACCCCACAAGAACCAATAACAATAAATAATACTATCATTCCATATAGCAACAACGCTAAATATCTTGGAATGAATCTTGATGCAAAACTTCGCTGGAAGGAATATGTAAAAAAAGAAAGGAACGAACTGGAGTTAAAATATAGGAACAGGTGTGGAAGAAAATCATAATTATCAGTACATAATAAATTGCTATTATACAAGCAAGTATTAAAATTTATATGGAGATGTGAAATTCAATTATGGAGGTGTTCCGCGAAAAGTAATATAAATAGAATACAAGTTTTCCTGAAGTCCTGAGAAATATTATAGGTGCATCCAGATACTATAAGACTGATTAGCTACACCGAGACCTTCACATACCGACTGTCATTCGACTGAAATTTAGAGAATCGCAAGGAGACATGAGGAGAGACTCCATCCTCATGTTAATATTGAAGTACTGTAACTTTTAGATAACACTAAAACAGAACACGTTCTCAAAATAATCAAACCATTTGATCTTCTATAGCGTAGTGTATTAAGGTGCATTTAATAGAAATACAGCAGTGTTAATACATAAACATTACTAGAGACTAAGATAGGGCATATGGGCTCGCCTGGATATACACCTACATTTAAGTTAATTTAAAGATAAATTGTAGGTTAGTCGGCAACGATTAGTAACAATGTAATAAATAAACTTGAAAAAAAAAGTTTTATTTTAAAGGTTTTATAGGCTTTGATCTTAATAGTATACAAGATTTTATAAATATCATTTAAATTAGGTTGTCCACAGGAATTGTTCAAAACATAAATCACTGAAGAATATTAATAAAAAAAATTAACTAGAGAATATCAAATTTGTTTAGAACAATTATATTAGGTGTTTAAATTTGCTAATTTCTATTGTATTGGTATTGTGTTTGGTATGATGGAAATTATAAATATGTAAATTAAATATCTTTTATACGTGATACTTTATTTAATTTTGGTTTGAAGTTGTTTATTATATAATTAGATATATTTAAATTGATTCAATTTTTTTATTGTTTTGATCATAAGAACATATTTGCCAGGAAATCATGTATCAGAATCAAGTATATCGTCCGGTTGTGATAAAAATCAGTTAATGTATAAGCAAACAATAATTTATTTTCTTAAATCAATCATTATTTAACTTATTTTAAGAAGATACTTTAGTATTAGAGATAAGATATTTGAAATTTAAAGTGACTGAGACATATTTAGTGGTTAATCGTACTAAATTTAATATGAGTGTTTTAATATTCCTAAAATTATTATTTATTATTGTTAATGGGATAGTCGATGGATATCAGTTTAATCATTACATTCTGTTTGATGTTTAGATGAACCTAATTTCACCATAAACAAATTTTGTAATTGATTATTTCATGTTATTCATAAGATTATTATGATTAATGAAGAGGATACCAAGGTGAGGAATTCTCAAAAGGAAGGAATTTAAACCATAGGAAATACAGATACAGAACAGTCACTAACCTGTTTTAAATTGCATTTAATTCAATCTAACTTCCAAATAATTTTAATAGTCAACAAAGTATTGTTAAGCTTAAACTACTACACAACTGAACATTGTAACAAAAATATCGCAAGTAAGATTATATTCAAAACTGTAACAAATTCACAGCATTCTTTACATTTATATTATAGACATAAATGTGGAATAGTAAATGAAATAATATATACTTGTAACATATATTAAAACAGGGTATAAATGAATAAAAAAAATTTGAAATTGATATTTGACTTTAGCATATATATTAAAATAACAATGAACACAATTAATTAGTTTTTACAATTTAGAAATGTATAATATGGAATGTATTCGCAATCATTAAATGAGCAGTTGACTTTTCAAAATTTAGGTATACAAAGTAAATAATTAAAATAATTGATATAAGGTAAAAGAATAAAATGTCATATATTTTGATATCTTATTGGATTAATCGTTAAACACCTTAGTTAATACTTAATCTTTATTTTTTATTGCATCTTTTCTTCTGTCACTAGATGTATGTTTCCATAATGTATAATTTCCACATAAGCTTTAACTGTGGCAAATTTTGCACCTCTAAATGCCCCCGTTTTCGTGAAAAAGGGAAGCAAAATTTTCGCTAAGCCGATTAATATATAAAAGGTTACATATGGATTTTCATTATGAGCGAATGAATATTTAATTCTATTTGAAATAAGCTGTGTATGAGGTATTAACCAAATTATTTTTATTTTCTTGAAAGATCTGTGTATGACATTGAGTTTCAATTTTAGCGTCTCTCAAATATCCGCCGCAGCTTCTCAGAGTGACACTGATCAGAGTAATACAATTTTCAATGGCTGTGTCGCATAGATACGACTGAATTTTAGTGAAGGCTTTGTGTTATGTTGATAACTAACGAGTGCACATTTTGATAATAAAATATTATAATTTGGAGGTTCTGCTTAATCGAGTACCTTGTCATGATAATTTGGCATCAGCATCAGTTCAAATAGAACATTTTCTGTGCATATACAAGAATCTATCGTATGTACTTGACGATCCAATAAAAATGAACATCTTTTCTATTTAATTCCCAAAATTTCTTTTAATTTATAAGAAAATTGAAGAAACATTAATATTCCTTTAAAATATAAAATAAATACCGAACATAATACAATTTAAATATTATTTTGTGATACGCTCACGTATAAAATAAATTTATAATATATAAGGTGTCCCAAAAAAAAACTATATGAACTTTTAATTTACCCTAACACGAAAGTGTTAGCACCATTGATCATTTTAAAGAGCTTGCCATGATGGTCGGCATCCAGAAAGTGGAAGAAAGTGCATCGCCAACATTTCTGCTGATTGCAAGATCATCAAGAAGCAATTCGTCGGTTCATCGAATAGCCAAAAAGGAGATTGACTTCAAGGCGTGCAAGCTCCAAAAAGTTTAACTGAGAATAAGAGGGTAAGACTGGAAAGATGTCGCCAACTCAAGCGTCGGACCACTGCTCAGCGATGAGGGCGTATTCTTGTCACGGGCGAGAAGCCCGTTCACCGTTTAGCAAAGGCACAACTACCAAAATGGCAGGAGCTGGTCCACTGAGGCTCGTCATGGTCTGAAGTGGAATTTACGCCAGCAGCAAGACACTCCTCGTTTTAGTGGATTAAGGGGTCAAAATCAATTAGAAACGCATCGTTGCGACATTCTCAATGCTGGAGTACTTTCTTTGGCTCAGCAGCACTTTAGCGATGCTAATTGGACGTTCCAATAGGACTCCGCTTCGGCCCATAAGGCAAAAGCGACGCAAGACTTGTGCCCTAGGTATAGCCTCCCTATTAGCCGGAACTCAGCCTGGTGGACTACAGTATGTGGTCCATTTTAAAGGCAAGGGCCTGTGCTCCGCGCCGCAAGACCTTGCAGTCGCTGAGCAATCATTGTGTCGAGAATGGGACCGATAGTCGCCAGACCTGCGGCCCATTGCCGAAAATTTCAAATCGCGTTTAAACCTGTGTATCGCCGCGGAGGGAGATCAATTCCTAAAGGTCTATGTTATTGTTAGTTATTGCTGTTTTGATAAATGTATCTCATTTAATAAATTAATCAATTAAAATCTTTCATGCAGTTTTTTGGGACATCCTGTATTTGTGTATATTTTCTATCAATGGTTCAATTTAGTTAAAATTAAATTGTTTCCTATATAAATCTAATCTTAGAGATAAATCACTTGAGCACTTGTGACGTAGTAGATTTGAAGGTATTTATACAAAAAATTCATCTATAGATTATGTTGTTAACAACTGAAAATCATGAAGTTATTGTGGGTTTTAACAATATTATTTGTCATAACAGTGTTGCCAAAAGGAACATTGGCTGTTGCTAATGGTACAGTCGATGAACCCCACTCCAGACCATGGATCGCCATGGTTTCGGCTAGTATTTCGCTGTTGGAATATCAGCAGTGTGCTGGTATTTTGATTAGTTTAAATTATATTCTCACAGTCGCTAGCTGTTTCCATACGGATAGCAAATATGTTCAGTAAGTTATTGCATATGATATAGTGACTATATTTCTAGTAAAAAGCTTTAAGTAGCTTAGTTGCTACATAGTCTTGCCATTGTTATTGCTAATTATTACTACTTGCAGAATTCACTCATTGGGTACATATCTTGGTGTCTACAATTGGGATACTCTAGAAGGCTTTGTTCAAATGTCAGGCATCATTCCTATCAACAAAGTTTATCAGCATGAAAACTTTAATGCCACTACTTTCGAAAACGATATCGCTATTATTGAACTCGATATACCAGCCAGGCCTATTAAAGGTTTAGTGGAGATAGCTAATTTAGCTACTGAAGAAGATGTACAATTAGGGCAAGTTGGTCGTGTCAGTGGATGGTATTACCCTATTCGAGAAAGCAACCAAGGGGTAATATTATTTTCTTTTTTGTTTATAAAAACTGATTGTTTTGGCTTATTTTTGTAGCTTTCTCATGGCGGAGAAGTGACCGTGGTAGACAATTCAGTTTGTCAAGAAACTTACCCATCATATGTCATAACTGAAAACGTTATTTGTGCTAGTGGATATGTTGCTTTCTGCAATGGAGACCAAGGAACTGGTTTACTTATTAACGATAAAGTAGTAGGTATGGGAGTTGGGCCTAAGTCGGTGTTGGTACCCACTGAACAATGTCCCATTATACCTAACACGTACTTATATATTCCCAAATATCTGGACTGGATTAAAGCTCACAGTGATTTGGAATAGGAAATATAAACATATTATTATATAATTGTACATTTGTAATAAATATATGCATATATTTATTAAGGGGCTTGATGATGAGAATATATAATATATAATTATTCAGCACTTTATATTAGTTTGATTTCTTATTTTTTTACCTCAAAAATCCTCTAAAATTTGAAGATTTATTGGACTTTTTTGACATATAATTGATTCCAATCACTCTAACATAAAACAATAATTGAAAATATTTATTTAAAAATTGTTTTCAATAATATAAATATAATTCGTTTAGTTTATGTGCCAAATGTGCCAATGTGCCAATGTGCCTCTCAAACAGAATTGAACACAAGTTTTAATTTGCTAAATAATTGTACTGTCCCCCAGATGAACTAGACATTACAATTAATGTTCTAATATATGATTATATATAAAATAATCATAGAATCAAGTCATATATACTAGTTACTGGTCAAAATATCGCGGCCTTTATTATTAATGTGTTATATATTTTGCCATAATTGTTTATCTCATAATCACAACTTTACCTAAATATAATATACCTAACAGGCAATTCTAAAGTAGATAATTCTAAAACTAATAGCATTAGAATCGTTCAAGTGCTAACAAAAACTGCTCAAAAATGTCATATTTTCATAATATTGAACATACCACGCAAACTCATTTTACAAAAAAATATGTAAAAAAGTAAAAAATAAGACAAAACAACAAAAAAACAAAGTCATTAGATCGCAATTAAAATAAGACAAATATTAAATAAAACTAGTGTTAGATTGTTACATATAACAGGTCAATTGATATATCCCAGGCCTGTCATATAGATAGCGCTACTAGAATTAAATACATATGTTTTTAGTTAGCCCTTACCCTCAAAAGCGTGTATAAATTTGAGAGCTCTCGGATCATTAGTTTGTTAATTATAGCATTTTGAGTGAAGCAACTTTTGTTATTGTGAAAAAAATTGATAAACAGGAATTTCGCGTGTTGATAAAATATTGCTTTTTGAAGGGAAAAAATACGGATGAAGCAAAAACCTAGCTTGATGCTGTGTGCCGAAAACGGCCGCATTTGAAGAAAAAGGGAGCGCTTCTTCACCAAGACAATGCATCGTGTAACAAGTCAGTGAAAACGATGGCAAAAATCCATGAATTGGGCTTCTAATTGCTTTCTCATTCACTGTATTCTCCAGATCTGGTCCCAGTGACTATTTCCTGTTCTTAGATCTGAAAAGAATGCTTCCTGGGAAGAAATTTTCGTCGACTGAAGAGGTGATCGCCGAAACTGAGACCTATTTTGAAGCAGAGGACAAATCGTACTACAGAAATGGCATCGAAAAGTTGGAGGGTCGCTATAATCAGTGTATCACCCTTGAAGAGAATTATGTTCAATAACAAAAACTAATTTTGCCAAAAAAATGTGTTTTACTATGGTAGGCCGGGGATTTTTCAATTGACCCGTTATTGCGTTAGAACTAGTGATAACATGGGAATAAAATCAAATTAATTAATCAAAAATATATTGTCAAATTTTGTTCGAAGCTTATTATAGTAGTATATTAAGGGTTACTTTACATAAGAAATTATTAACGGCAAATTTTGCCAAGGGTTTCGAATGTGAATAGATGATATACAATAATACCAGAATGCTTTGAAATGCCGAGAAAACTCTAATTTGATATGTATGAACATAGGGAATATGATATAAAATGGTTCTCTGTGTTTTACTATTACAATTTATTTATTTCATTTACACTATCTATTAAATATATGTTAAATATACTTACTATTATTTCTTGCTTACCTTTATACTAGGCACAATCTTGTTAATTGAAAGTATTTGGAACTTACCTGAAACAAAAACAAAATTATATCAAAATTAAAGTAATAAAAAAATAACAAGGTAAGATGATATTCTAATAATGTTTTTAATTTAAAATTTTATTCAGAAATAGTAAAAAGGACATAATCAAAAATAAATCAATAATTCGATCTTTCGATGGCCAGATACAATGAAAAACTTCTGAACAGTAGCTTAGATTTTTTAACAACTTTTTTCATGTTTTATAATGCGATTTTATTCATATAAATCCTATACACCATAATAAAACCATAATTTCGTCACTATGGACGTTTTGAGATTTCTGGTCAAAATTCATTTTGAAGTCATTATTATATAGAATAGAATTAATAGAATTTTGCACAGATCGAAACAAATAATAGTCAGACAGAGCAAGGCCCGGGTTATATCATGTATGTATCAGAACTTCACAGCAAACCTTCTGCAGATTTATGAAATATGTGTGTGGTCTAGCATTGGCGCGAAAGAATCTTTTTGATTATGTTGATCAATTTCGACGACTGGAAATGATAAGTTGTTGCTTGTAGGAAGTCCAATTGAGGGTAGGCCCATTAGTTCCATTCTTTCTATCGTTCGATTTTGTTTAGTTTAAGCAGTAAGTCGCAAATTGTAATCTTGGCCCATTTCGCAACAAAATGTTCAGTGCTAATTCATGTTTATCAAGTATCGAGCTTCTTTTTGGTAATCAGTGTTACGTAAATAGTTTAAAACTACTTTATGGCCGATTTAACATCGAAATGCCTGGAAAGAAAGCGAGTAACCAATTCTGATTCTGGATTTCACTTAAGTAATCATTACCATGAGTGTTACACAACTTTCGATAGTTCTTCACAGAATTGTTCTTTTTTCCGAAGGAAAAAAGGTAAATATGATGAAAATAATCTTCTGAAATCACCATTTTCAAGGTACAATAAATTTCGATCGAGTAAAATAGTGATTTTCTCATGTTCCATTTATATTTTATGTTACCTTTCCAAACAGCTATAGTCTAGTTTTGTGGAATAAGTATTATGTGCTACTTTAAAGCCGCCTATTAGGAAAAACGCCCAAATTACTTTACCCCAAACTTAATCTAAATATTTAAAGAATTAAAGAACTTTTTTTAAATATCTGGTAAAAAAGGGAGACTATAGTGAAAAACTCGAATTAAAGAATTACTCACAACAAATATATATTTTAATTAAATATATGTAAAACATGATGAAGATCCTGTAGGCTTTTCAATGTAATCATTGTTGATAAAATGGTCAAATATGTTTGCGAGGTTTATTCGTTTCTCAAAGAAGCTATCAAACCAATCTTCTATGAATTATAAGTGAGAAGATATAATGTTTTTAATTTTGTGAAATGATATGCCTTAATAAATAATATATGTTTAGATATAGCTAAATGTTGTAATCAAAAGCGTGAAACCGAAAAATAATTATGTTTAATTTATGGATACCATTGATATAGCAATAAAATGATAGCTCTTTATTATATTTATGTAGGACCATATTTTCTATATTTTCTTTATTTGTCTATGATCTCTTTCTCTCTTAATATTCCTAAATTTTATTTAACTACGTTATTTAATTGTTTTATATTCCTGCAAATGTACCTCTTTTGTTTACAATATGTTAGTTGCTAGCATGTTTTTTGGTCAATGATATATTTTGGAGAAAATGCGAAGTATCAACATAAACAGCTGTTAAAAAATCTAATCTAACTGCTAACTATAAAACCGAGTGTTTTGATCTTACACAGCCTGCTTACTGGCGCGACTGGGATTATTGTTCCTTACTGTTGCGTACAGACATTTACAATTACAATTACATTTACAACCAACCATTACAAGATAAATTTACCACCATGCCCCAAAACGATTCGAACCCGCGACTATCGCAACAGTAAGAAGGTTGTCCTGTCGCCTTAACCACCGTGGCTACCAAATCGGCTTTATTTACAT
Organism: Rhynchophorus ferrugineus; assembly: GCF_030347505.1. Taxonomy (NCBI): domain Eukaryota; kingdom Metazoa; phylum Arthropoda; class Insecta; order Coleoptera; family Curculionidae; genus Rhynchophorus; species Rhynchophorus ferrugineus. Next base: position 55,156,743 of record NW_027472580.1, read on the forward strand.
TTGATACTTTATTTAATTTTGATCTTAAAGTTAATTATGTGGAATATTCTTGGAGTTATCAGATTTCCTATTCAGTTGAACTTGCATTGCAGAAACTAGGAGGTTGATAAAGGAAGTTGTTGAAGTACAGGAATAAAAGTTCACCAACAATTGTGAGATACGACACACTGACCAGTTCATTATATGATATACAGGATGGATACAGGCACCAACACTCAATGACGTCGGGGTTTTAGTCACTCCTCAATGCTACATTGAGAGGGTCTTGAGATTTATAAACACCAAAATAAAGTCAACAAAGACTATAAGACTAGCCAATTTGGCATGCCAGAAGAAGAAAGAAGCAGGCTTCTTATCTGCTGATTACTCAATCGTAATTTAACTCTCACTCACTCTTACTTAATAGGAAAACTTGATTAGGAGAATTTCAGAGAATACATTAATCAATCAATCAATAGTAATAAAGTGTACAAAAACAGTTGAACCGTGTAATAGTAATTACTATTTTCAGTCGCTAGTTTTTTGACTATCGACTGTTTTGCGACTTTCGACTGTTTTCAGTGGACCGTTCTCAACGCTAATTTTAATATAACATAATAAATTTATTTGCACTTTATTGATTTTATCGAATCTTAAGCTAACAAGGTCAAATTATCACCAGTTTGATAAGTGGGGCTTAGTTTATACACACATTTATTGATATACATGACTACATTTTTACAAAGTGTGTTCGAAACATGCGTGCCGGCAAAACTGACTTTAACTGAGCAAAATTGAAAAATATTAGATTCTGTAAAAGCTTGACTGTTTTGAAGATCGTCATAAACAGCAGCTCAAACATGATTCTTTTAAAACTATCTACCATACTTTATTAGATAATTAAAATTGTATCCCTTCACGGGTTGTATATATAATCCATAATTTACTACTCCTGCATATGTTTATAAGGTAAAAATACGATATATGACTATATTATGGAGACATAGCATTTGAAATATCTATCTGAAAATATCTTATTTCCTGCCTAAATCTAATCTTAGAGATAAATCACTTGTACAACTTGCGACGTAATAGATTTAAAGGTATTTATATAAACAATTTCAGGTCATCTATTGTATACGTCGCAAAAACCCTGAAAAGTATGAAGTTATTGTGGGTTTTAACGCTGTTATTTGCCATAGCAGTGTTTCCGAATGGAACTTTGGCTGTTGCTAACGGTACAGTTGACGAACCTCACTCCAGGCCATGGATAGCAATGGTTTTGCCTACCATATCACTTGTGGAATATCAGTACTGTGCTGGTATTTTGATTAGTTTAAATTATATACTCACAGTCGCTAGTTGTTTCCATACGGATGACAAATATATTAAGTAAGTTATAATCGCACATATGCTATAATGACTAAATTTCTAGTTGTTATTAGCTCAGCAGTGTTTTGTTATAGTTAATTATTGTTATCCGCAGAATTCACTCACTTGGGACATTTCTTGGTGTTTATAATTGGTACACTCTAGAAGGCTTTGTTCAAGCGTCAGGAACCATTCCTATCAATAAAGTCCATCAACATGAAAACTTTAATGCCACTACTTTCGAAAACGATATCGCTATTATTGAACTTGATATACCTGCCAGGCCTATTAAAGGTTTAGTGGAGATAGCTAATTTAGCTACCGAAGAAGATGTACAATTAGGGCAAGTTGGACGTGTCAGTGGATGGCACTATCCTGTTCGAGAAAGCAATCAAGGGGTAAACAAGATTATTTTAATTTACTGTAAAAATTCGGTGTAAAAATTTAATCATTTTTGTAGCTTTCCCATGGTGGTGAAGTAACTGTGGTAGACAATTCAGTTTGTCAAGAAACTTACCCATCATATGCCATAAATGAAAATGTTATTTGTGCTAGCGGATATGTTGCTTTCTGTAACGGAGATCAAGGAACTGGTTTACTTATTAACGGTAAAATAGTAGGTATGGGAATCGGACCTAAATCGGTATTGGTGTCCGCTGAACAATGTCCCGTTGTACCCAATACGTATCTATATATTCCCAAGTATCTGGACTGGATTAAAGCCCACAGTGATTTGGAGTAGAAAGTATAATAAAATAAGTATATACATGTATTAACGGAATTAGCCTGTCGGAGACCATATATAATAAATAGTTAATCAGCAGTTTGAACTCTTATTTTTACCTATTATTTAAGTTTCAACCAGTCATTAAAGTCATTAAAGCAAACGAGATATATCATTTAAACATAAAATATTTAAAAAGTTCGAAAAGAAAAGTCATTTTGTTTGATATAATTTCATACAAATTAGACAAATTTGACTTCTTTCCCTCTTTTGAAAAATCATATGGATTCCCTGTTGAAAACATTCCTCGATTTTTCAGTATTTTACTATTGAGAGCATAACCGACATATTATAATAATCGAAAAAATAGTAGTCAATAAACGATATATCCAGGGTAGTGTCTTGGGACCAATCCTGTATCTGCTCTACACTGCTGATATCCCAACAACAGAAAAAACAGTACTTCGAATATTTTTCGACGAAACCGTTATCATGGAAAAATATATATCGCTGCCTCGTAGCACTCCACAATATCTACAAATGGAGACTGAAAAATACAGCTTAACAGCTCCCAATCTGTCCATGTTAATTTTGCGTTGCGACGAAATAACAAAAACTTGACGGATGCCCGATTCCTCAAGTATAGTCAGCTAAATAGCTAGCCATCTCGATGGTAGATTAAATTGAAGACATCATGTTACAAAAAAAAGCAGAGCAGATGAGACTGAAAATTAAGCAATTGTTGGTTCATCGGAAAATACTCTCAACTTGACCTAAAATCAATGAAACTGGTTTATCAGTCAATCATAAAGCTAATTTGGAACTAAGAGGTGCAAATATGAGTGTGCATTAAAACATCAAACCAATTTTATTATTATTATTAAAACTAGTAATCCAACCCTGCCAAAACTAAGTTCTACGAATAATTATCAATGCTTATCGCTACGTATCCAACGAAGAGCTGCACGATGACCTCGAAATTAAATGGATTTACGAAGTGATCCAAGATTTCGCCTTAAAATATGAAATAACGTTGCTAAATTACAGCAACGTGGAGGCAATATAGCTGCTGAACAACAGGCAGGAAATCAGAAAACTGAAACGAGCCAAACCACACGAACTTGTATAGAGTCTAAGTGTTACTATAGCTTTAGCTTAATTAGTTTAGTTTTGTTTAATTTGAGAAATACGTACTGATATATTAATCCCGTACTCGTCCTGCTTATGTATTAATGCAAGTACAACAGAACTTTAGTAATAAATTCATTTGTATCAAGATTGTACTGAGCATGTCTAATGTAATTTTTTTTAATGGATATATAATCGATTAATTTAGGTGTATCTAATCCACAACGCTTTTTAAATGCTTAATAAGGTTTATAATATTAAATATTTTAATATCATTAATATTAATTATTTTACAATAATAAAACAAAAGGTGACAATATATAAAAGAATATCAATAACACCGCATATAAAAATGAAATTTCGAAAAAAAAATGTTGCGGAATTTTGTGCATAGCTTATTATTAGCATTATAACTTTGATAATATCTTCCCAGTATTGACATCGATAAGTTGGAAATGGTGATTGGGGATTGATATTGATTGTAATTGAATGATTATTTGAAGCATGAAAGCGTCTACCAGGAAGGTGGGACAAATAAAAGTAACCGTTAACAATAGAAAATACTTGATATGATGTGATATAATACATTTTTTTATTTTCCTGTTTTGATAATCTAATCTTTTTTAATTAAAGCGCTACTATTTATAAGAAATAATAACGGATATTTTTTCAAGTAAAAATTATGCTAATTATACTGAATTAATGTGAAATTTAGGGCAAAATAATTTGATTTTTATGGATATATTGATTATGATATGATATGATGTGATATTTAATTGTTCCTCAAAGTTAATTTATTATAATAACTAAGTAATATCTGTAATATTATTATTATAAAGGAAATATTAATTTTATCTTTCAAAAATAAAGAGACTTGACTTTGAGTAAAGTACATCCATATTTTCATTTGTCATTATGGTATTTGATTGTTGTACATCAATTTAAAGGCATTGTGTAGTTTCCTTTATCTAAAATATATATAAAAGACTAACTTGCGTCAATATCGGGAACTTGACTAAAATAAAAAAAGTATGTTTAGGAAGCAGCTTAGTTAATTAGGAATTCGGGTAAAATTATCCATATTCAGTTTGTAATGGCACCCAAGGAGGACTGAATGTGTTCAAAGTACCTTAGCTATCAAGTGAAAAGATTATTAGAAATATCTATGCTTTGAAAAATACCTATAGTCCGGGGATTCCCTGTACAGGCATCGCAATTCAGGGTGAATTTCGGTAGAAACTTGCAGTTAAATCTTATAAACTAATTTATTACTACATTTCATTTGTACTTGGATTCATTCACAAGCAAAAGGAGTGCGAGAAAATACATCAATATTTATTCCTCAATTATAAAATTATAATAACTTATAAATAATAAGCTATAGTTTACCCTAAAGGTGTACACTTTATATAAGTTCGTATAGTTTGGTTCGCATCAATCTTCGGATATCCTGCGCGTTGTCCAGTAGTTGTCCAGTAGCTTCCACGTTAGTATAATTTAGTAATCTTCTTTCGTGTTTTAAGGCGAAATCTTGGATAACTTCGCAAATCCATTTGATTTCAGGTCATCGTGCGATTATGTAGCGATAGGCATTGGTAATTAATCGAAGAATTTTGTTTTAACAGCGTTGGATGGCTAGTTGATTTGGTTTATAAGTCCAGATTGGCTTTATGATTGTCTGATAAATCAATCTCTTTGATATTAGATCAAGTCAAGTATCAAGTTAAGTATCTTCCCACTAACCAGTATAGTTGTTTTATTTTGGTTCTAATGTGTTTTGTTCTTGGTCTAACATGATGTTTCCAATTTAGTCTACGGTCAAGATGGTTGCCGAGGTATTTAGCTGATTTTGCTTGAGGAATCGGATATCCATTGAGTGATAATTAAATTTTTATTATTTCGCCGCAATGCAAAAATAACATGGACAGATTTGGAGCTATTGAGTTGAATTTTCCTATATTTCGTCCATTTGTATATTTTGTTGACTGCCATTTGTACTTTTTAGATTGCCATTAGGCAGAAATATGTCGTTTGCCATAATAATTGTGTCGTCAGCAAAGGTTCCAAGTAGTGATTGTTTTGTTGGTGGGATGTCAGCAGTGTAGAACAGACACAGGAGAGGTCCTAAGGCGCTACCTTGTGGAACTCCAACCGAAATAGTTTTAAATGTCGAGAAAGCCATTTCATGCGAGATTCTAAATTTTCTTCCGAAAAGATACGACTCCAGCAATTGACAATAGTTACGTGTTAACAATTTGCTCATCTTACAGATTACTCCCAAATGCCAAACCCGATTAAAAGCTTGTGAGACATCCAGGAATATTGCAGGGCAGTATTTCTTTTCCTCAAACGCTTTTTCACTAGTGGAATTTACTATGTGCATTTCAAGATTATGAAAACAAAAAAAACGCAATCCGTCATCGACTTGCAAATAATTTTACTATCCAGTGATGGGATGTTGTCCACGTATATCTCAATTGGAAGATTCTTCAAGATGGAGTGATCTGTTTCATCGGTGAGCAGTGTTGAATTGTTTGGAACTGAAGTGAAGTTTTGTTCATAGTAAAATATGATTTTTCAAAAACTTATTCATTATACACGTATATTCTTACATTTATACACTAAACAAGTTCGTGTGGTTTATTTCGCTTCAATCTTCTGATTTCCTGGGTGTTATCCAGTAGCTGTATTGCTTCCATGTTGCTGTGATTCATTTCATTGTGCCTTATTTCATGTTTTAATGCGAAATCTTGGATCACTTCATATATCTATTTGACTTCGAAGTCAGCATGCCACTCTTCGTTAGTTACGTAGCGATAATCATTGGTAATTAATGTAGTAGAACTACATTATGAACTACTTATTAATGTCGTAGAACTTTTGTTTGGCCGTGTTAGATTATTAGTTGGTTTGATGATTTTTGTAATATTTTTATGATTGACTGATAAACCAATCTCTTTAATATTCAGAGATTGGTTTCTCTTTAATTTTAGGTCAAGTTGAGAATATCTTCCGACTAACCAGTATAGTTGCTTGACTTTGAGTCTAATCTGCTCTGCTTTTTGTATAAGTAAAAAATAAAATAAAAGTGTAAAAAGTCCTAATATTTTATAATTTATATAAAGCAAGTTTTGTCGTCAATATTTTCCTATAATATATTTAGACCAGGAAAGGACATATCCGATATAATAGCTAAAAACATAATACTATTGTACGACAATATATTAAAATGCATATGTTGAAATTAATTTGATAGCTACATTATATTAGCAGGTATTTCCATATTTGATGGTAGGACACGGTACCATTAATGTCCACTAAACACTTGGAAATGGCAAGACAAAATAATAAAATTGAAGACCAAGATTTCGGGCTGTTTAAAACAAATTATGGTCGGCAGACTCACTAGGTTGACACCGCGGGATACCACAGCATCCATAAATTACCCACCAGACCGTCTATTTGGGAGGCGAGAGATATATATAGTGAGTCAGAACCTATATACATATGAGATTTTGATGATCATTCCGGTATATTCCATTCTTTATTATTCTGAAATATTCTGTCTTAAACATGTTCATATATGGTATCGTTTAATAAAAACATGAACTAGATTTAGAAATTTTATAAAATGCAAGGTATATATAAGAAATATAAAATCAATAAAGCAATTATTCTTTTAAAAGCCATCTACAGCTTTTTTGGAATAACTTTAAAAGGTTGCTATACTTGTTATTATAATGTTTAATAATAAATAAAAATGTATAGAATATGAATCAAAATACTTTCCATCGTTTACATTTTTTAAAATCTACTGTACATAATATTAATAAAATATTTTTAACAAAAAAATTGAAACTTCAAAAAGTAAATAAGGAACGCACTAAAAAGTAAAAAATAATCAAACTTCAAAGTGATCAGTTGGTAGTAGTTAAGATAATATTGTAAATAGATAAATAGGTTTAGAATAAGGCTTTTGTTTATTTTTATTTAGTTATTACAACGATTATTAGGTACATATTTTATTATAAATTTTTTTTATATCAAACATCAAATTATAAAAGTCAAGTTTCATTATTTTTTAATTTTTAGTGAGTTCCTTATTAATTTTTTGAAGTCGGTTCAATTCTCTTGTTAAAAATATTTTATTTCTTTCTTTTCTTTTTTTTAATATTAGATATTTACTCAATAAAATACACAGTTATTTTATTTGATGTTGCAATGGGTAGACCAAGTAAAGTTGCAGCCCATATAAGGAAAAATAGGAATTAAGAAACCATGGTAAGGAGCGCTTCAGGCGCCGGGACCAGCTACCTAGCCTAGGTAATTTCACAAATGTTCTAACTAAACAACAACAAAAAGTTATTGTCCCGCCGGGAATCGAATCCGCGATCTACGCTTGAGAGCTAAACACTTTAATCATTACACCATAGAAACATTATTTTCAATAAAGAATATTCTCGATTTACCTCCCTGTCCCTCAGCCGATCCTGATTTGATTTCAATGGGACGACCTCGGAAATGCTTTCAAATAATTTTTTTTAAAATCAGTTTACAATTGTCGGAGAAATCGGCGAACATACATTAAAAATGTATACAGCCGAACATAGAACCTCCTCCTTTTTCCAATTAAAAATAAGGAAGTAAATAAATAGCCGAAAAAATTTTCTTTACTTAAAATGAAAAACAAAGATTTAATTTTAGTTTTGGTAATTCGGTAATTCTAAAAAAGGACATATGAATATAAATATACATTTATGTAAAAATATTAGAATTTAGGACCCGTTTTCATTGCGAATTATTGCCAGCCACTACTTCTGTTAATATGTTAGCGGAATGCCTGTCTTAGTTCGTCATCTCACTAGGTATTGATGTGGTAATAATAATAAAAAAATAAAAAATTCTGATAATATTGCAAATGAACTTATCAATATTGATTCAGATGCTGATGAGGATGATGAAGATTAGGATGATGAAAATTACGAATATGAATTAGTCATTGAAACAGGTAATATTCGGGATTTATCAAATGACCGCAATATTAAAAATGCAATTAAAACCGTTACTAAAGTAGCTTTTATTTCTAAAAGGTTATCATTGAAGAATGATATATTTAAAAAGTATGTAAAAAAATAACATGAAGGAAAACTTACTCCACTGATTGAATAAATAAAGATATGGTCTTAAAAATATTGCAATCTGAAAGCCTTGAATAATCCTGTGGAATCAGCGGAATTCATTAATTACTAAATTCATTAATTCGGTTAATTCCCATCAAATTATCCGCAGAAGCATTTTGCCACTTTAACGTAAATTTTTTCAACCATTAGGCAACCATTGTTTAATTTTGGTTTCTAGCTTGAAGACACATTGTTAGATTAACCTACAAGTTATCTTTACAATAAGTTAAATCTAGATATATATCTAGGAGGACCCATTGGCCCTATGTTAGTGTCTGGTGTCATAATATTTATGTATTAACAGTGTTTTTTTTTAATTAAATGCACATCACTCCATTACAGCACACAAGATCAAATGGTTTGATACATTTGAGTATGTGTTCTGTTCTGGTGTTACCCAAGAGTTGTATTACTTCGATATTGAGATGAGAATAGAGGCTGTCCTCATGTCTCCTTGCAATTCTCTTGATTTCCTGAATTACAGTTGGTGTCTGAAGGTGTCGGTGTAAGTAATCAGTCCTATAGTATCTCGGTGCACCTTTAATACTTCTAAGGACTTTGTTTTGGAAACATTTTATTGTATTTATATTACTTTTTGCGAAGCTTCCCCATAATTGAATTCCATATGTCTATATAAGTTTCAACAGGTTCTTGTATAATATCAATTTATCATGTACTGATAATTACGATTTCTTCAAATTAACCAATACATTTCTCAATATTTTAAAACCAGTTCTTTTCGTTACATGTTCCTTACGGCGAGATTGATTCTGAGAGACTTAGCGAAGTTGATACGATGCTGACATATACGTGAACTGCACATGCACAGATTTAATTTCGTTAATTGGTATTTTCCAGCTTTATAGTAGCTAAAGCATTGGACTCAATATACTTCCCTGTGGTACACCTGCTTTAGCTTCTTTTATTGTAGAGTAGGCTTTCTCTTACGAAGGTCACTATTTATATTTCGGGAATAAAAAAAAAACAAATAGTTAAGCAGCGAATATATTTTTATTGTTTTTCAAAGAACTCGCCACGATGATCTATACACTTTGGAATACACTTAAACCAATTTTCAAGGCATTTATACCATTCAGAATGAGGTATCTTCAAAACATGATTTTTGAACGCTTCAATAGCTTCTTCGGGCGATGAAAATCGTTGACCAGGCAGTTTATTCTTCACGGATGGGATCAGAAATAAGTCATTGGGTACCAAATCAGGGCTGTACGGCGGATGACCCATCAAATCGATGTTTTGAGTGATCAAATAGTCTCTTGTTTGAGAGCTCGCATTGTCATGATGTACAATCCGGCAACTCTTGTTTGTTTTTCTTATTTCACTGAAGACTTCTGTCAAACAAATGGTGGTGTATTTTAATAATTTGGTAATTTACTATTCTACTGTTCTACGATCCTCTAGGAGGCACTGTTGCAATATGACCAGTTATCCTGAAGAAACAGGCCACCATTTTCTTTGAAGTGTTTCGTGCGCGAACAACTTTTGTTGGATTTGGTTCATTTTGGAACATCTATACAGTCGACTGTTGCTTACTTTCGGGCTCATACGAATATTAGGGGTGTGCAACTGCAATGGTAAGTAGTGGGGCAAAGTTTCGCTTAGTCCAATCATTGGCGGCGCTGACAACGCGAATTTGATTGGTTAGTTTAAAATAGTTATGTAGAAACCTGTAAGGAAAATACTTTGCTTTGATTGGTCTGCCATTTCCCCTGATTATTTTGTGACGTCACATTTATTGGCCAATAGTATTTAAATAAAAATCAAATTTAAATTTTAAAATTAATTTATTAAAATAAAATCCTATACAAGTATACATAAGTGTAAATAATATAAATATATATAAACAAAAAGCAAAAAAAAACAATTATGAACTCAATATTAAAATATCTATAATTCTTCTATAAGGCCTTCTCATATATGTTTAGTGCCATCAATTTTATGGGATCTATTAGAGTTCTAACTTATCTTGATATATTGAAGGTAAACTTTAAATACTTTCCTGTTGATATTACATTAACTTTATTAAACCAAAAATACAATCAAACCTCAGAATAACTTAAAATTTTGTCTTGAAAATCATTATGGATTGGACAGTCGAAACACTAAAAATTTATGTGTTTTTTAAAAATATTTAGATTTTAGAGTATTTAATCTGTGGAACTACTTAATATAGAATATAGACAAATATTGCATGTTGTCTCTTTTTCAGAAGTTTTGTTAAATAGCCTGAAATAAGACTGTAATATTAGACTTTTGTTTTCCTCAGAGCAAAATTATCTGGAACTGAAAATATAGACTCAACTGGTGATTTAACAACCTCAAGTGGTACTAGATCTCCCGTTAAAAAAGAATATAAGTTATCTAACATGTTCATCTTCTTCACAATTTTCTCCGGGAGAATGATGTGAAAAAATTGAAATGATGAGCCCTTTTAAAAATTTCTCGAACATACTAGGGGAAGGATGCTGTTTCTACCTCTATGACCTCTAATAGATTCAACAAAAATCTTTAAGCAATTTTGGTTAAGATTTGTTAAACAAATGTAGTTATTTGTAAATTTAGACAAAATAGATTTCTTTAAGTTAATAAATCCCCTAAAAGTAGCAAATAAATTTTTAATTGATGGCACCATAACAAATATTTCTTAACAAGGCAATCAAATTTAAATATATAATTCCTCTACTATAAAATGATTGAACACTGATTGTTCTAAAAAGTTAAAGTATTGCAAATATTTTAGGGGTATTTTACAATTAAAAGTAGTATTTATTACTACTAATTATCCAGTTATATTAATTATTACCTTCTTGTAAGACTTCTTTATGTAGAGACATCACACTGACAACATACGCACAACTTGGTAGATTAATTGAATTTTATTACTACTAACATCTTCATAAGTTTTTGAATTTCTGTAAACAAACAATATATAAACAGACATGTAGTAGATAGATAATTTTATATGTACCTGATAAAACCAATGATGGATATGCATTTACCCAAATACCTGTTCGTGAAGGAAGGATAATTCTAAATTTTTCACTAATATGTCCATAACAAACACCATGACGTTGATATATTTGCATTTTGGTTTATCCAGGTAACTTACTACTATTTACTTGATCAACCCATTTTTGGAAAGGAGCGAGATCATTCTTTGGGAAACGATGTCTAATTTCCGTAGTAGAATTTTACCACGGTACACTACATCTTTTACTACACTGACGTATTATCATCAATTTTTATATTATTACCCCATAATAATTAATGTAAAACAGAAAATATGCACAACGTAAAACGAAAATTTCGTGATCTAAACAAAAACCATAACCTACAAACAACAAACATAAAAATGGACGCCCATAGAAAATGCTGATTTCACACAATTTGATCGACCAATCACATTTCATATTAGTGGCGGCATCTGCAATTTAAACTGCCAATCACAATTTGCGATCGCAGCGCTACAGTTGATTGAACTAAACAAAACATTTCCCCAAGGTCGCCTATACCGTGAAATTTCTATTTTTTCTATGACGAATATATCCATGATTTGTCACCTGTCACGATTTTATAAACGTCTTTCGAAATACCGCGATTCAATTTCTTAAGCATTTTTTGCACTAATCGACTGGAGCCTTTTTTTGAGCCATTGTCAAATTGTGTGGGATCGAACGCGAACCTAACTTTCGCACAGCTAAGTATTCATGTAAAATCGCATATATGCTGGTGGAATTAATGCTTAGGGATGCCTCAATCTCACAATAGGTGACATGACGATCTTGCTTAATAATTTCGCAAACAGCATCGATGTTTTCTGGCAGAACAGCCGATTTTGGACGACCTTCACGAAACTCGTCGGACAGCGAACTACGACCACGATTAAATTCAGTAAACCAACGATACACGGTGGTTTTTGATGGAGCTTTATCGCTAAAACTCAAATTAAGTTGATTGATGCGCTCTTGTTGTGATAATCCACGTCCAAAATCGTAAAAAATTATCCCTGAGTACGTATGTCGTCAAAAATGTCAAACTTTACGATGGAACCGTCAGATGGACTGACATGACAACAGTGTTGCCAATTCCCGAAATATAAATAGTGACCCTCGGATTTAACTCTAAACATTCTCGCTGTAATGTAAGATTTTAATAGTTCAGTGTATTGTTTAGGCATTCCTCTAGCTTATTAACAAGGTCGTCATGTCATACCTGATCGAAGGCTTCTGTTATATCTAGGAATATAGGTAAACATACCTTTTTACCTTAATATGATATTAGTTACAAAAATTTCACAGTAAGAGAATAGAAGAATATAGAATATAGAACATAAAATAGAATATATCTTATATGACAAGTTACACATGGTAACATAAAAAATTATAATAACAGAGCGATAGCATATTAAACCTGCAATATCTACATCTATCGAAATCTGTATCGTAGTATTATCTACATCGAAATTTGTAGATTTAGGTTGAATAGTATAAGAATATTTCTCTAGTAGAATCATTTAAATTAACTGATAATAGTAAAATTATCAATACAAATATAGACAAATATAGAAGAAATTTATATATATTACTAATGATTCCTCGAATTTTCTTCAAGATAAGACGGAGCTTTCAGCCTTTTTGTTGTATATATTGTTATTGATATATGTTATTTTTCAAAATTTAATCCGTTATGTTTAAGTGTTATAAAAAGAAATAGTGATTTATTTTAACAGAGGTTTGAAGTCCGAATTTTGTTTAATTTCCATTTTCTGATAAGATTTAACTGATAACCGGTCAATTTATTTTAATGATTAATATAAATATTTGAATAACTTTTACAACCAGAAATCAAACGTAATAGTTTTGTTTTGGAAGTTAAATTGTTGTGTTATACACAGACATTGTTTATTTATCTTGAGACATTTAAGTGGCATTTTGTTGAAGTTAATCTTTTTTACTGTTTTATGGAGGCTGGATCATATTAAGAATAAAAAGGTCAATCTACAGTCATCAAGCACTAAAAAAAATAAATTTGGTTTAATTAATTGCTGACAAGGATCACAAGTTTTCACAAAATCATATTTTTGCTAGAAAAACAAAGAAATATAATTGAAAGTTTCTATTAAATCTATTAAATTAACATACTTCAAAACAGCTTTCCATCATTTAAAATTATTATTGTATTACAAATTTTAAATCCAGTTTCACATTCGAAATTAACTTGAAATTGTATAAATTATAATATAATAGTTTATCTGCAAAATAATATCATAAAATTCTGGCAGATTCACGCTCTACTGTAATCGATCACCTTCGAAATAATCTCCTAACAATGATACAATCGAACAATTATTTCTTTCATTTTATCAAACGAAGGCGCAATGGCTTCGCCTCGAATACCCACCGGTGCGAACCACACACATTGACGTTTCCCCAGGTTGCGGAGCGACTCGACCAACTCTTCGCAAATCGGAAAAAACGTCCGCTCGCCCTGAGAAATAGGTGTCTTAATGTCGGGACAATACTTTGTCGGTAAATTTGGACAGTTGACGATAGGAACCGAACAAGTTAGGGTGCTATCGCGATACGGCTCTTTGTGCTAATACTTTGGGTGACTCATTTTCAATAGAATAAGAGATTTTTTCATGAATTTTAAATTAAACATCAGATAATACTAAGTAATAATAATAGTAATTAAATAAGATCATCGGACTTTTAATTATCCACTAATCTCAATCACCAATAAATTAATTTAGGTAAAATAATTATACAATTTATAGAATACTTTTCTATTATTACCACTCTCATTTATTATTTAAAAGGTTAAAAGCAAACATGTATTACATGTTAAGAAATATAAAAAATATTGTAATAAAATTTCTATATAAGATAAGATTTGACTTTCAAGAACTAAGTAAAACTAAGTAAAATCTAAGTATGACAAATTGCGTTAAGAACAAAATTTGAACAAGTATAAAAGTATTATAATGCATTGAATTAAATTTGACAATTATTATTATATTCGTGAATCTATTCTGATCATATTTTCCCTTTAATATATTAGTTTTAGATTGATATATATCTTAATAATATATTGTCATACACCTTAATCAAAATATTTTCCATCATCTTCTATAATATATATTTTGCATCATAAATGGAAATATAAAATGCCTGCACATCAGTTTTATGAGCAAACATTCAGTAAATGACTAGGTACTATACTCTTTGGCGTAGCTCAAACCTTCGATAAAATCTGACACAAAGGGACTCATGTATAAACTCTATAAAATGTTATCAAAGTAACACGCTAAAGTCTTAAACTCCTACATCTCAGCTAGGATATTTAGAGTAAAACAAGAAGAAACTTAAACTTAAACTACTTAATTAAACTTACTTATATTAACTTAAATTGAAACAAACGAAATCAGGTCTACCACAGCCAGTACCTTGTAATAAAAGTAGTAATAATGTACCTTGGAATAAATCTTGATGTAAAACTTCATGGGAACGAGCATAACTAAAAAAAAAGGAAATTAAAATATAAAAAATTGATTTGTTTATTTGGAAGAAAATCTGAATTATCCATATATAGTAAGTTGCTACTGCATAAGCAAATACTAAAATCTATATGGACCTACGAAATACAGTTAAGGAATATTCTGCGACAAGTAATATGAACATAATACAAATATTTCAGAATAAAGTTATGAGAAGTATTGTGGATGCTCCTACAAGACATGAGGAAGGACTCCACTCCCATGTAAACACCGAAGTGTTGCAAATGTTGGTTTAGTGCTACTAATTTTTATTTTATTCAAGACTAAGTAAGGGCCAATAGGTCTTCCTAGATAAGTACCTAGTGTTAAGTTATTGTAACAAATTGTAAGTTAATCGTCAACGACTAGTAAAAGTATATTAATAAATTTAAAAAAGTTCCCTTCTTTTATTAGCTTTTCCTTTATTATGTCGATATCGCGTCGAAATAATGTTCAGCGTTTCAAAATTGTGTACCAGCCAAGCCATGTTGCATCGATCTGAAAAACTGGATTTCATAATGTCTCGTAAGTTCGATGGGGCATAAATACCCTTTCGAGTTGCAATAGTGTATTCTTCGCAACTTTTGCAACGTGTTATTGAACGTTATCATGCAAGATGGAGTTTGCGCCAGTTATTTGCTATTTCTGATTATTTTGTTACAATGCTTCGTTTCAATTTCCGACGTTACACAGTAACAGTTTTACTTGATTTTAGTAGCTTGTAATACATTAAATCTTGGTGATCTCACCACATTCACAATAAGTCTTTAGGGCCATATGTAGTTCGCTTCGATTAAAGATAGATTGAATAGATTGAAGTAGATAGCTCTCTTGGGTTAACCTATTATTTTCTGCACATGTGGTTTTAAAATTCAAGTTTGGCAATTTTTTTTTGAGATATAAAAGGATGGAAAATTTTATCGTGTATGAGAGCACAACAAATTAAAGTACTAACTTTTGATTTGTAAAATTACTAAAAATAATTTTGCAGAAAAGATTTTGGAAACCTCGTAGAGCCTTTGCTTGCAGGTAAACAAAATCTTGGTTGTGCATTATATTAGCATGATAGACAAATATAAATATATTTCGAAACAGTAAGTAAACCGAATGGAAATTAAGTTCATATTAGCTCACCTTCATAACTAAAACACAATTTTTCTTTAACAAAATAAAATTGGCAACAAGTCCAGTAATTAAAAAAAATTCGAGTTCCCAGAATATCCCGGAAAAGTAAATAAGAAAAGGTGTTTGTTGGTTCCATAGACTAACGCATGGATATAGGAATGTTAATACTTATAAGATAATATACTATATACAACAAAACAGAAATTACATTCAATTTTAATTTATTTAGTAATTTATTTCATTCAATAATAATTGTCTAGAAAGATTTAACAAAAAGTATAATACTCGATCAGTAGTAGTAGTAACTAGGCTGACTTGTTAACTCAAGTCAATGCATCCATAAAACAAGCTTGTTTGGACGGTGTTATTAAAACGATATAATGTTCATTAGCCTTAGAAAACTAATAATTAATTTTCTTATGTATTTGCAAAATACGCATAATTATTTGCAGTAATTGTTTCGGATATAAAAATCTTCACCTACAAGTAACTAATCTGGTGAAAGCTACGTAATACTCAACCTTGTTAACGTACTGAAAACGATTACCAGCCAGTGGACCCTAATGTCGGCCAAAATACGTCACCAAAAGGCAAAACGAACTAAGTGACTACCGATTCTTTCGGGTTATTTATTGGTTGTCACCGGGACGCCAAAGAATCTGAAACATTTCATTACGGTGGGCGGTTTGTTAACTTTATAAGGGCAAAAATATTTTCGGATACAAAAATTTACCGGTGATGATTTTTCGACTGTATTATCGGCAGACGGTGCCGTCTCGAAGGCCGTATAAATCAATTAGGTTTAGGGTTGTCCGTTGTGACGAATTAGTCACTATTTGACAATTAAAAAAAACAGTCGCGTGGACGGCTGCAGGAAAGTTGACAATTAAGATGAATAAAAACATACATATAACATTTGTGTCGATTTACAGATTACTTTCTTTATTTTTAAAAAAATTAAACATTTAAACATAGTTTTTTAATGGAAAAATATTGGAAAATATAAAAAATATATATCTTAAAGATATAAGAAATAATTAGTATGCTTAAAATGTTATACCAATCTTTCAGTATGACTAAGCTGCCCTCGAAGTAGCTGTTTAAGTAATTGATAGAAAACAGTTTTATAGCGATTGACGAAAACAAATTAGTGACTAAAAATGCAACACTCGACTGGAAGTGTATGATGTTCATATTTTTAGATTGCATAGTGTTTTGTTCAACTATTATATTAAGAAATGTAGAACTTTCAAAATCAAATGCTTGAAACCATTGACTGATAGTAAATGAGGTCAATTGATTGTAGAAAACAGGAAAAAAAACGGCCGTTCATATAAATGTATGATTTATCAAGACAATATACCGTTAAAAAGTCAATGTCGATGTCGATGATGAACAATGACTCGAGTTTTTTCCCCACCCACCAAACTCCAAATCTAGATCTAGCACCCAATAACATGCATTTATATAACAGGCTGGTTTGGACGTCGTGACTAGAACTAAAAGGTACTAATTAGTTCTTGTCTTCTTGTAGACCTTATAAAGAGGTTCCAAAAAACGAAATTCAATTCGAAGAAAGTATTGGCGATGTGGAAAAGGGAACCTGATGAAAAACATGGATGGGTTAATATACACATAATCCAAGTTTAGTATATGTAGTAGCTTAACAATACATAAAGATAATGTTTCGTGTGTGTTGTTTATTATTTCAAGAGATCGGTGGGCCAAAAATTGAACCAAGTGATTTTCAGAATCGTTTTTATAAGTCACATTTTCACCATTAAAATAATTTTGCAGGTATCTTAACAAATGGAGGTGGTCCAACTTTTCCTCTAATTGCCTGCCCTTCTTAATAATTTTAGTTGTTGACTTATGTTGGTGTTGTTAAAATGAACATTTTCTGAACATTTCCACCTAATACTGCACCACCTTTCTTGGTGAAGCTTCCGCTTCTGTGGGCTTAGAATATAATCATTTTCTTACATTTCTGTCGTACTTGTTCCACTTTTTATCGCCGTCAATCGTTCGTTTCAAAAATCGCTAGATTTAGTTTCATTTCACCAGCGATTCATAAAGCAAGATTCTATTAAATTGTTGACTGTTAAGTAGTGTGGAATCCAAGCATCAATAATCGTTTGGCATTCAGTCTTATGTAAATAGTTCACGTAAGTATTTTATAGTTGATATTTGGTTCCACGGCAATGCCACGAGGTGAAATATATCAATCTACCTCGAGTTGTTTAAGAATTTTATCGATTTTTCAACAACTGACCAATCACGGTGAAGAAAATGAGCAGACGTATTCCGAAAAAAAGGAAAATATGACAAAAATTACCAGTGAAAAAGTGTAATAAAATATGACTAAGTAAAAGAAGCATCCTTACATCTAGAACTTTTTAAACAAGTTATAGTGAAATCACTGATTCATTAATTAAGCCATTTTCATACCAAGCCTTTTGTTTCTGAGCCTAAATGAAAATACACTACCTAATGTGCCACTCAAAAATATCTACATCTATCTTGAAGATCTACCGTGATGGAATGATGGTTTTAGTAAAAAAATGACAAAAGGTTATTGATCAAAATTGTATATAAAGACAAAGTATACATATATAATTTGTTAGTGCTTGAAATGTAAACAAATAAATTCGCATAAAAACATAAAAAACGAAAAATTGCTCTTCGTTGTTTAATTATTATATGTTTGGCTAAAACCTTGGATTTCATGATTATGTGCATAAATGGGTAACGCTTTCGCTAACATTGGAACAAAATCGCAATTCAATGCCACTTTAAAAATAATAAAAATGATTTTATGTAGCGTATCATCATATAAATGAGACCAGTGTGATAAAATTCGAAAATCCTGAGGAGAGGCGTCAACCTAACATTTCGGTTCCGAAACGAGTTCGGGTTCAGAAATCGATCACGTAGATATTAGTATTAGTTTTTTTTTGAATGCAAAACAAATTTTGATTGTATATTATCCTCAAATTGGTAAAACAATAAACTCAATTTATTATTAGAAGCTTTTGGTATAGTTGTATATGAACATTCGTTAGAAAAGATCTAGTTCTGTAAAATAATTATTCATCAAGAAAACTCACTATACACAGTTCACTATACTATATCACTATACAAAAATTATCGCAAAAAATCAGTGAATTATAATGCGAATTATTGTGATTCACATTATTCATTTTTATTATTGGCTGTTCTCGCGATTCGAGAATATATTTTGAAGAAACGATTGTCATCGAACTGTAAATGTAAAAATAATAGCCTCAAAGTTTCGAAAAATTCACATTAAAATGTATTTTATTCACTGAATTCCTCAACATTAAAATGTATTTTATTCATTGAATTCCTCGACATAAATTTTAATGTTTGGAAATTGGAAACAGCATGATAAAGAAAAAGCAAAGCAGAAGCAAAAAATCAAGCAAAAGCAAAAAATTTATCAGTCCGCCATAAAGGCAATTTGGACCTATGGGGTGCAAAAATGGGGTAAAAACTAAAACATCAAACCAACTAGTAATTGAACGCTGCCATTTTTTTTTCGGTTAATTAGCAATGTTTATCGCTACGTAATATACGAAGAATTGTACATAGATCTGGAAATCAAACGGATTCGCCTTAAACCAAGAAATAACTTTACTAAATCACAGCGTCGAAGCACGAAAGAAATGAGAAAATTGAAGTAAACCAAAGATTAAGTAAAAAGCAAAGCAACTAACTTTAGCTTAAATAATTTAATTAATTTGTAATTTGTACTAATGTAAAATGTAATTAACAATTTTTGAAATTAATGAATTGTCATTGGAGAACCACTTTTGATGTTAGGTACCGTTAAGAAAAAGAAGAGGAAGAGTGAACGCAGCAATAATACACTTATTTTAGGCTCTGAGGACTGTGACGACTTTCAGCTGTCCAAGTACCTCATGCAGAACGTCTGTACAGAATTATATAACTGTTTCGTGTTAATTACATCACACTTGAGGACGTCGAGGAGAATTGGTATAACGACGGTACCGAAAAAATGAATAAACTATACAGCAGAAAAAATCAGAGCCGTTTGTTAATTAACAACGGGGCAGGTCATGTGACCACATTCAGAAAACAAACAATGGAACATTCGTATTGTCTGAAAGTATGTTTGCAAACCGTGCGAAAATGATGGCTGTCGCTCACTCGATGGAACAAAAACAGACGCTTCCGAATGATGAAAGTTCTGATGTTCCTCTATTGTTTATTTGCTATACAGTTTCGAATATGCCTGCTTCATAAATAAACATTAATCCTTATAAATGAACATCAAGTAAATCACTGGTAATTATTAGACGACGGGATCCGGAGTTCTTCACAATTACTCAATTATTGCTTGATATAAAAACATTCAATAGACGTCTACTCTAAAAGCTTACCCTCATTTTATATCGTGTGTAAAAAGTTTTACAACCGGCTTGGTAGCTAGTATATTAATTAATATGGCAAAATGAAATTCTGATGCGATAGTCGCGGGTTTGAATCCAACTCAGGGCATGGATTATTACTGAATTATTATGAATTATGTTTGTAATTCTTTGAGATTGCCTATAAGCACAAATGTAAAATATGATAAGAAACAAATATCCTGGTCATGCCAGTAATTAAGCTTGACCGAATGCGTTTTCCATAATTTTTAAGTTATTTACTATTAAAAATTGTAGTGAGTGAAAAACAACTTCATTGCATAGTATCATCAGCTTATTAAACATAAACTTCTATTGAACTTGGATAGTAATATGTAGTTGAACAATAACTGAATTAAAAATGTATATTAAAAATAAATGTATTCCATTCCTGACACATATATGGCGCTACTAGAATTAAATTCATATGTTTTTTAGTTAGCTCTAACCCTCAAAAGACGTGGGTATAAATTTGACAGATGTCGGGTCATTAGTTTGTGAATTATAACATTTTGAGTGAAGCAACTTTTGTTACTGTGAAAAAAATGGATAAAAAGGAATTTCGCGTGTTGATAAAATATTGCTTTTTGAAGGGAAAAAATACGGTTGAAGCAAAAACTTGGCTTGATGCCGAGTTTCCGGATACTGATACAGGAAAATTAACCATCACGGATTGGTATGCTAAGTTAAGACGTGTTGAAATGAGCATCGAAGACGGTGAACGCAGTGGACACCCAAAAGAGGTTGTTACCGACGAATACATTTTAAAAATCCACAAAATGATTTTGAATGGCCGTAAATTGAAATTGAATGAAATATCAGACACTCTAAAGATATCAACTGAACGTGTACATCATATCATTCACAAATATTTGGGTATGAGAAAGCTCTGTGCAAAGTGGGTGCCGCGCGAGCTCACTTTTGACCTAAAACAACGACGAGTTGATGAAAAAGTTGATGAATAAAGCCGAGCTTTTACTTCGATATGTGACAATAGATGAATCCGTCAGTTTACTCCGAATTTCAATCAACAGTCATTCGAGTGGACTGCATACGATGAACCATAGCGTGGGAAAACGCAACAGTAGGCTGGCAAGGTTATGGCGTGTGTATTTTAGGATATGCATGGAATAATCTTCTTTAACTACCTTGAAAAAGGAAGGATCATCAACAGCGACTACTACATAGCGTTATTGGATTATTTGAAGGACGAAATCGCCGCATTTGAAGAAAAAGAAAGTGCTGCTTCACCAAGATAATGCACCGTGTCACAAATCATTGAAAACGGTGGCAAAAATCCATGAATTAGGCTTCGAATTGCTTCCTCATCCACCGTATTCTCCAGATCTGGCCCCCAACGACTAAAACTAAAGCGCCGGAAAGAAATGTTCGTCGAATGAAGAGGTGATCGCCGAAACTGAGGCCTATTTTGAAGCAAAGGACAACTCTCCAAAAGACCTCCCAAGATTCATGAGATTGAGAGACAGCAGTCAGCCACGCATTCCGCGTGTACCTAATAAGAATATCTTAAAAAGGGAATCGAGAATATAATCAAACAATCATTTCGCATCCAGATCCGCTTTCACATGCCCCCTTTTTTTTCTAGAAAAGTTATTTTAGGCACAGGCTAAGATTATTTTAAAGAAATTACAATAGATTCTAAGGGCATTTTGTGTGTCTACACTTTATACAAATAGGTAGAAGTAATTCATAAAAAAGGATCTCTATAAATGTGAGGGATCAAGTAATCAATTTTTAGAGTTACTGATGTTGATGGTAACTAATGTTGAGTCTGTAAGGGCATTTTCAGCTGCACCGATTATTACTGGTACTGAAACTAAAATAAAATACTGTTTGTCGAACAACGCCGTCATTATTTTGCAAAAAAAGCAAATAATTATTATGTTCAATGATAATAATAACTAAATGTTATGTATGTGCTTTTAAAATTTAATATTGTGTCTTTTTGTGATATTCATTTGAGCCAGCAATCGAAAATACAATCAACTTCGAACATTCCTCATGATATTATTCATTTTGCAAAACCATATGGCTTGAAAATTAATGAAGAAAAGACAAAAGTATTGATAACTAACGGGTCGCGTCCTGTTTTAAATTTCAACGACATTAATTTAGAGCAAGTACAGGACTTTAAGTACTTGGGATCAGTAACACAGAGAAAGAAAGCGGGAAAAAACGGCTGAACTAATAAACCAAATCAGTTACTCTGAGGCAGACCTCACTTCTCTAAAATAGTGATGGAAGAGAAGATCAGAGGAGATTACAATCAAGAATAAATTCCAGTTAATTCAAACAATTTACATACCAGTTTACATTTACCTATTTTCTTCTGTATGGTTCCCAGACTAGGACACTGTTTAAGCCTTATATCTGTAAGCTTAACATATTTCAAATACACTTGAGTCAAATTCTGCATGTCTCTTTGACATCAGATTAGAACGAAGTTATTCGATTGAGATACGGTATTCAACGATTAAGCGATTCCAAGACGCAGATTGTAACGATCTGTTCACGTTTTTCGGATGAAAGGTAAATAATTATTCACCTCAGACTTCTGTGACTAAGATTTTTTGGATATAAGGCGCACCGCTTCAATTGACTAATATTGTTCAACTCCAAAATAAATATTTTTGGCGAAGAATGGTACTGTGGTACCAGCAGCAGCGAATGGTTTTAAAAATAGATACTCTCCACGAGTCATGAATAATAAATGTTGGCTCTTACTTAATAATATAACAATCTAGGCATTTTTCATCGAGTTTTTGTTTTCTAAATATAAACAATAGTTTTTATTATTTATTTATTATTTGCTCTGAAAAAAACTGCGATTTCAGTCCGGGATTTTATTTTTTATTTCTAACTAAACTAAACTGTATCAGCCAATCATAAAGCCAATTTAGACCTATGAGGTTGCACTGAAACATCAAACCGACTAGTAATCCAACGCTACTCTTCTGAAGATCTGCACGATGACGTCGATATGAAATGGATTTACGAAATTATCTCTAAGATTTAGCATTAAAGCATAAAATATGGTTACTGGATAATAACGCAGGGAGGAGGAAACAACTACTGAGCAACATGCAGGATATCAGAAGATTGAAGCGAACTAAACCACACGAACTTGTATAGTGTATAACCTTTACTTCTAACTTTAGCTTAAATTTATAAAACTAATAAAATATAATAAACAAGGAATTTGATAAAGTGCAACAAAACAATAATAATAAATTAAGATTGTATTAAGCAAATCTACTGTACGATGTAATTAATTTTTTTTTAAACTGAAAATTAAATAATTAGTAGATTTTTAATAGTGAAGATATATGTAAATTTTATTGGAAATGAAAAATCAAATTATAGTTTATCGCAAAGTATTGCTAAATCGAGTCAAAGATGGTAAAATCATTTTAACACAATTTGAATTTTACGTCCTCAAAATGAGAAATATTTTGATGTAGTAGCGATGTTCATTCGGACTATAATATTAATCAATATAAATAATAAATTAGACAATCTCTGATGAATACGATGGATGAAATATGACTTCCTATTAATAGTTTTTAATATGAGTTTTCAACAATTTTGAAATATATTCCTAAACGACCCTAAGATAAAAAATGTCCGATGAATTTCAGCAACACTCTTTTTAATTAAATAAAAATTGAATTTCCTACAAATAATATTTTATTAGCTGCGAACTATATCTTCGAAATATAAACACAAAATACATAATTAAAAATGAAATCGTTGATTATACTATTTAAAGGTGAATTGCGATTAGATAAAAACACAAACATGTCATTGTTATTGTATTGTTATTCAAAATCCACAACAAAATACTGAATAGATATTATAGGTACGTAAATTTTTCGATAGATAGTTAAATAGATAGTTCATTTGATGTAATATATACTACTACAGTATTTTTAATAAAGAAGAGTTTGCTAAATTATATTAGAGGATTCAAAATTAAAAAATCTAAAGAACTTTTGTTTTTTTAAATTAAGAAAAATAAAAAGATTTGTTATTTTTGTTAAAGGTTGTGTGCACAATCATAGAATAAAGATACTTGAAGCGCATCTCTTAAGTTAAAATTGGTTCTAAATTACGCTCGGAATTCCCGTGTGAGGGCGCTTACGCATGCGCCGTACGACAGTTAGTTACGGCGGGAAATTTAAAAATATTTAACGGGAATTTTAAAAATTTGAGCTGAAAATTTAAAAATTTATAGTAAAAAATTTTAGCGGGAAATTATAAAAATCTTTTAATTTTACTGGGAAAATAAAAAAATAAATATATTTAAATATATTTTATTGATATATTACAAGTACATTAATTTTCCTTGACTATAAAGACATTAATATAATCACAGAGATATTTCCACTACCCAAAACACGTAATTCACTGATATTATCTTCTCTCTAATATTTAAAACAAACATTAAAATAAGATAATATAACTATTAGTGGTTCTGTTGTATTTTTTTTAGAATCAACTAAATTAACAACCTACCTAAACTGAGGTACATTTTATCAAATATGATAACTGCAGTTCGGTTTATACAGTCAAGTTTCTAAACTAACGACCAACATTAGAGGTTACTACTCCAGCAGCAAAAAGGAACCTTATTCAATATCTGCATTAATGTTCTTCTAGAAGGCAAGCAGAATATCTTCGATAACAGTTTATATCCTCTGCCACTGCATTTCAATAAGGATAAAGCTATTAGTTTTTCATCCAACCTGAAAAGAAGCTGATGGGACAGGCTGAGTTATCTGTAAATGAACATATAAATTTCAAGTTAGAACCTCCATTCTCTAATAATAAACAGTCTAATAACAAAGTTTCTTATTATATACTTACGTCTGGGTCTGATTGGGGTAGACGAATCTCCTATGTATCTATCAGTCTCAAAAAACTTATGTGATTGTAATATTGCCATTGGGGACATATTTTCCTTGTCTTGTAGTAAAGGTAAATAATCTCAATAAATATTGCTTAATTATTTCAAAGCAATAAATCATTACTATTTAACAAAATACTTACTATTTAAATTACAAGTAGGAATTACATCTTGTTTCAGCCATGGCTTTCCACATTTTGGTCTATAGTCTTCATTTCTAAAATAATTACAAACTTTCCTGGACCTACATAGGATATCATAAGAGATCCTCTTAAGGTTCTCTTTATTACAATAATAATTTAAAATATACAGAATAATCTAAAGTAATTGTCAAATATATATAAAAACACATACTGAAAAACTTGACGTAAATAAACAACACAAATTATATCACCTAAAAATGGCCATTAACTGCTTAGGTTAGAATTATTAATACGGAGGCCGAACGAAAGAGAAACACACATATAGCTGTTGCATTTTTCATTTACATTTGGCTGCGTAACGGGAATTCCGAAAAGCTTAAACGTGGGACCCGATTTTTCCATATAACTTTCACTTTTAAATTTCTTTATTTTATGGTGCACAATTAAACAAAAAAATACGTCAAAAACTTATTTTGACAGCTAAATCAAAACTGAACACACCGATAATCAATCAAAGTTGTCGGTTCAGACAGCTGACAATAACTAACAACTGATAATAAACTGTCAACCCCTGGGTTTAGCAATCACTTCGTTTTTCCAAGGTAATTAACCACTGTTGTCTTATCTACATACCTTAACCTTTTCGAATTTAGCTCAAACTACTCGTACCTATTAACTTGACTAAATTTATCTAGAAATACTTTTTCAACGTTAAAAAATAATCTGATAATAAAAATTAAATGCCCAATTTTGTTACCGTTTCAGCTGCAACGTTTTCACGCTCATTGAAATGAATAGGTGGTGTTAAAAGGAGAAACTAAACAATTTCATAATAACTACTCAGTTCATACTAATGAATTCATATAACAAATTGAAAAACCATATTTAATTAAATAATACATTACTATATTAATCGTGATATTTATTATAATTAATAACAAATACAGTATAGTTTTCAAAGCCTTGACTAAATTAATATACCATCTGTCGGAGAAAATTTAACTGTACTATTAAAAATGGTAAATTCCAAAAAATTCACACAATTATTTACTATAATTCCGGGAAAATTATAACCAGGAATGAATGTGAGGGGAGTATAAAATAAACTTTTAAGACTTTAATACTAATCTCGCACTATCAATTACGATTTGTGAGTTATTAAAATAATTTGAAGGAGGCTGTAGTGATCCAATTGTACTCAGAACAGAAACTGGCCTCCTTTCAACTGCTGCAGAATACCGTTGCTATGAAGTGGTGTGGAACAATAACCCAATTATATATGCTTGGATAGAGTCAAAAGTGGAAATTGGATCTTGTTAGTTCAATACTACATGAATAGCTGCATAGAAAAAGTTGTAAGGATATGCTGAATTCTAAACCATATTAAACAAGTAGTAACAATACTACTGAAGATTACTTGATGTGAAAATATATGATAAGAAAATATCTTCTATACTGAAAAAACAGTAAGCAATGAAAAACTGTACTCAAACTATTTTTAGAAGGCTAATGATATGTTGAAAATTACTTGTCACTATCTATGTCATTATATACAGCGTTGAACAAAGTGTAATGAACGACAATGACGCTATATTAAAATATGAATTGCACGACCAGTGTTTAGCTGAAAATAAGATATCCGTTATAGTATGTCCTTAATAACCAGATTTCTGGCTGTTATATTTGACGATGATTATGCAATATTAAAACAACATATTCGAGGAAAAGTTGGAGAAATAAGATATCATATTAAATCTACAAAAAATGAAAACTATTTCATTATTCAAAAATATATTACAGTTAATTAGTAAAAATGTAGCTTTCCTTGATTATGCAAGTAAAATTTCTATATTAAATATAAAATTGATATTTTGATTATTAACTTCCGAAAATGGAAAGATGCAGCTCATATTAATCTAAAGTTGGATGGTGTTTAGGCTGATGGTGATGATTCCTAAGTGAGTTTTATTTCCGAAAGCTCACTGGCAACCATTTGTTGAAAAATTCCAAAAAAGGCAAACCGATATTTTATTTTACAATATATCTACGGAATTTGAAACGTCGTTCAGATATAGTAGTTTTGAATCATTTAACCTTTAAGATTAATAATCACTTAAGACTTTAAATAAAACTGGCTGCCAAAAGATGCTCGATACTTGAAAGATCCAAATGAATTAACATTGAAAACATTACTGGACCAATTTCTATTTGAATCAATACAAAAACGGGTAAAATATTATAGTTGAAACTGCAAAATTTTCATAATGACGTAGAACTGACTTACTTGGCTGAGTTTTTCACGTAGAAATGTCAGAAATTTTACAGCAACAGAATTATAATTTTACTAAGAAATTGGTAGTAGTGATAAGGAGTAATAGTTCGTAACGGAACTTATACTTGACTTACGTACGTATACTTGATATACATTGATTAGAGTGTGTTTAAAGGGGCTGCTATTTATAATTTCAGTTTATTAATGAAAATATAAAAACTTATTAACGAAAATGGCTTTATTGTTTTCCGATGTATACTCCATGGTGATCAATATACATTTACATGCGCATGAACCAATTTTCGTAACACTTTCTCCACTCTGATTGACAGCTTCTTCAGGTTCCAAAAAACGTTGATAAAGCAACTTATTCTTGATATACAAGAATAAAAAATATTTCATGCCAAATCAGGGCTATACGGAGGACGAGCCATCAATCCTACCTTCCGGCTTCTACTCACAGTGGCCAAGGATGAGGCTTCCTCGCCAGTAGTCACTATAAACAACACATGTTATGCTCAAATGAGGAAGCGCTCTGAAGAAACTTAAAGTTATATAGATCAAACTTCCTATTGGAAACGTCGGATTAAGCCTAATACGGTTTAGTATTGCCAAGGCTCAAAATATAAATAGCATTTCAATAAACTCGCTCTGAAAAATATGAAAAAAACGAAATTACATTTCCTCTACTACGTTATATTGTTGAAACAATTGCAACAAGGTTATATACGTTTTTTACGTCTTGCCAATTTTAGTAATCATTGATACCCTAATATTAAAAGAAAATTATACATTGGACGAAAAAATGCCATCGTTTTATAGCAATGTGGCTGCACTGTCGATGCGGCGGCTTCAGTTACTTCACTCAACCTGCCACTTGGCCGTTATGGTTTATTCATCAGTTATGAAAAATAGAATGAAATGGGCCAGTGCCGCTGGAATATTAATATGGTTAACGGAATGCGTCCGAACTCTTTAAGTTGTTAGTTTTTGTTTTACAAAACAATATGGAATTTGGAAGTATTACAGCTACAGGATTAAAAAAAAATCGTTTTAAATATATATGATAAAAAACATTTTATTAAAAATTTCAAGGTTTACGAAGTTTTATATTTCTAGTGCGTTATTTTTTATTTAAATAAACGCTGTTATTTTATGTTGGTGAACGCAATCTTATTATTTTAATGCCAAAAAAAATTTCACATTTAATAGATCAATTGAAAAGTCCCCGGCCTATCATAGTAAAACAAATTTTTTTTGGCAAAATTCGTTTTTTATTCAATATAATTGCCTTCAATTATATGACTATAGCGGCCCTCTAACTTTTCGAAACCATTTTTGTAGTACGATTTGTCCTTTGCATCAAAATAGGCCTCAGTTTTGGCGATCACCTCTTCATTACACGAAAATTTCTTCCCAGCGAGCATTCTTTTGAGATCTGAGATCAGAAAATAGTCGCTGGTCGCCAGATCTGGAGAATATGGTGGATGAAGAAGCAATTTGATTCGCACAATTCATGGATTTTTGCTATCGTTTTCATTTTCATTGCCGTTTTTCGGCGATTTCGTCCTTAAAGCGGTCCAATCACTCTATGTAAGTCGCTGTTGATGGTCCTTCCTTTTTCAAGGTAGTCAATGAAAATTATTTCATGCGCATCCCAAAATATAGACGTCATAACCTTGCCAGCCGACTGTTGCGTTTTCCCACGCTTTGGAGCGGGGTCATCGTGTGCAGTCCACTCGGATGACTCCAGTCCAGTCGATTGGACTTCGGAGTGAAGTTATGGAGACATGTTTCATCCATTGTCACATATGGACGCAAAAACTGGGGTTTATTACGCTTGATCATCTTCAAAAACTGCTCCGAATCATCAACTCCTCGTTGTTTTTTTTTGGTCAAAAGTAAGCTCGCGCGGCACCCACTTTGTACAGAGCTTTCTCATACCCAAATATTCGTGAATGGTATGATGTACAAGCTCAGTTGAGCTCTTTAGAGTGCCTGCTATTTTATTCAATTTCAATTTACGGTCATTAAAAATTATTTTGTGGATTTTTTAATGTTTTCGTTGGTAACAACCTCTTTTGGACGTCCACTACGTTCACAGTCTTTGACGCTCATTTCACCAGGTCTAAACTTAGCATACCAAACCTTGATGGTTGATTTTCCTGGGGCAGTGTCCGGAAACTCGTCAAGTCAAGATTTTTGCTTCAACTGTATATTTGAAAAAATATTTATTTGAAACATTTTCCTTCAAATAGCAATATTCAACACGCGAAATTCCTTTGTATCCATTTTTTTCACAATAAATAGTAGCGAAGATTTATAGACACTTGCATATAAGCGTTGAACTATTCCATCTGCCCGAGAACCACCATGCGACAGGAAAATTACTTCCGTTAACTTATTTTCAGTATATTAAAATAGCACATCATATTAATATCATATATTACTGTAGCTTTAATATCATGCCATAAATCTCACCAGTAATTAAGTGATTGTCAAGTGTCAGCATTGTATTTTGAATTTTTTAATCTGTCTGTTTAATTTTTAATTTTCCGATCGCATAAAAATTATAGATGGGAAAAATTATATTGATGTTTTTATGTTATTCAGGCTCATTTTCTGGTACTGTTTAGCCTGATGGTGTAATACCGATTAGAACATGTTATAATCAGAAAGAGTTATATTGAAAGACGCGTGTCTTGCGATAGTAAAATATCAAACTGATGTATTGAAGTATCATTGATGTTTCGTATAAAGTTAAAAAAAAATAAATATCAATCGTTCGCGAAATGAAAAACTTTAGACCAAAATGTTTTATTTACTAATTAATTGCTTCAGTAACCCCATTAATTTTTGCAGTAGATGCAGTAGATATTGATTTATATCGATTAATACGTAAGATAATTCATTCAAAGTTATTAGAGGCAAGTACACTGATCCAATCTTTTTGGCTAGTTGGCTGTGAATTCATGAAAAAAGCCTGATTTGAATAAGAAAAAAAGTAATATCTTACCAGGCTCTCAGACCACCCCTCCCCCCTACTCAAGGGTGCCTTGCATCCTTCCTAGTCTCCTGACTGTTCATCTATTCTCAAACATTAAGGAAGTTGCTTCTGTACAAAAATAAAGTAGTTTTTTAAATAAATATTGCAGTTTTTCGACGGAACATTTTCCACCCTACCATCGTATAGTACCAGAAAAACTTCTTTGGAAGGAGCATATCAAAAAGAAAATAAAAAAAATTGAATTAAAATACAAAAAAATGTATATGTTATTTGCGAGAAGATCTAAATTATCCATATCCATATATATTAATAATGTAGAGACCTAAAACTAAGTTTTATACTAAAATTATAAACAAATTTACTTTTCTGGCTTATCAATCGTCACAAAGTGGGTAAAAGGAATTATAAATTGTACGTAAATTTAATCGTAAGAAAATCATTGGCATCGAGGACGACGCCGGCGCCAAATCCACATATTTCTGAGACAGTTCAGGTACGTCTTCAATCACGTGAAAGGATTCAGAGATCGTTAGTGTTAGTTTTAAGATAATATCTCCCCGGCCGGGCCCAAAAAGAAAAACAACCACACGCCATTCGTTTATGTGGCCCCGAACTAAATCACAATTTATCCTCCCGATCGTTCTTTTTTTTCTGCTCGAGTCCGAGGCTGGTTCTCTTTATTCGCGGCACATGTGGAGGAGTATATTTAGTACCGCGGCCACACCCAAACTCTTATAAGTCACAATACGAAGCGCCGACTAAAAAATGGGAGAAGTAATAATGTAATAAATATGCGCAGACAACAGACGCGATCTTTCATTTTTTTTTCCTTTTCTCCTTCTCGACCAAACAAGGTCTCTTTGGGCTTTTGTTCCTTAGACCGTCTGCACGGGTTGCCGCCAAGGAATGTCCGATTTTGTTACGTTATCACCAACTGTTATTAATATGATTCCGATCTAAAAAACACCTCGAATATATAAACTGATATTATCCTTCTGCGCACAGGAACGGATGAAGATTATATATTAAATATAGTTCTTTATGATAACCGATATCAATAATATAAATGACGTTACTAACTCTTAACGTAACCATTTGGCGACTTAAGGGAGTCTTAATTCTAATCTAGAGATTTTAAAAAATCGATTTTTTTCATATCTTCAAGGCTCAACCCTGGCTCAACCCTTCAAGAAAATGCCAAGAGATATAGCTGTGTGACATGATATCTGAAGTTCTGCCGATCCAATTTACTCGTATTTTTTATGCTACAAAGTAAAACTGTACCAAAATTTGATATTTACTATTTTCAAAAAAATCGTAAATTTTAAAGAATTCATAATTATTTTTCAAACAGCCGTAATTTTACGAAAATTATTTTGTTTAACTATTGTACGAGAGCAGCACTTCTCAAAACTAAGAATTTTCTTTGGTTTAGGATTACTCCGAATAGGGTTACAATCGTGCCAAAGAATGTGTCTCATTTTGACACGATCCTCTTCATTTGGCTGTAACTTTTTATTTAATATTTATTTATTATTAAAAATGTATGAGTAAAATTAAGTTATGGATACAATAAAATGATTGTAACTACCAGTCAGTTACATTCATTTTATCAGAACAATTAAAATACAAAAAAAGCTGGCTTGTTTGGCACAGTGGTAAATGCAGAACGGTCCTCTTACTACAGGGGAAAAAATAGTAAATTTATGTTTGTGGTTGTTTGAAATTTGTGATTGTCCTTAGGCAAGAGTGCCAAATCCGAAAAGAAGAATGATAGCAGTCACCCCAGTAACCAGGCTGGGTAGGACTGAATGTCTTCTGGGATGATTTCTAGGTTGGTCACTCACCAGTCGGTAGGCTCAATACCGAGGAGCGTGGTTCGAAGCCCACGTGAAACTGTAGGCCCAGTCCAAATAAACCCTCGTTTGTGAAAAGGAGACTTAAAATAACAAAAAAAATATAAAAAAACTAAACAAAAATATAATAAAGAAACAAAATAAGTATAAATAACTAAAACTGAAATACAAGAATATATATAAAAGTTATGCATATGTAAATACAAAATCATATAGAGCTATGTAAAATATAAAATATTAGAAAAAAATAAAAATATAGAATATAAAATTCAGGTAAATATGCAAAATTAAACATTAATAAATATGTAATAAAAAAAGCTATTTTACCTGGAGAAATACCCAAAATTCATACTTCTAAATTTCCCCTTAAATTAAATCCAGCTTGGTGACCCAGTGGTTAAGGCGACGAGGAGGACCGTCCTGTTGTACTGTGGCTATAGTCGTGAGTTCGGATCCTGGTGAGGCATGGATGTACTTTATGTTTGTGATTGTAATTATAAATACATTTATAGGCAACAGTGGAAAACCCGACAAGGAATAACCATCCCAGTTACGCCAGTAACCAGGCTGGGTAAGACCGGATGTCTTCTGGGATGATTTCTAAGTTGATCACTAGCACGTCGGTAGGCTTAATGCTGAGGACCGTGTTAGTGAATACGTTAAAGAATATGTCCAATTCAGATAAACTCTAAAAGAGATGTTTAATGCAATATTTTTCTTCCCCAAATCGCATTAGAATTCGGTTAAGATGCAAGAGTCAGAGTAAGGTTGGGGAACACATCTGGAGACGCAAAATGATTTGGACATATTTGTTGAATCAATGGTGAGTTGAATCAATTTCCTACATATTTCTTTAAGGTAAATGATGTGGCTCGGTGAATGGAGGTAAAACGATATGAAACAGTGGTGTTTATATTATGTGACCGTTATTTATTGGCTATGTAAAAAATGTGAAAAATACAATTAGATAAAACGGATGGCAGCGGTGTTACCTGGAGACGAGGCTTGGGCAGTCGATGGTGGCAAGTCTAAACCAAACGATGGTCGAGTACTGAATGATTGGAAATACCCTTCAATAACATCCCAGATAAAGGTCTCGGGGTTGCCAGCTATTCGTTATCGGGTTCTAGCTGCTCGCACCCCGCCCGTGTTCAACATCTGGGATTATATTTCTGGGTATTTTATAGACCGTTATTCGACATGCCTCAAGGTCGCTACATTTCTATGGAAAAAAATCAACTTTTTGGGTGGAAGACGCAGCGAGCGATTCCGAAATAGATGTGGATCCATAGAGCGGAAACCATAGAAAAAGACCTGAAAAATAGGAGACAAACATTGTCATATATGATAACCGATATCCCAATGTTAGGGCGATTGCCAAATGACATGAGAAACACTATCCTAGATATGAATTATGGTGACATTAAGTGTTGGCGCGTAATCTAAATTTAAAATTATTTCCTTCTCCGAACTTTTCCAATTGTTATCCTATACAAAACAAAATTGAGATATGGGCGCATAAAATTATCTCAATCCAATTATAAAACTTAAAATTAGTAAAATTTAATTAAAAACGTAATGAATAAGTATGTAATAATTAGTAAAATACAAATAAACAATATGCTTTATTTGTAAAAACTAATTATATAATACAAATCTCGTATCCATCTCAAATGCTTTCCTCGGTTCTTTATGAAATCAATTTAATGACCATCTCCATTTCGTTGCGTTCGTCTTCGGACGTATTAAACCAATAAAGACGGAACGATATCGACGGAAATATTTAAAGGTCCAATTAACAGTTTTATTATGGCCAGGTTTGCTTCAAATTAAAAGCTTTATCAACGTTGTAAATTAATTTGTTCGTCGTTTATCGGAAGGTGAATCAGCGGAATGCGACCGAAAAATAAAATTTTCGATTTGTTATCCGAACATTATATAATTTAGCGGTAATTATCGTACAACAATAAATATTCCAAATGACCATCTGCAAATCTCTTATCTGATTTTGTTACGATATCTTCCTTAAATTCGTTTAAAGTAAAACGATTTTTATTTTTTTGAAAACGTCGATTATTTGAACAAGATAATTTCTTTTTATTTAAATTCAGAAAATTAATAATTACTTTACATTTAAAATTAATTTAAA
The DNA here is from genome assembly GCF_030347505.1 of Rhynchophorus ferrugineus. Lineage (NCBI taxonomy): Eukaryota > Metazoa > Arthropoda > Insecta > Coleoptera > Curculionidae > Rhynchophorus > Rhynchophorus ferrugineus. Next base: position 55,191,611 of record NW_027472580.1, read on the forward strand.
TGATTTTAAATGATTCAAATTATATTAATGCTTAATGGTTGCCATTTCATAATATTAGGGGTTTGTCGTAAAAAAACGGCTTAGTAGCTGCAGTGGTTACCGTGATAGAACGGTCCTTCTACTTCCGCTGCATCATGATTGTAAATTTATGTTTGCAATTGTGATTATCTGTAGGCAGAAATGTAAAATCCAACAAGGAAAATCATTCACTCGAATTATCAGACTGGCTAAAACCAGATGACTTCTAAGTTGGTCACTCATAAATTGTTAGCCTTAACGTCGAGGGTTGTGTTTCTGAACGTGCATTAAACAGATTATCCAATCACTAACAAATCCAAGAGGCTGATGTGACTAGAACATATAGTCAAAGCAAAACCTAGCAATGTATCATTTGATAAATAAATTAATAAATCAAACCCCATGTCAGATTTCGGTTAAGTTCGGTTCCAACCTTCGTAAGGTGAAGACATATTTTCAGTACGCTACAAGCTCTAGAAAGATACCTTTCTTTAAAAAAAAACAGTATTTTATTACGGTTATTTAATTGAGTGTTAAAAACGCATAACAGATGCGCCTATCCGTTTCTCTAAGTGTAGTGAATACGTGTTTACGTGACCAGACAAAAAGACTGCATTTCATTTTTATTAGTGTTTTAAAATTATTTTCCCTTATTTTACAACAGTCCTTTTGAAATCCATTTATAGTACTTTTGGTCAAAAATTAGTGCAAAAAATAATACTTGAGTGAAAAATTATGTGCGTGAAATAAACAATGTATTTATTTTATTTTTTTTTATCTTTGGAAGCAAATAAAATAAAATATTAATAATCTAAAAATGGTAAACCATAGCGATTCAACCAAATCACCTGCACACTATGATATAAGACTAGAACAATCAGCAATAACGCAAACCCCACAAACAGAATGGACTACAGTCATTAACAAAAAACGATTGAGAAGCCCAGAAGACGAATTCGCGAGGAAACAAACAAGAATCAGCGACTATTGGTTACAGAAACCAATAGAGGCAAAAAACAGCTTTGGCAACCTGTCGGAAGAAATTGAAGAGAATATACCACCAAGCCCTGAAAAAGTTGTTCCCAAACCACCACTAATAACAGTCTTATTGAAACCCATTACTACGAACTACACAATTAAAACAGTGAGCTATGAAACAATAAAAATTCAATTGTTTGAAGCGGAGCATTTTAAAGTTTTAGTAAAAGATTTAGATGAAAGAAACACCCAATACCATACATTCAGGCCTAAAACCGAGAGAACATTTAAATTCGTGTTAAAAGGATTACATCACAGGACGGACTTTAACACCATTAAGGTAGCACTAGCTGAAAAAGGCCACGAGGTTGTAAATGTTCACAATATACGACATCGCACGACAAAAAAACCTCTGCCTAAGTTCTATATTGATTTAAAACCTAAGGGAAATAATAAGTCGGTGTATGAAATCACCAAACTGGAAAATAATATTATTAAATGCGAACCATTACATACAAAAATAATTATAGCACAATGCACCAAGTGCACGGGCACACAAAGACTTACTGTCGCAAGTCACATAGATGCGTAAAATGTGCAGGAGACACAGAAACAGGAGACAGAACAGGATATTGTGCAACTGCAAGGGAAATCATCCAGCGAACTACAAGGGTTGCGCAGTTCACAAGCAACTACAGCAGAAACTCTATCCAGCCTTAAGAGAAAAAAAGCATCAACAGCAACAAAAACAATCCACATCTACCAGATTACCCACCAGACCAAGTCAACCAGACATAACTTATGCCCAAATGGTCGAAAATGGTTCAGCATAAAATCGAAAAACCACATCAAAATCTACTGAAACTAGCGGCAACATTTCTAGATTAGAAAACATGATGGTCAAACTAATGGATCAAATGAGTAGGATGCTAGGTCTACTCACAACGTCGTCGTCTACTAACCGTCGTCAGCAAACTTGCCTAATGCCTGAAACCAATAGCTACAAAATCGCCGTCTGGAATGCCAATGGGCTCCAACAACGCGCCAGGGAACTAAAAATGTTCGTAACTGAACAAAATATTGACGTTACACGTTGATGGTTTCCGAAACACACTTTACGGACAAAAATTATTTGAAAATTCCTAAATATAAACTTTATCATACAAATCACCCTGATGATAAAGCACATGGAGGTACAGCCATAATAATTCGAGATGATATAAAGCATTTCGAAAAAGAAAAATTCCGCAAAGGCTACCTGCAAGCCACCAGTATAACCATAGAGGAAGTCCATGGACCATTAACAATTTCTGCGATTTATTGCCCACCCAAATATAACAAGGCAGAACAATTTCAAGAATTCTTCAGTACGCTAGGTAATAGATTTATAGCCGGAGGAGATTATAATGCAAAACATTTACATGTAAAAACATTTACATGTGGGGTTCAAGAATAATAACCTCAAAAGGTAGAGAACTGCGAAAAGCAATAAAGACAGATAACTTACAACATATCTCTACTGGTGAACCAACATATTGGCCTTCAGACAGAAATAAAAAACCAGATATTATAGATATCTGTATAAAAAAATATTGATTCAAAAAACTGTCATGCAGAATCATGTTTCGACCTGTCTTCTGACCCTTCACCAGTAATAGTAACAATTTCTTCAAAAATTACCATCAAAGATAAATTCCCTTCTCTGTGCAATAATAAAACTAACTGGCCCTCATTTAGAGAAAACTTAGACCGAAACATCTCTCTAAACTTACCGTTACAAACTGAAATGAATATAGAAATAGCAGCAATAAACCTTACAAAAATGTACAGGAAGCAGCATATTCCGCGACACCTAACAGTGAAAGAAAAAATACACATATATCATGTACAATACAGAAAAAGATAGCAGAAAAAAGAAAGTTACGACGGAATTGGCAACAGCAAAGGACTGAAGAGAATAAAAGGAAATTTAATAGGGCAATAAAAGAGCTGAAAGAACTAATCCAAAATGAACAAAACCAAGGCATTCAAGAATACCTAGAAAACTTGACACCAACTGAAGCTACAGACTATTCGTTGTAGAATGCAACAAAAAAGCTTAGGAGATCCCGGCAGCATAACCCACCTATTAAAACAAACGAAAAAGAGAACCTACCGCACGAGAAATTAAGGGTCAAAAAAGTTAAACAAACAATAATGAGAGAGATTAATATTAAAAAGCTCCTGGTTATGACTTAATTACTGGTAAAATTTTAAAAGGACTATGAGAGAAAAGGGTATAAAACTATTAACATTTATATTTAATGCTATGCTATGAATTAATTACGTCTCTAGTATCTGGAAAGAAGCTAAAATATTAATGATTCTTAAACCAGGAAAAATACCAGAAGATGTGATCTCTTACCGACCTATAAGTTTATACCGATAATCTCGAAAATTTTCGAGAAATTATACATAAAGAAGCTAAACTATATAATAGAAAAAAGAAAAATTATTCCAGAACATCAGTTTGGCTCGCAATAAGCATGGGACTATAGAAGAAGTGTAACTGTACTTGTAAACAAAATAAACACTGACCTAAATGCCAAAAGATATTGTTCGGCTGCTTTTGTAGACATATCTCAGGCTTTTGACAAAGTATGGTATACGGGCTTGTAGGTTAAACTAAAGAAACTTCTCCCTCATCCGGACTATCAGTTACTAAAATCGTATCTCACTGATACGATTAGATGAAGAAATTTTATTGTAAATCAAGGCGATGAACATACCGAATTAAATCCCATATATTCAGGAGTTCCGCTAGGTAGTGTTCTGGGTCAAGTACTGTATCTTCTGTATACGGCCGATCTGCCCAACACAAAAATAACTACTGTGGCAACATACGCAGACGACATAGCAATCTTAGCTTCCCATGAAGATCCAGTAACAGCCTCAATAAACCTACAAACCCACCTGGAGCAAATACAATTATGGTTGAAGACATGGCGCATTAAAGCCAATGAAACAAAATCCACGCATATAATGTTTACCCTGCGTAGAAGAACATGTCCACCAGTGAATATCAATTATCGTCAACTCCCTCAAGCAGAGCATGTTAAATATCTTGGTATGCACTTAGATCGACGCCTAACATGGAAGTCTATACTCAAGCCTATTTGGTCATATGGAATTCAACTATGGGGTACCGTTATCAAATCTAATAAATCCATCATTCAACGATTCCAAAATAAGGTATTGCGTACCATTGTTGATGCTCGGTACTATACTTCAAATAAAGTGATAGAACGCGATATTCCTCTAGAACCTATAACGAGTGTAATTCAACGTGTTTGTGTGAAATACTTCGAAAGCGTGTCAGTGCACCCCAACATACTCGCTAACCAGCTAAATATGCGACATGATAGTGAAGTGCATAGACTAAAACGTTTAATACCACCTGATCTGATTACTGGACATATATAGACTTTAGAATAAGACTAATTATTTAAGATAATATTTTATACAGAAGATTGTTTAATGAAGTGATTTTCTACATGCCATGTATATTATATATGATGAGATGTAGATATTAAGATGTAGTATCTTAAGAAATACTTATTGCTAATAGGGCAGATTGTGGAATCACGAAGAGTAATAAAAAAAAACAAAAAAAAAAGATTTCGGTTCTCTAAAACCACTATACATCCATACATATACATCTAACATACATATATTTGTATTAAAGACCGACGTGACTCCCAACAATCTACAAACAAATATACACTTAATCTTAAATTAGATTAAGAGCTTTACTATTGAGGTTTACTTTAGTTATGTATAATACTGTTCAGAATATTAGGAATGTCTATATTATCTTAAAGGAATATGAAGCTCTCATGTTTTCTTACCTTCAATATAAATTGTTTAAATATAATCTTCATTATAAAAAGGCATTTATTAAGAAATATATTTTCGGTTTGTAGCAATCCAATATTATATTCTCGCATTTCATTAGCATTTCGAAATCGTGTGCCAGCCAAGCCATGCTTTATCTGAATAAGTAGTAATCAGAAGGCGACATGATGGTGGAGTATGGTGGGTACCGGGTGAGACAGAACTTGCCATGTATTCTTCACAATTCTTCTACGTCTGGCTAAGCGTTGTCACCTCATTACATCTGCTACTGGCTGTTGTCGGTTTTTTGCAACAATACCTCGTTCAACTTGTTTAAATGACATCGGTATACATCTGCTTTAACAGTTTCATTTGGTTTAGCAGCTCATAATACACTACACCTTGCTGATTCAACCACATAGAGCAAGTACACAGCAAGTATAGATAGCCGGTCCGGTTCAGTGTCGAAGTAGATCCCCTTTTCATCGCCAGTGGGTTGAAACACTTTGCGCGTTTGTGCTGGGTTTTCGCCCAATAAATCTAGTAATTCGAACTTTTTTGGTGATCTAGTTCATATTTTATCACTGACGTCAAAATCACCATTGATATATGACGGAGCAGCATCACCATTGGTTTCTAATACTGCTTCGTGTAGCGGCAGAAGATTTATTCAAATCATACAACAAAGGTGAATATCCAAAATACAATTTTGAGCGTTCCATGATGCTAATCTGTGTACTTTATATCTGGGTAGATATAATTAAATTAATAATACTAAATGGTTTAATAGGTTAGTTAGTTTAACACTTATTCACATGGGTACAAACACCTAACATAATTTATTTCATTAATAGTTTAATCATTGCATAAAAATGCATCATAAATAAGCAATGTCGAAAATGAAATTGAGAATATTTTTTATTAAATTTTAGTCTCTGTCTTCTTATCTGGAATAGGTCTTCTGTAGGACTTCAAGTCACGGTTCTTGGCATTAAACTTACAGACCGATTGCAGACCTTCCAAACTTGGCCTTACAAAGTCTAGTTGTCCGAATGGCTGGGATGGTCCTCCTTTTTCGGATTTTAGAGTCTTACCTATGTAAAATCACAATTACAAACCATCATAAATATTAATTTACAACCATGTTTCGCTGGTATATAAATACGAAACTATCGCAGTACTAGGAAGAATGGCTGAATGTAGTGAGGAATGAGGAATGCACTTCAATTTCACAGGACTTGAAATATGTCTTGATCACTTGTGATATTCAAATTTGTTTAATATCATTGAAAGTGCTTTACACAGATTACTAATAGTATTAGTTGCGTATTAAACGCGTCTCACTATACTACACCATAGGAGATCAAATAGTTTGATTATTTTGAGTTTGTGTCCTGCTCTAGAGTTATCCAAGAGTTACAATACATCAACATTAACATGATAATGAAGTTTCTCCTCATGTCTCCTTACGATTTTCTACATTTTCAGAGTGACAGTCAGTATATGAAGGTCTCGGTGTCAGTAATCAGCCTTGTAGTATCAGGTTACACCGACAATATTTCTCAGAACTTTGTTCTGCAAAACTTGTATTGTATTTATATTACTTTTCGCGGAACATCCTCATAATGAATTCCGTATGTCCATATAAGTTTTAAAACTTGCTTTTATAATAGCAATTTATTATATATTGATAATTGTGATTTTCTTCCAAGTAACCAATATATCTTTGTGTATTTGATATTTTTTTTTTCTTATGTTCCTTTCAAGTACTTTATCAATTTCATTTGGTTTTAGTAGCTCATAATATAGTACACCTTGCTGATTCCACCACATAGAGCAATTATAGAGCAAGTGTATATAGCCAGTCTGTTTCAGTGCCAAAGTAGATCCCCTTTTCATAGCCAATAAGTTGAAAGACTTTGCGAGTTTTTGCTGTGTTTTCGCCCAATAAATCTTGCTATTTGAACGTTTTTTGGTCGTCTAGGTCATATTTTTACTGACACTGACGTTAAAATCACCACTGATATATGACGGAGTAGCATCACCATTAGTTTCTAGTGTGTGTGAATGTATAAACCTACTGAAATTATTGCATAAAAATGCATCATTAAATAAGCAGTGTGGAAATCTTCTTATCTGGAATATGTTTTCTGCAAGACTTCAAATCACGGTTCTTGGCATTAAAATTATAGACCGATTGCAGACAACCCTTCCAAATTGGCCTTACTAAGTCTAGTTCTATCTATGGAAAATCACAATTGCAAACCATCATAAATATTAATTTACTACCATGTTTCGCCGGTACAGGTAACTATCGCCTTTAGGAAGTAGGTCTGAATATACTGAGGAATGAGGAATATACTTCAAGTTCACATGACTTGAGATATGTCTTGTCTACAACACCATCATTAAAATTGCCTTACACAGGTTACTAATATTATTCGTTCCGTATTTCATCATCATCATTTATTATTCAGTGTATAGGTAAATTCATGATTCATGATGGTGTATATCTAGTGATATACGCATGAGCATATCTAATTCATTTGTTCTTACGGATTATCATCTTCACTGTATTTATGTTATTGGAATTTGCACCAATTAAAGTATATCTTTATCCCTTTACTATTTACGACGGAGTTTTAAGTGATTGCACCTATCTACTTAACGTAACGTACCGAATCACCGTCTTCGGCCTTAAGCTTACCGACTGGTGAGTTACCATATTAGAAATAACCCCAGAAGACATCCGGATTTTGCACCTTTTCCTAATGGACAATCACAATTGTAGACAACCACACACAAAAATTTACAACTACCGTCGCTCAACACGATTGGAATCCGCGATTATAGCAATAAGAGGAGGGTCGTTCTGTCGCCTTGACCACTGCCAAGCCGATCCAACCAAGCCGATTTTAATAATATACATAATTAATACGCACTAACTTATCTGAATCATTATACGAACATTTTATTCAATTAAGTATACAATCAAATACTATATATACAAATTTCATAAATTAAACAGGCATGTACAAATATAAACCTGCAATCTTTAATTAAAAAAAAACTTAATTTGCGTTGTAAATTATATTTTTCCATACTCAATAATTATAGTTTAACCATCATATTATCATGATAATTTGATTAAGAAGAATTAAACAATTGATATAAACATATAATTATTAATTAATTTTTAATTTTAAAGACACATTCCAGAAACTGAAAGAAAAAAGTATCATCAAATCTGCTGAGTTGAAAACAAGACTTTTCGTTGTATAAACTCGTGTAAGTCAGCCAATATCACAGATTATTCAACTACAAGCATGTCACGATATACTATCGTCAATACCAAATCGGATTTAACATTAATAATCTTCAGGTAGACGAGGCGTTAATCGTCTAATACCCATTTGAGAACCAATTCCCGGCGATAATTCGAATCAATAAGGGCGATACAAAAAGTTCCCACAAGAAAATATTCCATTATTTAATTTTAATATTCTTTTACATAAGAACGTTTTATTGTTATGTATTAGGTCCAGAGAAATTGGAAATATTTTAGTAATATATTCCTATAGATTTGAATATATAGGGTGTACAAATAAATTTAGATGATTTTTAATGTATTTTTATTCGAAGTATTGTTTATCGTTAGCTATACGTTTTCACATATTTGAGGCAGTATATTGACTTCGTATTGAAGAAATATTTAGTCTTTTGAAGCCATCCAAGCTTTGATCCAATTTTTGGGTGCTTTGGGTCTTGGAGTTTTGGGAAAGAAGTGAAATACTCAAACGAAACATCGATATGGTGGATAAAATGTAATCGAATATTCACAAGTCTATAATTCCCAAAATTATGTAGTTAACCGTCTTTAACCTTTTGAAACCACTGCTGACAACCTATTTCAATAATATCTGCTTTGCTATGTGCTTATAAAAAAGCATATACTTCATATACAGATTTTTTTCAATTAAAGAAATAAAATAACAATTTTTCGTAAGTGGTGATAAGTCTACTTAAAATTCGAATAGAAAACAAAAAAAGGTGATGCTTGAAGGTTATATCGTTAACAGACAATCAATCTTACGATATAATGATATAATAAACTTAATATTGAAATTTTAGACAAAAATAAGACATGTGTAGATTTTGTGAACACTTATTGGATGGTTGATATATAATCTCATTAGAATAAAAATCGATTAATATCAATTTCTGTAAAACTGTAGAGACTGCTTTTTAATTTTGATTGTAGAGTGTGAGACATTTTTCACCAGATTCTAATTTAACTAGTTTTCAAGCTCCATAATCGAAGATCTCATCATTATTCGACTACAATTTATTAGTATTAGGCGTTGCGTCAATTTAAAATTATTTTTTTATTATACTATTATTTAGAACATTGGAAACAATTTATCGAAATTATTCATTTTTATGAAATTATAATAAATTTAAAATAAAAAAATTAGATCCATTTCAATTTTCAATTAAACATATATTGAATATAATAATGCAATTTTTTCATGTTATTTGCGGTATTACCATATGTTTTTTGTTGTACCATTGTTTGGCAGAATGGTATAATACCCTTCGATTATGACAAACTGGCGAGTAAATTAAAACCATTAAACGCTGTTCCCGTATTGTTGGAACTATTAAAAAGTTATGTTAAGTTTGGATAAAAAACGATTAAGAATAATACGACTATGATTAAGTATAAAGTTATGTCTTGTAGAGACAATAAATTAATGTGTTTGCTTTTTTCTGAAGTCATATTTAGCTGTGTAAGAAAAACACGACATATGCGAAAATTTCATCCTAATATAAATTTGCGAAATTCGAGAATAACAAGAATTGTCGGTCCTCATTGTTTACAAAGTTTTTAGATTTAGCAAGCAGCTTTTTCACATTTACAATATAAACATTAATCAATCCATTTTTAATCTTAATCTAAATTTCAATTAATTTGTAAGCACAGGACAGCTGAGAGAAAATGTTCTTGCCTAAGAATAGTATTGTATCAATATTATCATTGTAAATTATCATTGTATATTATTATTGTACCAGAGGTCATAGTAAAAGTTATTAAAATATTTCTGAAAATTTTATTACTATTGAATTTTTGATCCATTTCAGGTTTCAATAGTGTATCTATATAATAAATACATTAAGTTATGCCTCTAGAGATAAAATGATTGTTATAGATAATATTAATAATTGTAAGTAGAAATTCGAAAGACAGTAAGAACAAAACAAAGTACAGTACATCAACGAAATCTATATAAGACAAATTAAAAATCATTTACCGATAAGGGCAGATTCCAGAATATTACATAAAATAAAGCTTGAAATAAATAAATGTAAATAATAATAATGGGTGGAATAAATGCAATTTTATTTAAAAATTTAGGTAAGGAAATTGTTCTCTTGTCAGCCAGATATAAATTAATTAGAAATATTATATGAATACATTAATGAAGTTAATAAGAATATGCAGAAAACAAATGAAACTAACTACATAATATACATAAATGGAGCATATAAGACAAATAAAAGGAATTATGAATTATTCAGAGTAATTTGGTAAATATTTTATACCGTTGATAATATGACATTTCATTCTTTGAAACTTTTATTAACTATTTTAATTATTACCTGAACTGAATTAATTTTTGTATGAACTACCTAGTTCATGCATGTTTTTCGTTATATTAATAAGTTAACATTTTTTCATATATGTGCATATATCTTACTTCAGTTAATATTACATGTTATCTATATTTCTACTATATTTTCTATCTCATACTGAAAATATTGTGAAAAGAACTTTTAGTAACATAGCATTTCATTTTTAAATGATTCTCTTTATTCTATTTACTTAACTTACTACTTTTACCTAATAGATTGTTGTCGAATTTCGACCTCTGGACGATAATTAGTAATAATAATTTGAGAACACTTGAAAAAAATTATACAGCATTGAAAATTAAAAAATTAGTTCCATTAAAAATATATGGCATAAAAATATAATGTTACTGTATCATATTATTTGCAATATCACCAAACGTTTAGATAACGTTTTCGTGTTACCCTTGTATAGTAAGATGGTATAACACCCTCCGATTTTGGCAAAATGCCGAGAACAGGCATCAGATTCGCCTTTTTTTGCCGGGTCTTACCGCGGCATTTCCTCGACGGCAGCAGGACGGACCACCGCCGCAGAACGCGGAACCCCGGCCAATAACAGGGCCACCGGCTCGTTTAGCGCCGGCCAGAGGCCCTAATTTCGGAACCGATTTGTATACTTAGTGTTTTTTTAAAGTCAACATTCAGGTAGAAATTAAACTGTAATTAGTTTCCTTAGGGCCGGCTTAGATCAACACGTTTGCGGTGATTATAGGGAGTCGCCGGCAACTTCAAGGTGGAATATCCGTAGAATTGCGTTTCAACAAAAGACAAAAAAAAATAATGTCGATGATGGAAACTGAAAAACTGTTAAATCATGTTGATTTTTTCTTCGGTTTTTTAGCTATAGACCGTTTTAGATACATTTCAAGGTTAATAAATAATGAGAGATGAATCAACAAATAATCATCCAATTATATTAAAAGTATTATTTAATTAGCGTTTAAAGCATCCGTTTTATCACTCTTGTCTTATTCCTTTAAAGGCAATGTATACATAAATTGCTTCACTTTATTTTACTGTTTTTATTTATTTATATTCATTTTAATTTACATTAAAATTATAATATTATATGAAACAATATATAGAGATCACTTCTATAGAGCGAAATTAATAAAAGCCGTGTTTTATTATATACTATTGATAATCTGAACATGTTCAGCACTTTTATTGAAATATTTCGGTATAATTACTTATACATTTATGCTGCAGATCTGTGAACCGGAAGCATTATTTCAGTGCTGAATCGAAATCGAGAAGAATAGGCAAGTTTTAGACAGAATAATGTCGATGATGGAAAGTGAAAAACTGTTAAATCATGTTGATTTTATCTTCAGTTTTTTAGCTATAGGCCGTTTTAGATACACTTCAAGGTTAATAAATAATGAGAGATGAATCAACAAATAATCATCCAATTATATTAAAAGTATTGTTTAATTAGCATTTAAAGCAACGGTTTTATCTCTCTTGTGTTATTCCTTTAAAGGCAATGTATACATAAATCGGTTCACTTTATTTTACTATTTTAATTTATTCTTTATATTATATCTTCAATTAAATTTACATTAAAATTATAATATTATATGAAACAATATATAGAGATCACTTCTATAGAGGGAGATTAATAAAAGCCGCACATAAAACATCTTTATTGATAAATTTCGATATAATTACTTATACTTTTATGCTGCAGATGTGTGAACAAGAAGCATTATTTGAGTGTTGTATTGTTGCGTGAAGTTTGTCTCAGGTTTCCGAAATATATATTCAATAAAGTAGGCAATTCACGCCATACATGACGTCGAATATATTGCCAATTGCAGTTTGTAAAAATGTAAAATTCGTTTTAAACCCGGGGCTGACTTATTTGAATATGAATAAGATATGCGAATATATAGAATGCTATATATTGCGTCGGCACAGTTTATAAAATTCGATTTGTGTTGATACTGGTAGGCCATGTTGCCAAATGTTTGCAAAATTCTTCAAAACGTTAGCGATAATAATAAAACCTTATAAACAGGCAATCGTTGTTTTATTGGCTGAGCCATATATAAGCTTTTTTCAACACGATATTATACTGCATCAGTTTTTCCCAACTTATTTGTCAAAATAAGTTTTGATCATTTCGTAACGTTCGTTCACTCAATTCGCCCGATTTTGTTTGAGTATACTTTTGGTTCTTCATTAATCTGAAAAAAATGCTTTGAGTATAGCATTTTGAGGTGATTGGGGACGCTAAATAAATAGGTTTAATAAGGTTTTAAATATAATACTTCAGAAATACTATTCAACAACGGTTTAGAAAACTAGAAAAAATCAAAAAGGATTATACAAAAGCTTAAAGAGCTCGCGAAGAACTAAATCGAACTAAATAGAATAGAAAGTTTTAGGCAGAATAACGATTGTGTAGATAAAATATTCGCTCTCCGCCAGTTGAAGGAACCTACTGGATGTGTAAATCGTGCGGTTGTAGCTTTCTTGATTTTCGATCTGGTTTGGACTGTATATACTGACCCTCCCTTTGGACTTCTTTCAAAGTAGAACATGTTATTCTAAAAATGATTAAACTTTTAGGACATCACATTAGCTACGTCCAAGTGTGAGTGCGAAATGACTTGTGGAATTTATATCTAAGATCGATGGGATCACAAATACAGCGGAAAAAATTTGACAACAAATTGACATCTATGGCTCAAATAATAAACCAAATCAGCTAACAGGTTAATTGAAAAGTCCCCGGCCTACAATAGTCAAAAAATAGGCAAAATTTTTTTATTCAACATAATTCCCTTCAAGGGTGATACACTGATTATAGCGACCCTCCAACTTTTCGATGCCATTTTTGTAGTACGATATGTCCCTTGCTTCAAAATAGGCCTCAGTTTCGGCGATCACCTCTTCATTCGACGAAAATTTCTTCCCAGCGAGCATTCTATTAAGATCTGAGAACAGGAAATAGTCGGGAGCCAGATCTGGAGAATACGATGGTTTTCACTGACTTGTGATACGGTGCATTGTCTTGATAAAGAAGCATTTTCTTTTTCTTCAAATACGCCAATCAATTTCGCCTTCAAACGGTCTGAATGGTTATTTCGTCAATTCATCTGTAAGTTCAAATTTATGTACCAAAAAGTGAGCTAAAAGATACAACACCAATAATACCTGAGACAGCCTTTCATCAACAGTGGCGCAATTTGGTAAAGAATATTTGTCCAGCGTTGCCAACAACGTGACATATTAGTGGAGAATTAGACTCTCTCCCAATTCAAGTACTTGGGATTACTAATACAGGAGAAAAAGTAGTATCTACCGCTGAAGTAACAAATCGAATTAGCAAAGCTGTAGTAGCATTTGCTTCTTCTAAGAAAATTCGCATGGAATAGAAAAAGTATTACAATCAAGAAATCTGTAAGTTTGAGATCTTTTAAATGTGACAATTAAAGCAAATTCTTGATATTTCTCTCCGAGATCGTATTAGAAATTAAATTATTCGTTTACGATGCAACAATCAAAGCACAGTTGAGGAACAAATTCAGCAACGTAGATTGCAACAGCTGCGGTCATCTGCCAACTGTGGAGAAGTTTAGTGAAGAATATTAGCCGATGAAGTCCATAGTAAAGAAAAACAAATCGAAAGCTTAGAGAAATGTTGTAATCAGTGTGTCAAGGTATATTGAGAGATGTGTTATAATTTTTCTTTACAATAACTTAAATCTAAATATATATCTATGAGGACCCATCGGCCCTATCTCTCAGACTATGGTGTAATAAAATTTATGTATGAGTTACTCCTATTTTTTGCATCAAATGATTTGATTTATTTTGAGTTTGCATCCTGTTCTAGTGTTATCCAAAAGTTGTAATACATAGATGTTAACATGATAATGAAGTTTCTCCTCATGTCTCCTTACGATTCTCTAGATTCCATGAGTGACAGTCGGGATCTAAAGGTCTCGGCGTCAGTAATCAGTCTTGTAGTATCAGGTTACATCGACAGTATTTCTCAGAACTTTGTTCTGCAAAACTTGTATTGTATTTGTATTACTTTTCGCGAAACATCCACATAATTGAATTCCCTATGTTCATATAAGTTTTAGTACTTGTTTTAATAATAGCAATTTATTATATATTGATAATTATGATTTTCTTCCATGTAACCAATATATTTTCGTGTAATTAAAATTTTTTCTTTCTTATTTTTCTTTCAGGTACATTTGTTAATATTTATTTTCCAGGTTTGGACACAATTATTTATATTGTCACTTGTATATTGTAATTTTAAAAATAAATGAAAATAATTTAAGTAATTAAATAATTAAAAATAATTTTGTATATGTATCCTTCCTGATATTTTCCATTTTTGGTATATCACAGGTGTAGCGTCGGTAAAGAACCAATATACTTCTTTGTTCCTGTTTTAGCTACATTATTGTAGGGTAGGTTTGACTCTAAACATTCTGGCTGTAACGTAAGATTTTAATAGTTCAGTATGTTGTTTCGGTAACATTTTCTGCAGCTTATGAACAAAGTTGGCACGCCGTATGTAACATAGCTGAACATAGGTCTTAACTTCATAGCCATTATATAATTTGATACTTATTAATTTGCATGTATTTAATCGATAGTTAATTGTACCTTAGAATTTGTACTTAAAACTCCTAAATTATCTTTCACTTAAAACAAGGAAATTAATTAATGTTAAACATCAACAAATTGATGTAAACAGAATCATTAAATACACAGATTCTTAAATTAAAACTTTCTAAACTAACCAATCGTCACACGTTTAACGACACTTTACATAATCAAGGTTGTTAAACGTTCTCAACTAAAATTAAAAATTATCTAATTATCCATTGTGCTACTACTATTTTATGGTAAACTGACACTGATGACATAACGTCGTCCGAAAGATGGGGTCGTGTAGAATAATTAATGTTAAAAGCCGGTGTTATAATTGTGCCTTTATTTGACCGCAGTGGGCATTTTTATTGGTATCTATTTCATTAACGTTATTATTAACAATGAAATCAATTCAAGACATATTAGGGGACGGACGCCCACTGACTTTAAATTATGTGGGTGCATGTTAAGAACCTGAATGAATTTACATTGTTACTTTATGTGATATAATTTTGGAAACATGATATAATCAGTTCTTCTCTTAATACGATTTTTATTGTTGGATTAATTTGTCGAACATGACTTTCTTTATGTTTATTTTTAATCCGGATATATTCAATATATTCGTATACCATAATATTAAATTTTGGTCGAAAAAACGAAACGAAAATAATGTGGAATTAAAAATTGATGTGTATTAAATAACTATCTTAATACTAAATGAGGTTTTAGTTTATTGTATATATTATTACTTTCCATTATTTATAGGACAAAAAAATAAAAGTTCTCTGTTTCTTTTAGGCCTATAAATTAGTTTTAAATGATTTTTTTTAATTTGAAGTTTTATTATGAAAAGTCGGTACAATGTATTTTATTCAATGTATTGTTCATCGATGACCGTTGCTTTTTCCCATCTTTCAGGAAATGTACGCATTTTATCTCTAAAGAACGAATGTACCTTTTGAGACTATTCACAAATCGACCCACTTTTTAGGTATCTTCATAAGACGTGAAACGTTGTTCAGACAAGTTCAGACAAGTCAGGGCTCGGTATGTCGGAACAAGTAGAAAACAGAAGGAATAAGATCAGATGCATAGGGCATATTTTAATGTTTCCAAGTATGTTTCCAACGGATTTTGAATATGTGGAGGATCGTTGTCATGTTGAAGAATAATATTGTCGTGTCTCTGGTAGTATTCCGGCCGTTTTTCCAACAATGCTCTACTCAATTGTATCAATTATAGTCCATAACGATCCCCATTGATGGTTTTTTTAGTAGTTCTTTTAAATCTTAATAACGTCTTAATTTGTTTGGCTGTCGAAGACGCCCCTTGACTTCTGTGTCAAAATCATCAATTTTAAAACTTCGAAATTAGTATTCACATATTTAAATCGATGGATTATGGTTACCATAAGCTTCACCCAGCATTCGATGACCTCTACTCGCTACTTTCTTCTAAATGAAGTAAAAAAGTAAAACTTGATACATACTGAAAAGTGAAGTCTGTCAGTGATGCTTCAACATGAGGTTGGTTATAAATGTACCCCATTCGTTGTAATACGGAGTAACACCATCTGTTGTAAATCCTTTAAAATTAATTTTTAAGCCTGATAACTTTCAAGTTATATTCAAAAGAATTGTTACAACGTAATATGTAATAATTATTGTAATGACATTCTAACTAAGGTTTTGTCTGGTTACGGAGATGGCATTGAAAATGTGCCTTTTGTTGCGATCGAACAATTAACCCAATACTTCGCATCCAATCAAACAGCATCTTCGTAAGAAATGAAGCGCTGCTGAGCCAGATCATAAGCCATGAGCTAGAAAATGGCAATCGGAAGAAGCTATAGCTAGTAAATATGGCGGTTGAAGTAAGGTTTACCAGATATCTAGTAGAAATAATCACTCAATGAACTGGATTTAAAATTTGAAAACAAAAAATGTGAAAAATATAAATATCACATGCAGAGGTATTCTTAACAATCAAATCAATATCCAATGACATCCAGTCGTCATTTGTTGATGATATTGATATAGTCATTATGGAAAAAATATATTTTAAGTAATAGAAAAATAACGAGGGGTAGTCAGTTGAACGTACAATGTTTATCCCCAAATTAACTAGACTCGAAATCATGCTGCGAAAATACAGCAACTTATTATATCATGTGGGGAATGCTCACTTCCTTACGTCAATTAATTAGTTGAGCAAGCAGTGGAGCACAGATTCAAAGTTAGACAACTCTTTTGACTACGCTTTTGTTAAAATACATTTACAACTTCATCAAGATCAAAAATGACGTGATAAAACTGTTTGGATTTACTAAAGTGCAAATATTACCAAATTAAAGTAACTCCAAACAAGCAAATGGATTGAACATTATCAATACAAATTTATTTGATTCAGTACCAATTCTAATTGGTATTTAATAATATTAAAATAAAAAAAACATGAAATCTGACGATTAAAATTAACTCATGAACTGGCATAAAGTTTTAGATCTAATTTCAGCTTAAGTTATCTTAATTTAATTTTAATTTTAAGAAGTGTGTACTGATCGGTTCTTGCTTGATAATTTATCCAAATGTAAATTAACAGTAGCAATAAATGAATTTTAAAGGAATTCAGATTGTATTAAATATATATCCAATTAATAATATGAATATAACTATGATATTATATGGTTGTAATGATGATGTGATGCTTTAAGAATATCACTTGTTTATAGAACCAGGTACAAAACAAGTAGTTACTAGCTTCCTTACTTGGTAGCATCTTATTCTTCGTCTTCTACTCCCGCTTTTATTTTTTTTAGTTATCAAGAATTTATTCTGAATGAAATTATATACAAATTAATATTAAGACTCTTCAAAATATTAAAGCTCTTAGGAAATTATTTTGTTTTTAATTTTTTATATTAATCCATTAATTTTTACATTTTATGTAATTTTTTAAGAAAAAAAAATTAATCGTCTATATAGCTGTATAGATACTTTTGGTGAAGTTAAATGAGAATTATAATATCTGGTCTATAATATTAACAAATTTAATGATCAATTAATGCTGACATTATCGACCAAAAATCGCAATGATAATACGACTATGGGCATGAAACAAGTTCTAAATTAGTCAGTCGTTAACCAAGACGTGTTGCCAAGACCCGAAAACATTATTCAACGCCTCCTTCCCGAATCTAAGTCAAGCAGGCCTTGTCTATCTGCCACAGCCACCTCGTTCCCTGATGCAATATTAATCAAGGCGAGCACTGAACCTGACAAATGACATCCTGCAATGCCAGGAACATATTGTTCGCGTATTACTTTCACTAACTGGGCTGACGTTACGAAACGAGTACCATATAGTACACGACGGTACGACTACGCCACCTACAGGTACTTTCAATGCAGGCTATGAATGAAAATCATTGATAGAGATCTGTTGCATATGCTATTGAATGGTTAAATATACAAACATATGTGCGCATATGTTGTAAAAATGCGTTTGTTTACCCTGTTATATTACATATTATACTATTAGTGGACTAAGTAGTCTGTATATCAATTTATATGATGTATGTTTCTTAGGCACAATATATTAATTATATTTATAATAATCGACAATAATAGATTTACTTGGCAGTTCATAAAACAATATAATGCTTTTCTGATCTTAAAGCTATTTTTCTATTAAAACTACTGAATGAATCTAAGTTTCTTACATTTTGTCATCCGGTGCCAAATTCCAGCGAAAAAGTCCGGATTTTAATTATGTGACCTATTCAACACGGTGTAATCACCGATGTGTAAAATGACCAACAGTTTTTTTTCCTTTTTTTTTGGAATTTGAAATAACAAGAGCTCTCTATTTTTTTTATGAATCGCAGTGCGCGTAGGTGATACTGACGATGAATAACAATCAACGGAAAAAACAAAAGAGGTGCAGGCCGGATGCTGGCCGACTGTACTGAATGGACAACTTCCGTTGGCGACTTTTTATTAATGAAAAAATGGTATGTGAGTACGCCATATGTGACCAAATTGAATTTTTATGGAATTATTTTACAGAAATACAAAATGAGACATTTTTCCGGTAGAAAGCTGACTGTTATAATGTACACATAATGGTTAGTAATAACTATATAGAATATTAACTTATAGAACTTAGAGAAGTTATTCACTAATTTATTAAAATAAGGCAAAGTGTTTGCGAATGTCAATATATTATAGTGCTCTAGTAGAGCAAACAAATCGAAAATGGTTAACGCATATCAAAAATATTAATTTTGATTGTCAATAAAAAGAACAGCATGACTACTTAACAAACCTTAGAGATGAAATGATAAAGCTATTGGATAGTGGAGATCAGCAATCACTTTAGGAAGTAACTAAATTATTGTTCACTTTTTAACAACATTCAATCACAAAGAATTGTTAGGAATGACAGACAAATTGACTACTTTACTAATTGAATCCTAGTGATATTGATACGGGATTTTTGACTATCATGACCTGTAAGTTCAATGAGAAAAAAATAAGAGAAAATAAGTAAAGGAAAAAGCCAAGGAGTTCTTCCATTCAGATACTTTTCTCTTTTCTAAAAGATAAGTAAAATAAAGTAATTGTAGATAGTCATAGATACATAGTCAAATAATAGTCACAATAATAGTCAAATAATACATTTTTTAAATTACATTTGAATTAAACTACTTTTGTCATAGTAAAGTACAGAAGAGTAAGTAATACATAAGAAATGTGCTAAAATATTGAAATTTTGTGTTACTCTTTTGTAAATCCTTGGTACATTATTATTTGTAGTAGAGAAAACTTAGACCGAAACATCTCTCTAAACTTACCGCTAAAAACTGAAATGGATATAGAAATAGAATGTAGAAATTGAATGAATAGAAAGCAGAAATAGCAGCAATAAACCTTAAAAAAATATACAGGAGGCAGCATATTCCGCGACTCCTAACAGCGAAACATTTCCAAGACAAAATACACATATATTATGTAAAATACATAAAAAGATAGCAAAAAAGAAAATTACGACGGAATTGGTAACAGCAAAGGACTGAAGAGAATAAAAAAAATTAATAGGGCAATAAAAGAGCTGAAAGAAAAAATTGAACAAAACCAAGGCATTCAAGAATACCTAGAGAATTTGACACCAACTGAGGCTACAGACTATTCGTTGTGGAAAGCAACAAGAAGGCTTAAGAGACCCCAGCAGCATAACTCACCTATTAAAATAAACGAAAATAATTGGGCTAGAAGCAATAAAGAGAAAGCCCACATTTTCTCTGAAAACATTTAAAAAATATTTTAAAATCTTTCCAGTCTTAGCTACATAAAGATGAGGAAAATAAAATTACTAGCTTTCTAGATTCGCCATTTCAAATGGACTTGCCGCACGAGAAATTAACGGTCAAAAAAGTTAAACAAACAATAATGAGAGAGATTAATATTAAAAAAGCTCCTGGTTATGACTTAATTACTGGTAAAATTTTTAAAAAAACTATCAGAAAAGGGTATAAAACTTTTAACATTTATATTTAATGCTATGTTACGAATTAATTACTTCCCTAGTATCTGGAAAGTAGCTAAAATATTAACGATTGTTAAACCAGGAAAAATACCAAAAGATGTGACCTCCTACCGACCTATAAGTTTATTACAGATAATCTCGAAAGTTTTCGAGAACTTATACATAAAGAAGCTAAACTATATAATAGAAAAATGAAAAATTATTCCAGAACATCAGTTTGGTTTTCGCAATAAGCATGGGACTATAGAACAAGTGCATAGACGTCTGAATAAAATAAACACTGACCTAAATGCCAAAAGATATTCTTCGGCCGCTTTTCTAGACATATCTCAGGCTTTTGACAAAGAGAAACTTCTCCCTCATCCGGACTATCAGTTATTAAAGTCGTATTTCACTGATAGACATTTTATTGTAAATCAAGGCGATGAACATACCGAATTAAACCCCATATATTCAGGAGTTCCGCAAGGTAGTGTACTGGGTCCAGTACTGTATCTTCTGTATACGGCCGATCTGCCCACCACAAAAATAACTACTGTGGCAACATACGCAGGCGACACAGCAATCTTAGCATCCCATGAAGATCCAGTCATAGCATCAACAAACCTACAAACCCACCTGGAGCAAATACAATTATGGTTGAAGACATGGCGCATTAAGGCCAATGAAACAAAATCCACGCATGTAACGTTTACCCTGCGTAGAAGAACATGTCCACCAGTGAATATCAATCATCATCAACTCCCCCAAGCAGAGCATGTTAAATATCTTGGTATGCACTTAGATCGACGCCTAACCTGGAAGAAGCACAAACTCTCTAAACGGAAACAACTTGGACTTAAATTGTATCAAATGTATTGGCTCATCGGGCGCAAATCCAAGTTATCATTAGATAACAAGGTAAAGCTGTATGAGTCTATACTCAAGCCCATTTGGTCATATGGAATCCAACTATGGGGTACCGCTAGCAAATCTAATATATCCATCATTCAACGGTTCCAAAATAAGGTGTTGCGTACCATTGTTGATGCTCCGTATTATATTTCAAATAAAGTGATACAACGCGATATTCCTCTAGAACCTATAACGAGTGTAATTTAACGTGTTTGTGTGAAGTACTTCGAAAGAGTATCGGTGCATCCCAATCTACTCGCTAATCAGCTAAATATGCGACGTGATAGTGAAGTGCGTAGACTAAAACGTTTACAACCACCTGATCTGATTACTGGACATATGTAGACTTTAGAATAAGCTTTAGAATAAGACTAACTAATTAAGATAATATTTTATACAGAAGATTGCTTAATGAAGTGATTTTCTACATGCCATGTATATATAATATAGGCATAAGAAATACTTATTACCAATAGGGCAGATTGTGGAATCACGAAGAGTAATAAAAAAAAATTATTTGTAGTATCTGGATATCTGTGTTGGACAAGGAAACTTGGGCAGGGAATATTTATAATAAAACTAGGTAAGGGAAAATATCTTTTTAGACAGATGTAGACTTTATATTAACTATTTTTCGATTAAAGTCAATCAATATATATTTTTAAATAATTAATACTTATTTAATAACCACAGAGTACCATCTTGTTTTATTAACTTGTTGATGTTATTAAGGAAATATTAATTTTAATGAACAGTTAAAAATTGTCTATATAATCAAAGATCATAAATCAATTTCTTATATAATTTAACAACTTAATTAAATCAAAATAATATAATAACCGAAGAGTGACCAATATAATACAAAAGAAAATTAGGAGAGAATATCATGTTTTTCATTAAAAATAGTTTTCTTTCCTACGAATTTATATTAAATTATAAATAACAACTTAAACATATTTGTTATGTTATATATACATTACGACAATATAAATACCAACTTTTGTTTATGACCTGTTACATTCCACTGTAAAATGAAAACTAACTTTGTGTCCTTGCAACTACAATATGTCATGTTGACAAAAATATAGATGAAACTAGTACTAGTTTATGACAACAGCATTTATGAGTAACTATATCTTAGGTTTGGCATGCAAACGGTATGATTCATTCATACATTATTCATCTATAGATTACTGGGATTCCTATGATAATTTAGGAGCAGCATCCTATTACTGCGGAAAAACTTGAATAATACTATCTCTTTAATTGCCTTTACAAAGAATATAACTATTTTAATGACGCATAGACATTAAAATTTTATTAACAATAACATATAAAAGATACAAATTACATTATTATGATATGTTTTCATTCTTTAAATTTATAAAATAATATATTTACACGAAATGTAATAATACATGCAATAATATAAATATAATCAAAATAAAAGTACATTTCGCGGAAAAAATGTCTCGATAAGCTTATATTAAAAAACAGTTCTTTATATAAATATCAACTGATTCATCAATTCTATAATTTGATGGATTGACTCGTAGTCAAGTTCTTGCATGTATATTGATCGACATATTGTTGCTGAAATTCAATTCAAGTTTTGATATTTTTATAGTTAAAATAACAATTTGCATTTAGTATTATTGAGTTATTCAATGTAACAGATCAGTTGAAAAGTCCCCGGACTGATACATAGATGGCGCAACTAGAATTAAACACATACGTTTTTTAGTTAGCCCTAACCCTCAAAAGATACGTGTATAAATTTGACAGCTGTCGGATCATTAGTTTGTGAATTATAGCATTTTGAGTGAAGCAACTTTTCATTGTGAAAAAATTGATAAAAAGGAATTTCGCGTGTTGATAAAATATTGCTTTTTGAAGGGAAAAAATGCAGTTGAAGCAAAAAAATTGGCTTGATGCCGAGTTTCCATACACTCAGGAAAATTAACAATCAAGGATTGGTATGCTAAGTTTAGACGTAGTGAAATGAGCACCGAAAACGGCGAATGCAGTGGACGCCCAAAAGAGGTTGTTACGGACGAAAAGATTTAAAAAATCCACAAAATGATTTTGAATGACCGTAAATGGAAATTTAATGAAATAGCAGACGCTCTAAAGATATCAACTGAACGTTTACGTCATATCATTCACGAATATTTGGGTATCAGAAAGCTCTGTGCAAAGTATGTGCCGCGCAAGCTCACTTTTGACCAAAAACAACGAGGAGTTGATGATTCGGAGCAGTGTTTGAAGATGATCAAGCGTAATAAACCCGAGTTTTTGCGTCGATATGTGACAATGGATGAAACATGGCTCCATCATTTCACTCCGAAGTCCAATCGACAGTCATCCGAGGGGACTGCACACGATGAACCCGCTCCAAAGCGTGGGAAAACGCAACAGCCGGCTAGCAAGATTATGGCGTCTGTATTATGGGAGGCGCCTGGAATAATTTTCATTGACTACTTGGAAAAGGAAGCACTATCAAACGCGACTATTACTAACAAAAGGAAGAATTTTCTATGTGTATAAGTATAAGTGGCGATAAAAAGTCGATCTACTACAACAATTCGATACGCAAACAGTTATGGGTTAGCTCAGGAGGGCCATTCATATCGACAACGATGCAGAATATTTATGGGCATAAAGTCTTGCTGTACATATGGTGGGATTAACAAGATGTAGTGTACCAGCTGCTCAAACCGAATCAAACTGTTACTTCGGATGTCTACCAACGTCACTTGAATAAAATAGGCGACATATTGTTGCAAGAAATAACAATAATAGCGAGTTATAGAGGAACAAATTTTATCCTGCAGTTCATATAGGAAGTTCTGTGGCACACAGTCTATTAGTCATAGTGTCTTATGATTACGACTTGTTCAGATCTATGCAGTATGACTTGGTCGATAAAGTATTTAGAAGAGGTGCAAAAATGAATCGATGATTGGATCGCTGCCAAACTAACATCGTTATCTCTGTTTTAAATTATATAACTTTTGGTCACTAAAATAGCTTCATATTAGTCAAATCTTTCTTGACACCTACACAAACAATAATGTCGTAATTTTGTTATCAAAATCAATAATTTAACTTATGTGAACGTGAAGTTTATCTGAATTCTAAAATGGGTTAGATTCACAAGCGGAGGCGGTTGGTTATTTAGAATATATTAAATATTTTTCGATTGTAAGAACATATCACAACGAAATCATTAATTAGATATTATTGTAATCATCTTACAATATTTGTTTTATGTCGAAATAAAGTATTCCCTGCAAACTAAAAGCCTTTGTTTGGGCAAGACAACGTCTGTTGGGTCTATTTGAAATCACAGTCAAATGTGTTGTCTATCGCAATTTGCAAATTCGTTTTAAAATTATGGAGTAGTTTTCTTTCTCATTTTATTCTAGTTGAATATCTTACACAATACTGTTTGTGATGGGTCTGCGATGCGTCCGAACATATAACCGAATTAGCCAATAAAATTCTCCTGGTTACCAAATGCAGAATTCTTCAAAATATTAGTGATAATAATTTGGTAGTAATAATAATAGGTTATAAGTGTTGTTTTGGTTCTTTGCTTGTTTTGAAAATTATCAAATCGCTGCTTAATATTATTGATTACATTAATTAAAAATGTCGAAGCCAATAAACAGTCAGACAGAAACAGATTGCATATTTATAGTTATTTCAATAGAAATTTTTCCAAATTGCAAACATTGAGCCACTCTTGCCAAAACGCTAATAAAAAAGTGTTGTTTGAAGAAAGTTAATAAAAAATGGGCAAAATTAAATAAAACATTTGATTATATTTTGTTAGTCATAATATTTTTAATAATTCACTGCAGATATATTTTTTCAAGCTGTAAACAAGAATGGTTTTATTCCTGGAGCAAAGTTAGTGTTTTACGCCAATTCCAATGATGAACAAAAACTCATGGAGAAATTAGCCATGTAATATTTTTGTTATAGTTTGAGAGTCGGTTATTAGTTAAACTAAGAGCAACCATCTGTTATTGTTATGGACAATACATCATACCATAGCACAGTAGTGGACTGGAATACTCTAGAATACTAACTAGGTGCCAACTAGTGAATCGGCAATGAATATTTTGCATATATAGCAAGGAATGGCTTGCAATACATAAATTAAATTTTAAAGATACCTTATTAAAAAGTGTATTTCAAATTGTTACTCGATAAATATCAACAACATGTTTGTGCTTCATGTAGTTTACTTTTTTAGAAATAAGCCTGAAAAAAGATACACACTAGGTCAGATGGCTAAAAAATATGGCTACAAAGAATTATGTTATTCCTCTCTATCTGGATGAAGTGCAACGGATACACAGAAAAGAAATTGATGTATAATCAGGATTAGCTAGATTGGAAATTGTCTGTTTAGTTAATGACTTTAATTGCGACTCACCGAATGACACTTTCGGGATGTGCAATTATGATTAGTCATGAGAGTGGAAAGAACTAAAGGTGGGTATATTATTAATATAGGATAACTGTAGAAAATCGTATATTAGAGTGTAATTGTTCAGAACATACATGAGCATTTGGTTAAAATGTATGATGAGAGAATGAGTGTTGTGCAGATATGGCAAATGAATTCAGTGATTAAATATCATATTTTTTTCAAGAAAAATGTACACATGTAGTAACAAAAGAAATTAAGGAGGAATACAGTGATATCAAAATAACTTGACAAGGAAACACACAAGTAAATACAACTCTAACCTACAAACGATTGTATATTATAATTGGCTGTAGTATGTAACTGTAGTTTATGTTCTTAGATAATATATGCGTTAGATGCACTGCAATGTCAAATTAAGTTAAATTTGATAACATTATTCTTGTTCCATTATTTTATTTGGATTATAATTTTGTTATATATACAAAGCCAAGATGAACTAAAATCAAATTTAATTCGGCAACATTGCGAAGTTTTGACGTTATATATTTAGATGACGTTGGTTCACTGTTTTATTTAATACATTCCTTTTACTAATCATTAATTTTTTTAACATAACATTAAATTAAAAAGCAATGTAGTTTAATATTACAAATGTTACAAGATTTTGACAGAAGTAATTTAGTAGTTAGGACATCAGAATCACATGAATATTTTATTAAAAATTTAACGAACTTTCGTGCTAGTTTAGTATCCAATAGCAAATGAATCGTTATCCAAATTTAAATAGAAAACAAAAACCTATTGTGTGGTAACCTTAATAAGCGCCGGAATTCGCAACGGTTTCCTAATGGTGTTTCGGCACCTTCTGTGTCTAAAAAAGTAATTAGTTCGAGCCGAAAAGGGCGGAATGGTCGAAGGCGATGATCAACGTGTCAAAATGTGAGGATTATAAGCTATTTAACTGCTGGCCGACCACGCAGACGTAGGTCTCGCAAAACGAGCCTTTGTTGTACGGCAATTGTTTGACATCTCATATATTTCGGATATTTAGGTGGTTTGCGGCAGTTTGCTTTTTTAGTTGCGTTTGAACAAATAATCTACCTGTAAAGTTTGTAAATTGGCTGAAATTTATGTTCCCATTAGGTTGTCATTTCTTTTTTTTTTTCAGAGTTGATGGGCACGAAACGATATGTTACGAATTGTTTACATATTCAGCGTGCTTTAGATTAATTTATATTCCGTGGTAGTAGTATGGAAAGAAGGTTGCCTTCTTGCTTATATGGGTATTAAGAGGCTACCTGACTGGTAAAATACCTTAAGACAATAAAAAAATTAAATTTGATTGCTTTATAGTAGCAAATAAAAAAGAAGGAAACAAGAAGATACAGTGGAATCAGTGACAAAATAAAATATAATCTTGGGTTTTGCGACTGTACTTAACTAGTGCTAGAATTATATTATATTAGACTATGTTATGTTATAATACGGTACATGGTAGATGGATGGTACCACTCTTAACAGACCTATAGGACCACGAAATAATACTAACCTCCAACCATTAGTGTACCAATTATAGTGATTTTAGCTAAACATTTTCCGGTAAATGCAAAATAATAGATAAAACAGAGCTGAGCAGAACGATGAACAATCAGAGATGATCAACGTTTTAATACATTAAAATCAGCAGTTTAACATTAAATAGTTTTGTACAACAGTAAACTGACATAATATGAGATGGCATTTAAGATTCGTAAGGTAGTGCGTCTACAATTCTACATGAACATTTGAAAATGAGTAAGTTTCTTTAACGTGTCAAATAAGGGCGTTGCTTGTATATTCAATGTAATAAATAAAAATGCTTTTATAAAAAACAGACTTCTCATATCCATATGCGACAATTAATATAACATGTATTTACTACATCTATAATGTGTTTTAATCGAATTAAATTGTCTATGAACTATGTCAATTTTATGATGTCTTTGCGAGAGAATAACGGAAGCCTAATCATATCACTAGAGAGATGCCCCCAATTCCTCAAGCAGAATGTTCTGTATCTTACAAGTTTCAATAATTGCAGCCTAAATTATAATCTTAATGACATACGATTATAATCAAAATGCTTTAAAACGATGCAGAAACCCTATAGAATATATAGTCGACTGCAATTTCAAATTATCCTTAGTTAACAAGAAGTCTGTGAAATAATTATGGTGCGTCTTCGTAAGCTAGCTAGAATATTACCATACAATTCGATTACAGTATATTTGGATAAATATATTGTTTTTTATATTGCTATATAAGTATTATATTGTTATATTAAAATTACGAAGATATTGAAAAATACATGTATATTTTACATCATTCCATTTATCATTGATTTTGATGATGAAGATGAAGAAATGGAGGCCTCGGTGTATCTTCATATCAATTCAAAAATTTGACGAAATCACTAAATATGCCCCATCAACAGTTTTCGAATATTTAAATCTTTAGACTGATAAAAATTTGTTACTAAGTACCATAAACATTGCTCCTTATGTATTCTATTGTTATGACTATGAAAAATTAATATGCTACAGTACTCCAAGGTGAAAACAGTCAAATAGACAGTCTACAAAAATATTTGTTCCCACATGTCTAACACTATATTCTGAAATGGTAAAATTGACTTTACTTACACTTTCTATATTATATATTTTTTTGTATATTATATATTAGAATTGATCTCTGAACTAACCATTAACTTAAAATAATTTCCAATTCACACTCTTTTTTACACGTCAATTTACATCCTTTTCCATTACACCCTATAATACAGAATATGGTTCTTGTTAGTCTCCTCCATATATCAATACAAATTATTCGACCATTTTTATATCAATATTCTACGTAAACAACGAAGAGATGTATGATGATCTCGAAGTCAAATCGATCTATGAACCTATCCGAGATTTTGAAGTAATGTATGAAAGAAGTTACTAAATTATGCCATTTCACTAATATGAAAGCAATACAACTACTAGACAAAGCGCAGAATATCAGAAGATTAAAGTGAAGCAAATAATTCTTATTTGTATAAAATGTAAAATGTTACTATTGACTTTAGCTTATTTAATAGTCTCATTTAATTTTAATGTGGGAAATAGACCCAAATGAACACGACTGGTCTTTCCTGTTAATTTATTTTAAAATGCCAACATTGCTTACCTTGATCGGAGGGGCAGAGGAATTTTGTCTTCTTACTTAAACTTAACTTCTTAACTTCTTACGTAAAGCAACTCGAAGATTTAAAAGACCAATTATTCGAGTACCGCCAATTAAAAATGATCGAAATGAATGGGTTCGACGCGACAATGAAAAAGCTGAATTGTTCGCACAATACTTAGCTAACATATTTCAACCTAATGATATAGAATTTACCATGGATACATCTCCTGATTATTAACCCCATGTAGATCTAAATCTAATTTCTCTACTGGAAGTTGCCACTGAAATTAATAACCTCAATCCTAAAAAGGCACATGGTATAGATGACATTTCACCTGGATTATTGAAAGAACTGCCACGAAAAGCTATCATCATGTTAACATATATATTTAATGCCTGTTTAAGGCTGAAGCATGTCCCGGAATTCTTTAAGGTGGCACAAATATTTATGCTTAAAAAACCTGACAAACCTGACCTATTGAAAAAAAAAAGACTATTTCGCTACTACCTGCAATATCAAAGCTATTTGAGAAACTAATATTTAAACGTGTTAAACATTTGGTAACAATACCAGATTTTCAGTTTGGTTTTCGAAATCACCATTCAACTATCGACCTAGTGCACAAAGTAACTGCGGCTATTGAAAGAGCGTTTGAGGAAAAGAAATACTGCCCTGCAATATTCCTGGATGTCTCACAAGCTTTTGATCGGGTTTGGCATTTGGGATCTGTAAGATGAGCAAATTGTTACCGCGTAACTATTGTCAATTGCTGGAGTCATATTTATTCGGAAGAAAATTTAGACTAACGCACGAAATGGCATTCTCGACATTTAAAAATATCTCGGCTGGAGTTCCACAAGGTAGCGTCTTAGAACCACTCCTGTATCTGCTCTACACTGCTGATATTCCAACAACAAAAGAAACAGTTCTTGGAACCTTTGCTGACAACTATACTGGTTAGTCGGAAGATATTTTCAACTTGATCTAAAATCAAAGAGGTTGATTTATAATAAAATTATAAAGCCAATTTGGACCTATGGGGTGCAAATATGGGGTTGCACTAAAAATTAAAATCAACTAGTCATCCAACGCTGTCAAAACAAGGTTCTTCGATTGATTACCAATGCCTATCGCTGTGTAACCAACGAAGATATGCGAAGTTATCCAAGATTTGCCCTTGAAACACGAAAGAAGATTACTAAATCATACTAACGTGGAAGCAATACAACGGCTGGACAGCGTGCAGGATGTTAGGAGATTGAAGCGAACAAAACCATACGAACTTATATAAAGTGTATACCTTAGTATATACCTAGTGTAAACTATAGCTATAAGTTGTTATAATTTTATAATTGAGGAATACATATTGATGTATTTTCTCGCACTCGTCTTGCTTGTTAATTAATCCAAGTACATAGGAAATGTAATAATAAATCAATTTATAATTAAGATTGTACTAAACGTATCTAATAAAGATGATATAAAAAACATTTAAACAATACAATAAACCGTACCGTAAAATATATAATAGCAAAATAGAAATATGCAGGATAAAATTAGCCAAAATAATTTGATGACAATATGCGATAAATATTTCTCGATGAACGTTGTAAACCACAATTTTGCAGAAGGCCTCTTTCAATACTGTCATCGTAACAGTGAATGGCAAAGGAAGTTGGGCCATTGTACTATATACCATTTCCTCTCCGTCATTGGTATTGCTCGCACACTTACGAAAAACAATGCCGCATCAAAACTTTTATGAATTCTGAAGCTCGCGCTGAACGACTCGTATCCTCTTCTATAGCGGCGTGTGCTGAAATCCAATCGGCGGTTTCCTGTTGCTAGGACCCATTTCCGGTACTTCGTACGCCCTCGCCAGGTATATCGCGGCGGCGTTGCCAAATCGTATAAAATATCTTAAACACAACATATATAGTTTTTGATGTGGTTGGTCCCACTGTTGTCTCAAATTTCATTTCTTTATTTATGTAAAAATTCTTGACCATTACATCTCAAGTTTCATGTAAAATGAAACCAAATACCGACATTTCTATGATCTAATTAATTATTTATCTTCTGAAAATTCAATTTATATTCTTCCAAAATCATACTACCACCAATATAAATCTTAACACCTAAGAATTTCAGTTTTGCTTATTGTGAGTGATAATATTCTTCTTAATTTCTTCACACAGAATTCATTTTTGGCAATTTTTACTTGCTTTATCAACGTTCATATTATTCCTGGAACTCAAACAATTGCTTCTAGAGCTCGAATTCGACACTTAAGGTAATTCTACATGTTTTTGGATCGTATCAGATATTTTAATTATTGTAGAAAATATAAATTAGAGTTCAACGGTTGAGGAACAAATTCAGAGAAGCAGACAATGATTTGGACATGCATGTTGAATGATAAATGAACAAATTCCTCACAGACTTCGGTGGCGAAGTCAAACTTTTAAGTGGAAGACGTAGTGAAGAACTCCGAAAATATATGGATCAAGAGCTTAGAAAGCAATCTGACAATTGTCGAGGCCAGAACATTTGTAAAACAATCAACTGTGATGAGATCTAGTGAATGTTCAAAGTCGTACATCACCAACAGCAGCGTGTTAGTTAAGATGTAGATATTGACCTCGGCTGATCATAATGATGACATCATTTTAAGTGAATTGTGGCCTTTAAAGTGATTTTCTAGAGATAAAATTCAACACCTGTTTCGAGAACTAAAAAATGATCATAAAAGTAGATATCCGAGGGAATTCCTATAACATGTTTTCAAATGGACTTTTGAAATTTCATTTTCAGTTTTACTTTAAGCATTTCTACTTTTAGATTACCGATATTTTGGTCTTGAAATTTTGACTGATTGTAATGGCGGAGTCTACTATAAAGTATCACTATAAAGTCAATTCTTAGTTTGAACAGTATATATTTCCATAAACAACTAAAGCTTACTAAAGATGTCATTGTAGCTTTATTATCTAATATGTGGTATAATTTTTAGTAAATGTTGTGTCTTCT
This sequence comes from Rhynchophorus ferrugineus, assembly GCF_030347505.1. NCBI lineage: Eukaryota > Metazoa > Arthropoda > Insecta > Coleoptera > Curculionidae > Rhynchophorus > Rhynchophorus ferrugineus. The sequence goes on from NW_027472580.1 coordinate 55,223,926, forward strand.
AATTGATACTTTCGAAACAAAGCATTTTATAATTTATTTATCATTTTCCGTTAACCGATTATAAATTACTTCCTTAGTCTCTTATCACTTCAATTATTATAAATATTTTATCTCCTTTCAACATTTCGATCATTATTTAATTTAGCTTCAATTGTTTACAAGCAGTATCAAAGTGTTAACAACTTGATACTGTTTGTAAATAATTAATAAAATAAAAAGTAACGCTATATATTTATAACCTTATTATATCTAAATATTTCTTATATCTGTCATGTATTACAATTTTTTATATAAATATATTAGTGTACATTTTATATTGTTAATAAGAAAATATTAAAGTTTAAAAACTAAATAAAAATAATTCGATAATATAATTTCGATAATAAGAAATAGCGAAATACGGAATAAAAAACTACAAAATATGGCATTCTTTTTCCATTTCTGCATTTAGAAAAATCATATCAATATACTTTCTAACTTATTAGATATATGGCATTATAATGTATTTATAAGTATATGAATATGTAATAATATAATTTTGTAATAACGTCTTGCGTTGCATGTTTATAAATACGGTTAGTAAAAACCTATTGTTTTATAATGAATACTTATTACGGTAATTTATGTCAATACAACTTTTTCTTTAATAATATATTACCGTTATGCAAACCCGTGTATTATTTTTATGCGATTTGGCAACATCTAATGTTTCATCCCTTCACGCAAATCGGCGTTATTTGTCTAACACCACCTGTCCCAGGGGATGGTTCTTGTTCTAGATGTAATTCGAGAGCCTTCACGCGCCTTGGGCACGTGGTACCAACGGTGCCTGCTGCCATATGTCCCGAAACAAAGCAAACACGTTTTATATCGGAATACTTAAAAGGTTCGGTATTGGGGTTTTAAACAAATAATTACTTGAGCTCTTACGTATCTACATGACATATAGACACAAACATATAATCTATATAACATTGCATGTAAAAATAATCTTATTTTATTTAAGGGTCCTATAAGTTCTACATATATACAATTAAAATTTAATATGGCAACTATTTAATAGGTTACAGTGGAGAACAAAACATACATAGATAGATAACATATATAGATAATTCAATCAAATATATTATATAGTATTGTGATTGATGATTTTGTGTTTATTGATGTTTTATATGTTTATTACTAAATTCTAATAATATATCTAATATATTAATAATTAGTAATATACTATGATAATTTGTATAAATTTTAATATATAAAATTAGTATTAATTCATTTCTTCATTAGTTAGTACGACAAATTTTAACTTGATCTCTCAAATAGTTTGTTTACACGATATTTTTCCTGTAGACGTCCTGCATGTATTTTATTAATGGATAAACTTGAATATAGTGCGGTCATTAGATTCTTCATTTTGTTTAGATTAACCTCCTAGGAATTTTATCCAAAATTAACAAATTTCTATGGGGACTACTCTATGATAAAGTTAAATTATATAGCTGAAGCTATGAAGATGCCGGAAGAAGAGGCGGGACACATCCTGCACAAACAATCTTTACGCAAGATGGATACAGCATTTACTGAATAACTAGCAAATGCTTAAACTATTTTCGCATCAATCTTTAGGCCGGATCAAAAGGAATCCCAATTATTTTAAGCGGCAATTTGTAGTCATAGTCAACTGCTAAACACTAAAAACGAAAAATTAGCCGAAGAAGGTGAAAACGTTAGAAGTGTGTGAAAGCTGACAGTTCAGTGCCAAAGAAGGCGAAGTCGGTCGCATGTGCCACAAAAGGTTATAACCAACATATTTTGGAATGCCAAAAGGATTACATTGAAATATTCAGACAATTACGGACGAATATTACTCTAATTTTCTTGATTGGCTGATGTCAAATCGCGAGAAAAATCTACAATAAAAATAATTAGTTACCAAGTCAACGCATGTGCTCGCAACGGTTAGAGATTAGAAAACTGCTAGGTTAGGAGTCATATTTGATCCCCTGTTCTTTTATTTTTCTTATTTGACACCATCAGATATCTATCTGATCCCAAACAAGCCAATTTAAAATTCCCTGGTCTGACACATTGATGGCGCAACTAGATTTAAATTCAGATGTTTTTGGTTAGCTCTAACCCTTAAAAGATACGTGTATAAATTTGACCGCTGTCGGATTAGTAGTTTGTGAATTATAGCATTTTGAGTGAAGCAACTTTTGTTATTGTGAAAAAAATGGATAAAAAAGAATTTCGCGTATTGATAAAATATTGCTTTTTGAAGGGAAAAATACAGTTGAAGCAAAAACTTGGCTTGATGCCGAGTTTTCAGACACTGCCCCAGGAAAACCAACCATCAAGGATTGGAATGCTTAGTTTAGACGTGGTGAAATAAGCACCGAAGACGGTGAACGCAGTGGCCGTAGATTGAAATTGAATGAAACAGCACACACTCTAAAGATATCAACTGAACGTGTACATCATATCATTCACGAATATGAGCACCGTGTCACAAGTGTGATACACAGTGTCACAAGTCAGTGAAAACGATGGCAAAAATCTTTGGATGGACTTTTCGATTGACCTGTTAAAGACATATATCGCTGAGGAGCACTGGATGAAAAAGTTGAAAGAGTCGTAGATGAATATTTTCAAAGTCTTCCAGAATCACTCTTCCGGAAATGAATACTGTTATTAGACAAACGCTGGATTAAATATGTTGAATTCAGAGGATATTATATAGAAAAATAAAATAATTTTTTTAATAAAAATTGAAATATTTCAATATCAGAGCGAGAAGTTTTCAGCTTACCTTCGTAATACCTTAAGTCAGCTAAGATATGCCTATATGAAGTTATTATGGATTAATTCTGATTTTTTTTAATTCTTATTAACTTTAATAGCTGTATAATAGCTGTCTAGGAACGTTTACAAATATTGGAACTTCTTCCTACTCTTCTTTCACGAACTTTCAGAGAACCATTATTAAGAGTTCATTAAAGAACAGTTTTAAAACGTTGGAGAGTAGTGCATTTAATTAAAAGTAATGAACGATACCCACTATAGCTAGTTATCTTTTCACGTATGAATAAGCTGTTTCAGCGACGAAAAAGCTAAGATAGGAAGCTTCATATCTTAACAGCTGTTAAGATATAAAAAATGTTCCAAATTAAAAAAGAAAAGGAATATAACGTCCAAAGTAGAAATTAAGAAGCAGGAGTGTTGTTTTAAACAAAGTTAATAATCCATGTAAGTGTTTAAATAGTCACAGCAGCGAACGACAAACATAACTTGTTTATCAAATTTGATTTACATGTAAAATCGAATATATTTATATCTTTATTTATTTTGAATATATATCATTTTAAGGAACGGCAAACATTTTTATTATAAAATATAAACTAATTTATCTATTATAATTGGAATGATGATACAATTCATTAAAATAAAAATGGCAATAATCCTAACAAAAACAGAGTGCGCTATGGGAACATAAACGAAAATCAAAAAATCATTGAGTATATTCGAGTATGACATAGTTGGTCAACATGACTTAATATTATTTACACATTTACATTTTTGATTATTTATTACCAATAAAAAGATGTGATCTCATAAACTTGATGTTTCATGTCATATCGTTTCAACTCATGTTTAAATGAGTGTGAAAATTAATAAATATAATACTTAGTTGTTGGAAAGATGGCTGAAATTATTATAATCCAAAAATCAGAAAAACCACGAAATGAGCTAAAATCTTACAGACCCACTGCTAACAGTGATAGTCTTGTGATAGATTGACAAATGAATAGGAATGCCTGTCCATCAGTCAACCATTAACATTGAAGATGTCTATAAACATAAAAAAACTCGCTCAGCTACTTTCTTAGATGTACCCCAAGCCTACGACATGGTTTGCCATGCGGAACTTATCCATAAATTTCAGAAAAATTGGGGTTTCAACAACAGGAAGGCTATTCTATTATAAAAGAAAAAGCAGGTTTACTACAAATAATGTGGAAAGTGGAATAAAAGGGAATAAAAGTTAACCAAAGCAAATCGGTGCATGCTGAATTTATATATAATTGCACATAAAATAATAATAATAATAACGATTACTATATCCCGTTTACATCACAACCCTATTGAGATTGTATCTTGGGATAAATATCGATGTAAAACTCAGTTGGTACATTAAAAAAATGAAAAAAATTGGATTCCAATTATAAAAAAACGTATTGTCTAACTGGAAGAATATCTCAATTATTTGTTTTTAATACGTTGCTGTTGTAAAACGCAAATTATAAAAAGACCGATATTTACCTACAAATACGATACACAAAATTTTCAGGACAAAATTCTAAGAGATGTCGAAGATGTACTTAGATACTATAGGAATGCAGATCTTGCATCAAACATTACTTGCACCAAAACCTTCAGTACTGACTCAAGAAATCAAGATAATCCTAAAGAGACGAGGAGAAACTCCACTCTCATATTAATGCCGAAGTAATATATTGTAATTAATACATGACCATTACTATAGAGACTAAGTAAGGACCGATAGGTTCTAGTACTTTCAAAGGTTGCAGATTAACGTATAACGACTAGTAATATTGTTTAATTGTGTATTAATAAAAAATTATCACTGAGTAATAAAGGGAATCCAGGATATACATTCTGTACTACCAAAAATATTAAAGATATGTAATATATGATATTCAAGTGATACTTGTATCTTGAAGTAAAATAAATATCTTGAAGAGTGAAATATTTAGATATGTATATACCAAAGAAATACTTCAATTTAATGAGGAATAAAACGATTGACAAACGCTTTGTCAATGGCAAAATCGGGCTGTTATTACACGCAATCGGGATGAGGTAATTGGTTCGTAGCAGGCCGTGAAGGAAACTGGCATCCTTCAATTGTTTACGGTCGGATGCGGCTAACTTGCAAGTTAGCGTTGGGAACTGAATCAGTGCGTGCGGTAATAGCCGTGTTCACAGCCGATGAACAGGTGAACGATCAACCTGTAGCGTGAAACTAAGGATGCCTTAAGTAGAACGATCCGGCTTTATTAATTTTAAGCAGGAACTTATATAATTGTTCGTTTTTAGTAATGTAATAAGATAAAAAAAATAATTTGTAATTACCGAGAAAATTTATTATGATTGCAGTGGTTTTAGTGTTGTCTTGAATCAATTATTTTTACAGCAGCTTTCTACAGAAACCAGATATCAGGTTAGATAAATTATATATTCCCTAACACGTTAGCAGGTTTGTGTTGCTTTATTATTATAATTTGTTATTATGGCATTAGAAAAAACATTTGCACTAGATTAGGTATGTTTCATTAAGATTTTTAATATGTTTAATTGTATATACTTCACTCTGGGAAAAAATTCTTGTTTGTTCCAGTAAATGGACTCAATGCAAATAGCTCAGAAAACAGGAATTGCAGTAGCGCTAGTTGGAAAGGTGACACTTCGAGGGTTATGGGTTATGCAATGGAAAACGAAGGAATATAATGAATAATTGCATTGTATGTTGGATTATTATTACTACAAAAAGTACAATTCAAATATGCTGCACAGAAATGTTTCGCTCGCCTCATAATTTAATGTGAGAGAAGATCGATGTAAGAGTTCATCATGAGTTAAGAGCTAAATCACTGAATTAAAAGCTGCTATATGTATTGAAATATAGTTTTTCCTTAAAATGTATAATAAATTGTGACTAACTCTAGAAGTCATTGATAGAAAATCACGTGATACAATTTTTCAACCAACAAATGTTTTTCATCTATGGCACCATGTCGAAACATATTCGATAATCATGGGCATATTTATCTTAAATAAAGTAATTTTCACATTAAGGGAAAACCAGTTGAATTTTATTTAGTCGGAAACGCCAAAATCTATTTGCCAGGTCTAATATTTTATTTCACAGAAATAAGGGAACTTTGTTTAATTGAATATTACTTTTTGATTAGAAAACTTGATTAATTGATCGATTCAATTATCATTAACTGAGTAATTGAAATTTTGAATCAGTTGAATACAATATAATAATTTTTTAATGTATTTATTACATTGTTACTAGTCGTTGTCCTACAAGTTGTTTTTACAATAACTTAAATCTAGGTATATATCTAGAAAAACCCATCGGCCCTATCTTAGTCTCTAGTGTAATAATGTTTATGTATTAACACTAGTGTTTTTCTAATAAATTCATCTCACTATACTACATTACACTGCGTCCTGTTCTGGTGTTATCCAAGAGTTGTATTACTTTAGTATTGATATGAGAATGGGGTCTGTCCTCATGCCTCCTTGCAATTCTCTTGATTCACTGAGTGACAATTGGTATGTTATATATAATAATTCTGATAATATAATTATATACTTTAAAAAAATTAGCTCCTGTAGCAGGAGCCTGTGAACTTATAAATAATCTTATTAACAATCACAATTAGCATCAGTTTTTTATTACTTGCCGTAAAAGTTTTTATGAAAATTAGGTAAATGAAACTTAAAGAACTCACAAAGTGAGAAGAGCAAGCAGAATATAGACCAGCAGGATAAAGAATCACAGTTGTAACATTTTATTTCAGGTTTGTTATGTGAAATGCGTGGGACTGATGTTTTTATCGATTTTCGTCTTGATTTCGACTATATACACTAGCCCTCGCTATTTAAGTTATGAAGTTATTAAAAGTTCAAAGTTCATTAGCAGGTATCTTGATTTCGATTGATTTGATTATGATAATTTCATTAGTTATAAGCAAGTCCGAAAAAAAATTACCAATTTCATTTGAACTCCTAGCCAGTATTCTCCTAGATGTTGCTCACTGTTTTAAACATGAAGTTATATGAAAAATTATTTAAAAATTCATCCTACAAACTTGTATGGCTTAAGAATTAATAAGGAAAAGACAAACATATTGCCAATCTACGGATCTCCTACAACTGTAAATTTCAACGGCATCTAGTTAGAGAATCAGGCATCTAGTTCAAACACTTCAACTTGATATAGGTGTCTGCATCTGAAGTAATAAGTCCAATATGCTGTCTGTATGGAAGGGATCTTTTGGATGGAAGCGATCCATTCCATCAAGATCATTGAGTTATAAATTTAAGAAGAGTTTTACATATTATATTAAGTTGTTGTCTGTCACCCACTGTCGTTTCTATAGTAAATTTTATACTTCTACAAACTTCGACTTCAAACCTGTCTTTCTGAAGAACCGTAGGAGATAGACAACCTAGTAGTAGGAGCATTAGTACGATCAGCATATTCCATATTACCTAAACTATGACAATTCCAGCTCTTATACACACACATAACGATACATTAAAAGTATGAAGTATCATTTTAACTTTATACTTTGTAGCTCAATCGTATCGAAAAATGTTTGAAAATAGACTCAAAAACATTAACATTTTATTAACTTCTAAAGACCTCATCCTTAAAAACAATAATATAAGAATATCACTTTTATTAACTATTTAAACCTTCTTTCTAGCTTCCAGGTATATTTTAACTTTTCTAACATTAGTAATTTCTAACATGTTTAGATATTATTAATGATTGTTTTATATATGATATTTTTTAGTTATATATTCTTTTGTAAATTATAGTTTTAATGTTTATTGCTTTTCGTTTATTTTTATATACTTTATCCAAATCAAATATATGTCTACCTTAAGTAGAGTGAATGCAATTTAAAATAGTGTTACTACATTTATTTCATAACGTAGCAACAAAATAAATGTATGAATACCATAATAATCGTCTGCAAAAATTATATAAATTAACTATGTGAAAGGTCCTGGTATACATACAACCTGTTTCTATTTACTGAATACTATTTGTTGTACCATAAAATGTGTTGTGATAAGTAAAGGAAAGTAAATTAAATAGCAGGTGGGTGGTATTGTAATCGAAAGCACGAGCCAAAACGAAGCATCTGCCATACAATTATAAAAATAATTGATTTTTTTGTAACTTTCCAGCTAGACTTAAATCAATTGAAACAAAATAATCATAGATATTCTAGTTAAAAAAAATTTCTCAAATAAATACTGGTTATATACAACAAATACAACTGGTTATATATTTTCTTGCAAATATTAAGGTTAAAAGGTATATGACTATGAATCTAAATTTTTGTCACATAGTTTCATTGATAATATTAAGACTCAAAATTAAACCCCATATAAAAAATATAATGCTTTAAGTTTTTTATGTCAATAAATGCTGAAAAATTTTAGTAATGATTAAGTTAAGATTTTTAGCCTTAATATTTAATTATATCTTACATTATATATGCTTAGAAAATAGCAAATATTAATTTACTACTATTATTCTGTAGTACTTGCATCACTACACAAACAAGATAAGTGCGTGAAAAATAGTAACAGTAGCACAAGCTGTATTGTTTCCGCCTTGCTGTAATTCAGTAGCCTTATTTCATGTTTCAAGACGAAATATTGGATAACTTGATAACTGGAGGTCATCTTGTAATTCCTCCTTAATTCACGTAATGATAAGCAATGATAATTAATCGAAAAACTTTGTTTTTCACTGCATAAGTCCAGTTCTACTTAAAAACTGACTGATCTGAAAACTGACTAAAATGACAGTATAACCATAGAGGAAATCGACATCTACTTAGAAAATGTGATTCAAACTGAGACTACACATTATTCATTATGAAGAGCAACAAGAAGGCTCAAAAGATTCCTGCAATATAACGCAGATATTTAAAAAAAATGACAATGATTGAATGACAACATCCACATTTTCAATTACAGATAGACATTTCGTAAAACAAGTCATGAACTAAATATATTCCGGAGTTCTAAGCAGCGTACTGGGTCCAATACTGTATCTCCTATATACAACCAATTTATCGATTACAAATGGACATTTAGCACCTCACGAAGATATAATCAAGGAACCTCCAAACATTCCTTGATAAAAAAAACATCAGTAGCTCAAGGAATGGCGTATTAAAGCAAATTGAACAAAATCTACCCCCGCAACATTCACTCTGCCCAGAACATGACCACCAGTGAATACAAATTGTGAATTTCTTCAGGCTGATGATCCCAAATATATTGGTATGCATCTAGTCCGACGCCTAACCTGGAAGAAGCACATACTTTAATAAAAACGAAAAGTTATGAACGAAAGCAACGCGGACTTAAACTATACGAAATGTATTGGCTTATCAGACACGAATTCAAATTATCATTAGATAACAAGGTTTTGCTGCACGAATGAACACTTAATCCTTTTTGGTCACAAGGAATCCAACTATGGGGTAGTGTTAGCAAGTCTAATATGGTCACCATACAACAAGTACATTAAAACAGCGCCCCAATGTGCTTACTATTCAGTTAAATATGTGACGTGATAGTGAACACCATCTGATCTGGTTATAGGATTGTAAAAATTTTCGTCTGGTCGGTCGGAATGTGTGGCTGTCGACGTGGTCGTTTATCGGAACACACTACTATTTTTGTGGAAGAAATTCGCACGGGAACAGAATAAATAACACCGGCTGAATAAAAACTTTCGTTTATTTCGATCTTAAATACTACATGTGGTCGATGGGAGGATGGACAGGATATTAGATTAGGTTAAGGAAGTACGGAAGCGCTATGGAAGTGGTGCTGTTACAAGAGGTAGAGAAAAGAGAGACGTCGTCGTGATGGTCTTATAGGCGGGAACCGCATGGTATCAATCCACCAGAGTTGCCAACCTTTGTACCTGGAACTTGATGTAGGTGTAATAGTGATCACTTATTGAAGTGATTTTCTAAATATCATCTATATAATATATACCCAACACTACACCATTAAGAGTAATCATTAATAAATAATAATTTAATTAAACTCCCGTGAAATTCCTCAAGCGTTTATTATAGTTCAGACATCATTCGAATTAATTCAAGAGCTAGATCTCAATCGGACCTGGAATTTTTCCCGATATTAAGCGGACGCCATTGACGATCGTTAAAAGACGTACAGCAACAAGATTTCCGCGTTGCGCTCGAGTTTCTTGAAATAGAGACGGAGTTTTCACATGTCTTACGACGTCGACGACGACTATGACGACAATCCGGCGAGCTAGCCAGCTGCATCAACAACCCCGGCCGCCGTCGTCAACGCTCCAATTGTTGTTTTGTAACGCGAACGTAGCTGGTTTCGGTTTACGGATCGGTTCGGCAGCCGCTAACGGTTAGTTTAGTATTAACTAGCTGTAATTTCATAATCTCGTTGCAGGTTCGCCTTGTTTACGAGCACGGGTCTACTAGTTGGCCATGCCGTATCGAGAAAATGTAACTTGAAACTGCTTATTACAAACTACATTCGTACACTTGCATCCAATTTGATACAAAACTATCATAACGGTAACAAAAGAACCTATTCACACAGATACATTATCTAAAATCATATGATTTTATTTATATAAAACACCAATACAGTATTTAATAACTTCTAATTTTAACGCAATGTAATATTAAGTGCTTAGGTGTATTTTTATCAATGATATCTGAGTCAAAACGATGATATTTCGAATTTGCTAAGCCCTAAGCAAATTTTTCAAGAAAACGGTCATTTCTGTACATAAAGTAAACATATAACAGGTCAATTAAAAAGTCCCCGGCATGACAAATAGATAGCGCTACTAGAATTAAATCCATATATGTTTTAGTTAGCCCTAACCCTCAAAAGATGCGTGTATACATTTGACAACTGTCAGATCATCAGTTTGTGAATTATAGCATTTAGAGTGAAGCAACTTTTGTTATTGTGAAAAAAATGGATAAAAAGGAATTTCGCATGTTGAAAAAATATTGTTTTTTTTTGTAAGGAAAAGATACAGTTGTGGCTTGATGCCGAGTTTCCGGATACTGCCCCAGGAAAATCAACCATCAAAGATTGGTATGCTAAGTTTAGAGGTGGTGAAATGAGCACCGAAGACGGTGAACGCTCAAAAGAGGTTAGCGACGAAAACATTTAAAAATCCATAAAATGATTTTGAATGACCGTAAATTGAAATTGAATGAAATAGCAGACACTCTAAAGATTCAACTGAACGTGTACATCATATGATTCACGAATATTTGGGTATGAGAAAGCTCTGTGTAAAGTGGATGCCGCGAGAGCTTACTTTTGACCAAAAACAATGACAAGTTGATGATTCGGAGCAGTGTTTGAAGATGATCAAGCGTAATAAACCCGAATTTTTGCGTTGATATGTGACAAGGGATGAAACATGGCTCCATCATTTTACTCTGAAGTCCAATCGACAGTCATCCGAGTGGAATGCACGCGATGAACCCGCTCCAAAGCGTGGGAAAGTGGAACAGGCGGCTGTCAATGTTATAGCGTCTGTATTTTGGGATGCGCATGAAATAATTTTTATTGACTATCTTGAAAAAGGAATGACCATACACAGCGACTATTACATAGGGTTATTGGACCGTTTGAATGAAGAAATCGCCGAATACGGCCGCATTTGAAGAAAAAGAAAGTGCTGCTTCATCAAGACAAAGCACCGTGTTGCAACTCAGTGAAAACGATGACAAAAATCTATGAATTGGGTGTCGAATTGCTTCCTCATCCACCGTATTCTCCAGATCTGGCCCCCAGCGACTATTTCCTGTTCTCAGATCTCAAAAGAACGCACGCTGGGAAGAAATTTTCGTCGAATGAAACGTCGAAATTGAGGACTATTTTGAAGCAAAGGAAAAATCGTACTACAAAAATGATATCGAAAAGTTGGAGGGTCGCTATAATCAGTGTATCACCCATGAAGCGAATTATGTTGAATAAAAAAAATAATTTTGCCAAAAAAATGTGTTTTACTATGGTAGGCCGGAGACTTTTTAATTGACCTGTTACATAAAGTAACAATTTTCTATTTAACATAATTGAATTATTCAGCGTATAAAGATGTTAATCATGAAAGTTTAAAATTGCTTTTTTTCGACATTTTTACACACACTACTTATGTTGTTTAATTTGTAGAAATTTGTTGCTAAATATCAAACAATTTTTAGAAATGTATGGTGATAGTGAAAAAGAAAGTGAAGTGTAGAAAAAATTATCAGAATAAATTTTTAAAAACCTAAATGTTGATAAAGAACATATTGAACTTTCTTTTACAGACTAATTAATGTAAAAGTATTGCCCATAAGCAGACTTACCATACCATGCATCAACCCGAACAAATGATAATTAGAAAAAGCGATTTTAGCACTATTTAAATGAATGACTCTAAATTGTAAAGTACTCACAATTAATTGTCAATTCTAGTAAATATTTAATGTTATGGTGGAGATGCTCTAATAAAAACATTATCACTGTTATTAGATTAGAAGTATTTATAATGAACTAAACCAGTTTTATGCTTAAAATAAATAATAATATCACGCTCAATTTCATGAAATTGATACATACATAATATATAAATGTATTAATATTAACGAGTATAAATCAATCACATAGTTAAAGTTAAAATATAAGATTTTTGAAATATTTTTTCACACAGATCACAGATCATAAAAATCAACTACCGTTAACATGCATTTAACCATAAATTGCGGGCTAATAAATATTCTTAATAAATAACATCCGTAGGAAGCATATAATAAATATTTACTTACAGTTATCCTTTGAAAGCTTTATCCAAATTTTATATAATAGGGAAGGTTTATCTTCTAACTCACCTGAAAAAAGAAAAACGTGAAAATAACGGATATTGGGGTGCAATTTTGTTCGATAAGAAAAACATATTTTATGGTGTGACGTACATTTTAAAAACATTAGAAACACATCTTATTCAATATAATCTCCTTAATTGTTACTAAATTTATTCCAGCAATCTTCCTTTGAAATGAAACTACAGAAAACTGAATAAAGAGGTAATACATGCCGAAAAGACAAACAACAAAATTTTCGATAAATCGTTGCAGTAATATGAACTATACTGATGCTGGAAATTACACTCAAAATAAAAATATAATTTTACGACTATACATTAATTTTTTATTTTATGTAGAGAAACGTCAAAACCATCGAATTTAACTTGGTACACATTGTAATTTGAAGTTAGTTAGATTAAAGTTACTTATGTTGATGGTTTACATAACTATAATGAGCAATAAACAAGAAATAAAAACAATCATTTATTTTCTTCGATTAATTTTGTTCTTATTTTTAGCGTTAATATCGCCCAGTTAAAATAACTGAAAATGTCAACATACAACAAATTAGTAATTAAACTGTATGGGTAAGTACATGCCATAAACGCCTACAGATATATCATCACTATCACTCACCAACATAGTTAAATATAGGATTTAATGGCGATTGAAAATGAGTATAAAAATAAAAATTAACTTGAAATTTAAAGCTACATGAACATTGTAAATATAGTAAATTTTAAGACACTTAACGACAGAAATACAACAGCATAGTTGCGGTATATAATCGTAAATCCGTATTATTAGTACTGCAACATGAACAAACAAAAAGCTGAACGTATAAACATATTATTAAGATCTTTTATGACCTGTAAATTGGTAATATTAAAGGTTTTTAGAAATTCGTTTGCTTGCTTTTTAATGATATTGAATCTTATTTTCATCTACGGGTTATGAATATATGATGATATCATCCCAGAACAGATCCGGCATTACCTAGCTTGGTTATGTGCTGGGACACCTAGGACGTTACTTAAATAATATCTCAGTGATTATTAGTAAAATTGCAATCGGAACAATACTTATCAATGAGTAACATTACGCACTTCTAAATAACTAAAAAAAATTAAATTTTCGTACTAAAATACGGATTCCAGCAACAACACCAGCTCAAAATTCTTTTGAGTCGTCTATTCGCAATTCGCTCCGTCAAGAAGCCTTTGTTCATGACTCTGGGGAAATTTTTTAACAATTTAGATAACGGTTCCCACTTACAAATCTCCATAGAGATCACTATTTCTGTAGTACTATGGTGCATTAACTGCCCAACCTGATACTATGTTTTGAAACCGCTGTATTATGTCCAGATTACTTTTCATGACATAACCCCATATTTGAATGACATAGGCCTATTGGGTTTGAAGCCTCTTTTATAGAGTAGTACTTTATTGTATTTTAACAAGAGAGTGCACTTCCGAGGTGGTCACATAGGAAACAAGTTAGGATCTAATAGGGACAAAGTTCTCACATATTTTTTATCTAAAATATTGTAGAATGTAAAATATGTTTAGTAAATAGGTTAAATAAGGTATTGTTTATTTATATTTGCTTATTACAACCATTATTATGTGCATATTTTATTTTAAAACTTTTTTTTTTCGTTAAAAATCTAAGTTTGATTATGTTTTAATTTATTAGTGAGTTCTTTATTTAAGACAGCATTGAATAGCTGCTTTGCGTCTAGTGTCTGTGTTTGGCATTTGGATAATATTCATTCTGATAGGTTTAATATTCTCCTTCATTATATTGATGGTTGCAATTTCATTGCTACTTTCATGGTATTTACCAACAGCGATTATGCAGAATTAATTATCGTCAGCAAAAGTAGCTATTGTACCATGTTGCAAGTCAAGAACATTACCGATGTATGTCAAGAAAAGGACCGATCCCAACACACTCCCCTATGGAACTGCTTAACTCTGAAAGCTCTATCCGAAATATGTGATTTTTACAATTCTGTAATCTACCTGGGTCAAAACATTGCATTATAAAATAAATCAAAGGCCTGTGTCACTTATACAAAAACAACACAATGAAATTGTATTTCTTCATATGACCTCTCAATTATATCTGTAATTGAATTAGCTTAATAATAAATAATAATAAAACTTAATAAATATTTTAGTTTGTGTTACACTTTCTTGTAATACTAAATCTAATATCTCCCTTCTTTAGGATAAGATTCTCCCAGTTAATAGTGCTTTCACCCTCATTTTGTTGGAAAGTAATTTTAAAGTATAACCAAATATACAATTCTTCTAATAAAATACTCAAGGCACGTCAAAGATGACATCAGATATACTGTTGCATATAAATGCAGTTTGAAAATATGATAAATTAGTTTTAAACTCGGAGCATATACTTCCTTCTCATTTTACGTCAGTTAAAAAGATAAAGAATGCCGTCTGATGCATCGGAACAAGTAATCAAATCAATTTATAAAATTCGATGGTTCATTCGACCCTGTTATCAAATGTCAACAAAATTCTTCTAAACAGTAGAGATAATAATCAGAGGTTATAAACCGGTAAACGTTGTAAACCAAAGGTCTATTTCCTTGCGAGAGCCGTGCGACATGCTGACGTCATAAAATTTGATGACGTACATTGGCTGTCTAATTTGATAGACTATAATATAACATAATACTTTAATAGGTTTCTTTTGCAAGAAAAGATTGAAAAGAAAATTCTCAAATGCTCAAATAATAATATTCATAATTATTAATAAAAATTGACCCTGTACGAATAGATTATGAAAAATAAAACTAAATTAAATCTTAAAAAAATGAAACTTAAATATTTTGAATCAAATGTACTTATACCATTTATAACAGTTATAAAGTACTAACAAAAATATTATAACCTAGAAAGACAAAGATCAGAATAAAGTAGAAACCTCTTTCAATCAAGGGTCAAGGTGTTTGTGTTGATAAAGCGTTTGAAAAACACGGCCTGCAATAACTAAATTTAATCTGCCACCAGATGCATGCCCTGATATCGAAGAAAAAAAAGGTTGATTCTTACCGGTGCGCCATCCGACATCTGCTGTATCGCGTGCCCCATTTTACACCACCTTCTGACGGCCGGCACCACCCTTAATACGATATCAAATTGCTACGTAAGGGATGTTTCAGTGAATACAATAAGCGTTCTTAGAATAGAGTGTTTTTGCTATGGATGCAGATAACAAATGCTATCGCCGCATATGTCCCATTGTGCGGTTTATTTTAAACATTTCAAGCGACAAAAGATGGAATTATCGACACCGTTTGATACAATGTCAGATGTTTTCTGGTTGATGATTTGAAACAGTATACTATTAAATTTAAGTGAACTTTACTATGTTTAACTCTTTATCAATGTATTGTCTATATTCTTTTATATGATTTTATTTAAAAATTATTATATGCACTGAAATCAGTGAAATAATACATATAGATTAAACTGGAATTAACATGTCAAGAGTTTGTTAGAGCTAGCTAACAAATCAATTGAAAAGTCCCCGACCTGACACATAGATGGCGCTACTAGAATTAAATCCATATATTTTTTATTTAGTCCTAACCCTCAAAAGATGCATGTATAAATTTGACAGCTGTCGGATCACTAGCTTGTGAATTTTAGCATTTTGAGTGAAGCAACTTTTGTTATTGTGAAAAAAATGGATGAACAAGAATTTCGCGTGTTGATTATAAATATTGCTTTTTGAAAGGAAAAAATACAGTTGAAGCAAGAACTTGGCTTGATGCCGAGTTTCCGGACACTTTCAGGAAAATCAATCATCAAGGATTGGTATGCTAAGTTTAGGCGTGGTGAAAAGAGCACCGAAGACGGTGACGGTGAGCTCTGTGCAAAGTGATTGATTCGGAGCAGTGTTTGAAGATGATCAATGGTAGTAAACCCGAGTTTTTGAGTCGATATGTGACAAAGGATGAAACATGGCTGCATCATTTCACTCCGAAGTCCAGTCGACTCGAGTCATCCGAGTGGATTGCACACGATGAACTCGCTCCAAAGCTTGGGAAAACGTAACAGTCGGCTGCCAAGGTTATGGCGTCTGTATTTTGGGATGCGCATGGAATAATTTACATTGACTACCTTGAAAAAGGAAGGACCATCAATAGCGACTTGTGGATCGTTTGAAGTACCAAGTTCACCAAGACAATGCACCGTGTCAAAAATGCATTAATTGGGCTTCAAATTATTTCCTCATCCACCGCATTCTCCAAATCTGCCCCCCAGCGACTATTTCCTGTTCTCAGATCTCAAAATAATGCTCGCTGGGAAGAAATGTTCGTCGAATGAAGAGATGATCACCGAAACTGAGACCTATTTTGAAGCAAAGGACAAATCGTACTCCAAAAATGGATTAAAAAATTTGGAGGATCGCTATAATCAGTGTATCACCCTTCAAGAGGCAAAATAATTTTGCTAAAAAAATGTGTTTTACTATGGTAGGCCGGGGACTTTTCAATTGACCTGTTACTAAGGCCCCCAAACACTTTGTACCTTGACAATATCGACATTTCGAAACTTTTTACCTGAATTACTGTCTGAAATTTAGTAACCGCTTACTTTCTTGAAATTAGCTGCAATTACTGCTATTTCGATGTCAAACTGGCGAAGACCGATATAACATAAATAATAAATATAGTTCATTTTATTGGAGGATTAGAATTAATAATAAATTGATAGTATTAACGATTTTGCAAAATACAAAAACATGTTTCATCTACCTTATACCAAAACAGCAGTTTTGTTTAAGACTTTCATTAAAAACAAATATAGGATTTTCCAACAAAGACCAAGTCAAGGATGGAGGCCTATAGCGGATATATTGTTTTATGGGTTCTGTTTAAGCAGTTGTATTATTCAGCCTTTAATACTAAATCATCATGACAAGTTATACGATTAAGTAATATAAAGAAAAATCATCTTTTCTCGGTGAGACGCAGTTTTAGATTAAAAAGAATTTGTTAATAAGCATAAGATTTAATAGTAATTTATATATATAAATACGTTACATTATTAATTGTTTGAAGCGGATTTTGGCCGAATATCGGTTTGCCCGAAGTCAATGTGCTCTTTTCTCGGCAGATCAAAAATAAAGGGGTTAAATAAGGCTGATGCCAGCGGGGAACCTTGGGGTACGCCAACATCGATTTGTTTACGACTGGAAAGTGATTCCCTGATCTTGACCTGGATCTCTCCAAGAGATAGGGCTTGACGAGAGCGGTTAGGTCTTCTGGGAGGCACCGCGCGCACTTTGCGATCAATAATCACATACGTCGTGCCAGACCTTGTCGAATTCTTTGGTATCGTAATAAACCACAGCTTGCTGATCCCACCGTATGAACATATATCACTATGTTGATGAGAATGACCCCCTGGTTTAACCTATGACATTTTATGTTTGAGATTATCGTAATAGATCCTCTTTTAATCTCTTTCTTGCCTGTACAGGAATGAAACTGTAATGCTGGTTAGGAATGATATTTAGCGCATTTTCCATTTCCACTTTTTGCATCTTTTCCATTGCATGTAAATGCTAGTCAAAACTGCTAGCAATCTGAAAATTCTTTGAGAATTTGATTCTTCATTGCCTTCAAGCTGTTTTGGCCCTGTAGGCAACCAAAATCGACCATTAGTGTATGACTCGCACCATCACCATAAGATTTTTTTTGGTTTCACTCAAATCAGTGCATAAAACGCCTTAGCAGACACTCGAACAAAATAGAATAGAAGATATCCACCTGAAAAAAAAAACATCACACATGACTTGTTCTATTTCAAATAAAAATTGACCATCGTTTAATGAAATTCCTTATATATTTTAAATATTACCAGGTATTATACTGTTAGTATTAATATTTGATATACTATACTATACTAATTTTATTTAATTATACATTTGCTTATGATTGGTTCAATAAATTCTCATTAATTTGTGCTTTTTAATAAAAAATGTTCTGTAAAACATATCTTAAAATTGGTTGATTTTAACTTTTGAAAATATATAAATTTGTTTCAGTTAGAGAGGCACTTGTTTTTAGATATTCTTAGTTATATTGAAAATAATAATAAAAGGTTATTAAAAAGAAAAACTTTAACTATCATCAATGAATAAATAGAAAGTGCTTAAAAGAAGTAGTCAATAGTAGTCAAAGTAACAGATGAATTAAAAAGCCCCCGGCTCACCATAGTAAAACACATTTTTTTGACAATTTTTTTTTATTCAACATAATTCCCTTTAAGCGTGATACACTGATTATAGCGACCAACCAACCTTTCGATACCATTTTTGTAGTACGATTTGTCCTTTGCTTCAAAATAGGCCTCAGTTTCGACGATCACCTCTTCATTCGACTAAACGTTCTTCCCAGCGAGCATTCCTTTCAGATCTGAGAACAAGAAATAGTCGCTGCGGGACAGACCTGTAGTATACTATGGATGCCATCGTTTTTACTGACTTTTGACACGGTGCATTGTCTTGTTGAAGCAGACAATCTTTCTTTTTCTTCAAATGCGGCCAAATGTCGGCGATTTCGTCCTTCAAATGGTCCAATAACGATATGTAATACTCGCTGTTGTTGGTCCTTACTTTTCCAAGGTAGTCAATGAAAATTATTCCATGCGCATCCGAAAATACAAACGCCATAACCTTGCCAGCCGACTGTTGCGTTTTCCCACGCTTTGGAGCGGGTTCATCGTGTGCAGTCCACTCAGATGACTGTCGATTGAACTTCTGAGTGAAATGATGGAGCCATGCTTCTCCATTGTCACATATCCATGCATAAACTCGGATTTATTACGCTTGGTCATCCTCAAAGACTGCTCCGAATCATCAACTCGTCGTTGTTTTTGGTCAAAAGTGAGTTCGCACAACACCCACTACGCACAGAGCTTTCTCATACCCAAATATTCGTGAATGATATGATGTACATGTTCAGTTGATATCTTTAGAGTGTCTGTTATTTCATTTAGTTTCAATTTACGTTTATTCAAAATCATTTTGTGGATTTTTTTAATGTTTTTATTGGCAACAACCTCTTTTGAGCGCCCACTGCGTTCACTGTCTTCGGTGCACATTTCACCACGTCTAAACTTAGCATACCAATCCTTGATAGTCCCAATCCATGTTTTTCACAATAACAAAGGTTGCTTCACCCAAAATGATATAATTCACAAACTAATGATCCGGCAGTTGTTAAATTTATACACACATCTTTTGAGGGTTAGGGTTAACTAAAATATATATGGATTTAATTCTAGTAGCGCCATCTATGTGTCAGGCCGGGGACTTTTCAATTCACTCAATTGAACGTAATTAAAATTGAAATAGAAATTGAAATTGAAAAAAAATTTCAATTGAACGTAATTAAAATAATTTTAAAACGAAAAGTTATTATAACACTAACTATATAATAAACTGATTTGAAAGTAGTAACTTTGATTCCATCCATCAAATATCACTATTATTTTTCACATTACCAAAAAATATCAGGACTGTGGATTAATTTGCAGGAATTTTCACTAGATAATACAACTTATTATGCTATACGATGATTTGGTAATGATACAGGTTAAGAGAGCCACGACAACACAGTTAAATATGTGCAATAATCATAGGTTCGAATTCCACATGGATGTACTTTATATTTATAAATATAATCCTAAAGGTCTGTAGGTAACAATAAGTCAGACAAAGGATAAACATCCAAGTTTCGCCATTAACCAAGACGGATAAAACCGGATGTGTTTTGGGGTGGTCTATAAATTGAACACTGGTCAGTCCGTAGGTTTAATGCCAAGAAACGAGGTTTGAAGTTGATATTAAGGAGTAAGCCCAGATAAACTCTAATTAGTAAATAAGTTAATTTCCAATATAATTTTTACTAAACGCTATATGATATTGAATTCTTCTATATTTACGTTTATGTCAAAGTTCTATATTTAATATTTACAATTTAATACATATATCTGCTTTTGAAAAATCATTGTATAAACAGATAACGCGAATCTCATCTTCTATCAAAATTTACATGGAAATTCTTAAATATGTACTTCAGTCAGGCATTTCTCCTTATGATTATTCTTATAGAACTATGTACAAAAATACCCACTCAGTATGGAATAACTGAGAAATAATTATGTTATATACAAATTTATAATTAAAAAAATAAACAACCCTTAAAATTCATTTACAATTCTTATAAAACCACGGCAATAAATCACACAGAGATGCACAAGCAATAACAAAGCACGACACATTCTTGAAACCGAAAATCGATGAATTGCTTAAAATTCAGATAGAGTAAGAAAAGCATGTCGAATACATTTAATGTAACCCAATTTCAAAGGATTTAAAGACTTAAATTTGCAAACAACCCTAACCCTAATAATAAGCAAGGTGTACAGTTATTCGGCGGTACATACAATATCTGTATACAAACTCAGTGAACAATAATGGAGATTATAGGAAAGGCTTGTTTCGTTTCAATATTTGTGACCATCAACGGAACGATGAAAGAATATGTCAAGTTCATTGTGTTGCGGCACCAACCCTATACCTTTTACAAATAGAGCAAAAAGTGGATGTACCGCTACCCAGCCGCATATGTCGTCTTGGCCAAAGGCAAATCCATGTACAGTTGTTTCATCAGCAGACGTAACAAAATAATGCACATCTGTTTACCCTATCTAGTATAAGATATAGTATATATTGAAATTATGAAAACAAATAATTTAGCGTAGATCCAATTTGGAAGATTTAGAATTACAAGAATATTTAATAAAATAATAATCTTCAAATTTTGAAATGAATTATCCATATCTTGCTATCTAAACACATATTTAGTTTTTAGATTTGTGTATTATTTGTTTTTTTTATAGTTTTAATCTGATTAGTAGATAACTCAAACCAGATTAAATAGACCACGGTCTCAAATATTGTTATTTATATGTTTAGTTTAATTATTGAATAACAATAGTCTAATTTTAATCTGGTTAATCAGTCTACTATGGTATCAAAATTAGTTTTCATATATTTTAATCTAAGTATTGAAAAACACTAGTCTTATTCAATAAACTATAGTCTTAAATATATTTTGTCGTACTTTTTACCATAATACTAGTATACTTAATTATTTATATTTCCAGTCTGATTAATGAATAGTTTATTATAAAATTTTTAATCGTATTAATTCAATTAATTAATTAAAGTATTGACATGTTAAAATCGGTAGAGCACGGTTGACGTAAGCTTCACACAGCATTCGATGACCTTAAGGCACATTTTTCTTCAAAATGGTGCCCGATGAGATTACACAGTAACACTGTTGTAAGTCTTTTAAAATTAATTTATGGGACTGATATAATTAGCTTGTTAGTGGTGTAGTATTATCTTGAAGTTTTGAAAAGACGTTTTCAAACTAACAATAAAATCTATATTACTTATTAATTTGCTACACTTTACCTTGATTACTGGAACCCTCTATAGTTAATCATTTTATGATAAGCCAGGAATTCTCCAAATAATACTAAAATAAAGGTTACTACCAAAATATAATTTTAATATATTTAACATAAATCAAGCAAAACATAAGAGGGCCTTTCGATTGTAGATAAAGCAACTGTATCCGATTTTTCCACCGGCCTGACCACGTGGGCCATTTGCCTCATAATGAATTTTCGATACGGCGGTTGCAGAAGGCCTATCAATTGTATCGAGCTGCCCCATATAACATGTGTTCGATGCATCGACGTTTTTCTTTCTATACCTTCGTCCTATCTCAGTCAGTCTTATATGCGTTCAACGTCGTTATTATTTTTTTATTCGTTGATCGATCGAAGTTTCTTATACACGGTTAACCCAATTATATGCGCATCATTAGTCCATCAACTGTCCATCGATAACTAAGAAGGATATTTCGGCATTCTAACCGGCATAAAATAGTATTATAAGATAGTCAAAATATACTGAAAACTTAAACTTTAAATAGCAAATTTAAACGTATAAAATAGACTTTTAATTTTTTAAGGATTTTATTTAAGAATTGAATTGTATTCTGAAGAAAAATGTTAAAAACTTTTCGAAGAACTGATAAGAAGTATAAGCCACTATTTTTTCGAATGATCATGTGATTTATTTTAAACCCCATATCAGAAAATAACATGTCTTTGAAGGATGTTTCAGAATGGACTTAAAATAATGGAAATCTGGAAACATTACTAAAAACTTTTGATATTTCTAAATACTTTTGTCAATTCCTTTTTTAGTATTTGATTTAGACGATTTAATGCAATTGGTAGTAGTAGCCCAAAATATGTCACTTAATCATAGATATCATAAAATGAAGATGATTCACTTCTTTATAATTTTTTACAAGTTTTCAGAACATATATTTATATAGACCTATAGTATATATAAAATCACCAAAACACATGAGGTTAATATCAAAACCTTATAATAATTGGTATGGGATATTAAACTAGAGTACAGCTGGTTTCATACTGATTAAAATATGCTGAAATCAGAATCATGAAAACAGATCATGAGCTATTAATAAAGCGACAACGAATATTATTATTAGAAGTTATTATATACCTTACTTGTGTATATACAAAGAAATTATTTATAAATTAGGGTCAATTTTCTGATATTGATAAGAAAAAACATGGTAGGCAAACAATTATTAAAGCACCTTTTATTTCTTGTTCCAAGATAGAACCAGCTAGAACCAAATGGTCTTTTGCTGATGTCGCTTCGGGTGGGTTACGACTGGGATTGTCGTAGCTGGTTATCTATCGAGGTTTGTGGATGGGTAAGGATTTTATCAAGGTGTTGTCGTGTTCTAAAGCGCCTAGGGAGAATCTTAACCTGAGCATCTGAAACTCATCACGAACGGAATGCCTTATTCGAGGTAAATGTTGACATTCCTCATAAATCATGAGACGGGCGGACTTTTTTGGATAGGAACATTGGAGTAGTTCAAATTGTCTCTCAGAGACGTACCTGTGCGTCGATTTGGAGGCGATAAGCGCGGAACTGCTTCTTGCGGTGGAACACAATAGAGTGAGTTTTGCTCGGGTTTATCTACAGCCGCCAGAATTTGTGCCACGCAATCGCGTGGTTCAGTTGGACTTGAAGTCTGTCGCGAATAGCGCCAGAACTGTAATCGGTTGTAAAGAAAACTGTATCATCTGTATAGAATGATGTGTGGGAATGTTTGTGGAGTGGGAAATCAGCCATGTAAAGGTTGAACAGGGCTGGGACCAGTAGAGCACCTTGCGGGACTCCTGCAGTGATGTTTTCGAAAGGAGATTGCGTCACCGATCCTTATTTGAAAGGACCTACCGTCCAAGTATGAATCAATCAGGGAGATTAGGTCATTCGGTAGACCAAGCTGTTTGGCTTTGAATATTTATTAAAGTATCTTCTGCACTTTTAATTTAATAGCGATCTCTTGACTTTTTACTACTGGTGTATCACCAATTTAGAAATTATCCCAGAAGACATCCGTTCTTACCCAGCCTGGCACTATTGTGTTTTGGTCAATCACAATTATAAATAATCAAATACATAAATTTATTATCGTATACCAGCAGGATTCGAATCTGCCACTATCGCAATAGTAGAAGGACCTTTCGTCTTGACTATTGCGTCAACCAAGTCAACTACAAATAAATAAATTAGAAAACAAATACTTAAATAAATAAATAAATAAAACTGTGCATAGATAAAACCCATTATAAATGAAGCTTTGTACAAGATAAGATTAAATTTAAAAATAAAAACTTTCTTTAAGAAATTAAAAAATTTAGGAGGATTTTGTTGTAAGAAAGCGCTCTAGAATGAGGAACAGGTTCCTCAAAGTGGAGATATAGAAGTCTCTCAGATCGATTTTTAAAAAAGGATTGCTGCACCGATTGTCTATATTATAATCCATCAAGGCAAAAAGATCTTTATAATTTAATATATTTGTTACTAGTTGGCCATTAGTAATAGTATTTTTGATGAAACTATCAGCCAACTCATTTTCAGATATGCCATTATTGCTGGGGATCCAGCCGAAGATAATATGGTATTGTCTGACTGAGAAATTGACAGCCAAACTATACAAACCAATAATTTGTGTAAACACTAGTAGATGTGAGGAAAAGTCGTTATTAATGGTCTGCAAATTTTTCGAGAGTCGGGGTATATAAGCCAGGTTTTAGAAGAGTTGAGAGAACTTATAAGCTCTGAGGTTTTCTTTATTTTAAGGACAGAGAATTGTAAAAGTAGAGAACGATTTGTATCTCTACAATACAGGTCAAATTTTACTTATTATAAGTCGACTTTGTCCAATTTATATTAATACGAGGGAGAGTTCACGGTGGCTCAGATATAAGGATCTTGATATCTTAAATAATAGAGATATCAAGAAAATCCTTTTTCTTGGATAATGTTGGTACTCTACCGGCAAGTATTAACAGATAAGTGAGAGGTGTTGAATTATATATCTAGTAACCATAATTTAGTTTGGACCTGATTAATAATGTTAACATCAGCTAACATACGGACAGCTAAGGTCCTTGATTTAAAATGTTTTGGATGTTTTCCTTTCAAGAGAGAGGTTTTAGCAGAGATAGTTATTAGTCCAAACTGATGATACTGTTGAGTTGCAGAGTATAAAAAACTTCCAAAGCTGCATTAGTGTTGTGTTGCGTTGATATAGGCAGTGAGTGTTGCATTTCATTAAAAGGTCACCTACGTTTTGAGGTATCCAAAAATAATGGACTCATTGATAGTACAAGTTTTTCTTTGTAGACACGGAATTATTCGATAAATTTTCCTTTATTTGTAACTACATAAAAGAAGAGATAATTGGGTAAAAACAGTTGAGTGTAATATATACTTTCGTGCTAATAATGTCAATTATATTATTTTTGTTTAATTATTAAGTACATATTATGTATACTAGAAAATAACGTATCGGTTGAAGAGGTTTTTGATTGTAAAAACATAATTGACTGTATCTGTTTTGAAAGTTATTCTGATGAAAAAGACTAATGTAATAAAGCTTTATTGGTGAAAAACAACAAAAGATGTGTCATAATCAAATGATAATTTATCAAAGCTTTTATAACCTACTCAATCAAAATTAGATATAGTTAAGGAAATATTGTTAAGATTCATATATTGACAAAAACTGGAAAACGTTTTTTGAACAAATTATGAAGTTGTAATGGATCTAAAAACTCTTTTAGAATCCCTTTTATATGACTCTAAAAAGTAAATAAATCCTTTACTCACACGACCAAAATAGAGAAATTCCCTGAATCGATTAACATTAAAACGCCGTAAACACGTCGGTCAATTTCAATTAGAAATTTTTCCTTTTCTGTCTACCCGGTATAAAAATCTATCAGACGCCTTCGTTTAACATTCTTTGGCAGACAAGATAAGGATCGGTATTCTAGATTAAATTTCCAAATAATTTATAATATCGGATCGGGCATTCCAACAAGTCCATTAAAAGGAGCTGATTCTCTTGTTTGCTGTCGAAAATCAGGTACTTTGTCAAGGGTGTGAAAGTGGTACATGCTTTTTCTGAAAGGCTCGATTTGTATCTGTTTTTCGGTTCGGAATCGGTATGATAAATTTTTATCAACCATGAGATAAGGGTTTTTCTTTGGGCTAACAGCAATTATAATATCATTAATTACTTTATTCGTTGCCACAATAATAAATGTTAGGCTATTTGCGAAATAACTGTGCTTTTTGAGCGCCTTTTTCGTAAAATATGAAAATGATTTGATGATTTATTGTTCTTAACATTATGTTAAAACTTTAATTATTATAGAAATTATTAATCTGATATGATGAAAATAATTATATATTCTCATTGTCATATGATAAAATTATTTACATCGTTTTACATAAAGACTGTGCATTAATGTTGTGCTTTTTTGTGATATCAAGTAGTCTCTTTTATACCTACTGTCCTATGATTATATTTATATGTGACTGTGTTTATATTTTCTGGGCCTAGTAACGCAGATTCCAAATTGCAGTCGTCAGTATTAAATCTAGTAACTTTTGAATGGTCAGCTTTAGGGCATCGTCCTATATATTTAACCTGATAACTGGATACTAGAAGTTATAGATTATAATGACATTGACCGGAACAACCAGAATCGTAACAACGGACAAGTGATAATTATGAAAGTCATGTCTAATGAATATTACATTTAATTTTTAAGCATCTGTACATTTATCAATATGTGACTAATTATGCACTATTTTTTTATAAAATCAGTTATACATTCTTTCAATATTTGGCTAAAGGTATCGATTAACATAAAGAGCAACATCTTTAATGACTTCCAAGCTTTTTCGGTTGACATGGACTGTATTAAAATCACCACTTCTAATATGCAACTACCTATATTAAATCTATTAATTGATGAACCACCTTTATATACGACTCGAAAAATTTCAGCAGTAATTTTCTGAGCTAAATAGCGAAAGTAAGTTTTTCCGTAAATGGTGTTTTACTTAAATTTTACATTTTAGAAAAAAATATATCCGATAAAATGCAATGCCTAATGATAGCCTTACAATCCTGTGTGCTTCTGGTATTTTATAAAGGCTTAATTTTTTTAAAGGAAATATTAGGTGCTTGCATATATTTTGATCATGTATTCACTTTTAAAAAAATATTTAATTTTATATATTTTAAGTGTTTTAGTTTCAATAAAATTGGTACAACATATATTATGGCACTGTACTGTCATTCGAGTTGCAATGTTGTATTATTTATAACCTTTGAAACGTGTAACGAAGCGTTGTGATTCAGTCGATCTTAGCAGTTCATAATAGGCTACACCTTGCTGATCCTACTAATATACACAGCGTATGATGTAGCTATATGATGTATACAATACTTTAAGGCTATGAACAGACCGTTGTACTGTGACTCATGACATTTTGACAACTTCACACTTCGACGATGTTGGTTACAAATGTACCCGATGCAATTTAATACACATTAACACCATTTAATACAAATCCTTTAAAATTAATTTACAGGCCTGATACAAACATCAATTTATAAAGTATTAATTATTTTTTTCCATAGCCAAACAAGAATTTTCAGAGATTCTAACCCCTCTTTTGTATATATTCTCAATTATGCCTGGTAGAAGATGACCTGACGGGAGTTTTTGGAACTTGAAGAGGTGAATTCGCAAATATCATATCTCATAAACGAATATTGTTTACTGAAACAACAGCTCAAACTCTTACTTAAGTCGAAGTCTGAAGAAAAAATTGTTCCAGTGCTTTCAAAATATTATTAAGTAAATCGGGTTAGCGGGAATGTTTACTTTTGTATTTCATTTTGAAGAAATAGGCGACTGCAGGTCGTCAAATGATGTGTGAAGTTTATGGCAACCATGCTCCATCGATTTCAATATGTGAGGACTAGTCTTGCTATTTTAAAAGTGGTGATATTGAGATCGAACAGAAATAGCGTTCTGGATAGCCAAACAATTTTGAAGACAAGGATTATTAGCAAAGACACAACAAAGTTGTTCTTCAGTAGGTCAACGCTCGACCACATGTTGCAAAACCGGTAAAAACATACTTGGAAACATTAAACTAGGAAACGCTGTCCCACCCGCCTTATTCTTCAGATCCTTCTCCTTTCGATTACTACTTCTTCAACGAATGAGTCGTGACATGGCTGAGCAGCGCTTCACTCCTTATGAAGATACCTCAAAAGATACATTGTTCTTTCGAGATGGAATCCGTAAATTGCTTAAAAGATGGGAAAAGGTAGCGGCTATGAATACACAATAAGTTTCAAAGTTTTCAAGTTTCAAATTTAAATAATGTTTTAAAAGTAATTTTATGGGGCCTATACAATTTAGCTTTACAATTTAATACGTCTTAAAGATGTCTGATAAGACTTTGTCACCATATAAACTACTCTCAAATATATTATCGTATAAGCAATATAAAAAGTTTTATATTGCGTTTTTAAGTTTTTTTTAAGTTTTATAACACTTTATTACTATAAATATACTGTAGATTTTTTTTCTATTTTTTTATTCGATATCGTTAATCAACTATTCCAATATTCCCAAAACCAAAATATTAACGGTAGTAACTGATAACATAAAATTTCGAGCTTCTAAATCTATCTCGGTTAATAGATGATTCGATAATCAATAAAAAAAGATTATGAAGAAACACTGACATCTCCCATCAAACTTCAAATTATTAATTATTAAGTGTATTTTCAAGAGTGCATAAAAATAGAACAAACAAAATGACATATTATGAAAAACAAAAGGAATATAGAAGAGACAATGTATTATAATTAAAATAATAGCAGACTGGGGGCGTAGTAGCAGACACATGACTCTTTATGCCTTATTAAACTGTTAATATTTATTATTGGCCATGCAGTAGGCGATTTAGGAATTCAGATTATGTGCCCGATTATCTAAACCAACAATGATATAAATTTAGAGGTGAATAATATGGAAACGAGGCTGTTGAAAATGTCAAACGTGGTATGCGCTAGCGGTTCAATAATTCTCGTTCGGCAACATTAGTTTTCATGGCTAACTCGAAAATTATCTTCGATCGTGAATTGAAAAAGATAACATGAATATATTTTCGTGCGAATATAAGCTTAAGCTTCCCGAGAAACCGATAAATGTTGCGGTTTTTCTTTGTTTTTTATCCATATCGTAATATAATTTATTGCTATGATAACGTAATAATAATTAATGAAATATATCATTTTATTTTGGAAAAAAACCGCCATGGAGGTGTTCACTTATCATATCCAAAATTCTTATAAAATTATAAGAATAATATTGATCTTAACATATTTTAGCACAAAATAAATTTAAAAAATTGTCGTTACTAACCTATTCAAATAAATAATAAAACAAAAAAGCGCCAGTATGAAATAAGTTATGTAAAAAGTATATTAATGGAATTATCTTTTTATATGAAAGGCCCATTATGTTGGAATATAACATGGTTCAAATGTAAGCCGTAGTTTGGCACACGATGGCATAGATGCGAGCAGTTTAATTTGAGCGACAGCTTTAGATCTATTGATTTTAAAGGTATCGGTTAACTACGACTAATTGACTTTAAAAACCCCCATAAGAAAATGTCTAGCAGGACCAAACCACTCAATATTGACGGCCTATTCTAGAAGATCTAACCATATGAATTAATGTTCACTATTTGTTACATATCCATATCGTTCAATCTGGACTGGAATAAATCGATTACTTTTTTGGATTAATTGCCATTAGGTAAATCTAGTATGCGCAGTTCCATATACGATCATTGCTTGCTACCATAGTCATTCATTTCAGACAATGTTAGACCTATGACAGTAAAATCCTATACTTAATCTATATTAATAATTCAAAAGTAATTCAGAGGAGAATATTTAATACCTTTCTTTAATGTGTAGGGTAATGGATTTCCGGATATTCTAATATTTCCGGAGAATACTACAATGTTAAACATCTATGGAACTCCCGACTCAATACTAAAGGGCAGACAAATCCTATAACTAACTGACCATTAATAAAAAGAGGCTGAAAATTTTCCCAATTATTTGCATGAAGCCGTTCTTGTGCTATGTACAGATGAAAAACAGGATCAACAAAACTACCGACATAAATTCAATTTAAAATGGTTGTACCTCATGAAAAATTAAGTGTTAACGAAGTCATACAAATAATAATAAGCTAAATCCAAATTTTAGTAATCTTTATATAATAAGACATTGATATACCGTCAAACTATGGGGTGCTGCTAGCAAGTATAATATAGCCATCATTCAGCGGTTCCAAAATAAAATGTCGCATGTCGTACAATGCAATAATGCTCCCTACTATTACCCTAATTAAGTGGTTCGCAAATATACCATAACAAAGCATTGGTAATTTAAAGGAGCGTTAGGGGATCCCAATGCACTTACAATCAGCTAAATATGCGTGGTGACATTGTAGTGTACGGATATATACTTTAGAGTAAAATTTAGAATTAGATTTCTTACACAGGATGTAACACTGAAATGATTTTTACATGTCACATACAAAGGAAAGGTAAACAAACTGCGATTTTCAGCTAAAAAGTTGCCCTATATTTCTATATAAGCTTATCGTCTTATATATAAGTATTCCTTCCTGATAGTGACAGTATTCTCTCAAAGTCATTGCATCGAATAGACGTGTTATATGCCTATTATATCAATTAAGATCTGTATCTAATGTACGCATCAGATCGACAGAGTGAATGAAAATAGTGACTCATTTTATTTTCAATCATATGAGTCGATATTACATCGATCTGAAAGAATAAATAGGTGCGACAGTGCTACACCTTTTGCAAAAATATTTGATTATTATATATTATTGTAGTAATATTCAATTTTGGTGGCGCTATACATTATTTCCTTGACCAACTCATGAGATTTAATTATCATACTAGATCCGCTTTCATGATCAGTTACAATAAAAAATCTTGTAAACCTGATGAGTAAAGAAACCGAAGTTTCTCCATTTCTATCTAAACTTTTGATTCATCAGCTTATAGATATTTTGTTAGTTCTTATATATTTTCTGTTAGTGTTATTGTAGACAAGAGTTCACCGTCTGACAAGCAATTGTGCCACTAACTGTATTGGGTAAGAGTGTAAAGCTGCTGGAGTAATATTAATGTTGAGGATAGCAATTCGAAGTCTATACTAAACAGTAGATCCAGTCGAGTAAATCCTAGTTTTTAAAAGATAAACTTTTGTATTTTTAAAATATTAAGTCCAGATTAAAGTAGTTTTATTAATTAAAATCATAAAATAGCTTAAATAAAGTTAATTAAGTGTATTTAATCCAATGATCTAGTAGATCCGCTTTTCATCATCAGTTACAGCACATTACAAAAATCTTCTCCTTGTCTACCAAACAAAGAAACCACTATATCTCAATTTCTATCTGATGGTTGTATTCAATAACTCACAGATCCTTCGTATGTCCTTAAATATAAACTATATAAACTATTCGAACTCGTACTAGACGATAAATACAAATTTACTCTAAATCGTTATAATTTATTAAATCAAAATACAAAAGTATTTACTTTATCTATACGAAAAAATAATATTTATGCAATATAGTAAACATAAGTAAGATGGCAATCAAGATCGCATTCTATTTTTGTCATTATAAATCATATCGTTATGTCATGGCCAAAATATTAAGAAAAACATCAGATTCAAGATTCACTCGGGTTCGCTAGACAATTCCGACGTGAAAGCATGCCGTCCTCTCGTAGGCGTATCCGCGGGTTCATTCATATTCAGTGGCCAAATTCATAATTTAAATTTTTTCGCGTTCTCCGACTTCTTTCTCTGAAGCGGTATCGCTCCTATATCAATTTCATCGAAAACTCCACGGCACCGATTGATATTCGATGCGCGGACTCCTTCAACGATCAATTAACATTCCTGACATTGGCATTGGCAGTTCCTGCAACTAGACGTTTCAGTGGCCCGGTTTCGCGATCGTAGACCAGCTACTGAGCACCGGGAAGAAGAAAAACTCCGCATCGTATTCATTATTAATACGCATTTATATTGACCTTAACAATTGCTAAGAGCAAGTATCGAAGGAATTATTTATGGCGTCTGACATTTGTTTGGAAAACTGTACGGCTCTTTTATTACTATTATTATTGGCGTTATCTACCGGTGGAATTGTTAAGTATCAATGCAAACAACTGTTAACCTAACCTAACTATTAAATTAGATGATTTTAACTAGGGTTGGAAACTGTCGACTGAAAACGATTGTCTAGTATATGACTACTTTTTACAATTGACTGTTTCAATCGACTAGTTTCAGTTGCTATTTTTCGTCTGAATTAACTACTTTTTACTATCGACTGTTTCAGTCGACTATGATTTTTTGTAGTACGGTAGAATAACATTATATAATACATTAATATAGCGGTAACTCTATTTCTCAAAATTATTTATTAATGTATTTAATAATAATTTTGATAGATTATGATTGAGTAAAATAATTCTGACTGCATTTATATTATCTTGGCAACTATTAGGACTTTTTTTGATTGACTTTTTCGATTTTCTATTTCTTTTCTTCGAGGTTTGTTCAAGAAGTTTCAGTAAATAATAATATTAAAATATTCCTGATTAACGATAAGTAAAATTATTATTGTATTCAAAAAGGGTGCGATAGTAAAATAGATCATAATGATTGATTTATAAAATACGATACAAATATTTAGTGATCATTACTCCATTCTTCTTTACAATCACATCAACTATATGAAACATAAAAATAATATCATTCCAAATCAAACTGTTCTATTGAATATACTATAATCCAACATTTATCTCCTTCATTTCTTTCCCAAAGAAGATTAGAAAAGGAATACGTACATCTCCGTCTAACTTATGGCAAAGCTGAAAAAAACATTCATAAGTACACGTTGGTATTAAATAGAAATAAACCAATTACTTTTACTATATTATGTCATTGTCACTTTCCTAATATTAAAATATGACGAAACATATTTGGCATTATTATTCCATTCCTTTTTCCACACTGTTATTTGCCAATTTAAAACTCTTTAAAATGAATAAGGAATCGAGCATTTGACTGAAATAGTATTTCTTGCGCAAAAAATAATAACAGCAAACAAGAAAAGATTTTATAAATACTATATGGATCATATATTTCTATAGTTAAGAAGTGATTTTCTGTTGGTGCTGCTCCGTTGTGGCCGTATTAGCACAAGCGATGTCAAAAGATGTCATAATGTCGTCAGAAATAGTCAATAAAATACATGGAATCATAACGGACAAATAGAGAATGAAAATACGTGAGATGGCTGATACTATAGACATCTCAACTGAGTGGTTAGATCGCAGTTTACATGAATATTTGGGCACAAAAAAAAACGCGCGATGCTTACCGCAATTGCTCACATTCGAGCAAAGGTACAACCGTGCGAGCTCTTCAGAAGAGTACTTGGCTACGTTTAGCCGTATCCAAACGTATTACGGTGCCGATGAACAGTAAAGGCCAAAGAACGATGAAAACAATGAATTTCTCTGGGTGAACATGCAATAATGAAGGCCAAGTTATGTCTGTACGTCACAATATTCTGGGATGCGCGCAATGTCATGCATATCAACAATTTTAAAAACAGTAAAACGATCACCGGCGAATATTGGTCAGAGCTTTTGGACAAATGTGGCACTGATTTAAAGCAAAAATGGGTGCATTTGGCGGTGAAAAAGTGCCGTTCCATCAATACAACATACGGGTGTACATTTGTATATCACCATAGCAAAAATCCCTAAAATGGGAAACGAACTGCTATACCATCCAGGATATTTTCCAGATTTAGTCCCCTGCGACTATTTTCTTCCTATAAACCTGAAAAAATGGCAGGGTGGTAAAAGATTTGGGTCGAATGAAGAGGTCTAAAACAAACGCCTATCTCGAGGGTCTTTGAAAACCTATTATCTGAAAGGATTACAAAATTGAAAAAATGCTTTAAATTATGTTGAAAAATAAAAAGCTTTTTGACGAAAAAAATATGTCATCAAATTGATGCGGACCTTTAAAGGGAGTAGTTTAGAAATTATTCAAAATTCAGGTTCAGTTACTAGAAGCTATCCAAAGTAACCAGGGAACTCAAAATGTCAGAATTTTTATAAAAAAATTATAAAAAAAGATAACGTTCCTTTTATATGATATTTGAAAAATATTATATTCCATTCCTTTTTCTAGACTGTCATTTGCCAATTTAAAACTGTTTAAAATGAACTGGGTCTCTACAGCACAGAGAATCAAACAATTATATTGGACCTTTTCTCTCTCAAAATTAATACGGGAAGGAATTCGTACATCTGCGTCTGTTATAGCAAATAGAAGAACGAAGCGAGCATTTGACTCAAATAGTAATAATAGTAAAAATAGTAAATGCTATTTTCACTACTGACTGTTTCAACTCATTTTAGTCGATAGCTGCTGAACCCTAACAAATACTTTTAGAAATATATGATGATACTGCTGCATGAATGTGGTGTTATTGACAAAGAAAAACAGGATCAAATTCAATGACACTTACAATGACAATTGTAAGCCTTATTGGGTGAAAAGCTAGCGTAAACTTTCATAGATATTTCAGAGAGCTTAGTAAATGAAAAATAAATGAACTTGTTCTAGAGTTTTACATTCGATGAGAATGATTCAAACGGAGGAAAGATGACTACCACACTTGGTTTGCAAGGTAGTTCTAATGTCCTTGAAAACTATTAGATATAAGGTTGGATATGTATATAAGACATACTTATGTTAAGTTGGAATTAAGAAGCATGGTAAAAAGAATGTAACGTTTATAGCTAGAAATAAGTCGTTTAGAATAGTATGCGTAATCGCTAAAATGGTGAAATGGAAAATATTTGGGATTCATATTTGGGAACCAAAATCGCAAGTTAAAAGCCTTAATACACACAAATTGAAAATGACTGAAAATGGCATATCGAAAAATTTCAGCGCAACGGTTTCCTTGCTTGCTAGGCAATAAAGAAAAATTATTGTTACTAGCGATGAAAAGTGGATCTATTACGATAATTTAATCCATTCACATCGACTACAAAGCGAAATAGTCATGGCCCTAAAGTTTTGCTGAGGGATCAGCTGGTTATACAAGTTACTAAAACTGAATCAAACTGTTGATGTATATGCTTACAACAGTCAATTGAACAAATTGAACGAAAAATATCAGCAATAACATTAGCGTTGTCAGCAATAACATGATAAGGTTGTATGTATTAATATTTCTCAATAGATGACTTTTTAAAGTGAAACAAATATCAGGATTCATAATATATTAATATATTAAAGTATCAAATAAATGTATTTCTATGTAAAAAACGCATTAAATTCTATAGAAACTTATAGCTTAATTGAAAACAGTGCTTGTATATTATCAGAATATGGGTGATTTTATTATTATTCATCTAATTTCATTTCATTAAGTGCTGCATTTCGTTATCTTGGTGTGTCTTGTATTAACATAAATTATACCAATCTTACGCTGAATAGGATTCAAACCTGCGACTATAGCATCAGTGGGAGGGCCATTCTATAGTCTTAACCATGGTATTATCAAGCTGGATGTTAACTTTATTATACGTCTACTCTAACAATATTATCAGTATTTATATACGTAAAACTTACTGAAATTAATATCTAAATTTTATATAACCCTAACTAACAACAATCTAACAACACATTATATTAATCATCATTCCTATGAAGAAAACAGACCCTAATAAAAATCCAAAAATATTATTGATAACTCTGACAATCGACGGTCGTCTGACAGCTTATTAACCATAACCCCAGAACGCAGATAAATAAAAGGGACCACCACGCATATAAATTAAACACATTAAATTATAAGATCATTGTTTCGGGGGACTGCACGTCCAGCCAATCAAAATTCTAATTTATCTGTTCTGGTCCCTCGCGATGGGAAAAGAAGTATTTTTCTGTCGCATTCCGTTGGCGAGCGCAGCACCGCGGTTGCATAACGCCATTGTCATTCATATCTTTATTAATATTTATCATATTTACTATTATATCGTGGAAGGCGTCGGTCCTTCAGGTCCCATCGCTGAATGGAATCGAAAAAAAAATTAATATGTCATTGAGCCGGCATACAAGATTAGAATATTTTATTTATAATGTATTATCCTACGTCAAAGATCGATTCCCGATAATTAATAGTTTATGTAACTAGCTTCAATGGTCGGAATGGGTAGTTGAATGAACGAACTACAATGGGTTTTGTGTTTTGACGGAAATGGATAAAAAAGGTAAAAAGAAATTACGCCTCATAAGTCCTTGAGCCGCGAAAAATATACACAGTATGCACGGAACGTAACATCATATTTAATATATTAACCGGTTCATTTTGTTAGTGTTAAAATAGGCAATAAGATTGTCACGCTGGTGAAGAAGACAAGACAATATGTAACAAGAAAAACTCTCTTATTTTTAAATCATTAAAGTCCGGATTAAAGTATGTGTAGCGACCTTGAGGCATGTCGAATTTTACATCGTGGAATAACGGTCCTCAAAATACCCAGAAATATAATCCCAGATGTTGAACACGGGCGGGGTGCCAGCAGCGCCAACTAGAACCCGATAACGAATAGCTGGCGGCAACCCCGAGACGTTTATCTGGGATGTTATTGAAGGGTTTCATTCATTCAGTGCTCAACCATCGTTTAGTTTAGACGTGCCACCATCGACTGCCCAAGGCTCGTCTCCAGGTAACACCGCTGCCATCCGTTTTATCTAATTGTATTTTTCACATTTTTTATATAGCCAATAAATAACGGTCACATAATGTAAACACCACTGTTTCATTTCGTTTTACTTCCATTCACCGAGCCACATCATTTACCCTAAAGTGGTGACTCCGACGTGACGTCAGCAAAATTGGGTGAATGGAGGGTACATGCAACATGGTGTATTTTTTTGTTTCAAAATATTCAATATTTTTAATTCGATTCGTTTTCGATTTTACCTTCAATATTCCTTTTCATTTTATTCCTATTCCTTTTCAAATTCCTTCTATATTACATTCATTCAAACATTTGTTCCTCATTAAATTTTATTTTAGTGCTGGAACAATGAAGCTTCAAATTCATTTCATTATTTCCAACTAATTTTTTTTTAATTTTTTGTCAAAATTTTTTTTCACAATCTTTTGAACTCATAGATATTTTTACATCACTGTTTAATTATCAGCGTCTCGGCTAAACATTTCTTTTGGCGATATGTTTAAATCATAATGTCTTCCTTTGCTCGCCGTCTCCGTCATAATAGCAGACATTTTGATTTGAAAGGCTTTGGGCAGCTTCAGTCGGATACCGTCGTTATTTGTTTTTTCTGAATTACCGTAACGTATGTGACTACGGATTAATCACAGAGCAGCTCCAGAAGTTAGATACCGATTGCAGTCACCGTAGACTCGCCATGTCTTCGCCGAGGTACCAGAATTGCTAACGTCTCGTCGTCGAAGAAAATAAGCTACCAGGTCGTCGAACAATCGATCCTCCCACAGCGTCGATTACGGGAGCCCTGTCCGAAAAATAGCTTGTTCTCAACGTCGTCGATGGACCACATTGAAGTGCCAAAGCGACAAAGAAGCAACGGTATCTGTAGGACCGGACTGTTGATATCTACAGCCGTACCAGATAGCAACCGTACCAACCACAACCGTTTAGATTTATCATATTTTTCAAAGCCCTTTTCATGCAGCACATTTTGTTTGGTATATAATTTTTTTTTGTATTTGATATTTTTTCATACATTTTTATATTTTTGTTGCTTGGAGTAATTGTATGTAAAATTCTGGCAGGGGAGTATTGTAGCGACCTTGAGGCATGTCGAAATTTACATAATGGAATAACAGTCTACAAAATACCCAGAAATATAATCCCAGATGTTGAACACGGGCGGGGTGCCAGCAGCGCCAACTAGAACCCCGAGACGTTTATCTGCGATGTTATTGAAGGGTATCTCCATTCATTCAGTGCTTAACCATCGTTTGGTTTAGACGTGCCACCATCGACTGCACAAGCCTCGTCACCATGTAACACCGCTGCCATCCGTTTTATCATTTGTATTTTTCACATTTTTTATATAGCCAATAAATAACGGACACATAATGTAAACACCACTGTTTCATTTCGTTTTACCTCCATTCACCGAGCCACATCATTTACCCTAAATATGTTTTATTAATTCAGATTATAAAATAGCTTTAACTTTTTAGTTTAAGTTTATTTAAAACTATGACGCATTAACTAACGAACTTATTGGCCTTATTATTAATTTCAGCTATATATTGAAACAATACTAAAGAATAATTTATAATACGAGGATAGTTTGTTTTGTCAATAACTTTTTGAATTTTCCGCGCAACAACTTTAAATATATCACCGCTTCTCTTAGCTCCCATTTATTAATATACCACTGTGAGATTTTGAGCAAGCTCCTTCATTTAATCTGTGTTTGACAACCAGTTTGACAGCAGAAGACCTCTCGTATTTTAATCAAAACGTGATTTTTATGTACTGATTCAGCATAATTTTTTGTACAAAAAAAAACAATCACCGTAAACAAGAATACACTATATATGAAGAGTACTTAATAAATACACTATATATGGACTCTGCACCATCAATTTGTATGGTTAAGAAGAGATTTTCTGTTGGTCCGTTGTGACCGTAGTAGCACAAGCGACGTCAAAAGAAGTCGTCGCGCCAGAAATAGTCGATAAAAGCCATGGAATCATAATAAACGATTGGAGAATGAAAATACGTAAGATAACTGTAGATATCTCAAGCGACATCACATTTTATATAGCTACCCACGCGAAGATTGTCACGATTGCTCAAACTCCACCAA
Organism: Rhynchophorus ferrugineus; assembly: GCF_030347505.1. Lineage (NCBI taxonomy): Eukaryota > Metazoa > Arthropoda > Insecta > Coleoptera > Curculionidae > Rhynchophorus > Rhynchophorus ferrugineus. The sequence continues at coordinate 55,263,253 of NW_027472580.1, forward strand.
AACCACAACCATGCGACCTCTTCAAAAGAGTGATCGGCTACATTTAGCCGTAATACAAACAAGTTACTGAGCCGATGAACAGTATACACCAAGAAACGATCACAACAATGAATATCTCTAAGTGAACATCGAAGACCAAATTATGTGTGTAGGTCAGATTTTTTTGGGATGCGCGCAATGTCATTCAAATCGATTATTTAGAAAAGGACAAAACGATCACCGGCTAATATTGTTCATAACTTTTAGACAAATGTGATACTGATTTAAAGCAAAATTGACCGCATTTGGCAAAGAAAGTGTTGTTCCGTCAAGTACACGGGTGCACATTTGCATATTCACCGTCGCAAAAATGCTGAATTGGGAAACGAACTACTATCCCATCCAGGATATTCTTCAGATTTAGTCTCTCCCCTGTGACTATTTTATGTTTCCAAACCTGAAGAAACGGCAGGGTGGCCAACAAATGCCTGTTTTGAGGGTCCTATTATCCTATTATCTAAAAGGATAAAAAATTGAAAAAATGCTAGAAAACATTTCATTGTGTTAAAAGGAAATTATGATGGAAAATTAAAAGCTTTTTGACGGAAAAAATATGTCATTAAAAAACTCACTGACTTAATGTCAGACTTTTCAAAGATTACAAAAAAGAAAACCTTTTTGTTTAAAAATGTTATTTGACAAATAATTATCCATAGAAAATAATATAAAAACTTCAGTTAGATTCAATTATACAGAAGAATTAGTTTGGATTGCATAATAAAATTATCAACGTGTTAGCCAGAAGTATTACACGGATTATATAAAAAAGTTTCCGTTATTGAATAATATGGAGATACAAATCCTCACAGTGCTTTTTTCCTTGATGGTTTCAATCATTGTTCAAGATACCAAGTAAACTTACATCCCTCAAATATTTGCAATTCAGACTCTGCGAAACAAAGAAAAACTAAAACTAAAAAAGCTGAAACCTTTGTACAATTTTGAGCCTGAATGCATGCCATACTCTCGGAAATGAGATTCTATTTTAATACCAAAAGATTAGTACCAAGATATGGGCTCTACAGTTTTTTTATTATTTTTTAATTATATATAAAATATTCGAACTATTGCCTTCTAGAATGGAGTCCTGTTTATTAGAAAACTAGTCCATGTTCGCAATTGATGCAAATTGCATTTTCATGGCGAGAGCTCTGATACTATATAAGAAACATTTTCTCATATATTTTCCAAATGTAACTGACTGGCTTCGAAATAATTGATTCACAAATATCCCCTCTTGGACCCTGTAGTCATCGATAAAGTTATTGTATTTATTGAATGTCCTTTATTTCTATTTGAAGAAAGCTTTTTTGATTTAATTTTAATATTAACCTAATTAATCCAAAACAATACCTTTGGAGCTATTGTTTCAGTTCATAAAATATGTTTAAGTATAAGTCCGATGGATCCAAATCAAGTAGAATTTATAAATGAGATATTCAGAATGATATGAATTAAACTTTTGATGAAAAAGGCAGATGGTAACACCAAAAAGTGTATTATTGCAATTAAAAACAAAGAGTATTAATAAACTTCTTTACAATTTATAGCATAATTACAGCCTAATTATGGCATCAAAGCCTAATGAAGGCATTCAAATATTACAAATTAATTTCATATTATGTCTTAGGTATTCAAAAACTCTTTCGGCTACACGTTGCAAGAGTTATGATACACCTTGCAACTCGAACTCGAAGTTCTGCACCCAACGTACTCACCACACATAGTAGCTTCTGATTATTTTTTCAGAGCGATGCAGTGATTTTGTGAGAGATAGTTTGAAAAAAATACACACGTGCGAAAATGGATCGATCCCACCCAAACCATCGTTTAACACGGTATCGCCAAACCAAACCAAAAAAATGGAAAAACATTTTAGAAAATTTGCCTCAATAAAACCTCATACGCATCCTTTACTCTTGGTATATAAAAGTAAAAGTAAAAATTGAAAAATAATTAAAATACTAACTGTAATACGGGAATTATACAATATATTTTTATAACTGAATCGTAGCATGACGTAAATCTGTAAACATATTTGTATTATCTAACCAAAAGTGTACAATGTCGGTTTATTTTCTACACCACTAAGTAATAGATTTATACTTAATGATAACTATTCAATCGAATTGAACTTAAAACGTAAGTAAATGCAGTTCTATAGATAGTACCGAAAATACAACTATACGCATAAAAGCGAAATGTAATAATAACCTTCCTTTATCACGTCCTGATCCATATGGTCCATCAAGATATACAATACGCCAGAACAGTCACCGAGAGTATCACAATAGCGATCCTATGAGAAAGCCATATTTGTATTCATAACATAGAAGCAGTGGGTGCAGCGCGTTTGTCACTTGTTATCGTGACATCGGCGCCCCTGACCAGACATTCTGGTACTGCAGTGTCCAAATGGAGCAACTAGCACCCCAAATATCAGGTCCGTATTGATCTATTTTAGTAATGATACAAATATATGTATTTCGGTTTCGATAAAACATAAAATTAAATATATTAAACTGAAGAAATTATATTTTACCCATTAAAAATAATCTTTAATGTTAGTATAATAAAATAAAACAATATAATATAATAACATAAATAACATAAAATGATATCAAATGTCTGCATTTATTATATTATTCACAATTATTTATTAATCAGGTTAAATGCTATCTATTTCACTAATAATGTTAATTTCACATGTTTACAGAAACAAAAATGAATCAAGTATTTGTTCAATACAGAAATTATACAAAACCAAGGTATCCAACAAATGTTAGACAATTCTCTCACACTTTAAACTCACTCAACATTATAACACAATTCGCTATTGTAACTTTAATAAATATCAGTAATTTCCTTATTATTAACTATTACACCTAACATAATCATCTAACATATCAAACTTATATATATAATTTTAACTTATGTAACGAAAACATAACATACATATTTCCTTTAACAAAAAGAATTTTTATGACAAAAATACCGTTATTAATAATAAATGACTCATCCCTAAAATCAAATTCAAATTCTAGTCTCTCACTTTACACGTAAAAAATCTACCTAGCGCCTCGGATTTTAAATTGCTTGAATGCGATAAGAAAACCTACCAGGTAATTGTCTTGCAATAAAAACCACGAAAATAATGTGGTGAAAATCATGACAAATTGTTATGAGGCTCTTATTTATGAGAAAATATTACGTGTTCGTAAAAATAAGTACCTGCTTTCTGATAAGTGTTCGAATTCGTATTTCTTCTGTTATCATTTGGCATGATGGAATAGAAAACCGGCAATTTTACATTAATGATGTAAGAGGTTGGGGAAAAGTAAGTTCAGTTTTTTCCAACAGATGGTTTTAAAATCGCATATCTGTAGTAACACTTATTCAATGAAGAATATTATAGTGAATTTGCGAGATATAAAGTTCTAGATATAAAACATTAGCTTACTCAGCACAAAAGTGGTCCGCGTACTCAGAAAAGTGTGTGATTTTTATGATGGCAAGTGCTTAAATTTAATTAAAACCAGTATCAGAATTCGTTTGCATTTTCATAAAATTAATTTTATAAATAATAACCTATTAATTGAATTATGTACTGTCAACAATAATGTATAACAATAACTTTTAAAAAACGACCTGAATTGATCAATAGAAAAGGCATTGGTTTTTTACATATTTTTAGTGACTAAATATTGAAAGAGATATATTGGGAAGTTTTGATATATCCACCATATAGCCGTGTCTCATCCAACTACAATCAGATCTCCGCAAAACTCTCTTAACGATGTAAAGCTAATGCTAAATATTCAAAAAAGCACCTGAATCATTTATTCAGCCAGTAATCTCTAAAAATCATACGGTGATGGTTGGATGATTTTATCAGATAAATGACAAGGTCATCGATTAAAACGGCACATATATCATTGATCAAATGCACCATGGAAATCTGTTTATTGGCGTACCTATAGCCTGTGTCTAAATAAGTAACCCCTATGAACTGCATGAAAGTGGAAAAGTGCTCTATACATCCCTATGCTTTAATAGTACCTAATTGAATTTTGTAGGGTATAGATTTAGGTCTATACAAAATGCTATGTATAGTTAGAATACGTGCACATTTCCAAATTGAAAGATCATTCTTGAGGACCTCGGTCTTCGGAGATTGTGCGGAATTCTTGAAATTTGTATCCATTTTTGGTAGAAAAATATATCGCGTATCATTTAAATGGCCCAATTTTTAGTTTTTGCAAAACTTTTACACATAAAACCGCCCCGGAGAAATTTCCCAGTAAGCTAAAAAAATATAAAGTTTCTTTATACACAGCTTCTAGAAGATGTTGAGCAAACTACCTTTATGGAGCATAAGAATAGTTTATATGCTCTGGAACTATTGAATTATTATCTTAAGAATTAATCATTGTTTTTGAAATCACAATCCTACATTTCAATATTTCGGTAAAAGATCTACAAATTAAAAGTGGTGATTTCAATACAGTTGGCACAGAAATTAATTGAATAATTTAACTTAGAAAAGCTTTATTAACTTGAATGTATAAATTACTTGAAGAAGTGATCATTGAAGGAAAAAATAGTCGTTATACAAACAAAACTATGACAAGGAATGACAAGAAAATTACTATTAATATTATGCTCACTACTACTATTATAAGTTACTTTATTAAGCATTACAATGGATAGCCTAAGTAAAAGTACAGGCCGTACGAGGAAAAATAGGAATAAAGGAACCATGACTGAAAATAAGGAATGTTTTAGGCATTGGGCCCGCTACCTAGTCTAAGTGATTTGACAAATTCTCCAACCAAACTAGAAAAAAGTTGCTGCTCTGTTGGGAATCGAATCCGCGACCTCTGCGTGTGTTCCTACCATGTTTCTACGACTTCTCATATGACATGGTTAGTGCTTAAAAAGCAAACTGAATGACTCTTTCACTGAACTACTTTCCATTTTTCGTCACATCAGTTCAGCAATAACATTATACAAATATCTGATTATTTTAGAAAAACAAAATGTGAAAACTTTATACGAACGTTTGAAATTTGAGGTTTCCCTCGGTTTACAGATTTATAGATGGTTTTTCGTGTATTTATTCAATAACCCAATAGAAAAATAGTACGAGTATTAAATATTATGCATCGAAGAATTACAATTTAATCAAAATAAGCTTGAAAAATAAACAAAGATTACGGCATAGAGACACGAAAGAGAATTAACATTTCAATTTTTACAAAATTAATGTCTGTCGTTATGCTAGAATGTGTTTAGAATGATACTATAAGTTACAGGTCGTAAATTAAGAGATAGTCCTAACGCCAGATAATTTAGATGACTAGATAACAAGACTAGAATCTAAGAAACTCATAATAACTTACACCTTTGCAATAAACATCATCACAGACATCACAATTATCATAAAAAATTGTTATGAGTTTTTTATACATGAAACATAAATTTGTATATTTTCTGGTGAAACAACTAAATAAACATTTTAATGAAAAAGATGTTTTGATATTTTTATTCGATTATATTTTTATAGATCTTTTGATATTTCTCCATATAAAATAATAGGTTTCCATTTAGTATTATTGAACTATCCAATGTATACAAGCGTTAATCATAATATGCTCAAAATTGCATTTACGATATTTCTTACTTTTGTTGCTTGATTTGAATATCTACTACCGAAACCGATAAGACAATTTAAGAATGTTATGGTGGTTCTGCTTTGTTATATCCCAATTGTCGGTTGTCGCTACGATTTAAGGTAGTGATTTTGATGTCAATGATAAAGAACAGCTTGATGGATCCAAAAGTTCGAAGACAATGACTTACTGGACAAAAAACCAGCTTAAACTCTCAAAGAACGTTTTTCAGACCATTAAGAGAGATGGAAAAGGCTCAAAAAGAAAGAAATGGTTAATCGCATCGCAATTTCAAAACTTGTCAGCCAAAAAAAGAAAGATTTTCCTCTGATGTGTTATGACCGGCGATAGAAAATTAATACGATGCTACGATAATACCTACTGCAGGTGTCTACCAAAGCCCCTTGAAGACATTAATTGAGGTATTTTTGTAAAAATGCCAGCAGTAGCGAGCGTCAGACGCAAATACATCCTCTTGTAAAACTATTCCCGGCCAAATGTTGCAAGACTCAAGGATATACGGTTGCAGCTCGAATCAGAAGTTCGTATCCAACATATTGACCAGACATAATGCCTTCTGATTATCACTTATTCATATCGATGCAACATGGCTGGCACAAGATTTTGAAATATCGGTAAAGACCGAACTTGAATCATTGGTCATGTTCGCTATCAAACCAACACCGTGTTTTCGACATACCCATATTACAGAGAGGTCCGAAAATTTAGTAGAATGATGGAAAATATTTTGATTAATACATATAGTGCCAATTTTATTAAATAAATATAATTTTAAATTGAAATAATTATCAGCAGAATACATATAACAGCTAATATAATTTTGTTATTTATCATATATTATATATGTTGTCGTTATTTAAATAATCAGTATCAATTATTCATTATCATTGTAACACTTTTAAGATAACTTTAACTCAGTTTCATAGTTAATAAGAGCTAAGGTGTTAAACATTAACATCTTATTTAACATAATAATACGATACGGTGAGTCATCCTCTGTAATTCTATATTTTGATCAAATAGTTGCAAATTTTTGAAAACTATTTCAATATCCGCACTTGGCTTAACAGTAGTACATTCGCTTTAATTTTACATTATATTTCCTTTTGTTTGTGGCTTAATTTCACGAATCACTCAATGAATATTTATCTTAAGTAATAATTAAAGATTTGACAATACTAAGATAAAAAGAAGCCTCAGTCAGCACTTGACGTGTCTACTTGTCGCGTGTGTACTCAGTGACCACCACTGGTTAGTCTTATTAGTAAACTAATTTTTTACGATTTTATTTAATTACATTTATTAAAATAGTTTAACTTTACTAGCAATGTTACTTTTAAACACTATTTTTGCTGGTAATAGAGGAACTGCTACAAAAATACCATAACTAAAATTATTTTTGCTCAGTTAATCTTTTAATTTATTACTTTAAAATCAGATCCTAACAGCAGATTCAATTCGGCTTGGAAGAAGGTACCCGAATACAAAACCCACCCCCTTACGTGACCAACAATGCGACTGTTGCCTCTTAAGACGCTAATCTCTTCAAAGGAATCGCTATTGACATGGGCAGGTTGTACTTGCGGTCCATAATGGGACATAAACAGAATGTCAGATGAGGGGTCCCCGGACAGTATGAATTTTGGTCCAAGCGATTTGGAATGTTTGGTCGCGCGTAAAATCGTAATGGCATCGAATACGTCTGGATGTTATTTAGAGTAGAAAAGTGCTTTGTGGCGAATTAATGCCGGTGCTATGCTGTTCAAATAAATCCGTCAAGAATGTTTTGTGTCTTCGCCATAATAGTTTTACAATTTGTTTAAACGTTATGTTCGATGTTCGATGGCGTAGAATTTATTTATCTCTAAGGATTCGGCTTTATGTGAACGATATTTGTATCAAATTAGGTTTTGGTAGCTACAATAACTAAGCTGTATTTGTAAATTTTACGAATTATTGGGTCTTAAATTTCCTATGTTCACGAGCCAAACAGATCGGAAGATAAGTGAAATTAAATAATAAGTATATGTATAGTATATAGTATAGGATAAGTATATATTTTATATATATATAAATATATATATATATATATATATATATTATGAAAAGTTGAATTTAGAACATGGTACATTGTTATATGGTAAATATAAATGAAATTTTTAATTGTGTATTATGTAATTAAACCTTTTAGAAATAGGCCTGAAAAAAGTAGATAATAAATCAGATGACTGAACAGTATGGTCACAGAGTGTAATGTCTACGTTTATATTACTACATATTCAATCAAATCGAACTATTATGAGACATACTAAACCATTATTGCAATAAACAAGAACGTACAAGGAAGAACTGTTTGAATATATGGAAAGAAGGATTATCTACAATAAACCCCCTCGTTTGGAACGAATTCCATCAGACATATAGAAGAAGAAATTGAAAAATGGTGGAGTTGAGAACTAGTGTTAGATTGGAAATTAACAGCTTAGTTATAGACTTGAATAGTAGCTTAAAAAGTGAAACTAAACATAAAATGGTAAATATGGTAATTAGGAGGATTAGGTCTCCAGGGGATGGTTTAGAAAAGGGTCCAACGTAAACTGAATAAAATAACTGTAACCTACAAACTATTGTGGTTGTTTAATTAACAGTACTTTAAGCCCTTTCATAATATAAGCATTAGATGTACTATTATTTTAAAACAATTTTTATTTTATAACATTTTTGTTTCATTATTTTATTTATATTATAACCTTGTTATATATCAAAGCCCAAATGAACTAAAGGTCAAAGTTAAATGCGGCAACATTGTGACGTTTTGACGTCATAAATTTAGATGACGTCAGTGTTGTCATGTTATTTAATTTGTACCAAAATCTATTTGTAGATCAATACGGCAAACAGTCAGTGTTTTCAATACTTAGATTAAATGTACATTATTATTAATTTGTAGAAACATCATGGTTATAATTAACTTCATTACTATTATAAAAATACTATTACTACCACTGATTTTAATAATATATCTTATTTAAAAATTAGAAGACAATTTTATAAACAATATTTTATGTATTTTATATTTTGACAGAAATAAAACAAAAATGTAAATATAAAACCATACATACAATTACTGTAATGTTCTTTACTGAACATTAACAATATACATTAAGCATGCTAACAGGGCCCAAAACACGTAATAACCACATCATATCGGCATTCAACAAATCCTCCTCCGTGACCGAAACCAAAGGAAGAAGACGACGACAGAAAAAAACCATGACAGACCCAACGAAATGCGAGAGAAAAGCCATTGGGCTCCTGTCAGAACCTGGTTGTTGTTGTCACGTACAGGTGTTGGCACGTCGTCGAGCCACCTTCGGGACCTTCGAAAAAAGGGGGTTGAACCGACACGTCATAAAAAAGTCGACGATCGGAATAATTAATCATCACGTTGGCGTTGCATAACAAAGTCGGACGACCGATTATTGTGTGCGAGTATGTTCGGACGTGGAATGTCCATTTTTAATGGGACAGCAGGACAGTGAGATTGCAGGAGTTACGCCTACAGGGTGTTTCACTTCAATTCAAAACAATTCAAGGCATTAGAAACGTATGACAACGAATTAAGTAAATTTAGAGTTGTGGGCATTCATTTATTCAAATGTTTTTTTTTCTATTGTAAATATTAGTTAATGTAAACTATTGTAACTTTGTAATATGTAAAGACAAAGTTTTATTATACAATATATGAGAGAAGTAAAATATTATTACTAAGATTGGTATAGTCTATCCAAGGTATCTGTGAACCTACGTCATCCCAATTTATGACATCAAAACGGTGCAATGTTGTCGCATCAACTCTGAGTTTTAATTTATTTTGTCTTTGACGTATAACAAAATACTAAACTAAATAAAATAATGAAACAAAACTGTAATAAAATATACTTTACTTCAATATTATAGTATATCTAATGCATATATTATCAAATAAATTAAACTACAGTTACAATAGTTTATAGGTTAGAGTTGTTTTATTATATTTACATTGAAATATTTTCGTCACCACCCATGAGGTTGAGTTCTAGGCGTGTTTTTTACGTAGTGGTATCCGCTAATCCATCTAATTTTTAACATTTGTATATACAAGTAATATATTTTACTTTCATTAGAAAGTATATTTATCTTTTTATGTTTAGTTTTTATTCTCCTCGATGGTGTATTTCCTTAGCAAGTCATTTTGATATTACCGTAGATTTACCCCACCTGCGTTCACCATTCTTGATACAATTACTGAACTCTGCCTAATGTATTTACCATAACTACAAAACAGTTAGTATTCTTTATCTCCTCATACATTCGAACCTAATATTGCTCATGTATAATTCTGAACAATTACACACATATCTATGTACATAAATCGTCCACACTCTACAATACAACTTCCTACAGTTATCGTATATTAATCATATACTCACCTTTAGATGCTTCTAGTCTCATCACCCTATCTTGGAAATTGTCAGCGTTGAATCATAACCCCACATTCAGAAAATTTTATTCCAGTAAACAACTAAGCAGTTAATTTCCAATCTATCTAACATTTGTTCATAATCTTTTATCAACTTCTACTTCAATGTGTCTGATTGAGTTAATCCAAACCGAATGTGTTATTAACCATTCCTGTTTCCAACACAAAAAAATAATATATGTTATGACTAATAAAACAAAATCACTTATTATTCCAACGTTTACCTTTTTCCATCAACTTTTGTTGTCTTAACATTATTTTTATTATCATATTGCCATGAGTGACCCAATGTCCCATTCTGAAATATCCATGTCTCATCTAAATACACAAATTGAAATAATAAGTTGTCCTTGATTTTATTATATGCTTTTAAGAATTGTATTATTTTAAAAGCAATATCTAAAAATTCCATTAGACCTCTTCGTAGGTTATCTTTACACCATTTAAATCCTATATTACTTAACAGTGTACGAAGTGATGTTCTGCATGCCTCAAAAGCCATATCTCATAGTTCTAAGCTATCTATGGATACTTTCCACACAGTTTCCTCTGAAATAATTGTATTAAAGTATGTTAATATCGAATAAACTACTCACTGTTTTTATACACTTCATATATTTGTTCTCTGATAATTTTTTTCCATACGTTTGATAACCGGACGACTTTGGTTACATATTAGCACTTATCAGACAACCTCCTCGCGTGCGCACCGGCAGGTGCTTTATCACGTCTAATAACGATTTTATGGTTGCCAGATGTCATCCAAGCCAATGCTATTTTGAACATGTTGACTAAATATTTTTTCCGATGAGGGAAAGTTTGTAGTTCTTGAACAACTTTACATTATAAAATTGAGGCATTTTAAAAGGAACTCACTTCATTTGTACATAATATTTGATTCATATTAATGTCTATTTTGGTTATATTATATTTACTATTAGCTCGAATTATCACGAACTATTTTATCTTAGACTATGATTGTATTCAATATTTTTGTTCTTGTTAAATTTATTGTCTTCATATGAAGGTACAACATCACTATAAGTTTCTGAAACTGTTAGTTGGACTTCGGTAGAATAGTTGTTCAAATCAAACGACAAAAGTAACGAATGTCAAGAACTCCAGTAGATATCGCTGATTAAAATAGATGCAAGCTAATTTTATAGATCTATTACAATAAAACTTACATAATAATAAATGATTAGTTTGAATAAAATCAATATTTACATCAACAATAAACGTTGGTAGTTTAAAGATTGATACAGGGTAAAATATATATTGGTATGTTTTTAAAGTAAGTGTTATTTTGAAGTGGAAACACCACGAAATGTATCACTGGCATCAATGTTAATAGTACCAAACATATGCCATTAAACATTAATTCTTTTATTTTTGCATGATGTCGGGAAATATTGAAATAATTAGCTTTTCAGATTGTGTTGAGATGTGTACAAACAATTAAGATTCTAAAATAAAATATAAATTAGCAATTAGCAAAACGTTATAATTGACGTTAAAAATAAAACCAATAAAATAAAAATATCAAAGTCGATATATTGATATTTTTTAAAATATCGGTATATATAGAATAGAAAGATAGAAGTATCTATATATTTCTCGGCAGCCGACACTCCTAGTGCAAAACTAATATGTAATTATGACTAACTGCTGTGATATGCACTTCAAACCTGTAAAGAATGACGAAGTCAGTGATATTGCACACATTAAATTTCTGTCCTCAGTGTTCAATCTGTAAATTTATGGATATTGAGGTAAATATTAATATTAGGTTGGGGAAAAAAATGGTCGGTTTTCCTAATAGATAGCTTAAAGTCTAATATCTCTAGTGATACTTGTCCAATAAAGCCTTATTCACATAACGCGTTTAAGTACAGTCCGTAGATCTAACAGTTTTAAATACAAAGGTAGTGCCAATCGTTTCCTCAGTTAAAAGTGATTGAAACTCATTTTCATATATTACCATTTTACATCAAAACATGGACAAAATAAAAAGCAGGCTCGTCAAAATGTATGAAATGCCTATGGTTATAAGCACTTAAGTCAATACCAATGCCAAAAAGAATTTCCCTCATTATAACAAATATTTAGTCAATATGTTCACTTACGTCAACGCCACTGTTAGAATTGGCTTGCTCGCTTTCATTCCAGAAATGTTCGGATAATCGTTGATGAAATACTTTTCATCAGTCATCATCATCAAATATGTATAGTCAATTCAAAATAGCATTGACACGACTTTCAATATGTGTCTGTCTAAAGATGTAAATTCGTTTTACAGCAAGACAATATCATCCTTGTCATTTTATTCTATTTAAAAAAAGATAGAATACTGGTAGAGAAGTTCGAACATGCAAAGAAATGAGCCTGCAAAAGTTTTCCGTTTGCCAAACGTCTGAAAATTCTTCAAAATATTATAATTACGGGTTATAAACCGGCAATTGTTGTTTTAACCCTTTGTTTTAATAAATTTGAAATCGCCGTGGTGTTTATTGAAAATATTTTTTGCGCCTTGCAGCTGCACTGTATATTAATACGGACACGGCCACTAAAATATCTCAAAAAATAAAAAAAAATATAACCTTAAATTCGCCAAAAAGAAACCGTGTTTATACGAAACAGGTGACGAATCAAGATCAGCTTGGTGTTTCAGAGATCAAATAAACCAAATGTATAAAACAGTAAGTAATTTTTTCAATCGAAACATAATTTAATACAATTATTTCAGAGAAAATTGTTACTTCGAAAAGTATCCATATAAATCCAAAAGATTTACAGCTATTTGAGAGATGTAGAACATCCGTTCATACATTGTTGGATAATATAGGATTTAATTGGTGTAAAGATAACCCACGAAGGGGTTTAATGGAACTTCCAGAGATTGCTTTTAAAAGAATACAATTTTTAAAAAAATGTAATAAAATAAAGAAAGAACATGAATATTTCAGAAAGGTACATTGGGTTGCTCATGGCAAGATGATAATAAATATAATGTAAAGGCAACAAAAGTTGATGGAAAAAAGTAAATGTTGGAATAACTATCGATTAGGTTTTGTTAGTCATAACATTTATTCATCCCAGACATATAGTTCTTCATGCTGGAAATAGGAATGGTTTTATATCTGGTACAGAATTAGTGTTTCTCTAAGTCCAAGGGTGACTACCATAAAGAAATATAAATGAAATTTTTACATACATTTTATGTAACTTACATTTTTATAAATAAGCCTGAGAAAATATATATAGTACATCAGATTACTGGATATTATGGCCACAGAGTATTACATCTTCCTCCCTATCACTGCATTTTTAATCCAATTGAGTTGATACGGGGTATTGCAAAGAATTATTTCAATAGATATTCAGATCGAGGAGGAATTCAATCCAGAACTGCCTGGATTTATGGAAAGAGGCATTGAATCAGACACATTGAAGAAGAAATTGACAAATGGTAGAATCTTGAGCAAGTTTTTGATAGATTGGAAATAAACAGCTTAGTTATTCACTTGATTAGTGTTTCTGAAAGTGACAGTGATTGAATAAAACATTATGAATGTTGGTTTATGATTCAATACTGACGATTACCAAGACAGTGTGATGAAGGAGGAAACCTTTAAAGGTCAGTATACAACTAATATACTTTAGTTGTAGGGAATTGTATTATAGAGCGTGAAAGCTTTATGAGTATGTGTGTTATTGTTCAGAATATAGATGAACGTTTGTTTAACATGTATGAGGAGAGAAATGACACTAACTATTTTGCAGATATGGCAAATTCATTAAGGAGAATGTAATGATTAAATGTAGTTTTATTAAGAAAGATATATACAGACAGTAACAGGACAAACTAAAGAAAATTATAATAATATCATAAGGACTTTAAAAAGATACATTGCATCGAAAAAAACAAGAACTAAGCGTAAAACAGAGATATGCTCTCTAATGAAAGTAAAATACATTACTCAGATATACAGTTGTTAGTTATGTGGATTAGGCCTTCGGGGGATACCACTACGTAAAAAAAAAACGTGCCTAGAACCCTACCTATACTAGTGTGAAAAAAAGTTTAATGTATATATAATAAAACAACTATAACATATAAATTATTGTTGGTGTATAATTAATTGTAGTTTTAAGTTCTTCGATAATATATGTATTAGATGTATTATAATGTTAAAATAAAATATATTTAATAGAGTATTTGTTCAATTAATTTATTTATATTAAAATTTTGTTAGATGTCAGAGCCAAAATGTACTAAAACTCAGAGTAGCTGCGGCAACATTGCCGCGTTTCCCATGTCATTACTATTTTGAATAACTAAATAGCGGTTTACTTGGTATACCATCTTGCGACATCGGTAGAAAAGTAAACATCAGCCATAAAAGAGTTTTAAACCACAGTGGAAGACTGGATACCAAAATAAACAATTATTGTGTAAAGTGTGAATAGGCTGGAATTAATCAGTTGGAAAGGCCTTGTCTTCTATCACGGTAACACTAGACAACAGACCGCTTTAGTAAGATTACTCGACATTGATAGAAGATTACCCTGGAAATTTTAATAGTCTTTCGACTACTTTTTATATAGAGATAGACATTTATGTAATCAGAAATTTCAGAATGCCGGAATTATTTTACTATAAAAAGAGACAAAAGGTCATACATAAAATAGATATCATACACCATTAATTAGTATTTAAACTTTATACGAAAACATGTTTCCTTATAGACCATATAGATCATGTATATGATTCGAAAATGAAACACAATTTAAAAAAAAGTAACAAAACTGACTGAGTGGTCTTCAAATTCCGTTTAAAGACATCTCGTACTGACAAAGTTATTTTAACGCATATTTTGGAGTATTCAGGCCGTTTTTCCTTTAAGCACATCAATAGAAATCGACTGCCGCCGACAGCTATGCCTTCAATTTATTCTTACAACGCATATCATATGTTATTCTTCTAATACTTCTTAATATATAAATTTAATTTGCAACTCCCATGTCCATGATTCCCCAGATTTAGCCTATGACTATGGATTTTTGGGATTAATGAGATAGAAGATCAATTTCTTATTTCATTATTGATCGGATGCAAAAATTCCTTTCTTTTTGCCATTGAAACAGGTTATATATCCAAGAACTCAACGTCCTTGAATTTTGTGCGTAAAAGAGAGTGGTTCCCAAATTCCCAATACTTCACAAGTATAGTCGGATAAGTATCCGTATTGTTTCTTGTTTTGTAATTCAAAATCACTATTTATAAAATAACCATTGTTGACACGTCTGTCCAGCTAAAGCTAGAGCGCTAATTGTACCAAAATTCGTAAACCTATAATAAAGTATAAATTAATTAATAAACTCTCCAAAGTAATAAAAGATGCCTAAACAGATTCTTAATAAGTATCTATGATTAAGTATCTGAATTACAGATGCTTTGAGGGGCGATGGGATTGTTAGTGAAAACAACGGAATGCAGTATTACCTACGCCTTCTTTTGAAAAACGCTACAAATTAATTCTAACACTTAATATAATAACATCAATCTGAATATATAAGATCATAAAAAAATATAGATTAAACGTTACACAAACAACTGAAAATATGCGAATCTATTAAAATGCATATTGAAATAACAATAAAATTTTGAATAGCTATTAGCAATTATTGTCAACCCACCGAAACATCTGAAGCCATAAAGAAAATATGACAATTGATGAAACGTTTTGGTATAAATTATTTAACAGAGATTGTGGGTTGAAGAATAATAGTTCAGCATCAATCTGATTGATGAGGTTGTTGATATTAAGTTAATGACACCAAAAAATATATCTATGTCCAAAATATCATGATAAAAAATGTTAATAATATTAGAATAATATAAAAATTAAGTACAAGTATCAATGGAACAGATATAGTTATATATATAAATAAAATTTAAAAAATTTCTGTATTAATTCTGTTCTATTTTTAAGTGTCGAAAGAAGAATATTCATATCATGTCAGTTTCTAAATAAAACCGTAACTATTTCTATTCATAGCTTCTTTTCTTCTGACTATAATTATATTATATCTCTCTTGTTGTGTTGAAGACAATATAATATTTTTAAAGTTTTTATTCTAAGATTATGTTGTATATATTCTAAGAAAATCTCAATTTTATCGAAAAAAGTAAAACTGCATATCGATAAAATATTCTATTAAAATCAAATTTTCATTCTATTAAAAATATAAAAATAATCTCTATATTATTTACTCTGTATTAAAGCATCATTCTATCAGATAAAGTCTATGATCTACACCTTGCCTTTATATAGAACAACCTATCCTAGAGCACAAGATATCACTTAATTTTTATGTTAGTGGATTTTCATGAAGTTAATTAACAAGGCCTTCAAAGAAAGTTGATCTTTGGATTGTCAAAAATGGTGAATCTCCACAAGTATAAAACTGAAGTTGCTTTCAAGGAGATATTACAGATCAAATTATTTCTTTGAAAAATAAAAGATTTTTTCTTGGGAATAGGAAAATATATGTTATTTTTAAAGCTTCACTGAGTAATTTGTTAATATCCTTATACTGTAACTGCGAGTTCGTTGGTTAATTATTTCTGTATTAATATATTAATAATATATTTGCCGTAGCATATTTTATATTGCAATGAACACTTCTGTTTGTCTGATAATGATATAATTAAAACACATATTCAATTTGAAATAATTTATTTTTTCTCTTTTTTTGTAATTTTCGACGCTCTTTGTCTTATCAATATATCAAAATTGTCATGTTGTAAACACCAAAACTATTATTTGTTTAAGATGAAGTGTGTTTACTATAAATTGTACATTTAACAAACACATGTTCGCATCACATTTTCTTGCAGTCAAACTGCCACTGAAGCACTGTTACCGAAGCGGAATTAATGGTCATAAAGTATTGTTATGCATATGTTGGCAACATTAAGGTATAGTGTATTAAGTAAGGACTTATTATTGGAAAAAAGACCAGTAGTAGAGTAAACGCAACTCAAAAAAAAAACGTAAAGCAAACGTACAAAATTTGAGAAGTATACCCTATCACAATTCGAATTGGTTTAGATCGATGCAGCATAACTTGGCTGGCACACACTTCTCTTGATGCACACGATGTTGTCAGATAGATACAATAAACTTATATGGTGCCAATTTACCAGCCTCTAAAAATAACTTTAATTAATCTATCAGATAAGTTAACAATTACTTCTTATAGACAAATACATAAACTTTCAAACCAAGATTTTACAGAAGACATTTTACAAGAAGAGATGTTATATTAATATTTTATTAATGTTTTTTATTACATTACCACTGTAAAAAATGTTTTAGTGCTCCATTAAGGTAATGAACGATAAAAATATCACATCCAACCAGTAAACCATGCCTTAAAATTACCCCCACAAATTAGATTAAATATATTCACCAATATCTATGAAAATTTAGTCTATTATTTAATGTGACTACCGACTGGCAAGAAACCAACTTACAGCTCATACCGGAGGACATACGCAGCCTAATTACTTGCATGAACTTTTCTTATCAGATTTTTACACTACTGCTTATAGACACTTACAACTACAAATCCTCACCCAAGACTATCGGTCGACTATATGGTTTGGAACCCAAGACGGTCGTATCAGTAGGGGAACCGTTCTTGGCTACTAAACTAGCTTTCATAATATTTAAGTTCTACCTTTTTAGAGAACATTTCTGAAATACATAATAATATAATTGTTATTAATTATCATGAATAAGAATAATTTTCAAAATCCAAGTCATTAGGGAATGCATAGTGTAAAAAAATGAATGGGTCTTGATTGAGTTTATAAATATTCACTAGACAATTCCATCCACTAGTCACATAAAGAGAAGAGAAATAACTAATCAATCAGGAAATACTTAATAACGAGGACATAATATATATAATGAAACATTAGAGATTTTATTTAGATCAGATCGTTCAAAACATTGAAGTGGTGAAGACTATATTTTTTCATAATAGCCAATCATCTCAATAATGTTAATGATTATTGGTAATTACGGGAAGGAACTATAAATTAAAACAATATTTTTACGCCACTAGAATCTATATCGCTTCGAGTTCATTAGTTCGACCTGGTATAATTATATATTATAATTACAAAGCTCGATGATTAACTTCTTTGTGCACCTATGGTGAAAAACGCGAATCGTTAAACTACAATTAACACCGCGATAAGGACTAGCAAACCTGGGCAATCTTATCGGGTTTCGAAAATTCCCCGATATGTCGGACGGTTTGCACCTGTCGTCGCACGTGCACCAGCACCTGGTGCTTAGAATCTTCGTTGTCTGGGGAGTTAGCCGCTGCGTAATAAAACAGAACAATGTTTGGCGTATGGCGGTATTATAATTTCGCTTAGGGCGTTGGGTAAATTAGATACGGAAGTCAGAAGGTCTGATACCCCCTCCGATAATGTGTAAAAGACATTAGGGATAAAAACACAGTTGGTAACTAGACATGTTTGCGTACTAAATGTTTGCTTATTAAAGTAATTTAAAATTTCCTTTAGAGTACTCTGTATAAATATTAATCCTTTTCTCTTGAATAATTAAATCGCATATACACAAGAAATTACAACAGATTCAATGAATCGTAAAAGTAGTTGAAGTAGTTTATTAAATCCATAGAAAAAGAAAAACAATTTATAATAAGTGGCAAGGCCAGCGCACATATTGACCGATCATTCAAAAATAAGTTTTACAAATAATTTTCGAAGCCTTTAATTATGTCCATCTTCTGTAGATGTCAGACAACGTTTAAACTCATTTGTCCAATTATATATTATATTATATTTTTGTAAACATAATATTCTTGCTTAAATAGACCATAAAAGTAAGACTATGCGATTGATATAATTCAAATTTTCATAGCTTGTCATAAAGCTTATTAAAAACAAGCGGTTTTCGATGTTGCGAGCGCCATCTTTTCGATTTTTTCAGAAACTATTGAATGACTTCTTCATATTTACATAAGAGATCTGTCAATAAGTATTCTTTTATATTATATACCATTTCCCTTATTTACACGGCCTAATATATCCAAACCTGTCCATGTTAATTTTGCGTTGCGGCGCTTGATACTTGATAAATATCCAGCAATCTGGGTATCCGTTAGACAAAAAGCAGGGCAGACCTGACTGAAAATCAATCATCTGTACAGATTAACTGGAAGATACTTTCAACTTGACCTAAGATCACACAGCTTAGTTTATCAGTTAATCATAAAGCCAATTTGGAGTTAAGACGCAAATATGAGATTGCACTAAAGTATCAAACCACTTAGCTTATTGCTACGCAACCAGCGAAAAACTGCACGATGACGTCTAAATCAAATGGATTGGAGAAGTTATCTACGATTTCGCCTTAAACCACGAAATAATATTACTAAATCAGAGCAACGTAAAAGTAACAAAGCTACTGGACAACACGCAGGAAATCAGAAGATCGAAGCGAACCAAGCCACACCAACTTGTATAGTGTATAAGCGTTACAACGTTACCTTAAGTATTCTAATGTTATTTTAATTTGAGAAATACATACTGATGTCCATTAAGATTCCACTACGTTACCATTAGATAATCAGATCTAATGTACGATAAACTATTCACTCAAAAGTTTTACTTTATTTATTTTACATCGAGTACTGTTCCAAGCCTATACTAAAGACCACCATTTTTTGTTAATAAAGTGTTTTGGATAGTAAATTGATAATATATTTAAATAAATTATAAATGTGGATCTAAATATTAAAATAAATGCATATTTTATAAATCCATTAAACCTATTTTACTAGATTTAGTTTTTGGGTTAGATATGGTGTGTTCAAGACCGTCCCTCCCGCCAGATTCAGATAATTGTCATGATGTGTTAGAAACGGAATGGAAAAATTAAAACAGTGAGTCTTATCCACCGGACATTTCACTTTTCAATTATTGCTTGTTTCAGTAAACATCAAATAATACAGACTCTTGGCCGGATATATCTTGAAAAATAATAATGTACAATATCTTGCAATAAACGTAACTGTTTGCAAGAAATTTATAAAACTGATCTGATCAATTGTCTGTCTTTGTTAGAATAAATGACAAAAAATCTCTATTTAGTTAAAATAGTCAGAATACGTAGACAAATAACTTAGACCTACTATTCAAGTATATTGCAGAAGTTTACCTTTTCGTATACATATAGTATTTAAGTATATTAGTCCTCATTTCTATATAAAATCACCACAATGTATTTTATTTAAAAGAAAATCGAAGGCAGGTGTTCATTTCACAGCTGACTCTAAATGTAAACATACATGTCGAAACCTGTTACATATCGATAACTGTAGTCTTAGCCTGCATTAGAAATATGCAGATTTATTTTTAAGTTTAAAATAAATTAATATAAACCATCATTATTCAATTCAAAAGGTGTTTTGTAATGGTAGTAAACGACAGAATAATTTGGACGCAGCTTTAATAAAGAACTGTGTCAAATCAACCAAACAGTAACTCAAGTGTTTCCTAAAGATGAACTAAAAATATTTCTAACAGAAAATTGAACAAGGAAAATAAATAAATAAGGAACTATCAGAAAAACCGTAGAACAAATTAGATTTGTTTTGTTCCTAATTTATTTTTGTATATATGTCACAAAATTATATTATTATTTTTGTATTGTTTAAGCTCGGCACCAACTTCAAACTGATCAGTCGATAGAAGTTAAAATAATATTGTAAATATATAAATAGGTTTGGGTAGGTATTAAGGTAAATTGCGTGTATATACTAGAATATAAAATACGTCTAGTAGATAGGTTAAATAAGGTTTTTGTTTATTTTTATTTAGTTATTACAACGATTATTATGTACATATTTTATTTTAAAAATATAAGTTTGATTACTTTTTGCTTTTTAGTGAGTTCCTTATTAATTTGTCGGTTTCGGTTTTTCTGCTAAAAATATTTTATTTTTTTCTTTTTGATCTTAGATATTTACTCAATAAATTACGCAGTTATTTTATTAAGTAATACAATGGGTAGGTCAAGTGAAGGTGCAGCTCGTATGACGAAAAATAGGAATAAACAATGATTGAAAATAAGGAACGCTTAAGGCGCCGGGGTCCGCTGTTACCCAGTCTAGGTGATCTGACAAATCTTCTACCCAATCTAGAACAACGAAAAGTTGTTGCCCCCATCGGGAATCGAACCAGAGATCTCCACGTGTGAGTTGAACGCTCTAACCACTACACCATAAGATATATAAAGCAATTGCAAAAAATATCTCTACGAATTCTCATATGCCATAGTTAGTACTTAAAAAGCAAACTGAACGGCCTTTGTACTGAACGACTCTCGATGTTTCGTCACATCAGCTCAGCGATAGCCTTATAAATAACTATCTGATTATTATTGATAAAACATATATGAAAATATTGTACGTGCCGTTTAAATTTAAGGATTTCCCTCGATTTCCCCGAATTCCGTCATAAAATCCTGATTTGGCTCCAATGGGACCACCTCAGAAGTGCACTATTTCGAATAAAAAAAAATTTTGAAAATCGGCCCACAATCGACGAAGAAATCGGCGAACATACATTAAAAATATATACAGCCGAATATAGAACTTCCACCTTTTTGAAGTCGATTAATAACAGGTCAATTGAAAAGTCCCCGGCCTACCATAGTAAAACACAATTTTTTGCCAAAATTAATTTTTTTAATCAACATAATTCCCTTCAAGGGTGATATACTGATTATAGCAACCCCCTTTCGATACCATTTTTGTAGTACGACTTGTCCTTTCCTTCAAAATAGGCCTGAATTTCGGCGATCACTTCTTCATTTGAGGAAAATTTCTCCTCAGCAGCATTCTTTTGAGATCTGAGAACAGGAAATAGTCGCTGGGATCAGATCTGGAGAATACGGTGGATGGATGAATTTTTGCCATCGTTTTCACTGACTTGTGGCACGGTGCATAGTCTTAATGAAGCAGCACTTTCTTTTTCTTCAAATGAGGCCGTTTTCCGGCCATTTCGGCCTTCAAACGGTCCAATAACGCTATGTACTATTCGCTGTTGATAGTCCTTCGTTTTTCAAGGTAGTCAATCAAAATTATTCCATGCGCATCCGAAAATATAGACGCCATTAACTTGCCAGCCGATTGTTGCATTTTCCCACGCTTTGAAGCGGGTTCATCGTGTGCATTCCACTCGCATGACTGTCGATTGGATTTCGGAATGAAATGATGGAGCCACGTTGAGTGAATTTATGGAGACATTTTTCATCCATTGTCACATATTGACGCAAAAACTCGGGTTTATTACGCTTGACCTTCTTCAAGCACTGCTCCGAATCATCAACTCGTTGTTGTTGGCCAAAAGTGAGCTCGCATGGCACCCACTTTGTACAGAGCTTTCTCATACCCAAATATTCGTTAATGATATGATATACACGTTCAGTTGATATCTTTAGAGTGTCTGCCACTTCATTCAATTTTAATTTACGGTCATTCAAAATCATTTTGTGGATTTTTTTTAATGTTTTCGTCGGTAACAACTTGTTTTGGGCGTTCACTGCGTTCACCATCTTCGATGCTCATTTCACCGCGTCTAAACTTAGCATACCAATCCTTGATGGTTGATTTTCCTGGGGCACTGTCCGGAAACTCGGTATCAAACTAACTGTTTACTTTAACTGTATTTTTTATCTTCAAAAAGCAATATTTTATCAACACGCAAAATTCCTTTTTATCCATTTTTTTCACAATAACAAAAGTTGCTTCACTCAAAATGCTATAATTCACAAACTAATGACCCGACAGCTGTCAAATTTATACACGCATCTTTTGAGGGCTATGGCCAACTAAAAAAAAACATATGGATTTAATTCTAGTAACGCCATCTATGTATCAGGCCGGGGACTTTGCCATTGACCTGTTAAAATGCTATTCCGAGATAAAAAAAAATCCACAAATTGTCTCGCTTCGAAGAATCATCGTAGACAATCAAGTTAATTATATACCCTCATGTACCATAACTTCATTTCATAATTTGATTTTTCCAAATTTGGTTGGATATCGATAAAATGGAAAGGTAGCTGATTGATTTCTAGTTTAGTACATTAAGGTTACAAAATATAGAAACAGCGAAAGACAATTTAATGAAATATAGCACCAAACAGCCAATTTGAGTAGCAATAATATTACCAAAATTACAGAAACATCGAGTTTCTTTAACCCCAGACTCATTTAGATATCTGTAACTCTTGTTATATTAACCATGACTTTTCATCTACCTATATCTATCTATTTTAGCTTGTATAGTTTTAAAATTAACTAAACATCATTCTAACATTTTTTTAATCATTAACCTTGTAACAGCAGAAATCACTTAATTAACTTATATTTTAAATAAATAACAGAAGTGAAATTTAATAGTTCAAATTATATATTATATTATAACTGTCCAAAAAATATTTTTTTTAATTGAAAATATAGAGTTTTAAATTTGTTTGCCATCTTCAACTTCAATTTTAAAGAAGTTAGAAATGAGATAAATTTTCCAAAGATCTTAAAAATCATTCCAGTTCCGCCTAAAAGATCAATATGTTAATTTTATTGCTCAAAAGACTAATTTATCATTTTCAACTGTGTTGACCTTGAATAAAATTACTTACTTTAAACGTTAGTGTTTTTAAACTAAACATGAGTCATTATAATAAAATATTTGTTAAATTAAAAGTTCTGCTAAATATCAAAAAATAATTAAAATGGATACATTAGAACATCTCGAACAAGTTGCTGATTAAAATTCGACTGAATGACACGGGCTATCGGAAGGCCTAGCAATAAAGTTGTTTATGCCTATAATAAAAACGTAAAAAGTTAGTTACCTTTGTTTATGTCTCCTTCCGTGAAATTTTTATAGCCAGCGTATCTACCGCGTTAAAATATATTTAGAGAATATGGAAGAAACTGACTCAATTTACGACACAATACATGTTAGGCATCAGTGACATGTATTGTGTATATACGTGACGGAATAAAAGAAAATTATAGTGGCCGACAATTGGGACTTTTATGTGTATTTCAACCAGGTAGTACGCCTTCTTCTGCATTGATTTACCTGGGATCTGAACAAGGCTGTGCTAAATTCCAAATATCAATATATTTTGAAGAAAAAGTTGGTAACTGAAGCTCTTTACAGGAAGCAGAAGCTTATATTTAAGTATTTGTAATTCTTTAATTATTATTCGGTACTCTTCCAATCATCATCTCTAAAAATAATATAATTTTAATAATAAAATATTTAATTTAGTTTAGAAATTGATCATCTGAAGAAGATTGAAAACTTACATTTTCAACGTTTCAAACACTTCCTGTTTAATTTTACAAAATACTTTGCCGAAATATATCAAACACATTTAAGTTAATTTCTAGAGATGTTACTCTATGATATTCCAGTGTGATTTACTTCACTTTTTGACTGACAAAGTCAAAAAGAAAAGAGTTATGAATCACATATCATAATCAAAGTTGTGCTCTGCATTTAGTGGTATTAACAAAATAGTGAGTGAGTATATTAAACATTATATAACGTTATTAAAACATTACATAAAACATTACATTAATTAAACAATTTTGGTGAAGAGCTATTGCAAGAAATGTTTAAAAAATCATTAAAATATCAGAAACACCTGAACCATCGTTTTCTTTAATACCTAGTTATTCCAAAGAAACATGATTAGAATTAATTCCCGATAGCGTATTTAGGTATGAGCTTTATATCCATCATTTGGTTATTGGCATTTATTATTTCCAACAGCCAAAGAAATTGTACTTAAAAATTTGCCGACGATACAGTCATTAGAGCAACGAACGAAAACAACAAACGAACTACAAGAGCAGCCAACAGGATCTACAAATGTTTTTAAATAGTTTAAAACTGTAAATAATGTTTGTTTATACTTATAAATTATACATTAACATTACAAATAGTACTTGTGTTTTAAGTATAATAATATCGTTAATCTTATTTAATTAATAAAAATAAAATTGGATTTTTTTAATTAAGTCGATTTCATAGTAAACATAAATACAAATAATCAATAATCATTTCCAACAGTTAGTTGATCATTTCTGGTAATTTTTAAACAAAAATAAAACTAATATAATATTAAAACTTTATAAGCTTACTAATATAACTCTAGTTAAATATGTATGACTTAGATTATTCAAAATTAATCATCGGGAAAATCTAAACAGACATGATTTAGATCCTTTGATAAAAAATGTGGAAAATTCAATCTCGTACTTGTTTAGATTATTAACATTAAAACAAAGGAAGAACATTCAAAAAGAATGGCGTGGGTTTATAAATAGACCCTAGTTGTTTGTTAAACTATTTTGGTTTGAGTTTAATGAGATTTTTTCAGTCGATAATAAATGTTTTTCTTTTCTTCCCACTAGATCATTAAATACACAGCCAACAAATAAATACAAACCACCTAAATTTATTATTATTTTTTTATACTTTTATACTATTTCCTGTCCTAAATAAGAAACAGAGTTTCATAAGAAAAAGAGTTGATGTATTTAGGTTCATTGTGATTTAATATTAAAATTGTACCATAATAATTTCATAATTGCACCATTCGATGTATTATTTAATCTGCTCGGTAATATTTAATGGATTATGGATTTGAGTTTATACATGAGTCCCTTATGCCAGGCTTTATCGATGGCTTACGCTACGCACAAGAAGAAAGCTGGGCAAACATTTTTCTCTTCGTAAGCTTTTTCAATAATACCTATGATTCTATGCCCCTGGACAATTGTTCAAAGTTTGCTCATGTTGAATAAGTATTACTAGAGATATGCTACCTTAAAATCATCTATAAGGAATAACAACATTACCTTTTCTCAAAACTATTATTTTATTTATTTGAACTTATTTTTTGACATAGACTAATAAGCTTATTTCATACGAAGCCCGTACAGTTTTTAAATAGTCCATTCAATTACTATCACTTATAGGCGCCTAAATTGAGAGCTACAATCTCTAATATACATAACTATATTCATAATCAATTGCTTTTTAAGATATAACGTGTTTTTTTTGCATTAAAACAAATAATATTAACAAAAGATCCATATCTATATTTTTGGTAACAGAACAGGAAACATAACATTAGCTTTTTAAACATTCTATTTGAAGAACAAATAACATGCGATTTTTTGGTTTTAACTTATATAACCGAAGTACTGAAGATTTATAAAATTAACATGTTTATTGTGCATTTTATCTGATCATATGCATATAATAACTGAAATATAATCTATTGAATTGTATTTTAAATACGTAAACCTACCTGGTATGATGTATAGTATCTCCACAAATATATCTCTGATATTAGTTTAGATGATGGAACACGAATAATAGATACATATATAATAAACAAAGTATAAAATCAGACAGTTCTTTATGTCGAATAGTAAATATATTCATATAAGAGCATTGTCATTTAAATCAGATCATTTTCAATCATTTTTCGAGTTACGATAAAAAATGTTATTTTGTTACTTTTATATATTTCTACTCAATTTAAAAAAAGTTGTTACTGAGAGTTACTTAAGTTATTAAAAGCTCCAAGTGCTGTGTGTAATTATCGAAGCCCGTGTTACGTCTCTAATAAACTAAATCAGTGACACAGAATATCTTTAGAATAACAGAATAGTAAATAAATTAAGTTCTAGTTTATAAGTTCTTGCAGGATATTGTTTACTCAAGCAATCTTCTACGTCTCATTATATAATGTAACAGGTCAATGGAAAAGTCCCCGGCCTGACACATAGATGGCGCTACTAGAATTAAATTGATATATTTTTTAGTTAGCCCTAACCCTCAAAAGATGCGTGTATAAATTTGATAGCTGTCAAATCATTACTTTGTGAATTAAAGCATTTTGAGTGAAGCAACTTTTGTTATTGTGAAAAACTGGATAAAAAGGAATTTCGCGTGTTGATAAAATATTGCTTTTTGAAGGGACAAAATACAATTGAAGCAAAAACTTGGTTTTCTGCCGAATTTCCGGAGACTGCCCCGGGAAAATCAAACATCAAGGATTGGTATGCTAAGTTTAGACGTGGTGAAATGAGCACCGAAGACGGCGAACGCAGTGAACTCCAAAAGATGTTGTTACCGACGATAACATTAAAAAAATTCACAAAATAATTATGAATGACCGTAAATTGAAATTGAATGAAATGGCAGACACTCTAAAGATATCCACTGAATATGTATATCATATATCTCTTTGGTTTTGAACGAACATTTGGGTATGGGAAATCTCTGTGCAAAGTGGGTGCCGCGCGAGCTCACTTTTGACCAAAAACAACGACGTGTTGATAATTCGGAGAAGTGTTTGAAGATGATCAAGCGTAATTAACCCGAGTTTTTGCGTCGATATGCCTGTGATCGAAAGCATGGAAAAACGCAACAGTCGGCTGGCAAGGTTACGGCGTCTATATGTTTTCGTACTGGTTAATCGGAAGATACCTCTAACTTAAAATTAGAGTTGATTGTGATTGGTTAATCAGTCTGTTATAAAGCCTATTTTGAATTATGAGATTCAAATATGGGGTTGCACTTGACCATCAAAAACATTAAACCAACTTGTAATACACTGATGTCAAAACAAAATTCTTCATTAATTAAAAACACTTAACGCTACGTAATTAACCAAAATGGATTATGTTATTCAAGATTTCGCATTGAAACATCAAATAAAGCTGCTAGGTCGCGGAAACGTAAAATCAATACAGTCACTAGACAACACGTAGAAAATCAGAAGATTGAAGCAAACCAAACTCGCGTGAACTCGTACTTAACCTTAGCTTAAGTAGTCTAACTGAATATTAATTTGGGAATACAATACTGATGTACTAGGTATACCGAAAAGTCATAATCAGTTTTTCGAAAAAAAAACTACATAATTTTCAAGTCGGACGGCACAAGGTCTGGAGAATATGGCGGGTATAATATGTCATATCCAAGTACTCTCAACACCTCCTTAGTCAGTTTTGCTTTAAAAAAACGACCAGTAATCGTGTTGTAAAATCTCTGTTTTCGGGACTATTCTGGACGTTTTTCGATCAATGCATAGTTCAAATTCAACATATGTTGCTGGTAGCGATCACTATTAATTGTTTCATCAGGTTTAAACAGTTCGTAATACACCACGTCATTCTGGTCTCACCAAATACAGAGTATTGTCTTATGTTAGCCGACCAAAACGACTGAGACTTGGGGCTGATCGACTCGCCAGTTGATCAGCCATCAGTGAGTTGATTTTTTTCCTTTAGAGTTTTCAAAATAAATCTACTTTTAATCACTCGTCAGTATTCGATACAGAAATGACTTCCGATTATACCTTGCAATGATTTTTCGATTTTTCATTTGCCTGTCATTCGATTGATGTGGCACCCATCTCCCATTTTTTAATTTTACCCCTTGCTCTTGTGTTTGAGTATTTTTTTCAGTTTCGCATCTTCAAACTATCTACCAGTACATTCTTTGTCTTGCACATATAAATTATCACTTTTGAATATTCGAAACCACGCTTCACATACTTTTAAGGTTAGAGTATGCTCACCGTACGTTTCTACCAGCATACGATGACTTTCAGCAGCTTTCTTCTTTTGATTAAATAAGAAAAGTAGTCCGTACCGCAAATGTATGTTTTCACGCACGAAAAGTGACATTTTCGAAGAGGTGTAAATCTATGACGGTGTTACATCGGCAAAAAATAATATGTATAGCTTAGGGGCTTGATATCAGTAGAATAAAACGACATATATGTCAAATCATAACATTGCATACTTAATCACATATTTGTCACATACTCGTCCTGCTTGTATATTGATGCGCAATCATAGTGCAATTAAGGTTGTACTAAGCTTATGTAATATAACACGAAATGACATGATTGAAATTCTTACATTAAAATATATTGTTCCATATTAAGGTTTGTAATGTTTACCGTTATACTAAAGAAAATTTTGTTGGTTGCATAGAAACTAACAATTAAATGGTATATATACTATTACAGTACAGTTTGATTTATACTGTTATTTAAATTAATGCATGCCGAAAAAGCATATTGAAATTTTGAATTAACGACACAACGAATATAAATATACCACTTTCGTTTAAAATTCTACTAAAGGAACTAATTATACAAAATCATGTCTTCCCTTAGAATACGTGTAAGCCTTACTAACGCAGCTACCATCATCCCGAAGAAAAAAAACCGTATCACACGGATCTCCTCGAAATCCGAAACCCAAATCCGTCCGAGAGCATCGGAGTAGGAACAAAACCGAAACGAAACAATATTCATCCTGCATCTAAATGCGTTTTAAAACAATTTATGCATTCGAAGTTCAGCCTTCGACTTGTCAAATGCCCGTAGCAGACAAACACATCACTGGCGCTCGTTATTCATCGGCAGCAGAAAAAAAAACGAACGAGACGATGAACGACACCGTATGTAATGCCAAAATGTTATTGTTTGTGTGTCGGCGGATTCGATAAGGTGACAAATTTTGCCTCGGTTTTATGCACCGTAAGGACGAATCAATAGAAGCATCGAGGACATTAAATTATAATTACAACGCTTTTTACATTATCTCCTTAAAGTGAAAATATTATAAACACTTACAATTATCAAGCTGTATATATGTTACATACAGAGTTTGCCAACATACATGCTTTGCTTTAATGAATATATAAATTACAAATACCATTTCGCAACTATTTAAAATACTAAATAACAGGACAATTGAAAAGTCCCCGGCCTACCATAGTAAAACACATTTTTTTAGCAAAATTTTTTTTTTATTCAACATAATCCTCTTCAAGGGTGATACACTGCTTATAACGATCTTCCAACTTTTCGATAACATTTTTGTAGTACGATTTGTCCTTTGCTTCAAAATTGGCCTCAGTTTCGGCGATTACCTTTTCATTCGACGAAAATTTCTTCCCAACGAGCATACGTTTGAGATCTGGGAACAGGAAATAGTTGCTGGGGGCCAGATCTGGATCTGGAGATTCGAAACCCAATTCATGGATTTTTACCATCGTTTTCACTGACTTGTGACACGGTGACAAGTCGTCTTGGTGAAGTAGCACATTCTTTTTCTTCAAATGCGGCCGTTTTTCGGCAATTTCGGCAATTTCGCCCTTCGAACGGTCCAACCACGCTATGTAATAGTCGCTGTTGATGGTCCTTCCTTCTTCGAGTTAGTCAATGAGAATTATTCCATACGCATCCAAAAATATAGGCGCCATAAACTTGCCAGCTGACTGTTACGTTTTCCCACGTTTTGGAGCGGTTTCATCGTGTAAAGTCCACTCGGATGACAGTCGATTGGACTTCAGAGTGAAATGATGAAGCCATGTTTCATCAGTTGTCACATATCGAAAATCTTGGGTTTATTACGCTTGATTATCTTCAAACACTGCTCCAAATGATCAACTCGACGTTGTTTTTGGTCAAAAGTGAGCTCACGCGGCATCCATTCTGCACAGCGCTTTCTCAATTTTGTGGATATTTTAAATGTTTTCAACGATAACAACATCATTTGGGCGTCCACTGCGTTCATGGTTGATTTTCCTGAGGGCAGTGTCCGAAAACTCGGAATCAAGACTTTGCAATCAAGTTTTTGCTTCAACTATATTTTTTCCCTTCAAAAAGCGATATTTTATCAACACGCATAATTGCTTTTTATCAATTTTTTTTTCGGCCCCAACCTTCGTATGGTGAAGACGTATTTTTAATACGCTCCAAGCTCTAGAAAGATACCTTTCTTTAAAAAAAAACCAGTATTTTATTACGGTTATTTAATTGAGTGTTAAAAACGCATAACAGATGCGGCTATCCGTCTCTCAGCAAACCTAAAGTGTAGTGAATACGTGTTTACGTGACCAGACAAAAAGACTGCATCTCATTTTTATTAGTGTTTTAAGATTATTTCCCCTTATTTTACAACAGTCCTTTTGAAATTCATTTATAGTATTTTTGGTCAAAAACTAGTGCAAAAAATAACGTAAGTGAAAAATGAAGTGCGTGAAATAAACAATGTATTTATTTTATTTTTTATCCTCTGGAAGTAAGTAAAATAAAATATTAAAAATCTAAAAAATGGCAAACTACAGCGATTCAACCTAATCACCTGCACACTTTGATATAAGATCAGATCAATCAGCAAAAACGCAAACTCCACCATCAGAATGGACTACAGTCGATTACAAAAAACGATTGAGAAGTCCAGAAGAAGAAATCGCGAGGAAACAAACAAGAATCAGTGACTATTGGTTACAGAAACCAATAGAGACAAAAAACATCTTTAGCAACCTGTTGGAAGGAATTGAAGAGAATATACAACTAAGCCCTGAAAAACTTGTTCCCAAACCATCACCAATAACAGTCTAGGTAGGAGTAATAAAACACATCCATGACCTATTGAAAACCATCACTACGAACTACACAATTAAAACTGTGAGCTATGAAACAATAAAAATTCAATTGTTCGAAGCGGAGCATTTTAAAGTTCTAGTAAAAAAATTAGATGAAAGAGACACCCAATACCATACGTTCAGGCACGTGGGGCTCAAGAGATGTGATATTCCCAGTCTCAGCAACAAATTCACAGAGAGGAATGGGAGCTGCGCCCACAGATTGAAGCTCTGTCTTATAAAATACAATAACATTGTAGAAGATGGACAACGAATAGCGCGAAACAGAGGAGGGAACAAATTTTGACATTCATTACTTTTGTTGTTTGATTTGTAGAAATCTGCTACCGAAGCCCATTGAAAACCTTTAGAAACTTGTGATGATACTACTTCGTCATATCCCAATTTTGGATTGGAATTGTTCTAACACTATTGACAGCCTATAGGACTAGAGGACTACAAAAATTCGAAAATATTGAATTAGAGAAACTATTGAACGATAATTCAACTCAAACTCTTCTAAAAAAAACTTTCAGGCAGCTTACAAGTTGATTAATCAGCTGATTTCAGATGTTTATATGTGTTGAAAACGATCCAAATGGAGCGAAAAGGACTACTACATGATTGAACTGCCGGCAAGGTAAAAGAAGAAATATTTCCTGGGCATGTTATGCCAATGAAATGTGTACCTACTACGACAATTCCAATAGCAAAATTCCATGGCTTTGTCCAGCAAAAACATGCACATATGGTAGCATCAATAAGATGTAGTATATTGCTATATTACTAGCTGCAAAAAAACTAAATTAAATTGTTACTGCAAACATCAGGATTATACAGAAGCGAATTAAACAAATTGTAAGATGTATTGCTGCAAAAAAAGAGGAAGACAACAAACAGACACAAAGGCAGCCTCGTTGCAAGGTTCGGCCACTTGGAAGAGTTGTTGCAAATGTGTTGTTAAACCGCACCCCTGGCATACGATTTTGAAATGCTGAAGAAACGTCAAATAGATCGACGACTGAATCTCCGGCAAACAAACACAACTTTATTGGCACCAAATCGTCATATTCCCAAAAATATGGACAATATTTTAATCAATATATGTTTTACAAATCTTTATCAAAAAATCCTTTTTAAAGTTAAATAATGATCATAATACTTGCAAGTGTCTAATAACAATTTGTTGACCTTCAACATTTCGATCTGCTTTCTGTAAATCTGTCAAATAATGGAACAGAAACATAATTATAACATCCTTATACAGTAAATGTTCGTACAATATTGGTCTAAATCCCTTATTCAGATCGCAAACACGATTCACTCAAAATTGACAAAACTAAGCTGACATGCAGCATACAGTATTATATTTATTAAACAATTTTCTTAATTGCTTTGCTAGATGAATCTTTCCCCCTAGATAATTTTAGTTTGATCCGTTAATAAAGATAGGAAAAAGAAGCCAAGAAAGTTTACAAACTACGATAGATAAAGTTTTGTTCCATTTATAATAATAAACTTGATGCGAGCGACATCGTGCTACAATATCCCAAAAAAAACACTGAACAAAATATTGGTAGAGTAATATATTTTCACCCACGTATGAACAAATTTTAATGACCATACAAAAGATATCTCAAGTAAAACTGATGAAGGCACTAATTAAGAACAAGTTACTGAGTTAGCTTTCAATATAGCTCATTTGGCATTGGCATTTGGATCATGGGCAAAAGATCTGCCAGTTTAATGAAACCAGAGTCATCTGCAGGCAAAAAAGTGGAAAAGCATTGGTTTGATAAAAATATGGTTTGATTTTGTCTATTTCCACCAGCATTCCTACTGAAATTGCGAAAGAAATAAAAGAATAGAAAGAAAAATGAATGAAGGTTAAAACATTTTTAATTAGTTACATATTACATTGGATATACTTAGTACAAGCTTAATTTACAAATTGGTTTATTATTACTATTCTGTTGCACTTGCATTAATACACAAAGAAGGCGAGTTGTGGATTAATACATCAGTATGTATTTCCTAAATTAATATAAAACGAATTTACTTAAACTAAACTTAAGAATACACTTATACACTAAACAAGTTTTATATATATATATATATATATATATATATATATATATATATATATATATATATATATATATATATATATACTGATATTCTGCGTGTTGTCCAGTAGCTGTATTGCTTCCACGTTACTGTGATTTAGCAATCTAATTTCATGTTTTAAAGAGATCACTCCGTATATCCTTTTGATTTCGAGGTTATTGTGCAACTCTTCGTTTAATCGTAGGACTTTATTTTGGGTGCGCTGGATTCCTAGTTGGTTTGATGTTTTAGTGCAACCCTATATTTGCACACCATAGGTTTAAATTGGCTTTATGGATAACTAATAAAGGTCGAAATGGCCACAGCAAAAAATTGATACAGATCCAGCAATCAAAGTTGAGCTCAAAGTGTATATGTAGATTTCCTGAAGATGGAGATTACAAATTTGTTGTTTTTTTATTATATTTTTATTGATTTTATAATTTAAATTTTTTTAGAAAAATATTCGAAGTAGATCGTGTTTTATTCTATGAAAACTTAGTTAAAACCCTTAAATTTAACATCTGCAAGTTTATGTCTATTATATGTTCTTAGCCTTTGTTCTATATGAATTGCATAAAATAATACAATAACAACATACTGCAAATGTAATAATTAATTCAGTTCAGAAATTCAACTCATGCTTTCGTGCATCCTTTTAACCGTGCAAGCGGCTAGTTCACGGCTACGGCACCAGGTAACGAACAGCGCGCTCCCCAAACAATTAATATTAATTCGCCGACGACGCTAACAATCCGCGATAATTAAAAAAAACGCTACTTTTCTTCCTTGTCGGTAATTAATATATACGTACACACATATCTGCATAGAACGGATTCAGCTGCCAGTCACATTGTTTGTTATCCAAGTGGAATGGTTTTATGCAAGCAACGTGCGTGCAGTCGCGGCTTCTGCCCCTCGTTTCTATACAGAACGCCGGTGCATAATTTGCTTAATTGTACCCCGTAATTTACCGTAAAAGATTGCGCCGAGTTGCCGAAGGGTAGCGATGGAAAGGCAAAGAAAAAAGAACGAACAAAAAAGATCGTTAGCAAAGGGCCGAATTATTTCAGTGAAATAACTTGTCGTAATCAAAATATTAATAAAGGATACCTCGGACTTTAGTTTTTCACATAATTATGGTGTGAAATTTTAACTAGAATTTAATATAAAAAAGAGTTTCAGAAAGATTAATTACTTACAATTATGTAAAAGTGACGTCCCAAAAGTCCCCTGGTTCCAACTAAAAAAGTTCAATTTCACAGAAGTTTCTCGCAATATTATCTTTTTTAGCAGTGCTCATCGTAAAATTTCATAACCTTTCAAAACGACTTATTGTTCGTTAAGGGCGACTTTTAGCTCCTGCTATCCTACCTATTTAATTTAATCATCTTAATCAATATTTCATGTATGTTATTCCTTCTATTGTCCCATACGTACGTAAAGAATATTTTTTATTCCGCTTCAACAGCGCTCGGGTTCATCTAAGCATTTTTCCTTTTGATCTGGTATGAGTAAACGCAATTACCAAATCGAAATCAATAAACTATTATATACATAAATATAATTGGGTTTTCGTTCAATAAGTTTTTGCATTTCACAAACAACTAAACCACCACTTTTAAATCGTTGAAACCAAAGGGCAGGGTGGTATCAACATACGTTTCTAAAATTTAAGTTTATAAGTTTTTGATAGGCTTTGGCAACAAATTAAACTATCGAATTTAATAATAAAAAATAACAATTAAAGTTAGGTCGTCTAACAGTTGTTACAATAATATTTGCATTTTCATCAATAGATATCAGATTCCATCAATAGGCTGATCAAAATAAACGTATCATCTAACTTATATGTAACTTATTAACTAATAGATGAATGGTATGAAATTTGGCACGTGTCGTTTGAAGGTTTAGAACTATCCAACAATTATGTGAGTTTGTCAACGGTAGAATATATGAATATGTGTCACATCGAATAATTAATGAATAATACATTTATAAGCTCTTGAGATAAAAGAAATTACTACATAATACTACATTACTAAATTGCTTACTAAATAGCTACTACATTACTAAATAGTCACAGCTGCACAACTGTTAATATAGATTTTGTAATAAAAAAGCAGTACATTTAGTGTGAAATATTTAAATATAAGCAAAATAACATGAGTAACTTATATATAGAGCGATTTATATAGCACTTAAAAAAACAGTGTCTTTATTCTACCTATGAGACCTGACGAGTGAAGTATTTAGAATAAAACGTTTCGAGGATAAATAAAACGATACGATAAAAATCGACAATATTATATACGCAGTCTTTCCAACAAGTCATCACTTTCCTTTGTAAAAAAAATGTTTTCAGATAAATCGAATGTTTTTATTTTAAACACTACTAGTTTCTTAACTGGTGCAGTCGTAAGCAACAGCTTGTCAAGGAAAGAAGACGGGTTAAATTGTTTCACAGTAACTCTAGGCATTCCTTGGCGTTTAACGGAGTTTGGGGAATATATAACAATTCAACCTATAAAGGGCACCAAAAATAGATTTAAAGAGCACAAAGGCCCTAAAATGAACTATTAGAGTTATAAAAACATCTATGCTTTGGAAAACATAACTGGCCCGTGAATTCTTGGTATAACAATCCTAGTTCGAGGTGTTAGTTGTTGCTAAAGGTAGAGTGAAGTTTCTGTGAATTAACTTAGTCCACCGGAATATGAACAGAAGCTGGCAGTACAGAATGTACAGCCACCAAAGGCGTATTGAGCCGTAGCCGACACCAAAATGTAGGAAATCATTCCGTATAGGCAATATCATGAAAATTTGGTCACATCAAGGAATTACTAAAAGGTAAACTGGCAGATAAACGTAGCCATATATTCGATACAATACAATTAATACAATACATCGGATACAATTAATTTTACTACAACTCAAAATTTTTTTGTTTTAAACCCTACAAGTTTTATAACTTATACTGAATAGAATAATGAATAAATAAAACAAATTATAGTCATTTGAACGTAGAATGAGAAATCCAAACCATATAGTCATGGCAAAATTTTAATAGGTTGTTCAATTAGCTCCATGTTCGATAAGAAACGGTATTGCTAAGTTCGTCATTTTATTC
This sequence comes from Rhynchophorus ferrugineus, assembly GCF_030347505.1. Taxonomy (NCBI): domain Eukaryota; kingdom Metazoa; phylum Arthropoda; class Insecta; order Coleoptera; family Curculionidae; genus Rhynchophorus; species Rhynchophorus ferrugineus. Next base: position 55,300,344 of record NW_027472580.1, read on the forward strand.
TTCAATTGATCAGATAGACAATTAATTAAGAGAGTTTATACTAATATAGTTTTAGCACAATCATCAGATATCTCATTGAGTATTATGAACAATAGTTTGGCAAATATTTTGGACTTCAGTTTTATATATAATAGTGTATAGTATATATAATAGTACGTTGCTAATATGAATTTGAAAATTAAATTGATTAAACCAGGTAAATTATATAAGTATAGTGTAGCAAATCTAGTTTCACATTAGGGTGCAGCGGCATTAATAGCAGAAACATTAAATAACATTATAACATTTGTTGTGTTGCTTTGAACATGATTACTCAGAAGGAAAAAAATATAAAATTGCTCAAATATACATTTAGTATGGCGGTTATAATTTTTCTATTAAGTATTACATCTGTTGTTAAGTTATATCAACAATTTATTCAAAAAACAATTTTTAACAATAAAATTGAACCGACTTTCTAATTTTCAGTGAGTTCCTTATTTATTTTTTGAATTCGGTTCAATTTTTTTGTTAAAAATATTTTATTTTTCTCTTTTCGATGTTAGATATTTACTACTACGTAGTAGTGATATTATCTACTACCACTTTTTTAGTAATGCGTAATGGATATTTGTGACGTCCAAACATTACAATGTTGCCGCATCAACTCTGCGTTTTAATTAAGTTGGCTTTGACATAAAAAAATCTAATCTAAATAAAATAATTGAAGATTTATATATTTATATATTGAAGATATATTTGTTCGATTATTTTATTTAGATTAGAATTTTTTTGTATGTCAAAGCCAAACTGAGCTAAGACTCGAGTTAATTCGGCAACATTGCAATATTTCGACGTCACAAATATCCATGATGCATTACTAAAAAAACTTTGAATAGACTATAGATATATACTCAATAAATTACGCAAGTTATTTTATTAAGTATTACAATGGCTATGCCAAGTAAAGGTGCAGCCCGTATGAGGAAAAATAGGAATGAGGAAACAATGATTGAAAATAAGGAACGCTTCAGGCCCCGAGGTCCGCTACCTAACCTAAATGATTTGACAAATGTTCTAACCAATCTAGAACAAAAAAAGTCGTTTCCCTTGCCGAGAATCAAAACCGCGACCCAAAGTTTTCTGCAATATTTATATGGCTTCTCACATGATATGGTTGCAGTTTAAACAGCAAACTGAACGGATTTTGCACTGAAGGACTTCCGGTCTTCAGTTACATGAGTTCAGCAATAACATCATACACAAATATCTGAATATTTTAGCAAAACAAATATGTGAAAACATTGTATGTGCCTTTCAAATTTGAGGGTTTCCCTCGATGTCCCTCCTTCCCTCACCCCACAGATCCTGGACTTGATGATGACTCGAACTGGACAACCTCGCAAATGCATTCTTTCGAATAAAAAAATAATTTTGATTATCGGTCTATAACTGAAGGAGAAATCAGCGAACATAAATTAAATAATATATATTCTAAATATTTTGATGAAAAAACCTGAAATATAACTAGCGTATAAATATCCCAATTGTATAAATTAATATGGTAAATAACAATATAGCGGAAGATGCTAAATGATTAAAAGTTCGATTTCGAACGATTGAATGAACGGAACACATGGCGTAAGCGATAATGAAACGACGGTTACAACAGTTCCCTATCAATAATTCGATTAATTAACGGTAAGTCAACTAATTAGCATGCAAATATCCATATTGATAGAAAACTCAATATAAATATTCATTTCGCGATTAATAATTAGCAACTGTAATTGAAAATTATAAAATAAATATGATACACTTATTATATGGTTATCATGAAATATGTCCTAGTTTCAATTAGGTAATAAGTTCGAATTTCAAGGCATTAATCTTATTACATATATTACAAGCAAATATGCACTGCATATATAAGGTTAGAGAAAAAGTAATTTTGGAATTTCTGAATATCTTCAGAAGGTTATTTCCGTCATATTTTGCTTCTTTATTTTTGAAAGTGAATAAATTGTCATTTATGATGAGCGGTTATATGAATGTTATTATGAAGATGAAGTTGCAAGGAAGCAGGGAGCAGACGGTTCCTGCATCCTTGTATCAACACCAAAGAAAAGTATTTGATGGGATTGACAAGAAATTGTTCATCATGGGCAGCTTGAAACAATATTAATTTATTTAATTTTCTGCTCCGCTGTCAAACATTGAGAGAGTTTGGCTTGGAAGCTGTGATGCATCTACCATATAGCCTGGATCCTGTCTCACCCGACTACCACCTGTTCTGGTCTCTGCAAATTTCATTTCTCTGCAACTTTGCAGCCACTAACGGTGTCGTGGTTTTACCGAAAAAGTGATAAAAGGTGAAATAGGCTAGTGTAAAGAATATAAATGGCTCTGACCATGAAAAAAAAAACTTTTTCTCCAACCCAATTATCATAATATAATCTTATATATAAAAATGAATCGCAAAATGTGTTGGTAAGCGCATAACTCAACAACGCCTGGACCAATTTGGCCAAATCTTTTTTTTAAATGTTCGTTGAAGTTCAAGGATGGTTTTTACGGCGAGAAAAATTAGAATTATTGCTGGAAAAACACTAAAAATAGCCCTATTCTTTTTCCCATACAAATGATTTGTATCTAAAACGTAGTCAATTTGAGCTTTATTGCTATGGTATAAAGTTCATATTAAATTACAAGCACTCACTGTTGTCTAAGCAATGTAGGTGTGTTCCTAACGTCAAAGATCATATCTATCAAAACAATGTGCGCGTGTGCGTTGGAGCACAGAATACATAGTTGGAGGAGTTTAATGTCGCGTTCCGAAACTCGCGTTTCTTAGTTTCGGCACGCGAGATAAAATGCATCAATTTCCACGTCATTACATCAGTCAAACAAAAATCGCGTTACCAACAGTGTTTTATTATTTTTAATATCCAAATTTTAAATAAATAAAACAATCCGTACGGCTTAAAAGGATTTGAGTTCAAGTCATATCAAATTTTAAAAAAAAGTTGTCTGTTACAGATGACTTTTGACAGATGACAGATGAATTGTCAACTGATACACGAAACAAATTCGTATATCGTGTTTTGTGCAGAGTGTTTAGTTAGTTAGTTAGTTAGTTAAAAAAGTTGTCTGTTACAGATGACTTTTGACAGATGACAGATGAATTGTCAACTGATACACGAAACAAATTCGTATATCGTGTTTTGTGCAGAGTGTTTAGTTAGTTAGTGTTTGTTTAGTTCGTGATTAGTGAAAAAATAATTTATATTTGATATGCCTCCTATAAGACGAAGCAATTTAGGTAGAAGAACCAGAAATGCTATAAACCAAGCTAATTACCGATCTAATCGTACTGCACAAGAACGTAACGACGGAAATGAACGTGAAAGAATTCGGATATCACAAACGCGTGAAGGGCGAGCGCGACATTCAACTAATAATCGCGCAAGTTTGAATCGAGCTGCTTTCAGTTACGATGTGTCAATTGACTACAGTAACTACCAATGTGTTGTTATTGGTTCTATGAACTTGGTTTGCTCACACTGTAAGGCATTAAAATACAAAAACGAAGCCAATGGATTGTGTTGCGCAAATGGTAAAGTGAAATTGATACCATTGGATCCACTACCAGAACCATTGTACTCATTGGTTTCAGGAATAGGAACAGATTCTATACACTTTTTGACACATATCCAACAATATAGCAATTGCTTTCAAATGACTTCATTTGGGGCAACAAATGCAGTTCGGGAAAATTTTATGCCAACTTTCAAGGTATGTATTATAGCAGTTACTCATAATTATTTTAGCGAACAAAATTTTCTGTCACCAAAGTTAAGATGTGTTACTAATCTTCAATTTCTTAATCATTACGAAATATATCACTTAGTCATCATATTATATGGTGATTCAGTTTCAGTGACACTTTTATTATATTTTATATTTGATAGATATTAGTTAAAACTAAATATATACTTTTTAAGATCAAATATTATTTAAGTTTGATCACTGACAATCCATTAATTTATACCACACCATAATATTTTTTTTATTTACAGATACAAGGGCAAATATATCACAGAGCAGGTTCACTGTTACCAGTGTCAGATAGCGACAACAAATTCCTGCAAATTTATTTTATGGGCAATTCACCACAAGAAATTGATCTGCGTTGTGCACATAACAATTTAGTAAAGAGGTCTATTGTACAACAATTACAAACTTTATTTCATCAACACAATCAATTGATTATATTGTTTAAAACTGCCCTGGATCTGATGCCATCCGATAATCACAAAATTGTAATCAGAGCTGATAAAACACCTGCAGGTCAACATACAAGACGTTTTAATGCACCAACTATTGATGAAGTTGCTATCATTGTAGTTGGAGAAAATTTGGAATCCCGTGATATTGTTTTACATCGTCGGAATGATCAATTACAACGTATAAAGGAAACACACCGCTCATATGATGCACTGCAATATCCCATTATATTTTGGCAAGGTGAAGATGGCTACGATTTATCAATAAAAATGATAAATCCCATTACAGGTAACTAAAATATTAGTTTAGCTATGGCGATAATATCTCAGTCGCTATATTATGTATTTGAATGTTATTAAAACAAAATCTGTTTACAGGTTCTGAAACCAACAAAAAAGTCAGTTCAATGAACTATTATTCATACCGCCTAATGATTCGGGAAAATGAAGATAATCACATATTGAAATGTCGGCGATTATATCACAAATATGTTGATGACATGTATGTTAAAATTGAAACGGAGAGATTAACATTCATCAGGTTGAATCAAACCAAACTCCGATCTGAAGAGTATATTCACCTTCGAGATGCGATTAATACTGATGGAAATGCACAGAATGTCGGTCGGATGACTATTCTTCCAGCAACATACATCGGAAGCCCTCGGCATATGCACGAATATGCTCAAGATGCCATGTCGTATGTTCGTCATTATGGTACAGCAGATTTGTTCATCACATTTACATGCAATCCGCAATGGATAGAAATTAAGCAGGAGTTATTCCCTGGGCAATCACCCATTGATCGTCATGATATTACAGCCAGAGTCTTTAGACAAAAGTTGAAATCTTTAATGAATTTCATCGTAAAACATAATGTGTTTGGTGAGACACGCTGCTGAATGTATTCTGTGGAGTGGTTGGTTGAAAAGATAAGGCCAAATGAAGTTAATGCAGTGATATCAGCTGAAATCCCTAATGTACAAGTAGATCCTGGATTGCATGAGGTAGTTATCAAAAACATGATACATGGTCCCTGTGGAACTCTTAATCAAAATTCACCGTGTATGATGGATGGTAAATGTTCAAAACGATATCCACGGACATTAATATCGGAAACAATTACTGGTAATGACTGTTATCCATTGTATCGTCGCAGATCGACAGCAGACAATGGAAAATCAACAATTGTCAAATTAAATCAACAAGATATTGAAATAGATAATCGTTGGATTGTTCCATATTCACCCATTTTATCAAAGACATTCAAAGCACACATCAACGTTGAATCTTGCCATTCAGTGCAATCGATTAAATACATTTGCAAATATGTAACCAAAGGGAGTGATATGGCTGTGATTGGAATTGGTGCAGAGAATTCTAATGATGAAGTTACCCAATACCAAATGGGCCGCTATGTCAGTAGTAATGAAGCAGTTTGGCGAATATTTTCTTTTCCTATTCATGAGAGACACCCTTCTGTTGTTCACTTAGCTGTGCATTTAGAAAATGGACAAAGAGTGTATTTTACAGCACAGAACGCAGTACAAAGAGCTGCTCAGCCACCATCTACTACATTAACCAGTTTTTTTTGAGACATGCCAAAACGATGATTTCGCACAAACATTGCTATATTCTGAAATGCCAAAATATTATACCTGGAATCAATCCTCAAGGAGATTTATACGATGGAAACAAGGAAAACCAGTTCCAGGATATACAGATGTATATTCCACCGATGCGATTGGCCGGATTTATTCAGTACATCCAAGCAATGATGAATGTTTTTATTTACGACTGCTATTAGTCAATGTACGTGGCCCAACATCATTCCAACAGTTACGAACTGTTGATGGTGAATTGTGTGGATCCTACAGAGAAGCCTGTCAACGTTTGCAATTGCTTGAAAATGACGCTCATTGGGATCAAACTCTCAATGATGCTGTAATATCATCACACGCTCATCAAATACGAACATTGTTTTCTATAATCATATCTACATGCTTCCCATCAAACCCAATTGATTTGTGGATCAAGTACAAAGATTATATGTGTGATGATATTTTGTATCAAATACGGAATAGAATGGGAAATCCAAATATACAAATCAATGAAGAAATTTACAATGAAGCATTGATTTCAATTGACATGTGCTTGATAATGTCAAACAAACTATTAATTCAATTAGGCCTGACCGCGCCCAATCGTCCAATGCATGACGCTTTTAACCAAGAGTTGCATCGAGAAAGACTGTATGATCTCAACGCTTTGAAAAAATTAATTCAAACAAATCTTCCACTGTTAAATGAACAACAGAAGTATGTATTTGAAACTCTTATGAAAGTAACAAATGATGAAACTGGAGGGATTTACTTCTTAAATGCACCTGGTGGTACAGGAAAAACTTTTTTGATTTCATTAATATTAGCAACAATTCGCTCACAAAATAAAATTGCACTTGCACTCGCTTCGTCGGGAATCGCAGCAACTTTGCTTGAAGGTGGTCGAACAGCCCATTCAGCACTACAATTGCCATTAAATATGCAAAGCAATGAAACTCCAACCTGCAACGTTTCGAAGAACTCTACAATGGCAAAGGTTTTGCAGCAATGTAAATTGATTGTTTGGGATGAATGCACGATGGCACATAAAAAATCTTTGGAGGCTTTAGACAGAACCTTAAAAGATCTACGTAGCAATAATAACCGATTTGGTGGTGCAATGATTTTATTAGCAGGAGATTTTCGTCAAACATTGCCAGTGATTCCACGATCAATGCCAGCTGATGAACTCAATGCATGTCTAAAGTCCTCCAATTTGTGGAAACATGTCAAAGTACTTCATTTAAGCAAGAATATGCGTGTCGAGTTGCAAAATGACCAATCTGGAAACATATTCTCTAAACAACTCATTGACATTGGTAATGGCAAATTTCCTATAGACATGTTGACTGGCTGCATTAACTTTCCTCAAAGTTTTTGTCAGTTAACTCGATCAAAAGATGAACTTATTCAGAAGGTGTTTCCAGATGTTTCTCAAAATTACAGAAACCATGATTGGTTGAGCGAACGAGCTATACTGGCTGCAAAAAACATAGATGTAAATGAATTAAATTTCAAAATTCAAGAACAAATTACAGGCGAAATGAGGATATATAAATCAGTTGATTCGGCTACTAATCAAGATGATGTAGTCAACTATCCACCGGAATTTTTAAACTCGCTGGATTTGCCAGGATTGCCACCTCACAATCTTCAATTAAAGGTTGGATCGGTGGTTATAATGTTGCGAAATATCAACCAACCGCGTCTTTGCAACGGTACACGGTTAGCGATAAAAAAATTACTAAACAATGTGATAGAAGCAACTATACTCAAAGGAAAGTATAAAGGAGAAGATGTTCTCATACCGCGCATCCCAATGATTCCGACTGATGTGCCATTTGAGTTTAAACGACTACAGTTTCCAGTGCGGCTTGCTTTTGCTATGACTATAAACAAGTCCCAGGGGCAATCATTAAGTGTTTGTGGTATTAATCTAGAAAACCCATGTTTCTCACATGGTCAATTGTATGTTGCCTGTTCCCGTGTTGGAAAACCATCAGATTTGAATATCTATGCGCCAGGTAATCAAACAAAAAACATCGTATACCACAAAGCACTACAATGATAATAATAATAATAATTATGATTCACATGATTAACAATAAAGCGATTACTTGCTTTTCAATCCTTATATATGTTTTATTTAATTATTTTTTATTCACAACGCCCTATCACCAGGGTGATGGTTCTGTTCAGGAGAATTTTTTAAAATACGTAGGCACAAAAACTGCCACATTACAAATCTTTTTGACAGAACGAAGTCTGTCGGGTCAGCTAGTTTAAAATAAAATCTTAATATATATAAATATTAGCCCTAATTTAAACTTATCCAGATATATTATGCTTATCTACAGCTCTTAATTCAGTTTGCTATTCAGTTCAAACTGCTATGATAATTTGACGTTATTTATTAAAAATAAATTAAAAAAACAAATATACTCGTTGCATAAGCTTTCAACTAAGTGAATTATTATAGTTTAAAATACAAGCTGAAAAATATTTATTTGAAACAAATGTCTTACTGGATCCTTTTTCGACCTAGATATGAGGTATTTTAAAATGTGTTACAGGATGAATGGTCTTTATAAATTACTATTTTTCTTCAGTAGGCTAGTTACTTACACCTAACTAGTCCAAAAGTTTACAATAATATGCAAAATTAATTTTATGCAAAATTAATTTACATCCTAAAAAACAGGTTTGTATATCGGGTTTACATAGTTTTACATTACGTTAATTTGTCCTTTTTATTCCAATTCATAAGGATTGCATACGAATCTAGCATTCATTTCTTCAACCACACAGCTGCCTAAAATTCGAAACTTTAACCAAAATATTGCTCACAGTGTTTAGAACTTCTACCAACATTCTCGACCATGATTAATCAACGATCTAATAACCATTGAAGAATAGAACGACTAAAAAAGCCTTATACCACATGTTTAACATGTTTTAGTTTATCTCAATTTTGGTCTTCCATTTTATATTTTTTGTATTGCCCCTCCCGGTCATTATATTTGTTAATTTTTTTCCAGCCACCTTACTGTCTGCTGTATTATTTTTCTTAATATTTCTACTTTTATTTGTTTCTATTTATTGAATTCTTTACATTTTTAATTTCTATTTAATTTCCTGATAATATAATTCCTAGATACTTATTAGTCTACGTCTTCTAAGTCTTAGTTTCTTATTTTTCGTTTGTATACTGTATTTTCATTAGTATAAAGTTTATTACATAATCTATAACATCACAACAGATGTTTATAATTAAAGATTGTGGACACTGTAAAAAAAAACTACAAATCCCAGAAAAAACTTTTATTTGATGTAATCCTTCAGCAATTGCTTAATTTGCTTATTGGCTAATCCGGCACTGACTACATGACAGCAGAAAAATGTAGCTACTAAGTAATAAAATCACGTGAATTATACGTCATCATATTATGAAATACGTAGCAGCACCTTCATCTAGTGAATACTAAATTAAAACATTCAAAAGTATTAACGATTCATAAAACCAAAGAATTTAAAAATTAAAAATTTAAAAATTAACAATTGAATAAAATAAAAAATAAATTTAAAAAGAATGTACTGAAATGAGAAAATGTTAAATTATTTTGTCGAACATGTGTAGAGGTTGAAAATAGCGAAGTGTTGTCTTCAAATTCTCGAAAATTATTCCTAAATAGTTTTAGATAATTTTTTTTAATAATTACATCTTACCTTAGATATTCTTGGTACAATCTTAATTTGTAAATTAATTTATTACTACTGGATTAATACATTAGTATGTATTTACCAATTTTACATAAATGAATGAATGAATTTAACCAAATAAATTATTCATAAAATTTAGCGAACAAACAATTTATAAAACTTTCTTAAATAGCAAAATTACCCTCAAATGTTATAATACTTTATTATAGTGGGGTAATAAAATTTTACTTTATCTTCATAATGAATGCTTATATTTTTAGTTCAAATTATATTCAGTTTTATATAGAATCTAAACTTACGACTTATATAATAATCGTACTGCTTTATGATATATAACGAACCCACAAAACAAATAAATGTGAAACGTTTTTTATATAAAAAGTCGTATATATATAATACGACACGCATCTCATATGTGTACAATGCCGCGAACAAATACTACACATTTTTCAATGTAATAAGCCAGGTCTAAACAAATGTTTCTTTTACAAAAATATTATTATGGATCAGAAAGTAATACTACACATTATTTTTATATACTGAATGTCTATAACTTTTAACATTATTTCTGCGAATTATGTACCCAATATGTACCCAACATAACGGTCCTTCGAACAAAAATAAAATAGTTTCCTAGTAAAATGAAAGTTTTTTGCCAGCTTGGTAGCTGCTGTGGTTAATATGACAAAACGGTCCTCAACTGTTGCTGTAGTCGCGGGTTGTGAAATTATGATTGTGATTATTTCTAATTGTGACTGACATATGCAAGAGTGTAAAGTCCAACGATGAATCTCAGTCACACCAGGCTGGGAAAGACGGGATGTCTTTCAGGATGGTCTCTAAGTTAATCACTCGTCAGTATGTGGCCTTAATGCTGAGGCCCGTGTTTCGATGCCCACGTTAAGCACTAGGTAGGATCAACCCACATATACCCTTAGTAAAAAGAAGACTTTACAATAGAACAAAAAAAAATTAAACCCTAAGTGTTTCATAACTGGTGTTATTTAGGATTCCAGGGAGAGTATAAAGCTTTTCTCATTTGAATGCATTCAATTAACCGACATCATATTAGAGTTATAACAAAAATAAGAACAAAACTAAATAACGTTTAAAACATTTCTTTAAATTAACATTACTTAAAATATAGAAACCAAAATTATGATTATATTACAATGTTCGTAACAAAACTGAAAATATATATAGTAGTCTAATTATAGTGTGTTCTGTTTTATTTCAACAAAATTATATTCATCTAAAAATTGTAGTAATACTTCTGTTACGAAATTATCATGATCGCAAAACCTGGAATATCACAAAAGCCTATAGACCTATATCACTGTTACCAGTAATATCTAGGGTATTTGAGCTGAAACCAATAAAACCGATTATCGAGAAAAAAGCCCCAATACCTACACATCAGTTTAGGATTATTAACAAATATTCAACAATTGACAAGATGCATAGAATAACAGATGTTATTGAAGAAGCCTATAAAGGTAAAAAGGTATGTTCAACTATAATCTTAGATTTAGCACAAGCCTTTGATAAGGTAGGTATGGCATGACGGTCTTGTTCATAAGTTCCAGAAAATGTTACCGAAGCAACACACTGAGCTATTAAAATTTTACATTATAACTAAAATCTTAAAAAGTTAAACGTCAAAAGTCAAAAAAGGAAGCCTACTATACAATAAAAGAAGCCAAAGAATGAGAGAGTATATTGGGACCAATTCCTTACCTACTTTACACATGTGTTATACCACAAATGGAAATATCACAATGGCTACATTTGCTGATGATACTGTGATTCTTGCTATCGAAGACAATAGTGAACGAAATAGATAATTGGACTCAAACTTGGAAAATAAAAATTGACGAAAGTAAATCTGTGAAAGACTTCGCTGAAAGAAACATGTAAAAAAGAAAAGAAAATAACTGGAGTTCAAATATAGGAAAATGTGTTGGTTAATTTAAAGAAAATCACAATTATCACTGTATAATAAATTGCTATTATACAAGCAAATATTGAGACCTATATGGACAAGCGGAATTCAATTATGGGAATGCTCCGCAAAAAGTAATATACATACAATACAAGTTTTACAGAAGTCCTCAGAAGTATAGTAAGTGCACCCAGATACTGCAAACAAACTATGTTTTGCTTCATCCAACCATCTCAACCTTGATCTCCTTTTTTCGTGCAGATGTAGATTCTTTCACTTTCCAATTATTAATATGGTTATTACATTTTTCCCTGTTATCTCGTTCAATTTGCTTTACGATATATCTTCTAACTATTATATCTATGTATTTTTACAATTTTTATGAGGGTCAATTTTAATTTTTGAAATTATAATGGATCGAAAACCCAGCAAAAGGAACTACTTTGGATGCAGATCTATTTCTATTCCAGGGCAACAACATACTACGGAAGAAGAAATCAGTGTTACGAATATATACGAGCAGTAAAACTGAATAAATTGGATGATGCAAATGTTGTTATCGAAAATAATTACATCTACAGTATTTTGGAGTTTTTCATAGTTTTTATAATCGTATTTTCATTAGTCTTGTGAGCTATACGCAAGAAAGAGATCAAATTCTCTCATTTCATACTGGAACGCACACGACTGAAGTTATAACTTTTATAATAGCTGCATTTTTAATGAAGGCTGCATTCCCACTTCATTATGAGTACGCATTTGTTCTTTTACTACGTTAGACTTAAATTCATATTATGTAACGAAAGCAATTATTATTATAACAGTTATAAACAATATAAGCAATGAGTAATAAAAATGACGAAGATGTTATTGGCAAATTTAAAATAAAACCTAGATCAAGCATGCAATATTTTTCACTAATAGTATTGTTACTAATCATCCTTTTTATCAGAGAATATAGACCACCTAAAGTAGGCCATAAATCAAGCTCAATACAACCCTGCCTGCTCGAAATCAGCACAACGTTTGACACGGATTGTCGGCGTAGAATAATCAAAGCCACGTCCTGACTCTTGTCCTGGGTCGACTTTCCATGGACGAGGGGTCCCTCTTGCCACAAAGAGGGGGGGTTTCGATTCAATGGCGCAGCTCACAGACGGCAGGGCCATTTTCAGAACACGCACGTTTGAAATTTCAATGAATTGGAATAATAAAATAATAAAAGGGCGGTTTTTGTTGAGAGGACCTGAGGGTCTGGGGGTTGAATTAGATCGGACATAATAGCCTTCAGTTCTATGGCTTATTTATATCCACCTAAGTAACGATAAATCAGCTGGGACACGCTAAATTTCAATAGAGACTTATATATACATAATATAGTTACTGAGGAGTTTAACCTCTAATAAGGACTAGTCTTAAATACAAGGGATGGACAAGACAATATAAACATTTGACATATATATTCAAAATAACAGTGAACTCGCGCGATCAAGTTTTTTAATGTATTACGTGTCGCAATTTGTAAATTTGTTTTAGAATCAGACAATATTTTCCGTTTCATTTTATTCTAGTTAAAAAGAGACACAATGCTGTCTGATATGTTCAAACAGGTAAAAGTCGGTTGTTGCAAATATATGCAAAAATTCAAAATCTCCCAAAAATAGAATAACAATATAATTTTGGATTAACCGAAAAGAAAGTGTCTACATACCTTGACGTTCTATTTAAGATTTATGAAGTATAATAAAACGGTAAGTAGTTTTCTTAATATAAATATAATTAAATACATTTGTTTCAGAGGAAACTGTGAAAGTATCCACAAAATTTAGGGATATGCAGCTTTTTAATGGATGTAGAACATCCCTTCATACACTGTTGTATAATACAGGATTTAAATGGTGTAAAGATAAACGATGAGGAAGTCTAATAGAACTTCCAGACATTTCTATTAAAAGAATACAGTTTTTAAAAGCATACAATAAAATTAAAGAGGACTTATTATTTCAATTTCTGTATTTAGATGAGACATGGATATTTCAGAATGACATTGGGTACTCATGGCAAAATGATATTGTTAAAAATAATTTTAAGACAACAAAAGTTAATAGAAAAAGATAAACGTTGGAATAAAAATTGATTCGGTTTTGTTAGTCATAACAATTAATAATAATTAATTGCAGATATATAGTTCTTCATGCTGGAAACAGGAATGAAAGCGATATGGGGTGTGGCAAGGAATTATTACAATAGACATTCCAGTCGAGAAGGATATACAAGCAAGAATTGTCTGGGTATGTGGGAAAAACACCTCAAGCACCCTCAATTTTGATGAACGCGATTAGACACATTGAAGAAGAAATTGAAAAATGGTGGAATCGTGAACAATTGTTAGATAGATTGGAAATTACAACAGCTTAGTTATGAATGCTTAGTCACTTGAATAGTGATTCTAAAAATAACAGTGAAACTTTGAAATGACAGCCAAAACAGGGTGATGAGAGTGGAAACAACTAAAGGTACATAGTAGACAATATACAATAATTATAGGAAATCGTATTGTAGAGTGCAACATATTTTTGTGTATATTGTATGTGTGCAATTGTTCAGAATATACACGAGCACTTGATTAAAATATATAAGACGAGAAAGAATAATAACTGTTTTGCAGATATAGAAAATCCATTAGGGAGAATGTAGTGATTAAATCTAGTTTTATCAAGAACTATATTTACAGGTGGTAACAGAACAAACTCAGAAGAAATACAGTGATATTAAAGCAACTTTACAAGGAAACACTGCATGGAAACAAGAATTAAATATAAAAGGTAAATATGCTCTCTAACTAACTATTAATTAGGTGGATTAGGCCTCCAGGGCAAACACTATATAAAACATTTGCCTAGAATACTGCCTCATGGGTGGTGTGGAAAAGAGTTCAATGTAAATGTAATAAAACATAACCCTAACCTACAAACTATTATGACTGTATAATTAATTGTAGTTTAATACAATTTATATTAATAGTGATTAATAGTGAACTGTGAAGTGTTTAAGAAGTCATAATTGATTCCAAACAGGTGATCCTAGAAAGTAATCATCGGCCATGGCCTTTTTCCATATGGACAGACTTTTCGGACAGACCATATGGACGAATTTTGACCGTAATGAGAGTGTATGAAATTGACCGTAATGAGAGTGTCAATAGGTTTATAGAAATAGCCTAAAAAGTTTTCTTTTGTAAACGAGATAAAATACAAATATATTTATATATAAATTTTTACCAACTTACTGTCACATCAATTTAAACAATAGTGGCAAAACATTTAAAAGCGAATCCTACTATTTTTTCTTTCTCTTTTTTTCCATATATTTATATATATATATATATATATATATATATATATATATATATAAAGCAAAAATAATATATATAAATAAATATATATATATATATATATATATATATATATATATATATATCATATTTTCGTTTATTGACACTGACAGTATTGTTCGGCGTCTATGAAAACCCAATGAAAACGTCCTCCATATTTTGCTGAAAACGCCGCACTGTTTTTTTTTCATCTATCTAAATTTTTTTGATATGTTTATTAGATATGCTTAGTACAATCCTAATTATAAATTAAGTTATTACTACATTTCATTTGTACTTGGATTAATTCACACGCAGGACGAATGCAAGATAAATACATCAATCATGTATTCCTCAGTTATAAAGGTATAGAGTTTATATAAATTCTTATGGTTTGGTTCGCTTCAATCTTCTGATATCCTGCGCGTTGTCCAGTAGTTGTGTTGCTTCCATGTTAATATGATTTAGTAATTTTCTTTCGTGTTTTAAGACGAAATCTTGGATAACTTCGCAAATCCATTTGGTTTCCAGGTCATCGTGCAGTTCTTCGTTGGTTACGTAGCGATAGGCAACCCCATATCTGCACCCCATAGGTCCAAATTGGCTTTATGATTGGCTGAGAAATCAACCTTTTTGGTTTTAGATCAAGTTGAGAGTATCTTCCGACCAACCAGTATAGTTGTTTCATTTTGGTTCTAATGTGTTTTGCTTTTTATCTAACATGATGTTATTTATCTAAATAAGCATGCAGTATATATAGTTTTAAAGCATATTATGTAACCTATAGTTTTAAAGTTCTCTAACATGCTATCAATTAGCTCTCGGTAATTTTGATATGGACAATTTTTAGGAGGCTCAGTTTTTAGGAGGCTCAGATAGCTTTCATATTTTTTCCTTTAAGTGCTTACAAAATAAATTAAACAAAAATAGCCACATTCTTGACAATTTTATTTTCGTTTCTCGTCTTTCCGCCATACTTGAAATGAATATGTTTAAAAATAAACATATTATATGCTTTCATTTATATAATAATTTTTATGCAATTACTGCAAGGTTCTGTGTAGCCCAAGATTTGTCAAGATTTGGAACAACGAAGTTAAAGTAAGTTTCGAAGATCTCACAAAATTTTTCACATGCGTTTAAATAAAATTTTAAATCTCGTACTTCAATTAGTACACCACATATATAACAAAATATGTCACCATCATTTTTACACTATTTAGACGACATCTTAACTTTTTTGAGTGCTTTACGAAACAGTTGTATTTTACAAAATTGTTGTCTTTTGTGTTTACTTAAGTGACATCTGTAGACACCGTGTGATAATTACGACCTCTTTATGTTTCCGCTATTTTAAAAAATATTTGAACTAATTAATACTTTTTTGTGTATGATAACAAATTAAATTATTACCATAACCGCCACAAAAGCAAACTTTTTAAGGAATATAGGTTTTGTTTTCCATTATTTTAGATCATAATAAATAGAAAAATAATTGGGAGAGCTTGAAGTAAGTGTTAATACAACCACCATATAGGCCAGACATAGTAAATTCTGATTGTTACATCCAGAACTCTGTTAATGGAGTTAAGCTACTAAAAAGAATCAAGTACATAGAGTAACTGCGGCTAATGAAAAGGCGTTTGAGACAAATAAATACTGCCCTGCAATATTACTGGATGTCTTACAAGCTTTTGATCGGGTTTGGCATTTGGGATTAATCTGTAATATGAGCAAATTGTTACCGCGTAACTATTATCAATTGCTGGAGTCATATCTTTTCGGAAGAAAATTTGGAGTATCGCACGAAATAGCGTTCTAAGCTTTTAAAACTATTTCGGCTAGAGTTCCACAAGGTAGCGTCTTAGGAACTCTCCTGTATCTTCTATACACTGCTGACATCCCAACAACAAAATAAACACTACTTGAAACCTTCGCTGACGACACAATTATTATGGCAAACGACATATCTCTGCTTAGGGCTGTAGAAAAACTACAAGTGGCAGTACAACAAAATCTACAAATGGACGAAATATTGGAAAATTCAACTTAATAGCTCCAAACCTGTTCATGTTAATTTTGCATTGCGACGAAATAATAAAAACTTCACTTCACAAATAAATAAAATATATCACATTCCTCAAGCAGAATCAACTAAATACCTCGGCATCTATCTTAACGAAGATTAAATTGGAAACATCATATTACAAAAAAAGCAAAACACATTAGAACGAAAATAAAACAACCATACTGGTTAGTCGGAAGATACTCTCAACTTGATCTAAAATCAAAGAGATTGATTTACCAGACAATCATAAAACCAATTTCGACCTATGGAGTGGAAATATATCAACTACAAAAACTGCACGATGACCTGGAAATCAAATGGATTTGCGAAGTTATCCAAGATTTCGCCTTAAAACACGAAAGAAGATTACTAAATCATACTAACGTGGAAGCAATACAATTACTGGACAACGCGTAGGATATCAAAATATTGAAGCGAACCAAACAATCCGAACTTATATAAAATGTATACCTTTAATGTAAACTATAGCTTAAATTTATAATTGAGGAATGTATATTGATATATTTGTCTGGCACTCGTCTTACTTGTGTATTAATCCAAGTACAAATGAAATGTAATAATAAATTAATTTATAATTAAGATTGTACTAAGCAGATCTAATAAAGATGTTATCAAAAAAAAAACTTTGAAAAGAAGTCTGTGAAAACCAGTTGATATAGTTTCTTAACCGGTATTCTCAGAAACTTTCTACCGATGATATATAATGGCTCTATCAAAAAATAACGAAACATGCTGATTATTATGGATATGCCAATTGTAAGTCAATTATAAGGGAGGATGTTTTATTTAAATATATTTATTTTCATACGAGGAAGCAGGTAAAGAGGAGAATTATTTATTTATAAAGTCAATTATAATTTTTTTCTCTAAAAAAATGTTGACGCTGATCAATCAAATGTAAAT
This sequence comes from Rhynchophorus ferrugineus, assembly GCF_030347505.1. NCBI lineage: Eukaryota > Metazoa > Arthropoda > Insecta > Coleoptera > Curculionidae > Rhynchophorus > Rhynchophorus ferrugineus. The sequence continues at coordinate 55,318,237 of NW_027472580.1, forward strand.
AGACATAATCTACAAATTCTTAAAGTATCTTCTGCGTGATATAAAATGCGTGAGACATCGATAATAATAATGAAGAAGACAAATAGGAACTACAGTGAATAGGACAGTTCAAAAAACTAGTCAAGAAGCTGTCTCTCTGTCTTTCAACCGTTTTCAACTAATAATGACGCAATGTCTTACTAGAAATTTGATTTTCAATTCTTATAACACATTCTAATCGTTTTTTTTTATTTATTAAAAAACGATAAAACCGCTGGAGTCGACCGAGTGGAAGCAGAAATGGTCAAGGTTGATGAGGAGACATTATTTCAACGGCTGCGCGTTTTGCTTATGCAAATTAGGGAATCGGAGATATCACCGACGGCATGGAAAAGGCAATAATTGTTCCAATATTGAAAAAGTGACAGCATGCATTATAAAACCTATCGAGGGATAAGTCTCCTATCAATTGTCCGAAAAGCATTTACGAAAACTATACCAATTACTACAAAAATCTTGAAAGAGCTCGCGAAGAAACAATTATTGATTTTTGTTCTGCTTTCGGTTGTATGGAGTAGCTCCTGCCGTGAGCGGCTTTGGTAGCTGGACACGTTCCTCTAAACATTGTTAAAGCTTTGCAGGTATCTTACATTGTTTCCATTAGATGCATGTGTGTGTCAAGTGTGCTTGCCGATGTTGTCGATGTAGTCCCTTCACTGCTTTTCATTATAGTAGTGGATATAGTAGATCGCGTTCAATATGGTATACCAACATTCTTAACCTATGTGATATTTGCTATATATGCGCTATATTCGCTGATGCGGATGTTAGGGCTTCGAGTTTCTTCATGAAATAGTTCACATTGCGGAGCCATATAGCTTGACAATTAGTGAAGACCAAAGTTTTCAACATCAGAACAACAGCGTCAAGTTAAAGCAAGTGCAAAAGTCCAAATACTTGGAACCAGTACAGTAATACAGAAAAATTGGCATCTATAGCTACAGTAATAAGCAGAATCAGCCAAGGTGCAGGAGCTTTTGCTTCTCTAAGATAGCGCGTATGGAAGAGTAGGCATATCTAAATATTAATCGCCTTTTTCGGAAAATTTTCCCTTTTTGAGAAAAACGAGAGTACCGGGAGGATTGAAAACTTAAATGATTGAAGTTTATACGGAGAAATAATTTTTAGGCCTAAACATTTTGTGTAATATGCCCTACAAATAAGTAAATTCTCATAAACAAATATTTTTGGCTTTATTTTCATTGGACCTGGCCGACTCGCTGGCCGATGCCAGCTCCAATTCTAATACAGTAGATTATTCGCCGTTTCTGTTGTACGTAAATCGACTACGCACGTGTAATTTTACGTTGTTACATAAATTTGGCAGCGCTGTACCTCAAAATGCTGTAGCAATTTTAACAATTTCAAATCGAAAGACAAGCCCCTACGTTTTGTATAACATTGAAACGATATTAACAGGGACAGTGAGTAATTTAAGCTATTATCAAATGACTTTATTTAGTTTTATGCAGTTATGTTTAAGATTTTATGTTACTATTGGTTATTCCCATATTCTTGGAACTATTAACGAGTTATGGTAGTTATGATTTAAGGATTAAGAAACCTATGATCATGTAAAGTTACATTTTACATTATTTGTAGTGATAACAAATTAATGTGTCCGTTTTATCGAAAGGTATATTCGGTTTTGAAAGAAAACATCATCCTAATATAGACTAACAAAATTCCGAAATAACAAGAATCGTCTGTGCTCTAATTACAAGTTATTTAAAATTTCGGAAGCAGTTTTTTCAGATTCATATTACAAACATCAATAAATCCATTTTTAATTTTAGGAATTTTCATTAATTTGATATGTGGTGAACTCAGAACACCTAAGAAAAATTGTTCTTGCTTAAGAACTAATAGTAATTGATAAGGTTCTGGAGACAAAGCATATCATTGTACCAGAGTATAATTACTTCTACTTCTTACCTCTCAAATTTGTTAAGATTTTTCTGTAAATTTTATTAATATTAACTTCTAATATCCATTTCAGGTCCAATTAGTAAATGCATTTCATAACAAAGCAGTAACTGAATATTGCAGATAATAAATACATTAATTTGTACATCAAGAGTGAAAATAAATGTTTTAATTTCTCATTTGTTGCCGAGTTTTTAGTCCTGGTGTGGGAGACAAGAAAAACTAGGAAGCGGTAGACTAACGAAAGCCAGAGACGACCAATTAGAGATTAACTATCTGTAATGGTGAGATTACAGAATATTAAATAAAAACATATTTTGAAATAAATAAATTTAGTGACGGGAAAAATATGACAGCAATTCTTTTAAAGATTCAATAGTGGAATAAATAAGTAAAGATCGATGCAACTTTATTTAAAGATTGAGGTAAAGAAAGTATTCTTTTATCAAATAATCCTGGTTTTTATTAAATTTATTGTTTTTCAATATATATTTTAGGGGAAAAATAAGTATAATAGATGAAAATTATATTAATACATAAAGGGAATGGAAATATGTAGATAAAGTGAAACTAACTACATAATTTACCTAGATGAAACAGATATGAAACAGATCATATAGAGAACTATATGACAATTTATTATTTGAACCTTTTATCAATTATTTTAGTTATTTACTTTATAGACATAAGTTTTGAAGAATCTATAGATCATTTAAGATTATAAATATATTATTTTAATATAATTTCTATATTGTAAAAAATAAAGTACCTAATTGTGGTTGTTATTGTTTCAATTAATATACAAATATGTATTACTTTTCTTAATATTCCATGTTTATGATAATCAATAAGTAATAAATAAATAATAAAAATCATGTATACTTATTTTTTATGCTATGAATTTGTTACAGTTCTGAAAATAATTTTACACCTGATATTTTTGTTATAATATCCAGTGATGTAGTAATTAATGTAATTAATGTTATATATCAAACATTTTTCTGATCTTATATTGAAAATATTGTCAAAACAAGTTTTAGTAATGTTAACATTTTTAAGTTATTGTCTTTAGTCTACTATAGTTATTTGAAACTGTTACAGTTTAATATCTATGCTTATATCAAGTGTAATGTTCAAGGCAAATTCTACATGTTTATCTCCGAGGTCGTATTAGAAATGAAGCAAAGACGCGAAGAGCAGTTCCAAAAAGATATAGATTAAGATGATAGAGAGAAATCTGAAAAATAAGATACCAAGATTGTCAGAGACCACAATGGCTGCGGCCGATCATCAATGGAGGCCAGATTTAGTGAAGAATATCCGAAGTCATACGATACCGATTCAACAGTAAGCCTGTTGGCAATAATTTATTGATTTTAACGAAGGGAATTAATACTAGTCTCAACATTGTGTTGATTGTCCTTCAACTCGAAATCACTTAAATCATCTAAACCAACACACATAACATTTTGCATAAGAAAAAGTTCATTGCTACAAACCAATAATTTTGCTACAAGTAAATAATTCAAACACTATTAACTTAAACAGACAGGAAAAAATCAAATATGTGAATCTAAATATAATACTATAATTTCGCTATTTAACTTTAATAGGCTACCAGTACTATACAAAAAATAGATAATAATTTAAATAATCATCAATTAATCAATTATTTAACGTCATCGCGATATTCTTAAGATAACTTTCAAGGCTAATTATATATAACTATACTATCACTTACCACATTGACAAAATCCTGAAATGTAATGGCAGGGGCAGTGGCATGGCGAGATTTCTCTAGTAAAATTTGACGTTTTCCCGTGTTTACTCTTTCCCGAAACTCTGGCAATTCCATTGCATTTATAAAATCGGGCCATGGAATTTCCCCGAATCCCTCCGGGTCGAACTAGTGATAACATAAAATCTCAAATCATGATGTTAAAAGTATTCCAGGTTCTAAAAGTATTCCTCCACTTACTGCGTCAAAAAATTGTCTCCATTGCTGAAAAGTAATTATTCTATTCACTGACCATTATTTAATATTTTTATTTTTTATTTTAATTATTAAAAATTATATGTAAATATTTGATAATTCATAATATATTTTAAAGTAGGTTCATTAAGTTAGGAAAAGTAAACAAAATAGATTTAATTTTACTTCAATCATCATTTATCATTTTAGGTTTTATAATATTTTAACAATTACTTTATTGTACATACATTGACATCTGTGGTACATATCAAATACTATAAATCAAAACCTAATTGATAATATAGTATTCTAGATATGTAGAGCGCCATCTATTGAAGTAACCATATAACATTTTTTTGTAAATTTATTGTTTTGTTATAATATAAAACTTACATCTCTCAATAATTCCCGTTTTGATTCACCCTCGTCCGCTTCGCTTCCTAAATCAGTATGATCAGTATCATAATGATCAAGAACCTCCTGACCTCCAAACGAAACAAAAGAACCAGTTATAGTAGCTATATGACCAGGTTCTATTCCTGATTCTTCAGATTGAGCATGGGCTAAGGTAGTTGTTGTTCGTGTCAGGAAATTACTAGTAGACGGGGAAAGGCGATGGGGCCAAGCTCTATGCGAGAGCATGGCATCCGGACGGCTAAAAATATTTTTATATCGTATACAAAACTGCAATATAGGCAACCAAATATATAGATTGAAAAAAAATTAATAGAACATAATATAGATCTGTGCGTGCTGCTTTACTATAAAATATAAACTTTAATCGATATAATAATTCAAACAGGGAAAGCAAACACTCCTTACCCGTGCTAGTTACGTTCCCCAACAAAACGAAAAATTGTAGAGACTAATAAACAATTTCCCGACCCCAAAACAAAAACACAAACCGAGGACGGAACATCAACAATAAGAAAAATTTGAAAACCAAAACATAACACCGGGAAAACAACAAAAACACGATCACTGGCACGGCGTCGTTTCCTGTCAATCTGTCAGAATTTTCACATTTTCCAGCAGTGGCACATGATTTTCACGAAAATAACCGAGGGTAGTACGAGCAGGGTTTTCGTAGAGAACATATATTTGGGGGACTAACCACTGATTCCTGAATTACAGGAGGGAGTGCGATAAAATTTAGCCCCTACTTTATTTAGTTTCAGAAAATAAATCGATTGGGCATTTAATTCGCACTTGTAATATCCCTAGAAATATCTATCAAAATAATCAGACAACATATAGTATACCCACAAAATATACAGACTCAATGTTTTGAGTATACTACAAAATCTTTTCAGCTACAAGTAATTGGATATTTGATTCAATTTCAGAAATATCAGGTTCACTTCAATACAAGACTAACACATTTCTTAAGCTAGTCAGATATTAACATTTTATGTTCATTAGTTATACCTCGTTTTAATAAATCCAAGAAAATCGTCAATAATATAGCTTTTCGGACAAATTTCACTTAGATTCTGTAATTAATTAACCATCAGGTATATCCCCATAAGATAAATTGCATATAATCACAATCATGTATGGAAGAAAACAGTTATAGCTTTCCAACTTCATACACCATTAAATATTTTCATTAGTCCTTGATTAGGATATACACTTGTTTCAAGCCCTGAAGTAATATTGGAAGTTAATATGATTTTGAAGTACATCCATATTACAAATAAATAGGATGATAATAAAAAACATAACTAGACATTATAGGTATTTATTATGCATAAAAAATTATATACAGTTTAATCTTCTTCCTCTTCAGCAGCGGCACCACCACTAGTTCCTATAAAGGATAAAATAACGGGTAAAGCTAAGCAACAATGTAACAATAACCAAATTACCTTTACGAAGATTCTTCCTCTTAACACGTCCTGGACGACCACCACCAAATGGTGATTTCAGAGAGAAGTCAATGTGCTTTTGAGAATCCAAACGTACAATGAATGATGGAATATTAACAACCTGTTTACGGACCCTGTGAAAGTAAATATCATTTAAGATAGCGTTATAGAGGAGAACTATGTAAAATGTCAGTCACAATGTTCAGTGAAAAAATTGTCGCCTCACAAGGTACCCAAAAATGCGTCAAGAAACAATTTTGGGGCATAAGCTGGTATCATTCCTCTTCGAGTTTCTTTAGCACTATGTTAACTATTGACTTAGTTTTAACTAGTGACTCTAAGACTCGGCAACAATATGCAATTTCTTAAAATTACACAAAACTGATTCATTGTACTACTTACAACAGTAACAGTTTGGCAATCCCATAATGCACGATATTTTCAAGGCATTAGTCATTCAACTAAGTGGCCTGTATGAAATGCACAAATTGGGCTATTGTGCCTTTAACATTTTACACTGTAGTAGATAACAGCATTCCTACCTAATGTGGTTTTGCCTGATCAAAACACGAGCATGATGGATTGACTTGGCCAAACCTAGCTTGAATACTTGTGTTTGTAGACGTCTTTCCAAGAAATCTTCAATTTTCAAACCCAACACATAATCAAGCTTCATGCGGTTTTCATCCAAAACACCAACACGAACAAGACGACGTAGAAGTGCGTTACCTGCAAAAAACAAAAACTTTTAGAAAATGGTCTTATTTGTATTGAAAAATCGGTAATTTTTGTCATGAATGTTTCCACAACTTTCGGCACAGATAAAATCATAATAAAGACTGTTATCTGTTTCCTAGCGGGAATTTATTTACCCCTACATAACTTAAAACTGGCACTCCTAATACGCATTTTAACATTATTGGAGCGTGGCGTCGGGGTATTCCAATAGAGCACTTGTGTATCTTATAATAGCACAGTAACACTAATTCTTACCTTGGAACAATCTTTGTGGATCTTTTTCTTCCAAAGTTAGCAGTTCACGAGCGGCTTTACGAATTTTCGCAAGAGTGTACTTCACACGCCATACTTCACGTTTGTTACGAAGACCAAAGGTACCAATGATCTTCAGTTCTTGATCTAAACGTGCCTTTTCATATGGACGTCTAGGCGTTACGTATGTTTTCGAACATACTGACGGTATCCTGCCGTTCACCATCCTGGTGAGCTACAATCCTGAAAAGAGAGTAAAACATAAATTTTGCATCATAAAACGACCCACGTGGAAATAAAATGATTTTTCGGAAAAAATGTTACCTTGCCATGAATCAGATAAGTAACGTTTTATACTTTCTGGGATTAAAACATGGTTATAATTTCGCCTTGAACGATTAGGAGTCTTTGCAACAATTTCAACAAAGCGCCTTGCCCAGAGTACAAGGCTTAACATCATATTTATAATCTCGCAATATCCGATAAATCATAAATACTTTAAATAATATACGCTTTTCAGCTGAATATTAATTTTACTGTTTATAGAACTATGTAAATATTTTTAGAAAAATAAAATAAATTGACAAAATATTTAATAAAATCGTAACTTACCTCAACCTTACTACTTGAAATCTTCTCTAGAAAGAAATATTTCATGAACTTTAGTTCCCTTGTAACTTCTGATAGAGGTCGTTTTCTGAAAATTATGTACAATGTTGTCATATCTGCAATGCAATGCTGGGTATAATCGATAGATGTCAACTATCGAAATAATCTTGTTCTGAAAGATGTAATTATGGATTATTCACATATTAAGATTATTTAATGAGATATTTTATTATAATATAATAAAAATATTTCCCTTTGGGACGTTTTAAATGATACTACTTTAACTATATTTTTTATTATGTTCATACTTTCAATGATGCCTTTGCTGCGCGTCAAAATTGGAAATTAAATAATATGATATTTAGTAATAATTTTTTCTAATTTTAATAATAATATACTACTATATATATATATATATATATATATATATATATATATATATAAATATATATAGTATAGTATATATAATGTAATAATTATAGTATAGTATTTTTAATAAGTACATTATTAATACATTAACAATTTTAATCTCAAAAACCTGTTCATTATTTAATAAGCCTAAATAAATTTAACCTATTTAGCGAGACGAGCACTACTCTGCTCTAATGTGTTTATAAACCTACTTATAAAACTGGGGTATGCGTCAATGCAGAACGTGTTCAAATATTTATTATTACCAAATATCCCTTAAAATGTTAGATATTTGATATTTTATTTATAATCTGACGTCAGAAAATAATCAACTTTTTATCACCAGACAACTAAAAATTGTATTATTACGGTTCGATTACGATTACTAATTGTTTACTACAAATTATATTAAAAAGAAAATTTATCTTGGAAAGTTATTTATTTTATGCGTTGTTCTTAGTCACAAGGCTTTATTTTAATTAGTAAAAAATAGTGGCAAATAACAAGGTTAAAAGTTGTTTTCCTATTATATACCAACGTGAATGTTAAAAACATCCTGTTTAGTATTTGCACCACAGAAACCGGCCATAAAGTAGCTGCAGTATCGTGTATGTTATGTGACCCACCACACGAGTTCCTGAGAGCCTTACATTGTCGGCTGCGTTTCTCAAAGGTCGTGTAGTGTGCAGCCAAAAAATAGTTATATATAGAAATTAAAATCGTAGTAAACTTTCACTATTCAAAATTTGTTAGTGTTTGAGATATTATTGTGCAGTTATGTAAAACAGTCATCTTGACATGGTGTATTATTTCGTGTATACTTTTCAATCATGATTTTGCAAAAACTATCTCGTAGTATTAATATCTTGCAGTGTGCTTTTCGCAATATCGGAAATTTTAAATACGGTCAAAATTATTTTATATATTCTCATTCAAAAGGTGTTGATGTCAATAGATTGAGAACTCTTACATCTAGGTAAGTCAATCTTCAGAAAACGTTTGTTTACAGCCGTATGTTTACGTCTGAAATGTCACGTCGGCTCTAACCTTGTTTCATATAATTATTAATTAAATTTAAAGTTTAAGGAATTACCTATACTTTTACTCTTCAATGAATATATTTAAAATGTTATTTTGAATAATGTTATTTTTTAGACAAAAGGTAATAATTTATGATCAACTTAATTTCAGTGTGATAAACAACAAATCACTGCTTTCAAACACCCTACGCAATATGTCTGGAGAAAGTTCTTCCAAACAATATCAAAATCGACTAGTGCATGAAAAAAGCCCTTATTTACTTCAACACTCCACTAATCCTGTGGATTGGTATCCTTGGGGTCAGGAAGCTTTTGACAAAGCAAAAGCTGAAGGCAAGCCCATTTTTTTGTCAATAGGCTACTCTACTTGCCATTGGTATATATTATTAAGAATGAAAATAGATTATTTTTAGTAGTAACATGTACATGCTTATAGGTGTCATGTGATGGAAAAAGAGTCATTTGAAAATGAATCTGTAGCTGAAATTATGAATCAGTATTTTGTAAATATAAAGGTAGACAGAGAAGAAAGGCCAGATGTTGATAAGTTATATATGTCTTTTATACAAGCAACAGTTGGTGGTGGAGGTTGGCCTATGTCTGTGTTTTTAACACCTGATTTGGAACCATTAGTAGGTGGGACATATTTTCCACCAGAAGATTCAAAATATGGAAGGCCAGGATTTAAAACAGTTTTATTAAAAATGGCTGATTTATGGAAAATTAATAAAAATGGTTTAATAAAGTCAGGTGAGTGAGTTCAAATTATAATAATTCCACTCAGTATATTTTTACCTTGAAATGTACTATATAAGAACCATACTTTGTTTTTAGTTTACTACTTTTAATCAATTAATTATTATCAACTATTTCTATTATTATTTACTATAAATTATTCTATTTCTACTTATAGTGTATCATCTATAATTTTTATATTAATATTTTTAAAACTATTTAATGTAATTGCAGTAATTTATTTAATTTATTTTATATACAAATTTTATATTAAATTGACAAGAATTACTGTATTTTTCAGAAAAGTTTTCTTATTAAAGAATATCTATTTAAACTATGTATATATTTATTTAGAATCTCTTTTGACACATATAGTTATATATGTTTGTTATTTTTTTAGAATGCTATTTATAAAGCCTCATTTATGACATTCAGTAAACAGGTTTTAAAAAAAGCCTGGTTTTTAAATAAGGCTTTGTTTTGTTTCTTTGGTTACTTGTTTGGTTACCTTGTATTGCAGGAAACTAAATATGTTCATGCAAAAGTTTATTGAATTGTACTGTAGTCAACTATGATAATAATTAACTTAATATATGGATATAATTTGGAGGTGTGTTTTTGTTAACTTTTGTTTTATTTATAGGAAAACATACAGTAGATGTACTTCAGAAATCTGCAGAAACCTCACAGGAATCATCTTCAGCAAGTAAATCAGAATCACCTCATGATGACTGCTGGAAAAAATGTGCTTTGCAATTATCAAGAGCATACGAAGCTGATTTTGGTGGTTTTTCTGTTGCCCCCAAATTTCCACAACCATCAAATTTTAATTTTCTGTTTCATCTCTATGCCAACGAAAGAGATACTGAGAGGGGCTTTCAGTGTTTGGAAATGTGTCTACACACTCTAAAAAAGATGGCTTATGGGGGTATACATGATCATGTCAGCAAAGGTAAAATAACAAATTGGAAATTTGCTATATAATAACATTAATTTATATCCTTTCTGTAGGATTTGCTAGATATTCAGTTGATGAAAGGTGGCATGTACCTCATTTTGAAAAAATGTTATATGATCAAGCACAATTGGCGGTTTCTTACTGTGATGCCTATGTTGTTACAAAGGATGAATTTTATGCTGATGTGGCAAGAGATATTTTAACTTATGTTACTAGAGATTTAAGTCATGAGTTGGGAGGATTTTATGGGGCTCAAGATGCAGATTCATATCCATATTCAGGTAATTTCTTTAACAATTATTTGTGCTCTTTACAACTAAAATATATATTTTTAATAGGTGCATTACATAAGAGAGAAGGGGCTTTTTGTGTTTGGGAATATGATGAGATCTGTAATCTGCTTGATCAAGAAACCAATGGAATAAAACACTCTGATGTTCTTGTTCATCATTATAATATCAAACCAGAAGGCAATGTTAAAAGTGCTCAAGATCCCCATGGTGAACTCAAAAATAAAAATATTCTTACATGTTTTGGTTCTTATGAATCTACTGCAAATAAGTTTGGAATATCTGTTGACAGTTTGAAGGAGATACTTGAAAAGTCACATACTGTTTTATATGAAGAAAGAGGAAAAAGGCCTAAACCAGATACGGACACCAAAATTGTTACATCTTGGAATGGATTGATGATATCTGGTTTTGCAAAGGCAGGTTTTGTTTTGAAGAATCAAACATACATAAATCGCGCTATTTTGGCTGCCAATTTTATTAAAAAATACTTGTATGATGAAAATAATAAGGTTTTGTGGAGATGCTGTTATAAAGCTGAAGATGGGCAGATTGTTCATACGTAAGAGAAAGTTTTTTTTTTATCAAGTGCATTTATTTTAAATATGAATTTTTAGAGCTATTCCAGTGCAAGGTTTCCTAGATGACTATGCTTTTTTAATTCGTGGTTTATTGGATTTGTATGAAGCCTCTCTTGATGCTGATTGGTTGCAATGGGCTGAGAATTTACAAGAACAACAAGATAAATTATTTTGGGATGAAAAGAATTATGGTTACTTTAATAGTCCAGCTGGAGATGGAAGTATTTTGATCAGAGGAAAAGAAGGTACTTATTTTAAATTTTATTGTTGCATTAACTTAAACATATTTTACACTTTTAGATCAAGATGGGGCTGAACCATGTGGTAATTCAGTGGCTGTGCATAATTTAATTCGACTTGCAAATTACTTGAAACGTGACGATTTACGAGATAAGGCAGGGAAAACTTTCATTTGCTTTTCTGAAAGATTAAAATCGATTCCTGTTGCTTTACCTGAGATGTGCTCTGCTTTAATGCTATATCAAAATTATCCGACACAGGTAAGTTCCAATATTATTAAATATTAAATAAATAGTCTGAAATATCACTTCTGTTTTTTTAAGGTTTTTATTGCTGGGCCAACTAAAGACAATACTACACAAGCTTTACTAGATGTAGTGCGATCTAGGTTTATACCTGGACGAATTCTCGCAGTTGCAGATGGTCCTGGAGGTACTGCTGGCATACTGTATCAAAGAATTGAAGCACTTCATAGGTTAAGGCCTATTCAAGGAAAGGCAGCAGCTTATGTATGTAGAAATTTTACTTGCAGTTTACCAGTAACAGAACCTGATGAGTTAGCATCCTCTCTGGATGATGGAATATTAAAAGAGAATGATTTTAAATAAATGAACTGTGGTGTTTCAGAAAAAAATAACCTTGGGTTGGTGAATGTGCAAGTATATTTTATTTTGTACCTGATTAGAATAGTATACTTAGAAAATGGAGGCTATTATACCGGTAATATTCATTAGAATTGTTATATAAGTACTAAAAGTGCTTTTACTCGATTAGTCCGTTGTTTTTTGAAAACAGGGTCTAGCTTACGATAATCTCCATTTATAGTATATGCCATATGGAATTTATGTGAATGGATACCAGCCTAATGTTAAGTTTTTCTGCAGCCAGTTTTACTTGAACTATAAAGATAAAAGGAGCTTTATTTAATATACTACTATATGAGCTTTTACATAGGAAGCTTTTCGGAATTTGTTTTTCGAAACTGATTTATATAGTCGATAGACGGCAAATTAGACGAGTCTTCGTTTATTTTGATTTAGGTTACACGTTTTAGTTATTAGATGCTTGAATCTGATATATTAAAATCTCGTTTCAAGAATCTGAATCTGCGTTACAATTAATAACAGTAACAGTGTTATATTTATAAAATTTGTTATTTAAACTAATACATTTTCAGATTGATTTAATTTTATTTATTTATATTTGTTATTAAAAAAATATAGAATTTTAACTTACTTTCAAATTGTTTCTGATGGATATTATTTTTTGCTAATTTTTTTTGTAATCGACTTAAAAATGTTAGAAACTAAGTTTCAGATTTGGAGTGGGTATTTTTTAACATAAATGTACCAGTGAAAATTATTATGGTAAGACGATGGTTAATTTTCAGCCATTTCAGTTAATAGTTTTACTTTCTTTTCTGAAAAGGAATCTCTTTAATTTTAGTTTCGAAATGTTGTGAAAGGCTCGATTGTGTGAAAGCTGGTAAATTTTAAAGTGAGAAAGAAATGTGATTTGCTATGTTAAGATAGTGATAATATTATTATATAGCAGTTAGTTGTAAGCATATAGATATATATATATACCAAGCTATTATAAACATTGTTTTAAATGTTTGAACATTTCAAAGGATAATAAAATATTAACAACCATGTCATTGTTTTTTTATCCATTTTACTTTTTTACTGTTATAATTTAATTAATTAATAGAAGACCTTTTAAAATAACACTGCATCAAGTATGCCAAATGTAATAGGTAATATTATTCGTATCTTGAACAGATTTCTTGGGAAGGATCCAAATCAGATTATTTATAATGGTATTCTTTGCACATTTGGTGGTAATTGAATTAAGAATGTAATGGATTGATTGTAAGATATGTGTATTGCATGGCACAGGTCTAAATAAAAAGTCCAAAACTAGCAGTATTTTATGTGATATGAGCTAAATAATGAACACTTTGAGGTAATGGTAGTGGATGTTAAAATACTATTTGCTATTTCTTTTTTGTGTTCCCTAGACTACTCTTGATGAGCCATGAGCCAATTTTTAATAAAAGTAATATTAAAATGCTTTGAAATCTAGAAAATTGAAATTGTGTTTCTACGCTAATATGATATATGTGTTATCCATCGACGCGATATATATTATAGAGAAGCAATATTATAATCATGCGGAAGTGGCCGCCTATATAATCAGGCCGCGTCCTCTTCGGGAGTGTAGTGTGCCATAGGAGGTCTTAACTTATTTTTATAAACGTTTATTTTAATAAATTAGACTTAATTTATATTAAACTTATTTAAGTCTTAGTTAATCTATTGTCACTTCATTATCTTATTTCTTACCAAGGCCTTGGTACTTAACTTAGTTGCTTCTGATAATAGCTTGTTATGCCGGACCTTATCAAAGACATTAGTTAGGACAGCAAAACTGTATCAAAATTCATTTCATACATAATAGTTTATGTTTTTTACTAATTTGACAATCTGGTGATTATACCAGAATTTTCTATACCTCTTTTATTGCAGTTCATTTTGGAAGTTAGATAAATAATTTTCTGATGAGTGAGTTTCTAACATTAATAAACCACTAGAATTAAGTTTCAACCAATTCATTATATAAATTTATATTTTTTTAAATGTTCTAAAAAACTAGTTTTGAGTTAGTAAGCATTCTTATTTCAATTTATAGTCGCAGTAAAACATTATTAGTTAACTAGTAGTTTTTTAAATCTCTTTTTGTACACCATTTCCTATATTCGTTTATAACAATTAAATGAGTCAACACTCAAACTGATGAAAACAAAAGCGACAAATATTTTTTAACGAATGTAATTATTCTTTTGGACTTCTAGCCTCATAAAATTTCGTTATACTTTTGTAATGCTGCAAGTGAATCAGATTTAAGAATAAATATAGTGTTTGATGGTACAGATTTTGATAGAATATATTAATTATTAGTGACTTCTCCGAAGTGGCCTTCCGAATATTGATCTTTTTGGTTTATTTTTATCGCAAATTCTATGGATAGAAATTACATATTCAGGCTTGTCTTTGGGTACACAGTAATATTTTTGCTATTAATTTTTCCTGCCAATTGAAGTGTGAATCTATATTGAACAAACTTGAAACAAAAAATGTTACTTAATTTAAACTACTTTTTCTTTGGAAGTACTTACAAACTAGCAACCGATATAGAACAATTATTAAAAAGAATATCAATTTTTCTGGAATTCTCCAATCTTTGTGGAAGTAGTGGAATATATTTTAGTAACAGGTGAGCACAAAGTGTACTAATTAACTTTTTTGCTTTGGTGTCGTTAATATATCATTAAGTATAAAGTAATTTTCCAGAATTTACTACTGTCTGTTATCATGATTTAACTACTAAAAGAGGTTCATATTTCAGTTGAACAGGCTGAAATATAATGGTTAGGAGGTAATGAATATTTCTAAATAAATCTCAATTTTCTAAGTGATATCTTATATCACTAAATGCTCTTAATGATTGTTAATAATACAAAGCTTCTGTTTTAATGTATATTACCGGTTTATTACAACGAAATGCTGACTCCATTTAAGGTATTATAACTTTTATTATTATATATAACTACTTTTATTAAGTACCATAACCTTAATGATAAATTTGATGGTTTGTCTACACATTTATACATTTTTACAATTTTTGAATTTTTTATTGTAAAGTGATTGAATATATACAGACGTTAATCATGGAGCGCTCAAAATAGCGTTTTCAACATTCATCATATTATTTTATTTGAAGAAATTTGCTGCCGAAGCCGATAAAGCATTTTTAGAAACTTATCGTGATTCAACATATTGTTGAATCGCAATTGTCGGTTATGATTTCAACGATTTAGAAATTGTAATTTTGTAAATCTCAATTACAAAGAATGGCCTGCGGGATTAAAAGGGACGAAGACAATGAATTGCAATACCTATTGGATGAAAATTCAGCTCATATTCTTATATAACTTCTGTTTCAATGCTTACCAATTAATGAATCAATTGTTTTCAGGTGCGATTCGGTTATATGTCATGGGATGAATCTAAAAGAGGGAAGATGAGTACCACATCTATTGACTGAAAATCCACAAATATCCGTTTTAATATTGCGGCTTCATTACTTGCCAAGCAAAAAAGAAGCTTTCTGTGTCGTATTATTGTGATTGATGATTTTTTTATATTAATCTCTTGGAACGTCAACAATCTACCCGTGGGCAATAAGTATTATTGTTTTATTTCCATTATAAAATATAGCCATCCTAATATGTAGAAGACCACTTCAGTAAGTGATCTGCTGTACAACTTATAATCTAAATCTTATTCTAGATAGATAGATTCTAGAATTCTAACTTATTTTAAATTCTATCCTAACTTATTCTAACGACTATCTAACTTATTCTAGAAGTTATTAAAGTTCACTCTATGTGTCTATTAACCAGTTCGTATGGTAGTTTGCGTTTGAGCCTACGTACTTCACTGTCATTTAACTGTTTGGCGAGTGCATTAGGATGCACTATTAGTATTTCAAAGTACTTCGCACTAGCACTTCGAATCACACTCGTTATGAGTTCTATGTGGATATCGTGTTGAATCAGTCTGTTGGACACGTAATATGGGGCATCGACGATGACTCGCAACACTTTATTCTGGAACCTCTGGAGGATATCTGTGTTGGATTTGCTAATAGTACCCCATAGTTCAATACCATAGGTCCAGATGGGCCTAAGTATTGACTTATACAGCAAAACCTTGTTATCTAATGATAATTAAATTTACGCCCTAGCAGCCAATAGATTTGGTTTAGTTTAAGCAAGCTGTTTGCGTTTTGTCACTATATGTTTTTTCCAAGTCAGTCGTCGATCAAAATGCTTTCCCAGATATTTAACGTTGTCTGTTTGCGGAAGTTCATGATTATTCAATTTTACTGAGGGACATGTTCTTCTACAAAGGGTGAATGTCATATGAGTAGATTTTGTCTCATTTGTTTTGATACGCCATGTTTTTAACAACAATTCGATTTTGTTAAGGTGAAGTTGGAGGTTTTTGATGGCTGATATTGGATCCTCGTGTGGTGATAAAACCGCTGTATCGTCAGCATATGTTGCAACAGTAGTATTTCGTGAGGTCGGTAGGTCAGCTGTATACATAAGATATAATAATGGGCCGAGAACACTGCCCTCCGGAACACCCGAATATATTGGCTGTAGGTCAGTGCATTCGTCACCCTGTTTGACAATAAAATGTCTGTCTGAGAGGTACGATTTCAGTAATTGGAAAGTGTGTGCAAAAACTTTTTCAATTTAACGTGCAGTCCAGTGTGCCACACCTTGTCGAAGGCGCAATATTTTTTATCATTTAAGTTTTTGTTAATTTGGTTGACTAATCTAAGTATTTGTTCTGTTGTTCCGTGTTTATTACGGAAGCCAAATTGACGGTCTGGAATAATATTTCTCTCCTGTGCGATTAATTTTAATCTCTTAATGTATAGCTTTTCGAAAAGTTTTGAGATGACAGGTAACAGGCTTAATAGGACGATAAGAGGAGACGTCTTCTGATTTTTTCTCAGGTTTAAGAATCATAATGATTTGAGCCACTTTCCAAGTGCTAGGAAAATAATTAAGTCTTAGCATGACATTAAATATGAATGTTATTAATGATTACATTGCACACAGTGATGCACTTCCCTGAGAGCTCTTTCAAGATTCTTCCAGTAATTAGGTCAAAACCGGGAGCTTTTTTATCATTGATTTCTTTAAGTATTGTTTGTTTTACTTCCTTAACAATAAATTTCTTATGTAGCAGATCCATTTGAAATGAAGTGTTAAGAGAGTTAATTATGTTATTTTCTTCTGTTGCGGGTATTTCAGATGGGTACGCATTAAATACGGTTTTAAAGTGTTTAGGAAAGCTTCCGCTTTATCTTCATCATTCCGAGCCCAGGTATTGTTGTCAATTTTAATGGGCGAATTATGTTGTTTAGGTTTTTTAATCATTTTTGTTACTTTCCAGAGAGAATATTCCGTTGCATCAGTTGGCGTTAAGTTTTCTAAATAGTTTTGAATTCCTTGAATTTGCTCCTTATTTATTAGCTCTTTCAGCTATTTTGTGGCCTTTGTTGAATTTTATCTTATTTTCTTCTATTCTGATTTGTTGCCGAATCTGTTTTTCGCAGTTTTCTCTTTTCAGCAATTTATTGTTTAATTGCAGATGAAATATAATATAATTAAACTTTTTATATGTCACTCTATTAGATGTTGAGTACCATGCGACCTCTTGTATAGTTTTTGTTATATTTTTTGCTACTATTTCTGTATCTCTTTCTGTTTTGAGAGGTAAATTTAGTGATAACAAACTGTCTAATTTTTCTCTAAATAATGGCCAGTTGGTTTTAGTGTTATGCAAAGAAGGTGATTTTGTTTTGTTGAAAATATTTGAGTTCACTGTTATAGTAACTGGTGAGTGATCAGATGATAGATCGAAGCATGATTCAGCTTTCCACGTTTTGGTATCAATATTTTTCGTAACACAAAAGTTTTGGCCAATATGTTGACGCACCAGTAGAAATATGCTGTAAATTATGTATTGCTTTGAACAATTCTCTGCCTTTTGGTGTTATTAGTCTAGAAACCCACATAACATGTTTTGCATAGTAGTTTCCTACGGCAATGAATCTATTGCCCAGCGTGTTAAAGAAACCACGGTATTGTTCTGCATTGTTGTTGTGTTTAGGTGGACAAAATCTAACACTAATTGTTAATGGCTTATGCACTTCTTCAATAGTTACACTGGTGGCTTGTAAATATTCCTCGCTGAATTTCTCTCTTTCACAGTGTCTTATGTTTTCACGGATAATTATAGTTCCTCAATGTGCTTTATCATCTGGGTGTTTTGTATGATACAGCTTGTATTTCGGAATCCGTAAATAATCTTTATCCGTGAAATGTGTTTCGGATATCATTATGATATCAATATTTTGTTCATATAAAAACATTTTAAGCCCCTGGCATGTTGCTGGAATCCATTAGCATTCCAGACGGCTATTTGGTATTTGCTGTAGTGGGTATAAGTCATTAGGCTAGCTTGGTAAAGATGACGGTGAGTAAATTCATCATTGTACTCATTTGTTCCATAAGTTTTCCCATCATTTCCTTTAATTTACTAATAATACTTATAGGTTCAGTGGTGATTGGCGTTGTTTGCGTATTAGGTTGGGTCTGACTGTTGGTTACTGCGTGTGCGTATGAGATATGAAGATGTTGTATTGATGCTTTAGGCAAGTTAGATGGTATGGGCTGTTTTGGTGGCTGTAAGTTTCTTTTTTCTCTCAGTGTTGGATACACTTTTTTTGCAACGCTTTTTGGACTAGGCATTCCCTATAATTTGCAGAATGGCCACCGTCACAGTTGACGCATTTTACTTTGTCGTCAGGTGTTTTGCGTGTGCAATTATTGGTCGCATGCTTTCCTGTGCATTTCACGCATCTATACAACTTGCGACAGTATGGCTTGGTATCTGGCGCATTGTGGGATGATTCTTTTTGTGTTTGGTAGCTCACATTTAATGACATTGTGGTCCAAATACTTAATTTCGTAAACATGTTTATTATTTTCTTTTGGCTTCAAATCAATATAAAACATTGGTAGTGGCTCCTTTGTTGCACGACGTTTTATATTATGTATATTTACAACTTCGTGGCCTTGTTCAGCTAGGGCTGTTTTAATTGTGTTTGTATCCGTTGCGTGATATAATCCTTTTATGACGAATTTAAAAGTTTTTTCGTATTTTGGCTGAAAAGTATGATATTGCGTGTTTCTATTGTCCAACTCTTTTACTAAAATTTTGAAATGTTCAGGGTCAAACATTTGAATCTTCATTGTTTCAGATCCGATTGTTTTTATTGTATAATGACTGGATATTGTCTTGAGCAAGTTATGCAGATGTTTAACAACACCTACCTTATATAGTGTAATTGGGGGTTGTCTGGGAATTGCTTTTAGTTGGTTTTCGTTGGTGTTCTGGTTTTCTTCTGCCTCTTTTGTCAAGGAACTGAAACTGTTGTATGTAGGGAGGGGTTTTTGAAGCCAATAGTCGCTGATTTTTGTCTGTTTTTGGACTAATTGTTCTTCGGGACTTCTTAAGCGTTTTTTGTTTTTAACCGTATTCCATTCGTGCATTTGAGGGGGTTCAGTTATTGGCAGTTGATTGTTATTTCGAATAGCAGGTGATTCAATTAATGAATCGCCAGAAAGATGTTGTGGATTAGCCATTACGTATTGAAATTAATAATACAGATCACTTAATAGTTATTAAATGTTTAATTTAATTTTTTTACGCACGTCATATTTTGCTCGCTCGATTTACTGTTCTGAAAATAACATTGATAAAAAAAACAGAGATAAAAAAATCTACAACGTAAAAATTCATTGGTTCGTTCAGAATACCTACATTGACATAGAAGCGAAATAGTCATGGCTATAAACTTCAGGTGTGTTTTTGGCATGATCAGTAGAGTGTAGTGTTTTACAAGCTGTTAAAACCGAATGAAACTAGAAATTCTGCCATACACTGCGTACTCATCAAATATAACGCTTTCTGATTACTAGTTGTTCAGATCGATGCAGTATGGCTTGGCTCATACACGGTTTCATACACACAAAATGCTGAAGAGGTGTAAAAATGGATTAATGATTGGATCGCTGCTAAACCCACATCGTTCATTCCACGCGGTATTGCTATGTTTTCAGAAATATGGAAAATATTTTGAACAATATATACCATAACACATTTCTTAAAAATGTGCTTTTATACTGACAAATGATCGTAATACATGCAACATCTAATATGTAAGACCTAGAACCTATTTTATGATGATGAGAACTATTATGATGAATAATTAATTATTAGATTATTATTTCTTTTGGAAATTATAAATTCAATTAAATATAAAACATATATACTGCGTATAAGAATAAGCTACTAATTTACACTTTAAACGAAACAATAATCCTTTGACATGGCAACAATGTCACATTAATAATGGAAATAATAATATACAATCATATGTTGCTAATTGCTAATTGCTTTTACTTATAGCTGTAGCTATTAATTTTGTTATATTACAACTATTAAAACATATACGGTTGGTAATAATTAATTAATCTTGCGATTTCAGTGTCTATATTAGTAGTTTTAATAAAAATATATAAAAATTATTTTAATTTGCCTGTGATAAACTCATAACAATAATGTGAAATATTGAAAGGTTTTATTTTTTAAGTACCTGGATTATTTAATGAATAAACTTAACATTGAGAGAGAGTCACTAAAGTAGAATCAATTTCTGTGATATATATGGTACGCTCATGATTATAATATTTTTTTATTTTAGAAGTATATATGAAGAATCTTCGAGTTAATGAATCCAGTATTTGGCAAGAATTTTTTACAATGCTGAATTACAAAAAGTTTTTCAAATATCACCATCGTGTTATTAAAGCTGCAGGTGTTTGGATTGTAGATGATCCTATAAACGATACATACCCGCCGTTTTGGTATGGGTTCTATCGATTTGTGGTGCAGATCTTATGTATGGGCCTGTTTAATCTTCAGCTGCTAATTAAATGGATAGTTAACATCAACGACATAATAATGTTTTCCACACTGGGTTATGTGATTATGACATCTTTTATGGCTCAAATAAAAATGATATTGTTATCTCGTAAAAGGCTCATTTTCATTAGCTTGTTGAAACAATATGATGAACAACTATTTCAACCAAGAAATGAAAATGAAATGGAATTAGTAAAGATTAATTTAAAGTATGTACGTCAAATATGGCCGATTTTAATAGGTACTGAATTATACTGTTTTTTAGGAAATTTGAATCCATCAAGAGATCACTGACGTACTTCTGCTATTCCTCGTTAACAATGTCAGTGATAGCACCTTACTTTCATCAAGAACCTTTTGGGCTTCCTTTTGAAGCATGGTATCCGATTGATATGTCATATTGTTTATATGTAGCGGCATATATCCATCAAACTATCGCTATAACATTGCTCGCCTTTGGCTTCATTTTTGGGGAGATCTTAGTCATCCAATCAATGACCTTTGTAGGATTACAGTGTGATTTGTTATGTTACAGGCTAAAGTCAATTAAAGTAAAACAAAACAGCGATAAAGAAAACAAAATAATATTGACGGAATACGTGCGTAATCACCTAATGATACTAAAGTAAGTATTAAGTCGATGGTACAAAATAAAACTCACGTTTCACACTAATTAGTGGAATTTTGATTATTCGATGTGTTATTTCGAACGTAGCACTTGTAAACAACGTTGAACTGATTTTAGAACTTATCAAATTAATAACGTAATCTTAAATGCATAAAGTGGTAAGAATGCGAATTAATATTAAGGGATTTGCATTAGATGGCCTAATTAGTTTTATATCGCATAGGATACATTGGAAGTACATATGAGCTTCTACGGTATTCTCCATCCCTACCTACTATTTTTTTATTATTTTTAACCGACTTCAAAAAAGGAGGAGGTTCTATGTTATGTATGTGGCTGATTTCTCCGTTAATTATGGGCTGATTATCAAAATTGTTTTTTTATTCGAAAGAGTGCACTCCCGAGTTGGTCCCATTGGAACTAAGTTAAGATCTGGTAGGGGGAAGGGGGGAAATCGAGAGATAACCTCAAATTTCAAAGGCATGTATGATATTTTCATATATTTCTTATCTAAAATAATTTTATATTGATAATTTTATATTGTGTAATTGCTGAACTGATGTAACGAAAAATCGGAAGTAGTTCAGTATAAAAGCCATTCAGTTTACATTTTAAGCACGAATCATATTATATGAGACGTCCTAGAAACGTCTTAGGCAACTGTTTCTATGGTGTAATGGTTAGAACGTTGAGCTCACACGCGGAGGTCGCGGATTCGATTCTCAACAGGGCAGCACCTATTTTTGTTTTAGTTTGATTGGAACATTTGTCAAATCACCTAGACTAGGTAGAGGAGCCCAGGGCCTGAAACGTTCCTTATTTCCAATGATTGTTTCTTTAATCCTATTTTTCCTCATACGGGCTGCATTTTTTCTGGGGCTATCCATTGTAATACTTAATAAAGTAACGGCGTAATTTATTGAGTAAATATCGAACACTAAAAACAGAAAAATAAAATATTTTTAACAAAAAAAATTAAGCCGGCCTCAAAAAATATATAAGGAACATATAAGGAAAGTAAAAACTAATTAAATTTAGATTTTTAACACAAATAAAAACGTTTTAAAATAAAATATGTACATAATAATCATAATAACTAAATAAAAATAAACAAAAACCTTATTTAACCTATCTATTAAACGTATTTTATATTCTACTATATACACACCATTTAGTTTAATACCTACTTAAATCTATTTACCTATTTGCAATATTATTTTAACTACTATCAACTGATCAGTTTGAAGCCGGTGCTCAGCCTAAACGATACAAAAATAATAATATAATTTTGTGACATGCACTAAATTAAATTACGAACAAAACAAATCTAATTTGTTGCTCGGCACCGACTTCAAAGAGATATTCAAAGAGGTTAGTAGTTAAAATAATAGGTTTAGGTAGGTATTAAGCTACATTGTGTGTATATAGTAGAATATAAAATACGTGTAGTAGAGAGGTTGAATAAGTTTTTGTTTATTTTTATTTATTTATTACAATGATTGTTATGTATATATTTTATTTTAAAATCTTTTTTTGTGTTAAAGATCTAAGATTATTTTTTACTTTTTAGTGAGTTCCTTATTTTGAAGTCGATTGAATTTTTTTGATAAAAATATTTTTCTGTTAGCATTTTGATACTCTATATAGATGCTTATACTCTACAATGGTCTCCTACCATTGTCGGAAAATTGTTTATGAAATTTATAAAAATGTGTTATTGTGAACGGAAGCTGTATAGATCAGTTTTCATTTCGACAGCTTTTGGTTCCATGAGCTGGGTGCGAATGCAAAATAATGTTTAAAATTAATTTGAGGTTCGAGTCGGTGTCATCAAGTAGATATCGTCTCTCCACTGCTTCTGCTTGTGCGGTGGATGCTATAGTAGATGCAATTATGTTATTTGTATCTTGAACATATTTCTTGGAAAAGGTCCAAGTCAGATTATTTATAATAGTATTTTTGCATATTTGTTGGTAATCAACTTAAGAATGTAATGGATTGATTGAGTTTGGAATATCATCGTGTGACTTTGTGAGTCCGATTTTTTACCATACCAAGAAGATATGTTTATCGCAGAGCATAGGTCTAAATAAAGAGTCCAAAAACCAGTAGTAATTCATGTGATCTGAGCTATATAAAGAATATTATGATGAGGGTGAGGTAGTGAATGTTGAAATGCTAATTGCTATGTCTTTTTTGTTCCCGCAGAGACTATACTTTTGTTAAGAGTAGAATTAAAATGATTTGAAATTTAGAAAATTGAAACTGTGTTCCGACATTGATAATATATTTCTGTTTTGGCCTATAAAATTTGAATTAAGAATAATAGAACACACAAGTGGGGAGTGGTCTACGCCATAGGAGGTCTTAACTTATTTTTTTTTAAAGTTTATTTTGACTTAAATTTGACTTAATTTACATTAAACTCAGTTCAGCCTTCCACTGTCACTTAATTATCTTAATGCATAACAAGTTCTTGGTTTTGAAAGCAGCAGGTCATGCTGGATCTTATCAAAGGCATTAGTTAGGACAGGAAAACTATTCGTTTCATCCACAATAGTTTATGACTGTGACTAATTTGACGGTCTGGTGATGCCTGGGTTTTTAACATTAATAAGCCACTAAGATGATTAAGTTTCAATCAATTCGAATAATGTTTTTTTTAATATTCTAAAAAAACTGCCTTTGTTAGTAAACATTTTATTTCAATTTATAGCAATGATGAAACATTATTAGCTAATTTACTTTTTTTAAAATATCTTTTTGTACGTTACTTTCTATATTCGTTTATAACAATTAAATAAGTCAACACTTAAATTCATGCATAACAAAAGCAATAAATATTTTTTAACTAATGTAGTTATTCTTTTGGACTTCTAGTCTGATATAATTCCATTAAACCTCTGTAATGCTACAATTTAGAATTAATTAAGAATTAATATAGTATTTGAGGGTATGCTACAGGTTTTAGGAGGACATATGATGTTATTAATGACTTTTCCGAAGAGGCGTTCCAAATATTGAACTTTTTTTTATTTTTATCGCAAATTCTATGAATAGAAGTTAAATATTCAAGCTTGTCCTTAAAGTACATAGTAATATTTTCAATATAAATTGAAGATACAAAATAACCTCATTGTTATAAGTAGCTGGAATATTTTTTCGAGAAAAATTGCGCAAATATTATGTGTCATTCTCTACCAGTTTATTGTGCATACTACGTTGAACAAATTTTTTTTTACCTAATTTAAATTACTTTTTCCTTGGAAGTACTTATAAACTAGCAACCGATATAGAATAATTATTAATAGAGAATATCAATACTCTTGGAATTCCCCAATCCTCGCGTAAGTAGTGGAATATGTTTTAGTAACGCAGAGTTTAACTATTTGTTCGCCTTGGTATCATTAATATATCATTAACTATAAAGTAATTTTCCCCAATTTGCTGTTATCATAATTTAACTACTAAAGGAGGTTAATATTTAAATTGGACAACAGTACTGTAAAAGCCGAAATGTCACGGTTAAAAGGTAAGGATTATTTCTGAATAAATTTCGATTTTCCAACTGATACCTTATACCAGCAAATGCTATTAGTGATTGTCAATAACAAATAGCTTCTGTTAATACTATTTTAACGTATATTACCGGTTTATTAAGACAAAACGCTGACCTCATTTAAGGTAACAATAATTTATCTACATTATATCCCTGCTGTGACTTATTATTACACGCTTTCATGTATTTTGATCAGCGATGACTATTAGTGAATATGTGAAGTACCAATATGAACAATTTTTAAGTACATAAACTTTATGATGGTTTTAACTAATAAGCTCCTACGGTATTCTCCATCCCTAGTCACTGCTTTTCCTTATTTTTTCTGGTACCATTCCGATATCATCTCGGAAGAAAGTTATCTCATAAGTGTTGTACTCTATAATGGTTTCCTATTAATTGACAGAAAATTGTTTTCGAAATAAAAATGCGTTATTTTGAACCGACTTTGTGTAGATAGGGTTTTTGCATTACAGCAGCTTATGGTTCCAAATAATTTGTCAAATTAATTTGAGATCTGAGTCGGTGTCGTCAAGTAGATGTCGTCTCTCCACTGCTTGTGCTTACGCTCGTGCAATGGATGCTGTAGTAGATGCAATTATGTGAAAAGTTCAACAGTTTTTAGAAACATACATAGCGTTCTGCTTGATACTACAAAGTTCTTGGCCGATCTGATATTGATGATAGCGCTACCATTCTTCATATAGTTCGAACTTCAGAGCCATATCGCTTGAGAATTAATGTGGAAAAGACCAAAGTGTTTGCTTGCGACGGGTTATCTGCTATATGTATTTCTCAACGGGATCTCAACTAGTTAGAGTAGGCACAGTAATTCAAGTACTATTCAAGTAATAAGTCACGTGGAAGAGAAGAAATATTACAATCAAGACAACAATTCAGTACAATGATTTCTGTAAACTTGAGGTCTTTCAGATACAATGTGTAAAGCATATTCTATACGTTTCATTCTGAGATTGGGTTAAAATTTAAGTAATTCGTTTAAGATGCATCGATAAGAGTATACAAATTCAGAGAATGGGATTGAAATCGTGTATAAATATTTGTCGATTTAAATGTGAACGAATCCGTCAGAGAAATCAACCTTATTATGGATCAACGAATCTAATAACCAGGAGACAAAGATTCTCCTAGGCCAGAATGATTGTTAACGATCACCAACAGTGACAAGATTTGGTAAAGAGCATTATTGGTTGAGAAGTAGACACTCTCCCTGAGTGCCGGCTATGAATTAATGATGATGATGATATGTTCATATAATACCGTTCCAATATTACTATCCGTCATCGAACTAAGTCTAATAAGAAGTATACCACAATCGAAAATCCTCTTTTCCCATTCCTAAAGATTCCCAGCTAGAAAGATAATCCAGGTTCTCAAATAATCAAGTAATGAAGATATGTTATATGGCTAGAGGCTAATGCCAAACTACTTTCGGTCTTCTACTTCTATACAAAAAACGCGTTTTCTTTGTTACGCCCAGGACTTTCCAGCCAATGTAGATAGTATTTGAAAAGTTAACGTGGACTATACACTAGATATAATAGGGCCTAAAGCAAAAAAAAAGGTTTTAGCACTCATCAGAAAAATACTTAAAATCAGACCAAGAAAACGTATTTTTTTCAACAAAATCATTCAAAATTAATTCAAAAATTTTTTATTATACATGAAGTTTAATATTGCTTATGTTACCTGTGTCCTGTAAAATATTTTTTTAAATAGGTTTTTAGATATAACTGGGGAGATGTATGGCATGACCTATTTATTACAGCTTTTTGCATGTACTACCACGTTTTGTACAGGATTATTTTTATTGACGGTGGTAAGTTTACTTAAATATATACAAGCTATAAATTATAATATTTTCCGAAGAAAGATGTCAGATTTTTATATTCTCTTTTAAGATACGTACGCTCTCAACTTTGCGTCTGCGTTGTTTTAGTTCAGTGATCAGAGTTAGATTCATTCCTTCGGTGACAAAATGGGCGTCGATTAGTTCTTTATGTTTTGTTGCAAATCTTAAAATTTACTGAAAGACAATTAGAAATTCAAGGGTTTCAATATAATTAATTATGCTTGTACTATCTGGGTGTATCCATGTATAGCAGTGCTTGTATTATATTTCTTAGAACTAATTTCTGTAGATGTTTGTTTTTAGTAATTTGTATAAAAATAATATATCGATCATTAAAATTTCTTTCAGATTGATATTGAAATGATTTTATATCAATTTAGTTGCTTCCCTTATTTCAGTGTTCCTGATATAGAGGAATTCAAAAATATTTGCATTACATTTATGTCGATCGTCGTGTTTTCAAGGTAAAAAATCTAAAGTAAATAGGATGATTGTATTTAATACTCACATTTGGTTAATCGGTGATCTCTGATCCATACATTGGACTTTCTTCTACATCAAAATCAACAATTTCTTAAGCCCTTTAGGATCAATAGAAACTCCCACTTCATTGTTACTCGTTCTCGATATTCGTTGCGTCTGGTAGCAAATGTATATACTTCAGTAATTGGAGATTTTCCATGCTTTGGAGCGGGTTCATCATATGCACTCCACTAGGATGATGGTCGATTGGACTTCGGAGTGAAATCATGGAGCCATGTTTCATCTATTGTTACATATCGATGCAAAAACTCGGGTTTATTACGCTTGATCATCTTCAAACACGGCTCCGAATCATCAACTTGTCGTTGTTTTTAGTCAAAAGTAAGCTCGCGCGGCACCCACTTTGCACAGAGCTTCCTCATAGCCAACTTTTCGTAAAATGATGTACACGTTCAGTTGATATCTTTAGAGTGTCTGCTTTTCATTAAATTTCAATTTATAGTTATTCAAAATCATTTTGTAGATTTTTTAAATGATTTCCTTTGGACGTCCACTGCAGTCACCGTCTTCGGTGCTCATTTCACCACGTCTACTTAATACAAATCCTTGATGATTGATTTTGCAGGGGCACTGTCCGGAAACTCGGCACCAAGCCAAGTTTTTGCTTCAACTGTATTTCATCCCTTCAAAAAGCAATATTTTATCAACACACGAAATTCCTTTTTATCCATTTTTTTCACAATAACAAAATCTGCTGCACCCAAAATGCTATAATTCACAAACTAATGATTAGCATCACAGCTATTGATAATAAATAAAATATTGAAAATATTAAATTTTTTTGTTATGTTGTATTTTATTTTTACCAAGGAATGTATTTTGGAGCTGTGTCAAGGGATTCTGGAAACACCCAATTCGGAGTAACCCAATGTCAATGACAATTATTTCCCACAAGGAATTTGCCTTTCCATCAGTAATTTACAATTTGTTTTTGATCTACTGTATGTACAATATATTTTTTTTTATTAATCTCCTAGAACGTCAACAATCTGCCCGTGGGTAATAAGAATTAATATATCCGTTATATAATATAATATAAAATAAATTACAATATAAGATATTTCAAAGATAATTTAATGTATAAAATATGGCATCAGTCTCTGGAATATTCATATATATAGTAAGTATAATTTTAATGCTTCTTTTAGACCGAAAATAGTTTTGAGTACTTTTATTTGCTGTCTTACATTATGGCGCAATCTTTTCTGCTTTTAACCCCTTGTTGGTCAGCCACACAGATGACTAGAAAGGTAAGGATTAAAGTAATAATACTTATTTTTTAATAATATTGTTTTAGAGCGAAAAAATTCCTACAGCAGCTTATTCGGCAGATTGGATCCATGGGACTAATTCTTTTAAACAAATGTTGATATTGATCATTTTGAGATCTCAGACGCCAATGAAATTTTATGCTGGCAATTTTTTTGAATTATCACTTGATACATATGTTTCGGTATATTATACAATGGATTGGTTAATTGGTGATATTCTGATCAGTTTTAATTATTCATTTAGATTTGCAGAGCTTCATATTCCTATTTTACCTTATTGAGTAAAATGACAAATGAAAAATAGCTGAAAGGATATTAAAATGGCTACAAGTTTACTAGTTGGCAACACGTTTTGATAACAACTAAATAGAGCATGCTTAGTAATTATTATAGATTACAAATTTCAGATAATATATTCCGAATAAATTGTTTTTACCGCTCACATAAATAATTGTTTTTAGAAATTAAATTGTTCTTAATTATTTCTAGTTTAAAAACACGCAATCCTTCGTTTATTAAGCTTTATGCTGTTTGTACCTTATATGATTGTATATTATTAAATATAATGTCAATGTCAGATGTAGTTTACAATAATAAATTTAAGTTTTAATTTGACAATCTTAAGCTATCTGTGTAAAGCAGAAATGTTAAAATGTTTAATTCGGTTTTTAGTTTTTATCGGCAAAGTTTGGAAACGTTATTGCCGTAATAATTGCGGAAACTTTAGCAAGTAATGACTGAAATTAATAACTTTTAATATAAACATAGTTTAATAAGTTTTTATATCGCTTCAATATCAGATATTAAATACCTAAAACATGATGATGTAATAAAACTTATCTAATATTTATTTCTAACTATAAGCCACACCACGTGTTAGTTGCTGCTTTATGTTGCTTTGACGTATTACTAATATGATTGACTATATATCATTTCGGCGCCAAGAAAAATTAAATATTAAAAACAAATTCTTAAGAAAACCCTTCTTATTATTAGGTGCTTGTATGCATTTTAATCAGCGATTTTAATCACGAAAATATGGTGAAAATGCGAAGTATCAATATGCATAATGGTTAAAAAACCAAAAGCAACTATTAAATTTCATGGTTTTGATATGTCTATAGATAAATCAACAGTTTTCCATTTAGTATCATAGAGTTATTAAGTTAATAACCTATCTAATAAACTAGCTAATCCACGTTATCAAAATATATAATGTCATCACAGCAATGTTAATGTTGCATTAACTTACAATTTTGATTTACAACGTTTGCAGCCTCTAATTATTATTACCAATGTTTTGGGGAATTTCGTAGCCATTTGAGAATAGTATCCACCAATACAAATAGAATTTTACAGATTGATTTGGTTACACATTCCGACGCATCATACGCCATCTCATTATGTCTGATTGTAAGAAAGTGGTATGGTCCGATAAATCATCATTTACATTCTTTCTTATAAACATTGTTCAGAGCAAATTTTCATCCTCAATGATAAAATTCTTACTATAACTAGCATATTGCTACCAAACACTACTCTATTTCAAGACGATACCACGGTCATACACATAACCAAAAAAGTTCAGTCTTGATTTAAGGTAAGATATTCTCTAGTCATCACAATCGCCATACCTCAATAAAATTGAACTGTTACGGGGAGTTTTAGAGCAGAGAGTGAGGAGCAAATTTACATTTCTAATATCACAAAATTAATTGCTAGATGTTTTGGTACCAGAATGAGGCAACATTCCGTTGGAAACTGTTAGGGCACTGCGAATAATTTCAGCTGTTTTGAAAGCAAATGGTGGCTTAATACCTTATTAATAAATATTGTGTATATGTCAGGTGTTCATATTATTTTGCTCATCCCCTGTAGTTATCTTTTATACGTTATACGTATAGTTATCATCAACGACATGGTACGAACTCGCATATTGCCAACCGCTAGTTCCTCGTTGGTGTATGTGCCGTGGCCTATAGGGTTTTAGCGATAAATCTTTTTCGATAGCAGCGCGCTGGTGTCGTTTGACGGGTTGTCTAAGCCACCACACAAAAAAAACTAAATAGATTTTCTTTTACAGAAAACTATAAACTGCATAATTTTTACGGACAAAACGGGATAATTATCGATCTCTAGATTTGCCTAGATATTTCGTTATTTAACACATTTTATTGCATTAATAATTTAATTGCATTACTAAGGTTAATTTTTATTGTCTCTTTTCTTAAGTTTATATAATTTTAATGCTGTATGACTATTTACTTTGAAATTTTAACATAATTGTTCCAAACTTTAAAAACCAAAACCAACCAAAAAGCTTTAAAATTGAATAGCACTAGTACAAAATTTGATGATTGTTTTTTTTCTCGTCAAAGCTCTTTTTCTTGTCATCCTGGTTTATCAAGAAAGCTATATTTATTGCAATTGTACTGACATCTGTTGAAAAAAATAGCTACTAGGTATAAGCACCATCTGTCCTAATATTTGAAAACATTTTGAAATAATTGTAATATTTTATATTCATTTAAAAATCCCAACAGATATAATTATAATAAACAAACTATATAAAGATATAAATATAAAACTATATATATATAACAAACTATATATATAACAATTAATTAGTTTAATCATTCTTAATCAATCCATAATTTTAGCATTTTAAGCATTCAATGGATTGATATGTTGCAAAAGCAGCAACAGCTGAAAAGCAGAAATACATATAACGATAAAATAATTATAGAAATAGATGAACCTAAAATTATTATAGATCATGACAAAAAAATGACGATGATGACCATGATGAAAAAGTAATGCTAACTCAAATACTAAACCAGATAGTAAGGGAGGGTTACAAGCCAGTTGGAGAATCTATTGAGGTTATTTGTAGATTAAGGGTTATTTAGAATAGTTTGTTTTTATGTCAACTTTGATGTTAGGTTTGTTCATTCTTCACATAATTGTAGAATGACATGGTTGAAGCAGCTAATATAGTTTTGCTATTTAAAATATACAGTATTATACAAAAATAGGTAATTATTTAAATAGCCAGTATCAGTTATTCAATATCATCGTAACATTCTTTTAAAGCGAATTATAAATTCATTGTACAAAATGCCTTTTAAAATTGAAAATTAAAAATATAATTAGAATAGATGTAAGCACCTAATAAATTATTTTATAAATAATAACGGGTTTTAATAAAATATTTTTAATCCTTGTCCAATATTGCTTCAAAAGCTTAATTTAAAATAACAAATATTGTTCAATAGGAACGTTTACATAAATATTTAGCAATTTATAAATATTTCGTTAATTTTTTTCTTAAATTTACAATAGTATATAAGTTTATAAGGTACCGGTATACCAATGTCGGTAAATGAACACCGCGTATTCTAATAATGATCAAAGTGAGCTACTTATTTTTTACTGATTCCAGCTTTTGTCCAGTTACTGGGAGAGGTTATGATACAATATATTAAATATATAATAGAACGTAATTAACAAGTGCCATGGGATGTTTTTATTGTAAATTTAACATTGTTGAATATAACTTTCTTTAGTATATTTTCAACAATCAATTACCTCTGTATATTTTGTATATATTGTAATTTGAGATGTTCATCTCCGGCTAATAATCAAATTAACTAGTAAATATTTTCACAACGACAATGGAAAAGTGTATTAATTGTTACGGAGAATATTTTAGTTTTTTTTTTACATTATAAGGGTAGAAAACAATTATATAACATTAATTATATACATCAAACTTAAGTAAAAAAGTTTCTCAAAGTAATTTACATAATATAATATTATATTTTTTGGTATTAACGAAAGAAAAAAATTTAATACCAACAAACCAGTTTGGTTTATTGACAAAATATCAACAATTGATCAGGTGCATAGAATAGATTCTTTGATAGCCTAGGTAGCCAATAGCCGTTGATAAGGTTTAGTTTAGTTTGGTGGACTACACTGAATTACTAAAATATTACATCATAGAATGTTTAGAGTCAAACAAGAGTAAACCAACTCTACAATAAAATAACCTAAATCAGGGGAAGTACCACAGGGACGTGTAGTGGAGTCAACTCTTATGTTTTATAGTAAAATTTATATAGTCTTATTATATATATCTTCAATATATTATTCTTATATAGAAAAATATGACGATCGCTCTATTTGTTGATGATATTGCCATTTCTGCTTTCGGAGACAATAGCGACAACCTGATAACAGTGACAATATAAACAATTGGAGAAGTTTGGAAAATGTAATTATTAACCAAGGGAAATAAATACGTGCATGTGCAGTTCACCTACAACTAGATCGCACAAACACCAATAATAATAAATAAAATTATCCTTCCATATAGTAGCAACAGTAAGTATCTCGGAATAATCTTGACGCAAAACTCAGGCTTAAGAGAATCAACCATTTGCTTTTGTGTAATGTGGTGTATTTAATATAAGCGCATTTGTTATAAAAGACACAATTGTTAATACATAAAAATTATTAGATTTGAGATTAAGGTAGATCTTGATAGATACATAATAAATCAATTGAAAAGTCCCCGGCCTACCATCGTAAAACACATTTTTTGGCAAAATTAGTTTTTTAAATCAATATAATTCCCTTCAAGGGTGATACACTCATTATAGCGATCCTCCAACTTTTCGATACCATTTTTGTAGTACGATTTGTGCTTCAAAATAGGCCTCAGTTTCGGTGATCATCTCTTCATTCGACAAAAATTTCTATCCAGCGAGCATTCTTTTGAGATCTGGGAACAGTAAATCGTTGCTGGGGACCAAATCTGGAGAATACGGTGGATGAGGAAGCAATTCGAAGCCCAACTCATGGATTTTGCCATCGTTTTCACTAACTTGTGATACGGTGCATTGTCTTGGTGAAGCAGCACTTTCTTTTTATTCAAATGCGATTGTTTTTCGGCGATTGCGATACTTCAAACGGTCCAATAACCCTATTTAATAGTCTCTGTTGATGGTGCTTCATTTTTCAAGGTAGTCAATGAAAATTATTCCATGTGCATCACAAAATACAGACGCCTTAACCTTGCCAGCCGACTGTTGCGTTTTCCCATGCTTTGGAGCGGGTTCATCGTGTGCAGTCCACTAGGATGACTGTCCATTGGACTTCGGAGTGAAATGATGGAGCCATGTTTCATCCATTGTCACATGTCGACGCAAAAACTCGGGTTTATTATGCTTAACCATCTTCAAATACTGCTCCGAATCATCAACTCGTCGTTGTTTTTGGTCAAAAGTGAGCTTGCGCGGCACCCACTTTGCACAAAGCTATCTCATATCCAAATATTCGTGAATGATATGATGTACACGTTCAGCTGATATCTTTAGAATGTCTGCTATTTCATTCAATTTCAATTTACGGTCATTCAAAATAATTTTGTGTTTTTTTTTAATGTTTTCGTCAGTAACAACCTCTTTTGGGCGTGCACTGCGTTCACCGTCTTAGGTGCTCATTTCACCATGTCTAAACTTAGCATACCAATCCTTGCGAAATTCCTTTCTATCCATTTTTTTACAATAACAAAAGTTGCTTCACCCAAAATGCTATAATTCACAAACTAACGATCCGACAGCTGTCAAATTTATACACGCATCTTTTGCGGGTTAGGGCTAATTAAAAAAACATATGGATTTGTGGCGATCGCCACGACCCTTTAGGCCACCACGAATACATCAACAAGTACAAAGGTTGGCAACGCCGGTGAATTGGTACCATGCAGTTCCAGGGTATAAAAGACCATCACGACGATGTCTCGCTCTCTTGTCTTTTTTCCATCCCCCTGTAATAGTACCACTTCCACAGCGCTACCGTACTTCCTCTACCTAACCTAATATCCTGTCAATTCTCCCGTCGACTACATGTATCACTCAATATCGAAATAAACAAGTGATTATTAAACCAGTGTTTTCAGTTCTCGTACGAATTCCTTCCAAGAATAGTAGTGAGTGTTCTGATAAATAATCGCAGCGGCAGCCACACATTTAGACCGACTGACCGATCCGACGAACAATCCTAAAGATTTAATTCTAGTAGCGCCATCTATGGTCATGCCGGGGACTTTTTAATTGACCTGCTACTTAGATGTATGCTACTGAAAAGATAAATTGTAGGTTAGTCGGATCGGGAACGCCTAGTAACAATGTTATAAACAATAATAGATAATAAATATTTTACTGCATGTAATATTCTATGTCTACTTTACTTTCTGCTATTTTCTAATAGACGATAGACGAAAAATAAAATTAGATATTATGAGGAAGTCTGAAATATATCCATCTAATATTTACTTTGAATTATTTAACGTTTTGATACTAAATTCCCTTTATACTGATGCACAAACAAAATTCCAATATACGTGTATTACATAAAATCAATAAATACTGTAATTTTTTGAGGCTCACATCCGTTTAGATTTATAACTAATGGAACTAAGTTTAAATAGCAATATGTTTTTTCAGGCATTCTTACTATACATCAGAGATTCTCTGAATGTAAATTGATAACTAGAATTGAACTAAAATTATACATCTGTTATTATTAAATTAGATAAATTTTATTTCAGTTGCAAATATCTCAATTGTCTATTATAAGATATTGAATAAATTGAAATACTTACTAGCGGTTTTCAATAAGGATGGGTCGGTGATGACAACTTGTGGCGGTGATGTTATTTTGGTCTGTTACTTTAGTTTTTAGTTAAAAATCATTATTTATGTATAATATTACCTAATAATAATACCTAATACCAACACATGAGTTTATTAACAAGCATTCAACAATTGACCAGGTCCACAGAATAACATGTTATTGAAAAAGCCTACAAAAGTAAAAAAAGTATGCTCATCTATATTCTTAGATGTAGCACAAACACACCGAACTACTAAAATCGTACATTACAGCCAGAATGTTTAGAGTTAAACAAGAAGAAGCTTACTCTACAATAAAAGAAGTTAAAGCAGGTGTACCACAAGGAAGTGTACTGGGGCCAATGCTTTATCTACTCTACACTTGTGATATACCACAAATGGAGAATACACTTGTGATATACCACAAATGGAGAATATTACGATGGCTACGATTAGCTGATGATATGCGATTATAGCTGTTGGAGACAATAGTGAAGAAGTCACACGAAAACTACAATAGGCAAGTGACAATATAAATAATTGGACACAAGCTTCGAAAATAAAAATTAACGACGCTTGTGCTTGTGCAGTTCACCTACAATCAGACCGTACAAGCTCCAATAACATTAAATTATATTATCATTCCATATTTCAACAACGCTAAATATCTCGGAATGAATCTTGATGCAAAACTTCGCTGGAAGGAACAGATAAAGAAGACAAGAACAGAACTGGAATTGACATATAGGATAATGTATTGGCTAATTGGAAGAAAATCACAATTATCGGTACATAATAAATTGTTATTATATAAACAAATACTGAAACCTATATGAACATACGGAATTCAATTATGTGGATGTTCTTCAAAGACTAACATAAAGAAAATAGAAATTTTTAAGAACAAAGTCTTGAGAAGTATTGAGGGCGCACCCAAATACTCTAGGAATGATTACCTACATCGAGATCTTCAGATATTGACAGTCAATCAAGAAATCAAGAGAATTGCAAGGGGATATGAGGAAAGACTTTCGTGAGAATATTAAAGTATTGCAACTTTTGGTACCCCCAGAGCAGGACACAGACTCAAAAGAATCA
The DNA here is from genome assembly GCF_030347505.1 of Rhynchophorus ferrugineus. Lineage (NCBI taxonomy): Eukaryota > Metazoa > Arthropoda > Insecta > Coleoptera > Curculionidae > Rhynchophorus > Rhynchophorus ferrugineus. The sequence goes on from NW_027472580.1 coordinate 55,355,183, forward strand.
AACCATCTGATCTTGTGTATTGAGGTGCATATAATAAAAAATACAGCAGTATAAACATTATTTTACTAGAGACTGATATAAGGCCGATGGGTTCTCCTAGTTATATACCTATATTGAAGTTATCATAAAGACAAATTAGTTTAGTCGCAAACAACTAGTAACCATGTAATAATTAAATTAAAAAAATGTGTAATATATGGTGGAGATTTTGGGCGGGAATTTGGTCACGATGTATAATTTGCATGAACGATTTATGGGTTATCGTTATTTATTGCAGAGGTGACGTGATTTGGTCACTAATATCATATGATTTGACACTATTAGAGGTTTTCTGGTAGGATTCTCTGAATTTATAGATATCATTGGTATGGTCGCATATATTAAGTAAATCAACATAATCCGGGATATTCCTCAAATTTAGTTGGGTTTAAGCAGTAGAGTTGGTAAAAATAGGAGGATATTTGTACAATGTTATATCTAGTAATATACATGGGCCTTTATAAATAAAACAAGAATTTCATTTATACTAATCTCACACAAATATTGTTTCACTTTAGTTTTATTGTTGTTTAATTATTTTCATTCCGTTGTAATGTAATCCTATATAATAATAAATCATTATAAATCAAACAAAGTTAATAAAATGTTTGAGAAAAAAATCAATATACTAAATAAATATATATCAATATACTAAACTAAAATGCTGCCTCCCTCTTTTAGAATATTGCATGCAAGAAGATGCGTAAGATTTGATATAGTGCTTGAATTTGGCCTATTTTAGCTGTACGATCAAACAGCCAGGTGATGCTATTTTTTTTTTTGATATTCCTGTAGATTCGAGTAGATTCCTGTTTTTATCATAGACATATCAGATTTTCAAGTAGACTGTTATATTAGGATTTTTAAATAATTTTGGGGATATACAATATATGCACCTTATTTATGTAATATAACGAAGAACTCTTCTGGAACTACGATATGTTAAGAAAAATTAATTCATCATTTCTAAGATAAAATATTAACTTCATAATTCTCTTTAAAATAAATGTTATTCAACCAATTAATTCTTTTTGGATACAAGTTGTGGTCAACATCTTAAAAGTAATAAGATTCCATATTTTGGCACATAGTGTTAAAGAAATTCTAGAAACAGACGAAACAAAAATAATTATTAATCGCATGGTAAAATGTTGGACTATGTGATGGACGCGGTAAGATATGATATGGGTTCTATGTAGCTTAGCTTCGATTTTATTAGATACTTGTATGTATTATGATCATAATGCACGTATAAATAAGTTTTAAATAATATTAGAAACTAAACTTAAGGTTATGCTGATCCATCACATCTTAAATGACAGTTTTATGTTAAGTGGTTTATAAATGGTTATAATGATGTCAATGACCAATAACGGTCTGAAAGAACAAAACAGTTTGAAGACAATGAGTTGCAAAATTTTACTAGAAGAAAATCCAGCTCAAATGGTCAAATAAACTTTAGACTACTTAGCACTTGATGAATTAATTGTTTCCAGATGGTTTAATTAACAGGCAAAAAACAAGAGCTTCCTATATCGTAGTGTAACTGCCGATGAAATTTGGATCTACTACGACAATCCCAAGCGTAAAAAGTAATGTGTTAGTAAAGGAGAGCTATTAAATTTAAATTTAAATTTTAAATAAAAAATTTAAATAGAGCTATTAAATCACATCGACACCGAAGCGATAGCGAATATTAATAGATATAAAGTCGTGATCTGCATAGAGTAACATAAGCAAAGTGTAGTATATTACGAACTGCTAAAAATGAATGAAACTGTTACTGTGCACGTCTACCGACGACAACTGAACAGATTGAATGATACATTTTTGCAAGAAACAACAACAGCGGATAAGAGAAGTAAAGTCATCCTCTTGCATGATAACGTCGGCTACATGTTGCAAGAAATTCGAACGATATACTGTTGCAGTTCGAATGGGAAGTTTTGCCGCTTTCAACGTACTCACCAGATATAGCGGGTTCTGATTACCATGTGCACAGATCGGTGCAGCATGGCTTGGCTGGTACACCGTTTCAGTGCGAAAATGGATGCTGTATCGCTACGTTTCCAGAAAGCTGGTAAAACGTTGTCACTGTTGTTGTTGAAAAAATATTTAATAAATACGTTTTTAACTTGAAAATACAACGTAGGGTAAAAGTCCCGTTACCATTTTGATTGCCTATAACTTTGCTCAAAGAAAAGATAAGTAAGTTTGATTTTGATAAAAAGTTTATTTGGTTTTTACATTTTTTTCGTTATGATTGAAAAATTATATCGGCAAAATGGTGACCGCGATTGGCTATACAACTTTCGGTTCTTTTTAAGGCATTTTTCATGACATTCTGCAATATCTGAGGCTGAATTTTTTCAATTTCGTGACGAATATTGTCTTTAAGATGTTGAATCGTTTGGGGCTTATTCACATAAACTTTTGATATTAAAAAAAAACCATAAGAAAGAGTCTGGTGCTGTTAAATCCGGAGATCTGGCTGGCCATGATAAATCGCCACTTCGCAAAATTAGTCTTCGTGGAAAAACGTCATTCAATAATTGAATTTTTGACTTCTTCCATTCTTGCTCTTCCATTTCAGGTACAACAAAATTTCGAATCATGTCTTGGTACTGTTCAGCAGTAACATTAACTGCAACACCTTGGTCATTTTCAAGAATATAGGGACTAATGATGTTTCCAGCATGAATACCACACCATACAGTTATTTTTAGTGGATGCAATGATGTTTCATGAATTAATTGAAGATTCTGTATTCCCAAAAACTGACTGTTCTGTTTATTGACGTGGCCACTGAGAAGAAAATGGGCATCATCGCTCATTGTCAATTTAGACGAAAAATCTTCAATTTTACCAGACAGCCTTAGGATTGCATTACTGTACTTAACTCGTTGATCAGGATCTTTCGGTAGAAATTTTTGGACTAATTGAATTTTGCATGGGAACATTTTCAAATCAGTTTTCAAAATTCGCATGTAAACGATAAATTGTGGTTTGGTGAGGCACTTACGATTAGGATATTTTTGACGCAATTTCCGCTGAGTGGCAATAATGCAACGATTATTTGCAATAAATATTGTCACTATTTCTGCTCGTTCTTGTGGCGTATATTTATTCACAATAAAATTTGGAAGTCTACACAACACAATGGTTAAACCGATACTGAGTTAAACGGCATATAACCAAAATAGTGCGCAATAGAAATAGTAGCGGGACTTTTGGCCCACCTGGTATGATCAGAATAGGTTCCAGCACTTAATATAGCTTGGCTGTTTTGTAAAACCCGGTCTTTTTTCATTTAAAATCTGTACAGAAATTAGTATTGTGTCGGCATATTTGTTACGGCTTACTTGTGAGACAGATCTTTTAATACTTTCATAATGTATTCATTGTTTATTGTTTTTAATTAACTAATTATAGTATATAAATATTTAATTTTTGTTATTATTATAGTTAAATCATAACAGTTTAATGCAAAACTAGTTTCTAAAGATATTGATAATGCAAACTCCAAAGATGAAATGACAAATTCATATTAAAGATTTGTCATTTTATAGAATTGGAAATGACATGATATTTTTTTTGAGTTCTGAAAATGTCGAGTTGTGTAATAAAGAATACTATTTTTTGGAAAACTAGTTATTAATAATTGTTGTAAACCTGAATATGTACCATAAAAATGCGTGAGAATTGTTATCGACGTTTTATAAGCGATTTAGAGTTTATTAGCGCTCGTTAGCCGAACATGTTTGAAGCTGTGTAAATAGAAATTTAATTTGAATAAAATTGTAGTAGAAAAAGAGAAGAATTGTGTTGGTAAATATATAAACTGATAATAAAAGATAAACCATTAATTCAGAAGAAATTAAAGCTTGAATTCAGATTATGAACTTAAGGATATAAAATATGAAAAGATGTTAATTAAATTAGAAAATAATAATTACGCGACACCTACTTCTACAGCAACTTATGAATGTCCAAATTTTCTATTATATCCTTCAGGTGTTAATTTGTCACGCAACAAAAGTTTAGGGTTTTCCAAAGACGATTTTGTGGAACTTTTATATTTTCGGGAACACGATTTTAGGCGACAAGAGCACTCAACTTTATATGTTTGCACGACCACGTTTACATTCAGCATATTAATCAACAACAACTCATATAATTATATAATAGCTTTAACGATATTTTACTACTTAAAAAAATAAAATCGACACATAATTTTTTAAATTTATTATTCTGAAAATATAGACTGTTTGATAATTTGTAAAGCAGTAGTGTACCACTATTTAAAGATTTATCTATCGATCTAAAATAAAAAATGGAAGCTGTAGTGCAACGAAAGTTGTGTAATGATCATAAAACTTGGAAACTGCATGATTGTAAGAATGTGGTCATGAATTAATCATCGTTTACATTGTTTTTTACAAACGGTTGTGTTTATGCATGGGGAATTCCAAAAAAAGCGGCGATCCGGGCTGCCTGTTTCATATAGTTAAGCATGGGAGGCGGGCTCCGTCATGATTTAGGTAGCAATATCGTGGTATTCAGCTTGTTCTCTCATTCACATTACTGGCTGGATTACTGCAAATTAAGATCTCGACACCCTCAATGATGAAATTCTTGCTAGTATGTTGCTGCCAAAACTTGTCACATTCCAAGGCATCAAACTTGGGCTTGGGAAGTACAATCGCATGAACATGAACATAATCGAACCGTTGGGGGAGTTGCAGAGTGTTCATATTAACAGGTCAATTGTGAAAGTCTCCGACCTACCATAGTAAAACATATTTTTTTGACAAAATTAGTTTTTTTATTCAACAAAATTCTCTTCGAGGGTAATACTGATTATAGCGACCCTCCAACTTTTCGATACCATTTTTGTAGTACAATTTGCCCTTTGCTTCAGAATAGAATAGAGGAAAGTACATGATAACATATAATTTTACATTTTTAATATATCAGAAATATAAAAAAAAATCATTACCAATACCAGTTAATGATTACTAATATAATTTTAAATGGTATTGACATGAAATATATTGGTATTTAATTCTTTGTATTCTTTGAATCTGAATGAAAATCTTTACATTTCTATAATAAAATTTTATATGAAAATAAAGGTAATAATAATTATAGGTGATACTTCAATTGGTATTGTGGAATTAAATATTTCCTAAATACTATTGAATACAAAACGGACATGATACTAAAACTATCAAACCTTACAATTGCTGTTTTCAGCAAATACACAAAATGTTGCGTTTTCATAAATATATCTCGCTTTAAGAACAAGATAGATTATGTTTAAGACTATTTATTTTAAAGTATTGTCTTTGATATATATTTATTATAAGTATGTAATTGTATATTATCCATATAAGATGAATTATATATAGAGGAAGCAGTGAAATCCACCAAAATGTCTCTAATCTACCAGTATAAAAGCATTTGTTGGTATAAAATATTAAGATGTGTTCTTATATCAGGTCTTGTACACAATTTTAGTATTAAGTTAAGTCAAGATACTGCTTCATTCTCTAATAATAGTCGACGTTTGACCTTCACAGAGTAAAGACGTGTTCGGAGAGACGGTCAGGAAAATGAAACAAAAGTGCAACATCTGTGTAACAAATGCGGCGTTAAAAAAAGTCTAACAATAACATTTTACAGACTGGTGAAAAAGTGAAAGTGCGATCGGAAAAAAGGTCAGTACCGTAGAAAATAAATGCAAAATGCCATAAAACGTTAAGGGTCGAAAACTCAACATCAGGACCACAAATGCGGCGTAGGATAATTTGAAATATACAAATAACAGTATTATTTCAACAATATATAAAAAATATGGAGAAGAACAGTGCGCAAAAAACAGATAAAATGGAAACATCGACATCAGGCGTATCACATATTGTAGTTTGGAATGTAGAGAACACAACTAGAACCCAGAACAAACAGGCACTCTACAATGCGTGGATGAACAAAAAGTCGTAGCGGGAGAGTCTTGAAATTGCATTAACCAATATGTAAAAATAAATAAATGCCTCCAGCTACAACTAAATAAACAAAGCTCTGAGGGCAAGGACAAAACAACTATAAAACACCAAACCAACAAAAGCAGTCCAATTGTTACATACGAAACAGATGAAGAAGAGCTGCAGAAAGAAGTAGGCTGGATAATGGTTAAAAATAAAAAAAGAAAAGCAAATAATTCTCCAGGATCTTCACCGCGGTAAATAAAAATAAAACAAAATAATGAACAAAATAAAGAAATCAGAATGCCCAGGCCACCCCCAATTCTCGTAAGTAATGTTACCGACTTTGACTTGCTATACGAAACACTGAGGTCCAACTATATAATATTCAAAGCAACGGTACTAAATAATGGAGAAATAAAACTGAACGCCGAATGTCGTACAACATTCACAAAAATAATAAATTGTTTAGAGTTGCTGAAACTGCAATGGCACTCGTATGAAGACAAACAAAGCAGAGAGCAAAAGTTATCGCAGAACTAAACCAAAATGGGCTTAAATGCTTAAATGCGACAAATATTTTAAAAAATTATACTTATTTATGTTAGCCTTTGAACATGATATGGACACAAAAACCATTTTTGGTATTAAAATAATTTTAGGGGTAGAAATACAAATCGAACCTCTAAAAAAATCGAACTTAATACCGCAATGCAAAAGATGCCAATTGCATGGATACACACAGAAATTCTGCAGAAGAGAACCTAGGTGTGTAAAATGTTCAGGTAAACATATCACCACAGAGTGTAGAAAACCCAAAAAAGCTAAGCTGAAATGTGCAACCTGCAATGAAGCGCATCCGGCAAGTTATAGAGGATGTGTAGTTGCTAAAATACTACAAGAGAGGAGAAATAATGTAGCTTACGTTAAACCTCAAGAAACAATGAGTGAAAAGAAACAACCGGAAAAATATAACAACATTAATGGTGAAATGACTTATGCCTAAAGTATCAGTCAAAGTAACCAAAGAGACACCAAGGAAGATGAAGCAACCACCAACGAATTGTTACTTAAACTCATAGGAAAGCTGGGCATGCAAGAAAAAATTATCGAATATTTTTCCGAAAGGATTGAAAAACTAGAATTGAAAAACATTAGGCCTCTGGCCCCAAAAACCCGAAATGGCAAATAAAGATATCCGAGTAGCATTTTGGAATGCTAATGGAATCCAGCAACATCATGCTACCCTACAAGTATTCCTAGATTTGCAAAAAATAGATATTTGCCTAATATCCGAAACTCATTTAACAAAAGAATCCTTTATAAAATTTAGAGGATATACATTCTATCATACCATACATCCAGCTAACACCGCAAGAGGTGGAAGTGCAATAATAATAAGAAAAACATTTCCCACCATCAAGAATCCGGGCTCAGTACAGCAGAAAATCAGGTAACAGCAGTAACTATTAAATCAAGCAGATACAAGGTTAGAATAGCCGCAATTTATTGTCCTCTAAGATACAATCAAAAAAAGGAAAATTATTTGAATGTCCTAAGCAACCTGGGAGAAAAATTTATAATTGGAGGTGATTTTAATGCAAAAGATACAAGATGGGGATCCAGAATGGTAACAACTAAAGACAATGAACTGCATAAAACAGCTACTGAGCTAAGATGTAGTTACATGTCAACAGGAAAACCAACTTATTGGCCGACTGATCAAGAGAAACCCCCAGACCTGTTAGATTTCTTCATAGTAAGAAACATAACATCCAACTATATAAAAGTCGAAGAAAATTTGACAACATTAACAATATAACCCAAAGACTGAAAAGAGAAATACTGGAAATAAAAAACAAAACTATAAATGACTATCTCAGAAATTTAACAGATGATTACTCACTCTGAAAAGCCACAAAATATCTAAAGCGCTCATGTCTACGCAGTCCACCTATGAGAGACCTATGTGGGAATTGGGCACGTGACAATCATCAAAAAGTAGAAGCATTTGCTGAATATCTAGAAAAAACTTTCAAACTCAAAGAAGCTAATATTGAACATAATTTACCGGATATAGAAGCTGAAAATTCGATGATTGAATTAGTCACGCCGAAAGAGCTAACCAAAGTTATTAAAACTGACATTAACCCCAGGAAATCACCAGGCTACGATTTAATAACAGGAGAATTACTGCAAAAACTATCAAGAAAGGGAATTATAAAACTCACCAACTTGATCAATGCTGCATTTAGATTAAAATATGTCCCAGACATTTGGAAGATGGCGGAAATTATAATGATTCCAAAAGCTGGGAAGTCACCAAACGAAATAAAATCCTATAGACCTATATCACTGCTGCCAGTAATATCTAAGGTTTTTGAAAAACTCCTGTTGAAAAGAATAAAACCGATCATAGAGAGAAGAAACCTAATACCAACACACCAGTTTGGATTTATTAACAAACACTCAACAATTGACCAGCTCCACAGAATAACAGATGTTATTGAAAAAGCCTACGAAAGTCAAAAAGTATGCTCAGCTATATTCTTAGACGTAGCACAAGCCTTCGATAAGGTTTGGCATGAAGACCTGGTTCATAAACTACAGAAAATGCTACCACAACAACACACCGAACTATTAAAATAATACGTTACAACCAGAATGTTTAGAGTCAAGCAAGGAGAAGCTTACTCTACAATAAAAGAAGCTAAAGCAGTGTACAACAAGGAAGTGTACTGGGACCAATGCTTTATCTACTTTACACTTGTGATGTACCACAAATAGAAAATATCACGATGGCTACATTAGCTGATGATACAATAGACAATAGTGAAGAAGCCTCACGAAAATTACAACAGGCAAGTGACAATATAAATAATTGGACACAAGCTTGGAAAATAACAATTAATGAAAGTAAATCTGTACATGTGCAGTTCACCTATAAACAGACCGTACAAGCACCAATAACCTTAAATAACACTATCATTCCATATAGCAACAAAGCTAAATATCTCGGAATGAATCCCGATGCAAAACTTCGCTGGGAGGAACATATAAAGAAGAAAAGAAAAGAACTGGAATTGAAATATAGGAAAATGTAATGGCTAATTGAAAAAAAATCACAATTATCAGTACATAATAAATTGCTTTTATATAAGCAAATATTGAAACCTATCTGGACATACGGAGTTCAATTATGGGGATATTCTGCAAAGAATAACATTAATAAATTACAAATTTTTCAGAACAAAGTCCTGAGAAGTATTGTGGGTGCATTCAAATACTATAGGACTGATTACCTATGGGGGGTATGAGGAAAGACTCCATTCTCATAGTAATATTGAAATATTGCAACCTTTGGATACCGCCAGAAAAGGACACAGACTCAAAAGAATCAAACTATCTGATCTTGTGTAGTGTTGTGTAGTGAGGTGCATATATTAAAAAATTCAGCAGTGACATGTATAAAATTATTTCATCGGAGACTGAGTTAGGGCCGATGGGTCCTCATATGTTATATACCTAGATTTAAGTTAGCATAAAGACAAATTGTAGGTTAGACGGAAAGAACTAGTAACAATATGTTAATTAAATAATAAAAATTCTTTAATAATTTGAAATATCTCCAAAGCTTTATTAGGCTACATCTATCATAGTGGCAAATTTGAATATATTCAGTCTCATTTGTCACTGGTGTTGAACTACCTCAAGTGTACCTCAAACAAAGTTGTAATTAAATACATGGCGTGTTTGCTATCTTTATTAAACAATGGTCTTCTATATTTAGCAATACTTTTTATTATCTACTAGGTTTTATTTATTTTTGTTTGTTAGGTTTTATCTATTATCTAAGTACTTAAGCTTCTTCTGATATAGAACAAGATACCCTGGAAAATAATACGATCTATTCAACTTAGAACACAACACATAGGTGCATAACCAAAATTCTAAGAAATGTTAATGCCACAGAAAATATTTAAACATTCTAGAAAATATTATAGAATATATGTAATTACCAAAATTTTCGAAAAACCTACTTACTTGTTAAACAATGGTCTTCCATATTTAGCGTTACTATTTTTTATCTATTAGGTCTTATTATCTAGGTATTTAAGCTTCTTCCGATATAGAACAAGATACCCTGGAATATAATACGAACTATTCAACTTAGAAAATAACACACAGGTGTATAACCAAAATTCTAAGAAATGCTACTGCTACAGAAAATATTTAAACATTCTAGAAAATATTATAGAATATATGTAATTACCAAAATTTTCGATAACCTACTTACTTGTTAAACAATGGTCTTCCATATTTAGCGTTACCATTTTTTATCTATTAGGTCTTATTATCTGGGTACTTAAGCTTCTTCCGATATAGAACAAGATACCCTGGAATATAATACGATCTATTCAACTTAAAACACAACACATAGGTGTATAAAAAAATTCTAAGAAATGCTACTGTTATAGAAAATATTTATGCATTGTAGAAAATACTACAGAATATATGTAATTACCAAAATTTTCTAAAAACCTACTTACTTGTTAAATAATGGTCTTCCATATTTAGCTTTACTTTTTTTAAATCTATTTGGTCTTATTATCTAATTACTTAAGTTTCTTAAGATATAGAACAAGTTACCCTGGAAAATAATACGATCTATTCAACTTAGAATACAATACACAGGTGTATAACCAAAATTCTAAGAAATGCTACGGAAAATATTTAAATATTCTAGAAAAAGTTACAGAATATATGTAATTACCAAAATTTTCGAAAACCTACTTACTTGTTAAACAATGGTCTTCCATATTTTGCTTTACTTTTTTTATCTATTTGGTCTTATTATCTAATTACTTAAATTTCTTCCGATATAGAACAAGATACCCTGGAATATAATACGATCTATTCAACTTAAAACACAACACATGGTTGCATACCCAAAATTCTAAGAGGTGCTACTGCTATAGAAAATATTTAAATATTCTAGAAAATATTACAGAATATATATAATTACCACAATTTTTGAAAAACCTACTTATTTGTGAAACAATGGTCTTCCATATTTAGCTTTACTTTTTTTTATCTATTAGGTCTTATTATATAAGTACTTAAGCTTCTTCCGATATAGAACAAGTTATACTACAGAATATATGTAATTACCAAAATTTTCGAAAAACCCAGTATTTCTTTAAAAGAATAAACAAATCTATTTAGTTTAGTATCATTTCTTAAAATTAATTACGTCAAATTTATTCTTCACTTTACTCTTATACTAATAGACGCCTAAAGGCAAAAAAAATTAAAACTTTGTTTCACATACGCCTATTTAAGATCTTCTAGATTCTCAACATCTTTAATACTGAGTCAAAACATGAGGCTAAGCAGTCGATGATAAGAACCCGATTCTTTAAATCCGAAGCTCAGAAGCTCAGTATGTCTCATTTTTTGGTGCCGCAAAAGACATTTTATTCGTGCAATACCTTGAAACTGTTCAACAATAAATTAAAAATTGTTATGGTAACCTTTTAAATTAACAGAAATTAAATTAACAGAAGGAATAAAAGTTCAAAAATGCGTTAACACTTTGCCCTACCATTAAAAAAACCAATAAAATAAAGGAATTAAAATACGAATTCTTTCAACAACAGAACAACATGAAACGAAGAAGTAATAGTTGTAGCAGAAGTATATTAATAAAATAATGTTGCAACGGTATACAAAACTCGCGAAAGTTTTAAGGAATTAAACAAACTTGTATAAAACATTAACAGATTATCAGTATCAACAGGATATTTCTGTTGTTTTTTACATGATATGATAGTAGATTCCAAATAAAATTATTATTTTAAAATTTTAAAGATAAAGGCTTAACAAAAATCACTTAATCAATATTTTTAATTAATATTGTTATATACTGTAGTCGTTTTATAACTATAATAAACGTGTACCTACCAATCGGTGTAATAATTATCGTCGATGACTTACGTAAAACGGTTCTGCTATAAAATAGATTTTAATATAAAAATACTTTTAAAAAAATTACAGTACTCATGTTGAAATAAAAAATCCTAATTAAATTAAAATAATGAAATTCGAAAAAAAAACCCAACATATTCCGAACGAAAAGAGGGAACACATTGAAAAAGCGCGAATGTTCGGCACAGGATCTGGCCTGAAAAAAAAACTGCAGGAGCTACTCAACTCCTGCGAGAGCGGCCCGTGCGGGCTTCTGCGCGCGTCCTCGTCGCACGCCAGACGCTGTTGCATCTTCAGTCATCGGCTGAACAGTTGAACGTCGAGGCGCGAAATTTGTGAAATTTTACCGTTTCACTTTCGATCAGTGAAGTTTTTCTCAGTTTTTCTACCTTCGTATCGTACGCTTTCCGCTCATCCAGTGTTCCGATTCGGTTTGGTACTTTTAGTGCAATTTGTTTCACGTTTTTGGATTTTTTAAAGGCATTTCAGGTATTAATCGTCAATAACTTTTGGTAAGTTTTTCGTTATGCTATTTGATTATAATTATTTATTTCACCGAACCACAAAATATAACAATGATAATACTGGATAATTACGTAATTTGGATTTTAGTTTATGATTCGTTGAATTTTCCGATATATGATCATAATTATTTTTAACTAGTTTTCCATTTTAGCCAAAATTGTTTGTAAGAGATCGAAATAGAACGACGTTATCTCGGGCAAGTTGCTCCGCACTCATCATTATCATCTACCTCTTCTACAAAAACGACATACATGTATATTGATTAATTCACCATGACGACAAAATATTCAGTACACATTTTGCCTAAATGTTTTCATGATCATGATAAACAATTTCCAACAACAACGTGTACGCTTTACACTGACCATAAATTGGTAGTTTTATTATCGCGATTTAAATCTAATTGTAAATCTTCTGTATATTTTTTACGGTTTATATTTACTTGAAAACGAATGTTGTATACTGATTTATATTATACGGAACGATGTTAATGTTAAATATCTTAAATTTTACCTGATACTAAAAATACTGGAGATATATCGAAAAAATATTTGGTTTCCATTAAATTAAATATTTACATTGTTTCTTTTTGCCTATATGAACGAAATATAAGGACATGAGAAAATAACAGTGTAATACTCTAATTCATATATGTTATAAATATAAAGGACCGCTTGATTCTGGGAATTTAAAAGTTATATATAATAAATATAATGAAATTACTTCAGTAAAATGATATAGACTATAGTTCTTCTTTTCTACTATGTAAACTTGAACATTATATGATGCTGTTTGTGCTTTCCGTCTAAGATTTTGCAAATTAACCCAAGAATACTTGATAAAGGGAGTTCTCTCCTGTTTGAGGAGGATGCGGTGGGGGAACCTCAGTAAACAAATATTTACTGAGTGCAGTATGTAGAACCAAGTTAGGAGACAGTTAAAGTTTAGAGAGAGCCTTGAGAAATATTTCTCTCTGCCAAATACAAATACAGAATAACGGGTTTTCTGAAAACATGTTTATTTGGGGTTATATTGAATAATATAGTTTTCATCATCATTATAATCATTTGTTTATTCCTATAACTAAGGAAAACATTCTCTGATTAATCGATATTAACAATCTTAACACGCATATTCAATGCTCAACAGTTTTTTTGTTACAGTTTCAACATTTTATATATTATTGTTCTTATTATATTTTGTTATCTTTATATTCTATCGCTTTTGTGGTCTTTTTATATTTTTATAGTTTCATGAATCTAATTTTTATATTCCTTTTAAATACTGTAATTTTATAAATAAGGCCATAAACTACAAAAATGTGCAAATAAATATAATGATAATATAACAAAAATATGAATATAAAAAGGCGACGTACAAACGTTATTTAAAAATACATAAATTAATATGGCTTTAATATATTACTATTAAGGAAGAGTCAAGAAAGGTTTTATTTAAATAGTATTACATTTGATATGGTTATTATGTTAACAGAACTCTATTGAACTTACAATACACGATATTCTTTAAAAAGGCTTGGTAACGTATACAAAATCAATTTTTTATATCCCCTTTTAATACTGTAATTTTATAAATAAGGTCACAAACTACAAAAATGTGCAAGATGTTCAAGCATATGTAATAAATATAAATATAATGATAATATAACAAAAATATGAACATACGAAGACGACGTAAGACTAAATTAAAATTCAACTAAAGATTAATTGAAACAATGTTTACATACAACATAAATAATGTTTTTAAATGTGCTATAGTTTAAAGTAAAATGTATTACAAAGAATTAGAATACACTTGACAAATAATGGTATAACAAAATTAGTATTTCATAACATAACATTTTGGTTATTATTGATTTACGTTTGTATTTATTTTTTAATTTAAGATTTATAGGACAAAACAACCCAATATTTTATTCAATCCTATATGTACCATGAATAAATTATTAGTTGTTTTTCTATTTATCATCATCTAAGTTGATAAAAATATGATTTTTGAATAGGTATCATAAAATGATAAATAATGTAAATAAGACCTCATGATATATATTGACATGAATATGATTATAGAAATGTCTGATGTTATAAATCTCTCAAAACTAACTCACTACAGATGTTTCATATTTGATATTTGATAATTTAATAATATAAAGCGTTTGTTTTATATTATTGTATTGTTATATAGTATATCAGTAGTAAAATAGGGAGTGGGAATAATAAATAATTGTAAGAAAGTATAACCAATACTTGATGAATAATAGAGAATAACAAAGTATTGAAAATACGTATTTTTAGATAAAATTAGAGAACAAGAAGTATATTTATTTGGATAACTAGTTCTTTATTTCAAAACGAATGAGTTTTTCAGACCTGGCCATGCGAGTATAAACAATTCTACTTCTCTGAGCACCACATTGTTTTTTTGTCTATACATCCTCGATTGTGTTTTACAAACAATTTTTTGATTTAAAAATTAACTGGTCTCTTTGAATAGTTACGAAAGGGTAATGGAATGTTTCCATATTTCTAAGTTAACTTTTTATATAAGAGGGTTTCATGATAAGTGTTCATTTCAGCAAAAATCTCTCTGTTATGAATGAAGTTATTGTTCTGATAGATTTTTTTTGTACATTTCACACATAAATTATTTCTAAAGTATGCTATTCAAAAATCTGGGTCAACCCAGATTTTTGAATAGCATACTTTAGAAATAAATATTTAAATAAATATTTTCAGAGTCTAACGACTATTATTATAATTATTATAGAGTTATTATAGGAGATATAGTATATATGGGAGATATTATTATTATAACAAGTATTTAAGTAAACTTATTCCTATGTATATATATCTCGTGTTGTTTTTTTTAAGAAGAGAATATTTACGCTGTTTATAGAAAGACCTTTTCTGTCGAAGTTATTAAGTATATGCTTTTATAATTTCAATGTTCTTTTCATAATGTTGAATGTTGCTATAATAAATTCTCATTCAATAAAGTATTAATAGATGAATTAATGTTATTTTTGCTTATACTTGTTTTTTTAAGTACAAATGTTATTTAAAAATACATAAATTAATATGGCTTTAATATATTACTATTAAGGAAGACTCAAGAAAGGTATTTAAACTCACAAACTACAAAAATGTGTAAGATGTTCAAGCATATGTAATAAATATTAATATAATGATAATGTAACAAAAATATGAACATAAGAAGACGACGTAAGACTAAATTAAAATTCAACTAAAGATTAATTGAAACAATGCTTTCATAAATGTGCCATAGTTTAAAGTAAAATGTATTACAATAAATGTATTAAAATAATTACAATACACTTGACAAATAATGGTATAACAAAATAGTATTTCATAACATAACATTTTGGTTATTATTGATTTACATTTGTATTTATTTATTTTAATTTAAGATTTATAGGACAAAACAACCCAATATTTTATTCGATCCTATATGGACCGTGAATAAACTATTGGGTTGTTTTACTATTTATCATCATCTAAGTTGATAAAAATATGATTTTTGAATAGATATCATAAAATGATAAATAATGTAAATAAGACCTCATGATATATATTGACATGAAAATGATTATAGAAATGTCTGATGTTATGAATCTCTCATAACTAACTCACTATAGATATTTCATATTTGATATTTGATAATTTAATAATATAAACAGGTCGACATTGTCTATTGTTATATAGTATATCAGTAGTAAAATAGGGAGTGGGAATAATAAATAATTGTAAGAAAGTATAACCAATACTTGATGAATGATAGAGAATAACAAAATATTGAAAATAAATATTTTCAGATAAAATTAGAGAACATGAAGTGTATTTATTTGGACAACTAGTTCTTTATTTCAAAACGAATGAGTTTTTCAGACCCGGCCATGCGAGTGTAAACAATTCTACTCGTCTCAGCACCACATTGTTTTTTGTCTATACGTCCTCGATCGTGTTTTACAAACAATTTTTGATTTAAAAATTAACTCGTCTCTTTGAATAGTTACGAAAGGGTAATGGAATGTTTCCATATTTCTAAGTTAACTTTTTATATAAGAGGGTTTCGTGATAAGTGTTAAGTAAAAAAGTCGCTGTTACGAGTGAAGTTATTGTTCTGACAGATTTTTTATACATTTCACATATACATTTCACATGTACATTTCACGCATAAATGATTTCTAAAGTATGCTATTCAAAAATTTGGGTTTGGGTTTGTATATTATTGTATGTTAGACTATTATTATAATTATTATTTACGTTATTATTTACGTAAGAGAATATTTACGTTGTTTATAGAAAGACACTTTCTGTCGAAATTATTATGTTATGCTTCTATAATTTCAATGTTTTTTCATTTCAATAATGTTAAATGTTGCTATAATAAATTGTCATTCAATAAAGAATTAATAATTGAATTAATGTTACTTTTGCTTATACATATTTATTTAAGTGGAAATGTTATTTGAAAATACATTAATTAATATGGTGCTAATATATTACTCTTGAGGAAGACTCAAGAAATGTTTTAATTAAATTCTATTACACTTGATATGGCTATTATATTGACAGAATTCTATTATACTTGCAATATACGATATTCTTTAAAAAGGCTTGGTAACGTCTACAAAACCATATTAATAATATACAAGGTTGTCCAAAATCTGGCTGATCGCGCTCTATTCATAAATAGTATACCAAAAAATTCGACGCTATTTTAACACTTAATATCATATAAGAATATAACCAACATTTTATGCTTAAATACAATTTTATTTAGAGATGTTGATACAGCAAGCTGTTTGTAAAATCAGTGCGCCCCTCTCTATTAATGGAACAAAAATACATTTGATGGTGACTAAAAATGATCTAATTTGGAAGTGTCTTGGGTCTACTATTAAGTTACTGAACTAAAATAAGAAGTTAAGGAGTAGAATGATCCTGATTTTTTCGTTCCGAAGTGAATTTGGCTTGTGATGAGAAATCGGCTAAATAATAAAGCAATAATATGACTTTATTATTGATGTAACCTGTTAGACCAATTAGATGCAGAACTTCGTGTAAAAGCTTCGCATAGCTCCAGGAATTGTTAGTAAAATCAACAAAAAATGTATAAAATATTCAAGTCAATTTGTTTTCTTCTCGTGACTTTGTGGTAAGTGATATTCACTAAATAAAATGGTAATTGCTACTTTTAATTTAAGTTTCGGAAAACAGTTATAGTGATAGGACTATGTATTAGATGATTTCGTTAGAGAGCAGTCATATTGGAGAATTAAGTCAGTTTTTGCAACTATAACTCTATTTTATCATTTTTGATTTTGAAAATTTCTGATTCGTTTCTATAAACATGATATAACATGATATGCTATTATTGATATCATAATAAAGATCTAGATCTAAAGTAATATTAAGTAATAATAGTATTCATATTATTCATACACTAATTTCTAATAATCCTTAATACTCGTAGTTCAACAATCTGCTCAGAGTGTTCAGATTTCTTATATTTATTTTAGTGTATGTATTTTATTGTCATTACGCAAATTAAGTGATTGGTGTTAATTAGGTGATTATAAATTGGTAATTGGAATATAATAACATTCTGTTCTGCTTAACGACATAACAACTCGAAGAACTAATATTCCTTGCGGAGAACATTGCGCTGTATTTCTTCATTAAAGACGTAATACGGGGCATGCAGAATTGCTCGCAACACTTTATTTTCGAACCGTTGATGATATATTATGATATTTTGTTATCTTAAGATAACTTCCATTTGTATCCGATGGCTATATGTTAAATATTGTTATTTTGGTGCTGGCTGCTAAATATATAAAATATTAATAATTTATAAAATGAAACAAGTATAACTAAAATGTAATATATTTTAAATATATGCAATATCTACCAAAAAAAGGCACTTATAATGCTTACCAATTTGATTAATGTAGCATTTCGAGTAAAATATGTCCCAGATGTTTGAAAAACATATAAAATAATTATGATTCTCGAGACGAAAATTCGAGCTAAATGACGTAAAGTTCTGCAGACTTACTGCACTCTTTCTTTGTTACCGGTAATAGCTAAGATATTTGGACAACTCTCGTTGAAAAGACAACCAATTATATAAGAAAAAGGTCTAGTACCTTCGACAAGGTTTGGAATGCGGTCCTTATCAACTAATTCCAGAAAATTCTTTACTTACTTTACACAACGCTAAGTATCTGGGGGATGAATCTGGATGCAAACTCCGTTAGTCGACAAAAATTTATTGAAATTAAATGGGTCTCATGCGGAGATTTTGGAAAAATATGTTTTTTTTGGCGATGTAGATACCGTAATATACAGAAGTTGATGTTTGTATTGATATTTTTCAGTAATATATTGAATTATTATTTATAAATATAGCTATAATATTTATAACACTCGTACATTTAATACTTTTAAGATAACATTAATTCTTAAAATTTATCATGCTAAAAATTTTTTTACAAAAAATTGAACCAACTTCATAAAATAAATAAGGGACTATAACTAAAAGTTGAAAAAGTTATATTAATTTAGATTTGTTTTGTTGGTAATTTAATTTTTTGTATATGTCACAAAAATATATTATTATTTTTGTATTGTTTGGGCTCGGCAGTTCGAAGTGATTAGTTGGTGGTAGTTAAAATTATATTGTAAATAGATAAATAGGTTTATGTAGGTATTAAGCTAAATTGTGTGTATATAGTAGAATATAAAATACGTATAGTAGATAGGTTAAATAAGGTTTTTGATTATTTTTATTTAGTTATTACAACGATTATTAGGTACATATTTTATTTTGTATTAAAAATCTAAGTTTGATTATTTTTGGTGAGTTACTTGAAGTTGGTTCAATTTTTTTGTTAAAAATATTTTATTTTTTTCTGTTTAGTGTTAGGTATTTACTTAATAAATTACGTAGTGATTTTATTTAATATTACAATGGGTAGGCTCATATGAGGAAAAATAGGAATGAAGAAACAATAATTGAAAATAAGGTAGGCTTCAGGTCCCGGGGCCACTACCTAACCTAGATGATTTGACAAATGTTCTTCAAAAGTTATTATCCCCGCCGGGAATAGAATCCGCGACTTTAGCTTGGGAGCCAAACGATTTAACTATTACACAAAAGCAAACTGAATGGCTTTTGCACTGAACGATTTCCCGTCACATCAGCTCAGCAATAACATGATACACAAATATCTGATTATTTTAGATAAAAAATATGTGAAAACTTTGTACTTGCCTTCCCCCCAACAGATCCTAACTTCATTCTAATGGCCACCTCGGAAGTACGCTCTCTCGAATAAGAAAATAATATTGAAAAATGGTCAATAATTAACGGAGAAGTCGGCGAATATATATATATATATATATATATATATATATATACTATATTTCTCTGTAGTTGGCTAAATAATAAAAATATCAAAATGTAACATTTATTATAAATTCATAATATACTAATTTATTATTCAAATACGAGAGAACACCCTTTTATTCCCGTGTATCCCCACATTTCTACTTTATTTTATATAACGGATACACGAAATAGAAGCTGCCAATGATCTCGTCGGAATCACTGACATGGCGCATCAAAATTTCCCCATTCCACGCAACTCGCATCAAATATTAACGCCCAGTTTGGGTGTAAGGTCCGTTCCCGTGACGTTCGCAACAAAACAGATAAAGACATTTTCGACATTTCATATTTGCCCAATACTGACCGAAATACATCGTAATATTTCGGTTTAGAGCTTCGTAAATGTTCTGCGTTACATGGAAACGACTCATGTATCATAGATATGAAATAATTTTTACGGCTGTATAACATTTTGTTTTTTACTGCTACCGTAAAATGGTCATTCTATGCGTTATAAACTTCCGCTTATATACTCCGAAACGAAACGAAATAAATTTACTGTAGTTGTTTGTAGGTGGAACATTTTCTTTTGGGTTTATTTATTTTGTGCATCAATTAGTTTTAAATGTGAATAAAACAATCGTGAGATGTTATGTTTACTTTCAACAATTTATTCGTCTAAATAATCTTTAGCAAAGCAAATAGTCGAATTTACATTCACATTTATACAATATGTAAAGAGTGCTTTTATAACGCTATTAAAAATAATTGGAATATAAATAGTACTAATATAGTTCAGCTATCTTTAGATTTAATAAGTTTTATCATTTGTCGCTGGAAATAAAAATTTGGTTATGAAATTAATAAAAAACATTAACAAAATTCTTAATTTCAAGAAGATAATAAATATTGACCTATAAATTAATTTTAAAATATTTCAAAAAGATAGTTTTACCGTGTATTAAATCGCATCGGGTATATTTCTAATCAAATTCATGTTGAAGCAACACTGATAGGCTTCACATTTCATTATGTATCATTTAGTCGAAGTGTGAATAAATTTATTTTTATTGCGTTGAAAATATCTGAATTTGTACCAAGTAAATCTCATTTGTGGCAAGTTATACATTTTTACTTCAACCTGAAAATTTATAAGACGTTAAATTAAATAAAAAGTAGATATTATATAGATGATACCTGATGTCAGTGAATATAGTAAAATAAGGCAATCTAAAATAAGGTATCGTTAAGTAAAGCATGTCTCAGAGGTTTGAAAAATAGTTAAAATCATTATGACTCTCTAGTCGAGAATACCAT
Source organism: Rhynchophorus ferrugineus (assembly GCF_030347505.1). NCBI lineage: Eukaryota > Metazoa > Arthropoda > Insecta > Coleoptera > Curculionidae > Rhynchophorus > Rhynchophorus ferrugineus. The sequence continues at coordinate 55,376,473 of NW_027472580.1, forward strand.
CAAACGAAGTAATATCCTGCACAATTGTTTCATAGCCACCAGTAATTGCTAAGGTATATGAAAAACTCTCATTGATGATCGCTAGGTTAAAAAGGATGAATCTAGAAATAAAACTCATTTAGTATATCGACAAGAAAATTCATTTTATACCAGGTTATTTTACAATAATTATTTAATGTAATATGAAATGCTTCTGATGCGGAGGCTTCAGAATAATATGTTTTTTTTGGCAAATAGTACTACCAACTTCAAAAAATTCTTTATTAACTTTACACAATGGTATCTAATATCTAGGACCGAATATAGATACAATACTTTGTTGGTATATCGACAAGACAATCTTAATTTTAAAAAGATAACAAATTAAATTAAAAATAAATAAAAATTTGAATGAAGCTGTTTTACCGGCTTTTCTGGGCATCAAATAATTAAAATATTACTCTTGACGCGTTAGTGAATCTAGTCGAAGTGTTTGTAAACGTGCATTCTTTCTAAGTCTTATAATATCTGAGTCTCTATTTATGCATTTTGTCCTTGTCTTTCTCTTTGTTTGTTTGTTGATGAATGTTTTTTTGGATGATTGTTGATTCATCCAGAAGATTGACTTTGGCACAAGAATCTGGAGGAGTAGTCTGTCCTTTACTTTTTATTCAACATGTCTAAACAATAACAATGCAAGTGAAATGCTTTAATTTGTTATACAACATCAAACCGAAACATACAGAATTTACTTTAAGCATCGCATTTGGAATAGTTCAACGTAAACCGAATTTCACGATCATATATTATGGTTACAGACTCTATATGTTATAAACACTTTAACGTAATTCTTACGGTCTGGATTTTTTTTATTTTTTGTTTAACCTTTTGTTTAATATTATTAAGTATAGTATAATAAAAAGAATAAATTATATTATATTTTTTATTTAAAATTAGCAAAACGTTATTGTTTCCAATAAATTGGATATTGTATTTGGGAATTTAGAATTGTGTAAAATAAAAAAACAGCAGTAGATATAATGCATTGTCATTATTCATCATTATTCTGGAATCTTTTTTAAATGACCTTTAGCCCCAGCGAGATTCGATCCTAGTACGTTATTGTCGGCGAGCTAAACTCTTATCCTGCACTGCTACTCGCTGGGTGTAGTTGGGTTTTACGCAGAAAATAAACTATTATTATATAATATATATTATATACTTAAAAATTGATTTATTCAAGAAAAGTAGAGGGGACTGGAAGAATGACAATAAAATCAACACTGGGGTTTCTTATGTATTAAAACACAGTCCTGTATTATATAACATATGTATTTGATTGGTGTATCATTAAAAAAAAACAAAATTAAATGAGAAATTTTAGGGAAACATTAAAAAGAGAGGATTAACTAAAAAGTATATAAAAAGAGTATATAAACATTCATAACAAATATATAACTTTTATGGTAATCCGCATGGTATAGTAAAAATATATAGAGAAGTGTTCAAAGAAATTTTATTATTATCGATTTTCTTCTTATACAACATCATTAACATTTTTGCTTTGATACCATTAATGTAAAAAACGTTTATATAAAAATCATAATGACTATTAAATTGAATTATTAATGCACATAAAAATTATAGCTTATTTATCTGGAATATGGCTCGCGTTTTAGTATGAATTTTAATACGGAGAGAATCATAAAAATGTTATTTTCTATCGGCACATAAAGTAGGAAAGAGACAGATAAAACTGTTGTTTATTTTCGGTCTGATTTTACCGAAAAACATTCTTAGTTTCTAAAAATGTTGATCGCGATTTCAACATTCCATACATTCTTCTTTCATGTATTAGGGATTCTTTTCATTCGAATTCTTTTCATCATCAAAAAGTCATCAAGATTTTATTTTCGTGTATTAATTTCTTATGAGTTTACATGAATAGTGCATTTCTGGTTGTGATTGTGTGTAGGCAAGAATATAAAATCCAATAAGAAAGAATCATTCTAAACATGTACCATGGACATAGAAAGTCAAATATAATGTCTTTTCACTAAATTTTATGCTTGGGAATCACTAGAGAGCGCGACAAGCAGGAATATAGCGGGAAATTTTAAAAATATATTTTAATGAAATTTTTTATTTATGATATATATGACACATAACAATATAACTACTGTTTAACATTTTATAAGCAATACTAAATTCATTCAAAATGCATAAAAAACCCTTATACAATCTGACAACTCTGGTTTTTTTTTTTTTTATTATTACTCTTCGTGAGTCCACAATCTGCCCTATTGGCAATAAGTATTTCTTCTGTTTATATTATATATACATGGCATGTAGAAAATCACTTCATTAAGCAATCTTCTGTATAAAATATTATCTTAATTAATTAGTCTTATTCTAATGCTTATTCTAAACTCTACATATGTCCAGTAATCAGATCAGATGGTGTTAAACGTTTTAGTCTATGCACTTCACTATCACGTCGCATATTTAGCTGATTAGCGAGTACATTGGGATGCACTGATACTCTTTCGAAGTACTTCACACAAACACGTTGGATTACACTCGTTATAGGTTCTAGAGGAATATCGCGTTGTATCACTTTATTTGAAATATAGTACGGAGCATCAACAATGGCACGCAACACCTTATTTTGGAACCGTTGAATGATGGATATATTGGATTTGCTAGCGGTACCCCATAGTTGAATTCCATATGTCCAAATGGGCTTGAGTATAGACTCATACAGCAATACCTTGTTATCTAATGATAACTTGGATTTGCGCCCAATGAGCCAATACATTTGATATAATTTTAGTCCTAGTTGTTTCCGTTTAGAGAGTATGTGCTTCTTCCAGGTTAGGCGTCGATCTAAATGCATACCAAGATATTTAACATGGTCTGCTTGGGGGAGTTGGCGATGATTGATATTTACTGGTGGACATGTTCTTCTACGCAGGGTAAACGTTATATGCGTGGATTTTGATTCATTGGCTTTAATGCGCCATGTCTTCAACCATAATTGTATTTGCTCCAGGTGGGTTTGTAGGTTTATTGATGCTGTGACTGGATCTTCATGGGATGCTAAGATTGCTGTATCGTCTGCATATGTTGCCACAGTAGTTATTTTTGTGGTGGGCAGATCAGCCGTATACAGAAGATACAGTACTGGACCCAGTACACTACCTTGCGGAACTCCTGAATATATGGGATTTAATTCGGTATGTTCATCGCCTTGATTTACAATAAAATGTCTGTCAGTGAGATACGATTTTAGTAGCTGATAGTCCGGATGAGGGAGAAGTTTCTTTAGTTTAACCTGCAAGCCCGTATGCCATACTTTGTCAAAAGCCTGAGATATGTCTAGGAAAGCAGCCGAACAATATCTTTTGGCATTTAGGTCAGCGTTTATTTGGTTTACAAGTCTATGCACTTGTTCTATAGTCCCATGCTTATTGCGAAAGCCAAACTGATGTTCTGGAATAATTTTTCTTTTTTCTATTATATAGTTTAGTTTTTTTTATGTATAATTTCTCGAAAACTTTCGAGATTATTGGTAATAAACTTATAGGTCGGTAGGAGGTCACATCTTCTGGTATTTTTCCTGGTTTAAGTATCATTAATATTTTAGCTACTTTCCAGATACTAGGGAAGTAATTAATTCGTAGCATAGCATTAAATATATATGTTAATAGTTTTATAGCCTTTTCTGATAGTTCTTTTAAAATTTTGCCAGTAATTAAGTCATAACCAGGAGCTTTTTTAATATTAATCTCTCTCATTATTGTATGTTTAACTTTTTTGACCGTTAATTTCTCGTGCGGTAAATCCATTTGAAATGGCGAATCTAGAAAGCTAGTAATTTTATTTTCGTCATCTTTATGTAGCTGAGACTGGAAAGGTTTAAAAACATTTTTTAAGTGTTTTGAGAAAATGTCGGCCTTCTCTTTATTGCTTCTCGCCCAATTATTTTCGCTTGTTTTAATAGGTGGGTTATGCTGCTGGGATCTCCTAAGCTTTTTTGTTGCTTTCCACAACGAATAGTCTGTAGCCTCAGTTGATGTCAAGTTTTCTAGGTATTCTTGAATGCCTTGGTTCTGTTCGATTTGGATTAGATCTCTCAGCTCTTTTATGGCCCTATTAAATTTTCTTTTATTCTCTTCAGTCCTTTGCTGTTGCCAATTTCGTCGTAACTTTCTTTTTTCTGCTATCTTTTTCTGTATTGTACATGATATATGTGTATTTTTTCTTGGAAATGTTTCAATGTTGGGAGTCGCGGAATATGCTGCCTCCTGTATATTTTTTGTAAGATTTATTGCTGCTATTTCTATATCCATTTCAGTTTGTAACGGTAAGTTTAGAGAGATATTTTGGTCTAAGTTTTCTCTAAATGAGGGCCAGTTAGTTCTATTATTGCACAGAGAAGGGGGTTTATCTTTGATGGTAATTTTTGAAGAAATTGTTACTATTATTGGTGAATGATCAGAAGACAGGTCGAAACATGATTCTGCTTGACACTTTTTTGGATCAATATTTTTTGTAATACAGAAATCTATTGTATCTGGTTTTTTATTTCTGTCTGAAGGCCAATATGTTGGTTCACCAGTAGAGATATGTTGTAAGTTATCTATCCTTATGGCTTTGAGCAGTTCTCTACCTTTTGGGGTTATTATTCTTGAACCCCACATTAAATGTTTTGCATTATAATCTCCTCCTGCTATAAATCTATTACCTAGCGTACGGAAGAATTCTTGAAATTGTTCTGCCTTGTTGTTATGTTTGGGTGGGCAATAAATCGCAGAAATTGTTAATGGTCCATGGGCTTCCTCTATGGTTATACTGGTGGCTTGCAGGTAGTCTTTGCGGAATTTTTCTTTTTCGAAATGCTTTATATCATCTCGAATTATTATGGCTGTACCTCCATGTGCTTTATTATCAGGGTGATTTGTATGATAAAGCTTATATTTAGGAACTTTCAAATAATTTTTGTCCGTAAAGTGTGTTTCGGAAACCATCATAACGTCAATATTTTGTTCAATTACGAACATTTTTAGTTCCCTGGCATGTTGTTGGAGCCCATTGGCATTCCAGACGGCGATTTTGTAGCTATTGGTTTCAGGCATTAGGCAAGTTTGCTTACGACGGTTGTGAGTAGACCAAGCATCGTACTCATTTGATCCATTAGTTTGACCATCATATTTTCTAATCTTGAGATGTTGCTAGTTTCAGTAGGTTGAGATATTGTCTCTCGTTTTTGTGCTGAACCATTTTCAACTATTTGGGCATAAGTTATGTCTGGTTGACTTGTTCTGTTGGGTAGTGGTAGATTGGTAGTAGTGGATTGTTTTTGTTGATGCCTTTTTTCCCTTAAGGCAGGATAGAGTTTCTGCTGTAGTTGCTTGTGAACTGCGCAACCCTTGTAGTTCGCTGGATGATTTCCGTTACAGTTGACACATTTCACTTTTTCATCGCGAACTTTACGAGTACAATCTCCTGTCTTATGTTCTCCTGCACATTTTACGCATCTATATGATTTGCGACAGTAAGTCTTTGTGTGCCCGTGCGCTTGACACCTTGTGCATTGTGGTATAATTCTTTTTATATGTGGTGGTTCGCATTTAATAATATTATTTTCCAATTTGGTGATTTCATACACCGCCTTATTGTTTCCATTAGGTTTTATGTCTATATAAAACATAGGCAGAGGTTTTTTTGTCGTGTGATGTCGTATATTGTGAATATTTACGACCTCGTGGCCTTTTTCAGCTAGTGCTACCTTGATGGTGTTAAAGTCCGTCCCGTGATGTAATCCTTTTAATACGAATTTAAATGTTCTCTCGGATTTTGGCCTGAATGTATGGTATTGGGTGTTTCTTTCATCTAATTCTTTTATAAGAACTTTAAAGTGATCCGCTTCGAACAATTGGATTTTAATTGTTTCATAGCTCACTGTTTTAATTGTGTAGTTCGTAGTAATGGTTTTTAATAAATCATGGATGTTTTTTATTATTCCTACCTTATAGACTGTTATTGGTGGTGGTTTGGGAACAACTTTTTCAGGGCTTGGTTGTATGTTCTCTTCAATTTCTTCCGACAGGTTGCTAAAACTGTTTTTTGTCTCTATCGGTTTCTGCAACCAATAGTCACTGATTCTTGTTTGTTTCCTCGCGATTTCTTCTTCTGGACTTCTCAATCGTTTTTTGTTAACGACTGTAGTCCATTCTGATGGTGGAGTTTGCGTTATTGCTGTTTGTTCTAATCTTATATCAAAGTGTGCAGGTGATTTGGTTGAATCGCTATTGTTTGCCATTTTTTAATTTTTAATATTTTATTTAATTTACTTCCAGAGGATAAAAAAAATAAAATAAATACATTGTTTATTTCACGCACTTCATTTTTCACTTACGTTATTTTAGCACTAGTTTTTTACTATAAATACTATAAATGAATTTCAAAAGGACTGTTGTAAAATAAGATGAAATTATTTTAAACACTAATAAAAATGAGATGCAGACCTTTTGTCTGGTCACGTAAACACGTATTCACTACACTTTAGGTCCACTGAGAGACGGATAGCCGCATCTGTTATGCGTTTTTAACACTCAATTAAATAACCGTAATAAAATACTGGGTTTTTTTAAAGAAAGGTATCTTTTTATAGCTTGGACCGTATTGAAAATACGTCTTCACCCTACGAAGGTTGGAACTGAACTGACAACTCTGGTGTAATAATTTAAATTTAATAATTTTAAAATGCCTTAAAGTTTAACAGAAAGGATTTTTATTCTTTAATATATATGTATATAACATTTCCGTTCAGCAATACTTAATTATTATTACTACATACACACTTAGTTCTTGGTCCATTGCCTGGGTTCTATTTGCCTGGAGTTGAAGCCGCATAATCGTGTATTTCAAAGGAATACATGTTGTAATTTTCAGGTTTCAAACTTCTCACTTTACTTCATTTGAAAAAATATTTTTGTTTACATCTAATTCTTTTTGAACACTTTGCTATGGACTAAATTACTGCTGATTCCAGTATTAAACTCCAGTTAGGAAATAACATCTTGGTTAATACACATTTGAAATTATTAAAGAATTCTTCCTATAGTTATGTAGCAGCCCATTAGAGCTAAAGCAGGATTCCTCATATTACGAAAAACAATACTTTTATTTAGTTTTTACAATTACAAATAAATTATTTTTATTGCACATGCTATAAAAATATGTTATAAAGACAAATAGTTTCGTAAAAATAATGTACAAAAATAGAAGAAATGGACAATTTTACCAAATATATCCGACAAAATTTCACACACAAAAAAAATCAGGCTCTATGATGAATTTAATTTTCTTTTTAGTCTCATTTTTATGTTGTAGAGATCAGTAGTTGTAAATCAGTTTGGTTTTGGAAAAAGCATTTGTTAGTGATAAGGCGCAGAAGAAAATAGATAGTGAAAGTCAAGATAAGAAAAGAGCATACTGTTGAAATTAGTTGAAGAGGGGTGATGACAATAATTTTTTTTTATTACTCTTCGTGAGTCCACAATCTGCCCTATTGGCAATAAGTATTTCTTCTGTTTATATTATATATACATGGCATGTAGAAAATCACTTCATTAAGCAATCTTCTGTATAAAATATTATCTTAATTAATTAGTCTTATTCTAATGCTTATTCTAAACTCTACATATGTCCAGTAATCAGATCAGATGGTGTTAAACGTTTTAGTCTACGCACTTCACTATCACGTCGCATATTTAGCTGATTAGCGAGTACATTGGGATGCACTGACACTCTTTCGAAGTACTTCACACAAACACGTTGGATTACACTCGTTATAGGTTCTAGAGGAATATCGCGTTGTATCACTTTATTTGAAATATAGTACGGAGCATCAACAATGGCACGCAACACCTTATTTTGGAACCGTTGAATGATGGATATATTAGATTTGCTAGCGGTACCCCATAGTTGAATTCCATATGTCCAAATGGGCTTGAGTATAAACTCATACAGCAATACCTTGTTATCTAATGATAACTTGGATTTGCGCCCAATGAGCCAATACATTTGATATAATTTTAGTCCTAGTTGTTTCCGTTTAGAGAGTATGTGCTTCTTCCAGGTTAGGCGTCGATCTAAATGCATACCAAGATATTTAACATGGTCTGCTTGGGGGAGTTGGCGATGATTGATATTTACTGGTGGACATGTTCTTCTACGCAGGGTAAACGTTATATGCGTGGATTTTGATTCATTGGCTTTAATGCGCCATGTCTTCAACCATAATTGTATTTGCTCCAGGTGGGTTTGTAGGTTTATTGATGCTGTGACTGGATCTTCATGGGATGCTAAGATTGCTGTATCGTCTGCATATGTTGCCACAGTAGTTATTTTTGTGGTGGGCAGATCAGCCGTATACAGAAGATACAGTACTGGACCCAGTACACTACCTTGCGGAACTCCTGAATATATGGGATTTAATTCGGTATGTTCATCGCCTTGATTTACAATAAAATGTCTGTCAGTGAGATACGATTTTAGTAGCTGATAGTCCGGATGAGGGAGAAGTTTCTTTAGTTTAACCTGCAAGCCCGTATGCCATACTTTGTCAAAAGCCTGAGATATGTCTAGGAAAGCAGCCGAACAATATCTTTTGGCATTTAGGTCAGCGTTTATTTGGTTTACAAGTCTATGCACTTGTTCTATAGTCCCATGCTTATTGCGAAAGCCAAACTGATGTTCTGGAATAATTTTTCTTTTTTCTATTATATAGTTTAGTTTTTTTATGTATAATTTCTCGAAAATTCGAGATTATTGGTAATAAACTTATAGGTCGGTAGGAGGTCACATCTTCTGATATTTTTCCTGGTTTAAGTATCATTAATATTTTAGCTACTTTCCAGATACTAGGGAAGTAATTAATTCGTAGCATAGCATTAAATATATATGTTAATAGTTTTATAGCCTTTTCTGATAGTTCTTTTAAAATTTTGCTAGTAATTAAGTCATAACCAGGAGCTTTTTTAATATTAATCTCTCTCATTATTGTATGTTTAACTTTTTTGACCGTTAATTTCTCGTGCGGTAAATCCATTTGAAATGGCGAATCTAGAAAGCTGGTAATTTTATTTTCGTCATCTTTATGTAGCTGAGACTGGAAAGGTTTAAAAACATTTTTTAAGTGTTTTGAGAAAATGTCGGCCTTCTCTTTATTGCTTCTGGCCCAATTATTTTCGCTTGTTTTAATAGGTGGGTTATGCTGCTGGGATCTCCTAAGCTTTTTTGTTGCTTTCCACAATGAATAGTCTGTAGCCTCAGTTGATGTCAAGTTTTCTAGGTATTCTTGAATGCCTTGGTTTTGTTCAATTTGGATTAGATCTCTCAGAATATGCTGCCTCCTGTATATTTTTTGTAAGATTTATTGCTGCTATTTCTATATCCATTTCAGTTTGTAACGGTAAGTTTAGAGAGATATTTTGGTCTAAGTTTTCTCTAAATGAGGGCCAGTTAGTTCTATTATTGCACAGAGAAGGGGGTTTATCTTTGATGGTAATTTTTGAAGAAATTGTTACTATTATTGGTGAATGATCAGAAGACAGGTCGAAACATGATTCTGCCTGACACTTTTTTGGATCAATATTTTTTGTAATACAGAAATATATTGTATCTGGTTTTTTATTTCTGTCTGAAGGCCAATATGTTGGTTCACCAGTAGAGATATGTTGTAAGTTATCTATCCTTATGGCTTTGAGCAGTTCTCTACCTTTTGGGGTTATTATTCTTGAACCCCACATTAAATGTTTTGCATTATAATCTCCTCCTGCTATAAATCTATTACCTAGCGTACGGAAGAATTCTTGAAATTGTTCTGCCTTGTTGTTATGTTTGGGTGGGCAATAAATCGCAGAAATTGTTAATGGTCCATGGGCTTCCTCTATGGTTATACTGGTGGCTTGCAGGTAGTCTTTGCGGAATTTTTCTTTTTCGAAATGCTTTATATCATCTCGAATTATTATGGCTGTACCTCCATGTGCTTTATTATCAGGGTGATTTGTATGATAAAGCTTATATTTAGGAACTTTCAAATAATTTTTGTCCGTAAAGTGTGTTTCGGAAACCATCATAACGTCAATATTTTGTTCAATTACGAACATTTTTAGTTCCCTGGCATGTTGTTGGAGCCCATTGGCATTCCAGACGGCGATTTTGTAGCTATTGGTTTCAGGCATTAGGCAAGTTTGCTTACGACGGTTGTGAGTAGACCAAGCATCGTACTCATTTGATCCATTAGTTTGACCATCATATTTTCTAATCTTGAGATGTTGCTAGTTTCAGTAGGTTGAGATATTGTCTCTCGTTTTTGTGCTGAACCATTTTCAACTATTTGGGCATAAGTTATGTCTGGTTGACTTGTTCTGTTGGGTAGTGGTAGATTGGTAGTAGTGGATTGTTTTTGTTGATGCCTTTTTTCCCTTAAGGCAGGATAGAGTTTCTGCTGTAGTTGCTTGTGAACTGCGCAACCCTTGTAGTTCGCTGGATGATTTCCGTTACAGTTGACACATTTCACTTTTTCATCGCGAACTTTACGAGTACAATCTCCTGTCTTATGTTCTCCTGCACATTTTACGCATCTATATGATTTGCGACAGTAAGTCTTTGTGTGCCCGTGCGCTTGACACCTTGTGCATTGTGGTATAATTCTTTTTATATGTGGTGGTTCGCATTTAATAATATTATTTTCCAATTTGGTGATTTCATACACCGCCTTATTGTTTCCATTAGGTTTTATGTCTATATAAAACATAGGCAGAGGTTTTTTTGTCGTGTGATGTCGTATATTGTGAATATTTACGACCTCGTGGCCTTTTTCAGCTAGTGCTACCTTGATGGTGTTAAAGTCCGTCCCGTGATGTAATCCTTTTAATACGAATTTAAATGTTCTCTCGGATTTTGGCCTGAATGTATGGTATTGGGTGTTTCTTTCATCTAATTCTTTTATAAGAACTTTAAAGTGATCCGCTTCGAATAATTGGATTTTAATTGTTTCATAGCTCACTGTTTTAATTGTGTAGTTCGTAGTAATGGTTTTCAATAAGTCATGGATGTTTTTTATTATTCCTACCTTATAGACTGTTATTGGTGGTGGTTTGGGAATAACTTTTTCAGGGCTTGGTTGTATGTTCTCTTCAATTTCTTCCGACAGGTTGCTAAAACTGTTTTTTGTCTCTATCGGTTTCTGCAACCAATAGTTACTGATTCTTGTTTGTTTCCTCGCGATTTCTTCTTCTGGACTTCTCAATCGTTTTTTGTTAATGACTGTAGTCCATTCTGATGGTGGAGTTTGCGTTATTGCTGTTTGTTCTAATCTTATATCAAAGTGTGCAGGTGATTTGGTTGAATCGCTATGGTTTGCCATTTTTTAATTTTTAATATTTTATTTAATTTACTTCCAGAGGATAAAAAAATAAAATAAATACATTGTTTATTTCACGCACTTCATTTTTCACTTACGTTATTTTAGCACTAGTTTTTTACTATAAATAATATAAATGAATTTCAAAAGGACTGTTGTAAAATAAGATGAAATAATTTTAAACACTAATAAAAATGAGATGCAGTCCTTTTGTCTGGTCACGTAAACACGTATTCACTACACTTTAGGTCCACTGAGAGGCGGATAGCCGCATCTGTTATGCGTTTTTAACACTCAATTAAATAACCGTAATAAAATACTGTTTTTTTTAAAGAAAGGTATCTTTTTATAGTTTGGACCATATTGAAAATACGTCTTCACCCTACGAAGGTTGGAACTGAACTGGAGAATAAATAATAAACAATTACAAACAAACAAAAACAAAGCGATACCAGCCAAAACAACCGGCTACTTGGTAAGATAGGTCAGCCCATATCAGACAATTCGAATAAAATTCAATCCCATTATTTGAACCATTGTGTAAGCTTTCCAAAATGCTGTGTTGTCATGACCTATTAGTTCAAATCATTTAGTTCAGTTTGGCTTTGACATACAACAAAATTCTAATCAAAATAAAATAATTAAACAAAAATGCTGTTACCAAATATAATTTATTTTAACGTCATAGTAAATCTGATGCATATATTATCGAAGGACTTATAAATCTATTACCTAGCGTACTGAAGAATTTTTGAAATTGTTCTGCCTTGTTATGTTTGGGTGGGCAATAAATTGCAGAAATTGTTAATGGTCCATGGGCTTCCTCTATGGTTATACTGGTGGCTTGCAGGTAGTCTTTGCGGAATTTTTCTTTTTCGAAATGCTTTATATCATCTTGAATTATTATGACTGTACCTCCATGTGCTTTATCATCAGGGTAATTTGTATGATAAAGCTTATATTTAGGAACTTTCAGATAATTCTTGTCCGTAAAGTGTGTTTTATTGTTTAATCTTTCCAAAGTGCTGTGTTGTCATGACCTATTAGTTCAAATCACTAGCACAGAGACCTATAGTCTAAGTTTTAACTATCTCTGAGTTTTAGTTCAGTTTGGCTTTGACATACAACAAAATTCTAATCAAAATAAAATAATTAAACAAAAATGCTGTTATCAAATATAATTTATTTTAACGTCATAGTAAATCTGATGCATATATTATCGAAGGACTTAAAATTACAGTTAAGTACACAGTTATAATAGTTTGTAGGTTAGGGTTGTGTTTGATTATATTTAGATCGAACTCTTTTCCATATCACCTAGGAGTTAGACTTCTAAGCACGTTTGTAGTTGTATCCTCTGGAGGCCTAATCCACCTAATTAATAATTGTATATCCAAGTAATATATTACTTTCATTAGAGAGCATATTTACCTTTTATGCTTAGTTTTTGTGTCCTGCGGTATTGCGTTTCCTTGTAAATTCATATTGATATCACTCTATTTCTCCTTCGTTTGTTCTGTTAATAGCTGTAATCATCATTCTTGATTCAACTAGATTTAATCACTGCATTCTCTTTAATGTATTTGCCATATCTGCAAAACAGTTACTCTTCTTTCTCTCCTAACACATTTTAACCAAAATGTTCATGTTTATTCTGAACAATTACATACATATGCACATAAATCTTTTATAACTCTATAATAATATTTTCTACATTTATCATATATTAAATATAAGTCACCTGTACTTGTTTTCACTCTCATCACCATACCTTAGAAATTGGCAGCATTGAATCATATCATATTCAGAAAGTTCGACTTAAGTGAATAAGTAAGCTGTTATTTTCCAATCTATGTAACATTTGTTCACAATTCCATCATCTGTCAATTTTTTCTTCAATTTGTCTGATCGAGTTCATCCAAACCGAAGGTGTTATTAACTATTCATGTTTTAAGCACGAAGTACAATATATCTGCAATGAATTATCAATAAATGTTATGACTAATATAACCTAATCAATTGTTATTCCAATTTACCTTTTCCCATCAACTTTTGTCATAACACTATTTTTATTATCATCTTGTCATAACTGTTGGGCGTATTGGTTCAATTCTGAAATATCCATGTCTCATTTAAATACATAAATTGAAATAAGTTTAACCTCATTTTAGTATATGCTTTTAAAAATGTTATTCTTATAAAAGCAATATCCCGAAGTTCCATTTGACCTCTTCGATACTAACGAACTTTCAAACTAACAGTATCGTTTGAAATAATTGTATTAAATTATATTTGTATTAAAAAAACTACTCACTGTTTTTATATATTTCATATCTTTAATTTATGGTAGAGCTAACATCAAGCTGATCTTGAATTGTCACCTGCTTGGTATGAGGATCGTTTTTTGTGTCGGTGAATTCAAAATCATATTTTTAATTTTTTCAGATATTTCAGTGTCCATGTCTACACTAATATTCAGTGCAGCTGCAACACGCAAAAATATTTTCAACAAAAATTGCAGCAAATTAATATTTTACGGTAAAAATCTCTCGGGGCCTCCATTATCTTTTTTGTTCAAAGTAACTGATTAGAGACGCAATCTGTTTTGTATGGCTTTGGAATTTTCAATGAGGTTAATAATAAATAGCGATTTCAAATTTATCAGAACGAGCAAAGCATTAAAATAACGTTTGCCTGTTTATAACGTCTTATCACACTTGTTTTGAAGAATTTTGCATATGTTTTACAAGCGGACGACTTTGACAGGCTAGCTCAGTTAAACGTTCGAACTTACCAGACAGCATTGTGTCTCTTTTTAACTAGAAAAAAATGAGATGGAAAATATTGTCTGATTCTTTAACGAATTTACAAATTGCGGCATGCGATATATCAAACATCTTGATGACGTATGTACAAAAAAACTTGGGATATACTACATGTGTAGTAAATAATGTGTGAGGTTGATATTTCACTGAGGTGCTGTCACTCCATCTTTAATTGATTTTGTATCATGCGGATGAATTGCTACGCACAAGAAACAAGTTTGGTTTTCAAACTTTTTTTAAATTTGTTTTAAAAATCTTTCATCGATGCAAATTAGGAGCAAATTTATTTTGATACTTTTTGTGATTTAGTCATATTTACCTGCCACTTCTTGACTTTTATATTAAGCTTTTTACAATATCTGAAGAATATATGTTCTAAGAACCAATTTAATAATTGTAAAATATATAACGTTTTGTGAAGGAAATGAATTTATATAAAAGTAATATATTATTTATTTAAATTATAATTTATAATGTGTTTAAACATCAACATGAAAAGACAGAAAAAACGGATGTTTACACTAAGTTTAATTTTACCGCTAAACATTCTTAGTTTTTGAGCAATTGATCGTGGTTTTAACATACCACACATATTTCTTTTATTGTATAATTATTTTCGATTGAAAATATTCAAGATAATTTATTCGGAATTTCGACGTACCTCTGAAGCGAATAAATTCAGTCGTTTTGTAAAACGTTAATGTGGTAGATGGATATTCGGCATTTCAACGGTAAACACTTAGGATTTAATTCATTTTACTTATTCTTGACCTATTTTTTATTGCACTGCGAAACGTTGTGGCTAGAATATACCATACATTGATATTTAATCTCTTAACATATATTTATTGAGTCGACAAATCGATAGTAAGAAAAAGAAAAAATCTAAATTAAGAAAAGAGAGTTTAAAGGAATTATTTAGAAAACTTAGGCGATGTTTGCCTATAAGTGAATCATGACATCCCAACGGCTTTTTTCATCGTGACTAGTATATTTAAGTAATATGTAAAACTTTTGGTTTTTCAGATCTAATAAGCAATACAGCTAATTAAAAATATCATGATCCATAAAAAAAGACATGAGTAGTTAGAATAACACAGTGATGTTCGAGCAGCATTGTAAGAAATTACGAGCTGTTCATGTTTAATGTTTTTGTAAATTTTCGAAACTTTGTAAACTTTTTTTTTTTGAAAGCATTTTCTATATGAAGACTTTGGCCTCAACCGTCAGAACATCAGTGGTCGAATAGCGTCTAATATCATTATTATAACATCTTCAAGTTGATGTGGACAATTTGATTGCAAAATGTATCATATCATATTATTATAGTACTATAATAAAAAAAACTGTAGACTTGAAGACTTTCTAAAATATAATATGTGATTTTATTTTGCCTCTTTCAATTAAATCTCCCTTGGATGCAATGCAATGTCAACTTTTGTCTAGTTTTCGGAAAATTTATTAAATTCGAATTCTGGAATATTTTTTATGTCCTTCTTGGAATTTCTTGAGTTGACACATGTTTCCTGGCCTTAAGAAATATTAAAGTCCGGAAATCAGGTAAATGATTCGGTTACAGCACTATATTAATTTGACTTTTTAAAGAGAAGACGGGTGACGATTCCGAGTTTTTCAGACGTATTCAGATTTAAAAACGCCACAAACATTTTAAGGCCTTTATTTCTTTATCTTAGTAATAAGTAATATAACAGTTATATGCATTTTGATCAGCGATATCTATATATATATATATCTTTCTTTTTAACGTGTGTTTTCTGATTTCTCCGTCAATTAAGGAGCGATTTTCAAAATTCTTTTTTTATTCGAAAGAGTGTAGTTCCGAGGTAGTTCCTCCGGTGCACTTCCGGACTTGGTTCCAATGGTCCCTTTGGATCAGGATCTGATGGGGCGAAGGGGGAGGGGAAATCAAGAGAAACCTCAAATTTTAAGATATTTGTGTATAATGTTATTGCCGAACTGATGTAATGGAAGACCGAAAGTCGTTCAGTGCAAAAGCCGTAACTGCTTTTATGGTTAGAGCGTTTAGCTCACACGTGGAGCTCGTTGGTTCGATTTCCGGCGGGAGCAACAATTTTTGCTGCACCTTTACTTGGCCTACTCATTGTAATACTTAATAAAATTACTGCATAATTTATTGAGTAAATATCTAACACTAAAAGGAGAAAAATAAAATATTTTTAACAAAAAATTGAACCGACCTCAAAAAACAAATAAAGAACTCACCAAAAATTAAAAAATAATCAAAATTAGATTTTTAACACTAAGAAAATGTTTTAAAATAAAATAAGTGCATAATAATCGTTGTAATAAGTAAACAAAATTAAATAAAGAACTTATTTAATCTATCTACTACACGTATTTTATATTCTAATATATACATACAATTTAACTTAATACCAACATAAACCTATTCATCTATTTACAATAGCAATTTAATTATTACTAACTGATCACTTTGAAGTCGGTGCCGAGACCAAATAATACAAAACTGATAATATAATTTTGTATCGTATACACAAATTTAAATTGTTTAGTTAAACGGTTTCGTTTTGTATATATACATATATATATATATATATATATATATATATATATATATATATATATATATGTTCAATTTTTTTGTTAAAAATATTTTTATATCTATATAAAATAACAGTGAATTCGCGACACCCATTACTAAACAATAAAATTTGATTTGAAGAAATATATGCTGCCAAATCATATCAAACACTTCTAGAAACTTATGTCAATACCGCTCTCACATAGTACAATTCTCGGTGTTAGATTCAACGATTTTAAAGTGGCGATTATGACATCAATGGCAAAAAAATGAACAAAAAGCTCAAAAAAGCTCAATAGTGTTATTGAAAGCCTTATTATGAATGAATCAACTCTTGTCAGGAAATAATCACAAAACATGTATGCACTTAATACTGTGTTGATCAGTGATCAGTATAACGGAAACATGGAGTTTATTTGTTATGCCAAGTATTTTTTTACATTAAATATCTAACTGATACTTGATGTGGAATATATACGAAGTGGAGGAATGTACAAAAATGTAAAAACTGTGTAAAATAATTATATCTATTACATAACTTAAAACAATAATAATTTCCAAATATAACCACTACACATTACAACTTAACGCATTGCCCTGTAACTAAGTAATTTTTCACGTCATTTTAATAGTAAAGTAGTAATTTATTTTGGAATAAATTCCAATAACGTCGAAGTTTTCTCTATACTCTATTATATAACATTAATCTGTTTGAGTTTTAATGGAATCAAAAGCGTCTTGAAAGTAATGACAGAAACTTCTAGAAGTTTATTTTAGTTAGGGATTAAATGCGATTTTCTGAAGTGTTTATCGTGATAATTTTGTCAAACAACTTGCCAACTTTTAAATACAAATTAAAAAGTTTTCAGGATTTTATGAAGTTTTTACTAATAGGTTTTTGTTATTATAAATGAGAAAATTCTATTTTAATTTTATTTTTTAGATATGATTACAACCAATGAATTTTAAATTTTCTTAAACACAATTTTCTTTCTCTTACATTCGTTTATTCTTTAAATTATTGGTTCTTTCATAAATAAAGTGGTTGATAGATTCATATCTTATCCATTTCGGTTTCTCGTTGTGTCAAGCTAACATAATATATTTGCATATTATGAGAATATTCTCATAAATAATACGTCAAGTTATAATTATTGATAATAAAAAGTATAGTTAACAATGTAAATCAATTGAATGTCTATAAATAGTATAGGTTTTGATCTATCTTTATTATTTTTTAACAGGAAGCGGAACTGGCACAATTGAAGATCGTTACATGAATATGAGGAAACATGTAACAATGAAGTATGTTTTGTGCGCATTATTTTCCCTCCTGAATTCAAAGAAAATAATATAGCATACCTCATTTACAGAACATTACGAATAATAGAAATCAATTAATAGAAACACTTAAAAAATTGAGTAATAATGAGTTGTTAAACAATGAGTTTGTCGTAACAAACCATATAGAAGACCTGGTTTAGTTATTTGATGAATATGATTGATTGAAGTATATAAATTAGAAGAATTTGAGGTTGCGCTAAACACATTTGATATAGTAACAACACAAAAACTAACTGATGATTATGATATGTTAAGGGCGTAATACAAAAAAAAACGTTTTATTTAAGTTTAAGAACTATTTTACTTTATGTGAGTCGACTGATATAACACATTTCTTCTAAAGGAACGACCAAAGACGTGTACATGGTCGTTGTCCCGTCTGGACAGATACTCTTGCCAGGAGTTCATTGAGTAGGTGTTTCTAAAAGCTTAGATGTTTCCTAGTTGGAATAGTTTATGGCCAGGGTCCTTTGAACACCTTTAATCTATCTTCTGTGTCCCTTACAGCTTCAAAAGCGATACTTTTGTAGCACTTTTGTGATACTAGACGAACTCTATTTTAACACCAAACCTACATCAATTTAACATTATTAACGTTCGTATGAACAGTAATAATTCAGATCGAGTAGGCTATGTACGTTTACGAGGGTTTTGTCGTAAGGCACGTATTTGATTGACTAGGCAAAGTAATTGAGTCGTATGCAGCTAAAATATATTATGCACGTCTTTCTAATTAAATTAATAACTGTCAATAGAAGAAAACTACATGCATGACAGCACTAAGAACGTCATTAAGGTAATTTGTAACTGCAAGAAATTATATATAAGTATTTACGTATATAACTCTCAGGTTGATGTTGATAAGAGAACAGCTCTGTAAAAGGAACAGTCGGATAATTAAGTGATATAGTATGGTGAAATAAGAATAGCAGTGACAAAACCTATTATGATATACGCTGAAGTAACTTGACCTGACACAGTGAATACAACACTACAATACTACTGAAAAAGGTTCTTGGGCAGAGGTATAAGTAACAATATAAGAACATATAAGGCACATATATTAATGACTGGGTAACAGATATAAGAGTGAATGGAATGTGAATTGGAAAATCTCATATTGCAGGACTGCAGGACACCTCTGTAAACGATGGAGCGACAACTTGTATAGCTTAAAAGATGACGAGGTATTTTTCAAAAAAGGAACCGAAGGAAGTTGCTCTAAATGGTAAATTGAAAATTGTTTGTCTACTGTATTTAGCAAGGCGCCCAACAAAATCAAATTACATCATGATAAAGCAACGTTCTATATAGTGTGTATAGCTGAGATAAGATCGTATTTATAAATTAGCTTCCGTACTGACCAAGTCTGCCAATGGGTGATTTTTAGATACTTCTGTAACTTATAAAACATTTTCGAGAGAAAATGTCCAGTACAAGAACAGTTGCGAAAGAGAGAAGGTTAAATGTTTCTATATTATAAGATAGAATAATGAAATAAATTGTTATTAACGGGACGAAAATTCGTTTAATTTAATTTTGCATCTTTGAATTTGTTCGAACCAAACATACAAATAAGTCGCCCTGCTCTAGACAAGATCGCGATCATGAAGCCATGAAGTGTCGGAGATAGAGATTACTATGAATATCCGAAAGCCGTTAGCAGTATAGGGATTTTTGGAAGATAATTTAGGCTAAGCGTGAGTAGAGTTTAATGATGATGATGATGACCTCCGTTGAGATAAAAGATCTCCTTATAAGATAAATATATTAATGCTTATTATCTGGCGAAAATAGAGATAAAATTTACATTATAGCCTGCTGCTAGGATATCAAATTCAAGTCATATACAAGAAAGTTATATCAATATCTTAGTTGATTTTGTGTAATTAATAAGTAAATTGATTATATAAAATATATATGATGTTAAAGATTTTTATATTTTTGCAAATAACTTTTTGTTTTAGATTGTCAATATCGATTATATAATATTGTATTTTTGGTCAATTATTCTTTCTTTCGTTCTGATTAAAAAAAGAGGCATAATATTTTTTCCTAAAACTCGTAATGACCTGCTCCATTTTAATTGGATATCCAGAAGGAACTGCCCTCGCGAGTACCCAAAAATTCAATTAAATGATTACAAAGTTAGGCTCTTGTTGGCAGATGTTGCAGACATTTTGAAGGAGCTTAAGGAGTTGTTTTCGCTATAGTCGTTTCGACCGAGTTTTCTGAATAAGTCGTTACTTTGAATAAGTTCGTTTGTGTATTAGGGAAAGCACAACAATTACTTATTCTGTACCGTATTTTTAATTTCTTTCAAAATTTTGTTAAGCCAGACTTTAAATAAAATATGAATGAAATAATATGAAAACGGTATTGAAGACAAACATGTATATATAGTTTTAGTTTGGAAATTTGTATTTAGAATTGTTTAACTGGCAATTGAAATGTTGGAGGTACAAATCAGTTTCCAATTATTTATGAAATAAGTGGCAATTCAAAGGAGCAATGTGTGATGAATATGGAGGATTCAATTTAAGTATGTTATATATAGTATATTTTTGCAGTTTCTGCCAAGGAATAGTTGTTTCTTTCAATCCTCAATTTAACCGCTACAATTAAAATCTTTCACTATTCCGTTCGGTATTTCGTTTTTATTTCATTGTTTTAAATTCTGCGTCTTTGTACACATGAGGCTGCTGTATTTTTTGCATCAATGTTGAACTTACTGTCCTTAAATCACTAACACATTCTATCTATATAATTCTACATTTTCTACAACTTCTTTTTATATTTCTGGTAATATGACAATCCATCGATCCATTTTACACTTTTCCAAATTAGGATCTGACAAAACTTCCTATTTGAGCTACAGTTGGGAATCCTTTGCAATTTTGTTAAGTATGACCGAACAATAAATTAGATTTGTTTTGTTTGTAATTTTATTTTTTGTATATGTCACAAATTTTATTATTATTATTGTATTGTTTGGGCTCGGCACTGACTTCAAACTGGTTAGTTAGTAGTAGTTAAAATAATATAGTAAATAGATAAATATGTTTAGGTAGGTATTAAACTAAATTGTGTGTATATAGTAGAATATAAAATACGTGTAGTAGATAGGTAAAATATGATTTTTGTTTATTTTATTTAGTCATTACAACGATTATCATGTATACATTTTATTTTAAAATGGTTTTTTTGTTAAAAATCTAAGTTATTTCAATTTTTTTGTTAAAAATATTTTATTTTTCTCTTTTTAGTGTTAGATATTTATTTACTAAAGTACGCAGTTGTTTCATTTAATATTACAATGGGTAGGCCAAGTAAATGTGCAGCCCGTATGATTAAAAATAGGAATGAAGAAACAATTACTGAAATTAAGGAACGCTTCAGGCTCCGGGGTCCGCTACCTAGCCTAGCTGATTTGATAAATGTTCTAACTAAACAACAACAAAAAGTTATTGTCTCCTCTGAGAATCGAACCCGCGACGGAGAATAGACGGAGAAATCGGCGAACATACATTAAAAAAAATATACTGCCGAACATAGAGAACCTCCTCCTTTTTCGAAGTCGGTTAAAAATGGATCGACATGGATAGAAAAAATTGGTTGTGGTTCTGAAAAATAAAACACAAGTTCTTTAACAGTTATTTACATTCACAGTTCGCATTACAAGCAATTGATGATTATATTTATTTTGTCTATCGATTATTTAATTTTCAAACAATCATCATAAATCATTTCATCAATCAAAATGAACTTTCCTGTTTTGGCGGATTCGAACCCGCAGTAGCAGGAAGGCAGACTACTTCGGGCGACGTTTATATTAATTTATTGAAGAAATCTTACATAGAGTAAAAAACAATTAAAAGAAACAAAAAGTTGAACAACAATAGTAAATAATAATTGCAGCTATTAATATTAATTAAACTGAATGAAACAGTTATTATTAACGGTTATTAATTATTCTGCAGCTATATTTAGATGCAAATAAAACACGAATAAATCCGAGTGTCTGTTTTCTAAATGATTCATTATATATTTTTTGGAAAACCCGACGAATAAAACGTATAACTGGATATTTTTCTTTAATTTTTGCCCCAATTCTTCTTCCTTGTTCATTATCGTCCATTCTACCTCTGTCGGGATAATTATTTTAATGGGAACCAGCAGCGGAAAAGGCTGCTTCTGCAAACGATTCGTTATTTTCCAGCGTGCTTTTTGTATCGCGCGAAACATTACCAGCCCGCCTTGTCAATCATCAAACACTTCCTTTATGGCAATGTGGAAATCTTTTAACGAATCTTTCAAGAGTAGTTTTGATTTTTAGAGTTTCTGAGCTTGAGAGTTGCTATTTGGTGCTTTTGGGCTTATGTTTAATATTATGAATGCTTAATTTGAGTACATATTTTATACATTAAATTATTATCCTTTATGTTAGAATAACATATTCACTTATATCATATTATTTCTATGCTAATATGTAGTTCGTTAATCTACTAGGTCTTTATATATTTTGTTTTACTTTAAAATGCCATTTTTAGTCACAATACTCCACAGAAAACTTTTACTTGGCATGAAATGAAACCGTATTTGTAATGAATGTAATAAAACCGTACAAACGATTCGAAATAGCAATTTTACTTAATTCATGTAATAATCATTTTCCCTCCCCTTCGATTTTTCTTCTAGAAACAGTTGATTTATCAAGTGCTCAGCTATCTGAAAAGCCTTCGAAAATTTTAGTTTTTGTCCAATAGGCCTTGCAATTCATTTTCTTCAGTCTGTTTTTTATCATTGAAAGTAAAACTAACAATTGGTATATAAGGTAGCGGCTTGATCATCATAAGCTTAAGCTTTCAAAAGTATTTTATGAACTTCGGCAGCAGATTTATTCAAGATAACCAACAAAAGTAATGAGTGCCGAAAACTCAATTTTGAGTGTTCCCTGATTTGTGTTTGTACACTTTTTTCACTAACATTATAGGAAAGAAGAATTACAGTTAATATTCAACAATTAGGTTAGGTTGTTTACATTGATACTTTACATTTTCGATAATAGATATCGGTGATCAAGTCAAAATAGTGAATGGAATGAAAAATGCGGTGGAGATTTAAGTTGCCCAGTTCTCAATTATTCTGAAGCATAATTGGATGATCTTGGTATTTGAATGATTTTGTGGAAAATAACCCTATCTTGAAATAATTCAAGCAGAATGCTTATCATGACATTGCTGCAATCACATGTCATCTACACCCGTTGCGTTTAAATTGGACCAAAAATGTTATTTTTCTGTACAGCTGGCCTAATGGTGATGGCGTTGGCTCCGGTGGTAATGGTCTTACTAAGATCGTTTTCGAAGATGGATTTTTTTGTACATACCTTACCACTTGGTGAACAATCTTATGAATCTTGTAAAATATGTGGTGATTTGGCACCAGTGCATGAATAATAATCAGCAGGTAAAATAGGCGCCCATAGAAAAACATGACCACCGGTGGGTAAATAAACATTACTTTTAATTAATTTGTAAGATTTACTTTATTTATTTTACTGTAAAAACTGTGGCTTATCTTTGCAGTGCAAGAACCTTATGGAAGGAAGTTATGCGAAAATAAATTGCTGAAAATCTTTATATGTTAATATAATGTATAAGTCTGTTATTTCATGCTTTTTTTAGGACTTTAATTTGGTTACTTTTAATTTTACCTAATTTATGAGAACCAATATAATAAAAGAGAACCAAAAAGTAAATAATTATTGTGTTCTACATTCGTAATTGTTGAATTGTTAGAACTGCCGGTGTTAGTAATTGTTTTTGTATTAAATATCGTTATAACTATGTTTTATAATTGAATTTAGTTTTTTAAATATGTATTTACTATTTCTAAAATTAGTACTTTAGAGTTCAGTGTACTTTTTGACGTTCATATAAAGGTGTAAAAAATTAATAGAGGAAAGCTATTCTATACATCAAATTAGAGAACTACATCACTACAACTACATCAAACTAAATCATATAAAGAAAGTACACCTTCTTACATGAAAACGAGCTACTGGGGGAAATCAAGACCGGAAGACCTAAATCTACAACAAAGCAGGAAGTGTAGTTTTTACCGATACTTTAATGCAATATTAGAAAATCCAGTTTTAACTAAAAATGTAAAGGGACGTTTATTGTCTGTTAACCTGAAGCCAGTACTTATAAAAAATAGACTAGGATGGGTTAAAACATAAAAACTGGTAAATGTCCTAAGAAATAGATGGATGAATTCAAATTTCAGATTTTTGGACCTAATAGATACGTTTTCGGTCACCAAAAAGGCAATCAAAAGGCTAACAGGGTTCACAACCGCGTACTGATGGTGGTAATATAATGATTCTGACTTATTATTAGTTGCTATATAATTAAAACTAATGGAAAAACTGAAATGCGATTCCTTGTGGAGTATCCTTAAACATTTATCAAAATTATGTCAGAGGATCCCGGGAATAAAAAGAACGAAGATATTTTTCAAATAAGGAAAGGGCCATTACAATCTTTTGACTTCTCTTCTATTAAATTAATTTGAGATGAACTTGACAGTAAAGTGTGAATTGATGTTCGTTGAACTTATCACAGTTATGAGAATACTTACAAAGGGAATGGAAAACATTGAACTACGAATAATTAAACAATTAAGAAGGAAAATTAACGTAAAACTTGTGAAGCAGTAATTTACAATAAGGCTGGCCATTTTGGAGAGGCCAAAATTTTACGAAAAATGTGTTCTATTACTAACTTTAACTGAATGTTATTCTAAGGTTTGATAATATTGGAGTGCTATAAATCATAACCTATCTTTTTTACTAGCTTTTTTATTTTCTGTTTATAAACTTTTTTATAAAGATTTATAACAATAATTTTTTTTTTGATGATAAAGAGTTTGATGTAAAATGATTGAAAAAAGATATGATATAATGAAAGAAATCATTTGAAAATAAAGCACCTACTCACATAACTTGAAAACCATTACTAAAAGCAGCTAATTAAATTACCAATTTTTTCATTATCTATTATTAGAAGCCAAAAAATTCCAACAAGGGAACAAATTAGTTTTTGGAGAGGAGAGGCCAAAATTTAACCAAAAATGTGTTCTATTACTAACTTTAACTGAATGCTACTCTAAGGTTTGATAATATTGGAGTGCTATAAATCATAACCTATCTTTTTTACTAGCTTTTTTATTTTCTGTTTATACATTTTTTTATAAAGATTTATAACAATAAATATTTTATTTGATGATAAAGAGTTTTATGTAAAACGATTGAAAAAAGATATGATATAATGAAAGAAATCATTTGAAAATAAAGCACCTACTCATATAACTTGAAAACCATTACTAAAAGCAGTTAATTAAATTACCAATTTTTTCATTATCTATTGTTAGAAGCCAAAAAATTCCAACAAGGGAACAAATTAGTTTTGAGAGAGGAGAGGCCAAAATTTAACCAAAAATGTGTTCTATTACTAACTTTAACTGAATGCTACTCTAAGGTTTGATAATATTGGAGTGCTATAAATCATAACCTATCTTTTTTACTAGCTTTTTTATTTTCTGTTTATAAACTTTTTATAAAGATTTATAATAATAAATATTTGATTTGATGTTAAAGAGTTTGATGTAAAATAATTGAAAAAAGATATGATATAATGAAAGAAATCATTTGAAAATAAAGCACCTACTCATATAACTTGAAAACCATTACTAAAAGCAGTTAATTAAATTACCAATTTTTTCATTATCTATTGTTAGAAGCCAAAAAATTCCAACAAGGGAACAAATTAGTTTTGAGAGAGGAGAGGCCAAAATTTAACCAAAAATGTGTTCTATTACTAACTTTAACTGAATGTTACTCTAAGGTTTGATAATATTGTAGTGCTATAAATCATAACCTATCTTTTTTACTAGCTTTTTTATTTTCTGTTTATACATTTTTTTTATAAAGATTTATAACAATAAATATTTTATTTGATGATAAAGAGTTTTATGTAAAACGATTGAAAAAAGGTATGATATAATGAAAGAAATCATTTGAAAATAAAGCACCTACTCATATAACTTGAAAACCATTACTAAAACCAGCTAATTAAATTACCAATTTTTCATTATCTATTATTAGAAGCGAAAAAAATTCCAACAAGGGAACAAATTAGTTTTGAGAGAGGAGAGGCCAAAATTTAACCAAAAATGTGTTCTATTACTAACTTTAACTGAATGCTACTCTAAGGTTTGATAATATTGGAGTGCTATAAATCATAACCTATCTTTTTTACTAGCTTTTTTTTTTCTGTTTATAAACTTTTTATAAAGATTTATAACAATAAATATTTGATTTGATGTTAAAGAGTTTGATGTAAAATAATTGAAAAAAGGTATGATATAATGAAAGAAATCATTTGAAAATAAAGCACCTACTCATATAACTTGAAAACCATTACTAAAAGCAGCTAATTAAATTACCAATTTTTTCATTATCTATTATTGTAAGCCAAAAAATTCCAACAAGGGAACAAATTAGTTTTGAGAGAGGAGACGCCAAAATTTAACCAAAAATGTGTTCTATTACTAACTTTAACTGAATGTTACTCTAAGGTTTGATAATATTGTAGTGCTATAAATCATAACCTATCTTTTTTACTAGCTTTTTTATTTTCTGTTTATACATTTTTTTTATAAAGATTTATAACAATAAATATTTTATTTGATGATAAAGAGTTTTATGTAAAACGATTGAAAAAAGATATGATATAATGAAAGAAATCATTTGAAAATAAAGCACCTACTCATATAACTTGAAAACCATTACTAAAACCAGCTAATTAAATTACCAATTTTTCATTATCTATTATTAGAAGCGAAAAAAATTCCAACAAGGGAACAAATTAGTTTTGAGAGAGGAGAGGCCAAAATTTAACCAAAAATGTGTTCTATTACTAACTTTAATTGAATGTTACTCTAAGGTTTGATAATATTGGAGTGCTATAAATCATAACCTCTCTTTTTACTAGCTTTTTTATTTTCTGTTTATAAACTTTTTTATAAAGATATATAACAATAAATATTTGATTTGATGTTAAAGAGTTTGATGTAAAACGATTGAAAAAAGGTATGATATAATGAAAGAAATCATTTGAAAATAAAGCACCTACTCATATAACTTGAAAACCATTACTAAAAGCAGCTAATTAAATTACCAATTTTTTCATTATCTATTATTGTAAGCCAAAAAATTCCAACAAGGGAACAAATTAGTTTTGTATTAATATTTCCTTTTAATATCTTTGCTAATTTCGCCACTTTGTATTTTGTAATATAACTCACCCGTTTTATCTTCGGTCACCTTTGAGAGTTAATATTATTAATTTTACTGATATGAACTGTTATATAACTGGCTAACACTGGTCGTCTCATATGGCCATCATTTAATACAATATTAAACAGTCCAATAACACGGGTCGCTTTTAATTTATATGTAAAATAGACCGGCAAACTCTTTGCTTCTAATCCTCGCCAACCAAAAAAAAACTTGACCAAATTTATACTTGTAATAGGCTTATGTGCGGGAGTGAACCATTACAGAAGCGTTGCAAACCGAGCAAAAATTTCTTTTTACAGCGTCGGTCGACGACTAACCACTCTGCAAGAGACCTAAACAGGCTGATTAAGCGATATCCGACCGTTCTGTCCTGTCCCGGTCAGTAAGTTGCCTGTTGGATGTTTTTGTCTGTTGCCTTTCGCCCCCTCATTTATTATTTTTGCTCGGCGAAAAAAAAAACTCACAAAAGGAGAAACATTAACTAGAAATGGAAAAGTTAATTATAAGGTTTGTAATGGATTTGTGTACTAAATAATATAAAACTAATTATAGTTTTATGTATTAGTTCGAGGAATACCAGTCGTAGAATTTCTTATGAAGAATCTTTAGAATCTTTAGAATTTTTATTCGAATGATATTCTAATTGCGGTTCGGTAAACATTTATGGTAGAGGATACTTGGGAAATGTATTCTGATTTATTATTATTAATATTAATTTATACAAACTAGTGGACTAAATTTGATCACCATTTACTAAGTTAAAAATTATTTGTCATACACAGTGCTAAAATTTGTTTTCGTAGTATTATCAATATAAGATCAGAAATATATTTGAAATATAAAATTAATTAAAATAATAATTGTCTGCATTAAAACATATTAAAAATAGCTATCTCAAGAACTAGCAGACACTAACCTTTTTTTAATGACACTTCAGTAAATATAATTTTCATCAAGTTTGAATAATCAACAAAGTATTGATAAGTTTAAGTTACTACACAAGTAAACATTATATCAAATTATCATAAGTAAGATTATATTCAAAATTGTAACAAATCAAAGCATCAATTATAAGTATATATGATCTTTATTTACTTTTATGGTATAATAAATGAGTAATATAAATGAAGAGTAATACATGTTCGTATATGAAATCACAGAATATATGAATAAATCAATTATTAAATTCATATTTGGCTCTAGTATATATATTAAAACTATAACGAGTTAAGCAAGCTATGGTCCAAGAGCTACAAAATATAGTTATAATATCGTCATCAGACCTAATAATATACCTGCCGATGAACACGCGAGGAGGTTTAATTCACCAACAGTCGACGACATATGTAGGTGATACCACAAGATGTTAAGAAGCAGTATAAACTAAATTATTCTGAATTTTAATGAAATTTTATTGATAAATAGTGTTTTTATAAATCTAGATCGATTACATTCGGAAAGCTAATATTTTAAATTTGGATTACACGGTAACAATTAACGTTAAGGGTAGTGGGGAGGGATTTTGATTATCGATGGGTCCAATGTGCGAGTTTAAGCATACGATAAAACAGTCTAGAAACTATGCAATGTGTAGTACGACAAGTTGTACAAGCCGAGCTGATCCTACCCTCGAAGTGATAATTGCTTAGAAAATTGTACGACGTAGTCGTTCGTTTGTTAAAACGAACTTAAATTTAGTGTGTTGATTGTCGATATTGCAGTGCAGTAAATACATAATAATCAAAAATATCTAATAATGATGTTGAAATAATAAAAAAGGTCACATACATAATATCATATATCATATTATGACACCTTGATTTACGTCTATATAGGAAAGGCATATATAGATGAATTGGAAGAAATTGCTGTTCTGAACTTAAGGTTTCCATAAGAATTACCAGTTCTAAATATCTGAACGCGATGGCTAATATTTATTTAACTCAATTTGCCTCCCTTAGTTTTGTACCTTCTTTTGTTGTAATGGGCCGAACTAATTCCATTAGATTCCACTAGATCCATTCTAGGATAATTTTTGAAATTTTTTAGTTTTACGTATTTCTTTCAAGTAAATTTATTTGTGCTTAAGTTCGTAACTGCAATAACTAGCTTTTACACCATTTTATGTGTTTACTGATATTTTTGAACATGTGACTTAGCGATTCTTGAAAATTATTACAAATCTTTATGACCGATTGATGTTCAGATAGTTTAGTGTGTAGCCTAAAATACAAAACAACTGCTTGCATCGATTGTCTGTTCATTCGACTGAATTGGTTTATAACGTGGGCTGCTTAAGTCTTATCACTGCATTTTTGAATTAATTTTTGCACATTCTCCTATTTTTAGCATTGTTGTTGATGCCTAGGCTGTAATTCAGAGAAATGATATACTAGGAATGACATCAACAAATACATTGTCTGTAAGTAGTGTATATGGACACATTCAGGTAATTTATCACAATGAGATATTAGCAGGTGAAGTAAACGGCAACTTTTGTCATAAAAAGTTCATAGGAAAAGTTTTTGTGGACCTCATTAGGAATTTTGATGAAGTAATGGTAATGTAATGTCATTCATGGTCTAATTTTAGAATCATTAAAGTGTGGTATTTCTAGTGATATTCTAAACCTGACATATTTATACTTGGGGAAGCAATAAGTCAAAGTCGGTGATCATATTTGGATTAGGAGATTTGTTCAGTTAGGCATTCCATAGACAATATCTATAGAGTTAAACAGTAAAATCTTAGTTTTGATGACGCTGCTTCTTTCTGCCATTCTGAAGCTTCAAAAACAGCTGAATATTACAATTAACCGGCTAAAATGTTGGAACATGAAAACTAATCCACAAAGAACAAAACAATTTTCTTACGTAAACTGTACATAACTGAAACCAATTCATCAATAATCATTCAATAAAGTAAACTATCAGTTAATCATTAAAGTGTTGTGAGACCGCTGGAGTCGACAGTTCTTTTAAAGCTTCACGTGTTGCTCAGACAAATTTCGTGGTTAGAAAGTGTACCATCAGCATTGAAGAACGCATTGTAAAAACTATCGTTGTATAGTACTTCTATCAATTATCCGGATGTTTTTTATGAATAAATTATTATGAAGAAAGAAGAAAAGAAGAAAAAACAAATGAGATTTGAAAGAGCTCACGAGGAGACAAGCCGAGATGAACGGGTGGGATTTAAATTTTAGCACTCCACCGCTTCATGGAGAAACGTATTAGATGCGGAATTTGTGCGATTATCGTTTTTATTGATTCTTGCCTTGATTTCGACTGCATACATTGACCATCATTTTGGGCAGCTTTGGAAACTGAACATGTTCCCCTAAAATTTATTAGACTTTTTCAGGCGTCTTACGATGGTTCTATTAGCTGTGTGCAAATGTGATCGCCCCACCACTTTTTAACATAGTATTACATGCAATTATGCGAATAGCTTACAAAAACAGATAAAATGTTCGCTGATGATAGTTCTATTTTAGTTGATACAGATGTTGAAACTTCTAGCGTTCGTCATGATGTAGTTCGCCTTGCAGTCATATGGCTGGAAACGAATGAAGAAAAGACCGAACGATTGACAAGAAGTAGATTGCGATCTATTATAAATCTCATCATGGTCCAGTTAGAACAAGTGTTCAAGTATTTTCGATCAGTAATAATTAAGTTAAGGCAAAGTCTAAATATTTCTCTCCGAGATCATATTAGTGACGAAGAAGCTTTTCAAATTTCTTATAGACTTACGAAAATATAGCGAACAATTCTGAAAATGACATGGACCAATACCATAGAAATCAATCTGAAGAATAGGAGACTAAATGTATACTGGTCCAGAACAGCTGCGGCCAATCGCCTGCCATATTAGCAGCGGCATATTGGTTGAGAAGTAGACACCCGAGCTGTTGTATATGGATTGATGATGTTGAAACTACCAGACACAATTAAAATCCTTGTATGTCAGGCTATAACACGTTCAATTTTTCGATATGCTTCTTAAACACTGATCGACTGGTGAATAGTTTCCTTAAACTAAATAGGATACAAATAATATATTGAAGATGATTTGAGTGATGTCGGAAACAAGTAAATACATCGGGAAACAAAAGTGTAATTAGTCTCTAAAATTTACAAATACATACATCAGAACTTCTGAATCAAAAATAGCTTAACTGGATCCACTTCGTCTTTGCAACAGTTATGTAATATAGCACAATTTGAAATTAAGACATGTTTTCACACGTTTTCCGTTATCTTATTCAAAAATTAAAAAATGCACTTGACTTATCTATTACGATCCTTACCATACTAACTGCCAGCCTGGCTTGGAATTACATTCTTTTGCTAGTTAAATAAGCATTTTTGTAATTGTAGAAGAGAGTTGAATTAAGGTTAGCTGTTAGCGATTGATCACCTTAGAAATCCGAAAGGAACATCAGCTAGAAACTATATTTTACACTTTCTATTGATTTTTAATTGGTTGAAATACATTGTTCAGTGATTTCTCGTTAATATTGGTGAAAGCTTAATAAACGTCGAAATATAAAATATGCCTCGAATTCCAATAAAACTAGAAAATAAAATTACCTGGAGGGATTTTTTGTGGTTTATTTAAAATAAAATGAGCAAGCGTTGTATTTAGACGGTACAACGGCATATGAAAATAAATAACGAAACCGATCTGCGAGTAGAATTTTCGAAATATAACATAAAATAACATTTTGCGCTTTCATATTAATATACGCAGTTTTATGTATACATATTTTAATATTTATTCTTGATTAAAATTATTATATAATATGATTTGTGGAATGATTCTATTTAGCGAAACGTATTTGGTTACTCTCTTCAGCTTTTATTCATATTCAAAATATTGTGGCGCAAGTATTTGATTTATAGTTCTGTTATGGTTTAAGTTTTGTAAATTTTTTCTGTACATTCATTTAGTTAAGATTCATTTTTGATTTTGTCCAGCTTTCGCATGATATTTCGATCAGGCCCCCTAATATGTCGATATTAGTCTATGGATTTTTTATCTTCCAACCTTTTCACTGTTCAAACTTCAAACGTTACATTTCAAAATATGTCTCAATATTTTTATTTTTATGATATTTTTTTATTTATTCTTTGAAAAGAAAATGTAGTAAAATGTTCTTTTAGATTTTTTTTATAAATATTTTAAAGTCTCCTTTTACCAACTTTGGGTTTATCTGGACTGGTTTATCAGCATTAAGCCTACCGACTGGCGAATGACCAACTTTAGAAATCATTCCAAAGACATCCGGTCTTACCCAGCCTGGTTGTTGGCGTTACTAGGATCATTTTCCTTTTTGATTTTACACTCTTGCCTAGAACAATCACAAATTTTACACAATCACAAACATAAATTTACGATCATAATCGCAACAGTAGGGGGACCGTCCTACTGTTTCAGTTGATAGTAGTAAACAGTAAACAGTCAGATAGTTTCTAACGCTAATAAAATCCCATCAATATTCAATGCTCTTACTTGATATTTTGTGAATTCTATTTTTTAATATTTGCAAAAGATGGTTTATTTTTTATTAATCCTTCTACTGTAGTGTCTTCAGTTTTTTGTAGTAATTATTGATAGATAGCTATGTTCATAATATATGAATGAAAATCTAGAAGAGAAAAAATGGAATTTTGAAAGGAAATTATTGAGAAATAGGAATATTAAATATATATAGTTTATACTGCATAATGAAACGCAGATATGTTAAATCACTACTGACTATTAAGGAGATATTATAATGTAGCCTTTAGTGATCATCTTTTAGTAATGAAATCTAAATTAGCCAGAAAAAAATCATTAAAGTTTAATATTGAGTTTCTTTTGAGATTGTAAAAAAATTAACGATATTTAGGCATTTTTATATCACTTATAATATACTGCCTTTACATCTATACTTCTTAAGGCCGCTCTAAGGATATACTTTCGGTTAGTGTTCGGTGTAGGCCGAATTTACAGGTTTTTATTTATTTCCCTTGACTAGTAATATAATATGCTTGTTTGATCTTTCCTTTGAAAAAAATTATTTTAACACTTTCCTAATAAGGATATTTTATTTAGGCAAGTAAATATCATGGCCTGATTAGAACCCTACCTTTAATTTGGTATTTATAAACCACAAAACTTTCTCGATGTTTATTCTAAAAATATTCTTAAGGACTATCTAAAAGAATCACTCACTGTTCAGGTAAATCCGTTTATATTGTGAGGTCGTATAACGCAGGTTCTGAATGTTATGCCATATGTACTTTTATATATGTCCCAGCTTCTCCTGTTTAATAAAAAAATAACGATAACTTATAATCAAGTGCCTCCATGTCCACGATATCTATTGGTGAAAGTGCGAAGTATCAATGTAAATAACTGTGATACAATCTAACTTTCAAAGAGCTTTGAAACAGCTCAGCGATAGGAAAGATCCAAATGGAGGGACAATGCCTCCACACAAATTGACTGAAAAAGCAATTTTGAAACGTTTGAACATTATAGTTTCATTAATTGCCAGGCAAGAAGTACTTATTTCTATCTACGAGAATTTCAACCGTAAAAAATCTTGTGTTATTCCAGGAGAGCTATCCACTTCGAAACCAAACAAAGAATATCCATGGACATAATCTATTTGTGTGCACATTGTGGAACAGTAAGTTGTTGTATATTGCGAGCTACTAAATTCGAATGAAACTGTTACTATAAATGTCTACTGACAATGATGTCAATGATGTATGATGATAACGTTCGGTCACATGCTTAGACAAGAGTTCAGAGAGATACACTGCAGCAGCTCTATTGGAATGTTATGTCATGTCCAGCGTACTTAAAGGATATAGCGCTTCTTGATTTCCACTTGTTCAATTCACTCTAGCATGGCTTGGCTGGCACGCTGTTTTTTTTTTAAAGAAATGTGAAAATGTGAAATGGTGAATCTATGTTTGGATTGCTGCAAAACCAACACAGTTGTTTTGTCACATATGACTATGTTACCAAAAAGATGTGAAGAAATTGTAGAAAATGTTGGAAATATTGATATATACAGATATTTTTATCATTAAAAAAAAATTATACAATCACGGATTTTTATTTTCATGCAGTTGTTTACAAGACTGCAGAAAACAAGAATCAGAAAACTGATTTCTTGTTGATTTAACTTTTACATTCTATTCTCTCACAAATTCACTTATTGCTCGGGGCATACATACATCGGGTTCGGTGTAAAAATGTTTTACTTATTTAAGCATAACCAATTTCCATAACAATATTTAAGTTGGATAGCATAACATTAAATTTTTTTTTTGTTTCAAATACCTTTCTGGGAACTGTAATAATATATACTTGTTTTTATAAACATTTATCACAAAGGTACAATTATCCTCAAAGTAAGTGAGCAAAGCACAATAAAATTATAAAAAGTTCCAAACTTATTTAACAAATACCTATAAAATGTTTGTCATTTTATTTAGAAAATCAAACTAATATGTAATACTGACGATAATAATTATCTTGAAAAATATTTATAGTAAATTGTTTATCTGAAGTACTATAAGGGCTGATTATTGACCTACTTTGCTAATTACAACCTACATAAAAACTTTCTTTTTCGAATGTTTACGTGTTCGTTTATATCCTTTCCGGGTTAATAGCCACTTTTTCTTTGGAGTAAATAACGTTTCCCGTACATTCAGCTCTATAACACTTATTTATCTGCTCTTTAATCCACACTTTTCTTGTACAAAATTGTGTTATTTGTCTAGATATATTTTATTTTGCTGTAATTTGTCTGTAATAGCTAGTTATTTATTTTTTGTCTTATAGTTAATAAATAGCTGTTTTTTTTAGAGTAATATTTGAAGACACATACATATTTCTAGCAATATCTAGCAATAAGAATATACCAGCATACTTCTGAGCATATATAAAAGTATTGTAAATGATAGGATAATGAAATTTAATATATGTCACGTTTATACATCATTAATACTTAATTAATACATTTTAATTAATTATAATGTAGATCTGGCCTTTATAGTAGAGTTTGTCAGTATAATTACACTCAACAGTTTCCGATATTTTTTGGCATCATTTAGGTAACTGGATACTTTATATTTTTTTAAAGTGGTCATCAAAAACATAGAGTAATTTATAGAGTATTAACTTATTACAAATAATTAAATAATTTCAGAATTGTTTTGCGTGGTCTTAGCAGGAATGTTATTTCGCTGAATTTCATTTGTTGGATTAAAATTACCGTTACAAGCACCTGTCATGAAAATATTTTATAAGGAGAGCATCCCATTGGTCGGCGATTTATATATATATATATATATATATATATATATATATATATATATATATATATATATATATATATATATAAATAATGGATATAAATAAAATATAATGAATTATAAATATATGAACAAAAAATAATTAAATGTGGATATAAAAATGGCTGCAATCTAATTGAAAACGTAACATATCTCGTGGCAAATATAATGAAAATTGTCTATAGCTCTTTTACCCTTTTTTATATTTTTTTAGTGATATCAATTCAAATAAGGTTTATTAAAGTTTCTATCTTTTTGTTCCCTCATTCTGAAAGCAAAGCAACACAGCTGAAAGTCTCTCTCTGTCTCTGTTATAGAAATTATCCAATCAAATGCCTTCGTTGCACAATTCAAATGAACCAATCAAAAAAAGTGGCCTCAGAGCCACCATTGAATGGACCACGCAAAACATTTCCTCGGTTTCGCATATTTAAGCAAAACCTCTATATATACTCTATGATCAAAAATACCTACCAGGTTAACTTTTTTGAGAAATATTTAATATCTGCCAAGAAACAGTACCCTCTATCATTCATTTTGGGTATAAGCGGATGCCTTCT
The DNA here is from genome assembly GCF_030347505.1 of Rhynchophorus ferrugineus. NCBI lineage: Eukaryota > Metazoa > Arthropoda > Insecta > Coleoptera > Curculionidae > Rhynchophorus > Rhynchophorus ferrugineus. The sequence goes on from NW_027472580.1 coordinate 55,412,932, forward strand.
TCATTCAAGTTCAGATCCTAACTCCTCGTGATTCCTTACCATCTAGGTGATACAGACTTCCACTTTATCCCTCTCCGGCCAAGTGTCAGCGACTGACAAGGAAAAAGCTGATGATGAGCCTACGAATGATATTAAGAGCCTTCGACATTCAGACATTCTGTTTTACCATACAACATTTTACACTTAGGTATATTAGCATATAGTACATAAATTGTACCTTTATATAAACGAGAATTATCGGCTAAAGATAACTAAGAAGTAAAAACACGTTGTATTAGCAAGTAGTTGTTCTCTAGCTAAATTTATTAAATTATATTATATTAGCAAGTAAAAATTGACGATAATAACATATTAAATATTATGATAAATACTGTCTAGTAAGAAAGAAGTACTTGCCAAAATAAAAAAAAACTTGTTTAAAAATGTATAGATTTTTAATTTGTCCTATATTTACAAGTCATGCCTAATATTACTAAATTTTAAATTAAAGAGAAACGGTTTAGAATCTGGTAATTCTATCTCTGGTATAGCCTGTAAAATATTCTTGGATTTGGTTCTAAGCTTCTCAATTGATTTAAATTGGTGATCTCGAAACAATTTTTGAGTTTGGATAACAGTCAGGAGCTAAATCGAGCGATATTTCATGTCCCAGTTTTTTAATAAATCAATAGACCATGTAAAAGTAGGGTTCTAATCAGGCCATGATATTTACTTGCCTAAATAAAATATCCTTATTAGGAAAGTTTTACTATCAGAGCTCCCACCTTGAAGTTGTAATCGGTAATGATTGCGGAACGTCGGCTTGATTATGTCAATAAACGCAGCACTAATTCATAAGCTAATAGTTCAATTAAAATATATTATTATTTGCTTGTCTTAACTGTTGAAAACATAATTCAAAAAAATGAATATCGAATGAAGATCAATGATCAAAAAGCGAAGAACTAAAAGTTCTTGACAAATATTATGATAAAATTGCTCTTAACGAACCAAAAATCATTAACCTCTAATAAAATAAAAAATCTACAAGATGTATCTAATTATATTTTCCATAACTATGGGATAATAAACTGATACAGGATTCATTCTGAGTTATCAAAAATACGCCGTTGTATTTTTGAAATTAGTAGTAGAATAGTTATTAGAAATTATTACTGGATTAAGAATATTATTTAAAGATAGTTGGAGTCCCTTGGTATGAATGATAAAAGAACGCTTTTGGTGTCGTCGAGAACACATTTTTCGGTACCATCCTATATAGTTCACATCTTTCTATAATTGGCGCCTTGCTTTACGAGTTTATTGTTAAAGCAGCTACTGAACTAAGATTTAGTTACATGCCAACAGGAAAACCAACTTATTGGCCGACTGATCAAGAGAAAACCCCAGACCTGTTAGATTTCTTAATAGTAAGAAACATAACATCCAACTATATAAAAGTCGAAGAAAATTTTGAGCTAAGTTCAGATTATACGTTAGTTATTCTGACGTTGAGCGAAAATATAATAAAAAAAGAAAGAAACCCAACGTTAACAAACAAGGGAACAGGCTGGGAAGGATTTGCTGAAGAATTGAACAAATGAATTCAACTAAATGTACCCCTCAAGACAACTGAACAATTAAATCTTGAAGCAGAAAAATTCGTAGTAGATATTCAACAAGCTGCTTGGAATAATACTCCAGAAACTAAGAGTACAACTAAAGGAATTAATTATCCAAAAGAAGTGAAAGAAATGGTAGCTGAAAAACGTAAATTACAAAAAAAAAGGAAACAAAACAGAACACCTGAAAATAAAATTAGTTTAAACAATATAACCCAAAGACTAAAAAGAGAAATACTGGAAATAAAAAACAAAAACATAAATGACTATCACAGAAATTTAACAGATGATAAAGAAACTGATTACAAACTCTGGAAAGCCACAAGATATCTGAAGCGCTTATGTCCACCTATAAGAGACCTATGTGGGAATTGGGCACGTGACAATCATCAAAAAGCAGAAGCATTTGCTGAATATCTAGAAAAAAGTTTCAAACCAAATGAAGCTAATATTGAACGTAATTTACCGGATATAGAAGCTGAAAATTCGAGGATTGAATTAATCACGCCGAAAGAGTTAACCAAAGTTATTAAAACTGACATTAACCCCAGGAAATCACCAGGCCACAATTTACCTGGGAAGTCACCAAACGAAATAAAATCCTATAGACCTATATCACTGCTGCCAGTAATATCTAAGGTTTTTGAAAAACTCCTGTTGAAAAGAAAAAACCGATCATAGAAAGAAAAAACCTAATACCAACACACCAGTTTGTGTTTATTAACAAACACTCAACAATTGACCAGGTCCATGGAATAACATATGTTATTGAAAAAGCCTACCAAAGTCAAACAGTATGCTCATTGGCATAAATAAATAAATTAAAAAATTCAGCAGTGACATGTAACACAAAACATTATTTCACCAGAGACTGAGTTAGGGCCGATGTGTCCTCCTAGTTAAATACCTAGATTTAAGTTAGCATAAAGACAAATTGTAGGTTAGACGGAAACGACTATTGTCCGTGTTTACTTTATTGTTACTTTAACATATATGTTAAACCCCATAGAGTATTTTATAAAATTATTTATATATATATATATATATATATATATATATATATATATATATATAATATCTATATGTACATATATATAGTACTTATTAATATTTCTTTGAAATATCAGTTTATACGTAAAACTGAGGCACTCTTCTCACCTTGATAGAACAGTTTGTTGGCTGCAGATATACATAGATGTTTGTTTATATTACGTAGTCGTTTGTTTATTTTTTTTCACCTTAGAAATTATATTAGGCTACCTACCGAATATATTGCGATCATAAAACGTGTTAAGCATATGTAAAATCTGTCGAATCAGAAAACATTTTTCTACGTCCGTGTATTTCGCATGGTCTATTTTTGTACGGTGTATTTAGATGGAATACCATTGATTCAGAGGTTGGGAGATATTAAGTGTATGACGGACTAGAATTGGTAAATATTTAATGGCGATCTTAGAGTTTAAAATTATTGCAAGGTCTCTGCGATTTAAATTTTATGTCTCTTTAAAGTAGGAAATTTAAATATAATAATTTTATTGCCAGAGATAATCTGGTAGTTTTAATTTCTTGAACATTACATTATATTTTGAATTATATTATATTTATATTTTAAATGCATATCAATTAGTAATATTTGGGATTTTTGGTTTATTTGGATTGGAGATCATTATTTTCGATTATTTCTATTTTAAATGCATATCAATTAGTAACAATTAATATACATTTCATGAACTACATGTTGTGTTTGTTAATACTAATGTTTGACGAGTCCTGATTTATTGATTCTAAAAATTATATTAGTTTTATAATTATCATTGCCTCAGAAGACATTCATACTTTATCGCAACATTTTTCTTGTCATGATACATAGCTCTAGTGGCTCTCACCACACTCTCATTTAATCATCAGTTGTGAGATTGTTTTTTCATTTTCATTTTATTTAAAATAAGTTACTTAAAGATAAAAATATCTCTGATTTTTCTCAGAAGATATATTAATATAAAATGTTGTATTAATATTAATATTACTATTAATTAATATTAAATATTATCATTAATTATTGATTAAATATAAAATATGATTTTGTTATTTTTCGTTTTATTTTAATTACAAGTTTTTATTATTCTGTTAAATTTATATTTTCTTATCTCGTTAGGATTATCTTTATGTGGGAAATATTAAACACTACGTCTTTTCAGGAACCGAGAAAATACTACTGTGCTAAAATTATAGTGCATATCTACATGTTGTGTTTTTTAATACTAATTTTTGATGGGTCCTGATTTACTTATTGTAACAATTATATTAGTTCTCTAATTATTATCGTCTCAGAAGACATTCATTCTTTATCGCAACATTCTTCTTGTCATCGTACATAGCTCTAGCGGCTATGTCACCACACTTTCATTTAATAATTGGTTATGAGGTTGTATTTTCATTTTATTTAAAATAAGTTACTTAATTGTAAAAATATCTCTGATTTTTCTCAGAAGGTATACTAATAAAAAGTATTGTACTAATATTAATACCACTAATATTACTATTATTCCTTCTAGTTATTATTTTAATTAAATAGTATAATTAATTATTAATTAAATATAAAATATGATTTTGTTATTTTTCGCTTTATTTTAATTAAAAATTTCTGTTATTCCGTTAACATTATATTTTCTTATCCCTTTTGGATTATCTTTACGTGGGCAAACAGTACGTCTTTCAGGAATCGAGAAAATACTACTGTGTTAAATTTATAGTACATATTAACATTCATTTTAAATTTTCAGAATTACATTAAACATTATAAATTATAAATTACATTAATTACTTCTTTATTTTGCACTACAATTTATTTTCGTGCCTTTTTTTCACGCGATATCCATTCAGTGTTGTGTTTATATGCATACAATACGGAAACAATCAGAGTATGTTTAGTTAAAGCTAATGTAAACGATGTTATTGATAGATATTGGTATAGTAATACAAGAAACTGAGTAAATATTAGAAAAAATCAATACATTTATGTTTATATTAATGACAGGGGCAAATATTTTTCCAATACAACATGCAATAAAATACATTTTGAATATTATTTTCCTATTAGAGACGAATTTTTATCAATTTCGCATATTTGAAATGTTATGTTATAGGGTTAATATATATATATATATATATATATATATATATATATATATATATATATATATATATATATTTTATAGATATATACGACATACGATATAATGAATAATTATTTTTTCTTAACCGAAAATTTTTACAAAGCAGTCATCCTTATAAACCCATAGCCGGCGCGCTAGAAAAGTGTCTACATCTCAGTTAATACACCGCTTTGTCGTTTTTGTTGGTGTGGAATATTCCTTATTAAGTCATAGCCTCGCCTCATAATTGGGGCTTGACATAGTTGGTAGCTGTTCAGGCCTCGGACATGCCTAAGTCATCGTAATTTACGTCAATGAATTTGATCCTCAATTGTGCTCTGATTGTCGGATCTTAAACGAAGGTCTTCATTTTCAATACGGTCTTGGAGAGAAAGATTAGATTTCTTAATTGAATTTATATTCGAAAGACATCAAGCTTGCCGAGGTCAGAGTTTAACAGTGTTCAAGCATTAAAAATATAATTAATTTTACTACGAGATAAGAGAAGAAAATAAGGTTGAGTAAATCCTGTTGAGATTTACAACAGCAGGCGATACGTCAGTTGTCAGCGCTTTGGTTTTTTCTTCATTATGGCTGTGCAGTGCTATATCAGGAAGAATGTTAGAAGCTTCAACATTTGTATCAGCGAATATCAGCGTTATTATTAACGAATGTTAGATCAGGTAAGGCGTTTGTAGCATTGAAATGAACGTCACGTCGGCCTTTAAAACTTTTATCTAATTAAAACTTTAAACTAATTAATCTAAATTAATATAACTGTTGAGTTCCTTTTTTTTAAGTTGGTTCAAGTTTTTTATTGAAAATATTTTTTAGTATAACCATCGCAAATTTACAACAGTATTCCGTAACATTCAGTGGTAATTTTTTTTCAATTTCAGTTTGTTTGGGCGTTTTGCTGGCTTGTAATTCTACATACAACAATACCACAAGTAAATATCGGATTAATTTCGAACGAAAATTTCTCACCAGCGAGCATTTTTTTGAAATAGTTGCTGGGGACCAAATCTGGAGGATATGGTGGATGAGGAAGCAATTCGAAGCCCAATTCATGGATTTTTGCCATCGTTTTCACTGACTTGTGACACGGTGTATTGTCTTGGGGAAGCAACACTTTCCAGCAAACGGTCCAATAACATTATGTAATAGTTGCTGTTGATGGTCCTTCTTTTTCAAAGTAATCATTGAAAAATGTTCCATTCGCATTCCAAACTACAGACGCCATAACCTTGCCAGCCGACTTTTGCGTTTTCCCAGGCTTTGGAGCGGATACATCGTGTGTAGTTTACTCGGATGTCTGTCGATTGGACTTCGGAGTGAAATGATGGAGCAATGTTTCATCCATTGTCACATATCGACGAAAAAACTCGGGTTTATTACGCTTGATCATCTTCAAACACTGCTCCGAATCATCAACTCGTTGTTTTTGGCCAAAAGTAAGCTCCCGCGGCACCCACTTTGCACAGAGCTTTCTCATATCCAAATATTCATGAATGATATGATGTACACGTTGAGTTGATTTCTTTAGAGTGTCTGCTATTACATTCAGTTTCAATTTATGGTCATCCAAAATCATTTTGGGAATTTTTTAAATGTTTTCGTCGGTAACAACCTCTTTTGGGCGTTCACTGCGTTCACCGTCTTTCCCCACGTCTAAACTTAGCATACCAATACTTGATGGTTGATTTTCCTAGGGCAGTGTCCGGAAACTCGGCATCAAATCAAGTTTTTGCTTCAACTGTATTTTTTCCCTTCAAAAAGCAATACTTTATCAACGCGAAATTCCTTTTTATTCATTTTTTTCACAATAACAAAAGTTGCTTCACTCAAAATGCTATAATTCACAAATTAATGATCCGACAGCTGTCAAATTTATACACGCCTCTTTCTAGTAGAGCCATCTATGTGTCAGGCTGGGGACTTTTCAATTGACCGGTAATACCAAAGATTTTGAGAAAATAACTACTCTATAGCGTTGAGGGTTTTTGTCTTCCTCAATGGGTAGAGCAATAAATCTGATACGATATATCTAGGACTTCGTGCATGTTTTTTCATTTATATTTTGTATAGGCATGATCTGCTTGAACATTACTGCAGTACATATATCTTATTTATGTTGCATCCATTTTGTTTTAACTTATTATGCTCTTATGTACTTCAAGGTATTGAAACGTAAAGCTTTAATGACATAATTTTGATATGAATCAATATACTTACACATGTATCCGATGTAGATATTGTAATATCCGCTAAGTTATCTACACTTAATTCAAAATTAAATAAAGATAATGAGTAACAATTAATCTTTAATTTCTGAAACAATAATTTTGAATTTTGAAGTCAGCTTTACACTTTTTTACACAAGTTTTGCAGAGACCGAAACAAAAGAGAGTAGGTTGGGGTAAGATCCGAACTATATGGTGGATAGACCAAAACTTTTTTGGACTATCTCTTTCACTTTTCGTCTAGCGTTGTTGTGAAGGAATATAATACAGTTGTACCCCCACTTACTTTTGGAGAGTGGAATATAAATGTGCAGATAAGTCGAATTAATAGTTTGACCAGGTTAAACCCCAAGCATTACCTCCCTCAGTGTTAATGCGGGCTTTGCAACCGTTTGTGAATATTCTTCGATCTTTGGCCAGCATCGTTTATGCCCATGATTGTAGTGAACTGGCGTTCGCTAAAACATTCATCACACTTCGATCACGTCGGGGTCACAAATTGTAGGAATGTTCGTCTTGTCGGTCGGTCGGAATGTGTGGCTGTCGATGCTATTGTAATAAAAATAGATAATATAGATATAATATATATAATAGATAATATAATAGACATAATAGAATAAAATAATAGTGTTTGTCCGAACACTCACTACTATTTTGTGGAAGAAACTCGCACGAGAACTAAAAACACTGATTGAAAAAAACTTATTTATTTCGATATTGAATGATACATGCGGTTAATGGGAGAATTGACAGAATATTAGGTTATGTAAAGGAAGTATGGTAGCGCTCTGGAAGTGGTACTGTTACAAGAGGGTGGAGAAAAGAAAACTTAGCGAGACGTCGTCGTGGTGGTCTTTTATAGCCGGGAACCGCATGGTACCAATCCATCACGTTGCCAACCTTTGACTTTGTTGTAGGTGAATATGTGGTGGCCTAAAGGGTTGTAACGGTCGCTACAATCGAATAAACGATTTATGCTATCTTTATTTCTATATTAGTCTATAGACTATTATCTCTCAAAAGCACTATAGTATGGATTCATTGAATACTTATTACTAGAAATAAACAAGATGAATTATACGGATATATATTGGATTATATATTAGGATAAGCGGACCAAACGTCAAATCTTACAAGAGGTAAAATTAGGATAATACAGTTACTGCAAATTTGATTCATTTACAATAATATTGTGTATCTCCAGTAAATTATTATATTAACAAAGTGCTGGGTTGAGTATTTTTTTAATTACTTTTAATTAAAATAGGTATTTGGTATCTAAAATTCAATTAGTATTTTTATTTAGTATTAGTAATTTAAATATCTTATATAAATGGAGCCATATTGGTGACAAGCCTAGTTACAACATTCGTTGTTTCTCAAACAATATCACAACATATGAGCGCCAAATAATACAAAATTTGGTAATTAACAGATCTGAGGCAAATTACGAAAAACATGAAATAATACCTGGCAGTAACAGTAGTACGTGAGGGCAGCAGTTACATTGGTGATATCGGAAGGATACTTCAGACTTCCCGTTTCATCGAGTGTATTGACAGCTAAACTCTTTGCCATGTAAATGGCTCTGATTTTATTACAAGATGTGCAAGACGAACGATTAGTTATCACCTCCGATTCAATGAGCTTCTTAAAGTGCCTCCAACCATATCTACCTCTACACCCGCTAGGAATGCTTATCCGTGAACTAACATCTAAATTGGAAAGAAGCTGCAAAACTACAACAAACTATAAACACCTTCATGTGGCTCCCTCCCCACTCTGGGATCATTGAAAATGAAAGAGCGGTTTACTTAGTCAAGAAGAGAGAGTGATCACTTACAGATCACCTCTTCTGGAGTAGAGATATGAAGTAATACTCTACTACTTGTTAGAATCTTTAGACATCTAGACCAACTCAGATGGGACCTAACAGAAAACAACAAGCTTTGGGAGTTTAAAAAAAGTATAATCCCTGCAAATTGACTCATGAGTTTCTCATTAAGAGAAGATCCTACTACATTACGTCGAATGTGGTTCCTCACTGTATTTCAAACACATACTAACCGAATGCCGAAGATACAACTCGAAAAGATGGTCGGTCAACCTGGGAGAGACGATGGACCAGTTTCTTAGGCTGGAGAACCTGGACAAGCTGATTAATTTTCTAACTGTAATAGGGCTACTACTAGAAATACCACGGTGTGTATCTATGTAATATCATGCATGTTCGTTTACATTTTTTCTATCTTGTATCCTTATCACGGTCATGGGTTGTGCGACCATTGTACTGTAGCATTCATATATTCATGCATCTGTATGCTTTTACATATTTTACTTGTCATCTTGCAATATGTACTTGTAATAACATTGTATAATTTAACTGATGTAAATGTGTTGTATATTGTATATCTGTAAATAGACCTTAAATAATCTAGAACTTTTATGGGTTTATAATATATAAATAAATAGCAGGAGTAGTAGTACTAGTAAAATGATGATTTGTTTGTTTTCGCGAATACTGGCAGTGATCAATTATAGACATCAAAATAAATTAAAACTGTGATATAAACATTTTGTATCTAATATTCTAAGTTCAAGCAAGATGTTATTTTGTAATTTTTCAGTAATAGTAATTTTAAGTAATTTCGCAACTTTGTCTGATTGGATTTCAACTAAAAGCTGCAAAAAACTTAATTTACCTGTAAATGACGTAATATATAAATACATAGCTCGTCCAATAAAACAGTGTACATCGATATGAGGTAGAGTTCTAGGCGCGTTTTTTATATAATGTATCCCCCGGAGGTCCAATCTATATAATTGTGTGCCCAAGTAATGTATTTTAATTTCATTAAAGAACATATATACCTTTTATGCGAATACCTATTTAATGATAGACCTATTCTTTCCACTCCCATCACCCTGTCTCACTAATTATCAGCATTAGATCATAACTTCACATCTGTCAAGTTTCATTCACTAATTGTCACTTTTGGCATCGCTATTCAATTGATTAACTAAGCTGTTTCCACTTTACCTAAATTGTTTTCAACACAATTCCACCTTTTGCCAATTTCTTTTTCAGTGTGTCTGATCGAGTTCATCCAAACCGAATGTGCTATTGTAGACAATATGCAAACAGTCCTTCCTTGTATATCCTTCTCGACCTACATGTCTATTGTAATAATTCTGTGGCCATATTGCTCAGCCGTTTGATCTAGCATGTATCATTCTTCAGTCCTATTTATAAAAAAGTAAATTACATAAAACACAATTAAAAATTTCATTTATACTTGCCGAGTAACAACTTGAAATAGCGCACTCGTTAGCATAGTTTTTTCAAAACTTAATTTATGTATTGCAAGCCATTAAATTAAATTTCAAACCTTTGTTGATTTACTTGTTGACTTTGGACTTAGAGGAAAACATTAACTCTACGCCAGAAATAAAACCATTCTTGTTTCCCGCATGAAGAACAATATATCTGCAATTAATTAATAATAAATGTTATGACTAACAAAGCCTAATAAATTGTTATTCCAGCGTTTACCTTTTTCCATGAACTTTTGTTGTGCTTACACAATTTTTATTATCATTTTGGCACGAGTACTCCATTGTCTCAATCTTAAATATCCATGACTCATCTAAATTCACCACTTGAAATATCTGATAGGGCTAACATCAAGGTGATTTTGATTTGTCACCGACATCGTATGAGGACAGTTTATGTTTGGTGAATCCAAGATTATATTGCTTTTTATCTTTTGAGATATTTTCGTGACTGTACCTATACTAATATTAAGTGCAATAGCAATAAGCTAAAATATTTTCAATAAAAGCCGCAGTAAGTTAGTCTTTAACAGTATCAATACCTACCTCTTTAACGTAGTTCACTGGCAGGAGGGGGTCTCCATTATCTTGTTCTTGTTCAAAGTAACTAATTAGAGACTATCTCTGCTTCTGAATCTGACTTCGGTATTTTCAACCAGAGTAATAATATGCAGCGATTTGACGTTTATTAAAACAGGCAAAGTGCTAAAACAAAGTTTGCGGGTTTATAACCTCTTGGTATTATAACTAATGTGTTGATGAATTTTGTAGATGTTTGACAACCGGGCGACTTTTGTAGTCTGATTCACTTACTGTGATATATTCGAACTATCAGATAGTATTGTACCTCTTTTACCTAGAATAAAATGAAAAGGAAATTATTATCTGATTTTAAAACGAATTTACACATTGCTATAGGTAATTATAAGAAATACTTTTATTTCTTGGTAAATACAAAACAAATATTCAGCAAAACATTATAATGGTCACTATCTTGTTAATATACAAGGTATTACAACGGGGATTATAATAACATTCATTTATCAGTTATGTCAACAAGACACTCGTCGAGGGACTCTATGAAACTATATGATTTCCAGTCAAGGCGCCGGCCTTTGTATCCAAAAAGTGTACATCTCAGCATTCCCATCGCCTGGTCTCGATACCACCTCCGCCTCCAATAGCGAATTAGTGATCAGGTGCCCTCTACGTAATTCGTTAACAATGCCGTTCTGTATTTTCTTACACTGTACACTGTTTCTGTATTATCTTGATGACGTGATATTAATGTTATTTTGAATAGACTATAGCTACCTTTCTCAACATACTACTTGAAATTCAATCAATAGTAAATCAGAATTCTAGTATAAAATCAATGCAAGTATTGTTAACAAAAGAAATTCTACAAAACACGAGTATAAAAGACCAACATGTAGGCAATTTCAATCAACAGGGAACCGTGTTTAACATCTAAATGAACGAACGGATAGGAAAAAACAAGCGGATACAAAAACACATCGGGCGCGCCTAACAGCGGAGAGTAAAAATCGCGGATTTCCAGCTGGATAAACAGAAGACGACCTCGAAGAAACTGAATTTAATTCGAAACGAGTATCTAGATAGTCCCCATAGAAAACGCTTATCCGGTCTGATGTTGGGACGTTTTAATTTTAACTTAAACGTTGTTAAAAACGACAAAAAGTTTTCGTTTTGTTTGCTCTCCTTTTTTGTTTCTCTTTTGTTCTCGTTCTCGGCTTTCCTCAATGCCCATAGATATCAGGGATGGGGAGAGAGAGTTTAGTTTTTTGTCCTGTGTTGGTTTAGGTTTCTATATTTCCATTTGAAAATCGACCTGATGTATAAAGAGTCGAGATTCTTAAAATTTAATTTGGCATAGGCTTTTTTATATATACAGACTAAAAAACTTGCGGCCTATTGAATTACATCAAAATATATTAACGAAGATTCTGATTTTCAGTAGATATCGAATATCTTTTTTGTACGAAGAAATCTTTATATTGTAATCAATGTAAGTGTAATCAATGTAATGTGGTCAATTGTAATCAAATTATATTGCAATCAAATCTTTATATTGTTATATTGAAATTTGTTTGTAAGTATTCTTTTTGTCAACGGGGGTTTATCTGTAATAATGTTTATATGAACCTTGTATCAATAATTTTTTTTGCTATATTTTTTTAAAGTCTCCTTTAACCAACTAGGGGTTTATCTGGAATGAATCTACAGTTTAACGTGGGCTCCGAACTACGGCCCTCGGTATTAAGCCTACCAACTGGCGAGTGACCAACTTAGAAATCATCCCAGAAGACATCCGGTCTTACCCAGCCTGGTTACTGGCGTGACTGGGATCATTTACCTTGTCGGATTTTGCACTTGAACCCGCGACTATCGCAACAGTAGGTGGACCGTCCCGTCGCCTTCAGTGTTGTGCCAACCAAGCCGGCATCAATTATTTTGATTATTTACTTTATAGACCAAAGTTTAGGAAAAACAATAGTTACTTTAATGAATGATAATACACTCCTTATATATAAATTTCCAAATTTTGAAAAATAAATTACCTAATTGTGTTCATTATTGTTTTAATATACATGCAAAAGTCAAATATCAATTTCAAAATTGTTTTATTCATATATTCCCTGTTTTAATATGTAAATTTGTATTCCTTCATTTATTATTCCATATTAATATTTATAACATAAAAGTAAAGAAATATCAGTTATATTTGATGCTCTGAATTTACAATTCTGAAAATAATCTTACTTATGATACTTTGTTATAATGCTTTATGTATCAAATACATTTCTGATATCTAGGGAGTATGAGCTAGATCTTGATTGAACGATTGAAAAGAATGAACAAAATAGATTATATTGCCGAAGTTTTAAAAACTATTAAATACATCTGCATTCCTTATTGTTTTTTTTTATATATTTTAAAGTCTCTATTTACCAGCGAGGGTTTATCTGGATTAGACCTACTGTTTAACGTAAGACAGTCGATCCTACTCAGCATGGTTACTAGCATGACTGTGACGGTTATTCCTTGTCGGATGTTTTACGGTTGCCTATAAACATATTTACAATTACAATCACAAACATAAAGTATATCCATGCCCCAGCAGGACTCAAATTCGCGACTAGCGCAACAGTACGAGGGCCGTCTTGTCGCCTTAACCACTGCGCCATCAAGCCGTTTCATTATTGTGTTATGAAAATTGTTATTGTGGAAACACTATGATTCGGTCTTAGTGCAAGAATGGTATATACTTAAGGGTGTATACTTTTCGATATTAACTAAGATTGTTTTGGATGCAAGTCATTTTTATGTTTTGTGGATTTCCTCCAAACTGGTAAAGCAATGACTTATTATACTTTTAAGTTTCTGGAGTGGCATTTATAAACTTTTGATTCAATATATTTGTAATTAATATTCAATGATTTACAAAAGATTTATCATTTTTCATCAAGGTACAAGCACGGACTCTTTTACATTGATCGGCAAGTAGAAGATCACTGGAACACTCTGAAATCGATATCGATATGATACTCTCAATGATATATATATATATATATATATATATATATATATATATATATATATATATATATATATATTAACTCACAGCTATTATAATATCAATGCAAATATTATTTAACCAACAGTAATTTAATCCATTGCCATTTCCACAATTTATAGAATTTCTTAACCAGAAGATACTTATCTAATACTTAACTAAAAGTTTTACTAATCCTCAAATCATCAGCTGCAAAATGTATGCCTTAAGGAAATTATATTTGACATTACCACCCTTCAGTCTAGTTAACAGAGGTACGAAATTAAATGTTTGGAATGCTGTAACTCTCAAAATGCTCAGTATATTCGTTTCCAGATTTCAACTAGGTTGAACATTTGATTGATGGAGAGTTGGAGACTCACTATATTTTGAAACTCAAATTATTATAAATATGTACAAACATGAATAACATAATAACTAAAAATCAACTAGACAATTTATATAAAAAGTATTATAATATAACCGAAAAAGTGAAAAATCTCTTATATAGCCTCAATATTAATGCATGTGACGCTCTAATAATAAAATGTGATACTAGAACTTATCAGAAATTAAACTACTAATCACTATCACTCACTTGAAATTAAAACAGCCTTGGACGAACTATTTATCATATCAATAAATATAACAACATGACGATAATGAGAATTTTAAAATAAAGTCGTTTAAATGAAGTTGCATTAAATGAAGTTCTTTAACGGGATATTCTGATCAATAATTTAGAGATAAACTAAATTGAAATATCCTTGAATAAGTCTTCGTAAACCAAACTAAATATTAAGCCAACACTAATAAAAACCTAACCTCTTTTCCCATCTAAATTTCCAAACCAATTTAAGCGATTTACTAATTTATATTTAATTATATTTTATATTTTTAATTATTTATATATATATTGGTTTATGAAGACTTATTCAAGGATATTTCAATTTAGTTTATCTCTAAATTATTGATCAGAATATCCCGTTAAAGAACTTCATTTAATGCAACTTCATTTAAACGACTTTATTTTAAAATTCTCATTATCGTCATGTTGTTATATTTATTGATATGATAAATAGTTCGTCCAAGGCTGTTTTAATTTCAAGTGAGTGATAGTGATTAGTAGTTTAATTTCTGATAAGTTCTAGTATCACATTTTATTATTAGAGCGTCACATGCATTAATATTGAGGCTATATAAGAGATTTTTCACTTTTTCGGTTATATTATAATACTTTTTATATAAATTGTCTAGTTGATTTTTAGTTATTATGTTATTCATGTTTGTACATATTTATAATAATTTGAGTTTCAAAATATAGTGAGTCTCCAACTCTCCATCAATCAAATGTTCAACCTAGTTGAAATCTGGAAACGAATATACTGAGCATTTTGAGAGTTACAGCATTCCAAACATTTAATTTCGTACCTCTGTTAACTAGACTGAAGGGTGGTAATGTCAAATATAATTTCCTTAAGGCATACATTTTGCAGCTGATGATTTGAGGATTAGTAAAACTTTTAGTTAAGTATTAGATAAGTATCTTCTGGTTAAGAAACTCTAGAAATTATGGAAATGGCAATGGATTAAATTACTGTTGGTTACATTAATTTTTATATATGAATTGTATCAAAAAATAGAAGTCATTATGTTTATATTTATTAACTGGTTTAGGTTTTACAGGTGATGCAGTAAAGAGAAACAATTTAACTTTATCATTCAGTCATTATTAACAATATGAATCTCGAGAATATCGTTGAAGATCGTTCAAAACATCTCGAATGTGTAAAACCAGATTCGGCAAAGACTTATAACTTATAAAATAGAAATTATGGATACTGATTAATTTAAATAATTTAGGTATTAAATATAACAACCCCAATTAGAGCTGCTCTTTTAACGATAAAAAGATCTGTAAAAAATACATAACTTAAAAGAAAAAGATGTTTCATTGGCTATTAAAAAATTTCAGCCGCAAAAAGGTTAAAACAAAGAAGAAAAAAGCATTTTACCCTTATCAAGTTATTTTGTTTATCTTTTTGGAATTTTTGTATTATATCCCAATATTTTGTCCTCAATATTATATACTAATTACATTGTACTATGAATGCTCTATATATTTATTCAAGTACCAAGACACTGCCACAGCTGCTCTGGCCTCGTGCAATGTTAGTCTCCTGATGCTGATACTTTTATGAGCATTTGATATTGTTACCCACATTATTGTCATTAAAGACTTTAACTTAAACTTAATTAAAATAAGTATCATATCAGTTTATACGTTATCTTTCATTTTACTTCTCAAAATTCAGCCAAGGATCAGTAAATTTAGCGTATACCCATTTATTATTCGGTAGATGTCGATTTTGACGTGATTTTGTCCAATTCGTAAATTTTTCCACCTACTAGCATACAAGTAACTACTAGTGTTGGTAACAATCGACTAAAATCGACTATCGACTGTTCAGTAATTGACTACTTGTTACTATCGACTATTTCAGTCGCTATTTTTGGTTCGACTCTTTTTACTAGTAACTGTTTTCACTCGACTGTTTTCAGTCGCTATTTTCGGTCCGACTGATTTTATTATTATTTACTATTGACCGTTTCAGTCGTTTACTTTTAGTTACTATATTTCGGTTCTACTAGTTCATTCGACTGATTTTTAACGTTCTGGCCTTCCGTCCTAGCCTTGACCTTGAAAGTAATGCGCCGCATTTATGCTTATGTAGATTTATATGTAATATATGTGGTTTTATGTTTTTTTGTAGTTTGTTTGTGAATAACTATATATTGTAAATTAATATAGCAGCATTTTGGAACGCTAGTTTTTGAGGATAAAAAAATTAAATGATAAATAGTAAGATACATTTGACTGGCATAATAGGTAATACTTTGGATTGGTATAATAGGTAATACTTTTTTGATAAGGGTTTCAGAAATTGCATAGATCCAAAAGATTTGAAGAGTTTTTTACAGTAGCATTTGTTAAATTTCTTTTAAAAATATTAGCGTTAAAGAGGTGAATACAGTATTTTAAATATTTGTAATAAATACATTTTCTGATAGGAAAACTCCACTTTCATATTTTGTTGGCTATTAAGATGAGCACAACAGTTTTTATTTGTTAACGAATGGACTATCTTAACAGAATGTGTTCAACTTTTAAAGCCCATTGAAATAATGACCACCAAGTTATCTGGTGAAAGATATGCCAACATGTCTTTAACTATATGGTTAATAAGAGCACTGCAACATTCCATCAAATTCAGGATTTTAACAAGTGAATGGAGAAAAAATGACAAAATTGTCTATTAGATGTCCTCAATAAAAGACTGGCAATTTTAGAAATGAATACGATATGTGGGAAATCCACATTTTTAGATCCTAGATTTAAAAAAGCAGGATTTGGTATTGCAAATAATGCTAAGGCAATATAAAAAGTTATCACAAAAGAGGTATCTTCCATTCTAACCTCAAAAAATACAAATATAGTTCCACAATTCGAAATTCAAGACAAAACAACTGACCAAGGATGTATTGACATCTGGAGATATTTTGATAAAAAATGGCTAGAATGAAAGAAGTAATTACTCCAAGTACTGCAGCAACTTTACAGATTTAGCAGTATTTGGAAATTCCATTTATTGGGCGTTTAGAAAACCCATTGGATTTTTAGCAAACCCAAAAAAAAAATGAAACTACCTGAATTATATCAGTTACACGTAAAATATTCCTTTATACCCGCAATCTGTCCCCTGGGTACGAGTTTTTTCAAAATCAAAATCAAAAAATCAAAATTAACGATCGAAGAAACCGCCTCAAGGGTTCTCTCTTGTTGAACATGATAATATTCACAGTAATTTAAGCATATTTCTGTTCAAAAATAATTAAAACTTTTATTTATAAAGGGTCTGGTAGTTATTGTACGATCATTTTTAGGTTCACCATGGGTTAGATTTTTCAATGATATGATATGTTTACATTTTATTTAGTAGTTATGGTTATTGAAAATCATTACTTCTTAGGTTTTATTTAAGTTATATTGTACTATTTATATTTATTATGCTATGTTATTTAAAAATAGCAATTAATATATCAAAACACGATAAAACATTTGTGGTGTTATTATTCCATTCCTTTTTACACATCCACAGAACATTCAGTATAAAAGTAATCCTACTTCCTTTAAAACTATACTATTTATTACATGATAATAGAAATTAGTAATTTTTTTTTCTTTTTTAAAGTTATCACGCGAATGAATATATATGCATCTCTGTCTCGCTTATACTACCATTGGAGAATATAAACACATTTAAAATTAACTGCTCCAAGCATTTATCTCCGTCCTTTCCTATCTCACATTTTATACAGACAAGAATACGTACATCTTCGTCTGACATCACGAATGGAAAAAAAACAGTCGAACCGCGCATTTGACTGAAAATAGTAATTACTATTTTCAGTTGCTATTTTTTTGACTATCGACTGTTTCGACTGTTTTGCGACTATCGACTGTTTCGACTGTTTTCAGTCGATAGTTCCCAACGTTAGTAACTACCTATACCTGTTAGTTCGGTTCCCCATCTAAATATGTTTTGGTACAACTTTTGATAAAACCATGAGGTGCTGCTAACTGTTTCTTATTTACTGTATTGAGTTCCCTCCTGGCTTTTCTGGAGTAAATTTTGATGTTAATAGTACTTTAAGGCTAAAATAAATGTAATGCAACTTCATATAAAAAATGAGGCTCCCTGTGATTTAATTATTATTACATATTTTTTTTTAATTATTAAGCAATATAGTTTAAAATTTTGTGTTACGTTTTATTATTCCAGTACTGTTGAAACGATGGATGAACAAATGTATAGGAGAGTAGAAAATTAAGTTTTTTCTAGCTGAAATTTTTGTTTTATTACTCCATAAAACTAAGTTATTGTAAAAAACAAGATATGGGAAAATTTCATTACTACATTGAGTAAAATATTTAGATAAGAAGAATAAGAATATTTGATTTCTCTTTATAGAGGGATTTGTCATGAATTTAAAATTCCACAAAGATTTCTTACAAATTCATAACTATTGAGTTGAATCTGAGCACTAATAATATTTTAGAATCCTCAAGCCACTGGAATAATGAGGTTGTTTGGCAAAACAACATTTGAAACAGTGTTACAAAACAGCTGAAATAAATCAGAGACATTTGAAAAAATAGAGAAGTATAAAATCGTTCTGTACGGACAATAACTAGCAATAACTCTAGTCGTTTCAGCCTAGTCACGGACAACTCGCGATAAAAAATGTTTTGTATTTCCGTTTGGATTGAAACTGACAGAGCTAAAAGCTTAAATATGCTTACGCTGATTTATCACATATTACAACTTTTATTTTTGTTTTTTTTTAATCCAACTTTAACACGATTTTTGGGCTATTATGGAGTAAATTCTTGGAATAAATAATGCTATTATAAGGCTTAAGAATATTTAGTTTTAGTTTCTTATTCGTTTCTTCTAAGTATTTATAGTTTCTTATGTCATTATGTTTTTGATCAATATGAGGTCCAAAAAGTCTTATAAGATAAAAAAAAGTCTATATGATCATTGATTAAATTAAATTGGAAAAGCGATATCTGTTATGATTACTTATAATTTGCTCATTACATATGATTAGAAAGAAAGAAATAGTTTAACATTATACAAGTCTCCTGAATATATCTAAAGACCCACTTTTCCTCGAATTTCCAATGTATATGTTGTTGTATCGTTAGTTAGATGGTGTCTAATAGGTATGTAATTTTGCTTTGACTAATTTGAATTTCAAATAGCGGCGGTAAGGTACAAAACACAAGTATTTTGAAGTATTTGTCACATATTCGTAAATATAATTCATTAAAAAAAGTTATTTGTACTATACATTTTATTGAATCTATTAAATAATCGACCCATTCTTACTTCGAGTTCTAGCACGTGATATTACTGAGAGCAAGCGATTATCGGAAGAGTTAATATTTGTTAAATGATAGGTAGAATCCGACTGGCTTTCTAATTAAGTCTTCCCAAGTAATTTTTTATGGGGTTTGTAACATAAATGAATACATACTATTAAACCATCAGTTCCTTAACTCGTATGGCACCCGTTATTATGAATATTTCATGAGAATAGTTACAAGTGTTATGAACAGGTTATGCCAGTTAATCGAGGGAGACGCTCAAATATCAAAGTTGTTACATATTTTTATCTAAAATAATGAGATAATTTTATATAATGATATTGCTGAGCTGATGTGACGGAAAATTGGAAGTCATTTAGTGCAAAAGCCATTCAGTTTACTTTTTAAGCACTAACTATAAATTATAAGACCTCGTAAAAATTTTGTAGACAACTGCTTCTATGGTGTGATGGTTAAATCGTTTAGCTTCCAAACGGAGGTCGCGGGTTCGATTGCCGGGACAATAACTCTTGTTGTCGTTTACTTAGAACATTTTTCAAATCACCTATTGGACCTCAGGGCCTGAAGCGCTCCTTATTTTCAGTCATTGTTTCTTACTAGGTCTACCCATTGTAATATTAAATGAAATAACTACGTAGTTTATTGAGTAATCATCTGACAGTAGAAAGATAAAAATAAAATATTTTTAACAAAAAAATTGAACCGTCTTCAATAAATAAATAAGGAACTCACTAAAAACTAAATAATAATCAAATTTAGATTTTTAACACAAAAAGAAAATATTAAAATAAAATATGTACCTAATAATCGTTGTAATAATTAAATAAAAATAAACAAAAACCTTATTTCACCTATCCATTCCACAGGCGTATTTTTTATTTTCTACTATATAAACACAATTTAGCATAATACCTACCTACATCTATTTATCTCTTTAAAATATTATTTTAACTACTACCAACTGATCACTTTGAAGTCGGTGCCGAGCACAAAAAGTACAAAAATAATAATACGATTGTGAGAAATACAAAAAATTAAATTAGCAACAAAACAAATATAATTTAATATAACTGTTTGAGTTCGGCACCGACTTCAAAGTAGTCAGTTTGTATTAATTCATTGATTTTATCGAAGGTTTCCTGAGCTGTCTGCGCAGGTCTCTTATTAGAAAATATTTTCATTGTTGAAATGATTACATTAATAATTTAATATTATTATTTTACCAGTTTCGAGGTAATGCACCATGAACAAAGTTCGTTTTTTAAATTCGAATTCTTGCGAATCCTACTCCCCCATTAGTTCTTGTTCATCAATCATTCCACCTGTTCCATTCTCATTAATACTTAGCCTTTGCTTTTTTTACCATGTTCTCAAACTCACGCTAAGTTTCAGATATGTTCTTACAGAGGCTAACGTATTAAAATGCTTAAAATTTTTACTTTCACGTATGAATAATAGACGGTGGATATACCAACGTATTGTGCTGTTGCAACGTAAATACTGTTTATTTCTATTCCTATAAGTTTACCGGGGAAGAGAAACAATGGGTGCGGTTTTAAATTGATCGTAGTCGTTTTGGTTTTTTACGCTCTAACCGCATAGTACCTATACTTTCACACATTCCTAACTCCTGATTCCTCATTGGTGAAGTGCGTTGGATTATATTTTCGCAGTGTTGTCACGTTGGGTAATGTATGTTTATGGGTCTGAAGTATAAAATATTAGAGCTACATACTTGAACTACAGAATGAATGGCTCTGTGAGTGTTTGGAGAAATATGGATCCAGTCTTGAGGTGGTCTGTTGTTTACGTACCTCAAGTACGTATAAAGTTGTAGGCTTCCTTGTTTCGAGTTAGCTGGTACACGGGTAGACATGCGGTGTTGTCCAATACTGTTTGACTCTTTTTTGTCATTCGTCGAAAGCTTGGCAAGTTTCACAGCTATGTGTTGTTTTTCACAGACGAGAGTTCTGGTTAGGAGGTATTTTTTAGGTTACTTTTATGTTTACAAAAGTATGTTGAGGCAATATAATAAATTATTATTTAATACATAAAATTAGCTGCCGACAATACGAAAATAACTGTATAAGGGGTAATTAGTAAACTATTCTAGATATCTTTAGAGTGTCTGCTATTTTATTCAATTTGAATTCAATGCTATAATTCAGAAACTAATGATCCGACAGCTGTCAAATTTATACACTCACCTTTTGAGGGTTAGGGCTAACTAAAAAACATATTGATTTAATTCTGGTAGCACCATGTATGTAGCAGGCCGGGGACTTTTCAATTGCCCTGTTATATAACTCTACTCCCCGTGTATATTTTTCTTGTATTGGTTTATTTTAATTTCTTCCTTATCTTGCAATTTAATCACTGCATTTTCTCCTAGATCACTTGCTACATCCTCTAACAGAGTATTCTTTATCGTATACTTTAAACTGTTACAATATATGCACACAAATCTAACATATTCTGCTATATAGTGTTTGAGTTCCTTCAAATTTGCTTGAAAGCTGTAACATACACTTGTTTTCGTATTGTATTTTCGTAACCTAAAAAATACGTTTTAACCACAACTCTCGCCTGTAAAGAACAACGCATAGCTAGGAAATTTGTCAAGCTGGCATTCGAATGAATGCGCATGAGCAGTCCTGGATATTTTTAATGGGTTTTTATAGAAACTGCATCTGTTAATAAATATACTTATTTGGCATTCTTAGAATGTAAAATAATTTTTTTTAGCTGGCAATGTTACACAACGTTACCTTAGTTAGGCTTTGCCATCCCAAAATTGGGTGTTTACTGTCGTCTCTATTTGGATAATTTGGCGGAAATATCGACAAGGGAGCGTTTCTCATGAGGTTCCTCAGGAATTTATTGCGCAGTTGGGTTAAGCACATGGATCTTCTGCGGTTTCGCGAAGAAAGAGACAAACATAGTCTTTATGCCCTTTTATCCATCTGATCGCACGATATCAATTATCACGCATTGCCAACTGCTGTTTAGTATTGGTGAATATGAGGTTTAGGTTGTCATGATGTCAGTACGCTTGAAAATGACACTTGACATTTTACATTATTAATTATTTTCAATTTCTCTGTTAGATTTTCCATAATAATTTTACTCTCAATAAGGCGTGGTCCGTGGATTTTTATTGTATATCTTTGAAGTCATAAATATTAAAATATAAACAAATTTGTATCAGTACCAATGCTTATATTATTAGCACCAATAGATGTATGAGTAATATAAGGAGCGTGAAGCTAACATACCTTTAATTTATATATTACTTACAGAAATATAAACTGTACAAATTTATATAGATTCCTACTTTTCAACTATTATGTTTTATATGATTTTTTCTCATATTTTTGTCTAATATTAACAACTCTTTATGAATAGCAAGTAAAAGTAATTTTAAAGTACTTTAATATAATATACTACTGAACCTGACCCTTTTTTGGCAATTATAACTTTGTTGCTTTACAGATTTTGAATTTGTAACCTAATTAAATAACAAAGTTGGTGGATTTGTTCGCAATATTGTCAGTTCCGTCGACACATTTACGGCCTGAAAACGCAATAAACTTTTATCGCCGAAACTATCGAACTGCCACTTATTTTTCCAGTTTTGCACGTTAACTGTTATGTAGTGTAATCTGGTTAATATTGATCAAACGTTGGCAATTCGATTCGTTTCTTTCAAACATATATCATAGTATTTTAAACAAATATTTGTAGAAACTGTTTTAGGCGATTATTTCATTTTTAATATGTAGTAACAAATATAAAACACATATTTGTGACCGACTTATTAGGTCTATAAATAAGTTGGTGCCGTATTTATTTCTTAATTATGTAACAATTAGGTGATTCAGAAGGACATATAATAACATTTAGATTTTGAAGTCATATATATATTTTTAAACTGTTTACGAGTTGTGTTTAATAAATGTCAATAATATATTCAATTTTCTTCAATTTGATAAAATATGTAAGTACAGAGCATCGATTGCTTGTATAATTATATAGTAGCGAGTAATTTGTCGTGAGTAATCTTAAAAGTTAGAAAACAGTTCAAGACAACAAATATAGCGGATGACAGAGTTATCTAGTGATTTTGCAACTTATTGAATTTTATTATTATCTATTTCCTCGCAGTCGAATAGAGTCGGTTAACTTCATTCTTCTGACAATGAAATGAAATAAATAAAAATATTAACATTATTTCCACATTGAAAGTAGCTCTTGGAAGAACAAAGACGCTGTGATGCCAGATACTACAAAACAATGGTGGCATGATGGCATACTATACGATGGAGTACATCTCGTTGTATGTTGGTAACACTGCTTCTGCGTAAATAATACAACGTGTATATATAGTTTACATGCCGAGTCTTGAAGCTACCGCGGTAAACGTGACAGCAGAACTAAACACTCATTTAACTAATACTCTCTGTACAAAAACAACATGTCGGGAACTCTACAAAGTTAACATTCATGGAAGGGCAGCGACTGCGAATCCCTTTATAACGGAAGCCAACGCTAAACTGCCAAAGAAGTGGTGTAATGATAATAAGAGCTGGATACTTGATGATTGGAAAAATGTGGTGTGGCTCAATGAATGATCGTTTAGATTATTTTCTATATTTTCGGTTTATTTTATATTCCGAATTATTTTCCACATTTGAATTACTGCGAATGAATATCTTGACATTTTCGAGCCCCAAGATTCCAAGATGATTATGCGTCCATACACACAGCCAAAAAGACTTAGGTTTGGCTTGAGGAGCATCAAAATATCATCAAATATCTTCTTAGCCAGTACAAAGTGAGGAGTAGGTATCTTTAGCATCATTGAGGCGAATGGCGAATATATTGGTACAACAATGGGGTAACACTCTGTTAGAAACTGTTCATTGTTAAATATTTATTATTAAATCTATACCGATGTTATTTGCAGCTGTTTTAAAAGCAAATGATCGCTCAGCATCTTAGTAATAAATGAATATTATGTATATGCCAGATGTCCATATTATTTTCTCCATCCCCTGTATATACGTTAATTGTTTGTGGACAAGTTTGTCATAAAATTAATATTGCAGATCATTCAACATAGAATTTTGAGGAAGTATTTGAATGGCCACAGTACATTCACTGTTAATGACTGATGAAATAATCCTTTCTATAGTTAAATCAAACTAATTTTGATGAAATGAATGGAATTGAATTGAAAGAAGAGAAGATAAAATAGATCGGCTAATCACTTTATTTAATATACCCCTATTATTGGAAATAGATTTTAGGATAAGTTTGAAAAAGTTGTTAAATTAAAAAATTAATTTTAAATGTATTTGTACAAAATTTCCAACCTTCGATTAGTCTGAGCAAGACTGGGTCTATCAAGTATTTCTTGATAAAAGCAGTGTTAGATAGTTTGTTCTTTAAATATTTTTTAAATAAAATTGGCAATAAATAATTTTTCATTAAATATATTCTGGAAAGTGACTGTTAAATAATTTATATTTACTGATCTAGAAATGTTAATTAAACAGTTAGGTTTTAATAAAGATACATCAATATTAAAATATATAAATAGTTCCAAGCTAAAACTTCAGGATTTTCATAGTAAATAAAATACAACCGGTCGATAAGCTATTTGTGTAGACGAGTTGATATTAAAACTCTATAAAGAAGACATAATTTGCCTTCAGCAATAAAGATAGGATATCGAGCAGTTTTAAATGGCTTTTCAAGAGAATTAAGTTTGCTCTTGAGGCATCTAAATTGATACTAATCATTTTATAATCATGGAATTTAATGTATCTGAAAGATTTTTTCAACAAAATGTTAACCAACTTCAATGATAGGTTTTTAATTAGCTAAATATTTGGCTAATCCAAAATGTATTTATTTATCATATAATATATACCAGAGGTTGTGAACATTATTACTGATATTTGATATATTGTTATATTATTACCTTTATTGATATGATTTTATTGAATATTCAAATAATTGCTAATTATTTTTAAAATGTTAAAGCTTTTCTATTTATTTTACACTATTCAACTTGGCTTATTTTTCGGGTAACATGTGAAGTCCTCTTTGAAGTGAATTCAATAATTCGAAGGAGCAATATCTGGAGAATATGGCGTGTTAACTTCTTAAGCCACTCGAGGATAGGCATTTCTATATAACAAGATTACTTTATCATGTCTTGTTTGATATAGCGCCCGGTTTTATTTCAACCTGATTTAAACGCATACATTGAGGACAATAACAGCTCCTATAATACTTTTACCCAGTTTTCGGAACTCCTAGAACGGAGTTTGTCCAAAAATTCCATCAAGTGTGCTCTTTCACACCCATGCGAAATTGTCATTTGAAACTCTGAAATCATTCCTGACCGGTTCTTTTACTAATATACTCATCACTACATAGTATAAAACAAAGTCGCCTTTTCTGTCCCTATATCCCTATGTGCGCTTAAATCTTTAAAACTACGCAACGGATTTTGATGCGGTTTTTTTCAATAGATAGAGTGATTCAAGAGGAAGGTTTATATGTATAATACATGCATAATATACTAAGGCAACATTGCTAATTTTAGAGGTTTCTAACGTGATGTCGTAAATTAACCTATTTTTTTAGGCTTATTTAGCAATTAGCAAAAACGCTGCCTAACCCTACGAGTTAGATCAAATTAATGTACTACAGTATTGTACACCATAAAAAGGTCTACAAAAAAGTCCGCGATGGTATATGTTTATCTTTTACGGATAACCCACATTAACCATTTTTATTGTTTACTTTTTACGTGAGAAAATGGCTTATTTACGGAGCTATTTTAAGCAATACGGCATTAATCCTTATCGAATTAAGTACCTTAAATACAGTGTGCAATTAATATAGATCAATATGGTTCCTTACAGCATGTAAATTAAACAAATATTTTCGGAGATATTACAAATTTAAAATTTGCGTTTAAAAATGTGTAATGTAATAAAAATTGTATGAATTTAGATATTCCAAAGATAGCAGGAAATCTTTATAGTAAGTATAGGGGGAAGAGGAATTGTTTTACTCCAAATTTAATGCGTGCAGGCCAAGGGCAGTAATGAATGAACCAAAAATACTGGATCGATTTTAATCATGTTTTCATTGAGTGACATAGGCATATATATTTTATGCCCGTGCAAAGTCGGAGCGGGCCGCTATGTTTTTATATACAACGTTCATATTTTTTCTGTAGTGTATTTAATTTAGTATCAGCATTGCACCCGTGCGAAGCGGGGGCGGGTCGCTAGTTTAAAATATTCACTATTTATCTCTATTATTATTTTACGCACTTTAGCTCTCTTAGAAATATATCGTGTTGTGTATGATATTCAAATATAATGATGACGAATTGTGGTCAAATGTTTTGCCGGGAGATCATATTCTTGTATGTCATTTTGAACCCTTGTTTTGTACAGGTGCCATTTTATCTAAAACGGCAGGTTTCAATTTGTACCCCTAATATATTGTGGTTTATATATATATATATATATATATATATATATATATATATATATATATGATATTACGTTGATAAATGATTGATGTCGATTAAAATTTTAATTTACAACATTTTTTATGTGTAATTTTATGTCTATATTTGCGTGATTTTAATATTTAGAGTAATGAATGTAATAATATATACAGCGTGTAATTATATGTAGACAATGGATGGTTTGAAGTTTTATTCTTATCATTCATTACATTTTTTGTGTAATTTGTGATTTGTTGAAAAATTTGTCGAAATATATGATAATGTTGTTTTACCATGCATTAGTACCAACTTTTAGTAGTTGTTTTAATGCTATATTTCTTCCAATGTTTCATATGGTAATTTTCATGCCATTGATACTAAAGAACGAACTGAATTTAAACGCGTCAAGAATAAGTATTCATGAATGAAATAAATAAATGTCGAATCCACAATAGTGGTAGTTATATAGTACGCATATGTTTTTCATTTACTCCAAAAGTAAATACATAGTTGATTTTCTTATAAAGAATATAATATTCCTTTATTATTTTATTTAATAAAATTCTGAAACTAAACTATAATTAATTCTTAGTGGCATATATAGCAATATTTCTGTTTTAGAAAGAATATTAGGTGCTTGCATGCATGGTTTTTACTTTAAAAATGGATTTATTTATAAATAGGTAGAACACATATTAATCAAATGGTTTTCTATTATTTTCAAACGCTTTTCTCACCTTTCTGGAAGCATGGCAATACTTTGTCGAAAAAGCGTTTGACAAAAGTTTGACAGCGATCTAAACATTGATCCATTTTCGCACTTGGAAACCAACGAGCCAAGCCATGCTGTGGCAGAGATAGCCATTCAAATAGTAAGAGTGTATCATTCACAACTTTTAAGACTTGTGACCGATTGGTAATAAAGAATGGTTGTAAGTCTCTCATTCGGTATTGCTCGTCCTTTTTTGCAGCAATACGTCGTTCAATTTTTGTAAACTCTCAATACATTACTCCTTGCAAATCTTAGCATGTGTACAGCCAAACTTCATAGTCATGAGTATTCCGCTTCGGTGTCTATGTGTATTGCAATTCTGGACTAACTCGTTTCTTCGTGCTCCTGGCAAATAATGAGAGCTCAACTATGTTATGTATGAACTATATTACAACGATCTCAAATTATATTTTCAGAAAATTCATGTGGTAGCCATTTTATCTCCTTTCGAATCCTATCCAATGCGTTTTGGAAGCTGCTGGAAAGATTTAATTAATTAATTGTTAACCAGTCTGAAAGCTTATTGAATATTTGAGCTGGATTTTAGTCTTGCAATTTATTGCTTTTTTTGATTAAGCTCTTTTGACCTTCCAGGCCGTTCTTTGTCTTTAAATCATTAAGACCAAAATCCAACAATTGTGATAAATCAGAGAAGAATCACCATAATTTTTTAAAAGTGTTTAATGGGATTCGGTGACAGATTTCTCTAAGTAAAACAACAACAACAAAAGCATTGAATGTCAAAAATGTGATCTTGAGCGCTCTATGATTAGCGTATATACTTAGTGTATACACTGAATAACTTAATGGTACTAAATTGAAAATTATTATGTTATGTATAGAAATGTTAAAAAACATTAACCATTGAATTTAACGGTTTGGTTAGGCTGTTTTAAAGTAGTAAATATTAACATAAACGCTTTAAAAATTATGAGCCGGCTTGATTGGCGCAGTGATAAAAGCGCCAGGATGGTCATCCTGCTGTTGCGATAGTTGCGGGTTAGAATCTTGCTGGTTTATGGTTGTAAATTTATGTTTGTGATTGTTAACATTTGTGATTGTCCTTAGGCAATAGTGCAAAATCCGACAAGAAAAATGATATGAGTCACGCCAGTAACCAGGCTGGGTAACACCGGATGTCTTCTGGGATGATCTCCAAAGTTGGTCACTCGATTTGGCTTAATGCCGAGGACCGTGGTTTGGAGCCCACGTTAAACAGTAGGTCCAGTCCAGAAACCCCTAGTTGGTAACAAGACTTTAAAATATACAAAAAAAATATAATTCTAAATCTCCGTTCAAATGTTGTGTTTGTTTTATAACTATAGAATTACACAAGCTAACGTGTGATTCATGAGTTTTCTAAGAAGATGTATTATTTCTTAGACGTGCAGAGTTTAGATTAGCAGTGAACAGTATTTTCAGTGAATAGATGATATATTTTATGACCTTTCCAGATATTATCATTTAAGTTGCATAATTGAATTTACATTATTTAATCAATTAAACGAATTAGTAATTTAAAATTGGGATAATTGGTTACTAATATTACAATTACTAAATATTTTCCTATTAATAAAAAATATAAGATAAGTCCGATAAACACTCCCCTTAGAGATAAAATAAATACGTTTAAAAATGTATTTATGCTAGTGGTGATGTTATGACACCACCGGATAATTGAGCCTGCGATTTAATTTTATTCAGATGGAAAATGTCTGTTCCACTTTTCCGACCCCATTTCCTCATTAATATTTCCATCTTTCGATAAACTTTTTAAAATAAATCTTCCGTTTTCTCGAGAGGGTACGTCACAATGAATTCAATTAAGTTTATTGGCGCCGTATAAATATCGTAAACCTTTTTGATTTGTTAAACGAGTGGAAGTTATTGTTTAGTACTATTTAACGGGCGCTAATAGTGGTACGATAATTTACAGACATCGATTAAAATACAAAATTAAATATTTCGTTATGAATCTGATGGTTTTTAGATTTATCTATTAGTAACATGCTTTTATTTTAGTTAAAATATTTTATTTCAAGAATCATAAGTGGTAACTTATTGAATCGATCATTAGAAAATTATACTGCAGAAACGTGAGTTTTACATTTTAGGTGTTAATATATTTCTTTAAGTAATTAAAAACTAAATCTGGTTAATAAATGTCAAGCAAGAACATATATAATACGGCCATGAAATAAATATGTTAATATGAAGGGAAGTATTAACACTAGAAGAAATATGAATATATGCTTTAGGAATGTATTTTAATGAGTGATATCTATTAGTGATAATGCGAATTATCAATGGAAACAATTGTTAAACAACTAACTAAGCTTATAACCTAACCTAACTATTAATTCTCTGCATAAAATACAGTTTTTCATTTAGCTAATCATTTAACGTTTAGTTAATCATAGAACGTTAAATATATGGACATCATATTGGGCATCGATATATAGACATCAAATATGTTTAGAAACTTACGGTGATGTTGCTCCGCTATATCCCAGTTGTCGATTTTGTTGTCAGCCGCAAAGAATAGTCTTAAGGTATAAAAAAGTTGGATGAAAACTCAGCCAAAACTGTTAAGGAACTTTCAAATAACTTTTACATGTAAATGGGAAATATCTAAAAGGAGGTTTACTACAAGAATAAACAGAAAATGCCATTTCGAACCGTTCCAACATCGCAGTGCTTGCCATGCAAAAAAGAAAAGCTTTCTATGATGTATATAGATATACGAGTAGTGATAGGTGGATCTATTATGAAGAAGTGTGAAAGTGAATAGGTGATTGAATTGCTGAGAAATAAAAAGTTTTCTTTCGACACGATATCGTCATGTTGGCTGACAGATTGAAAAAAAATGATTAATATATGTTATAGCAATTATTGTTAATACGCGCCTTTTAAAGTGAAAAAATTATAATCATACATGCAAGGACCTAATGTATGGAATTTAGTTAGGTCAGCCTTCTGAACTTAACGAAGGCTTCGAACCGTGACCGTCTGTAACGGACCTACTTAACTGTCTAATAACTAAGAGGGCATCCTACATGACTAAGACGGTTGTTTCTTGTCGGATTTGAATATGTCTTTAATAAACTTTGCTTTTTTTTCCAGTTTTCCAAGTGTTCTAATAGTTTATCCTTGTATGTAATTCTGCAGTAATAAAGCCATCAGAAACAATGAAGTTGCGCATTATTATCCCGAACAAAACATGCTTTACCTTTGCTATGCACTTCTATTTTATATCATGCGATGATGAAGCATATTTTGATGAACTGCATCAATTTTAGCCCTGTTTTAAAAAGTTTACAGTAACCCCGAGACAGGTTCAACCAAACTGTAATTTTTTTTTGATCCAGTCTCTTTCTATACATTGTTCAGGCAATTAGTTACGGTCATTACCTATTGCTCTGAATTTCTTATAAAAAAATTTTAAAAACTTATTCAATAGCGTCAAATCCGACAAGAAAAACCGCCTTAGTTAATTGATAATTGTAATAATAATAGTGATATAATATCGATAAATATATTGATACTGATTTAATATTTTAAATCCTTCAACATATTCTAAGCACTTATATTTTCAAATTTATTTTGTCTAAACGGTTAGAATATCCTGTTCAGATTTAAAATCAATCCATCAAAGACTTTTTGACTATTGCGAACAGCAGTATCACCCAGCGGAAATGTCTAAAATATAAGATTAAAGAAAGAATATTTTAGTAAAATTTAAACATTTTAATAATTCCTTTCATAATGTCAGTTAATAAAATAACTTTATTTATAAAAATGGTGAGCTAAAATGAGTATTGGGTTCCATAAGAGTTTTTGTCAAAAAAGGCGATACTTTGCTTAATATACTATCAAACAATACGGATGACAGATGAGATACTGTCAACATGTCAAAATATTAAAGGTTCTTCCGAGAGATATTGAAATTTGAAGAAAAGGTGAGTTTGTTTTTAAATAAAAACTTATATTCAATAAAATAAATAAACACTATTCAAAAAATGTGCCGTTGTAATGAATGATCTTTTTTCACTTTTCTGATAAAACTGTATATTTGATTTGGTTACTAAGTTCTGAGATATTTGGGTGAAAAACTGATTCAAGAGATTTTCACAAGTCTTTTTTTAACTTGATCTTACGCTGTTAAGAAAGTTTTTGCAGAAAATGTTAGTGGGTCTAAGTTATATGGTTAGGGTGGATGTAACAAAATTTCGCAGCTAATCTCTCAATTTTCTTCCAAGTCGCTAAAGATATTTGTGGTATAGCGTTGTCGTGATAGAAGAAATTGACAGCTTTGCAGTTGACATCAATTGTTGACAGTGGAATGGTGAATTGGTGGTTTGACTCGGTTGAAGTAGCTTATGACGAACTTGGAGTGGATGCATCCACAGGCCCGTCATGGCTAACTTCAAATATGGATCGATTTTATTTTGTTTCAGAACTGATTCACAAATTTAAACTTGGTCTCTTAACTGTTTCACTAATAATTCATGTGGAATCTAACAACGACTGGTCGATCAGGTCAACATTCATCTTTAGCACAGAAATTTCTGAAATGAAAAGGAAAAAGAATGATACTAGACAGGATCTATTAAGATGTTTTAGGTATCATTTTGAATGGAGAAACCGTATCGATTTGTGTACAGCTTCAAAAGATAAAATATATTTCCAACATGATATTTCATATACACGTTAAACAATTCTTATAGATCTAGAGCTCTTGAAAACAACAAATTGAATATTAAAAATTAACTCTAGTAAACTAACTTTTAGAAATAGCTTTTATAATAAATATTATAAACTATATCCCTGTTTAAGTCCACGATGAATTGTCAATTACTAGTTTAGAGACATGGATTAATATTATACATTAAAATATTATATTTAAATATATAATATTTGTAATACTGTATTAATATATGCAATGGCAAAATGGTAGTTCTATATCAATCACAAAACTTCAGCTCTAACCGCTAAATGTACAAACTCATTATCATACCAAACCGATACCGGAAAAACCGAACTTGACCGCACTATTAACCTCGTTGCGAACATGTCGTTCCATAATTGAATTGGTGTGTGGTAATTCATCCCTCCATCGGCGTGTAAGGGAGGCGCAATAAAATAAGCAGCCTAGTGTCGTTTGCACATTAATTCCCAGCAGATGCCACTGTTGCTCCAACAACACGACACGATTAATTACGAGAGTAAAGGACCACAATGTTCTTCCGAACTTATCCTAAATAGAATTGCAATTAAGTGCATAAACTAGTTTTAGTGGTCGCAAAATCTGGTTTAAGTTATCGAAATAACTTTCTTAGTATAATTACTTTTCAGTTGTAACTAGCATTTTATATATAGTAAATTTTGTGATGCAGTTTACATGAACAAACAAATTTTTATATTGTTTTATTTGAAGAAGAAGAATCTTCAGATTAATTTTTGAGACAAGAGGACAATTTTAAATTTAAACGCTTGATATAAAAATACAGGAAAAAATTATTCCTGTGTAAAAAAATAGTAATTGAAAAATTTTTTTGTGACTAATTTCAAGATTTTCTTAGAAAATTAATTAATTTAAATAAAAATTAAATAAAAATTCATTTAAAAAGAAATAATGGTAATAAGCGAGGACTTGAGATACTTAATGAAAAAACATAATATAAATAATCAGCGAGATCCTATTATATATTGGACTTAAAACATTCTTCAAAAAAATCGGCCACAGTTGTCGATCGGCAGTAATTGTTCTGGTCTTGGACAATATCGGTCTCCTATTTTTCAAATTTTTGATCATCTTGATCCATCTTTTTCTCGGTGCTGTTCTTTGCGTCATCCACCGAAAATTTTCATTTCGGTATAGAAGTCTGTGAGGAATTCGTTCACCTTTCATTAGACAATACCAAACCAAACCATTGCAATCTAAGTCTCCGAATTTGTTTTCCAACTGTGCGCTCAACTGTCGCATCTTAAATAGATAGTTTCGTTTCTAATATGATCTCGGATAGAAGCATGAAGAATTTTACTGTATCAGAAGCCATATAGAAGAATTATCTTGCCAATGACAAGCGTTCAAAAGATCCGGATTAATCTTGATTGTAACATTTTTTCTCTTACATATTTAACATGTTAGAGAAATAAAAGCTACTACAGCACGACCGATTTAGCTTACTACTTCGGTGGAGTCTGCTGGACTTAGGACTCCAATAGTACTCCACCAGTTTTCAGGACTTTGGGCTTTTCTTTATTAATTTCTCAGTCATATAACTCTGCGGTACGAAATATATGAAAAGTGCTGGAAGCTTCAACATCCGTATCAGCGAATATAGCTGCATAATCATATATTAGATTCATCCTATTGAATACCATGTCTGGTATTAAAATCTTTTCGCATAATTGCATCCACTACTATGTTGAGAAGCAATAAAGAGACATTTCCTTGGCGAAACTGGGAGGGTGGGACCTCAAGTGAATGTAATGTAAGAAGCCTGAAGTAGTCTAATAGCCTTTAGGAGAACATGTTTAGCGTCCAAAACTGTCCAGAGTGCGGGCCATTGTACGTTAGACAGTCTGAAGCAGAGTGAAAATAAATAAAAACAAATATCGCACGCGTTTTTTTATCTACTACGGTTCTTCCATCAGCTGACGTAGCGCGAAAATATAAATTGATCGTATGTTGAAGACATGGAATAATGCAATAAAATATGCAGTCATAAGAAGTGAATGAACAGGTTCGTGTGGTTTAATTCGCTTCAATCTTCTGATTTCTTGCGTGCTGTCCAGCAGCGGTATTGCTTTAATGTTGCTGTGATGTAGTAAATTTATTTCATATGTTAAGGCTAAATCTTGGATCACTTCGTGTATCTATTTGCTTACGTAGTGATAAGGATTGGTAATTAATCGTAAAACTTTGTTTTGGGTATGTTGGATTACTAGTTGGATGGATGTCTTAATGAACCTCTTCTTTGCACCACATATAAGCAATTTCTTTGATTTTTGGTCAAGTTGAGAGTATCTGCCCACTAACTAGTACAGTTGCTTGACGGTGAGTAATTTTAATTTAATCTGCTCTGCTTCTGTTCCAACATGGTGTTTCCAGTTTAGGCTACCATCGAGATATATTTCGAGGTATTTTGCTGATTATGTTTGAGGAATTGAGCATCCGTCAAGTAATATAATTAGAGTTTTTGGCATTTCGCCGCTACGCAAAATTAACCTGGACCTATTTGATGCTATTAAACTGTTTTTTTTCAGACCCTAGTTCATTTGTAAATCTTTTTGACCACTTGTACTTTTTATACAGCCTTAGACAGATATACATCTTATGCCATTATAAGTGTGTCGACGGCAAATCTTCCAAGTACTATTTCTTTTGTTGTTGGGATACCAGCAGTATAGAGCAGATATAGGAGTGGTCCCAAGACACTACCCTGTAGAACTCCAACCCAAATGTTGAGAATACCCGAATGTGCGATACTTTAAATTTTTCTTCGAAAAAATATGATTCCAGCAATAGACAGTAATTCCGCGGTAGCAAATTGTTCATTTTGTATATTAATCCCAAATGCCATACCCGGTCAAAAACTGACTATGGTAGGTGCACAAGTTTTATTAATAATGGAAAATTAGACCCTATAAATGTGATATTCTTAAAATTGTTTGAAAATACCACGTACAGCATTTTGTTGAAATATAAACTATGATAATAATAACAAAGCCTAAAAATAGTAATTATTTAATTGGTAGTTTAAGAAAAGTGAATTATTTTTATTATTTAAAAGATTTAATTTTGGTTAACGGTCTTTACTCTCTAGAAAGGTACAACTATTCAGCAAGCTAACATAAAGATGATTATAAAAAATGATGAGGTAATCAATTTATACAATTTTAAATTAGTTAAGAAGGAATAATTCCATTTTAACGTGTTATTGTGATTAATTGTGCACTGACATGTGAACTTTATAAAAAATAGAATTGAATTTAAATGGAACTTTGATTAGGTATGAAAGGGACTGCTGAAGAATCGAAATTACTATATGAATATATATCATTAAAATATAAATTGTTTTTGTAATATAACTAACAAGTTATAATCTCTTAATTACAAAAACAAGTCATAAACGTGAAGTTTGGAAGGACCGTAATAACTTATATACCGACTCTATCTAAACACCGCCTTATATAGCAGTTTATTATCCGTTGTTTCTGTGTTTTTAACACTTCCCATTTTGACAACTTATTTCGAACCAGGAAACTTTCGTATACGAAACAAAACTTTTTGTCTTAAACCATTAATCCACATGTTTTTAAGCTGTATAGTATAAGCATCATAAGAAATAGAGAACTTATATAACTAGTAACAGACTGGTATGTTCCAACTTGTAATATATAGCTGACATCAGTAAATTATATTCAAAATTTATAGTGTATTTGATATATATTCAATTATTTCAACAATATTTGTTATTTGCTTTAATATATATTTAAAGTATAAATGTGATTTAATTATTTATAATCATTATTCTTGATAGGTAGCATTAATTATCATAATAACTCATTTGTTGTCATATTGTTCTTGATGTTCTTTAATTTGGGTTTCATGATAAATCTAAAAATTCTAAATTCACTTCTACAATTCACTCGAACAAGCTGACCGAATGTGATAATTTTTCTATAACGTAATAATTATCTAAAATTTTGAACCTACTGTCAATTGCGAGTTCCAAGGATTTCAAAAACAATAAGCCATCACTAGTTGCAATGCTTAGAGTTGAATAGAATGATTAAATAACATTATACATTATACGTTATAATATATTATACATTATACATCATACATTATAACATGATTAATCAGCAGCCAAACCTACACAACAAATATCGAGACGAAACAAATATATGGACGAACAAATAAATAATAAAATTTTTTATTGATAATAGTCTTGCTATAATTAACCTACGTACAGGTTAAAATTAGACTTTAAAATGCAGACGGGGTTCCTCAAGGAAATAAAGCAATTTGGGTAGGTCTTGATGCAAGAAAACATCCTTCAATTAATTAATTAATTCTGCTGGTAGTTTTTACTAGAAAGTTTCTTTTTCTACTATTCATCAAATCAGGGGAGACTGATGTTGGTTCCTCAAAATTGGGACATAAAGGTTTCTCAGTTCGATTCATTAGGAAGGAATTAGTAAATTGGCTGGGACTAATGAGTAGTCTGTTTAATTTTACTTACAAATCTCTATTCCCTAGAGAGGCAGTAGGGGGAAAGGAGTGCTATCTACCGTATCATCTATAATATAGTAAAGATCCTTATACGAGTAATGTATTTATAATTTGATGACCACACGTCTTTGGCGAGATTATCAGCAAATATGATGTTGTTTTGTCGAGATATAATCAGATTATATAATTCAAGGATGGCTTGAAGCGAATTTCATGATTCAGCGCATATAAGCCAGGTTTTAGCATGGTTATTAAGTAATATTATAAGGTTCAAGGTTTCGTTTATTTTGTTCTAATGTTCGGTTGCGAACATTTCAGCTATAGTACTGTGAAAATAGAGGGCAGATTAAAGATCTTATTTTGAGACTTATGATGTATTGCATCATCTATTCTTATAGAGGACCTACAGTCATCCGTATAAACAACACACAATTCGGGTACTCTGACAAGGTTTGAAGGAGTTATCTCTAAAACACTAATGATCCCAAATTTCGTTTATTATACGTGGCCAATGTCCAATTAATTTTGAAGATGAGCAAAGTCGACGGCGGCTCAGATATGAAGCATACTGGCTTTGTGATGAAATATGTTTATCCTTTGGAGTGATGGTGCTTTTATAAATTTATTTTTACATGGATAAATATCTATGAGTTCAGAGCTGTTACCAGTCTGGGCAATGATTCTTATATTTTCTTTGGGAGCCAGTTTCGTTCTTCTATATTTAAAGGGTTCTATAGAAGTAAGTCATTGCTAGTTATCGGACTAAGTTGAATGATAGATGCTGTATTATATAAGAAGCAGCCATAATCTAATTTGGACTTGATTATAAATTTATATGATCTTTAGCTGTTTTAGATTTAACGTCTTCGATACGCTTTCTCCGGGAGAGGTACCAGTCCATCCTGAGGATTATTATTTTTGCAGATTATTTTTAGGCGTGAAATTATTACTCATAATGAGGGAGTGATGTCTTCGATAGTTTCTAATTATACAAAAATGGATGACAAATGATTTTGAAGCTGAAATTTAAAAACCTGATGAGGCAGATCATTGAGTGATGATATCCAGAAAATTCTGCATTGTACTGGATGTAGAGTTTAAACTTTGCTAAAAATAAAAGGGAGTTACGAAAAATAAAAGAGGTTTGTGCTATGGAATGTGGAATTTATTGCAATATCAAATAATGTAAAACTGAGAACAGATCCTTGAGTAATATATTTTATTGAGCCGGTAGACACTGATTCAGGATTTAAAATCAATGTAATGTAAATGGTTTATTTATTTTTGTACATTCTTGGATATCATTCACTTATATTTTTGAAATCGATTTCACTTGTTGAAATGTTACTGATCAGTTCAAATTTGATTTCTGGAAAAGAATTCTAAAGTATTCGGTTTTTGGAGAATATCTAGAAGTTTTATTTGATGATAAATAAGACGAATAACGCGTTAGCTCTTCTAGCCAATCATACATTTCAAAAATGTTATAAAAAGTTGAAGTATATAGCACCAAAGGAAGCACGTCGCAATGTTGGTACAATATAATATCCAGTTAACTTTGATTTACGTAAATGCAGAAAAATTTGAAACGAATTCTTAGTCGTTCTAGT
Organism: Rhynchophorus ferrugineus; assembly: GCF_030347505.1. Lineage (NCBI taxonomy): Eukaryota > Metazoa > Arthropoda > Insecta > Coleoptera > Curculionidae > Rhynchophorus > Rhynchophorus ferrugineus. The sequence continues at coordinate 55,451,963 of NW_027472580.1, forward strand.
AATCAGGATCCAAAAATAAAATTCTCGTTTCTTTTCGTTTTCATTTTGTTTATAAAGAAGTTCACAGTTTCTGTCATTCTATAAACCATTATTATTATTTTAAACTTTTATTTAAAAAGACAATATTTAAATATTAGATTTTCTCTATCGATTGATAAGGAAAAAATGGAAACCTATAATTTTAGTTAATTTTAGTTTAGTTAAATCAAAATTATATTTAAACTGCACATGAAGTTGTTTCAAATGCTTCGTGACCCTAAAGCTCCTCTAAAGATAACACATGTGTATAAGGTGAGGGCAAGTGTACATAAGAGAAACTGGAAGGACAATAAGTATGCCATTAAGGAATATTAACAGTATGTTAGAATATGGACACACTAGTGAGTTTTGGCTAAACATGTCTGGATGTTGGCCACACATTTCAGTTCAACGAATTTTGAAATTTTACCCACTACACAAGGCTATTCTGAGAGAAAATTTTGAGGTTTTTGTAGCAAATGACGCTAAACATTAAATAATGTTTCTTGTTAGCAGTTTTATCAACTGCAAGAAATGTTTAATAAACTACGTTTTAATTTTTACGCCTACTTATTTTTCTAAACAGGATAATAATTAATAACATTGATAAATTCGCTGAAAACGAACTCCCTTTTTCAAGTAATTAAGGGGTCAATTAAATCCCCTTTTCTTGCATTGATGCATCAGGGAGGTCCAAATCAAAAGCACAAACTTTTAATCTGAAATTAATCAATTAGGAAACTTTTTCTCTCGAATAAGGTTGACGCTATATATAATTTAATTAATCCCCGCTTCTGTACCACTGTTCTGATCGATATAGCGTTAATTGAAAATTTCAATTCGTTTATTGTTTTTATTTGACGTTGGCGATGATTGATTAAAAACGGGGAGATAGAAAAAAAGAAATTAAAATTCTCTCCAAAAAGGATTCCAACTTTATTAGATGTTTCGAATGTATTTAATGAAGGATTCAAACCGAAAATGAAATACGATAACATTTTCAATTGCTTTTTTTATATATAATGTTATTGAATTTTAAGCTGTACAATTTTCTTAAATGTTTTTCTACTTCTTGTTGTTATTCGGATATTCTAGAATCACTTGGCTCTATTAAGTTATTTCAAAGGAATTAATTGTGATCTATTATATTTATTAGCCAGAATTTACTGCTATTTTAGCAATTTATAGTAGGTCATATTTCCTAATACTATCATTTACATAACTTCTCTAGAAATAATAAAAAAAATTTATTAATTTTTATGGATTTAGTTAATTTAACTTTATCTAGAATTTTTCGTCGTCCTTTACATTAGCGATCTAATGTAGAAAGGATAACATTTAATGTAGTAACCAACTCGTTCAATTTTACTTAATTACTTTTCTAGAGATTAGGATTTTAGAATTTAGAATTAAGATTAAGATTAAGATTTTCTGGTAGATTAAGAATATCAAGTTTTGGAAGTTAATTATGATGTTTCCTCTACAGTTTTATACTAAAATGGAATAATAACATATTACTTCCCTAAATTATGTTTTGTTGCAATATATTTAGATATTTGTGATCCAAGAAAAGCAGTATATATATGATTATTAATTTATCTTGATATTATATGTGTTAGCTTCGTTGCTGGCGATAGCAGTTTGGATGTGTATTAGGCGTAAGCATTACGTAATAATAATGTCAGAGGACAGTCTAGAAAACTAGGTGTCCGGCCCCGGTAGGTAATATAGAGTGCACACAGGTCCGGGTTGATAATATAGAAATATATAGTCAGGCTGTGACAGAGCCAAAGAGAAGTATGATGTAGCTGATAAGTGGGATATCTCCTTGTAAAATAATTACTTGAAAAATAGATCTATACAGTGTCAATTAATAGCTATAGATAAAAAGTTATATATGCTATATAAATACTATAAAATATATTATAATAATATAAACTATTAAATTATATATTAAGATAAAACTAACCTGCAGATTGTAGAGGTAGCAATAGTGGACACGGATAACATAATTACTGATAAGGGAAAACGACCAATAGACTAAAAGATATTGTGTATGCTGAAGTTATAACAGGAAAGAGTAGTCATGTTCAAAATTAATTTAATTAAACAAGTGTTATCAACAATTGTACGAGTACAATCAGACGGTACTACAGCTCCAGAAATGATGATAACTAATTAAAAGTTGTGATTAAAATTTTGAAAAAAATTGGTTTATTATTGCTGAGCTCGGCATGTTAGTGCTATATTAACTGTAAAATACTTCGAGGACGTACTACTATATTTTAGCACCAGGAAAGTCCACCACTTCTGCGTGGTTTTGAAATAGCGTTCCCTGATCAAGGAACGTCCGGTACTCATGATAGTGTATAGGGATTGCCAGCAAAGCGAGGAAAAGGCAATTTGGTTAGTTGCCAACAGCAGAGAAGCATGGCGTTTCCTACAAGAATTTCATTTAACATATGTGATATGGTATAAGCAAAACTTTAAAACTGCAACGGGATTTTATTAAGGAAATAGAAAAAAAAAAGAAGCGGTACATTTATTCTTGAAACAATATTAAAATGACCTTGAAAGTGAAGGTTATATTTAATGTATGTTAAGTTCACATATTTCAATATTTAGGTAATATTAAACCTATCGGTCCTAATGCGAAACTTTTAATACAATTAAATTAAGCTACCAATATTACAGTAGCTGTTACTTGTAGGGTACTAATGGTACATAGATGTCATGGCACATCAATTACTTAATAATGAAACCGACTATTTAATAAAGACTTTTTTATATATACATTGATTTGTTATACTCGTATATACATTGTATGCTACTGAGATCTAGTCTATAATTATTGTACTTGGCCAACACTGTAAAACAAATTTGTAAACTTCTACATTAAAAAGCCCGAGAGGCTGTTGGATCTTTAGTTAGTAGTAAATAAATAAAATTGATCAGATAAATCAGGCTCGAAGTCCACATTAAAAAGTATCTTCTGTCCAGATCAAGCTTTAGTTTGTAAAAAGGTGACTCTAAATATGATAGAAAATCTGTAATACCATTTGACATGAATAAATAAATCTGCTGATTTTTAAAAACATACATATTAATATAATTTATTATTAATGGAAAATTTTATTCAAAATTAGGAAAATTCTATCCTAAAATGGGTCTACAAAAAAGAGAATAAATTAGGTAACGAAGTCTGTTAGACGTACTTAGCGAGCTTTTCGCCCATTGACCAGCACTTCATCAACCAACTCATCAATTAGTGGTTTAAGTGGTTCGCCAAGAGCAACGAGCTCGAAAATATATTCAGTAAATTCATTAGTTAGTAGAAATTCGAAAAACGCCGTGACATTAAACGGACAGGATTTATTTTGCAGTAAAAGGAAAGGCATAGTTTTAATGATTTCAATTTTTCTTTTAAATCAAGGTTAGAGTAACAATAATTTTTTTCTTACAGAGATTTTAAATTATATTTGAAATAATCTGCAAAAATGTAATAAACGTATATTAATGTATAAACGTTGACAGTTCAATTGAAAAGTCTCCGGCCTAACATAGTAAAACACATTTTTATCGCAAAATTAGTTTGTTTTGTTATTCAACATAATTCCCTTCAAGGGTGATACAATGATTATAGCGACCATCCAACTTTTCGATAACATTTTTGTAGTACGATATGTCCTTTGCTTCAAAATAGGCCTCAGTTTCAGCGATCACCTCTTCATTCGACGAAAATTTCTTCCCAGCGAATATTCTTTTGAGATCTGAGAACAGAAGTTTAAATGTTTTCGTCGATAACAACCTCTTTTGGGCATCCACCGCGTTTACCGTCTTTGGTGCTCATTTCACCACGTCTAAACTTAGCATACCAATCGTTGATGGTTGATTTTCCTGGGGCAGTGTCCGAAAACTCGGCAACAAGCAAAGTTTTTGCTTCAACTGTATTTTTCCCTTCAAAAAGGAATATTTTATCAACATGCAAAATTCCTATTATCCTATATTTTATCTATTCTTTTCATAATAACAATAGTTGCTTCACTCAAAATGCTATAATTCACAAAGTAATGATCCGATAGCTGTCAAATTTATACACGCATCTTTTGAGAGTTAGGGTTAAAACATATGGATTTAATTCTAGTAGCGCCATCTATGTGTCAGGCCGGGGACTTTTCAATTGAGCTGTTATATACCAAACATATATCTAGGATAATCATTTTCGGAAGTGTAAGTTTTGAGAAATGATCTAGCTATTCTCGAAATATCGACCAATTAGTTTTGTTACTATACAGAGATCAAAAAAAAAACACCTGGCTATGCCTTAATAACCGAATAAACTCTACTACGAAGAAAATCTACTATCTAAAATAAGATGGGAAATTATAAAACTCACAAACTTGATTAATGCTGCATTCTGATTATTTGGTTGGATTATTATTTTGTCCCGGATATTTGGAAAATGGCTGAAATTAATTAAACCTGGAGATCCACCAAATAAAGTAAAATCTTATCGGCCACTTTCACTGCTCCCTGTAATATTTGAAATATTTGAAAAACTCCTGTTAAAACGGTTAAAACCAATCATGGAAGGAAATAAAATACCTGCATATTAGTATGGCTTTATGAACAAATATTCGATAATATTACTAGGGCTATATTTACTGGTAACACTGCGATACTTGCTATTGGAAACTAAATGCTGAAGTAGCAACTAGAAAAATGCAACACTGATTGATATGAAATGAACACTGAGAATGAAAGTCAATGATAGTTCACCTACAATCAAAATTTTCATTTATCAATACATATGAAATATACATACAAAATAAAAATACATAAAAATAACTGGAAACCTATATGGACATACAGAATTTTGTAGGCTCATTCGGTCACATGTTCGAACATACCAGACAGTATTGTATCTCTTTTTAACTGGAATGAAATGAGAAGGAAAATATTGTCTAGTTTTAAAACGAATTTATAAATTGCGATAGGCAATTCATACGACATCTTGATGACGTGAGACCACTGTTATTTTGAATAGACTATAGTTTCAAGTCACTGTAGAGACTAAGTATTTGTGAAAAGACTGTTATTATTACATGTTATTACATTATTACAGATCAAAGTATGCCCTGCATCTGCCCGACAAATTTTTGTATCAATATTCAACAGACAGATTGTTTGTTTTTATCTGTTGGCCAATATATTCGCCAGTAGAGCTATGTTGTAAATTAATTTTATCTTCATCAGTTTCGTCAAGGAGTTCTCTAGCCCTGTATGTTATTAGTCTTGAGATACACATTATATATTTCGCATTGTTTAGCGTTGGACGCCATCCGATCTCATGATTGAATAAGATATTTTATACAGGAAATCACATCATTAAGTGATTGCTGAGTTAAAGATTGTTGAACTATTTAAAGTAATAATTAATAAAATTATATCTAATTATATCTTGACGGAAATAAGTGACGGAACTAGTTGAACGACGGTACAGAACGATACTGGGGGTTTAAATCTACTCTACTGTAATATAACCCAAGTCTATTTAGACGTATCAGTCGTCGCACTATTCAGTCTTAACATAAACACATCCTTTCGATCGCTTGCGTATCAATCGCGCAATATAACCTTATATACACCTTCTAAGAAGAATAGCGTTCAGCCGCTTGAACTTTGAATGTCGAACAGCATGCATATTCAATATATGTTTTCAATAGTGCATGAAAACTTTCAGCAACATTTTTCTTTGAACTGTACAATCGCCTCAATTTGCTGTATATGAAATGATCATAGATAGTATCAAATGTTCATCGATTATATAATATCTTATCGGTAAAAGAGAAAGAAATATAATTGTAATTTTGAATAAATTTATTTAAAAAAGTCTAGTAGTTTTTGCCAGCCGTTGAAGTTAAAAGCAATAACCTTGATTGCCTTTTTCCATGTAGCCGGTTTCGATTTTGGGTAATAGTGGCCACTGGTTTTAAAAAAAGGACGTTCGTGGCCACAATTGGTAAGTGACTCATTTGCACTTTAAACAGATTGGGATATGGATCTCTTTCACGTTTCGAGGACGTTTACTTTTAAGGTTCTTACATGTAATAACAAGTAAATTTATCGTCGACGTCCGTTTTTCTTCCTTTTATTTGTGATTCGAAAGATTGAATTCGCTTCCACCTTCACTGTATGAATATGTATATGAAATTGATGCGGATGTGGATTAGTGTTCTACAATATATGTTTGAATTCTGGACATCGCTCTCGCACAGTATTGAGGGTCTAGCAATATCGAATCTGCTAATAACATTCAATCACAGAATTCAACTACATTCAATCTGACCAAAAAACTTTTGTATTTCAAGTTTAATATTTATCTTGAAGGTACTGGCAATGCAACAAGGCATATTTAATTACTTGTATTGACCAATCGCATAACTCACCATATGCACACGTTTTGAAATGGTGACATAATATTTGGATATATAATTACAATATCTATTTGTGTTTAAAACCAATATTAATCCCATCGACCCAACCTTATTTATTATATTGCATAGTAATATATTTCTTAAACTATTAATTTATAAAGTGATAATAAACTTTAAATTTAATATTGTGATAATCTTCCCTTTTCAAGGATATTGTGTACACGAAGGAGCGTGAGATAAGTTAGACATGATTAAAGTATGACATAGTTAAAGTTTATATGGAGAAGTGTACAAAGTTAAAACTTAATATTTTCTATTAAAGGATTTATTAGTAGACTATTGGGTTCAAGATTTAATTTAAACTTTTAGAAAAACGACATATTTATATACGATAATATGACGTAATTAAAACAGGATTAGTGAGCGTTAATATTAGCTATCATAAGTTAATTGTATCCTAGTGGAGCTGAATTGGCAAACCATCCATGGTTTTCTATTTACACTTATATGTATTCCACATAACGTGCTCATAGTGCTAATGTTTATTTCATTATCTAAATTTAGCTGTGTTAAGTGAATAATTAATAACGATAGTTTCAAATGTAACCGCTAGATGTCCAGTCTTTCTAAATATTTTTTTAATATGCATTGACAATGCACCATAAATTGTAAAAATTTTAGTTAGTGTTTTTTTATTATCCAAGGAGTATTTTTATATGAAACATGGAATCATGCCTATGAACTCAACTATATTGAATACAAACAGTTTGTTAATTTTTATTAATTAATTAATTTCAAAATGGAACTGTCCGGATGTTTCCAGACCTCTTCTGGGATTTTTCATACATAAACCCTAGTGTTTGTACGAACCAATATAAACGATGTTTTATGCCACCATACTACATTCTTCCAATCAACTGTCTAGCTTTTATGAGCGATGGATACCTTCCGCTTTACTGTTTTTGTCGAAACAATGTTACTCAAGTAAATGTTGAAGTGAAAGTTCCGCTCTTACTTTTGCTTCGGTAGTTTTATGTTGCCTGGACACATTCCTTTATAATGTTGTATTTTTTAAGGTTTTGTAGATAACATTTTATCATATTTTGTGAATACTGTCATTACCGTAGCTGTCGCTCGTGAAACGTTAAACAACCTTTGAGCGATCACAGGTTTCATTGATCACTTGTTCTAACCGTAACGGAGCTAGAGCGTTTAATATATTGAAATATAATGTACAAGACTTGTAAACTGAGCAATACATACTCGTCGAATTATTTACGTGGAAGCAGTGTTGCCAACGTGCAACAAGATATATTATATTATTGTTCATATTATTTTGCCTATTCCATGTATTTCAATTTATATATTAGTAACTTAATTGTTTTCAGAAATGTTATGAATTAAATTACTTTTGAAAATAAAACCTTTTTTGCAAACATGGTCGAGTTATTTTAAGATAGGAACACTTTTTAGTATACTAACATATGCCTTTTCAATATATTTTTTAATATATCACTAAGTGACTTTTAAATATTATAAATTAATAATAAATATTAATTTTCATTTTTATTCACCCTTATACACCTTTCGAAACATTTTGTTTGTTATTTGTAATACAAGTATATAATTTTCATAATGTAATAATAAAATAATAATAGTATGGTTATATATAGAACATAAAATATTATATTTGAATAATGTATTATGGAGCTCATAAGGTAACTGGATATAATAAGTATGTTTGTTATAGTGTTTTGAATAGCATTTTATATGGTGGTAATAATATGTTGGTAATCATGTTATTCTGTTGGTATAATAATAAAATACATACACATAATAATTGAAATAATATATTTATATTTTGGATCAAAATAATGAAGTATTTGGCAATTAAGCATGAAAACAAAGATGTTCGATACCAAGAAATTAAGAAAATAAATTATAGTGCTCATAACCTTCAGACGATAGGAAAGAAATTAATGTTAGAATAAAATATTTCATCAACATTTTTGCTTTTATCTGATCGTCGACCATATATTATCTAAAACAAAACAATCTCATCGTTTATCAGCCTTGAAACTTTTGAGTAAACTAAATTTCGGTTTAAAAATATAGCTAGAATTTTATTGGCAAATTTACCAACATTTACCAATATATACCGAAATTGTACGTTTATGTAAGGTTATATTTATTATAAAGCCTGTCTCTTAAAAAGATTGAATTGAATTAATTTAACGAGATTGACAATTAACTTGTCGTTTTAATTTTAACAAAAAATAGTTTATTTAAAATGTTATCTAAAAATTAATTATTAATTGCTAGGTATTAAATGTTTGGTTCAACAGACATTGTGTCATTGATCTGGCTAATACTTTGATGGAACCTCTTTGTAAGACATACACATCTGTATATGGTACAAAATTGGAAATACTATTTAGTTATGTAAGATGTACATAGGGTGAACAGCATAACATGGAACCTGGCATATGCAAAATAATTTTTAATTAATAGGGTATTAATCCACCATTTGTTTTGCAATTCTGAATAGATTGAGTAGATTGGTAGAGTGTCTGAATAGTTTCCAATGTAATGTTGCCTCATTCCTCTACCAAAACATCCGTAAATTTGCTTAGTGATGTTGGATATGGAAATCTATAGTTCGCTCTCTGCTCTTGATTCTGTAATTTGTCGGAGCGAGTGCATATTATTATTTAAAAGATGTTTAAAAGATGATTCAACGTTGATTAAGGACCTTTGATTTTTGGTAATTTTCAGAAAATGAAAAAAAATATGAATACATAACATATATATAATATTTATTTATTAATTAAACGTTGAACCACTACTTATCTTTTAAAGCAGCTGTAATCCTTCGCGAAATAGATTCCTAGGGTTTATACAATATTTTCAACGGAATTTTGTGGATCAAATGATTAATTTAATGTCGTTATAGATGAAAATATACTTCACACTCTCTTCTCTAAAACTTCCTGTAATGTTTAATTTTATTTGTGGTCTGGTAATTGTGCTGGCCAGGGAAGTGGTCAGGTAATATTTTGCTGCATCTCAAGGCAAGACTGAACGTTTTCGATTGTGTGTACGGGCACATTATTATCTTGAAATATGGTAAATTTTCTAGTCATGGTAAGAACTTCATCATCTGACCAGTGAGGCGAAAGAGAGGTCCAGCTAAATACCACAGCAGTGCGGATAGTAAGTTTCTTTTTGTAAACTTCTTTTCTGACAATGTCCTTTCAATTATAAAGTATCCAGGTTTGATAATCGTCACACCATCACCAGAGTTGGCATGCATACGCTTTTTTAAAATTTATTAATATGTTATTGCTAGGCGTTGGCGTCCTAATACTAGTAACCAAATACTATGGTTACTTGTCTAGGAAGACTCATTGGCCCTTACGTAGTCTCTAAGAATATAAAATAAAGGTTTTCAGTCATTTTGCCTTTTTTTATTAATCTCTTGGAACGTCAACAATCTGCCCATGGGCAATAAGTATTATTGTTTGATTTCCGTTATATAATATAACCATCCTAACATGTAGAAGATCATTTGAGTAACTGATCTGCTGTACAATTTATAATCTAAATCTTATTCTAGATACTATCCTAACTTATTCTAATGACTATTCTAACTTATTCTAGAAATTATAAATTTCACTCTGTGTTTCTATTAACCTGTTCGTATGGTAGTTTGCGTTTGAGCCTACGCACAACACTGTCATCGCGCACATTTAACTGTTTGGCGAGTGCATTAGGATGCAATAATAGTCTTTCAGAGTACTTTGCACTAGAACTTCGAATCACACTCGTTATGGGTTCTAGGTGAATATCGCGTTGAGTTAGTTTGTTGTATAGGTAATATGGGGAATCGACGATGACTCACAACACTATCCTGAAACCTCTGGAGGATATCTATGTTAAATTTGCTAGTTGTATCCCACAGTTCAATACCATAGGTCCAAATGGGCCTAAGTATTGACTTATACTGCAAAACCTTGTTATCTAATGATAATTTAGATGTACGTCCTATCAGCCAATACATTTGGTTTAGTTTAAGCCCAAGCTGTTTGCGTTTTGTCACTATATTTTTTTTCCAAGTCAGACGTCGATCAAAATACATTCCCAGGTATTTAACGCTATTTGCTTGCGGAAGTTCACGATTATTCAGTTGAGGGACATGTTTTTCTGCAACGAGTGAATGTCATATGGGTAGATTTTGTCTCGTTTTCAACCACTATTCGACTTTGTTAAGATGAAGTTGGAGGTTTTTGTGGCTGATATTGGATCCTCGTGTGATGATAATACCGCTGTATCGTCAGCATATGTTGCTACAGTAGTGTTTCGTGAGGTCGGTAGGTCAGCTGTATACATAAAATATGACAATGGGCTGAGAACACTGCCCTGCAGAACACCCGAATATATGGGCTGTAGGTCAATTTTTTTTGCCTTTAGTGCACTTAATTTTACACCTGCAACACAGCATCATTCGGATTGTATCTATGAAAGCTGCGTCGTAATTCAGTGTTGTTCAGGAGTTATTGCATTTGCTGAAATTTTACATGGGAGTGGAGTTTTTCTCATGTTTTGTTGTGAACATTCCCTCTATTATAATTGGAATTGTAAGGCATCTACAATATTTTGTAGCATTTGGAAATACTTGTATTATTTTGATAAAGCTCAGACCATCCCCATAATTGAATTCCGTAGGTCCATATAGGCCTTAGTATCTGCTTCTGTAGCAACTTATGATGCATGGATGTATGTATAATTTAGATCTTCTTCCAAATACCCAATACATATTTTTGAATAGTAATTTGAATTATTTTCTTTTATTTTCATGTACTTTTGCATAATAATACACCCCAAAATACTTATTACTGTATGGGGTACTAGTATTAATCATATTTATTGATATATTCACACTTTATGGAATCAATGTGTACTAATTTACTCTCGTTTTCTCCATATGGCAGCACTTATTCATATTATTACTTTCATATTGCAGTTTTCTGAATATTTCTTCGGTATTCTGGTTACTTCTTTGGTATTGTCCCCAATCACTTGGCATGTGAACTGAGCGATACATACATGTCGTTTTAGGGAACCGGAAGCAGTGTTGCTAATATGTAACAAAACTATTGCTAATAATGTAAAAATACATATAAATATATATGGCCATTGTGAGAATAAATCTGACTACGACGGCAATTGTTTCTTGTTCAAGGTGTTTTTTGAACTAACAATTGTCGCATGTACAAATACTGGATTTCGACAATGATACAATAAAATACCACGAGAGTGTAAAAATCTCAACTATACAAAGGCGTAGAAATTAGGCTATATATTAGTATGTACAGTATATATACTGAAATATATTTTTGATACCTAATTGATCCAAAAAGGTGAAGTAATAATCTGATTTTATATTAGTTAGTAGTATCTTTAATGTTCGTTTGAATTACCGACGCCTCTTGATTTGATATAGGAAGTTGGTTAAATTGGAATGTTACAGTCAATGAATAAATTATGAGTTATTTTGAGACAGGTACAATAATTAAGTCAGATTTTTATCCAGATTGATGAAGTTATATGATGGAAAACATTAGGTAGTTTTCTTTGTACAGGAGTAATGTGTACTAATATGCGATAATGTTATTGCATAATATTTGGAGAAGCAGTGTGGAGTTTAGGCTGTTAGATTAGTGTAGTCCCGTTTAGCAGCATCGAGAACATTTAAATATCGTATTCTAGTTAGAGATTTAGCTCTCCATTTATTTACCTCTATTCAAGAACTAAGAATCACCGTTCAAGAAGAATTATATTCAATTTCAAAGGAGATCGTAAAAATTCAAGGCAATTATAGGATGCAAAATTGATAATTTCATTGATATTAAGTTTATATATAACAAATATATACAATTTAATTTTGTTAACTCCTGTGTTATTAAACATTTTATTTAATTTTGTGATATAAATAGGTAACTTTTGTGTCAACATAACATATTATTTGAGTTAAAAAGTTTGAAATATTTTTCATTTAGATATCGACAGGTAACATTATTTTTCTCGTTAATATTTATGTTTTATTAGGTTTAAGAATATCTTGAATATGAACTCTTGTTTTAGTTATGTTAAAGTTTTCACATTTTCTCTTTTATTTCCTGTGTTGACTTTGGCGATATACTCAATGAGTTGAAAGTTTTTCCATTAACTAAACTTTTGATCTCAATTTTTTTTTGAAAATATTTTCTGAAACGAAGTAATAGTACATAACGTTTTATACATTATGTGTGCGTCAATTTTTTGAGCATTTTCTGAGAAACTTTGGTACTTGGAGTTTCTTAATTAAGTTAGATTATAATCAATTTGAAACTATGTTCATATTGTAAAAATATTGAAAATCTTCAGCACAATGTCATAGCTAATTAAATTAGTAATTAATAAAAAGTTTTTTAAAATAGTACATGAACACAAAATGTCTCTTAATATAATCTGTGCTTTTAAATTGTAAAGTGATTCTCATTCTTGATACTTTTTTACTGTGGGCAAGTAAATTGTAAATAATTTAGATAATTGTAAGTGCTTCTTATGTGTCTTCATCGAGCAATACTTCAAATTTTCACTGATATCTTTTGGCTGCCCAAAATTATCTGTAGTTTTTGCATATCGAAATCCACTTTTATACACAAATTCGAGACTTCGAGTAGAGCACGAGTTCTATTAAAATTTGGTTCAGTGGAATTTTTTCATATTAGTAGTAAAGAACGCAACAAAATCACTGTATTTAACACAGTATGCGACATATAATTGATAGTTTTTATACAAAATAGTATTTTTCGCTCGCTACTTCCTCGGTTTCTCATTTTTTTGGTACTGAGTTTTATATTAAAATTAAGTACTGTAATAAGTATATCTGTTTTGTTAAGCATCATATTTGTACTGTGCTACGATTGCTTGTAGTATTATGGAAAAGTAATAATTTACATTAGAACACATTGAATATATTAAAAAGTTTAAAATATCACTCAGTTAGTTATTAAGAATCATTTTTACGAAAACAGACCACAATGACTTTTATTTTGGGATAAATTTGAAAGATGTACTCCATCAAACTATTGCTTGTTATTGTTCAGTTACTATTGGAATAATACTTTAGGAAGGAAACCTTTGTAAAGCCTCAAATTTCTATGCGATAACGACATATATACAAGGACGATTAGTTCAATTATGAAACTAATATAACTAAAATGTTTAAGGTTGCCTATGTTACCTTTACTATTTACGGTAATTACCCTCATTAATATACGGTAATATAGAGGAAGAAAGTGACACCTACTGCTGAAGTAATAATCTGAATCGGCTAAACTGCAAGAGTTTTGAAGAGCAATGATGACTAAAGTCCGACTATTTTGAACGCTTATTTTGCCAGTTGTTATGTGCGGCTAGATTTGAACACTTACGGTCTGACCTCTGTAAGCTATATGATTCTTATTGAGCTTGGATTAAAAAAATTCGACTGATATAATTAGTACAGAGTAGAATCATAACTCCTGCAGCTGATTTGTTTAGATGAAATGGTTTGAACATACCTGTCAATCGAGTGAATAAATTGAAAAAGTGACGAATTCCTCATAGAGTTCTGTGGCGAAATATACCTTTTTGATGGAAGATATAGTTCCCGAAAAGGCATGGACGAATATCATAGAGAGCGATTTGATAAATAAGCGGCCAATTATCCGAAGCTAGCGCTGAAATTTGGGGAAGAAAATTCGAGGTCCTGAGGCGATTCGTTACTAGATAATCTTTTTGAGCACCGGATTTCAATTGATGATAATAATGAAACAATTTATGAGTTGAATAATCAGAATTAATTGAAGCAATAAAACAATGTATGCTTCAATGAGCAAATGAACAAAAGAAATTTTGATTGTCTGGTTACTTTGAACAAATATAAAGGGTGGCTAAATTAAGAAATCAGAGTTTTGCAAAAATTGCATGATTCTTATGCATATTGAGCCGTTTATTTAAAATAATGTAAAATATGGACAAAAAATACATCAGAGGGCATTTTTTATTGCAGCTGTGCAAATAAAAGGGTCGGCGAAATGAGACCTTCTCCACCGGCTGTTTTTCCTGAAACACTTTCCTATTTTCTTTCGGCGATTTTTAATTCTCAAGGTATTTTATAATTTATTTTGTTCTTTATTAAACATTTCTCGGCTTCAGCACATCAACTGAACATTTATGACTTTGTTTTAAGTCTTTTAAGGTGTCATTTATTATTTTTTGTTATAAAAACAGCCTGGTTCGTTTTTTGTAGAATTTTTCACTTTATTATCTCACATTTTTTATTCATATTGAATCGTGTGCCTTTTTCGGAATTATTTAGTTTAGAGGCTTACGGTTTTATTTGTTAGCCATTAATCTTTAATGAGCTTTTTAATTCAATGTATTAAGATGAAGTAAATTAATTAACATTTACAGATTTTTCTTATTTAAAATTGTATATAGAACAGATCTGACGCAAGGTTGGAACACTCAACTACATATCTTATATAATTCATGTGAAAAGTAGAGTTTATGATGGTAACTGACAAACAGCGCATTAGGAATTTGATTTTGCTCGAATTTTAATAAGGAAAAATATAGCTCTTAAGCACGGATATTGGTTTTCTTCTTGTCTTATATAATATGTACAATAAAATTACTTTTTACTAAATTAATGGTATTTATACATTTTACGTGATTTTACGTTTATAAGACGTGATTTGATCTTAATGGACTGTTAGTAATATATCTGGCAAGTCAGTGCCTTATTTGTGAATTCAGAGCCGATAATTATAACGAATGATCCAAATTGTTGAACAAACTGAGCGAAAAGCAGAAAAGGATCATAAAAGGCCATTTAATGAATAGCGAAACAGAGCCAATAGCTACATGATAAAATACGATTTCGCCTTCCTAGTAATATCCGGAAGAGCAAACTTAGCGAACTTTCTGAACATAGGAGAGGTAGTTGTTAAGCATCAACTAGACCAATTCAGTAGGACCAATATTGCGATCGGCAGTATTATTATGTTATCTGAGAGATGGCGCAGAGACAAGAGTCTAATTATAGAGAATCCCCGCATGCGCACAAGACTTTGAGTTTGCAACGTTGTCAGTTGTTTAAAATTATTCGTATATTTGAATAATATAACATAAATAGAATAAATTATCTTCAATTCACAAGTTAACCTGAAATCGTAGAACCTAATATTTCTGTTGAGGCCCAACAAAATGTTTTTATATAATTTTCGTGCCCTAATATATATATTTTATATAAAAAATGTAATATGAAGGACGTTTTATAAACATCGTTCAGTTGTGAAAAGAAAAAAGAGAAAAGAAAATAATATGTAATTATTTATCAATTTATAACAAACATTACAATATTACAATAACAAACTAAAGTTATAGTTTTTGTAAATATAAAGTTATTTAAACTTTTATAAACGTATTAGATTTTAAAATGAGAAAGAGAAAATAAAAATACATGTAAGGTAACAAATACAATTTATTTATCAATATATGAAAACGCAAGCATCCATTTATCTTTAAAATGACTCAATAATATATCTAGCCTAGCACTAAAGATACTTTAAATGATTTCTCATTGAATCTCTTCGATATGCCAAAACAGTATGGAAACCCCTCTTTCAATACATTCAATAAAAGCAATTCAAATATGCATTATGATATGATATATGATATGTATTAAGCTTGTGTGTAGAAAATACACGTATAAATCCATGGCTATATTTTTTTAACATTTCATATTGTCCTTCATTTATTATGATTAACATAAATTCTTCTTTATTTGAAGTAGGGTAGGTACTCAGAAACTAAGATTGCGGCTTATATGACACACATTCTGTTTTTTTGACTTCATTTACCAATGCTACAATACTCGTAGCGTCACTTTCATGTTTTGAACCTGTGAAATTCAATTGGTTTGCTTGCTGAATATTATATATATCTTCTATATGAGTCATTAAATCTAGTCTTTTAAAATTTCCACTACTTGAATTAGCTCGTGTTTCATTCAATATAGGAATTTTAATAGCTAGTTTAGCTGCAATCAAAATCTTATCTGATTTTAAAAACATTTACTTCTCACTCTTCCTGATCGATTACGCTCAAATTAAAAAGTATTAATATTTTTACCAAAATAGGAACAGAAAAAGGAAAGGTGCCAAACTTAAATGTTTCTTGTTCCATTTTATTGCCTATATAATCAACGAGCTGTGATTCTGTTGAGGTATACTCAAATAAAGGGCATCCAGACATATTTATCTGTACTTTTACTTCCGCAGGGTGAACTATACTTAAAATAATTCGGTATATAATTGAATATAATTTGGAAATTTAAAATAAAAATTAAATATTGTTTTAAAATAACGCTATGTAATAGTCGCTGTTGATGGTCCTTTCTTTTTTAAGGTAGTCAAAGAAAATTATTCCATGCACATCCCAAAATACAGACGCCATAACCTTGCCATCCGACTGTTGTGTCTTCCCACGCTTTGGAGCAGCTTCATCGTGTGCAGTCCACTCGGATTATTGTCAATTGGACTTTGGAATGAAATCATGGAGCCATGTTTCATCCATTGTCACATATCGATGGAAAAACTTTGGTTTTTTACGCTTGATCATCTTCAAACACTGCTCCGAATCATCAACTGGTCGTTGTTTTAGGTCAAAAGTGAGCTCGCGCTGCACCCTCTTTGCACAGAGCTTTCTCATATCCAAATATTCATGAATGATATGATGTACAGGTTTAGTGGATAACTTTAGAGTGTCTGTTATTTCATTCAAATTTAATTTACGGTCATTCAAAATCATTATGTGAATTTTTTTAATGTTTTCGTCTGTAACAACCTCTTTTGGGCGTCGACTGTGTGCACCGTCTTCAGTGCTCATTTCACCGCTTCTTGATGGTTGATTTTCCTGAGGCAGTGTCCGGAAACTCGGCATCAACCCAAGTTTTTGCTTCAACTATATTTTTTTATTTTCCATTCCTTTTTATCCATTTTTTTTTCATAATAACAAAAGTTCACAAACTATCCCTTATATGATCCGACGCTGTCAAATTTATACACGCATCTTTTGAGGGTTAGGGCTAACTAAAAAACATATGGAATTAATTCTAGTAGCGCCATCTATGTGTCAGGCTGGAGACTTTTCAATTGACCTGTTATAGTCTTTTCGGATTAAGTGTTAGCTGTTTAACAATTTTCACAAATCGATGATTTATCCATTACTGCCTACCATTTATAATCAAAATATGAACAGTACAAGAACAAATAAACTATAAATAATTCTTAACTTTACAAAACAGAGCTTCTACCAACTAGTGTCAAATTCAAAATGACTGTTGTACTACTTTGGATTCAAACTCTTGATTGCTTGCAAATGGAACGCCGCATAATCAGACGGAAACTACTGAATTTTATCTAACATGGTTGGGATTCGACAAAACTAGCCACTACTTGCGCAAGGCATTAGAAAATGCAGAGAATGTAGAGTATGTTGCGTGATTCTATGCTTTAGAATTCATAATTATTTTGTCATAAATTGGCTCCCGGATAGGACTAATTAAAAATTCGGGAGGACGGAATGTTCACATTATTTATTATAATTATAGTAAAATAATTGGATTTTCATATATATTTTCTCGCATAGCTCAAGTTAGCTATCTATCAGCTAGCTTTAAGTTAGCTTTTTTTAGTTTAGTTAGCTTTTAAGCTATCAAAATTCACTCAAGACGAAACCGACAGTAATTATGAGTAAAATCCAAGTAACTGAAGGATGTAAGAAACATTTGGCGACCCGAGAATTAAACGCAAATTTCCAGAAGCGCGTCCTCCAAATTAATACCGTGTCATTCTGGAGTTGGTTTACGTCGCAAAAGGTGAAGATGTACTTTAGTGGTGTGGAGATATGGTTAAATTCGCGAGTTAATAACGCCTGAGGCAGAGCTCTCTCGCCAGATGGAGGAAATTCTTTTCTTAACTATGTTCTAAGATGGTCCGTGCTAAGTGTGTGGTTTCTTTTTGTGTCGAGTATAGTAACAGCTCTACATATGTGTCAGTAGCTTCAACGACAATTTCTAGGGCCCGAAATAGGACTTTTTTTATTAAAACAAAGAATGGAAGAATATTTATTTTAAATTTAGATTGAATTCTACTAGTGATAAGTATTTCAATATTTTAAACATTGACAACACACATATCATGTACAAGTATCCAAGGATATTTATAATTACGTAAACTTGTAATTTTGTTACATACTTTTTTATTATATTGTAGCGACCTTGAGGCATGTCGAATTTTACATCGTGGAATATTAATAAATAAATATTCCTTTCCAAATTCCTTCAATATTACATTCATTCATACATTTGTTCCTCATTAAATTTTATTTTAGTGCTGGAACAATGAAGCTTAAATTTCATTTAATTATTTCCAATTCATTTTTTTAAAATTTTTTGTCAAAATTTTGTTTCACAATCTTTTGAACTCATAGATATTTTTACATCACTGCTTAATCATCAGCGTCTCGGCTAAACATATCTTTCGGCGCTATGTTTAAATCATAATGTCTTCCTTCGCTCGCCGTCTCCGTCATAATGGCAGACATTTTGATTTGAAAGGCTTTGGGCAGCTTCGGTCGGATACCGTCGTTATTTGTTTTTTTCTGAATTACCGTAACGTATGTGACTACGGATTAGTCACAGAGCAGCTCCATAAGCTAGGTACCGATTGCAGTCACCGTAGACTCGTCATGTTTTCGCCGAGGTACCAGAATTGCTAACGTCTCGTCGTCGCAGAATATAACCTACCACGTCGTCGTACAATCGATCCTCCCACAGCGTCGATTACGGGAGCTCTGTCCGAAAAATAGCTTGTTCTCAACGTCGTCGATGGACCACATTCAAGTGCCAAAGCGACTATGAAGCAACGGTATCTGTAGGACCGGAAGATATCAACAGTCCTACTAGATCGCAACCGTACCAACCACAACTGTTTCGATTTATCATATTTTCAAAGCTCTTTTCATGCAGCACATTTTGTTTGGTATATAATTTTTGTTTGTATTTGATATTTTTTCATACATTTTTGTATTTTTGTTGCTTGGAGTAATTGTATGTAAAATTCTGGCAGGGGAGTATTGTAGCTACCTTGATATATTTGTTGGCTTGGTCCATTAAAAATATATCCTTAAGATTATTTTTTAAATTATATTCGGAGACATACATGTTTTAGAGATGCGGCATCTAAAAATGAAACTTTAGATGTTCTTCTCTGGAGTGTATCAGTCTCGATTTAGTCCTTAATATATGTTTTGACCAACGTCAACATTATCTCCTAGTTCTACTTCCAAACAAATTAATAAGTTATCTGCCCATGATAACAGTTATCTACCACGTTTTTTGTTTTATTTTTCTTTGTTTTCCTTGTTATGTATTTCATACAAGTGTTTGAAGGTGTAACTGAAAGCATATCTCCTTGTTTAAATTTTTTATTGATGGCACCTTTTTTGATTTTTACTCTTTGAGTTATTACGCTAGTTTTAGTTTAGTTTCTATATTTATTTATTCGAAAGCCTGCACACAACTAAGAAATGTCTAGAATATATCATTTTTGTGACATTCTCGGGGTTTCTAAATAATTTTTCTAGTTTAATAATTAATTTATATTAGTGTATATATTTCATTCATCATTTTTCGATTTTCCTTTTAGAAATATACTTATATCTACTTATATTTTACTTGAAACTGACTTATATTTGATAATTTGGTAATAGTATTATTACTTTAATATGTAGTTATAGGCCAAAGGATGTTTATGAGTATAAGTTTTTACGTAAATTGTTTTTTAATTTTAACTTTTAATATAATTTGGTAAATAATTAAAATTCTATTTACAATTTTATTGCTAATTTACTAATTTTATTATACATTATATAAGAATAATATAATAAAGCTATAAGTATATATTATACTTAGAATCTATTTTAAAAATTTAACTACCTTAATAAAATTATACTTTGTTTATACACTCCTATCTCACCATTTCATTTATATTTATTTCAGAACTTCGCTCTTTTCATATTCACTCGTATATGTATGATATTAATATAAATTATTTGGATACCAATATTGGCATAATTATGTTATATGTATGTTAAATTATTACCTTTAGTTAATTAGCCTCTAGATTTAGGCATATATCAATATATTGAAAATGTTTCTAATATTTAATACGTTAGAGAATATAAGAGAATATTACTGCTAATAAATTATTGAAGCACATAGTAGAGACAAGAAGGTTAATTTCACTTCATCAATATGAAAGCCTGTTCATTCAACAACAGTTATAACAAATTCATAAAACAAGAAGCGAAACAAGGTTTTTTTATAAAATAGGTCTAGGTTTAAAAACAGTATTTCTATTGATTTGTTATTCTGCATTTTTATGATGACATTGTTGTATTAATGTGTAATATAGCATGTATAGCCCGTGATCGGGGGGAACGTTTACTTCGTAACCAATACCTGCTGTTGTTGAAGCAAGGCATGGAATATTTTTAACCAAATATCAGTACTGTTGATGATGTAGAGGCAAGAATGGAGCCATAATTTATTAGGCAGTTCCATCGTGCGGGCAAGCGGTTGTGATGCAAGAGGAATTTACATCTGTTACTCGCTATTCACAGCAAAACTTTTTTACCGTAAATATACCGTAGCCGTACGTAGTCGATAATTTATTTCAAAATTACCACAAGATTGGAGCTCGAATAAACTTGGGCGACATGAGGGACGAGCAATGAGAGTATCTACACTAAGATATAGCGAAAATCGAATGGCGATATCAAAGATTTTGGAACGAAGTTATGATGAGCGATTACTGTTAGCCTTAATACGTCAAACAGGTCTGACGCCGTATAAAAGGATCAATTCAAGCTCTGTTCACTTCTGATTTATGTATTTGATTCAATAAATGACCGTTATTGGTTAAACATAGTAAAATAACCAATAAATCAGCGGACGGCTGATTTGGATTCAGCTCCCCAATTTATCTTATAAACAGCTTTTGGTTGCTCAGGTCAAAAATCGTGTATACTAGTTTTATCAATGTATGTTATTAAGTTATATTAAATATTCTAGTGATTCAACGAAATTTTAAATTAATGCTCTCTTTCTTGTTTCAGACTTTGCGGTAGCAACTTTATCAACTGTCGCGATGCTTCAGACTCTACTTTCCATCGTATGACCTGTGCGATTTTTCCGCGTCGGATCTCCATAAACCGGTCGCCTAAAACGGTAATAATGGCAACTTCACATTCGCATGTTTAAATAATGAACTACCGGTAAACATAAATGTCCGCTGAGTGTGCCGTCATCTGCGATGTACTACAATAACGGAGCGGGCTACACACACTGTCGCACTGGTTCGGACAGTGTCATACACAGGCGCAGTTCGGCCGTCGTGGGTTTGAGTCGTGATGTGGACACTTTTGACAGTGGAGAGTCAACATTGTCTGACCTCGATGGTAAGTAATTATGAAATACAGTTTTTCTTTAATCTATATTTGCTTGATGATGATCTTCTTCATAGAAATCTTAATCTAAATGACATTAGAGTAATTTAATAGTAATGCTTATGTTTGGTGGCAATAATCATCAAACATTATATATTAGGATCTAATTTTCTAATTTAAACATTTTGATGTGTCTTTTCGGATTTTGTAGGTTGTAGTACTTTACAATGAACTTGTTTGATTAAAAATACTAATTGGAAATTGATAACTATATATCAATATATAAGAAGTTTGGGCTTCAAATACTTAATTTGGTTTCAATTAAATATGATATTTCCGGAATTTCTATTTAAATCAAGCTGAGAAATAATATTATAAAAGTTAAACTATAAAACATTATTATTTAAAAGATTTTCCATGCTTAGCCCATCCGGCTGTGGTAGATAATACCTCTAGCTGTGATTCCGGGAACATGAATCAATAAGCCTGAAAATTGGCCGCGTTTTACACTATGAATGGTAGTTGTTCGCATTTAGTGGCAGGCTAACAAGTAGGTCAGTTCCTGGATGAGCTTGTTCTTAGAGTAGCTTGTTGTTTATTGGGAATCTATGAAGAGGTTTGATATGAATGTGACGAATCATGAGATGTCCAAGGTGCACTCCAAGGTGCATGGTTTGGAATGTTAGACCAAGTCAGGTGAAACGAACTTGAAATAGACCCTAGATCTATATAGAACTACGGATCGAATTCCCATCTTATATAGTAACCATTTGACTGATACAAGAGTACTCCTGGATGAGCATATGAACGGATACCCCGCTACATTTTTGGATGGCGACCTGAATTAGGGAAGATATAGCCTTCAGGCAAAGAGTCGACCTAAGTACGTGGCCTTTTCTAGCACGGGATAGCAGTTTCCTCACTTCTTGTGGAAGAGCCTAGATGCTCTTGGATTTATTTGCAATGACATTAACTTTAGCCACTAGATATTTTCGTGGAAATATTTCTGCAACCTAACTTGATGAACTCTGGTCATTATCTGGAATTACGGTTTACAATTGGGTGCTTTCGCGAAGAAAACGGTATCGTAAATAAAAAGTACCCAGGTCTTAAATGCTAGAAGTTAGTGCAAGGTGCAAGTCTAGCAAGGTGCTAGAAGGCGAGCCTTAGGGAGTGTTGAGTATTGAGTCTCCTTTCGCTAGGTTATATTGATCTGAACAACTAGCAGTCGATGAAGTTACAGCTTCGATCAGTTATACTTGGTAACATTACTCGGTGATTATTTTATCTCATTATAGATATAATAAATACAACATTTATTACTAGTGCACAATCTGAAATAAAAATAGTCTCTCAATGTTTTAACTTGCTAAGTATTGAAAACAATATAGGTCAATTTCCAAGGCTTTTAGACATTTCTCCACCGTTGATATATTAGCTTCTAATTTTGGATGAATCTTCATTGAACAATCTCTTCATTTTTAAAATTTTTGATTTCAAACGTTTTCAGTATTCATTACGATATAGTATAGATAAATTACTCCATTCAATGTAAATCTCTAAATAACTGTAATTTAATCAGGTCAAATTTAATATTTACTTCAGTAAATTCACACTTCAGTGATCACATCTCATAACCAGGAATAAACATACCATTTTTCTTTCAAACAACTAGTATATGTGACGCAAGTTTTCTCCAAAAAAAAGACCAAAGGGATATATTGTTTATTCAAAGTTATTTTATACATATGTCATCTAACTTTGTGACATCAAAACTTCGCAATGTTAACCCATTTACACTGAGTTTTTGACACACAACAACAAAAACATGAAACATGAAAGAAAAATGTTATCAAATATATTTATAGTTTATTTTAACATCATTGAACATCTAATGCATATAAATGACTTGAAACTATAATTAAGAACACTGGTATAATAGTTGGTAAGGAGTTGGTAATTATAATTATTATTGTTGAGTTGTTTTATTATATTTACATTGAAATCTTTTCCACACCACCCATGAGGTGGAGTTCTAGGTGAGTTTTTTATGTAGTGGAGGAGGAGTATCATACTGGAGGCCTAATCCACCTAATTAACAATTATATATCAAAGTAATGTATTTTATTTCCATTAGGGAGCATATTTACCTTTTCATGTTTAGTTCTTGTTTCCTTCGATAGTGTGTTTACTTGTCAAATCATCGGTATATCACTGTATTTTTTTATATATTCTGCTACTACCTGTGTATACTGTTCTTGATAAAAGTAATCGCTGAATTTTGCCTAATGCATTTGCCATAACTACAAAACAGTTAGTATTTATCCTCTCCTCATACATTCTAACCTAATGCTCATGTTTCTTTCTGAACAAATACAATCATGTCTATGCACACTAATTTTTCACACCCTACAATACTAGCTTCTACAGTTATACTCTATTAACTATGTGCATATCTTTTTCTTTTTTGTTTCCACTCTCATCACTCTATCTCAGGAATTTCGGGAATTGCACAGCATTATCACATATACTGAAAGTTTCCCTTAGTCACTGTTACTGACCAAGTTATTTACTAAACTTTTAATTCAAACATTAATTCCAATCTGTCTACAACATGTTCACGATTCATCATCATATCAATTTCTTTCCCTGTATGGTTCTTGATGGAATATCCTTCTCGACCAGCATGTCTCTAATAATAATTATTAGCTACCTCTCTTATCAACTCGATTGGATTAAATGTACAATGATAGAGAAGAAGTCATAATACTATGTGACCATATTTTTCAGCCATCTGATCTACTGTTCTTTTCTGGCTTATTTCTAAAAAAAGCAAATTGCAAAAAACGTAATGAAACATTTCATTTACATTTACAGAGTAGCAATTTGAAAAAGTTCATTCTTTAACATACTTTCTTCAAAACATATTTTATGTACTTTAAGCCATTCCTTAATTACAGCCTTTGTAGAGGTACTTGTTGGGATATTCTCCACAAGTGTGCTATGATATGGTGAATTGTCCATAACAATAACTGATGCTTCCTTCAAGTTCTTTAAAAGCTGGTTTTCAAACCATTGAAAACTCAAGATAAACAGGATAAACATTTTGTCATGATAGCCACCCTTGGTCATAGAGGAAACACTACCCATTCTGCACCAGGAATAAAACTATTCTTGTTTCCAGCATGAAGAACGTATATGTCTGCAACGAATTATTAATAAATGTTATGACTAACAAAATCTAATCGATAGTTATTCCAACGTTTACCAACGTTTATATAATAAATCTTCCTTAATTTTGTTATATGTTTTTAAAAATCGTATTCTTTTAAATGCAATATCTGGAAGTTCTATTAAACCACTTCGTGGGTTATCTTTAAACCACTTAAGTCCTATACTACCCTACACTGTATGATGGTATGTAACATATCTTTCAGCTTTTTATGGATACTCCAGACTAACAATTTTCTCTGAAATAATTGTAATACATTATGTTTCGATTGAAAAAACTACTTACTGTTTTTATACATTTCGTATATTTGATCTCTGATACAGCTAACATCAAGCTGATCTTGATTCGTCGGCCGTTGAGCATAAAGACGGTTTCTAAGTGACCGTGCCCATAGTAATACTCAGTGCAGCTGCAAACGCTAAAAAATATTTTCAATAAAAACCGCGGCTATTTTAAATTTATTAAAACAAAGCGTTAAAACAACGTTTGTCGGTTTATAACCCGTAATTATAATATTTTTAACGGGACGACTTTGACAGTCTAGTTCGGTTTCACGTTCGAACTTATCAGACAGCTTTATGTCTCTTTTTAACTAGAATAAAATGAGAAAGAACATATTGTTTTATTCTGAAACGAATATACAAATTGCGGTATTTCTAACCAGATTTATACATATATAGATTCTATGGAAAAGTCCACGAGAGAGCAACTGATCTATTGCAGTTCACCTTTGGTGACGGCACACTTTAAACTGTAAGCAACTGCCCAAATAGTAACAGACTACGTTTATTAACAGAAACTTTAGTGTGCTTTCGGTGACCTTACACAAATCTATTAAAGCTAATAATAAAAAAAGTAATTTCATGGATGTTTCCAAATTCTAATAGTTCATGGCTTTGAATACGATACTTTTGCTCATACTTATTGTCAATCCAACATCAACTTGTATTTTTTTTCTTGATAAATGATTTGATTCCAGATAACTGAATTAATTCAAAAGAGAACAGTCTAATAATCCTCCTGGAATCTTACCGACTGCGCCATTTATGAAACCTGTCGAGCTGGTAACAAAAATATTCATTTTATTCGAAAACTATTTTATTTTAACAGAAAGAAAAGGCAACTTGTTGCAATTACTGGACAGAAAATACTGCCCGATGCTATTTTAACATAAACGAAACCCTTATAATATAAACATACCAATTGTCACATATATACGCTAAACGAACAGTATTATAGATGTGAAAATAAAAATGGGTAATTGTAAGGATATCTTACGCAAAACCGCAGTAAACAGTTTTGTTGTAAATTCGGCGATGCGCCGATGCAAAAATAACCCAACGAAATAAAACTAGTAGGCGATAATCACCGAGAAAATATCCAGACAATTCGGAACCATATGTTGCCGGTCCTATAAAGTCATTTATAGAATTAATTATGTTTATATGACTTGAACAGTTATATCGTTTATCATTTGTATAATTTATAATGAGTATCGATTATTTAGTGTGTTATTATTATATCATAAAATATGTGTGTATCTTGAACAATAGAATGTATGTTCAACATATGCAATTCATGTAATCAGATGTGTTTTGTAAATACAAGTAGTAGAAGACAAGTAAACAGTACAAGAAGCTCATATTTTAAGAGTTCAAAGATAATAGATTAGTCTAAAATATAGGGTATTAAAGAAAGTAAATAAATTCTTAATTACAAACATTTTCTAATCTAAAACTTTGATTTATATATTCTCTTAAAATCCAGACCATGCTAATTTAATATCTTTTTATTAACGTTAAAGTTTGTTATATTGCTGCTGTTGGTGAAATTTTTAAAATGAACATGGTTATATATCGATGCACAATTTTCGAAAAACTAATTAATATTATGAGAACATTCTCAAAGCTTGACCCCACTTGCTTTTTCCGTTTCTGCGTAAAGAAGAAAATTTCTCAATAGTGAGGAATTCGCTGTATTTGAAAGGATTCAAAATCGTGTTTGTGTAATTTCGACCTGATCAACGTTACTAGAAAAATTGAAGATCAAATTTAATAGTGGTTCACTTGTGTTTATGGAAATAAGTACCAAATTCTAAATAAATTACGCTAACGAACTGGTTTTACCGACTGGAAGGTATTTTTTAAATCTACGATGCTTTCAAACTTTAAAATATAATCACTTCAGGGTTATTTAGCGACTCTCGGCTCCATTTATAAAATTCAATTAAATTTTTACGACCACTAAACCCATTGTGATTTCATCTTAATATGATTTTGGCCAGCGAGCGGTCTAAACCATTTAGCGACTGCAACTATTGAAGATGAAGTATTGAGATATGGGAAAACACTTGGTTAAACTTTCATTTCAGTCATACTTTTCTTTTATATTTATTAATATAAATTGAGAAGCAATCGTCATATTTTTAGGTCTATTATAGTGTATTCTATTTTTATCTGTCGAACTAATAGAATTTTAGTAGTTGTTTCTTTTGATACTGCAGAACCAAATATTAGATAATACTAACTTAACTTAATTAATTATCTGTCCAGTCAGCTTAAGATACGAGGTGGAATTAAATATAAATGGTAATTTTACTATTTAGCTTAGCATGTAATTCCGATCTAGATATAAACTATAGGAAATATTCACTCGTTTGAAGGCTCAGTTTGGAGTCTGTCTGTCTCAGAATCGAGTACATACGTGGGTCGAAGAATTCGGGGAGTTTTCGATAACCTCCGTGCTATTCGAGAGCTTATTGAAGGCGATAGCCGTTAAGGATTGAAAAAACCTCATCAGAATTGGGTAGCAGCTATGGAAGTGTTCAATCCATCATCACTAATCAACTTGGCTTTACAAAAATACACCGCCGATTTGACAAGGAATAAATTTGAAAAAATGCACCGGAGAAGCATCCTTTTTATAGTCCTGACTTGTCATCTTGTGACTCTTTTTTGTTTGGGCCTTTGAAAGAATCACTTGGAGGAAAAATATTTGAAAGCAAGGAAGAAGTGTATGTGCGCAATTAGCTGACAACTCGCCTTCAAACTTTTTATGAAGAAAGGATATTAAAGCATCCAAATGGGTGACAAAAACGTGCAGAGCACGGAGGTGACTACATTCAAAAAATGTTAAATGTTTAGTTTGTGTATATCATTGATCAATAAATTTATTTTAAATTATCTAAATTACTGTTTATATTTGATTTCCCCTCGTATTACTTTTCAATTAAATAACGCCATAAAATTTTATCAAGGAAGTAAGTTGATAGAAAAACAAAACTGCAATCATTTAGAAAGAAGATATTAATATTAAAACTAATTAAAGTAAATTTAAGTAACAAAAACCTTTCATTAAAACAAATTTTTAAGCTCAGAATTTGCAATAAATAAATTTGCTTAAACATAATTTTTTTATTACCAGTTTTTGGTATTTAAATTTTTCTAATTATTAAGTATTTGTTTCCGTGTGAGATCTTTTCCTCCGAGTTATTGCTAAGTATGAAAATATAGCAGCTCTAAAATTAATTATTATAGCTATATATATTAATACTAAATTAATACATTATTAATTATAATTTGTGGTACTTATGATATAATAATATGAAATTGTAATATGTAATTATTACATGTATTATACTAAAAAATATTTTAAATTGATAGTAGTAATGCATAAATATATTAATGTTTAAATGGTAGATATACCGGCTTGGTTGGTACAGTGTTCAAGGGGACAGGTTGATCTTCTGTTGCGATAGTCCCGGGTTCAAATCCTGTTGTTACATGGTGATATATTTATATTTGTGATTATTTATAATTGTGTTCGTACATTAGGAAAGACTGCAATATACGACAAAGGAAATGATTCCAGTCACTCCAGTAAATAGGCTGGGTAAGACTGAATGTCTTTTGGAATTATCTCTTAGTTGTCTGCTCGCCAGTCAGTAGTCGTCAGTAGGTTTCATGCCGAGGATCGTGGTTCGGAGCCTACGTAAACACTAGGCCCAGTCCAGATAAACTCTAATGGATAAAAATGATATTTTGAAATATAATAAGAAAAAATAATAGTAGACATAAACAAGTTTTTAATTAACAGTTTTCATCATAGCATTAGAAACGCTACTTTTTTTTAGTAATAGTCTTATATTTAGCGTGATAAGAATTGAAAGCAGAAGGAATTTTATGATCCGGTATTATACTTAGAGGGTATATGATTAGTTTTTTCTGCATTTTTTGAATTTATTTGTTCCATTCATTTGCTTCACAAGATTGACAGAGTTGCAGATTATAATAAACAGTTAAAAGGAGCCATTTAAAAATAAATGTTATACATACTTAATAGGCGGTGTATAATTTATAATAAACGTTAAAGTATACTGTGAATACTGACCCTTAACATTTTATCTTGCTGTTTTATTTCTACTACATGTAATAAATTAAAGTATGGCATATATAATTACTATATTATTGTATTAAATAATAAGGAATAAACTCCAATTATATTTCTATTTTTAACGATAATCTATTGTAAATATTGACTGTTGGATATTCGAGAGTTTCTTTTCAGTTTAGTAAAAGATCCGAAAAGTCGAAAGCCACCCATGAACACTTAAGAACTTTTGAGGCCAAGTCGATTAGTTTATCTTACTCGAAGAGACTCCCATTCTAACACACTCGATGTTCAATTTGATACACGTGTAAGATATGTCTTATATTAACGATAGGAAATCCAGAGCTATAAAATAATATTCTATATGAAAATAAAATTACAGTTCTTGTTGCATGTGTGTTTATATTTTTCTCTATTGTAAAACTTGAAGTGAAATATTTTAATATAATCTCAAGTTTGTTTTAATTACTATGTATCTTAGCTTGAGTCTCTCCAGAGAAACTAAATGGAAATGAACTACAACATAAAATTTGTCTGTTTGTTATGTATTGCTCATTCAATTTATGAGTTTATTTTATATTTCTAGTCCATGAATTGAACTAAACGATAATTATCTAAATTAGGAGTTTTTCCAAAAAAAAAGAACAAACTGGTTCCAAGATGTAATGTGTGTTTTATACTTAATTATACAATATAAAATATCTAAGAGGTGATACAGATCTATATATAGAGATATATCCTCTATACATATATTATATTTTTATAATATAACATTTTTTAAGAATTATAATAAGATTTAAAGTTAGAAATTTTCCACATAATAATATTTTTTTATCTAAACCTGAGTTATTTTCTATTATATATTTTTCTATGATATATTTGCACATTATAAATAAAAATTCAGCGACAGGTTCTAGTCTGATTTTCGATGTTATGAGGAAAGGGTTTTCAATATAATGGGGCGCTCGTTAAGTCGACGAGGTTCAATAGAATTTGTTGTCAGTTCGATCAATTTTTCTTTATGGACGAATATTTGAAATTGAAATCGCAGGGGAAAATACAAATGACGGTGACTGTGGAAAATACCCGTGACATAGGGTAAGCATACGTAAAGAAGAAACGATAATAGAAATAATAAATTCATATTTATACGTATTGATTTTGGTTGTGTAAGATATGTTATATTAACCTGTTAATTGAAGAGGTCAAGTGGGTTACAGAATGTGTGATAAATTTATTGTTCTCGCATTTCATTTACTATATATTTCCAAACTACTATAATATGTGCCCTTAAATATGTATTACATTGATTGTTAGCAATGGAACTTCATCTTAAACTTCTCACCCGATACACTTTATGTTTTTCAATATCAATTTGTTCATGGGTATATGGATATGGTCAAAGAAAGTCGTACTCACTAATATGTTGATAAATAATGAGGAAACAACACTTCTTGGATTTATGATACTTTGATTTTTAAGGGCTTCTAAGATATCAAATATATTCTGTTGCATCTTTGGATATAAAAGACAGCTTCTTATTTTTATATTGTATGCAGGATATTAGTAGTATTTTGTGGTAGTTCTAATGTCCTCGACATAGTATATTGAGGTTTGGATATGTACATATTAAGAAGTTAGGTTAAGAGAAAATTAAGAAACGTGTTAAATAAGCCATCTAGCAAAATAGTTAATGACATAGTTTAATATCGGGACAAAGGCCAAAATATGTTAATTTTTGTTGATAACGATAAGCTTATCTATCCATTAAGTAATAATATGTTAGTAACGTGTAATATCTGATCATCAGTGGTTTGGTCTAAATAATGGCTGACCTTAGCTTGTTATTTAATTATGTTTTATAATTTTTAAAACTTAAACTTTTCTTAACTGAAGCAATCGATTGAATTTTGGAGAGATTATAATTTTGGTTTCTTTTGAATTTATTCATTTAACCGGAATCAACTTACATATAAAGAAAGGACAATTTATGAAGTTAAGAAGATATGTTGACGTTGGATTGGCATTGGTTCAATATCTACACAAGACATTCCTTGATATAGTTTATTGGAGTTCGGGTAAAAGTATCGCAGTTCAAAGCTGTAAAGTAATCAAAGGTGGATTGGGGGTGCCCTAACCATAAACTTTTTTAATTATAGACATTTATGCTATGAAAAACACTCCTAATCTGTGATCCTAGCGCAACAATCACAGTTTAGGGTGTATGGCCAGAAGTAGACTTATGTTACTCTATAATAAAATAGTCTGCTGGAATATGGACATAACAGGTCAATTGAAAAGTCCCCGGCCTGACACATAGATGGCGCTAATGGAATTAAATCCATATGTTTTTTAGTTAGCTCTAGCCCTCAAAAGATGCGTGTATAAATTTGACATCTGTCGGATCATTAGTTTGTGAATTATAGCATTTTGAGTGAAGCAACTTTTGTTAGTGTGAAAAAAATGGAATTTCGCGTGTTGATAAAATATTGCTTTTTGAAAGAAAAAAATACAGTTGAAGCAAAAACTTGGCTTGATGCCGAGTTTCCGGACCCTGTCCCAGGAAAATCAACCATCATGGATAGGTATGCTAAGTTTAGACGTGGTGAAATGAGCACCGAAGGCGGTGAACGCAGTACAGTGGACGCCCAAAAGAGGTTGTTACAGAAGAAAACATTAAAAAATCCACAAAATGATTATGAATGACCGTACATTGAATCTGAATCATATAGCAGACACTCTAAGATATCAATTGAACGTATACATCATATCATTCATGAATATTTGGGTATGACAAAGCTCTGTGCAAAATGGGTACCGCGACACCGAGTGCCGAGTGTGCGAGCTCAGTTTTGACGAAAATAACGACGAGTTGATTATTCGGAGTAGTGTTTGAAGATGATCAAGAGTAATAAACCCGAGTTTTTGCATCAATATGTGACAATTGATAAAACATGGCTTCATCGTTTCACTCCGAAGTCTAATCGACAGTCATCCGAGTAGACTGCACAGGATGACCCCGCCCCAAAGCGTGGGAAAA
This sequence comes from Rhynchophorus ferrugineus, assembly GCF_030347505.1. NCBI lineage: Eukaryota > Metazoa > Arthropoda > Insecta > Coleoptera > Curculionidae > Rhynchophorus > Rhynchophorus ferrugineus. The sequence goes on from NW_027472580.1 coordinate 55,484,682, forward strand.
CGCAACAGTCGGCTAGCAAGGTTATGGCGTCTGCATTTTGGGATGCGCATGGAATCATTTTATTGACTACCTTCAAAAAGGAAGGTCCATCAACAGCCACTATTGTAGAGCATTACTGAACCGTTTGAAGGACGAAATCGCCGAAAAACGGCATTTGAAGAAAAATAAAGTGCTGCTTTACCAAGACAATGTCAGACACCGTGACAAAAATCGATGAATTGGGCTCCGAGTTGCTTCCCCATCCACCGTATTCTCCATATCTGGCCACCAGCAACCATTTCCTGTTCTCAGATCTCAAAAGAGTGTTCGCTGGGAAGAAATTTTCGTCGAATCAAGAGGTGATCGACGAAACTGAGGCCTAAGGACAAAATGTACTATAAAAATGATATCGAAAAGTCGGAGGGTCGTTATAATTAGTGTATCACCCTTGAAGGGTATTATGTTGAATAAAAGAAACTAATTTTGGGAAAAAATCTGTTTTACTATGGTAGGCCGGGGTCTTTTCAGTTGACTGGTAAGGTTGCGGTTTAGGATGTTCAGCTACACATATATATTATATACGGAGAATATACAGGGCATACTATCGAAATGTCAATAAAAACAGATCCAAACAAATCAATTTAGAAGATTATTAAAGACGGACTGGCGGATAGTAATAAATTATTTTACAATTGGTACAAACAAATTTACTAATTAAAGTAATCTGTTCAGATGAGATAACGGTCTCGGTGCAACATAACGTTGCTAATACTACATTGGCTGCTAAATTACAACATGATTGAATCGAAATTTGAATCTGTGCTTAATAAACAATAAGCCAACAGTTAATAAAAAAATATTAATAAAATAATTTTCAAGTAAAATATAAGCTTTTATTTTAAAAGGCAGCATGTTTGAATCTCACAACTTATATAGATAGAAAAATCAACTTATGTATAAGTATATATGTATATATGGTCATAGAACTTGTGACTCGTACGCCACTGGTTTCCAATTCCTTTTCTGAGTGGCAGTGAGTTTTATATATTTAAGTAAAATAAAAACATATTTTCTTCCGTACACAAATCATAATTCATAATACTCAGACATACTTGTCTTGCGTCTTTTTTCAACTTGTGTCATCTTGTGTCTTTTTTCAACGCTTGATACAATAACATTTTAATTTATTACTACATATCATTTGTACTTGGATTAATTCATAAGCAAGACGAATGCGAGATTCATATGTATTTCTCAATTATAAAATTGTAATAACTTAAGATGTAGTTTACACCAAAGGTATACACTTCATATAAGTTCATATGGTTTGGTTCGCTTCAATCTTCTGATTTGCTGCGCGTTGTCCAGTAGTTGTATTGCTTCCACGTTAGTATGATTTAGTAATTTTCTCCTTTCGTGTTTTAAGGCAAAATTTTGGATAACTTTGCAAATCCATTTGATTTCTAGGTCATCGTTATCTATATTCCTCGTTGATTACGTAACGACAGGCATTGGTAATTAATAGAAGAATTTTGTTTTAGCAGCGTTGGATGACTAGTTGATTTAAATTTTTAGTTCAACACCATATTAGCAACCCATATTTCCAAATTGGCTTTATGATTGACTGATAAATCAATATCGTTAGTTTTAGATTAAGTTGAGAGTATCTTCCGACTACCTAGTACAGTTGTTTTATTTTGGTTCTAATATCTTTTGTTTTCTGTCTGACATGATGTTTCCAATTTAATCTACCATCAAAATTTATGCGAAGATATTTAGCTGATTGTGCTTGAGGAATCAGGCATGCACTGAGTGGTATAATTAGGTTTTTATTATTTCGCAGGAATGCAAAATTAACATGAACAGATTTGGAGCTATTGAGTTGAATTTTCCAATCCTCAGTCCATTTGTAGATTTAGCTTTGCTGTAGGCACATATATCTCGTTTGCCATAATCATTGCGTCGTCAGCCAAGGTTACAAGTAGTGTTTCTTTTGTTGATGAGATGTCAGTAGTGTAAATCAGGTACAGGAAAGGTCCTAAGATGCTACGTTGTGGAAATCCAGCCAAAATAGTTTTAAAATGCTAAGAACGCCATTTCGTGCGTAGATCAACAGCTTGTGACATATCCAGGAATATTGCAGGGCTCAACACTTCATGTAGTGCTATTTATTGTTCTCTATAATGATTGGCTGTGATAACTTCACTATAATCTTCATAATATTATTGCTATAACATTGGATTGTCTTCCGAAGCACCGATTCAATATATTCTATGATACGTAAATAAGATTTTGTGATCCACATAGGAAAATTTTGATGTAGAATCTTGAGCAATTGATGTTACGCGGTATTATTTACTATTTCAAATAACTTTTATTATTTTGATTTGAATTCAGTAGCATTTTGTTTCGACCATCTTAGACACACCGGGAAACAGGCTGGATGAGACTGGATATTTGTATGGTCTGTAAGTGTTTAGCATGTATTAAACAATAGATACACTTTAATTCCTAAAAAGCAGACAAATAATTTTTTTAGTATATTACTAGATAGTTAATAATAGTATTTCTCTGATACTTCATTTCAGATTGCTTAGGCCGTCTTCTGATTTTTTTCCTATCTGCCCTTGCTTTCCATATTCTCTTTACCCGTCTTGTGATCCCCATGCGATTAAGTATCCCCACCAACTGAGTTGCTTCATTTCTATGTACTCTTACTATTCTATGCCTTCTTTTATTTATTTTCTTGTCATCCTATCCTTTCAGTTCATATACTATTTTTATCATTATTTGACAATATCCACGTTTCGCAATCGATTAATAGATTTGGTATGTAAGTTGTTTTGTAAACTCTCATTATAGTTACGGGTATTATTTCTTTTTTCTTAATAAGCTAGATGACCCGGTGAACTTCTTATCACCTATATCTCTATTGCTATTTTTTTGACAATAACAATAGCCACTCTGTCTATTGTCAGTGAATTAAACCTCCACGTATGCTTACTTATAGGTGTTTTGTCAAGTCTGATGATGATATTATGGCTGTCAGATGATATCCGATTCAATACTATCTTGAACATTTTGACTACATCGTTGTTCTGATGTAGAAACATTTGTACATTTAGACAATAGTCATCACAATTCTTCTTCACTGTTGGATTGTGAGCGCAATGTATCAATTTTTGCGTCCGAATGGTTCATAATATAAAGTTTTAATAATTATCTCCATCGGGTAGTAGTAACAGCGCCCTAGTAAGAGATAAATTTGTCATCAGATCTGCAATTGTTTAAAATTTTGTTAACTTTTTTTGATACAAATTTGACTATTACCAGAAATATTTTTTATGGTAGAACATACTGAAAATTCAACCTTTTTTGGGAGTTTTTATTGTCGGCTGAAAAGTGATTAGAATCATTTCTCATCCCACTAATGAGCGAATTAGATCTGGTGGTCAGACTAACTGTCATAATTTTACCATAGAACATTGAACAATTGTCATTTTCTCAATTACAAATGATTTGTTGGAACCATAATCTTTTTCAGAGTCGAAGTGGAATGCTGCTAGTTCCTGATCACAGGAGCACTGCGTCAGCGGCAATGCTCAATTTCATTGTGTTGTGCTCGCTGTTGTGTTTTATGTTCACGAACTCGATGCATTCTAAGCTTGTCCACTTCATTTCCAGTGACTCTTGAACGCAATTTTGACATATTAATACGACTATAAAATATATAAAAATAATATAAAACCACAGAAACCCATCATGCATAACATCAACACGTGAACACCCTTGCATTACGAAACGGGACACGTAAGGCACCACACTTATAGGTACCCTCAAACAAATCGGAACGCCCCAAGCCGAACGACGTCCTGCTACAACTTCGATGGCAGCTGATCCCGTAAACTCCTCACTCAGGTTGGGATCCCCATCTCATAAGCAGTCCCTGGGCGATTCATTGTGTGATTACGGGTGTACTCCGGAACCTGCACCACATAGAGGTACGTTCTACCGCAGCTCCACTAGGAGGGAAGTGATGTGGCGACCGCTACCACCTTTTAGACCACCACGCATTCACCTACACCAAGTTCAAAGGTTGGCAACGCCGGTGGATTGGTACCATGCGGTTCTTGGCTATAAAAGACCACCACGACGACGTCTCGCTCTTTTTTTTTCTCTACCCCCTTGTAACAGTACTACTTCCACAGCGCTACCGTACTTCCTTTACCTTAACCTAATACCCTGTCAATTCTCCTGTCGACCACATGTATCAATTATAATTGGAAATAAACAAGTATTTCTTCAACCAGTGTTTTCAGTTCTCGTGCAAATTCCTTATATATATATATATATATATATATATATATATATATATATATATATATATTTATACAAATAAATACAAATAAATATTTATTTGCCTTCTACATAATTTTGAAATATTTGCATGTTTTTTACTCCCAGGCTATACGATCTTCATAATATAACGCAATCATGCAAATATGTATTCTATTGTTGCCCAAGTCTAACATATACTTTGATATTTTTTTTGTGTTTACATCCAATGGCGCCAACTTGTCGGACTTATAGCTATATTGATAGAACGGATATTATTAAATTTATATATTTAATTGTAGGTAAAATTTTATATTTAACATTTTTTTTTTCATTATAGCTTCACTAAATTTTAAGCGAATAGCTTATCATGTTAATTAATTTGATTCCAGATTCCTTTATTATTCCTTATTTACTGTATAAATTACGATAATGTTATCTTAAGTTATTCTAAAAAGAAACATCGATATTTCTCGTTATGACCGGAAACACGGGAGTGAATGCACCCCAGGTCACGAATAATATTTCGGCTTTTACCACTTCCGTAAATATATTGATTAGATTACATGATAAAAACGCATGAGTATTGAAATCGACGTTTTAGAGGTATAGTCTATTCAAAACAGCAGTGAATTCACGTGATTTGCATGTATGATGTCAAAACGTCGCAATGTTGCCGCATCAACTCTGGGTTTTAGTCCATTTTGACTCTGACATAACAAATAAAAAAATTCTAATCTAAATAAAGTAATGAGTCAAAAATGTTGTCTAATATAATTTATTTTAATATTATAATACACCTAATGCATATGCTATTGAAGAACTTAAAATTACAATTAATTATACAACTACATAACTAAACCAACATTCATAAAGTTTTATTCAATCACTGTCACTTTTAGAATCACTACCCAAGTGAATAATTAAGCTGTTCAAATCAAATCTATGAAAAACTTTGATTCCACCATTTGTCAATTTCTTCTTCAATGTGGCTCATTGAAACTGAAGGTGTTATTGCCGACAATGTTTTTTTTATGAATCCAGACAGTTCTGGTTTGAATATCCTTCTCGACCTGAATGTCCATTGTAATAATTCTTTGCAATACCCCATATCAACTCAGTTGGATTAAACCTGCAGTGATATATAGGGAAGTATAGGGAAGACGTAATAGTCTGGGGCCATAACGTTCAGCAATTTGACCTACCATGTATCTTTTCTCAGGCTTATTTCTAAAAAGCAAATTATATAAAATGCAATTACATATTTCATTTTTACTTACCGTCTAACAATTTGAAATAGTTTATTCTTTAACATGGTTTCTTCAAAACTTATTTTATATATTTTTATATATATTTTAAGCCATTCCTTAATTGCAGCCTTTGTTGATGGTCTTGTTGGGATCTTCTCCACCAGTGTACTATGGTATATGTAATATGGTGCATTGTCCATAACAATAACTGATGGTTCATCCAAGTTCTTTAAAAGCTGATTTTGAAACTACTGCAAAACAAGTTATGGTTCATTTTTCCATGGTGGTCAGACTTCAACTTGGAAAACACGAATTCAACACCATTTATAAAACCATTAGTGTTTCCAGCATGAAGAACTATATATGTGCAATGAATTATTAATAAATGTTATGAATAACAAAAACCTTATCCATAGTTATTCCAACGCTTACCTTTTTCCATCAACTTTTATTGTCTTTACACTATATTTATTATTGGTCCTATTAAAGGTCGATATGAAAATACGACCTAAGTGGATCGTGATTGGTTTAAAGCGAGCATGCGCATTTCGATGACATTGTTTTAGGTTATGTTGTGTTAAGTTGTAAGGTTATGATCACCAAACAACAATTTAATGCTGTAACATAATATTCTAGATTATGATATTTAAATTCGTGAACATAAAAGAACATGTAGCAGATATATTAAGAAACATGATTATAATAGAAACAGTATTACTTTAATTATCTAATTACCTTTGAAATGTTAATCAATTAAGTAATACTTATAATGTCATTTGACATAAAATAGTGAACTTTTTGTGTTTCATAATGGAGCTAATAAATGAGTATGAATGAGGTTTACCTATATATAATATTATTACTCTCTATAGATTACAAATTATATTGAAATTACTTCTTTGAGATAAGCTTGATAAGCGCACTGTTAAAAATAACAGGATGGGCTTCCTGCTGTTGCAATAGACGCGTGTTCGAATCCTGTTGGGGCATGTTAGTTAATTTATTTTTGTGATTGTTTAATATTTGCGGATGTTCTTAGGAAAGAGTGTAAAATTCAACAAGGAAAATGGTCCCAGTCATGCCAATATCTAGGCTGGGTAAGACTTGGGATGATTTTCATGTTGGTCACTAACCAGCCTGTAATCTTTATGCCAAGGATCGTCGTTCGGAGCCTACGTTAAACAGTAGGTACAGTCCAGATAAGCCCTACTTGGTAAAAAGTAAACTCCAAAATATATTATATTAAAAACTTTTTCGGATATGTTTTGTATTATTTTTCTCTGATATATTTTTTAGCATTAATTTATGTATGTATGTATATGTATTTTGATAGTAAGGATAGCTAAAATACCTATGTGATAATTATATTATATTTGTATTTGTTTATGTATTTTGGTTTACTTATTACATTTGTTGATTGTAATTCAGATCCCATGTTAACCTGTAGGTCTAGTTTAGATAAACCTTAGTCAAAAGACAAAAAGTTGATTTGTGGGGAACAGAATATTAGTGGGGATAACGAAATGCTGTATTATGTTACCAATTATTTCCAACAGTTAACGGTATAGGTAACAATGATATTATATTCTTGTATTCTATTTAATAATTAAGTTTATATTCAGATGAGTATTAATATTATTTACCAATATTGAATATATTTGTGGATAAAACATTAATACGAACATTAACCCAATATATTTTTGTTGACTATTTTATTAATTTATTGTAGCAATTAATCTATCCAAGACCAATCAATAAAATTTATGTTGTGGGCTTAATAAATCACCTAAAAGACCCACGGGAAAACAGAAGATGAATGCGTTCGTTTGTGAATTTTCGCTGAAAGGTATTTCGGCATGTTTTTTATTCATTATGTATTCAATTCAGTAACGATTTTAAAAATGGTTCTCGGCGTTTTGGGAAGAAGGAGATTCCATTATAATAAAATGTTCGTTAAGTTTAAGGGATACAAAGAAATATGTTTTGAGTTCACTGAAGTTTGCCTATAGGCGTTAAATTTCCTTGATTTAATATATTATATAAATATAATATTTAATACATTAAATTAGAAAATTGAAAAAAAGCTCATATATGCTGCTAATTTTAGTGTTTTAAACGAGTTATTAGTAAACAATATTTAGTAAATGAGTTACAAGAAGTAAGCCGTTTATCGAAGTTATCTAGCTACATAATTTGTGAATTTACTATTGAAAAATATTCGCCACTTTTCTCTCTTTAGTGTTAGATATTTATTTTATAAATTACGTAGTTATTTTATTTAATGTTGCAATGGGTAGGCCAAGCAAAGTTGCAGCCTGTATTAGGAAAAATGGGAATAAAGAAACAAGGATTGAAAATAAGGAGCGCTTCAGGTCCTGGAGTCCGATATCTAACCTAGGTAATTTGACAAAAGTCTTAACTAAACAACAACAAGTTATTATGCTCACCGGGACTCGAACCGGCAACCTTCGTTTGGGAACTAAATGCTTCATTAATAATATCATCATTAATAATCATTACACCTTAGAACCAGTTGTCTACAATATTTCCACGAGGTCTTGTCTGCTAGATTTAGTGCTTAAAAATCAAACTGAATGGCTTTTGCACTTCTTCCGATTTTCCGTCACATCGGCTCAGCAATGACATTATATACAAATTTATTTAAAATTATTTTAAATAAAAAATATGTGAAAACTTTGTTCGTACCTTTGAAATTTGGAGGTTTTTCTCGATTTGCCGCCCTTCCCACAACAGATACTGATTTGTTTCCAATGGGATCGCCTCTTTCGAATAAAAAAAGAATTTTGAAAATCATTCGATAATTAACGGAGGAATCCGAACATGGAACCTGCTCCTTTTTCGAAGTCAGTTAAAAAGTAAACTCCCAAGTCGATGTTCATTTTCAAAACTGCTATGGCTGCTAAGTAACCACATACTTATGGCGAATGAAGGACTTTCTGTTAGTAACATTTTGGAGTCGTACTCCAGTAGTCACAGGATGATAATTAGTTTCTTCCATAAAATATATTAGTCCGTCATATTTTACGACTAGTGAACTGGCTGAGCACTGCACTGTGATCTGAGGGACCATCTGCTAAGAACTGTATTGCCAGTGGGATATCTAAAAATAGACTTTGGTACGATATTTACCTGTTTTTATCTTGATTGTCGCTTTATATTGGCATTCAACCAGTCACGTCTTCTTTTTATATTATAATTCGCGCAGTGACTAGGATTTTATTTATTTAATTAACCAGATTCAAGTTTATTACCAAGAGAAGAAGACAGGTTGGCATTGGATTAGCAATCGTTCCGCAGTTACTCAAACATTTTTTGGTGTAGTTAAGTGAAATTCGTGTAAAAGTATCGCATCTAAAGCTGTAAGGTCACGAAAAGTGGATTGAATTAGCTCAAAGGTCTCTAGCCATAAAGTATTCCTAGTAAGAAACATTTAAGCCTTAAAAACACTCCTAGTTCGTGGATTCCCGGCATATGCATCACAGATAAAAGTGGGCTGAAGTTGTTATGAATTAATATAGTCTACTGGAATTTTAACAGAAGCTTTCGGTTCAGGGTAAGTGCGGTTCAGAAAAGCAGATTGTAGTAGTTAAATTTCATAGCCATATATTATTGGAATCTGGAATTACCAAAACTTTCCATAGAGGGACACCATGGAAATTTGGTAAAAACAGTGCTGTTTCGAAGGCCTCCAAATGCAAACTGGTGGGCGGATGCACTGCACTGGCTATGGATCGCAGTATGACTTGATGGGTTATCTGATAAGAATGGTGTTACGAGCGCATTATCCAAACATGACTAGCTTCTTTAATAGACTATAATAGAATATCAAGAAGTAGAAAATATATGAAAATTTTAAATAAAAAGGAAATGTTTTTAATCCTCAATGTCGCTTTGTCGCATTTTCTTTCCTGTACATAAAATAGATTTTGGCGTAAATTAGTAGTTTTTGTATTTAAAACTCCTTTCTATATTATGTGCGTTTTGTATGTTAACTATTTTTTAGTTTTGTATGTTTTTCTGTGCGAAATGTGGAGTAATGTTATAGTAAATATTGTACCTATATATTTAAAGCACATTCGAAGCCACCAAAACCTGAAATATTTTTTATTCTATATACCACTTAAGTCTGAGCTGAGCTATTAAGGAAATCATCAAGTGCAAACTGGCGGACCAAGGTACAGGACCAAGATACTCCTAGATAATTTTACTACAAGTAGACAGGTAAACGACCATCGACGTCCCTCTGTTCATATGTTAAGGTAGGAGGTTATATCACGGGATTGATACATTAGACCGAAAACTGCGATGAGTGCAATCACAAACATAAAATATGTGCAGGTACATATACATACATACATATATATATATATATATATATATATATATATATATATATATATATATATATATAACTCTAAATAGAATAATGTGTACAAAATGTAGTATATAAATTTTAGAAAAACAAAACAGTTAGTTTTGTATAAGTTGACGTTTTTTATGTTAAGATAATGTAACTTTGGGTTGGCAATTTTTGAGTTAATATGTAATGGCTTTTTGCAGCATCGTTTAGTAGGAATTATTAACAATTAACTCTAATTACAAACAGAACTTTTGGGTCTAAAATGGAGATCTTTATGTAATACCAACCTTATTTTCATTTCTCTTTTATGATAATATTTGTTTCCCTCCCTCGTAAGGGTGAAGTTGATTACAAACTCTGTTTTCGTTGCCATAAAATATGTTAATTAGTATATTTGCTAGCTATTTGCACAATGATGATTAAATTGGCGCGAAAGATGTATCAGGAATTATAGATTACAGTATGTTATACATAGTTTGTGTTATTGATGTTTGTGTGTACTCATAAACTTTATGTTACTCTTATTATTATTATTATTATTGAAAATATTATTATATGTAAAATCGTCGTTCGACCTTCGTAGAGTAAAGACGTGTTTGGAGCGACGGTCAGTGTAATAAATTTGAAAGTGTACTACCTGTGCCACAAATGCGATTTTAAAAAATAAGTAAAAACCGTGACGACAATAACAGTGTTAAAACTGCGCGTTAAATGTTTAGTGAAAATGTGTTTAATACGATGGTCACTGCAATAAAGTAACAAAGGTAAAATTTTGGGGGCTGTTAAGGGTCGGAGGTGCATCATCTGTACCACAAATGCGGCGTTATAACGGTTCTGAAACAAATACCGGTACTGAAATTTTTGTAAAAACGTGAATTAAACTATTCATTAAATAAAAATGATTAATAGAGAGAACCAGAGACTAAATGAGATGGAAACACAATCCTCAACGTCAGGTGAAGCTTATCTGGCACAACAGAATCAAATCTTTTGTCAAGAAAACCATAAGAGAACGCAAAATGAGCAAGCTCTCTATAATGCGTATATTAACGAAAAAACAGCCCGACGGAATCTGGAAATTGCACTAACAAATATGCAAAAACAATTAGATGCACTACAACTCCTAATAAAAAACCAAAACACATACAATCCAACTAGCATTCCCGTAGTGAACCAGTGCACTGAAAACAAATTGCCTGTAAACTATGAAACAGACGAGGAAGAATTGCAAAAAGAAGTAGGCTGGATAACAGTTAAAAGAAATAAGAAACGAAAAGCAAACTACACACCTGAAGCTTCTCCACAACAACCAAAAACCATTAAAGCACAAGAATTGAATAAAGAAATAAAAGTGCCGAGACCACCTCCAATTATAGTAAGTAATGTCACAGACTTTGACTTGCTATATGAAACAATGAAAACAAATAATATACTATTTAGAGCAACAACATTAAACAATGGACAAATCAAATTAAACGCCGAATGTCGTAAAACTTTTACGAAAATTGCTGAGTGCTTGGAATTCCTAAAATTACAATGGCACTCGTATGAAGATAAGCAAACCAGAGACATTAAAGTAATGGCAAGAGGGCTTCCACCGACAGCTAAAACTACTAAAATAGTGGAAGAGTTAATAAAAAATGGACTTAAATGTACTGACGTCACAAATATCCTGAAAAAAGAACGAAATAAAAATAACAATGGAGAAATAGTTGTCCAGAAGAAGCCTTTACCACTGTTTATGTTATCATTCCAACATAACACGGACATAAAAGCAATTTATGAAATTAAACAAATTCTAGGAGTCGAAGTAAAAATAGAACCTCTTAGAAAGGCAAATCTTGTGCCACAGTGCAAGAGATGCCAATTACATGGACACACACAAAAATTCTGTAAAAGGGAACCAAGGTGTGTAAAATGCTCAGGAAAACACATCACGGGAGAATGCAAAAAACCCAAAGGAACAAAAGCGAAATGTGCGAATTGCAATGAAGCGCATCCAGCAAGCTACAGAGGATGCGTAGTTGCGAAAACATTCCAAGAGAGAAGAAATAAAATCAGTCAGGCTAAAGAGCAAAAAACAGTGACTCAAAATAAACAACCAAAAATGTACAACGAAATCAACGATGAAATGACCTATGCCCAAAGCATAAACCAAACCGCTCAAAAAGAAACAAAAAAAGAAGACGTTACAACCAACGAACTGCTATTGAAACTTATAGCAAAGCTGGACAACCAGGAAAAGATTATTGAATCGTTTTCTGAAAGATTACTTAAACTCGAAAACAATAGGGCGGTGGCCTCAAGAACTAAAAATGGCAAGTAAAGACATCCGCATCGCAATTTGGAATGCTAATGGGATTCAGAAACATCACGCTGACCTACAAGTATTCCTAGAATTGCAAAAAATAGATATTTGCTTAATATCTGAAACCCATTTGACAAAGGAATCCTTTATTAAATTTAGAGGATATTGCTTTTACCACACCATTCATCCAGCTAACACAGCAAGAGGAGGAAGTGCAATAATAATAAAAAATAATATATCCCATCATCAAGAACCCGGACTCAGTTTAGCAGAAAATCAGGTAACGGCAGTAACTGTTATATCTAGCAAATACAGGGTTACATTAGCTTCCATATATAGCCCTCCAAGATACAACCAAAAAAAAGAAAATTACTTGAATGTTCTAAACAACCTAGGAGAAAAATTTATAATCGGTGGTGATTTCAATGCTAAAAATACAAGATGGGGATCTAGAATGACGACAACTAAAGGTAATGAATTACATAAAGCAGCTGCTGAGCTAGGGTGCAGTTACATGTCGACAGGAAAACCAACTTATTGGCCTACCGATCCAGAGAAAACTCCAGACCTGTTAGACTTCTTTATAGCTAGAAACATAACCACTAACTACATGGAAGTTGAAGAAAATTTTGACTTAAGTTCAGATCACACACCTGTGATTTTGACGCTGAGTGAAAACATTATAAGAAAACAACAAAATCCAACATTAACCAACAAGAGGACAGACTGGGAAGGATTTGTTGAAGAAATAAACAATCGAATTCAACTAAATGTTCCCCTTAAGACAGAAGACCAATTAAATTATGAAACCGAAAAATTCGTTGCAGACATCCAACAGGCTGCTTGGAATAACACTCCAGAAATTAAAACTTCAACCAAAGGAATAAATTACCCGAAAGAAATCAAGGAAATGGTAGCTGAAAAACGAAAACTACGGAAAAAATGGCAGCAAAATAGAACACCTGAAAATAAGAATATCTTAAACAACATAACACAAAGGTTGAAGAGGGAAATTTTGGAAATTAAAAACAATTCCATAAATAACTATCTACGAAATTTAACAGATGACAAGAACACAGACTACTCGCTCTGGAAAGCCACTAAATACCTAAAACGATCCTGTCTACATAGTCCTCCGATAAGAAACATGCATGGAAGTTGGGCACGCAGCAACCTGGAGAAAGCAGAAGCATTCGCTGACCATTTAGAGAAAACTTTCAAACCAAACGAAAGTGAAATTGAACATACTCTACCGGACATAGACGGCGAAAATTCGACAATTCAATTAACAACTCCGAAAGAAGTCACCAACGTTATTAAAACTAACATCAAGCCAAATAAATCACCAGGCTATGATTTAATAACAGGGCAATTGCTGCACAATCTGCCAAGAAAGGGTATTATAAAGCTCACTAACTTAATCAATGCAGCATTTCGACTGAAATATGTCCCAGACGTTTGGAAAATGGCTGAAATAATAATGGTTCCAAAACCTGGAAAATCACCAAATGATATAAAAGCTTATCGACCTATCTCACTGTTACCGATGATAGCTAAGGTATTTGAAAAGCTCCTCTTGAAAAGATTAAAACCAATTATAGAGAGAAAAAACCTAATACCAACACACCAGTTTGGGTTTATTACCAAACATTCAACGATTGATCAAGTGCATAGAATAACAGATGTTATTGAAAAAGCCTATGAAGATAATAAAGTATGCTCAGCTGTATTCTTAGATGTAGCACAAGCTTTCGACAAGGTATGGCACAAAGGCCTCGTCCATAAGCTACAGAAAATATTACCGAAGCAACACACCGAACTATTAAAATCTTACATCACAGCCAGAATGTTTAGAGTGAAACAAGAGGAAGCTTACTCTACAATAAAAGAAGCTAAAGCAGGTGTACCACAAGGAAGTGTACTGGGGCCAATTCTGTACCTACTTTATACATGTGATATACCACAAATCGAAAACATTACAATGGCTACATTTGCTGATGATACTGCTATTCTTGCTGTCGGAAACAATAGCGAAGAAGCAACCCGAAAACTACAACAGGCTACTGACGCTATAAATAAATGGACCCAAATCTGGAAAATACAAATTAACCAAAACAAATCTGTGCATGTTCAATTCACCTATAAACAGGCCGCGCTTACACCATTGACCATAAACCACACTGTCATACCATACAGCAATAATGCTAAGTATCTCGGAATGACACTTGATGCAAAACTACGGTGGAAGGAACATGTCAAAAAGAAAAGAAAAGAACTTGAGTTAAAATATAGAAAAATGTATTGGCTAATTGGAAGAAAATCTCAATTAACTATACATAATAAATTACTTCTATATAAACAAATATTAAAACCTATATGGACATACGGAATGCAATTATGGGGATGTTCCGCAAAAAGCAACATAAATCTAATACAAGTTTTCCAGAACAAAGTCCTAAGAAGCATCGTAGGTGCACCCAGATATTACCGGACCATTTATTTACATCGAGATCTTCAGATACCGACTGTCAATCAAGAAATTAAAAGAATTGCAAAGAGACATGAGGAGAGACTTCACTCTCATGTTAATTTCGAAGTATTACAACTCTTGGACAACACCAAAACCGGACGCAGACTCAAAAGGACCAAACCATTTGAACTTGTGTAGTGTGTTGTAGTGTAGTGCAGTGAGGTGCATTAGAAAAATCTCAAAGTGTTAAAACAATTATTATTATGTTAGAGACTATGTAGGACTGATGAGTCCTATTAGATATATACCTAGATTTAAGCTATTATAAGGACAAATTGTAGGTTAGTCGGCAACGACTAGTAACAATGTATATAATTATAAAAAAAAAAAAAAAAAAAAAAAAAAAAAAAAAAAAAAAAAAAAAAAAAAAAAAAAAAAAAAAAAAAAAATATATAAAATCGTCAATTAGAGAGTCTTTGTTCAGGATTGGTTCAGAAGATTGCAACATTATTTCTGTATGTAGTAATTAGTTACATATCCAATTTATAACGCGCTTTTACATCTATTTTACTTCTGTTACTGTCGTTCTGGTTCTGGAGAATGTAATTTGAGTATGATGGTTTTTTTTTGTATTCACTTATAAGGCAAGTTTGATCTGGCTGTCAGAACTAATTATTTACATATTCAGTTTATAACGTGCTTCCACATCAATCTATTATACTTCTTGTCCTGGTAAGCATGACACTGGAGAATGTAATTTGAGTATGATGGTTTCTATTTGTATTCACTTATTATGCAAGTTTGATCTGACCTCAGAATACCAATTATAGTAATACAGATAAATTCTGTTGGACTTTTGACAAATTCTCCGACCAAAAATAAAGCCCTTCAAAACTATTGGGTACTTAGCGATCCCTCTTTTTGGTTTCAATGTCTAAAAAGTTGTGATACTGATTTTAGGATCAAAGAACGGTCAGAAGGGTGATAAAAGTTCGAATACAATGAATTGGAAGACTTATTCGACGAACCCAGCTCAAGCTCTCAAAAAACTTTCAGACACCTTAGTAGTTGATGAATCAGCTGTTGCCAGACTTTCACATGCGACATCAATGATTAAAAATGATGTATGCTCGTCCTCAGTAGAACGTCAACTTCGAACATATATTTTTCCGTCCAGATACCACTTTAGTAACTGCAAATCATAAGGCCTTACGACTGCTTGAAAAGTTTGCCAATAGATGTGGGCTAAGAAGGGGTCAATTTTACAATTTAGTTGTAATAGCTTACTGATTGATGGATTGGTGATTTTAATAATGAACTTCGTATCTCGGATCTAGATTACAGTGCCTTTTCGGTACCTCAGTGAACGTTTCTGTTCTAACTTTCTTAGATTCGTTGCTAATTTTTGACTTTAGTAATTTCTTTACAATTCAATATTTTTTTTACAGATGCTCTGTATTTTTTGTATTTTATCTTCTATATTTTTTGTACTTTTTGTTTTTAATTTTAATTTTTTATTTATTATTGTACAATGATGTACTGTATTTATTGTGTATTGATGTACAATGTTAACTTTTGGGTAGCTTATACAGATATCAGAAAGTAAGATAAGTTCTTCTTCAGCTTATTTTACATTTTATTTCCACTATAGTTTACGAGTTTTAGTATACAGGTTATTTATAGTATGACTCTTTTGTCTTTTATTCTTTACCTTTCACTTCTGTGAGCCTGAAATATCTGAAATATTTACACTGTGCGTGCAAAAATATGGACCCAGAAAATTTCTCTAAAGTTTATAGACTTAACTTCAATTTTTATTATAACACGTATATTGTAGTATTATTTTAGTTTATATATCTTAAATAAAAGTGTCATTAATTATGATTTTAAATTTATTTTTGATCAATTCATATTCAGAACTGAAAATTGATTTTCTGTTAACATAATCGTCTTCATTACGTTTTAATGCCTAAGCAAGTAATGTTTTGGCTTGAATTATTTGCATTGCATTGATGTTATAATCTATTTTAAGCCTGCTTATATTTCTTAAATACTATATTTATGTAAATTATGCCAAATATTTAAAACTATAAATGTATATATAATGATAATATAAACACTAACAGCATCTAATCTGGAAATATTGAGTTTTAGAATTCAACTCAAACTAATTAATAAATATGTTATGATATTAAGAAGTAAACCTTTATTTCAATTCGGTAATTTAAACTTATAATAAAAGTAATGAGACCATTATAAACATTTCCTAGGAAAAACAAATATAATTTAAGAATCATACTACACACAGATTGAGAACAACATAAATATTTATAGTTTCAAATTTCATATTCTGTACAGGTTTCTATCAACCCTCTGATGTACCAAAGTCAATTAGAACGAGGTTAAAACCCACACAAAATATTATCTTATTACATTGAAATCAAAACGGGAAATTAGGACAGTAAAGCAACAACATCAAATATATAACGAACTGGGTCAAGGAGACGAAATCATATTGGATTCAGCACGTGGATGAAATGGTCCTAAATGGATTAAGCAAAAGCCGAATAAATAAACTTTAGTACATTAAAACATTACTGAGGAAAATTGGGATGTCTTTTTACATATACAAATATTTCATCATACAATTTACGGAAACCAATTTGAAGGTAGGGAAACAGGTTTATCTGAAAATAAGACAAATGTAAATATTAGGTGCTTGAATATATTCTGATTATTTTTTTCATTTATCTAGGTATGTATTGAGAAAAACTGGTACAATATATACTGTTTGTCTCTGTCTGCAACACTTTCTGCCAATATATCTATGCCATATTGTAAGAGCAATGCGAGTTTGCCAGTGACTATCGATCCATTTTTCTACTTCTTCAGCATTTTGAAAAGGTCTGCCAGTCAAGCCATGTTGCAGCCTGAACAAATGATAATTTCAAGGCGCTAAAAGGATAGTGCAATAAAGTAAAGGTAGTTGCTGAAGTGTATAAAAGTTCATTGAAGGTTTCATACGAATTTCTGGTCATCCATTGCCATTGGCAGTAAAAGTATCACTTTCGGCCAAAACTGATAATTTAGATGTAATCAAGCACTATCATCATTACTTTCTAGAAGTGTTTGTGGACTTGCGCCTAAATATTTTTTCAAATCCAACAACAAAAGTAATGAATAAATTATTAACGCTACTACTACACTAAAAATTCAATATTTTAGGTAGAGGAATATTAAAATCAACAAATTTAACATTTGATTTGGATTTTTTTATCATTATTTTCATGATTACTTATTAAAATAAATACAAGCACTTGTTATAATATCACAAAAAAGGCGTTTTTAGGAGACATTTTTTATTCTGTTTTATTGAAAATTTAATGGAGGTGGATTCGATGAACTAAAATTGAAATCATATTACACTTGCAGTTAACAAATAATGCAACAAAATCCTACCAATTTAATTTTATAACAATTGAGGATTTGGAAATTACTATAAAATACAAAGTATAATTAATAATATGGTAGGTGTCAACAGATTAAGTAATTGAAATCGCGCAAACTTTTTTGGTAGCTCAGTACAATGGTACCAACTTAACAAGAAACAAAATTCGCTGAGGATTTATTTTCAATGCACTTTTCAATTCTTACAATATTGAAAGTATTTGTAAATGTGAATATTTGCATATTCAAGGAGATATTTTCTTTTATTATATATTATCTTGTAACTTACAATATCAACTATGACTTCTCGTGTTAATTATTAAAATTTTTCATTATTTGGAATAACAATACATTATAGTTAATATCTTATTCGCATTGATTGTGTATGGATGCACGTACAACAGAATAGTAGTGATTTAATTTGTGTAATTTGTATAAGAGGAGTGAAATTAATTTGTAAATTAAGATTGTGCTAAGCATATCTAATATATAATTAATTAAAAAAATGAAAATTGTTTATTTATACTGAGGCATAAATATTGCTGATTGAGAAAATATTACAACGTAGAAAATAAGTTGCTAAAACACTATTTAGCCTCATATAAATTTGACAATGCATATAAGTGCAAAAATATATTAAATGGCAAGTATCTGTACTACAATTGATAGTATGGATGACATGGATTAATTGTACAGATCAACCATTTTTTTCTCATTACTTTGGATACCCTAACGCATTTCTATATGTTCGTGTTCATAGTTTTTAAATATTTGCATAAAAACATAACTCTGATTTTTAATATTTTGGCTTATTTAATATATCAAATAATTAATAGAAAAATAACTAATAGGTTCGTTAGAATTTCAACCATTTTTTTTTATTATTTTGGATACCCTTAGGCATTCTATATGTGCATGTTCACAGTTTTTGAACATTTTCACGAAAACATAACTCTGATTTTTAAGATTTTGGCTTATTTAATATATGAAATAATTAATAGAGAAATAACTAATAGGTTCGTTAGAATTTCAACCATATTCTCTTATTATTTTGGATACCTTTACGCATTCCTATATGTTCATGTTCACAGTTTTTGAATATTTGCATGAAAACATTACTCTGATATTTAAGATTTTGGCTTATTTTATATATCAAATAATTAATAGAAAAATAATTAATAGGCTTTTTAGTACATGAGATACTATTATTATTATTTCGGGGTACAATATTAGATTGGTTCTATAAAAATACAATGGACATAAACGGTTTATGGTTACTTAACTTTAACTTTAGTTTTATGTGATTGTTTAACTTAAATTGGCCAATAAAGCGGTGACAAAAAATACCTTTGCTTTATGTACCTGTGGGATAGTGAAGTAAAGCAAGTAACTGGAAATACAATGTTTGGCCGTCACTGTTAAGAGAATACTGAATAGTTGGTAATGCCTGGGTAATTAATTAGTTAGTGTTAAGCAGATAAGAAATTATTGGTATTATTGTTATTAAACAGAAAGAGAACTATAATCAGGATCTAAAATTATTAGATAAAAATGATCTAAAAGTGGCATCAGGGTATCTGGTCTGTGAAAAGTGATTGTTCTTAAAAAATATAAACTTGTATTATTATTGCTTTACTAAGCGTACAGTTAACAAAGCGTTTAGTAATAATAATTTCTATAAAATTTATATATTTCAGATATTTTTGTCTTTTCTCCTATCATTTGCTAAAAACTAATATTAAAAAAACAAAGCCAATATTCCAAAGCTATTCATAGCTTTATGAATGGTAGACGAAACCAATCTTACATAAAGGGCAACAAAACCATTGTTGACTATTCTATATACGAAACATTTATAAAGATCGATATTAATGTTAATTAATACATTTTTACTGAATCAGTAAAATGGCTGTTTCCTATAGCAAAGTCTGATAGGAGAATGCGTTAGTAAAACCATTATGATTTTAAATACATTACACAGCCAGTGCAGTTGCCCATCAGAAATATTTTCACAAACGTATATATTCCATTAGGAGTTACAGTTGTTTTATTTGAGAATCCAAGCACAGAACATATTTACTTTCTATTATAAATATTTAATTCGTATCATCCATCCCTTTAAACTTTCCAATAATTTTCTGAAAAAGTAAACTAAAAATCAATTTAGAAGTTTTAACTTAACAAGCAAATCCATCCTTCATCTATTCTATCGCTTGCATTACTCAGTCAGATGTAAACCAAAAAAGTTTTTCGAAACAAATAGCAGATAGGAGAATGCGTTAATAAAACTATTATGATTTTACATACATTACACAGCCAGTGTAGTTGCCCATCAGAAATACTTTCACAAACGTATATATTCCATTAGGAGTTACAGTTGTTTTATTTGAGTTTCCAAGCATAGAACATATTTACTTTCTATTATAAATATTTAATTCGTATCATCCAACCCTTTAAACTTTCCAATCATTTTCTGAAAAAGTAAACTAAAAATCAATTTAGAAGTTTTAACTTAACAAGCAAATCCATCCTTCATCTATTCTATCGCTATTACTCAGTTAGATGTAAGCCAAAAAGTTTTTCGAAACAAATAGCAGATCGTAGCTTTGAAAACCAATTGATTCGCTAGGAAATCCCAGTGGGAAATCGGCGAGCCGCTAGTCAATATCTTAATTTGTTTTCTGAGAAGTTTATTCTGCCATAATGTTTAGATTAAATTAATATATATTACAGTTTTCATTTTATAATTAATTTCACGGTAATTAGGTTTAGTTTTCTTAATTTAAATTAGTTCAGCTCAAGTCAGCTCGCATTTAAGTTCAACTAAGCTTAATCGGATTTTCGACAAAAAATATAGCAAGAGGAACTGAGTTTCTCAGCAGTAATTCTTTTAAATTTCCAAGGCAACTACTTGGATTTTTTGCTTTATAATGAACTAGTTAAACGTTAGTATTATTACATGTATTAGTATTAGTAAAATTTTACCTATAAAATAGAAGTATTTGTGGCTGTTTTTTATGGTTTTAAAAACACACTAAATCTTAAAAGTGTTAAGTGCTTGTATATATTTTGGTCACTTTTTCCTTAAAAAGGCCATTTCTTGAGGAAAATTGGTATAATATTTCAAACTATTCTCCATCATTATATAACTGTTTACCATCTTTCTAGAAATATGGCTTTATGGTGCCAAATAAGTAGTTCCATTTTTGAGAAGTCCAATTATCGGTCAATTTTCACACTTCTTTGGTGTGACAGAACTTCCCATTCAAACTACAATGGTATATTCTTAGCCTTAACACTTTTTATATATATTTTAATTTCCAATTCATTTTTACGAACGAGGATATATACGAGGATGTTCCAGCCGGATTCGAACCAGCGACTATAACGACAGCAGGAGGACCGTTTATCACGCAAAAGGATGACTTTTTGCGCGGCGCCGATTTTCCGCTATTGATGACTAACTGTTCTTCAGTAATGGTTTCATTGCATTTTAGGAACCTGTAATACACAATAGCTTGTCAATTGGATGGCCATCTTGGACAAGATTTTTGCTCTTGGAGTTTTCGTGGTGAATATAATTTTATCATCAGCAACAATACGTCGCAGACAACTCTTTTTTATCTGGAGATGATACAACGATTTAAAGTGGTATTTTCAGTGAATTTGTGTGGTAGTCATTTTCTCACTGATGTCTGAAAATTCACAGTTTTTGATTTTTTTGATCCTCTAAGCTGTTCTTTGCTCTTGATATCAAAATCACCACTTTTAAATCATTGAAACTAAACCTGATAATTGAGATATGAGCACCATCACTATAAGTTTCTAAAAGTATTTAAGGGGCTCTCGCAGTTTCTTCTTGAAATTAGACAACAAAAGTAATGAAAGCCGAATTTTGAGCCTGCCAGAATTAACGGTTTGGAAATTATGGCTCGGAAATAAATAGTAATAGTCATATGATGTGACCATTATTTATTGACGTTACATAAAATATAATAGAGAAAGGGAGAGCAACGCAGTGTTACCTGAAAAGATGTTTAAGCAGCACATTTGAACTGAACGAATTTCAGTGACTGAATGATCCAAAGTACCCTTTAGTGATATTTCAGATCAACGTCTCGGGATTGCCATCTTTGTTACCGTTTACTGGACGTCGCTGCTTACACCCAGCACGTGTTCAACATCTGGGATAATATTTCTGGGTATTTTATAGGCTGTTATTGTAAGCTGTAAAATTCGACATATCTTAAGGGCACTCTAATACTTCTCTGTCAGAATTTTACATAATCTTATTAACAAAAGAAGACATAAAAAGAACATGCATGGAACATACTGATGAGTGGAAATTTTTGAAGGCTGATTTGGTTGTTGTTATCTTTCTGTCCTGCAGGTAGTGTTTCTTTATCGTTGCTCGGGCACTTACGTGTGGCCTATGGACGTTGGAAATAAACTAGTTTTCGAACAGGGTTCAGTAAGCTATACCCTTGGATTTGCTATATCGATGACGTGCTCATTTTCTTCGATGACGAGACGTTGACAATTCTGCTGCCGTGGCAAAAACAGGACTGGTCTACGATGAGTGTAAATGGTATCTAGCTTCTGGAGCTGTTTTGTGACCAATTCGTAGCTACACAGGTTGCGGTATTCGAGGAAAAAAGTAACGACGGTATTCGACCAAAGCTGCCCAAAGCCTTTCAAATCAAAATGCCTTCCAATAAGACTGAGACTGCGAGCGAAGAGGTTTCAATATTCTGATAGCACCAAATGAAATGTCTAGTCAAAATGCTGATGATTAAATAGTGAAATATAGAATTAAAAGCTCTAAGGTTTCAAAAGTGTGTGTAAAACAATGTAACTGTTAAACGAAAACGTTAAATATAAATGAAATGTAATAAAAATGCGAGAAAATTTTGGATCGCAGAGTCCAAACAATTAGGTTAGACTGTTAAATAGTTGTTTATATTAATACTTCGCATTTTTACCACTAGAAATCGCTTATAAAATGAATGCAAGCACCTAATGAGTGCAATATTGCTTCTGGTTGTTGCTCACCGATAATGTACCTCAGTCCATCTGGATTCCTTAAGCTGTTTCATGACTCTATATTCCAATGGCTTGAGCTAAAACATTAACAAAACCTACAATATCGAACACTATATTGCAAAACTGTGATTCA
This sequence comes from Rhynchophorus ferrugineus, assembly GCF_030347505.1. NCBI lineage: Eukaryota > Metazoa > Arthropoda > Insecta > Coleoptera > Curculionidae > Rhynchophorus > Rhynchophorus ferrugineus. The sequence goes on from NW_027472580.1 coordinate 55,508,028, forward strand.
ACCTTGTATAAGGAAATTGTAAAAGTAGTAATAAGAATAAGAGTTCTACAAACACGAGTATATAACTTATTTTGCTCTCAAAGAACATTAAATTTTATTTATGTTTTTTTTGCTGGTAACATTTACTTTCAGTGCTCGTTTTCGGTCTCAAGTTTTCAAAACATTATCACAAACTTTTCCATTTCTCGTTTAACGAGATGTTAAATTGACGGCATGATGGACACACACCAGTGGGATCGGTTATTTTTTCAGTGAAATATTTTCCAATGGCTTGAAAATGCGAAACACGTGCAAGGTAGAATATATATCAAGATGAACCGTAGCCGTACATAAAAAATATTCTAAAAAGTTGAGTAGGAAATGCATATAGAGTGTTTTTGATATAAATGATTTATATTTATTGTATCTATTACTACTATTTGTACTATCTATGAAATATTTATTTACAATGATGGTTCATCACTTCTTAAATTTATAATTCTATGAATAATAATTTTAATATTATCTGTAGCTACACTTTTTTATATAACTTCTGTTTTATTTTCTTGTTTGTTTTTGTTTGCGTCAGATTATATAACCAATTAAATCGTGTTAATTGATTCGCATTCCCTGATAATTTTTAAATAGGTATGAGGGGCTCATTTTTATATTGAACAATAATGCCACGACATCATTAATGATTAGCGGTGGGCAGAATGAGTGGATTTGTAGCGCGGGGACAACTTTCCTTTATACTTTTCTTTCATTATTTATTGCTTTATTATTTATACCTTTTTGCGCCTCTTGATTCCTTTTCATCTCTATACCTTCTTTCCTAATATATCAGCATTCATTAGCGTTGCTCCATCGATCATGTAATATATTAACTCATAATAAACAGCATAAAACAAATGTTTTTTTTTGCGCAACTACAACAAGCGAATAAGCACATGTATGGTAATAAATCTTTTACAAAATGGAGACCCTAATACGTTTTAAGCGGAAAACTTTGGGAGAAAGACTTTGGAAGCCGCCAAGTTGAGAAAGCAGCAAGATTGACCGTAATGACAACAAAGTAATTAGCCATCAACAAATAAAGAACAGCAGAAGTAATATCACTAAGATATTACTTTAACGTTGCTCGATAAACTAGAAATCCACAGTAGAAATATAGCATAATATCGTATGGCTAGTGATATATAACCAAATACTTTATGAAACCATCAGGAGCTTTTAGTTACTTCACTACTACTAGATGACAAAACATAGATAGGCCTTTGAGATTTCTACGCAATCAAATTCTAAACAAAGAGAAAGGTTATCTGGTATATGATCCTCTTTGTTAATTATTTAAGGCACCATGACTAAGAAGGGCTATTCACTATTAATTGGTCAGTCAATTGTGACAGACACATAACATTTTGTAGCCCTTTTTGCCTGTTTACGGTTTCCTAAAACCCGTAAATCATATGCCATTTTTACTATTACATTTTACTTAACAACGGAAGAAAGGCAACTTAAAACATAGTTAGATGTTGGGGTCTCAGTTGAAATATTAAGATTCAAGATTTAGAGTCAAGATTTTTACTATCTAAGAATTAGTCTGGAAGCTCTATTTGATAATTGCGCAAAAATAATAATTTCTATTTTTCGTATAACTTTTCTGAACATATTGGCGCCATAGATTTTGAAATTATATTAACAAGTCAATTGAAAAGTCCCCGACCTGACACATAGATGGCGCTATTAGAATTAAATCCATACGTTTTTTAGTTGTTTTACTATGGTGGTATAAGTAGTATTAGTAGTAGAATATTAGTTCCATAATTTATCTGTGAATGCTGAATAACTCTATAGAAAACTGCTATTTTATGTAGAGAAATGTTAAAGCATTGAATTTAACAGTTAGGTTTTGCTGTTTAACAGTTCTTTACATTGATATACTAGTGGACCTAAAATATATAGTCATACATGCACATTGGCTTTTTGTTTGGGTGGAACAATTTATTTCGACAAAGAAGCTAATACAATAATATTTTCACAGTAACATCCAATGAGTGATTTTGTGGAACTTTATCGCAGTGGTACCCGGTTTGGTGAATCTATACCATGGTCGAATCTTCAAAAACACCGATACAAAGAAATAATGAAAATCTGTCAATCGGTTTATGAGTTCAGTGGCATTGAGACAAGGATGTATATATAATGAAGATAAATCCCTTTCATCAGCCTTTTTAAAATTTTACACATTTTAGCTTCATTTTAACCAATAAGATTAACATTATCATCATATATAATGGGACATAATATTAAAACTTGGGATCGAATACTTAAGGAGCCTCATATTTTATCAGATTTATCGTTAGATTTGGCCCATTTTATAGATTTGATTAAATTTCTCGAATGTGAATTACCGTTCAAGCAACAATATATATATCTTTCCGTTCTTGTCCGATTCCTGTTATTACACTATAAATTTTGCCGACGAGATATTTTGTAGCGTAATAAATTCATACTTCCTTATCCAGGATTTATATTTTTTCAAATATATTATACGTATTTGCTATACTCGTGGCTAATAATTTATTTTTATGTGTAGTTCAGCATGACAATTAGCAATAAATTTACTTTAATGTAGGTCTTTTTTTATAGATTTTATTTTTAAATCTTAATAATAAATAATACAATAACACAGATATGTAGAAAATATGTAAAAGTGATGGATGTATTAATACCTTTTTTATTTAATTGATTTTCGCAACCGTTGCTTTTAAGATATAGAGAATATGCTGTGAAAATTGGTTTCTTTTTGTAAACTAAATATTTATTTATCGTTTTACTTAATATTATTTGGCTTGACAAAACAACCGATGGTAACAACTATTATATATTAGGTTCTAATTTACTATAATCTTTTTGCACATAATCTTTCAAGTAATTATAACACATATCTCATCCTTTATGCAGAGAGAATTTCAAAATACAGAAAGGGTAAAACGGATACAACGACAGAGAAAACAAAACTAAATGAACAATACATGTAGTCTATCCAAAGTATCAAAGAACAGTGAACTATAATGTTAAAATAAAGGATATCTTATAACATTTTTGTTTAATTATTTTATTTGCATTGGGATATTGTAATATGTTAAAGCTAAACTAAGTTAAAATGCAATGTTAAATATGACAATATTGCAACGTTTTTACTTTTTAAAATGAGATGAAGTGATATATACTGTTAAGTACTTTATTGAAAAACTTTAATATCTTTATTTGTTAAATTTTAGGTTGGCTTTTTTAGTTTGTTGGGTTAGTTTCTTTCGGTATTTTGATAATAATTTTCCAATGAAGTTTGTTTCCAATGAAGCATGTTTGAAAGAGAACAACCCATAGAATATTCTGGATATAAAATTGTACTTTGAAGATAAAGGTTTTAGAAGGTCGTTTTTGTTAAATTTTGCTTATTTACTTCCGAATATCAGAAAATATTGACACAGGTTGATCGAAAATTGGGTGGTATTTATGGTGACAAGCAAGTTAAGTGAACGCGGGCTTTAGGATTTTTAAAAACTAATCTCGCCAGCTAATCGTTGAACAATTATATAAAATTCTATCCGAATTATAAGGTATGGATCGCCATATTTTATCTGGTAACATCGATATGTAACTAAATAATAATAATAAAATATTTTTGGATTATTGATATAATCGATTATCGATATAATATGGGATACCAAACAAAGCTCGATGCTTGGGTTTTACAAAAATTAATGAAATTAATGATAAAGAATTCTATATAATTGATTAATATTGACATAAGTGTAGGAGGGTGAATGAGAAAAGATCTACTTATGTCTTGCGTAGAAAAGTTTGTCGCTCAGTAAAATTTAATAAGCATGAACTCCTGCCAACATGAATGTTAAATATCTTGGAATACATTCGAATTGACACTTAACATGTATTAATAAAATTTAAATAACTTGGGTTTAAACTGAACCAGAATTATTGGTTTATGATATATAGCGTAAATAGATATTGCGGAGATCACGTTAACTCTTAAGTTTAATTGGGCATATGGTACTAAACTACGCAATACCACTGGGATACCACAGATTCTGATTTCTGTAACAAACTATTCGATGATATACAGATATACGAATGCATAGTTGAATGCTAGTGGAATTAAAAAATATTAATTGCTTCAGAAACGAATGGTTTTTTAAATGAATGAAGAAAGATTGATTACTGACGACAACACTTTGTAAAAATGATCATGGTTGAAGGCTGGAAAAGGTTCATAAACGGTTGTAAAGCCCGCACTGGCACTAAGGTCGAAGGTATTGGAAAGGAATTTCTCATCATAGCTCGCATCAGCTTGAAACTATTATTAATTTGAAAAGGTATATTATTTGATAATTGATTAATTATTGTTCTAAATGACTAATGAAATTGGAAGCGGTATATCAGTTCCGTGACATAACAATTCACTACAAATAGTATCAAGGGACTGTCCGTAGCCTTTGCTTGCTCTGAGAAGCTTAATATAGTAACATATTTTATTATGAACTGTAATAGCAGATTTATTAGTCAATTTTTTTAGTAATCTTTGAAAATTCCAGCAGATAAATTTACTACACCTTACGCCAAAAATGAAGAATTTCAAAATTCAAAAAATTCGCTTGTGGGCTTACTTAAGTTGTTGAATTCTGAGTTTTAATTCAGTTGGCTTTGACATACAAAAAATAATTGAACAAAAATGTGTATTATATATAATTTATTTTAACATTATAGCTTATCTGAAAACTACAGTTAATTATACAGAAAAAATAATTTATAGGAAGTGTTAAAATCTTTTATCACTATTGCTTTCAAGAATTTTTCATACATCTGACAGCCGGTTGCCGTCTGGTTGTCAGATGTACGCTAAATTATTCAAATTGTTAGTTATAATTATTGCAGGTTATAAATCGGCAAACATTATTTTAGCCCTTTGATTATTTTGATAATTTAAGTCGCTGCGTAATATATCAAATTACTTTGTTTGAAAAGGCCGAAAACAATACATATTCTCGGTCACAAATTGATTGCAGCTTTAATCGGTTATTTTGAGAAGGAACGAGATAATGAAGGCCCCCTTGGGCTGATAAATTCCATTAGAGAGGTAATTATTGATGGTATTAAATAATATAAGTCTCTCCAATTTTATTGAAAATGTTTTTAGCTGGTTGTTGCTGAGCTAAATATTACCTTGAGTACTGTGAATAACATCGCTTACAAAATGAAGATTAATACGTTTGATTCACCCAAGAAAACCCGTCTACATATAAAGTGGGTGACAAATCTTGACCATCTTGATATTGGCTCTATTCGAGACCAAATATACGAAATATATAAGAACAGTAAGTACACAAACTATTTTATCGATATAAACATAATTTAATAAAATTATTTTAGAGAAAATTATCTGTCTGAAAAGTATATATAACAGAATTAGGGATATGAAGGCATCCTTTTATACACTCTTACAGGGCATAGGGTTTAAATGGTGTAAAGATAACCCTCAGAGAGGTTTAATAGAACTTCCAAACATTACCTTAAAAATAATTATATTTTTAAAGGCATAAATTAAGACCAAGGAAGATAAACGATTTGCATTGTGTATCTTGATGAAACTTGGATATTTCAAAGTGGTTCATTGTGCCACTCTTGGCAAGACGGTTACAAAAAAGTGTAAAGACAACAAAATTGATTGAAAAATGGTAAATGTTACAATAGCATTCGATTAGGTTTTGTTGATCATTATATTTATTAATAATTCATTGCAGATATATTGCTAGTCGAGAAGGATATTCCATCCAAAAATGTTTGGATATGTGGAAGCAAGCATTGTCAATCATAACAGTTTGGGTTTGGGTGGACTCGATTAAACATACAGAGGAATTAATTGATAAATGGTGGAATCGTGAACATGTTTTAGACAAATTAAAAATTAACAGTTTAGTGATTGAATTGGATAATGAGTGGGAAAGTGAAAGTGACTGAAGGAAACTTTCAGGATATGTGATAATGCTGTGCAATGCTAGAAATTCCTGAGACAGAGTGATGAGAGTGGAAACAACTAAAGGTATACACATAATTAATTGAATATAACTATAGGAAATGGTATCGTAGGGCGTGAGAGATTTATGTGCACAGATATTATTGTAATTGTTCAAAATTAAACATGAGCATTAGGTTACAACGTATGAGAAGAGAATGAATACTAACTGTTTTGTAGATATGGTAAATACATTATACAGAATTCAGTGATAAATTTTATGAAGAATGGTATACACAGATTGTAGCAGAAGAAATAAAATATACAGTTTTAACAAGATGACTTGACAAGTAATCACACCATTAAAGGAAACAAGAACTAAACGAAAAAAGTAAATATGCTCTCTAATGTAAGTAAAATACGTTTCTCAGATATAGAATTTTTAATTAGGCCTTAATTAAGCGCCTAAAAACTCTACCTCATGGATGATGTGGAAAAGAGTTAAATGTAAAGAAAACAAATCTAACCTACAAACTATAGCTGTGTCTTAATTATAGTTTTAAGTCCTTCGATAACATATGAATTAGATTTACTATAATGTTAAAATAAATTATATTTCATAATATTTTTGTTCAATTATTTTATTTAGATTAGATTTTTTTGTATGTCAAAGCCAAACTGAACAAAAAATCAGAGTTAATTCGGCAACATTACAATATTTCGACGTCACAAATATCCATAATGCATTATTAAAAAAACTTTGAGACTATACATCTATCGTATACTTTTTTTGGACAATAACAATAGCTATTTCGTCGATTGTTGCTGAATTAAACCTCTTCGTGTGCTCACTGGTAGGTGTTGTCAGGTGTGATGACCAGTCGTGTCGGCTTTCAGATACCTTCCGATCCAATTATATTTTTAATAATCTTACTAAATCGTTGTTCTGGCGAATTTCCGCATCCAGAGAGGGCAAAAAAGAGATTATAAGAATTGATGGCCTGCATCTGATGGTAGTAACAGTGCTTTTAGTGCACTAGGTGATAAAATTGTCCTTGAATCAGCAATTATTTAAAATTTGTTAACATGTTTCTAATATAAACTTAAACGTCACCAAACAATTTTTATATTATATTATTTTGAAAGTGGGCATGCAAATGTCCTGTACAATATCCGTTGTTGTGCCAAAGGGCGTCAACTGGAAACAAATATTACATTTTTGAATATTGGACAAGAACTGGTTGGAATAATTTCCCATTCTAGAAAAGAACGAACCTAATGAATATGGTTGTGGGACGAATTTCGGCAATTTTAATTTTACACTGGCACAACATAAACCAGTAAATTTACGGTTTAATGGCTTACAATATTGATAAACGATTGGAATTTATCCAGTTGTAATTGATTTGTTGGTACTATAATCTATTTCTGAATGATAGCAGAATGCTGCTCGCTTCTGGATCACAGAATCTCCCAATTTAATTGTATTGTACTCACTCTTATGTTTGATGTACATGATCTCTTTGTATTCTAAGCCTATCCTCTTCATTTGTTGTCACTCTAGAATGCAATTATCATACTGTTATCATTTTTAGTCTCTCGATGGTCATCAGTGTAGTTAGCACGTGAGACAGTATGACATACATTTGATTGACCCCGACAACTTAATTCATAAAGTAATGAGAAAATGACTCCTTGACATTGGTAATAATACTTAATAATAATACAAGTGAAGAAAGTTCTCGCTCAATAAATTTGTTAGTAAATGATTAGTTTTGTTATAGAGAGTGCCCATTGGTTAGTATTATAAAATAATTGTAAAAGGCTAATAAAAATTATTGCAGCAAAGCAAAATCTCTTAGGCTCTGTAGATATATATAAAACGTCATACTGATAAAAACAACATGATAACATGTTGCGATACAAATTTTCATTTATAATTAAGTAATCTTTCCGATATTGAAAAGCAATACGGTTATTGGACACGTGCCGGAAACCTTTTTTATTTGCTTTTTCATCATGGACCTGTCAAAAATATGATTAATATTATCTGCCTTTATCCATACCTCCGAATCTCTATTAAATTCACAGTTATCCTTTACACATATTTTCTCGGTATAATTAATATTTCATGTGACAGGCGGAAAAAAAGCTCACCAAACCGAATGGCCTTGGTCCTGTCGTCGACAAAAATCCGGATAAAAATTAGATTTTTTTGTGCCAAATCAGTTCCAATCAAGTCTGCTTCCGATAAGAGCCAGCGAAAACAAGACAGAAATATTGCGCGATGATTTTTTTCGTATGCGTCGGGCTGTCCATCGTTTCCCATCTAAGTGTTATAAATCACTCGGGCGATTAAAATGATAGAAAAAGTTTTCTAGTGCGACTTGTCAAGATAAATTGTGGATAATGATAATGTTTTCCGCGAAACGGAATCCAGATGGTAGGATGGCATTCTTTTATTCTTTCTTAGTTGTTATACTTCAAAATCTGTAGGTTACACACTCATATTAAGGTATTTATTTTACATTATTTTATTTACTCAAAATATAGAATCATATATAAAGCTGAAGCCAATATTTGCGCGTATTAACATCGAAAGACGCGTCAAACGTGATACATTGATATAGGTAAATTATGATGATAAACATATTTGTGTTAAATATTTTTATTTACTTTACTCTACTGCATTTCAAAATACTCTCTCTGTTAATGTGATGATAGTTATATTTAACAAGTATGAAAGCATTTTGATCCATGGACATATACAGCAAGATTTTATGACCACGTATATTCTGATTCAGTGACATTGTCGATGGTTCTTCTGGACTAATGGTGGTTCTCCTAGCACTTTCAATTATTGGAACCGATCCACTTTTCGTCACTGCTCACAATAGACTATAGAAGAATCGCCTTTAATTTTACGTCACAAGTAACCAAACCGTGATGCTGAAACAAGAAATATTTAAATATTTCCTAAATCATATAAACATCTGGAAGCAGCTGAATCTGCTGCTGATGCCTCTAAAAGTTTTTGTTCATCTACTAAGTTTTGCAATTGATTGTTTTGAAACTATTTAAATAAATTAAATATATTTCATTATTATTTTTATTAATTATAATTTAATAAAACATTTATTTTGAATTAAACATTTAATTATTTAAATATTGTTAAAGTTCTCAAACACTATTTAACCTGATAATCTGTTTTGTTTAATGAACTGATTGATAGGAAAATGCTAGAACATTGGGGAGACCAAATGTTGTGCGTCCCAAGAAACTCCAAATCAATATAACAAAGGCAACGTCAATAAACTGTTGTAGTGCTCAGAAAAAACAATTAAATAAATCAGTAACCAAACCTACATAATAAATATCGATACAAAACCAATATCTAAAAAAATAAATAATTAATTAAATGATTAATAAAATTGTGCATAGATAAAAATCGTCTTAACATTAAATTATGTGACGGTTAAAGTTAGGTTTTAAAATAAATATTAATTTCCTTGAGGAAATCAAGTAGTTTTGGTAGGTTTTACATAAAAAATTTTTGCGTTTTGGCAAGATATGTGAGACTGACATATGTTCCTCACAATTGGGACAAATGTCTTTCAGTTCGATCTATCAGGAAGGAATAGGTAAATTGGCAGTGACCTATCTGCCCTGCTTAATTTTATTTGTAAATCTCTTTTTCCCGTACAGGTTAAAAGGGAAAAGGAATCTTTCTTAATGTACCAAAGCTTGTTTTCCTCCTGCACTAGGTTCCACTCAAGCGGTGCCAGGCTATCTATCTTACGATATATAAATGGGAAAAGAAATTCATACAGTGTAAATACATCGTTAATACATAATACATTGTTTAACAGCTACAAGAGATATGATTAAGAGATATGATACTGAGACAGATATGAAACATAACACTATGTAAATCGTAATCCCTTCATTCAACATCGTTCACTTCCGCAATAACATTTAATATGAAAATACATGTAATACTTTTGTGGAAACCTGTTTGAACTATATTGTTGTTGCCTTAAATATAACAACTATTAATTAGCTAAACTAATTACTTAATTCTAACAAATACAAAATAATTATATTAATAATACAAGGTAGTGTTTAATTTTTACTGAAATTTTAATATTCTACACAAATGACATATCTGAGGTTGATAAGTTGATTCTTTATATTAATTACATTATTCAGGGTCGATCATTTTGCTATATTTCTGTTTTTTAATTATAGATTGTGTAATACCTAAGGTACTTAAGATCGACAGGGAATTATATTTCTTAGTTTTCGTTGATTTTTAAATTAGTCTTTAATGGGATTAATAATAAGTAAAAAATAAAAACAGGGGAAAGCTACAGAGCCGTTTGTTATTTTTATTATTTGATAAATTTGTGGCATTTTTGCATAAACATTTTATAAAATGAAACAAATGGCAACGAAAAGATTTAACTAATAGAAAAATACACATATATTTAATATATATTCTTCTTTTCTTCTATATATATAGTCTTCATTTGATTGATTAAACTACATTTTACATATTACTATTATAGCTAGCGTTTGATTAATGAAGTAGTAGTTATAGATAACATATTCTACATTTTTTTTGCATTATTTTAAAATCTTTTATAAGTATATTTAAATATACTTCAGAAAATTTTAAAATACATTTTGCGCCACTCAGCTTTTAAATTGTTATATAATACATAAGTAGATTATATATACTTTGCAGAATACGCAAAGAACAGTTTTTGTGTAAAATTTGTATATATTTTTAATAAAATTCATCCTATATACTGATTTATATGCATGAAGTCGATTGGTGTATGTAATATTATTGGGTCGCTTCCATATTACCATATTTTGATTTCATAGCATCGTATTACACGTGTTTCACTATTTGCATATAAATATCTTCATATTATTGGTTCAATGAGTTTGAAGACACATATAATAATTTTAATTAGCACCAAACTATAAATTTAATTCAATTTATTTTAATAGTTTAATCCTATATTATATGGGTCCCAGATTTGGTTTCAGATTATTTTCGCCAAAAGTACAAACCCTTTACAGATTTTTTAGAATAAACTTCTCAGGTGTATCAAACTTACCTTTGTTTGTCAAGAAGATCCAAATTTACCACGGATCCAGAGTTCTCTCGAACTTCCTGGAAGATTCCGCTTGTATAAACAATCCCTGAACTCAATTTATACCAAGTTCATTCCACAACTAAAATATAGCGTTTCTGTATTAGTTGCTAAACCGAAGGGTAAATTAAAAGATAATTATGTCATTATAGAGGAAATTTAATCCAATAATACATGTCGGGGTTGAAATATTAAAATAATGATACAGAAATTCAGTACTGTGTTAAAGTAATATAGTAATGTAGGAATTTTCGTCTGGTCTGTCTGAATGTGTGGATGTCGATGCGATTGTTTGTCCGAATACTCACTACTATTTTGTGGAAGGTATTCGTACGTGAACTGAAAACACTGGTTGAATAAAAACTCGTTTTGAATTTGAAATTTCGATATTGAACGGGCAGGATATTAGGTTAGGTAAAGGAAGTATGTTAGCGCAGTGGAAGTGGTACTGTTACAAGGGGTAGAGAAAATAAAAGAGAGCGAGACATTTTTTTCCTTTTACCGTTATGAGCAGCTAGAACCAAATGGTCTTCTGCTGATTTCGCTTCGGGCTCGGGGTATAAATGTTTTTCGGGGGACCAATATCCTTGGTTACGACTGGGATTGTCGTAGTTAGTGTTTACTACCGAATCCGTGGATGGGTAGGGATTTAATCAAGGTGTTGTCGTGTTCTAAGATGTCCATTCTACACTGGGCATGTTTATGAAATTCTTCACCAACGGGATGCCTGATTGAGGTGTGCGTTGACGTTCCACATAAAACATGGGTCATTGAGTAACGCCCGAACTTCTTTGGATTGGAACACTTGTAGTAGTTCAAGTTATCTCTCAGAGATATACCTATACCACACCTGTGCTCCGTTGGGGCAGACTGGACGGAGTAGCATTTTATTTTCCGCTTTCTGGGGGAGTGGAATTTTAGTTTTTCTACAGAGGAGTGGAAATAGTAGGTTGTACACGTCATTTCCGTTGCAAATGGCGTGCTGCATTTGGGCTGACCATTGGAATCTGTGGTCGAACTGGAGACCGAGGTATGAAATTCTCTGGAGCCAGGGGATAGGGTCTTTATGGAGGCGATAAGCGCGGAACTCCTTCTTGCGGTGGAACAGAATAGCCTGAGTTTTGCTCGGGTTTATCTGTAGCCATCAGAATTTGTAACATGCTATCGCTTAGTTCAGCTGGACTTGGAGTCTGTTACGAATAGCGTCGGGACAATAACCGGTTGTGAAAAAAGCGGTATCATCTGCATAAAATGCTGTGTGGGAAAGTTTCTGTAGCGGGAATTCAGCCATATAAATGTTGAATAGGGATGGGGTTAGTGGAGCACCTTGCGGGACTCCTGCAGAAATTTGTTTACGAGAGGAGACTGCGTCACCGATCCTCACTTAAAAGGACCTACCGTTCAAGTATGAATCAGGGATATTAGGTCATTCGGTAGATCAAGCTGTTTTGTTTTGAATATTAGGCCGTGGTGCCATATTTGATCGAAAGCTTTGGAGACATCTAAAAAGATGGCTCCAGTTTTTCGACCTTTTATTAATGCCTGGTGGATTGCTGAATGTTTGGCATGGAAACCGAATTGTTCGTTTGGGATTATGTGATGTGTGTTTGTGAAATCGTTTAAAGCGTTTAGTATCGCTTTTTCGGCAAGTTTGGAGAGTGAATTAATCAGACTGATGAGCCTGTAGTCAGATGGATTAGACTTGGCATTTTTTTAGGAATGACAGCGACAAGCGCATGTTTTCAGTTCTTTGGGAAATGCTTTAACTTCAGTATGGAGTTAATAATGTTAGCAAGTTCTGATAATTGCTTGCTAGTGAAGTTTTTTAGATGGTTTGCTGTTATACCATCTGGGCCTGGAGCTTTTTTGGAAGACTGACATTTTATAGAGAGCTGAAGGTCTCTGAGAGAAACTAAGCTCCTCAGAAGATGTACTGACTTTAAGTCTTTCCTCTTTAGAGAGGGGCTAGTGTCATTTATGATGGATAATGTCTGTTGAGGTGGGCCAAGAGATGGATTGCATTTCGTTTGATTCTCGAAAGGATTAGCGAGGAGCTCGGCTTTTTCTGGATTTGTAAAGGCGATGTCCGTAGAGGAATGAGCCTTCCAGAGGGGACTGCATTCGAATTTTTCCCCATTATGCTTTTGGCGGCGCCCTGAGGTCATTTTTGGCAGTGGATTTGCCTAGGTTTTGAAGAAATTATTATATTAAAAGTTGGAATTAAAAATATGTAATAATTTAATATTCCTATATTAAAAGACAACCTAAATTTTAATTTGTCAATGTATTTGAGTCTATTGAAACCATATCAATATTTCGACATGATCTATTTATAATTTAATTTAGATTTCAAGTCTTCTCAATAGACAGTTTAAAGTCGCACATCTCTAGTAATACTTATTCAATAATGCCAATATAAGGGCAGAGTAAAATGCACACGTGAGCCCATTGAAAACTGAGCGGGGGTTATAGTGATAAGTGCTTAACTGAGCGACAGAGTTAGGTATGGTCGTTTTTGAATCTGAAAAAGACGATGATACTCTTAAAAAGCTAGGTAGGTTGGCCTATTCCATCTTAAGGCATTGATATGGAACTAAACATTGGCAATGAAACAGTTTTGAAACATTTTCTTAAGATATAACGCCAAAAGAAGCTCGATACTTTCGATACTCGATACGATTTCGCCCAACTACCACTTATTCCAATCTCTGCAAACTCCCTTAATTATGTAAAGATGGTTACAAATTGGATTGTTAAGTTTTGGTCCAAATATTCTAAATGTTCTATTTTGACGGAGTTACGGTTTCAACAGTAACAATAGGTCATCGATCATAACGGCATGTACATTATTTATTAGTATTAATACTATTATATACTTATGTAAGTTACAAATACATTCATATTAAAAGGCATGTATAGAACACCAGAAATTAACTTTTACGTAGCCCAACGTTAAGAGTTGGAATATAATTGAAATTAAAAATGTCTGTCATGAATTTTATTACAACCAATTTAATATTAAATAACTTAAATTATAATTTATTAATATCTTTAACTTGAAACGTTCGGGTATTATTGTTATACAAATAATTTAATGTAGCTACTTGAAGCACATCACTTTAGCAAGGAAAAGCAAAAACCAATTTGACCAACCCAAGTTAGAAAAAGCCGATATAGTAGTATAATGGTTAATAAATTGCAGCATTTATGATATATTATCATTAGCGATTTTTAGATAATACTACAACTAATATAAGTTAAAGCTTACTCAAAAGGAAAATTAATAAAAGTTTTTCAAAAACAAAAGCATAGAGCAACCAAACAAAAAACCAATAAACATAAAAATAAATATTTCTTTCAGATTTTAGTTAATGTCTGTGTCGAGGAATGCTCTTGCGTTTCTCTGAATCGTTTTTAGAAGCATTCCTCTACAAATGTTTAGAACGAGTTAAGGTACATTCAAAACATCTATACTGAATATAATAATTGCTTGTATTAACATTGAAAATATGTTTTGTGATCTTTTGAGTTTATTTAAGTAACCGGAACAATTAATAAATATTTGGTATTGAAAAACTTTGATTTTAATTTTTTTTGCATATATTATTCATTAATCAGGTCTATACTAAATCACTGAACACTAAACTTCATAATCACTAAACATATACATTAAGGAAGAAAATTATATAGAGGTTTATTTAGAGTAAATCTTGTATCTATGTTAGATAGTTTCGAAGTTTATCAGAAATAAGTGTTTTAATAATAAAAAATAGATTAATCTAAAAATGGTTTATCATTGTTGTTAAAAAACTTTGCTTTAGGAGGTTGAATCTTTCAATTGTTATTGTAAACTTTGTTTACCATAATCTTTCAGTGTTATGATACCTTAGATTCGAATCCACAAAAGATTGTGAAAACATATTATATATAAATTTAGACTTGAGGAGGAAATCTATAAAAATTAAATAAATGATTTAATTTAAATAATTAATAATATGCTTGTTTAATTAACTTAAAATATAAATATAAGCTTCCCCAAAAGCAATCATTTTCTAAATATATTATCTTCAATATTTTGGTAATAGTGTTTAATAGTAACTAAATAGCTCAGTTTCTTATAGTCAGGTTTGAAACTTATTCCATTAATCAAACTCAGTACTATTGAGATAAGACACTAATCGATTTTGAGGCTAATAGTAGACTTCCGTAATAGTTCCTTTCTTTTTCTTTTTTTATGTAATGATGTACGTACAATTACAATTTTACTACCACAGTTTAATTTTAAGTTTTCGGTATGAGTAGTCCTATTAATTTCAGTACAGTTTAATTTTCCATTACTCCAACATAATTAATGTAATTCGTGTGCACACGTTTAACACGCATAAATCGACTATATTTAGTGATGAATCGAAACGCAAGTGTTCTTGAATGGTTTAACAGGCTCCAAAAACAATAAAGAATGAAGTAATTCCTGCTAAGTGCTAAAACTTTATAGCCAGGTTTAAATCTGAAATTATTTTCTTTATTGTGGAAACTGTGTATTTACTTTAGCTATTATAATTTTATATCCCTTGACGGTTTTTTTTGTTAATTTATTGACGCTGATGTGTATCATAAAATTAAGGATATTTATTTTGGAAAATAATAATTTTTTATATATATTTACAAATGTATTAAATTATTACTCTAAAAGAATTATTCCAACGATTCTTTAATTTATAAATTTTACTACTGTAGACATTTTTTATTGGTTTTTACGAAATTTTTAATGCCACGTGTCAGCAGGAGCTAACTCTAGCGAATATGTTGGCTGTAAGTTGAAAAAAAGTGCATTCATTCTGCGATTTGTGCAACGTTTTTAATTGAGACTCAGTGTATTGTTAGTTTAAAGATATTTCACGAAAAAACTTCTTTTGTATCCCAATAAACTAAATTTAACTTTTTTGAAAGATTTATGAGTACGAATTCATACTAGTTTTTAATCTCTCGTAATTGTTCAGGCTCATGATGGTTAACGTAGATCTTCATGAAGGAAATATTAATAGGGCATCGAATTATTACTTCTACTGTTATCGAACAGATAATGTTCCGAAAATTTGTTGTGTATTATGTTGATATATGCAGATTTATTAGATGGGAATATTGCTCTTTGCTGTCGATGATTCAAGCTACATGGATAGGACTTTGGTTAAAACATATTGGTTTGTATTGGTTGGGTGGCAGCGTATTTACGTGATACAAAGCTACCCGTCATCCACTAGGGGATGGACAGGAAAATTACGTTAACATTTAAGTTGTAGCATACCGGAAACGAACAAGGAAAGAAAGTTAGTGAGAGTTTTTTTAGCTGATTTGGAGAAAAAGAAACTGGCCAAATAGTTAGTAGGGGCTTAACAATCCAATCAGTTCTTAGCTAAATTTGTTCCTTGACTGTTTTGGATTTAATTGGTGCTTTATAGATCACTTGAAAATAAACGTCAACAGCAAACAAGCATTTATGATTCACCTGAGGAGTTTCTTCTGATATATGTAGTTGATCAACCTGTGTGGGCCAGACAAATTTGATCTATATATTTGAAAAAAACAACGGATCGTATCTTGTATAACCAGCATTCGATTGAATTGGAGAGCCTGTTAGATCTAGATCAGTATATATGTTATATCGCGTGTCTGTTGTGCAGTGTGATTACACTGCATATTCGATTGCTTGTATTAACATTGAAAATATGTTTTGTGATCTTTTGAGTTTATTTAAGTAACCGGAATCAAATTCATTATCAAGAGAAGAAGATCGGCTGATGTTGGATTAGTGTAGTTAAGTGGACTTCTGTCAAAAATATCGAAATTGAAATGGAAGGTGCTTAAAAACCTATAGACATAAACTATAAATAAGTAAAAAATATTCAAGCCTTGAATACAAGGGTGTGCTTGGAGGTGGGCTTGGAGTAAGGACTTGAGGACCCACAGTTCTGGGTGTAAAGTCAAGTGTCAAGACGGAAAATCATCGGTGGATGCCCGGAGAGAGAAAATTAGAGAGAATTAGAAAATTTAGACGATGTTGATCTTTTAATGATGCGCGGTCATTTTCAATCCATTTTTACAATTATTAATAATTTCAAACGGATAATGATATAATTGGACCATATGGGTTATGAAGTTTATCCAAGTCATTTTTTAATTTGTTTTGATGTTAAGTAGGGTAAATAATAAGGGTAAGTTAATCTCTACAAGTGTCATTTTGTTTTCCAGGACTTAAAAACTGACCTATTTTTTAATACTACAAATTATGATGATAATTATATTATTCCTGATGCGTTTATAATTAATTTCATAAGTAATATAAACTTGAAGTATAAGAGGAAACTTATGTAGTAAACAGTAAGACATAATGCAATATACTTATATGTATTTGTATATGGTATATAAACCAGTCAATATTAGCTAACAATGTTAGTTGAACTTTAGCAATAATAGATGTGGTAATTAATAAAGTTTCATATTGGGAGCCAAAGCATCATATTCGATTGATGTGAACTTTGTAATATCACTCAATATATAGGGAATAGGGAATAGTTTCTGATCAATATTGAATACATTAATTAATTTAAGTATGCTTTTTCTACGGAAGCTTTTGTTAAGGTGAAGTCGAAATGCTGTTAAAAGTAATGGATTCAAATTATTACATTGATAATATTTGTTGTATATATCTATAATGCATATTTTATAGCATAGTCGAAGTTCAACGAGATAACTAGTATATTTTTAATTAAGGTAGCATCCATATGTTGTGAAAATTAAAGCTCAAGAGGGTTTTACTCTACTCAACGCTAAAGTCTATTCGAAAAGGTAAACAGAAAAACGTTGAAATAAGCGGAATTAAAAGGGACAAAAACGAGATAGAACATAACAGGCCATCTCAATGTTTCCGCTTCTTTTTTTCGTCGATTTTTTATACAGATACCACTTTTTATTCCTATTATAGTTTTTGTATCATTGTTTCCAGAAGTATTTTCATTACAAAACATTTTCTCTTTTTTATCTTTCTATTTTATGCTACTAGTTTCATCCCGTTCTATTTTCTCGTATCTCGGGTTCCACGGTAAGTTCAAACTAACGATCTTACATTACCCAAAGAACTTTTTATAGAAGCAATAAAAGTGTAATTAAAGTTATATCGTTTGACAGTTTCTCTTCCGAATCTGGAAGAGTTCGTGCATGAAAGAGAGTACGGCCTTGTTTAGGTTTCCAAAGTTTTTGACTGCTTATATTCATAAAAGGGCTTATTTAAAAAATACAAACTTCTTCTACAGCTCATGGTAGAATAGAAGTTTATTTATTACCTAAAATTTATAGAAATTTCGATTATTTAAACATCTTTTAAATCTTGTTTTCTAGTTGTTGTATTTGTATTACCAAAAAACATAAATTCGCTGCTTCATACACGTATTAGTTTGAAATTTGTAAAATCGATTTTGTATTCAAATAATATTGCATTTGTCAACAAATTGGTATGATTACGAATTTACGAATTATATGATTTATTCTTATTTTCTATTTTTAAGCATACATTCGTTACAAAGCGCCAAGATCATACGATGTCAGTATATAGTTAGTAAAAAATAAAATTAAGCGTGAATGTATAATTTATTTTCCGTGATAATTATAAGTTTCAAAGTATATAGAGTGTACAAACGTAGATAAAACGATCAAATGATTAAACGATCGGAAAACCCAGAAATTGTCGGAAGTTTGCATCATAGACTTGTTGAAAAAATATCGATATACTTATAAATTTTATAAAAATAAATATATATTTTTCTCAATATAGAGAAGCAATATTTTTTTCAGCCAACCTTTGGCCGATATATTTTTCGGACTAAGAGCTTTTTTTTGATGTTCGATGATATGTTCCGTATCATGGAGGGATTTTCCGTATTTTTTGGTCATATTTTACGAAGAAATTTAATAATCTTGCACAAAATATGAAAATTCATTTTTATGAATCAATTGATCAGGTGTCATTGTCATTGATAACTATAGTATGTAGGGAATAGATAATATAATATGAACATTACGCAATATAGCATATTCTGTTGCTTGGGCAATACTGCTTCCATGTAAGTAATGCAACCCGTATGTTTTACTCAGCTCACGTGCCCAGTTTTGTAGGCTATAATTTGATATACTATGCGCTTTATTCTATTACGGTTAAAACAATCGATCTATGAAATATTTGAATTGAATGATTAGTTACCTCCACCAAATTATTAGCTCATCATATAAAACATCATGTAAAACAAACCCAAAAGTAACTGACATATATCGATGCATATTAAAAATAATTGCGCTTGGACAATATTCAGTACTTCCGTAATACAGTTTCCACAAAAATAGTACAGTGGGAGCTGCATAAATATAACGTTTACAGAAGGCACGAAAATCTTTATTAGGGAAGCCATGGTTAAGCTGCGATAAAAGAGATGAAATGGTAATAATACCTTGACAATTGACGAGTGTAAGAATGTGACATCGGCATCCTCATTGATGGTGTTCTAACTATGACTAAAATTTTGCTGCTAACAACAATGCCTTACTTCAAGAAAATAATGCGATTATACGCACAGCTAAATGGTTTGGAGAGCGGCCGAACATCACCAAACATCTTCTACAGCCAAATTTCAGCATAATTGAATTATTGGGAGTTTTATAGCAGATTGTGAGGAGTATATTTCTATCTGCAACATCACTGAATCAATTGACGTATACTTTGGTAAAGAAATGGGACAATGGAAACAACTTATGCACTATACAAATCTATTTCGCGAAGAATTGCAGATATTTTTTAAGAAAACGGCTCAACACCTTTTCAGTAAATAGATGTCAGCTGATAATATAATTTTGTTCATCACCTGTGTTTGTTTCTTCCCAATTATGCCAATAAATCTCATCATATTAAAAAATGCCTATGTCTACGAATGTTCGTTGATTTCGCAATAGAGGTAATTTATTTCCTCGCTTATCTTTTTTAATATTTTGAACTCCCAACCATTTAGATTCTGCTTGGAATGTATTCAAAGAGCATTTCTTCGAATTCATCATCACTGAACTTTGCTGACTATTTAGGGTCTGATGTTTTGGATGATAAATACCTAATAGTAAATGGCTAGGGAACTTCGAGTTCCTTCAATCACTTCACTTCATTTTTGGTGGCTTTATGGCTTTAATGGTGATGCCTTATATAGCCTTGGTACAATATCTTGAAAGTGGGAATGAAGTTGTCCTGTTCAATATACTTTCTGCCAAACGATGTAATTTTGAAACAAGGAATGTTGGCAAGAAGTGGTTAGAATGCTTTTTTTTGTAAAATAATGGGTGTAATGTATCCATCAATTTGAAGTCAGTGCCGAGCAACTAATTAGATTTGTTTTGTTCGTAATTTAATTTTGTGTAAATGTCAAAATATTATATTATTATTTCTGTATTGTTTAATCTGCGAACCGACTTCTTCTGAACGACTTGTGTGTATATAGTAGAATATACAATTCCTGTAGTAGATAGGTTAAATAAGGCTTTTCTTTATTTTTATTTAGTTATTACGATTATTATGTACATATTTTATTTTAAAACTTTTTTTTTGTGTTAAAAATCTAAGTTTGATTATATTTAATTTTTTAGTGAGTTTCTTATTTATTTTTTTGAAGTCCGTTCTATTTTTTTGCTAAAAACTTTTAATTTTTTTTTTAATTAAGTATTACAATTGGTAGGTCAAGTAAAGGCGCAGCCCGTATGAGGAAAATTAGGAATAGGTAAACCATGATTGAAAATACGGAACGCTTCAGGCTCCGGTGTCCACTACCTAGTCTAGGTGATTTGACAAATGCTTTACTCAAACTAGAAAAACAAAAGATTGTTGCCCCGTCGGGAATCTAACCCGCAACCTCCGCATGTGAGCTGGACGCTCTATCCATTACACCATAGAAGCACTTCAGCAGTAATATTATACACTAATATCTAAATATATCAGATAAAAAAGGATGTGACAACTTTGTACATGCCTTTGAAATTTGAAGTTTTTCCTCGATTTTCCCCCTTCTCCCCATCTTATCCTGACTTGGTTTCAATGGGATCACCTCGGGTGCACCATTTCGAATAAAAAAAAGAATTTTGAAAAGCGGTCCATAATTGACGGAGAAATCGGCGAACATATATTTTAAAAAAATATACAGTCGAACATAGAACCTCCTCCTTGTTTGAAGTGAGTTATAAATAGGCCAAATCGGTCCAGCTGTTCTCGAGTTTTAGCCCGAATAAAGAGCAGCAACTAATTTTTATATACATACTAGATGACCCGGCAAACGTTGCTTTGCCATGTAAATAATCTCTAGAGAATTTCTAGTATAGAAAAAAACTTATTGGAAGTGTGTAAGGATGTGGTATATGAGTGAAAAAGGCATGGAGCGCTGAAAAACGATGAGGGAATACAAAAATAACAAAACACCAAACATCAATTTTTTAATTTATTATAATTTATTTTAAGTAATAATTATTTATATCATTATTTTATTACATAATATTAATCTCTTAATGTTACAGGGTGAATTATATTTTAACCAAAACACGAAAGCGAAAAATTTTATAGCTAAGTTCTTATATGTAAAAACAAAAAAAATTCCAAATCTAATAAAAAAATCTAACTTTCACTGAATTCGTTTTTCACCATTCCCAACAATATCTTCGTTATAAATAAGAAAGCCGTTGTTTGCGGGATCTCGTGACACGTGTTGAGTATTTTAGAGGTTATGTAAATCACTTAACTGATGGTGCGAATTACATTAAAAAATAATAATTCTATTAGTTATTAATAATATATTATATTCAATAATATTAGTTATTAATTAATAAATAATAAACTTACTTGAGAATATGTTTGATATGAGAGTTACACCGAGATAGTAAAAATGTTTAACTACTACGCTTGACGTATAAACACTAATAATAACCGAAAACTGTAGAGGTAGTGAGAGAAGGCTTATTGTTTGAGAGAAATAGGAGACCATCTTCGTTATCATCTCTACTCCGTGCTGTTTACTGGGTGAGAAGTGACACCGGTAGACACATGGATGGGATAACTTACCAAGTGATGTTGTCGAGCAGGATAAAAAATTAATGAACTATTAAAATGAATGTTGAAAAGCAGGGGTTAGTGGTAGAAATGTGAAAATTTAGGGTTGTGTGTATTTTTTAATGCCACATAATAAACAAAAATAAAATTAGCCGGCTTGGTGGCGCAGTGGTAAAGGCGATGGGACAGTCCTGCTGCTGTTGCGATAGCCGCGGGTGTGAATCCTGCTGGGGCATGGTCGTAAGTTTGTGATTGTTTAAAATTTGTGAATGTTCTAGACAAGAGTGGTAAAATCCGACAAGGAAAATGATCCCAGTCACGCCAGTAACCAGGCTGGGTAAGACCGGATGTCTTCTGGAATGATTTCTAAAGTTGGTCACTCGCCAGTCGGTAGGCTTTAATGCTGAGGACCATGGTTCGGAGCCCACGTTAAGCTGTAGGTCCAGTCCAGATAAACCCATAGTTGGTAAAAGGAGACTTTAAAATAAATTTAAAAAATATATATCCAAAATAAATATTTGGGGTGCATACCCCTTATCGCTTAGGGGTTTGAAAAATAGATAGTAGCCGATTCTCAGACCTACTGAATATGCATAAAAAAGTTCATAATAATCTGTGAAGCCGTTCCGGAGGAGTTGGGAACGAACATTCTGACATGAGAATTTTATATATGATATTATCGATGTAGGGGTATAACATTACAAAGTAATTGGAGAAATAGTGTAGTAATAAAATATTAACATCTCAAATAATAGTATATTAAAATTACACATATAATATTTGATAGTAATTGAATATCACTTTATTTGATATTTTAATTTCATAAAAGATTTCATTCGCTAAACATGTTTTGGTATAGCATAGGGTTTTATAAATCTTATTTACTATATTTCTAATTTAAATTGAATCTGCAATCATACGAACAATTGATCTTAAGATATTTTAAGAATTGCTACTTGGAATTGAAAAAGTTAATTTGAGCAAATATCAATTTTTTTTTGTTAACTCTATATTTTTCGGTATATTATATTATTCAATAGCTTCGTACTGATAATAAAGAAATTATATTATATTATATATTTTCGTTATAACGTTCAGTATTAAACTTTAACTATGGCCATTTTTGAAATACTAGTAGTATGTTATATATATTAAAATAGGCATAATACATTTTTTATCATATTCATATGGACATTTTTTTGCAGAATCTGAATCTGGATCGGCTTCCGCTTCCGCATCGGGAGGATCGGAGGCATCCGGATCCGGTTCAGGAGACTCGGAAGAACCCGGCATCGACGTGGACCCGAACCTGCCCTATCCAGGCATCGCTCCGGTTGTGTTACAGTACTTGTCACAAACCACCAGACCCCGGAGTTGGTGTCTGGCCCTCATCTCTAATCCATATCCTTTTTTATTACAATATTAAACGCGAAATTTTTGCTCGATTTTGTACATGTAATTTATAGCATAATAATATGAATGTTACGATTAGTAAAAAAAAATATGGAAAATTTAGTATCTAAAATTTGTGATGTACAATGAGAGCAAATTTTACATAGCAAATATATTTTTTACATCTTACAGGTAGCGAAATATTCGGATTTTATGGTAAGTTTAACTAAATTATATTATATATTTTTAGTTTTCTTTGAATCGGAATATTACAGAATTAGCTTATAGTGTACTATGTACTTATAATGTACAATCGATTACTAGATATTTTTGGAGTTTGGCGTTATTGACGTCATTGAACCAAAAAAAATCATACATAATTTATTCTTTTATTGAATATCTAACATCTTATACATTGCCTATCTATTTAGGTACTTAAAAGAAGATAAATATAGATGGATCTATAAATTAATTTTAAACGTTTTTTAAATTTGACGTCTTATTGTGAAAAATCGGTACAACGAATTTTGTTCAAAGTATTATGCGCTACTTTTTCTCATCTTTCAGGCAATTTACAGACTCTGTCTATAAATAAGGAATTTTTTGCTATCTTCATAAAAAATGTAGATCTGCTCAGACGGGTTATGACTCATACGTTGGAGCAAGTAGTTATTGGAATGAGCAGGAAAGTATGCCGGGTATAGAACTTGCTATTTATATGTTTAGAAGTGTGTTGGGACAAATCGGTACGATATATTTTATTTAAAGTTTTATACGTTACTGTTTCCCATCTTTCAAGAAATTCACGGATTCTATATCGAAATAATGATGTGTCCTTTGAGGCCATTCATGAACTGAATCGTGATTTTGGTATATTCATAATAAATAAAGCACTGCTCAGGTTACGGCTCATAGGTTGGAACAAATAGTTATTGGAAGGAGCAGGAGAGTACGCCGGGTGGACTAATACTTCCTATTTTTATGTTTCCAAGTACGTTTTCACCGGTTTTGCAACACTTGGTCGCGCGTTATCATGCTGAGAAGTACCATTGCTGTATCTTTGGACGCTGGCTCGTATTCGGGCCGTTATTCGCGCTGTTTGGTTCAAACGCATCGATTGTAGTCTATGGCGATCCCCATTGACGGTTTGTTTCATCGAGTATGGTCTTCAAATAACGTTTTTCGCTTTTTCACAAAATCATCACTTTTAAAACGTGGAAAGTAGTATTCACATGTTGAAATTGGAATTCGGTTCCAACCTTCGTGGAGTGAAGACCTATTTTCAATGCGCTCCAAGCTCTAGAAAGATACCTTTCTTTAAAAATAAACCCAGTATTTTATTAAGGTTATTTAACTGAGTGTATAAAACGCATAACAGATGCGGTTAGCCGTCTCTCAGTGGACCTAAAGTGTAGTGAATACGTGTTTACGTGACTAGACAAAAGACTGCATCTCATTCTTATTAGTGTTTTAAAATTATTTCCCCTTATTTTACAATAGTCTTTTTGAAATTCATTTATAGTATTTTTGGTCAAAAACTGGTGCAAAAAATAATACGTAAGTGAAAAATGAAGTGCGAGAAATAAACAATGTACTTATTTAATTTTTTTATCCTCTGGAAGTAAATAAAATAAAATACTAAAGATGTAAAAATGGCAAACCACAGCGATTGAACCAAATCACCTGCACTCTTTGATATAAGATTAGAACAGTCAGTAATAACGGAAAATCCACGATCAGAATGGACTACACTCTTTAACAAAAAACGATTGAGAAGCTCAGAAGAAGAAATTGCGAGAAAACAAACAAGGATCAGTTACTATTGGTTAGAGAAGCCAATAGAGAAAAAAACAGCTTTAACGGCCTATCGGAAGAAATTGAAAGGAATATACAACCAAGCCCTGAAAAAGTTGTTCCCAAACCAACACCAACAACAGTATATAATATAGATGATAAAGCACATGGAGGTACAGCCATAATCATTAAAGATGATATAAAGCATTTCGAAAAAGAAAAATCCGCAAATGCTACCTGCAAGCAACCACTATAACTTTGGAATAAGACTAGTTAATTAAGATAATATTTTATACAGAAGATGGCTTAATGAAGTGATTTTCTGCATGCCATGTAAATATAATATAGACTTAAGAAATAATTATTGCCTATAGAGCAGATTGTGGAATCACAAAATGTTGAAATTGTATGATCATGGTTGCTATAAGCTTAACATAGCATTCGATCGCCTTCGGTAGCCTTATTCTTTAAATTGAAATAGAAGGCAAAATTTCACGCAAATGCGATTTACTCAATATCGATTCAAATATTTTTAAGGTACTGAAAAAAAAAGTTCACACTTCGAAAATATAACACATATTGAAAATTAGAGCGAGGCTTCAACATGAAGTTAGTTACACATGTACCCAAAGCGATTTAATACTAACATCATGTATTGTAAATCCTTTAAAATTAATTTATAGGCCTATACTTAAATTGAAGTATAAAACTAGTTGAATGGTATTTTAAATTTTGTATTTAATCAATTTCACCTACTATTATATATAAAATATATCAATATTTTGTTACTATATAATCTGACATCATGTCTTGAAACGAAATCAAACTCTTTGTGGTGTTTATTACGTTGACAGTCATATCCAAAATAATAAAAATAAAATTTATAAAAATAATTTCTAGTCGCAGTCATCGTTCACGGCTTTCACAAAGTTCTTCATGAGTCCCAACTTTATGTGAAGTGGTGGCAGAAAAATTTTATCCATTGGCACTAAAGGTTTTTGAAAAACATTTTTAAGTCGCATAGACAAGCTTTTTTTTAAAGACCCAGTTTTCACTTTGTAATATTATTCTCTTGCTCGACTATCCTCACAGAGAAAACAGCAAAACTTCGTGTATCCTCCTTGTAATCCAGTAAGTATAGCGTCGACTTTTAAATCAGCACAAATATTCCATAAGTTTTGAGAATATTTTTTTTTCGAGTAATACCACCAGGTTTCCATAATTATCCTTCATATTGTTGCATTGGTATTATATATATTTTAGTAATTTAATATATAGATTTTTATGCGAATATTCACATACAATTTTAGAAAATGTATATGCTAACAGCATGACGCAATCCATTAAGGATTCTCGCATTTTCCGCTTTCTCATTTAGATAATGAACTTTCAAAACTTTTTGAGTCTACGAAGTATTCTATTGTTAGTTTCTTGGATAAAAATTTTCTTACGACTATTGAGGGTTAAACTAAAGATTTTTAAATAATGATATTATGATTGAATATGGTATTGAAATAATTAATAAGCTTAGTTAATATTAATTTTCAAATTATATTCTGATACTGGTACGACATAAGATGATTTTATAGCGATGGAAAGCTAAAATTCCTTAAATAATAAAATATTCGTTTCTAATATAACGAAATTCTTTTAAGTATATTTTGTAAATAGATACTATTTTGTTTTTTATTCGAGAATAGTTGGTTTTATTTTTACAGACAATAATCTAATACATAAATTAAAAGGTTATTATAATATTAATTAAATTCATTGTGTTGTTTTAACTATTACTTTTGGCTCATCTGTAATATATGAAATGATTATATAGATTAGACCATAGATATTATACTTTTCAATAAGTAGTTGCCTCTAGCTTTGTCGGTAAACCACTGATTATTTTTGGAGGAAATTAAAGTTTTTTCTAATCATCAGAAGTTAATAATAATTGAATTTTGTGACTATAACTATTAAAGCAATAGAAAGTTTTCTCTTGAATTGAATATTTGTCTAGTGAAGGCTGTAAATGATAACCATACTTGAATTTGATTAAAGATCAAGAATATAATGAGGATTTCAATTTCTAAGCTGTGTTTAGAACAATTATTTATATAACACTGGCCTCCAAAAAAAATTATCCTTTTTGTTTTCATGCGTGAATTCACCACATTTCTCGCTCTAAACACGAAAAATAACATGCAAATAAGTACAGCACATAGATTTCTTAATTAATATTCATTTAATTAGAAAATAATAGTATTAAAATAACATTTATTATAAAAAAGAGAAAAAATATTACGGTCTACGTTTTACAGTAAAAAATGGTATTTTACAATCACAAGTTAAACATATATCATTAAATTATCTCATTATATAGTGACAAGTAAAGGATAAAAGTCAAGTTATTTTGTAGTTTTCTTTCTTTTCATGGTTTCCATTGAAGTTTCTCAGCGAATCGACCAACAGAAATCAGCAAGCATTGCTTCTTACCATTTTCCATTGTAGCGTCTTTGAATTTGCATAATATCTTGATGAAATATTTCACCATGCTCACCTGAGATGGCTCCAAGATTATCTGGGAAGAAATCTACATGCGAGCCCAAAAAATTAATTTTGAGTGACATGTTGCATCGTAAAGCTTTATAAGTAGAAGGAAGTTCTTTAATGATTTGTCGGTACTTGTTATCTTTCATATTCCCAAGAAAATTATGGCACACTTTCATAAAAACCACCCAAGCTATATTTTCTGCTTTGTTCAACTTTGATTCAAAAACTTCATCCGTTATAAGCTCGTGTATCTGTGGATCTACAAAAATTCCTTCTTTCAATTTCGCGTCACTGATTCCAGGAAACTTTGTTTTGAGAAATTGGAAACCTGCACCGTCTTTGTTCATAGCTTTCACAAAGTTTTCCATGAGTCTCAACTTTATGTGAAGTGGTGGCAGAAAAATTTTATCCATTGGCACTAAAGGTTTTTGAGAAACATTTTTAAGTCCCGGCGACAAGCTTTTTCTTAATGGCCCATAATTTGTAATATTATTCTCTGGCGCGACTGTCCTACTCACAGAAAAAACAGCAAAACTTCGTGTATCCTCTTTGTAAAACAGTAACTATAGCGACGACTTTTAAATCAGCGCAAATATTCCATAAGTTTTGAGAATATTAATTTTTTTCGAGTAATACCACTAGGTTTCCATAATTTTCCTTCATATTTGTTGCATGTGCAACGGGCACAGATGGATATTTATTACCATTATGGAGCAAAACCCCAAGTCTCTAACAAGATTATTTAAGTCACCTTGTTTAAGTAAATAAGGTTCCGTTGATGGGCTTGAAGATCCAGATAAGGTGTATGAAGGTGAAACCAGTAGAAAGAAGACTTGGTTGAGAGTGTAGACCAGAGATATTTTTATTTTCCAATTTCTCGTTATTATTTGGTGGAACTGGAGGTAAAATGTCATCACCACGAGGAATCGGTTTCTTAGCAGATGCGACATTCGGGTACACGATCTTATTTTTTTTTTTTTGAAAACCCTCGTGTTGATGTCATGCAAAAATAACAATAATTTTCATGATTTTGTGGTTCACTCCAAATCGTTGGCATTAAAAATGGTTGGATTTGTGACTTTGCTCAAGCCAGCCTTTCAATACTCTTGAGCAACTATTGCAACATATTTTTGGCAACCAACACTTATCTCTCTCATCAATAGAAAATCCAAAATACAGCTGATAAGCTGTTTTAACAAGATCTGTTAGCGCATTTCGCTGTATTTTTAGAGTAATCTCACCACAAATCTAACAAAACTGTCTGTAGGATTCATAACCTAAAATTAAATAAAATTTATTTTAGAACAATTTTCAAATTTCTATTTTATATTTATAGGGTCGGTTTATGAAAAAAAAAACATAAACTACACATAAAATACTTCAAAAAGAATAGATAATATGAACTTTAACAATACTTACCAAAACATTTTATACAAAACGTAAACAATTGAAAGACTAACTTTCAAATAACTGTTGTAAAGTTACAGCGAATACTGCACATGCGCGTATGTACTACCATAAAAATCACATTCGACACTTTAATTCTTTCTCATGCAACTACCCAAAACCTATAAACTTATTTTTTATGTATATACTCTGTTTATAATGTTGAAGTATAAAAAAAATTGAAAAAAGTTGAAATTTTTAAATAAAAAAAATCATATCGTAAAATATAGACGTGATGAAAAAAATCGGCCAACGGGAATAGATTCAGAGTATTAAAATATTCATATTTATGGCATAATTTCTCGAAGAAATATTTCATTGCAGAACAGTGTAATTAAAATAATGCTAATCAAAGTGTAATTATTGTTTAACCATTGTTTTTAAAAAATCAATGTATAAGGATACACATATTTTGGCCACTATAGAATAAATATTTTTGTCCAACAACTAATTAAAATAATTTTCCCATGGGGTTATAAAGGGGTAAACGGAAATTGAAAATCAAAAATATATTAACATCCTGATATTTGGTTGGGAAACATTTATTTTTAATTACTCTCCGGCACTCTCGGCCATTGATTTAATTAATTTGAATATGAAATATTTTTAACATTTTCTAAAGCAGTATTCCAATTCATTTCTAATACAGTTTTTTCAGTGATTCTACAGTATTTCATCAAACCTGGGCCCTTGGGTGTTCATATCAATAACAAAGTTTTAATTTTTGCAACACTTAATAATTTATTATTTTGCTGCAAATTTATCAACAAGGGTAATTATCATGCTGATATTTCTAGAAAAAGAGAAGTTTTTTTAACATAGGATACCATTCTACTTCTTAGGATATTAATGTATTTCCAAAGATCCAAGGTTAGAAAAGAATCATGATATAGCCAACACCATGTAAAAAATCTGACTTCTCAGCGACTTGATTGGACTTGTACTCTGAGAAATGAAATTTCTGCTTAGGTGAATGTTTTATTACAGTATTAATTGAAATAACATTTTGTCTATCGTCCGGATTTATGTATGGAGAATACTATAAAAAAGCGTACCTTAGATCCAGATTGCCTGCTTTCTACATTTAAGCAGATTCCGTTATGATTTGGACGGAAGCATCGTAGTATTCCGCTGGTCCTCTCATTAAATTCACTGGACGGATCACAGCGAATGAATGTCCCCACATTTCCATGGAGATTTCCATCTCCAACATCATTGAAGCAATTAATGGATGTTTTAGAACAATAATGAAACGGAATTCATTTGATATGATTTAAAATTTTCAGACGAAATACGAATCTATTTCGTGTAGGTGAATTGAAGCTGTTTTAAAAATAAATGGTGGCTCAACACCTTATTAATAAATAAATATTGTGTATAAACGAGGTGTTAACATTAATTTGTCCATCCACTGTACGACCGACATTTTATTCATTGATTCTGTCAACTTTTTGTGTTGGAAACTGTTATTTGTAATGATACTTTTTACCTTTACAGCAAATATTTCATTAAAAATGAACATTAAACCGGATATGTTTGTCGCTAAATCATTTTTATGGTTTACTCGAAAACTAATGGAGGATATTAGTCTCTATCTACCGACGATATACCGACTAATTCCCATCAGAGTTCGAAATACCACCGCCCACTTCCGACTGCCACTAGTTAAAGTCGACTCTGACTATTCAATCCGAGTGCTCCATCAAACTTTATGATTTATAGCGGTTGTCGTACAAGGTTTCAATGGTCTTAATATGTTTTATGAGGATTAATGGAAATTTCAAATTAGATTTACCTGCTCGGGATAAACATTACACGCAGATACTAAATATCACCACCGACGTAATGATTTCTCGTATTTCGGTTACTTTGTAATGTTTCATTGCTGAATAAAATAAACTAAAGTTGAATTCAATCGACGTTTTTCTGTAATATTTCGTTTGTGGAAATATTAATGTTTACAGGCCAGATGTTCTGGCTAATACTGTCGATGTTAAGTTAAAATATATCACTGAATGTCATCATTTATTTGTTAAGATTGACGACGAACAAACTATATGAATAAATAAAAAGGAAAAACTATGATGGTTAACTTACTACTAGAATTAAATCCATATGTTTTTCAGTTAGCCCTAACCGTGAAAAGATGCGTGTATACTGAATTGAATGAAGCAAGTTTTGTTATTGTGAAAAAAATTGATAAAAATGAATTTCGCGTGTTGATAAAATATTGCTTTTTGAAGGGAAAAAATAGAGTTGAAGCAAAAACTTGACTTGATGCCGAGTTTCCGGACACTGCGCCAGGAAAATCAACCATCAAGGATTGGCATAGCATAGTTTAGACGTGGTGAAATGAGTACCGAAGAACGCAGTGGACGCCCAAAAGAAGTTGTTAACGACGAAAACACTAAAAAAAATCCATAAAATTATTATGAATGACCGCAAATTGAAGCTGGGTGAAATAGCAGACACTCTAAAGATATCAACTGTACGTTTACATCATATCGTTCACGAAAATATCGGTATGAGAAAGCTATGTGCAAAGTGGGTTCCGCTCGAGTACACTTTTGACCAAAAACAACGACGATTTGATGATTCGGAGCAGTGTTTGAAGATTAAGCGTAATAAATCCGAGTTTTTGCATCTATATGTGACAATGGATGAAACATGACTCCATCATTTCACTCCGAAGTCCAATCGACAGTCATCCGAGTGGACTGCACAAGATGAACCCGCTCCAAAGCGTGGGAAAACGCAACAGTCGGCTGGCAAGGTTATGGCGTCTGTATTTTGGGATGCGCATGGAATACTTTGCATTGACTACCTTAAAAAATGAAGGATAATCAGCGACTATTACATAGCTTTATTGGACTGTTTGAAGGACGAAATCGTCAAAAAATTGCCTCATTTGAAGAAAAAGAAAGTGCTGCTTCACCAAGACAATGCACCATATCAAAAATCCATGAATTGAGCTACGAATTGCTTCCTGATCCACTGTATTCGCCAGATTTGCCCCCCCGCGACTATTTTCAAATATATAGATATAGATCTCAAAAGAATAATTGCCGGGAAGAAATTTTTATCGAATGAAGAGGTGATCGACGAAACTGAGACCTATTTTGAAGCAAAGGACAAATCGTACTACAAAAATGGTATCGAAAAGTTGGAGGGTCGCTATAATCAGTGAATAATCGCTATAATCGTAATAAACCCTTGAAGGGAATTATGTTATGAATAAAATTATGTTTACGAATAAAAAATTAATTTTGGCAAAAAAATGTGTTTTACTATGGTAGGCCGAGGACTATTCAATTGACTTGTTAAATCTAAATGTTAAATACTAGCAAACCCAAATTATGGTGTACTAGCCAAACATCGGCTTTTTGTTTGGATGTAGTGTATATATATATATATATATATAATACATTAAATTATTATAGAATGATTTTTTAAAGTTAAACGTCATATCAACTACAAAGACAGAATAAATTTCATCCTAGTCCATAGTTGCATCAATCACGTTAGTAGGAGAACCTTTCTGTCACCTGATCATGGCCACTGCCGAACCTACTAATTTTATCTTATTTTAGTTAAATAATATTTGCAAATAAAACAGTGCCAACTAATGCCATTTTAGAACCAAACCAAAACTACTAACTATCTAATCTATATACATAACTTACTTATATATATCAATATTCTTTTGGTATCCTATCTTACGTATATTGGTTTAAAATTGTTTTGTTGCCGAAGTTGTGTGGAAGACATTTCAAATATGTTTATCGACTTCTTCAACGATTAACCGGCCAGCGTGTATATCATCAACTTTAACATTTTCGAAACGAAAACTAGAAAACCATAATGTCGTTATGGCGACAATACTTAAGATGGGCAAAATATTATGAACATCTGATACATATACAAGATTTAGTTTTTATTATGTTATTGAGGTATCATTTTCCTGAATAGTTTCCAACGGTTGCCCCATTCTTGTATTAACAATTCCTCGATTACTTCAGCGATGTTGGAGATAGAAATCTGCTCCCCACTTTCTACTTTAAAGCTTCCCCCAACAGTTCATTTACATTAAGGTCAGGTGATTGTGCTGACCAGGGAAAATACTTAATTATATTCTGATGCGCCTCAAACTAACACGGAATCTTATTGGCTGTATGTATGGCCATTATAATCTTGTAATATCGAAATGTTACTGGTAGCTGCAATATGCTAGTTATAGTAAGAATATCAAAATTGAGAATATCAAAATATTAATTGGTCAGTTGGTCAAATCATATTTGTAGGGAGCAGTCATTCCGGATTGTAGACTTCTTTTGTGAAAAATCGTGAGAGAAGTCTGAGTTCAATTTGTTTACTTTATAATATAATCCAATTAAAATAAGTTGCTAGTGCTGCTATTATTTCCTGCCCTATTTGACGATATGTTTAAATTATTAAAAACGATTTTTTTTATCAAACGATATATCTCAAACCGGATAAATAAAGTTTCGCTTTATACATTTTCTTAGTAGAAATCTGTTTCGTATAAATACCACATAGGATATGAGCGCATCGAAGCAAATTAAGTTATTAATGTTCAATCTGGTATATTCATATATAAATATTTGGATCAGTAGAAGAATTTTGTAGAAACTGAACTATCACATGTTAAATGTATTTATTAGTTTTGGCTTCAAATTTTAATTTAATATCTTGACTTTTTTAACAGTATTAGTTCCCAAAACATAGTTATATTTAAATTTACTTTGGTCTATATTCTTTGGTTTCTAAAATGGCATTAGTTGGCACTGTTTTATTTGTGAATATTATTTAATTAAAATAAGATAAAATTAGTAGGTTCGGCAGTGGCCATGATCAGATGACAGGAAGGTTCTCCTACTAGCGTGATTGATGCAAATATGGGTTTGGATGTAATTTATTCTGTCTTTGTAGTTGATATGGCGTTTAACTTTAAAACATTTTCTATAATAATTTAATGTATTTACTATCTGTTAAAATTATATTTTCCTGCGCGAAAGTGCTATAAAACAATTTTTTTCTAATTTAATATTTAATTTCGTGTCATCACTGCGACCGGCATCATATAAACACAGATAAAGTGATGAAACTATATAAAAAGCAGAACCAGAATAATGCATATGATAAATATATATATATATATATATATATATATATATATATATATATATATATATATATTTTAATGGTGATTTAATAATTTGGCGAAACTATTCAGTGACAAGTTTACGTTTAGATTTTATCATCTAAAATGGTCTAAAACAGTAATCAGTGGTAGGTGTAAAATTGTAAAATTTATAGATAAAATTGCATGATTCATATATACTACAAATAATTAGCATTTGGATAGATAGTTTGGTGGTAGTGTAATACATTTATCAAAATTAAAACATGTTAAAATGTTTATTGTTAAATTAATAATTATTAATCAAATAATAAATAAAATAAATATAAATATATGTAATAATATTTCTATCAAGTATTATTTGAATCTTGTAATTAGGAAAACTTAATTGTGTCTTTTAGTTTGTCAAAAATATATGCGAAATTTTCATATTCTTGTTACTTCTGTGATTGTCATTATAAGCAGTATACTAGAAACATTTTAATTTCGTTTACATTGAAAAAGATTTAGTACTAGGCTTCTTCTAGCTTAACAATTTTATTATTTTCTTGTATGAAATTATATTGTTATTAATGTCTTCAATTCATCTTTATAAATTATAAAATTAATATAAATAACTCTGATAGTATTTATCTTGATTCCGAATTATATTATTTGATTTCTAACATTGTAGTATTGCCGGAAGATTTAGGTTTTTTATGCTTTTTTGGAAAGTTATTTCAATACAAACTTTTTCAAATATTTTAAGAGTCTATTTTATTAGCAAAGATATTTAAAGGTATTTGAAAGGACTTGTTAGGCGGAAAATAGTTATATGTGTAAGCGGGAAGACTAAAGACGTTTATGGCTTAAACTTGGTTTACCAAGCAGGCACTCATGACAATGAGAGTGTAGAGTCCGAATGAAGTACATTGTAATTTTAATCCGATGGAAGACCTTGATTGTGACGAAAATTGAAAAATGCATTGGTCTTCAAAACTTTTGGAACTGCGAAATTCTGGGAATTTAGAGGCCTTTGAGAGAGAGAGAGAGAGAGAGGAATTTAATTGTTTTCTTTACAGTGAGATAAGAAAGTTTGGTTCTTCAAAAAGCCATTAATTCAAATTTCTGCGCCACTACAAAGAACTCGATGGAAATCTATTAGGGATAAAATTTGGCGTATCTGGCTATTTAGGACATAGTTTTAGTACAGAAGTTGAGTATCGAACAAAGTAACTCACCTCATAGCAGTGGCGAATTTTGGTCAGTTAATAGACTATCGTATTAAGGACATAGTCTCTTTGTCATCAAAGTGGCCGACGTCTCGAAGAATCTCGACATTAAGGTTTACAAGGGAGCGTACAGAGTACTACTTGTAACAAGTCATATTCAAACGCCTATACAGAGGTCTATGTCATTTGTGCTATCTAATGCGTAGTCGTATTATATCTATTTATCCAGATTCAAAGTATTTGTTATCAGTTTAGCTGGAACAAAATAGCTCTAAAATTAGTGACACTTTTCTTTAATCTTCTATAAGAAAAAATTGTCTACAATAAAAAATCATTTATTGCATGTAGATCGAGATGTTTGTAATGTAACAATATATAATAATAGATTGTATGAAGTGAATATAACTTATATACCTGTCGGAACACTGGAAATATGTTTAAATAATCTTTAAAATATTTAAATAAAACTGTAACAGATCTAATGAATATATTATAACTTCAAAAAGGAAGGAATGGTTGGAGCACCGCATCGAAGTTATAATTTACGAGCTGTTCGTAACCCGAACAGGCGCTGGACACAATGGCCTTATATGGTGTAAAGCGACATGTTTTCCCGAAACAAATACTATAAATGTACCGTGTAACGGCCTAGGCAGGACCGGGAAACAAAGCCTTCGAAGCCGCCGGCTTCGCCGAACGTCTTTTCGCCGAATTTCTCTAATTTATAACTCGTAACGTTTAGGAATAAACGCGGAATTACACTCGGAACCGGCCAAATTAAATTCGAGTTTTGCCCCAATCGAAATGGTTCCGGTATTGTTTTATTTGTTTTGTTGTTCAGCGATCTTGTTTCCATTGGGAATTGATTAATATAAAAAATATATGTGTATGTAATATCTCGAGTATGGAGAGGAGACAATCGCTTGAGGCTGTATGCAAATCGTAGCCTTCTTCTGATTATATCTGGCTCACTTCTCATCCTCATTTTTTATCAGAATTCAATAGGGCATTAAAAGAGCTGAAAGAAATAATCCATATTGAACAAAACCAAGGCATACAAGAATACCTAAAAATCACCGACTGAGGCTACAGACTATTCATTGTGGAAAGCAATAAAAAATCTTAGGAGATCCCAGCAGCATAACCCACCTATTAAAACAAACGAAAATAATTGGGCTAGAAGCAATAAAGAGAAGGCCGACATTTTCTCAAAACTCTTAAAAAATGTTTTTAAACCTTTCCAGTCTCAGCTACATAAAGATGATGAAAATAAAATTACTTGCTTTCTGGATTCGCCATTTCAAATGGACTTGCCGCACGAGAAATTAACATTCAAAATAGTTAAACAAACAATAATGTGAGAGATTAATATTAAAAAACTCCTGGTTATGACTTAATTACTGGTAAAATTTTAAAAGAACTATCAGAAAAAGGTATGAAACTATTAACATTTATATTTAATGCTATGCTACGAATTAATTACTTCTCTAGTATCTGGAAAGTAGCTAAAATATTAATGATACTTAAACCAGGAAAAATACCAGAAGATGTGACCTCCTACCGACCTATAAGTTTATTACCGATAATCTCGAAAGTTTTCGAAAATTAAACATAAAGAAGCTAAACTATATAATAGAAAAAAGAAAAATTATTCCAGAACATCAGTTTGGCTTTCGCAATAAGCATGGGACTATAGAACAAGTGCATAGACTTGTAAACAAAATAAACACTGACCTAAATGCCAAAAGATATTGTTCGGCCGCTTTTCTAGACATATCTCAGGCTTTTGACAAAGTTTGGCATACGGGCTTGCACGTTAAACTAAAGAAACTTCTGCCTCATCCGAACTATCAGTTACTAAAGTCGTATCTCACTGATAGACATTTTATTGTAAATCAAGGTGATGAATATACCGAATTAAATCCCATATATTCAGGAGTTCCGCAAGGTAGTGTACTGGGTCCAGTACTGTATCTTCTGTATACGGCCGATCTGCCCACCACAAAAATAACTACTGTGGCAACATAAACAGCGCATTAAAGCCAATAGAATAAAATCCACGCATGTAACGTTCATCCTGCGTAGAAGAACATGCCCACCAGTGAATATCCACCAACTCCACCAAGCAGAGCATGTTAAATATCTTGGTATGCACTTAGATCGACGCCTAACCCGGAAGAAGCACATACTCTCTAAACGGAAACAATTTGGACTTAAATTGTATCAAATATATTGGCTCATCGGGCGCAAATCCAAGTTATCATTAGATAACAAGGTATTGATGTATGAGTCTATACTCAAGCCCAGTTGGTCATATGGAATCCAACCATGGGGTACCGCTAGCAAATCTAATATATCCATCATTCAACGGTTCCAAAATAAGGTGTTGCGTGCCATTGTTGATGCTCCGTACTATATTTCAAATAAAGTGATACAACGCGATATTCCTCTAGAACCTATAACGAGTGTAATTCAACGAGTTTGTGTGAAGTACTTCGAAAGAGTGTCGGTGCATCGCAATGTACTCGCTAATCAGCTAAATATGCGACGTGATAGTGAAGTGCGTAGACTAAAACGTTTAACACCACCTGATCTGATTACTGGACATATGTAGACTTTAGAATAAGCTTTAGAATAAGACTAAGACATAAGAACATAAGAAATACTTATTGCCAATAGGGCAGATTGTGGAATCACGAAGAGTAATAAAAAAAATATCAGAGGCATTTGTCTGATAGGTCCTTTTAAGTTTCTGGTAGTTCGCCACGGCGAATATTCAACACTAATATTATTAGAAAGTTCACGTAGAAATTCACTCATGGAATTCTCAGCTGGTATACAGCTTCTCTCAGTCTTTTGTTCCATTTCTTTCTTTCCCCTCTTTTTTTACGCTCGACTTACTTCTTATATTAGATCTTTGATTTCATTGGGGCAGTTATTACCGTTTAGTTTCCGTCTGATTTCTAGGATATTTTGCCAGGCTGAGTGCAGAATATCGTTGATCAATATCTCCACCTCGGTTCTCCTTTTTAACCAGACAGCAACTACTTGGCTTTGACAAAATGTACTTATTTAAATTCGCCGTAATTGGCGAATGATCCTGAATATGTTTTCGGCATTTTCAAACAAAGTGATTTGATATATTAGGGAGCGATTTAAAATGTACCAAAATAATCAAACCGCTAAAATAACGTTTGCCGGTTTATAACCTGTAG
Organism: Rhynchophorus ferrugineus; assembly: GCF_030347505.1. NCBI lineage: Eukaryota > Metazoa > Arthropoda > Insecta > Coleoptera > Curculionidae > Rhynchophorus > Rhynchophorus ferrugineus. The sequence goes on from NW_027472580.1 coordinate 55,547,094, forward strand.
TAATTATAACTAACATTTTGAATAATTTTGCGTACGTTTGACATTCGAACTAATCATACAGCATAGTGTCTCTTTTTAACTACAATAAGATGAGTAGGAAAATATTGTCTGATTCTGAAACGAATTTACAAATTGCGACAGGCAATACATTAAACATATTAATGACGCATATACAAATAATCCTTAAATAGACTATATTTGAAAAAAAAGTATAACATTGGTATGGGCTTTTCCAACACCATTAAACTATTGCTCTCGTGATTATTTGTAAATAGATTATTTTTACTCACATTCTCAGAAAAACGTTTAACTTTAAAATATATTAGCAGCGACATTCGAATCATCTAGGAATTTAATAATAGGTCTTTTTCTACGACATTAACACTTTAACGATTAAAACACATTCCACCAGCGACGAATTTCAGCCATTTCAGAAATTATCCATCTAAGAAAAGAAGTCATTAAATTATCAGCTGACATTCGCGACATCGACTCGATGGAATTGGAATTCTTTTCGAACTCATAATTTCGACGAGCAAAAACCATTTTTTTTGTTTTACCTGACCGTTATCAGAAAATTTCAGTTCGATTTTTTCATAAAATCAATCTCCCATTTAAATTTGTCGAATAATTTTTCCAATTTAATGGTTCGCCAAGTTTTTGAGGAGCTGAGCATCTGCGTTAGTGTCTATTAGAGTTCCCAGGAAAGTAATTCATTGTTCGCTCCTAGGAATTTTTATTTCAATCCTTTGACGAAATTGAAATTTTGCCCGGCTTTTCTTGTAGAAAGTGAATTAATCATTTACGTTTATACATACATTGAAGCGAGTGGAGCTTATTGTTGTATTTTATTACGTTTCCGTTTCATTATATCACTTCAGTAGCATCCGAACCAACAAATATGCTATATATTTTTATTTGTGTTGAAGCTTTATTCTAAAAGCTACATTGACCTAAACCTATACAGAACAGAAATATATGGATACAGAGGTATTCTAAGATATCGGTCTGGTGTCTAGTGATGTGATATAACTTGTCATGAGGTTTACATTGTATTTAGATTTAAATATCTCGTTTAGATTACAATGGGATTAAAATGGCAGTATTGCCTGGGTCTTTGATTCAGTAAGTCGCCACAAAGAAGAGACAACTAAATCATTAATGTGGTTAAATAATGCGAGAATAGAATCTGTTCGCAAGATTATGTTTCAATATTGCAATAACCAACATTAGTAAATCTTAAATATACTATTTAAACTCTACACGTTTCATAACTGACGCAGTAGGTAGGATTCCGGGAACATTCATCACAAGGTTATTTTCTTTTCAATTTGTTCGATTAATTAGTATAGACTTATTTATCAAGGCAATAAACAACTTATCCAGGAAATAATTCCTGGAGGGGGATTTACAATCATTTCGAATTTACTTGAAGCATTTTCTGTCATAATGGTGTGGTACTCATTTTTATCCTTCTGAATCTTACTCATCGTATATAAACTTATGGAAATAGTTGATTCATCAACTGTTAAGCTGCCTGAAAGGACCGCTTTGAGTATTTGAGCGGGATTTTCAACCAATAGGTCTTTCAATTCATTGTCTTCGAATATGTTTGCTCCTCCAGACCGTTAATTCTCAATGATATCAAAATCACCACTTTAAAATCCTTGAAATCAAAACTGAAAATTGGGATATGATGGAGGACCACCACCATGTCCTTCTAAGAATATTTGATGGGTTTAATCAGCAGATTTCTTAAAAGGAAATCACAGTAGTAAAGAGTGTCGTAAACAGAAGAAAAAATTAGGTTAGGTAAAGCTTTTTTTAACAATTATTTATATCCATACTACGTGTTTTTTGCTAATATATATCGTTGGCTGCAAGTACTTAATTATATGAGAAGAATAAAAATTACATAGTAGTACAACATACAACAACATACAAGTACATAGCCATAACTAAATTATCACACTGATTTACTGACAATTTTACAATTTGAGCATTTTAACTTTATAACTTATTTGAAATTATTGTTGTTGATGTTAAGAATTTTTAATTATAATTTTTAAATAAGAATAGCGCCCTATTAAAAATATATATGTGCAAAATTTGCAGACCAATATTATTTATAAAGTAAAATATAGAAAAAATTCAGTTTAGTATGAAAACTACAATATAATAACACAACATCTTAAGGTGTTTGACACTTGCCAGTAAAATACATCTCATAAATATGTGGACTTGCTCGCTGAAAAATACTATATGATAATTAATTAAAATTAAAATTTAATTTTAATTTAAAATTGTATATTGTAAACGTACCTTAAATTTATAAACATACTAATGTTAATAGTAATTACTTTTCGATTAGTGATTATTAATCTAACAGTTGTTCGGTCTTTATTTATTATTCTCTTAGAGCTTCAACAGTCTGCCCTTGGGCAATAAGTATTATTATATGATATCCGTTATACAATATAACTATCCTGACATCCTGTAGAAGATCGCCTCAGTAAGTAATCTGAATCTGCTGCACGACTTATAATCTACATCATATTGTAGATACTATTCTAACTTATTTTAAAGTCTATCCTAAGTTATTCTATTCTAAAACTATTCTACTTATTATAGAGATTATTAAATCCCATTCTATGTGTCTATTAATCAGTTCGTATGGTAGTTTGCGTTTGAGCCTATGCACTACACTGCCATCGCGCACCTTTAACTGGCAATAAGATCATGGAAATAGAAAATTAAATATTTTGCCAACTAGCTATGGATGACTAAGTGGGACCAAACATTATCTGTCTAAGATTATAATAGTGTGTAATCAAGAAGATAACTTCGTCCATTTCGAATGGGTTTAACATATATAATGCGACATTATGTTTCCGACTTAGATGTGTGTATATTTCTAAGCTAATTGTTGTTTGTTTTCATATTTTCAGAATTATTTCCTTCGATTTAGACAAAATACTGTCTAGAAAAGCCAATTTTTATAAATCTCTTGTGTGTAATTCTTGTGACTAAATTGTGTCATTCTAATTTATTTCTATAATTTTGTCACGCATATTTTGCAAAATTAAATTGATTATTTTTTGCAGAATTATATGCATATTTCTGTTGCTAGGCAGTTATTATGTCAAATAATACTTAAAAATTTTCTCGCAAAAAAGTACAAAATTCACATTGTGTTGACTGCCGTTTTATCCACAGATTATAAAATATTTCTTACCTAAAAATAGATTTTTAGAATGTGTTTTTAAAATCTTAATTTAAATGTTTTGATATCTACGAAATAAATTGCATAATAATCTATCTTTATCTGTCCTTATTAATCTTTATTATTCAGGGGACGGACAATTAGTCTGTTTCCTGATATTTATGTCCCTTTCCAATTTTATTATGAGTTATATGCTTATAGGAAAAGGAAACATTTTTTAAAGAAAATCTTACAAGTAATTTAACGGAAACTATTATGGATCAAGGTTAGCCATTACTGACATAGTGGGGCAGTCGTCGGCGGATGTATAAAAATAACATTTCGGCAACGTCGATGGCATCTGAAGCGCACATTCTCCGATGATCGTATTTGTTTATCTTTACTCACGTTTGTACGTTAACGAGTTACCGTAAATTTTCTTATTGAAATGTCGAACTCGATCGTTTTTGCTTGCAGCGAATCGGCTATCGACTGATTCCACTAACATCAGAACACGATCTTAATCGGTCGGGTGGCGGGGTAACGAGGGGGAGAACTTGACAGCGTCAGCGTTAAAGCGACGGAAAGGTGGGGGTAGACTGCCAGGAAAATTTATTTTCCGCTGCCAAAACTAATGAGTTAGCTTAGGTGAAAAGGTTTGTGAATTGGGAGATCCAACTTTCGGGAGAACGGTTGGTTTGCCGTGGAGTTCAATCGTATCCTTCTCGTTTCAGCCACGTGTCTGATAATTTGTTTATGGTTATGCTCGAAAACTGGGATGAAACGTCAAAAGTTATTGGCTAAATTTAAACCGGAATTAAAGCAAAGTTAGTTATAAGCAACAGTATTTTCCCCATATACTGTACATTAATTAAAATACAAATTATACTTATTTAAAATACGAAATACGAAATATATTTCAGTCGTATATTTCAAATACAAAATGTAATATTTTAACTATTTTTATATAAAATACAAAATATAGTCAGGCATTAGGTTATGTAAATACACTATCACAGCCCATTAATCAGTAAAAGGTGAATTTCCTTTCTTATTAATTCATTTTTATTAATTATTAAGATATTATTATTATTATTAATTATTTCTTATTAATTAAAACCTGCTGTAGCATTATGAAGCATAATTTTTACAGGCCCTGATGACATTATTTATTGATGGGAAAATATTTTGATGCTAAACAGTGATTGATAATTCATAATGCGGTCCTACAAACAATTACTGATGATTAACTATTTGGCTGGTAAAAAATTGCCGGTAGTTATTCAAATAAAGAGAAAGTTATGAAATCGTTGAATTGATTTTTTAAAAATAATTTTTTTATTTTATTAAAATCGCATAATTCCTTTTTGAATACTTTTTTTTTCTTTACATAATGTTAAGTGCATTATTCATTGTTTTATGCCTGTTACTATTTTTAAAGTTGAATTGGTTAATAATTTTATTTCGTGATACCTTTACTCAATATGTTAATATGTCTAAAAGGTCAAATGAAAAGTCCCTGGCCTGCCACATAGGTGGCGGTATAATAATTCACGTCACTAAAATATAAAATATATTACTCATTTAGTCGATCGCAAATTTGACTTTTGGCCTACAACGTTTCCTCGTTTATAACTACTAATTATTATCACCAATGTTTTGAAGAATTTTGCAGACATTCCATCAGTATCAACCCAAATCGATTTTAGAGGCCGATTCGGTTATATTCAGACGTCACAGACAACATTATAACATGCCAATTGAAAAGTCCCCGGAATGACACATAGATGGGGCTACTAGAATTAAATCCACGTATTTTTTAGTTATCTCTAACCCTCAAAAGATTTGTGTATAAATTTGACAGCTGTCGGATCATTAGTTTGTGAATTATAGCCTTTTGCGTGAAGCAACTTTTGTTATTGGGAAAAAAATTGATAAAATAGAATGCGTGTTGATAAAATTTTGCTTTTTGAAGGGAAAAAATACAGTTGAAACAAAAACTTGGCTTGATGCCGAGTTTCCGGACACTGTAGCAGGAAAATCAACCATCAAGGATTGGTATGCTAAGTTTAGACGTGGTGAAATGTGCACCGAAGGCGGTGAACGCAGTGGAGGCCCAAAAGAGTTTGTTACCGACTAAAATATTAAAAAAATCTCCAAAATGATTTTGAATGACCGTAAATTGAAGTTGAATGAAATAGCAGACACTCTAAAGACATCAACTGAACGTGTACGTCATATCATTCACTTGGGTGAATGAATATTTGGGTATGAAAATGTTCTGTGCAAAGTGGGTGCCGCGCGAGCTCAATTTTGACCAAAAACAACGAGTTGATGATTCGGAGCAGTGTTTGTGATCAAGCGCAATAGACCCGAGTTTTTGCATCGACATGTGGCAATGGATGAAACAGGGCTCCATCATTTCACTCCGAAATCTAATCGACAGTCAACCGAGTGGAATGCACACGATGAACCCGTTCCAAAGCATTAGAAAATGGAACAATCGCCTGCCAAGGTTATGGTGTCTGTATTTTGGGATGCGCATGAAATAATTTTTATTGACTACCTTGACAAGGGAAGGACCATCAACAGCGACTATTACCTAGCGTTATTGGACCATTTGAAGGACGAAATCTCCGAAAAACGGCCGCATTTGAAGAAATAGAAAGTCGTGCTTCACCAATATAACGTACCGTATCACAAGTCAGTGAACACGATGGAAAAATCTATGAATTGGGCTTCGAATTGCTTCCTCATCTACCGTATTCTCCAGATTTGGCCCCCAGCGACTATTTCTTGTTCTCAGATCTTAAAAGAATGCTCGCTGGGAATAGATTTTCGTTTAATGAAGAGATGATCGCTGAAACTGAGGCCTATTTTGAAACAAAGGACAAATCGTACTACAAAAATGGTATCGAAAGATTGGAGGTGTAAAAAAAACTAATTTTGCTAAAAAATATGTTTTACTATGATAGGCGGGGGATTTTTCAATTGACCTATTACACTTTATTGTAATCCTTAACGTAGTAATCATACAGATACTGTTTTTGACGATTATTATTATTAATTAAAAACACAATTGTTAAGAACAATCGTTAATTTGTAGCGTCAGTATTTTTCAATAGTAAAGTAAATGTATTTTATTTTGTTTGATCTGTTTCTCTTTAGCTTAACATTTGCTTAACATTATTAATTAAAGGCCCAATTGTTATGAACAATCGTCAATTTGTAGTGTCAGTACTTTTTTTTGTAGTAAAGTAAATATATTTTATTTTACTTAATCTGATACCCATTAGCTTAACAATTGCTTAAGATTATTAATTAAAAACCCAATTTTTAAGAACAATCGTTAGTTTGTAGTGTCAGTATTTTGATCTGATATTCTTGCTTAACATGCTAATTTTTAAGATTTTTCATACATCCATTAGCTTAATAAATCATTGCGGCTTTAATACCGTTAAGTTTCAACTGGAGATTAAGAGTAGATTTACTATGTCAAACCAAAACAAGAAGAAAAAGGGTTAATCCTAGAAAATAATTATCATTATAAACAAAACGGATTACCTTTAGCTAACATAATATCCCTGGAATATATAACTTTATGCAAAAATTATTTCCATTTTTGACCACTCAGTAACTGTATGTAGTCGTATACACTACTAAATACATACTAAATGAAGCCATACTATAGCATATTTGAAAGAAATAAAATATTTAGCGTTCTAGCTAAATATAGTCATTGGTTCAGTATGTCAAAATGTATTGCGTTATGTCAATGAATCAAATTTTGAGATTCATTTTTGAATCTATATACCAAATAAACTTTATATTGGTTATTACATGAATTGATAGTGAGAAAATGAATGGACCGAGTTTCCATTTATCCATCCATCTTAACTAACTTCAAGACGCCAGAAATTTCAACTTTTCTTTAATAACGGTATTATTACAGAAAAAGTGATAAAAGCTAATAGATTAAACCGACACCTATATTATTGATTAGTATGTGAAATATATATGAATACATTTGTTTTGAAAAAAAGACATAATATTTCCCTTGCTCAACATATATCATGTGTTGTCTATTAAGTAGTTATATTTTTTTATTCTCGGGAATGAAATATTTCTTAAATTTTGTTCAAGCAAGTTTTCCACAAGACTAACGTTATTAATATTTATCACATATAACAATATCCATGTGAAATATTTCAAATCTATTGTATTACAGATTATAACATTCGAGAACGAGCATTATCAATAAGATAGAACATAATATTTACGATTGATCAGAATGCATCAAAATGTAGCTGGATCATTAGTATCAGTATCTTCGCAACAATTTTTAATACTTAATATTAAAATTATCTTTTAGAAACCTTATTAACTGCTCTTAATTAATCTTAGGATATAGGCCCAACGGAATTATATATTAAACAAGTATAGCAATAGTTTACATGTGACTCTATACAAACTAATCATATTAAGATTTGTCGAAAATAATTACACTATAAGTTTTATTGTGTATTGATTAAGAATATAACTTTAGATTTAAGGTTTTATTTTAACCGCGGTAATAACAGTGATAGTTTCTTGATATTTTAATCTAAACGAAAGCTTATAATATAAACAATTGAACTGAGAGTTCATAAGAACTTAAAATTAGATTTTCGTTCAATAAGTCTTACAATTCATTGAACTTGTCTTTAAATTTCTCTGATTATCCCAATGCTTCGGCATTGATATCAAAATCGCCATTTTTATATATTTGAAACCAAAGTTGACATTTGAGATACAACGGAGCAGTTTCATCACAAGTTTTTAAGAGCGTTTGATAGGGCTTTGTAGCTGATTTAATTAAATCAAACAAGTAAAGTAATGAATGTCGGTAATTCAATTTTGACCGTTCCATTATTACTTGAAGGGAACCATGGGAACTTGAGAAATATAATTTTAATAAAGTATTTTATTTGAATATTAGTTAACATTTGTATAAAGCATTTTCAAATTACAGGAAACAACAACACCTATTCTGGCAACTATAAGGTCGCAAAATTCCCGCTAGCCTTTTGATTGCGCGCCATCTTGGTTAGGTGACGTTTAGCTCAGTTACGCCTTTTTTTTGGTTTGAAACGGATACCTGGTCGGGGAGACCCGCAGGAATAAGCGAGTTGGACAGGTCATGTGGAGATTGCCTCTGGGTTACCCACTAAACCCCACCCTATCAGCTGATCCAATGACCCTAACTGATACTTCTTACTATTAGTAAGGAGGGTGCCCGTAACCGGTAACACCGTTAAGAGGCATAAGGGCCAGGCAAGGACATTGGCGTCGTTATCACACGAGTATTACATGAGTTAATCACTCGCCGGAGAAGGTCGAGACAATTTGGAGTTAGAGCAGGACGGGGTAGTGTCAGCTGTGATAGAATAAGGCCACGAAGAGCCGATTGAGCTATTGGCCTAAAATATTGCCAGCTCGGTAATATATCTATTGTCCGAGATACGAAGAGTGGAGAAATATCTCGAGTAGAGCTCGGATATAAAATCGTGAACTTGGGGGACGTCTGTTTCTCTATGAATTTGAGTGTTCCTGACGAACCAGGGACATTGATTATTCTCCTGAGAATTTTGTTTTGAAAGACTTAAAGATGTTCCCCTGGTTAGGTGAGACGTATTTTAAATAGACCCTGGAGCCATGTAGAACGACTGATCGAACCAGCATCTTGTACAAGGGAGATTTTATTGAGGGAGGAAGCCTGCTGGCCTTTATGGAGGGACCTTTGAATCTGGGAATTCCACCTAAACTTGCGATCGAAGACAGGACCGATAGAAGATAGGTGCCTTCTTCTGACCATGGGATTTCGGCGTTCTCGATTTTAAGACGAGAAATGCTCGGTGCAAAACGCTTCTTGTGGAATAAGATGGCCTGGGTTTTCTGTGCGTTGACCTGCAACCTCCAGAAATGTAAATACTGGATCGTCTCACCGAGTTGTTTTTGGAGCCTGCTTTGAATGTGCGGTGCTACTCTTGAAGAAGCAAACTAAGCAGTGTCGTCTGCGTAAAAAGCTGCCTCAACTTGTGGTTCCTTAGGGATATCTGAAAGAAAAAATATTAAATAAACCGGGTGTCAGGAGGAAGAATTGTTTAAATCCTGCGTCGATGGTTTTTCGGCCAGAGAGAATATCTTTAATCTTCACCTGGAACAATCGTCCCGACAAAAATAATTTGATAAGAGCTGTTAGGTCATCGGGTAGACCTATTCGGATGCATTTCGCCACTAAGCTTTTGTGACAAACCTTGTCAAAGGCTTTGGTTAGGTCCAAGAAGACCGCTCCAAGTCTTTCACGTCGGTTAAAAGCACAGTTGATTTTTGCAGCCAACCGATGGGCCTGATAAACGGCTGAGTGTTTGGCGCGGGACCCGAATTGCTCACCAGGAATGATATTGTTTGTGTTCGTAAAATCATTAAGAGCATAAAGACTTGCTCTTTTAGCAAGCTTGGAAATGGAACTTAGTAGGCTGATAGGTCTGTAGTCAGAAGGTGATGACTTAGCTCCTTTTTGGGGATAACTGCGATGAATGCATGTTTCCATGTGGATGGAAAGTGTTGCAACCTCAGAATACCGTTAATGATATTAGTTAGTTCGGCCTTTTCCTAGTCGGCGACTGCGAAAGTTCTTGCGTGGAATTTCGATTGCACAAAAGTTCCGGAAGGTTAATAATTGATTGATATTTTGGAGAATGAAAAATTCCAGAATGCGTGGAGTACCCCGTTGTCCAATAGCGGGGTGATGGGTAGGCTCTAATGTTGTATTAACTGATTTTCAAACTGTACATAGTTATTGCCGTAAATATTATAAATTCATCCAATCCAAATTTATCATTTTCCAAGATGTATTTAAAAATACAATATTTGACATTACTGAATTTCATATTTACAGCATTTGTATATTTGAATTTTAATTATTATACCTCTATTTCTTTTTACTCAGTTAATAAGAATTTTCGTTAGTCACAGCTACTTACATGAATGAATTAAAATAGGTTTCTGGTACCATTAAATCACATTTAGATAACATAAAAACATATGTTTACTTAGCGCTGATTATTTTTGTAGATTATAATGTGGGCTGAGGAACTGTTCATTCCAATATTAAACTTATAGCCATATATTCCTTTTCGATAGGTTAAGGGAATGATTTGTGAATATACAAATATTATATATTTCATTTTAATCATCAATGTAGATTTTAATGAAAAAGATACTATTAAAATTACTATTAGGAACTGTAGTTTGATTAAGCAATAATCTTCCAGAAATAATAAACCTTAGTGTAGGAGATCCTGAAGAGATTTCTTGAAGTTTGTCATTGTTTGTTTCTAAAAACCGTTTCTGCGCAGGAGGAGAATCTTTTTGAAAATAATTAGTTTTATTTACACTATCCTACGCTATATATTTTAACACAATAGCCTTCACACGCAGGAAAACAACACTCTTATTATGTTTTTACACTTAAACAAATAATATTTACCTTAAGTATTACAAAAATAACGCCAGAGCAACCAATTTCCTTAAAAATATTCACAAAAATTGTAAAAAACTAATTATATTTTTATCTTTGGTCCTCAGGCGCGCTAAGCATGGTTATGGGTGTGTCCATTTAAGTTCCTATTCTATATTTCTATGTTTTGGGACACTGACTCAATAATACTTAATGGAAAACAATTATTTATTTAGAAATGTCAAAACGTTATTTACCAAATTTTCATATTAATACTTCGCGTTTACACCAATAGATACCGAATACCAAACACGAGCAAGCGCCTAGTATAAAATATATTTCCATTAATAATTTTTATCTATATTTTTATCAATCCAAAAACTGTAATACCCATGTTAAGGACCACCAATAGTCGCTATTATTTTAATTTTTTTATGTTCCAAAATAACTGGCTATATTTATTGTTTTAGTCCTTCAATATCATTTATTTGGATTTCATATTTTGTTATTCCTTAAATTCGGTATTACCAATGTTAATGTTTGATAACTTTATTTCATTTCAGCATGGCGAAAAATATAATTTAGGATTTATTAAATAAAAGTTGTATGTGGTATTTTATTGTTTGATGTTTCGAAATCCACTAAACTGAAAAGTGGAAAAAAGGACGGGTCTTTTTACGAACAAATCGTGACGAATCGACAGCGATTATTTCGCATCGGTTATAATTTTGCTGTCGCAAAGAGAATTCCGGTAAACTTATGGTTGGAAGTTTGTTAATACAAACTTAAGCCTGATTTATTTCCTACAGGGGTTATAACCGTTGGACGTTAAATATTTATTGGTCTATTTCGTCTGGCTTTATACAGAAAAAAAGCATACGCCCGGGAATAAAACCAATATTTTAAGGGTTAAACCATTTTCCGAACGTTTATTCGATTTTCGGTTTGTTTGTTTTCTTTCTATCGTACGAGCTCGACAAAGCGAGCTTCACTACTAATATGCAAACTTTACTTAGGTGTGTGGATCTTCTTCATGAATTATTGATAAGTAATATGTTTGCATTGAGATTTATCGACACAAACGTCAGACTTCTATATTCATTAAAAGGGTTCTTTTTGTAAAGAACTAATAATAGTCTAATGGTCGAGCTTTTAATTTTAAACGTTATGTTACTTTTTATCGCGTTATTTTTGGCTGTTTACGTAAACATCAATGTTTAATAGCTTCAATCAAGAGAAATATCTAGAAGTAAATAGAGCTACGATTATTGAGCTATCCTGAAACTGGATTGGTTACAACATATTTTATTAATCAATACATTTTAATTTAGTACTTTTTTTGAGTATGATTTTGTATTTTCCAAATTAAAGTTATTCTAATTTAAGGTAAATTTAATACTAATATTTATACACTTTATACAATCTTCTATTTCCTTGTGCGATATCCAGTAGTTTTTACTAGTTCTGACATGTTAGACAAAAACTAAAATTAGAAAAATTAGAGAAACCGAGATCGAAACGTGAGAATATTAGATGTTCTACCAAACACTTAACAGGTTGGCAAGAAGGTATACATATACAACGAGAATATTCAAAACGCAGGGAACCATGGAACCTTTATAAAATCACACGATGAGCATCTCGAGCGACGAAGGGAGTTTTTCCTGCAGCTCTACAGTCGCGCCCCATTTCAGGAGTAGGATACATTAAAAATCATCGTGGTCCGGTATATATATAAATATATTATATATAAATAAAATTTTATAACAACTTCCTTGTAGATACATTTCTTTATACTTCTTGCACTATTTACTAATTAATTACAATACAATAAAAGTTGTAATAGAACATTTTTCCAAATAAAGGCAAGGTTAATATAGGAAAAAGGGCTTACCCACTAAAAAACTACCGCCATATTTAATGAAATCAAGAATCAAGTACCTAAAAAGTCAATGATGTTAATATTTTGTCTTTTTTTTAGTATATTATGTATACATATATATATATATATATATATATATATATATATATATATATATATATAATATATATATATATATATATATATATATATATCCTAGTGCCTTCCAAGTTTTTAACTTTATTGTGGCAGATTACTCTTCGTTATCAACCAATCATACAGCTGTAGCAAGTACAATACTTTTCCAAATAACTCCGTCTTCAGGATTTTCCTGCACTTCTACCGAGCCCATAAACTGGACGATTAATTGATGATTAATTGATACTACTTAAATATATAATTCTCCATTACCTTGTCAAAAGAGAGAGAGATTCTGAGATTCAAATTGGGTACTTGTATTTATTTTAATATTGAGTCGTATAGCATTCTTAACAAAATATATATATATATATATATATATATATATATATATATATATATATATATATATATATATATATATATATATATATACTTTTATAAACACACTCAAATTAATTTTTTGCCCACAACTCTTCATTCCTTATCGTAGTCTACCTAAAATTACTCCTTATATAGTTATATATTAAGCTTCTTGACTTCATGTTTCCTGAAAAATTTTTTAAGGAACATTTTTTTCTTCATCGTCCTGTGCTTTCCAACTTTTAAAGTCTTACACATTCTTGAAATAAAGATTAGATTTTTGCCGAAATTCAGTATGTATCGATACTTAAATCATTTTATTGAGGATACAGAAAAGGCAGATATCTTTTTTGTCATCGGCTTTAGTTGTGCAGCAAGCTCATGGTGAAATGCATCTGTTTCTTTCTCTTGCTTCTAAGTATGTCTTATTACTATCTTGACGTATTAATGTACTTACGCTACAAAATTTAAGTAATTTAATTAATTTATCATATTTCTAACAACTGAAACTGAACTTACCGTTGACTCTCCATTTTTGTAACCATATTAAAATGTAAAAGGTTGTTCTTTTGAAGTAAAAAAGTACGTCAAAAATATAACTTATATATAGATATAATTATACAAAATATATGTATAATTATATCAATACATATATATATATATATATATATATATATATATATATTATATATATATATATATATAATATATAGTATATATATATATATAACTATACAAAAACCATATTAAACGCTTTAATAATAAAACAATTAAATGCCCAACATTTAATCAGAGTAATACGGTACATCGTCATTTTTTTTGAGGAATACTTGGCTTGCAATACCATGCAGTGTTGCCAAATCTAAAGGTAAGAACTACATATTGTACTAATTACTAAAAAACGTATCTACTCTATTATTATTTTTTATTTCCAAACAAAATATAAAAGTTAATTTCAGAAAGTCTTGTTAAATATATTATTTTTCTAAAATAAAATACATCCATAAAGCAAGTAGCTTAGCTGCAAATTTGGCAACATTGACTTTTACATTTCGTCGTGAGACAAGTAGATTGCGACGACGAATAGACGAATATTTTCGAAAGTAGCCGAATCTCCGATGATTTTTAATGTATACTCTCAGTATTTAGCACCTCATTGACATATCAGAAAAGTAATGTCATGATGATGAGATTATCTTCCCAATAGTTCTGTATGGCTCCGAAACTTACGGCAAATTCAACATATTTCGGTCCAATATCGTATTGGAAATAAAGTCATTCTTTTAAGATATAGCAATCAGTGAACACAATCACAATAACAGGGTGCGACCAACAGTTGCGAAAGAACATTTACAGTTAATCACGAAGTGTGGTGGGATTTAGTGAAGAATATTCGAAGCCCTGTCCAGCAAATTAAACACTCTCCTCGAACACCTGCTATGGCCCAGCAGTTGCATTCACATTGCTATGATATAGTTGCATTATTTCTTGTCTTCTATCGCAATCTTGAATAATCTCGTGAATCTATTTGATTTCGAGGCCATTGTACACTTCTTGGTTAGTTAATTAGCGGTAAGCTTTAAATTAACAAAAAAACTTTCTTTTGGTAGGGTTGGATTGCTAATACAGTTTATGAACTTTGGATGTGAGATCTGTTCAGCTTCTTCGAATCTGTTACTTTTCCATTTTATTTACCATGGAGATGGATTTCTCCATTGATACATCTATTAATAGGAAATGGTTATAAAGCATGATCAAGCAAATATTTATTAATTCATTAAAATATTGATTGGATGGTAACATTACTTAATGGTCCTGTAGGAATATTAATATAGTAATGAATAATTACCGAAATTATGATACTATGTTATGGATACATAGTTATGCCAGATAAATCGTATGTCGAATGATTGTAATACATTACAAAAACTAATAAATGTTTGTAAACTATGAATCTAAAGTAAAAATTATTATTAACAATGTCTTTATTTAAGGATAAAGCATTTATTCTATTAATTGCGTTCAAGTAGTCGTAGGTGTTTTTAGTTTTTGATAAGCAATGCAATAGAATCTTAGTAAAGCGCTCTTAGTGAGTATCTTTGTTATGTTTTTTTATATAACGTATTTTGTTTATAAGTCGTGTTCAGTTTACTATTTCATTCAATAACAGCAATAAGAGCGTCGATCCAGCAATTAATATTGCTTAAACTTTTGCGAGCTAGTCAATTATTATTGCATTAAGTTCAATGCTGGTACGTTCTTAATTAAATGTTATATGTATGTTAATGTAATTTTATATCGTGAGCTTATCAACTGAAGCTATTTTTTTTCAATTATAGATATTTTTCATCACTAACCTGTTTATTTTCATCGTTTAAACATAATTTCTTTTTATGGAAGATTTTTTTTTCAACATTATCTTAAATTTCAATGGTTTCTTGTTACAAAGTCAACTTGTTCTGGTTCTTCCTATATGACGACTCTCTTTATTTACTGATAATGTTCTAGTCAATCGTATCAATTACATAATCTGGTCGTAAGGTCTTCCTTTCAAACCTTCTTCAATTTAGTTTCAATCTCCTTAAACAAATCTGAATGATGTCGTCGAAGTAGTTTTTTAGGTACAGAAGTAAACACCATCATGTCCGACGGAGCTAAATCAGGCGAAAAGGGTAGTTACAAATTGGGGTGACTTGATTAATTAATAAAAAAATTACGAAAACTTCATGATCTGTGAAAAGGTTAATTATGATGAAAGAAAAAGGTGGGACAATTTTTTTGAGATTAATAATATCTAGCGGACATCCAAACAGTATCAAAGTATTTTCTGTTGATAGTCTAGTTTGAAATAAAAGTTTCATAATTAGTAAGACAATGATTTTTACGGCATAAATTTTGATAATAGTAGTATAATTAATCAGACTTAATAAAAGGTAATAGCTAATGGCCGTAATTGAAGTACTTGTATAGTACCTTATTTAACTCAGAACTCCTAAAATTAAGTGCTATCAGGTCTGAAAGATAATAGTTACGGAAATGTTCGATGAATAGTGGCATAAGGTATAATATAATATTAAAACTTACATAATAACGAAATTATCTTTTCTTTGCCTTCTTTTATTTTGCTATATTAAGATACTATATAAGCTAATAGGAACATACATATTATTGCCGCTCTATTAGGCTTTTTTTTAAACTAATGAAAGCGAACGTAGCATTATAATTGATATCGCTCGATTTCATTTTCAAAATTTGAAACGATTGTGGTCAAATACTGGAGAAGCTTCACAAATGATTGCAAAGCATTGATCCCAAAGTAGGTGATGCTACCATAAGTGTTTGATGGAGTTGGTAAGGAATTGTTTATCATAAGCTGCTTCAACCTGGTGAAACTATCAACTCGACTTTTTACTGTAAATAACGAAGCGGTCAATTAAAAAAGGAAAGAGTTATATTTTTAGTGATTCGGAAATCAGTGATGGAGGTTGTCTGAGAGGTTTTGACGCATCTACAGTTTATAACTCGGATTATTAGTTGTGTTAGCCTTTTCAAAATGCTTTGAATTGTGAACTCTTTTCAATAGTGATGGATGATCTTGCCAGAAAAGTGGTCAAATGTCATCGATCAAAACGACTATATATTATTAATTAGTGTTCGAAATATGTAAATTTGCTTTTAAAACCATTGAAGAATTGATTTTATTTTTCTTCTACAAATTATTGTTTTGTGTAAACAATTCTCTAATTTCTCTTTCTGTGTCATGCTTTAGTGGCAGTGATTTATAGTAATTATTCCCAATAAGCTTTCAATTCTTGAAAGTTTTTCTACTTTGTATTGACTTCAATTTTCCGTTGATTTTATACAAATAGGTTCTGTCAAAAGCAAAAAAAATATGTTTAATATATTGTAAAATGTTGATTATTTTTTTGCTAAATAGGCATGAAATATATTTCAGTTCATAAACAGAACATAACTGAAAGTGGGTGCTTAATGGGACCTTGTTTTATTCAAAAGTTTTTAAGTTCCATGGCAATAGAACGCCGTCTTCTGAAGCATATAAAAGTTTTAAATTTGTATAATAAAATCCTGTTTCATATTTAAAGTTGCCGAAGTTTGAAAATCCAGCATCTATATATAGACATAACGCTCCTGGAATAAATGGCGTACGTGTATTATTCATATAATGTTTCTAAAGTAGGTTATAGTTTGAGGATGACAAAATTCAAAGTGACAGTTTCCAAGCTTGAATTTAATATAACAAAAATGTATTTTTATTAAAAACTGGCAACATATGTAACTATTGTTTTCGATATTCTCTTTCTTATTTCACATATGATTTATATTAAACTAAAAATGTATATAGCTCGATTAAAATAATATAATAGTCATATTAATTAGTAGTAATAATTATATATATTATTTATAAAAATAAAGGAAAAATATTATTGAAATTTTGATATAATTTTCCATATACCATTTTCTTTAACGAATTTTAACGAAATTTAACGAATTATTTATGGTCACAGAAATCTTTGCAATTCCAATTTACGTTTAAAGGGGTTATATTTTAAATGGTACTCATTAATCACGCCTTTAAAAGCATAGTGAAATCATACAACGTCGATGATATAGACATACTCATCAGTCAAAGCTTTCAGACTTGATTTGTTTATTAAAACTTTTTCATTTTCGTAAATTGCAGATTAAGTGGATGATTTTACTCACTTTGTTAAGTTTGAAGAGCTTTAATAAAATTTAAGTTTATAATCCTAAGTTTAAAGATGTTAAGGGGTTATATTTTAAATGGTACTCATTAATCACGCCTTTAAAAGCATAGTGAAATCATACAACGTCGATGATATAGACATACTCATCAGTCAAAGCTTTCAGACTTGATTTGTTTATTAAAACTTTTTCATTTTCGTAAATTGCAGATTAAGTGGATGATTTTACTCACTTTGTTAAGTTTGAAGAGCTTTTAATAAAATTTAAGTTTATAATCCTAAGTTTAAAGATGTTAGGTGATTAGTGAATTATTAGATATAGTGATGAAAAAAAAAGAGCGTTGGAAGAAGGGCACTTTAATTCACAGGTTTTGTAGACAATCAGATAACCTATTTAAAAGTAGAACATCATTCTTCTTAACCATGTCATACGCTGTTTTAGACTTTGACCACCACGTCATTCTCTCAGAAATAGAAGTGTGACCATGTAAATCTGTTATACACATAATAAAACATGTTTCGCTTTCCACTATAATATACACATGTCCCCATTAGATCAGTAATTTGTCGTGGACAAAATTCTACATATTCATACACCTGCCGATTTAATTATATTGTCTAAAGAAGTACTTTTTAACTTTAGGCTCGTAATCCTTTAGCAATCTTCATGGTGGTTTTCTTGACCAATCTTGATTTAATGTGAGTCCTGCTACCTTTTTTAATATTTTTGATAGTACGGGGCGGCAATGATACAGTCCAGATTTTATATGTCTGCCTATTAACTTCGTTAAAATGTACAATTGTGTGTCTATTTTTCATATGTTTTACCATTGCATGTCTAGACACCATATTCAGTTGAACCAGATGTTAAAGCTAAAGCAGCAGTTCCTAGCATTTTAGCGTCTGCCCCCTGGCCTATTCCATCAAGTTCCTGATTTAATACACATAATTTTTATAATTATATTTTGTATGATAATGACGTACACCAAAATAGATTTGAAGTAAATTTGTTTTCTCAGATTTTTTGCTTATGTAACGCTATCTCTAGCACACATTTCACATGATATATACTAAACTACCTAGGCGAATTCGCTAATAAGGAATACTTATTATCTGTATAGGTATGGTAATAAAATATAAATCGATTCTAAGGCGAAAAAAAAGATCGCTGGGCCAGTTTATATAAATATAATATAAATTATATCTTCTTGAACTCCGTATGATTTCCATTAATACATAACACAAGGCCTCGAACTAATGTACTCCTTATTGTAATATATTTTTGTATTGTTCTAAATGAGGTAATGCATGTAAGTAATGAAACACAACTTGACTTGTTTTCGACAAATGTGTCACATACAATTAGTTTAGAAATCCTATCGTATACACTTTTGATAAACTCATAACAGATCAGTCGAAGAGTCCCCGGCCTGACACATATAAGGCTCTACTAGAATTAAATCCATATGTTTGTTTAGTTAGCCCTAACCCTCAAAAGATGCGTGTACAAATTTGACAGCTGTTGGATCATTAGTTTGTGAATTATAGCATTTTGAGTGAAGTAACTTTTGTTATTGTGAAAAATGGATAAAAATGAATTTTGGATGTTGATAAAATATTGCTTTTTGAAGAGACAAATACAGTTGAAGTAAAAACTTAGCTTGATGCCGAGTTTCTGGACACTGCCTCAGGAAAATCAACCATCAAGGATTGGCATGCTAAGTTTAGGCGTGGTGAAATGAGCACCGAAGACGGTGAACGCAGTGTACGCCCAAAAGAGGTTGTTATTAACGAAAACATTTAAAAAATCCACAAAATGATTTTAAATGACAGTAAATTGAAACTGAATAAAATAGCAGACACTCTGACGATATCAACTGAACGCATACATCATATCATTCACGAATATTTCGGTCTAAGAAAGCTCTGTGCAAAGTAGGTGTCGCGCGAGCTCACTTTTGACCAAAAACAACGACGAGTTGATGATTCGGAGCAGTGTTTGAAGATGATCAAGCGCAATGAATCCGAGTTTTTGCACTATATGCATCTATATGTGACAATATATAATTTTCATTGACTACCTTGAAAAGGGAAGGACCATCAACAACGACTATTACATAGCGTTATTGGACCGTTTGAAGGACGAAATCGCCGAAAGATGGCCGCATTTGAAGAAAAAGGAAATGCTGCTTCACCAAGACAATGCTCCGCGTCAGAAGTCTCCATTCTCCAGATTTGGCCCCCATTAACTATTTCCTATTCTCAGATCTCAAAAGAAAGCTCGCTCTGAAGAAATTTTTGTAGAATGAATAGGGGATCTCCGAAACTGAGGCTTATTTTGAAGCAAATGACAAACCGCACTACCAAAATGGTATCGAAAAGTTAGAAGATCGCTATAATTAGTGTATCATCCTGGGAGGGAATTATGTTGAATAAAAAAAATTTTGCCAAAAATATCTGTTTTACTATGGTAGGGCGGAGACTTTTCAATTGACCTTTTAATTTTGTTCAATTGACCGGATTACAAATAATATTTGTGTAAATTAGTGAATCAGAGGTAGTTACCATTTAAAACGGAGAATGGTTATATGTTCAAAATTGAAAAAGATTTGACTCCTTTAAATAATATTACTAATTTCGATGATAATTCTATTCATGATAACAAGGGCATTAATGTGAGAATATTAACAGACCTCGAAGTACCATAGCCGGCATTCAATGCGGATACATTAGTAAGAAAGGATGAAAATAATGCCTCCTAATTATAAACATAAACTTGTTTTTAATTCAAGAAAGATCAAAGGGTTAAGGGAAAAGGAATCCAGCAAAAATTATTACACAAGCTATATTGGAATATATCTATAGAAAAAAAATTATACATAGAAAATACATTAGAGCATGACCTCAAATCCGGCTTCTTGTACATAAACTAGAAATCAAAAGAGTTCAATCGAGCAACAGTGAGCAATAATGAAAATCTACCATTACCCTTAATAATTACAGAAGTTAATACTTGTGTGAATACTTGCCGGGTAAAGATTGTATCTCCCGAGATGTCTTCAAATACTCCTTTGATATATAGCTATAAACAACCAAATAAATTATATCTGGATGATTCATATATTGTAGATCAAGATCTTATTTACAATGTGAAAGATTTGATTAATTGCTATGTTTCTCAATAAAGATTATCATATTTATTTTACTAATATATATATTTTATAGATATTTACATATGGTATTCCGCAATGTATACTTTCAACAACATCGAGCAAAAACCATATTGGGATGATCAAATTACTCTAAATACTTACATGATGCAATAACTGCTTTTGAGTGATGTGAATAAAACTCTAAAGGACAAACCTAGAGTAACAACGAATGATCTCAATATGCATGCTCATTCACAGCAATATTCATACTGGACAGATACATGCATAAATCACATTCCCATAACTAAACCTATACGCAAGGAACGCAGAAAAAATTATCGTCGGAGGATAATCTCATGTATGATGTATGCTCCTCCGATGGTAGAAGTAGATTTTTGAAGGAGAAATTTATAGTAACAAAGAATGATCCTAATACACATGCTCACAGAAATACACGGTAACATCTATACTGGACCGGTATATAAATCACGTTCACATAAATGGAATGGAATACGTAAACATACTGTTTTTTTTTAATTTTGTTGAATCAGAACCATATCAGTGACACGATGTAACATACATGTATTGATCCGTCCGTAAAACATACTTATGAAACAATGGGCAGGTCATTGTTCAACAGCAAAAAGAAGCCCCTTCTAATACACCTGTAACGTCTATGGCATTTTATAGTTTAATTTAATTAGTTCTATGTCTGCCAAATAGAGGACTTAAAATTCTACTTCACATAAATACTTCTTGTTTTATATAAATGTATGCTACTATTTAATGTCACTGTGATACTTTTAACCAAACAGTGGAAATTATATTCCAGAATACTGGTACAAAACCAAATTTATTTTATTTATATTTCTCATGGGTAAACATAATACTGCCGTTAAAAGTTTTTGGATTTTAAGGTTTTCCCGGGGAACCGGAAAAGCAGGATTTTCGGAATATCTTTACGAGCTAATGCAACCTTTTAAATCGTTCTATTCTAGCTGGAAGTTCTATTAGGAAATGGTTTGGAAAAATATTACGTCAGAGTTGAAACATTTTAAAGTTTGATTTCCCATAAGTTTTCTCATTTTGATTAAAAACTATGTAGTATTTTGTAGTTTGGAATTGTCCGTTTTGTTCAACATTATAACAATATTATTTTTGTTTGTTGAATTGTATTTATATTTATTGGTTAAGGTTATTTCAAGACAGCCGTTGTTGGTAGGCTCCGGAAAATATTAACACTCATATCAGCTTTTCAGGCTTACATTTCATATTATACTATATAGCGATTTTATATAGAGTCAGAAATTTACTATCATTATCATGAACTCCCATACATTTAATATTTAAATTGTGCCATACTTTGTTAAGTATGTAGGTATACAGATTTTATATATCACCTGTCATGCTTGTATATACTTACTAGCTGACCTGACAAACGTTATCTTCAATGAAATGTGAATATTCAATTCGAACTGGAATAAATAGTATAGGAAAAGTTCAAAACATTATTTTTTATATCATATTTTAAAGTCTTCTTAATATTAACTAGGGTTTTTCTGAATTGGGCCTACTACTTAACTGAGCTCCGAACCACAATCCTTGACATTAAGCCTATCGACTGGGGAGTGATTCACTTAGAGATCATCTCATTACGCATTCAGTTTCAACCAGCTTAACTGAGATCATTTTCTTTGTCAATTTATAGATTTTTGCCTTCTGAACTATCACAATTGTAAGCAATCACAAACGTACATTTAGGACTATGCTTCACTGTCCTGTCACCTTGACCACTGCGTCAACGCATTAATATTGTTTGTAGTAATGCTTTTTAGTACCCAAAATTATTAGTTCCTTTTTGCGTTAATAGCAAGCTATTCATTAGATGTCGCTGGCTTCTGTTTTGTAAAATAATTTTTGTTGATCAGAATATTATTTGCAGATTATGAGATGGCAATCCAGACAATTTTAGCGAATTTAAAAGATTGCTTAGATTAGCTTAGATTTGCATTAGATAGCTGACAATATTATTTGGATTAGTAATGGAATCATCTGATTTATGTCATCAATTCGTCAATTATATTTTTATATTTTTTATCTGAAAATTCATTTTGAATTCATTTACCGGTACAGCATAATCCAGGAATTTATTTTTAAATTTATGTGCAACGGATACACAACATTCATTGGTCCAATACAACGATTTACAATGAAGTGGCATCTTGGTGATAAAAATTCGAATCTAATTTGGATTTTATCTATGTTTGTCTATCAAAACTTACCAAACATCGACATTAAATTAAGATTTAAAGCATGGTTGCGGTGTGTTAACAGGGATGAACAAACACTTCTCAAAAACTCACCCAACACACAGTAGAAAAATTCAGATTGAATGGATTGTGTACTAAAATAAATGAATAAATGTTTCTTTTTGTCCAACTTGATTAACAAACTTTCTACAAAATATTAAAAAACTATCAAAAAAATGTAAAATGGCGCCACCAAGGGA
The DNA here is from genome assembly GCF_030347505.1 of Rhynchophorus ferrugineus. Classification (NCBI taxonomy): domain Eukaryota; kingdom Metazoa; phylum Arthropoda; class Insecta; order Coleoptera; family Curculionidae; genus Rhynchophorus; species Rhynchophorus ferrugineus. Next base: position 55,570,544 of record NW_027472580.1, read on the forward strand.
AAGGATCAAAGAAAAATATTAGACATTGCCTGAAAAGTCCCGGGTCCCGTAATAAAGAAAAAGCGTTTGTTTTATTCAAAATTGGCTTTATTCATTAACTTATTTTCCATTAAAATTCTCCACTTTTGTAGAACGGTTCATCTTTTGCCTCAAAATAGGTCACCAGTTGTTGTGAAGGGATGGATCCATGTTTCATCTATTGTCACATACATATTGATGCAAAAATCACGTTTGTTACAGATAAGCCTGGCCAAACATTGCTTAGAATCATCAAAACGTTTTTGTTTTTTGTCAGAGCTTTCTCATAGTCAAATGCTGATGCAATATAAAACCAACACGTTCTTTTGATATCTTTAAGATGTTACTTAACTCACGCAACTTCACTTTTCGGTCATTCAAAATAATTTTCCGGATTTTTTATGTTTTCTTGTTTTACCACCTTATTTGGACGTCCACTGCGTTCTGCATTTTCGGTGTCTCTACGACCACGTTTGAAGTCAGCAAACCAACGATTTATTGTTGTTTCTGATGGAGGGGAGTCCTTGCAACACTTTTCAAGTCATTGCCTCATTTGAACGGTATTTTTCCCATCAAAAAGCAGTGTAAAATTAAAACACGAAATTGTTTTTGATCCGTTGTTGTGGCAATAATAAAAGTAGTGTGTCTCATGGCACATTAGCTCACAAACTTATGAATAGAAGATCATTAAATTTTAACAGCTTTCTTTCGAAGGTTAGCACTAATTATAAAGTAATGAATGCAATAAAACTAACGCTATCTATGTATTAGGCCCGGAACTTTTCAGGCTATGTGTTACATATAAACGATATGCATAGATAAAACTACGCATCAGCAGTGTTCTACAATTTCAACTATTCTAAAAGCTCAAAAGCCAGTTTATTTTAGCAGAGCATGAGCTCTAGTTCAAATTTTCCCTTTTCATATGATCATCCTAGAAAAAGTAGAAACTATCTTCATAGATTTTTGCTGCAAGACTATTATTGAAAATCATTTCGAAGTTATTAATATTAGTTCCAGAAATAAAATAGAACACTAGAGAAAAAGTTAAATTTACTATGGAATTACTTTAATGCTTAAGCTTTCCACTGATGTATCACAGTTCATTAGCGACATGCAGTTTTACTACTGAAATAACTAAGAACATTGTATTGTAATGTTGTACAATCACGGCAAAATTAAATTTACCAGGGATATGTATTGATTCTTTGTATTTTAATTAATTGTCCTTAATTTTTAATATATGGCGAATGGAAATACAGCTAGAGTTTATCTGAAATGGACGTACTGGTTAACGGTGGTCGCCCTATTGGCAAGTGACCAACTTGAAGATTATCCCAGATGATATCTGGTCTTATCCAGCCTGGTTACTGACGTGCCTGGGATTATTTTCCTTGGTAGATTTCTGTACTCTTATCATATGGCCAATCACAAACATAAATTTACTATCACCTTCCAGAATGGTTCAAACGCGCGACAATCACAATAGTACGACAACAGTCGTGTCCCCTTAATCACTGCGCCAACCAAATCGGGTATATAATATTTTTAATACAAAATGAAATCAAGATTTCTTACTGGACAGTGGTAGATATTCTGGTCCAATCTGAAATATCTCATGTACATAAGTTTGTAACCGTATATAAATATTTTTGCTATCACATTTAAAACGAGGAAATGATTAAAACGCTAAATATTCAGTCACTTCCATCAAATAATCTCGTCCTAACTTCTAAATGTGGAAAGACGGTGAGTCAATGTTATGAAATTTCAAACTTTTATAACCCATAAGAGCACTTTTAATCTAAATTTATAAGATTCGGGAATATTTCAAAGTTGAAATGAAACTCTATCTGACTGGAGTTAAAAGTTAAGCAGGTAGATGCAGCATACCTTAGAACTTTCTTATATGTCAATGTAGATCGCCTTTTCAGTAAGTTTTAAAAAACTTTATGACACAATTTCGTCGTATACCGTTTCAGAAGTATTTACAAGTACTTTTAGATTGTTTAATGGTTTATACAGGGTGGATTTATTGTTTTAAACAATTTTTAAATATATGTAAGTAATCTTAAAATTACATAACTTATATCACATAACACCATATCTATAGAAATGTAGCGTAGAAATTGCAAAAATTGTAAAATTCGTTTAAAACTCGGAGCGGTTTTTTTTCGTTTTGTCATTGTTTAAAAAGATATAACAGGTTAATTGAAAAATCGCCGGCTTAACATAGTAAAACACATTTTTTGTAGCATGATTTGTCCTTTGCTTCAAAATACCTCTTCATTTGACGAAAGCGTCTTCCCAGCATTCTTTTGAGATCTGAGAACAGGAAATAGTCGCTGGGGGCTAGATCTGGAGAACACGGTGGATGAGGAAGCAATTCGAAGCCCAATTCATGAATTTTTGCCACCGTTTTCACTGACTTGTGACACGGTGCATTGTCTTGGTCAAGCAGCACTTTCTTTTCCTTCAAATGCGGCCGTTTTTCGGCGATTTCGTCCATGAAACGGTCCAATAATGCTATGTAATAGTTGCTGTTGATGGTCCTTCCTTTTCCAAGGTAGTCATTGACAATTATTCCATGCGTATCCCAAAATACAGACGCCATATCCTCGCCAGCCGACTGTTGCGTTTTCCCACGCTTTGAAGCGGGTTCGTCGTGTGCAATCCACTCGAAAGACTGTCGATTGGACTTCGTAGTGAAATGATGGAGCCATGTTTCATCTGTTGTCACATGTCAACGCAAAAACTTGGGTTTATTACACATTATCATCTTCAAACACTGCTCCGAATCATCATATCGTCGTTGAATGATATGATTGCACATTCAGTTGCTATATTTAGAGTGTCTGCTATTTCATTCAATTTAAATTTACGGTCATTCAAAATAATTTTGTGGATTTTTTAAATGTTTTCGTCGGTTACAACCTCTTTTGAGCGTCAACTGCGTTCACCGTCTTCGGTGCTCTTTTCACCACGTCTAAACTTAACATAGCAATCCCTGATGGTGGACTTTCCTAGGACAGTGTCCGGAAACTCGGCATCAAGCCAAGTTTTTGCTTCAACTGTATTTATTCCTTTGAAAAAGCAATATTTTTTCAACACGCAAAATGTCTGCAAAATTCTTCAAAACATTGGTGATAATAATTAGAAGTTATAAACGGGGATACGTTGCAGGCCAAAAGTCAAATTTGCGATCGACTGAATGAGTCATATATTTTATATTTTAGTGAATTGAATCTTTTAATAGACGGGATATATGTGCGTATATGTGGACGGAAATTAAATGATTCTATTTGCCATTGGAGTTAATGGAATATGTAAGCAAAAGGATCGTTGAAAGACATGTCTTAAAGTTAAAAAATATGACATAAAAAATATTTACTCTACAACACTTTATCATTGTTTTAGCGAGTTTATTTATAATACTCTCAACGTATCTCATCATTCTTATTTAAGGGTAAGAATTATTAACACTATTTTATTCTAATCCTTAAATCATAATAAACTATGGATTAAATATAGATATAATAAAATGGATTAAATATAGATATAATAAAATGGATAAAATATTTAAAAACTATTAGATACTAGAATATGGTTATACATAATTTTTATTATTTTTGAAAATTAATTAGATCCCTGGATAGCTGAACTTTAAAATTCAAGCTGTTGAGATTTTCTGAGATTGCACTACCGGCTGTGAGTTCTCCGATGAGAAATCTAAAAGATTTCCTCAAATGAAATAAAATGTCGATAAAACCGTGCCAGATAAGCCAAAATTAATTCCAATTCCATTGTGGTTAGAATATGTTCTTTTGAGATATAAAGGAGGCAATGCTTTTATGGAAAATCTTTTTACAATCTATAGAAATATAATTTGTATATATTATTATTATATAGAGTTATTTTATTAAAAATTTAATTAATTTTTTAAAATTTATCAAGCTCGTTAATAATTCTATAATTTCTAACTGAGTATAATGTGCATATAATTTTTTTTTTTGGTTAAATTTAAGAGTTTCCTTTTTACAAACTAGGAACTATCTCTACTGAACCTACTACTTAAGGTGGGCTCCGAACCGCGGATCTCGGCATTAAAGCTCCTATTGGAGAATGACCAATTTATAGATCATTTCAGAATACACCCGTCTTACTTACAGCGTGTTTACTGGCGTGACTGGAATTAATTTTCTGGTCGGATTTTATACTCTTACCTTTTGGACAATCACAATTATAAACAATCATATTTTTTTTAACTAATGTAACTAAAATTGTTTTGATAAAAACATATTTCTAAATGATATTATCCAGAACTAAGATCCTGTATTGCTGTTAATATATGCAAATGCTATGAGTAATGAATATGCTTAACAGAAAAAAGATATGTATTTTGAACGCAACTCAGATAGATTTTTTGCTATCAATCATGGATATCTCTAGATAGTCATACATATAGAGCCTTTTATGTCCTATTTTTTGGGCTACGTTTGAGAAGAATGTGAAATTAACGTTATTTAGTTGAAAAGCAAAATGAGTCCATTTAGATAAGCTTTTAAATAACTTCTGTAACTTCTATGTATGTATTATGTAAAGCGAAAATTTATATGGGACATGAGGAAACGCATATTGCACCAAAAGAACATGGTTCCTATCAAGCAGCTAGTCGAGATAACGGGAGTACAGACGAAGAACAATCGATACCCGACTGAAAATTCCTGATTGTGACAATAAGCAGACAACTATCCAGAACTGTGTTTACCTTGAAAAGCCTAGGAAAGTTAACGTGAACGTACATATAATAAATTTACGATTGGATTGGTCTCTGTCTCTCTCTCTACAAATGTTATTAATCAATTACAGAAAGGGGTGTTTTTCAGTCTTCTGTAACACCACAAGGAAACCGAGGGAGGAGCATCAGAGATAAAATGCGATGTCTTCATCAAGTCGATACAGTCACATACAGTCATCATCATCGAGTCATCATGTTACAGGGGTGTGTCACTTCATACCACCAACACCAATAACAACAGCAACAGGCATCAGGGAAGCATATGGTTTATACCACCGGTATATAATCTACCATACCCATCGATATATATTATATATTTTAAGATCTTGTTATTTTTCGTTACATTGGTACTGAGTAAAGGGCGCACAAAAGGTGATATGAAAGCAAACCTCAGTCCAAATTTGGCGGCCTTACATCCTGAACTGCTTCTGATAGGATTTTATGGACTTCGGGTGCTTTTGGACCTTTCCTAACTGTAAAAATGTATGGCTAATAGTCTTTGAACACCTTTGATCAATCTTTTCTGATCTTACATCAGATGATACATATTAGGCAAAAAATAGACCCAATTAATTATCGGAATAACATAATTTTATATAAGAAAATTAAACTGATAAATTTCATTTAGAATTAAAATAGTTTCTAATATCGGTATTTAATTTAAATTGTTAAGATTTTGTTGGTTACAAGTAAAAAGAAACCAAAAAGCAAACCCATTTGATTTAGATTATTGTTTGGAAACAAGATGAAGTTATTCCTCTGACTATATAATTTGACAGATTAAGGAAAACCGGGTCGATGGCATAAGTAATTTAATTTTCAGAGATGGTCTAGTAAATAGCAGGTCCTCGGGACATACTGAGTCAAAATACGAACTCCTGGAGGTATATAAATGAGAAGATTAGTTTAATGTGCTTGCAAGATGTCTGTTTATTGAGGTGGGTCAAATATTATTTGGGTATATTAAGGTACCTATTAGGAGCAATATAAAGTAATCCTAATATATTGTTAAAATCTTTAATTAAACAGTTTATTATTAATGCTGGAGTGCTACTAAATATATTAACAAGACGTTGTAGCCTTTCAATTTATCTACAAAACATCTTTTTAAAATAGGTAGATATTAACAATTTATAGTCGAAAAAACAATTGGCTATTACCCATTTATTGGATTCTTTTCTGAAGGGTGGTGGTGCAATCTAGAGTGAAGTATTTCCTTTACTTTCCATACGTGTGGGTTTCCTGTAAACCTGATCTTCTAGTTGTGCCTTGTGTCTTGATCGACACCAAAAGTTTAAGAAAGGAATTTTCAAATTATATTTGATCTTGTTTATGGCCAAATTGATATTGAGAATTGTCGTGGGTCAAGATTTACGGATTGGTAATGCTTTTCGAAGATTTAGACATTTTATAATTGTTTTGTCAAGGCCAAACATCTGGAAAAAAATGTGTATTTTCTATTTTCAATATTAGATTCGTTTTCAAAAGGTGCTGGAAAATCAGCTACAAGTTCTTACGCTTACACCTTTTGTCGACTATAGCGCCTTTCGAGCTAGGTAGATGTAGTGTGTGTTTTACTTGTAGTGCTAGATGTTCCTAAATGCTCATTGCTTATAGATAGATCTAATATAACATATTATACAAAAAGCATAGCTTATATTATATACATGACAGGAGATTACCTGCTATTATATAGATTACCTACTTGAGATAAAAAATTGAATTACACTTGTAATAGAATGTAGTGGGATATCGCGTTGTATCACTTGATTACATTAAACTTGCTAGTAGTACCTCATAGTTGGATTCTATTTAACCAAATATGCTTAAGTATTGATTCATATAGATTATTATACCTTGCTATCTAATGATAATGAAGTAAACATCTATATACTCAGTATCCTTAGGCTCCAAAAGTATAAAAGATACATAAATAGTTATAAAAATAAAAATTATATCTCTAGAAACAACTGTTTATTAAAGTTCTTCCGGTATAGTGAATGAAATTATACACGGCTCTTTAAACTAATCGGACGGCATAACGAAATGTGCCATTCTTAAAATAAAGCAATTGTAAAGCGTAAACATTTTGCGTTTTGATTTAAAACGAGCCACTGTATAAATAACATGGAAGAACATAAAACAATAATCAATTTTCACATCGTTTCGACCGTCCACGGTTGTACTGTGGTGCATCATGTGACCTCTAAATATGCGTTTCGTTGAAAGCAGATTTCTATTATTAGAATGTACATAAAAGCGGTCGAATGTTCCGAATAAATGATAAAGAGATTAATGGCGCTTTTTGAGGCTTACATTTCTAAACTGACCGATTTATGTACTGACAGTAACAATGCATTACGCAATCAAATCCAGGTTACGATAAAATATTTTTGTTTAGCTAATTAGCTCTGTTCTGTTGCTGAAAATATATATTATTAAAATTTCAGTCCCAACTTTTAATAAATCAAGATTATAAAACGTATGATACCGAAATGTGGAAAATGCTTTTCCTATCAAAAGATTGCATTAGAATTTTATTTAATTCGTTGGTATTTCTGTAGAATATACAAGTTACTTATTACTTGAATATACATCCATCGTGAGAAAATAGACAAACTGTGAAGTAATTTTGTGTTCTCACGATTTAATATTTTCCTTTTATTAGGTATATTCTAATTATTTATTCTGTTATACATTCTGGATTTTACTTTACAAGGATGTTTATTGACAAAATCTAGTACAATCTATAACTATCAATTGTAAAGTCCCTGGCCTGACACATAGATGGCGATATTAGAATTATAAAATCCATATTGTAAATTTATCCATGTGTAAATTTAACAGCTGTCGGATCATTAGTTTGTGAATTAAAACATTTTGAGTGAAGCAAGTTTTGTTATTGTGGAAAAAATGGATAAAAAGGAATTTTGCATGTTGATAAAATATTGCTTTTTGAACGGAAAAATTACAGTCGAAGCAAAAGCTTGCCTTGATACTGAGTTTCTGGACACTGCCCCAGGAAAATTAATCGTCAAGGATTGGTATGCTAAGTTTAGACGTGGTTAAATGAGCACCGAAGGCGGTGAACGCAGTGGACGACCAAAAGAAGTTGTTACCGATGAAAATATTTAAAAAATCCACAAAATAATTTTGAATGACCGTAAATTGAAATTGAATGAAATAGCAGACACTTTAAAGATATCAACTGAACATGTACATCATATCATATCATGAACCCGCTCCAAAATGTGAAAAAACGCAACAGTCGGCTGGCAAGGTTATGGCGTCTGTATTTTAGGATGCGCATGGAATAATTTTCATTGAATACCTTGAAAAAGGAAGGACCATCAACAGAGAAGGACGAAATCGCCGAGAAACGGCCGCATTTGAAGAAAAAGAAAGTGCTGCTTCATCAAGAATATGCATGAAAAAATCCATGAATTGGGCTTCGAATTGCTTCCTCATCCATCCGGTGATTATTGCCTGTTCTCACATCTTAAAAGAATTTTTACTGGGAAGAAATTTTCGTCGAATGAAGAGGAGAAATCTGACTACAATAATGGTTTCGAAAAGTTGGAGGGTCGCTATAATCAGTGTATCACCCTTGAAGTGAATTATGTTGAATAAAAAAAACTAATTTTGCCAAAAAATGTGTTTTACTATAGTAGACCGGGGACTTTTTAATTGACCTGTTACAATCAAAATATGTTCCATAATTTTCTTTTTTTATTTTACTTTTTCTTACTTTAATGAGAGAACTGTGTTAGATAGATTAGCGAGCTAATCATTGATCTATTTACACATTTCTTCGGTGTATGGAGACACGTTCGTGTGTTAATCTAGCGAAGTTACATCGATCTGAGTAAGTGATAATTAGACGTTATGTCTAGTGAATACGAACTGTGTTAGAATATTTCAAGTTAATAGCTCTCTCAACGTGTGGCTGAACATTATCATACAGTGTCACTCTTTATTCGTTTTTTGAAACAGTACCTCTTTTTACACCTTGCTGATCCAACGATGCACACTAATTCTTTATTAGCATGAATATTTCTTTTCCGTGTTGATGTAGATGACTCTCCTGGACTATCCAATATATTTTTGCGCTTGAGTTTCAGATTGTTCTTTGTCATTGACCGTAAAATCCCTATATTTAAATAGTTGCAATCAAAATCAACAATCGGGAGACGATGGAGCAGCATCACCATGAATTTCTCTAAGTGTTTGATTGGCTGTGGCGAATTTATTCAATTGAGTTTGGGCGTTCCGTACTTAGCGTCTGCCTATATCAAATAACCCAAATAAAACTAAATGGAAAGAGTTGTTCACTTTGATAGTTTTCAATTTACTAATAGAGATTGCCGATCAAAAAACATGCAACCATTAATATATCTTATATTTTATTAGACTAATAGTAAACTATACTGAAATTTTACTCTGCTTTTTTATTTTTCTTAATAGAATTTTAGCATATATATAGTATATAGTAACCATTATTATCATCATTAGCAAACCAAATCAAAGTAGGCCATGGGTGTAGCTTAGATAGTGCTAACATATTTAACCATCCAGTCAATGGCCGGGCACCCGGGTATCCATTTCAATCCGCAGGAAAAATATATTAAATTCTCCTTAAATTTTTTTATGGCCGTGTGGATCCCCAAAATTGAAGTAATTTATCACCCATTTTTGTCAATTTTTTTAACAATCAACTAATTAATAAAAGTTATCAACTATGAAACTTGATACCCCGCCATTCTTTTACCATTACTTACGCCATCCTTTTCCATTCTTTTACTATTTATTTACATTATTTTATTTATTATGATACAGTGCCATATAAAAATGGAAGTACATTAAATTATTTCATACATCCCTCACATGTCGTGGTTGTAATACAATGTTCGTCACGGATAGGGTTCTCACATACCGAACATATTTTTCTAGTTTTGCGACGTTTTTTAAATTTGCTTTGGAGACATTTATAGCATACACCAGTAATCTTTTTCCTTCCAGTTGAATCGAGCTGCGTCTATCAATGATACAGATGATGTTCGCTGATGCGCATTCGGATTGATTCTTCATCTTCCTAGTCTTTATATTCATTATTGAGTGCAATCTCATCATCTATTATGAATAAAATATACAATTTATGTAATATAAAATACATTATAACTATCAACGTACACAAGAGGAAATAGAAATGTTAATTACCTGTATCATCACAATCCGAAGTTGCCGCCTGATTCGGGTGAAAATATTCATCATCACTACTATCCAACACGCAGTCGTCATCAGATTCTTCTACTTCGAATGTTTTCTCCAAATTATTATTACTTTGAGAGCGGGTGACTCTATTGTAATAAACAATTTAAAATTTATTTATTACTTTTTTTTAATATTGAAGACATAAAATAAATAATTTGCTTGAAAATAAAACAATTAAATCTCTCCTTACAGTCTAAAACTCGATGAATCAGCCATTGTATATAGATTAAATACAATTTTTTATTAATACATTATTATTATATTATATTTTAATATATTAATAATATTAATAATTAATATTAATTTTGTATATTTTCTTTTCACTTTCAGTGTATATTTTATAGTCTGTTCACTACGCTTGTAGAATTTCAACTGAATACGTTTCTTTCTTTTCTTGCGACATGAGAAGGGAAAAGAGACATCTCAGGTACCTAAATATCGATTGGCTTGGCATGCCGCTATTGTTATTTCTATGAGGACTATCAACCGTATCCCTATAGCTAATTCATATGCCACATAGCCAGTGTACACAGAAAAATGTTTTTTATTCAGTATACTAATGACTTGCACATCTGCCAAGCTATAGGTGGGTACCCGGGTACCCGGTAATTGAACGAATGGTGAAAGTTAGGTCAGTGATCGGACGGTTAATGGGTATTAGCCACTTATATAATCAACAAGGAGACAAAACTATTGCAATATAACTTAGACCCACAGGCATGGGACATGGAATCACTGTAAAATACTTGTCCTATTGGAGGACACATGGGTTTATTACGCTAGAGTGATATTTATTAGTGATTCATTTTTATTCCGAATTACTCAAAAATCTTAATATAAAGTAACACGAAGGATATATAAGAAATTATATTTCGGCTAATGTAATCACGCCGTCGTTTTATTCAGGTTATTCTTAAGCTATTTTTATAACAACTATTAGAAACTATTAAAAATTTATGATATAAACATTTTTAAAGCGGACTTCAAAGTGTTTATGTGTATTTAAAGTTATGTTTAAGATTAGATATACTGGTGAATTCGATATAAATACATGATCAGGTAACGGAGTTTTACGTGGTATTGAATCACCGCAAAAAATTCATGGCACTTTCCCAGAAGACAGAAGCTAAAGTAAACGATTTAATATTATTTTGTTTAATTAGTTGTCTCGTTTAGTTAATTATTAGATTGAATCGAATATACTGCTTATTTTGAATGCGTTTCATCATTAAAGTTATTAATACGAGGGGAAATCAAATATAAACGGTAATTTTACTAGTTAGCTTAGCACGTGATTCCGATCTAGAGGGTTCGATGTTCGAGCCTACTTTGGTTTGTGAGGAGGGGTGAAACTGGTGTGGGATAACAATGCATCATCATATAGTTTTAACCACTGAAGGTGATAAATCATCGGAAATATTCACTCGTTTGAGTGCACAGTTTGAGTGTGCTATGCTGTCTCAAGATCGAGTGTATGCTTGAGTCAAAGAATTTAGGGATGGGCGAGAACGTGTCGAAAATGAAAACCAGGATCGACGTCCACCAATAAGTCCAACAAATGACAATATCTCACACTTATAGCCCAGAAGGCCCAAGGTGACAAACCTTGATATTATTTTTTGTTTGCATTCTTCAAAAAATCACTTGGATGCAAAACATCTGAAAACAATGAAGAAATAGAGATATGCATAATATAGAATATGCAGAAGTAGCTGATAACTCGTTTTCAAGCTTTCTTTGAAGAAGGAATATTCAAGCTTCAAAATCGGTGTCAAAAGTGTATAGAGCACGGAGAATACTACATACTATAATAATAACATAATCCGACACTAATCCATCTTTATTAAAATTATATGAATTATAGCAGTAGATTAGAACAAGGGATTGACAAAATAATATTATTGATTTACATTTAGGGTAAATGATATGGCTCGGTGAATGGAGGTAAAACGAAATGAAACAGTGGTGTTTACATTATGTGATCGTTATGTATTATGTTGTACGTACCCTCCGTTCACGAATCCAAACCCCATTTTGCGAAAGATCACGCCGGAATCATCGATTTAGGGTAAATGATGTGGCTTGGTGAATGGAGATAAAACGAAATGAAACAGTGGTGTTTACATTATGTGACCGTTATTTATTATGTTGTACGTACCCTCTATTCACGAGTCCAAACCCAATTTTGCAAAAGATCACGCCGAGATCACCGATTTAGGATAAATGATATGGCTCGGTGAATGGAGGTAAAACTAAATGAAACAATGGTGTTTACATTATATGACCGTTACTTATTATGTTGTACATACCCTCCATTCACGAGCCCAAACCCAATTTTGCGAAAGATCACGCCGGAATCATCGATTTAGGGTAAATGATGTGGCTTGGTGAATGGAGGTAAAACGAAATGAAACAGTGGTGTTTACATTATGTGACCGTTATTTATTATGTTGTACGTACCCTCTATTCACGAGTCCAAACCCAATTTTGCAAAAGATCACGCCGAGATCACCGATTTAGGATAAATGATATGGCTCGGTGAATGGAGGTAAAACTAAATGAAACAATGGTGTTTACATTATATGACCGTTACTTATTATGTTGTACATACCCTCCATTCACGAGCCCAAACCCAATTTTGCGAAAGATCACGCCGGGATCGCCGACTTAGGGTAAACGACTTAGGGCTTCGGTGAATGGAGGTCAAACGAAATGAAGCAGTGGTGGAACTTTTTCTCCATATACAAACCCAGCCGTTTGCAGGAAGTAATGATCTTTTAAGCATCCAAGTTTAATGATCGTTGCGCCACTTTTTTCTCAGTTTAGTTTTAGTTTCCAAACCCAATTTTGCGAAAGGTCACGCCGGGATCACCAATTTAGGGTAAATGATGTGGCTCGGTGAATGGAGGTAAAACGAAATGAAACAGTGGTGTTTACATTATGTGACCGTTATTTATTGGCGGCAGCGGTGTTACCTGGTGACGAGGCTTGGGCAGTCGATGGTGGCACCATCCAAAACAAACTTCAACAACATCCCAGATAAACGTCTCGGGGTTGCCAGCTATTCGTTATCGTGTTCTAGTTGGCGCTGCTGGCACCCCGCCCGTGTTCAACATCAGGGATTATATTTCTGGGTGTTTTGTAGACCGTTATTCCACGATGTAAAATTCGACATGCCTCAAGCTCGCTACATATACATAATGTTTATTAACGAAATGTTTTACAATTAGGCTTTAAAGCGTCGAGATATTTACTCGCTCTAATTCGATTAGCGATGAGAATGAATGAGTATTAGCTGAATACGACGATATTGCCGGCCAAACTTTACCGTAACTTCTCTCCTGTTGGACTGTACGAAAGGAGGCACTCCAGATCGTGAGTAACTTTTTCTCGATATACAAACGCAGCCGTTTGCAGGAAGTAGTGATCATTTAAGCATCCAAGTTTGATGATCGTTGCACCACTTTTTTCTCAGTTTAGTTTTAGTTTCTACTATAAAGGATTTCGCAATAATATCCCTTCCATGAATGTTAGCTTTGTGAGGTTTTGTCGTAGTTTTTCTCTTGCCGCAATAATTTTATGTTGAGTGCCAACAATCCTTTTCAATGTTGTTCGGTCTTTGTCAGTTGCATGCTTGGCAAGTCATAAGACGTTTGTATGCTATATAGTTTCCATATTATTATTTTATTAAAATCTTTTAATTTTCAAAAACATTTTTAATGTTTACTTATTGATTAATTATGGGATTTTACACTTTTTAATAATTTTTTGGTAACAAAACCTACAAACCCCTTAACGATCAGCTCACGGTAACATTATAATTTAAAAAAATTACAATTAGTAAAAATGATTGATCTGTAATAAATTATTCTCTAGATGTAAGAATATTAAAATTGTATGTATCGTATTGCATATTTACGTTAACAAGGCTTATTAGTATTTAGTAGTATTAGTGGACAAGGTAAAGCGCATATAAATCGGATAAGGAAACGGAGAAAACATGTTATGAAGGCAAGGTTTTTTAAAAATATTTTAAAACTAATACCACATCTGTAGAACTCTGCTCACTCACCATATAAACTAGACATTGCTACAGAAGTGCCAACTATTCTTTGAACATAATTTCGTATAATATGAGCTGGTTTAGTATCACACTAATAAGGCAACGGAACGGTGCTCCTACTGTTGCGGTAGTCGTGGAGGTGTATGGTTGTAAATTATTTTTGTTTGATTCTAATTGTGTTTGCCCATAAATCAAGAGTGTAAAAATCGACAAGGAAATTGATTTCCGCCAAGCCAGTAACAAGTTCGGTTTGGATAATCCCCATCAGCTAGACCGAAGAAGAAATTGATAAATGGTCGAATATAGGTATAATAAAATAATTCTAACCTACGATCTATTGTGGATGTAGCTTTTATTAGAATTAGGTGTAGTTTAAGTCCTTCAATAATATTAGATGTTTTATAATGTTAAAATAAATAAATAATAATTATGAGTCAAAATAAACCAAAACTTAAATTCGATATGGCATCGTTTCATTTTAAATTTTAGTGAGGCGTATTGGCCGTTTTAATGGAAATACTATAGACATTGTTTTAAACATATTTATGTATTTTTTTCTTACAACATCTTTCCATGATCTATAATAACGTAAACGCTTCGCCTTAGAAATGCAAATGCTAATATTGAAATTTATTAAATGGTAATGACATACAGCATAACTCTGGCTGTCAGCCAAGAAATTTTCTTGAAATTACGTTTATCAATTTGATTCGGGATCGTGGCTTTTGTTTACACGCGATTAGCTAAATACGCGGCAGATGTATGGCTTATGGTGAGTTCGTTAAACGAAATTATTTTGTGTAGTTTTCCAGGTCGTTAATCATAATGGGTACTATATTTTCTTAAATGCGGTTTTATAGTTTATGTCACGTTGCAGATGAATTAGTCAGTTTAAATTTCGGTCACTGCAGCGTACATAAATCTCAATTATACTCGTAAGTTGGTCGAGTTTTATAATCCGGTAAAATAGAAAGTAATTTTGAAAGAAAGAATATTCGAAATAAAGATCAGCCCTTTCATGTAGTTTTTTTTAATATACAAATATACTCAAAATAACAATAATGTTTTTAAAATATTTATATTGAGTAAGAAAAAACCAAAAAAATAACTAAAGGTACTAATTTTTTTCTCCTTATCTTATTTTTCAATCGAATTCAATGGCTAATTATCACTGCACCATTCAGCAGGTGCACCTTAAAATGCATTAACATATCCAAGAATTATGGTGTGTGACCGAAGGATGCTTGAGTTTACTGTATACGTATCTTCAGGGGGCTATCATAAAATACAGTTTTATTATAGTCTCGTTTGTATATATAAAGGTTTATGTGAACTGTACCTATTGTTTAACGTAATCTCCGAACTACAGTCC
The DNA here is from genome assembly GCF_030347505.1 of Rhynchophorus ferrugineus. NCBI lineage: Eukaryota > Metazoa > Arthropoda > Insecta > Coleoptera > Curculionidae > Rhynchophorus > Rhynchophorus ferrugineus. The sequence goes on from NW_027472580.1 coordinate 55,586,066, forward strand.
TGGGCATTAAGTGTACCGACTAGCGAGTGGCCAATACAGAAGTCATCCCTAAATATATCCGGCTTTACGCAGCTTTGTTACGGGCGTGACTGTGATCATTTTTCTGGTAGGAGTTTGCACTTTTACCCAAGGAAAATGTTATGTTAAGGTGTTGTTAAACAATCACAAATACAAATTTACGATCATGCCCCAGCAGGATTCACATCCACGACTATCGAAGCAGCAGGAGGCCCATCCTGTCGCCTTTACAACGCCAGCCAAGCCGATGCGAATGTGAATACATTTTAAGGTTTGGAATATATATATATATATATATATATATATATATATATATATATATATATATATATATATATATATATATATTGCACTGTATTATTACACTGCTAATAAAAACAAGTAAACATAATTTGATGTACTATGATGGGAATTAGTTTTATATTATATATATATATATATATATATATATACATATATATTTATATATATAAAAACTGAGCATTGAAAAGAGCTATTAAGTTAATTAGTAGCGTCAGTTGCTTTATCTAAATCTTTCATGATACGAACAGTTCAGCTGTCCTATTTCGCTATTTATATACATTTATTTTATCATTTTCTTTACTGGGCATAGCCGAGTTAAAAATTCTTTCAGGTTTTCGTACTACGTTTAAACCTCTTCTAATGTCGATTTAAATTTTTTCTTCTATTCGTTCATTCATTCTTGTTTATAGTTTCTTGATGTTAAATAAAAAAATTAAGTATTCTTAAACTGTTCTCGTAATATTTATAGTTAGTTGATAACACTCATATATGTTAACTGATATGAGAAGATGTTTGATTACAGTATAATAAACAACTATTTATTTTCCATGGTCAATTAGAATTTTCTGTTTCAAGACTAATGACGTTTCAAGTATATTGGAACTGGAAATTAATTCTATTGTATGTGTATATTGAAATTTAAATGTTTTGACGCTTAATCACTAAGTATATCAAGATGCTTTATGATCAGATAGCCGATATAACTTAAATAAAGATGTGAAAATGTTCGGATTTATTGACTTATGTTAATTATTAAAATATATATATATATATATATATATATATATATATGTATATATATATATATATATATATATATATATATATATTTATTAAAGTGAAAACACAGATTACAATTTACTCCCAATTCCAATAATAAGACAACGAATTATGAAAGTAACTTTTTCAGTATAGACTTGTTAATTTTGCCATTCCAGAAATATTTAAGATTATTATTTACTCATTTTACATATATTTTCAAGTTATTGCAAATTTCCCCGTTTTGTTTATTTAATTTTGTCTCAAATACGAACTACTGTTGAATATATGTTAAATAATTTTAGAGCAATTTAAGTTTTCTGACATTATATGATGATAAGTTAAACGTTTTGTTGATAAAAATGTGATAGCAATACTTTTGACAGGAATGATTGAGTTAACGGAAATATAATTTTACTGATTGAACTCATAACGCGATATACAAAGAATATAGCGGTATCATTAGCAAACAAATTAGATTTTTAAATACTTTTTTCTTAATTGTCTATAATACTATGCTAAAAAGCAATAGGAAGAAGACGTACCCTTGACAAAAACCAACTGGGTATGATTTACAAATCATTTCGCACTAGCACATTGATGATAGAACTAAAGTACTATGCCTTAAGAAGTTTAGGGGAGCATGTTCGGGTTCCAGAGCTGCCCAAAGTGTGGGTCAGTGGATATAGTCGAAATCAAACGTAACAGCATAAAGAATAACATTTTATCCGACCAATGGCGATTCGGTCTAATCGGCTTGTTTTTTGGCGAGTTGCTTAAAGTTTCAGTAAGTTTTTTTTCAGTATAGAAACACTGTTTCGCCAAATTTGAATAAATAGAACGGGAAATACGGCCGTTGAAATATTGTTTTTCCACCGGAGTTGATTCTGTCTCGTAATTGACTACAGCGGCCTTACCATAGTTCAATATTTGTAAACAGGAGCGAATAAAACTTGTTCTTACTATTATTTATTCCAATCAATGTCATTCAGTATATTTGTATAATGTTTACAATGGCGATTTTCAAATGAAAAATATAACAGCCAGCAAAATAATTAATTCACTTTAACTGATGTTTATATTTTACCTTAATACAAAATTTACTGATGGATTTATAAAGTATAAATTAAAATTTAATGTGTTTAAAAACTAGGAAATTAAACATCCAAATATAAATAATGGGATGATGAATGCTCTTCAATGATTTTGTTAATATCTATTTAATTAAAATGCTTATGAATATGACAGAATATAGTACAGATAAAATGCCTTATGTTAATTAGTAAATTGCATTATATTTCGATAAAAATTATGGCTTTATAATATTTTGCGTAATATTGAGAAATTTAAAGCGAATGTTTAGATATGAATTATTTCACTGAAAATATTTAACAGACCTCCTGTGTCGTGTAAATATTTAGATATCCAGGTATAATATTACTAAAATAGATTCTGATATAGAGTTCGAATATTCGAGGTAATTGGAAAAAAGAAGAGAGATGTGTTTGTTTTGTGGAGTTTTCATTAACCGAAACATAATTATTTTTAAAATTGATTTTATGTCAGAGACATCGGTCGGTGTGGTAAGGATTTCAATACATTTTTCAATTTCAAGTGGTTATATTTTACGAAGCATAACGATTTTATTCTTTTCGTTTTTATCGGTAGTTAAATATCATATATTTTGTATTCAGTATTTTATAACATGAAGGAAAAATGTGTTCCTAGTTTCAAGCGATAAAATAAATGCGGATGTTATATTTTACCAACCATGGTTTATCTAACTAGACTTGCTGCTTTGCATGGGGTTCGAAACATGACTCTTGGCATGCTTAAAGACTGGCCAATGACCAACATAGAAACCATTTCAAAAGACTTAACCAATCTGGTTTCTGACATGATTGAGATGGTTTTGTTGATTTAATGGGTGCAACGAGCTCTGGGTTGGTCACTACCAAGAGCGGTTGATTGATAATTCATAAATTAATCACTTTCAAAGCAAGCTTGATAATGTGACCGATTATTATCAGTACAAAGTTGAAAATAAACAAAAGGAATACGGGGTTCACAAATAACTCTAAAACTAATGCCGAGATTATTGTCTCGGGATTGGTAGTCCTTCATTATAGTTAGTTTTTATCGCCTCTGCTGGCGCCTAGTGAATTTTTAATATTTAAGATAACTTTTTTGGGTATTTTACAAACTATTGTTGCCAGATGTATAATTTAACATGTCCCAGAGTCGCTACATATCTAATAATAAAAAAAGTTTTAGACAATAAAAACATTAATTAAAAATATTTTTTCATTTCAATTTTCAGTTGTTAAAGTCCATGATTTTATCTTTATTGAAATTGAAAGAATGTATAGGAAGAGCTAACCAGACACGAAATGAAAAAATGACGTGAAAAATCTCTGGAATGAAGTAATTTTTAACTATGTATTTTTTGAATTTATTTATTGTTTATTATGTTTATTAGTTATTTATTGAATCGTGTTATACGATTCCTGCGATTTTGGCTCAAAATATAAAAGACTCGTCTTGGTTGAGCGTGTATAATTATTTTCTTAGGAAATTTTGATAATGAGCTCATAATGACTGATTAGAATTATGAAGACTGGATAATAGTTAGGGTAGCGATTTGTCATTATTTGGGAGGGACATAGGCGTGCTTCTAGATAGATGGAAACCTGTAACCTTGCAAGCTGAAGATAGAATTGGTGATGTTTATTAGCTGTTTTTGATGAAGATTTTTAAGTTTTCAGATGATTAAACCGTTAGGACTGGGTGCTTTTCGGAGATTGAGCTTGTGAATTCCTTTTGCGATATTGTTGAAGTAGAAAGTTGCACTCTCAGATATTCTAGTGATAAAGTAGAACCTATAGTCTATCCAAAGGGGCAGTGAGCTCAAGTCATCTCAATTTAAGATGCTAAAACGTTACAATACTGCCGAAATAAACTTTGACTTTTAGTTTGTTTTATCTTTTATATATTACAATATTCCAATGCAAATAAAATGTTATCAGTATCATAGCATCATTTATTAGACTAGAGATAGACTATAAATATAATTGGAAGCAAATAACTTATAATTTTTGAAAGAAATTTTTGAAATTTTTGAAGAAAAACAATTTATGAAGTGCGAAATATGCGAAAATATGCAAGGAAACCATTAAATAGAAATCTTTACCATATACGTTATATTTACTGACCTGTTGTATATATCTTATATATTTATGCCGCCATGGTCTAATAGAGTAGCGGTTATATGAAATATTCTTTACACATAGTATCCATGAATTACCATAAACATGACACAACGTAGGGCATGACACACTTTTACATAATAAACGCATTACAATTTTACATAATACATAATAACTATGACGAAAATGGACGGCGGCCCCTCATTTCTAGTCTTATTTCATTTTCATCGCCAATTATATATATTTTGTCTTATCTAAAAATAGTACGCAAAAAAATATATTACTAAGATATAATTTTGGTTAGCTTAGTAAACAGAAATATAATGCAGTGTTAAAATATCAGTTTAATAAGGAAATATAAATTCGTCTTAAACAACTTGGGTGTTTGTAAATGTCACTTGTCATCAGATAAAGTAACGAAGAACACATATCTTAACATGAGATCTCGGCTATTTTTTGGTAAATAGCTTTTCCGATAGGAAGTGAATTATTTATATAAATGGTGGAGACAGGTGCCGTGTTTCGAAGTTATAGAAGCAAATAGTCGGATTAACAAGCTTTGGGTCACGAATTTTGCGTCGCCTTAGTATACTTTGTAGTTTAAAATATTTCATGATTTCAAATAAATTGTATTAAAACATGAGAAGGCTCTCTAAATATTATACTTGAACATATATAGAAGGGATAAATTTTGGAAAATGAAATTATTCTTTTATTATTTAAGTGAAAATTCATGCATAGTGAATTTTGGAGATGTTCTATTTAGTTTTAGTATTTATATTTCTTTTGATTTCACGGGAATTGATGATTATGTCTTCATAGGCGTTGCACATCATGCTGTTGGCCTGATTGCTAGATACGTTTCTATAGTAATGGATCTGGGAGCACTAGAAAACCAATCATTCAAGCTTATTTTCTTAGTGTATTACAAAATTGGTTGAGTGTTCGAAGATGGTCTAAATAATATTAAACTTTAATAAACTTCTATTTGGGTTTAGTAAGTTGTGGGCTGAGGCTTCGTATAATATTAATTATTAGGGAAGAAATAGTTGAATTCTTTTTTATCCATTGTCAATTTGTTGTGTTTTTAATTTAATGTGTTTATGGATATGTATTGCATATTGGACTTACTTTTCTTTTTGGTTAATTACAGTTAATATGATACCATTAATGTTATGCTTGTTTCGAGGCTTCTTTGATACCATGTTGGTTTCTGTCCTTGGTCTGATATGAGGAGGAAAAATGGTTCAAGCATTTGAGGTCTACTTGAGGCTTACCACTCTACCCCTGCGTTTAAGCCAGGTTTTGCTAAGTTATGTGGGCCTGATTCTGAGAATACCTACTAAGGCTACAATTACCAGATTATCCTATATGGCATGAAGTTTGAACCTTTGGCAGTGGATAAGCTTTAGAGAGGTGGAATTATATAGAAAGGAAATGGTTGCCTGCTAAGCACCAAATGAAAATTGTCTATCGCTAGTTGAAGCTTAATAAGTGGGTCCACTCCCGCACGAGATTACTATTCGGATGTATTGTTTTTTAAAGATATTCTTGATTGTTGAAAAGTATAAATATGAAATTTTGAGCTAGTAAAACGTTAATTTTCTGGAGAATTTGAGAATTTCTACTAACCATTGGGCGTTTAGGATTATCCTGAAGAATTTTTAGGAATATTTTAGGGTGTTTCCGCTGGACTGTTATAACTAACTTGAAACATATTCTAGATCCAAGACTACGGATAGCATGCTACTCTGGATGCTAATGGATGATAATATTAATTCAAAATAAAAAATGTAATAAGATTTTACAAAGATTAATTCGTAATAGTAATTATAATATCTTCCATAAAGACAGTTAGCATGGAAATGACAACAGTGGATAATTAGCTATCACAAAATTTGGAGTATAGAATTACACAACCCATTTTTCTAGTCACACAATTTTCTATTAAAATACTTTCCTAGCAAAATACTTTTTTCTACTACACTTTCCCAGATTTTCGTAGATACAGAACTGTCTGAAATATATCGAGAAGGGTAATATTTGATGAATTTATTTTACTGTAACTTCCGGTTTGCAATGTTAACTGAACTTTATTGATTGCATTGCCACGTTTAAGATTGGTTAACGAACAATTTTCGTTTTTATTTGGAATGCCACATACCTTTGTCTCGATTATTGTCTATTGGCCATAAGTCCTTTGTGAAGTTATTAAATGCATCAAAACAAAACTTATGAGATATGTTCACTGCAAGTTAATGTAATCACTCGTTGATTACCTGTGGCATCTTATTTGAATTAAATAGGAAAAGAATCTTTGTGTAAATGAATGAGCTGCGAAATTATATTATTTATAATTCCAGTAAAATCAAATACAATAACAAAAAAATCCTAATGACAGAATGCTCATATTATTAGAATACTATATAACATAAATTACGTCATCCAGTAAATGCTTCATAATTAATTTTAGGGTATTAGCAAATACTGTTATTTTTTGTAAATAAAGAATTTTGAAACATTTATATACATAATAATGGACCATGAATAATATTTAACATATACCAAATAAATGTACTTTGATTTATCTTGTCTAAGTAATTATTTAATTAGTTCTACGGTAATTAAAATGCTAAATAATAAACGATAGTTATTGAACTATTTCTATAATACGGTGGATATATAATAATAAGGGTTGCTATTTATATTTTGATCCCAATAATGAAAACAGCAGTTTATCAATAAAAATCACTTTAAAGAAATATTTTCTATGATAATGACCAATACGCTATTGTAAACGCTTGATCCAACATTCGAAACACTTATTCCATTCTCATTGAGGTACCTCGAAAGCATGTTTCATCAATGCATCGACGACTTTCTCGGCTTATTCTTTAAAGGCAGATATATAAAAATAATTTGGTTCTAAATCGGAGCTGTACGGAGGGTGGCCTGTAAATTTAAACTTATTGTCACTCAAATAGTCAGTCTAACGGCACAGTTGACAAATGTCAATGATGACTATTTTTGAATAATTACTTTCTGCGTTTTTACTTTACCCGTAATAAAATTAATTTCAGCAAAAAATAAACTTGAATGAAAAATTGACATTTGAAATAGCATAATTTTAAATGTGTGCTTAAAGGCTCCAAATCTGCGCATGACATAATTGTTTTGATCGCAATGGACAGTTTATAAAGGTTTAGGACTTATGTATAGATAATCTTGATAATATTGTATTATAATTGGACATTCTAATGTGTATCCATGATAGCATGTTCTCCAAAGTAACTATATATAGACAAAAACTCCAATTTAGTCGTGTATTTTCATTCCAAGCGAGATAAATGTTACAGAAATATAGCTAAATATTGCAAAGCGTGAACCAGCCGATATTATTTGGACATAATATTGAGTTAAATAATACTGTTGATAACATTTGAGGTTAAGTCTTATTTGTTTTTATTATTGCATATACGAGTCCTTAATAATTTTGTTCCAGTTTCAGTTCCCAAATAATATGAAAGATTTTAATAAACATAATGTGACGAATTTAGTCGTGTAGCTGTATATGAAGTCAGTATGTGTTTCGATAAGATTCGAATGCCAACTAGCCAGAAGTAAAGCGGCTTCTAAATGAACTCACTAATTATTGCTATACATTACTGTTTTTACTATAGAACTACCATATATTTACAAAATGCAAAGAAATATATTAATTGAATTCCAGCTTTCAACAAATATTAAGTTTGAATCATTTCGAATAATACTTACGTACATACAAAGATAAACCCAAATTTTGTTACTCAAGTCAAGATCTGTAGATAATAAAACTAAGTAGATATCTATTTTAATAATTCATAGGAGTACTTAACATATTAAAGCATGTCTGAATACAGATAGTACACAGTACACAGAAGTACTTTATGAAGTATTGCGGTAGTATGTGTTTATATTTTTATAAGAATGTATTAAAATGAAAGTATATTGGTGCATTTGATTTATCGTAATATTACAGAGTAATTTGATACAATATCACATACATTTTTTGTTCCATAAGGCTGCTAACAGTTTAAGAACATTTTTTCTTTTTTAAACTTTTTTGTATTATAGCTATTACCAACTATATAAAATAGTAATATAATATTTTGGTAGCACCGTCAAATACATTTGCATCAGTTTCTTCAAATTATCATCATAACATTTTTCACTAGGTTTGCCTTTAATACAATTTTGACTGATCTTAGCAAATATAGGGCAAATATATGATTTCAGCAATACTATTTACATATACATATATATATATATATATATATATATATATATATATATATATATATATATATATATATATATATATATATATATATATATATATATATATATATATATAATATATATATATATATATATATATATTATATTTATTACATGTTATATTATTATTACTTATATTTTTACTTAATGTTCTTCAAGACTCCTTTCATAGATAGTTTGTCCGGAATAATCTTTCATTTCATTTCTAAAAATTTCTAGCATTCTTTTTAAAGTTGTTGTTAGTCTCACACAGAAGTCATTATCGGCGAATTCATCCCCATCCCAGTTCAATTTTTTTGGTTTATATTTTCTCTTCGTTGTTACAATAAAACCAATTTTATAACTAATATAATAAATTAGCTGTAAATATAGACCAACTAATATCGACGCGCGCTAAAATGTTTAAACTTTGAAACGAGGAAATGATGGTTAAGAAACTTTAAGTGACGTTAATTTTTCGTACCGCTTATGATTGGTGTCTAGTTTAACATGGCGAATTTTGTAATTCTGTTTTTATTTCTGCTGAAATCTTAGTAATCCCTTATTCAATTTTAAAATAAATGTATTTTTAATAATTCCTCTACAGTTTATTATCGTTATAAATTAATCTTTTTGAGATTCTTTATTATAGTCATCTAGCCGATTATTCTGATGCATTGCAAGCAGGCGTTCATATGCTTTGAAGTGCTTCGCGTACAAATCAATTTTTTATCAGATTTGATTTGTCTAGGAAAATCCGTAAATTGCATTGTTTTTTTTTTGTTTGTGGTTCAACCGTATAGATCCAAGATTAGTCATCTGTGTAGATGTTAAACATAGCTTTTGATGCACTGTAACTGAATTTCTTGAGCTTCTGTTAGATTAGGCAGGATCAAACGCGAACCGAAAAAGCGAGAGATACGCAGATAAATGCTCACGAAATATTTTATTGCAATTTATCATTCTAAAGCCAAAGGAACACTGAATCATAGGGTAACTCATATAACGATGTTGTATATCAGCTCACGTACTGCATCAATGTATTCTGGCACTACAATTACTTATGGACGACCTTCACAACATTCATTCTTAGACGAGCTGCGTGATTAAATTCATTAAACCAGCGTTTTGGCCAAGGATGGGGCTTCCTCGCCAAAAGTCGAAGTAAGTTAGTCAATGCACAATTTAATCAGTTGACCGTCCACGTCGAGAGCCGTAAAAATCATCGCACGGAAATGGTTACGAGTTTAGTCCACTACTAAGGCGTAATTTTGAAGTCACTGAATATAACACTTGAGTTGTGCGCAAATGACAAAACGTTTTAAATATATTAGTTACAAAGATCAAATTTCCGATTGAAAACGGTAGATGACGCCTAACAACATTTAGTTGTCAAGCCTTAAAATATAAATAGCAACCCTCGTATATCTTTAAAATATAAATCAAAGTTAACCTATACGATAATGTAAATACGACGCTATAAAAATAAAATTTAATATATTGTTCTGTTCAACAATGTTTTATGTTTTCAGCATCCGCTTTTCATAACACGGCTGAAGGAGGAGTAATATACCGCAAGGACGTGGTTTCTTTTTAAATTCGTTCCCTCTTTTATCAAAGATCATTTTTATTCCAGTCGTATTTTACAGACGCTGACCAGTATATTTTCAAATCTATTGAAAATAGGTTTTTCGTCGATCGTGGAATATATTTATAAACGAGAGGATCCTTGCAAAATCCCCACCAAGATAAATATGAACACGGTAGCTGGTATAAACTATTGTATTCTAAAGATGCTTCCGTATTATACTTTTGGTAAATTCCAATGTAATTTGACGACAGCGGATCTAACTGTCTATAGAAATTTATGAGCTAGCTGATACGATTACAATACTTCTGGAAAGGAAACGAAAAGTTATTTTGAATTAGTAGAGTCGTATTTTGCCTAAAGAAACTTAATTTTGACGGTGGTTTTTATACATTTTAATCTTTTATTTATCATATGATTTACCATTTCAGCTGATTAATTAATTTGTTTCCAAAATAGTAGTAACGAATATGTATAAATAGGCTTAGGTTGTTTGGAGATTTAGGCTCATTTGAGCGAACATTTTTTCATTATCAATATTATATTCTGAATAAATGACAATAATATTGCACAATTTACTTAAAGTTTTTTCTTATAATCTCATCTCATCAGAATATTTCATTTTTATCCTATAACTTGATACTGAATTAACGTGTACAATAGCATTTTGCACTAACAGCATATTTTCATATCTGCATCGTCGAGAAGCTGGATGTCCTCGGCATTGACTTCATGAAGAAGTCTACATTCATGGCTCTTCGCAAATTTAATAGTTGGCAAATATATTTAATAATAATTTACTATTATTAAATATAATATATTTAATAACAATTTACTATTTAATAATTTGCGTAATAAAAATGCCAAATAGTTAATGGTGGCCTTTTCCAAATTTCCATAGAGATCATTATTTCTAAAGTAGCCCGGGGCGTTAAGAGGATAATTACTCTTTTATTATATGTAGAATCTAAATAACAAATACTTTTTTCTAAATTTAAGTGTAGATCTTTTTTCTTCTTTACATGATCTTTCCAGCTTAGTTGCATGTACAATATCATTCCCTAATATTTTGTTGTTTTTGCATATGGTACCTGATCTTTGTTTTTTGTATTGGTGAAATTGACATACACATATTTAGTCTTATTCAGTTTGATTTGTTTTTACTAGCTTCTACTGTCAATTTTGTTTACTGACCTTTGTAAATTTATTGCCGATTGTTCAAAATCCCTAATCCAGGTTTGAAAAAGTGGATTTGGAAATATAGTTCATTTAGTTATAATATAGTCATAGTTATAATATAGTCATTTAGTTGTTACATATGAAAATAAATATCCATTGAAAGTTATGATGAATATTTTTCTAATCTAAAATAGCCTTCATAATCTTTTTCGATTTGGCTTTAATCGCTTCACCCAATTTACTGCAAACTATGCTTTTGATGACTCGATCAGAAGAACCAGAGGTCTAGCTGGAATAAATCTGCAAATACATGATTAGAAATGATTTAAGTTAAATATTTGATGAGCAAATTACAAGGATGGGGTTTCGGAAAATGTGATGTAAGATCAAGCATAGCGATGGCAAAAAAATAAGAGAAAAAAGAGAAGTGAATGGCTTTATGCTTAATAGTAGCCCTGATATTTATATTCTCCTATTTATTTACCTAACAGTACATAGTTTTCTACAGATATTTTGTGCGTTATAAATTGTTTTGATAAATCAGTCTTTTATTAAAGCACTAGTGTTAAATTTATTTTTGTTGCCATTCAATAATATTGTTTATATATAGATTCGTTTCTTATTTGGTTAGATTCTTTATAATATGAACCTTTATAAATATAGGTGCAGGAATTGTTTATATATGCAGACAGTTTTAGAAGTATAAATTATAACCATATTAATATGTTTTTGATTGATTTTGACTTAAAGTTGATCATTTTTAGATGGTTTGCGGAAAAAGAATTTCAATACCATCCATACAACGATTCCATTTCCGAATATGTGCGTTCACAAGGGGTGCAACTACGAAGGGACAGATTATGTGTATCATGATTTCGATCTGATGGTAGGCTCCCTTTGGAGACCATATGCCATAAAAATTCAAGAAGATGTGCTACATTTCAGTACCAAAATATTTCGATATATTTTCACTATCGCAGTTGGTCATATTTTTATCTCCCTAAAAATCACAGCGAATATTTCTATTAAACCGAGACATAATTTTATTGTCAGTCAGATAATACAGAACATTCAATACATAATCTTCCTGTTTACATCACATAATCTTTTGTTCAATCGTAGATGACTCTCGATATTAAGCATCGATGATATTCAAGCAGAGTCTACGTCAATACCAAAGCTTAATCAACATAATTAATGAGACAATCCGTCATCTATGTTAAGGTACTATCGGATCATTGTTTATACGGAGTCAAGGTAATCATTTTTATGTTAATTATGTTTATATTATGATAGATTCCAATCACAATGCTTAAAGAATGCCCTACAGTCTCTAATACAAAACAATGGTATTCTAATCGAAGCCGAGTCCCCGTTCAACTCGAATATCTGTCATCGTTAACAATCTCACATCAAACTGAGTGCGGTTAGATTAACATCAGAAATCAATTTTTATACCTTGAACTATCCTAAATTTGTAATAATAATCTTCACCGTTTTAACCCCATTTTAATCTAATTAATTTTATCTTATATATTATCATTTTCTATAAAAAAAGTCTTTGCGGGTTAGTTTATACAAAAATGCACGTATATCTTAAATTCAACAGTATCCTCTCTCGTACACTTCTATACTTACATCAAATTATATTTTACGTATTTTTTTATACAAAGTCTCTAACATATTATACAAACTTTATATAACATAATTCCATATTTCACAAACCAACAGAAATTCAATTCAGTAAAATTGATTAATCTGCATTTCAAAAAAAATTGTGCTCAAATCTGTGCTTTACTAATTATTAGAAGTTGTTTCGATTTTGTTGCTAGATATTAATTTTGAAAACGTATGCATGCAAGGAGAGCGCGTTGTTCATATCAAACGTATCACGTTATTGATTTTCGTTTTGTGTGCTAGTAAACCCCGGGCATAAACTTAACGTTTTAGGATAAAATTTTATTACAATAATAGAATATTTTTTTAAAGCTTTGGTTTTAAGCCCACCATCAAAAAATATTAGGACTGATGAAATTATCTTGATTTTATGACATATTAATTCAAACAATTTAAATATTTTTTGAGTAAGCTGTTAAACTTTTGTTGTATTTTTAGTGAATAATTTAAAAAGTCCGTTTCTGTGGTGTTATATCAAGTAATAATAAGTTAACTACAAAGGTGCATTGACATTATCAATAATATACTTACTCAACCCAATAAGTCAGTATAAACTGATAGCAATCCCCAGAAAGAACTATAAAACCACGGCATTCACTTAATATTATTGAAAGGTAATCAATTCTCATTATCTATTATATAAATATTTAAAATTCTAGATTTTTTAAGATTACCAGTAAGATATTGCCGTTTTTCTCCCACAAATACAAACATTTCCTGTCACATTTGAATTCCCGCGAATTCTTAGTAACAAAACGAGTGAGCCCGCAATTTTAGGTGCGAAGGTAAAGTGTAAAATTCTGGGCCTGCAAATGAAGACTATGGTATTCCCTTTGAATTTATTTATTTTTGCTTCTTCATTATTTTTATCGCTCCTGCCAACATACTATGTCTAACCATAAAATGAAGACACATACGAAGCGATCTCCTATTATAAAGCCGTAATCATTTTTTTTTTTTTTTGATAACTATCAGAGGGCGCGATGAACGGGACTATTTATAGAGGGAAATTTAAAAAAAGGATTTAACATTTTATTTAAATACCATTTGATATGTGAATGTTTCATTATTTCTAAAAATGCCTAACAGATATATGAAAATTTTTTCATTTGCTCAATAATAGAATTTTAATTAAGTATATACTGAAATTATTGCTCTTTAAAATACTAAATATAATGTATATAAATTATATCCCATTGAATAATATTAAAGAAAGATTTTCTAATTATAGTGATTAAGCAAAATAAATTCAATTGTTATTTTTCTTATAATCTTGTCCAGATAATTAATTACTTTAAAAATACAGGTATTTGCTCTCATAAGACATGGTTGAACGTTTTGACTAAATTAAGTGTTAATTATAATAAATAGTGTATATAATAGATATAGCATATAATAAAGCGAAATGAAGATAACATTAAAGTGTAATACTCACAAGCTATTCAATGTACATAATAATTAATAATTATGTAATGTATTATGTATATGTGTGTCTTATTCTAATTTTTATTGCAATATTACCACTTATACACTTAGTTTTTGGTCTATTATTGTACGATATTGTGTTGCTTGGTTCATATCTGCCTGCAGTTGAAGCCTAAGAACACATTTTATAACATTAAGTTTTCAAACCTCTCAATTTAAATTCTTTGAAAAAAAATACTTCGAATTATTTTTGGTTATTCTAATGTGTACTGAACAACTTTTGTCGTTTTCTATATTGAACTTATAAATCAAAATTTTTGTTTTCGATAGGTTATATCGGGTATAATGAATTTAATAACAATATAATCAACAGGTTCGGAATATAAAGAATAAATCCTCCTGTAAAAAAAATAACCTCAAGCTTCATAGATGCATATAACCGAACGAAAAAATTGGTTTCCGTACTAAACTCTCAATCCTTCATTAAGCTGCTCGCGTCGCAGCAGCCATCCACCAGGCATTAAGAAAGGGTCGCAAAGCTGGAGCCATCTTTTTAATGTTTTCAAAGATTTCGGTCAAGTTTGGCACAACGATCTAATCTTCAAAGCGAATCAGCTTGGTCTACCAAATAACCTAATCTCCCTAATTTATTCATACTTGGACGGTAGATCCGTCTAAGTGTGAATCGGTGACGCAGTCTTTTTTGGACCTCCTTCTCCGTGTTTCATTAGCCCCAGCCCTGTTCAAACTTTATATGGCTGATCTCTGACTCCACAAACATTCCCACACAGCATTTTATGTATATGACACAGCTTTCTTTACCTCCGGTTGCAGCCCCGACGGCATCCGCGACTGTTATCAAGCCAAACTTAACCAGGCGATTGCGTGGTACTAATTTTGGCGGCTGCAGATTAACCCGAGCAGAATTCAGGTTATTCTGTTCCGCTGCAAGAAGTGTTTCGCACTTGTCGCTTCCAAATCGAAAAACTTCCTATCCCGTTGCTTCAGAAGATAGTATAACTCAGTGTCCAGTTCGACCGCAGGTTGGTCAACCCAAATGGTCAGCCCAAATCCAGAATGCCATCTGCAAAGGTATCATTCATCCCGTTCGTGAAGAGTTTCACAAATATGTTCAGTGTAATCCAGTCGTAATCCAGGGTCCTTTTCTATCCATAACCCTAAGCGACATCAGCGAAATGCCATTTGGTTCTAGCTGGTCAACCTGGAATAGGAAAAAAACTCCTGTATTCATGTAGGAGCTTAGAGGAAATTCTCTTTTTGTCTATTTCCTAACCATTTTTGAACTAGAATAGGATGCTTTGGAAACGATAGTAATTTATTTGAAACTTCATATCCTGGAATACAACATTCTTGTTTCATTTTTAAATTCTATAAAAATGAAGTTTTGAAACCAAGTTTTGTAAAAGTTATACAAAAATAGAATAAAAAACAAATATAAGCAAATTTTTCCTAAAACATGTCAAACCAAAGCACATATTCAAAAACAATAAATCCATCCGTTATGTTTCTTTTTTTTCCGATTCCACATTTTGATTCCTTCGGCTCTCTAGTGTTTTTGAACCATATCTGAACTATTTGTGTTTAGTGAAAAACACAGAGTGTATTAACATATTTTAATATTTTTAACAATTATTACATAATCATTATTAATTATTTATAACTGGAAGCAACAACAATAACATATATGTAAGGGATCTAAAAGAAATTACAGGGACCTTCACAATTTAATGAGTGAAGAATATTCAATATAGAGATAGTTTTAAAAGAGATCCAACTCATTCCAGGTTTTTTTTGTTATAATATTTATATTTCATTTATATACATTATCTATATATTTACGTTGTTGCTTTTGAGGGATTTGATTCCACGATCTTTTGCTGGTGGCTTATATCGCTTATGCATGAAAATCAGTAATTCTGTAATATTTGGGATTCCTTAAATCTATTGTAATTTTAATTTTCTCAGTTTGGATCATATTTGGATTAGTACTATGTTGTCTAGATTCTAGGCATTATCTATTCCAGGAGAGTGATATTGAATATATACATAATAATAATAGTAATAATACTTAGCAACTTCTCTTGGTGAAGCTCGATTTATCATTAATTCTCACTTAAAGTTTTTGACATTTGGGTTGTCTACGGTAAAACTTTTTAACAATTTGTACTATTATAAATGAGAAATTAAATACTATACTATCTATCTCTAAGCACAAAAGGCGAACAATTGTTTTCGCAAGATCTCATTAAATATTGTTTGCGAATAAAATGTGATTTCTCTAAGGATTAATAATAGAGCAAATTAATGGGAAGTCATATTGGAAAAACATATTTCATATTATTCAAGAAATTTTCTTTGGTAATACATTAACGCATATAAAGTATTACGACCTTCTTTAAGGTAATTTTTTTCGAAATATGAAGCAGATCAAATAAATATTCAGCTGAAATCCTAAATATC
The DNA here is from genome assembly GCF_030347505.1 of Rhynchophorus ferrugineus. Lineage (NCBI taxonomy): Eukaryota > Metazoa > Arthropoda > Insecta > Coleoptera > Curculionidae > Rhynchophorus > Rhynchophorus ferrugineus. The sequence goes on from NW_027472580.1 coordinate 55,602,998, forward strand.
GAAATTAAATATTTCTACAAATTATTGGAAATATTCTTCGGCGTTTTATAATCCAAAATATTCGAGAAAATTGTACTTGCCCGAAGAGCGTCTGATTCATAATTACATCCACTAAAAACAACTGTATGGTGTGGTGTTAAAGTTGTAACTATCAGTGGTTCCTATTTTTTTTTTGAAAATGACCAAGGTGTTGCCGTTACTATTACTGCTAAACGGTAACAAGACATGATTCTTGTGTCTGGTATGAAAAAGAAGGACTAGTGGGCAAATGGTTTCAGCAAGAAAGGTCCACAGCCACCCACAGCTCGTTCAACAATTCAATTATTATATAACGTTTTTCCACAAGGGCCAATTTCGTGAAGTGGCGTAACATGGCCAGCTAGATCTCCGGATTTAACATAACCAGACTTTTTTATGGGGTTTTTTAAAATCAAAAGTTTATGTGAATAAGCCCCAAATTATTCAACATCTTAAAGACAATATTCATCACTTTTTGAAGCTTAGATGTTGCAAGATGCCATGAAAGATGCCTTAAAAAGAGGCCACCATTTAGCCGATATAATTTTTCAGTCGTAACGAAAGAAAAATGTTAAGAGCTACTATACTTTTTATGAAAGTCAAACTTACTGATCTTTTCTTTGAGCAAAGTTATGGGCAATCAAGATGGTAGCGGGACTTTCAGCAATGCAGGTCAATTATTTCGCAGACAAAAAACTTTCTGTAACACATTTGAACTGGCGATGAAATGTGGATCAATTTCGACAATACTAAGTGCAAAAAGTCATAGATTAGTCCAGAAGGCCCATTAAAATCGACGCCCAAATGGAATGTTCATGGCCATAAAGTCTGGTGGTAAAGGTAAAGCAATGGTTGTACATGTTTCAACCTCAACTCGAACGGAAATATTACTGCAAATATCTGTTGACCTCACTTGAAGAAACTGAATTAAGTATTATTGTAAAAAGTATTAATGTGGAACAACAGACGTAAAGTCATTCTTTTGCATGTCAACCCTCAATCAAACGTTTTAATGGTTGCAGTTATCCATATTACTTATCAGACATTGCGCCTTCTGATTAGTTCTTGTTCTAATCGATTCAGCATGGCTTTGTACACGGTTGAGAAATATTGAAGAAGAGCAAAAATTTATCGATGATCGGTATCACATTGTTTCCAGAGGGATGGAAAATGTTGAAGAAAATGGTGGAAAAAATAATTAATATCTACTGTAACAATTTTGGTTATGAAATTTGTTCAGTTTGACAAATCGCTTCATCGCTTCAAGTGTTCGCCGATCATTTAAGTCTATGTTAATTAATTTTTTAAATTTGAAGTCAAAAAATAATAGAATTTCAAACATTGCCAATCAATTTATTGTAAAACGTTTGGTATACTAAAGAATGGAAATTTTAAATGGAGTTTGACACCTGTCGGATCATTAGATTGTGAATCATAGAATTTTGAGTGAAGCAACTTTTGTTATTGTGAAATAATATATATAAAGGATGATAAAATATTGCTTTTTGAAGAGAAAAAATACAGTTGAAGCAAAAACTTGGCATAATAATGAGTTTCCCGACACTGCCCCAGGAAAATCAACCATCAAAGATTGGCATGCTAAGTTTAGACGTGGTGAAATGTGTACCGAAAACGGTGAACGCAATGGACGCCCAAAAGATGTTGTTACCGACGAAAATATTTTAAAAAACCACAAAATGATTTTAAATTACTTGTACTACTAAATAAAATTGAAATTGAATAAAATAACAGACCCTCTAAAGATATCAACTGAACGTGTACATCATATCATTCAGGAATATTTGGGTATGAGAAAGCTTTGTGCAAAGTGGGTGCCGCGCGAGCTCACTTGACCAGAAACAACGACGAGTTGATGATTCAAAGCAGTGTTTGAAGATCATGAACCCGCTCCAAAGCGTGGGAAAACACAACAGTCGACTGGCAAAGTTATGGCGCCTGTATTTTGGAATGCGCATGGAATAATTTTCATTGATTACCTTAAAAAGAAAGGACCATCAACAGCGACTATTACATAGCATTATTGGAGCGTTTGAAGGACGAACTCGCTGAAAAACGGCAGCATTTGAAGAAAAAGAAAGTGTCGCTTTACCAAAACAATGCACTGTGTCAAAATTCCATAAAATGGGCTTCCAATTGCTTCTCATCCACCGTATTCTCCAAATCTGGCCTTCAACGACTATTTCCTGTTCTCAGATCTCAAAAGAATGCTCTTGCTGGGAAGAAATTTTCGTTGAATTAAGAGATCATCGCCGAAACTGAGGCCTATTTTGAAGCAAAGGACAAATCGTACTAGGTAATCGTATGGTAGGCCGGGGACTTTTCACTTATCCTGTTAAGTCCTTAATAGTTAAAATAATACTAAGTTTTTTTTCTTATATTAAACACCTTCCCATTTCTCCAAACATATCGTGTTCCGGTAGGAACGAAAACCGAAATTGATTTAAATAACGTTCAAACTAACAAAAAATCAACGTTCTGAAGAAAAACGGCAAATTGGAATTTTCTCGCATGATCGTAAGGTTAATTTATTTATCTTTGGAGCTTTGCTCGTTCGTGATCGTATCAATAAAAATGAAATTTCCCGTAAGCCTTGATATATCGTATATGTATTATCGGTACTCAAACGTTTCGATAAAAAATTAATTTATCTGGATCATTATTGTAACTAGGAATGATAGGCTTTTCGCAAATATTGCCTTATATTGAATAGTTAAAGTGATAAAATTTATTTAGGTGCTGATAAATATTTCATAATAAAATCACTGATTTATTTAATAAGTTTTAGTTGATTTATATTTGATATCTACATATTAATTTAATTTTAGCCGCTTATTTCATTATTCAGTTTTGTAGAGTAAATTTTATTGTATCATTTTGATATACTCTGCTAATTTTTGATCGATTTTATAACACTTTATAACTTAAAAAGTGTTATAAAATCGATCAAAAATTAGTAGAGTATATCAAAATCAATTTATTCTACATGATGTTGAATAATTTGGGGATTATTCACATAAACTTTTGATTTTAAAAAACCTCATAAAAATGTCTACTTATGTTAAATCCCGAGATCTAGCTGGCCATGTTACGCCACTTCGCGAAATTGGCCTTCGTGGAAGAACGTCATTTAATAATTGAATTGTTGAACGAGCTGTGGGTGGCTGGGGTCCCTTCTTTCTGCTGAAACCATTTGCCTTCTAGTCCTTGTTTTTTTCATTTCAGCCACAAGAAAATTTTGAATCATGTCTTGGTACCGTTCCGCAGTAATAGTAACGCCAACACCTTGGTCATTTTCAAAAAAATAGGAACCACTGACGTTTCCAGCATTAAAACCACACCATACAGTTATTTTTATTGGATGCAATGATGTTTCAAGAATTAGTTAAGGATTTTGTTGTGTTCCCCAAAAACCGACTGTTCTGTTTATTGACGTGGCCACTGAGAATAAAATAAGCTTTATCGCCCATTATCAATTTAGACGAAAAATCTTCAATTTCACCAAACAATACTGTACTCAACTTATTGATCAGGATCTCTCGGTAGCAATTTTTGAACTAAATGAATTTTGTACATGGCCATTTTAAAATCAGTTTTCAAAATGGAATCTCGTCACGTCTCGGAATTGATGATTTTGGAGACTCTGCAATATTATCGCACACCACATTTTCTTCCAGAACGAGGCCTATCTACTGTCGTACCATACTGTCTAAATATAACATATAAACGATAAATTGTAGTTTTGTGAGGCACTGGACGATTAGGAAGTGTTTACGCAATTTCCGCTAAGTGTCAAAGTTGGGGCGATTATTTTCAATAAATATTATCACTATTTCTGCTCATTCTTGTGGCGTACCTTATATTCTTATATCTTTATTATAACACTATTTTCGCATAACAGAGATGTAGACTCAATATACCGACTTATAGTGCCTTCATCAATTCATAAAAGATAAAAACATTAGTAACTACTAATTAGTGAATCACCGTTGAACCTATTTGTATCAATGATGAGTAATATATATATATATATATATATATATATATATATATATATATATATGCTTATCTTATATTCCTATATCCTTATTATAATACTATTTCCGCATAACAGAGATGTAGACTCAATATACCGACTTATAGTGCCTTCATCAATTCATAAAATATAAAAACATTAGTAACTACCAGTTAGTGAATCACCGATGAACCTATTTGTATCAATGATGAGTAATAAAAGTTTCACATTTAATTTAAAATGTCCAATAAAAATTTCAATGTCAAAAAGTCAGGTCATATTTTTTGCATGACAATTCGAGTTGTGTTTATATTACTATTTTTATGTACAATTAATTTATATTACGGGTCTATAAATTAATTTTAAAGTATTGACAACAGATGATGTTACCACATATTGTACCTTCATATTAACAGGCTTCACTTTTCAATACGTGTCATTTCGTCGAAGTGGAAATAAAAAAGTTTTAATTTACAGTGCGTTGAAAATATCTGATATGGTACCGATTAAGTCGCATTTACGGGAATGTTTATTATTTTACTTCAAATTGAAGAAAAAGGCGGCTTCAACGTGTTGAAATTGGTGATTTTAGAAAATTATTTAAGGCGAGTATATGAAGACATTACCGGATGAAACCATCAATGAGTATAGACTACAATTGATGCATTTCAGCGGAGCACTGCGCGAAAAATGGCTGGAATATAAATAAAGATACAACAGTGTTATTATTCGACAGGGCAACATTCGACCACAGGTTGCAAAACCGCTAAAATTATAAACAACACCCACCGTTTTCTCCAGACCTTCTTCTTTGTGATTATTAGTTTTTCGGACATATAAGTCGTCAGCTGTCCGCATCGCTTCTTTTTTGCAGATACCAAAAATTTGTCGATTCGTCGATAGCCTTGAAAGATCGATCCATCGTTCTTTAGAGATAGAATCCGTAGATATCCTGAAAGATGGGAAAAGTAGCAGCTATCGATGGACAATGCTTTGAATAAAGTACATAACATCAATATTTTACAACAAAGGTCCAGATAAAAAAAAGTCCTTCAAAACTATATTACAGGCCTATACATAAACAAACTTCAAAACCAATGTAGAGGATGTGCAATTAATCATGGAAATGTACAATTATAATATTAATGTTATACATATATCAAAACGAAGTATTTAAATAAACACATCCATATATATTAATCAACAATAGGAAGTCCAGTGATAAGTTTTGAAACCTAAAACAGTTAACGTAATTATTTAAGATATAGGGTATACTTAAATACGTTTTTAAAATAAAATTAGAACTATGTTTTTATTTAAGATAATCCATCGGTTCTTATTCAGGTAATACTCGTGCGAGCTTAATATATATATATATATATATATATATATATATATATAGCTTATCTTATTTGAATTTTCTGGAATTTCTATTAAGTACACGACACATTAAATGTGCCACAAGATAAATTAGTTTGAATCTTTTCTCATGTTTGTTTATGATTATCTATATTTCCTGAACGACAGTCTCGGTGTAGCTAATCATTTCTATAGTATTTGGGCATATCTATAATACCTTTTAGGACTTTGTTTCGAAATAATTATCTCTTGTTTATATTACTTTTCATGAAACATCCCCATAGTTGGTTTCCGTATATGTTTTTGAAACTTTCTTCTACAACAGCGACTTATATATGGTTAACGGTCTTCTTCCAATTGAGCAAAGTTTCGCTTTATCTATTCAATTCCAGTTCTATTCTTTTGTTTCCAAGATGCTCTTTCTTATTGTGCATTGATACTTATAAAATGGATGATATTACCAATAATTGTTATTGATGCAAGCTAGTGGACACAAATCTGGATAATACATATTTTTTATTTCCTAGAATCTCCTAGAATGTCAAAAATGTGCACATGGGCAATTAGTATTATTATATGATTTTAGTTGCCTAATATAACTATCCTGACATATAGTAGATTACTTCAGTAAGTGATCTACAGTGCAACTTTAATATACCTATTAAATATCATTCTGTGTCTATTAATCAGTTCGTATGGCAGTTTGTGTTTGAGCCTACGCATTCACTGTCATCGGGCACATTTAACTGTTTGGCAAGTACATCAGGATGCACTAATTGTCTTTTAGAGTACTTCGCACTACCACTTCGAATCACACTCGTTATGGGTTCTATGGAGATATCGCGCTGAATCAGTTTGTTGAACACGTAATATGATTTGCTAGTAGTACCGCACAGTTCAATACTATAGGTCCAAATGGGCATAAGTATTGACTTATACAGCCAAATCTTGTTATCTAAATATAATTTAGATTTACGTCCTATCAGCCAGTGCACTTGGTGTAGTTTCCAATCTGTTTGCGTTTTATAACTATATGTTTTTTCCATATCAAACATCGATCGAAAAACATTCCCAGATATTTAAAGTTGCCTGCTTGCGGAAGTTCATGATGATTCAATTTTACTGAAGGACATGTAATTCTACAAAGGGTGAATGTCACATGGGTAGATTTTGTCTCAACTGCTTTGATACGCCACGTTTTCAACTACAATTCGACTTTGTTAAGATGAAGTTGGAGGTTTCTTGTGGCTGATATTGGATCCTCGTGTGATGATAAAACCGCTGTATCGTCAGCATATGTTGCAACAGTAGTGTTTCTTGAGGTCGGTAGGTCAGCTGTATACAATAGATATGACAATGGGCCAAGAAAACTGCCCTGCGGAACACCCGAACATGTTGGGTGTAGGTCAGTGTATTCATCACCCTGTTTGACAATAAAATATCTGTCGGTGAGGTACGATTTCGGCAGTTGATAGTGCCTATGGGGATAAAGGTTATTCACTTTAACATTCAGTCGAGTTTGCCTCAGTTTGTCGAAGGTCTAAGAAATATCGAGAAATGCAGAGGAGCAATTTGTTTTATCGTTTAAGTTTTTGTTAATTTATTTGACTAATATATGTGGATAATACATATAGAGCATATAATATTCCAAACGAGCCGAACAATTACCATTGGTCCATTAGAAACTAACTGGTATAATAATCATAATAAGTGTTTCAATGATAATTTTCTAGTGTGATGTATTCAACAATATAAGCGTTTATATACAGTATTACTTAACTGACCTGCTTTGCTCCTATGACCCTTCGAAATATATTTGTATTCAGCATAAAAAGTGCACATATTAGTAGCAGCTAATCATAAAGAATATTTAAAAAGCATGAATTGTATTCATAAATTTATCTCAAAATTAATTTACAGCCTTTATCCATAAGGTTTATGGTTAGCATGTATTCTAAAGTGAGCTGAATAACTAAAATATTAAGTATGAAGGAAATATAATGAATGCAAAAGGTTTCATGAGATATCGTAGTATAATTTAGAAAAAGGTTACACAAAAGGGTTTTTACATATTAGATTTACTTTCTACCAAATGTCACTTTAATTATAATATAATTTTTCATGACTTTAATTTAGGTAGTCTATAAATAACATATTATAATTATTGAAATAATTACTTTTATATTAAAGCTATTTCATTTGAGCTAACATCTAATAAAGATAAAATACTAAGGTAAACATTAATTTTCGAAAGAATTTCCTATTTAGTAAACAAAGAATGAAGAAGAAATAAGTTATATCCTATCTCTTAATAAGTGTCTATTTTTTTCATGCAAAATAAATAAGAGGAAGATTTATCCCCATCAGGTACATCGCCACAAGAAACCTTATTAAACAAATAAATTGTTTAAGAGTATGTCAGTCACGTTCTATCTTAACGGACTTTGTACTGAAACAAGTAATTAGGTTTTTTTTAATAAAGTGTAGGCAACATGTCAAGCAGAAAAAGGAATTCTCAACGTAATTAGGGTTCTAAAAAACGGCAATAGTCTTTGACAAAGAAAAAAATAACAATGTATCGGTACAACGTTCCGTCTGCTAACGAAAGTAAATTTAATTTAACGAGAAAGTTTTAACAGACGATCTGACGTAGAATATTAAGAACGGTATCGATTCTATCGATATAAGAGATTAAGGAATCCACTACAGAGCTTATTTAAACTAGAGGTGATAATACATGAAGAAAAAAAATATTGAGGTTACTTGTGAATAAGACTTTAGAAAGATAAATTTTCGTAAATCATATGAGAATTCAGTCGTAACTTAACTGATAAATGGTTTATTATTGGGATTACACGATAAGAAACAGTTCTACTAAAGATGAGAATGTCATTGATATTTAAACTTTAGGACTCCATTGCTGCTGTCTTATCAGAATGGTATGCAATATAAATGGAATTAATGTTTGGTATACTTCGTTGGGCCACATTACAGTTTATTTGAGGTCCATCCATTTGAGTGCCGTGTTGCTGTTTGCCATGAAGATATCGTCTCTCAGCCGGTTTGAACATAGAGGTGGAAGAAATTATGAAAAGGGTTAAAAACACACATGGTGTTCAATATGATGCTGCAAACTCGTTATCCTATCGTTAGCTGATAAGGGCTGTTAAGGCTTCTAGAATTTCTATTGATATGGATTGCACCTTAGAACCATATGACTTGAGAATTAATGAAGAAAAAGCCGAAGTCGTTATAATTGAGGGTTTGTCAGCTATTATATATCTCAAAGGAATCCATTTGGAATAAACGCAGAGGTTGGGAAAAGTGACATGGGAAAATAGTGTATCTACTGCCGAAGTAGTAAGCCAAATTTGATAAGATATAGTTGTTTTTGGTTTTTTAAGATGGTAAATATGGAAGAGAAATAATATTACAATCAAAACTAAAATACGTCCCTTACTTACGTTTATCTCGTCAATTCTTCTGCATGGCTCCAAAACTTTAACTCTGTTACTCTAGTCTGACATAAGGGCGTAAGTTTAGGTCTTTCAAATGCGATGTTTGAAGAAAATTCTACATGATTCTCTCTGATGTCATATTAAAATAGAAGTCATACGGTTAGGCCGCTACAACTAGAGCACAGTTTTCCTTCGAATGTAAGGTGTATGTTTTCCTGACAGACTTCTGTAGTGAAATGGAGCTGTTTGGGGGAAGATAGCGAACAGCTTCGAAAAAGTCGTGGATCATTCATGAGGAGATTAATATTTTCCGGCGCCAACACAACAACTGCGACCGATCGCCAACTGTGGCAGAATTTAGCGAAGAGTATTCGAAGTCCTCTGGCATCAAAACCAGCATATTGAAGCGAAGTAGATATTCACCCCGAACGCTGGCAATGAAGAACACATGACAGCTATGAAATTTTTTCAAAATAATTATTGAAATGGTCTTTATTATGATAAGTACCCAGTCGGAGAGAATCAAACCTATCCTAAGGTTGATCAGGTTAGATGGGACTGGGGCACACTCACTAAAGCCACTCTTTCCAGCTAATGTTATTATCACTGCTATTCTATTACATCATTTAAAGTTGTAGTTGTAATATTGACTAACCTGTTACAATATGGAAATTAGCCGTGGCTAGTAGGAGTCTAACAAGTCGTTAATTAACCTGATTCTCAGGGTGTCTTAATTTTTGTTGAAAATCCATGAAGAGTTTAGATGCATGCCTATATTAATGAACGTTAGTTTTAGTGGTAAATTTAGGAGTGTCTGACGAACCCTGAGATATTCATGTTGCAGCCGAGCTTGTTTTGGAGAGTCTCAAGACTTTGTTCTAGTTGATTCACCATTCACCTGAGCCGAGCTGCACTTGGCTGGAAATGTCTTTTCGAACTACAGATGAGCGGATTATAAGTTCGTCTAGCCCTCTATCTTTTTGGATGGCGAGATGAATTTGGGGAGACCAATTGAGTCTTCGGTCGATAAGTAGAACATTCAAGTGAATCAGACTTGAATGTTGTCTACAATCAACGCCTCTTGGGATATCCGCTATTAAGATTTGGTAACATTTGCTTTTATTCCATCCATATTTAATAATTATCTATTATTTTCGATATATAGACATCATCTATTTTATTAACGTTTTATGCTAATCTTTCATGGTTAAAAACAATAATGTATTTACTTGTTCTTTATTTTTGTAGTTCAGCCATGACTTTAAGTAGTATGTTGATTAATAGTTTCACCATAAGGAACCTAGTTAAAGTATACAATCAAATTTTATCAAACAATTATTATTTGTATTTCTATATGTTCATTTAGACTTTGTTGATCTCGCTGAATAGGTGCTCTTCGTGTGTATGAATTGTTACTGTCTTTCAGGATCATTAGCGAGAAGAAAATTGTAATATTAATTATTGTCACTTAAGACGTTGTTAAGATGTAAATTATTGCTATTTTTAATAAATTTGCCTAATTTTTAAAGTGACAGTATAAACATTTTATGACATTTTTATTGTTTAAACGTAAGAGTTTTAGGTATAATTCTAACACACATTTTTTACATCTTAAATATTTATTGCAATATTCAATTAACGGTTGGCTAGAACCAGATAACCGACTTTTTCGATACTGCTTTATGGTAAGTTATATGGCTTGGTGAATGGAGGTAAAGCAAAATGAAATAGTTGTGTTTACAAAATGTGACCGTTATTTATTGGCAATATAAAATGTGGAAAATACAAAATAGTTAAAACGGATGGCAGCGGTATTACCTGGTGACGAGGCTTGGACAGTCGATGGTGGCACGTCTAAACCAAATGATGGTCGGTTACTGAATGACTCAAAATACTCCTTAATAACATCCCAGATAAACGTCTCGGGGTTGCCAGCTATTCGTTATCGGGTTCTAGTTGGCGCTGCTGGCTCCCCGCCCGTGTTCAACATCTGGGATTATATTTCTAGGTATTTTGTAGACCGTTATTCCACTATGTAAAATTCGAGATGCCTCAAGGTCGCTACACTGCTATCCATTTTAAACGCTGAAGAGCGATCCTCTTGAAAACTGTTGTATTGACTCATTTAAGTAACGGGTGACTAATCAAGTTTTAAAAATAAATCTTATCCCCATCATTTGTGGTATATTTATATTACGTACCAAAACTCTGGATTAATTTCGTGCGATTTACAGTTGCGATAATAGCATATTCCACTAGAAAATTACCCTTACTTGAAATAAAATTGCGAACCATTTTTACCCGCTCTCTATCGACCTGATTATAAAAATGGCTCGCTCTAAAAACGCTGCTCCAATCTATTTAACTGCTTGCGCTCTGGAAGTAACAGTGGGATTGCCAATTTTATAGTTAATAACGTTATCGCTGCCAACGTGTTACCGTCAACATCAGATCGATTAAAACCAGTTTACGCCTCAAATGTATCAACTAGCACGGAACATTAGCCCGCGACAGACCCTCATGTCTCAATTTTTTCAACACCTATTCGCGTGGTTTCTATTTAGTATGTTAGTTTTTACTACCAGATGAGTTAAATTTAATATATATTAAGATTTTCAAAATATTACGAGTTTAATGTTAATGAAAAAATAGATAAAATAGGACATAAAAGTTAGTACATAGTATTTATCAATTTTCGTCATATTCTTTAACAGTTTTCTCATTTCTATGTAATTAACAATGTTGCGATACCGTCTCGAGAGAACGATGTTGGTTTGGCTGCGATGTAATCGTCGATCGATTATCGCACTTCTTCAGCATTTCCAAACCTTGTAGCAGTTATGCTATACTGCATAGATCTGAATAAATAATAAATAATAAATAGAATGCCCTCTGTCCGAGGAGTACCTTTACGATTCTTGCAATATGTGACCGAGTGTTGTCATGTAAGAAGATAACTTTGCACCTGCTACTCGTTATTGTATATATTTTTACACAATATACGAGTATTTTGTAAAATTTCCTCTTTAGCATCGGTAGATACTTACAGTGATAGTTAAATTAGATTTGAACAGCTCGTAATACACTCTACCTTAATTATCCTGCCATATGTACAGTAAGAGTTTACATTCACGAATATTCCCCTCCGGTGACGATGTGTATTATTCTATTGGATCAACCCATTAAAATTGTCGTAAAACGAGGCAGAATTTATTCCTAATTTTGCCTTACAGGCAATGAAGCCACGAACTTGAAACTGTTTGAAAATTCATCTTCAGTAAATTAGGGTACCATTTCCATCTTATTAATTGCACTTTATGACTGGAAAGAGTTAGTTCATCAATAGTTGATGTTGAGGTCTCTTTTTTTTTTGATAATTTAAGCTGGATTTTCATCAAATGAGTCTCACAATCAAATTGCATCGTTAAAACCGGATGAGTATTAGTTTCTGATGACTGAAACAATAAATTTATGAGATTAATATTGGTACCGTGGTCAACTGATGATGAGGTTTGGAATCGACAACTCACCAAAATTAAATTAGGAATAGGAATTGAGAAAATTGAAACTAAAACTTGGGTATTATCAATTTGTGGAAAAAATATGTTTATATGTTAAACATTTTATGTAAATGTATGAGTATTTCAACACGATTCGTTAAATATTATGGTTTGTCCATGTGGCATTCATTTGACTCCATAAATATTGTCTAATGATTTTTATGAATAGGCGATGAAGGGAACATATTTTACGCACGTCATCCAGCATTCTGAATTTCTTAACCACCTTTGTTGCAGTGGCCAAAATTAATAGTCATCATCATCAAGAATAATCTATAGCGGGCGCTCGAGAAGAGTATTTACTTTTCAATTAGCGAATTGGTTGGTGCCGCAATATTTCGAACATTCTTCACTAAATTCCGCCACTGTTGGCGATTGGTCTCAGCTGTTCTGACCTTTGACAATCTCAGTCTCAATGTCCTATTTGTCAAATCGTCTTCGATAATCTTGATTAAAATCTTTTTAGAGTTTTTCGATTTGTTTTCCGCACCAAAGATCTATTTCGCCACAGAAGTTTATAAGGAATTCGGTCACACTTCATTTTGACAGTCATATTTAATCCATTGTAATCTGTGCTTCTGAATTTGTTCCTCAATTCTGTTCATCTAACATGATTTCGGAGGAAAACATGTAGGTTGAGAATTGTCTGCTACCTTGATAGCTAAATGAATTTTCCTGATACATTTTTTTCACTCCATTTTTTCCATAAGCAGTAGATTTCCTCATTCAATGTCTGTGAAGAGCCCTGATTGTCTTCACTTACACAGATACACAGGAAAACCATCTTAAAAGGATGTCCGATGCTTGAGATGTACTGGGCTTACCAGAATCTTATTATGACATTTTAATATTATCAGTGTATTCATGATATAGAATTAGTAAACTAATTTGTCAGCCCCGAAACGCTATAAGACGTTCTCTGATCTAGGGTTTTCATTGGATATTACAAAACTTTGACTTAAATCTGATATTATTATATTTCAGATTGATTATTTTTATTTTTTAGTATAATGTTAAACTTAATTATAATTTTTTCAAAACTATATCAAAATATTCATTTTATGAACTTTTAGCAAGACTTTAAATATAAAATCTTTCTATAATTAATAATTAAAAGAATTAGTTAATTTTACTATTAAACACATTAAGACTTTACCGCAAATTCTTCGATGACTCAGAAAATTAGCTTCTTTGTTACCAAGCTACAAAGCAAAACCATATATTTGTCCTGAACTTGGACTTATCTTTATTATATCATTAACTACAGGTTTCTTACAGATTCCAACATATCAGTGTATGTTGACAATAAAGTTGTACTTGAAATTTTGTTTAATAATAATATTGATATATATTAGAAGTATTAGTCCACACCTTTCCTTTCATCTAGCCGTGACAAAATTTTAGCACAGGATATATTTCTACTATTGAAGATCGCCATGATGTTCATGTAAATATTACAAAAATAGAGCTATTATTTACTTCGTACATAACTATTACACAGTTAGTTAAAAATATAAAATGATGATAGTGATGAATTCGTTATTTTCACCGCTTCTACCTCTATTTTTCGGAATCGTTTCACATAGTCTTTTAACATAATATTGATTTAATTTTATCCAGTTATTTTTAGTTCCTCGACATCGTTAAATTATTTAGCCTTTGAGATTACAGCATCTGCTAGCTTACCCCAAGAATTTTAAATAATATTTAAATAAGGGAGGGGGCGTAGGCCACCTTAAAATTTAAATATTGTTTCATGACAAATAGACTTTGACGTATTTTGCTGTATGAACTGTTCGTCTAACAACTTTGTCCCTTCGGGGTAAGGAAGGCCGTCTCCACTTGGCTAGCGATGGAATGGAACACATTTCTCGTGCCCCCCCTCTTTCTGGCGTGTCTCCAAATGCCTCGTGGGGAAGACGCACAATGTCATCCACCCTATGAACTTAACGGTTACAGGAAATTTCGCAGTCACTGACCAAGAAAAAGTCAAGCTCCTCGCAGGGACCTACGAGGCTCAGTTGAAATGCCTCCCATACATAGAGAATACTAAACCTAAAGACAACGACACTATCATCAACAAATCCAACTCCATCAAACGACCACTAACCCCAGCTATTCTTCTCAACCATTTGGTATCTCCAAAATCTCTACAGACTATGATCGGCAAACTTCAAACCAAAAAATGTCCAAGTCTCGACAGAATATCGATTACCCAGTTAAAAAATCTCCCGCATAAGCAGCTCGCGGAACTGGCAAACATCATTAACTCCATCATGAGGCTGCAACATTTCCCGGCGTCTTGGAAACACGCACATATAGCGGTTATTCCCAAGAAAGGAGCAAAATCATCCCCATCTGACTACAGACCCATCAGCATTCTCAGCGCCATTTCGAAGCTTGCCGAGAGGGCAATACTCTATGCTCACAACTATTTCACAAAGGACAACAACATCATTCCTGATGAACAATTCGGCTTTCGCGCTCACCACTCGCTCTTGACCAACGTAAAAAGCTTGAAGTAGTCCTTCTGGACCTAACCAAAGCCTTCGACAAACTTGACTTAGCAAACCTGCTATCTTCTCTGATCTGCCCTTCTAGCAGACTTCCCATCTACATCAAATGCTTATTTTATAAGATGTTAATTCGGTCCGTATTCCTCTACGGATCTAATGTCTAGTTCAAGTTTGTTACACCTAACCAGGTTAAACGGCTTCAGGTTTTCCAAAATAAGCTCCTCATGAGAATCTTAAACGCTCCATGGTTTGTCAGAAATAATCAAATTCATATGGAAACTGACACTCCAGAAATCAAGCACTTCATATATCAATCATTCTACAAACAACAACTAAGCTCAATTCAGTCACCTCTAACCTCCCTCCCTTTTTCCGGCCGAAACGAACTCATCCGTCGCTGCAGTCATAACTTTTGCCCCCATACGACAATATCCAGTCCTCGTATCCAATAACGGCTGCTCGATCAGCAGGTGCCATATCCCCAAATTTAATGCAGTAGCAGTAGCGGTCCACAGGGGTCAACTGTGAGGCGGTTTCGGTTTAGTGTATTGGTAAGTCCAGAGGCAGTCCCACATAACCTGGTCCAACCTGTCACTCCAGGGCAAGTCCTCCCGACCAGGTATGCGTCATGCATTCCACCGCCTGGTTTTAGACCAGAACTTTGATCCTTCGACGGATGTCGTTATTTCGCGACTGTACAGCAGTACGTGGTTGATAAAAAAGGGACGGGGACAGACATAAACTGTAAATATAAAATATTAATAACACAAACAAAAGATATAAAATATAAATAGTGTATATAGAATTTAAAAATGGACTTAAAAACAAGACTACAATTACAACCATAACGAAGTAGAGACCCATGCCGAAATGATAATGGTTAGTTGGTCAGTGACACTTAACTTAGCATAAATTAAATTCTATGGAGAAAATCGATTTCTTGTAGAAATCCGAGGAGTCTGTCGGTATTTTCTCCTGTTAAGGCATTTCTAAAATTTTGTAGCCTATACATAACTCTAATCTGGGTGAGGCGTGGACTAGTCGTTCAGTATGTGGTAGACTGAAATAAGGGCACTGTAACAAAATTCACAGAGGGCAGGTGGACTAGAAGTCATCAAGTAATTCAGAGCTACGGCATGGTGACGAAGGGAGAGAACGCAAAAAGAGGAGAAAAATCAGCTTGGTGAAACAAGAAACAAATGGGATAAGGTCAGTATGAGTACAAATATTTGTGATGGGGAGAGAAGAGGAGGCTACGAATTCAATTCTCCAGAAATTGATTTTATATCTGTATTTCCTACAAAACCTACATCGGCACAACATATGTTATAACACTTCCCCCACCTAACTGTCTGCGACTTAAAAAAACCTGACCTTTTTTTAAATTTTGATAGAACTACTTGTAAGTAAGATACAAATATGTTAATACTTGTAAGGATAATGATTTAAGAAAAGATTAGATGATATTAATTCGCAGTGTACTGGGTAATTTATACTCTACTTTTTAATTAGATGGAAGATTGGCTGAATCAAAGCGAAATTATTCAAATGCTACATGCATAATATGTATTACATTCTCTATGAGTTATTATAGTATCAAAAAATGATTAAAAGGAGTTTATTTGTCCTTTCATCATCATCGACAGCATTTCTACATGTGCTAGAAATCGAAGCAAATGAATTTAGATATATATTTATAGTATATTTCAGCGACTGCTTCCCTGATATCTGGCCATTCTCTTGTTTGATAAAATATACTATATATTACAATGAATTATCAAACCATAAAAAAGTATATTTTTTATTCAGAGATATTTCTAAATGTAAATATTGCCTCAAAAGTCAATGCTATTTGACCTGTAAAATATTATTATATCAGGCCAATTCTTCTTCTGTTAATGAAAGTAAATTTAATCAAAGGAGAGTTGGAGAGAAACGTGTGTTTTGAAATATTAAGGACTATACCGATTGAAATCGACTGGTGCCGAAAGAAACAACCCCTGTACCGGAAAAATTTACATTTCCGCCCAGGAAAAAATAAATTGGAGAAGATTTTTCATTTATTTATGCAAAGTGTTTTCCATTTCATGTTTATTTCAAAATTCGGAATCATTAAAATTTACGACATGGCAATATATTCCCTTATTCATAAAAACTGCATATTACTTTTATTTCTCTAAGGGATTCAAAAATACTTTTTCGAAAGTCTATTTTTGCCATTTTTATATCACACTATATTATAATTGCCAACACTTTACTGACAATTTGAGATTTATGTTTGATTAATTTTTGACAGTCTAGTATATTATAAAATATCTAAAATATTTTTATACGGAGTAATCTGTAAATCATGTTTAAAATTTTACTTTATATTAAGATGTTATAAATATAGCTTATAATAATATATTTTATATTTGTATATTAACGTAAAAAATTCTTCCAAGTTCTAAGATTTTTTTATGTAGTTCTAATTTGTTTGTGACCCATATGTATATATGTCTAACTTTAATTAGTTTGCAAATGTAAGCCACTATTTGCTTATTGGTATAATACTCAGTGGTGAGTATTAGTTTTACCCGCCTAGTTATAAAGGTGTTGCAAATTCGAATCCTACTAACACAACCAATTGTTTAACATATTACGAACGGTAAATATTTACATAAAACTGTTCCTATGGTGATGTGATGATGTTGAAGATAATACACCCGAAATATGACTATGAAAATACATGAAATTTTTTAATGATTTTGCTTATTTCATGACTTACTATTAATATATTGTTTTTGTATTTCGATGCCAATCTTTTAGGAATAGAACCGTTAAATAATCATCAATTTTTACCGAGTGAATGTTAATTGTACAAAACGGGTGAAAAATTTGGTATATTTCATCTATGAATAAAGTGTTTATATATAGGTTTAAGTATTAACTCGCACAGCAGTATCTTGTTATAGAATGATAATTTGAATTTGGATAATATCCTTGATGTGACAATATATTTGAAGTAGGTTAGATTCAGGTTTTGCTTATTCTAAATTAGGCGTTGATATAGACGCATTCCAATATATTTAGCATGCTCTGCTGGCTAATTTCACAATTATTAATATTTACTGATGGGCATATTCTTCTTCTTGGAGTAAATTATATATGACTACATTTTGTTTCATTTACTTTGATTTGTTTGAAGGTTTTTTGATGCGGTTCTTCGTGTGATAATAAGGCTGCCGTGTCGTCTGCATATGTTTCCACATTAGTAATTGTTGTGGTTTGTGGACGTGTATTTTTTTGTAATTGAAAGTAAGGATGAGGGAGAAGTTTTTTTCAATGTAACTGGCAACTTTGTATTCCGCATTTATCAAAACCTGAGGTATGTTCAAGAATATATACATATATACCGAACAATATATTTTGACATTTTAATGTATCAGTTATCTTGCACCTGTTCTATAGTTCTGTGCTCATCACACAATCGAAATTGATGTTCCGAAATAATAATAATTTTTTCTGTTATATATAACAGTTATAACACTTAGTATATTATCGGTGATACACTTATAGGCCGGTAGGAAGTGACATCTTCAGATTTTGGCCCCAGTTTGATAATCATGATTAGTTTATTTACTTTCTAAGTACCAGAAAAATAATTTGTAATGTTACGTTAAATATAAACATTATTAATTTTACATACTTTTGGTATCATATTCAGATCATATTCAGGAGATATTTGATAATTAATCTCTGTTATTATTATATGTTAAACTTTTCTAATAATAATTTTCATATGGAGTTTCTAATGCCTTTTTGAATATTTTGTTGGCTTTTTCAGTAACCATACATAAATCTAATTTATCTGTGGATATTGACATATTTAATTCACTTTCGATTCTAACATCCGCTGTTGCATGAATTACATTACTATGAGGTATGGGAAAGGCGACCTGACTATTCAGGGCTTCGACGTACCTATTTGAATAAATTCAAAATTTTTTTAATATGGTACTATTAGACCAATGTTCGTTCCAAATAGTTTTCATAATATTGTACTATTTCTTGTTCCATTACTGCCTTTATTGCACATTCGAAGATACCCATTTCATCGAGATTACCAGCTTTTCTGAAAGAGTATTCTTCAAGCACATTGCGTGACAAAACTTTAGCACATATGCAGTTTGCAGTTGTCTAGCAAATTATTAATACTTGTTGCTTATTTTTGCGAAAGCTTATTTCAAGATATTACGTGTTAAAATGAATCTAACGAAGTCATTATGAGTTACTTAAAAGATCCAGAAAATTATATTTAAAACCAAACAAAGGTCATAAAAGATAAAGATAGATGAGATATTTCGCGAGTTGCTTAAAATTTTATGTTATCAGAGAACCAAATCCCTTTTGTAGCTATCTTAAAAACATATAAAAAAAGTTCAACAACTCCTACATTATACTTGACACTTGAGAAGGAAGAAAATTTTACAAAAATTACCTTTAAGTGAAGAATATAAGAAAGGGAATTGACAATTTAGCGAAGGATATATTCTTCAGAGAAAAAAGTCGCGTCATCTAATATTTTCGGATGAAGAAAATTTAATTTGCATATAAATATTACTATCATGTTTTTTGAAATGATCAAAAGATTTTAAGTCACACAGAGTAGGGTGGGGCAAGTGTTATGTGTAGGTTTTGAGGCAAATACAGAAATAAATTTCATTTCTGGGAAAATTGCTAGTATAATTCATATTAATTTGATAGGTGATCAGTTCGCCAAGCATAGAACATAAAATGCCCATTTGATTGACATTTCTCAGCAATAAAGTGGTACTGTATGTATTATAAAACTGGGTAAAAATTATTTTTCAGAACACAATATTCACCCCTTGTAAAAACTTGAAAATTGCTGGGGTAAGCTAGCGAGTGCTGTTTACTCAAATGGTAAAGAATTTATGAATGTCGAAGACTAAAAAGAATGTTGTCCAAGATGAGTGGAAAAACATAGATCAACAGTATGTCAACTTATATGAAATGCTTCTGAACTGATTGAAGTTGTGAACAATAGAGAAAGATGTTTCTATTACTGAAATAAAAATTTAAAAAATTGATTCCAAATTCTTTGATTTTGTTTGTTAACCTAATTGTGCTATGATTTTGCGGCGTCGTCTTCTTGCAATGTTTACATGAATGACTATGGTCTTTACTGTATAAACAATCGAAACAGTTGATAGTCGCAAAAGAATCGAAACAGTCGATAGTCAAAAAACTAGCGGTTCGACTGTTTTGTTTAATTCGTGATGTCAGACGAAGATGTACGAAGCCTTGCCTGTATAAATTGTGAGAGAGGAAAGGACGGAGATAATTGCTTGGAGCAGTTAATTTTATATGTGCCTATATTTTCAAGCGGTAGTATAAGCGAGGCAGAGTTGTACATATTTCTTCACGTACTAACTTTAGAAAAGAAAGGAAAAAAAAATTAACATGCAATTAATAATTTCACTTTAAAGGAAGTAGAATTACTTTTATATTTGAAAGTTTTGTGGATCTGTAAAAAAATGGAATTTAATATGCTAGTTGCTATTTTCAAATAATATACTATAATAAATATAGACAATACAATGGAAATTAAACAAAACCTAAAAAGTAAAGATATTTAGTACAATAACCATAAATACTAAATAAAAATAAAACATATAACTGATCATAGAAAAAAAGCTAATTCGTAACATATTTAAAAATGATCGCACAATAACTTATAGAGCTTTTTTAAATAAAGTAAATCCTTTATTTATTATTGAACGGAAATATGTTTTAACAAAAATCAGAGAGTAATCGAAGTGCTACCTATAATTGCCATTAAAATAGTCAAAAGTATTTTACTATTTATCATTCATAATTTTAATCTAATAGGGTAATTACATTACCAATCTCGAAAAATATCGTTCCAAAATTCTGCGATATTAATATACAATATATTATTATTTACAAGAAAACTACCAAAAAATCATAAACCTATATATAAATATTACATATAAATCTATGTATATATAATCTATAAGCATCAATCGGGTACATTTTTGTCAAGGTCGTGGCTAGGACGACAGAACCAGAACGTTAAAAATCAGTCGAATGAAACTGGTAGAACTAACAATAGTAACTAAATGTGCACGACTGAAACGGTCTATGGTAAAGAGTAACAAAATCAGTGGCACCGGAAATAGCTACTGAAACAGTCAATGGTAAAAAGTAGTAAAATATATAACATTATATAAACACTATATAAACACTATATAAACACTATATAACACTATATAAAAGCTAAACATTTATTTTAGTTAAATATAATACCGAAAATTATGTCATGCGATACGAAGGCTAAACAAACAAGGTTTATTACAACAACAAGTTTTACGATTAAATACCAGTTGAATTATTTTTCCAAACTCTTGCATGTTTTACCAATACCGCCAGTTTTGCAATATTTCCCCTATTTATGCTTCGGCTTTGATCTCGTGAAATGAGATCGAGATCTCACGAAACGGGTATTGTATTCAATTTAGGTGTTATTTAGGCAAGAACAACGTTTATAACAAATCATAACAATTATTTATATATTCTGCAAAACATAGGTATAAATAAAGGTATAAGACATTATTTCTATTTTTATTATTAAACGTTTACACTATATAATGTATTGTTTCGCATATGGGTGTATAAGATTCTGTATATTCAGATATTTGATGGTACTTTTATTGTCAAATATTTGGTCAAATTTATATCATTTAATATATCATATAAATATAGATTGAACAATAGTATTCTAAATATTAATACAGATCATTTAAAAAATATTAAAAAACTCGTAGTAACAAGACTCTAATGTAATTAAAAATAATGAACTAATAAATATATGAACATTTTATTTAAGCTTGTGGTTCTTGTTGAATCATTAAAACGATACATTAGTATGTTATACAGGTTTCGGAAACATTTCGTTAACTTTTCGCCTTATTTAATCATCCTTTGCACATATTTATGTTTTAAATATGGCCAAACAGTATCCATAATATAACTTGGTCAAATTTCGAGCGTAAATCGTGCCCCGGCCACTGACAGGTCTTCGGACCGAAAGTTTCGCATTAGGAAAACGAAATAAAACGGAAAATGAAGCGGAATATCTCGAATTAATTTTGGGGTCAGAGCACACGTGCCCAATCCGACGATCGACGAAAACCCTTAAACTTTCGTTTAATGGAGTTTCCATGTGGAGGAAAATGAAATAACCGCGCAAATTCGACGTGGACGCTCGCTCCGGTAGCTTACGGGCATGGACCGGAGAGTTTTTCAGTTTTTTTTTCTTCTGACAGTTTTAATAAAGAAAAGTAGCCCTGTATAATAAATTGTATGGGAGGTTCTTTTTTCTTTCGATGTAACGGGGGTGAACAGGAATTCGTTGTTGTAAGGGTTTTCGTCATAAAAGAGGAGAAAGGAAAATGTAGTATAGATAATAGCTTATTTGGGAATATTGCCGGCGTTTTATATAATAATGATCTTATTAAATAATTGTACCAATAAACAAACCATAAATTCTTACATTTGTAATAGTTATTAAATGATTGCTTGCATTCTTATCATTATTTCACTTCAAAAAGGCATTTATTGAGAATAAGTGGTACAACATATATTAATAAAAATATTTTTCAGGTTTTTTTACATAATTTTGGATGTCATACTGAATCGATGTGAAAAAGTGGTATACAGAATTCTGATTACCGCTTGGTGGTACTATCTGCTTTGGTTTCGAAATGAATTCTGCTGAATTCTTCGATGCTAATCCATGACTTTATATGCTTATTATTGTTGTTGAGACGCAGGTTTAGTTATTTATATTTAAGTCATGTAAATGTAATTTTATGTTTTTTCTTTTTTCTCTAGGGTTTTAATTTATTAGACCATTTAACTGATTTTCGTAATATTTATGACATGGGAAAATATAATGACTTGAGATAAAGTAGAATATCACATGGTATCGAATGTCTGGTGATAATATTCCAACCAAGAAAGAATTATTACATCAGCTCGTTGTCAAGTGTCTCGGATAATGGGATTTCAAGTAGCGATGCTAGACGAAACCTGTTAATAGGTTATACTTTATGACGCTTGTATTCATAAACATCAAGAAGATTCGAAATCGTGGATTGTTAGATTCCTTTAGAGTCTGAAATTCACGGGTTCTGTCGACGTGCGAAGTTCTTAGCTGGAAGAGTTTTTCCCACCCCGATATTCTGAACGAATTGGGGTACAGAAAAGGGTTTCTTGGACTAGCCTTGCCCATCACCACCAAGAACCCGAGGAATGAGCATCGGTGACGCAGCCTTCTCTCGAAAACATATTTCCGCAGGAGTCCCGCAAGGTGCTCCACTAACCCCTGCCCTGTTCAACCTGTACATGGCTTAGTTCCCACTCCACAAACATTACCACACAACAGCATTTTATGCAGATGCTACAGCCTTCATCACAACCAGTTACAGTCCCGACGCTATTCGCGACAGACTTCAAATCCAACTGAACCAGGCGATTGCGCGGTATAAATTCTGGCGGCTGCAGATAAACCGCAAGAAGGAGTTCCACGCTTATCGCCTCCAAATCGATAAAGTCCTATCCCCTGGCTCCAGAAAGTATCATACCTCGGTCTCCATTTCGACCGTAGGTTCTAATGGTCAGCCTAAATCCAGCACGCTATCTGCAAAGGCGTATATAGTCTACTCTTGCGACTCTCTATAAAATGCTAGTCCATCCAGTCGGCTTCTACGGAGCACAAGTGTGGTACAAGAATGTGTCAGAGAGGCAACTTGAACTACCTCAAGTGTTCCAGTCCACAAAATTTCAAAAATCCGCGCGTTACTCAATGCCCCATGATTTATGAGGAACGTCAACACTCACCTCGAATCAGGCATCCCGTTCGTGAAAAGTTTCTCAAATATGCTCATTGTAAGGTTCCCCCTAGGCGCCTTAGAACACGACAACACCTTGATAAAATCCGTACCCATTCACAAACCTCGATAAATAACCAACTACGATAATCCCAGTTGTAACTCAGGGTCTCTGCCACCCGCAAAACACTTCACTATCCCGAATCCGAAACGACATCAGCAAAAGACCATTTGGTTCTAGCTGGTCATCTTGGAATAAAAAAAAATAAAAAAATCGGAATCAGAATTGTTAAGACATTTTTGATAAGAAAATGTAGTGAATAGAGAATTGACTAAATATTTACAACTAAGAAGAACATCAGAATTAAACAAAATTAAGAAGAAAGAATTGCTAAGGAAATGTAACAGAATTACTAAATAATTACAAGAACTGACAAGAAAGAATTACTAAAGAATTCTAGAAGCTAGAATACCAGAAGCAGTAGAATGTCGAAAAACAAAAGTAGTATCGAGAATTAATCAAGAATTAATAACAATAGAATTCCTGCATGTTAGTATTATTCAAAAAAATTATTGATTATTTTCCCGTAACATATTGATTCAATATATTTAAATTTATATATTTTTTATGTTACTAATTTAATAAGCAACTCGTCTTTGAGTATTAGTATACAAAGAAGAGAGAAAATAATCTGTATTTTATTTACAAGATCATCTCTCCAACATCACAACAGTGCTGACATCCAATTTTCATTGCCAGTTCCAATATGTTATGTAAAAAAAACTTCTTTTTTACCTGACAACCTCGATGTTCAAGCGGTTCAAAGTATAATACTCAGTAAATTATAAATCATTTTCTCTCTGTCGCGCTCTTGATGTCTCATATTCTTTAAATACTCTTTATAAAAAATTATCATTCCTAAAAATGTTCTCAATTGGTTGACGGTTTCACGTAATTTATATTATAATACAGCTTAGTTTTTAAAGGTATTCAGCCTTCTGGTGTAATTTAAAGTCCTAAAAATTCCAATTGACCTTCACCGAATATTTTAAGATGGATACGATGCCGCATGACATTCAATCAGCCCATTCAGCTTGCTTAGCTAAATCTTCATTTCAGATAATTAAGACGTTATTTACGTTTTCTGGTAGTTTTTCAATCCACAGGGTACTTATCGCCTGCTCTGATAAGACGGTTAATATTCTCTGAGCTCTCGCCATATATTTCTACTAATCTCATCTTTACTTGGGTGTATCTGTCCTTATCTTTGCATTTCAAAATCTCGTACATACTTTCGAGGAAGTGAGGTTCCAATGAAGTTACTAAGTGCCGAAATTTGGTATGTTCCTTTGTAATTTTACACAGGAAAACTGGGATTCCATCTGCGTAAATAATAATTCTGGAATATTTATCAATAAAAGCTTAATACTCACACGCTTGACTTCGAAGTTCTCCGCTTCGGCAACGTGCTCTTGGGGATTAATGTTTTTACTTATTTTCTATTAGGTTTTATCACATTTGGCTCACCTGATTCTATGGGGTATATTTTTTTTTAATTAAAGCTCAAACTTCAACAGAAATACATATATTTAAGACCACTAATCTATGACACAATTTGAAAGAGATAAAAGACTTGGACTTCCTTTTTTTGGTTTCTCAAATGCGACTCTGTTTTTTGCCTGTAATTTTAAAAGGACGCTATGTTCTAGTGTGACGCTAGGCTCTTGAATTTAGTCAATATGGCTAAAATATTTGAGCGTCATTCCCAACTTCAAGAGTGTGCGATTCGTCAATCAATTTCGAGCAGCGTTACCATAAGTTGACTTCAATAAATTCTCACGGGTTTCAGTAGTAGATTTCAGCACCAAAAGTAATAAATACCGAAAGTGAAATTTTCAGTGTCCTATGATCAGCGTTTATATACGCTGAATAAGTCAATAATACTTAATGGAAAACTTTTATTTTATCTGAAGAAATGTCAAAGTTATCGAATTTAAGAATGGTTTACATTAATGCTTCACATTCTCTCCAAAATATGTCGCTGATCCAAATACATCAAGGTATAAATATTATATATTTCATGAAAGTATCTAATTATTTCGGCGAATATATATGCCCGTTTTACTTTAATTGCTAATGTATTGTGCGTCTTAATTATTTGATAAAGATGTAAAAATATATGACTAAACTTAAATCTACATATTAGAAACAGTTTCTGGTGTAGCACCAAAATCCACAAATAATCTTCATCTTTAGAGTAATTTTTAATTTTTTTTTTATTCTTTAATTAATATATTGTTACTAGTCGTTTCCGTCTAACCTACAATTTGTCTTTATGCGAACTTAAATCTAGGTATATAACTAGGAGGACCCATCGGCCCTAACTCTGGTGACTCTAGTCTCTGGTGAATTAATGTTTATACATGTCACTGCTGAATTTTTTAATATATGCACCTCACTACACAACACTACACAAGAACAGATGGTTTGATTCTTTTGAGTCCGTGTTCTGTTCTGGTGGTAACCAAAAGTTGCAATATTTCAATATTAGTATGAGAATGGAGTCTTTCCTTATGCCCCCTTGCAATTATCTTGATTTCTTGACTGACTGTGGATATCTGAAGGTCTCGATGTAGATAATCAGTCCTATAGTATTTCGGTGCACCCACAATACCTCTCAGGACTTTGTTCTGAAAAATTTGTATTTTATTAATGTTACTCTTTGAAGAATATCCCCATAATTGAACTCCGTATGTCCATATAGGTTTCAATATTTGCTTATATAATAGCAATTTATTATGTACTGATAATTGTGATTTTCTTCCAATTAGGCAGTACATTTTCCTATATTTCAATTCCAGTTCTTTTCTTTTCTTTTATACATGTTCCTTCCAGCGAAGTTTTGCATCAAGATTCATTCCGAGATATTTAGCGTTGTTGCTATATGGAATAATAGCGTTATTTAATGTTATTGGTGCTTGTACGGTCTGTTTAAAGGTGAACTGCACATGTACAGATTTACTTTCATTCATTCTTATTTTCCAAGCTTGTGTCCAATTATTTATATTGTTACTTGCCTGTTGTAATTTTCGTGGTGTAATTCTCCGACAGCTATAATCGCAGTATCATCAGCAAATGTAGCTATCGTGATATTTTCCATTTGTGGTATATCACAAGTGTAAAATAGATAAAGCATTGGTCCCAGTACACTTCCTTGTGGTACACCTGCTTTAGCTTCTTTTATTGTAGAGTAAGCTTCTTCTTGCTTGACTATAAACATTCTGGTTGTAATGTATGATTTTAATAGTTCGGTGTGTTGTTTTGGTAGCATTTTTTGTAGTTTATGAACCAGGCCTTCATGCCAAACGTTATCAAGGACTACATCTAAGAATATAGCTGAGCATAATTTTTGACTTTCGCAGGCTTTTTCAATAACATCTGTTATTCTGTGGACCAGATCAATTGTTGAGTGTTTGTTAATAATCCCAAACTGGTGTGTTGGTATTAGGTTTTTTCTCTCTATGACCGGTTTTAGTCTTTTCAACAGGAGTTTTTCAAAAACGTTAGATATTACTGGCAGCAGTGATATAGGTCTATAGGATTTTATTTCGTTTGGTGACTTCCCAGGTTTTGGGATCATTATAATTTCCGCCATCTTCCAAATGTCTGGGACATGTTTTAATCTAAATGCTGTATTGATCAAGTTGGTGAGTTTTATAATGCCCTTTCTTGGTAGTTTTTGCAGTAATTCTCCTGTTATTAAATCGTAGCCTGGTGATTTCTTGGGGTTAATATCAGTTTTAATAACTTTGGTTAACTCTTTCGGCGTGACTAATTCAGTCATCGAATTTTCAGCTTCTATGTCCGGCAAATTATGTTCAATATTAGCTTCGTTTGGTTTGAAAGTTTTTTCTAGATATTCAGTAAATGCTTCTGCTTTTAGGCGATTGTCACGGGTCCAATTCCCTCATAGGTTTCTTATAGGTGAACTGTGTAGACATGATCGCTTTAGATATTTTGTGGCTTCTCAGAGTGAGTAATCAGTTTCTTTATCATCTGCTAAATTTCTCACATAGTCATTTATGGTTTTGTTTTTTATTTTCAGTATTTCTCTTTTCAGTCTTTGGGTTATATTGTTTAAACTATTTTCATTTTCAGGTGTTTTTTTTTGTTGCTATTTTTTTCGTGATTTTCGTTTTTCAGCTTTTTCACTCACTTACCATTTCCTTCACTTCTTTTGGATAATTAATTCCTTTAGTTGTACTCTTAATTTCTGGAGTATTATTCTAAGCAGTCTATTGAATATCTACTAAGAATTTTTCTGCTTCAAGATTTAATTGTTCAGTTGTCTTGAGGGGTACATTTAGTTGAATTCGTTTGTTCAAATCTTCAGCAAATCTTTCCCAGTCTGTTCTCTTGTTTGTTAACGTTGGTTTTCTTTTCTTATTATATTTTCGCTCAACGTCAGAATCATTGGCGTATGATTTGAACTTAGCTCAAAATTTTCTTCGACTATTATGTAGTTGGATGTTATGTTATGTTATGTTTACTATGAAAGAAATCTAACAGGTCTGGGGTTTTCTCTTGATCAGTCGGCCAATAAGTTGGTTTTCTTGTTGACATGTAACTACATCTTAGTTCAGTAGCTGCTTTATGCAGTTCATTGCCTTTGGTTGTTGTCATTCTGGATCCCCATCTTGTATTTTTTGCATTAAAATCACCTCCAATTATAATTTTTTCTCCCAGGTTGCTTAGGACATTCAAATAATTTTCCTTTTTTTGATTGTATCTTGGAGGACAATAAATTGTGGCTATTGTAACCTTGTATCCGCTTAATTTATTTGTTACTGCTGTTACCTGATTTTCTGCTGTACTGAGCCCGGGTTCTTGATGGTGGGAAATGTTCTTTTTTATTATTATTGCACTTCCTCCTCTTGCGGTGTTAGCTGGATGTATGGTATAATAGAATGTATATCCTC
Organism: Rhynchophorus ferrugineus; assembly: GCF_030347505.1. Lineage (NCBI taxonomy): Eukaryota > Metazoa > Arthropoda > Insecta > Coleoptera > Curculionidae > Rhynchophorus > Rhynchophorus ferrugineus. The sequence goes on from NW_027472580.1 coordinate 55,631,840, forward strand.
TAAACTTTATAAAGGATTCTTTTGTTAATTGGGTTTCGGATATTAGGCAAATATCTATTTTTTGCATATCTAGGAATACTTGTATCGTAGCGTGATGTTATTGTATTCCATTAGCATTCCAAATTGCTATTCGGATATCTTTATTTGCCATTTCGGGTTTTTGGGGCCATAGGCCTAATGTTTTTCATTTCTAGTTTTTCAATCCTTTCGGAAAAATATTCGATAATTTTTTCTTGTCTGTTTGCTGCTTGCTGGCTTTCCTATTAATTTCAGTAGCAATTCGCTGGTGGTTGCTTCATCTTCCTAGGTGTCTCTTTGGTTACTTTGACTGATACTTTGGGCATAAGTCATTTCACCATTAACGTTGTTATATTTTTTCGGTTGTTTCTTTTCACTCATTGTTTCTTGAGGTTTAACGTGAGCTACTTTATTTCTCCTCTCTTGTTGTGTTTTAGGAACTACACGTCCTCTATGACTTGCCGGATGTGCTTGATTGCAGTTTGTACATTTTGGCTTAGCTTCTTTGGTTTTCTACACTCTGTGGTGATATGTTTACCTGAACATTTTACACATCTAGGTTCTCTTCTGCAGAATTTCTGTGTGTCTCTTGCATTGCGGTATTAAGTTCGATTTTTTTAGAGGTTCGATTTTTATTTCTACTCCTAAATTTATTTTAATACCAAAAATGGTTTTTGTGTCAGTATCATGTTCAAAGGCTAACACACAAATAGAGGTAATGGCTTCTTCTTTTAACTGTTGATGGAAGCCCTCTTACCATAACTTTGATGTCTCTGGTTTGTTTGTCTTCAGAGAGAGAGTAATAACAAGACGAAATATAAAAAAAACATGCAGAAATTTTTCATAGATTGCCTTTAGACTGGTAAAACAATTTACTCAGATTATTATTATATATTTTCTGGAGTTTTCAGGACAGATTATAATATTTTATCAAGATAACATTTAAAAAACATATTTAAATTTATTAAACATTTAAAATCAGTGGATTAATAACAAGTCTACCCTATTCCCCAGATTCAGTTTCCTTTAGCATACAGCATTTAGCATTTCCACATTTCAAATATTAATCCATCTGAACTTCGGAAATATCAATTGGTGGACATCGTACTTTAGTATAACTTGATAATTTATGTAACCTATCGACTTTACTGATTACGTGACCGATAAACCAAATATAATATTGGAAAATAATATTGTTATCATATATATAGTAGTAGTGTTTACTATTTAATGTTGACTACTCATCATTAATAATTAATTATAAAGCATAACAAATGGTTAAACGCTTTTAAATAAGGAGAAGGGTCATGAAGTTCATAAATAATATATGAACCTGGATAATGGTTTGTCTGACGGCATAACTGGTAGAATCTTTAATATAGATGTATATTAATTATTTAGTTAGTAGTTAAAATTGTGCTCATATGTATTTAATTTTAAAGGTAGGGGTATGAATTAGTTCATATTTTAATGCGATTTAACGTGACTTTAATGAAGTTTTTTTTTGACGATTTTTTGTTTATATTAGCCCTCTCGCCGAAAATAAGTATTATATTAAGTTTAGTACTTGTAAGGTTTATGATACATTAAGGCTATAATTATTTACGAAAAATATTTAATAATAGAATTCAAGGCACAGTTGGTAGGTTTCTGAGAAGATTATAAGGCTGTTCTTTTTTATATTAATTCAATCAATCGGAGTCAACTTACTTATCAATTAAAGAAACAATCGTTTCGGCAAGTTATTCGAGTCAGTTAAATGAAGATTTGGTAAAAATATCACAGTTCAAGATGTATTCATCAAAGTTTTATTTGATAGTTCTCAAATTCCCCGCGTCATAATTTATTAATGTTAGAACTATCCATATTTAAAAAAAACCTTTCTGTGAATTTCTCGGACAATCGTGTCGGTTCAGTGTGCAAGGCCACCTGTAGTTGCCAGCTGAAGTTGCTGTGAACTAAAAAAGTGTAAAATATATCTGGCAGTAGTCTTAATATAATATAAATCCAAATGATACAATTTTGTTATAAAAATTATTGCTTTTTAATGCAAACAACGTCGGTGTCCGTTGGCGAGTCCATCAATGTCAAATACAGGAAAAGTCAAAGGAATGCTACAGAACGACGATAATCTACTTATTTTGGTCCACATTGTACGATCTAGACGTGGCTTGTATGGTATTTTGTAGGACCATGCTATGTGCAGTAAAGCAAATGCTGGGATGTTGTTCTTGCAAAAATGAAATGGCCATTAAGAATATGTAATTTGGTTACAAAACTTTCCCTTGTGGTATTTCATGAAGTTGATCAAAGTTGGTATGGCCGCTAACTTGAAAGTTGCTGTATCGCAACGTGAATACCATACATTGTACCAAATGCTTAAGAGATTAGTCGTAAAGTCACACGATAAGTGTCTGAAGAGACGGAGAGAGTTCTTCATGTAACTTTATAATCGTGACCTAAACTAACAATGGACGAATGGCGAATGGCAATAAAATCATTACAGTGCGGTAAAATTACTGAACTCGATCAAGTTACGATAGAAATGATCAATGCCGATGAAGAAACGTTTACACGGTTTTACCTGCTACCTCACACAAATTTTTGCGATTGGACAGCATCATCAGCATGGAAGAAAGCAATAAGTGTACCTGTCGTGAAAAAAATGCCAAAATAGTGTAATAACTACAAAGGTACAAAAAAAGTACAAAAACAAGAAAAACTTCAAAGGGTATGCCAGGAGAAAAGCCGAGGAAATTTTCGCGTTACGCCAGTTGACCGACGAATATATTAGATTTTGAAACTGTCCCATTGCTATATTATTTTTAGTGGGTTACTCTATTCACTCTGCACAGATTTATAAGCTGAAAGAACGTTCTTGTTAAAGTTCTTAAATTTCTTCAGACCTGGTTCCATTAGCTGTGTGCGAGTGAGAAATGATATGTTAAATCTATTAGCGGCCCGTTAAAGAGATGTCTCTCCACTGTTTTTCAACGTAGTAGTGGAAGCAATTATTCAAATAATTTTTAAAAAGAGGCATGGCATTCAGTATAATGTTCGCTGTTGATTGCGCTATATTTGCTTATACGGATGTATAGGATTCTATCATTCTTCGAGAAAGAATTTGTCGAATACTAACAACTGACGAATCGCTAATCTCAACTGTATCCAGTTAGAGCAAGTGCAGTATTTCAAGTATTTGGTATAAGTAATATAGAAAAAAAAGTAATATCTATTGCCGAAGTAATAAAACGAATGGACCAAGCTGCGGTAGGTTTTGGATTTCTAAATTCTTTAAGTGCGTGAGGAAGAGAAGATGTATTACAATCAAGAAACCGCTTCATACTTTACTTGCTAATTCTTCTGTGTGTCTCCGAGATTTGCAGTTTGTTATAGTCTGAGATTTGTAAACTTGATATCGAATTTTGCTTGTTTCCGTCTAAGATCAAATTAGAAATGAAGTAATCTATTTCAGATAAGACAATACGTGCACAGTTTTGAGAGAAATTCAGAGATACAAATCGCGATGAAAAGTACATGCCCGTTAAATGAAAGGCGAACGAATTCCTTACAGACTGATGTGGCAAAGCCTACCTTTTGAGTGGAGCATACAGCAAACTGTTTTGAATAAATCAAGATAATCGAAACTAAAGAGACTCCCTCCAAGCATCAGCTGTGGGTTTATGATGATGATGACGCAGATCTGTGCTAATATGCCATAATTGGTCGATCCTCTAAGTCAACCATCGACCATTCAGCTGTTATGTCACAAGCTAAAGTTGTTCAACATTCATTTGGGTTTAATTGGCTACTCGGATCTGCGGCAAAGTGAGATTTCGAAAAGATATTTGAGCACACATAGAAAATTAATTAAAAAGACTTATAGCTAGGAACTGAAGTTAAGAAGAATCTATATATAATGATATTTATTTACACATGTACTTGAAAATTATTTGATAGTGATTAGTATTATTCAAACTGATAAGGCATGGGTATGATTAAGAGACACTTAGCATTATTTGTGGTTATAAATTCGTAGGTCGACTCAATAGATGAAGCATGACTTCAAACATGATGCCAATGTATAATGCTCGAATGTTTTCGGAAAAGTAGCTGAAGATTGACAATTGTTTATACAAATAGCAAGTTTCCTTTTACTCTGGATATAAGAACTCGTAAAGAGTACATTGTAACAGATAACAATCAGAAAATTATACAATAATAGTTGTCACTCAAACTACACGATGAAAGGGTACCATAAAAGGAAAATGTTTAGTCTAAAAAATTAACATGTTCTCATTTAAATTGTACTCTTTTGTTATGACGACAGTCTGTCTAACAAGGGTTTATAATAACGCAGACGAAACGATTTTTTATAGAGCAGCCAAAGACTTAAATAAATACACGTTGTATTCTCTCTCTTTTTTACGGTCACACCGCCCTTATTTGCGTTATTCAAATAAGCCGGAAGATTTTTTTGTTCCACTGAAAGCAAAGTAAAGAAATATTTACCCGATAAAACGTAAACCTTTTTTAATTAGTTTAAAACAAACGTGTAGGCTGCGCTTGGGCTTTGTCTGCTCCATTATTGGTATTTCTTTTCATGGAGCTTTGTCGATTGTGCCATAAAACAAACAAATTTCGTTTATATTACTATTCCATTTACGGTTGATTTACGTGTATTTCTACACAAAATAATTAAATGGAATTAGGAATGTTTCTGTGTGCGTAATCAAGTTTATCAATTTAATATTTGCTGGGGATGGGCAAAATAATTTCAACACATGACAAAAGCATAATATTTATTTATTAAGGTGTTAAGAAACCATTTGCTTTTAAGACAGTTCCAATTCGACGCAGAATAAATTAGAGTAGAGTGTCTAAATAGTTTCCAAAGGTATATTGTCCCATTTTTGTATCCAGAAATCCGACAATTGCTTCAATGATTCTGGAGATGCAAAATTCTTCTAAAATTCCCCATAAAGGTTGAATTACGTTGAAGTCTGATGGTGGTGTTGGCCAGAGAAGATATTTGATGGTATTTTGATGGTCCTCAAAACATGACAGTCTGAATCATAGGCTTCCTTTGAGGTTTTCCACATATAAGCGGCCGCTTACAGAAAACAATGTAAACTATGATTTATCGGGCAATACCACATTCTTCGAATCACTAAGTATCTGTACCACTTTCTTCGAAGCTTAGCCTTAGTTTCCGTTATTTAGTAGTCGCAGTCATTCTATAAATGTTAGCTTTGTGGAGCTGTCAATTTTCCCGCAGTGATTTTATGTTGTCTGGGCACAATCTTTTTTAAATTCGTCAGTTTCTTTTAGTTAACTTTGGATTCTCCCCCTATTTCTCTTGGCCGATAATATTTACCATATTTTATGTATTCTGTCATTACCGTTACCGTTATTAAAACGTAAAAGGTCACACATACCATCCATCGCTTTTTTAACCGTCGCAGAACAAAACGTATAACATAGTGAAATTATATGCGCCACATTATATGGATGGAAGCAGTATTGCCAACATGTAACGATGTACTTATATTGCATGGAATTCATATTATTTCGTTTATCCCCTATATATAGCTCCCTCCTATTCTTTTATTGATAAAATATTTTTAACAAAAAAATTAACATGACTTCAAAAAATAAATAAGGAACTCACTAAAAATTTAAAAATAATCAAAATTAGATTTTTAACACAAAAAATGTTTCAAAATAAAATGTAAATAATAATATAAATAATATATACTGTAATAACTATATAAAAACAAACAAAAACCTTATTTACCCTATCTACTGCACATATTTTTAATTCTACTATATACACATAATTTAGCTTAATACCTATCTGATCCTATCTATCCAATTACAATATTATTTTAACTACCACCAAGTGATCACTTTGGAGTCGGTACGAGCAACTAATTAGAATTGTTTTGTTCCTTATTTAATTTTTTGTATATGTCACAAAATTATATAATTATTGTTGTATTGCTTAAACTAGAACAATAACAAAAAGTCGTCGCCTCCGCTGGGAATCAAACCGGCGACCTCCGTGTGCTAGCTGAACGCTCTAAATACTACAACATAGAAGCAGTTGCCTGAAATATCTCTACGGCATCTCATATAATATGGTTTGTGTTTAAAAACTAAACTGATCGGATTCCGGTCTTCCGTTACATTAGTTCAGCAATAACATTTTACCCAAATATCTGATCATTTTAGATAAAAAAATATGTGAAAACTTTATACATGTATTTAAAATTTGAGGGTTTCCCTCGATTTCCATCCCCCGCCCCCCCCAATCAGATTATGTCTTCGTTCCAATGGTTCGTTCCAATGGAACCAACTCGGAAGTGCACTCTTTCGAATAAAATTAAAATTAAAATCGGTTCATAATAGACGGAGAAATTGGCGAGCATATATTAAATATAATTCAAAGGAATATCCCATTTTTTAATGTTAATTTTTATCAAAATTATTTTATTCTTGTTTTCACTTTATTGTATAACAAACTTCATAATACAACAAACAATTCTTATATAAATATGATAGTGTTAAGGGTATTGGTCAAAGCAAGAATGAAAGAAATCTAAAAAAATATATTAATTGAATCGAATGAAGATTAGTACAGGAAAAGTAAGGTACTGTACAGAAGGAAGGAAAGCAAAATAGTAAGAGTTAAAGACAGTTTATATTAATAGAGTATCAAGTATCAATACTACTGTTATTTAACTTAAGATTTTTGAAACAACAGAACAGTGGTTTTCGCTGGATTTATGACTTTATGGTTCAAATATAAAAGGTTTTTATTTTTAAAACAGTATCTACTTGCAGAATGTGAGATCTACACATTCTAGAGTAAATTAGGCTAAAATTAGTGGACTGTTACTTTTAATTTGAGAGTCCGAATATCTCCTATTTGTTATTAGTGCTTATATTTTAAGACAATAATATACCGTCTGTGTTAGATTTTACAGGTTCACATTTAAGGGACTTTACCAATGATATTTTAATAAGTATTTTACCAATCTTGATACGTCAAATTGATATTTATTTAGAATATTTAACCAATAAAACAATAATATAAGGTGTACACTATTTTGTGTGTTGTTATTCCACGCAAAGTAATTGAACTAATTTATTTTGAACAAATATGTTTATATACCAGAAGGCAAAGAATGTTTTTATGACCTTTTATAATTATATTTTGCTCCACTTTTATATCGATAACGATGCAGTGACGTAAAACATATTTCTAAGCTGAAGATACAATACAACACCTATTGTGAACAGTTTGCTGTGTCTAATAAAATTTTTCATTTAAATTTCAATACAACATCTTCAAAAATAGAAATTAGGATTTAGAATTTAAATTAATGAAGGATTTGATGACTTACATTGGGAGAATCAGGCCAGAATCAGCTGATATCCGATATGAGATTCCTCTGGGGGAATCTGGGAGATTCGCTCTGAGACTCTGTCCCAGATATAGAGCTGACCTGTCAGAATTACATTATGTTACATTATTTATATTATTACCGATTTATACTTTGCACCAGTTTTTCGCATGCGCCATTATCATCTGTCAGTCAGAGGGCGTTGACATGTGATGGTCAACATCATACTGCTACTACTAAACACTCTTAAATAGAGTGTTTTAAGTTAATTTTACGTTTACGTAATTGCTTAATTAATTTATTAATATAATAGAAATATTTTTTATTTACTGGAGAAATCCGTAGGAGATTTCCTGTTTTATATTTTTTAAAGAACTTTAACACAAAATGTCGGCCTAATATGTGATCATATTATATGCTTATATTAGATACTGTTAATTACTAAAAATCATTAAATATTATTAAAATTGAATATGTTATTTTCAACAAATATATTACATTTTAATTTTATTATTTTAACAAACTTAATTAAATAACTATATAAACATGAAGTTAACATAAGGCATCCTAATTGACCGATGCTTGTAATCATAATCGCGTGGCGCCACTCTCTGAATGACAGACGACGAATAGTGTGATAAATAATAGTGAAGTGCATATTAATGAACGCTCTCATTAGAGAGAGAAAGATTGAAATATTTCTATTTCAGATGGTATCATATTAGGGACCATATCTAATAAATTTTTATTACACCGATAATCCATTTAAAAATATTACACAAACAAGGAAAATTGTGCTATAACAGAGACCTAACTATAACGTAAGGTTGACAGTTTTTCTTATTTATATAGTTAAGGGGACATGATAAAGTTGCGACGAATTACAAACTAGTAGCAAAATTAATCCCCTAGATTTTCTGAGTTAAGCAGCTTACACAGTAGGGCACATTGTGTTTATGTTGTGCAGGTTTTTTATGTTGACATACGTGCTTTTAAGGGTTTAAGGTAGCATTTGACAAAATGTATTGTGTTAGAGTCTGCCAGAGGTATTAACCAGTTACCCAGTTTCTAGAATATGTTCTACTTATATCAATGTGTCTTAATAGTAGTTATTAATATTAAATAGTTATAACACAAAAAAATATAAAAAAAATTAATGACTTTAATTGATAATAATTGCTTTAATTTCGATCTAAAAATGTTTATGATCATAAACGATATGGTCTATACATTTTCAAATTGACATTTGTAATATTTAAAGCGTTATTGGTTTCAACCGATTCCAGATAATGTTTTAGTAACAAATAAACATTGTTCAATTCCATTGTACAAATTAATAAAGCATATTAATTTATACTTGGATTAATTCACAAGCAAGACGAGTGCGAGAAAATACATGAATATGTATTCTTCAATTATAAAATTATAACTTATAGCTATAGTTTACACTAAAGTTATACACTTTATATAGATTCGCTTCAATCTTCTGACATCCTGCGCGCTGTCCAGCTGTTGTATTGCTTCCACATTAGTATGATTTTGTAATCTTCTTTCGTGTTTCAAGGCGAAATCTTGGACAACTTCGCAATTCTATTTGATTTCCCGGTCATCGTGCAGTTCTTCGTTGGTTATGTAGCAATAATCATTGGTAATCAATCGAAGAACCTTGTTTTGACCGCGTTGGATGAGTAGTTGATTTGCATTTTTAGGGCAACCCCATATTTGCACCCCATATGTTTAAATCCAAATTGACTTTATAATTGTCTTATAAATCAACCTCTTTGATTTTAAATCAAGTTGAGAGTATCTTCCGACTAACCAGTATACTTGCTTTATTTTGGTTCTGATGTGTTTTGTCTAACATGATGTTCCCAATTTAATTTACCGTCAAGATGGATTCCGAGGTATTTAGCTGATTCTGCTTAAGGAATCGGGCATCCATTGAGTGATATAATTAAGTTTTTATTATTTCGTCGCAATGTAAAATTAACGTGGACAGATTTGGAGCTATTAAGTTGAATTTTCCAATCTTTCGTCCATTTGTAGATTTTGTTGATTGCCACTTGTACTTTTTCTACTGCCCTATGCAGACATATGTAGTTTGCCATAATAATTGTGTCGTCAGCAAAGTTGCCAAGTAGTGTTTCTTTTATTGCTGGAATGTCAGCAGTGTAGAGCAGATATAAGAGAGGTCCTAAGACGCTACCTTGTGGAACTCCAGCAGAAATAGTATTAAATTTCCTCAAACGTTTTTTCAATAGCCGCAGTTACTCTGTGCAGTTGATCGATTATGGAATGGTGATTTCGAAAACCAAACTGGAAAGCTGGTATTATTACCAAATTTTTAACACGTTTAAATATTAGTTTCTCAAATAGTTTTGATATTGCAGGTAGCAGCGAAATAAGCCTGTAGGATTCGACTTGTTCTTGAAATATAGAAAAAATAATGGCTTAGAATATTTATGCTCGTTACTGCTTTTGAATAATTGCTTTAATTTCGATCAAAAAACGTTCATAAACTATATGGTCTATATATACTCAAATTGACGTTAGTAATGTGTAAAGCATTATTGGTTTGAACCGATTCCAGATAATGGTTTAGTAGCAAATAAACACTGACTTTATAATTTGAAAAAAAGTAAAAAGTGTTACTCTCTATGTTTATGAAAAACTAGAGTGAGCTTCATTAAACATTAATTAAATTTGATAATTTTTCATCCTTTTCAGGTCATTAAATTTGCTGACAAGTGAATATATTTAGTCCTCATAGAACCACCCATTAGAAATTAATCACATTCGCTCTCTTACTGGATCAGTTTATCAAAGATAAAATAACTGAGAGTCTATGCGCAACAATTAAAAATCTTTAATTATTTATAATATAACAGTTAAAACTAAGGCTAGGTGTAAATATTCACTTATGTACTATCGTGATATAAAATTAATAAGACAGAAATCATGTTGTTGCTTATAATACGAATTCTGGTCGCCCTGTGTTAAATTTTGTTAGAAAATATTATTTGAATGATGCATTGCTTTTGTGAAGATATTTCCGCTATGAGTTTCTTTGATTTGTAACGAATTATAAATCTTTATTTTAAATATAGAAATCGGCAAATGTTTTGAATTACAATAAATCCTGTACAATGTATGCATGTATAATAACTTCAAAGTACAGAAACTAGGAACAATATTGGTATCTTTTTTTTGGGGGGGAGGGAGGCAACAAATAGTATAGGCGAAGAAGTAACAATACTCAGGAATTTTCGGTTGATCGCAAAAGCTAAAAGAGTAATAATTTTTTATATTACAAGTATCACACGGTTTATAGTACTAAACCTCGTCAATCCTAATTGATTTCAATACAATATCTCTGTAACGAAATTATTTTGGAAATATAAGGGACCATAATCTAAATTTTAATTTAGTTGCAACAACGATTAGTAGGTACATATTGTATTTTAAAACTTTTTTTTGCTGTTAAAAATCTAAGTTTGATTATTTTTTTAGTTTTTAGTGAGTTCCTTATTAATTTTTTTGAAGTCTGTTCGTTTTTTTTTGTAAAAATTAGCCATTTTTCCCTTTTTAGTGTTAGATGTTTACTTAATAAATTACGCATTTTTTTACTAATTTACAATGGGTAGCTAATCCGTATTGTAACATCATTTATTAATATTATTGAGTTTTTTGATATATATCTTGATATATTTTCAATAATTTTTCTAATGTTATATATTATGATTAACTTTTATTATAAGTATATTAATAATTAATAGCCAGTTGAGCTATTTTACATCATAAAGTTAATGAAAACTTATTCGTTTTATTGTTTTTTAAAATATTCCGCCGAGAATAAACAACGGTATCGTAATATATTAAAATTTATGTTATATACTAGTTAAGAACTATTTTTACATAGTTCCTATAATTGCAGAGTTAGACTTTAAAGCCCAAACACATTTATTTGTTAATAACATATTATCATAAAATAACACTTTGCCACTAGTTGATCGTAGTTTCCTAGAATTATACAATCTGAAAAGATACTTAATAACAAGCATTATACAAGTATTAATTTAATTGCGTACAAATAATTTATTTCCACTTTAGTTCTACAATTTATTATTTCAAACAGCGATATTACTCTTATTACTGTTTCAATCTGGTTATTTGTAAAAAATGTTCTCCTGTTTCAATATGCAACAAAAATGAATGTGATCAGTTTTCTTATTTTTTTTTCTTAATTTAATTTTCAAGGGTATATTAGTCTAATGTTTTTCTTAATTTAATTTTCAAGGGTATATTAGTCTAATGATAGTTTAAACATATAATATACGATGTAAATATTTTCAGTTTATTAATTGGTAACTGATATTCAACTTAATGCAAATTACTTCCAAAATTATAGTTTTTACTCTATTCTATTGTGTCTAAATTAATTTACATTCTGACAATACTGAACCACGGATCTCAACTCTTTAAAAGCTACAACAGGTGAAACATTATATTATGTGTTTTGACCGGAATGCTCTACTTCTTCTATTTAATTAACACTTTTGATATATAACCAGCCTTAGATACAAAAAGAAAAATTAATTTTCAGAAATATATTTGGATACATTAAAAACAGACGGCATATTTATTTTTCACAAACTTAATGATATTTCTTTAACGAAATAGATTCAAAAAATAATTAAATTAGGCGAAACATTATAACATGTAATTAGTTTTCTAACCGGAATACTTAGGTTCATCGAGTTAATTAGCATTTTTCTTATGTAACCACCTTTAGTTACTTATAAAAAAGAAAATTAATTTTCAGAAATATATTTGGATACGTTAAAAACCGAACACGTATTTATTTTTCACAAACCCAATTCGGCTTTTATGATGTTTCCGGTAAAAAAAAAAAGGAATATAAAATGTATGCTTCGTTTATGAATTTGCTTTATACTGTGGTGTTGGCCAGCATCAACTTGTTAAGTGGCCCTTTATCGCATTAACTGTCACAAATGTAAAGGGGGGACTGATATATGTAGGCGTGTCATTAAATTGGAAATACTGAGATATGTTCGCCTTTTAACGCAGCGGATCCCTTTGATCGTGGATTAAAAAGGAATTCTTTATAATATGGGACTGGAAGGCATGATGATTACCCGTGGTATAATGGGGTTTATGGGTCTCACAATCTTTTTGTTGCCTGTTTAAATGCCAGTAATAATATGTTTGCCACCCTGCGTATAAATTGGAAAGTAATTTTACTAATCTAATTCTTTTTTTTTCACAGGTCTTGATATTTATTTTATATGAAAGCACAGATAAACAACAACATATTGGTTATAAATAAAAGACTTGTTATAGTAGACAATACATATTTTTGTAGTTTTTTAGTTAATCTTAAAAATACATTGCAGAAAAAATTGTCTGTATATAAAATTACAGAATAAACAAATAATAAAAATACACTAATAATAAATAATTGTAAAAAACTATTTACTATAAACATAATAGTTAGGTAATGAAGTGAGTTGACATTTTTGTTTGCAAACAGATTTTTACATCGCAGATTTGTAACTGCAATAGCAGAAAAAAAACTTTAAAAATCTCCTTCTATTAAACTAGTCGGAAAATATTTAATAAAAAGTCCATTCTTAACTCTTTTTACATTATGCCTGTAAAAAGTGACTATTTTAACCGATTAGATAACAATTATATAAAAGGAAATTATATCGCACTTTATATTAGGCTCAGAGTACTTTTACAACAGATATCGTGGGAACGACGTTTAAAAAAGGAGTGGGTGTGATTGCCAGCTAATGAAAGATTTAATTTTAAATCAACAAAATCAACTCTTCAACTTATTGATTATCGTATTATGTTTTAGGGGTATTTCTCTGTTAATTCAGTGGAATTCATCGGAAATATTGAAAATGTTTGGATTGTTTTATGTCGTAATAAGTATAATGAAACCCTCTAAAAACAATTTATCTCAGGTTGAAAATTTCAACAATGAAATGTCAATGATTACAGATACACAAAGTACTGAAAAAAAATATTCCGCATTTGTTTATATAGCTACCATACAACTACCATTTATATAGCTATCATTTATTTTAAACGCCTGTTTATGTAATATGTATATAGAGCTAATGCATTTTACAAAGATAATATATTCATCGCATTTTCTCGCGGGCTTTTAAAATTTTGAACAAGCCAACTCACTCAATACCTCGAAAACTGAAGTCTTGGACTTCAAACAAATAAGGTTAACCCATGAAGGGATATCGTCACTTTTGAAGAAACTTTTTGGATACATTGAAGTGGACCAATCTTCATACTTTTCTATTTTCAGCGTTTTATTCTAATTTTAATACTTTTTTTATTTCAATGTTGTTTTAATTTTTTAACTTTTGCCTTCTTTCTATTAGTATTTTCTATTAGATTCTCATTTGCATGTATTATGATAGCTCTGACAATAATTGTTTTTATTTGTAATTAATATGTGTGGTTGACTCCCCTGGACTAACTTTTGACTTTATATGTGAGATTGACTTTGTAAAGGTACCTTTCAGAGGTAATCACAATACACCAAAACACTTGCCGGGCCACGTCCTTTAATACACGAGATCATCATCGCGTAGTCGGCTTGTTGAAATCTGAAATTATTATCCATTATGATTCCTATTATAATTACACAGTGTGACAATTTTTTTTGTTTCATAATATTAAATAAGACCGCTTTTTCGTCAAATTGTACCTGCTGAGCCCGAACATTTTAACGGATTTTTGTGCCATTTTAAAGTTATGATAAATTAAGTTACTATAAATAAATAAGACAGTATGAACATTTTGAATCATATTTATTCATTTATATTATTCTTTTTATAAAATAAATAGTTATATATATCTACAAATAGATAATGAATCAAAATAGCTCATGTTTGGGTGGGCAATAGAAAAAATAAATCATTTATTCTGAAAAAAAAAGACGAAATACTAACTTCTACTCTTGTGAGCAGTAGAATTCTCTTTCATTACCAACCAGCAGTAATCTGTTTTTAGACACATGTAATTTGGACAATGTCATGTAATGTAAATATGTAATTTAGATGTAAATATTTTAGTATTTCATCTTCCTCGATAACGCTCTTCTATCTGTTTTATATCCTGGTGAAATCGTTCAACGTGTTCATCACTCACCATTCCAAGATTTAGTTAAATGTATTTTAAGGACATTCTGCATCCCATCGTTATAATTTTATGTAACAAGTCAATCACTAAAAATTTGATACTTTCAACTTTAAGATTGTCTAAATATCCATAATTTACTTTCTTCAGTAAAGAATCAGCACAAAATTTCCATTTAAATTTTTTGTATTTGATTAAGTCTAAAATTAGTTCACGTTTTCATAAGTTTCTTTTTAATATCACTGAATTTGCGATAATTTGGCAGGATATCTCTGCCATTGTGGAGTAATAAAACCTTTAGCGTAAATAGTATTTATACTATTACTGGTGAACCTGAAGTGGTAGAAAGCCAGATCAATAGACAATGTTTTTAACAACGGACTAAGAATTTAAATTCAATTAAAAAAACACGTAATCTTATTTATGTTGGAAAAATTATCACACAGTGTTATAACAGGTCAATTGAAAAGTCCCCGGCCTACCTTAGTTAAACATATTTTTTTGACAAAATTAGTTTTTTTTATTCAACATAATTCCCATCAAGTGTGATACGCTGATTATAGCGACCCTCCAACTTTTCGATACCATTTTTGTAGTATGATTTGTCCTTTGCCTCAAAATCGGTCTCGCCGATCACCTCTTCATTTGACGAAAATTTCTTCCCAGCGAGCATTTTGGGATCTGAGAACAGGAAATAGTCGCTAGGGGATAGATCTGGAAAATTCGGTGGATGGTATAGCAATTCGAAGCCCATTTCATGAATTTTTCCCATCGTTTTCACTAACTTGTGACACGATGCATTGTCTTGGTGAAGCAGCACTTTTTTTTTCTTCATATGCGGCAGTTTTTCGGCGATTTCGCCCTTCAAAGGGTCCAATAACGCTATGCAATAGTCGCTGTTGATGATCCTTCCTTTTTCAAGGTAGTCAATAAAAATTATTTCATGCGCATCCCAAAATACAGACGCTAGAACATGCAGTCCACTCGGATAACTGTCGATTGGACTTCGGAGTGAAATGATGGAGCCATGTTTCATCCATTATCGCAAATCGACGCAAAAACGGGTTTATTATGGTTGATCATTTTTAAACACTTCTCCGAATCATTAACTCGTCGTTGTTTTTGATCAAAAGTGAGCTCGCGCGGCACCCACTTTGCACAGAACTTTCTCATACCCAAATATTCATGAATGATATGATGTACAGGTTCAGTTTATATCTTTAGAATGTCTGATATTTCATTCAATTTCAGTTTACGGTTATTCAAAATTATTTTGAGGATTTCTAAAATGTTTTCGTTAAAAAGCAATATTTTATCAACACGCGAAATTCCTTTTTATAATTTTTTTTCGCAATGACAAAACTTAGGGATAATTAAAATACATATGGATTTAATTCTAGTAGCGTCATCTATGTGTCAGGTCTGGGACTTTTCAATTGAATGTTATTATTGCTATTAATGAGGAAATATTTTTTGACTTGGCAATTTCCTTCCTCCTTTATTGATTATATGTTACTAAGACATGGTCAGCAAATGTTTAATATTGGATTATCGATTACTTGTTGAATGAAACAACTCTAAATTTTTTCTTCTTCTCTTGTGTTTTCCAAAAATATAAAATTTGCATAATTATTTCCAGAAGGTATTTACCTCCGAAAAACATCTCACCGAGACGCTAATTTAATATTACAAGCCGTAAATTTATTTAATTTTCTTTCGAAGTTTTAGATTTATGTTTCGAAATCTCGAATCGGTCGCTAGAACTTCTGGAATTGTTTGCAAACTTTTTCATCGTTCACGTTTTTTGTTCTCTATTGAGTTTTATTGTTTAATTCCGAATTTATAATCATATTATATCGTTTGACTTTGAGCGACATTTGTTAGAGACCACAGTTTGACAATTGAATTAGGATTAAAAGTATATCTGCTTTGGGATATCCTCTAGGCTTCGATAAGTTTTGGTATTGGTAAATTGATATTTACATTTTGTTAATAATTCGGTTAGATTGATTTTCTTTGAAAATTGAAATATGGAAATGATAATAAAGAATGCTATTGAAAGACAAAAATAACGGGATTAAAGATTTCTTGAAATATTAAAAGAATGGATTCGAAGCTAATTGTTTAACAAGATTTTTATTTTCAATATAGAATGTCTCAGTATATTTTGATTCTATTACAGTTTCAAATATTGTTTGAAAATGTATTGCGTTAAAGGTATATATAATATATAACAGTCAATATATTATTTGTTTAAAAATTTTATTTAATTTAATTGGATTATAGTACTTTTTTTCCCAGAATGAACGTTTTATATCTATGAGAAACAGTAGATTTTTAATTTTGTGCATTTATATAGAACACCAATTATAAGAGCTTTTGAGATTTTCAAGTAAAATTTTAGGAATACAATAAAATTTGCTATTTCATTTGTATATCGCTCTCTGTTTATCTACATTATATATATTTTGCTGAATTATACATTTTAATTATTATAGATAAATTTAATTATCTAAGTGATTTTAATATCGGGTATATAACATATAGTATAATTTAAATAATTTGATGTTTTAGTTACCTAACCTTAACCTAACTGTAAAATTTCATGGTTTTTACATTTTTTTATATAAAATAAGTCGAAATAATCAAATTGCATTTTTCTATTTAATACTTTTGATTTTTGATTTCACTAAATCTGTTATTGAGGTTCATCACTTTCATGAACTTATAATGATGTTGTCCCATGATGTTCTAATCCACTGTCAATGTTAGTTTCGATAATTTAAAAGCAGATATCATAGACAATAACACCTGCATGAAATCATGGGTTAGTCCAAAAGAGTCATCTCCATTTAGACCGAAATCCAAATATTGTGGTGGCATCATAATTTAGTAAGTTACGAGCACAAAAACCTAATGAAACTGTTTTTAAAAATACTTACTACGTCAATTGAACAAACTGAAGGACGTACTGTTACAAATAAAGACCAGCAATAGCGAATAATAGAAGTAAAGTTAACTACCCGCATGACAACATGCGGTACACGTTGCAAGAGTTGTGAATATACAGAGTTCTCACCAGACATAGTTATTTTTTTATTAACTCTTTTATTCCCAATAAATGCATTTATAAAGTGAAAAAGTTAGAATTTAGAAAAGTAAAAAGAGAGAATACAAGCATCAAATATTTTATTCGTTGGTTATCCAACTTATATCCTGAAAAGGCTCGTGGATTTGACGATATTTTACTTGGATTATTTAAAGAGTTTGCCTCGATAAGCCTCCTGTTGCTATTCAATGTCTTGAGATTTAAACATATTTTGAAACATTTAAAGCTCCTCAAATATTTATACTTAATAAATCAGACAAACCGGACGTCGGACCTCACCGGCCTGCTACTGCACTGCTACCTGCGATATCAAAATTATTTGGGAAACAGCTGTTGAAGCGTATTAAACTATTTATAAAAATATCAGATTTCCAGTTTGAATTTTAATATCACCACTCAACAATCGACTAAGTAGAGAGAGCAACAGCGGTTATTGAATAGATATTTGAAAAAGAACAACTCTGAATATTCCTAGACGTCTCACAATCCTTTGATCGGGTGTGGTATTTGGAACGAATCTACAAGATGATTTAAACGCTACCGCGGAACTATTTTCCACTGTTGGAGTCATCCTCTCGAAAGAAAATGTAGAGTCTCGCATGAAGGGACATTCTCAACACTTTTCGGCCGGAGTTCCCCAGGGTAGGGTCTTAGGACCACTCCTGTATCTGCACTAAACTGTTAATACCACACCAATAGAAGAAACAAAACTTGCAGCATTTGCCGACGATACAGTTATCATATCAAAAGACTTATCTTTACTTAAGGATGTGGAAAAAGTATAAACGGCAATCAACCAGATCTACTAGGGACTGGAAAATAAAGCTTAATACCTTCAAATTTGTCCACGTTAACTTTGTATTGCGGCAAAATGACAAAAACATTATTATATCACTAGCTTAGCCTAAAATTAGAGATGTTGGTATATCAGACAATAATAAAGCCAATTTGGATCTATAAAGTGAAGTAAAACATCAAAGTAATCAAAGGCTGCCAAAAAAAGCTCTACGATAAAGCTACAAGATGGACTTGGAATTAAATGGATTTATGAAGTAATCCAAGATTATGCCTTAAACATAAAACAAGGTTACTAAATCACAGCAATACAGCTACTGTACAACACGCAGGAAACTATAAGGTTATATATCATAGCTGAAGTAGTTTAGTTTTCTTTTAATTTGGGAAATACATACTGATGTATTAATACTGTACTCGCCTTGCTTGTCTATTAATGCAAATACAACAGAACAGTAGTAATAAATTGATTTATAAATTAATATTGTAATAAGCATATTATTATCTCTGCTCTTATAGAATTAATACATTCTTTATTTATATTTATAATTGTATTACCTGAGAATGAAATGAAATTAAATTAAAGTAATACTATATAATATTACTGAACATTTCCGTTTATTGGAATCATATCTTTTCGAAAGAAAATTTAGTCTAACAACACTTAAAACTATTTCGGCTAGAGTTCCACAAGGAAGTATCTTGGGACCATTTCCATATCTGCTTTGTACTGCTGATATCTCTACAACAAAAGAAACAGTACTGTAAACATTTGCTGACGACGCAATTATAATGGCTAAAGATGTATCAGAGATGTATCTAAGGCTATAGAACAAGTACAAGTAGCGGTAAACACTATCTCCAAATAGACTAGAGACTGGAAAATACAGCTTAATAGCTCCAAATCTCCATCCATGTTAATTTTGCGTTGCGGAGAATCGACAGAAACTTAATTGTATCACTTGACGGATGCCCGATTCCTCAAGCAGAATCAGCTAAATACCTCGGAATATATCTCAATGGTAAGTTAAACTGGAAACATCATGTGAGACAAAAAACAGGGCAAATTAGACTCAAAGTCAAGCAACTGTACTGATTAGTCGGGAGATACACTCAACTTGATCTAAAATAAAAGAGATTGGTTTATCAGTTAATCCTAAAGTCTATTTCGACTTATGGAGTCGCAATAAAACATCAAACCAACTAGTAATCCAACGTACCCAAAACAAAGTTCTACGATTAACAGCCAATGCTTATCGCTACGTAACCAAGGAAGAGCTGCATGATCTCAGAATCAAAGGGATACACGAAGTGATCCAAGATGTAGCCATTAAACGTGAAACAAGGTTGCTAAATCACAGCGATATAGAAGCAATACAGCTACTGGATAACATGCGAGAAATTCGAAGATTGAAGCGACCCAAACGACACGAACTAGTTTAGTGTATAAGTGTATTTTTAAATTTGTATAAGTAAGCATATCGAATGTAAGATGTAATTAATAAAAAAAATACGTTTATTTTTAACTTAGTTCTGTCACGATCAAACTTTATATTTATTCAACTAAATCTGTTTATATAAAAATATATATAATTGTATCAATAATAGTAGCAGTAATACCAAAACACACATTAGGAGCAATAAAACAAATCGTAATCTGACAAGAAACAAACCTTTCTATAAAAACGCTTAAGCCATAGACTGGTTCGGCACTTGTCCGAGCTGCTTCATGCGATGTAAAAGTACATGGCGCAGTGGTGGAGAATTACAAGTTGTCGCTAAAATTAATCCCGGAGATTTTCTGCGTAAGCTGCTTAAAGAATACCGCATCGTTCTTATTTCGGTTGGTTTTTCCTATGGCGTAATCACAAGAAAAATCTTCTTTCGGTTGAAACAATGGAATTAGTTGAATTTTTAATGGGATTTTTTGGAAGATTTTAAAATCGGCGGCTTTAATTTTGAGAGATTATTTCTAATATCAAGATTTTATTGTGAAAAATTGTGTACAGCATTATTTGTTAAAATTTTAGATTCGCATTCATGAAATATATTAGCAATATGCAGACACTCAGATGTATTTAACATATATATTGTGAATCGTGTGATAAAAATTATTAAATGGTTAAGTTTTTATCTCGATTATCCATTGCATTTATTTTTAGAGAAATTTACATTAATAATTGAATTCATTTTATTCCGCAATCACTTTCTGCTACTGCTCTATCCGACTAGCTATTTCATAAACTCAAAACCGCCTCGAGAACATTATTTGATTAACTAGATCAATTAAGAAAACTTAGACCATATAGAAGAAGATATTAAGGGCTATTTTAGAAATCCAGTTTTTACAAGTGTTGATCGGAGATAGGAAACACGTCAGAATAAATCGTAGCTAAAGCTGGTTAGAGACCGGGTCAACGAAGGACAACGAATGAGATTCGGCGTTGGATACCGAACATTTGTTAGCCTTAGGAGCAAACGCTCGTTGTGCGTGAATTCGTATTCTTCAATGGTAGCGGCGATTATAGTGTATATATAAGTACAGTCCATACCGCATTCTTCACTTCGAATCAGGCATAGAATCAGGAATCTCCATAGATGCCTTAGAACACGACAACACCTTGATTAAATCCTTACCCATCCACAAACCTCGGTAGTAAACCAAGTACGACAATCCCAATCGTAACCCAGGGTCTCCGTCGCCCGCAAAACATTTATACCCCGCACCCGAAGCGAAATCAGCATAAGATTATTTGGTTCTAGCTCTTCATTCTTTGGTTACTCTACGGATTGTAAGCAAATGTCAAAAAATCTTTGGCCGTCGTCAAAACGTCCAAAGAGAACTCGAAATATCCGAACAAACCAATTCGTTGGCCCAGTCTGTACCCAGCATAAGGATTACTTTGAAGGAACATACTTTTTGAAAAATCAATAATTTGTTTGTATTTTATTTCAATAATATTAGAATTTTTATTATACTTGTATATCTTCTAAAATATCAGATATAATATGACATAATAAGTAATAATTAGAGCTAATAGTATGTTATGAATGTTATAGTCAGTAGTTTTAAATGATTAAAATTTGGTAATGCCACTGGCGATGATCAAGCGACAGCGGAAATGATCAAGGCCTGTGATGAAACATTACTTCGACGACTTCATGTTCTGCTTACACGGAAATGGTTCATTTTGTTCGAAATTTGACCCTCGGTTAGTTCTAACTTTGAAGGAGGTAGTAAAAGTCATAAAATCTGTCAAGAAATAAGCCTCCTACTAATTAATGGAAAAAGTTATTATTGATTTTTTTTTACTTTCTACTGTATATACTGGTCATTACCTCGTGCAGCTTTGGAAGTTGAACGTGTTCCCCTAAAAATTATGGAACCGATTTATCAAATAATTTAATTTGAGAACCAACCGGTGTTCACCAAAGGGTGCCGCCTCTACACTGCTTTCCACTATAGTGACCGCAAGTATGCGAAAGTTATGTAAAAAGAAACGTTACGTTCAGTACGATTTCTTGAATGATCTGATACTTGCTGATAATAGTGCTAAATTGCAGAATTGCCGACCCTTCGGATATAATTCATGATATAGTTCGAATATATTTGGCTTGGGAATTTGTTAAAAACAAAATATTGACAACTGACCGATCGCCTGCTATTGAAAATCTCAGCGACATGCATCTAGAACAAGTTTGAGGATGCCTGTTCTTCTAATAATTCAAGGTCCTGCATATTTTGATCGCCTTTTTTGCCAGTTCTTCAGTACGGCCCTCAAACTTGGGAACTGTTAGAATACGAAACTTGGAGCAAATTCTGCATGTTTCTCTCCGTGATAATATTAGACATGAAGTTAGTTGATTAAGATACGGCAAACGGCGCACAGTTGAGGAAAAAAATCTGCAGACATCGATTGTAATAGTTTGTAATAATCCTTTTTGACATCAGAAGCAACTCTAGGAAACTATAAATCAAGATTATTGAGAGCAATATCCTCCACCGCGGATAGGGTTGTGGTTGATCGTTAACAGTGGCGCCATTTGGTGACCACAATAACTCCAGCTATATCTATAGCAGCGTAATGGTTGAGATAGGTCGTTTTGAACTAAATACGGAAATCTTATAAAACCATTGTAAACAACCAAATAGTAACTGTGGACACTCATATGCTGCTGTGATTTTTCTTCTACATATCCAACTATCCTTCAGTATTTTGTGATTAATATAAGAATTCAGGGCTACTGATTTTTATTTAGCTTACTAGTAAAATATTGATTACATTTTATAAAAATTTCTATGTAAGATATTAACTTCTTTCACTGTTATAATTTCATTTTTATTTATTTTTTGGTTTATACATTTTAAAAGTGTTGATTCATAGAGGCATAGAGGATCAAAAAAGTTCAAAAGTGACGAATTGTTTACTGTTTCTAGGTGTTTAATTTCATTTAGAACATGTAATTTTTGTGACTAACGATGAAAGATCGATCTAATACGATAATTCGAAGTGTAAGAAACAATAGGTTGGTCTAGGAAAGCTCTCTATATCATCACCGAACCTGTATATTAATGGCCGTAAAGTTATGTTGTGTATATGACGGGAGTTGCAAGGTGTAGTCTATTACGGGCTGCTAAAACCCAATCAAAATTATGTTTCAGTAAAAAAACAACTGAACAGCAAAATGTTGAAAAAAAGCCAATAATAGCGAGTAACAGGGATTATCCTCTTGCATGATAAGACGTGTGGTCGTCTCAAAGATAGTTCAACAGCACGAATAGGAAGTTTTGCCGCGACCAACGTACTCATCAAGCATAGCGCCACTTGCAATTATCACTTGTTCAGATTGATATGACATTGTTCTTATATTGTTGTGTTGGCATACAGTTCCAAAATGATTAGGATGTGTAAACTAGATCGATGGTTGGATCGCTGCCAAGTTAAAATAATTCTTTCAACGGTGCTATTATATTACCAGATAAATTGATCACATTGATTAAATTCATTGTGAATATATATTGTAATTAAATAATGTAAGTACTATTAATATAGAACAAGGTTTCTCAAAAAATGCTATTATTTGTAACTATTCTTTGTAAAATGGAAAAATGATCAGAATATATACAAATGTAATATTTAAGAATATAATTTATATACTCTGAAGTAGGATGTATAATTTGCATTATTATACAGTATTCAATAATATTATTGATACAATACAATATTATTTTCATTAACTGAACTGAACTGTTTAATGTTTAAACAATTCCATTCATGATTCTATAAAATACATTATTTTAGTAGGCTCCATAATAATTTTTTCAAATTATATTTTATAAACGTTATTAATACTTCATAGGAAATCTGCCAATATATAATATACATTTTTAATCATTTCTTTACAAAATAAATAAGAGTAACATATATTTAAATTTTTAACCGACTTCAAAAAGAGGAAGTTTTATGTTTGACTGTATATATTTTTAAATGTATGTTTGCGGATTTTTCCGTCAAAAAGTGAAAACATACTTTTTGTGTCTAAAATGATCAGATATTTGTATTAGGATTAAATATCTAACACTAAAAAGAGAAAAATTAAATATTTTTAACAATAAATTGAACCGACTTCAAAAAATATATAAGGAACTCACTAAAAATTAAAAAATAATCACACTTAGTTTTTAGCATAAAAAATTCCTTAAAATAAAATATGTAAAACCCCATTTGACCTACTAGTTGGTAGTAGTCAAAATAATATTGTAAATAGGTAAATAAGTTTAGGTAGGTATTAAGCTAAATTGTGTGTATATAGTAGAATATAATATACGTGTAATAGATAGGTTATATAACGTTTTGTTTATTTCTATTTAGTTATTACAACGATTATAATGTATATAATTTATTTTAAAACGCTTTGTAATGTAAATATAAGCTTGATTATTTTTTAATTTTTTCTTAAAAGTAATTTTTAATATAAGCACACAATTTTGCTTTATTCTAACATTTTAAATAAATATCAATAAAACTTATACCGCGTTTGTGTTATGATGAAATACTCAGACTAAATTTTCTCGGAATTATTTGTCTAAGAAACTTCCAAAGGCAGTAAAGTCTTCAGCTGGAAGCGGGTTCCAGAATGACATTCGAACCCCCAACATAGGCTTGTTTTGAACTTCCCACTCACGATCTCGCGCAAAGTACAGAGGCGGACCATGTAGGAAATTTATGCAAATTTTAGAGGGCAACATGAAAAATTCATTCCCGTTTTCGAGATTTAGCTGTGGCAACAGGTAGGAGCGAGGTAACGAATTTCCGCTGCATGCATAGGAAATGGGAGCCAGGTCCAGCTTTATATTTTGGGTTTGTTCAACGTTCAGGGCAATTTCCGGCCGTGATCTTTTTATTCTTTAGTTAACAAATGCTAAGTAAATAAGTAAACTGAATTTTACTGTTCAACACTGCCGACTTAATAATTATACACGTAATTAATTCACTCTTATATTATTTATTGCATCATTGTTTTTTAATTCATAAAATTGACTTAACTGAAGAAAATCTACTTAAATATATAATATAAATACATCAATCATATATAAGAATATCATAAACGATTGACTATAGTCCTATTTTTGTCGAAGGAAACTATATTGATCAATAAAGCTATAGAGAACAGTAAGTGCTTGTTTGTGTTCTGATCATTTTTTGCTCTAAAAAGCTACTTTTTGAAAAAAACTACAATATATATTAATTGAATTATTTTCAATCAATGTTTACATATTCTTTCTATCTTTTCAGCAACATGGCGATATCATACTGAATTAGTTTGGTTTCATAGTGGCTCAATCATATAATGGCAATATAATCATATAATAAGCAATGAAGCCACGTGATCTGAATTGATGGCGTCAAAACGTCGCAATGTTGCTGCATAAAAACTCTGAGTATTAGTACATTTAGACTTTAACAAATGACAAAATTCTAATCCAAATAAAATAATCAAACAAAAATATTATATAATATAATTTATTCTAACATTAAAGTGCATCTAATGCATACGTTATTGAAGAACTTAAATCTACAATTAATTATACTTACAAAATAATATATAGGTTAAAGTTGTTTTATTATATTTACATTTAACTTTTTTCCACACTAGTACAGGTACAGATCTCAGCGCGTTTTTT
Source organism: Rhynchophorus ferrugineus (assembly GCF_030347505.1). Lineage (NCBI taxonomy): Eukaryota > Metazoa > Arthropoda > Insecta > Coleoptera > Curculionidae > Rhynchophorus > Rhynchophorus ferrugineus. The sequence goes on from NW_027472580.1 coordinate 55,657,545, forward strand.
AAGTAGTGGTATCCTCCTGGAGGCATAATCTACCTAATTAACAATTGTATATCTAAATAACGTATTTTACTATCATTAGAGAGCATATTTACCTTTTACGCCTAGTTATTGCTTTTTTATTTTACTATTATTGTATTTCTCCGTAGTTTGTTCTGTTACTACCTGTTAAACTAGATTTAATAACAGCATTCTCCTTAAAGTATTTGGCATGCCTACAAAAGAGTTATTATAATTTCTCTCCTCATACATTTTATTAAACTAAAAAATTATTTATTAATTATTATCTTATAGCTATGCTTTACACTAAATGTATACACTTTATATAAGTTCGTATGGTTTTGTTCGTTTCAATCTCTTAACATCCTGCGCGCTGTCCAGCAGTTGCATGCTTCCACTTTAGTATGATTTAGTAATCTTCTTTTGTGTTTCAAGGCGAAATATTGGATAACTTCACAAATCCATATGATTTCTAGGTCATCGTGCGGTTCTTCATTGGTTACACAGCGATAGGCCTTAGTAATCAATCGAAGAACCTTGTTTTGGCAACGTTGTATGACTAGTTGATTTGAATTTTTGGTGTAGCCCCATATTTGCAACGCATAGGTCCAAATTGGCTTTATAATTGTATTATAGATCAACCTCTTTAATTTTAGATCAAGTTGAGAGTATCTTTCGACTAACCAGTATAGTTGCTTTAGTTTGGTTCTAATGTGTTTTGCTTTTTGTCTAACGTGATGTTTTCAATTTAAGCTACCGTCAAGAAGGATTTCAAGGTAATTGGCTGATTCTGCTTGAGGAATCGGGCATCCATTGAGTGATATAATTAAGTTTTTATTATTTCGCCTTAATGCAAAATTAACGGGGACAGATTTGGAGTTATTAAGTTGAATTTTCAAATCTTTCGTCCTTTAGTAGATTTTGTTGACTACCACTTTCACTTTTTCTATTGCCCTAGGCAGAGATATATCTTTTGCCATAATAATTGTGTCGTCAGCAAAGGTTCCAAGAAGTGTTTCTTTTGTTGTTGGAATGTCAGCAGTGTAGAGCAGATACAGGGGAGGTCCTAAAATGCTACCTTGTGGAACACCAGCCGAGATATTTTTAAATGTTGAGAACGCCATTTCGTGGGATACTTTAAATTTTCTTCCAAATAAATATGACTCCAGCAATTGACAATAGTTACGCGGTAACAATTTGCTCATCTTAAAGATTAATCCCAATTGCAGGCATAATCTACCTAATAACAATAGTATATAGAAATAATGTATTTTACTATCATTAGAGAGCATATTGAACTTTTACGCCCAGTTCTTGTTTTTTTTATTTTACTATTATTGTATTTCTCCGTAGTTTCTTCTGTTACTACCTGTATACATAAGTATTTGACATGCCTGCAAAAGAGTTACTATAATTTCTCTCCTCATACATTTTACTAAACTTTCATATTTATTCTGAATAATAACACACATGCACATAAAGCTTTCACACACTATAACCTATAATTTCCTACAGTTAAAGTATATTAGTTATATACTGACCTTTAGTTGTTTCCTATTTCATCACCCTGTTTTGATAATTGTCAGCATTGAATCATAAATCTATATTTATAAAGATTTATTCAATCACTGTCATTCTCAGAATTACTATTCAAGTGACAAACTAAGCTGTTTATTTCTAATCTATCAAAAACTAAACCGAAGGTGTTATTGTCGCCAATGCCAGGTCCTTCCATAAACCCAGGCAGTTCTGGTTTGAATATCGTCCTGATGTAATAATTCTTGGTAATACTCCATATCGACTCAATTGGATTAAATATGTGGTGATAGGGAGGAAGATGTAATACTATCTGGCCATAACGTTCAGTAATCTAATCTACTATGTATCTTTTCTCAGGCTTATTTATAAAATCGTTAATTACATAAAATGCAATTAATTATTTCATTTGTATTCGTTCTTTAACATGATTTCTTCATAACTTATTTTATGTACTTTAAGTCATTTCTTAATTGCAGCCTATGTTAATGTACCTGTCAGGATCTTCTCCACCGTTGTACTATCATATGGTGCATTGTCCCTAACAATAACTGATGATGCCTCCAGGTCCACTAAAAGCTGATTTTCAAACCACTGCAAAACAAGTTATGGTTTATTTCTCCATAGTAGTCATCCTTGGACTTAGAGGAAAATACTAGCTCTGCACGAAGAATAAAACCATTCCTGTTTCCAGCATGAAGAACTATATGTCTGCAATTAATTATTAATAAATGTTTTGACTAACAAAATCTAATCCATAATTATTCCAACATCTACCTTTTTCCATCAACTTTTGTTGTCTTTACACTATGTTTATTATCATTTTGCTATGAGTGACCAATGTACCATTGTGATATATCCATGTCTCATTTAAATATACAAGTTGATATAATAATTCTTCTTTGATTTTGCTATATGTTTTTAAAAATTGCATTCTTTAAAAGCAATGCCTGGAACTTCGTTTTAACCCCTTCGTGGGTTTTCTTTACATCACTTAAATCGTATATTACCCAACGGTGTATGAAGGGATGTTCTATATCAGCTATGTGCATAACTTTCAGCTTTTTATGGATATTTTCCAAACTAAGAATTTTCTCTGAAATATTTGTATTCAATTATGTTTCGATTGAAAAAAAATACCTACTGTTTTTTTACATTTCGTATATTTGATCTCTGATACAGCTAACATCAAGACGGTTTCCTTTTGGTGAATTTAAGATTATATCGTTTTCTTATTTTTTGATATATTTTAATGACCGTGGCCGTAGTAATACTCTGTAGTTGCAACACCATAAAGTTATTTTCAATAAAAATAGCGGCGATTTGAAATTTATTAAAACAACGTTTGCCGGTTTAAATCCCGCAATTATAATATTTTGAAGAATTTTGCAGACGTTTGACAAACGGACGACTTTTGTATGCTCATGCGGTTACATGTTCGAACTTGTCAAACAGCATTCTATCTCTTTTTGAACAGAATAAAAGAAGATATTGTCTGGCTGTAAAACGATTTTACAACTTTCGACATGCACATATTGATGACGTGAGTTCACTGCTGTTTTGTTTAGACTGTATACTTTTTAGCACTGCAGATTTTCCCATTCGAGTTGCAACAGTGCATCTTGCATAATACTTGCAATTAGTACCCGAGTGTTGTCATGTGAGAGGGTAACTTACATCTTTTACTCACTATTACTTTTCTTATTTGCACCTTTACTTAAGTCAATTTATTCATTTGACATCTATAGACATCCGCAGTAAGAATTGAATTTGGTTTTAGCAGCTTTTAATAAATTACACCATGTGCAGAGCATTGCTTTATGGAGATGATTGAATGATGTAGATGCCTGCCCTGGACTATTCAATGACTTCTTGCGCTTGGAATAGTTGTAATAAATATTTTTTGTGGCCAGTCACAATACGGTATAGGAAACTCTTATTTTTTGACTTGCAAACAATGAAACTGCGTTGTTGGAACGGTTTGAAAAGGCCTTTTCGGTCAGTTCGTTTGTTAGAAATTTTACCTCCTTCTGGCACCAGTTTGTTTGTACTTAAAATCAGACAACAATAAGTTATGAATGTCGAGAATATAATTTTTAGCGTTCCATGAATGTCTTCTATATACACCGAATAATGCAGTAATACTAAATGGAAAACTATTGTTCTAAGCAGAGAAGTAAGTAAGTCGAGAATTCTCAAAAACCATGGAATTTATCATCTCGGTTAAGTCGTTTAATTCATGCAATTCATTTAATTCCCGCTAATCAAAATTTATACAGGCACCTAATAGTTGAATGAATTGAATTTGCTCAAAAAAATACTTAATTAAAACGATCAAATAAATTGCACTAAGGGATTTTTATCACAAGTAATTTATTGTGAAATGCAGCATTTCAGAAGATTATTCTATTATTAAATTATACAAGATTAGAGGTCACTCAACTCCTTTCAACTTCCTTCAAGATACGAAAAGACCCACCAAGTTCAATTAAGTGTTATGACAGGGATCAAGGTTGGTAACGTCTCGAAAATTACATTGTTACTTAATTAAATAAACTTTACGACAAGTGAAACTTAATTATTTTATATTAATTAATTATGAATGGTTAGGGGAGACCTTATTCTATTTAATGAAATAGTGACCTTATATTATGTAACTATATAAACTGCTTAGTAGGTGAATTAGTGTTCTATTATGAGAATTATAGTTCCAAAAGGAGCATGGTATGTTTGAAAATATTTTTGAAAATAATTGATGCGTTTTCTGACTAACAAAAACCTATGGAACCTGATATAACTGTTATAGTGCCATATATATAATAGTATCTCACAAAAGATAATATGTTTTTTGCATTGTATCTGACTATCCAACTAAATGTAGATGATCTTTGATCAAAAATCTACAAAGAGCCAGAAATTGTGCTCAGTCAAACTTTTATTATGCGATTTACGACATTTTTCATTATTGATATTACTCTTACAATAAGAAACTATTTCACAGACGTTTACCGTATATAGTAATATTTTAGATATTACTGTGGTGTGTTGGCAAAAAGTTTTTTATTTCGATTATTTCATGTTTTTTTTTCAGCAATTTTATCCAAATTACAAACACTATTTTTTAATTACACTATACATTTTAAAACACTATCAAATGCCCTTGAAATAACTGTCCTTTGATTGTAAATTTGATTTACTTTCACTATGCCCTTTTAATATATCAATTTTTCATTTACTTTTGAGCTAGAAACTAAATATCTGTCTGCTTTGAAACCAATAAATAATATAAAAACACCATTAAAATAATTTTGCTGAATTTTTGACGTTACTAAAGATATGTCTTATCTAGCATTGTTGTACTGGAACAACGTTCCTATTGATGAATTTTGGACTTTTATTGAACGCCTGCCTCAATAATTTTAGTTGTTGACAATAATATATCGAACTAGTGGTTTGTGCTGGTTCGAACCACTCCTGATGAATAATTCCTTTCCAAACTCTCCAAATATTTTGCTGTAAGAGGTTAAAAACTACAAATTCTTATACTCGTATTAATTAAACACTCGTAATCAGAAAAATCACACGTTTTCAATAAACCCCGCTCAATATATTCAATTTTGAAAGTAAGACAACAAAATATGATTAACATCTTTATTAGATACGCTTAGTACAATCTTAATTTACAATTAATTTATTACTACTTTTCCTATGTACTTGCATTAATTAACAAGCAAAACGAGTGCGAGAAAATACATCAGTATGTATTCCTCAATTATAAAATTATAATTGTTTATTAATTATTAACTTATAGCTATAGTTTACACTAAATGTGTACACTTTATATAAGTTCATTTGGTTTTGTTCGATTCAATCTCCTGACATCTTGACCACTGTCCCGCAGTTGTATTGCTTCCACCTTAATATGATTTAGTAATCTTCTTTCGTGTTTCAAGGCGAAATCTTGGATAACTTCACAAATCCATTTAATTTCCAGGTCATCGTGCAGTTCTTCATTGGTTACATAGCGATAGGCATTGGTAATCAATGGAAGACCCTTGTTTTGTCAGCGTTGTATGACTAGTTGATTTGAATTTTTAGTGCATCCCCATATTTGCACCCCATAGGTCCAAATTGGCTTTATAATTGTATTATAGATCAACCTCTTTGATTTTAGATCAAGTTGAGAGTATCTTCGACTAACCAGTATAGTTGTTTTAATTTGGTTCTAGTATATTTTGCTTTTTAACTAACGTGATGTTTCCAATTTAATCTACCGTCAAAATGGCTTCCAAGATATTTAGCTGATTCTGCTTGAGGAATCGGGCATCCATTGAGTGATATTATTAAGTTTTAATTATTTCGCCTTAATGCAAAATTAATGGGGACAGATTTGGAGCTATTAAGTTGAATTTTCCAATCTTATGTCCATTGGTAGATATTGTTGACAACCACTTTCACTTTTTCTACTGCCCTAGGCAGAGATATATCTTTTGCCATAATAGTTTCTTTTGTTATTGGAATGTCAGCAGTGTAGAGTAGATACAGGAGGGGTTATAAGACGCTGCCTTGTGGAACTCCAGCCGAGATATTTGTAAATGTTGAGAACGCCATTTTGTGCGATACTCTAAATGTTCTTCCGAATAAATATGACTCCAGCAATTGACAATAGTTACGCGGTAACAATGTGCTCATCTTAAAGATTAATCCCAAATGCCAAACCCGATCAAAAGCTTGTGTGACATCCAGGAATATTGCAGGAATATTGCATATTTCTTTTCCTCAAATGCCTTTTCAATATCCACAGCTATTCTGTGCACTTGATCGATTGTTGAATCGTGAGTTCGAAAACCAAACTAGAATTCTGGTATTGTTACAAAATGTTTAACACGTTTAAATATTAGTTTCTCAATAGCTTTGATATTGCAGGTAGTAGCGAAATAGGCCTGTAAGATACAACTTGTTCTGCAGGTTTATCAGGTTTTTTGAGCATAATTATTGGTGCCACCTTAAAACATTCCGGGACATGCTTCAGCCTTAAACAGGCATTGAATATATATGTCAACATGATGATTGCTTTTCGTGGCAGTTCTTTCAATAGTCCAGGTGAAATGTCATCTATACCAGGTGCCTTTTTAGGATTGAGGTTATCAATTGGAGTGGCAACTTCCAGTGGAGAAATTAGATTTAGATCTACATCGGGTTGATAAACAGGAGATGTATCCATGGTAGATTCTATATCATTAGGTTGAAATATATTAGCCAAGTATTGTGCGAACAATTCAACTTTTTCATTGTCGCGTCGAACCCATTCATATCGATCATTTTTAATTGGCGGTACTCGAATAATTCGTTTTTTAAATCTCCGAGTTGCTTTCCATAGCGAATAATCTTTGTTTGATTGTGAGCTTAATTCATTTACATACTTTTGAAAGCAATTCTGTTTATATTCTTTGATCTTTTAATTCGTCGGATTACTAATTCTATTAAAAGTAGTTTTGTCTGCAACATTTCTGGTTCTGTGCAATACTCTTCTAGCTATTCGAATTTCTTTTATAATTTCTGTAATTTTGAGGGAGACTTTTGACTGAATGAACGAATTTTTCTAACCTAAAATTTGTTTTTATAATAACTGAAATCTAGGTATATAAGTAGGAGGACCCATCGGCCCTATCTCAGTCTCTGGTGAAATAATGTTTATACATGTCATTGCTGAAGTTTTTAATATATGGACCTCACTTCACAGCACTACACAAGATCAGATGATTTGATTCTTTTGAGTCTGTGTCCTGTTCTGGTGCTATCCAATAGTTGCAATATTTCAATATTCGTATGAGAATGGAGTCTTTGCTCATGCCCCCTTGCAATTCTCTTGATTTCTTAATTGACTTTGGGTATCTGCAGGTTTCGATGTAGGTAATTACTCCTATAGTATTTGGGTGCACCCACAATACCTCTCAGGACTTTGTTCTGAAAAATTTCTATTTGATTTATGTTACTTTTTGCAGAACATCCCCATAATTGAACTCTGTATGTCCATATAGATTTTAGTATTTGCTTATATAATAGAAATTTATTATGTACTGTTAATTGTGATTTTCTTCCAATTAGCCAGTACATTCTCCTATATTTCAATTCCAGTTTGTTTCTTTTCTTCTTTATATGTTCCTTCCAGCGAAGTTTTGCTGATTTCAAAGTTTCGAGATTCATTCCAAGATATTTAACGTTGTTGGTATATGGAATGATAGTGTTATTTAATCTTATTGGTTCTCGTACGGTCTATTTATAGGTGAACTGCTTATGTACAGATTTACTTTAATTAATTCTTATTTTCCAAGCTTGTGTCCAATTATTAATATTGTCACTTGTCTGTTGTAATTTTCGTGAGTCTTCTTCACTATTGTCTCCCACAGCTATAATCGCAGCATCGTAATATTTTCCGTTTGTGATATATCACAAGTATAGAGTAAATAAAGCATTGGTCTCAGTACACTTCCTTGTGGTACACCTGCTTTAGATTCTTTTATTGTAGAGTAACCTTCTTCTTGTTTGACTCTAAACATTCTGGTTGTTATGTATGACTTTAATAGTTCGTTGTGTTTCGGTTGTTTTGATGGCATTTTCTGTAGTTTATGAACAAGGCCTTCATGCCAAACCTTATAGAAGGCTTGTGCTACATCTAAAAATATAGCTGAGCATACTTTTTACTTTCGTAGACTTTTTCAATAACATCTTTTATACTGTAGACCTGGTCAATTGTTGAGTGCTTGTTAATAAACTCAAACTGATGTGTTGGTATTAGGTTTTTTCTCTTTCTGATCGGTTTTATTCCTTTCAACAGGAGTTTTTCAAAAACCTTATATATTACTGGCAGCAATGATATAGGTCTATAGGCTCTTATTTCGTTTGGTGACTTCCCAGGTTTTTGGGATCATTATAATTTCCGCCATCTTCCAAATGTCTGGGACATATTTTAATCTAAATGCTATATTGATCAAGTTGGTGAGTTTTATAATTCCCTTTCTTGGTAGTTTTTGCAGTAATTCTCCTGTTATTAAATCGTAGCCTGGTGATTTTCTGGGGTTAATATCAGTTTTAATAACTTTGGTTTCCTCTTTCGGCGTGACTAATTCACTCATCGAATTTTCAGCTTCTATGTCCGGTAAATTATGTTTAATATTAGTTTCGTTTGGTTTGAAAGTTCTTTCTAGATATTCAGCAAATGGAATGAAATAATAATACTACATTTATATAAAAGATATTCTATGAATGAGTACTTTTCAGATCACATTTGATTCCTTCGTTATACCTTAATTTAGCAGTTATTACTATTGATATTAACATCTATATATTTTTACTATTGATATTCCATTTTATATTAATTAATGTATGAAAAATCGAATTATAGGGGATCTACAATATAATATGAATTAACACGCACAATATTTCGTTATTAATAAGGTGTTGAGCCATCATTTGCTTTTAAAACAGGTAAAATTAGTCGCGGAAATTATTTGTAGAGTATCTGAATAGTTTCCAATGGAATTTTGTCTCAGTTTTATATCAAAACATCTGCCAATTGCTTCAGTGATGTTGAAGACGGAAATCTACTCTTTATTCTCTCCTCTAGAAATAACAATTACGTTTCAGTTATATTGAGACTCTGCTGACCAGCAAAGATGTTTGATAATATGTTGATGATTCTCAAATCAAGACTGATATTATTGATTATTTGTGCGCATTATCGTTTTGGAATAACACTCTTTGCATAACACACGGAAATTCACTGATTGGAAGCAATTTAAAGGGAAGAAAATAAAAAGAGTTTCTTTGCAGGTCATAGTAAGAAATGCAAAATTGAGGATGTCGAGATATTTTTTCGCAGTGGTCTGTATGAGAGGCCCAGATGAGTACCACAATATTGCTTTTCGATTCTATATATTTCACCAAATTAATATTCCAATATTCCAAACATATTTTAAAATTATATAGACTAGATTGTCGGGATACACTAGTACTTTTTCTTAGTACAATTGACTTGGCGTTTTCTATTTTCAACGGCAAATACGTTTTTAACAAAATTCGATTCGTAATATATTTAGTCCATCAATTTGTTTTTTTAGGAGTGTAATCTAATATATATAGCTAACATTATCTAAATTACTTTTGCAACATTTTTAGAAACAACATTGTAGAGAAAGAGTAATTTTAGAGGCAGGTAGAAGATCATCTTATTTTTAATAGTAATGTCTTATTTATCTCTAACAATGTTCGATTCCAATCTTTGTAGGGTGAAGACGTATTTTCAATACGGTCCAAGCTCTAGAAAGATACCTTTCTTTTAAAAAAAAATTAATTGAGTGTTAAAAACGCATAACACATGCCGCTATCCGTCTCTCAGTGGACCTAAAGTGTAGCGAATACGTGGTTACATGACCAGACAAAAAGACTGCATCTCATTTTTATTAGTGTTTTAAAATTATTTCCCCTTATTTTACAATAGTCCTTTTGAAATTCATATAGAATATTTTTGGTTAAAAACTGGTGCAAAAAATAATACGTAAGTGAAAAATGAAGTGCGTGAAATAAACAATGTATTTATTTTATTTTTTAATCCTCTGGAAGTAAATAAAATAAAATATTAAAAATCTAAAAATGGCAAATCACAGCGATTCAACCAAATCACCTGCACACTTTGATATAAGATTAGAATAATCAGAAATAACGCAAACTCCACCATCAGAATCGACTACAGTCATTAACAAAAAATGATTGAGAAGCCCAGATGAAGAAATGGCAAGAAAACAAACAAGGGTCAGTGACTATTGGTTACAAAAACCAATAGAGACAAAAAAACAGCTTCAGCGACCGATCGGAAGAAATTGAAGGGAATATAAAACCCAGCCCTGATAAAGTTCTTCCCAAACCACCGCCAATAATTGTTTATAAGGTAGGAATAATAAAACACATCCATGACCTATTGAAAACCATCACTAGGAACTACAAAATTAAAACAGTGAGATACGAAACAATAAAACTACAATTTTTCGAAGCGGAGCACTTTAAAGTTCTAGTAAAAGAACTAGACGAAAGAAACACCCAGTACCATACATTCAGGGCAAAATCCGAGGGAACATTTAAATTCGTGTTAAAAGGATTACATCACGGGACGGACTTTAACACCCTCAAGGTAGCCCTAGCTAAACAAGACCACGAGGTCGTAAATGTTCACAATATACGACATCGCACAACAAAAGAACCTCTGCCTATGTTCTATATTGATTTAAAACCTAATTGAAACAATAATGCGGTGTATGAAATAACCAAACTAGAAAATAACATTATTCAATGCGAACTACCACACAAAAAAAATTATACCGCAATGCACGAGGTGTCAAGCTCACGGACACACAAAAACTTCCTGTCGCAAATCATTTAGATGCGTAAAATGTGCAGGAGAACACAAAACAGGAGATTGTACTCGTAAAGTTCGCGATGATAAAGTGAAATATGCTAACCGTAATTGAAATCATCCAGCGAACTACAAGGGCTGCGCACTTAACAAACAACTACAGTAGAAACTATATCATGCCTTAAGAGAAAAATTGCACCAACCGCAACAAAAATAATCCACATCTACCTGTCTACCCACCAGACCAAGTCAGCCAGACATAACTTATGCCCAAATGGTTAAAAACCTACTGAAATTAGCAGCAACATTTCTAGATTAGAAAATATGATGGCCAAACTAATGGATCAAACGAGTACGATGCTTGGTCTACTCACAACCGTCATCAACAAACTTGCCTAATACCTGAAACCATTAGCTACAAAATCGCCGTCTCGAATGCCAATGGGCTCCAACAACAATCAGGGAACTTAAAATGTTCGTAACTGAACAATATATTGATGTTATGATGGTTTCCGAAACACATTTTACGGACAAACATTATTTGAAAATTTCCAAATATAAAGTTTATCATACAAATCACCCTGATGATAAAGCACATGGAGGTAGAGCCATAATCATTCGAGATGATATAAAGCATTTCGAAAAAGAAAAATTCCGCAAAGGCTACTTGCAACCAGTATAACCATAGAGGAAGTCCATGGACAATTAACAATGTCTGCGATTTATTGCCCACCATTTTTTGATTATAAAAGTATTATTTTAGTATACTAGACGTGTAGTGATAATAGTCATTATATAATAAAATTGCGTAAGGTATTTAATAAGAAATATTTTATTACTAGTTATAATCATGCTAAAATATTATTTATACATTATGTAATAAAATAAGAATTAAAAAATTATATATACTTTTAATGCGAAAATATCAATAAAAATGTATTATGGTATCGTAGTGAAGGCATATAAATTATAACTCAATATATATTTGCTATACGTCCTGTCAAAATAACGCCAATTCAACAGAAACAGTTCACTTCTATACACAAACGATCTGTCTAATTGTCCTAACTAAACACTACGACTCACTAATCCTTTCGGAAAGCTTTAACCTACCGATGGCTAATTTGAAATTGGAGCTCTTGCCGTCGCTTTTATCTTCGCTCGATTAGTATGAACGAATAAATGCTGTGCAGTTTTAATGACCACCTTTGTCTGTTCGTTATTCGCGAAACTTCGAGCAGTTTCATGTCTACTTTATTTTAAGTGATTCACAGTATATAGAGATGAAAATTAAAAAATAAATTTTTCTAGTAAAGACCATCATGATTTTCTTATATGTATCAAACTTGTTAGGTCAAAACATTCGTTTTTATATCTTCCTACTAAATAAAAACCAGACTAGTTAAGAAATTCCAAGGAGTTATTATTAATACTAAACATAAACAAAATAATCTTTACAGGAGAAATTTTACAATAACTTAATGTTTTTTAATCACATTATACAATCTTCGGCTTATAAATGTGAAATTGTCAGTGCTGTTGAAGACGGTCTCGATATTGGTAAACAAGAGATAGGACGAAAAAGAAAAAAGAGGGTTTTATTAAAATTAAAAATTATAAATATAAATATAATTATATAAAAATTAATAAATATTGTATTATTAATTTCACCAAATATTGCTTATATAGTACATAAGCAAAGCATTTTAAATCATATAGTTTACCCACACAGTGCTTTGGAGATCTAGTATCTATTTATCTTTTATTACATTTACTAGGAAGTTTCTAATTACCATCTTAAACGTATTCTATATTGGCTAAAGTAAACGTCTAATAATATAGTAGATATTTTGAGATATAATTCAGCATAATTATCCACTACATGTAAACTTATTCTATATTATATAATAGTTGAACAATTGATTGTTTATTTTAATTTGGAATAATAATTAGATAAAAAGTAAAACACTGTTAAAGCTAATTCTCTGATTGAAGTGAATTCATCAATATTGTATATATATCGAATATATATTTTCTGCATATTGCTATTCTAAAAAATCTAAATAGGTAGAACATAATATTATTTAATAACTAAATTTAAATAATAACTCCTACCGGAAAAAATCAATTATAATAATTTATATAAGTATAATTCTATGCCGAACAAACATATCTCCATTTCTTCTCCATTTATTTAATGTTTTATGTTAAATAATCTCTGATATATATTGCCATTTGTATAACCTCAAAGATTGAAATTGAATCTCACTCAACATTATATATTTAATAAATATCCTAACAGTTTACAGGCATCTTTAGCAATAATTTTAAAACAAAAATTACAAGCAATACTTCTACGCAGAACCTTCGCATCAAATATTCGATAACTGAGGTTTTTAGTTTCTAAATACAAAGGAGTAAGAGCTGTTTCTGTGGACCAATATTATTATAATTTCTGTATAACCTGATATAGTGCCTTCTGATTACCACCTATTGAGATCCATGCAGAATCACTGGACTAGAAGCACGAAAATGAATCGATGACTGGATCGTTGTCAGGCCAACATCGTATCTTTTTTTTTCTTCTGGCCTAAAACCAGGCGGTGCAATGCATGACGCATACCTGGTCGCGGAGATTTACTCTGGAGAGACAAGTTGGACCGGGTTATGTGGGACTGCCTCTGGGCTTACACTAAACCGAAACCGCCTCACAGTTGACCCCTATGGGTTGCGGCTACTGCATTAAATTAGGAGATATGATACCTGCTGATCGAGCAGCCGTTATTGGGCACGAGGACCTGGTGAAATAACAGATAGTGAAACTAATTATTTATTCACGAACTTGAATTAACACAGGACTGGATACTGTCCTATGGGGGCAAAAGTTATGACTACTGCGATGGATAAGGTCGTTTCAGCCTGGAAAAGAGGGAAGTTAGCGGTGACGCGGTGCTAAGCTCCCAGTATGTCGACCACTTCGCGAACAATCACGTTTTCAGAAGAACTTGAGCAGAGTTGTTGTTTGCGGAATGATTGAGATATGAAGTCTTTGTTTTCTGAAGTTGCAGTTTCCCTATGAATTTGATTATTTCTGCTAAACCATGGAGCGTTTAAGAGTCTCATGAGGAGCTTATTTTAGAAAACTTGAAGTCATCTCACCTGGTTGGGTGTAACAAACTTCAAGTAGACATTATATCCATAAAGGAGTATGGACCGAATGAACATCTTGTAGAATACGCATTTGATGGAAGTGGGAAGTCTACTAGAAGAACAGATCAAAGAAGATAGCAGATTTGCTACCCCTGAACCTTTCTGGATTCAATTCATAGAATTGTCGCGGTGTCCATCTTAAGTTGCGAGACGGGCAGTGCGTAACGCTTCTTATGGAAAATTATGGCCTTGGTTTTCAGAGGGTTGATTTGCAACCTCCAGAATTTAAAGCACTTGACCGCATGATTGAGCTGCTTCTGTAAACGTTCTTGAATTGTAACCTCGAACCTGGAGGCCGGGAAGTGGAGGCCTGGAGTGCCGTCAGCATAAAACACGACGTCATTGTTTCCTTTTCTCGGCAGATCTGAAATAAAGAGGTTAAATAAGGCGGGGGCCAGCGTCGATTTATTTTCGACCGGAAAGTGTTTTCTTGATCTTAACCTGAAAAGATCTGTCCGATAGGTAGGACTTGATGAGAGCGGTTAGATCTTCTGAGGGGCCTAATCGCATGCGATCAAATCGTCGTATATAATCGCAAGACCTTGTCGGAGGTTTTGGTTAGGTCCAAAAGGACTACTGCAAGCTTTTTACCTTAGTCAACAGCGTGATGGATGTATGTGGCTAGAATGGTAGCATGATGGACGAACGAGCGGTGAGCGCGAAAGCCGAATTGTTCATCAGATATGATGTTGTTTTCCTTTGTGACAGAGTTGAAAGCCTAGAATATTGCCCTCTTGGCAAGCTTCGAAATGGCACTGTAAGCTGTATGGCTGATGGGCCGATAGTCAGATATCAATTTCGTATTCCCATGTTCTTAAAAAGATGGGAAGACATTATAAAAAACTATGGAAATATTTTGATTAATATATTTTCATACCCTTATATATACTTACCAATTTTTCTCTATAAATGACTTTTTAAGGTGGAAAAATGATCAGAAAATATGCAAGCTACCTAATGTAAACAGCAAAACTTAAACAAAAATATTTATAATTATTCTAAATTTATGTAAGTAAAATATTATTGGGCATACAAAAAATAAATAGTATTTTGTTATATGGTAGCACTCTTCTTAATTAAACTTTTCTTCGTGATTGTAGTGGATTAGGTCAGTGCTTTATATATATTTCTCGAACAATTTTGTATTTGTATTAAGCTGGATTTATTGCAGTTTAAATCGTTTTGTACTGTTCACATGTGCGAAATATAGCTCTAAACTTAAGTTGAATTATTATTTTCACAGAGCTTATTTCTAATTTCTGTTATCCGTTTTATAAAACATGAGGTTTGAAATGAAAGTAATTAAGCGAATTATGGTACTTTTTGTTGCTTAATTATATGATGCAAAAAGTTCTACTTGTTTTTTTGTTAATAAAAACAAACTTGTTTTGGTTTTTCCTTGAGTTATATTTAAATGTTGTTCCGTGAAAAAGCGAATTTTTAACATTACTATATATTTGTTAAAAACCATTCAATCGGTTTAAACGAATTAGTGTTTCTATTAAAACTTTCCATGTATACAAAAATATATCTACATCAATATTTATAATGTTAAATAATATCATAGAAAAATAACTTACCCATAAAGTGTTCAGCCAAACCTAGCTGGACTGAGTGTATACCTGTCACATGGTTGAGGTTATTTTATTCACTTAATTATGATTCTCCCAGTTTCTCTACACGTGGGATATGAATATAACGTTGATGTTATGATTATAGATAGTACCATTCCAATGGCACATGTTTTCATTGAAGAAACAGGAGTACTATTAAGGAAACTTTTTTGGAGAACATTTTTGTCTATCTGTCTTAAATTGTTTCCATGTTGAGGAAAGACATATATGAGGTGGGTAAGTTCATTTCCTTTTATTTCACGAATTCAAGCCGAATAATTTTTTGTATGGGTGATGGTGCGTCGTAGCCTGAAAGTATTTATTTATGTGTCTTGGATTCCAATAAAGCAAAGTACTTCCAATGATGATCTATCTGCAAACATTTGTGATTAAGAATTGAGGTTAATCCGATGAAGTAGACTAGCTATAATATACGTCAATATCAAAAGTGTTGCTTCAAGACAAATACTTTTAAAGTTTCGAAACCATATTTACTGTCTGAAAATCTCGATATATAGATTTTTTTACAGCATCATATAAATGTACGCTATCGGTGACCCATTTTCCAATGGAAGAGTAACTAAGTCCTTATTTAAAATTAACTGGTCACTATTTAGTCTGGTCAACCAGCCACCGAAGCTAACGATATTTGAAATCAACAACGAACAAAATGCTCTCTGGTTGTTAATTACGAGGTTAAATTAAGTATTTCTTTGTATCCTGGATTCTATTATAACTTACATAATCGTATACATTTAGCATTCTGAAACAGTATAACGAAATTATGCCCGCAAAAACCACTAGCTGAAAGAGTTGTAGCGCCCAGACGCTTTAGAAAATAATCCATAAATGTAACTTGAAACTTTAAAAATACTCTGGAATGTGCACTAAATATGTAAAATTAAGTACCAGTTTTAAAGGTTTAAAAAAATAATTAAAAGGCTTTTTAAGATGTTTAGAAATATCTTTAATTTTTTTGCGTAGGTACCGAAAAATATCGACTAACCAGCATTTCTCGGCATCACTGGTCTGATGAAAGTACTGTTGGTTGAATTCAATTAGTATAATTGTTAATACCAAGATATTGAATAATTGAATTATTATAAATTCATACTTAGAAACGATTAACTGTTCAAATAATTAACTACGTAATATCCTTGGAAGTTCTTAAACTTGTTGGAAAAGGCTCTCTAATTTATTTTAGGTTATCCATAATATTAAAACACATTTTATTAAAATACTGTGGCGTCAGCGTATTCTACTTGAGCATAAACGTCGATATGATCGAAGTCAGCAATAGGAATTTTAATAAACAAGGGTGATATTAGAGGGTTCTCTCCTGCCGAACAAAGGATTTTCGCTTGCGGGCTACAACCCTTTCGCAGGGAACAAGTTCGGAGACCAAGAATGCCTGCAGATGGGTTTTCGATAAAAAGAAATAAATGGTGTGAATTTCCATAAAATAATTCGACAAAATTGTCTTTTTTGTTCGGCTCAATTAAAACGGAAATTAAGTAACTTTTGCTTTTATAATAAATTTGCTTGTTCTTGATTTATGAGAATACCTGGAATTGTAATTTGAGATTAAACATTTTCGATTATTTATTTTCCGTAAGTAAGCATATTCATGGGGCGTATCTTAATCATGTTCATCACGCTTACAACAATTTTAATTATATGGAAAACTTCGTTCTAAATAATTAATAATTTCTGTAATAAATTATTCGTTCTACTTCTATTTCTTAAATTGTGAAAGTAACAACTTCTATTATGGTTTTTTATATTTTGGTCTTTGTCTTGATTTATCAATTTTTCATCGAAGTTAAAATGTACGAAAATAACCGCTTGTAAAGCATTGCCATTTATACCCAGCTGTTTTTAACTGTCGTTATAAAAACACTTCTCTGTTTCATCAAATAAATGAAAATTAATAAATAAACATAAGTCAAAGTGAATGAATGCAAAAAGTCACCACTCAACCACTATTTAATTAGTCTCTTTCGAATTCTTACCCTATCGATTAAGTTAACATTCATTACCATTATCCTTCTACTTTTCATATATATAAAATTGGGAAAAAAATAGGATTTTACTAACGATTTAAAAACTCGTATATCTAGTAATACTCGACATGTACTAGCTGTATATTTCGGATCTTAGTTTGGTCTTATTACCATTGGTTTTGATGTGTTCAAAATTGACTTAATGGTAATAGTGGTTTTAAAAGAAATTTGTTGAAAAGAAGTAAGAACGTAAATCTGGTTTACCAAAAAAAAGTAATGGATGTAAACAGCACATGTATCACTGAATTTTATTCTGCCATTTCATGAACATGATCATTGGGGGAAACCTGAAAAAAAGCTGAAATTAACAACATGTTGTTTTTGATTTTTGAACAACAGATGTTATCTTTAGCTAATATTTCCAAGTGTTATTTTCCAGGTCAACTCCAAGATCGAGATCTATACACAAATTTAGTTTTACCATTTTGTTTAAGAATAGTATTTTTCTAAATGAAGTTCTTTATATAGATATTTATTTTAAATAAATATATTATTGGGATACTTAATAAGTTTGAAAATTTCTTAATAAAGATAAGCATAAAATATATAAAGATAACGATTTTTCCTTCGTATGATTCTTGTATTATTTCGTAAAAAATATTGTTAAATAAGCATTGTGGAGACTATATACTAGAAAATTGACTGTTGAATACTGCTACACTAAATTTATTGTTTGTATCGAAAAAAAAATGCGAATAGAGCCATTCGAGAAAAATAAAATCTATTTTTATATGGTATGTAAGAATGTAAGAATAGAGGAAATATGCATACAATGTAACACATCTGAATCAAAAATTTTATCTGTTGGACCCACAGCAGTATATATAAAGAATCTAAAATTACATAAGAGCGAATAACTCTACTGATAGGTATTAATTTCATGTACTGTCTTCGAAAAGGTTTATAATTCAACTGCGAATATTATTATGTTTTGTATAAAAATAACGTAATCTTGTACATTTTTGTATATATCCAGTGTAGAAATGATGCTAAAAGCTAAAAAAAAGTTGTTTCATTCAAATAATATTCCGTGTTACAGGTAGATGAAATCCACCAGCAACTATTGCTATTTCTATACCTCAACAAGATTTGAAATGAATTTGACTTACACGAAAAAGAACTTATTTTGAGTGCAACGACAAATTATTAGCACATATTATAAAAATAAAAATATTTATTTAAATATTTAGAGTAAATAAGGGAAATAAATATATAGAAATGTGCCGCTAAAGCTGAGTTTATTGATGCTGAATTTCCAAAATAGCGTATGATTCCGCTTCTTTGTTATTCATTAATCTGGTAAATTCAATGAAGTATTATTATGCACTAAAATATCTTCAAAATTCTAAGTTGTTGATTTAACTACAAATTAGACAATGTTTATGGTTAAGATAATATATTTCGGATGATTAATTGCAATTGATTATAATTTTAAATAGTAATTATACTTCACAACTTAATTATGTTTTAATGCAAGAATAACTGGTGTCCAGGAAAAACTTTGGAGGAGGAATATAAATAAAGCTTTAAGAGTATTAAAATAGTATAACCCAACTAAACTTAATTTCTTCAAAATTTAATTTCTCTTAATCATGAAGTTGTCCACTCAGAATTAAAGAAAATAAAGGAGAGGGCATTAGGGTGTAGTGTACTGGAACCACTCCTATACCTTAATGAATTGATGATATTCATTACTTGCGCTGGTGTTGCTCAATAATACAATATCTACATTTTCCATAGATACTACCTAGAGATTATATTCTGTTCAATATACAATAAGGTACTCTCGTATAAGTAAACCCTTAAACTTATATCAACATATGACTTCCAGATACGATCTTGTGATAAAAAGAGCGATTTGGATAAAATTAAATAAAACCACTTCTTTGTTTCATCAAATAAATGGTTTCAGAACTAAGTATTGTGGCGAACGCCGCGTGATATTTCAGACATAATGGTCTCCATAAGTATTTGGGAATGGACACCGTTAACAACTGGCCAAGAGTCGCGAAAATTGCACGATGTTATTGATTGAACAATTATTTGTTCTGGTTTTAACATTGCTGGTATCACTAGTATTAAATGAATTATTTCTCATATAGCATTCCCAAATTGTATAGCACAGAAATACATCATGTTCAAAATGTATATAGAAAATACCAGTTGAGTAAATCTCGTCAACTCAATAGGTGAACGGCTACAAAACGAACAAGAGAAAAAAAAACACTTCTTACACAACGGTTCTTATTGACTTTATTTAAATATGTTTTCAGATTTCGCTGCGGGGAACTGTGCTTATTCAATCCTGGCCAGGTGTTTTCTTTTATTTGGATGAAGGGCGACGGAAAAAAGGAGCTTAAAAATCCAACAGAATACAATATCCGACTGCGGTGAAAAATAAAATGGAAATCCAGACGCTAAAAAATGAAAACTCAATGATTATGTCGTTTTATCGCATCGCAACTTTATTTGATTACGATAGAAATTATATATGCCGTAGGGGTCGCCGGGAAAGAAATATTTTCGTTCTGTTTTGTGACAATTATTTTGAATTCATGAATGATTATCAGATTCTAGTTGTCTTCTACTATTATAATGTGTGTTTATTTTTCAGCTACAATTACATTAAATTACGAATAACAAAGAGCCCTTTACAGATTTCAGTAGGAAGGAAATGGTGAAAGTTATCGAGTGCTGGTGATCTATAATTTTAGTATTGATTTCTGTATTTCAGAATTGATGACATTCATGGACTTGAGAAAAAACATTAGGATCAACGAAACAAATTTAATTCATCAACAGTAGCAACTCAAATATTCGGCACTTAACTTTTAATTATTTCGCTTAAACTTTAACTAACTAACATTTCATTTGAATCTGTCAATTTATTTTTTATTTACAAGCCATTTAAAGATGACACGTCAGTACATATCACGAAAACCCTGTTACCGTGTTTCCAAAAATTAAACATCCTGTAATAATAAGATTCTTTGTAAAAAAGGCTATGGAAATTTCTGTCTAATGGATTCGTTTATAAATAATATAGGATGCAAACAATAAAATTTTCATAAAGCCACTTTATAGTTAAAATATTTTACGTATTATTTCATCACTACAAATAATACTCGATACATGATATGGAATCAAAATTAAAACTAAAGGGTGATATGGGGTTTTAGAAATGAAAAATTAATTTGTTCGCAAAGTAACTTTACACTAGTATTTTGGAATTTATAATGTCAATATTTTGTATTGTAATCATTTTGTATTAGAATATTTGAGTCCATGAACTGCCGAAAATCGCCTTTAACAGAAGAAAAATCATTCTATATCCATATAACGCACCTGCTCACAAATCTCAAAAATCTTTACTGAAATCAGTGAATGAAAGTATAGTCAGTTTTTTTTAATTTGCATTCTTATTTCAATCTCAATCGATGCCACAAGACAAAAGGCTGCCAGAAGCAGTAATATTTGGCAAGATATCTGCGGTGAAAATGAATACAGTGAATGTACAAAAATAATTTAGTTGAAAATAATGGTTTATATTTTTCGCACAAAAAGCCTGGCATTTATAAAATGTCTCATAAATAATTCATAATAACATTATTGCACGTGCACGTACAGTGTAAACTTTATAACAATGTTATTGCATTTAACAACGCACATATTAATATTAATAAAATTTAGCAATCCTTGCTGATTGAATTAAATTTGCGGTATTTATTGATTCTGACTGTTATGATGTTTTTGATGACTGGAGTTACTGCTTGACTGGGAATTCGAACCATCGACCCATTACCTTTAGAATATATATGTAGGGTATATGTTTTCTTTTTGTATTTCAAAAACTCAACTTAACTGCCGAATAACGAATGAAGCGTAATGTGGACCTTACAGAGGTTATTATATTGTGATTGACTTTTGCTTATCGGATTTTTGATATATGTCTCTAGCACTATAGGTATCTTTATTACAAAAGTGTTAAGCGACCTTTTGTTTTTAAGAACAGCAATAGATCGCTGGGTGCCTGATCTGGAGAATACGGTGGATGAAGGAGCAATTCAATGCCCAATTTATGGATTTTAGCTTTCGTTTTCACTGACTTGTCACACGGTGCTCCGTCTTCAAACGGTCCAATAACGCTATGTAATAGTCGTTGTTAATGGTCCTTCCCTTTTCAAGGTAGTCAATGAAAATTATTCCATGCGCACCCCAAAATACAGACGCCATAACCTTGTCAGCCAACTGTTGTTCGATTTGTCTTGGATGACTGTCGATTTGACTTCGGAGTGAATTGATGGAGCTATGTTTCATCCATTATCACATATCGACGCAAAAACTCGAGTTTATTAAGCTTTATCATCTTCGGACACCAAATATTCGATGATATGATGTACACATTTAGTTGATATCTTTAGAGTGTGTGCTATTTCTTTCAATTTCAATTTACAGTCATTAAAAATCATTTTGTGGATTTTTTTAATGTTTTCGTCGGTAACAACCTCTTTTGGAGGTCCACTGCGTTCACCGTCTTCGGTGCTCATTTCAGCACGTCTAAACTTAGCATACCGATACTTGATGGTTGATTTTCCTGGGTCAGTGTCCGGAAACTCGCCATCAAGCCAAGTTTTCGCTTCAACTGTATTTTCCCCTTCAAAAAGCAACATTTTGTCAACACGCGAAATTCTTTTTTATCAATTTTTTTCACAATAACAAAAGTTGTTTCACTCAAAATGCAATAATTCACAAACTAATGATCCGAGAGCTGTCAAATTTATATACGCATCTTTTGAGGGCTTAGGCTAACTTTTTTTGTTATGGATTTAATTCTAGTAAGGACATCTATGTGTCAGGCCGTGGACTTTTCAATTAACCTCTATTTTAATATATTTTACTGCGTTGGTTTAAGTCTATAAATCGACATACTATTTTTATTACATTTTACTTTCATCTTAATGTGGTTAAATATTTTTTAAATAATTTCTAGAAATATTCCTTTAAACGGCATAATAATTGAAATATATGTACATAAAATAATAGTAAACGTATTTTCAAATAGACATGCTGTATTATCCAGGTAAGTTATAAATAAATATACAGATATATTCTCGTTCACGTGTAATCCTTCCTTGGAATACTTGATGTAATCGGAACAAAACCCCATAAAAACAGAAAATATTTGTATGTTTTACCGATGCTGATGATATTGGATTCTTTTGCATAAAAATTCAATTCGGTTTGGATGTAAAAATATGAAGCGTGAATAAATAGACGTGTGGAGCAGTAAGCTTGCAATTTATTTTGGTGATCAGCTGTCTGGACTCTTTCCAGTCGCTCTAGTCTTTACAGTAGTAACATATTACATAATAAAGGTGTGAAGACTATTATGGCATTCATAAAATTGATGGATAATGCTGATAATATTGTAACGAATATTTAAATAAGCAATTTTGCTGACGTGTTAAATAAATACGTTGCTGATTATTAGGCGTATTGCCGGTATTTTTCAGATTATTTTTTCGAATATGATAAATTTTGCCAAAACAGTATTGTTTTTTAACAATATTTTAAACTTCTTTACCTAATTACTTTCTTTTTACAAATTTGTTACGTTATATTTCAACATAATGCAATGTAACGCAATGTTCTTGTTTATATGAAAGATGCTTTCCGTTCATAAACTATGTTTTAATTTTGACATACCTCAGTTTGAAAGATTATTATAATAATTTTGAAAGTATTTTATTATAAGTTTGGACAAATTCACATATATACCTTTTACATTTAACAAACTAATGCATTTTAGTTTTACAACCTTTTTATTGGCCGGTTTCTGAACATTACATGACTTTTAAGTAGTCATCGAATATTTCTTAAGCCTTTGCGTGGCCAATTTCTATCGAGCTGTCTTGTAGGTGGCCTGTACTAACATGTACATTGTAGGTTATTAGTGGCTTTTTCCCTTGTTGTCTGTGATATCTCGCAGAGGTTTGTTTATGGGTTCGATGTTAGCATTCAGAACTTCCTTCTTCATTTTTAAACACTATCTTTATGATGCCAAAATATAGTTCACGTTGTGTAATGAGATACTTATATCTTCTGTTTAGTACCTCTTGGCGCCATGTGTTATTGAATTACAAAATTTATTGAGATACCTATTACTCTATTCGGAAACCTGTCAAAAAGATAAATGATTTTCAAAATCATAATTTGTGAATATAGATATATTTAGTAATAAGACAAAAATAAATTGAAATGCTCACGATATCTTGTCATAGATCACTATTTATTTTAAAGTATTTTAGGGCAAATGTTGTGGCTTGGTGAATGGAGGTGAAACGAAATGAAACAGTGGTGTTTACATTATGTGACTGTTATTTATTGCTATATAAACTGCTATATAAAAAAATGTGAAAAATACAATTAGATAAAAACGGATGGCAGCGGTGTTACCTGGAGACGAGGCTTGGGCAGTCGATGGTGGCACGTCTAAACCAAACGATGGTTGAGCACTGAATGAATGGAAATATACTTCAATATAATACCAGATAAACGTCTCGGGGTTGCCAGCTATTCGCTATCGGGTTCTAGTTGGCGCTGCTGGCACTCCGCCCGTGTTCAACATTTGGGATTATATTTCTGGGTATTTTGTAGACCGTTATTCCACGATGTAAAATTCGACATGCCTCAAGGTCGCTACTGATTGATTGCTATAAATAAAAATTTAATTTATACAATATGAAATATTTTAAAACTACGTTTTTAATAATCTAACATGTTTTACATATTAATTACTTAGGCCAATTTATACCTAAATCGCCATTTAGTTATCCAATTCTAGTTTTAGGAAAGGAATAGGCTTCGTTACAAACAACTTCATAAGCTTATGACCAGAGGTCAAGAGCGTGTTCTATTTATAATCCTTTAATCGGCGCGGATGTAAACATTACTAACCCATATCTGAACGAGTGTTCATCTTCAAAATTGCTTGCAAAATGATTAAAATAATACTCGTTGTACACTATTAATTAAACATTTTGTGACTGAAATTTTAAGTTTTTTATGGAATAAAGTTAATGTTAATACGGTGATAACGATATGATGAATTAATGATAGCAATATTTTAGATTTCTATATAACAAAAGGACGAAAAAATAGTATATACTTATTATAAGTGTAATGAGATTGATTACACAGCTCTGAAAAATAAATGTCTAAGAGGCGTTTAGGTTCTGTGGTGTTTACTATCTCTGTACCTTTGTCTAACTTTTTGTCGTAAAACGGAGTTTCTAGATATTTTTAATAAATATGTTGAACGATTTATTATATTAAAATAAAAGAGAATAAATTCGAAAAATATTGTTTTGTTTATACGCCATTACATAATTACAGATACAGAATTTTTAGTAGTGTTTTTAATATAATATACGTTCACTGAAACGTACTAGAACCTTTTCTGTTTCCTTGTGACCTCATAAAAAGAAAACCACCACACTTCTTGTGAGGATCCGTCATCCGTCCGGTCGAGATGAATTGTGGGTCAGTCATTAGGCGTCTAATATCTGATCGGACCAAAATACCTTAATTCACCTTTTCTTCTGAGAGGCTTGGAAATTTGTGTTTGAATATCCATCTTTGGAAAATGATTTTGCAGATTTCTCCATATATTCCAACTTTTTGTGCAGCTATAGTAACAGAACTTTATGTAGAGGTCCAAATGTTTCTCGGAGGACGTTCTTTTCAGCAGCATTTCTCCCTTCGGAGACCAACACTCTTTATCCAAGTGGTTTGCTCATTCTCTACTATTCCACAGACAAAAAAGCAGGGGAATTTGGTAAGGCCAGCTTGTTATCCGAATAACATGCACAACATTCTAAAATCGCAGCACATCTGCCAAGCATTATTTTCATACTTTAATTTGTGAAGAACCAATTACGTTAAGTTTTTGTAAGTTTCTCTGGGGTGTGCAGAATGATATATGGGAACAGACGTACAAAAGTCGCTGAAAAACATAATTGCTTTGATTTTTCTTACAATTTTATGTACTACAGTAGTAGTACAATAATATAATAAAGAAACTACACTGGTAGTGCAATAATATAATAAAATCAACAGGATCCACCTTTGGGAGAATTGATAATTATATCGGAGGTCATTAAGACAAAAATCCTTTTTAATAAGTCAGGTCAACAGCGGAGTAACGCGATATAAAACAATATAAAGAGCATGGGTATGTTTAATTTATATAAGGTGGGGCAAAAGCCCAGATACCATTTTGATTTGATACCGATTGATGACTAATCATTTTAGAGACCATCCGATTCATGTCAGCAACTAAGCTGGGTAACATCGGATGGTCTCTAAGATTATTAGTCATCAACCGAAGACTTTGAAGTAAAAGTCCTAGTTTAGAAATTCATTTTAAGTACTAGACCCATGTAAATACTAGTTGGTAATGAGAGGATTCCAGAAAAATAAAATAAATTCTGAAAGATAAAACATAATTGAAAAGAAGGAATGTAATATAAAAGTCATTTAGTGAAGGTCTTTGCCTTGTTTTTAAAAGGCGAATTGTAAAAGTGCAGATTGTCAGCCACTGGATTATTCTAATTCAAAGTACAGGACTGTAAAATGAAAATCTATTCTAACGAACTAAAAACGAAAAGCACAACTTAAAAGTTTTTACATGCAGAGAAGAAAAGTAGCCAATTTACATGGAAATTGAATTGCACTGACAAATCGTAAAAAAATTACAGCTTCATTTTCTACGACTTTGTTTAAGAATTTGAATTTGTATCGCAAACCTGAACACAAAAAGTAAATTGAACAATGTTGTCTTTCGAAACGGTTTCGTTGAAACATTAATTTTATCATATTAGAACATATATTTTTTAATAAGCAGTGGGCATGAAGCTTGAACCAGTTCAGTAAATATTTGAACCAGGACCTTAATAGATATTTGGACTTTATGTTAAAAAAGACTTAAATCCTTTAATTATCATTTATTAGATATGTTTAATATAATATAAATTTCAGATTAAATTTTTGCCACTGCCAATTTCTATTTTCTATTATTCTATATTTATAACGGATGCTAATATTTTCTATTGAGTAACAGCAAAAACTCGTCCATGACCCAGACGGCGTTTTTAATTATGAATACCTTACTGTCTGTCAAAACTGTCAATAAGTAAAATAAGTACATATAATACATCTCACATATTATATGTCATATATTTCATATGTTGTATATATTCGCAACTTAATAATTATTGAATTTTCCTTAAAATAAAAAACCGGCTCGAATATTTTGTTTTGAATTAACCAAAGAGGTTTAAATCGAATATAAAAAAGTTGTAAAGACTATTCTAGAAATTCAATAGAGTAAGTCTTTCAAGAATTAAGAAAAGCCCCGTGTTGAATGCGTTGTATCCAAAAGGAATTAGTAGAAAGGAGACGAACTAATTTTGTATAGCTATTTTGATTTTTTATGTTAAGGTATTTTTCGGCCTTTTGCACAGTCGAATTTAACCAATCACTAAATAAATCTATATACATTTATTATATCTTTATTTAGGTGCCTTTGTAACACAAATTAATATCCATTAATCAATTTTTATATTAACCATCAGCTTGTTATTGCTCGGATACTAAATATTTTTGTTACCAAATATATCAGGGATTTATATCGAATAAGATGTCTACGGCTGAAAATTGTCTGTCTGTACGAGGTTCTTTGTAGGAAAGGGAGCTTACCGATATATTGCATTACTCTCATAACATTTTACGATATTTGTAGCATTGACTGTATACGAAAAGTTTTATTATCTTAGGATTCAATATTTATGGAAAACAAGAACCTGATATAACCTAATATTGTGGCGCTGGAGAATGTTCATGTGTAGAATGTATTGTACAGTGCGTTTATTAACAGTGACAATTTTCATAATTATATTTTATAATAAATAACTACTTTATTCTCAGATACTGTTAATTTTAGATTCTCCTGATATATATTTTACATTTATATATATATATATATATATATATATATATATATATATATATATATATTAATTATATATATATATATATATATATATATATATATATATATATATATTAATTAAATATATATATATATATATATATATATATATATATATATATATATATATAATTAATATTTTAGATGATAGTCTATCCAATGAGCCAATAAACGTCAAAATGTATGATGTCAATATATCGAAATGTTGTCGCATTAACTTAGAATTTTGGCTTACGTTTGCCGGTTTGTAAAATCTTTTATTTTTACTAATGTTTTAAAGAATTTGGTGCACATTTGGCAATAGGATTGAACACTACCATCACAAATCAAATTTTATGGATTATTTCGCTTACTTGTTCAAACTCTTCAGGGAGAGCATTATGCACTTTTTCTTTTTGTCTTTCTTTTCCAATTGATATCTTTTTATCTACCATGATCCATGCTGTTGCAACTTATTATCAGCGTCGGTCTTATAATACTTTAGTAATTCTATTAGTGTTATTAATTCACCTAGAGTAGATTTATTATCAGAGACTGAAGTCTATGGAATATCAGTTATTGGTGCTGTTGTAAACTCTTGGTTCCTGCATGCATGAACATTTGAAATGCTCACCATGATATTTTATATATGTCCCATTGAACTAATTTAATTGAGTGAAAAATATGTTTTAGATTTGTTAATGCAATAATCAGCTCTATTACGATTTTTCGATTACTAATATTTTATAATATATAATAACCTATATAATTAATATAAAAATAAATATGTTTCAAAGAGATTCAAACTAGTCTTTTATTTTATGGTATGTCTTAGTAAAAGAGCTGAATCTTGTTTTTGATATAGCCATTTCCTTAATTTATCTGTGGATATATTATCTCTGAAAATACATATCATTTTTGTTGAAATCTTGTGTACTCTTTATATTAATTTTATGATACAGAAGATATTCGAGAAACTGCCTACAGTACTTTTATTTTTAATTATATACAACTTATTTATTGTATTACTTGGTCTATTAATTTATTTTCAGAATCATATTACAGGAAGGAAAAAGAATAGTTTAAATTGGCTAAAATAATTACGGATGCTATATTTTTATGTTACTGTTTCTAACAAATAAATATGATTATATGTTTTTGTTGAACTCTTAATTCTATAATTGTACTAATGGTTTCTTTCTATTCTTTGCAGATTTCAGTACATCGTACACATGCAATGGATACTGGTATGTTGCAATATTAGTAACTATGATATTTTCTACAACATTTAGTTTCTTTATAAAAGTAAACGAACAATACAAAACATATTTATTATTATTATAATTATTATAATTTTTAACACGTATTAGATATCACACGTTACTATATTAAATATTTTTAATATATATTGGTCTTATTTTCGTAGTTTTCATTTTACAGAAAACAAACACAAAGAACAAAAACTCAAAAACAGAGTAACTAGTATTTTGATTATATATGTCTCCTGTAAACATTTTCAGATTTTAATAAAGTATCAAGCGCAAATTTTACGGCGCGGAATTTAGAGCTTCATAGCATGGGGTATGTTTCGGGTTGAAAATTGTCTTTCTGTGTGAGCTTTTCCATAAGAAAAGAATGCCTCTATAAATATATATTTTTTATGGTACGTATATTGCGTTACCGATATAACATTTTACGGTATTCGGAGTATTGGTTGTGCAGAAAAAGTTTTATTACCTACAGGATTCAATACTCGCCGTATATAAGGGAACCTCAATATGATCTCTCTCCGCTAGGCATACTAATATTTGTTTTTAGAGTTAGGCCGCATTTTGCATTCACAAGTACAAAAAAATCAATTATTCGGTTTTATCGTATATTTTGTAAGTATAATAGAAACAATCCAGTCTTATCGCTTATGAAATTTAGGCTTAATTAATAGGTATTTAATTTAATTAGTCCAGATATTTTATTCGAGCTCTCAATCTTAAGTTATCTAACGTTCAATTCTTGATATCCACAAATGTACTGCTACGATGTTGCAAGCGACTGTGATGATTTCGACGATAATAGTTTTATATGTTTAGAAATCGATCTATCAAATATTTATCTTCGAAAAGGTAAATTTTAAGTAGATTTTCGTTCTAATGCTTCTTTGTATATGCCGTTACAGATTTATTCAATATCTGAGTCCCTTAATATCTAAGTAATCTAATTTTCAATCGACAATAGAAAATTTAGTTATTTGATAAACATATGAGTGGATAGTTGGCAAAGAAATTTATATTCAGATTTGAAGATTATTGTTTTTTCGAATTATTTTTTCCTATAGAAGTGTATCAAATAACAACAACAATATAGAATGATTTTACTAAATTTCTAGTACTTAACTATATTTTAACTTGTCTTTCCTAGTATCAAAGCAAGATGTTACCATTTCACTTCACAAAGTCAGAAATTCTGGCGACACAATGAGCAATAATGCAAAGTAATAATGCAAAAAGCAAATATCCTATAAAACTAACGAGCAACGATCGGCATAAATGCTGTTAGTATTGTTCGAAACTTCAAGTACTCATTGTATTGTTTTACATCTTCCAGAGAAAACTAATTATGATCATCTAATCATAATTTCTTTTATTGCAATTAACCCACTGTTGTTTTCTAATGACACTACGTCTTTTTTTTAAATTACTCCAGATCCGTATAAGATATATAAATGCATCATTTATCGCCGAAATGTATCGCAAAGTGAGGATGGCAAAAGAAGGAAATGAACCCGTGACCCTATATTGAACGACTATCCACGGCTCACCCAGAGTGGAACTAAGTATGGGATGCAAAATTTTAAAAATATCTTGACGGAAAAAATATAAATAATGTTAATATTGCCTGAACATTTAAAGAAGACTATACCTTATGAAAGTGGAATATAATAGAATCAGACACGATAAATGTTGGACATCATTAGATCATTCATCAAATTTTATTGATATTGAAAGTAACGTACCAGCTGATGAAGGTTTTAGTTTACGGAAGAGTCAAATACGGATACAAGACGATGAAACCAGTAGAAGTAGTAATTAATATAGAGAAGGAGAGATTTGTTGATCAGGAATCATATTAATATTTAACTAACTAGTTATTGCGTAACTTATCTACTAACTAGGTTTAGCTATGTGGCATTTTTTTCTGTTTGGGCTTGAAATAACACTTGCTATTGAATTGGCTCTGGTAAGCGGGTGAAAGGTTTTACTTTAAATCTATTTACACAGAAATTATAAAAATTCTATTCTCGTTAATTTTTTACCCTTGTGAAATGTAATAATGTCAATGCTAAGTTTCACGTATTGCAGAAAATAGTACCTTTACAAGAATCAGTTAATCAATAGGTGAGCGCTAAGTAGATGGTCCAGTCTCCCGAAACTCTAAAATGATCACATGACTCAACATATGCGTTTATTATATATACGTTTATTACTGCGCTGGAAATAAATATATAACGAATGTTTACAAAAATATTATAGAAAGTATGTTATAAACAATATTTCGTCGTATGATATTAAATATTAAATGTATAATGTTAATTAGACAATATCATTGTCAATAAATTCGTTTTATTTTCCACTAAAAACAAGACAAAACTGATTTATTATACTATTTGTTTTGTTCAAACTTTATCTCTGCTAAAAAATTCGGTCTAATTCTCGCGCTATCAATATTGCATCGGTTGAAATGGGCACTCTAATCAATCAATGTTAATGTGAGTGATCTGATTTTTTCCCAACAGGGATATACACATATACGCAGCAACATAACCTGTCAACCCATTAGCGGAAATATCTAAAATATTGTCATATTGTTCAGGGAATTTTCAAATTTATTGCATCATATATTTGCGCTATTTTCTAAGCGAAATTTTGTGAAGCCGCTGAAGACTAATAAAAATTACCATTGATTAAATCTTTTTTTATGCATGCCATATTACAGAATTCAAAGCTATGGGACATATGGATTATTATTATTTATAAATAATAAAAATGTAAGCTTTATTGTACTTTTAACATATGCTGTAATTTTATTCCTAACTGTTGTATTTAGTATTGAAATTTTTGTACTCTGTTTTTTTTATTATTAGAATGGCCATATTTTTAAAATAAATTTTATTAGAATGTTATGATCCATATATTAAAAGTAAATAATTTTTCGTGTCTAATAGTATGAGCAATTAAAACTAAAACGTAGTTGGAAGATAGAAAGTTGATATTGCTAGATATTTTTGTGTTGTTAATTTTAAATTTGAAAGACAAAAACATATATTGGGTCTATTTGGTTGAAGCTCTACACAATGTTCATATTAATCTGCTGTTTATGCTTTGCACGTGCATCAATTTTTTAGGGATATTTGGTGTTTAATTTGTCGTTAAAGCAAATTTCAAAATATAAGTAAAATAAAAGCAATACCAAAAAATTATTTATATATTATACATACAAAATACAATTTTTTTTATATTTTGTATATAAAATATCTTTAATATATTTTCCGTCTACTTGTACACATTATATCTAGTCGAAAATATAAAAAATATAAGGCCCATAAAATACATGCCTTTTCAAGAGAAAATAACCTTTGTCGCTGAAGACCAATTAATTAGTCCATGTAGCGCAGCAAAAATTTACGAGTTATTTTAGAAATATAATAATTTTCCTATAAAACTGAATTTGTTATGGATGGAAATGCGTTCTCCTTATAACTAAGTGACGCCTTGACTAAGAGTACAATTTAGCATGGTCGAATGTTTATAAAAACAACGTCATAGATCTACACTGCAATTAAATCACATATTCGACGCATGTTTTTTTTTCTTGGAAAAACAGACATAGCTCCAAGCGTTAATTCATTAATTGCAGGATCCGTTATCAACTTTTTTAGCGATCAGGGCATCTCGCGATTGGCGAGTATTGTATTGTGCCCTAGTGTACTAAGTAATATAGTGTACTCTACACCCACATGTTCGGAGCATGATCCAAAGGCCTCTGCACTATCTCACATTAACTATTACCGCTCTTGTATATAAATTTGAAACATTTGAAACAATTTTCCTTTACATTGATTTTGATTTACATTCACTTTGATCAACGATGTTTATTGGTAAAATAGGAATTATCTCTGTAAATTACTCTTAAACAGTCCAACCTAACGGTTAAATTAAATGATTTTCATATTTTTCTCCATAGAATAACAGCTTTCTATTGAGTTATTTAGTATATAGAGAAGCTAATTATGTTCAAAAGAACAAACAGCGCTCAAAATTGAATTTTCCGCCGATCCCATCAAATACTTGTAGAAACCTATGGTTATGCTGCTTCACCAAATTGTCGGTTTATTTTCAGGGATTTAAAAGTGGTGATATTGTCAATGTCAAAGACGTGAAGGATGAGAAGACAATGCATTTTTAAACTTGTTGTATAGAACACTCAATGAACCTTCAAATGGCCTACCAGTTAACTATTCAACAATTGCGATACCTTTACATGCCATGAGAAAAATCCAATATGAGGAAATACGAATATTTACCAATACCCAGTACCGTCGAATATCACACGAATTTATTGAAAATACAATTTTAATTATATCAATGGTTGTATTGTTTTCCATGCAAAAAGAATGGTTTTCTGAAGTTTATGATGACGGGCGATAAAAAGTAGATCTATTACAACTCCATGCACTAATTGTTACGGGTTAGTCCAGGAGAGCTATACACATCGACACTAAAGCGTATTATTTATGGCATGGCTATTGCAGATGTCTAGCGACGTCAGTCTAATTGAGCGATGTATTATTGCAAAAAATACCAGTAATAACGAGTAACAGAGGCAAAATCATGCAAGAAAACGCAATACAATATTCTTTGCAAGAGTTGTGAGTAATACGCCCTGGCAGCTTGAATGCAAGTCAATATTGATTGTCACATGGTTTCGAAACCCTGAAAAATGTGTCGATGATAAGATAACAGTCAAACTAACATATTTTTTGACACTATATTATCACATTGCTTGAAAGATGCGAAAAACTTGATGGAAAATTATTATATTGGTATCTAAAAATTAGTGCAATAATTTTTCTCAATGAAGACTTTTTTATAATGATAAAATAATCATAATACATCCAAATACTTAATGTCTTGCAACTGATGTACACTTTTTAGAAGCAATGTCAATCTAAACTCGTATAGCCTATTTATTTCTAGAAAAAAACTGTTACATATTTCTGTGTCATTTTTTATTTGCCGTAATGGGCTAATATTGCACCCACAGATTTACAACTTTTAAGATGAACATGATAGTTATTATATCGATATTATCCGAACATATTCCAAGAAAACAACGAGTAGGGCAAAAACGAGTACTATAGAATTTCAGTATCTGATTTTTATTTGAAAGACAGCCTGTATAGTAAACATACTTAGGAGTTTAAATAAACTATAATCAGTTTTACAAATGAAATTCTGTTATTGAAAACTTTGGCATTTCAACAGTCCCTCTGGAAGTGAACTTCCAAAAAAATCCTTCACTCGTTTATTTCGGAGGGGGAGATCGGCGTTTCATTAAAACCCGGCAAAAAGTTTTGCATCTCGACATTTTTCGACGAAACGTGCGGCTGGTGTACTTTTTTCCCCTTGCGCATCCCGAAAATTCCATTATTAACAAGTCGTTATATTTTTTACCGGAATATTTTAATACCACGCTTCTCACTGTTCCCAATTTCGATCCGCTTATGCGTTTTTTAACTTTTGAAATGGACATACCAGCTCTTATAACAGTATCATCGCGATATTATTATTTCATACGTCGTCGTTCCGCTTTTCATTAATTTACAACTTTTGGGGTTAATATTGTTTAGGGACCTATTGCTAAAACACTTCTTTTCCAGAAGTTTTTCTAACACATGATTAAATTAGGATGACTGATCTAAAGGACAGGACAAATTAATATGGATACCTTGCAATCTAGTACATCTTGTGCAGTTTAACCTAATATTTGTCGGATGGTCTCCAGGCAATGCGAATGGTACTCTTCATCAATACAACGTTTCCCTGGGCGGAGTTTTATTAAAGGGCGCCACGTGGTTTTTAGAGTTCTTTGATATCTGGACAACGAAAGGTGTACGGAATGCTTTAAATAAGGGGACTAAAGAAGGGCATCGGGATATATGAGAGCTTAAGGCAACGGTTCATATTAATTAAAAAAATAAAATGTTCACAATATCCTAAAGTAATATTCTACTCAAAAGTATTTACGGACCCAATCAATATATCTCATTATAACTATTAACGAATCAAATATTTAGACCTCTATAGTTGGTCTAACTATATATTAAACTAACAGTATATATCTAATATCTATTTTTAGATCTGTCATCTGCTAATTAGTCAGTATAATAATATAGCAAAAGAGTGTTTGAATATAACTCCTTAAAAAATAAAATGAAAAACACATGAAAATGTCCTTATAGAAAAAAATTCTCGCGTAAAAATGTCCTAGCATCAAAAAATAACCTAGCGTAAAACCCTGTGGACAAACGGTGTTATCAGTCCGCGCATAAGAAAAGGAAAATATTTTCTAATTACAAGGAAGTTCCTTTCAATGATAGTGAACTCTTGTGGAGATTTAAAGCCGAGAATGAGGTGCATTAATATTTTAAATTTTAGATTTAAAATCTCCAACATTATTGAACCAATTGTTTTGGTAAAGAAATAAGAAAACATTCCATTGGAAACTATTCAAACACTCTACGAATTTATTCTGCGAAGAACTGCTATTTTAAAATTAAATGATGGCTCAACACCTTATTAATAAATAAATATTTTGTATATGTTAGGTGTTCATAGTATGTTATCAATTTTCTATATTTACAGCCCAGCATTCTTCTCTGCTTTGTTTAACTATTTCGTTGAGTTTGTGATCCATTACGTCAAAAGAAAGTACACATAATTTTTAGTATTATATTAGTCGTACTGTGAGGCTGACTCCTAGGCTGACTTGCAATAGTTTTCTTGGATCTCCACTAATATATATCAAGGAATGCTTCAGTAATTATGGCATGAGTTTCAAGCCAACGCCAACTTATCATTTTAATAAAATGTTTCGTTCCATTATAAGTGAATTGACTGCTGTTAGAAGTTCGTAATTTTAAAGGAAGAAAGTGGCGACTTATTGAACTATATAAACAATACTGCCAGTCCAATTCTATTTTAATTTTGGACCTACCGTTCAACGTGTGCTCCGAACCACCTAGGCATTAAGCCTTCCGACTGGCGAGTCACCAACTTGGAAATCATCCATATGATATCCGGTTTTACCCAGCCTTGTTACTGGCGCGAATGGGAGCATTGCACTCTTAAGACAATCACAAACATACATTTACAACCATGCCCCAGCAGGATTCGAACCCGCGACTATCGCAAGAGTAGGTAGACTATCCTATAGCTTTTACCTATTTTAATTTAAACGGAAACCCTTAAACCTTATTCACTAAGTTTTAGGTTAAATTTAAGATTTTTATTATTACGACTGCAATTAGATGTCCTTTTTATTGCTACCTGCTGTGTTATCCAAGCTTTATCCGTGTTTCCGTCCACTAATATTTTTTATGGAGAATTTGAAACTTATTGAACCAACTAGAAAAGTATTTGTTTTAATCATTAATTATTATACAAATAGCAACAATATATAATACGTCATGGCGCATATTTCGAATTTTCCAATTTGTTATAAATTACACTTTTTTATTATTTCAGATCTGATTTCTTCAAATTGTAATCACAAGAAAATAAGTTAGAATAGCCTTGAATAAGTATATATAATGTATAATATAACCAAAAGCAATACATGGAGCAAAATAAGGCGCTCTATTGACAGATATTCCAAAGAGGGATTAATTAATTTGCCAAAAGGTTGTATTGAGAATACTACATAAAAATAACTGCTTAACTTTTAATACCCTTAATAATGCTCGGTCCATTAGGGGATAATTTTTAAGGATCTATAAAGGTAGAAGGTAACATAGAACAATGATTACTAGTTGTTCAAACTATAATAACCATCAAACGTATTATATTACTTGTTTTCTCCTGAAAAAATAAGGAGAAATATAAAAAACAAAATTCATAATGACCAAATAATTAATATTAAAAAATCTATCTCACAAATTATCTAAGTTTTAAAATTTCAATAAGCAAAAAACCTATTAAATTTCATGGTATGCGAGTACGCTAAACGGGGCGAGAGGAAAACGAACGACAGAAGTATCCATTCGCCTTTGCTCGTTTCACGTAACAGACTTTCTTGGAAACCATTCCGTCTGTAAAGGAAGATGGGAAATTGCCTACGGATAATCTTAAATTATAACGCTATAATATTTAATACGGGCACAGTCACCGTGTCTTTTAGTGCAATTTTCTCTTTTCGAAGCAATATAAATTCAACCATTGAACGTGTGGAAACAAAATTGGTATATACGAAAATATTGTAACGATATAATGAAATCATTACATTACAGGTAAATTAAACCTGTATATAAAATATACATACATATATATATATATATATATATATATATATATATATATATATATATATATATATATATATATATATATTATATATATATATATATATATATATATATATATATATATATATATATATATATATATTTATATATATATATATATATATATATATATATATATATATATATATATATTCGATAATATTTTTGTAGTACGATTTGACCTTTGCTTCAAAATAGGCCTCAGTTTCGGCGATCACCTCTTCATTCGACGAAAATTTCTTTCCAGCGGGCATCCTTTTGAAATCTGAGAACAGGAAATAGTCGCTGGGGGCCACATCTGGATAATACGGTGGATGATTAAGCAATTTGAAGCCCACTTCATGGATTTTTGTCATCGTTGGCAAAAAGTAATTAGTGTTGATCCTCGATTCAATATTTCACATCAATATAATCCATAAGCTGAAATTGTGATAGTTTGGGTATATTTTTAGGATGGAAGAATCTGTTTCTGAGCAACAAATTAGGAGTAGTTTTAAATTATTTAGGTCAAAAATTCACGAAAATATCAATGGATTTGGAAATTAATATCAATTTTTTTTGTTGAATATGAAAATTAATTCACTTTAAACACCACAAGGAAACACCTTTTACAAGATTTTCTTCCATAGTATTTTGAAAACAATAACTTTTTTGAAAAGTTAAGAAATGATGAATGAATTATTTCCTGCACTTTTTCTTATAATTTGATGTTTTATAGTTGTCTAGAACGCTATCATCAACACAATACCTCTCCATGTCTCACTTTCAGCCAAGTCATCTTTCAGCTATGACTTCTATAAAGTTTGTACCTATTGAGAGGCCATTAATGTACGAATTTGGGATCCATCAATATTTCAGCTTTCAGTTCTTCACACTTAGCTTACGAAGTGCATTAAAATCTGATCAAAACGTTCTTCTTCTTTGTACAAGGTCTTACCAACCTGTCCAATCATAAAACTTAAGTGTGATCTTTTCTCTACTTAACAAGCCTATCTACTAAATTGGCTTTACCAGCAATTATGATTCCTCTCAAGCGCTACATATTGATTACCATTATCATTATCTCATCATCATTTTTTATCAGTTCATTATCTCACTGATCTATAAAGCAAGGGTATTCTCTATAAACACTGTGCTGTATTCTCTATAAACACTGTGCTGTATTCTCTATAAACACTGTGCTGACCCTGTAAAAAGTTAATTTGAGAATTTTAAAGGCGATTCGACGCGTTCGATTTATAACGATTAACGGATGTTGTACATCATTCACTGTAGATTATTACTGAATCAATTCAGTAAACTAATTTTTTTAAACTAGTTAAATTTTTCATTTTTTACACCATATTTTGCTGACAATGCTAATTAGAAAATTGGATGGGATTAGTTTCTTACTTAGCAGCTAAATGGTATTACATTAAGCTATACCATCAAAATAAATTGAAACAAAAGCCTTTAAATTCCTCATTCAGTTTACTTATACTGTATAATAAACTGGAAACGGAAGCCTGGGACTTAGCTTTGTTCTCAATTTTAAATGCGCAAATTGCAATAAAAAGGAATAGATAAAAAGACCGAAGAAAAAGTTATAGTCTAGAATGATCTTTGTTCTAAAAATGCAAATTAAAATCCAGGACATTTCCTTCTTGCTATATTTAAATTGATTAACATAAAGAGTGTAATTTCCCAGTTTGGTTTATTGTATTTTACTATACAGTTAACAACGAACAGACTTGATTAAACAATACTAATTAATTATTTGAAATGTCAAAGTCGTAAATGAATATTATTCAACATATTATACTACTAATTAATTTGTCTCATTGTTAGAGTATTGGTACAAAATGTTGATATTTTCCAATGTTATATATCGTAATGGATACAAATTCACGGTCATTTTCTAATTAGTATGTTTAATTTATATTAAAATTATTGGAAATAAATTAAAATAATATTTAAACTTGAAATATGTGCATCATACGATAATTTTAACTTGTTATAATGTATATTCTGTAGTGTTTATTTCAATAGATGAATCTATATTGGTAAGGCTCAATTTACAGATGACACTGTTATATTTTTATAATACATACAAGTTTTCCAATTAGTATTTTTGAGTTCTTCAGTCTATACAGACGATAATCATACAACGCTTAAAGTTGCATATTCGACGATAATTACTTGTTATTGTTGTTTAATTTTAATAACACCAATCATTTTTAGAAATTTTTGATGATTCTGATTTGTCCATATTTCAATTGCGACTAGGTCATTTAAATGTGGCTATTTTAATCTCAACCCGAAAACAATTAATTGCAAGACCTATTGGATGAGAACTCAGCCGAAACTCTCAAAGAAATTTCTGGTAACTTTGCAGATAGCGAATCAGCTATTTTCTAACATTTATATAACATACAATATGAAAAATCCAAAAAGAGGGGATCTTATGGTATACTTACATACTCATCAGACACATTGCCTGGTTTGCATTGGTTGACCTGCATCAGATTTCTAAATTCTGAAGAAGTGATGACAGGTGCGATAATTTCTTTCACACGACGTTTATAGAAAATATTTTGATTAATATTTATTGTACCATTGTTTAAAGTGCAAAAATGATCAGAGTACATGAAGTACCTAATATTTTAATATATCCCTTGAGCACAGGAATTATAAAATATGTAGGGTTTAAAAATAAAAAGTTTTATTTTACTTTAAAACTATTTTTATTTTATTTGAAACTTAGAAATGGAGAAATAGAGACACTGCCGTCCCGATATTATTTCAATATAAACGAAACCCTTGTAATCTAAATTCTAAACTAAAATATAAAAATTATAGTCATCACATGCACATCTCATATCAGATATAAAGTCATCGTTTTTGCCCGAGCAATCGGGACACACACACACAATCAGTCACTTATATTTTATTTTTCAACATAATCAACTTTTACTTTTATTATTTGAAGGTATTTTACATCTAAAATGCTATTGCTTAAACTGTGCAAAATAA
The DNA here is from genome assembly GCF_030347505.1 of Rhynchophorus ferrugineus. Classification (NCBI taxonomy): domain Eukaryota; kingdom Metazoa; phylum Arthropoda; class Insecta; order Coleoptera; family Curculionidae; genus Rhynchophorus; species Rhynchophorus ferrugineus. The sequence continues at coordinate 55,698,031 of NW_027472580.1, forward strand.
ATGTTTGTCTCAGCGGAATAATTATTTTTATAAAAATTGTGTTCCTGTTGATATTTAAAAATAGGAGTTAATCTCTTGTCTATTAAATCTATTGCATATAGCAAACTTTCGTAGATATGAGTTATAATATGAAAAAAGGTTTGAAACACAAAAACTGTTAATTTACTCGAAAATATATTTTATCTAAAGGAAAAAATAGGCGCTTGAGAGATATAATGCGGCACCGATGGTAAAACTAGGTAAACATCATGCCGGCATATATTTTTAGATATATCACTTGTAACACCATTCTGGCCCCTCAAATCACATTCAGGGTATTCCTACACGTATCGTTAATATTCTTCATACATATCAAAACATTGTAGTCATGGCTTTGTTCGTTAAAAAGATTTTGCATTAGTCTTCTGTCAGTGTAAATTAACTCTTCCATTCCAAATTTTGACTCTTCGTTGATCTTTGTTATGCTGAATGTTATGTCATCTATTGCCTTTAATCCTTAATAGATGATATTTTTTCAATGTGAAATGAAAAAGGGCATATTTATTGTATCATGTCAAATCAAAATTTTCTGTAAATATTATGTAAAAATATTTTCCTTTTGTATACAAGTCATATGGCGATTAATAAGCAAAAACAAGTATTTTGATACACGGTGATAAAAAACACACATTTATCCAAAATATCTGATTCTTATTACAAACGGAAGAAAAATGTTGTTAAATGTGGCTGTCATCTCTGAATAGACCGGTTAAATTGGTTGATATAGGACTCATACTCACTGAAACTTCCTTCCAGTGAATACTTGTTGATATTTTATCAGGTTGAGCATGGCACCCGCACGAGGTTGCAGTTTGAAGAGCACCAAGTGCCAGCAGTGACCAAGAAAAATTAGGAAAGAAAGAAAAAATTTCCTGGTGTAATAGGATAAGTTGCCTGATTGGCCTGCAGATGAAAGGATTTAGAATGTTGGCTAGTCATCGCTCTTTAAATTACGGAACGACGTGCCAGTTTTGTCGACTTGGTAGCTCTTCGGTAGTCGTAGTGATAAATTATGAAATCTCCCTATGGTCTATAGTTATTTTTAATTTAAAATATAATATATTTTCGAAAATTTAAGTATATTGTAACCAGATTGTTCAGACAATGCAGTACAAACATATAGCGACTACTCTATATACTACAGACTAATATTATTGTGACAGTCTAATATTTTTCTGAAATAAATGTTGTGAAAATAGGCTCTTATCATAAAAAGTTCGAATATTAATACAGTTTCGAATATGTATTTTAAAATAATATAAAAAGCGATATATGGTTTCGAATATTTTTCGTAGTCCGCCTGTTCCGTTGTTAATATATTTTAACTGATAATTCGTGGAATATTTTATTTGTAGAGCTCAAACAATGTTACTGAAAACATTTTAATGAATTTGATTAAAATTTTAAACTGTTAAATCCCCTTTCAGAGCTGTTCAGTCTATTTCAATTAAATTTAGATTATTTTTTTGGACGATAGGCAAAAACTTTTTCAGATTTAACATATTATCCATATACTAATAAAAGAGCCAAATAATGAAAATTTTTAATCACATACTGTGTTCATTTAAAATTAAAAAGGGAAAATAAATTATTTAAAAAATTGAAATGTATTTTGCGAACCTTATTTAATACCAAAACGTATATGTTACAGTCCCTGCTTTTATGTGAACATATAAAGCAGACATTTTTTTCAACTACGGAATATGCAAAGCCGAATTTTTTTCGGCATAAAATATTTCGACCAAGTTAATTAAAATTTTTGATTATAAATTTGCCAATTTTATATTTTATGATGCCAAAAATATGCATGTGGTCAAACATTCATTAATTACATTTTTTGAAACTTATTTAATTTCTGTGTCTATTTTAAGAGCCTTAGTTGTTGTTTTTATGGTTTGTCCTTTTTGTCTACGGTTTTTAAAAATTTCAAAATTGACATTGACAAGCATATTGCTTAAATAAATACAATATAAAAATATTTCAATTTAATGAATAATCATGTTTTTCGTAAATATGAAGAATTATATATGGTCTCACTCTGGGTCACCTACTCAATATCCCAAATTGACGAATCTCAAATTCATTTTGAAACAACTGTAAATTTTTTTACTAACTCAAATAATATATAACATATATAACAAACAAAATATATTATGCAATACTTTAAATTATTGAACCAGTACGTTTTAAATATTTTTTCATATTTATTTTAACACCCAAAACAATTTAAACTGCAGGCAATGTACATGTTGAAATTATTTTCGTAACCTTCAAAAAACGTTTGAAGGATTAACTTTAGAATAGCATGAAATATCTTAAGCTATCTAGGAGATTATATCGGGAGAAGGAGCTTGTAACATAGAAAAATATCAAAAGCTTTAAGGAAGTTGCCGAATGAGAAAATATGAATTGTGTCACCATAAGCTTGGCATCGATCCAGGCAAGGTTCCAATATCTGTCGCCATCTTCTTGATGCAACATGAATATGAAACATAATACTCATAATTTTATCTATTTTCTATGTTCGCCATGTTTTTTCTCTTTTGAGGTAGATGGACATCTGGACCAGGCAAGACATCAAGTATTGTGTTATATGAGTTACTGTATTGTATACTATAAGTGTTGTCTCATTTGCTAGGTTATATATTTTAACATTGTCGTAATAGTTTCTATATAGTCGATCCAAAGAAGTTTTAAAGATATGTAATCTTTATTTGTGATGTCACAATGGTGCCGTATGAACTCCGAGTTTTAATTCAGTTTGGCTTTGAAATACAACAAAATTCCAATCTAATGCTGTTATAAAATATAATTTATTTTAACATTATGGTAGATAAAATGCATATGTTATATTATCGAAGGACTTAAAACTACTATTAAGTACTCAATTATTTCTTCACTACATAGTTTGTAGGATAGGGTTGTGTTTTATTACATTTTCATTGAACTCTTTTCCATACCACCTATGAGTTAGGGTTTTAGGGTTTCTTTATGTAGTTGCATCCCCTGAAGGCTTAATCTACTTAATAATTGTATTTCCAAATAATATATTTTAGTTTCATTAGAGAGCATATTTATCTTTTATGCTTAGTCTTTTTGCCCTTCGGTACAGTCCTTCCTTATAAAATATTTTGATATGACGTATTTCTCCTTAGTTTTTTTCTGTTAATGTGTACAGGATAAATATTTCTTGATAAAACTAGTTTTAGTAACTGCATTCTCCTTAATGCATTTTCCATATCTGCAAAACAGTTACTATTATTTCTCTCCAGATACATTTTAAACATTTTCTCAAGTATATTGAAGAACTACACGCATAAATCTTGTACACTCTACGATAAAATATTTAACCTTTAGTTGTTTCCACTCTCATCGCCCTCTCTTTAAAATTGGCAGCATTGAATCTTGTCATATTCAGAAAGTTTCATTCAAGTGAATAATTAAGCTGTTAATTTCCAATTTAAAATTTGTTCACAATTCCATCATTTGTCAAGTTTTTCTTCAAAATGTCTGATCGAGTTCATCCAAACCGAAAGTGCTATTAAAGTTTCCTGTTTCCAGTATGAATTAAATATATCTTCAACGAATTATTAATAACTGTTATTACTAATAAAACCAAATCAATTGTTATTCCAATGTTTACTTTTTTCCATCAACTTTTATTGTCTTAACACCAATTTTATTATCATCTTGCCATGACTGACCATTGGGTAAATTGGTCCCATTCTGAAATATCTATGTCTCATCGAAATACATAAATTGAAATAATGTCTTTATTTTATAATATGCTTTTAAAAATTATATTTTTTTAAGTAATAGGCTGAGGTTCCATTAAACCTATTCGATATTTTTCAGCCTAACAATTTCCTCTGTAATAATTGTACTAAATTATGTTTGTATTGAAAAACTACTCATTGTTTTTAGACATTTCATATATTTAATGTCTAACAGAGCCAACATCAAGATGATCTTGATTCGTCACTCGCTTTATATGAGGACGTTTTTTTAGTAAATTCAAGATTAAATTTTTCATTTCTGAGATATTTTATTGACCGTTGATGAATCCTAATATTCAGTGCAGCTACAACACGTTAAAAATATTTTTAATAAAGATCCCAGCAAAGTAATATTTAGCAGTAAAAATTCTTACCTTTCTAACGAACTAGGAGTATTCGGCTTAGGAATTTTCGATCAGAGTAATAATAAGCTGCGATTTGAAATTTGTCACAGCAAGAAAAGTATTAAAACTACGTTAGCCGGTTTATAACCCCCTAACACTATTGTTTTGAATAATTTTGTATACGTTTGACAACCAGCACATTATAAATACAAAATTTCAGGTTTTGTTTAAATGAACTTGATAATAATAAATAAATTAGCTCTGGCAAAATTCACAGATTTCACCAAACAGCTACTTATTTAAAAAGAAACATTACTGAAATATGACAAATGTAATGCAGAAAAATAACAATAGGTCTGAGGAAATTAATTTCGATATTTTCATGATTTTCAAATGCGAATTTAATCACACAAATACCAAACACCAATCAATAATATATGTACGCTTTTCCCGGATAAGCTTTTCTCAGTTTTTCTCGTTTAATTTTGACAAGTTTACCAAAGACATTTCCTACCGACCAATTCTGGTTATTTTTTGTTCGTTTTTTATAATACGAGGGTCACTATTTATATTTCGGGAATTGGCAACACTGTTGTCATGTGAGTCCATCTGACGGTTCTGTCGTAAAGTTTGACATTTTTGACGATATACGTACTCAGAACATTTTGTCGCACGGACGCTATATGTTTATTCTATATTTAGCTGAAAGTTTCGTCTCGGCAAAAAATGGAACTGAATCGTGAACATTTTCGTGCCATGTTTTTTACGATTTTCGACGTGGATTATCACAAAAAGAGTGCACCAATCAACTTAATTTTACTTTTGGCGATGAAGCTCCATCAAAAAGCACCGTGTATCGCTGATTTAGTGAATTCAATCGTGGTCGTAGTTTGCTGTCCGACGAGTTTGGTGAAGGTCGTCAAAAATCGGTTGTTGTGCCAGAAAACATCGATGCTGTGTGCGAAATGATTAAGCAAGATCGTTATGTCACCTATTGTGAGATTGAGGTATCCCTAAGCATTAGTTTCACCAGCATATATGCGATTTTACATGAACACTTAGCTGTGCGAAAGTTATGTTCGCGTTGGATGCCACACAATTTGACAATCGCTCAAAAAAAGGTTCGTGTCGATTGGTGCTAAGAAATGCTTAAGAAATTTAATCGGGGTGCTTCGAAAGATGTTTATAAAATCGCGACAGGTGACGACTCATGGATATATTCGTATGAGCCCAAAAGTGAGCAGCAGTCGACTGTATGGGTGTAAGATAAACCAAGTCTAACAAAAGTTGTTCGCGCACGAAGCATTTTAAACTTGTCATATTGCAACAGAAGTCTTCTGCGAAATAGGGAAAACCAATAAGAGACGCCGGATTGTTCTTCATCACGACAATGCGAGCTCTCACACATCGGCTCAAATAAGAGCCTATTTGAGCACTCAAAACATCTAATTGATGGCTCATCCGCCGTACAGCCCCGATTTGGCACCCAATTACTTCTTTTTGTTTCCATCCATGAAGAATAAACTGCGCGGTCAATGATTTTTATCGCTCGGAGAAGCTATTGAAGCGTTCAAAAATCATCTTTTGAAGATTCTTCATTCGGAATGTAATAAATGCTTTGAAAATTGATTTAAGCATATGCAAAATTCTATCTATCATCGTGGAGAGTACTTTGAAAAGCAACAAAAATATATTCGCAGTTTAACTATTTGTTTTTTTCATATTCCCGAAATATAAATTGTGACCCTCGTAGTGTTGGTTCTACATACTCGAATTGATAATTTTGTCAGGCTTGAGCAGCTTATAATGAACAACTGAACGAACTCTACCTTTATATCTATAGTATTCTATGAGCTGTTGCCTTTTGCGCACTATAATCTTAAAGAAAACACAGAAAACTATATCCAAGAAAGAGTTTAGGATAACTGCGAATATTCCATATTTAGAAAATTTCTTAATATTATGCATTACATTTTCAAAAGGTGGCCTTATCAAAATTATAGATTGTCTAAATATTTTATTTTGCCTTAATAAAAAATATGAATTTACTTTGTATCTAGGACCCTTCATCAAACAATTTGTACTCTGCATTGTCTAAAAAGAGTAATACAGTTGGATATTTGACCAATATAAGAAATAGATTTTCCATTATAACTTTAGCTTAAACGCACTAATTCACTATAACCTAATACAACATAGAACATTTGTCACTCAGTCAGTTTATTTGAATATTCTTGTAGCCACTATTGATTGGCAATTTCTACATTTTTAAGTGAATTTAAGTGCTTTAAAATCTGCTATTTATCGATCGCAGGTAAACAATTCTCCGATTTACCGCTTTTATCTGGAAAATAATGGCTGGGTAATGGAAAAAAAGGCATTCATTGTGGTCCTAAGCCTTTCCTGGCATTAAAGAATGAAGCGTGGTTTATCAGGAACCATTGTTTTCCCCCTAAATCTCGAAAACAAACTTCTCTACTTAACACTGAAAAATATATTCTACGAGGAAAAAACAATGTGTATGTTGAAATTAACATGCGGACTGTTTACACAGATGCTTGTGATACACTCATATAAGTATTAAACAGTCGAAATAAAAATTAAACAAGCTCATAAAATATATAAAATTTAATTTCTAAAGCTGCTCTATGTTTATGTATACATCTAATAAATTGAATTAAAATATGATGTTTAGAATACGTTTGGAAAATTTTCACATATTCAGTATCATTCTAGCAATTTTCGATAATTAGTACTTAATTAATTTTCATTTTATTTCTGTGTGTGGCAATTTTATCATCGTAGTCAACAATTTTTAATATATTATTACATATTCTTTTGATTTGGGGAACAAAATTATATTTTATAGTTTTAAAGAATTTATAATAAATGGTGTTCCTCTTTTAAATCGAGTCAGGTACATTTATAACCAACTCATGTTATAGCCTAGCTGAGGCTTCACTTTTCAGTATATTTCATCGTCAATCGAAGTATGAACAAAATTGTTTTCAGTGTGTTAAAAATGTCTGAATTTGTATCGAGTAAATCGTATTTGCGGTAAGTTTTACTTTTCACTTCAGTTTGAAGAAAAAGGCAGCTGAAGGTCATCGAATGTTGTGCGAAACTTATGATAATCACACTCCATCGATTTCAATATATGAATATTAGTTCTGACACCGAAGATAAAGAGCGCTCTGGACAGCCAATAAAAATGTATACAAAGATTTTGAGGCATTATTATAATTGAAGCGTTTGATCCGTACCACTCCACAAAAAAACAACAGGTATACGAGCAAAGACACAACAATGTTATCGATCAGCATGACAACGCTTGCCTACGTGTTGCAAAACCGGTGAAAACATACTTGAATTCATTAAAATGAGAAGTACTACCCCAACCGCCGTATTCTCCAGACCTTCTTCTTAGTACGTTTCTCCTTCTCTTTAGTACTTGTTTCCATGGATCGATTCATGGATGCCCTCAAGAGATACAACGTTCTTTCCAGACTGAACCGTAAATTGCCTGAAAGATGGAGAATGCTTTGAATAAAATACATTATATAGATGTTTCACAAGAAAGCTTCAAATTTAAAATCCTTTAAAACTAATTGATAGACCATATATTTTGAGCTGAAGCTGGAAACATTTTACTCGACCTATTATGTAAAAACCACAAAAAAATAGTATTAAAAAGTATAATATATAATAGTAAATAATATTATACGACAACATATTCAATATAATAGATTTGCAATTAGAACCGGTACTTGTTAGCAGCCTGCTGTCGTGCTTTTTTGCCATAACATCTGTTTTATCTTTTATTTAGTGTTTATTCACTAATTATTAATACATTTAAACAATATTATATGTTCCAAAATGTAAATATATTTAACATTGCTTTTATTTGAAAGAGAACAAATTGGACTATGCTCTATTTTATAGAACTAATTCAGTCGTGTTAATTTAATTTTAAATCTCTGCTTGTAGCCAAGTAGTAAGACCTTATTGCTTGGCGTTAAGCTGTGTAAATTAATGAACATTCCTTAATGCAGTTCCGTGTAGCTACTAAAAACATAGTGCTTTATTTGCCAGGAAAGTTCTTAGTTCAACGTAACTGAAAGCTTGAAAGATAGTATACAGCATGTATACAATTCATTTAATCGTATTTAAATAATTATATATCAGCGTATAGCTCATTAGTTCTGGTTGTTGAAATTTCAATTTTTGCTTTTAATAAATAAATATACTGATTTGTTTGTGTAAATTGTTAAGTGTTAACATGGAGTTTGCAACCAGATATGCGTAAATGGTTCAAAATTGTATTGGGTTTAATACCAATGTCGACAATGTTGATATATTTATTTAGTTAGACTTTTTCAAGCACTCTTGACTCAATCCCTCAGTGCCTTTCTGGTAATATACTAACATAGTTGCTTTCTAATATATAATAAATAATCTGAAAGAAACTGTATAATTATAAATAAATTATCTAGGTTTTATCATCATCTCGAAAGGTTGATCAGATCTAACTTACTAAGCATTGATGAATTTTAGCATTTGCTTGTCAGTTGCCAACATGTATTTACATTGTACAGGGATCACGGATAAGGTAGCTCGGCTTTAGTGGCAGGCGAGATTGTCTCACCAACAAGCAGGCGTTATTAGAAATAGTTGAATTAAGTTGATTGAATTATGCATTTGCGATGTTTGAAAGGCATTGGTTTGGTATAAGAGAATAATCTAACACTCTCCTGGATATTAACTGTATTCATTATAACGGTTATTAAAATGTTAAATGATTCGTGATTCGTTATCGAAAAATAACAGTGATGGTAAGAATGTATAGCTTTATTGACCATAATAAAATTGATTTACAAGTTCAACAATTTTAAAACTACTATTCAACTAGGCAGCATATCCAAAAATGACAAAAGCAACCTCCCGATTTCTTTAGAAATTGGTCTTGCATTAGGTTGCATCAATTATAAAAACTTACATACAAACAAAAATTAAGAATATAGCTGTAGAAATACTATAAAGCAATTTAACTATTCTAATTTTTTATTTTATATTTTATTTAAGTTGGTAACATTAATTCCAGGTGGTTATTTTTTAAAATATATACAATTAGATATGGTCTTGTCACATTTTGGTAAATATTAGTGAGTAACAACCTTTACTTTATAGCATTCATATTACTAATTACCGATCAATATCCCTAATAGTTGCAAATCGGTTCAAGTGTCTTATTATGCCGACTAAGACAATATGTTCTCTATTGAGTATTGCCACTAGAGAGGAAGCTTTTTGTGTTAGCGAAATAATGTCATTGTATTACAAGTACTTGAGTATACCTAATTACTATTATGCTATAACAGGACTAATATTCAGCTGACATCAAACGTATTAATAGTTGGTATATACAATATATAAGGTATTGTTCTGTATAAAGTTTGTTCTATTAACTATTTAGTAGTTTGAAATTATTTCAATGATAAGCAGATAACCTGTTTTGCTTATTTTTTTATGGTAACACCAATAAAACTATATTTAAACTAAGCTTTGAATTTTCACATTTAAATTTACTCATTGATAATGGATGCTTCTTGGCTTGCTGATTTACGCTTTAAAAAAAAGGACGTTCTCATTCCCTCGAAGCAGAATATTGACTTATCCTCTATAGTAGAAATGTTAAAAGGACTTAAATTTCATGTGCTTCTTCTCGACTAACTACTATTGGTTCCAAACCAGCAATAATTTGCTGTCTGCAAGAAAACTGCTTCGTACACGATTTTTTACCCCGTTTTCCAATATTTTGCGCAGTCTCTTAGGAATTAAAGTGTCTATTGTTGTTGACCAATTAGTGTTTGAGCATTCTTTTGCATTAGTACATATTATGTTGGTGATTTTATAAGACATGCTCTGGTGTATATTTATATAAATATAATATGAAACTTTTACCGGTTAGTGGATTTTCAACTTATCAGCGATCTCTTAGTAATCTTTTAGATTATCTTATCTACCATGGTGTGAATTTAGAGTAGATGTTCTCTATTTCAACGTTATATATCAGATTGTTCCAGGTCGATACAATTTAGTCTTGTATGCCCTTGGATATATCCTTCCTTATATAGTTAACCTATCATTATAGAGACTAGTCTTCGCCAAGTAATTTCCATGAAAGCGGCTTTCATTCCTTCGAAGGAGAATATTGACTTATCCTCTACAGTAGAAATGTTAAAAATACTTTGGATATATCCTTCCTGATATAGTTAACCTTTCATTATAGAGATTAGTCTTCGCCAAGTAATTTCCATGAAAGCGGCTTTCATTCAATGATTCTATGTTTTTTTCATTTGTCTCATACTATATTCCGAGGTTGCTATCTAAAAAATTAAAAGAGGTTTAGAAGAAACAAAACGAGTTAAACCTCTTTGTTCTAGATTTCGAAGCATTGTTTTAATTTCTAATACCTTTCTGAGATGGAATTTGATTGGTTAGTGGGTTGATTAGTAACGTTGCCACTTTGCATTCTAGGCTTTGTATCCGTGTAGTATGTCAGTTTTTAGCCACTGTATCAACAAATAACTCAAAAGAGAGCCATAGATGTATTGATGACTGTACAAAGATTTTTACTACTCACCTGTATTTGAAAGGAGTGTATTATTATCTTCTTAAACCTTAATTGAAGTATTATTTATATACACTTTTGGTCAATTCCATAGAACTGTATTGTCTATTTTTAGACATAAAAACCCTTCATAACGATGATATGGCCATCCTAGAATATCTAAAGGTTCTCTTGAAGTTTTTTCGTCCCTAGAAAATTGTTGATATAATTGGATACTGAATTGCAGATATTAGTTTTAGGTCATCGATAAAGGTATAAATAGTCAGTTTAGTTCAATCAACTATTTGTTATTATTTTTACTGTTGAAACTATATTTTATTTTTCATCTTGTATCTATTTTCCAGTAATTATTACAGTTTTCATCAGATTAGAGGGATATGGTAGTTCTTACATATTTCCACAGTTTTCTTTCTACAAGTGATGTTCTATGAATTTTAAAATTCTCAGATATTTAATAAGTTTAATTACTCTATGTTGATTAGGTGCATTTGAAATAATTTTATTACAAAGAGGATAAAAGGAGAAACTTTAAAGATTTACCTTTTAGGATAACGCTTCTGTAAACATGGAGCTGCTTTTTTTGTTTTGCAAAAACCCACATTTTTGTTTGCATATGAATAGCTTGCAATATTAATGTTCAATATTAAGCTTATTAGCTTAAACGTTTTTCCAGAATTAATCAGTCTGTGAGACAGAAGAAATCTTAATAAAATTAATAGTACCATAAGCAAACAATATATGTTGAAAGCCCTGAAGTTTATTAACACCTATATTGCTACTTGATTTCTATCGACTTGGTGATCACAGCGGTTGAGATGACATGGTCCTTCCTATGTATTTCTAATTTTTTAATTGTTCCTAATTGTGACTGTCATAGGCAATCGCATATTCGACAAGAAAATATCATCCCAGCCACGTCGCTAACCTGCATCTTTTTACGTTATTAATCAACATAAGTTATTTATAGAAATATAAATACATTTATTAAGTGCAGATAATTAACAAATAATTTAGTGCATAATTACGCATTAGCCATAAAACCCCAAACAGGCTATTTACTGTCCCCAAACCGCCAATATCTATATAAATTAACAACAAAAATCGAATATTCAACGAGTGCCCGGCCGTTAATATGTTAAAATGCATTCGCGCGATAATTTGCTATAATTTCAAATTATATTTCGATCCAGAAGTATGCCGACTCGTAATTGAGCAAATATCGTTATTTTATATAGTTGGTAGAGCTTTTGGATGAATAAAAATACAATAAATTTGTCTGATGAAGCTTACGTGGTGTATAAACAATAGTAATCCTTTTGATAGTGTTCATAAATTAATTATTTAAATTAGTTAATGTTTCTGTTATTAGAATTTTATATAAATGGTCTGACCACATCAATTTAAATATATCAGTATTTATTTTATCAGTATCAGTATCAATAGACTAAAATAAATTTGGTTTTTGTTTGCCATTAGCGGTTTCTGATTCTATAATTTCGATTTCTATAATTATCAAGTCTCCTTCAACTTGTTTCTTAGATTGTTTACTATTAAACATTTTAGAAGTGGTAGCGTACCATTTAATGTTGTGCAATCACTTCTTCAATAAATAACTGTCAGTTCAGTTCGTAACCGTTCATTATCAAATGCGGCATAAAAGAAACAAATGGAAGTGACTTCGTCGTTAGGAAATTTAGCGCAATACTCTCAAATGTGTTCTGAAAAGAAATGTGAAAATACATTCATGTTTTAAATAAATGTCTCTATTAGATTTACAGGTGTAACTGTTCCCTCTACTTGCACCAGATCTCACAATAACGGCATGTGTTAATGATCTACTTTTTCCTGTATATCCAACTTTTCTTCGAAGAATATTTAAAAATTTTCTTCACATTAACTAAATTCAGGAGCACCTCCAAAGTCACAGTTATTAATATTGTTATTATTAACTGACCGAAAATCGTGTAAAATTCCGGCGCTGGAACTATATGCAGCGAAATAGCACTTAAATATCGACCTTCTTTAGACAGTTATGATAGAAACAGTTATGATAGGGTAGAGCAGCGCCGCGCTGGGGTTTGAAGGAGCTCGCAGATCACGAACCTGTGGATCAGCGATGGCGTGAGTCGGTAGCCTACCTTTTATTTCTTTTTATCCTATTTGCAATAAAAATTGTTGTCTTTTGGGTAACTATGTTAATAGAATATAATTTAGTATTTTGGTGAGATTACTGTATTATTCAACACTGCAGCGTTTATGCACCAGTCGCCACTGATGTTTATCTAGTTTAGGACGGCAACTGCTAGATATCTGTTGGATATAAATCGTTTTTAACAAAATAGTTTTTGACTAAAATGGTTATAAGATATGATGTATGTATTCTTTCTTGACTTGATTTTTGGACAGGATTTTTGGTAATTCCATGCCGCTCACTTCAAATGCTATGTCTAAGACAAATTCTACATGTTTCCGGCCGAGATCATATTAGAAGTGATCATTTGTTCAAATTGATAATTAAATCACAACTGAGGATCAAATTTAGAGAACTAGATTGAAATGGTTTAGACATGCCTATTAAATTAAAGGTGATTCCTCACGGACTTCTGTGGCGGAATAAATCTCTTAGGTGGATAACACAGCGTCCACTTCCGAAAATTACATGGTCAGGATCATCGAAAACGATCTGAAAAATTAGAAGACTGACATTGTCCGAGAACTGAGACCGTCGCCAAATATGACAGGATTTAGTGGAAAATGGTCGAGATCCTTCGGTACCAAGAGCAGTGTATTCGTTCAGAAATTGACACTCTCTCCGAGCACCGACTAAGGATTGATTGTTTGCTTTGTCATGTACCTATTGTGCATTCAGATTTAAACTTTTAAGAGTTTTTAAACAATTTCAGGATGTAATTTAATTTTAGTTTTCCAAATGAAATTTTGTAAAATGTTTGTCATGAAATGTTGGTCTTTGAGTTGTTAGGCCTAGTACAAGAAGTTCCATTATATTTTCAATAAATGGTTTTAACCAAATGTATCTCGCGCTTTAAAAGTACGAGTATATAAAAATATATATGTTATATAAAACTAGTTAGGGCCATGGTTTGGCTATCTACTTTAAAACTACCTATGATCTGAAGAAATGAGACGGCTTGGTCTGTTTTCTAATAGACAAGAACCCTCGGTTTCGTTTCGCTTTATACCAGCGTTCAATAAGTCGCCTCTTCTTTCCCTAAAATAAAACAGTATTTTAAAGTAAATTAACAGGTTTTATTCTCTAAACTCTTTCACAAGATAACATTGCATTCCATAACAAGGGGAAATCATAAGTATGTTCTCTTTTGAATTCATTCAATTAAGCAGAACCAAGTTGATTAATAAGAAAACAAGACATGTTAACGTCATATTAGCTATCATTCCATAGTTATTCGAAGCCTCTGTTTTTATGAGCAAATCAATTGCTTCAATTAAAATAAAAAGTGTTTTTTTTTGTTAAAACTTCAGTTACATATAAGAGTATATAAACATTGCAGACATATACAATATCTCATCTAATTATATGAGCCGACATATTGCGGATCATTTACATGACTACTGTTATGATGAACCACCTTTATGTCAAATGTAGACTAATATAAGAGGGATAACATTAATAATTTGGGTACATTAATTTTTAAATTTGTTGTAAGAAATATAATGTAGAGCTTAAAAGAATATTTAACTACCCTAATGTTTTTATTTTACTACGTTTTATTTATTATTATTTTTAAAAGTTTGTTAAGTAGTAAAAAGTTAGTAAGTCGTTTTAAAAATATAAGCATAAATAGAAGCATAAATGAATTTCTTATTTTCGAACTTCATATATTTTATTAACATTCAAATCGTAGACATATTTGTAGATTGTATATTTTAGTTAACACACACTATATGACATTAATAAATGTACAAAGTTCGATTAAAATGAAATTAATTTCGTAAAGTTAAAGCCAATTTGGGACAACTGGCCGCAAGATAATAAATAAGAGCTTTACCCACAAAAAAAAGAACAATACAATTTTAATAGAAAATAAATATCAATTTTGGTCACGCGCCAAACTTCCTCAGGAGACAACAAATCTATAAGCCCTGTGATATTTTAATAATATATCTTTTTTGTTTTTTTCGTGTTCAATATGATTACATTGCCTCTATCCAATGAATATAAAAAGTCATATAAGTATATAGTAGTTTTATTTAATATAATGGATAATAAAACTTAAGAAGAGCAATAAATAACAATAACATATGTACTATTATATGTTGTATAGACTAAAAAGATTAATTTTAGAAATGAAAACAACAATAATTATTTTTATGTTCATTTTTTAATAGATATTTACTAATATTTAAATAATTCATAAGAGAAGAACAATTAAAATTTATAAATTAAAAGTGTTGATGAAGTTGAGTGTTTAGAAAAATGGCCTACCCTCGTTGATACTATTGAAACCTTTATAGTAATCTGAAAATAAAAAAAGGTATTACCGAAATTGTTCAACAGTGAACAGTAAAATTAAAATTTTGTTATTGTTTAAGTTTGTCACGATATACGAATGTTTGGGGAAGGCTTACGCCAAATTTCAAGCAAATCGGTTTACTAGAACTTAAGATTCATTTTTGGGTAAAGGGTAAAGTTACGCACAGTCCTACAATGACACTTCATAACAGGTCAATTGTAAGGTCCTGACGCATAGATGGCGCTACTATAATTAAATCCATATGTTTTTAGGTTTGCCCTAACTCTCAAAGGATGTCTGTATAAATTTGATAGCTGTCGTATCATTAGTTTGTAAATTATAGAATTTTGAGTGAAGCAACTTTTGTTATTGTGAAAAAATGGTTAAAAAGGAATTTCGCGTGGTGACACTGATTGGTATGCTAAGTTTAGACGTGGTGATATGAGCACCGAAGACGGTGAACGCAGTAGACACCCAAAAGTGAAAACATTTAAAAAATCCAGAAAATGATTTTGAATGACCGTAAATTGAAACTGAATGATATAGCAGACACTCTAAAGATATCACCTGAACGTGTACATTATATCATTCACGAATATTTGGGTATGAGAAATCTCTGTGCAAAGTGGGTGCCGCGCGAGCTTACTTTTGAACAATAACAACGACGATTTGATGATTCGAAGCAGTGTTTGAAGATAATCAAGCGTAATAAAGTCGAGTTTTTGCGCCGATATGTGACAATGGATGAAGCATAGCTCCATCATCTCATTCGACACTCATCCGAGTAGACTGCATACGATAAACCCGCTCCAAAGCGTGGGAAAAAACAGCAGGCAAGTTTATGGCGTCTGTATTTATGATCATCAACAGCGACTATTACATAGCGTTATTGGACCGTTTGAAGGACGAAATCGCCGACAAACGGCCGCATTTGAAGAAAAAAATATGTGTCACCGTGTCAAAAATCCATAAATTGGGCTTCGAATTGCTTCCTCATTCACCGTATTCTCCAGATCTGGCCCCCAGCGACTATTTCCTGTTCTCAGATCTCAAAATAATGCTCGCTGGGAAGAAATTTTCGTCGAATGAAGAGGTGATCCACGAAACTGAGGCCTGTTTTGAAGCAAAGGACAAATCGTACTACAAAAATCACTATAATCAATGTATCACCCTTGAAGGGAATTAGTTTATCAATTACAATCAATTACAGTATTTTCTTATTTACAGAACATCATTATACATTTTCTGTGTAGACATAATGAATAGAAGAAATCAATAAAATACTATATATTAAATTCTAATAAAATTATACCACACTGTAAGAGACTTGAAATAAAGTTATATCTAACAAGAAATAAATGTTAGAAAGTTAGAGCCAACATGGGAAAATCGGTTGCAAGAAAATAAATAATAACTTAATCCGCCAAAAAAAGAACAATATAAAGTTAATAGAAAATAAATATCAATTTTGGTCACGCACCAAATTTCCTGAGGACACAACTAATATATAGGCCCTGTCTTTTTTTCTATATTATTTTCAATAATAATGCAATAGTGAAATATAGGCGCTTAATGAATAACATATTTTGTCGTTTAAAATGTATTATATCTTGAGATTGGTGAGCTTAATTAGAGATAAATTTAAATTGTATATGTCGAATTTATATTATTAGAACATGAAAACGAAGTAGCTTTATATTTAAAAATTCTTTCAACATATACACATATTAATATTATTACAAAATGTATGAATTAAAATATTGTATGTCCTTTAACATTTTTCCATCTTCCTAGCAATCTAGCAATACCGTGTCGAAAGTATGATATTGTTTTATCTCAGATTCATTCTCGTCATTCTATTTTCGCCTTACTTTAGTATATCGAAACATTGTAGCCACCAAGTTATGCTGTATAGTTCTGAATAAATCCTAGTTAAAAGGCGCTATGCCTGGTGAGTACGATAAACATGGCATAACTTCTAGTTGCAACAATGTCTCCTTGACAATTCGTATGATCGGTCAGGCGCTGTCCTGGATTAATGAACAATTCTCATTTAATATTAGCAATTCGTAATACTACACTTTACACTAATCTCACTATATGCACGGTAAGGCTTTACAAAAATGAATGTTTCGACTCCATTTCAATGGGACCATCTTTCCAATACTAACCCATAACGTTTTTCGTTTAAAATTATTGTACTGGGTCCACTTTTCATACCCCGTCATAATACACCGCTGAAAACTATTAATCCTTACTTGTCAAATAATGTTGAAATGATTAGAAATGGCAATTTTTGAATAATTCCTAGGTGCTTATAGTAAGTTAAGAGTAAACTGTAAAGCGCTATGCAAGATTCTGAGGGTTTGAGCTAGGTTATTGTGCAATGTCTTGAAATTTATTATCTTAGATTTTTCTGGTTTCTGGTTTCTTCGATCCTCCTGGTCATTATTTGTCATTGGTAACAAACTCAACATTAAAAAAAATCGAAACTATGAAAAATTATGTAAAATAATAAAAATCATTCATTTAATTCACATAAATAAACATTTTCTTTTCTGTTTAGGCTCCTAAATAGCAAATTAGCTAGTATTTCTTTTTTATTTCTCATTATCAATGTTTTATTATATCTCATAGTGATACTTTCCCTAAAATATTCTCTATAAATATAAAAATAATTTTATATATAAAAATAATTTATATAAGTCGTGTTTGCCCCTGTTATTAACACATTTAAGATGTTCTCTCACTTTATACTTACATCTAATTAATTTTATTTATATTATTTCGATTTTCTAATAGCTAAGTTTGATTGAAAATATAATATTAGAACATGTTTTATGCCACCATGTATTTGATAAAATAAACAACAAAGTCATTTAATGTACATTATACATTAACAAGAATACTTGTAACAAAACAGAATACAATTCAGCTGTCAACTTTCAACTGGAAAAATAAATATTAATTAAATGAAATGCCAAATTAATCAGACTTCTGTTTATGTGTTCATGGCATGTACTGATATGTGTGTATGAAAGTGTCCATTTAATTAATGATATCAATGATTTTATTTGTTATTTTAAAAAGGCATTGATTTACAGAAACTACAGCCGGAATAATGAGGAGGTTTGTTGTTAATATGTGAGATATTTCGTTTTTAAAAAATTGTACTTAAACACATATTATTACATTTTCAGCTGCATATGAAACTAACTTTACTTTTTTTTCTTTATGTGATACTTTTCAATGCATATAATAAATAGTTATTACTTGTTGATTTACTATATTATAGTAGCAATTTTGCTGAAAATCAATCATAACTGGCAGTAAAAAATTATAGAAATAGAATTAACTTCCTAATTATACACAATACATCTATTTAATAAAAAATCATCATATATACAATTACTTAAAATACAACTAAAGTTGATCTTGTTAATGTATTAAAACTGTATATTAATTTTTGCTTTCAGTATTGCGGAAGTTTAAAAATTTTCTTTTATAACTTTAGCAATGGCTTATTTGGCTTAAAAGTTTATGAAACGAGCAGAGTTTAAAATGGTCTCTAGTATTAGTTTGACCTCAAACTTCGTTCCTCTATGTTATAAGTAAACATTTTTGTAGGGCAGATGCACTTCCAATTTATAACTAGGGGAACTGGTTTGAACTTATATTGCATAATGTAAAATTTATATATGCTGAATAAAGTCATAAAAAAGAAACAAATAATGAAATATTTTATCGTATGATATATATAATTTTAAAGAAAACTTTAAACGACTCCTCAGGTTACTTATTATCCGCTTTATATATATTATATATTATATTAATTCAACATTCAAGAGGTTAATAACAGATACGCATAGACCGAAACCACCTTACCCAGTCCATTCTCTAGCGTGATTATGATAACATTTAATTCCCTTTAAGTGATATTTTGCGCTCTGTTCTATAAGCAAATATAAATTATATAGTTATAGTGGTATTCGAACCCGCATCACTTAAAAGTTAAAAGAGTGGGATTTTGTTTCGACTTGATACCCCACAGTGACAAATCTGTAGAAAGGGGCAATATTTACGTGTTGAAAGAAGAGGCTATGCAATAATATGTACCTATTAGTCAATAGTGTAAGAGAAATAATTAGGCAAGTAATTAATTGTATTGAGTTTAGGTTAGAAAGATACGCTTTCTCCAAACTAGCTAAAAGGATAAACATATTATACATAATTAGGTAATCTCTTGGTTCATTTGAGTGCAAATATTCGCCAAAAAGGGCCTGGTCTACAAAAGAAAAAAAACATTTCAAGGTAACACGCCTTCTCGTAAAGCTAAAATAATTTTTGATCCATTTTTATCTCGTTTATTCATGTAGAAGCCCTTCGTCTCCCTTTGGATGTTTCCTATCACATGGAAACAATAAACGCCAAGACACCGGAAGATGATTCACGAACCGCTAAGCTGTACGACAGTTATTTGATAGTTTGAACTGAGTTCTCGAATCAAACAATAAAAAAATAATGAATGTAGAATGTAGAGAATACGTAACAAAATTTTAATTTGTTTATTGATGTTTTACTAATATTTTGGAAAGGATTTGTTCTGTTTAAATTTCATAAAAATGAACAGCTATGCAGCAGCTATTGCAAGATAGCTTCTCTTATACTATTTTGAGACTCATGCCGAGAACTAAGGCATTTAATATTCGAGAGACGACACAATCTCTGAACTGATATCAACTAGGTTATTCGATACTTCTACAAAAAAAAACAGACCTGCTGGTAATATTCTATCAGGATCCTATATCTCGAACATATTTTAGTTCCAGTCAACCAACTTAGTTATAGATTCGATAAAATCGAAAGTAATTTTTTATTTCATATTTTGTTTTAATTTAAAATATACTAAAATAGAACGAGACGATAAATATGTGATATACAGACAAAGAGTTAATATCAATTCATTAAAACATATTAATTAACATCTCTTTATTAAGAATATTAAAAATATTTTATTTTGGCAGTTATTGATTGAATTGATTGAATTGATGTTATTAGGATATAGAATTTTGTGTAAATTATCAGTGAAATTATTAGGTTTAGCCATAATTTGTACTAGAAATTGATGTAGATTGCGAAAATATATAGTACATTTTCTAAACAAAGAAATATTACCAGTTCATTTCCTAGTTTCATCTACAAAGGATAGACAAAATAATGTGTCCACCGTGCAACATATTATATCTTAGTGCATGTTGGCAACACTGCGTCTATCTAAATAATGCGACCCCTCGTTTGTATCATTGACATTGTTTGATGATATGGGTGGCAATATCGTGGTACTCAACTGGTACTCTCAATCACTCTCCGATTGGATGAATACCTTGATATGCTCAATTCGCCCATACATGGGGAGTTTTAGATTAAAAATTAAAGAGTAAATTTTCATTTCCAACCATTTCATGCTTCGGTACAATAATGGGACAAAATTACGTTGGAAACTATTACGCAAACGATTGCAGTTCTTTCAACATATAATGTATATGTCAGGTTTTCATACTGTCTTATCGATAACCTGTATTTTACGAGAATTAAGCCGGACTTGTTTAAAGGAAATTAAAGTGTTGTTACCTGGACTAAGAAGTCTTATATCAGATAAAATGGTGGTACTTCTCTTAATTTATAAAGCTTTTTATTATATCAGAATCATATTCATAATCATAATATTTGTTACACACTTCTCTTTCTCCACAATTTAGGGGCATTCAACTTACTGTGTTTAGGAATACACTGCATAAGAAGGCTGTTTTATAAAAATTGAATATTTACCAAGCAACGTGCAAGTATGCTATAATGATGTTACATTTCCAGTCTTAAATCTTGAAAATTTAGCGGTAAATAGTGTCTGCTTTTCTAAATTGACTGCGGACACTATATCTCAAATTTTGATATGCTCAGGTGCAGATGTAATAATAATTTACAACCTTTCCAGAATTCAAGGTTATAAAAATATATGACGATCTTCCTTTCGAATATTCAATGTTCAATTTAGACTTTATCATGACATAGTTAACTGAATTGTGATATATAACTATATTATTTATGTTAATACTGCAACGCCATAGTCATTTTTATATTATAAATTATAATGTGAAAGTTCTCTTTAATGCTAAAGTTTTTAAAAAATTATAATTTTAACTTGGTAAATTAAAATTAACAACTGCCTAAAATTGTCATTTAATTACATTTTAATTCTCTAAACTAATATCGACGACCATTATATTTCACTTATTTCGTTTTTGTGTGTTGAAAAATATGATTAAAAAATAAATGACTTAATTAAAAACTAGAGCTCGAAACTGCATCTAGTATCCAAAACTCATTAATGTAAAATTCCGTTGCATCAGCTTTACAAAGCAGAGTAATTAGAGCGCAAGGAAGAGTGTGTACGCCAATAACGGACATTGTTGGGTTTATTTTCAATTGCAGACACGTTCGGTACTTGTTGTAATAATGGCGCATACTTGTACAATTATATTGCTTCACTCACAAGAGGAGTATTTTATATTCTAGGCTATATATTTTTCATTATTTATATATATATATATATATATATATATATATATATATATATATATATATATATATATATATATATATATATATATATATATAAAACTTCCCAGCCAATCTCTCTTAATTTACATCATGCCTAAGATGTATAAGTCTGGTTATGTCCTTGTTACCAAATTCTAGCCATTTATTTCAGTCATCGGATTTAATTGTATTAGTTGTTACAGAGTTAGTAGTTTTTCAAGATTAGACCACCAAGTTTCCTTGGCGTGAATGCGGGCTTTAGAATCATTTGTAAAGGTTCTCCAAACTTCGACCAAGAAATTTTTAGCATATTATTACCGTATGTGATTCGCTTTTGATTATTCGTAATCATTTGTTTCAAGAATTCTCTCGATTACATTTCGTTTCAGCAGTTAATTCAATTTAAATCCAAGTATCGAACTTGTATCGCGTATGTTGGTATACAGTGTAATCAAAGTAATTTAAAATTATGTTATTGATATTGCCGTAGCAATTTTGCGAGATGAAGTATCTCTATATATCCTCTGGATCTATAGTTATACTATTTATTTAAATAATTTATTGGGAAAAATTGTTAATGAAATAAATTTATATATTACAATCAAATACTTTGTTAGTAATTTTTCCAGTGTCTAGTTCGATGCTTATATCATCTTTCAAACAATACTTAGCATTTTGTATATATTTATATTTATATATATATATATATATATATATATATATATATATATATATATATTTTATATATAGTTAGTTCCCAATAATACTATTTGTGAAAACTTTATAAAGGGGCTAAAGCTGAATAATGCCTCTAATCCAATTTAATTAGGATAATAAGATTTACAATGATTACAACTATTTGCGAAACTAATCTGTTAGCAATCGTTTCATTTGCTGAATGCATAAAATAAACCATTACAAATTCTATCTAAAGTAGGCTAGTGAATGAATGAACTAATTTCGTTAATATTGTTTAATAACCTCAACAAAGCATTTTTATACGTTATTGTTCTAATATACGTGCACTAATAAGACAAATTAAATTTTTAGTATCATGGTTAATTATAATATGAAGGTCAATCTGTATTTATTAAGATTTAACAAGTTTTTATTATACCAATATTAAATTATTATTTTCAAATTAGTTGTCGAACATACTTAACCATTTTCTAGATATCTTCTAAATAATTTATATTCCATTAGTCAGCTGGCTTTAGCAACACTATAAAAACTAAACAGCTAATACCAGTCTATTTTTGTGGTTGGAGCCATTTCAATAGTCATTTCGTTTTCAGCTAAATACCGAAGAGTTATCTCTGCTATATAATGTATTTGCAGGATATAATTCATTTTGAAAATACCACTTTTCAGCAACTAGCTTGTAACCATGACTGCATTTAAAATTGTTTAATTTATAATACCAATTTCAGAAGCTCCCAACGATCAATTTCTCAATTTTAACCCAAATTTCCTTCGTGCAAACACCAAACACTATTTTAAGAAAGTTTACGTATTCTAGGCTTATTTTTTAATAGTATATCAAAAACGATCTTTGTTAGATTCTGTATCAAAGCTAATGATAAAGTAACATAAAAATGAGTAAACTTATATATATATATATATATATATATATATATATATATATTTCATTCACAAACTAGATCTTTTTAAATAATGATTCCATTCAATTGTTGTTAAGTTTAGCAATATGCTAAGTATATTTTGTTACTTGTTTGAAGGCACTCGGCGACTAAAATTCCTTTGCTGCTGATGAGCTTGCTTGAGAGACGGATAACCAGATTTACACGGCAGATAATGGGACTCATCAACAATGATAGAAAGATACGCAATATAGTTTAAATAATATTAAAATCGACATTTGGATCCCTTTGGTGGTAACATATACGGCAACCATTCTGAACGTAGTTTGATATGTGTTTCAATGTATGAAATAAAATGAATGTAATCCTGAAATATATACTAAATGATCTTATAATAAACTAAACATTAATTTTATTAGATGATTTTTCGTTGAAATTATTCTAAAACCCAGTACGAATATTTTTAGTTAACGAACTTCATAATTGATAAAATATGCCCCAATTAACATAAATATTGAAATATATAGTTATTGACCGTAATTTGCATATTCATATGCAAAACATACATATATTTTGGTATTGAGTTTTATGCTCCTATGGGATCAGCGCAATTGATTATACCCTTGTGAGTGCAGGCCCAGAGAAAACGAAAGTCGTAATTTAATTTGCTGGAATTTTGCGGGATTTTCTTACCGACGGTCATACCCATTGTGTCTTAAATAATATCCTCTGGGAAATGCAAAATGTTGATTATAATTTACGCCTATATTTTACTCCCCTATTATTTCAGCTAAATGTTAATTATAATATTTATTTTTTTATTTATATATTAAGTATAGAATGCAAAGAACAATATAAATACATGTCTAGAGTTAAATGTGTAGGATAAAGAGTACATATTGCAAGACGACAAGTAAAATGTGAAAAAGCATACAGATGCATGAATATTTGAATGCTACTATACAATGGAGGCACAACCCATGACAGTGACAAGGATACAAGATATAAAAAATGTAAATGAACATTTATGATATCACATAGATGCACACTATCATATTTTGAATAGTATTTCTATTACGGTTATGAAATTAATCAGTCTCTCTCAGGTTGACCAACCATCTCTGCGAATTGTATCTTTGGTATACAGTTAGTATTTGTTCGATTAACTGTGAGGAACCACATTCAGCGCACAGTGGTGGACATCTTCCCTTAATGAGAAGCTCATGGATCGGTTTGCAGTGACCAATTCTGAGACGTGAGATTAAGCTTAAGTTGTATCTGCTGATGTTAGTGCTGTTGAGGTCCTGATAATACCCTTTTTTCTCACCTCCCAAAGCTTGTTGTTTTCTGTTAAATCCCATCTGAATTGGTCTAGATGTCTAAAGATCCTAGTATAGTGATGCTTCATATCTCTATTCCAGAAGAGGAAGTTTTCCATAACTGATCCTTCCCTTTTCTTGGCTAAATAATCCGCTCTTTCATTTTCAATGACCCCATAGTAAGAAGGGAGAAACATAAAGGTAATAGTTTTGCTGCTTCTTTCCAATTTAGACGTTAGTTCATGAATAAGCACTACTAGCGGGGGAAGAGATTAAGGTGGTTGGAGGCACTTTAAAGAGCTCATTTAATCGGAAGCGATAACTAATCGTTTGTCCTGCAAAGGATCCTGAAAGAGATCAGGGCCCTATAAATAGCAAACAGTTCAGCCATCAATACAGTAGATGAAACGAAGAGCCTGAAGTGTTCTGCCGACATTACCGATGTAAATGCTGCCCCCACATATTCATTGCCCTTGGACCCGTCCGAGAATATTTAAAATCAGTTATTATATATAATATATTATTTATTATTATCTTAGTTTCCTAGATTTTAAATAATTACTTGTAAATTAGATTTGAAGTGGTTTCTTAAAATATCAAAAAATCTGTTTTTTTTTAAATTTTTTGTACAGAATGTATGCCAGATTGTTTAATAATTTATTTGATAAAAAATATGCATTTTATATAGGATTCTCAAATATATAGCACTAGGTTATTCAATATTTTGGGCCATATTTTCTACATTTAATATATTTTTTTATAATAACATCTTTATTAGATACGCTTAGTACAATCTTAATTTACAATTAATCTATTACTACTTTTCCTATGTACTTGGATTAATTCTCAAGCAAGATGAGTGTGAGAAAATACATCAATATGTATTTCTCAATTATAACAACTTATAGCTATAGTTTACACTAAAGGTATACACTTTATATAAGTTCATATGGTTTTGTTCGCTTCAATCTCCTGACATCCTGCGCGCTGTCCAGCGGTTGTATTGCTTCCACGTTAGTATGATTTAGTAATATTGTGTTTCAAGGCGAAATCTTGAATAACTTCGCAAATCCATTTGATTTCCAGGTTATCGTGCAGGTTCGTTGGTTACGTAGCGATAGGCATTGGTAATCAGTCGAAGAACCTTGTTTTGACAGCGTTGTATGACTAGTTGATTTGAATTTTTAGTGCAACCCCATAGGTCCAAATTAGCTTTATAATTGTATTATAGATCAACCTCTTTGATTTTAGATCAAGTTGAGAGTATCTTCCGACTAACCAATATAGTTATTTTATTTTGGTTCTAATATGTTTTGCTTTTTGTCTAACGTGATGTTTTCAATATAATCTACCGTCAGGATGGATTCCAAGGTATTTAGCTGAGTCTGATTGAGGAATCGGGCATCCATTGAGTGATATAATTAAGTTTTTATTATTTCGCCGCAATGCAAAATTAACGTGGACAGATTTGAAGCTATTAAGTTGAATTTTGCAGTCTTTCGTCCATTTGTAGATTTCGTTTACTGCCACTTACACTTTTTCTATTGCCCTAGGCAGAGATACATCTTTTACCACAATAATTGTGTCGTCAGCAGAGGATCCAACGAGGTTCCATGTTTCTTTTGTTTTTGGAATGTCAGCAGTGTAGAGCAGGTACAGGAGAGGTCCTAAGACGCTTCCCTGTGGAACTACAGCCGAAATAGATTTAAATGTCGAGAACGTCATTTCGTGTGATACTAAATATTTTCTTCCGAATAAATATGAATCCAGCAATTGACAATAGTTGCGCGGTAACAATTTGCTCATCTTAAAGATTAATCCCAAATGCCAAACACGATCAAAAGCTTGTGAGACGTCCAGGAATATTGCAAGGCAGTATTTCTTTTCCTCAAACGCTCTTTCAATAGCCGCAGTTACCCTGTGCACTTGATCGATTGTTGAATGGTGATTTCGAAAACCAAACTGGAAATCTGATATTATTATAAAAAAATTTATACGTTTAAATATTAGTTTCTCAAATAGCTCTGATATTGCAGGTAGTAGCGAAATAGGCCTGTAAGATTCTACTTGTTCTGCAGGTTTATCAGGTTTTTTGAGCATAATTATCTGTGCCACCTTAAAGCATTCCGGAGCATGCTTTAGCCTTAAACAGGCCTTAAATATATATGTTAACATGATGATTGCTTTTCCTGGCAGTTCTTTCAATAATCCAGGTGAAATGTCATCTATACCAGGTACCTTTCTAGGGTTGAGGTTTGAGGTTACCAATTTCAGTGGCAAATTCCAATGGAGCAACTAGATTTAGATCTACATCGGGTTGACAAACAGGAGATGCATCCATGGTAGATTCTATATCATTAGTTTGAAATATGTTAGCTAAGTATTGTGCAAATAATTCAGCTTTTTCATTGTCGCGTCGAACCCATTTGAATTCATTTCGATCATTTGCGGTACTCGAATAATTGGTCTTTTAAATTTTCGAGTTGCTTTCCATAGCGAATAATCTTTGTCTGCTTGTGGGCTTAATTCACTTACATACTTTTGAAAGCAATTCTGTTTATATTCTTTGATCTTTTGATTCGCCTGATTACTAATTCTATTAAAAGTGTTTTGTCTGCAGCATTTCTGGTTCTGTGTCATACTCTTCTAGCTTTTCGCCTTTCTTATATCATTTCTCTAATTTCGAGGGGGTAAATTACTTCATATTCTGATTTCTCTCTTGGTATTGGGGTAGTATCTTTTGCAGCTGACCGAATTTGTTCTGTTATATTTTTGGTTTGTTGATCAAGATCATCTATACATTTAAGTCTAACTTTTAAACTGATTTGTTCCTGCAGTATTAATATGAATTTATCCCAGTCAGTATATTTGTTGGTAAGATTAGGCTTTCTTGCTTTTCTTAGGATTGTCGGGCCCAGTGTTAACAATACTGGAGTGTGATCACATGTTAGATCGCACAAGATTTCTGTACTAATTTGATTTAATGAGATGCCTTTTGTAATGTAGAAATCCAGCAGGTCTGGGACTTTATTACTGTCTGTGGGCCATTAAATGGTTCAAAAAGCAATATTTTATCAACACGCAAAATTCCTTGGAAACATATGTATTTAATTCTAGTGGCACCATCTATGTGTCAGGCCGGAGACTTTTCAATTGGCCTGTTAGATATAACATAATATTATTTGAGAACGTACCTATGCCTTTTAAAATGTGTAGCAAAATGTTTAAATTAAAAACTCTACTCTGTCCGTTATTCATATAAAATTGCACCTTTTGATTGTCACTTATTCAGTTACTTCAACAGTTACGAAGAGGCAAAAAGTATCCTTAAAAGATGAAGAATTTTTAACGCGATATACATATGTTGCTTCTTAGCAGACTTTGAAAATAGCATAGTCAATGATACATAGTAGCTTGAATAAAATAGATTGTATTAATTTATCTGAAAAAACTTCTAAAAATTACAGATAAATCTCAACTTATTTCTGCACCCTATATTTCATCTCACCTTCGTATACTATATGTGCGTTATTGATAAAAGATATATTTTTTTTATGAAAGACTGTACATAAGCTTCAATTAGTTCGTAAATGATGGAAAAGGAAATCCGATTAGGGGAGAAATATCCTTGTATCAACCGCAGCATCTAAAAATATTCATAAAATATCTAGGGTAACTAAAGTATTTATCCAGGGAAATAGAAACCCGTGTACAAAGAATACTCCCGGACTTTATTAAAATACCTGCAGCAGAAAATATTTAAAATAAACTCGGCCCCGGCACATCTCGAAGAATAACCCAGTTTCGCAGCCCTAAGATCGGCCAGGTATATAATATCGATCGGTAAGCTCACCTGCCGGAGCTTGGAATCAAGTTGGCGGCCGCTTATATATGTTTTTTAGATGAAGAATAGGGCGATAGTAGGCCGTGCCTGACGTTTAGGCAAGTGGGCCGTGGTAGAAAAATGGCGCGTTGACAGATCGAAATACGTCACGTGACGCGGCCAGTCCGATAAATTCTGGGTCAGTTTAAAGTTCGTGATTTGATATGGAGAGATCGTGCTCAACCCTTTTATTTGGCCAGAATGGCTGGGATTTTGTGATTTTGGGCCCTGCGTGATAAATAAGCCGGTCGTAAAATGTGAAAATTCATCACTTTTAATGCCGACAATGCCGATGTCTCGTTTTGTTTCGCTTACTTTAGATAGCGTTAATTTATTCAAGAATTCCAATTCGCCGAGGGAAATACCTTTCATATTTCCAAATAATTGTATAGGGTAAAGCAAGAAAGTTCAAAGTTCGCACGTAATAATTAAAAGAGAACAAATAAAGACAAGCAAAACATGTATGCTTTTGAAAGCTGGCGGCGAGGGATTTTTTATTTAACTTATAAACAAATTATTTTTGATGGATCTTTGTTTTCAAATATGTACGATTTTATAATTTTTGTTTACTCTTGCTTTTATTAATCCCTCTTACATCTCGCATTAGTAGGAATTTTGAATACGAGTTTTGCATCGAATAAATAATTTGTAGCGAATTATGTGTAGTAAAATAAAACCCAAATTAAATATTAGGAAATGTAAATAATATATAATAATATATAATATGTAATAATATATAATATGTAATAATAAATAATAAAGGAAATTTCAGCGCGATTACATATTTTTGAAATAAATTAAATACTTGTAAAAGCTTATGATGATATTGCACCATGCTATTTATTTTATTTATTGCTATTAAGTTACTAAGTTATCGACGAAAGAAGACAAAATCTTAGTTTGGTTTCTGAGTTGTCAATGAAATACTTAGACCAGAAGGACCTAGATTGTGTCCGAATAACACATATTACAATACTTTAAATTTTTGGAAAATGGTTGGAAATATAGGGTCTGGTAGGAAGGTATGGGTTTTGAAAAAAAATTATGAATACAAAAATGAATTGATTTTATACATGAGCTTATATGTTATTGTTAGGTTACATTTAGATTATTACATTTAAATTCTTATAAATAACACTACATGAAAAATCATATAATTTGGCACCTGATTTTAATGATATATTTTTGTATACAAGTGGGAAAATTACACGACTCTACGATAAAATTTTCGTTCTTTGTCCTAAAGTTTATTTTATGATTTTCCGCTTACCTATGAACAAAAACGAAAAGAAACTACCTTTTTTCAGTATAAAGTTTGCTTTCATAATAGTTATAGTAATAATATTCATATTTGAATTTTTTATAAATTTTTTTATTTTTAATACATTTAAAAATACCGCCTGTTCAAAGTGGGGTTTAAACATTCACACAACGCTGATAGATGGCACTAGGGTGATAAACAACGATCAGGTGTTTTGTACAAATCTAGAATACCTTAAAATGTCTCTTCATCATCTCTTCCAATAGCTCACTCTGTACATCTTAAAGAAAATTATGAAAGTGTTATAAGTTTGCTTGAATTTGTAAAGTATCGCGAGTCAGTTATTTTTATAGTTTATGGGATAGCAGAGCGGATGCTAAGCATTATACTCAACTGTCGTGGCATGTAAGAACAGAACTTTGCATCGGGAAAGAAAACGTAAAATATGAGCTAATTGTTGAAGCAAAGTGTTAATACCGCCTCTGCACATTAAGTTAGGGTTGATGAAAGAATTTCTTAAAAAATTTGATCAAACCTCAGAAGCCTTTGAATAATTGAGGAAATTTTTTATTAAATTATAATTAATAATTAAAGAATTTATAAGAAGCAAGGGTTAAAGTTGGGGTTTTTGTTCGTCCTCAAATCAGACAGATTTTCACCGATGAAAAATTTCCAACGCTGCTGAATCGTACTCAAAAAGCGAGTTGGAACAGTTTCAAAACAGTCGTTAGGAAATAACAAAGTGGAAAACTGCAAAGAGCTAGTTGAAAATATGCTAAAATATGTTAAGGCCATGGGCTGCAAAATATCGTTAAAAGTTCATAGGTTGCATGCTCATTTAGATAAATTCAAAGACAACATGGGAGCATATTCAGAAGAGCAAGGAGAACGTTTTCACCAGGACATTATGAGCTTCGAACAACGTTATCAAGGCCAATAGAATGAAAACATGATGGAAGAGCGTGCACTTTTAAATTATTTTCTACTTGTTTGTAAGTTGTTTTGTTTGTTGTTGTTTCATTTTCAATTAAAAATTGACACTTCAGATTTTGAAAAATATCGTTCGAACGGTTTCCTAAATAAAAAAGAAAACTTTTTCACACCATATTTTTTTTCGTCTAATTACGGCCTAAAGAATGGGAATTTAATGGTTTAAAGTCAAAGTCAAATTTTGTGTTGACCCGTATTATCTATTCCCCTTAAATATTCTCTTAAAAAGATTATAGATAATCTTAACGAATCGATGGGAACCAAATGGCAGTTGTCTTTTCAGTTCTAGCAGAAAATAAATACTCAGCACACATGATCATGATGAAATGATGATCAGAAATGATGATAGTATATAGTAATAAAAACAAAACCGATATGCTTTTTGTTAACCTACAAGTCACTTTGTAGCAATTATGGGGTCAAAATGTAAAATTCTGTATATAGAAATAACTGATATTACAAGAACGCAAATGTGACATTCTACTGAAGAGGAAGGCTGGTTTCCTTTCAATTTAGTAACATATTATCACATCAGTTTTCCATTGCTCGAGCTGTTGGATCTCTTTTTCTTACAGCTCTACACCTCAACGATCCTATTGATCGAAATTTGTCCACCCACTGTATAGCATCACATTTTAAGTTTGTTTAACAGCATGTAATCAATAGTTCATTGATTGTAAATACATTCTTTTAATTCACATTCCTAAATTACCTAATTGTATATAAATATATTTTAAATTAAATATCAATTTCAAAATTGTTTTATTGGTATATTCCTGTTTTAACATACTAACATGTATTACTTAATTTATTATTCCCTATTCAAGTTTATTGTAAAGATAGATCATATATACTTAAATTTGATACTCTAAAGTTGCTATTACAATTCGGAAAATAAATTAGCTTTTGTTATAATGTTCAATGGTCTGCGATATTATATTTCATTTATATATATATTTGAATTTATGTCAAAAATATTTTCAACACAAGTTTTAATAACATAACATAAAATTTTTGAAATATTTTCTTTACTCTGTTATGTGAGAAAAAATATTAACTTAATAAATCCTGGTCGAATTTCGATCACAATTTTCAATTAAATTCAATTATTTCAATTGGGTAATTTCTAATTAATTACCCAATTTTAATGCAGAGTAAATGGTATAGAAGGCTCAACTAAATTTAACTTATTGGCTGTGTTTTGTAAATGCTTTACTGTCCGTCAGTATCGCAAGAGGCAGGATTTGAATATTGGCAATGCTCATGTGACAAAAGCATGGCAAAAGAGCCGCGTTTAAATAATTTATCAAACAATTAGGAATGGAATAGACGAAATCCCCCTAATCTGCAAGCCGGCCTTCGTCGAGGTTGGGTAAGTGGGCCTTTGTTGGCGCCCCTCCGCAATATGGTAATTAATTTCGGCAATTATTCTTTTCTTTGGCTCTGGTAATTGTCCCGTGCACGTTCGCAATCAAATTACGCCGATTAAGTTTACGTGCCTTCAGCGGTAGGACCTTTAATTGCATTAAAACCGTCTAATTTTACCCGCAGGATGATTATAAAAGTGGTTTTTGAGGTCTTTGTGATTTTCGAGACTTCACATTTTTTCGCTTGGACATACTAAATAGTATAAATCTGAATATTAGATAAGATTTTAATTACATTTTGTTTGCGCGTGTCCTAACATCGGTTGATTTGTTGCTCGAGACTGTTGAATTTATGATTCGGAATTAGGAGGGGTCGGGAGTAGGGGGATTTATGGCGTTTGTTTAGTGTGTGTGTTGCGGCCTTAGGGGGAGGTCCCGCTTAAACCGGTCGGCGTTTTTTCCTTTTTTAACCCTTTTCAGTGGCATACCATGCTACAAAACTTTATTTGTAACAATATTGCCTTGAATCTACGGTTAACCTATATTTATATACGATATATTGTGTTAGATTACTAGATAATATAGATTTACTGATAAAAATAATACAGCTTCTTGTTCAAACTGTTCAACGACCTCGCCGAAATAAACCGGAATTAAAAATGTTGATAGTTTAGGGTAAATGATGTGGCTCGGTGAATGGAGGTAAAACGAAATGAAACAGTGGTGTTTACATTATGTGACCGTTATTTATTGGCTATAAAACGGATGGCAGCGGAGTTACCTGTTGACGAGGCTTGGACAGTCGATGGTGGCACGTCTAAACCAAACGCTAGTCGAGTACTGAATGACCGAAATACCCTTCAATAACATCCCAGATAAACGTCTCGGGGTTGCCGCCAGCTATTCGTTGTCGGGTTCTAGTTGGCGCTGATGACACCCCGCCCGTGTTCAACATCTGGGATTATATTTCTGGGTATTTTGTAGACCCTTATTCTACGATGTAAAATTCGACATGCCTCAAGGTCGCTACAATAGTTTAGATAAATTCGGTAAAATTTTATTTAATTTATTACACATACACAAATATTAAAAAATCACACACATAAATCTACGACCATACCCCAACAGGATTCAACCCGCGACTATCGCGACAGTAGCTGGACTCTCCTGTCGCCACCAAGCCGGATATTAATGATTTATACGCCCAATTACAGAATCTAATACAACATTTAATTAAACAAATCAGAAATACTTTATACAGAGCAGTTAAATATGAGTTAAAGAGGTTATATTAATATGTACATTAGAATATGTAAAATAAAATAAACCACAGCATTCAAAAATGCGAATCGCTATTATATTCTTGTCAATTACTATTTAAAAAATGTTATAATTTAAATTATCTAGGGAGTTTATTTTATCAAATGGATTTGAAGAACAAGCCTCAACAAGTATTGTTGTGACATAATAATAGCTTTTGTTCTTGTAGCTTGAAAACTGGCTGAAATTTTAATTAGTCGTTAAATTATCGAGTTTTCTTATTAAGCTACTAACCGATTTATTAAACTCTATGATGTCCACCTTTCTCTACATAAACCAACAGAGTTATTCTTTGTATACATTGCTAATCATGGATCACTCAAAATTACGTTTTCGACATCCATTACTTTTGTTGTTCTATTTTAAAAAATTTGTTGCCGAAACATATCGACCGCTTTTAGAAACTCGAGGTGATGCTGCTCCCTCATATCCCAATTGTCAGTTTTAGTTTCAACTATTTAATGATGTGAATGATAAAGAATGGATCTCTTGAAGTTCACAGGTGATGGAAAGTTGACTGATTTCGGTCTACTATGGAATATTCATGATTTTGCTCTGTGTATATTACGATCTGCTAAACCCGAATGAATCTGTTACTGAGAAAGTGAACGATCGAGGTAACATAAAAAATTAAATGACGTATTATTTAAAAAAAAACACCAGCAATAATAAGAACAGACGCAAAGTCATCCTCTTGCATGACAACTCTCGGCCACATGTTGTTATATTGCTGAAGGGTGCTGTGTTGCAGCGCGATGCAATGAAACGCTATGTCGAATCTAACTTACTCAGCAACCTAGTGCCTTATAGTTACGATTTATTCAGATAGATGCAGTGAGACTTGGTTGGCACACTTGTTTGAAATCCTGGAGAAGCGCAAATATTAATCGATGATTGGATCTCTGCTAAAGCAACATTGTTCTTTCGACACAATATATCGATGTTAGCAGTAAGGTGTAGAAAACATAATAATGGAAAATAAGTATATTGTACTAATTTTCATTGGTAAATGCCTTCTTACAAAGTAAATGATCGGAATATATGGAAGTCGCTAAGTGATATAACTTGCCATAATTGATCGTTTATATAAGTCGTAATCGAGCAATTCTTGTTTTAATTCAAGATCGTGATAATAAACTGTCTAATCTGAAGTCTCATCCATAGCAATAAAATTATTTAGATTTTAAAAGAATGTAGCACCTACTGTGAATTAAACTTAAATATTTCTATTTATATTTCATTAAATCTTGAAATTGTACTTATTATCTATTTAGCAGTTTTAACAGCAATAATAAGAACTATCAACGATACGAACGTGACTCTTCTTGCAGAAATATCAGTGGAATTGCTATGTGTGGGTTGTCTCTTCTCCTTTCGTTTCACTAAATTTTTTTTTTGTATCAGCGATGCAATATATTTATTCATTCTTGAATGTATTGCACAAATCAATTTAAGTAAATACTGGCTTATAGTATAGCTGTAGATTCATCGTACGGAACAATACGTTTTTATTCCGTATTAATTTTTAAATCTATTTTTAGCCCACAATTCTTTATACACCTAAAGTTTGCGTGTTCGCCTTGATGAAACATTGTAAGAAAATACGATGTAAGAGTTTATCACAAGCTGCTCTTATATTTTTTTAGCTTGACATTTTCTATTAACCAGGCCTATTTACCAAAGACAGTATCAATTATACATAAAAATAGATATAGAAATTTCCAACAGGTAAATGCCGAGTTTGTCAGGGCGAATTTATGGTAGTCTCTCCGTCTAGATAATATGCAGTGGACCTGTTGAATCCCCGTGGCAATTTATATTCTTGATAGGCCTTGCGGCACGTATTAAGCTCCACCCTCGGGAGTACGATTTTTTGCGTGTGTGCCTGTCCGTGCACGTGATTTCTCCGCGATTTTACGATTGATGATGTTACTCCGTGTCGGTTTCTGACGAGAAATCGATACAGCTGATATTTCGATATTATAACGTTATATTGTAGCATATGATTGATAGAAATATGTGATTCATTGTGGGCCAATTCGGTGATTTGTATATTTCAAATATAAAAATAGATGAGGTTGTGATTTATAGGAAGTTCAGAACATGTTCCTGACAAAAACATATAGAAATATTTCAATATTAATTAACTCATTTAAAGCCGATATTTCAACGACACTTCCATTCTCTCTGGATTATATAATCCGAATAGCTGGATAAACATAAATAATAAAGGATTGATTAGTAGAAACAAAACAAAAACTAATTAAATTTTAATTATCAAATAAATTAAGAAACTTTTGTTTTAAGTGTAAACTGTTTTATTTTAAACTTTACTTAAAAACTTAGTGATTCGGAGAATCGACGAGATTCCTGATCTAACCCCATTTTAAAATAAACGAACCCGTAATTCTAAATATGTCACTCATCACGTCTCACAAACAATCGCAATATGTAACACTTCCATCATAAGGTAACGAATAAAGAGATATACCTGGACATTGTACTGTCTAGATTGCTTAGAGTTTGAGTAAAATTATTTTCAAATGTCCACTATACGTTTGTTCGTCATTTTGTCTTTGATAGCCATTTGAATTGCTTTGTTTTGACCTAAGTTTCCCTGGCATAGCCAACGGGTGAGTTACTGAGCTGATGCAATCCATAGTTGGTGAACTCACACCCTAAAAATGAAACATCTGCCTTAATTCCAGTAGGGTAAAGTAACTCAGAACAAATTTAGTCAGCCTATTTTCTATGTGTCTATTTAAAAACACGAACAGCAGTGTTTGTGCCAGGAATTTACAGATGCGCTCATATTATATCTTCTAATACCTTTTACATTATATATTCGAAATAAATTAATATGTGTGGTAATTAAATAATAATTGATAATTTATTTTTCTCATGATCCTCCCTATCTCAAAAATATACGTTCGAATAAAGATTCTTAGCTCATAATTTAGAAGGTCTAAATTATTTTTATATTTACATATGTGTAATGAAAGTTGAACGTACTCAAAAGCCTATTCTTACTAGCTTCGTAAGATTTATACAGTCGTTCAACCTAACCAAACCAAACTCAAATTTGATATTTACATCTATTAAAACACTATATAATTATAACCCACTATTTAATTATAACTCAACGATGTAATTACATGCATCAAGTATTAATCATACAACAAACATTGATTCAGTCATCTTGATATTTCTACAGTTAATTTATTAACGATATCCTTGTTGTATCTCAGAGAACCTGTGCTTTATTTAGAATAGACAGGCAGACTATTTCAAAAAATATATGACTTTTTATGTTTGGAGGCTAGCTCTATCTTCATTGGAAGGTCTATAACCTTCCAATAAAGCAACAGTTAGTAAAGATGGAAAATGTTAAACTAGGAGCAGATTTTTATCTCCTATTACCTTAGTTAGAAAAAGACAGAGACTTATCAGATGTATCGGAACATGCAACCGACTCATTTTATAAAATTCAATTTATGTTCTACAAAATTCTTCAAACGATGGTGACAATAATCAGAAGTTGTAAACCGACAAACGTTGTCTAATTTGATGTGGCAACATTGCGATCGTAAATTTTCATGACATGCATTGATCTTTTTATAGCATAGAACATATGTTCCAGCATTATGAGTAACATTAATATCATTCTTGATAATTTAATAACATCTTCTGGCCTTTTTCTGGTTGAGTTTCAAACTAACATTAATTGTACTGTATTGCCCTAATTCTTGAACTTCGGTCAACTTTGGTCGGAAGATTACTTTAACTTCGTCAAGTGTGAATAAAATAAGTGAAAAATGTAGGATACTGGACAAACCAATAGTAAACCCTTTCAACGCTAATATTAAACTGTGCTTGAGAGTGTTAGAGAAAATCCAAGAATATGAATTCGGTATGGTGAAAAAAATTATCTTAGCGACAAATGTCATTTTCGCCATATTTGGAGTCCAAAAAACACACATATCACTGTACAAAAACACTTATACCCATAAATTGTCACTTCTTAGTATATGTTTTAAATAGGATGAAACATTGGAACTGAATTATTTGAAGATAAAGTTGGCTAAGATGAGTTAATAATGCTGATGAAACCTTACCAGCACAGCCAATTAAACAATCCACTGTATACTGTAAAAGTGAGGCTGCAAAATACAAGCGTTGCTTTAATTAAAATACAATTTACAAATTATTTTAAGTGGTGTATTTAAAATACAAAATACATACAAATTGCACGTATTGTATAGTATTGTATTATATTGTATATGAGGTACATATTGCAAATATGTAAGTACTCTCAGACAGAGCGTCTTGTTGGGGCTTTAATAAAACCTGATAAAGAATACGATCTTTCTATAAATCCTGGTAAGGCTCAAACTTGTGACATGAATTGAACTTGTGACTTGAAAACATGAATTATATTAATATAAATTACATGGATACTAAGCATTTTCCTTTTGTCGTTTAGCAAGTTGACTAACTCTTACAAAGCATTTTGCAACTAGAGTCGTAGCGAGACGCCATTTATCTCAGATAA
The DNA here is from genome assembly GCF_030347505.1 of Rhynchophorus ferrugineus. Lineage (NCBI taxonomy): Eukaryota > Metazoa > Arthropoda > Insecta > Coleoptera > Curculionidae > Rhynchophorus > Rhynchophorus ferrugineus. Next base: position 55,736,204 of record NW_027472580.1, read on the forward strand.
GAGTTTAAAATACTTATTAAATCTTCTCTCCAAGTTATCTTTTTGTTTAGAATGTGAACATGAACAGCATTAAAATGTCTCAATTTTCATTCTTGCAGTCGATCTCCTTTGGTTCGTGTAGACATTTTTCCATAGTATTGTTACATCAGTTTTCATAAGTATTCTAGTTCTATGGCAGAAAAAGTGTTAGTCTTACCTTGGTGGACTGGTGGTTCAGAATATTGGATCTATTATCCTCTTATAGCATCACGTTCTTTAATATTTCCGGAAAGAGAAGTAAATGTGAATTTCTTTCTTAGATATTAAAATTCTGATAAATGAAAACATAAAATTAGTACGATATTCGCATATTTACACGATTCGATATCCAAACCTAGCCCCACTGATGGTTTTACAACGTATAATGAGTATCACAAATTTTATTAATATCGGGTTCTAACTGCAACAACATCCGATCTTTTTAATCTCCTCTTGAATGAACGAGGAGTTAAAGTTCGAGATGAACTAGTTGTTATGTGTGTCCAAGTTTATTTCCTACTAGGCCTTTTTGTGTAATTTACTAAATAGGTCGTAAATATAATTCGTAGTTAAGCTAATGGACTATATTCTTAAAATGCCTTAGACTAATATAAAGACACATTTTCAGACATATAAATAAACAAACGACAAAGAGAGCATTGGCATTTAATAAACAACAAATAATAAATACAATACAACGAAATTGACACATTAACGACCGCTATTTTGATTAGGAAAACTTTATTAATAGCCATTAATAAGATCGCTAAATGTGTTATTGTTCAAATATATTTTGGAGCCATAAGTATTTTAAATACGAACTACGAAATATATCGGGATCAGCAATTTGAAATAAAAATTACAAATTACATGTTCAAAAATTAATAAATATACAAATATAAAATTAATACGTGTATTTCCTTCACGCATTTTAATTACAAATAATTCAACTATTGCCCAACCCTGTATATTTAAATATTTTCTTATCATGTATTTTTTCGTTTCAATGACTAATATGTGTTCCTTCTTGTCTTAACAACCCACATGCAGTCCCAAATCCACTCTTGGAAATTTTCTACAAAAGAGTACGTAAGAGGAAAACCATGGATTAATTGATTGATTGTTATTGATTAAAGACCTTAAGAGACCCACGAACTATACAAGTAAAATAGATATTATATTTAGCAGTAATATAAACATAGAAATACAGAAGTGTGACAACGATAATTATAAAACAAACCGGGACTAAAACAATATCCTTAAATTATAAAATAGTTAAACATCGATGACATTATCAGTAATATAAATAAATACAACAAATATACCATAACTTCCTTTATTATTATATACTAATTCCAATATTTGATCAAATTAGAATTATAGAAATATTAGATAAATTGAAAAAAGGGAGATATATTGTTGTATTGTGATAATAACCCTTTAGAAAGAAATTTTGCATAATAAAATTATGAAAATAAATAATATGTCATAAGAAACCACCGTGAAATGATGAAAAAATTGCTGATACCAAAACCCAAGACAATTTTTCCAGATTAGTTCTCCCATTTCCGTCTTATATATTTTACCAGCGGCATCTATCTTTTTCCATTTCCGAACGCGCAATAACTCACTGAAAATCCAGGAAAACAAGCGAGAAACGAGCATTAGCTCCTCGGCTATATGATACGAACGTCAGGGTTAGACCCGATCTATCACCACGCCAGCATCTTACCGGACATGAACATACGATCAGTCATTCCCTGACTGGGTTTGTCTAATATCGGTCGGTAACTGTCGGGATCTACTCTACAGGAATATTGATAATTTGTAAATATTTAGATTTTTTACTCGGTTAGAGTTGAATGGAGAACTGTATCAAGTTTTTTTCGTAATTAAATAAATTAAATTAAATTTTATGATGTTTGTGGTGTCTAATACATGGTTTTTGGAGTCACATATATTTAGTGATACATATTATGTGAAGCAGTACGATAGCTATCAGTTGATATATTCTATATAAAAACATAGTGACACTCGTTCATTCAGAAAAACTAAAAGTTATGTTGCTTTGAAAATAAAAAAACTCAGAAGGAAATAATATCACTGTTTTGCTTCTTTAATTCCGAAAAGGAAAAATGCAGTTCGCGCCCATTGTGTAGTGTCTGTGGTGACGAGTGCCTTAGATGAATGTCAGTGTCATAGTTGGTTTATTTGTTTTTCTTCCGGAGATCACAATGTTAAAGATGAACCTGGCCCGCACAATATTGAAAAAACCGATGACGTTCTGAAAAATACCACGGTAGACTGACACGACTTGAATTTATCATCGACCATAAAACAATTTTTAAGCATTTATGTAAAACTGAATATCAAAAGAAGGCCTGCTTCACTCTATATGAACTAATAGCGAAAAATTTAATGGACCAAGTCCCCATTTATATCACTTTTTAAATTATAGAAAAAATTTTTACAAATTGTTAAAGAACGGACGGTTCCGAAGGTTTTATGGAATTGGAAAGGAACTGTTTACCATTAGCTAGTCAACCCTTCCTAAACCATATTTTCCGCTTAACTGTCAGCAACTATTTCAATTGATTAATGTGGTTAAATGAAATGACCGGAACAAATTAATAGAAACAGCGTTTTCTTCTTGGAGGATAACTCAAGACCACATAGTTCTTAGTGAGTTCAAAAATATAGATCTCCGGCATTTAAAAGATGGCGGAAACTATAATGATCCCAAAACCTGGGGAGTCACCAAACGAAATAAAACCCTATAGACCTATACCGTTGCTGCCAGTAATATCTAAGGTTGTTGAAAAATTCCTGATGAAAAGAATAAAACCGATCATAAAGAGAAAAAACCTAATACTAACACACTAATTTGGGTTTATTAACAAGCATTGAAAAAACCTACGAAATTAAAAAAGTATGCTCGGCTGTATTCTTAGATGTAGCACAAGCCTTAGATTAGGTTTGACATGAAGGTCTTGTTAATAAGCTACAGAATATGCTACCGAAACAACACACCGAACTATTAAAATCGAACATTACAACCAGAATGTTTAGAGTCAAATAAGAAGAAGCTCTACAATAAAAGAAGCTAAAGCATGTGTACCACAAGAAAATGTACTGGGACCAATGCTTTATCTATTCTACACTTGTGATATATCACAATTGGGGAATATTACGATGGATAGCATTTTCTGATGATACTGTAATTATAGCTGTCGGAGACAATAGTGAAGAAGCCTCACGAAAATTACAACAGGCAAGTGACAATATAAATAATTGGACATAAGCTTGGACACTAAGAATTAATGAAAGTAAATCTGTACATGTACAGTTCACCTATAAACACACCGTACACAGCACCAATAACATTAAATAATACTCATTCCGTATAGCAACAACGCTAAATATCTCGGAATTAATCTTGATGCAAAACTTCGCTGGAAGGAACATATAAAGAAGAAAAGAAACGAACTGGAATTGAAATATAAGGAAATGTACTGGCTAATTGGAAGAAAATTACCAGTATATAACAAATTGCTATTATATAAGCAAATACTGAAACTGATATGGACATTCGGAGTTAAATTACGGGGATGTTCTGCAAAGAGTACCATAAATAAAATACATTTTTTTAAGAACAAAGTCTATAGGATTTAAGAACAAATACTATAGGATTGATTGCCTACATCGAGACCTTCAGATACCCACAGTCACTCAATAAATCAAGATAATTGCAAGGGAGCATGCGGAAAGACTCCATTCTCATGAGAATATTGAAGTATTGCAGCTTTTGGATACCACCAGAACAGAACACAGACTCAAAAGAATCAAACCACCTGATCTTGTGTAGTGTTGTGTGGTGAGATGCATATATTAAAAAATACAGCACTGACATGTATAAACATTATTTCACCAGAGACTGAGTTAGGGCCGATGGGTCCTCCTAGTTATATACCTAGATTTAAGTTATCATAAAGGCAAATTGTAGGTTAGGCGGAAACGACGAGTAACAATGTGTTAATTAAATAATAATAAAAAATATTGAGAGAGCTAGAAGCTTTTCCGGTATCCCTCGCTTTCCGCCTACCACTTGTTCCAGTCTTTGCAGAACCTTCTTAATGGTGCTGGTTTCAAAAAAGGAGTGTAAAGTCACTTCAGTTAAATCAGGTTCAGTTTTTCAAGCAAAATTATTAAGTTAAAGTTTACTAGCACAAGGTAAGTCAAAATTATTATAATAATGTATCACTTATTTGCACATTACTCTATTCGCTTTGAAGTTCATGAAGAAGAAAACACTTTTTGGCCAACCTATTAAATATATTGAATGAATATTATTATAATTAATTTTAATTTTCTTTGAAACAAATAATAAATATTTATACAGAAAGTGCAATTAAAAATACCCTCCAAACCAACATATATTAACGTTTGATTACCTAAGTATAAGACCATACTGGACAATAAATAAATCAAGAGTATATCAAGGTTGACAACTGATCACGCATCGCCTCTTCGAAGAACACTTTTTAACAAATATATTTCAGAGCTTCGTAATGCAAAAGCAAATAACCTCGTTCAGTTCAGAGGGAGGAAGATTCTCCTTGCGGTCTCATATTTTTGTCAAGCAGTGTATATTATACATCTTGTGTTAAATGGTGCGCGCGTGACATACTATAGTTCACTTTTATATTTGGCTAACAGCGGAAAAGTTCTAAGATTTTCACTCCAGGATTTTTTATAGTTGTAATTAATTAAACATATTGCGACAACCGTATATTGAATAATTACATATAACTTAAAGTATAATTTTACTGAGGTATTAAAACGAAGCCTTCAAGCGAAATTTAATGGTGAATGTTATATCGTGAGTAATAAGGATAGCTCAAGACGATTTGCCTCAAACTCCCGCACTAAAAGAGCCTTATATCTTTTATTAACGTTATCTCGTTAACTGCGTTTCAAAATAAGAGACAGGAAATGCAACAAGAACTCTTAAAGAATATAATATCTCTAATTTTCCTAATGGTCTGAGCAGAGATGAATTCCAATAAACGAAGAGATTAATTTTCAATTCAATTGCCTTCTTTATTACATTATATAGCATCTTTATTTCTTTATTGAATTTATCCGAACTTTTTAACTGATTGACTTACTCATAGGACATTTACTCATAGGAGAGGAACATATTTTCATTTTAACATTAATAGTAGCAAAGTTACAGTACGGATTTCGAATTCGGTATTATAATATCGATAAAACACCATTATCAATACGACATATATAACTGCATTAATTAGATATTAATCTATTTTAAAACAAAGAATTTTTTATTCACACTTTGTCAAAATTGTTGAATGATCAACTGTTTAAAAAAAAATTATACCTCCTTTCTCTCTGTAGCTTTGTAATTGCCTTATTTATATATTTAAGGTATTATATAACGTGCTTGAATATATTCTAATCACTTTTTCGCTTTAAAAACGTATTCATTGAGAAAAATGAATATAATATATGTCAATAAAAATAGTTCGGTGCCCTGGGTGCGTGATTTTCTCAAATCTTGCAACGTATGATCGACCGTTATTATGCAAACGGATTACCTTCAGTCCACCACTCTCTTTGGTGGTCTTTTTGATACAATATATCGCTCAATTTGTTATAGGTTTGCTTCCATAAATCTCCAATTCATTGCCTTCGGACTTTTTAGGCGATTTTTTTTCATTAACATAAAAATCTTTCAAGATCCGTTTAAATCGTTGAAATCAAAAGCGAGAGTTGGAATATGATGAGAGGCGTCACCATTGATTTTTAAAATTGTTTTATAGCAATGAGCAGCAAATTTCTTTAAATTAAACAAGAATAGTAATGAAAATTAAAAATGAAATTTTGAGCGTTATATGATCATCATCTATGCAGCGTCACAATGAATGATACTAAAGACAAAACTATTATTGTATATAGACGAGTATCAAAACCCATCTAGCTTAAAAGAGCTTTATGTTGATACTTCGCATTTCACAATAGATATCATAGATCAAAATGCACGCAAATATTCCATTATCTAAGATCCTAATATTGGTATCCTTTGTATAAGATGCGAATCCTTTAGGCAAGACTTTTCATGAGAATTGGAGCAGTAATATTACTGTAAAGTGGAAGGAAGCGGTATAGTATAATTACTGTATTTACTGTAATAACAGTTGTTCAAGGAAATATAGAGATATAGGTTTCAAATTTACGTTTCGTAGTTGCAATTTAGCCGTTACATTTCAGACGCAATAACAACTTGTGTTATTTTAAGATAATTATAAATGGCTTAGACGCCAATATAGCAAAACTTTCCTATTACTTATTCACTAGTTTTTAATTACAGCTGTTTGTTTTAACAGATTCTAAAATAAACAAAAAAAAGTTATTTATAGAATTCAATTTATCATAATAAGAAAGTACATTATTTAGTTACATTAAAACATTTATTATTGATTTTGGCATCTTGAGAACATTTTGTAAAATAAACGCCAAATTAATACGTAGAAGTTGGGTAGTACTCAAATTTTACTTATCATACACAGATGTTTAAGTTAAAATATGCCTTTAAGGAAAACTGAAAGTAGAAACATAAACCTATTGGAATAACATATCTGCAGGTAGCCGTGACTGCATAGAATCCTAAACATCAAACTCTATAACAAATATTTACGAGGCGGTGTTAACTGTGTGTTAACTGACCCGCAGGAATAATCGAGTTGGACTGGTTATATGGAGACTGCGTCTGAGCTACCCACTAAACCCCACCCTATCAGCTGATCCCTAACTGATACTTCTTACTGTTAATAAGGAGGGTGACCGTAACCGGAAACACCGTTGGCAGGCACAAGGGCCAGACAAGGACATGGCGTCGTTATCACAGCACGCAATTTGCGGTACACGAGTTAATCACTCGTCGGAGAATGTCGAGACAATTTGGAGTTAGAAAACGACGGAGTAGTGTCGGCTGTGATAGAATAAGGCCACGAAGAGCCGAATGAGTTATTGGCCTAAAATATCGGCCAGCTGGGTAATACATCTATTGTCCAAGAGACGAAGAGTGGAGAAATATATCGAGTAGAGCTCGGATATAAAATCATGAACTTGAGGGACGTCTGTTCCTCTATGAATTATTCCTGACGAACCAGGGGGCATTGATTATTCTCCTGAGAACTTTGTTTTGAATGACTTGAAGACGTTCTACCTGGCTAGGTGAGACGTATTTTAGATAGACGCTGGAGCCGTATAGAACGACTGATCGAACCAACATCTTGTAAAGGAGAGATTTGGTTTAAGAGAGATTTAAGAGGGACCTTTGAATCTGGGAGCGAAATTCTCGGTGCAAAACGCTTCTTGTGGAAGAAGATGGCTTGAGTTTTCTGTGGGTTGAGCAGCAACCTCCAGTAATGTGACAACTGGACCGTCTCAGCGAGCTGTTTGCGAGTTTGTAAAAAAAAATAAAAGGGGTGCCAGGGGGAGCCTTGTGGAAATCCTGCGTCGATGGTTTTCCGGCTGGAGTGAATATATTTAGTCTTCACCTGGAACGATCGTAATCTTCACCTGGCAGAAATGATTTGATTAGAGTTGTTAGATCATCGGGTAGACCTCGAATGCATTTCGCCACTAAGCCTTCGTGTCAAACGTCGTCAAAGGCTGTGGTTAGGTCCAAGAAGACCGCTCCAAATCTTTCACGTCGGTTAAAAGCACAGCTGAATTTTGCGGCCAGCAGATGGGCCTGATGAACGGTTGAGGGTTGTTTGTCTACGTGAAATCATTAAGAGCATAATAAATTGGTTTTTCAGCAAGCTTGGAAATAGAACTTAAGGAAGTAGGCTGATAGGTCTGTAGTCAGAAGGTGATGACTTAGCTCCTTTTCCGGGGATAACTGCAATGAATGCATGTTTCCATGTGTATAGGAAGTGCTGCAGCCTCAGAATGGCGTTGATGATATTAGTTAGTTCGGGGAGCTGCTTGTAGGGATTTTTTTTTGAGTTGGACTATCCAAATATTATCAAAACCCGGTGACTTCTTGTTCAGAATCAACTAACACTTCTGACTGATATGGCAGATAGGAATATCAGAAATTAAAAAAAATCAGAATACGCCGTAAAAATAAATCGGCGATGTGTCTGGTGCATTTTACTGTATGATTTCTTAAAGTTTTAGGGCGATTTAAAGAATGGAAAATGTTTTCAAAAAATTTCACATTGTGAAATTTTATTAGAAAAAAAACAAAAAAAGGAAACTTAAAATTTTGCTAAATACGAATGTAAAATAAAATATTTATTGGAGTAATTCCGAAGTACATTCAAAGTCTCAATTCTTTCGCATAACCAATTAAAAATCTGGATGAAGTTTTAATTCACAGCTCGGAATTTATTTTTTAACGTGTAATTATTTTTATTATTTTTTGACATTATTTTTTGACAATATCAAAATAAGAGATTGTACAGATTCAAGTCTGGCGATTTTGTTGGCCAGGGAAGATGTTTGGTGATATACTCATATGCTCATACTCTCGTCAAACTAAAAAGTGTATGGCATTTTCATATTAGAATATGAAAGTGATTATAATCTGTCATAATGTTTAATAAAGTAATCCAGCTGAATATTATGATATTGCCGCCTAAACCATAACGAAACCTGTCCCATTGTAGGAAGCATGCAATCCGGATCAAAGGCGTCTTTTGGGGTTCTCCATACATAAAAAGACTGTTTGTACGAAACAATGCAAACGGTGTTTCGTCGGACTATACCACATTTTTCAAATCACCATATATCCAGGTCTTACAACAGTTTCATGTCTTCTTTCGGAGCTTAGCTGTAATTTAAATTATAAAGAGCTTCGCAATGTTATCTTTCAGTACTTATTAATGTTCCTCATTCTCTATCAGTTAACTTTGGGTTTCACCCACTGCTCCTCGATGCCGATGATGTTTTACCATGTTTTGTGTTTGCTGCTATTACTGTGGATACTATTACTTGTGAGACGTTAAACAATTCAGATGATTCAGAACCGAGCACCTACGATTAAGATTTTTTCGAAGACAAAGAGCGCACACATGTCACCAATCACTTGTTTTGCCGTCGTAGATCAAAGAGTATAATAAACACTAAAATATAACCTACAAAACTTAACGCGTCGCATTACTTACACAAAAGCCATAACATCATGCTATAAAACGTGTTATATTACATGATGTTCATATGATTTTGTCTACTCCTGTATGAAGTTGTTCTACTATCGATATTGGAGGACTCCTTTTATAGCTGCCGTAATGAAACTTCTTCTTTACTTTCTATTCTGGAGTACTTTTATACTATACTGTACTATAACTGACTACTTTAACTAGATCCCGTGAATTAATAAAAACAATCGCTGTACTTTACTTCCCTCTTCTGTGCTTTAGAGTCTCAAACATCCATTTGTATATTTGATTGAAATATTAATATGTTTTGTTTTATTGCACATTGAATTTAACTGCATTTAAAAACAACAGAAAAATGAGTGCGTCTGCGATTCTTAAATCAAATATTTGACTGGACTGTTAAACATATAGGGCCATTCCAATTTGGGACTCTTAACTTAATTGATTTAGAGAAAACCGAGTTTTTTTTCTTTGAGTTGCTGCTTTGATTTCATTCCAATTCACATTCCAAGTAATATTTGGCCTGCTAATTACGTTGCCGACTACCAAATTGCATTATCTCTTATAGTTTCCGAGATATGGACTATCGAAATTTTACAATTTTGGCTCTGCTTCTAACTTGGGCCAAAATTTTAAAATGGTCTTATGAATTACCGATTTCGTTGCAATTCACATTCCAAGTAATATTCGGCATACTAATTACGTTGCCGTTTGCAAATTGCATTATCTCTTATAGTTTCTGAGATATGGGTTATCGAAATTTTACAATTTTACACTTCAATTATATAACGTAAAACGAAAATATAAATCTTCAAAGTATTAATAAGCATTGGACAAAAATCTAATTCTGTACCTCTGTGTAGTATTAACGTCAGTGGCACATCTAAAATAATACAATTTGCGTATACCATTCACAAAGATACAATGGAAAATATTTCGGTTTTGCGTATAATACGAATTCTAATTAACATGTGGGACGACCTGAAAAGCATAAACTTTCACGTGAAATATTTGAAATTAGCGCGTATTGTTGTTTAAATTTAGAAAGCCGCGGGTATTTTAATAATGATAGGGGAATGTCAGAATATATTTCACCATTAACATCTTTCTACTGATATTAGTTCACCTGTCTACACATTCTAAGTTGATTTCATCGTTTCTGAACAGGATTTAGCTACAATAAAAGCTTCGTTAACTATAAAAATATAATAAATATAAATCGATTTAGAAAATATTTTGAAAATAAACTATTAAGTCATTGAGAATAATTGAACTATTATTTTTAGCTTTATTTAAATATTATTGTATAATAGTTAAATACTTCAAAAACTATTTACTAAATGTCTAATATGTGATATTGAATAAAATGTCTCAGATTATAATGAATGAAATAAAAAATTATTTCCGTCTTTTATGAATATTACATATAATTTTAGGTGTATATATAGATATTTATATCACTATATAAGTGTGACAGACCTCTAAATCTATATATCTAATATATAACTAATATATATATATATATATATATATATAATTATTAACTTATTGAACGGGAACTCAACAAATTCAAAATGAGCGTTCACACTTTTGATTAAGAATTGGGGATTACCAAACTTGACCCTCTAATACTACAGGTTAGATAACAATAATTTTGCGAATTTTCGGGATCCTGGCGCTGCCTTTAATTCTTATTCTTTATTTTTGTTATTTTCCTCCCTAAACTGTTAAGATATATATGCGTGCCTTGTGTAGCGGAAAATTGTCCCATTAAGGGTACTTAGACAAAGATATTAGATTAAGGGTGCAAACAGTAATATATATGCGTGAATAATTATACCACTAAATGATTGCTTAATTTAACACATGAGCGAGTTGAATGTGTGCCTCGTTCAACAAACTAATATCTATTATGAACCTCTAATGAAGTATGTTAGGAGTATGTTGTCGGATATACAGGAAATGTAAGCTAGAGATGTATGCCTATCCGATAAATATTAACTATTTTTGGGACCGACTTCAAAAAGGTGGCATATATATATATATAAAATAATCAGATATGTGTGTATAATGTTATTGCTGAAGTAATGTGACGGAAGACCGGAAGTCGTTCATTGCAAAAGCCGATCGGTTTGCTTTTTAAGCACTAACCCTACCATATGATAAGCCGTAGAAATGTTGCAGGCAACTGCTTCTATGGTGTAGTGATTAGAGCATTCGGCTCAAAGGTGAAGGTCGTGGGTTCACTTCCCGGTGGGATCAACAACTTTTGTTGTTGCTCTAGTTTGGTTTGAATATTTATCAAATCACCTAGGTTAGGCCTGAAACGTCACTTAATTTCAATCATTGTTTCTTTATTATACAAAACAAATATAAATTAATATAACTGTTTTGGCTTCGAATTTTCAATTTTTCAATTTTGTTCAATTTGGTTCATTTTTGTTGTAATTTTATTTTCTATTATTTAGAATATAAGTAATTAAGTTTATTATTTAGTGTATTTTGTATCTATTAGTGATACTCTATATGATAGTAAAGCTCTAATCAAATTTCAAATAAATGTATCCTTTCGATTGCTAATATTGCCAGTAAATATACACGTAGGTGCAATTTATAACAAAGCCGTAATGCCTTTGATCTCACAATCGGAATACTAATCATCGGGTTTAACAGGGGTTACATATTTCAGTCGATTTCAGGGAACAATGTTTACTAACTAATGTTTTTGCAAATTAATCACGTTTCGTATTACCGGACATCTACTTTAAAATTATTCAAAATATGATCCGAAAAAGATGGTTTTAATTGACTAGCGTATAGAGAGAAATAATAGAATAAGCAGTATTTACAATCTACATTTTTTATTTTATACAACTAATAATCTGTTTTTTTATTTAAACTTATTCAGTAATATTTCAGGTTTTAATCACTATCTTTAAATAACTTTTTGGTAGATCTGTATTCTTCCTTCTTAACACCTTCCAAAGCACCAGCACAACATGGGAAAAAAGAGAAGCATTAATTCAGCCGTGAAATTCGCGACATCCGAAGGAGTTTCAAATCGAAACGAGAAATAAATCTCAGGCACTAGAGCACCTCATCGAAAAAAATATTGATTCAACAGAAGAGCAAATATCTGAGAAAATTGTTGAGAGTGCATCCAAAGTATAGCCACCAGGTCGATTTAAACCACAGTCCTGGTTATCAGTCGAATTATTACAGTCGATAGAAGAACAAAAACAAGAAAAACTAATCGATCTCGATAAAGACCACAAATTAATAGAGATGAGTGAAGACTACTGTAATGGTGTTGCCACTTATTTGGAAGTTGCTATATCGAAATGGAAATATCGGTTTGTATACCAGATACTTTGGAGATTGATTCTGTAACAGCGGAGAAAGTTGTTATCGATTCTGAGCTCTAGAACCATGAAACTTAATTCCACTATGTCGAACCAACAATGGATTACAATTGAACGGCAATAAAATCATTAGTGTAGTAAGACCACTAGAATCTTTCAAGTGACAAAAATATCAGGACCAGTGGGAAAACATTGTTTTAACGGCTTCGCCTGCTGCTTACATACATCATGTAGTCGGAATGAGTACCGTCAGCATAAAAGAAAGCAATACTTATTCATACAGTGAAAAAAAGGATTAAATATTGCCATCATTATCGAGATGTCTTCGATCAATTCTCAGAAGGTGGTTTGTGAAAGACTTCAAAGAGATGTAAACTGAGAGAGTAGGTTAGATTTTTAGACCGAATTGTGATAGTGTGGATAATATTGTCACACTCCGCCAGTTTATAAAGGAAGTCATTACGTATGGAAAAGTTTAGATTATAATTTTTATTGATTTTTACTCTACTTTAGACTGTATACATTAGCCCTCGCTTTGGGTACATGTGGAAAAGAGGAAATCAAGACTAAAATCCGCAATTTTCGAGCTCTTATCTTACTAGCCCTTCTGTGTGGTTCCAAAATTTGAAAACTATTGCAATCTAGCATTTGTAAGCTAGAAGTTTTTGGCATGCTTGAGATAAATGTGATGGTTAAGGCATATTCCACATTTTTCTCTTCGTGATAATATTAGTAGAATGGTTAGGTTTGGTTGGTTAATATGCCTGTCCAATGAAAGAAAGGTGAACTCAAGAGCTTCTTACAACCTATGGCGAAAACGGCTCTGAGGCCTTGAGTGAAAGATGCAGCGAACTATTTCGAAAAATACATGGATTATAGAAAAATGAAAATTTTTGGAAAATAAGAGATTAACATTATCCTAGGCCAGAACAGATGCGGCCGATCGCCAACTGTCGGCGATATTTAGTGAAGAATATTCTCGCGGACCAACAGTAGTTCATTGGATGAGACATTCTTTTCAAGCGCTCGGCTTGTATTGGATTGCATGATTTAACTTATGGATTCGTTTATTATGTTATTTTCTTCGCAACGTAAGAACAATCAGAAGTCAAACGGAGATAAATTTAGCAAATAGAGGGATTATTAATAATTAATTCTGAAGAGTCCGAGTTATCTGAAATAAAAATAATCTGAATGATATCTGTTTAGAACTGATGAACAACAATATTATTTTTATATCTCAAAAATTGATAACTACACCTTAGCTCTTATATTGATTCAATATTATGTACCAGAAAATAATGGGGTCTGAAAGCTGAATAGAAAAAAAATATTTTGCTGCTTTAATTGTATTTATACATGTTTAAACATTTTTCTACAGAATGAATTTGTAACAGTGCTACAGCTCCCAAAGCAAACTATCTATACACTGAAATAAATTTAAATTACTCCTATTTCTCATGAAAATTTCTCTAAGAGCATTAAGGTAATGTACTATTCCCTATTGAATCTAAAACTAAATGAATAATCTATTATATAAAAATATTCGTCTATTCTATGAATATAAATCAAAACAACTCGGCAAACAAAATGGTTTGTTTACGTCAATTGCTATGCTCGTAGTGTAAATAACAGTTTTTTATGACGTCTTATTTTATTTACTAAAACTCTATCTTATTACTTATGTCGAAATTAATAAATTTCCATTCTAGCCTTTGCAACGTGATGTACTTCTCTGTGTCTTGTAATATTTATATAACTTTCTAGTCAATTAGTAATTTATATAACTTTCTAGAAATCTAATAATTTTAACGTACAGAAAAAGGTGCATCTTCAAAAACTGATAAATAAAATATCTTCAATTCTTTAGTAAACAAAGAAGTATATTGTTTCCTATAATTACGACTTGTATACAAAATTTGTAATATATAGATTTACATTTTGATTATGATTAACAATAGCAATACAAAACCAAGCAAGATTTACTCTTACATTATATAATACCTTAATATATTCGAAAAACAATTATTTAGGCAAACATAACAACTGTTTACACCCTTGCTATAAAATATATGCCTAAATTGCTATGCTATTAAAAGGAACATTATTCTAAGAAACTCGTTTAATATATTACGCGGCGTGTAATATTTAACATATTCAAGATAGTAATAAACAGTCTAAATAATACCACTTTCTAAATTAAGATGTACTTATTCAACTTCGTAAAAATCTACAAATAATGTTTTAATATTATAATAGTGTGACTGTAATGTTATCTACTTTTCGTCCAGCATCAAGCACTCAGTATAATTAAAAATAAAACTAAAAATCTGTTTCCTTTTTCCAAGGATAATTCGAAAGGTCTCAGAAGAAACAAAGTTTATCTCGTGCATAAGTAACTATATTTTATTTTATATCTGAATTTATGTATTAGGTTCTTGACTTACTAAATGTAATTATTTTTCATTATTTAACTATTCCAAATCAAATAATTTTACATAAATTAGATATATATTAATAAATTATACTAGTTTGGATGGAAACAAACTTGTTTTCGGCTTTATTATAGGGTAAATGCAATTGAGACTGTTTAGATGAGCCGCGTTACTAACACTACTGCCAATCGGACCAACCAAAATAAAGCGAAAAGGTTTACATTATACATGTTAAATTTTATACATTTACATACATTTTTATACATACATTATCAATTTTCATAAATGGCCCTGAAATGGGGAAGTAATTTGTCAAATCGTCGACCGTGTTGTAGTTGCAGGACACATCTCTCTTAGAGAAGATGAATAAATAGTTGTGCCTGGGTGTAGTTAGGTTTAACCAGCTTTCACTTGCAACAAAATTTTCTGCGGGAATCGTAATTTATTCACCCTTCTAAAATACCATATTTCTACTTAAATTCGCCTTCCTAAACTTCAGTGTTCCTTAATTTGAGCAATCCATGTTCTTCAGGCAACTCCACTATTTTTTATAATACTGGCAATACACCAGATCGAGGGATAATTGAGTAGTGAACTAGAAATCCTTAAAAATAAATTTAAAACAGCTTATAACATAAAAACTTGAATCATTAACGCTTAAGCAAAGTTCAGTTGTTACACTCTACGCCAGTGGTATAACAGTTGCTCTAATATGTCAGGTTAACTATATGGATTTATTAATTATATACATTCATAATAAATTACATAGATATTCAAACCACACATGGAAATGTCTCACACGCTGCCCAACCTCAGAGCTAAAAAGGATCTGCTAAAGATAGGATGAAGGTCTACTGTGAGGGTAGAATAGTGCATATAGAAGAACCTGGGAGAATGATAAGTACACGAATTTAAAAAAAAATGTGGTAATATTGAAAAACAGTCCACAAGCTTTTATTGAACACTAGATGGTTATCAGTCACAACATTCAGTTCAACAAAGTTAAGGTTTTAGACACTTCTTTTCTTTTGAGATTTAAAAATGTGCTACAAAACCAACTCAATCTAGTATACCATACTTACAATTTTTTTGTCAAACAGACAATTGCACCAATATAATAACCTGATTAAGAAAAGTTGTGTGTTGGAGCTCCAGTTCTGAAGGTGCAAATATATATTTATATATTTATTTGTTTTTAAGCTAATTTACTTGATTACAAAATAAAATTGTTTATGTATAAAATTAACATATTGGATTGTAGCGACCGCTACGACCCTTTAGGCCACCACGCTAAGTTTAAAGGTTGGCAACGCCGGTTGATTGGTACCATGCGGTTCCCGGCTATAAAAGACTACCACGACGACGTCTCGCTCTCTTTTCTTTTCCCTATCCCTTGTAACAGTACCACTTCCACAGCGCTACCGCACTTTCTTTACCTTAACCTAATATCCTGTCAATTCTCCCGTCGACCACATGTATAGTTTAATATCACAATAAACAAGTATTTCTTCAATCGGTGTTATTAGTTCTCGCACAAATTCCTTTCACAAAATCGTAGTGAGTGTTCGGACAAACAATCACATCGACAGACACACATTTCGACCGACCGACCCGACGAAAATTCCTACAGGCTTAACAAAATGTCAGCTACAATTTATGAGTTATTTAAAAAAAGTCTGGAATGAAACCTGTTTTGAGGGAACTACTCTTTTAAGAGAACCTTTAATAAAGTACATTAGGGCCAAAACCTATTTTCTTTCTAGCAGTAGTATTCCCGATATATATAAAAACTTTGTAGTCATATTATTAACAAACTCCATCTGAGCTATACAATCAATTTAACAAAATATAATACATTCAGCAAGGTTTTCTCGCTATGACTTATTTGAGGTTATAGTCCAAAAAATGTGTTGAATATGAATTACTTCAACGTATATTTTAGTTTATTCTTAAGCTCAAATTATATTATTATAAGGAAACTATTATTACTGAAAAAACAAAGTAAAAATTATATTATAAAAATAATCATTAAAAATAGACATACTGATTTAATACCGATTATTTCTGGCAGATCAAACAATTATAAATCAATCAGGTGAAACGGTTCGTCACAAGGACCGATATTATATGCCAATTAATTTTTCATTTCTATAAATAAAATCGAAGTAAACATGAATATGATTTAGCGTTAAAAGAATCTTAAAATTCGACGATTCATTTAGTTACGACAAAGGAAGTCACCAATGTTATAAGAACTGATCCCAACTCATCAGTTTTATAAACAAACATGCAAGAATTAAACAATGCTACAGCAACACAGACGTCACTGAAAAAGCTTACGACGATAAAAAGTCTGCTTAACTATACTCTTAGATCTAGCCTAAGCCCAAGCTAATCAACAATAAAAGAACCTAAATTAGTGGTACAATAGAGAAATATTAGGGTCAATTATTCTATAAATAGAAACTATCCCCATGTCTACGTTTGCTGATCCTACAGCGATACTTGCTATTGGAGACAACAGCGAAAAGCAAGTGAGTGATAATATAAATAATTCGATACGGATATGGATAATATTTTGAAAGGCTAACCAAAGCAGACTGGTGAATATTGAAGTCAGAAACTACAAATATAACAATAGCAATTAATAACACTATCATTCCGTATAGCTTCCGTATACTGAAATAAATCTCGATGCAAATCTCCATTGGAAATACATACTGGGACACATTGAATGTTTTTCTTTTCAGAACTGAATTAAAATCTAATTGAAAAAATCTAATTTAATAAGACTAATTGAAATATAAAAAATATATTATTTAATTGGCAATTTAATTTCAACTATCCCTGCATAATAAGTTGATAGATAAAGCAAGTAACGACTAGTAATAATGTATTAATAAAAAAATTATAAACAAATCTATAATTCAGCAACTAATCTATCCGTCTGATATAACTCTGCTACACTTGTAGCTATATAAAAAAATTGAAATCCCGCTTGTAGGACATTATTTTTATTGAGGAGGTGGACGAAATTGAAGAAGATTTTAAAGGCCATCCCTGAAATCGATTTCAATAACTACCTCAAGAACTGTTTAAAACGTTGGCATTTTTTAGATGTGCTTAATGCATGTAAGGCGAATGCAGAATGAATACATCAGTAGGCATTTCCCAAACTTAAATTAAATTGAACTATTTAAGCTAAAGTTAAGAATAAATACTTATTCACTATACAAATTCGTGTGGTTTATATTTTGTAAATTATCTGTTTCCTATCCAGTACCAGATTGTTTTCACGTTGCAGTGATTTAGTACCTAATTTCATGCTTTAAGACGCAATTTTGGATAAATTCCTAAATCCATTTGGTTTCGAAGTCATCATGCAGTTCTGCGTTACTTACATGGTGATAGGATAGCATTTAATATAATAGAAGGAATGTCTAATGGAAGATCTAATCTATCTAATGGAAGAACTTTGTTTGGATTACTAGATGGTTAAATTTTTTTGTGCAACTCCATATTCGCATCCTGTAAGTGTCTTTGATTTTAGTACAAGTTGGGAGTATTTTCCTAGAAACAAGTGTAATTCTTTGATTTTGAGTCTAATCAATTTAATCTGATTTAATCGAGATGGGTGCTTAGGAATCAGACATCCGCCAAGTAACGTAATTACGTTTGTGTCATTTCGTTAATATCCCAATAAGCAGTATAGAAAAAGCGTCCTCCAGGAATACTGTGGAACTATATAGTATTTATTTTCCTCAAACACCTTTTCAATAACCCTGTTATCTTATGCACTTATTTTAGTGATACGTTGGTATATATGCATTATTTGAGTTTCATATCTTACAATTTTTTTGATCACAATCATATAGATTATAAAAAGACGAAGAAAGATCATAGAAAATGAATAATTAATGTATGTTGAGTTTGCTCATTTTAATTCTATTATACACTCCTTACTTTCATTACAGGTTCAATCGATCCATTTAAAATCGATTAATTTCAATTAACGAAAGTAGATTAGAACAGAATTTGAACACCATTAGAATCCTTTTAGGCAAATCATAAATATTTATTCACTATTTATCTTTATACTGTTGTATTTTAATACGTTCAGTCTACTTGTAGATAGAAACAAACCGATCTGTCTTACAATCTCAAACTTTGCCAGCTTTTAACATTCTCTAAAACGTTTACGAATAAATCTCTTATTTATTCATTGTTTTGGTTTTGCTTACGATAGAAAAATAAATCCAGACTAGAATGAAATTGCGTTGAAAGATCTCGCGCCATTTCATAAATATTTACCTTTTGTATAAATATTCAATCGAGGCATATTAAGAACAACATTATGAATTAAACATTTCGCCGGTATTTTTCTTTTCAAACGGGGATGGGTAGAAACAGAACTAATCTTCGTAGAAATTGCCTGTTTAAGTAAAGAACTGTTCCCAATTTTCCTTTATGTATTAACGTTATAGTGTATATTATTTATCCTTAGCATATTTAAACCGTTTGTCACACCAAAGCAATATGTCTTTTACACATAGTAAAGTAATCATTTTCAGTAGATAGTAACAGTTCTTTTTCCATATAATTATGACGCATTTTTTTATCATCGTTCCTTTATTCTTAAAGTTTTCCATCTCACAATTATATCTAAACATATTTCGATACTTCTTTCTGGTTACTTATACGTTCCTCTGCAGTTATTATTTCTTTACTTTGATTTTTGTATATATTTTTTATTTCAAGAATCTGACCACTGGGTAATAAGTATTTCATGTTATAATACGTATATATATATGACATGTATATATATGACGTGTAAAATATCTTATCTTAATGTTTCTTGAATTGATTAACCCTAAACATTTTAAATACAATCATTATGGGTTCTAGAAATATACCACCATATCGCCTATAGCACACTACACTTTTGACACAAATATAATACGGTAATCTGCAGCATCCCATAGTTTTTGTAAAAATTTGTACAAGAATGTATTGTTATCTAAAGATAACGCAAATTTCCAATTCGACAAACACATTGGGTTCAGTTTAAGTCCAAGTTGCCGTTCTTTAGCAAATATGTGGTTCTTGTAAGTTAAACGTGGGTCTAGATGCATGAATATTCCATATTTGTGCATATTTAGCATCGTCTGACTGAGAAAATTGACAAATATTGTACGCAAACTAAAAGTTATATGGGCAAGCTTTGTTTCATTATCTTCCATGCAAATTTTCAGCCTCAAATCAGCCTGTGTGCCACACTTTATCAAAAGCGTGTCTATGTATTGGTTTTATAATTTCGTGCTAATACGAACATAAAATGATGTCCTGAAATAATAGTTATATATTAATATATTCTATTTCACCATCTTGATGTACAATTTCTCAGAAACATTGAAGATTATACATGAAACTTATAAACCTGTAGACAGCGATTTCTTCTGCTTTTTTCCGATTTGAGGGCCATAATAATTTAAGCCATTTTACAAACATTAAGAAATAGCTGATAGATAAGCTATATAGAAGATATTCTCTAATATATGGATATTATTCTTTGACTACACCTATTTAATATATTATATATTTTCATTCCTTGATACCATATCTCTAAAATCTGCACTACTGCCGATTCCAAACCTTTTAAAGCAGTCCAACCATTACTAGGTTTTAACTTGATGAATTTTGCATCAGAACTATTCTCGTACAACATCAACAATTTACTCATGATTTAAATATTTACACCATTGAAGTTAATGACCATACATCACGTCGTTTATAAATTAGGAGCACTTGAGTCCCAACTATCGTGGAAAAATCAACTTTAGCGACCAGACTTGTTATTGAATGAACGACAAACGTAATTGTTCTGTATTTCCAACCCACATGAGTGTTCATTCAGCAATGTTTCCACAAAACGTATCTACTGTTTGGTAAAGGTAGTGAGCTAGCGGCGTTCTTAACTTTATTTTAAACAGCCTTAAGGAAGCGTTAACGACAAGAGATAACTATAATAACTATTGGCTTAAAATAAAATAGGTGACATATGGCCCCTGTCAAATAGAGCTTTATGCCATATAATTAACGCCACTGTGGACATTCTCCATGAAACATTTAAGAATTGTTTGATGGAGGATACTCTTTGATCTCTCACAGATAATAAACATATTAACACATATTAATAATTAGTTAAATAGGATTTTTTCTTTATTAATGGGGTTGATGTTTTAGCGATAAATATGTACACATGAGGTATTAGCAGAACTATTTTGTTATTTGAAAGGCAAAATTCAGCAGATTGTTTTTTATAGTAGAGTTTTAAAAAAGTACTTAAATTTTAATATATTTTCTAACTGTTTAAATATACGTGGTTATCTATGAAGTTACTGAATTTGCTAATGTAATAATATAATGAATATACCAAAATGGATTAAATTTACAATGTTATAATCCTTTAAATATACAAAAGAGATGGTAACTCATTAAATTTACAAAAGACATGCTTATAAATTAGCCAAAAGCTTTACTGTTAATCTGTTCTCCCCAAACTTTTACTGACTTATCTAAATCAGATCTCGAATTGGATTTGTGCTGCTTTCGTAATATCTGGGGACACTTTCAATTTCAGTTTGTAAACATATAATTTTAAGTAGGTTAATTATTTCACATGAGCGACATAATGTGAAATGGGTATTGATTTATCTTTCATACGAAGTGAACATTTTAATTTCTAGTGACTTTTCCTGTACCTGAAAATTAAACTTAAATATTATAACTTTTTTAAAATAACTTTTAGTCGACATATAATAGTGTTTTTAATTAATATTGTAATAGATACATAATTTGGATAAAAATGACCTTTGTGCTAACATCAACTTTTTATTTCCGAATCTGTTGATATAATTCGAATACTTTTCAAGCACAAAATAGGGAACTAGAGACCTACTAATTGATTTTCTTAGTTCAAAGATTTCACAAAAGGTTTAGGTTCTTAAAAACCATCAAGTACTACTGAAAACATTCTACCAATGAAAATATTTAAATTTTATTTTTACATTTACGATATAGTTCGCATCGGAAACCATATGGCCTGAGAATTTTAGGAATTCAAGTACTTGGGATCAATAATATAAGAGAAAAAAGTAACATTCAATACCGAAATAATAAGCCGAATTGGCCAAGCTGTAGTAGCTTTTATTTTCTGAGATGGTGCCTGTGGAAGAGAAGTATTACAATAAAGATTAAA
The DNA here is from genome assembly GCF_030347505.1 of Rhynchophorus ferrugineus. NCBI lineage: Eukaryota > Metazoa > Arthropoda > Insecta > Coleoptera > Curculionidae > Rhynchophorus > Rhynchophorus ferrugineus. Next base: position 55,758,468 of record NW_027472580.1, read on the forward strand.
ATCCATCTATTTCGAGCCTTTATGGTTCCAATTATTGTATATGGCCCCGAGACTTCGAGCCAGTCTGACACATGTATGTTAAGTTTGGAGTCTTTCAAATGAGATGCTTAAGGCAAATTCTGTTTTCAATTTTTGGATGTCATATTAAAGTCATTTATTTGAGGTTAAACAACTAGAGCATAGTTAAAGACAAATCTAGAATCACAAGTTGCATTGGTATGTATGAGTCACAAGTGTGAATAAATCAGAAAAAAGAGATCAAGTCAGGATCATCGAAAACGATATGAAAAATAGGAGATTGACTTTGTCCGAGACCAGAGCTGCGGCCAATCGCCAGCAATGGTAAGATCTAGTGAAGAATGTTCGAAGTTCTGCGGCATTAACAGCAGTGTATCGGTTGAGTTTTAGACACTCTGCCTAAGCGCCGATTATGAATTGATGATGATAATGACGATTTTTACGTTCTGTGGTAAATTTTAGAATTTGAAATGTAGTAATTTTGATATATGATTACAGGAATAATCGAAAAAATTTCAAAGATGAAGAGTTATGGTTTACCAACAGCCAACAAGTGAATTTAAGTAAAATAATGAAAGAAAATGTCCAATGTTTAATACGACCAAGTAAAATAACTTGTTACAATGCATTAAAAGATTCGCTCTTGTTAATTACAAATTCTCCAACTGAAGTAATTTTTAGGTTTATCGTGAAGAAATCCGAAATAATCCTGAAACGCTAAGATTTTTTTTGTTTTGTAAAAAAATACTAGATTTTTGTTCGAGGTAGACCGCGATGAAAATATTTACCTTTACAAACAATTATTTTATTAAACCTCTTACATTGTTATAGTATTTTAATATATCTAAAAACATCAACTAGATAACCACTACCACTAAAATGCTATTTCTATATATTAAGACCATCAAACCTATTTTTTATATACACAATTCATATTGTACATTCGGCATTAGACAGTTTATATGTATTACCATATAATTGATAAACTATTATTAAAAAAGCAGTAAAATGAAACGAGGCTTGTTGAATGACGATAAAAAGCGCCACTGATGGTTCTAATCTATTAGATAGTAGACGTTTCACTCGTTCACCATTCAGGTAGTGTAAGTAACAGTAACAGATAGCTTGATAGTCTGGGTCGTATTACATAACATTTGCCCTGTAAAGAAACGGCCACAGGAATGTACGTGGTCGTTACTGCGTATGGACAGCATATAGTTAAATTATTTTCAGTATCGATTACACCTTTTTCCGCCAATTTGCCTTTGAATATCTCCGAAGTGTCACTGTTTCTACCCAAAGTTCTATGATAACTCTACGGTATAAGCTTTAAAATTTTGGGAACTCTTGACTCCAACAGTCTGCGGCTAAGAAATTGAGCTACAGCAATCCGCACTTGGTGATCGTTCACCATAAACTGCAAGTTTCTGTCCAAATTCCACTAGAAGATGTTAATTTACAACAACTTTAGTCCGCCTCTGGTTGTCTACACCTTAAACATGTGCCAGGAATTTCACAGACTAGAAATGTTCTTCAAAACTTGAATGTTTCTTACTTGTGCATATTTATGGCTAGAATTTGTCCTTCAGCTCGTTTTGTATGACCCTACAGTTTGCTGCGATACTTTTGCCCAAGCTCCACCTAACTACGATAACGAACGCTTTGAGTAATGGTGGAACGATTGCCAATGTAAATTAGTTTGACCGAATCAATTAATTAAAATCAAGTAATCAAATTAATATGGCTCAGGTTAATTGAATGAATTCAAAAGAGGACAACCTTATGATCACCCTGAAATTCTATCGACTGCGCCAGTTACAATATCATAAAGGGTTTAGAAATCAAAAACTATTCATTTACTTGAAAATATTATTGTATTATCGGAAAGAAGAGGCGACGTGTTGGACGTCGATACAAAAGAACACTGAGAATATAATTTATTAGAAAACAGACCCCTCCGCCTTACTCGTTCACAATTCGTGTAGTTTAAGTAATAGTAACAGATGGCCGGATAGTTGGGCGGTATTACACAACATATATTACTATTCCTTAACAGCAAATCATGTACATTTTAAAATAATCTTTAAAGTCTTTTTAAAGGAATCTTATCTTATCTAATAAATAATTAAAATAACATCAAATCAATTGTCATTTAACTGCGCCAGTTCTATCATAAAGGCTTTAGAAATCAAAAACTATTAACTTACTTGAAAATATTATTGTATTATAGGAAAGAAGAGGCGACGTGTTGGACGGCGATACAAAAGAACACTGAGAGTCTAATTTATTAGAAAACAGACCCCTTCGTCTTACTCACTCACAATTCGTGTAGTTTAAGTAATAGTAACAGATGGCCGGATAGTTGGGCGGTATTACATAACATATATTACTATTCCTTAACAGCAAATCAGGTAAATTTTAAAGAAATCTTTAAAATATTTTTAAAGGAATCTTATCTCTCTAATAAATAATTAAAATAACATCAAATCAATTGTCATTGATTTCTACAAACACAAAATCGATCAAAGAATATCATTTATGCCGTACAAACATAGACATTCCTGGTATTCGCATATATGCTGTTAGTGTTCAAGGTAATAATAATTTAAACAATGCATACTCGGACAATTATCGAAATGTATTTCATTTTCTAATATTGGATGAAAGGGTATTCAACTTGTGGGTATTATCTGACAAAGGCAATAATTTATTGGCCTTGTTATTGTTGAAAATTGCGCATTAGGAAACTATGTTACAGATTAATTCGAGTAATTGCTAAGTTATAAAGTCATAAAAAAGATTGTACGTACTTTGGACTGTATTTTCATTCAGCATTTTATTAATTTAGTATTAGTAAAGTGAATACTTACGAGTTATTGGGTACTAGTCATTATTTTATACCGTATTTCTGTTGCATTCTAAATTCTTCTTTTGAATTTACAATTACTATCTTCCGTAAAAATATTCACACTTTATTCGTTGAGGTATGCTGAGCGTATGTTTCCACTAGTACTTCATTAATAAATAATACTTAACATTTTAGAAAGCTTTAAGTTCCAATGTGTAATAAAAAGAAAATATTAAACTAATCAAAGCTCTGATATAGACATAATCACAGAAATATATGAGTAATATATAATTCCGTTAATATGTCACTGAAAGTTTTTAGGTTATAGTAATTTTGACAAATCACAGATACATAAAAGCAGATTTTACAAATCCTCGCCTAAGTTAATTTAAAAATCTTAAAGATATCCATTCCAGTGAACATAATATTAAATGATTAATTAAATAGCAGCACACAATAATTAATTTACAAGTAATTAATATACTTTAAGTATCTCCATTAACTGAGCTTTTCTATGTACTCTTTTCTGTGTACTTTTCCACTGAATCAATATTGAAGAATCTTCTTAATCTTTACTTCTCATCCTGAATTTTTAAAAATATTTCATTTCTACAGCTTGTATCTTGCGTTTAACCCTCCTGAAGTTTATCCACGTTTCTCATTCGAATCTTAGGGTAAATCTTCTATTTTTAGTGATGGTTAATATTAACTAATTCACCATTTACAGCGACGTATAAATTAATGGGTTTTTCATTTACTTTTCCTGGCTTCTATTACGTTCGACTTTTTTACCTAAAAGCATTTACTTGCTTTATTTTTTCATCTTCAATTTGGAATTATTTTCTGGCTCTCTCATCGCTGATTTTCATTTTGCGTATTATTTATTCCCTATTCGCCAAGCATCATATCCCATCTGTGTTAGATATTTTGTAGGTGGTCTGGTATATCAGTTGTTGTTAGTAGATCATCTGCAAAAGCATATATAACAGGCAAATTGAAAAGTCACCCGCCTACTATAGTAAAACACTTTTTTGGCAGAATCACTTTTTTTTTCACTAATCATAATTCCTTTCAACGGTGATACAGCGATTCTAGCGACCCTTCAACTTTTCGATACCATTTTTTTAGTACGATTTGTCCTTTGATTCAAAATAGGCCTCAGTTTCGGCACTTCGGGATCTCATAACAGGAAATAATCGCTGGAGGCCAGATCTGGAGAATACGGTTAGATGAGGAAGTAATTCGAAGTTTTAATCGTTTTCACTGACTTATGACACGGTACATTGTCTTGGTGAAGCAGCATTTTCTTTTTCTACAAATGCAGCCGCTTTTCGCCGATTTCGTCGTTGAAATGGTCCAATAACGCTATATAATAGTCGCTGTTGATGGTCCTTCCTTTTTCAATGTAGTTAATGAAAATTATTCCATGCGTATCCCAAAATACGGATGCCATAACCTTGCCAGCCGACGGCTGCGTTTTCCCACGCTTTGGAGCGGGCTCATCGTGTGCAGTCCACTCGGATGACTGTCGATTGGAGTGAAATGATGGAGCCATGCTTCATACATTATGTGGCAATGTGACATCCATATTGACGCAAAAACTCGGTTTTATTACGCTTGATCATCTTCAAACACTGCTCCGAATCATCAAGTCGTCGTCGTTTTTGGTCAAAAGTGAGCTCGCGCGGCACAAACTTTGCACGGAGCTTTCTCATACCCAAATATTCGTGAATGAAAATGTTAGAGTGTTTGCTGTTTCGTTCAATTTCAACTTACGCTCAATCAAAATCATTTTGTGGATTTATTTAATGTTTTCGTCGGTAACAACTTCTTTTGGGTGTCCACCGGGTTCCAATCCCTGATGGTTGGAAAAAATCACTGAAACTCGACATCAAGCCAAGTTTTTGCTTCAACTCTATTTTTTCACTTCAAAAAGCAATATTTTATCAACACGCGAAATTATTTTTATCTATTTTTTTCATAATAATAAAAGTTGCTTTACTCAAAATGCTATAATTCACAAACTAATGATCTGCCAGCTCTCAAATTCATACATCTTTTAAGGGTTAGGGCTAGCTAAAGAAAATATGGATTTAGTTCTAGTAGCGCTATCTATATGTCAGACCGGGGACTTTTCATTTGACCTGTTAAAAACGTATATATATTTCAATATGTTAATACTCTATAGGTTTTTAAAGTGTTTATCCCATATATTTCTTGAAGTATCCTTACAATTTTATTAATTACTCCTCTTTGTTCTATCATAACCATTTCTCTGCTTACCTCATTAAATGCCTAAATCTTACAAAAAAAGTTTTCAAGTAATAATATACTTTCTTGTTCAAGTTAGTTTAAATATTTGAAATAAAATGTATGTTAAATAGCAGTAAACATTAGTTAACAATAGTTATATCAATAAGTTAACAAAAAGTTATATCAAATGATTAATTTTTAAATTATACATATATAATTGAATCTGATTTTTAATCATAATGTTTGTATGCTTTTGTAATTGAGGGTCAAATACACACATATTAATTAAAAAAATACAATACCAAATATTAACAATAATACAATTTAATTAAAATTAATATAACTCGCCATTTGTAATACATTACATTACAAAATAAATAGAAAATGTCAAAAATATATAATACTGTGCACCATATTAATACACTATAAAGCACTAGCAAATCAATCTAAACATAATATCTTAAAAATATTATTCTAAATAATATAAAGAAAAGCATGTAACATAAACAAAGAAATATTAATTTACGTAAAAAAAACTGTTTTAATTAATAGATATAAGAGGCGACTGGTTCTATGGTGATACAAAACGACACTGAGGGTCCTTATCTATTAGAAAACAGACCAACCTGTCTCACTCGTTTACCATTCCATTAGTTTTAAACCAGATTGCCGTGGCAGTAAGGGCCACCTTATATAATATATATCCAACATAATAATCGGATAATTTACTAACTTGACTATATGATATATCCCTGAAATCATAACAAAGCTTATTCCCACCGGATAGATCTTTACTGAATTATAGCGTTAATCTAAATTGATATATAACTCATATAGTGTCCTCCGATGTCGTTGCTTTGAACTTTTACCCTGCAGCATAAATTTAGAGTTTTTGTCCAGGATATTTTCAAGAAATAAACATATTTTTGTTAGCCTAGAATTTAGACATATTAAAACCGTTATGAGCATTAAACTAATGTTTGTATTGTGAACTGTAAACAAATATAATTACGTATTTTTCAAATGATCACTGTTATTCGATTCAGCTACTCGATGCCAAATCACCAAAAAAGCCCAGCTTAAGACATTACCGGTTTTCTATGTGACAAAAGCATACAATCGCACAAAAAATAACAAATTACACCCCGAGGCAAAAGACTTCAGTATACAGGTGCAATTTATTTCGTGGGAGAGGCCAATTTTTCAATGCCAAAACGTCTTTAAGTCGGGAGCGGTTTTTTCTCCTAGATCCGTATTTCCATATTTTCGTTGCGAGCAAAACCTGACGCGTCTGTAACATTATCCATCGGTAATGTGGAAAGTTTACAGAAAACAGGCGCATCGACCCATAAAGGGAATTACGACTTTATATGCTTAGATTATATTCCGAAGATAGAAGTGCAAAAGGAGGGGCATACGGTTACCCGAGACAAATTGTCGGTGGAATTGATGTGGTCCTTCTTATGTTCCATTTTCTGGTTTTCTGTTCAAGCTAGAAAGTTGAGGGAGTCTGTTTATTATTTGGTTTCCATGTTTTCGGTTTGTTCCAAGTTCTTGAATGTAACTGGATAAATTCGTCGAAAATATTATGACGTCCATAAAATCGATTAGATGTTGTTTCTTTCTTTCCACGAATTCGGTTTATAGACGTTTTTATATACAGTACCGATATATTATTAATGAGAAATTTATGGTTCAGCATCCATGGAATTTTATTACTAGAGTATTAACTCTAAGTATGTTTTATTATTTGTAATTCATCTTAAATGCACCATTATCATGATTATTAGGTTAAATGTAGTTTATTCATGTTTGTTCCATTCCATAAGATTCCTTCCATCAAGTTGAACATTCTCAAATGACATGATATCCATCCAAAAACAGTCAGTCGAAGCAATTATATTATGATGAAGTATTGGATTTGACAATTGTTTACATAAAATAACAATTGCCCAATTATTATTATTTAGTTATTTCCTGTATACAATGCTATTCATGCAACATTCATACTTTTGTTTTTTGTTTTGAAAAAATCAGCCGCTAAATCACATCAGACGTATTTAGAAACGTATAGTAATGCTGCTCTACCATATTCCAATTCTTGTTTTGATTTTAACGATATAAAAGTGGTTGTTTTCCCAATAAATGTCTTCTTAAAGCAAAAAAAAGTATGCAATCACCTAATAAGTGTTGGACGTCAATTTTTTTATCTGTGTAATTTTTAATAATGTGGTAATTTTAGGTGCTTCCTATGTTTATACAAATACTTAAATAGTTTAGTTTACCCTACATAGATATTCTAGATTCTTTAACATACAATATTATACTATATACAGATATTACTTATGTATTATTCATATAGCACCTCAATATTTTCTATTTATACTAGCTATAATAAATATTTTTCATAATCAAAAACGACCCAAAAAGCCATCGCCTTTTACAACTCCTTATATGTTTCAAAATTGTTCAGCTTATGTCAATAAATCTTAATATTAAATAGAAAGCCTTATTATTTTTATATTTAATTAAGAGACAATAATTTAGCCAAAATTCAAAACTCTTTATATATCTTTACTTTTTCAACAAGATGTATGCTCTAGATAATGCTATGAAAGGGTTGAATGTGAATGGGGGAATGTTCTTCTTTATTACGAAGTACAAAAACATTTTTTGTCTGCTTGGTTATTCGGTTTGCATGTTTCTGCTTGTAGTAGGAATTATGGTAGGTAGGAAATAAAGATTTTAAGAAAGTTTTCGAAAAGAAAATTAAGAAATGAAGTTTTCAGTGATTATGTTTGAGCGCGTAAAGATGGCCTGTTTCTTAATATATTTGGTTATATATGACATCCTATGGGGTTTTTGATTTATCTTGACCAGTTTCATGAATCAAGAACTAGTATGCATGTGAACAGTTTTTCTAGAAAACGGAATGCACTATTTATTGATATACGTGGATTTTAATTGAGACTGACCTATGTAACCATTCTAGGAACAGCTTTTTAGGCATCTTAGGCGGCAATCGAAATTAATTTGATCGCAAACTGGGAAAATTTTAAACTTTTTTTAATTTCGTCTTTCTAACACTTAACCTATCAGTTTAGTTGCAACAACGATTTTATACGATTTTATATTATTATTTATAGTTCAAGTGAACATAAGTCTTCAATTAGTGTTCCATAAGAAATTATATTCCATTATAAACGTACATTTAACAAGTGTTAATAGGAGTGAATAAGAGTTTTTTAAAAGAAGAGAATACAAACCAACATTTAACAAATTAAGAAATTGCAAACAATAAGGAAACGTTTACGGTGGAAAGTTATCGCTTGGTTTTTTTATGGATGAATTTGCAGCTTCCAAAGATAGGCTCATATATCCAGACTGTTATATTTAGCTACCCTTAAAGTTTGCGACGTGTGTGTTTAGATATTTGAATAACCATAGAAAGAAGGTAGGGTCATCCGTATAAAACGCGGATTTCAACTTTAGCTTTATCAGACATGTGTATATTCAATAATATTGAAACGAGTGGGAAACCCTGAGACTTGAGCAAGTTCTCCAAGTATCATATTTACAAGATCACTGGATATGCCAGACTTTAGTGCTTTGAACATTATCCTTCACGACGCATTTCTCAAAGGGCCTGGAACCATGAGGTTCTTATTAAAATACAATAATATTAAAGACAATTATGGAAGTAGTATGATATGTTGTTTAAGGTTACTTATTATAGAGATGCGATCCCTGAAAGATATATAAAAACTAGGGACGTATTATACTCGTCCTCGCACATAAAACCTAAACAATGTTTCAGTACTTACAGGAATTTGTATGTATCATTGCCTGGCAATCTTTATTAATAAGGAATATTTTCCAATACTATATTTGAACATAAAGCTTAAGAACTTCTCTTATATATTCCGCAGAAAACAGTGTCTGTCACGAGATTTTCTGTCAAAATATTCAGGTATAATCAATATCAATTCATAATATTCTTAAGCGTCTTCAAACCCTGACTCCATCAAAATAGACTAAAATGTAGAATTCGGAAAAAAAGGAGATATTGAAAACGCCTATAAAACAAAACATATTAAGTTAGATTGGGAACATTGTAAGATTGTTTTCATTCAAATTTGACCTAAATTATTTTTAATGGTTCTTAGGTACTCTTTATAATTTTCCCAAGAGAAATATAAAAATATTTTATTTACTGCTTTACAATTCTCGACATAAATCAAGATGGAGTATATTTAGCCCCATTGTTCGGTATAAAAACATCCGGAAAGGACAACAAAAGCATAAAAACCTTTGACCCAAAAACGAACTCTGCACAATAAAACGATTCCAAGGAACGTATCATATCGTTTTACCTATATACATATTCCGGCGAAAGTTTTTATTTTCCTTATATATTGAAAAAGGTGGAAATTGGCCAACGTTTCGAATGGAATATTTTACAGAACGGACATTTCCGATTCGAAAATACTAATAAAATTTATTTGAAAACATAAAACCATCCATTTTAAATTCCATTATTTTCATGTTTTTTGAAAATACACCTAAATTTCGAAATATCTTTACTCCTTTTTAGGTCTATTTATTGAGCTATTGTTTACAATCTAAACTGGATTTATTACCACTTTATTGTTACTCGGAAGAGTTCGTTAACATAGTTAACTGAAGTTCGAGAAAATGTATCGCAGTTGAAGCTGTAAGGTTACAACAAGTACATTATAGGCGCTAAAAGATTGCTAGTTGTAAGCTATTATAATTACGAAACATTCAAGCTTTAAAAAAACACCCCTAGTCCGGGCTCTAGGTATAAGCATCTCAGTTTAAGGAGTAAATACATTAAGTAATGACACACTTTAGTTGTTGTGAACTTACATAGTATACCGTAATTTAGATAAACCTATGCAATTTAGAGTGTAAGGACACCAAAGGTCGTAGACTATTAGAATTTGGAGGTACAATCACACATCATATCGGGATTTGAACCAGGGTCTATCATCTCGAACACCTCTGGGTATAAATTATAAGTTAGAGTGAAAGTTAATATTATTCCAACCATTTATCATCTGATGTATTTTGATATCGTTAGTAAAATAGACCACTGGGCCAACAAACGGAATATATTAGGTTATGGTTATTATGGGAATATACTAGGTTATTGGCCAAGTCAAATAATTAATTAGAAATGATAAAGTCGGCTGATCCCCTGAATCTCTCAGTGAAAGACGTCAAATTATTCAAGTATTATTTATTCATTAATACATTTTATCTCAAACTTCATGTTTCCGTAACTGCACAAGTAAATTGTATACATACCGAATGTTAATCTAATTATTCAGATATTATTTATTCATTAATACATTTCATCCTAAAAGTTAACTGCATAAGTTAATTTTATATGTACCGAATACTAATAAAATTATTCAGATATTAATTATTTATTAACACATTTTGTCTTAAAATTTACTTATTGAATATCGTTTTATAAGGTCTCCTATGACATTTTTCTGTTTGACCGACTTTAGATCTTAAACCATATTGTTTCTTTTCTAAAATTGATGTCTTCAAATTCCTATACTTTCTTCAGGCTTTTCGTGGCATTACAACCTGAACTGCAACGCTCTTGCATAAATCCTTGCAAACTAGTATAGGAATATTTTATACAATTCCGTAATCAGAATAATAAGTTTTTTTTCAAAGCACTCACATTTCCAAAATTCAATATTTTACAATCAAGGGTGCTTGAATCAACTTCATTTCAATTTTGGCGATGTTACGGCTTAATCGGTGGTATTTTTGCCCGAACTCTACTAAACTATGCTAAGAAATGTTTCGAGTAACTGCGGAACGATTGCCGATCTAATGTCAATCTGTTTTCTTTTCGAGATAAGTAATTTGATTTCATTTAATGGAATAATTCAAAAGAGAAAACCTTATCATCTCCCCGGAATCCTACACACTGTGCCAGTTATGAAGTATGTAGGGTTTAAATACAAAATGTTTTATTTTACGGAAAGACGTGGCAGCCTATTGGACCACAGCATAAACGATACTATCAATTCTTGTAATGTAAACAAAATTGATTCACATCACTCAGTCTAACAAACATAGGCCGTTTTTCTATTTTAAACAATCAGTGCCGGGTCGTCATATTCAATACATTTTAGTAGTAGGTTTGGCCGGCGTAGTGAAAGAAGAAATAGGGCGGTCCTACTACTGTTGCGATGGTCGCGGGTTCGAATCCTGCTGGGGCATGGTCGTAAATTTGTGTTTGTGATAGTAGGGAAGGGTGCAAAATCATACAAAGAAAACGATTTCAGTCACGGCAGTCATGTCCAGACTGGGTAAGGACGGATATCTTTTTATGATAATTTCTAAGTTGGTCACTCGCCAGTCGGTACGCTAGGATCTTAGCTCGGTGTCCACGTTAAAACTGTAGATCTAGTTCAGATAAACCTTCGTTGGTAAAAAGGAAACTTTAAAATATGTATAAAAAAATACATAATATTTTATTTTATTTTCGTTTTATGAAATTTTGTTGAATTCAAAAATTTAATTTACATTTGAGTATATACAATTGTTAATTAACGTTATTGTTTTATATCGCTCCCTCGTAATATTTTCAGTTTTTGTTGGCTTTTGTAAAGGATAATATTGATCCACACCAACAGTTCTTGCTGAAAACACACAACACACACATCAAACAAAAACTTTATATAGTTTTGGCATTTAATTAACATCACAACAGCGTGTAAATTTAATTTTATCCGTTATGTCCGACCATTTTGAGATAATATATGTTATTAATTGTGGATTTCGTTTTTGTTTCCGTATAGGACGCAGGCTAATAGCCAGAAAAAAACAACCCGTTACTAATTAAATAAATCCACAAGCCGTCCCCCATTCCTGTTTACCTTTAATCAACTGGAGGAGCGTTTACGCTTGAAGTTAAACATCAAGAGGGCGCTCTTGACGGTAGGGGAGCTGATGAGTTTTTGGGAACCTGTTTGATTTTGACTTTTCCACCTGTACGATCGTTGCGATTAGAGCTTTATAATTTCATATAATTGGGCTAATCGTATATGTGTGGAGTTGTATTTGCCGTCGAAAGATAAATAAAATCCATGATTTTTTTTCTGGTTTCTAATATTTGTACTATTACCATTTCAAATAAATCAATTGACATAGTAAGAGGTATGTCAGAAATTAATTCATTTTTAATTTGTATATTACCTGTCAAGCACATGTAGCGCAGCGTGAGGGTTTATTCCAATATACTGTTATATTCACTTTCAGCTAAAGAACAAAAAATACTTAGAAGAGAATCTCCGATGTATAAAAATGGAACTAAGTTTGGAAAACCAGAGTGTGCGTCAACTAAAATACTTTAAATGTAAATAACATGAAAATAAGATTCCTATTATTCCACATCAATCAAAAATTTTAGATTTTATATAAAATTTCATACGAAAGAACACATAAAAACTAAGAGCGAAAACGTATTTCCTATATGTATGTTATTATGGGCTTAATTATAATTTAAATGTTTCGACAAAAATTACTTCAAACATTTTGTTGCTCTTTCTAATTTATCAAAATAAAGAGCGCTTTATTGTTTCTCTAATTACAATATCTTGCTGAAGATACATCACATCACTACATAGTATAAAACAAAGTCGCCTTTTCTGTCCCTATATCCCTATGTGCGCTTAAATCTTTAAAACTACGCAACGGATTTTGATGCGGCTTTTTTCAATAGATAGAGTGATTCAAGAGGAAGGTTTATATATATAATACATGCATAATATACTAAGGCAACATTGCTAATTTTAGAGGTTTCTAACGTGATGTCATAAATTAACCTATTTTTTTAGGCTTATTTAGCAATTAGCAAAAACGCTGCCTAACCCTACGAGTTAGATCAAATTAATGTACTACAGTATTGTACACCATAAAAAGGTCTACAAAAAAGTCCGCGATGGTATATGTTTATCTTTTAGGGATAACCCACATTAACCATTTTTATTGTTTACTTTTTACGTGAGAAAATGGCTTATTTACGAAGCTATTTTAAGCAATACGGCATTAATCCTTATCGAATTAAGTACCTTAAATACAGTGTGCAATTAATATAGATCATATGGTTCCTTACAGCATGTAAATTAAACAAATATTTTCCGAGATATTACAAATTTAAAATTTGCGTTTAAAAATGTGTAATGTAATAAAAATTGTATGAATTTAGATATTCCAAAGATAGCAGGAAATCTTCATAGTAAGTATAGGGGAAGAGGAATTGTTTAACTCCAAATTTAATGCGTGCAGGCCAAGGGCAGTAATGAATGAACCAAAAATACTGGATCGATTTTAATCATGTTTTCATTGAGTGACATAGGCATATATATTTTATGCCCCTGCAAAGTCGGAGCGGGCCGCTATGTTTTTATATACAACGTTCATATTTTTTCTGTAGTGTATTTAATTTAGTATCAGCATTGCACCCGTGCGAAGCCGGGGCGGGTCGCTAGTTATTTATAATATTAAAATATACAGTAATTTAGTAGTATAAAAAACAAAGAATGTGTTTTGTTATGTTAGGTTTTGTATATAATTTTAGTATTATAGAGAAGTGACTGAAGTGGAAGCAATAGATCCAACAGTTTCCAAACAATCTACAAACATTTTATATATTTCGATTCAAATTGGCAAACGATCGATCCGAACGAACGAACGACTATTCCAATATTGAAATTTTGGTCATATTTTCTATTTCGATTGGTGAAGTTTGAATTTAAATTCAATTATGTACATCATTCAGAATAAAACATATTTATTTTTTAATTGGTTTAAAATCTGCATTTGATGTTTTATATAACAAATATTTAAATAATTCCACCGAGTTAAACTGAAACAAACTTTGGTATTAAAACTCATCAAATCTATTCCAATTTTTCATACATTTAATACAGCATTCCTTTAAGTTTATCCTCTATATTCTTTAATATCTATACATAGTATAAAACAAAGTCGCCTTTTCTGTCCCTATATCCCTATGTGCGCTTAAATCTTTAAAACTACGCAACGGATTTTGATGCGGTTTTTTTCAATAGATAGAGTGATTCAAGAGGAAGGTTTATATGTATAATACATGCATAATATACTAAGGCAACATTGCTAATTTTAGTGGTTTCTAACGTGATGTCGTAAATTAAACTATTTTTTAGGCTTATTTAGCAATTAGCAAAAACGCTGCCTAACCCTACGAGTTAGATCAAATTAATGTACTACAGTATTGTACACCATAAAAAGGTCTACAAAAAAGTCCGCGATGGTATATGTTTATCTTTTAGGGATAACCCACATTAACCATTTTTATTTTTTACTTTTTACGTGAGAAAATGGCTTATTTACGAAGCTATTTTAAGCAATACGGCATTAATCCTTATCGAATTAAGTAAATTAAATACAGTGTGCAATTAATATAGATCAATATGGTTCCTTACAGCATGTAAATTAAACAAATATTTTCGGAGATATTACAAATTTAAAATTTGCGTTTAAAAATGTGTAATGTAATAAAATTGTATGAATTTAGATATTCCAAAGATAGCAGGAAATCTTCATAGTAAGTATAGGGGAAGAGGAATTGTTTTACTCCAAATTTAATGCGTGCAGGCCAAGGGCAGTAATGAATGAACCAAAAATACTGGATCGATTTTAATCATGTTTTCATTGAGTGACATAGGCATATATATTTTATGCCCGTGCAAAGTCGGAACGGGCCGCTATGTTTTTATATACAACGTTCATATTTTTTCTGTAGTGTATTTAATTTAGTATCAGCATTGCACCCGTGCGAAGCGGGGGCGGGTCACTAGTTCTTTATATATTGTGATTTTTCTAATAATAAAACGTTGCATGGGACTTCCTATCACCTCCAATGAAAAACTTTTGCTGCACCAATTTCATATAATATCTTCAGATTGTTGACATTAAGAATAATCTACACATCTATTCTCATAAAATTTGTATCGCCCAAGCATTGAAGCCCAATAATATAATCAAACTCTAAAATGAAATATCACTTCACAAGTTTCATCTGGTTATCTGATGAATCAAATGTTCATATCAATGGACGTACGAATAAGTAGAGCTATAGATAATGGTATGAAAGTAACCTAGTAGAGCTACATGAGATTCATTCAAGGTAGTCGTTTGAGTTAAATAACTAACTTCGTAACGTTATTGCCATATGATGAGATATTTATTTGAAAAGTGTGATGTAAAGTCACAATGGTTGCAACAGGGGAAACCTGATGGAGTCACTTCTCACGTCCTTTGATACCCTGAATACAGACTTAATTCCTATAGATAGAGCTATCTCCCCTATGAAAAGAAAACTGCTGAAATTCTTTCATGACTCCAATGTGACTGAACATGCTACCTCCGTGAAATTATTTTCTGAGGAGACCTATATCATACTACAAACATGCCCCCATTTTCTCGGTTGTGATAATATAAATGATGTCTGTGAAGGAATCAGACGTTTCATTTGCAAAATGTACTTTTAATTCAGCTGGATTTTATGACTGTACCAATTTAATCTTGCGGGATACCAATTGATATCATGGTATACAATTCACTGGAACGTAAATATTCTCGGACTTGCTGAATCATTTAAAAATACTTGCCTTACCAAACTAGAATATTAATTATAATCAAAATATATGACAATCCGAAATAGCAATGTCAGATAAATTCGAATATGATGTAAGACTGAAGAATTTCTATGTAGGAAGTGGTTTCATACATTTTATAAATATATTTTTGAGCCAAATATATATTCTCAATATGTTTCATAATCGATAGCGTTTCGTAGTTACGTGATGTAACTAAATCATATTAATCTTATTGGGTGAATATTTTCGAATTGTGACAATGCCAATATCTATTTGATTTTAATGTTCCGTTTTGGATTCAAATTCGAATTAACGATGATTATAGACATAATAGCATGTTCTGGTTTTTGCAATGGGTTAGCGAGTAAATTTACATTATAAAATGAGTCCTAAAACTTGGATGGTCTTCTTAATTCTCTACATAAATTAACAGTTTTCCTTTTAATAATATTGAGTTATTCCCTGTGGACAGCCGCTAATCATGTAATGCCCAAAATTGCATTTTTGTCATGCATTACTTTAATTGTATGATTTGAAGACATCTGTTACCGAAGCCCATCAAAGAGTTTTGAAACTTATGATTATACTACTTCGTCATATTTCAGATTTTACCTTTAGTTTCAAAGATTTCAAAGTGGTTATTTCAAAGTATTTTTTTTAATGATAAAGAACGGTCTGGAGGAATAAATAAGTTGTAAATCAATAGATTGAAACATTTATTAGATAATAGCTTAGCTAAAACTCAAAAATCTTTCAGTAGGCTTAGCTGTTAATGATTAAACTGATAGCATCGACCCAATAGGAAGAAAAATTATTACCAGACGAATTGACTAAAAATGTCATTTGGAACCGTTTTAACAACGCGATTTCATTAATTGGCAGTAAAGAAAAAGAAGAGTTTTCCGTAGTGTATTGTGGTTGGTGATGAAGAGTATATCTACTATAATAATCCTCAGTGCAAAATGTCATGGGTTAATCCAGGAAAACTATCCACATAGACACTGAAGCAGAATATTAATGACCATTAAATCCTGCTGTATGCGGTGGTATCATAAAAATGTCAATAATAATTGTCACCAATAATTGGCAATAGAGGAAAGCCATTTTCTTGCATGATAATATTTGACCACACAGTGCAAGAGTTAAGAAGGATACAGTGGCATAGATCGAACGAGCTGCTGTCCCCAACGTACTCAACGCATATAACGTTTTCCAATTATCACGTCTTCAGATACACGGTTTCGAATTGCTGAAAATGTGATGAAACTGACCGATGATTAGTTTGTTGTCAAACCAATATCGTTCGTCCAACAGGGTCAAACATTTTTAATGACGGGAAAAATTACACAAGCAAGACGAGTACGGGATTAACATTTCCCAAATTAAAATAAAACTAAACTACTTAAGCTGAAGTTATGAATACAGTTAAGCACTAAACACGTCCGTGTGATTTAGTTCGCTTCAATATGTTCGGTCAAGTAATAAAATTAGGGCTTTGTTATTTCGCTGCAACGCAAAATTAGCATGGAAAGATTTGGAGTTACTAAGCTGTAGTTCCAAATTTCCTATTTCCTTGTTAATCACTACTTGTACTTTATCTTCAGCCTTAGACATAGATACATATTTTGCCATGATAGCTATGTTGTCGACAAATGTTCTAAGTACTGTTTTTTTGTTGTTGTTGAGTAGTGATTTCGAAATGCTGAACTGTTATTTCAATAAATGGCTTAATACGTTAACATCAGTTTCTCAAATATTTTTGATATCGCAGGTAACAGTGAGATAGACCTATAAGATCAAACTTGTTCTGACGGTTTGTCAGGTTTTTTAAGCATAATTATTCGAGCAGCATTAAAACATTCCTTGCTATTGCAATAGCACAAGTTAAATATCATCCAGATGCCTTTTTAGTACAGATGTTTTTGTCAATTTTTGTGGCAACTTTCATCGAAGCAATCAAATTTACAGATACATCGAGCTGATAAACTAAATTTGTATGGAACCTTGTCATTTCGATCCATTTTTATAAAGCGTACTCCAATAATTAGTCTTTTAAAACTCCGTTTTGCTTTCCATAATGAGTAATATTTGTCTGCTTGTGGGCTTAATTCACTTACATATTTTTCGAAGCAACAATAAATCTACTAAATATTGTTTTGTCTATACCATTTCTAGTTCTGTGCTATATATTTCTAGCTTTTGATATTTTTAGGATAGCTTGGATATAATGTTCATTTATTTTGGTCCCAGAAAGGTTCAAATTTACCTTAAGTCAACACAAACTTTGAGAATGGTGTTGTAGTAATGAAACGTCAATTATTTTTTATTTATTTCTGCAAACATTAAATCCGAAGTACTAGATCAAACGGTTACATTAAAGAAGATACATAACAGATGACAATGCAGGATACACAATACAAAATAATACTAATTAATGTTAAATTGAAATTTTATATAATTAACATCTAAAGATATCGAATAAAAGATATATAGGTATACAAAATATTTTAAAATAAGTGCAATAATAGCTCAGAATAGACTAAAATTAATGTGGTGAGTGTATTTGTGTATATATTCTAAGTAATAGTTTAACAGCTATCGAGGAATTGCGGTGAAGTATAAACCGTAGCCGTCATCGTTTCTTAATGAAAAGTGTTCGGTTACTGGTAAAACAGAAGCCGAGCAACCCATTAACTCTCTTGAATATTATGTGTACACATTATACAGGCACAATTTTACGGTCAGAAAAATTCCCCCAACGCCCCAAAATCCTATTCCCTACGGGATTTCCTTTCAACAGTCCCGAATCAATATTTTCTTTTAGAGCAAAAAGAGAGGAAAAAAGCTATCTTCTCCTTTCTCGTCCGATTTGGCGACGATCTCATCGTTTGATGTTTAAAAAAACGCGTGATTTATAACTCTCATAAATAGATCTATCGATTTTTAATGTGTACGGTAAAGAGAAACAACTTTTGCTTCTCTTTGATGTCAGGTTCAGATGGGAAAAATCCCTTTCTATTGCTGATGGGGGGTTAATGTCAGAAATGCGCAGTTATGCGGATAATTTGAAAAGGTCTATAGACTGAGCCAATTTTTGGGTATCTGGTTTTGTCGAAAACAGTACATTTTTCTTTCTTTCAGTGAGTTTCCAATTTATAAGTACAATTGATAATATTATCTACCCTAAAATTGAGAAAAAGATTTGGGGTACTATTTTTTTTCTCGTTAATTATTATGCAGGTAATGTGAATAAAAAACATAAACATCTTGAGATACTAGTTTTACCGAGCTGTGCTCATTAATGAATCTATAATTTTTATAGACCTATAATTAGAAATAACGATAAAAAAACTCTTAATAAAATTTAAACTATTTTAGTTCAGAAAAATATCATAAAAAATCAAATCAAAACAATACAAAATTAAATGAATTAAATATTTTAAAAAAATGTGGTTAACTAGAACAATAAACAAAAAAAAATTGCGATACCCGAATTAAGATTAGCGTAGGCTTAAACATTTGGTGAGATTTGAAGAGCAATCTTAATTTTATTGTACTTTTTTGCTATTAGTCTAATATTGTCTGTTTTATGTGAAAATGTGAAGTATCAGTCATTCTAAGTTAACAGAAAAGCTTTTGACAAAGTATGGCATACGGGCTTGCAGGTTAAACTAAAGAAACTTCTCCCTCGTCCGGACAATCAGTTACTAACATCGTATCTTACTGATAGACATTTTATTGTAAATCAAGGCGATGAACATACCGAATTAAATCCCATATATTCAGGAGTTCCGCAAGGTAGTGTACTGGGTCCAGTACTGTATCTTCTGTATACGGTTGATCTGCCCACTACAAAAATAACTACTGTGGCAACATATGCAGACGATACAGCAATCTTAGCATGCCATGAAGATCCAGTCACAGCATCAATAAATCTACAAACCCACCTGGAGCAAATACAATTATGGTTGAAGACATGGCACATTAAAGCCAATGAAATAAAATCCACGCATGCAACTTTTACCCTGCGTAGAAGAACATGTCCACCAGTGAATATCAATTATCGTCAACTCCCCCAAGTAGAGCATGTTAAATAACTTGGTATGCACTTAGATCGACGCCTAACCTGGAAGAAGCATATACTCTCTAAACGGAAACAACTAAAATTATATCAAATGTATTGGCTCATCGGGCGCAAATCCAAGTTATCATTAGATAACAAGGTATTTCTCTATGAGTCTGTACTCAAGCCCATTTGGGAATATGGAATCCAACTATGGGGTACCGCTAGCAAATCTTATATCAATATAAAATCAATAGTATGCACTTAGATCGACGCCTAACCTGGAAGAAGCATATACTCTCTAAACGGAAACAACTAAAATTATATCAAAGCAAATCCAAGTTATCATTAGATAACAAGGTATTTCTCTACGAGTCTGTACTCAAGCCCATTTGGGAATATGTAATCCAACTATGGGGTACCGCTAGCAAAATATCCATCATTTAATGGTTCGAAAATAAGGTGTTGCGTGCCATTGTTGATGCTCCGTACTATATTTCAAATAAAGTGATACAACGCGATATTCCTCTATAACGAGTGTAATTCAACGTGTTTGTATGAAGTACTTCGAAAAAGTGTCGGTGTATCCCTATGTACTCGCTAATCAGCTAAATACGCGACGTGATAGTGAAGTGCGAAGACTAAAACGTTTAACACCACCTGATCTGATTACTGGACATATGTAGACTTTAGAATAAGACCAATTAATTAAGATAATATTTTATACAGGACATTGCTTAATGAAGTGATTTTCTACATACATGTATATATAATATAGACATAAGAAATACTTATTGCCAATAGGGCAGATTGTGGACTCACGAAGATTAATTAAAAAAAAGTCTTTTAATTTTCGGACGTCCATTCAGTAACGCAATAATAATACTGTTAAACTTTAAAACATATTAAATTTAAAATGATTGCAGTTATTGGAAGATGAAATAGATATGCAAAACGACTGGAGCAAAATAAATATCCATTAATTTGGTGAACTTTTGGTGTTGAAGATGATTTTATATTCATCAATCAATGGCCGTCATCAATGCAGTAAGTCTTCCAATGACAAAATATAGGTAGCATAACAACTAGTCTATATAAACGCTTTTTACAAGTTCCTTCCACTCAATCTAGAGCTCCTTACCCGTGGCAGCCTTAGGACAATTACATGAAATTAGTTAAATTAGGATAAAACTATGAGTACTATTAGCACTTAAAATAAAAACAACAAACACGCTTTTATTACGGCAATGACTAACTGGACTATCGCTTAAGAAACCTAAATTACTATTGCTAGCCGAAAAACTGTTAAGTAAAAGTTGAAAATAGGCCAAAATCTCTGGAGGTGAATTATCGGTTAAAGTGCATAAATATAGATTTTTTCTCTTCCCCAACTTCTTCTTTGGCAAACACTGTGTGCATACTTAATTGCTGTCTTGGCTTTCCGAAATGACAGGATTGCACTTTTTTTGTATTTTTTTGTTTGATAATTTTCAGTCAAGTTAAAGTCAAAATGTAATTGCATCGTTCTCAGTAAGGAGTTATTGTTTTCTTTTCACTGCCTCTTTCAAGGCTTTTTTGTATTTCGAAGCTTATTCCATTTCACTTTCAGCATGCTTTTAATATATTTTAAAGTCCCCTTTTCGAAGTTTGGGAGGAGAAGGTTTTATCTGGACTGGGCCTACCGTTTTACCAGCTCAGAACAGTCCTCGGCATTAAGCCTACCAACTGGTGAGCAGAAGCCTGGTTACTGGCGTGATTGGGATCATTTTCCTTGTCGGATTTTACACTCTTGCCTAGGTCAATCACAAATATTTAAAAAATACAAACATAAATTTACGGCCATGCTTCTGCAGGATTCGAACCAGCAACTTTCGCAACAGTCGGAGGACCGTCCTGTCGCCTTTATCACTGTCTTTTTAGTTTTTAGAACGACAATGTCTTGGTGTATAGATAAACGACGACTCCTATTTTAGCTTTCTTTTTTTCATTATTTTTTTATTATTTGATTTACAGTCTTAACAATTCCTTTTTCTTCCTTCTTTCACAACATACTCAACATAGATCAGTTCTCAAATTGATGCAACAAGGTTTGGGTGGCACAGGGTTTGGACATGTTGAAGGAGTGTGAAAATGGATAGCTTCAAGCATATATCGCTTCTTGTCACGGTATCGGCGTTTATCGTTTGTTATGTAAAAAATGAAAAAAAAAGTTATAGGAAATGCTGTAAAATGTTTTTAAAGTAAATAATAATCCGAATATATGCAAACACCTAGTAATTGTTGTAATATATATTTTCTAGAAGTTCTAACTAATTTCACTGAATATGTAAATCATAATTACTATAAAATTAAAATTTTTGTATTTATTAATTTTCCAAGAAATTTTCTATCATAATTAAATTACAATTATTGTAATAGTTTTATCATTAAAACTTTCAGATAGCTTTTTAGACAGTAAATCGTTTAGTAGACGCAACCGGCAAAGAATTCTCAACAAAGCAAACTAATTTTAGAATGCCATGTAAACGTAAATTTTAAATTATTCAAATTTCTAGTTTATGTATTCGACTTCTGCTAACATTGAAATACCTAGATGACTACAAGCGTAATTTTTGATGGGGTATTAGAGAAGTTATAATGGATGTAAATTTTCTTCCGGATTGCTTGTAATTGTTAGAAAATCTGACGAATAATGGTAAAATATGTTAAAAGTTCCCAAGGGGGACTCCTTTCAAGTATCTCTTTTCAGATATAGCAAAATTAACATATAATTAGACCGTTTGTTAAAATATTTATAAATGAAGTAATTAGTTGTAGTAGTTACTATATATAAAATAAAGAGTTTATCCAATATAAAGAATAATATATCTGCAATGAATTATTCAAAAATATTATGGCTAAAAAAATCTAATCAAACGTTTTTCTAATTTTTTCTGCTTTAAAAAATTTCTTTTTTATTCAAAAGTGTGCTTCAATAATTCAAAGACACGTACAATGTTTTCACAATTGTTTATCTATAATAATCAGATATTTGGGTATAATGTTATTGCTGAGCTGATGTGACGGAAAATCGTAAGTCGTTCAGAGCTAAAGCCATTCAGTTTGCTTTTTAAGCACAAACTGTAGCATATCACATATGTCGTAAAAATATTGTACTCATGTGATTCTATGGTGTAACAGTTAAAGCGTTTAGCTCCCAAACGGAGGGCGCGGCTTCGATTCCCGACAGGGTCAGTAACTTTTCGTTGTTGTTTAGTTAGAACATTTGTTAAATCATTAGATTAGCTTTTTGCGCGGACCTGGTTTGAAGCGCTCTTTAATTTCAATAATAGTTTTTTATTCCTATTTTTGCTCATATGAGCTGCACCTTTACTTGGCCTATCAATTGTAATATTAAATAAAATAACTGCGTAATTTATTGAGTAAATATCTAGCACTAAAAAGAGAAGAACAAAACATTTTTTACATTAAAATTGAACAGGCTCCAAAAAATAAATAATAAGGAACACACTAAAAATTAATAAATAAACAAACTTAGATTTTTAACACAACAAAAAACATTTTATAATAAAATATGTGCATAATAATCGTTGTAGTAACTAAATAAAAATAAACAAAAACTTTATTATAACCTATATATTATACTTATTTAATATTCTAATATATACACACAATTTAGCTTAATACCTATCTAAACCTATTTAAGTACTTACTATATTATTATAACTACTACCAACTGATCAGTTTGAAGTCGGCGTCGAGCCGAAATAATACATTTTTTTATTACTCTTCGTGAGTCCACAATCTGCCCTATTGGCAATAAGTATTTCTTATGTCTATTATATATACATGCCATGTAGAAAATCACTTCATTAAGCAATATTCTGTATAAAATACTTTCTTAATTAATTAGTCTTATTCTAAAGTCTACACATGTCCAGTAATCAGATCAGGTGGTGTTAAACGTTTTAGTCCACGCACTTCAGTATGACGACGCATATTTAGCTGATTAGCGAGTACATTGGGATACACTGACACTCTTTCGAAGTACTTCACACAAACACGTCGAATTACACTCGGTATAGGTTCTAGAGGAATATCGCGTTGTATCACTTTATTTGAAATATAGTACGGAGCATCAACAATGGCGCGCAACACCTTATTTTGGAACCGTTGAATGATGGATATATTAGATTTGCTAGCGGTATCCCATAGTTGGATTCCATATGCCCAAATGGGCTTGAGTATAGACTCATACAGCAATTTGCGCCTAATGAACCAATACGTTTAATAAAATTTTAGTCCCAGTTGTTTCCGTTTAGAAAGTATGTGCTTCTTCCAGGTTAGGCGTTGATCTAAGTGGATACCAAGATATTTAATATGTTCTGCTTGGGGGAGTTGACGATGATTGATATTCACTGGTGGGCATGTTCTACGCAGGGTAAACGTTATATGCGGGGATTTTGTTTCATTGGCTTTAATGCGCCATGTCTTCAACCATAATTGTATTTGCTCCAGGTGGGTTTGTAGGTTTATTGATGCGACTGGATCTTCATGGGACGCTAAGATTGCTGTATCGTTTGCATATGTTGCCACAATAGCTATTTTTATTGTGGGCAGATCAGCCGTATACAGAAGATACAGTACTGGACCCAGTACACTACCTTGCGGAACTCCTGAATATATGGGATTTAATTCGGTATGTCCATCGCCTTGATTTACAATAAAATGTCTATCAGTAAGATACGATGTTAGTAACTGAATGTCCGGACGAGGGAGAAGTTTCTTTAGTTTAACCTGCAAGCCCGTATGCCATACTTTGTCAAAAGCCTGATATATGTCTAGAAAAGCAGCCCAACAATATCTTTTGACATTTAGGTCACTGTTTATTTTGTCTATAAGTCTATGTACTTGTTCCCATGCTTATTGCGAAAGCCAAACTGATGTTCTGGAATATTTTTTCTTGTTTCTATTATATAGTTTAGCTTTTTTTATGTATAATTTCTCGAAAACCTTCGAGATTATCAGAGAGATGTTGCTAGTTTCAGTAGGATGAGATGTCGTCTCTTGATTTTGTGGTAAACTATTTTCAACCATTTGGGCATAAGTTATATCTGGTTAACTTAGTCTGGTGTGTAGACTGGTAGGTGTGAATTGTTTTTGTTGATGTTGATGCCTTTTTTCCCCTTAAGGCAGGATAGAGTTTCTGTTGTAGTTACTTGTGAAATGCGCAACCCTTGTAGTTCGCTGGATAATTTCCGTTACAGTTAGCACATTTCACTTTTTCAACGCGAACTTTACGAGTACAAACTCCTGCTTTGTGTTCTCCTGCACATTTTACGCATCTATATGATTTGCGACAAGTAAGTCTTTGTGTGCCCGTGCGCTTGACCCTTGTGCATTATGGTATAATTCATTTTATATGTGGTTGTAATATTATTTAATAATATTATTTTTCAATTTGTTGATTTCATACACCGCCTTATTATTTCCATTAGGTTTTATATCAATATAGAACAGAAGCAGAGGTTCTTTTGTCGTGCGATGTCGTATATTGTGAACATTTACGACCTCGTGGCCTTTTTCAGCTAGTGCTACCTTGATGGTGTTAAAGTTCGTCCCGTGATGTAACCTTTTAACACGAATTTAAATGTTCTCTCGGATTTTGGCCTGAATGTATGGTATTGGGTGTTTCTTTCATCTAATCCCTTTACAAGAACTCTAAAGTGATCCGCTTCGAACAACTGGATTTTAATTGTTTCATAGCTCACTCTTTTAATTGTGTAGTTTATAGTAATGATTTTCAGTAGGTCATGGATGTGTTTTATTACTCCTACCTTATAGACTGTTATTGGTAGTTGTTTGGGAATAACTGTTTCAGGGCTTGGTTGTATATTCTCTTCAATTTCTTCCGACAGGTTGCTAAAGCTGTTTTTTATCTCTATCGGTTTCTATAACCAATAGTCACTAATTCTTGTTTGTTTCCTCGCGATTTCTTCTTCTGGACTTCTCAGTCCAGTTTGCGTTATTGCTGATTGTTCTAATCTTATATCAAAGTGTGCAGATGATTTGGTTGAATCGCTGTGGTTTGCCATTTTTAAATTTTTAATCTTTTATTTTATTTACTTCCAGAGGATAAAAAAATAAAATTAATACATTGTTTATTTCACGCACTTCATTTTTCACTTACTTTATTTTTTGCACTAGTTTTTGACCAAAAAAATAATACAAAAATAATAATATAATATTGTGCCATATAGAAAAAATTAATTTACCAACAATACAGATCAAAATTATATAACGATTACTATGTACATATTTTATTTAAGTGTTATTTTGTGTTGAAAATCTAATTATGATTATTTTTTAGTTTTCAGTGAGTTCTTTTTATTTTTTGAAGTCGGTTGAATTTTTTTGTTAAAAATATTTTATTTTAAAAATAACGACTGCAAGTTTCATTAGCCCTCATTGTGGTTTATCTTGACACCAATTAAAACGAATGCCTTCTAGCATTTTGTGAACGATAATCTGCATCCTTTAAATAGCTACATAATCTTGAGTTATCTGAGAATACTTCCGAGACTAACAGTTTCTTCTGAATTAATTGTAATACGTTATAATTGCATCGAGAACATAACATCGAAAAAAAAAAAGAAATTGAATATAGACGCAATCTATTTCTGACTCTCTATTTCTTGCATTGATATTTTTACTCATAGTAATTATAAATAAGTAGCGATTTAAGGTTTATCAAACCAGGTAAACCAGGCGTTTATTGGTTTATAATACCTAATTGTTATAACTAACGTATTAAATAGTGTTGCAGTCATTTAACAACCAGGCGAATTTTAGGCTAATTTACTTACATGCCGGGATGCATCGAACAGTATTTTATCTCGTTTTAACTAAAATGAAATGAGAAGGAAAAAAATTTAATTTTTAAAATTAAATCGAATATATTAATATTTCCTATCAAATATTACGCCTCTGCTTGAACCCATATTTTTTAGTAGCAAAGTAATTGACCGGCTTATACAAATCACTACGTATTAAGAAATTCCTACATTAGATTTAGTTTTTATTATAGGACATAGCGTTTCTTACTTTTTAAATGAACATTGAGATGCACAAACTGTTGTTACGAATAACTGAAGCGATGTAAAAGTTGATATGTACTGAAGCCTAGATATAATGAAGAAATAATGCAACTTCTAATACCGAATAGCTGCAAAAGACACATGGGTTAGTAATAAACCATGAACCCTATGCTATTTGACGAAAGGCCCATAAAACTAAAATATTCAATAAAGTGTCTCGGGTAGAATCCGTTGGAGTTATATATGGCCTGCTTTGTTATTTTATTATCCGCTCTAGGTAAAAAGAACTCGATAAGAAAATATATGAAGTCACACAATGTGTCAAGCTGCTGCGTGTTTGTATATAACAAATTTATAACCTAAACAGAATTATTTATTGTATTTGTACGGAATATCAAGGTTCTGCATTATACCTTTGTTGTATTTGTTCAGTCGTTACTTTTTCCTAATTCAATATTTTGTATATTTTACATTATTTAACAGATTACAGCTTCTTCGAATCATTTAGATCAGTTGCAGCGATTTTGAATAACAAGCACCTTTACGCCTTTAGGCAAGCCCTAAAATTATTGATTGATGAATAAATTAAACTGAGTATTATAAACTGCAATTTGAAATTTGTCCTCATCCTGTCGATAGCTCTAACATTTAAGTAAGTATTATTACGCATGCAGATTATTGCAAATAAAAACGCTAAGACGCTAAAAGATTAATTTTTTTCTACAACAGAATGATATGAAATGTGTTATATAGACCCTTTCAGCAACGCACATTCTGTATTAAAATATATACCACCAATAATTATATTAAATGTTTTAACACGCGTAAAATTTTTGTATTTCGTTTTTGTGGTCTAATGAACATATGAACAAACTATTGTTTTAAAATGGTTTTTTATACAAATACCTAGAACGACAGGTTTAGTGGTAACGTATTCCGTTAAATGGATGGAATTCCAGATTGCATATCAATTTATTTCATGAGAAACTCTCAGGATATTTTCTTAAGCGCATCAGTTGTTTAATTGGATTTCTTATCCGATCATCGAAATTAACGTATTTTGATTGATGTAACATAGCACATAGTGGCATCCTATTTGCTCTAAAGTTAACCTATACCTAATACACTGTGTACTGCACAGTAGTGGTTCAAACTATTTTAGAAATAAAATGATTGATTTGTTGTTGTGGCTATTGTCAATTCTGTTGCTATCCTAAAATAATAACCAACAATATTTGATAAGTGATATTTGATGACATGATAAAACATGATAATTAACATTAACAAGCAAACACTGAATAAATAATAGTTTGTTGTGTCATTTGTTCAATATATGAATATACAAGAAAAATAATATAAATTTTAAATGTAATTCATAAAATTAAATTTGAAAATATTTTCCTTAAACGATTACAATTAGAAAGATGAAAGTACTTCCTAAAATACCTTTATTATTGGGTAACCCTTTATTTCTGAGTCATCTATGTTGTTCCAAATCAGTTCTTCTTCACTGAATACATTTTGAATCCCTCTATCAGTCATATTTTTTTATTTGCTTTTCTGAATAAAATATATGTAGTTACATATTGGATATAGTTAGACTTTAGCTTTAATTTAA
The DNA here is from genome assembly GCF_030347505.1 of Rhynchophorus ferrugineus. NCBI lineage: Eukaryota > Metazoa > Arthropoda > Insecta > Coleoptera > Curculionidae > Rhynchophorus > Rhynchophorus ferrugineus. The sequence goes on from NW_027472580.1 coordinate 55,787,059, forward strand.
AATTAGTTTTAACATTTCAACTATAATTTAATTAATTGCGTCAAATAACTGAATATTTTTATTGAACAACAAAATAACCTAACTAAATATCCAAACCAAGGACAGACCAGGTACATTGTAATTAATATATAACTGAAAATCTAACAATATCACACTAGTTGCTCCAAATGAACTGATCGACAGATAAGAATCAAACTGAACCCAAAGAAAATACCAGGATTCAATATCGACACTCGAAAAATGTAAAGAAAACTTTAGAAGACATAACAAAGCTTGAAAACAGCCAGGGTTGTACAGCGATTTGTCTATTAATAGTTGCTGACAACTCAATTTATAAATAAGTGTCAAAAACCAATATAACAATATGGCACACACAATTGGAGTTTTATTGGGGACAGCAAAATTAAAAATGGTAGCTACATGAATGCTGCGTAAAGACCGGGCCAACGAAAGCCAACGAATGGGTTTGTCGAGATATTTCTAGTTCTGTTTGGACGGTTTGACGACGGCTAACAAAGGTTTCATTCGGAATCGGTTTGTTTCATCGAAGGCTACCGAATGTTCGTTATCCAACACCGAATCTCATTCGTTATCTTTCATTGGCCCCATCTTTCATTATCTTTCATTAGGTCTGTACGTAGCGGAAGAGCTGTTAATCCTTGCTAACTATAGAAATTGTTAAAAACGATATAAAAGTTCGGCAAACACGAGGCCGGGCTCATCGACAGCATCACAGAATCAGATGATTTGGAGCCATCTTATGGGCATTGCATAATTTGCAAAATGACGAAGTAATAAGCGAATGAGGGTGCAAATTAACTGATTGCAAATCATCAGATACACTATAGCATATAGTAAAAAAAAGCTTGTTAGAAATGAGTTAGAGAGACCAGTTTTCATAGAGTTAATAAAATAAAGAAATATATATATATATATATATATATATATATATATATATATATATATATATATATATATATATATATAATGTATAAAATAATGTTGCACTAACTTAAAAAGGTAATCTGGTTATACCAACAAAAATATATATTTAATAAAAGTTGGTGTCTCTATGGAGACAATGTTCCCATAAAAAGTTAACACAGTTTACCTTATCAGTGTAACGGTTATTTTCTTTTTTGCAGACGGGAAGCTCTACACTATTACAATTTTATCGAGTACGCTTATGTGAACGCGCGGTAAAATATTATCTTTACCCCAGTCTGGGCGAACATAATGGAAAACGCAGACCGCATGACCTAAATGAAAATGCTCAGGACCTGTTGCGGATAGCGTTCAGTGAACTCATACAGGAATGTCTTTTTGTACATTACTGTTGTTGAATATTGTCGATATAGCAAAAATGTTAATTTTGTAATTTTAATTGTTAAAATAATATGCTTAATATGTGCCTTTCCCGTGTTAGTTTAATTTCTTTTTCCATTAAAATTAAGAATTTTTCTGAATAACACTAATACTACGAACTTACACTACACGGCTTGTTGTTTGTTCAACATATTCCTATTAGGCGTTGAAGGAGAATCAATAGATTGTAATAGTTTTCATCCAAAACTTGTGGGATTAATATTGTCATTCTTATATTGATAAAGTTATATTTGTATTGTATTTTTGTGCGCTTTTATAATTTCAATAATCTCTATAATTTCAATAATAAAAAAAAGATTAAAAGGAACATACATATCGATATACGGTGAATTTCAATTGAATTGTCGAATGCCCTATGTCTAATGGGGGCGCTAGGTACGGCATAAATTATTTTCCAGCTGCAACAATGTATTCTTTACCACCCATATGTGACTGAGCATTGTCCTACAGAGCATGGTTATTCGTCTATTAGCCGCTATCACTGATCATTTTTGTAAAAAGCTCATTCAATATGTTCAACTGACTTCGGTAAGCAATAAAATTTGTATTCATTTTTAGCTTGCCATTGAAAATAAAAAAAACCCATGAAACCGTAAGACCATCGGTCAAAAATATAAACGCCAAAATATCAAATGATAAACAAATTGATCCGAAACCGCAGAAAGCTGCGGCCAACGAGCCAACTATCGTCGACATGATGAAATTGCTCAAAGAATTCCAGACCGAAATAAGACAGAAATTCAGTCAGTTAGCAGACAGGGTGGAAAAATTGGAGAAATCCGGATTGGGGAAATCTACCCAAAACAAGCTAAAGAGAAATCAAAATTAGTAATTCGTTTTTAAGAATTATAACTTGGAACGCAAACGGACTAAATCAAAGAGTCCGGGAACTAGAATTATTCTTAAAAACAAATAACATAGATATAGCTCTCATATCGGAAACACATTTTTCTAAAAAAACTACATTAAAATACGGGGTTATGATGCTTATTGGACACTACACCCCAGTGAACGGGCTCGAGGCGGAACAGCTTTAATAATTAAACAAAATATACAACATTTCGAACAAGAAGAGATTAAAAATGAAGAAATACAAGCTACGATAATTAGTATCGAAAAAACGGGGCTGAAATAAATATTGGCGCTATATATTGTCCACCAAGACATAAAATGACACAACAACAATATAAAGATATCTTTTCAAAATTAGGCCCACGGTTTATTATTGGTGGAGACTTTAATGTTAAACATACAGCTTGGGGTTCACGAATAATAACACTTGGAAAAGGAAACGAATTACTCAAAGCCATTAACCTTACAAATTGTAATTATCATTCAGGGCGCGAACCCACTTACTCGCCTACAGATAGTAACAAAGTCCCAGACCTGCTCGATTTCTACATTACAAAAGGCATTTCATTAAATCAAATTAGTACAGAAAGCTTGTGCGATCTAACATCTGATCACACTCCAGTATTGTTAACACTGGGCGCGACAATCCTAAGAAAAGCAAAAAAGCCTAATCTTACCAACAAATATACTGACTGGGACAAATTCAGATTAATACTGCAGGAACAAATCAGTTTAAAAGTAAGACTTAAAACTATAGATGATCTTGAGCAACAAACCAAACATATAACTGGACAAATTGGGTCAGCTGCAAAAGATGCTACCCCAATAGCAAGAGAGAAATCAGAATATGAAGTACTTTACGCCCTCGAAATTAGAGAAATGATAAAAGAATGGCGAAAAGCTAGAAGAGTATGGCACAGGACCAGAAATGCTGCTGACAAAACTACGTTTAATAGAATTACTAATCAAACGAATCAAAAGATCAAAGAGTATAAACAGAATTGCTTTCAAAAGTATTTAAGTGAATTAAGCCCACAAGCGGACAAAGATTATTCGCTATGGAAAGCAACTCGAAGATTTAAAAGACCAATTATTCGAGTACCGCCAATTAAAAATGATCGAAATGAATGGGTTCGACGAGACAATGAAAAAGCTGAATTGTTTGCACAATACTTAGCTAACATTTTTCAGCCTAATGATATAGAATCTACCATGGATACAACTCCTATTTATCAACCCGATGTAGATCTAAATTTAATTTCTCCACTGGAAGTTGCCACTGAAATTGATAACCTCAATCCTAAAAAGGCACCTGGTATAGATGACATTTCACCTGGATTATTGAAGGAACTGCCACGAAAAGTTTTAAGGCTGAAGCATGTCCCGGAATGCTTTAAAGTTGCACAAATAATTATGCTCAAAAAGCCTGACAAACCTGCAGAACAAGTCGAATCTTACAGGCCTATTTCGCTACTACCTGCAATATCAAAGCTATTTGAGAAGCTGATATATAAACGTGTTAAACATTTGGTAACAATACCAGATTTCCAGTTTGGTTTTCGAAATCGCCATTCAACTATCGATCAAGTGCACAGAGTAACTGCGGCTATTGAAAGAGCGTTTGAAGAAAAGAAATACTGCCCTGCAATATTCCTGGATGTCTCACAAGCTTTTGATCGGATTTGGCATTTGGGATTAATCTGTGAGATGAGCAAATTGTTACCGCATAACTATTGTCAATTGCTGGAGTCATATTTATTCGGAAGAAAATTTAGAGTATCGCACGAAAAGGCGTTCTCGACATTTAAAAATATCTCGGCTGGAGTTCCACATGGTAGCGTCTTAGGACCTCTCCTGTATCTGCTCTACACTGCTGACATTCCAACAACAAAAGAAACACTTCTTGGAACCTTTGCTGATGACATAGTTATTATGGCAAAAGATATATCTCTGCCTAGGGCAATAGAAAAAGTGCAAGTGGCAGTCAACAAAATCTACAAATGGACAAAAGATTGGAAAATTCAACTTAATATCTTATAACTTTACTTAGTATCTAATAAAGATGTTATAAAAAAAAATTTAGCTGATAGTAATACGATTAACCTCGCTGGCCCCACCACATCATAGCTAAATTTAATTCATGAATATTTCACTCCCCTGTCGACATTAGTTCCACTGGAATAACACATGACCTTTTAAATTTCAAAATCTTTTTTCCTGCCAAGGAATAAATGAATTCGTATGCTAGTCATTTTCGCTCTTTTTGAGTTTTTAATATTGCACGTAAACATCTGGACAGTTGATTAATCTTAATAAGTTTTCTGACAGTTTTTTAACAGTTTGAGTTGGGTTATAGTCCAATAAGTCTTCCACTTCATTGTCTTTGAGGCCTTTTAGTTCTCTAGACCGTTCCTTGTCATTGGCATTATAGTCGTCACTTTTAACTCCTTGAAACTTAAACTTATATTATTTATTTTATTTACTTAATTTTTTAAGAATATTCTTTAAAATATATTTACGGTAATGCAACAGGATATAATGTAGTACAAAAATACAACACTTTTTGTATATATAGTTTAAAGTCTCCCTTTACCAACTAGAGATTTATTTGGACTGGGCCTACAGTTCAACGTACGCTACGAACGACGGTTGTCCGCATTAAATCTACCGATTGGCGAGTGACCGACTTAATCATCCCAGAAGACATCCGGTCTTATCCACCCTGGTTACTGGCGTGACTGGGATCATTTTCCTTGTCCGATTATACGCTCTCGCCTAGTACAATCAGAAATATTTAACAAACACAAACATAAATTCGCGACAACGCCCCAGTAGGATTCGAAACCGCGACTATCGCAACAGTACGTTGACCGTCCTGTCGCCTTTACCACTGCCCCAACCAAGCCGGCATTTTCAATTTTTACTAACAATATTTAAAACTTTTATATAGTTAAAGTCTAATATTATATTATAGTTATATATACTTATTATATTTGAAATACTCATAAATGATAGTTTCACTAAGAATTAATTATTAAGACAGCAAATTATAATCCTTTATATTATAGTTTTTATTAGTTAAATTAACATATAAAGCAAACTGTTTTGTTAGAAAGATATTTTATTTTTTAGTCAAATTCTGACTCATGGAGATTAATAGGCATTTTCAATGTATATTTAACAAAATAATGCCAGCACAATGCGCGCTTAGAATGATATAAACTCTGAATACAGTGTGATGTTTTCTTTCATTCATGAATATATTAGAATACATTTTCACTTAATGAAGTTATCTGGGATTTTTATGCACCGGGTAAAAACATGAACAATTATAGCTCTAGCGCGCTCCTGTTTTTTTAAGCGACTGTTGAATAATACATTAGTTATTTTGCATTATAGATAATGCAAGAATATGACTATGTATTTAAAGGCGCATTATAATACAAGAGCTCTGTAACTGGATTTTATGTCAGAAGATTGAAAAACAAATTTATCTTAAAAATCACAGGTCAACTAAGGGCAGGAAAGAAATAAGGCTACGGTTGTAACAAAAAAGTTGCCTGAAATATGGCAGCCACCATAGTGAAACGACCACTGAATTAGAAGGGCAGGAATCGTATTTTATCGAAGGATTAAAGGAATATATAAAAACGTTGAAAGTAATATCGAACTGAAAGGCGTTTACTCTAATATTTCAGGTATATTTTTTTTAAATCCAAGTATCATCTGACATCTTAAAAGTAATAAATATAATAATCGGCCACGATTCAATATTCGATGCTATTCTGATGCTCCTCAGAAATACTCAAATCACACATACACTAGTTCGGGACAATCAGACAAGCTAATTTCTAAGATTTCGATTCTTGACAGTGTGAAAAATTATGTGGCAGAAGATGCAATTTTAGAACTCCATAACACTTAAGATAAGGAAATTGAAGATGCCAAAAGACATATGTTTCATCCGTCATCCATTTCATCCCCTAGAAAGATATTCGATGGTGTAAATAAAGCAATGTCTTCCGAGAAGAGTATTGACCTTGAAAACGGGTGGGAAAGTTGAATTTGAGAGAATTTTTGGGTGTATATTTTTTAACAAAACGAGAGAATCATCATTATGCACCATCAGGTGACGAGAACAGTTAAGCCAGCCCACTTTATTGGTACAAGGTACCCAACGGAGGAGCAATGGGTGATAAAATACGATATATCAGTCTTAAATACTCAAACACATAAATAATACAAATTTCATAAACAGCCTTTACAAAATCTTTACGCACAGTATCTACAAACCATATAGCTTTCGAACAGCAATAATACAGTCTTCATTATAACAGAATATTTAAATAATCGGTCAAACGATCACAGAGTTGATGCCACTTTGACAGTGTGAAGGTTGTCATTACTTATCGTTATACCTATTCTTTGTAGTTTAATTTAAGTGTAATAAATTAATAAAGTAATTTTAATTTGTGCAATTTTTTCCTTCACATTCGGGAAGAAAAATACGCCCAAAAAGTATAAATAAAAGGACTACCTCAATAACATGATATTGCCGAAAAATTCACATCGGAAGTAACAATTTCAGAATTTGATATGATATGTAGGCTTCTTCTGAGGTTCTCCAAATATAAACTCGACATTTTGTAAGAAATAATGTAAGCGATGATTCATGGTACCATACCATATTGTTATAACCAAGTGTCCCGGTTTTATTAACTCTTGCACCACTTCTTTCGCAGCTTAACCCCGGTTTCCGTTTTAAAGGGTTTACACTTTTGTTGACACATTTTTCTCAATTAAGAGTTTTGCTATCACTTTTACCGCAATAGTTTTATGTTGTACGGCCATAAATATTTTTAAAATTCATATCGCTGCCGCTGTCGCTGATAAAACGTTGAAATCATATGAATGATACAAGACTTAGCAAATAATCTGAGCAATATATACGCGTTGAAAACCAAATATATATTTTATAGAATATTATTCGTAACATCCTGACTTAACGTTTGACTCTGACTGTCATGTTCTTTTTGTTATCAAATTTACATTGGAATATTAACGAGAGACGGCAGAAACGTGTTTTATTTGGCATTCTGATGATAACTCCGCTTCCTCTCCAACCAATCAAGCACCAAGAGAGAACAATTTCTCTCGTAAAATCGTTTATAATCTTTGAACTGTATTGAACATCTGTAGACTTAATTAATTTATAAATGTATATTTTGGGAGCATGCACAGTTTTCAATTTTGGCCAAGAATTTCAAGAGTTCTATCATGCGGCGATGATGTTTTGTTTTCCTTCTTCTGATTATATGCTTTCTCACCGATTTTTCATTCCGAAAATAGAACTATTAAAAAGTCGGCAAATGAGCGCGTAACATAATATACATTATTATGTATATTATTTAGATTAAAATATTATAACATCCTATAATTCTCGATATTTAACTTTGCATATATTACAACTTATTTATATCGACAAAGGTTCTCAATAGAACTGCATTCCTTATATAGGTATCGGAAAATAAGTTACTAGAAAGGTAGAAATAATTAATACATTTTATCGCAGGTATCAAGAACTATAATTTTAACGCCGTTTTTAATAGTGTTCAATCGTAATAACCTAAATTAGCTTAAGGAAATTAAAACGGTTCTTCACTTCAATTCTTACTACAGTATCATCTATCTGCCACATACCATGTATTAACTACCATCGATTAAATACTCAACTTACAAATAGCGATCATTAGTAAACCGATCTTCTGAAACCTGATTTTTAGCTTCCTTTTAACAATATATTTTTAGGCTATTAATAAAAGAATGTTTATAAGACACGAAATCTAATTTATACTGAATTGATTACAAAGAGGACTTATTTTTAACAACATCAAATGAAATTTGATCCGAAATATCAAATTATTTTTATGTTCATCGGAGTACCAAAGTGGCATCATCCATTTACCGTTTCTGCCATTTTTCTCGACGAGGATAACGAGACACTTATTAATTTTCTCCGTTTATTTGTAATCTTTGTCGTTTTTGTCTCTCCGTTCAATCGTCGATAAAAAGGAAAAAACACTTTCATCCAGTAATGTACTTTTAATGTTCTTCAAATGCGATCCGGCGACATGATTTTGTTCTGAACATTTCCACTCATTTACAAGCAAATGCTCGCCATTTACATAATATAAACGTTGCTGTCGAAACCTTATATTGAAAAGGTAAATTTCTGATGTATATGTGCTGTTTTTTCGTAGTTATTTTGCATAACGATGCCATAACATACTTAATGGACGTCAAGAAAGTTGTACAAATGCGTAAAGTGTCTGATACTCTTTTCAAGAATTTGGCAAAATGGGCTTTTCGATTTTAAAAAGCCATAACATGATCATTATCTAAGTACAGCTATAGTACATATTATCTAGTTACAGTAAAATAATAATTCATATAGACAGAAATAGAACCGGTATGATAACTAGTTTTCAAAAACCATTCTATATTCTAATGTATTTATTATTTCTTCAGTATTTATTAGTTATTAGGATATTAGCGACAGGATGGTCGTCCTACTGTTGCAATAGTCGCGGATTCAAATCTTGCCGAGACATGGAAAACCCTCGTTGGTAAAATAAAGATATAGTTTGTTTTGTTTTCTAGATTTGCTAGATTCAAGGGTGATGTACCGATTGTAGCGACACTCCAACTTTTTGATACCATTTTTATAGTACGATTTATTCTTTGCTTCAAAATAGGCCTCAGTTTCGGCGATCACCTCATTCGACGAAAATTTCTTCTCAGCGGGCATTGTTTTTTGAGATCTGAGAACAGGAAATTGTCCCTGGGAATTCCCTGGAAATAGTTCTGGTCCCCCTAGAAAGCAATTCGAAACCCAATTCACGGATCATTTTGCCATCGTTTTCACTCAGTTGTGACACGGTGCATTGTCTTAGTGAAGCAGCACTTACTTTTTCTTCAAATGCGACCGTTTTCCGGCGATCTCGTCCCTCAAACGGTTCAATAACACTATGAAATAGTCCCTGTTGATGGTCCTTCCTTCGTCAAGGTAGTCAATGAAAATTATTCCATGCGCATACCAAAATACAGACGCCATAACCTTGCTACCCGACTGTTGCGTTTTCCCACGCTTTGGAGCGGGTTCATCGTGTGCAGTCCACTCGGAACACCGCCAATTTTACTTCGGTGTGAAATAATGGAACCATATTTCATCCATTGTCACACATCGATGCAAAATCTCGGGTTTTTTTATGCTTGATCATGTTCAAACACTGCCCAGAATCATTAACTCGTTCTCTTTGGTCAAAAGTGAGCTCCGGCGGCACCCACCTTGCACAGATCTTTTTCATACCCAAATGCTCACGAATGATATGATGTACAGGTTCATTTGATATCTTTAGAGTGTCTGCTATTTCATTCAATTTCAATTTACAGATTTTTTAAATGTTTTCGTCGGTAACAATCTCTTTTGGGCGTCCACTGCGTTCACCGTCTTCGGTGCTCATTTCACCACATCTAAACTTAGCATACCAATCCTTGATGGTTGATTTTCCTGGTGCAGTGTCCGGAAACTCGGCATCAAGCCAACTTTTTGCTTCAACTGTATTTTTCGCCGCGCTATAATTATTTTTAAAATTCACTTCTCTGTCACTGTCGCTGGTGAAACGTTGAAATCATATGAATGATACAAGACTGAACGAATAATCTGAACAATACATATGCGTTGAAATATTTTATCAACACGCAAAATTCTTTTTTATGCAATTTTTTTACAATAACAAAAGTTGCTTCACTCAAAATGCTATAATTCACAAACTAATGATTCGACAGCTATCGAATTTATACAGGCATCTTTTGAGGGTTAAGACTAACTAAAAAACACATGGATTTAATTCTAGTAGCGTCATCTATGTGTCAGGCCGAGGACTTTATACTTGAATTTGTATTAAAGTTTATTGCATGGATATGTCTGCGTAATTAGAATATTTATAGTAGAACTCTATTAATAACAGAAAAAAAATGTAAAGAGATATTTATTACTCTTAAATTATAATTTAAACTGTCTCAATTTTCATGTTTTACACAATATTTAAAACGCCTATATTTTATAACTGATTTAACAATCCCGCAATTAATTTTTTCGATAATTAAGCCCTGTAATATTTTTTTATTATTGATATTTATTAATTAATATTTTCATTATATTTTATATTTCCGTTGCAAAACGCCCTTTTGTTTGTTACTGAATATATAGTAATAATCACTGTTTTTTCAATCGTAATCATATATATTATTATATAATTTATATATTGATATAATTGGAGAAGACTAGAAGCGCATATGAGTTCATCATTAGGTTGTATTGTATATTATTTTATTTTCTCCTAAAATACTAAGTTAGTTGAAATAAAATATGTGTGAAAATAGAACACTCGACATTTTCATACAGTTCTTTGGGTAAATAACTACTTGTCAGTTATATAAACTATTTTGACAATTTTGGTCAAAAATATTTCATCATTTGCTAAATGTCATGAATCAATTATATAATAGTCACTGAACTACTTCTAAACGGCTGGACCGATTGTAATTAAATATTGTGTGCGATAGGGTTACAGGAATATTTTTATAAATTTGTAGACATTGGATAAGACATTATTTAGAAAGTAATAAACGAATTGAAAGAACGAATAAAGTATCAAAGGAATTTAAAGCAGGATTTTTTTCTATTACTTCAACAATCCAACAATTATGAAAGTATATGAAAATGCAGAATTGAAAGTATTTTTAATATTTAACTAATGGAGGCACGATTATTGATTTTTGAGGTAATAACTAATGACTGATTTATATAAAAATTATAATTAACTACTTTTATATAATAATTGTATTAGATTTAATACTTGTGAATTTATAATGGCGACGATCCAATAGTATTTTTTATAGTCGAAATCAATTATTCCATCCAAACGAAAAACCAACATTTGGGCAAGATTAGACAATATTAAAACATATTTGTTAGGATATTTACTGCAAAATAAGCATAAATATTTCAATTTTCTCTAATTCTCTATATGTAAAAATATTGCTTTTAAAATGTTCCTTTCCAGCTCACAATCTTAATATCTACTCTATGCAAATGTTATGTTTGACTAGAGACCACATACTACGAATATATCCAATAGAATATGACCCCCAAAAAAATATTACGCAATAAAAAATTAAGTTAAGGTAAAAATTCAAAAAAAATAAACACAACATTCCAACATTGTAAAACTGTAAAGAATATAAAGCGACATATTATTTCTGGGCTTCATTGTAAATCAACTTTTTTTTTTCTAAAACTGTCGATTGAGATTTGAGATCACAAATATTAATGAAACAAATATAAATACTAACTATTTCTTCTTAAAAGAAATGTTTCAGACATATAGTGTCCATAGTGTCCGCAGTGTTCCATCATAATAATTTTACCATATATGATACATATTATATATGCATTTTAGATTTCTGCTCTTATTTACCATATAAACTTTTCTAACTATTAGAAAATTTGACCTCCTTAGAATAATAGAAAAATTGGAAACAATGGTTTATATAGCACAATAATAGCACATCCAAATTTTCTCCATAAAACTTTAATTTTACCAAAAGAATATCTTAAAAACTGTCAGTATTAAAAATACACTTTGTATTAAATATCTATATCAGAATATATGGATCTATCACATACAAAAAAATTTATCTAGATGTTGATTGAATCAAACCTACATATGAGGGGGAATGGAAATAAAAGGTAATGAAATAATAATGGATGAAACTATAAAATATTCTGGAAAAGCAGGGAGAAAGAAAATGAAATAGTACGTTGACCTTAGGGAACATTAGCTAAAGAACGACAGTCACATCTATCACTGTCTCTTTCACCCTTTCGGTTTTTCTATTTAGCAGAATAATGGATGACATGGGTTTTTTTTCTTGTGGTCAACAATATCTGAGTTTTTGTGCCTTAATAACTTTGCTGAAAGCAGAAAACATTTACGCTTATTGTCAAAATGTGATAATATCATTATTATTTTCGTTAAATAAACTATCAGTTTTATAATCTTTTCGGCAGTTATAAGGATCAAATATATATATATAGTATGTATATTTAGAAATATTCTGTCTATTATTTATTTTATTTATTAAGATAAATAAAAATTAAATATAACAAAGATATTATGTATTGTAATTAATCATAGAAAATAGATTTGATATTTTTTAAGGGGTTATACCACTATGGTATCCAAAAAATGTACATATTTTGAAAATTTTATTGCAAAACATTCTATTTCTATGAATTTTAATGAAAATTTAAGACCTTAATATATTTGTTTTTGGATACCTGAAACAAAAAACCTCACTTTTTCCACTTTTTCTGTGTGTTATTTTAAACTGATATTTTTCGGGTTCAAGTAAATTGAAATATACGAGAGATATTTCGGGGTTTTGTGGCAACTAGGTCAGCCGGCAATATCAAGGCTAATTATCTAACTTCACCTAACCAACAACATAGTTTGCAAGTATAGGACTCACCACAGGGGATTTCTGAGGTCTAATTCTAATATTGAGGCTATGCGGTAGAAAATTTAATTCCTTATAAAGACAATTGTTTATATACTATTGCATTGCCACAGAACTTTCCCTTTTTGTTTAACCATATAGATTAACTTCAAAAGTATATCTTCTATGAAATATATTAAATTAACAACATACTCCAAGATGATGCATTTACCCCCATACATATAGCATTTACTTTATACAGAAATATAAATATTCATAAATGAGGAAATAGATCATAATAGAAATAAAATAGTATACATTTTTATTATTAATTTTATGTGGATTCCCTGACAGTCTAACCACTACAATTTACTTATACAAATGTGTAAAGCAAATATAGCAATATAGAAAATAAATCTTTTGCAACCCCAATATTTATTTTGTTCTAAAAAAACTAATATTTTTTAACATAGGGCTACGAATTAAAAATGTAAAATTGTACCTTAAATATTGTACATGCATATTGCTTCTAATTTTAACCAGTCCAATGTATTATCTTTGAATAAAGGTGTTCTTGATTGTATGACATTGAAAATTATTATATGTATCATATCTTTTATTTATACATGGAAATATTCATAATTCAAATAATCAGTACGTCCACCACTAATTTTGTTTTGGTATAAAACACCCCCAAAATACTTTCGTCTTACAAAATCACCCTCCAAAATATTACATATCTCGTTGGGTTACTGCCGGCTTTACTGTTACAGCGTTCTGCTTGAAATACAATATTTTCTTCATCAAGTGAATTTGACGAAGCGCTAACTTATGAATACCTACAATAGTTACATTTTGAGTACAGAACGCAGTGGATGATAACTGAATCAGCGTAACAAGTTTAAATAGTAAGTACTAATCCCTCACATTATCATCATAGTCAACAGCCAAAACTCCCCATTGTCGCGCATTACAAATTTGAAATGTGACTATTTCTAATAGACACTTTCTATTTTATATAAGTTAAATGTACATATATATCATAGGTAGGTCAGGGAAAGAAAAAATCAAAGATGAAACCAATTTTTAAAGGTTATTAATAGACAATTAATAAAAAGTCAACAAAAATAATATGAAGAATTATACAGAAAACTCTCAGTCTCAGACAGTCCCCTAAGGAAAGAGTCGGTACAATGCGATAGTTGTACAGAATGGGCTCACATTAAATGCACTTTTGATGAGGTGTTTGTCTTTGCATGACTGTGACCAAATTAATTATGTTAAGTTATATTTTTAAGTTAATTAGAATTTTCGGAACTTTTAATGTATACTGATTTGTATACCCATGGGCTCAAATGACCCCTTTGGATAGTTCAATAGATATCGTCTAGGGGTCTAAAGAGCCGTATGCCTTTTTTCATCCTAATATGCGGTCAAATAAATAAATAGATTTAAGAACAAGTCTTTTCTAAATGTTTTTCTTTGAATCGACCGTACTCTCATCAAGTAACTTATTGGGATTATTGAACATAAGTTTATTAGTGCCGGCTTGGTTGCCGCAGTGGTTAAGGCAACACGACGGTTCGCCTACTGTGATGCTGGCGGGATGTAACCCCTTCAGAATATGATTGTAAATTTATTTTTCTACTTGTCCATAATTATGATTGTCCTTAAGACAAAATTGCTAAATCCGATAAGGAAAATCATCTCAGTCACTCCAGTAACAAAGCTAGATATGACCGGAAGTTTTATAGGATTTTTTTTTTCGTTTCGAGTTTCGAAGCCTATGTTAAGCAATAGGTCCACTCTAGATAAACTCTAATTGGCAAAAACGATATTCTAAAATATAAAAAAAATATTATTACATAATAAATATATATTGGTAGTGTGATGTTACTATATTTAAATATATACAAATGTTAAAAAAATTTTAAAATATGTATGTTATATGTTGGTCAATATCAATAATCAATTCAATATTATCAATACATATAATATTTTTAGTGATTTGTTACCGGGTTACTAAAAGCATGGTATAACAATTATGCATTCTGAACTTTGAACCTAATAATTGGAAATGTGTCAGGGGATTAAATATTTGAATTTCCTATGGAAGGGAGGAATTTGCGAAAATACATTTTTGGAGACTTACTTATTAATGAAACAATTTACCTTCCACATAACCCCGTTCCATTCCAATATTAGTTTGGTCGAATATCACAACGGTGTGTACATTTCATCAGAAAAATACCAATCTCTGTATTATTTTTTTATTATTTATATGAATTGCCCTTTAAAAAAGTTACCAATCAATTGTGATGACAATAGATTTAATCTAATCATACAATTACATAACATTTCTCATGGAAAGTTTTATTTCACAGTTATTTTGAACATATTATATTTTATAAAGAAAATATTATACAAGATTAACCAATATATTGGGCAAATACCAATTAGTTTCATGTAATGTGAACAACTAACTTATAAATATTATGCTATGATAGTAACTTAATAAAATAAATTAATAAATTAAAGTAATAAATAAAATAAATTCAATTGTTCTCCAGCAACGAGACATCATTTTCAAATGCATGATCATAAAGCAAAGGGAATTTTGTGTGTAAAATGTTAAGTTAGTGTTAATTTTAATTCAGATGTTTCTGTTATAACAAGCCTTTAGGTTTTAACTTTAACTCATCTTCATCCCTTCATACAATTTCCACTTGTCTTTTCAAAACCACCCTCGTAAAATTATTTAGCTCCAATTATACATTGTTAAACATGTTATAAAAATAGCCGACACAATTAATAATTCTGATAAAATGATAAGAAGAATAAAAATATTCTGATATAATGAAATAAGTTGAAAAAAGGTTAGTAAAAGGTAGGGGATATGTAACTTTATGATTTTTGATGATGACTTTGTGTTATTTTTTTGTATTTCTATATCTTTTGTATATAATTTGTTTTAAAGATTATACAAATAAGTTATAGTTTTTAATGCTACCAAAACTTTATTTAGCATCCTTGAGGTAATTAAGTTACTAGCTAGCAAAAACAAATTTCAAATTTAATCTAAAAAAGTGGTGCTCAATGTCATCGATATACTACTTTCGACTATTAAAAATAGTTACTTCGTTATATTTAACAGAGACATAAACAGAAAAACTATAAGGTCATTTTACAATATGACAATGCTCCGGTAATATATTCGTAAAAATGTAAATACCTATATTATTTAAAACCTATTTTATTTAATATTACGAAATAATTTAGCATACATATCCCCTTAAATAACATTTCAGGTTTACTATTTGTGCCAATGACTTTTCAAAATTTCAATCACAGCTTATTCACCATTCTGACAATTCTTTGAACATATAAAATTTACTGAAATCAATACCGAAATTACTTTTCTGTCAACATATTGCAAAAATATACGTATTCATAAAAAATGTAATATGAAAAACAAACGTCCGTATTTGACGTTGTGTCAAGAAAAACTGACATTCGTATGAAAACATTTTTTTTTTGAATATATAATATCGTCAGCGGAAAAGTTCTAAACCCCTGTTTATCTGCTCTCCAGGGATAAAATTAGATTTTCATATATTTTAACCTTTCATTTTAGGCTTGTTTTCTAAGCATATATGTATATAGCATAAACATGAAAACAACTCAGACAAATAACAAGAATATAAAAAATGTGTTTGGAGTGTTCGAGATTAAGTATTATAAGAATTAATATTTTTTACTTAAAGCATTTGCTATTATACATAGTTTTGATACGATATTCGAATTTTAAATAGTTAAAATACTTTACATATAAATATAACTAACAAATACTTTTATCATAATTCAGAAATAGAAATTAAGAAAATACTTTTATGAACAGATTTTTTTTTCTATATTTTAAAGTCTCCTTTTACCAACTAGGAGTTTATTTGGACGGGACTTACAGTTCAACGTGAACTCCGAACCACGGTCCTCGACATTAAGCCTATCGACTGGCGAGTGTCCAACTAAGAAATCATCGCAGAAGACATCCGGTCTTATCCAGCCTGGTTACTGGGGTGACTGGGTTCATTTTCCTTGTCGAATTTTGCACTCTTGCCTAGGACAATCACAAATATTAAACAATCAGAGACATAAATTTACGACTATGTCCCAGCAGGATTCGTGACTATCGCAAGAGTAGGTGGACCGCTTTTACTACTATGTCAACCAAGCCGGAATGAACAGACTTGTCATCAATAATAATAAATATTAATAGCATCCTAATAAACTATCACTCTGAATTGACATAATTATATATTAGTTAAATTTTCCCAAATTATTCCCAAACCGTAAAAATTGCCAAATTAGGTATAATCTGACTGATAATTTTTGCCGATTAATGTGAATTTGAGAAGAAAACATAAATTAGATAAAACTAAACACAGGGGAAAATTTAATACGTTGTTTGACTCTACGTAAGTTTGACTTTATAAGTTAACGCTCAACAATTGACTTATGTTTGTAATGAAGATATTTTTGAGAAAGTGTACCCATCAATATTGTTCGACATAACACACTGAGTATGTTGGCATAAAGGACTCGTCCTAGAAGCGTCAACAATGAAAGAAACTGAGAAAGAGTATTGCAAAGTTTGATTACATCGCTTGATTTGAAGTATGAAAAATGTATGTTAGAAGAAAGGTTCCAGACAAGACCTGAAAAACCTCTGCTATTATTAATATTATTAATATATATATATATATATATATATATTTAAAGTCTCCTTTTTACCAATGAGTGATTATCTGGATCCCAAAAGACATCCGGTCTTACCCAGCCTGGTTACTGGAGTGACTGAGATGGTTATTCCTTATTGGTTTTCTACTGACTTTAGACAAAGACATTTACATCACAAATGTAAAGTACATCTATGCCCTAGCAGTATTCGAACCCACGACTATAGCAACAGTAGGAAGTTAGTCCTGCCGCCTTGACAATTGCGCCAACCAAACCGGCTCATTGGATTGTTGATTACGATTTTATTACAATAGAATATATGCTTAAACTTAAGTAAGCTGATGTCATAGGTTACAACTTGAATCATACTTATTGTCCTAATATACATTGTAGTGAACGGACATGTTTATTGCAGCTTGATGTTGATGATGAATGTTGTGTATGACCAGTGACTATTTTAAAAGCAAACCATTATATATTTTTCTTAGAAAAATCATTTCCTAAATTTTTGCTTAATTCAAGACCATTGATAGTACATCCAAATCTCATCTTAAGTGGTAAAACGACTTACAAAGCCTTACTAATAATTTTTAGGGTCGCTGTGGATTGCGATCTTGTTATTATTAAATTATTGACCAATTAGTTAAATATTAACTAACTTAGCATATTCTACTTAAGTAGACTCCCTTAATTGCTATCAATATGTTCGAAGCATTTAACATTCTCGTATTCATCTCATAACATATACTCGAAACTGTAAGAAATCTGAATGTACCATATACAAATTAAATTACGAAAACCTACCACTTCAAATTTTCAATATTCCATATAAATACTAATTTTTAATTTAATATCCAACAAACGTCTGCACAAAAATACAATGTTTTCTAACAATTCTTTTTCGTATTGTTAAGAGCACGTCTAGAGTCCTAGATTTCTTTGTTGGTGAACCGACGAGGTTGCACAACTTGAGAAAAATCTTACGGGTAAAGGCTATTGTTTGTTTTGTTTCATTTCGTTGGTTTGTCGAGATTCCAGGCTTCAAATGAAGCGAAAGATCAATATTTCTAAATTGTTTTAGCTTTCATTGTTACTTTTCTTGCAATTCCATAAAATGTGATACCTTCAAAATAAGCTAAACTGATATATTTAGAAATGGTAATGTTAAAGTATAATAAACGTAACTATTTTTCAAGTTTTTACCTATTAAGTATTATTTGTTTCTATACCTATCAGTTATCTTTTAATTATCGTTGGGAACTATCAACTGAAAACCGTCGAAACAGACGGTCACTCAAAAGTCAAAAACAAGAGACTGAAAATACTAATCACAATTTTCAGTCAAATGCACAGTTTCCTTTTTAATTCGTGATGTCAGACGAAGATGTACGAACCCTTTCCTGTATAAATTGTGGGAGAGGTAAGGGCGGAGATAATTGCTTGGAGCAGTTATATTTATATGTGCTTATATTTTCGAACGGTAGTATAAGCCAGACGGAGATGTACATATTCCTTTACGTAACTAACTTTAAAAAAGAAAAGGAAACAAATAATTACTGAATACCATTAACACGCAATTTATAATTTCATTTTAAACCAAGTAGAATTATTTTTATATTTGTCTACTCTGTGGATCTGTGAAAAAGAATGGAATTATTCTATGGAATGGAATAATACCCCACAAAAGTTTTATCGTATTTTCATATGTTAATTGCTATTTTTAAATAATATACTATAATAAATATAGATAATACAATAGAACTTAAACAAAACCTAAATACTAAAGATGTACAATAACCATAAATACTAAATAAATGTTAAACATATACCTGATCATAGAAAAAACTAATTCATGACATAATTAAAAATGATCGCATAATAACTACTAGAGCTTTTTTAAATAAAGTAAATGCTTTAGTTATTATTGAACCGAAATATTTTTTAACAAAAATCGAGCAATCGAAATATTACCTATTATTGTCATAAAAGCAGTGAAAAGTATTTTACTATTTACCATTCCCAATTTTAATTTTTTTAGCCTATTACATTAACAATTTTTAAATATGTCGTTCCAAAATGATGCTGTATTAATATACAATATATTGTTATTTACAAACAAACTACCAAAAAGAAACATAAAACTACATATATTACATATAAATCTATGTAAACATAAATTGAGTATATTTTTGTCAAGGTCGCTGCTAGGACGACAGAGCCAGAACGTTAAAAATCAGTCGAATGAAACTAGTAAAACCAAAACTAGTAACTAAAAGTACACGACTCAAACAGTTGATTGTAAATAGTAACAAAACCAGTCGAACCGAAAATAGCGACTGAAACAGTCACTGGTAAAAAGTAGTAAAATCAGTCGAACCAAAAATAGCGACTGAAATAGTCAATTACTAAACAGTCGATTGTTCCCAACGCTACTTTTAATATTATAATTATTATTAATTTAAAATAAGCATAATGGAAAATAGTATTTTGATAGATAGTGTCATTTTACATCTATAATCTATTTTAACTATATTTTTTGCAATATAAATGTCATACAATATACAATTAAATTTTTCAATGAAGTTACAATGGTCATAAAATGCATTTGCATTGTAGTCACGCCATACTTATCTAGAGCACGAAATGCCAACGATTCAAACAAAATAGTAGGCACTACAAAAATATTTCAGACTTCGTGATAGAAATATGTTTCTTTCTGTCACATCAGTAGGTGAAATAATATTGCAAAAACTATTTTTCTTCGCATTTGTTTTGTGTATTGTTAAAGGAAAAATCTCTCGAATAAACTATAGTTTTTATTCGTCTGATTTATTTAATATATAGCACAATACTTATAAGTTGCCGTGTAAAATATTAAATCATATAATATTGTAATCAAGAGCGAAAACAGTAAATTGTAAAATCTAAAATTATTAATAATGATTTTCATGGGACTATTTCCAGGAAAGCATATTATTTCAATGACATACATCGTTTGTGTGAAGTTTTTCATCTCAAAGGCCCGAAATTTGTACCAATAACTCGTTTTAACATTAGTTCTGGTCACCAATTAGTAATACTGATCCATAAAAATATGAAATAAATTGTTTTAGCGGCAATTAACATTGCAATGCGGCTGCTATTTGGATGTTTTTAATGGATATTAAAAAGAAAGCAACAGATGAATAGCTCTATAGCAGAAATCAAATGTTTGTTTATAGTAATAGCATTTTCCATAATGCTATTTCCTACTGAAAGTCCTAATCTTTGGTTACCATTTGACATATGGAATTCCATCTGAATTTGATATTAATTTAATATCACTACTTTGCTAAATAAATATATATAAATAAATATACAATGCTATTTTGTTGATGATAACCTAAATAATCCTCCAGATGATTTGGAGACTCAGGAGGTTTATGAAAAATGTACAGTAATGTACAAAAATGTACACCATATACAGTCTTTCAAAAGTATTTTAAGTGCCACATTCACTGATGCTCCTTAAAAATTGGTTTATAGGTTATCCAATCTTTTCAAGCCCTTTATGAGTAGTTCATTAAACTATTCGAATAAAGTATTCTATATATCAAACGTTTCTAAGTAGCTTTTACTATATTCAATTATTCTATGCATTATGTAGTCATTGGAACAGCAGCAATAGGAAATAATAATTATTTCACTTCTCTTTTACGTTTAAACATTACATATACAATATTAAGTGACATATTTTATGATACACCAATACTTCCATTCGCATAATTTTACACCAGTAACCGCAAGAGTAACCAATGAGATATGAATAAATCTGAAACCAAAAAATCACCGGGTTTCTATTAATCACTGGAGAAATCCTAAAACAAGTTGCTTGAAAATCTATTGTAAAGCTTACTTAATATTTTTAACACAGCCTTTAGACTAAAAAATGTATCTGCATATTGGAAAGTGGCAAAAGTAATGATGATATCAAAGTCTGGTAAACATTCTAATGATATCCAATCGTAAAGACCTATTTCTCCACTAAAAATTTCGTCGAAGCCTTTCGAGAAAGTATTACTCAAAAGAATAATATTACTCCTATAATAAAACAAAGCAACCTAATTTCGGACTGTCAGTTTGGATTCCAATAAGAACATTAAATCATCCATAGAATAACAAATATTATTGAGCGTTCTTTAGAAGAGAACCAAATATCCTCTGCTGTTTTCCTAGACATAGCATAGCCTTCCATAAAGTTTGTTATTAACGCTTGATAAATAAATTGAACAAAACGCTGCCAAAGCTATATGTACAGATATTAATATCATATGTCTGAAATAGGCTCGTCAGAATTAAACAAGAAGTATAATATTCTAACTAAAAGAAATACAAGCATCCTAGGATCTATCCTCTACCTGCTTTATTCTAGCGACATACCAACAGTCGAGAGAATTATGACAGCTACATTGTCGGATGATACAGCACTATTAGCAGTGCGCAATAACCAAAAAGCATTCATAAAGTGATTACTAGCACCTAGCGATAAACTAATAGACTGGAATAAACAATGCAGAATAAAATTAAATGCGCTAATATATGTTCCTGTTAATTTTACCAACAAGAAACTAAATAACACTTGTCTTGAAACTGAATGGAGCTATACTACCATATGTAAATATTGCTAAATATCTATGCATGACATTAGATGTCAAATTAAAATGGAGCACGTAGCGGAGAAATTAGCTGAACTGAAAATATAATATAAATAGTTATATTGGTTCCTTGCAAGAAAATCGAAAATGTCTGTTTACAATAAGATGTTAACCTACAACATCATGTTCAAACCAATATGGCTGACAATAATATAGTATAGAACTGTAGGGCTTTACCCTCTATATCAATGTAATCAAAATGCAAGTATTTCAGAACAAGGTATTGCGTAACGCTGTGGACGCACCTTGGTATCTACACGACAAAGATGTGCATCGTGACCTGGAAATTCCTACAGTCAAGAAATAAATTAAAAGTTTCGCTGGGAAACACGAATCCAGTCCACGAAAACCCAGAGGCGATTCAACATGGACAACACTTTCTTGGCAGACTAAAGAAGGCTAAACCTTGCGAACTTGTTTGAGAGTGAGTGATTAAAGGGGTCAGAACAGAACTATAAATTATCGCTACATAGACTATAATGTAATAATAATCGCTAACAGTCTATTAATGTCTTAATGGTCTAGGAGATCAGTTTTAATAATAAATAAATTTTCGATAAATTTCACAGTTTATTCGCAATCCGTAACCTAACTGAATGTCATTAATATTCTGATTGTTTCATAAGCCTTTATATAATGCAAATATGTCATCCTAAATATTAACTTATAATATACTGAATAAAACAGCCAATGCACGTCACTAAAATGTACCAAGTCACCACATCAGAATATTGCTACATTAACTTAGAAATTTAATTTATTTCATTTGTTTGTAACTTTGTAGACATTTTACAAAAGTGTTGCCCATTATCAACACATCGCACATTCTGTCTCTTTTTAACTAGGGTAAAATGAATTTTATTTTATTCATTTTTGCAAAGTGAATGTTGCAGTATATTCGACGTCATCTATGACGTGCATTGGTTATTTTATTGGAAGGGCCATGTAGGAAATTTCCTCTTATTTAATTCTAATACGATATTTTATTATACAAATAAACTATCCAGATTTAAGAAACAGTGTATAATATTATATTTTATTCAGATTTGCTTGTACCTATTTACATACGTAAAGTATTACTATATAACTTACAAAAGTGATAGAATCTAAGAAAAATGAATACAGTCGATAAGAGCAAATCCCATGATATAAATTTAGCTTATGTATCTGCGACTGGCGTCGTAAATTTTACTTTCAAAAAGGTGTTGTTTATTTTTGCTAAATTATTACAGTTTATAAAAAAACTTAAAACAAGTCGACATAACGCCGTGAAAAATGATATACCTGTACAAAGGTTCAAACATATTTCATCATTTATTTCCTGTACTGTGGAATACATTTTATAAAATATAGCCGTCATAAACATTACCGTATTTTGTTATTCGTCCAAACGTTTAACTAGCGGCCTGACAAAAGAATTAATAGTAAAAATCTGCAATATTAACGTACACATTTATAGATTTTCGAGCATGCACTTTTCCTTCATTTAAATATAAGTGATAATAATACGTCTAATTTGCTACAGGATAATTTTCGTTATTTCGACTTTAACATATTTTACTTGTAATTTCAATAAACAAGGATAAAATTATTTGTTATTTAGTTTCATTAATAGAATAGCTGGTAATAATATTAAGTGAAATATAATATAGCAGTTATCCGAGAAATGCTTGGGTCAAGAACTCCTGAACATAATTTTACATCAACATAGCGGAATAGGCTAGATGACAGTAATAAAGAATTTAAAAAATATTTAATTATAATAACAGTATAGTATATAGAGTATATAAAATTAAAAGTGGGATTACTAAGATTTTAGCAGAAATAAAATTTCAAAATTCGTCATGATAAATCAAACACCAGTCAGAAGCGCTACGAAACATTAACCTACTAACCGTTTTCTAACAAATAATTTCCACATTCCAACGTTTAAAATTTTTAGTTAAAAAATAAAAATTATTAAAAGAAGCAAACAGCCAATTATAATATAATATATGTATATTATATTATAATATATTGTTATAATATAATAAAATATTTTAATTGGCTGTTTGCTACCAACGAAAGGAAAATATAAACGATTGTAAATTATCCTAAGGTATTTATCAAGGCAAATAACCTAAATTTGCAGAATCGATTCGCCGATCGGGACTGTACTGTGTTACCATAACTGCAACAATAATTTTAAAAAGAATCTTACATAACTAAAAAGAACTCTTACATAATTGATTGAGTACTTCATGAAACTAACCATGAAATATGGCAGAATATTGATAAATATTAAACAAAAATACTGTCATTATAAAACTTAGCAAGAAAATTAAATAACTAATTAATTTAAAAGCTTTAAATAGTATCCGATAATAATGCAATTGCCCGTTGGGATCTGTGAGAATAGTATTTTAGGAATAAAGTGGCCTATATTTGCTAAGACAAATCAAAATTGTGTCGATGGTAAATCTGAAAAATGATATGATGATAATTTGAAAATACAGATGCAAATGTATTTTACAGGGCTATCAAAGAATATTAATTTTACTTGCAATAATTACAATACAAACAAGCTTTAAATAATATTCACTGAATGATGGATGTTTTATTGTCTTAAACTTTTAGCAGCTTTGTGGAATAAAAACTCTATCCGGTATTGTATCTAATTGCCTTGTAGTATTCGCCTGATAAATTTATAAGCATACGCAATTGCAATACTTCATCAAGTACTTTACAGAATCTAGGTTTAATTTCACTGTCTTAGAACAAAATCTCTCCTTAGTTTCATACTACTTTACTTAATGAAATTAATTACATTACACCATTTGGGTTTATGCATCGTCTATATGTAAATATAGATATTGGCTTTTTGCAATCTATCTATAATAGAATTTCATTGACACTTACAGACTAGAATTAAATTAATATTTTTCTTTGCATTTTCCATATTCAGTAAGGTCAGTTGGAATCCCATTTGCTTCTGTCTGGTTTGGCATTTAAATATATACCAACCCACGTGTACTGCCAAATCTCTCACATTATCATTAACATAGTTTTTCGTATTATTTGGTAGCTGAAAGAGAAACAAAATTATTAGAGACTCATATACACTGATAAGATAAATGAGGACTAACCTCAAATGATATCAAAAATAATGTTTAGCTCGATATTACATTAGTTGCACCTCAGATATTATTAAAGGTACTTAAAATAGTAAATTCATTACATTAAAATGGCCTTATTGCTACTGATAAATCACCTGTGTACAAACTATGCTGTCTGGTTTGCGCATTACCGTAATGAACCACACTTCTCTAAAGTGTTTCTACCTTGGAATGAAAATGCACAGATTGCTTGGGGTTTTTTACCGTTGTATTACAAATACCTTCACACCATCGATACATATTAGAATGCCTAATTATAATACATAATTATTAAAATAAATATGATCCGCACCCTCACCATCCGTCCAGTACGACCAAAACAACTACGTCACTCACATATTTTGAAAGTTATTTCGCGTATTTAAAATTACTCTGTTTCAAATATTAATGATTCCTTCATATTCACTTTTTCTGCCAAAATAAATTTTAATTGTCACAAAGTAGTTTTCAAAAATACCAAGTTTATAGTTACCACACCATTTTCATTGATACCCATTGCGTTGTAACCTCAGTCATTTGCTTCTTTGAAAATATACTTTGGATATATTTCTTGAATGCCATCTTTGAGAATACTTTAACAAAGTTCAAGTTATTTATTTAAATATATATTTATATATTCCTTTATTTATTCAAATCCAATTATAAGTGTGCTTCTGTGATTCATATTTTTAATTCATTGGTTTAAGCTGATTTCTTGCAAGATGTCTATTTAGTTTATTTCTATAGCTGCTTCGTTAAATAAGAATAAATTTCTAACCTCTGAAGCAAATGTGAACTCTTCTGTGCATAACAATATTTATCTAAGGTTTTGTTGTTTTAATGGATGCTTTTGCTATAAATTTCGTTCGTATCGTGTGTATGCATGGCATGTATTAGAGGCAGCCTTTACGGCTAATATATATAAATATATATATATATATATATATATATATATATATATATATATATATATATATATATATTATAGTTTTGTATTCTTTCATTGTTATTTATTCATTATTTCTAATTAATAAATCATTATCTATCTTGAGTTTATCTCTAATATTTCGAGCTGTTTCATCATTTCTATACATTCAGGTATATACCTTTAACTTTCAACAATATTTTTAATTAACAAAATTATATTTAAGACTGCATGTGAATATAACATTGGAGGCAACCTTACAGCGAATTTTGAAAAGCAAAATAAGAAAATTAGTTTCAACTTTGTCAATACGTCTAGAAGATATGAGTATAATAAAAATGACGTTGATACATTTGCATTGGAAAATGATAAATGGACCGATGGTGATTTATTGCCCGTATAAATCTAAAATGGAAATATGTTTAGATTTGGAAAAATAATCTATTTAATATAGCATTGATTTGAAAAAGACAAATGAATATATTTGAAGGGCATATTGTAAATTTTACTGTCATAAACAAAATCTGTGTAGGTCCAATGGAAATAAACTGGGGGTGTCACTTATTTGCCACCATTATTTAGTATTCTAATATAGCAAATATTAAAATACATTATAAATATTTATTTTTTACATATAAATATTGTAGCTAAAACTACAACATATCACAGGATCATCAAGTATCGTAAAGTCATCAAGTGATTACTTTTATATATACATTAACATTTATTTGGATTCCCATCTAAATGATATTGCAGTCTGATCATATACTACTAATTTCTAGTTCTGGTCTTGCTTCCTTCATAGACATAAAAGAATGTTGTCATATATACGATATATAGTATAGATCCCTGCTTTAATAGTTCAGAATAATAAGTAAGCTTATGTTGTAACATGATGAGGCTTTATTGCAGCCAAAGTGTCACATTTGCACAATAATATTTCAATTAGTAGCAGTTATAAATGCTGTCATATAGTATATATTCATATATAAGTACTAAGCGGTAAACCAATTAGGAGTAATCGATATATTAAATTTTAGTTCTTATATTTTTAGTTTAATACGAAAATATCTCATAGTCAAACTATGTTCATAAATTTTTACATATTGCTTTTTTAATTTAATGCATTAATGTTCTTTAAAATGTGTATTGGAATTGTACAGCATTTGTACTCTCGTTGTACCTTTACTTTTAGAAAGTGCTCTTAAATACCATGTGTTACATACACAAGATTATCTCAGTTTAATAGATTATAGTGATAGTCAAATATACTAATAGAAATATTATTTCCAAATAAAAATATCACTTTTGGCAGTTGTATATCCTCCTAATCTATAAATAGTTAAAAAACAGGTGAAAACATTACAGAAATATAGACGAAAGGCGCTAATTTGTAGAGTTTATTGGATATTAAAATAATAATGAACATATAATTGATATGAATTTAATGTGTTTTATAAAGTTAAACCGTGAAAAAGTATGCTTATCAAGGCTTTATACTATCATGTTCCAATATAATTCTTACATAAACCTGTCAGGTACTATGAAATCTATTAAAGCTATCAACACCTTTGCTGTTTAATTATATTTGTTTATTATTAATAATAAATAACTTATTTATAATAACGAAGCTCAAAACATTTCGATGAAAACTGAAAATTGTTAATTATCAGCTGCAGAATAAAACGACTTAGTCTCCGAAATATAATTTTTTGTTGTCTCGATAAAACAACACGTTACACACGCTGTCGAGATCCATAATTGCTAAAGCTTTACAAGTTGTGAAGAGGCCATTGCCAGTTACTACCGGCTTGATATTAAAAATGGTCTCTAATCTACAACGTTACGAAAATAAAATACAAATAAGTATGTTGGGTAAAAGCTTTCTAAATGACATTTCTATTTCAAATATAAAAGGATAAGCTTTGCTAGTAATTAATAGTTATAATTAGAGCAGTTAATATAAACTTTCAATATCTAAATCTCATAAAAATTATCACTAACTAATCACTATTTATAGTTTTTATATTAGACACTAATAATATTGAATAATTAAGAATAAGAACCAGGATTAATATAGTTTCCTATTAATATAGCTCCTCGCCCTGATACATAGATAGCGCTATTAAACTTAAATCCATATGTTTTTAGTTAGCCCTAACCCTCAAAAGATGCGTGTATAAATTTAACAGCTGTCGGATCATTAGAGTGAAACAACTTTTGTTATTGTGATAAAATTGATAAAAGGAATTTCGCGTGTTCATAAAATATTACTTTTTAAGGGCAGAAATACAGTTGATGCAAAAACCTGGCTTGATGCCGAGTTTCCGGCCAATGCCCAGGAAAATCAACCTTCAAGGATTGGTATGCTAAGCCTAGATTTGGCGAAATGAGCGTCGAAGACGGTGAACACAGTGGACGCCCAAAAAATCCACAAAAAGATTTTGAATGACCGTGATTTAAAATTGAATGAAATAGCAGACCGGGTCCAAAGCGTGAGAAAATGCAAGAGTCGGCTGGCAAGGTTATGACGTCTGTATGTTGGGATACGCATGGAATGATTTTCATTGACTACCTTGAAAAAGGAACGACCATCAAGAGCCACTATTACATAGCGTTATTGGACCATTTGAAGGATGATTGCCGAAAAACGACCGCATTAGAAGAAAAAGAAAGTGCTGCTTCACCAAGACAATGCACCGTGTCACAAATCAGTGAAAACGATGGCGAAAACAAAAATCCATGAATTGTGTTTCGAATTGCTTCCTCATCTACCGTATTCTCCAGATCTGACCACCAGCGACTATTTTCTGTTCTCAGTTCTCAAAAGAATGTTTGCTAGGAAGAAATTTTCGTCGAATTAAGAGGTGATCGCCGAAACTCAGGTCTATTGTGAAGCAAAGGACAAATCCTACTACAAAAATATTATCGGAAAGTTGGATAGGTCGAATTAAGTTGAACAAAAATAACTAATTTTACCAAAAAAATCTGTTTTACTGTGGTAGGCAGGGGACTTTTCAATGGACTTGTTACATATTGAGCGTTAGATTTAATTAGTGGTGTTGTACAAAAGATGGTGTAACTAGCTCTCTTTTGGTTCTTCTAACGATATATTCCCAACAAAACAAATGTTACTTTAGAAAACAAATATATACTATACTTTATATAATAAAAAATTTATAAATAAAATGTGATATAAACTTATTACATTAATCGTGATACATCATTATGTCACTGTTTTAAAATATTTGCTAATTTAGTGTTATTTTAATGTATTGTTATAAATTAATAACACTGCAAAGGCATAACTTAGCTCCTATGCTAATAACTAAGATTGTTGCAAATCTTGTATAACACTCAAGTAGGACACATACTCAAATATATAGAAATTGAATATCTGAAGCATTTTATTTGGTCTTGTAGTGTTTCAAAATTAATTTGTCAAAATAACAGCAATATTAATAAATATATGAGTTTTAATATTACATAACTGTATAGAAAAACGTGTAGGTTGATCGACTCCAATTGTACAGTCACAATGTCACTGGTGGTGCTGTGCATTTAACGAATTGTGATGACCTGCAGAATAACGAGCAACCCGGTCAGCAAAAATTCCATGATAATAGATCGACAATAAATAAACACTCGTGGAAATCAGAAACATTGATGTGTGATTTGTAACATATCGCACTAACAACAAAACATGAAAAGAAATTTACATAAGGTTATTACTAAATAAATACTGTAAGCAAACAATACAACAAAGTAAATATAATTATCTATAAATTAGACCATAAATGAGAAGCCTTACACAAGATAATTAATGAAATTGAATCTTGTATTGAAATGGTTTTTATACTCTGAAATATACATCTGAAAACCGGTAAACCATTTTTGGAAATTTAAAAATATCCACCCTATCCACGGCTTTCTCCAAATGTTACTCTATCCTAGTATGAGCGAGAATTCAGGACTTTCTAGCGACCTTGAGACATGTCGAATTTTACATCTTAGAATAGCGGCCTACAAACTACCAAGAAATATTATACCAGATGTTGGACATGTGTGGGTGCTAGCAGCGCCGACCAGCAAACGGTAATGTATATCTGACAACCCCGAGACGTTGATCTGGCATACTATTGAGAGACACTTTGAATCATTCAGTCCCTGACGATCGTTCAGATCAGACATGTCACCATTGACTGTCTCAGCGTAACACGGCTCGCTCCTTTTTTCTCTTTGTATTTTCACCTTTTTATATAAATACCGGTCACATAATGTAACCAGCACAATCATTTTATTCTAGCTCCATTCACCGAGCATTCCTAAAGTGGTGATATCACGACGTGATTTTTCGTAAAAAGATGTATTTTAAATGACCGTTTTCTTTTTTTCTGTGACCTAAAATTTTCTCCAATTTTTAAACATTTTTTTAAATTACATTTCCTTTAAATATTTACATCCTTACAAGAACTAGTTTCTCATTAAATTTAATTTTAATGCTGGAACAAGAAACGTGAATAAAATTCATTCTATTTTTAGATTTCTCTTCCAAATGTTATCATTCCGATAAACTCTTGAAATCTTAGAGTTTTAACTTATAATTTTCGGTTATCTAATCCATTTCCATTTCGGTTTATATTAGCCATTTTCAAAACATTTACAAACATCATACACATTAAGTTTTAATGTAGCACTATCGGGAGATTTAAATAAGCTAAAATAAAAAAAAACAATTTTCCAATAGAGCCTTTTGGGGGATTATTGATATAAAAAGCAAAAGAACGAAACAAATAAAAGGATATGTCGAAATGGGTTTCGCTTATCCGGTCGACGTGTAGAACAAATAAAAACGACAATAAAATCGCGCCGAAGATAATAAACGGCATTTTTTGCGGCGAGAGAAAAGCTACTAGAGGTTAGATAAAATTTGTTTATTCCGCAGCCGAAAATTGAAACATGTTTTATGTTTCGTTTTTTTAAATAGATCAACTGGAGTAAAACCTGTAAAGATGGAAGTTAAAATGGGGTATTTTTAAATCGAGATATATTCTTGAGTAAAAAATAAATTAAGTTCTTATATTCAGTGTTCTTAGAAGTTGAACGAATCTCAAATCACCTGTTGTTTAATGTTCAATATGCTCATATATGTAAGTTATGAAACCTGTAGTATCTAAAAACAAAAATACTTTTAATTTACTTTCAAAAAGTTGTGAATTATTAACCGATGGCCCAAAAATCAATCCTACATTAATGTAAAAGATGTATATATACAGATATATAGATGTACACACATATCGCTAGATTAGAATAGGAAGACCGTCCTGTCGCTTTGACAAATGTGGCTACCAAGCGGGCTTCAGTATGCCCAGGACTGATAACCCTGAAGCACTGTATCTCTTGCTTAGGCCATCAGGTTTATGTATCTTATGTCAACACATGCTTCAAAATTACGTCTATATGGCTAGCATTTATTTGTAATTATGAGACTCTATCTCCGTATTCCAAAGTTCTGATCGATTTTTGCCCATAAAACTGAAAATGCCTACACAACGCATACATATTTATATGTAATATGTGAAATCAAATCTGCGGCAGGTAAACATGTCAAAAAAAAACATGCTTCTTCAATATAATAAAAAGGACGAGGTTGGTAGCCTTGGTGTTAAGCTTTTTGTTTTTCTCTAATCTAAAGCGTTCATTATTTATTAGTTATTATTTTGCATGAGCTGATATAACATTGATAATTGGATTCATTTTGATGGTCCATTTGTCTTAAAATACACAATAATTACAAAGCAGTTATTGGCTGGAAGATTTATTCATTCTTCTCTAAATAGCAAATAGACATGTATGAAAAAAAAGAATTAACACAATAAATGCACAAATAGTCACTGAAGGTGCATAATTGACAGATTTATGTGAAAGCTTAAGAACTAATTTAGAACTTTCCATTATTAGTTACGGCAAATGTTTGCAGTTCTCAAGCAAAAAATTCTTAAATTCTTGATAGTTTCATAGCCAAAAAGGAACTACACATAATCACCTGTGTAAAATTTATATTATTCAGAGCAAATCTCATCGACAACTTTACGTTGTATATAATTATAAGTTTCTCACCGATTTTAAACATTTATAAACAGTCCATGTAGTTTTTTGTATATGATACATAAAATCAACTCAAATCAAGGATAGGTAAAATCATATATAATATATAATCAATTAAAGCTAAAAATTCTTCAAATAGATTATAAGTATGTCTTCATATACAATATATAAGTTACGTTAATTAATTTTATTCAAGTTAATTAAAATTAAGGTTGCATTTGTATTCTCTTATAACCTAAGATCGTTCTTATTTTATGCAGTAATAAATTTCTTTAAAAATTGCATAATAATTGGAAATATGTTGTCAGCTGGAAGGACTTCGCGTTACTCTTTGAAGTTGTAAATAATCATGGATGAAAGTAAACAATTACAATGAATACAAACTACAAATGAATAAATAGCACTCGACGCTATTGGTTCATTGCAAGATTTATTTGAAAGTTTGAGAACATTTAATCAATATTACTACAAGAGTTTTCAAGCAAATATGTTATGGTATATACAAAAATGAAATTAAAAATTGAAATTGAAAGCTGCATCCATAGCTTGAAGTACAAGTAGAAACAGAAAAATTAATGTGTTATATAGTCGAAGTCACAATCTAGACAAAATCAATCTTTTAAAAGTAAATATATGCACATTCCATTGGAGACTTCAATTCAATCTTAATTAACTTTAGCAATCATAATTAAACCCTAACCCCAGGACTAATTAGTGAAGCTGAGTTTTAAACTCGATTTACCTGTTACATGAATGTCTATATAGCCCCCTATATGTTGCCATTCTGTGTTGATCGAATACTCATTACTGCGGTAACATTTTGTATATTATTTAATATCAAGCATCATCGTTATCGATTATTTTTCAATGAATGGCTATGTTAACAGTCATGATTGCCGTATATGTAACGGCGCCATCCTAGACTAGATTCATACGGTGGCGATGTACCATAAATTTACTGTCCCCACGACGATTTTAGGCCGGCGACGTCATAGAGAATGATAATAAAATTGATGACTATGATAAAAACGATGATATATGATAAAACGATAACATGTGGTCCTAATAAGATGGCACTGCATGCAGCAAAATGAGATTACAATGAATTTTCTGGATAAATGGTTTGGTTGGGTTCTATTCCAGTCCAGAGCTGCCATGAATTGATCACCAAGCTTGTAACATTTAATCACGCCAGATTTTTCCTTGTGAGGAAACAACAACATTTTTTATATGTGTGTTTTGAAAAAATAAAATATGTAAATTTGCAAGCATTTCGTAAAAGCATATTAGGAAGCGCGCTTGCCATTATTTATTTTTTAACAATATGATCTATTCATTTGCCACGCATGACTAGAATATCTAATATTACCAACATGATCATAAAATACTAATATTTTTTGATCGAATACCAGTGACGGTACCATACGTTACATTGCGTACAATTATGCTAATGTCTTATCTACTTTCTAAAAGAGTCGTTTACCGTGTTTCCTTCTCTCCCCATTGGATTACTAGGAAGCAATTTTGAATTTCAGAAATACCCAGGAATCAAGCGAAACAATATCAGGTGAATAGGGCGATGATGGAATGATATCAGTTCATTTTTGATAAACTAGCCGCAAAGAATCAAAAAAATTCTAACTGAAAATAAACTGTTTAACTATTTTTTATCTACATAAATATTAACCTAAAGGGTTATACATTATTAAACGATAATACCAATAAAACTATAAAAAATCTATATTGGTAATTTAAGTAAATATTAATTATTTTGTTAAATTTTAATCATATATTACATACATAAATAACTCTAATGTGGGTCTGATAAAATTTTTCATGTCTCCTTATGATACTCAATTTTTTTTTACCTTGAACCTTATTTTTTATATTTTATTCAGGACAGGCATTTAAATAGCTTCTGCCTAACATATCTTCTCCTATTTTACGCAACATTGGAGATAAGAGACGATTGTTGGAAATATCGGACCGGAAATAATTGGCGACGGTCTCTTCAAAACTCGTGAGAGTTTCAGCAATTAAGGATCTCGACTGCGTGTGAAAAGAGTTGTCTTATCGCGACAACAAAAGATTACATTTCGGATACTTGGCAGGGCTTTGTCCTGCGGGTGACGATTACCTCGACAATTTTCAATTTTCAGACGTCTGGAAGACCCTCTGTTTTATCATATAAAATTAAATTTTAATTACTCTCAAATGTATAATAATGTTTTGCACTTTTATTTAAGAATTAGTTAATAATATTAATTAATATATATTAACTATTGATATGAGTATTTTAAATATTTAGCCCTAATATATTTACAACGCATTTACATTACTGTAAATGTTCATAATTATCTTCCACATGGTTATCTGGTTACTAAGGCAACAATCACCATCAACTGTTACTGACGTAATACATTTATTATGATGTAATCGGCTGATAAGATAATACTAACATATAAATTGTATACGATCTCGGGTTGATCTAATGATTGTCAATTATGGTCTAATTTTCAGTGTAAGCTTGATATGCTCAGTTATCTGGCAAACCCACTCAACACACCCCTACATGGAAAACCGGCCATTTCATGTCAAAATATGTTATTATTTTTGTATCAGGAAATTTCTCCAGTTGGGTTCTTTACTCGCCACGGTAGTGTTTACAATACGATGGAAACTCCACAAAGCTGACATTCATGGAATCATTCGTCGTCTGGTAAATGATTGTTTACTTTGTTTCCTACTAACAGACTGATTTATCCATGGAAAACCATCGAGTAAGGTTTCGTTATGTTTCAGTGGTAGTATAGTGGTATTAAGCTGATCCACTCATTCACATCACTAGCCGGATTACTGCGATCCGATGCTGAAGCAGCATCTTAACATCTCTAATGATAAAGTTTAAATTATAAGGAGCATATTGTTGCAAAACACTGCCATATTCGAAGACCATAATACGTATTTTTCGTTTGAGGAGCATCATCATATTATCAACCATCTTTCCATGCCAACACAATCACCAGACGTATCACCAATGATGAGTAGATAATAACTCCAACACAAATGAAGCAAATGGTTTATGTTTTCGGTACAAAAATGTGATAACAGTCCGTTGGAAACTGTTTAAACCCTTTACGAATTAATTCCCACGAGGAATTGCTACTATCATCATATTATTTCGCTTATGACTTGTATATGTTGCAAATCTAAAAACAGTTAACTAAAACGACAAATATAACGACTTAAATTTTGGAAACTGTGAATTAATCCACAAAAAAGGAGCAATAAGTTTTCAGCATAGACGCCTCCTGAAACTAATTTACTGAGTTAAAAAATTTCCATTCCATGGTTACAAAAAATCGCATACCTCAGGCTTCATTTAAATCTCTGCCTAAAATGGGATTATGAGAGCACTGTTCCTTTAAGATAATATAATAATGTTATATAATGTATTGTAACATAATGCAATATAAATACATTACAAGATTTCTAAAATAAAGTCTACAGCTATTATAGGTGTCCTCAAACACTGTCTAACTGATTATTTGCATCGAGACCTTCAAATACCGACTCAGTCCATCAGGAAACTAAAGGAATTGCAAGGAGATATGAGGAGAAGCTACATTCTCATATCAATATCAATTATTTCAACTCTTGGATAATACCAGAATATGACGCAGACTCAAAAGAATGAAAGCATTTGATCTTGTATTATATATTGTAGTGTAGTGAGGTGCATGCAATAAAAAAACAGCAGTCTTAATACATAAACATCGTTAAACCAGATACTAACATAGGGCTGATGGGTCCTCCTAGACATATGTCCAGATTTACGTTATTTCAAAGACAAATTGTAGGTTAGTCGGTAACGACTAGTAACACTGTTATAAGTTAATTTTAAAAAAATTCCTATAATTAGTAGAAACCCTAGAGTAATGTTTCAAGTCTCACTATTTCAAATCCAAATGATCAATAACAAATTACCACCTAGAAAAATATTATTCAATTTATTGGTAGAGATTATTCATTAGAAAAACTTTATATTCAAAATAATATATAGCATTCACCCATTACAAATTCTAAATTGGAATTTTTATCGATTTCTTTTTCGAATTTAGTAGTACACGTAAGAAGCCTCCAAGTCTTGGTTAGTACTCAAATATTCCCTTTAAAGCAATCTTAAAATATAATGTGATCACCCTGAATAAAAAGTAAATCATATATCCTTCATCGCAGCTCATCCATTCATTCTTGCTCATTTCTATTTCCATTTAAAAGGAGATATTTAGATTAGTCTTTGAAATAATCGTAAATTTTTGAGGATGAAGATGTCCATTTAAAGTATGAAGTTGTGCAAAATAAATTACATTCAGCAAGCGTATTGATCAATATTTAAATATTTTATTCCAGAGACTACGATCGCCATACATCTCAATCAGGATTTACAGCTCGCTTTTTCAAATTTCAAAGCTTTACTAAATAAAATTATCTTCTATTTACTTGGGGAAATACTCTTCTCCACTATCAAAAGCCTTTGCCCATCTTTCGGGACAGATATGGATTACACGTCGATAAAATTCGTCTTTGTTAGAGACGAACCAAAAATTTATCTAATCTTTAATCAATCGACCCAATCAAAACTTTTTCGCCAGACTGTTGTACTACTAATCTGAATATATGATAATCCGAAAAGGACACATGGGGATAACAAGACGTGTGAAACAAGATTTTTTAGCATTTTTATATGTTTTAAGCTCTTAAAATACATGAGATTGGGGTTATAATATCATGATGATAACTGTATGACCTTCTATTGCATGTATGAATTTTTCAGTAACCCATCTATAAAATATTAATAACATATTAATGGTTTCAGTATATAAGATACTATAGTCTATTCAAAGTTTTTTTAATAATGCGTCGTGGATATTTGTGACGTCGAAACATTACAATGTTGCCGCATCAACTCTGAGTTTTAGTTCAGTTTGGATTACACATACAACAAAATTCTAATATAAATAAAATAATTGAACAAAAATGTTATCAAATATAATTTATTTTAACATTATAGTACATCTAATACATGTATTATCGAAGGATTTAAAACTACAATTAAGAACACAATTATAATAGTTTGTAGGTTAAATTTGTTTTGTTTACATAGCACTCTTTTCCACACCATCTATGAGGTAGAGTTTCTAGGGGCATTTTTTATGTAATGTTATTCCCCTGGCGGCCTAATCCACCTAATTAACGATTGTGTATCTCAGAAACGTATTTTACTTTCATTCGAGGGCATATTTGCTTTTTACGTTTAGTTCTTGTTTCTTTCGATGGTGTGGTTACAGTGCAAGTCATCTTGGTATCACTGTATTTTTATTTCTTCTGCTACTACCTGTGTACACCATTTTTGATAAAATTAATCACTGAATTCTCTCTAATGCATTTACCATATCTACAAAACAGTTAGTATTCATTCTCCCCTCATAACCCAATGCTTATGTTTAATTTTGAACAATTACAATCATATCTGTGTACACAAATCTTTCACGCCCTACAACACCGTTTTCTTCAGTTATATTCAATTAATTATGTGCATACCTTTAGTTGTTTCCACTCTCATCACTCTGTCTGAGGAATTTCCAGCATTATCACATATCCTGAAAGTTTCCTTCAGTCACTTTCACTTTATGACTCACTGTCCAATTCAGTCACTAAACTGTTAATTTTTAATCTGTCTAAAACATGTTCACGATTCCACCATTTATCAATTACCTCCTTTCTATGTCTTATCGAGTTCATCCAAAACGAAGGTGTTTGGTTGACAATGCTTCCTTCCACATATCCAAACAATTTTTGATGGAATATCCTTCTGAGATCAAAATTAACTATTAATAAATATAGTGACCGACCAAACCCAATTGAATGCTATTGTAACTTTTACCTTTTTCCATCAATTTTTATTGTCTTTAAACATTTTTTGTTGATGTCTTGCCAAGACTGTCACAATGAACCATTTTGAAATATTCAAGTTTATATATATTATTTTATGCCTTTAATTGAATTGTTTTTAAGGTAATGTCTGGAAGTTCCATTAAACCTCTCCGAGGGTTATCTTTACACCATTAAAACCCCATGCCATGTATATGAAAGGATATCTTACATCCCTCAAAAAGCTGCATGTCCCTAATTCTTTTATGCATATATTCCAGAGAGATAATTTTCTCTAAAATAATTTTATTAAATTATGTTTATATAGATGAAATAGTTTGTGTACTTTCTGTTCTTATACATTTCGTATATTTGATCTCGAATAAAGCCAATATCAAGATGGTCAAGATTCGTCACCCACTTTGTATGTAGACGTATTTTCTTGGGTTAATCTAACGTATTATTCTTTATTTTGTACGCGATGTTATTCACAGTACCCACAGTAATATTTAGCATGGCAGCAACCTGCTAAAAACATTTTTAATAAAATTGTAGGGCCTGGACTGGGCCTAAAGTTTAACGTGGGTTCCGAACCACGGTCCTTAGCATTAAACCTACCGACTGGCGAGTGACGAACTTTAAAAATCATCCCAGAAGACATCCGGTCTTACCTAGCCTGGTTACTGGCATGTCTGGGATCATTTTCCTTGTCGGATTTTACTCTCTTGCCTAGAACATTCGCAAATTTTAAACAATCACAAAAATAAATTTACGACCATGCCCCAGCAGGATTCGAACCCGCGGCAGTCGCAACAGTAGGAGGACTGTCCCATCGCCTTTACCACTGTGCCACCAAGCCAGCTTGAATAATTTAAAGTACATCTGAAATCCGGACGACAACCAGCTGTCAGACGTGTGCAAAATTCTTGAAAGCAATAGTGATGCGATGTTTTAACTCTTACCTATAAATTATTCTGGCTGTGTAATTAACTGTAGTTTTTACATATAGTATAATGTTAAAATAAATTATATTTGATAACATTTTTGTTCAATTATTTTATTTAGTTTAGAATTTTTTTTTATGTCAAAGTCAACTGAATTAAAACTCAGAGATTATGCGGCAACATTGTAAAAAAAATTTTAATAGACTATAGATAAGGCACTTGCACGAATATATTAACACAGAAACAGAAATACTACAGAATATTATAGAAACTTAATAGAAATATAACAATTTAATAGTAAATTTTGGAATGCTTGGAAATTATTACATTATTAGCAACTTATATGTTGATCAGCAGACGTTAGCCTCTGTTGATGGGAAAATGGATATTCTAAAAAGACAAAAACTACCGTCATAAGAAACTACTAACCCTAAAAAAGCTGCTTTCTAAAAGAAGCTTTTCCTCCGCGCCCTGTTTACGAGTTATTTCAGTGATAATGCGAAAATATACGATCCGAAATATTTACGCTAGCGCATTTTCTCTATTTACCAAACTAAATAAGGTTCAAAGTTAACGACCCATTCCAAGGCGAGTACTATATCTTGTTGGTTTTAATGTCAACTTAGAAAACTGCAATAATACTGCAAAAGTTAAATTGGAAATACAGGACCTGAGATAATCGTCTAGACGAACGTAACACCACTCCGTTGTTGTAATGCTACTCGTTAAAGTTTTTCATTATTCCATGGAGATTTCAATAAACACGACCCATACGGCACTATCTACTCCAAGAAATCGGTGCATTAGTGTATATGTTTTACAATTTTGTTTTCAAAATATTTGAAATTACCGCCGATTCAATAAATAGCCATTTATTTCCATTAAAATAAAATAATTGTAAAGCATATCAAATTTTTTAATTTTTTATCCCATCAATTCCATAACTTGATATTATGAGAAATGATAATAACATATGTGCTGAAAAGTCCCACGCATAAAAAGTAAACGCGTTTTTTTTTTGTTCAAAATTGGCTTTATTCATCAACGTAATTTCGATCAAATGCGAAACAACATTCCAGCGCCACTCTAACATTTCAATACCTCATTTGTAGAACAACTTATTTTTGCTTCAAAATAGGCCTTTCGCTGTTCACTCAGACGATGATCGTTTTGATTCCGGAGTGAAGCAAAGGATCCACGTTTCATACATTGTTACACATCGACGCAAAAATTCCAGTTTATTATGTTGAGACATGGCCAGACACTACTTAGAATCATCAAAAGATTTTTGTTTTTGGTCAACAGTAAACAAATGCGGCACCACTTTGAACAGAGTTTTTTCACAAGCAAATGCTCATGCAATATAAAAAACCAAAACATTCTTTTGATATCTTTACGATGTTAATTAACTCACACGATTTCACTTTTCGATCATTCAAAACTATTTTGTAGATTTTTTGATGTTTTCTGGTTTTATCACCTCATTCGTTCTGCATCATCGGTGTTTCTACGACCATGTTTGAAGTCAGGAAACCAACGTTTTATTGTTGTTTCTACTGGAGCGGAGTCCTTGCCATTATAACAGTTTTCAAATCGTTTAACTTCGTGAACGGTATTTTTCTTATCAAGATTCAGTGAGAAATATAGCAGTCAGTCAGTAAAATTAAAACACGAAATTGTTTATGATACATTTGGTTTAAAAATAACAAACAGTGTCACCCTTAGCACAATAAAATTTTAACAGATTTCTGTTAAAGATTTGTACTAAGT
This sequence comes from Rhynchophorus ferrugineus, assembly GCF_030347505.1. NCBI lineage: Eukaryota > Metazoa > Arthropoda > Insecta > Coleoptera > Curculionidae > Rhynchophorus > Rhynchophorus ferrugineus. The sequence continues at coordinate 55,828,106 of NW_027472580.1, forward strand.
GAAAAAGCGGTGAATGTAATAAAACTAGCATCTATGTGTTAGGTCAGGGACTTTTCAGCTCATGTGTTATATTATATAAACTGTTAACTAAATATGATTACATATTTTTAAATATAGATATTGTTATGTAAAAATAAAACTCATTGTAGATTTATCATGGGTAACCCAACCAATACTCGCCAACGTATATTTTGATCATCGAAATCTATTGGTGAAAATGCGAATTATCAATATATATAACTATTACACAACCTAACTTACTCTTAATTACAATGGTTTGGACATTTATCTACATAAAAAATACAGTTTTTCATTTAGTGTTTTTGAATTATTCACTATATACATATTCTAATTCTGTACTGTTCAATTGAAAATTGCATATTTAATATTCACTATTCTTGTTGTATGATTTAAATAAATCTGCCCATATAAAACTTTTAGGAATTGATACTTCTCAGTCACGTTCCACATCACGGTTTTGGATTTCACCACTTTAATGATTTTCATGTAGTAATTTTGATGACAATGGCAACGAACGGCCTGGAGAAACAAAAAGGTTCGAAAGCATTGAATCACAATACTTACTGAATTAAAATACAACTCAAACTCTAAAGATAGACAACATTGTTTCAGATATCTTAGTAGTTGATGAATGAACTTCCAATATCGTTATTTTGATACGGTATTGCTATGTTGTCAGAAAGTTCTAAAATTTGTTGGAATATTTCTCTCAATAAATGCCTTCTTAATTTAAAAAAATGATCACAGAATACGCAAGCACTCAACACATTATTTTTCTTAGTATTATCCATGCTTTTGGTAAATGCATAAATATAATAAAAGATATATGTTATATAAAGTTATATTATTTTAAACACTAAATAAAAATGGGTTTTTTCATATATGAAACCAGAATAGAAAGGCTATAACATTGTAACCAAATACAGATATTTATCAATCAAAGTTAAGGATATTATAAACTTTTCTTATTGGCTTCCGAGACTCATGGGCACCACCCTTTACTCTCGAGAACTCTTTATAATCTTCTTTAGTATGAAATGTTGAAATGTCAATATATTGAAGGGCATCAAAGTTAAATTCTCATTGACCAAGCAATGGACATTTGTAGTTATCAATAAATTATTTTCCGAGATGAGAAAATGATTAAATTTACAAAAACCTAAAGACCTTCGATCGGCAAAATTATTCAATTAGCTAATGATATAATTATAAGGCATGCATGAAAAATGAAGTTCAAAATGCACAGAAAAGGTAAAATAAAGAAATCTTTTTATTAAAATATGATACATCATACTTTAAAATAACTTATTCAAACAAAATCAGTTATCACTGAAATGAAATATGACCTGTTTCATTGGAATGGATGGAGTCTCTATTTAATTGAATATCGATTTGACTACCCCTTTAGAATTCATCAGAAAGTTAGAAAAAACCATACATAAACAATTGCATAGAGAAATATGTCATCTATATGTTGTGTAAAGAAACAGAACAGACTTTCTATACAGAAAATAACATAAAACAACAAAAGGACAATAAGCCAATACATATGGCGCTTAGTCCATCAGATTTATTTTTGTGTTTGTATTATCTTTTATAGCTACTATTCCGACGCTCTGTCTATTCTTCAGAATAAAAAATCGTAATAGTCATAAAATTTAATAAAAATACAAACAAATGAAGGCAAGGTACAATATATTAAAACTTTTAGCAATACATTCCCCTCTCTTTGCTCGTGGTTGGATGATGATAGCTGTTGCAGTAAACGCGAAAACTTGAAAAAAGTTTAGTATTTGGAGAATATTTGGCTTGCTTCACTTCTCACTTGAGTTTCGTCAAAAGCTTAGGCGGAAAATGACAACAAATAGCATAATAATAAAATGCCCCAGGAAAAACTTTGTGAGGTTTATGCTAATAGAATTTCTGGGACACATATTTTATTTTTCTGCTTTCTTTTTAGATACCTGACGAATTTTGCTTTTAGCTCAACATTTTAAATCATTCTTTTTTCTTTTCAGTCAAGTACCACGGTTTTATAATATTCCTTTATCCTAATATATATATATATATATATATATATATACATATATATATTTATGTGCCGAATGTTGTATTATCACACAACATATAAAATTAAATAAAATAATCATAAAGTCATAAGCTTATCAAATTTTAAATTAGCTAAATTAAATGTTCACTTTTATTAATAGAGAAGATATCCAAATACATTCGAAGTTAATAACGGATATTAGGGAAATTCAGTCATCAAATATCTGATATACTATTTATTCCAGCTGTTACAAATGTCCTGCTAGGGGTATCGATATATTGAAAATGCCATCAGTTTCCCGAACAAAAAATTTGGAAAATCAATTGAAAAAGAGCTGTAATTCAAAATATATCTTCCTATATATATATATGATAAAATATTTTATGTGCTGACATGACATTTTTTCTCCATTCGGCTGGTAGTAAAAAACATTTGATAAGAAGCCATTTTGATCTTTCCGATTTAGAGGTCCTATCACGAAAAAAATTTAACCAGCTATAACATATCTCTTTAATTTTATGATCGGAAGTTTTTGAATAATGTCTTGATATGCAGGACGTAAAATTTACTCTTTATGTTATCCTGATATGAGCAGAATCATTCCATAAACAGGAAACGTTGACTTTTTATATAAAGCGATACTCTCAATACTAACACTGATAAATCTTTAGAAGCTTAAGATATTTCCGTCACAATTCACAATTTATTTTCCGATTTAATTTTATTTTATATTCTTAAAATATAGCATAATCTCCTTAAATGTATGTGACTAAAAATGACAATCATAGATTTACCTACCTGTTAAAAATATTAAGTATTTGCATCTGTTCTAATAGGTGACATCTATTGACGAAAATGCGAAATATTAATGAAAACAATTTTTAAACAACTTATTTTAACCATATCGATGGTTAATTTGAAGTAATCTGCTGCCAAACCTTATCAAACACATTGAGAAACTTATGGTGATACTAATCCGTAATTGACTAAAAATTCGAACAGTTTCAACTTCGCGATCCCATCATTTACCAGAAAAGAAAAGAAAAGTTTTCGGTACCACAATGTCACTGGCGATAAAAAGTGAATCTTGTACGAATATTCCTAGTGCAAAATCATCATCACCATAAATATTATTACAAAAACGACCAGCATTAATGCGAGTAATAGACGCAGGAGAATGATAATCCTTTTGTATGAGCACACTGAGCCACTAGTTGATTTAAAAACACTTCTTTTAATTTCAAGCATATTCCAAAAAAAAAGCAAATTTCTTCTCCATTGATGATTAATCTCCCTGTCATCTGCAACTATGTATCGAAATATTTCGCTTTACCACTAGAAAATATTCTATTTGTATGTACAATTTAAGTACTATCCTATAAGTATAGAATATACTCAAATAGTGGTATCTATATTTTATTATTAATAATATTAATCTAATCCCATTCACCATTCCATAATTTTTGATTTTGCAAATTAATGCAACTATTATCATTAATTTAAGAAACCAAAACGTATTTAACATAAGATAGCGCGGATTGTGTAAACTATATTTTAGAACATTTTAGTAGAGCTTTTAAAGTTAATTTTTGTTTTTTGTTATTACTGTGCTCATTTTTACATACGCCACATGAACAGACATCATATTTAACCCTGAAAGCTATCATTCGAGGTATAATGGTTTAATAAATATGTGTACTTATCGGGCAGCATCTTAATTTATATCGATTGGTTTATAATTATGTCCCTCATACCCTATATTAAAAAAATGACAATTAAAATATTGAAAAAATGAATGAGCAGACTCTTCGCGCTTATAGAAATTTGGTCTGTATTTGATTGACTCCTTATAAAATCAAAGTGATGATAGATCAAATAGAATGATAATGAGATTAGCTAATAAGAAGAGACTTCACCAGTTTTAGGTGTCATTATCACTTCCGCTATTATCTCCATTACTCTCCATACGACTGTTCTATAAAGCATACTACCGTTCCGTAGATATTCTAATATGAACAAAAACATGTAACATAACACATTATTAAGGAATTTTCTGTCGTAGATGTTCAAAAATATATCCTTAAATGTTTAACCCCAGTCTGGTAGTGAGTATTATAATACTGTTCTATTAACTTTATGAGCATACAAATGTGGCTAGTATTAAACAATTGACTGTATGTTAGCACATAAAAACAATATTAAATAATCGCCGGAAATAACATATATTGTGTGATCTATATGTTCATTGTGTATCATTTTATGTCTATTGAAACGTTTAAGAATATTAAAAATATTAAACCATTTTGTATTTTACATAATAAATGTAAATATGTCATGTAAAAATGCAAATCAATCAATCTCATTGTTTATCAAAATTAGCTATTTTTATTCATATACCTACATTTAAATTTTATGTTAACTAACCATGATTTACTGGAGGTTATAGTTTTATTAATTCGCAGAAAAATACACCTGGAGCGCACGGAAAGCTTCTGAAATTTTTGGCGATAATATTACAACTGATTAATAATTTCAGCATAATTTAATTTTGGCGATTTCAGCAAATATGGATCTAAACAGCTAAAAAATCTGTCTAAAAAAACATTATAGAACTGGAACCATTACTCGATGGAGAGCTTGTATATTTAAATCGAAGTTTTATTATGAAATAACTTAAAAATTTAATAGAAGACAAAAAAGTACTATTAGTCTACTAATATTAATAGTAGTACTATTAACATTTTTTAGTAATTTAATTATATTTTTTTCTTTAATATTTTGAGGTCTCCTTTTACAAACGAGAGTTTTTCTGGACTGGACCTACAGTTTAAAGTGAGCTCCAAACCACGGTCCTCGGCATTAGGTCTACCTACTGGCGAGCGACCAACTTAGAGATCATCTCAGAAGACATCCGGTCTTACCCAGCCTGGTTACTGGCGTGACTGAGATCATTTTCCCTGTCGGATTTTGCACTCTTGCCAAAGGACAATCACAAATATTAAACAATCACAAACATAAATTTACGACCATGCTCCAGCAGGATTCGATCCCGCGACTATCGCAACAGTAGGAGGACCGTCCTGTCGCCTTCACCACGTCGCCAACCAAGCCAGCTTAATTATATTGTATTCATATCCTTTGATACCATCTAGAGAATACTTTTCTAGATTCTTTTCTAGAATTCGCGAATAGAAAAATGAACATTAACAAATCAACTTGTTACTGAAATTGTGTTTCTCAACTTAATGAATAAATTTTACTATAATCGTTCGATGGCAGAAAACATACATTACACTTTTAGGGTGTAATTTTCCATCTAATCAATCCGATATTGCAATATTCGCTGATTAGTTATTTCGGAAACGTTAATTGCGTTAAATGTATTGATTTAGTTGTTTATAACATCCATTTTAATTATTTGTTGATCATTTATCACCAATTAGTTTCAGAGTAAATATAATTGTGCCTGTTTAAAAATAAATTTAGATATAATATTTCAAAAACTATGTGTACACATGTAAGTGATTAAATAATTACCGAAGAATTTTAATATTGATACGGCTAATTAATACTAACCTATTAATATTTATAAATGAATTTTTATTTTTTAGATAAATACGGGGGTTGGCAGAACACAATTTATTCTAAATCGCCAACGGAACGTGACTCCTCGATGCGAAGAAGTAGTAGGCGAATGAAGCCAGGTCTGGAGAGTACCGCAGATGCGATAAAACATTCCATCCAAGTGATTTCAAAACTTCTTTTACTAATTCTTCCCTCCTACATGAGACGCTCTTGTCATGCTGTAAAATTAACTTATCAGGTCTTTACGTATCCCACATATTATTAACAAGTATTGTGGACGTCTCTTCATCAACGCAGAATTCAAATTTACGATTTGCTATTGGTAACCGTCAGTATTAAGATTGTCTTTGAGTTTGTGTTAGACCTTGAACCAATAACTCCTTCAGCTTCGAATCTTCAATCATTCTGGCTTTACCAGGACGTCCTTTGTCTTGATCGTTAAAATCAATTGAATCAAACCACGTTACATATATTCTTACAGGTGGAGCATGTTTCCTGGAAAGTCTCTATTAGCAAACGAAGATTTTTATCTGCTTTTTTTGACGAAACAAAAAACTAGTTCGGGAAGCAAATGTACGTTTTCAGGCACATAATTCCACATTTCCAAGTTCTTATAAATCTATAATGCTGCTTTTTGGCGGAATGTAACTTGAAATGTGCAGTTTTGAGATTAACCTTAGCAGAACAAAATGACATGTATTAAATTATAATATGGCATATTTATGGCTAGTGAAACCTGTTGTAAAAACCAGACATTATTTACCATCACGCCTAGTGTACATGCTTATTGTTGAATGTCGAACAAAATATTTTATACTAGAAACACATTAAATTATAATTATTGAGCTTAAAAGTCACATATTTATTTTAATGTGCAGCTTCCATATAAATTTTTCAACCCTCTCAAAATTTCTATTCGTCCAGAACTAATAATTATCCTGGAAGTGTCCACAATGATTGTTCCATTGTCACAAAACTGTAGATCATCACCTTAAACAACTAGAATTAATCAATGATTAATTTCTGTAATAACTAATTACTTAATAACCCTTTAGAACTCGTTCAAAATATAAAAAATAAATAAAATATAAAAAATATTTTTAAAAAAATTATTAAATTGGAGTATAACTATAATATAATTAATTGATAATAAAATTAGCTTTCATTTATGATATATATGTATGCTTAGAAAAACCTTCTTTAGATATTTTCAAAGAAACATTTCTATATATTTTTTTTACTTATAAAGACAAACATCATTCTAGGAGAAAACTTCTATGCATATAATATTGCTATTCCCCAAAGTTAAAAGACACATCGTTATTTGTTTCCAAGCTTCCATGATATATTTCAGGCATAAGATGTCCGCAAAGAATAAAATGTCAAGCGAAAGTATTTGTCCACCGTCCAAAATAAATTCGTTGCCCTTAGAGATCATCTGTGTAAAAGTTAGCGAAAGTTCGAAAGCAACAAGTCAAAAACAGCTCGACGTAATCAGAAAAATGGGACTATGTTCGGGTATAATGAGAAAAGTCTGTTTTCGTTATAACTTTTCTGTTTTTCATGTTCAAATCTATTTAATATTAAATAAAAATTAAATCAGTTCTCTGTAAATAAAATATTATAACATGAATTTATTTATTTACGAATATAGTTTTTTATAAAGTAAAACAAATTGTTTTTTGGCTATAACATCAATTTCAGGGTCAAAAAAAGTAAAGAAAGCATTCAAAGTCTATAAAAATCTTGATAATTGATGCAGTTATAAAATTAAGCACCCAATAGCCGATAACAAGTTCTACTATGATATAGCCTGGTCAAAGACATTTCTCTTATTGATATACTAAATGACGAAATCAGATAAGTAACCACCATATCAGTTACGGCAGCAGCTAGGCTGTCCCAATGATTCGATGTCTTTCAGATATGAAAATTATGATTCGTAGCCAATATCTCAGATAACTAAGTAAGTCATAAAATTATATATTTTATTGCATTAATCGTTAAACATCTTAATATTTATCGACGTTATATTTACCAAATGACTGTTAAAGTAATTTATAATTTCATCTATTTGTCTGATGTTTCCATTTACACAAATTATGCAGTTTTCTTTTATGACCTAACAGTTGTTGTCATATTTCTTTCCTTGTTATTAAATTTATTTATTTCAAGATATGATTTTGTGTAATATTCTGGAATCTCACAATTGTCAATAGCTCATCTTTAATGCGATTGTTTGGTCTACTTTCATTAATCTACTGCCTTGTAAATTGCCTTTTTCCTTTATGGGGACGAAAAACTCACCAACAAATGAGGAATTAAGTTCTACAAACTATTATACAATTGCTAATACTCTCCATTTAACTCTTGATACACAAATTAATGTATATATTAAATTCAAATTTTGTTAATCAATATTAGGATGAAACTTTTGCGTTTGTTTTGATGTCGTGTTTTTCTTTCACAGCTGAATATACATTCCCATAAAAGGGACCGATTAATTTGTTGTACGTACAAATAATTTAAAACTTTATATAATCACACTTTCCTTAATCTTTATATCATAACTACCACAGCTCTTCAATAGTTCCAGCAATACGAGAATAATCTCAGGTAATACCAAATCTAAAACAGCACTGCTGAAAAGTAGATAAAATAATTTGATAGTATCTTAACTCACTCACTTTCCGTATTTAGATCATCGTATGCAGTTCACTCAGATGACTGTCGATTGGACTTCGGAGCAAAATGATGGAGCTATGTTTCATCCATTGTCACATATAGGCGCAAAAACTTGGGTTTGTTACGCTTGATCATCTTAAAACATTACAGCGAATCATCAACTCGTCGTCGTTTTTGATCAAAAGTGAGCTCGCGCGGCACCCACTTTGCACAGAGCTTCCTCATAGCCAAATATTCGTGAATGATATGATGTACACGTTCAGTTGATATCTTTAGAGTTTCTGCTATTCATTTGATTTCAATTTACGGTCATTCAAAATCATTTTGGGAATTTTTTAAATGTTTTTGTCGGTAACAACCTCTTTTGGGCGTCCGCTACGTTCACCGTCTTCGGTGCTCATTTCACCGCGTCTAAACTTAGCATATTAATCCTTGATGGTTGATTTTCCTGATGCAGTGTCCGGAAACTTGGCATCAAGCCAAGTTATTGCTTTAACTGTATTTTTTCTCTTCAAAAAGCGATATTTTATCAATACGCGAAATTCCTTTTTATCCATTTTTTTCCCCAATACCAAAAGTTGCTTAACTAAAAATGCTATATAAAATATTAATAGCTGTTAAATTTATACACGCACATTTTGAGGGCTAGGGCTAACTAAAAAAACATATGGATTTAATTCTAATAGCGCCATCTATGTGTCAGGCCGGGGACATTGCAATTGACCTGTTAAGTTTTACAATACATTGTCCTCCAACTTGGAGGATCAGGACATTCCTTATCATAGACACCACAATCGTCACTTTTACATCGTTAAAACCAAAACCAACAATTGAAACATGACAGAGAAATATCACCATAAAATTTCAATAGCAACAAATATAACGTATGTTGAAAGTTTATTTTGAGCTTCTGTGCTTATCTATACTTATACACTAAATAACTCAATAATACTAAATGAAAAATTATTATTTTATGGCAAAACCATCAACTGTTATAATTTATCGGTGGTTCAGTTCGCTGGACAACATTGAAATTATATTTTTTAAAGATTACATTATAATATAGTTACTCACTTAAAAATAATCAATATAATATTTTATTACATTATTGTAATCCATTAAATATAATGTAAATTAGTCGATTTTCGAGCAAGTATCTTAATATTCAAATATTGTTAAGTTTCGACGAAATTCTTGGAAAGTTTCCAAGTTCCCAACAAGGTTGTAACCACAGAAAACGGTCTACAGTAAATAAAATTACAGTCACCTTGGCAAGTCGAAAACGTAGTTGCGCTTCAGATTAGGGAATATGCTTAACACATAATTATAATTTGACAAATGGTTCCCAGCAGCGGCCATATTCACAGTCTAGATTGTCGGCAAATTAATTGGATTTGTGAGGCGGTACATTTCAGTTACACTATTTCGAAATTGAACGAGTTAACGGGACCAATGGTGGAAACGTCAACCCATTTTGAATTGTTTGCTGTTGTGTATTACAACAGTATATGATATGATTGGCATTATTTCAGAACTTTGTTTGTATTTAAAAAAAGCTGGAGACGTAATTAAAAAATTTAATTAAAGTGATTTCGAATGTTTGAAATCAAATTGTTTGAGGGCGAAGAAAGAGTCAACATTCAAAATTGTACAATGCCACATTCTTTTGAGAACATTATTTCGAACATTGTGGGTTTAGTCACGAATATAATTACAAATATTCAACTTTAATTTTAGTACTGTTCGATTTAACATAAATTATACAGGGTATAGACAAACCAATACGAACACATGACATATACACCACATTTATTTAGTAACAAGAATTACTAATACTGTATTTCTGAATAGTCTGAATAGTTTCATGTAACAAAAGGTTAATTGCTTTAATAATGTTAGAGATGCAAACGTACCCTTCCTTCTAAATCTTCTCACGGTTGAATTATATTGAGGTCTTGTGATGGTACTGACCAGTGAAGATATTTCATGATATTCCGATGAATCTCAAGACTGAACCTTTTTGACTCTGTGTATGCGCGCATTTTTATCTTGGAATATAATCGGCAATATACCTGTCATAGTAAGAACTTCAATAATTAAAAATATGCCACTGAAAGAACAAGCTGCAGGCTATATTGCCGCCCGAATCATAACGGAAAGCTTGACTGAAAAACGGTAACCCGAATTGTTGATCTTTGAAGTTCCTCATATATAAAGCCGGGTGTTTGTCGGAAACGATTTATACGAAAATTCATTCGACCATATCATATTCCTCAACTCATCAAGTCAAAAGTTTATGATCGGTGCACCACGTCTCTCGCAGCTTAGTGTAGGCTTCCGTTGTAAAGGGATTCGCAATGGCAGCCCTTCCATGAATGTTAGCTTTGTGGACTCCCGCCGTACTGGAAACAAAGGTTGCATTAAAAATCACCGTGGTATGGCAGGTTGAACATACTGCGCCGCCGTACCCAACCTAAAATTCGTTCGCAAGATATTAAATACATTGATACTTTTATGGAAATGACTACCTTGACAATTACTCCTTATACATCTGTATACTAAACTTCTAACATTGTTTTCTGAAGAATTCTTTAAGCAATAATTCTATATTAATATTTTTTTCATCATCCTGTGACTTTCAACATTCAAAGACTTCTAAATTCTCAAAATATTGATTAAATTGTTTAACATCTATATTATGGATCTCACAAAGATGCTGCCGAAATTCAGTATGGGTGTTAAAATAATTAAGTTGAGGACTCAGAGGGCAGATAATTTTTTTTGTCATCGGCTTGGTTGTCCAGCAAGCTCACGCAGAAATTTTCGCATATGTCGGTTTCTTTCTTTAGCTGCCGACTATGTTTTATAACAAACTTAATTAAATAAATAAATGAATAAAATAAATAAATAAAAACATACTTTAAATAAGAGTAATACCACTTCTTATTTGAGGAATTGCTTATCTTGCAGTACTCTGCAGTGTTGCCATATCTGAGCGCAAGAACTGTATATTATGTACTATGATATGGAAAGACGTATCTACTCTATTTTTTTGCCCCAAAACAAAATATACGTTAATTTCAGAAAGTCTTGTTAAATAAATCATTTTTCTAAAATAAATTACATCCATAAAGCAAGTAGCCTTGCGGTGTATTTGGCAATATCGACTTTTATTATTTTGGTTTGCACGTAATATGTTACGCCAACCTACATACGAATAACACCGAAAGGAGCCGTATCCCCGGACCACGATGATTTTGAATTTACCCTGTTGAAGCAATATTACTCAATTGTGTTATGAGTCCTGCTGTCACTTTTGCTTAAATCTACCGTTATGTTATCTGCTCATGATTCTCTGAATGTACGTTGGTCTCTATCAATTTAGTATTCCGCGATAATTTTTGGTTTTACTATATTTTGTGTCTGCGGTCATTACCGTGGATACTGCCGCTCGTGAAACATTAAATAACATCTGCGTAGCCACACATTTCACTGATCGCTTGTTTGAACCTTCATAGAAAAAGTGTATACCACACTGAAACATAACCTCCAAAAAATGTGTTCATATTATTTTGTCGATCCACTGTAAATCATTTTAAATGAAAACAGAAAACAAAAAAATTCTCCCTCAATCCTATGTTAATATAATATATATGGTATAATAGTCGTAATCAGGCAAACCAATTATCTTAATTGTTGAATTAATATTTGAAAAGTCTTCTTCTTTAACGCAATAGGTTTCGATATTACCAAAATTTTGCGCGCCAGCTTTACAACAATACCAGGGTTCGATAAAAGAAATCAATTGCGAAACATCTAAACCCACTCTATGCATTTTTCAGTAACGATTTTTAACAGTATTTTTATATAAAAGGTCAATTGAAAAGTCTCCGGCCTACCATAGTACCATAAATTTACGACTATGCCACAGCAAGATTCAAACCCGCAACTATCGCAACTGTAGATGGACCATCCTGTCACCTTTACCACTGCCAACCAAGCCGGAAATTTTAACTTGATTAGACCTTTAGATATACAAAACCTATCCAGTATTTCATATCAGACCACGTCTTACCATGTCGACTTCAACCGGAACTGCAAGAATGTATTTCATGAAAGTTCGTTGTTGTTCTTAGAATGCTCAGCACAGTGACAGTATTACTAATAATTCGAAAAGGCTGGATCTTAATAAAAATCTGATCAAATATTCGTGGAAGCTAGAGGCAATTGGTTTCGAAACTAGACCAAAATCATATTTTTAATTGATGCAATCTAGCTAATGGAGCAACATAACAGAAATACATTTTATAAGGCACTATTTATAATGTATAATGTGATAATACATTGTGTACTTCGAGAGCACCGTCAAGAGCCATTTGAAAACACTTACAGGATTGATACTAAACTAAAGCATAAAAATATATTTGTTCGTCAATTTCATGATTATCCAAATATAATATATATAACTAAATAAATGTCCGTTTTAACTTAAAAAACCTTTTACAATATTCGATTTTATGTACCATTCAAGAGCAACACACGTTCATTCCAAAAGTCATTTAACTTTTCTATGTCTTTTTTGTAGAACAAATTGTTTTTAGTCGCATTCTTGTTTCCTCCATTGTCACATACCAGTGTAAGAAATCAATTCTATTTCACTTGAATAGCTCCCTACAGAGCTCTGAATTGTCGACGAAATGTTATTTTTGGTATGGTATGAACAACTTCGAAGGTAACTTAAACATGCTCAGTTTTTCGTGTTAACACATTACCTTAAAATATATTTAATTTCCAGCCATCTTATCTAAATTTAATTTACAATTCTTATATTTTTTTGGTTTTAATTTGTAAATATATTGCCTTAGAATATCTATGTTTTTGTTTTCCTTAAGAACCACTGATTTTGTATATATACTCAGTGTTTCGCCAATTAGTAATAATCGCTTTTTCAAGTGCAAGATGTCCATAATATACATGAAGCTAGTATAAAACAAATTATATTAATAAAAATAAAACCTTTCATATGAGAAACTTAAAAGTTTTAGGCGAAAGCTCATTTGTACTTTATTATAGCAATTATATAACTTAAATATAAATAATATAATAAATAAATAATTTGTATTTGAATTATCTTTTTTAACAAGTATGCAATTGAACATTATCTATATAAGTTGTATTATATTTAGTTTTAACACTAATCTAAATTCTATATATTGGTGTGTTTGCTCCATAAAATTTATTGTATTAAAAATATTGCTATTTGCTGGAATAAAATGAAATGATGAATTCTATTATGTTTTGTTTTTGGAAAAGATAATATATAGTCATTGACGACCTGCTTCCTGTTTGTTTTAAGTAGAACTAACAGATTAGAGTGTTTTGAAAGAATTTGTATAGAAATATGTCTTATATAGTTCATTTCAACTTCTGAATGTTTCCATTTACGCCTTTAGTTAACAATGAATGTAAACGTGATGCCAGACGAGTATAATGTATATTCTGCCTTATTTCAGGGCATACAAACATCATCATAACAAAGACCTGGCAACCACAAGACATAGATCTACGATATTATTGAAAGGTATTTTAGAACATTTAGTCACTGACTGTCGTTCAGATCAGACGTGTCACCATCAACTGCCCAGGCACCCTACGGGTAACACAGTATCGCTTCCCCTTATTTATTTGTATTTTCTTAATATTTTATAACGTTAATAAATAATGGTCACGGCATGTAAACCATAACTCTTTATTTTCATCCTACCTTCATTCATCGAGCCAATAACCTCAAGGTATATTCACGGTTAGAACGGAGACTGTCAATTTTAACACGCCACATTTTATTCCTGATATCTTGGGTTCATCGTGGTGATGCAAGGGGTTGGATGCAGCGCTTTCAGCAACTTGATTCATTAAAATATCTAGAGAAGAAAATTTATGGTAAATTCCCAGAGGTTCACATTTTCTATCTTTTCAAGATGAATACAGTTTCCAAGATTTGTCTGTTTATTGTCACAATCGGGGATTTCCATCGGGTTAAAATCTCAATATATTTTGACCATTTGCTCCTAGTTGATAAGAGAGGGAGAGAGTTTTCATATTACTTTAGCCCTGCCTGCATTTCTTCTTGTCTCAGTTCGTTTTAAAAATTCTTTAAATGAACTAATTAATTAGGATCCTAAAACTGTCTACATGCACAAAATAAGATACATACTCATTAGAACACCAAATAAAAATAAATGAAATTGCCATTACAACTAAAGTATTATAGTGTCGCAACAACTGCTGGATAATGGGGGTTTCACACCTGAAAAACCGACTATAGCGACTAACTTCCCCCTACAATCACACACTATGCTAAAAAATATAAACTTTCTTGAGAAACAGTTTCTACCATGAGTTTTAAATATCATACATAAACCAACTCTATAATATTTGTCTCCATATAACCAACTCCAATTTTAATTTCAAACAATTCAATTTCAAATGTCAATCAATTTCACAGATCAACGTGATATTGAATCCTTTCAATTCATAATTAGTTGCAGCCGTTCTATTGTTTAATATCATCGGCTTACCGGGCCTATGAATTTACGACTCATACGGATTAATTAATAGCAAGTCTGTGATACAATATATTTTAATCTAAAATCAGGCAATGTAACACACCACAGCACGTGTCTGATTAATGTACTTAGAAATTATAATCCAATTTTCATAGCCACCTAAAATTTAATTCCCAATTTAATAATACATTTTCGCATAGTATTTGTCACCGTTAAGTATCACTTTACCTCATTAAATTCGCCATACTGATCTTCACTCATCTTGGCACGAAGCACTCTCTTTTATCGACAAGTTAAGTATCAAATATCGTTCAAGTTTCCGTTTCGGATCCGCAGCTCGACGTTTTTTTAGATCGCCCCATTCCATCCTATATTTCCGAGAGAGAAGCCAACGAATGAATTTTCTGCATGACAACGAACGTGCTCGACCTTTCTTTGACTGCCGAGTTACTCGCACAATTTGTGTAAAAGCCTGCGTTAATCGAAAGAGAAGGCGGAAAACCCACGGAAAACTTTTTTCGGGTTTCTTTTATTCAACGATGTAGTAGAAAAAAAAACACCTTTGGGACCGCGGGTAGCAATTGTTTTAATTTTATCGTCGGGTAACTAGATCTCTGCGTGGGAAATAAGTCTTTATCATTTCGAGTGACTGAAGACATTAGGGCTAGGTCGGGATGATATACGCTGCGAAAGGGAGATTTTCTAGTTTTGATCTCAATCAGCGAACGTTATATTCATGGAATTACTATAGACCAGCCATCCTAATATTAACAGTAAAAACCCAAAAGCCGGCACAATAGTATTTAATTAAAAGAATATAAAAGATTTTATTTAATTATATACATGCAGAGTAACAGAATCGGAATTCAAAAGATATATGTGAAGAAATTTAGGAAACAAAATATATTAATTTATTTTAAAAAACTGTTTTATTTGCGGAAAGATGTGGCGACTTGTTGAACTGTGATACGAAGCGGCACTCAGAGTTCTTATCTATTAGAAAACAGACTCCTCCGTAGGTAGGTGGCTTTACACTATATCATCAAATAGTCAGGGCCGTATTACATGACCTCTCTCTTCTAAAGGAACAGGGATATACGTGATCATTCTTCCGTTTGCACAGCTTGGATAGTTGTTAGGAAAATTGTTTCGTGATATCAATTGTACTTTCATCCGCTGGTTTGCCTTTGAAGATGTTCGAAATGACACTCTTTCTCTACAAATTTTCATGGTGGCCCTCTAAGGAATAGTTTTCTATATTTAATGACTCCAGATTTCAATAGTCTACGGCTAAGAAACTGCGCTAATGCCATCCGCCTTTTGTGGCCTTAGATATCGAAATATGATACAGTTTCCACTTAACTACGAAAAATAAATGCCTAATATGTTTCAAAACTTCTATAGTGATATTTAATAACATGATAGAGTCTATACATTACATAAAGAGGAAAAGACACGGTTTAAATATCCACCAACATATAATAAGCCAATCTTGGTGAAGTTCTAAGTGAAGCATAAAGAATCCTCACCTCTATGATATATCTCATCTTGTTGGCATAAAAAGCAGTAAAACTAACATAAAAACTGACATAAAACTAAACATTTAGATTTTTTTTAATAAAACAGGTCAATTGAAAAATCTCCGGCCTGACATATAGATGGCGCTACTAGAACTAAATACATATATTTAGTTAGCCCTAACCCTGAAAAGGTGCGTGTATAAATTTGACAGCTGTCGGATCATTAGTTTGGGAATTATATATATATATATATATATATATATATATATATATATATATATATATATATAGTTAGCCCTAACCCTGAAAAGGTGCGTGTATAAATTTGACAGCTGTCGGATCATTAGTTTGTGAATTATAGCATTTTGAGTGAAGCAACTTTTGTTATTGTCAAAAAAATTGATAAAAAGGAATTTCGCGTGTTGATGAAATTTTTTTTTGAAGGGAAAAAATATAGTTGAAGCAAAAACTTGGCTTGATGCCGAGTTTCTGGACACTGCCCCAGGAAAATCAATCATCAAGGATTGGTATGCTAACTTTAGACGTAGTAAAATGAGCACCGACGACGGTGAACGCAGTGGACGCCCAAAAGAGGTTGTTACCGGCGAAAACATTTAAAAAATCCACAAAATAATTTTGAATTACCATAAATTGAAACTGAATGAAATAGCAGGCACTCTAAAGATATCAACTGAACGTATACATCATATCATTCACGAATATTTGGGTATGAGAAAGCTCTGTACAAAGTGGGCACCGCACGAGCTCACTTTTGACCAAAAACAACGACGAGTTGATGATTCGGAACAGTGTTTGAGTATGATCAAGCGTAATAAACGCGAGTTTTTGCATCGATATTTATGGGTGGATGAAACATGGCTCCATCATTTGACTCCGAAGTCCAATCGACAGTCATCCGAGTGGACTGCACACGATGAATCCGCTCCAGAGCGTGGGAAAACGCAACAGTCGGCTGGCAAGTTTGTGGCGTCTGTATTTTGGGAGGCGCATGGAATTATTGTTATTGATGACTACCTTGAAAAAGGAAGCACCATCAACAGTGACTATTACAGAGCGTTAAGGACGAAATCGCCGAAAAACGGCCGCCTTTAAAGAATAAGAAAGTGCTGCTTCATCAAGACAATGCACCGTGTCACAAGTCGGTGAAAACGATGGCAAAAATCCATGAATTGGACTTCGAATTGCTTCCTCATCCACCGTATTCTCCAGATCTGGCCCTCAACAACTATTTACTGTTCTGAGAGCTCAAAAGAATGCTCGCTGGGAAAAGATTCTCGTCGAATGAAGTGTCTCGAGTGAATGAGTCCTATTTTGAAGAAAAAATTCGAAATCGCACTACAAAAATGGCATCGAAAAGTTGGGGGATCGCTATAATCGGTATATAACCCTTGAAGGGCATTATGTTGAATTAAAACGTGTTTTACAATGGTAGGCCGGGAACTTTTCAATTAACCTGTTACTTGTAGAGAGCGTATCCTTTTAATTCCGTAAGTAGTCGGAGAATTGCTGTGTGAGCATTGTGTACTAAAGACTTGATCTAGCTTTGTCTTGATAAATAACGTCATAAATCATGATAAATGCTCAAATTAATCTTGTTAATCAATTCTTCAATCAATTAATGACATCAGTTATTGACAATAGACTTGAATCGATGGTTTGGGCATGTTCAAGCAACTCATGATGAATAATTCGTTTCAAACTTCAACAATCACTTTCACATTCAATTCATTTGCAATCCAGGAATCGAGTTTCTTCTGTATATTCTTATATAAATCTATATGTTATATAAATAAGTTAAAAACTGTAGCCCCATATTTGACTCCGCTATTTTACAAATTTTCATGGAATTTTTTAGCAACTGACCGACTAGGGCGATGTTCACTTTTAACGTCAAACGTTTTTCAAGGTCGAACTTTTAAATGACTAATCAACTGATGCTACCTTTATATCTGTAATGCTCTATGGACTGCTGTATTTTATGCGCACTATAGTACAGCTTTTTTAAATAAATATTGACTGAGAAATGCGAATTTAAAGGAAAACCGAAATTATGTTAAATACTTTTATATAGTAACATAAGTTAAATATGTATAAAGGTTGAATTTACTTTCAATGTAACTTAGTTGAAGAGATAAAAGTCTGGGGATTTTAGTTAAAAAATAAAGGCCAAAAAGGACAACACGTCGGCTGCAAAGGAAAAGTAAATAGATTTTCTTGTGTCCGCCGGGATATTTATTTCAACAGGTGACAGATCGAGACGTATTTTTGTTCATTTTATCACTCCTTATCGGACGTTTCCTCTACTATTTGTCTCTGGATAAGTAAATAAAATAGATTATTTATTAGGGCATTCTTCTGGATAAATTCTTTGACTTTGTTACTAACGTATGTTAATTAATATTTAACTCATATAGCAATTACATTCTTATATAACATGTTTAAAATTATTTGCAAGCAAATATTTTAAAACATGTTAATCAAAATCAAAACCCCAGAAAAATCGAGAAAAATTATATTTTTATGGAATTAAATTATTTTATTAGTATCAAGGTATAGTAAGCCTGAAATGTCATTAATGAATGTGTGGTATTGTTAGTTCAGAGTTCTCGTCAGTATCTTATTTTAAAAAATGGTTAATTATTGGGAGATTCAGCAAGTATCTGAGGGATAGATTGCGAAAACGTCGGTGTATATTATATATTTTTTTATAGATTATTATAGATTATTATAGCATATTATATAGAATAAATTATTTTTGATAGATAGATTCTTATTACATTATAGGTGCTTTATTACATTGCAAATAAGAAATTTGGTAACAACATAATCAACAGGTGGATAACCTGTCTTGATTGTTTATACCTTATGAACAAATTTATATTAGGCCTTCGACTAAGTCTTGATAAAATCCATCTGATATTGGGGACTACTGAACAAACAAATACTGAACATAGCCTTCTTCAGAACCTTTTCTAATTTGAGAGCGATTTATATTATTTAAAAATTTGATAATTCCATCCGGGGAAAAAATTATGACATTGTGATTTTGATGCTGATTGTGAAATTTTCTAATAATTATGATTGCTTAAATCGTAGTTGTCATGTGAAATACAGTGATATTGAGGCCTTCTTGGACATTATTCACCACTAATAAGATATTCTGTAGACATCATAAAGATGTTGCATATTCTCTTGGTCTCTTTAATCATTTTTTCCCGTTAGAATTGGTATAATCTGCGATTATTTAAAAAATATTTATAATGATGAATTAATGGATCGATAAACTCATACTCCTAATTTGACACTCAATAAGTTTCTTTAATTTCTAGATATTAAAAACTATAATTATGTAGTCATGGATTTTCGATGCCCAAGCAGCATTGGACCAGAAAAATAGATCCGCAAATTAATTCCACAATATATGGACTAGTAAGATCTTTTATCTATTGTTTTAATCATTTTAATTATATTAGCGCACTGCTTCTTGCAAAAAAATTAAAACCTGTATAGAATATTAGAGGAACATTAAATAAATATTTTTGCTATGGAATCAACTTGGTGCTAAAGAGATCAAAGAAAAGAACGAGAATATATACGAATACAGTTTCGTCGAAAGAATGCCTTGAAATAACTGAAACTTTTTTTCATAAATAAAACATAATCATATATCATGCATAATTTTGTTTAATTTGAACATTTAACCCAGAAATCAATATGTGTGGAAAATGGCATACGACTTTGCGAAAAACGAAAGAAAAACAGACATTAGTTCGATATTAAAATGGAATACTATGGCTGAGACTGCAGCTCATTATAATATCGCCATGATTCCTACTTGCTATAATACACTAAAAAGTCGTTTTTAGAAATCACCTAAAATGTAGTGCGTTAATTTTCTGCATTGCAAAATAAATGTTGATTCTAAATTAAAAACAATTTTATACAAAATTACTGTATAATACCCAGTTTATGAGAGAAAATATAAAGATCAAACAGCTATTAAAGCTTAAAGTCAATGAATTAAATTAGAATTAATATTAAACTACTGCCTATTTGACATATTTACCTCTGTCTACCTTTACTTTTTCTTATGCCTTAAAAGTGTCTTTCATGAAAACTAATTTCTTTTAAATAAAGCGACAATAACTACCCTAGGAAAATGCTTGTTAGTCCTCCAGAAATAACTACTATAATGATGGATAAAATCAAGCATAGTCGAAAAAGGTTTATTAAAGTTTTGTAAATATTATTAAGAAACTAAGTCATTTTTACAACTACATATTTTTTTTGGTATCTTGGCATTTACTGCCTAACTACAGTAGATAGACAAATCATATGAACACTATGCGTTTCCATACATTTTGTTGCATGTTGCCAACACTGCTTTCGTGTAAATAATTTGACGAATATGTACCTCTTTATATTCATAACAATTATTATATTTCAGCGCACTACACGCTTTGTTTTGTAGTAGTTAAAACAAGTTATCGGTAAACTATGTGATCTTTCAGATTTCGAAAGATGGCAAATAGGTATAACAGTGAAGTTAAATATTCTCAGCAAAACAAAATCACCTTCTTTGCATAACACTGAAACCAACTGGCCATTATTTAGCGAAAAATTAGACTGTTTGTTATCACTAAATTTAGCTCTCAAAGCAGAAAGAGATACAGAAATAGCAGCCAAAAAATATAACAAAAAATATACAAGAGGCCGCATGGTACGCAACACCTACCTACCGACCTCACGAAACACCACGGTTGCAACATATGATGACGATACAGCGGTTTTATCATCACACAAGGATTCAATATCAGCCACAAAAAACCTCCAACTTCATCTTAACAAAGTCGAATTGTGGTTGAAAACGTGGCGTATTAAAGCAAATGAGACAAAATTTACCCATATGACATTCACCCTTTGCAGAAAAACATGTCCTTCAGTAAAATTGAATAATCATGAACTTCCGCAAGCAGACAGCGTTAAATAACTGGGAATGCATTTTGATCGACGTCTGACTTGGAAACAACATATAGTGACAAAACGCAAACAGCTTGGACTTAAACTAAACCAAATGAATTGGCTAATAGGGCGTAAATCTAAATTATCATTAGATAACAAGGTTTTGCTGTGTAAGTCAATACTTAGGCCCATCTGGACCTATGGTATTGAACTGTGGGGTACTACTAGCAAATCTAACATATATATACTCCAGAGGTTCCAAGATAAAGTGTTGCTAGTCATCGTCGATGCCCCATATTACGTGTCCAACAAACTGATTCAATGCGATATCCCCATAGAACCCCAACGAGTGTGATTCGAAGTGCTAATGCGAAGTATTCTGAAAAACCATTAGTGCATCCTAATGCCCTCGCCAAACAGTTAAATGTGCGCGATAACAGTGAAGTGCGTAGGCTCAAACGCAAACTACCATACGAACTGGTTAATAGACACATAGAGTGAAATTTAATAATTTCTAGAATAAGTTAGAATAGTCATTAGAATAAGTTAGGATAGACTTTAAAATAAGTTAAAATAGTATCTAGAATAAGATTTAGATTTTAGATTGTACAGCAGATCACTTACTGAAGTGATCTTCTACATGTTAGGATGGTTATATTATATAACAGAAATCAAACAATAATACTTATTGCCCACGGGCAGATTGTTGACGTTCCAAGAGATTAATTTTTTTAAATTGTAGATTTATATTCTATAAAAATATATATAAAAGATCAAATTCTTATGTTAAAAATTTCTTTATTTTGCTGATTTCATCTTTTAACAATCCTTATGACAACCTAACGAGGATAGTGTTCAGTTATCTAAACATTTTCGGAAAGGTAAATCCAACCGCTGCACATTCGATCCGATTCGACGATATTCCAAAAGCATACAAACGTCCCCGAGGATATGCATCATAGGTACGCGCCACATGTTTACGCCCTGAACGTGGAATTATTCTACCCCGTCCCTTATTTCCTGCAGACGGTCGGCTTTTGTTCAGGATTTCATATGCAGCTATTCAGCGGTGACGACGACTGCGGCTCGAAAAGCTTGATTTGTAGGTTTTATTTGTGAAACGTTGTTAGGAAAAGTTTTCGTATTGTGTAAGGTGGTTTTGAATTGCTTGGGATGGTATTAGGTTTAATAAGCGTGTTTTCGATATGACTACAAAATTCTAAACACATCTATGCTAGTTTAGCATTTCAAAACAAATCAATTGAATTATGCTTGGGTTTTTTTCACCAATGCAAGTCAATGTATCCTCGTAAAGTCATCATAATGTTATTATATTTCTCTTTAGTTTAACCTATTACTATCTCTATATATCTTGATAAAACTACATTTAATCACTGCATTCTCCTTAATACATTTGCCATATCTGCAAAAGAGTTAATGTTATTTCTCTTCTCATACATATTAACCAAACGTTCATGTATATTCTGAACAATAACACACATGCTCATTACAAGCTTTCACACTCTATAATACAATTCCCTTCAACTAAAGTATATTAATTGTATACTGACCTTTAATGGTTTCCTCTTTCATCACCCTAATATAATGGTAATCGTCAGCATTGAATCATAAACCAACATTCATAAAGTTTTATTCACTGTCACTTTCAGAAACACTGGTCAAGTTAATAACCAAGCTGTTCTCTCCAATCTATTAAAACTTGCTCAAGATTCTACCATTTGTCAATTTCTTCTTCAATGTGTCTAATCAAGCTCACACAAACCGAAGCTGTTATTTTCGACAATGCCTCTTTCCATAAACCTTGATCTGAATATCTATTATCATAATTCTTCATAATAATCACTGTCACTTTCAGAAACACTGGTCAAGTTAATAACCAAGCTGTTCTCTCCAATCTATTAAAACTTGCTCAAGATTCTACCATTTGTCAATTTCTTCTTCAATGTGTCTAATCAAGCTCACACAAACCGAAGCTGTTATTTTCGACAATGCCTCTTTCCATAAATCCAGGCAGTTCTGGTTTGAATATCCTCCTCGATCTGAATATCTATTATCATAATTCTTTGCACTATCCCATATCAACAAAATTGGATTAAAAATGCAGCGATAGGGAGAAAGATGTAATGGTGGTAACGACTCTGTGGCCATAATACTCAGTAATCTGATCTACTATGTATCTTTTCTCAGTTTTATTTCTAAAAAAGTAAATTACCTAAAATGCAATTAAATATTTCATTTATATTTACCGAGTAATAATTTAAAATAGTTCACTCTTTAACATGATTTCACATGGTAGCGTTAAAACAACGTTTGCCGGTTTATAACCTGTAATTATAATATTTTGAAGAATTTTCAGACGTTTAGCAACCGTACAATTTTTGCAACAGTAAGTCCAGAAATCATATTTGTATATGTAATTCATCTAACTAAAAGCAAAATCTTCATTTCGTACTTTTCACCTGAAAGAAGTCGCCTGTCAATACATCATTATTTTTACAAAACAATATTTTATTTACCAATGCTCTTTTATAAAAATATATTCTCTTTTTCCTTGTTTGTTTCACTCCTCCACCGTCAGAGTAGTAGCCATTAGATAGGGTGGTTAGGTTAATTCATTGCCTAATATTATATGTTTTGTTTATTCGATTCAGGTCAACTCCTACTGGTAAATTAGATCTTTTCAAAATATCGTTCTCCACTACTCTTGCATCCTGCAAAGTGCTATATATTTTTTTTTCTAATTTAATTTTCATCAGCTTTGCCTCGACAACTACTAGCAACTTTACCTATAAATTTTAATTGACGTATTGTACATTTACTAACCTAAAACAAATGGATGGTTAATTACAACAAAATGTGTATAAAAGTTATAATTACCTTAAATATTACTTCTAGTACAATTGTATATTATTTCTCTTATACCCTTTGCAACGTTTTTATTTCAACAAAAAGAATAATTGTCTTCTTTGGTTATTGTTATCGTTTTGAAATCTGTGGCTATATCGGTGATAAATATTACATTTTGATGTCCAATATTTTTTTTACAAGTTTGGCACTTATATTTGGCAATATTCTCACTATAAACAAAATTGGTGCTGTTTGGATATTTCAACATTATAAAACTTAACCTTGCATTCCGTACTTACCTTTGTTCTTCCATATTTTGAAACCAATGTATGTTACAATACTAAAAATAACACAACGATTTAATTATTATTGTTATAAACTCATTAATGCAATACAAAATTTTAATTTAATAATTTTTTTAAAAATCTAATTATTTAAGATTATTTGTTTTCACTCGACCAATGACTAATTTTATACACTGTATGTGAGGAAAGAGAGAGCGCAAACATTATGCGCATGCCATCATTACCTGCAGTTTAGCGTATATTCCCAGCATGCGTGTTGATGGGCCGGAACTGCTCATGCGCATTTATTTTAAACTAGCTTGACATATTTCACTGCCATACGTTGTTGTTTGCAAGAGTTGTGATTAGGTTACCCTTAAGTAGGATCTTAACACAATAAAAGTAATAAGTATTTATTACTATGTCGGTATTTTAAAAGCAAATATGGTGGTGTCAAAACTAATTTATTAATAAACTTTATGTTTATAACAGGTGTTCATATTTTATTATATACCCCTCTATGTTTTTTATAGCTATTCCCTTTTACATTGATAAAAGATGTATAATCATTGTTTCGAATGAATTATCTTAACATTAAACACAAAACCATTTACATGAAAGGAAATGTCAACACGTTTTACATATCAGGGGCGACACGCGGGACGGTGGAAGATTAAAACAAGTAAGGGATTAAAAAGGAGAGTCGTAATTGCGCGTAAAACTGACTAAAATACAATTAGATTATACGATATGAATCGGATTATCAAGCAGGAAATTGGAAAAGGTCCAAAACAGCTGCTTGTAAATCGGAGTAGGCCTTTTTTACATCCGAGAATGTTAATAGGCCCTTAATTAGTTGTCTCGGAATACTAAGTCTGCTTAGATGCTTTCGACAGATTGTTGGAAAGTTGGAGATGCTTTAGGGAGAAATGTAATAAAGGGACTCTACATGCCTAAGGCAGTTTAAGCTTAGATTTAAGATAAACATCATAACAATAAAAATATATATAAAAGAATAATACGGTTCCAGAAGTTTTTTATCTTTTAAATATTTTTCGATTTTATACCATATCATATCAAACAAAGCCACTAGTTGAATATTATTGTAATAATCTTTTAACGTCATCATAATCTTATAAGTATCTGTAAGTTCGTATAAATATATGTTTTATTGTCAAATTTATTTGTTCCATCTAAACAAAAAGGCAAGCATATTCAAACAGCTGTCTGTTAGGTCGCTAGTAACCTATAATTTTTCTGTAGATACTTGCAGACTACTTGTACGTCATTAAAGTTTTTGATAAATAATTTTGATAATTTTTTTCGTGTATTTGAGTGTGTGTGGCCCCAGAATGATGTAGATTAAAAAGAGTGAAGCTGCATCTTCCATTTCAATATTTTGCAAATCGCTCTTGTTTAATATTAATTTTTTGCTTAATCTTGGACTTATCTCTTATCTCTTCCAAACCCTTATCGCGAATGTTTTTGTTAAAACCATCACTTTCCATTTCTTGAAAAATAAAAAGACCTACAAACAATATACTGTTGGATTTAATTTCAACAATAATAATTCAACATCTTTGGAATTATCAACAGTACCATTACAATAAATCCAGAGCCGGCGCTTGGGGAGAGTGTCTACTTTTCAACAAATAACTTCTTCTTTATTTGTGTTCTTCAGATCTTTCTCCATAATCTTAAGTTATGTCTTATTTGAAGCTGTGCCTTTCTTTCAGAGAATTAATTTAATCACAAAAGTTCATTCTAAATTCGACAACCATATACAAATCACTACAATGTGCCTTTTCGGATCTATCGTTCGACTGAAAATATGTTCATCCATTTCTAAGAGTAGCTCAAGATATTCCAAAGCTGCCTAAAAAACCTATAAATTACGTTACAGTGGCAGGTAACACGGAAACTTGTAAGATAACAATTGCCCGCTTTGGCATGCCATTCTTGCAATAATAGAATTATCATTCTGTTAGGCTAGCGGTACTTTTTTCCTCTTCGATCGCCAAATTGTCATTAGCAATTTTCCGTATAAAATGATTTCTACTGTCACTAGGTTCACTGCTACAATTATCTTATTTGTCCTATCAATAGGATGACGTATACACTGATCTATATCCAATATATTCAGGTGTTCCACAGGACAGTGTCCTTGGTCCACAAAACTGTTGCAACATATGCTGACGATACGGCGGGCTTATCATCACACGACGATCCAATACCAGCCACAAGAAACTCCTACTTCATCTAAATAAAGTGGAATTGTGGTTGAAAACATGGCGTATCAAAGCAAATAAAACAAAATCCCATGTGTTATTGAACTCCCGCAAGCAGACAATGCTAAATATCTGGGAATGAATTTTGACCGATGCTTAACATGTAAAAACATGTAGTGAGATAATGCAAACAGCTTGGTCTAAAACTAAACCAAATATATTGAGAGCTGGGGCGTATATCTAAATTATCCTTACATAATAAGGTTTCGCCATATAAGTCAATACTTAGGCCCATTTGGACCTATGGTATTGAACTGTGGGGTATTACTAGCAAATCTAACATAGCTTCAGAGCTTTCAGAATAATGTGTTTTGAGCCATCGTCGATGCCCCATATTATATCTCCAACAAACTTATTTAGCGTGATATCCCCTTGGAACCCATAACGAGTATGTTTCAAAGTGTTAGTGCATTCCAATGCTCCTGCCAAACAGTTAAATGTGCGCGGTGACAGTGTAGTGCGTAGGCTCAAACGCAAACTACCATACGAACTGATTAACAGACACATACTGTGAAATATAAAAATCTCAATATAAAGAATGCAATTATATTGCATAACCGAAATAATAAAAAATACTTATTGCTCGCAGGCAGATTGTTCAAGTTCTAAAATTATTATGATTAATGAAAAAAAGGTTATCTAGAGAAGCTTAAAGGCAAATAAAGTCTGATAAAATGTAATGATTGTTCAACTCAGTTATCTTCAATTATTGTTTCGTCGTTGTTTCTTTTGTGTTATTTGTCGCTACTTACTAACAGTACACGATTTATAACTCAGCTAAGTGTCGTATTCGACAATAATCGAGTCTTTCTTCGACGATCCTATTAGATTAGACTAATTATTCTCGACCGTATCTGATTTATCACTGACAAAATAATATTCTCAAACGAACCGTTTAAAATGCCATAAAAAGAGCAATCGCACACGAACAACCTTAATTTATCAAAGGCGGGCAATTCCAGAGCCAGCACCGAAGAAAATCTATTCGAACAATACCGACTGTCAGAAAGCCGGTAACTCGATTTATTTTAATTAATAAACTTTTTGAAGTCAGCTCCGGCGCCAATAAATAATGCCGTCAGTAGATGGCGTTCACTAGAACTTTACGCGACTAACCATTAATTAAGTTGTGTCGTGTTTTTTTCTTTTAATCGGAAATGAAGCCTCATTATCGTCGTATAATGCTGTCATCAATTGGTCAGGTAATGGTTATGTCACAGTTGAAGTTAGTTGGTTAATAATCCTTTGAAAAAAAATATGCTATACAACTTTCCCAGACGTAGCACAAGCCTTTGACTCAGTGACTCATTCAACTTTACCAACAAATGACTTGTTTAATCCGATATTGTACTCAATTATCTAAATGACTCTAGTAGGTAACTTATATTCCATCTAAAATTAAAGAAACGTGTTAGAAAAGTTAGCCGGGCTGAAAATAAAATATAGGCAATATGTCATTATATAATAAGAATATAATGTACAGTCAAATGCTAAAACCAATATGTAATATCGGAATAACAATGCATGGATAAAAGAAGAAAAACCGCGAATTATTTTTAAAAAATGACTTGAATTGATTAGTAATATAATTAAATTTATTATCAAAGCCTCAAAAAAATAGAATAATTGGGAGTATAAATTAGTTCTGCTCAAAATAGCTTAGATTTATTGCGCATCACTCATTACTACTTTGTTGCTTCTCTTAAGAAATTTACAAATGTCATATCGAAATGATGTCTCATATTTTGAGGTAAATCAAATAAGGAACCAATATTTGATTTACGCGAAAAACCAGCAGTTAGGACATAATATATATCACACCATATTTCCATGTAAATTTTAACATATTGATAACATCGGTATGAAAGGTTGTCACCTTACAAAGTGTTTGATTAAAAATACTCTGCGCCTTCATATTCTTTCTATCTTCCACTCTGTTCCATGGTCCTCAACGTCAAATTCGCTCTTCTTATACATTTCATGCCACTCATACTTCTACAAATATTTAATATCCACCAATTACAGATCTCTTTAAATTATAGAAAATTCTCGCTAATTATCTTTATTCAACTCAAAGCCCTAAAATAATAGGAAGGTAAAATGGTTACTCGTCAAAATCTATAGTTGAATACCACATCAAGATAATTAAGGATTTAACACTTAAAAATCGTCATCGTCAACTTAATATTGCCATCAATTTAGACGATTTTAAAAGACAATTGGAATTGCACTCAAACATTATCAAGAGTACCATTACTGGAGTTAAATTATACATATTAACATCAGCATTTTCACTGCTAAGATTTTTTTCATTTGTTACCACGATAGTGCATCTCACCCAGTACTACTAAACCAACCTCCGTTAAGTTTTAATTAATTTTAATGCTAATTCCCTGAAAGTAAATTTAAATGCGAAATAAATATGAGTTTACGAAAATATTAGCATAAAGACATTATATACAATAGGGCGAAATAAATTTAGAAAAATAGTTTATTTACCTTTATTTTCTACTGTATCTTACTACTTTTTGATCACTGTAGCACGGTAGTATAAAAATAGTGCACCGCCAGGGTAATATAAAAAATACCTACACAAATGTTGTAGAAATATAATAAAAATAAATTCGTAGAAATTCCTTTAGAATCACAAAAGTATTTTAATGATTAATGGGTTCTCTTGATGTCTAGAAAATGTTTACTTCAATTTATATTGTAAAGCGTGCTGTAATGACTAGCGTTCACCGATTAAATTAGGTGTAAAATAAAACTTTCTTTGTAACGCTTGTTATTTGACGATAAGCTGTATAATAGATACTCGGATACCATTATTTATTAATGACTGAGGTATAATATGATTTTTAAAAATTCTGAAACAATATATTAATACAATGGAATGTTTTAAAATAACAAGGGAAAACTAGATATGTAATAATACTAAACCCCTTTTTAAATTAGAAGACTTTTGATTATATTCAAATTCGATCCACGTTGACAGTCTATGGAGGATATCTGTTTTAGCAGCGCCTTATTTATTATTGAGTAACTGATGCCGAATCATATATATTTATTGCCCAGCGTTTGTTAGTCACATTCGGGACGACAGGGTCCACAAACAATCAACCAACATCACGTCACAGAAACGCTAGATTTGCTTCGAAACTTTTGAACAAGATCCAGTTGACCCAGATATTCAAAATGAATGCCAAGGCCGTTGATTCACTGACTGGGCTTAAGTGTGTTTGGACCAATCCTAGCACCAAGGCGTCTTATGGGTAAATTAATATGCAATATAACTGCCTCAAGAATGGTGCATCTACAAAAAACCTCTAAATTTTCAGCCGTCGACATCATCAGGTGGTACCGCTAACCATTGGTTTCTGAAGAAAACATTCCTCTTCGGCCCGCAATAGTGATTACTATAGAATGATGATAATTAACTGAGTGTATTCAAAATTGAATAATATGAAGATATATGACGTATGGATATATGCAGGATGTAATTGTGTGTTATATCTGCGCGGAAAGTGTACCTAATACAATACCCCTCCCCCCTAAAAGGTAACTTGAATTGGCTTCCAACATCATGCATATTGACAGAGCTAGATTTTTTCTCGCAAAGTTTTCTAAAGTCGAATGACCATGTTAATAAACCGCAGTCAACTTACTTAAATTATTATATAACATAACATTACCTACACAAAAAGCTACTCAATAAACAACTTTCAATAGTACGAATTAATGTCTTTAAAATAATTATATTTATTTACGGTTTAATTGTGTAGTAGACCTGTAATCTATAATAAATAAATTGCCTATTTATTCCTATAATGGAATTTCCAATCGAGATTATCAAAATATATTTTTTGAAGACTATTCAGATGCCCTTGTTATAACAAGATGTAAGGTATGACGAGTAGGTTAAGATAGAACTAATAAACGTATAAAGGAATAACCTATATATAAGCCACAGATTAAGTCATATATATATATATATATATATATATATATATATATATATATATATATATATATATATATATTTATAAATATATAATTAAAATTTTTTGCGAGTACTAAATAAGAAGATATAATACAATGGTCGAATTTGAAGACACAGCGAAGAGAAAAATAAGAGAACGTTAAGTAAATGATAATATACGATCTACAATTAGTTGTGAATGAATCGTGTCTGCTTAAAAAAAAGTCCATGCTGCATAAAAAATAATGAGGGTCCAAACTAGAGATGCAAAGTAATAAAATCTAATTTTTGAGATCAAATTTGTAAAATACGTTTCTATTCTTCTAATAATTTTTGAGTTTTGTATAAAAGTAGTATTTCTATTGTTGTATCTATAATAGATATAATATATTTAGGTGATTTTATTAAACTAAACAAGTCATGAAATGGTTCCATAATACTTCTATTTGACTGACTCAATAGCATACTTATTTTTTACACATTTTGTTTGATGTAGTGTTATATACGCTTTATTGCCTCATAGAGATCCAAAACTATTTTAGAATTATAATTATATCTAAGTCGGTTATTTATTTCTTTGTTTTGAATATAATCATGTTGAATTTAACTACAATTTCTATATATTATAATAACCATCTTATTGTGATCAATATAATCAATATGAATAACATAATTAATATAATCGAAAGACGTTATTTGTGATTGTCACCTGGTCTAGACGAACTGTATAGCTACATCCTCACTTTTTGCGCAAATGATTGAGGTTCCTATGGTAACTTGTGTAAAAGCTGGTAACTCTAAACCTTTAAATAGATAATATATGGTTTTTTAAGCTTCCTTAAACAAAAAAAAAATATAAAAAACAGAAGTAAATAAGACATAGAATATTAGATTTGTCGAAATTTTTGTGCTTAAATTCTTAACCCGTATCTAGATATATGCAAAAGCTACAAATAAATTAAACAACTACGTATAAGTGCTTCATAAAAAATCAATTATATGTTAGTGTTATTACGCATGTTTATGTTAGCTTTGTTTCCATTTTTTTACGAATGACCAAAGGGGGATGCTTTAATAAATATCCCCGATTTAATTTTTCGGCGACGTGCTTGTATAAAAAGGCCCCTGTTATTTTTTCGGATATAAAATTATTGCCCAAAGTATTTTCTGTAATACCCAAATGTTTTGTTGGTAACAGTTGTTGGGTTTGTAGGTCAAATACCGTCTGGAAATAAAAGTTCATTTTTAACTTCGTCTACCCACGAACATTTGAATGTATGCTCCGATGAAACTATAAAATATTACTTTTTAATGATAATAAATTATATTGTAAATCTGCTTAAATTTGACGTTTAAGCGGATTTGTGTTACATTTGATTTTTCCGGTTTTTTCTTTACTTATTCAGTGTTCACGTAAAATAAGAGCACGCAAAGTAGTAGTTAGATAACGCACTGGCCAACAAAGGTTTTCTTGTACCTGATGCAAGAATTATTTCAAATACTTTCAATTAGCTACAATTTACGAAACTATGAGTGCTTTTAAAATATTGTCTCCTTTATATAATCTTAATTTTCATTTTATACTGATAAACCTAAAATATATGTGAAGGACATAAAATAACACATAAGCACATTCTTAATTATCAAATTTTCAATGAAAATTATTAATAACGTGTAACGTAGTTGCTTCTAAAATTTTGAAGCTTATCCGCACCCACTGTAAGTTTTTTTTATAACTTGATGTGTTATAATTACCTAGAAATTTTTGTAGCACCAACATATATACATAATTGCTACAAATTTTGTATCTATTATCAATATCTGAGTTAAAGGGCCATTAAATATTCTACCTTTTTCACGAACTGTTTCATTATTCCTACAATGATACGTAATGGTGGAAGTATTTTTTTTCTACTTACAGTTTGTATCAATGAGGAACCGACCTAATATTAATATGTATTCCCTTAAATTTATATTTAGAGGTAATTTTGCGATTTTATTACCGAAGGCAAGTTCTTCATTTTTAAAATACAATGATATTCCTTTTTTTATTTTTTCATTGTTTTATTTTGTCTGAGTAAAATATTTTTTGAGGTTTGCATCTAACATTTCCGATACTTGTTATGATAAATTTAAATATCATATTAAATTGCTGAACTAATTCTGGTAAAACAATTGTGGTGCAGATGAGACCATTTTCACACTCACTTCCACTGATTTAACAACAAGAATGGTCCATTTGTTGACTGTTATTTAATATAAAACTAACAAACGTTTCCTAGTGTCTCTGTTAGTTTGTCACCATAAAATTCTAAACTGGTATTTTATTTCAGATATATTTTAAATAGAAACAACTACTAATTAAAATTAAAAATGAAGTTTGTTTCAGCGAAGAGTATTTACCATCTATAAATTTCTACTATGTTGGTAAAAGTAAATTAATTATCGCAAAGAAAACATATATTAGACCCTTTTACCATCACCATTTAAGTTTTTATTTATATTTTGAATACAAACATATTACTCATTTTTAAACAGAAATAATTTATAGCCAAAAGAAGCGATAATGTAATGTACTAAGGTAATATACTCCTCAGTAGTACTCTTCGGTAAAAAACTATTCGGTAGTTCCAAAAAATTTGGTAACTTGGTAAGAAATTACACACTTAGATAAATAAAATTATTAATTAGAAATTTCTAAATTAAATAATTTTAAAACCTGGATTAACATTGGTTAGTGCAGTAACCCGAACTTAACATAGAAGATACTAAAAACTGATTAAGGAGCTATATAACTCCATGTATAATATGAAACTTTATAATTGATATTAATCCTTTATGTACTTTAAAATATAGTTTTAAACATATAATATGTCGATTTCGTATTAAAACATCTGCCTTAACTAATTTAATTGATTATCGATTTCGCCAAGCAATAATGGTAGGGACCAGCAACAAGTCTGTCGGAAACACGTCCAGCTAGTTGTATTATAGTTAAATCGTGCCACACGCAATAAATACATTTTGTTGAGAACACTTCAACAGATATAAATCTATTAATTATTTCATCGAACAGTGGCTTTAATTGAAAACTCTCGAGAAAAACTAAGATGCCATAGTTTATATTGTTACTGTAAATTATTTTAAAATTGGAATTACAGCAACTTTTTACAATTGATTAAAGATATTTAATAATATTTGGAATAGTTCCAAATCTTAATTACAGATATAAAAATAACTGTACAACATAAACTTTTAACATTAATACTACTACCAGAGTAGACCATACTATTTGTTTTATTACTTTTGTTGCCAACAATCTGTAATATTATAGAAGATAGTGCAACTCTCGAACCTTAATTACTATTGAAGCTATACTAACGAAGTGCTTTTTAAGAGGTTCATTCCATTCGCTGTTGCGGTATTTAAAAAATATTTGTGCAGTACAGCAAGAAGAAAACTAATTGGTTTGATTCTTCAAATATTTAAATATATTAACATACATTACATACATTGTAAGATTATCAAATATTACTAATTTTATTTATTTTTGTTTTTAGATCCTACGAATTTGCATCCAATATATCAAGCATTTAGATCATTATATTTAGATCAAGATCATATTTACAATGAATTTTGTTATATATCTAATATTAAGGCTCTCTCAACTATCAGTAACAGTAACATATTCCACACTAGTTGTGGATAAGAATATTTGTAAATCACAAAATTGTACTAAGCATAAATAGTCCTCAAACAAGTTGTCTTTTGATCTCATCTAGAGGTATTTTTTGGAAAATTTATGTTTTATACTGACTGTTTATTTAAGGATAATATATTATATTTTTACAGTTCAATTAATTTATGAGCGAATGATATAACTTCAATGTACCCCTTTAAAATCATGGTAAGAGGAAGTCACGGTATAACTATTACAGCACAACTATCACGGTATTGAAAGCCAAACAAAATAAATAGATCAACTCAGTACTCATGATATATAATACTCGCAGCAGACAAATTTTTTCTAAATAATGTTATTTAATGTGCCGTAAATTTTTAGTATGCCTAAAGGGCATGCATGTTATGTAAACTAGTGTGTAATGTAAATATTAGGTTACAGGAAAGTTGATAAAATGTAGTATATGATTAACTAATTGAGAGCAAGCATACTGATATTTCAATAATCAATTTTAATTTCACTCAATTTACATTTCAATTTAGTTTGGTTAAGTTTAAAGATTTTATTGTTTACATGCCCATCCTTCGCACAGAACTAAGTTTAATTAACAATATTCACCATTTTACCATTACGGTTATCAATATTTTAAAACAATTAATTGAACGGAAAATTGAAATACATATCTCAAAATAATATACTTAATTTTTTCATCCCTAAATAAATTGAAATAATCTAAATAAAACATTTTAATTGAGGTATTGCAAATATTGTTGAAAAAAATCATGTTAATGTTAAATATGTAATATTTCAATATCAAATCAACAATATTAATATATTCATTTGTTGGAATCATGTTAGGGCATGGTCGTAAATTTATGTATGTGTTTGTCAAAAAGCCAAGAGTGCAAAATTCGACAAGAAAGATGATCCCAATAACACCAGTAACTATGCTGGGTAATGCCGAATGTCTTCTTGGAGAAACTCTAAGCTAGTCGCTCGCCAGGCTTGTTACCGATGACCATGGTTCGAATCCCACGTTAAGCCTAGATAAACCTTAATGGACAAAAAGGAGAAAACAAGCTCATAACTCTCGATTTTTTATTGTTTTACTTTTAACTTACTAAGTAAATATCGACATTTAAATATAAAAATACTAATAAAATTATAAAAATTTTAACAACGACACTTTACCCGTAAAAAAGTGGGATAAAATATCGGAATAACAACATGATTTCTTTAGCATACCTATCGAGAATATCAAAAACGTTTCAATCATTCTTTATATACCATATTCAAAAGTTGCTTTCTCGAAACGGTATAATTTATATCGTTTCCGATACTCGGTGGTATAATTTTGCCCTCCTCTATTCAGAATACTCGGCAATGAGGTCTCAGCAGTCTGTTTTCAGACACTTCTAGAGAATTCCCCAAGGAGGCCCGTAACAAGCACATTATTCAAATATAACAGCGTTTTGGCATAATTTAAACGGCACAAATGCAAGCCATTTGGGTGAAGTTTTATAAACCAGAATTTAATGTTTTCTCTTCTTCTCGCTTTATTTTCTGGTTAGTTTTAAATACCATATATTTTTAGTTTTAGGTGATATTAAATTAATATAAAATTATAATTAACTTATATTTATTTATTATTTATGAGAGTTTCTATTTATTAACCGACTTCGAAAAAGGAGGAGGTCTGTTGTGGGCCGATTTTCAAAATCCTTTTTTTATTAGAAAAATTAAACCAAATCAAGATATGTTAGGAGCAGGGGGGAAATCGAAGGAAACGCTCAAATTTCAAAGACACGTATAAAGTTTTCAATTAATTTTTATCTAAGATAACAGGTCAATTGAAAGTCCCCGGAATACCATAGCAAAAGACTTTTTTTTGGAAAAATTGTTTTTTTATTCAACATATTTCTCTTCAAGGATGATACACTGATTATAGCGACCCTCCAACTTTTTGATATCATTTTGTAGTACGATATGTCCTTGGCTTCAAAATAGGCCCCAGTTTCGGCGATCAGCTCTTTATTCGACGAACATCTGGAGAATACGGCATATGTATGGATTTTTTCCATCGTTTTCACTGCCGTTTTTCGGCGATTTCGTCCTTCAAACGGTCCAATAACGCTATGTAATAGTCGCTGCTGATGGTCTTTATCTTTCAAAGTAGTCAATGAAAATTATTCCATGCGCATCCCAAAATACAGACGTCAAAACCTTGCCAGCCGACTGTTGCGTTTTCCCACGTTTTAGAGCGAGTTCATCGTGTGCAGTCCACTCGCATGACTGTCGATTGGACTTCGGAGTGAAACGATGAAGCTATGTTCCATCCCTTGTCACAAATCGACGCAAAAACTTGGGTTTATTACGCTTGATCATCTTCAAACACTGCTCTGAATCATCAACTCATCGTTATTTTTCGTCAAAAGTGAGTTCGCACGGCACCCACTTTGCACAAAGCTTTCTCATACCCAAATATTCGTGAATTATATCATGTACACGTTCAGTTGATATCTTTAGAGTATCTTCTATTTCATTCAAATTCAGTTTACGGTAATTCAAAATCATTTTGTGGATTTTTTTAATGTTTTCGTCAGTAACAACCGTTTTGGTTAATCTTCCAGTCATTGAAGGTTGATTTTCATGGGGCAGTATTCAGAAATTCGGAATCAAGCCAAGTTTTTGCTTCAAATGTATTTTTTTCGCTTCAGAAAGTAATATAACACGCAAAATTCCTTTTTATCCATTTTTTTCACAATAACAAAAGATGCTTCATTCAAAATGCTATAATTCACAAACTAATGATCCGACAGCTGTCAAATTTATATCTTTTGAGGGTTAGGGCTAACTAAAAAACATATGGATTTAATTCTAATAGCGCCATCTATGCATCAGGCCGGAGACTTTTCAATTGACCTGTTAATCAGTTATTTGTGTATAACGTTATTGCTGAGGTGATATGACGGAAAATCGGAATTCGTTCAGTGCAAAACCATTGCGCGAGGCCGAGCCCAAAAAAAAACAAAAATATTAATATAATTTTGTGACATATACAAAAAAATAACTTACAAATAAAACCAATCTAAAGTAATATTACTGTTTGGGTTCAGCATCGACTTCAAAATGATCGACTTCAATTGTGTGTATATAGCAGAATATAAAATACGTGTAGCAGATAGGTTAAATAAGGCTTCTGTTTATTTTGATTTGGCATTTACAACGATTATTATGTAAATTTTTTTCGTGTTAAAAATCTAAGTTATAGTCTATATAGCATATAGTCTAAGTTTGATTAGTTTTTAATCTTTAGTGAGTTTCTTATTTATTTGTTGAAGTCGGTTCAATTGTTAAAATTGTTTTATATATCTCATGCTTACAGTACTAACAGTTGTTACACTCCATCTCGCATTGTATGCATAACATTCTCTAAAACATTTTATCATCTGTACACAACTTCCATTGTTTAAAATATTCTTTAAATATATCTTCAACAAATAATGAACTTAGCTCATAAGTATTGTTCAATTATTTTTTGTTTTAAAGTTTTGACGTGGATTACCAAGGCAACAGGATGATAAAATACCATCCAAAAGCATAATA
The DNA here is from genome assembly GCF_030347505.1 of Rhynchophorus ferrugineus. Lineage (NCBI taxonomy): Eukaryota > Metazoa > Arthropoda > Insecta > Coleoptera > Curculionidae > Rhynchophorus > Rhynchophorus ferrugineus. Next base: position 55,866,223 of record NW_027472580.1, read on the forward strand.
CAAAATCGAAATAACAAATTCAATCGTGACCATGATATCGTACGAAAAAACAGAGATTCTGTATATGATTTTATGAATCAAAATCATCATCTCACATACATTTACATAACAGATATCGATAAGATATTCAGAAATAAGAAAATGTTATAAGATCTAATTATGTGTAAGAACGCGTGTTATCTTAATGAAAAACTTAATAACCTATGAGGTTATTATTTATATGAGGGTTAATGTCCAATCCAGTTAAGGTCCAGCGGAATTCATAATAAGCAGCTTGACGATACTAATATGTTAATGTTTTTTTTTTGCAGCAATAGATATTAATACACTGTCTTTTCATTATGGTTTTATTTTATTTTTCAAAGGAAAACAATACATATTCTCTTAGCTACAAAGATGTCGAACTTATTTTTTTATCTATATTTCACAAACCTGGTGGAGACACATTTAATAAACTACAACATTGAACGAATATAATGAATGTAAGGCCATAAAATGTTAACACAAAAGAAACCTTTTAATTATTTAACTTAGTATTATTTTACTCTCTGGGAAATACTATGTCTTTCAGAAGGTCAGAGTTCAAGACTTTCATCTATTATTTCGTTATTTCTTTGTCTACGTACGGTTCTAAAATTATTTAACACTTAGATCCCACAAAACTGTGGTTTGTTTAATTTTTAGGGATGGCTAGATCTCAAGAGTAAACTTTTAAACCATACTAAAATATAACAATAAATAAACAAAACAATGTACATCAAAAATATTAATATATATATATATATATATATATATATATATATATATATATATATATATATATATATATATATATATAATTATATGTACTCATGTATGTTGTAAATATAATTATAAAAAACTACTGTATAATAAAACAGTACAAATTTGTTTCTTGCTTCATTTACATTAATATATATATATATATATATATATATATATATATATATATATATATATATATATATATATATATATATATATATATATATATATATACTTATTATATACTCTTTCAATTCGATTTTTAGACTCAAAATAATTTATTATATTAAATCTAATCAAATTTATTACATCAACTGTGGACATTAGATGTTGAATTGTATTTTTAAATATTAAAATATTAAATATAGGGAATGTATAAAAGCTAAATAAACTATCAACTCACTGCTTGATGAACAATATATAAAAAAGGATAAAAAAGTGTCGAACATATCCGTATATCCTCCTTAATATCCCATTATTTATGAAATATATGAATAATATATAAATATATGAAATATATAAATTATGAAATTATTTCCTGACTTTGGTCTTTATTTAGAACAATAAAGAACACAATTAGGCGTTTTATTTTTAAAAATTTATATTGAAGGAATGTATTTACTATCATTAAATTAAAATATTTAATAATAGATTCTACGAATAATAATAAAAATATTAGTTCTCTAAGTTCTTATATATATATATATATATATATATATATATATATATATATATATATATATAATTTTTGTTTTAATTTTTTTTATTTTGTTACTAAAAACTGTTTTGTTATTGCAGTTTTCAGAGCATTCCATTTCTATTTCCTGATTCTGGAATAATGATATATTACTGCTGATAAAAAAATTCTAGACAGTCAGATACACATTGTTTTAGCAATAGATACAAACCATGATACAAACAATAGTGACACGAATTTTTATATTTCTTCCAGTACTATTCAAAATTATTGCAAATTCGGGAACGATCAATATGTATTATGCACACGTCGGGAAATTATCTGGTTTATTTGTGTAAGTGTCTTAACTAAGACTAATAAACATATTATACAACCAAATATTTTCTTTACTATACGTGGCATTGAAACGAAACACCTGTCAGAGAGAACTATATTTTTTTCAGTTTTTATTACTTCACTGCTAATTTAAAAATAAAACACGTCATTCACAATCATTATAAGCGATAAATTTGCTTTAAGACACAACTATTTCAGTTACTATTCGATTGAATCTGTATAATTAATTTCCATTATATTCAAAAACTTTCTAGGTCGACGCTAAATGAATCGACTGAAAGAGAGCAAGGCGAGTTAGGGAACCATTTGATTGTTCTTTTCTGAATTTGACAATATCAATTTTCTATGCCTCCAAATAGTTTCACAGGAATTTCACTTGAAACAAACCCCTTAAGCCATTAATTCTGAAACCAAGACGTCTCCATTAAAACAATTTTATGGTAAAGAAATTGCCATTCCCTTATAATTTACCTGACGTGATATAATTCACGCACTGGTTAACGAATAGGGAACAGGCATCATTAAATCCCTAATGCACTAAAGAATCCTCCGAGCTACTTGCCTAACGCCAAAACTTTCCAAATAGGCATAATTTCAAATCGTGTAACGACTTTATTATCTCGAACATGATTCCCTTTAGAGTTATTATTTTTATACTTAAATCTATCCATAGAGAATTTGAATTATTCTCTAAGTATGTCTACAACCCAATATTAGTCTTTTTTAAGTAAAAAAGCTATAGAAATTATTGACATTTATTAGGCTATTCGATAAATTTGTTTTAAATTAATTTGTTGTGCTACTATCTGTGTATACCATTCTTGATAAAATTAATTCCTGAATTCTGCCTAATGCTAATGTTAATTCTGCACATATCTGTGCACATAAATCTTTCACGCCTTACAATACAATTTTTTACAGTTATATTGTATTAATTATGTGCATACCTTTAGTTGTCTCCATTCTCATCACCCTGTCTCAGGAATTTGCAGCATTATCACATACCCTGAAAGTTTCCTTTAGTCACTTTCATTTTCCGAGTCCCTGTTCAAGTCAGTTACTAAACTGTTTCCAAACTCTTTTAAACATGTCCATGATTCCACCATTTATGAATTACTTCTGTATGTCTTATCGAGTTCATCCTAACCGAAGGTGATATGGTAGATAATGCTTCCTTCCACATATCCAAGCAAATCGTGATGGAATATCCTTCTCGACCAGCATGTCTATTATAATAAGTCTTTGATAACACCTCCCCCCTCCATTACAACTCTACTGGGTTGAATATACAGTGATATTGAGGAAGTGGCATTACTATGTGACCATATTGTTCAGACATCTGATCTACTGTATATATTTTTCGGGTTTAATTAAAATATGAACTGCAAAAACAACTGCAACGCAAAACGGTTTTTTCAAATTTTACTTAATGTACTTTAAGCCATTCCTTGATTACAGCCTTTGTTGATGCACTTGTTGTGATCTTCTCCACCAGTGTACTAAGATATGGTGAATTGTTCTGAACTGATTATTCCTCCAAGTTCTTTTGAACAAAGCTGAAAAGCTGATTTTCTAACCACTGCAGAAACAAGTTATGATTCCATGCTAGTCACCCTCGGACGTAAACACGAGTTTTCACTAGGAATAAAAATATTTCATTTATATTCCTATTTCCAGCATGAAGTACTTCTTCATGACATATGTCAATGAATTGACATGACTAGCAAAACCTAATCGATAGTTATTCCCTTGTTTATCTTTTCACATGAACTTTTTTTGGCTGTACTTTATATCATCATATTTATATATGATCTTGCCATGAGTGACCCAATGTACCATACGGAAATATCCATGTCTCATCTAAATATACAAATTGATATAATAATTCTTCCTTAGTTTTGTCATGATTTTAGAAATTATATTCTTTTAAAGCAAGGTCTGCAGGTCCCATTACACCCTTTTGTGGTTATCTTTACACCACTTAAATCCTATAATACCCTACATTATATGAAGGGAGGTTCAACATCCCTCAAATAGCTGCATATTTTTCAGCTTTTTACTGGGTACTGTCAAGACCAACAATTTTCTATGAAATAATTATATTATTTTTCAATTTAAAAGGCTACTTACTGCTTTTATACCTTTCGTATATTTGAACTCTTGATTCAGCTAAATATAAGCTGATCATGATTCATCACCCATTTTGCGAAAAGAAAGTTTCTTTTTGGTGAGTTTAAGGTTATTTTTTTATATATTTTAGAGACCGTGCTGTTTTAATATTCAGTGCAGTTGCAACACGCTAAAAATATTTTCAATAAAGACCGCGGCGATTTGAAATTTATTAAAAGAAAGCCTTAAAACAACGTTTGCCTATTTATAACCCGTAATTATAATATTTTGTATAATTTTGTGTACGTTTGTCAACCGAGCGACTTTGATAGGCTAGTTCGGTTTCACGTTCGAGCTTAACAGACAGCTTTAACTATGTCTCTTTTTAACTAGAATAAAGTGAGACGGAAAATCGATCACATTCTGAAACGAATTTACAAATTGCCGCAGGCAATACATTAAACATCTTGATGACGTATATAAAATAATACTTTGAATAGACTATATATCTTTCAGTAACCTGTATAAAATATCTTATTCTAAATCTATCAATCAAGATTGGATGGTAGTAAACGTTTTGCTCTGTATACTACAACAGCATTACACTCTTTCAAAATGTTTAGCATTATTGTTTAGAATGCTGTATCAGTTCACCAGAGATGCAGCACATATAGACAACACTTTGTTAAGAGCCTTTAAATATTATTCAACGGTTCTCAACTACGAGTACATTTGGTTTAGTTTAAGTCCAAGTTATTTTCATATATCAACTATATGCTTTTTCTATATTTGATGTTGATATAGATGTATACCAGAATATTTAACACGCTGCTCCTTGAGTAGTTGGCAATCATTAATATTCACAGCCTCAGATAACAATTTTGTGGAAATATTTCATTACTAAATTTATATTACTAATTATATATTTATAATATAAATAATATATTCACAATTTTATGTTGCTAATATATTATAATTTAATTTCTAACAAAATTAATAACTAGAAATAAACGCAAATACAACAAAAATTTATGTTAACTTATTGCTTCAGTTCTAACATATATATTTAAAATTGAATGTTTAAATCAACAATAACCTGATAGATCGAAATTAATTACCTAAAACCCTCTTTCAAATGAAAATAAGCTTAAAACTTTATGATTGGACTTTTTACAAAGAAAGACGGTTGATTTTGAACTACTAACTTTCGGTCTCCAAAATCAAGCACTAAGTCATAGTCCCATAATAAATTAGAACCTTTCTCAAAAGAAGTTGGAATTTGTTAGTCAAGAAAGTGGGTCAAGATGGAGATTCGCGCCTTTTGTGTATTTTCTACAACAACGAGGTGGAATAAATGAGAAAAAGCGAACGCTTTGTTTTTCTTTTTGAGATTTTAAATAGAACGTCCAAATCTCTCTCTGGTACAGACGCAAGAAAATTAATTGCCCACTTGTAGGTGCTAAGGCAAAATAATTAGCATATCACCTTTATGAAATTTTATACATATTAGACTGTAAAAAAATTATTAGGAGGCAATTATACAAAAAACGGAAAATTTAAAATATAATATTATTAAGTCCAGATCTGTTTTTAAACTAAATAAAAATGTACAGCACTTTCGCCAAAAAAATTCTACTGAAACTGAATAAAATAGGAATAATGATTTTTTGAAATGTTGGAGATGTGTTTGTGTGTCCAGATGGAATGTAGGGTGGATATATACAAAATTAAAGCAACTAAGATACATGTTCCTTAATATATTTCTTAATACACGTTAAGCAGATGATGATGATGATTCTGATTTTATTTTATCACAATCATGATATCATCAATACGAAAAATAAGGGAGAAAATGGAACAAGGATATATCGAAGCAAATAACCCAAATTTCCCACAAATAAACTAGTATATGCTGTTATCATTATTTACATCAAACAATGATTTGTACGGCGTAATAAGGAAATATTAGGACCTGTAATGATATCTTAAGTAATTTACTACTAGTTTGCTACATGATATTAAATATAATTTTCCATATTATTTGGCAATATGAGCAAAAATAAAGTTATTATGTACTCACCAAAATACACAACAAAAAACAAATGAAATTTAGCCCCAATTTTTATTGATTCACCTCGATATTATATTTATGAGACACGTCACACAGAAAAGTGCTAAAAATAATAAAAACGTAGCTCAAAATGGACTACAAAATGGATGCTGTGGATAAAGCTCTAGCTGCGAGTTCTTTTGAGTTCTTCTTGTAAGATTGTAACCATATGTCACTAACTTCTTTCTGCCTAGGAATAAAAATAAGCAAATTTGTTGGGTTTTTTTCCAACATATTATTACATTTAAGAACACACACCTTAAAGTTTTTAATTAGAGCACAAAATTACAGTCAAGTGCGACCAAACACTTGCAAAACCCATATATTTGGAGCGTTTTAGTGTATATTTAGAATAACATTATTTAAAGTGTCAAGTTTGTCGTAAAAATGTCATAGTTTTATTAGTCTATCCCAGTGGTACTTAAATTAATTGATTGTTGTGATGATTCTGCAGCTGTGTGAGGAAATGCGCCTCCTATAGGTAAGAAATTTTTAACGAATTTTTATATGCTTTCATACATACATATATATTGTTCAAAGTGTTTATTTGTCGATAATCCGAATTTATATCACATTAATTTTCTACCAAATTATTAATAATCTACAAATAAAATTCATTTTAGATACCAAACTTCTCCATTTTATGTACTTCCCTTAAATATACCTGAAAACCCTAAATAATTTAAGAGCCGATACATAAGTCCTTAGCCTCTTGTTTTAACCCAAGATTATGATGGTAGACCAAGTTTCACCATTGTACTATTCCTAGAAGTGTTCAAATATTCTGTGTTTTTCCTTTCATTATTACAATAGTCTTTGTGCATACATTTTAAAACCAAAAACTGCAAGAACTATTATACCTTCTGCGAAAGGACACACCACGATCGATATACACCACAATTTATTAAATTGATTATATTTCTTTCAAAATATAATAAAGGGAATAATTTAATAATGATATGTTATGTTACTAAAACATAATTATTGTTTTCACAATATTAGATCAGTATATATTATATTAGATCAGTATATAATTATATATATATATATATATATATATATATATATATATATATATATATATATATATATATATATATTAAAATATTAATTTCGGTAATATGTGTTTGTAACATATGGGTTGAAAAGTCCCAGCGCTAACACATAGATGACGCTAGTTGCATAACATTATCAGCTTTTTCAGTTAGTACTAACCTTCAAAAGAAATTCAAATTCAAATGTTTAATATTCATGATATTATACGCATAAGTTTGTGAGTTATTGTATTAAGAGTATACTACTTGTACTTTATTTTCAAAACAACGCTCCATCAGAAACAACAATAAAACGTTGGTTTGCTAACTTCAAACGTGATCGTAAAGATACCGATGATGCAGAACGCAGTAGACGTCCAAATGAAGTTGCGTGAGTTTTTGCAACTTCATTTGGACGTTGTTGCAGTGTTTGGTCATGTTTAAATATAACAAACCGGAATTTTTGCGTCGATAATGGATAATGGATGAAACACGGGTCCATCACTTCATTTCGGAATCAAAACAGATAGCAGGTGGTGAACTTCATCCAAACCGTGTATTATGTTAAATCATATTAACATATCAAAACAGCGAAAAAATAAGCACCTTATTTCCCGCACATAAATTACAAAAAATATTAAAGAAAGGGAAATTATTGATCGATAAACGATTTATAAATGGATAAAATTTCAATCAGAGAGTCACACCTATCCTTAGCACATATCCTCCTTATCGTCCTTAGGGAATTTATAAATAAAAAAATATGAAATTATTTCACAACTTTAGCCAATATGTCGGAATAATAACAAATATGATTAGATGCTTTGTTTATTACAATATAAAAATTCGTATTAAACGAATCTATTCACGGTCATTAAATGAACTATTTACTTCTCGAAATTTAGAACTAGAAATTAAATAAAACGAATAATTAATAAAATATTCAAATAAAAATTAAAAATAATAAAAAGAAGTTATATTGTTTAGTTATATGTATACATTTTATGCATATAGCTTATACCTATTTTATTGCATTAATCGTTAATCATCTTAAAATGTATCGACACAAACTCAAATATTTACCAAATTACTCTGAATAATTCATGACTTGTTCTGTTTATTCCATTTCTTCCATTTATGCAAATTATAAGATTGAGAATATCATGATATATTTGATATATATAACTACTTGATAGAAGAATAATTCTTTTGCCTAAAATTTTGAATAAAATTGAATTTTCTCTACTTATTTTTTCCACTCTTCACGACATTGCAGCTGTCACAGTTTTCATAAAATTATTTGTTTTAAAGGTTTTTTTATATAATATTCTGAACTGTAACCCTTATAGATAGATCATTTTTAATTTGTTTTCTATGGCTTTCGTTTCGTTTATAGCTTTCTACTTTGTTATAAGAACTAACAAGTTACCAACATATGTGGAATTAAACTTGATGCCATTTTATAGATAAGATAATATTCAATAAGAAGATAATATTCTTCATTCACAACATTCAGGTTTAACTTTTGATAGTGCACAGATTAACGTAATATTACCTGCAGTAAAATTTAAAAGAGGACAGATAATTGTTATTCATAAATTTCCTTAATCTATTTTAAGATGAAATTTTGGTGTATTTCGTGTGTTACTTTGATAGCTATACATATTACATATAACTTCGAATAAAGCGGATACATTAATATATTATCCTTACAAAAACGTTAAATATTATATTTAAATCCCTAACTCACTCTAACTCTTTAATAGTTCCATCAATAAGGCAATATCTAAAACTAATACAAAATCTTAAACAACACTACTCCAAATTAAATAAAATCATTTAATAATGTTTTAATTTCAATTTCAACATCGTCTCAAGTACAAAACGTAAGGATTTGGTACCAGATTTAAATCACAACGTAAAATTATACGTCCGTAGCCGATTTACGTTTAGAGACGGTCTGACAGCTACACTTTGTTGATTGATTTGGCTGCATTTACTTTTATTCGAATATACTTATTTGTAGCCTTAACCGTTACAAATTTCACGCTGGTGTTTCCCCCGTTTTCCTAAAAACACAGAGTATTACCTAAGCCAATTAATATATAGAAGATTTTCTGCCATTCTCCACATAAATAGGTCCCAAGATTTATATACACCCACAGTCAAAGTCAGCAACATTTCATTCCATTGTTTTATTGAAAGTGGAAGATCTTATTTTAACCTTAATATCGGAGATTGTTATCTATAATTGTCCTTAAATTTGTGTTGTTTACCTTCCTAAAACATAGTTTCATTGGTACATATTTCATCCACTTTATTAATATTTCATTTCTAAAAATACTGTCACTCAGCCAACAGGCCGAATTGAAATATCTATAAATATACAAATAGCTTTACAGAATTACATAAAACTTTACACGTGTTTGTAGTTAACAAACGCCATCCTCCATCGATCCTCCATCCTCCATCGTTAATATAATAACTGTAACTTGCTTATTATTGCATTATAAGTGTTACTATATATTGAAATCTGTTTGTATTACAGTATTGATTATAATCGAGAACAATAACCATCAATACACGAAGCTTTATTGGAGATAATCCTCTGTATAATATGTTTAGGATCTGAAGCAATCCATTAAGTTATCTCTGGATAATTCAACTATCTCAGGTGGTTCAGCGAACTAATGCCAAACACGACCGATCTAACTAATTCATACTGCTCGTTAGGTTCATACGGAAAGGGATGTATGCCGGATAAATCAAATCCGCAACGTCTGCGCGAGCACTGCCACAAAACTTTCAAAGGTCTACGACATTTCGAGGCTTTTTAACTGGGGAGCGTAACGTGTCTCCGATGGGATTAAGACTGCGGAGGATTAAGGCGAACTCGAAACTTTATTAAGCCAAGGTAACTGAGTCGAAGCTCTCTGAAACACGCGGTTACAAAAGTGGAACGTGCAGAGCTTCATACCGGAGTTGCTTCAAAAAATATAATTTATTAATTATATCTCGAACATTATATCCAGAATTCACTATTTTCTTCCATTGCAGCTCATTTAATTCAATTTATATCTATTTATATCGATAGTCTATTCAAAGTTGTTTTGTACATTCGTACAAAACGTATGCTCAGCTATATTCTTAGATGTAGCACAAGCCTTCGATAATCCTTGTTCATAAACTACAGAAAATGCTACTAAAACAATACAGCGAACTACTAAAATCGTATATTACAGACAGAATGTTTAGAGTTAAACAAGAAGAAGCTTACTCTACAGTAAAAAAAGCTAAAGCAGGTGTACCTCAAGAAAGTGTACTGTGGCCAATACTCTATCTATTCTACACTTGTGTTATACCACCAATGGAGAATATTACGATGGTTACATTTGCTGATGACATTGCGATTATAGCTGTCGGAGACAATAATGAAGAACCACCACGAAAATTACAGTGTAACTGACAAAATAAATAATTGGACATAAACTTGGAAAATAAAAATTAACGAAAGTAAATATATGCATGTGCAGTTCACCTACAATCAGACCGTATAAACACCAATAACATTAAAAAATACTATCATTCCTTATAGTAACAACGCTTGGAATGAATCTTTGAAAACTTTGCTAGAGGGAACATATAAATAAAAAAAGAAAACAAACTGGAATTGAAATATAGAAAAATATATTGGCTAAATGGAGCAAAATCACAATTATCAGTACATAATAAATTGCTATTATATAAATAAATCCCGAAACCTATATGGACATACGGAGTTCAATTATGGGGATGTTTTGCAAAAAGTAACATAAACAAAATACAAATTTTTTAGAACAAAGTCCTGAGAAGTATTGTGGGCGCACCCTAATACTATAGGACCAACTGCCTATCTCGAGACTTTCAGATGCCCACAATCAGTCAATAAATTCAGATAAATGCATGGGGGTATGAGGACAGACTCCATTCTCATGAGAATATTGAAGTATTGCAACATTTGGATACCGCCAGAGCAGGACACAGGCTCAAAAGAATCAGGCCATCTGAACTTATGTAGTGTTGTATAATGAGGTGCATTTAATAAAAAATACAAAATATATTTCACCAGATACCGAGATAGAGCTGATGGATCCTCCTAGTTATATACCTATATTTAAGTATTCATAAAGACAAATTATATTATATTATATATTATTATATATATATATATATATATATATATATATTATATATTATTATATATATATATTATATATTATAGGTTATTATATTAGTTAGTAATAAAATAATAAAAAAAGCTATTGCTTTCTTGAATTTTGCATACGTCTGACAAATGGACGATTTTGAGAAATGCATTCGATTACGCGTTCGAACTAATCAAACAGTTTTTTGTGTCTGTTTTTAACTAGAATAAAATGAAAAGGAAAATATTATCTATTTCTGAAACGAATTTACAAATTGCGGCAGTCAATACATTAAACATCTTGATGGAGTATGTACAAAAAAACTTTGAACAGACTATATTATTATTTAAATAGCGTACAATAAAACATATGTATATTATAGGCATTTTATATTACACACATTACATGCATATTGTATTTAATGTTATTCCTTCCTTGTCATCCTTATATAGGGCCATTGTATGCCCATCTTAAACACATTAGTTATATAACTCAGCTCAAAATATCTCTCTACTTCTCACCCTATTGTCATAGATATGGTTTAGTGAAAGAAGGATATAATAAAACAGGGATGATTACATAATGTAATCGTTATCTATTGTCAGTAACAAAATGAAAAAATACAAAGAGGCGAAGAGACAAATGTTATCTGAGAAACAATTGAACAATAGATAATGCATTTCTATAACGAACAATGGATAGTGACCACAAAATAAAAACAAATAGAGAGCGATCTCTCGTGTATATATTTGTTACCAAATTTCGTAAGCCTAAAACACTAGAGGAAGCACTAAGTGAGAAAGTTTTTGATAAAAGATAATAAATATTATTTACAACGTAACAATGAATCAAGTGATGACGTCTCAGAATGTAAATGTAATAGATGCAAAGTTATCACTATTACTTTTACTCATTCACCACGATTGAGAAAATATTATTTCTGCCTATTATCTGATAATGCATATGAATACTCCAGTTATAATAAGATATTGATATCGCTCTACATTTTTATAGTATTTAGAATGTCTTATAAATGCATATAGAAACGTTTATAAATTGTTGTAATGTAGCAAGGAGTTGTTAAGTATGTTATACTTTGAACACACTTGACATAAATCTGCTAAAAAGTCGGAATAATCATTCTTTTTCAACCAACTTCAAAAAAGGAGCAGGTTGTATGTTCGACTATATATATACTTTTTGTAATGTATGTTCGCCGATTTCATCGTCAATTGTGGGCCGATTTTTAAAACCAAGTCAGGAAAAAATGGGGGGAAAGGAGGAAATCGAGGGAAAGTCTCAAATTTCAAAGGCACGCACAAAGTTTTCACATAAATTTATCTAAATTAATCAGATATTTATGTATAATATTATTACTGAACTGATGTGACAAAAAATCAGAAGTAGTTCAGTGTAAAAGCTATTCAGTGTGCATTTTAAACACAAACCATATTATCAGAGGGCGTAGAAATATTCCGGGCAACAGTTTTATGGTGTAACGGTTAGAATTTTGATTCCGAGGTCATGGTGCAGCTCTTTGTTGGTTACGTAACGATAGGCATTGGTAATTAACCGGAGAACTTTGTTTTGGGTGCGTTTGACTACTAGTTGGTTTGATGTTTAGTGCAACCCCATATTTACACCCCATCGGTGAATCTGTTTACCAATCTGTTTGATTTAAATCATGTTGAGAGTATTTTCCGACTAACCAGTTCAATTGCTTGACTCTGAGACTAATTTGCTCTCCTTTTTGTATCACATGATGTTTCCATTTTAAATTACCATCGAGATATATTTCGGGGCATATACCTGATTCTGCTTGGGAAATCGGGCATCCGTCAAGTGATATAATTAAGTTTTTGTCAATTCGCTTCAACGCGAAATTTACATAGAAAACTTAAATAAATGACGTATATATTATTACGTTGTCGCTATTATCAAACTTAATATCAACATAAATTATTTTTCAAAAATGTTGGCCCTATTAAAGATATTTTTATATCAAAGAGAAAATATTGTTCATGATTTCAGCCTAGTCTGTAAACTAGATTTTCATTAAGATTATTTAAATATTTAGATCAAGATAATAAAGAACTTCTTATCTATAATTAATCTTATTAAATTATTTTACTAAACCCTCTCTATAAATGACACCTGGTCGAATTCGGCAGATTACGAAATTCTAGTTTGTATTTCCAAGTTGATAATGTGAAATGCTGAATAAGGAAAGTGTTCGACGAAGGATGGTGTTAACCTAAGCTCACCGGTAATTATTTAGAATTTTGAACAGGCCTAACCTTCTCGTGTTAATCTCGGGAGGGTGGACAAACCGAACTATTATCCATCAGACTTGTGGCGATCATCCCTAGATTTATAACACAAAATTATTCAAGAACACTTAAATTAAAGAAAAATATAATGATTACAATGTATAACAATTAGAAGAAAGTTTAGTTTGAAACAAGTCTCATAATTATGAAAATATTTTATCAACCAATTATGAATTTATCTAGATAGGTTAAATAAAATAAAATAAAGTTTTACATTAACATTATTGATATTTGTATACTATCAAATTGTTGATCTGTACTGCCAATTAGTTGATCGCCTTAGTTAATTTAGAATTTAATTGCCAAAAAACTATGATTGGTTTTTGATAGCAATGAAATACATATAAGTTATGAAACGTCTAGAGTTTAAAAAAGACCTTTAATTATACTTGAAAACAAGTGTATTTGAACTAAAATACAACACAACACCGGAAATTCTATCTTAATATAAACTAACCACTTAATTCTACACACTTCATTCATTCACATCTTAACATATTGTTAGACTAAACGCATGGTTTTTCTATCACTGTACCAAGGCCGTATGAGTCACACTATATAACATATATATAAAGACTGTGAATTAATTTTCAGGTTTTTTTAATATGGTTTTTATAACGATTAATAACATAGCATAACGATTAATAACATTAATAACATTGTAAAATCGCTAGGTTAGATTGATAAAGTCTAAAAATACAGAAAAGCAGAAATTAAATATTCGAATTCACCCACTATATACACTCTATTATATGCCTCCATGAGATTGCTATTTGTTCCGATCTGTGGTCAAACTTCATTAAAACAGCACTTTAAGTTCAAAAATATATGAAAGATTTGTTCGATTAGAAGATAATGTGAACACATGTTTTGATAGGACAATCTCTTTTAAAAAGTATATATTTTTTTAATGTATATTCGCCAATCTCTCCGTCAATTATGGACCGTTTTTTTAAATTCTTGTTTTATTCGAAAGAGAACACTTCCCAGCTGGTCCAATTGGAGGGAAAGCCTCCAATTCCAAGGGCACGTACAAAGTTTTCTCATATTTTTTTATCTAAAATAATTATATGTGTGTGTATAATGTTATTGCTGAACTGATATGATGAAAAATCGGAAGTAGCTCAGTGTAAAAGCCATTCAGTGTGCATTTTAAATACAAACTATATTATATGAGAGGGCGTGGAAATATTACGGGCAGCTGTTTCTATGGTGTAACGGCTAGAACCTTAAGGTCACACGCAGAAGTCGCGGGTTCGATTCCCAACGTGTCCAGCAACTTTTATTTGTATTCGAGTTTGTTTCGAACATTAGTTAAATCACCTAGACTAGGTAGCGAACCCCGTGGTCTGAAGCATTCCTTATTTTCAATCATTATCTCATTTTTTCTATTCTTTTTCCTCATACGGGCGTACTTTTACATGGGCTATCCATCGTAACACTTAATAATTTAGCTTAATACCTTTTAAACCTAAACCTATTTATCTATTTACAATATTATTTAACTACTACAAACTGATCAGTTTGAAGTCGATGTTGAGCCCAAACAATACAAAAATAATAATATAAATATGTAACATGTACACAAAATTAAATTACAAATAAAAACAAATCTAATTTGTTGCTCGGCACAGATTTAAAAATAATCAGTTGGTAGTGGTTAAAATAATATTGTAAATTTATAAAGAGGTTTAAGCATGTAACAGGTCAATTGCTTCCCAGCCTACCATAGTAAAACAAATTTTTTTGGCAAAATCAGTTTTTTTTATTCAATATAATTCTCTTCAAGGATGATACACCGATTATAGCGACCCATCAACTTTTCGATACCATTTTTGTAGTACGATTTGTCCCTTCCTTAAAAATAGGCCTCAGTTTCGGAGATCATCTATTCATTCGCCGAAAATTTCTTCCCAGCGAGCATTCTTATGAGATCTGAGAACACGGTCTGAGAACATACGGTGTATGAGGATGTAATTCGAAGCTCAATTCATAGATTTTTGCCATTGTTTTCACCGACTTGTGACACGATGCATTGCCTTGATGAAGCAGCACTTTCTTTTTCTTCAAATGCGGCATTATTTTGGCGACTTCATCCTTCAAACGGTCCAATAATGCTATGTAAGAGTCGCTGTTGATGGTCCCTCCCTTTTCACGGTTGTCAATGAACATTATTCCATGCGCATCCCAAAATACAGACGCCATAACCTTGCCAGCCGACTATTACATTTTGCCACGTTTTGGAGCGGGTCCATCGTGTGCAGTTCACTCGGATGATTGTCGATTGGATTTCGATGTGAAATGATGGAGCCATGTTTTATCCGTTCTCACATTTTACGCAGAAACTTTTATTACGCTTAATCATCTTCAAACACTGCTCGGATTCATCAACTCGTCGTTATTTTTGGTCAAAAGTGAGCTCGCGCAGCATCCACTTTGCACAGAGCTTTCTCATACCCAAATATTCGTGAATGATATGACGTACACGTTCAGTTGATAAAGATATCGAGTGTCTGCTATTTCATTCAATTTCAATTTAAGGTCATTCAAAATCATTTTGTGGATTTTTTTAAATATTTTTGTGGGTAAAAACTTCTTTTGGGCGTCCACTGCGTTCACCGTCTTCGGTGCTCATTTCACCACGACTAAACTAAACTAGCATACCAATCCTTGATAGTTGATTTTCCTGGGGCAGTATCGGAAACTCGGCATCAAGTTTTTGCTTCAACTCTATTTTTTCCCTTCAAAAAGCAATATTTTATCAACACACGAAATTCCTTTTTATACATTTTTTTACAAAAAGAAAAGTTGCTTCACTCAAAATACCTTTATTCACAAACTAATGATATGACAACTGTCAAATTTATACTCGCTTTTATTGAGGGTTAGGGCTAACTAAAAAAATATGGATTTAATTCTAGTAGCGCCATATATGTGTTTAGAATATAAAATACGTGTAGTAGATAGGTTAAATAAGTTTTTTGTTTACTTTTATTTAGTTCAATTTCTTTATTAAAAATATTTTTTAATGTTATGACGCCTGCTTCGTCGATTATTACTATTAATTGGAGATTGGTGGGCATGTTCTTCTACACAAGGTAAACGTTCTGTTGCATCGGTTAATTATATCTCATTGGCTTTAGTACCTCAAATTCTTAGCCACAGTTGTACTTTTTTTTAAGATTTGTATGGAGTTTCCTTGATGATATCATTGGTGGCTCATGACGTGTGTAAGAAATACTCTCATTTCTTAATAAATAAAATATGAATATTAATCGAAACATGATAATGGTCACTATCTTGACAATATACAAGGTACTACAATGGTAATTACAATAACATTCATATATAATCACGTCAACAAGATACTCTTCGAGAGATTCTAAGAGACTAAAAAATTAATCCCATAATCTCTAAAATTAACGTGTCGCCCGCGTGTTGTAACGTAAACAAAACTAGGTTGTAGTTTTGTGCGTTTACCAACTTTGTAATTGATTTGGCCATTGGGTAGATTCATCTAAAATGGTGATAATAACTGTTATTAATGTTAGCTAAAAAGTAGCTAATATTTCAATGTACTATTATACTATTCAATATACTATTAACATATATTGACATTCAATATTACGATATAATATTTAATCCATCAATTGTACAATGGAAACCTCTTATAGGATATTTAATATGAATATTTAATATGGTAAATTATGCTCTAAATAAGATATAAAATGAAATATCTATAATTTGTACAAAGTTAAATTATTTATATGGACAAATAAACTTTATAGACCTAAAATATAGACAAATCATTTAAATAGTTAATTATATTATCTAAATTAATGTAAATATGATTGTATATATATACAATAGCCTCTGTACATAGAGGATGAAAGATATACCCATATAGTGATATAAACAAAAAATAAATTTGTTTGCACATTTTATCCAAAATAAACAGTACTCAGATATAATATGGAAATTAAATTTAATCCTATGTAATATAGAATTAATTTACATTTCTCCATGTATTAGGTTGCCCGGAAAATAATTTTCATTTTAACACATGCGTGCTATATTCCACGGTTCAGACATCAATATATTGCCATGTTATTAGTATACAGTATATCAATTTGATTATTTTTGACATAATTAAAATGCTGATATTCACTAGATTATCTTACAAACATCGTATAAAGTATGGCATGATATAAATAACTTATGTTATTAGTAGTAACTATTAGACCTACAATTAAAAGTCATTACCGGTTTATTCTAGTGACATCTTCTTCACCTTCAAGCTTCAAAGCTATATATGTTATATTTTGTGAAAGTACCATCGTTATAGATTTATACCTCTTAGAAAATTTCAAATTTCGTGCTTGAAAACGTGCATATGCGGTATGCATTATTTTTCTTAATTTATCAAAAGTAAAAAGCCACTAAAAGGCACCGTTTGCCTGTAGTGACTTATGGAGAGCATTGTCTAACCTTAAAAATATGTGAGGCGTTGTTTCAAATATCTAAAAGTGGTGATTTAGATTTGTAAAACAAAGAACGTTTTGGTGGACCGAAAAAGATTTAAGAGACGAAACTGAGTGATCACATGAAAACCCAACCCAAACTCAACAACAATTATCAGAAGCGTTAAATGTAGCCCAAAAAAATTATTAACGACCGACTACGAGAACTGGGAAAAATCTAAAGGTGGGAAGATGGGTGCCACATCAATTTAATAGCGAATGGAAAATGGAAAATCCAAAAATGGTCTGTGAATTGCTGCTTCAAAAGAATGATCGTAGGTCATTTATTTTGAAAACCCTAAGCGCAAAAATCATGGTTATCATAAACCTCAGCTGGCCAATCGACTCCAGGGCAAATAGTTCTGGTCGCTGGTGTGGTATATTACCAACTGTTGAAATCTGATGATGCAGTTAATAGTGATCGCTACCTACAACAAATGATCGATTTGAACTATGCATTAATCGAAAAATGTCTAGAAAGGGCCCCAAGACACGGTAAAGTAGTTTTATAGCACAATGAACCGTCTCATAAATCAAAATCGATCAAAGAAGCGTTGAACATACTTGGGTAAGACATAGTATAACACCCACAGTACTCTCCAAACGTTGCCCCGCCGACTATCAACTTTTCGCACAATGGGCTACGTGCTTGCAGAGCAGCATTGCGCCAATTTCGAAACAGTTAGAAAATGACTCGATGAACGCTTTTGCCCAAAGGATAAAGAGTTTTGTTTCATCCATAATTTGCCTGAAATATAAGATGTATAGAATCAAATAGGCAATACTTTGAATAATTTTTTTTTCATTTTCTTGAAAATTATATATTTTGTGGTTTTTTGAGTGTACAGTTGAGGAATAAATCCAGAGATCCAGTAGAAAATTTATTGTGCTGATTATTCCGGACATACCCAGTGAAAGGAAAATATATTTTCTTCAATAAAATCTTACAATTTTCCTCAAAATTAAACTAGTTGTCAATGGAATTTAAAAATAAATTATCAGTTATCACTGTGTTTTTGAACTATTCCAGGAAATGGTACATATCATATTTTTTCACATGTCCCATTATTTAAAATTGTACATGAAGCATCATTTCACACGATTTAAATTAATATTTTTATTTCAATACATTAATATTTAATAATTCAAGCTCCAAGTAGTCTACGGTTCGGTAATGCTTGAACAGAAAAACATACAGAAAATATAGGAAATCATTGGCACGTCATTTAGAGACTAGTGGGTACCCAATGTCACATCGTACAATTACTAATATATTATAAATTGATCAATATTTAATATCTGTATTTATTTCTTTCACAGAAAACTTTCAACAAATATAGCTTGCTAATACATTTAACTGTAGTTATTATTTTGTAGTTTATTTTACAAACCATAAATTCTGCTAGTTTTGGGATTAACTTCGGCTCGTATAAAAGCGCCTTTTAATACCAGCAATATTTTTGTTTACTTCCATTCGTAATATTGAAACAACAGCAAAATTGTTTTTACAGGTCAATAGTTTTATGTGCTGTTTCGTTGTACTTTCAAAACATTTTGATCTAACTAAATAAACAATTACCATGCTAGAACAAATAAATCTTCAAAATAACGCATTTTAGTAATAAATAAGTGTAAGGAATATTAATAATTTCTATAATATAATTTTAGTGCTTAACCAACTTAAGAGGTCTTTCAAAAATGAGAACACCGTTTTTCAAAATTACTTACGATGCCGGCGTTAAAAATGGTGATAGAATATTCTAAACTAACTTCTATATCAGAAAGGAGCTGCTTATTATCGACACAGGCTTTGTTCTAAATACGTAGAAATAACATAATATAATATCGAATTCGATAAAATATTTCAGTGTTTCGACGAATGATGAAAGAAAAAGTATAACTTAATTTTTCGCTAAACGCTAGTTCTTTGGAACAAAAATAAATAAGCTTTATAGTTTTCTTACATCCAAGTCTTTTTCCCACCTTTTTAGTCAACACCTTCCCAAAATAATTCTGTTAAGTTGATATCAAATTATGTACATTGACATTGATGTTTCAACAATTCAATGGTGTAAATTTACAAAAATTTATTTTTTTAGTCTAATATATGTTTATATGTTTGCGTAATTCTGAGAGTGATAACTTATAAATAATAAATACATAATAAGGTAAGGTAATGGAATACTATACTATTTCTTACACAACTCATTAGATTCTATCACCAAAAACTCATTTATGTGGTATTAAAATTTATTGAAATAATGAATCACCTTGGCATAACCGTAACCAGTCTCTCCATTTTGTATCTCGTTTTGCAAGTACGTAAACAACGTCGTTCCGACCAGTGAAGATATGAAATACAAAGAAACAAAACATCAATTGCAAAACTTCGAATATGATAAACTGAAAATGTGATTTTCTAATATGATAACGCAAGATATGTAACGGTTCTTAAAATTCCTCTACCCTCCGTATTCATCTGACATTACACCTTCCAATTAATCATTTTGCCCAAAATATGTTGTATGATCTCAAGAAGCAAAACTCATTATATAGTCTAGTTTATTTTAACATCATAGTATATCTAATGCATACATTGTCCAATAATTTAAACAACAGTTAATTATATAGCCACAATAATTCGTAGGTTAGAGTTGTTTTATTGTATTTACATCAAATAAAATTATTTTCACACCTCCCATGAGGTAGAGCTCTAGGCGCATTTTTTATGTAGTGGTATCTCTCTGGAGGTCTAATCTTCCTAATTAACAATTGTATATCGAAGTAATATATTTTACTTCCATTAAAGAGAATGTTTACTTTTTGCGATTAGTTCTTGTTTCCATCGATGTTGTGTTATCTCTGTTGTTGTTGATATCACTTTATTTTTTATGTTTTCTGCTAGTATCTGTGTACACCATGCTTGTTAAAATTAATCACTGAATTCCCCCTAATGTATTTACCATATCTGCAAAACAGTTGGTATTTTATCTCTCTTCACATATTTTAAGCAAATACTCATGAATATTCTGAACAATTACACACATATCTAATGAACACACCTCCTTCACACTCTAGAATACGATTTCCTACAATTATCGTATATTAATTATATACACACCATTAGATGTCTCATCACCCTGTCTCAGAAATAATCAGCATTGAATCATAATCCCATATTCAGAAAGTTTACTCAAGTGAATAACTAGGCTGCTAATTTCAATATATCGAAAGTTTATCCACGATACGATCCTTTCTCAGTTTCTTCTTCAATGTATCAAATCGGGGTCATTCAAGCCGAAAGTGCTATTAATTTTTTTCTGTTTCCAGCATGAAGCACAATATATATGCAATAAATTATTAATTAATGTTATAACTAAAAAAACCTAATTAATTGTTATTCCAACGTTTATCTTTTTCTATCAACTTTAGTTATCTTACCATTATTTTATTATCATCTTGCCATGAGTGACCATTCTGATATATTCCATTTTATTATGTGCTTTTAAAAATTGTACTCTTTTAAAAGCAATATCTGGAAGTTCCATTAGATCTCTTCGATACTTTTCAGACTAACGGTTTCCTCTGAAATAACTATATTATTTTAAGTTTATATTGAAAAAACTACTCACCGTATTTATCCATTTCATATATATGATCTCTAATAGTGCTAACATCAAGCTGATCTTAATTCGTCTCTCGCTTCATACAAAGACGATCTGTTTTCGGTGAATCCAAGATTATGTTTTTCATTTTTTGAGATATTTCAATGACCTTCATTAATATTCAGTGCAGCTGCAACACGGTAGAAAATATTTTCAATAAGAACCGTAGAAAATTAATATTTAACAGTAAAAATACTTACCTCTCTAACGAATTTTGTGGCCTCCATATCTCGTTCCTGTTCGAAGTAACTAATTAGATACACAATCTGTTCTGTCTGGCTTCGGCATTTTCAATCAGAGTAATAATATAGAATATAGCAGCGATTTGAAATTTATTAAAACAAGCAAAGCGTTAAAACAACGTTTGCCAGTTTCTAACCCCTTATCACTATTGTTTCGAAGAATTTTGCATACGTTTGACAACCGGACAAATTTGACAGGCTGGTTCGGTTACATATTCGAACTTATCAAACAAAATTGTGTTTCTTTTAACTAGAATAAAATGAGAATGGAAATAATGTCTGATTCTAAAACGAATTTACAAATTGCAGCAAGCAATACATTAAACATATTGATGACATATGTTCGCAGCAACTCTCGATAGGCTATATGTTGCTTTCTTGACCTATAATACTAATTCAAATAATAATAAACAATTTGCCTTGAATTTACAAATGAAATCTTTATAGATAATTAATAAATTTTGTGCATCAACGAAATATTGTATTTATTAGCATGAAATGAAATATAAAAAAGAATTACATAGCTCAAAATGATATGTTATTCATACAACAGCCTAAAAATACGCAAACTTCACTGTGGATATTATTGTTGCATATATTCATAGATGATCAAACTTCATTAAAATGAATGAACTTTCAACAATTTAATGTAAAAGTTATAAAACTTTACAGTAATATAGTTGTTTGGCCACGTAACAAAATCAACGTCTAAAATTTATAACAAATTGTAAAATTTCATGGAGCTTTCATTTGTTCCAAATGACAATAAAGACATTAAAATGAACCGAAAGCTATCCTCTAATGGCAATAAACCGAGCCGGAAGGAGACTCAGCGTCCCGCGACTTCAGTTTGGTATGCACTGCAGAGCTGTCTGATTTTATTTTGATGGCATTTACGTCGCCAATCGTCTTTGATAAAATATTTTAAGGTCCACGTGGAGCACTTCAGGAACTCGAGTTTTATAGTTTGGCTAAAAATTTCGAGCGCCAAATTATATTGGCTTTTATCTGCAGTCTAAACATATTTGCAAGTTATCAATTTCAAGCTCGTTGAAATATATTTTGGCATCACTTTTGAAATATGTAGATTATATGTGAGTAATATTTATATAGTGTGTTACGCTAAACCAGCAAATATTCACGAAAAATAAAATTTAAATGACTATATAAATCACCTACTTGGATCCCTGCGCATAAGTTCTTCTAATTACATTTAAAGTCTAATTAAGTTAAAAGTTATTATTAACTTTTAATTAACACATGAAAATACACTTTTACTTTACTGAAGCAGTTATAATTTCTAACACTAACTTTTTTGCGACCGGTTTTATCCACAGATATATATTCGTATTTAAATCTGACAGACTTAGATCAAACTTAGATTTTTAACACAAAAGAAAAACGTTGTAAAAGAGGTACATAATAATAACTAAATAAACATAAACAAAAACCTTATTTCACCTATCTACTACATGTATTTAATATTCTAATATATACACACAATTTAACTTAATTTTTTAATTTATTAATTAATAACTTAATTTAATTTTTACAATATTATTTTAACTACTACCAACTGATCACTTCGAAGTAGCTCTTTGTCACGCTTTGAATATCGCCTGATATAACATCATCAATCAATAAAATTCTTTGTGAATTTTCTGATCTGCAATGTTTCTACTCAAAGTTCCAATATCTTTAAAACTGATCTGAACAACTGAGCTACAGAGTCCAGCCCCACGGAGCCCCCTGAACTCCAAGCCTCTATATCAGTAAAATATGTTAAGGTACATTTTGAAAAGCTTGGGAAGCGATTGGCTTCCAACGTTTTGGATCCAACTTCGACCTGTCTTTTTGTCTTATAATAACAAAACAACTTTCGAATAAACCTACCAACCGAGCTAGTTTCTATTTTCAGATATAGAAACATATTTTTACTTCATGTAAGCAATATTATTTCAAGAATACCTATCAATCCTATCAAAATATTCGTACATTAATTTAAATGAGAGCAATAAATACTTGTCATCACCCCAAAACAAACTTATATACCCTTTTTAATTATCGTCTGTTGCATACTTAAACTCCCTATAGTTTCTTAGAGTATCAATAATAAAACTACTAACAAATTACTTATGTTATTAGTTAAAACCTCTTAGAATTCCCGTTTTCTGAGTAATCATAAATGATATATGCCGTTTAATAAAAAAAATTAAAGATTTGCATTAATTTAAATGGAATTTTATAAAAATTGTTATTTTAAATAAAGTATCAATTAATATTCGCTCAATATATATATATATATATATATATATATATATATATATATATATATATATATATATATACTAATGTGTGGCTTGGCACCTTCTCAGCCCGAAAATCGTAACATACTTGTCAATTAGCACTGTTGACTAAATAATGATATTTTTCGTAATATACGACTGAAACGATAATTACGATAATAAAATAGTTTTTATTACTAATATAACAAACTAGAACCTTGGAAAATAATTATTACCGATATTACATAAAATAATGACTTTTTATAATATAAAGTACGGAAAGAAAATTAATAACTATCCACTAAATTAACATATGTTGCCATTTCAGAAATAGAAATTGCAGAACTCAATGACCGTGTTGAGCGAACATGCAGTGAATTGAAACATTTAAGTACTGCAAAATTGCAGCGTATTTTTATCAAATAGATTATTCCAATCGAATATTTGAAAATTAAAAAAAAAATTAACATGGCCTAAATAATTCAATTGATAACTGAATTGATTAACTAAAAAAGATTATTCAAAAAAATAATATTTACATATTATAGTCTTTTTTGTCAAAGCTAGATACCATATATATTAATTTTATTGTGGATAGATACATACTTGTTCTATGGTTAAAATATTTTTATTATAAAACCAAAAACTTGCAACTTGTCAGATCAAATGCGTATTGTAAACGCCAATGCTAATCCTGTAAGATTTTTAAAGCATGACCTTTTAAATCAGGAACTCTATATGTATAAACACATAACAATACAACCGATCCAATCCTATTCTAATATAAACAAAATTCTAAATTATAAACATTTCCCTTGTTACATCTCATATCAGATATAAAACTACCGATTTTTCAGAACTACCAGAGCTGAATTAGAAGCACGATATATCCATTATATACAGTATAAATAATACTTGATTAATCATAATATAACACTGTTTCTCTAGAGTAGATAACCAAGGATTGTCGTTAGTCGTAATATCTTATTTTATTTGTACAACATTCGCTGTAAATATCTAGTATATGCAGAAGTATCTGTGGAATTTCCAAACTCTAGTAGTCTATTTTTTAGGAATCATTTGCGAACCTAAATTGGCACAAATCCTAAACTATAATATTTTTATTTCATTTTCAGTAGCCTAAGTTGAATAACTTTTTGAATAACCAATCCACTGTTGATTAAACGGAAATTGACAGGAAAATAGCAGTAGAATCACCCTGAAAAAATTACTGACCGCGAATGCCTTAATATGTTAAATATTATATATTAAAAACTTATCAAACATAAAGATATATAAAAAACAAATAAAATAAAATTATTTGAAAATATAGAAAGAAGAGGAAAGTTTATTGTAGATATTTATCAGCTAGATAAAGTAGTAGGTGTCGCTAATTTAATGAGAACTATGTTTTGAAAGACATTATATCCCTTCTAAAAGAAAATAAAAAATATGTACCTGTTAACTCTAAACTGGTAGAGAGCTGGTAATAAAATTACTCTTGCAGATCGTAGACCACTGCCTAAAACTAAATCAGAGCACAATGCCGTCTCGGAAACCGCCGAATTGTGTTCACCATCTGCCGTTTCCGGCTTGTAATTTTCCGAAACGACAGAAAGTAGCTCGGTCTAAATTTCCGCCATCACGATCACGCTATTTGTTATAGACAACGACGATCTACCTTATTCATTTCTGAAATAAATGGACGACGAGACAAAAACCCACGCTTGATATTCAGCACCTTGTTTAGATGAAAATTTTGTTTAAGCCGCACGGGTCAATAAGTTCATTATTCATTCAAGTTTGCCGCTAATGTGTTTTCCGATAAATGATGGAGAAATTACGTCCGTGATAGAAACTTTCGTGTGCCTCTTGAAACTTGAACAGGAGCTTAATAAACGTACTGCCAAAATGTATTAATCCTCACAAATAGCACATTACATATTATATTTGTTATACAACTATGATTAAAAAGTATAGGCTTTTGAAATTAAATGTCGACCAGTTATTAAATTTGATTTGTGAAATATCTCTTAAGTCTTGTTAGATTCGGTTTTATTATGTATTAGTATCAATTTTTATATTTTTTTATTTTAAAAATTATTTATTGGCAAATAATCGTACATTATTCAAAATAATTTCACACACATTCACTTTCACACTAACATGGTCCAATTGAAGTAAGATTTTACCTAAAGTGACAATAAAATATGTACTGTCAAAACAAACCCCTTTACCCCAATATTATTCCCTAGTAGATTTAAAAGTCATGACCTCAGAATGACTAACAACTACTGTATTGTAGGCTGACAAAACCTCTCCCATATATCTACCCATATGCGAGAAATATTTAGAAGACATATTTACACCATTTACATTAATATTTTTATACACCTAGGATGAATGAACCAAAAATTATTCATTTAGTTTCTCATCTAAATAATTTATTTCCTGTTAAATATTACAGTTTATTATTTAACTAGCGACCCGCCCCGGCTTCGCACGGGTGCAATGCTGATACTAAATTAAATACACTACAGAAAAAATATGAACGTTGTATATAAAAACATAGCGGCCCGCTCCGACTTTGCACAGGCATAAAATATATATGCCTATGTCACTCAATGAAAACATGATTAAAATCGATCCAGTATTTTTGGTTCATTCATTACTGCCCTTGGCCTGCACGCATTAAATTTGGAGTAAAACAATTCCTCTTCCCTATACTTACTATGAAGATTTCCTGCTATCTTTGGAATATCTAAATTCATACAATTTTTATTACATTACACATTTTTAAACGCAAATTTTAAATTTGTAATATCTCCGAAAATATTTGTTTAATTTACATGCTGTAAGGAACCATATTGATCTATATTAATTGCACACTGTATTTAAGGTACTTAATTCGATAAGGATTAATGCCGTATTGCTTATAAAATATATATTGTAAAATAGCTTCGTAAATAAGCCATTTTCTCACGTAAAAAGTAAACAATAAAAATGGTTAATGTGGGTTATCCCTAAAAGATAAACATATACCATCGCGGACTTTTTTGCAGACCTTTTTATGGTGTACAATACTGTAGTACATTAATTTGATCTAACTCGTAGGGTTAGGCAGCGTTTTTGCTAATTGCTAAATAAGCCTAAAAAAATAGGTTAATTTACGACATCACGTTAGAAACCTCTAAAATTAGCAATGTTGCCTTAGTATATTATGCATATATTATACATATAAACCTTCCTCTTGAATCACTCTATCTATTAAAAAAACCGCATCAAAATCCGTTGCATAGTTTTAAAGATTTAAGCGCACATAGGGATATAGGGACAGAAAAGGCGACTTTGTTTTATACTATGTAGTGACGTATGTTTTCTGCATATTCTTCTATCGATAGACAATACATTGAATGAAATATATTGTACCGGTTTTTCACAATAAAGCTTTAAATTAAAACAAAACTTTAAAACCAATTTATAGATCCATATCAAAATAGGTTTTTCTATTTTCAATGATTTAATCTGTACCGTTGTATAAAAGCTACAAAACATACAAAATGTAAACAATGTATCCCCAAGTGCATCAATGTAGTTGATAACAATTCTTTCAAATAATACTTATTCTTTGATTAATGCAGTTTACTCTCTACGCTGGAGTATAACTTAAGTTTACTTAATGCGCTTTATTACACTGTCTAAAGTTACAATAAAAACACCACTTAATATAATAATTACCGGGCCTAATTATGAAACCTCCAGTCCAATAAATGCAATGATAATACCGTAATATTACATTGTAGTCTATTGAAGTCAAGTTCGTTATCTAGTGTCATCTAATAGTAATATATAAATGTGAATTATACAAAATGAATTCTGAAATCATCCGAATATAGTGAATGTTCGACTTATCTGGTTTTGATGGTTTTTTTTGGTACTGCCTAAATGATTTAATATTACCTAATTTAGGATAAAATATTTATATAATATTTTTCCAATCAGTTTATAAATGGTCCCAATTAAGCGATAAACACAGAAATAGACATTTAGCCAGTATACGTCTAATATGAGACCAATTAAAAATCCAAATCAATCAATGAGCTTCTGGCAAAGTCCGCTTTTCAAATTAATAAGCGCCCTATTTCGAATCGACCGGTTCTGTCGTAACCTTTGCAGCACCAAATTTGATTCGTTTCCTGTCCATTCGGCTCTTCATGATTGGCTCGCAGATAATTTCCTTGAAAAAAAAAACAGCAAAAAAATCAACGACTAAAGAGAGGCCGGTGTATGTTCGACAGACAAAAAGACGAAATGTCACAGCTCATTTCCTTTCGAAACTCGTCGATTTTCACTCCTCTTGTTTTTTCATTTCCAAGGGGAATTGGATCAAGTTTACCACCAAGCGTTCGAGATAATCGTATTTTTATTTGGACAATGACATACATAAGGGATAATACATGGTTTGTGTAAAAAAATAAGTTAGTTAATATTGAATAATAATTACTACCGTGATGTTCTACTTTATGTTTTAATTATAATTCATTGTTACACCAACAATAATAAATTATATTTTAAATGCTGTTGAATTTGTGATATTTCTGGGAGCAGAAAAGATATAAGTGAAAATCACAAAACTTTTTTGAAGACAGCTCTACATTTTTAAAGGAGCTTTACGGTGAATAGGAAAAATGGTACATAGACGGGATATACGATGGACATCCTTCAAATTTGATTAAAATGTACAAACTTCTCAGATAAATTTCTCAATTTTTACTCAGTTACTAAAGATGTAGTCTGCTTTCATTATGCGCCGCATTTCTTGCGGTAGTGAAGAAACAAAATTTGAGGAAATTTGCCTAGAATCACCAATAACTTTTCTAATAAAGTCAATAACTATGTCAATAAATGATGTATTATATCTAATATATTCTATTGACTATCACCTTAAACTCAATAAAATATCGTTATGAATAATATTTTAAACTTTAGTGAACAAGGATTACTAGAGATAATGCGACTTTAAAGTGGTCCATTAGGAAAACCGAATTTACTTTTTCCTCATCCTAATAGATACATTTAATTGAACAATCTATTTGCGCAAGTTGCTAGTTTGAAAATTACCTTGTATAATTAACTTAATTATTTGCATTAACATGTAACTGCACTGATATTGACAAATACAAAAACACTATCTATTCATCGTAAATGTACATTGTGTATCAGTATTGGGAAATAACGAACAATTATTAAATTTATATTAGTCGTGAAATCATCAGCTCTTCAGGTTATTAAAACAAAGAATTGTCGCAGGTCTAATTGTAGTTGTTGAACAATCATTACATAATAAATAATAACTGCTCGACGTTCTAAGGATTAGCAAGATAAAACAACTGTCCAGGCTACGTTAACGAAACTAGTGGCACTAAACTAGTATTTGATATTATCTATTTGCTTTTTATTGTTATATGTTAAGGAATTATGCCGAATGATAAACGAACGATGGTTGATATATATGTCCTATCCATTGTAACATTCGTAAATTTAAATCACAATTATCATTCAAAAATGTACTAATTGTAAATGTAAAATTGAGTAAAAACGACTGGCTATTACTAGCTATAATGAGCCGCATTCTTTTCGGTAGTGAAAAAAAAAATTTGGGGAAATTTGCCTAGAATCGCCAGTAAATTTTCTAATAAAGTCAATAACTGATGTATAATATCTAATATGTTCTATTGACTATCACTTTTTAAGCTCACTACAATATCCTTACGTATAATATTTCAAACTTCACTGAACTTTAAAGTAAGGTACATTTAATTAAACAATCTATTAGCGCAAGTTGCTAGTTTGAAAATTACCATCTATATTTAACTTTTTAGGGTAAATGATATGGCTCGGTGAATGGAGGTAAAACGAAATGAAACAGTGGTGTTTACATTATGTGACCGTTATTTATTAGCTATATAAAAAAATGTGAAAAATACAAATGATAAAACGGATGGCAGCGGAGTTACCTGTTGACGAGGCTGATGGTGATACGTCTAAACCAAACGCTAGCCGAGTACTGAATGACCGAAATACCCTTCAATATCATCCCAGATATACGTCTCGGGGTTGCTAGCTATTCGTTATCGGGTTCTAGTTGGCGCTGCTGGCACCCCGCCCGTGTTCAATATCTGGGATTATATTTCTGGGTATTTTGTAGACCGTTATTTCAGGAAGTAAAATTCGACATGCCTCAAGGTCGCTACAATTTAATTATTTGCATTAACATGTAACTGCACTGATATTGACAAGTACAAAAGCACTATCTATTCATCGTAAATGTACATTGTGTATCAGTATTGGGAAATAACGAACAATTATTAAATTTATATTAGTCGTGAAATCACGCTAATGTGCTCAGCTCGCATCAGCTCTTCAGGTTATTAAAACAAAGAATTGTCGCAGGTCTAATTGTAGTTGTTGAACAATCATTACATAATAAATAATAACTGCTCGATGTTCTAGGGATTAACAAGATAACAAAACTTTCCAGGCTACGTTAACTAAACTAGTGGCAGTAAACTAGTATTTAATATTATGTATTTGTTTTGTATTGTTATATGCTAAGGAATGCTGCCGAATGATGAACGAACGATGGTTGATATATATCCTATCCATTATAATATTCGTAAACTTGAATCACAATTATCATTCAAAAATGTATTAATTGTAAATGTAAAATTGTGTAAAAACGACTGGCTATTACTAGCTAGGCGCTTGATTGACACTATCCATAAGTAATCTAATATTACACTGTCTTCAATAAAGCAACAATTATTTTAACGTATATCCAATTGTAAATAAATTCGTAAATATTCTTTGTACCTTCAACCGCGTTACATAAAGAACGTAAGGACGGAACATGATCCACCTTGGCTTTAAAAGACTTATTAACAACCTGCTGTTAAATCTAATTAAAAGTCAAAATTGTTATAAAATCTATAACATTTGGCAAGTTTTACCCTTACGTTATGCAAAACGCAAAGCGTATATTTTACCATAAAGAGTAGTTAAGAAGACAGAATCTTAAGAAAAAACTTATCGCATAGTTATAGTCATGTTGCATAGTAACATCTGAAAGCTATTGTGCGCAGAGGAATGATTACTTATGAAAATGTATCCATATGATATAATAGAGAGAGCTGTTAAAAAAATTCGCTATAGAATGTTACATTATAGGCTAAACGATTAATACGTTATTACGAATATATTATGAGCAATGATCAATAAATTATGCCCTCACTTTTGACAGTTGTATTATAAGATATTAAGAGACTCATTTTATATTGAGCATCAATATTATTTTTCATTATTCCTTGCTTCGCTATTCACCATTACATAAAATATAATACTAGGCACCAATCAAAGATTAAAAGGAAAATAGATTCCTCTTGAGATGATCTGCCCCCCACATTCCCCCCTCGAAGTTAACATACATCACGGCACCCCTCGCGTATTAATCTAACTTACTCCAATCTAGCAACGGGATCTGTAAAGCCGTCCGCCATAAAATAAAGTCGTGTCTATTCGAGCGATAAAACAAAATGTCAAGAGGGTAGAATTTCCGAAATTCCCGCGATCAATTGTCACACCGATAGACTCATAAACTACCTTGCTGAAGTTTTTGATTCTACGATTTCTCATTTAGATGGTTTGGTAATTCCGCTTTTTTAATGCTATTTTAGACACATAATCGTTATCGATAAAATAATTATGTCCTAATTATTTTTAGTTATGTCTCAATCTCTCAGTTATGTCAAAAAAGATGGTGCTTAGTGTTTTGTTGAATGGCAAAGGAACTGTTGACCCGTGAGATGCTGAAACCTATCAAAATCCTTAATTCAATGTTCCATTGCTAAAAATTAATGCTATTGAATCAACTGATTAAAGAACAACCAGAGCTGATCAATAGGACAAGCATGACCTTCCTTAATGACAGACATTATACTGTAGTAATGTTCGTCTGGTCGGTCAGTCGGTCGGAATGTGTGTCTGTCGATGCGATTGTTTGTCCGAACACGGACTACTATTTGTGGAAGAAATTTGCACGAGAACTAAAAACACTGGTTGAAGAAATATTTATTTATTACAATTTAAACTGATACAAGTGATCGATGGGAGAATTGACAGGATATTAGGTTAGGTAAAGGAAGTATGGTAGCGCTGTGGAAGTGGTACTGTTACAAGGGGCTAGAGAAAAGAAAAGAGAGCGAGACTTTTTTGCAGCTTGCCAAGAATACCAATATAAATGTTTTTTGTATCAAATCAAAAATTGAAATCATAAGTACAAAGAAAATTATTTTTAATCAAAATATATTACTAAATGAGAAAAATTAATATAGCAAACTCACATTATTAAATCAAACCTGAAAAGCTATACATTTGTAAAATTAAATGTTTTCTTATCAGTACGTTCCCTCATACCCTTTTTGGTCATTTTTAAATTGAACCCGTTATAATTTGTCAGAATAGGGCTACTATTTAACACTACTTGTCGTCCATTGTCGTTACAGGACTTCTATACAGCAAACCAAGGTATGTGGCTGTGTTCTACCTTTTTCTCAGTAATATCTTCCACAAAGTATAATTTAATTATGTGAAAGCCTTTAATGTATTTTTAATATTTGTTTCCTAACTTCTAGTATAACCATTCTAAAATTATAGCAATATTAATTCTGATCTAATTAATTCTAAAAAATTATAATGTTATTTGTTGTTTTTGTTGGCAACTTGCAATTAACCATCTATGAAAACTTCCTCGACGGTCTCGAAGGTATAAAAATTGTTTACCATTTCAATAGTAATCAATGAGTTAGCAATTTTAATTGAAATAAATATTATTTTGTTACATTGTATCCTGTATATATTTTTTACCATTTGTTTACCTTATATATTTATATATATTGAACATTGTTAATAGCGATCAAGAGCAAATATTATTTGTTGTAAAGGCGTACGATAATGTGGCATCATATTCGTCAAGTATAATAAATATAAGAGATACGTCAAAGTAGATACACTACCCAATATTTCTCAATTAATTTCAACTGTCATTTTCCAAACATCGAGTGCTGATTGATTAAATGTCAATGATAAATAGGCGATATTAATTTGGTAATCTTGACAACTCACCATATAAGTTCATTCGTATTGCTTTGTGGATATATTGATCCGGATACTGTTTGATAACTTGAGGAAAATTTATGAGGATTTGATGGGAGCATACACAAATGCGAATTTAATTAGATTTTAATTATATAGATTAAAATATTTTTTGTAAAAAAATATTGCTATTAAATAATGTTATATTTTTTAAATATTTTAAACCGTCAATAAAATGCATAAACGGCGTTTATTGAAAATGACATCTGAGCAGTAATAAGATTAAAAAACATCTTGTCTAAAATTTCCAATTTTCTCATAATATAACATATATCAGACAAAAAGCGTAATGCAGTTAGGCTATTCTCTATGTATAAAAATTTATGTTGAAAATGTTCTCTCTCAAAAAAAAAATCACTCTCTGTTCTTCTTTGCAAAACCCAGAAGCTTTAAGTTAATGGAACAAAATTAAGCTGGACAATGGTTCATTAATAAACAAATAAGATATCTCTTAAATTAGACCTCAATATTAGAAAAGAGAACACGTGCATGTTTCACTTTAAAAATGTATTTCAAAAATGAAATTTAAATTCTTCTTTCGTCCCATCTTAATTTTTTTATTATTTTTTATATTTTAAAATTTATTTTTATTTATATTGTTTTAATGTGTATAAAAAAATCGAGTTTGTTCGAACACTTATAACTCAAGAACGACTGGGCCGATATTCATGGTTTCTCATTTTCTGCATTTCTCTCCGTCCCGAATAGCAGAATAACTATTAAAAGCATAGGAAAAGTGACGAAAAAATAAAATAAAAGAAGACATTTTCCCATACAATATTGTGTCAAAATGACAAACGTCAAATTGATTGGTCTTACATTTACATCGCGAAAGTTGTCTGTAAATTGTATTGAAACTAGTTTTGTGTGAGTATTTTTATTAATTATTATTAATAAAGCCGCGACCAAGAAGATCGAGTCTTTCCCAACGGAGCCGTAATGCAATTAGGCTACGGAATATTGCGAATCAATTAACTGATGAAGAATGACAAATTGCACGGGAAGAGTGCCACGTTGGTCAATGATATGACAATGGCATATGACAATGATATGATTTGGCAACTGTTCGTGTGAGATCCAAAATTGCGGTAGCAATTGCTTCATCTGAAATAGCGGCCACATTGTTAGAAAAATGCGGCTCATTCAGCCTTAAAATTGCTATTAAATATTCAAACTACTGAACTGTCGGTTATTCAGTAACAGCAGGTGTTTCGTAACATTGCAAAACGGTCTGCAACGGCGAACATCAAGTAGCTTCAAAACTCATCATCTAGACGAATGCACAATGGCACACAAACGCGCATTGGAAGTTCTTGATCGAATCTTAAAAGATCTGTGCAATGATTGAATAATTTTCGGTGGCGCAATGACTTTACTATCTAGCGATTTCCGCCAAACACTACCAGTTATTCCAAGACCGACTGCTGCCTCAAATAATCAAATATGTGGTGCTATGTGAAGAAACTCCGACTGACAGCAAAGATGAGAGTTGAATTGTACAGCATTGTATTATTTTCACGCTTCTTCAGCCTGATGAGCACGCTGGGTTTCCAGAACTTTCCATTCGAATTGTAACAGTGTAACATCCCAACTCTTGCAACGTGTGTTTTTTTCCGACGTCAACACGTCAACGTATTATTTAATGTACTTCAGTTTGTTGAAATGACATCGGCAAATACCTGCAGTAACAACTTCATTCAATATTAGCAGCTCTTTATACACTACAACTTCCTGATCCTTTTATATGCATAGCAAGTCTTTATGACTTTGAATATGCCGCTTCGGTTTCAATCCATATTACCCTTCTAAACTACCCAATGACTTTTGGCTCTTGGGGCTATTATAGCAGATCCACTTTTCATTGCCAACAACAATGAGGCATAGGTTTGGTCTATCAATATCAACAATAGTCACAAAAAAAATTGACCGGAAATGAAATCGTAATATCGAATCGGTGTTTTCACTTAATTCCTGTGATAGTCATTTTCCCTCTTTTAAAACCTTTTCCATTTCATGTAATCATCTACAAAGAACTGGTATATCAACTAATAAACTCTATGCCATTTCTTTAGAGGTTGAGCCCAATTTTCGCCCAATTTCATAATTTGCGTACTTGCTTGACTACAATGACATCAAAATCTACACTTTTGCATCGTTAAAACCAAAACCGACAATCGAAATAAACTGAAGCAACAGAATCATAAGTTTCTAAATGTGTCTGATGGAGTTCACTATCAGATATCTTCAAATCAAGTAAAAGTGATGATACTCATTACCTTTTGAAAATGTAATGCGTTCCATGATTAGCGCGAATATCTACATAACCTAATACTAAATGAAAAACTGTTGTTGTATATGTCTAAACATGTTTTCAGCAATAGATCGGTCGCTGATCAGAGCACATGAAAAAACCTTAATAGCTTAAATGAATATTCGCCGGCTTCGTTGGAGCAGTGATCAAGGCGAGGATGGTCTCCTACTGTTGCGATTGTTGCGGGTTCAAATGATGCTGCATGTATGTGACTGTAATTGTAAATATTTCCAGATAACAGTAAAAAGGCCCCTAAGGAATAACCATGCCAGTCACGCCAGTAACCAGTTTGGTTAAGGCCGGATGTCCTCTGGGATGGTCTCTACGTTGGTCACTGGTCAGGTTTAATGCTGAGTATCATGGTTCAGAGCCTACGTTAAATTGTAGGTTCAGTCCAGATAAACCCTGGTTGGTAAAAAGAAGGCTTTAAAATATAAAAAAAAAGAATGATCATATCCATCCAATAGCAGCCTAACTAAATAGTATTTATATTATAATGGAATTATCAAAAATTAACGTCCTCTTAAGCATCTTCAATTAACCCAACTTCTTTTCAATGTGGAATTCTATATTCTACCAAGAATACGTTATGTAAAAACAGTTCAGCAAAGCAGTTCAACAGTTCAAACAAACAGTGAACAGTGCTTTGAAAATAAATAATTTGCACCAATTCTTAGATAAAATCCTGTAGTCCTATAATTGTCGAAAACTATTTCATAAATCCTTATTATTTTGATAAACAGCGGTCCTGGTATATCGTAGAATAGATCCTTGAACACAGCTCAAATAAATAGATATAAATATTCAAGCATTGTCTTATCAATATTTAAGATCCGGTGTAATCAAGTAGAAACGAGGAAGATCAATGTCTTCCACGCATAATTCCAACAAATTTACATGGAGTCTTGTCTAGATCCTGAAACCAATTTAGCGTGTTTATCGTGATTTAGCGCGGTTGCCACTCACTCTCGAAGTGATATTAAAAGATCGAAGCTCCAACGCCGGAGTCTCTTGGTTTATTAGCGTAACAATTGATGGCCTGTATTAAGAAAATGTTTTGGTAGTTGGTACATCTTGTATTTTGTCAAGCTAATAAACACAGATATATATCACCCTTGTTACAGTGTACAGTATATTAGTACATTTTATACGGTTATGTATAGGAAAATATATGTTCATTTTTTATTTATGAATAGTATCTGATATTTTAACAAAATCATTCCCACGTATTATAAATTATTTAATAGTATATATTTTTGAACAGAATAAAGCACTGAAACAAATAAATCGATTCGATTAATTACATAAGTTTTAAGCTTAAGTAAAAAAAACTTTTAGAAAACGTATAATAAATAATAAAATATCGATCATATTTATGTATGTAGTATTACCGATGATAAAACATTTTATCTTTTTATTTTAATATTAGATTATGTAATATTATGGAGCATTTGTAACTTACACAAAATATTTTCCATAACATGATAATAAAAATAAATCCAGACATATTCAGTGTCTTGCTTTGGTAAAGGTGGATTATATTGTGTGTGTTTTATTCTATAAATTATAAGTAACTAGGTATTGTAATGATAAAGTTGAAAAAAAAGGAAAACACTTTTGGGCAAAACAATTAGATCACATTTCTTCTTTTTCTTGTATATACTCTTACTATTATTAACTCTTATATATACTCTTCTTATCATTACTCTTATTATACTTATACTATATATTTTTCTCAATAAATATTCTAGTACACGGTAGCACTATTCAGTGTTCTACTTCATACATACTGTTGTGATAAAAAAAAAACGTAAGAAGTTTGAAATTAACATTTCAGTTTTGTTTCGTAAAAAACTTAAACTTAAAAAAACAAACTCAGTTATTTATTAAAATTTATTTCGTCCCAATCAAAATAATCCTGCTTGGCCACAATTGATTTATGCAATATTATTTTCATTTATCGGAAACATTTTTTTGTTTATTGTGTGAAACAAAAGTTATTGTTGATCTAGTGAATTAGAAGTATATATTTTTAGTTTAGGTCATACAGAATAGGAAAAATTAAAGTTTCTTAAATTTTTATGGTAAAAATGTATAAGGATATGAGTAAAGAAGCCTGAGTTGGAAGATCAATGAATTATCGCTATGAAAACATCAAGAGTTATCAGCCTACAATTGGCCTCTTGGGACAGATAACTTCCAGCAAGCACGCATGACATTTGAATAGTTCTTTATTAACAGCTCGGTCTGGCTTAAAGAATGCATAATCAACAATACCATTATTATCGTAGAAAAATTTTGACATTACCTTGATTTTCCAATGATCTTACGATTTTTCCATTGCTGCAGTTCCTTGATTTTTCATTTGCACATTATTTTGATATTTGAAAATATAATTTAGAAATCCTTTCTTTAAACAAATTACACCAAACAAAGTCACTTTATCTGTATAGAGCATCATGGCTAACTTAGTTTTTATCATTTGGAAACAATACCTCGGACTGTGATGCATGTGCCAATAATCCACGAACTAGGGGTGTTTTCAAAGCTTAACTATTTCCTACTTGAAGTAGTTTATGGCTTGTGGTCATTGAGCACCTTCAAGCGCCAATCCACCTTTTGCGACCTTATAGCTTCAGTTGCCATACTTTTACCCGAACTACACCAAGAAGCCCTTCGCAACGCAAATAATTACGGAATGAATGCAAATCCAACGTCAACCTGTCTTTTATTCTTGATAATTAATTAATTCCAGTTAATTAAATGGATTCAAAAGAAAACAGTCTGGTTATCTCCCTGGAATTTTACCGACTGTGCCAGTTAAAAAATGGAAAATGTTTTCAATCACAAAACTGTTAATTTTCTTGAAAATACTTTATACTTTATTTTATGGAGAGATGAGGCGGCTGGTTGAACGGTGATACAAGGCGACACCAAAGGTCTTTTAGAAAACATACCAACACGTTTCACACATCCATCTTTCCACTTACTACTTCCATTTCATCCATCCTAAACTACTTAAAACTTACTTTAAACTGGTACAACATATTTGTTTCATTGGTATCTTATTATTGACTTCTAGTAACATTTAAATTGGATTTGAGCAACTCTCAAAACTGCATTTTCAACAGTATTTACTTTTATTGTTCGACTTACGCAGTTCAGTTCGCATTATCAGTTGACGAAGTTTCATTAACTTTGGGTTTTAGTTTCAACGATTTAAAAATGATAATTTTTGTCAATGACAAAAAGTGCCTGAGAACTAAAGGCTAAACTAAACTAAAAAAACTAAAGCTCAAATACAGTGAATTGTAAAACTTATTGGACGAAAACTCATCTTAAACTTTCAAAGAACTTTCAAACAGCTGAGCAGTCTGATGAATGAATTGAACAGAAATATAGATAATTATAAAATGGCGACCACACAAAATGACTGAAGACTTACCTTCACAAGGAACGTTTCCTACGTCGTATTGGGACTGTCGATAAAAACTGAACATATTACAACAATTTCAAAAGAAAAAAATCGTAAATTAACCTACGGGAGCTATTTTCATCGACATCGAACCGAAATATGTATGTCCAAAAGTCGTTCTGTGTATATGGTGGAATTAGTACGTGTATTACAAACTGACAGAACCGAATTAGATTGTTACCGTAAATATCTACCTATGTTAGTGGAACAAAGTGAACGACGTAATATTACAAAAAATAACAAAAATTTTGAGTAACCGAAACAAAGCAATTTTCTGACTCTTACAGTTCTGTCGCTCCCAGCATATTCACCTGACCTTCTGATTGCCACTCGTTCAGGTCGATATCTTGGCTGTGAAACAATTTCACAGAACTACTAAAAAGGATCGATTATTGGATCGCTGCCATACCAACATCGTTCTTTCCACACGGCATCACCATGTTTCGAAAAAAAAAAACGAAAATAAATTATACTAAATAATGGAAAATATTTTTATTTTAACCCATATTATTTTATTAATCCATTAAATGCTCCTATGGTTATAAAAATATAAATACACACTACACAATTACATATAATATGTGTACTAATTACATATAATGTAATTATTGTTAAATTATATTATTACCTGTACTTTTATAACATGATTTGTTTTTCCTAATAACGTTTACGATTAATTATTCTTTTACGATTATTTACCCGAAAATAAAATTAATTTTTCTTTTGTTCAAAAAATATACAAAAGAATAAATGGCCGCAAGAACAAGGATTATGATTAATGATTTATATCAGATATTTTCCTTGGAGGGGAAAAGTTTAGATCGTAATAAAAGTATTATTGTATTAAAGACTCCGAATTTTTTTCTTTTTTATCGGGAATAAACGAGGAAGGTCAACGGTCTTCACATGGCGATTAAAGATCCACCATTCAATTTAACGTGTTTATCCTGATTTCTTGCGGTTGACGGCCGATTTCGATCTGATATTAAGGGAACTCCAACGAGGTGGTTTATTGCTCGATAGGCGTGACAATAGGTCGCGAGGATTTACGAAAATTTACCTCTTAGGCCTTTTGTTTCACCGCTCTAATGATTGTGCTTTTATTTTAGGTCTCTTGCTATACCTTTATTTTCTTCCTGGAAAATAAATTTAGCGGTGAAAGACTGAAAATATATCGATTATTTAGATTGATTGTTTCATACTGTGATTACGCGTTTATAATTTTTCTAGACTAACTATAATAAATATGCTAAGACACAATTATATATTGCAGCCGGCTTGGTGGTGCAGTGATAAAGGCGATTGGACGGTCCTCCTGCTGTTCCGATAGCCACGGGTTCGAATCCTGTTGGGCATGGTCGTAAATTTATGTTTGTGATTGTTTAAAATTTGTGATTGTCCTAGGCAAGAGTGTAAAATCCGACAAGCAAAATGATCCCAGTCACGCCAGTAACCAGCCAGTCGGTAGGCTTTTAATATTGAGGACCGTGGTTCGGAGCTCACGTTAAACTGTAGATCCATTCCTGATAAACCCCTAGTTGGTAAAAGGAGACTATAAAATGTATTTAAAAAAATTACATATTCCAACAACAAAACTAAGAGACTAAATAATAAAGAAATACATAAATAACCAAATTAAGTATTTAATAAATATATTATAAAAGTTATATTTAGGTCAATAAATATATGTCAATAGAAACATAATATCCTTTATACAAGACAATTTCAAGTTTTAAAACAAAAGTTAATTTCGTTGGGAAAACCCAATAACTCAAAGTCATATTTTGTTCTAAGAAAAGACTTTTTAATGAATCAAAGTCATATCTACAGATAAAGGCTAATAAGTTACTACATTTAGTTGTATTGTGACAAATATATTATAAGATATATATTCTTTACAGTGGACCCATAGAGAGCTCTCAGTTTCAATTGATAAGCAAATATTGAGTATTTTGAGAGTGTTTAATCAGCAATATAATAAGATTTGTATGTATGTTTCTAATTTTTTATAACATCCTTATCAGATACGCTTAGTGCAATCTTAATTAGACATTAATTTATTTCTACTTTTCATTTGTACGTGGATTAATTCACAAGCAAGACGAGTGCGAGAAAATACATCAATATGTATTCCTCTATGATAAAATTGTATTAACTTATAACTAAAGGTATGGTTTGGTTCGCTTCAATCACCTGACATCCCGCGCGCTGTCCAGCAATTGTATTGCTTCCACGTTACCAGGATTTAGTAATCCCCTTTCGTGTTTCAAGGTGATATCTTGGTTAATTTCGCAAATCCATTTGATTTCCAGGTTACCGTACAGTTCTTCGTTGGCTACGTAGCGATAGGTATTGGTAATCAATCGAAGAACCTTGTTTTGACAGCGTTGTATGACTAGTTGATTTGAATTTTTAGTGCAATCCCATATTTGCACCCCATAGGTCCAAATTGGTTTATAATTGTATTATAGATCAACTTCTTTGATTTTAGATCAAGTTGCGAGTATCTTCAGATTAACAAGTATAGCTGTTTTATTTTGGTTTTAATTTGTTTTGCTTTTTGTTTAACGTGATGGTTCCAATTTAATCTACCGTCAAGATGGATTCCAAGGTAATTAGCTGATTCTGCTTGACGAATCAAGTATCTGTTGAGTGATATAATTAAGTTTTTATTATTTCGCTGCAATGCAAATTAACGTAGACAGATTTGGAGCTATTAAGTTGAATTTTTCAATCTTTCGTCTAATTGCGTTTTAAATGCGCTCAATTTGTTAACATACTACTTCAGGTTCCATTGAATGGGGAAAGGTCTTTGGAATTTTATATATTTGTTATTAGTTGTCTATCTATAATAGCCTTTTTGGTGCAGCTATTAATCTCCAGATATGCCCTTAACTTGAATTTGAAAGGGATTAGAAGATGACATTATCAATTAAATGACCAATTTATATTAATAAAAAATGGCGTTCAAGTTTAAAATACAACGTTAAATAATGATTTAATATAAACCTGGATGCTATTTCATAGTTTAGTAAAAATATGGAACGTCTTGTGATTTCGCCTGTCTTTCTTAAAAAGAGTTTCGAAAGTCGGATTGTATATATTTTATAATGGATATTGAGGGAATTAATAAGATTTAAGGCCCTTTATTACCAATATATCAGCAAAAGGAATATCAAGAGCAAAGCACAGTTTAAAGAACTTAACTATAAGCTAGTTAGGTACTAATAGGTACTAGTTAGGTAAGCAATTCATTTAAGTCCTATAGGCAACTTAGAACCTGTTTAAATAACTTCCCCATTTTTACTCAGAGTACAAGAGCCAATGACCAAATTACAAGGAGCAAAATTTTTTATAGATTAGTAAAAATGTGGCGTAGCATTGCCCTATCTCTGTATTGTCCACCAAAGAACCATCCATTATTTACATATTAAGAAATTATATTAAACCAAAATTAATAGAATCGAATACTTATTAATGTTAGTTACTACAAGGCACTCTATTAGTTGATAATTATCATATTACTTATAGATATTGAAATCAAATTATTTAATTACTAAAAGTTGTATAAATAAAAACTAAATATAATTCTTTCAGTAATTATAATTCCAGTAATATACAGTAAAATACTTACCCCTAAGCTTAGAAGACAGAATATGGTTGATGGTAATATCCTCCATAATATTGATAATAGTAATAGTGATAATTGCCATAATCATCTACGTGTTTTATGAGTATATACCAGTAACAAATAAATTGTGTAACAATAGCAGCAAACAATTGTAAAATAATCTAAGTCGATTAGGAGGTGATCTAATAGTTTCCTAACCCTCATTAACCTTAACCTCATCTATATTATTTAAAAAATATACAAAGTTATTTTGCACATCTTGATCTGTAATGACCCAGCACCCATTACACATGTAGCATTTTAATATATTATTTTATTTAAACTAATTTTCATTAAAATTAAATTGTTTTATAAATAACTAACTTAACTATAATAACTAAACCAAGTCTAAAAAGAAATGTAAAAAAAGGACCAATTATATATTTAATAATACACTCGTCCACAAAATATTAGTAATTCTTATTAATAAATAAACACAATTATTCATAACTAACTGATGTGTAACATATAAATAAAAATTAATCAAAATTGTAAACAAAATTGACATATTTTGTTTATGTGTATGTGATTCCTTAAGCGCAAACTTTCTTAAGTTACCTTAAGGAAACATATACTTTGGTAAATATATGTTGGGATAATATTGAAATACAACTTATTCCGCAGAAATAGGAAACATATCAATTTTCTTTCAGCCGCATGCAACCACGACAAAATAATTCATTCTTCCAAAACTACATCAAATAAACAGTCCCTAAAAATATGATGCAGCATGGAACTCAATGTATCCCAATGTTTTAACCAATAATGTAGATGCAGAAAAACATATGGAACTATATTCTTCTACGCTTATATATCAGTACTAGTAGTTTGTTAACAGAAATGGAAAAAACATTTTC
This sequence comes from Rhynchophorus ferrugineus, assembly GCF_030347505.1. Taxonomy (NCBI): domain Eukaryota; kingdom Metazoa; phylum Arthropoda; class Insecta; order Coleoptera; family Curculionidae; genus Rhynchophorus; species Rhynchophorus ferrugineus. The sequence goes on from NW_027472580.1 coordinate 55,910,041, forward strand.
GGAAACGAGAATGAAAGAATTATTTATAGCTGTAAAAATAACAGCGTTTTTCACCATAATTTTCCTGAATTTGTACACACTTATTGAACACATACTTTTATTAAAACACAGCTTTATTGTCTTTATGCACATTATATTTCAACAATTACAAGTGGCGATAAACAATTACCTAAATATTGCAATTAGCATCATCATGATCTGCTGTACTGCAATATTTTTATCCAAATGTCCATGGTGTTGAGACAATTTAGTGATAACTTAAAAATTTCATAATTTTACATTTTAGTTAGCACTCTAAATAGTAATGATTTTATCAAAATTCCAATAAAATAGTATTGGAGGGTGTCTCTTCAATTTCAGAATGTCCAATTCCAGAGTCCACTAACTATGGTTGATTTTTAAAGCTTCGATCTTCTTACCGGTTCTTCACAACCTTTACTTAAAAATAAGAAATTGCAAGTTGTTAGATCCACCAAGTCTTTGTAATTTTAAATGTATTGTATTATATCATCATTAATATAGCGGTTTTTCAGAAGAACCTTAAGACACCTTTCATGAATATTTCTTTATTAATTACATCTTACATTAGGTATTCTTAGTACAATCTTAATTTACAAATCAATTTATTACTCCTGTACTGTTGTACTTGCATTAAAACACAAGCAAGGCGAGTACAGGATTAATACATCAAAATGTATTTCTCAAATGTTTCATGAAATCATAATAAAATGGTTTTCTACAAAAACATTTGAACAAGTTCAGAACAACCAAAGACAAATTCAGAATAAATAGAAGTTGACTGAAGCTAAATTTGAGGAATAAGTAAGATGTTGGAGTAATTCCTACTCGCAATTCATTGATTTAAGGATTATATTGAATGAATGTGACTTTTTCTGCAAATTGGTCGATTTTAAAAATGCCGCATACAATTAATACAATTGTTGATCGATTTATAATTAAGTTAAAAATAATAATTATATATAAATGTATAGTCAATTCAAAATAGCATTGAACTCGAGTCATCTCAATTTAAGACGTCCAATATTACCGAATTGAACTTTGACTTTTAGTTTAATTTAGCATATATATATATATATATATATATATATATATATATATATATATATATATATATATATATATATATATACATATATATATATCTAATACAAATACGATAATGAAACAAATATGTTATAAAGTATAATTTATTTTAACATTATAGATCAATGTTCACTGCTATTTTAAATAGACTATAATTTTAGTTATGTCATCATAAAGTATGAGGTATTCAAATCTTGATTTTTACTCCTCAAAAATCGATGGCATTACATTTATATTGGAACTGAAACATGGCCTAATACAGTATTAGAGGGTGTCTATTTAATATGATGTTTATGATATACATTAATCTAAAAACAAATTTTCTATTCTATAATTTTAAGAAATATAACTTTATAATTGTTCCTGACTTTCTTCGATGTACAACATTTTGCTCTAAATATTCAAAGTAACTTAATATCCTGTCTCGCCTAAGATCCCATTTGCATATCTCGACATTCAAGACCCTATAAATCCTCGGTGTTATCAACACACACCGTGAGGATCAACGTAGCCTTCCTACCACACGAACAACCTTACACGGCGACTTGTCAAGATCGTGAAACCAATTCAGCGCCTTTATCGTGATTTCCCTGCGGACGTCGTTCAACTTCGATTCGGCATTAAAAGTTCCAGCAAGATGTTTTATAGTCCGATAACCGTGACAGTTGTTCGCGGGATGGTAAGAAATGTTATCCTGTCGGTATTTGTTTATTCTAAATTGGAGCAAGCCAGACTATTGTGAATCCAATATCTGCGTAACTTCGGTCTTTAATTTATTAACTGTTCCCTTATAAATTAAAAACATTAGTAGCTACAAAAATATAAATGCTAGTATTGGGAACTATCGACTGTTTAGTAATGGACTACTTTTTACTATCGACCGTTCGCTATTTTTGGTTCGACTGATTTTACTACTTTTTACTAGAGACTGTTTCAGTCGACTGTCTTCAGTTGCTATTTTCGGTCCAACAACTATCGACTGTTTCAGTCGTGTACTTTTAGTTACTATTTTTGCTTCTACTAGTTTCATTCGACTGATTTTTAACGTTCTGGCTCTGTCGTCCTAGTCGCGACCTTGACAAAAATGTACCCAATTTATGCTTACATAGATTTGTATGAAATATATATAGATTTATGATATTTTTGATAGTTTGCTTGTAAATAACAATATATTGTATATTAATAGAGCAGTATTTTGGAACAATATTTTACAAGATTGTTACTGTAATAGGGAAAAAGATTAAAATAGTGAATGATAAATAGTAAAATACTATAACTGTTTTTATTGCAATAATAGGTAATGTTTCGATTACTCTCTCGATTTTTGTTAAAAAATATTTCCGTTCGATAATAAATAAAGCATTTACTTTATTTAATAAAGCTCTAGTAGTGATTGTGCGATCATTTTTAGATTTTTTTTTTATGATTAGGAATATGTTTAATTTTTATTTAGTATTTATCTTTATTGTACATCTTTAGTTTTTAGGTTTTGTTTAGGTTCTATTGTAAAAAAATCCATTCCTTTTTACAGATCCACAGTTCAAATAAAAAAGTAATTCTACTTCGTTTAAAATGAAATTATTAATTGCCAGTTCATAGTATTCAGTAATTACTTATCTCCTTTTCTATTTTAAAGTTAGTAAGTGAAGGAATATGTACATCTCCGTCTAGCTTACACCACCGTTGGAAAATGTAAAATTAACTGCTCCAAGCAATTATCTCCGTCCTTTCCTCTCCCGCAATTTATACAGGAAAGGGTTCGTACATCTTCGTCTGATAGCGAACCCTGCATTTTGACTATCGACTATATTGCGACTATCGACTATTTTGACTGTTTTCGCTAATAAATACATTTATTTCATATAATAAATGTATATAATATAACAAATTGGCTGAAAAGTAAAAAAAACTAGTTTATTTAACCTTAACATAACTAATTTAACCCCTGACATTCTTCATTCTGCAGCAACAGTTCAAATAGGTTGAAGTCTGTCTTTTTGGCTGTTTGTATGGGCGCATTATCATCTCCCAATATGGAGAGATATTCACTCGCAATAACCCGACCAACGATGTGAATGAGAGCTACAGCTGAATACCCTTTTATTTCCACCAAAACGATTATTCATCAAAACATATTGTTGGTTATAAAGGGTTTCACAATCTCAGCCCTTCCATGAATGTTAGCTTTGTGGAATTTTCACCGTATTGTTTTTGTTGAAACATTATTACTCAAGTGAGTCTTCAGTTCCCAATCCCTTTTAATGCTCGAAGATCTCTCTCATTTAACCATAACAAAAAAGAATGTATAACAAATAACTTTCTAATAGTATTTCACCCTCTATTCATTTTTGCATATGATGTTTTGTTTTCTGTATGGTGTCATCATAGTAGAAATGTTAAATAACATCTGAGAGATCCATATTTCATCAATCGCTTATTCTAACCATAGAAAAACGAAGCATTATTTACATGGAGCCAGTGTAGCCACATACAACAAGATGCATTCTATTATATGTGTACATATGGTGTTGTTTATCTTCTGTATGAATATCGTAGTATTTTGTGCTGAAAAAGTCCAATCGATTTACACTAGATGTCTAATGTCATCAACCTGATTTTGCTGTCAAAAACTTATTGGATAGTGTTTAGGATGGTTTACTCAGTCTTGTTTTAATTCAGAATGGTACACCACAAACAGAAAATGTGCTATATTTTACAGATTTTCATCGATTAAAATTAAAATGCAAGCCAGGCAACAGAAAATGTGAATATTTTTTATGATTATGATGCTGTAACGGTCAATCAAGGGCAGTTTAGGATTCATCATTTTAATATGCAGCCGGCTCTGGAAGCCTCATAGGTGCATAGCCTGCTCCACTATAAACAAAATATTAACAGAAAGAATGACCCTCAGAATCAAGCCACTTAGTCACTAAGGCAGAAATCGTAATTGATCAAAACAAGACTACACACATAGCAGCTCTGGGAGCTTAGTTGAGAGGACCTTATGCATCCACCTTGTAGTCCGGACCTGACACCAAGCGAATATCGTTTTTTTTTTTCAATGGTGAATTATTATGCTGCGAAAAAAATTACTCAAGAGAGGTTTGTCAAAATCAAATTTATCCTAGAAACAAGGGCTTCTATGAGACATGCATGGTGAAATTACCTTGAAAATGACAACATATTCATAACAACATCAACATTAAAAAAAATAATTTGTTTGAAAAATAAGAGATTTATTTTTATTACACCTTTTTCATTTTCTGAAGTAAAATTGGCGAAACAATCAAAAGTTTCAAAATAATAGCAAAACTTTTCTTATATTGTAAGTTGCAGTGTTGACTAAACTATACATGATTAGATTAATTAAAAGGATAAAATTCTCATTGAATATTAAGGAATGAGGATAAAGTTATTAAATTTAAAAACCATTAATGATGATAACATAAGATGATCCATCATCTAGAGCATAATAGAATATCTAAAAGATAATATATATCTAGAAGTTAATAAAAACCTGTAAAGACGATATATGCTATATTACTATGATGCCGGCTTGATAGTCACGGTTTCGTATCCCTTCAAGCAAGTGTATCCCTTCAAGCGTTATCCTACAAGCAAGTGTGCAAAATCCGTCAATAAAAATCATCCCAGCATGCCGGTAACCAGAATAAGAAGAATGTGTTCTGGTATGACTAACATATACGCAGATTGGATAGTTTTGATGTCGTCGAGAGATAATTGTGGATTAATTGACATATTATTTTGCAGCATTGTAATGTATATGAAATTTAAAAAATATATTTAAATGGATTATAGTCAGATTATACAAAATAAAACATATTTTAACAATATCAGACTATTAAATTTGTAGTAATTAGACCTGCTTGTTACGTAATAACCCTTTAGGGTCTCGGTAATTCGTGAAACATATATACATAAATTATTTGGGGAAATATATTACAACACTAATTAAATTAAATTACCTATTAAATATGTATTTGTACAGTATTTATACAATATAAAAATAGAATATTTTGAACTATGAAACAATAATCAAATGAGAATATAGTAGTTGAGTGCAAATAGATATAATAAAATCGCATAACAGTTGAGCCATTGGAATGGCATGTAAAGAGATTAATTTCCTCGCTTTTATTCTGATAGTGCGATGAATTTATATAGTCGTGGCTGCTGCGATAGGCTAACGTGAATTTAAACGAGTTTAACTATTCAATTGCATCAATATTCTGACATGGAATATTTTAAATATATAGCTAGAAATATGGAATATATGCAATAATACAAAATTATAGAGTCGAAAAAGTAATAGTTAAAGTGTAATTGTAATGTTGTGTAATTAATAAAAATATACTCAATATGCTTATCTTGTAAGAAATACTTTTATATCTTAATTAATAAAATGCAAATGTTCAACAAACCATTACATTGATCACTATCTTGATAATATGGAAGGTATTACAACGGTGATTACAATAACATTCGGTTATCACTTCGTCAACAACATACTCTTCGAGAGACTTTTAGAAACTATTTCCTACAAGCTATACCAGTATCCCTTGTATTCATAAAATGTTTGCCAATAATTGTCATATTGTAAATAGTAGTATTAATTAAATTTAATTTTTTTTAACAAATTCACATATTTCCTTAACTTTATCATTACATGGTTCGAAAGGATATCCATGATGGTTATTCTTCTGAACTGTATTACACTAGGCATGTACCAACCATGTGTGGACAAAGATCCCTGTGTTACCAATAGATGCAGGATACTGCAGGTAAGCCTTTTAGATTTTAATATTTTACACATTTTATTCAGAATATTCAGATCTAATAAGGGATTTTTAATTAGTATATCATGCATTAACTGCATAAATTAGTTAAAGTAATTAATAGTAGCGTAATAATAATAATAAAATAAATAATAGTAAGTAAATAAAGTAATTTTAAACTTACTTATGAACAATTCATGAATTGAATAATTAAATTAAGTAATTGCTTATATTTAAATCATAGTTACTATTTTGTATGGTTTATTTTGTATTAACATAATTAGTATGGTACTTAATCTACGACTGAAGAATAATGTATAAATACTAGTATAATAGCATTACCAGAAATTAGAAATTTTTTACCCAATTAAATCGGCTAAAACTGTAATTAATTAATTTGAACAAATTGTCAGTCATTTTCAACACAGTTAAAAAACTTTTTTTAATTTCTTATTTTAATAAATCTTCTTAACCACATTCATTTATAAAGAATGATTTTGCATTAAAATATTTACATACAAAATTTTGTTTCGAAGATAACAAATTTAAACAAGCTTGCATTGAAAATCCGTAATGATCTCTAAGATATTATAAAAAAGATTTTAATTTAATATCTGCAGTGGGAACATTTACTTATTAAATTATTTGTTTTTATTACAGACATTCGATGAGTTTATATTTGCTTTCTTCTCATTGGAGATGACGATTAAAATGATCGCGATGGGTGTATATGGGAGAGGATCTTACCTGGCTGACTCCTGGAATCGACTCGATCTCTTCATAGTGGTCGCTGGAGCTGTAGAATATGGCCTCCCAAATTTTAACAACATTAATCTGTCAGCTGTTAGAACAATTCGGGTGCTTAGACCACTCCGAGCTATCAATAGGATACCAAGTAAGTGAGATAATTCTATAGAATATTAAAAAAATTATTTTTTGTATATAATGGTAATTTCAGTTATTTGTATTCAGTCTTTCAAAGCGTATTTTTTTATATACAAGTCAAACACTAATCAATAATTCTGATAACTAGTGAATGTAAGACTATAAATCTGTCATTACTCATTGATACACATTGATATAGAATATTTCTGGTCAGAAAACTGAATTAACCGTTTTTAACAAGTCTCTTTTGAAGGCAGTTTTAACAAAGGGTTGTTGTTGAGTGATTCCCAGCCAGTCTCTCTCAATTTTTGCTGAGACAGCAAAGAAGAATGTAGTCTGATGTAGTCGCGTTGGAAGACGCCTTTGCTATTGATCAATTGGATCTGTTTTTAACGGCCTACTAGAGAAGTCTGCTCATAATGCACAATTGTCTAATCAACCAAGGACTTAACATCACTTTCCTTCTTCGAACATCGATCAACGATATTTTTCCCACATTGTCGTACATGATCCAATTTTCAGCGACCGTAATCGCTCATTTTAGAAATGCCTCTATAGACTTTCGTTTAAACACTGACACATAAATGAAAACCCAAATCAATCAAAGTGTTCAAATTTCATTAAATTTCTGGTTAATTTATGTGAAACCGAAACATTTAGCCTCTTTCGATTAGTAGTCTTATGTGATGTCCAATTTAATCGATGTTAACTTATACACATGTTTAATATGTTAGCACATGTTTAAATAGCCTATCATATGTTTAAGGATAGTAGACGTTTGACTTTCACAGAGTAATGACGTATTCGGAGAGACGGTCAGTGAAACGAAACAAAAGTGCAACATCTGCGTCACAAATGCGGCATTAAAAAAAAGTATGTTAAAAAAACATTTTACAGACTGGTGACAAAGTGAAAGTGCGATCGGAAAAAAGGTTAGTTCAGTAGAAAAGAAATGCAAAATGCCATAAAACATTAAGGGTCGAAAACTCAATATCTGGACTACAAATGCGGCGTAGGATAATTTAAAACATAAAAATACCAGCATTATTTCAACAATATATAAATGAATATGGAGAAGAAACACACACTAACAGATAAAATATAAACTGCACAAATAACAGATAAAATAGAAATATCGACATCAGGCGTATCATATATTGCAGTTTTAAATGTAGATAACACAACTAGAACCCAGAACGAACAGGCACTCTACAATGCGTGGGTGAACGAAAAGTCGGCGCGGGAGAGTCTTGAAATTGCATTAACCAATATGCAAAAACAAATAAATGCCCTCTAGGTACAACTAAATAAACAAAGCTTTTAGGGCAAGGACAAAACAACGATAAACCACTAAGGCAACAAAAGCAGTCCATTTGTAACATACGAAACAGATGAAGAAGAATTACAGAAAGAAGTAGGCGGGACAACGGTTAAAAATAAAAAAGAAAAGCAAATAATTCTCCAGAATCTTCACCACAGCAAATACACATAAAACAAAATAATGAACAAAATAAAGAAATTAGAATGCCTAGGCCACCCCCAATTATAGTAAGTAATGTTACCGAATTTGACTTGCTATACGAAACACTAAGGTTCAACTATATAGTATTCAAAGCAACGGTACTAAACAATGGACAAATAAAACTGAACGCCGAATGTCGTGCAACATTCACAAAAATAATAGATTGTTTAAAGTTGCTGAAACTGCTATCACACTCTTATGAAGACCAACAAACCAGAGACATCAAAGTTATGGCAAGAGGAACTAAATCAAAATGGGCTTAAATGCTTAAATGCGACAAATATTTTAAAAAAAGGAAAGACCAAAAATAACAAAGGAGAAATTTTAGTCCACAAGAAGCCATTAGCTCTATTTATGTTAGCCTTTGAACATGATACGGACACAAAAACCATTTTCGGTATTAAAAGAATTTTAGGTGTCGAAATAAAAATCGAACCTCTAAAAAAATCGAACTTAATAGCGCAATGTCAAAGATGCCAATTGCATAGGCACACACAGAAATTCTGCAGAAGAGAACCTAGATGTGTAAAATGTTCAGGTAAACATATCACCACAGAGTGTAGAAAACCCAAAGAAGCTAACCCGAAATGTACAAGCTGCAACGAAGCGCATCAAGTTATAGAGGATGTGTAGTTGCTAAAACACTACAAGAGAGGAGAAATAAAGTAGCTCAAGTTATACATCAAGAAACAATGAGCGAAAAGAATCAACCGAAAAAATATAACAACGTTAATGGTGAAATGACTTATGCCCAAAGAATCAGTCAAAGTAACCAAAGAGACACCAAGGAAGATGAAGCAACCACCAACAAATTGCTACTTAAACTAATAGGAAAGCTGGACAGACAAGAAAAAATTATCGAATATTTTTCCGAAAGGATTGAAAAACTAGAAATGGAAAACATTAGGCCTGTGGCCCCAAAAACCGTAAATGGCGAATAAAGATATCCGAATAGTATTTTGGAATGCTAATGGCATACAGCAACATCACGCTATCCTACAAGTATTCCCAGATATGCAAAAAATTGATATTTGCCTAATATCCGAAACCCATTTAACAAAAGAATCCTTTATAAAAATTAGAGGATATACATCCTATCATACCATATATCCAAGAGGAGGAAGTTCAATAATAATAAAAAAGAACATTTCCCACCATCAAAAATCCGGGCTCAGTACAATAGAAAATAAGGTAACAACAGTAACTATTAAATCAAGCAGATACAAGGTTAGAATAGCCGCAATTTATTGTCCTCCAATATACAATAAAAAAAAGGACAATTATTTTAAGCAACCTGGGAGACAAATTTATAATTGGAGGTGATTTTAATGCAAAAAATATAAGATGGGGATCCAGAATGACAACAACTAAAAGCAATGAACTGCATAAAGCAGCTACTGAACTAAGATGTACTTACATGTCAACTGGAGAACCAACTTATTGGCCGACTGATCAAGAGAAAACCCCAGACCAGAGTAAGAAACATAACATCCAACTATATATATAAAAGTCGAAGAAAATTCTGAGCTAAGTTCAGATTATACGCCTGTGATTCTGAAGTTGAGCGAAAATATAATAAGAAAAGAAAGAAACCCAACGTTAACAAACAAGAGAACAGACTGGGAAAGATTGGCTGAAGAATTGAACAAACGAATTCAACTAAATGTACCCCTCAAGACATCTGAACAATTAAATCTTGAAGCAGAAAAATTCGTATTAGATATTCAACAGGCTGCTTGGAATAATACTCCAGAAATTAAAAGTACAACTAAAGGAATTAATTATTCAAAAGAAGTGAAGGAAATGGTAGCTGAAAAATGTAAATTATGAAGAAAATGGCAACAAAACGGAAAACCTGAAAATAAAAATAATTTAAACAATATAACCCAAAGACTAAAAAAAGAAATACTGGAAATAAAAAAAACCATAAATGACTATCTCAGAAATTTAACACATGATAAGGAAACTGATTACTCTCTCTGGAAAGCCATCAAACATCAGTCCACCTATAAGAGATCTATGTGGGAATTGGGCACGTGACAATCGCCAAAAAGTAGAAAAATTTGCTGAATATCTAGAAAAAATTTTCAAACCAAACGAAACTAATATTGAACATAATTTGCCCGACATAGAAGCTGAAAATTCGATGATTGAATTAGTCACGCCAAAAGAGTTAACCAAAGTTATTAAAACTGATATTAACTCCAGGAAATCACCAGGCTACGATTTAATAACAAGAGAATTACTGCAAAAAGTACCAAGAAAGGGAATTATAAAACTCACAAACTTGGTCAATACAGCATTTAGATTAAAACTTTTCCCAGATATTTGGATGATGGCGGAAATTATAATGATCCCAAAACCTGGGAAGTCACCAATCGAAATAAAATCCTATAAACCTATATCACTGCTGCCAGTAATATCTAAGGTTTTTGAAAAACTCCTGTTGAAAAGAATATAACCGATCATAGAGAGAAAAAACCTAATACCAACACACCAGTTTGGGTTTATTAACAAGCACTCAACAATTGACCGGGTCCACAGAATAACAGATGTTATTGAAAAAGCCTACGAAAGTCAAAAAGTGTGCTCAGCTATATTCTTAGATGTAGAATAAGCCTTCAATAAGGTTTGACATGAAGGCCTTGTTCATAAACTAGAGAAAATGCTATCAAAACAACACACCGAACTATTAAAATCATATATTACAACCAGAATGTTTAGAGTCAAACAAGAAGTAGCTTACTCTACAATAAAAAAAGCTAAAGCAGGTGTACCACAAGGAAGTGTACTGGGACCAATGCCTTATCTACTTTACACTTGTGATATACTACAAATGGAAAATATCACGATGTATTTGCTGATGATACAGCGATTATAGCTGTGGGAGACAATAGTGAAAAAGCCTCACGAAAATTACAACAGGCAAGTGACAATATAAATAATTGGACACAAGCTTGGAAAATAAGAATTAATGAAAGTAAATCTGTACATGTGCAGTTCATCTATAAACAGACCGCACAATCACCAATAACATTAAATAACACTATCATTCGATTATAGCAACAACGTTAAATATCTCAGAATGAATCTCGATGTAAAATTTCGCTGGAACGAACATCAAGAGAATTGCAAGGGGGCACGAGGAAAGACTACATTCTCATACAAGTATTGAAATATTGCAACTTTTGGATACCACCAGAACAGGACACAGACTCAAAAGAATCAAAGCATCTGATCTTGTGTAGTGTTGTGTAGTGAGGTGCATATATTAAAAAATTCAGCAGTGACATGTATAGACATTATTTTACCAGAATCTGAATTAGGGCCGATGAGTCCTCCTAGTTATATATCTAGATTTAAGTTAGCATAAGGACAAATTGTAGGTTAGACGTAAACGACTAGTAACAATGTATTAAATAAATAATTAAAAAAATATGTTTAAGAACTTTATTGACTTTTCAATAATTGGCCAGCTAGGGCAAAGTTCGCATTTAGCATCTAAACTCCTGGGACAAGAACAAACAAATTGTGACATTGGTGTAATAGCTTTATGTATTTTTTATATTTCAATAACTATTGGTAATAAATAATGTAAATATATATGAGTAAATGGATAACGCCTTTAAATCTAGAATATTATATGGACAGTCAATGTAAAACGCGGAATGGTATGGCTTTACTGTACAATTATCTATAGTATTACCGTATAAGTAATACTAAAGATTTGGAACCACCTATTAGGATCAAACAAAATTGCTCTTCGCTTAAACTTATATTTGCTGCTGGAGAACATCATGCATTCTACAGATAAAATCATCTAAGACAATAATTATAACCACTAAAAAATTAGTTTGTTTCAATAAAAACCATATATCCAAAAAAATTGAACCAATGTTTATTGTAATTGAACCCAATGCAATTACTTCTCGCGGTTTCTATTATTTCATAATGATGTAGGTTAATAATAAATATCAGTTGACATTTTATTTTGATTTCAATCGACTGTTCATTAGCCAATCTTTCGAATGCCCATGTGTGTGTTAATGTTTAACTATTCTTGTATTTTTTTACATTTGTGAAAATATGCTTTTTGACTTAATCAAAATAAGATAGTACAAAATTAACGTAAGATCTGTCTGTAAAATGGAGAAAATGGTATGGACTGATATCTAAAGCACGTATTTGAACGAAGGAAAAAAACTTCTACATTTTGGACAAATTTTCAGCACGTATTACCTTGTAAAATAAACAGCAATAAAAATATTTCATTCAAGCAATATATAATGTTATTTTGAACATGTATAAAATTATAATAAGATAGGCTCACAACTTTTTGATAAGTCGTGTCCACCAACTTCAAAAATAGTTTCGAGAAAAACTGGTTTGAAGTTTTATGGTGAAATAAACTATAGAAAAATATTTTTAACGTGCATAAAGTCATCGATTCTAACACAATAAAGTAGAGAACATGTAGCATATCCAGTATATCCTTTTGCTCTTGTCTGTAAGGAATTATTACTTCTTGGGTCCAATCTTCAGCATTTTTTCAGCTATAGGTATGCTATTCTCATCCTCTTTTTGAGCCACGAGTATGACGGTTTCGGCCAAGTTTCATATCCATATCGTACATAAAAAGCAACAAAGCTGAAATTTCTTCGTTGAAAGTTCTAGCAACGACAAATACTGTACAAATATTTTTCTAATATTTTTCCAAATTAACTGATTCAAGCTTTCGTGAATATTCTATATAAAGCCACCAAAACACTACTCCAAAACCTCTTCTTTGTTGAGTTCATCATATATAATCGATAAAATGACTGATAAAATAAATAAACTGATAAAACGTTACCAGGCAATGGATCATAATCCTGTTTAAATGATGAAAATGTGTTCACAGCCCAAAAAACATTTCCAAGTGCACTATGGGCCATTTGCACATTTATGGCGATGTGGCTTTTTATCTGTGGGCTTAGAAAGGTACTCTTGAGCATCGACGGCTCGCTGAGGTCATAACTCAAAAATCATCAGTCAACTAAAACATTTTAAACTAGTTTCCCTGAATAAGTGAAAAAAATAGAGAAAAAATGGCTAAGCAGCTCCTTTAAAATATGCCTACAAGCCATCAGACTGACATAATTTAATAGGCGGAACTTCCGAAGAGTATATCACTTAAAATCCTAATCGAGTAAAAATTATGGTAGAGTATCCTAGACATATTGTACTATTTAATAAGATTTAAAAAAACTATTTTTAGGTTTTAAAACCCACCTATCCCCTTAAATGCATATAGCGTTTCTTATATGTTGATGGTTATCGCATGATCAGGACACATAATCATCCAGATTTTTGGGGTAAAATAGTTAAATTTACTCTTGAACAATATTTAGGAATATTAGTGTTAGTATTAATGTTAAATAAGTCTTGTAATCTTGTAACAGAGTACTTGATATGAATTTTGGGAAGAGTGGTATTGATATTGAAACAATAACGGCATTAAGATAATGGAATTGCCTACAGACATGTAGACTGGTTTTTGGTGGATGCCTCTATACAATTACAAGCACTTAATACTCTACAATGTTTTGAAGATAAATATTATTAATTAAATAATATATATGAGTCATTTTTTATTGTTATAACTCTAATAAGAAATATATTAACTATTTTGTAATTCTTTAAATTGTTTTAATTAATGATATATTTCTTGTAATTTAAATAAAACTGATGATGTCATTAATTTCCCAGACAAACAAATATTTCTTACCAAAATCGGTCATTTGCAGCCATTCTAACACATTAGATTTAATTTGAATTTCATGCCGCATCAGCTCGGAACCTCTCAGCCCTATTTTGTACACATTTTAATCCAATTACCTCGAAAGCTGTTTGTTTTACAACGCACCCTTTCTCGTTCCAAACCTCCTTTGACATGACAACTTAAGAATTTTAATTCCGTCTTGAATCATTTCGGCATTCCAACAAAAACACGAAAGATAAAAGATGAAAGGACTCATCGCATTGTCAGCATCACGACTGTGTTTTTTGTTCTACTAATTTCTTTCTGCTACAGTCGACTCAAATTAGTCATAAATTTGGAATTAAAGTTGAGCTTCGATTGGCACATGTGCCCGTCCTGGAAAGAGGATGTCCTCGCCGATAAAGATTACGTTCGAAGAATTTATAGCAGTTTCGCTGAAGTTGCTTTAATTGAATTAAAGTTTTCTTATCGACAGAGGAAATGGAAAAAGTTGTCGTCCAAGTCAAAATTCCTTAGTCTTTCGAAGTTTCATTAAATTAAGGAACAAATTCTGATTATGGCTGACTTTTAATTAAGAAATACAAATACTAGACATAATATTAAAAATGACTTAAAATTATTTACACTAAATATTCTACATTTCTAGAATATACTGTCTTCTAATTAGATTTCACAATGTTAAATGTTTACAAAAAAATACTTAATGGATCACCTGTAATTTTTATAAATCTAATATTTGGCCAAGAAAAATAAATATTAGTGCGAATTTGTATCTACAATTCTAGACAAACATTTAAAAGATACTTTTAAAACAAGTGCAACGTTATATTTTAATAAGTGCAACGACACAGCGATAATATCCATCTGAGAAAAAATATGACTGGTTTTGAGGTCAAAAAATTACCTTTAATTGCAAAAGCTAAAAGCTGTAGTTAAAGCACATAGAATGATAATGGAGATATGTGAAGGAACGTGGAGGAAATAGATCCACAGATTCAAATAAGGTCATTTAGTATAAGATCGCATAGAAGTAAAGGGTGTCCTGGAATAGTAAAAAAGTTTGAATATACAAAATTGGAGGTTGTTAGAGGTTACTCAACAAGCTATTTTGAATTCTATTAATTCCATGGATTAGAAATCTTGAAAATGGTTCAACTAGTGGATTGATTGTCCAGGACATGTTTTGAACTCTTGGCATCATCTGCGAATTGTTAAAACAGGGCTCAAAACGATTTCCAGGGAACGCTATTAAACTTAATTTCATATTCATCATATATTATTCCTTTGGATTATCATCTATTCTAATCAATAGAGCAAGGGCTTGCAAAGTAGAAGTTTCGATTTTCTTTAAATGTCAAAATAGGTTCAATTATTGGATCGACAAGTCGGTATATATTGAGGCTTAATGGGCAGGTTAAACAAAAGTTGTAAATAGTGCTACATGAGCCTAGTGTTTCCTGGAATTTCTTCCTCTTTAAGAAACTGAGGTCAGAGTTAAGGTCATCATTTAGACAGAGATCATTTGTTTTAAATGTATCCGACAAACGTTATGACATTGATTGGCATGTAACAACCATAAAATATTTAAAGTTATAACAGGTTAATTGAAAAGTCCCCGGCTTACAATAGTAAAACACATTTTATGGCAATAAAATTTTTTACTCAACATAATTCCCTTCAACGGTGATACACATACCCTCCAACTTTTTGAAACCATTTTTGTAGTACGATTTGTCCTTCTGATCTGAGAACAGGAAATAGTCGCTGGTGGCCAGATCTGGAGTATACGGTGGATGGGGAAGCAATTCGAAGCCCAATTCATGGATCATTGCCATCGTTTTCACTGATTTGTGACATGGTGCATTCTCTTGGTGAAGCACCACTTTCTTCTTCTTCAAATACGGCCATTTTTCGGCGATTTTGTACCTCAAAAGGTCCAATAAAGCTATGTAATAGTCGCTGTTGATGGTCCTTCCTTTTCAAGGTAGTCAATGAAAATTCTTCCATGCTCATCCCAAAATACATACGCCATAACCTTGCCAGATGACTGCTGCGTTTTCCCACGCTTTGGAGCGGGTTCATCGTGTGCAGTCCACTCGAATGAATGTGGATTGGACTTCGGAATTAAATGATGGAGCCGTGTTTCATCCATTGTCACATATCGATGCAAAAACTCAAGTTTATTACGCTTAATCATCTTCAAACACTGCTCCGAATCATCAACTCGTCGTTGTTTTTGGTCAAAAGTGAGCTCGCGCGATACCCAGTTTGCACAGAGCTTTCTCATAGCCAAATATTCATGAATGATATGATGTACACATTCAATTGATATCTTTAGAGTATCTGCTAATTCATTCAATTTCAATTTACGGTCATTCAAAGTCATTTTGTGGATTCTTTTAATGTTTCCGTCGGTAACAACCTCTTTTGGGCGTCCACTGCGTTCACCGTCTTCGGTGCTCATTTCACCACGTCTGAACTTAACATACCAATCCTTGATGGTTGATTTTCCTGGGCAGTGTCTGGAAACTCGGCATCAAGCCAAGTTTTTGCTGTATTTTTTCCCTTCAAAAAGCAATATTTTATCAACACGCGAAATTTTTTATCCATTTTTTTTCACAATAACAAAAGTTGTTTCACTCAAAATGATATAATTCACTAATGATCCGATAGCTGTTAAATTTATACACGAATCTTTTGAAGGTTAGGACTAACTAAAAAACATATGGATGTAATTGTAGTTACGCCATCTATGAGTCAGACCGGGGACTTTTCAATTGACCTGTTAAGTTCGTTTTTTAATGGAGTCCCAATACCTAAAAGCATATTTACTATTTACAACAAATTCACTGATTCTCGTAAACAGTGCTAGTTAATAAATTTAAAATTTATATATAATTTATGTTACATATATATTATGTAAAATTTTAATTTAAAAAAATGTAAAATTTCAAATTTACTTAATTTAACAACAATTCTGTTTGAATTAATATAGACCAAAATATACCTGTTATTGGAATTTGTTAATTCTTTATTGCTACAAGGTTTTCTTTAACTTGTCAATTTTGTCAGTTATTTATCCGTTTGACAACATCAGTTCTTATAAGCTTATAATTAATCTACCATTAAGTATTTAAGTAAAAAAAGATATTAAAACTATACCTAAACTAGTTTTAAATAATTTTGATAACCCTACATGGGACGATTTTTAAGAATTTTAAAGCACATGGTTGATTTTTTTTTATTTACTTCACTAACACCTCTTCAGATGTTTGTTTCTTGATGTTCTATAGGTGTTTCTTATTATATTATTATATTATTAATATTATTTAATAGGTCGAATAGAAAACCTTAACATATTCACAGAAAAAACGGCGTTGAATTGCTGTTGATTTCTAGTTAATTTGGGTGTCAAATTGAATCACATTATTGAAACTAAATTTGATTGGAATTTAAATCGTCTCATAGCGCTGATAAAAAATAGTAATCAAATCTAAAATGTATAACTAAACGTATTACAACAAAAAAGAAACAAATCAAATCAAATATAAATTAGATTTACTTAAAAAATTCCATAATAAAAATAATTAAATTATATGTAGTCTGAAGCCTATACAAACCAGAAACGTGTCATTCCAAACCGAGCGGGAGAACAAACAATTTCAACAAATTACGGATTTGCAGACAACGTAACGCATTAAATTCAATCTGGATTTCGCGCTACAGAGCTCAAATAATCCTTCATCCTATTTTACATAGTTTAATCTAATTGGCCCGAAAGCTGCTTGTTTTACACCAAGCCTCGCCAATTCGACCCCTTCCGACATGACGGCTTAGCAATTTTAATTCTCACGATTGTTCGTTTTTTTTGTCCATCTTTTGTATGTATAAGTTGTGCAATAAAATTTACCATTGGACGAGAAAAGTATGATTTTATACATAAAATATATTTTTAAAAGTTTTTCAGATATATTTTATTACAAGATGAAACCTGCCAAAACATCATTACACAAATTTCAGTGATAATTATAAATTCTTCATTGGATGAAAATTGCGTTTCAGACATATGATAACCTGAAATATGAGGATAGTAAAATATCAGTGGGAAGTAAATCTCGAGAATACTGAGGTACGTTCTAAAAGGTTATAATAATGATCTGAGATCCTCGGTTTGGCAGCGAACGAAGATAATACTTTGGAGTTAATTCTTATCCTTAAAGTCCACGCTATATGATATTTTCTGCTCAGGAAACGACCAAAGGATTGTATTTGTCATTGTCCCCTCTGGATAGCTTACAATTATCTCCTCAATTGCACTGATTTTACCTAAATTTCCATAATGACATTTTATTGTCTGCAAATTCCATTAGTCTACAACTGATTTACTACAAACCGCCTTTAATGACGTTATACCTAAAACAACACACTTTTGGGCTAGACCAAGTTAGTTAACGTAACTTCAAGCCGCATTTTGTAACCTGTAACGGATACCATAAACTAACATACTTGTGGTAGGAATAGGATTAAAGATGTTTTCAAAACAGGGAAGTTTTCTAAATTAAACAGTTCATGGCTAAAAGACTTTGAGCAACTTCAATATATCTTTGATGACGTTATAACATGAATTTCGTTGGAAGTCGGTTGATTCTTATTCCAATAGAAACGGAACCCCTATAATGTAAATACAGTACTTTATTAGTTGCGCTATATAACATATATTAATTGGACATCGTACCAGGAATTTATTGTCACACACCTAACTTACCCCGTCATTATATTTTCAGAAAATAATATTTTAACACTCAATATACTTAAAATAAAGTCAACGATATAAACAAATTGACAGAAATGAATTTTAAAATAGTCCTAAATATTTTAAAAATCTTAAAATGGTATAGCAGCTAATAATAACAAATTTAATTAAAATTATAAAAGAACCGTAATTAAAGAGAAAATATTTACACAACTATGACTTGTATAATGAATTATTTACTGAATCAGTCAGTTGCCGTAAATAAACTGTTATAAAACTAGAATATATATTGTAAATTAGAAAACTAATCTTTCAAATTAAACTTCCGAATCATTAGATTTTACAATTTGCCTGTGTAATATGGTAAAAAAAACACCATGTTCTTGTAATTTCCTAATTACAGACAACATCATTAAAAATTAACCCTGTCAAGATTAAATTAACCGAAAAATAATTTCAAAATTGAGGCGGAAACTCTTGTCTCATTTTATCGTACGCTGACTTTCTCCGGCATTCTGGGAAATGTTAATCTTTTTTGTTCCGGAAGTATCAGTATATAAAGCTGTATATACACAACTTTAATTATTAAATTATACGAAGAACGTCAAACTGCCATTGCCAAGAAATATGGCCGTAATAATTACTTTAGAATTGTAAAATTTAAAATAAGTTATAATATCTGATTAATAAAATTGCTTAAAAATGAGGTTACATCGAAATTTGGGGCAATTCCAAATGCTGAGAACATTTTTTAAAACAAATTAATGAGTATTATTTCCACTAGCTGCAGCATATTTCTCAAATCAAGGAACAATAGTTATGATTAACATTTTCGTACAATAAATATCTCAGTAATACTAAATAGGAAATTATCATTTTATGTTGAGCAATATCAAAACCATCTAATTCAAAAGTTAGATTAGATTGTTTAACATTGGTTTATATTGATACATCTTATATAAACATCCAGCCAAAATAACTCCTTATCTAGTTTTATACTTATTGATAATGCATTTCTTACAAAACAAATACAGCAAATATATAAAAACAACTCCTAATACCTTTAAAAAAAAATTTAAAACGAAATTAGGGAACACTATTCCTGTTTAATTCCTATCAGTATGTGCGAGCACTCTTGCAGTCATGTGGCCTCCTATTCCTGTTCTATCTTCACGGCGCTGCCAATATTTGTTTATTAAGCTTTTGAAAGAACTATCTCCTATTAAACTAACATTTATTTTAACAATATATTCCATAGTCTCTTTGCAAGTCTCTCATCATGCTCACTATTATTTCGCTCATTGTTAAGCAGTGTATCGCAACCAAAATATCTATAAGTTAAAGCGTTATGTTATAACCAAACCGATGATGTTGATTAAGATATTTTTCGTAATCGCAAGTACAACTTTGACATTCACTTGATAGACAAGATACAAATATTGATGGAAAAGTCATTGTTAAGCAGTGTATCGCAACCAAAATATCTATAAGTTAAAGCGTTATGTTATAACCAAACCGATGATGTTGATTAAGATATTTTTCGTAATCGCAAGTACAACTTTGAATTCACTTGATAGACACGATACAAATATTGATGGAAAAGTCATTGTTAAGCAGTGTATTGCAACCAAAATATCTATAAATTAAAGCATTATGTTATAACCAAACCGATGATGTTGATTAAGATATTTTTCGTAATCGCAAGTACAACTTTGACATTCACTTGATAGACACGATACAAATATTGATGGAAAAGTCATTGTTAAGCAGTGTATTGCAACCAAAATATCTATAAGTTAAAGCGTTATGTTATAACCAAACCGATGATGTTGATTAAGATATTTTTCGTAATCGCAAGTACAACTTTGACATTCACTTGATAGACACGATACAAATATTGATGAAAAAGTCAATGACACCTCAATAAAGAAACAAAGAACTGATAAATTCCACGTAGAAGCTCTACCTGACAACGTAAGTCAGTGACAGCTTTAGTTTTCAAAGACTTCAAGGCGCGTTTCTGGCAATATAGCGATAACATGTCCAAGAAAACGATATTAGTTCATATATCAGAATCGCGTGTCAGTCAAGTTGCTGCTGCATTGATTTCAATAAGTGCTACATCATTCGAGCTACAATAGTATTATCCGCAACTCCTGCAACAGGTACCCTAGCGTTGTCACGCCACAGACTAATTTTGCGTATGTTCCTCTCAATTGTTGATCTTTTTGCAACAATTCATCATTCAATTGACGTCGGTATCAACGCATTGAAATCGGTAAACTAACCCTACTATTGCACTTGGAATTGTCATAGTAGATATTATGTAGCCATTTTTCACCCCCATTCACAATAGGGAAATTCTTATTTTTTCCGGGAAATCAATCAAATTGCTTTGATAACGAAATGGAAAATTCCGTTCAATCGATTCATGTGAGAATAATGAATGAATTATCTTATAATTTATTATTTTAGAGTTTTTTGGTCCTCCGGCCCATTCTCTATTATTAACACTAGCGTTGGATACCATCGACTGAAAACGACTATCCATTATTTAGTAATTGACTACTTTTTACTATCGACTCATTCAGTCGCTATTTTCTGTTCGACTGATTTTATTACTATTTATTAGTGACTGTTTTAGTCGACTACTTTCAGTCGCTATTTTCGGCCCGACTGATTTTACTACTATTTACTGTAGACTGTTTCAGAGGTATACTTTTAGTTACTATTTTCGATTGTACTGTACTAGTTTCATTCGACTGATTTTTGCCGTTCTGAGTCTGTCGTCCTAGCCGCAACCTTGAAGATAATGTGCCGAATTTATGCTAACATAGATTTATGTGTAATATATGTGATTTTATGTTTTTTGTTGTAGTTTTCTTGTAAATAACAATATATTGTGCATTAATATAGCAGAATTTTGGAACGCTATTTTTCAAGCTTATTAATGTAAGAATAAAATTGTGAATAATAAATATTAAAATATTTTTGATTGTTTTTTTAGCAATATTAGGTTTTTTTCGATCTAACTTTCTGGATTGTTGTTCAAGCCTTTATTTTTGATTGTCAAAACATCTTTCCTAAAATCTTGAAAACTAAATTTAGATTCGAAAGATTCCAGAAAATTGGTCGATTCAAAACGATTTGAAGAGGTTTTTACAGTAGCAGCTGTTAAATTGATTACGGTTGTTAACTCGATGTTAAAAGATATTAAGGGTAAAGAGGTGATAAATATACAATAATATTCAAAATTGATTTAATATTCAACAATTAATTTTCATGGCTATAAAATATACAATAAAATAATGATGGTCCAAGAAATCGCCTCCCTGGAAAAAAGCTGAACATGATTATATTTTGAATAATAAATTTAAAATATTTCGGTCTAATAATACACGAAGTTTTTATTTTATTTCAAAAGAGTTTGGTAATTATTGTGTGATCATTTTAGTTATGTCGTGAATTAGTTTTTTCTACGATTAGGTATACGTTTAATTTTCATTTCGTATTTATGGTTATTGTACATTTAGTTTTTGTTTAAGTTCTATTATATTATCTATATTTATTATGTTATTTAAAAATAGCAACTAACAAAATATTAAAACATGATGAATCTTGGGGTGTTATTATTCCTTTCCTTTTTACAAATTCACAGAATATTCAAATATAAAAATAATTCTACGTCATTTAAAATGAATTTATTCATTGCAACCTAATATTCAGCAATCATTTATTTCCTTTTGTTTTTAAAAATTAATACGAGTAAGATTATGTACCGTATGTATCTCCGTGTCGCTTATAATACGATTGAAAAAAATAGTACATTGGAATAGAATATAGATAATGAATTACATTTAATATATTATGTCTTCATCGCGTTCCAAATATTAAAATGAAATACAATGAAACGTATTAGGGGTAATTACTCCATTCTTTTTTATATATTCAAAGTAACTCTAAAATATAACATTAATTAACACTGCCGTTTGCCCATTTAAAATTAACTGATTTATGTGATTATCTCTGCCTTTTGCTTTCTCCCAATTTTTACTGGAAGGAATTCGTGCATTTTCATTTGATATCACGAACGGAAAAAAACAATTGAACCGTGAATTTGACTGAAAATAGTAATTAATATTTGACTAGCGACTTTTTCGACCATATTCAGTCGATAGTTCCCAAAGCTAATTAACACCAAAATCACCACTTTCAAATCGTCGAAACTCTAACCTATAACTCGGGTATAACGGACATACAACGGTAACATGATGATTTTCTAAAAGTATTTTATGAACTTCGATATTAGATTTCTTCAAATAAAGCAACAAAAGTAATGAATGTCGAAAAGGCAATTTTGAACTTTTCGTTATTAACATTTACATTGGATAACTCAATGACAATAATAGAAAGCTGTCATTTTTTGTTGAGAAAACTATCCAATATTACAGTTGATATGATACTCGAAACGTACATTGATACTGCATTTTCACCAATAGAAATCGCTGAGTAAAGTAGCAAGCACCTGTTAATTATACATATCTAACCAGATGGTTACATAAATAATTAAAAATATAAATAACTCTTCAATAGCTTTTCAATTTATGGACTATATATTATTTATATAGTTTACTGGATATTTATTCACTAAAAATTCAAATGTTTAATTTATACTTTAGCGAATTCTTTAATTTAATGTACAATAAACTGTTAACAATTAACAACAGTGTAAGGGCAAGAAACATTTTAAATTAACAACTTGACAGGATTTTCTGTAATAAAACTGAAGTTTGTCTCATAAAACGACCATAAAAATACAAAAATGTACGAGCATTTTATGTAGTGCAGAGGTATAGCAACATTTATCTTCGACAAGAAGAACAAATTGCCAGTAGAGAGTAAATAAAAGTAAAAATGATGACGGTAACTTTGCAAATTGTCCCTTGTTTTAAGCGAATCATTCGTTTTTACCCGACATAAAACTTTTACACTCTAACGTGAAAAATGATGGGGCGATAGCTTTTGAGTTGAGCGTATTCTCGACGGAGAAAACTTTTTCTTATATAAAGTTTTCATAACCTGCCAGTAGAATGTTTACCTTTTTTAAAATTACATATTACTATTATAAAATACCTATAACCTGATATAGTCGACCATATAGGTAGGTAGGTATTAATTAATAATACGATATAAATATAAGTTTATATTATCAACTGACACTGTTTCTGTGTATTATATTTAATTACGTTTATATTTAACAAATGTTAATGTATATACGCTCGTTAGCTTGAAAATACTGAATACATAAATTTACTAAAACACAACATAATTTGCAAGGCATATTCAATCGTTGTTATAGTTGTTCCTTTTAGTACAAAAAGCCTAAATTAGGGATTATCACAAAACAGTGAAGATATCTGATCGAAATCACTACTGAAAATATCACTATTCGCTACCAAGTTGAATTAAAAGCTATTTCCAAAATATCTGTTATACAAATATGACGAAAAATTGCTGAAATATAGTAAAGAAGCAATAAAGATATGACTAATAAATAAGAAATTACAACTATCTGAACTAGTCATAGCTGATTTTACGACGATATTCTAGTCTAGAGACATAAATTTAATTAATATTTAAAAAATCCATAAAAGAAACATAAAGCGAAAAAATTAAGATTCCAAAAAGTTACACGCTGATAAAGTGGAGGTATAAAAAGCGGTTCGCCCTCATTGACAGGATTGCAACCTTCCTGAAATAAAAAAAAAATCTTAATCCTGAGAAGTTGGTACATTGCTATTGGACAAAAGTCAAATAAATTTCTCTCCAAATTACGGCTATTAAAAAAAACAAAAAATTGTTTTATCATTTTTTTGATATTTCCGATTATATTTTTAAATAACAAAAATCTAAATTTCGTTAGTTTTACTTTGATACGATAGGCTTTTTGATACGCTTACACCAAATTTTAAGTAAATTGGTTCAGTAGGACTTATTTCTGACATGCGGCATCACTATAATAGCTGCATCTCCGAAATAGATTTAAATTTTGAAAAATGAAGTTTGAAAACGTGAAAAAAACATTTTTCCAATTTGTATAACCAATAAGAAAAACATAACTGAATAGGCATAACAATGGAGTTTTACAGCATAATTGTAGCATTGATCAATCACACTTTTATTAACATTAATTACCTTAAAATTACTAAAAGTGTTGGCCAATAGTAACACATTAGATCAATCAAGTCTCGAACATAACTATTAAAGCAATAACTCTTAATCAAAATTAAATATTATTCAATATTCAAACAACATACTATCATTAGAGACCAAATCTGAACAATAAAATAGGTGGAAAAACGCAATCCGTTCGAATCTTATCACCATTCTCATAAACTTGTAACATAGTGTAACATATTATCTTGATTAAACAGCAGCCTTCTCGCCAAAAATCACTGTAATTTTAAAACTATACGCTAGATTGTCATAATATTTTGAACTACTCGGATGTTTAGCAAATGTGGTGGCGCCATGTATTTACCAGGTCCGAAACTCACTAAATGTTGCGTTTCGTCAGACGCGTTTAAGTGAGAGAAACTAAAAGAGTTGAAAGAAATAAATATTATTTAAAGCTTTAGGCTTTTACTTTACCCCATATTATACCAATTGAACCTACAACGCTTTTTTACAAATTACAAAAACGAACAATATAGACATTTTATAGAGAACATTTTGCTACTCTCCTGGTGAAGCCAATAAACCGTCACAGTACAATTTCCGAGATTTCTGGACAAAAACTTGTGGCAAAATATTTTCACAAGCCTATTTTTAAGCTGACTTTACTCCATTAAACAAATTTGCAGAGATCTAATAGTGGAACCTGGCAAGGCTCGGGATAAACAGTAGACATAAACAGTAAACAGTTGACAGTAAATAGTGAACAGTAGATGTGAAGCCTCCTCAGTTACTTGTTTCGTACATTATTGTCGTACTTGATAAAATTTTCACTATCCTTAATCATAGCAATTCATAAATCACAAATTGGTCCATTAATTTTTCACTATTAATGCAGGTGTAACGATTAATTCAGGTATAATTATCGAGCTTCTTTTAATATCAAGTTCAATGTAAATAGTTCTAAACTATTTTATCACCAAACTTTAGTCGCATCGCAATAAATCAAAATAAAATATGTTTAGATAAAATCGACCTCGATATTATAAATGATTCCATAAATTTGTCGAATGATTGGTCTGACCAAAATGATATTCAGCATTAACATCTAAAGTTCGGAAACACAAACGAACAAACCTATTATCATACTGGCGTTCACTAAAGCACCCGTTATCATAAAAACAGCACAACTTTAAGCCTGCACTATTTTTTTTTTACAAAATATCACTAAAATATTTGGAGTCTCCATTTTCAAAGAATAAGAACTGTTTATCTAGTAGGTTTCATGACTTGTACCTCTCAAAATCGTTTTAGTTTGGCTTCATTGTATAAATATTAGACAAATATGTATGGAGATATGCGATTTTTAACCCATCTATTAGGAAAAACTTAAGTTAATTTTTAAAAAACTTAATATTGTAAAATTTCAACCAGCATACATATTAGGCCAAGCGTAGATTAGTCAATTTTTGTACATTATAGCAACAATATTATTTTTCTTTATATATTAATGATAATTAATTGATAAGGTCAGGCCAATAACAAATGATGTTCATTTATCCTAGAAAGATACATTATCCATCTTGACAATAAGCAGAATTGGTTTTTAATTGTAACTAAGTGACTAATATACATAATATATTGTAGAGTATATATCATGCAATATTATTTAATAAGTAAGCGAAATGTGAAAGAGACAGTAATAGACGCTGTTGTGATAGATTGTCGTTCTTATCTAATGTTTCAAGAAGTTATAATATAATAATAATAATAAAATAATAATAACAATTAATTAAAATAATAATATTATATTTTATTTTCTTTTGTTATTACATAATACAATAACGGAAATAATAAAAGTTTAATAAACAGAAGTTCTAATCATAAATTTGTATGTAAAATAATTAATGTGAATTAACATAAAAAGTGGTTCAGAATTTAAATTATACATCTTTCTGGCGGAATTAGTAATTGAATACATCGTATAAAAATATTCTATTAGACTTCGATAATAAGTTTAAATGTGGATTTAAAGATGGTTAGGTCAGTGTAACATCTGTAATATTCTGCCTTAGCAACTCCCTCAGTAGTACTCTCATGGTTTGTTCCAGTTGCTTTCGATTTGTCAATTTCTTTCCTTATCTATTATTCCCAAGACTTTTAATTATTTCTCTACTGTTAACGATAAGTCAACTTCCAATGACTTCGATATTGCAATTGTAATGCAAATCAATGTTATAACTAAAGCACATCTTGTTAATAGATATAGAACACCTTGATAAAATAAACTGTTGTAATATACGCACTATCGGCAGTTATTTTAACAAGTTAATAGTCAGAACTTACCGAATTAGTAACATACTGAGCCTTATGATTCAAAAGTTTGGACAAAAAGCATTTGCTTCAATAAATCAATTATATTTAAAATTTATTTTAAACAATTAGCTGTGATAAATTTGTGAGTTTCTAGTAAAACAATAGGCTCTTCTAAAGGCTCCAAGCATATAACTTTATATATATAATTATTTAATTGTTATATTTAATTTTATAATTTTTTTCCAAAAATAGAATCAACATAATAGAATAGAATTTTAATATATATCGCAATCGTATTTGAGATAATTTTCAATCATGTAAACATATATTTCCGGAGCATATTTCTTAAAATATAGAGACTCATTTTTCCAAGCAAAATATATAAGTTATCGTAAGATTTTTCTATATATATATATAAGAAATATAAATCAAAGCAAGCCTAAATCTTCTTTTTTCACGAAAGCAGTCATGCAAAATGTAAAGACATCACCAAAAGGGTATCCAGTCCGGTGCTTTCCGGCGATCTCCCCAAAGGGAAATTAAACGTATAAATAAAATGTCATCCGACCAGGTCAAGCTTACGTACTTATTATTTTCATCTCGTATTTTTTATTGGATGGAAGCCGTAGATGGGGTTTAACTTTTAACGGTTTGCAACGATGAAGGTATCATTTTCAATTTGAACTAAAGCAACCGCGAAAGCCTGTGAAGTATGATTTTTACCTCTGCTGCACAAATAAATATTGAACAATGTTTTTTGGCGGATATTTGTTGTTCTTTTTAACGATAATTTAAATATAGAATTGTAATTAATTACCGCGTATTGTAGCCTAATAGCCTAATATGGCCTAATGGTCTATTCAACATTGTAGCACAAATAATTACCGACTTCTACGAAATAATTACGACTGCGTCTCAATAGTGGTACTACTTCAGGTAATTTATGGTTGCAATACTGACCTCAATAAAACATATATATCGATGTTTCACAAAAAAAACAAATATATTAAGTTCATTAAATTAAATCTTTCGTAAATAATAATCGTACTTTAACTACGTATTTATTCAACAAGCTCATGATAAATATGAAATTAAATTGTAAACCTAATGCTACATTTTAAAATATATGTTAGATATACATAATATATAATATATAATAATATATAAAAAGAAAACAAATAACAGCATAATAAAAGCATATTATACTTAGGCTCCACATAAATTTATAACTAAAATTTTAATGTGCCTACTTCAATTTGAGAATGGAATGGAGCCATTTTTTGAGACAAATCGTTTTTTTATAATTATTTATTATACTAATCTAGCAAACTAATACTAATAAGCTCTTTGTTTTTATCCTTATTTGCTACTTAAAATTACAATGTACTTATTCTATAGATAGACACTTTGAACTGATCACCCATGTCACTGTTTTGAATGTGTGCAGTGTTTTACTTATAACTTCACTGAATTAAATCAAATTGTTTTATCCTCTTTAATCTTCTGACTAAACCATCATTATCTAGGAGCTTGAGTATCTCATCATTGATGTGGTGATTACTCTGGTTATACATTTGGGCATAGTCCTTAATAACGTTATCGACAGTTTCTGCTTTCAGGTCCATATACAGATCCATGTACCATGGATACCTCAGAGTACTTTACACTTCTTTAGTAGTTTTGTCTTGTTTTGGAGTTGCACACCATAAGTTCATACTGCTTTCAGGACTTGTTGGTAAATCGAAAGCTTATTATATACTGACAAGGCTGAATTCTTATATTTTTTTAACAAATCATTTCCGAGTTTTACATCAAAGTGTATGCCAAGATATTTGGCTGTATTTCCATAGAGGCTACTTGCTGATTTATAAATACTGACTTGTGCATTATTCTTTTATTGGTGCAATTAATATGCACTGATTTAATTTTATTCGTTTTGATTTTTCGGCGATTGCAACATTGAGCCATTTTTCTGTCCTGCAGTGTATTTCGACAATAGCGGTTTGTAACATCGGTTAATTCAGTGTTGTTATCTCCAAAGGCTAGGAATGCACTGTTATCAAATCATCAAATGTAGCAACAACATCTTTATTTAATATAGGCAAGTCCCGAGTGTATAATTGATTCATATACACTTCCCTTTGGCACAACTGCCTGGATTTTCCTCAGTAAAATCAGGGTAGGCATCTCCTTGTTTGACTGCTATGCTTTAAACTCTCATGGCGAACTCTATCGAAAGTTTGAGCAACATATAAAAATATCCCAGAACAAAACTTTAATTTCTTCTAGTAAATTTTCTATAATGATTGGTTTTATCTAATTCAATAAATGTTTTTGAAATAAATTGGACATAAGATTAAAACCAGCAGTCTTTTTATATAAATACCATTTTTATTTATTTCTTAACCTCGATCAAAGCGACAAATGGAATTTTCTTCTTTTCTTCTCCATTAGCTCAAGGAAATGATTTAACATAATCCACTGTATATGGTTGAAAAATTATCTCAAGGCGGTCTACAAATCTTGTAACTTTCGCCTGATTATCTCTGGCTCAGCTCCATTTATTATTTTTTATCGGAAGCGTTTACATGATAGATTCTTTCAAGTTTTTGATAGCTCTCTACAGCGAATACTCAGAACTAGCACTATTAGCAAATTGTGTTATTTTTTAGTTTAATTACATGTCTCAGTCGGGATCTCAGATTATTCAGCTTAAATTTATCTTGCTGAGCCTTTGAATAACTCTATTCCTTAGTTAGTAGTTATTATCTTTTTACCTAAAATCCACTTCTTCCTCAGTCTCTATCCGATCCTCCAAGTTGGTTCTTTCTTTTAGTCGAACTCGAAAACCTACCCATTCGGTTGTTCTATTAACCAGACAGTAATTATTTGGCTTTGGCGTGATGTACTTACTTAAAGTCAGTATAATAGGTAAATAGTCTGAGATTAGTTCTAGATTTTCTTCAGTTTGTATATATTTATTTGAAATAATTAATTAATTATGTAGAAACCCCGCAGATCTAGGATTTTATCCGGATTCGTTGGCCAACATGTGGATTTACCTATGGAAATAGCTTTTACATTCTCTACCGTTGGTTGTAATCAGTCTCAATTCCCAATGTATAACATATATTTAGCGTTATAGTCACCGTCTATAATTAAATTTAAATATTCAATATAATATTAAATATGAATATTAAATTAAATATTCAAATTTGATACTGTGTTTTGGTAGGCTATATAAACTGGCATTTTGCATTAGCAACTTTGATTTGATTTTTAGTTATAATATTCACAGCTCTCACCTGGTATCATCTGATTCAAATATAATTTCTTCAAAATGTTGAATATTTTCTTTTATTATTACCTCACCTCCACCTTTTGATACGCTTTCTGAATTATTTGTGCCGTATGTTGGATAGCCTCTGAATCTAATAATAGATTGCTTGATAAAAAATACTTCTGATAACATTATTGACGATGAAGGATTTGACGATTATTGACGATGAAGATAATAATGGGAGAAAACGATCGTAGAAACTTCACATGGAAAGACAAAGACGCAAATGTTTGACGTGATTGGAAATGAATGGTTCATCATGTTTGAAAATTTCATGATAAACTGAACGCTCATTAAGTCTGTCCTAATGATGTACAGATTCCTTCAAAAGAAGTTTGTGAAATTTAGTTAGCTCAGATTTTCATCCAGAACTCCACAGAAAAAAGAATAGTTCTATTGTGAAGCTTAGTGAAAAATATGAGAAACCCAAAATGATTTTCCCCAAACCGTCATATATTAAACGTATAAAAAATACTTTATACTAATTATTATATTATAGGATTATAATATAGTAAAATTATAATCTGAAATAAAATATTCTATGACGAAGTGATATAAAAAATAATATAAAAGTAATATAAAAAATCATATTACGTAAACATAACTCCTGGTGAATATCTAAACCCATTTCAAATAATAAGTGATGCTTTCATGGTGTTAATATGAAAATTTGGGTATATAATTTTGGAGCGTACAAAATACGGATTTATTATTTTGTTGAAAAGCTCATATCTAATGGACTTAATGAAGTTTTCAGGAAAATATTATCGCTAATTGACTGATCCATATTAAAAGGCGAAAATAAATCCGACAGTATTTACAACGGTGCATTATAGGGTTGTAACAGTATAACTATATTCATAATAAAGATTAATATTTCAAAATTCATCACCTAATTCGTAAACAAATCATAATTTTCTGGCTTTTGATCTTGAAAGATTATTTTATTTTAGTACGGTTTTCTAATATGTATTTGAAATACACATTTTTATGTTATTAAATTAATGATTTTTTTTAAATTTATGAATGACATGCCAATTAATCTACTATTTGTTTTATAATAACTAAAACAAGGTCAAAACCGGTACCATACCGATATTTCTTCTATTATATACCCTTCAGTACAGAACACAGGATCAAATGGCATGTTTTTTAAGACCCTATCCTGATTGAGTGATATCATTATTTTGATAATGATATGAGAGTATTTCGACAATAGCTGCTTGTAACTTTTCGGTTGATTTAGTATTGTTATATCCAATGGCTAGGATTGCAGTGTCATCAAATCAGCAAATGTATTAACAATATCTTCAATAAATGTAGGCAAGTTCAGAGTGTACTAGTGATTCGTATACACTTCCCTGTGGCACACCTGCCTGTATTTTTCTCTGTCAAGTCAAGGTAGGCATCTCCTTGTTTGACTGTTATGCTTTAGCTCTCATGAACTGTATCGAAAGCCTAAGCAACATATAAGAATATCCTAGAACAAAACTTTAATTTCTTCTAATAATTTTTCTATAACTTTAGTGATCCTGTGAACCTAATAAATCCTGGAATGTTGTTTCCTAAACCAAATTGATGGTCCGGAATGAGATTATTTTCTTCAATGACTGGTTTTACTTATTTCAATAAAAGTTTTTCAAATAATTAGGACATTGTCGACAATAATGATATTGACCGGATGATGCTGTTCAGTTTTCTAAAATGTATTCTAAATACACCTTTTATGTTATTAAATTAATGTATTTTTTTTAAATTTATGAGCGACATGCCAATTAATCTACTATTTGTTTTATAATAACTAAAATAAGGTAGAACTATATAACAATAATATTCATACATTCATCATTCCGATATTTCTTCTGTTAATAATATATCTTCTGTATATAATTGAGATTTTCTTCCAATTAACATTTAACACATTTTGTTATATTTCAATTCCAGTTATGTTTTCTTTACTTGTGCACTCCTATTGCTACAAATAAACGGAATATGCAGAAAGTATGTGAATTTAATATAATATTAATTCAGGTAAAATTGTCCATGGTAAAGTCAACATATATAACAAATACAACAAACGGTCAATACACTGTCAAGATGCCTTTAAAATTTGAAATAATGTTAAAACTGTAAAAGTGAAGAAATTAACCTATGTTAAAAAATATTTTGTATTTTTTGTAAATAGGATGCTATTGTATATTTAATATAATTTTAGCAATTCTGATTATATTTTTCATATCAGTCGATTTTTGTTGTAAAAGTTAGCATTTGCGTCCACTATGACTTATTTATTTGAGCTAAATCTCTTTTGTAAATTTTAACATTGACCGGCGTCTCTGCTAAAACAAAATATATATTTATAATTGTTTCATTTATTTCTCTAAGATCGGTGAATGCTTCTTTGACCTGGCCTAATAGTTGCCGAATTATTATTCCTTCTTCAAAATAGTCAATAAGTAGCAGCTAACTTAAAGGCTTATGAAATTAGCCTTTCTAACTGACATACACTTGGCGATTGTAGACTCTTGTAGGTACTTATAATATCTTGAATAACCAGAAATTATCCTTTTTTCAGTATTTTTCAGTATTCAAAATTATCCAAATTTCAGGTAAAGTTTCAGAAAATCTACTTTTCGATATTTTTTGTGTTATTATATATGTACCTGTATGGATTTAAGTCACTTCAAGCTTTCAAATATTTTAGTGACTACTAACTAACTGGAACTGGAACTTAACTACACTGGAACTACAGCTTAATGTGAGATCCGAATCACTGTCCTCGGCATTCAGCCGGAGATCATCCTAGAAGATATCAGGTCCTAGACAACAAGTCTTTTATCCGCAATCAAAAAAATATTTAGTAAATATACAGAGTAATAAATTAGTAGAAGTAATTAAATTAATAAAATCCACGGAAATAATTCCTCGTGAAGGATTAGGTTAACGAACTGTAACAGAAATCCTGGTCAATTAGCTGATTCTTAATGAAGCGGTATCAATATGGTTCGAAGAACTCCCCTAAGCCAGTAGTATTCATTGTAATTTTCATTTTTTCATTTTAATAACTGGTCCAAAAATTTGCAACAATATATTAGTAGTTTTATTTTTCAGACATTTTTCTGAATGTCAAAAACTGTGCCGAAATATTGCTCAAGCCACTTATTTATTCAACTTACTCTATGTTAATTCGGTAATCTATAATAATACCATCTCTTACCAAGCACAAAACTGACAAAACAACATGTTATAATTGTAAAATAGTTGATAGATCGTATATAAAAATTAAAATAATATATTAATCGTAATAAAGAATGCTACATCACCTAAATTAATGATCACAAAATTTAGTTGGAAATAATATCTGTCAAAATCGATATTAAAATAAATCGGTATTCTTCCCACTCATTCGTGGCCCATTTCTGTCTCCACCGAGCGACTTGCCGAGGAAAGAAATAAACAGAATTTAATAGAGCTCCGAGATTTTGTTCAAAGCGAGCTATATTTGAGTCGGTGACTGCCGCGAAAGTATTTTGCTTCAGGTTATATTTGGTACGGTCTCATTCAATTTGACAGTTAAGGGGATGGAGCACGTATCTTCAATTTTCGCACCTCAGACATTCCCCCTTATCTTTATTTATCCCTTAGGTTTTGCCGTTGTCGACAAAAAATACGAAATTAGTTATATAATGGATAGGGGAAGAAGTAATTTCGGTTTCTTCATGTTTTTCATAGCGGATTTATTCACATACATTTTAAACACTACTACTAAATTAAACAGCATATACATGTTATCAAACGCGACGTTTGATGACGTTGCAATGTCGCAATGTTGTTGCAACTGATATAAAATACTAATGTAAATAATAACATAATTTATTTTAATTTTATAGTATTTTTAATGCAATATATTATCGAAAGTCTTTGATAACACTTAATTATACAGTCACAATAGTTTGTTCTATAGGGGTGTTTTTATATGTTATGATTATATTTATATAGAAACTTTTCCACAGCAGCTAGGAAGTAAAGATTTAGGCGCGTTTTTTATCTAGTGCTATCTTTTGGATGCCTATCCATCTAATTAACACAATTTATAACCAGATAACATAATTTGCTTTCATTCAAGCGCAAATTTACTTTTTTACACTTAATTCTTGTTTCCTTCGTTTCTGTGTTTCCATCTTTTTCTTTCTCAAGTCATTTTGAGTTTGTTTGGTTGTCTTTAGCTTCTTATGTTCTGCTATGTCCATTGTAATAATTCCTTGTGATACCCCATATCAATTCTAGTGGATATGCAGTGATAGAGTGAAAGGCGTAATACACTGTGGTCATTATTAAGCCATGTGACCTACAGTATATCTTTTTTCAGACGTATTTCTAATAAAATAAGTTACATAAATTGCAATTAACCATTTAATTTATGTTGTGAAATAGATCATTCTTCTACACGGTATCTTCAAACCTAATATACGTTTTGCAAGCCATTCTTTATATCACAGACTTTAGAATAACAGTTATTTCTTAATTGTGTTATAGGCTTTTAAAAATTGTATTATTTTAAAGCCAAAGTCTGGCGGTGCAGTATCAATCCCACTAAATATTCTCATTTAACAATCATAATAGAACTTTTTTGTTGATATTCGAATCATACACAATAACTGTAATTCTATTTATCACGACCATAAAAAGTATGAATTACATGAGAATCAACTTTATAAATCGGCTGAAATAATCAAATTAATTAGGATAACTTTAATTAACCACCAAAAATATAATGACAATTTATTAGTACTTTAGACTACGGTCGATTTTAACTAAGTATTGAAACAAAATAGATATGTGTATAGATGTTGCTGTAGGAGAAATCATGGCGATGAAATATTAGACTCTGGTATCTCAACTATGTTGATGCCATAATAATTAGAAAAGCAATTTTAGATCTACTAAGAAAAATGTTGAGTTTATTCACTTAAACAAATACGCTACAATTTAAAACAAACTCCTCTAAATTAGGAAAATTACATATTCAATAACGATAAACACAAAACATCAAACATTGTTTAAAAATTTTTTTACAAAACAGGAAAGATATTTAACCATGTTTGGTGAGTTGACAATAATATGGATTTAATTATATGAACTTAATAATTCAGCCCGCAATGAATCTAAAGGACATAGGGTTATATCAAAATATTGTTTTCAATTAAAGCTCATTTTCATCTTAGTGGAAACGTAAATAAACACAACTGCCATCGTTGGAACGCAACTAATCTGAAATACATCATACCTACTAATTTTTGTTCGGACACCTTCTATTTTATAATATGAGAAAAAATAAATTACCAACCCATACTAATAAATTATTATGCTTCCTATTCATGTTACTTCAATTTTCAAAATTGTGAACA
The DNA here is from genome assembly GCF_030347505.1 of Rhynchophorus ferrugineus. NCBI lineage: Eukaryota > Metazoa > Arthropoda > Insecta > Coleoptera > Curculionidae > Rhynchophorus > Rhynchophorus ferrugineus. The sequence goes on from NW_027472580.1 coordinate 55,946,103, forward strand.
TCAAGACTGAAGGAGTAGAGAAAGTATTTTCATTGCGTTTGTTCCCCGAATCAATGTTCATTTCAATAGGCATTTCAGAAGGTATTTCTTCGACTTCTGCTTGTGTACACAAATTGCGAAGTCATCTATACAAATGGTTCCAAATTCTTTAGAGGAGAAGGAACCACAGTTAATACAAAGCGCAAAGTAAGCTCCCCAAACTTTCCTCTGCTGTAGACGTGGTACTACTACTTTGCCCTGCTAATTTTGGTTCGTAATAAATAGCCCCATAGCTTTCTAACTCTGACTTGCTGTGGATCATTGAAAATAAGCATGTGTGTATTATTTTCAGCCAATATATCATCCTTACTTTTATGATTTAAACAATTATTTGTAATTGCCCTATATAAGTAATTATTCTAACGTATGATTCTCTAATTAGTTTATTTATGATAGAAAGAATGTTATTATCAGTCCATGTTCAGCACTTACACAAATAGGTAGGAGCACACTCACATTTCAATTAATAGGCTATTTTTTCTTTGTGAGGTTTCCCCTGTAGGCCCAAACTACCTTCTATAAACTCTTAAGCTATAATTTTGATAAAACATATTTACTTTTCTACGTTGGTTGTTGGAAAGTATGGCTATGTGTCCATTTTTTCCTCTTGAGTCATTTTTTGTGAAAGTCCCTGAAGCATCACCTCCATGTTCTTAACTATTTCGATTTGAGATACTTGATCGATTAATTTCAAAACAATAGTATTTACATTTTAAGTGTATATTTTTCTTGTCATACCATTTTAATTTTTTCACTTACTGCATCCTCTCGTAGAGCGCTTGCATCATCTAGAAAATAATTAGTGCCCATTATCTCCTCGTGCATACGTTGTAAATGCACATGCTTACACCGAGTATTATTTACCGTATACTGTTGAGCTACAGACATGCATATTCACAAAGCCAAATCTTGCATGCTCTACAATATAGTGTTTTAAAATTATTCTTACAAATTTGATTAAAACATACTTTTTAACCACAACTCTCGTAAACAACAATACGCAGCTGTTCAATCTGTAAAGTTGGTTTATAATAAATGCGTATGACTAGGGAGCACGCTTTCACCTTTTATTGTCAACTATTTAATTTAGGCTTAAAAGAAATTGCACCGAAAACCTTTCTTATTATTCGATAACGAAACCAACGCCAGCTGATGGGTCAGTTAACGAACAGAAAGTAGCACGGATGTAGCAAGTGCAACCGGCAGTTTTGCACATTCCATACTCCAATAGGGAGCATTTTCCTCGATTACAAAAAATATTGGTAAAGGAAGAATTTGGTCAATAATCCACAACATATAAACGCTCTGGTTCTCTAAAACTGGAGTATCGGTAACCCTGAAGACAGTAGCATTTGCTCGTAAGAAATATGAATAAATATTAAAACCCAATTCATGGTAAATTGAATTTTAGTATTTCGCCAATTTATCTACAATGAAATATTATATTTTGCTCGTTATTAAATCATTCTATATAATCCATTCTATTTTTTTGCAATTGTATACCCTGTGACACGACTCAATTTAACGGCCAAGAAAAAGAAATACCTGCCTTGAATTTAGATGCGAAAAATGCCCTTTTTACGATCTCTAACGCTTTTGTTAGATGTACGGAATAGTTTAAATTTATGTCCATGTTTTGAATTATTAAATATTCTTGGTGTTTTTAAATAAATAACTCTAAGAAAATTTATTTAATTTATATGGTGTACTGTTTATTAATTACAGCTCTAAAATACACTTAAATAAAATCAGGAAAATAAAAAAAAATTAAAATACTAAAACACTTTCAATTAATTATAAAAAATGAATTTCTATTTACAGTTAATTTGGGTATGTTGTTATTACCAAAAAAAAACAGTAAGACGTAAAATAGTGGGGTTGTCTATTATAAATTCCCCTGAAACCTATAACGAGGAATATTATTTATAATATTTATATGATTTTATTTGTTACGTGAAGTGAAGTTTTTTCATAAATATATTAATCTCAAAATATGACAATTATGAACTGATAGCTTCTCACGATAATAGGCATTTACTTGCAGTAATAGTTTATCACAATTTTTCCATAAAACCTATTTTCCTATTTTAGGTCCGTTATTTTATTTTGGTATTTATTTGATAATGTCGGAGACTAAATCTTAAAAGAAGCCTTATAAACCATTTCAGAAATGTTATTTATCAAATTACTTCGTTTACATTTGTTACAAAAATCTTATTATTCCCCTAGCACAATAATAAGGTCTGAAGTATGTAAACAATTCTTTAAAATTATGCTTTCTTAATACATATAGATGAAAATCGGTTAAACAATGTATTGTGTTAAGTGATTAGATAAATTCTAATATTTTTTCCTTGATAATAAGACATTTATTGAAGAAAAATCCAAAATTCCCCATTCAAGCTGCAACAGCATATTCTTCATAAAATTTTCAAAGTCAATTCGTCTGGTAGCCAATTTTCCTTCTTTGAGTGTTTGAGCCTAGATCCGCATCCGATATATCTTTAATGTTAGGCAATTCATGTTGTTCTAACTTTTTTGATCTTCCACAACAATTGGAATATAACCGAACTCCATCACTATGAATTATTATTATTGTAAAGGTGGAAATTCATAATAATTATCAAAAATGAATCCTGAACTTCGATTAAGATTTCGTCACATTTTGATCATTCCTATCAAAAATACAAAACGATTGACATATGTAATACTTATAGGTAATAATAGATTATTCTCTTACTATTATATGTTTATTATAGAACGTACACACCATATTGAAAAGTTCATAATGCATACTAAATATATAAACATAAAAGCACAAAGTGATTGCACACATAAGTAAAGGTGCAGATTATATTGTAAAGATATGAAACTAGTCAAAGAAAAAGTAAAAACCAAAAGAAGGTAGCAACAACTTCAATAGATAATACTGAAAATTTTAAACGAGAAATCAACAATCCTTCAAGAATCAACTAACTTCTATCCTGAATAACTGTCAGCATATAAAAAGTCGAATCACTCACTCTGAAGGTCAACCAAGAGTATCAAGGGGCCTATAATATCTATCCTACTATAGGAATCAATGAGGCAAGTGACAATAAACAAAAGCAGAGATCTTCCCTGAACATCTAGTTAAAGCGTATAGGGATAATGGATAAGAATAAATGGGAGTAGAGTAAAAATGTCAAAATAATTACCAAAATATTTATAATTTTATTAATTCGAGAAAATATTACTTAATATAATAGAGTGATTCATAAAATCTAAGAATAACTTAATCCAGATTATTATAGGATATGGGTTAAGGTAAAAACACTAGAAAATCGACCAAATCTGTATAATTATTCACATATGACATTAATATCCTACATCTCCAGAAATTTTTCATAATTAAACAGAAAGATGAATATTCAAAATATATTATAATTTAAACAAGTGCTGAAAGTTCTACAGGCACATCCATTTAAGGAAAATTAAAATATTTTAGAACAAGGTATTATGTAACTCGCCAAGAAACACAAAGCCTGATATACTTTCTGGACGAAACTTAGTTTTCGCAGACTGAAGAGGATCAACTTAAGTCGGATGAATTGTAATGTGTGGGAACTAATAATATTTACGAACAAATTAATGTTTGGAGTGGACGATCAGTTTTAATAAAGAATTAAATTCAACTGGTAAAGTGAATTTACGTATAGAAATGTATATGCTAAAGTTAAGTCTAGTGCGAATTGATTAGCTTCATCGTTTCCTCATGGATTTTCAAATAAATCTGCATAAAATATATACAATCGAAATATCTATTGCATATGTTCCAGAAATAGTTATGGATAGTAAGAAAAACAAAAATACTGACTATAAATTCATAGCGAGCTGTACATTCTAATCTATAACGTCTTTAGAATATACCCAATACCAGCAACATTAGATTTTACTCTATCACTCTGTATTTCGTCTGTCGGTGAATTATCGACATCCCGTCTGAAAAATTGATAAACCCAGAAAGGTAAAAGAACACAATGGTTTTCAGTCTATTTTGATGTTAAAATCAATATTAAAATACAGACATTTTCTCGCAGTTTTTCGGGTTTTGTCAAACTACATACTGTACGATATAATCCAAATTTTTAACAATAATAGCATCGGAGTTTGTGGAATATCATATATTTGCAGTGGGAATGAAGACATTAACCCCAAGTTGTATTTACTACGACACGACGAATTTAACGTGTAAGAAAATGGAACACGTACGACCAATTTTGACGCTTCGACAGAATAGCTTGTTTTTATAGTCTCTTCAAGGTTTTCTCGCTGATGTCAGCAAATATAATCCGGAAGTCCAAAAAATAGCACTATAAAAAGCTTAATAAAATTATTTTTATTTTCATCTACATTTTAAAGTTTATTTGCCTAATACATCTGACATTAGAAATAATAAAATAGTTGTTAAAAGATTCAAAAAAAATTACATGGACAAATATTTGACATAATATTTTGTCCATCTCCTGTATATAGAAATGTTAAAGGTAAATGAAGCAATGTTTTAGTTTTAGATTAATTTTTTATTTTATAATTAATGTTCAAAACACAAAATATCACAAAAATAATGCCACAAAAAATACTAATCAGTCATTAACTAACTTTTCTTAGAATCTTCACAATCAACACAATCTTAGTCGATTTAGAACGTGGTGTCGAAGGGAGGAGAAAAAATCAGCTTTAACCTCAAAGACCCTGTTCTGGTTGGCCTCCTGGGCCCAACGACGTTGCTCATTTCTCGGTATACAAACGTGAGAAGGGATCCACAGTAAACTTGTCCTGATCCCATTCAGATAGAGGGTACGGATGATTGACAATGAATCGGTGACTATATGCTAATATTGTTTGCTAGTCAACTTATTTGCTAGTAAGAATATAGCCAGTGACGTGAATGAGAGGACGGAGCTGAATGTTACCATATTACCGCCCAAATCATGACAATGAATGCCTGACTGTAGAAAATAAGCAGTCCGGACGTAGACTTTTTTTTTGATTCTCCATGCCTAAACCCGACCATTTGTAAAAAATAATTCCTATTGGCTTCCGTTATAAAGAATTACTCACTCGCCACCTTTTCATGAATATTAGCTTTATGGAGCTCCCACATTACATTTTTTGTCGAAACTGATATCATTACCGTGAATACCATCGCTTGTGAAATGTTGAACTATTCATTTGTCCACCTACCAAAAATCTCTCTTCTTCCGAATAATATATATTTTAAGTTTGGTGTTGGTGTCTTAGTATATTAATTAATACATGTATATACGTTATTATGTATGTAAAGCTATATAATTTTATTTCAGATAAATTCCAAGCTACTTTGTAACTTTAACGTTTTATAAAGTGATTCAATGATATTCCTTGATACAAAATTTTACTTATATTAAATAAATATATCTTATTTTGCTATATTTTCTATTTAAAATTATTCAAGACTAAAAAAACAAAAGTTGAAAAGTAAAAAGGAGTATAGGATGACAAGATATTTATGTTATGGCACATCGCCTGCTGTCGCAAATTTGGAATAAACAACTTTTATCTAAACTCAGCTACATGCCAGGGCATTTTATTTTTTCGCAATTCTGGGAATAAAGCAAGAGATTCAGCAGACAACGATTTAGTGATTTGAATGTCAACCCAGGGCTGCAATCTAATCTAAATAACAAAAACGTGAATGGCAAATTCAAAATGTTATAATTTAAATAGTATACAGTAATATTAAAACTAAATATTCAATATAGTAATAGTAAATAACCCTTTATATTGCAATTATATTATCCTCCAAAAAATTATGATGACTAAAAGTTGTGTAATATGCTTTTTGGAGATAATTTCAATAAATATTTGAAAGTAATGCATCATTTGACCATGATTTAACCTCTGTTTGTATATATTTGTTAAAATAAAACTATTTTATAAGGGTAACGACTTAGATTCAGAAAATCTAAGTAAGGAAAGAACTTCTTCAGGCATTTTATGATAATTTCACAGCTGCATAAGAATTTATATATTAAATTCATTTGAGATCCGAATCGGTGTTCACCAAGGAAATGTTGCGTGTCTACTGCTTCTCAAAGAAGTAATGGAGGTAATTATGCAAAAAGACATGGTGCTCGCATTGTAAAAGCCACATGGTTTGAGAATTAATGAAGAATATACGACAGTATTGACAATTGACCAATTACCTGCTATTACAGTAAGTGCAAGAACAGAACATCAAGTACTTGGGATCAATACTACAGAAGAAGAAATTGGCATTTACTATAGAAGCAATAATCTGAATTGGTCAAGCTGCAGGAGTTTTTAATTATTTGTTAAAGGTAAAACAGATTTCTGCTCATAATCGTTGAAAATAAGTAATCCGGTTAAGATGGAACTACCACAGTTGAAGGATAAATCCATAAATATAAATTACATTGGCTTGGACATATATGTCAGATGCAAGGCGGCCGAATATATCACATATTTGTGTGAAAAATGGACCTGTCGGGTGGAAGATACAGCAAGAAGCTTTGAAAAAGACACAGATTAAGTTCATAGAAAGCGGTCTTAAAAATAGAAGATGTCCAAGGCTCGAACGGTATCAACTGTGGCAAGATTTGGTGAAGGATATTCGAATTCCTGCCGCACCAATAATATATTATAGTAGCTGACATTCTAACCGAGCACCGGCTATTGAGTGATGATCTAAAAAAATATTGGTCTCTAGAAGATTCCTTTTAAAATTTCATAGTATCTTTAAAATTCAAAAAAAATCAGTGGAGATAATTAGAAATAAGTAGAGTAAAAATAAGTATTTTCAAATAAATTTAATAGTAGGAATACGGATCATTATATGTTAAACAACAAGGTATTACTCCGGAAATCCTAAAAGTTATATAGTTCTCAATGATTGCAAAAAATATTCTAATAAAATCTTAGGTAGTGATTGCTTGCCTAAATTGGCTCCAAAGGGGAATTCCTTAAAATATATTATTTTCACCGTGTAATCCATTGTTTGTTATGTCTAAATAGTAAGTTATGACAGTCATTATGACAGAATTAGTGAATAGATCAGAATATATATTAAATTCATTCAATATTTGCTCTTTCTATTAGTTATTACTATGATTGACAATCAGTATATATAAGATCGCGTCTACTCGTCATAAGTTTTGCTGATTTTTATACACTTATTTTTATTAGTAACATTAGTATACCAATCTAAGCCAGATGGTATAACATAACGAGCGCTGATATTCCCACAAATGTGAAACTTGATTAATCATCGAATCCTCTTACCAAAATTAAAACCTCCGCAGAAGTTCTTCCCTTTAAATAAACGACTTAAACCATTTATTATGGAATCTAACTTTTCCGCTAGCTAAACTGGCAAACAATTGCATTCAATCAACGATAACAATCATCGTTATACATTTGTAGAGCTATTGTTTTTTCCTGTTAGCAATTCGACTTTTTAGTGAAAAGCAATCTGCGATACGATCGTGAAGCACAATGGTTATGTGTTGTTTAAGGTATGGAACGATGAGAAATGTTGGTTAAACTTGACTGGATGCTGTCGCTTCCATATCTCACCGCTATAAATCACATTTAAGTTAATAAATTATAACGTCTACTTAATAGCCCTCTGAATAATAGCCCTTTTCCAATTTAGAGGAAGCGAAAATTTCTAAATGAATACAATTTCTAGGATATCGTTTAATTACATTTAATATAATCTCATTATAATTTGAGTTTCACGAGATTTTCTTTAAATATAAGGGTGGTATATTTTTAATTGGATTAACCAAATTAATTACAAAAAGCCCCTTTATAATCATAATCAATATTACCGTGTTCAAAAAAATACTAAGACCTAAGACAAATATCTTTCATATCATGAGCTCTCGCGAATAACTCTTAGATTATCCATCACAATAATACGCTTTGTCATATGCATCGTTAAAGTTTATCTATAACCTTTTTACAATAAATTATCATAAATATTACATAACCGCCTTGTTTCGTCTAATGGCTTATGATGTTATTATTCTTCTGGAAATCCCGCAATAAACCGTTTCGACGGTTTCGAAATCAACATATGTTTCGGACGTAACAACCGTTATATAACAAAATCCTTGATATTTCTTGATTACAATAACTATTCTATTATTCATACTTCCATACAAATATTTTGAATTCCATTGAATATTGTACTCACATGTCAGACGCCTAGAAAAATATTGATATTTTATTTGCAATGACTATCAATCAAAAAAACTAGCAATGTTTTAACAAACATTTAAAATTAAGTACCAAAATACAATAATCGTTTAAAATTTAGTACCCATTTTAGATTAATTATAATTTTTTTTATGATATTAATTGATATTTTCTCGGCATTCCCACCCACAGATAACTGTTAAACAATTATTCTATAACTCTCTAATAAAGCATAGCTTATTGGACGTTTTCCCCTACTAAAAAACCTATCAGTTCCATTTTTATCGATTACTGAAATTATACACTTAGAAAAATCCTTCCTAGAAAAAAAAGGAATAATGATCAAAAGATGGCGATATAAATAAGTGTCTTATATTTCCTTAAACTAACTGAATTGCCACAGAAATCTAAATTTGGTATTTATTTGAATGTATTTAAATCAACGACTAATTTGAGCTTGCTATTAAAATTCTGGCTTACATGGCACAGTCTTACTTAAATTACCTAAAGTTGTTCTTCAAGTTGGATTCGGTTATGTGATGTTCGTTCGGAGTTAGTTGCCTATCATCCAATAATGAGATTTTACGTTAGTTTCAGAAGCAGGTTTTACCGGTTAGTTGATAATCTTGTATTGTGCAAAGATTAGAACGTTATGATCACTTGCGTAGGTTGCTACTTCTATTCTCAACGGGGGCAATAACCTTTTATTGTTCTAGTTTGGTTGGAAAAATTGTCAGATCATCTTGACTAGGTAGCGGACCCCGAGCCCTATAGTTTTTCTTATTTTTAACCGACTTCGAATATGGAGGAGGTTCTATGTTTGGCTGTATATTTTTTTTCATGTATGTTCGCCGATTTCTTCGTCAATTACGGGCCGGTTTTCAAAATTATTATTTTTTAACCATCGTATCTTTACAGCTATTTTTTTCTAAAAAAAATAAACCGACTTCAAAAAATGAATAAGGAGCTCACTAAAAACAAAATTATCAAGCTTAGATTTTTAACACAGAAAAACGTTTTAAAACAAAATATGATCATAATAATCGTTGTGATAACTAAATAAAAGTAAAGTAAAAGTAATAAAGTAACAGTGTATTCTACTATATACACACAATTTAGATTAATACATACCTAAACATTTTTATCCTATTTACAATATTATTTTAACTACTACCAACTGATAAGTTTGAAGTCGGGGCCGAGCCCAAACAAAAGAAAAATAATGATATAATTTTGTGACATATACACAAAATTAAATTACCAACAAAACAAATTTAATAAAGTTTTTAGTGAGTTCCTTATTTATTTTTTGAAATCCATTCAATTTTTTCTTAAAAATGCTTTATTACGAATTAATATTCAGAAATCAATGGATATTAATATGATAAATAGGATTTTACAATTCATTATATTTCGTGATTGTTTTTTGCGAAGGTCGCATGTCTTGTTGAGATTTGTATTTTTTATCTATAAATGCGATAAATTTTAAATTAATTCAAAACTATTAACTAAACTATTGCTAACTACTCTCTAATACTTTTTCTTATTTTTGCATCATTATAGGCTTACGAGCCGTTCCTTTACTCACACACCTAAATTATTGTTTATTAATACGATTTTGCGCTACCATTTGCCTTTTCAGGTGCAATTATGGACAGAACAGATTGGTAGAATGAGCAAATCGAGACTGAACCCTTTCACTGTGTGTACGGGCACACTATCATCTTGGAATATGACAGCGGTCGGTAGCAAGATTTTTATTTGTAGTAATTCTGTCACTTATATGAATGAGAAGTCCAGCCAAATGTAATGCTTGTGTCCACTCCCCTAAATCTGGCTAATTAGAAAATATTTATTAGAAATATTTAGCAACTTTAATAATCAGACCTTAAATACTAAATACTATACGACCTTAACTACAGATTGACGCGACCTTAAATACTATTTTGACTATATATATATATATATATATATATATTCGATAGATTCAGAAGACATGTTTTAGAGATATCTAAAAAGAAACATAAAAAAACAACAAAAAAAGAATAAATATTTTGAAAAATTGTTCGAAGGTATGTATGTGAATAAATAAGGGTATATATTATGAAGAAAATAATTTGACAAAATGAATTTTGAGACTCCACCATAATTACTGAATTTTTTATTAATTTTTATTTTTATATACATAACGTGATAAATAGCTTCAGTAAGTGAAGCGTGAATATATTATCTTAAATATTATTTTAAAATATATATCTGATCAGTATCCAGTTAGGCTGGATGATAAATGTTTCTAGGCACTATCCGTATATGCACGTCACTACCATCACACATATCTAACGAATTGGCAAGAACAATAGAGTGCATTAACACCTACGTACATAACACTAACACTTTGAATTACAGTCATTGTGAGTTCTAGCTGAATATCACTTATCTGAAACCTAATAGGGTATATCGATTATAGCATTCAACAATTTGTTTTGTAACCTCTGTAAACATTCAACGGTTCCAAAACAATAAGACACGACATTAGATTTGATGTTACTACCTCATATTGCGTAGGACCAACTGAGCCTAAGTTGCTACTGAATATTATTACTAGTGAGCATTTTATTCTACGCAAAATAATAATTTCTCCAAAAATCTTTCATAATACACCACTTTTTCAGCTATAAATGTCAGGAGGTTTAAGATGTGTTTGGAAGTTTCTTTTCACACCTGAAGATGTTGAATGTAGCTGTATACTTTCATCATATTGTTTTAAAATAATCTGTCTACCTATAACATAATATTTCAGTAGTTAAAAGTATACATAAGGAACAACTGCTACATAACCAGTACCTACAATATAATAATTTATATTGATCTCATAGTTTTGTGCATTTTAATATAAAATAACACTGTTGTTAATTTAAAAAAGATTCTAAATCAATACTTGATTAATTATAAACCTATATTTGGAGGGTGCAGCTTATTTCAGAAATTCTCAAATTTCCCATTCCTCTGGAATTCAGGTCATGGAGATCTATTAAACCCTATCCTAATAATTAACCCGACCATTTTTGGGACTGTTAAAACCCGTAAATATAACGATTTCCGCCTATTTATGTCCCTTTAGACCGTTAATTATTTTAGGTTTTAACTCCAGAAATATTTTATTCAATATATAGCTTCGGGTCAAGTAAATAATAAACCTTGCTGCGGAATTATATAACTACTGCCTTAGATATGGTCGTAATAATGCTTTTAAGTTAAACGCAGGTAGTCTTTTGAATTTCGATATTTTATTTGTTTAGAAATTAATGAAGAAGTTAACAAAAAATATTCATAAGTGAGCAAGGCGCTCCCAAATTATCCGATGGGAATAATGCAGCTTTATTGAATAAATATAAGGGTATGTATCCGTTTTATTCAGTTATACTAGAATGCTGAATCTACACTGCTCATAAACCAATTTTTAATACAACGGTAAAACCAGATAAAAAGTAATAAATGAAATCTGAAAGATGGAGTTAATTGACGGATTTTAAGAGAAATAATGTACTTTATTATATATCGCCAGGAAAATATTATATGTTTCTTAAAACAATCGAAATGTGAACTGCCTGGCATTAGTTAGGTAACGCGACTACAATAAACATTAAGATTAAAAAATCTTCTTTTTTTTCTTCAATTGATAGTAATATATAATATTTCTTTAAAAATCTACGAGATATATAAATTAACGCTAGCTAAGTTTGAAAACATAATAAGATATTCCATGACAAACAATCGAGCTTAAAACTCAAATTACAAGAATAATAGAATGAGACGATTAGTCTTAGTACATCCAGGAAAACACTTCACTCGTTATAGTTCTAATGATATTATTATAATGACAAGTTATAATGAGATAAAGATATAACACAAAAAGAACATATAACATAAAAAGCAACGATATTAAATTGGTATAAAATTATTAATATTTTAATCATATTTTATCAACACAACAAAAATAATAGTCAAAATAGCAACAATGTTAATAAAAGTTATTAATTTACCCTACGTTTATGTTGTAAAACACAATTCAGTATCATTGACAATACTAACTAAAAAACACTCAAGCAGAAATCATATGTAATTATAACAAAAAAATGCGTTTGATAGGTTTGATCTCCTTGCCCCTTAACCTGTACAAACATATGATAGATCACCATTCACCATTCCGTCGTCTCTGGCCTTGCAATATCCCAATCTGAGGCGGTTAAAACTGATAAGGTTTTAGTGAGATTTTCATTACTTAACACCATTTGTTTTCGTCGATGAAAATCTAGTTCAGCTGATCCATTTTTACATGGTTCTGACATAAAACTCTTGATCCACATAAAAACGGATTCATTTTGCAAGAAAATCCATTCATTGTCCGAAGCAGGAAGCCAGAGATATATTTTGCACTAATCAGTTACTATCTTTAATTTTTCCAGAGCAAGAGACCCAAAGAGTGGCGGGCTTCAAAAACTTCACCTAACTATTACATTCGATATTTTAAAAGTTTCGCAACATAAAATAACATCTTTTCTTTTAGTATTATTTAGTTATTCAGGGTATACAGACACTAATCATGGAACGCTGAAAATTGTATTTTCGACATTTGTTATGACATTCACATATTTGAGAAAATCTGCCGCCAAGGTTTATAAAACTCTTGCAGAAACCTATGATAATGCTGCTTCTCCATATTCCAATTTTCTCTTTTGATTTCAATGGTTTAAAAAGTGGTAATTTTGAGTCTGTGTTTTGATCCTAGAATCTGTTTAGAATGCCAAAAAAGTTCGATTAAAATATATATTAAAATTAGACAAAAAAACCATATAAAACTCTTAAATAATTTTCAAACAGCTTAGCAATTGATAACTGTTTCAGACATTTATATGCGATGGGACAGATCCACAAGGACCAAAAATTGACTAAAAATGCCACTGGAATCGTTTAAAAATTACATCGACATAAAACACATAAACACATAAAAGTATTCCCATCGCAAAAAGTAATGTGATAGTACAGATAATTCACATAGACACCGAAGGGAAATAATATTCATGGTCATAAAGTCTTGATGTATATGGTGAGATGAGCAGGGTATAGTGTATAAGGAACTGCTAAAATTTAATGAAATCGTTACTGCGTCGGTGCTAGTCGCTAGTGAATTGAATAAATTGAACAAAATGACGCATTCTTGCAAAAAGGAGAAAAATAGAAAGTAACAGACTTAAGTTTTCTTCTTGCATTGCAACGCACAGGCGGCATCAGACAGCTTCTTACCACTTGTTCAGACCGATACAGCATGGTTTAACTGCCACCAGATTCAGAGCTGCTAAAAAAATGGAGAAATTACATGTCGTTCAATATGATATCGCTATATTTTCAGAAAACATGAAAAAGTTGTTGAAAATTATAGAAAATATATTGATTAATATGTATTGAACCAATTGTTTCCAATAAATACCTAAAATACCAATAAACCAATAAATAAATAAAAATGGTCAGTGCCAAATGCAATAGGTTAATAAAGTATCTTATGTTAATATATATGTTTTTCATTACACAGTAAATTGGCTCATTATTTACTAACTTTTTTTCTTTCAGGTATGAGAATCCTGGTGATGTTACTATTGGATACGCTGCCCATGCTCGGGAATGTCCTTCTTTTGTGCTTTTTCGTATTTTTTATATTTGGAATTGTTGGCGTCCAATTATGGCAGGGTGTCTTGAGGCAGAGATGTGTTTTCAACGCCAGCTTATACCCACACCTTGTTTCAAGATGGCCTAAGTAAGTCGATCTAAAAATCCTCCTTTTATTATTAAACACCATATTATGCAGGTTTTGTCAGATCAATTTATATCCTGAAAAGATAAGTGTTTAGATGTCAGCTGAAATATAAACATAAACAGATCTAAATTGATATCTGATGAAAGAAAAATAAAGTTACTGTAAACGTTCTCATTTTATTTTGGTTATTGACAATTCAGCTTTTCACGTATATTAAGGAGTTTGCGCTCAACTTTTACGCTCATATTCAGCGAGTGCATTCGATTTTTTACAACTTGCATGCATTTTTTGAATTATTCACATATTTCATCTTTTCTCATTCAATAATATACTGGTTTCTGATATATTTTTTTCATTGTCTATCGCAATATAAATGAACTAAAAATAATTTGGATATAATTTCACATATTGGCTTAGATTTGATAGTAGAATGAGACACATATAATAAAGAATAACAAAAAAATAGCACATTCCATATGTTATGTATATTAATTATGGAGTTAAACTTACAATATTATAGAGTAAAAATTTAGCAATGGTCATTTGATATGTTATCTAAATTTCTTATCATTGAATTGATCGTTGAAGCTTTAACATGTAAAAGTAATGTAAGGTGGAGTAATAATGATCATATCATTAAAAAAAATTATCTTACAAAATAATATCAAATATACCTTACTGCTTAATTTTTTTATAGAAAGTTATTCTTTATTGCTAATAGGCTACTCGCTTCCTAAAAAGCAACAAAAGACAATAAAAGCAATATTTGACTTGCTGAAAAGTTAGTAAATCATATGTCAATTTGCAATAGTTGAAATAATCAATTGAGGAAAAGTAATTTGGAACATTACAAAAAAAAATACGAAGAATAGTAATTGTTTTATATTTTTCAAAACATATCTGTTCATATAAATTTCAAATACTAATGATTGAAATATATGCCTCTTCTATGAATAACATTTTGACCACTTTTTGGTAAGACCACAATAAAATAAAAATATAAACCATAATAATTCTGCCATAAGTTTTCGCCGCTCATGATGGACAATTCCTTTCTTTCCTCCTTTTGGAAGAATTGCCAATTTTGTTTCAAACCGATTCATAAATAGAACCTTTTAATTCGTGACTAATATGTCGGTACCCCACAATATTTTGAAGAAATAAGTCGATTTTTCATTATTTGGTGGGTCTCTTTATCATCTCAATGAACACCAGACAATTTTCTATGAAAATATACTATATATTTTATTCTGAAAATTATAAATTAAAGCGCACTATTTGTGTCTCAATAATAAATTTAAAAAAAAACGTAGCATTATATCTAAAATATTAATAAAAATTTAAAATACTTCTCCCCAATAATCAAATGATATTTAACATGTTTAATTGTTCGTTTTCTGGTACATTATCATTATCCAGGTGTGAAAATCCAATCCATTATACAGAAAGTGTTTTAGTAATTAATATGTTAGCACATGAAAATATTATGTTTATCGTATTATTCCCAGCTTCTAACCGAAGTATGGAGAAAATTTAAATAAGAATAACGATGCACAATTGCATCAATTACGATACTACCTTAAGCAATAGATATTAAAAATCGGCATTTAAAATTAACAAATAATAAGCAATTTAAACTGATATTGAAGGAATATTTAATATGAAATAATTAATATAAAAATACTAAATATATATCCAAATTATTTAAAAGTTCATTATAATGCTTGGATTTTATGAAAAATTAACTTAGTTATCATGGAAAAATGTTTCCTATAGTAGTAAAGGAAGTAACTTAACATTATTTACATTTTTCCATCAGTGTAGCTTAGCTGTTTCCTTTTATTCTACATATAAAACCATTTAAATTAACTGAAAGAAACATTTATCAATTCCAAGTTAATTTAAACATCACGCCTTCAATCCGCACCCACCAACAAAAAGTAACTGGTACAACAATTCTACGGCGAAAATTATTCCGCGAACTTTCTGATTTATCGAGTTTCTGGATGGTGTAGTTTTGCGCGATGACAAATTGTAATATCATTGCCGATAAGAGGACGTTCATAAACTACAAACTCACTACGTATATCCGTGGGTATGTTATGAGATATTAAATTTATTAGAATTTCGACCAGTTTATTGATTACGAAAATGTTATGACGTTATTTATGTCACTTATTTCCCGAGTGATATATTCGAAACTGACACGTGTGGCAATACCGATCCTAACTAATCAGCTGTTATTAAATTACAGCTTCATAACGGACCCTGTTAGCTGCTAATCGTAAGGCGTTGGATCGGTGACACATTGGCACCAATTGTATTAACGTAATAGTGGATATTGGCGAAACTATCCGTCCTGTTTGTACAATTGCATTGTTTAATATGTGTGTCTTTTTATTACAGACAATAAATAACACAGGAACATATTACTCAATAAGTCTCCTATCTGACACACACATAGAAAACTTCAAAATATACGTTGAATTATTTGTTCAAAAGAAATTTATTTCAATGATTTTTTTATTAATTACATCTGTACGGCTGATTTTAAACCTAGGGCTTAAATTAAAGATTATATTGTATAAAACAATAATAAAAAATGAAACATATTACATAAATAAAACCAGGGGTCAAAATAAATGATATAACTATTTATTCAATAAATGGCAAAATAAATTATGCAAAAAAGCTTGACATATCTTGATGTCGAGGTGGTCGGGTGATAATCCTGTAAACATTTCAATGGCAAAGGTGAAATTAAAATATAATTGAATTACTACGTAAATATGTACATCTCTTGTCAGGTAATTAATATATAACGGAACTGGAATAATAGTCGATATCATATATCAATATCGACAATAACAGTATCGATTAATAAGTATCAACAAATACTGGTAATGGATGGTATTGACAATCTCAATAAAAGACGATTACAATGGTACATATTAAAATGTTGTTTAAGAGTAACCTTAGTCAATATTAGTCAATAATGGATGGACAATCACTATAAAACAGACAACAACGGTAACTGATAGCAATGATAGACTATGCTAGGATGAATTATGATATGTGCACATGATACGAAGGGAAGATAAAGCACGACTTAACAGCTTATACCCTAATACCAACAGTAATGGCCGTGCAATGATATCAAGGGAAGCAGACGCACGAGATCGTGCCATTAGCGTTAGTAGTACTCGCTAAGGTAAAACTAAAATGTTCAGTATATAAATAAGTAAATATGTAAATGTGTTAATCCATAAATAAGCAACTCTGTTGCTATTGTGCACTCCTAACTCCGATTATGATGAGCATGAAATGCGTACAATGGAAAAATCCAGAGGCAAACACTCTAGATACGCTGTCGCCAAGAGACGGCAGGACCCACGTTTGGTGGCGTTTATGTATACTTTACATAATCAATAAACTGCATATAATGGATGAATATAGCCAACAAACATATAATGGATAATAGTGATAATAGTGATAATTGATGTGCTTGTGTTGCAATGATAAACTGTGCTTGGATGAAGTACGACATGAGCACACGGTACGAAAGGAAAGCACCACACGACGTACTAGTACTGGTAATAGTGCACTCACTTCTCCAGCTCCAGCTATGTTGGACATGCAATGCGTACAAAGGAGAAATCTAAAATCCACACGCTAGATATGCCGCCACCAGAAGCCAGCAGAAACCACTTTCGGTGGCGTGTATAGCATCACATTATCTATAGATCATAACTACGCATAAGTAACTTTAGCCACTTTGACGTATTATAAAATAGTTACAATTTATATTTAAAGTTGCAAGCATAAAACTATTATCTTTGATTTGCCATAATCTAAGAATTATGGAGAATATACGACGCTTCAAAGCAGTAATAAAATAGAGTGGAATAAAATATATAACAATGGATAGATAAATAAACAAATAAGTAGAGCATAATGCACAGAGAATAATAAGTATAAAATAATAAATAGAGAATTATAAATGAAGAATAACAAATGGAAAATAATAAATAGAATATGAGAAATGAACTCTAATAAATATAAAATAACAATTAGAAAATAATAAATCGAGATATAAAAAATTATAAATAAAAAAAGAAAACTCTGTGAACAAATTCATCATTTGTTGAAACTCAGTGTGGGTGACACAAAACGCAATAAGACAAACTGTACAAGAAGAATGTAGTGACTCTGGCCTTTAGAAATTGACTTTTATGAAGTTATAACATCCCTGGGACATAATCACATCAGGCAAATACATCCCCGAAGACCTTCGTTGGTTACATAGCGATATGCATTGGTAATTAATCGTAGAACTTTGTTTTGGGTACGCTGGATTAGTAGTTGGTTTGCTGTCTTGGTACAATCCAATATTTGCACCTCATATATTGGCTTTACGATTGACTGATAAACCAATCTCTTTGATTTTTGGGTCAAATTGAGATTTGAATGAAATAAATTGTATTTCTTTATATGGATATTTGTTTTGTTTTTTAATCGAAAAAAACTGTCCTGAGCAAATTGTAATAGAGAAATGAAACATGAAAGTACATATATACACCCAAATGAAAAAATCAAGAAATCATGAAAAAATAAGTGTTCAGAAAGCGTGCCATAATTTTACTCTACTACAATATCATTTTTCTACTATTTGCTTACAGTCATACTATATATTATAATATATAGTAATATATTATAGTATTAGATGACCTGGTGAACTTTGTATAACTTATACCTATTTATGTTCTATGTTTCGTTAGGTCTGATGATATTATGGCTGTAAGATGATCAGATCCAATACTAATCAGCATCTAATAGTGCCAGCAGTACTCCTAGTAAAAAATCAATATGTCCTTGTATGTGCAATTGTTTAATATATTGTTAATTTATTTCTGATACAAATTTCAATGTTACCAAGAAATGTTTATGGTATAATAACTTGAAAGTGGGAATTAAATTATGCTTTACAATGAGTTGCACCGAACTACGTCATTTGAAAATAACTATTATAACATATTTTTGAATGTTGCCCAAAAAGTGGTTAATAAAACTATGACTGGATCAATAACTTATAATAAAATAAATGATTGTGATTTCCTCTATTGCAACTGATATGTTAGGCACCATTTCGGCATCAGAGCGGAGATCATTCCTGGATCACAAAAGTTCTGCGCCTGAAGAATCGCTCAATTTAATTATGTCGCTTTCTAAGCCTATCGAATTCATTTGCACTTGCTCTCGAACGCAATTCATTTTCTGTTTCTCATTGATCACCAGTGCGATTTGTACGATACGTTTGATAAGTAATTCGTCACACATTCGATATATTTCCACGATATAAGTTTTCTCTTTGGCATTGTTAATAATAAAAGCCAAGAAATTTCTCGCGCACTCAATGTTTGCCTAAATAATAATAAATAATAAATATATTTAAATGTATGTTATACCACAAACAGTCAATATATATTTCAGTTCTGTTCTTGTTAAATGTCTACTTGACTACAATTAGAATACGGTTCGAAATTCTACGGGTAATTTCAGTTCACTCGAATTTAGAAGTTATCGAATCGTAAAAGTATTAAACGGTCTATACCAATAAATTATCTTTAGTGTTTAGTACATTATATATTCCAATCGTGGTTTGATAATAGTGGTCAGTGGTTTAAATCACTATTGAATATATTTGAAAATGCACCCATAAATATTTGGCAATGAAAATCTTATGTACTATGGCCTTGACTATCCGTTCATGTGTTTGAAAACTACCTGAATGGTAAACGAGTAAGACGGGTTGGTCTGTCTAATAAACCCGAAATCATGAGGCTGTTCTCTTTTTAATTAGTTCAATTAACCGGAATCAAATTAATTATCAAGAAAAGAAGAAAGGTTAACGTTGTATTGGTAGTCGATCCGCAGATACTCAATTTTTGATGTAGTTAAGTGGGGTTCGAGCAAAAGTATCGCAGCTGAACGATCCCTAGCCAGAAAATATTCCAAATATTTGGAGCGTTTCTTGGTATGTTATATCGAAGATCTTCAAGGGCAAACTAGCGAACGAAGACATAGAATCGATACTCAAAAGCAATTTTATAACAACTCTAAACTGTTCAAATAGACTAAAGACCGCACATCTTTAGGATGGAGGTGTTATGAAATACGGCCTTGTGTTTGAAAACTACCTGAAACGTATTGATCTATTTTCTGCACTATAGTTTCTTTGTCAGTTTTACTAACTGCATTCACTCAGGTTATTTAAATATTTTAATAATCTTTTTATATCAAACTTAACTTAGCGTTAATACATAGTTTTTTCAATTTTTTGAAACAAGGCTTCACAACAAGGTGAACAATTTTGTAAGTTATTGCTTGTGTTCATTTTCTCGAAACATTTGAATTTTTAACATTATTCAAGATTGTAGCCTCTTTTATATATCCTCATGAAAATAAAAGCGCTGCTTCGTTGTCCTGTTAGTTTAATTAGTGTTGATATACTATTCACATACCTTATTTACAAGCATTGTTCCATCCGCATCTAAATAAATATTTTAAAATAATATAATACACATAAATGTACTTTTTTCATTATTCATATACCGTAAAGCTTAACTAATATATTAAATTATTTGTACGCCTCATTTTGTAAAATTATATTTAACATTTTTTAACTTTTGAATTCCAACGCATAATGTAGATTTGCATTTTTTATGTATTTTTCAATTTAAAAAAAACAACAGAAACAAATAAAATCAAATCTACTATAAATATTGTTGATAAGCATTAAACTAAAAGGTAAACAAGCAAATTCATTAAAAAATTACGTTACCGAAGAACTGATATATTGACTGGTGGCTATAGATTATACCGTATTTTCATTGGTGTCCTCTGGACTAATTCCAGACATTCTGGCAAAGTTTTCAGATAGTTGGGAATATATTTCAAGATTTCGGTTTTGCGTTTTCACCATTTCCTTTTATTTTAAAAACAAACTAGCTGTCATTTTATAAAGCTAGAATTAATTTTAGATAAAATATAAAACTTAGTCTAGTTTGATCTGCATGTTTTTTGAATCAATAACACAGCTGCATAACTATTATTATAATAATATTTAGTCTCAACATTATATTCTCAAAATAATTTAAATAAAAATACAAAATTGAATTACTTTTATTTATTCGTAAACATATCTCTATAAAGTGGAGTCTAGTAATATATCAACTTATATTATAATAAGTTATAAGTTAGTAGTACATAACCTCTAAATAATATTTAGAATTAATATATTATTTCTCCATTAAAATATGTAGACGTGATAAACTTTATAGCGATAAAGGCACCATTTATTTTTACTCATAATATTATGGTTACTATAGTCTATTCAAAATAGCAGTGAACTAAAGTTACCACATCGAGCTTTAGTTTATTTCAGCTATGACATATAACAAAATTCTAATCTAAGTAAAATATTTAAACTGTTAAAAATAAAAAATTATATTACTAAATTAAAAACTATTACAAAAGCTACATATTAAATTAAATTATAAAATATAATTTATTTTAACATTATATTACATCTAATGCATATAGTATCAAAGAACTTTACTATCTTTAAGTCATTTAAATCCTATATTACCTAATAGTCTATGAAATGATGATCTGTATTCCTTAAAGAGCTATATAGCTGTAAGCTTTATATGGATACTTTTCAGATTAACACATTTCTCTGAAATAATTGTATTAAATTAAGTTTGTATTCAGAAAACTACTCACTGTTTTTATACGTTTCATATATTTCATCTCTGATAGTGCTAACATCAAGCTGATATTGATTCTTCACCCTCTTAGTATAAGGACGTTTTTTTTTTCGGCGAATCTAAATTATATTTTGTATTTTTTGAGATATTTCAGTGACCCTGTCCATACTAATATTCAGTGCAGCTTCAACACGCTAAATATATTTTCAATAAAAACCGCAGCTACTTGATAATTAATAGTAAAAATGCTTACCTCTTTAGATAATTTTGCTGCCAATTTTTTACTCCATTATCTCATTCCTCTTCGAAGTAGCTGATTATAAATGCGACCTGTTATTACTGAATAGCAGAATAATAAAAATATCTATAATAATTATTGCTTGCAATGTTACCTATGTATGGTAGTACTTATTCTTTTTAATGTTGTACTGTCTGATCCTTATCAGCGTAAAGTTGATTGCATAGATTTATCTGTTTCAAAAGCATCTGCAAATAAATATATGTTATAATTTTCAGATTTTATACCTATCAATTTACTACTTTTAAAAAATATTATATACTATATTTTAACTAGGTAAAGGGAATTGATCTATGAAAATGTGCATTAGTAATATTATGCATTTCAATTAAATGACCTAAATAGATTCAAATGAAAAACTTAACCAATGAAAACGTACCAAAATTGCAATTAGAAATTGTATCTTGGTTAAGCAATGATCTTACCCTACTGTCAAAACATGATTAGAATATGTAATGCATTGAATGTTAAACATTGAAGTTAAATTGTAGGTATTTTTGGCAACTCCATAACGCGAGAATCAAGTGAAAAATATTGATATATATGTCGAATATTATATAACGAGGTCCCAATCATATTCTAATAGCGGTCAAGGAAATATTTACCAAGAATAGAATTGAAATTTTGAGGTACTATTAATTCTACATCTAATTAACTGTAAAATCTAATTAATTGTAACACTTTGTAAATGTATTTCACGTCCATTATTATTTAGCCGTAAATTTCCTGCGCTAGAACTTTCTTTGCTTCTACTACAACTATTATAATTATTACACCTATTACTTTTATTATTAAACATGTCAAAGAAAGCACGACTTGGGTTAGGTCATCAAAGTTAATCAAATGTGCGACGAGTTACCTCACGTGCTAACCGCATTGATGACCAGCGAGAGAGAGAAAATGATAATAGTCGTATTGGCATGTTGCGTCCGAGAGATCTAGAAATGAAGCTTAGTATGCAATGAGTTTATGCACATCAAACCCAACAACAGCGAGCTCGACATTAGACACGGCGATTCCACAGACGTAGTGCTCCTGTGATCCAGGAACGAGCAAAATTCCAATTCGATCCGGAAATGGATTTTAGTCTCTTTCAAGACATCGTACCATTAATTTTTTTTTGTAATAATAAAATTTCTATCAGAAATAAGTTAATTAAATCTTAACAAAATGCAGATACAAGTAGAAACTTATCACTTACTAGGAGCGCCAGATCAACGATTTAGTTCATTCAATATGTTTAAAACAGCTCTGGATCGAATACGAACTGACAGCCATAATATCGTCATCAGACCTGACAAAACACGCCCCTTTAAATAAACGAGGTTTAATTGAACGATAATCGAAAGTGGCTATTGTCAATATCGAAAAGAATTTGCAAAATAGTTCCAGATGATATGAAGTTCACTGCTACAACATTTGGTAAGTAGAATGATTTCTGATATTTTAAGCCGTTTACATGAAGATGTACTTTATTATAGATTATATTATATTATATATTATATTCTTTACCAAAATTTTAATTTAAATGAAAGCCAAAATTTCATATTAATATGCAAAATTCTCCACAACATAGACACAACAAAACATCTAGAAGCCCAAAACACAGAGCAATATTTCATTGACCGTCACGAAAATATTTTTGATCTTGCTAAATAGTTTCGCCAATGATTATAACCCTTTTACAATCTTGAAGCGTTCTTTGTGTCAGCGCATATACTTAATCTTTACCCACTGAAAATTTGGCAACATGATAAATGTGGTTTGGCAAATTTATTGAACTATTTTACATTTCCTAATATAAATTAAAATTACTATTGATATCGCCAGATTAATTATAAACATTGATAATATATTATACCGTATATAATGCTAAAAGAATACTAAAACATTAATACTATAATAACTATATAAATTAACGTTCAACATTATGCTTCCCTAATAAAACATAAAGTTCTAATCTCTACTATAAATTACCGTTATGTCCCCTAAACTTTTAACTTAATTCTCATTCATAACATACCCACGTTATAACAACCAATGTATTTATAAGTTATAAAAAGTTATGTGATAATATTGCTATTTTAAGTACCCTTTATAACAAAGAAAATTGAAAAAAAAACTCATTCATATTGTTTAAAAATGCGTTCGATGATTCATTATAACTAATTTTGTATTAACAAAGGGATAACATTAATATGTAGAATAGAGTATTTTTGATAATTAGAAAATTAAAAATAAGTAATTAAGGTAATTTTAAAGTATCTCTATTAAAATTATAAATATTATCAAGCATATTCCATTGCGTTCTCTGGCATTGAGTTGACTTCCTGGCATCATTTATTTTTCCTTTTGTTATCCATATTGATAGAACAATCCGTCAACTGCTTCACCAAAACCACAATCAACAGTAAGTGATGTCTTCTATGAAATATATTATTTTTAAACTTAGTACCAGAAATGCCAGTAATGTTTTTTCGACAAAACAATAAATTTCAGTTTTTTAGATACAGCTTAGGTCCAGGTTATTTTCGTTTCTTATCAGTAGATCAGTAGATCTACCTAAACATGAATTATTAGATAATATTAGACCCAGTGAACTTCCTTCTGGAGCTCCTAAATGTATTAGGTGAAGTGATAATTTATAGTGCAGCCTGAAACCTTTTACCAAAAGCATAAGGTATAAGGAGATATGCTACCGAGCAATAACTTCTTGCATATAGGTATTATTTATTTCGCTCGGTTTAGTATACAGTTCAGTATACAGTAACAGTATATTTTTACGTAAACTCAAATTAATGTTCAGGTATCATATTTGGTTTTTCTCTCTATCTTTTTCAAAAACGTTGAAGATTATAGGGAATAAATGTATAGACTGGTGGAAGGTGAAAATTCCTACTTTCTTTCCTGATTTGAGAAACATAATTATATCAGTCACATTCCAAATTAAAGAATAGTAATTCAATATTCTGATTACGAGTTTTTTTATTATTATTTAGTTATTACATTGTTACTGGTCGCTTACGACTAACCTATAATTTGTCTTTATAATAAATTAAATCTAGTATGTAACTAGAAGGACCCATCGGCCATATCTCACTCTCCGCCTCGCTAAGTTTGATTCTTTTGAGTCTGTATCCCATTCTGGTGGTATCAAAAAGTTGCAATACTTCAATATTCTCATGAGAATGAAGACATTCCTCATACCCTCTTGCAATTCTCTTGATTTCTTGACTGATAGTGGGTATCTGAAGGTTCCCATGTAGGTAGTCAGTCCTGTAGTATTTGGGTGCGCCCACTTCTCAGAACTTTGTTCTGAAAAATTTGTATTTTGTATATGTTACTCTTTGCAGAACATCTCCATAATTTAACTCCGTATGTCAATAGAGGCTTCAGTATTTGCTTATTTAATAGCAATTTATTATGCACTGATAACTGTGATTTTCTTCCAATTACCCTATACATTTTCCTATATTTCAATTCCAGTTCCTTTCTTTTCTTCATTATATGTTCCTTCCAGCGAAGTTTTGCATCAAGATTCATTCCGAGATATTTAGCGTTGTTGATATATCGAAGGATAGTATTATTTAATGTTATTGGTGCTTGTACAGTCTGATTATAAGTGAACTGCACAAGCACAGATTTACTTTCATTAATTTTTATTTTTCAAGCTTGTGTTCAATTATTTATACTGTCACTTGTCTGTTGTAATTTTCGTGTAGCTTGTTCACTATTGTCTCCGACAGCTATAATCGCAGTATCATCAGCAAATGTAGCCATCGTAATATTCTCCATTTGTGGTATATCACAAGAGTAGATAAAGTATTAACTCCTGTACACTTACTTGTGGTACACCTGGATTAGCTTCTTCTAATGTAGAGTAAGCTTCTTCTTGTTTAACTATAGTCATTCTGACTGTAATGTACGATTTTAGTAGTTCGATGTGTTGTTTTGGTAACATTTTGTGTAGTTTATGAACAAGGCCTTCATGCCAAACCTTATCGAAGGCTTGTCCTACGTCTAAAAATATGACTGAGCATACTTTTTTACTGTCGTACGCTTTTTCAATAAGATGTGTTATTCTGTGGACCTGGGCAATTGTTGAATGCTTGTCAATTAACCCAAACTGGTGTGTTGGTATTAGGTGTTTTCTCTCCATGATTGGTTTTGTTCTTTTCAAAAAGAGTTTTTCAGAGACTTTAGATATTACTGGCAGCAGAGATATAGGCCAATAGACTTTTATTTCATTTGGTGAGTTTCCAGGTTTTGTTATCATTATAAGTTCCGCCATCTTCCAAATGCCTGGGACATGTTTTAATCTAAATGCTGTATTGTTCAAGTTGGTGAGTTTTATAATTCCCTTTCTTGATAGTTTTTGCAGTAATTCTCTTGTTATTGAACCATAGCCTGGTGATTTCCTGTAATTAATGTCAGTTAATAACTTTGGTTAGCCCTTTCGGTGTGACTAATTCAATCATTATTTTCAACTTCTATGTTACAAATATTTACTAATACTCTGACTAAAACCCATGAAGCACAAATTATTAATAAAAACATTTCTTTCTTTTTATTACAGTGAATTATATTACAGAATAATTAAGATTGTTTAAAAACACAATGCAAAAATAATATTGCTTTTAATTTAAAAAATGTATATTATGTATATTGTTAAATTATACATCGTACTAGCTAGACAGTATGTGTACGAATGGAATTCTTTGCTAGAGAATTTATTTAAAATATTGAGTTCCCTAGAACATTTTTTTTGTTAGATTCATGAACTCGTAACATAACATAAGTGTTTGAGTTCATTCGAATGTAGCTTAGTGCGGACTTTATTTTATTATTTGTGCGAATCCCGAAACATAAACTGTCGTATAAAAACAAACCTTAATAAATCCTCCGGCAATCTTATCGCTGAAAAAAACGGACGGTGCAAAAAAACAAAAATATGAGGCCGTAACCGTAAGCAGAACAAATATATTTGTATTAAATTTAATTTATTACCCGTTGTATTATCTCGATGTGTTGTTGTACCAGTTCGATGTTGTCCCGCCATTTTTTTTTTGAATGTTGTGGCTTTGATTTGTTCCAGGGAATTACCGGAACAGTACACTACGCGCATACCCATAACGTAAGATCGCATTCCGTTGGCTGGTAGCTTTTGATGTTCGTGTCTACTCAGTCTTCTCACTTTATTCTTCTCTTTCGGATGAAGATGTCTCACTCAGGCACTGCTCTTTCAAAGTTCTGTTTCTATATCTATATTTCTTGAACATATTATGGAAGAAAATAGTTTTGAATGTCTTAATAATATTCAACAACTATTTTACTTTGTGTTCAATATTGTATTAAGTTATTTTTATTTATATTATAATTAAACACTTATCATTGTTACATTGTTTCAATTGTAATTACGAACTTGTTTTTTTATAACTTTGATGATATTAATACGGGAGTCAAAAGCCTAGAAACAAACGTTAGATTTTTAATAGACATTAAATATTTTACTATTTTAGGGTAAATGATGTGGCTCGGTGAATGGAGGTAAAACGAAATGAAACAGTGGTGTTTACATTATGTGACTGTTATTTATTGGCAATATAAAAAAAATGTGAAAAAATACAAATGATAAAACGGATGGCAGCGGTGTTACCTGGAGACGAGGCTTGGGCAGTCGATGGTGGCACGTCTAAACCAAACGAGGGTTCAGCACTCAATGACCGAAATACCCTTCAATAACATCCCAGATAAACGTCTCGGGGTTGCCGCCAGCTATTCGTTGTCGGGTTCTAGTTGGCGCTGCTGGCACCCCGCCCGTGTTCAACATCTGGGATTATATGTCTGGGTATTTTGTAGACCGTTATTCCACAATGTAAAATTCGACATGCCTCAAGGTCGCTACACTATTTTTAGAAAATAACGCCATATTTTATACGTATATATATATATATATATATATATATATATATATATATATATATATATATATATATATATATATATATTATGAGTGAAAATTGAAAATTGCTAACTAAAAATTGAGATTAATGCGGAGACACATTCTTGATGATATTAACAACAATCTTCGTCCATGTACCACGCTGTGTCCAATTCGCATATGTATGAGGAATTGTGAACAGAGGTTTTGGGAGGTTCTCGTTTGTACCTGAGGTTTAGTTGTTTACATATAATATAAATCATAACTTTTTTTATCGGGAAATTTAAATATCTATGATTAGACATATAGTTTTGTTAATAATCATGATGATCAATCTTATCCAACATTCTATTGTTAAATTTAGTTATTTTGATCTCATAAAAGTTACTTTTTGACTTCTCGACCATACTTGGTCTCTTCTACCTGATTGTTACGTTATGAAATACATACAAAATTGACGTCCCCATAAATAACGTCACGAGGTTATTTATTTTCCACATGAAATACAAACCCATATCACCAAAATCTGCATAATTACGTATATTCAACTATGTATTAAACAATTTTATTTTATCTATCTCTTGGATTATTTAATCTTAATTAAGGAGTTAACATTTTAAAGTATCGTATGTAGCCTCAATATTAACAGATCCTCTCTTTCTTGAAAATGCACCATGTTAAAAAGGACAGCTTTACCATTTCGACTTATTACTTCTATCGTCGACATCTTATTGTCCTTTATTTGTTAATAAAAACCTCGTATTTTTTCTCAAGTAGACTCATCTTTAGCCTTTATCAACATCTATCGTATTCCGATATCTAACAGGTCAATTGAAAATTCCCCGCAATTTTTTGGCAAAATTAGTTTTTTTATTCAATATAATTTCCCTCAAGGGTGATGAATATTCAGTTATTATATTGCTTATTCGACGTTTATTTATTCAATATTATTTATATTTCATTAGCTACAGTTTTTCCTTTTATGTTACTAGTTCAATAGGTTCGATAAAACGAAGCCGAAATATTCGGAAACGGATATGAGAATAATATATTAACAGGTTAATTGAAAAGTCCCAGGCCTACCATAGCAAAACACATTTTTTTTTGGCAAAATTAGTTTTTTCATTCAACATAAATCGCTTAAAGGGTGATACACTGGCTATAGCGACCCTCCAACTTTTCGATAGCATTTTTGTAGTACGATTTGTCCTTTGCTTCAAATTGACCTCAGTTTCGATGATCACCTCTTCATTCGACAAAAATTTCTTCCCAGCAAGCATTCTTTTGAGACATGAGAACAGGAAATAGTCGCGGGGGGGCAGATCTGGAGACTACGGTGGATGAGGAAGCAATTCGAAGCCCAATTCATGGATTTTTTCCATCGTTTTCACCGACTTGTGACACGGTGCATTGCCTTGGTAAAGTAGCAAGTAAGTGCTTTCTTTAAACGCGGCCGTTTTTCGGCGATTTCGTCCTTCAAACGGTCTAATAACGCTATGTAATAATCGCTGTTGATGGTCCTTCCTTTTTTAAGGTAGTTAATGAAAATTATTCTATGCGCATACCAAAATACAGACGCCATAACCTTGCCAGCCGACTGTTGCGTTTTCCCACGTTTTGGAGCTGGCTCATCGTGTGCAGTCCACTCGGATGACTGTCGATTGAACCTCGGAGTGAAATGGTGGAGCCATGTTTCATCAATTATCACGTATCGACGCAAAATCTCGGGTTTATTACGCTTGATCATCTTCAAACACTGTTCCGAATCATCAACTCGTCGTTGTTTTTGGTCAAAAGTGAGTTCGCGCGGCACCTACATTGCTCAAAGCTTTCACATACCCAAATATTCGTGAATGATATGATGTACATGTTCAGTTGATATCTTTACAGTATCTGCTATTCATTGAATTTCAATTTACGGATATTCAAAATAATTTTGTTGATTTTTTAAATATTTTCGTCGGTAACAACCTCTTTTGGGCGTCCACTGCGTTCACCGTCTTCGGTGCTCATTTCGACATGTCTAAACTTAGCATAACAATCCTTGATGGTTGATTTTCCTGGGGCAATGTCCGGGAAGTCGGAATCAAGTCAAGTTTTTGATTCACCTGTATTTTTTCCTTTCAAAAAGCAGTGTTTTATCAACACGCGGAATTCTTTTTATCCATTTTTTTCACAATAACAAAAGTTGCTTCACTCAAAATGCTATAATTCACAAACTAATGATCCGACAGCTGTCAAATTTATATACGAATTTTAGGTAAGATTTGGGGGGGGGGCTAAGTAAAGGGTTAGGGCTAACTAAAAAACATATGGATTTAATTCTAGTAACGCCATCTATGTGCCAGGGACTTTTCAATTGACCTGTTATTAAAACCTACTCTGTAGTTTCAAGTAGTAGCTAGGACTATTAAAATTATAATGGTTACATGAACCTTCCTCTTCTTTAGACATTATCAATAAATGATTTTGAACATGTTTTTTCATTATTATTTTTCCTTATAATTCCAGCTTTTATCAAAATGAGCATTCAGATGATTTTTTGTATTTATTAATATTTTATATTTATTCATATTTACATACATAATTCAGTCTAGCATCTTCTCCCTACTAGTTATGTTGTAATTAAATCAAACTAAAATGAACAGGCAGATGTCGCGGCGAGGTCTATGGTCCACTTTCAACTCCCTATCGATAACATATGTATCCACACTGACCTCTGTCCTATCATCAGAACCTTTACCAGAGCCGCAGTACCAAGACGCTAGGACTCAGAGGATAAATTAAATTTTTGAAGCTTTTTGAAATAAAAAGAGACTGTTTCAGTCTCCTTCTCCTGTTCCCTCTATCCGTTCCCATGCACTGAAACTAAATCGTCTGAGAGCGGGACACTGTTATTTCTCTCACAACCACTTGATGTCTTCAAGCTCTGCATCGAGTTATGAATTCTGTTAACAATCCCCAGTATCTGTCTTCCGCCCTTTCAGCGACGATCTTTCATCTTTGCTCTATAAGAATGAAATTCAGACTTAATAATTATAGGAATATTCTCTTCTGCGACAATAACGATCGTTTGATAGGATTTTTGCGAGAGATCAATTATTATCATAAATATTAACTTATATGAATCGCTCCTTTAACTCTCAATAATTGTCGTTTGTCTTTGTATCCTTTAACTGTTCATCCCTGTGCCTGTCACTCTTAACGTTCACAATTCGCTGTTGACATTCATTTTATCTATGCCAACAATTTTATCTATACACACATTGTTTTTCATATATTTTCCTTTAAACATATTTTAAAGAATGTTATTTATACATAAACATTTGTGTTTGTCCACGTCTTTTCTATAGAATGTCCTGTTCTACGCGCAAAAGCAGAATTGTATAATCGGGAAATGACGATAAAATCGTCGAAAGCGAAAAAAAACAAACTAAAGCAAGTAATAAATAACGACCAACTGAATTCTAGTTAAACAAAACAAAAGGTGTATTTTAATATAATTTAAAGCAGATCAAGACCTAAATAACATATTACTGTTTATATATAATGAACTAAACCAACTTCTAGATATAATTTTAGCTGAAATAGTAATTAATTACATTATAATATGTGAAAAAAAATTACTGAAACGAATTATTATGGTTGTTTTCAAATGAGATTTGTTATTCGAACTCGTTACTTGGATTTTGTTTAAGTTCAAAGTACAAATCAACTGTCTATTAAATACGCTTTATTAATTGTCGATGTAAAATAAATCATTTGAAATAAAATACATTTTATTTTTATATTGTTTAGGTGGTTGCTACATATAAAGCATTAAATAATAACATGTTATGGTATTTATTCAGTGAATTAATGTATTGTTGGATAAGCATTAAATATATTAAACAAAACAATCAGCAAACAAAAAAAAATGTGTGATACAATTTTATACAATTTGCACTTTTGTCAAAGTTGATTTGCTTTAACCAAAAAAAAAAATTCTTTAATAATGCAGTAATAAAATTTTCAAAAATTATTGTGTTTCTCATGTAAAACTGAATTTGTTTAACCTAATAAAAAGTTGTAATAAAAATCTATATTATATACAAGAAAATGCGCTACTGCTTAAGATGTATTGAAATATAATAAAATGGACATTGATTTGTGGTATTAACGTTGTAAAATAGAACCAACATATTTTGGAATTTAAATAGTTTTAAAACACTATTAGTCAATATCTGTTTCAAAAGCATGTACATGTATATTTAATTTATTCGTTAAGGGTTTGAGCTAATTAAATAGTAAAGTAAAGTAAAATCGATTGTCATATTCTAATTCTTTTCATAGTATAGTTTTACACAAATATTTACCTTTTACGTATTCAGTATAAGTTACTCTAAACACGGAAAAATAAAATCAAATATGTACTATTTCACCTGATACTACTATTTCAGCTTTTTCATTGTCGCGTCGAACCCATTCATTTCGATCATTTTTAATTGGCGGTACTCGAATAATTGATCTTTTAAATCTTCGAGTTGCTTTCCATAGCGAATAATCTTTGTCTGCTTGTGGGCTTAATTCACTTAAATACTTTTGAAAGCAATTCTGTATATATTCTTTGATCTTTTTATTCGTCTGATTACTAATTCTATTAAACGTAGTTTTGTCAGCAGCATTTCTGGTCCTGTTGAATACTCTTCTAGCTTTTCGCCTTTCTTTTATCATTTCTCTAATTTCGAGGGGGTAAAGTACTTCATATTCTGATTTCTCTCTTGCTATTGGGGTAGCATCTTTTGCAGCTGACCGAATTTGTTCAGTTATATGTTTGGTTTGTTGCTCAAGATTATCTATAGTTTTAAGTCTTACTTTTAAACTGATTTGTTCCTACAGTATTAATCTGAATTTGTCCCAGTCAGTATATTTGTTGGTAAGATTAGGCTTTTTTGCTTTTCTTAGGATTGTCGCGCCCAGTGTTAACAATACTGGAGTGTGATCAGATGTTAGATCGCACAAGCTTTCTGTACTAATTTGATTTAATGAGATGCCTTTTGTAATGTAGAAATCCAGCAGGTCTGGGACTTTATTACTGTCTGTGGGCCAATAAGTGGGTTCGCGCCCTGAATGATAATTACAATTTGTAAGGTTAATGGCTTTGAGTAATTCGATTCCTTTTCCAGGTGTTATTATTTGTGAACCTTAAGAAATTTCGACATTGAACTCAAATTTTTCTAGGAATATTGGACAAGATTCACGAAAACAGCAATATTTTATTTAAAGTCCTGAGACAAAATAAAGCAGAATAAAGTTTCAAACTGGACAAAAATAGTCTTTGCAAATAATTTGATTATTCTGAAAAACTTTAAATATTCCGTGACAATTTATTATAGTAATGAGATGTTTACTTAAACAGGCTGTTCTAAAAGCTCCTACAAAACCACCCAACTTTGTTCAAACCGCCGCTTAAATGAATTGAATAAAAACTAGATTCGCCATGCCGAGGCTCAAGGTAAGCCTTGAAGTTTCCCGAGTAAAATCCGGCAAGATTTTCGATGTACAGCTTTGATGTAAAGTCGGTGTGGAACTCGTTGAACTAAATAACAATTTAGTGGAATAGCTCAGGTTACATAAATTCTCCATTTAATTTGTATTCTTTTCTCAAGAGACCTGAGAATAAAAGTAAAACATCCTTAAAAGTCAACTTTAATTATTTATATTAGCAATTAGTATAAATTGTGTTTACTTATAAACAATATTATATAACTTAAGAGGTGTATACATTAAGTAATATGTATATAATATGTTTTCTGTCTACTTATTATACTTCTTAAGAAACTATTAACTTATTAGAATTATTTATTTAAATTATTTGAATTATTTTACTTATTAAAATTATTCTTTCTCTATATTAATACAATTACATTTGCTCTATATCATGGAATAAATTTATTTCTACATCAATTTTTTCATAACATTTTTTAACAACTGAGGTTAGAACTGAGTTTATTGTATAACATTTATTAACTAAAGAAAAATGTGTTGTGTCCTTTTATCCTTTTGGTGTGAACGGAACCACCCAAAACCCAACATCATATTTTCATCTAATAGCTGATCGGGAAAATAACATTATTTTGACCTTAGGTCGAATTCATAGTTTGGATTCTAATTCAGAGATGATATATAATAGTTTTCTAACAAAATTACGAATTAATTTGAAATGAACGAAAAAATGGAAGAGACATAAAATTCTTTCAGAAAACATTTGGATCCCATACAGGAAAAAAACACAAAACTTAAGATGATCTAGTATCAGCTAATTTACTTATTATCTCAAATATCTTTATAGATATAAAAACGTTCTTAAACTAAACCATTGTGGCATTGATCAGGATATTATGAAGAATATGTGCCAATGTTTCAGTATTGCGATCATGTTGGTATTGCTGAGTTCGAATATCCAATTCCTCATTGAACTTTTTCTACTAACCTTTCTTTTACGTTCTTTATTAACTATAACAACCATAAACCTAGAAACAAACGTGCTAATAGTTACGAGGGACTATCAAGCTATTAAGCAAACTAACCCGAACTGACTATAATTTCATATTCACAAAACTATATAGAAAGCATACAAAATATTTCTATATGTTTAGTTCGGTTAATAGTTTATTTATTTGTTTTTATTGATAACGACCTAACAAGTATCGTTTGACTTTTTTTTAATGTTGGATTTAGGATAAAAAAATATTTGCTAAAATTAACACCATGCCATTCAGAATATTTTTAATCAGAAGTAATAAATTCCTGTAAGAAATTCTGAATTATATGGTACATTACGTAGAAAATAGAAATAGAAATAAAATTAAAATCGAATAATAGTAATATATGGCACTTGATTACCACTAACAAAATTGAATTAAAACAACACCCTTGTAAAT
Organism: Rhynchophorus ferrugineus; assembly: GCF_030347505.1. NCBI lineage: Eukaryota > Metazoa > Arthropoda > Insecta > Coleoptera > Curculionidae > Rhynchophorus > Rhynchophorus ferrugineus. The sequence goes on from NW_027472580.1 coordinate 55,981,129, forward strand.
AACACAAATTTTTATAATTTTAAATACTAATTAATTACTAACTACAATATTTAGTTTATAATTAAAATTATTACTTTTCTAGCGAATGATTAATTATTGAACGTAAACAACATTTGATTTATGTGGTAATCAATATTCCGCAATTAAAATGTAACAAATTTTCAATAAAATTAATTAATATTGTTTATTATCAATATACAAATAGATTTAGATCCATTTAAAATTTCATTTTAACAAAATCAATAACAAAACCATCATTCCCAATGCGTAATATATTTAAATATTTTATGATTTAGGTTCGACGCTGAGAAATAATTCACATCTTATATAATTATAATTTTAAAATAAATACCCAATATTTAATTTAGATTAAATAAATTTGACATTCATTTGTGTAATTTAGTTATGTTATATGCATTATAATCATGCATAGAATTTCCCTAAACATATATTTTGCTAATAGTTTTCTTTCCCTTCCTTTCATCATGTCGTGATTTGTGTTGTGTTGTGTAAAATCATGTAGATGTTAGCTGCATTACATCATCTTTGTTATTCTAGTTTTGGCTGTTGTGTGTAGATTCAGCATGTACTCATTTTACATATAATTAACAATAATTTAAAATATATTTATTAAGTACTACGTAATATAATAAAATACATAAATAATAATTAATCAATAGTATCTGTATATAACTTATAACTTATATATAACTTATAATTTCTGTATAAATTATATCAATAAAGTTATATATACATCAATTATTAGAAAAACAACTAAGTCAAACACATATATAGTTATATCTTCGAGAGGTGCTTGATTTTTATTCAATCTCTGTGGAAAATATTGTATTAGAAAGAAACTGTTTTTTAAGGCATCAATTAGTCAATCAAAATTGTATCAAGTAGATCAAAATTTTAACTGAAGCTATACATATGCAAGCATATTGAAGAAAACTAAACTTATTTTATTATTCAAATAATAAAAAAAAACTCAACAAAGCGAAGAAAGCGTTTAATTTAAGCAATTATTTATATTGTCACTTGCCTGTTGTAATTTTCGTGAGGCTTCTTCACTATTGTCTCCGACAGCTATAATCGCAGTATCATCAGCAAATGTAGCCATCGCAATATTCTCCATTTGTGATATATCACAAGTGTAGAGTAAGTAAAGCATTGGTCCCAGTACACTTCCTTGTGGTACACCGGCTTTAGCTTCTTTTATTGTAAAGTAAGCTTCTTCTTGTTTGACTCTAAACATCCTGGTTGTAATGTACGATTTTAATAGTTCGTTGTGTTGTTTTGGTAGCATTTTCTGTAGTTTATAAACAAGGCCTTCATGCCAAACCTTATCGAAGGCTTGTGCTACATAATAAAAATACAGCTGAGCATACTTTTTCACTTTCATAGGCTTTTTCAATAACATGTGTTATTCTGTGGACCTGATCAATTATGGAATGCTTGCTAATAAACCCAAACTGGTGTGTTGGTATTAGGTTTTTTCTCTCTATGATCAGTTTTATTCTTTTCAACAGGAGTTTTTCACAAATTTTAGATATTACTGGCAGTAGTGATATAGGTCTATAGGCTTTTATTTTATTTGGTGACTTGATAATATATAGAAATGATGATATACTGATAATGTTATAATATGTCTGACCTGGTATTTCTATCGACCAAGGTTTCTTTGAAATTAATGAGTTCGTATCACAACGCGTCCTCTTCCAAAAAATCCCTATCCGAAGTCTCTCAAATTCCACTACCCTTTGAAAGTTTGAACAGAACAATTATATCAATACTGCAACCAAACTCATCATTAATTCATAGCCGCCGAGAGCGGTTACCAATACACTGCCGTTAGTGTTACACAATTTTACTAGCCACTCACCTATTCACTACATCTTCCACACAAAAAATTGATTTTACCACCGAAGTCTTGTGATTTCATCAGTAAGAAAGCCTTTCATTCGACAAACACGTCCAAACTATTAAAACGTAGTGCTTTGATTTTAATCCTCAACAGTGCACTGATTGTCCTATTTTAATCCATTTACTTCATTTCTAACACAATTTTCGTAGCCGGTATGTGTCTTAAACAACGCACTTGATAATCAAATTAAATTAACATTCAACCATAAAGCTTCTCTTAGATTAATCTTGTGAAATATTAGATCTCTTCGCAAATTTCACAATTAAGCGATCAAACTAGATCATCATCATTCATTACTTTTATACTGTTTTCACTTTAAACATACATTTATTGAGTATAATATAGGTACCTATATTAATCAAAATAATTTCCTTTATTTTCTACAATTGTTGTCGATCTTCACGGTAACCTATGTTGAAAATACACTGTTAATTTGGCAGAAATCATTGATTAATTTTCGTAGTTCTTCACAATTTCAAATTCCTGTGACGACATAGTCATGCTGCATTGATTTTAATAAGCAGTAATTAGAATATATTCTCAATCAAGCTGTAACAGTATATACTTCATCAACTTTGCAACGTGTGGCTGAGCGTTATCATGCAAGAGGATGACTATATCTGTTACTCACTATCGTTGGTCTCTTATTGCAGAAGCTCGTAAAATAGCACATTATACTGATCCAATCACATACATACGAAACTATATGGATATTCAGCATTGGTTCGATATGGATGGCACTCTTGGGCTAACTTGCGTTTGGGATTGTTGTAGTAGACCCAATTCACCGTGTTAGATTAATCCACATAAAACTCTTCTTTTTGGCCTGGAAAGCGCTAAAGCCGAAACGGTTCGAATAGGCATTTTGTCAATTCGTCAATGTCAAGCCATTGTCCGTTTTCAGGCCTTTCTCATTGCACGTAAACGTGTTGGAATAGTTCATTCATTACCTACAAATCAGTCTTAAAGCTTTTTTGCAATTTAAACTGGATGTTGCAATAGGTCTTAAAATTCAGTGTATCCGAACGTGTTTAGCCTTGAATGCATTTCTTTATCACTAGCAACAAAGCCACCGCTTTTAAATCGTTGAAACTAAAACTGACAATTGAGATGTAACGGAGCAGAATTACCAAAAGTTTCATAAAAGTTCTTAGTGAGTTCATCCACAGACACATTCTTCAGAATCAAAAAATGCAATTTTAAGCATTACATGATTGGCATCCTTATGTACACTGAGTAACTTAATAACACTACATGTAAAACTGTATTGTAATTTTATTGTATTGCTATTTTACGTAGAGAAATAGCAAGACTATCGAATTTAACAGTTAGGTTAGGTTGTTTAACATCTATATACTTAGCATTTTCACCAACATACATGGCTAATCAAATGTGAATGCAAGCAATTAATTTAATTCAGAATTCAAGTAACTTAAAAAAATATATCAAAATGTTAAAATGTTTAATAATCTAAAATAAACAAACATTGATGACTTATTTTCTTCAACCTACATGCACTATTATAATAAAAAAGAATAGCCCGGACACAAGAGTTATTTTAAACCCTAGATTGATTACGACAATCTACCGTAATAAAAAGAGCCCATTTTCAAGAAAATAAAATGGAATCCCACAAATGGACTAATGAAAACAGATTGTTTACCGGGCTTTTTTCATTCGTAGCATTTTTAAAAGTCTCCACAGACAAGACATCAAAAAACACTAAATGAAACGTCATTTATTATTTGCGCGTTAGGATTAAAATCCTCCTAAAAATATGGGATGCTATTTAAAACGTCCTACAGACCGCAGTCAAAGAATACATATTTGAGCGGGTTTAACTAAACGGTTACCGTAAACCGTCCGATTGTGTATATGGCGAGAATGAAGGTATCTGTTTTAAAATCTGTTCACGTTTCCCGACACCGCTCTACTTATGTACCCTTACAATAGCTTTTCAAGAACCACATCATACCGTAACAAATTTTCTTTAGCATTTCGAGGGGCCGGAATTTCCGAACGTGACAACAATTGAATTAAGGTATGGTCGTCAATCAGCAACCACAGTGAAGGAGATATTTTACTTGCATAACAAAGTTCAGTACTCAAAATAATAAGTATATTGGAAAATACTGAATACTAAAATGAAATTAGATTTATAGAAATGTTCGTCTGGTCGGTTGGAATGTGTGGCTGTCGATGCGATTGTTTGTCCGAATACTCACTACTATTTTGTGGAAGGAATTGGCACGAGAACTGAAAACAGTTGTTGAATAAAACTTCTTTATTTTAATATTGAATGATACATGTGGTCGACGGGAGAATAATAGTATATTAGGTTAGGTATAAGAACTACAGTAGCGCTGTGGAAGTGTACAGTTACAAGAGGGTAGAGAAAAGAAAAGAGAGCAAGACGTTTTTTTTTCGTTTTCTAGATCGACCAGCTAGAACCAAATGGTCTTTGGCTGATGTCGTTTCAGGTTCGGGATATGATTGTTTTGCGGGCGACAGAGACCCTGGGTTACGACTGAGACTGCCGTAGTTTGTTTACTACCGGGGTTTCTGGACGGATAGGGAATTTTTATTAAGGTGTTATCGTGTGTTAAGGTTCCTATGGAGAACCTCACACTGAGCATGTTTATAAAATTTTTCACAAACGGGATGCCTGATTCGAGGTGTGTGTTAACGTTCCTCATAAACCATGGGGCTCTGAATAACGCACGGACTTTTTTGGATTGGGACACTTGGAGTAGTTCAAGTTGTCTCTCCGAGGCATACCTGTACTACATCTATGCTCTATTGAGGATTAGACGGACTAGCATTTTATACAGAGTCGCTTTCTGTGGAATTGGGAGTTTGCTTTTTCTGCAGAGTAGCGGAAATAATAGGCTGTACACGCCATTTCCTTTGCAAATGGCGTGCTGGATTTGGGCAGACCATTGAAATCTGCGGTCGAACTGGAGACCGAGGTATGAGAGTTTCTGGAGCCAAGGGATAGGGACTTTATCGATTTGGAGGCGATAGACGTGAAACTCCTTCTTGGGGTGGGACAGAATAGCCTGAGTTTGGCTCGGGTTAATCTGAAGCCGCCAGAATTTGTACCACGCTATCGCTTGGTTCAGTTGTACTTGAAGTCTAGAGCAAAACGTCATCGTAGTGGTCTTTTATAGCCGGGAACCGCATGGTACCAATCCATCAGCGTTGCCAACCTTTGAACTTGGTGTAGATATATGCGTGGTGGCCTAAAGGGTCATGGCGGTCGCTACAGTTTTCTATCGACTAAATAATAATTACGAACTGACATAACAATAAATTATACCTGTTGTAATTTTTGAAAAATTACACTTTTACATATACTAGCTTCCATCTAAAAACACGTCTACTTTTTATTAGGTGCTTACATTTATTCTGCTCCTCTCGCATGAAAAAGGATTTTGTTGAGAAAAAGTGGTACATTATATAACAATTAAAGTATTTTATACAATTGTTTCTCATTTTTTCTGGCTTTATGGTAGTACTGTATCGAAAGAACTTATATTAGTATTAATTTAGTCACCATCAATCATCCATCCATTTTTACACTTCTTCGGCATTTTCAAATCGTGTACAAGTCGAATCATATCGATCTGTAACTGTATAGATCTAAACGAGTGGCAATCAAAAGGCTCTAATACCTGGTGAGTTTGGATTTGGTTTGAAGGATGACAATATGACTTATATGACTATCGGTAAAAAGATGCTGCCCCACCATATGCTGTTCCCAACGAGGCTTCGATATCGATACAGATGGTTGTCTTGCATTAACTCATGACTTGCTAGGCTAGGCTTAGAGTTGTCGTAATATAACCATATTTCATCGCCAATCACAAGACACCACAGTAAACTTTTGTCTTTTTACATGGTAAACAATAAATTGAATTAATGCTCAAGCTGTTCGAAGTGGTATGTTTAGTAGGTTTTTGTACTAGTAATTTATCTCCCTATTCGATCTTTCTCAGAGTATTTGCCTATCACAGATAAAAGTCTGGAAACAGATTATTCGTCAACTCTCAACCTACCTGAAAATTATTTGACAGAGTTTCACATAATCAACTCGGTATAATAAATCAGTTATCCTAAATTAGAAAATGTTATTGTGTATAGAACAATGTTATGTTATAGCTATCAAATTTAACAGTTAGATTAGATTATTTAACCGTTGTTTAGATTTATACCTAAGATTTTCACCAATATATATCATTAGGCAAAATAGATGCAGACATCTTATAATAATTAATTACTCTTATTAAAATGTAGTGACAAAGATCAACTGGTCGATACAATGTTAAACAACTCATGTCATCACCTAATTCTTAAATATATCACTTTCTGTAAGTTTCAGTTTAAACTGAGGTTTGGATATTATAGATGCTAATATAAATTGACCACAAGTATTAAAAGAAACTACTATGCTTTATATAATTAATGCTAATTAACCGTTTCATCAAAATAAGAAATACGGGGTAATAGTTTTGATCGTTGTTGATTGCTGCTGATCATAAAGAATAGCCTCTAAAAGACGATCTCTATCACTCTATTTGAAATAATGACAAAACTTAAAACAAATATGAGATGCCTTATTAACTATATGTTACTGGACAACTGATAATTTTATATTTAATTACAATTAATACGTAATACAATTAAAATTAGCAGATCAGGTTTTATTTGTTGTTTGGCATATTTCTGCCCTAAATATTGGTGCAGATACTGTTCCAAGTTAGCTTATGAAGATAAAACAATAGAAGTGATGTGAATCCTCTTTTGATTTGCTCTACTATAGTTAATTTTTTGCATAGTCATCTCTCAGGTGCTCTTCTAACATTTATATTTGCTTCAAAACCAGGATTACGCTAACCTTACCAATATATGTATTGAGCAACGACACCATCGTTGAAGCCAAATTACAGAGGAAGGACAAAATAATATGAATACCTGACATATACACAATATTTATTTATAATAATGTATTAGCCACTATTTGCTTTTAAAATAGCTCCAATTCGCGTTATGGATTCGTAGAGTATCTGAATAATTTTCAATGGGATGGTGTCCCAATCTTGCACCAAGGCATCTGCCAAATGCTTTAATAATGTTCGAAATGGAAATCTCTTAAACTGCTCTAAAACTGGCTAAAATGATTCAGTTATGCTGAGGCCTGGTGAATATGCCAGCGAGCCTGTCTTACTCCTCTCTTCTTCTTATTCTTAAATGTTGTAACTATTATGGTCACTATTATATATATTGTTGGTTTTTAAATTAGTACTTAGAAGTTAAATAAGCACAGAAATATTCTTAAAACAAAAATATTCTATGTTGTTACTAATTCTAATAAAAACTAAAGTGGAAATACAATTCTTTGGAAATTAATACAGTATTTAAATGTAACTAGGCTTATATATACTTAAAAGTATCCATATTATACTATATAATACACGAGGCTTATAAATGGATACTTATAAACACTTTTACATTAACACAAATATGTATTCAAATAAAGCTCCTTTATATATTTTATAACACGAGAGAAAATGAGATAATTTAGCAGGACCGCTGTAATTAGATTAGTTTCATTTAATTTTTTTTTCCATTTCTATACTAATAGTGATTTATTTATAACAGCTTTGATCAGTTCATTTTAAAAATTCAACTCAATACATACAATTTGATAACGACTGTAGTAACACCACATCAAAAAGAGATCCCTCAACATACTAGTGTGAATGAATTATCAGCAACGATCACAGATACGAGGGTCACTATTTATATTTCGGGAATAAGAAAAAAGAACAAATAGTTAAGCTGCGAATATATTTTTATTGTTTTTCAAAGTATTCGCCACGATGATCGATACACTTTTACATACGCTTTTCAAAGCATTTATTCCATTCCGAAAGAGGTATCTACAAAACATGATTTTTGAAGGCTTCAATAGCTTTTTCGGGAGATGAAAATCGTTGACCACGAAGTTTATTCTTCACGGATAAGAACAAAAATAAGTGGTGCCAAATCAGGGCTGTACGGCGGATGTTTTGAGGGTTCAAATAGTCTCTTGTTTGAGCCGATGTATGAGAGCTCGCATTGTCATGATGAAGAACAATCCGGCGTCTCTTGTTTGTTTTCCTTATTTCACCGAAGAATTCTAGAAACAAATGGTTGTGTACCAATCAGAATTTACTGTTCTACGATCCTCTGGAGGCACTGTTGCAATATGACCAGTTTTCCCGAAGAAACAGGCCACCATTTTCTTTGAAGTGCTTCGTGCGCGAACAACTTTTGTTGGATTTGGTTCATCTTGGAACACCCATACAGTCGACTGTTCCTTACCTTCGGGCTCATACGAATATATCCATGATTAGTCACCTATTACGATTTTATAAATGTCTTTCGAAGGACCGCGATTGAATTTCTTAAGCATTTCTTTGCACCAATCGACAAGAGCCTTTTTTCGAGCGATTGTCAAATTATGTGGGATCCAACGCGAACATAACTTTCGCACAGCTAAACGTTCATGTAAAATCCAATATATGCCGGTGGAACTAATACTTAGGGATGCGGAAAATATAAATAATGACCCTCGTATTAACAGGGAGTGGGTCACTGTGGGCAAGTTATACTTACAACAAAATTTAGTGGTGAGCATCTACTGTACCTTTGCCTGCCTTCTGCTGTTTGATGATTCTGCTGCTTCACATGGACTGTAATTTTATGGAAAGTGTGGAAGAGACTTTCTAAGCTTTAGTTTTCTCAAATTTCAGTAAACTTAAAAAACGGCTGAAAAAATTTTACTACGTTTGGTAGCAGTGTATCCTACAAGCTTCTGTTCAAGTATACTAGGTTATTTAAATTTTAAAATTTTAAAATTTTTAAAGTCGATGTTCTTATAAAACTAAATAAATTCAAAAAAACCGATTGATAATCAAGTAATCACAGAGACAGGATGATCCTCCTACAACAGCGATGTATTCTAATTGGTAAAGTATTTTAATTAAAAAATATTTTTTAATTCTGAAAACACCTTAATGATAATTTGTTTTACCATTTTTTGGTCACAATAGTACACATGTATATATATAATTTATATAGTAATATCAAAAAATCCGACGACGTTTTATTACGGCCAGGAATAACAATATAGTCAGTGTTTTTTTCCTAATTAGAGCCTTATAAATACTGGGATAACCTCCAGAACAATGCCGTTGCTCTAGGGATAATTTTCTTTAAAGGGTCTTTTCGGATGTTTCTTTCGAGCGTGATGCAGTATTCTGGTTTTGTTTGGTAGATAATTGTTTTTTTACAAGGCCAATCCCTATTTTTCATTGGAGGGTTAAAGGCAATTAACACTTTTATTTACTAACTGTCGGGATTCACTAATAGTACACCCGAAATTTATAGATATTATCATGTTTGTCCTTAGCACTAGTTTCTTGTAGAACACCAGATTTTAGTATATTGAAAACAGATTTAGAACTGTTTATTATTGTATATTAGTATATTTTAGTATATCAGCTTGCTTGTAGTTGTAGAATATAGTTTATCTAACAGATTTCATTTGAACATACAAAAAGTTTAGAGGCTATAGACTAATTAAAATCATATAATGCCAGGTACTCAAATATAGTTTTCAACACATTTCATAATGAATATGTTTTATACAGAATATACAAGATAAATTTATTCATCAAAGTTAATAAAACACCGTAAATTTTACATTTTTAAATCTACATGATTTTGTTTATTTTATCAACCTTAATAAACTTCATAGCATTATATTTCACTGTTTAAAGTTATTTTTATGAATAACTACTCTATTATTATAAACAGATCTGTATATTCCATTCAAATTATATTTAATTCAATTATTATAATTATGATTACTGAATAACGGTTTCAATACTTAAAAATCATAATGCCACTTCTACCATCTAATTTATTTTACTTATTTTTTCAGAGAAATAACATACTATTATAAACCAGTGGATACAGACTACATCTGCAGTAAAAGTAACTTCTCGGGAATGCATTCCTGCAGCGACTTGCCGCCATTTATAAACGGTACCACCGAGTGTACTTTAAAATGGGAGGAGAAGCAGTTACCTCAATACGCCGATGATAGGTTTTGTATCAACTGGCATCAGTATTATTCGACATGTTCGGATAACAATCCTAATCCATTTCAAAATACAATATCATTTGATAATATTGGATTAGCATGGATTGCTATATTTTTGGTAAGAACTTCATTATTATTTTACCATGAATCAAACAAATACAATTTAGAATAATACATTTATTTGTTTATTTTCAACTTATTATAAACAATATAATTAGGGGTAAATATTAGTTCAGACTATTATGTTTGTAGTCAAAAATACATATTTCAGAATAAAATTAATAAACTAGATATGGAATTTTAGAATTTCATGATCTGCGAAATAGGTCTCTCGCCGACAAAATAATCATCCATCAGACGAAACAATGTACGGCAGATATGACGGCTCTGGTAAACATCCTACTTGGAACAGTAAACATTCTTTCCATTTCGTAAAGTAACACCAAGTAACAGTTCAAATGAAAAGTCCCCGGCCTACACATTTTTTTGGAAAAATTGTTTTTTTTATTCAACCTATTTTACTTCAATGGTGATACACTGATTATAGCGACTCTCCAACTGTTCGATAGCATTTCTGTAGTATTATTTCTCCTTGGCTTCCAAATAAATTTCAGTTTCGGCGATCATCTCTTCATTCGACGAAATGTCTTCCCAGCGAGCATTCTTTTGAGATCTGAGAATAGGAAAAAGTCGCTGGGGGCCACATATGGAGAATACTGTGGATGAGAAAGCAATTTGAAGCCCAATTCATGGATTCTTGACACGGTGCATTGTCTTGGTGAAGCAGCACTTTCTTTTTCTTTAAATGCTGCCGTTTTTCGGCGATTTTGTCCTTCAAACGGTCCAATAACGCTATGTACTAGTCGCTGTTGATTGTCCTTCCTGTTTCAAAGTAGTCAATGAAAATTATTCCATGCGCATCCCAAAATACAGAAGGTATAACCTTGCCAGCCGACTGTTGCGTTTTCCCACGCTTTGGAGCGAGTTCATCGTGGGCAGTCCACTCGGATGACTGTCGATTGGACTTGGGAGAGAAATGATGGAGCCATGCTTCATCTATTATCACACATCGACGCAAAAACTCGGGTTAATTGGGGTTGGTCATCTTCAAACACTGCTCAGAATCATCAACTCGTCGTTTTTGGTCAAATTTGAGCTCGCGCGACACCCTCTTTGCACAGAGCTTTCTCATACTCAAATATTTGTGAACGATATGATGTACACATTCACTTGATATCTCTAGAGTGTCTGCTATTTCATTCCGTTTCAATTTACGGTCATTCAAAATCATTTTGTGGATTTTTTTAATGTTTTGGTCGGTAACAACCTCTTTTGGGCGTCCGCTGCGTTCACCGTCTTCGGTGCTCATTTCACCAGGTCTAAACTTAGCATTGATAGTTAATTTTCCCGTGGCAGTGTCCGGAAACTCGGCATTAAGCCAAGTTTTTGCTTTAACTGTATTTTTCCCTTCAAAAAGCAATATTTTTATCAAGATACGAAATTCCTTTTTTTTCACACTAACAAAAGTTGCTTTACTCAAATTGCTAGCTGTCAAATTTATACACGCATCTTTTGAGGGTTAGGACGAACTAAAAAATATATAGATTTAGTTCTAGTGTGTTAATTCCATGTGCCAGGCCGTGGACTTTTCAATTGACCTGTTACATAAAATAATCAACTCTATGTTGACGTCGATTTACAGATTATATATATATTGAATATCATTGCGCTTTGCTTATGATTCATTGAAGAATAACGTCTATATGTTTTGTTGCTGGGATAATTTTTTTCGTCCAGAAACCTGTCAATATTAACACCATTATTAAAAACTCGAGACTGTTCCAAACGTAGTTTGTTAGTTGTTACCATATGGATCTCTAGATATTCGATGTGCTTTCACGCATCCTGTCAAAAGAACATAAAACAAAAAGCTGTTAAATAAAAACAACATTTATCATAATTAAAAATCAAGTTTTCGCTATAAAACTAATAGTGATATAAAGTAAGTATTATTATAAGATCCTTCACCTCTCAGAAATCTTCGGAAATATCTGACACTATAAAACTTTCAATCAATTTTTTTAATGGACCGAAGTAATTCCTACTCCTTAATTGAACTCTGTGATTGAATACTAGATATATCCTATTTTAATATAAGATATATTTTTGATATTGTTTTTAATTTCAGGTTATTTCACTAGAAGGCTGGACAGAAATAATGTATTATGTACAAGATGGTCACAGTTTCTGGGACTGGATCTATTTTGTATTACTTATTGTGGTAAGATATTAATTATTGCATGAATTATTTATGAATGTTTTCATATTCCTTGAGACGATTTAAATAGTCACTAATTATCACGTAAAATTCCTCAGATCGGATCATTTTTCATGATCAATCTCTGCCTCGTTGTCATAGCGACCCAATTTTCTGAAACGAAAAAACGAGAGATGGAGAGGATGAGGCTAGAACGGGCCAGATTCCAAAGCAGCAGTACGTTGGCGTCATCGACCAATAACAGCGAACCGACCAGTTGCTATGCCGAAATCGTTAAATATATCGCGCACCTGTGGAGGAGGTCCAAGAGAAGGCTGTTGAAAAAAATTCGGCTATACAGGGTACAAAGGGATCTTAGACGAGATCAGAAAATTACAATGGGAGAGACAATAAGACTTAATTATTCGAAAAGGCATCACCCTAATTGTCCAAAAATGAAACCAGTTGTAAGTATTCAAATAAAATACAACAAATTAGAAACCTTCGTGCTATCGGGAAACTGATTGACATTATCAAATTTTAAAACAGTTTTTTACTGTAAATATATCACAAAATATCAACTAAAAGGCCTTCAGCAATTAGAAAATATTCACACTCGGTTCACTCGCTTTACCTTTGATCTAAAAGAATAAAAAAGGTATATCCTGTATTAATTAAATACAAATTTTAAATTGTAAAAAACAGATAACTGGCTTTAAAGGTGTTCAGGTTTATTTCAACAAAATCAACAACAATTAATTGATATATTAACCTAAACAATATGGAACAAAATGTTCATAACGACGTTTAAAGATATTAACAAAAAGATTGGTTCAAAGTACTGATTCGACCTATATATAACCTATAAGTTATAAATTGGAGATTTCCGTATATTATATTTTTATTAATAAAACGCAGCCTTTCTATTATAGACCGAAATTAAAGCATCAGGAATTTAATTGGACTAAAACATGTGAAAACAACCCAAAAAACGACCAGAAATAATTCAATCAAGGTCAAATAAAAAAATCGAGTCTCGATCAAACTCATCGAATATTACTATATATTGTTTAAGCAATCTATAGTAATATTAATTCATTGATATTTACATTAAAAAGTTCTTTTCTATTAGATTTTTTAAAACTTTTTATCAAAAATAATATTTACGGAATTATATATGAAAAATCAAAAATCGATTGTTGTACTATAAAAACATGAAAATAAACCCTTATAGTTAATTAAGCTAAAATTAATAATATAATGTGAAAATACTAGAAAATTTATACCTTCAAAAAATTTCGAATTTGTTAATTAAATATAACTGATTTCAAGGAGAAGTTCACAATTTAAAATATCTAAAAGCCTCTTTCTTGATTTAAATTAATCAATAATTATTTAATTATACAATTACTAAAGCGAATGATTTTTATAAATACAAATCGTAAAATATTTAATGTTATTCTCGTATATTATTCTCGCTAAAGCTTATTTTGTTCAAACCATCCCCAAAAAATACGTCCTGGTGTATTTCTCCAGCTATAGTTTTCGTTTCCACTTGCAATATACCCGAACAGCAGAAAAATAATACACGGACATAAAACAAATAGCTTTTGCTAGAACAGATGCAACCCCATATCGTTTATTATGTTTATGGAGTTTGGGTGTGAAATAGATGTTATATTCTTTTGATAATTATACAGCGTAGTATGAGCATATATTAGTTTTTTTATTTATTTATTTTAGTTTAGTTATTTAAACAATCGGAATTCTAATTCCATCATTTTTCTGTGTTGGTCACCCTATTATCAAAACTAGACACCTTGAATTTTATTAATTTTATAGATGATATTATTAAAATATTTCTATTTTTTCATACAAATAATCCCTAACAATATGAATAGAGGATTTAATAACATGGAAGTAATATAATTATGTGCTATATATACATGTGGCCTTTGAAAATATTTTTAAGTTGCATTTTACGAATTAACTATGCTACATAACATACATACATATATATGCTACATAATTGCTGGTATATCATATCGACCTAAGGTTTTAACATTTTTATTTTCTTCTAGCAATCTCAAAGTTTGCCCAGTACTAGGGCGGTATCCCGAGCTAGTTCAATTTGCCTGAGTGATCCAGGATATTTAAGATCTGAAGAGGTGGAACTGTCGGTCGTGTCACCTAGAAGACCTGGATTATTAAGGGTCCCAGCGATTTCCAATCAAGATATATCTACAAATAATAACGATGTAAGTAGAATTTGTAGCATCGTATCGTAAAAAAGTGCAATTTTATAACACAACATTTTTAACCTTTGAATCAATTTATATGTACATAAGTTATGAAAACTGTAAGGTTCAAAACAAAAAAATAAGTCACTTGTAGACCATTCCATTTTAACGGAAAGAAATTGCGACTTATTGGAGCGATTGTACGAAGGATAGTACCGTTCCAATATTATTTTAATATACACCAATCCCTTAATGCTAAACACTTCGCTCAACACATCTCACAGTCAGACATAAAACTGCAGTTTTTATATCAATGAGCCAATATCGACTAAATAAAACAAACCAAACAACCAGCTTTTCGAGTTTCTAACTATGATTTTAGGTTGTTTACCTATTATTGATAGATGTATTCGCAATTATTTCAATATTCTTTCCAATTCTCCCTTGTTGACTATCCTCAGCTGTACGATTCATTCGTTATCTTTCTGTAAATCAAAATAACTACTATAAAGATGTAATGATGTTCAAAACCCTTTCTACCGATTTACTACTAGAGCATGAAACATAAATTAAATTGAACATATTCGATAAAATATAAATGCGCATTATTTACACTTTAAGAGAATATACCAAAAATGGTGTAAAACACTATAAAATAATTCCATTATCTATTATTATAAAATATTTTAATAAATACATGCTAGCTTCCTGTTACCCTTTATTGTAGATAATTTAACAAATTAAAAGTTTGATAACAAATTAAGTTTGAAGTAGGAAAACAAAACGCTAGGCTATACCAAACTGGGACTAGATAAAGGATGTACTAATCACGTATATTTGTTTAATACTGTTTCTTTAATTTTCAACATATTATATAACGTATGTTAACATTTTGATACGTATGTAAATGGCAACACACTTGCACTTCAATTAATTTTATTGTTTTGAGGGAAATAATTTACCACTACTGCCAACATAATGGTGTTCTAATTAACTACAGCTCATCATGGAAATTCTTGTCATTACATCATAAAAGAGAAAACTCGCATTATGGATTTGATCGAACTACTAGTAGCCAAAAGCAGTGCGACATAATATTTCTATTCTGAAGAACACGACCAAATTATTGCCGTGAAACGAATATATCTCAAAATCAATGTCTTCTACATATGAGTAAAAATTATTAGGACATTGAATAAATTGTTATAATATTTATTCTGAAAATTATAATTTTGGAGCTTTGTTTTCCATTTCAATTCCGCTTTCAGTATAATTTGAACATTCCAAAACTTTAAATAAGATATTTCCCATCGCTATAGCTGGCATTTGCTGATGTGGGTAAACGTTTATACTACTTGTTCCGCCATCAAAACAGTTAGTAGTTCGAATTTCGCTCAGGACATGAGTGTTTGTGATTGTATCCATAAACAAAAATTCAAATCTAACATGGAATAATAATCTTAGTCACGTCAGAGATGGGTCTGTAGACTTTCGAATACTGTCTATGATGATTCCTAAATTTAGTTTATAGGCTTCACAAATTATTAAATTTGAATACCCAACATAGTTCTGAATCCATGTTGAGTAATGCCTCCGGTTACCACAAAAGAGAATTTATTGTCGTAACTTCAAATCCCTCATAATATGCTGCAAAATACAATATAAACACACTGGCGATATTAGTGGATTACACTGAATAACAACCAATATAGAATACACTATTAGATAAAAAAATATTACGATAACAACAATATATCAACTTCAATATTAATTATGAAACTTGAAGTATTATACTTTAACAAAACATACAAGCAGTAAAAGCTTTTTTATCTATAAAAGCCAGAAAACAACAACTTATTGATTTCTAAATCATAATATAAATATGAACGTATTAATATTAAATAATATGAAATATTCCATTATATTAAGAATCAATTTTATACTATACTTTTTTCGCTTGTTTTAACTAGGTTGGAATTGCGACTGAAAAGATCGTTTGCAATTAATTATTAATGGCGGAGTGGTAGTGCGCGGATAACAAGTACATGTCGCTATCGCAAGCGTTTCCAGGCTAGCGGTGAAAGTTTTGAGTTCATTATAATACGAATAGGGCCCGGAGTAGCTTTACACAGTCACAAATCGTATAATTAGCGGAGGTGTGAATGTTATGAATATAAAATGAAGCTAGATATTAGTGGGGTGCATGACTAGAATAAATACACTCCCCCTCGATTCAATTACTTCCAAGATTTGCGACAATTTCAGAGGAATGTTATCTGTTCCGTTGAAAATTTGTTCCTAGCTTTATCACGCTATTCTGGAGGATTTGTAATATGAATTGAAAATAAATAATATCTAGAAAACGTCGCCATTACGACGGATTACAATTTACGATGATCAGCCTCAGTGATCCTAAAGTTGCACCAACAGATTACCACCAACCGTAGTTTATGATTCTGCACATATAGGAATCATTAAAATACAATTAATATAATAGATAGCACCAGCCACTGATAAATAGTAGGAATAAAGATTCGATACTTTACTTAAATAATATGTAATTTTTCAACAGAGCATAAAAAAATTTCATAATTCAAATTCATTCTCAATTGAACAAAAACACATTCGTATGTAATTTTAAAAATAACCGAATGAAGAAATCAACTTGTATAGAAATCATTAAAAAATGTTAAGGTCAATTATTTGGCCTCAAAAGCGATATAACAATTACATAATATGAAAAATATTATAATTGTAATATATCACTAAAAGACTGTAACTGTCACAGAAATTAGTGAATTAAATTAAAAAGTATTTATTCGCCAGATCTAGCTAGATGTCCTGCAAAATGTGTTAAAATAACGAGCTAAAACCAAATCACCCTTAACAACAAAGTTGAAATTGTTTCCAATAACTAATCAGAAAAACCTCTACCTTCTTAAGTAAAATAATTATAAAGTAATTAAAAGTTATTTATAGACATAGTTTCAACGCCATTATCCAAAAATAAATAAACCAATAATTGCCCACATAAAAATAAATGGCAGTATATTGCTTTCATTTCATTTCAACAAATTCAAGTAGTTTTTTTCAGAAATTCTTGCAATTGATTACTTAGTTGTTTTTCGTTAAAACAGATAAACCTTAATTTGCGAGAGATTTGCTCGGCCATCTCCCTACTCTCCTAATTTGGCAGTTAGAAAAAACCTACAAGAATTGTTCAAACAGTATAAGAATCAGAACGAATTCACACTATCAAAAGAATTCATCTAAAATATTACTAAATAATAAATTCGATTTAATTGTGAACTAATTAACAAATATAAGCATATAACGAATTATTACAATAATTGAAATATTTTGTTAATATTATAACATCTTCAGAATTATTTTACTTGCATACGATGTTTGTTCGCTCTTTTACCAACCTGAAAAGGAAAAGCTCAATATAGCATTTTCGACAGTCATCACTTTTATTCCATAATTTGAAGAAATCTGATACTAAAGTCCATCAAACACTTTTAGAAAGTTATGGTGGTGAAGCTGCCATATAACAGTGAAAAAGTGGACTCACTATGACAATACAAATTTCAAAAATATTATACTAGACTAGGAGAACGATCCACATCCACATCGAAAGGGCATATTCATAACCATAAAGTATTGCTATGTAAATGTCTACCGGCGTCAATGAAACAATGGAACAAACGTATTGTTGCAAAAAAAACAGCAATAGCAATTAACCGAGGTAAAGTTATCATCCTGCATGCTCGGGCACACATTACAAGGGTTATGAAGGGTAAATTGCTGCAACTCAAATGGGAAGTTCTGCGTACTGACCAGACATAACGTCTTGACAGGAACAAGCACCTCATACCTTCCAATTTATGGTTAAATTAATTTCTGAAGTTCTATCTTTTTAAAATCTATTTTACACTTAAAATATAAACGAGACAACTTTTGTAACAAAATAGCTGCCATTTTATCCTCAGTAATTAAACCAGCAAGCTTAATCGTATCTTAAATTGTCAACTAACAGAAACAAGCTTTAGATTGAGAGTAGTGTATGTACACTAGAAAATAATGTAGTTTCTCGCAAAATCCCCAGGAAAAAAGACAAACATTTGTAACTGCTGCGTACAAACGAGTTCTTCTGAAGACAAATGGTTTGTTTTATTTTATGGCCGTTTTGTTTCTGGACCTGGCAACATGTACAGTCGGTAAAAGGTCGCTCTCGCGAGAACGCGAAAGACATTGTTGGAATTATGGAATATTTTAAACAAAAATTAGGTACTGTAATCGTAATTCTAGCTATTTTACTTCACCGTATTCTACGAAGGAGGAGGATGAATAGAAATGGTTTTATTATAATTTAAAATGTTAGGCAAATGTTTCAGGATATTGCGTATGTGTTATATCAAAATATTATTCTAGTTTTAGAAAACTAAAAGAACCAAAAGATATTAATTTATGGATGTCAGATAAAATGTGCTTATTTTAATGTTCCTACCTAAAAAGATGGACAACCTCATTATCATTGATATTTAGTATTACACGATTTATTCAAATATCAAATTCTTACTTTAACTATTAGGGGTTAAACGACATAATCTCGATCAATTAACCAAAAAATTATTATAAATATGGAAAAAACTTTCAAGTGTCTAACCCTTTTAATATTAATCGGTATTTTTATTGCATAAGATCATTATCTTAATATAAAATTAGTTAAAAGTCGGCCGAAGCCAAATCTGCCGAATAAGGTGGATATTGTTAATAGTTTGTACTTTATTTGACTGATTTTATGTACGGCTTATAACTTCTGTAAACCATGTCTTTTCTAAAAATATTTGTATGTAAATGGTGCAAAATCAGTAGAAAAATAAAACCAAAAAGAGTGTGCAGTAAAATACCAACTCAAGCGACTCTTATTGTGTTTATGTTGAGTCTTCATACGTAGGTTGGCAAAAAATATTGAAATCACTTCATCTAAAAAGTTTCTTCTAACAACTACATGTTTCAAGCGTTATAGCGTTGATAATAAAATCACAGTTAATGTTCTTCTAATGTTCTAAGAACTAATATCTTCTAATGTTCCAACAACTAATGTTCTTCCTAAATTGTATGAAGAAGTTGTAATCTATATATTTCACTTTTATAAATTAACTCACATTCTTTGTTTTATTTACTAACATTGGTATTCAACAAGTTTTCCAATATTTCCATTTTGGTATCGGTCTTAAAAAGTATCGTATCTGTATATCCTTTCCCATAAATCATAATATTTCCTTTATTTGCTATTGTGTTTTGCTACATGTTTTAAAATAAACACTACTTAAGATAACATCTTTATTTTCTTATAGAATTTTTTAAATTTACTTGAATATAGTTTCCTATTACATTATTATATCAGTACCGTTATAGTTTCAATTTATTAATTGCTCTATCACATTTTCAATCTGCTTGTAGAAAACTATACCCCCTGAGGGCAAAATAATTAGTGGTTAAAGAAGATAAAAGTTGACCAAAATACAAACCGTTGTTGAATCTGAATGATTATCAGAAATCTTGAAAATGTTGAAGAAGATTCTTTAATATTAATATTACAAATGTAAACAATATTATTAATATACATTTTATAAGAATCAATGCACTAAACATTTTATTTAGGCGCTTGCATGTATTTTAAGCATCGATATCCATTGGTGAAAATGCGAAGTATCAATGTAAAAAACTATTTAAAAACCTAATCCAACTTTGATGATTTGACATTTCTCAATATACGGCAATGTTTACATTTAGTGCTATTGATATGTCGCTTTTGGTGTTTGATTTTAAGACATTTACTACCCGAAGTTCGAGTTTAAATATTAATAAACCCGAAGAAGAAACTCTTTTAGAAACGTATCGTAATACTGCTCTATCATAACGTAATTGTCGGTTTCAGTTTCAATGATTTAATAATGATGATTTTCATTTAATTTCATAGAACTGCCTAGAAGACTAAATAAATCTTGAAAACACTGAATTGTAAATCTTATTGGACAAGCACCCAGTTCAAACTCTCAAAGAAATTTCTGATAAATTAGCAGTTGATGAATCAACTGTCTTCAGGCGATTGTATGATGGAAAATATTCAAGAAGAGGGAAAATGGCTACCAGTCTAATTGACTAAAAATGCAATGTCAAACCGATTCAATAACGAAGTTTCATTGCTTTCCAGGCAAGAAAGGATAGTTCTGTGGCATATTTTAACCAGCTATGAAAAATGGATATATAACAACAATCTCAAGCGCAAAATCTAATGGGTTTGTCGAGGAGAGCCATGCACATCGTCATAAAATATTGCTGTGCATGTTTGAGACTGAGCTGCTAAGACTGTTTGAGACTCTTAGTACATATGTTTACCGACGTAAATTACGTATTAAATAATGTAAATAATATATTGTTCAAAAAAGTACCAGTAATAAAATAAAATAAAAGGTGCAGAGTATGGTATGATAACGTTCGATAACACGTTGCAAGACTTGCAAAGAATACAGTTGCAGCTCGAATGGGGTGTTCTACCGCACCTAGCATACTCACCAAATATAGCACCTTCAAAAATGCGAAAATATATCGGTGATTGAATCCAAACCAACATTGTTCTTTCGACACGGCAACGTCATATTGCCAAAACTATGTGAAAATTTGAAGGAAATGATTCAAAACATTTGATTAATATAAATTTTACTATTTTCTTTCAATAAATGTCTTTTAAAAGTGAAAGAAAGGTCAGAATACATGCAAGAACCCAAAAAAAATCTTTATACATTTTAAATACTTATTTAGATAGTCAATAATGTTATAGTACTATTTTTATATACAAATATTATTTTTATAATTCTCTAACATAAAACATTTTTTTCCAGAGCCCCACCAATCTTTTGTCGCCGACGTCCTTACAGAATAACCGTAGAAGATCGTCAGTTATGTTCAGTGACATCATTGTACTCCACGGACAAAATGTTTCGCCTTCCACGTCAGCCTCTAACCTTTTATCGGTCAATATCGATAAGAAAAACGTGTGCTCTAGCGAGAAGACCACCCAAGCCGGTATATATTTCAAAAACTTTTACCGAACTTTATTTCTAATCGGACAAGCGCTTATGGAACGATAAATTATTTATTTTACTTCAAAGAACTTAGCTCAATATTTTCTTCTCTTTTACTACCGCTTAGTAGAACTAGCGTACGAAAAATCAGACAAAATGCATTTATCTATAGACTTTACTTAAAATATTACAAAAGTTGGGGGAAAACTAAAATTTAATTAAAAATTATAATGGATTTTTAATTTTGCGCGCCACTTTAATTGAATGCCCTTCTCTTGTCAAAGACTAAAACTACTTATCGGGTATCACTAAAATTCAATTTTATTTCAGTTAATTTTTTTGTTACTAAAACATTAATTATTTAATTATTCATCTGTCTTTTTCAGGTACAAATTTCCCAATATATAATTGTTTTATAATGTATTTCATTAAAAATAAACACTTATTTCAGATATCATAACATAATACAGCTGATTACTATGCCAAATATTACAACTCAACACACTATAACACTTATGGCATTTGTTACAAAAGCATCTGAAATAAAAATACCTAAATTTAAAATAAAACAATTGGTCCTAATCTGTTACTTTGTTCTCTGATGCTTTGTTCATCATATTATCAACTTTACTAACTTTATCTTTATTTATAGTTCAGTTCCAACCTTCGTAGGGTGAAGACGTATTTTCAATACGGTCCAAGCTATAAAAAGATACCTTTCTTAAAAAAAACCCAGTATTTTATTACGGTTATTTAATTGAGTGTTAAAAACGCATAACAGATGCGGCTATCCGTCTCTCAGTAGACCTAAAGTGTAGTGAATACGTGTTTACGTGACCAGACAAAAGGACTGCATCTCATTTTTATTAGTGTTTAAAATAATTTCATCTTATTTTACAACAGTCCTTTTGAAATTCATTTATAGTATTTATAGTAAAAAACTAGTGCTAAAATAACGTAAGTGAAAAATGAAGTGCGTGAAATAAACAATGTATTTATTTTATTTTTTTTATCCTCTGGAAGTAAATTAAATAAAATATTAAAAATTAAAAAATGGCAAACAATAGCGATTCAACCAAATCACCTGCACACTTTGATATAAGATTAGAACAAAAAGCAATAACGCAAACTCCACCATCAGAATGGACTACAGTCGTTAACAAAAAACGATTGAGAAGTCCAGAAGAAGAAATCGCGAGGAAACAAACAAGAATCAGTGACTATTGGTTGCAGAAACCGATAGAGACAAAAAACAGTTTTAGCAACCTGTCGGAAGAAATTGAAGAGAACATACAACCAAGCACTGAAAAAGTTGTTCCCAAACCACCACCAATAACAGTCTATAAGGTAGGAATAATAAAAAACATCCATGATTTATTAAAAACCATTACTACGAACTACACAATTAAAACAGTGAGCTATGAAACAATTAAAATCCAATTGTTCGAAGCGGATCACTTTAAAGTTCTTATAAAAGAATTAGATGAAAGAAACACCCAATACCATACATTCAGGCCAAAATCCGAGAGAACATTTAAATTCGTATTAAAAGGATTACATCACGGGACGGACTTTAACACCATCAAGGTAGCACTAGCTGAAAAAGGCCACGAGGTCGTAAATATTCACAATATACGACATCACACGACAAAAAAACCTCTGCCTATATTTTATATAGACATAAAACCTAATGGAAACAATAAGGCGGTGTATGAAATCACCAAATTGGAAAATAATATTATTAAATGCGAACCACCACATATAAAAAGAATTATACCACAATGCACAAGGTGTCAAGCGCACGGGCACACAAAGACTTACTGTCGCAAATCATATAGATGCGTAAAATGTGCAGGAGAACATAAGACAGGAGATTGTACTCGTAAAGTTCGCGATGAAAAAGTGAAATGTGTCAACTGTAACGGAAATCATCCAGCGAACTACAAGGGTTGCGCAGTTCACAAGCAACTACAGCAGAAACTCTATCCTGCCTTAAGGGAAAAAAGGCATCAACAAAAACAATCCACTACTACCAATCTACCACTACCCACCAGAACAAGTCAACCAGACATAACTTATGCCCAAATAGTTGAAAATGGTTCAGCACAAAAACGAGAGACAATATCTCAACCTACTGAAACTAGCAACATCTCAAGATTAGAAAATATGATGGCCAAACTAATGGATCAAATGAGTACGATGCTTGGTCTACTCACAACCGTCGTAAGCAAACTTGCCTAATGCCTGAAACCAATAGCTACAAAATCGCCGTCTGGAATGCCAATGGGCTCCAACAACATGCCAGGGAACTAAAAATGTTCGTAATTGAACAAAATATTGACGTTATGATGGTTTCCGAAACACACTTTACGGACAAAAATTATTTGAAAGTTCCTAAATATAAGCTTTATCATACAAATCACCCTGATGATAAAGCACATGGAGGTACAGCCATAATAATTCGAGATGATATAAAGCATTTCGAAAAAGAAAAATTCCGCAAAGACTACCTGCAAGCCACCAGTATAATCATAGAGGAAGCCCATGGACCATTAACAATTTCTGCGATTTATTGCCCACCCAAACATAACAACAAGGCAGAACAATTTCAAGAATTCTTCCGTACGCTAGGTAATAGATTTATAGCAGGAGGAGATTATAATGCAAAACATTTAATGTGGGGTTCAAGAATAATAACCTCAAAAGGTAGAGAACTGCTCAAAGCCATAAGGATAGATAACTTACAACATATCTCTACTGGTGAACCAACATATTGGCCTTCAGACAGAAATAAAAAACCAGATACAATAGATTTCTGTATTACAAAAAATATTGATCCAAAAAAGTGTCAAGCAGCATCATGTTTCGACCTGTCTTCTGATCATTCACCAATAATAGTAACAATTTCTTCAAAAATTACCATCAAAGATAAACCCCCTTCTCTGTGCAATAATAGAACTAACTGGCCCTCATTTAGAGAAAACTTAGACCAAAATATCTCTCTAAACTTACCGTTACAAACTGAAATGGATATAGAAATAGCAGCAATAAATCTTACAAAAAATATACAGGAGGCAGCATATTCCGCGACTCCCAACATTGAAACATTTCCAAGAAAAAATACACATATATCATGTACAATACAGAAAAAGATAGCAGAAAAAAGAAAGTTACGACGAAATTGGCAACAGCAAAGGACTGAAGAGAATAAAAGAAAATTTAATAGGGCCATAAAAGAGCTGAGAGATCTAATCCAAATCGAACAGAACCAAGGCATTCAAGAATACCTAGAAAACTTGACATCAACTGAGGCTACAGACTATTCGTTGTGGAAAGCAACAAAAAAGCTTAGGAGATCCCAGCAGCATAACCCACCTATTAAAACAAGCGAAAATAATTGGGCGAGAAGCAATAAAGAGAAGGCCGACATTTTCTCAAAACACTTAAAAAATGTTTTTAAACCTTTCCAGTCTCAGCTACATAAAGATGACGAAAATAAAATTACTAGCTTTCTAGATTCGCCATTTCAAATGGATTTACCGCACGAGAAATTAACGGTCAAAAAAGTTAAACATACAATAATGAGAGAGATTAATATTAAAAAAGCTCCTGGTTATGACTTAATTACTGGCAAAATTTTAAAAGAACTATCAGAAAAGGCTATAAAACTATTAACATATATATTTAATGCTATGCTACGAATTAATTACTTCCCTAGTATCTGGAAAGTAGCTAAAATATTAATGATACTTAAACCAGGAAAAATACCAGAAGATGTGACCTCCTACCGACCTATAAGTTTATTACCAATAATTTCGAAAGTTTTCGAGAAGTTATACATAAAAAAACTAAACTATATAATAGAAAAAAGAAAAATTATTCCAGAACATCAGTTTGGCTTTCGCAATAAGCATGGGACTATAGAACAAGTGCATAGACTTGTAAACCAAATAAACGCTGACCTAAATGCCAAAAGATATTGTTCGGCTGCTTTCCTAGACATATCTCAGGCTTTTGACAAAGTATGGCATACGGGCTTGCAGGTTAAACTAAAGAAACTTCTCCCTCATCCGGACTATCAGCTACTAAAATCGTATCTCACTGACAGACATTTTATTGTAAATCAAGGCGATGAACATACCGAATTAAATCCTATATATTCAGGAGTTCCGCAAGGTAGTGTACTGGGTCCAGTACTGTATCTTCTGTATACGGCTGATCTGCCCACCACAAAAATAACTACTGTGGCAACATATGCAGACGATACAGCAATCTTAGCATCCCATGAAGATCCAGTCACAGCATCAATAAACCTACAAACCCACCTGGAGCAAATACAATTATGGTTGAAGACATGGCGCATTAAAGCCAATGAATCAAAATCCACGCATATAACGTTTACCCTGCGTAGAAGAACATGTCCACCAGTAAATATCAATCATCGCCAACTCCCCCAAGCAGACCATGTAAAATATCTTGGTATGCATTTAGATCGACGCCTAACCTGGAAGAAGCACATACTCTCTAAACGGAAACAACTAGGACTAAAATTATATCAAATGTATTGGCTCATTGGGCGCAAATCCAAGTTATCATTAGATAACAAGGTATTGCTGTATGAGTCTA
The DNA here is from genome assembly GCF_030347505.1 of Rhynchophorus ferrugineus. Lineage (NCBI taxonomy): Eukaryota > Metazoa > Arthropoda > Insecta > Coleoptera > Curculionidae > Rhynchophorus > Rhynchophorus ferrugineus. Next base: position 56,007,425 of record NW_027472580.1, read on the forward strand.
TACTCAAGCCCATTTGGACATATGGAATTCAACTATGGGGTACCGCTAGCAAATCCAATATATCCATCATTCAACGGTTCCAAAATAAGGTGTTGCGTGCCATTGTTGATGCTCCGTACTATATTTCAAATAAAGTGATACAACGCGATATTCCTCTAGAACCTATAACGAGTGTAATCCAACGTGTTTGTGTGAAGTACTTCGAAAGAGTGTCAGTGCATCCCAATGTACTCGCTAATCAGCTAAATATGCGACGTGATAGTGAAGTGCGTAGACTAAAACGTTTAACACCATCTGATCTGATTACTGGACATATGTAGAGTTTAGAATAAGCATTAGAATAAGACTAATTAATTAAGATATTATTTTATACAGAAGATTGCTTAATGAAGTGATTTTCTACATGCCATGTATATATAATATAAACAGAAGAAATACTTATTGCCAATAGGGCAGATTGTGGACTCACGAAGAGCAATAATAAAAAAAAAAAAAAAAAAATCTTTATTTATTAATTAATCTGATAGCTGAGTTGTATTTATAAATCTGTTTAAAGGGCACTGAAAATATGTTTTATAATATGTACGTTCCAGTGATTGACGTAAAGTTGTTTCTAAAAGTTATTTATGTTCTTGCACTCTGGTTTTTTTAAGGTAAGTAGAAGAAAGGAAAAACAACTCAAAGGAACTCAACTGGACTTAGTGAGAGTAAATTATTTTGTCGGGCTAAACCATATTACACTATAATTATTGTAATTAACAGATAAAACAGATAACCTCACAGATAAAAATGAATGTTTATTTGCTTCTGGTTTATTTTGTGTACGCCCGTGAAGTATCTGGTTCTAAAAGGAAAATATGTATAAATAGAAAAAAAATAGTTTATTGATATTACATGCTTACATGTACTCTGATAATAGTTCGGTCCCGACCTTCATAGAGTCCAAACGTGTTTTTTCATTCCCGAAAACGAGTCTCAGTAAATATCAAATAAAAATACACCTACATATTTTTTACGGTCAACTTCGGTTAACGGTTTCAAAGAACTCGGACGGGATACGGTGAAACGGCCAACCCAAAGTGAAGGAAATACGAAAAACAAATAATTAAGAACGAATAATGAGCGTCTGAACCAACAACTGTTGCAATTATCTAAGGATATGGCTGCTATCCGTTTGCAACTGCAAGGTCATACGCAAGATACCCCAAAAAGGCCTACTAATTATGCAGAAGACTACTACACCGATGAAGACGAACTAGCATTAGAGGTAGGGGAACAGTCTGACTGGACCGAAGCAACAAACAAGAAGGATAAAAAAAGAAAGAAGTCAGTGATGACGCCTTCGCCAATAGCAAAAAGTGCTATAAACAATAAATAAAAGAATCAAGAAGACAAAATCTCCCTGCCCCCTCCGATCAAGATAAGCAATGTTGCCCATTTTAATTTATTTAGATCACAAATAAAGAGTGCAGTTTAAAGCTTTGTCTAATGTTGATATTAACGTAACCCTTAGTAATGAAATGGACACAGGAATGTAAAAAAGCATCTCATTGAAATGAAGAAAAACAATTCATTCAATAAACTCAAGTACCACACTTATCAGTTAAAAAGTGATAAGTTGTATAAAGTAGTCGTTAGAGGATTACCGTCCACAACAAATCAGGACGATATTAAATCGGAATTGCGGGCTTGCAGGCACGAAGTTTGGCGGTCATGCCTATGGCGAAAAAGACAACTAATGTAAATGGTGAAAAATAAATTAAAACTTTTCCGTTGTTCTACGTAGACATGACACAAAACGAAAATAATAAACATATATATGACATAAATTATTTACTAGACTGTAGGATAAAAGTGAAACCTCCGAAGAAAAATAATAATATACCACAATGCACAAACTGTCAAAATCTTGGACACACTAAAAAGGTTTGCAGTAGGGAACCAAGGTGTGTGAAATGTGCCGGTAAACATCACACAACTCAGTGCAGAAAACAACGCAATAGTGTAGCAACATGCGTGTTGTGCAATGAAAAAGGTCACCCTGCCAATTATAAAAGATGTGCAAAAACTCTGAAACAATATCTACCGTTGAAAATAAAAAAACTCAAGAAACCGCAAGACCTTCGTCAAAAATATAAACGCCACCAAAATATCAAATGATAAAAAAATAACTATCGTCGATATGATGAAATTGCTCAAAGAATTCCAGAGTGAAATGAGACAGAAATTCAGACAGTTAGCAGAGAGGGTGGAAAAATTGGAGAAATCCGGTTTGGGGAAAGCTAGCCAAAACAAGCTAAAGAAAAACAAAAATGAGTAATTCGTTTTAAAGAAATATAACTTGGACCGCAAACGGACTAAATCAAAGAGTCCGGGAACTAGAATTATTCTTAAAAACAAATAACATAGATATCTCAAATCGGAAACACATTTTTCTAAAAAAAAACTACATTAAAATACGGGGTTATGATGCTTACTGGACACTACACCCCAGTGAACGGGCTCGAGGCGGAACAGCTTTCAGCAGAGAAATCAGAATATGAAGAATTTTACCCCTTCGTAATTAGAGAAATGATAAAAGAAAGGCGAAAAGCTAGAAAAGTATGGTACAGAAACAGAAATGCTGCAGACAAAACTACTTTTAATAGAATTGGTAATCAGACGAATCAAAAGATCAAAGAATATAAACAGAATTGCTTTCAAAATTATGTAAGTGAATTAAGCCCTCAAGCAGACAAAGATTATTCGCTATGGAAAGCAACTCGAAGATTTAAAAGACCAATTATTCGAGTACCGCCAATTTAAAATGATCGAAATGAATGGGTTCGACGCGACAATGAAAAAGCTGAATTGTTCGCATAATACTTAGCTAACATATTTCAACCTAATGATATAGAATCTACCATGGATACATCTCTTGTTTATCAACCGCATGTAGATCTAAATCTAATTTCTCCTCTGGAAGTTGACACTGAAATTAATCTGTAAGATGAGCAAATTGTTACCGCGTAACTATTGTCAATTGCTGGAGTCATATTTATTCGGAAGAAAATTTAGAGTATCGCACGAAATGGCGTTCTCGACGTTAAAAAATATCTCGGCTGGAGTTCCACAAGGTAGGGTTAGGACCTCTCCTGTATCTGCTCTACACTGCTAACATTCCAACAACAAAAGAAACACTTCTTGGAACCTTGGCTGACGACACAATTATTATGGCAAAAGATATATCTCTGCCTAGGGCAATAGAAAAGGTGCAAATGGCAGTCAACAAAATCTACAAATGGACGAGAAATAGGAAAATTCAACTTAATAGCTCCAAATCTGTACACGTTAATTTTGCATTAAGGCGAAATAATAAAAACTTAATTATATCACTCAATGGATGCCCGATTCCCCAAGCAGAATCAGCTAATTACTTTGGAATCCATCTTGACGATAAATTAAATTGGAAGCATCACGTTAGACAAAAAGCAAAACATATTAGAACCAAAATAAAACAACTATACTAGTTAGTCCGAAAATACTCTCAACTTGATCTAAAATCAAAGAGGTTGATCTATAATACAATTATAAAGCTAATTTGGACCTATGGGGTGCAAATATGGGGTTGCACTAAAAATTCAAATCAACTAGTCATACAACGCTGTCAAAACAAGGTTCTGCGATTGATAACCAATGCCTATCGCTATGTAACCAACGAAGAACTGCACGATGACCTGGAAATCAAATGGATTTGCGAACTTATCCAAGATTTCGTCTTGAAACACGAAAGAAGATTACTAAATCATACTAACGTGAAAGCAATACAACTGCTGGACAGCGCGCAGGATATCAGGAGAATGAAGCGAACAAAACCATACGAACTTATATAAAGTGTATACATTTAATGTAAACTATAGGTATAAGTTAATAATTACTAAATAATTATAATTTTATAATTGAGGAATACATACTAATGTATTTTCTCGCACTCGTCTTGCTTGTTAATTAATCCAAGTATATATAGTATAATAGCGATATCGTTTCCAAAGAAATACGTTGATTTAGCAGTAATCCAAACACCAATTCCCATTCACTGCTACACACTGTTGGATCCTTTACAATTCCTGTACCGTGTGACCGAATGTTGTCATGAAAGAAAGTGGAAAGATGATTTTGCATCTGATACTCGCTACTGCTATGCATGTTATGTTTTTGAAACAGTACGTCAATTAATGTATTCATCTGACATAGAAAGAGTAATTCAATTTCATTATCAAACACAATACGCCATAGAAAACTCCTCTTTTTCTCGCTCGGAAAGCAATGAAACCGTGATGTTAAAACGGTTCGAAGTGACATTTTTACTGAATTCGTTTAGTAGCCATTCCCCCTCCTCTTGAATCTATCCTATGACTGCCACAAAAAGTTATACAACGGTTTTGTGCTTTGCTGCATGAAGTGTTGCATTGTCAAAAATATAATTCCTTTATAAACCAGTCTGTTCTTATTAATTTTCAAGCCACAGCTGGTTCAACCAATTTCTGGTTTCGAAACCAAAGTACTGGATTCGTAGTGACGTGAAGTGACTTTAGTGGCGCACAGAATAATTTTAATCATGTTTAAACTTGAATTCGAAAGAATTTTCTTTCTTGTCTATTTTCTATTTCTACTACCACAACTTCCTCAAAATCAGCTTTTTCCAAAATATTTCATGCGCCGGGAAACATTTTTGTCAGTCCTGTGTCTGTAATCCAATAATTGATCAATAAAGAAATAAAATGGTGAACATCATAGCATCACCTCTTATCAAATTCTAGATTTGTTGATAACATGTTTGTATTACAAATTTCCAGGTTTGCTTTTTAAAAATTAATTCTTGCGATCTTGGTTAACTAAAGTAACCTAGTTCAGCATGAAAAGATTCATGTGAATATTCTATTATATTAACTCAATACAATAATCTGTCATTAGGTCATGAAATCAACAAAGTATTGTTTTTATAATGACAAAAGTTGTCCAAATGTTGAAGGACAGCTTTAGTAATATTTAATCTTCTATAAAAATTTACTTTGTTTTTTCTATAAATAAGATTTTAATTTCAGCGTTTATAAGGAAACAATTACTGAAATTAACTTATATTGCATACAAAATTGCCATAAAAATCATAATATTAACTTAAATAAGGATGTCTAATAAAATCTTCGAAATATATTCATTCAAAATTTCATGATATAAAACAATAAATAAAACGCATAGTAAAAAATTAAAACTTGTAATAATACAAAAAGTATTTATTGTAAGAACTATGGAAGAAATACAAAAAAAAATATCTTAATCTAAACCAAAAACATTATATTATATATACACTTTAATATTCATTAAAGAAAAAGAATTTTTAAAATATATAACAATACAAAAGTTGCACTCTGTTCCCCATGGGAATAAGTTTATCAACTTTGATAGCAAAAGTGCTTTTCTCCGCGGCAGAGCAGCCACCAGTAGGTCAGATAAGAAATGATTTGCGCATATTTCGACGCTCCATACAAACTGGGGGATGCCAGAATAATAAAGTGGTAATGGTGGGGGCAACACACGTAAACATATTTTATAGCGTAAATGGACGGCGGGTAGGGTTCTTGTCTGGTTTTTATTTTCAATTTGTTTCCTTTTAATACATTTTCAACCTGTTCTAATATTTACAATTCACATATCTACCGGAAATACCGAATATTTTATGGATTAATTTCTAGTATATCCGGCTAGATATCAATTAAAAATCAGTGTCTAATCTCACTCTAATCGCAGCTGATCCAACAGTTGAGAAGTGGATACGTATGAAGGACCTAAAATACAATCCTGTTTCAACTTTTTTTTTTACTTCTATTTGACAAACATATTTTCAACGTGTAATTTATCTATACCTTTGTTTCTGATAAATTATTATCAATGAGTGCCTACTTTCAATTTTTGATTGTCTGAATAAAAGTTTAACCAACATCATATACAAGTTTTTTTTATCAACAGAAGCAGATTTTTTATATTGTGTTATACAGGTTTTTCTGCTTAACTCAGTAAAAAACAAGCAATACGCATTTCTACGATCATTTATCATTGCTCTCATTTCTATGATATAATAAGAATCAAATAATATTCATTTCCATTATTTTTAATAGCTCTCAGGACTCGAAATATCTAGATAGATTTCAATAGATTAGATTTCTTCATACCGTTCATTTTCTTCACTAATCCTCTTCTTCTTCAATTAGTTTCTTATTGTCAGAATTTACAAAAATATCTTTTGGTCCCACTGAGCTCTGGAAATTTCTAGCCAGTTTCCGGTTCTCAACTAGTTCGCTTCTGTTGGTGCCGCAGGACCTTATGGACTAATCGTCTGCAACTATTATGTCTTCGGACATTTCCTCCGATCTACTATTTTTCAAATCGCTTTCTATAATTTTCATCTATATCATTTTCGGAGCTGTTCGTTTTCCACCCCAAAGCCGCAGTAAATTCACTCGAGCCGGCTTGTACGCGCAACGGTAAAGGCGACAGGATAATCCTCCTGGTGTTGCAATAGCCGCGGGTTCGAATACTGCTGGGACATGGTCGTTATGTTTGTTTGAGATTGTTTAACATTTGTGATTGTCTTTGAGCAAAAGTGCAAAATCCGACAAGGAAAGTGATCCCAGTCACGCCAGTAACCTAGCTGGGTAAGACCGGATGTCTTCAGAGATGATCTCTAAAGTTGATCACTCACCAGTCGGTAGCCTTAATGCCGAGGACGTTGCTTGATATAATATTTCTTCTCTTCATAACGCTTGATGTTAGAGAAAGAAGAGGTCCTTCAACTTTGTCGATTCGGCTTATTACCTCAGCTGTAGATATCACATTCTTCTGTATTATAATCCTGAAAAGTACATTAACTCCTACACTTCATCTGACTGATTCCTGTTGATATTTACAATAACAGGGATCAATCAGTATTTAGTATTTACGAAGCTAACTTAAACGTAAGCCAGTGTATACAATCAAAAGTGGATGGAAAAATAATTAAATCGACAATTTCACGCTTTCCACACTTATCCACACAATACCAATATCGGAACAATTATTGGTTTTTAAATTAAAAGGGTTGTTTCATATATTGTTAACGTGTCCCCGCCAGCCTTGATAATTTCAGCTATCATTTGGTCCTACCACATTACAACGATTTTATTGCTGTTCGTAATTCGTCCATTGTGGTCCATCGAGAAATAGAGATTATCGAATGTAAATTATTGACGGAGATGCTAAACTCTCTGGTAGGTTATAACAGTTCTGCTCTTTGAACGTTATTTATAAATGTACCCCTACCGCTCTTATCGTATGTATCGTTCAACTATTCAAATTTAATTATTGTTTTGATATCTTATTATTATTGTTCAACTGTTCAAATTTAATTATTGTTTTGATATGGAGTTCTTCTAGATTTTAGGATTCCACAAATAGTCCCAGTAGCGATTGGTTGTCTGTGAATTTTTAAACTTCACTTTTTGGAGTCGTACTTACACTATTATTGTACGGAGGATATAATAGTCAAATCGACAAACAAGTCCTCGTAATCGATAAACTAGTATGCATTGCTTCTCATCAGAATGTAGCCAAGATTTTATAAATGATGACATATAGCTATAAATAATTTAGATTCTTCGATTTTTTTTCCATGGTACTAACCATTAATATATTGTAAATTCCTTCCGTATAATCACCTGTTTAGAAGTGTAGTCACAGTTTAGACACATACAAATTATCTAAATTTACACGAATATTAAAATAAGCTAAATGATACTGTATGATTAACACAAGAAGTAGCTGATTTTCGATTTTGACGCAAGACTAGGCAACCTACACGCACAATGACATTTCAAACATTAACTATTAAAGTAACATATATGTTATATTTGTTCGAAATATAATTATATTTTTAGACAATACACCTACAAAATGGCTAGTAATATTTATTATTAATCAGACATACTATGAAATTATATGAACAGTATCAGATAATTTTTGTTTTGACCAGTGTAATCCAAATTAATTGTTGAATATAGTAGTGTTAAATATATTACAATTGCTTTGAACTTTAATTTAAAACTTCTCATTCAAAAGTTGGTTAGAAAATATGCAACATGGTACACGTTGTATATTGTAAGTGCTTCAAAATGACGTCAGAATCCCTATAAAAAATTTAGAATGGTTCAATTTTTCCATACACTTCAAAAGGGTAAGGGAACTTTACCAAAATGTCATTGAAATATTGTCATTTATTAAAAAATATACATAAAAAAATCCATTGTTATGCAACAAAAAACTCAAAAACTCATTTCCTATATAATATACGGTATTAGCTTGTACAAGATAAGAGTTCAAATACATCAAGTAAATTTATATTAAAAATTACTTAAATGTAGTAAAAAAATACATAACTATTTTACTCACCACTGAAATACATATTTTAATTTCAGGCGATGGTAATATTTGGCAGATAACAGGGCCTACAAATCCGCAACAAATGCTGGAGACAAAGCAACAGATCGTCCAGGAATGTAGCGACTTAATGAATGGAGAAGCCCTGACTTGTCAGGAGCTTTTGGCCCTAGGGGCCATCAACGCCGCATTGCCGACGGGACAAATAGTTCTCGATTCCTTCTTCGACTCGTTGTCGAAAGGCATGAATAATCGTCAAAAGAATAATGATGATTATTATGCCCCACCCGCACCTACAGAAGAAGTACGTTTTTTCAAATATAATATAATGTTATTGAAAAGTATTAGTAAAAGCTCAGAAATGATATTGTATATATAAAAATATATAACATAACACATCATCTGAAAAGTCCCTTATCTAAATAATTAATATTTTCTATTAAGCACTTTAATGTGATATAAAGCATTATATTTAATAAGTACTGATTTATTATTATATCTGTTATTAACTGACGATATATAAATGAATCACTTTATTCTTGAAAAAATTTCCGAAATATTGAAAGAATTAGGCGCAAAATTATATTTTTGTGGATATACCCAAGTGAACAATAGATTTATATTTTTTAGTTCGACAAAACCATAAAATGTTAATGGTTGAAATAATATCCTACTGTTAAGCTATTTAGCCAATTAACTTAAACATTTTTCTTTAAATAATCGTGAACTAATACTTCAAAACTGTAACTTAAAATATTTACTACTGATATTGTATGAGCAACATTATCAAAACAAAAAAATTGTTTTGTTGTCTTTTTATATATGAGGCTTCTACCTCTGTCTATATTGAATTGAAATGAATAAGGCTAAATGTAAGGCATTTTTTTATTTTCAAATATATTCTATTTCGGATATATAGATCTGAATCTCCAAAAAAGACACAAAATATGTAACAGTGTTAAAATATACGAGAGTAGTCAATTCACATCATCCCTGCAACATTAATTGTGTTGTTCCTCGTACCTCATCAATGACGGTATATAACTTCATCAACGTTGTTTCCAAAAAATTACAAAGGCCATCAACACCAAACAGTAATCTTTACATTACCATTTTCTGAACCATCTGTACGTGTGTATCTTTCTTTTTATGGAAATCATGTTTATAGATAGTTAATAAGAATAGGAGACATTCATCCAAAGATGTACCTCACCACTCTCCCAAATGGTCATTTAGTTTGAATTTTTAGGTAATTTTTGGCAAAATGAATCGGCATTAAGTCCAATACAGCATATAAGAAATTCAATCGCATATGCATCTCCAAATTCTCGACCATAATTTATTGTTTCTAGTGTAATTCATCAACATCATCAATCCATAGCACTTGTGGAGAGGCTTGGTTGGTTAAGAAATAGATACTTCTCAAGTTGGCGATCGGCCGCAGTTATTCTGGCCTCGGACAATGTTGGTCTCCTATTTTTCAGATCACACTCTATAATTTTGGTCCATCTTTTTTCGGAACTGTTTGCTGTATATTTCACCCAAAAGGTCAATTTTACCACAAAGGCTTATGAGGTATTTGTTCATGTTTTATTGGACAGACATGTTCAAACTCGCCTCTGAGTTTGTTCTTCAATTTTGCACTGATTGTCGCATCTTAAACGAATGACTTCGCTTCCAACTCAATTTCAGAGAAAACCATGTAAGATTGGCAAGCGTTCAAAAGAGGCCGATTTTAGTTTTGACTATATTTTCTCTCTTCTACACACACCACCTCAGTAAAGCAAAAGCGTCTATTCGGCATATAACTGCGGCGGTAGGTGCCACTTTCTCCTGCTGTATTATTGATCCGAAATATCCGAACTGTTCTTGTTCTAAATGGATTCCATTCATTAATTCTTATGCCATATAGTTCTGCGGTGTGAATTAGATTATGAAGATCATGAAGCCTCAAAATACAGTAAATATAGTGCTAGGATCGGCGAATATGAGATCGATCAAAGAGTTTATAGCATCATATTGAACGCTTCTCGCATTATTGCACCCACTGCTATGTAGAAAACTGGACACCAGCTCGGACCTCAAATACACTTATGATTTCGCACTAGTACATAGGTAACGGAACCATAGTAAAATACCTGAGTTTAATAACTTTTAAGGGAACATGTTCAGCTTTCAGAGCTGCCCAAACTGAGACCCAGTATATACAGTCGAAAGCAGAGTGAAAATCAATAAAAACAAAAATTACATGCTTTCCATATCTTGTACTATCCTTCATGGTGTAGCGGGAAATTTTTATCAATAAACCCTAGATCGGGTCTAAATATCACTTAGTTATCTCAGCTTGTCTCCTCTCAAGCTCTCTGAAGCCTTATTTATATAGTCTTCATAAACACCTCCGCAATTGATAGAAGATTTATACCTCGTTAGTTCTTACACTGTTTACTGCCGCCTTTTTTCAAGATAGATAAAATTATGTTAATTTCTTCGATGCTGACGGTAGTCTCTCCAATCGCCAAATTTGTATGAGCGGCTCCTGAAGCCGTTGGAACAAAATTTCCCCACCGGCTTTAAACACTTCTGTTGTTACTTGGTCGCTTCCAATGGTTTTACCTCACTTAAATGATTGTAATACGTCTCTAAAGTGTCTAATACATCTGATATTTACGCTTCGACGCAGCAATTTCCAAATCGGCGGCCACATCTTTCCAAAAGGTTTCTCTTTCCAATTTTAGTTTTAGCTTCACATCTCTAGATCGATTAGTTCTGCTTGTTTTCGATCTTCTACCATTCCTAGACACTCGATGAATATCAAGTGCTGTTTTTATACCGTGCAAGTAGACATACTTTAGTGGCACACTCAACAGTTTTTCTGTATGGTTTAATTTTTTGATGATAACGATTTTCTTAACGATAGAAATTTTGGTCATTTTTTTGTAGTTTTTGTCTATTATATATATATATATATATATATATATATATATATATATATATAATATTATAAATAAACAATTTTCTTTGGTGTTAAAAGCCAACGTTCCCAAAACTTTACATATATTTTATTCTAAATGCATTTATGCATCTTTTCAGTCGATGTGTAAAACACAAATATAATATTATATTTTATATTTTATACCTAGAATCATATATTTTATAGATTTAACTCTATTTATTTTCAGGACTATAGTTGCTGCATTGATTTATGGCATTGTGAATCTGAATACAAAAATGAAAAACGCTCCAAACTTTATATATGTTCATGTATGATCATTAAAGGTTTTTTAAAAGCAATCAAAACGATCAGGAAATATATTAAACGGTTGGTGGAACATAAAATTTTCCAACATGGAATATTACTAGCTATTTTGATCAATACCCTTTCCATGGGAATCGAACATCATCAACAATCTGATTGGTTGACACATTGTGTCGAAGTTACAAATGTAATATTTTCAGCTGTGTTTGCCGTCGAAATGGTATTAAAAATTATAGCTGATGGGCCATTCGAGTACATAGCAAATGGCTTTAATGTCTTTGATGGTGTCATTGTAGTTTTAAGGTAAGCAACACGTTTTCACTATTATTACATTAAATTACTAATACTAGGATCTCTAGATAAACAATGAAAACATGTAAAAAAATCTCCCATGTCCCTATTAAATTTTCTTTCATACTAAAGTTCACCTGGTTCAAACTACTTAAGAGAATATTCACCTCACGTAAACGTTAAAGTTTACACTCAATTATAATTACTAGGAGCAACTGGTTTCACAGACGTCGTTTTGTTCCATTTGGGATAATTTAGTTTTCGTTTGCTGTAACGTGAAATTGTCTAGCTTGAAAGCATGTTGGCGAAAACAAAAAAAAACAAATGTTAAAGTTGGTTATGTTAATGAAGAACGAAGTCTGGGGAAAATAAAAGAGCATTTCAAGAATATAATAAACAACGTATTTGGATTTAAACTTAACTAATGAATTATATTTACGTATAGTCCTTTCAATAAAACAGTGAACTCACGTCATGTGAATTGATGACGTCAAAACGTCGCAATGTTGCCGCATCAACTCTGAGTTTTAGTTAATTTTGGCTTTGACATACAAAACATTGACATTGACATTAAACTTACATTATTGATATAAAAACTGTTCTGAAATAGAATTTATTTTAACACTACAGTACAACTAGTGCCTATATTAACCTATTATAATAGTAAGTAGATCATGGTTGCGTTTTATTATAGTTACATTAATTTTTTTCCACATCACTTGTGGATTCCAGGCGGGTTCTTTTAGGTAGTTGTATCCTCTAATGCAGGAGGCTAATCCACCTAATTAACAATTATATATCCAAGTAATACATTCTACCTTCATTAGAGAGTTATTACTTTTACGCTTAGTTCTTATTTACTTCGGGACAGTCTTTCGTTGTAAAGTCATTTTGATATCACTGTATTTCTCCTAAGTTTGTTCTGTTACTACCTGTATACATCATTCTTGATAAAACTATATTTAATTACTGCATTCTCCCTAATGCATTTGCCTTATCTGAAAAACAGTTTTATTTCTCTCCTCATATATTTTAACCAAATGCTCATGTATATTCTGATAAAATTTCCGTTCAGTTATTGTATATTAATTATCTCTCACCTATAGTTGTTTCCACTCTCATCATTCTATCTTAGAAATTGGCAGCAGTAAATCATATCATATTCAGAAAGTTTCATACAAGTGAATAACTAAGCTGTTAATTTCCAATATATAACATTTGTTCATAATTCCATTACTTGTCAATTTCTTCAACATGCCTGATCGAGTTCATCCAATCCGAAGGGTTTGTCAACTATTCCTGTTTCCAGCATAAAGCACAATATATCTGTAATGAACTTTTAAAAAATGTTATGTCTAATAAAACCTAATCAATTTTTATTCCAACGTTTACCTTTTTCCATCAACTTTTGTTGTCTTAAGACTTTTTATTATCGTCTTGCCACGAGTGACTATTGGATATATGATACCCTTATGAAATATGTATGTCTCGTCTGTATACACATGTTGAAATAATAAGTCTTCCTTGATTTTATTATATGCTTTTAAAAATTGTATTATTTTCAAACAATGTCCGGAAGTTCCATTCGACCTCTTCGTGGGTTATCTTTACACCATTTAAATCGTGTATTACCTAACAGTCTATGAAAGGATGCTCTACATCACTCAAAGAGCTGTATATCTCTAAGCTTTGTATGGACACTTTTCAGAATAACAGTTTCCCCTAAAATAATTTTATTAAATTAAGTTTATGTTGAAAAACCTACTCACTGTTTTTCTACATGTCATATATTTGATCTCTGATAGAGCTAACATCAAGCTGATCTTGATTCGTCACCCCCTTCGTATAAGTATAGTCTCTTTTCGGTGAATTTAAGGTTATAGTTTTCATTTCTTTAGATAGTAACCCTCTTCATACTAACATTCAGTGCAGCTGTAACACACTAATAATATTTTCAATAAAAACCGCGCAGCACTTTCAAAATGCTTACATCTTTAAATAATTTTACTGCCAATTTCTTACTCCACTCTCTCGTTCCTTGTCGACGTAACTAATTAGAAACTCAATTTGTTCTACTTTGGCTTCGGCATTTTGAATCAGAATAATAATAAGCAGATATTTAAAATTTATCGAAACAAGCAAAGTGTCCTAATATGACGGATGACTGGCAGGCTGATTCAGTTAGATGTGAGAACTTATGATCTCTTTTTAAATAGAATAAAATGAGAAGGAAAATATTGTCTGACTCTGAAACGAATTTACAACTTGCGACAGGCACATATTGATTACGTGAGTTCACTGCTGTTTTGAATAGACTATATATTCTACGTGAGTCAATCAACAAAATCTTAAAAAATGCATGAAATAACACTTGTAGCATCGAAAATTGTTTGATTTTAATAATCCCATGTATATTTATACTCCCATGATATGCTTTATGAAGCCATTTAAGGCTTCGGCTGCGCTATTATCAAATTAATTACTAAACTGTAGATAAACATGGAATCTACCCCAGCAATAATTAATATAAATTATATAAACAAAAAGTATTTTTCTAATTAATTTGTAATCGAACTAAATATTCCTAATTGTCTCTTAAATAAATTTTAACAAAGTTGAACATATTATTGAAAAACTAAAATAATTTATGGAACCTAATTATTGAACAGGTACGGTGCTCTCTTGGCCAATACAAATGGCTATGCTCCTAACATTCTTACAATGTCACTCGCTTTTAGAGTAATAAATTAAAATCACTTAAAAATAACCAAAAAAACACTAAAGTTTTAATATTTAACTATAAACCAAAGTGGTAATTTAACTAATTTTTATACTTTACATATTGCATTCCAAGTGACAACCCAAACCAATACAGAATTTAGTAGGTGTACTTGCTTGCGGACAAAACATTTATTTGTACGAAAGATGGGAAGGGAATTACTCATTTAAATGGCATGGATTTGATTAAACCATTTAGGAATGGTAATAAACAAGACCAAAACAGCTAGAAACCATTTACTCAAATAATAATAATACAATATTTGGTGGAAATATAGAAGAAATGCAGAAAATCCAACTTCAGTTCCGTATGATTTAAAATATCGCTTCTTCAATTGAATGAAATATCTTCCCTTAAAATACATTAATACTTGTAAACAAGTAAGTAACATCAGCGGGGGGGGGGGGGCTGCAAACCTAAAAAGTACGACCAAAAAGGAGTCAATAAACTGAAAGTGAGTGAATGACTGAAAGTGATAAAATAAATTGAATAGTATAAGAAATATAAATAAATTAGAGCAAAGTGAAGGCAATAGAAGAAAAATTATAACCTCTTAACATCGATGTTGTATTTGAAATAAAGTTACTCCAAATTTAGTACAGAGCAAAATGGTTAAACCGAAAACAATTAAAATAACAGAGATGATAACAGAAATCGAAAAATTAACGAAACAAAGACTGCTGAAATAAATCAAAAACAATAATAAATATTAATAAATAAATATATTATTATTAATATAATAAATATCTCCTTTAATATTTGCTGAAATATTTACAAAATACAGCAATATTAGACACTTCAAACACCGCAAAAGACTTTTAAAGCAAAAGAACTGAAAAATTATAACAAAATTACAAACAATTAATAATAGATAACTGATCATATTTTTGTTTCAGTGCCGTCGAATTATTTAAAAATTTTACAAAAGCCGATGAAGAGATGCATACAGATTCAGGTTTGTCAGTCCTGAGAACATTTAGGCTTTTGAGAATACTGAAACTAGTTAGATTTATGCCAAATCTTAGAAGGCAATTATTTGTAATGCTAAGAACCATGGATAATGTAGCGATTTTCTTCTCCTTGCTAATTCTCTTTATTTTTATCTTTAGGTAAGTTAATTTTACTTATTTCAATTACTTTTAACTTGTCTCAAAACTATCCATAAACGTTCATATTTTCTATTTCTAAAAATACTGTAATAAAGATATTTTAACAGTATATTATTGAAAACGTGCAGGTATATAAATTAACTCATTTACTGAGGTTTGAGGTATATTTTGATATGGGTAGGGGTGGCATTTGATTATTGTTTTTAATTGTGTACATACGTTATTAGGAATTATTTTCAATTGTTTTAATTTAGTTTGATGTGTTAGACAACTCTAAACTTTGTTACATCACTTTTACTTCTTGAGAACACAACTTTATTATATGTTCAAACGTTTCCTTTTGTACTATACACACTGTGCACTCTTACATTTTGACCTAAACAATATATACTTTTGTACATAGTACTTTATACATATTATATTCAGCGCCACAAACTTGTATATATTTTGTAAGGCTTCAATTGGTGTTATTAACTTCTTAAAGTGACTAACATTCCAAATATCACTAAACAAAAATATATACCCTTTTCATTAAATTAATTTTTTTGATTGATTTAAAACCTTAAACATATTTTATACTGTATATAAGAAAGTGTTGATAAAAGTAGTTTTACCAAAGCTAGTTCAAACTAGGTTTAAGGTTTAATCAATTGGTAACAAAAAAAATTGTTGTCTAAAATAAAAATAAATGAATTGTCGCCAGACGATAGATAACTGATGATTTTTGGGATGTTTTTAGTATACTCGGTATGAATATTTTTGGGTGCAAGTTTTGTAAAGACGATCATAAATATAATAATGAGGGAATCTGCTTGTCAAATTCCGATGAAGACAAAGACCGAAAAAACTTTGACTCCCTTCTTTGGTCGCTTGTAACCGTGTTTCAGGTACTTTATTTATTTTTCAGAAAAGAACATTAAAAAACTGCACCTAATACGATTATAGATTTAATGTGAACCGTAACGTTTGAAGTACTAGGCGCAGTTTTTCTGTTATTTCCTTTTTGTTTATTGTTAACGTATTTTTTTCTAATTATATTTTTCCTAATAAGTAAAAGTAAAAAGGTCTTGTTGAAATAAATGTGATCGCAATGAAAGGTAGGTTCCAATTTTAAGATACTTTTAAAATTTTGCACGTATGCACTTAGTATGCACTAGTTTTATTGCAACATATTTGTCGTTCTAGCTTATAGATACCACTAGATATGCTTAAACCGATGTTACAGATGTATTTATTACTGTTAAGAAAATTATGTAACTTATCGCATAATATAAATAAAATCGAATGCTTCTGTATTATTACTAATGATAACTATCCATAGACTACATCCACAAATCCACAAAAATGCATGTGTATAACTTAAGTTTGTTTTATCGAAACACACCAGGTATTAAGAAAAAAAATTGCACACTCGAAAATGACAATTTGAACTACTGGAAATATATGCTAATTAATTCCGTTTGTCTATCACAAAGTTAGGAGCCAATTTTCGACGGCAAGATTAAATCCGTGACCTGCCAAATTAAGCTCCATTCATCAGGGAAACCAATCCAATACCTAAATAATTTTGAAAACATTTGTAACTTTTTTAATATTATAGAGTCTCCTTTTTGCCAACGAAGACTCATCTGAACGTAGGCTCCGAACCACGGTCGACGGCATTAAGTCTGCCGATTGGCTAGTGGCTAACTTAGAGACCATCCCACAAGACATTCGGTCTTACCCAGCCTGTTTACTGGCGTAGCAAGGATGATTATTCCTTGTCGAATTTTCCACTGTTCCATGCCTTTAAGAACATTCAATTTACAATCATAAAGATAAAGTATATTCTTGCTCCAGCAGGATTCGAACCCGCGACTATCAGTAGGAAGACCATCATGTCCGCTTGACCACTGCACCAACCAAGCCGGCAGAGAAAACTTTGCCGCGCATTTGCTCATATCCTCATAAACAAATCAATTATAATATATGTTGATCGCTTATACTTTTCTCCATCAAATGCTCAATACAACCATCGAACCAACAATATTCAGCTTTAGTAATGATATCGGAATCAATCGCAACGGCTGTTTCGGCATAAAATAATGTTTTTTATATTCCTTGGATGTCTAAATCAACTGCTTATGATCGCTCCCATGGATTTCCATCATAAGAAAAGTGTTTGTTGAGTAAAATCCAATAATTATGCAAACTTCTTTAGCGGTTCGAATAGAACGCAAATACTGCTGCAAAATTTCTATAAAACCCGATAAAGCTGTTTGAGAAAGAAGCACTCATTATTATTCTAGAAATTTACAGAGAAGAAGAAACACTAATTACTTTTTACTTTATTATCAGATATCAAGATCCATAGTAGTCGAGAGAAGGACGGGATATAGGTTAGGGTTATGTCCATAATGTTCCGGAAGTGAGAAAAAGGGAGAACTTTTTTCTTTTATTGATGTGTTTGTTGTTTAGTGGTCTTACAACCATTTATCTCTAATATATTTGGATCCTAGCGTTTCTAAAACGCTTTTCAGTAAGAATTTCAGTTGTATAGATGTTGTATAGAGAAAAACTGCCGCTACACTTTAGATTTTAACTAGACTTGTTTGTGTTGCAGCCAATTTACGATTGTCCTGGATCCTTCATACGTATGTGGATCATGATTGGTTTGCTTTTACAGTCCATAAAGTTGTCTATGCGAGTTACAACCATTTTAGCATTTAGGAAGTGTCTTTTTGTCATTTCCGTCTATGTGTTTGTTGGAAGCTATACAACTAAAACAATTTTAGCCCAAAATGAAGTTAAACCAATTAAGGTAAACCAAAAGCAAAGAGATTAAATGTATATAATTGTCAATATTCTAGTAATGGCAGGACCAGTGACATTTTAATAAGTGCATTTCACTAAATTATTACCATATGATTAATTTTTATTATTATTCAGAAGATCAATATTGTAGTTATAAATTATTTTATGCTCAATCATTTCCACACATGAACTCTTAGAGAAATAAAAATAATTAGAAATCAAAACGAGACATATCTGGTGAATAGGATAAATGCTGCAACAATTTGTACTTTATTTTCCTAACGAGCTATGATTGTGGACTCGATGAAAAGGTTTTTTTTCTCTTATAAACCAGTTGCTCCTCGTGGATATTTAAATCCAGCTTACCCAGAATATCACGACAATAATCCGAGTTTATTGTTTTGCCAGTATAAAGGTAGGCCACCATCAATATCCTTTTTTCATCTTCAACATATTCTTAGTTGATTGCGAAGCCTTAACTCACCCTCGAATGTCACTGTCGAATAAGTTCCAGGTTCTTTCTATGCCATAACCCCTTGTTTTGATTCATGATTTCTGAGCATAAAATTCAAACCACAATATATATACAAATAATATTCATATAACATAATTTTATATATAAATCCCTCTCGATTCATCAACGATTTTTATAGTTTAATGATGATGAACATTTAGGTAATTTTTGAGACCTATATGACCAGGTTTAAAATCGGCAACGAATCATTCTACTATTACAATTAAAAACGAAAAGTGCAATTAAACGGTGCATTGTATTTGTACTATCTTTCGAAGGCTTCGAATTTTATTATCAGATTGATTTCTTCTTCTGTTATTATGATCTTCATCTATTATTAAACTTATTATCTTATCACTTATTGACTAGTATATTAGCACATGTTAAAAATCCTTTATACTTTAGTGAATTTTATTAATTTTGAATGATAATATTATTTTTGCTTACAATATATTTTCTTAATTTTTTATTTTCTCCTTATATGGAGAACATAAAAAAATGCGTAAGCAGTTTTATTAATATCTATACTGTAATTAATTAATATTTCAGAATGTGTGTTGTATAGTATGATATGTTGGAATTTATTTTTTATTATTATTGAATTTTAATCTAGATTCATTCGTTCCTAAATGTTGTATTTCGAAATCTAGAAATATTATATATTTAATCTGACACATCATTTAAACGTCATGGTAATGCACAAAATATAACTCACTTTAGTATAACCATTTTTCTGCATGGTAGTATAGCGTATGTAGTTCATCGTATTTTGTTCGAGCTTGTTCTAGTCCGTATCAACATGTCACCCCTGCAGTTGTGTATGTTTAACAGCATAATATCGATTTTTAACACTATCTATTCTTAGAACTTTTTATACGAATAGAGATTAACTAACACCCACATTTAGGAAGTAGAGTTACATCTGTTTTATTACTTGATGACAAGTAATGATAGTCTGAATATGTAGTAACGTAAAGCGTAGTTTAAAAACATTTTATTTTGTTTCACCGACATTTAATATACAGTACATACTAATCGGCCTATATAAATCTTAGTCTATTCACGAGACACCATATAGACTTTGGATAAATTATCGATGCACAGTGTAATCGTTTAACAACTAAAACAAGTGGCAATTGTGATAATATAACAAACTGTCTAAAACCGAAACATTTTGAAGCGCTGACATACGTTTTCCATTACCAACATTGTAAACAAAACGTCCGATTGAAACAAAAACGATTAATTACTCCCATCCATTTTAGCTTATTTTATGTCTATTTCCTGGATATGCTTGTTTTATATTAAATGTGCTATAATTGTAGGTAATAAAAAACACAAAAACCGTTGTTGGTAGTTGAAAATACAATAAATCAAGTTTAATTTGATTATCACAACTGTTATCTCGTTTAATATCGACCAACTAAAACAGACTCTAACCAAAACCCGTGAATTTTCCTAGCATCCTGGGTATGTACCTTTTTGGCGGTAAGTTTTGCAATTATATAGACGACAAAGGCGTTACCAGAGACTGCGGCTGCGAAATGATCGAATTGAAGGACGAGAGATGTCAGTGCGATCGCAAGCATTTTAACAACATACTCTGGGCCACAGTCACAGTGTTTCAAGTGAGAACATCCTTTACTATCTTTTTGTATTATTTGTCTATAACGTTATTTGATGTGTGAGTTATGTCAAGATTTAACGTCGAATAAGTATCAATATGAATACGTCAACTGTTCGTTAAAATATTAATTGAAACGTATTCAAATTGATCGAGTAATTTATGTTGTTTAAAAAAAAATATGTTACAATATAGCGTTGGGTTTCTAAAACAATACACCAAAAAAAAAACAAGGCGACATTTCACAATCCTAGTTAATTAATATATAGTATATAATTGTTTATTCTTGGAACCAGTTAATCTAAAACTTATTTTACAGCATACACACTTAGATCACAAAATTTGAACAATGTTCGGGCCAAATATTATAAGTAATTTAATAATAAATTCTAATAAGACATTGCAGTTTTGACAAAACCAATATTTCAATATTTGATATAAATTTAATTTTCACTTTTTAACTAGTAAACATATTAAATAAATTTTTGATCCAAGTTAAAAAGCACAAAATTAAAATCATCACAAACTGGTATTGCTTTATAAAACAAGTTATGATAAAAAAAAACCTTTATTCGCATTACTCCATATTGGCTAGACGTCTCTATAATTGTAATAAAATCGGTACAGTTGTTTTTGAGAAATGGCTGTCCCACTCGACTGGGTTAAATGAAAAGAATTTTAAAAGTCCCTCTTTCCGTGAGCATATTAATCGACTTGAAACTCTGCAAAAATAATCTTAACCTGCTAGGTATCTAGACCAACACCGACATTATGAGAGTGTTGTCTCATATTCAATTAATTTTCGGATATATCCATTAATACACCACTAAGTTATTAGCCCACATTACTTTATATGGTTTTATACTATGTTATGTATCTGTCTTTTATTACCAGATAAGTAATTCTATATAAACCCTTTTTTCAGGATAATGAAACACCTATGTATTAGATACCTGTTGCTCGCTATTTCCGGTCTTTTTGCAACAATATGTCATTAAATTTGTTCAATTTATGTTGGTAAATATCTGAAGTAACGGTTTCATAGCAGTAATTCGTGATGTAGATGACTCTCCTCGACTAATTCACAACTTCTTGCCCTTAAGATTATCGTAATAGATTAACTTCATGGCCACTCACAATACGGCACAGAAAACTTTTGTCTTTTTATCTCGGAAGCAATGAAACGGCGATGTTGGAATAGTTCGAAATGACATTTTCGGTCAATTCGTGTGGTAGTCATTTTCCCTGTTTTTGGACATCTTCTATCGCATGTCAACGTCTGGAAACAGTAAATTCATCTACTGCTAAGAACTATAATAGCTCGCTATCGCTTTAAATCGCTGAAATAAAAACCAACAATTGAAATATAACTGGTTTTCTATGTCATAAGTGCTTGATAGGTTTCCACACCACCAGCAGTTAAAAAAACAAAAGAAAGTTTAAAACTGTGGAACTTACTAGTTCAGTTAAGTTGTTTTCACTGATACTTTCCATTTTCGCAAATAAATATATCTGATAAACTAAAATAGCACGGATATATTCTGTAATTCATTCATTAATAAATCCCTACTGCTTTTAAAAATGTGTTATACTTATTGTGTATTACATAAACAAAATAAGTAGCTAATCCTATATACTTTTTATATAAAAATTATTTTATATTAATTTTATTAGTATTAATTATTTTTGATATTAACTAAAAATTATATTACATTAATTATATTAATATTAATTATTTCTGATACTGACTTCCTTATGATAAAAAATTCAGCCCTTATATAAATGTATATACGCTTTTTTGGTGTATTGTTCTTTATAATGTTCTTACATGTTAAGTGATAATTACCAATATAACAAATATTTTTAGATATTAACTCAAGAAGACTGGAACATGGTATTATCAAATGGAATGGCCAGGACATCTCACTGGGCCGCCCTTTATTTTGTAGCTCTTATGACATTCGGAAACTATGTATTATTCAATCTCCTAGTTGCTATTTTAGTGGAAGGTTTCAGTTCCGAAAGGAACGAAAGGCGCGAAAGAGAACAAAGAGAATTAGCTCGTAGAAAAATGTCCTGCATATTAGAAACGAGTTTAAGAGACAGTAACGACATTAGTAGTCGGTCGGAAAGCAGCTCGTCTGACAGTTATTCACAGGTAAGGGTAATAAAAAGAACATTTAGGTCAGCAGTAACATTTTGTCTCGTGCAGGATAAGAAAAACTGCTGGAAATCAGCTGAGGAAATACGTAAAGTAAAAGATTTAAACGGGCAAAGGTCACCGTTGACATTAACCAATTGTGATTTCAAGGACAAAGTTAATTCGAAAGATGGTTGCTATGTCAAGGAACCGAAATGTAATATACAGAAAGAATCGTTGTTAAAACAACCTTTAAGACAGGTTAGTCCGTAAATATAATATATAATACAGATTTTTAATTATTCTGATCAATTTAAATGTTTAGTGAGTTCTTTGACATGCAGTAAGAGCGTAATAAAAGTTTTCAGATTTTTTAAATCCTTGATCTAACGCATTATTTAATAATTTTTCGATCTAATTAAGAAGAACATTTTTTTAGAAACCATATTGCTTTATTCACACACGTTTCCTGAAAGTTGACATATCATTCTAACTCCTGTAACCTTTTGTAGGACAATTTACTTTTGAATAATGCTCAGAATAGAATGTTAAAGTTTAAGCAAACCGAATCATTGTTGATTTTTCTTCATTTCTCCTCATGAATTCATAGCCGGTGCTCAGGGGAAATGTCCTTCCCAATCGATACCCTGTTGGTACTGCCACAGTTAGCCACAACTGTTCTGGCCTGGGATCATATTAGTCTCCTTTTTCTCAGATCGTTTTTTATGATTTCCATATTTAAATTGCATCTTAAATAAATGACTACAAGATCTCGTAAAAATGCACTCAAATTTATATATCATGTTGTAACAGTGTTCAAATCTCGGAGCTATACAGAAGGACTGGCCAGATAAGCCTTCATAAGAATCAGATTTTTATTGTAATATTCCCTCTCTTCCTCTCTTACAACTTGAATGATTCTTTACACTAGAAATTTAACTCCACTTTCTTCTCGCTTATTAATGACCTTAATTATTTGAACTCCTGTACTTACTTTAGGTGGATCCCGTTGTGATTTACAATAGCTGGCGTCCAGTCAAATATCAACACAATAAATATAATAGTCTTGTCTTCATTACATAGCAAGCTTATAGCGCCGTATTGCGAATACATCTAGTGCTATCATCAACAAATATTAGATCGATCAGTGCTTACAATTAGGGTTGCTATTATTAACTTTTCACTTAACTGCATCCTCTACGACTATGCTGAAAGACAGTGGCAAGAACGATAACTCCTTGGAGAACCGACTCCGATTTTAAATCCGAATTTGACAAATGATTTTGTATTCGTTCACAGCTAATGAAACCATCGTAATATGCCTAAAGAAGTTTTTAGGTTTTAAGATCACTTTTAGAATAATATACACTAGAAGTTGGGTACCGTAATACGTCTGAAGGTATTTAATGACTTTTAAGAGAAAATGTGCAGCTTCCAAGCTACCCAAAGTAGCTCCAATAACCAAAGCACCATAAACTGGCAGAGTGCGAAAATCTTATTTACACAACGGCGATTCATTCCTTCGATCTCCTAACCTTTCTGAAGTCCTTTGGCAGAGAGAAAACACTTCCGTTATGACATTCATCTCTTCTTTATTTAAGACAAATTTTTCTTTGGATGCCTTCTTGTGGTAAACTTTGGGGACGAAAATTACGGCGAGGCTAGTGTGATAATTCGAAACGTAATTCATTTGATATAACTACCGATATTAACGAAATCATGGCATTTGTCTTTTCTTCTTGATTCCTACAGTCAATCGATGTAATATTAACTTTCCATCACTATTGACAATTGTACCTTTCTACTTTAAAATAATGGTATCACAATCTGATCATCTGCTGTTCACTCAGATGACAATATTTTTGCTTCAGATGTGTAGTAATGAATTTATGTTCTGTGGCGGTACCCACTCAAAAATCAATTTACTTACTCAATTGCTTGTTTAAAATTGGTAAATTCAATCTTCTGATATATTTAGGGTATCGTAAAGTAACTTCACTTTTCAGTATTCTAAAGCTATTTAATGGACTATTATCCATTTTCCACAAGAATTGAAATTTTTTTTGTATGTTTATATTCAGATTATTACTTAATTATAATTGATTTTCCTGTAGCAATGTATCGATAATGCTATAATGCTGCTGTTTTTCATCAACGGCTTTTTCTGACTAATTGACAAATTGAGATAAAAACAATTTCCTCAAAACGATTTTAAAAATAATAAAATTTCACAAAAATAAAATTCCCGAAAACTTTTATTGCATATCTAAATTAATATTTTTATTATTTATGTTCAATTATGCTTATCACAATATTCAAGCACGTAAGCACATAATAGAAAACATAGCGCTTGACCTATATAGATTGTGCATGATTATTTGTCATATCATACATTTCTTAATCAATTTTAAACATTTATTGTTTAAGAATTACTGCAGTGAAACTATCTAATATATGTTTAAATATTACTTATATATATTTTAATACAATACTTTGGAATACAATATTTTTTATGTTAACATTATTTTGCTGATCAATTTTAATGAGTGTTGACTAATTAACGTTTAAAACATCTTAAGTAAAATAAACAAGAATTGCAATAAAAAACAAATAAAAGTTTTAAATTAAAGAAATTAAAAACTTCCCTGATTTATCCAAAAAATACGAACATAACGACGACCGAAGAAATAATTCCCTCCTTTTTGAATGAAAGTTTTTTAAAAACATATTTTTCTTCATTATATATATATTTTCATAAAAAATACCTTTACATCAATTTTGTTCTGTTTTCCTTTTTTTAAATTATTTTAATTAATTTAAATTATTTTAATTAATTATTTTTTAAAAGAATTAAACAAAGAAAATAAATTTCTAGTAAAATGGTAGTTGACAGTAAAGCACCAAGAAATGAAAATATGTTACATCATGACAAGGTATCATCATTATCTTTATACGCCAACGATAAATCTAAACTTTTAACTACATAAAATGACACTTACTGAACGTTTAGCTTACTGGTTAGATTGGAATTGTGTTAAAGTAATTGTAGCTTGACCTCCATAAAAACTTGATAAATAATTAAATTCAGTTAGTCTGATAAGATAGACTCGATATCTATATATTTTGTCGACATATAGTTAAACTCATAAAATCCTATTAATATTGTATGCTAAAAATATATAAACAGAATATAGTACGGATAATAAGATTTAGAGTGCGATTATTCAAATTTATAGTCGTAAAAATCGCAAAAATTTCCGACTTTAATAAACTTATTCCAGAAATCGATTAATTTATAAATCCCATAATTGTAGGGATTTTCACTATAGTGAGAAGAACCAGAAGTCAGGGGAAGTAAAAAGTCGCGAACTATCTGGATGTTGAAACATTTTCTGTTTTAATTGATTTATCTTGATAGATAATAATAGTATCTTCAGTAAATCGAATTTTTTTAGGAACTTTTCTATTTTTATGACCGAAAAGGTTACCATAATAATAAGTTTATGACGCTGCTGGCTTGGAAGTTATCCACAAACCAAATTCCGTTGGCATCCCAATACAGTGGCACAAACAGCTTCTTGGTTGATTTCTTTTTAACAGAAACTAGCTTCGAAATCAAAGTGCCGGATCAGACCACTCTTCACTCTTTTGTTACATGTCCGGATGATAGTCGAAAATATAAATATAATTCATACTTATGAAACGATACACGAAATCGTTTTTATCAGTTCTAATATGCTCCGAATGTTCGCGAAATGTGAAATATAAATATCTCCGGATGTGAAAAGGTCGGATTCGAATGTATTTTATATTCATCATTAAGCCTTTTAAACTAAAAAACACAAAATTAAAGTATTGATGACCGTACCGTAACACCACGAAATGGCAAGACTTTAAATATGCCTGGCATTGATGCAGTTTTTGGATGTGCTTCATTTGGACTGTCTTAAAAGTTTAGATGCCCACAACCGAACTCTATCACTTACAACAATTGTTTTGAAGGAGCAAATTCACGTAACATATTTACAATTTCTGAATGGACATACATAGGTTTAATATCTTTTTACAAATAATTCAATCGCTTCAATCCACTACTCAAAATGCACTGACACGTCAACTTTAGACTGCCTTTGAATGAAGAATGAACCGACAAATCAAAATGAAATTTTGATTATGATTTTACGAATTATGAAATTAGCGTAATGAACAATGTTTATGCATCTGCAGATAACTTATGCATCTGCTCACACCTTGGTATAAATATAACTATCAAACTCCATTGTCTACATTGAATTCCATACCAAAATAATAATCTGCACTTTCAAATAATCTATAACTAGAAATTTAGATGCTATTAAATATTATTTAAAAAATCAATTATAATATGTATATTATAAAAGACAGATGGTGACCTGCAGTAAAATGACGTGGAGAATCGTGTAATTTTAACAAAATGGTGTTGTTTCTTGAATTATTATTCCAAAAATACGAATATACTAACCCCAACGGTAGCAGTAATAAAATTTATTGGAGCAACAGAAATAACAATGAATGAATTAAGAAAAGTTAATTAAATCTATAAGCTTTCAAAAATATAGACGTTATAAAAAATCAAGTTAATAATGTAATCCTGCAAAAAATATTAATAAACATTACTTAACATAAATAATGTTGATTGTCATAACGAACCTAATAATCCACTAATATTAACGTTATTCATCCATAAATAAAAAGTATTACCCATTAAATCGCCGAAGTATTAGCAAAAAAAACTCCATTTTGCATTACAATATAATATTATTATGATAAATCTATTCAATAGCCCAACATAAAATAGGGATTTGATCCGAAACTCATTATAAATTTTAATTAACCATTAGTCCATACAACCATTCATCGGGCAAAAACTAATCAATTTATAATGTTGGCTAAGGTTATAAATGTTTAGAACAATGGGGCACGAATAGAAGAATGGTTAATTAATGATCTCTCCGATACACTTATGGTTAATTAAGTAAGAACTAATCGAAAGAAAATAAATAACGAGTATGTTATTAATACTTAAATAACATTAATAAATTAGTCAACTAATAAAATTTTAATCTGTATTATATGGTAGATGGTTCAATGAGTTCCCCGGCGTTTCAGTGTCTATTTGTCAACGTAGAACTAAAAATTAAATGCCATCTTAGTATTTCATATTTCAAAAGAGTTATATTTAATTTAATATATAATATATTAATAAAAATTTCAATTCTGCTATTCATTAATTCATTCTTTGAGTATAACCCACAAAATAAAATAAACGTTAAAATTTTCAAGAAAGATGTTAATGAGTTTTTTACACTGCCAAACGAATCTTGTTCATTATTATGTCCAAGCTAGTACAACAATAGACATATATCATTAGGTGCTTTCATGTATACTGATCATTTTTAAAAGGCTTAAAAAATTCAATTAAAAAGACATTTATTAAGAAAAATTGGTAAAATTAAGAAGAATTCGTAAAAGATAAATTAACTAAAATATTTTTTACAACTACAATATTTCCCAACTACCTGGCAACATAGCGATACCGTTTGGAAATATCGATGTTGGTTTGGCAGCAATCCAGTCATCGATTAATTTCCTTACTTCCTCAGCATTTCAAAACTGTGTGCTTGCCAAACTATGCTGCATGGATCTGAAGAAATCGGCTAGATGCGTAAAAACCTGTGGATGAGGGCTGTCATGAAAGTAACGAATTTGCGTTTGTTTAGTCGCCCTTGCTGCTTCTTGTTGCAACAGTGCGTCGCTCATTTTGTCATATTGGCTTCGGCAAACATCTGCAATAACAATTTCATTCAGTTTGGAGAAATGATGGAAAATGTTTTGATTACTAATTTTTCTCAATAAATGCCTTTTTAAAGTGAAAAATGATCAGAATACATGCAAAGACCTAATAATTAATAATTATAAATTGAAGATTCCTTCAAACAGTTTCCTTAATTCCTGCTATTCATTAGTTGGATTATTGGATCTGATAATATTACCTTGGGCAATTTTTCCATTCAAAATCTCGCAGTTACTGTCATCTTAGTATTTCATCTTCCAAAATAATTATATTTAATTTAATATATAATATATTAATAAAAATTTCAATTCTGTTATTCATTAATTCATTCTTTGTGTATAACCCACAAAATAAAATAAAAGTTAAATTATCAAGAAAGATGTTAATGAGTTTTTTACATTGCCAAACGAATCTTGTTCATTATTAAGTCCAAGCTAGTACAACAATGGACATATATTATTAGGTGCTTTCGTGTATATTGATCATTTTTAAAAAGCTTAAAAAATTCAGTTAAAAGACATTTATTAAGAAAAATTGGTAAAATTAAGAAAAATTCGTAAAATATATATTAACTAAAATATTTTCTACAACTACAATATTTCCCAACTACCTGGCAACATGGCAATACCGTGTGGAAAGATCGATGTTGGTTTGGCAGCACTCCAATCATCGATTAATTTCCGCAGTTCTTCAGCATTTCAATTAGTAATAATCTTACTCAGAAAGCGTAGATCTGGCGAGTCGACTGGATGCGTCAAAACGTCAGTCAAACGCTGAGCGCTGTCATGGAAAAGACGAATTTACGTTTGTTTACTCGCCCTTGGTGCTTCTTGTTGCACAGTGTGCCATTCATTTTGTCATATTAGCGTCGACAAACATCTGCAATAACAGCATCATTCAGTTTTGGCAGCTCATAATACTCTAAACAATAAGACTTTATAGCCACGAATATTACACTTTCTTACCGATGTGTATGGTTCTTCTGGACTAACCTCTGGAATTCTTGGACTTGTAATTGTTGCAATATATCGACTTTTCATCGCTAGTCACAATAATGACAACAACAAATTCTTCTTTTGCTTAGCAAGGAATGAAATAGAGATGTTGAAACTGTTCTAAATAGTATTTTCATCCACTTCGTCTGGTAGCCATTTTTCTTCCTAGTTGATTCATCAACTGCTAAACTAACTAAAAGTTTTTAACTGAGTTACCGTCTAATAAGTCTTGCAATTCAATGTCTTCAAACTTTATTGATCCAGGTCCTTTTTGCCATTGACATATAAATTCTCACTTTTAAATCATACAAGACAATTGGAATATGACAGGGCAGCGCCACTATAAGTTTTTATTTAAAAGTATTTGATGAGCTTCAGTAGAAAATTCAACAGTAAAGAATATCACAGCAACTCAATAATACTAAGTGAAAAAATATTGTTTTATATAGAGAAATGTAGAACCCATAAAATAAATGTTAGATTAGGTTGATCAACTGTTGTTGCTATTGATACTTGACCATGTATATATAAGCACCTAATGTTATTGTAACATTTTGGGCTACTTGTATCAACAGGTTTGTATAAACCCATTACTCAGTTTATAAAATGAAACAATAATTTTTCATCAAGCTAACGCATCTATTCACATAGCCTAAAAATCATCTCTAAAATCAGCGAAAATACGAGTTGTTTCAACATCCTTCACAAGTTATTCACCAGTTTTGATTCTCTCTGACTTCAAGGACCTCTCTCCTTCTTCCGGATAAATCGATTTCGATCAAACGAAAAGTTAGTTAGATAGAAAGTTTCAGCGCTAAAGCTGAAGGAAGTTATAATTAGTGTTGGGAACTATCGACTGTTTAGTAATTGACTACTTTTTACCAGTGACTGTTTCAGTCGGCTGTTTTTAGTTGCTATTTTCGGTCCGACTGATTTGGTACCATTTTTGGTTCTACTAGTTTCATTCGACTGATTTTTAACGTTCTGACAAGGACCTTGACAAAAATGTACCCAATTTATGGTTACATAGATTTATATGTAATATATATAGTTTTATGATTTTTTTTTTTGGTAGTTTGCTTGTAAATAACAATATATTGTATATTAATATAGCAGCATTTTGGAACTATATTTTTCAAGATTGTTAATGTAATAGGGTAAAAAGATTAAAATTGTTAATGATAAATAGTAAAACACTTTTGACTATTTTTATGGCAACAATAGGTAATATTTCGATTAGTCTCTCGATTTTTGTTAAAAAATATTTCCTTTCAGAATATATAAAGCATGTACGTTATTTAAAAAAGCTCTAGTAGTTATTGTGTGATTATTTTTAACTAGGTCATGGATTAGTTTTTTTTCTGTGATTAGGTATATATTTAAGTTCTATAGTTTTGTCTATATTTATTACAGTATATTATTTAAGAATAGCAATTAACTTATTAAAATACGGTAAAACATTTGTGGGATATTATTCCATTTCATAGAAAAATTCAATTCCTTTTTACAGATCCGCCGAACATTCAAATATAAAAGTACTTCGTTAAACTTAAATTATTAATTGCATGTTAATAGTATTCAGTTTCTTTTCCTTTTCAATTTTAAAGTTAGTACGTAAAGGAATATGTACATCTCCGTCTCGCTTATACTACTGTTGGAAAATATAAGCACGTATAAAATTAACTGATCCAAGCAATTATGTCCGTCTTTTCCTCTCTCACAATTTATATCGCAAAGGGTTCGTACGTCTTCGTCTAACATCACGAATTGAACAAAACAATCGAACCGTGCATTTGACTGAAAATAGTAATTACTATTTTTAGTCGCTAGTTTTTTGACTATTGACTGTTTCCACTGTTTTGCGACTATCGACTGTTTCGACTGTTTTCCAACGCTAATTATAATATATTATTCTCGTATTCATTTCCGAACATTTTAATTTCGTTTTCTCGAACCTATTGAGCTAATAATATAAAAGGGAAAACTGTAGCTAATGAAATATGAATAAGAGTCAAATAATCTAAAGCTATTAGCTAAATATTAAGTATTATTTCCAGTTTTTTCGAGACACGTCGAATAAGCAATATAATAACTGAATATTCAGCACCACTCAGTACCACCTATTTTTACCACCAATATTTATTTCTTAATTTAGTCTTCACCCCCAATAATAACACACACCGCTGCAACCCCCCAGGACTCTCCCAGCAACACCCTTGATGCTGACTTTCCAGAATTCCTGTATAATGTCACCAGTGCTGCCAGTGATGTTGAAGGTGAAAATTCCCTTTGTCCATCAACCACAGAATCCACTACCCAAAAAAGTTCAGTAAGTGTTGTACTTCCAGACAAACACAAATAACATTTAATTAAATGAACACATATATCCTTTGCAGAGTTTAAGTTTGCTGAAGCCACCCACTTTGACGCCGCCACCTATCGCATTTCGAAATTTCGAGAAATTACCAGAGGAACCGATGCAAACGCCACCTGGCAAAATCGTTATACACAACGAGAGAATCGGGATGAAAACTATGTCCTTTTCGGAAAAAGTCGTCCAACTGAAGAACAACAATAAGAATGAAATGAAACAACATCCCGATAAAGAGAAACTGCAAAGGAAAATGTCTTGGAATTTACCAAAGTAAATCACAGTAAAAAATGTTAACACAATAATTTTTTTTAATCTGGTCATCTTAATTTTATAGGAGACCAAGTTTGAGAAGAAAAAGAGACAAGTCGGGCTCTGATTCGGAAGCAGTTCCATTAAATAATGGTCGAGATCACTCACAATGTAATGGAAGAGGAGTTGCACGGCACGTAAGTGACACATTAAATATTCGCTTTAGTTCCTTCAATGTTTCTTTCTTCTGTAGCCAATTATATGTTAGATTTTGTGGCTTCAAACAGCGATTCGATCGATAATTGGACTAAAAACATTTACTAACAATGCTTATAAATAATTTACTTAATGTTATAACTTGCAATTTTAAATATATACCATATTTAAATAGTTTTTTTAAGAAACTACCAGGTGTGTTGGCAATTACATTCGGGTTTAATCCAAAGAAAACACGTTATTTAGAATAAATAGTCAAAATTTCTTAATTCAAAGTATTGATTATTTTACTCTAAACATTTTGATAATCTCTCAGGCAATTTATGGATGTTGTTCCAAAAGAACAATTTCTCCTATGAGCTAAACCATTCATCGAACCATTCTTTTAATTCTTCAAAATGAACAGGGCTGCTCTTCAAGCGCTGGCCTTATCCATGCAAAAAAGTAGTAGTCCAATGAAGCCAGGACTGGGAAGATTGGTTGATGCGATAAAACTCTCCAAGTGATTTCAGCACTTCTTTGACTGTTTGGTTCAGATGTGTAAGACGGCCCATTGTCATGATTACGATCACGATCAATGATCATCATCACAATAAATGCATTTTTGATCACCTGTCGATACTCTATACGCTATTCGGTGCAGAAATGACTCCCTTTTATACCTTTGAAAAAGCTATTCTAATGGACTGTCACTCAATTCATGTGACACCTATTTTCCCATCTTTGGGGCCTTTCCCATCACTTTTAATCGTAAATAACAATGCTACAAACAAATACTAAATAATATCTGCACAGGTGACGAATTATGTATACCTATGAGCCTGAAGCAAAACAGAAATTTATTTTATGGACTTGGATAAAAGTTATTCGCGGATGAAGTCACATACAAGCAAACAAATAGTGAAGAAATAGCGATAGTAACGTTGAGACAACGTAGGATAGGATGACCAATTTCGAACGTTTTACCGCGAAGTCTTCGGAGATATTCGAGAAAAATCAAAGAGATGAATTCTCCGTCACGGCAATATCTGCTGAAAGAATAGTCTTTTTGAGCATTGTTTGAAAAGTAATGTGACTACATGTTTTAAACTACGCAATCAATGATTTTAAAAAGACTTCAAAATCAAAAAAATCCGAAGAAGCCCTTGATGCTTTCAAAACATGTGTTTTGAGTTGCGTGAGTTATCTCAGTCGCAATGGAAAAAGTACTACGATAATTGGCCCCAACGCATGAAAAGCTGCATTGATTATTACCGCAAATATTATTGAAAATTAATAGATTAAAATTCAAATCATTAATATTTATTTATATATATATATATATTAGACCAGAAATATAAATATTACAACCTTGGTATAAATTATGTTTTAACTACTCAATAAAATCATTATTTCTCTTTTTATTAAATTAGACTTCACAAAAATGTATCCAATAAATAATAATTAAACATTTAATTAATTTTTAAAAACACCTTTACTTTTTCTTAAAAATTATGTATTTGATAACAGTAATGGCATAATTCGTATCGCTGTTTGAAGCTAAAGAGCATCTAGCTAGGTGGCTAATACACAAATACCATCATATTGCTTTTGTTGTTTGCACGTTTTGTATTTCAGGCCAGCTTAAGGAATGATTCATTGCTACAATCATCCATTCGGATCCAAAACGATACACGAGATACGCCAAATAATAAGGTTGCCAAAAGTGCCATTAGTCCGCAAAACTCTATTAGATGTAGATCAAACACTTGCAGCGGTGCCATGCCTCAACAAGTAATATCCTCTCCAGATTTGCTTACTTTAATCTGAATCGTTATTGGCGCATGATATCACTTATATTAAATCAATAAAACAAACGCTATTGAGAAAGATTTATCATAACAAAAGTAAAATATCTCTAATCCTTAATATTTTTCTAATTAAAATTATTATATTAAAAATTACAATATCTATCAAATTTGCTAATATATGTTGTAGATCATTTTCGATCACTTTCGAAATACTATGGAACTTCTTGAGAACAATTGAATATATTCTACATGGTCTTTTAAGAAATAACTTTTTATGAAAATTATTTCAAAGTATTAGGTTCAGGCGTGTATTTTGATCAGAGATAGCTATCATCTAAAAAAAATGCGAAATGCTAATATAAAGAAATATTAAACATGTCTAGGTAAAGTAACAGTTTTAATGTTTCTCTTTTAATGTTGCTGACTTATTTAGTGTTTACCAACACTAATTTGATTGCAATAGCAGTACCTCTGTTGTTTTATTTGATGGAATCTGCTACAAAAGCCCATCAAATAATTTTATAAACTTATGATGATGCTGCTTCTCCATATCGCAGTTATCAGTTTTGATTTTAACTATTTAGTGACAATTATCAAGTGACTGATTTTAAGGATTTTAATTTTAATTATTGAAAGATCATTACAACTGCAAGACTTATTAAACGAAAACTGAATCAGAAAATCAGACTTTCAAAGGATTTTCGGTTCGCTCGATAGCTTAACGGTTCGTAAATGATTTGTCTAGAGACGATGAGAAAATCCAAAAGAAAGGAAAATGACTACCGCATTAAATTACCCAGAAATTCCATTCAACCATTTCACAATCGCAGTTTCATTATTTGCGAATGAGCAAAAAATCAAAAATCAATCAAAACCCTTACTGACCATACAATGCAAGAGTTGTGAAGAATACACTATTGAAGCTCCAATGAAAAATTTTACGGCACCTAGAGCACAAACCAGACTTAGAGCCTTTTGATAACCACGTTCAAATCGATGAAACATTACCTGATTTACACGGTTTGGAAATACTGAAGAACTACGAAAATGGATAAATAATTAGATCACTGTCAAACCAACAATGTTCGTTCAACACAGTATCGACATATCGCCAGAAAAATGAGAAAAAAAATGTAAGAAATGATGGAAAATATCTTGATTACTAATATTTCTCAATCCTTTTTAAATTGAAAAATGATCAGAATACATGCAAAAACCTAATAATAAATAATTATTAATTGAAGATTCCTTCAAAGAGTTTTTAATTTCTGCTATTCATTAGTTGTTGGGTTATTGGATCTGGTAATATTATCTTGGGTAATGTTTCCATTCAAAATGCCTAGTTACTGAAGAAAATGTTACTGTTAGAAAGTGTTACGTATATTAGTTATATTTAGTCGATTGATTAAAAAATGTTAATTACAGTACATAACTTAGGCATGTATTTCTTAAAAATAACATCATTCAAAGATCTTGAAAATTCATGATCTTCAAAAAGATAAGGGGTCGACCTCTCATGATCACTAATTCTGACATTTAGAATTCGTTACACACTAGTAACGGTACTTCTGGTTAGTTTCGCATCCATTAAAATAACTATGGATTTCATTCTAAAACAAAATGTTAGTAGACCTTCAAAAGTGTTCAATTGCTTAGTTTTAAAGAAATACAAACCTGACTGGCATCCTCAAGCTTTCATTCTGCATCAATTGATTTTATAAAGGCTGAGCTTAAGGTTTTGTGTTACATGATAATCTAGGTTTTCTCCAAGTTTTTACCACTCTTAATGACCTAGTTGCCCGTATTGTGTGTTTCCAGTGTTATGCGGTTCATTTTAAACCTTTGTTTCTTTTCTGATCTGTTCTTGAATGAGAAAGTTTATTGGTGTTTCATTTAAGTGTCGGAAGCCTTAAACGAACGCTTTAAAAAAAGTATTAATAAAGTTATATAAAATGTTCTAATAATTATAGTTATTAAAAGACTATCAAGTTAAAAGGTATATATTATTTTTTCAATATATTATAACTGTTCAAGTAATTCAACATATTATAAATTAAATTGTCAACGCATTAAAGAAAGAAAACTTTTATCAACATATTTTTTAATTTACCTGTAATTCTTCTTATTTAAACTGTTCTGTGCCTTTAACGATAGTATTTATCCTTCCTATGTAAATAGCCTCATCATGCCTATTACCATAAAATATTCTCATCCATCCACACACCACTCTAGCGATTCAAATCCACCCGCTGGGTTTTTAGGTAAACACACCACCACCGGCTTTAACTAGACGCAATTCACTGACCAAATCACCAAAAAGTACCGTCAAACGACACCACTCCAAACTGAACCTCAAAAGCGTCAGTCCCATACTATCCAAAAAAATCGACCACATCGAACTCAAGCCCTTGAACAATCTTAAAGACAACACCCTAACGGACACAAATTTATCTCAGATGAAGTTGGACGAAACGCCGGCTCAAGCCTCACCGAGGTTCAGTATTTTGCACAGATTGGAAATGTTGCTAGAGCCCACTGGGTGTCTTAAAGGTCGAGAAGAGTATTCTTTATATTTATTTTCACCAGAGAACGGGTAATAAATTTTTATTATAGGAAATATTTACCATCAATATAAATGGTCTAATTTTAGTTTTCGGAAGAAATGTACTTGGTTGGTCGAACAAAAATATTTTGATAACGTAGTATTACTTTTCATTGCAATGAACTGCATTACCCTTGCCATGGAAAGACCAAACATACCTCCGGATAGTCCCGAAAAATTGTTTCTACAGAGCTGCAACTATATATTTTCTATTGTATTTGCCTTTGAAATGTTTGTTAAGGTAAGTTTCTTAAGATTATTACAATTAGTTATAACCTATTATAACACATATATAATTAAGATTTTATGCCATACGAATTGGAATAACAGTATTTTTTGATAACAAAAAATTAATATTGACAAAACCATATAAAGAGTCAATTGAAACGTCCCCGGTCTGACACATAGATGGCGCTACTAGAATTAAATCCAAATGTTTTTTTTAGTTATCCCTTTGTTATTGTGAAAAAAATGGATAAAATGAAATTTCGCGTGTTGATAAAATATTGCTTTTTGAAAGGAAAAAATACAGTTCAAGCAAAAACTTGATGCCGAATTTCCCAGGAAAATCAACCATCAAGGATTGATATGCTAAGTTTAGACGTAGTGAAATGAGCACCGAAGACGGTGAACACAGTGAACGCCCAAAAGAGGTTATTACCGACGAAAACATTTTAAAAATCCACAAAACGATTTTGAATGACCGTAAATTGAAACTGAATGATATAGCACATTCTAGAGATATTAACTGAGAAAGTTCTGTGCAAAGTGTCGCGTGAGCTCACTTTTCACCAAAAAACAACGACGAGTTGATGATTCGGAGCAGTGTTTGAAGATGATCAAGCGTAAAAAACGCACGTTTTTACGTCGATATGTGACAGTGGTTGAAATATAGCTCCATCATTGCACTCCGAAGTCCAATCGACAGTCATCCGAGTGGACTGCACACGATGAACCCGCTCCAAAGCATGGGAAAACGCAACAGTCGGCTGGCAAGGTTATGGCGTCTGTATTTTGGGATGCGCATAGAATAATTTTCATTGACTACCTTGAAAACAGAAGGACCATCACAGCGACTATTACATATCGTTATTGGACCGTTTGAAGGACGAAATCGAAAAAAAAACGGCCACATTTGAAGAAAAAGAAAGTGCTGCTTCACCAAGACAATGCAGCGTGTCACAAGTCAGTGAAAACGATGGCAAAAATCCATGAATTGGGCTTCGAATTACTTCCTCGTCCACCGTATACTCCAGATCTGGCCTCCAGCGACTATTTCCTGTTCTCAGATCTCAAAAGAATGATCAGTGGGAAGAAATTTTCGTCGAAAGAAGAGGTGATCGCTGAAACTGAGGCCTATTTTGAAACAAAGGACAAATCGTACTACAAAAATTGTATCGAAAAGTTGGAGGGTCGCTATAATCAGTGCATCGCCCTTTAAAGGAATTAAGTTGAATACAAAACTAATTTTGCCAAAAAAATGTGTTTTACTATAGTAGACCGGGGACTTTTCATTTGACCTGGTATATTTATAACGAAAATAACGAATTCCTCGAATTTTTCGAAATCTCGTAGGACTGTTCGGAAGAGCTAATGCAAAACGTACATTTATATAACGAATTCATTTATCAAAAATCTTTTTACAACGAATTTTTAATCATTGCAGATAATATAATAGATAGAATATAGAGTATTATTAACCTCTAATTAACTAATTTACAACCTTTAGATAACGTATCCTATCCCTTATTCTCACTGAATTCCATAATAATTCATCGACACGTCTCGACAGGTTCGGACAGGTTAAATTCCAAGTCGGAAAGTAATTGTTTTATGCTAAGTAACATGAACGATACTGTATAATTGCTGTAAAAATCCGATGACTGAGAAAAGAAAAGTCATTATGTAGACGGGAATCTTACAAAGAAAGATATAGATGTCGCTAAAATGTTCGAAATTCCCACAAGTACAGCCACAATTTAAAAGTTTAAAGAAACTTTTTCCAAAGGAAATGGGTTACGCACAAATAGTAACTGAAGATTGAAATTATATGAACACAAGGACGGAGAGTAATGTGTTTTGAAATTGTTAAAACAGTGCCGTCTTTAACGCCGATGATACAGGACTTTTCTACCGCATCAGACAAACTGTGGCGGAACATAACCTAAACCATTCATCATTAGGAAATACAGAAAACAGAAATACAGAAAACGATGATTTAAAATTTTCAATAATTTCGTGTACTCTCGTCAAATACTATGGTTTGGAGGACTTGTGATGCTTTTGACAATTGGCTTAAAAGTCTTAATAATAAAATAAAGAAAAAGAGAAGCACATTCTCTTCTCTTCCTCCTCCAGGGGACATTCCTAATCCAACAAACATAAAAATAATGAACTTGCCGGCAAACACCACTTCGAAACCTCAACCACTAGACGAAAGCTTCAAAAATTATCAAATGCTTCTACAAAAAGGAAGTTGTCACACGGTATCTTACTGATATTGAACAGCAAACGTCCAATACAATTGACGTGTATCAATCCATGTAAATAATTACCAAATCTTGGAATCAAGTCAGTAAAATCACAAACTGATTCAAGAAAGGTTGACTTACCACTCGCCAAACTTGCTAAGACCCGGAATATAATTCAAGAAGAATTCGAGTATTTTGTTACCTCTGATGATAATTTAAATGGAAGAAGAAATAGAAGAAGGCAAGAATGAAGAAAATAAAATTAATCAACGTTGGTTGATTGCAACGGAGGTTGTAACGCTCTAGATATTATACAATAATTTTTTCCTGAAAAAGATACTTTAAGTGACGATGTAGTCAAATTCATTACGTAATTGGACTATGCTTTTGATATGATAACTAACACCTTTGCTAGGCATACCACAATTTATGACTCTGTAATTAAGAGAAACAAAATGAAGTTTTAGCTACCATAATTATATTGTTGATTTTCTATATTTATATGCGAATACTGTGATTTCTATTTTGACTATGTTTTCATTAAAGTTCATTCTCATTTATTAGAGAAAATCGTTAGCTTTAACAGCAGGACTTTAGTCTTGATTGTGTGATAGTGACCGATATTTCCTCTCATCCATAGGCATCATCTTAGGGCAGCAAAATATGTTGAAGCTTAACCAATTCGGCTTATTATTACAGTCGTAGAAGCCACTTTTTTCTCCTGTATTACTCATATCGCAAGTACATGAACTTGCTATAACCGGATCCCGTTCAGATTTATAACAGCAGATCATGTAACAGATGTCATTACTTTGGTATTTTCTTCATTCATTTTCAGCAATATGGCTCTGAATTGCGAGGAATGCCCTCATGCTCATGGCTTATAGTAATGGTCTCTGCGTGAAGCCGTTGAAATAATGTTTTCCCAATGGCCTTGATCATTTCTGCTGATAAAACTTACCTCACCTCACCTCCTGTTTATAATTCGCCTATGTTGACTCATTCTTAAGATATGAAATTTCAGGAAAGTCAATAATTGTAGAGCTGTATGAAGAACTCCCTGCATCCTGCGACTTATGTTGCCTATATTTACGTTTCTACGCAACAACTTCCAAATAAGCGAATTTAAGTTAATAAGCCATTTTCGTTATTCTACCATCTGTGAACATTAGTCAAACTAATATTGTAAATATGTATTAAATATTTCCAATAAAACAGCCAATGGATCAAAATGTATAATGTCACAATGTTACGTCATCAAATGGATATTTGATTTACGTTTACCGGTTGATAACCAGTATTTATTACCATTAATGAATTTTATTAACATTTGACAGGGTCGACCACTGCCAACACTATTATAGGAATGTATTTTATATCACTGTGTTTCAGATATTTGTTTTTGATTTGTTGCCTCAATATCTGTGTCTAATATTTCGACTTGAAACTTCTTCTAATGTATTGAATTCCGCAAGTAGCTCCAGTCGCGACTGATTTTTACATTTCTCCCGTTGGAGCCATAGTTACACTATTGCTCTTACATCGTTGAGCGTCCAATGGAACCAGCAGTTAACGAAGACACCACTCCAACACCACTCCTCTAATCCAACACCACTCAATTAGTACCTCCTGGATTTCGCCATGTTATCTAGCACTTCGGATGGTGCTTAAAGACAAATTAATATATACTATATAGCTACTACTCTATAAGACAAATTAATATCTACTATATAGCTACTACTCTATAGCAAACTTTTTTATATTTTTCTTCCCAAACATATTGATAAAAATATAATGACAACATTGAAAAAAATATTGGTATTTATATAGAAAAATTATTAATAGTATATGTATTGGGATCCTTAAAATTGTCATAAACCAGCATTAATGGATTTTTTTGTTTGTAGGTTGTTGCAACAGGAATGTGTTATGGCCCCAATGCTTATTTCACATCAGGGTGGAACATTATGGACGGATCCCTTGTAATAATTTCAGTTGTTGACATCATAATGTTTCTCATTAATGATACCACATCAAGAATATTTGGAATATTAAGGGTATGGATACATTAAGGACATGCTTTTCTCTAAATTAATAATTGATCCACTGTTCTTTTAGGTATTTAGATTACTAAGATCACTCCGACCACTAAGAGTAATTAACAGAGCACCTGGTTTAAAACTAGTAGTACAGACACTTCTTTCTTCCTTACGACCCATCGGTAACATCGTCCTCATTTGCTGTACTTTCTTTATTATTTTCGGTATCCTTGGCGTCCAACTCTTTAAAGGTACCTTCTATCACTGCGTGGGCGAAAACCTCACGGGTATAACGAACAAATCTGATTGTTTCGGCCGAGGATATGAATGGAAAAACGAAAAGTATAATTTCGACGATCTGGTGCAGGCGCTAATGTCGTTATTTGTCTTGAGCTCCAGAGATGGTTGGGTTAACATAATGTACACGGGTCTGGATGCCGTCGGCGTCGACAAACAACCAATAACTAATTTCAACGAATGGAGGCTATTATATTTTATTTCATTCATCCTATTGGTAGGCTTTTTCGTTCTAAACATGTTCGTGGGTGTTGTCGTGGAAAACTTTCACAGATGCCGAGA
This sequence comes from Rhynchophorus ferrugineus, assembly GCF_030347505.1. NCBI lineage: Eukaryota > Metazoa > Arthropoda > Insecta > Coleoptera > Curculionidae > Rhynchophorus > Rhynchophorus ferrugineus. The sequence goes on from NW_027472580.1 coordinate 56,049,527, forward strand.
AGAGCAAGAAAAAGAAGAGAGAATCCGACGCGCTGCAAAAAGAGCATTACAGCTTGAAAAAAGACGGCGAAGTAAGTACTTGTACGAGATCATCCTTGTTGCCGAGATGTTGACTTGTATGATTTCAGAAATGAATGAACCGCCATATTACATCAACTATGCACCATGGAGACTATTTATCCATAAGATAGTGACGTCAAAATACTTCGACCTGGCCATCGCAGCTGTGATAGGTTTGAACGTCGTTACTATGGCAACAGAAAGTTACAAAATGCCCAATACCTGGGAATATGTTTTGAGGATCTTTAACTATTTTTTCACGGCTGTATTTATATTGGAGAGCATCATGAAATTGATCGCACTGGGTTTCAAGATGTATATCAAGGACAAGTGGAATATTTTGGATGTCGTTATAGTGATATTGTCAGTTGTCGGTATAATTATTGAGGAAATGAAAGAGAATGAAATGAAGATAATTCCAATAAATCCAACTATCATCAGGGTAAGTCTAGGAATAGTGTTCCTAGGGTAGATAATAGCGTAGGGATTAAAGAGTTATGTGGGGTAACCGTACGCAGCAGGTATGCATACGCAGTGAACATCGTGCGAATGACACAGTTGACTATTAGTAGAAACCTATCATATTTAACTCGCGTTTGATCCCTAAACGAATATGGCAAATGTCACGGGTTTATAGCGCAAGAGTATGAATATTTATGTCCTAATATTATTTAACTTACTGGCAGCATGGTAAAGGCAGCAAAATAAGTCTAAAAGACAAAATAAGACAAAGTGATCGAGCATGGAAGAAAGTAATCAATAATATATGAGAATTTATATATTTTGTCTAAAGAAAGCCATGTTTGTATTCTTAATTCTTTAATTTATTTTGACGGGTTGGGCTAAGTATACGAGTATAAGTGTCCGCGGTATTGATATACCCAAACTTATCCCACCAAATTGAAACAAAATGTTGTTAGATTGCTAGGCTGAAAATGTCTGGCAAATGTATAAATTTATATTCCATTTCACTAATTGCCACTAATTTTTAATTAATTACTATTAATCATTTTTTATTAATTACATCATACATTATCTTAATTTACAAATTAATTTATTACTACTGCGCTGTTATACTCGCATCAATATACAAGCAAGGCGAGTACGGGATTAATACATCAGTATGTATTTTCCAAATTAAAATAAAACTGAACTACTTATACAGTATACAAATTCGTGCGGTTTTATTCGCTTCAATCTTCTGATTTCCTGCGTGTTTTCCAGTAGCTGAATTGCTTCCACGTTGCTAATTTAACAACCTTATTTCATATTTTAAGGCGAAATCATTTGTTACGTTGCGACAATAATTGTAAAAGTTTGTTTTGGCTGCAATTTGCACATTATAGGTCCAAATTGGCTTGTTGACGACTGATTTATCGATTGATAAACCAATCCCTTTGATTTTAGATCAAGTTGTGAGGGTCTTCGGACTAACCAGAAACATAATTTTTCCAATTTAACCTACCATAGAGATGGATGCCGAGATGTTTAGGTGATTCTGATTGAAAAATCGGGCATCCATAAAGTGACATAATTACATTTTTGTCATTTCGCCGCAGCGCAAAATTAACATGGACAGATTTGGAGCTATTAAGCTGTATTTTCCGGTCTCTAATCCATTTATAGATCTTATTGATTGCTATTTGTACTTTTTCTACAGAATTAGTTGCCACAAAAATATAAAAAATCATTGTAATCAGCGTTCTGGCAGATCTATTATTAAATATCAAGTGACTTCGATTTTTGACAGAGCCTTTAAAAGGTTACCAATATATAGGTAATGTAGCTTCAGCATTCAAGGAATATATCCCTTCGACAAAAACCTATTTACAAAAGCAGACTTTGTATCATCCTCAGTTACAGGATATGTTTTTTCCACCTTTTAATGATACTGAAAAGTTTCCACGTTCAAGTTTTCTCGATCTTAATAGATTGAACGTTGCTGAAGTGCGTTACCAAGTTATCCACTATGTAGACAATAGAACATCGAAACTGACATAAGCAAACTCAATGATCACGTGAATCACACGTGCTGTCTGATCCAAATGTCAAGATAGAAAAACATCAGGGACCACAAATTCTCCATTTTCAACTCACATTTAGATAGGACACAAAATGCCAGCAAGTCCAAAATAATCACTAAAAGTCCGTTTAAAAATGGGGTTAGAAGAGAAACAAAATTGAAAATCGACCAAATATATAAGAAAATTAAAAAATCAAACATCTAAACTAAAACCAAGCCAAAGAGAAAAAGTAATATTAGGAAAGATACTAAGACTACGAAGCCTCTACCCGCTACGAGACTAGCATATTTAAATGTGATCTACGGTTAACTTCGGACGTGTTGACACTTTCCCTACGATGCGAGTAAGCATCTGGTCGCATTTTCCTTGATAATTAAAAGTTTCAATAAAAATTGAAATTACTCAATAATAAAAATTACTATAATAGTAAAATTACTCAATTAAATTTACTAAATTGCTTGAAATTACAATTATTTATTATTAATTTGGATCAACTTTTAGACCCGACCCGACCAGAGCAGCTAGTTTTCGAGTTCACGCATGGTGGGAGCACTGCGCTCTTATAACTGCTGATCACGTTGAAAGTTTAACGTGGAAAAATTATTACAAATGCTCTTAAAGATGTCTATTGCGTACTTTGGTGCTACTGTAGTAAACATTGACAAGTCATGGCCACAGAATATTGTTTTGTAACGCATGCAGAACAAAGCTGTACAAGTGGTCGCTTGATGAAAATGTACATTTTTTGATTTCTGTGTCAACATTATGGAGAAAACAGAAAAGTCAGGTAGATGTTTGCTACTTTTTCTCGAAAAATATCGTTGGTATAAATGCAAAAAATAGTACAGTATAAATATCCTACTAATAAAGTACATGTTCAAAAATGCCTTATCACCTTCATCTTCATCACCGGCTAGCAATAAAAGTAATGTCGTTATGGAAGAAAAGCTTTTAATTTATTAAGGAATATTTGTCGGATCTAATGTTCGAAAACTAATGGTTAACACAAAGTTTACAAACTATTTATAAGCAATCAACAAATTATTGCAAAATTACCACAAGGCTGGAGCCCAAAACACATTTTCTGCGTTCACATTTTGATTTTTCCCACAAAACTTGGGCGATACGAGCGACGAGCAAAAAGTACGGCTACACCAAGACATAGCAAAAATCGAAACACGATACCAGATTTTGGGACGAAAGCATGATTTTATTTCAACAAATGACCGTTAATGGTCAAAAATTGTAAAATAATGAATTTATTGCATAACAGGTCAATTGAAAAGTCCCCGGCCTGGCACATAGATGGCGCTACTAGAATTAAATCAATATACAGTTAAAGCAAAAATACAGTTGAAGCAAAAACTTGGCTTGATGCCGAGTTTCCGGAAAGTGCCCCAAGAATATCAACCATCAAAGATTGGTAAGTTTAGACGTGGCGAAATGAGCACCGAAGACGGTGGACGCAGTGGACGCCCGAAAGAGGTTGTTACCGACGAAAATATTTTTTAAAATCCACAAAATTATTTTGAATGACCGTAAATTAACATTGAATGAAATAGCAGACACTCTAAATATATCAACAGAAGGTATACATCATATCATTCACGAATATTTGGGTATGAGAAACCAAAAACCACCACTTTTGACCAAAAACCACAACGAGTTGATGATTCGGAGCAGTGTTTGAAGATCATCAAGCGTAATAAATCCGAGTTTTAGCGTCGTTATGTGACAATGGATGAAACATGGCTCCATCATGTCACTCCGAAGTCCAATAGACAGTTATCCGAGTGGACTGCACACAATGAACCCGCTCAAAGCGTGTGAAAACGCAACACTCGGCTGGCAAGGTTATGGCGTCTGTATTTTGGGATGCGCATGGAATAATTTTTATTGACTACCTTGAAAAAGGAAGGACCATCAACTGCGACTATTACATAGCGTTATTGGACCGTCGCCGAAAAACGGCCGCATTTAAAGAAAAAGAAAGTGCTGCTTCGCCAAGACAATGTACCGTGTCACAAGTCAGTGAAAACGATGACAAAAATCCATGAATTGGGCTTCGAATTACTTCCTGATCCACCGTATTCTCCAGATCTGGCCCCAGCGACTATTTCCTGTTCTCAGATCTCAAAAGAATATTCGCCGGGAAGAATTTTTGTCGAATGAAGAGGTGATCGCCGAGACTGATGCTTATTTTGAGGCAACGGAGAAATCGTACTACAAAAATGGTATCGAAAAGTTGGAGGGTCGCTATAATCAGTGTATCACCCTTGAAGGTATTTATGTTGAATAAAAAAAACTAATTTTACCAAAAAATGTGTTTTACTATGGTAGCCCGGGGGCTTTTCAATTGACCTGTTATTTTGAAAACTATAATAAAATTTTTAAAACGGGCTGCTAATTTGTATTTAATTCCCCAATTTACCTTATAAACAGCTTTTGGTTGCTCAGGTTTAAAACCCTGTATACTTATGTTATTTTTAAAATTAATTACATTATAAAATTATTACACTAAAACACAGGTTGCTTTTTTTGCAAAAAATATTTACAAAAAAATGCGTATAGTTGCCCACGTGACTCTAATATGTTTGAATGACGACGTTATTAACATTACCTTACGATTGCAGGTTTTAAGAGTAATGAGAATAGCACGTGTCCTGAAACTCCTAAAAATGGCAAAGGGTATCCGTGCACTTCTAGATACGGTCATGCAGGCCCTCCCGCAGGTCGGAAACCTAGGGCTGCTCTTCTTTCTTCTTTTCTTCATTTTCGCTGCCCTGGGCGTCGAACTATTTGGCCGTCTAGATTGCAAGGTCACCCATTGTCAGGGTTTAGGAGAGCACGCCCATTTCGAAAATTTCGGAATGGCATTCCTGACTTTGTTCAGAGTAGCAACGGGAGACAACTGGAACGGTATCATGAAAGACACGTTATACAATGAGGAATGCAATCCTGATGATGACTGCATAAAAAACTGTTGCATCTCACCGATAATAGCACCTATATTTTTCGTCATATTTGTTTTGATGGCGCAATTCGTTTTGGTTAATGTTGTTGTCGCTGTCCTAATGAAACATTTAGAAGAATCCCACAAACATCTGGAAGACGAACAGGACATGGATATACAATTGGAACGAGAATTTCAAGAAAAACAGGAACAAAATGAAAGAAGAGAATTATGTTTAGCATTACAACTGGATCAAGAATGTCATGCTCAAGCCAACGAACCTAAACAACTAAAGAAGGTAAATATCTCAATAATGAAAACAAATTTCAAAAGCAATATTAAAACAAATTTTCTTTTACTAGGTTCTGTCGTTACCATCAAATTTCACGTTCAACTCAGCCGGTTCCAGTAAGAACAGTCTAGAAAGGCAACACTCACAAACCCGAAGACAAACCTTGCACAGTCATCTACCCATTATCCTACCTAATTTGGATGATATGAAAAACATTGATGATTCAATATCGGATATATATAGCATCCAAGAAGTGATAGCCTACGAGGAAACGCCAATTGAACAAGTAATATGCCGCGAACCGACGAAAATTAGCCTGGACGAAGTCATTACTTATCCACCAATGGAATCGCTCACAAGCTATCAACTTAAAGTGCCAAAATTCGACGATCACAAAGATCTTAAGAGAATTAACGAGACCCAAGAGAGCAATAGACTGGCCGTGCCGTTAGAATCCAAGCCCATCAGCAAACTCTACGGAAGTACCAAACACTTATTCACCAAGCAATTGAGCATGGACATATCCGAGGAAACGCCATTCTTATTTCCGGGAGAAACCTTAGCTGTTCCATGCTGTGGTGGCGAAAGCTCTAAATTGCCCAAACATGATAGCCAAGAAAGTGTGCAACGAATTATAACGGAACGAAGAAAACTCGATGAAAACCTGAAAGAATTTGATCACTACGACATCTTTGATACAACCCACAGTAGCGAAGAAAATTTAGTGGACAAAGATGACCACAGCAATAAAAGAAAAGACACAAAACCTTAGTTTTGAATGGTATCAGATATTTTTTGAGGAAAGTCTCAATCCTGTTTATTTAGCAAATGCTTCTGAGAAACGTCTGTAATAAATCAATAGGAAAATAACGAGTATTCTCAAAAAAATTCTAGTACAACATTAAAGTAGCAAATTCAAAAAAGTATATTCTTAGGTGTAAAAAGTCTGTATAGAACTAATACTAGTCCACTTTATTTTTACATATCTTTATGAGATTTAGTGAATTTGTAAAGTAATTAATCGTGAGCAATGTTGATCTTTTTAGGAATTGTGAACATACTGTAATATATTCAATGGTATTTTCTATTATAGATATATAGACTAATAACAAGAAAGGATTTATATATTTGTTCATTAGATTAAATATTATCGTCAAACATAATTAGAATATAAAATGTAACATAACTGTTAGATTTATCTCGAAAAAATGTACAATGTAGAATGAAGAAGTTACACATGGTGTTCCTAATGGTAGATAGACAGACGATATGGAGCTGATAATAATTCATGATAATGATCATAGTTAATACTAAATCTCAATATATAAAATAAATTGGCAGAATTACATCACAAGCATCAAGTCATTTTGACTAAAATAGATAAATAATAGAAATAGAATTTATTTTAATTATTTATCTACAAATGTCCTAGATTTATATTAATTTAATTAAAACAATAGTAAGCAATCGGCAGAAAAAAATATATAACTGTGTTAAAATTTTACTTCAGTTATTATGTGTGAGCGAAATAATTCGTAATCTATTAGATAGTTCAAAATGTAGAGTAAATTACTCTTATATTTTTGAAAACATATTTGCCACATTAATTGATTCTGATAACAAGAAATTTGGTGAATTAGAAAATCTGTCTCAAATATACACTTTACAGGGTTGATCTCGAAATATAAAAAAAATAACGAGCAAGTACTAAAAAAAGTGGTAGTAGACATAGACATAGGCGCTAAAAATGAATTTAAAATCTGACAATCTAATCTAATCTTCACTTCGAAGTTTAGAAGATTAAAAAAGAAAATACGTAGCTTAAAATTATACTGTTGAAGTAATAGTTAGGGTTGTTTTGCTTTTAAATAAAAATAATACGATGTATTACTGGAGAATAGATTGTTTGATTAAAAGCAAAACAGTCTGTTAAGTACGTTTGTGTCCGTCTTCCTAGTGAGTTTTAAAGTTAGGATGTCAATTAATAGAAATCAATCAAAGTATTCTGAATGTTGTGTGGTTATACAAGACATGAACGTACTTTAGGAACCTTAAAATAAATGTAGATAAACGTAAAAAATAAAATTTAGTTTATCGTATGTTTGACTTATAAAAAAGTAGGTCATTAGATGTTTTGTTACATTAAAAGCAGTTACGTTGTATGCAATAAATGGTGTTTTTGTTAACTCCATTAGATCTACTGAAAATGTTAATCATTCTACGATATATTACTATTGCTTGTTAAAATTTTGGAACATATTAAAAAACAAAATAAATAAAGAGTTAACACGAATACCATCGACAGTTCTAAAAAACTGCAGTATTTAAATGAAATATTATTCTAACCAATAATTATATATTTCTTTTATGGCCTACAATTTACGTAAGAATCTTTTTTTAATGTCTTGTCTGTGATATTTTTAGTCCTCCTTCATAGTAGGCTTAAATTTAGTTCCATATTGCTTGATTTATATAGGAAATACTAAATATGCCAAAAAACGAATATATATATTTTAAATATTTTATGTCTAATTAATAAATGAATATACTTGTCTATACTCTTTGTACTATTCTATAAACTAACTAGCATTATATCATTCTATTTCTTTCTACAGGTTATAACAGTGAATAGCGTTTTATATTTTATGATTGTCTAGTTTTTCTAAAATCTCCAAATATACTACTGTTATACCCTGTTTTTAATCTGTCTCTTTTAGTTCCGTTACTTTCTAACCTGTGCCTTCTGTCTGTACATTAAATCTTGTACATCTTCGTTACTATTTGTAATTAGGATCTAGTATTTAAAAATGTCGTTAGTTACTGTAAAACATCTATAATAAAGTATTAAAAAGGGAATATCACTTATTTACCCATTAATTAAGGACAATTTTGTGTGTTATTAAAAATACACAAAACTGTCTGACGTATCGTAGATTTAAATACACATTTAAAAACAAACGAGTAAAAATAGTAATAGAATAAAAATTCCACATTTAAATCATTTGTCGGATGTTATTTGATTTTTAATCCAGTTGAATTCCGTTTAAATTAACCTTCAAATACTTTCATTCATTTAAAATATTCATTCATTGGTTTACAATTTGAGGACATTTTGCAGGTAATGTTTAAAATAAAACAAAATACTATAAAACACCATTTATTTAATGATAACCGTATACAAACTACGTCCAATAACAACAATCTATTTAGAATACGTGAGACAAAGTGTGGATTGAAATTTTGATAATGTTAAATATTTAAACATAAAATAAAGTATGACATTAAATCACCTGGAATAAGAGCTGAGGGGCCCGATCTTTGGAAGGCTTCTGACACAAGTATAACTAAGCTGAGTTGACCATCCATATTATTTTTACAATAGCATCTTCATAAGACCTCACCTGTTGTTAACTGCAAAGATCCAGACGAGAGCATGAGACAAAAGTTCTGCATCGGCTGGTATAAGACTTATATTGGATGTCATAGAAGTACTTTAAGTGTAAAATTAATACAATGAATCTTCATATATTTAATAAAATTCAAAGCCCGCAATTTTTTATTATCACGTCAGTAGATGAAAAGCAAAATTATACAGGATGTCCACTGGAATAGTTCATATTTTAAATTTGTATTACAGGGCAACCCTTAATATAGAATAGTAAGGGAAATATTAAATGATGCACCCAATGTACGGGTCTAGTGACCGAACTTTACCTATTACCCGTAAAAAGAGAATACAGAAGTTCAGTGAAATAATTTCTGCAGTCAATTGTGGAATGTAAGTATCTTGAGTACAAATGTGTTACAAATGTAACTCGATGCGTTTTACAATTTTACACTTTGACTAAAAGAACGTCTAAGAATATGTGGAAAACACTTGAATGGTATTTTGTTTAAAAAATGAAACCTGCTTATGCTGGCTTATGGTGCTGAACTTAAGCACATTTTGATAAAAAAACACATTTTTTTAACTACTATTAATTTATTTATAACTTTTGAAATTTGAACTCTCTCATTAGACATACTGTACTAAGCATAAAAGCATTAGAACAAGTGTAAAAAATATAACTTTCGAGTTAAATGTAAATAATGTTATAATTACCTAGAAAAAATTATCAGCATTACTCCAACAAAAAGAAATTCCTGATTGAACTTATATCGATTGATATATTTGTTTTGTTATAATACACATTTATAAGTATTTCTTAGACTTCCAATATAGAAAACAATAAATACCTCCTTAAAAATGATGAAACCGATATTGAATGTTTCGTGTGGTAGGTATGTCGATAGTGAGCAGTTGCCACAACATAAACTATTTTAAAATTGGCTTTTAAACTTAAACTATAAATACCTCATGGTACAAAAGTACAAAAAATCGCGGACAGTGTTGCCAACTGTTTGTAGCGTCTGGACGTTTCAGTGCTGAAAACTTATAAGACACATTGGCACTCATATACCAAGTCCTATCACATTTCATTAAAAACAGATTGTATCTATATAGAAACTAGAATTATCCACACCCAAAATATAAAACTTGGGTTAATTTGTAGGTAACTAGTAGGTTTATGAAGTAGTTAAAGTCTTTCAGTAAAATAAATGTAATGGCTATCTAAAATGAGATATAAGATATAAAACATAAATGTTTACTGAAAAACTCGTTTTAAAATCTGCCTTAGTTTTAAAATAAATTTAAAATCACCTATTGATAATAGCAAAATTTGAAACAAATTGTTTTGTTTAGGTGAATCAATTTAACTTTCACTAACCTGCACTGAGCCTGAAAGAAATGTTTAATTATTGCCCCATTTAAAATAGTACCTACCTGTGGTATGCAATCTTACTGGTCTACTACGTGTTGTTTTTAACGACGATGTCTGTGGGAACTGTGGTGGTGATGATGATGTCGATGACGATCTAAAGGTAGTTTTGAATAGAATATGTTTCCAGAAAATAGGTACAATTATAAAACTCAATATATTACCTTCACGTTCGGACCGGTGTCTCCTTTCCTTATCCCTATCCCTGTCACGTTCACGATCCCTATCTCTATCCCTGCGGTCCCTTTCTTCCATTCTTCTCTTATCATAATCCTTATCACGTTTTTCCCGTTCCCTTTCTTTATCCTTTTCTCTAGCTTTTTCCCTGAGAAAAAAGAAAAAAAGATTAAAAATATATTAGAAGAAAACATATTTCTTGACATTGTAAATACACAAACAACTAAAAATTAACTAACCTTTGCCCTGAACGACTTCTTTCTCTTTCTTTTTCTCTTCTTCTTTCTCGTTCTCCTCTATCTTTATTTCTTCTAGGACCTTCTTTAATTTCTTTAACTAGAGCACTAATTTCATCAACAGCATTTTTTAATCTCATATATCCCATATGCTGCTTTCCCATTAAATGGTCATCAATTCTTTGTTGGGCATCACCCACAATTAAAAATGCCCCACACACTTCACAAACCTCCATTTGCTTCTCCTGTTCAACAGCTAGTTGTGCTGTCATATTCAATTGCCCACCTTCAGACTGCTTTTTTAAAACATCTCTTTCTTCTTTCAATTTATCACAAAGTTTCATTAACCCTTGAGCCTGTTCTACATTACCATCAGTTCCCGCCTCCTCCGCTTCTTTTTCTAACTCATTTATTCGTTCATTCAAAATGTCTATTTTTTCTTGATTCTTCTCAGCTTGGGCAGGATTAGCATTGTTTACAACATTTTTTCCACTCAAAGCTAACCTTTGCTTTCCTTTGACAATTTTTCTACCAACTTCATTAATCATGGAGGAACAAAACCTAACAAAATCATCATAATATTGAAGTTTTTTATAATGATTCTTTTTAGCTTCTTGGAACAGCTTTCTAGCTTCTTCATCATGAGTTTTGCTACATGGTCCTAAATCAGCACGAGTATTAACAAACAATTCATGAGGACAGAACTTCACCATATAATAACTGCAATACTATAAAAAAAATAAAATAGAAAAACAATTTAAGAATTGTCAAGAAAATTACTTCAGCATCTTCCCAATTAGTTTCCTTTATTTCTTCATTAGGAGCAACATTTCGGTGTCGCCCCATAAGCTCATCTAAAAGTTGAGCTGCTGCTAAAACAGCCATTTTAAGAGAATAAAAGACGCCTACAATTCCTAGAAAAAAAATTAGTACACATATGTGATTTAATCTTGATGCCATTTAAATTTATATAAAAATTAATAAAATAACTTACCTTAAATTACAAAATCTATAGCTACCTCATCGGCAACTATAAACTTTGTGTCTTGCACGAATAACAAAATGTCAGTTAGAACAAATAGGGGAATTTTCATTTTTCACCCTAGGTGTCTAATTAGCCATGCAGGTTAGGAATATTGAAAAGATATCGACGGGGATTTATATCGATATATTTTCAAAAAAATAATCCATAATGTTCGCCGATATTTAAAAAAAAAGTATGGAGAGGTTTGGATCGATCATATTTGATGACACTTTTAGTTGTTTAAAACGTAAAATATCGATATTACAAACCTACAATTTTTATTTATATTTTCTTTCTTATTAAACTTTTAAAAAGAAGAAGATGTAACCTGCAAAATAAAAAGGAGATGATGGTTTTGACTACTCTTAAAGTTTTTAAATCGTATCATATATTTACCGTTTTAAGACACTATTCTTTGGAATCAGCTGCAAATAAAACAGTCATTCCGGTTAGCGATGAAAATCTTATGCAAAAGCTTCTAAGAGTAGGGATTATTGGCATGCCAAATGCCGGAAAAAGTACTTTTATTAATAACTTAATGGAGAGAATGGTAAATTTATTATTGCCCTTGGTAGTATAACTATATATTTGCTCTAAATTTGATGTAGGTATGTCCTGCATCTTCAAAAATTCATACTACTCGATCAAATTCAATGGCCATTTTCACAGAAGGTGATACACAAATTGTATTTGTTGACACACCTGGTGTAGTTAATGAAAAAGAATATGCTAAGTTGGTAATTAAAATAGGTTCTATAATGTTATTACAAAAATGAATATTTTAGATTTCATTTAAACCGTGCATTTAAAAGAGATGCAAAAAGAGCTTTAAAAAATGCAGATATCATTGGTGTAATACATGATGTTTCAAATATACATACTAAAGAAAAATTAGATATTAAAATATTAAACCTATTACAATATCATAAGGACAAACCTAGTTTTTTAATATTCAATAAGGTAACTAATAAAATATAATTTATATCAAAGTATACTTTACATGATCAATACTCATTATTACTTTTAGGTAGATTTACTGAGATCAAAAAGGAAATTATTAGATCTAACTAGAGTAATTACAGAAAATTCTATTGATGGTAAACCCATATCAGGATCACAACCTAGAACACATAAAGTAGAAAATGAATATAAGGGTTGGCCATATTTCCAAGAGGTTTTTATGGTTTCATCACTTATGGGTATGTACTTTACATGATAAATAGTTTGGTATTCCTATATAACATAGTAGTTTTAAAAATAAAAGTTTATTTTAACCCTTTCAAGGCCCAATGTATATTACAACTATGATGCAAAAATTATGAATTTTTTGCTGCAGCCTTCTAATTTACAACAGTCAGCTTCTTATATTATATCTTAGGAATATCTTCAGCAACTTTCTATCGCATTTCCAAAAAGATCCAACCTTTTTTTTTTAACTCCAACGAGTTTGGTTTGCTTTCCATCTCCATCCAAGAATTGACCAAAGCTAAATCAAGATTATTATCATGTGTAGTGTCCAGTTCCTCAGCCTTGGATGGGATCTTACACAAGGTCTGTAAAGAGTCTATCGGTCAGTTTTTCATAAGCATTTTTGGCGATCTGCCCATCATCATCATGGGATAATACTTCAAGTATTTGTAGCAATTGCTCGTCAGTCAAAACAGTTTTATTTTCATGTCATCTTGCGCTAAAAGCAAAATAAATGTCTAGATAAATAACACCTAAAAAACTTTGGTTTTTTCATCTCAATAGACATTAAATCGATTGTATCTTGGAGGTATGTCGCATTCTAGGTAATTTATATATATTGCAAACATTACATTTACTAACGTTTTGTCAATAATTCGATCAATATCTGCCAATATTTGTCACTCAAATTCAAGGGCATGTTCGGTTACAATCACATACTATGAACTATGTGTTTCTATAAGGTCGAGAGGAACTTAAATAAATTTACATCCATCTGTGTGAACTAGTTTTCACACCAAAAGTAAATTACAGTGAGGAATTAAGCAGTGTTAAAAATCGTGTCCACTGTACTGGACGCGGCACCCGGAAGGGTTAAGAAAAGATGTTTTGAATGCAATTCTAACTACTACAATCAATGAGAGTTGCTGAAGTTGTTATTCTTTATCAGAGCCGCATATTCTAGCAAAGTTTCGCTGGAAATCTAAATTATAAGAGATTAAATTAATTGAAACAGAATGTGTATGTGTATATATTATATAAATACTAGCGACCCGCCCCGGCTTCGCACGGGTGCAATGCTGATACTAAATTAAATACACTACAGAAAAAATATGAAAGTTGTATATAAAAACATAGCGGCCCGCTCCGACTTTGCACGGGCATAAAATATATATGCCTATGTCACTCAATGAAAACATGATTAAAATCGATCCAGTATTTTTGGTTCATTCATTACTGCCCTTGGCCTGCACGCATTAAATTTGGAGTAAAACAATTCCTCTTCCTCTATACTTACTATGAAGATTTCCTGCTATCTTTGGAATATCTAAATTCATACAATTTTTATTACATTATACATTTTTAAACGCAAATTTTAAATTTGTAATATCTCAATATTTGGAAAATATTTGTTTAATTTACATGCTGTAAGGAACCATATTGATCTATATTAATTGCACACTGTATTTAAGGTACTTAATTCGATAAGGATTAATGCCGTATTGCTTAAAATAGCTTCGTAAATAAGCCATTTTCTCACGTAAAAAATAAACAATAAAAATGGTTAATGTGGGTTATCTCTAAAAGATAAACATATACCATCGCGGACTTTTTTGTAGACCTTTTTATGGTGTACAATACTGTAGTACATTAATTTGATCTAACTCGTAGGGTTAGGCAGCGTTTTTGCTAATTGCTAAATAAGCCTAAAAAAATAGGTTAATTTACGACATCACGTTAGAAACCTCTAAAATTAGCAATGTTGCCTTAGTATATTATGCATGTATTATACATATAAACCTTCCTCTTGAATCACTCTATCTATTGAAAAAAACCGCATCAAAATCCGTTGCGTAGTTTTATAGATTTAAGCGCACATAGGGATATAGGGACAGAAAAGGCGACTTTGTTTTATACTATGTAGTGATGTTGGGAGTATAAAGATTATTAATTGGCAAAATTTCTGTGATCATGTCTTGGATGTCTACATTTCTTAATTTTTTCTGAAGTTCTGAGTTTATTTTCATATCGGCCACTTGCGAGTCGCGGATATGCGGTTAGGAAGTCACTGTTATATATCAGAAACAGAATTGATTTAAAGAGAACTTTAAATATCTATATTTTCCTACAGTTCAACTCTCACTAAAATAGCCTTATAAATCTGTTAAACACATATTATTAAGAAATATTAGTTCTGTTTTCAAAATTCCAGACCAGAATACCTTCATAAGAGTTGGAATTATATGTACTATAAAATGGTAATAACTAAAGCTCTATTTTTACTAATGTATTGATGTAAACAGGCTTATTAATAGTTTTGCATTTCTTCCAGGTGATGGACTAATTGATGTTAAGAAATATTTATTAAAACAAGCCAAATCTGAAAAGTGGATGTTTCCAGAAGAAATTTGGACTGATCAAAGTGCTGAAGACATGATTTTAAAAACTGTTCAAGCTAAATTACTAGATTTTTTACCACAAGAAATTCCATACAATTTAAAATCTGATATTGAATATTTTAATGTAAATAGTGAAGGTATGATTTAAAAATACTACATAAATAGGCATTTTACTTAATTTAATGCTTACTATGATCGTTTTAGGAATTCTTAGCACAGTAGTTATAGTAAATTGTCCTTCCATTAGAGTAGCTAGACTAATAGCTGGCGCATGTGATGGAAGATTAAGGCAAATCATTCAAAGTGTTCAACAAGATTTACAAAGTGCTTTTAACAATTTTGTTAGATTAAAAATTGTGTTATACCCACCTTATAAAGAATAAATATATTTTAAACTCCTTAAAACCATATAAAAAATGCAATACATAATATATAATTCCATTAATAAAATAAGATTTTTTTATTTTCTAGATTAGTATATTTACATACAGAATTATTGTATTTAATTATATTCACTGTACATCTTCACTCTTACTTATCTGTGCCTATCTCAAAAAATATACTACTTTTTTAAAGGTTTTATTAGTATTGGTTGGTTGAAAGGTGGCAGATAAGCACTTTTCAGCAGTAAATTCAGTTCCAAATACTTTTGATTCATTGCAATCCTGCAGTTCAGTAAACAATTTGTAAATAAGTTTTTGTATAAAATTATCTCTCTGGTAAAAATAATTATATTTAGGTATATATTATTTTTTCATTTGAGCCGAAATCATTGAGTAATATATACTCTATGGGTGAAATGTATTTGTACCTTAATGTGTTTGTTGTTATATATATGTGTCATATCATTGAGATCTTTCATTATGCCCTGACAGAAAATATGCCTAATATGAGAATAAGTATATTATTGCAATAGCACTAACTTCTTTGATTTGAAAGACTCTTAAGTCTGATTCCTCTCTGGTAGAAGTTGAAGGGATAGGCTGAATTGTCCTAATTCAGTCCTAAGTCATAACAAAATACTATTTAAATTTATATATATATATATATATATATATATATATATATATATATATATATATATATATATACTTATAAATAGGAATTACATCTTTTAAGCCGTGGTCTTCCACATTTCTCCGTGTTAATAGGACTATAAACTATAAACCTTCCTGGATCTGTGTAAGTGGTCATAATATATCCTGTTACGGTTATTGACTTACGTTAAAACTTTTATTGATTACAGCAGGATCTTTTGAAAAAGCATGAATTCTATTCGAACCTTTACATTTCAGATTACAACACTTGTTTGCTTTTCCAATTTAAAGAAATATTTCGCAGCGACATTGTAATAAAAATAACCCCTAATATAATTAACTTGAATAATAAGTTACAGCTAATATATTAATGAAACTGATATATTATTGAAATATGGATATATCCAAACCCAAAGTACGGAAATATATATATATATATATATTTGATATTGGTATATCCATATTTTTCTTCGTGGCCGACATCTCTGACATTAACCATAAAATACGAAATAAAAAGGTTTATTAAAAATATGGCTACTTTTTAAAATGTTAGAGCAATTTTTAAAAATATTTATATATGGAAATATCGATAGTAGTTGGCAGCTAAGATCCCTATTTTGAAAGTATTAGACTGATCCACAGAATAAGGTTTTTTGGATTTGGTGGCCAAATAAGGGATGTCGGCCAGCAAGAAAAGTATCGATATTTCGATATATCACAAGAAATTTTTTACAGTAGCTGTGATATTTAAACAAAAATTTTTAAAATAAAGTATTTGGAATACACTAAGCTTTTAAATCTAAGTATCAATTTTTTACTGTTTTTTTTATGGTGCTTAAGAAATGTCTTTAACTTTTTTAAAAAATATTGCCAAATATTGGTTGAAAAAAATATCGATAGATCGGCAAATTAACGATATATTTTCCATCCCTAGGACAAATCACTGTTTTCTGCAAGAGTTCGCATGCGTGAAGCCATCTTTAGATATTGTTTAACCGGCAAAAGTTGTTTTTGTCCCCGTTAATTTAAGAAAGTCGTTTATATTAACCGGTTGAAATTCAAATTTAAAAATGCCAAAGAAATCAAAGAAGGAAGATTCATCAGACTCTGATTCTGGACCTGATGATGTAAGTGTATTGTTTGCTATTGACGTTTTTAACTACTAATAAGTATATATTGATTTATATTTGTTTATGTGCATACCAGTACATAATTATATCAATACTAATTTTGGTATATAACTTGTTGATATATAGCTAGAAAATATATTCACATTTTCTATTCTTACAGAAAGAGCCAATTAAGAAGAAGTTTAAAGGTGATAGTAGCTCATATCGCACTGAAGATAAAGAACCTACATGGGATTTAGGCAAGAGTAGATTTGTCAAAGTTACCGATTTTAAGGGTAAAGTGTACATAAACATACGAGAATTTTACAATTCTGATGGGGACCTGAAGCCAGGCAAGAAAGGCATTATGTTAACTGGAGAGCAATGGCAAAGGTTTAAGGCATCGGTTGATGAAATTGATGAGGAATTTAAGAAAGCTTGTTAGTTTATTAATACAAATTATGTTAATCTTTAGTGTTATACTCGAATTTGTGCATAACTTGGATTTGTAAACATATATTTAACATTTTGACAGCTGGTAAAATTGTAATATTTTTGTTTTGATTTTTTTTTTCAAATACATGGTTATTTAATAGTTGATCTTTTATTTTCATCAACATTTTTTAAACAACTTGTTATATTGTAACATTGTTACTATGAAATACTGATGTACTGAAATGTTTTTGGTGACTAAATTTTTAATACAACAAATCATTTAAATTACACTTAATATTTTACAGTATATACATAAACATTTTTCTTATATTAGGTCATGTTAAAGCTTTATCCTATAGTATTAGATTTTATGGTAATTAACGATGTTCAGAATTAATATCTGTGATGGGATCTAAGGAATGGTTCTCTATAAGCTTACATTAAAAGTATTAGTAATAAAATTGATGTTTTGGTGCTGATATTTGTAATTTTATGTCTGCGAAGTGACTTAAGCATTAACGAGGGTCTCAATATATTGTATAAATATTCAGAGTAAATTAAACAATAGTAAATTAATCAAATTATGAATATATATGAACAGAGACTTATAGAGAATTATTATGCTAATGATACAATATTTTGTCAACAATCATGATTGACTTCTCGCTGGTCTTTTAGTAATGGTTTTGTTGGGGTGAAGAATATCTTTTATTTATTCAATGATATATGAAAATGATTGTGAAATTTTAATAATTAACATGATCTAGCCAATGTGATATAAGTAAACTTGTGTAAATAATCTTGAGTAAACTGTGTGTTTTAATGGAATTTTATTATGCCTTATTATAAAAGTCATATAGTGCATGTTGAGAGGAAAAATATTTTTTACCATGTGGTGACTTGATATATTTGTGAAAATGCTTCATACTTATAGCTGTAATAGTATAGTAATATTTAGATTATATCGTTTTTGTAGAAAGCAATAGACGAAACATCCATGTTCAATACATATCCATGTTAGCTAAAAATAATGCTAAATTTTCATTCGTTTTTTCATTTAAATATTGTAGCGAAAAAATATGCTCAGTTTCATTCTATCACACGCAGATAGGCCAGTTGGTATATGCATATATTAAAGAGATCTCTGTGTAAATAAGAACCACTGTAACATATTTGTTAATTTCCCAGTGCATATGTTGCTTTTCTGTATGAATATATAAATTCCCTGTAAAATTATTAATGTGCAAGAACGACATTTCGCTATAGAATAATTGCCAAGTCCGAAATCTAGTTAGCACGGCTGTACTTTATATTTTCCTGTAGGACGGTTAAAGTTATATTTATTTAGAAGTGACGTTGTATGACAAAACCCATTTATATTTATTAAAATGTAGACCAACGGTTTTCTGAAATTAAGTTTAGAACGGTCGGGATATGTTAATTAAAAACGGATGTTTATCTTTCATATTTGCAATTACTTTTAGATTTAATCCAAATCGAATTATATTACAAGGGGAATCATATAGTATTAGATGGTATAACATTAAAATTTCATCTATATTACTTTTATTAAACTGAAAATGTTTACGTTTATATGTGTCTAAACTTGTAATGTGACTTTATAAGCAGTTAAAGTTGGGTTTCTTAAGTAGTCATAGTTATGAATATTTTGTATACTTTCATAATATTGTTGTCATTACATCTCGGATCTAGTGAATTATGTTTACATATATTTGTAGTTTTAGAAATAACCCAGTAAATAAAAGCAGATTCATACGTATTCAAATAATCACCAGTTAAGTTTCTCGGCTAAAATTATATGGCAAAATACAAGATATTGGTACTGGTAGGTAACTTTAATTTAGGGTTGCCGTTCATTCATTTTTCTGTGTTATATTCTTAATATGTTTTTTTTTGGAATTTGCAAGCAAAATACTTTACATTGCTGGTAAAAATTAGTAGTTTATGTTAGAATTATTATTAAACTAGCTGACCCGACAGACTTCGTCCTGTCAAAAAGATTTGTAATGTGGCAGTTTTTGTGCCTACGTATTTTAAAAAATTCTCGTGAACAGAACCATCACCCTGGTGATAGGGCGTTGTGAATAAAAAATAATTAAATAAAACATATATAAGGATTGAAAAGTAAGTAATCGCTTTATTGTTAATCATGTGAATCATAATTATTATTATTATTATCATTGTAGTGCTTTGTGGTATACGATGTTTTTTGTTTGATTACCTGGCGCATAGATAAACAAATCTGATGGTTTTCCAACACGGGAACAGGCAACATACAATTGACCATGTGAGAAACATGGGTTTTCTAGATTAATACCACAAACACTTAATGATTGCCCCTGGGACTTGATTATAGCCATAGCAAAAGCAAGCCGCACTGGAAACTGTAGTCGTTTAAACTCAAATGGCACATCAGTCGGAATCATTGGGATGCGCGGTATGAGAACATCTTCTCCTTTATACTTTCCTTTGAGTATAGTTGCTTCTATCACATTGTTTAGTAATTTTTTTATCGCTAACCGTATACCGTTGCAAAGACGCGGTTGGTTGATATTTCGCAACATTATAACCACCGATCCAACCTTTAATTGAAGATTGTGAGGTGGCAATCCTGGCAAATCCAGCGAGTTTAAAAATTCCGGTGGATAGTTGACTACATCATCTTGATTAGTAGTATGATTAGTAATCAACTGATTTATATATCCTCAATTCGCCTGTAATTTGTTCTTGAATTTTGAAATTTAATTCATTTACATCTATGTTTTTTTGCAGCCAGTATAGCTCGTTCGCTCAACCAATCATGGTTTCTGTAATTTTGAGAAACATCTGGAAACACCTTCTGAATAAGTTCATCTTTTGATCGAGTTAACTGACAAAAACTTTGAGGAAAGTTAATGCAGCCAGTCAACATGTCTATAGGAAATTTGCCATTACCAATGTCAATGAGTTGTTTAGAGAATATGTTTCCAGATTGGTCATTTTGCAACTCGACACGCATATTCTTGTTTAAATGAAGTACTTTGACATATTTCCACAAATTGGAGGACTTTAGACATGCATTGAGTTCATCAGCTGGCGTTGATCGTGGAATCACTGGCAATGTTTGACGAAAATCTCCTGCTAATAAAATCATTGCACCACCAAATCGGTTATTATTGCTACGTATATCTTTTAAGGTTCTGTCTAAAGCCTCCAAAGATTTTTTATGTGCCATCGTGCATTCATCCCAAACAATCAATTTACATTGCTGCAAAACCTTTGCCATTGCAGAGTTCTTCGAAACGTTGCAGGTTGGAGTTTCATTGCTTTGCATATTTAATGGCAATTTTAGTGCTGAATGGGCTGTTCGACCACCTTCAAGCAAAGTTGCTGCGATTCCCGACGAAGCGGGTGCAAGTGCAATTTTATTTTGTGAGCGAATTGTTGCTAATATTAATGAAATCAAAGAAGTTTTTCCTGTACCAGCAGGTGCATTTAAGAAGTAAATCCCTCCAGTTTCATCATTTGTTACTTTCATAAGAGTTTCAAATACATACTTCTGTTGTTCATTTAACAGTGGAAGATTTGTTTGAATTAATTCTTTCAAAGCGTTGAGATCATACAGTCTTTCTCGATGCAACTCTTGGTTAAAAGCGTCATGCATTGGACGATTGGGCGCGGTCAGGCCTAATTGAATTAATAGTTTGTTTGACATTATCAAGCACATGTCCTCAATTGAAATCAATGCTTCATTGTAAATTTCTTCACTGATTTGTATATTTGGATTTCCCATTCTATTCCGTATTTGATACAAAATATCATCACACATATAATCTTTGTACTTAATCCACAAATCAATTGGGTTTGATGGGAAGCATGTAGATATGATTATAGAAAACAATGTTCGTATTTGATGAGCGTGTGATGATATTACAGCATCATTGAGAGTTTGATCCCAATGAGCGTCATTTTCAAGCAATTGCAAACGTTGACAGGCTTCTCTGTAGGATCCACACAATTCACCATCAACAGTTCGTAACTGTTGGAATGATGTTGGGCCACGTACATTGACTAATAGCAGTCGTAAATAAAAACATTCATCATTGCTTGGATGTACTGAATAAATCCGGCCAATCGCATCGGTGGAATATACATCTGTATATCCTGGAAGTGGTTTTCCTTGTTTCCGTCGTATAAATCTCCTTGAGGATTGATTCCAGGTATAATATTTTGGCATTTCATAATATAGCAATGTTTGTGCGAAATCATCGTTTTGGCATGTCTCAAAAAAACTGGTTAATGTAGTAGATGGTGGCTGAGCAGCTCTTTGTACTGCGTTCTGTGCTGTAAAATACACTCTTTGTCCATTTTCTAAATGCACAGCTAAGTGAACAACAGAAGGGTGTCTCTCATGAATAGGAAAAGAAAATATTCGCCAAAATGCTTCATTACTACTGACATAGCGGCCCATTTGGCATTGGGTAACTTCATCATTAGAATTCTCTGCACCAATTCCAATCGCAGCCATATCACTCCCTTTGGTTACATATTTGCAAATGTATTTAATCGATTTCACTGAATGGCAAGATTCAACGTTGATGTGTGCTTTGAATGTCTTTGATAAAATGGGTGAATATGGAACAATCCAACGATTATCTATTTCAATATCTTGTTGATTTAATTTGACAATTGTTGATTTTCCATTGTCTGTTGTCGATCTGCGACGATACAATGGATAACCGTCATTACCAGTAATTGTTTCCGATATTAATGTCCGTGGATATCGTTTTGAACATTTACCATCCATCATACACGGTGAATTTTGATTAAGAGTTCCACAGGGACCATGTATCATGTTTTTGATAACTACCTCATGCAATCCAGGATCTACTTGTACATTAGGGATTTCAGCTGATATCACTTCATTTGGCCTTATCTTTTCAACCAACCAAATCAAAATGTGTGCATGTGGCAATCCTCGTTTCTGCCACTCCACAGAATACATCCAGCAACGTGTCTCACCAAACACATTATGTTTTACGATGTAATTCATTAAAGATTTCAACTTTTGTCTAAAGACTCTGGCTGTAATATCATGACGATCAATGGGTGATTGCCCAGGGAATAACTCCTGCTTAATTTCTATCCATTGCGGATTGCATGTAAATGTGATGAACAAATCTGCTGTACCATAATGACGAACATACGACATGGCATCTTGAGCATATTCGTGCATATGCCGAGGGCTTCCGATGTATGTTGCTGGAAGAATAGTCATCCGACCGACATTCTGTGCATTTCCATCAGTATTAATCGCATCTCGAAGGTGAATATACTCTTCAGATCGGAGTTTGGTTTGATTCAACCTGATGAATGTTAATCTCTCCGTTTCAATTTTAACATACATGTCAACAACATATTTGTGATATAATCGCCGACATTTCAATATGTGATTATCTTCATTTTCCCGAATCATTAGGCGGTATGAATAATAGTTCATTGAACTGACTTTTTTGTTGGTTTCAGAACCTGTAAACAGATTTTGTTTTAATAACATTCAAATACATAATATAGTGACTGAGATATTATCGCCATAGCTAAACTAATATTTTAGTTACCTGTAATGGGATTTATCATTTTTATTGATAAATCGTAGCCATCTTCACCTTGCCAAAATATAATGGGATATTGCAGTGCATCATATGAGCGGTGTGTTTCCTTTATACGTTGTAATTGATCATTCCGACGATGTAAAACAATATCACGGGATTCCAAATTTTCTCCAACTACAACGATAGCAACTTCATCAATAGTTGGTGCATTAAAACGTCTTGTATGTTGACCTGCAGGTGCTTTATCAGCTCTGATTACAATTTTGTGATTATCGGATGGCATCAGATCCAGGGCAGTTTTAAACAATATAATCAATTGATTGTGTTGATGAAATAAAGTTTGTAATTGTTCTACAATAGACCTCTTTACTAAATTGTTATGTGCACAACGCAGATCAATTTCTTGTGGTGAATTGCCCATAAAATAAATTTGCAGGAATTTGTTGTCGCTATCTGACACTGGTAACAGTGAACCTGCTCTGTGATATATTTGCCCTTGTATCTGTAAATAAAAAAGATATTATGGTGTGGTATAAATTAATGGATTGTCAGTGATCAAACTTAAATAATATTTGATCTTAAAAAGTATATATTTAGTTTTAACTAATATCTATCAAATATAAAATATAATAAAAGTGTCACTGAAACTGAATCACCATATAATATTATGACTAAGTGATATATTTCGTAATGATTAAGAAAATGAAGATTAGTAACACATCTTAACTTTGGTGACAGAAAATTTTGTTCGCTAAAATAATTATGAGTAACTGCTATAATACATACCTTGAAAGTTGGCATAAAATTTTCCCGAACTGCATTTGTTGCCCCAAATGAAGTCATTTGAAAGCAATTGTTATATTGTTGGATATGTGTCAAAAAGTGTATAGAATCTGTTCCTATTCCTGAAACCAATGAGTACAATGTTTCTGGTGGTGGATCCAATGGTATCAATTTCACTTTACCATTTGCGCAACACAATCCATTGGCTTCGTTTTTGTATTTTAATGCCTTACAGTGTGAGCAAACCAAGTTCATAGAACCAATAACAACACATTGGTAGTTACTGTAGTCAATTGACACATCGTAACTGAAAGCAGCTCGATTCAAACTTGCGCGATTATTAGTTGAACGTCGCGCTCGCGCTTCACGCATTTGTGATATCCGAATTCTTTCACGTTCATTTCCGTCGTCACGTTCTTGTGCAGTACGATTAGATCGGTAATTAGCTTGGTTTATAGCATTTCTGGTTCTTCTACCTAAATTGCTTCGTCTTATAGCAGGCATATCAAATATAAATTATTTTTTCACTAATCACGAACTAAACAAAAAAATTTTTTTTTAAATTTGATATGACTTGAACTCAAATCCTTTTAAGCCGTACGAATTGTTTTATTTATTTAAAATTTGGATATTAAAAATAATAAAACACTGTTGGTAACGCGATTTTTGTTTGACTGATGTAATGACGTGGAAACTGATGCATTTTATCTCGCGTGCCGAAACTAATACAAAAGAAACGCGAGTTTCGGAACGCGACATTAAACTCCTCCAACTATGTATTCTGTGCTCCAACGCACACACGCACATTGTTTTGATAGATATGATCTTTGACGTTAGGAACACACCTACATTGCTTAGACAACAGTGAGTGCTTGTAATTTAATATGAACTTTATACCATAGCAATAAAGCTCAAATTGACTACGTTTTAGTTACAAATCATTTGTATGGGAAAAAGAAAAGGGCTATTTTTAGGGTTTTTCCAGCAATAATTCTAATTTTTCTCGCCGTAAAAACCATCCTTGAACTTCAACGAACATTTAAAAAAAAGATTTGGCCAAATTGATCTCCGTAAAATCATCCAAATAAGAACATTTTCTGATAAAGAATCAATAATAAATAAACTAAAATTTCTGAACTAAGAGTGTAAATTATAACACTGAACCAAACAACTGACTTGTATTTCCATAGTAATTCAACAACCTAACCAGTATGCCTAAATATTTGACTACAATAGCTTCATACATTTCTTAGGAATATTTGGCAGTTGAGATGAAGGATATCAACAATAGTGAACATATATATGAAAGTATCCGTATATCTCAAATCATATCAAAGTTAATCGAACAAATGTTCCTCAAGAAGGTTCAAAAGGTAAAACCAATTTGATATTTGTTCACGCCCTGCTGGTAGAGATATTTAAGCTTCAAGTATTCATTATGATGTAGCTAATTAACAGTGATGTATTAATTATTAATTATTAATTAACGTGCATTTTTAATTAACATCAATTGAAGTAATTCTTCACTGATTTATTTTGTTCGATTTGGCATTTTTTGTCGTCCAAGAAGTTGTGCTCCCTTCACTTATGATGTGTTTCTTTATTTATCGTTCTTAAAAATTTCCTTTTCAACATATTAAGTATATCTAATTGCTTAACATCGTTGGTTTATTAAATGTTTTTTCAGTATTTTGTCGATATGTGATACCCAGTGTTTATTATTAAATTCTTCTATTCTATTAGGTGCTTACATGTGTCTTGTTCAACGATATTTATTAGTAAACAGGTATCAATGTAAACAACTACTAAACAATTAACTTAACTATTAAATTAGATGTTTTTTTTTTGTTTTTCTCTATATAAAATGGGAATTTTTCATTTAATATTATTGAGTATTGTATACATACGCTAATCGTGAAATGCCTAAAATTATATTTTTCACATTCTATTACTTTTGTTGTTCGATTTGGAAAAACTTACTGTCTTAGCTCATCAAACACTTTTATATAGAAACGTATTTAAAAATGGGTATTTATATGTCAATGACATATAACGGCTTACGGAAAAGCTGAAAAAGCGCGAAAATGGATTGGATTGTTACCAAACTAACATGTTTTTTTGATGCTGTAACCTGACCATGCTATCAGGAAAATGGTGGAAAGTATTTTGATTAAAATATATTGTACGAATTTTTCTCATTAAAGGCCTTTCTATATTTTCCAAATATTCAACATTGTGAAGGCAGTTTTTCTATTTCTCGGAATAAATTCTTCGGGTGAGAAAATACTTTTGTTTACAACTATTTATTTTCACGGCACCTTGTAGTTAAAAAACAAATAAGCTCAGTCATACCTGATTTTAGGCACTAATGGATTGTACATATATTTATTAACAGTTCCCAGAGAGGAGGAAGAGGCCGGATAGGATATAACACTCGAAATTCCTGCTTTTTATTTTAGATTTGTGGTTCTTTGACGATGATGATGATTTATATCTGATAGTGATAACAGCTTCCCTAGTGATGTGATGATTTTTTCATCAGTGCGATTAGCTTTTGAGATAGCTCGTCGCCCATTTGATTGACTTCTTTTTTGATGACCAAAGTCTTCTTCTTGCTCTATTATTAAATAACAACAAATGTGAAATGTAGAAAATAACCTGTATAAAATACAATTTCAATTAATTAGTCTTATTCTAACGCTTATTGGTCTATATATTAGTTAGTGTATATAAGTCCAATAATCAGATCGTATGGTGTTAGAGGTTTTAGTCTACGCACTTCACTGTTACTTCACATGTTTAGCTGATTACTGGGTATATTGGGATGAATTGACACTTTTTCGAACTTTATAATACTTTACAGAAACACGTTGAACCTCACTCGTTATTCGCTCTAGAGTAATATGGCGTTGTATCACTTCATTTGAAATATAGAACGGAGCATCGACAATGGTACGCAACACTTTATTTTGGAACCGTTGTGTAGTTGATATATTAGACTTTCTAGCGGTTCCCCATGGTTGGATTCCATATGACCAAATAGGCTTGAGTATAGATTTATACAATAACATTTTGTTATCTAAAGATAACTTGGATTTGCGTGCGATGACAATACATTAATTTAATAATATATTTGGTCGAACCTGTTTCCGTTTGGTGAGTATGTGCTTTTTTCAAGTTAGGCATCGATCTAGGTGCATACCAAGATATTTAGTATCCTCTGCTTGAGGAAGTTGACAATTATTGATATACATCGGTAGACATGTTCTTTTACGAAGCGTAAAAGTTATATGACTGGATTTTGTTTCGTTGGCTTTTATACGCCATCTCTTCAGTCACTGTTTTATTTGATTTAGGTGTGTTTGTAGGATAATTGATGCTCTGGCTGGATCTTCATGAGAGGCTAAGACTGCCATGTCGTCTGTGTATATTGTCACAGTGGTTATTTTTCTTGTAGGTAGATCGGCTGTGTACAGAAGAAATAGTGCTAGATCTAGTACACAACCTTACGCAACTTCTGAATATATTACATGTAATTCGGTATGTTCATCGACTTGTTTTACAGTAAAATGACGATCTGTGAGACAAGACTTTAACAGCTCATAATGCGGATGAGGGAGAAGTTTCTTTAATTTAACCTGATGATAGTTATGTCTATAAATGCAGCTGAATAATATCTTTTGGCATTTAAGCCCATATTTATTTTGTTTCTAGGTCCTATTCACTAGTTCAAATTGGTGTTATGGAATGATCGTTCTTTTTTCTATTATATAATGTAGCCGCTTTACGTACAGTTTCTCAAAAACTTATAGGCCGGTAGGAAGTGACATCTTCTAGTGATTTCCCTGGTTTGAGGGATTTAAATTTGAATTGAATATTTCAAATTTGAAATTTGAATTTAATCTACTTTGCACTGAATATGAATGCTAATAATTTTACCTCCTTCTTTGATAGTTCGTGTAATATTTTGCTGGTGTTACTTTTTTACAAATAATCTCTCTGATTGTTATTTTTTGAACTTCTTTGACAGTGGATTGTTTATATGGTAAATATATTCGAAATGGCGAATTTAGGAAGCTAGTAGTTTTATTTTTGTCACCTTTAGATAGCTCAGACGAGAAGGGTTTAAAGACATAATTACTTTGAGAAGATGTTGTTTTTTTTATAACACCTTTATTAGATACGCTTAGTACAATCTTAATTTACAATTAATTTATTACTAATTTTCCTATGTACTTGGATTAATTAACAAGCAAGACGACTGCGAGAAAATACATCAATATGTATTCCTCAGTTATAAAATTATAATAATTTATAGCTATCGTTTGCTCTAAATGCGTATACTTTATATAAGTTCGTATGGTTTTGTTCGCTTCAATCTCCTAAGATCCTGCGTGCTGTCCAGCAGTTGTATTGCTTCCACGTTAGCATGATTTAGTAATCTCCTTCCGTGTTTCAAGACGAAATCTTGGATAACTTTAACGCAAATCCATTTTATTTCCAGGTCATCGTGCAGTTCTTCGTTGGTTACATCGCGATAGGCATTGGTAATCAATCGAAGAACCTTGTTTTGACAGCGTTGTCTGACTAGTTGATTTGAATTTTTAGTGTAACCCCATATTTGCATCCCATAGGTCTAAATTGGATTTATAATTGTATTATAGATCGACCTCTTTGATTTTTAATCAAGTTGAGAATATCTTCCAACTAACCACTATAGTTGTTTTATTTTGGCTCTAATGTGTTTTGCTTTTTGTCTAACGTGATGTTTCCAATTTACTCTACCGTCAAGATGGATTCCAAGGTATTTAGCTGATTCTGCTTAAGGAATCGAGCATCCTTTGAGTAATATAATTAAGTTTTTATTATTTCGCCGCAATGTAAAATTAACGTGGACAGATTTGGAGCTATTAAGTTGAATTTTCCAATCTTTCGTCCATTTGTAGATTTTGTTGACTGCCACTTGCACTTTTGCTATTGCTCTAGGCATAGAAATATCTTTTAATATCACATAATAATTGTGTCATCAGCAAAAGTTCCAAGAAGTGTTTTTTTGTTGTTGGAATGTCAGCAGTGTAGAGCAGATAGAGGAGAGCTACTAAGACGCTACCTTGTGGAACTCCAGCCGAGATATTTTTAAATGTTGAGAACGCCCTTTCGTGCGATACTCTAAATTTTCTTCCGAATAAATATGACTCCAGCAATTGACAATAGTTACGTGGTAACAATTTGCTTATCTTACAGATTAATCCCAAATGCCAAACTCGATCAAAAGCTTGTGAGACATTCAGGAATATTGCAGGGCAGTTTTTCTTTTCCTTAAACGCTCTTTCAATAACCGCAGTTACTCAGTGCAGTTGATCGATTGTTGAATGGTGACTTCGAAAACCAAACTGAAAATCTGGTATTGCTACCAAATGTTTAATACGTTTAAATATTAGTTTCTGAAATAGCTTTGATATTGCAGGTAGTAGTGAAATAGGCCTGTTCGATTTGTTCTGCAGGTTTGTCAGGATTTTTGAACATAATTATTATTTGTGCCACCTTAAAGCATTCCGGGATATGCTTCAGCCTTAAACAGGTATTAAATATATGTGTCAACATGATGACTGCTTTTTGTGGCAGTTCTTTCAATAATCTAGGTGAAATGTCATTTATACCAGGTGCCTTTTTAGGATTGAGGTTATCAATTTCAGTGGCAACTTCCCAGTGGAGAAATTAGATTTAGACCTATATCGAGTTAATAAACAGGAGATGTATCCATGGTAGATTCTAGATCATTAGGTTGAAATATGTTAGCTAAGTATTGTGCGAACAATTTGGCTTTTTCATTGTCGCGTCGAACCCATTCATTTCGATCATTTTTAATTGGCGGTACTCGAATAATTGGTCTTTTAAATCTTCGAGTTGCTTTCCATAGCGAATAGTCTTTTTCTGCTTGTGGGCTTAATTCACTTACTTTTGAAAGCAATTCTGTTTATATTATTTGATCGTTTGATTTGTCTGATTACTAATTCTATTAAAAGTAGTTTTGTCTGCAGCATTTCTGGTTTTGTGCCAGACTCTTCTAACTTTTCGCCTTTCTTTTATCATTTCTCTAATTTCGAGCGGGTAAATTACTTCATATTTTGATTTCTCGCTTGCTATTGGGGTAGCATCTTGTGCAGCTGACCGAATTTGTTCAGTTATATGTTTGGTTTGTTGCTCAAGATCATCTATACTTTTAAGTCTTACTTTTAAACTGATTTGTTCCTGGAGTATTAATCTGAATTTATCCCAGTCAGTATATTTGTTGCTAAGATTAGGCTTTTTGCTTTTCTTAGGATTGTCGCACCCAGTGTTAACAATACTGGAGTGTGATCAGATGTTAGATCGCCCAAGCTTCCTGTACTAATTTGATTTAATGAAATGCCTTTTGTAATGTAGAAATCCAGCAAGTCTGGGACTTTACTGTCTGTAGGCCAGTAAATGGGTTCGCGCCCTGAATAATAATTACAATTTGTAAGTTTAATGGCTTTGAGTAATTCGTTTCCTTTTCCAGGTGTTATTATTCGTGAACCCTAATCTGTATGTTTAACATTAAATTCTCCACCAATAATAAACCTTGAGCCTAATTTTGAAAAGATATCTTTATATTGTTGTTGTGTCATTTTATGTCTTTTTTCTTTTTTTTTTGTTCTGGCCTAAAAATCGGGCGGTGGAATGCATGACGCATACCTGGTCGCGGAGATTTGTCCTCGAGTGACAGGTTGGACCGGGTTATGTGGGACTGCCTCTGGGCTTACCAATACACTAAACCGAAACCGCCGCACAATTGACCCCTGTGGATCACTACTGCTACTGCATTAAATTTGGGGATATGGCACCCGCTGATCGGGCAGCCGTTATTGGGCACGAGGGCCCGGCGATTCTATTGATTCGCGAACCTGAGTTAACACACAACTGGGTACTGTTGTATGGGGGCAAAAGTTATGACTGTAGCGACGGATGAGGTCGTTTCAGCCTGGAAAAGGGGGGAGCTTGGTGACGCGGTGCTAAGCTCCCAGCATGTCGACCAGCTCGCGAACAAGCGCGTTTTCAGAAGAACTTGAGCTGAGTTGTTGTTTGTGGAATGATTGAGATATCAAGTGCTTGATTTCTGGAGTGTCAGTTTCCCTATGAATTTGATTTTTTCTGACAAACCATGGAGCGTTTAATATTCTCCTGAGGAGCTTATTTTGGAAAACTTGAAGCCGTTTGACCTGGTTGGGTGTAACAAACTTGAAGTAGACATTAAATCAATAAGCATTTGATGGAGATGGGAAGTCTGTTAGAAGGGCAGATCAGAGAAGATAGCAGGTTTGCTAGCTCCGAACCATTTTGGATTGCTTTCTGGATTTGGGAATGCCAACCGAACCGCCGGTCGAAGTGAAGATCTAGGTACGTGACGTTATCCAGCCATGGAATGATTGCGGTGTCGATCTTAAGTTGCGAGACGCGCAGTGCGTAACGCTTCTTATGGAAAATGATGGCCTGAGTTTTCAGGGGGTTGATTTGCAACCTCCATAATTTGAACCGCTTGACCGCATGATTGAGCTGCTTCTGTAGACGTTCATGAATTGTAACTTCGAACCTAGCGGCCGTGAAGAAAGCAGTGTCGTCAGCGTAAAACGCGACGTCAATGTGCTCTTTTCTCGGCAGATCTGAAATAAAGAGGTTAAATAAGGCTGGGGCCAGCGGGGAACCTTGAGGTACGCCAGCATCGATTTGTTTACGACTGGAAAGTGATACCCTGATCTTGACCTCGAAAGATCTGTCCGAGAGATAGGACTTAATGAGAGCGGTTAGGTCTTCTGGGAGGCCTAACTACACGCACTTTGCGATCAATCCGTCGTGCCAGACCTTATCGAAGGCTTTGGTTAGGTCCAGAAGAACTGCTCCAAGCTTTTTACGTTGGTCAAGAGCATGATGGATGTGTGCGGCCAGACGGGTAGCCTGATGGACGGATGAGTGGTGAGCGCGAAAGCCGAATTGTTCATCTGGAATGATGTTGTTTTCCTTTGTGAAAGAGTTGAGAGCATGGAGTATTGCCCTCTTGGCAAGCTTCAAAATGGCGCTGAGAAGGCTGATCGGCCTGTAATCAGATGGAGATGATTTTGCTCCTTTCTTGGGTATAACCGCTATATGTGCGTGTTTCCAAGACGCCGGGAAGTGTTGCAGCCTCATGATGGAGTTAATGATGTTTGCCAGTTCTGCGAGCTGCTTATGCGGGAGCTTTTTTGACTGGGTAATCGATATTCCATCGAAACCTGGAGATTTTTTGGTTTGAAGTTTGCCGATCATAGTCTGTAGAGACTTTGGATACACGAAATGGTTGAGAAGAAAGCCTGGGGTTACTGGTTTTTGACGGTGTTGGATTCGCTGATGACAGTGTCAATGTCTTTAGCTTTAGTGTTCTGTGCGGGTGGGAGGCATTTCATTTTAGCTTCGTAGGTCTCTGCAAGGAGCTCGACTTTTTCTTGGTCAGTGACTACGAAATTTCCTGTAACCGCTGACTTCAGGGGGGGATAACATTGTGCGTCTTCCCCACGAGGCATTTGGAGATACGCCAGAAGGAAGGGGGGCCATCCAGCCTTTGGTCCGCGAGAAATGAGTTCCATTTCATCGCTTGCCAAGTCGAGACGGCCGCCCTTACCCTCTTGCATGCTCTGTTCGCCTCCCTTTTGTCTGCAGTATCAAGGGTGAATTGAGCTAATCTGCATAAACCGTTTTTGATGCGAATTTCACGTTTAAGAGAAGCGGGAAGGTTGTTTTTCCACGGCTGGGGTTGTGATGAAATTTTGACTGTGGCAGATTCGAGAGCAGACTGAATATCGCGAGTTAACTTGAGTACGGATTCCTGGAGCTGATCTGGTGTGTTAATTTTCGGAATTAGATCGGATTTCAGGAGAAGAGACTGGTAGTTTTTCCAGTCGGTTTTTTTCCTGAATCTTGTTAGTGGGACTTGAGTGGTGGCGCAGTTTCCGAGTTTGAGAAGGACCAGACAATGATCAGAATCTAGTTCGTCAAGGACTCGAACTTCGGATTGGCGATTTATGTCTTGAAGAATAAAGAAATCAAGGATTCTTGCTGCGCCCTGAGAGACTGTAGTAGGGTGATGGGTGGGTTCATGTGGCAAGGCAATACGGTAGCCCAGATCTGCACTTAGATCTACAATGGCGTTACCTGCGATATTCGCTCTGGAACACCCCAGATGGTTGAAGTCGCCACCTATTATTTTTGGAAATTTTCCTTCGACGAGTGATCGGTATTCGGCATAGTTGAATGCAGAAGATTTCCTGTGCAGGGATGTAATCACCAAGGGACGTTCTTGGATATCGATTTTAATGGAGGCTGTTTCGAAGTTGTTTACTGATAACGATGGAAAGAGCTCGTGTTTCACTCATTTTCTGACGAGAATGGCGTTTCCACCGCCTCGACCCGGAGTTCTATCGTTTCTGTAGACAAAGAAGTGTTCGAAAGAGTGACGATGGGAAGGTTTCAGGAAAGTTTCCTTGATGAGAAGGTTGTCGACGTCATAGAATGTCATGACGTGTTCCAATTACGCTTGCTTTCCGCGTAAGCTGTTTGCATTCGATATCATCAGTATAAGAGATTTCGGAACAGCCCTTTCGAAGAATTAAAAGGCTGCTGGAAGTTAAAGAAACAGGTAAATATTGCCGCTTAGGCGGCGACATTTGGAAAAGGACGAGCAGGTTGGTGAGCCAGGCGATCACTTGCAGGAAAGCCTGTGGGTCAGTAAATGCCTGCATTGAGGAGTTAAGGTCCGGTGTATTGGTTGGAGCAGGCTGGGTGGCGCTGGCTAATTTTTGAGCTAGCTTCCTGCCACTTTGGTTACTCCATGCAGAACCTTGTGGAGGCCTGGATTCCGTCGGAATTTTTGGTTTTCTTGGAGCAGGACGGCAGCTGCAACCGGTGAAGTTTGCGGTATGAATTTCATCGCAATTGCTGCACTTTGGAGGTGCTTCTGGGATTTTGGTACAGGATCTAGTATCGTGATGCCCCGCACATTTGACGCACTGTGGGGGGGCTCGGCAATACGAGCTGGAGTGCCCGAAAAGCTGGCAGTTGAAGCACTGCACTGGCTGGCCGTTTCCTCTCTGGACCTTCACTGTGATGACGCCGAGTTTGGTCATATATATGATCTGTCGCTCTTCGCGAGGGACAACTACCTGTACAATTGGTAGTTCTATCCCGGATTTTAATTTCCATCTTTGCACAAATTTCGGATGGAAGCCTTGATCAAAGAGGAGTTCACGTACCTCGTCAATGTAGAGTGATTCTGGGATGTTTCTTATTATTACCCGGAATGCTCTCTCCTCCGGATGACAGAAGGAATGGTAAGGGTAATTCCTTTCCTCAAGCAGGGTAGTGAGTTTACGGTAATCGTCACTTGTGGCGACGAATAAAAAATGCCCTCCTTTTTGTTTCGGGTTATAATATCTATTGATTGTGCCTTAGTAATTCTAATGAGCTCCATGAACCTCTTCTTGTCACGGAGCACTATAGGCGCAATTTTTTCCTTTGGGGTAGTTTGAGAAACAGTCGCCGAAACGGTTGGCACTGTTTTTGCTGTGGAGGTTAGGATTTGTTTAGTGGCCTGGCTACTTACCTGCGCAGGCTGGGTTGGTCTTGTGGTAACTTGTTTCGGCAGTGGCTGTGGGGCCGTCCTGGTGGTCGGCTTATTTTGCACTGGTCTGGTGGCAAATTTTGTAATCGAAGGCTGTACGTTAGCCTTGGCTTTCGATTGGGTAGATTGAGGGGCCGGCTTGGCTACCGGATTGGGTTGTGATATGGGAGCCTGTTTTTCCTTCTTGCCGGCCTTCGGCAGCTGGCTTTCCTGAGGTGGAGTGGTGGGCCCTCTCTTCCTTTTTCCCACCAAGGTGAAACCGTCGTCTGGGTCTTCAGTTTGGTCTGACCATTGAGCCGGTTTAGCTGGTGTCTGGGTCTGGGTTTCTGTGGCAGAGGGAGTGTTTCTTTCCATGGCATCTTTTTGATACTTCATGAAGTCTGTTATCGTAGCTGTGAGAGTTTTAATTTCTTCTTTGAGATCTTCGGAAGCCTCTTCTTCCTCTCTTCGCTCTTTTCCAGCTTTTCCGTCTGTTTGTTCAGGGCGTCTGTTTGTGCTTTCGCGAACATTTTAACTTCATCTATCTGCTTTCGCAGGTTTTCATTCTGTCTTCTTAAATCTATTATGAGCACTTCTCGGCTGTCTTCGAAAGATGGTCCATTTGAGTTAGGAAAACTGGGATTATGCTCAGGAGGCGATGTCGGCTCTGACGTACATGACGCTATTGCCTTGTCTGTAAAAGCGCCTTTTCGGCGCTTACAGACGCTTTTTTTGACGTAGGCACTGGTGGAAATGTGATAACGGATCGACCGTCTTAGAGAAAGTTTCGGGTAATTCTCGGAAGCACAGGTAGGTTCGGCGGACCGGACACGACCGTTTTCTTCGAGAGCTAGCACGGAACTATTGTCATTTTATGTCTTGGTGGACATTATATAGCGTCAAATTTTTATTTCAGCCCCGTTTTTTTCGATACTAATTATCGTAGCTTGTATCTCTTCATTTTAAAACTCTTCTTGTTCGAAATGTTGTATATTTTGTTTAATTATTAAAGCTGTTCCGCCTCGAGCCCGTTCGCTGGGGTGTAGTATCCAGTAAGCATCATAACCTCGTATTTTAATGTATTTTTTTTAGAAAAATGTGTTTCCGATATGAGAGCTATATCTATGTTATTTGTTTTTAAGAATAATTCTAGTTCCCGTACTCTTATTTTGGGTAGTTTTCTTCAATCTGGATTTCTCCAATTTTTCCACCCTGTCTGCTAACTGACTGAATTTCTGTCTCATTTCAGTCTGGAATTCTTTAAGCAATTTCATCATGTCGACGATAGTTGGCTCTTTGGCCGCAGCTTTCTGCTGTTTGGTATCTATTTGTTTATCATTTGATATTTTGGTGGTCCGATGGTCTTACGGTTTGTTGGGTTTTTTTATTTTCAACGATAGATGTTGTTTCAGATTTTTTGGCTTTGTCAATTGGTGTTAAGCGTTGTTCTGCTGTAATTTTCTTTGGCTGGAGTTCTTTTATTTTTACACCCAGGTCGATACACTATTGCGTTGTTTTCGGCACTGAGTTGTGTGATGTTTACCGGCACATTTCACACATCTTGTTTCCCTACTGCAAACATTTTTAGTGTGTCCAAAATTTTGACAGTTTGTGCATTGTGGTATATTAATATTTTTCTTCGGAGGTTCCACTTTTATCCTGCAGTCTAGTAAATTATTTATGCCATATATATTTTTATTATTTTCGTTTTGTGTCATGTCTACGTAGAACAACGAAAAAGTTTTTATTTGTTTTTCACCATTTACATTAGTTTTTTTTTCACTATAGGCGTGACAGTCACTACTTTGTGCCCGCAAGCCTGTAATTCCGATTTAATATCATCTTGATTTGTTGTGGATGGGAATCCTCTAATGACTACTTTATACCACTTATCACTTTTTTACTGATAAGTGTGATATTCGACTTTATTGAATGAATTGTTTTTCTTCACCTCAATGAGATGCTTTTTTACATTCCTGAAATCCTTTCATTACTAAGGGTTACGTTAATATAATCGTTAGACAAAGCTTTAAACTGCACTCGGTCAGTGCCTACCCCTTTATTTGTAATCTAAATAAATTAAAATTGCCAACATTGCTTACCTTGATCGGAGGCGGCAGAGGGATTTTGTCTTCTTGCCTCTTTTATTTAATGTTTATAGCACTTTTTGCGATTGGCGAAGGCGTCATCTCTGGCTTTGTTACTTCAGTCCAGTCAGACTGTTCCCTTACCTCTAATGCTAGTTCGTCTTCATCAGTGTAGTAGTCTTCTGCATAATTAGTATGCCTTTTTGGTGTATCTTGCAGTTGCAAACGGATAGCAGCCATATCCTTAGATAATTGTCTGTTAGTGTTAGTTAATTTGTTTGTTAGTTGTAGAAAATAGTTGTTGGTTCAGGCGCTCGTTATTCGTTCTAAATTCTTCGTTTTCTTTCAGTAATATTTTTAAATCCATTATGTTGTATTGTTATAATTAAATGTATTTTTCACCAACTTTCACTTTTTTCCCTTTTTGGAAAACGCAGAACGTCTTTTTTTTGAGAGCTGTACTTCACTTTGGGTTGCGACTAGTACTGCACTGGTGACGAACTGTTCTGGGGAGCCATCTGTTAAGAGTGGTGTTAATAGACGTCAAAATGATTTTCACCTGTTTTACCTACAGTGTCGCTTTCTATCTTCAATTTTATTCTTAAATAATTCTTAAATATAAGGCCTAATACACCCAATTATATATTAATTAATAATTTAATATCAAAGAAATGTATTTTGCTTTCATTAGAGAGCATATTTACTTTTTTACGTTTAGTTCTTGTTTCTTTTGATGGTGTGGTTACTTTGATGGTGTCACCCTGGAGGCCTAATACACCCAATTATATATTAATTAATAATTAAATATCAAAGAAATGTATTTTGCTTTCATTAGATAGCATATTTACCATTTTACGTTTAGTTCTTGTTTCCTTTGATGGTGTGGTTACTTGTAAAGTCATCGTGATATCACAGTATTTTTTATTTCTTCTACTACTACTTGTGTACATCATTCTTGATAAAATTAATTACCGAATCTGCCTAATTCATTTACCATATCTAAAAAACAGTTATTATTAACCCTCTCCTCATGCATTCTAACCTAATACTCATGTTTAATTCTGAATAATTACAATCATATCTATAAATACAAATCTTTCACACCCTACAATACCATTTTCTACACTTATACTCCATTAATTATGTGCATAACTTTAGTTGCTTCCACTCTCATCACTCTGTCTTAGGAATTTCCAGCATTGCACAGCATTATCACATATCCTGAAAGTTTCCTTTAATCACTATTACTGCCCAAGTCAATCACTAAACTGTTAATTTTCAATCAGTTTAAAACATATTGACGATTCAACCATTTATTAATTTATCCCTCTGTATGTCTTATCGAGTTCATCCAAATCGAAGGTATTATGGCCGACAATGCTTCCTTCCAAAAAACCAAACAGTTCTTGATGGAATATCCTTCTCGACCAGAATGTCTGTTATAATAATTCTTTGCTATCCCCATATCAACTCGATTGGTTTAAATATACAGTGATACGGAGGAAGTCGTAATACGACGTGACCATATTGTTCAGCCATTTACTGTATATCCTTTTTTCGGGTTTATTTCTCAAAAAAAGTAAATTGCAATAATCGCAATAAAACGTTTCATTTATATTTACCTAGTAACAATTTGAAATAGTTAAGTTTTTAGCATAGTCTCTTCAAAACTTTATTCATGTTTTGAAAGCCAATCCTTCATTACAGCCCTTGTTGATGTTATTGTTGGGATTTTTTCCACCAGTGTGCTATGATATGGTCCATAATAATAACTGATGGTTCCTCTAGGTTCTTTAACATTTGATTTTCAAACCATAACAAAAACATGTTATGGAGGAAAACACTAATTCTGCACCAGGAAAAAAACCATTCTTGATCCCTGCATGAATAACAATATATCTGCAATTAATTATTAATAAATATTATGATCAATAAAACCTAATCAAATGCTATTGTAACTTTTACCTTTTTCAATCAATTTTTGTTTACACTTTTCTTGTTATAGTCTTGCCAAGAGTGCCCCTATAAACCATTTTGAAATATCCAAGATATCAATCTAAGATACACAAATTCAATTGTTCAAATAATTTGTGTACTCACTGTTATTATTCATTTCGTATATTTGATCTCGAATAGAACTAATAAATCAAGATGGTCAAGATTCGTCATCCACTTTTTTTTTCGGCTTTTCGGTTTGACGGTTTTTCTCGGTTGAATCTAACTTATTGTTCTTCATTTTGCAAGCGATGTTACAGTACCCACACTAATATTCAGCGCATCAGCAACACGCTAAAAATATTTTCTATAAAATTGCAGCAACTTATAATATTTAATATCATCAATATTTACCTCTCTAACGGAATTTACGGATAAAAGATAGCCTCCATTATCTCGTCCCCTTTCGAAATAACTTATTAAAGACGCAATCACTTTGTGACTCTGACTATCTATTGTTTTCGGTATTTTTAAACAAAGTAATTTGATATATTACACAGCGATTTAAAATTTATCAAAATAATCAAAGCTCTAAAATAACGGTTGCCGATTTATAACCTGTAGAAATTATCACTAATATTTTGAATAATTTTGCGTATGTTTTACAAGGGCAATTACAAAGTACAATTTGAAAATAAGTTACCGGTTTTCTGATTTTATAGTATTTTTGATTCATTTTTTATATTCTCTACAAACTCTAGTTAGTATCTTTTAAAAAAAATATTGATATATTATTACTAGTCGTTATCAACTAACTTATAAGTGTTCTCTATAGTAATTTAAACATTCTGGTTGTAATGTACGATTTTAATAGTTCGGTATGTTGTTTTGGCAACATTTTCTGTAGTTTATGAACAAGTCCTTCATGCCAAAACATATCGAAGGCTTGTGCTACATCTAAGAATATAGCTAAGCATACTTTATTACTTTCGTAGGCTTTTTCAATAACATCTGTTATTCTGTGGACCTGGTCAATTGTTGAATGCTTGTTAATAAACCCAAACTGGTGTGTTGGTATTAGATTTTTTCTCTCTATGATCGGTTAAATTCTTTTCAACAGGAGTTTTTCAAAAACCTGAGATATTACTGGCAGCAGTGATATAGGTCTATAGGCTTTAATTTCGTTTGGTGACTTTCCAGGTTTTGAGATCATTATAATTTCCGCCATCTTCCAAATGCCTGGGACATGTTTTCATCTAAATGCTCTATTGATCAAGTTGGCGAGTTTTACAATTTCCTTTCTTGGTAGTGTTTGTAGTAATTATCCTATTATTAAATCGTAGCCCGGTGCTTTACTGGGGTTAATGTCAGTTTTAATAACTTTGGTTAGCGAATTTTCTGCTTCTATGTGCGGCAAATTATATTCAATATTAGTTTAGTTTGGCTTGAATTTTTCCTAAATATTCAACAAATGCTTCTGCTTTATGGTGATTTGGAATAACTTTGGTTAGCTCTTTGGGCGTGACTAAGTCAATCATCGAATTTTTTGCTTCTATGTGCGGCAAATTATATTCAATATTAGTTTAATTTGGTTTGAATTTTTCCTAAATATTCAACAAATGCTTCTGCTTTATGGTGATTGTCACGTTCCTAATACCCACATAGGTCTCTTATAGGTAGACTGTATAGACATGAGCGCCTAAGATATTTTGTGGCTTTCCAGAGTGAATCATCAGTTTCTTTAACATGTGTTAAATTTCTCAGATAGTCATTTATGGTTTTGTTTTTAATTTCCAGTATTTCCCTCTTCAGACTTTGGGTTATATTGTTTAAACAATTTTTATTTTCAGGTATTGTGTTTTGTTACCATTTTTTTGTAATTTTCGTTTTTCAGCTATCATTTCTTTCACTTCTTTTGGATAATTAATTACTTTAATCGTGCTCTTAATTTCTGGAGTATTATTCCAAGCAGCTTGTTGAATATTTATTACTAATTTTTCTACTCAAAATTTAATTGTTCAGTTGTAATGAGGGGTACATTTAGTTGAATTCGTTTGTTCAATTCTTCCGCAAATCCTTCCCAATCCGTTCTCTTGTTTGTTAACATTGGGTTTCTTTCTTTTCGTCATAATCACTGGCGTATGATCAAAATTTTCTTCGACTTTTA
Source organism: Rhynchophorus ferrugineus (assembly GCF_030347505.1). Lineage (NCBI taxonomy): Eukaryota > Metazoa > Arthropoda > Insecta > Coleoptera > Curculionidae > Rhynchophorus > Rhynchophorus ferrugineus. The sequence continues at coordinate 56,090,513 of NW_027472580.1, forward strand.
TATAGTTAGATATTAGGTTTCTTACTATGAAGAAATCTAACAGGTATAGGGTTTTCTCTTGATCAGTCGGCCAATAAGTTGGTTTTCCAGTTGACATGTGACTACATCTTAGTTCAGCAGCTGCTTTATGCAGTTCATTGCCTTTAGTTCTTATCATTCTGGATTCCGATTTTGAATTTTTTGCATTGAAATCACCTCCAATTATAAATTTTTCTCCTTTTTTTGTTTGTATTTTGGAGGAAAAAAAATTGCGGCTATTCTAACCATGTATCTGCTTGATTTAACAGTTACTGCTGTTACCTGATTTTCTGCTGTACTTAGCCCGGGTTCTTGATGGTGGCAAATGTTCTTTTTTTATTATTATTGTCCTTCCTCATCTTGCTGTATTAGCTGGATGGATGGTATGATAAAATGTATTTCCTCTAAATTGTATAAAGGATTCTTTTGTCAGATGAGTTTCTGATATTAGGCAAATATCTATTTTTTGCTTATCTAGGAATACTTGTAGGGTAGCGTGATGTAGCTGAATCCCATTAACATTCCAAATTATTGTTCGAATATCTTTATTTGCCATTTATGGTTTTTGGGGCCACTGGCCTAATGTTTTTCAATTATTTCGGAAAAGTATTCAATCATTTTTTCTTGTCTGTGCCGCAAACAAATAGATAATATTCTTGATATTGTGTTTACTAAAATATCTATATATATATATATATATATATATATATATATATATATATATATATATATATATATATATATATATATATATATATATATATATATTTTTAAGTCTTAGGGTTTATCTGGACTGGACCTATAATTTAACGTAGTCTCTGAACCACGGTCCTCGGCATTAAACCTACCGACTGGCAAGTGACCAATTTAGAAATCATCCCAGAAGACATGCGGTCTTATCCAGTCAGGTTACTGGCATGACTAGGATAATTTTCCTTGTCGGATTTTCCACTCTTGCCTAGGACAATCATAAATATTAAATAATCACAAACATATTTTTTTAATTTTCGGCTTTTAATTCTTTTGAGTTCTTTCCTTTGGTATTTGAATATAAATATTTTATAAAAATCATATTTTGTCCCTATAATAAATATTCCCATGTTGCCCACACTTAGGTGGTTAAGACGTACAAAATTTGCATATTGTACAAACTTTATACATGGTAGTTCGTATTCTGTGTGTATTTTATGGGATATATCAATAAAGAAAATCATTTTCTTAGACAGGGGTTTTTAAAGAAATATGTAATGTTAGATTCAATTCATCTCAAGCGATTTACATAACAAAATCTGTCCTGCAGCAAAGTAATGGTCCATCGAAAAAACTTGTCCAGTTTTATTACGTTAAACCCGAGGACGTCGACAGTGTTTTCTTTTACTGAACACTCTGTTTAATTACAAAGTTCCATTAAAAGACGACGCTGCCTCTTGCGAGATTAAGAATTTGATGAATCCCAAAAAAGGCATTTACAGTTGCTCCGAAATGCTAAATCTTTCTTATCCTGACGAGTACCTGTGTTAAGTAAATGAAAGCGTTTTTGTCGAAATGACGTTCCAGATAAGCGAATTGCTTCGGATTATTTTGAGATTATTTGAAGTCGGAGGAGGGAAAAGGTGGTATCATAATGTTCACCTTAATGTCAAAACGGCTTCGCAATTTCAATGGACGTTTAATAAAAGAGGTTTTCATTTAATGTTATAACAATGGGACTAAGTCTATTGTATCTCGAAATTGTAATATTTATTACATTTTATGATATTAAATGATACATATAAAATATATCGAAATAATATTGAGAGTAGCTACCAAATGGCGTTCACTATGGAGATATTTTAGTAAACACAGTATCAAGAATATTATCTATTTGTTTGCTGTACAGACAAGAAAAAATGATTGAATTTTTTTCCGAATTAATTGAAAAACATTAGTCCTGTGGCCCCAAAAACCAGAAATGGCATATAAAGATATTCGAACAACAATTTGGAATGTTAATGGAATCGAGCAACATCACTCTACCCTATAAGTATTCCTAGATATGCAAAAAATAGGTATTTGCCTAACATCAGAAACTCATTTGACAAAAGAATCCTTTATACAATTTAGAGGATATACATTTTATCATACCATACATCCAGCTAATACCGCAAGAGGAGGAAGTACAATAATAATAAAAAAAGAACATTTGCCACCATCAAGAATCCGGACTCAGTACAGCAGAAAATCAGGCAACAGCAGCAACTGTTAAATCAAGCAGATACAGGGTTACAATAGCCGCAAATTTTTGTCCTACAAGATACAATCAAAAAAAGGAAAATTATTTAAATGTTCTAAGAAACCTGGGAGAAAAATTTATAATTAGATGTAATTTCAATGCAAAAATTCAAGATAGGGATCCAGAATGACAAGAACTAAAGGCAATCAACTGCATAAAGCAGCTTCTGAACTAAGATTTAGTTACATGTCAACTGGAAAACCAAATTATTGGCCGACTGAACAAGAGAAAACCCAGACCTCTTACATTTCTTCATAGTAAGAAACATAATATCTAACTATATAAAAGTCGAAGAAAATTTTGATCATACGCCGTGATTCTGACGAAAAGAAAGAAATCCAATGTTAACAAACAAGAGAACAGATTGGGAAGGATTTGCCGAAGAATTGAACAAACGAAGTCAACTAAATGTACCCCTCATTACAACCGAACAATTAAATTTTGAAGCAGAAAATTAAAAAGACTGAAAAGGGAAGTACTAAAAATTAAAACCAAAACCATAAATAACTATCTGAGAAATTTAACCCATAATAAAGAAACTGACGATTCACTCTGGAAAGCCACAATATATCTAAGCGCTCATGTCCATGCAGTCTACCTATAAGAGACCTATGTGGGAATTAGGAACGTGACAATTACCAAAAAGCAGAAGCATTTGTTGAATATCTAGGAAAAATTCAAACCAAACTAAACTAATATTGAGTATAATTTGCCGGACATAGAAGCAGAAAATTCGATGATTGAATTAGTCACGTCAAGAGCTAATCAAAGTTATTAAAACTGACATTAACCCCAGTCAAGCACCAGGCTACGATTCAATAAAAGGAGAAACTACCAAGAAAGGAAATTATAAAACTCTGCAACTTGGTCAATAGAGCATTTAGATTAAAACATGTCCCAGCCATTTGGAAGATGGCGGAAATTATAATGATCTCAAAACCTGGAAAGTCACCAAACGCCTACAAACCTATATCACTGCTGTCAGTAATATCTAAGGTTTTTGAAAAAATTCCTGTTGAAAAGAATAAAACCGATCATAGAGGGAAAAGACCTAATACCAACACATCAGTTTGGGTTTATTAACAAGCATTCAACAATTGACCAGGTCCACAGAATAACAGATGTTATTGAAATAGCCTACGATAGTAAAAAGTATGCTTAGCTATATTCTTAGATGTAGCACAAGCCTTCGATATGTTTTGGCATGAAGGACTTGTTCTTAAACTACAGAAAATATTACCAAAATAACATACCGAACTATTAAAATCTTATATTACAACCAGAATATTTAGGGTCAAACAAGAAGAAGCTTACTCTACAATTAAAGAAGCTATAGCAGGTCTAACACAAGGTGGTGTACTGGGACCAATGCTTTATCTACTCTACACTTGTGATATACCTCAAATGGAGAATATTATGATGGCTACATTTGCTGATGAATCTGCGATTATAGCTGTTGGAGACAATAGTGTAGGAGCCTCACGAAAATGCAAGTGGCAATATAAATAATTGGACACAAGTTTGGAAAATATGAATTAATGAAAGTAAATCTGTACATGTGCAGTTTACCTATAAACAGACCCTACAAGCAGCAATAACATTAAATAATAATATCATTCCATATAGCAACAACGCTAAATATCTCGAAATGAATCTTGTTGCAAAGTCCTGAAAAGTATTGTGGGCGCACCTACATACTATAGGACTGATTACCTATATCGAGACCTTCAGATACCCACAGTCGGTCAAGAAATCAAGTGAATTGCAAGGGGGCATGAGGAAAGACTTCATTCTAATGAGAATATTGAAGTATTTCAACTTTTGCATACCACCAGAACAGGACACAGACTCAAAGAATCAAATCATCTGATTTTGTGTAGTGTTGTATAGTGAGGTGCATATAATAAAAAATACAGTAGTGACATGTATAAACATTATTTCATCAGAGACTGAGATAGGGCCGCTGGGTCCTCCTAGTTATATACCTAGATTTAAGTTATCATAAAGACATATTGTAGGTTAGACGGAAACGACTAGTAACAATGTGATAATTAAATAATAATAAAACAATATCATTTTTGCAGGTATTTACAAGATGAGGAATCAAATGTGGGTTTACTGCATCCAGAAAATGCTGGAATTAACACAAATATAGCAATAGAATTCTTGACCAGTGTTCTGAAAACAAATACCCTAAAGAGATACACTACGGTAACAGTTGGAAAACTATTAGATAATTTGATAGATTTGAAAGTATGGAGAAGGATTTTGGATATTGAATGTCTAAATGCTAATTACTATTAAGATAGAATAAGTATCACAGTCCATAAGTAAACACAATTTACAATAGAAGCATAATGCATACAGTTTTACAGCATACAGAAAAAATTGAAATAAGATATGACGATATGACGATATGAAAACCTACAATGTAAATGGCAATGAAGAATGAAGTATAGGATCCAGAATACTCTGTGTAAGTGTGTACATTTAATATTTTACACGGGGATAGAATTGGCAATAATTCTTCTATATCTAATGTAGCAGCAGCCCAGGAGAGAATACGAAAGAGAAAGAATACCACAAGAAAAAATTTACACAGGGTGTACTATAAGAATCAAATAAATAAACTGACACAGGTAACAGACAATATATGTAAAGTTGAAATCAATCGACCAAGATTCTCAAGTCGATATACATACTCCACTCTTTTTCTAACTTTTAAGAGTAAATATTAGTCAGAGCAATTAATATAACCTTACAAAGGGTAGATTAGGCCTAAAAAGCAAAAAATGAAAGAAAAAGCGTACCTAAAACTTTATCTCATATGTGGTGTGAAGAGTGGTGTTCATTGTAATTAATCTTTTTTTGTTAATCTGTTTTGAATGTAGCAAATTTTCTCTATTAAATAATAATTAATTATATTATATTATTGAGGAATACATATTAATGTATTTTCTCGCACTCGTCTTGCCTGTGATTTAATCCAAGTACATAGAAAAAGTAGTAATAAGTTAATTGTAAATTGAGATTGTACTAACTGTATCTAATAAAGATGTTATAAAAAACAAAATTATATTATCTCAACGAATTGTTGTAAATATAAAATTAACCTAAAAATTGCTTCGTAGCCATAACTGTCGTAAACAACAACGCGAGGCTGTGAAATTTGTCAGGCTAGTTATACTATGTGCGCATGAGCAGCATGAGCTGACCAATGTCAGCACGTACGACTTTATCGTTTACTGTCGTTCCATCTTAAGACATTCATTTACGTAGTATCGTAAGTCACAAAATCTTAGCACGGCACCGCTGTATTATGTTTTTTCTTAATGTTATTAGGCACTTCCATGAATATTGATACATTTTTCGCTTTAAAAATTCATCTATTCAGAAAAATTGGTACAATATATATTAATCAATATATCCTCCATCACTCTTTAAAACTTTTTCCGATCTTTCTGGCATCATGGCGATATTGTAGCGGAAGAACGATGTTAGTTTGGCAGCCATCCAATTCAAAATTCAAAATTACATTTTGTGTGGCAGTTTTGTGCATTTTCTCTCCTTTTTTTCTCCAATTTTTCACATAGCATGTAAACATCTGTAAAAGAGTTAATTAATCCACTGCTAAGCTGTCTGAAAGTTATTTGAGAGTTTGTGTTATTTTGCTGAATAAGTATTGTAATTCATTGTATTTGATTTTTTTTGTTTTTTTTTTATCAATAACTTTATATCACCACTCATATATATTGTTGAAAACAAAACCGACAATTGCAATATAACATAGCAATACATTGACCATACATTTATAAAATTATTTGGTGGTCTTCGGCAGCAGATATCTTCAAATGAAACCGGAAAAGTAATGTTCAAAAAACTGTTTTGAGCATCTGTACTAAAGGCTAGGCTAGTGTCTAGTAGTCTGTGCCTATACTAAAAAACTCAATAATACTAAAAGAAGAAGTATTATTTTTGTAGAGAAATGTCAAAACCGTCGTATTTAATAGTTGTTTACAGTGATACTTTCAAATTTTCACTAATATCAATCATTGATCAATATATATGCAAGCACCTAATATTATTAAGAGAGACTCTAAGTATCTACTACTTATTGTCAATTAAAATATAAGCTTTTAATAGATAAAACCTGCTTCATTTTCGCTTCAGAAAGATCACTGCTCTTAATATGGCTCTTTTATTATTTAGTTTTAATACACAATAACAGTAATACTCTAACCAAAAGTATCTTGATATATAGTCATATAATCCTAAATTACTTTTAAAAACTCAAAAATATATTGGGGGCCTTAATGTTGTTACATCGATAATGTCAACTAAAAATATATCGCATTTTTGAGGTAATCTAGTTACGTAACAAAGTGTATTTTAGGTATATTGCTATTAAAACGGCAGTAAAAGGTCGAACGTGCATGAAATTGCATCATCTGACATGACAGGATTTTTATTTAATGAATTTTTTATGGCGTGTCTGCATTACCGGTCGCAGTTGACGATAGTTTCATATCGGAAGTGGCTAGATGCACTTCGATTTGGTTGATAAAAGATTTATCTTGAAAACGTTTGTTATCCCACATGGTAAACATTTCAAAATTGCCAGTGAGGTTACGATATCGTTTCGAGACTAAAGTTAACTAACGTCATTTCATAAAAACATCGTTGATAAATATATATCGGATCTAAAAATTAAATTAAATTAAAAATTATAGATCATTTTGGTTAGACATCATTCTCAAACAGGAAACAGGATATAGACGCGGGGGGGCAGATATGGAGAATACAGTGGATGAGGAAGAATTCGAAAGCCAATTCATGGATTTTTGCCATCGTTTTCACTGACTTGTGACACGGTTCATTGTCTTGGTGAAGCAGCACTTTTTTTTTAATGCTTCCATTTCTCGGCGATTTCGTCCTTCAAACGGTCCAATAACGCTATGTAATAGTCGCAGTGTTGATGGTCTTTCCTTTTTCAAGGTGGTCAATGAAAATTATTCCATGCGCATCCCAAAATACAGACGCCATAACCTTCACAACCGACTGTTGCGTTTTCCCACGCTTTGGAGTGGGTTCATCGTGTGTAGTCCATTCGGATAACTGTTCAGTGGAAATGGACTTCGGAATGAAATGATGGAGCCATGCATCAGCCAGTATGCATTGTCACATATCGACGCAAAAACTCGGGTTTTTACTTCTGATCATCTTCAAACACTGCTCCGAATCATCAACTCGTCGTTGTTTTTAGTCAGAAGTGAGCTAGCGCGACACCTACTTTGCACAGAGCTTTCTCATACACAAATATTCGTGAATGATATGATGTACACGTTCAGTTGATATCTTTAGAGTGTGTGCTATTTCATTCAATTTCAATTTACGGTCATTCAAAATCATTTCGTCGATTTTTTAATGTTTTCGTCGGTAACAAGTTTTGGGCGTCCACTGCGTTCAAAGCTTTTGGTGCTCATTTTACCACGTCTAAACTTAGCATACCAATCCTTGATGTTTGATTTTCCTGGGACAGTGTCCGGAAACTCGGCCTCAAGCAAAGTTTTGCTTCAACTGTATTTTTTCCCTTCAAAAAGCAATATTTTATCAACACGCGACATTCCTTTTTATCCTTTTTTTTTCACAATAACAAAAGTTGCTTCACTCAAAATGCTATAATTCACAAACTTATGATCCGACAGGTGTCAAATTTGTATACGCATCTTTTGAGAGTTAGGGCTAACTAAAAAACATATGGATTTAATTCTAGTAGCGTCATCTATGTGTCAAGCCGATTTTTCATTTGATCTGTTACTAATAAACATAAAAAGCTATCTAAGAAACCGAATTTTTTGTGATTTCAGAGCAGCTGTCGCTGATGGCTAGCAAAGGTAAACTTCTCTAAAGAATATATATGTATATATATATATATATATATATATATATATATATATATATATATATATATATATATAGATATACATATATATATATATATATATATATATATATATATATATATATATATATATATATATAGATATACATATATATATATATATATATATATATATATATATATATATATATATAGATATACATATATATATATATATATATATATATATATATATATATATATATATATATATATATATAATTACCAAAATTAACTAAAACCCAAAGTTATATATATATATATATATATATATATATATATATATATAGTCTATTCAAAATAGCAGTGAACTCACGTCATCTAAATTGATGATGTCAAAAAGTGGCAATTTTGCCGCATCAACTTTGGGTTTTAGTTAATTTTGGCTATGACGTTAACACAATTCTAATTAAATAAAATAATTAAATTGTTATAAATAAGAAATTATATTATTGAATTGAAAACGGTTGTTATAAAAAATAATTTATTTGAACGTTACAGTACATTTAATGCATATATTGCCAAAGGACATAAGACTACAATTAATTGTACAGCTATAATAGTTTGGAGGTTAGGGTTGTGTTTTATTATATTTACATTTTTTTCCATACCTCCTATGAGTTAGAGTTCCAGGCACATTTTTTTATGTAGTGGTATCCCCTGGAGGCCTAATCCGCGTAATTAACAATTATATATCCAGTTAATTTGTTTTACTTTCATCAGAGAGCATATTAAACTGTTACGCTTAGTTCTTAATTTCTTCGGTACAGTTTTACCTTGTAAAGTCATTTCGATACCACTGTATTTCTCCTTAGATTGTTATTTTGGTACCTGTATAAATCTTTCTTGATAAAACTAGATTTAATCGGTGCATTCTCCCTAATGCATTTGCCATATCTGCAAAACAGTTAGTATTCCTTCTCTCCTCGCGCATTTTAACCAAATTCTCATGTATATTCTAAACAATTACACACATATAACTTTCACACTCTACAATAAGATTTCCTACAGTTATCGTATATAAATTATATCCCACAATCTCATCATCCTGCCTTGGAAATTTTCAGCATTGAATCATTATCCGATATTCAGAAAATTTCATTCGAGTATATAACTGAGCTGTTAATTTCCAATATATCTAACATTTGTTAACAATTTCATCATTTGTCAATATCTTCATCAATGTGCCTGATCGAGTTCATCCAAGCCGAAGGTGTTATTAACAATACCTTTTTGCAGCATGAAGAACAATATATCTACAATGAATTATTAATAAATGTTATGAATAATAAAACCTAATCAATTTTTATTCCACTGTTTACCTCTTTCCACCAACTTTTGTCGCCTTAACACTTTTTTTATTATCATCTTGTCATGAGTATGCATTGGGTATATTAATGCCCTTCTGAAATGTTCATGTCTCATTTAAATACCCATATTGAAATAATAAGTTTTCCCTGATTTTATTATATGCTTTTAAAAATTGAATTTCTTAAAAAGTAAATTTAAATCCTATATAAATGTCTATGAAAGGATGCTCTATATTCATCAAACAGCTGCATATCTCTAAGCTTTCTATTTATAGTTTTCGGACTAACATTTTACTCTGATTGTATTAAATTAAGTTTATGTTGAAAAAACTACTCACTGTTTTTATATATTTAATATATTTGATTTCTGATAGAGCTAACATAAATCTGATCTTGATTCGTATAAGGGAGGTAAGAGACCTTCAGTGAATTTAAGGTTATATTATTAATTTTTTGAGATATTTCAGTGACCTTATTCATACTAATATTCAGCGCAGCAGCAACACGCTAAAATATTTTCAATAAAAACCGCAGCAACTTATACAAATAATTAACAGTAAAAATGTTTACCTCTTTAAATAATTTTACTGGCAATTTTACTCTATTATGTTGTTCCTGTTCGAAGTAACTGATTAGAAACGCAATCTGTTCTGTCCTGGCTTCGGCATCTTAAATCAGAGTAGTAATAAACAGAGATTTAAAATTTATCAGAACAAGCAAAGTATTCAGATAATGTTTGCAGGTTTATAAACTGTAGTTATTATAATTAATATTTTGCAGAATTTTGCACACGTTTGTCAACCGGAAGTCTTTGGCAGGCTGGTTCGGTTAGGACTGTTCGGACTTACTAGATAGCATCCTATCTCTTTTTAAGATTGTTCTAAGCGTATCTAATAAAAATGTTATAAAAACATATTGATGACGTGAGTTCACTGCTATTTTGAATAGACTGTAGTTTGGTCATACTAACAGCTACATATTGGTTAAGTAAATTAACAATGATGATGAAGGAAAATACAAAAATATGATATTTTTTTTTTATAAATATTTTAAGTCTCCTTTTTACCAATGAAGGTTTATCTGGACTCAATCTACAGTTCAACGTGGGCTCTGAACCACGATTCTCGGCATTAAGCCTACCGACTGACCAGTAATCAACTTAGAGACCAATCCAGAAGACATCCGGTCTTACCCAGACTAGTTACTGGCGTGATTGAAATATATATTCTTAGAAGAATTTTACACTGTTGCCAATTTTAAATTATGATTACGAACATAAGGTACATTCATACCCCAGCCAGACTCGAACCCGCGACAGCAGTAGGGGGAATCTCTTGACGCCTAGACCACTGCGCCAACGAAGCCGGCTATGATATATTTAGAAGTTGTTGTTATTTAATGTTAACATACCTTAACAGTTTGTTACAGAGTTACAATTATATTGATGATTACACTTCCTAACAAAAATGCTTCGTTCATTTAATTTTTAGAAGAGTTTAAAAAGCAAAAAATCTTTAAGCGTCATTTAAAATTCTTACTAATTATAGGTAAAGAAATATATGGTATATGATAAAGAAAAAAATATATTTGCTTTAGCTTTTCTGATATATAATAGGTCAAAAATGGTGGTTTTAATACCAATGCAAATATTTAATGTGTAATTATTATTTTTATTATTTTTTTAATGGCTTCGGGATTATTGGATGTACAATCAACTGTTAACTCCTGAGGCCATTTTATCTTCGCTCCATATATATATATATATATATATATATATATATATATATATATATATTACAATATATGCCCTTGATTATATTATTCTTCAATATCACAATTTTAGGATATTTGTTTTAGCTTGTTGAGTCCTTCTTCTTCCACATTGATTTTATATTTTATTTCGTACTTATAAATTTGCAGTGGAGTAGGAATTGGTGCATTTCCGGAATGTGCAGAACAAGTCAAAAAGTCAAATGCATATGTGGGGTCATTATCTCAAATTCTTGACTGAATTTACATGTTTTCGTGACATTTCTGTTCTTTGACATCAAGCGTGCTTCGCAACCGCTGTGAAGTTTCGCCTCTATTGTAATTATTCGTTTCAAAAATTGCTGGAGTTCGTTCCAAAACGAGCTGTGTGGAAAAAAATAATTCTGACACTAGCGTTCACTTAAGCACTCATTACAATAATTACACACACCTCAAATTTTTTAATGAGCCTGAACTTCTTTATGGATTGTTACCTTTAAAATTTCTCATTATTCAAGTATTTGAAGTATTATTGGAGACATACTACTCTAAAGCCACTTGTTATGAGAAACCGATATAACTTTTAATGCAACTCTCTTATATGGCCAAGTGAACTGTTAATATTCGGAAGGGCATGGAATATTCGGATGTGTCACTGTTCAACTTTATTGACAATCTTGGTTTTATAGGTGGGTCTCATTAAAAATAGTAGTCCGCTATATGATTTGTAGGCTCTGTGTTAAAAGCTGTATGTTCAAATGTTCTTGTCTAATTTTTTCTTTTAATATAGCTCAACATGTGTTGCAATATGTATATAGAATCTATATGACAGTCCACTAGGATATTCTAAGAAAATGTTGGCTGAATATATACATTTTCATTGCATGTTATTTAACCAGCTAGACTATTATTATTATTTAGTACAGAGTGTTTTGGTAGTAGACAGGTGTGGCAATATCACAATATAAATTGTCGACAAATTCAAGATGTAGAATATAGAAAATATAACATATCATTTGTAATTCTAAAACTAGACCTAATCGTAGGGGTTTTGTGGTGATCTTAAAACTGTAACAATACTATACAAAGTATCCAAAAAACTTTGCCTTTCACGAGCATCATGACGTCATTTGATATCAGCAAGGGTTTCTAAACCAGCTGCGAACAAGGATAGAAAAAAATGCAAAAAAATGCACGATACATTTAAAATCATCATTTTATCAAATCAGATAAATTTACCAAAACAACAATAAATAACTATAACATGGATCTTTACCAATAATTTACTTAGACGATTTCGAAGTGGAGGTGCTTCAGCAACTCCAAACTTTTGCGGCGTGCAGCACTGGCAATGGCCTATAAAATGGACCAAATATAAGAAATGGAACCGCTAATTTGACATCTCTAATCAAAAAATCTCTTTAATTTCATTTAATCCAGTTTTGGGTTGACCAGTATTGGGTATAGCTATCCTAAATCTGAATTTACAATCAAACGCCAAATATGTGTGAAGTGTCACGACCGGTTTTACTGGAATTCGATTATTTCTGGAAACAATTTAATGGAGTTTTCTGAAATGATTACCTTATATATTTAGTTTTGATAATTTTACGTCAATTTATAATGATGCATTCAAATTCAATAACTCATTCAAAAAAAGAAACATTCTTTAGTGTATTATCTATTAGTTTTACAATAATTCAGTAGTGAATATATTACCAACTGTAAATGCTATTTTGTAATTCCGAGTAAGAATGCCAACTATAGGAATAAACCCGAAAATATTTTTCTGGAGTTACTATAAATTTTCCAAACCGAATGTTTTGCAGTCTTTCATTTCAACCGTGGAACTAACTTTATATTCCGCATCAGAAAGTATAAATAATAATGTACGTTCGGCGAATTCGGAAAATACTTCCGCCATAATTCCTCGCCGGTAACAAAAATTGTTGCATTTCGTGTATTATTTCGGTGAAAGGTGAAAAATGTCCATCTCTTGTACTGGGAATTTTTATCACTTTACCGGTCCAGTGTATTATTTCAAAATAAAATTATATTTGGATATGTTAAAACCCGTTTCTTTTTAGTCTATTCTGTGAAAATTAATATATTAAGTAAGTGCATAACTTCAGAACGTCCATTTTTCTTTTTTTGTGTTGGTAAATATCAGGAATGGTGTGTATGAAAGAAAAAGGTTTGACCAATTATGCGGAAAAGTGAAACATTTTGGTTAACAAATCTATATATACGTAAATGAATTGTTGTTCGTTAGCCTCGCTAAAACTCGAGAACAGCTGGACGGATTTGGATAATTTTGGTCTTGAATTATTTGTGGAAGTCCAGGGAAGGTTGAAAAGGTGAATAAATATGAAAATGCTCCAAATTAAATAAAAATAACAATTTTGTTTTTTTTTTGATGTCGAGGATCGAATCCGACAAACTACGTGCGCGAGAACTTTCTTAACTTTGGTGATCCATTGTGATAGTGACATTTCAAATTATTTGCTCTTTTTTTGTTGATTTTTTGTGATAGTGACACTTTACTGTTAAGTGTGCGAGAACTTTTCTCACTTTGATTAATTACAATTTACTTAATTGCGATTTACGATGCCGAGGAGAAGAGGACCTGACTTCATCGCAAGTCATCGCAGTCAATCAAATGTGCAAAGAGCTACCTCACGTGCTAACCGCACTGATGACCAGAGAGACAGACCAAGAAAATAGTCTTATTGCTATGTCAGAATCGCGTTCTTTAGAGAGTGACAATGAAGTAGATAGGCTTAGAATGGAACCAGTTCGTGCACATAATGAAATTGAGCGATTCCGCAGACACATTGCTCCTGTGATACAGGAACGAGCTGCAATCCACTGCGGCAATAGATTATTGTGCAGACAAATCGGTAACAATTGGGGAAAGAACTGGAGGCAAAGTAAAATTGTCACAATTAGTCCCTTACGCTCTTTACGCTCTTTAGTTTCTGGGATTGGAAATGATTCTAACCACTTCTTAGTCAACATTCAGAAATATAACAGCTGTTTCCAGATGATATTTTTTGAGCGCTGTACAGCACTGTGTGGCAGTTGAAGCACTGTACTGGCTGTCCGTTTCTCTTCTGGATCTCGACCTTTACTGTGATGACGCCGAGTTTGATCATATAGATGATCTGTCGCTCTTCGCGAGGGACAACTACCTGAACAATTGGTAGTTCTATCCCGGATTTTAATTTCCATCTTTGCACAAATTTGGGATGGAAGCTTTGATCGAAGACAAGCTCACTTACCTCATCAATAGAGAGTGATTCTGGGATGTTTCTTATGATGACTCGGAATGCTCTCTCCTCCGGATGATAGAACTCCTTTTTGTTTCGGGTGATAATATCTATTGATTGTGTCTTGGAAATTCTAACGAGCTCCATGAACCTCTTTTTGTCAGTTGACTCCAAATTGCATGCAGTGGTTACCAAACACATGATACATGGACCTTGCGGGGTTTTCAACTACAATTCACCCTGTATGGTTGACGGTGAAGTGTTCCAAGCGATATCCTAGAGACCTGATTGCTGAAACCATAACGAGAAATGATGGATACCCACTGTATCGTCGGCGATCAGTTACGGACAATGGGTGATCGGTAGATGTGAAGGTAATAGAACAAAATGTTGATGTAGACAATCGTTGGATCGTGCCATAATCGCCAATATTATCCAAAGCTTTCGAGACTCACATCAATGAGAAATATTGTAAATTTGTGTAGTCGTTAAAGTACATATGCAAATATGTTAACAAAGGCAGCGATATGGCTGTCTTCGCTGTAACCAATGCAAATGACGAAATATTGTGAAATACTGTCCTCTTTGTTTACACCACTAGACTACCCTATAAAACAACAAAACAAAACAAAAAATATAGTTTATCAGAAAGCTTTAAATTGGTTAACAAACTGAATCAGAACTGTGTGTATCAAAATGTTATAAAATGTTTTATTATATTAATGATGATATGATGTTTTTATAAAATAACATCATGTCAGCGTGTTATTGTTGTATTATCTATGACTCAATTGAATTTTGTATTTTTATCGAACTGTTTTCGATTCGATCGATTTACCTTGTAGTCGCATTGGCGATCAATAAATCACTGCGTCGATCATTGGAAGTATGACAAATACATTTTGAATTGCCATGTTGCTTGTTCGGGAGATGGCAAACCGTTGATGTTATTTGTTTTATGTTATATGCGCAATCAAAGACAAAAAATTGTATATTATAAAGCATTTCAGTAAATTATGGTCAATATTATTTAAATGTTATTTTATTTCATTACATGGTCGTACTGTAAAGGGGCGATTACCTCCATTAGTTCGCTCGTACAAAGCCGGGGCGGGGAATTAGTATAGTATTAGTAGGATAGCCAACCAATATGCTGTTGGACTCTCTGTTAACATCGAGACTGCTGACGGTTGTTCGTAATCGTTTCGCTGCGGACAATATTAGAAAATATAATTATAAATATATATTAATATATAAAGAGACATTACGTCCAGTAAGATGATACAAGAACCATGACTGATTTGATAACTTATATCGCAGACGCATATGGCTTAAAATATAAGGAAAAGTCTAATATAGTGATAACTAACTGATTACCTGGTATTGTAATTCAAACGCAGTCAGAGCAAATGTAACGAACGCTAATCCTTCGCATGTCTTTAAGACTCGGATACTGTTAGATTTCAAATGCAATACTTGAAGAACAAATCAAAAATCTTACAATCGTTTAAACAGGATACATTGCTCCACAAATATTTCCGGATTTGGCGCATGCACATATTGAGCTCCATTTAATTTTAAAACAGAGAATATTCCGAGTTTGGCGCAGGCGTATATACAGCTTTATTTATTCATATTTTTTTATTAGATTTAATGTCGAAAATATACATAAGTACAAATAAGTTCAGGAGGTAAGTAAAAATGGTATAATTTTGGAAATAATACATTTTATTTAAAACAGTATTGAATAACATGAAATAATAAAAATAATTTCTATATGCCTATTTATTTTTATAAAAACACCATATTTAAATTAATATACATATTTGAACAATTTACAAGATCTCCAAGAACTATATAAAAAAACATTACCATAAATAGACAATAAAAAGACCAAAATCGTTTAGATCAAACACAGCCAATATACTTAAAACCAAACGAAAAGCTACCACCATATATAAAAGTAGTGAAATTCTCCTAAAAATTTCCAAATATGATCAACCATGATCGCTACTGTTCTTGATCCACAAACCCCACTAATGAATTGACTACCTCGGTCTTTCTATTAACATATTGCATATTTACTAGCCTAAAATGAATGGATTGTCGTACTTTTAAGCTGAAAGAAATCTTAGTCAATACATTATTATTTTACAAAAATTTTCTGTTTGCCTTGTCATTAGATCATTAGGGTGTCGTTGATAGTTTTATATTTTGTTTATTTGATCCAGGTCTACTTTTGTTAGCAAATTTAATTATTTGTGCAGTGTTCTTACATTTTAGCAAAATGCTGTCTAATTTCTTCTTCTCTGATTCTCTGAATTTCATATTCTTCGACTTTCACTCTCAACAAATTCTAGCTATATCTCACCTATAAAATAAAATTTAAATCACTACTAAATATATTAGGTTTAAAATAAATTTCTAATTATTGCCAGTTACTACAATTTTTGCTACTATTCTTGATGGACAAATCTCATTAATGACTTGACTACTTCCAATACAACAAGAATCATTAAATGATTATATTATGAATCATCGTTATCATTAAATTTTGGTATACATTGATACCTATTCGATGTTGAAAATTATGTGTGATAAATTTGGCAGCTGACATTCCCACTATAAATAAAATTGATGCTGTTTGGATTTTATAACTTTTAAAAATTTAACCATATATTCTACACTTACCCTTGTTCTTCTATATTTTAAATCAAGTGTATATTAAACCACCAAGAATAACACAAATATTTAATTATGATTACTATAGAACTATTAATGTAACACAAAATCTAAATATTCTAGATTTCTTGTTGTTTTTACTTGACTCTACCGATCGGCTCGAAAATAATGTTCCGTCATTAGAAAAGGAAGGCAATATAGTTTATCCTTTACTATGGTTTATTCTATGCTGGCGAGTGCGCATACGCCAAATTTGTAGATATTTGTGGTGTAATGTATCCTCGTTTAAACATGTTTGGCGAACGAACGATGCATGCATTACTTGTTAAATATATGACTTGTCCCCATAGAAAAAATAGAAATGTTCACTCTATAGGCGATCCTGGGGAAATGTTTTGTTTAGTTCAATCAACGGTAGTGCTGAGATCGCAAATTGTGATTGGCTAGTTTAAACTCCTGGTGTCGCCACTAACGTGAAACGTGATTGGTCGATCAAATTGTGTGAAGTCAGAATTTTCTATAGGCCTCCATTTTTAAATTTGTTCTTTGTAGGTTTTGGTTTTTGTTTAGATCAAGAAATTTTCGTTTTACGTTGTGCATATTTTCTGTTTCACATTAATTATTATGGAGTTATTATATAAAAATTGATGACAATGCGTCAGTGTAGTAAAAGATGTAGTGTACCGGGGTAAAAAATCTACTACGGAAATTAGATATCGTTTCCCAAAGAATGATCTCGCTCCTTTCCAAAAATGGGTTGATCAAGTAAATAGTAGTAAGTTACCTGAATAAACCACAATGCAAATATATCAACGTCATGGTGTCTGTCACGGATATTTTAGTGAAAAATTTAGAATTACCCTTCCTTCACGAACAGGTATGAGGGTAAATGCATATCCAACATTGTTTTTATCAGGTACATATAAAATTATCTATCTGCTACATGTCTGTTTATATATTGTTTGTTTACAGAAAATCAAAACCTACTTATGAAGATGTTAGTAGTAATAAAATTCAATTAATCTACCAAGTTGTTCGTATGCTGTCAGTGTGATCTCCCTACATAAAGAAGTCTTACAAGAAGGTAATAATTAATATAATTGGATAATTAGTAGTAATAAATACTACTTTTAATTGTAAAATATCCCTAAAATATTTGTAATACTTTAACTTTGTAGAACAATCAGTGTTCAATAATTTTATAGTAGAGGTATTGTATATTTAAATTTGATTGCCTTGTTAAGAAAATATTTGTTACGGTGCCATCAATTAAACATTTAATTGATACTTTTAGGGAATTTCTTACCTTAAAGAAATCTACCATTGAAATCTATTTTATCTAAATTTACAAATAACTACATTTGTTTATCAAATCTTAACCAAGATTGCTTAAAGAATTTTGTTGGATCTATTAGAGGTCATAGAGGTAGAAACAGCATCCTTCACCTAGTATTTTTGAGAAATCTTTAAAAGGGCACATCAGCACTTCAATTTTTTTACATCATTTTTCCGGAGAAAATTGTAAAGAAGATGAACATGTTCTTAACATGAGATAACTTATATTCTTTTTTAACGGGAGATCTAGTACCACTTGAGGTTGTTAAATCACCAGTTGAGTCTATATTTTCAGTTCCAGAGAACTTTGCTCTGAGAAAAACAAGAGTTTAATATTGTATTTTTGTCTTATTTCAGCCTATTTAACAAAACTTCTGAAAAAGGAACAACATGCAATATTTGTCTACATTCTACATTAAGTAGTTCCACAGATTAAATACTCTTAAATCTAAATATCTTTAAAAATCACATCAATATTTGGTGTTTCAACTGTCCAATTTAAAATGATTTTCAAGACCAAATTTTAAGTTATTATGAGGTGTGGTTGTATTTTTGGTTTAATGAAGTTAATGCAATATCCACAGGAAAGGATTTAAAGTTTACCTTCAATATATCAAGATAAATTAGAACTCTAATAGATCCCATAAAATTGATGGCACTAAACAAATATGCGAAGGCGTTATAGAAGAATTATAGATATTTTAATTTTGCCTAGAATAGAGTTCATAATTGTTTTTTTTTACTTTTTGTTTATATATATTTATATTATTTACACTTATGTATATTTGTATAGGATTCTATTTTAATAAATTAATTTTAAAAATTAAATTTGATTTTTATTTAAATACTATCGGCCAATAAACGTGACGTCACAAAGTAATCAGGCGAAATGGCAGGCCAATCAATGCAAAGTATTTTCCTTACAGGTTTCTACGTAACTATTTTAAACTAACCAATCAAATTCACGTTGTCAATGCCGCCAATGATTGAACTAAGCAAAACTTTGCTCCACTACTTACCATTGGAGTTGCACACCCCTGTTTGTCTCGATACAAGAGCCAGTATAGAAAAGAGGAAGGAAAGTTAATAGAGGGGCGCTGTGACTTGTATGGACTGGGTATAAATTACCAGAGATCAAAATAAAGTTTCTCTTTTCGTCCCGTCTCGAATCATAAGTGATTCGTAAAATTCCTCTCAGACTTTTCAGATCTGAATATAGATTTAAAAAGCGAATTTAATTTTACAGTCCCAAGCAAATTAATGCATGGATTAATCGAAGGTATCATCTACATCGACATCGAAGCGGAATATTCATCACTATTCCATTCCATTTAAGTGTTGAGGTGTATATGTAGGGACTGCTAAAACTGAATGAGATTATTATTGCATAGTTTCTTAGTGTTTTTGGTGTCTGTTAGACTACAATAGACTAGAATATGAAGTTCACTGTTATATTGAATAAACTATAAATTGAATATAATATAGATATAGAGATAGAATATATTTTTTTAGAAGGAGTTTAAACGCCGTTGCAACCCTATTGGCACAACTATAATCTATTTAAAGTTATTTTGTTCATACGCCATCTAAATTTGTGTCGCCAAAACGTCTCAATGTTGCGGCATCAACTCTGAGTTTTAGATTAATTTGACTTGACGTACAACAAAATTGTTATCTAAATAAAATAATTGAACAAAAGGGTTATCAAATATAATTTATTTTAACATTATAGTACATCTAAAAACTACAGTTAACTATACAGCCACAATAGTTTATAGGTTAGAGTTAAAACCTCTTATCATTATTGTTTTCAATAATTTTACATACGTCTGACAACCGGATGACTTTGACAGGGTCATTCGTTTACGTGTTTGATGTAATCAGATAGTATTATATCTCTTTTTAAATATAATAAAAAGAGAAGAATAATATTTTCTAATTGTAAAACGCAGCGTATATGACCTATTGATTTTATTATGCTTAAAGTTATCGTCTGAACCGATATATCAAGTATGTGTGCTTTTAATTAACATCAAGCATCAATCATAAAATTAAAATCAAATTAAAAAATTCGAAGCAATAAAAAGGATCTGCAATATAATTCGTCTGGCTCGAAAACTGTTCGACACCTTTAAAGTTACCGAATTACAAGGCCAAGAGCCGTCTTTGCCATTACTTTAATCCGTCCACTTTTAGTCCGCGTCTCGAAAATTCACAAGCAACCCTACCGAGAGATCAACTTTCCTGTTTGAGAGCCCGTCGCACAAGAGGCGGCCAGGTTGGGCCAGCTTCAGATCGATGGTATTGCGCGGGCGCGCCTAATCCGGACTTCGGCGAGCGGAGACGACAACGCGGAGCCGCACAGTTCGCTCCGGTGATAGTTCCGGGTAGCACAGAGCGGTGTACGGGCGCGTCTCTCGCAGAGTGCTCTGCCGACAGACACGTCGCACTGACAGATTGGGGGGTGCAAATCAAGGTTACGTCATCGCGCGCTCCGTCGGCCAGTCTGATTGTTTTTCGTTCGAACTGTTACACAGAAATCGTGACGTTTTGCGCTTGGTGTTCGTTGGATTATGACTGACGATACAGTGTCGTGATTATCAGTTTGCAAGTGTGACTTTTTTACACACAGGTAAGGTTATGTTGACCTTGACTGATTAGTATCTCTTCATCATAATTCGAAAAATTCATCAGATAAATATAACAATAACAAACACTATCTTACTAATTTATATTGACAGACTTTTCTTTGCAATTTAAATATTAAATAGCCAATCTGTAAATATTTTTTAATTAAATAGAAAACATATTAGTTAAAAATATTTTAATTTTCCAAATATTCCCACTATACATTTCAAAGTAAGTGTACCAACAGTCAGGCTTATGACTAATGTTAAGTTTATTACATAGCAGTAACTTTCTGGACGTATATATATAACAGTTAATTGTTTTATTAATATATTCAATTTGATCAAACTGTTCTCAACAAGTTAGTTAACTCATAATATTCATGATAAAAATGGACAATAAAAACTATTGTTTTCTCTTAATGTTATGTTTCTCAAATAATAGTCGATTTATATCTCTTTTTTTCGTTTATTCTATATTTTAGTAATCAATGGAATGTTTAGATACAAAATATTTCTATCACTTACTGAAGCTTTCCTTCCTCGTGTCAGCCACTAATGATTTTTTTAAAGAATATTGCATATTTATGAGTAATGTTATAATTAGTAATGTTATTATTTTGTAGGGTCGGTACGATTGGTGTACTTCGTCTTATATCTTAATGTTATTATTCCATTATTTTCATATCATATGAATTTATGAATGTCGAAATTAGGATTATTAACAAGGATTGATTATTGTATATATTAAAAGTTTCTTCTGGCTAACTTTGTATTTAGGTCAGTTCTTTGACTATTACCTAAGCACATAATGTTTATTGCTTTTTATTATATATTATATATATATATATATATATATATATATTTATATATAGTTATTTAATTTATTGTATTTTTACGATATAATTAACATAGGGGAAATGATCGCTCCACATTTTTGTTGAAGTTTGTAGTAGAGGATGATGCACGTTTTATTAGAAAATACAAGCGTATATTGCCTCTTCCTTACGCAAATTAAGCTGCATATATTTATTTAGTTTTAAAGCATTTAAACACTTGGTAAATATATAAGTGGTGAAAAATTATAACTACTATTTTAAGGTAGTTCAAGTCAGATTAGACAAGGTCCAATAAGTGATTTCTGATGAAAATTTAATCACTTTGATCTTGATTCCAAAATTATTACGATGATAGATATTCAGTTTGAAAACAGAATTCTTGTTTGATATCAATACAGTTGTCACAAATATACGCTTCCTGGTGCTATAGATCTCCACTTCCTTGTAGGCGTTGTGGTGAGAACCTTTATTCTTTTTCTTGATTGTTTAAGAATGACACTCATACGATCGATGATTGCTGCTTGAGTCTGATGTTCTGATCTGTTCATCAGGGTCCGAGATTGGACTTATGAATATATTGGACTCTTAAACAATATCGATATTTACTGAGGGAAATCTTCTCGATTACAAGTTTTTTACCCATCTCTTTCTTTTGACAACTCTGTGATTGATTAAAAGATTTTGTGTTGATAGATATGTTCTGTACTGTTACTAAGAATATTCTGTGTTTCGGACAAGAAGGCTTAGTACTATTGTTAAGAAGATTCTACCGATTTCATGAATATTTGACAATTTATTCCTGATGCTCCCTCTCAGGTCTTTAGTGATGTCTAACAAATGTGTATCAAAAATCTCTTTCTGCTGTTTTTGGGCGGGAAAATTGATCAAATTGTGATTTTTTCGCCTTGACAAAGCATGGGTTAAGGACAGTGTTTCGTTGATATTTGTCTGTTTAATGACACCGTCAGCGATCAGTCGCGTAAAAATCGCGATGTCCTTCGTTCAGTTTCAAGCTTGCTCTTATATGGAGTACCTTCTTGATAATTGTGAAAATCTACCTGCTTTTCCACATGTTTTGTTTCATATCTTGCTCATTGTTCATTGCCATTGAATTGTTAAAAATGTATATTTCAAATAGGTTGGCAAATTAGGCCTCTAAAACTGTCTATGTAAATTATTCCTACATACATATTTAGAAAGATACTGATTAGATCGATTACTTTAACCATAAATACATATTTTTGTGTTGTATAGTTTTAATAGAAATACTAAAGAAAACAAAAAGAGAAACAAAATTATTTTAACTTTTTTAAACTCGAAATTCTATTTTTAATTTTTGTGATATAACTTAATGATATATATTATTTATGTTTAATGTAAATTCGGGAAAATCTATAAGAATTAAAAACAATTAAATGGGGCATTACCCTGCTGCCGTATTCACCCAACCATTGTTCCTTTTCACTGGTCTGATGGGCACTTTAATCCAACGAAATCTGGTCAATTTTGGATTGCCTCAGTTAATTTTTTAATGCAGTTAATTTTGGATATTATCAGAAGGACAGAAAATAGTAACGATTAATGGTGGAAAGTGTTTTGAAAAAAAACACCTATTGTGACACTAAGTGGTGTAGATGAATTATATTTGGTCTCCGTTATTTCGTGTTAATGTTCTGTGTACAAATTCGGTCAGCTCTGTCTTGATTCTGCGTAATATTATTGCTTCAGCTAAGGTTTTCCTCTTTTCTACAGTATATTGTTGACAGTTTCCTATGTTTGCTTCCCAAACATTCTTAGTTGACTTCTATCTTAACCATACAATGTAAACGGTCTTACTAACTAAACTGTTTCTTTTCTATATATTCTTGTAACGGTTCTACATTAAGGCGCTTTTTTATTTCTGTTTTCCATTTTATCCACCTTTATACTCTTCTCACTTTTCCGTTTCCACCATTTGGTTTTTTTAAACATTTTTGTTTTGTTTGATATCTCTCTTGTCAATTAACCTAATATGTATAGCAAAGTCTAAATTCATAGCTTTTCCAATTTTGTCATTCAAATCCTTTTCCTAGTTTCCTTTACTTTGAATTTCTGTTCCCAGATATCTAAATTATTTTCAATTTGGATATTTATTTTTTCGATCATACTATCACCATAATTTTCGTATTGCTTCTGTTATATTTTACATTCCCTTGTTACCATATTTCATGCTTGTTACCATGTTTCTGTAAATGGTCTGCACTTTGGTTTTTAGTATTATTCATACTAATTTGTATCTGTACATAATCAGCATAATGTCTTTCTGATATTCAATGTTTTTCATATTTATATAAGTTTTGAATCGATATAATAATAAAAATACATCATTAATATATTAGGGGCCATCACAGAATAGAGAGCAGATGTGATCGTTACCAACTTGGTTACTGCACTGATTGAGATATATTGGCGTATTTCTGTGCTTCTGTGATCTATTTAATTAGCAAAAAATGAGTTCAAAAATAGAAATATTAGCACTGTACTCCTTTTGAAACTACCAGATACGTATTATTATTTGCTCATTAATACTTAAAATGTATTAAATATATTGAAACAGTCTCTAATAAGACATTTTAGTTTTCATATGAAGTATAACGTGAAATTCTAATTTAGAATTACTTACCATAAGAATTAGTAATTTTGAATTCTAAAATTTATTGCGTATCCTTTGACAAAATTGTATTTAATATTCCATAGAAACATCAAAGTAAAATCGAGAATACTTAGCAGAATATCTTTTAGCTTGGTTTCCCTTTGGAAAACCTGCCTGAAATGCTTTTAATTTTAACGATTTGTTTGCCATTAGCTGCGGGTATTTATAAACAGTGCTCAACGTTTAAACTGCAAACAATGCCTTAAACTCTTATTTTTTAAACAAAAAAATATTGTTGACTATTACTTTTCCCCTGGTATTTATCTCCATAAACCAATGATTTAAGCCTCAAACGAAAAGAGGTAAATAGGAAGCAGTGTTGTTATTTTTTAACAGTTTTCTGGAATTTAAAAGTTAATTTATTTTTCTTTAGTCTCTGTGTATTTGTACTCCTTTAATCATTTCATTATGAAAGAAGGTTTAATTTAAAACCTTGAAGAACAACTGTGAACAGTAATTAATTTCTGGTCATCTTTCTGAAAAGTAAAAGAACAAAAACGACATCGACTTCCAATGTTAAAATTATGATAAAATTTGATTAGTATTTTAAATATATATAAATGAATTGTTGTTCATTAGTCTCGTTAAAACTAGAGAATGGCTATCCCGATTTGGCTAATTTTTATTTGGCAATATTTGTGGAAGTTCAGGGAATGTGCATGTGGTGAGAAAATATGGAATAATTGCGAGAAAAATAGAAAAAATAAAAAATTTGTTTTCCCTTGCAAAATATTACTGTCACTGTCGTAAATAATTTCACCGTCACAAGGAATTTAAATTTCTGTTGGTAGTCAAATATTTATGAGTATGTTAGGAAAACTATTTTGCGATTCGAATGTAAAATATATTAAATATTGAAGATAATTTCACGGCACTGTCCGTCTACTATTCTAATTGCGACCGATTACACATTTTCCAAGAATAGGCTTGAAATATGTAGTGACTGTTTACGTTAACGCATATTTTGTAAATATATTTCACATTTATTATTATTAAATCACTCATTTAGTGCACGAGAACATTTCTTCACTGACTTAGGTCGTCGAAGTCAATAAAATATGCTACGAACAACCACACGTGCTAACCATGCTAACCATTCGTATTGTTATGTCATAATTGCGTTCGAGAGTGACTGAAAATGAGGTGGATAGCGCATCGCAAGATACAACAAAATACATATCAAGCATAACAATAGCGAGAAGCAGTGCTTTTGTGATCCAGGAATGAGCAGCGTTCTTCTACAAACCAGGAATAGATTATGGTGCTAACAAATGAGTTACTATTGGCGAAATGATAATACTCTTTCAGTATTTAAGATATTAAAACACAGCAGTTAATCTACTGGGTTATATTGTGCAGGTATAAAAGTAAAATTACCATAATTGGCCCTACCATTAGAGTAGTCTCTGAGATGAAAAATTAATTACAATCACTTCTTGACCAACATTAAAAAAAATAATAGTTGCTTCTAAATGACGTCGTTTGACACAATTCATATTGTACAGTATAGTTTCATGCCCAATTTGATAAGATGTTATACAATAAAGGTTTTTTGGTAACATTTAAATTTGTATCAGAAATATGTTAACAAAATATTAAACAATTGCAAATACCAGCATGTATCGCATATTAAAAGCGTTGTTACCATTATCAAATACAGATCGTCAATCCCAACAAGTTAATTTTATCAATCTAACAGTGAAGCAAAAGAGAGTATTATTCAAGAACTACCCTACGTTTTCTAGTACTGTTTAGCCAAAATGTTTAAAATAGCATCGTATCGGGGATGCCATCTGACAATCATTACATAGTCATCAAACCTGATAAAATCTCTGCCGATAAACACACTAGGAGATTTAATTCACCAACAATCGACGAAGTGGCTATTGCTATTGTCGGAGAAAGTTTGCAAGATTGAGCAAAGTGATACGGAGTCGACTAGGCCACCTAGTGTCTAATAAAACTGAAATTTTTCGAAATATTTTTTCTTTGGTTAGTGCATCTCGCCTATAATTTTATAAATGAAATAAACAAATTACTAAGTGGCCGGTCTAATTATGGAGGGCGGAAAATTATGGACATGTTGTCAGCTCTAAAAAGCCATCTGAATCGTTGAACTGTGAGCAAATACGATACTACTTCGAGAGTAACTTACACAGGCTGAGATTTCTTTGCAAAATTATAAATGCATAATCCACAGGTATCTTTAAGGAGTTAGCTATCTTACGCAACTTAAATTTACGATTTTCAAAACAAAATTCATTTTTAAATATATCATTTTGAAAATGACAAAAGTTGTTTCACTAAATCACATTAACTTGTAAGCTAGTTGGAGTAAAACGTATCGTTAAGGCTTCACTTAACTTATTTCACTGTTAAACTAAACACACCGTCTGGTTAGAACAAACAGGATCATATCAGTAGTGCTGTGTAACATATATGTAAAAATTATATTGGTTTATAGCCGTATTAGGATTAGTTTCCTGATAATTAATATTTGTACTGGAACACTTATGTGTTTGCATGTATTTTGATCAGTGATATCTATTGGTGAAAAAATAATCAAATCTGACTGTTAAATTCGATGGCTTTGATATTTATCTACATAATACAACTATTTTCCATTTAGTGTAGTTGGATTATCTGGTATATACAGGTACTGATCATCGAACGGTCAAAATTGTATTTTCGATATTCATTACTTTTGTAAGAAATCTTCTGCCGAAACTCATTATACACTTTTATATAATTGGTTGTTACATTTATTACTTGTTACATTAAATAACTTATTGTGATGCTGCTATTCTATCGTTGATTTTGATTTAAACTATTAAAAATGGTGATTTTGATGCCAATGACAAAGAATGGTCTGGAGGAAGTTCGAATACAATAAATATGTTTAACATCGTAGACCAGTCGAAATTCTCAAATAATTTGCAGCCAGCTGAGAAGTTGATGGAAAAGATCCAAAATAATAGAAATTGACTGCAATACAAATTTGTAATTTTGAATCAACAACGTGGTTTATTGTTAAAAAAGAAAAGTTATCTGGCTGGCTATGAAGAATAAGGTGTGGATTAAAATAGGAAAGCCACCGCAGTTGAAGTCCATAAAGTCTTATTGTGCATAAGGTTAGATTAGTAAAGTTACTTACAAGTTACATTACAAACTGCTAAAATAGAATTTAACTTATACATAAATTGATGAATAAATTTAACGACAACGCTCGGCCCTACATTACCAGACTTGCAAAGGGTACACTGTTGCAGCTCGATTGAGATGTTTCGCACCCATTATACTCACCAAACATAGCGTACCGACTTGTTGACTTTTAAAATACTGAAGAGTCTTTCTTTCGCCTGAAATTACATCGATTAATGGATTGCTGCCAAACCAACATAGTTCTTAATATTTTCATAGTCTCTATTATTTTAATATATATTGTACTAATTTGGCTCAATAAATGCCTTTTTAAAGTAAGAAAAAACAACCAAAATACCTGCAAGCACTTCATGTATTTTATTTTATAGGAAATGAAGAGAAAAAATGAATGATAAATAGTGATTATTTTGTTTAATTTTATTAAAAAGTTGTTTTGTACTTTTACCACCGCTTAGAAGAAAATCTAACCCTATGAAACTCAGTTTTACTCTTTGACAATTAGGGAGGGACTCAGAGACAATTTTCATTGAGTCCCTCCAATAATCAAATCAATCCTTTTTTCTGCCTTGGTAGAGAAAATATTTTAGGTTCTCTAAGGGCAAATATCTTTATCGAGCAATACGATGGGGATGGGTAAATTCAATAGAGCGAAACCATCCAATTGAACTTACATTAGAAGATGGAAAAAAGTTCGGCTGTAAGTATTTCCGGGTTATGTTAAGGCTATAGCGTGGCGCCTATATTTATTCTTAACATATTCAGTGGAAAGGTCTTTTTACGCTTTCTTTTGTATATTGTAATACTAAGATTATATATATACTAGGAGCGTGAATTAGTTTTAAGGTTTCTTTATAAATTCTCTTTCCTCTGTTGAAACAACACTTTGTCGAGTTTCTGGTGTATAACGGCTTTTTAAATAATTGATTCAAATTCAAATATAGCATTTGGATTATATAGATTTCGTTTAGAAATTTGTAAGATATATTAGCTACATTACAACGAAGTTGATCAATTGCATTCAATGTTTAAAACTGTTATTTCTGACTATGTTGATTTACGATTCATTATATGATTTTTTATTTTTAGGGTATATCGATTTTTGATCACCATTGTTATGCGATAGGGGTAATTCAAAATTAATACTTGAAAATATGTTTTTTTAACTTTTCTTTACTGGGTGCTTTTAGGTATTTGTAAATTATTATTAAATCATCATCATGAATCCGTAGCTGGCGCTCTGGAGAGTGTCTGTTTCTCAACCTATACGTTGCCGTTATTAACGCCGGAAATTCTTCTCCAAATTTGCCAGTGTTCATCTCAACCGTTCTGCCCTCTGATAGTGTCTCATCATTTTTCAGATCACTCTACAAGACAATTAAAAAGTAGATTATTTGAAAAGCAATGCTTGAAAAATCAACCCTCTTTATCACTTACTTTACACCATTTAAATCCTATATTTCCCAATAGTGTATGAAGGGATGACTGATGATATCCCTCAAAGAGCTGCATGTATCTAAGTTTTCTATGAATATTTCCCAGACTAACAGTTTTCTCTGAAATAATTGTTTAAATTATGTATATATCGAAAAAAACTACACATTGTTTTTATACATTTAATAAATTTGACCTCGAATATAGCTAACATCAAGGTGATTCGTCTTTTCGGTGAATCGAACATATTGTTTTTATGAGATATTTTGAGATATTTTAGTCAGAGTACTTATAACAATATTAGGTGTGTTAACAATACACTAAAAATATTTAAAAATGCGACAACTTAATAAGCAATAGTATCAATACTTGCCTCTGCCGGCTTGGTGGCGCTTGCCTCTCTAACACATTTTACTCTTGCTATTTAATGGGTTTGCACAAAATAATCACAAAAATTAAACCGCAATTAAAGATGTACCAAAACAAGCACAGCGCCAAAACAGAGTTTGCCGGTTTATAACCTGTAATCGTTATAATTAATGTTTTGAATTATTTTGCAGAAATTTGAAGATAAGGCTTCAGTCATCAACAGTCTCTTTTTAACTAAAGTAATGCTAACTAGTAAAATGAGGGGGAAAAATGTGCGTCGAGTTTAGGTAAAAAAAATAGTACGTTTTTATAAGCTGCATTTGACAGTGTATTGGACGCCATCTATGGCTGTTTTATTGGAAGAACTGTATTTAAATTATATTATTTGTTTGCTTTTTTACATGCCGCCTTTGTTTTGTAATTAAAATTATTTATGTTTATTATCTTTTGGTTAATATAATACCGATAAACCTCTCTTCTGTTATTCTACAATTTTTAAGTTTTATGATTACATGAAATAATAATAAAGTAATTCTAAAACGAATCCTACTAAAACAAAACAATACAAGTGTAATGAATGTGAGCCTACTTTTGCCTTTGTATTCCAATATGTTTTATAATATTGAGGGCTATATAATAACTTTTGAACAGAATTAAGAAAAAAGGTGCTAATTAATTACAATCTTTTACTAAAAACTTTATTAATTCCTGCTGTCATGCGAGTGATTTAAGTGATAGCGTTGAATCATATTTTGTAAAATGCATAAAAATTTATCGCTCAAATGATAAGTCTTGACTTACTCGTCATATTCGTCAAATATTGCCCGTTTGGTTTTTACTACTTGCTCTAATTCAGGCTACCTCGAACCACCTTGTTTCTCTGATCTGAATCTTAAAGGTTAGTACTCGTACAAAACTGGGAAAACTAGTGACTAAAATAATAATTGCACTAAAATAATTAATAATTTTCCTTATATATAAATGTATGTCTTATTCATTTAAAAATGTGTTAATCTTCTTTGTTCGCTAATGAATGTTATTACTTTCCTCTAAAATGTGTTTCGTAAAGTCTTCAATTAGAATTCTCTCGATGCAATGTTTGCTAATCTCATCGAATACAAACACGTAGTAATAAGCGAATTCCCAGAAGCAGTATTAGCACTTCAATGGGAGTGCATAGTAATATCGCTACAGCAATAACAAGTCCCATTTCCTTCTAGGCGATTAATCCGCTCGAATAATGCAGATGTAAACTTGATTAGGACTGGTACGAAACACATAGAAGTTACTGCATTGCTGACCTTTGGCCATGCCGCTTGGTTTCCGTGTTGCCGAAATAATTTACATCGCCTTACTCTCGCTTCCATCCATTAAAATTGTCTTTATTTCGTCCCGCGCTGCCCTAGTTCCCTCTTTTAGCGGAGCAAATATACAGTTATATAGTAATAATGAGAGATAAGTGATGGTTTTATATGAATTAAAATATAAATTATTTTTGGATATTACACAATAAATATTACGGCAAAAATACTATTCATTAATTTGTGTTAAGAAATATTAAATATATATGGGTTTTCAGTAAGTGCGAATCGATGTCGAAGTGACAAGATTGTGATGTATTAGATGCTTATATGATACTTTTATTCCTTTGAATAGGCATTTTTGAGTAAAATTGGTAAATATATAATAACTAACATATTTTCATCATGTTATTACTAACACTGGACTTTTTTGTAGCAACACGTCATTCAATTTCTTCAGTTAACGTCGGTAGAGATACAGTAACAGTTTCATTCGGTTTTAGCATCTCGCACATACCAAGCTGATTCCACCATAGACACAGCAGGACTTTATATCATGAATATGCTTCGATGTCATTGTGGATATTTGTCCTCGACATGATTTTTAATCTTGAAAATATTGTAGCAGTTCAATAAAAAATGGAACTATTACAATATGTTACAGCGATATTGATTCCTGTGGTAGCCATTTTCCCTCATTTTAAATCTTTCCCATTACATGTGAACATCTAAAAACAGTTGACTTATGAACTTAACTATGAATTGCTTAGCTGTCTTTTGATAGTTCTCGCCCAATAAGATTTGAAGCAAAATTTTTGTCTATACATTTTTTGAAATCTCCAAGCGGTTTTTTGTCACTATAAGTTTCTAAAAAGGCTTGATGGGCTTCGACAGTAGATTTAAGGAAGACTGTTATTTTTTGTAGAGAAATTTTTGTTTACGTTTATATTTCGCATTTGCAGCAATAGATATCGCTGGTTAAAAAACACCTAATATCAATGAAATTATTTTTTAACTTGAGGCCTTCCTAAAGGGGATATAAATACAAATATAATTTACAGTGACATCGATTGGAGTGGTTTAATATTCAATGATTCTGTTCCACAAATCTGGAGAATCTAAATTATTTAAAAATGATATTAAAGATAGTAAAAGACGACCAAGGAGGAAACAATTGCGGCTTGTTAGTTTTCTGATACTTGAGAATATCTTATAAAAAAATTGTATCGGGTTAAAATCGCATCGATATATACAGGTGACGTCTAAATTAGCAACAAATTGTCAATGTTTGTGCATACGCTTCCACTTAGTGAAACTCGTTTGTGTTGCAATTTTACTTATAAATATAACTATTCCGCCAAAAATACGCCTTGTGGAAAATATTTTCATGCACATTTTCATCTCGTCTACTGTAAGATAGGCCTTATTATTACCTTTTTTTGATAATAAAGTTTATTTGGACTTGCTGTTATTTGTATAACATACATAAGTAATAATACTATTATACATATATAATAAAAGAGCAATAAGATGAATAGTTTTACTTAATATACGGTCTTAATCTTAAAGACAAGAATATGAATAAGTCTCAAACCTAAAATTGTAATAATGTTCAAAATCAATAAGATAATTCTAATAGTTATTTCGTATATGTCGAAGCATTGTAAGATTTTAATGTATTAACATTAAAAGTATGTTCTAGTCTAGAGATATATATTTTAGGAATTTTTTCAAGTGAAATAATAAATACAAAAGACATTTTTACTTATTTTATTAGATGTTATAGTCGCAGTAATCTGAATCAAAAATAAAAAGAAAATGCTTAATCTAGAGAAGTAATGTTATCGTGCAAAATGCCATAGCAGTCACGTCAATAACCAGGCTGGGGAAGACCAGGTGTCTTCTAGGATGGTCACTAATTTGGTCATTGGCCAGTCAGTAGGCTTAATGCCGAGGACCGTGGTTCAGAGCCCAGGTTAAACACTAGGCCCAGTCCAGATAAACCCTCGTTGGTAAAAAGATGCCGTTTTTAAATGCCGTGTCACTAAAGCCATATCTATGAAAATAATTTAAATTTTAAAAAATCCTCTTAAAGGCATAATCTTAGAGAACTAGGTTTTGAAAATGTCAAGAAAAATAGTTTTTTTCAAATTTCTAGACTAGAAAATCCCTGTCGGCTTAATTGGCGCAGTGGTCAAGGCGACAGGGCAGTCCTCCCACTCCTGTGACAGTTGCGGGTTCGAATCCTGTTGGGGCACGGATGATTTATGTTTGTGATTGCATTTGTTTGTTTGTGATTGCATTGCATTACTTTAGGCAACAGTGCAAAATTCGACAAAGATAAATCAATAACCATCCCAGCCAAGCTAGTTACCAGGCTGGATAATACAAGAGGCTCGTCGGTAAAAACACTTGTTGGTAAAAAAGGGGTTCTAAAATATAACCAGCAAACAAGGAATACACCCTTAATATAACCTATTATAAGCAGATCAAGATGATTATTTTGATTTGATGATTTATTATTGTAAGATATTGTAATTGGTAATGGTAATGATAAGTTATCGTTGTTGATAAACACTAGTGGTAATAGAAATCTAGAAGATGTGCCACGTGTTGGGCGCTCTATGGCTGTTTTTGATAACTCATATATCCTCATTTCATCTTTTGTGTCCTATAGTGTTTAGAGAGTGCTAGCGTTAAAATACTCAAAAATTGTATAGGAAAATATTATATGGAAAATTTTGCTATTATACAATTATTTCTTTAATTTTTTTTGTTTAAAATGTTTGGCGAATAAATAAGTAAGATATGTTTTGTGTGTATATTAAATTATATTATATTATATATTATTTATAATAAATTGTCATCTATTTTTTAAATTTATATTTATTAGATTATACATAGATGATTAAGTAGCAAACCATACATATTTCTAATATATGTAATAACTCATTAATAGTTATGTTTGAATTGATTGATCAATATTTATTTTTAATAAAAATGTAATCAAAATATTCAACAATACTTTAAGATACTGTTTTTTCAAATAAGTTTATTCTTAAGATACATATTTGGGAAAGCATACGTATGTTATATATGTATGTATATATGTATATATGCTTTATCTATATATTATGTACATACGTTTTTTATTTCAGTTTATGTAACTTTTATTCATTTATTTTAATTTATTTCAAAAATTTTTTAGTCATGAATTTTTCATATACCTATTTTAAAACTTTTATATAACTTATGTTATATGTACACTATAAGGTGTATATGTAGTAAAATACAATAAGATGACAAATATAAATAGTGATATTGTAAAATCGTTAATATATTTAGAATAGTACCCGCTTCGGCGGTATATATACTAAAATTGGAACGATTCGGAGAAGATTAGTATGGCCCCTGCGCAAGGATGATACGAAAAATCGGGAGGCGTTCCACATTTTTGAGAAAGGCTCCTTCAAGGAGCATTAAACCGTCCTGGTCCTCCCCCACGGGAGAGAAAATTGTCAATCATTCGTACCCTCTATCTGAATGATTGCAAGATAACTTTAGTACCGATGTAAACTCACGTTGGCATACCGGGAAATGAGTGCGCGAAGGTATCGCTGCAGTAGGAGGACTGTCCTGTCGCCTTGACCACTGCGCCAATGAAGCTGGCCGCCTAAGGAGTTATATTTTTTAAAAAAGACAAAATATCTTTTGTAAATTAATAATTCTAAAAGTCTAAAATTCTAGCACTACAAGTTAATTTGTATAGATCCAGAACAGTCATATCATGGTAAATGAAAATGAACAAATAATTTCAAGTATCTCTCATACACTAAAGAATTCTTGTTATATCTAAGAAGTTTTAATAATTTCTTCGTTATAATCCGTAATAAAGTAATTTTAATCTTTCATATTTTTGAAATAAACTTTCTCTGGGCCTCTGACCTCTATGTACCGATTACTCATCAAACTAATGTGTTCTTTACAACATGTCCTATTTCTTTCTACTATTCGCATCTATACCATATCAGCAAAACTTTCATCTGTTTGAATGTACATTTTCTAGTATCACATGTGTTTACAATATTATTTTATCTACTCCGTTTCCACATAAAAATATGGATTAATATTTGTGTATTTATTTTGAAACGTAATATTGCTATAATAAAAGTAATTAAAAGAGATATAAAATATTTTATTAAAATCTATAAGAACAAATAGTAATAGTTATATGCTCAAAAAAAAATTCAAAACATTTCAAAATCATCTAAAATTTTGTTAGAATATTAGGGGTTTATTTCCTATAATTTTGGCAAAATAATTTGTTATTTCAAATTTTATATAAACTGCTTTTTATTGGCTTTCTCTTCGTTTCCTCTCTATTTTTGGAAGCGAGAATGGAAAATCCAAAGTGAAAAGGGATATTAGGTTTTACTGTGTTCTCTTTTTACCATTATTTGATACAACGTCAATATTTACTTCCGTGTTATTTGTTTATGTGTACGAGGATGAGATATAATTAAAGAGAATGAAACAAATGATGCATGTTTCCGGGATTTTTATTTTGAAATGTTTAACATTCATAACGATACACTATTCTATCCTTCCACAGTCCAAGTGTTCTAACCTTTATATAACCTAACTATAATGAAGACATACTGCTGCTCTATGGTATTATAATTCTTTATAGTGGCATAGATAATCATGTTATCGTTTCTGAACACTTAAAATTATCTTCCTACTTCTCTACTTTCAAAAATTATTATGTACGTAATTTTTTTAATACACGCTGTTTTTGCGCCATTTCAGATGTTTTCTTATTTGTATGCATCTATATTCGCCGATTTTGTGTAGTAATCTTAAACAAGCTCTATGTATGTTTTAAGACACATGTCAATTAAAATCAGTTTCGAGTTCGATTGGTATAGATAATTCAATTGCCTTCTTCCACCGTTTTCTTCAGTTCGGCAATGTTTTCTCGATTAATTGCAAACTAGTTTATTTTTATGTATATCCGACAACCTTGCTGAAAAACTTAAATATACTTAAATAAACATTAAGTTAATCATTTTACTAGCTTCATTCTTTCTTTATTTTAAAATAAGTTCTAAAGAAATAAATCTATATAATGAATGGAATGCAACGGAAGAATGGATTGTTTTGCATGATTCGCATACAGAATTATGCAAAACAGTCATCTTTTCTATTTTTATTAATTGTACATTAATCCTCCTATATATATGTATTAATAAACTACAGAATATTTTGTGGGAAAAAAATCATAAAAGCCTTGAGCATATTTATTTATTGACGCAAATACATAAGTTTTATCAAACATTACTTCCATTTTAGTATGGCCTTTTCACTATTCAGCTTTAATTTTTTATATATCCTGGTGAATTTTATTGCTTATGTGAAAGAATTTAATGAATATAATGTAGATACAATTTTTTATTTTTTTTTGCAATTTTCCGTTCAAGCAGTTTTATTAAAAAATGTCAAGATTTAGATGTGATATTGTTGATTATCTTGGATATTCATATTTGTTTATCAGTTCTGCATGCTTTTATTAAATGTAGAATTCAGTTAAAGAATAATATTCCATGTGAATTTTGAAATATGATAGGATTTTACTTGTTTGTCACTTGCTCATATTTTTAGTGTCATGATATCATTGCAATATACAAAAGAATTTATTTGAGTTTTAATAATCGTTGCACTCATTTAGAGAAGATGTTCTTATATTCATATTCGATTTAATCAATATGCTCCTTGGTATATTTGGATTAATAGTTATAATCTCTAGCAAGTTGAGTTTAGTCATGGGTTTAAATTTTTTCTTTGTTTTTCATGGTATATTTCCCTGTCTGAATTGCTCCATATTTATTGCGTTTCGTGGAATTTAAATTGCAGTTTTCTTGGGAAATATAATAATATAAAATAATATTGTTCTTGGACGCAGTGACAAGTTGGAACAAGTTATGTGGAACTGTGCTCTTTTTTTGGTAGATCTGAAATAAAGATGTTAAATAAGGCCGGTGCCAGCGGGAAACTTTTAGGTACGCCAGCATTGATGAATTTTTGATTGGAAATAGTTTTCCTTATCTTGATCTGGAAAGATCTGTCCGTTAGATAGCGCGAAAACCGAATTGTTCGTCAGGAATGATGTTGTTTTCCTTTGTGAAAGAGTTGAGAGTGTAGAGTATTGTCTCCTCGGCAAACAAAATGGCACTGAGAAGACTGATAGGCCTGCAATCAGATGGAGTTGATTTTGCTCCTTTCTTGGAGCGCTATAGGTGCGTGTTTCCAGGAGGCCGGGAAATGTTGCAGCCTCATGATTGAGATAATGATGTTAGCCAGTTCCGCGCGCTGCTTATTATTCCGTAGAAATCCAGAGATATTTTTGGTTTGAAGTTTGCCGATCATAGTCTGTATAGACTTTGGAGACACGGGACGGTTGGGAAGAAATGTTGCGCTGACTTTTGATGGAGATAAATTCGTTTATAATAGGGTCGTTGTTTTTAGGTTTGGTGTTTTCTGCGGCAAGGAGTCGTTTCATCTGGACCTAGATCCTTTGCAAGGAGCTCGATTGTTCTTGATTGATGATATTATGCGTCTTCCCGATGAGACATCTGGAGACACGCTAGAGGGAAGGAGGGCCTTGCTTTGTGAGAAATAAGTTCCAGTTTATCTTCCCTGGCCCCCTTGAGTGCTCTGTTCGTTTCCCTTTTGCCTTCAGCATCAAGGGTGAATCGGGCTAATATGCATAGACCATTTTTCACATTTAATAGACAAAAACCATAGTTGATACTAAAATTCATTACTATAGCGACAAATTGAATGCCTTACATTTTAGTAATAATTTCAAGCAACATTTTTATGAAAAGTAATAGTGAGATGAGGCCTGACAAAAAGTGAGAGAAGGTGAATCGTGTACTATTCCTTTATGTTATTTGGTGATATAAAGAGTATAGATAATATTTCTCGCTATTCCAGAAATACTATTTAGAATACATACAATTACTTATCGATTCCACGTGTACGAGATTGGGACAAAAAGGTCGAACGAACACAACCGTTCTACACCATTAAAAACTGGACCGGTCAACAAAAATAATTACTTAAAAACGATCCAATTGAATCAATCCCTCTTTATGGCATTCTATTTGGTTTCACACAGGGTTTAATTTGATTTATAACGAGAGGCGGGACCCCATTTAAATTAGGGATGTTCCAGGAGACCGAACATTCATGTCCCACACAAAAACTAGGATTGTTTGATTGGGCGTCTCATCTCCGCAACGTTGTTGCCTTGTTTTTTGACCGAAAACAAAAACGAAAGCTCGGATAACTCGTTTATTTTTTTGCTTTAATTGTTATTTGGTTTTGTGACAATGCGAGTATGGCAAATAATTATTATATATCGGGTTAAAAGTTACCATTTTCATTTTATCCTTTTATCCTTTAGACAAAAATAAAATGTATTTCACCACGGATCTCACGTTTTGACAGCATACGTCGTATATATGTATATGTATGTCTATGAGGTTTTTCGGTCTAAACAAAAATAGTTTAGTCATCATTATAAAAAAGGTTAAGCAGCATTGGAATTACCTTTAATTAAAATACACAATTGAAATACAAATATTTACTTAGTATTTGTAATTCATTCCCTTCTTAAAATTGTAATTTGTTATTCGGTTTTCAATTACTTGACACTGGGGTATTTTCTAGTTAGTATTTCAAATGATTATGACTTTAAAATACATTTGAATATAAATAAATTTATTATTCATAAATTATATTCTTGGGCGTCAGTTAATATCTCTCTGTCCCACAACTTGGAAATCTTTTTACGATTCTATAGTGCATCTTATAAGAAGTAACTCAAAATCAAATGACTTATTTGATAACTTGGGTAAGACTAATCTTTTCTCAACCATAGTACTAAAATATTTGGAGGAATTGAACCATTGTTGAGAGTAATTATATTAAATTAACAATGTAACAGAAAAATCTCAGATAAACTAAATGATAACATTTTTTAAGTAAATACTATATTAAGTTTAGTGTGGGTACTATGATATTATTCTGATAATTTTAGAAAGAGATTTATTGATAACAATTGGCACAATATATATTAATCAAAATATTTTCATCACAAGAACGATGTTGGTTTTGCAGCAATCCGATAATTAATCTATTTTCACATTTTTTAAAAATGTTTAAACCGTGTACTGGCTAAAACTTACTTCATGCTTCATACTTCATACAAGTCATAATCAGAAGGCGCTAGCTCTCGCGAATATGCTGAGTGCAGTAGAATATTCCTTTCTCGCTGAAACGGTATATTATTTGCAACTGATGTAATGGCCGAACGTTGTTTTTCACTAGGATAAGTTGAGTTGACGTCAGTAGAAGGTACACCTTACTGATCATACTATATGCACAACAAGGCTTTATGACCATGAATGTGCTCTGGTATATCGCTTTTGGTGTCGATATAGATAGCTCATTGGGATAATAAATTTTTCTTTGAGGAATTATCGTTGCAGCTCCATTTCATATCGCTAGTCACAATACACCAAACCATTTCTTCTTTTGTCTTACAAAGTTATCTTAACAAATTACAATTGAGGTATTACAATAATATATCAACTTAAGTATGCCTTTACACTGATTTTACTTATATATTCTTCTACATATGCGTATTTATATGTCACTTTGTATTTTAGCATACATTAACAACAAGCAACCTGCCTTAACAAATAGCTTAAAATTACGCTCATTAGTATCTGATACAGATGCTTGCAAAATTGTACATAGGTAGATATATACATATAATATTACTTATATATAATCTGAAATCAATTCTTATTATTTTAAAGATTTATAAAAGCATGATAGAATATACAAAAACAAAATTGCGTAAAATAAAAGATTGGCGTACCAGAGGAATATCGAATTGAAAATAAAATAACGTTGCCATCATTGTTACGGAAAGTTCTGATGGTAATTGGGTTATTTTATTAGCGTCGTCTCGAATTTGAATGAAATTCCCGCAATTTGTTAGAAAAAGAGGGCGAGAGAAGCGAAAAAGTCGGTCCACGCTCCGACTGGACGTTATTAAGAAATAAATTAAAAAAGTAATTTAAACCGTTAATTGAAAACTCTGAATTTAAATCCATCCTTTAGGTTTCTATATTTATGCAAAAAGCAAGCCATATTTCAAAGTCTGAATCGGACTTCTGGATTTGCATTAAATCGTTCTTTCAGCTAGGCGAAGCAGTTCTATTTTCAAATATAGTTTATACACAGGAAGAGTTTTTTTTTATTGTTTCGAATTTGCGATCGTCTATGTAGAATTTGTGTTACATAATTGCCAATGTGAGCCAACGAGCCTACGTTCGAATCAGTTCAGCGTTATCATTATAAATTTAGGCTGTCTGAATATTAACTAAATTCAATAAATAATTATAACTTGTGATATAAGAATTTTAAATAAGATATATTTAATATACGACAATAAGTACAAATTTGAAAAACACATACAGAAACGTACATTATATTGATTAAATAACAGAAAGCGATCTAAAATCTAGGAAACCAAAGACCTCCCCAACGCCTAAACAGTTGCTGTCGATCGCCAACTGTGGAGAAATTTAGTGAAGAATATTTGAACTTTTGTGAAAGCGACAACAGCAACGTATTGTTTCAAAAATAAACATTCTTCCTAAGCATCGGCTATGGATTGATGATCATGATTATGTTTTAGGATGTCTACTCTGGACGTTTTTTAATCCACCACTTATTAAAATTACACTAGTACAGTTATTTAATCTGATTTCTTCCTAGTGGATGCTTTTTATGTTGACTCTCAAACTTCATTCTTTTTATGAATCGATTTTTTAGGATTATGCTTAAATCAGTAAAATTACTTTATCATTAATCTAAAATATTATTATGCATTATGTTGTGTTGCATAAGTTCATATTATTTTATTAGCCGATTGATAATTTTTCTTGAGCCACTGACAATGTGTTCTTATGGAAAGGTTTATTTTATGTCTTATTAGTTATTTTTCACGCGTTATTTATTTTTTACTACATTTAATATTTTAATTTTTTCTTCCTCCTAATTCAATTTTTTGGCGTATTTCAACTTGTTAAAGTTAAAATTAAAGTTAAATTTAATTCAGTCTAGCACAGTGAACAGATAATAGATAACCGACTAAAATTAGATAAAATACTGTCAAAATCGCAGAGCAGATTTCGCAGAGAACTAACATGAACAAGTGATTAAATTATTAGAATAATTCAAGAAATATGCAAGCCGAACAAGAAATGTGAGAGACTGGAGAGCTATAGGGCTATAGAGTACTAAAAATGTGAAAAAATTGAAATGACAGATGGGAGATAAGTCCAGATAACTTATAGAAAATCCTAACCTGATAGAACACTAGATATTTGGAATATACATATATATATATATATATATATATATATATATATATATATATATATATATATATATATATATATATATATATATATAAACAGAAGGAATATTCAAATGGAAGATGAAAGAATAGGCATTTTTCTCTAATAAGTTTCTAATATGAACTGGACTTGTAGGAGGACCGTTCTGTCGCCTTAACCACTTCGCCACTAAGCCAGCAAGAACAGGGAATAGTAAACTGATCAAAACAAATATATATATATATATATATATATATATATATATATATATATAAACAGAAGGAATATTCAAATGGAAGATGAAAGAATAGGCATTTTTCTCTAATAAGTTTCTAATATGAACTGGACTTGTAGGAGGACCGTTCTGTCGCCTTAACCACTTCGCCACTAAACCAGCAAGAACAGGGAATAGTAAACTGATCACAACAAATATATATATATATATATATATATATATATATATATATATATATATATATATATATATAAACAGAAGGAATATTCAAATGGAAGATGAAAGAATAGGCATTTTTCTCTAATAAGTTTCTAATATGAACTGGACTTGTAGGAGGACCGTTCTGTCGCCTTAACCACTTCGCCACTAAGCCAGCAAGAACAGGGATTAGTAAACTGATCAAAACAAATATATATATATATATATATATATATATATATATATATATATATATAAACCATATAGCAGTTCAAATGTTTGGCTACGAGATATGCGTAGTGTCCAAAAAAGAAAAGTAAAATCCAAGCAGTGGGAGAGGTAAAGTTAAATTTAATTCAGTCTAGCACAGTGAACAGATAGTAGATAACCGACTAAAATTAGATAAAATACTGTCAAAATAGCAGAGCAGATTTCGCAGAGAACTAACATGAACAAGTGATTAAATTATTAGAATAATTCAAGAAATATGCAAGCCGAACAAGAAATGTGAGAGACTGGAGAGCTATAGGGCTATAGAGTACTAAAAATGTGAAAAAATTGAAATGGCAGATGGGACATAAGTCCAGATAACTTATAGAAAACCCTAACCTGATAGAACACTAGATATTTGGAATATACATACATATATATATATATATATATATATATATATATATATATATATATATATATATATCGTTATTATCGTAGGACCGTTCTGTCGCCTTAACCACTTCGCCACTAAGCCAGCAAGAACAGGGAATAGTAAATATATATATAAACCATATAGCAGTTCAAATGTTTGGCTACGAGATATGCGTAGTGTCCAAAAAAGAAAAGTAAAATCCAAGCAGTGGGAGAGGAATATGTCATAAAGATAAGACGATGAGAAACACTGAAGTAAGGAAAGGTCGGTTAGGATAGTTTAAGACGCAAGAATGGAAGGGGGAAGGATTAGAGGACGACTTAAATCATATTTTTTGTTTCACTTTACTTAAAAATTTTTTTTTAAAATCAAACTATTTTATTTCAACGTAAATAATCATTATAATATAAAAACGTCACTTCTTACATCATTCTCACGTCATGTGACTAGACATCACGCTGTTTCACTTTTAAATTGGTTTTTTATTTGTATATGTACATCCAGTTTGTGGAAATCTGATTTTAAAGGTCTCTTCTTAAAAAATGGAGTTCAAATCAAAACCGAGTTACCTACATTATGATGAGTTCAAACTGATGATAAAATTTTCACAAGGGAGATCAATATTCAAGATTATACATGTTTTATTAGTTTTAAGTTGATTTATATACTATTATTTTATAAACTTACAAAAATATACAACGTACTTACTTATCAAAAACTTATTAATACAATTTGTGTATACAATGATATAACTAACGTTATTAAATAAAGTTATCTAAGTACTTGTAAACTGTGGAGTAAGACAGTGTTAAGTGTGTTGATATGAAAGTAATTATTTTGTTCGTATTCACAGCTATATAAATATTGTGAAATTTTCTCATTCTACTCGTGATGAATAAGGCTTGATAATCCTTTAATATATTCTTGCACAATAATCAATGTACTTTGGTCACTGCTTTGCTTCTGATCCATAATTTGTTAATATATTACCTACTTTTAAATAAGGGAAAGATTTATTAGTGTTGGATACTATTAGTCCCCAAAAGACATTTAATTATATATTTTACAATAGATATTAAAATATATTTCTCGAAAATTAAAAATATATTTTATTTTTAAATATAAATAATCTATTCAGAAAAAAAAATAGGCGAAAGACCAGTTTCTTTAGTATACTATAATATTGTACAAATTCAACATATATCCCAGGTGATCTTGGGTGCTCAAAACACAATTTACGACTAATTTGAAAAGTTTGCAGGTCCGTATTGAGTTAATAAATATTCAAATATTTACGGATACCTGAAAGTCTTCGCAGTATGTTGTTTACGAAAGTTGGGAACAAACTTTTTGGAATTATTAAATGAAGGAAGGATACAAGATGTTACGTCTAAAACATTCTATGTTATGGTGCTTTATTATGCGTATATTTATCTATATTTATGCCGCCAGTTAATCTGTACCTACATAGATTTTTAGTTGATAATAGTTTGATATATTATGTATAAATATATATTTTTTTAATAAAAATGTGTTTTGGTATACCATTTACACATTCTTGTGATTTAAACATTTGAATTACTATATTTTATATGTGTACGTGTCGTGTTTCAAAATTTAGTTTAATGTATAATTTATTTTATTACAATTATGTTATTGGCGTTCCTAGACGAATAGTTGTGTAGCGACCTTGAGGCATGTCGAATTTTACATCGTGGAATAACTGTCAACAAAGTACCCAGAAATATAATCCCTGATGTTGAACACGGGCGGTGTGCCAGCAGCGCCAACTAGAATACGATAACGAGTAGCTGGCAACCCCAGTTGTGGGTTGTTAGTGAAGGGTATTTCTGACCATTCAGTAACCTACCATCGTTTGG
Organism: Rhynchophorus ferrugineus; assembly: GCF_030347505.1. NCBI lineage: Eukaryota > Metazoa > Arthropoda > Insecta > Coleoptera > Curculionidae > Rhynchophorus > Rhynchophorus ferrugineus. The sequence continues at coordinate 56,134,947 of NW_027472580.1, forward strand.
TTTAGACGTGCCACCATCGACTACCCAAGCCTCGTCTTCAGGGAACACCGCTGCCATCGGTTTTATCTATTTTGTATTTTCTACATTTTTTTATATTGCCAATAAATAACGGTCACATAATGTAAACACCACTGTTTCATTTCGTTTTACCTCCATTCACCGAGCCATATAAAATTTACCCTAAAGTTATCTCACGTAATGACTCGAAATTACATCATCTGTATTCGTTTGCATACTGTATTTAATATCTGAAACGTTTATAATCCAAAGAATGAAGATTTCTGGAATTCAAATATTTCATCCCGTCTAATGTGGATTGGCAGATTTGTTTTGTATGGATGTATAACATTGTTCTGCAATCTTCAGAGCAGTGATATATTCTATTCAAGTCGAGTTCTAGAATAATCTTTAGAGTCATTTTAGATTTGTTATGTTGCATTATAATATATCAACAATTAGTTTACCTGGGCTATATCTAATACTTATTATGTACTTTTGCTTATGGTTAATTACCAACATAAATTACATTCAGGCCTTGGAGAATTTCGTACTCACGAATATATCAGCACTAGAAGGATCTTGTTGTCGCTTGGATCAAGTCAACAGTAAAATAAATTGTAATCAATGAGCAATCGTCCAAGCCTTCAGTTTTTCTAAAAGTGTGAATATTTTCTGTATATTAAGTGCTTACGTGTACTTTGATCAACAACATCTATTGTTGAAAAAAAGTTTCGATATTTACATTAATAATAACTTAATCTAACTATTATTGATATTTCTCTACATAAAAATTGTCAATTTGTATCATTTACTTATTCAGTATATGCAGACACTACACAATTATTAATTTTGTTGGTGAAATTTGCAGCTATAAAATTTGTAACTTTGATGTGAACAACAAAGAATTGCCTGAAAGACTGGAGAAGCTTGAAGACAATGAATTGCAAAACTCATTGGGCGAAAACTCAGCTCAAACTCAAATAATTTCATTCAGTCATTTCAGTGTACTCACTATTACCACTTCTTCAGCATTGATTTGAAAATGGCATGGCATTGGTGACATATCCTTTTCTAATGCTTAAAAAGTATAAAGATGGATCTTTTTGCTCTGGAAACCAAAATTTTTCTTTCGACAGGGTATTGCCATATGATGAGAATACCATAGAAATATGGAAGAAAAATACATAGAAGCACCTTATACTTGCAGTGCTCCATGCATAATTAGAAAACTTATCAGTCTTCTATTTTCTATAACATTCAAGATCCCTAAACTGTTTTTAGAAGTTATAGGCCATTGAACTTTATGAAATCATTTTCGACATGCAGTAATATTAGATATTTTAAATTTTAAATACTATCTAACCCGTTAAATATAATAATATGGGTTTTCTCGATGTCAAGTAAATCTGACATTTGTGTTTTAACTTTTAAGATTTTAATTTTTATGAATTTAACATAATTTGAACAACTATATATATTATATATGCCTTTAATACAAAAACCAAAATATGGATGTTATTATAATGATATGTATCTTTTTCATGTCGTGTTAGCTAACAGTATGTAAAATATTTGTTCGATATATACCAACTACTATTAAATGGTGGTTATTTCCTTCATTTTTACCAAGAACGTATTTAGGAAGTAAAGCCATTATACGTGATTAAAGTTTAAAGTAAATTGCACGACTGGCTAAGAAATACGTTGAAATTTTGCCAAGTCAGGCTAATTTGTCTAGAAAAATTTACCGAAACAAAAGAACGAAGCAAAAGCTTTATGAATTCTTGGGAAAAAGAACAATTTACTGGTATATATTTTTTCTCTACTTTTAAATTATTGTTAACTAAATTTACTATTATTAAACATATTTTTACTAATTTTTCCTACTTAAAATAAATATAGGTTAATATGGTTAGTAATTTGTTCTATGTGTTCTTTATATTTCAAATATAATATTTGAAATTTCTATTTTTAGTTTGTTCTTTATGTGTCTACAAGCTGATACTAAAAGAGCAGGAACAAAACATAAACATTCATATATAACATGAAACGGGAAAGTAAGTAAATAATATTTTTTATAATATATTATATGAATTAAGGCATTAAGAGTCAAACAGCCAATGTAAACAAAATGCTTCATTCTTAATGCACAATTATCGCATCAAACATGTAAATATATTTATTTGGAGCTTTTTATTACTTTATTCCAGAAGCAATCAAATCAAAGAAAACAAAATAACAGTTAAAGTTTTAAATCAAATAGTAAAAGTTGATAGTTAAAATAAAAGAGTACAACATTTATCAATCATCTAGTAAATATGCTAGACTGTTTCAGCGAAATTCATATTAATAATTCCAACGTGCTTTTACAGTTTGCTGTTGAGTGTAAAGTCCAATCATTCGTATAGTTTATTGTTTGTTTATAGACGCTTGGTTTATACCTTTTTATGATAACACATTGGTTACAAACATTCTTGAATATTTCCAATATCCCTACGATTTAGTCAAATTTCAATATTTTTATACATTTATCCCTGAACCGGGTTAGCTCTTTTGCCAAGTCATGACATTTTAGAAGTCTTCTAGTGGTAACTGCTAAGGTTGATAAGGGTTCGATCTGACTCTATCACCCTTATAACATTTTTTAGTCAAATATTGCTATGATTTTTCCGTTACATTTAAACTTTCTTTTTTTATTGAGGCCGAGTGAGTTTTTGGTATTTGTCGGCATATGATGAGAAATTCCTCGACATACTTTAGCTAATCTGCTTAATGTGAAAGAAAATTAAAAAGCTCTAAACATTTGGATCATTATGAACAGAAATTAAAATAAAAAAAGTTGTTCGGTTAGTTTCCAAATGTATGGAAATATAATGATTTTTTTGTGTAAATTTACAATATTATCTTAACAAATTGGCGTGTGTTACAAAATCAGCAATGTTTAACTCTTACTTTATTTCTTGTAATATAAAAAATACACATGTTAATTGGAAGAAATCTGAATTTTCCGTAGATTCAATAAATTGATGAATAAAAAAATTCCAAAACACATATTGACCATGGATTCCAGTTGTGGGGATGTTCCGCGAAAAGTCTTATAAATAAAATAAAAAAATTTCATAACAGAGTCCATTTTATCCTATATGCAGCAAATATAGGAATGCTTAATTACACCGATACCTTCAGATATCGACTGATATTCATGAAGTAAAGGCAATCGTAAAGAGACATGAGGAAGTTTTGCAGCTTTTGGATAATGCTTAAATATTATACAGACTTAAAAAGCATCAAGTCATTTGATCTTGCAGTTCAATGAAGTGTATTTAATAGAAAGAAAAAACAGCAGAGTTAATTAATACACTGTTACTATAGAGACTAAATAAGGATCGGTGGGTTCTCTTAGATATATATCTACTTTTTAACCGACTTCAAAAAAGGAGGAGGTTCAATATATATATATATATATATATATATATATATATATATCGAAGTAAAACGAGTCGTTCAGTGCAAAATCCGATCAATTTGTCGCACTAGTCACGGCTTGCCATATAGTCGTAGAAATATTAGAGGCAACTGATTCTATGATGTAGTAGTTCTGCTCGGAGGTCGTGGGTTCAACTCCCGGCGAGGGCAACGACTTTTTATTGTTCCAGTTTGGTTAGAACAATTGTATAATTACCTAGATTAGTTAGTGGACCCTGGGGCCTGAAGCGTTCCTTATTTTCAATCATTGTCTTTTTATTCCTATCGTTCCTCATACGGGCTAGACCTGTATTTGGTCTACCCATTGTAATACTTGATAAAATAACTGGCTAATTTATTGACTAAATATCTAACACTAAATAGAGAAAAATAAAATAAATTTAACAAAAAAATTGAACCGACTTTAAAAAATAAATAACGAACTCAATAAAAAGTAACAAATAATCAAACTTAGATTTAAAACATAAAAATAAAACGGTTTTAAACAAAATATGTATATAATAATTGTTTTAATAACTAAATAAAAATAAACAGAAACCTTATTTAAGCTATCTACTACACGTATTTTTATATTCTACTATATACAGAATTTAGCTTAATTTCTACCTAAACCCATTTATCTATTTACAGTTTTATTTTAACTATCACCAACTGATCACATTGAATACCTATATTTTTGTGATCTATGCACATAATTAAATTACCAACAAAACAAATCTAAATTAATATAATAATCGGTATATTTTTTTCGTTAAACATATTTTTTAAGTTGTAAAAATAATTTCTAGTTTAGCCAGCAAACATCTAGTGAAAATATATTTATAATAAACAATATATCTCACAGCGTGATGTGACGATGATCATCATGCGTGTGTTATTTTTATCTTATACATACATATATTGTGTTAGCTTCAAACCTTTTCGGGAGACTAGCGTTTCTGTAAACTATGTTGATATCAGCATATTCCAAATATTGAGTTCCAAACTGTTTTCCTTATTCACTCTAAATTCCTAATGTCACTAGGTAACTTTCAGCAATGCCTTTCTTTGAATTAAAGAGAAAAAATAGAAATGAGTTATATGGTAGAATAAAGGGGAAAACTGCGATATTTAGATTACAATTATTTTATTTTTCAGTATCGTCCGCTTCGATTTCAGTACACTTCTTCCTAAGTTTCTTCAACATCATATTTCTTCCCCAAAATGACCAAATCATCACCTCGTCCCCAAATCATCCTTCCTTCCCCAAATCATAATCTCGTCGTTCTTTCTGGTTAAAATGGAGTTCGCGCGGCACCCACATTGCACAGAGCTTTCTCATAACCAAATATTCGTAAATGATATGATGTACACGGTCAGTTGATATCTTTAGAGTGTCTGATATTTCATTCAATTTCAATTTACGGTTATTCAAAATCATTTTGTGGATTTTTTAATGTTTTCGACGGTAACAACTACTTTTGGCCGCCCACTGCGTTCACTGTCTTCGGCGCTCCTTTCACCACGTCTAATCTTAGCATATCAATTTTTGATGGTTGATTCTCCTGAGGCAGTGTTCAGAAACTCGGTATGAAGCCAAGTTTTTGCTTCTGTATTTTTTCGCTTCAAAAAGCAATATTTTTTCAACACGCGAAATTCCTTTTTATCAATTTTTTTAACAATAACAAAAGTTGCTTGACTCAAAATGCTATAATTCACTAATGATCCGACAGCTGCCAAATTTATACACGCATCTTTTGAGAGTGAGAGCTAACTAAAAAACATATAGATTTAATTCTAGTAGCGCCATCTATGTGCAAGGCCGGGGACTTTTCAATTGAACTGTTATAATTACATAATAGGCCTAGAGGATATAAGGTCTAAAATGAAGAGCAATAAGCCTTGGAATAATAATATATCGTCTGAAAAAATCTAGACATAAAGTATATTAAACAATAGAGCTCTTCCAGATAAACCCTAAAAAAATGTGTAAGTAATGAAATATAAAATCTTTGTATCTAAACAAAACAAACAAATAGTTTTCATTTAATATAATCGAATAACATCATCCAACAATGCAACTTGCTTTTCGGTCAGGCAAAATGCCCGACTCCTTCGCGATATATTTCTCTTTCGTAAAAAATCTAACGAGCATAGAACGAGCTCGCAGTTAAACGATGAACAATATTGTTTTGAATGCCGAACTAGTTTGGCGAGCGAGACTGAGTTTTTTGGGCAGATATTCGATTTATTTTTATATGTCGATGCATTTTATGATAACACAGGCCTACTGTTAGTTTAAATATTAATTCGCTTTATTAAAACATATACATTGTTTATATTAAAAATTACGTGGGGGGAAATTTATATATAAATTCACCACGATTGTAAATTACTTTTTTTAATTTTGTTCTTCAATATAATTTAGTTAAATTTCAGTTTTACAAAAATGAAGCGGAAAAATACTCTTAATATGGAGAATTTGTTTATACGGTGTTAATTGATGACTGGCCATATATAAATTTAAACAAATTAATTGTTGGCATAGTCAAGACGACAGGATGATTCTGTATTCGTAGGCATAGGTCTGTGAAAATAATCTTTTTAATGGGAATATACAGAGCTTTTGATTCTGTTAGTAAATGACATCCCTTCATTCAATATTAATGAAAAAATGTCCATTTCTACAACGAAATTTTATATGAATATAACTGTAAAATTGGGAAGCAAACAGCACTTTATTATCCTGTTAACACAATTATTATTTCTACAAATACACTTCTTCACATACTTGGTCTTTTTGATGTTATACTGCCTGGTTCCTATCTACCGAAAATTGAAGTTTCAAAAGGATAGGTGGAGGAACATTTAATCATTTTTGGTTTACTTCATTTAAAAACAAATTCTACTTCTAATTCTTTTTGACGAATCTAATCTTGGCCGTAAAACTTCTCCTGTTCTCAATATTGAACTTGTATGGTCATTTTTTTCCCCGATAGGTTAGGGTAAAATATCACTCAGTAAACATTTGTTATATATTCAATTAATAGATCAAACATAATGAGAGACGTATTTATTATATTCTAATGACAAAAAGGCATCTTGATTAAGTAATGAGCATTTAGAATAATTAGCGTTTGGATCCAGATAATCATCTGGTCTGAAATTATGTAAAAGATAAACCTTCCGGTAATTATATAGGAGCTCATAAGAGATTTCCGTAAGTTTATAGTTCTTTACAATTGAAAACCATTGTTGAACAAGAGCAAGATTATTTGGAAAATAATACACGCCATTTTAATATTTATTAACTTTATTTATTAACTCGGAACACCTTTGTTTAGTTTTTACACATTTAAATAAATCAATTATAACGTAAATGCTAGAAAAATGAAATGTCACACATTTTTAAAAACACATTTCATAAAAATATACAAAGATAGAAAAAAAAACAATTTTTTGTCCTATGTCAGTCTTTTGTTTTCTAAAAATTTAGCACCTCCGGTCCTCTGAGGGTTTCAGAAGCGAAGCGTAAAAATGGATAGTTCTAGCATATCTAATATACGCTCATACCCATATAGCGCTTTCTGATGACCACTTGTCCAGATCCTGGCAATATGACTCGGCGGCAACACATTTAAAAATACTCAAATACGTAGTGTGAAAGTCGATCAATAATTTGATCGATACAATATATTGGACATATCTTGATTTATATACATTGTTCCAATTTTTCATAATAAATTCCTTTTTGCCTCATCGCCCTTTATTTATTGTCAGTGACGAATAATTCAAAAGAGTAATAAATTTGAGGTAATAGGTAGCTAGGACTTTTAGTAACCAGGATTTTTATTAGCCTGATATTACATTAATGGTTATATTTAGAGGTCCGCATTGATATTTACATCTGAACTAAATACAATTATATATTCAATATATATTCATTGTTTAATTAAATTTAATCGAATCGCTGTTCATTTAAAGTGTGGTTAATACTTACTGAGACTTTTTTCGATTTCATTAAATTAAAATTAATTGGATATCGAGTTTTAATTATTCAGAGATAATTGTGTTCATTTAGATATTAAATTAAACAGAATAAAGTTGGAAAAGAAGATGTTAATGAGTTAACGTAAGCCGTTTTATAATTCAGATTAATTTCAATTTATTCTGAGGGAGGTGTGTAGGATATCTTATAGTGAACGAGTAATTCTTGATGTCCAATAATATTTTATTACGATTTCACAAGTAATGACGAAGATTCGATGAAATAATAGGATTAGTGTATTTTTGCGCCTAAAAATCGATCTTTTAAGGTTTTATTCTTGAATTTTACGCAGATTGCTTATTTCGTCTTTCTTATCTATAACGTTATCTTCAGAAAACTTGTAAATTATTCTGTGCTATAAAAAAATTGATAGTGTTAAATAAAATTAAGTATTTCATTAACGCACAGTTCTTTAATTTCTTTATGTTCAAAGGACTACCAATTTAGGTTATTTAGTAAATATTTGAATAAGTAAATGACTAAAACATTTGACGAGAGCGTGTTTTTTTATATATTTTTAAAGTCTAAAGAAGTAATCTAGACTGGACCTACAGTTTAACGTGAGCTCCGAACCATGGTCCTCGGCATTAAGCCTATCGACTAGCGAGTGACCAACTTAGAAATCATCTCAGAAGATATCCAGTCTTATCTTATATTGTCTTATAGACGTAATGCGTTTTCTTTTAATTTACCCTCAATTATCCAAACTATAGCTAGATAAGCAAATTTAATTGTTATTACCGCTCTGAGCAAAATTTAGTCTTCTTAGCATGGTACTAGAATGTTATCGGAGTATGAAATACTGGACTTGTTATATCAATTGATTAAGATTTTTATAATACAAGACGAAAGAAAGTTTCAGGAATTAGTTCGTTCTTACAGTTCTATTATCTATTTTTTGTTATTCTTGTATATTTTTCAATGTTCGCTGAGCTGCGTCCATACTGGTCATATTAGAATCTTCATTATCGTTTTTGGATTAATATTTTTGTCACTTTTTCCTATCTATATTTCCCCTTTTTTGGTAAAATAAATAGAAATTTTGTTGTAAATGAAATTTCTGTACTGTTGAAAGGATAATATAAATGTATAGATGATATAAGTAGTTATAGATTAGAATAATATAAAATATAGTTGCTTATATTCATAGTTTGTGTTAAAACTATAAAAATACAATACAAAATGGCACAAAATATTTAATCGTTTTAATTTTATATAAGGCTATAAAGCTATGTTAAAAACATGTAAAGGTACGACAATAAGTAGAAAATCGAAATATTTAAAGATTAATTATATTATATACTAAATTAGTTAAATTACTTAATTATTATTAGTTAAAATTAATTAGTTAAATGTAATATATTTGCTCGTGCCTACTAAACATTCGGGAAAATTCTTTATTTGAATTAAAAACAAAATATAATTATTAATAATTACCGTGCTTATTAAAGTTTCAATAGTAGATTCGTTTTTCTTGCAAGCCTTACAACTTTATTCTACAATACAAAATTTGGTGTAATGTTTAAATTACAACTAAAAAATGCACATTATGGTATCAGAAATGCAATATTGTATATTGATAGAAAAAATTAAAAAACTTTTGTATTATTAAAACAACAACAATAAATGCATTTCTTATATATAATATTAATTGTTCACTGATTCGATTATCCTTTACATGAGCACATTCTGATATTTTAAATTGACACAAAATATACTTAATTATTTCTTTCTTATTCTTATTATTTAAGTAGATATGTATACAGCGTATGAACCAAATAATGACATATGCACAATATATATATATATATATATATATATATATATATATATATATATCTAACAATTGCTTCATTGATATTAGAGATGGAAATCTCCTCCTCACTCTCTGCCATAAAATTCTCTATAACGGCTCAATTACATTGACATCTGGCGATTGTGGTGACCATGCAAGATGTCTGATGATATTCTGATGCTCTTTAAACCAATACTGAATCCCTTTTGCTATAGACATGGGCGCATTATCATGTTGGAGTATGGCGGTGTAGCAGCAAAATGCTAGTCAGTGATGTTAATGAGAGGGCCAGCTCTAGGAGAAGAATCAGAATGCTATTATATTGTCACCTAAATCATAAATGTAATCTTTGCCATGCTTGACTGAAGGAAGCAGGCAGATCGGATTGTAGGATTTTGGTGACTTTCATACCTAAACTCCGCCGATTGTAGGAAACAACATAATGCATGGCTCATCGGATCGTACCACATTCTTCCACTTATCAACTGTCCAGAGTTTATGATCGTTATACCACTTTAGGGTCAGTTAGCTTTGGGTTTTGCCCACTATTCCTGCTCACCAATGATGTTTTATCATGTTTTATATATGCTGTCATTACCGTGGATATTATCCGTATTTTATTACCACGAGAAGTTAAACAATTCAACTGTTTTCAACACAGAAACTCCTAGTTTTTGTTTCTTCAACCTTAGACAGTGAGTTAATTAGTCTTGTAGCCCTGTAGTGAGAGGGATCCGATTTAGCCTTTTTCTTGGGATTAACTGCTATTTGTGCAAGTTTACACTATTTTGGAAAATGTTTGAGCCTCAATATCGAGTTAATGTTTGCAAGCTCGGAAAATTGCTTGCTAGTGAGGTTTTTCAGATAGTTTGCTTTAGTATTATTTGGTCCTGGAGCTTTTTTAGATTGGAGACGTTTGATCAAGTGCTTCAGATCTCTTGGAGTGACTAGACATTTTATGAGATATTGTGACTTATGTTTCCTTTTCAGGTGTGGAATAGAGTCAGTGGTGACGCCTGTTGTGAGTATCTGTTGAGATGAGTTCAGTGAAGGAATGTATTTCATTCCATTCTCCAATGTTTTAGAAAGGAGCTAGGCTTTTCTGGATTTTTTAAGGGCGAAAATTGTTGAAGATTCCACCATGAGAGGGAATATTGAGTTTAAAGCTTTCTCCATAACGTTTTTGCGAATGCGCCAGTTTTCGAAAGTGGAGGTAGGGTTGCCTAAATTTTGAAGAAACGAGTCCCTTTTTTCTCTTTCCAGGCTTAGCTCAGTGAGTAGAACATATATATCGCATTGTTTTAGATGATGTATATAGTAGATGATGTAGTATATATCTGTCAAAATCTCAAGAAGCTGAAGACCACAAAAAAATTAAATCGGACCAATCGTTTAAAAATAATTGTATGAACTATGTTCTCTGAAGATAATACATATGGTCTATCCAAAGTTATTTTGTAGATACGTCATCTAGATATATGACGTCGAATCGTCGCAATGTTGCCGTATCAACTCTGAGTTTTAGTACAATTTGGCGTTAACATGCAACAAAATTCTAATCTAAATAATATAATTAAATAAAACTTCCTGGAGGCCTAATCCACCTAATTAGCATTTGAATATCCATGTAATATTACTTTAATTACGGAGCATATTTTCTTTCATGCTTAGTTCTGGTGTCTTTCGGTACAATATTTCTTTGTAAAGGCATTTTGATATCACTGTATTTCCCCTTCGTTTGTACGCTTGATGCATGTATACATCTTTCTTGATAAAACTAGATTTAGTCACTGCATTCTCCTTAATGCATTTACAAAAACTGCATAACAGTTTCTATTCTTTCTCTCCTGACACATTTTAACCAAATATTCATGTATATTCTGGACAATAACCTATATATCTGTGCACATAAATCTTCTACACTCTACAATAAGATTTCCTACAGTTATCATATATTAATAATATACTCACGTTTATTTGTTTCCATTCTCATCACCAAAATCATTCATATCATATCAAATTCAGAAAAATATATTCAAGTGAATAAGTAAGCTGTTAATTTCCAATCTATCCAACATTTGTTTACAATTCCATAATTTGTCAACTTCTTCTTCAATGTATCTTATTAAGTTAACTTTTTCCATCAAATTTTGTTTGCCATAACACTATTTTTGTTATCATCTTGCCATGAGTGACTGTTGCATGTCTCATCTAAATACATAAATTGAAATAATAAGTCTTCCATCATTTTATTATTTGCTTTTAAAAATTTTGTTCTTTTAAAAGCAATATCCGGAAGTTACATTTGACGTCTTTTGACAGTGATACTTTTCAAACTAACAATTTCCTTTGAAATAATTGTATTAAATTCTGCTTATTTTGAAAAGCTACTCATTTTTTTATATATTTCATATATTTAACCACTGACAGAGCTATTATCAAGCTTATTTTGATTTGTCACCCGTTTCGTATGAGGACGTTTTTTTTCGAGTGAATTGAAGATCATATTTTTAATATTTTGAGATACTTCAAAGACCCTGTCCATGCTAATATTCAGTGTAGCTGCAACACGCTAAAAATATTTTCAATAAAAATCGCAGCAAATTAATATTATACATTCCATTATCTCGTTCCTGTTCAAAGTAACTGGTTAGAGACACAATCTGTTCTGTCTGGCTTCGAAATTTTCAATCAGAGTAATAATTTGAATACTTGATTTGAAATTTATCAAAACAAGCAAAATACTAAAATAACGTTTGTCGGTTTATAACCTTCTATCACTATTATTTTGAAGAACTTTGCATACGTTTGACAACCGGACGGCTTTGACAGGCTAGTTCGGTTACACTTTCAATCTTATCAGACATCATTGTGTCCCTTTTTATCTAGAATAAAATGAGGAAGAAAAATATTGTCTGATTCTAAAATGAATTTACAAGTTGCGGCACGCAATACATTAAACATCTTGATAATATATGTACAAAAGAACTTTGGATAGACTATATGATATGTCAGATGCGATTCTCTCCACTCGCGAATGCAAAGTTGTGGTTGCCAAATTGCATGCAGTTGTTTAGTACCATTTTATGCGGTCATCGACGGTCGTGATAGCGGAAAACCGTTGTGTGTATCAAAAACTAACCGACCACCGGAATCGACAAATTGAAATTTGCACATTTGAAAATGAACGGCTAATGACCGTATTTAGTACGTGATCTATTGTAGTGGCGTTCGTTAAATGCCTTAATCTCCCATTTTACACGTATTCAAATGCGCCTTAGCAATTAGCTGTAAATAATGGTCGTTATTCGTAAACAAAAACGAAAGAGATTTCCGTTTGTCGGAAATAAATATTATGGTTCGGTTATAGGCTTCATATTATTATGGAAGGATTTTGGAATCCCGCCGCATAGATTAGTTTCTGCGATTATACAGAGGCCAGCACGCTGTTCCTTTAACTAAACATATAAGATAAATTATAAATATTGTCTGATAAAAACTTTTTTATTGACTAATCCTACGTATTTCTTCTCAATTCCAATTTATGCCCAAGTCGTTGTCAAGTTGCAATTTATGTAAATATAAAGTACATATAGTCCATTCAAAACAGTAGTTAAAACTAATAATTTTCTCTGAAATAATTGTATTAAATTATGTTTTGATTGAAAAAACTACTTCCTGTTTTTATACATTTCGTATATTTGATCTCTGATACTGCTAACATCAAGCTGATCTTGATTCGTTACCTTTTTCGCATAAACACGGTTTATTTTTGGTGAATTTAAGGTTATATCGTTGTTATTATATATTTTATATTTTAGTGATTGTGTTCGTACTAATATTCTGCGGCAGCTGCAACGCGCAAAAAATATTTTCAATCAAATCCGTGGCGATTTTAAATTTATTAAAACAAAGCGTTAGAAGAACATTTGCCGGTTTATAACCCATAATTATAATATTTTGAAGAACTTTGCAGAAGTTTGACAAAAACTTTTGCAGGCTCTCTCGAACTTCTCTAACAGCATTCTCTCTCTTTTTAAATGGCATAAAATGACAAGTAAAATATTGTCTGACTGTAAAACGAATTTACAACTTTTGAGAGACGCACATTGATCACGTGTGCCACTACTGTTTTGAATAGACTATATATGTATTTTTGTATGTATTACCTATTGATGACAATGAATATTATATGAATAACGAATCAAACATTTTGAAATTATATTATTGTTTAAGGCCAGAATGGTTACTGTCGATACAGAATTGTGGTGAGATTTGGTAGTAATAATAATTTCTTACGGGGAAGTAACATTTGACTAACATAATTTTTTTTTTAAATTTTGTTTTGAAAACATAAAAGTTAACCTTAAACTGTAACATCTATAATATAAAATAAAGTATATTATATGTTATCTATAATTTAAATTGAATTATGACCAATATAAATCAAAGCATATACTTTCGAGATGACCTCTGAGTCTTTCCTTTAAATGTTGAAATATTCTTAGATAAGTAAATATCATAATTGGCTTGGTGGTTCTTTATAATTAACATAATTGATATTAGTCAATTCTAATTTGAGAAATATAACATATAATATTAAGATTTAGTGTCACATAAGCGTTAAATATAAAAAGTATATTTAAAACTTTGCCTTTCTCATTTGGTGTTATTATTTTGATGTCATTGATCTAAATTAATGACTAATGTGGTATCCTTAAAATATAAAGCAGTTTTCACACGATTATTTCATGTTCGAAGACTCTTAAGGGCTTTGTTATCAGTCGGGGCAAAGCAAGATATCTTCTGAAATGATATTTACATTTATTATTCCACGTTAAGTAAATTTCGTAAATAGCATAATAAAATAATATAAATAATCAGGATTATCAGTAATCAATTATTGATAAATAATTAAGATATAAAATTAATAATAACAGATTTTAAGACGAAATATTTTTTAATATACGGTTTATGATTCACATTGCCATTCATATTTGCATGTTATAATGCAATGTAATGTTTACTGTTTTGGTCATTTTATCCGTTTAATTTTGACCTGAATCAACAATTCCGAAAGAATCCAGAAATATTTGAATGGAAAGACACTAATTTCAAATTATGTTCGCTCAATTTAGGAACGCACTCAATTAAAAGTCTTCTAAAGCTATTTAGAAGAAAATTATGGCGGCTTTCGAAATCGATTATGGTAAATTGTGATTTTCATGTATAATACAATTTCTAAATATTATATTTTGATATAGTGAGTTTATAGAGTTAGATATAGTTTATTGATTTAAATTTAACTTTTTTTAATGGCATTACATGGATTGCGTATGCTTAGTTTACAATGTTAATGCATCTGTAAGTAAGTCTATTCCTCCTATATATTATTTTTGCTCTAGTACAGGTCAATATACTGAACATCAACAGAATTAAATATGTTGTCTTTTCAACATATAGGCATTTTTGTACTGTTAGAGATAACAGGTACATGTTGGCTTAAAAAACTTTAAAACTATTATGCCTTTGTCTTTATTAAAATGAACTCACTATGAAAATTATGAAAGTCAAATATGGTGGGATATAGATAGACATGAATTAAATATTACCAGTAAAGCTGATTGATGGTGAAGCAATTTTGGTATGGATTTAGAGGAACCTGCTGGGCATAGTTCATTATGATTTGTCCCAACTGTATAAAATGTTAAGGTTATGTTGCTGTGTTAGAGATGTTGGATCTTAAAATCCATTTCTTTTCTTCAAAATATGGCCGCTATAAATTTGCGAACTATTGAACCAAACTACTGGAGAATAATAGATGGTCTTTGTCATTTTCAGATGATATTTGTTGACGGCCTAGCTAGAATATTTAGTAATTGGTAGAAGTTCCATAAACTTTAGTAAAATCCATCTAACATATTATTTCGGGCGTCTACTTCGAAGTACCACGAAGGTTGTGCATTTCGGTAAATACATTTACTTGCTGGTGAATTCTCCATTTTGTTTAAGAGGTCCAATGCAGATTATTGTCAGTATCTGACAAACGACATAAATATGATCATATCTGTAGACAATGTAATTAATAAATCACTTTAAAATGACACCAAACATCAAAAGCTAGCATTACCAGTTTATTCATTTAGCCAAAACTAACAAATTACTAGGCAAACTGCTCCTATTTGATGTAGGATACAGAAAGATATGTTTGTTAACTATATCCATGTCAGTATTACGGAGTTATTCAGGTATAATAAAATAACGAATGAAGTTCAAGGATACATTAATTTTATGCGTTGACTACTTTTTCGGAAAAGAAAATATATAATATTATATTTAGCGTTAATTAACATATGCAAAAAACTTAATCAAGAATGTAAAATAAAATGAAAATAACATTTTCCTAGAAAATTAAATATTTTCTCATTAAGACTCTTTAAAATCTATATTATTATTTACCCTATTACAAATATATACAAAGGGCTTTTTGTAACAAATACTTCAGCTGTTAGAAAATTCTACATTTTTATTAATGACTTAACAAAAGATGAAAATCGGCCTTCGACTCTTGAAAAAAATTATATTATGAGTGGAAATATGCGTATAATTTTGAAGCAATTGGAGTAAAATTACAATTACTAATATATCTTTTAAAGGATGAGAAAAGCCAAAAGGGAATAGTCTACAATGGATGTATTTTTTGTCTTTTATACTCTAAGGTATTATAAGTTATTTAATTGTTATTAAATTCTGAAACACATTGTGAGAGGACAAATGTTTAGATGTTAGAGTTAGTACTGTGTTGCAAGGGAAAATAAATATATTTTACTGTAAATATCATGGTTTCTTGGTTTCATTAATAATTTTGTTATCCAGCGAATCCTGTACAATGTTTTCAACTTTCAAATTACAAACGTTCGAATATCTCTTTCTACGAACAATTTATAGTTTTTATTATTTGGTACTGTTTGATTTGACAGCAACTTTTTTTGTTATTATTTTTGCACTCTGTTGAATTATAGGGGATACCATTGGTATGGAAAGTCCTTTTTTTATTGATTTCACTTTTGCTTTAAAATATATTCTTTAACAAACAAAACGAATATATTCTTACGTATACTGATGAAGATGTTTCCTTAAAAATTGTTCACCCCTTCAGACATTTTAAGATTCCCCTATTAGTTGTTTTGAGATTTAAGTTTAAGTTAGTTTTGTTAGAACAAGCTAACATATTAACAACAAATGAGTCGCCTGCTGCTGCAAATTTAGTCGTTAGCGTCAGTATAAGCCAAATCGGACAAACTGCATGAGTTTTAGCTTAGAGCATCTAGTGCAAGTGGAAGAAATGAAATATTACGGTAAACTATTGATAAATTTTTTTCACTCATTCATTCTTCATTCTGAAAAACTATCATACTTCATGCAATTATAGAAATATTGAATATCATAAGATACTTTTGAGGAATATTGTTATTTTATGTATTTATATTTCAATAGTCCCCTTTTAATGATTTAATTATTTTCTTCTACCATAATTTTTGTTGTCATCATTCATTTCGATTTTCACCAAAACTCAAACAAATTACCCATACGTATTGTATGTAAGTATTGGTATACTGTCACATTAAAATTAGTCAACTGAACTTTAAAAGATAAAAGTATTAAAAATATCTGTTCTATTTTATAGGAACCTTACGTAATTAGGGATAATATACGGATACTATTTGGATACCAGCAAAACTTAAAATATACTTAGATACCTAGAATTTACTACTTTACAATACTTAGAAAGGGAAATAACTATGTTGATAACTTGGTTGATTGACAGTGATAAAACTGTTATTTTTCAGTTTAGTTGGTTTGACTAAATGCAAAAATTGAGTATTTTATTAACAAAGCGATTGATACCATTAAAGAGAAATGATCGGAAACTCTTCGGTCTATGTGCTCTCCTTCTATATGCACTATTTTTTTTATAAATTCAGCCCGAATAAAATTGGCTTTATAATATGCATTTCAATAAAGAGAAATATATGTACTTTTCTAGTCCTTTTTTTCCGGAATAAGAGTATTCAGGTAACATGCTTTCAGAGGAGATTATTTGATAATAAAAATATGGAAAAAAGAAAAGAGAAAGTTCTCGAAATATTTCCATGCATTTTTTATAACGATATTCAAATTATATTTGGCTGGTTGACTTTTGTGAGGCAGTTAGAAAAGCAAATATTAAAATGGAATGTTTATCTTGTCCCCGCCTAAGACAATGGCTTCTTTAACGTTTCCATTGTGCTGTTACTTCTCCCCTCTTTGGACGCTGCTTAATTTTTTATACGACACTTCTCTCAGTTCTTTTTTTCTTTTGAAAACAATAGTGGCTATAATAAGGAATTGAACGAGAACCAAAAAGGAACATATGAATGATTAAATACATATTTTATGCAGAGTTTTCGATTATTTTCTATTTTATTTTTGTTAGCATAAATACTACTAATATTTTAGGAATGTTTATATAACATGGAATATCGTGATATGTTTAGGTGTGTTTGTTCGTTGTGTAGGATAGTTAGAGTAATTGCTATATTAAGAATTTGTTTATCTGAGATAATTTTTGATCTTTTAAAAAAATACAAAATATATTAAAAATAGGATATTATCTTTCTTTTGAAAACTTCATGAGATCTTCCATCTTCCATCGCATTGATATCTCGTCTGGTTCTTGGTATCTACATTCCCATTACTTGGGATGCCTACTTGATAAGAACGAAAGTCTACAATCACTTTTTTCCCTACTAGTTTAATTTTATTCCATATCAGTTAACACCCATTTTTTCATACCATACGCTTTACACAAGAAGTTTTTGTCCTTTGTTGTTTATTTTGTTGTTCTTATTTTAGTTTGTGATTTAATATATTTTAAATATATTATTACTAGTCATTGCCGATTAATTTATAATTTGTCTTTACAGTGAAGTAGTTATTGGGCTTTACTTAGTCTCTAATACATTAAGAAGTTAGTAAGTAGCATGTTTCAGTGTTTTTACTATTTAGATCATCACAAGATCACACGTTTTGTATCGTCATAATTAGAATACTATCATTTTCTTTTTGATATGCTCCTTCCAACGAAGTTTTGCATCAAAGTTCATAATTAGGTACTTATTAGTATTGTTATTGTATGTGATAACAGTATTATTTATATTTATTAGTATACGAAGAGTTTGGACCTTTGTTAGTGACCTTTTTAATGACTAAGATATTAATAGCATAATAAGAAAAATATAAATAAAACTGTTATTTCTAATATAAGAAAATTCGACTTGTAATCGAAAACCAAATAAAACCAGTTCGCATTGGATAAGACCAAAGGCGATTTAATCTTAGCTGAAATCAACCGTTTCATCGGCTCCTTATATCAAAAGTACAAGGATTAATGGAAAAACTTTCCACCGCATTTCCACGAAATTGTTTTCGCCAAAAAAAGGTACAAGTGCGAAAAGAAATATTTAACGTTCGCCGAGCATCTTGAAACATCAGGCTCATAGAAGGCTTAGAAAACGTTCCAGATGGATAAATAAATCTGCCATATTATTTCAGAAAGGGAAAACGTATTTTTGGGGTTCTAAATATCATGATGTTGGAAGATTAACCCGATGGATCGCAACATATGAATTCGAAATAAGTTAAATTCAATAAACACGACTATTATTAGAAGTTAATGATTACATATTCCGCTATGAGCTATATTGATATCTTGATAATACGTTATTTTATGTGTATGTGATTGCTGATTCGGAACTATCGTGGTTTTCTTAAGAGGAGAAGAATGGAGGTAGTTACTACAGTTTTTAGTTTTTTTTGCAGATTATTGTAGTTAAAATTTGCTGGATACTACTATAAAAACAATAAAGTAATGGAATATGTCGGCTAAAGGTCAGTTCACTTTATATTTTATACAGATGATGTAGGATTGTTTTAAAAACGAAAATAGTTTTCATCTGTTGGCACATTGTGTGGGAAATACTATCTTTGGAGGCATATTCGAGGTTGCACTGTGAACTAAATATACGATTTCAAAATCGGGATTAACTTTTTATGATGAAGTCTTGCTGTCGCTTTAATTTAGAGTAGTCTTTATTTTGTGACACGAGTGTAAAAATACCTGTGTATTGTACGTAAAAGGGGCGTAAAATAATTTACATATTATTCCATTATTTTGTTTACATCCCATTATGTGAACGTATCTTATTTAATTTTTGAAAATTATATTAGTTACCTATGATCAATTTATGTTCAACTGAGAACAGCTTGTGGAATTTTCAAATATTTTCTGGAAAATCCATTGTTACTTACGGCCTTCAGAATGTGACTGTGATCAGTCTGCTTTTGGAAAACATGTTTGTGAGGACAATATTCAAAATTGTAAATTAGAAAAACTAAAATAAACTAAATTGTAAAAAAATTGTGGATAAATATGTTTATTAATGTTAGTTTTGGTAGTGTTTCGAATGTTTGTCATTCAGTACAGTAGTTTATAAACTTTATCATATAACATTTGAAAAACTTCGCCAACTACAAATAAAGATAAAAATTTATAACGAAATCTTAGTAAGCCCTAATTATTAACAACAAAAATAAATTAAACCTGTTATTCACAATTAAAATAAAATAATATAAAAAATATTTATATATAACTCAATTATAAATATTTTTCAAAAATATTAGTTTATTTCGTTAAGTTTTATCTTATCTTCATCGGTAATAACCGTACTTCTAATATTGTCGAACTTCCCATGCAACTCGGATGCTTTCGGTATAATATTCTTTATTACATCTATCTTCATTATCTGCTATCCTTTTTGACATATTGAGGAAAAGCTTTTATTAGTTTTTACAGTTGCTTTTTTCTAATATTAATATTTAAGCATTAGTATGAGCCTAGCGTTGAACCGTCATTCTACGCAAACCTTTTACCATTTAAAAAGGTACATGTACTGACAACCGAGGACCGTGTTGCTAATTTGACCAAAATTTATCCCCAAAGTAATTCTTTATGAAACAAGTAAGTTTTCATAACCAAAACGTACAGTTTTTTAAATATATTAAATTATTTTTTCTATAGACTAATGAAATATAAATCTTTTGGTCATTGAATAATAACAATTAGGGATAAATTGAATTTTAATATGTATGTCGTCTTCTTCTTTT
Source organism: Rhynchophorus ferrugineus (assembly GCF_030347505.1). Lineage (NCBI taxonomy): Eukaryota > Metazoa > Arthropoda > Insecta > Coleoptera > Curculionidae > Rhynchophorus > Rhynchophorus ferrugineus. The sequence goes on from NW_027472580.1 coordinate 56,155,460, forward strand.
AAATGGAATGTCCCTTCGATTCAATTAATATAATAATTATAATAATTTATGCGAAATAAATTCTGTTTTAATTCTTTAGAAAATTAAATTGAAACTGCTGTAATTCAATTTTCAGCATATTAACTGAACGCCCCATTTGATTATTCGGTTTAAATATATTTCATAGCATTTGTCTGAGCAGCATTTAGTCGATAATCTTAACATACATGTAATTTTCCTGAGATTTATTTCCTATGTTGCAGTAATAGCAGAAGAAATAGTAATAGTTACCGAATTGGTCAAGAGGATAATATCTTTCCAGAAAATTAATTTAGAGTCGTTATAATTAAAAACTGACCTAGTTGCTTGTTATCAAAGAATAGAGACCTTTCTTCTGAAACTGCTGTAATTCAATTTTCAGCATATTAACTGAACGCCCCATTTGATTATTCGGTTTAAATATATTTCATAGCATTTGTCTGAGCAGCATTTAGTCGATAATCTTAACATACATGTAATTTTCCTGAGATTTATTTCCTATGTTGCAGTAATAGCAGAAGAAATAGTAATAGTTACCGAATTGGTCAAGAGGATAATATCTTTCCAGAAAATTAATTTAGAGTCGTTATAATTAAAAACTGACCTAGTTGCTTGTTATCAAAGAAAAGAGACCTTTCTTCTGCGGTTGGCATTATGGTGGAATTGTAACTTGACCTTCCTTTCGTTTCCTGATCCTCTATATACTGAATATTAGACCTTTTAGTTATTTGCTCAATATATTTTTTTAGGATATATTTCAAAGGTTTTTCCGTCTGGTTTTTTCGTTTCTTTGGTTATAGATAGGCTGTTTGTAATTCTAAATTTTATCATTACGTACCGGCTATTTTAAGCCTCATTTTTTATATTTATATGAAAAATACCTCAATGAAATTATATACACATCTATATTGACTAATTTCATTTAACATAAATGACAACAACATTAATGTGGTCGTTAGGTCATAATACATTAATTTGTTAACGCACTGATTTCAATAAATATTTAGTTCTGTTAATGCAAAAAAATCACGATGTTCAGTCAATGGTACTAGTGATTTATGGGATTATGCGTAATTACTGAAGTTGACTAAATTATTTCCTGTTAATTTATCACATCGGTTTTATTAAATCGCAAACTATATAGCCTCAAAAGAAATTTTCAACCTCACAAACGTTTATATACAGGAGGAATATTATTGTTTAAATGTTATTATTTCATATTATTTAATATTAATATAAGAATTATATAATTTTTGAATTAGTCTTTTTTTAGTATACATAGTTTGAAATTTTAAAAGACAGTGTTTGTTGTTGAAGTTTCCTTTTTTGCCTTTAATGATTTTAAATCAACAAAAATAATATAAAGGGAACTTTTAGGTCTCAACCGTACAGTCGGTACTCAACGGTACAGTACATTTATAATTATTTTAATTTATCATTAACACTGATTAGATCTAGATAACAGCCATTTATCGATCGATATCGATAAGCAAAAGCTTCGTTTTCCTAAAACTTATTCCCAATTAGTGGCCGTCTTGGTGGCGCAGTTGTAAGGGCGACAGAATGGTCCTCCTACTGTTGAGATAGGCGCGGGTTCGAATCCTACTGGGGCATGGTCGTAAATTTATATTTGTGATTGTTTAATATTTGTGATTGTCCTAGGCAAGAGTATAAAATCCGACAAGGAAATCACAATCCACAATCTGACAGTGATCCCTGTCACGCCAGTAACCAGACTGAGTAAGACCGGATGTCGTGTGGGATGTTTTTTAAAGTTGGTCACTCGCCAGTCGGCAGGCTTAATGCCGAGGACCGCGGTGCAGATCCCACGTTAAACTGTAGGTCCAGTCCACATAAGTTCCTAGTTGATGAAAGGAGACTTTAAAATATATATAAAAAAATTAGTCTAGTGGCCAGCGGTTATAAGATTTTAAATATATAAATGTGCATGCAATTGTATTATAGTTAGTTTATACTTATACACATAATATTGTGCCTAATTGTGTTACATATGTTTTATTTAATTTTTTAATACCTTTTTTTTGCACATTACTCGTTTTAGCAACTCTAGGATAGTTTCAATAATATGAGATTTGTACTATTGTGCTATTGTAGAGTAAGAATATGTTATTTTAAGTAGACAGGATTAGCCTAATTAATAATGTTAATATAATCTTCGGTTTGTTAGGAAATTTATAGTTGTTATTTTAAGATATTTTTCTGATTTTTACTTATATTCTCAGTGCTATTCACCTGCGTTAGTAATACTGCAATAATATTTTACATCTGCAATCGAAATATATCAAAATATTCATATTATTCAAATTTTAATGACTGTTAGAATATGCAAAATAATTCCCTAATGAGAGCATGCAGGGAAATCTGAATATATTTATTAATTACATTAATAATAATAATAAAGTTTTCTACTAAAATGTATATTTTATATATAAAGTTAATTTCAAAACTATAATAAACATGCTATTGTTATGATAATACCAACAAATTGACATATAATTTGAAAGTCTGAAAATAAATATTAAACATTGGCTGCTTGTTTAATTTAAGCAGATATCAATATTTATATATGCTTTTTGAAGAGACATATTTATTTTGTATTTAAGCTTATTGAGTCAATTCAAAATGTCGATTTTAATCTTGCTCCTGAAAAATAATTTACTTTTAATTTTTGCTATTCTTTCAATAATGTTTACACTCTATTTAAGACAATATTTGTAATTATATATATTAAGCTGAATAGTGGTCATATTAAGCAAGGTTCAGAAGTTATATAGAAAGTAAATTAACAAAAAGAAACTGCTTCTTAACTTGAATTACAATGGCATGGGAAAAATCATCCGACTAACACAGAGTTGGCAAAAATATATGTTTCCTGTTAGGGTGTGTCTGTTATGTGTTCAAATTATTAGTTTAAATTTGTTTCCTACTTTAGATTCATTTTTACAAGAGACTTCTTACGTGTGTCGTTAAAATTGGTAAATTTGGATATAAATATCAGTAGACCACTCAATTTAAGTGATGTCGCAGGTTCCTTGAAGATGACCTAACATGAAGGACGACAAAAAACCAGAAAAAACACCAGTAACTATAAAAAAAAGATATCGTATTATAGTATAGGCGATTGAAGGTGGGTAACATATTTGAAATAATGCGAATGTGTCTACTACTACAAGCCAGAAAAGAAACAGCGATCGATGCAATGAACGGGAGGAAGTCATTGGTTCAGCACTTGAGCGTAGCGTAGTTGATTGATTTAAGCAGACAAGGTGGATATGACTTTTTTTGTGATGCTGAAGCAGAACAATCTCCTGAGTAGTTTCTAGCAGTTATCCATATCCTTGCGTTTCAAATAATATTATTTCTTATTTTATGGGCAAGTATGGGAAAACCTCGTGTGCCTATTTGATTTAGAAGACAGATTGCATATTTTTATTAGTGAGGTAGCCAAATAAACTAGTTTTAAGACCATAATAAGAACATTCTTTGTTTTAACGTTAATTTGGAAGAGTCCTACAACTTATATTTTGAGTAGGAACTGCCCAACTTCTTAAATAACCTACTCTTTTATTAAGATGTATGCTAATGCATTTGCTAATTCTGTTTGAGTAATTTTTCCTTGTAATGAATATCTTTGAGTATCTCAAAATAAAGAGAATATTATCAAGTTAACAAAGTAATTAAGAACGATTTAGGCTACTGTAGTAAGTCGTCTGTTTCGACGAAACAGGCTTTTTTCTGCTTTCTGTTTTTCCAAAATCTATATTATCAAATGTCAATTAATAATCGAATGTCACCTGTCAATTTCAATTTACTTGATTGTTTTTGTAATTTTTATTGGAAGCGGTCTTCTGTAAATTTAGCTCTATTTGATTCAGCAATAATTATGTGTACTCTATATTTGATCTTTTTACTATGAAAATTATTTCTAAAATAATATATTATTGAATTTTAATTACAATATATATATATATATATATATATATATATATATATATATATATATATATATATATATATATATATATATATATATATATATATATACGTACATATAGCATGTATGTTATACAATTTTGTATAAAAGTTCCTGTTACTTTGCTTTTATGCTTAATTTCGAATCGAACCTTTTCTAAGCGATGAAATTTCCACAATGGTCAGTGAACTCGGTTTATTTAGCGTCCACTTTCGGTAAGTTTGGAAATGTACTCTAATGCTTTCTCAAATTTTCCTTTTCGCTAATGGTACATTATCTGGATTAGTTCTTATCCAATTAATATTCAACGAGGTTATTTTCGTTTGCCGTAGAAATTACCTATATTTTTCGATTTCGAGGTTTCGAGGTAGTTTCCATTTGGTGTAATTCAAGATTTACAAAAGTGTTATTATAATAAAGTTTAACAGTACCTTAAAATGACTTAAAATTTTATGAAAGTAGTATATGCTTACTAAAATAGGGAATATATGAATCTAACAGTGTGATAATTAATCGTTTACTTTAACATGTACATTGTAGAAGTAGCGAACAATCTCAGGAACTAAAATATAAAACATAAAATACTACCTTAAGTTTTAAATCGCATTTTTTATCAAGTAAATAACTACAATAAAGATTAATAAAATTGGGAAGATTAAAGTAATATATTACTACATATTTTATTGGCTACATATTTATTATTCCTTTACAGTTATTTAAAATATTAGTAGTAGGAACTGCCCAGCTTCTTAAGTAACCTACTCTTTTATTAAGATAGATGCTAATGCATTTAGGAAATTACTAGGACTAACCTATAATTTCTTTTGTTTAAGTCATGTGTTCCATCAATGCTAATTAAACGTCTTTTTTTCTATTATTTCATCCATATATCACGTAAACTTTATCATATGAAGAATATGATGGTCAAATATTCTTCACCCAAATTATATACCGAAAACCAATGAATATATGTGTATAATTGATGTATACAGTGATTTATATGCATTTTTTAGGTAAAATTCTATTGTTCTTGTTCATTTTTTCCTTATTTATTTCCCTTTTTCACCTTTATGGCCTTGTAAGGATGTAGCTTGATATATTTATTTATCTATTATATATGATTTCATTAAGTATGGTATGTTAACACTTCTTATTTGTTAGCTAAAATGTACTATATTTAAAAAATATTTTACAAAAAAAAGAGGAAACTTTTTTTATACAAAAGAGTTAGAGGAAGAAGAAGGTTTCCCAATATTCTCTCTTATACTAGATATACGAAACCATATTAATGTATATAGTACCTGAAACATACGGTTGATATATGGTGCAATTACTTAAGAAATTTAATGTGACTAAAATTAATTCCAATAAAATTTACATAAACATCCTAATAGTCTTTACAATAACATTGCCTTCTTAGGCTAAGACTAATATTTGTTTCGTGTTCTCCAAAATTCAAATTCAACAAAATTTAAAAAGCCTTAAAACTAAAATTAGACTTTGAAGTTATATGTTCAAAGTACTTACTTGTGGACAAAAATAGCATATGTTCTTATTTTCAAATTTTGTTAATCTTTTTCAGTATGGATTTTATATATAGCTAGAATACATTACAAAACAAAAAAAAAATTAAAATTTTACTTTGCTTTGCCTTTTATTGTATTATACTATTTATATTTATTTATCGGAATATTTCGGCGCTCTTCCATGCTTACGACAGAAACAGAGATAATCAAAATAAACAGAAAAATTTCAACTATACTGCTTAATTATTAAACAAAATGGTTTAATAATATTGCATTGTTTGAATTTTTGTATTAGGTTTGAAAAAGTATACGCTTATAGTCGATATACGTTCAATAGAAACAGAGAACCAACAGTATAAAAGGTAAAGTTAATAACACTGCCTGGTTATACGAACGTAATGCTAAAATAGAAGTGGGTGCGGAGTATAATTGCAAGTATTTTTAAAAAATTTTAAAATAATTTTTTGCCAAAGCCGATTAATATAGATATATGAATAATTCTTTGAGTTATTACTTATTGGAGGCCACTAGTTTCTCTAATTTTTCTCTAATTTCGAGAAAAGTTGATTTTAAACGTTGGACCTAATATATTTATTTTATTCCTGGTTTACTATAATTGTGAACTATTTTTAAATACTTGTTTTGTTCACTAAGGTAGCTTGTCGAGCAAGGTTTAATCGATACTTCATGTTTTATGCATATTAAAAGTAAGCCATAAACTTAGACATATGTGTTATAATTCAAATTGCCGCCTAATTTCAAGTACAGTAATTAGAATATTATCGGATTAGAGGAAAATGAATTTATTACCCTGCTTTATTCTATCTCATTTACATAAGTGCTTTTAATATTTAGCTGGTATATTAGTTTAAGATATTATAATAACATTTTATATATTTTCGAATTCCACAATTCTAATAATAATAATAACATTTTAATTTCAATTATTACTCAATGAAATTATATACACATCTATATTGACTAATTTCATTTAACATAAATGACAACAACATTAATGTGGTCGTTAGGTCATAATACATTAATTTGTTAACGCACTGATTTCAATAAATATTTAGTTCTGTTAATGCAAAAAAATCACGATGTTCAGTCAATGGTACTAGTGATTTATGGGATTATGCGTAATTACTGAAGTTGACTAAATTATTTCCTGTTAATTTATCACATCGGTTTTATTAAATCGCAAACTATATAGCCTCAAAAGAAATTTTCAACCTCACAAACGTTTATATACAGGAGGAATATTATTGTTTAAATGTTATTATTTCATATTATTTAATATTAATATAAGAATTATATAATTTTTGAATTAGTCTTTTTTTAGTATACATAGTTTGAAATTTTAAAAGACAGTGTTTGTTGTTGAAGTTTCCTTTTTTGCCTTTAATGATTTTAAATCAACAAAAATAATATAAAGGGAACTTTTAGGTCTCAACCGTACAGTCGGTACTCAACGGTACAGTACATTTATAATTATTTTAATTTATCATTAACACTGATTAGATCTAGATAACAGCCATTTATCGATAAGCAAAAGCTTCGTTTTCCTAAAACTTATTCCCAATTAGTGGCCGTCTTGGTGGCGCAGTTGTAAGGGCGACAGAATGGTCCTCCTACTGTTGAGATAGGCGCGGGTTCGAATCCTACTGGGGCATGGTCGTAAATTTATATTTGTGATTGTTTAATATTTGTGATTGTCCTAGGCAAGAGTATAAAATCCGACAAGGAAATCACAATCCACAATCTGACAGTGATCCCTGTCACGCCAGTAACCAGACTGAGTAAGACCGGATGTCGTGTGGGATGTTTTTTAAAGTTGGTCACTCGCCAGTCGGCAGGCTTAATGCCGAGGACCGCGGTGCAGATCCCACGTTAAACTGTAGGTCCAGTCCACATAAGTTCCTAGTTGATGAAAGGAGACTTTAAAATATATATAAAAAAATTAGTCTAGTGGCCAGCGGTTATAAGATTTTAAATATATAAATGTGCATGCAATTGTATTATAGTTAGTTTATACTTATACACATAATATTGTGCCTAATTGTGTTACATACGTTTTATTTAATTTTTTAATACCTTTTTTTTGCACATTACTCGTTTTAGCAACTCTAGGATAGTTTCAATAATATGAGATTTGTACTATTGTGCTATTGTAGAGTAAGAATATGTTATTTTAAGTAGACAGGATTAGCCTAATTAATAATGTTAATATAATCTTCGGTTTGTTAGGAAATTTATAGTTGTTATTTTAAGATATTTTTCTGATTTTTACTTATATTCTCAGTGCTATTCACCTGCGTTAGTAATACTGCAATAATATTTTACATCTGCAATCGAAATATATCAAAATATTCATATTATTCAAATTTTAATGACTGTTAGAATATGCAAAATAATTCCCTAATGAGAGCATGCAGGGAAATCTGAATATATTTATTAATTACATTAATAATAATAATAAAGTTTTCTACTAAAATGTATATTTTATATATAAAGTTAATTTCAAAACTATAATAAACATGCTATTGTTATGATAATACCAACAAATTGACATATAATTTGAAAGTCTGAAAATAAATATTAAACATTGGCTGCTTGTTTAATTTAAGCAGATATCAATATTTATATATGCTTTTTGAAGAGACATATTTATTTTGTATTTAAGCTTATTGAGTCAATTCAAAATGTCGATTTTAATCTTGCTCCTGAAAAATAATTTACTTTTAATTTTTGCTATTCTTTCAATAATGTTTACACTCTATTTAAGACAATATTTGTAATTATATATATTAAGCTGAATAGTGGTCATATTAAGCAAGGTTCAGAAGTTATATAGAAAGTAAATTAACAAAAAGAAACTGCTTCTTAACTTGAATTACAATGGCATGGGAAAAATCATCCGACTAACACAGAGTTGGCAAAAATATATGTTTCCTGTTAGGGTGTGTCTGTTATGTGTTCAAATTATTAGTTTAAATTTGTTTCCTACTTTAGATTCATTTTTACAAGAGACTTCTTACGTGTGTCGTTAAAATTGGTAAATTTGGATATAAATATCAGTAGACCACTCAATTTAAGTGATGTCGCAGGTTCCTTGAAGATGACCTAACATGAAGGACGACAAAAAACCAGAAAAAACACCAGTAACTATAAAAAAAAGATATCGTATTATAGTATAGGCGATTGAAGGTGGGTAACATATTTGAAATAATGCGAATGTGTCTACTACTACAAGCCAGAAAAGAAACAGCGATCGATGCAATGAACGGGAGGAAGTCATTGGTTCAGCACTTGAGCGTAGCGTAGTTGATTGATTTAAGCAGACAAGGTGGATATGACTTTTTTTGTGATGCTGAAGCAGAACAATCTCCTGAGTAGTTTCTAGCAGTTATCCATATCCTTGCGTTTCAAATAATATTATTTCTTATTTTATGGGCAAGTATGGGAAAACCTCGTGTGCCTATTTGATTTAGAAGACAGATTGCATATTTTTATTAGTGAGGTAGCCAAATAAACTAGTTTTAAGACCATAATAAGAACATTCTTTGTTTTAACGTTAATTTGGAAGAGTCCTACAACTTATATTTTGAGTAGGAACTGCCCAACTTCTTAAATAACCTACTCTTTTATTAAGATGTATGCTAATGCATTTGCTAATTCTGTTTGAGTAATTTTTCCTTGTAATGAATATCTTTGAGTATCTCAAAATAAAGAGAATATTATCAAGTTAACAAAGTAATTAAGAACGATTTAGGCTACTGTAGTAAGTCGTCTGTTTCGACGAAACAGGCTTTTTTCTGCTTTCTGTTTTTCCAAAATCTATATTATCAAATGTCAATTAATAATCGAATGTCACCTGTCAATTTCAATTTACTTGATTGTTTTTGTAATTTTTATTGGAAGCGGTCTTCTGTAAATTTAGCTCTATTTGATTCAGCAATAATTATGTGTACTCTATATTTGATCTTTTTACTATGAAAATTATTTCTAAAATAATATATTATTGAATTTTAATTACAATATATATATATATATATATATATATATATATATATATATATATATATATACGTACATATAGCATGTATGTTATACAATTTTGTATAAAAGTTCCTGTTACTTTGCTTTTATGCTTAATTTCGAATCGAACCTTTTCTAAGCGATGAAATTTCCACAATGGTCAGTGAACTCGGTTTATTTAGCGTCCACTTTCGGTAAGTTTGGAAATGTACTCTAATGCTTTCTCAAATTTTCCTTTTCGCTAATGGTACATTATCTGGATTAGTTCTTATCCAATTAATATTCAACGAGGTTATTTTCGTTTGCCGTGGAAATTACCTATATTTTTCGATTTCGAGGTTTCGAGGTAGTTTCCATTTGGTGTAATTCAAGATTTACAAAAGTGTTATTATAATAAAGTTTAACAGTACCTTAAAATGACTTAAAATTTTATGAAAGTAGTATATGCTTACTAAAATAGGGAATATATGAATCTAACAGTGTGATAATTAATCGTTTACTTTAACATGTACATTGTAGAAGTAGCGAACAATCTCAGGAACTAAAATATAAAACATAAAATACTACCTTAAGTTTTAAATCGCATTTTTTATCAAGTAAATAACTACAATAAAGATTAATAAAATTGGGAAGATTAAAGTAATATATTACTACATATTTTATTGGCTACATATTTATTATTCCTTTACAGTTATTTAAAATATTAGTAGTAGGAACTGCCCAGCTTCTTAAGTAACCTACTCTTTTATTAAGATAGATGCTAATGCATTTAGGAAATTACTAGGACTAACCTATAATTTCTTTTGTTTAAGTCATGTGTTCCATCAATGCTAATTAAACGTCTTTTTTTCTATTATTTCATCCATATATCACGTAAACTTTATCATATGAAGAATATGATGGTCAAATATTCTTCACCCAAATTATATACCGAAAACCAATGAATATATGTGTATAATTGATGTATACAGTGATTTATATGCATTTTTTAGGTAAAATTCTATTGTTCTTGTTCATTTTTTCCTTATTTATTTCCCTTTTTCACCTTTATGGCCTTGTAAGGATGTAGCTTGATATATTTATTTATCTATTATATATGATTTCATTAAGTATGGTATGTTAACACTTCTTATTTGTTAGCTAAAATGTACTATATTTAAAAAATATTTTACAAAAAAAAGAGGAAACTTTTTTTATACAAAAGAGTTAGAGGAAGAAGAAGGTTTCCCAATATTCTCTCTTATACTAGATATACGAAACCATATTAATGTATATAGTACCTGAAACATACGGTTGATATATGGTGCAATTACTTAAGAAATTTAATGTGACTAAAATTAATTCCAATAAAATTTACATAAACATCCTAATAGTCTTTACAATAACATTGCCTTCTTAGGCTAAGACTAATATTTGTTTCGTGTTCTCCAAAATTCAAATTCAACAAAATTTAAAAAGCCTTAAAACTAAAATTAGACTTTGAAGTTATATGTTCAAAGTACTTACTTGTGGACAAAAATAGCATATGTTCTTATTTTCAAATTTTGTTAATCTTTTTCAGTATGGATTTTATATATAGCTAGAATACATTACAAAACAAAAAAAAAATTAAAATTTTACTTTGCTTTGCCTTTTATTGTATTATACTATTTATATTTATTTATCGGAATATTTCGGCGCTCTTCCATGCTTACGACAGAAACAGAGATAATCAAAATAAACAGAAAAATTTCAACTATACTGCTTAATTATTAAACAAAATGGTTTAATAATATTGCATTGTTTGAATTTTTGTATTAGGTTTGAAAAAGTATACGCTTATAGTCGATATACGTTCAATAGAAACAGAGAACCAACAGTATAAAAGGTAAAGTTAATAACACTGCCTGGTTATACGAACGTAATGCTAAAATAGAAGTGGGTGCGGAGTATAATTGCAAGTATTTTTAAAAAATTTTAAAATAATTTTTTGCCAAAGCCGATTAATATAGATATATGAATAATTCTTTGAGTTATTACTTATTGGAGGCCACTAGTTTCTCTAATTTTTCTCTAATTTCGAGAAAAGTTGATTTTAAACGTTGGACCTAATATATTTATTTTATTCCTGGTTTACTATAATTGTGAACTATTTTTAAATACTTGTTTTGTTCACTAAGGTAGCTTGTCGAGCAAGGTTTAATCGATACTTCATGTTTTATGCATATTAAAAGTAAGCCATAAACTTAGACATATGTGTTATAATTCAAATTGCCGCCTAATTTCAAGTACAGTAATTAGAATATTATCGGATTAGAGGAAAATGAATTTATTACCCTGCTTTATTCTATCTCATTTACATAAGTGCTTTTAATATTTAGCTGGTATATTAGTTTAAGATATTATAATAACATTTTATATATTTTCGAATTCCACAATTCTAATAATAATAATAACATTTTAATTTCAATTATTACTCAATGAAATTATATACACATCTATATTGACTAATTTCATTTAACATAAATGACAACAACATTAATGTGGTCGTTAGGTCATAATACATTAATTTGTTAACGCACTGATTTCAATAAATATTTAGTTCTGTTAATGCAAAAAAATCACGATGTTCAGTCAATGGTACTAGTGATTTATGGGATTATGCGTAATTACTGAAGTTGACTAAATTATTTCCTGTTAATTTATCACATCGGTTTTATTAAATCGCAAACTATATAGCCTCAAAAGAAATTTTCAACCTCACAAACGTTTATATACAGGAGGAATATTATTGTTTAAATGTTATTATTTCATATTATTTAATATTAATATAAGAATTATATAATTTTTGAATTAGTCTTTTTTTAGTATACATAGTTTGAAATTTTAAAAGACAGTGTTTGTTGTTGAAGTTTCCTTTTTTGCCTTTAATGATTTTAAATCAACAAAAATAATATAAAGGGAACTTTTAGGTCTCAACCGTACAGTCGGTACTCAACGGTACAGTACATTTATAATTATTTTAATTTATCATTAACACTGATTAGATCTAGATAACAGCCATTTATCGATAAGCAAAAGCTTCGTTTTCCTAAAACTTATTCCCAATTAGTGGCCGTCTTGGTGGCGCAGTTGTAAGGGCGACAGAATGGTCCTCCTACTGTTGAGATAGGCGCGGGTTCGAATCCTACTGGGGCATGGTCGTAAATTTATATTTGTGATTGTCCTAGGCAAGAGTATAAAATCCGACAAGGAAATCACAATCCACAATCTGACAGTGATCCCTGTCACGCCAGTAACCAGACTGAGTAAGACCGGATGTCGTGTGGGATGTTTTTTAAAGTTGGTCACTCGCCAGTCGGCAGGCTTAATGCCGAGGACCGCGGTGCAGATCCCACGTTAAACTGTAGGTCCAGTCCACATAAGTTCCTAGTTGATGAAAGGAGACTTTAAAATATATATAAAAAAATTAGTCTAGTGGCCAGCGGTTATAAGATTTTAAATATATAAATGTGCATGCAATTGTATTATAGTTAGTTTATACTTATACACATAATATTGTGCCTAATTGTGTTACATACGTTTTATTTAATTTTTTAATACCTTTTTTTTGCACATTACTCGTTTTAGCAACTCTAGGATAGTTTCAATAATATGAGATTTGTACTATTGTGCTATTGTAGAGTAAGAATATGTTATTTTAAGTAGACAGGATTAGCCTAATTAATAATGTTAATATAATCTTCGGTTTGTTAGGAAATTTATAGTTGTTATTTTAAGATATTTTTCTGATTTTTACTTATATTCTCAGTGCTATTCACCTGCGTTAGTAATACTGCAATAATATTTTACATCTGCAATCGAAATATATCAAAATATTCATATTATTCAAATTTTAATGACTGTTAGAATATGCAAAATAATTCCCTAATGAGAGCATGCAGGGAAATCTGAATATATTTATTAATTACATTAATAATAATAATAAAGTTTTCTACTAAAATGTATATTTTATATATAAAGTTAATTTCAAAACTATAATAAACATGCTATTGTTATGATAATACCAACAAATTGACATATAATTTGAAAGTCTGAAAATAAATATTAAACATTGGCTGCTTGTTTAATTTAAGCAGATATCAATATTTATATATGCTTTTTGAAGAGACATATTTATTTTGTATTTAAGCTTATTGAGTCAATTCAAAATGTCGATTTTAATCTTGCTCCTGAAAAATAATTTACTTTTAATTTTTGCTATTCTTTCAATAATGTTTACACTCTATTTAAGACAATATTTGTAATTATATATATTAAGCTGAATAGTGGTCATATTAAGCAAGGTTCAGAAGTTATATAGAAAGTAAATTAACAAAAAGAAACTGCTTCTTAACTTGAATTACAATGGCATGGGAAAAATCATCCGACTAACACAGAGTTGGCAAAAATATATGTTTCCTGTTAGGGTGTGTCTGTTATGTGTTCAAATTATTAGTTTAAATTTGTTTCCTACTTTAGATTCATTTTTACAAGAGACTTCTTACGTGTGTCGTTAAAATTGGTAAATTTGGATATAAATATCAGTAGACCACTCAATTTAAGTGATGTCGCAGGTTCCTTGAAGATGACCTAACATGAAGGACGACAAAAAACCAGAAAAAACACCAGTAACTATAAAAAAAAGATATCGTATTATAGTATAGGCGATTGAAGGTGGGTAACATATTTGAAATAATGCGAATGTGTCTACTACTACAAGCCAGAAAAGAAACAGCGATCGATGCAATGAACGGGAGGAAGTCATTGGTTCAGCACTTGAGCGTAGCGTAGTTGATTGATTTAAGCAGACAAGGTGGATATGACTTTTTTTGTGATGCTGAAGCAGAACAATCTCCTGAGTAGTTTCTAGCAGTTATCCATATCCTTGCGTTTCAAATAATATTATTTCTTATTTTATGGGCAAGTATGGGAAAACCTCGTGTGCCTATTTGATTTAGAAGACAGATTGCATATTTTTATTAGTGAGGTAGCCAAATAAACTAGTTTTAAGACCATAATAAGAACATTCTTTGTTTTAACGTTAATTTGGAAGAGTCCTACAACTTATATTTTGAGTAGGAACTGCCCAGCTTCTTAAATAACCTACTCTTTTATTAAGATGTATGCTAATGCATTTGCTAATTCTGTTTGAGTAATTTTTCCTTGTAATGAATATCTTTGAGTATCTCAAAATAAAGAGAATATTATCAAGTTAACAAAGTAATTAAGAACGATTTAGGCTACTGTAGTAAGTCGTCTGTTTCGACGAAACAGGCTTTTTTCTGCTTTCTGTTTTTCCAAAATCTATATTATCAAATGTCAATTAATAATCGAATGTCACCTGTCAATTTCAATTTACTTGATTGTTTTTGTAATTTTTATTGGAAGCGGTCTTCTGTAAATTTAGCTCTATTTGATTCAGCAATAATTATGTGTACTCTATATTTGATCTTTTTACTATGAAAATTATTTCTAAAATAATATATTATTGAATTTTAATTACAATATATATATATATATATATATATATATATATATATATATATATATATATATATACGTACATATAGCATGTATGTTATACAATTTTGTATAAAAGTTCCTGTTACTTTGCTTTTATGCTTAATTTCGAATCGAACCTTTTCTAAGCGATGAAATTTCCACAATGGTCAGTGAACTCGGTTTATTTAGCGTCCACTTTCGGTAAGTTTGGAAATGTACTCTAATGCTTTCTCAAATTTTCCTTTTCGCTAATGGTACATTATCTGGATTAGTTCTTATCCAATTAATATTCAACGAGGTTATTTTCGTTTGCCGTAGAAATTACCTATATTTTTCGATTTCGAGGTTTCGAGGTAGTTTCCATTTGGTGTAATTCAAGATTTACAAAAGTGTTATTATAATAAAGTTTAACAGTACCTTAAAATGACTTAAAATTTTATGAAAGTAGTATATGCTTACTAAAATAGGGAATATATGAATCTAACAGTGTGATAATTAATCGTTTACTTTAACATGTACATTGTAGAAGTAGCGAACAATCTCAGGAACTAAAATATAAAACATAAAATACTACCTTAAGTTTTAAATCGCATTTTTTATCAAGTAAATAACTACAATAAAGATTAATAAAATTGGGAAGATTAAAGTAATATATTACTACATATTTTATTGGCTACATATTTATTATTCCTTTACAGTTATTTAAAATATTAGTAGTAGGAACTGCCCAGCTTCTTAAGTAACCTACTCTTTTATTAAGATAGATGCTAATGCATTTAGGAAATTACTAGGACTAACCTATAATTTCTTTTGTTTAAGTCATGTGTTCCATCAATGCTAATTAAACGTCTTTTTTTCTATTATTTCATCCATATATCACGTAAACTTTATCATATGAAGAATATGATGGTCAAATATTCTTCACCCAAATTATATACCGAAAACCAATGAATATATGTGTATAATTGATGTATACAGTGATTTATATGCATTTTTTAGGTAAAATTCTATTGTTCTTGTTCATTTTTTCCTTATTTATTTCCCTTTTTCACCTTTATGGCCTTGTAAGGATGTAGCTTGATATATTTATTTATCTATTATATATGATTTCATTAAGTATGGTATGTTAACACTTCTTATTTGTTAGCTAAAATGTACTATATTTAAAAAATATTTTACAAAAAAAAGAGGAAACTTTTTTTATACAAAAGAGTTAGAGGAAGAAGAAGGTTTCCCAATATTCTCTCTTATACTAGATATACGAAACCATATTAATGTATATAGTACCTGAAACATACGGTTGATATATGGTGCAATTACTTAAGAAATTTAATGTGACTAAAATTAATTCCAATAAAATTTACATAAACATCCTAATAGTCTTTACAATAACATTGCCTTCTTAGGCTAAGACTAATATTTGTTTCGTGTTCTCCAAAATTCAAATTCAACAAAATTTAAAAAGCCTTAAAACTAAAATTAGACTTTGAAGTTATATGTTCAAAGTACTTACTTGTGGACAAAAATAGCATATGTTCTTATTTTCAAATTTTGTTAATCTTTTTCAGTATGGATTTTATATATAGCTAGAATACATTACAAAACAAAAAAAAAATTAAAATTTTACTTTGCTTTGCCTTTTATTGTATTATACTATTTATATTTATTTATCGGAATATTTCGGCGCTCTTCCATGCTTACGACAGAAACAGAGATAATCAAAATAAACAGAAAAATTTCAACTATACTGCTTAATTATTAAACAAAATGGTTTAATAATATTGCATTGTTTGAATTTTTGTATTAGGTTTGAAAAAGTATACGCTTATAGTCGATATACGTTCAATAGAAACAGAGAACCAACAGTATAAAAGGTAAAGTTAATAACACTGCCTGGTTATACGAACGTAATGCTAAAATAGAAGTGGGTGCGGAGTATAATTGCAAGTATTTTTAAAAAATTTTAAAATAATTTTTTGCCAAAGCCGATTAATATAGATATATGAATAATTCTTTGAGTTATTACTTATTGGAGGCCACTAGTTTCTCTAATTTTTCTCTAATTTCGAGAAAAGTTGATTTTAAACGTTGGACCTAATATATTTATTTTATTCCTGGTTTACTATAATTGTGAACTATTTTTAAATACTTGTTTTGTTCACTAAGGTAGCTTGTCGAGCAAGGTTTAATCGATACTTCATGTTTTATGCATATTAAAAGTAAGCCATAAACTTAGACATATGTGTTATAATTCAAATTGCCGCCTAATTTCAAGTACAGTAATTAGAATATTATCGGATTAGAGGAAAATGAATTTATTACCCTGCTTTATTCTATCTCATTTACATAAGTGCTTTTAATATTTAGCTGGTATATTAGTTTAAGATATTATAATAACATTTTATATATTTTCGAATTCCACAATTCTAATAATAATAATAACATTTTAATTTCAATTATTACTCAATGAAATTATATACACATCTATATTGACTAATTTCATTTAACATAAATGACAACAACATTAATGTGGTCGTTAGGTCATAATACATTAATTTGTTAACGCACTGATTTCAATAAATATTTAGTTCTGTTAATGCAAAAAAATCACGATGTTCAGTCAATGGTACTAGTGATTTATGGGATTATGCGTAATTACTGAAGTTGACTAAATTATTTCCTGTTAATTTATCACATCGGTTTTATTAAATCGCAAACTATATAGCCTCAAAAGAAATTTTCAACCTCACAAACGTTTATATACAGGAGGAATATTATTGTTTAAATGTTATTATTTCATATTATTTAATATTAATATAAGAATTATATAATTTTTGAATTAGTCTTTTTTTAGTATACATAGTTTGAAATTTTAAAAGACAGTGTTTGTTGTTGAAGTTTCCTTTTTTGCCTTTAATGATTTTAAATCAACAAAAATAATATAAAGGGAACTTTTAGGTCTCAACCGTACAGTCGGTACTCAACGGTACAGTACATTTATAATTATTTTAATTTATCATTAACACTGATTAGATCTAGATAACAGCCATTTATCGATAAGCAAAAGCTTCGTTTTCCTAAAACTTATTCCCAATTAGTGGCCGTCTTGGTGGCGCAGTTGTAAGGGCGACAGAATGGTCCTCCTACTGTTGAGATAGGCGCGGGTTCGAATCCTACTGGGGCATGGTCGTAAATTTATATTTGTGATTGTTTAATATTTGTGATTGTCCTAGGCAAGAGTATAAAATCCGACAAGGAAATCACAATCCACAATCTGACAGTGATCCCTGTCACGCCAGTAACCAGACTGAGTAAGACCGGATGTCGTGTGGGATGTTTTTTAAAGTTGGTCACTCGCCAGTCGGCAGGCTTAATGCCGAGGACCGCGGTGCAGATCCCACGTTAAACTGTAGGTCCAGTCCACATAAGTTCCTAGTTGATGAAAGGAGACTTTAAAATATATATAAAAAAATTAGTCTAGTGGCCAGCGGTTATAAGATTTTAAATATATAAATGTGCATGCAATTGTATTATAGTTAGTTTATACTTATACACATAATATTGTGCCTAATTGTGTTACATACGTTTTATTTAATTTTTTAATACCTTTTTTTTGCACATTACTCGTTTTAGCAACTCTAGGATAGTTTCAATAATATGAGATTTGTACTATTGTGCTATTGTAGAGTAAGAATATGTTATTTTAAGTAGACAGGATTAGCCTAATTAATAATGTTAATATAATCTTCGGTTTGTTAGGAAATTTATAGTTGTTATTTTAAGATATTTTTCTGATTTTTACTTATATTCTCAGTGCTATTCACCTGCGTTAGTAATACTGCAATAATATTTTACATCTGCAATCGAAATATATCAAAATATTCATATTATTCAAATTTTAATGACTGTTAGAATATGCAAAATAATTCCCTAATGAGAGCATGCAGGGAAATCTGAATATATTTATTAATTACATTAATAATAATAATAAAGTTTTCTACTAAAATGTATATTTTATATATAAAGTTAATTTCAAAACTATAATAAACATGCTATTGTTATGATAATACCAACAAATTGACATATAATTTGAAAGTCTGAAAATAAATATTAAACATTGGCTGCTTGTTTAATTTAAGCAGATATCAATATTTATATATGCTTTTTGAAGAGACATATTTATTTTGTATTTAAGCTTATTGAGTCAATTCAAAATGTCGATTTTAATCTTGCTCCTGAAAAATAATTTACTTTTAATTTTTGCTATTCTTTCAATAATGTTTACACTCTATTTAAGACAATATTTGTAATTATATATATTAAGCTGAATAGTGGTCATATTAAGCAAGGTTCAGAAGTTATATAGAAAGTAAATTAACAAAAAGAAACTGCTTCTTAACTTGAATTACAATGGCATGGGAAAAATCATCCGACTAACACAGAGTTGGCAAAAATATATGTTTCCTGTTAGGGTGTGTCTGTTATGTGTTCAAATTATTAGTTTAAATTTGTTTCCTACTTTAGATTCATTTTTACAAGAGACTTCTTATGTGTGTCGTTAAAATTGGTAAATTTGGATATAAATATCAGTAGACCACTCAATTTAAGTGATGTCGCAGGTTCCTTGAAGATGACCTAACATGAAGGACGACAAAAAACCAGAAAAAACACCAGTAACTATAAAAAAAAGATATCGTATTATAGTATAGGCGATTGAAGGTGGGTAACATATTTGAAATAATGCGAATGTGTCTACTACTACAAGCCAGAAAAGAAACAGCGATCGATGCAATGAACGGGAGGAAGTCATTGGTTCAGCACTTGAGCGTAGCGTAGTTGATTGATTTAAGCAGAC
Organism: Rhynchophorus ferrugineus; assembly: GCF_030347505.1. Taxonomy (NCBI): domain Eukaryota; kingdom Metazoa; phylum Arthropoda; class Insecta; order Coleoptera; family Curculionidae; genus Rhynchophorus; species Rhynchophorus ferrugineus. The sequence continues at coordinate 56,175,414 of NW_027472580.1, forward strand.
AAGGTGGATATGACTTTTTTTGTGATGCTGAAGCAGAACAATCTCCTGAGTAGTTTCTAGCAGTTATCCATATCCTTGCGTTTCAAATAATATTATTTCTTATTTTATGGGCAAGTATGGGAAAACCTCGTGTGCCTATTTGATTTAGAAGACAGATTGCATATTTTTATTAGTGAGGTAGCCAAATAAACTAGTTTTAAGACCATAATAAGAACATTCTTTGTTTTAACGTTAATTTGGAAGAGTCCTACAACTTATATTTTGAGTAGGAACTGCCCAGCTTCTTAAATAACCTACTCTTTTATTAAGATGTATGCTAATGCATTTGCTAATTCTGTTTGAGTAATTTTTCCTTGTAATGAATATCTTTGAGTATCTCAAAATAAAGAGAATATTATCAAGTTAACAAAGTAATTAAGAACGATTTAGGCTACTGTAGTAAGTCGTCTGTTTCGACGAAACAGGCTTTTTTCTGCTTTCTGTTTTTCCAAAATCTATATTATCAAATGTCAATTAATAATCGAATGTCACCTGTCAATTTCAATTTACTTGATTGTTTTTGTAATTTTTATTGGAAGCGGTCTTCTGTAAATTTAGCTCTATTTGATTCAGCAATAATTATGTGTACTCTATATTTGATCTTTTTACTATGAAAATTATTTCTATTACAATATATATATATATATATATATATATATATATATATATATATATACGTACATATAGCATGTATGTTATACAATTTTGTATAAAAGTTCCTGTTACTTTGCTTTTATGCTTAATTTCGAATCGAACCTTTTCTAAGCGATGAAATTTCCACAATGGTCAGTGAACTCGGTTTATTTAGCGTCCACTTTCGGTAAGTTTGGAAATGTACTCTAATGCTTTCTCAAATTTTCCTTTTCGCTAATGGTACATTATCTGGATTAGTTCTTATCCAATTAATATTCAACGAGGTTATTTTCGTTTGCCGTAGAAATTACCTATATTTTTCGATTTCGAGGTTTCGAGGTAGTTTCCATTTGGTGTAATTCAAGATTTACAAAAGTGTATATTATAAAAAAGTTTAACAGTACCTTAAAATGACTTAAAATTTTATGAAATTAGTATATGCTTACTAAAATAGGGAATATATGAATCTAACAGTGTGATAATTAATCGTTTACTTTAACATGTACATTGTAGAAGTAGCGAACAATCTCAGGAACTAAAATATAAAACATAAAATACTACCTTAAGTTTTAAATCGCATTTTTTATCAAGTAAATAACTACAATAAAGATTAATAAAATTGGGAAGATTAAAGTAATATATTACTACATATTTTATTGGCTACATATTTATTATTCCTTTACAGTTATTTAAAATATTAGTAGTAGGAACTGCCCAGCTTCTTAAGTAACCTACTCTTTTATTAAGATAGATGCTAATGCATTTAGGAAATTACTAGGACTAACCTATAATTTCTTTTGTTTAAGTCATGTGTTCCATCAATGCTAATTAAACGTCTTTTTTTCTATTATTTCATCCATATATCACGTAAACTTTATCATATGAAGAATATGATGGTCAAATATTCTTCACCCAAATTATATACCGAAAACCAATGAATATATGTGTATAATTGATGTATACAGTGATTTATATGCATTTTTTAGGTAAAATTCTATTGTTCTTGTTCATTTTTTCCTTATTTATTTCCCTTTTTCACCTTTATGGCCTTGTAAGGATGTAGCTTGATATATTTATTTATCTATTATATATGATTTCATTAAGTATGGTATGTTAACACTTCTTATTTGTTAGCTAAAATGTACTATATTTAAAAAATATTTTACAAAAAAAAGAGGAAACTTTTTTTATACAAAAGAGTTAGAGGAAGAAGAAGGTTTCCCAATATTCTCTCTTATACTAGATATACGAAACCATATTAATGTATATAGTACCTGAAACATACGGTTGATATATGGTGCAATTACTTAAGAAATTTAATGTGACTAAAATTAATTCCAATAAAATTTACATAAACATCCTAATAGTCTTTACAATAACATTGCCTTCTTAGGCTAAGACTAATATTTGTTTCGTGTTCTCCAAAATTCAAATTCAACAAAATTTAAAAAGCCTTAAAACTAAAATTAGACTTTGAAGTTATATGTTCAAAGTACTTACTTGTGGACAAAAATAGCATATGTTCTTATTTTCAAATTTTGTTAATCTTTTTCAGTATGGATTTTATATATAGCTAGAATACATTACAAAACAAAAAAAAAATTAAAATTTTACTTTGCTTTGCCTTTTATTGTATTATACTATTTATATTTATTTATCGGAATATTTCGGCGCTCTTCCATGCTTACGACAGAAACAGAGATAATCAAAATAAACAGAAAAATTTCAACTATACTGCTTAATTATTAAACAAAATGGTTTAATAATATTGCATTGTTTGAATTTTTGTATTAGGTTTGAAAAAGTATACGCTTATAGTCGATATACGTTCAATAGAAACAGAGAACCAACAGTATAAAAGGTAAAGTTAATAACACTGCCTGGTTATACGAACGTAATGCTAAAATAGAAGTGGGTGCGGAGTATAATTGCAAGTATTTTTAAAAAATTTTAAAATAATTTTTTGCCAAAGCCGATTAATATAGATATATGAATAATTCTTTGAGTTATTACTTATTGGAGGCCACTAGTTTCTCTAATTTTTCTCTAATTTCGAGAAAAGTTGATTTTAAACGTTGGACCTAATATATTTATTTTATTCCTGGTTTACTATAATTGTGAACTATTTTTAAATACTTGTTTTGTTCACTAAGGTAGCTTGTCGAGCAAGGTTTAATCGATACTTCATGTTTTATGCATATTAAAAGTAAGCCATAAACTTAGACATATGTGTTATAATTCAAATTGCCGCCTAATTTCAAGTACAGTAATTAGAATATTATCGGATTAGAGGAAAATGAATTTATTACCCTGCTTTATTCTATCTCATTTACATAAGTGCTTTTAATATTTAGCTGGTATATTAGTTTAAGATATTATAATAACATTTTATATATTTTCGAATTCCACAATTCTAATAATAATAATAACATTTTAATTTCAATTATTACTTTTATTGATCTTTTTTAAAATCTAATATTTAAATTATAGTAAAATTTTAATGATAATATATATTTGTAAGTTTTTTTTTGTCTTTGGAACAAACATAAGTAAATATAATAACTGTTTTCGAATATTCCATAAAATTCAGAGATAGTATCATGTTATTTTTATTATGAGTTTCTTTATAAACATAATTGTAGATATTATGTTGTTGTATAAAATAAGAAATAATAACTTATTTTTATTTATTTTTACTGATGTTAACGGGTGAAAAGTAAATTAGCAACTTAAAATATGAAATGAAACTCCTTAATTTAAAGAAAATTTTTTAGTCTTAATATAATGTAAGAAGATTTAGAAGTAACATGTCAGTTGAAAAGTCCCCGGCTTATTATAGTAAAATAAATTTTTTTTGGTAAAATTAGTTTTTTTATTCAACATAATCCCCTTCAAGGGTAATACACTGATTATGGCGATCCTCCAATATTTTAATATAATTTTTGTAGTACGATTTGTCATTTGCTTCAAAGAGGCCTCAGTTTCGGCGATCACCTTTTCATTCGATGAAAATTTCTTCCTAGCGAGCATTCTTTAGAGATCTGAGAACAGGAAATAGTCGCGGGGGGCTAGATCTGGAGAATTCGATGGATGAAGAAGCAATTCGAAGCCCAATTCACGGTGCATTGTCTTAGTGACTCAGCACTTTCTTTTTCTTCAAATGTGGCCGTTTTTCGGCAATTTCGACCTTCAAACGGTCCAATAATGCTATGTAATGCTACTCGGATGACTGTCGATTGGACTTCGGAGTGAAATCATGGAGTCATGTTTCATCAATTGTTATGACAATCGGTATATGTACCGACGCAAAAACTGGGATTTATTACACTTGATCATCTTTTTCTTTCTCTTTTGATTTTGGTCAGAAGTGAGCTCACGCGGCACCCACTTTGCACAGAGCCTTCCCATACCCAAATATTCGTGGATGATATGATGTACACGTTCAGTTAATATCTTTAGAGCGTCTGCTATTTCATCCAATTTCAATTTACGGTCGTTCAAAATTACTTTGTAGATTTTTTAAATATTTTCGTCGATAACAACCTCTTTTGGGCGTCCACTGCGTTCACCGTCTTCGGTGCTCATTTCACCACGTCTAAACTTAGCACACCAATCCTTGATTGTTGATTTTCCTGAGGCAGTGTCCGAAAACTTGGCATCAAGCCAAATTTTTGCTTCAACTCTAATTTTTCCCTTCAAAAGTAATATTTTACCAACACGCGAAATTCTTTTTGATCCATTTTATTTCACAATAACAAAAGTTACTTCAGTCATAATGCTATAATTTGCACGCATCTTTTAAGGTTTAGGACTATCTAAAAACATATGGATTTAATTCTAGTAGCCTCATCTATTTATCAGGCCGGGGACTTTTCAAATTGACCTGTTAGTTAGGCATTATTGGGATTAAGAGTTAGAAAAAAGATGTTAAGCATAAACTAAGCTAGGAAGAGGAGCATCGAAACGTAAAAGGACCCTTCGTAAAAACACAATATAAGAATCTGGAACAATGGTACTTCTTCATGCAGCTCTACAATCATAACCCATTATAAGGTTTAACAAATCCGCCAGATATTCACTTTCTTTTTATTAAACTAAGTGTTGTAAGATGGCTGGAATCGACCAAGTGACAGCAAAATTATAAAGGCCTATGTGGAAACATTGTTTCCGCGTCTTCACGTTTTGCTCCCACAAATTTGGCGATCAGATTGAGTCAGTATGATAAAAAGCAATAATTATTCTATATACAGAAAAATAGTATAACGAATACATGTAAATGCATATTAAAATGGTTTGAACACGTTAATCTAATGAAAGCCATGGTGGCAGTTTTCACCCTTTAAATGTCTATTGATAACTAAATCATTATATCTTATATATAAACGATTTCTTTTTAAATCGTTTTTCCGATATCATTTTATAATGTTTAATAATATTAGAAATTATAATAGCGATTTACAAATCTTTAATAACCTCTAGTTTATATTTGTATGTCCTTTTGGTTGCAATTCAATAACTGCATTGTCCACGGGCACTAATTTTGAATTTTTGGATCAATTTAATCACGTGCAAGTACAGGTCTTAGTTCTTAGTAAAAATTCGAAAAGTTAAGATCTGTGAAAGGTCTAGTTTTTCTGATCGGTGAAAAATTAACCATACTGAGCAGTCCTGTACACTTTCACTGACTACAGTGTCGTTCTTAACTGATTTGGCATTTCTTTTATCGGCTTGTGTTGAGTAATTGTTTGCAGAACCAGTTGTGTCGAATTTGGTTACTAAACATTAGAAAGATTAAGTCTCATTTTGCAATAAAGGTTTTGTCATTTGAATATACCGCTGAATAAAGTACGCTAAATTGATCTGTTCAGAAATCTGAACAGAACAATAAATAACAATAGTAATAAACTGTAGATGTGGCTCTAGTACGCTACTATCTTTAGTGATATATTTTAGTTTCGATTTCGTATTGAAAAATTAAATTCAAATAATATTTACCGTAATATTTTAATCACCATAATAGTTGTCGCTAATGTGTTATTTTTGTATTGTACGTTATATAATGTTTTTATTCCTATTTTGCCTCATGCAATTGTTGTATTGTTTAGAGAAATACTGGAAGTTTCCTTTTTTGAGTCTTTTTATATAACCTACATTAACAAAGTTATAAAAAGGTACATGGTGAGGTCAGTGCTATACGAATTAGGAGGATGATTTTCGAGTGAAATTAATTTGGGTGTAATATTTGAACATGAACACCTTCGTAAATAATGGAAACATTTTAAGGGTGTTAATGTTTAATTGAATGTATATTTTTATTTTTATAAGTTGGAGGTTCATAGCTGTTGAATCGATAGAAACAAATCCAGAGGTGTAGAACCACCATGGCTGCTTCTTTCAAGATGCGGCTTCTATGACTTTATGGATGTAAGTAGGATTTCAAGTTAATAGGGAATCGGAGTTAATGATTTAATTAGATATTTGGATATTGCATTGAATTGATATACATTATTGACATAATTTGGCCATTCGAGTTTTTTAGCTTATATAATTAGGGCTTTCCTAATATTTAAATTAATTTTAGCTTTTTCGTAATGTCTGCTGGAAACTGTTATTTATTCAGTTGTTATAATAATAGCATTTTCCTATATAGTTTTGATGAGAAAGCCCTATTCAAAGTGGGTGTCGCGTTTGCTCACTGTTGACCAACAACAAAAACATGTTGATCATTCTGAGCAGTGTTTGACCATGTTTAAATACAACAAAACGAAATTTTTGATTGACATTGATGACAACTGAAGAACCCGAAAGCACAACAATCTGTTGGAAAAGTTATGGCCTCGATATTTTGGGATGTGCGAGGTGGAAATTGTAAAGAAACGGCCGCATAAGAAAGAAAAATTGTTTCATCAAGACAATCCACTGTGTCAGTCAATCAAGACAATCGCAAAACTACATGAATTGAACTTAGAATTGCTCTCCCATTCAGTGTATTCGTCAAATTTGGCTCCCAGCGGTTACTAGCTGTCTGTAGACCTTTAAAAAGCTTACCAGTAAGAAATTTCGCTCGAATGAAGAGGCTTTCGCTAAAATTGAGGCCTCTTTTGAGGCAAAAGATAAATCGTTCTACAGAAGTCGTATTGAAATGTTAGAGCGGCGCTGGGTTGTGTCGTTCCTGCTGGAGGTTACGTTGAATAATAAAGCCAATTTTGAACAAAAAAAAACGCGTTTTCTCTGTTACGCCAAGGAATTTTCAACCCATGTGTTAATATTATAACAATTATTGATAAAACTTTGACTAATAAGATTCTATATAGATTATATATTATATTTTTAATTTTTTTAATGATAAATGAATAATAATTAAAAATTAATTACTTTGTAATGATTATATTGATCATGCATATGAAAATCTAATATATATGAAGTAAATATTATTCTGTGAGAGCTGCTAATAATGTTAGCATATTTATTTAGAAATTAATGTGTGTAAAGTTAAGTGTACCGAAATTCGAAGAAAGTATCAATTTAGGAGCGCTCTAATCAAAATAAACGTAAATCATATTGTTCCGATGTCTAATTACTATTATTCGCATTTAACGTGAAGATTTATTCTCATCGTCAAAATTAAACTCCAAAGAGCTCGTGTCCCCCTAAGCAATTTCCTTCTGTTTCTTCATCAAAAAGTTTTCGTTCCACAAAAGATTCGAAACTAAGCGCCCTGTCGTCGTCGCAAGTTTATTAGAATTTTAAAAAGCTTAATAAAGACGCTGACCTAAAAGCGTTTAGAAACAAATAAATAAGATATTAAAATCGTTCAATTTTCAACTGTACGAGATTATTTTTGCAGTAAAAGAGAATGGCGGTAAGCTGCAATTGAAAAAGGTGGAAAAAAGAATTAAACGAAAGATCAACCATATAAAAAAGTTAGCGATCTATTTGCTGGCAAAGTTAAAGTTTCCTTTGAAATTTAACTGGTTCTGATTTTTCTTTTCCTTTAAACTAGCAATCTAAAATGTAAAGGTTGGAGAACTAACGAGTCAACTTTTCCCGGCTAATCAAGAAAATCCATTACTTTTTCTGTTCGACCAATTTCCTAAAGTGTTCTTGAAATGACAGAAAGAGATAATTATAAGCAGATAATGAGACTAGGAGGAAAATTGATTTTTATTTACACTGCAGTAACGGTCGATGAAATTTTTAACTGGAAAGTTTAAGCGTTAATTCAAATCATTTGCTCTTTTCTACTATAATGTGCAAATATTTTCTTTTATTCTACTTATTTTCATTTTACCGTGAATAAATGTGGTATACAAGTGTTTATACATAAAATGTATAAACTAAAAAAATATAATATAATATATAAATATAATAAAATGTTTAGCAAAATAAACTTTTATAGTTTTTGTTACTCTGTTAGATTTCTTTATGTATTTTCCTTGTTATGCTGGCTTGATACTTATTTGTTATTAATCTTTTTACTGTGTAATTGAAGCAAATTTTAGTTTCATTTTTAGTATTAGCTAGTAGTTTAATACCATTTTTAATACAATGAATTAAAATACCTAATTTCAGTTTTAAATATATTTTGATTACTTTTATTTTTAATTTTTTATATATATATATTTTAAAGTCTCCTTTTACCAACTATCGGTTTATCTGGACTGGGCCTAAAGTTTAACGAGCTCCAAACCACGGTACTCGACATTAAGCCTACCGACTTACGAGTGACCAACTTTAGAAATCATCCCAGAAGACATCCGGTCTTACCCAGCCTGGTTACTGGCGTGACTGGGATCTTTTTCCTTGTCGGATTTTACACTCTTGCCTAGAACATTCACAGTTTTTAAACAATCACAAACATAAATTTACGACTATGCCCAAGCAGAATTCGAACCCGCGGCTATCGCAACAGTAGAAGGACCGTCCCATCGCCTTTACTACTACGCCACTACGCCACCGGCTACTTTTATTTTTGTTGCCCATGAGAAATAATAGTCGAAACTACTGTGATCTTAAATAACTCTAACCTGTTTAGTAAAACGAAGAATAATTTGTATTTTGGCATAATATCAATAAATGTTTTTATGTGTGTGTGTATTTATGTAATACACAATACATGCATTTCACCTACACAATGTAAGAGCATTTACTTTAATACAAATTCGTAGGAAACTATTGAAATTTGTTTTGGTTGTTCCTATTTGGAACTGATTATATATGTTGGACTTTATATATGATGAGCCTTACACGACATAGAAGTTGTTAAAAAGATGAAATAAGCTAGGCAGGGATATTTGTAGATTAAATATTATAGTAAATTTGTTTCACTTTACACAATTAAGTTGATTTCTTGGAAAAACTCGATATTCAAGATATTCATATCCATTTTGATTGGCTCCTTGAATTGCATTAGTTATTATTAGTAGAGAGTCCAATGTATTATTTGGCTAGTTTCGGACAGCTTAGGCCTTACAGCCGTTTGTAAAGGTTATCTGGGCTTTGATTTTCGCACATTATTGTCATATACTGTCCCTCACTCGTAACCATTCGTTTCAAAAATAGCTTACTGGAACCCAGTCGATGTCCTGTTCCGTAGTGATATCCTGAGATCAAATAGGTCGGCCTATTTCGATATTTTAATCTCTAATCGATTTTGGGATGAAAACTTATCGCTATAAACATCATTCACTTTTCGACCATTCCTTTATTCCCTCTAAGTAAAGTTAGTTGAAGAAGTAATAGAAGCGAAATATATTGAAGATGGCCTTCTGAAATCTCCATTTTCAAAGCCATTTATAAAGAGACTGGTATAACTAACCGGAAAAGTTATAATTGTAAGATAGTCATTCATCATTAATTTAGAACTAAACTGTTTTGATGCATGAATGCGTACATAACTGACCAATAATTGTTAATTCTATATTATATTGATTTGATGACCAGATACTATAATAAAAAACATGAAATAATAGACATCAGTTTATTTTATGCTTTATATTTATTTTATCGTTTTTAGAACAAGCTCTCTTAAATACAATCTATTTATGGCATCATTTTTCTTTAACTATTCTGTTTTTCCAAATTCTTCTTCTGTTCGGCTCTATCTGCTTAATGGATTAAAGCTGATCTGGTTTTTTAAAGAATACCCAATAGTCCAATAAAGCGATCTGAGTTGAAGGAATGTTTTGACTGTGTCAGAAGCCGCGTTATCGTGAACTAATAACTGTCAGCTCATAATTCTCATATCTAATAGTAAATCAAATATGTTCATGCAAGGGGCTTATAAAGTAACAAAAATAATATTTATGTAATCCATGATGACCAACAAAACCATGGTTTTTGCGTTTTTTTTATCTCAATATGAATTAAGTAGCGTTATGTATTGTAAATTATTATACCAATGAAACTGTTCATTTTACCAAAACAATAGTTCTTATAAAGTAAATCACTACATAGTATAAAACAAAGTCGCCTTTTCTGTCCCTATATCCCTATGTGCGCTTAAATCTTTAAAACTACGCAACGGATTTTGATGCGGTTTTTTTCAGTAGATAGAGTGATTCAAGAGGAAGGTTTATATGTATAATACATGCATAATATACTAAGGCAACATTGCTAATTTTAGAGGTTTCTAACGTGATGTCGTAAATTAACCTATTTTTTAAGGCTTATTTAGCAATTAGCAAAAACGCTGCCTAACCCTACGAGTTAGATCAAATTAATGTACTACAGTATTGTATACCATAAAAAGGTCTACAAAAAAGTCCGCGATGGTATATGTTTATCTTTTAGGGATAACCCACATTAACCATTTTTATTGTTTACTTTTTACGTGAGAAAATGGCTTATTTACGAAGCTATTTTAAGCAATACGGCATTAATCCTTATCGAATTAATTACCTTAAATACAGTGTGCAATTAATATAGATCAATATGGTTCCTTACAGCATGTAAATTAAACAAATATTTTCGGAGATATTACAAATTTAAAATTTGCGTTTAAAAATATGTAATGTAATAAAAATTGAATTTAGATATTCCAAAGATAGCAGGAAATCTTCATAGTAAGTATAGGGGAAGAGGAATTGTTTTACTCCAAATTTAATGCGTGCAGGCCAAGGGCAGTAATGAATGAACCAAAAATACTGGATCGATTTTAATCATGTTTTCATTGAGTGACATAGGCATATATATTTTATGCCCGTGCAAAGTCGGAGCGGGCCGCTATGTTTTCATATACAACGTTCATATTTTTTCTGTAGTGTATTTAATTTAGTATCAGCATTGCACCCGTGCGAAGCCGGGGCGGGTCGCTAGTAAATAATATATTTAAGTTGCGTAAACTTAGTAATATTATTAGGCCTATAAAGAAGTTTTAAATTATTTGTATTAAAATTTGAAGCTTTGTAGCGGAAAATCGGTACAATTTATTCGAAGTATTGTCCATCCATAGTCGCTGCTTTTTCCTGTCTTTCCATTTCATTTCAAAGGAACGATGTACCTTTTGAGTTTATTCGAGAATCGACCCATTTATTGTTATCTTCGTATGAAATGAAGGCCTGTTCAGACAGATCAGGACCCATATGTCGGAAGAAAAATAAAAAACAATAATTAATTTTAACTATTACCATTTTAATGTTTCGAAGTATGTTTTCACCGGTTTGGTGATATGTGGTCGAGCGTTGTTATGCTGAAGAATAACCTTGTTGTGTCTTTGCTCGTATATTGGTCGATTTTTCGCGCTGTGCTCATCTCAAACTCATCAATTGTAGTCGATAATGATCCCCATTCATGGCTTTATTAGGTGTTCACAACTCATAGTATACTGCACTAAACACTGAAGATGACACATATAGAGCATTGCCTTGGAGATTGTCTCCATGTTTTTTTTTTCACTTTGGATGATCCTAATGGATCCAATTTTCATTACCAGTGACAACAAGGTGCATAAAACTTTTTCAATTTTGCCGTTAAAGTATTATTTTATACATAACCAAACGCCTTTCAATGTGTCTTCTTCAATTTATACGGCGCAAAGTTTCAAAGCCTTTGGATATTTCCCATGTTTGTCAAGCGGTTGGACATAGTTTCTTCTGTTACCCTCAACCATTTTGCAAATCTGCTTGCGTTTTAGATACATTGGCATAACCTTAAAATCCTCGCTTAAATTTTTTTGGCTGTTCAGAAAGCTTTTAACTTCGGTGCCAAAATGATCACTTCTAAAATATCAAAACGAGTATTTACGTGTTGAAGTCGAGGGATTATCGTTGCTGTAGGCCTCACTCAGTACTAGTTGTAACCAGCATTTTCTTTAAATTGAAGTAAAAAAGTTAATCTTGCCGCAAATACAAGGTACAAATTCAGTCATATTCTATTTTATAAAAAAAAGTTTGTTCACACTTCGGCGAAATGATACATACTGGAAGTTGAAGCCTGTCAGTGATGCCTCAATATGAAGTTGGTTGCAAATGTACCCGATTGGATTTAATACATAGTAACATCATCTGTTGTAAATCCATTAAAATAGTCCTGATAATGTACGTCAATCGTATTTTAACGTATGATATTATTAGTTACATGAAATTTAAAATCGTTTTTCAAGTAAATAAATAAGAAATACATATATTTTATTAATTGTTCTGTCTTGTAAATAAACAACCTATACCGAAATCCACCATACATTTAATAAAAGCATTTAAAACCCCATTTAAAGAAACTAAATTGCCCATATTTTATCAAAATGACTGGATAAAAAAGTCCATTACTAACGTTTCATATATTTCGATTCCATGCGTTCCGTCCCGTCTCATCGGCGTGAAACGTCCTTTTTTTTTGTGGCGCGTCTTTCTCTCTCGTTCCCCGTCCGTTGCCATTTCGAATGGCTTTATTTAACCAATCAATTTGACAAAACCAATAAAAATAAAGGACACGGGCACACAACAAACGCGGCCGAGAAATAAAATCTGAAAGTTCGTTTACGTGACACTCATACGGAAAGGGGGTGGCGAGGCGGTGGTCCAATTTTCCCGTTGGTCCGTTCTCGGTCGGTCGGTCGTTATTTTAAAGCCCATTGTCTTGGAAAAGGCAATTTTTATTTGTTTTTTTTTGAATAACGTCAGATAATATTGTTAAATTTTAGCGGATAACTGTAATACAATTAGGACGTATTATTGTGTAACAATTATCAGACAATTCATTTATATAAGAGATGATGAAATTACGTCCTAATATGTTCAGGTCTCGTTTTGCATAATGATCCTTACAGATAAACTGAGTACAAATCCTCTATATTTGTCTACGGATCTTCAATAAGTCAATCAGGATTTTTTTTTGTTGAAACATTTGGGGCGATCTTGGTTACTCCTTTATCTATTTTTTATATAATTAAAGCTTAGAGCATATTGTCATCATCATCATCAATCCATAGCCAGTGTTTATGGAGTCACTCTACTTGTCAACCAATAACCAATTCAATCCTCAATCCGAACCTCTGCTTTTCGTGTGGCAGGACAATATTTCACTAAATTTCGCCACAATTAGTGATCTGCTGCTTCTGTTCTGGCCTTTGATAAATTTAAATTCCTATTTTTTCGGAGCTGTTTGCTGCATTTTCCATTTAATAGGCTGCAAAGGTCAGTAATGAATTCGTTCACGTTTCATTGGACCGGTTGGTAATCTGCTTCTTTGAATTTGTTGAAATGAATAATTTCATTTTTAGGGTAAATGATATGGCTCGGTGAGTGGAGGTAAAACGAAATGAAACAGTGGTGTTTACATTATGTGACCGTTATTTATTGAAGTAATATAAAAATATGGAAAATAGATAAAAAGGATGGCAGCGGTGTTACCTGGTGACGAGGCTTGGGCAGTCGATGGTGACACATCTAAACCAAACGATGGTCGGGTATTGAATACTGAATGGTAAAGGTAATTCCTTTCCTCGAGCAGGGTAGTGAGTTTCCGGTATTCGTCGCTTATGGCGATGAATAAGAAAATGCTATCCTTTTTGTTTCGGGTTATAATATCAATTGATTGTGCCATTGTGATTCAAATGAGCTCCATGAACCTCCTCTTGTCAGTTTTTGTCAGAGTTTGAGAAAGTGTTACCGAAACGATTAGCACTGTTTTTGCTGTGGAGGTTAAGGTTTGCTTAGTGGCCTGGGTGGTGGCTTTGGGACCATCCTGGTGATCGGCTTGTTTTGCGCTGGTTTGGTGGCAAATTTTGTAATCGAAGGCTGTACGTTAGCCTTGGCTTTCGATATGGTAGATTGAATGGCCGGCTTGGCTACCGGATTGGGTTGTGATTTGGTAGCAGTTGCTTGTTTCCCCTTGTTGCCGGGCTTCGGCAGCTGGTTTTCCTGAGGTGGGGTGATGGGCCTTCTCTTTATTTTTCCCACCAAGGTGAAACCGTCGTCAGGGTCTTCAGTTTGGTCTGACTCTTGTGCCGGTTTAGCTGGTTTCTGGGCCTGGGTTTCTGTGACAGCGGGAGTATTTATTTCCATGGCATCTTTTTGACACTTCATGATGTCTGTAATTGGAGCGATAATAATTTTGATTTCTCCTCTAAGGTCTTCGGTAGCCGTTTCGCTATTTTCCAGTTTTTTCGTCTGCTTGTTCAGGGTTAAAATTGCTTGAGCGAACATTTTTACTTCGGCTATCTGCTTTCGCAGGTTTTCATTCTGTTTTCTTAAATCTTCTATGAGCAATTCTCAGCTGTCTTCGGAAGATGGTCCATTAGAATTAGGAAAGCTGTGATAGTGGTCAGGAGGCGACGTCGGCTCTGACGTACATGAATGAGCCTTTTTGGCGCTTACAGACGCTTTTTTGGTTTAGGGACAGGTGGAAATGCGATAACGGATCGACCAGATAATGTTTCGGGTAATTCTAGGAAGCGCAGGTAGGTTCGGCGGACCGGACATGACCATTCTCTTCGAGAGCTAGCACGGAACTGGGTTTTATTGTGCGTCTAGTTAATATAGTTAAATGGTTGTCGTAACCCGACTCCCACGCGCAGGCTTTGAAACCTTTTGAAAAGCTTCTTCGTGCTATGACCAAAATCTCTTTTGTATATTACTATCATGCGTGATACACTTTTCATTCTCTCGTAATCTTGTATAATTTCAGTTTGGTAGGGCAATGGCTACTTTTCTATTACAGATTCGTTTACTAACTCCAAATTTGAAAGTTCCCTTTGCTTATGTAATTTCAGAAGTAAAAATCTACTTTTTGAAAAAAAAAGGACATTATTTTTTCTTATCTTTATTCAACATTAAATTATGCTATAATCGCACGGTGTTTGATCATATTTTTGCGAAATATATGGTTAAGCAGAACCATTGTGCTACAGTATATTGTGCTAATTAGAGCAATTCATAATTTAAACATTAAAATAACTCATTCTATCTTATATCTGAGATTTAGCGTTGCAGTTATTAATGCCAAGTGCGATAATGTTCCGAAGTGTGAATTAACATATTAAAATATAGTAAGATACAATTTAAAAATAATCTAACAGATTTTACGCATAAAATTTTATTCATAACTGTATATAATTATTTGTGTTTATCTAAAATAAAAAAAATATAAAATCTTTTGTGTGAATTATTGTCCCATCTGCCATATTCATTTGGATGAAAGCAGGTCTAAGGAAAAGGGCCGCTATTAACTATAATACCCAAATTTGAAATTTTAATTGTATTATTTATCATCTTCATTACATAATATTATGTGTTGAAATTATCTGTTGTACTCAACATTGTGTCTCTTGAATTATCAAATATTTTTAAACTAGTGTCGCATTTGGACGATGTATCAAAAGCTTGTTGAACATAGTATCGGATGACTCTGCTGGACCAATCCATAACTTTCTGCGCTTTTAATTGTCGTAGCAGATCGACTCTCCATTAAAAGTCATAATACGCCACAGAAAGCTATTCTTTTTCTGCTTGACAAGCAATAAAAGTGCGATATAGAAATAGTTAGGAATTAAATTTCCAGTTGATCCGTGTGGTAGCTATTTTCTCTTCTATTGGGTCTTTTCCATGGCCTGTAAAATCTAGAAACAGTTTATTCACCAACCACTAGCCTGTCTGAAATTTCTTCAGAGTTCGAGTTGGGTTTTCGGTCAGTAGGTCAACTTTTTTGTTTCCACAGTCAATTCTTTGTCATTCAAATCAAAATCAGCACTTTAAAATTGTTGAAACTAAAACCGCCAATTGGAATATGATAGATAGGCTTAACCATCAGTTTCTAAAATAGTATTATAGGTTTTTAAAGCAGAATTCAATCAAATAACAAAAATAATAACACATGCAAAAGCTAACAACGAAAAACTGTTTTATGTAGATCCATTACTAAACCGTTGAAGTTGATTCAATTTAGGTTGCTTACTGGTTGTTTATATTGATACGCATTTAGATCCATATATATCGCTGAACTATAAACATGGAAGTATATATTATTTAAGAATATTAGGGTTGATTCATAACAAATCAAAATCGAGTGATTAACAAATATAAGTCAAAATTAATAAGTATGTTATAATAAACAATTAAGTAACTTTAAACAATATGGTATTAGAAAGTTAACTTCAATATTATATTACGTATTAAGATGAACAAATCCTTTCTAATCGCTGTCGCTAGGAATTGTTCATGACCCAATAAACACACTGTTTACTTGGAAGTTTTCACTGTTATAAATGCTCGAAAACCACCGAAGTGCCGAAGATTTATGCAGATCCTTTTATTGATGGATTCTATCAAAGTCGGCACTGTGGGTAATATATTTCTTCTATTGACCGGTTTCGGGAACAGGGCTCTGAAACTCCTCTAGGTTACTGATTTATTTCTTCGGTCCACTTACATCGATTCCATAAAGGAATGAAATCCGCACGGGATGGTCAACTATCATTCTTTTTGCCGAATAATCATTTTCTAAAGACGTTTTAAAATCTTCCTTTAAATGGATTTTATTGTGTTTTTTTGCAGAGCGGTAATCTATATATGCCTATTGTATTTTGTTTTGATGTATGAAAAGTCGGAAAACATTTTAAAGTAAATGTATGGCGGTGTTTTATATATTTTAGTCCTCATATATACAAGGTCGATCAATAAGGCCATGGAAATTTTTTGAAAAGGTAACAAAAAACCGATTGCATAATGAAGTAAATGTATAAATAATAAATTAAATTAGTAAACAATATAAATAAGTACATAACATAAATACATTTTTAGTCGGTTTATGAACGTATACATTTCGGAGTGAAAGAGTCCACTTTACATCATTTTTTAAGCTTTATATGTTTATAACTTATAGTAACTTATGTGAAACATAATGAATTATGTTTCTATGTCGAGAATGTTGTTTTTGTTATTATTAGTTTTATAGTCACCGCTATCTATCGATGAAAATGCGAAATATTAATGTAAACTACAACAAACAACTCTTCTGTTATGCTATTAAATTTGATGGTTTTTACTTTTATCTACATAAAATTCTCGATTTAGTATTATTGCGTAAATCATCGAATGCTCAAAATTCCATTTTTAACATTATTTTTGTTGCTTGAATTAATTTTTTGTCTGTCCAAGCCAAAATTCCAAGTTCAAATTTAGATTTTTGATGCTGTCCAAGCTTATTTAACACTTTTGGAAACAGGGCGATGCTGCTCAATTTTGTTGTCAGTGAGAAATAAAGACTTGGAGGATTAGAATAGAATAAATTTTGGATGACATGCGTCAAGACTTCTTGGGCGGAAACTCCCTAAGAGCTTTCAAATAGCTGATGAACTTATTGTGTCCTAATGTTTATATGCAATGGAAAAGATAAGAAAAGAAGCAGGAGGGAAAATGACTACCGTATGAGTTGATTGAGATGAGAAGAGTTTCCTGTAACATATTGTGATTGGTGATGAAAAACGCATATATTGTAACAATTTCAAGCACCAATAAAATATTTTTAACAATAAAAATGTTTTCATATATTTTTGTATCTAATATAATCAGATACTTGTGAATAATGTTATTGCTGAACTGATGTGACGAAAAATCGTAAGTAGTACAGTGTAAAAGGCATTCAGTTCTATCATATGAAATCTATCCATATCATATGAAAGTCGCAGAAATATTGCAGGCAATGGGTTCTATGGAGTAACGGTTACAAGGTTAAGATAACACGAAGGGTCGCGAGTTAGATTCCCAATAGGGGTTAGCAACTTATTCTGTTCTAGTTTGATTAGAACATTTGTCAATTCACCTATACTAGTTAGCGGATCTCGGGGCCTGAAGCGTTGCTTATTTTCTATTATTGTTTCTTTATTATCTAACACTAAAAAAAGAAAAACGAAATATTTTTAACAAAAACATTGAACCGACTTTAAAAAATAAATAAATAACTCACTAAAAAGTAAAAAATAATCAAACTTAGATTTTTAACACACAAAAAAACGGCACCGACTTCAAAGTGATCAGATGGTAGTAGTTATAATAATATTCTGAATGGATAAATAGGTTTAAGTAAATAACATAGGCTAAATACATTTTTGTTTATTTGATTTAGTTACGATTATTATGTCCATATTTATTTTTAAACCTTTTTTTTTATTGAATTTTTTGATTTGAAGTTTGATTATTTTTTACCTTTTAGTGGGTTAATTATTTATATTTTAATTTTTTTTAATCTAATTAATTTTTTAATCTTAATTATAAATTAATTTATTACTACATTTCATTTGTACTAGAAAATACATCAATATGTATTCCTCAATTATATTTCAATGTCGGTTCAA
Organism: Rhynchophorus ferrugineus; assembly: GCF_030347505.1. NCBI lineage: Eukaryota > Metazoa > Arthropoda > Insecta > Coleoptera > Curculionidae > Rhynchophorus > Rhynchophorus ferrugineus. The sequence goes on from NW_027472580.1 coordinate 56,193,874, forward strand.
TATTAAAAATAAATATATTGTACATAACATTTTTTTTATATAAGTATTTTAAAGTCCCCTTTACCAACTATCGGTTTATCTGGCTGGGCCTAAAATTTAATGTGGGCTCCTAACCACGGTCCTCAGCATTAAGCCTACCGACTGGCGACCAACTTTAGAAATCATCTCAGAAGACATCCGGTCTTACCCAGCCGGGATTATTTTCCTTGTCGGATTTATACTCTTGCCTAGAACATTCACACATTTTAAACAATCACAAACATAAATTTACGACCATGCCCCAGCAGGATTCGAACCGGCGGCTATCGTAACAGTAGGAGGACCGGCGATGGGCCTTTACCACTGCGCCACCAAGCCAGCCTGTACATAAAATTTAAATAACAAAACAAAATCTTCGAATTGGCAAATTACGAAAAATGGGTATACATGAAATATGCAACCTTCCTTATATAAGTTCATACATTTTAATGTAAAATATTGTCATGTTTGATTCCGAATATAACCAGAGTGCAGAACGAACAAATATAAATAAATTATGGGCTCAATAAATGTATGTGATGTTCCCCAAGTACATAAGCGTTCAGGAATTTGTCATTTTTCCCATACATATATAATACGAAATTTTCTTGATTTCTTCTGTATCGTAATGGCAAAATCCGATACGAACAGAATATCAAAGTGGGACGGAATAAAACAAAAGTGGGACATGTATCATAACTCGCCACTTACACATAAATGGGCATACGTGCATAAAGACCCTGGTCCGTTCTTTCTATGCTTTTATCAAAATGAATGCCTTTTTTGCCTCTTGAGACTATCTTGCCCTTTAGATATAGGTCATAATTTATGTAGCCTGTTGTGACAGCATTATATATATTTGCTGGAGGAGACCGTAAATTAGTAGCCTTGATAAATATCTTTTTTCTCTGCTTGTATCTGATTGTGTTGTTTTTCAGATGAGCTAAAACAACTGATTATATTTTAATACTGCTCTTGGAATTATTCCTTAAAGGCACGTATATATTTTAATTCTTTATCATTAACACACCCTAAATAATGTTGATTAATATTAAATCTAAAGTAATTTGTTCTTCTTGCGAGTCTTTTTCGAAATGTATTTAGTTTGGTTCAACATAATACCGCTTGGGCATGGATGATTGAATGATCTGAAAAACCTGGCTTGAAAGCTTTCATATCGTTCAGAGTTTTTGATTCAGTTTCGATCTTTTAGAATCTGTTCAAGACGAGATATTCACAGCGATTTTTTTAATTTGAAGGAATATTTAGGTTAGGAATATTTAGAATATGATGGTTGTAGAATTACTTTTTCCGTGCACGTGAATGTACCTTAATTAAATTTTCTTATTTAATTAAATTTCTGAATTTATGTTTGTGGGTGAATAAAACTAGGATGCAACTATAGAAATAATACAAATATGGTGACTAAATGCTCTGTTTTTATTGAATTCAAATGTGTTGCCAAGTAGCAAAAACAAGAGAATGCCTGAGAGAGCTAACTAAAAGACACTTGAATCAACAGTCAGTTAGAATAATAAAGAAACATAATTATCGGCCCATATTTCTGTCTATTTGAGACAAACATCTTCATAAAAAAGAAGGATAATACACAAATAACGACAAGTATAATTTACAATGATAAACAAATAGTGTCTATTATTCTATAATAATATCAAAGTATCTATTATATTGCGTCAAAATGTGATCTGTCTATATGATGGTTCTCCATCACTCTTTTGGAATGATTTCCTGGATTCCACTTATACTGCATTAATTAATCAATTAATTAATTAAGAAGTGAGGTAAATACTATGGTATAACTGAAATAAAAAATAATTAAACGATAAATAAGCAAACAAATAAATAAATTTGTGCATAGACTAAAAGTCAATATTTTATTTCATGCTATGTGCAAGTCAAAATTGAGCTTGAAAATAAAGGTCGACTTCTTTGTTTGGCCACCCTATAATTTAGGCTAGTTTTGTGGAAAAATAACACTATCTAATGCGTCAAATGAACCATTTTTCCGTATACTGAATAATAGAATACATTAATCTACGTTCAATCTAGGTACAATCATAATGGGGACATAGATGTCTCTTAGCTTGATCTGCCAGGAATTAATAAGTAAATTGAGAGTTTCTAATCAGTAATCTATTAAGTTCTTTGTTATATATCTCTGAGGGTGGGAGATAATCTTCAATGTGCCAAAGCTCTTTTGACAGGTTCTACTCAAACTACATAAAATTCTATCTTATGATATATAAATGAGTAATTGACTGATCCAAATATTTATTCCTAGCATGCCTTTGTGGCTGGGGAATTCAGAGGAAGATGATGAAGTTGTTATGAGTGTATCATACCAATCAAGAATCTGAACCACTAGCGGATGTGTGGAAAATATTCTGCAGAGTCTTTCAATAGTCGGAGTATATAAGCTATATGTTGTTTTGGAATAGATATATAAGTTTGTGATTATATATTATCTCTATGAGTTCACAGTGTGGGTGCTTCAATAGGAGAAGTTTGTGAAATGCTATTTTCAGTTTATTTAATATTATAGCTATACAAAGGACTTTGCAGGAATTTAAATCACTATCCATATTATAGGATTTCTTGCTTTACATTACAAGACGGACATTTATTTCAACAATTAACAAAACTATTTTGCATCTTTAATAAACTGTATTTATAAAACTCTTCAACGAAATATTCTTATATGTCATTAAAAACACTACGTGATAATTGGTAAATAAATTAATATAATACACTGAATAACAGCAACTCAGTGAATATTAAACCAATTTATTATATGGTAGTCTACATGTTTACATCGATATGTAAATGTGGATGACTTATATGTGTTCTGTACGATGAGGCCGTGTCTAATTCTGTCTGTATACGTTTTAATCCTTTGTACATACACGAGTTCGTAAAACTTAGGCGATTAAATTAAGAAAGTGAATCTACTCATCCAGATAATCTTAAGACATATAAATCTGGATTTAGAAGCAGTAAAACAATATTAACGATGAAACTTGAGTTTGTATTATTTTACTTGTACACTTTAATTTAGTATACGATGTTCGGGAACTCGAAGTAATTGCGAATTAGAAACAACATTGGTAAATGGTATCCATCAGTTAATACGCTATTCTCTCATTTTATAAACAATGTTACGCAATTCTCATATCGACCTCAGGCAGTTGCAAAACGTTTAAGATGTACCTTTAAGTTTTTCTTAATATTGTAAAAGTGAAAACTATATTTAACGATTCTGTACCATGTAATTATATTGGTTAGAGCAAAGCAATGCGCAAGTGTTGTGGTAATAAAATGGACATATAGATTTTGTGCGGCATTATACAATAATAAAAATATCTAGAAAGCTTTAGATATGTTACAACACAGTGACATATTTGTGGCGTCTGTGGTGGGTATTGTGGGCGTCCAATACCTAACAATATATTTTCAGATTGGAATATACAGATATTTTTATTGAATATAATGTATATAAATCATTCCCCTCTCACTTAACAATTTTTGTTTGTTTTTACATTAAATATGAAAAAAATTGAAATTCTTTTGACTTTCCTCATCCACCAAAACAAATAACACTTAATGTTTTGTTTCTATGCACTATTGAGGATGCTCTAAAAAATTAATTATATTGAAGTACTGGTATTTGCTGACATAAAATATTATAGAGAGTTTTAGTTAAATCAAGAATCTTGTACATAATTTTGGTAAGTATTAAAAATGAAATAAATTTGTTAATCAAGATGTAGGCAGCATCATTAACAAACGAATTAAAACAGATTTGTTGTACTGCTAAATAACATTTAGTTAACATAACACAATAAAAATAGCAGAATAATAAAAAATATGTAACAATGCTTGCTTACAGTATTACTATATTTATACTTAGTCATAGTATATTATATTACTTAGTTTATACTTTTTCCTTTTTTTACTTTGTACTGTCTGGTTTCCGTGTGCATAAAGTTGAAGGCATAGGTTTGTCTGTTTCAAAATATTTATAGAGAAACACTTAAGTTTAATTTTCATTGTTATATATTTACTATAATCAATTTTCAATAAATTTTATTTTCTTCAATAAAATTTCAAAGTATCACTCTCAGTTTACTTCATTAAAAAAAAAACATTATATGTGTACCTGTACCTACTTCTAATTCATTTTGGAGACTCTAATATGAGTTGAACAACTGCTGATTCCAATATAAAACCTTTGTCATATTTTCCTTACCAATAGATTAAGGCAAAAAAAAAATCTGTGAATATACATATAAAATATATAACAAATAATTATGTATGTATATTGCATATGTTATGTATTTTAATTCAATTATCGATGGAAACTTTAATAAAAGACTTATTATTTAAATTATAATTAGGTATTGAATTTTGGTTAAGCATATTTGGATCTATACCTATTTAGTCTGGTATGCAAAGGGTTTATTTCTGTCCGGTAATTTGATATATTATCTTATAAAAGATTCTCTTAAGTTTATGATTGTTTACTTTCAAAAAACATTTTTGCGCTAGAGCATAATATTTTGGAAAATAATAAATTCTATTTGAATTTTTATATTTTAAAATCAACACTATTGTTATTTATATTTAAAGTGAATGTGCATTTTATCCTAAATGTTCACATCGCAACAACACATATTTAAAAAAATTATATACAAAAATAGTAATAAAACAAATTAAACCTAGAAATCTTCTGATCGGAGGAAATTTGTTTATTTCTCGTTTGCTAGGATGGTCAGCTAAATCCAAATAGTTTTTGGTGATTTTTATTACGCGAAGATAAGGTTAGAGTATTGCGTTACGATTGGGATTGTCGTAATTAGACTGTAGGATTTGGACCAGTGATGCATAGGTAAGGTTTTATTAGCAGGTTGAGATGACGTATGGTACAAAAGGAGAATCTTACACTAAGCCGATTTATGAAATTCTTCACAAATGGAATGCCTGACTGTAAGTCAGTGTTGGCTTTCATCAAACCATGGGGCATTGAGTGAAATTGTCTCTATCGTAGAGCTCGTGCCACCCTCAACTCGACAGATAAAAGGGAGGCTAACAGAGTAAAACGGGAAATGAAGGAAATTATCAAAGCCTGGCGAGCCTAGAAATGAAACCCATTTCTAGCGGACCAAAGGCTGGGTGGCCACCGAACTTTTTGATGACTCTCTAAAAGCCTCGTGAGGAAGGCGTAAAACGTCATACCACCCCTAAAGTCAGCGGAGGTAGGAATTTTCACAGTCACAGACCATAAATAGGCCAAGCTCCTCGCTAAAACCTATGAGGCCCAAATGGAATGCTTCCCTCCTGCTACAAATATAAACGTTGCCGAGAACAATGAAATCATTAGGATGGTCAAGTCCGTTCATTCTCAAGTGCCTCTGAGTTATCTTCTAGACCATGTACTTACTCCTGAAGTACTCACGCAAGTGATCAACCAGATTCGGAACAAGAAGGCCGCCGATTTTGATAATATTTCAATAGCGCGACTTAAAAAACCTCCCTAGAAGCAGTTCGCCTACCTAACTAATATCATCAACGCCATTCTGAGGCTGGAACATTTTCCATCCATATGGAAACATGCATTAATCGCAGCCAAAAAAGGTGCTAAGTCATCACCTTCTGAGTACAGACATATCAGCCTACTAAGTTCCATTTCCAAGCTTACGTAACAGCAATTCCTTGTACTTTGTAGATGCTCTTAATGATTTTACGAAGACAAATAATATCATTTCAGATGAACAATTCGGGTTCCGCGCCAAGCACTCATACGTTCATCAGGTCCATCTGCTGGCCGCAAAAATCTACTGTGCATTAAACCGATGTGAAAGACTTGGAGCGGTCTTCTTGGACCTAACTAAAGCCAAGGTTTGGCATGACGGCTTAGTAGCGAAATGCAACCGAGTAGGTCTACCCGATAATATAACAGCTCTTATCAAATCATTTCTGTCAGGACGATCGTTCCAGGTGAATATTAAAGATGTTCTCTCGAGCCTGAAAACCATCGATGTAGGAGTTCCACGAGGCTCCTCCCTGGCACCCGCTTTATTTAATATTTTTCTTTCAGATATCCCTAGGAGACCACAAGTTGAGGCAGCTTTTTACGCAGACGACACTGCTTACTCTGCTTCTTAACAGCAGCACCGCAGATCCAAAGCAGACTCCAAAAACAACTCCACGAGACAGTCCATCTCTGGAGGTGGCAGGTCAATCCACAGAAAAACCAGGCCATCTTCTTCCGCAAGAAGCTTTCTGCACCGGGCATTTCGTGTCCTAAAATCGAGATCGCCGAAATCCTATGGTCAGAAGGAGCCATCTATATTGGTCTTATCTTCGATCGCAAGTTTAGGTGGAACTCCCGGTTTCAAAGGTCCCTCCAAAAAAGTGAAGTTATTGTCAATTTTCTGTTGCCGCTCATCAATCGGGCAATCAGGCTTATTCTCTGAATAAAATCTCTCTTGTACAAAATGCTGGTTCGATCAATCGTTTTATACGGCTCCAGCATTTATCTAAAATACGTCTCACCTAGCCAGGTGGAACTTTAAGTCTTTAAAAACAAAATTCTCAGGAAAATAATCAATGCCTCCTGGTTCGTCAGGAATAATCAAATTTATAGAGAAACAGACCAACCATGACCCAAGTTCATGATTTTATATCCGAGCTTTATTCTAGATATTTCTCCACTCTTCGTCTCTCGGACAATAGATGTATTACCGAGCTGGCCGATATTTTAGGCCAATAACTCATTCGGCTCTTCGTAGCTTTATTCTATCACAGCGGACACTACCCCTTCGTGCTCTAACTTTAAATTGTTTAGACTTTCTCCGGCGAGCGATTAACACATATACAGCAAGCTTGGTGGTGTGATAACGATGCCATGTCCTTGCCTGACCCTTATGCCTCCTAATGGTGTTACCGGTTACGGGCACCCTCCTTACAGTAAGAAGCATTAGTTAGTATCATATGATCAGCTGATAGGGTGGGTTTTAGTGGGTATGCCAGAGGCAGTCTCCATATAACCAGTCCAACTCGTTTATTCCTGCAGGGTTCCTCGACCAGGTATCCGTAACAGGATTCCCCTTCCCGGGTCCAGGCCAAAAAAAGGGCAAGGCAAGCTGTTTCTCGTAGACATACTTGAACTGCGTATTGGCACACTGATGGAACGAGCATTCCATAAGGAGTAGGCTTCAGGAGTATGGAGAGTTTGCTATTTTTGTGAAGTGCAGACCGAAGTAAGGGGTTTTCTGGAGTAAGGGAATGGGAACCCTCTCAATTTGGAGACGTTATGTGCGGAGCTCGCTCCGGCGATAATGTTGTTCCTACTTTTATACCTCCGGCCCTCTAATGAATCTGATACACAGTTCGAATATTGTTCTTCCGATTCTATATTCTTATATTTTCTGGTTCAGATAGCGTTTTCACCCTGAGCTATTTATTGATATAGGAAAAATTAAAGACTATTTAATTAAATTTAGTATAAGATAACTAAATACAAGGTGTTATAAGGAATAACTTTACGTTACAATTGTATTAAGCAGCAAGGGCGTTCAGGCTAACGCCAATGATCCGTGCAGTTTTCCGCGATGCTTGTGCGAGATTTTCCATTTGAGAAATAAAATATCTAAACGAAACTTTCTATTGCCTATTTCAACGGTGGATTTTGCATATAAAATTTATGTAGCGCCGCGCGTATGCTAATACGGAAAGCGAAGAGAAGAATCGACAGGCTTTAAGGAAAAGAGAAAAATGGCAAAAAGACGCCCTGAAAAGATAACGTTCAATCCTTTTTCTGTGTTGGATTGGAGACGAGACTCCTGCAGGAGGGTCCCGCAGGGAGATGATGGTCGGCTGAAGATTTTTTTCAATTCAATGCAAGGATTTCCACCGCCATAGTTCTTCCGTCCAAATGCGCCCGCTCCCTTGTTCTATTTAATTTCGAATTTCTTTTGGTATCAACATCGGATTTGGAATTTTTAAAATTCTTCTCTAATTTGCATATATTTTTTTCGGAGGAGGATCATACAGGAGATAATTTGGCTGACGATTATTAGTTAAGGTAATATCACACTCTTCCTAATGACAAATTTCTTTCTATTCCACTACCATAATTCTTAAACTTTTGGTATTAGGATTTTGGGGTAACTGCTTGATTTTGACGATATATCTAATGAAAAAATAGTATTTATCTGCTAATCTATAGCTTTATAGTTCCAGTTTAATAGGTCCGCAAGCTTTCAGGTGTCTCAATTTTTCAATTATTTTTTATCAACCTTCTCAGCCTTTCTTAATACCTCTTTCTACTATGACCAGTTCAAGCACGAAAACAGGGACTGATTTTCAAATCTATTAAAGTACTGTTCAAAATATCCTAAATAAAATGGTATGTTAATGTAGAATAAACAATTGAATTATTAATTCGCATGTTTTGTTTATATTGGCAAGTTTATTACTTATAAACCCTAAAGTTTTTGAGAAACCTTATCCAACTACGGGTTACTGCTGGCAATTATAATATAGCCATAATAATGTTGATTAAATAAGTGAATAAGATAATTCCCAAACAAATATTTGAATCAATCTTATTAATGGACCTATATACATACTGCCTACTGGATATATTATTAAACCATTAAGGGTAATACAAATATTCTATCAAATTCAATAGTTTCAAAATAGATGTTTCATTCTTAAAATATTGATATTCAAAGTGTATCCACTAAATTATATATAATAAATAGATCTTATATTAATTATTATTTCATTTACTATTTTATAGTAGTACATATAGTACTATAAAATTGTATTGATATTAAATTTGTAGATACCATTTTTTGTTTAAATATTTAATATTTTTGTTTCAAACTCTGAGCGTAATTCCATATCAACTAATTATTACCATGTGACATACGAGTGATATGCAAATGAATGATATATAGAATCAGGTATATCAACATCAAATTTGGGAAATAGGGGAAATGATAAAGCTAAGGATATGACTTAGGAGAAGTATAAGTAGAAAAATGGCAAAACATGATCCTTATTAAGTGTAGTTTAATCTACAGTATCATACTAAATTTTAAAACATATATTCTGCTCGCATTATAAATTCAATCCCTAAGAATATATATTAAAAAATCAAACTTGAAAGATAGTGTAAGGAAGAAAATATACACCTTTATGGAATATTGAAGTTACTGAAATGTTATGCGCGTAAATAAGTTGTTCTTGTTTTTATCAATATACAAGTCAATATACAATATATACAATATACAATATTCAAAATCACTTTTTGTCGACATTCTAACAATATTACCATGCTAATACAAATGTTGTTTTTTAGAACCACACACGATTATATTCAGATATGGCTTTTCTTAAATAATAAGAGCCGAGAAATATTGTCAACTTTCAATTTCAATTTTTGATCAGGCTTTGAGAGTGTTACGATTACAAATTTTCGCGGAATAACAATACATTTTCGCTTCTTATATGACAAGATATACGTTTTTCAACATGTTTTTGATGGAGTGTATACATTTCAGTATAGATGACTTGCTAAAGTTATTAATTATCGGAATTCACATTATAAAACTGTTATTTAACATTGAAGAATTTGCATTAGATAGCGCAACTTCATGTTATATTGCAACTAATACTTCATAAGGCTTTAATTTTAATTATTTGTATTCAGTACCAAAGTATTTTCATTTCTGTTTTTCAACTATGATTACGTTGATACATGTTTTTACCTTTTTACTTTTTATTTTAATTTAATCAAAAATACCACCGGAATGATTAATTTAATCACAATTTGGCTAATGTTATGTCAGAGTTTGCGATGAAAATGATTTATACAAATGTAGGTACTTTACATTTTAATGTATAAGCAAATAGTCAATATTTATAATATACATTGTTTGGTAATACATTTGCTTCTTACTAGTTTGTGTTTCTAGTTTTAAATTAGATTAGTTATTAGGTAAAGCTTATAATTAACATAATAACATAAATAGAAACGAAGTATGAATCTTGTCGAATTTTAGTGTTTATAAGGTATAGCCTTTATGGAAATAAGTTGTTTTATTAACTGAATACAGTTGATTTTATCGTTCTAGATTTAATTTAAAATATAAATACTAAATTTAATCGTCGAAAGATGATTGATATGAACTGACCTGTAACGAACTTGAAATAATCTTACCTGATTTAAAGACATTTATATTGAAAATTATACAAAGTTAGTGTTTTGTTAATGGATATGAACTGAAATCAGAATTGTAAATAACAAAATTTTTATAAATCAGTAGGAAAGACATGTTTATAATACTTTTGATCTGAAGTTGATGGATTTATTTTATGCAGCAATGTTTACAAAAGCGCATTTAATATCGTTTCACCCTTGTTAATCGAGCGATATTTTAAAATTGCAGTTGGAGTTACTAGCAGTTAGATCCAGATAGTAGATGATCAAGGAACTGTAGTAAAGAGATAACGTAATAGATAATAGTAAGAATATATTATGGGTTAAACAGATGCATCAAAACAATAAAAAAATCAGAATAATTGAGTATATTAATTACAATTTGTCCTCATTTTAATGTATTTTCAGTATAACATAATTCAAAGTATAATAAACAAAATTTAAATAAAAAATATAATAACATAAAAGAGCACACGCTAAAGGTTTCTTTTAATAAAGCTCTACAATGTCTTTGTTATCAAAGGAAACGCCTATTTTTGTTTAATATCTGAGTAAATGCAAAAAACATTCGAGCGCTGACAGAACAATAGGCGCACGGAAATGACACGTCCTCAACTAAGATGATCAAAGGATTGAGGAAGTGGAGACTGTTTTCTGTTTTGCGAGGGTAATATGCGTACGTCATTATGATGGATGATTGTAACTATACAATATGGAAAAGGAAACACAGTTATCAAGACGGGTTATTAACGATATTTAAAATTTAATGGATTAATGTGCAATATTATTTTCACGTGCTAATAGACCACCTAGATAATAAGCCTGGTATTTTTTTTGCAAATATCGAACTAACATGATATGTTGGCACCATAATAGACAATATTACGCTATTCCTTTATAGAACGGTTGATGATAATATGAAAACGCATAAAGAAAATTGAAAGATATATTACAAGGCAAATCGAGTGAAATATGCGATAGACGACCATATGTGCCAGACATTGAAAGACAATTTCTGCGCCATAGTATAGACGGCTTTATTCAGTTATTCATATAAATGTCTTTGAACTCAATATTTAGCTATTTTTATAAATCGAACTGAATATTATTCTGACAACAGAGATAATGTTATTATATTGAAATATCTAATAGGTTACCAGATAAATAAGCAATAAATAAGAAAAACATTCAATTTAAAAAATACATGGGTGAAAATAGTAATTGCTGTGACATGATTATAAATGTCTTTTCCAACTGTGATATGTAGCCAGTTCACTAAAACAGTGAACCCATGTTATCTAAATTTATGATCGCAAAATAACGCAATGTTGCCGCGTCAGTTTTAGTTCATTTTGGCTTTAACGTCATAGTACGTCTAGTACCTATATTATCGAAGGATTAAGTAAAGGAAGAACTATAGTTAATTATAGAGCAACAATAGTTTGTAGGTTAAGGTTATTTTGTTATACTCGTATTGTGAATGAAGTGCTACGAGCGTTTTTAATATAATGTAGTGTCCTCTATCCTTTGGAGGCCTAACCTACCTAATTAACAATTGTATATTCAAGTAATGTATTTTACTTTTTACTAATGAAGTACAGTTACTAGTACTCATAGTCATATATTCACTATTTACATTAGTTCTTGTTTTTTTCATTGCAGCGTTTCCTTATAAAGTCCTTAAATCACTGTATTTCTCTTTAGATTCTTTTGTTACTATCTGCGTACATCTTTTTTGATAAAACTGCATCATTCTCACTAAAACATCTACTTTATCTGCAAAATAATAACGTAATGACTTCGTCATATTCAATCAGAGTTATAGTAAGTAGCGATTTGAACTTTATCAAAACAAGCAAAAAGCCAAAACAACGTTTACCTGTTTATATCGTGTAATTGTCATCACTAACGTTTTGAAGAATTTCGCAGATATTTCATAAATGAACGACTTTGATAGGCTGATGCGTTTACACGTTCGAAAGCATCAGACAGCATTGTATGTTTTTTTTAGTTAGACTAAAATGAGAAGAAAACTATTGTCTGATTTTTTAACGAATTTGCAAAGTGCGGTAGATGATATATTAAACATATCGATAGCGTAAGTTCACTGCTAGTTGAAATAGACTATAACCATGAATCAAGTACAAGTACAATCTGGTACAAGAAGGACCAGTTTTGTGGAAGGAAAGAAACAACTATTGATTTATTGGTATTGTAAATGATTTTAAGACATAATGAAGAAGAAATATATATAAGATATAATGTAATGAAACAATATTATGAATTCTAAGGAATATAAGATATTTTCGCATTTTTATATTCGAGTATTCAAAGTTGAACAAACAAACGAAACGTCAGAAAATTGAAAATCGAACTAGTCAATAAGAAAGAGCAAGATAACATAAAAACGGTCTTCAACTGCTTAAACATCAAGTTTTAATGTTCAATATCGAAATAATTTTTTTAAATTAAACTACAGGTTAGTCTATACCAACTTAACGACACTTGTTTGAAGTAATTATATTCATATGTTCTTGTAATTGCTATGAATGAGTTTAGCATGATTTTTAACTGGTAATATTTTAATAACGTGACAGTTGAGATGATAAATGTATTTAATTTTCTGCACTTTACAGAAGTACTACTGATAGGTTATTCAAACTATCTTAGCTTCTATTTTCTAGTTGAAGAGAGATTAGATTCTTAGGTGAATTGACTAGTGAAATTGCCACGTAAAATTGACCATAAGAAAAACACCCATCTTGCAAATCTCGTCACAATTCAAATTCTGCCCTCGAGCTTATTAATTGTCATTTTGAACAAAAATTAACTCTAACTAAACTAAACTGAACTAAATTAAGGAAAACTATGAATTAATTAGTAACAAGTAAAACAGCCTTATAAAAACTAGCAAGCACATTGGGAATAAGACTGATAATGGCAATGTTTAGTTTACAATAACGACAGCCATTATTTCATAACATACAATTATTCTTATTAACATATACAACTTTATTAATTAATCTTATTTTGTGTATAAATGGAAAATAATAAATTTATCAAAAAAGAAACAAAGAGATAATACAAAAAATAAATGTTGACGTTTGGGCCGTGGCGTGCTTGGTTTTAACAATACTTCGTCAGTCATGTGTTTCCCTAAGCAAACGCGATTGATTGCGTTCATTAATTTTGAAGACGCGGTCGTTTTCCTAACAGGAAGAAAATTAGGGCCATTATCTTGCGGCGATCCTTATTGTTCATATCAAATTTCGCTTTTTGACGATGCCCTTTCGTAATAATTAGGGACTTATTTTGAACGATAAATCTGTCCATTATCTGGCCAGATTTTGATATAGGATATCGTGCCGAACCGTAATTAACTATTTCGTCGCAAATATTTGCTTTTATTGTTTTCGGGGTTTGACAAAAGGCATTTTTCAGCTTCATTGTGTCGATAATTAAATTTTACATTACGAACTCCTAATTGGGGATATTAATGATATATTTTTATAATAGAACTTGCTAGTTAATAGAAAAGGAAACGGTAACTGCTAATACCAGCATTTTTAAGTATTTATCAACAATAGCATTTACTAACAATAATGTAGCTAAAGCAGCTGCGTTAAAATTTCATAAATATTTGTATCGTTATTATGTATGTTTGTATCTATACATATATTATAATTATATTTTCGGTATGGAATATATCTTAGTGCTTGCATGTATAGTGATTATTTTATCACTTTAAAAAGGCATTGATTAAGAATAATTGTTGGAATATATATACCAAAATATTTTCCATCATATCCTGAAACCTTTTGCGATATTTTCGGAAGCACGGCGATACCATGTTGAGAGAACGGCGATGATGTATCAGCCAATCCATGCTTCATAGAGGTATTGCTGATATTATGTCTTCGTTATTACTGGTATGTTTTGTAACAATACTTCTCAATTTAATTTGTTCAGTTGATGTCGGTAGACCTCTTTACTAATAGTTTCATTCGGTTTTAGTAGTTACTGACACACTATACCTTGCTAATGCTACAAGATATACATGCTTTTATACCCATGAATATTGGACTTCGGTGTCGATGCAGATGGCTCTCCTGGCCTAACTGATTACTTTTTGCACTTGAGTTTATCGAAGCGGACCTATTTTTTATCACTAGTAACGATATGCCATAGAAAATCATTTTGTTTTGTCTGGCAAGTAATAAAACAGCTATTTTGAAGCTATTCTTCATTAATATATGTAAATGTCTGAAAGAAGTTGATTCATAAATTGCTAAGTAGCTTGAAAGCGGAATTTTAGCTGAATTTTAATTTAGCAGTTGTAGCGACGGTTACGACCGGCTATTAAGGGTCACCACTGCGCCGTCTCTCTCTCTCTCACTCTCTCTCTTCAAACTTGCCGGAAAAGCGATACTACATGCTTTACAAAGCTTCATCGATTCACACAACATAATCCCGAACGAACAAATCAGTTTCCGTGACAAACACTCAAGCCTTCATCAAGCTGCTCGCGTCACAGCGACAATACATTAGGCATTAAGGAAAGGTCGGAGCCATCTTTTTGGGTTTTTATAAAGCTTTTGCTCAAGTATGGCACGACGATTTAATATTCAAAACTAAACAGCTTGGTCTACCGAATGACCTAGTCTCCCTGATTCATATTTGGACGGCAGGTCATTTCAAGCGAGGATTGGTGATGCAGTTTTCCCTCGAAAACAAATCTCCGCAGGAGTTCCGCAAGGTGCTCTACTAGCCCCTGTCCTGTCCTGTTATACATGGCTGATGTTCCACTCCACAAACATTGCCACACAGCATTTTATGCAGATGACACATCTTTTTTCACAACCGGCTACAATCCCGACGCTATTTGCAACAGACTCCATGTCCAACTGAATCAGGTGATGATTGCGGGGTACAAATTAACTGGAGCAAAACTCAGGCTATTCTGTTCCACCGTAAGAAGGAGTTCCGCGCTGATTGCCATCAAATCGATAAAGTCCCTATCCCCTGGCTCCAGAAGGCATCACACCTCGGTCTCCAGTTCGACTGCAGGTTACAATGGTCAGCCCAAATCCAGCACGCTACCTGCAAAGGAAATGGCATGTATAGTCTTCTCTTCCCACTCCTTTGCAGAAAAAGTAAACTCCTAATCCGCCAGAAAGCGACTCTGTACAAAATGGTAGCCCATCCAATCTGCCTCTACGAAGCACAGGTGTAGTACAGGTACGTCTCTGACAGACAACTTCCACTACTCCAAGAGTTCCAATCCAAGAAAGTCTGTGCGTTACTCAATGCCCCAGAGTTTATGTATTTTTAGTATTACATTCACCTCGAATCAGGCATCCGGTTCGTGAATAGTTTCACGAACATGCTCAGTGTAAGGTTCTCCCTAGGCGCCTTAGAACACAACAACATCTTAATCAAATCCCGACCCATCCACAAACCTCAGTAGATATTAAACTATGACAATCCCAGTCGTAAACCAGGGTCTGCGTCGCCCGCAAACCACTCCACTATCCCGAACCTAAAGTGACATCAGCAAAAGACCATTTAGTTTTAGCTGGTCATTCTGGAACAAGAAAATAAGTCTCTCTCTCATTTGTCTATTCCCTTGTAACAGTACCACTTCTATAGCGCTAAACAATCGCGTCGACAGCCATACTTTCCGACCGACCAGACGAACATATCTTAGAGAAGTAACCTTAGCAACCTGCATTTCTGAAATACGGGTTTATAGATTATAGATTATATTGAATACTAGAAGACCCGGTGAACTTTTTATCACCTGCACCTATCTTTCAAATTCTCCGACAATCCAACCTTAACAATAGTTCTTTTGTCGATTCTTGATGTATTAAATATTATCGCCTGATCAGCGGTAGATGTTTTGTCAGATTTGATGACGACGTTATGGGTATCAGATGGCATTTGATCTAATGTTTTGAACATTTTGGCTATATTGTTGTTTTGGTAAAGAGCTTGGTCATTCACACTGAGCTGCAAGCTTCTGTACGAATTCAAGTAAACTATGTTAATTCATAGCAATTTCAGTCCGCTTTTGGTGGCCTTACAACTTGAACCGAGATGTTGGTGCTGGGAATCCACGGACTAGGGATGCCTGAATGTGTCTCACTTGGAATAGTTTAGCCATAAAGTTTATAGCATTTTTAATCCACCTTCTGTGAACTTATAGGTTCAGCTGTGAAACTTTTTCCCGAACTCCACTTAACTACACTAAGAGATGCTTCGCATAATTGGAATAGTTTATGGCTAGGGGCGTTGAGCACCCTCAATCCACCTTTTGTGAACACACAGCTTCAGCTGCAATACTGTTTCCCGAATTCCACGTAACTACACCAATAAACGTCCCTAGTAACGGCGGAACGTTTGATAATCCAAACTGTCTTCTTTTCTCGACTTGGTGCCGGTTAATTGAATGAATTCAGAACAGCCTTATGTTCTCCCCGTAATCCTGTCGACTGCAACCAGCTATATTTTGTGGAAAGGTTTAATACCTTAACTTAACAACAACTATTATTTTGCTTAGACAACTGTTTTATCTTATGGAAAGAAGAGGAAACATGGAGGGTAATAAACATATAAAAATCATCCTGACGTCTATTAACACAATTCTTATTTAGAAGAGAAAAATAAGATTAAAATGTATTATATTTAAAATTAATTTAAACACGCAAATTTATATAATAGTCTAGTATATAACTTAACACGTTCGGCCAAAAACGAATTGTCTGTATATAAACCATTAGACATCCTTTTATCTATTCCGTCCATGAGAAAGTCCGACAAAAAATTCACCTACTAATTTTTTTGTCGTATCTCTTTTCATTAACGTGTATCAGAAGATTCGTAACTTTCTTGATAAAGACCCTCGTTCCGGAACAAAAGGGAATGAAAAAAAGAATGTCTCTAAATAAGAAAAGTTGTTGAGATGTACAACGAGTTGTGGGGATAAAAAATATGGCGTGCAGAAATCAGCTTTAATTAAATTTCTATTTGGGCCGAGATGTGTGTTTCTTTCAGAGGGCTCCCGTTCGGTGATATGACTGGCATAAAATTTTTTCTCTTATTAAATTACGACAAATATTTTTGTTAGCAGATGTTCCTTTGTACGATGGTCTCAAATAAAGAACTGTTTTTTTGTAAGAGAATATTTTTAGTATGTTTTTTTTTCAATTTGTCATACGAATACGGTATGTTGACTGATAAGATATGTTGGACTTGGTTTTAATAAAATGTTCCGCTTAACATTTGTACGTGAAAGTATATCGTGAGAATAAATTCTTTATCAGAACATAATTTACTTGAATTTGCTTTACACGTTTCATTTTCACTAGATTATCCATATTGGGTCAAATAAATTTTATTGCAGATTTGATACGACAATTTACATTCTAGGACTGTTGATTAATTTTAAGAGATATTCAAGGATGTTGAATTACGATCCAAAAAAGTATAAGACATTATATTTTTAGGCTTAATTAATTAATTAATTAATAATTATTTTTAGGTTTAATTTAATGAAAAATATTACTGAAACTTTTTAAACAAAGCAGTTTTTTGGTTATCTAGTTATCAGATAATAAAAAAAAACCTATGCAGTCGATGAGAACGAAATAATTTCGTTAACTTTATAGAATTACATTTAACAAAATGTCAAAATGTGAAGAATTTAATATAAATTAATAATTATGTACGAAATTTATTAGTAGGTTTGGTTTGGTTTGGTTTGTAAATGTTGCACGAATAAAGTAAACATAAAATTTTTAAAAGCAGACATGGCGCTCGATATGATGGCACATACTTCTTGCCTAATTTAATGTTAGGGGATGATGCCGTTCTATTCAATGATACATATATTGAGGCTTCTAGCATTCCCTATAATATAGTTTGAATTGCAGAGCCATATGGCTTGGTAGTAAATAAGAAAAATATTGACATCCAACGAATCATTATCTATTTGAAAATATCAACAAGATCGAGTCAGAGGAAGTGCAGGAGTTCAAGTACATGGGATCAATGATATAGGAGAAGACATTTTCATCTGCTGATGAATTAATAAACGAAATCGACTAAGTTGTAGGAGTTTTTGCTCTTCTAAGATGGTGTATATAGAAGAGAGAAAATATTAGGTTTAAAACTAAGATTTGGTTTCCTTGAACGCTTATCTTGCCAATCCTTCAGGGAAACTCACTTGCTATTGCAATATGGTATCTGTAAGCTTGATGCACTTATCAAGATGTGATTCTTAAGGAAAATACTATATATTTCTGTTCGAGATTATAATAGAAACGCGTACGTTTAAGATACGTCAATCTGTGCACAATTGAGGAACAAATCCATAGAAACACATTATGGTGATTTGGACATTTCCAGCAATTGATAATAATCATTTGCTCATCTTGTAAATTAATCTTAAATGCCAAATTCCATAAAAGTTTGTGAGATGTTCGGGAACATTGCAGTGCGGTACGTAATTTTTTCAAACGCTATTTGAATAACTGTAGTTACTCTATGCATTTGGTCGATTGTTCAGTAATTATTTCAAAATGCAAACTGGAAATCTGTATTTATTTTTTACAACGTTACTTTTTATTTATTATTATATAAGTGGCTTATGTTGGATAAAATGAGAACGAATTGTTGAGATACTTTTGTGGTGAAATTGATCCTTTGGATGGAATCCACAGCAATTAATTCCAAAAAATCCATGAGTCAAGATCGAACAGAAAACGATCTGAAAAATAGGTGACTAACATTGTCCCGTCCGTCGCCAACTGTAGTAAGATTTGGTGAACAATTCGTCGTATTGGTCCCGAGCGTTGGCTAAAAATTGATGATGATGATGAATATATATAATGTATTAATTATATACATGCATAATTTCAAAACTATTACTATATGAAAGTCATTAACAATTTAATTTTTATTTTTAACTTAAAATCATTCATACACCACTTATATTTCATATTTACCATCCTATGTTTCATTAAATCACATACGTAGTTTTGAAAGTGAACAAGAGTATTGGAATATTCAATTTTAATTTACTCCAATCCTTTTTCCGATAGACAAGCGTTGCCTAAATCAGCTTAATCATTTTAATATTGAAATATCTGGTAAGGTAGTGTGTATAGGAAGTAATTGGAAAGTTCTATAAATAGATTACATAATATATAGATAATGCTTTTGTGTTTTATTAATATGAGTAATATATAGAACATATAAGAAAAATATATATAGGCATAATAACGGACCCTACAGTGAATCTTAAGGTTGGCTCGGGATTACATAATATTATTCCTCTGCTCTTCTATAGAGTCTATTAAGTCTGTTCAGCTTTAAATATTATATTCTTGTCATATTAAATTAATTTTTTTTCTTTTTACGCTCATACTAGACAGAATGTCTTTTTGCATGTTACAACCACGAGTTTTTGTAATTAACATTAACTTCCTCGTTTATAACTGTTACTTTCTTTGAGAATAAGTTATAGATCAAATTAACCAATTCGTTACGAAACAAATAACATATTTTCTAGACTTAACTTAGTTATATTAACCCTCAAACAATACTTCAAACATCAAGTTCTTAAGGAACGTCAATATTTAATGTCAATTCAACGTTCGACGAGTGTTAATAAGTATTGTTAAGTTTAAGGTTATAGTGAGGCAGTTTTCATATCAGAAGTCGATTAAAACGATGGCCAAATTGAACAAGTTGTGCTTCAAATTCGCTTTCTAACTGGCCTTATAGCCTGGACCTAGTTCCTGTGACTAGTACTCTTTTAAAGGCCTTAAAATAAACGTCCAAGAAAATAGATTTGTCACAATGAGTGGTGAGCCAATATTGAATCCTATTTTTAAAGCGAGAACAAGTCTTACAATTACAGCTATATACAACCATTTACCTACAGTTACAGTTAGTTTTATTACAGTTTAGTTAAACAACCTTTATCTAGTGATAATCTGTAATAATTGATAATAGTAAGTGCCAATTCATCTGCAGGAGTCAATACCAACAGCAAATAAAAACTAAACCAAAAAAAAAATTAATCCTCATGCTATTAAATTAATAACAAATCTTATGTTAACTGAAATATAGTCAGATAAGTATCAAGCTGGATTATCGATTTAAATTATAATGTATATAATATGTATATTATAATGTATATGTTATGAACAATCATAAACATACATTTACAACCATGGCCCAGTAATATTCGAAACCGCGACTATCGCAACAGTAAGAGGAACATCCTATGGCCTTGATCACTGCCCCAACCAATCAGTATATTTTTGTCATACAATTTTACACATTGAACGCAATAATATTGCAATCGTATTATCAGAGTTCTTAGTCAGATATTAGTCTTACTGTTCGGCGCATACAATTTAACTTATGGGTAGGTTTGACGAACATGCCTATTCTGTGCCCTCCTTTTACAAATGCAATATTCCTATGATTCATCAGAATTCACGCTCACCTTACCTGTTGAAACTGCTGCTAAAAGAAATTCTATTTGAGTTTCGTATCTTTCCATATTCTCTGAATTAGTATTTTAAACGTAATTTACTGTTCCTTTAGTGTCTTTATTGTTATTTTTAAGTTATGTTGAATTTGTTGAATGGAAAACTGCCAACATAATGTTAACAGTTGAATTTTGATTTAGTTACTAACGATTTACAATACTTTGATTAAAATATATATTCCTATTCTTACATAAAACAGGCCGACTCGGTAGCTTAGTGGTTAAAGATGGCGAGTGATTTTAATGGGATGGATATACTTAATGTTTATGATTGTATTTGTAGATGTTTCTAGGCAACAGTGTAATATCCGATAAGGAATAACCATCCCAATCACACCAGTAACCAAGCTGGGTAAGATCGGATAATTTCTGTTATATAGTTATATGTTATATAGATCTCTAAATTAATTACCAGGTAGTCGGTTGGTTTGATGCCGAGGACTGGGGATTGGAAGCCACGTTAAGCTATAAGTTCTAGCAATTTTGATAAAATCGATGAATTTTCTCAATAATTATGATAATTAAAAAATATGTAAATATTATTGCTAAAATAAAAAAGGATAAATTCTATTGTTCAAAAATTATCAACGTAGATTTTAATGAAATAACATTAAGCAAAAATGAAATAAATGTCTTCAATCCGTTGTATAACAATCGTTAAAATTATAATTGTAAAAACTTGTTTAATTAAATTCTCTCTCTCCCTCTCTCTCGAAACTCTCGAATGTAATCTTTACGTTATTTGGAATAAGAACAAGTGTGTCCCATTCAGCTGTTTTAGTATTCCTTTCTAAAAGTTTGATCTAAAGAGAATATTATGGCAGGGCATAGATGTTGTAAAATGTTTCTAGACAATAGTGTAAAAGACGACAAGAAAATACCATTGCAATTCCCATGTCTTCTGGAATGGTTTCCATGTTGGTTACTAGCCTGTCGGTAGGCTTAATCGAAGTATGTTGTATCTCTGACATCTTTCAAAACACTCATGTGTTTAGTCTTAAGAATGTATTAGATAAGAAAAAATAAAATAAATAAACAGACACACAAATTGCTTCACGATATAATATCTATTATACTATTATAATTATTAGATTTTTTTAATTATTTATTAGTTTATATGGCTGATAATGAAGAAAATTTAATCTATTCATCTATATATTAGTCGGCTTAGCGAAAACTGAGAGAATTCGGCCTTTTTTTGTGAAAAACGGGAGCACCGAGAAGTTTGGAATTTGTCAGAGTTAAACTTTATACGGATGAAGAATTTTTAGGCCTAATATTTTTTGTAACATGCGCTACAAATAAATATATTGCAATAAAACGACTATCGCTCAAATCAAGCAACTATGTTATTGCCGTCGGATTGGTGATACAAAATATATGAGAAAACTCAGCGGATAGCCATGCGGGCTAAGAGCTTAGCTCCCCGACAATAACATACTAGGATCTAATCTTGCTGGGGCTATAAAGTTTATAAAATAAAATCAAGAATAGTGTTCGTTAAAATTCAGTGACTATTTGAAGTTACTAAGTAACACAATTGTGTTGGGGCGACTATAAATAACTAAATAAATTTAAAAAATATATTTAAACATATATTTCAGGCTCTGGCCAACGCGCTGTCAGTTCCAATTCTTATTCAGTAGATTATTCGTCGTTTTTGTTTTACGTAAATCAACCGAGGACGCGTAATTAATTTAATATCAAAATTTGGCAACGTTGTACTGTTAAAACATTATTAAACGAAGTTATTTAAATTTGAGCAGTGTTCTTTAAGATTTTGTGTTTCTTGTGGTTATTGCCATATTATTAAAGACTTTAAAAAAATGAAACATAATTATTAAAGAGTTATGTCAGAAAGAAAAAGAAAACAAATTAATGTGTCAGTTGTGAAATAAAAACTCGACATATGTGAAATTTTCATCCCATCATCAACAACATATTGACAAAATTCGAAAATAATAAGAATCCTACTTAGATTTTCGAAATCAGGGTTTAGTTTAATTTGATGCCTGATGAAAAGAGAGAAAATTGTTCTTGCTTAAAGACTGTTAATAAATGATATGCTTCTGGAGACGTAACTAGGATATCATTGTACTATAGGTAATTAGAGGTTGTTAAGATTTTTCTCTGATAATTTCCGGTTTCTTTAGTAAATGGATTTCTTAATAAAGCACTAACAAACACTAACTATTGCAGATAACAAATACGTTAATTTGTGCATCAAAAGGTAAAGTAAATGTTGCATAGAATATTAACAGTTATAAAATAATTTCATAGAATTCTACTTCCTCATTTGTTTGTGAATCGTAAGTTCTCACCTGGGACATAAGACAAAATAGAAAGCAATAGATAAATGAAATCCATAAAAGACAAAGAGTGAAATAAGTAAAGAAAGGAAAATTGCATTTAATTTTATTTAAAAATTTAGGTATATAAATTATTCTTTTAATCAACCTGATGTATTTATCGTTTTTGTAATTTTTATCTTAGGTGACAAATATAGATAAAAGATAAGGACTATCTGAATTAATGAAGTAATGAAAATATGCAGGAGTTAAAATGAAACTAAGTACATAAGTTACATAGATTGAACACATAGGACATATATAATAAATTATGAATTATTATATGTGACTATATGACATTTTATTTTTTGAACCTTGTGTAAAATATTTTTATTATTGATTTTATAGGCCTATGTTTTGAAAAACCGATTGTTAATTTAAGGATTGTAAATACATTCCTTTAATATATATCTCCAAATTGTAAAAAATAAATTACTTAATTATGTCCGTTTTTTTAATATACATGCCAAAGTCACATATCAATTTCAAAATGGTTTTATACATATATTCTCCGTTTGAATATACAAACATGTATTACTTTATTTATTATTCTATACGTATACGTATATGTATATGTATACTTATATGTAGAACATAAATGCAAAGATAGATCATGTATTCTTATATTTGATGTTGTGAAGTTGTTACAGTTTTGTATTTTACTATGTTTTAATACACATAAATTTTTTATTTTAATTAATGTTATGTATCAAATACATTTCTGGTATTATATTGAAATTACTGTGAAAACAAGTTTTAGTAACATATTATTTTTAAGTTAGATCTATTACCCTATTATGAGAGAAAAATAGTTAATTTAATTATAATTATATTTTCTTATGATAATTATATATGAAATACTCAGAGCTATGCTTATTAAAATAGACGATATTGCAAAGCAATTTAATGATTTTGAATAATGCGAAGTTGTACGTACGAGCTCGCCGGGGAGAATATTAAATTGAGTAAAAGTACATATAAAAATTTCCGGAACTAGCTCGCCTATTTGCTATAAGTGGTTTGTCCGTTATACTTACATATTCTAACCACGAAACAAAATCCTGGAAAATGTACACATAGGTACATAGAACGGATGATGAAAAGGCATCCTTAAAAGAAAATTGCTAAAAAGACCGTGCAGTGCTACCTTTTTAGATTACCTTGATGGATTCAATTCAGCGAAATAATCTAAGAGGTTCTTGAATGGTCGCAGAGATAAGGCCCTATGAAATAAAAGAAACCATTTGTTTGGGTCAATTGAATGTAAAAAAGTTTTGAGCTACTATATCTTTTATGGTAGTAGATGGAAAACGCAGAAATGTACTTCGGTACAGTAAAGTGCTAAATTCTATTTGCTGTAGCCTTTTTTTACTCACCAGGTTAAATCATGAAATATGTATAGCGCTTCTTTTCATGGAATGCTACAACATATGGCAATTTATTAAACTAATCATTATGTTTATTCATATTTCGTAAAGCAAAGCAAATTTTTTATATTCATGGCAAATATGGTTAAAACAATTTTGAAATAATTTTTATTGTAATCTTAATTTTTTACGTTATGCTTTGAGACAATTAATGTTGATATCCCATCTACATGTCTTTAATTGTAGAAGGAACAAGCTAGTGATAGGATTTTAGACATTTACGCTTTTTATATAATTTAAGAAACACTAAAAATTTAGACACTGAAATAATTTGATCTGGTTTATATATTGTCTATCACATAAAGATATGGAGATGAAATGAAATTAAAATATTTTAAAATAAAGACATTGAACTATATATATCTTTTTATGATAGCAATACAATATTAATGAACATTGATGGTAATGCATTTCTTTTGATAATTATTAATTAATATTTAATATAATATACATTTGCTTTTATTTCAGGTTAGTTTATTTGTAAACAAAGCATGAACGAAGTTGATAATGGACTCAGTGTTATACTTTGGAGGGACTATTCCACAGTGTGACTAAAACCAGCTATATTTGGTATGTAAGTATTAACATAGTAACTTATATTCTTTGTAAAGAAGATAATATGTCGGGTGAAATACTTTTTAATAATATTACAGATAAGTTCATTTATCAAAGTAAAATTTACATAGTAAAGTAAATGTGATTTTAATAATAAATTCAAAAAGTTTTACGCTTTCTAATGTAAACTCAGAAAGTTTTTAACTTATATAGGATATACTGCGGTTACTGATTTTATCGTATGGTCAAATCTATTTACTTTTATTAATATTATATTCAATTATATTAATTATTATTTTCATTCTGTTGTATTTCCACTTTTGCTTTGCAACCAAGAAGATCAAAACCCTCCTATTAGTTGTGGAAAAATAATTCTATTATCAGAAGCCACAAAAAAACCATTACCTGTAAAATTTGATTATTTGAATTCAGATACAAAAATAATCTATATGTTTTGATCTCGAAAAATTTTCGCGTTTTTATGCTTGAAATGTTAAAATATTTCTTAAATACAGTTTATATACTTGAACACTAATATTTTAATATGAATTACGTATTTATTAAAGTAACAATAGGAATACAAT
This sequence comes from Rhynchophorus ferrugineus, assembly GCF_030347505.1. NCBI lineage: Eukaryota > Metazoa > Arthropoda > Insecta > Coleoptera > Curculionidae > Rhynchophorus > Rhynchophorus ferrugineus. The sequence goes on from NW_027472580.1 coordinate 56,219,619, forward strand.
ACGATGCCATACAATGATTTGAACAAGTACGAAATATAGACGATATATTTTCAGTATTCCTTATATTACATAACTGACATAAATTAGAATATATTATTTTTTCCTGGTAAATATATGTTTTTAATTTAGAGAATATGATTGATTCTCAACTGGATTTTCTTGAAAGGCTTTTTAGACTAATTTAGTCACCTGAAATATTACCTGTTAAATTTGAATCTAGCATTTTCGCTGGTCACCACAATATTGGTACACAAAGCTTCGACATCATATTTTATAATTACTATTATTGTCCTCTAAAAAACTATATATTTTTAAACAATAGGCATTAGGATTATAATAAAGAATCACAAAAGTTTTGATTTATAAGAATAATATTTAATAATTAAAAAATCTGATTAGAATCTAATTTGCTACGGCTAGAAAAGATAAAAAATATTCAAATGCGATATATGAAGGCAAATAACTTAAATTTCTCCAATTATTACGCCAATGATTGGAAATGTATTGTGTGACTGTAACCAAAATAACAATTTTAAGAGTATATTAGAACTTTTATAGAATAGAATTCGCAATAGCACTAACCACGAAATGGATTAAAATATTTAAGGACTTTAATAAATTTGGCAAGATAATTAATAATTGCAGGTAATAACTGTAAAGAGTACCCAACAATAACACAGTGGCCAGTTTGAAACTGTGAGAATAGTATTATTGAAGTCAAGTGTCTAGCAAACATAAAAAAATTATGATGATAATTTGAAAATACAGATACAAATGAATTTAACAGAGCTGCCAAAATGTTCATTTTATATAGTTGATAGTAATTAAAATACAAATAATGGATTTAAATTTATATCAAATGCCATGCTAGATACATAAGTATCTTGTGTTATATATAATTACCTTATAATATTTGGATAATCAAATATTACAAGGTATATCTATCACTTACCCTTAATTTGTTGAAGTACAGCCTGTCGAACTATTTAATATACAAGAAACCAGATATTTAATATTAGCTTTTTGCAATCTAACCATGATGGGATCTGATTTTGATAGCTTTCGTTTAATTAATGTTTTTCTTTGTATTTTGATGGGATATGATCGTTCAGTAGTGAATGTTCACTGAGTTCAGTTAGAAGTTTATTTACTTCCGTCTGCTTGGTTTTTGAATCTTTTTGAAATATATAATGGTTTCATGCACATTTGCAATGGAAAAAAGAATAAAATTATTAGGGACTCGCATACACATTAAACAAAACTAACGAGGCCTAACCTCCAGTGTTATCAAGTGGATTATTTACCACAATATTAGGTTAATTATGCTTTAACATAATTAACGATACTTAAAATAGTAAAGGCTCCTTGCGCCTTGCAAAATGTAATAACATTTCTCCAACATTTTCGTGCCTTAGGACCAAAATATACAACTTGTTTGGAGCTTTTACTGATATATACTTATTTTAGGGGACCTCACACTATCGATGCACATTAACATGTCTTATTATAGCACATGTATAAAGATAATGTATAAATAAGACCTTTTTCTATCTAAACAAACCGTCCAATGCGATCGAAACAGCTACGCCATGTGCAGATTTGGAACGTTTTACCACGCTTTTAAATTTACACAATTTCAAACGTACATTTTTTTAATGTTCATTTTTTGTACTAAAACAACTTTCTCTCAGGGTAAAAAGTTAATCATCGAGCCTATACAATCATCAAATTCGAATTCGTGTTTTCTTCACGCCTCAATAGTTTTTTTGTTATACCTTGGAGTCTCCTTTTACCAGTTAGGGTTTATTTGGATTTGACCTACCACTTAACGCAGGCCACGTTCTAAGATCTTCGGCATCTAGTCTACCAGCTGGCGAGCGACCAACTTGATCACCCTAGAAGATCACCTTTGTAACATTAATTGTTTATGTACAAAACGAGATTAAATTAGAATAATATACGAAACACTAATCTTTTTAAACAATATGAATATATTTATTAGTTGCAACATTCGGTTGTTATTTATGGTGCATTAAACATAAAACTTAACAAAATTTATAGAACAATTTTAATAATCTTTCGAATTATTTCCATTATATTTCAATAATACGCTGTGTTTCTAGGGTTATTTCGATTCACAATATTATTTGCGTAGGAAATGTTCTACTTGTGAACAGATAGAGTACATGGTTCTTATTTTCGAATTATATTGTTGTTTTTCACAGCACCTGATATTATCGATGCACATTAACATGTCTTATTATAGCACATTTATAAAGATAATGTATAAATAAGACCTTTTACTATCTAAACAAACTGTCCAAAGCGATCGAAACAGCTACGCCATGCGCAGGTTTAGAACGTTTTACCACGCATTTAAATTTACACAATTTCAAACGTACATTTTTTTTAATGTTCATTTTTTGTGCTAAAACAACTTTCCCTCCGGGCAAAAAGTTAATCATCGAGCCTATACAATCATCAAATTCGAATTCGTGTTTTTTTTCATGCCTCAATAGTTTTTTTTGTTATACTTTAGAGTCTCCTTTTTACCAGTTAGGGTTTATTTGGTTTTAACCTACCACTTAGCGTAGGCCACTTTCTAAGATCTTCGGCATCTAGTCTACCAGCTGGCGAGCGACCAACTTGATCACCCTAGAAGACATCTGATCTTAACAAGTCAATTGAAAAGTCTCCGGCCTACCATAGTGAAACTTCACCTCGCCTCACCATCACCTCTTCATTCCACAAATTTCTTCCCGACGAGCATTCTTTTGAGATCTGAGAACAAGAAATAGTCGCTGCGGGCCAGATACGGAGAATACGGTGGATGAGAAAGCAAATCGAAATTCAATTCATGGATTTTTGCCATCGTTTTCACTTTCTTTTTCTTCAAATCCGGCCCTTTTCGGCGATTTCGTCTTTCAAGCGGTCCAATAACGCTACGTAATAGTCGCTGTTAATGGTTTTTCCTTTTCCAAGGTAGTCAATGAAAATTATTCCATGAGCATTCCAAAATACAGACGTCATAGTCTTGCCCGCCGACTATAGCGTGTCACACGCTTTGGAGAGTGCATCGTGTACAGTCCACTCGGATAACTGTCGATTGGACTTTGGAGCGAAATGATGGAGCCATGTTTCATCCATGTTCCAGAAAAATTCGGGTCTATTACGCTTGATCATCTTCAAATACTACTTCGAATCATCAACTCGTCATAGTTTTAGGTCAAAAGTGAGCTCGCGCGGCACTCACTTTACACAGAGCTTTCTTATACCCAAATATTCGTGAATGATATGATATGTTCAGTTGTAGAGCACATGTAGCTTAGAGTATCTGCTATTTCATTCCGTTTTAACATATATATTTCAAAGCACTTCTTTGTTTCATTTTATATTAACATATGCGAAATATAAAAGTTATTATCGTTCATGTGTCAATTAAAGTAGCTTGAATATAAAATTTGATTGAATTAGATTGAATATATTTTAAATCATCCTTGTAATACACAAACTCATAACTATGGCGCGAGTTATTTTTACTGCTTTCTCTTTAATGACACCATTTCTATTCCTTCCTCCGAGTAATTGCAAACAGTCCGGAATTATTTTAATAACGGATCCACTTTAAGATGTAATTAATATTAATGTAGTTTATAAGAAATTTGCAAGACAAACAAACAAACACAAGATGGTTTTCAAAGATTTGAATTAATAAACAACTGAACTTTTTTCATTCCAGTTTTTTTCCATTTTATATAGTAATTTTTCCCTGATAAGATCAGTGATAAAATAATTGTACTCGTTATCGATTGAGCGTAGAATGAAAGCCTTCATCCAGAGGCTGAATGGTTCCGAGCTTTCCTCAATTAGGTCCATTGAATTTTTCGATCGCCTTTCTTTTTCGGCCTTTTTTTGCTTGAGGCTTTTGTTGCAGATTGTTCTTTCAATACTTCTTAGTCATTGTTTTCCCTAGGTATGTTATTGTATAAGATGTGGTTTTATTATTTATAATATTAGTATAAATTATAAATATTTCTAAAACATTAGAACAAAAGTATAATCTAATTTTGGAGTTTTTGTCAGATTTAGGCATATTTCACACAGAGTAGAGATCTCACAATAGTCGATATTGTGTGATATTGTAAGTAATCTTCTGATACACATGTATACACAATATAAGTGTAACATTAGTGTATTAAAATTTGAACAGTGCGAAAATAAAAATAAATAAAGTTTTGACAAACTTTGATATCATAATTAAATTATAAATATGTAAACCAAAGTTTAATTTTAAGTAAAAAAAATCACTCACTGTTTTTAAAATACCAATCTAATCACTGTTTCTTTTTGCTACTGGGTACTGTTCCTTTTTGGCAGAAATCACGATGTGAGATTAAAATTAATTCAAACTATCTGTTAGGATTTCGAATTCTTGAATTGTCTCGAATTTTGATTTTATAAGTAAGTAAAGTTTATACTCTTAACCTTTCGCCTCTGCTTTTCTCTTATTTGGTTAAAGACTACAGATTATCAAAATATATTCAAAATAATATTTCTCGATATATAAATACTTTTAGAACATATTAAAAAATGTTTCAATTTTTGGAATTGAACGTTTCAATTCTTTAGATTGTAAAGAAAAAAAAACTTGTGAAAATAATATTCTGTGTAATTGTTGATGTATTTTTAAAATATTGATGTTTATGCGGACGTATGGCTATTATATTTTGAAATATCTATAAAACTTCTGCAACTGCTATCGTCGATGATGTAAACACTATTTAGACGTTATCAAAAATATTCCAGGGAAATCGCGAAGATGTCTTGATAAATAATTGGCCTTTATAGCAAAATGATAATATTTATAGCAAATAGATAGAAATTGTATAGTCAATATTGCATTAATCGTTTGCCCATTGGACTCAACTCTGAATAACGATGAAAATATTAATAAATTCAAAATGCAACACCATCAAATATTCTGAAAACTGTTAAGTATAAAACAAATATTTTTATTAAGTAACACTAAAATAGAGTTGCTTAAGTTGCTAAATATATGATAAATATATTAACACTATAAATTTCCATCAAATATAATTACGGGTTCGTTTCTTTAGTTGTTCTTCACTACATTATTCAAATTACTATTTATATTATATTATATTACTTTTTGGAAAATACATACTAATGTATTAAATAATATAAGATGTAATTAATTTTAAAAAATTCTACCTAATATCGTCTTTTTTAACAAAGGAATAACTTACTTACCTACATTTTCAAATGAAAATGCATTGTGTATGCAAGATATATTGTATTTGTGTGTGTTTATTGTACATATTATATTAATTTATTGTATATATTATATTTTTTTATCAAGTATCTCAAATTGCACCTTTTTTGTTAGAAATCTGATTTTATTTATTGCAAAAAAATACCAGTGTTTGTAACTTTAATTGTTTAAGTACAAAACGAGATTAAATTAGAATAATATACGAAACAGTAATATTTTTAAACAATATGAATATATTTATTAGTTGCAACATTCGGTTGTTGATTATGGTGCATTAAACACAAAACTTAACAAAATTTATAGAACAATTTTAATAATCTTTCGAATTATTTCCATTATATTTCAATAATACGCTGTGTTTCTAGGGTTATTTCGATTCACAATATAATTTGCTTAGAAAATATTCCACTTGTGAACAGATAGAGTACATGGTTCTTATTTTCGAATTATATTGTTGTATTTCACAGCACCGAATATATTTTGACAAATCAGACATATTTATTATCTTTGCAAAAAATATAAAATGACACTATTTAATACATATGTAACCTTAAACTTTTGTACTATAAATTACAAAGATTATACGTGAATGTACCGTACAATAGCTATGGGGTTGGCAGAGTGGAATGAATGTGCTCTAAATAAGTATAGGTTGTTGCCTGGTTATAGGTACCTTTTTTATTTAATTGTATGTATTTGTAGTACAAATTATATATAAATTTTAGCTCCATGCACCTGTGTATACTATATTCTTAAAATTGAAGGCGCCTTTTTGACTTCAGGAATTAACATATAGAACATATTGACAAATATTTATCGGTGTAAATATGTAGGTAGTTTTACTTGCTTGATGTTATTATTCCTTAGTTAAATGGGGTTGAATTGATAATTGACATTCCCGTTGTTTTAGTTTTTTAATATATAGGTGGGTAAATGATTTCAGGAAGTATATATAGTAATTTACCCCACTAATATATTTAATTTTTACATATTAAGGAGCCTTGTGTATTAAAAAACTAATCTGTTTTTGCTGCCAAACTTTACTTTATCTATTTTATTTTAGGAACATATCCTTTAATTGGTGATTAATAATTACATTAGAATTTTAGTTTTAATATTGCTTTCCTGAGGTTATATTACAGTCGGTAGTTAGAGTTGATATGTGTGGTAGTGGGTAGTGATAGATGAATCCATTTATTTTATTTTATTTTCAATCCATTATTATATATTTGAATTATTATAAATTAATGAAACTACCAACTGCTTTATTATATCTACAATTTTTATTTGATATAACACTGTAACAGTTCAATTGAAAAGTCCCCGGCCTACCACAGTAAAACACATTTTTTTGGCAAAATTATTTTTATATTAAATATAATTCCCTTCAAGAGTGATACACTGATTATAGCGACACTCCTACTTTTCGATACCATTTTTGTAGTACAAGTTGTCTTTTGCTTCAAAATAAGCCTCAGTTTCGGCTATCACCTCTCTATTCGACCAACATTTCTTTCCAGCGAGAATTCTTTTGAGAACTTAGAATTGGAAATAGTCGCTGGGGGCCAGACCTGGAGAATACGGTTGACGAGGAAGCAATTCGAAGCCCAATTCAAGGATTTTTGCCATCGTAATCACTGACTTTTAATACGGTGCATTGTCTTGGTGAAGCAGCACTTTATTTTTCTTCAAATGCGGCCGTTTTTAGGATATTTCGTCTTTTAAACGGTCCAATAACGCTATGTAATAGACGCGGTTCATGGTGCTTTCTTTTTCAAGGTAGTCAATGAAAATTATTCCATTTGCATCCCAAAATACAGACGCCATAACCTTGCCAACCGACTGTTGCGTTTTCCCACGCTTTGGAGCGGGTTCATTGTTTGCAGTTCACTCGGATGACTGTCGGTTGGATTTCGGAGTGAACTGATGGAGCCATGTTTCATCCATCATCACATATCGACGCAAAAACTCGTATTTATTACGTTTGATCGTCTTCAAACACCGCTCCGAATCATCAACTCGTCGTTGTTTTTCGTCAAAAGTGAGCTTGCGCGGCACCCAATTTAGAGCTTTCTCATACCCAAATATTCGAGAATGATATGATGTACACATTCAGTTAATATCTTTAGAGTGTTTTAATTCAATTTCAATTTACGGTATTTCAAAACCATTTTGTGGATTTTTTAAATGTTTTCGTCAGTAACAACCTCTTTTGGGCGTCCACTGCGTTCACCGTCTTCGGTGCTCATTTCACCATGTCTAAACTTAGCATATCAATCCTTGATGGTTGATTTTCCGGGGTCAGTGTTCGGAAACTCGGCATCAAGTCAAGTTTTTGCTTCAACTGTATTTTTTCCCTTCAAAAAGCAATATTTTATCAACATGTGAAATTCCTTTTTGTCCATTTTTTCACAATAATAAAACTTATTTCACTCAAAATGCTATAATTCACAAATTAATAATTCGACAGCTGTCAAATTTATACACGCATCTTGTGAAGGTTAGTGCTAACTGAAAACATATGGATTTCATTCTAGTAGCGCCATCTATGTGTCAGGCCGGGGACTTTTCAATTGACCTGTTATGATACATATTAATTAATCAACAGTTTGTTCTTTATGAGAAGAAGATATCGTATTATAACCTCACACAATTATTTGAACTTAAGAAGCAATTGATTATTGTGTTAGAATCCGTCTTTTCTTCATCATGTGATATGCCATCTCTCTATGGAGACGTATTTATCTGCTTTATAATTATAGTAATTGTAAATTTAAAATATTTTGGTAGAATAATGCTAGTGACTTGTTTCAGGGTATGATAAAAGGTTTCAGCATGCATGCAATTCTGTGTAGTTTTATATAGTTTATTATTCTTATTATTTATGGGTTTATGGGTATGTTAATTATATCATAAATATTGATTGTCCCAGTTGGACAGGCTAATAAGTCGGTGTTTACAGTGTAATCTGCATGTCTTTGTATTGTGCGATTACTGATTACAATTGAATTTTAGTTTGAATATTGCAGATATTTTGCGTCAAATTTCGATTGATGGTAAATCATGAAATAGCTCTAGGGTCGCTTTGTCAGCGATACACTTCATTATCTTCGAATACAAAGCTTTGTTTTGTCGTTTTGTTACAATTAAATGTTGTTTATCTCCTACATGACTATGACTTTATCATTAGCAAACGGCAGATTTGTCTTCAGTAAAATATATTGAATTATGTGCCATTCATTAAATATGTAAAGTAGAATGTAACATACGTTTCATATTATTTAGTTATTAATTAGTTATAAACGTTAGTTGGTAAAAAGGGAGCTTTAAAATATAATAAAAAATAAAACAATTATACCGATGCATATTAATATTATCATTAATATTGCCATCTACTTTAATGCAGTTCAGATCTTTGGAAATCGTATAAGCATTTAAATGTGTTTTCTCACTAGTTTTCTGTTTAATTCAAGCAAAACATTATTGCTATCTAACTTTTTTTAACTTTGATAAGACTTTAAAAGAGTAACTTCAAAATATAAACTTTTTCGTATTATTTAAGATTTTCCATTACACTAATATTTTTAGTCAGATAAATTATTTTTCAGTACAAAAAACTGAAGGTACTTTTAAGTTTATTGAGAATACTAAAATGATATAGGAAAAGGCTTTAAAGGCCATCCAAAAATCAAATTCAACAACTGTTTTATCGTGGAAATAAGGAATTATTCAGAATATCAGGAAATTAATTTCGTAAAACAAGTTAACCCATTTTTTACATTACATTTGGATTTTTAAATGTTTTTCCTCTATTTTACTATATATTTCTATTTCTGTGTTAATCAAAAGTATCATATTTATGTGATGGCAATAAACAAAATGGATGACCATTGATGGTAGCTAAATCCGAAAAGTTTCTATGCATGCTTAAGTTGTGGTTTTAGTTGTAAAGTTTGGTTTAATGGGTAAGTTCATCTGGGCTATTGTATTTTCTCAGCTAATAATGAATATCCTTTCAGATACTGTTTTTTTTAATGTAAAATATTTTCCATTTAATACACTGGGGCTGTTTAAACTTTTGGGCTGCGACATCGAAAATTGTATTTTTCGTTTTTCTGATTCATCGATTCCGAAGATTTTTTTGAAAAACAATCATAATTCCACAGTTTCATTCTCTAGATAATCCAGCTTCAATAAACAAAGTTCAGTACACATGCACTTTTATGAAGGCCATCATCATCTGTCATTTAGTTTAATTTTCAGTTATTTATTCATTAGTATAGCATGTTCTTCAATAAAGTTACAGATATATCAGTGGCTAAAGTAATAATTATAAAAATCAATTCTACAAATGCGGAAACTTGCTTACGCTTGGTTTATTTAATATTATTTGATAATTTGCACACTAACAGTGCATCGAATATTATGAAAACAGTTTAATAATAATAATACATTTTACAAATATGCAATAAAGCGGGGTTACAAACAAAATAAAATTTATGTTCAGTAATGATATGAGTTATATATTTTACAATAAATTTTTGTTTTATTAAAATTATTTGTTTATATAGATGGTACAGGACTAAAAGACCCTACGGACTTAAAAGTTATTTTACTGTAAACTGCGCCTTTAACAGGCTGGGGACTTGGCCTACTGTAGTAAAACACATTTTTTGTCATAATTAGTTTATTTTATTCAATATAATGCCCTTCAAGAGTGATACCATTTTGTAGTACAATTTGTCTTTTGCTTCAAAATAGGCCTCAGTTTCGTGGATCACCTCTTCATTCGACGAAAATTTCTTCCTAGCGAGCATGCTTTTGAGAACTGTAAATAGTCGCTAGGGACCAGATCTGGAGAATACGGTGGATGAGGAAGCAATTTGAAGCCCAATTCATGGATTTTTGCCATCATTTTCACTGACTTGTGACACGGTCCTTTGTCTTGTTGAAGCAGCACTTTCTTTTTCTTCAAATGCGGTCGTTTTCGTCCTTTAAACGGTCCAATAACTCTATGTAATAGTCGCTGTTATTGGCCCTCCATTTCTCAAGGTAATCAGTGAAAAATACAGACGCCATAACCTTGCCAGCCGACTGATGTGTTTTCCCACTCTTTGGAGCTGGTTCAGCGTGTGCACTCCACTCGGATGACTGTCGATTGGATTTCGGAGTGAAATGATGAAGCCATGTTTCATCCATTGGCACATATCGATCTAAGAACTAGCGTTTATTACGCTTGATCATCTTCAAACACTATTCCGAATCATCAACTCGTAGAAATTTTAGGTAAAAAGTAAGCTCGCGCGATACCCACGTTGCACGGAGAGAAAGTTTTCTCATACCCAACTATTCGTGAATGATATGATGTACACGTTCAGTTGATATCTTTAGAGTATCTGTTATTTCATTAAATTTGAATTTATGGTCATTCAAAATCATTTTGTGTTTTTTTTTAATGTTTTGGTCGGTAACAAACTCTTCTGGGCGTCCACTGCGTTCACTATCTTAGGTGGTCATTTCACCATGTCTAATTCGTCCAAAAAGCAATATTTTATTAACACGCGAAATTTTTTTTATCCATTTTTTTACAATAACAAAAGTTGCTTCACTTAAAATGCTATAATTCACAAACTAATGATTCGACAGCTGTCAAATTTATACATGCATCTTTTGAGGGTTAGGGCTAACTAAAAACATATGGATTTAATTCTAGTAGCGTTATCTATGTGTCAGGCCGGGGACTTTTCAATTGATCTGTTATATTGTAAATACTTCACTCGTTAGACCTATATAGCGATTTCTTAGAACAACTAGTGTCTTATCAATCAAGCCCTCCTACAACGGCCAAGGGGATATAAGTTGTCAGGCAGTTGCCAGTTATAGTCAACTTCACACATTAGATCGAATATAACTTTTTCTCTGATGAATTGTGTTCTAGGTTTTGCCCTCACATTCTAATAGTCTACATCTCGAGTAACTTAATTTCGTATACGCTTATAACTTAAACTGTGATACATCCGCTCAAACTCTACTACGTTCTGGTAAGGGTTATTTTATGTTCAGATCTTCGATTAAAATCCAAACATTTTAGAGTTAATAGTAATATCAGCATTTTCAGTCCACTTCTGACTGTCTTATTGCCCTGAACTTCGATGCTCCTATCCAAACTCCATATATTAGTTGTTTATATTGAGCGATACTTTATATTTATAACCGCGGGATCAATGCTAATCCAGCTTCAACTTGTATTGTTTTTCTGACATTTTTTTCAATTCTGGTAAATTGTATTAACTCTAAAGGTAACAGTTTTATGATCTCGCCTTAATTCTATAGACTGTGTTAGTTATGCAAGTAGAACTAGGTGATTTTAAATTAAATATGCTATGGTTAACAACGGATTCGCCAATGTTTTTTGATTCTGGTATGAAGTAATATAAATAAACGACTTATTTAAGAATAAATCTTTTCTAATTTTACTTCGGCAGACCCTCAGCTTTATATGATTCGAACGCTTTTGATTTACTTATATTACTCTCATTTTTTATCTCTAATTTCGCAGAACAAGAAGTAATGACTTGCTGAATCGACGATATAGAAGATATGCGACCTAATATTAGTCAAATTAAAACGAAGCCATTATATTAACTTATCTATCATATTTTAAACCAGCCAATAATACAAATATTTCTTATAATCAATTCGTAATATTTGTGTGTACATAGATATGTGAAGTTTTTTTATCTTAAGCTTACTACATGAGGCTTAAATTAAAATTAATTTTTCATATTAAAAATTTTACTCAAATTAATATACAAAAAAGTATTCTAAAAGTATTATTTAATTTATATAAGTTTTAATTATCGAGTGGCCAGTTTCGAATCGCTGTAAGCAAACACATATATCCTATCGTTTCTGTTTTTATCAACCTATTTATAGCATCCCAATAGCCTCAAGTGATCATTTCATTAGTGTGGTGGTATAGCATTCGAATTTACTCCACAAAATTTGCTTGCTCGAAAAATAAACTGGAAACCGCTATCCCGAAAAATAATGTGGTTTTTTAGCTGAAAAAGTAAATTACCGAAACTGAAAATAAAAGTATCTAACGCTGCTAGACAGGTTAGATTGTTTAAACGCCCTACTCGGCTGTGCGGTCGGTTACTCTCTAAATGAGAAGTTTTTTTTGTAAGCTGAACATAATAGTGTAAATATTGTATCTTCCATTTTATTAAATTAAACGCTTTGCGTATTCAGAGGTCTATTTACACCATAATATCTGATACGTTTTTATTATTCAACAGTATCATTTTACGTGTTGATTGAAAAACATATAAAAAAGGTTTGTTTATTCCTTTTTAATGTAATATACCAATCGATATAAGCCTGTAAGCATATTAAAAACAAAATTAATTATAATTTAAATAAAAGTTATTTAAAACGGGGTTTGTAACGACTACATAAAACTTATTATAACTTTTTATTTTCATTTGGATATAATGAAAGGAGTTGATTGAAATCTTTTACATTACTTTTAATATTTTCGGTAGTGTTTTAGGAAACTGCTGAAGCTTTATTCAGAGAAACTCATTTTATTTCGACTTCTCTGCTTTAAAAGAGCTTTAACAATGCTGCGGAGAACTGTGTTTTTGTAAGTTTAGAATATATTAATATCAGCTTCCTTTGTGCAACCTCATAACTGCACATCGTAGATCTACGCTGTCTTCAAGATAAGAGTTTATGCTTGTATAATAACAGTTTCTGGTGGAATGCTCAATCGGATTGTCGTCCAAGCACCATTCTTTAGAGCCTTTTACAAAGTTCTGTTCATTTCTTTTGAATATACTTTTTCCACTTGCGTCCAATGTCATGCCCATATTTGGCTGTATTCGTGTATGAAATTATTCTAAAACCAATTACGACAGACAATCTTTGGTATTTTTTTTGTTCCAAAATTCATTCGCAAGGTTCCACTCAGTAATGTTATTGACAGTTGTTTGTGTTCTATTTATTGTTGTCTCAATATTGTTACTTGTAGCTATTAATGCAGTATCACTAGAAAATGTGACCATTGTTACATTCTCACCTTTAGGGATATCGTTGCCATAGAATAAATACAATATTGGTCCAGGGACACTCGTATGGTGCACCCTCATAGATAGCTTTCAAATCTGAATATTCTGAATATCAGAATCAACCAAAACTTAGTCTAAAAGGACGATTAGAATATATAAATTGCTTATCTGCTTAGGTAATTTGTTTCCCAATTTGTATTGGAGGTCCTCAGTGCTTTATCAAAAGCTGCTGAACAAATTTCCTTCTCTTCAGTAGCCTTCTCAATTGTGTTACATCTGTTCCGCAGTCTTCCATTTTGTAAGCAGATATTTCAATCGCACTTTAGCGTTAAATATAAGTGCTAGTTTTATTATGCCATTTCTTGGCAGTTGTTTACCGCTTAATAAATCATACCTTGAACCTTTTTTATACTGAAAATTTTACCGAAAATTATGTGGCAATCGTAACGTATTTCTTATACATATATAAGGATTAAGCTCTGATACTGAAGCTCTCCTAATTGGATTACTTTTTTAACAAGCCTCTAATCGCCGAGATTTTTCATGATTAATGGAATAATTTAAAAACCGAACTGTAGACAAAATTATTTTAAATGATGGTATACTAAACAGGGTTGATCTTATAGCCCTTCTGGATCTTATGGCCCTTTTGTTGTTTAAATACTCTCGATGTTTTCTCTTAAAATAACTTTGTAGAGTAGCTTTTGGTAATAAACTATATTGTACTGAAAGTTGTTTCCAGTCGATACCGTATCGATCGATATCCAGTATTTTGCAAAATCTAAATGGACGGTTCGTTTATATTTCACATGTACTTGATGTTCTCTTATTTGTAATCTGATTATCCTACCAGTTTCTTGCATGCATACTATCCCACACTCACAGGGTACCATGTACACACTAGTGATGACCCCTTTTGACTTTGTGATTAGGGAGCGTCTGAGACTGGTTTGTATATAGCTAAAAATAATTTTGCAGTGCTTGGGACTATTAGCGAAAGGAACCTAGTTTTTTACGTTAGGTCCTATGTTTTTCTGCGTTATTTGTTATATTAGATGAGTAATTTAAGTATTCCCAAATTAAAATTAAATTACAGTGTTAAAACTAATGTTGCAGACTAGATATTTATACATTATATAAATTCATGTGGTGTGATGATATCCAGTAGCTATTATGCTTTCACGTTGCTGTGTTTTAGTGACTTTATTTCATTTTTTAAGGTGGAATCTTGGATAACTTCGTAAATCTATTTGATTTGATGGTTATTGCGTAATTCTTAATTGGTTATGCAGCGATAAGAATTATTAATTGAGGTTCGAGTGTAATTAAAGTCCTATAAATTAAGGGATTCAAATAGGAACATTTTTGGTGTGGGTGGTTTAACGTAGAGTGAAAGCATCTAACTGTCTGAACAATTTGAACGATGCGTTGATCCAGAACTGTTCACATACGCTCAAAGAAAAGATGTTTGTTTTGTTTCATGCAAATAAATCCAGTCAAAGAAGTGTTGAAATTCCTTGGATGTAAAGTTTTGTCGCATGCGCCGTACCCTCCAGAGCAGCAGTGCAGCACAGCCTATTGCAAAGAAGTTAAAGAGATGCTTTCAAGCCGCAAAAAATTGTTATCGTACAATTCTTCATTGGTACGTAGTGATAAGTATTGGTAACTAAGATTCGGATTTAATGAAGACCTTAAACGTTATGGAATTCAAGACGAATAATTTTTTCGGTAGATGGTTTGATGTATCCTGAAGGTATCTGTCTGGTATGTATTAGTTAATTTGCTATTCTAGGTCACCATTGTTCTTCCGTTAAATTAAAATGCCTAAGAATAGCATCTCAAAATAATAAATAAAACAAAAATCGAAACAGCAAAAATATATTGTCAGATAAGAGAATCTCTATAATCCACAGATTTTAAATAAAGAAAATATGTGATGGTGACACAAAATAACTAATACTTATTAAGATCATTTCATTTTATTTATAGCAACTAGTATCTTATGTAATGAAATATTTTCAATCAAACTTCATTGAAAAGCAATTTAAAATATAACAAATATTCAAGAAGCGTTTTAATGCATTATGTGAAAGTACTAATATTATTAAATTTTTCATATTTCACATTTTACATTTGAAATTTTCTATTTTCTCATATTATTTAAGCATATTGCTAAGTAATTGAATAAAAAGCTACTTTAAGGAATTTAGGTTGTACGTAATTTTAACATCTTAGATAGAAATAGAGAATAAAATATAATTATTATTTATGGCTAACAAAAATCTTAAAATGATATGATATTTATGAATCATAATATAATAAGAAATTCATATTAAATTCAGGTAAAACTTGTATTGAGGTAAACAACTAACTGTCACTACAATCTTTCATTTATAATTATTACTGAATATAGGCTGGTTGACGCAGTGGTCAAGGCGATAGGATGGTCCTCCTGCTTGCAGGGAAATGATTGTAAATTTATTTTTGTGATTATTTATAATTATGATTGTTTGTAGGGTATGGCTGCAAAATCCGCCCAAAAAATCATCCCAGTCATGCCAGTTACCATATTGGGAAAGACCGGATGTCTTCTGGGTTGATCTCTAAGGTAGCTACTTATCGGTGGGCTTAATACTGAGGACATAGGACATTAGTACGGAGTGCAGGTTAAGGAGTAGATTCATCTCAGATAAATACTACTTGGTTAAAGAAGAAACTAAAATATAATAAAAAAATATGTAGTGAATTTGCTCCAAATAAGATCAAATCAAGATGGCAAACAGATGCACAAAACAAACTAGAAGAGCTAAATAAATTGAGGCGAACTCTATTAAGAATGCGTTTTCTTTAAAAAAACATCTAAAATTATAAAAATATCGTATAGATAAAAGAATTTATCGAAAATAAAAATAACTACGAACAAGACAATTACAATGCCCAAGAAACGCAAAATTACAACAATTCCAACTTCAAAAATTTCAATAGTATTAGAAGGCTTCAATAGTATCTAAAAGAATTCTGTAATGAAGTAAAATTCTTCATCTGCCATCCTATAACGAAAAGCAGATCCAGAAAAACAAACAAAGCCTAAATATAGCAGAAAAGACTTGTCGAAAGATTGTCCAAGTAATCCAATATATACATATATATCAAGCTGCTTAATACATTAACATAAAGTGGTTGGTAAGCCAGAACTTGTGTAGCGGTATAGATATCTTTGTACTGCGGAATATTTCCCGCCATAACAATTAGAGACTGATTCGAATTTTGCGGTTATATGCGTCAATTTTGAGCTGGTCGTAAATCCTGCAACCGCTTTAGGACCGCCTACTCTATGGTTTACATCATTATACTTGAATGGAAAGCGTAGTTATTCTCTGGTGGCTTAAATTAAATGATATTGTTTATCTCCAGTAACGTATTGTTTATCGTGCGCTTCATTGTGCATCGTCGTTGCTTACTATGTATTATCCAATAGTTTGTACTACTGTGTATTGTAAGTATTTTGCTTATTTAATATCCGTTAAATAAATAAAAGATGTAGTGGCATGTAAATTATTCTTGATGCATGTACAATTTGAATAAATCTCAACAGTTATTTTAGTAATATGTTGTTAATTTATATTAATTTTATTTAACAAGAAGAAATTTACAATATGCTGTAAGATAGTATGTTGTTAAAAAGAACTAGTAATTTTTGGCACTTGAAAAATATAATCCAATTCGGAAAATGTTTATTAAAATTTTGCTATAACCTAAGGTTATTGCATTCATATGAATAATAATATTGTGTTTCTAGCATCAACTATATTAATATTAAATAACTCAAATTACCATTTAATAATTATTAATATTAATAAATACCTTATATCTACCCACTCAATTATTTCCGATGTTATATAGCCACACACAATAACTTGTTGATTTAATCAATAGTTATTATGACAAACACATTATTAATAGGCTAGCTTGTTAACTTAATTTGTAGTTAGTATTTTAGAATATATAATTAAGTAAATTAGCTAGTATGAATTTAGGCATTGGTTATCCAGTATATAGCAGATATTCCAGTCAAATATTCGGATTGTTTTGCTCAATTTAAAGAAACTAGGATCCACCTAATTCTCTAATTTCCTGTAAACCTGTTCGAATATATAAATAGTAAGGGGTTATTTTGGTCAAGAAATATAACAAATCGAATTTTTGAAATTTTCAAGACCCTTTAGAATGTATCAAAATAAAGCTATAACATTTGGGTTTTTATTATTTTTAAAAATTAATGACTCGTTATTTCAAAGAGCCCTAATTTGGCGAAAAAAATTGATTTTTTTACATGATAAATGTATATCGGTTCATCAGATAGGTTAACCGTCTCGAAAAAAGTAGTTTCGAGAAAATGCTTTTTGAAGTTTCAGTTTTAAATGCACCGTTACTAAAACAGCTATATCTTTGAGAATAATTTAAATTTGGAGAAATTGTCTTATGGTTAATTATGTCAAATGGTTAAGCTTATACAAAGTATCCAAATATATTGTAAAGGTAATAACATTTTTTCTAAAGTTTTTCTCTAATGGAATATTTGTGTATTCATAAGACTATAAAGCATCTTGCTAAAGTTGATTTATTAGTTGCAATGACACCTCGATGAAACCAACTACTCGGTGAAAATTTCGTAAGATCTAATAAACTAATTAACTGAATCAATGCCACGGAAATGACATAAAGCTTTAGTTTCTCGATTTTTAACTATATATAACAAATTAATTAGTTTTTGATTTTTAAAAATTCCCCGAACTAGAACGACATGTTAAGCAAGCATTAAAATTAAAAAAAAAAGACTACTGATTGGAAGTTACAAAGTTACTACATCGGAATTACATCAGTATACTAAACGTATAGGAATCCGAGAGGAAAGAGTAAAGTTACCTGTGATAACATCAAAAATATGAATTCAACCTTTCTAACAATCATGACTCACTACAGCGTTTAGTAACGCTGACACTAATTGATATTCCAGAAACTTTATTTTTTGAAGACGAGCCAACACTGAATGAATTACGGGTAATAACGCCAGAAATTATTCTCAGACTGCAGAATTGACCAAATCACACCAGAAATGTTCAAGGTCGGTGGGGAAATATTATTTCAATGGGTTTACATTCTTTTTATTTGAATTTGAAGATCAGACGAAAAGCCAGTAATTATCCCACTATTGAAAAAAGGAGATAGTAAAAGTAGAAAGTAAAACTATCGAGGAGCAATAATTCTATCAATTAGCAGAAAAATATTTACGAAAATTTTACAAATGATATATCGAAGAGCTCGTGAAGATACAAGCCGATAATAATAGGCAGGGGTAGACAAAATAGCCTATAAAAATTCTAATTCAATTCAATTCGATATTCTAATCTAAATAAAATAATGAAACAAAAATGTTATGTAATATAATTTATTTTAACATTTTAATACATATATTGCATATATTATCGAAAAACTTAAATTAGAATTAATTGTACAGCCACAATAATTTATAGGTTAGAGTTGTTTTATTATAACTACATTGAACTTTTTCCACAATAGTATAAGTAGATTTCTAGATGCGTTCTTTTATGTAGTGGTAACGAACGCCTCATCTACCTAGTTATCAATTGTATATCTGAATAATCTATTTCACTTTCATTAGAGAGTATATTTACCTTTTACGCTCAGTTCTGGTTTTCTTCGATGAAATGTTTCCTTGTAAAGTCATTTTGATATTACTGTATTTCTCCTTAGTTTACTCTCTGACTACCTGAATACATCTTTCTTGATAAAACTAGGTTTAATCACTGCATTATCCTTAATGCATTTCCCATATCTGCACAGTTAGCATTATTTCTCTCCTCATACATTTTAATCATACGTGCATGTATATTCAGAATAAGAACACACATGCATATAAAAATTTCACACTCTGTAATACAATTTCGTATAATTAAAGTATATTAATTATATACTGGCCTTTACTTGTTTTGTCTTTCATCACCCTGCCTTGGTAAATACCAGCATTGAACCATTAACCAATATTCATATCACTATCAAGATTTATTCAATTACTGTCACTTTCAGACCCATTATTCAAGTGAATAACTAAGCTGCTTATTTCCTGCTTAACAAAAAACTTGCTCACGATTCCACTATTTGTCATTTTCTTCTTCAATGTGTCTGATCGAGCTTATTCAAACCGAAGCTGTTAATGTAGACAATGCTTCTTTTCATAAATATAGACAGTTCTGGTTTGAATATCCTTCTCGACCTGAATGTCAACTGTAATAGTTCTTTGCAATAGCCCATATCAACTCAATTGCATTATATATGCAGTGAAGGAAGACGCAATACTCTGTGGCCATAACGTTCAGCAATCTGATCTACCACGTATCTTTTCTCAGGCTTATTTCTTGATAAGTAAATTTCATAAAATGGAATTAAATATTTCATTTATATTAATTAAGTAACAATTTGAAGTAGTTCGTTCTTTATCATGGTCTTTTCAAAACTATTTTAGGTACTTTAAGTCGTTTCTTAATTGCACCCTTTGTTGATGCACTTGTTGGGATCTTCTTCACCACTGTACTATGATATGGTGCATTTTCGATAATAATAAGTGGTGGGTCCTCCAAGTTGCAAAAACAAGTTATGGTTCATTTTTCCATGGTAGTCACCCTTGAACTTAGAGGAAAACACTAATTCTACAGCAGGAATAAAACCATTCCTGTTTCCAGCATGAAGATTTATATGTCTGCAATGAATTATAAATACATTTTATGAGTAACAAAATCCAATCATTTGTTGTTCCAACCTTTACCTTTTTCCATCAGCTTTTGTTGTCTTTATACTATATTTATTATCATCTGACACGATGTACCGTTCTGAGATATCCATGTCTCATCTAACTATACAAATTGATTTACAATATAATAATTCTTCTTCCTTGATTTTGTTATATGGTTTTAAAAATTGCATTACTTAAAAAGCTATGCCTGGAAGTTCCATTAAATCTCTTAGTGTGTTATCTATACACCACTTAAATCCTATATTATCCAACAGTGTATGAAGGAATGTTCATAATTCGTATGAAGGAATGTACATCCCTCAAATAGCTGCATATCTTTCAGCTTTTTGTGGATACTGTCCAGACTAACAATATTCTCTGAAATAATTGTATTATATTATGTTTCGATTGAAGAAACTACTTACTGTTTTCGTATATTTCATATCTGATACAACTAACCTCAAACTTTCGCATAAAGACGGTTTCTTTATGCTGAATTTAAGGTTATGTTTTTTAATATTTTTAGAAATATTTAGTTTGTATATTTATATACAAAGAATTTCGGTTGAATTTTGTTTGACAAAGCTTTTGTTTAAAGCGCCTCTTTCATTACTGACAAAGTAAACTTAAAAAACTTATGAACTTACGTGTTAAATATTCTTATTTTGCTAACTGTGTTTTTATGATTCTTTTTTAGTTAAGATGATTTTTTTTAATCTTAAGACATCTCAAGTGTTGCGTCCCAGGATATAATACCATTTCAAATAGAATACCCAGCTTTCTTAGGGATCCTGCTCTATGTCAGAAATGGCTTTTGACAATAAATAATGAAAACCTGATGGGAATCTCTTGTGAGGTCTTAAATTAGAGCAAAATTATTTGTAATGTACATTTTACACAGGATAACTATAAATCGAAATGTAAAAGAGCATTGCTTAACAGGGATATGGTTTCCAGTTATTATTTACAATGAAAGTCTTTTATAATGTTAATTATATGTAACTGATTTGTAACATATAACAATCCTCCATTTTAGTTCTGGGATAGAAGAAAGAAAACATTGAACCAACTATGTTAGGAAATGTGAGTTGAACAGTGAAGTCGTTAAAGCCCGGCAGTATGATAGATGTAATTTGACAAAGCCAGGGATTTTTTTTACTTTGTTGGCAAATGATATCTTGACTGTTCTATTGAATTCTCAGATTATGCACAAAACTTAACAAGCAGTCTGTCCAATATTTTAAATCACCAAATACCTGGATTTTTTTCAATACGATCAACTGTTTTGAGCATTCTGAACAAGACATAATTAGAAAGATACTAGTTAGGTGTTGTTTATTTTGGCGGATGAGAAAAGTAAACACAATATCAAGATGCAAAATTGAAATATTTTTTATTATATATAACTTACAATAAATATTTGGCAAAGAAAATATTTAAAACATATTCTTCATAGTCTTCAACATATATATTGTACTGCACTCTATATTACGAGTACGAATTATATTTAAGATAATACAAAATGTTCCATATTCTATAGTTTATTAAATTTTGTGCATTTAAAAGTATATGTCTGTTATATTATGTTTTAATATATTGTTAGTACAATATATTGTCTTTAAACTTAGAAAATTCTAAGAATTTTCCTTTGATATAATTGTAATGTTAATTTTACATACATTTAAATAAAATGTATTTTTCAGCTTATATTGCATTTTTATTAATAAAATATTTTAAATTTTCCGCTATTCAAATTGTCAGTCGCGCCCTCTGGTGGCAAATTAATGCTAGACTTGTTCACTGGTTATATCTGGGAGATACACTTCTAATTCCTCTGTGTTTTGTGTGCTCGAAACTGATTACAGACGTAATCAGTTTTTGACTCTAACTGTGTAACGGCTTCGGCATTTTAAGCCAGAATAATAACAAGCGGCGGTTTGAAATTTATTAAAATAAAGCGTTGAAACAATGTTTGCTGATTTATAATCCATAATTAAAATATTTTGAAGAATTTTGCAGACATTTGGCAAACGGACGACTTTTACATGTTGGAACTTGTCAACCAGCATCCTATCTCTTTTTAAAGAGAATTAAATGAGAAGAAAAATGTTGTCTGTCTGTAAAATAAATTTACAACTACTGATACATATTGATGACGTGAGTCATCGCTGTTTCGAATAGACTACAGTATATGCAATTAAGTAAAACTCATCTAAAAGGATATATAAGTTTCGATATAATTCTACAGACTTTTTTACCGATCTGATGTTTGCTGATGATAGCTCTATGTTTACTGATACATATGTTGAGGATTCGCTGGTTCTTCATGTCTGGAATGATATGGCCTGGTAATTCATGAAGAAAATAGGAAAGAATTGACAGCTAGTATATTAAGCAGCATTCCCTTAGATTAAGTACAATTTTAAGTAATTGTGATCAGTAACATAGCAGAAGTATGTAGCATGTGTGGCTGCAATAACAAGCCGCATCAACAAAGCTGGGGAAGCTGTCGTTTCTCTAAGATGATGTGTGTGGAAGAGTGCGTATATAATATTACACTATAATGAAATTCTGTATGATACCAAGACTTGGACACTGTTACAGTTTGATATCTCGAAGCTTAAAGTTTTTCATATTGAGAAGCTTAAGGCAAGTGCTTAAAGCAATATGCCTTTCGAAATGATGGAACACAATTACATATAGTTGATTCACATATAAACAGATAATCAGCGAACAGCTTTTGTCCATCGTATTAAAGATAAAAGAATTATTTAACAATAAATATGCAGCCCAAAAGGGACAGAACTGCTAAAAAAAGGACATAGATAAAGAACATAGAGGGGAATCTAAAAAACAGGAGATGTCGAGTGAGGTTAAAATCGTTGCAAGTGATTGTTAACACTAGTGAGATTTGGTAAAGAATATTCGAAGACCTGCAGCACCAACAGCAGCGTATTCATTGAGAAGCAGACACTCTCCTCGAATGACTGTTATTAATTGATGATTATTGACAGATTTTGAAGAAAAAAAACATTATGATTTTGATGATATGCTACCATTTTTACGAAGAAACCCAAGATCGACTTTTATCAGCAGGCATATAGCAATTTTTTACAATGAGGATAATGTCTGTTGTGATAATCGTGGGTTCGAATTCTGCTTGTCTTTATAGGCAACAGTGTCAAATACGACAAGGATACACCATCCTAATCACGCCAGTAATCAGGCTGGGTATAGGCTTAATGCCGAGGAACGTGGTTCGGAGCCCACGTTAAACATTAGCTCCAGATAAACCTTAGTTCGTAAAAAGGAGTCTTTAAAATATACCAAAAAAAAATTACAAAGAAGTTTTAAATAAAAAAAAACTTTTATGTATATTGAAGATTTCGATTAATATCTCTAGTTAATGGAATATTATAGATTACACCACGGTAACAGAGATATTTCTGTATACCGTTATTGTCAAAACAATTAATATACGATATGAATATTTCGAGCAATATACATCAAATATTAGCTGACGTTAAATTCAGGAACCGCTTCAAGGATGCCTCGCCTAAGCCAGTTTTCATTATTATCGGAAACAAAGCAATATTGAACACCATCTAATATCATAACATCTATTATAACCAAAGAAGTAAAATTGTATATTATTGCTTACCTCCTATATTGCTTGTGCATTCTTTCTATTTACAGTATATGAAGAAATATATCGCTTAGTGTTAGACGTATATTTTAAAATAATGGTCTTTTAAAATTGATATTTATATTTATATTGTCCAAAATGTGTTTTCTTTTATTGCAAACATTGACAAAATTACACTAGTAGTAATGCAGTTTTGTATTGTTTCATGTATTCTCTTGAGACTCATGCTATTCTTATTTTAGAGTAATAAAAAATGTAAAAGGCAAACAGGAAGAGTTAATAATATTAAGCAATTTAGTAGAAATCAAATAAAATTTGAGACAGATTCTTCTGTAATTCCGAAAATAGAATATCTATAAATTATAAGCAAATTATTTGTATTGGGATAATAAAATTAAATATTGCATATATATTTTCAAAATGGGATCATAGATAATTTTTCATACTAATGTTTCGAGGTTTTAAAGTAAACTAATATATGTGCATATTAAAATTTACCTAAAATGTTTCTAGGTTTATAATGTACCGATCGGTAGGACTTCATAGCCAACAACATATCCACTAACGAGGTACCATGTTGTCAGAGTAAATAAAAGACGTCTTTCTACCTCCTTTCAATGATATTCAAAGATTACAATGAATATTTAACTAATAAATGTTTTGATAGAAAATTACGGTGGTAAATCCAAAACTGGTCCATAATGATGAAACAAAGCACAGTGTTCTTTTTAGTTACTTTATGTCGAATCGAAATAAGGATTTTGAATGAAAAAATTGTGCCTATTGCTAAAAAATATTCCTATTAAAATAGCATTGAATTTTTGGTCATAATAAATCCATGATGCTCCATGGATTTAATAGAAAAACTTAGTTTTTTAGTTAGTTAGTAAAAACAGGGTTTAATTAGTGGGTAATATAGTTACTGAAACTTAAATCCACGAGAATTAGTCGCTAGAAATGAATTATAGAATGTTTTGACAATAAACCTTATTTTTAATATTACCGTAACCCAACGTAATCTTCCATGAGATAACAGAGACAATTCAATAATACTTGTTGACCAAGTTATTTGACGATGAGAGATTTATTATATCGGCTTAAGGTCTTCTGGGAAAAGTTTATTGCAGTTCTCGAGATTTAGGGTAATATATATCTATATACATTTTATTATATACATTTATCTTTTATTGGTATATTACTGTATATACCAGTTGAATACTATTTTTGAATGTTAAGTTCTTGAAACAGATGTTGAATTCGATTTCTAGAATGATCTTTAAAGCCTTTGATCGGGATGAAATATTATATAATATCTGAAACAGTTTTATACAACATCCAGTTTCGATAGCGCAGAGCTCAAGGCGACAGAACGGTCCTCCTACTATAGTTGCGAGTTCGAATCCCGCTGGGGCATGGTTGTATAATATATTTAAGTTTATGATTGTGACTGCCCAAAACGCAAAAGTGAAAAATTCAACAAGGAATAAATGATCTCAATTACGCCAGTAACCAAGCTGGATAAATCGGGTGTCTTCTGGGATGATCTTTATGTTGGTCACTCGCCAGTTGGTAGACTTAGTGCCGAGGACTGTGACTTGGAGCCCACATTAAACAGTAGTCCGCTCCAGGTAAACTCTAAATGCTAAAAAGGAGACTCTAAAATATATCAAAAACAGTTTTAAATAAAAACCAACCAAACAAGAAGGAAGGGGTCCTCACAACAGATTCAGTTCACATTTGCTGGTATTACACTTAAAGATGTTTTTGAAATAATGGGTATATCCTAAAAATTTAAAGTACCTATGATATTTTGCTTCGAATTTAGAAGACAGTTTACTAGATGTTTTCAATTTCGTTTGTCTTAGCCAATAATAAAGTGATTCTATTGTAATAAGAATTACATGATATATATGTAATAAGAAGTACATGATATATATGTAATAAGAATTACATGATATATATGTAATAAGAATTCATGATAATATTATAGTAGAACGTTCAACAAATGCGTAAAGCATCATATATTTTATTTATGATTTTAGCGTTATATTTTTCATAAAAATCAATATTTTATGGTTAAATCAATGACAAAAAATGATTTAACGGATTATATGTATCATTTTATCATTAAAGATTAAATAACCTAATGACGCTACTAACATCATACTGAAATAAAATAAAAGCCCATTTGTTCGTATTCGACTACTTACAAACTGATAAAACAAGTGGGAGTTTAATTTGCGAAAGAGTTTGGATTTGCAGATAAAAGAATCCATCAAAATAACTCCGCATACATAAAATTACTAAGTTAATCGCGAATTGTTTCATTGTTGGGCTTATTCGCGAAAATTGGCTCCCTATGATTCTGACTCTTTTCACAAAGAGGTAGTAGTTGTCCAAACCTTCTAGAAAATTGGGGAATTGTTCTGAATAAGTATATTAACGTAATAAAAAATAATATCCGTTTGTGGAAATATCTGTTTCATTACCGTGAACTTATACTTTTATTGGTAGTACTTGTATTTAGTAGTCGTAGTAATAGCGCTCCTGCTAGAGATTATTTTGTCTTTGTATATGAGATTTTTTAAGATTTTGTTTACTTATTTCTGATACAAATTTTAACGCTACCAGGAAAGTTTTCTGGCATAATACTTTGAAAGTGGACATGACATTGTCCTGCGATAGGTTACGACAAACGACGTCATTTACAAAAAACTATTATATTTTTGATTGTTGCCCCATAAGTTAAGAATCCTTTCTCATTTGAGAAACTAATGAGCGTCATGGATCTCATGGCGGAACCAGTTGTTGCAATTTTACTTGGCCACTGGCACAACATAACCCAGTATATTCGACGCTGCATTTTAATGCTTTATAATATTGACAAACCATGTATGTATTTTCCTAATTGTAACTGACATTTTGGCATTTTATCTACCAGAGCGTAATCTAATTCTACTCGGTGCTATATCACAGCAGCACTGTATCTGCAAAATCGCTGAATTTCATTATGTGGTGCTCATTTTTGGTTTTGATGTGTACAAATTTGTTGTATTCTAAACCTATCCACCTACATCAATACTACTTCCAATACAATTATTTTCGGCCTCTTGCTGATCAACAGTGCGATTGGCACGTGAGGCAGTTCGGCGTACATTTGATTGACTTCATCGATCTAAATGAGGTTGTCTTTTCATACATCTTAAGCAAATGTTCATGTATTTTCTGAACAATTACACACATGCCTATGCGCGCAGTTACTATAGAGTTATCATATTTTACAGTTAATATATTGTTCCCTTTAGCATGGTTTCATGTGATTTTCTTGTGATTTTTTCCATCATTGGGTTATAATATGGTGCATTGTCCATAACAAAAACTGGAAGTTCGTCCTAGTTCTTTAAGAGCTGATTCTGGGCCAACTCTGGGCTAGTGATAAAACTATTCCTGTTTCCAGCATGAGGAACAATATATCTCTAATAAATTATTAATAAATATTTGGACCAAAAAAAACTTAATTAAATGATATCCTAGGTTAACGTTTAGCCTTTTTCAGTCAACTTTATTGTCTTTGTACTATTTTAATTATCACTTTGCCTTAAGTGGCCCAACGTTCCATTTTGAAGTATTTGTGTCTGATCTAAATAGACAATCTAAAACAACAAGTCTTCCTTGATTTAATTATATCCTTTTAAAACTTGTAATTTTCTAAAAGCAATGCCTGGAAGCACCATTAGATCTCATCGTGGGTTATTTTTACACCATGTTTCCCAACAATGTATGAAGAGATGTTTTACACTCTTCAAACGGCTGCATATCTCTAAGTTTTTTATGGATACTTTCCAGAGTAACACTTTCTATTGAAATAGTTGTGTTGAATTATGTTTATATTGAAAAATCCTGCCCACTATTTATATACATTGCATAAATTTTATCTTTAATAGAGCTAACATCAAGAACATATTGATTTGTAAAGATCTTGCTATGAGGATAGTTTCATTTTGGTGCATAATATATTGATTTGACAACTGGATGACTTTAGTAGGCTGCCGTTTTTTGACTAGAATAAAATTACTAGAAATCAAATTACAAATTGCGATATGCATTGCGATAGACATTAAACATGTTGCTGACATGAGTTCACCGATATTTTGAATATAATATATATTCTAACCGTGGTTTGATAGGCAGTAGCCAGTAGTTTTAATCACTATTCACCATTTTTAGTTACAAAATACATATTCAAATTCACTTATAAATATTTAACAATCTACAACAATATGGATGTTTTATGACAGTAAAACTATTGTTAAACATTGACGCTTTCAATGGGAAAAAATATTTGTTGCTTTTGTTATTTTCACAGTAATTATTCCATATTTCCTCCAAATATCAACCTTCTATAGACTTCCACAAATATTTTAAAACAAAATTTATCGAAATCACTCCAGTCGTTCTCGAGTTTTAGTATCGACCATTAATACATTTTTAAATATATAGACGATGACTTATTTATTAACTTAGTTTAACTTAATATAACTCATTTAACTTATTATATAACTCATGAGCATGAGTACGTTAATATTGAAGCGTGTGTTGCTGCATATTTAGTAGTATGTCATTTCTAAAACCACTCAAAAAGCAATACAAAATATCTATTTTCGGTTTGCAGTAAATCGTCAAGTACGGCGTTGGTCCACGCAAATATTTGTTTCAATTACATGCGATTCAGTTCAAACAAAACCACGCATACGAATCGGTTTATTGCACGAAGCACAGACTCGACCGGGATTCCCCTTGCTATCGCGGTTATTTTCTGAGTTATTATTGTTATTTAAATGAGAACAATCTCTTTATTATGTCGCGGTTAAAGCGCAATTATTTTCCGAACGCTCCAACAATGGAACAATTAAAGCTGAATTTGGGAAAAACAGTCCTCCACTGGAAACATAATGTGGTTCCGTAAATGAATGGTTGGTTTATTAAGAACAACATTAAAACAAATTACGTTTATTTTATATTTTATATATATATTATATTTATTATATATATATATATATATATATATATATATATATATATATATATATGTCATATTTTATATATAGTTAGAGATCAGACGTGAAAAATATTAGTTTATTTACAAACCACTAACGATTCATATTGTTTATACTGATAACATTATAATATACGAAAATTAATACTAAAAACTTTTCTTTGTCCTTTTCTCATTTCATTTTTGCTTGAGAAAAGAATATGAATGGTCTCTCTGAAGCGTTCAACAGTAGTTTGATCTCATTGAGATGCTCCGTTTTCTTTGTATCTTTTTTCCATCTCTATACTCTCTTGAAATCCTTCACCTTACCTTTCACTCGCATCTCGAATGAATATAATTTACTTTTAGTCTTATTAGGCAACCTAAATATTGAAATGCTTTTAGCATTCTTTTAACGATTTGTTTATAGCTACGATCTTTATGATGTCATAAAAAAATTCTCTATAACCCGTGATTGATCGTGATTGATTGTAAATTAGTTACGGGCCTTCTAATATTCAGTTCGACGAAAACACCGTTCTTCGCCTTTGCATTTAAAAGTTCTGAAAATTTTAAAACTATTTATTTGAAGCGATCAACATCTTTGGGATGTAATTTTACAAATTGCTTCATCAATCCCAATTTTACCTCTGGTGATGGTAAAAGAACTTTATGTGGAGGTGTCAATGTTTCTTGAAGAACATTCGCTAACGTTAAGATCCTCGCTGGCCAACTCCTTATGGTCCAGTGATTTGCTGGGTCTCTGCTACACTATAGACACAAAAAGCAAAGAAATTTGGTAAAACCGACAGGTGGTTCGAGAAGCATGCACAAAATGTTAAAATGGCCGTCCGTGGTCAGTTCTTGCAGGTTCCTTTGAGGCATACGGAATTACCTACAGAAATTGAGGCATAAAAACCGCTGTTCTGAAGCAGAATTGTCGGAAGGCTTCTTTCTGATGAATATATGAAAGAACGCCTTTATGCCGCAATGTATTGAATCTTAAATGCATCTATAAAAACTTTAGTATTGGAGTAATAAACTAATTAGTCTTCTTGGGCAAAGCGGTGAGTGACGAAATGAGAAAGTTGACACAGTTTGTAATCTAGTCATGATTACTGCGTTAGTTGAATTTTGTAATATCTGTTTTATACATTATAATAGATAGTGGACATATCTGTGAAGGTATCTACAAGGAAATAAAAAATAAATGAAAAGAAGGAAATATCGCCAGCTGAATGTTGAGGATGTTTCTGGTGAAGACTATTTGGTGGCAATTTATTCCTTTGTAACAATCGAAATTGTTTTTTGATCAACTACCAATAAACCAATGTTCACATAATTGTTGAATATATTTTGTACCTGTTGAGGTAAAGTTGTACCTAAGGTAACGCCTTTGTTGAAACAGTTTTTTATTGATTTATATGAGATTAGAGTATGCTTTTACTATGGTAAAAATACAGTTGAGACTTGCAGTATTCAAAACAACTCGCATAATCAAGATAAACTTTCAATTACATTCTTACAATACTGCCTAGTCATTAACTAGGTATTTCAGATGTAATTTTTGAATTTATAATAAAACTTCAATTAATAATAATAATAATTTACAAGTGATCAACAATTAATGAATTAATAATTAATATAATAAACAATTTCTAATAAAATGCTTGGTTTTCAATACAATCAAGCAAGCTTAAGCGTCCCGCTCTAATGTTTTTCTTAAATGATTAAACAGAATCAAACCGTAATAATGCTAAAAATTACAACTGAACAATACTTAACTGCCTTATTATTGATATGGTTAAGAAGTCTTTATTTAAAGAAGTCTAATAATACTGAGCCTAATAATTCTTTTTTGATGGCCCAAATCTTTATAGAGATCACTATTTCAGAAGTACTACATTCCGCTCTGACGAAAGTAATATTAAATGGCCGCTTTATACACGTCACGTCTAATATCTAATTATTTCGATCCTTTGTAGTGACCGAAACACCGACACAAGATTGGTACCTCGTCGGTATGTCGCTCTCTTTCTTTTTGTTTTCATACTCTTACCATATCCGGAACAACCTTAACTTATCCATCCAGTCCCTTTTCTCGTCGAGTTTTGTAAACTTCCCATAATACCGAAAGAAGTTCAAAATCAACAAGTATTTTTACTGCAGTGTTTGCCCGTACAATTTGCTTACAATAAATAATAGGGAGTGTTTCAACAAAACAAAGTCAATACAAACATTTTTTCTGTTCATCTACACATTTGTTGGGTATTCTATTGCATTGGAAAATTCACTGCAAATTTCATGGCTGTACTTCAAATATTAAAAAAGACGAAGTCATATATGTGAATACAAAAAAGTTTTGTGTCGTATTGGGGCTGATGGTTGGGTGTCGACAACATCACAATCTTGAAGAAACTAGAATCTAGATCAGAGGTAGTCACTTGACGAATTGATTTTGGAACCCTGGACTAATCAAAACCTATGTAGTGATGAATGATGAATATGTAATGTAGAAAAACACGATTAAATAAGTTTACTTAATAAACGGTTAAAAATTGTTTCTTAAAATTAATTAAAAAATAAAAATTGAAAATTTTAAAGCCGGCTTGGTTGGCGCAGTGGTCAAGGAGATAGCACAGACTTGCTAGTGCTGCGGTAGTCGCGGGTTTGAATTCTTGTGGAGCATTGTTATAAATCTATGTTTGTGATTGTCCTTAAGGCAAATATGCAAGATCCGATAAGAAAAATGTTACACGTCATAACACGACAGGATGAGCAAAACAGGATATCTTCTGGGATGATTTCTTGAATGATGAAGTTGGTCAATGATCAGATGGTAGGTTTAATGTCGAGGACCGTAGTTCGGATAACGTGGCCCACGATAAACAGTAGGTCCAGTCGAGATAAACCCTAGATGATAAAAAGAAAATTTCAATATTTAAGAAATACTTTTTTAAACAAAAAGGTACCAAACCAAAAAAGGGGTTCAAGGGAGAGGAGGGGGTCAAGAACAGGCAAAAATCATGTTACGTAATTACTAATTGTGTCTTATTTTGAAACTTATTATTATTATTATTTTAACGTAGTAGTAGGTAATTATATTTTACTATTGCTACATTTTTCGCATTTTCGGTAAAATTTGTATTCCGTAATTTACAAATATATTTTATACGCTCTTTTAAGAATCTACCGAAGAACATGCATCTACTAGAGTGCATCTACCGAAGAACGGTGGAAACACAACTGTTCTTTTAACTTTTTAACGGACTTCGAGGTTCTATGTTCGGCTGTACATATATATATATATAATATATATATATATATATATATATATATATATATAATTTTTTTGTTACGTTCCGATTGTCAGAATTCTTTTTTATTCGAAAGAGAGTACTCCCGAGGTGGTCCCATTGGAGCATATAACATCTCGTAGAAATATTTTTGACAACTGCTTATATGGTTAGCTCTCAAACGGTGGTGGTGGGTTGGAAAATAACTGTTTGTTCTTGTTCAGTTAGAACATTTGTCAAATCATCTAGGGTAGGTAGCGCACCACGTGGCCTGAAGCATTCCAATCATTATTTCTTTATTCCTATTTTTCCTCATATGGACTGCACCAGTCTACCCATTGCAATACAAAATAAATTAACTACGTAATTTATTGCGTAAATATCTAGCAGTAAAAAGGGAAAAAGAAAATATTTTTAACAAAAAATTGAACCAACTTTAAAAAATAAACAAGGGACTCACTAAATAGTAAAAAATAATGAAACCTACATTTTTAACCTACATTTTTATATTCTACAATATATAAACAATTTGGCATTTACAATATTATTTTAACTGCTACCAACAAATCAGTTCGAAGTCGGTTCCGAAGCCAAATAATACAAAAATAATGAAATAATTTTGTAACATATTATTAACACACAAATGTATGTAACACAAAATTAAATTACGAACAAAGCAAATCTAATATGTTGCTCGTGTAAATAATAAATTAAATGTATTATTCGAGAATGTTTTATTCTATTTTTTAAATTTCAAATATATTGACTACATGTTTATACGGTGGAAACACCTCAGGCAACGAGGATTCCATTAGTGCCGTTTTATAAATAACTAATAACAATAATTATCTGCTATTTGACATCACCCTCGTGCTTTAATTCGTAACCAAAACCGGGACCGCCCCACTCAAACCGATATGAATTATGTCAAAGGCACGTCGCGTTCCACAAATAAACGTTTTGCCGATCTGGCGGGAGAAAACTAAATTTCGACCGGAGAATCTATAAACGTTTTGGGGCGAAACGAACGGCTTTGGGGATTTATCTCCTCAAATGAGGTTTTTGGTCTTGAGACGTAGTTCATGAGCATGCTTAAATGGGTTTTAGGTTAGCACTAAACCTAGGCTTAGTGGAGTGTAGGGCTCCGGGAGACGCTAAGGTAATATTTTCGCAGTCACGCTGTCTGATTGGCGATCGGTTCGGAGGTCTCATTCTGGTCTATCAATAACAGTTTGAATACTTTTTAAATACTTCCCATTGTTTCCATTTCGTGGTAAATTCGCGTTAAAATAGCTGAAGTAGTATTTGAAATGTTAGTTGCCTTAAATTGATGGGACAAACTCATTTGCATCTATGCTGTTTATTTTGTTACTTTAAAAATGCATGCAGTATAGAAAATGATATAAAATATATATATTAGAATATTTTCTAGAACTTTTTCCCATCTTTCTGGAAACACGGCGATACCCTGTCGAAAGAACGATTGTTGTGTCTGGTTGTATTGTTCTTGTTATTATTTTTATTATTCTTATTATTGTTGTAGAGTCTTTTTTGCAACAATATGTTTAATTTATTGAATTGATGTTACTAGATATCTACAGCCACAATTTGATTCGATCTCAGCATTCATAAGTAACTAGATCTGGGTGTTCTCAGCATATGCACAACAAGATTTAGAATTTGGCTGGTCATTAATATTCTGCTGCATCCATGTAAATGTCTGTAGACTAATTCATGACTTATGGTAATGTTATCTGAAATTTCTTTGCGAGTTTTAGCTGGGTTTTCGCCCAATAAACCTTTACTTTCATTAATCTTCGAATTTATTTTTTCCTCCAGGCCGTTCTTTTGTTATTATAACCAATAATTAGATTACTTTCGTTTTCGTTTTCGTAACTACAAAAAATGTAAAACTTATGAATATTGTTATATTACAATGAAAAATAAACTTCCGGAAATGATAATGAAAAATGAATTTATGTTTGTAAAAATGACTTTTTAATATAATTTACCATAACTTAATAATATATTTGTTGTAAAGATTTGTTAATTTATGGATACCTTTAATCTAACGATTTTGCGAAAATCACTTATCTCTTTATTATGTCATGGTTTAATTGAAATCATTTTCCGAGAAATAAATTTTCGAGTTTGAGATGATCCAGAAATCAGAGAGAGCTAAATTTAGCTACTGACTATTGTTGAAATACTGAACTAATTTTTTAGTTCATTGATTTTAGTGGTAAATTGTGATATATCATTAAATTATTTTGATTGACATTATTTTCCTACTATAAATCGAGCTTTATTCTATGAATTGTTGTATCATATTTGTTTGATTAATATTCTTGTAAATTACACTAACTGGGCTCACAAAAAACAGACGCTAACAATATTTTTGCATTATATGAAGACGAACTGGTTTAGCTTTGGTTCTGATTCAAGAAAATTATAATCAGGATATTTAAAGGCATAACATCATTTTATATATCGTCATTGAATATGGTTTAATATTGTTTGTAAATGCGACAACCATTATGCACACAGCTGTATCTAAAGCTCAAAACTTTAATTAAATTTAGTAATGAAATTTTGGTTATATTCTTATGAATAATAAAATATTAAAATGGGTACGAATTTTCAGTTTTACTGGCGGCAATAATGATCTAACCTGTTGAACAATTTATCGTGTAGCGGCCATTTTTCATTTACTGCTTAGCTTAAATTTATCATGTGAGCGTTTATTTTCTTTAACATGAAATTATTTTTTTCTGATTGTTTCCGGCTGAGCTCCGTTTTCCTGTTATATACGCAAGACGTGGATTCTGAACCACAGTCCTTGGCTGTAGTTTAATGAATTGGGACTGTCGCAGGAATCGCAATGACTATACTAATTTTCATAATGTTTTCATAGTATATAAGAAAACATTCATGTTGTGAGCAGGATTTGAATCCACAATTGTCGCATTGTTAGGAGAAATGCCTGCCACTTTGACTACTACGCTACTAAGCTGATATATTCAAACCTAGCTATCTCTGCCCCTCTCATATTTTGAATTCTGCATTTATACCTTTTATTATTTGTCATTTGAATATTAGTAATGTATTAATACAAAAAACTTATCGCATTATTTAATATATGTTTAGATAACTAGAGGTGTGTTAAAATATGAAATTGTTTTTTCTATGGTGGCCTAATTAATATGGATAATCTAGGTAGTTGTGGAAATATCTTTGCTTAATATCTATTAAGTCTAGCTATAGATTGACAAACTGGAGAAATACTCTTACTAGTGGGACTGCTGGGTTTTCTAAGACAAGGAGAGATGCTTGCCACTTTGTCTACTACACTACTCAGCTGATATATTCAAACCTAGTTCTCTCTCCGCATCTCATATTTTGAATTCGCCATATCTCCATTCTAGCAGACAAATACCGCAATAAGATTTTATACGATTAGTAATTATTTGCTCAATCTATTATTTTGTTTTAGTGTTCGACAAGTAGATGGCTATATCAGGCATTATATGTTTCCCCTTGCATTCCTCGTTTGGTATATAGAATGTGATATTGATTAAATCAAACAATTTATCTGATATCGTTGTATTCCGTTGTTTTTTAAATTACATCTATATGTCATTAAAATATCTGCCTATTTTTGATATTTTATATATTTGTTCATATATTATAAATTTTTGCATTTAAAATCTTATATTTGTAATTTAATTGCCGTTATATTATTATTTTAATGTTACTATATTTGTGCTTTGCTTTCAATTTTACTATACTTAAGGTACGTACATAATATGTATGTATAAAAATAATGTTTTTATTATGTTGCAATGCTTTCAACACATTGTTATAACATGCTTGTTATGAATACATACATTATAAACAAATAACTAACTAAATGTCAGAAATAATCGAAAATCAGAAATGAGTATATAATTTAAAAATATTAGTAAATATTGCCCTATTATAGAGATATAAAACCTCATATACCTTTCGTCGCTTTAATTTTATTAGGATCTAGAAAATGTTTTAGAAATTAATAAGATGTAAATTGATTTATGAAAATATAAATAGTAAAATTATTCTTGTAGTTTTAAAATAAATATTATCCAACTGATTTCAGAGCGAACCAATATCCGTAAAAGTATATCTTATTCCCGAAAAGAAGACCTTTCAGGTTGCTTTCCTATTTGCATATGTACATATTGAAACTACACACCCAAACCTAACAAACGGCAGTTTCATCTATTAGCAAACACTGTGTGCATACATATCCGCTACTACTTATTTGATACGCTTTTGTGGTAACGTCTAAATTTCGACAATTTTGATTTTTATTTAATAGAAATATATTGCAAAATATATTTTATTAGTTATAGATTAATATTATAATCAAACTTACCGACATTTTAAGTTATATTTTATTTTTAATATTTTCACCACTGAATTTTTTTTTCGATACGTATTATATTCCTAATATTCATAATTAAACTCCAAGAACGCTTTTTTATTTATGTTTTATTTTTATTATATTTTTATTTTCTAAATAAGATATTGATTTTTTGTTTGATTTTTGCCGAATAACTTATAAATTGTTGTTGACCCATTAAATTTATATAGTTAAATAAGCATTAAGCGTATTAACTTTTAGATTTCAAATTGAAATTCGACCTAAACTTAAATACTCTTATATTTATTATTTGTAACGTTATACATCAGTAGGAAAAATATCAGCATTCAAATTCCAAAGAGGAACTTTCTCAAAAATCCCCTTGTTTCCTGTTGTTTTTCCTTGCTTTCCTTCCTTCAGTATTATTTTACCAATATTCATGTGAAGTATTTGAAGTAATAGAAATATATTTTTATACGTATAATATTATTGAAGCTTAAAGGACATAATTTGTTTAAAGATATTGGATGGGTTAATTTGATATATAAAGCAATATTAAGGTTCCTTACAATCAATAAAATTATTTCATTTCTTGAAAACTACAGCGGGCCAAGCGGTGAGGTCATCATCCTAATGCTGCTATAGTTAAGGGATCGACTATAATACCATATATAGTCGATAATCTTCACATTTGGCCACTCGCCAGTGGGTGGGTTTAATGCTAATGACCGTGATTAGGAGTCAACCTTGTGCAGTATTTCCAGTCACTATAATGTCTGAGATGTTGACGTGACAAATCCATATACATATAAATTATATAATGTAATATTTCATAGGATTTTAAGAATTGGATGGACTGAACAGGAAATACTGCCGGTTCATTTCTAGTGTAGTATTAACGAAATTTCTATGTCTAGGTATCTCACTTAAAGTGAGCTTCTTAAACCCACTTTCTATCTAAATTTTCTTGCAATGCTATAACCTTTAGTAGTTTTATACTCTGCATATCGCTGTTTGTGATATAACTCCAACGACTAGGAGTGTTTTCTAAAACATTTTTTATTACACTACTAGCACTACAATTCATCTTTTGTAACATTCAACTGCGATACCTTTGCCAGAGCACTACGTAGCCATGCCAAGCAATGCTTCAATAAGCTCTGTAACGATTGCCAATCCAACTTTAACCTGTTTTCTTGATAACTAAGTTGAATCTTAATTAATAACATTAATGCAAGAGAAAATAGCCGTATGGCCCGGCCCCCCTGGAGTCCTACCGATTGCGCTAGTTGTGAAATGTGGAGGGTTTAAAATACTTCTATTTTATTTTAAAACAATTTTATGAAATTAAGTATGAACTGTTTGAAGTGGAAGGGATATTGCCGGTTCAATGCGATTCTAATTTAAATTCAACTCCTGTATTCAGATGCCTCACTCATTAACTACTATAGTCTAATATAAACACACCGTTTTGTTTTTTGAACAATAAGGGTCATATCAGGCGTACGATTGTATCGAGCACCGAAGACGGTGAACGCAGTGGACGTCCAAAAGAGGTTGTTCCCGACGAAAATATTTGAAAACTCTACAAAATGATTTTGAATGACCGCAAATTGAAATTGAATGAAATAGCAGACACTCTAAAGATATCAGCTGAACGTGTAAAAAATATCAGTCACGAATATTTGGTTATGAGAAAGCTCTGTGCAAAGTTGGTGCTGCGAGAGCTCACTTTTGACTAGAAACAGTGATGAGTTGATGATTCGGAGCAGTGCTTGTGACAATGGATGAAACATGACTCTATCATTTCACTACGAAGTCCAATCAATAGTCATCCGAGTAGACTGCACATGATGAACCCGCTCCAAAGCGTGGGAAAACGCAACAGCAGGCTGGCCGTGTTATGACGTCTGTATTTTGGGATGCACATGGAATAATTTTCATTGACTACCTTGAAAAATAAAGGACCCTCAACAGCGACTATTACATAACGTTATTGTACCGTTTGAGGGACGAAATCGCCGAAAATCGGCCGCAAGTAAGGTGATGCATCACCAAGACAAAGGACCGTGTCACAAGTCAGTGATAACGATGGCAAGAATCCATGAATTGTGCTTCGAATTGCTTTCTCATCCACCGTGTTCTTTAGATCTGGCCTCCAGTGACTATTTTCTGTTCTCAGATCTGAAAAGAATGCTCTCTGAGAAGTCATTTTCGTCGAATGAAGAGGTTATCGCCGAAACTGAGGCCTATCTTGAAACGAAGGACAAATCGTACTACAAAAATGGTATCGAAAAGTTGGGGGGTCGCTATAATAAGTGTATCACTCTTGAAGGGAATTATGTTGAATAAAAAAAAATTGCCAAAAAAATTTGTTTTACTATGGTAGCCCGGGGGTTTTTTCAGTAATTGGAATGTAAGGTATGGGAAATTATATAGGTCTTCAAATTAGTAATCGGTGTTTCTATATCTAATATTTACAGTTAAATTTCTGCTTGTATACCATAAGTTTCAAATTGCTCTCCACATTATTGTGAATGAAGCTTTATCTTTTATTAATGGACAAAAATTATTCAATAAGTCCTTGCGTGAAAAAAGAAAACACTAAAACACACATAATCGAAATTATTTTAGACAAACTGATAATAAAAGTGGTTCCAATGCCTCCTGGATTTTGTTAAAAATTTTGTACAAAATTGTAGAAAGTTGCACTTAGCAATATATCCAAAGACTTATTTATTTCGCCCACGTACTGGCCAATAAAAAATGCATCATGAATTCTGTCTCTGGTTTCGAGATATTTACTCGTACCTTTTTTCAAAGAAAGTGGTTTACTTCAACTAGAAATAACAATAAAACCAAGTCACTGATATAACTGAGATTTCGGCAACTAATTTTCTACAAACTTACAAATCATTCTATGATCTATATATATATATACTCCAATCCATACTGTATCCAATATCGGATTAATAGGTACACACGAATTAAATAATGATGTGTTTTAAAATAAATAATTCAAAAGATGATATATTGCATGTTGCTGCAATCTGATTTTTATTAGTAGTAAACCGATTTTACATTTATAATTTCGTGTTATTGTATTTTGATGGAAGCCGATTTGAAACAGCTGGACATATTGCACGAGCAGCAACGATCTGTTATAAACAGAGTGGGAAATACTCTAATACATTGTTTGTGTTGCGATTGCATCTAGAAGATTTATGGTAATCTCCCTTTATGTAATCTAGCGAAACTTCTGGACCATTTACATTTAACAGGCATTCGCGCGCTCATCTCAATATAGGCAATTTAGTTAATATCCGGCTTAATTCCGTTAATAGCTGTTTTATTTATTCCATCTTCTGTAGTTCTCACGAAAGATTAAACTTATTTCTTAGATTTATCGAAATAGATTTTATTTTCATAATTGAATTATATTAATATAAATGTGTATATATCAAAAATGTCTAATAAAGATAACGGTCTTTTACTGATTAATTAGAAAAGACAGAGTCTTATTAATAATTCATATAATATAAAATCATTAGAAATTAATCAAAAAAGTTCTTAAATAACGTGTCTCAAAAGGTTTTTCTTCTAGGCTTCAACAATCATACCAATAGGTGATAGCTATTTTACGTGCTTTGCATTATATAATGACTAAGATTGCTTCAGTAACTGTTCTCCTGTAGTAACTAGAACCTAATTACATTTTTCACATTTAACTGTTTGGTGACTGTAACAGGTCAATTACTTTTTTTAGATTTTTTTTTATTCAACATAATTCCCTTCAAGAGTGATACACTTATTATAGCGACCCTCCAACTTTTCGATACCATTTTTGTAGTACGATTTGTCCTTCGGCGATCATCTCTTCATTCGACGAAAATTTCTTCCCAGTGAGCATTCTTCTGAGATCTGAGAACAGGAAATAGTCCGCGATCTGGAGAGTACGGTGGATGCGGAAACAATTCGAAGCAGTACTTACTTTTTCTTCAAATGCAGCCGTTTTTCAACGATATCGTCCTTCAAACGGTTCAATAACGCTATGTAATAGTCGTGTTGATGGTCCTTCATATTTCAAGGTAGTCAATGAAAATTATTCCATATGTATGCCAAAATACAGACGCCATAAACTTGCAAGCCGACTGTTGCGTTTTCCCACGCTTTGGACCGGGTTCATCGTGTGCAGTCCACTCGGATGACTATCGATTGGACTTCGGAGTGAAATGAGGGAGCCATGTCTCATCCATTGTGACAGGTCGATGCAAAAACTCGGGTTTACTACGCTTGCTCATCTTCAAACACTCCTCCGAATCATCAACTCGTCGTTGTTTTTGGTCAAATGTGAGCTCGCGCGGTACCCACTTTACACAGAGCTTCCTCGTACCTAAATCTTCGTGAATGATATGATGTACACGTTCAGTTGATATTTTTAGAGTGCCTGCTATTTCGTCGGTAACAACTTCTTTTAGGCGTCCACTGCATTTATTGTCTTCGGTGCTCCTTTCACCTCGTCTAAACTTAGCATACCAACCTGGATGGTTGATTTTCCTGGGGCAGTGTCCGTAAACTCGGTATCAAGCCAAGTTTTTGCTTCAACTGTATTTTTCCCTTCAAAAATCAATATTTTATCAACACGTGAAATTCCTTTTTATACATTTTTTCATAATAACAAAGAGTTGAGTTGGAGATATTTAAAAATAAATATATAATATTGTACTTGAGGTTATTTTGCGACAAAGAGAAGTAGTAAGTGATAAAATGATAATAGTGACAGAAATTATAGGTAAAAAGAAATTATGAATTTTTACTGGAATTAAGACAAAGCCAAAGTCTAAGACTATTGTAATCCATAACATTTAGGGAAAAAATAATAAAGAAAAGTCAAATCGAAATTGGCCAAATCATAGGGTAGGAAGATATGAATAAAATGTCGGAAGGACCTTTTGATGATGATAGGATGATACAAAACTTTAAAAAGTTCTCTCTGAGTACTGAAATAACGTAGAATGATACTGGCAAAAACAAAAAATTTAAAAGAATGTGATGAGAATCACAAGAAAGGAATTGGCTGAATTTGTTATTTTATCCGACAGAATATGAAATTACAGTCACCAAATATAATATTTCAACCAATTGGTGGTACAAAAGTTATTTTATGTTTAAGATTAAAATCATTAGGTGTATTTTTAGAATTTATATTGATAGATTTGAGTCAAAAATTGTAGAAAAATGGTCGTTATTGATGTAAAAATATTGATATTATGTAATATACATTTTGCAAAATCCGTGAGTCCTTTACATAGTAATGAAACAAAAAAAAACTCATCATTATAGAAAAATAGATCAAATCACATACACTTTAAGTGGCATCTACTACCTATTTTATATAGTTCTATATTAAT
Organism: Rhynchophorus ferrugineus; assembly: GCF_030347505.1. Taxonomy (NCBI): domain Eukaryota; kingdom Metazoa; phylum Arthropoda; class Insecta; order Coleoptera; family Curculionidae; genus Rhynchophorus; species Rhynchophorus ferrugineus. The sequence goes on from NW_027472580.1 coordinate 56,261,585, forward strand.
ATTCTTTTTAAAATAATGATTCTATATCGAGGCTACTTTTAATAAGTATCTTTTTGAAGGGCAATACAATTTTTGTATTATTCAAATGTGAATTAACTTTGCGCGAAAAATTATATTTTGACCAATATTTTTATATAAATATATTTACCGGGTATAGTTTATACTGGGTAAAAATAATGCTAAGTCACACACCGCACATACTTAATTCAAATAATGCTGTGTTCTTAACATGATCAGTTTTTTTTAAACAAAGCCGGAAACTTCTTCTGCAAGAAATACGGTGTCTTATTTATTTTTGTGCACAACACTTCTTACAATGAGCATGCATTTTAAGTAACTAATCCGGATAGTAGTCACAAAAACTTGCTAACAGTGCCAAACGTACTCTTCTCTGTCATATACCCAGGAAATTGTACCTAAAATAAATAAACCTACTATAGAAATGAAAGGATCCAATCAATTGTCTTCACGGGTCTTAGCATAGCAATACAAGTAAACAAATACAATTTGTAATATATAAAAAATAATGAGCTTTGCGAAACGCTTCTCCAAAGTTACCTATGAACCTAAATCTCGGTTGACTATATGATGCATATTACTACAATTGAAAATATTAAGACGTATACTCATCGCGTTGTATATTATGAATTCTTTCTGTCAGCAAGGAATATTATTTGAGTGTTATGCGTTTTTCGCGTGATATTATTAACTTTAAGATACCGGAATTATAATAGTGTTGATAATGCTTTTTTTTTAATTTTAATTTCAATCATCCCGCAACAGCCTTATTCGCCTGATTTAGGGTTTTCGAGGAATCCTGTGAATCCCTAACTACTTTTAGGGTTTTGAGTCGAACGAAAAAATCAAAGTAGAATAAAACTAGAATAGAAGCTACTTGATTAAAAAATTATTTAAATAGATACTGGTTACTTGTACTAATTAACATTTTCTATTGTTTATTAAGAAATTACAATTGCATCATATGTTAAGTATTGGATCAATAATATTAAATTAGTTTTATAAATTGCTTGTGAAAAACAAAATTTACGATGTAAAGTTCGTAGTTGGATATGAGTAAAGAACAAAGGCACATTTTTAAAATCGAAAGCTTCGAGATCAGAAACTTGGAAAATACTTTTTTTGGCGATAGTTTTCGAACCGAAAGAGGAGAATTGACTTAATTAGGGGCGGAATGGTAGCGGTCGCGAAATGAGAGTTCTACGTTGAGGAAACGATTTGTCATTGCCGACTATTCGACTTATCGACGATTTATCTTTTTCGAAACTGGATCGGATATGCGGTGGAATTGTTAAGGTGACAGATTTATTATTCTGTTGTTTTAAAATTGATCCGGTTGTGTTGTTTTTTTGTTTTTTTTTTATATATATCACAGTTTCTTAAGTTCAGTATATATTGTACAGTGAAGAGCTTGCCCTAACATCTAGCAAACTTAAAAAAATTATCAAAAGTAATCGAAATAAATATTTGAGAGAAATATTAGCATACATACATACAGCAGGAAAGAGGGGAAATCGAGGGAAAACGCCCAAATTTGAAAGCCATGTGCAATATTTTCACATATTTTTTATCTAGAATAATCAAATATTTGTGTATAATGCTATTGCTGAACTGACGTGACGGAAAATCGGAAGTTCTTCGGTGCAAGAGCCATTCACTTTGCTTTTTAAGCACAAATTACAGCATATATAACGTCGTAGAAATATAGTACACAACTGCTACTATGGTGTAATAGTTAAAACGTTTAGCTCATTCGCAGGTCGCGGGTTCGATTCCCGATGGGGACAATAACTTTTTGTTGTTTAGTTAAAACATTTGTTAAAGTATCTAGACAAGGTAACGGACCTGTGACTTACAAAAAATTTAATTACCAACGAAACAAATTTAAATTAAGGTAACTGTTTGGGTTCGGCACCGACTTCAAAGTGATCAGCTGGTAGTAGTTGAAATAAATTGTAAATAAATAAATAGGTTTAGGTAGATATTAAGCCGAATTGTGTATATATATTAGAATATAAAATACGTGTAGTAGATATGTTAAATAAGGTTTATGTTTATTTTATTTAGTTAAAAAATTTTAGTTTTGTTAAGAATTTAAGTTTGATATTGTTACATTTTTAGTGAGTTTCTTTTTTATTTTGAAGCCGGTTCAATTTTTTTGTTAAAATTATTTTTTATATGATTTTTAATCAATGTTCTAATATTAGCTTCGCTTTTCCTGCGAATAATTTTACTGAGGTGTAAACACTATATTATTTCGTAATATTAAAGATTATGAATTCTATACAACTTATTTTGCACAGATATTAGTATAATTTTGTTGGGCGCTTGCATGTATTCTGGTCGATTTTTCTTTAAAAAGGTATTTATTGAGAGAAAGTGCAACAATATTTATTAATCAAAATGTTTTCTATAATTTTCTGAGACGTTTTCCGATATTTCTGGCAATATGGCGACAACCTGTCGAAATAATAATTATAGTTATGGTACATGATTCTAAACAAGTGCTAATCGTAATCATATATTTGATGAGTATTTTGGATGCGTCAAAACTGCAGAGTAAGTTAGAGTAGGTTTGCTAGTATTTATTCTCATGAATAGTTTGCGTTGGTGTCCAAATAGGTGGCTCTTCTGAATAGGGGTAGAAAACTATTTTCTAGTAATGAAACAAGTAATGAAACCGCGATATCAAAACTGTTCGAAACTGCATATTCAGTAATTTAGGGTACTAGCCCTTTTCAAATTTTTACTGCTAACTGATTGCAAGATCTTTGAGAGATATGGGCTTCTTAATGTTTTATCCTCTAAGCTATTCTTTGTTATTGACATTAAGTTCACCATCCCAAATCATTGGAACAAAAACCGACAATAGGTTACATGACTAACTAAAAAAAACTACTTTATGTCATTTCTACGTTTTTACTTTTGTCAGAATATATGTTATTTCAGCAAAATAGCTAATTTAAAAGAAAAATTGACTTTTAAAATGGTGCAATTTTGATTGCCGCTAAATTGATCTAAATATGTGCCTGACGTATTTGGTCGCTTTGGAGGCGTTGTATGGGTACATCTCTAATATAATTATATATCGTTAAATAATATAATAAAATATAATAATATAATATAATATAATAATATAATATAATATAATAATATAATATAATAACAATGTAATAAAATATATCGTTAAAAATTCCAAGCAATGTGTGTATTTTGGCTCCAAGGCAGAACGTTCGGGAAATTATGTGGTTGTCTTCCAATGCGCGAACTATCCGGTGTAGTTTCAATATCGGTACTTAATTCATATCAATAAGATCATTCTAATGTATTTAAAATATTTAGTATTTTAAGTAGCTTTAATGATGTCTAATGTATAAATAACGTAATATCATGGTAAATAACACTATTAACAACATATCAGATTTGACTTCATTTGTTTTGTAAGCTAATAACATGGAAAATTATATTTAATATAATGTGATGGGTTTAGTCGTACAATTGTGAATGAAGTCAATATATATTTCTACTACATTCAAATGCCAACCAGACAGAAGAAAATTGACTTCTAACTATACTCATAGAACATTCACTGCTGTTCACCACCGAACGATTATATACCCTCAAACTACAAAGAAAAATATTAATTAAATTCAACATTTCAGCAAGTGTCAACCAAATGGCCTCATGTATAGGTTACAAAAAGCAATTATCAAATATCTGTTTTTTACACATCAAATTTCTTGCACTTCACCAGACTAAAGGTAACTGGAAGATATTTGATTGAACAATGCTATTTTATCAAGTATTTGGGCCTGGAATGCATATGTTATGACAAACAGAAGTCACAAATATTTCGAGCAATACTTATATATACAGCCACTGTTATTACTGAAGTCACATGAAATAAAAAAACTAAGATCTAGTTTAAGAACTTATAGTAGAACTAAATACGTTAAAGCATATCTAAGCGCAGATTTATTATTAAAATCAATTCTAAAGTAATAATTTTTGCATATTAATTGCCTAAGTGCTACAAGACAATTTGATCAATACTGGATATATGTTTACGTCTCACAGAGCTGCTTAAAGTGTAAGAAAATTAAATATCCATTATCAAATATATATAATTAAAAAAATTATTTTGAGTTATAGTTAATATGTAAAGTCCATGTGTAGATCAAGTATATAAAATTAATATTTTGGAAGCTCTGATTATATTCGCATGTGTATGTTCAAAATCGTTATCATCAAATGTTTCAGTAAGTTTGCCATGTATATATTATTTTGACTTGTTTTAGCAAGTATGGGACACATGATTTTAATAACACTTTCCGCGCAGTTCTTTACTAGTGATTGTGCTATCATATTTATATTTTTAGGCTTGTTAACTGTACTGATTAGTTCTTCTTGCCTTTCTTTGGTGTTATAATAAAAGTATTTTTACTTATTGTTCTACAATTTCCACCGTATTTCTGTGTCTAGAACACTGGCTTATCTCAATTATATGAAAGTTGTACTATTCTTTTTAAAATTATTATTTCAGTTACAACCTTGACAACTTTAGGTTATTTGTTTGTATATATATATATATATATCCCAGTTCCATTTGATTGTTTTTAATTTATTTCTGTTGATAGCACAAAACCGATTTTTTAATTAAGACAGATAAATGAAATAAAACTAATACGCACTAGAAGTGTTAAGTGACGTCAATGTTTCGTAGTGCTTCTGATTGGTGTTTGACTTCTGGTGTTCAATATGGCGAGTTTTTAAATTTTCTACTTTGTTGGGTTTTGTAGTTTTATAGTTTACATTAATATTTCGCATCTTCGCTAATACAGGTTGGTGATCAAAATACTTGCGAGAACCTCTTAATATTTTATTTGTATGTATATTAAATCTTACAATCTGTATCGATTAAAGTATTGCAGCGACCTTGAGGCATGTAGTATTTTACATCGTGGAATAACGGTCTACAAAATACCCAGAAATATAATCCCAGATGTTGAACACGGACGGGATGCCAGCAGCGCCAACTAGAACCCGACAACGAATAGCTGGCGGCAACCTCGAGACGTGTATCTGGGATGTTATTGAAGGGTATTTCGATTCATTCAGTGCTGAACCCTCGTTTGGTTTATACATGCGACCATCGACTGCCCAAGCCTCGTCTCCAGATAACACCGCCGCCATCCGTTTTATCTAATTGTATTTTTCACATTTTTTATATAGCCAATAAATAACGGTCACATAATGTAAAGACTACTATTTGATTTCGTTTTACCTCCATTCCCGAGTCACATCATTTACCCTAAAGTATAAATATATTCACTACGTAAAAATTGAAAAACAGCCAGTGTAAGTATAATCATGTTCAAAATTATTAAAGTCGTCTATGTTTAGAAAGAAAGTTAACATGTGTCGTTCTTGGCGAAGTTTTAACAAGATTAGGAAACTATTTTATTCATCGGTAGAAAACGTGGCTTTTGAAAATTTTCCGCAGCCATCTCACCACGTAGCGCCCATTTAGCGGGTCACCGCCTTATTAAAATTTCCATTGAGTATTCTTGTAAATTTAAAACGTCACGCACTCCATGAACCGGTTGAGACAAAGGGCCTTACGGCAGTCTTAATTAAAACCTTAGCGAGCGCCGCAGATTCTTACTGTATTGTCACAATTTAATTTTAACCCTTCCTTGATTAATGCCGCTCTTAAACGGTGTTGTTTTTGGAAATTCGCTACCCGAAAAATAAATTCCCCCGTTGGCAAAAACTTTAAACATTCGGGTAGTGAAAGTGCTTGTGGGAGGTCGCACTGGTGAAATTTCATTTTCGCAGGATATTGACCGCCGAAGAAAAACAATTATTCGCGTTGCCGGATCCTTTCGCAGACGAGGGTTTTTGCAAATAGAAATGGTGTAAGCAATAGCGATGTTAGGTTTCTTGTTAACTACGACAATGCGAGGCTGGAATTTAAGACGTGATGAAATATCGATTGTCTGTAGAGAAGATGTCAACAAAAACGATAATACGCGTAGTAATTGTGTCTCAGACTTACATAAATAAACTCTTCGAATAAGCAATTAAAGTAGTTTAATTAAGAAATAATGAAATGATATATTAATCAAAAATATTTTCCTCTGTTCTCATATATCTATTTGCTAGTGTTGAGAACTGTCAACTGAAAACGACTATCGACTGTTTAGTAATTAATTACTTTTTACTATCGACTACTCTCAGTCGACTTTTGGTTTGGTTGGCCCACAGCTGGGCTAATTCAGTCGATTCTTTTTCGCGGTCAGAATATACGTAATTTCAGCAAAATAGCTAATTTAAAAGAAAAATTGACCTTTGAAATGGTGTAATTTTGAATGCCGCTAAATTTAATGTGTCTGACGTATTTGGTCGCTCTGGAGGCGTTGTATGGCGTTGTATCTCTAATATAATTATAATATAATTATATATCGTTAAAAATTCCAAGCAATGTGTGTATTTTGCTCCAAGGCATATATGATGGTACTAAATACATATTCACTACGTAAAAATTGAAAAACAGCCAATGTAACTATAATCATGTTCAAAATTTTTCGCGGCTAGACGACTGAAACAGAGATGACAGTCAAACAGGATACATTGCTCCATAAGATCTCCGGATTTGGCGCATGCGCATTCTCCTGCATGGAATAAACCATAAAAAAGAATAAAATATATGAAACTATATTGTCATCCTTTTTCTATTCTTTTCGAGTCGGTCGGTACGGTCGATCAGATCAAGACAACAAAAAAATCAAGAATATTTAGATTTTGTGTTACATTAATAACTCTACAGTTACATTAATTACTCTACAGTAATAATAATTATATTGATGTGTAATTTTTGGCGGTCTAATATTGGTTTTTGGTTTTAAAATATGGAAGAACAAGAGTAAGTGCAGAATGTAAGATTACATTTTTAGTTATAAAATTCAAACCGCATCAATTTTATTTATAGTGATAATTTTAGCTGCCGAATTTATAACACACCATTTTCCACGACCTGGAATAGGTATGGACATATGCCAAAATTTAATGATAACAATAATAGAGAAGAAAATGATTCTTGTTGTGTTGGAAGTAATCTAGTCATTAATGAGGTTTTTATATCAAAAATAGTAGCAAAAACTGGTAATAATTTGACATTTATTTTAAACATAATATATTTTAATAATAATAAATAATATTTTATAGCTAGGATGTAGCTAGAATTTGTTGAGAGTAAAAGTCGAAGAATGTGAAATTCTGAGAATCAGAGAAGAAGAAATTAGACAGCATTTGCTAAGATGTAAGAGAAGCGTAGAGTGATACTATGAAATAATTAAATTTGCTAACAAATGTAGACCTGTATTAAATAAACAAAATATTATCTAATAATATAATATAAACCCTAATGCTCTTTTTATTTTAAGTTTAACCTGCTAAGATTTAAATATATTCAAAGGAATATGTTTTATATATAGATGCTCTGAATTTCTTCATTATATGATTATTCATGTTGTAGAATTTTAAAGACACTAGTATAAAAGGTTTATTTTAGTCTGTGAAGTGTATTACACTAAATAAAATATTAATATTTATGGGTGCGTTGCGACTTTTAATAAATTTTATATTTTAAATTATTGTTTAATAATATTTTAATGCAACAATTGTTAACACTATCCAGGCATAGTTAAAATATTTTTCTTAGCGGAAAGGTTAATGTGCAATGGTAAATCATTAGGCAAGTGAATTCAAGAATTCAGTAAGATAATTTGTCTTCGTCTTTATTCATTAAAATATCAATGGACTTATAGGTAAATTTTTGTTGTGATTATAGTTTCATGTTTCGAAATATAAATGAGAAGAATTTAATCAAATAAGGACAATCAAACATTAATTTTTATATGTTAGATTTACACACATTTAGTCGTTACCATACCCCCTTCAACAAAAATCTCCTTTCTGTACCTACTTAACAAATGCAAATGTCCATTGTTTAAAAATAGCGGCAGATTTTTCTGCTGGGAGATCGTTAAAAATAGGCAAACTTTTCATATATTCAATAGTCAGCAATATTGTTACCTTTAATACATTTTCTCGATTACATGCTATCAACTAGAATAGTGAATAGTTATTAATAGTAAATCTTAGTAATATATTAAAAACCATAAAGTAGTAACTCTAATTAATAGCATAATATGAAACCAGTTCATTTTCAAGAGTCAATACCCAGAAAAACACATTTTTACACTTTACATTGATACAGTTTTAATGATTAGTTATTAATAAGATTATCAATTAGATTTGTTATTAACGTAATCCCTAGTTCTGTATTATTGGAATATGTCGTCTTCTATTAAAATATATTTTTAATACTTTTAATATTTCATTATACTTTTACATTATTTTATTGTTCTACTATACGTACCAGTTCATTTTTTTTATGAAAATAAGAACTTATATTTTACAGAGGACGGACAAAATAATATAAACACATAAAATATAAAGAATATTTACTTATTAATAAGGCGTTGAGTAACCATTTGCTTTTAAAACCTAAGGGAATGTTGCCCCATTCTTGTAGCAAAACATCCGTCCAATGCTTCAATTGCTAAAACTCCCGATAACAGTTCAATTATGTTGAAAACTGGCGATTTTGTTGGTCTGGGGAGATAATAATCTAATCTGAGTGGAAGAATCTAATGTTTGTCAAAGCAAGACTGAACCCTTTTTTACTGTGTATATGGAAGCATTATCATCTTGGAATAAGACATCGTTTAGTAAGAACTTCGTCATTGAGAATGATGAGATTGACAGTAAAATGGCCAGTGATATAAAAGAGACGGAAGCAGTAGGAAGTAGACAGTCTGGATTGTAGGCTTATTTTGGAATTTTTATACATATACTGGACCATTTATAGGTAACAAGGTTTTATGATCGTAGTAGCACTTCCTTCGCAGTCCATTTATGGATGTTAGCCTTGTAGAGCTACCTCCGTATTGTTGTCGAAATATTATGTTATATACAAGCGAGTGTTCAGTTCTGTTGTCACTTTTGCCGCGGACGTTTTATGTTTCCTGGTCGCAATTCATTTTAATGTTCGTTGGTCTCTGTCAGTTAGTTTAGGTTTTCGCCCACTATTCCTCTTATACTTGTAACACTACTATTCCTTACCGAACACCAACGATTTGGACACTTTCGAGGACTGAGAATCCCACATTTCACCAATCGCTTTTTATATCCGTCAGAGAACAAAGCGTATAATACAAATAAATTTCGCCTATAAGGCTTGGCATATAAATTGAGCAATACATACGCGTCGCATTATTTGCCGCATTAGTGTTACCAACATGCAACAGCGTGACCAGCTTAATATTTTACAAATACGGATATAGATATATATTTCACTGTACATCTATGCACGCACGATTTTGGCGCATGCGTGTTATTCTACATTACAACTTTGTTTTATAACCTCACTTCATATATATATATATATATATATATATATATATATCCGTATCTATATCTGTATGATATATATATATATATCGGTCCGACTGATTTTATTACTATTTACTATCGACTGTTTCAGTCGTGTACTTTTAGTTACTATTTTTGGTTCTACTAGTTTCGTTCGACTGACTTTTAACGTTCTAGCTTTGCTGTTCAAGCCGCCACCTTGACAATAATGTACCAAATCTATGCTTACATAGATTTATATGTAATTTATATAGTTTTATGTTTTTCTTTTGTGGTTTGCTTATAAATATTGTATATTGATATAGAAGCATTTTGGAACGATATTTTTCAGGATTGTTAATGCAATAGAGTAAAAACATTAAAATTGTGAATGATAAATATTAAAATACTTTTGACTCTTTTTAAGGCAATACTAAGCAATATTTTTTTTGATTGATTTTTTGGTTTGCATCTAATTCTCGATTTTTGTTAAAAAAATATTTCCGTTCAATATTAAATAAAGCATTTCATTTATTTAAAAAATCTCTAGCAGTTTTTGTACGATCATTTTTAATTATGTCTTGGATTAGTTTTTTTAAATGATCAGGTATTAGTTTAATTTTTATTTAGTATTTATTGTTATTGTACATTTTTGTACAGTAATTCTACTTCCTTTAAAACGAAATTATTAGTTGTATGTTGACAGTATTCAGTAATTCTTGTTTTCCTTTTCTTTTTTAAAATTAGTACGTGAAGGGATATGTACATTATACTACCGTCGGAAAATATAAGCTCATATATAAGCAATTATCTCCGTCTTTTCTTCTCTCAAAATTTGTACAACGCTAATAAAATATTATAATAATATATAAATAAATATAAAATAAAAACATTATAATAAACATATATATTTGCTTGTTAGAGAAGATAGTTTTATCATTTTGTACTTTATAAATATCTTGAACGATATTACTTTTTTAATGAAATTGGACTCACAACGCGCTAGTGGAAATTCTATCTAGATTTCTAGAGTGTTCTTAACCCGGAGTGTCTCTCAAAGAGACGCCTCATTATATTTTGATACGGCGGTGCTTTGTTAAATATTCTGAAGGGGGTGGATTTCTTTGTTTTCCACGTTGGCGCGTTTACATTTAAAAAACAAATTCAGCTTAAATTTGTAATTGAAGTAATGGATTTCTTGCGTTCGCTTTTGCAACTTATCAAGCATTTATTTGGACCAGCGCCATCTGGCTGACTGGTTCTTCCCGCTTTTTTTCCACGGTCAAGCCGTAAAAATTTAATTTAAACAGTGGCAATTTTCTTAATATATTCGCATTTTCCTCGTTTTCTTTTGTGCATTAATTTTACTGAAGATAATGAAATAAATGAATATGAAGGTACCGTTTGTAATTGTATTCCCTTTGGACATATGTAAATGATTTTAACAATATTTTTAAAGGACAAATGGGTTTGAAAGCCGAGAGACTGGTAAATTATTCTTTTCTAATATATTATTGTGAGAAGACTTATTTTCAACATCTGTACTTTTTTGGGACAAAAGTATCTTTTCCAATATATTAATTAAATTTTGGTCTCTTTTATGTTGGTGTAGTCGATCTTTGAACGTTACTTGAATATATCTAATGAATAGTATAATACTATATATAAACTTTAATTTAGATTGCTCTATATGATCTTAATTCATATATTTAATTAGCTGACCTTTTTATTTTTTAATATTTCTTTATTCCACAAACATGTTTATATTACTGTAATACGAGTCTTCGAATCTGTTGTGATCTTATAAACATATAACTTAATTTTTAGGATGGCTTTGGGCATTATTCATCTTAAGCATTTTTTTAGGGACACTTTGAGCTTACAAATGCCTGTCTGCAGCGCCATTGAAGCTTTGGAGATGTAGAAAAATTATCAAAATTGTTCGGTGTGTGTTTTGATAATATTATTTTCAATTTTTGGTATTATATCATATCTCATCTTAAACAATTAAGAGGTTCATACTTTTGCATAAATCTATTCGCATAACATATATAACATCTTTTGTATCTATAACATCTTTTGCTAATATTATTTCAATTTATTCTTATACAATTTAATATGCTCCGCAATAATTAAGTTCCAGTAGAGAATGTAGCGTTATATTCAAGGAGTATAAATTATTTAAAATTAGTTGTGCTAATATTTCTAGATGGAGGTAGTATTAGTTTTACTGACAAATTAGTTATTATTACAAATTTCAAGTTGCTGGCAGAAAGCATCCTTAAATGGGTAATCCAACCTTAACTATAGCATATTAAAACTATTATACGTTAGTATTGTAGTATAAGCAGTAAACAATTAAGAACTATGAATTATTTTAATATGTTTAAATATTTGATTCAGTGCTCATCCTGTATATACAAATATCTCATTGTTATAGCATATACTAATATATTATTATATCTAGCAAAAAGACAAAAATTATTATAACATTCCTGCAATCTTGTTTGCCAAAATCGCTTTAGAAAATGGGAAAGTTTTGAAGATTTTTCGATCGAGAGCTGTTATGTCTTTTATTTTAACAACGCAGCTCAGGAAGTTTTTATTATTTTCTAGCATTTGTGTTTTATTGTAAAGAGTTAAACATAATAGAAAAATAGTAATGATAAATTAATTATTTATTTTGATAGAGAGACTTAATTAATTTATCTTTATATGCGTTACTGCAGCAAAATAAAATTTTTAACTAAGAGAAATATTATAATAGCTAATTATTTGGGTATTTGTATGGATGAGTATATTAATTCAAAGGAGATATTTTGCTAAAATAATCTTTTACTAAGGTTGAACTATCAAATATTTTTATTTTAATTAGTTAGAATACATTAATGTAGAGTGAATAAGTTCAAACCTCACATTAAATAACTTTCAATTGGGTCAGATAATTTTTAAGGGAGTACCGTAATTACATTTTAAGAACGCTTTGTTGAAATATTGAAATCACCAAATACCATTGCTAAAACAAATGCAGTTTCTAGATTGCACGTAATTGTTTTAGTACCTGTATAATCTGCTATCTTACTGCTAAATGATATGGTGTTTTTGCCGAGAAATTATTCGATAAATGGGAGAAGAAGTTTATGATAGCCAGAAAACGGAAGACATCTATTAATTATTATTTTAAGATAAATTAGATCAGAAGTATATATAATTTTAAAAAAGAAATGTGAGATACAGACGCTAATATATATTCCTTTATTTAATTTTAATGTAAAAATATAATGCTTTATGTAGAATGCTATATTTTTCTGAAATCTAATAATTCTCAGAGCTTGCATTAATTTAATCAATTTTTTTGTTATCGCGAATGCAGCAAGAATTAGCAAATATTCCAATATTAGTCTGACTTGTTTGATCGAAAAGTACTATTTATCCATTTTTATTGAAATCGTTGTTCAAAGCAATCGGAAGTAGTTAAACACAGCCTACAAGAGAAATGCAATAAGTTTGATGAAGAAAATGTATGTAGATATAATTTTAGAACCACTACACCAAACTGGCCAACTCTGTTTTGTTGTTTTCGTTATTGTCGATTTATACAAAAAAAATTACCAATTTTTTTTTTACATATAAATCTCATAATATGGCGAGTGACACAGAATAACAGTTGACAAAACATTGAGAGATTGACGTTTTTTAAACTGGTTTAAATATATTGAGTCAAGAGAAAAAAAGAAGGAAAATACCTCTAACTGCAGTTAGGAATACACATTTAAAATAAGGTAATTGAAATTATTGTCAAAGTTACATTAAATGTCCTAGAGAATCTGCTAGAAGATATTAGTCACCGTAACGTAGCACATGGGCTGAAAAATCGCTTGCCTATCACATAGATGGCGCTGGTTGCATTGCATTCGCCATTTTTTCAATTATTACTAATCTTCAAAAGAAAGCTGTTAAGTGATCCAAAAGCGGAGTTAGCTAATTTGGCAAAAATATCAAAAGAACGTGTTGGTTTTATATTGCATGAGCATTTTACTATGAGAAAGCCCTGTTCAAAGTGGGTGCCGCCTTTGCTCACTGTTGACCTAAAACAAGAACGTGTTGATTATTCCGAATAGTATTTGGCGATGTTTAAACGTAACAAATCGTAATTTTTGCGTCGATATGTGACAATGGATGAAACACTGAAAAATCACTTTACTACTCCAGAATCAAAACGATCGTCATCTGAGTTAACAGACGTTCTACAAAGGAGGTATTAAAATATTAAAGCGGAGCTGGAATGGTTGTATGGCTATGGATGGAAATTACGTTGATTTTTTTTTGTTGCCAATTTTGAACAAAAGAAACGCATTTTCTTTGTTACAGTTGATTTTAAAAAGTATACTCAAAGTCGTCTTGACCTACATCGAAAAGTTGTTGACTATTAAAGTGATAAAACTGTAAATACAGGAAATCGGTTGTCCTCTATTTGATGTCGCGATTTCAGTCAAATCCCTATTACTGAGCTGTACCTTGAATCTTTGAATTATTTTCTTATGAATCAGGATCTCCTGTCAGTATTTTGTCTATGTATGATTCGTAAATACGATGCATGTTTTAAAATTACGGTTCTCAGATCAAAAGAAGTGAATACCTTAAATTGTATGTTTCGAATCCAGATCCAATACTTTAGTTATGTTACGCCCAGCCAAACAGTTATCAGCAATACTTTCAAATTTTAAATTTATCTTTACTTTTGTTTTGAAATTAAAGATTTAATTCATATTTTACACTACACACAGGCTAATATAACATTTTTGTTTAAATTAATACATCAGAAGTTAGTAATATCTAGACTGTTTTAAATACGAAAGATCTTGTTTTTTGTTATTGCTTTGAGTAGAATTTGCTATTTCCTAAATGTGCTCAAATATTTCATGTGTGTTTATCTTAGAAACATATTCAGGGACAGGACAAATTAAATGCAAATCGTTTTGAATTGAAACAATGCAATAATTTATACTATTTCAAAAATATATTACAATATTGATATTTCCAGACAATTGAATATGATAATTTTTTGTTTTCAAATTCGATTTTAACAAATTACACGGCTATGCAACAACGCAAAAAATCAGCGAGAGTCCTTCCCTTCGTTAAGAGTTGAAAATTTCCTTTTGCTAATGAATTTATGAATCGTTTTAGCGCGTAATTGAAAATTAGCCAAAAAAACTTTTTTCCCGCTGAAACGTCGAACATTTTCGCCAGACTTGAAACATTCAATTAATGCTACCGAAACACAGAGGCGAAGAAAGTTTTCGATTGATTCCGTTCGGCGCTTGACATTTTCACACTTTTCAATTGCCTGGAACAGTTGTGCTAGTGGACTCGATTCGATCGCCGAAAGAGACATGGAATATGTTCCTAAACAGCGTTCTTTGTTTTATACAAAAGGACTTTGGACATGTGCAAATATATTCGAGGGAATACGTTTACGGAAAGTTTGACGTATTTTACATGTTGGAAATGAAATACTAAAAGTAAAATTCTGAAACTACATATAGAAAATATATCGGTACATTATTTAAGTAATATAATAATTAATATATTTAAGAATAATTTTTCTCTAGAAATAATGACTTAAGTGTTATTCATGAGCTATTACACTAAATAATCTGCAGAGTCAAATAAACAAATCATAATTAATCAGTTATTAAATACCACTTTTTTTGTCATTTTACGGTTATGTCAAGCAAATTAATGCTTTAAAATCAATTAACCTATATTATTAGGGGCTTCCAGGTGTTTTGATCAACTGTATTAATGTAAACACCTTAATCGATTCTTAAATTCGGTGAGTTTAGCATTTCTCTAGAGAAAATAGCAGTTTTATATTTAGTATTATTGTGTTATTCAAAGCCTCTCTAATGCTTAAAATTGAATTTTCAGTACTGATTGCTTTTTTTTGTTTAATTTAAAGAGATCTGCTTTTAAAGCTCATCAAAAGGATTTAGAAACTTATGGTGATGCTGCTCCGTCTTGCCCCAATTGACTGGTTTTATTGTAACGATTTATAAGTGGCTATTTTGATATCAATAACAGATAACCTCTTGGAAGACTAAAATATTGAGTAGGTAGTCAATTGTTAAGAACTTTCAGGCAGCTTGGCAGGTGACGAGTCAACTTGAAACGTTTATACGTGATGGAAATATTCAGGTTTAAGGGGAAATGGCTACCAAACAAAATCACTTAAATTTCAGGTGACTATTTGAAACCATTTCAAGATCGCGGTTTCATTCGTTACCAGACAAAAAAAGACATTTCTGTGGCGTATTGCAAATGGCGATTAAAAGTTGACTTAAATATAATACATATGGTGAGATTAGCAATGTGGAGTATATTACAAGCAATTAAAAAAATGACACAATTACTGCAGAAGTATATTGATATTAATTAAACAAGTTGAACGACGTTGTTGTAAAAAATACCAGAATTGGCAGGTATTGACGTAAACTCATTATTTTGCATGATAAGGCTCGGCTATATCTTACGAAAGGTGTGAAAAACACACTGATGCTATAATTCGTTTCATAGAGTACATAATTATTCATTTCTAGATTTATAGAAATATTGTTTTTATTCAATCAGTGTTTTCTATTACTGGGCATATTCCTTCCACAAAAATAGTAGTGGGTTTTTGAACAAACAGGTCAAAACGCATAAGTAACACCTCTCATCAAATATTAATTTTTCTCTACAACTGATTCTAGAGCAGCCTCTTTTTCGTCTTCCGTTATAATTCGAAATTAAAAAATTAATTTCACTTGGAAGCAAAATCTAACTGAATTTCATCTTTCTTACTAGGGTTGTACATTTATCCATCCAATTTAACTGATTTTTATTACTTAGGAACGAGTGTGTTGAATATATAGTCAATTCAAAATAGCAGTGACACGGGAGAACTGTCAAATAAAACGTCGCAATGTTGCCGCAGCAACTCTGAGTTTTAGTGGATTTTGGCTTTGACATATAAGAACATTTTAATATAAATAAAATAATTGATTTTGCTTTAATATAATTGATTGATTGATTTTAATTGATTTTAATATAAATAAATAACAAATATTCTATTAAATATAATTTATTTTAACATTATAGTACATCAAATGCATTTATTATCGAATAACTTAAAACTACAATTAATTTTACAGCCACAATAATTTACAGGTTAGTGTTGTTTTATTATATATACATTGAGCTTTTTTCCACACCAGTATCGGTAGGGTTCCATGCGTGTTCTTGTATGTAGTGGTATCCTCCGAAGGTTTAATCCACATAATTAACAATTGTATATCTGAGTAATGTATTTTACTTTCATTAGAGAGCATTTTTATGTTTTACGTTTAGTTCTTGTTTCTTTCAATGCAATGTATACTGGTAAAGTCATTTCATATCTCTCTTTAGTTTGTCCTATTACTATTGGCATACATATTTCTTGATAAAACTACATTTAATCACAGCATTCTCCTTAATGAATTTGCTGTATCTGCCAAACAGTTAGTGGTATTTCTCTCCTCATACATGCTAACCAAACGTTCCTGTATATTCTGAACAATAACACACATGCTCATAAAGCTTTCACACTCTACAATACAATTCCCTACAATTAAAGTATATTAGTTGTATACTGACCTTTGGTGGTTTCCTCTTTCATCACGCTGTCCTGGTAATCGTTAGCATTGAATCATAAACCAACATTCATAAGGTTTTATTCAATCACTGTCACTTTCAGAAACACTAATCAAGTGAATAACTAAGCTGTCTATTTCCAATCTATTACAAACTTGCTCAAGATTCTACCATTTATCAATTTCTTCTTCATGTGTTTGATCGAGCTCACACAACCGAAGGTGCTATTTTCAACAATGCCTCTTTCCATAAATCCAGACAGTTCTAGTTTGAATATCATCCTAGACCTGAATATCTATTGTAATCATTCTTTGCAATACCCCGTATTAACGTGATACTCTGTGGCCATAACATTCAGTAATCTGATCTACTATGTATCTTTTCTCAGGCTTATTTCCAAAAAAGTAATTTACATAAAATGCAGTTAAATACTTTATTTATATTTAACAAGTAACAATTTGAAATAGTTTTAGTTCTTTAACATGATTTCCTCGAAACTTGCCATGAGCAACCCAATGTGCAATTCTGAAATATTCATGTCTGATTTAAATATATAAATTGATATATTTCTTTCTTGAATTTGTTATATATTTTTAAAAATTGTATTCTTTTAAAAGCAATCTCTGCAAATTCCATTAAACCACTTCGGGGATTATCTTTACATCATTTAAATCCTATATTATCCAACAATATATGAACGGATGTTCTGTATCTCTCAAATAGCTATATATCTTTTGGATCTTTGTGGATACTTTCCAAACTAACAATTTTCTCTGAAATAATTGTATTAAATTATGTTTCGATTGAAATAACTACTTACTATTTTATACATTTCTTATATTTGATCCCTGAAACACCAAGCTGATCTTCTGAAACACGGTTTTTTTTTGGCGAATTTAAGATTATATTGTTTTTTATTTTTTGAGTTATTTTAGTGACTGTGTCCGTACTAATATACAGTGCAGCTACAAGGCGCAAAAAATATTTTCAATAAAAACTGCGGCCATTTCAAATTTATTAAAACCAAGAGTTAAAACAACCTTTACCGGTTTATAACCCGTAATTATAATATTTTTAAGAATTCTCAGAGGTTTGGCAAACGGACAACTTTTGCTGGTTCTTTCCGTTACATGTTCGAACTTCTCTAACAGCATTCTATCTTTTTTTAAATAGAATAAAATGAAAAGGATAATATTGTCTGACTGTAAAACGAATTTACAACTTTAGACAGACACATATACAGTCGAATCACTGCTATTTTGAATTGACTATATGTAATTTATTTTTTGTACTTGATCCTAAATGAAGATGTTCGTTTTCATCAAACCAAATTTTATATATAAATCTTGTATTCACCGTTTCGAATAGTTTGTGGAATACAGTTATGGAGGTATCTGTTTTATTTATCTCGGATATACTAAATGTGTGAAATGACGGTCGAAATAAATGTAAAATTATGCAGAACGTCAATGGAACTTATACGTAGTCGACCGTCAGTTTGAAATGCGATCTGTTGTCACTGTTGTCGCTTTGCCCATGAAGTTTCGATTCAATTTAAATATTGTAATTCTGGAAAATTTTACGGAGAGTTTCGATTTAGAAATAGAACGGTGTTCTGACAAGTCGAAAGGTCGAACACAGTTTTGTTTTAAAACGGTCGAAACAATTTGGTTATATACAAATTCAGAAAGTTTTTGAGCGAGCAATATTGAGTGGATACACTTGCATAATATAATAATATTTTTATACGTTTATTTTTTAAGGTATTTTCATATGGTTATATTAAAAGTTTGGTAAATTTGGATGGTAATAAAAATATTGAGGAAATAATTCTTTAATTTACTATTTCAACTATTTACATATATTTTATGGTGACTAGACTAGCAAAAAATTGAACTATTTATCATAATATAATCCCGATTATATTTATTACAGTTATTTTATTATTATTAAACAACGAAGAACTCCTTCAACAGTTTAAAAGTGCTTGAAAATTAATTGAAACGCTTTTAACTTGTTTAATAGTCTACACTCCTTTGCGAAATAATAAAATTGTGTTATGTAATTTTTAGTGTCTGGCAAACAGTGTTTTGCATGCAGTATTCCAAGGTTTGAAGATTTTTACAAGTAATAATAATTAAATTTAATTATTATTACTTGTTCACTAAAACTACTAACATTCTTAATTCAATAACTTTTTTATATACAAAACTATTTTATATATTTTTCATTAAAAATAATGACTTTTATTGAATGTTTACATGAATTATTACACTGTACAGTTAATCTACAGTATCAAATTATGTTTAATTAGTTATAAATATTTTTAAAGCCCATTAGTTGCCACTATTTTGTCTTTTTGTTGTTGTGTTAAGCAAATTTAAGCTCTAAAATCAGTTAACCTATCTCTTCTATATTATTGGCGGTTTCCAGGTATTTTGATCATCAGTATTAACGTAAACAACTCATTCTTCATTTCTGTTATTATTTGATAATTTTCAACAACCGAATAAAGACGAGTTAAAACAGGGTTAGAGAAAATTTATTCGAAATATTATATTTCAAAATTTTATTCCCGCATTTGCTAATAGATTTCAAAATTAAAAAATCTGCTTAAAATGCATGTATTTGAAATAAGGCCTAGAGAGATTTTATTTTCTGGACTGAGAAATATCCTAAATCTAGATTTTGGTCGAAATTGTTACAGCTGTTTGTGAGATTGTAACAATACATCTACAGTCGACTAATTTTGTCTGATGTGGTATTTCAAGTCCACATATATTTTTATGTTTGGTATATTTGGTACCTCTAGAATACAAGGATAGTTTATGTGAAATAATCCGTGTTTCTGTGAAATGAAATTTTATTAGTGCGCATTTCTGCACACATAAGTATGTTTTCCATTTAATTAGAAATATGAATTAATAGAAAATTTGTAGGTGAATAAATTAATTCCTTCCAATATTTTAAAATGTTTCCCCATTTATGACATACGCTACGAATAGCACTATAAGTTTCTCTTTATTTTCAATAGTTTTAATTAAATTCTTGGAATACAATTGTAATAATATGCATCAGTAAGATATACTGTTTTCACTTAAGCAAGATTACTCAAGTTTCAATTTAAATTCCAGACATCCATAATATCTCAATAGCTATCTTGATGGAGTTATACGAAGTTCATAATTATCTAGACGCTTCATCATTTGTATTATTCTGCCAATTTCGCACTAATAATTGTTAATTGGATTTAATCGTTAATTTAATAAGTGTGTTCTATACATAAAATTTAAATTGTATACATTTATTGATGGATGTTTGATATTTTTAAACTTTTAGCAAGCCTATATAAAGAAAAACGTATCGAGTATATACATTACGAGCTTGCCACGTACATTTTAAGAGTACATTTAATGATAATACTTCATCAAGATTTTTTGTAAAATTGGTATTTAGACATGCTTCTACATATTAAATTCATTTATAAATTATTACATAAGTAGATTGCTATGCTTATTTTCTTTTATATTAATTGATTTTATTGATAACACTTGGGGGTTATGTACTATGCATTCCTATTTATTGTATTCAATATGTATTAGCCACTCCTAACCTGAAGTATAATTCATCGAGTTATTGATTTACAAGAAACTGGATGTTTGAAAGTACTTTAGAGTTAGCATTTTGAAGGCTTGTATTTCAATTAATACTTTTCTTTGTATTTTGAGAACTTGAGAACTTGAGAACTTGAACTTTTGGGAACGGTATATAAGCTCTTATTAAATGTTAGAAGCCGTTTTTCTCGGTAACGTAAATTTTATGAAATTGGTCGTCATCGCAATAACATTAATAATTGTTGGAGCTTTATCTGTTACGTTTCACCTTGCAAGATTTTAGCAAATACTTAAAAAAAACTCTATCTCTGATTGAAAATAGACAACTTATTCGGAGTATTACTATATATTCGGAGTTAATAATAACATAAAATTATTAAAATAATATATCAGAAAAATTTATCGTTACCAATTACCCAGTGCGAAGAAACAACTACGTTACATAGCTGTGGTGTATTTTGGCATTTATTTAAGATTACGATTTACGTTTTTTTTTTTTTAAATCAGATATGAATTCGTGTTGAAGTAACATTTAAATAAATTAAAAGTAAAAAAAAACTATTTACTTAAAAATATCATGGGGTAGTTTGTCAAAGTAATAATGTATTATAATAGATACTATATATGCACTAACTATAATTAAATAGTTAGTTTTATAACAATTATATTTACATCAATTATATTATTTTAATGAATATCTCATCCAGTTCTATAATCCACTGGTTTTTAAGTGTTAATGACAACTTGCAATGTGAGCTACATATTGGAAGCCTTACATAGTGACCTGATAAATTCTCTCCAAAGTTTAGGAAGACA
Source organism: Rhynchophorus ferrugineus (assembly GCF_030347505.1). Classification (NCBI taxonomy): domain Eukaryota; kingdom Metazoa; phylum Arthropoda; class Insecta; order Coleoptera; family Curculionidae; genus Rhynchophorus; species Rhynchophorus ferrugineus. The sequence goes on from NW_027472580.1 coordinate 56,283,184, forward strand.
AGACAATATTTCATTTATTTATTAATTATATCTTACGTTAGATATACTTAATACAATATTAAATTACAAATTACGATTGTTGTACTTGCATTAATACAAAAGCAAATCGAGTACGATATTATTCCATCAGTATGTATTTCCCAAATTATAATAAAACTAATCTACTTAAGGAGTATTGCCTTTTGACAAATTGTTTAAATTGGAAGCAATTTATTATGTCAGTTGATTATTTTTTTAGCAAGCATGAAATTATATTATTTATTTGTCGATTTCTAAAATGCAATTTTATTATTATAATTTTCTGTATGATGAGTAGGACATGCTAATCCTGCTGGAAAGCCAAAATTGAAAAATCCAATTAAATAAAGATATAATGCCAAATAATAATATAAAGCCTGTTGTGATTTAAAAATCTTTACTAATATATAATTTGAAGGCAATCGTAAATCAATAAATGATATTGATGAAATAGCGCACAAAAATTATTACCGTGTTCATAGTACCACATACTTTTATCCTACTTCAATCAAAAAAACTTTATATTTATATGTTGAATATTTTTCTCTAAACAATATACGCTCAGGTGTTCCTCAAGGCAACATACTGTGACTAAACCCGGTCTTGATACTTGATTTACACTGCAGACCTTCCAACTAATTAGGACGCAATAACTTCGATCTACGCTGAGGATACTTCATTCATTTCATTTTTAAATAATCGCAAATATGTTTCATCGTATTTTAATATTTGGGAAGTCACGATGCCCTTCTTGTACTAATATTGGGAAAGGAAAGAAAAGAGATAATTGCTGAATTCCATCATGGAATCCATCATTCAAGGATCAGTTTCATTTTGAATGGTATAATATTATTTTTATGTTTTACATATTTGCTTTATTGTAAAGAGGAATGAAATAATATCCCCCCAAATATTTGTATATTCCTAATCAATAATTATTGACTATTTAATTATCGGTAACGGGGAATATTTTAAGATTATTTTTCATTGGCTTCAAGTCTTCACTTCATTGACGTGAATAAAAAGAGGTATATCCTAATATTTCCACGATAACATAAATCTGTTCAAAAATATTTTCTGTTTATCAATCAAAATTTTCTTCATTTACCTGATTATATTAATAAATAATATTAAAAAATAGAGTTCTTATATGTTATATAAAATGTATATTGTTTTTTCAATCATATTACGAGGACGGCTAGAACGGCAAAGCCAGAACCCTAAAAATTTGTCAGTATAAAACAAGTAACGAATATTTCAGCCGATGAATTAGTAGACTAGTTGTAATTGAAAGTACAAGCACATAAAAAATTCGAATGAATTAGTCATTACTGAAACTAGTCGATTAAAGTTAGTCGATATAAAAAACTAGTCAGTTACAACTATATCCCAACGATAGATCCCAACCATAACTAGACAGAAGTTAATCCGCACATACGACACAGCAAGTTATTGCAATATCAACATTTTCGATATATTTCAGAGCAAAACACTAAGAAACATGTTCATTTTTCTCGAAAGCGTGAACAACAATTACATGTACCTCACATACGAATGATAAGCTAACTGAGCTGAGCTTTGCGCTGAGTAATGAAAAATGACAACAATCTAAATAAATGTAGCATCCCCAGTCTTAGCGTCAGAGTCAAACAGAAATGGAAGCTTTACTATCCGATGGAAACTCTTTCATAACTATAGATAAAACCAAACAGATTAGAAGTTGGACAACTCAGTGGCATTTTGTTCTAGAACAGATTGTCGTGGCATAGAAGAGATAAATAATACAGTAAATAAATAATAAAATTATAGGTGCTACATATAAAATTAAAACGCTGCTAGTTTTGTTAAGTTAAATTAGATAACATAATTATAATCGATAGATGAAACAATTACTAATTTAAGCAACTAAACAGATTCGCACTGAAACATTTCTCGGTTCTAGTGAAATCCCCCATTTCGAAAGTAATTCCGTTGCAATTTCGAAAGCGATTGTATTTAATTACATCCTAGATAAAATTCGATTTAAGTAAAGTTGTCTTGTAAAAGGTATCACTACGTCTATCTAGCTCAATTAGTGTACGATCCAATAATCTTTTATTGCTATCGAACAGTCTACCCGCGCTACCAATTGAATTTTAATAAACTTTCTTTACATGTTTTGAATGGTAATTTAAAAGTTCGTAGGCATTTATATAGATTTGAAAAGATCTAGGATGGATTTCGTATTTATTGGCGGCGGCGAAGAAAAACGGAGAATTGGAATTTGGCCGCGATGTTCGAATAGATTTCCATTCGATTTTCATTCAATATTAATCAATTTAGAGAGCTTAATGACAAAATCGATAGAATCGCATTCAAAAATAAACCAAAAACGTATAAAATAGTTTTGTATTATTTCAAAACTTTTAATGTATGCTACAGGGGATAAAATAATATAAATACGAAGCAATATACTGCTATTCTGTAAATAATGCAGCGCGTATATATTGCTCACTTTACATGCCAAGTTTTATTATAACTAGTGTTGGGAACTATCGTCTGAAAGCAGTCGAAACAGCCGATAGTCGCAAAACAGTCGATAGTCAAAGAAATAGTAATTACTATTTTCAGTCATATGCATGGTTCGAAGGTTTTTTTTAATTCGTGATGTTAGACGAAGATGTACAAACCATTTCCGGTATAAATTGTGAGAGACTAAAGGACGGAGATAATTGCATGGAACAGTTAATTTTATTTGTGCGTATATTTTCCAACGGTAGTATAATCGAGACGGAGATGTACATATTCCTTTATGTACTAACTTTAAAAACTAAAAGGAAAAAATTTATTACTGAATACCATTAACATGCAATTAATAATTTCATTTTAAACGAAGTAGAATTAGTTTTATATTTGTCTGTTTTAGGGATCTGTAAAAAGGAATGGAATTTTTCCATGGAATGGAGTAATACACTACAAATATTTTATCGTATTTTAATATACTATAATAAATATATACAATACAATAGAACTTAAACAAAACCTAAAAACTAAAGATGTACAATAACATAAATAAAGTAAATGCTTTATTTATTATTGAATGGAAATATTTTTTAACAAAAATCGAGAGAATAATCCAAATATTACCTTGCCATAAAAATAGTCAAAAGTATTTTACTATTTATCATTCACAATTTTAATCTTTTTACCCTATTACATTAACAATCTTAAAAAATGTTGCTATATTAACATACAATATATTGTTATTTACAAGCAAACTACCAAAAAAATCATGAAACTATATATATATATATATATATATATATATATATATATATATATATATATATATATATATTACATATAAATATATGTAAGCATAAATTGGGTACATTACTGTCAAGGTCGAGTCGAATTAAACTAGTAGAACCAAAAATAGTAACTGAAAGTACACGACTGAACCAGTCGATAGTAAATAGTAACAAAATCAGTCGGACCGAAAATAGCATTTGAAAACAGTCAACAGAAACAGTGACTGGTAGAAAGTAGTAAAATCAGTCGAACCAAAAATAGTGAAACAGTCGATAGTAGAAAGTAGTCAGTTACTAAATAGTCAATATTCGAATTCAGTCGATAGTTCTCAATACTAATTATAATCCATAAAATGTATGCGTTCGGTATATTATTTCGGTATATTAAAAGGTTTGCTCTACAATGGTTTAAACAAGCGACTGGCGAAATATGTGATCTCTCAGATGTTGTTTAATATTTCACGAGCGACAATATCCACGTATAGTAAAACATCATCGTCGCAGAGGAATAGTGGCCAGACAACATACAATTACCCGAACAAAAGTTACAGAAATATTCAACATTCCCTGAGCACTAATGTTTCGAGAGAAACAGTATGGCGGGAGGTCCATAAAGTTAACTTTCATGGAAAGGCTGCGATTGCAAAAGCCTTTATAATTAAAGTAAACGCTAAGCTGCGAAAATAGGATCACAATACAAGCAATTTGAGCGGCAATATCGTGGTATTCCTCTGGTTTTCCTATTCAAACTACAGATCAGATTACTGAGAATGAATATCCTGATATTCTCAGTGATGAAGTTCTTACTATGACTAGCATATTCCGCATATTCCGAGATCATATCCAGCATACACACGTAATATCAAACATATTACCAGGCCTGTACAATTGTCAAACATCAATAAGTGAACTGATATAGGGCGTTTTAGAATAGAGAACCAGGTGTAGATTTTCATCTCTAACATCAATGAAGCCAATTGTCGGATGTTTTGGTAGAAGATGGGTCAGTATTCTGTTGGAAACTATTCAGACACTATTCAGCTAAAAATTTCAGTTGTTTTAAAAGCAATTGGCGGCTCTACACCTTATTAATAAATACATATTGTATATATGTCATTATGTTCATATCATTTTACTCAACCCCTAAATATTTTCCAGTATGTTCGCGAAAATTTTATGGAAATTGACTATAGTTTTAAATATATAGAGTTTACTTCAGTTCAAGTATATTTATTTCAATGATTACTTTCTATCGCCTATCACTGTTATAGTTTTCTAGAAGATTCGCTAAATACTCAGGTCAGAAGATAGGACCTAAATCTAACTAATAAGCTAGATGCAGAAACAATTCGTACTTTTGGTATCATTGATACGATATCAACGATATTTTATGGGACGATATATTATTTTATTTTTCTGTACACCGCGTTTTTAACAAAATTTTTCATTTGTTTTGCATCCTAAAATATTGGCGATAAAATGATCTCGGTCGATATCTGACCATACTATTGCAAGCCTTTTATTTTTATTTAGAAGAATGGGGTGGGTTATAAAGCGATTATATTTTTGTCCCATTGTTAGTGAATGCGAAATCAATTTTACATAAAGCTTACTATATTTTAAAATGTTTAAATTATATTTAACTGAATCATGAAATGTTGTTTGTTTTTGTGAACAATAAAATATAAAAAAAGGTACCATATAAATATTATTTTTTGCAGTAAGAGTATTTTTGGGATTTTCTAAAGGAGGACTGCAAAAAGGAATGTTCCTTTTTGGTGTATTGACTTTGTCATACTCATTACTTATTTATTTAATGAAATTTGCACGGAAATAGAAAACATTAATTGATATGAACTGCTTTATTTAAGTTGTTAAAGTTTACATGTGGTCGACGGGAGGATCGGTTATGTCAAGGTTGTTCGGAAGCGATAAAGCGATAGAATGAATTAACAAAGAGGAAATAAAGAGAGAGATCTCGTTCTAGTTTTTATTTTATTTATCTTATGTTTATCCTAAAGCCACATGGCATCAGTCTAGCATTACCAATCTTAGAATCTATGGATGTATGTTGTGGCCTAAATAATGATGAAGATGCTTGAGGACTTTTGGAAGCACATGATGAATGGCCCAGAAACTGCTGGAAAGGCGTGGATTCAGCCTTACCACTTTCACAAAAGCAGGACGTAGTTCGTTTTGGGACGTTGCGATTTGATTGGTAATACCTGTAAAAATGGCGGCTTACGTGTCCTGTCTCTTTGTGCAAGGCTGTCCATGCGGTGTGATTACATCTGTTTGGGCTGCTGTGGTCTTCGTCCATGACGCTGGTCTCATGGGAATGCTGACCGTATGTGTTGTGTTTCTAATATTCAATATGGTTGAGCTTGTTATTTTGATAGGTATTTCAATCACGTCGGGGTCACTAATTGCAGGAATGATCGTTCGTTAAATGTTTTGTTATATTGTTTGTTTGCTCGAACATTCACTACTATTTCTTGGTAGGGATATGCACGGGAACAAAATCATTGATTGATATACACTCCTTTATTCAAGTTGTTAAAGTTTACGTGTGATCGGTGGGGACAGGATATTAAGTTAGGTCAAGGTTGTGAGGAAGTTATAAAGGGATAAGAGGAAATTGCGTGGTACCAAGGACCAACATTTCAGAAAGTCTATTTTGATTCCGAAAAGGGAAAATGCTCTTTGTGCAGCACAAAGTTATCAAAAATGTGTGGTCTTTGTCGTGAAGAGTGCAGCGGTGTTAACGTCAGTGTTAGAGTTGGTTTATATATTCGTTCTAAAATGTCGATCCTAAAGAGCTTCGAACATCGCTCTAACTGGTGAAGAGTTCAAAAAACCAATGAAATTCTTATAACGTCGAGGTAGACAGGATTTCTTCCGACATCGCTACGGAGTTAATCATTAACGACAAAACAATTTTGAAGCATTCAAAAATAAAATTATATACGAAAAGAAACTCAATATATGGATCACAACAACGATCACAACAATGCTAGATAACACACACCTTTTGTGATGTATTGAAAATTGAGAGCTTGTCTCTCTTAGAATTTTCCTGAACTCACCCCTGTATTGGTTTCTAGTAATAATTGGCGTATAAAAGTCATATTAAAACAAACATATTTCGTAATCTAAAATGTTTTAATTGTCCGAGTGATTGAAAATATTTATATATTTTGTATAGCGTTTGTTCCACATTGAGTTTATTGAATTTCTCAAATTTAAAGCTTAATCCACTGCGGACGCATCAAAAACTATCGCCATTGGCAAATACAATCCACCACCTATAATTCACCTGTAATTCAACTGGATTAGTTCCCGGCAATCCAATCAACCAATTAACAAAGAGGATGAGCACAACAAATATCAATTAAAGCGGCAGGTTGTTTAAAAAGTTGTTTGCTTGACAGGCAGCCTAAATTTACTAACTATACGGTTTTACCAACCGGCAGCCGTATGACTATTAATCATGATAGACGTATGCGTTGGAGTGATTTAAATCATATGCGTACATGTCGGCGCTATAGCGAACTCACTTTGAATAAATTTATTTGCGAAATTTTTTCCATGTCATCGGGGATTCAATGGAATTTCCATAATATTATCTTGTGAATTTAAGTCGATATTAATTTTTTTTTCACGAATTCTATATCTCATGTAATTTATATGGATTTGTATATATGCTCCCCTATGTATTTTCTCCTTTCTTTGTTCAATAACTTTTCAATTGAAATATAAAGAATTGTAATCTTACAATATTAATATTTTGTTGTTCCAAATACTGTTATAATAATAATATATAAAAATAATATGTTATATAAATCGCCGGCTTAGTGGCGAAGTGATTAAGCCGACAGCAAAGTGGTAAAATATATATATATATATATATATATATATATATATATATATATATATATATATATATTTTATTTATTTTTTCAGGTAAGCTGTCGATTTCATAAATTTTTATTGCATTTAAGTATTTATTGAGTAAGTATACAACCCGAACTAGCATTAGACATTTGGTTCAAACTAATAGTTATTTGTGTTTTGATCTTACGCTGTAGTATAAAATACTTACTTTTTTAAATGCACACTTTGAATCAATTTGGTGGGCTGAAACGAATTAACTGCGAATTTTCATATTCTGATATCTATATTATATCAAGGATAAAAGCAAGTACATGAGTTGAGGCACCTGAGACAAGTAAGACAGGAGAAAAAAATGACAATGTGACCCAAGTTTTTTTTAATTGTATTCTTATGAAAGAGCATTAAAATAGTACTGAATTTGTAGCTCTGTATAGAAAAATAAATGATAGTGAACTTATTGAACAATTATATAAATAAATAAATAACACCTAAAAAATTTCAGTTTATTCCTTCGTGTATATTTATACAAGGAATCAGAATTTCAACGATACGTTATTATATTAGTTTAGTAATTAATTAATAGGAATAAATAAAATGCGTATTAACCAGTATTAATTAATATGTATATTAATGTAATGTAATGTATATAAAGTTAACATTTTTATATTATGTATAATGTATAATATTTAATTTGACATGTCACAATATCCAGAAAGCTATAAACATGCTATTTTGATGGAATGAATTTATGCTGTCGAAAATGTTCTTTTAATAGACAGGACTTAATAATATTCAGAACATTATAAGTCATTATGACTGCTAACATTTTTTTATCACGAATAACTTCTGATTTTGCGTGTTTATGGATTTTATTTTAATTTCAGCAAAGCCATTTTTGTATTCAATTAGTGTCATTGTCATGCTCGAAAAATGTTTTTAATTTATTTTTATCGTAATACTGAATTCTTTATGAGGTATCACTGAAATACATGGGGGCCAACTATTTACTAATTTATTTGCAATATTTAATATAAAATTAAAAAAAAAAGTGGCAATAAAGACATATCAGTAAGCAAACACATTGATGTTAGGTGTTACGTAAATTTATATACATAGTTTGCTAATTTAATGTGATTTTATATATTTGGAGTTTGAGTTTTAATTGTGGACCTAGGATTTAAGTTTTGGTCTGTTATTATAGTCTTCGATTGATCAGTTAATTTCAATTTCCTTAATAGGTTTGTTGATGTATCTTTAAGAGTTTCTATTGATACATTATACATTTTTGTCGTATTTTATATTTCAAGTTATTTTCCCAGAAATTTCAATTACTACGAATTATGCCAGGTTTAGTTTTATACTTTGAACAAATATAGGGAATGGACAAAATAATATGAACACCTGACATATACAAATTATTAACAAGGCGTTGTACCACCATTTACTTTTAAAACAGCTGCAATTCTCTATGGAATAGATTCGCAGGGTCTCTTTATAATTTTAAACGGATTGTTGTCTCGTTCTTATACTAAGGCATCTGCAAATTACTTTAATAACGTTCTTCATACAAAAAGTGCATTTTAGCATAAAAACTAGATTTTAATTGGCAAGTTTTGTTAACAGTTGTTTTGAGTCGTAGCAGATTTCTATACTGAATAAATGTCACTGAAATATATATAGAGAAATTAATATTTTTTAAATATTAATATTAACCTTTTCTTACTGAGAAAGAGGGCATTTAACACTGTGTTTGTGACAACAAAATTGTTGATATTCGATGGTCATATAAAACAAATAACTCATAAAACACTGATGCTCTTTTATGACTTGTTTTTTCAAGCCACTGCCGTTTTTATAAAATTTGTTCGGTAATCGGGATTATGTGGAATTATACGTATGAGTGTTTTGCAATACGGACACTTTGGCTGGTAGTCCTCATATTTTACGCCATTGATAATTTTTTAAATGGCGTATAGCTTTTATCTGCAATATTTTGAAATTTCTATAGATCGACATGATGGAACAGTATAAATGAATTAGATTTTTTGTTTGTGAATATTAATAAACTCTAGCTAGATTAAAGTTTTACGACCTTGGGACAATAAAATTGGAAAAATAAAATATCATTTCATGCTGCGTGCAATAAAATATTCTATTGTATTTATTATGTAAATAAAGCAAAAAACGTTATATATTGAAATAAAATGGAAAAATTGTTTTTCTCCATGAGACCAATTATGGATATAATCAAGTTATAAAAAATATCTTCTTTTAATAAATTAATATGATTATATATAAAAATAGCTGCCACTTTTTTCCATTTTTCAGGCAATTTACGGATTCCAACACGATCGAATTATGTATCTCTTGAGGCTATCTACGAATCGACCCATCTTTTGGTATCTTCATAAGAAGTGAAACAGTGTTCACATAGGTTACGATTCGTAAGTCATAACAAGTAGTAACTAGAAGGAGTAACGCTATGAGAATACGGCGGGTGGGGTAGCCGTACCATTTTAATGTTTCCAAATATGTAAACCAGTTTTGCAACATGTGGCCGAGGGTTGTCATGCAGATTGTGCGTGTCTTTATATCTTTGGTCCCAAACACATCAATCAGTGGTAGTTGACAGCGATTCCTATTAATGATTTTATCGAGTATTGTCTTAAGGACTCACTGAAACAAATTTTTGTTCACACTTGATTTAGTAACACTGTAGGTGAAGCTTCAAATGAGTTTCTAAAGTGCTGGATATTTATGATAAAGTTTGTGACAACTACTTATAAGATTACACTTTTAGCTTTAACGATATTTTATTTGTATTTCTTATAGTTCTTACTTAATGGAGAAATGTTACGAGAAGGGAAGTAAAGTGTGTCGTATCGATAAAGACATTGTTTTTAGTTGGATCGTTAAATAATTTAAAAAAACTAGAAGCAGGGATCTAGTAAATGGGGTTTATTTTATAGTCCTTTTTTTTGTTGGGATTATTTTGGTTGGTTTATATATCACAAAACTTTGTCGGATTTTTCTTTCAGACTTTATTAAGCTGTTTGTTATGGTTAGTTTCCCTATTCAGTGTTCAGCCAAATTTAACTGGATCATGTGTGCATGTGGCAGACATTGTTGATGTTTCTTATTCCGTGTACTTATCCTTCGGTTTCTCCTACGTACACTCTCTCAATTTCAAAGGAGACCCCGAATACACCTATTACATTAGGCAGACTCCTTTTTTTGGATTTGGTGTTAGGGAGTCTTTGAAATATCCTCTTGTGTCGTTTAGATATAACCTTAATGTTTAGTTATTTTAGTAGCAGTCAGTTTCTAGAATAAAAAGGTTGGACTGTCCATTGTCCTTTTGTGGAACCAAAACGTCTAAGAGAGGAATCTTGTAATTATATTCGGTCTCCATAGTTAATTAACCATAGTTTGAATATTATGGTTGGATTCTATATGTTTTTTAGTTAGCCCTAACTCTCAAAAGATGGGTGTATAAATTTGACAGTTGTCGGATCATTAGTTTGTGAATTATAGTATTTTAGTGAAGCAACTTTTGTTAAAGAAAATAGATAAAAAGGAATTTCGCTTGTTGATAAAATATTGCTTTTGACGGGAAAAAATACAGTTGAAGCAAAAATTTGGCTTGAACCATCAAAGATTGATATGCTAAGTTTAGACGTGGTGAAATGAGCGCCGAATACGGTAAACGCAGTGGACGCCCAAAATATTATGTTACCGACGAAATCCTTTAAAAAATCCACAAAATTATTTTGAATGACCGTAAATTGAAATTGAATGAAATAGCAGACACTCTAAAATTCTAACTCTAAAAGGTTATTACGTCTGTATTTTGAGATGAGCATGGAATAATTTGCATTGGCTACCTTGAAAAAGCAAGAACCATCAACAGCGACTATTACATAACATTATTGGACCATTTGAAGGACGAAATCGCCGAAAACGGCCGTATTTGAAGAAAAAAGTGCTGTTTCACCAATACAATACGCCGTTTCACAAGTGAGTGAAAACGATGGCAAGAATCCATGAATTGGGCTTCGAATTACTTCCTCATCCACCTTATTCTCCAGATCTGGCCCCCATTGACTATTTCCTCTTCTCAGATCTCAAAAGAATACTCACTGGGTGACGAGGTGATCGCCGAACCTACGATCAAGGTATATTTTGAAGCAGAGGACAAATCGTACTACAAAAATGGTATCGAAAAGTTGGAGAGGCGCTATAATCAGTGTATCAGCCTTGAAAGGTGATTATGTTGAATAAAAAAAAACTAATTTTGCCAAAAAAATGTGTTTTACTATGGTAGGCCGGGGACTTTTCAATTGACCTGTTAAAAGCAGCAATCCATAGCGGCGATAGTTGTTTATTCATATAATGGATCTTTGTGGATTTGCTGAATGCGGTTTTAAGACAATAATTTACAAGATGGCTTGAAACTTTTTCTGATTTTTTGATTATTTCTAAAATCTTATCTCAACTCTCTCTATCTCTCAACAAGAATAGCCCCTGGATCAATCGATATCTTATAAAATCAAATTTTGTTACTGGTTGGGATATGTTAGTCCTTGAAGAGGTCTAGTTGTGTATTTAGAAAGAACTTGGGCCTTGTTGATAATTGGACGAAGAGGGATGGAAGAAATATCCCATAAATATTTGTAACATGTTCATTGCTGTTAACCATCTGTTAAATTGTCGATGGCTACCTACCACTGCTTTGTTCATGTTAAATAGCATAAAATTTTAATATACGCTGGTGATAGATTTTCCCGTCAACATCAGAGAACATGTTAATATTATAGAATTGTTTTAGTATGAAATTAAGCATCATTAAATTTATAACGCAGCTATTCAGAACGGTACACTATTTTGTAAAATTAAGATATTTATTAAATGTGAATTGCTACTTAATCTATAGTATTATGCTACAAACTTTGTTACTAAATGATTATTTTTTTATAATTAATACTGGTGACAAACTATTAGAAAATTATGTGTTTACGAAAACTTCAATAAATAAAAATAACGTAATTTTTGAATACTTCATACTGTTCTCGACGATAGACTAGATATAATTTTAGTACGATCATATTATGGTATCAACAATATGACCATCTCACTAGAGTAGCGAAAGAGTATAATAATATTATAATTATAAAAATCACTTCAGTATTATTCTGTTTCAGTAGTTAAATTAACTTCATTTATTTTAATTTTAAAAAAGAAAAATATTTTGCAGAAGACAAGTTCGTATTAGATATATTTTTGGTAGGTCTAACGACGCCAGGGATGTCATGTAAAAAAGTTGTTCTCGCGAAAACCAAATTAAATTTTCAGGCACGCAATATCTAAAGTTGCTCCCGACAAAAAGTGTTAGTAATGACCACCGCACTGAAACGAGGACGGTAATGTTTAAGATATTACGAGCAGGGTGTTAATTTTACTACAAAGGCTTCTTTTAATAACCTCGTGTCTTTGTTTCATGACAACGGAATGCATATTGTTGCGCAACTTGTTGTTAGTTATGTTAATGACTTGCTTTTTATTATGGTAATTTGTATTCTAAATAGTTAATATAATTTATGACATATTTGATATATTTTATTTGCTAGACATGTAACATAAAATTTATTTTAACCTATTATAAAATAACTATCATTATAAAGTACGTTTTTTTCGGGCATATTTTTGGTATCTGTGTGATAATCTTAGTAAAACCTATAAATGTTTTCAAGCAGTTCTTGCTAATTAAAATAGTACAACTTCCATCAAGGTGGTCTGGCATTGTCATGCTGAAGAATAAGAAAAGCAGTTGCGCCTTTGCTCGTATTGTGGCCATTTTAGCGCAGTGTTTGTCTCATATATGTAGTGAACAGCGATCATATGTAGTGAACAGCGATCTCCAGTGATAGATTAATTAAGTTTTAGCAGTTCATAGTATATCACATCAAGCTGATCCCACCAAATACATCAGGTGGTCCCCTTGATTATTTCACTTTGGATTATCACAACGGATTCATTTTTCATTATCAGTAACTATTTTCCGTTGAAGCAGCGTTTCACACACGACTAAGCGCCTTTCAATGTTTCCTCTCCTAGGCTTCAATCCATACTGCGCAATATATCCAAACTTTTGAGTTATTTCTAAGCTATTCAAGTGATCGTAAATGCTTTCTCGGCTTAGTTCTAACAGTTCTGTATATGCTTCTTGCGTATTACATAGATCTTCTTGATACATAGATCTGTTGAGTAATGCCTTTAAATCGCAATCTTCAAATTGTTTGTTGTCCAGAATGCTCTTTGTCTTCGATACGAGAATCACCACTTAAAAACCGTCCAAACTATTATGCACATTTCGAATTTCTCTTGGAATAGTTATCATCAGCTTCATACAGAATTCGATAACCTTCAATCGCCCTTTTTTAGATTGAAATGAAAAAGTAAAACTTCCCATAAACCCGATTTACTTTGTCCACAGGGTATTTTGAATGGATATCACTTTATGGAAGAATATTTTGTTATGTGAGGATAGTTTTATAATAGGATATTATACTGTTAGTTTGCGGTCTATCTATACCGGTCTGAACGTTAACTTTTAAGGTAGGATATTAATGTTAAATAATAGAATGATTAGTAGTAGTTATTAGTATCGGATTGTAAATATTGTACCATACAAATTATAGATGTAGTTACATGTTATCTCATCTTTCCTTGTACCCTGTGGTTACTCGCCGTATTACCTTCATGGCTTTCGATATCAGATAGAATCATGTGGGGTTGTAACTTGTAACTTGCCTGAGCATGTGGTAACTTGTATATAATTTATTTACTGACGTTAAGTCACCATATGTTAAGTAAGCATATGACTAAGCAACATGTCCATATGATGATAACTGAATCATTTTGACCAATATTGAAGTAGAAGACACATGCCTTTGTCAAAATGCTGCGATGGAGTGATACCTTTAAAGTTGACATAGCGTGATAAATTGCGCTGAATCTATGTGACAGTCATTGAAAAGTGGTTTATTCGGATAAGCGACGTAGGGTTGTTGGCCATGGAGAAATGTAAAATATATATAATAAAATATTTTTAAAAATATCGCAATATTACAGAGCCCTGAGAAAATACCGATATTTCTGCACTCCAACCCTAGTTTTTCATGCCGTGTTTTTTTGAGGACGAAGTAGGATAGTTAGTTAAAAAATTATAACGGGGAAGATAAATCTGAAATTCAAAGTTCTATATTCGATTTTAAAACTATTTTTTCCCTTCTCTGTTCCATCGCAATCTGTCATAGAACAATTTACTACTCATCTTTTTAACTGTTTGTTTATTGTATTTTTGTTTGTGAGAGAGTTTGTGAGGAACAATTTGTTGGCGCAATTCTCATCCCTCTATGTGAATCTGTCGCTGGGTCCTACATAGGACAGGTTCTGCAATATATCTTAGGTCTCACATTAAACTCTTCAGTATGCCTTCTCTTTCACTATTTTTACATCGGAAATGTTTGCAATAAAGGAGATCCTGAGGCTTATAATATCAGTTTATAGCCATGCTAATATATGACTATATACTCTTGCTAGTGAAACTTACTGAAAATTATCTATCTTGCATTTTCCTAAAATCCGCTAATGGTGCAAATTCTTGAATTATAAAGTCTTGTTTATGTCTCGAGAAAACATCATGATGTTCGTCTGGATTCCCAGCAACAAAGGCATGCCTAGGAACAAATTGTCCTATAACCTCACCAAAGACGCTATTACAAATGGTCAACAAATTATTTCGAATTAAAAATACCTATTACTATAGAGGTATTTCCCTATATATAGAGGAGGACCTGCTAGAGGAGGAAAACAAGCTTTGGTCAATTAAGAAGAGAGTGATTTACAAATACAATAAAACAGGCTGCTAATTGGTCTCTCCCAATTTACCCATTGTTTCCTAATGGATAAAACTGAACCTCTGTATCCTAATTTTGAGGAACCAATATCAGTATCCCATGTTTTAACGAAATGCAGAAACATATTAAATATCAGAAGAAGGCATGGCTAGTCTAATTCATTGAGGGATGCGTTCCTTCCTTTAAAATCTGACCAAATTATTTGATTACGTCAAGGAAATGGATGTTTATTTTAAATTCTAATTTTACCCTCGCTTCATATTAAGATGATCTGTACACAATTTTGTTATTTAATTGCTTATATAGACAATTCTTGTGTACGTTTGTTTGTTGATTGTAATTAATTATATTTAAATTCTAAGCATTTTAGCCGATATTTGAGTCCGCTTTATTATTTTGGGATTCTTTGGAACGCGGAACTGACGGAAGGGCTTTAGCTTCTCAGTTTTGGTTAACATTTCTTGGTCCGTGTTGTCTGCATAATCAATCTATATTTTAAGTTAGACTTCTCAATTTATTTTCACGAAATATATCGATGTTTTCGTCGGTGCCCTGAGAATCTGCATCGGATGTTAAGTGATAGTATGTTACATACAATAATATTGAATATATTAGTTTTTAAAAAATCGTTAGTACCTTTTATTCAATTAGCATTAGTAGGCTCGTTTTCATTCAGAACATAAATGTAATACAAAATTAAAGAATATAACATACACTATCCCTAATTAATATACAGTAAGTTTTTCGGTATTGAAAGCGAATATCTCCTATTATATTTAAATAACCGTTTTTTTTTATCAAATTTTGAAAAGCGAATTTATTTTAGTCTCGTGTTTGTGTACTCGCATCAGATTGAAATAAGATTTTCCGTTTGTTCTGAAATCAAATTTTCGAAACTGCCCCGTATCGATATTCGATGGATTCCCTCTCCAAATCGTAAAATTAAATTAGCTAGGGCGGAAGCGTATTCCTACCTAAAGGTAATTCCCAAAAATATGGTCGGAGATTTTCAACGTGTCCCAATATTTGTCCCTACGCAGGCATATAATAAAATAAGGGAATATTTCCGAGTCAACGACGCAAAAATTAAATATTTGACCGAAAAGAATTCACGTATGAAAATCTCCGTGATGTAGGTGAAGTTGATAACAGGATTTGTCCCTCTGGATGTAGCTTCCTAAACAACCAAGTTATTTAATTACCATTTCTGAAGTGTCTGATACAAATTTTGGGTATTATTGGATGTTATTATAATATAGACATGTAGTTAAATTCAGGCAGTGTTGACGTTAGTAAATATTTGCCATTACGTATATGGTTTTAATTACGTTTTTTAAATATACAGAGTGAATGTTTATCTATAATTTTTTTAATTTGGAAAGGTCGATATTGCCACTCTCTGGAGGCCATATTATTTTGGTGGGAACTGTTTAATTTTGTTTATTCTTTACTCACTGATCCCAAATCACCATTGCAAGCTAATATAGTTAAGCAGCATATTCAAGTGATGATAAAAGTTAATATAACAAAATCATTATTCGGAAGTTATATTCCATATATATATATATATAAGTTTTAATACCTTTTAAATAAGAGATAATATTGTTATCTTTCAGGGCCCGACCGCTTGTTCGACAAAAAAATGATCAAATATTGGAGTATTTTAAACCTTCAGCCAAATACTTTTATTTTCGACCTTATAGACACATTTGGTCGCTTTATTTTGCGATTTGCCAATGATTTGTATTTTTGAGCAATTTTCATGTAAGTTAATTTTCTTGGTGTTTTCTAATTTCTAAAAGAGTTAGCTTTATAGTTAAATACCCAGATATACGAGATTTTATTTGGCCACCATAACTATGAATACATTGTTATTACAGCCTCTTATTCAATGCGTTGCTCAGATTATTCAACTGGTATCAGTAGATACCTATAGTTCTAGTTTAATTTAGTTTTAGAAATTCGTAATACAGTATACAAAATAAAAGAATATTTCGCATCGGTGTAGCATCAGTCTTGCTCTGAACTATGTCTTAAGGACTTTTTGCTCTTGGGCTTATCCTAGTAAATTCACTTTTCTTCGCCAGTTATAATGATTTACATAAAGATTAATAAGCAATCAAACCGCGATGTTGAACCTAACACACTCCCACATAGTCCCGGGCCTAACACATTAATGGCGCTAGTTTTATTGTATTTACCACTTTTTCAGTTAGTACTAACCTTCAAAAGAAAGCTGTAGCAACCGCGATACATTACGCTGCGACGCATTCACCTATATCAAAGTCAAAGGTTGGCAACCTTTAACCCCCTCGTAACAGTACCACTTCCACAGCGCTACCGTACATCTTTTACCTAACCTAATATCCTGTCAATTCTCCCGTCGACCGCATGTATCAATTTTAATCGAAATAAACAAGTATTTCTTAAATCAATGTTTTCAGCTTTCGTGCAAATTCCTTTCACAAAATAGTAGTGAGTATTCCGATAAACGACCGCATCGACAGCTACACATTCCGATCGACCGACCGACCAGACGAACATTCCTACAAAGCTGTTAAAATTGCATGATATTCTACTCATAAGGTTGTGAGTTATTGTGCCGAGAGTGACACTACTTTTGTTATTTTCAAAACTATGTAGTAGACGTCCAAATGAAAAATCCACAAAGTCGTTTTGAATGATCGAAAAGTGAAGTTGCGTGTTGATTTAAGCATTCGACTATGAGAAAACTCTGTTCAAAGTGGGTACCGCCTTTAATCATAGTTGACCAAAAACAAGAACGGGTTGATGATTCTGAGCATTGTTTGGTCATGTTTAGACTTAACAAATCGGAATTGTTGCGTGGATATACAACAACGGATGAAGCCTGGAACCGTCACTTCACTCCGGAGTGAAAAAAATCGTCATCTAAGTGGACAGCAACTGGTGACGGACTTATTTTGAGGTAAAATATAAATTATTCTATGAAAGTGGAATTGAAATGTTAGGCGGCGCTGGAATGATGATGCAGATTACGTTGATGAATAAAATAAATTTTGAACTATATATAAAATGGCATTTTTAGTAAATTTGTGTGGCGGCCATTTTCCTTCCTTTAATATTTATATCAGGATTTTCCTTCAATAAGTAATGCAATTTGTTTCTCTCCAAATATTTAGGTCATCCATAACTTGTCATTGATATCAAAATCACAATTTTTAAGTCGCTGAAACCTATCCGTAAAGGTTTCTAAAGTAGATTTCGGTTGTAGATTATTTCAGATCAAAGGTGATTACATCAAGAAAACAAATAAGCTTGATTGACATCTGTATACACCGAATAACCCAATAGCGTTAGACGTGTAGCTGTTAACGTTTTGCGCAGATCACTTTATTTTTAACAACAATCGTGAGCATCTGTGACATTCAAGTCTGGTACACGAAAAAAGAGAAGAAGAGAATGATATACTACTATGATTTATACTATTACATATTTTAGTTTAGTAACATAAGTATTAACTAAAATATATTGTCCCATAAATGAAATTATCAATTTTCTTTTAATTTAAAATTAATTTATTAATTTAAAAATCAAATGAGTACAATTCCTGAATATGAATTGGTTTTTGTCGCATAATACTAAAACTAAGGTAAAAATAAATATTCATATTTTGGAATCTAACTAATAAAACTACGGATACATTTATGTTAATGCGGATGTATTTGTTCTGTTAAATTTAATTCTTTATATCAAGTATTGGAACGCAAATGCAATAATATTGTCTGGCAAATGTTATATTGATGTTTCATTGTTGCGCAATATAATATAATTTAATGAGTTTAATGAGTGACATATTACAATTCATATATTCCATAATATTTTGATATTATATTTTATATAAGCAAAATTAGTTTTATGGTTTGTATCCAATCAAATTACACAATAGTTATTTTTAATGGTATTGTAAAAATATTTTGTCGAATATATAACACGCATATGCGATTATCTCGGTTAATACTTTACTAGCATCATGGCACTTACTTATAGTACACAATTTTTTATATAAGATTTGACACAGTAATTGAATTTCAATAATCAAAAATAATTGGAATGTAATATATCATTTAATAAGCTTTCGATTAGATGCCTAGGAAATATTTTGTGATTCAATTGAAACTTGCTTTTGAAACTGTAGTTTTCAGTGGCTTCAGTTGTTTTTAAGAATGGATATAACCACAATTTCTTCTGGAGAATCCAGCAGAATTCTACATTAAATTCCGTCTTACAGCGGCAATATTCGGTGTAGATATATGTTAGGAATTATAAATAAAGGCTCCATTTAGTATCTGATTGTTTCACAGGCATTGAATATTGGACAATAGTATATATATATATATATATATATATATATATATATATATATATATATATATATATATATATATATATATATATATATATATTATATACAATTGGGCATTTTACATTTTACAACATAGAAATTAATTAAGTTATTCATAATTAATAAATTGACGGCGTATGGGTTTGAAGTAAATAAATAAAATTATTGATAAAAGTTTGAAGAATATTTAATAATTGTAATATAGTTACATATTTTATTACATCAATATTAATATTTATCAGTGTCATTTATCACAATTTGCCAAATTACTGTAAATAATTCATAATTTGTTCTTTTTATCCCATGTGTTTCACCTAGGGGAATTATGTAGTTAGTTTTAATTTTCGACACATTTTCATTACTTAATTTATGTATTAATACAATTTTTATCTTTTATACATATTTTTTGCCTAAAATATAGATAAACAATAAATTTAATAAAAAACGGGCTTATTTGATAATAGCATAATTTATTTAGCTATATTTTTAAATCAAGCCATCATTTTATTCTGGAAACAGATAAAATTATAGATAGTTCATCTTTATTTTTTCTCCTATGGTTTTCGTTATTTACTGCTTTTTCTGTGACCATTGGGGACTAAAAATTCATCAACAAATCATAAATTCCAGAAACTATTTTATAATTTCAAATATTCTTTACGATATTCATTTTAACTCTTGATGCACAAATTAATGCATTTATTACCTACAATATTTAGTTAATACTTTTTTACGAAATGCATTTACTAATGAAACCTGAAATATATACCAGAAATTAATACCAGTAAAATTGACAGAAATATCTTAATAAATTTTACAGTTACCTCTAATACAGTGATGCTGCATATCATCCAGAACCTTAGCAATTACTACCAGTTGTTAAACAAGAATAATTGTTCTTAACTATTCTGAATTTATATACGACAATATATTGTTAATCTGTTTACTAACTATAATATCTATAACTAGATAATATTAAATTGTGATCTAAAAACTAGAAGGTCGTTGTAAATATTTAGAAACCGATTATATAATAGAAATAATGAAGTTTTAAAACTGTGCTCAACATGATAATTAATTTAAATTAATAAAACAAATGAAAACTCAACTTATTTAACGAAGCATAACCACCATCTAATCTGCTAAATACAATTTGTAGGTAATGAAAAGTTCTCAAACTTATCATATGCGTGAGGACAATGTGAACGTGACCCTGTACAATATCCTCTTGGCAGGAAATTCGGCGAACTCCTCCTACGAAAAATCTTCAAAAGTTATCGCTCGGGCCTGAGCCGATTGTTGCCTTCAGCCCTCCTAATTCAATTTCACTGCCCGGTAAGACGATAACGTTCGGGAGGTATCGAATTACGATATAGAATAACCCTAAAACTTCAGCTAAAGCCCCGGAACACAATTTCATTAAGGTCTACATGATCTTTGTCAAAAGGATACAGTCTATTCGGTCTTTAAAATATTTTTATGATGACAGTTTTATAATTAAAAAACGTGAGTTTACCAGAAAACCAATTATTGTATTAGATTAACTAGTAGTATTTATTAAATTCTTTTTATAGAACAACTTGCATAAGGACCTGAAATTAGAAAGGGTCGATAACGTTATCAGCAACAATGCCCCAAAGACATGAACAGAGGATTCCTTCAGCATATCTTTCTGGAGGTTGTCCAACTTCTAGATGTTGATGGCTTAATCAGAAGATTTAAGAGAACAAAACCAATTGATCTATTTCAGTCAAGTTATTACTAAATCTCAGTGCAAATTAAAAACAGTGATATGTTAAGCACAAAGTGTCTATCGTAAAATAAGTACTTTGTCATTTTAAAACCCGCAGCAATTAGTTAAGTAGTGTTAAGTTACTAGATTGCTATATTTTAAATCCTCTTCTATTTTATGGACCTCATCATTGCGGTGATTCTCTGCAAGGCCTCAAAGTATTAGTTAATTTTTGATCAAATTATTTTTTGGGGGCCGAAGAGAACATAAGCATGAAGAGAGAACTTTAACTGATTTTTGGCAATGGTTTTGGTACTCGGGAAAGATTTGGTTTCTTGTATTAACTTATTTTTTTATCAATTGGTTTTATTGTATTTATAATTTTATTATATTATATTATTATTTATTTATATTTTACTATATTACTTTATAATAAATTTGTACTGTTTTACATTTTGCTTGGTTCGTTTTTGAACAGGATCTCTTCATAGTCTCTTGCCCCTATATAACATCATGATGGCAGGCCTGAGTTTAATATATGGCGTAACATATTATTGATCAATACAAAGCTGGACTAGAATTTTTTGTTCAAGAGTTACTGAGGAATTTTCAAAATAAATTGAATCATGAACTTCGTCCTTATGAACGATGAATTATTGAAGGGGTCCCAATTTGTAGTTACACGGTTGACAAACAATTTCAATTTAGTTTGAAATTTTTAATTGTCTCTAATATAATAGTTTTTTATAAATAACAGTCGAGGATATAATCACGGTTACAGTTATTTTGAACCTATTATAGCAGTTTTAAGTTATATTATTACAAGTTTAGTTTAATTTTAGCACGCTTTGTTATAGGAGATAGTTACCGTATAAAAATACCACAGAATTCTTACAAGATAGAAACGGAAGTCGGTTGGAGATATTAATACTTGGTTCGCATATAGTTACATCAGTATTAAAATTGTAACTGATATTTTGAGCCAACATTTTAGATATATCAAAGTACACGTTGGTATTATTTTTCTTTGATCTATCCTATGAAAAGAGATACAGTCGATAAAGAATACGGAGTGTTGACACAGTCGATGTTATAAAACTTGATTCGATTCTATGCTGAAACTAGTAGCGCCTATGAAATATGTTCTATGATGATTGTAGTGTAATATTGTAATGCATGATGAAGTGCGGGGTACTTAAGCACTCATCATTTCATTATATTCTTTTTTCCCCTATGTATTGAACTTAAGAAGTGGCCAAATTTATTGGGTAATATCAGTTAATTAGCACATTATATAAAACTACTTTTCAATATTGTTATTAAAAACTAAGAAAATACAATATAGGAATTTGTTGGAAATTCGATATTAATTAGAAATAGTAAAAAAGTAAAAAGACAACTAAAAATTAGCTAAATATATTTTAATGGATAATATGCGAATTTGTAAATAAGATGTAAGTATAATCATCTATCATACCTATCTTGTACCTAGTACTTATATTATAATGCTTTTAAGATATTACGAAAACCTTATATTTCAGATAGAGTTCTCAGATTTTTTTGAGGATCAGAGAGATCAGTGAGATCAGAGATCTCAAAATTTCAGATAGGTTGAGCATGAGTATGGTGATTTGGAGTTAAAGGAGGTAAAAGTGGGAATCCTATAGGGTAGAGTGTTAGGACCGATTTCAAACTGATCAGTTGATAGTAGTTAAAATAATATTATAGAGATAAATAGATTTAGGTAGAATTTTTTTTATAACATCTTTATTAGATACGCTTAGTACAATCTTAATTTACAATTAATTTATTACTACTTTTCCTATGTGCTTGGATTAATTAACAAGCAAGACGAGTGCGAGAAAATACATCAGTATGTATTCCCCAATTATAAAATTATAATTATTTATTAATTATTAACTTATAGCTATAGTTTACACTAAATGTATACACTTTATATAAGTTCGTATGGTTTTGTTCGCTTCAATCTCCTGACATCCTGCGCGCTGTCCAGCAGTTGTATTGCTTCCACGTTAGTATGATTTAGTAATCTTCTTTCGTGTTTCAAGGCGAAATCTTGGATAACTTCGCAAATCCATTTTATTTCTAGGTCATCGTGCAGTTCTTCATTGGTTACATAGCGATAGTCATTGGTAATCAATCGAAAAACCTTGTTTTGACAGCGTTGTTTGACTAACTGATTTGAATTTTTAGTGCAACCCCATATTTGCACCCCATAGGTCCAAACTGGCTTTATAATTGTATTATAGATCAACCTGTTTGATTTTGGATCAAGTTGAGTATCTTCCAACTAACAAGTATAGTTGTTTTATTTTGGTTCTAATGTGTTTTGCTTTTTGTCTAACGTGAATTTAGGTAGACATGAAAGTCAATTGTGTGTATAATGTATACAAGAGTAGAATATAAAATACGCATAGTAAATAAGTTAAATAAGATTTTTGTTTATTATTATTTAGTTATTATAACTATTATAACTATTATGTACCTATTTTATTTAAAAAAAATTGTATTAAAAACGTTAAAAGTTTGATTGTTATCTACTTTTAGGTGAGTGCCTTAACTATTATAGTGGACAGCCTAAGTAAAATTTCAACCGTATAGGAATAAAGAAACAACAATTGAATATAAGGAACATTTCAGGCCCTGACGTCCGCTATCTAGTCTAGGTTATTTGACAAATATTCCAATCAAACTAGAACAAGAAAAGCTGCTGCCCTATTGGGAATTTAATCATCGACCTCCGCATGTGTGATCAGTATTCTAACCATTACACCATAGAAGCAGTTGCCTAATGTGTTTCTACGACATCTCATATGATATGGTTATTAATAAAAAGCAAATTCACTGACTTTTACGCTGAATTACTTCCGATTTTTTGTCACATCAGTTCAGCAATAACATTATACACCAATGTCTGAATATTTAAGATAAAAAAAATGTATGAAAACATTGTACATGCCTATGAAATTTAAGGCGAAAAGCGAAAAGCTCGATTTCATCCCATAGGATCCTGATTTGGTTCCAATGGGACCACCTCGGAATTGCACAATTTCGAATAAAAAAAGAATTTTGAAAATCAGTCCATAATAGGCGGAGAAATCGGAGAAAATTACTGAGAAACTGAGGTATTACCTTATCTTTTGTGACACTATAGCTTCAACTGCGATACTTTTGCCAGAAATCTATTTAACTACAGCTGGTAATGATTAGAGTAACTGCGGAACGATTACCAATTTAATGTCAGCCGTTTCCGACAAACCAAACTGAATAATATCCGTTAATTGAATTAATCCAAAAGAGAACTTTATTATTTCCCTGGAATCCCACCTACTGCGGCAGATATGAAATATGAGGGGTTTAAAAATAAAACTCTTAATTTACTTAAAAATACTATTTTATATAGGGAAAGAAAAGGTAACTTAAAATCTATTCGTACATAAACCAAATTGTCTATATCTAGAAATCTTACTCATCACCACCGTTCAGTCTTATCATAAGCACCCCGCCCTGTCTTCGAATACACGATTTTCGTAGTCAGGATAGCCACGCGATACAACATATATTGGCTATTATGAAGAAAGTATGCTCTTTCTATATATAATAAAGCAGTGTTGTGTCAGAAAATCTTTATGCGCTTTAGGACATATGGTATCTGGAGATGGGGTTGTGTCAAGAAGAGTAATCTTGTTATAGTTGAACAGTTTCAAAAGAAAGTATTAATGAATGCTGTCAGTGCCCTTTGAGACTTAAATAATTGTATATATAAAAGTACGTAGATACATAGATATTTGACAATGGACACTATTAGGGGACTTGGTATTAACTCAATTTTTTTTAGTTTTTTATATAATTAATGAAAAGCGATAAAGAGAAGGCCGACATATTCTCAAAACACTTAAAAAATGTTTTTAAACCTTTCCAGTCTCAGCTACATAAAGATGAAGAAAATAAAATTACTAGCTTTCTAGATTCGCCATTTAGTTCAGTTCCAACCTTCGTAGGGTGAAGACGTATTTTCAATACGATCCAAGCTATAAAAAGATACCTTTCTTTAAAAAAACCCAGTATTTTATTACGGTTATTTAATTGAGTGTTAAAAACGCATAACAGATGCGGCTATCCGTCTCTCAGTGGACCTAAAGTGTAGTGAATACGTGTTTACGTGACCAGACAAAAGGACTGCATCTCATTTTTATTAGTGTTTAAAATAATCTTATTTTACAACAGTCCTTTTGAAATTCATTTATAGTATTTATAGTAAAAAACTAGTGCTAAAATAACGTAAGTGAAAAATGAAGTGCGTGAAATAAACAATGTATTTATTTTATTTTTTTTATCCTCTGGAAGTAAATTAAATAAAATATTAAAAATTAAAAAATGGCAAACAATAGCGATTCAACCAAATCACCTGCACACTTTGATATAAGATTAGAACAAACAGCAATAACGCAAACTCCACCATCAGAATGGACTACAGTCGTTAACAAAAAACGATTGAGAAGTCCAGAAGAAGAAATCGCGAGGAAACAAACAAGAATCAGTGACTATTGGTTGCAGAAACCGATAGAGACAAAAAACAGTTTTAGCAACCTGTCGGAAGAAATTGAAGAGAACATACAACCAAGCCCTGAAAAAGTTGTTCCCAAACCACCACCAATAACAGTCTATAAGGTAGGAATAATAAAAAACATCCATGATTTATTAAAAACCATTACTACGAACTACACAATTAAAACAGTGAGCTATGAAACAATTAAAATCCAATTGTTCGAAGCGGATCACTTTAAAGTTCTTATAAAAGAATTAGATGAAAGAAACACCCAATACCATACATTCAGGCCAAAATCCGAGAGAACATTTAAATTCGTATTAAAAGGATTACATCACGGGACGGACTTTAACACCATCAAGGTAGCACTAGCTGAAAAAGGCCACGAGGTCGTAAATATTCACAATATACGACATCACACGACAAAAAAACCTCTGCCTATGTTTTATATAGACATAAAACCTAATGGAAACAATAAGGCGGTGTATGAAATCACCAAATTGGAAAATAATATTATTAAATGCGAACCACCACATATAAAAAGAATTATACCACAATGCACAAGGTGTCAAGCGCACGGGCACACAAAGACTTACTGTCGCAAATCATATAGATGCGTAAAATGTGCAGGAGAACATAAGACAGGAGATTGTACTCGTAAAGTTCGCGATGAAAAAGTGAAATGTGTTAACTGTAACGGAAATCATCCAGCGAACTACAAGGGTTGCGCAGTTCACAAGCAACTACAGCAGAAACTCTATCCTGCCTTAAGGGAAAAAAGGGATCAACAAAAACAATCCACTACTGCCAATCTACCCACCAGAACAAGTCAACCAGACATAACTTATGCCCAAATAGTTGAAAATGGTTCAGCACAAAAACGAGAGACAATATCTCAACCTACTGAAACTAGCAACATCTCAAGATTAGAAAATATGATGGCCAAACTAATGGATCAAATGAGTACGATGCTTGGTCTACTCACAACCGTCGTAAGCAAACTTGCCTAATGCCTGAAACCAATAGCTACAAAATCGCCGTCTGGAATGCCAATGGGCTCCAACAACACGCCAGGGAACTAAAAATGTTCGTAATTGAACAAAATATTGACGTTATGATGGTTTCCGAAACACACTTTACGGACAAAAATTATTTGAAAGTTCCTAAATATAAGCTTTATCATACAAATCACCCTGATGATAAAGCACATGGAGGTACAGCCATAATAATTCGAGATGATATAAAGCATTTCGAAAAAGAAAAATTCCGCAAAGACTACCTGCAAGCCACCAGTATAACCATAGAGAAAGCCCATGGACCATTAACAATTTCTGCGATTTATTGCCCACCCAAAAATAACAACAAGGCAGAACAATTTCAAGAATTCTTCCGTACGCTAGGTAATAGATTTATAGCAGGAGGAGATTATAATGCAAAACATTTAATGTGGGGTTCAAGAATAATAACCTCAAAAGGTAGAGAACTGCTCAAAGCCATAAGGATAGATAACTTACAACATATCTCTACTGGTGAACCAACATATTGGCCTTCAGACAGAAATAAAAAACCAGATATAATAGATTTCTGTATTACAAAAAATATTGATCCAAAAAAGTGTCAGGCAGAATCATGTTTCGACCTGTCTTCTGATCATTCACCAATAATAGTAACAATTTCTTCAAAAATTACCATCAAAGATAAACCCCCTTCTCTGTGCAATAATAGAACTAACTGGCCCTCATTTAGAGAAAACTTAGACCAAAATATCTCTCTAAACTTACCGTTACAAACTGAAATGGATATAGAAATAGCAGCAATAAATCTTACAAAAAATATACAGGAGGCAGCATATTCCGCGACTCCCAACATTGAAACATTTCCAAGAAAAAATACACATATATCATGTACAATACAGAAAAAGATAGCAGAAAAAAGAAAGTTACGACGAAATTGGCAACAGCAAAGGACTGAAGAGAATAAAAGAAAATTTAATAGGGCCATAAAAGAGCTGAGAGATCTAATCCAAATCGAACAGAACCAAGGCATTCAAGAATACCTAGAAAACTTGACATCAACTGAGGCTACAGACTATTCGTTGTGGAAAGCAACAAAAAAGCTTAGGAGATCCCAGCAGCATAACCCACCTATTAAAACAAGCGAAAATAATTGGGCGAGAAGCAATAAAGAGAAGGCCGACATTTTCTCAAAACACTTAAAAAATGTTTTTAAACCTTTCCAGTCTCAGCTACATAAAGATGACGAAAATAAAATTACTAGCTTTCTAGATTCCCCATTTCAAATGGATTTACCGCACGAGAAATTAACGGTCAAAAAAGTTAAACATACAATAATGAGAGAGATTAATATTAAAAAAGCTCCTGGTTATGACTTAATTACTGGCAAAATTTTAAAAGAACTATCAGAAAAGGCTATAAAACTATTAACATATATATTTAATGCTATGCTACGAATTAATTACTTCCCTAGTATCTGGAAAGTAGCTAAAATATTAATGATACTTAAACAAGGAAAAATACCAGAAGATGTGACCTCCTACCGACCTATAAGTTTATTACCAATAATCTCGAAAGTTTTCGAGAAGTTATACATAAAAAAACTAAACTATATAATAGAAAAAAGAAAAATTATTCCAGAACATCAGTTTGGCTTTCGCAATAAGCATGGGAGTATAGAACAAGTGCATAGACTTGTAAACCAAATAAACGCTGACCTAAATGCCAAAAGATATTGTTCGGCTGCTTTCCTAGACATATCTCAGGCTTTTGACAAAGTAAGGCATACGGGCTTGCAGGTTAAACTAAAGAAACTTCTCCCTCATCCGGACTATCAGCTACTAAAATCGTATCTCACTGACAGACATTTTATTGTAAATCAAGGCGATGAACATACCGAATTAAATCCCATATATTCAGGAGTTCCGCAAGGTAGTGTACTGGGTCCAGTACTGTATCTTCTGTATACGGCTGATCTGCCCACCACAAAAATAACTACTGTGGCAACATATGCAGACGATACAGCAATCTTAGCATCCCATGAAGATCCAGTCACAGCATCAATAAACCTACAAACCCACCTGGAGCAAATACAATTATGGTTGAAGACATGGCGCATTAAAGCCAATGAATCAAAATCCGCGCATATAACGTTTACCCTGCGTAGAAGAACATGTCCACCAGTAAATATCAATCATCGTCAACTCCCCCAAGCAGACCATGTTAAATATCTTGGTATGCATTTAGATCGGCGCCTAACCTGGAAGAAGCACATACTTTCTAAACGGAAACAACTAGGACTAAAATTATATCAAATGTATTGGCTCATTGGGCGCAAATCCAAGTTATCATTAGATAACAAGGTATTGCTGTATGAGTCTATACTCAAGCCCATTTGGACATATGGAATTCAACTATGGGGTACCGCTAGCAAATCCAATATATCCATCATTCAACGGTTCCAAAATAAGGTGTTGCGTGCCATTGTTGATGCTCCGTACTATATTTCAAATAAAGTGATACAACGCGATATTCCTCTAGAACCTATAACGAGTGTAATCCAACGTGTTTGTGTGAAGTACTTCGAAAGAGTGTCAGTGCATCCCAATGTACTCGCTAATCAGCTAAATATGCGACGTGATAGTGAAGTGCGTAGACTAAAACGTTTAACACCATCTGATCTGATTACTGGACATATGTAGAGTTTAGAATAAGCATTAGAATAAGACTAATTAATTAAGATAATATTTTATACAGAAGATTGCTTAATGAAGTGATTTTCTACATGCCATGTATATATAATATAAACAGAAGAAATACTTATTGCCAATAGGGCAGATTGTGGACTCACGAAGAGTAATAATAAAAAAAAAGATTCGCCATTTCAAATGGATTAGCCGCACGAGAAATTAACTGTCAAAAAAGTTAAACAAACAATAATGAGAGGGATTAATATTAAAAAAGCTCCTGGTTATGACTTAATTACTGGCAAAATTTTAAAAGAACTATCAGAAAAGGGTATAAAACTATTAACATTTATATTTAGCGCTATGTTACGAATTAATTACTTCCCTAGTATCTGGAAAGTAGCTAAAATATTAATGATTCTTAAACCAGGAAAAATACCAGAAGATGTGACCTCCTACCGATCTATAAGTTTATTACCGATAATCTCGAAAGTTTTCATAAAAATTATACATAAAAAAGCTAAACTATATAATAGAAAAAAGAAAAATTATTCCAGAGCATCAGTTTGGCTTTCGCAATAAGCATGGGAATATAGAACAAGTATGCGACTTGTAAACAAAATAAACGCTGACCTAAATGCCAAAAGATATTGTTCGGCTGCTTTTCTAGACATATCTCAGGCTTTTGACAAAGTATGGCATACGGGCTTGCAGATTAAACTAAAGAAACTTCTCCCTCATCCGGACTATCAGTTACTAAAATAGTATCTCACTGATAGACATTTTATTGTAAATCAAGGCGATGAACATACCGAATTAAATCCCATATATTCAGGAGTTCCGCAAGGTAGTGTACTGGGTCCAGTACTGTATTTTCTGTATACGGCTGATCTGCCCACCACAAAAATAACTACTGTGGCAACATATGCAGACGATACAGCAATCTTAGCATCCCATGAAGATCCAATCACAGTATCAATAAACATACAAACCCACCTGTAGCAAATACAACTATGGTTGAAGACATGGCGCATTAAAGCCAAAGAAACAAAATCCACGTATATAACGTTTACCCTGCGTAGAAGAACTTGTCCACCAGTGAATATCAATCACCGTTAACTCCCCCAAGTAGAGCATGTTAAATATCTTGTTATGCACTTAAATCGACGCCTAACATACTATCAAAACGGAAACAACTGGGACTAAAATTATATCAAATGTATTGGCTCATCGGGCGCAAATCCTAGTTATCATTAGATAACAAGGTATTGCTGTATGAGTCTATACTCAAGCCCATTTGGGCATTTGGAATCCAACTATGGGGTACCGCTAGCAAATCTAATATATCCATCATTCAACGGTTCCAAAATAAGGTGTTAAGTGCCATTGTTGATGCTCCGTACTATATTTTAAATAAAGTGATACAACGCGATATTCCTCTAGAACCTATAACGAGTGTAATTCAACGTGTTTGTGTGAAGTACTTCGAAAGAGTGTGCATGCAGTGCATCCCAATGTACTCGCAAATCAGATAAATATGCGACGTGATAGTGAAGTGCGTAGACTAAAACGTTTAACACCACCTGATCTGATTACTGGACATATGTAGACTTTAGAATAAGACTAATTAATTAAGACAATAGTTTATACAGAAGATTGCTTAATGAAGTGATTTTCTACATGCCATGTATATATAATATAGACATAAGAAATACTTATTGCCAATAGGGCAGATTGTGGACTCACGAAGAGTAATAAAAAAACAAATATAATTAACGAATATATAACAGTACTAATTGAACAAATATTGTTGATATTGTAATTAATTATTATTAAATGATAAAAATATAGAGCTGTTTCATGAAATATTAATCCAAATACTACTTAAAACATCAAATGATTGTAATCTTAAATAGTGTATCTATAATTAAATATTCTGGTAAGGTCTAACCATTTAACCTAGCTAAATAACATTATTCCGAAATTATTACCACCCTCCTACACAAAGAGAATGAAAACATTTAAACTTCGGGGCAGGGATTGGGACGGTGAAGGTTCGCAACTTGCTAGCCAATAAACCCTTTCCGAAACCCATGATCCAATATGAAGGTAACAAACATCGAATATTCTGTAATATTTAAGATTCCTTGCGTCAATAATGTAATATTGAAAGTTTCGTCTCGTAAAACATTTAATATTAATACAGTTTCAGAAGATATTATTCAGAATACGCAGAATGTTCCGAGATAAATTTTAAAGTAATACTCAAAGTTCATTTAAAGTTAGTTTAAAAACTTTTATTTGATTAAGAATGAGCCCTTGCGTCTATTGTATTATGGCTCTTCCTCAAATTTGGAGATTTGTTAGTGCTTTAATATTATTAAACAATAGAATATTTAAGAAATCCAAATGTTAAGATGACTGTCTCTAAAATTTATGGGATCTTTAAGTTCATAAAATATTTTTATAATTAAGTTATAGTAATAATATATATTTAAGAAATAAAGTTAACATCGATTAAATGACCATCTTTCATCATTTGTTTGTTCAACATTTCGATGCTACTTGTATCAATCACATGAAGAATTTTGTCACTTAGCTTTTATGAGCAATCGTTTGTAAATTCTTCTGACACTGATATCAGAAGCATAACCCGTGATTTTCAACAATTTATAACATATGCCTATAAGCCGACTTGGTTGGCGAAGTGGTCAAAGCGACAGTATGGTTCGAATCTTGGTGGGCTTTAGATGTACATCTACGTTTGTGCTTATTTTTAATTGTGACTAACCATTAAGCAAGAGTGACAAATCCGACAAGAAGAATCATCTCATTCCGCCAGTAAAAAGCTGGGTAAGGGCGTGTTCTGAGATAATCTCTAAAATGGTCATAGGCCAATCGATAGGCTTAATGCAACCATGGTTTGGACATGGAATTAATCATGGTTTTGGAGCCTGCCACGTTAAGCAATAGATCTAATTATTTGATATTCGAACTGGTTTGGTGAACCTCGTAATAGCCGTATTCTGATAAAAAAAAATGTATATACAATTTGGGTATTCTTATATAGTCAAAATATATTAAAAATAGCAGTGAACTTATCAATATGTGCCTGGCGCAAATTATAAATTTGTTTTAAAGTTAGACAGTATTTTCCTGCTCATGTTATTCTATTTAAAAAGAGATGGAGCGCGGCCTGACTGAAGTTCGAACATTTAATCGAATCCGCCCGTCAAATTCGCCCTGTTGTCAAATATCTGGAATATTCTTCAAAAAACGAATTATAATAACTACAGGTAATAAACCACAAAATACATAAATTTTGCTTTTTAAGTTACAAAAACAGTATTACTTATTCTGTGGTTATAAACCGGCAAACGTTATCTGAACGCTTCGCTTGTTTCGATAAAATTTAAATCACTGCTTATTATTACTCTGATTCAAAATGTCGAAGCCAGACATAACATATTACGTTTCAAATCGGTTACTTCAAACAGGAACAAGATAATGGAGTAAAAAATTGCCAGTAAAATTATTTAAAAAGGTAAGAATTTCTACTGTTAATTATTAAGTTGCTGCGGTTTGTTGAAAATATTTTTAGCGTGTTGCAGCTGCACTGAATATTAGTATGGACAGAGTCACTGAAATATCTCAAAAAATTAAAAATATATTCTTAGATTCACCGAAAAGAAACCGTCCTTATACTAAGGGGGTGATGAATTAACATCAGCTTGACGTTAGCTCTATCAGAGATAAAATGTATAAAACTAATGAGTAATTTTTTGAACATAAACATAATTTAATATAATTAATCTGAATGAAATCTGAGTAAATCTGAAAAGTATCCATAGAATATTAGAATGAAATGGTAAAAAGATAAACTACGAAAAGTTCGTATGGAACTTCCAGATATTTTTTTAAAGAATACAATTTTTAAAAGCATATAATAAAATCAAGGAAGCTTATTTTTTCAATATGTGTATTTAGATTAGACATTAATATTTCAGAAGGGAACCAATAACCAAAAGGTCACTTATGGCAACATGATAATAAAATAGTGTTAAGCCAACAAAAGTTTATGGAAACAATTAAACGTTGGAATAAAAATTGATTAGGTTTTATTAGCCATATATTTTTTAAAAAATGTATTGCAGTTATATTGTTCTTTGTGCTGGAAGCAGGAATAGTTAATAATTCCTTCAGTTTGGATGAACTGGATTAGGCACATTGAAGAAGGATTTGACTTAGCTTAGCTTAGTTATTAACTTCATTGAAATATTTTGAATATGGGTTCATTATGATTCAATGTTGAAAATTTCCAAGACAAGGTGATGAGAGTGGAAACGACTAAAGGTGTGATTTAATTAATCTACGATAACGGCAGAAAATATATTGTAGAGTGAAAGTTTTAAGTGCACACATATGTTTGTAATTGTTCAGAATATACACGAGCATTTGGTGTGAGGAGAAAAAGTATACTAATTGTCAGATATGGAAAATTCATCAGGGAGAAAGCAATAATTAAATCATTAGATCAAGAAATGTATCCAGCTAGTAACATAACAAACTAAGGAGAAATACAGTGATATCAAAATGACTTTACAAGGAAATATTGTACTGAAGGAAATAAGAACTAAGTGTGAAGGGTAAATATGTTCCCTAATGAATGTAAAACATTGGATATATAATTGTTATTTAGGCGGATAAAACTTCCAGGGGATACCAATAGATAAAAAACGCGCCTGGAACTCTAACTCATAGGTGGTATGGAAAAAAATTAAATATTATAAAACACAACCTTAACCTCCAAATTATTATAACTTGATTGATTGATTGAACAATTGATTGTCTTAAGTGCTTTGATAATATCTGCATTAGATGTATATATTGTAAGTAATGTATGTTGTGTATGTGTAGTAATGTTAAAATAAATTATTTTTTATAACAGTAGTTTTTAATTTAATAATATAATATTTTATTTATAAAAGTTTTATTACTTTATTTTGATTAGAATTTTGTTTTACGTCATAACCAAAATACACTAAAGTTGATGAGAGTTAATGCGGCAACATTGCCAAGTTTTAACGGCATCAATTCAGATGACGCGAGTTCCCTTGCTATTTTGAATAGTCTATATATTATCATTTAAGTTTTTATTTAGTTTATGATAATTATTCTTCGAATAGCTGTAGATAATCCTTGGAATAAACTAATTATATATAATAATTATTCTTCCTGGAATTTTCCATACTATTCTTATAAATTTAGTCTAAATTATAATATCTATATGACTAAAGAAACCATGATTTATGTCATTCTAACAGAATTTACTTATATAACTTTTAAATACTAATTAACTAATTATGAAGTAGAAATTTCCCCTGCAACCCAAAAGTTTCTTTATCTCTGGGTCCCTAATACTCACCGAATCTCAAGTGACTCTCATTAAAAAATCAGCTGAAATCACCCTCTACAAGTTTTTACAGAGGTCTTGTTTTGCTATTTCAAATCTTATTATTATCCTTACTTAGTGCACATACTTGTAAATAATTATTTAGGTGGCTCCTAGCGGAACTGCAAACTTTT
Organism: Rhynchophorus ferrugineus; assembly: GCF_030347505.1. Lineage (NCBI taxonomy): Eukaryota > Metazoa > Arthropoda > Insecta > Coleoptera > Curculionidae > Rhynchophorus > Rhynchophorus ferrugineus. The sequence goes on from NW_027472580.1 coordinate 56,318,277, forward strand.
ATTGTGTATATGTCGGATGTAAGCTATCTATCAGATCTTGGAATTAAACCTCTTCTGTGTCTATAGATAGTATTAGGAATCATATTTGAGTTGAAACAACCAAAACTTAATGTTAGGTAAAATTATAAAAACCAAATTTCATAGACAGAATAAAATATATAAAAAAAATGTAAGACAATATCTATATGTAATATCAAATCAACAAATAGATAATAATACAACTATAAAAGTTAAAGAAAAAAAAATTATTCTGACTATGTTAAAAAATATAAAGGAACATTCTAATATTATTTGTATAATCTAATATATATTTAAGATCCAGTAAGTTTGCAAAAATGGAATTGAGATTTACAAAAATTATTTTACTTTTTAATGTAATTTTATTGAACTTTGAACGAAGTTGTTGTTATGGTCGGCCTATCTACTATATCTATTTCCTCGTTGTTTGTTGAAAATTCTTTTTTGTGGAATTATTCTCGAACTTGTTTGCCATATAAGAAAAGAGAAGTAAGGACAATTCGTACTTTAATTAAATAATATAGTTCTGCTATTTTGACAACGGGATCTTGGCAGGCAGCTTTTGAATAAACTGTTTTTTATTATTCATTGGTTGTTGTCAAATCATCAGGGCGGGTTGCATAAGTACAATATAAAATTGGATTTTCAAAGATTATTTGACATACTAATGTTATATAAGATTCAATTACTACAAATTAGATTATAATGACTATAACAAGTCAATTGAAGAGTCCCCGGCCTGACACATAGATGGCGCCACTAGAATTAAATCTGTAGGAATGTTCGTCGGGTTGGTCAGTCGGTCGAAATGTGTGGCTGCCGCTGCGATTATTTGTCAGAACACTCACTACTATTTTTGGAAGGAATCTGCACGAGAACTGAAAACATTGGTTGAAGAAATATTGTTTATTTTAATATTAAATTATACATGTGGTCGACGGGAGAATTGACATGATATTAGGTTAGGTAGAGGAAGTATGGTAGCGCTGTGGAAGTGGTACTGTTACAAGCGTTTGGAGAAAGGAAAAGAGAGCGAGATGTCGTCGTGATGGTCTTTTATAGCCTGGGACTGCATGGTATCAATCCACCGGCGTTGCCAACCTTTGTACTTGTTGTTGGTGAATTCGTGGTGGCCTAAAGGGGCGTGGCGGTCGCCATAAATTCATATGTTTTCAGTTATCCCTAACCCTCAAAAGATGAGTGTATAAATTTGACAGCTGTCGGATCATTAGTTTATGAATTATAGCATTTTGAGTGAAGCAACTTTTGTTATTGTGAAAAAAAAATGGATAAAAAGGAATTTCGTGTGTTTATAAAATGTAGCTTTTTGAAGGGAAAAATACAGTTGAAGCAAAAACTTGGCTTGACGCCGAGTTTCCAAACACTGCCCCAGGAAAATCAATCATCAAGGATTGATGTGCTAAGTTTAGACATGGTTAAATGAGCACCGAAGACGAATGTGAATGAAGAAGGTGAATGCAGTGGACGCCCAAAAGAGGTTGTTACCGGCGAAAACATTTAAAAAATCCACAAAATGATATTGAATGATCGTAAATTGACATTGAATGAAGTAGTAGATGCTCTAAATGTAGTAGATATCATCTGAGCATGTACATTATATCATTTACGAATATTTGGGTATGAGAAAGCTCTGTGTAAAGTGGGTACCGCGCGAGCTCACTTTTGACCAAAATCAACGACGATTTGATGATTCGGAGCCGTGTCTGAATGTGACCAAGCGTAATAAACCCGAGTTTTTGTAGCGATATGTGACAATGGATGAAACATGGCTCCATCATTTCACTCCGAAGTCCCATCGACAATCATCCGAGTGGACTGCAAATGATGAACCCGCTCCAAAGCGTGGGAAAACGCAACAGTGGGCTGACAAGGTTATGGCGTCTGTATTTTGGGATTCGCATGGAATCATTTTTATTGACTACCTGAAAAAGGAAGGACCATCAAGGGCAACTATTACATAGTGTTATTGGACCGTTTGAGGTACGAAATCGCCAGAGAACAACCACATTTGAATGAAAAGAAAGTGCTGCTTCACCAAGTCAATGCACCGTGTCAAAAATCCATGAATTGGGCTCCGAATTGCCTCCTCATCCACCGTATTCTCCAGATCTGACCACCAGCGACTATTTCCTGTTCTCAGATCTCAAAAGAATGCTCTTTGGGAAGAAATTTTCGTCAAATGAAGAAGTGATCGCCGAAACTGAGGCCTATTTTCAAACAAAGGACAAATCGTAGTACAAAAATGGCATCGAAAAGTTGGAGGGTCGCTAAAATTAATGTATTACTCTTGGAGGGGAGTTATGTTGAATAAAAAAACTAATTTTGTCAAAAAAATGTGTTTTATTATGGTAGGCCGGGGCCTTTTCAATTGACTTGTTATTCAAGAAAATAAATATATATTAAATATAAGTTTATTTAAACTTGAAATAGAATATGTTGCCTGCGGATATGAAAGATGTTTTTATTAATTGGAACAAATTATTTAGCAGAATGTATACTTTAATATTTAGAAAGCTATTCAGTTAGAATATTGGATCAGATGAGTAAATCCTGTACCAACAATTTTTAATTTTCAACGCACTAAATTTCGAACAACATTTAAAATAACATTTAATTATCGAATCTATTAAATCAGAATTTCGATATTCATACAATTGTAGTTTGCCGTTCCTATAGGAAGGATTTGATTTTCACAATTTTGTTTTAAAAATATTAACTATAGAATATATGGTGTGATGGAAATTAAGTTTAGAAAAGAAATTTATAGGTAATTGTTTACTGTATCTTCTCCTATTAAGACCGTGTCCCAATAATTATTTCAGACGTTCTTCTCATTTTACTAGGTTTTGTCTCAGAAACCGTTGTGATCAATCACCTCTTTGCCGAGAGAGCGTAAACGAGATCCAATCTTCTTGACGCACGATCCATCTTTCCATATAAACTGTAGAAAAGGCCTATAATGTTATACCTGTTTTTTTTACAAAGCCATCGAGTGGGGCTTGATCTTGTATATTAGAATCGATGTATATGTATATCTTTTATAAATGTATATCCTTCTGGATCCATTATGGATCTATATTATGTACTTATTTTCGTAACGTTATGAAAGTAACGGGTCCACTATTAACTTAATCTATTGAAACTGAAAAAGTAGTGGATATTTATATACAGCTAAAATATTTTAAAAATAGATATCTATATTTTTTGATGTTACGCGATGGTATGCGATTTCTTATGCTGTTGATCATTGATGGACTAATGTTTAAACTAATCTGGTAAATGCTAACAATCAAAGTTAACTTTAATTGTCCAGTGGTAGATAATTCACTTTTTTGATTGCATTTAATTAAATATAATTTCCATTCAGTTTAGACAATCAATAAATTATTGATAAGTTTAAAATGCTACACCACAAAGTATTATAAGTAAAATTAATTTCAGAACTATAACAACTTAAAATATATTTAGGGTTAATAATACTTAAAATACGTCAAGGGTTTAATATATATATATATATATATATATATATATATAAATATATAATAAATAAAAAATAACATAAATATAAAATAAATACGGTCTTCAGCATTAAGTCTACCGACTGGCGAGTGACCAAGTTTAGAAATCAGTCGTACCCAACCTGATTACTGGCGTGACTGAGATCATTTTCCTTGTCGGATTTTACACTCTTGTGTAGAACAATCACAAATTTTAAACAATCACAAACATAAATTTACGACCATACCCCAGCAGTATTCGCACCCGCGGTTATCGCAACAGTAGGAGGACCGTTCTATCGTCTTTACCACTGCGCCACCAACGGCAAATTACTATTAAAAATTGGTAATTTCTTCTGTTTATCCATATTACTCACCTAAAATATATATTGTAATACAATATATAAACTAGGCTTATTTAATAAAATAATAATTTCTTTACATACATATTTTAGATGAAATTGGATCGTTCTTCACTTATTTATCCCACTCTTCGATCTTCTCTCTTCAAGCTGCTATTATTCAAGCTCTCGTTTTTCTACTGATTTCTACTTCGGAATAAAAATTCTTTGAAACTAGTTTATGATTGTTAATATTCTTTGCAACATTCATTTTAACTCTTGATGCATAAATTAATGTTCCTATTGCTAAAATCTACAGAAAAAACTTAATAATCTTTAGTTTTTTAATAGCCTCTTTGATTTAGTAACTTTTAGTACAATGATAGAGTCTCCAAAACCACTCATCAATTCATTTTCAGTCCTTAAGCAACAATAATTTTTCTTAGCTGTTCTTTGTTCCGTTTATCAAATCAAATCCGAAGCTGATTTCAAAATTTTAAATATCTTCTATACAAAGAGAACAAACAAGTCTTGTTATTCTAGATTATTGCTAATCTATTTCGGGGTAAAATATTTGCATATATCTGGCTTTTCTCTCGCAGATCTATATATCTTCCGATAAAGCAGACATATTAATTTCTTACCTACAAAAATTATAAAATCTACAAAAAAATAAAATCCAAACTTATCATTACTCTTCTTGCCATAATAGTTAAAATAACACAAAATCTTTGAAAACACTATTTAAGTCCTTAGACAAGAGTGCAAAATCCGACAACGAAAATGATCCCAGTCAACCAGGCTGGATAAGATCTGATGTCATCTGGGGTGATTTTTAAGTTGGTCACTCGCCAGTCGGTAGGCTTAATGCCGAGGAAATGCCACTTAAACTCTAGATTTAGTGCAAATAAACGCTTGTCAATAAATTTAATTTAAAAATTTAAAATTAAAATTTAGAAATGACGAATAATCTACCGTATAAAATTTGGAGCTGGTAGCAGGGCCTAAAATATTTGTTTATATATTTTTTGTCATCGATCTGCCGTCTATACTTGGTTGCCTGATTTGGGTCTATCTTGTGCTATTAGAATCTATTTATTTGTGGTTTATATTATACAAAAACTTTAGGTTGATAAATTCTTACTCGATATAAACTGTGCCGAATTTCACATTTTCGGATGTCCCTGTTTTCTTCAAAAGGGGAGGTAAAATTATCGCTAAGCTGATTATGATATAGATATAAATTTTTGGAAAGGAATATTTTAATGTTTAAAAATAAGTAGTCATCAATATTTCATTAAACTGCCATATATTATTATTCACACCTTATTCAGTTATAAATGTATGTTACTTTTATAAAGCCAATTTTATTAAAATCATTTTTCATGTCTTCGTGACTTTGCCGTAAAAAATGATAATCGTCTCTTAAACCCCAAAACAAGCAAATGGCGAAACCAGCCCTATCAAACCATTTAAGCAAAACTAATTACAACGCATCTTGCCTAATTTGTTCTACGTCATCTCTCTAGCGCATTAGGCCTCCGTTTCGATTCCTTAATGGGAAGGAGAAAGGGAGACTTAAGAAGGCTATTCTCGGGACCGCATGGGGATGTACGAATTTAAATACATAGCCCCGCTCAGCAAACTGTTCTTTGTCTATTGAGAGATCTGTGTTTTGTGGAATATATCCTGTTCAAAAACATATAGCTTTATATATGGTTGTTTTACATTTTAAAAAAATATGGGTATTACTAGAACGCGTTTAGTATGAAATATAAATGTAATCAAGTTTAACAATTGAATACTAGTTAACAGATATGTCGAATAAAATAAAAAATACATTTTTTAGATCCATTTTAAAAGTGACTGGCCAAAACATATTAAATAATGTCATCGGTATAAATGAGATAAATTTTGTCATATACAACTCACAACAATATATCGCAAAAATATTTCAATTGGCAAGAATATTTTACGTTTTTTATATATTTAAAATTGATATGACACGCCGTTCAATATTTGATGAGTAAAAAAATGCCAGTCATCATTTAATGATCGTTAGTTTGTCCCCGCGTAAATATAATATCAATATTCAAACATTATACTCTTTGTTTTTTTTGTCACATCTAGACTTTAAATAAGTTGCATTTCTTAAAATACTCTATAAATTTTTAATAACATATTATTACTAGTCGTTGCCGACTAACTTACAATTTGTCTCTATAGTGGCATTAAACTGGGTTATTATATAATTAGACCCATGGACAGTCTTTAATAAAATTAAAAACTTAAGTCAAAAACACTTTTCAGTGATTTCAACATTTCACCATACAACCACACAAAATCTCATTCTTTGGTTCTCTTGAGTTTTGCGTTCTAGTTCAGTGTTATCCAAGATTGTATTTAGTTGCAGCAGTTGCTGGAATCCGTAGGTCTCGGTATAACTTATTCTACCTTTCTTTAGTATTTGGGCGCATTCACAATATTTTTAATGACTTTATTGTGAAATACTTTATGCATTTTGTTGATATTGCTCTCGCAAAAATTTCGATAACTGAATTCCATAGGTCCATGTATAGTTAATATCTAACAATTACATAAATAAAAGTTCCTTACAAATAACCAATAAATTCTTTTGGTTTTTTATTTCGAGATATTTTCATTTCTTTTTAATATGTTCGTTCCAATGAAGTTTTACATCAAGTTTGATTGCAACGTACTTAGTATTATTTCTATATGGGATGGTAATTATTCATATTTATTATTATATGGACAGTTTGGTTGTAGGTGAATTCAATATGTATTTGTTCTCCATATCTAGATCTACTTATTTATATTATTACAATAATAAATAATATTATATTATTATTAAAACTTGCTTTTATCTCCAATATTAAGTATCGCAGTATTGCTGATGATGTGGCTATAGTACCATTTTCTATTTGTGGTCTGTCGCACCTATAGAGTAGCTAAAGAACATAACCCAAAATAACGTGCCTTGCGATGCACCTGTTTTTGTTTCTTTCATTGGAGGTATCCTTGTTTAACTCTGAACATTCTGTTTAAGATGCAGGAGATTTAAGAGTTCAGTGTATTGCTTCTGTTACATTTTATGGAGTTAATAACTACATGAGTATTGTCTTATGCCAGACTTTATCAAAAGCTTACGATACATTCAAGAATATAGGTGAGCTAACTTTTTTCTCTCTGTAGGCTATTTCAATAATGTCTGCGATTATATGTAACTGGTCAACTCTAAAATATTTGTTCATAAAAACTGATGTGCAGGTATAACATTTTTTCTATCTATGATTAGTTTTATACTTTTTAAACGGGAGTTTCTGAAATGCTTTGGATTACCATTAGTAGCAGTGAAATTGTTCGATAAGATTTTACTTCATTTAATGGATATACAAGTCTCGAAATAATAATAACCTCAGTAATTTTCCAAAAATCCGGGAGTTGTTTTATTTAAAATGCTGCATTAATCAAGTTAGTGAGTTTTATAATTACTTTTCTTGGTAGATTTTTCAGCACTTGTATGTTTATTAATTCATAGCCCGGCGTTTTATTTAGACTCTAAAATTTAATGAATATGATGATGAATTGAACTTATGTTAAAAGTCCCCTTAGATAACTATTTTAAGAGATATTTTCAAAATATCAAATTAAAATAAATTTCATATATGCATTAATAGTTAAAAAATAGCGTAAAAGCCCAATAATAAATAATTTTTATTAGAATTTATCTTATTATATACTACTGAATAAGAAATTAAACAAGGTAAATAACGAGGAATTAATATGCTACATGTTTTGTTTAATTAGTTCGTATTTCTCTATGCTTAGAATAGTATATATTGTTCAATAAAAACAGATGAATTTACTAGGTTATGTCTGTTATATCATTTTATTGTAAAATTACATATATCATTAACATAACTTGGAAATATGAAGAATTGTTTTATTACACAATATATTATATAATATTTTTATTATATGTTTTATTTGTACACAATCTTGTTCAAATCAAATCTGTAATAATACAAATTTATCAAATTTGTAATAAAATTTTGTTGTTGTTTTTTTCAGGTAAGCTACATATTCTAGAAGTATAGGATTCATTTAAGAATTTATTGAGTAAGTATACCAGCCTTATATTTATTATATATCTCTGGACGAAACTAATAATTAGTTACCTTTTATCTAGCGATATAATATAAAATAGTTTATATCTCGAAGTAATTTTTAGAATTGTACATTTTCTTGTACCTACCTCGTTTACCTAGTTTTTCCAGGTATTTCAAAAGCACAATTATTATCTCTGTGCAATCAACCAAAGTAAGTTATTTTAGATTTGACATAATTACTTCCATTTTAATTGGTAGGAAAACTAAGAATTGTTTCAAGATATTATTTTCATTTTATTTGGCAGTAAGTACAATACAGTATCCTCTAAGCAAATTTTTGGTTGTATCGTCGATACTATAAAGGGAAGTAATCCAAAATGAAAACTAATACATTAATAACATTAGTGCATTAAGACATTAAATTAAATTACTATTAAAATTAGGTTATGCTAGTTTAATAGAGTATACCTTGTCGTTGACAGCATTGTTGTTTTAACATATTCTTTTGATTTTTATTGGCACGATTACTTTTTTATAATTATGCCAATATAGTTTCCGATAATAGTATACCGTGTAGTTTTTAGACTGAGAGTAGCAAGAATATCAGGAGTTTATCGGGATATCTTCATTTTAGAGAAATATCTTAGATTGTCATCTTTCCATAATTTCAGTTTTAATTTATTTATACACTCTCACTAATTACATCCATTTGTCAGAATTATTAGTTTTTTTTCTAGTACTAATACACCAGTAATGAAGCCACACACCTAACATATGTATATATAACCCAGCTACCAAGAACCAAATCAGACCACTTTAAGTAGTATCAGTAGGTTGTCGCATATGGATTCACCATTACGCCAAAGACTTGAAGAAAATTAAATTTGATTCAACTCTTCTACCTTCAAGATCTATAAAACCTAATTTGTGGCAAGATGTATCCCGAACATATTTTGGTTTGATTACAATTGATGGATATTGAATGCCAATATATTCTCACTGAAATGTGAATAATACAATAGAGTTTGAGAAAGATATTATTAAGAACTTGAATAAGAAACTGCATACCACTAAGGCATTTTTCTTAAATACGCTTGCATAATGGAGTCTGGGTAGCATATTCTATCACTATTACTTCAAAATTCACCAATTTGCAGATGATATTGAATTATATCACACAATTTTCTATGCAACGCTGCCTCAATCTTCCAGTGAACGGGTAAAAAAAAGTTACATTGTTTATTTGTTTTGTTTTTTTTTTAAATTTTTTTGTTATGAACGGCTCTTCCACTCTTATAAGAAAAATAAATTACACAAATTTCCAATATATTTTTACTGATTGGACAGAATTTTAGCACGTCCTGTATAACTTTCAAAAAAAATTAGGCCTAAATTATGACATAAAATTTAGACAGCTCATTGCATTGAGAAAATGTACAAAGAGAAAAACTAAATAAACATTGATTTGTAAAACATAAACAGTAAAACATATTCTCCCTACATTATTCGCAAACAGTTACAGCATGTTCTAAACATAAATATAGTCTATTCAAAATTTTTTTTCGTAATTCATCATGGATATTTATGACGTCGAAACATTGCAATGTTACCGCGTCAACTCTGAGTTTTAGTTCAGTTTGGTTTTGACATACAAGAAAATTCTAATCCAAATAAAATAACTGAACAAAAATGTTATCAAATGTAATTTAATTTAACATTATAGTACATCTAATACATATATTATCGAAGGACTTAAAACTACAATTAAAAACACAGGTATAATAGTCTGTAGGTTATATTTGTTCTGTTAACTCTTTTCCGCATGAGCCATGAGGTAGGGTTTTTTTATGTAGTGGTATCCTCCTGGAGGCTTAATTCACCTAATTAATAATTACATATCAAAGTAATGTATTTTACTTTCATTCGAGAGCATATTTACGTTTTTACGTTTAGTTCTTGCTTCCTTCGATTACTGATCAAGTCATCTCGGTATCACTATATCTTTTATTTCTTTTGCTACTATCTCTGTATATCATTCTTCATTACTGAATAATGCCTAATGCAGTTACCATATCTACAAAACAGTTCGCATTCATTCTCTCCTCATACGTTCTAACCTAATGCTCATGTTTAATTTTGAACAATTAGAATCATATCTGTGCACACAAATCTCTCACGTCCGACAACACCATTTTCTACAGTTATATTCAATTAATTAGGTGCATACCTTTAGTTGCTCCCACTCTCATCCCTCGCTCTCAGGAATTTCCAACATTGCACAGCATTATGACATATCCTGAAAGTTTGCTTCAGTCACATTCAGTTTCCGACTCACTGTCCAATTCAATCACTTAACTGTTAATTTATAATCTGTCCAAAACATGTTCACGATTGCACCATTCATCAATTACTTCCTCTGTATGTCGAGTTCATCCAAATCGAAGGTGTTATGGTTGAAAATGCTTCCTTCCAGATATCCAAACAGTTTTTTATGGAATATCCATCTCAACCAGCAATATATCTGCAATTAATTATTAACAAATATATTGAATAACAAAACAAAATCGAATGCTTTTGTAACTGTTACCTTTTTCCATCAAGTTTTGTTGTCTTTACACTTTTTTTGTTACTGTCTTATCAAGAGTGCCAGATTGAAATATTCACGTTTCATTAAGATACACAAATTCAAATAGTTTATCTTCCTTGGTCTTATTTTATGCCTTTAAAATCGAGCACTTCTTAAGACAATGTCTGGAAATTACACTAAACCTCTTCCAGGGTTATCTTTACAACATTTAAACCCTAAGCCCTTTAAGAGTATATGAAAAGATGTCCTACATCCCTCAAAAAGCTGCAGGTCCCTAATTCTTATGTGCACTTTCCAGACAAACAATTTTCCATAAACTAATTTTATTAAATTATGTTTATATCGATAAAATAGTTTGTGTACTTACTGTTCTTAGACATTTCGTATATTTGGTCTCGAATAGAGCCAGTATCAATATGGTCAAGATTCATCACCCACTTTGTGTAGATGGGTTTTCCTGGGTGAATCTAACCTATTATTCTTCATTTTGTAACCGATGTTATTCACAGTACCCACACTAATATTTAGCGCGGCCGCAACCCGCTAAAAACAGTTTCTATAAAATTGTAGGGACTTATTTATAATATTTAATACCATCAATAATTACCTCTCTAACGGAAATTATAGGCAAAAGGGGGCCTCCATTATCTCGTTCCTTTTCCGATAATATATTAAGCCGCAATCAATTTTTGACCCTGACTATCTATCGTTTTCGACATTTTAAAACGAAATGATATCATATATTATGGAGCGATTTAAAACGTATGAAAATAATTAAAGTGAAAAAAAAAACGTTTGCCGGTTTTTAATCTGTATAATAATAACCAATATTTTGAACAAACGGACGGTTGTCAGACGCACGCAAAATTCTTTAATACAATAGGGTTAAGAGGTTTTAATTCTATATACTATACCTATAATTTATTGTGGCTGTATCATTCATTGTAATTTTCAGATATACTATAATGTTAAAATAAATTGTTAATAAAATGTTAAATAAAAACGGCTCGTCTTTACGTATGATCCATAACTATTTGATTTCCCAAACGTCCAAAAAAATACGTCTGTCTTATTCAATTTTTGCATTGGCTGTGAAGATCACAAATGCATTAATAGCTGCTACATTCAAAAGACCATAAAAACACGATGCCTTTTATTTCTGACATCATTACAAATGATTAGGTGGTCAATAGCGTCGTCGCCCTCTTTCGTCATGTTGTGTAATGTAATTATGTCCAATTTTTGTGCAGCTCCTTAATTGTCGTCAATTTTAATAACTGTAGAATGGTAATTGATGAAATCGCAGATACACATTTTCCTTTTCACCGTACATAGGGCATTAAAGAAATGTGAGGTAACTGAGGTAACAAATTGTGGAGGAAGTTATCTTTTATTTTAGCGTATTGTTGCAACGACAGTGAGTTTATTTTCATCACGCATAGTTTTGACCATTTCATAACTGATAAACCAGCGATCCATTGTAATATTTCTTTCAATATAAAATATAGGTTTATACATATCGATAAACAACGTCTGCCGTTGTGCTGCTAATTTCATATGGGCCTATGGGCGACCGCCACGACTCTTTAGGCCACCACGAATTCATCAACAAGTACAAAGGTTGGCAACGCCGGTGGATTGGGACCATGCAGTTCCAGGCTATAAAAGACGATCACGACGACGTCTCGCTCTCTTTTCTTTTCCCCGTCCCCTTGTAATAGTACCACTTCCACAGCGCTACCGTACTTCCTCTACTTAACCTAATATCCTTTCAATTCTCCCGTCGACCATATGTATAATTTAATATTAAAAATAAACAGTATTTCTTCAACCAGTGTTTTCAGTTCTCGTACAAATTCCTTCCAAAAATAGTAGTGAGTGTTCTGACAAATAATCGCAGCGGCAGCCACACATTTCGACCGACTGACCGACCCGACGAACATTCCTACAGGCCCTTTGGCTACTTTCCCTCGTACAATTCCATATGTCTTGTATATGAAGTCTTGACATCCACCAGTGATAATAACTTGAGCCCATGTTTATTAGATTTGTTCGTATACACATTGTAAAAAATTTAACACATTGTAAACCTTAAAACTACAGCGGCCAAGAAAAGCTAGCAACATTTCGTCTATTTTCATGTATTCTTCAATGCTATAAGATTTTTTGCAATTATTCAATCTTTCAAACAGATCGCTTACGTGATCTTATCCAATTTTTATCTTTCTTCTCTCATTACCTTTTCGAAACGTAAATGTCTTATCGAAAACCGAAATTTTCTCAAAGCCATTGTCCCAGGAATTATTTCTGCGCCCATTCCATCTCTAAACCAAAACTCTAAAATATTTAAGCGGATTCCGTTTAATATGGCTGCCAAATAAATAAGTCCATTCGGGGATCTTTATTTCTGATGGATCTGTTGTCTTTACGTCGTACTTGTGTTAATATTTGTTAGACATATTTTGTATGTATATCAGTATTTAACACAACTAAAACTATACTTTCGTCAAGAAATTAACTCTAACATTCCAATGTTTCGATCAGGCATCTAGAGTTTTCAATTGCACCGGGCAGATGAGAAACTATGTTTTCTTGACGAGTTCGTACATTTTGTGGATTGGGATCTTTTGTCCATTTTATGGTGCGGTCTTTCCCTAAATAATATATTGAGTTTCTTGGTTTCTTCTCCTTCTTTCTCATATTGTACTAGATTAATATCTTCCTGTTCAGAATCTGAATTATGCTTTAAAACTTCTTGAGAATTAGGGCCACCAACGGAGGACTTCCTCATATAATTTAGCAGTTTAGCAATTTGTTTTGGACGGCAATTGTTTTGACTATCTTTAACGTATATGTTTTAAAAATTTATATTAACCTCTCTATTATTATTGTTAACCTCACATATGGATACATGTATCTAATATGTTAATATAAAACTTTTCGAATACATAAAAGCGATATGGGAACCAGATGAAGCATTAAAATTAGTTTTTGGTTTCACTTCCAGTTTTGATCCAATATAATTTCCACACCGTTATGAAGTTAAGGAAAAATATTAAATTTTACACGAGTATAATATGATACCGCGTGCCAACTGACCAAAGCGGCTTTAGTTTATTAAAACTTTAGTTTGATTGTGCAATGCAAACTTCTCTCCGCACTAACCAATTAAAGTTGAGTGTCATCGCCTCTTGCTTATTTTACTAAGCCAATTTATTTTGCATTCCGGCAAGTTGCAAAACGTAACTTTAATTCGACCAAAAGGATATTTGTAAAGTTTTCGTTATTTAGCTCAACAGTTGAAATTACACAAGTAATTAATTCTTAATATCAAGAAATGTTAAAGTCCTGTTAGGTAAATTTGAAAAAAATTAAATGTATAACAATTTTTATCATGATTAAACATGATTAGAGCTCTGCCAGGAAAACCGCGTACTGCTTCCATTCTCGAAATTAATTAAAATAGACGGTTTTAGGGATGGCGAGAACCGACTCCTTGTTACAATTCTGTACAGTTCACATTCTTGTCGTTCCTTTATATTAGTGTATCTATTATCTCGAATAATTACAGAAGAAGTGACAAAATAAGTATTCGAAAATGTCGGGTATTAATCCTGATTATTTCCCCTCACACATAACATAATATCTTAGAGAACCGGATACCATTTAGATCTACAACAAGCAGGTGATCTATCAGTAGGTCTTCTTTTTCTTGGCGTGTTTTTAATTTTTAATGATTTCCAGGCTATGTGGTTCTCCAATGCAAACTATATTTTGCAAAATGCTGGAGGCTTCATCATCTCTATTATTGTAATGTAACGCTATCGTTAGCAAATATTAATTAGGTTAGAAAGTTTGTAGCACCACACCATGTCTGTTACATTTCATTCAATACTTTTCAAAGTTTAAAAGTGTTTCCGCATCGCATAAGGCAGACGGAGCCGCTTTAAGATGCCTGAAGGAGTTTACAAACTTTCAAGGGAACATGTTCAGCTTCGAAAACTGCCCAAAATGAGAACCACTGTATGCAGTTGAAGTTAGAGCGACAATCGCACCTTTTCTTCTTCTAATAAAACTACGGTTCAGTCAAATTCATGTCTGCTCTTCTTCTTAGCTTGTTGCTATGCGAGCTCATTTTTCTTATTTGTACAATATCTATAAGAAATTTTCCAATAAATTATAAGATACTCATTCGCTGATATCCTGGTTATCTTTCTTTTTCCTTTATTATTCAATATTGGAATTATCGCTTTCCTCCGTACTGATGCTACTTTATTCGATAGCCAGATTTGCAGTTCTGCCAACACTAGAACGTCAGAAGTAATTGCTATAGTGTAACATGACTGAAGAACTGAACGAACTTCTTCCATTGCTTTCGCATTTTCTACTTTAACATTTTGATTCTTTGCAGTATTTTTCGAAATCGATAATTTTTATTCGTTTTTATTCCTCAGTCAGATATCTACGGCTGGGTTTTATATTGATCTGTTAAACACACTATAGCGTCATGTTACAACAATAAGATGAGCTAAAACGTTGAAAACATTGCTTGAGCAAGGCTTGGGAAATCCGTTTTCAATACATTATAGAATTCCTAAAATACGAGAATTATATTAATGCCCCTAAATATTTAATCGCTAAATACTTAATAATAGTAAATAAGAAAGTAAATACTTTTTAAAATATTTTTTAAATTCGTGTCAAAAATAAAGCATAGTCTTAAGTTAACCTGTTAAGATGTTGATATCTAATTGAATATTGTTGTTGCCATTATAGATTTGTTGTTAGATATATCTGTTATGGGTGGATTAAATGTAAGTTGCCTCTGCCTCTTTGTCTCTATCTCCGGTTCATCTCCAGTTCCGAATGATTTAATTGGAATATTAATTTGGTAATCATTTTGTATTCGTATACGGTTGACCGCATTTTAGAATGCTCGAATAAACTTGATTACTTTTGGTTGAGTGAGGTTAATGATTTAATGTCGTCTTTCTCCGCAAAATATGTTTGTTAATCAACAAACTGTAACTACGGTTATATAATTTTATAATCTTTAATGTTATTAAAACTTCATATTCCTACAAAACTTCTGGAGTGATGGCGATCAGTCGCTATTACTTTGAGCGTTCTTAGAGACCAATCGGTATTAGCAAACAGTTTGACACTTTTAATCATAAACTATAAACATAATATTTTATATAGTTCAATAACTATATATCAATATCATATGAAATTAACTCTTCTCGATCATTATACGTATTGGTTTCAGAAATTAGTAATTATTATGCAATAATAATTGGGTTAAGACAAAAAGATAATCCCATCTTCTTCCACTATGCAATTATGGTATATTAAGCTTGGTCATGGCTGAGTCACGACTCAGTTTTATATGTTATTGTGGCAGTGTTTTATATTATATTGTGGATATCATGTGACATGACATTGAAACATCAGTATTTTGGATGTTAGTTTCATGACCCATTTATTTTAATGTGAAATATTGTGCTACAAGCCATAAGTAGAACGTTTAGAATCATTTGTTATGTATTAATTAGTTATTAATTAATGATAAAAATATGAATCATCGGTATATTAATCAACTGACTATATTCAGATTATTTAAAGCAATAGGAGTCATTCAAATGCCGGATAGTTGAGTGTTATATGAAGTAAAGATGGGAAACGTTACATATTCGGAATGTTACTGCGTTAGAAAAATAAATCTCTATAGTATTAATACTTGTGAAATACTACACGTGGCATAGCATTATGATAATATAAATTAAGTCATACGTTAAGAGAGAAAGTGGAATAATATAATGTTCTGCATCTGATTAGATCAAAATTATATGTTGTATAATAAGGCGCTAAAACTGAAGAAAGTCTTTAATAGAGAATGCTACTTGTAGAAACACGTTAAATTGAAGCAAGTATTGATCGGAAAACGATTAAATTTTGAAACCAGGTTTGATACGTTAATTGTCATAGCTGCGCTAGTGTTCTGTTGCTTAACTAGAGCTATGCAAAATCATCCGCAATATAGTCTAGCACGAACTTTTTCTAATTAACTTTCGCTTGATACGAATTTAAAGTGAATTATTATTAGAGCAAATTTTCTATAAAAACACTTTTGCGTACACCCGGTAAACTTACACCCCAAAACATTGGTTTTCGATATAAAAAAATACATACTATTTAATGATACGTTTATACCATGCCTATTCCATGTATATGTTTTGCGGTATGGATCTGATATATAATAATTAAGATGATTCCTTGATTGTACGAATTTTGTTTCATTTCTGATTGAATCTTAATAAACATGAACACTGTTTTCATAATAAATGGACCATCTCTTGGCGACTGACCAGAGAAGCTTCTGATCATTAAAACTTTAACGTGGTCGTACATTGTAAAGTTCCTGCTACACTAACAATAATTAAACTTGAAGGTTTATGTCGTCGCCTTCTGCTTACCTAGTTTGGTCTGTTCATTTTTCTCCCTATAATGTTAAGTAGCATGGACATCGACACAATGTTGCATTAAGGTATAGAACGTGTATAGAGTAACAATATTATTTTAGCAATATTGAAAAATTGTAATTTTTCTTGATAGTTTTTATATCTTCAGAATAATGTAATATGTTTAGGCTATAAGTTCGTATTTATTACTGTTTTAAAATTGTGGTTTTAAAATTAAATTTTAGAGTTTCCTGTTTACTAATTAATATTGTCTTTTATCTCTCATATTTTATATTATTTTCCATACATAATAACAGACCTGCTAAAATAACTTAAAAACTAAATAAGTCTATCCCATCTGTAGGAAAACTGTCAGTTTCACATCAGCCATTTCACTCGTTAAACAGTCACCACTACGCTACTACCTTACTCTGAAATTAGTTCAAGAATTTCATCAAATTTAGTTCAGTTTTTGTGGCATTTAAACAATAAATTATTTTTAAACGTAATTTTTTTAATAGAGAATGTTGATGTTGATATGTAGAATTGCGAAATGTAAAGTATATTCGCCAGTAAGTAAGACATGAATTGGAACAATAGAATATTTTTAAAGCTGCTGAATGAGTATCGATGACACCAGCTGCGACAAATCGTAAGAAATGGGGACATTCGGCAAAGAATGTGCAAAGTCGGGTGTGTTCTATTGTAGTATGATTGAGATCTTTTTCCGAATGTGGAATTCGTTTAAAAATATAGATAATGAGATATTGATTAATAAATATATAATTAAATGGGATGAGATTAGTGGGATGTTGTAGGAATTTATTTTTAGCCACATATACTATTTAAATTAGATCAAATTTAGAATTGTAAAAGTTATATTCTACTTTCTTTCGTTAGATTTTTTTCTTTGCCTGTTAATTTAATGAGTATTTTGTCATTTTTTGGGCATACTGTGGTCCAAATAACAAATCTGATTTAATTTTGCGATTAAGCCCCTTTAATTTTCATTGGCTTTTATCTATTTTCTATAATACATTGTTTTCTTATTACATTCTAAATATTATTCGAAGAAATGTTGTGCATGACATATTGTATTTTAAAATTCTATTTTGTCTCTGTTCTAACTATAATTCGTTTTGTGACTGCCTCACGCATTTGATATAATTAGAAAAAGCTTATTAACATTTCAGTTATTTAGTATAAAAAATAATTATATATATTTATAAATAGTAAGGTTGAAAGGTTTTTATACATATATATATATATATATATATATATATATATATATATATATATATATATATATATATATATATATATATATATATAATTTTGTAATAAAGGTTTTTTTTATTATAGTAGTTTGAAAGGTTTGTAATGTTTTTTGATATATAGTTCATGACTGATGAATACGGATAAAAGATAAATTTACACAAACTAAATTATTTGTTACATCTATCAAGCTAAAATTTCTTCCATCGATAACATAATTATCTCCATCTATTCACGTTTTCTAGTAAATCCTGCCCTTATACTAAGTTATAATAATCGATATGGACAGAAAGGGGATAAATACGATTATTTATCGATTTCTGATTCAGAATAAAGCCCAAAATGCTCGTAAATCTCCTTATCCTTGAAAAGAATTTGGGATCTTTCTCCTTTTTCAATAAAAAGTACTTTATATTTTAAGAAATACCTATTTTAAATAATATCAATATGCTTTTTGGGGTTTACTTAAGTATAAAATGTAATCTCTGATTGATTTTGTCGTTAAATGTTGAACGTTTTCGATTTAATGGTGTTTTAATTCAAGTCCCTATTAGCCTAGGCATTTAAAAAAAATAATAAAAAATCAAGAGGTAGCTATTTGAGGAAGTCGGTGTAATTATATATCATAATAGGTCAATTGAAAAGTCCCCAGCCTACCATAGTAAAACACATTTTTTTAGCAAAATTAGTTTTTTTTTATTCAACATAATTCTCTTCAAGGGTGACACACTGATTATAGCGACCCTCTAGCTTTTCAATACCATTTTTGTAGTACGATTTGTCCTTTGCTTCAAAATAGGCCTCAGTTTCGGCGATTACCTCTTCACTCGACAAAAATTTCGAAGCCCATGAATTGGGATTGGATTTTTGCCATCGTTTTCATTGACTTGTGACACGGTACATTGCCTTGGTGAAGCAGCACATTCTTTTTCTTCAAATGCGGCCGTTTTTCGGCGATTTCATCCGTCAAACGGTCCATTAGCTATATAACGGAACATATGCTATATATACGCTGTTGATGGTCCTTCCTTTTTCAAGGTAGTCATTGGAAATTATGCCATGCGAATCCCAAAATATAGACGCCATAACCTTGCCGGACGACTGTTGCTTTTTCTCACGCTTTGGAGCGGGTTTATCGTGTGTGCAGTCCACTCGGATATCTGTCGATTGGACTTCGGAGCGAAAATATGGAGCCATGTTTCATCCATTGTCACATATGGACGCAAAAACCCGGGTTTATTACTCTTGATCATTTTAAAGCACTGCTCCGATTCATCAACGCGTCGTTGTTTTTGATCAAAAGTGTGGTCGCGCGCACCCGTTTTGCACAGAGCTGTCTCATAAGCAAATATTCGTGAATGATATGATGTACACGTTCAGTTGATATCTTTAGAGAGTCTGCTATTTCGTTCAATTTCAATTTACGGCCATTCAAAATCATTTTGTGTGTTTATGTAATGTTTTCGTCCGTAACAACCTCTGTTGTGTGTCCACTGCGTTCACCGTCTTCGGTTCTCATTTCACCACGTCTAAATTTGGGACAGTGTCCGGAAACTTGGACAAAAAGCCAAGTTTTTGCTTCAACTGTATTTTTTCCCTTCAAAAAGCAATGTTTTATCGACACGCGAAATTCCTTTTTATCCATTTTTTTCATAATAACAAAAAATGCTTCACTCACATCCGACAGCTGTCAAATTCATTCACTCATCTTTGAGGGTTAGGGCTAATTAAAAAACATATGCATTTAATTGTAGTAGTGCCCTCTATGTGTCAGGCCGGGGCATTTCAATTGATCTGTTATAAATAATTGAATTTAAAGAACCTTTGCTTGAAATGTGTTATTTATTATGACTTTAGATATTATCTAGATTTTATATGCATAAAAACCTCAATATGTAATAATATAGATTTTTGTGTGATTTAAGGACATATTTAAAGACATATTTTTGTCTTTAAGTGGAAGAGGAAATTTCAAAGTGATCAGATGGTAGTAGTTAAAATAATATTGTAAATAGATAAATAGGTTTAGGTAGGTATTAAGCTAATTTGTGTGTATGTGTGTGAAATTGACGGTGAAAATGTTTATTAGTATATGTTTCTTTTGATATTAATTTCTCTATTTGAATTAAGTTTATCCACTTTATTTGTAAGATGTAGCTTCTAGCTGTTACTCTTTCTATAACCTTAAAATTTAACTCCAGTAAAATAAAGTCGGCTTAAACAAGGAAGTCATAACAAAACCTTAGTTAGTGTAAGATAACGCATTGATTCTTATAAAATCTATATTTGGTCAAAAAGCGCTAAACATTTTTTATAATATTTTAACTTATTTCAATTAGTGAAATTTAGTTGATGCAAACTTGGTTATTTTCTGTTATTTGATTAATTTACCATAAAGACATAGATAAAATGAAAGCTATTCAAAGTTTGTTCCATTTTTATGATGGTTAGTATTATTAGAAAATATATTCGCAGACTAACCTTTAGTGAATATTGTAGATTTTCCGTCTTATAAATTGATTTCTAAAATAGTTCAGTTCCCTTCACCTATTCAGGAGCGTGGGAACTAATTTATTGATTCGTTGTTTTAATCCTTTTACGTCTAAAATTATATAAACTATATCGAACTGTCAATCGTATCCATAGATTCGGTACAAGTTTTGCATCACTAACTTCTACATCTACCAACACTGGTATTTAAAATAATCTGTAATTGTTTTTGAATAAGTATTTTTTTAAACATTGTTTTGTTCGTGCTAAAATTGTTTAAGAAATGCTCCGAAGATGAACCATCTCATTTGCTCAATGAAGGTCGCATTCGTTAACAATGTAACAAAAAACATTTCAATACAGGTTTTAAAATGATTAAAAAATTCCCTCCATCGTATTATAGAGATCATCACCGTTGCTATGTTTAAAACAGGACATTAAGATATGATAATTTTGCTTTTAAGCGAGCTAAAGCCCATAATTCGACCAAACATATTGACAGTCTATTTTCTGAATTTCTATTTTGTGTAATACAAAAGGATTTTTTAATTTACCTTTATATTAATAAAACAATAAAAACGTGCTACTACTGTAACTATTTGCTATAAGAAATTTTGGTTTACAGCAATATCTCGTTAGGAAAAATAGTATAGGTTATTAAACCACCTAGTATTAACCGTAGGCAATAATAGTTTATTTTATTTATTTAACAAAAATAAAAGAAACTTGAAAATTTATTTACCAGGAACCTGCGTTGCTTGTGAATTGATGCCAGTATATATAAAAAATAGTAACAAATTGAATTAAGATACAATAAGAGGTATAAGAAAATAAATTAAAAATGAAAATAAAGACTGAGGCAAGATTCAATAACACTAGCTCAGTGGTATTATTACTGAATATATAAACTTCTCCTGTCATTGATGATCATTGAACCAAAACAGAAATTAGCTTGGATTAGCCTTTAAGCCTTATTAACCTATTAGCCTTTTGTGATTTCCTTCAATTTTGCCAGTCTTGGGCTTTTTTGCATCTTTTTAAAACTCCACAGTCCTTGTACAAATACAGTGATTTTCTACTGGATATTAATCAAATCCTTTTTTTTTTCATCTAATTTCTGACTCAGATATAATTTCTTGTTTTCAAATTTGCTATACATCTATAAATATTCATATCTACAAATATTCTTGATATATAACTATATAATTGAATTACAAAAAAAAAGCTAAATGTAACACTAGAGTCTGAACATACCATTAAATATGATATGACAATATACTCTCCATATATCAATATATATATATATATATATATATATATATATATATATATATATATATATATATATATATATATATATAATTTCAATTTCGCATAAAGGTATAATATTGCTGCAGTTTGTCATATGCTTTTACCACGAGAAACTTTATGAAATTGCCAGAGGCGTTAGCGTTAGGTTTGGCAGTCTAATTACGTATAATGCGCCTCATTATTGCAGCATACAATTTTGGTTCGTGATTCTAACAGATTTACTGTGCTTTTGTGTCGAAACTTTCAACCAACTAATTTTAACTTTCCGTGGCCTGGTTCCTATTGGAAAAAAGAAACATTTTATGGAGCTTTTCCCTATAAACATTCATGTCTATAGTTTACAAATGGTTTGATTTATTTTCTAAATCGTTGATATTATTTTGTATTATTTTTAGTATCAAAAATATGGGAGTGTAAAAATTTCTTTTCTTTCTTTTCTACAATTTTATCGCACATCTTTGGCAACATGGACCTACGATGTTGGTTTTTCAACGATCCAGTCATCGTTTAATATTCTCACTTCTTCAGCATTTCGTAATCGTGTGCCAGTCAAGTTAAGCCGTACTGAATCAATCCGAACAAGTTACAATTAGAAGGCAAAGAAGTAACTCTGCAGAAAATAATAGTTTCGTACCTTTTAGCTAGCTTAGCTTTTAATGCACTTTACCTTCCCCATCCCACCATATACACAGCAAGACTTTATATCCACAAATATGCTTCACAAATATGCAAGACGTTCTGCACTTGAGGATGTCGTGATAGATCAACTCTTCCTCTTTTTTGGAATTACTATTGAGGCTGCGATATTGAGACAGTTCGAAATGGCATATTCAGTCAATTCGTATTATTTACTAGTGATAGTATTTTATATCATAAGATTTTCTAAAATTTTTCCATCATTTGTAGACGTCTGAGCAGCTGACTAATCTAACTGCTAACCTGAGTGAAAGAAGAGTTTTCTGAGAATTTGCGCTGTGCTTTCACCCAATAAGCATAATTTTCACATGAATCTAACTTAATAATCCTAAATACTATTATATATCACCGTTTTTTAGGTAGAAAAATGTCAAAGCTATAGATTTAATCGTTATATTACCTATATTTCGCAATTTCAGTATATATATCGTTGATCACAATGCATTCGCACTAAACAAAATGCTTAATTATAAGGGTGCGTTGCTAGTGAAGTGAAGAATATAATTAGGCTACTTGTAGGTAATAATTGAAAAGAACACTGGCATGGAATCTCAGTATGCCAGAATCTATTTGATAGGGTTACACAAACGTTTTACCTGAATTAAGGTATTTACTCACA
The DNA here is from genome assembly GCF_030347505.1 of Rhynchophorus ferrugineus. NCBI lineage: Eukaryota > Metazoa > Arthropoda > Insecta > Coleoptera > Curculionidae > Rhynchophorus > Rhynchophorus ferrugineus. The sequence continues at coordinate 56,341,723 of NW_027472580.1, forward strand.
CTAAAAAACTTGCTTTACTCAAATATATCTGGATTTGGCGCATGCGCACTCTCCTGCATAGAAGTAACCATAAAAAAGAATAAACTATATTGTCTTCCTTTTCTAACGGCGATACATTCTTTTCGAGCCGATCGGTACAGTCGATCAAGTCAAAAAAACAAAAAAAATCTAGAATATTTAAATCTTGTGTTACATTAATAATTCTATAGTAATAATGATTAAACGGTTGTGTTATTCTTGGAGGTTTAATATACAATGGTTTTAATATATAGAAGTACCAGGGTAAGGGCAGAATGTAAGGTTAAATTTTTAAAAGTTATAAATTGCGAACATCATCAATTTTAGTTGGGGCGGGAATGTTAGCTGCCAAATTTGTAATACACCACTTTCAATGCCATAATTTAACAATAACAAGAACAGAGACGAAAATGATTCTTGTTGTGTTGGAAGTAGTCAAGTCAATATTGAGGTTTGTCCATCAAGAATAGTAGCAAACATTGAAATAACTGGTAATAACTAGACATTTATTTTAAAAATAATATATTTTAGTAATGATTTAAATTATATTTTATAATAGGTAAGATGTAGCTAGAATTACTTGAGAGAATTACTTAATGAAATTCAGAGAATCAGAGAAGAAGAAATTAGACAGCATTTTGCTAAGTTGTAAGAACAATGTACAGTGATAGACTATGAAGTAATTAAATTTGCTAACCTGGATAAACAAAGTAGACCTGGATCAAATAAACAAAATATTAACGACACCATATTAATCTAATTACAAAGAAAATACAATGCATTATTATATAAGAGTATAGGTAAATAAATGATTGTTTTGTAAAAATAATTATGTATTGACTGAGATTTCTTTCAGCTTAAAAGTACGATAATATATTCATTTTAGGCTAGTAAATGTACAATAATTCGATTAGCATGAAAGCTCGAGGTTGTCAATTCATTAATGGGGTTTGTGGAACAAGGACAGTAGCGATCATAGTTGATCATATTTGGAGATTTGTAGGAGAATTTCACTGCTTTCATATATAGTGGTGGCTTTTTCGTTTGGTTTTAACTAACATTTAATGGCTGAGTTTGATCAAAACGATTTTGGTCTTTTTTATCGTAATGTTTATTTATATGGTTCTTGGAGTTATTGTTAATTTTTCAAATATGTAAATTTATTTAAATATGGTTTTTTATAAAAATAGAATGGCATACGAAAATTATTTTTATTATTTCATTTTATTCAATAATCTTTTAATTAAAATGAGTTATTTCCAAAATTTTACCATTTTTATTTACCTCGTGAACTTATTTACGTACTTATATATATTTTCGATATTAAATTTAATAATCACGATAAAAAAATGTAAGTAAATAAAGCTGTAAAGCTGTTTTAAAATTAAATGGAGCTCAATATGTGCATACGCCAATTCCGGAGATATTTGTGGAGTAATGTATCCTCTTTAAAGTACTTCTGTTTAATGATGAATCATTACTGAATTATTGAAATGATAGTATAATAAAAGGTATATTATAGTTCTAGTTAATTAAAAGATATTTCAATGACACTTATTTTGCGAATCCATCTGTGTGACTCCATGACTTGTCTGGTATCTATGATATTGATATACAGTTAAACCTGAAAAAATTGCAATCTTTCCTTATACTAAATGAGGATAGAGCATTTTGAAGAATGAGGAATTATTTTCACAGTATACTGAGTATCAAACATTAATTAAATACTCGATTGATTTAGGTCATATATATTTTTCTGTGAATCTAAAACCATTTTTACTATTTGCATAAAGTTGTAGTATATAAATATACGTTTTATTAAATATTTGCTAACAAAGTTAAATTTTAGGAAAATTACATATTAATTTATTGATTACTTACTTTAATAAGGCTAGGGTTCACCCAAGCTATTCTATAAACAGGCGAATTTATTAATTTAGTTAAAATTCCAAGAGGTAGAGACCTGGTCCTTGCAGGCCACTTTTGGATAAAATAATAAATTCATTATTTCCGAAACGGTTAGGGTTCGCGCAAGTAAAATAAATAATCCATTCCATCCTTTTTAACTCGATTAAGTGATTACAAAGACGGAACGGAATCACTTCAGGCACGAATCTAAGATCAGTTAAAATCAATTGTTAACCCGTGAATTGATCGGACTATTCCCATTCAAATTGATTAAGTGGTCGTAGATATTTTACGATGTTTCTTCTCCTCAATAGATCGATTGCCGAGGAAATAAATAAACTGAAGTTTTCTCGATGCAATTTTCTAAATGATCCGATATGTTTCTATCAGACGCTTTTCAAGCATATAATAAATCTTGGCGGTGTCATCGACGTGACTATACATCACGCTGCATCCACATCTAGGCATAAATATTTAATGAGATAAAGATGTAATAAATAATTTCATTTTTGCGTCAGATATTTCCATGAGAATTGACAGAATATTTAATAGTGATATATATGTGAAAGGATTAATTTGTTTATTAAGTTAATATTTTGTGTTGGAGTTGATTCGTAGCGCTTTTTATGACGTAGAATGTTTATAAAAACCTGTCCTACTGAAGGCAACCCATTAAGTAATGCAAAGTTGTCTAATCAAAAACGTTCTGCCATAAGATCATCTTTCAACAACATAACCTTTAAGCCTTTGAGCTTTGAGATACATGCACTGATTTTAAAGGCATATTTTAATATGGTTTTAGGTAACTTAACTGGTCATGTTGTGAGGTGTACTTTCAAGTACCTAGGACAGTTAATTTTGAGTCTAATGAAAGTACGTACTTCATGGCCAATACTGTATCAAGAGAAATAATTGAATGTTCAAACCGAAGTAAACCATCTTATAATGCGTCTAACTTGATATGTTTTATATGTTTTATTATTAAAAACCATAACTTATATCTTAAAAATGTGGGATTTTATGTCGAATAGACTAATTAAAATCAAACAGAAAATCGCCTAATAACAGAAAGTACTATACAAAGCACCGACATAATTTACTGACAATGTTTAAGAATAATTATTCGATGAGGACTGGTGTCAGACACATTTACAACAAAAAACATTAAAATTATTGACAGTTAGGTTACCAATTGTACTCTAATATTTGATAATATTGAAAAGGATATGCAATGTAAAATATTTTTAACACAAAAACTGAATCGACTTCAAAAATGATTAAGGAACTCACTAAAAAGTAAAAAATAAACATACTTAGATTTTTAACACCCAAGCAAAACGATCTAAAACAAATTATGTACATAATAATCATATTAATAACTAAATAAAAATAAACAAAAACCTTATTACACCTATCTACTATACATATTTTATATTCTACTATATACACACAATTTAGCTTAATACCTACCTAAACCTATATATTTACAATATTATATTAAATACCAACCAATCAGTTTGAATTTTGTTGTTAATAATTTCGGCTAACTTTTTGTTTTACCCATGATTATTCTTTGTTGATGATGTTATACTATGTTTCTCCCATTGGTTAGCAACGTTTTGCTCTTTTTTGAATTCTGAGAGATAAGTCATTTTATTGATCGCGATTTTAACTATCACAGGACAAGGTATAATATACTGAAATATAGCTTACAAGACTTGGCATGTAAACTGAGCAATACATACCCATCGTATTATTTATATGAAAGCAATTTTTTCAACATGCAACAAAATATATTATATTGTATAGTGTTCATATTATTTTATCTATCACCTTTAGATATAATCAGAAACACTAAAAAAATGATGATTGTTTAGATTTGGAGTGAAATAACACACCTAATTCGCTGTAACAACTGCACATTTTATTTAAATTACATGATCATATATTGCATTTAATAGTGTCGAGAAGTGCTTAATTCAAGCTCTAATAGTATTTTACGGAATTTAGAACACTCTAATTTGACTGTGCCACAGGAATACGACGCGGAACTATAAACTTGACGGCTTTTCATTCGCGGAGACAACAGATCACTTTTAATCTAGAACAATATGGTTGCCAGTTCCTTGCAGTAGCATTGATTTTTATTGGAAATTCCTGGGGAGTGTAAAAACTTTCCAAATTAACTTTGCTTGCGAAGTACGTGACAGATTGTGGGTACGAAAAACATATTCGGAATCATTCAATATTATTGGTTTTATGTTTCTTACGGTTAAAGGTTCCAAGATCCGCTGAAAACTTTAAATTAAAAAGTTTACATCGATAGAGTTGAAGAAAAAAGTCATAAGATTGGCTACGTAAGGATTGTGAATTAATTTTAAGTTTTTATTTAATTCAAGGCACACTTAGGTCGATTATTATCTCCAGATATTATCTGTTCTCTTTCCCAGACTTTTGTGGTATTTAACAATTGGTCCATTTTTACTTTTTAAATTTCTTTTTCCTAAAATGCATTATTTTATATCTTGCTATATTATAATGTATTATTTACAATCAGCAGATATTGTCCATAATGGAAACGTAAGGTTTGAAGAAGCAATTCTTAACCTTTGTACTTTTTAGATTTAGCGGTGCTAGACTATATGTAAAAATATTTCTAGAATGCCAACACCAATATTTACACCTTATTATATATTCATTATAATTATTATAGTTCATTGTTTAAGAAGAAACTTTCATTAGATTGAACAAGAAATAAAACTTTTTGTCTTTAAATTTTAATCATGGGAACTGAGCAAATATATGTTGTTTTTACCATACTAACAGGTCAATTGAAAAGCCCCCGTCCTACCAGAGTAAAACACATTTTATTGGCAAAATTAAATATATATATTCAACCTAATTCCCTTCAAGGGTAATACACTGATTATAGCGACCAACTTCATCCATTATATAGCGATTACCTATTTACTCAACGAAAATTTCTTCCCAGCGAGCATTCTTTTGAGATCTGAGAACAGGAAATAGTCGCTGGGGGCCAGATATAGAGAATACGGTAGATGAGGAAATAATTCGAAGCCAATTCATGGCTGTTTGCCATCGTTTTCACTAACTTGGGACATGGTGCATTATCTTGGTGAAGCAGCACTTTCTTTTTATTCAGATGCGGATGTTTTGGTCCTTAAAATGGTCCAATAACGCTACATAATAGTTGCTGTTGATGGTCCTTCCTTTTTCAAGGTAGTCAATGAAAATTATTACCAGCTGAGTGTTGCGTATTCCCACGCTTTGGAGCGGGTTCATCGTGTGCAGTCTACTCGGATGACTCTCTATTGGACTTCGGAGTGAAATGTTGGAGCCATGTTTCATCGATGATCACATATCGACGCAAAAACTCGGGTTTATTTCGCTTTTTGGTCAAAAGTGAGCTCGCGCGGCACCCACTTTGCACAGAGCTTTCTCACACCCAAATATTCGTGAATGATATGATGTACATGTTCAGTAGATATTTTTAGAGTGTCTGTCATTTCACTCAATTTCAATTTACGGTCATTCAAGATCATTTTGTGAATTAATGTTTTCGTCGGTAACAACCTCTTTTCGGCGTCCACTGCGTTCACCACCTTCGGTGCTCATTTCACCACGTCTAAACTTAGCATACCAAATCTTGATGGTTGATTTTCCTGGGGCGGTGTCCAGAAATTCGGCATCAAGCAAGTTTTTGCTTCAACTGTATTTTTTCCTTCAAAAAACAATATTTTATCAACACGCGAAATTCTTTTTTATCCACTTCTTTCACAATAACAAAAGTTGGTTCACTCAAAATGTTATAAATCCCAAAGTAATAACTCGACAACTGTCAAATTTATACACGCATCTTTTGAGGGTTAGGGCTAACTAAAACACATATAGATTTAATTCTAGTAGCGCTATCTATGTGTCAGGTCGGGGACTTTTCAATTGACCTGTTAAAATACACAATAAAAACAATTCCCTATCCTCATATAATTATCAGAAAAATTTCAGCATAGAACGACTTAAACGAACATACTTAAAATTAATTCAGTAATCTATTTTAAAATACCTTATTTCATTTAAATATTTTATATTTATATATACTAACATTCTTTTCAAAAGTGTCTTTTAATAGTTTCCAAGATACATGTTGTCTACCAAAGACATAAATTAGTATATGACGAATATCCAAATCAGAGCAACGCGTGATCTCATCAAACCAGGTTTTTTGGACTGTGGTTTGGTCCATCATATTTATATAAAATTTTCATCAAAAAACAATTCATCATCATCGATATCAATCCATAACCAGCGCTTGGAGGAGAAGTGCTTACTTCTCAACAAATACGGTGTTATTGGTGCTGCAGGTGTTAACCAAATCTTCGGACAGCCACTAAATCTCGCCACAGTAGGCGGTGGGCCGCAGCTGCTGTGGCATTGGAAAATGTTAGTCTTTTATTTTTCAGATCACTTTTTATGATCTTAGTCCATGGCTTTTCCGAGCTGTACGCCGATACAAGGCAAATTTTGTCACATAACTCTGTGAGGAATTAATTCACTTTTCATTCGACCGACATGTTCGAATTTTTTGTGTATGTTCCTCAAATATGAACTGATTTTTGCATCTTAGACGAATGTATTAATTTCTAATAGGATTTCGGAATATATAAATTTTGAGGACGTATATGTAGAAAAGTCATTAATCTCGCAGACGTCAAGACTGTAACTTCAAGTCTAGGAATCATGTAGAAGGATTGGCAAGGATAATATTTTTACTAGTTTTATTGGGTTAGGCGATGTGAAGTATTAGGAAAAAAATTAATTACAGTCACTTATGTTAAAATCCTGAGTATATATCACCAACTTTTTCAATATAGACAGTGACGCAACGTTTTATATGTATTATTTCGTTTTCAAAATATCGAGTTTAAAAATCTGAAAATGTTGCACTCATATCAAATGTTTTAGGTTATCGTTAACATCGGTAGATAAAATTTCAGTTGATATGATGAGAATGATTCTCATCATGAGTCTAAGTAAGAGTTACAAAGTTCTTTAAAATAAGAAGATACCAAACTATGCACGCTTGATCGCTTGCTCTTCTAAATCTTGATAGAAACCAGTTAGCACAAATGCAGGAGTTCAGATACTTGGTATCATTTATATAGAAGAACAAAGTATTATTTACTGTTGAAGAATTGACCAAGCTGCAAGAAGTTTTGCTTCTCTAAGATACTGCCTTTGGAAACGGGTAAATGTTTCAATGAAGAGTAAAATTCGGCTTGCTGAAATGCTTATCTTATCAATAGTTTTGCATTATTCCGAGACCTGGATATATGAGGTGTTTCATATTCAATGAATAAGGCAAATTTTACATGTTTCTTGCTGAGATCGTGTTCAAATTCATTTAAGATGGTATAATTATTGCATAGTGGAGGAATAAGATTTCTATAAAATATTTTTACAAAAAAACATTGCACCGACTTCAAAAAATACTGGCTAAATAGTAAAAAAATAATCAATCTTAGACTTTTAACACAAAAAACGTTTTAAAATAAAATATATATGTAATAATACTTGTAATAATTAAATAAAAATTAGTTTTAAGTCGGTACCGTGCCCAAAGAGTTATATTAAATTAGATTTATTTTGTTCTTAATTTAATTTTCTGTTTATAACAAAAAATTCTACTTTTATTTTTGTATTGTTTGAGGCCTCGGCGCCAACTTGAAACTGCTTTTATTTAGCTATTATTATTACATACATATTTTATTGTTAAACGGTTTTTTCTGTTAAAAAAATCTAAATTACTTTTTAGTCAGTTCCTTATTTATTTTTTGAAGTCAGTTCAATTTTTTTTGTCAAGATATTTTATTTTTTTATTTTTACAATTATATATTTACTCAATAAATTACGGATCACGGAAAAATTGGAATTAAGAAACACTGACTGACAATAAGGAATGTTTCAGGCAATGGGGCCCGCTACCTAGCCTAAGTGATTTGCCAAATATTCCACCTGAACTATAAAAAGGAAAGTTCCTGCTCTATTGGGAGTCGGACTCGTAATCACCGCGTGTGAGCTTAACATTCTAACCATTACACCATAGAAAAACTTGATTAAAATGTTTCTACGGCTTCTCATATGATATGGTTAGTGCTTAAAAAGCAAACTGAGTGACTTTCACACTGAACTACAGCCGATTCTTTGTTAGTTCAGCAATAACATTATACTCAAATATCTAATTATTTTAGATAAAAAATATTGAAAAGGCACATATACCTACGTAGAAATTTGAGGTTTTCCCCCTATTTCCCCCCTTTCCTCCTTCAGATCTTAACTTAGTTCCAATGAGACCATCTCGGAAGTACATTCTTTCTACAGCTGAACATAGAACCTCCTCTTTTTTGATGTCGGTTAATAAAAGAAAAGATGGTGAACGAGTTTCTCACAAACTTCTGTGGCAAAATCACAAAGGCAAAGATAAAAAACGCGGCGAGCAGCTTCGAAAATGACTCTGATTAAGGTCATGGAATGATGGTAATATGCTGGAAATATTATGTTTAGCTTTATAGGTCTTTATTTGAATATGAAAAAAATCTATTAAACTACCATAGATAAAACTCGACTTAAAGTGAAATAGTTGTATCATATAGTACAAAAAAATTAAGATATGACAAAATATGTAATTATAATATAATGATAAATTTATTCATAAATATTCCTTTTTGTTATTGAATTTTACATTACTATATAAATCGAAATATCTATGTCTGGTGTTTACCAACATTCTAAAGGACTTATAAAGCACTACCTCCATTAGATCAAATACCCACTTAGTCTGATTACTCGTCACAACTGCTGCCGATTTTCCTATCTAGAAAACTGCGTGCCGCACCGAAGCTAGCGAAGGTGGTTATTCCAGGCCCTGGCCATAAGTTAAAATTAGTTCAGGTCCGGACTTTTGGGTTGAAGGGCTTTTAATTAACCGTAGGTAAATTGGACCAATAAATTATCCACGGTCTCCGATGCTTCGCAAACAATGGTAATGAAATGTGGAATGAGTTAGGAATTTTCAATTCCCGAACTACAATTGATATGAATAACAGGATGTATGTTCACTATTATTTAAATAATGTATTAAAGTTCGGACCCAAATAGACCATTCAATTTATTATAATGGATGCGATAGCTTAATCAGTCTAATGCTTCTGGACTACTATATTTCTATGGCAATGTAAAAGTTTTATAATGACTATGGTATAATAGTATAGTAATTTTGGTAATTAATTTCATTTGAACTCAAAAAATGATGATATAATAATCTCTGATTCTCAGATTCTGAGGTTACTATCAATTCGTCCATATTTCTTAATTTATTAGGGAACAAACAAATTCGCTTAAATATGGTCGACCCAGTTGAAAGAACAGAAACGAAAAGTAATGAAAAGCAAAAATTATAGAAAAAAGAAAAAAGATGAAAGAGTAGAGAGAATACAAGACTATTAAAGCTCTGTATCTCTTGTCAACATTGGTAATTAACTTATGATATTTGTAATTTGATTTTATTTGCATATGCCAGATTGCAGGTGGTTTTATTTATTATATTTTATAAATAAATCTCAAATACTTATTTGGCTTAATAAGATAAGTCCTTCACACTCAGCTATTCAATACACTTTGAATCGAATTTCCTACAACTTCCCTTAAGAGATCAGTCGTTAAGAATGCTTGGTCTTGATTTCAATAAATTTTATTTATTTTAGTAATCTTGATATGATGTTCTCAGCTCTGGTTCTTCTCTGTAATTATTGAGGGAATACGTAATTTTTGAAGTTAAGTATATGCAATGGTTTTTTTTCTTTCTGCCTTTTTCGTAAAGGAATTAAAAATACAGTCCTCATTGTGTGTGCTGGCAAAATACAATGGTCAAAAATTATTTGAGTCATCCGATCTGGTGCAGTTGTAAGTTTTCTAAAACATGTTTCCCACTGAGCGGTTGTTGCACTTTGATAGTTTAAATTATTTTAATTGCTGTACTTATACAATAGCTTTATTAGGTGCTGGCATGTATTTTGATATCACTATAAATAAATGTTAGACAACCGGATCGGTTTTCAATACACACACGCTTATCATTGGATGCGCAAAATTGTATTTTCAGCATTCATTATTTTGTGTATGTGTGGAAAATAACTACAGCACGAATTTTGGCATCGCGATTTCATTGCCTGCCAGGTAAAAAGGAACAATTTTCTGTGGCGTATTATTACTGGCATATCTGATTACAACCTGTTCAGATCAATGCAGCAGCGTTTAGCTAGCACGTGGTTTCGGAATACGAAGTTCGAAGAAAGGCGAAAATGGATCCATGGTCAGTTAGCTGCGAAAAGAAACATCGTTCTTTTAATATGATTTCACTATGTTGTTAAAAGGATAGAAAAATGTTATAGAAACTGATGTAAAATAATGTTAAATTTACGTTTTTATAATATTCTCAATAAATGCGTTTTAAAATTAAAATATACATGCATACATGTAAGCATGTAAAATATAATATATAATTTCATAATAACCTGGAAAGAAAGCTTAAAGTAAAATGATTAGGAGTATTGTTAATGGATAAGAAACAAATGATTATATATCAGCAGCTCCTCTGCTCCTAATTTCTTGATAAACCAAAGATGCTAAACTGTTGCTAAACAAATGCTACACTAAAGACACTATTTGTTTACGTATTTGTATCACTCTGTCTTTGTTTCTCTCCAGAAGCCTATAGCCTTATTACCTCTTGGTAAAGAATCTGAATAATCGAATAATCTGTTTTCTTGGAGGAAATTGGAATTTCGTATATATATCTTATTATTTTGCTTATTTTATCTCTAGGCTTTCACGTTTTTATTAAAGTTATAAATTGATTATTTACGAATTACAATGTCTCATTGGTTTTACTGGTGATGTAATTTATCCTTATAATTATAATCTGGATTCTCTCTATGTGCGCTGTGGTAAAAATATAACAACACTTTGGGAAAATAATGCAAACGAGTCATTTATTTTCTCAAAGTTTATTTCATCTCTTTTAAATTAAGTGCTGTTGGATACAACGTGCTACAGTTTTCTTCAGTCTCTGAAACGGTTAGGGCCGGCTTGGTGGCGCATTGATAAAGACGACAGTGCGGTCCTCCTACTGTACTCCTAATGTAGTGGCGGGTTTGAGTCCTGCTGGGGTAAAATTTATTTTTGTTATAGTTTAATATTTGTGATTCTTCTAGGCAAGACTGTAAAATCCGACAAGCAAAATGATCCCAGACACGCCAGTAACCAGGCTGGGTAAGATCGGATGTGGGATGATTTATAGAGTTGGTCACTATCAGTCGGTAGGTTTAATGCCGAGGACCGTGGTTCGGAGCCCACGTTAAGCTGTTGGTTCAGCCACTAAAAATTTCAATAGATTAATGTTAATGTGACTAAATTCAATAGAACGTTACTTTACTTTGAAATGGTTAGGTTTTAGTGTATGTAGATAAAAGCCATTACAACTCTGAAGTATTACTGTATAACATGTGTGGTGATATTATTTATCCATAATTCTATCAAACTAAAACTGATTCAACTAATTTCAGATTCTGTAATTAACTTGAATGCTTATTACATTGAACTATTTAATATTTTTGACCTTTTAAATTTTCTAACCGTGTTATTCCTGGTTTGGAATATATACATTTTACGAGAATAGAGAATGAAGATGAATACATAATTTAGAAATTTGTTTATTCAAAATTATATCGATCAAATGTAAACACCAGTAACTAATACTACTTAAAAAAATACTACAACTTAAAATAAGGACTTTGCCTTGATATTGCAGCCCATTAATTCTTAAGATTAACCCCTTAATGCTTGTGTTTTAAATTCGTTGCATTCGAGTATGGTAGCTTAGCTTATTGGCGATAAAATCGATGTCAAATTCAACGCGCGTCATATTCAAAATTCGTTTGAAAATTTCGATCAATATAAAAACGATCTCTCTCTGAAATGGTATGTTACTAAAAATCAATAAGCGTCTTGGACTTGATTTTGAGATTTTAATTCTTTTACGGATTTAATGTTGAAAGCTCTCCATGCGTATTAAATGTATTTGTTGGCTTGAAAATTCAAAGGTTCATCATCACACATATCCATCCTATGTTGAAAGGTATTGACGTTTCTTACCGTTCTCCGTATCCTTTGATTTTGGATTTTCCGCTCTATTAAACAATGTTACCTATATGAACCAGCAGAATTCTTGGAGCTTCACTTCTGTGGTAAAAACCTTGAACATTGCAGGATATGCAATGTGCTCAGTCATGGTATAAACGCAAAATTCTCTTGCCCACAATGCGAAATCCGCTTCTGAGAAACATACTATAGCGATTGTAACAGGTCGATTAAAAAGTTCCCGGCCTACCATAGTAAAACACATTTTTTGGCAAAATTAGTTTTTTTATTCAACATAATTCCCTTCAAGAGTGATACATTGATTATAGTTACCTTCTAACTTTTCGATACCATTTTTGTAGTACGATTTGCCCTTTGCTTCAAAATAGGCCTCAGTTTCGGCGATTACCTCTTCAGTGGATGAACATTTCTTCCTAGCGAGCATTCTTTTGAGATCTGAGAACAGGAAATAGTCGCAGGTGGCCCGATCTGTAGAATACGGTAGATGAGGAAGCAATTCGAAGCTCAATTCATGGGTTTTTGCCATCGTTTTCACTGAATTGTGACACGGTGCATTGTCTTGGTGAAGCAGCACTTTGTTTTTCTTTAAATGCGGCCGTTTTTCGGCGATTCCGTCATTCAAACGGTGCAATAACGCTACGCAATAGTCGCTGTTGATTGTCGTTCCTTATTCAAGGCAGTCAATGAAAATTATTCCATTTGCATCCCAAAATATAGACGCCATAACCTTGCCAACCGACTGTTGCGTTTTGCCACGCTTTGGAAGGGGTTCATCGTGTGCAGCTTAATCGGATGACTATCGATTGGACTTCGGAGTGAAATGATGGAGCCTTGTTTTATCCATTGTCACATATCGACGCAAGAATTCGGGTTTATTACTCTTGATCATCTTCAAACACTGCTCCGAATCATCAACTCCTTGTTATTTTTGGTCAAAAATGAGCTCGCGCGGCACCCACTTTGCTCGGAGCTTTCTCATACCCAAATATTCGTGAATGATATGATGTACACGTTCGGTTAACACCTTTAGAGTATCTGCTATTCCATTCAATTTCAATTTACGGTCATTCAAAATCATTTTGTGGATTTTTTTAAATGTTTTCGTCGGTAACAACCTCTTTTGGACGTTCACTGCGTTCACCATCTTTGGTGCTCATTTCCAAAATTCAAAAAGCAATATTTTATCAACACGCACAATTCCTTTTGTCCATTATTTTCAAAATAACAAAAGTTGCTTCACTCAAAATGCTATAAATTCATAAACTAATGATCCGACAGCTGTCAAATTTATACACGCATCTTTTGAGGGTTAGGTCTAACTGAAAAACATAGATTTAATTTTAGTAGCGCCATCTATGTGTCAGGCCGGGGACTTTTCAATTTACCTGTTATTTTCAACACCCTGACTCATATGTGTCTCGAATTTGTTAAGTTCATACAATAAGCTAACCTAATGTAAAGTATATTTTGAAATACTTTGTGTATAAGTAACCAAATTATTTATTGCTTAAATGTTCAAGAGATATGCTATTTAAAGGTAAATTCATCTTGGTTTGAGTTATCAAAAAGTGTCAAATGTGAGGTAAATCGTTTGAAATTATAATGGGAAACTGATACCGTGTGTAATTAAAGGATGAAATGAAACAACATGAAGTAAGCTTATTTACTAAGACCTACATTACACGCAATATTTAATCGACTTCAAAAAAGGAGGAGGTTATATGTTCGGATTTTCAAAATTAATTTTTTTGGAACCAAATCAGGATCTGATGGGTTAGGGGGCAATCGAAGGAAAACCTCAAATTTCAAAATACGTACAATATTTTCGCATATTTTTTTATCTAAAATAATTAGATATTTGTGTAGAATGTTATTGCTGAACGGCTGTGATGAAAAATCGGAAGTAGTTCAGTGTAAAAGCCATTCAGTTTGCCTTTTAAGCACTAACCATATGAGAAGTCGTAGAAACATAATGAGTAACTCTTTCTATGGTGTAATGGTTAGAATATTACCAACCGCTTCCACGCGTAGGTCGAGCGTTCGAACCCCAATAGGACAACAACTTTTTTGTTGTTTTTTGTGTTTGACAACAACATTTGTCAAATTACCTAGACTAGGTAGCGGACTCCAGAGCCTGGAACGTACCTCATATTCAACCATTGTTTCTATATTCCTATTTTTCCTCATACGGTCTGTACTTTTATTTGGGCTATTCTCTGTAATACTTGACAAAATATCTGCGTAATTTATAGAGTAAATACCTTAACAGTTACATTACCGAGACTAAACAATACAGAAATAGTAATATAATTTTATGACATAAACACAAAATTAAATTACAAACAAAACAAATCTTATTTGTTGCTCAAAATATAACAGAAGCCTACGGGTGTTAAAATACGTCTAAAACTAAATTACTTTATGCCAATTCTACGATTTTACTTTATCCGGAATAAAGTATATTTCTATAATAAAAATGAATTTGAGAAAAAAGCGACGTTTCAAATAGTGTAATTTTGTGCGTAAAGTACGTAATGTGTATAATGTTCGCTAAAACGTCTAAAATCTGTGCGCGGTTTAGTAGTTTTGACTGGACGATTTGTACGGTACATGTGTCATTTATATATTATTTTAATAATTTTTGGTTATAATTAGACATTCTAATTTGTACAGATGAATTGAGGGCCACTAATATAATTATACGTAGGTAAAATCTCCAAGCAACTTCTATATTTTCGTTCCAAGGTAAAATAATATTAGACCAATATCACTAAATTATTTTGCAACGCGTGAACCCCCCAATATAGTATGAACCTCGATGTAGTATTAATTATGATTAATGTGTAATATATAACATATGAGGTGTAAGCTTCATTTTTTTTATTGCGTATATTTCTCCCTAATAATTAAGTTCTTTTTTCAGTTACCTAATAACACGGAAAATTATATTTAATATAATTTCGTGGTTTTACAAGTATGTATAAAGTTAGTATATTATATTTTTATTAGTTTCGAATGTTAACTAAATAGAAAGAAAGATGCTTCGAACAGAACTCATTACTATTTGCTACTGAACGACCACATATTTTCCAAACACAAAGAAAATATGAATTGAACTCATGGTTAGATTACAAAAAAAGTAGTTCGATGGGTTATATTTCACCAGGTTTTCAGGCAAACAAACTTTTCTAACATTTATAACAATACATACGTAGACATAATGTATTAAACTAAATGTTATCATTTATAAATTTTTTAAAGTACTTGGTAGTTGCACGTCCTATTAAGTTGTACAATTTGTGCATTTTATTTATCCATATATTACAAGGTAATTTGACACAATACCGAATACACTTTTTCGTAACAAAGAAAAATTTTTAAAAAAGTCAATCAAATGTACATAATTTAAAAAAAATTGTGTTGTAAATATGTATTAAATATGTAACTGATTCATATCAACTGCATAGCTCTGTCAAATGCGTTTGCATCTGTATCTTCGAATTATCATCATAAATGTTTGAGTATGTTTACCATCAATATAATTTTGATTTGCTTAATCAATTATATAGGGCGTATGATTCCAATGGTACTTTTTATAGTTCCTAGCACTTATTAATTTTCTTACAAAGTTTTATAGCGATAGTCTTTAACTTACTATTCTTCAATATTCTAGTACATTTCATGGTTAGACTGTCAGGAATCCTCACTCACTTCAATTCTATAAAAGTTCTAGTATTCTTTTCAAAATTAACACTTGAGTTGCAGTCACAAAGTACAGTCACTATCGACGTATCGATTCTAGTCAAATTTAGGTTATTTGCTTTGATAAATTCCAGCGCAAATATTTCATTTATTTTTTGTCCATTTGTAGTAGAAAACTAGTTGTTTAACTATAAAAATATAAGATAAATAATCCAAATAAAGTTGAAGGGTGCTAAGAACTAAGCGTTGAAATGCGAAAGTTATTGATAAGAAACGGTAAGTGGTGTCAATGTTTCGTAGGGTTTCTAATTGACTTTACATCGCGAATTTGGAAAATTCGTGTTTTTGTTTTTGTAAACAAATTTTTAATTTAAATGTTTTTTTTATATTTTTATATATTTTAAAGCTTCCTTTTACCAACTATGGGTCTATATGGACTGGGCCGAAAGTTTAAGGTAGGCTCCGAACCACGGTCCTCAGCATTAAGCCTACCGACTGGCGAGTAACCAATTTTAGAAATAATCCCAGAAGACATCCGGTTTTATCCAGCCTGGTTACTGGCGTGACTGGAATCATTTTCCTTGTCGGATTTTACACTCTTACAGGACGACCGGTCTATAGCCTTTACCACTGCGCCACAAAGCCGGCAAGTGCATTTTTTAAATAATATCTCTATAATATTTTATTATTATAAATCAATATGTCTGTGATAATTAGCGAGTGGTACAGGGTGATTCAGCAATAAATTACTGAAACTTCTCAGACTAGAGAGTGTAAATATTAGAGTAACCTTAGTAAATATTACTCATTTAGTTTATAATATTATTATATCACTGGATTTCAGATTAGGAAGTCACTTAACCATTTTGTCAATTAAATTGCTATCAAAAAATCGAAACCTATTCTTCAACGGATATCGCAACGCACGCCAAATTCAAAAATTCCCTAAACAGCCGATGCGATAAAAAACCTTTTCGTCATTAATCAATCGTGCGCCCGTAGCTAAATCTAAATAAACAATTTTTCATTGGCTGTGGCATGCCGGAAAAGAGATATCATGGGGTAGGAATACTGAGCATGGTAAAATTACTTCATAATAGTATGGTTTGTAGCAATAGTTGCGTTACATACAATCGTCCTCTACAAAACGTAATAAATCGATTATTATATCTTATTTTTATTAAAATGTTTTAATGACATCTTAAGAATTTCAATGTACCTGAATTATAATTGATTAAAATTGAACTGATAGTATTGCAGCCTGATAGTTCAGCTTTTTCAAAACAAAAACTTTTTCGTTACTCGATGTTAGAGAATTATTGAGATGTCTTAATAATATTTAAATTTTTATGTCAGTCTTCTGTTTCTTTTAAACGATATATAAGATATATGAGTTACATTGATTAACTAATCAAAATAAAAATTATTAATACTTAATTGTGTTCTTACTGTTAATACTTAATTATAATACTTATTGTGTTCATCAGAATCCGAGTTACAATTGACATAGTATTTGTGTCTGGTTGGTGAACAATTTCTTAGTAAGATTAAAACAGTGAAGTCACATCATCTGAATTGATAACGTCAAGACGTCGCAATGATACCGCATCAACACTGCGTTCTATTAATTTTGGCTTTGATGTGCATAAAATTCTAATATAAATAAAATAATTAAAAGGTTAAAAATTTAAAAAAATATATAATAAAATTTAAAACATACTGTTATAAAATATAATTTATTTTATCATTACAGTACATCTAATGCATATATTATCAAGGGACTTTTTTCGTTTCTACGTTAGGGTTGTGAGTTTTTATATTCACATTAATTTCTTTTTCATACCTCCTTTGAGTTAGAGTTCCAGGTGCGTTCCATGCATATCCCTTGGATACCACTACATAAAGTCTTTTACGCTTAGTTCTTATTTCCTTCGGTACAGTGTTTCCTTGTAAAGCCATTTTGATATGACTGTATTTCTCCTTAGGTTATTGTACTACTACCTGTATACATCTTTTTTGTTAAAACTAGATTTAATCACTGCATTCTCCCTAATGCATTTGCCATATTTGCAAAACAGTTAGCATTCGTTTTCTCCTGACACTCTCTAACCAAATGGTTATGTATATTCTGAACAATTACACACATATATGTGTACATAAATCTTTCACACTGTGCAATAATGTTTCCTGTAGTTGTCATATTATAATTATAACTTTAGTTATTTCCACTCTCGTCATCCTGTCTTGGAAATGTCCAAAATTGAATCATAATCTCATATTCAGAAAGTTTCATTCAGGTGAATAACTAAGCTGTTAATTTCCAATCTATCTAATATTTGTTCAATTCATTTTTCTATTTCTTCTTCAATATGGCTGATCGACTTCATTAAAATCGGAGGGGTTATTAACCATTTATGTTTCCACCATAAAGAAAAACATATTTGTAACAAATCTTTTAAAAATGTCATGACTAATAAAAGCTAATCAAAGTTTATTCCAGAGTTTACCGTTTTCCTTCAACATTTGTTGTCTTAGCACTATTTTTATCATCTTACCATTAATGACCATTATATTATATTGGCCCCTTCTGAAATATTCATGTCTCATCTAAATACACATATTGAAGTAATAAATCTTCCTTGATTTTATTATATGATTTTAAAAATTGTATTCTTTTAAAAGTAATGTCTGGAATTTCCATTCGACTTCTTCATGGGTTATCTTTATACCACTTTTCAGATCAGCCTATGAAAGGATGCTCTATATCCAGAGCTTTATATCTCTAAACTTTCTATGGATACTTTTCAGATTAACAGTTCCCTCTGAAACAATTGTATTAAGTTATGTTTATGTTCATAAAACTACTCACTTTTTTTATACATTTGATATATTTGATCTCGGATGGAGTCAACATTAAGCTGATCTTAATTTCATCCCCTTCGTATAAGGACGGTCTCTTTTCGGAAAATATTTTCAATAAATACCGCGACAACTTAACGATTAACTGTAAGAATGCTTACATCTTTAAGTAATTTTACTGGCAATTTTTTACTATTATTTCGTTATTAATCTCTTCTATTAATTCCCTAATTAATTATCTCATTCCAGTTCGAAGTAACTGATTAGAAACGCAATCTGTTCTGTCTGGCTTCGGAATTTTAAACCAGAGTGATAATAAACAGCAATTTAAAATTTATTAAACAAGTAAAGCGTTCAGATAACGTTTGCGGTTTTATAACCTGTACTTATTATAATTAATATTTTGAAGAATTTTGCAGACGTTTGACAATCGGACGACTTTATCAAATTGATTCTGTTAGATGTTCGAACTTATCAGACAGCATTCCATCTCTTTCTAAATGGAATAAAATGAGAAGTTAAATATTGTGTGATATTGTGTTTTAAAGATGAGTTTTAGTTGACAGTTGTTTTAATAAGTTGAGAACATAACTAGTCAAGGATTGTGTTTTGTTAATCGTCATGGCGAACACAAGACTAATTGTGATCTGAATTTGTTTAACTTCAAATGGTCTATTCGTTGGGAGCATCGGAACCCTCGGAATGAGAACTAACTCATCCTTAAATTTTTCTTTGAGTATCGTCGCGTAAATCACATTACTCACCACTTTTCTTATAACCAAGCATGTTCCATTGCATGTTTTTGGTTAGTTTAGATTTCGAAGCGTGATGACTACCGAGCTCGCCTTCAGTTGTAAATTGTGCTATGGTAAACCAGCCAAATCAAAGGGTTTAAAAATTCAGTTGGATGATTAGTAGTTTTGTCTGCGTTTCTTACACGATTCTGACACGTCAATAGATTTGAATGGATGCAGAATACCAACGTTTTTAGTTCTCAATTATAAAGTTTAAGTGATGCAATCTTCATTCTGAGCCGCCAAAATTGCTAGATCACTAACCATTTGTTATTTGTATAGTAGCAATGATGATGGAAATACTTTAGTAATGAGCTTTTTTGATGAGACGAAATTGCAAAAAATCTGATAAAATAAAATAAATCCACAGAATTCATCGACAGGGACACGGGCATTACTGATAATGAGCAGTTGGTTAGAGAAATCTTCTTGGGTTGTTCAACAATGCAATTCTCATGTCTGCTGCCAGTTGAATTTTCTTCACATAACACCATAAATTTTATGATTTGAGGCAAGATAGTAAAATCGTTGCGCCACTAAAAATCCTCGAGTCATTGGACAGATTGGCTTTCCAATGATCAAAACAAATCACAGACAAATTTCGCGACATAAAAGTGAAACCAATCGATTTTACAGGTGTCATTTTAATATATTTCCTATGGGAAAATATTTTTCTTTTAATTAATTTTTTCATCAATTTTCCAATATTTTTAACAGTTACTTTGCTATTTGTCAAAAATTTTGTTTATCAAAAACCATGAAAATCGGTCCAACCTTTCTTGAGTTAATAGTCTTCGAACAAATCCCACTCGTTTTATATATTAAGATTTTTTAGTCAGTTCACTAATATTCAAGTAGAAGAAACAAAGGGAGAGAAACATTAAAAAGTTAAAATTATTACACCAAATTGTTTGACGCTTATGATTAATTTATTAACCTCAACACCTTCCGCACATCTAATAAGCATTAAAACTTTGAACATGATAAAAAATAGAAGAAATTAACATCGGTTAGAATGACGACAAACTTTTACTAATTAAAACTTTCACGCCGAATTTAATGGTTTCTTATTAACAAAATTACAAAACAATATTCCGTAACTAATTTTCCTAACTTATCGTGCTCCCATTATAAGTCTTGTGTTTGTCCCTGTGGGGTACCAGAAGCGTCTCGAGGTCTTTGTCCTAGTCGAATGCCCAACTAAGTAATTGGCGACGCTCTTAAACAAGGCAAAAACACTTTCGGTTGCTATCCGGTGTTTTCAGGAAACGTTGGTCGTTTTCGTAATCCTTTTTTCTTGCTGTTTTATACCGTGAAAATATCGCTGAAATGTAAGGGTTCTTATTTCAAGAGTTTCATGCAATTCAAGCGGTGCCAGGGCATTATTTTACGACCGCTCTTCAAAATAATAACTAACTTGAGAAGAAATGGTGTACGTTAGGTTATAAAATATTTGAACATTTAGACTGCCTCTTTGTATGTGTTAATATAATTAATATAATAATTAATTCAGCTGAATGTTAATAAACGATCTTTTTTATAATAATAACTTTATTTCATTTTGTTTATGTGAAATACCACCTTGGACAACGCTTGAATTTCAAAATAATGAAAAGTTTGAATATGGGCGAAACTGGTGTCCTTTGTGTCCTTCCAAACTTCTAGTAATCAATTAATTAGTAACATGCATAGTAATTTGTTGACGTTATATTATATGACCTTATATTTTTAATACATTTCGTTAATATATTTGTTACATGTTAGACAAAGAAAGACAATACTTGTAAGCTATGTAATATAAAAATCGGAAAACTTCAAACGGAAAAAATGGTGGATTCTATATCAAGTTATATTTGAAAGACATGAGCATATATTAAGATGTTTTGAAACCATTCAAGGGAGATCAGGATTTCCAATTTCCTGACAAAACCACTGTATGGAAATATTTCCATCTAATAATATACATTAAATATATAATCCCACGATTATATCGTAACCATAAATAATCAGATACTCCTAATTTCTGATAATGTCATTAATACTCCGGACGTTAATTAATTACTTCTGTCAAAGATTGGAGACACTATACCTCAAGAGAAAATTTAAGCATCTGGTATAAACATCTTATTCTTTTAGACGTGTGTTTTTTTGTTGTCAGGTCTGTACTGTCTGTAAAAGTAGCAGTCAATTATAAAGAAAAATATTGATGTTTATGTGCGTCATAATAGTTTAATTGGTTTTCTTATGGTTTTAATGGATTATTTGTGTTGGTCGACATCCAATGTTGAATTTAAAAGCTGGGTATATAGAGTAGCAACTGAAATAAGATGCCATGTATTGGACAGCATTATTAGTATATGTTGTTTGATGTTTTAATGAGCTGTTTCCAAAATCGTTGAGAAAAACTATTTAAATAAACAATTTGTATAATTGTATTATATTATGTTTGTTAATTTTCAAATAAGTAGTTGATGAGTTTCAGTAGTAATAAGTAGATTATAAAATAAATATCAACACTTTTTAATATATTGCTATGTTAATGACATTTTAGATTTCCGAATTTTTTTTTTAAACTGCTTCGAATTACAATCTCGGCTAGAGATTGTATTATCTAGTGGAACTACTATTTTCCCTCTGTCATTCTTTCAATTATTTTAATGTCACAATCTTAGTACAAAATTGTGTAAACCTTATCTCGAATATTCACCAATTTCTACGAGAATCGATCGACTTAGAGCATTTATATACTATGCTATGCATTCAATTGTTATTTAATATGCGCTTTACCTTTCTGCTTTATTTTTAAACCTTTATTAAAAAACGATCTAAGTTAATGAAATAATAACAGCAAGACAATAAAATAGTATAAAAAAATAAGGACCTGTGAGGCGAATGGAACATGTAGGCCTTTAATTTTACCAACCAGGAGCTCGAGATAAAGTATAGACGCTTTGAACCTAAGAATGTATATCGCTATTTTAAATTTATGGAAGTGTCCAAATGTGCCAATATACAAAATATAGAGAATTATACTTATTTTAAAAAGATTGACAACCGTACATCTTTAAAAATTAAAATGTCACTGCTACACAGGTCTTGCTCACTTATATGAAAAAATTAATCGGTCTGCAGAGAGGGATTCAGCCTTCTCGGCCATCACCAGGGACCCGATATGGGAACATAATATTATATATCCGATAACAAGTCTTCTTTACTTCAACGAGAATGTTCGTTAAGAGAAACAAACAAAACATTAATAACATTAATATTATTATATCATCAGTAATATCAATCATATGAAAGCAAAGTGTAGCCTAGGAACAACCATACAAAAGCTCGATCAAGATATTCTCTTTCATATCAAATTGAGTAGAACTGTAAATTATCATTACAAATCGTTAGTTTTATCTAAATCGTAATACTAAGTTTATCTATATTGTTATTATCTTATCTACTCTATCTAAAACTAAAGAAAAAAAATATAAACCTCATTGTACTCACTCTATTTAGGGTTTTCAATCTTAAATTCCACATTTTTAATGCTGTTACATAGGTGCTACGTTCTGTAATTTAAAGTTAAGTTGCAAGGAAGAAAGGGAGTTTCGCAAAGAAGAGAGAAAATACACCTGCATGTTTTATTGCAACTTGTGTCCCAACACATATCAATAATCATTTAGTTATAGATTAGATAATCAAACATTTATTGCCATTATTCATAACCAAATATGCAAACCACTCTTTTGAATCCATCATGCCGATCGTAGACAGACAGACATTATACTTTCTACTCTAATTTGTGAAGATGAGCCTTTGTTTAAGATTTTAACAATTGCGCTTTATCTGCTCCGAACCATCCTGCTCCCTAATCAACTTGGAGGTCATCACAGAATACATGTAGCCTCACCCAGATGATTCTTCTATATATACAAACAGTCACTGACTTAAATAGATGTATAACCATGGCCGAGTCGAACCCGCAACTATCGTAACAGTAGGAGAACAGCCCTGTTGCCGTCCTGAGGTAGCAGTGTGCCAACCAAGTTCGGCAATTTACAATAGTTGGACAACTTCGTGCGTCTGCAACTTGGGTCAACTCGTTGTCTTTTTCCTTACTTTCAGATTTCGTCTAGCCGAAAAGTACTTTTTGTCAATCGAAGAACTGATTTTGCGAAGTTAGAATCTTATTAATTATCGGCCAATGATTGATTCAATTTAAAGATTTCATATTGGTAGTGGTCTCCATTTCCGCCAACTCGAATGGAGGTGACATTTTTTGTAAACATTATTTTTCTGATCTCTAAAGCAACATTTCGGACATACAAAATCAGTTTCTATTGTCTTTTGAATCAGTGCAGTGATTTAAATCATCCTTTCCATACCTAATTCATCGTCATTTTCAACAACTCTATGATAACATTTACTTGAACAGATGCACCAATACTACATTTGGATGCTATTTTCCTTTCAATACCTTTTATAATTTTCTTTTATATGAATAGTTGTTTGATAATTTTCAAAAACAAAAAATTGATTTTATTTTACGTAATTTTAAATTTTTGGACCATGCAACAAAATTTCTCTCTTTATTTTTCCCAAAGTTCAGATTGCCTTTGGCCGGTGCCCTCCTAGGAAGCTTCCAACGTCTCCTTAATCAACTCTGAAAAAGTTACTGTGAAAGTCGTTTCCTTTAAAGGCTAAATTGAGGTAAAAATATGATAAGAAGCTCGAGATTATTTTTTTTTATTTAAAGCCTGCCGCCGGCGAAATCTTTCGTGAACTTTTTTCTCAGTGTTTTTGTTTGGTTAAACTTTTATTAGGTTTATTTAGATGGAAGTTTCGTCGATTTTGCTTTATCGATATCGAAATATTTAAGCCAAACATTATTGGGATATTTTAGATATGAAAAATTTTTAACGAGATTGCCTTAGACTAAATTTAATTCTTGATTAAAAACTTAATCTGCCGGTTTTTGTTCAATGCTGAATTATCGAATTAAGAGAAAAAAATGATTATTACAGCTTTTAGATTCACATTAATGTTAATAAAATGTTCTTGTTATAAAAAAATTTCAGATTTATTTCTTTGTACTCTGAAATATGGAACTAAAACTTAATCGTTAAAAATTACAAATATGCCATTGATATTGTCGGCTTTACTTAACATAATTGGTTAAAAATATATTGAACATTAGAAATATATATGTAGTTGTAGGGCTCTCATTAAAAACATATAACATTTATTAAAAACGGGTTTACTTCCTAGGTCTCAGTGTGCTTGCAATTATTGTTCCAACTTTTTCATTCGTCTTCATTGTTTACTCCTTTTCTTGCTTCCGTATCTTTTGTTACTGGTGGGAAAATCGGCAACATCAAACACAAAACCCATATGTTTTATATAACAATCGATGTCAACCAGTTGCATTTTTCTTTAGATTATTACAAAAAGTGACGTTACCACGAAATGGTGTTCTTTTGTAAAGTTTAACATGGTTTAAATATAAAGATACTATATATATATATATATATATATATATATATATATATATATATATATCTAATAATTGTATAACTCCCGCAAGCCAGAGGATGCGAGATATATTGATATGCACCTCGATGAACGCCTAACTAGGAAGAAGCACATACTCGCCAAGCAGAGAAATTTTTTTACTTAAATTCTACCAAATGTATTCGCGTATCAAGCGCAAGTTCAAGTTGTCATTAGATAACAAGATGTTATTATATAAATCTATACTCAACCCTATTTAGACATAGAATCCAACTATGGGGAGCTGCTGGAAAATCTAATATATCCATCATACAACGGCTCCAAAATAAAATGTGGCGTGCCATTGTCGATGCTCCGTACTATGTTTCAAAAGAAGTGATACAACGCGATATTCCTCTAGAACCAATAACGAGTGTAATTTAATGTGTTTGTCTGAAGTACTTCGAAGGAGTGTCAGTGCATACCAAATATAAGTTGCAGTCAAGTGCTCAGACTAAAACGTTTAATACCATCCGATCTGATTATTGGACATACATAAACTTTAGAATAACACGAATTAATTTAAATAATATTTTATACAGGAGATCACTTAATGAAGTAATTTTCTACATGCCATGTGTATATAACAAATACTTATTGGCCTCTGGGCAGATTGTGGAACTCCAAAGACTAATAATACAAGAGGTAAAAAATATATTTAAACTAACAGAATTTTTTTTAAATCACTTATTTCATTGTGACGAGTGATTGCCGAATATCTTACAATTTGCAATAAAAATTACGTAAATTAAGTATCTCTAGGAGGAGCTCAGCATTTAGTCTAAAAATGTGTATGTATAAACACTGTTTTTTTTATATTACATGCAAGTTTATGTAATACACTACTAGTAGAATCTACATTCCACTACCTAAGGTTTGATTCTTTCGAATTTGTGCCCTGTTCTGGTGTTCCAAGTTTTGCAGTAGTTCGATGTCGGCATAAAAATGGAGTCTCTCCTCGTAGTTTATGTACATTGCTTTTTCTCGGAATATCCGCATAATTGAATTTCATGGATAGCCCAAACAATACTAAAATAATAATATAATTTTGTAAAATATACAAAAAAAAATTACCAACAAAACAAATTTAAATTAATATAACCGTCTGAGTTCGGCACCGACTTGAAAGTGATCAGTTTTATTTAGTTGTTACAACGATTATTATGTACATATTGTACATACAGTTTTTTTTTGCCTATGTTTAATTATTTTTTACTTTTTACTGGGTTTCTTATTTATTTTTTAAAGACGGTTCAATTATTTTGTTAAAAATATTATGTGAATATTTGTTAACACTATAATTATACTTTTTATAAACTAATAAGTGAAGCTTAAATTAAAACATTTTATAGGTAAACAATTTTAAATGGTTAATATACCTTTGATTAGAATTATATAAATATATTAGTGGATGCTATATACAGATATTTTATAGTTCGAAATTTTTTTTATATTTATTTATTTAATATAACAGCTGTATAGAGAGTAGCCAATAATGGATTGGTATTGAAACAGAATTTACTGATGTAGAAAGTAACAAGAGAACGACCAAGGGCAAATTAGGAGGGCTCATTAAAAGTTTTATAATAAAATTCCAGGCTCTTTATTAACAACATTACAAAACAATCTCTCGTAACTAATTTTCCTAACTTATCGCGTTTCCATTATAATTCTCGTTTTTGTCCCTGTAGGGCAATAGCAACGTCAAGGTTCTTGTCCCACTCGAATACAAAACCAAATAATTACTTATATAATAATTAATGAGACTGTTTAAACTGTCAAAACACTTTTCGTTCATCTTTTCCATTCCGAGGGCAATGAGGTTGTCGTTTTCGCGACGTCTGATGTTCAGATGGAAAATTTTCTCATCCTGCACTAGAGACAACGTTCCTAGGTCTGACTTCTTAGAGGGCCTGATAATAAAAGTGCCGTTCTGACGGTGCTTGAGAAGTAATTCAACGTCATGTCGATTTACGTTTTGATAAAATGTTTCAGTTGCGTCACCTATTATATCTGTAAAATAAGAATATTTAGGATTTAATTAAATGTAATTAGAACATTTAGTTACTAGTTCCTTTTATGGTCACATCAGAGCGTTGAAAATTTAGGAGCATTACATATAGAAGAGGAATATTACTTGAGAATACCACCTAGCTCATTTTTGTAACCATCTGGCTCTTGCTATAACAATTAGTGTGCCTCATATTTCAACCTACTCTTGCAGTTCAACAGTGTGTACAAAATAGTTGGCAGTAAATCTTTTAGTTCAGTTTTAATGAGAAGAATTTAAATTTATTTTAGAGGTGTAAATTAATTTTGAAGTATTTTCAGATTCTTCTAAAGATTTTCTGAAGATTATTTAGTGAAAAATACTACTAATAATGCTAAAATTAAAAATTAATATTATCAGAAATACATGATTTCATAATAATCATCATAAATAAATATGGTCACTGTAAAAATTGATTTTTAACTTGCTTTAATGTGATTTCTTTGGTCTGAGTTCACGGTTTAGTACGATGGTTGTTTATTTGTGGCATTGGCGGCATTGTTGTTAGATATCTGGCGTTTTCATTAGAAACTTAGTATTGATGAACATATACTTGTTACAATATGATATTATAACTTCATCCTGATTTTGGTGGTTTATAACACGTACACATTTTAGTTATCAAGATAGCGAGTCGATAATTTTAGTTGTTTATATGGGTTTATGTAGTACAGTAAATACTAGTGAGACGAATTTTATAATGGGCAACGTTATCTCCAAGACGAACTTCGTAAAGATCATCATGCGACATAATGTAAGATTTAGATATTCTTATGCATTAGTATGACAAACTCGACAGCAAAATCCATAGTGTGCATTAGATAACAGGTCGCCACATCCACATAAGCAACGAGAGTAAAATGATGACGTACAAAGACATCGTCAAGCTAACTGTTTGCATATTATTCTCGAAAGTATGGGCAACATGTATCTAGATCTCAATATGAGAGCAGTGAAGCAGGAAATTAGTTAGCGGTACGCCAAATATAAGAAGAGGGGTACTGCATACAAGCGAGCTGGAACTGGCGCTAATTGAAGTAAGGGGACCACAGCATGCGAGGATGATGTGAAATGACATCCCCAGTCTCAACAACAGATTCACAGAGAGGGTTGGGAGCGGCGAACCCAGATAGAAGCTCATTCATGAAACATATAATAAAGAAACGGTTTAAAACTTATTGTTATTGTTAGAAGTGGTTTATTGTTTTGAGGTGATCTGTGGGTTTCACTGGTGAATTGAATAAACATCCTCCGTATAATTCCGATTTTGCACCCAATGATTTTTTGTTGCCACAATTAAAAAGAAATTGCGAGGCCAACGATTTTCGATTTCCGAAAAGGCTGGATTTGAAATCACTTAAATTCGAGTAGAAAAATTGCTGCAATCTGTGTAAAAAACTGTACAAAAACCATGCTTCTTGATCACAATATTTTTTTTTGTATCTAAGTATTGTAAATAATTTAAATACATGAATAAAAAGTATATGCACAAAATTTCCTTTCATACTTACTATAGTCGGTGTGCTGTGCTGTTTGCTTTTGCTTGCTGCAACAGCAAAATAGACACATCTTGTAAATGGCATCGGCCAATTCGGTCTTATATCTGGCGACAAGATTCACTAATACACGGAAAAACACCTTGAAACAGAGGCACATCTGCTTGGAACTACCGTGCATCTCTTACATTCTTCCACTCGTAATGCCAGAATGTGCAAAGTGTGGCCGACTTTCAGTTCCATATAAGTTTTGTTTTGATGCATCTGGAAGACGAATGGTCGGTGTGGTTTTTATTGTATTCAGTTGAAAATGGAATTTGCGCCATAGGTTATACTATTCATTTATTTATTGATTATTATTTGTTAATAGTAACATTATAATATATTTTGACGTTTCATATAACTTTTTTCAATATGGTCATGTATATATTTAAAAAAAACTGGGCACAGTTTTACTTTTTATGAATTGATTTTAAATTGGAAATATTTTATGTAGTTAGTGTTAAATACTATATTATTTGTGTATCTAGTTCATAAAAGTTTAATTACTATAAAATTAACAAGTAAATAAGCGTGAGATTATTCCATAATTAAATATATTAACATCCGCCTTTTCGTACCGAGGCTAACCACTGGTGCAAAGCGCTTACGCCAGTTAGATAACGTATTGAGTTACATTTTGATCTACAACTCCAGTTGCATGGGCATGGTGCAACCAACACACGTGAACTAATTTTAAATTTCCTTTTCACACATTTGTCATTTATATTTTCCATGTGACGAAAGAACTTTTTGCAAAAAGAAATCCAAAATTTATCAGAAGTTTTTGTAATAATGATGTAACTCATAAAAGATTATATAGACCCAAAATATATGTTTATTAAATGATTACATTGATCTGATGTTCATCGACTTTAATCTTAAAAATATTCATTAATTTTTGGTTTACTATTTTCTTCAAAGTAATCAAACATAAATTAATTATTTAGAAAACGCTTATATTATTTTAAAAGTAAGTTCGCGATACAGGATATAATTATAATCATATTATATGATGCATTTTTAATAACATTTTCTAGAATGAGAAATAAATTCCTAATAACCATGTTAAAACTATTAAACAGTTCAATAATGAATACATATTTATGGTATTGTCTTTCTGGGTTAAATATTGTATGTACACGTATTGTAATACAAATTCCATACAATTTTATATATACACAAAACATATATTTACAAATTTATACATGTATAAAGTATACATACTCATATTCAAATTGAATAAAATTAGTAATAGTATTTTAGTGTATTAATGTAGAATATATTAATTTATTTGTTTGTATAGTTATTGATTGGCCTCGTGTATTTTTTAAATATAATAAATATAAGATCCTTGCATGTATTTTGGTCAGCGATATAGTATTGGCGAATATGCAAGGTATCAATGTAGTAAAAAAATGTTAAACAACTTAACATAATAGTTAAGTTCAATTATTTTGATTCTTTTTGGATATAAAATAACAGTTTAATATGTAGTATTATTGATTTATTTTGTGTATACGGACAGTAATAATGTAACGTTCAGAATTGAATTTTCTATATTTATTCATTGTTTGAATTGAAGAAATCTGCTGCTGAAGTCCATCGAACGCGTTTAATAATATATGGCACTACGGTCATATATCAGATGCAGATTTCGGTTTTAATGATTTAAAATGTTGATTTTGATGTCGATAAAAAACCAAGCTCAAATTTGCGAGGAACTTTTAGACAGCTTAGCAGTTACAACAAAAAAATACCATTTCGAACATTGCTTGCAATTGTGTATTGTGACTGGAGATGAAAAGTAATAATATTGTGATAATCCCTACCGCGAATAGTCATGGATTAGTTCAGAAGAACCATCCACATGGATACTAAAACATGTTCATCATAAATGTTCATGACCATAAAGTCTTGTGCTTATGATAGAATCACTAAGCCGCAGTGTATTACGAGTAACTACAACCGAATGAAAATGTTTCCAGATTTCTGATGTTTACGAATTACTTTCTTAAACAAAGCACAGTAAATGACGTATTTTTGCAAAAACAACAGCAATGGCGAGTGAAACCCGCAAAGCATTTTTCCTAGCAACAGTCGGCCACACTGGGTCATTGGTCTTCTGATTACTACTTGTTCAGATCAAAACAACATGGCTTGGCTGGTATACGGCTTGACGAGGTATCGCCATTATGACAGAAAAATGGGAAAATGTTACAGATAATTATAAAAAGTGTTTTGATGAATATATATTGTACCAATTTTGTCAAAAAATTACCGTTTAAACTGAAGAAATGATCAGAACCCATGCACCTAATAAAATTACATTCAAGATTTCCACTAATTGGGCCACTAACTATTTGATGATTATATAAAATATTATAGTAGATACTTCTTGATGGTAACTATATATGATTAGCTCATATAAGAAGAAATTTGAAAATGAATTTTTACATTTTTCGACATTCTTTATTGGATTAACTTAGTCAGCTAAGTTTATCCAAGTTATCCAAACTATAAATTAATTTTACAATACTGCTTTTGTGATATTTTACAACTCATTTGACTACAAGTTTGATATTTTAAATAGCTAGGCCATTGTGGCCGGAACACATTTGAATTTGACTGAAAATTCTAGTACCAAAATTGCAAATAACGTTTTCCAGTAATTGGAATGGTTCAGTAAAATAATATTCTTCACGTCTTATTGGTACATTTTAGATAACTTCGTGGATCAAATTGATCCGTAGGTTATTTGTGACAATTTTTAGTTGGTGTCATGAGCTGTTTGATGGTTATGAGCAATCTCATATTTACAAGCATGAAACCTTAAATATTAGCATCATATGGAGTAGCCATGAAATAAATTCTGTTCGAAATTGGAAATATAATAAAAAATAGAAACCTTTCTATATTTTATAATATGTAGGAATAATCTTTACCGGCTTAGGGAGACTCTTTTTCCTGTCCTTTTCGATTAAATAAGGCGATAGCTTATTTAACTCTCGAGCAAAAAGTTTAAATTGACTATTTGTCTTTGTCAAATCACGGATGGAAACGCAACGAAAACAAAATAAATGGTTCGATGAAACCCTTCCGTATATTTTAGGTATGTGTTGCTCTAAATGCTTCATTCATTCGACAGGGAAGCGAATTATTTTGTCAATGGTTTTAAATTTGATGCGTAAACGATTCGAAAAGTGTGGCGGACGAAGTGATAAAATGTCGTTGTCGTGGCACGGTTACGGACCAATAAATTTTTAGATTGTGCGAATATTTTGCGCCGCATTTTTTTCCATCAGTAACGGAAAGGCCATTTATTTATTCTAAATATACCATCTAAAAAAGAGAAAAGTTCCATTTACAGTTTTGTGCGTTAAATTTGCGTTCAATTAAAATATTTAAACAAACAAAAATCTCGAACAAAAATATTTTTAAAGAAATATAAATGCTAAGAGATGGAGAATATTTTTCCTATGGATATCTATCAATTTTCTGTTAAGTTGAGCCTACATTAATTAAATATATTTGTTTTGAAAGCAAATATTCTGTATCAATCAATTTTATCATATATTAAAACATCAATTTTCAAATAATCTATATTTTTTTTTTATTTAGTGAAGATTTTGAACATCACCAAAGTTACAAGAAGTTATATAGTTATTGTAAAATTGTTTTTGAATATCGATTATACCTTCGTCCTTCAGTTTACATTTGATAATATTTGGAATGGCACTGATTACCCAAATGTTCATGGTATACCTATTTGGAATAATTTCCCTACTTTTGGTGACTTCAGATTCCAACAGTCTACGGCTAAGCAACTGAGTTACTATCAGGTCAATTGAAAAGACCTCGGCTTACCATAGTAA
Source organism: Rhynchophorus ferrugineus (assembly GCF_030347505.1). Lineage (NCBI taxonomy): Eukaryota > Metazoa > Arthropoda > Insecta > Coleoptera > Curculionidae > Rhynchophorus > Rhynchophorus ferrugineus. Next base: position 56,374,244 of record NW_027472580.1, read on the forward strand.
AACACATTTTTTGTAACAAAATTAGATTTTTTTATTTAACAACCCTTCGATAAATACTTTTTAATAACCCTTCAAGGGTGATACACTGATTATAGCGACCCTCTAACTTTTCGATGCCATTTTTGTAGCACGAGTTGTCCTTTGCATCAAAATAGCCTTCAGTTTCGGCCATTCTCTTCATTCGTCGAAAATTTCTTGCCAGCGAGCATTCTTTTGAGACCTGAGAACAGCAAATAGTCGTATGTAAATAATAACGCAAATAGTAACGCTATGTAATAGTAGCTATTGATGGTCCTTTTTTTTCTCAAGGTAGTCAATGACAATTATTTCATGCGCATCCCAAAATACAGACGCCATAAACTTGCCAGCCGACTGTTGCGTTTTCCCACGCCACGTTCATCGTTTGCAGTCCACTCCGATGACTGTCGAGTGGATTTTGGAGTGAAATAATGGAGCCATGTCTCGTCCATTGTCGCATATCGACGCAAACACTTGGGTTTGTTACGCTTGATTATCCGCAAACACTGCTCCGAGTGGTCGTTGTTTTTGGTCAAAAGTGACCTCGCGCGGCACTTTACACAGAATTTTCTCATACCCAAATGATATGATGTACACATTCAGTTGATATCTTTAGAGTGTCTGCTATTTCATTCAATTTCAATTTACGGCAATTCGAAATCATTTCGTGGATTTTTTTAATGTTTTTGTCGGTAACAACCTCTTTTAGGCGTCCACTGCGTTCACCGTCTTTGGTTCTTAGCATACCAATTCTTGATGATTGATTTTCCTGGGACAGTGTCCGGAAACTCCGCATGAAGCCAAGTTTTTGCTTCAACTGTATTTTTTCCCTTCAAAAAGCGATATTTTATTAACACGCGAAATTCCTTTTTATCAATTTTTTTCATAATAACAAAAGTTTGCTTCACTCAGAATGCTATAATTCACAAACTAATGATCCGACAGATGTCATTCCCGGAATCTTACTGACTGCGTCAGTCATAATATGGGAAAGGGTCTATGACCAAAAATCTATTAACATATTTCAAAACTATTTTGTTGAAATAGGCGACTTGTTCAACGGTAATATAATATGACACTCAGGGTTTTTATCTATTAGAAAACAGACCAAATCCATTCCGTTCGTTCACCCTTCCGAGAGTCTCAAAACAGCAGTCCTTGGCACATGGCCGCGACAGTCAGTTTCGCTGCGTTTTAAAAGCTGCATTCTATAACATATATTTATCAGACTATTTAAGTTAACGTTAAGATTGAAAAGTTTCCAAGTTGATGTGGTTTGGATCGTTGGAATATTCTGATTTCCTGCGTCTTGTCTAGCAGCTGTATAACTTGTATATTGCTATGATTTAGAAACCTTATCTTATGTTTTAAGGCGAAATATTGGATTACTTCGTAGATCCATTTAATTTCGAGGTTATAGTGCATATATGTGTTTGTTGGTTACATCACGATAAGCATTGGTAATTAATAGTTTTGGTATCGTTGTCTGAATAGATTTTATAATAGTTCTTAAACCAATCTCTTTGATTCTAGGTCATGGTAGATTTATCTTTGAACTAATCCGATTCTTTGATTTGTAGTCAGATCTGCTTTGCTATTTGTCTAACGTGATGTATCATTAATTATAACGTTCAATTTAATTTATACCACAATTTCTCTTTCATAGAAACAAAATTCGCAGAAAATTGTATAATACTCTTCACTAAAACAATTAACGCATATGTTTCAAATATTTGTGCTTTTCATGTTTTATTTATTGCTTCCGTCTCTAATTGGAATATATCTCTAATTCTTTTCTGAAAAATACTTTTTCTATGTATTATTTTCTATGTATCATATGTATATAGCCGAAATCAACTTACTTATCAAAAAGGAAGAAGAGAGAAGTGTAGTTTATTAGAGCTCAGGAAAGTGTATTGTTTGAAGTTCACCAAAGGTAGTTTATAAGTTATTCAAAATACCCTTAAACATGAAATATCCTTGCTTTGTTGTGATTAATGCTTTGAAACATCAATACTTTGTACAGAATCTTTCAGAATGCACAGCCACTAAAAGCGGACATATAGGGCTATATATTTAGACACATCTATGTAAGTATATCTTAAAACCCAACTTTTCCAATTGGGATACGATGTTACTATTGAGTCTTATTTTAATCTTATACACAAAAACAGTTGAATAACAGTTGGAGACACTGGTTATTATGAACGTTCTATTAGATATTTAGATCATATGTTGCAAATAACAAAATGATATTTAATTAATTTTTATATATAAAACCTATATTACTAAATTTATTAAGTATCATGAATTCGTATTATCACTTTATTCTAAATTATAATTTGGATACGCTATTATCATATTTTTGACTTTTTTCTGATAAGGACTTTTGTATATATACCAATCAGAGTTATCAATCAAATAATTTCACAGAAGGAACATTTAGAACGGCTATGAAGATGGATAGCAAATCGAAACCGTATCAAGATTTCATGTAGTAAACTGTTTAGAAAAGGCACTCTCAGGAGTATATATTTCACTTTGAATTCTAAATTAAAACTGTATGCTAGACTCAATATTTTTTTGAAATTCTTGACCCCAGGATAGGTCTCAGAATGTTTCTGTACATATTTTCTTAAGTTTAGTGTATTTATCCTGTTGTTTAATTCTGGATATATTTTTTAAAGTTTGTTAGTATCTGTATATATTGCATAGGGAAGCATTGTGTTAAATTTAAAAAAACAAGCCTTCTCGTCAAAATTTGTCAAAGGTGTATACTACGACTAGGAAACAGCACAGCTAGAGTAACATATCTTCCAAAAAACGTTCATGATCAGAACAGACATGAACCTGCTCTCTTGTCGAAGGTTTTTGTTTGAATCCAAAATGGATAGTCTGGGGTTATGTTATTCTGTTCTATTCTTATAACTGTTATACTCTTGAATAATATTTTCTCGAAAAGACAATAATCGAGCAACAGGCTGTAGGATTTAACACTAATCAGTTACTTATCATGTTCTGGTATAATTTCCGTTACATTTTAGTATGCATATATATGTTTCAATGGGAAAGATGCGTTCAAACTTCTCTAGTGTTTAGATGAAACCTCAGATTTATTTTTATCTTCTTGATTATTTATTTTGGGGTAACTGTTGTGGTAGTTTCGGATTTTCACTTGTAGCTATTAATTATGGCGAAATTCGTTTGTAGTTATTTAGGAGTATATATTTTAGCAGGGTTTTCGTCAAAGAGTTTAGCAAAGACCATGCTTTTTGCTTATTGCCTCTAACATTTGTCTATTCTTTTATTATTGCTTCTTATAGGACGGTTATATAGTTTATGCCTCTTAATACTCTTATTTTTCTAGAATGAGTAATTGGGCTGTTATATGCTAGTAGCTCTTAAAGATAGAAGTTCATTAATTTATTTTAGTTCTTGATTTTTTGGTCTTGTCTTTACAGTTCCTAGTTTGTTGTCACTTTCTTCTTCTTTTTTCTTTAACTAGTTCTCGTATATATTTTGACTAGTTGGTGCCTTTAGTGTTGTGTTACTTTCAACTTCTTCTAGTTGCTCTGTCGTTTTGAGAGATTTCTTGGGTTATTAATAGACTAGAAGTCATTCCCAATCTAGCCATTGCTTGTCCCAATCAGTAGTTTTGTTAGTAATGGCGGCTCTAGCTGTCCATTTTATTTCTAACTCTAATATAAAAAGTTGGTAAATAATGTTTTGATCTGATCTATAGATCTATTATTAATAATAATGATAGTAATAGTTACTCAAAGTAAGAAACACATTTTTACGCATTTGATCAGCTAATAGCATAGCAGCACTAAATTGGTTCATAGGCATCAAGAATAATCGACATGAAGCAATATTGTCATAATTGTTTAAAATAATAACATTTTAAAGCCATTTTCAATTGTCTAACACTGTTTTTATACCGAAAAAACATAATCTAAATGTAAATTTATGTTTGTATTATTTTTGCATACAAATAAAAGCGAAATTAGAGCAATAAAAATGAAATTAACGAGGCTCGTACGACTGGGAACAAAGAGTTTTGCTGGCGGAAGTAAATGAGGATGGGTCAGATTTTTAATTGTTGGGTTTTAATTATATTTTTAGTAGTTGACGAGCGGACACGTTCTGTGTTAGTATTCTGGTTTATATTGACGTCAACTTAAGAATGGTTTCATAATTAGGGTAGGATATGGTCTTTAATGATTGATAATTCGAAATTTATCATTATTTTATAGATACAGCAATTATTTTGATTAGTAAAATTGAAATGTTATATAGATTTAGAAACTACACAACTTAATTAGTAATTGTTTTTATTAATGTTATAACATCAGTTCAGTTTGAACTTTTGTTACTGGAATTATTAGAATTCAACATGCAAAGAAGTTTCTCAAGTAAAAAGTTTCCTTATGAATATAAATGGCCTTTTAAGTAAGATAATACTGTTGCATTTTCCTAACTCTTGGGCAGCTAGTGATAACTGTGATGATAATAAACCAGCTATTGTTAATGAAGTGATTTTATGTAAGTTTTCATGAGCTTTGAGACATAGTCGTACCATTATCGTATTGCAAAATTTCGTTGTTTTCATTCTGTTAAGTGTTGTGTGTCACTTCTTACATAGTAAATGACGATTGACTTAAATACATTATATTAAAGAAAATCATCATCAAAAGTGTTATATATGTAGAAGTTGTAACCGATCTAACCGCCCGAAGATCTAACCGATGTTATATATGTTATATTAAAACGGGTAATATAGGGTATTAATGAGTAGGTATTTTTGCTCTTTGCTAAATTTTTGTCTAATGTGTAGTCTTTTTTTGCGGAAGGAGATGTTATATAATGCGATTAATACAGCTAGTGAGGTGATGTAATGAGCATGTTTATATTACAAGGTTACTCTATATATTATAAAATATTGCTTAAATAGTTCCTAAATAGTGCTACTCCAGATTTGTTAGGTCCTCATGCGTAATTTATTAAGTTCATATATTGGTCAACAAGTCGTATGGTCAATCTCCATATCATAATCAACCACAGTAATTTCATCTTTAGATACTGTTTAATATTTTGTTTTTTAGACAATTCGTTATGTGTTGCACGTATTTTTCTTCCCGGTTATAAAAAGAAGAATAGGCAAAGATAAAAAATTATTTACTCTAAATGTTATTAATTACAAATATGGACGGGTATACTTGATTAGTGACGATAATCTTCATACTGTCAAAGTGGCACCAGCTCTGCGCTATTTTGACCGATTATTTAACTGTTCTGCATTAATGAAGACTATGAGAATTGTGCGAAGGCTATATGAAGACTGTTCTGCGAAGGCTGTGTTTAATTAGATGGTTATATCGCATTTTATCCCTCATTACTACTCCTTTGGGTTCCTTGTACTGAGAAAGTAGACGGGCTTAAGTTTTCTTCTTGCTACCCGATCACTAGATATTTCTAGTGAGGGAAAACCCTATCCAATTATGATTTTTTTATATCGGTAGAAAGTATGTGCCCAAAAATTATCTAAGATCCATCTTTCAAGGGGGTTTCCAAGGTCACTAGGCTCGATATATATTTTATATATTATTTGCACCATTCAACATCTTTCAAAGGGTCAAATGTTTTAACGTATTCCGTCTGGCTCTTGACGGTCTCAAGTATGCCTTGTTTCACACATAATTTTTTATGCTCCTAGAGGATCGATATCTTAGAAATTAATTTACATAAATATTCCGAACTAATGCTGTTTTGAGTAATTTTTGATTCGAAACACATAAATTGATTAGACCCCTAAACTAATTTCTGCACTATGGTTTTATTTTATTGGCAATAATTTATTGTACTCCACGTTAGGAGGATATTTAAATATATCGTTTAAAAGTTAAGTTTGTAAGGAAACCATCCACTTCTCGTCCTACAAAATCTAAGCTACCAATCCCTGTATCTTATGCAAATAGTTTCATTTTAAATATGATCTTGGAACGAAATTGGCAGAATATGATTTAACATCGCATTTTGTATGCTTCGAGCTCAAAGTTTTTGTTGTTTTAAATCCTTTACATTTCGTAACTTTCAACGTAATATGTTTTTGGATAATGCGGAAGTGATGCCGAAGAGAATGGAAACGAAGAAAATATTGGAAGTACTACAATAATAAATAAACATAATTTTCGTTATATAAGAAATATTAAGTAGGGCGATAGTAGAGGAGAAGGGAGGTAGGGAAATTTGGGTAGGTTTTGATACTAAATCTGTCACATCTAATAAATTATTCAAATATTATATTATTTATTATATAATATATAAATGATATTGTAATTAAATAATTTATAATTATTGAGATTTTTACGAGGATTTATCAAGAGTAAAAATCTGTTTTAATTACTAGGATCAAGTCGGCAGGTTTTTTCTGGCGAATTCATCGAATTTTTCCCCCTCGTTTAAGCTAGGAAGTGAACGTCAACGACGTATAATCTTCAATTGGCCTTTTAACAAAGTTATCGCTCTTGATTTTATGAACAGGACTATCCGTGTAATCGAGACTAGGCCGTCAAGAAAATTGTTTTTTTTTTTGCGTGAAGGCAGTCTCGGTCCTTCTCCGAGAAAGAAGCAGATGTTTATCTGGGGGCTCATAAACCGAGCCTTATCGCTGGATGGAAACGATTCCGGATATTTTTCGAAGGAGGGCGACAAACGGTGCCACTATCTTACGGGTATCGTTTTGACTAACCTCCGGTTATCTGGGTCGGTTTCATGAAGTGCCGTGATGGGATTTTTCGTAATGTTGTTGTTTTATTCTGGTATTAGAGAAGTTTGTTTTTTTGACGATACACCCGTAATCGGAGATCGTTTTATTATTTTTTTATGCCGGTCATTGAAAAAAAGGGCCTTTTTATGTGTCCGGTTGTACAAGTTATGAGATCATTCGGATATAATTGAGTTATTAGTAAGTCCCCTGGTTACATTATAATTACGCCGTGACATATGATATCACTAATGCCGCAGGCCAACTTTTTAAAAAAACAAAATATTTTTTGAATAATTTTAACTAATTCCTGCGTCAAATCGGAGGAAATCGTATGCGAACAAATTTACAGATAAAATAGATAACCTAAGACAACGTGGGGCAAAAGTCCCGCTAAAAATTTTATCAGCTAACTGGTGACCGCGATTCGCTATGCAACTTTCGGCTCTTTTTAAAGCATTTTTCATGACACCCTGCAACATCTGACGCTGAATGTCTTCAATTTCATATCGAATTTTGCCTTTAAGATGTTGAATGGTTTGGGGCATATTCACAAAACTTTTGATTTTAAAAAAACTCATAAGAAAAAGCTGATGCTGTTAAATCGGGAGATCTGGCTGGCCAGCTAAATCGCCACTTCAATAAAAAAGTCTTCGTAGAAAAATGTCATTCAATAACTGAATTGTTGAACGAGCTGTATGTGCTGTGGCCCATCTTGCTGTAACCACATGTCCTCTAGTCTTTGCTTTTCCATTTCAGGCACCAGAAAATTTCGAATCATGTCTTGGTACTGTTCAGCAGTAACAGTAATTGCAACACCTTGGTCATTTAAAAAAAAATAGGGACCAATGATTTTTTCGGAATGAATACCACACGATACAGCTTTTTTTAATGGATGCAATGATGTTTCGTGAATTAATTGAGGATTCTGTGTTCCCAAAAATCGACTGTTCTGTTTATTGACATGGCCACTGAGAAGAAAATGGGCTTCATCGCTCATTATACACCAGACAGACTTAGGACTGCATTGCTGTACTCACCTCGTTAATCAGGATCTCTCGGTAGCAATTTTTGGACTAATGGAATTTTGTACGGGAAAATTTTCAAATCAGTTTTCAAAATTCGCCTTAAACTGCGTGCAGTAATATGTAACTGGGAAGCACGTCTGCGAATTGGCTGTCTGTATTGATAGTTCTGTCTGTGTTCCCAAAATTCAACTGTTCTGTTTATTGACATGGCCACTGAGAAGAAAATGGGCTTCATCGCTTATTATACACCAGACAGACTTAAGACTGCTTTGCTGTACTCAACTCGTTGATCAGGATCCGTCGGTAGCAATTTTTGAACTAATGGAATTTTGTACGGGAAAATGTTCAAATCAGTTTTCAAAATTTCAGTTTTTAAAATTTAATTTAAACTATTTCACATTACTCACTATTTGCCGAATAGATGTTATAAACAAATAACTTGAGAAGTCCTATATCTTGGGCAGTTTTATTTATTCTGATAAAATGATAATTATGAATAAAAATAAATTTGATAATTTTTAAAACAGCGTTTGCTTCAATATTTGTTCTGCATATATTAGTGACAGTTCAATTGTATAACGAATACAATACGATGGTTACATAACATTCACGTAATTAAATTAAAATAATTTAAGTATGGTTGATGCCTAAATGTAAAAATTGCGATTACGGTCAAGTTCAAATAAACATTTGAATAAAATTAAACACTCCAATATATTTTTTGGTCAGGCCATTTCAATTTTAATAATTTGCAAATAAATTGTTTTATTTTTAACTTTATTGTTCACTAATAATAACTAATAGAAGTGTTCAAACCTACTCTGTCTTTCACAAATATAACGCACACGAGTTTTTATGTTTCCAAAATTGATTGAGAGCAATTATCCTTAGCTGTAATAAATTAGCATTGAATGTATTCTAGAACCGGAGCATTTGCTGACTACGATTTTTGGACTCGTTTAAAGCATTTTGTTATTTCGTTGTGTTAGAACAGTGTACTAGAATTAGGTTCTTGAGCTCTAAATATAGTTATAGAACTCCTATAGCATTTAGTTAAACAATAGTGGAGTGCCAATATTGTTTGATATAGCTCTGAAAAGTATTATTTAATAAAACTAAAAAAATAATTACAGAAGTAATTATTGTAAATACATAATAACAAGTCTATTGAAGAGTCCCCGGCCTGTCATAGCAAAACAGATTTTTTTAGCAAAATTGGTTTTTTTATTCAACATAATTTCCTTCAAGGATGATAAACTTATTTTAGCGACCCTCCAACTTTTCGATAGCATTTTTGTAGTACGATTTGTCCTTTGTTTCAAAATAGGCCTCAGTTTCGCCGATCACCTCTTCATTCGACGAAAATTTCTTCCCAGCGAGCATTTTTTGAGATCTGAGAACAGTAAGTAGTTACTGGGGGCCAGATCTGGAGGATACGGTGGATGAGCAAGCAATTTGAAGCCCAATTCATGGATTTTTGACACGGTGCATTGTCTTTGTGAAACAGCACTTACTTTTTCTTCAAATGCGGCCGTTTTGCGGCAATTTTGTCCTTCAAACGGTTCAATAACGCTATGTAATAGTCGGTGTTGATGGTCCTTCCTTTTTTAAGGTAGTCAACGAAAATGATTCCGTGCGAATCCCAAAATACAGACGCCAAAATCTTGCTAGTCGACTGTTGCGTTTCCCACGCTTTGGAGCAGGTTTATCGTGTGCAGTCCACTCGGATGACTGTCGATTGGACTTTGGAGTGAAATGGTGGAACCATATTTCATGTATTGTCACATATCGACTCAAAAACTCGGGTTTTCTACGCTTAATTATCTTCAAACACTACTCCGAATCATCAACTTGTCGTTGTTTTTGGTCAAAGGTGAGCTCGCGCGGCACCCTCTTTGGACAGAGCTTTCTCATACCCAAATATTCGTGAATGATATGATGTACACTTTCAAAATAATTTTGTGGATTTTTCAAATGTTTTCGTTGGTAACAACCTCTTATGGGCGTCCACTGCGTTCACCGCCTTCGGTGCTCATTTCACCATGTCTAAACTTAGCATACCAATGCTTGATGGTTGATTTTCCTGGGGCAGTCCGGAAATTCGGCGTCAAGCCAATTTTTCGCTTCAGTTCTATTTTTTTCCTTCAAAAAGCAATATTTTATCAATACGTGAAATTCCTTTTTATCCATTTTATCACAATAACAATAGTTGCTTCACTCAAAATGCTATAATTCAGAAACTAATGGTCCGACATCTGTCAAATTTATACACGCATCTTTTGAAGCTTAGGGCTAACTAAAAAACATGGATTTAATTCTAGTAGTACCATCTATGTATTAGGACGGGGAATTTTCAATTGACCAGTTTACTAATCTATTAACTATTTGATTTGAGGCATGTAAGAAGATAATTTAATTACTTAATTTATAAATAATGTGCTATTAATTGCTAAATCTATCAACATTTTAATTTCATATTTTAATAGATGATAATTTTTTTGAGCAATATTTGGAGAATATCGCTACTCTAGAATGTTCCAATATTATTTTACCATGCTTTACTTGTTTTAACGGTCGTATTGCTTTTAATGTCTGACTCAAACGAATAATCTGAGTTCAATAACATTTTCCTGTAACTTTTTTGTGCTCTGTTTTAACAATTTCCCTTCAGATTATTATAATAAATGCCCTTTATACCTGTAGTCACTATGCGAATCAAAACCCCTTTCTATTCTGCTGTTGAATCACTGGCTCACTTATGTTATGTGTGTGTGTTGTAGTTTTGCTCACCCAGTGAATTTAATTTTCTAGCCATTCCCATTGTTTTTTAATTCACCGAATATGGCATGTTGCATATGATCTGTTGAGTGGACAAGTTTTTACTGAGTTTAATAAAAATATTCGTCTCGAAGCTCCATTAATTCAGGATCACCAAACTTCTTTTCTACTGTGGAATTCTCTTTAATTTCCAGGGATAAATCATCTGATTTTAACGTCTAGATCTATTCTCAACAGGTTTTTCACTCTCGTTGTCATATTTTGATTATTATTCCACAAGTTACAGCTGAAGTTTTTTTGCTATTAAGAAAACGGATCCAGCAATTGGTAATTACTAGGTTGAGAAATTACCATGCAAACTTGAAAGGAAAATTTCAGTTTGTTCTAATAATATCTATTTCCCTATTTTCAGTATATTAGTAGTAGTTTCAGTATATGTTGTATTATACATTATGTAGGTGTGATTAAAATATAACTTAACTTAATTTAAGCGAAAATAAATATAAATTTAAATAATATAATGTAAATAAAAAAAACAATTTATAAAAATGAAATTATATGAAAAACAAAGCCATTGAACAAAAAACATGTGAATTATGCATTTATAACATCGCAAAAGATACGTAACGAATATTTTAAAACCCTTAACAACACATATATGAGCACGCTGAATAATGCAAAACACAAGAAGTATCATATTTCCGTGACAACCAAAACAAGAAAAAAATGTCAAGTAAGACCGGACAACTGAGTCGGATTTAAAGCTTCCAACAAACTGGAAAGCGGAAAGAATAAAAATGTCGACGCAGCGCCTGACATAGCCCCCGTCCTAATCTGGCCGTATCAACTTCTAGTTATAGTTCATTTTTAAACTTAAAATTAAAGTTAACCCGACCATTACGGAAACAGCATTTACAAGGAAAGTTTCGAGCTAGTTTAGTCTCCCTCCTAAGCTTGCAAAGTTTGCTTTTCTCTTGAACAGCTTGGCTTATCTCTTTTTGAAAGGTTTAAAACAATACGCCTTTTTTAAAAAAGTTACTTCTGGAACGGCAACCCTCACCTGGACTTTGCATTTCAGCGTTTCGCTGAACGACGCAAACAATGCTTTATTAAAAATTCTTTTTGGCATGGGGACCCCATTAACTTTTGTCGCATTCTTTGTTTGACCTCCTGTTTTATATATACCGGTAGGATCTTATGAAATTTCCATTTCTCTTTCTGTTTTCCTTATTTAGAAGGGTATTTGTATTACGTACACTTTTTGTGCATTTTCGAGTATTTTGTGTTTTAGTGAAATATGTTTATATTTATAGCAAATAAAAACCTACAACAACATTTGTAGTTGTGGAAAGTCTTTTCCTTACCACTTGCATAGGTTTAAAGTATATTAATTATTATGTGTAGGATCAAGAAATAAATTTTTTATAACATTTCAAAACTATAGTATTTTATGGAAAAAAGTGGCTGTTGAGATGTAGTATAGAAAACAAGGTTGTAAATTAAATACATTTAATTTCCTCTCTTCTTTGAGTAAATTAATACCCAAAGACGAATTGTTCTATTTGCACTAATAATAATGATCATTTTTCTTCTCTTTTCTCTTTCATCTCTTTTAATAATTCTTTCTTCAATGCTGATAACAAGTTCTTCTTTTCTTAATGCCCTCTCTCGTTTTTTTTTTGGGGGGGGGCTGATTTTTATGTAGCTTGGAGGACCGCTTTTGTGAGAATAGTCTTCGGAGTTACCGGATTGGGAACGCCTCTGATTTGGGCCTGACGTGGGAATTTTTTGTGAGAGCTGAGGTTGCATGGAATTTCTTGTATAAGGAGGAAACGAACTTTCTTATTTCTGGTGTATCAGTTTCCCGATGAAATTGGGTATTTCTAACAGACCATGGCTCGTTCAGAGTTTGCTTGAGAATTTTGTTTTGAATTACCTGACGTTTTTCCACTAATTCCGGCCTGACAAACCGATACCAAGTGTTAGATCCATATAACATGACGGATCTAATAAGCAACTTGTAAAGCAAAATTTTAATCATCGGAGACAATTTACTTTTTCTGCAGATGAGAGGGTTAAGCGCTGTTGCGACACTGTAGCCTTTGGAGATCGCTTTATTTATCTGTGTTGACCATAGGAATCTACCGCCAAAGATGAGACCGAGATATGTGGTTTTTTTTTTATCGCTGACGGCATTGGAACCTCTCAGCTCTCAGCCGATAGGCGCGGATGTCTTTCTGATTTTGAAAGATTATGGCCTGGGTTTTTTGGGGGTTGATTTTCAACCTCCAGAAATTTAACCATTGGACCATGGCAAAGCTTTTTTTCTCAATGCTATTAACAATTCTTTCTTCAATTCTTATTTGCTGTCAAAATATTTTTTTTGTAAAAATGCTGTCTCTTCTTGTCGATGCAACGTGTTTTATCGCTGAAGCTTCTCTCTCGGGTTCACGGTGGTGGTGGGCAAGGCTGGTCCAAGAAATCCTTTTCTGTGTCGGGATTTAGATACTCTTCCAACTAGAAATTTCTCACACCAACAAAACATTTCTGTCTAGGACTCCTAAAGAATTCTCGAAAATTCCACGATTTCGATCCTTCTTGATATTAATGTCTAACTTCCGACGCCTAGTCTCGGTGCTTGAACCCCCATTATCCGAAAAACTCGACAACGAGTCGATGAGATATCCTATTTGTTCGATACATGTGTTTTCTTTACTCGGTGCCCTTCTTGGTTTACATTTCAGGGTAAATAATGTGGCTCGGTGAATGGAGGTAAAACGAAATGAAACAGTGGTGTTTACATTATGTGACCGTTATTTATTGGCAATATAAAAAATGTGAAAAATACAAATAATAAAACGGATGGCAGCGGTGTTACCTGGAGACGAGGCTTGGGCAGTCGATGGTGGCACGTCTAAACCAAACGAGGGTTCAGCACTAAATGACCGAAATACCCTTCACGGTCCGTACCCTTCCAACGTCTCGGGGTTGCCGCCAGCTAATCGTTGTCGGGTTCTAGTTGGCGCTGCTGGCACCCCGCCCGTGTTCCACATCTGGGATTATATTTCTGGGTATTTTGTAGACCCTTATTCCACGATGTAAAATTCGACATGCCTCAAGGTCGCTACAATACTCCTCTGCCAGAATTTTACATAAAATTACTCCAAGCAACAAAAATACAAAAATGTATGAAAAAATATCAGATACAAAAAAAATATATACCAAACAAAATGTGCTGTGTGAAAAGGGCTTTGAAAAATATGGTAAATCGAAACGGTTGTAGTTGGTACGGTCGCGATCCGGTACGGCTGTTGATATCTTCCGGCCCTACAGATACCGTTGCTTCATCGTTGCTTTAGCACTTGAATGTGGTCCATCGACGATGTTGAGAACAAGCTATTTTTCGGACAGGGCTCCCGTAATCGACGCTATGGGAGGATCGATTGTTCGACGACGTGGTAGCTTATTTTCTTCGACGACGAGACGTTAGCAATTCTGGTACCTTGGCGAAGACATGACGAGTCTACGGTGACTGCAATCGGTACCTAGCTTCTGGAGGTGCTCTGTGACTAATCCGTAGTCACATACGTTACAGTAATTCAGAAAAGACAAATAACTACGATATCCGACCGAAGCTGCCCAAAGCCTTTCAAATCAAAATGTCTGCCATTAGGACGGAGACGGCGAGCGAAGGAGGACATTATGATTTAAACATAGCGCCGAAAGAAATGTTTAGCCGAGACGCTGATGATTAAACAGTGATGTAAAAATATCTGAGTTCAAAAGATTGTGAAAGAAAATTTTGACAAAAAAAAATTTAAAAAAAATTAATTGGAAATAATGAAACGAATTGGAATAAAATGAAAATGAATCTTGAAGGTAAAATTGAAAACGAATAGAATTAAAAATATTTAAAATTTTGAAACAAAAAATATAACGGCCACGTAAAATACACCATGTTCCACGTACCCTCCATTCACGAGTCCAAACCCAATTTTGCGAAAGATCACGTCGGGGTCACCACTTTAGGGTAAATAATATGGCTCGGTGAATGGAGGTAAAACGAAATGAAACAGTGGTGTTTACATTATGTGACCGTTATTTATTGGCAATATAAAAAATGTGAAAAATACAAATAATTAAACGGGTGGCAGCGGTGTTACCTGGAGACGAGGCTTGGGCAGTCGATTGTGGCACGTCTAAATCAAACGAGGGTTCAGCACTAAATGACCGAAATACCCTTCAATAACTTCCCAGATAAACTTCTCGGGGTTGCCGCCAGCTATTCGTTGTCGGGTTCTAGTTGGCGCTGCTGGCACCCCGCCCGTGTTCCACATCTGGGATTATATTTCTGGGTATTTTGTAGACCCTTATTCCACGATGTAATATTCGACATGCCTCAAGGTCGTTACAACATAGTTTCAACAGATATTCGACACAATGCGATATTATACATTGTCTCAAATCATAATTCCTTTCCAATTTCATAGGTATTACGAAAATCAGTTGAAGGTCTAGTAAATTAGACCCCTAGACTATGCAACAGAAAAAATATCACAATTGACGTAAACTTGAATTTGCACGACTACCTTTAATATAAATAATTAAAATTGTCCCAACAGTGGCAGTGACGATTCAATCCCATTCTAATGTAAACCAAACCGTTATAATATATAAACAGTACTCGACACATCTCGCCACCAAACATCAGACTTATTTCCTCGTTTAACTAGTGATTAATATTGGTATAACATTCCGCTCTCCTGCAACTTGCTGATTAAATGTTCTAGTTCATTTCTTTGACCGTGAACTCTTGAATCCTTTTTTTTGGAACTTCGGCTGACGGAAAGTATGGACAGATTTGGCTGGATTATGTGGCATTGGAACCTCTCGGCTTACATCACTAAGGCCATACTCAAGCTGATCCTTGCATAATTGCCAATAAAAAATTGAGCGGGCCATAGTACCCGGAGTCTTGAGAGGCTGATGGTCAGATGGCAGCTAAATGAGGGAGTTGTATATTGATTTTAATTGGTCTGTGAATAGTTTGGAGATCAACGTCTAGGCTAATGAAGATTCGTAAAGATTCTTACCTAATTAGATTGATACGTTTTACCCTTTTCTTTTGCCGAGTTATTTGTAGGGTTACAGAAGGTTAGATTAAAGACCTATCTTGTTGCGAGAGATATCAAATATGATGTCAGTACGGTAATCTGCTCTAATACTAGTCATATACTAAAGAATAATAAAAACCATATCTTATTATAAATTCTTGAAATCAATTGGTATATATTTGTATATGTTGTTTTCTGAAATTTTCACATAATAACTGATGTTGGATATGGAATATTCAATTTTTCTTTTATTTAAGATTTATTCTAGATTGTGTAATAAATCAACTTGTAATTTTTTATTTAATTTTTTAGAATTACAATGTTTTAAATGCATTTTTATATTGTATTGTATTTAACAAGTCGGAGAGCTTCCTTATACATTTATTGATTTTAATTGGCCAGTGAATAGTTTGGAGATGAACTTCGAGACTAATGAAGACTCGTAAAGTTAACTCGTTAAGTTGTGGGGATAGAGAAGATTAGATTGAATACTTCTGTCTGCGGCTAAATTCGTTAGCATTTTTTAGGGTATGCAAGATTCAATTTCTTACTTTGGTCACATCAAAAATACGTTCTCAAATTACCAGACCCTTTTTTTATTTATCAGTCTTGCATCATATTGCAATGCATTTGCATTCCCTTTCGGTAATAGATGATCTGATTTACTGCGAATTAATATATAAGGTGGGGCAAAAGTCCCTCTACCATCGACGCAATTTCCGCAGAGTGGCTAAAACGGAATGATTATAAAATAATATTGGACGTACATAATAAAATTTGGACGTACACAACACAATGGTTAAAACGAAACTGAGCTAAACGTTACATGGTAGCGGGACATTTGCCCCACCTTATACATGTGTTTAGAGTACATTTCTTCTCCTAAATAATGTAGGATAAATCTTTCTCAGCATAATATTTCCAAAATAATTACTTAAACTAAACTTTAAATATGTTAATACATTCGACGCCTAAACGTTTAAAATATTTTCTACTATTGTTAATTTTGATGGGGTTGATGGAAAATATTTTGAGAAGTACATTTTTATTTAATCACGCGTTAATGTTGCACAGGATAAATAGAGAAGATGGAAAAAATAAGCGTATATTGTCAATATTACAAATTTCTTCAAATGCTTCTGAGTATAATATTTTTTGCTTATATTGTCATAAAAACACTATCTAACGTCTATTTCAAACCGCATAAGTGTTTTTATTTGCATGAAGTTTTCGTTATTATTATTAGAGTTATTCCTTGCGGAATAAATAAGTAGAATATCTGGATAGTTTCGAAATGAATTTTGTCCCTTTCTTGTACCTTTACATAACATTCGTCAATTGCTTCAATGATGTTGGAGAGAAATCTACTGCTTATACTTTGCTTTAAAACACCGCATAAATGTTGCTGGTCCAGGTAGTTTTGGTGACGGTACCAGGGAATATATTTGATGATATTCTTATACTCCTCAGATCAAGGACGAACCATTTTAGGTTTGTGTATAGGCGCATTATCATCTTGGAGTATGTTAGCGTTTGGCAGTACTATGCTAATCATAATAAAAATTGCACCATTGAGGATGTCCTTTGAACAATATCTCAAGCTATAATAAAGATAAAACAAATTGTAACTGCCTTCCAAATATAATAATTCATCTAGACTTGAGGGTACTCTAGTGTTGAGTACCCTTTTACATAATCGCCGGTAGGCGTGTTGTGAGAATATTATGTACATCTGATTACATCATGCTGCTTCAGTGTTATATCAGTTATTTATTAGTTTTTCTTAGTTTGCAGTTATTATTAGATTTTCAGCTATTTGTTACACTATTTTCCATAGTAATTTGGAACTTGGGCAGAAAAGTTACCCCAATAAAGCTTGAATAAAAATACATAAAATTTAAATTAAAAATGATTTTAAAATTTAAAAAGCAGAAACTAAAGACTATTACTTCTTTCTATTGCATTTCTACCACTTATTTTGTATTGTTATGTCTCATTCGAATGAAGAAAAGTTAATTTTAAGTTACTCAACAGTAATACCATGTCAAAATTTCATTTTTCCATGCATAATTTTTAAATGGTTTATAAAAAGGAGTATATTTATTTTTATTCTTATTTATATAATGCTGGTATAAGTAGCAAATATACTGTAAGATGACTACAATTAATTCTATTTTTTGAACTAATTAACAATGAAGATGTTCCTGGTATAGATAGCATGTAGTTGTTACATAGTTCCCGATTTTTCTTTATGCTAGTAACCATAATTTTACACGTTATCTTGACTTGTCAACTAGTTAGTGATTGACTTAAATAAAAATTAAATATTTTGTAGATTCAATAACCTATCCATGCTATATTAAATCTGTATGTAATACAACCTATTATTAATATATTTTTCTTCAAAAGTAAGGAAGTTAGTTCAACATATTGTCAATAATTCCATTTATAATTTTCAAGGATTGATTAATCTAGGAATTGCCATTGTGGTACATTTCGTATGATTTTGTCATTGACAAACATATTGCTACACTGTTTAAACCTGATATAAAATATGAAAAATGATACTAAAGAAAAACATACCATAAAATTAAAATAAAATCGGTCGAATAATAATTGAGGGGCAGATTGTTCATAGCGGAAGCTATGTTGTTTTATGTATCACATTTAAATTAAATGCTTCCAATTAATAGCATTTTGTTGGTAGCATAATTTTAATAATCAGATATACTTTTGATGTATAAGCCTGTAGAATAACTGCTCGAAAACGATTCCATCAATTTCCCCATCCAATAAAAATGGCATGCCAGATTAATTACTCTTTATTACTCTTTTCATCTCCATTGTGATTGCCCGACCATCACCAGGGGCATAACCTAAATCACATAAAACTGGTCAAAAAAGGCAACGACTAAAAGAACGAACATAATACGTTTCCGATATTTAGATTAGCGTAACTGGGGCGAATTTTATCCAGAGGCCGACTTCAAAGCCAGTTTATGGATAATAATTCAATGTTTTCATGAATAGATGTATGGTTCGGGTATTTGGCGGAATTACTATCGGTATTGAGTTTTATGGAGAGTACGGCATAAAAGAATTTGATGTATGCCTTTTTTATACTGATCTAGATAAACATTTCTTCTGAAAGGGAATCATTTTACGTAATGTATGATAATAACTCCATATTTGTATTGATTGATGCCATTGAGATAAATAAGTGTTTGTTAATGTTTTATTCTGTTATTTCAAATAGTCACTCATATAAATTTAAGTCAATAATTCAGACTCAACGTTTTTATAATGGAAAACTAAAACAATAACTAAACTAAGACAATAATCATTATAGCCGCAATACTATGCCAAACTTTGTTTCGAAAATATTCATGTAAAATAAGTTTGCTGCAATTATTATAACTATTGAAATGGGAGTATTGCCACCTTGGTTGGTGTAGTGATCAAGCCGATATGACGGTCCTCCTACTGTTTCGATAGTCGTGCGTTTGAATCCTGCTAGTATATGATCGTAAATTTATGTTTGTGATTGTCTATATTTATGAAAATGATCCCATTCACTCCAGTAATTAGGCTGGGAAAGACAGGATGTCTTCTGGAATTGATGTCGAAGTTAGTTATTAACCGGCCGGTAGGCTTAATGCCGAGAGCCATAGTTTGAAGCCCACTTTATGCAGGTGGTTCAGTCCTGATAAACCTTCATTGGTAAAAAGGGGATACTAAAAAATCAAAAGTGATTATTTTGATATCAATATAAAAGAACGGTCTAGCAGAGGAAGAGCTTTTAAGAATATTGCAAGACTTATTGACTGGAAATACCATTTCGAACTATTTAAAGATCACGGTTTCGTGAGTTGTTCACTGTGAGGGAAAACAAGAAGTATTTTTTTGTTGCGTGTATAATTAGGGATGCAGATTTGATTCACTACGGCGATCCCAAATGCATAAAGGCATAGGTTAGAAAAGGACAATGTTCCACATCGATACTGAAGTGAAATATTCCACAAAGTATTCCTGTGTATATGGTGGGATCAGCAATGTATAGTGTACTATATGCTACTAAAGCCGAAGGTAACTACTGCATCAATTATTGTATCTTAACGCTCGGCAACGAGTAGCAAGAGTTCTGAAGGGCACACTGTTGCAGCTCTGGCAGAAAGTGCTGCCTGATGAAGTGTTCTTCAGATCGGCGCTTGGTTGCTATACAGATTCTAAAAGTTCTGAAGAAGAGTGAACATATATCGATGATTTGATCTCTTCCATCTGCAATCTGCCATCTCAACATCATTTTGTCGACACGGTATCGCTATGTTGCAAGATATTTCTCGTCTTTATTTGTTAAAAAGTTGAAACAATGATTTGAAAATATTTTGATTAATATATACTATAGCAATATTTCTCAATAATTTAATTTTTAAAGTGAGTATATGATCAGAGTATGTGCAGGCACCTAAAAAATGGACTCTCATTCCTGGAGGTCTTGGATATTTTGTGCTTTGAAAGAGCTTACCTCTATGCACAACTACATCAGCATAACTGCATAGCGTTGTAAAAACAATCTGATATATACCATGAATTAATTAGTGTGATGTAGTTTTTACTCTATAAAATGTATTCTTTGTATCTATTTTTCTAAATATCTGTAGAAATAAATTTATAGTTCGAAAGGAAAGAAAGGTTGAATTAATATGAAAAGAGAACCAAGATTTAGTTACGGAAATTTCAAATAAACAATGGAGCAAATGAAGATTTTGTGCTATGTTTTACATATATTAAAATTTGTATAATTATCGGCCCGTCTAATATATCGCACGAGTTTTGAGTGCGTAATTTTCAATAACTTTTTTTGTTAAAACTCTCGATATATATTCGATTATATTCAGGAAGAAATATAAGTCATTGTCGAATTTTGTATGCTCAAAAGTGACACTTTTTCATTGGAGTTTCGATTGAAACTCAATTCAATAAAGTAATTACTCCTCCTCAGTGAAAGCGATAAAAGCATAATTGATATTATCAGGAATTTAAAGGGGAATTGTAATATTGTGTATGAATATTTAAGTCTCATTTGAAGAATAGCTTTTATCTACTAATCCTATTGTTGACAACATTTAATTTTTTATTTTAAATTTTTCATAGGGTTGGTTGAAATATGAGTTTTTTATTTGATGATTTTTACAACGTCTATGCTGCAATTAGAATGCATTAATTTTATATTTCAACACAAATGACATTCAATTTATAGAAATAAATGAACATAAAATGTGCATAATAATACTAAATTGTAATATAAGGCTTTTTATGATGATATAATCTTAGCAACAGAACTACCAAATATTACAATGCTTTAGGATCGAAAACATCCAATTTGGTAAACTTACAAATATTTGTTTCCTGCTATTTGAATAGCGCCGTCGGAAAATAAATAGTTATAGCAAATTTAACTACCAAACTTCGGGACAAAAATAAACATAGTTTGTATCAACGGAAAAGTGTAAACAAACTTTGCGAAAAGAAAACAATACCTTTCAAACTTTTCTCGAACACTTTACCGATCCATTGGGAACTTGAAGGTGCACAAACTTCGACTTACAATAGAATTATATCTGGGTGAACGTGAATACTTTTGTTTTTCGTTAAAAATTCTCTTCTCTGTTGGATATTCATTTTCTCCTAGCAAATTTCTTGTAGAATTTTCAAGTTTCAACATCAGGCTACTATCTAATATGATATAATTACACCTACTAATTATTTAAAATATTTAATTCGATATCTTTTCGCATAGCCTTTTTCAATACTGGTCAAAAGATAGCTGAGAAGATAACTGACCAAAAAATAATGATTACAGTAATTATTACCATTGGGAACTATTGATTAAAAACGATCCAACTAGTCGATAGTCATAAAGGTGGATTGAAAATAGTAATAATTTTTTCGGTGAAATATACGCTGCGATTGTTTATTCCATACGTAAAAACAGACGGAGATATCTTCCCGTATTAATTTTGAGAGACGAAAGGATGGAAATAATTGCTTGGATCTCTGTACTGTATAGATCAGTTCATTTTAAATAACTTTAAATTAGCAAGTGACAGTGTAAAAGTAATGCTATACTTTAGTATTACTACGAATTTACAAAAAAAAAGAAATGGAATAATGATATTAAATGTGTTTCATCCTATTTTAATATTTAGGAAGTAAAAATGACTTAACAAATAACAGTTCAATTGAAAAGTCCCCGGCCTACCATAGTAAAACACATTTTTATAGCAAAATTAGCTTTTTTTATTCAACATAATTCCCTTCAAGGGTGATACACTGATTATAGTGACCCTCCAACTGTTCGATATCATTTTTGTAGTACGATTTGTAGTTTGCTTCAAAATAGGCCTCATTTTCGGCCATCATCTCTTCATTCGACGAAAATTTCTTCCCAGCGAGCACTCTTTTGAGGTCTGAGAACAGGAAATAGTCGCTGGGGGCCAGATCTGGAGAATACGGTGGACGAGGAAGCAATTCGAAGCCAAATTCATGGATTTTTGCCATCGTGTTCACTGACTTGCGACACGGTGCATTGTCTTGGTGAAGCAGCACTTTCTTTTTCTTCATATCCGGCCGCTTTTCGGCGATTTCGTCCTTCAAACGGTCCAATAACGCTACGTAATAGTCGCTGTTGATGGTCCTTCCTTTTTCAAGGTGGTAGTCAATGAAAATTATTCCATGCGCATCCCAAAGTACAGACGCCATAACCTTGCCAGCCGACTGTTCGGTTTTCCCACGCTTTGGAGCGGGTTCATTGTGTGCAGTCCACTCGGATGAGTATCGATTGGACTTCGAAGTGAAATGATGGATCTATGTTTCATCCATTGTCACATATCGATGCAAAGATCTGGTTTATTGCGCTTGATCATCTTGAAGCACTGCTCCGAATCATCAACCCGTCGTTGTTCTTGGTCAAAAGTGAGCTCTCGCGGCACCGACTTTGCACAGAGCTTTCTCATACCCAAATATTCGTGAATGATATGATGTACACATTAAGTTGATATGTTTAGACTGTCTGCTATTTCATTCGCTTTCAATTTACGGTCATTCAAAATAATTTTGTGGATTTTTTAAAATGTTTTCGTCAGTAACAACCTCTCTTGGGCGTCCACTGCGTTCACCGTCTTCGGTTGCTTCAACTGTATTTTTCCCTTCAAAAAGCAATATTTTATCTTTTATTTTATTTTTTATTTCTTTTTAACAATATTTTTTTCATATTCACAAAAGTTGCATCACTCAAAATTCTATAATTCAAAAACTAATGATCCGACAGCTGTCAAATTTATACACGCGTCTTTTGAGAGTTAGGGCTAACTAAAAACATTCTAGTAGCGCCATCTATGTGCCAGGCCAATGACTTTTCAATTAACCTGTTATAATTGTTTTTTCTTTCAATCGTGGCATAAGTGAGACGACGATGTACGTATCCCTTTTCGCATTTTGGGGAAGAAGTATATTTATCTATATTATTTATTTGATTTCACTGTCAACCAGAACGGAATAATGATCTCCAAATATTTTATGCTATATTCTCAATCAATCTCTATCAACTATTCAACTATTGTACCTTTTTAAATAAAACTGTATTTTTATTTATCGTTAAATAAGAATATTTTAAAATTATTATTAGATGAAAGTTTAATAAAAGAATTTTTTAAGTTCAAACGCTTGAATATTCAGATATCGAGATATTTAGAAAATTTAAACAGTTAGTCCAAAAAGGGACCTACTAGTTGCCAATGTATGTTGTTTTACAATTTATCAATCGTAATTTTGTACTTTTACCCTAGGTTGGGGGTCCTAAATGCTGCTATATTAAAGTACATTATCTTTTTGCAATCATATTACAAACAAAACATAAAACCATATGTTATATTTACATATAAGTTAAATTGGGCACACCCCTTTCAAGATTAAGGCTATAGACGGTAATACCAGAACGTTAAGAACTATTGAGTTTAAAACTAATAAACTAACTGTTTCAGTCGACTGACGTAATTGACTGGGCGCAATTTAAAATAGTAGTATTTAAAGGAGTTGAATGAACTAGTCACAAATGAAACTGAAAAAAGTAATCAATTACTAAACACTTGATAGCCATTTTCAGTCAATAGTTCCGAACGCTATAGTATATTTTGGTCATGATGGAGCGATAACAATTATTATTATGAGAGAGTTAATGTAAACTTAAGGCAAATCGCAAAGCCGTTTATTATTGAATTCTGTTATGTTGAACTCATATTTGAAACAGTTTTTGAAGTCTATTTTTGAAATAACATTAAGAGTTTTCTAATATTCGATTTTAACTTTCTCAATCTAACGACTTCAAAACCTCCTTGTTTTTTCAGGTTTAATATTTACTATAATTCCAACAAATAATATCACTATAAGTATATTATAATATTTTAAAGTAGGGGGATGTAAAAATTCGTGAGAGATACTCTTCCAACAAGGGCTTAATAAACTATCGTAAAGATGGTTGAACTAGAAAACGAATTGTTACAACATGCACAATTTTTGACCGATTTAGCTTCATATAACGCACAAAATTCATGTACGAAAAGTAGTTTTCAGAAGGTGTTTTCCAGATTTTTTTTGAAGGATCATATTTGTATATTACAGTATCACTGGAATAAATTTAAGTCATGAATTGAATTAAATATTTTTCAAAATTTATTTCGAATCTCAAAATTGTGTGTTTCTCATCAAACGCTATTCTTTTTGAACGATAAAGCTTATTATATGTTGGAATTATAACTTATTGAAAGTTATATAAAAAAATGTGTTAATAAGTTTGATATAAGTTCAAGGCTGACATTATCAATGATCTAAAAGAAAATAGACAAAAAGCAGAGCAGATTAGATTCAAAGACAAGCAAGAGAGTGGTAGTCGTAAGATACTCTCAAGAAGAGATTGGTTTATCAGTCATTCAAAAAGCCAGTTTGGACCAATGGGCTTTAAATATGGGGTTGTACTAAAACATCAGACTAGTAATCCAACTCAGCCAAAAATATGTTTACGATTAATTACCAATGCGTATCGCTACTTAACGAACGAAGAGCTGCACGATGATCATCTCGAAATCAAATGAATATACCAAGTGGTCCAAGTTTTCGGTTTAAAATATGAAATAATGTTGCTAAATCACAGCAACCTGGAAGAATTACGGAGCTTAAGAAATCGGAGCTTAAGACTAAAGCGAACCAAACCAGACGAATTTTTATAGAGTATAAGTGTATTCTTAACTTTAACTTAAGTGATTTAGTTTTATTTTAATTTGGGAAATACGTACTGATGCATTAAACCCCTACTCGCCTGGCTTGTTTCTTAATGCAAATACAACAGGACAGTATTAATAAACTAATTTGTAAATTAAGATTGTACTACGTATATCTAATGTAAGATTAATTAATTGTCACTAAAATGTCACGTGCTTACAAAAAATTCAATCATTCAAGAGAATATTGGAAGTGTATCGCTTTGAATGTTCATGTATGTTTTACTTTTTATTAAAAAAATTAAACAATTTTTATCGACAGGCACTCTATATTAAATTATTGTCAGAAATTGTAGAGAGATATGAATGACATAAAAAAAAACATATATGTATGTATAGATCCTGTTTATTCATGTAAAAATTTTTAAAAATCTCATATATCCCAATCTTACAATTTCTTACTGTTCAATGCCCTTTTAAGTGAGCTTGTTACGAAAGGTCTTAGAGCATGCAGAATGATTTGTAGCGATCGCAAAATGTTTACGTCAATTCCAATATTTTCAATTTATATGTTGATGGTATTCTGCACGTTAAACTCCTCAAAGCAGAAATGTAAATAAAACATTTTCAAGGATGAAAAAGTCGACCTAAGCGTCCATATGCCGCACTGGTACGTGGCGAAAAACAGCGGCGTTCTTCGGAATTACAAATTTATTTTTAACAGCCAGACAAATCGAATTTCCGGACACAGAAGGCCGAGGGTCCGGCTTTTTCCGAAGGTCAGGCTAGGCCACGTCTGGGGATGGTATAATTTTGTTTCGCTTTGCGGATTTGCATTGGGAAACTTTTGAATTATTGAGTAGATGACACACAATGCAAAATGGACGACGTAATGACACAGCGGAAACTTCGCTCCGAAATCCAGCTTTTCGGCATGGTTATTATCATTTTAAAACATGTCCATTATTTTTATGAATTATTGATTTGTTCGGTGACCTCCAAAGAATGTCCATTTCATGTTTGATTTGTGCGATGTGAGATTTAGTTTTTGTTATATGTCTTCTCGTGACTTGACATTTTAGATACTTTTTTAACAAACATTTTGTTTTAACAAATCTATTATTTATATAATAGTATTCTGTGGTCGAAGTTCGACGACAATTTATTAAATTAATCATGTTTGTCTCGTAAAAGAGTAAAGAGAATAACTTAAAAATGATGTGGTAATATTACTCACACTTATTTTAATAATGTTTTCAAAAGAATATAAAGACAGAAGTATATTTAATGTATAGCATTAATTACTGTAACAAATCTATGTAAATTAAAGAACATGCAGACTATCTCAAGAACTAATCCTCATTAACCTTTTCAAATTACATTTACTGAAATCTAAGGTCCTTTAAGTTTTAATAATCAACACAGTATTACTAAGTTTAAGTTACTACATCACTGTACTTTATAATGGAACTATCACGAGTAATATTATTTTCAGAAGTGCAACAACTTCAAAGCATCAAATAACTCCAACTTTTATATTTTATACATATTCACCTAAAATATATATCGAAAAACAATAAATCGAATAAAAAATCAGGCGTATTTGATAAGAATAATTTCTTTACCTACATTAGAAAATAAAATTGCATCGTTCTTTACTTGTTTATTCCAGTATCCAATCTTGCTCACAATTGTTCCCCAACTCCATCTCCAACTTTTTCCTATCAGTAAATTTATTTATTTTAAGCTATCATTTTATGTAATATTCCATAATTTTACCTTATTTAATTACATAGGTCATCCTTAATTATATGGTCTCCTATGGCTTTCGTTAATCTACTCTGATTTCTACTTTGCTTTGTGTCCCACATGGAGATTAAAAACTCACCAACAAATGAGAAATTAAGACATTCATTTTAACTCTTGATGCACAAATTAACCTATTTATTACCTGCAATATTTGGTGACGGATTTGTTACAAAATTAATATTTACTAAAGAAACCTGATATGGATTAGAAGTTAAAACCAATAAAATCGGCAGAAAAAATTTAATAAATGTTACAATTGCCTCTAATACAATGACACGCTATGTCTCCAGAACCTTATCAATTGCTACTAGTTCTTAAGCAAGAACAATTTTTCTTAGTTGTTTTAAGTTCAACATATATCAAATTAATTGAAATTCTTAAAACTATAAACGGATAGATTGTTGTTTATATTATGAATCTGAAAAAGCTGCTTGTGATATCTAAATACCTTGTAAACTGAGCACAGACAATATTTGTTATTCTGGAATTTTGTTAATCTATAATAAAATTTTCGAATATGCTGTGTTTTACTTTCACAGTTGAATATACCTTCAGATAAAACGTATACATTAATATGTTGTCACTATAAATAAATCATCTAAAATGTAATTTTTTACGTTCGTACTTTTTTATGTATTAATATCGTTTTAAATACAAAAGGTAAGGACTTGTCTTCCAATCTAAAATTGCTCTATCGGCATTTTTCGGACAGCGCTTCCAAATTTACGTACAAAATTACATGTTCGTTGTCGATTTACGTACAACAACAGAGACGGCGAATAATCTATTGTGTTAGAATTGGAGCTGGCAGCGAGTCGGCAAGGTCCAAGGAATATAGAACCTAAAGTATTTGTTTATTTGTTTTGTGTCACCGACATAGAAAAAATAGAAATTTCACGGTATAGGCGACCTTGGGGAAATGTTTTGTTTAGTTCAATCAACGGTAGCGCTGCGATCGCAAATTGTGATTGGCTAGCTTAAATTCCTGGTGCCGCCACAAACATGGAACGTGATTGGTCGGTCAAATTGTGTGAAGTCAGCATTTTCAATGGGCGTCCATTTTTAAGTTTGTTATTTGAAGGTTTTGGTTATTGTTTAGATCAAGAAATCGTCATTTTACGTTGTGCATATTTTCTCTTTTACATTAATTATTATGGAGTAATAATATAGAAATTAATGACAATGCGTCAGTGCATTAAAAGATGTAGTGTACGTGGGTGAAAATCTACTACGGAAATTAGACATCGTTTCCCAAAGAATGATCTTGATCCTTTCCAAAAATGGGTTGATCAAGTAAATAGTAGTAAGTTACATGGATAAACCCCATTGCAAATATATCAATGTCATCGTGTCTGTCACGGACATTTTAGTGAAATATTTAGAATTACTCCTCCTTCACGACCAGGTATTGGGGTAAATGCATATCCAACATTGTTTTTATCAGGTACATATAAAATTATCTATCTACTACATGTCTGTTTATATATAGTTTAATTACAGAAAATCAAAACCTACTTATGAAGTTGTTAGTGGTATTAAAATTAAATTAATCTACCAAGTTGTTCGTATGCAGTCAGTGTGATGTCTCTACATAAAGAAGTCTTACAAGAAGGTAATAATTAAGATAACTGGATAATTAGTAGTTATATATACTATTTTTAATTGTAAAATATCCCTAAAATATTTGTAATACTTTTTAGAACAATCAGTGTTCAAAAATTTTATAGTAGAGCTATTGTATATTTAAATTTGATTGCCTTGTTAAGAAAATATTTCTTACGGTGTTAATTATTAGTGTTCAATTTTAGTTTGCCTCTCTTAAAGGGTCTATTTTTGGATAATCAATGAAAAAGATACAACACTTTCTATATATAAAGAAAATATTTAACTTAACATAAATTACGACCTTTATATAATATATAAATAAACAAATTAATTAAATAATGTTGGAAATTTCATATATTATCTATTATTTGGTTAAGTTCGCTTAATTTTATTCTTTCCTATTATTTAACCTGCCAATTCTAATATTCCTTTTTTTATTTAATGAAATATGGGATGGGATTTTTTTAATTGGTCTATTTTTGGCACTCTATTGATCAGATGATTTTGCGAGAGTTAATGAACGCAAGGCTCTTAATTATTTTTTTCTGAATCGGAAATCTTAGCTAAATTAAAAATTGCTCGTTAGAGAAATGGTAGGTATAGTTTTTTAAATTTGTTAGCAATTACATCCGTATTTAATTATAAACTTGGGTTATAATGATTTAATACGTCGATTTTGTATCAGGTATGTGATTATATAAATTAGTATTGCTATTAAAATGTTGAATATAGTTAATCTGATTAAAATGTCATTCATGAATATTAATGGATATTTCATTAAAATGCGATTTTTATGAATTTTAAGCCGCGTTATGTTTTGATAATAATTTCGCCATCCTATTTTTTTATTCACATAAAATGAATAAGTTATTTAATATCATAGGATTTAAGTATTTGTATTCTTTTTGATGTTGTGATGAGTATTTTTTAAATTAATATCTTAAAAAATACGTATTCTAGCAAATTAAATATATTAAAGTACAAAATTTATTAAATTGTTTTAAACTCTTATTTAAAGAATGATCTATTAATAATTCTATAGAACTACATATGAGCTTGTTATTACTATTATTTCGGTATAAAAGACTTTTTCGATATTCAAAAGGTTTATGATCAATCCCATGTAAATATATTTAATTTTTTAACTTAACAATTTAGGTTGAAGATACGTTTATCTTCAAAGTAAGTAATAGCAGCTTCATTATATGGTGGGTTCTTTATAAAACTTCAAATGGGTTTCATGTTTTTAATTTTAAGGCCAAGTAGGAGCTGAAACTAAATGTAAATAGTTCCTTTCAAGTTTTTAATAAGTCGGCAATTAAATTCATAGTACAGTTATAGTAGCTCGTAAAACATTTCAAATATAATTTTCTTTCATACTCCTGTACGTTAGACTATTAAAACGTAGAGAAAATTTTGAAGCGAGGACGTGTCAAGGAAAAGATTAAAATATGCAAGTTACGGAGCTAGTGTTGCTATATACGTGGTAAGTATAGTACTCAAATATTTCATATACGAGAGTTTATGAAAATTTTGTAACGAAAAGGAGTAGAGGTATAAAGGATTTAAATTTTTGATTTGACTGAAGTGGCTGCTAGTCTATTAATAATAAGAAAAGTATTTAACTAACTATAATTAATATATCAAAGCTACAATTAAAATTTGCAAATTGCCGGCTCAGTTGGCGCAGTGGTAAAGGCGACAGGGCGGTCCAGTTACTGTTACGACAGTCGCGAGTTCGAATCCTGCCGGGGCATGATCGTAAATTTATGATGCTGAATGTTGTCTGAAAGGAAAATGATCCCAGTCACGTCAGTAACCAGGCTGGGTAAGAGCGGACGTCTTCTGGGATAATTTCTAAGTGGTCGGTGGACTTAATGCCGAGGACCGTGGTTCGCAGCGCACGTTAAACCGTAGTTTCGGTCTAGATAAACCCTCATTGTTAAAAGGAGACCTTGAAATTTATAAAAAAATAATGTATTTTGTAAAAAAAATTATGCAGATTTTTATAATTTTTATATGTATTTAAGATTATCGTTGAGAACTATCTACTAACGACTATCGATTGTTTAGTAATTGGCTATTTTTTACTATCGACTGTTTTAATTAACAATTTTCAGTCGCTATTTTCAGTTCGACTGATGTGACTACCTTTTACATTCGATTATTTCAGTCGCATACTTTCAATTTATATTGGGACCTTCTGGTTTCAGTGGACTGATATTTAATATTCTAGTTTTGTCTACCTAACCACATATGATGTTGGAAATAATATGCCGAATTTATGATTATATAGATTTATATGTAATATCTATAGTTTTATATTTTGTTAGTAGTATGATTGTAAATAGCAATATATTGTACATTATTATCGCGGCAAATTAGAACTGTTTTTTTAATTTTTTTTTACCTTATGTAATTAGTTAAAAAGAACATTTTGTTATTAATGAAATTGTTCTTTTAATATAGAAAAACAATTTTGACTGCATTTGTTTTATCCTGACAATTTGGGTGTTTTCTTAGGTTTTCTAAGTCTCTCGATGTTTGTTCCAGCCTTTGAATGTTAATGTTTTTTTACTGAAGCTTCAACAAATAATAATCCTTATTACTATAGTATTTCTGATTAACGATAAATAAAAATGTATTTAAAGAATGTGCGATGGTTAAATTGTAATATTAAATATATTTAATAATTTAATATTATAATATGTAATAATTATTATATATATATATATATATATATATATATATATATATATATATATATATATATATAAATTGATCGATAAAGTTTGATTGATAAAATACGATAGAAATACAATAGAGATATAAAGTTATTAAATAACGATAATATGGGAGCAATATACTTTAACTAAATAGGTTTAAAGATGAGAAATGGAAAAAATAGAAGAAATATATATAGTCATTATATAGCAAACATTCAATAAAGAGATTGCATGAAAATGGGATGGAATCGGACGTGGAAATAATTAAATGTCTTAAATGCCATGTCTTTTAGTATTAGTCAGATCCAGCGTCTTTTAGCGGCCACATCATTGGGAAAGTATGTTAGAATTAGTTGGCTTTCCAATAAACTTGTTTTGTCGAAGTGGAAGTCAAAACATCGCAGCATTAAAAATTTAATGAATATACTATTGTGATTTAAAAATTTTAAGATGTAAGAGTCATTCATTTGAAAACCTAAAACAAAGGGTGTTATGATCAGTTTTTGAGCCGTTTCTTTTTTGGAAACTAAAACCGAGCTGAGAAAAACTTCAAGGGCCATTCCAGAAATCCTATTCCTCTGATATTTTATAATTATTAATATTTCATTACTATTATATGTGACACCCAAAAATGGATCTAATTCATATTTCAAAAATTATTTTGTTCATTTCAGCAGAAAATAATAATAAATAAACATAGTAAGTAAATTAAAATAGTCGACATATTTTAAACAGAAAGTTATATATAGAGTATCTGATTTATTTTATAGACAGAGACCTGTTAATAATTCATTATTTCGTAATTGGAAATTTCGGAGGCGGCAAATCCATGCGCCAAAGACCGAAAACTCAATCGGCAACATGTGTTTCGAGACCCGAGACAGCATTAGAATAAACGAAGTCGATTGTTTTCTCCGTTAAAGTCCTATACGGCTTTCCGATGAGAACATTAGAAACATGTGCTGAAGACATCTGCAGCCAACTGCACGACACTGTTTCAGAAATTGCCCCACTTGATCTTACTTTAATTTTATTGTTTCGCAGATACATCAGTGTTTTTGCGCTTTTATTTGGTCCGTTTGAAAAATCTATCGCCGCCGAGGTAAAATCAATGGCGGCCCAACTGAAAAATATGGCGTGTGGTGTTGGGGTGATTTGTTATTGCGGAACATACAACTCGATCATTTTTCTCATAAAACTGAGTATTTGTATATGGGTCAGGACAAAACGCATAACAACCATTTTTAGTAATACAAAAATCCGTTACAATACTCATTACATACTGATCATTGGTAATTACAATTTTACTTTTTTGCTTTAAGTGAAGTAGTTGAATGTACAGTCTTTAAATTAGAGTGAATCTATATTATTTTAGTATAGAAATATTCTAGAATAATTATTTTGTTTTAAATAGGTTCAATGTCATTTTTATTCATGATAATATACGGAAATATGTTCCGCTTCTATAGCTTAAATGTCTAAGCCAACTACCTTTCGAATCAAATTACTATCTCTTATGATGTCCAAATACAATTATAAAATGGCATAAGTAATTAGTTCTTATTTGTCGTTTTATTCACTATATTAACACTGTCAGGATTAACAACAATTAAAGCAGGATTGATTCCTATTTTAATTGTAATACATTGTAATAATACATTTTGTAATAATGTGATGTAATAATACGTGTGATAGGTAATTATATGAGTGACACGAAATCTCGAATTATCCATGTAACGCATTTAATGACACTCTTAAAGCTTTACTTTTTTGGTTATTATTATTTCCATTCATCATTACTCATACGCAAAATCTTAAAATTCGAAAAGAGAACTATCCAAGATGGACAAGACCGGATGTCTTTTACAATAATTTTTGAGTTGGTCACTCGGTAGTCTATAGGCTAATATCAAATATCACAAACTACACTGTTGAGATTATGGAGTTCACAAAGGTTCACATTCAAGGTTTTATTAAAATTTAAATAGGGTTTAGCTATCATAACAGGTCAATAGAAAAGTCCCCGTCCAACCCTAGTAAAACACATTTTTTTGTCAAAATTAATTTTTTTAATCAACATAATTCCCTTCGAGGGTGATACACTGATTATAGCGACCCTCCAACTTTTTGATACCATTTTTGTAGTACAATTGGTCCTTTACTTCAAAATAGGCCTCAGTTTCGGCGATCAGCTCTTCATTCGACCAACATTTCTACCCAGCGAGCATTCTTTTGAGATCTGAGAACAGGAAATAGTCGCTGGGGGCCAGATCTGGAGAATACGGTGGATGAGGGTACAATTCGAAGCTCAATTCATCGATTTTCGAAATGAAAGAGCACTTTCTTTTTATTCATGTGCGGCCGTTTTTCGGCGATTTCGTCCTTTAAACTTTAAACGTTATTTCATGCGGTTCCCAAAATACAGACGCCATAACCTTGCTAGCCGACTGTTGCGTTTTCCCACGCTTTGGAGCGGGTTTATCGTGTGCAGTCCACTCGAATGACTATCAATTGGACTTCGGAGTGAAATGATGGAGCCATGTTTCTTCCATTGGCACATATCGACGCAAAAAATCGGGTTTATTACGCTTAATTATGTTCAAAAACTGCTCCGAATCATCAACTTGTCATTGTTTTTGGTTAAAAGTGAGCTCGCGCAGCACCCACTTTGCACAGAACTTTCTCATACCATAATATTTGTGAATCATATGGTGTACAGTTCAGTTGAAATCTTTAGAGTGTCTGCTATTTTATTCAGTTTCAATTTACGGTCATTGAAAATTCATATGGTAGATTTTTTTAATATTTTCTTCGGTAACAACCTCTTTTGTGTGTCCACTACGTTCACCGCCTTCGGTGCTCACTTCACCACGTCTAAACTTAGCATACCAATCTTTGATGGTTTATTTACCTGGGACAGTGTCCGGAAACTTGGCATCAAGGCAAGTTTTTGTTTCAACTGTAGTTTTTCCCTTCAAAAAGCAATATTTTATCAACACGCGAAATTCCTTTTTAACTATTTTTTTCACAATAACAAAAGTTGCTTCACACAAAATACTTTAATTCACAAACTAATGATCCGACAGCTCTCAAATTTATATACGCATCTTTTGAGGGTTAGGGCTAACTAAAAAACATATGGATTTAATTCTAGTAGCCATCAATATGTCAGGCCGGGGCCTTTTTAATTGACATGTCATTGTCTATAGATGTAGCTTATATAAGATATTATATAGGCTATAAAAAATAAAGTTATACAAAATTAACACTAATACAAGAAATACGTTTTTTTTACTTTAACTTACTTATGTCGTACATTTATTTATAATTTCTCTATTTAATATTTTTATCCATATTATCCATATTAGTCATATTTTGTATGAAATATGATGGAAATAATTTTTAAAATTTAATTTTGTTAATTCCGTTGTGTTTGTATTATTGAATATAACTGCGATTTGACAGACCTGGTTGTTAGAACAATAATAATGGCTTCATTAGATTGTACAGAATGCCCTAACAATTTATCATGACACTAGAAACATTGTTTATCCCTATTATTTATGCCAAAATCTGTAAAAAAAAAATTAATATTATATGGATTTGTTGTACATTTTAATATTTGTGTTAACTTTATGACTTTTACTTTATTTGCGGAGTTTATTTGTTATTCATTATTTATTATGGGGGTGGAAATTAAACATACCCTGTGGCGATCATGTATTTGTAAACAAAGTTAGAATCTTACATATTAATAAAGGATAAAACAGACAAATAACTGGCCAAATTGACGACCGACAAAATATCTTCGGGGTACGAAGCTTTGTACAATGTCAAATAATCATGCTCTTTGTACAATGAAGTTACATACTTTATTTATCCAGCTGTCGATAAACTGATTCAACACTATACATTCCTTGAATACTCTAAATTTGTTTTTATTATTTTATATTCCCTTTTAATCTTATATATATATATATATATATATATATATATATATATATATGTATATATGTATATATATATATATATATATATATATATATATGTATATATGTATATATATATATATATATATATGTATATATATATATACATGTATATATGTATATATATATATATATATATATATATATATATATATATATATATATATATATATATACGTGCAACATGGTGTATTTTACGTGGCCGTTATATTTTTTGTTTCAAAATTTTAAATATTTTTAATTCGATTCGTTTTCGATTTTACCTTCAATATTCCTTTTCATTTTATTCCTATTCATTTCATTATTTCCAATTCATTTTTTAAAATTTTTTGTCAAAATTTTCTTTCACAATTTTTAAACTCATAGATATTTTTACATCACTGCTTAATCATCAACGTCTCGGCTAAACATTTCTTTCGTGGCTATGTTTAAATCATAATGTCTTCCTTGGCTCGCCGTCTCCTTCATTATGGCAGACATTTTGATTTGAAAGGCTTTGGGCAGCTTGGGTCTGATACCGTCGTTATTTGTTTTTTCTGAATTACCGTTTTTCTGCCATCCGTTTTATCCAATTGTATTTTTCACATTTTTTTTATATAGCCAATAAATAACGGTCACATAATCTAAACACCACTGTTTCATTTCGTTTTACCTCCATTCACCGAGCCACATCATTTATCCTAAAAATTTAATGCCGAGTTGTTTTCTTGTTCTACTAAATAACAACAAACATTTTTTTCATATATCTAATATCATATTTAAATCTATGAAATTCATGTTTTTGTGTGCCTGTAGAATTAATACTAACCTAAGTAAATTAACGACTAAAAATGCTTTTAGTTACGTTATACCACTTTTAGTTCTGATTTAAAGAACACATTCCACATAGAGTACAAACTCTCTATAAAATAAACAAAGACGAACCTTCAAACGAATACCTTTCTTCAGACGGCGATATTGGAAATTTGAATTCTCCTTTCCCTTTATTTCGTAGAAAAACACAAGAGCGATAATAGAACATTTTATACCAAGTAGATTTTCAAGTAAGAATAATCTCTACAGGTAATCGAATAACACCACCGGACTGTATCTTAAGAAAGGTTTTGTAAAATATATTTATGTTATCAAATAAAATGTCACGTTGATTATTTTTATACACACAAACAGAAGCACATATAATAGTCTATAATTTCCGAACATTACTTTAATTAATAATGACTTCGTATGTTAATATAAATAAGTAAAATATATATCATATATCGGTCATATAGATTTGATATTTTAGAAATTTACTTGGAGCATAATATTGTGTTTGTGCTCATCCATTGAACTATTAGTTTTGAATTTTTTGTTCCTGTGTAGTTGTGGAATAATTGTACTGAATTTTTCTTTCCTGTTAATAAATATATCTAATATACTATTTAGTTCATTCGATTATATGTTAGCATTCATTATTATTACAATTTATGTACTATAAATTATATTAACATCACTAAAATAGGCGAATAACCACACAATCAGGATGTTTTCTATGGTTGTACAATTTTGCCATTGTGCCATTGCTATGTCACTGTAAATTTGAAAACAACGCCCTAACATTTATTTTTAAAGTGGCAGTGATAAGTATTAATATTATTGTAGCGATCTTGAGGCATGTCGAATTTTACATCGTGGAATAACAGTCAACAAAGTACCCAGAAATATAATCCTAGATGTTGAACACGAGCGGGGTGCCAGCAGCGCCAACTAGATCACGATAACGAATAGCTGGCAACCCCGAGACATTTATCTGATATATTATTGAAGGGTATTTCGATCATTCAGTAACCGATCATCGTTTGGTTTAGACGTGCCACCATCGACTGCCCAAGCCTCGTCTCCAGGTAACACCGCTGCCACCCGTTTTATCTATTTCGTATTTTGCACATTTTTACATTGCTTCAATAAATAACGGTCACATAATGTGAATACCACTGTCTCATTTCGTTTTACCTCCATTCATCGAGCCATATAATTTACCCCTAAATATTATAAACTTTCGTTTAGATTGGCAGTATTAACAGTTCTTCAGTGGATCCAAGAAGTCGCCAAATGTTGCCGATGTTGTTAAAATTATTATATATTTTAAACAAAGTAAAAATATAGTGTTATTTCCAATTCAAACAAAGTTGTCGATTGGATTATTTTCTTTGGAATTTATTCAATTATTAAGAAACAAATAACTTAACCACCAAAAAAGGACACAGTTTGACGACCGATCGCGAATCCCAATCGCTGCGAAATTACTTAGAGCATCCGTTAGATTATTACTTAGCGGAATATGGACACAAGCACCGCAGTTAAAGTTATACGACCATCAGAAGCAGATAGAGAAGAGTAGTTCAGTTATGCCTTGGGCCACTGGAAGTTGAACAAATTGGTAATAGATATTCATGGATATTTTGTCACAAATAAGATTCCACCTCCACTTTTCAATTGATTTTGGAAATATTTGTATATTATTCATTTACATAAATCATATCTTATATTTATTTAAAAATACACATATATATCAAAGTAATTTATAACTATACTTTTAACTGAACAGACGATAATTCTTTGTCA
Organism: Rhynchophorus ferrugineus; assembly: GCF_030347505.1. Lineage (NCBI taxonomy): Eukaryota > Metazoa > Arthropoda > Insecta > Coleoptera > Curculionidae > Rhynchophorus > Rhynchophorus ferrugineus. Next base: position 56,411,956 of record NW_027472580.1, read on the forward strand.
ATTCTAAGCATTTTAACAAACTAATGGACATAGATTTCAAATTTTCAAAGAAATTACGTGTTTAATGGACATAGATTTCAAATTTTCAAAGAAATTACGTGTTATGAAAATCATATTCAGAAATTAATATAATAAAGCAAAAACGTAATTTAATCAGATATTTTGGAATAGAGTGGGTTTGAGAAAAGTAATTTTGTTTTTTTTGCATTTCTCAGAGTTAACTTATTGATACAGGCTTCGAACACTATCATTGATAAACATATTATTAATAACATTATTATTATTTTGACCGATGATTTCTTGCCACTTATTTGGTAAAATCATGATTCTGTCAGCTTAGAAGTTCTGGCATTTTTTTGGCGGAGGATTTTTGTTTGGTATTTTTATATTATTATAAATTATAAGAATTGACTTAATTCGTGTTTTTTGCTGAATTTTATTTTTGGCTGCTGTTCTTAATACAGTATATTTTTACCGTTTATTGTAACAGAAATATTTAATTACAATAAATCTTATGGTCAGCTTGATACAGCACAATGGCAAAGGCAACCAGACGGTTCTCCTACTGTTGCGATAGTCGCGGATTCGAAACCTGCTGGGGCATGGTCGTAAGGTTATGTTTGTGATTGTTTAACATTTCTTATTGTCCTTAGGCAAGAGTGCAATATCAACATGCAACAAGGAAATTGAACTCAGTCACGGCTGTAACCAGGCTGGGTAAGACCGGATGTCTTCCGGGATTATTTCTAAATTGGTCACTCGGAAGTCGGTAGGCTTAATGCCGAGGACCGTGGTTCGGAGCCTACGTTAAACTGTTGGTCCAGTCCAGACCGTTATTGGTAAAAAGGATACTTTAATAATATATATATATATATATATATATATATATATATATATAGTGAGAGTTAATTAAATTCGCTCTAATACTATCATAAATTCTCATTAGAAATACTTCGTATTGTTCTCCAGAATTCAAATTACTTGTTCTAGTCTAAGACATAAGAGATACAAAGTCAAACGTCAGTTTAAAATGAGCACCTTCTTTTCGACGGCTAAATTGGAAATCTAAATTCTTCGTTCTTGTTATCTCAGCGAACACAAAAGCGAGACTGGGACAAACTTCTCACGGAGCATACCAAGAACAATTGACAGCGCTAAACAAAAGAAACACAAGTTAAAAGCTATCGTTTTACAATGCGATGTTTTCAAGGCATATAATACTTGACGTCTGAACAAGAATATACATTTTTAATCAGCGTAATGTCCTATGGATAAATATCAGATCAGAGTTAGACCGTAATAGCGTAATATCTAGAGAGGATATAAAGCGGAAAGAAGAAATGGAGAAAATACGACAGCAACTAAAGGGTTCATGTATAATGGATACAGTGATTGGGGTGATTTGTGGAGGTATCGAAATATAGGAATAACTATCTAATTGGTCGCGTCCTGAATTTTAAAGACTTGTTTGATATACGAGGATCCCTTTATATATTTATTATAAAAAACTGAAACTATTAGAATTTTCGTTAACACGTTACACGGCATTATACTGAAGTTATCCAAGTATATTTTAAGATATATATATATATATATATATATATATATATATATATATATATATATATTATACATAAATGTATAAATTCTTTAATATTTGAAAATTTAATATTTAACATACTTGCAAATAAATAATTGAAAATAGCTTCTTTTTGATTTTTTAATTATTCATAAATGTAATATAATATATGTTCAAGCACTTCAAAAATTAAATCGCAGATCATCAAATCATCATTCTATAACTTCCTTTTAATAACGTTTCAACAAATTACCACCTATCATCTTCCATCTTGTTTGTCTTTCTGGTTGTGTTTCTTGTTATACGGGCTGAACTGGTAGGTTTTTTCCATTTAGAATTTAAGAGATAAGATAATGGTATTTCTTGAAAATATTAGTACTGACACTAATATGTTATTAGCCCAATATATTACGAACAAAAAAAACTAACCTTTGCAGAAATCAAAGAAAACTCGAAGAAAAGCTTGTTGTTTTACATAATGAATAAATGCATAAACTATTTTTTTAAATTATAGGTTCGGCATATACACGCATAATATACAATATTAATCACACAATATTTACCTAAAGAAAATCTACGTTAAGATCTATAGGATGAATGCAAAGAGTATAATATAAAAATAGTTATACATTAAATTATTAGCTTACAAAACTTATATTGGAGCGGGCGGGTGTAAATAAAGTTTAAAATATACTCAGATATTGAGGACACTAACTTTGACATCGTGCAATTATAAGAATTATAACTTTCATACTTCACATTTCATGATATGAATATGTTAAACTGTAGGAATTTTAGAAACCGGTTCAAAGCAAATACTTTTAATATACTAATTTTCAAGTAAATAGTTACTTACGCAAATAAGTGGTGGCTTAGGACTTTCTTCCCAAATATTTGAATATCCACTGCTATATCAGTTATAAGAACGAGTACAAAATAATAAAAGCAGACATTAGCAAAATTTAATAAATTTTTAAAATAAAATAATTGGATTTACATAGAAGAAATATCTTGGGCATATTAAAGACCTCCTTGATCTGAGGTAGACATTGGTGTATATTACATAAAACAAACAAAAGTCCGAGGCAATTGAACACCTTCTTTCACACTGCTAAACTGTAAATTTGAATTCTTCTTTATTGCTTTTATCTCCGCAAAGAAAAAATAAAAGGGTTACTAAAGTAAACCTCGCCCAGAGAATACCAGTAACAATTCGCATCGCTAAACAAAGGGGGGGATTCTAAAGCTAATGTTTCGGCATTGGCGTGCGGAAGAGATCACGAGACATGACAGAAGACAAAATTTTAAATAGCGAAACGTCGTATCGATAAAAAAGCGAGCCACGAAAAGGGAAAAATACGATACCAATAGCAAAGAAAACGATAGGCTCGTGCAAGTTTAATAGATTAGGGTGATTTGTAAAGGCACTGACATATACGGGCGAAGTTCGTAATTGAGCGTGTTTTGAATTTTAAAGCCTAATATTACCGTGGTCATTAAAGGTACCATTAAGAAACATCTACAGAATTAACAAATATTAAATCATTCAATAAGTTTGAATGAAAATGGAATATCAATGAAAAATTAATTTAACTATTTTCCGGTATAGGTTTCCTCAAGTTCGGTAAACTTACTGCAATAATTCTATGAATTTATCAACTAACGTAGTAATTTTCCGAAAGTTCTGTAAAATATAGCATATGTTGATGTATGATGGCGATTCCATGTGTCGAATGGAATATCTCGAAAGGATTTTTTGACGTATAAGAAGGTCCAAAAGAATCTGGTTGTTTCAAGATATTGAGTGTTTTTCAGGTAAGAGACAGTATCTATATAAAATATTTTTAACAAAAAAATTGAACCGACTTCAAAAATAAATAAGGAACGTACTAAAAACTAAAAAATAATCAAACTTAGATTTTTAACACAAAAAAACATTTTAAAATAAAATATGTACATAATAATCGTTGTACTAACTAAATAAAAACAAACAAAAACCTTATTTAAGCTATCTACTACACGTATTTTATATTCTATTATATACACACAATTTAGCTTAATACCTACCTAAACCCATTTGTCTATTTACAATATTATTTTAATTACTACCAACTGACTACTTTGAAGTCTGTACCAATTATTTTTCTTTCATTTAAGTTTTATTACTTTTTAATTTTTAGTAGGCCAAGTAAAGGTTCTGCCCGTATGGGGAGAAATAGGAATAAAGAAACAATGATTGAAAATAAGAAACGCTTCAGTTCCCGGAGTCCGCTACCTATTGAAATTTAACGGGTTCTAACTAAATAACAATAAAAAGTTATCGTCCCCGCCGGGAATCGAACCCGCGACTTTCGTTTGGGAGCTAAACGCTTTAACCATTACACCATAGAATCAGTTTTCTACAATGTTTCTTCGAGGTCTTATATGCTATAGATAGTGCTTAAAAAGCAAAGTGAATGACTTTTGCACTGAACAACTTCCGATTTTCCATCAGATCAGCTCAATAATAACATTATACACAAATATATATTTTAGATAAAAAAATATGTGAAGACTTTGTACGTGCTTTTGAAAATTTAGTGTTTCCCTCAATTTCCCCCCTCCCCCTCCAGATTCTAATTTGGTTCCAATGGAACCACCTCGGAATTGCACTCGAATAAAAAAAGAATTTTGAAAATCGGCTCACAATTGACGGCAAATAAAAAAAATATACGAAACATAGAATCTCCTCCTCTTTCGATGTCGGTTAATAATATATGGAAATATTTTACTTGTTTATATTTTGTGCTAATTTTTCTTCTAATTAGTTCAATAATACTCTGATTTTTGTCCACGAACATACTTCCTGCTCCATATTAAAGAACTCGTCGTAATAACGTCTTGTCTAATTTCTAAATACTAATTCATTAAGTAGCTTGTAGGCCAAAATATCGGTTTCACATCACTCAGTGGCTTCTTATCTCAATTACGGATTTTACCCAAGCCTCATCTGTGGTAGTTAAACTACCTATATAATTTATTAAATAATATTTAAACTGATATTCTTATTAAATACGGCCTTTGACAATACCTTTGAGAATTTTGAACAAAACTTGATGAAACCAGATTATTAGCTAAGTGCCCAGAATTTCTCGGTTAATTGACAATCTTCTAAAGCATTTTTTTTGGCGATGTCTGATAATGCAGTTTTTTAATGTTCTTTTTGGCCGAGTACCACAAGGAAGTGTACTGGGACCAACGCTCTATCTACTCTACACTTGTAATATACCACAAACGGAAAATATTACGATGGCTACATTTGCTGATGATACTGCTATTATAGCTGTCGGAGACAATAGTGAAGAAGCCTCACGAAAATACAACAGCCAAGTGACAATATAAATAATTAGACACAAGCTTGGAAAATAAAAAAAACTAAATTAAATCTATGCATGTGCAATTCACCCCTAATCAGACCGTACAAGTACCAATAACATTAAATAATACTATCATTCCATATAGCAACAACTCTAATTATCTCGGAATGAAATTCGATGCAAAACTTCGCTGGAAGGAACATATAAAGAAGAAAAGAAAAGAACTGTAATTGAAATATAGGAAAATGTACTGGGTAATTGGAAGAAAATCACAATTATCAGTAAATAATAAATCCCTATTTTATAAGCAAATATTGAAACTTATATGGACATACGGAGTTCAATTATGGGGATGTTCTGCAAAGAGTAACATAACCAAAATAAAAATTTTTCAGGTATTGTGGGTGCACCCAAATACTATAGGACTGATTACCTACATTGAGACCTTCAGATACCCACAGTCAGTCAAGAAATAAAGAGAATTGCAAGGGGGCATGAGGAAAGACTCAGAGAGAAATATTACAACCTTTCGATACCACCAGAACAAGACACAGACTCAAAAGGATCAAACCATCTGATCTTGAGTGGTGTTGTGTAGTGAGGTGCATATATTAAAAAATTCAGCAGTGACATGTATAAACATTATTTCACCAGAGATTGAGATAGGGCCGATGGGTCCTTCTAGTTATATACCTAGATTTAAGTTATCATAAAGACAAATTGTAGGTTAGACGGAAACCACTAGTAACAATATATTAATTAAATAATAAAAAAAAATGTTGGCCCAGTAAATCATATTCAATGTTTATATGATAACATTTAGACGTGCAAGTCTAGTTACAAGCCAAACAAAAAAAAAGAGAGATACAAAGATATTAAAAGCGAAATAATTTTTTTTCGCAAACCTATGAATACTTGCAGAAGTGAAAACAAAGATAACATTTTGAAAATTAACCAGTTTTTAAATATTATTATCCTTATGGTCTTATCATTATTATTTATTATCAAACACTTATTATTATCAGAAGTCATGATGATAGGAGTGTAATAAATATAATGACAGTAATTGACAACGTTAAAATAGTACAAGTAAATTCATTTAAGTGCTTGAGTAGTAATTGAAGCCAGGAGATGGCCATTCATTTTTATAATAATTGAAAAACTATACATAACAAGTTAATTAGCAAAAAGGAAATATCAAGCAAGACTGAAGTGAAAATGTTCAAGGTGATTTACAGGTCAACTCTAACATTCGGTTTAGAAACGCATCCATTTTGAAAGAGGGATAAAAATAAAGTACGAGCAGGAGAAATGAAATATCTCAGAAGAGTCAAAAGTGTAACAAAGATAAGGACAGAAATAAACAAAGACCTCAATATTGAGTCAATGAAAGACTATATGTAAAGAAGACAACAGTTGGTCAAGACACTTACAACGCATGTGTGCAACAAGACAGAAAAGGAGAATATGGGAAGCGTTGAAGGGGGGGGGGGGGTTAAATTTGACATAAGCGAACCTGGGTAAATGTATTAGAGAAATATTGCAGGAGAGACGAAAAACCTCGACAGAAACAGGAAAACTGAACAGCGATCAGAATTGTAATTAATTTGTACGTAATAGATAATAACCATAACAAATTTACACCACTATATATACCAGTATTCCAAATATATTATAGTATTCGATTTTGAAAAACTTTTTGTGCAAAGTTTGTATTCGGGTCAGTAGAAGCATTGCTTATGTGATGGTTGACTTATATTGACCATTTCCATTATTTTATCCATATTTTCTCTTCGGAGCATGGTGCATACTTGATATCGACATGAATGGAATAAAAACTGCGCTTAATTAGCTCTTACACTATTCAGACCAAAAAAATATTTACATTTTTGGCTGCTAGGCTTGCTTTTTCATCTTTGTAGAAGAAAAGCTTTAAAATATAACATATTATCGCTTCGCTGGTGTCCATTTATAGCATGAGTCCCAACAAAATTGAGTCGATCATTCATGAATATCTGACATTGTTTTTTGGTGCAAAATGTCAGGTTTATAATACCATCTAGATTAAACCGAAGAACCATTTTGCATTTATCCTAATTTGTTACGGTCTACAATTATAAAGTACTTCGATAGACACTTCTCAATATTGATGTGTGCCGAGTTTTACTTATTACTTTACTGATGGAGCCTCTGTTCATGCCTTTTAGCATAGGTCCTTTATAGTGTTATCTATAGTTTATACCTTCAGTTCCTTGTACAGGTTGCAGGTAACGAATGTACCATGGAACCATACCTCGCACTATCTTGCTTTGGAATCTTGCTTTGACTGGTGAATGTACTTGAACCAGAAGTTGAAAGAGACCACAGATAAATTATTCAATAATCGCCAAGTCTTAATTCCTCATTTTCGATTGAACAGATATCGATAAACGACTTGACGAATGTATCATATTAAAATAAAAACTATTTTTTCTGAACAGATATTGCCAAATTATTAAGATAAAAGATAGCTAAAATGTAAATTGTTTTTTTCTGAAAATATATATAATCTATCTAATGTCCTAAGAAATTGATAGCCCGCAAGCGAAATAATAAATTACATTATCATCAGCTATAAATTTACTGATTTAATCTTATTAATATTCCGATTTCTTTACAATAGAATATCAATATTCCCCCTTCACTCCCTTACGGCCTTCTCTGATTTATACTAATCAGGATTATTTGGTGATTAATTGCCTCACAGTCCGACAAAATTAATTTGCATAATTCGGCGAAGTGATAAGAAAAGCGGTAGGTCGATTGGATATTTCCACCGTAGAAATTTTGGTTAGTGTGTTTATTTTAGCTTCTCCGGACGTCTCTGGCCTCGAGCCTATCTGTTCTTGTCATAACAGTTGGGTAATGTTTAGTTTTAGACAGTCGAGTAGCTAAATACAATCAGTAGAATTACAGATTATTATTTGATATACATCTATTATTGTATAATACTCTTACTCAGGCCCTTTCATCTTGTTCATTAGCAGGATTTAAAAATAATAGAAATAGTGAAAATGAAAGTTTAAATTGTAGGAATTGTCAATATGAAAAAGTTAAATTCAGCACTTAGTATTAATAGGAAGTGTTTTAAAAACTATGTGTGACATTGTACTTTAGTTATTTCTGGTTCACTGCCTATTGCATACACGGAAAAGAAAACATGAGGATCCAGATACAAATTTTAAAATTATTTTGCACTGTGTCAGGTAGGAACATCTAAATTTCAGTGTTATAAATAAATTTAGGTAATAAAAAAGTAGTACGTAAGTCACCAATACTGTGTAACACAAAATTAAATAATGGCTATTTCAAAAGGCCACAATACATTTTTTGCTGTTACTATTATGATACAACTTTTCTATATTAAGCTTGTATATCACTTTAATAGAACATACTCAACTTTTGCTCTTTTAGAGTCAAGTTATCTTCCTTTTGATCAAAACGTAAATAGTTTCAATTTTAAAAGAAAACATATAACCTAGGCTATTATTTACGATAATAACGAACACAAAACTCGCAATAACAATTGAAAACAGAGACTTTGAAATTTTAAATTTACATTCTTTATTTTACACTTTCATTTATCAGCTTAATTGGAATTATTTTATTAATATTTCCAAATATTCACAGAATTGGATATTTTTATGTTTTGAAGATTTGTTCTGGAACTAACTCTAAAATTAAGTTATTGAGAAGAAATTATAATGACTCGCTGAAACTATAATAGAGCTGAGAAATTTTCAATGGTTTCAGTGGAAATTGTTGTGTTAGCGCTGTATGATATCATGATGATATCATGTGAAAACTTCAAAAAATATACAGTATATTATCACTTGCAGTTCTTAAATTGATTCTTGAATGATATATTATTTTTGGTATCATCTTTTTGTTTGTTATTGTTATTAGGTGATTGTTCTGATAATTTTTTTAATTTAAATATAATTTACCCATCATTCTGTCAACATGCTGATATAGTGGCGAAAGGTCGATGTTGGTTTAACACCAATCTGGTCATCGATCCATTTTTAGATTTCTTCAGAATTTCGAAACTGTGTGGTAGTCAAGGTATTTCTTCATCGATTTGACTAAGTGGTCAGATTGCCTCTATTGCTACTGCTACTTTTTTGTAACACGCCGCTTAACTTTTTCATTAGAAGTCGATAGACATCTATAGTAACCATTTTATTCGGTTTTATTTCAGCTCATAATCCACTAAATCTTGCTGATCCATGAATGGTTATGAATATCGATATGGTTGGCTTCACTGGATTAACCAATACCTTTTTACACTTGTAATTATCGTAGTAGATTCACTTTTTCTTGCTAGTCACAATGCTCCACAGAAAACTTTTCTTTTTCGTAAGGTAAGTAACGAAACTGTGATGTTGAAATAGCTAGAAATAGCACTTTCTTTCCTCTCCAATCGCACTTAAACATATGGACACAGCTGATTCATTAGCTGCTAAGCTGTCAGAAAGTACATTGAGAGTTGTGCTGTGAACGGAGTTTTGGTCCAATATTTGTAATTCATAGTCTTTAAACTTTTTTGATTCCCCAGATCGTTATTTGTCACTGTCAATTTAAACCAAAATTTCCTGATAATATGAAATTTGTAGCACCAGCAGATGCCATATATTTTTTAATGTGTTGATGAGTTTAACATATTAATCGATATCGCTGATCAAAATATATGTAAACGCATTATAATGAGAATATTAGAAGCTGAGGCCAACTGATAACAAAACATTCAGCAGATTGTTCAAAGCTGAATAGAACGATGACGAAGATGAAGAAGGCATAGCCTAAAGTGATCAACTTTGAGATTATGGGGCTATCATCAGGTATTAAAAAGTAAAATCAAAATCAAAAATTCAATTACATACAATGTTGTTAATATGCAATTGTTACAATACAATATTTACAATGTTGATTATTCTGAGGACTACGTTGAGAACTGGAAAAGAAGAGTATTAGTAGTTATATAGTGATGATTCAACTTCTTCAAAAATGAGTACAAATTAATGTACAAAATATTTTTAATAAAATAAGAAATAAGGAATATTTTTCTTTTTTGTAGTACAGGAAATATAAGATCGTACTTGCAAATATAAACAGTTTTTTTTCGAAAACTAAATTGAAAATATCTCACTATGAATTCGTTTCCTATTCCCGGAAAATATTTTAAATTGTTAATATCCTTTTTTCACTCAAAATCTTTTGAGAACACAATAACAACTCATTTCCGCCATTCTAAAAACTTGTCGGGTGTTAAATCGTTCGCTTTCCGCGCCCGTCACCCAACTAACCTGCCACCCCTTCCACCACGATTCTGTATAGAATATTTTTTCTTCCGAAATACCAACTTTTGTGGTTGCGTTAGTCTTGACAGCGTCGTGTGAAATATTAAATTCGACGTCAATTTTAACGTGAATAAATCTCGAATACCTTATTCATAAAGCAGCTCCAAAACATGAGGAAAGAAACACTTTACATATCAATGTCGTTTATTTGGAATACATTTAGGCTGAAAGCAGTCTATTATCTTCTGACGACTTTATTAGGTTAGGTAAAGGTACGGAGAAAGATTAACGTCTTTTGATGCTGCCCCATTCTCCTTCACAAAAGGGAGAAAACTCGGTATCATGGATGGTATCCATGGAGGGCATTTAAAATAAATTAACTGAGTTATTTCCAGAATTTTATGGAGCAATATTTGAAAATAAGTCAAATATTTAGTAAAACAAGATATGAATGCCATCATTAATTATGTTGTTTATTAAAAGTAGAATTGCAAGTAGAACTTCATATATATAACATGTACTTCAAAATATATCGCTTTTCTATTTATGACATTGGCCCGTTTAGTTTGTCCATTCTTTGACAGCTTCAGTGATTTGTATATGTTTGTTAACACACATACAAATCTTAAACACCCTAAAAGTATCATATTAGGGGAATAAGTTATATAATTTTGCTACGAAATCTCTGGTTTATCTGAATTTTTGTGTTCGTGTATATTTATAGTATGTGTTTCAATATATTATGATCGGCGATATCTATTGACGAAAATACGATATCTAAATATGTATAATCATTAAACAACCTAACTTAACTTCTAAATTCGACAGTTTTGACATTCCTACATAAAATAATAATTTTCGTATTTTTGAGCTATTAAGTGTTTACAGCCTCTAATCACAGAACGTTCAAATGTGGTTTTCCATAATTTGTTGTTATTTTATTTGAAAAAGATCTGCTACTGAGGTTCATCAGGCAATTTTACAAACTCAGCCCAGAGCATATGCCTAATCATATAGCAGTTGTTGGTTTTGGTTTCAACTTTTTAAAAGCTTTGCGTTTGATATTAATGACATATAATAGACGATATTGCTAATCAGTTGGATGGCGCATTGGCAGTTGATAAATCGACGGTTTTCAGATATTTACATTTGATCCAATGGGTGTGAAAATGGCTATGACACAATCAGCAAGGTATTGTTCCTTCAAATATCTACCAAAGTCATTTGATTTTTAATGGCGTACTGTTGCGCAAATGACCTGCAATAGCGCGCAACATAATTCCCTTGTATGGAAACGCTCAGCTATAGATTGCAAATAGTTTGAATAATATAGTGCCGCAGCTCGATTGAGAAGTTCTGCCTCACCCGACGTACTTACTAGAGCGTTCTGATTTGCTATTTGTTCAGATCTATGCGGCATGGGTTGGCTAACAAATGGTCTCGAAGTACTGAAGAAATTTGTTAAACTAGCCGCTGAAAAATTGGAAAAGTGCAAAACGGAAAAATAAAATAATGTAAACATTGGCGTGATAATTTTATTTTAGAAGAGCCATTGTAATCAAATCTGGTAATCTAGTACAAATGTCGTAATTATAAGCATTCGAAAATACGTTAGCCGGCCCTTCTAGTTAAAATTTGACGATTTTATTTCCACCCTTTTACAAATTAAGGGTTAAATCGCGATGTGACTTTCTGAAAAAGGTTCGTTTGCCGAAGTCAGTTCTAGACATCAATAAAACAAAAGCAAAATGACAAATATTATCGAAATCCCCTTGACAGAGGGGCCGAGTAATTTAACAACCGGAGCGGAAAATCCTACGTGACGTCCATACAAAATGTCGCCGGAATATTGAACTCAATACGCCTTAGGTACGGGGGTATTACTTTGGCGTTACCAAAAATTAATGGAAATTGCATTATAGATGGTGACGTGAAATGCGAGAACAATGGAAGGACGAAAAACGACATTTCTTTTTGCCGCTTCTCCGTCTTTTCCACGTGCACAGTGTCCATTATTTGTCTATTTCGAGAACAAACGACCTAGCCAAGATATTTTCTCGACAAGCTTGCGAATAGGATCGCTAAAACGTTTTTGTATCATTAAAGTTAACAAGTACTTTTACATAATTTTAAATGGCATTTTTATTCCATTATTTCATTAATCTAATATGAAGAATGAAACTAATGATAATATTATCAAGTAATTATACTTAAAAAGTTTCATATATTTCTATTTCGTATCCAACATATTATTACTAAGGCGTTTAAATAATCATAACATATAACCTTCATAACCCTTTTTTGGAGCCAAATTTACAACATTAAGATAGAGGTAGGGAGATTGAAATAAATGACAGTCGAAGAGGTAAACTCTAGACCATACCGTGAATATATGAAAACTTCCCAGCCCATCGGCTTGAGTTACTAAGCGGTCATCTCAGAACTAGACCTCTATCGGACATTATTGGCATTAAATATTTTTTAGCGCCTCCATCAATCATTTCATAAATAGAGTAATTTCGTTTGGTTTCAGTAGCGATTCACATGCAGAAAGTTGTTCCATTCTATTTTTATTTCACTATTAGTATGATATAAAATAATTCTGTAAATCCTTCCGAACTATATCATATGTTTAGTGCCATAGAGATGGCATAGGATGAAATATATAGGTCTACTTTGATATGTTTAAGAATTTGACAGATTGAATGAATAAAGCTAGAGTATGACTTAAATAAATGATTGCTAATAGATATATGCAACAATAAGGTTAACTATGATTATGAGACAAGATACAAATCCTACATTTGGGCAAAGAATTTAGAGTTATTTTAATTATAGCTATTATATTACAAGAAGGCAACAATAAATCCTGCATTCTGCCGCGATTTTTGATACGTCAAAACTATTACCCTAAGCTTTTAGTAACAGAATATACAGTAACCTAATTTGATGAATAAGTTAGGAATGTTTTATAATAGTTATTTTATTTTCAATCAAATATTAAAGTTTTATATATACTATAAGCGACGACGAATTGTAATGATTTAAGAATATTTCTTCTTTCGACCTATTATTGAACACGATAAGAAAATAATTTTTTAATAAAATTGTTAAAATTAAAAAAAAATTAATAAATATATTTAGTTAATTCAAATAATTGGATTTATTGGTTGTTGTCTATTGTCTATCTAATATCATATATTAATTCATGAGATATTGTCTTACCTTATATTAACTTATCTTAGAGCAACTTGTACTTCTTTAGTGCAAAATATTTTCGAGGTTTAACATTTAAAAGAGAACAAGATTATTTTCACTTTACAACCTGTGTGTGTGTTCGAACGCTTACACTATTTACAGATAGAGATTGATCTAACTAAAGAATAAAATATTATAAATACGGTAATTTCTTGAAATTGGTAAATTATAATCAGACATTTCTTTAGTAATAATTTATTTAAAATTTAGCTTAATGAGTCACTGTACTGAAATTGGCAGTCGGATTTACTTTTAATGATTTGAAAGTGGTAGTGATAACATTTTGTATCAATCAGAAAGAAAGTCTTGGATGACCAGATAACAGACAATGAATCACAAGACTTATTGCGCTAAAATATATCTGAAACTGAAAATAACATTTAGACAACTTAGTTCTTGATGAACCAGCTATTGCTAGACGTTTAGGTGCGATGGGAAACATCCAAAAATGAGAAAAAATAGCTACCAAACTGTAGAATTGACAAACAATTCTATTTCAGATGGTTTAAAAAATTGCGATTCCATTGTTTGACAGACTATTGTTTTCTTTGACATATAGTGAGATCAGTAAGATGTAGCATATTAAGGGATGCTAAAACAGAATGAAATTATTGCTATAGATATCTGCTGATGTCATTTGAACACAGCGAGTTAATGACGCAAAGTCATTTTTTGCATGAAAAGGCCATAGGTCGCCAAAGTTGACAGACATGCTCTTGCAGCTCGAATGTGTGAATCGTTCAAAAACTTGATCAATTGTCAAATTGATGCAACATGGCTTGGCTGGGTTTTTTAAAATATATTTTTTAATATAAATTTTATATTTATATTTATAATATAATATTTAATATTTTGGTCTTGATTGTATTTTTGGTACCAATTTCTCTGAATAAAAATGCCTTTTTAAAGTATAAACATGATTAGAATACAAATAAGCACCCAATATTAATATTTGTGTTAATATTATTATATTACTACTGTTGTTTTTATAAAGTAAAGCTATGTGCTTTCTACAAAACTGTAAGAACAATGGAGGAATAAGCAATGACCACTGATTCCTGTTCCTTACCCTCTAGATTAAATATTCATCAATAAACTGCTTGTTTTCTGCTCAAGACGGCAGTGTTGTAAATTTGACGGTCCCAAAATGCCTCCCGTTGTATCTGGGCTGGATCATAAAAACCTTTTATGTTGTAAAGTTTTCAAAATCGCCATGCATACTTAACGAGGACATCACAATGTTCTTTGTGAAATTCCGAGACAGTTTACGACATACGCGTCATTAAATTAAAATAATTATTCTACGTAATTCAACTGAAAACTTTTAAGTATAACGGCTTCTCCAAAAAAATGTTAAGATTGAAATATTTTTTATATTGTACGTGCCTTCTTAATTTATTATCAGCATTTGTGTACTTTGCACTTAAATTTTCAGAATCATCATTACCACTAATTAGTACGACACTAAAATGGTTTTGGTGGTAATTTACTGAACGGTATATGATGTGTATTATCTATATCAAAAAGTGGCATTAAAAAAATATTTGTCTCGTAGTAATTTTGCAAATTCAGTATGGTCCTATGTGATTAAGGTTACTGAGTTTGGAATATTCTTAGGAAATTATTTAGACAAATTCCAAATGTTTCTCCTCGCTAGTGTATTCCTAGTGAAGTTGTTCTGAATTAGTGAACAAATAGCACTTATTTGTTCACTAATGAAAATACGTATGTAGAGATACCTGTCGAAAAAATACTTAAGTACTTAATTAACTTCAACACTAAAGTCTACATCTAGAATAACGATTTTTGCGTAGAAAACATAAACTTATATTACGCTAATCCATTACTTTTTAGCTTAGAATTGTTATAGTAGTTCCAAGTTTCATCGCCAGTTACAATACGCCATAAAAAGAAAACTCTTAATTTTTTTGTCAGGCAAGGAATTAAATCGTTTGAAATGTATTTAATTTTCACTCAATTGGTTTTATAACCATTTCTTCCCTATTGGATAATTTGCTATTGCATGTAAACGTATGGAAGAAATTGACTGATCACTTGCTAAGCTGTCTAACAGTTCTTTAATAGATAAAATTAGTTAATATGTTTTTCAATTTAATACATTGTCTGCGACTTTTTAGTTCTTCCTGGGTATTCTTTGTCATTGACATTAAGACTACCACTCTTAAATCACTAAAATCAAAACCGATAATTGGTATATGACGGAACAGCATCACTATAATTTCCTACAAGTTTTTTATGGACTTGAGCAGCAGATTTCTTCAATACAAAGAAAAAATGGGAGTAATGAGAAACTGTATACAATGTATAATTCAATAATACATATTCATTAACTAAAAAACTGTAATTTACTCATATCCTTTAGCATTTTTTTTATCCACTATAGATGATGATGATCATTATTATGTTTTTTCATGATGCTTCAATTGAAATAAATCGAGTCTGAAAGGGATCAAGCTTGGTCTGGAGAGCCTCACATTTTTCCAAATTCAAAAGGGTAACTGACTCACGTAAACAATCATGCAGTAGTTTGTCTTGCCTACTTCCTTTCCTAACTAATCACAATTTTCTACTAAAAGTCCTTTTTGTTACTAGCTAATGGATGTAAAACACGTCTTCATATATTAACATAATAAGTATTCGGTCAATATAAATGAAGAACTTCTCTCGCATTATGAAATGGTTTTCAAATTTTCAAATTGATGTAACAATTTGGAAATAGCTGTAGGACGATTTTTAGCTGTGGTATAACCTTTGTTTTTGAAACAATATATTAAAATTGAAACAGAATCTTTAAATGTAGTAAAATAGAGTCCCAAAATATGTCTTCCAATTGTAGTGCCTATCGGTTCCATCGCAGGATTGAAAAAATTATTAAGCTCTCCAAAAATATGTCTAGTTTCGCTGATAATTAAATTATTACTAAAATTCAAATTAAAAATAATGTAATAAAAATGATATAATTAAATACTTTTTTAAAATTAATTTAACTATTTTGGTAGATTATACCAGGTGTACCAGATATAATAGATGACGTTAGGCTTAAGTGTACAATGTTATGCTTTGATATATATGTCATTTTACTCTACTGACCTTAAACATTAATACTATATATGTCATATTTAGCGAAAGTAACACCATCATAAATTTATTCGTCTTTGAAAATGTCAACTTTCGTGCCTGAAAACGTGACTTACTACGTTACGTTACTAGCATTTCTTTTCTTATCTAATCAATAGAAAAAATCCGCAGAAAGACAAGCAAGGTTTGCTAGTGGAAACTTACGGTCTAACCTTAAAAATATGTTAGGCGTGGTTTCAAAAATTCAAAAGTGGTGATTTCGAAGAACATTTTAGTAGACTGAAAAAGTTTGAAAATGCGAAATTGCAAGAGTAGCAATCTAAATTCAAAAACAATTAGAAGAAGCGTTAAATGTAGGCCAAGGAATGATTAGCAATCGATTACGAGTAATGGGTAAAATCCAAAGGATCGAAAGATGGTTGCCGCATCAATTTAATGATCTGTGAAATGCTGCTCTAAATGTATGATCGGAATTTATTTCTACGTCGAATAGTGACGAATGACGAAAAGTGGATTTATTTAAAAAAACCCTAAGCGCAAACAATCATTGTTATCACTTGGCGAAACTGGCGGATCGACTCCTAGGCCAAATCATTTCAGTCGCAAACAATGCTCTGTGCTTGGTGGGATCAGGTGGTGGCGAGATGTATTATGAACTGTTGGAACAGAGCAAATCAGTTATTAATAGTTGCTATACAACAAATGATCAATTTGAAGTAGGGAAACCTCCAGAGTCGATCCGAAGACATGGAAGTGATTTTACCGCACGATAACGCACCATCGCATAAAGCAAAACTTCCTTACCATAACCGGATCGCTATCTTAGATATTGAAAACACTTGGATGGAAAATTATGGATATATTGATTGAGAAACTTATTTACATGTTTCTATTTTCTTGAAAATTATGTCATTTTTTTCCGGTACACCTAGTCTATTGAATTACTTAATTTTTTATAAACATATAATCTTAGTATACAATAGCTTTGGGGAGATCTGACGAATAAAAGATGAAAGAATTCCTAATCGATTTTTATGACAAAATCGACCTTTTAGGGTGGAAAATAGTTCTGAAAAAAGACATAGATCAAGATCACAAAAAGCGATTAGAAAGATGGGATCAATCGTCAGTGTGGCGAGATTTGGTGAAGAATATCCGAATTCCTGCGGCACCAATAGCGTAAAGGCGATTTAACATAAGCTGATAATTCAACGCAATGATAATGTCTAGAATTACAGGCATCATTAGTGTCTCGAGAAAGAAATGACAGAAGTTGACTGGGAAGTTCAGACTGTAGAAAGAGGGCAGACCTAGCCCTATCTGACTACTATTTGTTCTGGTATCTGTAAAACTCTTTTTAATGGTGCCGTATTAGTTTCAAAAGGGACCGGTGAAATCACGAGGTACAATTTTTTGTCCATTAATTTCAGAAATTCTGCCGTAACCAGAAAAGTGGCAGCCTATGAAACATGAAAAACCCAAAGAGTGAGATTAAATTGTATTTTTTAGTTGTGTACTTATATTAAAGCAAGCGGTTCATGATATCAGGAAATATGTGCTTGACAGCAAAAACTGTGTAGAGCATAAAAGAGCGAGTGGGCGAACGTTCTACTTTCGGTTAGTTCTACATCAATAAAACCGAAAGGACCGACAAACATTACCAAAAACCTTCGAGCTGTGACAGAACTAAATAATATAATAACCCGAATGGAAGAGAATCCGTGACTCTCATACTAATTTGCTCTTCGTATGGCCCCGGATGGAGACTGCTTTAAGTATGAATAAATTTTTGGAGGGTTGCTTTTAATAAACTAGCATTATTAAGATGTTTTGTTCGAGTTGTCAAAGATTTATTGCTGGTAATAAATAAGATTATTTTTGATTGCCGCCGGGGCTTATTTTAAAGAGGAAGGGTGCTGTTGGCAAGCTCAATATTTCGGGGAACGTTTCCGTTACGTTTAATTAACGAAAGTATCAAAATTGTTTTATCTTGCCGAAATGTCGTCTTCGTCAATATCTTTTAATGATGTTATTCGGTTGTCTAACTTTTTAAGTATTTAATTTAAACAAGCAGTTTTTGGTAAGGTTTCAAGCAACACTGACGCTATCTATACAATTCTAATGATCTTAATTATTTGCTTTTTGGTTTACGAATTCCAAAAGGAGTAAAATTGTTGAGAAAAGCCTAATATTTGAAAGTTTCAAATAAGTATTTAATTTTAGCAGTAATCATTTGTGTTAATTCTAGTTCCATAAATTATAATTTAATAAAATAAATAAAAGGAGGTGTCAGTTTTAAACTGAAACTAGAAGCTGGCAAAATACTATTAAAATGATAGCAGAAATACCGAATTACAGGTTCTAACCTAACAATATAGATATACTATTCCTTTTCTAATATATCTTATATTCTTATAATGCATATATTCAAAGCTTTATTTATAGGAAACCAGAATATTCTTTAATACCGTAAGATGTTACTTTTGTTACAAATACTATCCATAATTATTACTCTAACCAACATTTAGCTGTAGATTTAATGATATTTTACGACATACAGCAATAGATGGACAAGTATTTTTCACTTCTCACAATGATATAAGTTCTTGTTGTGTTAAAATGTTTGTTTTGTTGCCGAAATAGTGTATTTATCAGAAAATTAATTCCATTATTATTTTATGAAGAAATTTGTTGCAGAAAATCATTGTAATTTTTTTTAAGGGAAATTCCCTGTCTAAAACTGCATGTAGAATATATTTTAAGCTACAGATTTTATATGTAGAATATAACAGCGGCAAATATTCGCCTCGGCTTATTATAGTGGGATCTTAGATTGAGTTCAAATTTCAATGGTTCTACCCTTCAGGTAATGTTGTCTTTAATGTCAAATTTATTGTCAAATAATATCGTGATCGCTGTTAGATAATTAACACCACTCTGTCGTTGTCATAAATCGTCATATCCAGACCAATCTATTTAGTTCAACTGGATTCAATTGTTCGGTTTCGAACATAGTTTTGTACCTGTTGCTATTAATGGAATCTAAAAGACCAGACCTATGACAGCCTAGATCCGAAATCCTCGTGAAAC
The DNA here is from genome assembly GCF_030347505.1 of Rhynchophorus ferrugineus. Classification (NCBI taxonomy): domain Eukaryota; kingdom Metazoa; phylum Arthropoda; class Insecta; order Coleoptera; family Curculionidae; genus Rhynchophorus; species Rhynchophorus ferrugineus. The sequence goes on from NW_027472580.1 coordinate 56,431,677, forward strand.
ATTAAATTTTGTGATTCATTGTTACCTAGTGAACTTGGTGTAGATTGGCACATTTTACTATATAGAATGCTTTCGAGCAGAACAGTCTGCTTATAGTTGTAGTAAATTCGTACCGACTGTACATTCATCAGCTAGTTTGTTTTTCACGATCTTTCGCATATCACCTTTTATACCTTAAACTACGATACTTCTCTTCGAACTCCACTGTTTATGGCAGAAAACGCTTTGAGTAACTGCGGAGCGATTGTTATGTCGTTAATGAAATATCAAACGATGTTCTTGATAAGTGCTCGATTTGTTGATGAGTTGACTCCGGTTAACTGAATGGATTTAAAAGAGAAAAGCAAACTATAAAATGTGTTAAGGGCCGATCCTAATCCTGTCGAATGGTGATTCGATGTTCAACCATTTAAGATTTAGAGCAGGTTGGGAATTTATTTCTTCGCCCGATAAACTATTTTTTGATGTGTTTTCTGTTCTTAATACTCATTTCTTACTGATATATCGGAAGGTGCCATAGCGTGGCTATATCTTTTAGCCAATGCGTCTCTGGTTGCTTAATCAAGTGGAAGTCATGATAAATTGTGAAGTAGTTTATGGGGGTTTAGCGGAGTTACTATCTTTATAAGTTTTGTTCTTTTAGTATGCGTTCTATTGTCATTTCATTTTTCTTTTTCATTAGTGTTAGATTAGTTCCTGATCGGAATTTTATGAGTTGGTCTATTGTTGTTAAAATCTACATATGGTTTTATAAGCTTGCTCTCCTGAGGATGATTTTTATCTCGTTTATTTCTTGTGAGGGATCAGTTTCCTGCTTTTGGGAAGTCCATTTCGGCAATGCTTTAGAAAATTTAGATCAAATAGATGTCTATTTCTTTTTGTTTTTAGTTTTCGACCTTTTTTGTTTGTATAAATATTTTCTCCTCTTAAAGATTAATATTGTTATTTTTTATGCTTACGCAGGTGCCACATATTACAATAGTAGTCCAAGAATTATATCCGCGTCTATTGTTTCTCGTCGTTTACAAAAACTCTAGGAGTATTTAAATAAAATGCATCCGATTATCAAATTCATTATAGAGATCAAAAAGAAAAACAAATTTCCATTCCTAGATGTATTGGTGTAAACAAATTTAAACAATTTAAACATAATGCTTGGATACTTAGTGTACCGAAAAACAACATTAACAAATTATCATAGAAATGATGAGTTACACCACCACCCAGCAAAACTACTGATAATAATGAAGACCTTCATCACACTCCCAGAAAGGCTATCGGATTCATAAGAAAAAGCAAGGAGAAGAGGAAGAGAAGTTATGTATTATCACGTAAAAGCTTGGGCATGATTACGGAAACGATTACGTGAATTCGAAGACGAGGCAGAGACGACCGTAAAAGGACGTTGGCTTGCTTGCGGATTGACTAGAACTCATGCGCATTTGCTCTAAACTAGGTTGACAGAATTCACAGTCATGTGTTTTTGTTTACGAGAGTTGTGCTTGAGAAATAATTAATTTTAGGCTCTTTAATTAGGTGGTTTTACGTCCACAAATAAAACAAATTAAAGAATTCGTCCATTGTGCGAAGTAATAGATTAATTTAAGTCCCACTTAAAAAAACTATGAGATCCGTTAGGTGATCAGATAGATTTGAAGGCAAAATATTTTTAATGTTGAATGACCAAATGCTAATAAATATCCAGATAGAATAATTATCAGAGCACACAAGTACAAAATCTATACAGTTTTACAACATGCAAGCAAATTTGACATTTAATATTATAATAAAACAGATAATGTAAATGTCAAATAAAATAAAATTTTGTAATCTAATTTATGAGAATAGTTGTGAATATATTGTCGAATGTGTAGGATTTGTGTGCATATATATGTCTATTACTGTCCAGAGTATACGATGAAGGTACTTTGTGTAAGCATATGCATTTGGTACATATAATTGAGGAGAGAATGCAATGATTAAATCGCACTACAAATAAGAATTTAGAAGAATCTTGCAACAAAAGTATACACAGGAAATAACAGAAGAATATAATAAGGGAATAATAATGGAAACAGAATACACAGTATATGTAAGGTTTTAAAATATTTACACACTTTAAGTCTTCATGTGGTCTTTAATGAAAAGTGATTCAAACGGAAGATGTAAGCATAGCAATACTTTAAAACAACCAATCATAGAAAGATAAATATGTTTTAACAAAAGCGAAATATTTTACTTCATTGTTTTTCTCATTTTTGGAAGTAAATATCAGTGAAGACTATTAGTGAAAACGTATAGAAGGCGGATTAAGCCTACACGGGACATAGCCATAAAATAAAAAAGAAACGCGCCTGGAACTCTACCTCATAGGTGGTGTGGAGAGGAGTTCAATATAAATATAATAAGGATGTATACAATCCAATCACCTGCTATATTTTTGGGTATAGTTGTCTCATTTTATAAAAAATGTATTAGATATAAATACTATGACAAAAAAAGTTATACTGATTCTAATATTTGTTTTGCTATTTTATTTATATGTTTCGGTTGAGTCTAATTGTGTATTGCTTAAATTACCTATTTTTATTTATTTTATTCTATTTATTACAATACAATTTGTTATATAGTATAATATTTCAGTATTTTGCGTTATTTATATTTCTAATTAATCTCTGTTTATCTTTCATCCACTTTCTATTAACTCCATCTTATATTTACACTATCATGAAATTTCATGACTTTTTATTTAAACATCTAGATTTTGCCAATGTTTTAAGATATTTGAAATATCCGATAGTTATAGGTATCATAACAAATAATCAAAAACATATACAAATATGACATTTTTTTATTTTTACAATAATCTTCAAACAAGTTCTGTTTTCATATTATTTAACTTAAATATACCTTTAGTCCACAGCAATCTACAAAATTAGTCTTAGAAAATTATAAAATTTTGACTAATAATTCATACCTTATACACTTACTTTCTCGTCGTTTGCTGCTAATTATATCTATTAAGTAATATATAAAAATATTACCTCAGCAAACTTTTGTACACACAGAATTAACCTAAAAATTACCTCCTAACCACAACTCTCGTAAGCCACAACACGTTGGCTCTGAAATTTGTCAAGCTATTTGGTCAATTCGCACGCAGGTCAATGTACTTTTACTGTCGTCTTCAAGGCAAGGTCCTCCTGTAAACTGTCAATGATAGGTGACACGTTTAGACATAGGCAGTTTGGTTTATGATCGAATATATTTAAATCATCAGTGTCATTTTGTTTCGTCGTTCAGCAAGTCGCCGCTTAAATTAAAATAATTTTTTTTAAGTAAAATAATAGTGTTTGTAATTAGAACTTCTTCATTTTTCATAACTTATGAATATATAATATCTTGATGATGATACCAAAAAATTGAATGTGATTACACTTTCTAATGAAAACTATATTTTAGCTTAGAAATATTTTAACTAGAAGAAGTGTGTTTCAAATAGAGTCATTTTAGGTGGCCCCTCAAGTAATCCCCATTTTGGATTGGGGGAACAAAAGGTATTTAAATATTAAAATTGCGTCGGCCAGATAGCGAATCCGGTAAGGTCGTGGCCGGATGAATGGGCGCCGGTTATTTATTTATGCAAGTCAGGCCGAATTTTACGGTGTAATTAAGCAAGGAAGGGCTGGCTTTATTCTTTGACGTTTCCATTACGGATCCTTTAAGGTCTTCTGGTATTATATATCAACACAATAAAATAAAGTAACTTCCACCTCGCGCAATTTTCCAAGAATGGTTTCCGTGTTTCCGTCCTTGGGCTTTAGAACAATAAACGGTGTATCGGTCGATGCTAAATTAAGTGTTCCTTTATGCTTTGCTTTAACTGAAGCGAATATAATGCGTAAAATTTAAACAAACACCTCGCGTCTGGAACAATTTGTGATTTTACCCGCGATACAATATATTTTCAACAAAGTTCTAATTAATTTGTTAATCTAGCTTTAAATGTTATTTTGTTAATATTGTTCGAATAACTATAGTTGATTTTATACACGTTTGTGAAGAAACAATTGGTATTTTCTGAAAATGTTTATTGAATGTTTAGTTAAATTACAAAATCTTATTTATTGTTTGCAATATATTTCCAAATATTTATAATCAATTATTTATGAGGGAGTTTATAGCTGATTGTCGTATTGATGGTAACCTAAGGTAGTATATATTAGGTTAGATATCGGAGAAGAGAACTTTATGGACTTGGTCACTAATGTAGACTCGGAAGAGCGAAATCAAACTCGTAGAGAAAGCTCGGAAGAGAAAATTTTATCATGAAACATAGAGTGATAAGGCTTGTACAATTCTTCAGAGCATTATATAACTAAATGTGATTAGAAAGTAACTAGCAGGACGCTTTAAGTAATTCAGTACTATAAGTGTAAAAAATTTAACTTTTCTTACATCTAGTCCATTCAATAACATTGCGGACCCACGTCATCTAAATTAATGACGTCAAAACTTCGCAACATTGTCGTATCAAGTCTGAATTTTATTTCATTTTAGCTTTAACATACAACAAAATTCTAATCTAAATAAAATAACTAAACAAAAATAATGTTATCAAAAATAATTTATTTTAACATTATAGTACATCTATTGCATATATTACCAAAGGACTCAAAACTACAATTCATTATACAGTTATAATAGTTTGTAGGTTAGGGTTGAATTTTATTATATTTGTATTAAACTTTTTTCCACACCTATGAGTCAGAGTTTTTTTTTTGTAGTGGTGTTCCCTGGAGACCTTACCCACCTAATTAACCAATATATGTCAAATTATGTCAAAAATATTATCAAATCATGTTTTACTAATATTGATATATAATTTTCAAGCTATTATATTATGAGAGAAACATGATTAACTTTATAAAATGCGATCACTAGTTCCAATTAAAGCGCTAAATCTCAAATCTTATTTTTTAATTTTATATGCTTTCTTATTTTCTTTTCTTCCTTTATACAAACTTTTTCTATAAAAGGTATTAATCTGCAATGATTTGCGCAGTGACTTTTTAATATCCATTCGTAAAAATTTAATGTCATAGTTCCGTTGGCATAACGCCACGAGTGCAATGAACTAGGCTAACGAGTTTTCTACAAAACTCTAACAGTTTATTTAGATATTTTATACCAATGGAAAATATGTATGTACAGCCATTATTATCCGGAATGAAAACAAATTATTCGGAGATATATAGTATCTCTATGTATTTCTAACTAAAATTGAATTGGAACTAGACATTTAAATATTTCATGCATTATATATAGCATTGAATATTTTATATATCTAGGTTATATAAATTATAATTTTAGATATTAAGTACAGTATTAGTGAAATAAAATAATTTTATATTCTTTTTAATTTATATAATATATATGTAATTCACTAAAATAATGTTTTTTTTTCAGGTAAAGTTTTACAACACCATTTAATCATGCAAGGCTAAAAAGGCAAGTAAGCTTTTAAAATTAGACACAATATATTTTAAAATTGGTGCATTTGTGGCTCTGGTCGGGTATTCTGACAAGAAATTAACAATATTGGGAAAGACGGAATACCTTCTCAGTTTATGCTATTATTGGCCACTCATGATTTAATAGATTTTACGAGTTTCTCATAATATTAAGTGATTTCATGGTTTCTCATATGAAAAACATTTTAAAAAGATATTAATTGAGAAAAATTAGTATAATATATAATATACTAGCGACCCGCCCCGGCTTCGCACGGGTGCAATGCTGATACTAAATTAAATACAGTACAGAAAAAATATGAACGTTGTACATAAAAACATAGCGGCCCGCTCCGACTTTGCACGGGCATAAAATATATATGCCTATGTCACTCAATGAAAACATGATTAAAATCGATCCAGTATTTTTGGTTCATTCATTACTGCCCTTGGCCTGCACGCATTAAATTTGGAGTAAAACAATTCCTCTTCCCCTATACTTACTATGAAGATTTCCTGCTATCTTTGGAATATCTAAATTCATACAATTTTTATTACATTACACATTTTTAAACGCAAATTTTAAATTTGTAATATCTCCGAAAATATTTGTTTAATTTACATGCTGTAAGGAACCATATTGATTTATATTAATTGCACACTGTATTTAAGGTACTTAATTCGATAAGGATTAATGCCGTATTGCTTAAAATAGCTTCGTAAATAAGCCATTTTCTCACGTAAAAAGTAAACAATAAAAATGGTTAATGTGGGTTATCCCTAAAAGATAAACATATACCATCCCGGACTTTTTTGTAGACCTTTTTATGGTGTACAATACTGTAGTACATTAATTTGATCTAACTCGTAGGGTTAGGCAGCGTTTTTGCTGATTGCTAAATAAGCCTAAAAAAATATTTTAATTTACGACATCACGTTAGAAACCTCTAAAATTAGCAATGTTGCCTTAGTATATTATGCATGCATTATACATACGAACCTTCCTCTTGAATCACTCTATCTATTGAAAAAAACCGCATCAAAATCCGTTGCGTAGTTTTAAAGATTTAAGCGCACATAGGGATATAGGGACAGAAAAGGCGACTTTGTTTTATACTATGTAGTAATAGATTTTCTACAAATTTGTACTGTGTTTCTGGCAACATGGAGCTAACTTATGCAAAGAACAATATTGGTTTGACTGTGCTTTTTTCTCACAGTTCTTTAGCATTTCGAAATTATGTGCAAGCCAATCAACCTCATCTAGTGACAATCAAGAGGTTCTCATTTTATTTAGTTTTACCAAATCTTAATATATACCTAGCCACTATACCTTGCTGATCTGAGTTTGGTCATATAGTTTCATTAAATATATAGTTTCATTAAATATTTTCAATATAGCCACGTCTCATTGTTAATGTTATTTCCGATAATGTAGAATGGATAGTAAAAAATAATGTGTGGGTATTTAAAAAAAATAGTGTAGTATTCCTGGCGATGATGCTAACTTACTTGTTTAAAGCTATACTCTTATGTATGGCATCTGAGCAAAACAAATACTTCTGTCTAGGATAATTAGTATATAAAAAGTGTTATTATGACTTAACCAAATATAACACATTAGAGGAGGCACTGGGAAAATAATTTAAAAATATTTTTAACTTCATTTTGGTATATATTTTGTATCTTTAAAATAGATTTATTGTTGTTCAAAATTCTATGTAACTGTTACTATATTTTAGTTTTTGAGGCTAACATCGTATTAAGAGATATTACCTATTATTATTATTTTCTTGTGCTTAAAATATTTACCTATGTATTAAAAATCATTACGTTGTTTTTGTGTTTGGTAATATGTTCAAACGAGCTAATAGTAATCTCCTCTATTGAAATGGATGCCAATATTGAGGTACTGAACTTCACAACATTTGTAAGCTGCAAGTTATTATCTACATATATATATTATATATATATATATATATATATATATATATATTTATATGTATATATATATATATATAAATAAATATATATATATATATATATATATATATATATATATAAATATATATATATATATATATATAATAAATATATATATATATATATATATATATATATAAATATATATATATATATATATATATATATATTATCTGCATATATATATATATATATATATATATATTATCTACATATATATATATATATATATATATATATATATTATATATATATATATATATATATATATATATATTTATATGTATATATTCAACTTGAGAACTAGGATAGCTTATATGTCAATTTATAGTCATATTTTTTACTCTAGATTATGTGTCTATTATATGACAAACAGATCTATGAGTTTCATAAGATTCTAACACATGGCGACGTAAAGTAAATTATCTGCTGGATTGAGTGAGTATTTAATAGATGGTGTTATGTTAAAAGTCCAAGCGTTTCATTTATGCTACAATTTTTTTCACTTCACACGTCTTATATTAAAAATTTACTTAGGACAGTAGCACATCCGGCTACGCATTGCTTTTTCTATGGTATACGTTAAATTATATATTACTGTATTTTGGTAGCCAAAAATGATGATGTTGACAAAATTAACTTTCAGATATAACGGTTGTTGCCAGACGATCTGATCTGCCTTTTAAATCAATCGATATTGTTGTTGATGTAAATGAAAGTGTAAATATTCCAATTGAATTTTTAATTTTTTTAGATATACTCTGAATACCACCACATAATCTTCTATTGAAATTTAGTTCCTTATTATTTAGTTCCTTATGACTTCTACGTAATTTTAATCCACATCAATTATGTAATGGTACACGTGTGGTCCTCAAAAAAATCAGAAAAATATCCTGTTGCCACGTATTCCAATATTACCGCCAGAATCTATGATATCCTTCAGAAGATTACACTTTTCCGTTTCTTTAGCTTTCACTATGTCGATAAATAATTATCAAGGCCAAACAATGTCTATTTGCGATTTAGATTTGGAATTTCCATGTTTTTCCCATGTTAACTTTATTTTGCATGCTCACGTGTGGTAAAACCATGTGAGTTATTAGTGCCGAATTAAATTAACATTGAATATGTTTATAATTAGTTATTAAAAATAGAGAATTATCTACCCCACCTTCTCCATTTATAAAATTAAATACTACATGTTATCAACTAACAACTGTGTAGCCTACTTATTTGTCACAAACTTGAAAAGAATTTTAATAAAATATAAAATTTAATATTTTATGTTGATTGGTGCTTAATATCAACTCTAAGAACTTTTTTATCATTTGTTTTCAAATTTTGACGTTAAGTTTCCGCTTTTATTTGTAAATAATAACATTAATATATTGAAGAGTTAACTAAAATATAATTTAATGTATACTTTAATCATAGCAATGCGTGGCCTGCTCTTCTACTATATATCATATGAGGCTAAGTATTCCTGCAGATGTTTCTTTCCTATAATAATATAATATGACACATAGAATATTGAAAATTAATTATTACAAATATTAATTACGAGATATAGCATGTATAAGAGAGCGTTTTTTTGGTTCTCTACACAGTTGTTTATTTCTTAAAGCATTACATAATATTAGTAAGTTTAAATAAGGTAAGTTTATTAGAAAGTCCTTACTGTTAAGAGGCAATGTAATGTCCTATGTAGCCTCCTGAAGAAGTAATATTAAAGTTTACTTATGCGTTTTAAATATATACAACATGACTATAAATGAATTATAAAAATGTAATGGAGAAGCGGGTGGAGATACTCACAGAAAATATGTCGTGTCAAGAAGAGATCCAGATAGAAGGTCTGAAAACTGCCATTCACTTTATCGTCACAAGCGATATTCCGTGCCAAACACAGTGTTCTCATTGTATTATGGACCGAGTTGGTTTATTTCCTTGCTGCTTCATATTTGGGTCATCAAGGAAATATAATTTTCAGCGTCGGAGAACAATTTTCTAATCCAGCTCCAGCTCACGGTCTACCTTTACACTCGACAAACGTTTCCGGGTTATAAATTTTACGTCGACGTTTGTTCGCGTTCGAGCTCTCGCTTTCGGAAAAAAACCTTTCGATAAATATCGTGGTTTCGAAGCGCAGTTAAGATGAATTTTTGGCGAATCTTCGAATTTACGATGGGCATAAAATACAAACAGAAGTTTATTGGATTAGTGAATGTGGAATGAGATCCCCAAAACACAAATAAGTTTTTTAATTTATAGATAATACATGGATTATGTTGAAGTAATATGATTGTATAGCGAGGTTATGAAATGTGATAAACCCTCAAAAATAACAAAAACCTTTGTTTCATTTTAAAACGATGACAAACCGGCAGAAAAATTTGGATCTTACAGGCCTATTTAGCTGCTACCTCCGATATGAAAATTACTTTAGAAACTACTTTTAAAGCTCATTAAATCATTTATAGAAATACCAAATTTCCAATTTGGATTTCAGATTCACCATTCGACAATCGATCAAGTATACAAAGTAACAGCAGCGGTTGTTGAAAAGGCATGCGAAGAAAAGAAATAATGCGTTGTAATATTCCTGAATGTCCCACATACTTTTGACCGTGTATGGCAGTTGGCATTAATCTACAAAATCAGCAAATTCCTACCGCGGAATTACTGTCGAAAAAAAAATAATATAAAAAATAAAGTCCAGATAATTCACTGATCACAACTCTCACTCTAGCATAAATACAACGTTTTCGTAGCCTGCGCTGTAACAGTGATGTGATGCAACTCAACTTAGCAACTGGCTATCCAACGTCAAGAAATCTTCTTTTTATTAAGAAATGGTACAATTTCGGTGGATATATTGAAAACATGCTGTATGATTTCACTGGAATTATAGACCGCGCGAAATTTGATTGGTGTAGTATGTAAATAACACCTGGTGCCATGGTATTAATGTATACAGAACTTTTATTTTTTATTAAAAAATATATTTTATTTTTCGGAAAGAAGTGGTGACTTTTGAACGGCCAGCACAAAATAATTCTGAGGGTTTAAATATACTCTAATATAAATTAAACTCCTATATCAAGATGTCTCAGTTTTACAAAAACACACTGCCTGGTATGTTCCCTTGAATACATACTTCGTCTTCATAGACAGAAACGTAACTGTTGAACGGCATAACATATACATTTGAAATCTTGCTTATTGGTAAAGGTAAGCTTATTCAAGCCGAAGGGAATATAAATAATGTTGCCTACATAGTTACTGTAGTCAATATGGTTCATAAACATGTAGACATTAGCCCTTTAGTACATCAAAGTGACAGTTTGTTCTTGTATTGATTGTGAAATATTTTATTTTATGTAACTAGAAATATTTATCATGTAATGTTATTCATCATGAATTTATTTCTTAACAAAGAATATTATTTATGTTAGGCATTGTTATTTGAAGCTATCTGTCCAAAAAAAAAAGATTATGGTCCGAAAACTTTTGCTATTTTACATAATGATAATCTTGCCCCGTAACATACATTTTTAATGATTGTTTAATCAAATAATCAATTCATGTTATTCCGCAACCATTCTACTCGTCCGATTTATCTCAATCGATTATTCCTAAGTTCAAAATACCAATTTAAGGTTATCCGTTTTGTGTCGATTAAAGAAATTAAAACTAAATATTTCTATATTTTAAATATTATTAAAGAAACCAAATTCAACAAACTGTATTATAGTCCGGGAAAATATACAGTGGATGACACTTGCCAATCTAACGGAAGTTATTTTTTTTATTATTTAATTATTACATTGTTACTAGTCATTTTCGACTAACATACAATTTGTCTTTATGGTAACTTAAATCTAGGTATTTTACTAGGAGGACCCATCGATCCTATCTCAGTCTCTAGTGAAATAATGTTTATACATATCACTGCTGAATTTTTTTAACCGTACCTCAATACACAACACTACACAATATCAGATGGTTTGATTCTTTTGAGCCTGTATCCTGCTCTGGTGGTACCCAAAAGTTGCAATACTTCAATTTTCCCATGAGAATGGGGTCTCATGCCACCTTGCAATTCTCTTTATTTCTTGACTGACTGTGGGTATCTGAAGGCCTCAATGTAGGTAGTTGGTCCTATAGTATTTAGATGCGCCCACAAAACTTCTCTGGACTTTCTTTTGAAAAATTCGTATTTTGTTTATGTTGCTCTTTGAGGAACATCCTCATAATTGGACTCCGTATGTGTTTCAATATAAAGCAATTTATTATGTACTGATAATTGTGATTTTCTTCACATTAGCCAATAAATTTTCCTATATTTCAATTCCAGTTCTTTTCTTTTCTTCTTTACATGTTCCTTCCATCGAGGTTTTGTATCAAGATACATTCCGAGATATTTAGCGTTGTTGCTATCTGGAATGATATTTAGTATAATTTAATGTTATTGGTGCTTGTACGGTCTGATTGTAGGTGAACTGCACATGTACAGATTTACTTTCATTAATTTTTATTTTCCAAGCTTGTGTCCAATTATTTATATTGTCACTTGTCTGTTGTAATTTTGGTGTGGCTTCTTTACTATTGTCTTCACCATTGCATCACCAGTGTAGAGTAGATAAAGGATTGGCCCCAGCACACTTCCTTGTGTTACACCTGCTTTAGCTTCTTTTATTGTAGAGTAAGCTTCTTCTTGTTTAACTCTAAATATTCTAGCTGTAATGTACGATTTTAGTAGTTCCGTGAGATGTTTTCGTAACAATTTCTGTAGTTTATGAACAAGGGCTTTATGCCAAACTTTATCGAAAACTTATGTTACATCTAAGATTATAGCTGAGCATACTTTTTTACTTTCGTTGTCTTTTTCAATTACGTTTGTTATTCTGTGAACTTAATCAATTGTTGAATGCTTGATAATGTATCCAAACTGGTGTGTTAGTATTAGGTTTTTTCTCTCTATGATTGGTTTTTCTTTTCAAGAGAAATTTTTCAAAAACCTTAGATATTAGTGGCAGTAGAGATATAGGTATATAGGCTTTTATTTCGTTTGCTGACTTTCCAGGTTTTGGAAACATTATAATTTCCACAATCTTCCAAATATCTGGCACATGTTTTAATTTAAATCATGTATTGATGATGTTGGTGAATTTTATATTTCCCTTTCTTGGTAGTTTTCGCAGTTTTGCAGTTTTTTTTGCATCCTGTTATTAAACCATAGCCTGGTATTCGTCGGATTAATGTCAGTTTTAATAACATTGCTTAGCTCTTTCGGCGTGACTAATTCAATCATCGAATTTTGAGCTTCTATGTCCGGCAAATTATAGTCAATATTAGTTTCGTTTGGTTTGAAAGTTTTTCTAGATATTCAGCAAATGCTTCTGTTTTTTGGTGATTATCCCAATTATGCCCAATTCCCACACAGGTCTCTTATAGGTGGACTGTGTATACATGAGCGCTTTAGATATTTTGTGGCTTAAGTTAAAAAAGAAACAAAAAATAATATTACCGCAAAAAGGTCGTAGTTCATTTGTTCTTATTGTCAGAAAAATATTAAAGCAACTAACAAGAAATGTACTAACTAAGATAATTATTTAATAAATGTTTCATTCAGTCCACAATATGTGCAAGTAAGTAATTATAATTCTTAAACCAATAAAAGCATATCATGAAAGAAAGTCATAACGACCAATATTACAATTGTCGAAAATATCCAATTATTTGAAAAACTTCTATTGAATTGTATAAAATAAATCATTGAGTAAAAACATCATATCCGGGATCACAATTCCGGGAAGAATATTCTAAGATTGAAGAGTCTGTGAATGACAAAAATTACGTTATTATGTTAAAAATTATGTGAAAATAAAATTTATACTGTAATATTTTTACATGTTGCTCAACGTTCAAAGTTTGGCATGGTGGTTTAAAATATAAGATTAAAATGATTCCGTCTGACAAATATTAAAAATATATAACTAAGCGATAATTCAGAATCAAAAGATGCCTATTCCAAATTGAAGAAAATATAGACATTGTAGACACATAGACAAGTGTATTGAGTCCCTTATCTCTTGTACACTAGGGAGTTACCTACATCTAATGGAAATCTTGTTGCTACATTTACAGATGACACTGCAATCTAACCATAGGATATTACAACACTGAATCAACCGAAAAGTTACAGATAACTATTGCCGGAATACAATGCTGAACAGAAAAATGGCTTATCAAAATGTATGAAATTAATATTTTCACCAACAAAACAATGAAGCACAAGTAGTCCCGTTTGGAAATATAGCCAGACATCTTGGCATGGCCCTTTATATTAAAGTTAGGTGGAAGTCATATATTAAGAAAATATGTGAAGAACTCAAGCTGAAGTATAATAAAATGTATTGGTTAATATGTATAAGTATTATGTCGATATTTAGCTCTGTCTGTATTCAGTAAGTGTTCAACTCTAGGGTTGTACCAGCCAAAGCAATAGAAATATTATACAAGGATTCGAAAGCTTGATTCTGCATAAGGACCTGAAGCTAAAAACTGTTGATAATATTATCAACGACTGTTACTTAAAGACATGAAGCCAACAGCACATCAATTTTGAGGTTCTCCAGTTCCTAGATACTGATGGCTTAGTCAGAAGCTTAAAGAGAGTAAAATTATATTATCTAATTTAGTGAAGTTATTAGTAAAACCCAGTGCACATAATCAAAATAATGACGCAGATATTAAGCCTAAAGTGTCTATCGTAAAATAAGTACTTCATAATTTTAAAACAGTAGAAAATTCTAAAACAAAAAAACAATTCATACTTTCATTTCTTACTTTTTTAAATCTCGTAATAGAATTAAATTTAATATGTATAATTCTTATCTAGATATCGTATGCAATTGTTAACCATTGTTCAAAGACTTTCTATATGTCTTGCCAAAACCAGAATTCGTTACATTCAGTTATTATGGTGGTATCATAGTTTTTGTTTGATTGTTGCCAATAGCCTACATTCGGATAGGACAATAATTGTATAAGTTGTGACCTGTGTAAGGCTTGAACCATTTAAATATCATTGATACTGTTGTAGCAATTATCAAAATTATATTAATAAAATATGAATATCAATATTAATTTATAATATTTATTATAATATATTCTTCGGTGAAGGAATCTTGTCTGTAGACCGACGCCTCTATTCTTAGAGATTAGACGTTCTATTTTAATAAAATTATCTTTCATTACGTCGTAATGCAGATGAGTTTTTGAAAAGCTTTTGAGTTTTACGATGACCGTAAACTATAAGTAGTAGAGAATCTTGATAAATGTTGAATTTAATCCCGTCATCATCTTACAAAGAAGTCTGGCTTGGATAAAGCTCAGTTCGGATAAGTTTTCTTTCAAGTTTTATCACCTTTAAAGTAAAATAGAAAATTTGGTGTTATATATATTATTTGTATATATACGTATTAATTAATATTAAATATGTTGGGTTGACTGAAGCAATTTGATGTCAATAGTAAGAAGTAAATATATTGAGGTGCTAAAGATATGGCCAATATGTTTTAAACACAGGTTGCCACATAAAATATAAGGTATTTGCATAACATATGCCTTCAGAAGAGGATTTCCAACAGTCTGGACAGTAGTTTCTTCCGCCAGCTCAGCTTTGGTAATATCTTAACCTACAATTATAAACAAATTTATATAATATTCGGACCATGAATTGTCAGCTGGAAAATGCTATGAACTAGGACTATATTTATAACTTACCATGAGCTAAAGGATCTTGGTACTAAGATTCTCGCATTAATCCAACGCATCAAAGCAGAATTATTGAAAGAATATCAGAAAATAGAGAATGCTTGCGTAGTGGTCGATTGGTACGACTCCATAGACAAAAATTAACCTAATTATCCTGTCCATACTTGCGTTGATTATATACTTAACATGAAAATAATTAACTACTAAAAATATCTAATGTTTCTGCTTATGTGTAATTTAATTCCAATAACGAATATTAATGAGCATTAAAGAACAACAACGGCAGTAAAAATTACAACTGATGACCCAGACATGAAAGTATTTCATGGATCCACAAAGATCAACGTGAAGATAGAAAGAAAGCATCAGGAACCCATCAAACTGTCCTTAGTTGATGTTCTCACCAGACTAGCTCTAACAGACGTAGACAACATTAATCCAAACAGATAGTAACTAGGTACTTAAGTTTCCAATCAATTAGTTACCCAAGTCATATTACCAAGGCGAACTACGTTTTGGTTTAATGGATATGACAGATATCCTCGATCACACCTTACTAAGGCTGGATCAGCATTTCTCCAAATAGTCCCGGTGTCATTCTGTGGTTGAAGAATCCTCAAGGACGTTTACACTTAAGATCGAAGTTATCGAAGACACATTATGCAAACTATTCTGCTTGGATGGTAGTGTTTTAGCGACCAATTGCTTCGACTCCTTCAACAACGAATAGTACAGTGTGTTAAACAACAACAATAATAATAATGAACATTCAACATGCAGCTGTTTCTTGCTGAATTTGACTATTATTGATATTAAAACTTTCTGTCAAATTAACCTTACACCGGATTGTTTAAATATAGTTTTCATAATACAAATTGTATTCAATTTCAAATTTATAACGCGCATCTAGAAAATCAATCCGAAAGGTACCCGCGTAAGCTGCAATACAAAACGGCAAAGAAATAACCCCACTCGGTCAAATTTAAATGAGAATTCGCCTACGACACTAAACTTTACAACAGTTCTCAGGCCTTTGCTTGGAGTTTTTCATTTTCAGAAATCGTAAAATGTTACAGAGATGCGGTCTGGTCGTTAAAAAAAACTTTTTATTATTTCATTTGACACGTTCTTTATAGTTTAAGGTTACCTTTAGCGCTTGATTGACATTTATGTCGTAGTTAAAAAAAGAGTGTAATCATTTTTATATGCTCTTGCTAATCGTATATGAAAATGCATTCTAAGTATCTCCTAACTTCGTACACAGAGAGATATTTTGTGTGTGTAAATTTAATTCTGAAATGCTAAAATTTAAACTGAACGATAATACTGTCTTTTGCCTCATTGAATAACTTTGTAGTGGGTAACACTATATTTTAACACACTTTGAAGTATCACTTAACATGGAAAAATCTAAGGAGAATTGATTCAGCGGTTTAGCACTATGTTTTGATAAGCTCCCGGTTTCGCTTGATGCTTAATGATGTTAGGGCAATGCGAGGGCCTGATTGTGGATCTCACCACTGACTTTTTCTTGCAACAGTACAATTGAAGTTCCAACGGGTAAAGTGTAAATAGTCGCCTAGAATTGATCGCGACTAGAGCTACTTTCAGAATTCAGAAAATAGGAGCGTCAAATCAAAACAAAAACAAGGCATTTTCCGGTTCCAGGGATTAAAACACCTTAGAGAGATTGATATAACAGAAAATCAAATATTTCAAAAAATTCTTGAGAGTGTCACTAAAGTATATCCACCAGCTCGATATAAGCCACAACTCTAGATATACGACGAACGCCTACAAATAGTTGAAGATAGAAAACCAACAAAACTAATCGATCTAGAGAAATAGCCGAAATTAAATAGACACGTTCGGTGCAAAATAAAATTTAGAAGATCTAGAAGTTGTTGCATCGAAACATGAATATCGGACTTTACACCATACACTTAGAGATTCAATGGCACTTGAGATGAGATTGAGAGGCAGAAGTTCTTCGTGTAGCTTTACAATCATGGCCCACCCAAAAACTTTACCAACAATTTAGATTACTAAAATTTTATTTGCTAATAAATAATTAATTAACAATGTTGAACGAATTCTGGAGGGCAATAAAATCACTAAAGTGTGGTAAGAATACTGGAGTCAACCAAATCACGAAAGAAATGTTGCGGTGCAAATTTGGCTATCGGAAAGGGTGCCGTGTGCATGGTAGAAAGTGATAATTAAACCAGTACTGAAAAAGAATGACACTAAACAGTGCAAAACTATCAATGTATAAATCTCCTATCAATTGTCAGGAAGTCCTGTATGAAAATCATACGACACGTCAAAGAGCTAGCCAGGAGACAAGTCTAGAAGAACAAACAGGATTTTGACCTAATTGAGGTTGTGTAGATATGATTTAGAGAAATATATTAGATGTGGAAAGCGTGCCAATCTATATTAGCTGATACAGACGTCGAGGCTTCCGGCCTTCTTCATGTTATAATTTGGACAATTTATAAGTGTCAGCTATGTCCTATTTCCCTTTGAATCTAGACTGGACTTTTAGACAAATACTTGGCTTCGCCAATACGACGAAAACCTTCCGGTATTGTAAGTACAATACACTTCCTCCACTCAGCTCTCTTCGGAGCTATTGGCGAGGCGGTGCACGTTAGTACAGATCGTGCTCGCCTTAGCTTACATTTCCCCTTTATTTTACCACATCTGTAAAACTAGATAAGTTCCCTCTTTGTCGACTCATTACCTAAGCAGATATTCGGTCAAGTGTCTCCCTCGCAAGGTATGAGTGCTGCTACCCAAATCTTCTCTCCCTCGTCTCCTTTTCCTCGCTCAATCCTTCCGACGAAAAAACGGGAAAGTTCCTAAGGATATTCGCCAATTCTCTTTAAACCACCTTGACAGTCAACAAGGTGTTTCTCATCATCTACTATTTGTATTGATTACCGCTGGGTTATTTGCCTGAGATTGGATACCTGATGGTGATTACCGGTTTAATCTTAACGGACAGGTTTTCTCCTCGAGCTAGCAAGCTAACTTGTTTCTGAATTAGATTCTGTATTCTGGATCTGGCGATCGCATGTAGTAGATGCCCTTATCCCACCCCCTCAACTTGTTCAGGTCATTTTTACAATAAAATTCTACTTCAACTAATACTATTTCCACAACTTATGGGTCGCCTGCTGTTATAAACCTCAATGGAACCTACATAACATATGCTGCATATTTCTCTCTAAGATTGTAACAGAAAATAAGTCATTCCTTTAGGATGCCACAATTAGTTGAGGAAGAAATTCAGAGGCATAGTATACAATATATTGAGCCTTTGAATGAAAAATAGAGCTAACAACTTTGATAAATACGTTTCCCAAAGTCATATAATTCAATTTAAGAAATAAAGTACCTCTAAACCAAACTCAAGAAAGTAATCTGAAAAATATGAGACTGATATTGCACGAGATCAGAACTGCGACATCAACAGCAGTACATTGGCTGAGAAGTATACACTCTCTCCGAGTATAAGCTATAGATTGATGATGTTGATGATATCTGAAAAAATTATACATGTTTGTAATATTTAATGAGACGCAAAAGCTCCTGTAGTTTGGCAGTTACTCTTTTCAGAACCTCCAGTGCACTGTCATCAGGAATTCTTGATATATATTACACGATTTTTAAAAATATATTTTCCTAAAACGAATTTAAATAAAAATAACAATAAAAATAAAACATTGATAATGACAGATTAAATAATAGCGTATGTATGTGTAGTATATTTTTGGAAGGTTATTAACTAAAATGTGTCCAGATTAATCAAAGCAACTGCAATTAAAACAGCAACAAACAGTCCGACGAAAATACCTTCAAGCCTGATTGCCCCGGCCACAATTAGATAATAAACAAGGCAAAATACATGGGGCGTGTTTATAATAACGCGGGTACAATAGGGTTGCAGATACAGTTTATATGTTACTGTTTATAAGTGGAACAATAACACATATCCAGAGCAGAGGAGATTACGGGAAATGGCATTATTTCGTTGGCATTAGCTCTATCGAGGCGGTGAATAAGTTTATCGAATTAGGTTGTCGAGTGGTAGCAAGTATAAAGGTACGATACGGAAGTTTCGGTGACATTTATATATTCTTACTTTATGTAGACGTAAGAATTGCTGATAAAGTACTTTCAAATTCTTCTACTTATTCCAGTTTTTTACTTTAGTGTTATTATTTTTATTTAATGGCATGGAAACCAACATCTTTATTGATTTTTATTATTTTTTGACAGGGTTGCATATTATTTGATTGACTTGTAATTGAAATACGAAATTGCAAATACATATTTTGTACTTGTAGTTCTAATAGATGTAATTTGTATTTCAAATACATCTCTCTAATGTATTTCGTAATTAGTATTTAAAATACTTTTGGCTTCAAATTCCGTTTGAACATAAATACACATAGTGATCTTAGTAATTATTATATTCTAGAGAAAATAACTAACTACTTAAATATCAATGCATTCTTTATTGTTTGTTGTTTATATGTCTTAATATATATATTTATTAAGATAGTTTAAGAGTATAATTTATTTAGCTTACATAAAAGATATATTTACGATCTATTTAGTAAATTACAGAGAAGCACTTGTAGGAAACTAACTTAGATAAACGTAAACAATGTTGATCTCCAGCTCAATCTCCTCGTTCATTTACGAGAATATTGAAAAGGACCAGTTATCGTCGTAGTTCAAACTCGATGCCAACAAATCCAATCTTTTCAACCATCTAACTCAGGATGAGACTTTAGTGTAGACTTTCCTAGCCATAGAACTAGATTATTTGTAGGAACTCTTGAAGTATTTAAACTAATTGCTACTCTTCTAGATTACATTCTGGTCAATAATTGTTACTATGGCAAATTTTAATGTCTACTTTAATGCCTTTAGGAACCAGATTAGATCGGCTACAGGGTTGCAATTCCACGAAATGCTTATATTTATAACTAAAAGAGAGTTTAGAAAGAGTATTTGATAAGTTTTTTTTTAATTTGTAATGGTCTTGAAATAAATGGAGCCATTTTGGCGTCATTCTACCACCCTAGTTACAAAATGCGTTGGGTTTCAGAATATCAGATTAATAGGCTAGCTGCGTTAATTCTTTTCTATTTATATAATCTAACACCTGATTGTAATTTGTATTTTTATTTTTAAATAATTATTATTGTGTTTCGTACTGTAAATAAATGTGAAGTAATATTTTGTAATTTGTATTTTAATTAAACCAAAGCATGTATTTTACCCAGCTCGGCTTATTGAAATATGTGACTCTTACTAGAGGATAGACCAAACGGAATACTTTTGTATTTAAAAATTTGAGACATGTCTATTAGTATAGTTAATGAACACAATAACTAATGATATAATTAATATTGACAAGGAAATTACTGATTAACAGTTATCAGCATTATGTCTGGTATGTGGTGAATCACAATGCTTGTCTCAAAGATATCTCATAGTATGCTATAATATATAGCAATATGTGATGGGTTCCTTTCATTTAAACCTCTATGTTCCGGTTTTAAAATTATTTAAATTGTACTTTTTACGCTCTTACATTGAAATAGCCTCTAAAAAATTAAAATCTTGATGATATAATTAGAAATTAGAAATCTTTAATTAAATTTAGAAAATTAGTATACATTTTTAAATAGTAAAGATACCTAATTTTCTTAACTTCTTCAAAATAAGCACTTATTTGGGTTATGATATGTTCATAGCCAAATCACCATGAGCCATGCTATTGAGCTTCCTTTGAAAACTTCTAGAATAAAAAGCCCAAACTGGAAAATTTGATGAATTCGGTAGATACAATTGTCAAAATTGAATTCTGCCAA
Source organism: Rhynchophorus ferrugineus (assembly GCF_030347505.1). Taxonomy (NCBI): domain Eukaryota; kingdom Metazoa; phylum Arthropoda; class Insecta; order Coleoptera; family Curculionidae; genus Rhynchophorus; species Rhynchophorus ferrugineus. The sequence goes on from NW_027472580.1 coordinate 56,452,852, forward strand.
ACCAAACTGAAGGGATAGATTGCTATTCTCTTAATAGAAAGGACTTTCTCCTTAGTTTTCTTTCGCGCAACTAGCGCAATATCTTCCCATAGTACTTTTGAATTATATGTATTCCAAATGCATTATATATATTTCCGTATGCATTGCAAAATATACCCCGACATCTTCACCTTACTTATTCCCTTTCATTTTCTTCAATTTTTATTTGAAATCCGCTAATCTGGCCTTAAATGCACATTATTTCAATTATTCTTAGAGTTTGTATATTTGATGTCTAAAATACATTCAGACTCTATAATACCACTGCTGTTATTCTCACCTGAGTGTCCATTGATAAATTGAGTTAAGTGTTATGTTATGTTGTGTATTGATGTCAAATTATCTTTGTTGTAAAACCATTATTATTTTATTGTAAAAATTTAGGAATGAAAAACTGATCGTCTTCCAATTGACTTTCTCTTTTGGTATTATATAATATAGTTGTATTTATATATATATATATATATATATATATTATAGTCGATGTTTAGTTTCGTAGGATAATAGGTCTAGTTCGACATTTCTAAGAATTCTATCGATCTTCCACAAAATTTTCTAAATCATTTCTCATCATTATAACGGCCACATCATAATTTCGAAAGTAAACAAGTAAAGTATAATAACAATGATCTCAAATTTCGAATGAGTTTTGATTGAGCTCTCAGAAATTATTATATTCATTCTTCTATATACATAAAAATCTTATCAGACAGTGAACAATAAAAATAAAATCATGTGAGGAATAGAAGTGAGATTCTGAAGCCCGTTCAGTGAATGAAACTCTATTTTTAGATTGTTTAATGCATAATTAATAATTTAAGTAAATCGGGAAAATATAAAAAATATATTTCCGACAACTTAGAATATTGCAGCTGATATGGTAATTATTCAAATTAAATTTCTTTGTTATTTTCTAAATGCATATTTACTTTAACTGAATTAATGATATTCAAATATGGGAAAAGGTATCCATGTAATAGACACCTGTTATTTTATTAGTCTACTAATATTTGCCAATAAACAACAAATTATAAAACATAATTTTAACAAAATATGTATTACTATTTATTATAGCATCTAATATTTTCAACTCAGTATATAAACATTTCTGGTATACTTTATCTCTATTGTAAAATATGTATTAATTTGAAAATCAAATGTAATCAGAAAGATGGAATTTTAATTAGGTAAACACTCTTATGTTGGCCTTTCAGGAATGCAGCTTCCACACCCATTCCGTTATTGGTGTTGTGAATGTCGCCGTGATGAATATTACATCAGAGCTCCACAAGAAACAGCGCGAAGTCTATATATTTGGAGCGCGATTGCGATCGAAGATGGAAATATCTTCAGCTGTATGCAATTCCTGACAAAGAGCAATTCATAATCGAAACATCGCATTCCATTTCTGCAGTTATTGTTCAGTGTTGATGCATAATACATAATGCTGAAAATATCTTTGTGAAAAAAATCGCCCTTTACATTCTCGAAAGTGTTAGTTTTTAAAGGAATATTTTTGCATTCGCTAGAAATTATTGATCGTTAGAAGGAATATATTTCCTTGAAAAATATGTAGAGAGAATGGAAGTAAGCAGCTTCGTAAGCAAGTAGTAGTACATTTTAACCATAATCTGGGTGTAACACCACAATTATTGATAATACATTCTTGATTTATTTCTCAAGAAATTAGGGATACATATACTGAGGTATATATCATTCTGATGTATTACACACTCGTCCTGCTTATAAAATAATTCAAGTGCAAATGACAAATAGAAATAAATTAATGTATAATTAAGACTATATTAAGCGTATTTAATACAATCCGTTATATTAAAAAAATATTTTTAAGAAATTAATACTTAACATATCCCAACACAAATATCTAAAATTGATTGCTATTACTGTTCTATTGGTTACAATATGTAAGTTACGGATATTTTTATTTGCATCATATCTCGTTTTTGACACTGAATTGGTTTTTAAACAACCCCCATTTTGTATTAGTAAACTTTAGCGTTACTAACAACGTTGGTATCTTCGTGAATAATTGTTTGTGAGTCTAATCGTATAAATTTCAGGACAAATACAGAAAAAAATAGTCGCCGCCAGTATAAAAATTAATGAAATAAGTTGAGGTTAGTGTGATAATGTGTACACACTTAAGTCCCAAGGAAAATGTATCCAAGAAAGTATGTAAAGCGTATTCTGAACATCCTGTGTATCATATAACTATATATATCAAGTTAAGACCTGCATTTTGCAACTATTTTGTTTTTAGGTAATACTAATCTCGTGTGTTCGTGGAATGGAAGCAAATCATTTAAGCCGTTTTTATACTATCGCACAAATCTGGTAATCACCATAATGATTGTTACTTTTGATCGAGAAAGAATCGAGATTTAGAATAAAACATGTATGGTTTTAATATCGAATACCCTACTGTGAAATTGGCAAATAATAGGGCAATGAGAACTGGATGTTAATAATCAAGATTTAGACTTTTAACGAAATGAAGAAAAAGCTTCATTTTAGCTAGTTTGTACATATATAAACATATGTATTATCAACTATATCCATATACTAAATATGCTAGAGCAATATCTAATGGCGTTTTTTTATATAAAGGCAATTTTACTTCATAATGATAATAGGTATCGATAAGCTCCAGTCTATATAATACACGAGTTATGAAAATATATAATAAATATTGGATATAATAAAATAAAATAATTTTAAGTCGAAATTGTGCATAATTATATTTTATTTGTTTGCAAGGTGGATTTACCAAGTATTATAGTTTTCTTTGCATGAGAGAAAGAACGAGTTGATGATTCGGAGCAGTGTTTGAAGATGATCAAGCGTAATAAACCCGAGTTTTTGCACCGATATGTGACAATGGATGAAACATCATTCCAGCTCCATTATTTCACTCCAATCCACAGTCATCAGAGTGGACAGCACACGATAAACCCGCACCAAAACGCGGGAAAATGCAACAGTCGGCTCGCAAGATTATGACGTCTGTATTTTGGGATGCGCATGGTATAATTTTCATTGACTACCTTGAAAAAGGAAGGACCATCAACAGCGACTATTACATAGCGTTATTGGCCGCATTTGAAGAAAAAGGGGTGCTGCTTCATAAAGACAATGTACCGTGTCACAAATCAGTGAAAACGATGGCAAAAATCCATCCATCTACCATATTCTCCAGATCTGGCCCCCAGACACTATTTCCTATTCTCTGATCTCAAAAGAATGCTCGTTGTGAAGAAATTTTCGTCTAAAGAAGGGGTGATCGCCGAAACTGAGACCTATTTTGAAGCAAAGGACAAATCGTATTACAAAAATGATATCGAAAAGTTGGAATTATGTTGAATAAAAAAACTATAATACTATTGAATAGTATTATTGACTGAAAAATGTTTGAAAATACTATAATCAAAGAATGTTAGTAAATCAAAAGTTATAAGGTACGGTTGTTAATAAGTTGTTTAAATTGAATAAAACTAAAACCAGAATAATTGAGATAGTATAATGGATCAACTACAAAATATCTATGGAAAATCCAGTAAATCAATGTATAAGGTATAAGTGATTTCTAATCAATATCAGTGATTACTCCATCAATGGATAATTAATATTAATCACAATAAGGAATAATTATTTTTGTATCAATATATCAATAATATTGCATCATTAGTGTTTAAATAATTACTGTTTTTACAAATTTTATAAATTGGGTTTGGTATTAATGTTAAAATTACTACCATTCTTTCATTATCTATTATCTATTTATTTTACGCTCTAATTTTATTTATATGTATGTATGTTTATGGACTTGTCAAGAACGATGCTTTTAGATTCGTTTTGATTTTGACCGGAGCTACTCCTTAGCGTGGAATTCGAACCACGGAACTGGTTAATAAACTTACCGACCGGCTAGTGACCAATACAGTAACCTTCTCAGAAGGGACAATAATTAAAAATAAGGAACGATTACAGGTGATTTGACGAATGTTCCAACCAAACTAGAGCAACAACAAAAAATCGCTGCCAAAACCAGGAATCGAATCCGCGACCTCTGCGTGTCAGTTGAACGCTCTATCTACTACACTATAAATGCAGTTGCCTGCAATATTTCTACGGCAAACTGAACAGCTTTGGTAAGCACAACCTTACAAAAAACTCATCAAAACCCCTGAAGGTTATATCGTTCAGGTCGTGCTTTCATCATCAAAAGACCTAAAAATTTCAAAGTATACAGTTAGTTGTCTGTACGTCCACATAATATTTAAAGAAATATACTTTGGCTCCGTGTCTTCCGTCTCATCAATCCAGAAATAACAATATACACAAATATCTGATTATTTCAGATTAAAAAATTTATACAAACATGCTTTTGAAACTTTGGTTATCCTCGATTTTCCCGGATTTCACCATCAGATCCTGATTTGGTTCTAATGGAACTACTTTGGAAGCGCACCCTTTCGAATATAAAGAGAATTTTGAAAATTGGCAAACAATTGACGGAAAAATCAGTGAACATACATTTAAAAAAATACAGTCGAACATAGAACATCTTTTTTTTAAGTCGATTAAAAATAGAGAGTATAGGAGGCAATACCTTATGCATTATTGGTATAAAAAAGTTTAACTTTGTTTTTGTACTAGAGGACATAGCAGTCGTTATCGGGAACACGAAAAAAATTTAACAATTATAATAATGATGGAAAAATAATTATACAATAAAAGTATTAAAATAAATTTTATTCAATCATGTCTAACATTTTAAGTAATACTATATAAGTTTACAATTTTTATATATTAGGGATATGAAAAAAATCATTTTAAACGTGAATTTCTGAATTTTGTATTTTTAGACATTAAATACATTAACATATTATAAGATTCTTTTTATTGAACCCAAATAAAAAATGTTGTATTTGGTATACTGTGGGCATAAATATATCCTAAATACTATCAAATACAAAATGGACATTACATCTATGGTGCAAATTACTTTAACTCTGTTTAGATCTATAATGATGAGTGTTAAGTGATTGTGATTTTATTGAGTTAAAGATTTCCGAACTCACACCGTTTAAGTTCTCGAAGGAAAAATACGAGTAGCAAAACTTACATAACAATCATTCTTCGGATGTCATCAACTGCAAGAGAATTACTAACAATTAAATTTCACGGCGTAAAAGATACATTTTATCTCCTTAACAACTAAGTAACTCAGGAGAAACTGAGATTTGTGTTAATTTCTCCGAATATAAATTGCTTTACGACTGGTAAAACAATTTTGTTTAAGTACGCATAAAATATTTTTATGTTCTAGTCAATAAAAACTACGAAAAAGAACTCGAAACTTTAAAGTGGCAACTCCGCCGGAAAAGAAGGTGTTTATATTTTAAATGTTATCTTTTATGGTTTGCGAGAGCCTTTCCCGATCTGACATTTTAATGTTTTGTGAACCCCAATGGTCCCATTGAGGAAAATATAATTTCAGGCTTGAGGGAACTTGTCATTAATCCGCAACTGGAAAAAAGCGAATTTTCTTATCTGGAAACTGAACCGGAACTATCTCCCGACGATGATGAGCGACTTGTCTATTAGCTGTAAGGTTGTTAAAAGTAATTGTACCGTTGAGATTTTGAACGTCGTAAATAATCGACAAGAGAATTTCTTGCTTTATTGTGTCTTAATCAACTTCGAAGCAATATTGATCTCTCTCTTCATGGAAACACATTGTATTAAATAATTCTAGCTTACGGGTTTTAATTTGGCGAATAGAATACTATATTTTTATATGATCATTTTGTAATAAACATATTGTATTTTGAATAACGTATTATATGAATTAGATGAGAATCGAGGAATTGGTACCACTTAAGTTAAAACTCCAATAAACCTTTACAATAATCACTCTTTATATAATATCCGATTTTTATTATAGTATATGTAATCAGCTCTATTCTATTAATACAGAAATTAAAGAACATGTCAGTAAAAATTAGTCACATGCATATAGAGGAAAGTAACATTGGCTCCTATTGCTCAAGAGTATCAAGTAATAAAAACCCGAGTAGATGGTAATGAGAGCAAACCGACGCACCAGTAACCATAATCAGAATATGTAACTACATATCATAAGCTTATATGATTCTTCTTAAATAATTATTTAGTTATTATATATTATCTTTAGAAGCACGCAAATTTCCAATACATTTTATGTAGCTAAAGGAATTTGCAATTAAATTCTTGATACAAAAATATTTCTTCATGGACATTGGCCACGTACCCATTTACCACAGATCCACAGAATCTTCATCGACGTCTCAACTGATTCATCAGTTATTTAGCTTTCTCATTATGCTTTGTTAATCACATTTTTTTTGTGTCTATAATACCTTTTCACCTCTTTTTAGGTGCCTTATTTTATCAAACGTTTCTTCACTTCTTTCTTTCTAACACAGTTTTTTTGAGCAGCAGTAATTGTTTGTGAATTATGTTTGTATGCTTCTTTTCGGACTTTTCAAATGATTAATACTCTCTAGATATATATTTTTAAATTTAAAATGCTCGTGGTACATATATTACAACTAGCTACTCGCAGGTTTTTTAATATTGTTGTTAAAGTCCATATATAAAATTTCTAAAAGATTAATTTAATCTTTCCAAGCTTAATTAATATTTTGAGGAGGTCCTCCACTGGTGCACTCCACATAAGTTTACAAAAAAAACACAATATTCAGACATAATTTAGCTAGAGTATTAAAGTTTCTGTCTCTTCATGTTATTTTAAGTTCGAGTAGTCCATCTAATGCTCCGAAGCACTTTGTTTAGATAAGCTTGGATTAGATTGATTTTGGATTGGATTTTTTTGCAAAAATCTCTAGTTGCACACCGTAAGTGTAACTGCCTGTTTACATAATAACAATTTTTTGTGAAGTGATAACTCGGATTGTCATCCAAGCAACCAACATTTTCTAAGCCTCATAAAAATGTTTCCCCTTTCTATCCTAACCTTTCCGATTGAGCTTTCCTTCGTCGCCGTATCTTACCCTGAAGTATCAAATTCTGATAAGTTTTTTATAATAATTTTTATTTTGTTGAAATATCTATTTTCTCTTTGCTTTTTAAATACAACATTTTATATTCAAACATTTAGCCAAAACTAACAATAACAGCAATAATATATAATAACTTAAGTCACGAAAGATCAGCTGCTTATAATCGAAATTATATCGAGAAGAAGGTGAAACTTGCATGTAGCCTAATGAACTATAGAACAAAAAGCTACTAAAAAGTATCTATATGGTTTGAATCAAAGGAAATATTAAAATCTTGGTGGCGTCAATGAGTTAATGTTAAAATTGAATACAAGATGGCTATAAACGGTGAAGAGTATTGGCAATGGAACAAAGTAGGAATCTTATAAGGAAGCCGTTGTAGCCATATCTCTTTATTTTAACTAACTGGAATATAGTTTAGAATATAGTTTTCAAAAATAATATATTCAAATGCTGTATTTCAAATAATTTCAAATTTTGTTGAAATATTTATTTTTCCTTTGTTTTCAATATTTACTGAGCAGCATTTTTATTATGTATAAAATTGCATCAATCCACACCAAAGGCGTTGGACACAATTTCAATTAAACATCTGAAAGTGTGTCAATATTTACGATATCAACTGTAAAAGGAAATTAAACGAGTCATTACTGTGGGGTCTATTTTACGACTTTGTAAAACGATCTCGTTCTCCAATAATGTCAAGATGTGAAAATGAAATAACGCTTATTTTCCTGGTTAATGGTTTCAATATTTGTCGAATAACAAACTTGGTAAAATTGATTGCGGGGGAAAATATTTTTCCATTGAATTAAAAGCCTTTAAAAATTCGTTTCTTTCGTTTTATGGTACTAGTAGCAGTATTCTCAAAAAGTAAATTTGAGGGTTATCTGAACATACTGATAACATTCCTTCGAACAATTCTGAATAAATCATGAATTGCGATATTCGTTTTTAAATAACATCCTATTCTGATAAGCACATATTTAGTCACATATAAAGAAAACATTTTATTGGTCAAGGAACTATCTATCATATGAAAGTTATATAATAAAAATAAGAATTTATAACCTTTTACATTGAAACTTTTAAAATTTTTTTATGGTTTGGTAATATATGGTGCTGTTAGATTCAGTACCCTTGGCGTCTTATTAGCTTAAGGAAATAGGGTTAGAGTGACTAGTTAGGACTATTTAAAGAAAACAATAATTCATCAAAACAAGGAGATTATTATGCAGCTCAAAAAAATTTTGCGAAGAGGAATTATTGAAAATATTTATTACTGTAACACTATTTAAAATTAGATTTAGCTTTTTCTGGCTTGAGTAATGTCAGAATATGTACGTGTGAAAATACAGTCTTCAAATAGTTAAGTGATAAAACAGCAGTGCAAGAACGCAAAGGCTGCAAAAAGGTGTTCAATTAGATTATATTGAATAATAACTTATTAGATTACATTTAAAATTAGATTTAGTTTTTTCTGGCTTTAATAATGTCAGAAAATGTACGTGTGGAAAAACAGTTTTCAAATAGTTAAGTTATAAAACAGCCGTGCAAGAACGCAAAGGCTGCAAAAAGGTGTTCAATTAGATTATATTGAATAATAACTTATTAGATTACATTTAAAATTAGATTTAGCTTTTTCTGGCTTTAGTAATGTCAGAAAATGTACTTGTGGAAAAACAGTTTTCAAATAGTTAAGTTGTAAAACAGCCGCCCAAGAACGCAAAGGCTGCAAAAAGGTGTTCAATTAGATTATATTGAATAGTAAAATGCACTTTACCTTATCAAAAGTCTTTTCTTATGAATGACAATACTAATTAAAAAATGGGTATAAACAATAATTTATATTAATGTGCAAAAAAACACCGTATGACATCATTCAATAAGTGACGACCATGACCTATGTGTAAAGCCATTTTGTTCGAATGTTCCTAAACTTAGCTTAGTAGTTCTAATCTTTTAAAACCTGGAAAAACAAACAGGTGGTCGGTTTGACTCATATTCGATCAAAAATAACAACATATCGACGATTCAGCGCTGTTTAGAGTAACTATATATTAGTAACTAACCACCAAGCTTTTGGCGTCGATATGTAACAATCGATAAAAAAATTATGATATTACTGGGCCAAAAAGATCGTCATCTAGTCAGGCGTCAGAGCAGCGAGGGAGAAGCGTCAAATCTGCCAAAAATTTAAAGGTCAGTAGTCATGGTTATGTTATCTATTTTTTATGAAGGTTTTTTGTTATATCCCTCAAATACAAATGGAAAATTTGCTTTTTTTATTCTGGCCTAAAACCAGGCGGTGGAATGCATGACGCGTACCTGGTCGCAAAGACTTGCTCTGGAGTGACAAGTTGGACCGGGTTATGTGGGACTGCCTCTGGGCTTACCAATACACTAAACCGAAACCGCCTCACAGTTGACCCCTGTGGATCGCTACTGCTACTGCATTAAATTTGGAGATATGGCACCCGCTGATCAGGCAGCCGTTATTGGGCACGAGGACCCGGCGATTGCTTAGCGGTGACGCGGTGCTAAGCTCCCAGCATGTCCACCAGCTGGCGAACAAGCGCGTACTCAGAAGAACTTGAGCTGAGTTGTTGTTTGTGGAATAATTGAGATATGAAGTGCTTGATTTCTGCAGTGTCAGTTTCCCTATGAATTTGATTATTTCTCACAAACCATGGAGCGTTTAATATTCTCCTGAGGAACTTATTTTGGAAAACTTGAAGCCGTTTGGCCTGGTTGGGTGTAACAAACTTGAAGTATACGTTAGATCCGTAGAGGAGTACGGACAGAATTAACATCTTGTAAAATAAGCATTTGATGGAGATGGAAAATCTGCAAGAAGGGCAGATCAGAGAAGATTGCAGGTTTACTATCCCCGAACCTTTCTGGATTGCTTTTTGGATTTGGGAATGCCAACCGAACCGCCGGTCGAAGTGGTGACCTAGGTACATGATGTTATCCAGCCAAGAAATTATTGCGGTGTCGATCTTAAGTTGCGAGGCGCGCAGTGCGTAACGCTTCTTATGGAAAATGATGGCCTGGGTTTTCAGTGTGTTGATTTGCAACCTCCAGAATTTGAACCATTTGACTGTATGATCGAGCTGCTTCTGTAAACGTTCATGAATTGTAACTTCGAACCTGGCGTCCGTGAAGAAAACAGTGTCGTCAGCGTCAAACGTGACGTCAAAGGAAAGGAAAGTGATTTCCTGAACTTGACCTGGACAGATCTTCTCGAGAGATTGGAGGAAAATTTGCTGCTAGCAAGACAATGCAATGTGTCAGGAGTTGATGAAAACAATATTTTAATTGACAACTCACAGTTTTCATTCTACAAATTACTAAACGAAGAAGTTACGGTCGAAATTGAAGCCTATTCTGAAGGCGAAGGAAAATCGTTCTACAAAAAGTACAAAAATATTATATGAGCATTGGGCCGAATGTATCCCTCTTGAACAAGGGTATCATGATGATTAAAGTTGAATTTTGTTTAACAATTGTTTTTTATATATCTTAAAATGGACTGGACCTACTGTTTAATGTGGAACGAATCGAGATCTTCGGCGTTAAGCCTACCGACTGGCTAGTGACCAACTTAGAGACCATCTCAGAAGACATCCATACATACCCCTGCAGGATTCGAACCTGCGACTCTGCCACCGAGCCGGTTATCACAATGGCTGCCTGGGTCTTATATCTTCGTCACCTTTTAAGAAACGTAATTTATCTGAATCGTACTGTTATATTTATTAGATTAGAGGCGATCCCAGAGAATACTGTACCTTCCAGCCTTGTTACTCTCTTTACTGGGATGGTTTTTACGCTCTTGTTCACAACCAATTAAAATATAACTAGCATTTATGTCCGAATGAATTTCATTCACTTGTGTCGCGATAGATAGTGTGTCCCGTCATTTTACACTCCCACCACTACCATGCCGCCAATTTGCTTTCTTGTAGTTTCATATAATTGGCTAGCAGTTAAAGAAACTTTAAATATATTTGCTAAGATGATATTTTCAGATTATTCGTACTAGAAATAAAAATTGGAATTTATAGAATACCATTGATTATAAAAAAATGATTAACTTAATTTTCTTAATGGCGACTTAATCTATCTTAGTAACAGAAAATAATATATTTTGTCACCGAAAACACTAAATTAACAAAATTTTGATAAGATGTTTAGAATTTTTATGTTTGAAAATTTGATGGAATATTTTAATAATTTTTTGGTGGCAATATTCATGAAAGAAAAATATATTTCATAGCCTGTATTATGCAAAGAATATCTTTTGCTATTTAAATGTTGCCATTTTTGCAGCTATTTTATTTTCGGTTACAATTTTGTGGGGGAGAATACAATAAAATCTTTATTACTTTTCCCAGTGGGCTATGAAAAATTCCTAATATTTTATTAATCTAGCTCTTCCCGTCCATGCACATTCTTTATACCAACTAAACAACTTATGGGAACAGTCAACGAGAATTTATATACGATCTATCAATTTCGGTTGGGCATATATTTTTATGATGTTAGATATATGCGTAACTATTAATAGGTGTATATTTTAAAATATATTTTTAAGATAATCTAGAGTTCTATATTTTAGACATTTTTCGAAGTAAAATTCAAACATTTAAAATAATTTTTACAAGGTGTGTTTTCGACATTAAGAAAATCACTAAAAATCACTAAATCACAATGAAAATGAAGTGGGGACTAAAATTGTATTTAAAATTGATAAATATCCTTCACTAAAAACAGTAATAGTTAGCTATAGCTATAGTACTAATTTCAGAGGTCCCTGAGCTGACGTATGAAGTGCAAATTAATGAATTAATTTTTTTGATTCATTTATAATTTAAGTTTCTGCATATGTTATATACGAAGTAAATTATATGTGATTCAGACATAAATTCAAATAACTACACAAATAACTTGATTATTTTCCGGTTTTTCGAAAGTTTAGATCAGAATACGCCTTTAAATTTTTATACATGTATATCGCTAATATGGAAGAATAGTTTTTAAAGATGATTTTTTAAGTAGTTCCTAGATATATTTCCTGTTTTACCAAAACTGACAATACATTTCTTGTGAATAATTCAATGTTAAAATTTACTAAAGCCGATTGTAACATAACCAGGTTCATTTTTCGTTCTTAAAGTCTTGAGTGTTTTATATTTTTTAGCCTAAAAATGCCATGACTGTATTATTGATCTTAGTAGCACTATGTAGATTATGTTTCTCCTTGAACAAAGTATTTATTCAAACAATATTTTTCATGATGATCACCCTGACATTAACAGTTCATTAATTCCAAAATAATCAAAGCCCATAAACTCAAAAGATTTTTGGTTTTTTATTGCACTAAAAAACATATTGGGGACATTTATTGTATTGTTGAATATATTAAAAATAAATTCACGCTTAAAATATCATAACAGAAATAGTTTTTATAACAAATTGATCATCAATAGAGGAAGGGTAGACGTTTACCTGTGATATTATTGAAGGGTACTTTCGAAAATTCAGTAACTGACCATCGTTCAGTTTGGACGTGCCACTATCGACTACCCAAGTCTCGTCTTCAGGTTACACCGCTGCTATCCTTTTTTATCGTATTTTCACTATTATTTCACATATTACATCAATAAATAATGGTCACATAATTTAAATACCACAGTTTCATTTCGTCTTACCTCCATTCACCGAGCGGTATAAACAACCATAAATTGGTGACCTCGACGTGATCTAAAAATGCTGGAATAATAAACCTTCAAAAAACTCTCATTATTTTCATTTCATTTCATTTTTTAAATTATTTTCTAAATGTTATTATTCCTCCAATCTTTTGAAACCTTTTAACTTATATTTTTTGGTTATCTAATCATCAGCATTTCGACTAGAAATTTCTTTGGGCGCTATGTTTAAATTATAAAGTCTTCTTTCGCTCGCGGTCTCAATTTTGCTGGTAGACATTTTGATTTGAAAGGCACTCGAATACCGTAACGTATGTGGCTACGGATTAGTCACAGAGCTGCGCCAGAAGTTAGGTACCGATTGCAGACACCGTAGACTCGTCATGTCTTCGCCGCGATACCAGAATTTTCAACGTCTCGTCATCGAAGAAAATAAGCTACCACGTCATCAAACCATCGAGTCTCCCACAGCGTCGATTACGGTGTCCGTTTCAAAAATTAGTTTATTTTCAACGTCGTCCATAGACGGCGTTCAAGTGCCAAAGCAACGATAAAGCAACGGCATCTGTAGGACCGAGAGATATCGACAGTCGTACCAACCTTCTAAAATGTTCACACGTCCGTATCAGTATATAATTACCCTACAGAACACTAGTACTAAATGATTTTGGGGAAAGGATAAAATACAGAACTTATTTTTATGTTTCGTCTTCAATTCAAACATCAAGAAAACAGCTTAATGTTGTTATTTTTTTTGTTCTTTAACGACGGTAACAAATGCGATATAAAGAAAATCAATAGAGAAAACAAAATCCTCCATAATGCGGAATGTTAAGCCAACTAATTTTTCATTGAATGGAAGGCAGACTATTAGTGATTTTAGTAAGGTCATATACGTTAATAATAAATATAATACATTTCAAGAAGTAACTGAAAAGGTGATGAATAATTAAAATAATAATTTATAAGGAATATAAGATGTTTGTTTACTTTAAAAAGCCTAATATGATACATGAAGTTACATTCTTTGGAATACAGAGGGTATGGAATATGAAATAAGGTTTGTGGTAATGAAATATGGATAAATAAAAATATAAAAGTTAAAAAAATTTCTATAATGTACTAGAAGTGTTTCTATAACATGAGGAATTATGTATTCTTTCTTGTTATGAAAATATTGACTTATCAATATTGTTAAAATATGCATGGCACAAAAGTAGGTATGTACTCAGAATTCAAATTATGTTATTTAATTATAAATGCAATAACTGAAATAACAAATGAGAAGTTTAGAATTGCTAGAGACATATACGCTCCGCAATAGAGATGATTTTTATGTGGTGGTAAGGCGCTAGGTAATACGATCATATTTAAACGTTTCTTATTTTCATTTCCATACTTGCTTCATATATTTAACGGTATTCGAGATGGCAGTGTTCTTGGCCTTCGTAATATGTTAAATAAAATGTCTGAAAAATGAACGGAAGGCAGAATTACTCGGAAGATTACTTTTTAAATTTGTGCGCACAGTTCGACGCACTTTACGGCTTATTTAAAACAAAGGCAATTTTGTTTTGGAATTTTCTACGATACCATTAATCTGACAACGTAATATACTTATGAGAAAACGTAATTACTTTTCTAATATTCAGTATGGTTTATTCAAAATAAATACCAATAGCTAATATATAACCAAGAGTTTATCAGATGTGAGTTTTTATTAGAATTTGAACATATTGAATTTGAATTAGAACATACAGAGGCTTCTGTAACATTTTAGTGTTTCGTCGGCTTTACTTTCAGCTAAAATGTGTGCTTTTAATCCCAGCATTGGAAGACACATACTTATTACACATGTAAGAACGTGACGAAGCGATTTCTCAGTATGACCAATGTATTCTGTTATTTTCGGGTAATTTTCTGTTATTCCAGAAAAATACCCGTAAAGGAACCGATTCCTGTATGAATTGAAGCAACGATTTCAGTGCACAAATAATTTTATGTGACATTTTAATAAAAATATATTTTTAAAATAAGCTATTTTGGCATATTTTTTTAATAATGTTGTTCCTAACATAGTTAGTTGCTAATATGATGAAATTATTGAATATAAGGTTGGGAAAACCCATTTTATCTTCTCCTCGCAGAAATTGTGTATTTCAAGTAATATTCATCAGTGAAATTATACTGCAGCGCGTTTAAAAGGTAACGTCATTCATTTAATCAAGTAAAAAATTTCTGCTTTTTGAAAATTTTCGCCTATTTTCACCTTTTACTTTTACTGATCGGGCAGCCGTTATTGGGCACGAGGGCCCGGCGATTCTATTGATTCGCGAACCTGAGTTAACACACAACTGGGTACTGTTGTATGGGGGCAAAAGTTATGACGACGGATGAGGTCGTTTCAGCCTGGAAAAGGGGGAGAGCTTAGCGGTGACGCGGTACTAAGCTCCCAGCATGTCGACCAGCTCGCGAACAAGCGCGTTTTCAGAAGAACTTGAACTGAGTTGTTGTTTGTGGAATGATTGAGATATGAAGTGCTTGATTTCTGGAGTGTCAGTTTCCCTATGAATTTGATTATTTCTGACAAACCATGGAGCGTTTAATATTCTCCTGAGGAGCTTATTTTGGAAAACTTGAAGCCGTTTGACCTGGTTGGGTGTAACAAACTTGAAGTAGACATTAGATCCGTAGAGGAGTGCGGACCGAATTAACATCTTGTAAAATAAGCATTTGATGGAGATGGGAAGTCTGCTAGAAGGGCAGATCAGAGAAGACAGCAGGTTTGCTATCCCCGAACCTTTTTGGATTGCTTTCTGGATTTGGGAATGCCAACCGAACCGCCGGTCGAAGTGAAGACCTAGGTACGTGACGTTATCCAGCCATGGAATTATTGCGGTGTCGATCTTAAGTTGCGAGACGCGCAGTGCGTAACGCTTCTTGTGGAAAATGATGGCCTGGGTTTTCAGAGGGTTGATTTGCAACCTCCAGAATTTGAACCACTTGACCGCATGATCGAGCTGCTTCTGTAAACGTTCATGAATGGTAACTTCGAACCTGGCAGCTGTGAAGAAAGCAGTGTCGTCAGCGTAAAAGGCGACGTCAATATGCTCTTTTCTCGGCATGTCTGAAATAAAGAGGTTAAATAAGGCTGGGGCCAGCGGGGAACCTTGAGGTACGCCAGCATCGATATTTTTACGACTGGAAAGTGATGCCCTGATCTTGACCTGGAAGCACACACTTTGCGAACAATCCGTCGTGCCAGACCTTGTCGAAGGCTTTGGTTAGATCCAGAAGAACTGCTCCAAGCTTTTTACGTTGGTCAAGAGCATGATGGATGTGTGCAGCCAGGCGGGAAGCTTGATGGACGGATGAGTGGTGAGCGCTAAAGCCGAATTGTTCATCTGGAATGATGTTGTTTTCCTCTGTGAAAAAGTTGAGAGCGTAGAGTATTGCCCTCTCGGCAAGCTTCGAAATGGCGCTGAGAAGGCTGATAGGCCTGTAATCAGATGGAGATGATTTTGCTCCTTTCTTGGGTATAACCGCTATATGTGCGTGTTTCCAAGACGCCGGGAAGTGTTGCAGTCTCATGATGGAGTTAATGATGTTTGCCAGTTCTGAGAGCTGCTTATGCGGGAGCTTTTTTAACTGGGTAATCGATATTCCATCGAAACCTGGAGATTTTTTGGTTTGAAGTTTGCCGATCATAGTCTGTAGAGACTTTGGAGACACCAAATGGTTGAGAAGAAAGGCGGGGGTTACTGGTCTTTTGACGGAGTTGGATTCGTTGATGACAGTGTCAATGTCTTTAGCTTTAGTGTTCTGTGCGGGTGGGAGGCATTTCATTTGAGCTTCGTAGGTCTCTGCAAGGAGCTCGACTTTTTCTTGGTCAGTGACTGCGAAATTTCCTGTAACCGCTGACTTCAGGGGAGGGATGACATTGTGCGTCTTTCCCACGAGGCATTTGGAGACACGCCAGAATGAAGGGGGGCCACCCAGCTTTTGGTCCGCGAGAAATGAGTTCCATTTCATTGCTCGCCATGTCGAGACGGCCGCCTTACCCTCTTGCATGCTCTGTTCGCCTCCCTTTTGTCTGCAGCATCAAGGGTGAATCGAGCTAATCTGCATAAACCGTTTTTGATGCGAATTTCACGTTTAAGAGAAGCGGGAAGGTTGTTTTTCCACAGCTGGGGTTGTGATGAAATTTTGACTGTGGCAGATTCGTGAGCAGACTGAATATCGCGAGTTAGCTTGAGTACGGCTTCCTCGAGGTGTTCTGGTGTGTTAATTTTCGGAATTGGATCGGATTTCAGGAGAAGAGATTGGTAGTTTCTCCAGTCGGTTTTATTCCTGAATCTTGTTAGTGGGACTTGAGTGGTGGTGCAGTTTCCGAGTTTGAGAAGGACCGGACGATGATCAGAGTCTAGTTCGTCAAGGACTCGAACTTCGGAATCGCGATTTACGTCTTGAAGAATAAAGAAATCAAGGATTTTTGCTGCGCCTTGAGAGACTGTACTAGGGTGATGGGTGGGTTTATCTGGCAAGGCAAGACCGTAGCCCAGATCTGCACTTAGAGCTACGATGGCGTTACCTGCGGGATTCGCTCTGGGACACCCCCAGGTGGGGTGGTGGGCGTTGAAGTCGCCACCTATTATTTTCGGAAATTTTCCTTCGATGAGTGATCGATATTCGGCAGAGTTGAATGCAGAAGATTTCCTGTACAGGGATGTAATCACGAAGGGACGTTCTTGGATATCGATTTTAATGGAGGTTGTTTCGAAGTTATTTACTGATAACGATGGAAGGAGCTCGTGTTTGACTCCTTTTCTGACGAGAATGGCGGTTCCACCGCCTCGACCAGGAGTTCTATCGTTTCTGTAGACAAAAAAGTGTTCGAAAGAGAGACGATGCGAAGGTTTCAAGAAAGTTTCCTGGATGAGCACGATGTCGACGTCATAGAATGTCATGACGTCTTCCAATTCCGCTTGCTTTCCGCGTAAGCTATTTGCATTCCATGTCATCAGTATAAGAGATTTCGGAACAGCCATTTCGAAGAGTTAAAGGCTGCTGGAAGTTATAGAGACAGGTAAATGTTGCCGCTTAGGCGGCGACATTTGGAAAAAGACGAGCAAGTTTGTGAGCTAGGGCGATCACTTGCAGGAAAGCCTGCGGGTCAGTAAACGCCTGCATTGTGGAGTTAAGGTCCGGTGTATTGGTTGGAGTAGGAGTTTGAGTTGGAACAGGCTGGGTGGCGCTGGCTAATTTTTGGGCTAGCTTCCTGCCACCTTGGTTACTCCATGCAGAACCTTGTGGAGGCCTGGTTTCGGTCGGAATTTTTGGTTTTCTTGGAGCAGGACGGCAGCTGCAACCGCTGAGTTTGCGGTATGAATTTCACCGCAGTTGCTGCACTTTGGAGGTGCTTCTGGGATTTTGGTACAGGATCTAGTGTCGTGATGCCCGGCACATTTGACGCACCGTGGGGGGGCTCGGCAATATGAGCTGGAGTGCCCGAAAAGCTGGCAGTTGAAGCACTGCACTGGCTGGCCGTTTCCCCTCTGGACCTCGACCTTCACTGTGATGACGCCGAGTTTGGCCATATATATGATCTGTCGCTCTTCGCGAGGGTCAACTACCTGAACAATTGGTAGTTCTATCCCGGATTTTAATTTCCATCTTTGCACAAATTTGGGATGGAAGCCTTGATCAAAGAGAAGTTCACGTACTTCGTCAATGCAGAGTGATTCTGGGATGTTTTTTATTATTACCCGGAATGCTCTCTCCTCCGGATGACAGAAGGAATGGTAAGGGTAATTCCTTTCCTCGAGCAGGGTAGTGAGTTTACGGTAATTGTCGCTTGTGGCGACGAATAAGAAAATGCCCTCCTTTTTGTTTCGGGTTATAATGTCTATTGATTGTGCCTTAGTAATTCTAATGAGCTCCATGAACCTCTTCTTGTCACGGAGCACTATAGGCGGAATTTTTTCCTTTGGGGACTTTGAGAAACAGTCGCCGAAACGGTTGGCACTGTTTTTGCTGTGGAGGTTAAGACTTGTTTAGTGGCTACTTACCTGCGCAGGCTGGGTTGGTCTTGTGGTAACTTGTTTTGGTACTGGCTGTGGGGCCGTCTTGGTGGTCGGCTTGTTTTGAACTGGTCTGGTGGCAAATTTTGTAATCGAAGGCTGTACGTTAGCCTTGGCTTTCGATTGAGTAGATTTAGTGGCCGGCTTGGCTACCGGATTGGGTTGTGATTTGGGA
The DNA here is from genome assembly GCF_030347505.1 of Rhynchophorus ferrugineus. NCBI lineage: Eukaryota > Metazoa > Arthropoda > Insecta > Coleoptera > Curculionidae > Rhynchophorus > Rhynchophorus ferrugineus. The sequence continues at coordinate 56,471,948 of NW_027472580.1, forward strand.
GCCTGTTTTCCCTTGTTGCCGGCCTTCGGCAGCTGGCTTTCCTGAGGTGGAGTGACGGGCCCTCTTTTCCTTTTTCCCACCAAGGTGAAACCGTCGTCTGAGTCTTCGGTTTGGTCTGAGTGTTGTGCCGGTTTAGCTGGTGTCTGGGTCTGGATTTCTATAGCAGCGGGAATCTTTAATTCCATGGCATCCTTTTGATGCTTCATGAATTGTGTTATCGTAGCTATGAGAGTTTTGATTTCTTCCTTGAGATCTTCGGAAGCCTTTTCGCTCTTTTCCAGCTTTTCCGTCTGTTTGGGCTTTTGCGAACGTTTTTAACGTCAGCTATCTGCTTTCGCAGGTCTTCGTTCTGTTTTCTTAATTCTATTATGAGCACTTCCCGGCTGTCCTCTAAAGATGGTCCATTTGAATTAGGAACACTGGGATTATGCTCAGGAGGCAACGTCGGCTCTGACGTACATGACGCCATTGCCTTGTCTGTAAAAACGCCTTTTCGGCGCTTACAGACGCTTTTTTTTTGACGTAGGCACTGGTGAAACGTGATAACGGGTCGACCGTCTTAGGAAAAGTTTCGGGTAATTCTCGGAAGCGCAGGTAGGTTCGGCGGACTGGACACGACCGTTCTCTTCGAGAGCTAGCACGGAACTGTTCGCCTCTTACTCCCGAAAAGTGAAAAATGTAGAGTAAGCTCACTGGACATTGTGCGTATTTATGATGTCTAAGCCATATCCAGTGTCAGATGTAAAATATTGCCTCGGTCAGCCAATCGTTGAAAAAGTTGATGTAATACTTAAAGATATCGAGGTGAACTGATGCGTTTCATATCGCTACATCACTACAGAAGTAATCATTTATCGTCAAACAGTTTTAATACTTTTACGAGTACATATGACTGGATGCCAAACGAAGCTCAATACTTAGATTCCACATACATTAACGGTGAAAAATTGAATGGATGGAGTTTCCCTTGTGAATTGTTGCTAAAACACAATAAAATCTAGTCATTTGTGAAACACGCGATTATGGGTAAGAGAAAGTAGATCATATGGGACAATATTATGTGAAAAAGATCGTTGATGAATACCGGAGAAGCTTAAAAACAGTTGCTAAACCCATATTGGCGCCAAGGAAGTTGATACTGTTGTATGTAAACATTTCACTGAACTGGAAAGAAATTATTCATCATGAACTGCTTGGACCTGCCCAAACTTGTTATTCGGCTCTCTGGTGTTAACTACTAACCAGACTGTTGAAGACTACCAGAATTGATCAACAGGTTGTTATAATGGAAGACAACGGAAACTAAAAAAAATGGGCAAACTTAACATAAATCGTCATTATTAATTTAAGCTGTACGCTGTCTAAAATATGATTTCCAGTAATAAGCAATTTGATTTATGTCGGCATATCTTTTATAATATCTAAAATAATTATTTCATGTCCATTACTAAAAATATCACTAATTTTTAAAGGTGTGTCAAAAATCGACGTTCTCACACATAATCATATTATATATGGTCTGTTTATAATAAAGTATAAACAAACCATATAATATAACATTAGTTTTTTAAAACTGTTCAAGTCAAGGCAGAAAGTTGTTTTAGGAAACGAAAATATTGGGATATAGAATACAGAGCGAATAGCTAATAACATAATATTTCATAATATCATAACATAATGTTCATAACATTTAAAACATAATTACCCAAAAAATTAATCAAAAAGCTATTGAATTATTAATGAAAACTTATAATAGGGTATGGAAAGAGTAATAGAGGAATTGGCAAATGGCACTTATTTTATCGACACATGAAAAGGGAGATAAAAGAGCCGTAATACTCATAGTTTAATTTTTTTGTTTGTTTTGCATAGCTATGAAGACATGCGGAGAATTATTTAAAATCAGTAGTGGACTAGCCCATGGGGTAGATGGTGGATATATAAATAGTGGATATCAAAAGAGAAAGAGAATGCATGACCACATATTTAGTATAGATAATTAGTGGAACTCCTGTAGGACTTATTAAGTATAACTCCAAACAAAAGGTATACCTGGCAGTTATTGATTTGAAAAAGGCATTTGGCGGAGTAAGATAAGAGACATATGGGTTATTTTAAAACAAAGAGTATAAGAAATAAAATTGTATGAATACTTCAAAAAATAATACCAATGCCGTCATTGCAAATAACATGAAGTCAAAAACCTTCAAAACCCAAGCAGGACTAAGAAAATATAGTAGTTTAAACCCAACCCTGTTTATGTAAAAATAGAAGCGGTATATGCCGTTAAGTCTTGGTATAGAAATCAAGAGTAATAGAAACTAGGAAATATAAATCAACGCCAGATTTGGAAAAACCATTAATATGTACCACGATATAAACAGTGATTTCAATTAACAAAAAGAAAATATGAAGCAAAATTAAGATTGTACTGCACAAAGACTGATTCTAATATTGGGTTGCTAGACGTGGGTAGTGTTACAGAGACATGAACTTAAGAAACAAGCAGCAGAAATGAAATAGCTCAGAAGGGTCAGGGCTCAAGAAGGGTAATGAATGTCGAAAAAGTAATTTTGAAGGTACCATGATTAGCGTCTGCCCACATTGAATAACTCAATAATACTAATAAGGGGAAACTGTTGTTTTATGTAGAGAAATGTCAGAAAGAATTTAAGAATTCTTTAATTTGTATTTTTTACGCATTTTCTCCAATAGATATAGCTGATCAAATATTTCCATGTTCAAATACTTGTTTGTACTAGTATAAACAAATATAATTAAATTAATTCAATACATATTTACAAATTACCAAATACATATTACAACTCCTAAAATAGACGCTTTACGACTGAAATCTAATGTGGCGTAATTAAATTTGCTGACGATTTCGTTTTATATTTAAATCATTTGGTCATGAAAAGTAACCGTCCGATATTACGGCGGAAAAAGTGTTTTTCTGGAAACGTCTTGAGCACAACGTTAAAACCGCTATTAAAACACAGTTTAAGGTTCATAAATTCCCTATAACGCCCATAAATCCCACCTTTTATCCGGTCCCTTTTTTCCGCTAGTTTACCGAACGACCGTCAGAACCAAACAATGCCAAAAACAACTAGAAAAATATTTTCTACACTAAACACTATTTTATTGCCATCGTAAACTATTAACCTTTCGGTTTTATTTCTAGTTTCAATGCGAATACAAAATTTACTTCACATCAACTTGCTTAGGAAATTTTTATTGGGCATTTAAGAAAGTAATTTCCTTTTTCATTAAAAAACTAATTCCATAGGAATACGATCAATCAAAGTTATACTCTTATATTGGACATATTGGGTAGTAGTTTAATTTTTAAATATATTAATATAATTATGTACATACATAGATATATATATATATATATATAGATATATATATATATATATATATATATATATATATATATATATATATATATCTATGTATGTATATATATATATCTACCTATATATATATATATATATATATATATATATATCCTTTTCACATAATATATTTGTATATAATATAATATTGTCCCATGTGATCTACTTTTTCTTACCCATATAATATATATATATATATATATATATATATATATATATATATATATATATATAAAGTAGAAAGGTAGGTAAGAAAAAGTAGATCACATGGGACAATATTATGTGAAAAAGATCGTTGATGAAGACCGGAGAAACTTAAAAACAGTTGCCAAACCCATATTGGCGCCAAGAAAGATGATACTATTGTATGTAAGTATTTCACTGAACTGGAAAGGAATTACTCATCACTCATATATATATATATATATATATATATATATATATATATATATATATATATATATATATATATAAAGCTACAAACAATTTATTTCAAATTGAAATCGCCAAACGGAAACTGCTATGAGATATCCTTTTTAGAAGCAGCGTTTTCAGATAAGCCGGCAGATTTCTGGACGCATCCAATAAGGCCTTTGAGACATTAGAGTCTCGAGTAAAAATAAAATTTAATCCGCAAGTTTCCATCTCCCGCGATCTACTTTTAAATAAAACTCCTACAGTACTGAAACGTTTTTCTGACAGTGATATTTTTCATATAATGACTTATCCTATAATCTTTAGTTAAAATGTATCAAATATTTTCTTTTTTCTTAGGTTTTTGTTGGTTGTGGGTAATTTTGAATTTTATATTTTCATGTACCTCTTAATAATTGTTTTATAGTATACGATATATAGTATACGAGACTGGCAATACAGTTTAATCTAAATGTGACTAGAAGTTTAATCACGCCTTGATAAGTTTTGACTTTAACGGTCTTTCTGTTAATTGGTATCAAGTCTTTAGGAATTAGTTTAAATCACCAGCTCTTTTGAAGACTATAATTTGATAACCTAAAGAAGGTATGATGGTTTTCTTATACTAGCTTTTACACTGACTAAACTAGGACATCATACTTAAAAATTCCATTATGTTATAACCTGTCTAAATGTATAAAATCTGTAAATTACCGCAATTCAGATTTAGTTATGTACTTATGTATATGAATCCCTCATTTTCATTCTGTGTAATCATTACTGAATAATACTACATTGTTGTAGACAATCCTTCACTCATATTTACCATCCCTTTCTATTCTTTATCTTGATGTTTCTCCCATTTTTTTAGCTCCCAACCAAGGCTAGCTCCATCCTTCTAGCCTCTCTTCTTGAGTTGGGATTTGATCTATGTTTAGTACAGTCCGCTCATTTTCTAGGCAGATCTCCAAATGCCATTCTCATCCTAAATTTTTTACCAAGAAATGTTGCTTAATTTTACTTTATTGCGCTTAGCCATTATTAAGTCTATACTTTAAGGATGACTTCGTCGTTTTATTATTTGCAGCCACAGTCCTCGAGCTACCAAGCATGACTGGTCACATTAATTGAAATTTATTTTTTTTAACATCTTTAACTATGTTTCGTTTTTGTTCTTTACGATAAATAACTTTTGGTACATGATATGCACAAGTATTATGATGCAACTTTTATACAGGCTGAGTTCAGCCAGCCTTTTATAAATAAATTACTCTGCCATTAAGATTTGATGCCCCTTTTTAGAGACGAAGACATTTTTTAAGAAGAAATTTATAAGTATTGTTTTCATCTGACTTATACTAGATCTTAATTATTATACCATTTACGAGTTCTGCCAGTGTACGCCTAGATTTGTTTGATGCCACTAAAATTATTTCTCTAGCTTAATTTACACACGATATCGTTCCGCACTATAGCCTGACAGAATTCAGGAATGCTCTTATTAAGTATTAATAAACCCAGAAATATCTGGGTTTTATTATCCAGGGAAATTACTTACTCCGCATACAGTTATGCGCTTGTTCATTTTTGTTTACACCTATTATGCTTAGCATCAAATTTACTATATGGTCGGTGCAGTTTCGTATTGTTATAAAGTCGGTTGCGGTAACTTTTTCGAGCTTTGTGATAATTTTTTAGATCAACTATTAAAACAACTTATTGAATAGTCAACTGTAGTAAATGCATAGGATTTGTGATGGAGGTATGGAGTATGGTTGAAATGACTGTTACTCGTTACAGTGTCGAGAGGATGCTTTCAGTTCTTAGTTTATAGCACACTGCCTGTTTGTGTAGTTACACTTTTAATGTGGTCCTATTGTGCTCACATAGAATGAACATCGAAATCATTTTATTGTAGGGTTATATTTATTTATTATTGATTTTATTTATAATGATAAAAAAATTAAATAAATTAAATTTTGATATCGGGTACCTGAAACACTCGAAAACAACATAAACAACCTCTTCACGCTGAGAATGTTTCGGTCACAACATTTTGTTGGTGTGCCATCTCTAACATAATGCCTAATGAACTATATTTTTTTCTTGAAAACAGTGTCTGTTAATACAGATCGCCGTCTCGTCATAATTTGTGAGTATTTTCTGTCTGAACTATTTTAATAAATATGGGGCCATTTGTTATAGGCCAGAAAACCTTTCCCTGTAAGACTTATTTCATTACGTAAGAATGGCTGCCTTGGGCACTTAACATTTTCGCTTGTAACTACTTTTTATGAGTCTACTTAAAATGGCAGGTTCGCATACATACACCACGAATTTTTGAATCACTGTTTGAAATCTTGACGGGCTCTAATTGAAAGGATTCTTCGCTTTATGCTCGGAGTATTTTTTTACCTCTCTAGAATATGTTTTAACAAAAATAGTCCCTTTTTGAAACTGACTATATTATGCCATCTTTAATATCACTCACCGCTGCATTAGTATTGTAACCTTTAATGCCTTTTTTCTTCCATTTTTCATTTCTCTGTGTATATTATCTAGTTGATGTGTTAAAATTTATGCCGAAATAAAATTCTAGACTCGGTGTGCGAATTATCAAGAAAAAACCTGGTTTGAAGTTTAAATAGTTTATAATTAACAAGTTATATATTTCTTTATAAGTTATTTCTAACAGGGTGACGAATGCACTGAACTATATTTGACATTGAACCATTATTACACCTTTTGGATACAACTACTATAGTAACATTTGCTTACGATACGGCAGTGTTCACATGTTACGAGTGTCCAATATCAGCCGCAAGGAACCTCTAACTTCGTTTCAACAATATGCAATTATGGTCGAAAACATGGCGGGTTATGATAGAGAAACACAATCTAGTTACGCGACGGTCACCCTGTGTAGATGGAAGGCGCCCCCAAGTAAATTTTAATAATTATGAATTCTGAACATCTGGGAATGCATTCGATTTGACGTTTAACCTGAAAGAAACAAAAATTAATAAAGCGGAAACAATTTCGACTTAAACTGATTCCTGATTAAACCTGATCTATAATTGTCACTTATATCACAATGTATTGCTATATAAGTGAATTCTTAGGCATCTTTGGTAGTACGTTAAAGACTAGTGTTGGGAAGAATCGACTGGAATCGACTATCGACTGTTTGGTAATTGGCTACTTTTTACTATCGACTATTTTCAGTCGCTATTTTCGGTTCGACTGATTTTGTTACTATTTACTATCGACTGTTTCAGTCGTGTACTTTTTGTTACTATTTTTGGTTCTATTAGTTTTATTCGACTGATTTTTAACGTTCTGGATCTGTCGTCCTAGCCGCGATTTTGATAATAATATATCTAATTTGTGCTTACATAGATTAATATGTAATATATATAGTTTTATGGTTTTTTTTGGTATTTTGCTTGCAAATAACAAATTATTGTATATGTTATGTATGTGTTATATTAATGTAAGAACATTTTGAACGATATTTTTCAAGATTGTTAATGTAATAGAGTAAAAAGATTAAAATTTTGAATGATAAATAGTAAAATACTTATGACTGCTTTTATGGCAATAATAGGTAATATGTTGATTACTTTCTCGATTTTTGTTAAAAAATATTTCTGTTCAATAACAAATAAAGCATTTATTTTATTTAAAAAAGCTCTAGTAGTTATTGTGAGATAATTATTAATTATGCCATGAATTAGTTTTTTTAATTTTGTATTTATGGTTATTATACATCTTTAGATTTTAGGTTTTGTTTAATTTCTATTGTATTGTCTATATTTATTATAGTATATTATTTGAAAATAGCAATTAACATATCAAAATAGGATAAAACATTTGTGGGGTATTATTCCATTCCATAGAAAATTCCATTCCGTTTTAAAGATCCACAAAACACTCAAATATAAAAGTAAATCTACTTCGTTTAAAGTGAAATCATTTATTGCATGTTAATAGTATTCAGTAATAATTTTGTTCCTTTTCTTTTTTAAAACTAGTTCGTGAAGGAATATGTAGATCTGCGTATTCTACCGTTAGAAAATATAAGCCTCTATAAAATTAACAGCTCCAAATAATTATCTAAGTCCTCTCCTCTCTCGCAATTTATACAGGAAAGGGTTCGTACATCTTCGTCTGTCCTCACGAATTGAAATAAACAGTCGAACCCTGCATTTGACCTAAAATAGTAATTACTATTAATATACATTAATAATATAGAAAATAGTAATTACTATTATCAGTCGCTATATTTTCGACTGTTTCGACTGTTTTGCGACTATCGACTGTTTTAACTGTTTTCAGTCGATAGTTCCCAACGCTAGTAACGACCAATGGTACAATACTAGCAAATCGCAGTCCCAAATTCTAGAAGTCTCAAGAAATTTTAGTATATTCCAATACATTTGTCAAACAGTTAAATTTGCGCGATGTCAGTGCATCATATTGGTTAAATCGTATTTCATTATCCGATCTGATTAATAGACAGGTAGAATATTTTTTAGAATCAAATAGAATAATAACTAAACTCGATAAGATAGAATAAAAACTAAATTTTACATGTCATTATACAATCTAAATTACATGAGGTACCTATTGCCTGTTCTATAATTTGTAAATTGGTATTTTTTCTATATTCTGTGGTTAGCAAGGCACGTCCGTGGATATAACCAGTATTTAGGTTTGATATAGATAGCGAAAAAGTTAAGATAGTCGTATAACATAGTATGTATAGTAATAAAATTACATTATACTCACTAGTTTTTACACAAACAGATTACACCTTAGTTTTTATAAATATTTCTTTTCAGGATGGTTATTTATTATCTAATATAAATTTTATATTTTATTTAATATAAGACAAGAAAATGGTATTGTCGACCTTGGTTAAGCTCATCGAGTTGCAAAATGTTAGGTAACATGAATAATAACGTTCGCGACTCAAGGCATGAATGGTTTCAATTATTCATCCACTTTAAGTGCCTGATAAATTATTGGTTGCATTACTGAAGACCAGGTCAATTTCTAGGAGAAGACGGCATCCTTGAATTATTAGTTGGATTATCGGTGAGCTAAGTGCTCGCAATTATCTTTTAAAACTATTATTGAGGTCTGTTGATTATTGTTGGTTTCAATACGTGAAATATGAACTCATATTGTATTTGGTTGGTTTGTTTGAGGGATATATCCAAAATTGTTTATAATCAAATTTATTAGAAAATAACAATATTTTTCTGCTATATTTATTTTAAAATGTATAAATCAGGTTAAACTAATAGAAGGTGCAGATTCAAATAAAATGTAATGTAATAAGATGCGAGAAGATGCAGTGACTGATTAGACAACTATATTTATTCACATTAAAATTAACTCAAAACTGCTAAAATGCCAATAAATTCGCTCATAGTGAGTCAGATATTGAAGACCCAAATAAGATTTTCTTACCCAGATTAATTTATTTTATTCGTGTAAGTATTTAATATTTATTAGTTATTACATATGATGAACAATCAATTTTTTGTTTAAAGAAAGCTTTACAGATTGAAGCACAATTCTACAGGTATTCAATAAGTCTTTGAAAGTGATGTTTAATATATTAGGTACTTCCATGTAATCTGATAATGTTCTTATTTCTGATAACACGAAGATATAATGTCTAAAGAACGATGTTGGTTTGACATCGATATAATCATGGATCCATTTTTTCACATTTTCAGTATTTCGAAACCACGTGCCAGTAAAACCATACAGCATATATCTCAATAAGTGGTAGTCAGGCGTTACGTTGTTCTGCAACAGGATGAATTTGTGTCTGTTATGCGCATTGTTGTTTTCTCTTTCAACAATACGTCATTTGTTCATTTGACATTGATAAACATCTGCAGTAATAGCTCTATTTGATTTTAGTAGCTCACAATTGCCCAACTCACCATATCCACAGCTATATTTTGTGGTCATAAATATTCCACTTTGATATCCATGTGAATAGTTCTCTTGAACTATCCCATCGCTTGAAAATATTTCTAAAAATGTACCCCATTTATTTACTGTCTATGTACCATATTTATGTTTAAAAATATATATCGTAAGATTGCTTAATCTCTGTCTTTAAAAAGAAAACAAAATTTTGTCAATATTTAAAAATATTTTAATATATTATGAAAACATATTTTATATTTCAGATCGTTACATTTATTTCAACATTGTCTTTTGTATGCTTTCTAAAATACAATTGTAAGACTTCATAATAAATGTTCGTTTTGCGTATAACATTATAGCGAATGCTGATAAAGGGTAGATATATAATATTAATATATCTATACAATATTATCTACAATAAAATACAGCCATGAACATGGAAGCAATTTGTGTTATCATAAATCATACTTGAGATGGTACAGTTAGTTAACCTCAAGTTTAGGATGAGTTTCCAGATTGATGTTCAGTCTATTGACTAAAACTAGTCGATGTTTCGTAATCGTTTCACATTGTATCTTCAGGGCGGGGATTTTGATGATTCGGCTCTCGAAATCAGGATGTCTGTTCACAGAAGAATGTCTGAAACTGGATAGATATGTGTATCTATGTATGTATATGGAAGAAGAATTGTACTTTATATGATGTGAACATGATATATTGTATCTGGTTTTTAGATTATTTCTGAAATCTTCACCAATAAATAGGTTTAATAGATTACCTTAGATTCACATATTTCCCTTCTACCAATTTCTAGTTATCATGAAGTCTTTGGTTATAATACTAACGGAACATGGATAGTTATGAGCTATTCATTTTTAAAATGTGTAACTTCAGAAAATGTATTAAGAATTGTCAAGTTGGAACTTAAAGAATTATAAGCTAAAATGCATAACTGGGCCGATTGATACAACTATTGTGACTGTATACATAAGTTTATAACTGCTAGTGTAAAATTTGATCTACGAAATATACTTAGCATTCTTTAAAAGTTATATTGTGAATAGTTAGCATGAATATCTAATTCGGGGTTGAATAATTTGTTATTAGAGATAGGAAGACTGTTTTCCAACCAATGCTTAGCAACATAAATCTATCGTTTTTCTATTTACTAATCTTCCATGGAAGCTAATAAAAATGTGTCGTTTAAAAGACAAATTACCAGCAGCGTCATTTAGAAACCCATAAATAAAATTTTATGGCTAATACTAAATCACAATTCACAATACCAAATATACTATTCAAACAAAAGTTGTTTTTAATTTACAAAGGTCGACAACATTATGGTGATTTTATTTCTGTTCATAATCGTCTACGGTTTAATCTCATATAACTAATGACCTTTATAAATTTACGAGAATATATTCAAAATTGCAGGGAGTGAAAGAGCAATATTTTGTTTTGTTGAAGATATATTTATTATTTTATTTTATACGGCCATTTTATTTTCAATAAATCACCAATATTTAATGCTCCATAATTTATTCCAGTTATTAGCTCCTATTTTAAATTGATAGTTAATTTAATTTCGAATTAAATTATGCAAAAAACCTCAACAATCTTTGTTGCGTCTGTAATACCACTTCTAACATAGAGATTGTATTTGTTTCATTATTAAATTATATGTTACTAAAAATTGCAGTTGTTAGCCGAATGATATGCAGTCTCAAATTATTACGGTATTCTGTTTTTGCACTAACACAATACTACACCAGCTCAAAAGACTTTTTGAGTCCGTTTGAGTGGTCTTGTCTGATCGACGTTATCGAGAAGCCGGACTGCTTCAACATTGACATGGAGGAATATTTGTTAGTGACTCTATGCAAATTATTTAATAGTCTTGTTAATGGTGTTCATTTTCAAATTTGTATTGAGATCACTATTTATGAAGTACCATAGGAAATTAAACCTCTTCTTTTCGATTCTCTCTATTATGAGTGTTCTGAGCCTGCTGAATTTTATCTAAATTCCGATTTCTGACACAACCCCATATTTAGGTGGCATATTACATTCCAGCGCTACGCAAGGTTCACATCTAATGTCATCTTATATATAAAAATGAATCGCAAAATGTGTTGGTAAGCGCATAACTCACCAACGCCTGGACCAATTTGGCCAAATCTTTTTTTAAAATGTTCGTTGAAGTTCAGGGATGGTTTTTACAGCGAGAAAAATTAGAATTATTGCTGAAAAAACCCTAAAAATAGCCCTTTTCTTTTTCCCATACAAATGATTTGTAAATAAAACGTAGTCAATTTGAGCTTTATCGCTATGGCATAAAGTTCATATTAAATTACAAGCACTTACTCTTGTCTAAGCAATATAGGTGTGTTCCTAACGTCAAAGATCATATCTATCAAAACAATGTGCGTGTGTGCGTTGGAGCACAGAATACATAGTTGGAGGAGTTTAATGTCGCGTTCCGAAACTCGCGTTTCTTTTGTATTAGTTTCGGCACGCGAGATAAAATGCATCAGTTTCCACGTCATTACATCAGTCAAACAAAAATCGCGTTACCAACAGTGTTTTATTATTTTTAACATCCAAATTTTAAATAAATAAAACAATTCGTACGGCTTAAAAGGATTTGAGTTCAAGTCATATCAAATTAAAAAAAAAAAAGTTGTCTGTTACAGATGACTTTTGACAGATGACAGATGAATTGTCAACTGATACACGAAACAAATTCGTATATCGTGTTTTGTGCAGAGTGTTTAGTTAGTTAGTGTTTGTTTAGTTCGTGATTAGTGAAAAAATAATTTATATTTGATATGCCTGCTATAAGACGAAGCAATTTAGGTAGAAGAACTAGAAATGCTATAAACCAAGCTAATTACCGATCTAATCGTACTGCACAAGAACGTGACGACGGAAATGAACGTGAAAGAATTCGGATATCACAAACGCGTAAAGCGCGAGCGCGACATTCAACTAATAATCGCGCAAGTTTGAATCGAGCTGCTTTCAGTTACGATGTGTCAATTGACTGCAGTAACTACCAATGTGTTGTTATTGGTTCTATGAACTTGGTTTGCTCACACTGTAAGGCATTAAAATACAAAAACGAAGCCAATGGATTGTGTTGCGCAAATGGTAAAGTGAAATTGATACCATTGGATCCACCACCAGAACCATTGTACTCATTGGTTTCAGGAATAGGAACAGATTCTATACACTTTTTGACACATATCCAACAATATAACAATTGCTTTCAAATGACTTCATTTGGGGCATCATTACGAAATATATCACTTAGTCATCATATTATATGGTGATTCAGTTTCAGTGACACTTTTATTATATTTTATATTTGATAGATATTAGTTAAAACTAAATATATACTTTTTAAGATCAAATATTATTTAAGTTTGAGTGATCAATTAATCCATTAATTGACAATCCATTAATTTATACCACACCATAATATTTTTTTTATTTACAGATACAAGGGCAAATATATCACAGAGCAGGTTCACTGTTACCAGTGTCAGATAGCGACAACAAATTCCTGCAAATATATTTTATGGGCAATTCACCACAAGAAATTGATCTGCGTTGTGCACATAACAATTTAGTAAAGAGGTCTATTGTAGAACAATTACAAACTTTATTTCATCAACACAATCAATTGATTATATTGTTTAAAACTGCCCTGGATCTGATGCCATCCGATAATCACAAAATTGTAATCAGAGCTGATAAAACACCTGCAGGTCAACATACAAGACGTTTTAATGCACCAACTATTGATGAAGTTGCTATCGTTGTAGTTGGAGAAAATTTGGAATCCCGTGATAATGTTTTACATCGTCGGAATGATCAATTACAACGTATAAAGGAAACACACCGCTCATATGATGCACTGCAATATCCCATTATATTTTGGCAAGGTGAAGATGGCTACGATTTATCAATAAAAATGATAAATCCCATTACAGATAACTAAAATATTAGTTTAGCTATGGCGATAATATCTCAGTCACTATATTATGTATTTGAATGTTATTAAAACAAAATCTGTTTACAGGTTCTGAAACCAACAAAAAAGTCAGTTCAATGAACTATTATTCATACCGCCTAATGATTCGGGAAAATGAAGATAATCACATATTGAAATGTCAATCAATCCTCAAGGAGATTTATACGACGGAAACATGGAAAACCAGTTCCAGGATATACAGATGTATATTCCACCGATGCGATTGGCCGGATTTATTCAGTACATCCAAGCAATGATGAATGTTTTTATTTACGACTGCTATTAGTCAATGTACGTGGCCCAACATCATTCCAACAGTTACGAACTGTTGATGGTGAATTGTGTGGATCCTACAGAGAAGCCTGTCAACGTTTGCAATTGCTTGAAAATGACGCTCATTGGGATCAAACTCTCAATGATGCTGTAATATCATCACACGCTCATCAAATACGAACATTGTTTTCTATAATCATATCTACATGCTTCCCATCAAACCCAATTGATTTGTGGATGAAGTACAAAGATTATATGTGTGATGATATTTTGTATCAAATACGGAATAGAATGGGAAATCCAAATATACAAATCAGTGAAGAAATTTACAATGAAGCATTGATTTCAATTGAGGACATGTGCTTGATAATGTCAAACAAACTATTAATTCAATTAGGCCTGACCGCGCCCAATCGTCCAATGCATGACGCTTTTAACCAAGAGTTGCATCGAGAAAGACTGTATGATCTCAACGCTTTGAAAGAATTAATTCAGACAAATCTTCCACTGTTAAATGAACAACAGAAGTATGTATTTGAAACTCTTATGAAAGTAACAAATGATGAAACTGGAGGGATTTACTTCTTAGATGCACCTGGTGGTACAGGAGAAACTTTTTTGATTTCATTAATATTAGCAACAATTCGCTCACAAAATAAAATTGCACTTGCACTCGCTTCGTCGGGAATCGCAGCAACTTTGCTTGAAGGAGGTCGAACAGCCCATTCAGCACTAAAATTGCCATTAAATATGCAAACCAATGAAACTCCAACCTGCAACGTTTCGAGGAACTCTGCAATGGCAAAGGTTTTGCAGCAATGTAAATTGATTGTTTGGGATGAATGCACGATGGCACATAAAAAATCTTTGGAGGCTTTAGACAGAACCTTAAAAGATCTACGTAGCAATAATAACCGATTTGGTGGTGCAATGACTTTATTAGCAGGAGATTTTCGTCAAACATTGCCAGTGATTTCACGATCAACGCCAGCTGATGAACTCAATGCATGTCTAAAGTCCTCCAATTTGTGGAAACATGCCAAAGTACTTCATTTAAGCAAGAATATGCGTGTCGAGTTGCAAAATGACCAATCTGGAAACATATTCTCTAAACAACTCATTGACATTGGTAATGGCAAATTTCCTATAGACATGTTGACTGGCTGCATTAACTTTCCTCAAAGTTTTTGTCAGTTAACTCGATCAAAAGTTGAACTTATTCAGACGGTGTTTCCAGATGTTTCTCAAAATTACAGAAACCATGATTGGTTGAGCGAACGAGCTATACTGGCTGCAAAAAACATAGATGTAAATGAATTAAATTTCAAAATTCAAGAACAAATTACAGGCGAATTGAGGATATATAAATCAGTTGATTCGGCTACTAATCAAGATGATGTAGTCAACTATCCACGCGAATTTTTAAACTCGCTAGATTTGCCAGGATTGCCACCTCACAATCTTCAATTAAAGGTTGGATCGGTGGTTATAATGTTGCGAAATATCAACCAACCGCGTCTTTGCAACGGTACACGGTTAGCGATAAAAAAAGTACTAAACAATGTGATAGAAGCAACTATACTCAAAGGAAAGTATAAAGGAGAAGATGTTCTCATACCGCGCATCCCAATGATTCCGACTGAAGTGCCATTTGAGTTTAAACGACTACAGTTTCCAGTGCGGCTTGCTTTTGCTATGATTATAAACAAGTCCCAGGGGCAATCATTAAGTGTTTGTGGTATTAATCTAGAAAACCCATGTTTCTCACATGGTCAATTGTATGTTGCCTGTTCCCGTGTTGGAAAACCATCAGATTTGTTTATCTATGCGCCAGGTAATCAAACAAAAAACATCGTATACCACAAAGCACTACAATGATAATAATAATAATAATTATGATTCACATGATTAACAATAAAGCGATTACTTACTTTTAAATCCTTATATGTGTTTTATTTAATTATTTTTTATTCACAACGCCCTATCACCAGGGTGATGGTTCTGTTCAGGAGAATTTTTTAAAATACGTAGGCACAAAAACTGCCACATTACAAATCTTTTTGACAGAACGAAGTCTGTCGGGTCAGCTAGTTATTTAATATTTTGGTATCTTAGCATATGTTATTTTAGTAACGACATGTGGATATCTCTTATATGTAAAATTGACTTGAAGAAATTAATCTAATTCAAACTGATTATTCAATGTTTGACCGAATTTTATATTTTGATTATTTGCTTTGAGAATCAACTGTACTAATCCTCGGTTTACAATACTATAAAGGATCAGGACCTAACACACTGCCTTGCGGCACTTCCGCTTTTGTTTACAAGAATACAAAAATAATAAAATGAAGAACTAGATGGTAATATGAAATGAAAATGAGGAGTAAAACACAAGAATTAACAAATCTGCAAAAATACTGGATAACATTTTGCTTAATTTAAATTTAAGCTCCTAATGCCGCACCGTTTCAAGATCTTGGGCTACATCTATCAACACGGCAGAACAAACTTTCGTTTCTTCATATAACATTTCAACTCTGTCAGTAATTCTATGAATTTAGCCTAAATGCCTTTATTAATCTTTTATGTGGATTTTTTACCGGTTCTGCTCATTATAATTTCCGCTATATTCCATTTCCTAGATACATATTTTAATTAAAAAGAAACCATTAATTGTTTAAATTTTACTATAATCAAAGCAAACACATGAGCTTTGTTGGAGTTAGTGTGTTCTTTAATTTCTGTTGAAATTTCTTTTGGAGTAGTAGGTCGAATATCTTCATCCTTCATCGTAAGGTTCTCCCAATTAAAGGTTATTCTGTTAGAAACCCCTTTCAGAATGTTGTTTTTTGCCTACGTAGCGTCAAAATCTATAATTTGGTTGTTTTGTAATATCGGTTTATTTAAATGTTTGGATGCTTGCCAAAGCTGACCAGCTTTACTACCATTTGACATTTTTTTTTTTTTTGTTCTGGCCTAAAAACCAGGCGGTGGAATGCATGACGCATACCTGGTCGCGGAGACTTGCCCTGGAGTGACAAGTTGGACCGGGTTATGTGGGACTGCCTCTGGGCTTACCAATACACTAAACCGAAACCGCCTCACAGTTAACCCCTGTGGATCACTACTGCTACTGCATTAAATTTGGGGATATGGCACCCGCTGATCGGGCAGCCGTTATTGGGCACGAGAGCCCGGCGATTCTATTGATTCGCGAACCTGAGTTAACACACAACTGGGTACTGTTGTATGGGGGCAAAAGTTATGACTGTAGCGACGGATGAGGTCGTTTCAGCCTGGAAAAGGGGGAGAGCTTAGCGGTGACGCGGTGCTAAGCTCCCAGCATGTCTACAGGTACTACCATTTGACAATTGTATGTCCTGAGAATATAGTTTGATGCCATTATATTTCAGTAATAGTGTTCGTAATAATGGATGTTTACAGGATAATTATTACTTTTAATGCCTATGGTACTAGGGGCATTATCTCATGCGGCTTGTTTAACGTTTTTAACAAATTTCACTGTTTCACAGTGTAGCTGAGCTTCATATTTTAACTCACGCGACAATTCCATAGTTGATTCAAGTTGTACTATCAAACTTTACCAATCAGTTTGCCTCTTGGCCAAACTATGGGACATTTATTTCTTTACAGTACTATAATGGGCATTGTAATTAGAGAAATTATAGTTTTTCATGCCACCCATGTTGTTTCCTCGTTATTTATGTCCTTGTTTTCGGTTGATTTCCTTTGAACAACATTGAATGATATGGATGTAGACGCCGCTATGCACCACTCACAGGACTTGAATAATTTAGAGGTTATGGTTGTCTTTAGCAAAGATGACGTAAATCAACAACCAAGATTTTAGGACTCAAGTCCGAGGTCTATGATATATAGTCTATAAACAGTATCGTCAATCAAATTCAGCCGGATCTTGAACAATTACCATTTATAGATATCCTGTATCGTTTACTTCTGTTATCGCATACGGTATTTATTTGTTAAATTTTAAATAATAGTAATAAATAAAAAAGTAATAATAGTAATAAAGTGATACCCTGACTTCTTAACTAATTGGAAAGCAACTATTTAATTATGAAGGCGTTGCGCGAGGAATATGGAATATGGAAAATATATGTCTAATTTGGCAGTCAAAAGAAACTATAAGCCGTCCAACATACCTATCTTCCAGATATTTTTATTTCTATTCTACAATACCAACAAATAAAAACAAATAAATAAATTTATTAAATCGACTTGGTTCATCACTGAGTGATTAAAAATATATATACTCACTTTGTATACATCGACATTATTATCTTATATCTTAATTTTAACCCACCCGAAAATTCTCCAGTCTATTCGGAGCTTAGATGGAACTTCGACACAGGCTAATTACGTAGATTACGAGAACTCGCCCTTTGTTTATGCACATACAAATGAGTTTCATGAATAACTGATGCTTGTTCGAACTCCATTGGCTCCGGCTCCAGCTTTTGTTATAATTAGTGAAGAGTGATAATAAATAACAATAATAGAAAGGTCGTGAATTTGGAAATCAATTAAATTGAAAGTTTTTTCTTTGTTGTCTGACGTCTTAACTTTCGGTAAAAGAAAATAAATATAAAAAGTGTTAAATATATTCACGTAATGTGAATATTTTTGAATTAATTAGTGAAACGGGAATTAACTAGTTACGCTATATATTTGATTTTCATGTTTTTGTTTAATTTTTATACTTTTATGAATCCAAAAGGACGAAAATATAATATTATAATATTAGCATATTGTTGTTGATACAAGTTTAAAATACTAACTGCTTTAATTATATCCCCAGTAGATGATAATTATTTTAATATATATATATATATATATATATATATATATATATATATATATATATATATATATATATATATATGCATATCCCAATAATAACTGATAGTACAATGATACAAGAATGTATTTTTATATTACACTACGTAAGTTAATAAGATTGTACGATTGAAATCAAAAGTTTTCTATTTGTTTCAAAATTAATTTTAACGGAAAGAAGTGGTAAATTGTTGAAACGACTATAGGGCAAAATCGAATCAAAATAGGGAATCTCCTCTTATTCCTACAGACAAGTTACATGTATTACAATTGCTCAAAGTTTTGTTTAACCACAACCAACAATCTATATCATAGTATTATGCAAATCCAAACAGATTTGAAACCATTCCGCCACTGTGGAGTTCCAAGTGAAATACACAATGATATAACTAGTTCAATCCCAATCTTCAAATACTGAACCAGTACAGCCAACACAAATTAAATATACAGTGTTGTGATCCACTAGTTTAAAATAATCTTTTTCAGACCAATACTACAGGAGTTATTAAAGAAATTCTTCCATCACATTTCAAGACATTGCCTGCAGCAATTAAATATTGCAAAACTACAAAACCAATTTTACATTTGACATCACCTTAGAGTAAGATTAATCTTTCCGGAAATTTCAAGAAAAAAGTTTAAAACTGGCAAAAATAATCTAGAAAAAAAGAAAAGGACTAGAACATTCGAAGAAGAAGAAGAAGAATGAATGAACGCCCGGAATTAAAATTAAAGTTTCCATCTCCAAAACAGAGGAACTGATATTGTATTTACAACTCAGAAGAAATTTACATCAGAAGAAAATGAAAAATATCATGATGTGGGAGGGAAAAAGTCCCGTATATATATGTTCTATGTGCTGGTAATTAATATTGTTATTATTTTTTTTATATTTTTTTCAGTGATTAAATTTTGTTAATAATTCCAAAACTTCCAGTAGAAACATTTAATTTAGTTAAATATTTTGTACGATTTCTGTCATTCAAATTGTTGGTTAGTATTTTGGAAAATATATGAACAATTTAAGTTATCAAATGCTTCTAGGCATTATACCGATGTCTTAGATATGAATGAAGTGCACGTTATTATGTTAATCACTCTATATAACACCCGTCTACTGAAGAAAGGCAAATTATATCTACATGATCAGTGTCGCGTCTGGAGAACTTTCAGTTGTAAAATTATTTAATAATATGCTTTGTACACTCGTTTGTCGTTGATTACCTTCAGATTTTTATCAAAATTTCCATGGTAGAGCGTTCACAGTATAATTTCCCAAATTGCAATAGTAGACAGCAATAGTGCCGAGCAACTGAACTATCGAAACCTATCTTTGCTATCGAATGCTAAGCACTAGTGCTAATTGCACTACGTTGGAAATCTCTGACTTTGCATCGAATAAATCGCATTTGTGAGAAGTTCTACTTTTGGATTTCATTTTGACGAAAAAGGCGACTGAAGGTCATCGAATGCTGCGTGAAGCGTATAGATACCATGCTCCATCGATTTCAACATGTAAATACTGATTTGGACGTTTCAACGAAATTGTGATTTTGATATGGAAGATAAAGAGGAAAAGCCAATAAAATTATTTTCGATATTATATGATATTCGAAGGCATTACTTGATGAAACTATCAATGAGGATCGCTTTTGACCATAACCGACGTATTTGAGAAACGCACTCCGCGAAAAACGGTTGGACTACTAGCAAAGGTACAACAATGTTATTCTAGAGTATGACAATTTTCGACCACAGTTTGTTAAAGCAGCAAAAATATACTTATGAAGGTTGAAATGAGAAGTGCTACCACCAGTCGTAAACTCCATACACAATCCGTGATTTGGGATCCTAAGAGATGGGAAAAAGTAGTGACTATCGATGCACAGTAGCTTTAATAAAATACATTGTATCGATATTTCACAAACGAAAACTAATTTATAGGTAAATAATATTATCATTTGCCCTTAATGCAACAAAAATACATTAGTTAATTGCAACTGAAATTCGACGCATCGTTATGATAGACAATCATTTTGGAAACACAAACTAGTTTACCTACGTCAGCTATAGAATATGGCTAACAATTTCATCTGAAATAAAGCTACTGGTGGGGCCTGATCAATATACGCAAAATAGATTAAGCTTCTTGGTAAACTAATATTAGGGTATAATAAATTTCTAGCGTTACAAAGTTAGCGTCTGGTTAGTTATTAGATTAATGTTTAAATTAAACTCTCTCCTGCTTGAGACTCTCGAAAGTATTATTAGTTATTGACATACGCCGCCTTTCCTATAGTAAAAGTTTCAGTAATGTTAATGACACCAGTTCTCTACATTAATGCTGACCGAATTACATGTTAATCTATCACTGTTAATACTCTTCAAATTTTTATTGATTTTAACTTTATGTAATAGTTAAATGGACTATTTATTTTAATTATTCTTCTTTTTCAATAAAACTTTGGTTCTAAGGATAATAAAACTAGTATACACAGTTTTGGACCTGAGTAACTAAAAGCTAATATAAGGGATGTTAATATAGGGGGCTAAATACAAGTCAGCAGCCCGTTTTTTAAAATTGGTTCTAGTTTTGGAAATTTTAAAATATGAATGCTGAAAATATATTTTGAGATACATTAGAGCGCTAATCTTGTATTAAATGTACAACAAATTGTCGACAAGACTATGCGATTCGGTAGTTTGTGGTTACCGAAAAAGTTATGAACAACACTTTAAAGAGATGCTCATGCTACCGCTTCATCTATATATATATATATATATATATATATATATATATATATATATATATATATATATATATATATATATATATATATATATATATATATATATATAAATTGTATTCTGTCTTAACTTGACGTCATTAACTGCGCGCATGTACCAATTTGTTATTGACTTGTATTGTTTAATTCGCTGTAATAAATTTAAAAAGTTTAAAAAACAGTTTGGTGTAATTCTTTGTCTGTTTGATATTCTATTATTATTATTAAAACAGTATATATTAAATTGCATGTATTTAACACCTGCAATATTCGATTCTTGTTTTGTAAATTTGCTTACGAAACGATTGAATTAACGAGGAGATAAATGGATATCTTTATTACAATTATATTACGAATCTAAAACAGATGTTTGCGGAAATCGAATTGAATGGTAAAATTCTCCTCTTGTGGAAAGAGAGGGCAGATAATTATTCTTATTTTTGTTTTCCGGTTAATATCAGAAATAAAAATGTTTTTTCTCTATTATCTTAAACTATTTATAATAGTTTTCAATCCGAACTGCGATTGTGTTTTCTTGATTTTGACAATATAGAATAACTAAAAATATTAAAACATCTTAAACAATATTAGTTAATGATAGTTTGACTCACTTATTTTTCATCAAGTTCTTTACAAAATATAAAATATTCCTTTTCAAAATGTTTTTTTTATAAGTACACTTTGAATCTCTAATCAAACAACATTAATTAATTAAAATAATATTTTCAGGAACACTGTCAATGCGTTTAAAATATTAATAGTTTTATGGACATCTGATGGGAAAGCGCAAATTTCGCACTCAAATAGGCCCGTACAAAATTTTCATATATTTTTTTATCTGAAGTAATCAGATATTGGTGTATAATGTTATTATTGAACTGATGTGATGAAAAAATTGAAGTAATTCAGTGTAAAAGTCAGTTAGTTAGCTTTTTAAGCACTAACCATATCGTATGAGACTTGTGTTGAGCTCACACGCAGAGGTCGCGGATTCGATACTCAACAGGGCAGCAGTTTTTTTGTTCCAGTTTGATTGGAAAATTTGTTAAAGCACCTAGACTTGACAGCGGTCCCCAGGGCCTGAAACGTTCCTTATTTTCAATCATTGTTTCTTTAGTTCTATTTTTTCCTCATACGGGCTGTATTTTTACTTGGGCTGTCCATTATAATACTTAATAAAAGAGCTGCGTAATTCATTGAGTAAATATGAGTAACTTCAAAGTGATGAGTTGGTAGTAATTCAATTAAAATTGTAAATAGATAAATAGGTTTATGTAGGTATTAAGCTAAATTGTGTGTATATAATAGAATATAAAATACGTGTAATAGATAGGTTAAATACGTTTTTTGTTCAATATTATTTAGTTACTACAACGATTATTAGGTACATATTTTATTTTAAAACTTTTTTTGTGTTAAGTTTGATTAATTTTTACTTTTTAGTGGGTTTTTTTGTTAAACATATATTTTTTGACGTTATTTTTACCAAATACAAAGCCTTTTATATATTGCGAATGTCAGTACACTTAGATATCTATTGAATATGTTTGTTATTTGAGCTCAAACCTGATGCACGCAATTGATACACGTTTATCCGCTAGCGAACAGTTGCTTTAGTAAGATTAAGCTGACACATCTCGCAATCCTGCTTAGCAGAATTTCTGTTAAGCATTGGCGTGATGTATATCTATAATATATATGTGTCATATATCTCATATAAATTCAGAAGGAGGATCCAGAAATCTGAATCACTATTCACCTAGCTCTAAAATCGTTATTGGTAATTATAATTGTCGGTGGGTTTCAATTAATTAAAATTAACTAACACATAAAATTTTAAGGATAGAGATATTATAAATTCATAGCTGGTGTTTGGGAATAATACCCACTTCCCAACCAATACGATGCTCTTGTTGGTGCAGCAGAAATATTTTTCACCAAATTTTGCCACTTTCGACAATCGGCCAGAACTATTCTTACATCGAATATTGTTAGCCTCTCTTTTTTCATGTTGATATTCTCTCTGATATTAATCCGTGTCGTTTTTAATCTGTGAAGAATTTGTCATGTCTAAGTCATTGCAATCTGCGTTTCTGGATTTGTTACTCAACTGTGCACTTACTGATTTTCTCATCCTAATTGAATAATGATGTCTTTTAGATTGCAGGTGTCAGACCATAATAATGTTGAAGTCCCGTAGACATTCAGAAGTTTTGGCAAAATAAGCGTTTGTGAGAATTCCCTTCTAATACAAGTAAACTTAACATAATAAACATAAGAGACTCTTGGAGAAAAGGAAGCTCCTGCAGCTTTACCGATTCATCTTACTACTTCAGTCACATATCTTACTTTACTTACTTTACTGACTTACTTTACGGTATTGCTGATCTGAAGTATTTGAACTAAATTTCATTGAAGTCACTGGACTCGTGCAACTTTACAATAACAGCAAATACGTCAGTTGCTAGAGTTTGGTCTATTCGTCATTAATTATCAAACCGTCAAACCGAAATCGCTGAAAAACAGCCGCATTTAAGGAAAAAGAAAGTTCTGCTTCACTAAGACAATGCATCGTGTCACAAGTCATTGAAAACAATGTCAAAAAGTCATGAATTGGGCTTCGAATTATTTCCTCATCCACTGTATTCTCCAGATCTGGCCACCAGCGACTATTTCCTGTTCTCAGATCGCAAAAGAATGCTCACTGGGAAGAAATTTTCGTCGAATGAAGAGGTAGTTGCCGAAAATGAGGCCTATTTTGAAGCAAAGGACAAATTGTAGTACAAAAATGGTATTGAATAAATGGAGGGTCGCTATAATCAATGTATCACTCTTGAAGGGAATTATGTTGAATAAAAAAAACTAATTTTCCCAAAAAAATGTGTTTTACTATGCTAGGCCGGGGACTTTTCAATTATGTTATGTTATGTTTAACATATTAACGAACCAATTTTCACTAATATTTAGGAATTATTAATTGTTTTCATATAAAATAATGAACATAACATATTGGCTAGAATTTAAAAATTTCAAGTGCACTTGCATATTAAGGGTCTCTAAATTATAGAGAGGGTAGCAGCTTCTATTGCAATTTCAGCCTCTCGAAAATAACCGATAACAGTGCAAATTGCTCTCTGTATGATTCAGTTCCGTTTCTGCCAGCGATATATGGTTCTCGTACAGTACGTCAGCTCGAATGAAACGAATAGAGAAATGCTCGCAATATAACGATCAGTGAATTTAAATTGCCTCCTCTTTTGACAAAAGTATATGTAGCGACAACATTGGATTAATAATTTTTTCCTTTCAATCAAATATCTGGAGAATGCTTGTTGCGTATTTTTAAATATGTTCTTGATTATAGTATTAGTAATATATATAAATTGTTATTATATCAGGTGCTTACATATACCGTGTCATTTTTTCGATTTACAAAAGCATCTATAAAAAATATGTAGAATATATTTAACTGTCATTTTTTCATCCTTTCCCGCAAATTTGCCCCATTGTTCAGGTCGTATGGTGACATTGCAGCGAAACTGCGTTGTTGGCTTGGAAGCTTCCTCAACGTTACGGAATAGTTAAATAGTTCACTTGAAAGTAGAAAGAAGGCGGTAGATCTGGTATATATGCTGCACACATTACTCTACAAATATCTTCGGATTTGACGCACGCACATACTGAGCTCATAACATTTTTTTAAATAACACATTTTATTTAAAAAACTATTGAATTGAATTGAAATAATAATAATTTCTATATGCCATTCTATTTTTATAAAAACGCCATATTTGAATTAATTTACACATTTGAACAATTAACAACAACTTCAAGAACTATATAAATAAACATTATCATAAAAAGCCCAACATCATTTAGACCAAACCCAGCCAATATAGTTAAAACCAATGGATAATGCAACCACTATATACGAAAGCTGTGAAATTCTCCTAAAATGTCTCCAAATATTATTAACTATGATCGCTACTAATCTTGATCCACAAACCCCATTCATGAAGTGACTATCTCGAGTTTTCGATTAACATATTGTACATTTACTAGCTCAAAATGAATGGATTATCTTACTTTTAGGTTGAAAGAAATCTCAGTCAATACATCATTATATTTAAAAAACAATAATTTATTTACCTATACTCTTATATAATAATGCATTGTATTTTCGTTGTCATTAGATCATTAAGGTGTCGTTGCTAATTTTGTATTTTGTTTATTTGATCCAGGTCTACTTTTGTTAGCAAATGTAATTGTTTCATAGTATCACTGTACACTGTTGTTACAAACACATCTTAGCAAAACCCTGTCTAATTTCTTCCTCTGTGTTTCTCCGAATTTCACATTCTCCGACTTTCTCTCTCAACAAATGCTAGCTACATATTAACTATAAAATAAAATTTAAATCACTACTAAAATATATTATGTTTAAAATAAATATCTAATTATTACCAGTTACTACAATTTTGCTACTGTTCTTGATGGAAAACCCCATTAATGGCTTGACTACTTCCAACACAACAAGAATCGTTTTATTGTCTGTTCTTATTATCATTCAATTTCGGCATATGTTGATACCTTAACCACCAAGAATAACACTACAATTTAATTATCATTACAATAGTATTGTAATAACAATAGTATAGTAATGTAACACAAAATGAAAATATTCTAGACGTTTTTGTTGTTTTTTTTCGATCGACTATGTAAAGTGTATTCTTTTCTATGGTTTATTTTATGCAGGGGTAATGCATCCTGAATACGCTGTGAATACGAGTGTGGCAGGTCTTTTCGATCGAGTAGCAACAGTGCATCCTTTATACCTCTTGAAATGTATGTTGTTATGTAACGCAATTACTGTGCATCTGTTACTGGTCTTTTTTTAAATACGTAGGTTCAGTTTGTTAAATTTACGTCATCCAACATCTGCCATAGTAGTTCTCAGTCTGTGTTAGCAGCTCGTAATACACTACACCTGGGTAATCCCACTATATGCAGACCTTTATGACTTTATGACCATGAATATTAATTGAATTTTGATGTGGATGGCTTTGATGCGCAAAATGTCATAGGTTAGTTCAGGTAGAACTAACCTATGACATTTTGCGCATGAGATTGTTGCAGTAGATCTACTTTTCATCGCTTCGACAATACGCTATAGAAAAGTCTATTTTTGCCTGATAAGGATCCGAACCGCCACGTTGGGTAGGGAGCCATTTTGCCCCCTTTCTGCCGGAATCGGGAAAAAAATGATTCATCAAATGCTAAACTGTCTGAAAGTTCTTTGGGAGTTTAACTTCAAAAATTCTTGATCCTCCAAGCAATTAACATCAAAATCACCACTTTTGAGTCCATGCATCCACAATTTACGAATGCATTATGCTGATCATAATATTCTAGAGGTTTTTACTTTAATGACTCCTTCAAATCGAACTGCAATGAATGTCATATATAAAATATTGAGCTTATTATTTATGTTCAAATCCTTCGAATTGCTATTCTTATTTTAGGCCATTTAAGATGTATTTACTACTTTTATACTTCGCATTTTCGACATCAATATATATCCCTGATATACATGCAAGCACTTAACAAATTAATCTAATAAAAACACTTTTAATGTTTATGCTACATAGAATCTGCAGTCGGTTGTTTGATTGGTGCCGTTGTTAAAAAAATTTTGGTACTTAAAAGTAGGTATTTTGAATCTAATAATGATCCGAAAAGGAATTTGAAACAACTTCATGAAGTAAACATTGAAATAATTTTTCATACATTAAATATGGTATTTTTCTCATAAACTATGGCATAAAAACAATGTATAGCTCTTGAGAAAAATTACTGAAATAATTAACCATTTTAGAAACCATCAGAAGTCGGGACTTATCTGACAGTTCCTAACAGAATCATTGAATCTTATCAAATTCTAAATGTATCCACATATTTTGAATTATTTATAAATATTATTTGTATTAATATATTTATTAATTACTATTTTAGCAAAACTAATTTAAAATAAATGTCAATATATAATTAATACATTATCAATTTAAAATTATGCTAATTAAGAAAATGTAATTGGTATTTTATGTAGAAAATAACTATGTCAATGAAATGAATTATTAAAATAGGCAAAATTAATGACCTAATATTTTTGTAATACAAATATACTTTATGCATTTAATATTAAAATGTGTTCCATTTTATGTTATTTGAAAGAGTATTTTTTAATGTCTGTTTTGATGATTCCTTAAATAAATATAAATTATATAAATATAAATAAATATGTAAATTATATGAACCTTTACAATACCCAAATGTTATTCGTTCTAAATTATCTGTTTCTTAATGGTGGTTCTAATGATAATTAATATCTTGGCATATGTGTTAATAGAGCATGGCAGAATAGATTAGACAAGATAATCGATATAAAGTTAATCGTCCATGAAGATTTGTTCCAGTGATGATTGAAACGGCATATTCTATTATTAAATTACGTTACATTTTCCACTGGCTGATCTCTTCTCAAAGATCATTCAGCGAAGGAAATCTTGGGTGACCTTAAAAGATCTGACTTGTGTTAAATACCGAGAAAGTACTGGCTAGTGGCGGACAATACATTAAAAATAATGTGTAACAATAACAAGAGGACAAGGTTCAAATCACCTTGAAAATGTATATTATATATTTTTAAAGGCAGAACAAAAAGAATTAAGCCGATTTATATATTTGATATGATGATGTATTAACAAAATGTATATAATTTCCTAATATTTGTTAAATCACACAGCAAAAGTTGATAAAATATATGAAGTTATTGTATATCAAAAAACTCATAATCAGTGAGAATTTATTTAATAAATTTGGGAAAAATTTTACTCCGATAAAATAGTACAAATATTTAAAGCTATGTAGTGCATTAGCAGTTCGAAATCACTACTACGCATTATTTGCATGTATGAATTACTATAATAATATGGTCAATAATTGGATCACTTTATAAAATGGATTAAAAAGGATTATTTAATTCCTCTCTAAAGGCTGAATGGACTTGGAGAAATTGGGAACATTTCTAGCCGAGATATACAAAAAACAAATGAAATGCGTTTATTCCCGAGAGCATATTTATAATAATATTTCTGCAGCAAAATTCCCAGCCTCTGATGGTTTCTCCATCAAATGTTTGAAACACCTCACTATTAAGCAACTCTTTAAGCTTGCATATAGTGGGCACATGTATACATCAGTTATCCTACATATTTAATATAACAAAAGCAAATCCATCGGATTTACTTAGTCAGTTTCCTGTCCAAGCTCACAGAAGAAGCAATACCACATACACTAAACTGCTTCGACGTTAAACACACAATCGTCATTCAACAATGTAGGCTTCATACATTCTGTTCCGTGAAAACTCCAGCCTTGATCAAGCTGTTTGCAATCCCAAATAGCAAGTCCAGTAGCCAGCACGCCGTCTGTCAAGTCAATAATAAACATATGTAAACTTTCTATTCCTTGAACCCGAAATAAGATTACATATTTTACTAAATGTTTTCTTTAATGGAAAGAAGAGGCGATTGGTTGAACGGCGATACAAAGCGACACTGAGGGTAAAAAAGAGGAAGAAATCGTCCCGACGTCTCTATTCACCATTCTTGACTGATGGCCACTCTTAACTCATTCCCTCAGATAACAGTACAACCAGTGCAGTATTAGTCTCGCAACATTATATATAATACTCTAACTATTTTTATTGCTCCAAAAGGTATCATTTACAAGCAAGAATTGAACTTATGAATTCTACACAAAAACAATTTTGGTTGAGATGTTGCTCCAGCTAATGTTTTCAATGGTTCCTGTGGCATATTTAATAATGTAAGTGAATCTTTTGATTCACCTTTGTAGTTAAAAGCGTTACAATTATGGACGATTTGTGGATATGACGAATAGTGTAGTTCAGCCTCATGTCCGACCGCAAGATGGTAAAGTGATGCACGTGTTCTGATGTGGGAATTGTTGGAGAGAACTGAGGTTGCATGGAATTTCTTGTATAAGGAGAAAACGAACCATATTATTCCTGATTTGTCAGTTTCCGGATGAATTTGGGTATTTCTAACAAACCATGGCGCGTTCAGAGTTTGCCTGAGAAGTTTATTTTGCATTACCTGAAGCTTGTCCACTAGTTCCGGCCTGATAAACCGATACCAAGTATTAGATCCATATAACATGACGGGTCTGATAAGCAGCTTGTAAAGCAAAACTTTAATCATCGGAGACAATTTACTTTTTCTGCAGATAAGAGGGTTAAGCGCTGTAGCGACATCGTAGCCTTTGGCATCGTAGATTGCTTTATTTATCTCTTTTGACCATAGGAATTTACGGGATGAGGCCGAGATTGTTGCCAAAGGATTGAGACTTTTTCCACTCTGAGCTGGTAGGCGCGGACGTCTCTCTGATTGTGAAAGATTATGGCCTGGGTTTTTTGGGGGTTGATTTGCATAAATTTAACCATTGGACTGTGGCATTTAATTGAATTTTAGGTTTTCTCTGAGCGGCATCTACAGAACGAGAACTGGTGAAGAAAGCTGTGTCATCCACGTATTGGGCGGTTTCAACATCTTTCTTCATTGGGCTGTCTGACATGAAGAAGTTGAATAATGCTGGGGCTAATGGGGAACCTTGGGGGAATCCTGCTTTGACTGATTTAGGACTGGAGAGTGTATTACCGATCTTTACTTGAAAGGACCTATCCGACAAAAAAGAACGAAGTAAAATTATCAGGTCTTCGAGTAAACCTGCTTCGATGGCTTTGTCGTGCCAAAACTTTGTCAAATGCTTTTACTAGGTCTAAAAAGACCGCATAGAGCTTGTGCTTTTTCTTTATAGTCAAGTGAATTTCTGCGGCCATTCTAGTGGTTTGATATGCACATGAATGTTTGGCTCTGAAACCGTGTAGCTCGTTTGGTATGATATGGTTCTAGTCAGTGAACCGGCTGAGAGGAAACAGGATCGTTCTTTCAGCAATCTTGTGTATTAAACTAAGCGGGCTGATGGGCCTCTGTTTCCAAATTTATGGGAAGGGTTGCAGCCGCATGATGGAATTTATGATGTTGGTTAATTCCGAGAGGTGCTTGTTTGGGAGCTTTTTGAGTTGGAATACTGACATTTCATCGCATCCAGGTATATTTTTGGGTTTAAGATTTCCGATGATTTTTTGTAGCACCCTTGGTGAGACTAGATTGTTTTGGGGATAGTTTGGAGGCGCTATTTTCCCTAGATTATTAGCCTCTCTGATGACTTTCTTGTTTCGAGTGGCGCCACTTTCTTTTTTAAAAGATAGACATTCCATTTGTTTTTCGAACGATTCAACAATGAGCTCGGCTTTTTTGCTCTCCGAGACTGCGAAATTTCCTGACCCTACAGATTTCAAGGGGGGGATGTTTTTTTTTGTCTTTCCCCGCTAGACTTTTTGAGATTCTCCAGATGTCTGCGGGCGCGTCAAGTCTTTGATTGAAGAGAAGTGAGTCCCACTTCTTCTCTCTCCAGACTTTTACGGTCTCGCGAACTTGGCTGGATGCCTCGTTGACCTCCCTTTAATCGTCGGGATATAAAGTTGCACGAGCTCTTCTGTGGAGTCTATTCTTGTGGCGAATTAGTTCCCTGATATTTGGTGGCAATGCTGTATTGTAATTGCCTTGCGGAGGTAGGATTGTGACAGTTGCCTGTTTGTGAGCATTTTGAATGCCATTTATAAGCTTGGTAATTACTTCCTGGATTTGTTCGCGGTTGTTAATTTTGGAGATTGGACCAGGTTTTAGTAGGATCTCTTGAAATAATTTCCAGTCTGTTTTTCGGGTTTGTTTTCCGGTTTTCCGTACGAGGTTTCGATCATCCGGGAGTCTCCTACCGTCAGAGTAATCGGGCGGTGATCGGAGTCCATTTCATCGAGAAGTCGTACGTCAACGGGGTTTTGTGCGTTTTGGATTATGAAGAAATCAATTGTTGATGGAAGTAAGTGCAGGTTGTGGTAGTGTGTCGATATCAACTCCCGCCTGATTAGCTCGGAGGCTGCCCCACGAAGGGTGGTGTGCGTTGAAGTCGCCGCCAATCATTTTGGCTACGTCTCCGTCGAACACGGTTCTGAATTCGGAGTGGTCGTAATGCGAGCATTTCCGATACCTAGAAGTGATTTTGACTGTCTGATAGAATAATTGAGACGGAGGTTGATTCAAAACAGTTCGTATGTGGTGACGGCAATAAGAAATGACGGATTCTCTTTTTAATTAGGATTGCGGTTCTATCACCGTTGCCATTGGTTCTATCATCTCTGTAGATTTTATAATTCGGTATCGAAAAACAGATGGATGGTTGGGGATATGTTTCCTGGAGCAGAAGTATGTGGATATTCTGACTAGTCAGTACGTCAGCAAGTTCCTCCCTCTTGTTGCGTACTGATTCACGGGCATGAACATTGCTGTAATTTGCGCGGAAAGCGCTTGAAAGACTGAACTTGAAGATTGTTTTAATTCATCAAGCTGCGATTGATGAATCTAAATTTTTGCCTGTTGTACGTTCTTATGCACGTTGATAAAGTGATCTGTGTGTGTAGGTGGCCCGTTGACGTGCCTCTCGTTTTCACAATATATTAGCTCGAAGACGTTCATTATGTTCCTCTCGACTTTCATTTACTCGTGTACTTGAAACCTAGCCTCTTAAATTTATATTATCCGTCAAGTGTTCCTCTGCCGTTCTTTATAACCTTAGTTATGGACTAGTTCTTTATTATGTGAACGTCGACTAATATTTCATATTCTTGATTAAAATTAACAGGACTCTAGATAAAATTTCATTAATGTAACTAAACACATTGGAAATAAAATAGACGGTGATATTATTTCCAAATATTGTTATATCTTAGTCGTTGGTCGTTTTTAGTTTTGAATATTTGATCAAGGTCAACATTTGTTAGCAAATTCAACTATATCACTCACTCATCGTCAGCAAGTATCACTCTCCACTATTCTTGTATCCTGAACAATATTCTCTAGATTCATAGCTTACATTTGAGTATTTGTTTCATAAAATAATATAAAAGTCTCATAAGGACCCGATTGTTTATATTATTATTTTATATGATTCCGTACGGAAATGTATATCGAAAACACTCATTCGATATAATTTTGTTTTATATTATTTTTAACCAATTTTATTTTGTAATTATATAAAATTATATATTTTTAGTAGTGATCTTTTAAGTTAAGTAATACATAAAATAGAAATAATTTACATGGGTGTCATCGAAACTGCAAGCTTAATAATAATAATTTCCATAGTTATAATTTGTGAATATAAAAGATTTTATGGTATGGTAAATGCAAACTGAAAATAAAACAGAAACGAAAAGAAATAATTCAGTATGTAAACCCATAGGTATAAAACTGTTACATACATTTAATAAATTAATCTTAGAGGATATTTGTTTGTGTTTTCTCTTCCAAGTAAGCTACTTATAAAATAAGTTTTCAATCAAATAAATTATTAATTTAAAAGCTGTCAGTGTCAATGAAAACCTTTACATATTATTTTGATTTAATTATATTATGGTTAAGGATTAAGAATGTATTAATTCTTAACCAATCAACTGATTAAAATACTTCAACCCAAATATGTCAAAATATTTTTTACAATGCTTTTACAATGTTTAGTTATTGTTATAATGTATTAATGAAATATAATTTGTAGGGTTTAAAAACAATTAAAATAATTTCATTACTTGTTATATCATAATTATTTGTTATAACTGTTTAGCTTCTGCTGTTATTTATTTGTATGTTATTTATATGTATCTAAATTTATGTCTATTTAAATTGTTGAAAAAAGTCGACATAAATATAAGCCGTTCTAAAATTAATATTTGTTTTTGTGTGAATTACATTATTGTTAGTTGTTCATCTTTGTTTTACCAGAAATTACAACTCAAAACTATTCAAAAATTATATTTTATTCCTCTTGGAGACTTCCCGACCAATGTTCTAATCTGTCAGCGCATCCAATAATTTTTAAGTTCATATCATTATATGTCTTAAGTAAAATGTTCGAATCTAGAACTTTAAATAAGATTCGATTGCGGTCCTTTATATATGTCGATCACCTTAAACGCATATAAGAATATATTTTAACGAGTTTTACGTTACATGCATTTATTTACTTAATAACTAATATATTGTTACTTTAAAACTCAGTTTCAACTACACAATATTTTAACAAAATCAGCTAACAGCACAAGATATACCATCAGTTTCGGATTTTTCATTATTATATATTAATCTGTTTATAGGGACTCAATAGCGAAAGTATCCATCGCCAATAAGTTCACTTTTTTCACAAACATATATTTCAATTTACTTCTGTACTATACTGTGAACTGTATTTGGGTTCGTATAGTAATTACCCTTTTGTATATTTGTAAATTTTTATATTATGCTATTGACAATAATTGTAAAGGACAAACAATTGGGAAGGAAAAAACCTGTTTAGCGAGAGTTATAAACGTTAGAAACTTGCATTTTGTTGATTACTTTTAAATGGCGAGATAGGGTCCTTTAACTCTGGACTGAAATATAGTTAGATGTATCTCTCAAACTTTATACCATAATCTTTGTATCCTTCTACTAGATATATTTACAACTAATTGACGAGCATCGATTAATTTACATTACTGTAAGATAATAGATTGTAGTGTTTTTTAAGTCTGCAAATTATATACAAATTATAATTCTTTATTGCCTTAATATTCACAAAATATATTATTTATAATATCAGTTCATTGTATAATTTCGACAATGCAAAAAGTTTCTTTATAGTTGCTATTATATGTTAACTTATAAGCCGTAATGTACTAACTATACTATAATATTTTATTACCAAATATATCATATTTTATAATATATATTATATATGTTATTATCAATTCTAAGAATTAATTCTGCTGAATCCCGGTTAAATTGCTTTTGTTTACACCAAATAAGTTTATCTATAAACACCTTCAGACAACTAATCCTTTCAACACATTTCAAGTGACACATTCATGTCAACAATTTTATATACAAATATAATGTAAAGCCTCTTAATTAATAACTGTGTGTGTCTATAAATATCTAATTGAAACCCTATAAATAGTCAATATTTCATGAAAACTCTGCTTTTTAAGTATGAAAATTGTAATAAAAACTCATTCATACCGAGCATTTTTTTATTAATTACCGATTATTAGGTCTTTTAAGTATCGATTGAGGCAGTACGAAGTCTGCTGGGTCAACTAGTGCTTTATAAAATTGTCTGTGGTAACTATTTACAATTATATAACAGAACTAAATTAATAATTCAGAATAGGATTATTATAAAATAAAATTCTACAATATTATTTCTTCGAATTATAAAATATTATATAATATTAAAACATTTTATTCAGCGCTTATAAGGCGTTCAAATCTGATAATCTCGAACCGATGTATATTTAAAACATATCATTTACGCCGTAATTAAGTCATTTTGAGGCATAAACAGAACCATGCATAAATACGGCAACAGTGCCGAATTTCTATTTGTCGACAGAGTGTCAGAAAAAATTAATATATACACGTTGGACTCCACCTTGTATTGCAAACATATAAAAGTGCACGTATATTCCACCTTGTATTGCAAACATATAAAAGTGCACGTATATAAATCTTCTCTTATCTTATCTTAGCTCCCTACCGTGTCTAATTGAGACTATAAACCATTTTAGAATACATTTAAAACACCAACAACAACTATCATAAAAATCGGTCCAACCATTTAGGAGTAGTTCAATTAGATGCACACGAACAGAAAAATTATATATATTCAGGTATTCATAGATGCATTAAAAAAACATCAAATAAATTACATTTTATATAAAATTTGTGTGATTTGTAAATTAGTTAATTAACATTAAAACCGCTTTAATGCTTTATTAAAATGTCACTGTGTGCTAAATTATCCCTTATTTCCACACTTAACTAGTAAAATTAACAGCAAATAACAATGAAGCAAACCTCAATAGCCATCTACGCGCCCCAAATTACACCGGGGCCGTGCGCTGAGGGTGAACGAAAAATTATCGCTAAAGTTTGGCCGACGGAATTCGTTTAAAAGTTTTCGGCGGGGTATAGGAGAATTTTCGTAAAATCCGACTATCTGGCCGGCATATCAATTAATCGGTGCCAAGAGGCGAACGGACCGCGACTAGGATCAGAAACTGTGGTCACGTCCGGCTTATATTACGCCCTAATCCAATAAACGTGCGCGTGCATTTGCATATCTCCCTTAATTCGTATAGATTCCCTTTGTCGCATTAACGCTCGTCCTGTTGTCGCTACGTTCTCCGCCGATTTCACTTTCTCTATTGCCTTTTGTATCGACAAGCGCTTCATCTAGCAGGATAGTCAGGCGGAATTCGCCCAGATGCATCCGGTTGCATTCTGATATAGCTGCTTGCCTGCATACCAAGCTTAGCACTAAGTCGTTATATTAAAGCTAGTATACGGTGACAGGACACAGACAGTATGAAATTTCTTGATTTTAATAAGACCATTTAGAATCTGATGTCTTCAAGAAAATTGGCCGGTATTTATAATTAAATAGCATTGCAGAGTTTTGCAATATGGTTGAAAAATCAATATAACAGGTCAATTGAAAAGTCTCCGGCCTACCGGTTTTTCTTATTCAAGTCTCCGGCCTACCGGTTTTTCTTATTCAACATAATTTCCTTCAAGAGTGATACACTGATTATAGCAACCCTCCAATTTTTCGATATCATTTTTGTAGTACGATTTGTCCTTTGCTTCAAAATAGGCCTCAGTTTCGGCGATCAGCTCTTCATTCGACAAAAAATTTTTTCCCAGCGAGTATCCTTTTGAGATCTGAGAACAGGAAATAGTTGCTGGGGGCCAGATCTGGAGAATACGGTGAATGAGGAAGCAAATCGAAGCCCAATTCATGGATTTTTGCCATCGTTTTCACTGACTTGTAACACGGTGTTTTGTCATGGTGAAGTAGCACTTTCTGTTTCTTCAAATGCGTCAGTTTGTCGGCGATTTCGTCCTTCAAACGGTCCAATAACGCTATGTAATAGTCGCTGTTGATGGTCCTTCCTTTTTCAAGGTAGTGAATGAAAATTATTGCATGCGTATCCCAGAATACAGACGCCATAGACTTGCCAGCCGACTGTTGCCTTTTCTCACGCTTTGGAGCGGGTTCATCTTGTACACTACTCGGATGACTGTCGATTGGACTTCGGAGTGAAATGATGGAGGCCATCTTTCAGTCATTGTCACATTCGGACTTGATTACTTGACACATTTTTGGTTAAAAGTGAGCTCGCACGGCACTCACATTGCACAGAGCTTTCTCATACACAAATATTCGAGAATGATATGATGTACACGTTCATTTGATATCTTTACAGTGTCTGCTATTTGATTCAATTTTAATTTACGGTCACTCAGTCATTTTATGGATTTTTTTAATGTTTTCGTCGGTAACAACCTCTTTTGGGAATCCACGGCGTTCACCGTCTTCGGTGCTCATTTCACCATGTCTAAACTGAGAATACCAATCCTTGATGGTTGATTTTCCCGGGGCAGCGTGCGGGAATTCAGGCGGAATGGAATGGCACAACAGGAGAAATTCCTTTTTATCTATTTTTTTCACAATATCAGAAGTTGCTTCACTCAAAATGCTATAATTCACAAACTAATAATCCGACAGCTGTCAAATTTATACACGCATCTTTTGAGTGTTAGGGCTATCTAAAAAACATATGTATTTAATTCTAGTAGCGCCATCTACGTATTGACGTCTTAAAGAAATAATTGCTTTATCACTTGCATATCCAAATCATCAGAAATTCACAGGTTATATGTCCATTCCTAAGAGGTTATGGATTTGAAAGGAAATGACCTGATTTCTGAGAATGAAGGAATTATATTCATACAAGCAGCAGGATGGGCTGAATGCAATAGGTAACGGAATTAACATAAGTTATGGAAACTCAAGGACCAATGAAGAACTAGAAAATTAGAAACATGGAATTCCAGAACAGAGTTTCCAGTCGCATAAATAGTCATTGAAACCAATGGAGAAGAGTTCAGTTATGTGTCTGTTTGATCATTAGCAACTATTAGAATTTTGATGTCAATATCCATTCAAGAAAATAGGAAGATAAAGCAAATTGATGTTACAATAGTATTTTTAAATGGAACAATAGATGAAGGTATCTATATAAAGAAATCAGAAGGCCAAATTACCTAAACAAGATACCTAAAATTTAATGGAGCATTCTATGACTACCTGTCTGTAATAAATACACCAAAATGTTGGAATAAAAGGTTCAATGATGTGATCAACAAATTTCAATTTAAGAGTTAATGGTCAATTGATCGTATTCGTTCAGACAGAATAGAGAAAATGGATATTTTAATAGAAAGTCTTTATGAATAATTTAAAATCAGAGAAATAACAAAAATGGAAGAATGGACTTATTGAAGTTAGTTTTAACATCAACGAAAACGAAGAAATAATTAAAAAGGTACCGTATAGAGAATTAATTTGCAATCTTATGTACATTTCATTAGTTACTAGACCAGATATTGCATAAACAACTTTATATCTTATGAACAGGTATTTGTATAAGCCAATGAAAAGCTGAAAAAAGGGCACTTCGATGCCTAGACGGTACCAAGAACCATGGATTACTGTACATGAATGGCGATAGTGGATTCATGAATGGCGATAGTGGATTTGAAGGAATCACTCATTCCTTAGACCGACCGACTGGAGTTGTGGTCAACATGGATTCAACTGGAGAAAATGGCAGTGGCTTCATATAGTTTTATGAAGGCAACCCAGGAACAAACTAAACCAGCAACATTAATAGCGGACAATTTAATGGCTATTTCTCTGCTTGAAAACTTTGAACACAAAATGAAGCAAGCATTTTGAAATAAAATATCACTTTATTATGTCTAAATAATGAGATAATGAAGCGCATCACCTTTCTTACAAACCAAAAAATTGTTAATAATTCCATGTACTATGTATATAAAAGAAAAAATAGTGTTTTGAAGTTCTTTGAAGATAAAGTCATTGCAATATTATTATGTTTGTTCTTGATGTGAAGTTGTAGTTAATAAATAAAAGTAGCAAAAGGTATAAAGTTTAGGCGAGCAATTTTGGAATATTGTAGAACAAGGTTTTTAAACTTTAATATGTAATTTTTAATGTATTCGGAAAATTAACTGACTGTTTTATCTAATCCAACTTAATAAACGTACAAATAGCTATATTTAAAGATAATAAGGCTGAGCTAATATAAAATTAATTAGGAGATTTTTTTCTCCATTATTCAGTTACTGTTAATAAATTTGTCGATATTAAAACTTCCACTTAAAACCTATGATATTTAACAGCATTAGACCATTTTCTCGACAAAGCGCTATAATGTCATTACAATTACCATCGAATTTACGATGTTTTCTCAACCGATTTTCCCGTGCTATATTTATTAAGGCGGCTTTTACATTACCTTCTTCTGTACATAAATAAACACATAAATAATGACACACAAATACATTTTAGGGTGGCTATCTTTCCACCGATTTTATTTTCATGACAGTTGCTGATTTGATTTAGTATATCTAATTTTTTAGATATTTAAAGTTATATGTAAATTCGTATATATTCGTTTAGGTTTTCGAAATAATACAACAAAAACTAGATAATCAACAAGATGTTAAACTGTTTATTATTTATGAAAAAAGTATTATTTATTATTTTATTAAACTACAAATATTACTAAGTTTATACTAGTAAACTTAATGCAAAATCAATAAATTGTCCATGTATATACATTTTGTGGTGGAATTTAGGAGGTTAGCTGATACCTTAGACAATTTGATATTTAATTTTAACATAATATGTGAACAATATGTATTTTCTCATGCATCAAATAATAAGTTGATACATAAATAGGCTATTGCCTATAAATTGGGTCTTAAATGTGTAAGAGTTTATATAAAACTTTAAAATCATAATTTGACTATCTGTCGGAGAGTGGGAAGTAGCTATTTTGAAAAAAAAAATGATTGAAATTAAAATATACCTTTGAGTTGATTGTTAAAAAATATTAGAATTTCCCCATGTCCGACAAGCGATTAGAACTGTTGCAGCGTGTTGCATGAAACAAATTTGAAAACGAGAATTTGAAGGCATTACTCGCTGAACCATCAGTGACGAACGCTATAGACTACAATTAATGCGTTTGAGTTTAGCGAAAATCAACTAAAGTACGAGAAAATACACAATAATGTTATTGCTCGGCATGACAACGCTTAACCACATGTTACAAAACTGGTAAAAAACAAATTTGGAAACATACAAAGATGAGAAGTGCTACCCGCTGTACACTCTAGACATTGCTCCTTCTGATTGGTACTTCTTTCTATTATATGTCGTGACCTGTCCGAGCATCACTTTACTATTTTTGAAAATACCAAAAATTGGGTCGAATTCTGGATAACCCCAAACAATACATCTTTCTTTCGAATCCGTGAATTGCGTAAATGAGAAAAAAAAATAGAGGCCATCCACAAAAATCAAATCTATATCAAAAATATAGACAATACTTTGAATAAAATATATTGAACTGATTTGTCACAATAAAACAAATTACAAAATAACTTTAAATCTAATGTATATATAGATTTGATTTTTGTGGATAATTCACGGATTCGAAATTAAAATTGGTAAAACTAAAAATAGTGTTGTGTCAGTTAGTAAGAAAAAGTGAAATAGTGACAATATTATTAGAGGTTTAGTATAGACTAAAACTGACCGAAATTCGACCACAATGTACTCAATGAGTTATCTTTCTCGCATAATAGAGTAAAGACTACTTAAGACTAATTAAGACTTAAAAAAATTATATTTTACTAAAACCTATTTTCACAATACTTTCTGTATAAGGCCAGAAATGTATTTGATGCATAACATTAATTAAAATAATAAATGTCTTTATATTATAAGATATTGAAATATATGCAATGTACTAATAATATTGTCACTATTTCGTTATTTCTTACTAAACAACACTATTTTTAGTTTTACCAATTTTATGTTATCCCTATATATATATATATATATATATATATATATATATATATATATATATATATATATATATATATATAAGATACATAAGATATTTTTGATGAGTTTGGTTAGAATTACAGGTGTACGATTTGAACCACTTATGTATTTGCTTAAGATGAAAATTATTACCAGGATACTGTTGTCGACGTTTCTGCAGGTTAGTGGAAGATATTCCTGATGCTTGTCCCTCAATCAAATCGTTTTAGTGTTCATTTGTTTATTGTCAGCGTCGGGTTATTATGAAATATTTATATCACCCAACGAGTTGTTTGAAATGTATGAGGGTTGATCCAGATATAAGATTTCCATAGATTCATCAAGACAGTTATTTTGCAATAGTAAAAAACTCACGTAAGCTATCCAGAACTACTGACGAAGACAACCGGCAGCTGGTGGAATGCTGCTTTACAATGCCCGAGTTTGTTGCCCGAACACTTTGTTGGTCAAAAGACAAAAAAAAAGTGAAGCTCTTTTCAACGGCTTGGTAGCGGATTTCTACGATATTGAGATACACAAATTGGAGCACCGCGCCAAAAAAAATGCATTAAAAAGGATGTAGAAAAATAGAGAATACGTTTGTTCTTTCCGACAATGTAAATTTCTGTGAGGATAAACAATGTTGTCTACTAGTAGAATTGGCGTGAACCTTATTTCTGGATCGACCCTCGTATGCTTGAATGAACTAACATATTATACCGTTAAAACGGTGTATGTTCAACAAAAAAGTAAAACTGTTCCTACATACCTGTTTATAAATACATAAAAAGCAAATTCTTATAATTTAGCGATAAATTTTTTAAAAAAATATAATAATCAATAATTGAATATTGTTGAATTGCAACAAAAAATACTTGTCTTGAACATTGCTGGCCCTAAAGACTGTATGGTAAATCTATTTATATATAAGATTAAATCCGTCGTCTTATATCTATATGTTTTTTTTACGGTTTATTGTGTTAAAATATTTGTTTATTACGAACACATACATTATTGAGTTCAGACATACAGTCAGATATATAACTAAATATCTGTCATTAATTTCAATTGGTATAATTTATATTTGTGTTTTCTTGTAATTGCAATGATAGTTGTTTCGACAAGGAACAACCGTCCCAGTCTTGCCAGTAACTGTTCTGGGCAAGATCGCATATCTTCTTGTTATATAGATAAACCTTGATTAATAACCTTTTTTTTTAATTTGTTTATTATATTTTTACTAGTCGTTGCCGACTAACCTACAATTTATCTTTGCAACAACATAAAACCAAAAGGTATATATCTAGAAGGATCCATCGGCCCTATCTAAGTCTCTAATAATGTTTGTGTATTAACGCTGCCCTTTTTCTATTAATGCACCTCATTGCACTACACTACACAAGATCAAATGATTTGATTTTTCTGAGTATTTGTCCTATTCTGGTGTTCTATCTGTGTCTTATCCAAGAGGTTCTCCTCATAACTCTTTGCTAGACTCTTGATTTCCTGAGTAACAGTCGGTATCTGAAGGCTTCGGTGTAAGTAATCATTCCTAGAGTATCTGGGTGCACCTACAATACTTCTCAGTAATTTCTTCTGGAAAGCTTGTATTGTATTTATATTACTTTTAACGGAATATCCCCATAATAGGGTTTCGTATATTCATATAGGTTTCAATACTTGCTTGTATAATAGAAATTTTTAATAATAGAAATTTCTCAGTGTAATGATAATTGCCATTTTGTTCCAGTTAACCGATACATGTTCCTATGTTTAAATTCCAGTTCTTTCCTTTTCTTTTTACGTATTCCTTCCAGCTATAATTCCTTTAGTTCCTTTAAATTTTAATGCGAAGTGAAGTATAATATGTAATCAAGAGCAATTAATCCAATAAATTAACTCATTCGCTATAAAATAATATTCAGAAATATTTTTTATATATACTCTTTTGAAATATTTTATGTAACACGTATTTATTTTATGTAAGATTTTAATTTAATGTAATGAAATATTTATGTGTTATTAGCGTCGCCGTCTCTTCAGTTAACAAAGAGTACAAATTACTGTACATTGCTATAATTTTAATGGCTCCTCTGTGTGGGTTCAATATGCATTTGGGCCGGTTGAACTAGAATATTCATCGGTTTTTTTTAAACTATCCGCATGCCAAATAGGCTTTGCAACTGAATTCCGGGATGGGAGATAAAAAAGCGAGAATATACGAGCTACCTCCCTATATACACACCACGAAAAATAAACTAGAAGTATACGGAGAGGTTTATTTCACATACGTAGTAAGTTTTTAGGTAAAACCATACGAGATATTTGCAAATAAATAAATAGAGTATATAAATTGGGTTTAGAATATCACAGATAAGATATTGTTTGAATATTTTCGTTTCAGTAAGTTTTTAATGTTAAATAGTATGTAATAAATATATAAATCATATTTTGTATCGATTTTATATATTTATTTTATTACATTAAGTTATTAGGTATTTTATTTTAAAAATGTTAAATTTTTAGTTTATAGTTAGTATACCATTGATCAATATATTTATTTTACAAAATTACCATTTATATTTGATTCCCCCTCGTATATTGAACATCTATATGCTCTAGAAATTCCTTGATATGTTGAATAAAATAATTACGGTATTTAAAAAGTACCTACTCAAAGCATACTTTTTACAATATAATATCATATCAATCCTATCATTAAAACATTGTTATTAGTGATTGGAAAAAACTAACTTTGAATTCGATTGTATTTTTTACAATTTACATTCAGTTTGGGTGACTTTGCATCGTTGATATTTAGTAAGAGCTATATAGAATAAATTATTCCACTACTACTATTCCACAGATATTTCAATAAAACAATACTTTAGTCAGAAAGTTATTGTGGTATTTCACATTAATATTTTTTATTAACCCATTCACTACTGGTAAAAGTTTGCGTGTTGCTAGTAAGTAATTTTGCAACAAACACTAAAACCAATATCGGAATTATCCGAAGAGAGCAATGAAACAATTCTTTTGGTAGGAAAATACTTGTTGAATCTATAACTATTATTGTCACAATTCAAAGAGATACAGACTGGTTAGACGTCGCGATAATAATGATCGTTGTTCGTACACGGATGGAACTTCATCACCTCGGTGCGGATTAGCAGGGCATGTTGTAAAGCCCGAACGGCGGAAGCCTGAATCTTGGACACCATCGTCAAAATACATTTAGGTGGTTGGAGATTTCTGGCTGTTTTTTGGGTATAGATAGACTCTGCCTATATGTATTAACAGTTTCCAAACAACGGAGGGTCTAGTTTATAACGAAAAAATATTTTAATGTCATATTTTGAAAAAACTAATTAATTTAACTAAATATTTAGTTTGAGCATGTTATTCAAGTAGAAGCTAAAGTTATTTTACTAAAAATATGACTATAATGCAGTAGTCAATATAATAGTTTAACTCATTAAATAAGTGAGTTATGTTTGTCTAACAGTATTCTGTTATTACGGATAGCTGTTTCATGCACATAAAATACAGTCTGGAAAATTCCTGACCCGTTTTTTTTATAGAAAATATTATGGGTTTTTTGATCTTTAGTTATTAGGGAATAAATTGTACTTAAATTATACATTATACTTTTTCAGATTATATGGTAGTAATGTACTCCAAAGAAGCCATATGACACCATAACGCTTAAACTAACATATGTAACAAAGGTGTTTCTGTGGTAGTCTTTATTACTTAGATGA
This sequence comes from Rhynchophorus ferrugineus, assembly GCF_030347505.1. Lineage (NCBI taxonomy): Eukaryota > Metazoa > Arthropoda > Insecta > Coleoptera > Curculionidae > Rhynchophorus > Rhynchophorus ferrugineus. The sequence continues at coordinate 56,516,679 of NW_027472580.1, forward strand.
GTGATAAAGTATACAATCTGGAAAATATAGGCCAAAACATCATTCACATATGAAAAGCTGTCGAAAAAGCAAGATATAACCCCATTCAAGTTATCCCGAAGAATTTATAAAAATTAGCTATAGAGCTAATGAGTGTTTGAATTCAATATTGAACTAATGACGAATGAATATCAATATCGAAGTTAATATCTTTGTCAAATCATATCATGATGGGTTCCAAAACAGGTTTCATCTTATAAGCTGATTTAGCTCAAAATTAACTCTACTATATTTAAACAATAGCACTAATATTGTGGCATATTAGAGATTGAGGTGCTAACAAAATATAAGAGTTTTTCTCGAAACCATGAATTGCACATGTGCAATTGAACATGTTTTTATATGTTTTAAAATTTATACATATAGTAGGAAAGCAGTATGATAAGTCGGTGACTTTAAATGTCCCACGCAGCAGCATTAAATAAATACACTAATAATAAGTTAATAGACTATTGTGAGATTTTGAGTAAGCTGCGTCATTCAATTAGTGTTTAAAAGTCACTCACAGCACACAGCAACTCACTTTCTAACAAAAAAAAATTTTCGTGTGCTGATTGAGCATTAGTTTTGCGAAAAATATACCATCTCCGAACGGAAAACCAAAAAAAGATTCGACAAAAGCTATACGATCCAGCCAAAAAAGTGCATCTCTTGAGGGCCTTGGGAAGTCCTCTTATTTATCAGGTATAAAAAATTGCACAAAACTGGATTATGAAAAGATATTCAGTATTGCGAATTGAAAAGAAAGTTATGTTGAGAAATAAAATAATTTTCCACAAAAAATTCATTCAAGAACTTAACTTACTGACTTGTTAATTTACCCTCGTAAATAAATAAATTTTGAGTCATATTATGTTTTTACTTAAACATAATTTTTATTTGGTCCATTAATTTTCATTCAACATTTTCTGTAAATATTTAGGAAATAATCCTTCAGTACTAATATTATACAATTACGAAACGTTTCTGGCGAATAAGAGATAAAAGTGTCCAGCCATCTCCATACATCAGCGGCGTCGAGAATAAACCGAAACTTTATGAGGGCCTTTATATCATACGAACGAAACTAAATTTTAGCCGAAAGCAAGGTGTTGCAAATCCGAGTAATAAATTTGTGAAGATACTATCTGTGTACGCGGTTCCATAATCCAGTTTACGTACCACTACGTGTGTCTGTTTCACCGACATGAAATAGATTTTTGGAGAGGCTGTATCTGGCGCCAGATGAGATAGAATTTTTAATTAAGATAGGAACTACCGCGAACGTTAATTGGATAGTGTAGACGGCCTGAACCAGATTTCACACAAAATACGATTTTATTATTAAATCATCTTTTTAGAACATGTTCGTGTGTTAATGAAACGTAAATAAAAATTTTCAGGTATTAAGTAAACTACAATGTAAACCGACGTAAAATTATTTCATTTTGTTTCAGTTAGTTATTTTAATTTTATCAAATTTGTTGGAAGAAAGTAAGTAAGTGATAAAAAGTCTTCTGTAACTGTGTAGCTGCAACTGTAAACTCAGTATATTTATGTCAGTATATTTCAAAATTTCTTTTTTTGAGATATATGTTGTTAATTGCCTTTAGCCACATCTTATTTTGAAAAGAAATATTAATCTTTAATGCAAATGTGAAATATAAATATAAATATCTATTAAAATCTATTGAATTCGATAGCTTTGACATTTCTCGACATTTTATAATCTTATTTGAAGAAATCAGTTGCTGACTACCATGAAACTCCTAGAGACTTATGGTGATGCTGCTCCACTATATCCTAATTGGCAATTTTGGTTTTAATGTTTTAAAAATGACGATTTTAATTTAAATGACAATAATAGCCTTGAGGTTATAAAAATTCGAAGGCAATGAATTACAAGGCTTGGACGAATACTCTTAAGGAACTTTCGGTCGGCTTAGCAGTTGATGAATCAAATGTCAGTTGTTAAAATATGATCAAATCAAAAGGTGGGAAAATAGCTATCACATGAATTAACTAAGAATTATTTTTCGACCCGTTTCAATGATGCAGTTTCATTGCTTGCTAGTCAAAAAGGAAGTGTTTTCAATCCATATGGCGTGATCAGAAAGGTAGTGTTTCGGTTAATGCAGAAGCCTACTGACGTCAACCGAACACATTGAACGACATTTTGATTTAAAAAGACGAGGAATAGTGAGGGACAGCCACAAAATTATCTTCTTGCATGATAACGCTAGGTCACACGTTATAAGAATTGAATTGAAAATAACTGAATACACTGCTACAGCTCGAATGGGAAGTTCTGCTTCATCTAGCATTCTCACCAGATATAGCGCCTTCTAACTAGATTGTGTTGTTAGTAATTAGTTTGCGACTTATTTTGTTTCCATGACACACCGTTTCCAAGTACTGATATCCGAAAATGGAACAGCCTCAAAACATGCCATACCTATACGTTGTTGAAACGTTTACGGTATACGTCCCGTTGAAAATATTTATGTCAATGTGTAGCTATCTTGGGACAAATCCAACTTTACATCGTGGAATAACTGTCTACAAAATACCCAGAAATATAATCCCAGATGTTAAAGACGGGCGGGGTGCTAGCAGCGCCAACTATGAAACGATGATAACGATTACATGGCAACCTCGAGACGTTTATCTATGATGTTATTGAAGGGTATTTTCGATCACTTAATAACCGACCATCGTTTGGTTCAAACATGCAGCCATCGACTGCCGAAGCCTTGTCACCAGGCATCACCGCTGCCAGCCCTTTTTTACCACTTTTATTTTCACATTTTGATATTACTTCAATAAATAACGGTCACATAAAGTAAACGTCACTGCTTGATTTCGTTTTTAACTCCAGTCACCGAGCCATATAATGCCTAAACCTTAAAAAATGTAAAGATGTTTTCAAGTTGCCCTAAACATTCCGGAGATTGAGTTTAGAAGATGAAATTTTAGTTGTATGCTAACACTATGGCGATATGAAACGGTGATATGACTTTTAGACATAAGTTTTGTGTAATGACACAATAATGAATTCCAATAGATTCTATAATGTAGAGTACACGTTATCTCAAGAATAATATAATTAAACCATATATTAAGAAAAACGAAAGAAGAAAATAAATGACAAGATAGCCACACTAAAGCACGTGGTACTAATTGAAGTTCAACATAGATCCAGTCTACAGAATTCATTATAGTCTACGCCTATTTTATTATCAGAAAAATTATTTAGTAAAATAATTATTTTCCACCTCCACTTACCACTTTTGTATCTTAAATTTATATATAAAACCTAAATTTTACAACTGCACTACTCGAACAAGACTTTAAAGTCCGTTCCATAAATTAAGATTTTTTATAAAACATAATAATACTTACTAAAAATTAAATGCGTACTTGTCAATGTATGGTGGATTTTCGTGACATAAAGCGTTTATTATTATGATCAGGCTTCTTCTTTACAAGATAATTGCATTTTCTGGTAACTGTATTTGGTAAATGTGTAGTAAATTCTACAAGACAGAAACCGTATATAATATTTTATAATCCAATTCATTTACTATTTGCTACCGTTATATATACTAAAACTATGAACGCAAAATGGATTTCTTGAGAAATCCAAGTGGATTATAATCTAAGTGAAATATATATTATAGTTGACAGTAACTTTCAAAGTTTAGATGGGATATGATTTATAGAGTTTCTTAATACAGATTATTTAGATAAAGAACAGTTACGAATTTTAAAATGGTATTGATTCAAATGAATCGTAGTCCATTGGCAAATTTATGGCTTTAAAAGCAATCACCAATTTATGCAATTTTTTTGAAGAAAACGCAAAATACCTATTTCATTTTGTAAAAAAGTAATGTTATATATTGGTGGTGAAGTGATGAATGATGGCATAGTATTTATCCTGTAATCCAAAGAAAAACAAAGTATGGATATAAATGTACATATATAAAAATAAATGTACATATATGTAGGTTACCTGAATTTTATAGGATAATATACATCTAATATGGCTTAATATACTTCATATAAGTCTTTATTTAATCGTGACGATAAAGTTATTTATCTCTGAAGAAAATTTAAACAGCGGAAAAATCCTATCACTAACTATTGCAAGCATAGAGGCTTAACCAGAACTGTCTGGCAGGATATATTTGAAAAGCCGTCTATTGTCATTTCTTTTATTTTTTAGCTAATATGAAGGAGTACCGGAGGCAGCGATTTAGTAGTGTTGAATAGTTTTGATTAATTTACAGTTGAACTCGATGTGCAACGGATAGTTCAATGACTTGACTTCAGTTTTGACTACTATCTTGTGCTTGTATTAGTGCAATTACCGTTCCAGCTGGCCAGGTGTAAAAAGTCGCCTACATTTAAACACCAATGGAACTATATACGGAACAATATCAAGAGTTCCAAATTGCAATGACAAAAACTTTAAGCTACTGATGTCGAAGCAATAGAAAAGCATATATCTAAAGCAACTCTTGACAGTACCACTTATGACCACTGGTTTGGTATAACACAGCTCTGGATATCTGACCAATATTTACGGATATTACAAGAACAAAAAAAAGAGCAAAATAACATCAAATGATAGTCGAGATGTTAGACACAAACTTGACTACAGAAAAAAAGGCCTACAAGACTGGTGTGGTGAACGATTTGTAAGTTGCTGCATCGAAATATATGCATTGAACAAATTTAGGGGACTAAGCAATAGGAGAATAGGAGGATATAGGAGCATATACCAAAGGCAACATTAAAACAAAAATTTCAAAAACTTCATTTCTTTGTGAGTCTACAGTGGACGAATTACAAACAAACAGCAATAAAATCATTAATGTATATTAAGATAGCTGAAGTAAACCAAATGACATCAGAAATTGGCACAACATTTTATCAAGGACTTCACGTTCTGCTTATAAAATTTTGTGTTAAAGTGTCAGCATGGAATAAGTAATAATTGTTTCGATATTAAGAAAAGGAGATAGCTAGCATCTTTATGAAAATTAGACTAATAATATATCAAGATCTTGATCAAGATCGAATTGCTTTTATTTGACTAGGATTTTCCCTGTTCGATAATTATGATGATTTATATACTGAAGAAGCTAGAAGTCTGAATAGAAAAGTAATTAATATAAAGGTCAAATTTATTCAAGAATCGAGAGCACAAACTGTAACTAAAATTAGTGACAAGGTTGCAATATGGAAATAACATGATTTAATTAAGTTCTACTGAAAATACTGTGTAGAGTTGCTATTAAAAGTGGAAAACCGATACTATAAATAACTGTGCATTTTGTTATTATGAAGAAAGCTAAACTATATCATCTGCTTTAAATTGCTTTCAGAAAAATTAAAAGTAAAAAGTAAACGAATATTGAAAGTTTCAAACGTATCGTATTTTAATATAAATTTTACTTTATTTTATTACAAATATTTATTTGAGGCATGTATCTTATTATATTTTACAAATGGTATGCTCAATAGTTTTGAAAAATATTTCTATGATATTCTAATATAATATTTTTTTTTTATTTTAAAATTTAAATTCGCACCAAAGCGTACTTGACGTCCTTATACACTTAGTAAACAATGGGCATTAAATCCAGAGTGATCAAACTTATTTATTTTGGGTAACTATGAATTCAAGGAATCAATGATCCCAGAAATTGTCATTCAAAGCAAAATATCATTTGAATCCTAGAATAGTTGAAAAAATATCGATAGATCTATAAAACTATAAAAACATATCTATTTATTTCCAAGTATAGAAATGGCATCAAAAACACATAATTTAACATAAGATTCCCCATCATCGTAGTGGTAATTTTATAAATGGTTTTCAACTTACTGTGAACTAATGTGTATATATGTTAAAAAAAACCAGCAGAACATTGTATGAAGCTGAAACAGTAATAGAGGTTGTTTGGACGAGAATCCGAATAAACACTAGGGTTGCAAAAAGAACTTTAATATCAATATGATCCAAACTTATCAAAGCAAAATTCTTCTCAGTATTGTGAACACCCCATGGTATATTAGAAATGTGGACAGCAAGAAAGACCTAAGGGTACCAATGATCAGGGAAGAGATAAAACGGTTTGCGAAAAAACACCAAAATAATATTGCGTGAATTAAGCTATGTATAAATACTATGCCGTTAACTTACGTGAAGTGTACTGGTGTGAGTGCATCTATTAGTTAATGCTAATTAAGTTAGGTTTAGTCTAGTTGTAATATATACCAGGTGCTTTTTCAAAATAAAAAAAATCTAAAAACTCTATTAACCCTATTTCAATTTCGAAAATATATTTGAAAATAAAAAAAACGAGGATCTAAATATATCTAAAATACAACTAATAGATATAGTTATATTGTTCGTATAAGCACATATTTTATATAATGCTTTTCTAAAGAACCACTCAACAATATCATAATCCTGATCCTGAAATATATTTGCACTATTTTAATGCAGTTATTTTTCTGTTCTTTTGGAGCTATTTAAAAATCTACGAAGATCTCAGATAATTTCGTTCTGGTTAAAATTGAATATGCATCGGCGAATTTCCATGTTTCGAGCACCTTTCAAATCGAACGCATGAATAAAAATGCAAAATAGACCAGCCATCTCCATACATCACTACCGAGAGTGTGAACCGAGGCTCTGTATATGTAACTTTATTTCGCACGAACGAAACTGTATTTTAGTCAAAAGCAAGATGCTATAAATACGCGTAATAAATTTACGTAGATAGCGTCGGTATACAGAGCCCTATAATTCGGTTTCCCTCGTACGATATGTGTCAATGTCACCGGCATGAAATACATTTTATATACTTCGAAACCGAAACCAGTTCAAACGGAATTTTTAATTTGCTCATAATGAAGAGCATTTCTACAGTATATTAGAAATATTTTTGTTCTAATTAATATATTGGGTTAGATAGGAAATACTTTCAGTAGTCATCAAGAGGGCCGAAAATGCGTTTAAAAGGATTTAGTCAACTTAATTTAGAAAAATAATATATAAGTAAAATTAAAACATATATTTAGTATTTTTCCCACATTTAACCTGCAACGCGTTTTCTTTTAATGTGCAAAACAGCAAAGCTTGGCAAACTACCTGCATCATTTTAATAAAAATACAAATTAAAATATAATAAAATATCTCTCATGTATTTAAAATACGAAATATAAAGTATTTTAACTATTGTTATGTAATATACAAAATACAAATTACAAAATACTGTCAGATATTAGGGTATGTAATAGACTAGAATTAATCCAGCTCAGTCTATTAATCAGCAAAAGAAACATTTCCTAGCATGAACGCTAGATTTTTAAATGTATTATCAAACAGCCAATGCCTCCTGCTGGGGAATGAATAAAACATGTTAAAGAAAACAACCTTTTTACAGGTCCTGATAAGCACAGATTTATATTATATTGCATGAACATATTTTTATATTTGCATATCTTTTAAGGATGACGATTTAAGCTTCTATCGTTTAGGAAGCTAGTCAGCTAACTCTAATTCCACCACTCACTGAATAATAAATTTTGCAACTAGCATGATGCTAATTAACTCTTAACTCCATTTATTTCAGGTGATATCTTCTCTCCAAATTTTCTTTTAATTGTGATTCGATAACATTAAAGGCCTTTTCTTCTTCTCTGACACACATTCGAGTCGGCAGGAGCTTGCTATATTAACAAATGTTGCCCTAAATGTAATCTAAAGCTGTAGTTATTGGTTTCAACACTTTCAATATTGATATACCAATTAAAAATTAAATTTCTAAGAACTAATTGAATTACAAATATCGGATTTATCATATCGGTTTTTGCAACTCGCAGTACACCATATTTAATATTTTATTTTGATAGCAGTGGTGGAGCAGTTGCTAACATGTGAAAAACGCCCTTCAATATCCTTAAGCTATAATTGATATAGTAGCCATAGTTTTTCATTCCCTCAGCTTCTATTTTAAGTTGTTCACTAGCGTATAATGAGTGGGTAAGTTCTTGCTGAGTTTGGTAGCAAACTTCGCTGGGTCAATTCCATTTCCTCAGACTTCTTTACTACTCCGAGACGGTGTTTCTTAAAATCAAAGGATAAGCGTAACAAACCATGGAGGGTGTTTTTCATACGTCTCTATAATCATGACCCGTCACAAAACTTAGCAACTATACCAGCAATTGATATTACAGAAACTTCTGTTGATCAGCCAACAATGGAAGAATTGTGAACGGTAATAGAATTAATAAAGTGTGGTAAGACGTCTGGAGTACAACAAGTGATGACATAAATTATCAAGGACGAAGATTACAAATTTAGCGATCGGAGAATATATGGTATTTTAGATTAGATTGGATTTTATTTATTAAAGACCATCAGCCTCGAGGGTTATTTAGAACCTATACACTATATACATTTTAATATTACAGAACAAACAATATAAAGAACAAAACAAAAAACTTATATTTAATTTAACATAAGTATGAGAATACTATGGAGTGAACAGTTTAAAATTCATAAATTAACAACAGTAGTATACATAATCTATTATATGTTTTGAAATACTCCGATGGCAGCCAAATAGTTCATCAGTTCAAGATTCAAGGTTCTGCAATTGTTGAAGTTGTTTCATGGCTCCCTTCAGGTCAGACAGTCGTCTTTAGAGGGCATGTCTTTGGCATTCAACCAGGATGTGTTTGATGTTCAGCGAGGATCTATATCTATCACAGATGGGCGGACATCCTCCTTTCAGTATAAACGCATGAGTCAGCCGACAGTTGCCTATTCTGAGTCTGAAAAAAATATCCAATTTACGCCTGCTAATGTTACAAATGTTGAGACCTTGCTAAAACTCCTCTTCTACCTCGCACAATTTGTTATTGATCAAAAGTCCCAGTTTAGTTAATCCAGTTTTTTTTACAGTGCGGTATAATATGTATTCAGATCCCTTCTCCAATATAGATAGTTTTTTAAAAGTGATTCTTCCCTTTTCCCCGAAAGATGGTCTTCTTATCTTTCTTACCTTCAATTCCCATGTGGGATGGAATCCACATGTAAGTAATATTCTTGCCGCTATTACGAGCGGCCGTGTTCAATTCTCGAATGTGTATTGTCAGTGGATGATGTGTCTGTGCCGATTTTAAGTTCTCAAGAGAGCTCATTGTCAATGATAATTACCACCGAGATCATATCTGGACTGTCTTGAACGCATTTAAGAGCCTTGTATATGGCCAGCGATTCGGCAATTAAAACACTCGCCAAAGAGGGCAATTTGTAATGTTCTTCCTTCAATGTTGATGTATGTACACCTCCTGTATTTTCATTGTTTTTTGATCCATCAGTGTAAATCTGATAATGACTAAGGTATTTTTCGAAGATCAACAGATTGAAAGGGAGCGCGCACTAAAAGAGTTAAGAGCGTCCTTATGAAGAAGTCTCATTTAGAGATCAATGGAAATAGGCGCGATCTGCCGGACCTTTTGTTTGTTTACCCTTTTATCCTGAAAGTGCAGTTGATGAGGAAAAAATGCCCATATTGAGATAGCCCCGGCTTGAGTTTTAAAGAACTTGTGTACCTTATTACCAAAAGCTCCCGTCGAGAGTCCGGGGAAGAAATATCCGCCTCACAGAGTAGACTGACAATTGGACTTATATGGAATGCTCCTAGAGCAATCCTTAGTACTGTATTCTGTATTGAATTTAAGCTCTTTATATATGAGGGGACTGCATAAATGAAACACTGCCAGCCATAATCCAGTTTACTCAACGTCAATGCTCTATAGATGTTCAGAAGAGTGGTTCTATGAGCACCCCAGTTAAAGTTGGCGGGGGATCGAATTAGGCTAATATCACTGAGGTATCTGTTTTTGTATGTTTGATGTGTGGAAGCCAGCTGAGACGTGAGTCGAATATAATTCGCAGGAATGTATGCTCAGGTTTGTTCTTTATGTTCGATATCCTATCGATAGACAGAACTGTCATTCGAAGACAATTCCTTATACTGCAGTAGCGCACGATATTAGATTTATCATGAGTGGAGGGCCATTTGTTTTTACCCAAAAAGGGAGAGTATCGAGGCATTTTTTGGCAGAACTTCCTGACTTCTTTTGTGATCCTGATAAGCATAATAAATGGCAATGTCATCGGCGAAATCATACTTTAGTTTGCTCAGATATGTGTTCTCTGATAGAATCAAACGCAATTATATATAGGGTTGGACTTATAGTGCAGCCTTGAGATATACGATTTACTTGTGGAAAGGATGACGATAGCTTGCCATTGACTCTAATCCTGAAAGTTCGGTTCCTTAGGAAGGATGAAACAAATTGATGTACATTACTACCTATCTTCCATTCTTGTAATTTGTTCAGAATTTTGAATGTCTTGATGGAGTAAAAATGTGGAACGCTTTACGAATTTGCGTGTCATTCTTGCGCAGGGCCATGTTAATCTTCTCTGTATCGTTCCAATTTTTGTATATGTACCGCCGAAGCAAATACTGGTATTTTAGAGTAATATGGTTTGTAAAGAGTTAATTAAGAAAATTTCAAAATATTGACAACTGATGGACCCTCTGCTATTGTTTATCTCAACGGTCTCCGGTTAGAGCAAGTGCGCACTTCAGTTACCTGAAATCAGTTACTATATGCAGGAAAAGAAAGCAATATCTATTGCTGAAGTAGTAAGCGGAATTAGAGATCTGCAGGACATTTTATTTCCCTAAGATGGTACGTGTGGAAGAGAGGAAATTATTGCTAAAATCCACCTCTTTCGAACATTTACCTTGTTAGTCCTCTGTTATTGCTCGAATGCTTGGGTACTGTTATAATCTGACATCTGCAAGCTTGAGATATTTTAACTGTGAGACTTTATCAATTAGGCAATTATGAGTCCATTCGTTTAAGATGCGAGTATCAGTGTACAGTTATAGACAAATTCAGAGACGCATATTATAATGGTTTGAAAGGCGAGTTTACAAGAAAAGCCATAACATCTAATCAGATACTACTCTAAGTGTTTTCATAAGTTGTAATATTCGAAATCTTAGTTTATAGTTTAAAAAATATATATTTGCTCAACTGTCAATTTTCTCAGCGAAACATTTGTTCTAGTTAATTCACAGCACTAATATGCATATCTAATAATATATATATATATATATATATATATATATATATATATATATATATATATATATATATATATATACATATATAGATCTCAATTTTATTGGATACTTAGATTGATAAGAAGTGGATGATTTATATTAATTTTTATATTATAATTTAATTGTGCAATTAAGAATATTAGGAATTAATAGATTAGGTTTTGGAAACATCATTAATTTTTATAGATATTTTAAGATATTAACAATATTTAGTATAGTAACATAATTTTTTGAATTTATTTTCATTATGTATCATAAATACAGGGTTTTAAAAGAAATACAATTAACCTGCATGAATTGCGTGCATGTACATAGTATTTAATTTAAACATATTTAAATAAAGTTTATTCAATATAAAATTTTTCTCCTCTATTCTAGTTTAATTCTCGTGGCATAGTATTGACATTAAATGCTACTCACAATAAACTTATGAAGTAAAAAGAAATTGAATAGTAATAACTCAGTATCTATCTCACATTTCGAACTGAAACGAATTGTAAAAAGGCCAGGCAGGGCCATCTCTATACATCACTACCGCCAGTACAAACTGAAGCTTTATGTGGGAATTTATTTCATGTAAACGAAACTGTATTTTAACCAAAAGCAAGATGTTGCAAATCCAAGTAATAAATTTGCAAAGATACTGTCTGTGTACAGAGCTCTATAATCCAGTTTAGCGTAGGCACCGGAACACGTAGCAGCAGGTACGTGTGTTAGTGTCGCTAACATGAAATGGAATTTTTGAAACGCGAGTGCTAAGCTCGCTGGCAATAGAATTTTTAATTAAGGAACGAGTAAAAGACTATAGTAACCTAATAAAATTTGAGTAAATAAGAGCATCATAATACTGTGTACACATTTTATTTACGTCACTTTGAAAAAGGTAAAAATTTAATATGTTTGAACTGCATAAAGACAATAAAAATGTGTTAATAAAATTGATAGTGCCTTTCTTCTATTTGATGGGTAGTTATGATGGAAAATAAAGAGTAATAAACAATAGTACATTATCAGTGGGTATGAAATTATAATCATTATATCTTAGCAGTTACCCTAAAATAATTTGATGTTAAACACAAGATGTCATTAATTTTTGAAGAAGGTAACATGATTTCCATCTGAATAATCATCACACTTACATTTGAACCAAGTCACAATTTGAAGCAATTGTCTAAAATATATAAATTTTATCAAACGGTACTGGGAACTAATCATTGGAAACCTTGCTTAAAATGTTGGTAAGTTATTTGTCACTAATTTTGCTAATTTAAAATATATTTATAATGTAATTACTACTTTTTTTTAAATTTATTTGTTACCTTGTTACTACTCGTCGCTGAGTAACCTACAATTTGTTTTTACAGTAACTTAAATCTAGTTATAAATCAGTAAGGACTCATCGGCCCTATCTTAATCTCTGCTGCAATAATGTTTATGTATTAACGCTGCTGTTTTTCTATTAAATATACCTCACTACACTACACTACATAAGATCAAATGGTTTGATTCTTTTGAGTCTATGTCCTGTTTTGGTGTTATGCAAGGGTTCTAATCCTTCGATATTGACATGAGAATAGTGTCTCTCCTAATGCCTCCTTGTAATTCTCTTGATTTCCGAGTCGATATCTGAAGGTTTCAGTGTAAGTAGTCGGTCTTGTGGTATCTGGATACACCTACAATAATTCTCAGGACTTCGTTCTGGGAAACTTCTTTCTATATATATTACTTTTCGCGTAATATCTGCATGATTGAATTCCCTTTGTAGATATATATTTCAATATTTACTTGTATAATAAGAATTTATTATGTACCTGTAATTTTGATTTTCTTTCAATTAACTAATACATTTTCTTATAATTTAATTTCAGTTCTTTCCTTTTTGGATCAAGATTCATTCCAAGACACTTACTGTTGTTGCTATATTGAACCACGTTATTATATATTGTTATTTTTGGTACTTGTGCGGATGGATTATTTTTAAGTCCAATTATTTGTATTGACACTTGCCTGCTCGCTTTTGTCTCCGACAGCAAGAGTCGGAGTATTATAAGCAAATGTATCACATCATATCACATGTGTCACACATGTGTTGAGAATGTAAAGAATTGCCTCCCAATACACTTCCTTGTGATGCACTTGTCTTGTTTGAGCTTATTTTATTGTAAAGTAGGTTTACTCTTGTTGAAATCTAAACATTCTTGCTGTAATGTAAGATTTTAATAGTACAGTGTATTATTTGAGTAATATTTTCGGTAGCTTACAACGAAGCCTGTCATGCCATATCTTATCGAAGGTTTCTGCTAAATCTAAGAATATAGCTGAACATACGTTTTTATCTTCAAAGGCGTTTTCAATACATTTGTTATTCCATACACTTGGTCAATCCTTGAGTGTTTGTTAATAAACTCAAACTGGTGTTAAATTTTGTCGACTGTAATTTCAATGGTTGATTTTCAGGTGTTGGGATCATGATAATTTAATTTTTCTTGGTTTGCCTAAACCTGGTTTGCAATGTGAATTACTCATTAAGGCTTACTGTGAATCCTTCTTACTTTTGTACATCCTTCGTAATTTTTTACAAAACACATGTTCAGAGATTGACCTAGGTTATATATGTTTTTCATTATTATATCTCCCAAATCTTCACAATAAGAATATTTTACTTTCTTGCTCTATAAGTATTAATTACATATTTATTGAACATTCCTTTCAAAAAAACACAACATTGAAAACCACAAAATATTTTATATATTTGAATTTTAAATGTACCATTAACGGATCATGCTTACTATTTTCCATAATTTTACCATCTTCTTGCTAACATAAGGCTTCAGTCATGAAGCGGGTATCAACTAGAACATGCTCTATTGGCCGAGAAAAATATAACCAAACCGTATTAAGTCTAGAATATACAGTGACTTGAGAAATTTCTAATAGTGTTTCTTTCACACTTTTTACATATTTATAACATATTATTTCTGGTCTTTCTGCAAAAATTCTTCATTTAAGTTAGTTGAGATTGGTAGACTTTAAAAACTATGGTTTCAGTTATTATTCGTGGTTTCTTTTAAGCATTCAATATGCACTATTTAATAGCTTTAAATAACATATTGCACTGTATTAATAATATAGGTATTAAGCTCGAGCTTACAGTAACTTCTTAATAATTCCTGGGCATGTTTGGTATTTAAAATTAGTCGGATTGGGTAGAGTATAGAAAAATGAAAGAGTGCCGTAATTATCATATTAAAAATCAAGACACAAGTTATATGTAAAATTACTTTTTTTGGTTCTTGATTATGGAAGAAAATGTTTATAAATGTCCAGTAATTCAAATCGCTACCGTGGAATTAATGTCCGCTGCTGGAATCACCTTTTCTAAATAAAATTTAGAGTGTCATATAAAGGAGCATTCTGAACCTAATTCGATTAGAGTTCCCTAGGGCAGTGTTTTGAAACAACTCCTGTATCTGCTATACACTTCTGATATCCTAACAACAAGATAAATATTAAAATATTTGCCGACACAGTTATCATAGCAAAAGTTGTACCTCTTCCTAAGACTGGAAAAAGTACAAGTAGCATTCAACAAGATCTGCAAACGAACTGGAGACTAGAAAATGCAGCGTAATGACTCCAAATCTGTCCATGCTAATTTGGCCTTGCGGCGAATTCACAAAAACTCTAATTATATCACTTGACGGATGCCCGATTCCTCAAGTGGAATCAGCTAGATCTTCGGCATACATCTCGATTTTAGGTTAAATAGGAACGTCATGTTGCAGAAAAAGTAGAGCAGATTAGACTCAAAGTCAAGCAATCCTTCTGGTTAGACGGAAGATACTCTCAACTTGACCTAAAATCACTTTTAAGCCAATGTAGGATTTAAATGGTGTCGTGGCATTTGTCTAGTCATAGCTTTTCGATAAGAGAACATTCATGAAATTTTAGATTAATAAGATCCCAAATCTCTGAAGATGTTCATCTGTGAGCAATATTTTGAGAAACCTGCGTGAAAAAAGCGTGAAGTAGGGATGGTATTGGACCTCGTTGCTTCTGAAGATGGGCGGATAGAGTAGATTTGGTAGTCTGTAGCTTTTGCTGATTGGGAACTGAATTCACTTCTACCATTGCAACCTTTGGTCCAAGACAAGACCTAGATATGTAACCATTTGCAATCAGGGGATCAACACTTGGCGGCAAAATTCTGATGAAGTCCTTACGGTGGAAGAATAGGCGAGATTTGTAGAAATACAAAAATTATTTCAAATAACACTTGTAAAATATTCTGACAACGATAGTGACATTATATCAGTGCCAAGTTTGATTTGATATTATTGTGATCGAATGATCAAATAACTTATTTATAAACTAGAACTTGAACTAGAACAAAACGAGAACTAGAACTCAGCTATTAATTTCTGACAAATATTTGCATGGATTGGAAGTGGTCCAAAAATAAGAAAAATTATTATCACCCTTTCATCAAATGCATGGAAATACAATTGCCAATTGGTCAAAGAAGAGTCAAAGCTACACTAGCGCAATCTAAATGAAAATTTGTCGCGCAATGATCATTATTTCTTCAGTCTAATGCAATATCGTGTGACTGATGACCGATTATACTCATCACAGTATTTAAATTACTTATTTACCACAATATTTACTTGTTGGTTTGCCAATAAAGTGAAGATTTTGTTGTCAATCAAAACACAATTAAAATTATTATTATCTACCACTTTTAAATATTAACTAATTATCTACAGATCTCATCACTTATACTCTAAATATACTGGAATAATTTATTTAAAACGAGCTAAATTTTATCTGAAAGTGAAATGCAAATGTATTCATAATGAATTTGTTGAGATAGGTATCCGTATAAGTGGCAACTTATTATTCCTTTACGTAGTTGATTATTCATGTATTAGTATATTAGCACCCGAGTATCCGAGAAGACGGAAATTCTAAAGTATTCTTTTAACTAAAGTAAGACTTGAAGAAGTTCCGTACAATTTTAACGTAATATAAATTATCTTAAATATATTCAATACAAAATACGGAAATGGAGGAGGAGCTTTTTCAAAAGACTTCTAGTTACTTGCGTGTATTTTGATATTTTTTTAACTTTAAACAATATATATTAATCAAAACATTTCCGGCCATTTTCAACAATTGTTTCGTATCTAGAAACATAGCTGTAACGTGTTTTGACAGATCGATGTTGGTTTGGAAGCGATTCAAATATCGATCTATTGTCGCAGTTCTTCATTCATTTCATTCATTAGAATTCAATTTATACAAGCATACAATAAAATCAAGGAAAATCTGTTCTTTGAATATGTGTATCGAGAAATCGAGAAATGCATGTTTCAAAATGGTATATTAGGCCACTCTTGGCAAGACCCTAGTAAAAAGAGTGTAATTACGACAAAAGTAGATGGAAAATGGTAAAAGTTAGAACAACCTGTGATTGGGTTTTGTCAGTCACAATATTTGTGAAATTTTCGAATGAAACTTTCGGAATATGTGGTTATGATTGCAATGCTGGCAATTCTTAATACAGGGCGATGATAGTGCAAACAACTAAAGGAGTGCATATAATTAATAGAGTATAACTGTCGAAAATTGTATTATTAGGTGTAAAAGATTTGTGTGCATAGATATGTCTATAATTGTTTAGAATTATACATGAGGCATTAAGTTAGAATGTATGAAGAGAGGATACATAATAACTGTTTTATAGATATGGTAAATGCATTAGTGACTATGCGGTGATTACATCTAATTTTATCCAGATTAGTGTACACGCGTACACTGTATATGGTTAGTGTATCAAGAGCAGTAGTAGTAAGAGGAGAAAGTAGAGAAAAATACAGTGGTATTAAAATGACTTGATAAGGAAAGGTAGCAATGAAGGAAACATGAACTAAACGTGAAAAGGAAAATTAGGCTCTCGAATGAAAGCAAAATACGTCACTTGGATAAACAATTATTAATTAGTAGTATTATTATTACTATCAATTATAACTTAAAATACAAACTACTAAAATGCTCAGGAGTGATGTGTATAATGTGTCATAAATAGTGTATAACAGTCATGTCATACATTGTTGTTGTCTGTACAAGTCAATGACCAAAAACGACGATGAACGAATAAGACTGAT
Organism: Rhynchophorus ferrugineus; assembly: GCF_030347505.1. NCBI lineage: Eukaryota > Metazoa > Arthropoda > Insecta > Coleoptera > Curculionidae > Rhynchophorus > Rhynchophorus ferrugineus. Next base: position 56,534,095 of record NW_027472580.1, read on the forward strand.
TTGCCTCATCTATAATCATGGATAAAATGTTAAATAAAAAAGTTTTGACTTCCGAATTTTAGAAATAATATAACATATTATACGTCGTCTACTATGAAAACGGAATAACTTTTAATGCTGAACTTGATAAAAATGTTTTACGTAATCACATTACCTTTTGACGTTTGCAGCTATATATTATCAACTCGGTAAATTGTGATATTGAAATAATATAATGTTGCAATCAAACTTAAGGATATTCCTTTGTCTGTGACTGTACCTTTAACAAAGAAAAATCAATTTGCGAATAAGCCGAGAGCATCTCTCAACTCGGTAAAAAGTTCGAAAAACTTTTTAGTATTCGGCTTCAAATTAAATTGAAATAGGTACTCTAAAATTTTGTAAATACGTTCGCCTCCGAAAATATCAAATACGCGAAAATATCGAGTATTAAATCAAAATAGAAAATGCGCTTGGTTTTATATCTGTACATAATTGAGATGAAATATAAACCGAACATTTGAAAGGATTTCGTTAATATACTCATCTATCTTACTAATTATTGAACTATTGATATTTTAAAACGACATATTTCATTTAATAGAATAAATTGAATTTATATGGACAATTAATCGCAAATTTAGATTTATATTATTGACTAAACTCTACTAAATTTTAACTAGATTATACATTTTGGAATAAAATACGAAACTTTATTCTAAGTAAGAAATATTATATGACATGAAACGGAAAAAGGATGAAACGAGTAATACGCCGCCAGCAGGAAATAATATCATTCTGATAATGAGCAAGAACATTTTGAGAAGCTATTTTGTGCTTATAGACCTAATGAATACCTGACATATACACAACAGTTATCTATTAATAAGGTGTTGAACGATCGTCTGTTTTTAATAAAGCTGGAATTCTTCACGAAATGGATTCGTAAAAGGTTTGAATAGTTCCAACGGAATGTTGTCCTACTCTTGTACCAATACATCCGTCAATTGCTTTAATGATGTCGATCTACTGCTACTTAAATCTACTCTCACTATCTGCTCTAAAACCTCCCAAAGTGGCTCAATTTTGTTGAAGTTTAGCAATTGTGCTGGCTAGGGAAGATGTTTTACAATACTCTGATGATCCTGAAAGAAAGCCTTTTTAGCTGAGTATATGGGTATCTTCTTGCAACATGGCAATGTTCGACAGCAATATATTAGTCATTATCATTATTGAAGATGTGGAGATATTAATCTTAACACTTTAAAAAACCTTCTCCAATTCGGTTTCAATCCTCTCATTCGACTTAAGACTTCTAAGAAGAAATCTTTGAAGTGTTTTTTAATTTAATGAAATATCTCTTATTCCAAACTATTACAATATGTGCTCTATGAAACAAATAGGGTGGTTGTGGAATAGTTAAAAAGTCGCGAACCCAAACAAGAGATGGCATTCTTTAGCTAAACTAATCTATAGCTAATTTAATACCTAATTAATTTAAATAAATTGCAACGTACAGTAATGTACCAGTAATAATACACAATTGTGCTAGGGAAGGATGTCAAAAATGTCTAAATCTCACTATCAACTCACAATTACTTAATAAGATATACGCTCCTATATATTTATATAAATCTCAATCAAAATATTAAATACATATGGTATTATATGTGTAATTTATAACATAGTACGAGTATTAATACTCAAAAATAAATAACTATGTTTTTATTTTCAATATGAAAATATATATGGATAAATTAAGGAAAAACATTTGTGAACTGTTCCTTAACAGTTACATCTGAACGAATAATCTTAATTTGTTATATATATTGATCCAGCAAATTGACTAATTAGCTCAATGAATCTATTGCTTGTCGTGATTATCTATTAATTAATATATGGGCATTCACGCATTATAATAATGATTTACCATTATTAGTTTATGCAAAAATTTTAACTGCTTTTTTATTGCAGGTTGAATGGATACCTGTAATTAATACATTATTCTCCATGGATATACTTGTTTTAAGGTAAGTTATTTCTGATACTTTTTATTTAAATCAAAGTAATTTTATTAGTTATTTGTATTAAATTTGATGATTACTTATGTGGTAATAGATAGATAGGTAACGCATAAGTTTAATATAGGACTGGATAGTTAATAGAGAGTGAAATATTATTAATTATTTTTAATTCTATAATAAACTGTTGAAATTATTCTTTATCAATCTCTGTCTCTGTATAGTACATCAGACAGTTCTGCATACTTGTTTTGAATGACCACACTGAATAAATGACTAATTTTTTAGGCTAATTAAAATTTGGCGCGTTTTTACACGATATCTTTACTGAAATGGAAGTGCTACGTACAGTCAAAATATCATAAACTCAATAGGGCCCATTTAAGAATTTCGTAGGTCTTTTTGGATGGCAACAAGTACCACAGATTTGAATAATTTACAATTCATAGCAATCTCCTGTGATTTCGTTCGGCACTTAACTGCGATAAACTGCTTCCTAGCGCCACATTTTTCAAGCATATGTTACACCTAAGTCATCTCCTCACCGGTACGTACTCCGGTATATACGATAATCCATTCATTTTAGGCTAGTAAATGTATAAAACGTTAATAGAAAGCTCAAGGCAGTCAACTTATTAATGTGATTTGCCGATCAAGAATAGCAGCAATCATAGTTGATCATATTTGGGGATTTTTAAGAGTATTTCGCTGCTTTCATATATATTGGCTGGGTTTCATCTAAACGATTTGGTCTCTTTTATGCTAATGTTCATTTATATGGTTGTTCACATTTTCAAAAAATTTTCAATGTTTAATTCCCTCCTTATTTATATATTAAACATTAAATCAATTATTTATCAAATGTGTGTATATTTATTTTAAAAAAATAATGTTTTTAAAAATAGAATGGCTGGAATTATATTAATTATATTTTTATTATTTCATTTTATTCAATATATTTTTTTTAAATAAAATGTGTTATTTCCAAAATTTTATCACTCTATTTAGCACCTGAACCTATTTACCTGCTTATATATGCACATGTGCCAAATCCGGAGATGACTGAGGAGTAATGTATCCTCATTTTTCATCGCCAATGATTATTCCGTGCAAATAATATTTTCGTTTTTGATGTTGGAATAGTTATTAAAGTTCGTTTCTTGGTTTGTCGATATTTGGACAAACCATTTCTGAATATTAATTCCTAAGATTTTTATAAATTCACTTAGTATCCACCATAAGAGACCCTTTAAAATCACTGTCATGATACAATGAAATTATGGAAGAATTATCGGAAATGTTTCACGAACGATATAAGAAGTACAGTGTAGAAATAATGAACCATACTGATATCATATACAACTATTGTCTTGCCATATTTGAAGACATCTTTACATCATAATTTTTTGTATTTAAATTTACATTAAATACCTTTTTTTTTAACTTTTTTGTTAATATGTCCGAATGTGTGTCTCTCACTTAAGTGCATCTCTCAGTCAATAGTTTCAGTTGATAGTCATAGATTTGAAGGTGCTTAATATTTCGAATTATTTCCTAAATACAAAACTCTTTAATAAAATATATGTCTAGGATGGTGACATACAATTTTATATTTTCCATTATTATAATACTCTTATATTGAAAATCAAATGACCTTTTTATCTAAACAGTTATCTATTATCAAATTGTTTCTTTATTCCTATGTTTCAATAAATTTATACTATATATTACACTAATTTTTGATCCATATCGGTAACTGCAAATCACAAAGTTGCATTTTGATATCTGTATCTTATATGTTATTAAGCAGAATATAACATACTTATATTAAAATATATTTTTAATAAAAATAGAACAACCATGGTCAAGTAAGACTTGAAAACATAATCATTTTTAATCTGAAAATTTAAGGGTAAAAATTAATTTACTGGCAAATTAAATGTGTGTGATCATAGACAAAATGTAGAATTGTCTGCAGCCGATCGCTGTTATTTTAAGATTTAATGTGATGTTAATATGTTAATGAATTAATGTATTAAATAATATTACTATAATAAAGTCTATTAACAGGTCAATTGAAAAGTCCCTGGCCTACCATCCTAAAACACATTGTTTGGCAAAATTAGTTTTTTTTTATTCAACAATAATCCCTTCAAGGGTGATACACTGATTATAGGGATCCTCCAACTTTTCGATACCATTTTTGTAGTACAATTTGTCCTTTGCTTCAAAAGAGACCTCAGTTTCGGCGATTACCTCTTCATTCGACGAAAATTTCTTCTCAGCGAGCATTCTTTTGAGATCTGAGAGCAGGAAATAGTCACTGGGGGCCAGATCTGCAGAATACGGGCAAGATCTGGAGGTGAGGAAGCAATTCGAACCCTAATTCATGGATTTCTGCCACCATTTTCACTGATTTTTGACACGGTGCATGGTCTTGGTGAAGCAGCACTTTCGTTTTCCTCAAATGCTGTCGTTTTTCGGCGATTTCGTCCTTCAATTGATCCAATAACACTATGTAATAGTCGCTGCTGATAGTCCTTCCTTTTTCAAGGTAGTCAATGAGAATTATTCCATGCGCATCCCAAAATATAGACGCTATAACCTTGCCAGCCGACTTTTGCGTTTTCCCACGTTTTGGAGCCGATTCATCGTGTGCAGTCCACTCGGATGATTGTCGATTGGACTTCGGAGAGAAATGATGGAGCAATTTTTCATCCATTGTCAGATATCGACGTAAAAACTCGGGTCTATTATACTTGATCATCTTCAAACACTGCTCCGAATCATCAACTCGTTGTTGTTTTTGGTTAAAAGTGAGATCGCACAGCACCCATTTTGTACAGAGCTTTCTCGTACCCAAATATTCGTGAATGATATGATATACACCTTCAGTTGATTTCTTTAGAGTATCTTCTATTTTATTCAATTTCAATTTACGGTCATTCAAAATCATTTTGTAGATTTTTTATTGTTTTCGTCGGTAATAACCTTTTTTCGGCGTCCACTGCGTTCGCCGTCTTCGGTGCTCATTTCACCACGTCTAAACTTAGCATACCAATCCTTTTTAGCAAGCCAAGTTTTTGCTTCAACTGTATTTTTTCCCTTCAAAAAGCAATATTTTATCAACATGCGAAATGGCTTTTTATCCATTTTTTACAATAACAAAAGTTGCTTCACTCAAAATGCTACTACTAGTGATCCGAGAGCTCTCAAATTTATACACGCATGTTTTGAGAATTAGGACTAACTAAAAACATGTGAATTTAATTCTAGTAGCGCCATCTAGTTGTCAGACCGGAGACTATTCAATTGACCTCCTATTAAACAGTGTCAATCAGGGCAGTATCAGTCACGTGATGCAAGAAATATTATTTGTCATATTAGGTTTTTAACTTATGTACGATATAATATTTTCCAATAACTTTGACAATAATAAGGAATATACACAAAAAACACAATTGGCTCAATTGTTTCGGAAGTTACGAACAAAGAACACAAACTAGGCATCAAATGTTCTTATTTATGTTATACCTATTAGAGAGTCATCTATTTTTTTTTGGATAAATTCCATTTTTATTGGGCACAGAATGATAAAAGTAATGTTCCAATCAATAACATATTAAGCCCCGTGTTTAATGAAAACAATTTTATGGTTATCAATTAATTCGGGAAACTGGTGGGTGTTCCTTCCTTTGTGCGCTTATGCCGAATTTCATTTTCTATGCATTAATTTCGAAAATTAATCAACGTCATCACAGGTAATACGCAATAGGGATAATTCGATGGGGAATACTATATTTGGTATAAAACGCCAATCGACAATGTTTAATTGAATTTAGTTTACGGTCTATTTAACGATTGAGAGACCTATCATTTTCTATTCTTGATTATTCTATATTAAATGTCAATAAATTTATTTCAGTGAAACTATTTAGCTATATATTTTTATGACCATTCAGCTATCAACCTATATTATTGTATATCCTGAATTGTTAAAGGAGAAATTATTGCCTGTATATAAGTTATGAAATGTGAAAGGTTTTCTGTAGAAATCCAATTCCAGGTATATTTTTAGACATTTCATTCCTTGTACCTTTCAGTCTTAAACGACATGGCCCCTAGATTACAGTGCAGCAATAGTCGCGGGATGATGACCTCCCTCCTAAAGAAATGTGGCCGTTTTCACATAGACCGCTTATACGTTTAGAACTATTTTTGACTTGTGCTGATACTTTTCCAATTTCCAGTAGGTCAGTCAGTTCGCTTGATTTCCAAAATGATACTGCTTCTACCAAACTTTCCATGGTATCCCAATAGAGTGGTTTCCAAAGTTTTGGGGGCTGTACATCCTAAGCTACAAGCTTCTACCCAAATTCTACCCAAGTAAACTATGCTAGGTCATAGTAACTTTAATCCAGCGTTGGTGGTTTTACATCCTGAACTAAGATGCTTGCGGAGGGAATCCAGAGAATAGGGCTGTTTTTGAAAGATTGAGTGTTTCCTACTTGTAATATTTTATGAGTAGGGGTCCTTGAGCACCTTTAATCCACCTCTTATAACATTGCAACCTTATGCGCGTAAGTGAAGAAAGGGAAAGATCAACAACAATCTTTAACTAATATAATTGTTGATAATAATTTTAAACCATACAAAATTGAGGATTGCCGGTTTGTCATTTATCGTTGCCACAATATAATTAGAAAGAATTGGAACATCCACAGTACGGCCTATTATACTTTTTCCAATCGTTTGAGTATTTAATTGTATGAGTGAAGGGACCGAATATAATAAAGGTTCTTTTGTCATGGGAAAACACTTGTTACATGTGGAATGGAAAAATGTTTCCTCATTCATAGTTTTTGTCATATATAAATGGAGAAAGATCAAGATTATTAAATGTGTATCTTCTAAATTATAATCACATTTTTAATAAATGTGTTAATTTTCCTTAGAATCGTCCATGCTAATCCGGTTTCAGACTAATTCATAATTAAACCCACTGGTGTACAACATTTTTTAAAAATTACAAAAAAAAAATTACTATAATAATGGTAACTCAAATTTCGTGACAATATAAGTATTCTTTTATAATTATGTAATTATTAAGCTTTTTGTAATTTTGGATTTTAAAAAATTAGCTTATGCATTGCTGTGTCTACACACCTATTTAGATTTTTCCTATAAAATCGCCTTCAGACGAAGGAAACAAGAACTAAACGTAAAAACGTAAATATGCTCTGGGATGAAGGCAAAATATGATTCTCAGATATACAATTGTAAATTAGGTGGATTAGGCCTCTAGGGCGATACCACTATATAAAAACGCGCGTAGAAACTCTACCTCATGGGTGGTGTGGAAAAAAATCAATGTAAATAAAACAAATCTAACATACAAACTATTATACCTGTCTTCTTAATTATTGTTTTAGATCCTTCGATAAAATTTTTGTTCAATTATTTTATTTCACCATTTTGTACCAAGAAAAGGTATGACTCCTACAAAAATGGAGTACAGAGCATGAAAATCCGTAAATAATAAAAATGCGGAAAATAGGCACAGATATATGATGAAGATTTATTTCAAATATAAGTAGAATTTGATTGGGTTTTATATGTTAGACGTTTGTGCGACATTGTTTACGGTTAAGGAGGAAATCAAAAGCATAGGGTACGGGAAGGCGTAAAAATCGGAACCACGAGACAATGACATTACTACGCTTTTCTTCTGATATAAATATATTTCCACGTATGTATACAGAGCCATTAAGTTATCAAATGTTCTAAAAGCGAACACATACACAACTATCACAAATATTCACTGTTTCTCTAAGTTAAAATGTATTAAAAGAAAATAAGAAGAAACGCCTCAGGAAATAAGATAAAGCATCAAAAGGAAAGGAATAAATTCAAAGCAAATATCAGCTCATCAAATGAGTCAGTCAAGTACGGTAATATCTGCAATGATGATAGTAGTATGTATGTTCATAAAGATTCCAATATATCTATGATTTCATATGAATCTGGAGAGCCAAAGGAGTTTTGGTACAGACAGTACAAACAGCATGTGGCGAGTTGTGCCTGTGGGTTAATTACACGTATGTAATGTAGTTAAAAACTTTTGTGTTGAAATTTTGCTGCCGATGAACAATCGGTTTTACAAAATCAATTGATCTGAAGGCGATTTTATAGGAAAAATCTAAATAGGTGTGTAGACACAGCAATGCATAAGCTAATTTTTTAAAATCCAAAATTACAAAAAGCTTAATAATTACATAATTATAAAAGAATACTTATATTGTCACGAAATTTGAGTTACCATTATTATAGTAATATTTTTTTTGTAATTTTGTAAAAATGTTATACACCAGTGGATTTAATTTATGAATTAGTCTGAAACCGGATCTTGATTTCACTGTATATTTTATTCCTTCTGCTACTATCTTTGTACACCGTTCTTCATAAAATTAATCACTGAATTCTGTCTAATGCTTTACCATACCTACAAAACAGTTAGTATTCATTCTGTCCTTATATGTTTTCTCATATATCCTGAAAGTTCCCTTCAGTCACTTTCACTTTCCTACTCACTCACTGTCCAATTCAACCACTAAACCATTAGTTTCTAATCTGTCTAAAACATGTTCATGATTCCACCATTAATCAATTACTTTCTCTGTATGTCTTATCGAGTTCATTCAAACCGAAGGTGTTATGGTTGACAATACTTCCTTACACATATCCAAACAGTTTTTGATGAATCACTTTTTTCGACCAATTTTTGTTGTGTTTACACTTTTTTATTACTGTCTTGCCCCAAGATTGCCACAATGAACCATTTTGAAATATTCAAGCTACATAAATTCAAATTATTTATCTTCCCTATCACTTATTTTAGGTCTTATTTTATGCCTTTAAAAATTGAATTCTTTTTAAGGCAATGTCTGGAGCAATTCCATTAAACCTCTCCGAGAGTTATTTTTACACCATTTAAACCCTATACCATGTAACAGTGTATGAAAGGATATCTTATATCCCTCAAAAAGCTGCATGTCTCTAACTCTTTTAGGTATATATTCCAAACAGACAATTTTCTCTAAAATAATTGTAATAATGGTTATATTGATAAAATAGTTTGTATGCTTACTGTTATTATACATTTCTTATGTTTGGTCTCGGGTAGAGTAGCAAGATGGTCAAGTTTCGTCACCCACTTTGAATGTAGACGGGTTTTTTTTTGGGTGAATCTAATATATTATTCTTCATTTTGTAAGCGATGTTATTCGCAATACCCACACTAATATTTAGCGTGGCAGCAACCCGCTAAAAACATTTTGAATAAAATTGTAAGGACTTATATTATTTAATATACTGAACTGAATTGATGAAATTGAAAACTGATTGAAAACTCAGAGTTGGTGCGGCAATGTTTCGACGTCGCAAATATCTATGACTCATTACTAAAAAAACTTTCAATGGACTATATATAAACTGTATTGCTACTGAAGAAACTATATTAAGAAAAAAAATGGCCTTAGCTCATTTTACCTTTACTATTCAGTAAATCAGCTAGACCCTTATATTGATAAAATGTGAAAATACAATCAAGTGACGATAATACAATGAAATAAAGCATCTAAAACTAATATAATATATTTTATATAATTAGCTTTTTCATATATTTTTAATCGCCTAAATTTTATCGAGATCCATCAAACTTAACGGTAAAAAATTATTAATTTTCAAAGCTTTGTCGTGCGAAGAGGCCGTATTATATCTTTGTGCCAACTGGAGTTAAAACGAGTGATATTAAATCAATGTCAATTACTATGGAAGTCGAAAAAAGAGGCCATTCCGGAATTCTGAAGAAATTAGCTTTCATTTTCAGATCGTTTTTGGAATGGTGCTTTGTCGAATATAAAAACAGCTCGAGAATTAACCGAAAGTGACAAGGGTAATTGGCGATGGAACAATGGATTTTTTTAGTTATCTTTTGTAGGAGATAAACGGCGATTTCAGCGTAATACAATGGAGCCGAATTACTAGGAAGTGGACAATGCTGGCGCTCAACTGTTTAATCTGAATCTTTGTTCGCCGTAGCGAAAATAATGTAGCTTCAGTTTTAACGAAAATTTATGCACGAAATTAAACGATAAGCTTAAAGTGGCAATTTTGTCTGTTTTCAGTGTTATACTTTACAGTTTTTCAAAATTCCTAAAGAGGGTTTAGAATTTTATTACAGCCATAATGGCGTTCACCGTTATCTCAAATGCAAACTAAATTATCGACATCACTTTTTGTTCCATCGTAATTCATTTCTAATTGTGGAATGATAGAAAATGAATGAATAAAACACCTGAAAAAATCATAGCATTTAAAGAAATCTCTGTCATTACTCTCTCTATGATATAGGCCAAATTTTCAATTAATTATGTTTAAAATAGACGATTTGGGGATCAGTTCTTAAAAGTGTTTCATATCTCCCCATTTTCTGGCGTATATTACTAATACATCTAAATCCAGGCTAAATTACCTGTCGAAAGTCGACATGTCATTCTTCTGTTCGTATTCATTTTCTGTCTTCAAATTCGATCCTTGAGCAACAACGTTTCATTTCCATCATAATTGCTTTTATCACCGTTCAGTTTCTTATTTCCCTTGCCCTTGTCTTTCCTATATTTTTCTTACTTTTCTTCCCTTCTTTTCCCCAAGCACAGTTGTATCTCCCTTGGTGTATACGCTTTAAAAAACCTGATTATTAATAAGCATATCACTAAGCAACTTATCATCTGTTGCTGCTACCACATCTGGGCTTCTTTTAGTCTTTCTACTCCTTTCAAGTACTTTCCACAGTTCTGAAGTTAGTTTTATTCAATGCGTTTTACCTTGTTCGAGTTTTATAGGTGAGTTCAACAACACTTTAGCTTTAATTTGGCCGGTCCATAGCTTTCACTTCAGATAACCTCTCTTTTTATGTTCTCACACTACACCTCTATTACTTATATTTATGCTTCTTTTCCCTAATCTTAATAAAGCATTTTTGTTGAGTCTTGTTATTAATAGGGCTGGCAATGTGCAAGTTAGTAATAGGAAACCCAAATGATGGACCAAGCGCAATTTTTAATTTCTGGACGCGAGTACTCGGGAATTTAATTGACCTTTCTTAATTATAAATCGGTATACTGTTACATAATGGTGCAACTCGACTACGGTATCAGAGTCCGAATAGAGTGAATTAACGTGTTAATGATGCTGGAAGTTCCTATTATGAACCTTTCGGTGATTGAGTTTGAATCCAGGGACTAATGGTACTCTCGTTTCTCGTATTTCGTTGTTTCTGGCATCCAGTGAGGCATTCAGCATCATCCTCAACATCTTATTTTGGAAGTTTTTTTTTATCAATTTTGAGATTCCGAAACCATACTTGCGAGCCATATAGAAAAACGGGGCGTATCATACCCTGATATATAAGAATTTCAATTGAGAATGGTAGTTTACTTGATCTACACGGGAGAGGAAAGGGTGCTCTTGATACACCGTGACCTCTCGAAATAGCTTATTGTATTTAACCTAACCAGGTTGAACGGCGATAAAAATAAAGGCCGAGATATGCAACTTTCTTTTTCTATTTTTTTTTTCGAAGGCCCTAGTCAATCCATGAGGATCTTGTCATAAAAAGTGTAGTTTACTTCGGCAGCTAGTATTGCAGCTTGATCGATTGATGAGTAATTGGTTCGCAATCCAAACTGCTCATCTTGGCAGCAATAATATTGTCTTTAGCGCCAGTGTGAGAATACCTAGATAATTTCTTGGAGGATGTTTTGAAAATATTTGTGATTAGCTAGTCGCGAGTCGGTGTGAATTGTATATGAGTGCCCAATTTTCTAAACTAAAAATTCTGAAACAAATCACATGTCCAACTGGAGCGAGAGTTAATTGAACTTTAACAACAATAAACTGCGAACAAGCAAACTTATTTGCACCCATAATACTATCCAGTCTAGGCAAGCAATTTTCAATAGATCCGTGATTTGTTTTGCCGCCGAAATAAACCTAAAATTTGCCATTCTGTTCATTATTTTATTAGCTTTTGGTATCTCCAATCTTTCCTTTTAATATGTATGTTATACGTTCTTTGTTTTATCGTTTCGTATTAACTTCTGTATAATTTTATCTATACACTCTTTGGTATTTTTCTTTTACTATTCTATTTACTCTATTTTTTGTTGAATAGTCTTGCTCTGGGCACTGTTACACTTATGAATATTCACAAAATCATATAATAGTGTTAATATCAAAGTTCCAATAAAAAAAATAGTTCCAAAATAAAGTTTCATCAGATGTTCCAAGTCTGCACAAGAGAGGAAAAAGTGCTCTCTCAGGATGAAGAATAATATTTATAGCATTTATTTCTTCTTTTTTTTTGGTAACAGTAACTAATGTTTTACCTGTTATCGCCGACTCCAAAATTCGATGTATAGAAAAGAGCACCACCAGAAAGACAGAGCCGTACAGAACGACGATAATCGATTGCCTTTGAACCACAACCATATTGAACGATAGGAATGTATACATCTTGGGCATCTAGGAGGTCAGGTAGCATGCCACACAGTGAACGATTTGAAAATATGATTATCTCTCGCGGAGGTAATATGAATTGCGTAGCTATTGTACGACTTGTTCACGATTTTAGTTTTCTTGTCACACGTTTGTTCAGAAGTCCCTATCAAGTGATTCTGTTAACGACATTATAACAGTATATATGAATTATGAAACATGCAGCGGTTTAAAACTTTTATGTTTGTTTTAAATATAATACTTTATTTCATGGAATGAATAAGAGATTTTTTTGAATGGCTACACTATATTTTAAAGATATCGATATATAATTTTCAATACTTTTTAAAAAATATCGATATATAGACATATCGGTAGAAAAATAAATATCGATAATTTTTTGCAATATATATTGGCAATAATACAAAAATCCTTACAATTAAGTACCAAAATACACTAAATCTTCAAAATTAAATACGAAAAAATACGGTTTATTAAAAATAATTCAATGGTTTTTATAATGTTTAAAATTAGTTCCTGAATTATAGCATTTTGAGAAAAACAATTTTTGTTATTGTGAAAAGAATGGATACAAAGGAATTTCGCGTGTTGATAAAATATTGCTTTTTGAAGGGAAGAAATACAGTTGAAACAAAAACTTGGCTTGACGCTGAGTTTCCGGACACTGCTCGAGGAAAATCAACCATCAAGTATTGGTATGCTAAGTTTAGACGTGGTGAAATGAGCACCGAAGACGGTGAATGCAGTGGACGCCCAAAAGATCCTCTTATGCCGATGAAAACATTAAAATAATCCACAAAATAATATTGAATGACCGTAAATTACAATTGAATGCAATAGCAGACACTCTAAAGATATCAACTGAACGTGTACACCATATCATTCACGAACATTTGGGTATGAGAAGGCTCTGTGCAAAATGGATGCCGCGCGAGCTCACTTTTGACCAAAAACAACGACGAGTTGATGATTAGGAGCAGTGATTGAAGGTGATCAATCGTAATAAAATCGAGTTTTTGCGTCGATATGCGACAACGACGAGACATAGCTCCATCGTTTCACTCCGAAGTCCAATCGACAGCCATCCGAGTGGACTGCATAGGATGAACCCGCTCCAAAGCTTGGGAAAATACAACAGTCGACTGGCAAGGTTATGGCGTCTGTATTTTGGGATTCGCATGGAATAATTTTCATTGACTACCTCGAAATGGAAAAACCATCAACATGACTATTACACAGCGTTATTGGACCGTTTGAAGGACGAAATCACCGAAAAATGGCCGCATTTGAAGAAAAAGAAAGTGCTGCTTTACCAAGGCAATGCACCGTGTTACAAGTCAGTGAAAACGATGGCAAAAATCTATGAATTGGGTTTCGAATGGCTTCCTCATCCACGGTATTCTCTAGATCTGACCCCCAGCGGCTATTTTCTGTTCTCAGATGTCAAAGGAATGGTCGCTGGAGAGACATTTTCGTCGAATGAAGAGGTAATTGCCGAAAATGAGTCCTATTTTGAAGCAAAGGACAAAATCGTACTACAAAAATAGTATCGAAAAGTTGGAGGGTTGATATAATCAGTGTATCACCCTTGAAGGGAATTATGTTGAATTAAAAAAAACTAATTTTGCCAAAGAAATGAATTACACAAAACGTAAATATGCTCTCGAGTGCAAATAAAATACATTACTTCGGTATAAAATTGTAAATTAGGTAGATTACGCCACTATATACCACAACATAACAAAAAACTGTTGAGCTGAAACTGTGTTTTACTATGGTAGGGCGGGGACTTTTCAATTGGCCTGTTATATCGGCCAAAAATATCGATATATCCATATTATTTTGGGCATCCCTAGTATGAGTGTCGTAAAAGAGTTAATAAATCTTAAGTAAGTTATCATACCTCTGTTTTTTATTTTGAATATCTAATATGTAACAAATAAAATCTTATCTTGTTATTTATTCGAACATATAACTAGATATATTTAAGTAAGATTACAATGAACTCTAGCCATTGAAGCAAAGTATTTCTTTATGTCGGTAATATTTGATTCATTCATCCTGAAATGTAAGCCCCAAGCCTGTCTAATGAATTTACTACAGCAACTGATATTCAGAGTAAGCCTCTTATACGATATACCATTAATTACCAAGACAATCCTCTTAACGTTCTTCGATAATTGTATGGACAATTGTGATATACATTATTGTTTTAAGGGACAAAATAGTTGTCAGTTAAATATTCATATGTATAGCTTTTGAGATATGAAAGTTGATTTAATGTTATGTCGGGAAATGTACTTTTTAGTTCAAATGGAAATTATTCCGAATGTCTATACAAATATGCATTAACGAGATTTTAGGTTTTATTAATACATTTTTGCCCGTCGTTTCCAGCTAATCGAAATCTCGTTTTTACAGCAAACTAAAAATTATTAATTAGTCTATATAGTAATAATATGCATGTATTAATTAACACTAGTGTTCATTGTGTAAATATACTTATCACTACAAGATCGATTTGATTGGCCAGAATCGGTTGAACTTCTTAAATATCAGTGTATTACTCCACTGTTATCCAAGTTCGGTATTGATATGACAATGCAGTCTGTCCTTATATTTATCTGTCAATATCTTGATTTCCTGTATCATGGACCACCTACGATATCTGTTAAAATAATGAAAAAAAAATGTTATCAAGTATAATTGATTTTAACATTATAGTATGTCTAATGAATATACTTTCGAATGACTTTAGAGCACAATGATTTGTGGGGTAAAGTTATGTTATAATTATAATGAATTATTTTCTGCACCACCTATGAACTGGTTTGTGACTGAGTTTTACCCAAGTTTTTTTATGTGGTGGTATACAGTGGGGGTGTAATCTACCTAACTAACAATTTTATATCGAAGTTATGTCTTTTATTTGCAACTCGAGAACATATTTACGTTATGCGTAATTATTGTTTCCTTCGTTGCTGTATCTCTGACATTTCCATGTCATGTCATTTGAGAGTATATTTCATCTCATTCTACCGATATTCTTTATATCTTCTGATTTAGTCGCTGCATCCCTCCTAATGAATTTAACCTATCTTTTATTAAAGAGTATCATATATATCCTGAATAATACAGACATATCTGTGCACACAAATCTTATACATAATATGATTTTCTTCTATTATGCTATACTAATTATACGTATCATTTTACTATATATTATGCTAATTACAGGTCGGACCATAAGAGCGTTTTCCATATCTCTTAATATTTTATATATAAGTTAGTTTTCACACAACACCCCATCGCTGAATTTGATAGGTTCATATCGGTTTTATAATTTGCTGTTGTCATTATATATATATATATATATATATATATATATATATATATATAATGACATTATACGGTTATTTAAAGATCTTATTTGTGACAGAACCTATTATAGAGATACACTATTTTTATAGCTGTTTTGTAGCTTAATAGATAGCTGTCCGAGGAGACCATTTAAGCTCAAACATATTTTAGTTATTTAAATAAGTACAATCCATACGGTTTTTTTTATTATAGATATTAACCAAAAATAAAAATTGCAGCCTGGTCGATAGTTTAGCGTCGATGGTTTTTAAATTGAAATATTCACATAGTGTGGATACTTGTAGTTTTGTATATAATATATAAAGTAGCGATGACAGTAGTTTTGTGGTAATCCGTCAAGCAACTAGTGTTTAATAAGGTGTAGTGTTTAATAGAAAAAACTTTTATATTTTTTTAAAATTATTTATTTTTAATTATACAAGTGACAGTTTCGGATTAATCATATTGTTATATGAACAAAGTCCTTATAATGTAATCATAGCATATGTCATGTTATGAGATACTAGATCGATGTATTAGAATATCCGGTGCCGTATTAAGGGCTGTATCTTATATATATATATATATATATATATATATATATATATATATATATATATATATATATATATATATATATTGTATAGCATATATTTATCGAAAATATATTTAAAATCCTTATTTTTATATCCCTATTTATAATCCTTATTCCCCTTTATAATCATAATTTCTTGCACAATTAATTTGATTCATTCTCAACTATTTGTAATATAATAGCAATAAATTCTTTCATTAATAAATATCCTTTCGTGTTATGATTATTTTAAAATTTCTTAAAATAATACGAAACCAATAATGTGACATTGATTCATTTCTCATGAGATGCAGCTTAGTAAATCCATTTTAAATATCAGTTATTTTAAATTGGTTCTATTTAAGCCGGAATGCTCAATCGGACCAAGAAATTTGGATTTGATTAATATCAGCAAATAAATAAAACATGTCGGAAAAGTTCTGTACTATCGGTAGAACGTAGTAAATTAGTTAAAGCATCTCTAACTCAGCCCTAACGAGCCTTATCTTTCCAGGGCGCTAGAAAATAAAAGCAAAAGGTAGATTCGAAACAAAGCCCCTCTCGTAATGCAATATCGACAATTAGAACAGCCAGTTGCAAGTATCCCGAATCCCAATAGAATTTAGAGTATTATGGCTTCTCGAGGCAGTGGTTTTAAGCGTAATTGCCTGGAGAATCCGTTCTTGTTGTAGGCTAGACTATGGATAATAATAAAATTACGAATTGAATGCTTCTCTGGCTTTCTGGACAGGTGGATTTGAGATTAGTTTTTTTATTGAAAATTCATTAAATATTTTAAAATTTGTATGAAATATTTTATATATATATATATATATATATATATATATATATATATATATATAACTCTAATATATATTTAATATACTAATAACTATAATATACTTTACTGGGCATATAAATTCATTGGGACTTTATCGTTAAATCTAGGTATAATTTTAGGATCCAAAGTATCTATCGCTAACCACCACCTTATTTAGATTTTATATAGTAAAAAAGTGACCTTTTGAAACAAATCATGAATTTTCTAGTCGTACTGAAACACAATTGGTCCGGCTATACCAGGTTTGAGCAACACGTAAAGAGATATTAAGATTAAGATATTCATCTGGTAGTAATATATATAACAAGAAGATAGAAGATCCCGGTTAATGAAAAACCGCAGTACCTTTTGCTTTAAAATTACATTTTTATTGAGAATATGAAATTAAAAATTAATAAAGTCAGCTAAAAAATGCAAAGAAAAACATCGACTAACTCCAACTTACACTGACATTAAACTAAAATGGTCAGATTATATCAAGCTGACAAAAAATATGTTAAACAGTATTTGGCTGCCTAAACTGATTTTTGTTGCAAACCAACTCTTTTCTAAAACTAAAGTCAACTTAGACTTAAGTAAGTGTGTCCATTACAAATATGTTAGTCTATGAAAACCAATAGTCGCATTATTAAATTAATATTCGTATATTGTTAGATGATTTATATCTTTTGCGATCGAGGAGCCATTAGAAATAATAAAAAATGAGAATTACATCTCAACGAAACTATCACCTCTTTAAATAAGAGACGAGGACGACACCTTTATCATTTAGAATCAATCGATTCCTTAAACGTTAAAAATCGTCAAGGTCTAATTCATTTGAGTAATTCATTAACCTTCTGTCTAACCTAATATTAGTCGTCTGCATCACAACCCTTCCCTTCCTCAAAAACAAAGAAAAAATAAACCAATCAGTTAATTATTAATTCATTTTTCATCATCTTTCTTTACATCCGACCTATCGTCCTTAGAGAATGAACTTAATCATCTCAAACGTGTATCTCTTCAAAATAGATACAGGTTGATAGATATTAACAGAAATATCTTCCAAATAAGCAGAAAATCCGATGCTTACCTACAGTTAAAACAGAAACAGTCAAGACCGAAAAAGTTTGCTTAGCAATCGGCGGATTGGAAGGGTATTAAGGAAATACAACATCAAAGTTTTGATATTGGATCACACAGTAACAACATTGTGTACAATCTATGACTATGATAAGCAACATAACGTGTGAAATATAGACACACAGATCAATAAGCTTTGGGGCTGAACATGGGCGAATATTGGCCACAACATTCAGTTAAATAAAACTAAGTTTATAAAGCTTAGATTTATAACATCCAGAATAACCTCATCAAATACCCACCCTATCTGGTATACCATCCAATTTACCCAGCTTTTCATTATCTATTGAACTGTTTTTATAACAATAATGATTAAAACAATACATTTGGTAGTTTTGCTGGGACTTTTTTGCTTTAGGCATATATTTAAAGTTTTCAAAAAATATTTGCAAATAACCATTATAATAACAACTTCCATATTTGACCAAAAACACTTACTTACTACTTACACTTACTTACTCTATTGGCGACTTTTCAATCACTAATACTGAACAAACACTTTATCTATTGATTTCATACAACGCCAAATACTTTCTGTCTATAGAGACAAACCATATTCTGAATCTGACATTGTTTTTAGCATCTTTACTTTACATCTTTATACATTGCATACACAGGTGAAATGTTATAAACGTATAAATATGTTATAAATCTGCTTCAACTTCAATCAATGTTGTTCAAAAAATCGTGTAATTATTCCTCCTAATTTTGTATGCATAAATATTTATTGATGGCTAATTTTTCTATAGTATATTTTTGGTTGTAAATTTTCCCATTAATGTTTAATATATGCGACATAGCGTATGCATTTTTGCCAGAGAATCCACAATTTTTTATTAATTTTCATTTGTTAGAACTTACATATAAAAAAGATTGTTAAATCTTTGATAATACAATTATTATAGCCTTATTCTATGGATGAGGTAATATCATTGGTAACCTTATTGATGAATTTTAACATGTCGTTGGTGTATATTATTTATGATATAAGTTATTTATATTAAGTCTTACAATACACATTTCATTGAAACATATTGGTTAACTTCTATAACGAACTATTATCTTTATTAGATTTATTCTTAACAGCGTGCTAATATATATATATATATATATATATATATATATATATATATATATATATATATATATATATATATATATATATATATCATCAAATTTTAAAATTTTGTTTTATATTTTGTGTTTTGCTATATATTTCTGAGTGATATAATGCCCATTTTATCCTTAAAACTGAATATGGGATTTGGTAGGATCTGCAATAAAAATATGAAAACGTCCCGAATAAAAAATGTATTATAGACACATGCTACTTCCGTTATCAATGTATATTCATATTTTATCACATAACGCGAAATTGGACAATATTGTATATTGCCTTTTGAAAGTTGACAATATTCGCAATGCTATTACATTCGAAAGTAGCATTATATAAATATAAATATAAATTAGCAGTATATAAATATAAAAGCCCGAGAACAAATTAGTTATTTATTTTAGATTTAATTATATTCCTATTTAGAGCTCACATCGGACATCACCAATTATCATGTAATATTATTAATAGGTCAGATTCTTTTATCATATTACTTTATTATTAAAGTCATATATTTACCTTTTCATTAAATATTGTTAATAAGAAAGAAATTTTGTCATACTAAACGTGCTATTGCAGCTTTTAAAATGCTTCATCTATTTAATTATTGCTTAGAATATAATTTATTTATTAAGGGATATTAATTTAATTTTGTTAAACATATTAATAATTTTTTGCAAGGCGTTATATCGAATAATAGTGAACATTACTAGATATTTAAATCAATAAGGCGAATGGTACTTAACCCTAAGTTAGAGCTTCTCATCTTTATAACTTTTAATACTGTGCTGAAAAACATAGTAGGAAGTAAAAGTTGCAATTACTTTCATTATTATGTGATGATTCCTTCATTATTAACGCCTGATCGCTCATTAACTCGCTGACGGATACTTATTAATTAATATATCCTGATTATGAGAACTTCGATATCAGAGCTTTCACCCAAAAGATATCATCTATATCATATCAACGATTGCGACTCATCGGCTAGTTTTAGTCAATCAATCGCGTTTATTTCCATTTCGGACGCCAAACATTTATATTTTAATAACTTAAGTTTCAAGTCTGCAA
The DNA here is from genome assembly GCF_030347505.1 of Rhynchophorus ferrugineus. NCBI lineage: Eukaryota > Metazoa > Arthropoda > Insecta > Coleoptera > Curculionidae > Rhynchophorus > Rhynchophorus ferrugineus. The sequence continues at coordinate 56,554,758 of NW_027472580.1, forward strand.
GTTCAATGTTAAATATTTGTTTATAATATAAAAATTATGTTTTATTAATTATATTATTAACTCTTTTAGATTCCTTTTATCAACAATAACTATTGTTTATAATTGGAAAATTAATTTTATGTTACTCAAAATATCATCGATCTTGTTATTACAAATTTTTTTACAAAAATAATTGGATTACATGATTAACATTTATACGAATGCTACTTAATCCTCAGTTTGAGCTTCCGATTTTTCTGAAATAATTTAATTTTTACTGTGATAGAAGATGTAGTAGGACGTAAAAATTGGGATGTCCTTCATTATGCATTCCTTCCTTGGGGCCATACTGTTTAAGAAAGAATATTAGATTATTATCCTTCGTTTGCATGAATTTATTCGACTCAATAGGGGACGAATTATGGGTCGACAAATCTTCTTAAACAGTATTGGTTAAGGAAGGCGGCATCTGATTTAGATTCGTCAGACTTATTATTCTCTAAGCTGAAAAAATAATTCCAAGGACACAGTTTTGAATCGAGTGAAGAAATTAAAACCGAATCGAACAAAGTTTTAAATTAACACAATTTAATCTTTATCACAGTAATACGCTTTTGATTGAAACTCGTATCTGATTAACTGATGGCTGTGTTCTTAAAAACAGAGCTACCGCCACTAATTTTGTTCTACTGTCTATATTCCTCTTCGATAGCTTCATAGTGAAAACAGTCTTTGCAGCCCTTTTATTGGATATTCACAACTCTCTACTTCAATTAGACTTAGAATGAAGAATGAAGTGAAACAAGGCGATATTTAACATAATTACTTCCAATTAGATTTATATAATACGTAGAGCATACCATATTACATGTATTATTAGCCTATTAATAGATTTCTTTGGATGTAAAATATTAAGGTCGCAGAACCATTAGAAAATTCCAAGCAATTGCTGATGTAGATCATACCTTAGTGGTGAAAACCATAAAACATGTATAGTGCGTTCAATAAAACACTCGACTGATGTTGAATATATTTTCAGTTGCATTTTGTAAAATTGTGTCCAAGAGTCCGCAAAACATTAATACTTATAATATACTTATAATACTTATGTTTATAATTAGACATTATAAACCTGCAAACGTTGTGAACGGATAGTGAAATTTGATGCGGTAACATTTGATGTCGTGAGTCGGCTGTTTTATTAGTGCGGCTATAAGTAGATTACTGCCTATTTGAGCTGTTTTTTTTTATCCATCATAAATTTTACCACTTGGTCAAGTGTCATCATATTTCTGCTTATGTATTTTTTTTTTCAATTATAGACTTAGGTGCAGTAATTGCTGTACAATGATAATTGGGTATCATATTCCAATTACTCATATTTTAACGTTCTTAATTGTTTTTAAATTGAGAGGGAAAATATTTATTTACTTATTTTATCAATATTATACATTCTGTAGTGTCTAAATCAATTGCATATTAATACTGAACGTAGGATCATCATTCAACTTATGTACTGGTGAAAGTGCGATTTATGGATGTAAAGGAACTAACCTTACTGTTAAAGTCAATAATTTTGTTGTTCCTCTATAAAATAACAGCTTTCCATTTAGTCTTGTTGAGTTATTCAGTCCATATAAACGCAGCTCTTTTTTTATTTAGTTTTCATGGCACATTTTTAGGAATTGCTGCTTCATCATATCCTAATTGTCGGTTTGGTTTTAAAGATTTAATAGAGGATTTTAATATCAATAGCAAAGTACATCCTGAATGATGAAACATTTTTCAAGACAATGAATTGCAAATTTTATTTTGGATGTGCTACGATAATTTAAACCGCAACAAGTCATAGGTCTGTAAAGGACACCCATCCACATCAACACCCAAAAACAAAGAAACAAGTCTTGCTCAGTGTATTGTAGAATGAACAAAGCGTAATATATTACGAGCCACTAAAATCAAACGAAATTGTTACTGCTGGTCTACAGCCGTCAATTAGATTAAGAATTGGAAAGCTGCGACACTAACATCATTCTTTGGATACGTATAAAAGAATGCAAAAATTGAAATTAGATGATCAGAATACTTGCAAGTACTTAATATGTTAAGATTTTATTTTCTGGCTACAGATTGTTAAAGCCATTCTTTGTTTCGATTTTTCTTTTTCTAGAAATTTGATTACTGCTGTAAATTTTATGAGATATGATGTATTAAAAGTTTATGAAGGACAAAATTGGTCCACGGATTGATCAGTTAATGTTATGCCTACTATAGTAAATGTGTACCAAAGAATGCACAAATTACAAATAATTGAGTCAATCATATATTACATGTTTGGCTGCCTCATTGGAATCTGTTATTTTTTGTTTTTAAAGCCTGATAAGTTATGGTGCTGGTGCGAAAAACTTTACAACATCTTAATATAGCTCTCTGTATAGTCTGAATCGTCCTTATTTATCCATAAACTGACATGAATGTGTAAACTTGTGTTATTTGTGTTCCAATGAATAACATAATTGTATTATACTCCCCGTACCGTAATCTGGTACCTTCTCCAGCACAATAACACCTTGTTAATTTTTGGTGCAAAACCCACGCCCCTTTACTTTCTGATTACTGAAACGTTAAATACCTTTTCAATTTGACCGCAACTAATCCCCACAAAGCCTGATAAGTTATGGTGCTGGTGCGAAAAACTTTACAACATCTTAATATAGCTCTCTGTATAGTATAGTAACTGTAATGGTTTTTAATGGTCTAAATGCGAATTCGTGTAGTAAATATATTTATTATTTTACTATTTTTGACAATTAATGGCTATTTATTGGCTTCGTCTCTAACTCCATGGTATCGCCTTTCGATTTTAGCCATAACTTGGTGCAACCGCTCTTGCTAGTCTCTTGTGTGGCCCTAGTTCTACTTGAAAAATCAAGATATGAAAGCAAAAAATGTATTTTGAAAGACATTCGAACTCAAATCTTGTGGTAATTTGCAACGAGTTGTCAATTACGTGTTTGCATTTCGGTTATATGGGGTTATCGAGAAAGTTATGAAAAACAGGCGTCAAACGATGACAATACCCCGCCAGGGACAGTTGGTCAACCACGCACTCTAATTACTTTAGCTTGTTACAATATTTCTTGTAGCATAAAATCAGAATAATGTTGGATCTGTAAATAATAATTGATAGATCGTTTTGCGACGTCGGAAATACCGAACCTGTCAAGTCAAGATACTCGACATATTAACACCTTGTCAGTTTTTGGTGCAAAACCCACGCCCCTTTACTTTCTGATTACTGAAACGTTTAATACCTTTTCCATTTGACCGCAACTAATCCCCACAAAACCAGTACGCCGTTAATTTCAGGGCGATGGGTAATTTCTTAAGCGGTAATCTACCCTGCGGAGCTGAGCTAATCTGCGATGATCAAAGCATCGTTGCGGCAAATCCTCGTGGTCTTTTCTTTCTTTAAGAAGATTTTAGACAGGTGAATTTACATTTACGGCTAAAGTCACGCATAAAAAGAAATCTTCAATTACGGGATTAGCTAATGCCTTTTTAATTGAGTTTTGATTTAGCTTGGCGTGCTTACGTGCTTTATTTTTGCAACTGTTCTGTTCCAGGAGGGACGCAACGATAAGTCGACTTTAAAAGGGTTTAAACCGGGAACCACTGAATGATATTTTCGGATTAAAAGGCAGTGCTCTGCATCAATTAGTTTGAATTATAAATTATATGCGTGAGTTGCGATCATTTAATGCCTAATTTAACATGAACCTAATCGATTAATAATAATTATTATATCGTTCTCAGAGAAACAAAAGAAAAAAGTGTATATTATAAAACAAACAAACTTAGGAAGACAAATTTAAATTTTGAATTTAAAGTTCATTTAAAGTAAAGATGAAAAACAATTTAATATGAAATAAAAATAATAAATACGAGACAAATTATATTATTAGCTGCTTGAAATAGAGAATCTGTTGATGATTTTGTTAAGTATCAATATAAAAAAAACTGTTAAATTTGATGGTTTTAACATTTCTCTATAAAGAAAAAGAGCTTTTTATTTAATATTCAGTGTATACTTAGACTAATCATTGTACGTTAAATATTGCATTTGGGATTTTCATTACTTTTGTTGTTTTATTTGAAGAAATCTGCTGCCGAAATCTATTATCAAACACTTTTAGAATCGTATGGTAATGTTGCTTCATCATATCCCAAGTACTAACTTAGGTTCCAACGATTTAAAAGTGGTGATTTAAATGTGAATGGTAAATTACGGCTTAAAGGACCATCATTAGAAGACCATGAACTGGCTCAAGCTCAAGTACTTTGAAACCATTTAAGAGCTTATCAAATCAACTGTTTCCAGAGTATGCGAAATACTTAAGAGGAAGAAAAATTACTCGCCACAATTAGTTTACAATTTTTTACTTGCCAGATAAAAAATAAATATGTTTTGTGGATTGATCTAACTGGTGATGAATAAGATCTGCTACGACAATCCTAACAGCCGTATATTACGAACCGTAAAATCTAATAAAACACGATAATAACTGAACTAATTTAGGGACGTTTTGTTCAAAATAAGAGTATTCGCTTGTATGAGTAATTATATTAGTAATTTTAACCACCACCAAAACAAACCATTTCCATTTGTCCTTTCATTGTGCACTGATTGTATAATCTCGGAGAGAAACATATAGAATATGCTTAGGAAGGACGTTTGAAAGACCTCAAGTTACAGATGTGAGACTACAGATGTAAAAGTGTCTAAGTCTCGCAGCCACACAGAAGGATTGACAAGATAAGCGCTCGAAAAAGACAGATTTAAGTTTTGATTGTAATGTTTGCTCTCTTCCACGAACACCATCCTAGAGAAGTAAAAACCCATGTAGTTTGTCTCGGCTTATTAGTTCGGCTGTATATGTGACTTTCTTCTCCTCTACTACTGATTCCAAATATTTGAACTAGTCTTAATCAGCGAACATGAGATCGGTCAAAAAATGTATTGTATATTGTCTGTTTTTTTTTTGCATTTACATATTTTCTTGCATTGTTGCATCCACGACAATGTTGAAAAATAATGGGAGATGACATCTCCTTGGCGAATACCCGCTCGAATATCAAATGCACTTTGTGATGTTATTTTTCACTCGTGTCACCGCTAACAGAATCATCGTAAGACGCCTAAAGGGGTTTAATAACTTTTAGGCTGTTCAGCTTCCAAAGCTGTCCAAAGCGAGGGCTAGATACTCGAAATCAGAGCGAAAATGAGTAGAAACGACGATTCGATACTTATACTGCACATAAATACATTCCTCTAACTGTACAACCTTGATTGGGTCTAAATCGCGACTGGTTTTCTCGGCTTGTCTCCTCGTATGCTCGCTTGATACGTTCTCGACAATTGATAGAAGATTTATACTTCGGTTGTTTTTATAATATGAAAAAATAAACTAATTAACCAACATAGATTAATAAGAAAAACGTCCATCCCGTCAAAAACTTTTAAATTTAGGTAAAATGACATCATTAAACCTAAAATTGTATTAGTTCAAATGACTATCATCGAATAGAACATTAAACACGAAGACAAATCAATCTAAGACCATCCTGTACATTACGACGTGCCTGTGGTTTACGGATAAGAAATATTACCGCAGCAGCTGTTGCAGAAATAATTCTTGTTCGAAAGTTCGGAAATCGCCAAATTATGTGGAAACGACGGAATATGCATTTGGATCAGTGGCGACTGGGCAATGCGGGGGCAGTTTCACGAAAATAAATTGGAATTTTATGAAATACTTGGAGCAAATATTTTTGTAAATATGTTTCTGCAGTCATGCAAATCGAAATTCTTTAGAAAATATTTTTTAGAGGCTTAATATTAGATTTTTTCTAGTTTATTATACCACATTCAGTAGTAATATTATAATATGGAAATTCTATCATATAATATCAAATTCTTTTTTTTCCTTTCATTGTATTGTATAATATAGATTATATATTAAATATATTGCTGGAAAATTTTAGATCATGAAATGCTATATATTTAAAATGTATGTTATTTGGCCAATTTATTTTTCTTAATGTTTAGTTATTGCATACTGAAATTAATTAGCTTTTTTAATAAAAATAAATTTATTTAAATTGATATTTTATCGAGTTTTATTTTTGAATGAAAGAAATGTCAATTGACAATATCGTCCAACACAATATTCTGATTTTTCCGCCTTTTTGGATTCAATGATTCAGTCAATTAATGCAGTCTTCATCAGTTGTAAACTTCTGCCCCCATAACTCATGTATATCATCAATCGTAGTTGGCGTTGGGAAAGAGTGCCTGCTTCACAACCAATACGCAACCATATCATATCCATCAAATTTTGCCACTATTGGTTATTGCTATTCGCCGTAACCTCGATGTTGTAATCCTTATTATGTGCTTTAAAACTTCCCATCACTCCAACGCGTCAACTATGTTGAGATCTGGCGAAGATGAATGATAATATTCTGGTGCTTTTCAAACCAAGACTACCTTTTTGGCTGTGTTTATAGGCGCACTATCACATTAGTAAGAACTTTATTGTTGGGTATGTCGAGGTATTCATTCCCAATAAACCCGCTCAATAATGTGAAAGAGAGTACCAGCTGAATACCACGATATTTAGAAGACTATATGACTATGGATGAAAATAAAATGTAGGCCAGATCGTGGGCTTCATTTGGGGCTCTCCATATATAAGCCCAGCAGTTTATAGAAAACAATCATAACCCCACAGACCATACCATACTCTTCCACTCATCAAGTTTTATGATCATTGCACTACTTCTTTAGAATCTTAGCGTCTGAGCATCCACAGCACTATTTTTCTAAACGAAACTCTATTACTCTTAAGTGAGTATTAATATCACTCTTGCCGCGGTAGCTTTAGGTTATGGCCATCATCTTTTTTAAATGTTTGTCGATCTGGGTCGGTTAACTTCGTTCGCCGAAAGCCACGCCCACTATTTCTCTTCACCGATTATGCTTTACCTTGTTTTCTATATGCTGTTATTGTCGCAAATACTGTAAATAAGCAATCTCCAAAGGCTACGGCACCGCTACAGTCCTTTTAACCCTCTCATCTCAGAAAAAGTAAATTGTCTCCGATGATTAAAGTTTTGCTTTACAAGTTGCTTATCAGATCCGTCATGTTATATGAATCTAACATTAGGTATAGGTTTGTCAGGCCGGAACTAGTGGAACAGCTTCAGATAATGCAAAATAAACTTCTTGGGCAAACCCTGAATGCGCCGTGATTTGTCAGAAATACACAAATTCATCTGGAAACTGACATAACTTACTGAAATAAGAAGGTTCGTTTTCCCCTTATACAAGAAATTCCATGCAACCTCAGCTCTCTCTCCAAAAATTACTACATCACATCCCTCTCAGAGGGGTTCCTAATCCGGTAACCCCGAAGACTATCCCCCAAAAGTGGTTCTCCAAGCCGCCAAAGTTTCTCATACCCCAAATAAAGAGCCCCCACGGGCAAACCTCTCTTATATATTCAGTTAACATCAGCAAGGAAACCTTTTCAGCTGGCAAACCAGGCCCAAACAAATATATATATATATATATATATATATATATATATATATATATATATATATATATATATATATATATATAAAGATACTATTAATCGTGAAGCGTTGAACAGTCCAGCCGTTTTCGTCAGAGATATTCCGGCTAACCGAACACCAATGATTTGCCCTATTTTAACATCAGAGAGAACATACATTTCACCGATCGCTTGTTATAACCATCGCTGAAGTAGAATGCCCTAAAATATAATCAATAAAACTTGGGATATAAACTGAGCAATACATATGAAATGCATTATTTACATAAAATCAGTGTTGCCAGTAAACAACAAGTTGTATTATACTACTTGATGTTCATAATATTGTGATAAACAACTAAATAACTGAAAAAGAACTAAATATTTTAATATATTTTTTTCTTTTTAAGTGATAATCGGACTTTTTCTATGAATTTAAAATTAAATATGCTTCAGAAGCCAAATATAGGGATTACATCTTTATTTACGTCTTCTCTAACTTCTCAAGTTTTTGAGATTAATTTTTTAGGTTAAAAGTTTAATTTACGTTTTCATAGCAAAACCGGATGAGATGTTTTTATGTTTTTTTTTAAATTAGTTTTTATCACAGATTTTTACTTTTACAAAGATGTAAAATTTTAATTGAATTTTGTTTGCTTATTTATATTTAGGTTTTTAAGTAAATAAATTACTGAGAGTAATATCCTATTATGACGAGATCATTCTTTATTTTCTTTTAATATTATAATTTTAATAAACAATTCCGTTAATAACAGACAAGTAAAACATGACGTGTTTACGGTGATTGCAATCGGTACCTAGCTGCTGGAGCTGCTCTGTGACTAATCCGTAGTCACATACGTTACGGTAATTGAGAAAAAACAAATAACGACGGTATCCGACCGAAGCTGCCCAAAGCCTTTCAAATCAAAATGTCTGTCAATATGATAGAGACGGCCAGCGAAGGAAGACATTATGATTTAAACATAGTGCCGAAAGAAATGTTTAGCCGAGACGCTGATGATTATACAGTGGTGTAAAAATCTCTAATAGTTCAAAAGATTGAGAAAGAAATAAAATTTGGACAAAAAATTGAAAAAAAATGAAATGGAAATAATGAAATGAAATTTAAGGTTCATTGGACCAGCACTAAAATAAAATTTAATGAGGAATAAATGTTTGAATGAATGTATTGTTAAAGGATCAAAAGTAAAATCGAAAACTAATCGAATTAAAAATATTGAAAAAAAAAACGGCCACGTAAAATACACCATGTTGCACGTACCCTCCATTCACGAGTCCAAACCCAATTTTGCGAAAGATCACGTCGGGGTCACCACTTTAGGGTAAATGATATGGCTCGATGAATGGAGGTAAAACGAAATGAAAAAGTGGTGTTTACATTATGTGACCGTTATTTAATGGTAATATAAAAAATGTAGAAAATACAAAATATATAAAACGGATGGCAGCGGTGTCACCTGATGACAAGACTTGGGCAGTCGATGGTTCCACATCTAAACCAAACAATGGTCGGTTACTGAATGATGGAAATACTCTTCAATAACATCCCAGATAAATGTCTCGGGGTTGCTAGCTATTCGTCATCATGTTCTAGTTGTCGCTGCTGGCAGCCCGCCCATTTTCAACATCTGGGATTATATTTCTGGGTACTTTGTTGACCGTTATTCCACGATGTAAAATTCGACATGCCTCAATGTCGCTACAATGTAAATTAATTATTAAAGATATTTTCTAGTCTTTCTGAAAATTAATATGATTTTATTTATGCGTTTCCATTAATTCAATTCAATTCTATTTCCTTTCATTTGACAAAAATTTTCAGTCTACATCTAAATATATAGATTTTAAGAGATACAAATAATTAGTTATCGTATTTAAAAGGCTTAACTAAACTAACTTTAATGGAAATAATTTTTTATTTGTGCTGATACTATAACAAAACTAGCCGAATTTTCAAGGTTGAGTGATTGACTGCTAAGGTTCCTGTTTTTCATAGTCCGTTGAATTTATTTGTTTATTAATATTTAAACTGGGAAGATGGTATACCGGGTAGGGTTGATCTCATTCCCGTCGTCTTTGTTAAGATTATTTTGATCTTCATAAATCTTGAAACCTTCTTTTTCATCTTCACAGTTTCTTTCATGTACAGCTGGCAGGGCTTAGCTTGGCACATGGTGTCCTTACAAGGGGCCTGGCATATAATATTGTTAACTTTAGCAGATGCGTATCACTTTTGGATCTGGTGAGTGCCTGATATATCTTTCTATTTGGTTTGAACGCAGCTTTTATGTTGCGCTTTTTAGTACTATCATAAACCGGTCTGTTCCTTCTTGACGAAACACGGGAACTACTTGAAAAACGGTCTTATCTTGTTCTGATTTTCTTTTTTATGGTATGTGGACATAAGATCTTATTTCTCACTTAAGGTACCTTTTTATGGATATCTCTAAAGCTGTGTTTATAACACATCAGAAATGATTATGTTCATTTTCTGAGGAATCTTTTTATTCGAATCCGACAAAGGCTTTTTAAGTGAAACATTGTAGAACGGATCATTTTTGGAATAGGCGAGAATGTGACGTAACTGATAGATATTTGTCCATTTGAATATGTTCATTCAACTAGTTCTTGACACACCTAAATTCTCAATATCCGAACTTCCAGTTTACCATAGTGCGCAAGAATAACTTCGAGATTCCTTTTTTAGGCGTTTTAGTTCATTTGAACAGAACTTTTATTTTGTCTGTTTAAAATGAAGAAAATAATCAGGGGTATATATATATATATATATATAAATTTAACGTTATAAATAAAAAAATAATAATAATAAATAAAATAAAAGACCAAAATATACAGATAAGTGATTGTAATCTATATAGAACTTAATTAACTTTAGGGTAAATTAGATGGCTCGATGAATGGAGGTAAAACGAAATGAAACAGTGGTGTTTATATTATGTGACCGTTATTTATTGGCAATATAAAAAAAATGTGAAAAATACAAATAATAAAACGGATGGCAGCGTTGTTACCAGGCTTGGGCAGTCGATGGTAGCACGTCCAAACCAAACGATTGTCGGTTACTGAATGATTGGTAATACATACTTTAATAACATCCCAGATAAACGTCTCGGGGTTGCCAGCTATTCGTTATCGGGTTCTAGTTGTCGCTGCTGGCACCCCGCCCGTGTTCAACATCTGGGATTATTTTTCTGGGTATTTTGTAGACCGTTATTCCACTATGTAAATTTCGACATGCCTCAAGGTCGCTACATAACACAGAATATCGTTATATATTGGAATATATTTCCTTGGATTACAATTGGAATAAAACCTGCATAGTAACTTTTAAAGTCCGTCTTATTTTCAGACGTTGCTCTCTCCGATTAATACTTTCTTGGATTGGTTAAAATTGTGTTGGTTCAAGGATAGCGTCAAAACGTGAAATTGCCAGAGAGATAGAATAAGATAGTGACTTGTAATTGACAATATTTTTACTAACTTTTAATGAAAGACGACGGAGCCTTGTAATGTCAATTCTTTTCATAAATTATTTATGAGCATTTCTATTTTTAGTTATTTTATAGTTTTTATATTACATAAAGTATAAAATAAATGTTTGCAAAAAGAATTCTATTTATAGTAAATTTTCTTTTCAAACAATTTTTTGTAGTTGTCTATTATAGAGTGTATTAATCTATAGTTTGTAAGATGTTATTATAGTCTACCACTTCTATCAGTTACTGATTTTTTGCTTCATACTTATTTGATATATCGGTTCTATTTATAGCACTGGATTTCACATATAATAACGTTATGGAAAAACCATTAGTCTGTTTTGTTAACAAGAAATAAGATGAACAGAGAAATATTTATTAAAATGTAGTTTATGTGTTAAGTGATATTTATGTAATCTAAATTTAAACTGATGTATTTACTTGTATGGCTAATGTTTTTTTAGTTTTAGGTAATTTAATATTATCACAAATAATAATATATAGGAGGCATGGCGTTTGTTTGGTTACTAAAACGTCGCCTGAAAAAAACTACAAATCGCGTTCTCAGCATATATATTCGTAAATATTCGTAAGACTATCAAATTCAATAGATAATCGTTAATGTTAAGTGCCGTTTAAAATGATCTCCACGTTGATGACTTGTGAAATTATCTGATGATATTATATTTATAGTTTGATACTTAGCAATAGGTCCAGAAATATCTCCTATACTATATTGCTATACTAAAGTATCAATTAATAAATAACAACCTAGTGTCAATACGATTTTTTTCAGGAGTATTATAATATAGTGTAGTATAAAATTTCTTGTTTGTTTTGACTTCCATTTCTTCTTATATACAAAATTCTTCACCCACGGAATGTTTTTCTAAAGTTCATAAATCAAATAAATATTGACAATAAATAACTATAATATTGGAATATAAAATTTTTTTGTCTGCGTCTTTACAATGTCTTTGTTCAACCAAGTGATATTTTTGGCATAATTGGGAACGTCATATAAAGAAGCGAGTAGTAAACACCACCTTCAGGTATTATATGTTTCTGCTATTTTTAGAGAATGATTAGTATCTTCAGTTTGCAGCAATGTGTATTCTTAAAGCAGAATATTTCTATAAAATATGGCTAGTAAAATTCCTCTGTTATGTAGAATATTATATAGCTTTGAGAATGTAAAATATAATTATAAAAAATAAAATAAATAAATCCCAAGTGGTTATAATTATATTTAAATATTATTATGATATGTTAATTTTAGGAATGAGGTATTTACTAAATGGATTTCTACGTAATTAACTTTGAAGTATGATATTTGAATAATCAATTTAATGGATCATCTCCCTTATAATGTATTTATATTAAATGGTAATAGACGCCGTCAATTATATTTTGTCTTCCACTATAACTCCCAGTCAACGATTCGAAAATTAAGTGATTCGGTGAATATTCATTATTTCGAGGTTTCGCCATAAATCTATTTATTTGAAACATATATAAATGTCAATTTCCCAAATGCAAGCTTAGTTGAATTTCTTTCTACCTAATTCTACGCCAAGATAAAGGGAATGCCATTTATTTCCAAATTTGGGAATTTAACGGTATTCTCCTCGGATTCCTTACAGATGGAAATAATTAATCACCTAATAGCTTTGTTAAAATAAAACAATTGGGCCCTTTGTTTCATTATAAATTATGGTATTTTGACATTTTGAAAGGATCCAATTTAAACCAGTTTTAATAAAGGCTTTTCGGGCTTTAAGAGCGAGAAAAAATCCGTCCGCCAAACGCTGACTGTGATTGTGAGGCGTCAAAGAGAATGTGTGGGTTTACATATATTTCGCAACGAGAGAACGTTTATATGAACTATATAGGTTTAGGTTTAAAATACAACCCAATTTATTTTTGAATTTGGAGAAGATAATATAAAAATATATGCTGACGTATAGTGGACTATATAAAGTCAAATTAAATTACTTAATAACTTTTAGAGCTTATTTGACATTATGTTTGAAATTAGGCTACTTCCTGTTAATAAATTCTTTGACATTTTGGACGGTTTCCTTAGTCGAATGAGGTTCATAATCAGTACACGCTTATTTTCAGTTACTGTGTTCCAACCGTGGTCACATATTGTGTAATATATGAGAAATTATTGGAAATATTTATTATTTGGAAGTTTATTAATTACATACTTCCAAATTATGTTTTCATGATTCAATAATTATGAAGTATCTTCGAACGCCTGACAAGTCAGCGTTATAATAGATCCACCAGGTATGTCGGTAACTACTTTCCAGTTTTGTGGCATATTTAACTAGCCATAAGGATGCAGTGTTATGATTGTGTATATAATTTTATTCTACTGCCACTAACCTCAAAACCATACAAGCTACGTTCCATCAAAATAACGGCGTTATAGATCTATAATTTTTATTAAAAGTCCAGTTTTCTACCTGAAAGCATTTTCGACAGTTTAAAAGTGCTCAATTTCAACGTTCAAGACGAAGAACTTTTGAAGGAGCTATTGTGTGAAGATCATTTACAAAATCATAAATAATAAACATAAAATATAAATGAGCCTTGAGTCATTATTTGTTAATGATTACAAACGATGAGAAAGATCTGAATGGTGGAACTGACATGGAAATGGTGTGAATGTATTGACAGGTAATTAGGAAATTGAAAAATCGTCAGTGAAATACTACTTTAAAGGTATGTAAGGAAGTTATTTCTGAATGAAAGAGTAACAGGTGACGAAAATTGGATATATTCCGAAAATTCCAAGCAAAATAAAATATATAGTCTATCCAATAAAACAATGAAGTCACGTCATCTAAATTTATGACTTCAAAACGTCGCAACGTTGAAACAAAAATAAACTTATCAAATATAATATATATTAACATTATAATAGATGATATACATATATTATCAAAGGACTTAAACTACAGCTAATACAGCCACAATATTTTGTAAGTTAAAATTCTTGTATTATATTTACATTGAATTCTTTTCCACACCACCGAAAGTAAAGCTCTGGGCGCATTTTTATACAGTGGTATCCTGGGAACCTAATTAACAATTGTATATCCAAGTAATATATTTTACTTCCATTAGAGAGTATATTTACCTTTTTACGTTTAGTTCTTGTTTCCTTCGCTGATTATTTCCTTGTTAAGTAGTTTGATATTACTGTATTTCTGTTTCTTCTTGTTTCTCTTTCTTTTTGTTTCTTCTGTTATTTAGTATGTATTTTTTTTCCTAATAAAATTATGTTTAATCACTGTGTATAACTTTGAAATATGCAGACACATATTCTATACTCTACAATACGATTTTCTACATTTTTCCTCTATTTATTGGACACATATATTTAGTTGTTTCCACTCTCATCGCTTTGTCTTGGTAATTGTCATGATTGAAGAATCATAATCACATATGATCCGCTTACCACATTTTCGCATCGGTGATTTTTAAGAAAACTGGTCTTTGAGTACTGAAACTATTGTTTTGGAATAGCATCCAAACACATTCTAACTATTCTCTGTAAATAATGTGTTTCTGCTAGATAAAAATGGAAGAGAATTACTTACAAACCTGGTATTAATTTTATTGGCAAAAGAATCATAGGTCATATAAGTATGTTTATATAGTTATTTTCGATTCCAATTAATGCTGCTGGTTTATTCAGTTAATTTAATGCAAATAGTGTCGAAAAATTAATCTAACTTTATTTCAAAGGAAACAAAAATTAGATCTAAGGTTTTAATTTACCTACGATCTCTACAGATACCCCTATTAGGGTTTAGTTCAGTGAATGATTACAAACTTATCGAAGCATTACAAATTTAACTGCTGCCCACCTTTTCCGGTAATCAATAAGATTTTAGACCAAGGATACTGTATATCCTTGGTAGAAAGACTAGAAATTATGTGTAGGTATTTATATTTATTCGGTTTTTATTTTAGCTGCTTCTGATCTATTTTTTTAATAATTTTTATATCATTTCATGGATTTCGTAGATTTTATCCAAAGAAATATATTCTTATAATAATATTAATTTAACTATATTTAAAAATTGAGTGTAGGGGCACAAAATATGTTTCTATTCATGACTCATGTCGCTTTTTTATCTCCTATTATTATTGGCTTGATGTATTTTTTTTTATTATTTATTACCACCGTCCATTTCCACGTTTTCCATTTTATTTGTATCTACTTCACACGCTTTTGTTTGCACTATATATGTTTTGATTTAGTGGCTCAAATTTTGTTTATAGAGTCTAAAATGAAGCTTTAGAGTACATCAGGTTTAAAGTTCATATTAGTTCCCTCTTTCAAATGTACAGGGCATAGAAATGTACATGCCAAGCATTGTAAGTTAAATTTTAATTTATTATACGCTCTGTTCTGATATTGTTATAATAAGCTATTGATGCCCAGATTTTTTATGAGCAACAATATCTACTGTAATGACGGTATATAGAAGTAGTGTTCGAAACCTATAATGAACTGACAGAGACCGACAAATATTAACAAGCAAACGCTAAGCTGCCAAATAAGAGGTGCAATGATCATAAAATTTGGATACTTGATTATTCTAAGAATATGGTATGATCCAACGAATCATGCTTATGTATGGAAAATCCTAAATGGAACCTAGGATTCGAACTGCTTGTTTCCTACAATTAAGAATGGGGGAAGTTTCAATATGATGGATGAATTGGAGTATCTTGGTATTCAGTTAATCTTGTTACTCAGATCACTAGCCAAATTACCATAAATAAATAACTTGACATACTCGTTTATTAAATTCTTACTATGACAAGCATATTGCTGCCAAATACTGTCGTATACTAAGATGATAGTGCACCCATATACGATATAAATATTCAGTTTAGTAAATATCATCAAACAACTTCCCTGGACAATATAATCGGCAGACCTATACTTAATTGAACCATTATGGGAAGTTTTATAATAGAGAGAAGATTTTAGTCTCCTAAATCCAATCCAGTGTGACAATATTCTATTGGAAACTATTCAGACACTCTTCGAAACTATTCTACGAAGAATAACAGCTGTTTTAAAAGCAAATGATGGCTCAACGCCTTATTAACTTTTAAATAAATGTTATGTGTGCAGGAGGGAAGTATAGAATTGCAGGTTAATATATATTATATCGTAATGATGCTTTTACTTTCACCTTAAGATTATCAATCATCTCAAGGAATGTGCTAACGACATATACAAGTAAAACATTGTTAGATTTTCTTCAGTATTATTACACAGTTATCCACTAGATTTCCTCGATTTCGCTCTAGAAGCCTTGATGTCAAAGATGCAGATCACATCGTAAAATGTACATGAAATCTTTTTAAAAAGTGAGAAGGTTGGACATACAAATCACTTGGTAAATATTGCTGTGAGTCTACTCTTTGGCCAAAAACCAACTGAAAGAAAGAAAAAAAATATTCGCTTAAGAGAACATGAAGCGAATATATCACGAGCCTATATCCAAATGGGGTTGACAATTACAGGCTTTACAATAGAATCTTAATTATTAACTCGCATTAATGATTATATTCTATACTTTTCTATCAAGTAACTCAAGGTTACGTATATTATTGACCTAGATTTAAGTTTGCGTGATCAAATCTACTGAACATATATTTTTACTAATCAATTCAAGCACGTATCGCGCCGCCAATAGAAATGGAGAACATTTTAAACGACGTCTTGCTACATAAATTTAAGAGACATCTCATTACCATTGAGTTTGCAGCATTTTATGGCCCTCGCCTCTCACTTAAATCGACAACGTTGCATAAAAGGAATAATCAGACCGTGTAACAGTATCTGATTCGAAAATTAGTTTAGTCGTAAAATCATCCTTCGGGTTTCTGTTTGATCTGTTAGTTGTAAAATTATTATTGTTACTCAAGCATTACCATTTATTTTTATCGTATAAAATTAATTTTAGGAGATGGATGGAGGGAATACTAGAGATATTATACAATAATCTTATTTCGTATATAGTAATATCCAATTTTACGATTCGCTTCTCGTTATTTGTAAATTTTAAAATTTAAATTGTTTTTCTTTTGCGTTCATATCACTACTATCATTATACATACAATATAACAGTGAATTTACGTCATCTAAATTTATGACGTTAAAACCGCGCGATGGATTAACAGCGAGTCCTAGTTTGTTTTGCCTTTGATTATAGGCAAAAATTATAATGTAAATAAAATAATAAAACAAAAATTATGCTATCAAATATAATTTATATTAATATCGTATGCATATGTTATCAAAGGACTGAAACTACAGTAAATTATAGAGCCACAATAGATTGTAGGTTAGATCTATTTTATTATATTGTCAATTCAAAACAGTGTAACCACGTGACCTGTCAAAATATCGTAATGTTGCCCCAGCAACTCCTCTGGTTTTAGTACATTTTCGATATGACATATAACAAAATTCTAATCCAAATAAAATGATGAAACAAAAATGTTATATATTATAATTTATTTCAATATTATAGTACATCTAATGGATATATTATCGAAGACAATTAATTATATTATATTATATTTAATTCGACTTTTTTCCACACTAGTATAGGTAGAGTTCTAGACGCGTTCTATGTAGTGATATCCCCCCTATGTTTTAACTAACTAGTTAACAACCGTATCTAAGTAATGTATTTTACTTTCGTTAGGGAGCATATTTAAGTTCTATGCTTATTTTATGTTTCCTTCGATGCATTGTTTTCTTATAAAGTCATTACGATATCACTATATTTCTCCTTAGTTTGTTCTGTTACTACCTGTATGCATCTTTCTTGATAAAACTAGATTTAATCACTGCATTCTCCTTAATGCATTTACAATATCTACAAATCATTTAGTATTATTTCTCTCCTCATACATTTTATCCAAACGTTTATGTATATTCTGAACAATAACACACATGCTCATAAAGCTTTTACACTCTATAATACAATTCATATGTATACAGTCCTTTAGTTATCTTTTATCACTCTGTTTTGGTAATTGTCAGCATTGAATCATAAGCCAACATTCATAAATTTTATTCAATCACTATCACTTCCAAAAACACTAATCAAGTGAATAACTAAGCTGTTTATTTCCAATCTATCAAAAACTTGCTCAAGATTCTACCACTTGTCAATTTCTTCTTCAATGTGTCTGATCGAGCTCATCTAAGCTGAAGGGGTTGTTTCGACAATACCTCTTTCCATTAATCCAGACAGTTCTGATTTGATTATCCTCCTTGGCCAGAATGTCTATTGCGATAATTCTTTGTAAGGCCCCATATCAACTCAATTTGACAAAATTTGCATTGTTAGGGAGGGAGATATAATACTCTGTGGTCATAGCGTTCAGCAATCTGATCTACCATGTATCTTTTCTCAGGCTTTTTTCTAAAAAAGTGAATTACATAAAATTCGATTATATATTTCATTTATATTTACCGAGTAACAATTTGAAATAGTTCATTCCCTAACATGGTTTCCTTGAAACTCATTTTATGTATACTAAACCATTCCGTAATTGCAGCCTTTATTGATGCACTTGTTGGGATATTCTCCACCAATGTACTATGATAAGGTGCACTAGACATAACAATGGATTCCTTTCTCATGGCTCATTTCTCCATCGCAGCCACCCTTAGACTTAGATTAAAACACTAATTCTTCATTAGGAATAAAACCATTCCTGTTTCCAGCATGAAGTTTACAGCATATGTCTGCAATGAATTATTAATGAATATTATGACTAACAAAATCTAATCGATAGTTATTCCAACGTTTACCTTTTTCCTTCAGCTTTTGTTGTCTTTACACTATATTTATTATCATCTTGCCATCACCATCACCGTCATATAGTTAGTGACGACGAAATTTAATTTTATTTACCTCATATATGTCCAATTGGTGTTTCTGTAAGCGTTATCAGAAAAAAAAATTTTGATTTTGAGTGACTTCAGTTTGGGTACCATCAGATCCAATAATACTTGCATTTACTAATGCAATATATAATACTCATTTAGCTACCACCAGTAAAAGCAAAATGTAAATATTTAATCAACAAACAAATTACGTTTTAATTTGGTAGTTAATTAATTTATTCATATGCTCTTGGTAGTGTTTAGCTAATTAATATAATTTAGATTAAAACTAAATGAGCTTTTTAGTTCTTTATGCTTTATGTCCATTTTGAACTTTTAAAGGATATGGGATAAGTTATTAAACTATTAATAAAGAGTGATTAAAAATATCTCTATTGTTATTAATATTATATTAAGTCTTATGATTTTTATTATATTTACATTATAGAATCACATGTAGAAGATTGCTTCAGTAGCTGATCTTAACTTACAACAACTCAATTGAAAAGACTCCGGCCTACCATAGTAAAACACTTTTTTTGGCAAAATTAGTTTATTATTATTCAACATAATTCTCTTCAAGGGTGATATACTGATTATAGCGACCCTTCAACTTTTCGATACCATTTTTGTAGTACGATATTTGTCCTTTGCTTCAAAATAGGCTTCAGTTTCGGCGATCACCTCTTCATTCGACGAAAATTTCTTCCCAGCGAGCATTCTTTTGAGATCTGAAAACAGAAAATAGTCGCTGGGGGCCAGATCTGGAGAATACGGTAGACGAGGAAGCAATTCGAAGCCCAATTCATGGATTTTTGCCATCGTTTTCACTGACCTGTGACACGGTGCGTTGTCTTGGTGAAACAGCACATACTTTTCCTTCAAGTGCGGCCGTTTTTCGGCGATTTCGTGCTTCAAACGGTCCAATAACGCTATGTAATAGTCGCTGTTGATAGTCCTTCCTTTTCCAAGGTAGTCAATAAAAATTATTCCATGCGCATCCCAAAATACAGACGCCATAAACTTGCCAGCCGACTGTGGCGTTTTCCCACGCTTTGGAGCGGGTTCATCGTGTGCTCCACTCGGATGACTGTCGATTGGATTTCGGAGTTAAATGATGGAGCCATGTTTCATACGTTGTCACATATTGACGCAAAAACTCAGATTTATTACGCTTGATCATTTTCAAAACACTGCTCCGAATCATCATATCGTCTTTGTTTTTGGTCACTAGTGAGCTCGCGCGGCACCCCCTTTACACAGAGTTTTCTCATACTCATGTATTTGTGAATGATATGATGTACTGCTATTTCATTTAGTTTCAATTTACGGTCATTCAAAATCATTTTTTGTTTTCTTTTAAATGTTTTCGTTGGTAACAATCTCCTTTGGGCGTCTGCTGCTTCAACCGTCTTCGGTGCTCATTTCACCCCCTCTAAACTTAGCATACCAATCCTTGATGGTTGATTTTCCTGGGGCAGTATCCGGAGACTCGGAATCAAGACAAGTTTTTGCTTCAACTGTATTTTTGCCCTTCAAAAAGTAATATTCTCTCAACACTCGAAATTCCTTTTTATCAATTTTTTTCACAACAAAAGTTACTTCACTCAAAATGCTATAATTTACAAATTAATGATCCGACAGCTGTCAAATTTATACACGCATCTTTTTAGGGTTAGCGATAACTAATGAACATATGGATTTAATTCTAGTAGCGCCATCTATATGTCAGGCTGGGGACTTTTTAATTGATATGTCATTGTATATAGATGTAGCTTATATAAGATATTATATACGCTATAAAAAAATAAAGGTATACAAAATTAACACTAATACAAGAAATACGTTTTTTTACTTTAACTTACTTATGCCGTACATTTATTTATAATTTCTCTACCTAATATTTCTATCCTATATTTCTATAGTCATATTTTCTATTAAATATGATAGAAATAATTTTTAAGATTTAAATTTGTTAATTCCGTGGCGTGGGATTTAATTCTAGTAGCGCCATCGATGTACCAGGCCGGGGACTATTTAATTGACCTATTAGGTATAATCTTTATAGGTTAACTAAATGTTACAAGAATTCTGCTTTATTTGATTTTCTTGGCTTCTAATGCTATCAATTTAAACGACAAAATCAACGAACATAAGATACCGCAAACTTGAATGTAATGAGACCGCTGTTAAATTTATGGGGCGAGGCGCTACTGAAAACTTTCCCCGTGTTTTTATTCGGTCGCGAGTGTACGTGCTTGGCTTGAAAAATAAGAACCAATTATTTTCGCTCTTGCGGAACTGCAACCGTTACGTATTTATGTCAATGTTGACTTTTCGCCATTGTTAAAGGATTTCTAAATAAATAGATTTGTTATACGGTTTTCAACACTAGATAAAATGTGTGGTATATATATTGTAGCAAACACGGAGTATTTTTCATGGCATTTTAGCGTGTTAGTATTTATAGGGTCATTTCTTTTAACAATGTCAGCAACATTATATCAGAATGTTACAAATACAAACTCAGAAATAATATATTTTTGTTCGATAATAATAATACGTATTATTATTATAGTATTATTGTTATAGTGATACGTTTTATTTCCAATATGTCATAAGTATAAATTGAAGAATTTTATTTCTTACATTTAATAGATATATGAGACGAATACATAATATTTCAAACTATTTTTTGTACTATTTTATATAAAACTCTTTAGGAAAAAACAAAGATAGAATATAATTAGCTACCAGGATAATTGTAGGTGATTAAAATTCTACTTATACTTATAGGGTATAAACCTAGGAGGATGTTGACAATTTGTTTTGGCGGTGTCTGTGTGAACGGTTGTTTATTCGCCTACTGATGGAAAGTCAGCATAGCATGATTAATACGCTCAATTAATAATTGCCTTTAATGAAACGACGTCAACTCATATGAAGTGTACTGGGTAGTAATATAGGGGTCTTTCGCGTCAACAGCAAAGAACGCTACATTGTCGATTGAATTTCTCTTAACTCAAACTCTATGTAAAAATGGACGACATCTGGTTGATTCCTGAAGAAATGGACCCCAAGAAGGACATCCTCTATGAACGACTTGTTTCCTAAGTTGAACTAACCACTCAGATTGTGCTTATGCCAATAAGCTAAAATCCATCAATAGCCTACGCCTTCACTCAAATTCTGTGAAGGAGTCATTATAAATTAGACTATTATCATTTATTAATTGTGAGTAACCGTGGTATATATTTGAACCACTGGTATTATTAGGGATGTATTTTGATCGCTTTATCACTTTATCAAATCAAAGATTCTTGAACGAAAAGAACGATGTTGGTTTGGCAGCTATTTAGTCACCGATTAACATTCGCATTTCTTCATCATTTTAAAACTGGTTAACAGCCAAATCATGTTATACGAAACGGTAACGATGTTAATCAGAAGACGCTAGATCTACTGGGTACGTCGATTACAGCGATCCTTGCAATGTATAGACGATCCATGCCATGCGAAAGAATGAATAATTTTGCGTCGGTTACGGATGCTCCTTTTTAATGTATTTTTTACTCACAACAGTTTCATTCGATTTTAGCAGATCTTGCGCTACGTAACACAGAAAACTCTTTATTACTTGAGAATCAACGAAACAGCGATATATAAAACGGTTTGAAAAGGCATTTTGAGTTTGCGTCATGCTATAATCCTTTACCATCGCATGCAAACGAATCTATGTTACACTAAACGACTAGTATTGGACAGCCTACGGACTGCACTGTTATCTGAGGGGTTTCCACTGCTTTGTACCAGGATAGTGTAAACTGAAGGTAATTTCAGTTTATTTAAATTAATAGTCTGAATGAAGAAGTGCTCTCGTGGCAAGCTCTACGCAAGGGCATATACCTTGTTTTGTAACTGGTGCTTTGTATATCGTTTCGCGACGCAGAAATTTAACCATATGAAATTCAAAATTAATGATCAAACATGTTACAATATTAAAGGAAGTGCTGGCAACTCATTTAAAGACTAGTAAATATAGTAATATGAAAATTATCATTCATTTTTTATGAAATGTTTTAAACTAAATGTTGATTAAAATGCATATTGTAATAATTGTTTGTTGTAATTTTGTTTATCGAGTAAATAAATATCGGGAACCATTTGAAAATAAAAACTCATATTTTATTGGAAAATTTTATTACAAATCTTTAAAAATCGGAGTGAAAAACACCATGTTTATATAGAGATTATATTGATATGATATTATATAAATGATTGATATGTTTACATCAACTCCGTGCACCATATTTATATAACATCATATTGAAACATTTTTAGACAAAGTCCATAAACCATATTAACAAAAAGACTTGATATTATTTAATATTATTAAAATATTATTAATCTAATTTTATTCACAAAAAATCCAGAAACCCTATTTGTATATGTAAACAATAATTATCTTCTTTACTTTTTGTTATCTTTTTGAAATCTGCAGCTATATCTGGGTGAAATGTTAACATATGTTGACTTCTATTTGATGTCCAAAATGTTTTGTTACTAGTTTACTCCTTAATAGTCCCACTATAAACAAAATTGACGCTGTTTGGATATTTTAACACTATAAAACTTAGACTTATATTCCGTACTTACCTTTTTTCTTCTATGTTTTAAAACCAATGTACATTACTAAGAATAACATAACAATTTAATTATTATTGTTATAAACTTGTGAATGCATCACAACATTTTAATTTAATAATTCTTTTATAAATATAAATATTCTAGATTATTTGCTTTCAGTCGATCAACGGTTAGTTGTAAAATCGCCGATTATACATATATGGAAAGAGGGAGCGAATACTCGACTGTGCGCGTGATCCAATTCCATCAATCTCTGTAGTTTAGCGTATTGTCTTTGTACCTATCAACCAGTCGACTCTTTTTTTTTCATTAAATAAACACAGTTTTTAAAGTCAATCGGTCTGTAGTTATTTGAAGCATGTCTTGGTGTAGTTAAGTGAAACTCGGGCAAAAGTATCGCAGCTGCACCGTAACGTCACAAAAGGTGTATTGAAGGTGCTCAACGATCACTAGCTATAAACTATTCTAAGTTAGTAGTGAGACGTCTGAAAATAGACGTTGGGATGATTTATACCTGTTTTTACCCTTAGTGTCGCTTTGTATCGCCATTCAGCCAGTGGCTTCTTCGTTCATTTCAGTTTTTAAATTAAATTAATAGTTTTTCCTTGTGTATAACCATTTTCTCTATTATAACGTATATGTATATTTGATTCACATATTGTTAAGCTGCTTGAAATTGTATTTATTTATGAGTTTGAGATGGGTTTTCAATTAAGAAGTTTCAATTGAAAATTGTCCTAAAAATTTATTATTTTTCTACAAAAAGAGTGTTTTGATTTTAATGGCATGTTTAAAGAACGGCATTTTTATCACTAAATTTCAAACCAACCACTTTTAAATAGTTGATGACAAAATCGACAATTAGAGATGAAACGATATAACCTAGCATCCTCGTAAGTTTTCTATGGCGTTTGAGGGGCTTCAACAGCAGATTCTCTGAAATAAAACGGCGGCAAGGAATATTGAAAATTAAATTTTGAGCGTTCAATTATTAGTTTCCGTAATGTATTAAATAACTCAATAAGACTAAATGGTTGATTGCTATTATGTATAGAAATGTCGAAACATAGAAAAAGAAGAAACCTATAGCAATATGGCTGAAAGGTGCTCCAACTTACACTGAGATTCGTAAAAACTGTGAAGCGAAATGTGTCGAAGAAATAAAGAATAAGTTTGGGAATTTGACATCAATACAACTGTTTGAACCTTTTTGAGACAAACCAATTCAGTTTAACCCTTATGATGGAGCTTCACAGAAGACTACTTAAAACCTGGGTTTAGGTGAGAGGGTTGTTACAAACTTGTTGAAATTTGTTCATGATACTGAAAATCATACCATATTTCTTGATAACTTCTTCAGAAGCCATTACCTTCTTACTTTGTTGTCTGAAATGAAATTCTTTGGAGCTGGTACAGTGAGAGAAAACCAAGTGGCTTCCTGTCCACTTCAAATAACAAAAGCCTTAATAGTAGCGAAAATACCAAAAGGAAACTTTGATTATAGATTTGATTCTAACAACAAAGTATACGCTGTTAGTTAAAATAACAATTCTGTTGTAACAGTCGGTAACAACTTTGGTATCCTTGAGCCAATAACGAATGTA
This sequence comes from Rhynchophorus ferrugineus, assembly GCF_030347505.1. NCBI lineage: Eukaryota > Metazoa > Arthropoda > Insecta > Coleoptera > Curculionidae > Rhynchophorus > Rhynchophorus ferrugineus. The sequence goes on from NW_027472580.1 coordinate 56,580,073, forward strand.
AGGAGATACAACCGGAAGGAAAAGAAGCACAACATAGTCCCTCAACCAAATGTTATACACCACTACAAACAAGGTATGGGAGGTGTGGATTATGCATGACAATGGCAAACTATAGAATCATAATTAGAGGTAAAAATGATGGTGGCCATTATTCTCCAATGGAATAACACTGTCACTTTGTCAATGCCTGGAAAATGTACCGACTGGCAACAAGTTCTACATTTAGTGAAATCGATTTCATATCCCAGATTGTATTAAGTCTATTGAAAACGGAAGAAGAATCTATACTTAAGGGAAACCACCAGCCTCAGAGAAAAAACACCAACCTTGCACGCCCCAGCAGAAACGGATCTAGGATCGCCAGGATCAGTTAGGAAGGATATAATTTATGCTATTATAATCCGCAATGAAGAAAATACAAGTAAGCCAAATCAAAAGCCAGATCATGTACATATGCAGCAAAAAATGTTACGTTCACCTTCACACAGAGTGTTTTTCCAAATTTCTTGAATAATGCTAGCAACTTTCGTCAGTTTTTTTCATATAATCAATATTATCAAATTTTTTTTACTTTTTTACCAAGAAACGCCCAACGTTGCGCTAGCGCAACATTATGTTTGGTGCAGGTGGCAACACATACTGCTAGTTTTTAATATTTATAATGTTATTTCAATAATTTTAAAGTAATATTGATGACAAAATTCCATAATATTTCAGTATTTTAATTTTTGGGAAGAAATGGGTTAACACAGTTTATTGAATTACTAATCAAATATTAACTTTGATCGCGACAATAAGCTTTTCTTAAAATAATCTAGTTAGTCTTTTATTTTTTTTAATTATTATTTTTTAGTTATAATGATTAATTTTTATAAAACAATTGATTAATTTTGTTATTAAATTTTTACTACTATGCTATAAAAACTTACTTTGATACTTGAAACTATAATCTTGTCATTCTTTCGTAAAATTCAACTGTTTTCATTTTGATTTAAAAACGAATATACTCTTATTACAAATTACTGTAATAAGCATCCGTTTATTGCACCTGATGCTGGAATGAAGCACACGACTTTTGAATGTTTCCGTGTTAATCCCTCTTGCGACTACATTCTAACTAATACAAAATAATCACCTTGGTGTTTAGTTATCGGAAGAATTTAATTTCCTAGAATCAGATGATATTAAAGGTCGCTAAATAATACTGGAATAGTGTAGCCTCTATACATAAAAATATCAACTGATTTATATTGCGCAATGTAATAACACTTTCTGAAATTTTAATTAAATTACTTTGAACAGCGAATTGCATATATTTTTCTCTTGAATATCCTTCAAAAACTCTAATTCAATGAAATTATTCATCGATTCAATTTCCTTAGTTATGGAAGCATGATATTTTATTTTGAAAAAGCACTTCAGACATTAAGAAATAATAAATGTGCGATACGATGTATAGGCAGTACAATCATATATTCAAGATTTATAACTAAAACTACGAGAAAACAATATGAGCAAACAACATGAAAAATATCTTCTAAAATATCAGTCTAGTAAATTAAAAATGAACTGTTTAAAGTATAATGTAATTCTGAAGCAAGCAAGTTGCAGGTAAACAGGAAAATTCTCATCTGTTCACCGAAACGGTTTCAACAAACACTGGCAACTCCATGAATTCCCACAAATAAAATGGAAGTTTGTTCTTATCGGGAACATTATATCAGATTGAGAAAACTATCTCGCGTTGCGGACGTTAAAAATGTTTCCACAAAAGATAAGACCAAAAAAAGGCGCAACGGCTCTCGGAATCGGACCCTGATTTTATCGGTGCACTCGGAGAAATTAAGTCCGGGTTTATAAATTCTTCTCCGGTCCTTCACGTCATTAGTTCTATTGAGTTGTTCGGGGGAACGAGAACATTATCTGTTGTCAATATGAATGTGAATTTGTCATGATCGGTATGGGATGCGATGAAGATTATCAAGAGTAAAATGAATTCTTATGTTATATCTCAGATTCGATATAGTATGTAATTTTTAAAAATGACTCAGAACCAATATTTTTAGTTTACTTTAAAACCATTTTATTATGGCGAAAAGAAATTTCGTCTTCTTAGATCAACGGTAGGGATAATACTAATGATCTACTCATTTAATATAAAAAGCGTTATAAACGTCGCAATATTACCGCATCAAATTTAGGTTTTTGTTTATTTTCTGAACTATTTTTGTATTATTTTCTGTATATTCTGAACAATTACGCAAATATATATGCACAAGATTCTTTCATACTCCACATTATGATTTTCAACAGTTATTCAATATTAATAATATACTTGTAGCGACCTTGAGGCATGTCGAATTTTACATCGTGGAATAACCGCCTATAAAATACCCAGAAATATAATCCCAGATGTTGAACACGGGCAGGGTGCCAGCAGGGCCAACTAGAACCCGATAACGAATAGCTGGCAACCTCGAGACGTTTATCTGGAATGTCATTGAAGGGTATTTCGATTCATTCGGTGCTCAAACATCGTTTGGTTTAGACGTGCCACCATCGATTGCCCAAGCCTCGTCTCCGGGTAACACCGCTGCCATCTGTTTTATCTAATTGTATTTTTCACATTTTTATAAAGCCAATAAATAACGGTCACATAATGTAAACACCACTGTTTCATTTCGTTTTACCTCCATTCACCGAGCCACATCATTTACCCTAAATACTTATCTTTAGTTGTTTCTGCCCTCATCACTGTTTTGGTAATTGCCAGCATTGGACTATAAGCCTACAATAAAAATTCAAATTCAAATTTGCATTCAGTAACTGTCTCTTTCTCTATCAGAATTATTGTTCAACACAATTACCAAATTATTCATTTCTAATCTATCAAGCACTTGTTCACCATTCGATTATTTGTCAATTTCTTTTCCTATCTGTCAGATGGAGTTTATCCAAACCGAAGGGATTATTATATAGAATGCTCCTTTCTACAGTGTATCTTTTTTTCAGCCTTGTTCTTAAAATAAATAAATTATATAAAACACAAATATTTAATATTGTTTTGTTTCCTTCATTGCTACGTTTCCCTCTCCAGTCATTTTGATATGACTGTGTTTCTCCTTATTTTCTTCTGTTACTAGTTATGCTACCTGTGCACATCTTTATTGATATTACTAAGTTTATCCACATATCTACAAAACACTAGGTATTCTTTCTCTTCTCATAGATTCTAGCCATACGCTCGTGTAAATTCTGAACAATTATACATGTATCTAAGTACACAGTTATAATACAGTTATCACTCTGTTTTGGTAGCTGTCAGCATCGGAATATATTATCACATCTGGTTTCTTTCAGTCACTGACTCTCTTATTGAAGTCAATAATTAAGCTATTAATTTCCAATCTAACACTTGTCCAGATTTGTAAATTTATTCTTTAATATGTCTGATGGAGGTTATCCAATGATTATTTCTATATATCCAGACAGCTCTTGATATATATCATTATAAAACTGCATGTCTATTGTAATATTTCTTTGCTACGCCCCATATCAATTCGATTGGATATATAGTGACAGGGAGCAATACTGATATTTTATGGGCATATTGTTCAGCCATCTGATTTACCATGCATTTTTCTTTCAGATCTATATTTAAAGTCTGGAATTTCCATTAGACCTCTTCGTTTGTCGTACACTATTTAAATCCTAAATTTTCCAGCACTGTACGCAAAATCTTCTGTAACCCTCGAAGAGCTGCAATTTTTAAAGTTTTCTATGAATTACTTTCAGGCTGTTTCCTCCAAAATAATAGTATTAAATTATGTTTAAATTGAAAAAACTGCTTATTACATTTATACATTACATAATTTTGATTTCTGATTGGGATAACATCAAGATAATCTTGATTCGTTACTAGTTTCATACGACGACGGTTTTTTATTTTCTGAAATATTGTAGCCACAGTACGCATGCATTATTTCAAAAAATATATTAAATAAAAGAGAGGAATTTATCTCCCTAACACATTTAATGACAAAAGAAGGCCTTTCATTTTCAGGGGCTCAGAACATTGTTTCGTTCGTGTTCGAAGTAACTAATTGAAGGCGCAATCTGTTTCTGACTCTGATTATTTAATGGCTTCGGTATTTTCAATCAGAGTAATAATGTGCAGCGATTTGAAATTTATCAAAACAAGCAAATTGCTTGAACATCAATAATTATTAACACTAATTATTTGAAGATTATTGTAGATATTACGTTTCGCAACCAGGTGAATTTTTAGGTTGATACAGTTACATGTTCAAACATACCAGACAGCGTTTCATTTTTAACTAGTATAAAATGAGAAGGAAAATATTGTCTGATTTTAAAACGGATTTACTAATCGTTATAGGCAATACATTAAACATCGCGATGTTGTGATCCCACCGCTATTTTGTATAGACTATACCTTGCATTCGTTTACGTAACGAGACTAGTTAGTTGTAAATAAGATTTGTTAGAAGAAAGATATTTGAATATTCAAATTGATACACCGCAACAAAACCTATTTTGTAAATTTGCTAACTATTATTTCCTACGAAATATAAATAGAGCTGTTAACAATAACTCGTTAGATTTCTAAAAAAAGTTATTATGGCTTCAAGTTTATATGAAAATATCTTTATTCGTCTTGACGTAGAAGAGAAAGAGAAGCCACGAGTCTAAGAAGAAGAAATACTCGTCGATGGTCCATAGTAGTATTTTTTTGCTATGCTCAAAATATTTTTCAAAGGTAAACATTTTGAAAAATTCTACAACATGTATTAGTTTTACCTTATATAGCTAGATGAAGTTTGTAGACATCAGAGATTCATACCGACCTTCAACAATATCAGAAAGGAATTATAGATTAAGAACACCAGAAATAAGAAAATGAAAATGTATACAAACGCAAGATGTATCATATTTGCTTAGAACTAAATATAATTATAAAAGGTGTAAAAAAAAACATTTTTCAATAAAAAAATTTTGCAAAGAATGCCGTCAAATGTTGTCAGAAATACCACAGGATTACATAAATGAGGAGATGGTAATAGACACTTCTAAGAACACTATAGTCAAATACTCCTAAACCCGCATAGAATAACATTATTAATGTAATTAAAGCTCAATATAGAACTGGTACTTAAAAAAAAATATTAAAGTTTTAAAGGTAAAGCCATATTCTATATCATTAATACTGTAGTAATGTTGTACAGTGTATAGAGTGGGAAAGTGGTTTGAACTTTAATCAAAGTGTTATGGATAAAGTAAAATTAATTTTAGAAAAGTTTTACAACAAAATGTTTATATACTCCAAATATTTTCCGTCCATTAATACACACGCATTAATACAATAACCGAAACCGTACCACAGAGTAGGGAAGTCGGTCACCTAGATAAATATCTAATAAAGTCGTTAATAAAATATTGATATATCGAAATATCGGAGAAAAAAATATATCGACATTTTTTGCAATCCTTATAATTAAGTACTAAATACAATAAACATTTAGCCGGTTGGCTTGGTTGGCATGGGTTTTTTTAACTAAATAAAACGTTTACTGAGATACACATCTATATTAAACGGCTAAATATTTATACAAAATACGTCATATATCTATAACAACTGAATCTTGTACTCGCTGCACGTTATTTTTTCGTTGGAACAATATGAGTCTAACTTTGGTTTATTAGGTACAGAATACAGTGATTTCACGCACAGAATTTTTATTCACTTTCTTAGCTGGAAAAATTCAATCAGTACATCTAAAGAATCCATTAAGACCATTTTCTACTGCCATGTATCAGCCATTGTTGAACGATTCAGTATTAAAATATAACCCTATGAACCACCTGTAAATAATAACATTAAAATATTTAACAATGTTATAATATTTCATCTACAATTTTTAATTAACTATAATGATTATAGATACTTGCATTGATAGCACAATTGAATACTGTTTTCAGTTTAATTCTTTTATGGTTTCAAAGAGAATAAAGTATTTTCACTCTCTTTATTTTTTCTACACCTATATTATAACATTTACCTAGGTGTTATCCGATATTAAATATTGTCTATCGTTTAAATTCAATTACATTAACATTATAGTCAGCGTTTTCTGTATGATCAGCTAATAGGAGGATGATGGCGATATGAATCGCTAACCGATGTCATCAGCTGGAATGACAATATAATACGTTGATATATATAGATTACAGGATAGTACTACTCATGTGGAAATGCAGATGCTCTTATTGTTATCCCAAATATTACAATAATATTATGTATTATCTAGCTATTAGATTTAGAGATAACTTTAACTTGCACTGTAAAGAAGCAATCCTTAGTAAGGCCATTTATAAAAGTGGCTTGATATTTTCTAAAATAATTGCCAGAGAGACTTTGTATTTGAATGTATACAACCCAATTTTAAGTGTGTCTTACTCTCCAATTGACGACAATACAAAACAAAAAATTTGAATTAACGTTACTTGCTTAGGTATCAAAAAATTGGTTTTTAGAATTAATTTTGATATAGGAAAAGAAATGTTGTTATCAGGAATGATATGAGAACTTAGTACATCAAGTCAATACTCGGAGTGTTGGAAATGGAATTTGTGAGGAATATTTTATAATGTCATGTCTTAAGTTTTTACTAGAAACACATGGATTAATAAAATTGAGTTTCAGGTATATGCCATGTTGTCTAGTTATAAAGTTTATAATCTTTATTCATAGTGTTGCTATGCTGTTAATTGTTAATTAATAAATTAAATGTATAAATACATATTTCATAAATAAATATTGTAATTAAACCAATACATTTTATATGAGTATCTAAATATTTTTACTGTAAGTTTAATTTAATGGAGATTATTAATTGTTTAATTTGAAATACATGCTAATGATTTCACTAAAAATCTATAAATGTATTTACAGTTTTAAATACGGTGATACCATTTTAGGGTAAATTAGATGGCTCGGTGAATGAAGGTAAAACGAAATGAAACAGTGGTGTTTACATTATGCGACCGTTATTTATTGAAGTAATATAAAAATGTAAAAATACAAATGATAAAAAAAAAGGCTGGCAGCGGTGTTACCTGGGACGAGGTTTGGGCAGTCGATGGTGGCACGTCTGAACCAAACGATGGTCGAGTACTGAGTGAATGGAAATACCCTTTTATAACATCCCAGATAAACGTCTCGGGGTTACCAGCTATTCGTTATCGGGTTCTAGTTGGCGCTGTTGGCACCCCGCCCGTGTTCAACATCTGAGATTATATTTCTGGGTATTTTGTAGACCGTTATTCCACTATGTAAAATTCGACATGCCTCAATGCCTCATTAATATTATTTTCATTTTCACTATCTTATAATTTGATTATATTGATATTCTCGTAATCTCATAGTAAACTTAACATTTATATATGCTGTTATAACTACGAACTTTTATAATATATATTGCTTTGTTTAAATAAATACATAGTGCTTTTTACCATAACATAGATGTTTTTTCTTCAAGTTTCAATATGTAATCGAAAAAATAATGTGCTTCAAGTCCTATTAACGTCACATTTTCAAAGCCATTTCGTAACATAATTTTTATTTTCAAAAGAAAATACGGAATTTCCCCGAGGTAATATAAACCGAATAGCCAAGACAAAACGAAATATGACAGATTTTATGCATTTTTTATTAGTAAATTTGTGTAAAGTATTTATTTTGCTTTTTTTGTTTAATTGTTGCGAAAAATTATTTGTATTTTTATACATTAGTTTTGGCACATTATAATCGTTTCTCCTTGATTTTGTCTCAGACACCCAAAACTGTTTTTGAAATCATATTCCCTGTTTTTTTTTTCGATTTAAAAACTTGAAATTCTAGGAGAATATCAAAGTTAACTGATTTGAGTGACTTATGAACTTTTCCCCTTTGTTTGCAATGTATTAACTCTATATAGTTTCACGTGCAAAGTAGTGATGGTTATATGAACTGAACAGTTAGACTTGAATGTTGCAAAGCATCATTAAATAAACTTCAAATGTATCCTCATATCATTATGATTTGTAGGATCTATTGTAGGTAAAAGCCATACTAATATTGTTTTTTTTTAAATAAAAATCGACGTTCACGTAACGAAAATTGTTTTCCTTCAAACCTAGAAGTGGCTTGAAGTAAGCTCGAAAGACAACTTTAAAACTTCTACTTTAGTACCTCGTCCGCTATATAAGGAAAAATATACTACCGTTTTGGTATTTTCCTTTATTCAAAAAATGCCTTAACCTGATCATTTTCTCTCTTAAGAAGGCGTTTGTTGAGGAAAAATTTGGCAACGATCCAATTATGGATCGATTTTCGCATTTCTTCAAATAGTTATCGGAAGTGGATTACATATAATAGATAGGATAGAATAGTAGACCTTCCCATTTAAGCTTCAACTAACTTTTGCAACCAGTGGTCGAGTGTTGTAATCGTATGTGCGTCTGTTATTTATTATTGTTAGTCTTCATGTAATAATACCATTTTGTTTAATTGTCGTTAGTAGACAGTTGTACAATAGTTTCATTTGGTTTTAGTGTCGATGCTGATGGCTTTCCTGATATAACCCATGACATTGCCCTCGGTATTGTGTTAGTGGTTACTATTTACATTGTCAATAAGTCTTATAAGGCAATAAGTTTGTATTTCACGCATAATTTTCACGTCTAATAAGTCGTTCACAATAATATTTGAATGAATTAATAAATTATATCTTAAGGAGTATCTTAAGCAATTGTATATTAAAAAACGGATATTTACAAGAATATAAAGTTTCAACTCATCACTCAATAGAATTCCATCACTATTTTAATATTTCCTCTTGATCTTCCAATAATCATCGGACAAGTGTATCCCAGTTGGTGAAAATTATATTGAAAATATACAATTTACAACAATAAATATTTTAACTTAATAAGTTACCTCTAAGATTAAGGTTGCTCTTGAAGTTTTAACGTTATATCCGTTGGAAGGTCAAAATATTATTAATTAAAATACTTTAGATTATGATACTTTGTCATCCGATCTTTATGAAACGGAAATAGGAATCTGTTACAGGAATGAATATCGAGACTCCATCATTGAGGATCCTATTGAGTATAAACTCTAATCTGTAAGACATAGTTTCATAATTTAATAGCTTCCTCGACGTTATTCTCAAGTATTTTCGTATCGGTTTTCGTCATTTTCGTAATATTAAATCTCCAATAGGGCTCGATGTTAGAAACATCCAATGCAGTAGAGACTGCGCCGGTATTTTAGGCATTTTATTTCTCGTTTGGAATTTCCACTTTGCGCGGCAACTGGAAAATTGTTTGGCAATTGCCGTTATTGATTATAATCGCTTAGAATGTAGCCGTAGAAATTATTTCACAGAAATTCTTACGATTTTAACTTAAAATATAATACGGTTCATACCAGGAAGGTTTTTCATCTCTTGAAATGTAATTCATATGTTGCGAAAAAATATTCCTTATATTCTAAACAATTTAACAGCGAGAGATATTTTTATTGACATCAGTAAATAAAGATATTTCAAATAAAACTTTATATTTCACATGGTATTCTAATATTTTCGGAATTTTATCTTACCTTCCATTCAACTTCGAAACACAATCTTTTATACTTCTAACTACGAATCGGATAATTTTGTGACTATGTTTTGTTCAAGCCAACGTCCAATCAGCCATGCTGTAAAATATATTTTTCTCAGCTTCAGAGTTGCGAGTTAAAAGTTATTGCTCGGAAATATTAATATATTGAAAAAATAAATAAATGTTTTTCTGGCACTAATATGTTAGAAATAAATTTGATCATTGGTTTGGGCAGTTTGGAAGTGATGGTAAATCAAAAGAGTTCGATCATCATTAGTATTTTATCGAACAATTGGAAGCTTAAAAAAATTAAAATATTATGTAATATGCTTATCGATTGACGTGAATTAAAAGATTAATAAAGCACAAATTGAATAAAAAACACTACTAATCTCATTGTATGATAAAGCATTCAATTTTTAATTATCATTGGTGAATTTTGACTCGGGAGACGGTTTAAAGGGTAAATGCAACAAAATACGATAAAAATATTTTGAAAACACAGTATTTTCTCGTTGCTTCTAACTATTTATTATCGTTTTTTAAGCGTTGGTATTTCTTGTCTTGTGTTGAATAAAATAAAATGTTCATTATGTCTTATTTTATGTATAACATTCTCAATATTTTTCAAATTATGTTGTTTAAAAGTTTGTTTTTATTAAAATATCACCTTTCATAAAGGCCCGTCAAAATTATCAAAATAATCATTAATCAAAATCGCTAACAATAATTCATCATATAATCACATACCCTGTATTAATTTTAGAACATCTGAACTTCATATCTGAACTACTGACTTCCTGATTGAAGTCCCCTTTATTGACTAAAACTAGCCGACGTTTCACAGTCGTTACAGATTGCAACTTCAGTGTTCTTTCAACCAGGATATCTTATTTTAGCAAACGACTGCAAAGGCTGAGTTTTTATCAATGATTAAGGATCCTGATTTATCATGGTCCATTGAATAAGTTTTAAAAAACTGGGATATGGGATGCCAGATAGGGTTGGTTTTATAGATCTTGCCTTTATTGTGATTATTTTGGCGTTTAGATATCCTAAAGCATTGTCCAGTTTTGGTCTATAAACCATTATCAATCTATAGTAGGCGCTCAACCAATTAAATTTTGGTTCTCCAGGTCCTCAATCAATCTCTATTAAATCTCGCCATAGTTGTATTATCGTATCACGTATATTATACAGTATCGCCATTGAAAGACCTCAAGCTTACAAATCACAGACTGTAACAGAATCCAAGTTTCGGAATTCATACAGAACAATTGGGGCAGAGAATAAGTATTCGAAAAAGGCGTATTTTAGTCTTGAATATAATATTTCGTCACTTCCACTTGTCTGATTTTAAAAACTTTTGGTATTCTTGCATGCACTGTTATATTAAAAAATAGTGGAGAGAAAACGTCTCCAATTTGGACATCAAATGAACACATGCACTCAGCTAACGGAACCATCGGGACACACCCGAAGGAGTTTAGTAAATTCTAGGGGTTTAGTATCAAGTTTACCATTTAGAACGAAAGTGAGGGTTCTCTCAAGTTATCTCTAAGTAAGTTGGTGGAGTGACTAAATCCTCCACGTTATTGAAAATATTGAATTGATTGTTGTAATCAGTATCGATCCAGCCTTTAGCCAAAGTTATCTGGATCACACATTATCTATTTTCTTTCATCTGTATACTTTTAGTTCAGTTCCAACCTTCGTAGGGTGAAGACGTATTTTCAATACGGTCCAAGCTATAAAAAGATACCTTTCTTTAAAAAAAACCCAGTATTTTATTACGGTTATTTAATTGAGTATTAAAAACGCATAACAGATACGGCTATCCGTCTCTCAGTGGACCTAAAGTGTAGTGAATACGTGTTTACGTGACCAGACAAAAGGACTGCATCTCATTTTTATTAGTGTTTAAAATTATTTCATCTTATTTTACAACAGTCCTTTTGAAATTCATTTATAGTATTATAGTAAAAAACTAGTGCTAAAATAACGTAAGTGAAAAATGAAGTGCGTGAAATAAACAATGTATTTATTTTATTTTTTTTATCCTCTGGAAGTAAATTAAATAAAATATTAAAAATTAAAAAATGGCAAACCATAGCGATTCAACCAAATCACCTGCACACTTTGATATACGATTAGAACAAACAGCAATAACGCAAACTCCACCATCAGAATGGACTACAGTCATTAACAAAAAACGATTGAGAAGTCCAGAAGAAGAAATCGCGAGGAAACAAACAAGAATCAGTGACTATTGGTTGCAGAAACCGATAGAGACAAAAAACAGTTTTAGCAACCTGTCGGAAGAAATTGAAGAGAACATACAACCAAGCCCTGAAAAAGTTGTTCCCAAACCACCACCAATAACAGTCTATAAGGTAGGAATAATAAAAAATATCCATGATTTATTGAAAACCATTACTACGAACTACACAATTAAAACAGTGAGCTATGAAACAATTAAAATCCAATTGTTCGAAGCGGATCACTTTAAAGTTCTTATAAAAGAATTAGATGAAAGAAACACCCAATACCATACATTCAGGCCAAAATCCGAGAGAACATTTAAATTCGTATTAAAAGGATTACATCACGGGACGGACTTTAACACCATCAAGGTAGCACTAGCTGAAAAAGGCCACGAGGTCGTAAATATTCACAATATACGACATCACACGACAAAAAAACCTCTGCCTATGTTTTATATAGACATAAAACCTAATGGAAATAATAAGGCGGTGTATGAAATCACCAAATTGGAAAATAATATTATTAAATGCGAACCACCACATATAAAAAGAATTATACCACAATGCACAAGGTGTCAAGCGCACGGGCACACAAAGACTTACTGTCGCAAATCATATAGATGCGTAAAATGTGCAGGAGAACATAAGACAGGAGATTGTACTCGTAAAGTTCGAGATGAAAAAGTGAAATGTGTTAACTGTAACGGAAATCATCCAGCGAACTACAAGGGTTGCGCAGTTCACAAGCAACTACAGCAAAAACTCTATCCTGCCTTAAGGGAAAAAAGGCATCAACAAAAACAATCCACTACTACCAATCTACCACTACCCACCAGAACAAGTCAACCAGACATAACTTATGCCCAAATAGTTGAAAATGGTTCAGCACAAAAACGAGAAACAATATCTCAACCTACTGAAACTAGCAACATCTCAAGATTAGAAAATATGATGGCCAAACTAATGGATCAAATGAGTACGATGCTTGGTCTACTCACAACCGTCGTAAGCAAACTTGCCTAATGCCTGAAACCAATAGCTACAAAATCGCCGTCTGGAATGCCAATGGGCTCCAACAACACGCCAGGGAACTAAAAATGTTCGTAAATGAACAAAATATTGACGTTATGATGGTTTCCGAAACACACTTTACGGACAAGAATTATCTGAAAGTTCCTAAATATAAGCTTTATCATACAAATCACCCTGATGATAAAGCACATGGAGGTACAGCCATAATAATTCGAGATGATATAAAGCATTTCGAAAAAGAAAAATTCCGCAAAGACTACCTGCAAGCCACCAGTATAACCATAGAGGAAGCCCATGGACCATTAACAATTTCTGCGATTTATTGCCCACCCAAACATAACAACAAGGCAGAACAGTTTCAAGAATTCTTCAGTACGCTAGGTAATAGATTTATAGCAGGAGGAGATTATAATGCAAAACATTTAATGTGGGGTTCAAGAATAATAACCTCAAAAGGTAGAGAACTGCTCAAAGCCATAAGGAAAGATAACTTACAACATATCTCTACTGGTGAACCAACATATTGGCCTTCAGACAGAAATAAAAAACCAGATACAATAGATTTCTGTATTACAAAAAATATTGATCCAAAAAAGTGTCAGGCAGAATCATGTTTCGACCTGTCTTCTGATCATTCACCAATAATAGTAACAATTTCTTCAAAAATTACCATCAAAGATAAACCCCCTTCTCTGTGCAATAATAGAACTAACTGGCCCTCATTTAGAGAAAACTTAGACCAAAATATCTCTCTAAACTTACCGTTACAAACTGAAATGGATATAGAAATAGCAGCAATAAATCTTACAAAAAATATACAGGAGGCAGCATATTCCGCGACTCCCAACAGTGAAACATTTCCAAGAAAAAATACACATATATCATGTACAATACAGAAAAAGATAGCAGAAAAAAGAAAGTTACGACGAAATTGGCAACAGCAAAGGACTGAAGAGAATAAAAGAAAATTTAATAGGGCCATAAAAGAGCTGAGAGATCTAATCCAAATTGAACAAAACCAAGGCATTCAAGAATACCTAGAAAACTTGACATCAACTGAGGCTACAGACTATTCGTTGTGGAAAGCAACAAAAAAGCTTAGGAGATCCCAGCAGCATAACCCACCTATTAAAACAAGCGAAAATAATTGGGCGAGAAGCAATAAAGAGAAGGCCGACGTTTTCTCAAAACACTTAAAAAATGTTTTTAAACCTTTCCAGACTCAGCTACATAAAGATGACGAAAATAAAATTACTAGCTTTCTAGATTCGCCATTTCAAATGGATTTACCGCACGAGAAATTAACGGTCAAAAAAGTTAAACATACAATAATGAGAGAGATTAATATTAAAAAAGCTCCTGGTTATGACTTAATTACTGGCAAAATTTTAAAAGAACTATCAGAAAAGGCTATAAAACTATTAACATATATATTTAATGCTATGCTACGAATTAATTACTTCCCTAGTATCTGGAAAGTAGCTAAAATATTAATGATACTTAAACCAGGAAAAATACCAGAAGATGTGACCTCCTACCGACCTATAAGTTTATTACCAGTAATCTCGAAAGTTTTCGAGAAACTATACATAAAAAAACTAAACTATATAATAGAAAAAAGAAAAATTATTCCAGAGCATCAGTTTGGCTTTCGCAATAAGCATGGGACTATAGAACAAGTGCATAGACTAGTAAACCAAATAAACGCCGACCTAAATGCCAAAAGATATTGTTCGGCTGCTTTCCTAGACATATCTCAGGCTTTTGACAAAGTATGGCATACGGGCTTGCAGGTTAAACTAAAGAAACTTCTCCCTCATCCGGACTATCAGCTACTAAAATCGTATCTCACTGACAGACATTTTATTGTAACTCAAGGCGATGAACATACCGAATTAAATCCCATATATTCAGGAGTTCCGCAAGGTAGTGTACTGGGTCCAGTACTGTATCTTCTGTATACGGCTGATCTGCCCACCACAAAAATAACTACTGTGGCAACATATGCAGACGATACAGCAATCTTAGCATCCCATGAAGATCCAGTCACAGCATCAATAAACCTACAAACCCACCTGGAGCAAATACAATTATGGTTGAAGACATGGCGCATTAAAGCCAATGAATCAAAATCCACGCATATAACGTTTACCCTGCGTAGAAGAACATGTCCACCAGTAAATATCAATCATCGTCAACTCCCCCAAGCAGAGCATGTTAAATATCTTGGTATGCATTTAGATCGACGCCTAACCTGGAAGAAGCACATACTCTCTAAACGGAAACAACTGGGACTAAAATTATATCAAATGTATTGGCTCATTGGGCGCAAATCCAAGTTATCATTAGATAACAAGGTATTGCTGTATGAGTCTATACTCAAGCCCATTTGGACATATGGAATTCAACTATGGGGTACCGCTAGCAAATCTAATATATCCATCATTCAACGGTTCCAAAATAAGGTGTTGCGTGCCATTGTTGATGCTCCGTACTATATTTCAAATAAAGTGATACAACGCGATATTCCTCTAGAACCTATAACGAGTGTAATCCAACGTGTTTGTGTGAAGTACTTCGAAAGAGTGTCAGTGCATCCCAATGTACTCGCTAATCAGCTAAATATGCGACGTGATAGTGAAGTGCGTAGACTAAAACGTTTAACACCACCTGATCTGATTACTGGACATATGTAGAGTTTAGAATAAGCATTAGAATAAGACTAATTAATTAAGATAATATTTTATACAGAAGATTGCTTAATGAAGTGATTTTCTACATGCCATGTATATATAATATAGACATAAGAAATACTTATTGCCAATAGGGCAGATTGTGGACTCACGAAGAGTAATAAAAAAAAAAAAAAAAATCTGTATACTTTTAATTCTCCCAGTTTTTTCTATGTATATTTTTCCATGCCTACAAAAGGAGTTATACACACCTGTTAATTTTAGCGGACTCCTTTCAGCTTTGATGTGATATATCATCTTATGTTTCTTGAATTATTTGTTAGTCTTTCCTATTTTAGCTTAGTATCTTAAATCCTGTATAGCCATGTATAGGTATGTTGAATAAATAATGAGTGTAATATAATAATGATATTGTAACGATTGATAGTTGTTAAATGTACAATTAAAATTTCATTATATGTAAAATTATACCAATTTATTTTATTTGATTTATTTTGTAGAAAATGTAGTTTAGTTCTCTTAAATAAAATCTGTTCAATTATAGCAACAAGAGTGTTTAAAGTATTTCCTGTATTTATTTTAAAAGCTTTCCATTTTACGTTGGTTAATTAAATAATCTAAAAACAATATTTATGATCTCCAGGAATATATATTTAATTACCCGTTTGTTTTTGTTTGTTTTTTCGGCATTTCCTTAATACGTCTAACCCCAATAAAAAACTTTGTCAAAGGCATCGCGTTTTCAACAACCGAAAATTAAACTTTATTCATGGCAAAAAAATTATATATAGTCTGTCGGATTTGCATGGCAGTCATGGCGTCCTTTCTAAATTTATATTAAAATTATGAAAATCTGTTTTTTGCCATTTTATGAGTAATGAAAATTCATGAAACGACCGCTCCGGCGCTAAGGTAGATTATTAAGGCTTAAAGTTACTTTATACCGAGAACTTACTTGACGGCTCGAACCGCCTCAAATTTCGGTTTCTTACCATAAATAAAGAAATCGTCACGTAAAAGAATTAATCGAAAATCCAAAATATTAGAACGATAATTATATTTCAATTGTTAAATTTTTACTAATACATACATCTTGTAATCTTAGTAAAAAACTTTTATTTGTAGTTTGAAGTAGCATTTAAGAGATTTTCCAATTCGAACTATAATTTAGTAATTTTAGCGGTATCTTTCTGACCTGTGCGTGAAAACATGCGTAAATGATCTCTCATCAATTTGTTACATACCGTTAATTTAATATATTACCGTAACAACATATAACTCATTATATAAATAGATATTTAAAATAGATTTATTTGGATAAAGGCTGTTCAGCAATATCCACAATAATTCTATATATAGTCTATTCAAAGTTTTTTGTACATATCTCATAAAGATGTTTAATGTACTGCCTGCCGCCGTCGTCCGGTTCAGTTTCAAACGTACTCAAAATTATTCACAATATTATAATTACGGGTTATAAGCTGGCAAACGTTGTGACAAGTAAACACACTATCGAAGGAAACAAGTACTAAACACAAAAAGGTAAATATGCTCCCTAATGAAAGTAGAATACATGACTTTGATATATAATTGTTAATTAGGTGTATTAGCCCTTCAGGGCGATTCCACTCCATAACAAATGCACCAAGAACTCTACTTCATGGGTGGTATGGCGAAGAGTTCAATGTAAATATAATAAAATAGCTCTGACCTACAAACTATTATACCTGTGTTCTTCATTATAGTCTTAATTCCTTCGATAATATATGCATTACATATACTATAATGTTAAAATACACTATATAGGTCTGATAATATTTTTGTTTCATTATTTTATTTAAACTAGAATTTTGTCCAAGTCAAACTTGATTAGAACTCAGAGTTAACGAAATCCATATATATCTGGAAATAATGTACGAACAAAATTACACTCGATGTCTAACGAAGGTTATATCATGGTAATGCGATGCAACAGGAAAGGCGTCTTCCGACACGACAATGCCGTCTTTAGAGTAATAACTTTTAAACTGTTTTATTATGAGCATCTTTAGTGATTCAACAGAAGGATTGGCTCTAAGATTTCCAACAGTATACTGCAGAAATATTAGTTAATACATAAATGAAACAAAAAAATCCGATCTATTTAGAGAATTATTGTGTTTTCCAAAAATAAAATAATATATTAATCAATTAATATAATTTTAATAGGAATATACTGAAATGTTTATTCATTAGTGTATTAAATATAATGTATATAAATAGCATCCCTTCATTTAAAATTAATGACAAAATGTAAAATTCATTTTTAAAACCCTACTGAGTTTCCACATCCAGCAAACAGCACTCAATTATTATTTATTTTATTGTAATGTTCTGTTAAGAATTCTCTAGACTCTCCAGAGAGAATTATATTTAAAACATTAGCTGATATAAAATATGACTCAGAATTTTTGATCAATTAAGTACTGCACGTAAATTAGGTTATTAAAAGAAGTCAAGATATAGTACCATTCACTAATGAATTAAAATAGATTATTGACATCACATAATTATTAGAGCAAAACATGTAGCAAATATGTACCAATAGTGTCTTACAATAATACCACATATATACCTAGTTGTTAGTATTTTGTGAAATCTATATGATCTATATGAAGTTGAAGGCATAGATTTGTCTGTCTTAAAGAAATATGGAAAAACATATACTATAATTTTCAATTTTCGCACCTCATTTACTTCGTTACTTGCATCTTGGTTAAACAATTCTCTTCTACACTTTGGTCTATATTCATCTGGCCAAAAATGCAACAAACAAACCTTACTGGCCGAAGAAAGTAGAAATATATATAAAATCAGTTATTTTTGCGTTTCCCCATACCTCTATCCCTCTGTAACTAACAATAACGTGCAATAATAATGAGAGCAAAGTTACGATTACGTCTATTTAATATTTCATTCCATGGCTCTATATTTTGGCCTTCTGTAATACGGAGCTTGTACCCTCCATAGTATACTACAAATAATCTTTAGTGTCGTAGAGTTGGGAACAGAGGATTGTGAAAATCAATTCCTGTGGTTTTTTGCGCCCAAAGCATCAAAAGTACCCTAGTGATGAAATTATATATATCAGAAAAGTGCCAAAAGATATCGTGTGCCAGATATAAAGTGCCAATAGATATATAAAAGATATGAAAAAGCCGATATTACTTTTTCCCAACCAACTATATAGTTAAACTCTCTAATAAAATTTTTCAATACCACATCATCGGTAAATAATAAAAAATAATAAAACAAAAAATTTGTTAATTAAAATCCATTTATTTTAATTAAATTTCTTCAGTTTTGCATGTTCCTGTCATTAGTTTTGATAATATTTATCCAACACAAGATTTATTTACTGATACGAGTTCATGGTTCAGTTCTTGCTGCTCACAGTTTATCTTTAGTTTACGTTCGTGGCAATTCCTGGCAAAAACCACCGTTAATTGAATAAACGAGGTTGCGTCCTGCCACTCGATCCACTTTAATTTGTTCGGTGGTTCTAATTTCCAGCAAATTTGGATAGGAATTCCTCTCGAAAAGGTTTCCCTGCCTTTCCAGCTCTCGTTTCGCGGAGGCTTATTCATAATTAAGTTTTTATTACAGATTTTTAATACCCTGCGATGAACAGAGGGCTGCATTTAGCCAGCCATGGTAATTAATAATTTATACTTGTGAATTGTGAAGTATATTGGGATTAAAATATCTGAAAAATTCGGTGGTATTAAATAATTATTCTTTTATTGTCGTGTAAGGTGTGTCACACCGGTAGAACACTTGCCTTTCGGACACTTAAGAAATCCTCTAAAATTCCACGATTTCGGACCTTCTTGATGTTTAAGGTTATAGCTGTCATAAGGTATAACTTCTGACAGGCTTCTTCTAACAGCCTCGGTACTTGAAAGCCCATTATCCGAAACACTCGACAACGAGCCGATGGGATAACCCTTTCCTGGGTGGCATCACCAGACATTCGATACCATGGGATATTATATTTTGTGTCAAGTCATAATTCTTTTCCCATGTCATAAATATTACGAAAAACAGTTAAATGGTCTAATAAATTAGACTCCTAGACTATACAAATAGAAAAAATATTACAATTTTCGTAAACTTAATTTTAAAAGACTTTCTTAAATATAAATAACTAAAATTACGGTGCAATTAGTGCCCGCCTTGAACCATTAGGTTAAAGAAATAATAATAATGATACTAACATTTTTAAATATTTTTTATTTTGTAATTCAAATGTCCTAAACTTAAAATTACACAATTTTCTTAACCATCTATAAATGTGATTACGTCGCAATACAACATTATATTGTTAATTAAAGTTATTAAATGACCTATTCCTTTTAAATCAGATTAGGTTAATTGAAAATTTAAATAGTTTATACATTTTTTAAAATTTTTGTGATATAATTATTGAAAGTACTATTAATTTAATTAGTGTAATATCAATTAAACATATTATTTTATTATTTATTTCTAGAAACAGGTAAATTTTATTTATTATCCATATACCATTTCATGTTATCTAACAGATAAATATGTACAATTTTTCAAACTGATATTAATATTAAATGTTTTAGTGTTGATTTTATAATTTTCTATTCATGGCCATCTTTAAAGTATTCTTATAGTTAATTAAACTCAGTAACATAATTTTTCAATAATCACCATCACCATCGAACTATCGAATATAATTGATGCATTTGAGCCTAGCGCGGCTCGAAAAAGGTCGTTATGCGAGTAGAAACACAGCAATGCTTTTCTTTAGCATGATAACGCTTGATCACATGTTGCAAATCTGAAGGAAATATAGTTGGAAATATTATAATAGGAAATATAATCTACTCGCCGTATTATCTTCATACCGCCCATTCTGAATACTAGTTGTTCCGTCATATGAGTCGTGCCAAACGAGTTCAAAAAATAATAAGGAACTCACTAAAAAGTAAAAAATATTTAAACTTAGAGTTTTAAGAGAAGAAAAAATGTTCTAAAATAAAATATGTAAATAATAATCATTGTAATAACTAAATAAAAATAAACAAAAACCTACTTAAACATATTTATATATTTACAAAATTATTTTAACTACTACCAACTGATTAGTTTGAAGTCGGTTCAATTTTTTTCTAAATATTTTTTATTTTTCCCTTTTTAGTGTTAAATATTTACTCAATAAATTACACAGTTATTTTAATAAGTATTACAATAGGTAGGCCAAGTAAAAGTGCAGTCGGTATGAGGAAAATTAGGAATAATGAAATAATGATTGAAAAGAAAGAACGCTTCAGTACTCGGGATCCTCTGCGTAGTGTAGATGATTTGCCAAATGTTCTAATCAAACTAGAGCAACAAAAAGTTGTCGCCCCAATCGGTGTTTAACCCACGACCTCCGCGCACCATAGAAGCAGTTGCTTGCGATATTTCTACGACTTCTCATTTGATATCGTTACTGTTTAAAAAGCAAACTAAATGGTTTTTACCGATTACGTCAGTTCGGCAATAAAATTAGACACAACGTAGCCGGACATAAAACCTCCTCCTTTTTTGAATTCGGTTAAAAATGTGTCGATCCATGGCTAGCAGATTTGCAAGATACATCGTTTTTTCGAGATGTAAAGTAGATAAATATAAATTTCCTAAATGATATGAAAAACTAGTCGCTCTCGATGGACAATCATACAAGTCCTAATATATATTTGAACCATCTTCGATCATAGTAATTAAGATACTACTTTAAATAATTATGTTGATGCTTGGTTAGAATTATTCTGCTGCAATACCAGAAAAACTATCTATTGATCATTTAATAATTGATTAGCATAGCTGGATGATTGATGGCGGACATCTTAATTTCAGGCAATTTAGTAATACTGGTGATCACCCAGTACTCTCATAACAGAGTAAAGAGGACAATATAAGATATTTTATGTCACCAAAACTTGCATAGGATATATTAAAATTATATGGCATATATAATATTAGTATCGTATATATCATTCTTAGAGTATATATAAATAAAACAATTGTGCAATTATTCTTCTTACAACTAAACTAATTGATAAAAAGTTCATGTAATAAAATGTCATCTAATAGTTACTGTTTTACATCTAACGGTCGATCTTTCATAAAACAGTCGCTATCATATTTTATTGCTATATGTTTGTCCTGTCGACATATTTATATATTTTAAGCTATTATTTTAGGTTACATTCTATAGTTTCTCTCTTACAAGTCGTTCATTTTTAATTTGTCCTCTGTGGCTTTCATTAACTTTGAGCTTTCTACTTCTCTTGGGCCTGATATGAGAAATGACAACTCACCAACGAATGGGGAACTAATTATGTTAAGCTATTTAATAATTTTTAATATTTTTAAGAATATTCTTTTAACACTTGTTGTACGAAGTATTTATTACCTGCGATATTTGGGTGATGCTTTGTTACAAAATGCATTTACTAATGAAACCTGATATGGATTGGAATGGTATTAAAATTCATAAAATGAATCATGGAATTAAAACCAATAAAATTTACATAAATATCTTATTTTTACAATTAAACAAATACATAAATTTCCTTCAGTACAATAGTATAATATGCCTCTAAAAGCATATCAATTACTATGAGCCATATCAGATCTTAAGCAATAATAATTTTGCTCATCTGTTGTGTTGTGTTCACTAAACATCAAATTAATTGAAATTCTTAAAATTCAATTTGCATTGTTAATATTTATATTATTAATATGAAAAAGCTCTTTGTAAGAATCCAAATGACTTGGAAACAAAGAGGAAAGAAGATTCTTCTTTGTCGATATTTGTTAACCTGTATTAGAATAAATTTATTAGAAAATATCTAATAAATTATTAGAAAGTTTCATTGACTCACTGCCACATTCTGAGTTACTATTCAAGTGAATAACGAAGCCGTTAATTTCCAATCTTAATTTCAACACTAGTTCACAATTCTAACATTCCATCAATGTCTTCCTCTGCGTGCCTGATGAAGTTAATCGAAACTGAAAGGAGTTATTGTAGAGTGTATTTCTTTCCACATATCCATACAGACCTTGCCTGTATATCTTTCTTCGCCAGCATACGGATTGTAGTAATTCAGTGATAGGGAATAATACACACGCTGTGGCCATATTAGTAAGCCATCTGATCTACTGTATATCTTTTTTCTATTTCTAAAAAGTAAAGTACATAAAACACAATTAAATATTTCATTTCTATTTACCAAGTGACAATCTGAAATACATCATTCTTTAATATTGTATCTTCAAAACTTAATTTATGTTTTGCAAGCCAATTTTCAAATACAGCCTTTATCGACTACTTGGTAGGATCTCTTTGTTTCTAGCATGAATACCAAAATATCCAAAATATAAGGAATATTATGATTTACAAAACCTAATCAAATGTTATACGCAAGTGGTAATTTATAGCCCTTATTTCTGTTCAAAGTAATTGATTAGAGACGTAATCTGTTTCTGACTCACTATTTATTTGGCATCGACATTTTCAACCAGACTAATCAAAAATATTAAGCAGCAATTTGAAATTTATCAAATCAAGTAAAGCACCAAAACAACGTTTTCCATTTTATAATGTCTTATCAATAAATTTTCGAATAATTTTGAAGACATTTGACAACCGAACGACCTACAGGTTGAACTCTTATATATTCGAATGTATCAAACAGCATTGTATCTCTTTTTAACTGGAATTAAATGAGAAATGTGAAATATATATATATATATATATATATATATATATATATATATATATATATATATATATATATATATAATAACTACGATAGATTAAGAGTATATACAAAAGAACATATTTATACCCATGCAGTTTTTTAACTGTTGATCTTTATATAATGTTAACTATTATAGCCAAAATATCACTGGGAAAGATTAAATAGTTATAACAATATTTCTTTTATGTGTTTCATTCTATTTTATGTCTCTCTTTTTCCCTTTTAGGTTAGTTACCTATAAATCAAGTCAAAAACATCCAATGCTTCCAAGAAAATCTTTGAATATTCTTATAGCACTTTTTTTTAAATAATCATTTTACTATAGTTTTGGGAACATTTAAAATTCATGCGTTGGCATCTTGCTCAAGAGACACACTATATAAAATGTCGGAGAAAAGTTTAGGCATATATTCATGAAAAAGTTATATTGGGGAAATAATAAATATAAAATATATAAATAAAACAAATGCTAGGAACTTTTCTGTTAATGTTTGATATAAGTATGTATTAAATTGATTAAATTATCGTATAAACTTTTAGTGTTGTCACCAGATATTGAGGTTGCTAAGAGACATTTTCTTGTTTTATGCCTCGAAAACAGCGCGGAACATAAATGTAAACGCAGCTTTAACAAATCATATTCGAGGGCGCATATTTATTTAAAACGCGAAAACAAATAAAAACGAACATACTCGCACACACCGAACCGAAGTATGAAAACGGCGAACGTAAATTTTCCCGTACGATGAGTTTCTGTCGGAAAAACAAACATGGAAAATGTCAAGCACTACCAAATAAAATGTTTCGAAGTTTAGTCGACCGGAGAAAATGTGAAATCCGTGTATTTTCCCGATTAGATTCGGTGCCGCGTCCAAAAATTCCATACATCTCGAATTTTCTTATATTCGATTTGGAAATTGCTGCGTGAACTTCGCGAAAATTATCCACACTCTTACTCTATAAAGATCTAAGTCAATAGAGGTAAACAACTTATAAATTTTCGGAAATCGGCATCAACAAATTACTAGATTGTCATAAATTTGGGATATGTGAGGTGTTGATATGATAATTTGTTCCCTTTAAAATAAAATTTGTGGTATAAAAATGATAAGATATATTGTAATTAATAAATCTTGTTATGATTTTAACGATGTTAACTTCGGAATTATCCAATTATTAATGTATTTTCGGAATTCTTCAGCATTCCAGCATCTTGTTCCAACTAGTTCAAGCTATATCGATCCGAACATGTAATAATCAGAAGATACTATGTCTCCTGAGTATGCCGGTTGTGCAAGAATCTTCCATTCGAGCTGCAACATTATATCGTTCAAAATGTTTACAGTGTGTGGCCGAGCGTTGTCATGCAAGAGTATAATTTTGCGTCTGTTAGTCTCTATTGTTGGTTATTTAGAATAGTACGTTGTGCCAAACTCCAAAACTACATTTATTGTGCCGATGGATATTCCCTTTGGTGGTATTGTTAGCTTTCCTGGATCAACTCATGACATTTTCCATTTCGATTTGTCGTAATAGATCCCCTTTTCATCTTTTACAGGTTTTACATCTTTCATCAGTACGCTACAGAAAACGTTTATTTTTATAGAGTATTTTGCTTAATAAGGAGGCTAAGGTTCAAAGCATAATAAATGAAAGACTTGTATAGTTTCAAAAAAATGTTTATTATTAAAATTATCCTTGGTAAATCACACTAGCAAAGGGCAGACAGCTAGGGATCAATTATAATACTGTGAAAACTGAGTAATCCATTCATCTTGACCCATATGTCGTTTATCGTCAACTACTATGCAGCCTCAATGACAATTCAGGCAAGTGATCTAACCTTCAGATGATTCTAAATTAAGACCTCCACAATACAAATATGTATTTTCTTCCTCATAATCACTTTTTTCATATAAGTGCTTTTTGCATGTTTCCTAACATTCTTCTCTTTAATTTCAGCAGATTCTCTGGATCTGGACTTTGTTATGAAGGATTGCTTTAAAAACAGTCTTCTTCTTTACTTCTCGGCTTACCGCCTTTTTGTTTTTCTTTTGACCCGCCTGCTTTGTTCTTCTTTTGCTTGCCCTCCTTGCCTCTCGATTGTAGTGGTAGGAGAATCTATCACAATAACTTCAGTGGTCACTGTCATCACAGATGTTGTTATAATGAAGTGGCTTTATTGGTCGATGCCGATACAGATGCCGCTGATACGCATACGTGAATCTCCTTAAATATTTTCACTCTCCCCTCTAATGTAGTTTGTTGCAGTAAAAACGTCTTTGCAGCTAACATATAACCCGTTTTGTTTTCTATAACAGCTTCTAATACCTTCTACATAGCTTCAATTATCCATTTTCCTCTTTCAGACTTTGTTTCGTAATTTCAAAATAAGCAATTAAAAATATTGTGGGATAAGTTACATTAATACCTATCATGCCCTAACCCATCATACAGTCAACCCTTCGACCGATTCGAAATTTAAAATTGAATAAAATATAAATATAAGGAATTCGATATCATACAAATTCTTACCTGTTTCAGTAGTCTACTTCACGTAAAAATTCCTTGTGTGGCGCTTTCACTGCTAATTTTCAATACGTTTGTTACATCCATACATATTACATGAAATAATTGTCATTGTAATAAGTTGTGAAAGCGGCTTTCCTTAAATAAAATAGTAAAATACATTGTTCTGTTCTCAAATCCTACATGTTTGATATGTTATGTAGATGCATTCATTTATGTTCAGAAATGCATATATTAATGTCTGGTTTAAACTATGATAAATAAATTATTTAATATGTTTCCTTTATAATAGGGTTAGACTATATCAGTAGGCATTATAACTTCTTTCTCTTGAAATACCATGTTTTAAGTATATTTCTATCCTAATATGTATGTTCAGCTTGAAACAACTTTCAGCTTTATAAATTAAATGTACACTAATATAACTAATGGATTTTACCCAATGAGTAGCCATGTTTGATGTGATTTGTTAAATGTTTCTCTTTCTAACAGTTCGATCAAACTCAAGTGATTTAATCATAGCATATATGATCATATTATATAACCAAGACTACTTCAATTCTTCAAGATACAAACAAGACAAAAATACTTTTGTATATCTCCATTACTTGGACACTGTTAGAGTTGTAGGAATTTTCGTCTGGTCGGTCGGTCGGAATGTGTGGCTGTCGATGCGGTTGTTTGTCGGAATACTTACTACTATTTCGTAGAAGGAATTCGCACGAGAACTGAACACTGTTTGAATAAATACTTGTTTATTTCAATATTGAGTGATACATGCGATCGACGGGGGAGTTGTTAGGATATTAGGTTAGGTAAAGGTAAGTACGGTAGCGCTGTGGTAGTGGCACTGTTACAAGGGGGTAGAGAAAAGAAAAGAGAGCGAGATGTCGTCGTGGTGGTCTTTTAAAGCCGAAAATCGAATGATACTAATATACCAGCGTTGCCAACCTTTGAACTTGCTCTAGGTGAATGCGTCGTTCCCGAAAGGATCGAGCGGTCGCTACATCACTCCCCTCCCAGTGTAGCTGCCATGGAATATACTTCTATGCGGTGCAGCTTTCGGAGTTCACCTGCAATTACGCAATGAATCGCGCAAGGAATACTTATGAGATGGGGATACCAATCTGAGCGAGGACTTCTGCTACCATTGAAGTTGTAGCAGGATATCGTTCGTCTTGGGGCGTTCCGATTTATTTAAGGGTGCCTATAAGTGTGGTGCTTTACGTGAACCGTTTCGTGATGCATAGGTATTCATGTGTTAATGTTATGCATGATGGGCTTCAGCGATTTTCATCCATCGCGTTAGCCTCGTGGGATAACGTCGACCATGTGATGTTGATGGTTTTTGTGTGTTAGGCACTTCGATCATATAGCACCAATTGAAGGATTGTTCATCAGGTCGGTCGGAATGTATGGCTGTCGATGCGACTGTTTGTCCGAACACTTACTACTATTTTGTGGAGGGAAATCGCAGTGGAACTGAAAACAGTGCTTGAATATAAATTTGTTTATTACAATTTTGAATGATACATGTGGTCGATGGGAGAATTGACAGGATATTAGGTTAGGTAAAGGAAGTACGGTAGTGCTGTGAAAGTAGCATTGTTACAAGGGGTAGAGAAAAGTACCAATCCACCAGCGTTGCCAACCTTTGACTTTGATGAAAATACGATGTTTAACATAAATTCTAAGTGCTTCTGTCTGATATGATCTAGAAATAAAGTTATTCTTTTAAGATGCGACAATGAGTGTACAGTTAGGAATACATCCACAGGCGCATATTACAATATTTAGGACTCTTACAGTCTAACACCTGTAAGTTTTCATATGCTTACAGAGAATAGAATTTTCTTATTTATACAGAAGAATACACTTTTCTCTGTGAGATTATGTTATATATTAAGTAATTGATATAAGGCGCAACAATTAAAAGTCTCTTATATATAATATTTACGCACTTTTGGATGAAAGACGCACTGAAGGGATTCATAATGACACCGAGCAAGATAACAAGAGCAAGGCATAGAAAGCAATCTAAAAAATTGAAGATTACAGGCGATCGTCAACCCTGCAGCACCAATAGCAGCGTATTGATTGAGAATCAGATGAGACTGCCTTTAAGTATTATTCTAAGTACTTTTATGTACTATGTTTTCCAACAGCATACGCCACTTTACAACTTTTTAAACTAATACATTTCTATTATTGCATTCGTAAATCTAATACAAAATATAATTTGGGCGAACAAACTAACAGTCAATTTAATATACAAACACCTTGCTAACACATAGTTCTAAAAATAAAAACTAAACTTAAAATATAAAATAAATGGTAGAGCTAAAACCGTTATCCTGAAGGCAGGAACTAAAACTAATATTGTGATTGTCGTAAAGCCTCGACTTAACCCGCAATAAACCTCTGGCTCGGTTTCTTTAATAGGGGCAATTTTATACGTTTCTAAGCATCCCACGTAATGTGTTTATTAGACACATTCCTACGGCAGAAATGTAAGGAGGGATGCTTTTGAATAAAATGTGATCGTTTGAAGCACAACGTGTGTACGTACGTGTCAAGCCTTCGCCAATTCAAATGACAAAGGTCGGAATGGGAGCTGTTGCTTAAAAATTCAGGGTCAGGCCAGAAAGGCGGCATCTGAATTATGTAACGGGGCTAAAAATGCTTTCAAGAGAGGTCAGTAAATTTTCGAAATGATGCGGGACTTCATATATTAACGTGAACGCATTGAAAAAAACACCCCTACGCGTACATTATCGGGGTGGAGGCGTTGGCCGTTTAAATTTGCTAATTTGGATTTTTTCCGTATTAATATTTACGATAAAAGCCTTTTCAGCTAAAAAAATTAGGGTCTTTTTATCAGAATGTACGAGCTTGCTTTTTTTTTCAATATATTATTATTTAATATTTCGTGTAAACATTTTGAATTTAGATCATGTGAAAAGCTCTTTTTAGCATATATATTTTGATGGAAAATTAATGCACGTTATACATGTGCCGGGCAAAATATGTTTTGATGAAGAATTTTTATGTTTGAACAAAATTTTTCTGATGTTAATAAATAAGAATAAAATCTGAACATGGTTAATTCAGATATACAGTTAAAGTATTACACATTTTAGATACCTGTTGTTTATTTTTACATTAAAATAGAATATCTTAAAGAGGCTTGAAAATCGATCGATGGACGAAAATGAATTGAATTGAATTGAACTGGATAAACACATTTTGTGAATTTTATGGAATCATAACTTCTGTTTAGGATTTTTTGTAAGTAAATTTTTTAGTAGTAAATTAGTAAATGTAACGGAGTTTAACCAGGTAAACAAACACCCATATAATTATTGAAATTGTTGCTTATTAACTTGTGATAAAAATGCATAATTAATAATATATTTTTTGCGTAACATATTTTCACCCAACTGGATTGTATTACATCGAACATTGTAGATGAAGATGTAGGGATTGCAAACTTTATTAAATTTTGTTTGAATTAAAAGAAAAATCCATGCCCTCGAGGCATTCGAACCCATGATTATTGCACCAGCGGTAGAACCGTCCTCCAAGCAATCAAGGTAATATATATCGTTGTGTTATGTACAGTTAGTAAAGAAACACAGAATGGTTTTCATAGAAAAAATTGTTGCAAAGCAATTGAATTAATTATCAAAGAAATGTATAATCGTTAAAGCATATTTTGTTCTTGTAAGTTGAGGCAAGAATATTCATATATATATATATATATATATATATATATATATATATATATATATATATATATATATATATTGTATCACCAGTTGTAATTTCAATAAAATATTAGTTGCTGAATGCAAAGGTATTAAGAGAGTATTTAATAACTATCTCTATAATTTATAGCTATCACTTTAATTTTATCCCACGATATTGCCACGTGGATTATATTTTTGTCAAATATGTTTAAGAAATATAAATTTAAAACCTTTTCATTGTACCTAAAGAATTATTTTCCAGATAAAATATTATATATAACCAGGTGCGTTATATACTTTTGGGCAACAGAATGTTAACAGGAAAAGACTCAAAGTTTGCTCTCAGTATAAGAAAATTAAAAGACAGAACTCTTATAGATCTCTAATAGATTAAATTTAGGGCACTAAACAAATATGGAAAAGAGAGAAGACTGAAGAAGTAATTTTGATTTGTTCCAAAGTCCTTTGTTTATGATTTTATATATATATATATATATATATATATATATGTATATATATATATATATATGTATATATATATATATATATATATATATATATATATATGTATATATATATATATATATATATATATATATATATAATATATTATATAATATATATTATATAATATATTGTTTGAAAATGTTTCAATTTATATTTGAAAATTCTAATTTACTAAAAAAAGTTAATTTGGATACGAATTATTTAAGATTTTTTAAAAATTATTTTCATATGAACATCCTAGCTTAATTATAAAATTACTTTTATTCCTACCAATGGAATTTAATTACGTACCGAACAAAAATGTTATTTAGAAAATCTCAAATTAAATACGTTTATAAATAAAGTAAATAAATTTTTGGTCTATAGATAGGAGCTCCATAATCTGCGGCATCATTTTCAAGATATTATTCTGGTGGAAATTTTCTCATTTAGCCTTAAACAAATACCGAAAAGTTTAAGTACCGGACGCTAAAACCTCAGATCGTATTCGCGTCTAATGCTAAACAGTTTTAAAGTGGTTCTCGACCCTTTTCCAGAAATGATATTTAAACCTTCGCGGTGGAATTATCGCTATTCGGCTGTTTCGGTATTCAGAAGGTGACAGGGTTCGACACAGAATTGAGTAATTGCACGAAACGAGACCAGATTATCTTTAATTGCTTCGTGCCAAAGTAAGTTGGATTTAGCTGGGGAAGCTCGCCGAGACGGCGAGATAAGATTTTCGGTATTTTTCAACAACCTACCACTTCAGTAATGTCGGTCGGCTAAATGTAATCGGGAAATTTAATAGTATTTGAATATCGTTCGAAAGGTATCCAAGAAAATAGGGTTGGTTTAACTATCAGCATTTGATTAATTCGTTATTTGTGTTTTTTCTGTAAACAATTTTTTTGTATCAGAACATTTAAATATTAAGTAATTAATATTTGCATTTGTAATTTTTCATTACTCGCTAGGATAATTTCAGTTCTTTCTCCCTAAGATTATATATTCTACGGACTATTGCTTTGGTAATGGTTCAATTCGTATTGTACTGCTATGTCTGATATTTCCATCGTATACACATCTAAAGGTTACATTTTATATTTTTTGTAGAGATACATAATAATGTGTTTTTTATTGGAAGGTATATACAGTTGTGAAAAAAAATCCAACATATGCGATAATTTCATTCCATCACAGATTTACAACATTTGACTATAGCATGAATAATCTGCCCTCTCTGTTTACAAAGTATTTAAATTTTCGTTAGCAGCTTTTGATTTAATGTGATATCCAGTGAACATAGATCAGCTAAAAAAATTGTTCTTGCTTAAGAACTGGAGAAAAATAATTGCAATTAGTTTATATTAGTATTGTAAATAGTATCAATAATCATAAAATAGCTTTATAAAATGTAAATTCTTCATTTGTTAGGCAGTTGTTAGTTCTCACATGGAACAAAGTAGCCAAAGTATCTACAAAATACCTACTGACAGGAAAAAATTACAGCTATTGTTTCAAAGATCAAGGACTGTAATAAATAAACAAAAATAATACAATTTTGTTTCAAAATGTAGGTATAGACCTACGTATAGTTTAAGTGAGAAATAGGAATAAAAGATAAGATTCCTAACAAAGCACTAACCGGTTATTTATAAGAAATACGTTAATTTGTGCAACTATAGTTTATACTAGTATTGTAAATAGTATCAATAATCATAAAATAGCTTTATAGAATGTAAATTATTCATTTGTTCGGCAGTTGTTAGTTCTCACATGGGACAAAGTAGCCAAAATATCTACAAATTATCTACTGACAGGAAAAAATTAGAGCTATTGTTTCAAAGATCAAGGACTGGAATAAATAAACAAAGATGATACAATTTTGTTTTAAAATGTAGGTATAGACCTACATATAGTTTAAGCGAGAAATAGGAATAAAAGATAAAAGCTAAATGGATACATAAATGTAGTAATAAAAATATGCAGCAGTTAAAATGAAATGAATTGTTTAATTTGCTTAGATGGAACACATAGAATAAGTACAAAAAATTAAGAATTATTAAAAGTAACTTTGCAAACTTTACAGGCTTAAGTTTTTAAATGTCAATAGTTAAAAATAATTCATAAAGTTAATGGAAATTAGATTCAATTAAATGCAATTTATCAATGGTTAATTGTTAATTTTTGAGTTTACATATATTTTAATATCATATATTACACAGTCATCTATTACTTTCATTCATATTATATATCAAATATTTTTCTGATGCTATGTTGAAAATATTATAAAAACAAGTTTTAGTAGCATTGTAGCGAGTAACTGTATGCATAATCATTCCAATAAAAAAGCGAATGCACGAATGCGAATGCGATGCATGCGACAAAATACAAAGATAAATAAAATAATTAAACAAAAATAACGTATAACATATAATTTATTTTAACATTATAGTACATCTAACGCATATTTGGTACTTAAACTTCAGTTAATTAAACAGCCATAATGGCTTTTGGGCTAGAATTGTTTTGTTATAATTTCGACCAGTACCAATAAAAACTGAATTTTATAGACTGATTTGGTTACATATTCGGACTCATCAGACTTCATTATGTCTCTTTTTAACTAGACTAATGCTCATCAGTAAACTGAGAAAGAAATACGCTCCGAGTTTAAAAGGGATTTTACGTTTTTGAAAATTTAACTTATCAATACGTTCAACAGTGTTAGTGACGTGCATTGGCTGTTTTATTGGAAGGACTATTAATAATTTTATTACTATTGGTGGTCTATGGAAAAAATTATTAGAAGAAATGTGTTTTCAAAGCCCATCAAAAACATTTAGAAATTTAAGGTGTATATATTGTGGAGCCGCAGATCATATTCCAATTGTCGTTTATGATTTCAATGAATTAAAAATGATTTTGATGTCAGTTCGATAGAATAGACTTGATGACCAAAAAAGTTCGAAGTTAACGACTTGTAAAATATATTAGGTGAAACAGCTCTAATTAAAAAAAAAACTCGGCCTAAATTTTGAGTTTTAAAGGCTTACTGTTACCAGATATTTACATGCGATAAGAAAGATAACGCTCCATGCAGCATAGCTAGACTAGCACATCGTTTCGAAATTCTGAAGAAGTGCGAAAATGGATCGATGACAGAATCGCTCTCAAACTAACAACAATAATAGAAAAAATATAAAACAAATTTGTAATTTTTATAATTAACTTAGTTAATATATATTATAAATGCCTTTTTAAGTGAAATAATCTTCAGGATACGTGGAAGCACCTAATACTTTTATTTTAATTTTCAAGCTCTGATGAAGATTTATTAAATTCTTTAATAACACGATTTAGTGATATGCAATTTTATATAATGAATATACCTTTAAATA
Organism: Rhynchophorus ferrugineus; assembly: GCF_030347505.1. Taxonomy (NCBI): domain Eukaryota; kingdom Metazoa; phylum Arthropoda; class Insecta; order Coleoptera; family Curculionidae; genus Rhynchophorus; species Rhynchophorus ferrugineus. The sequence goes on from NW_027472580.1 coordinate 56,613,722, forward strand.
TTATTAATTAGATTGTATTTTACACTTAGTATTTGAAATTTACCTTCACTTTGAAATTATATTAAACAATTAGTAATTAAAGATGAAGCAAATAAAAGTCTAGAGAGAGACTGTCAAACCCGGTACCAGTATTAATGTAGACGTTATTAGCGACAACCACAATTTAACTCTATGGGTGCTGTATGATTATATTTAACATTCTAAGATGTTTTTTCGATTAACTTGTTATCTTATCAGCTTTATTTTTAAGAATACGACATCTGTTGTCGGTGAATGACCGTAACAACCCTTTTTTTTATTCGTTGCCAACTCCAGACAATCGCCGGAACACTGAAAGCAGAAGACAAATTACAAAATCATTTTTTCCTTCGGATGGAACGATTAGTCGTCCAAAATTTCTCGCTCGACCTTTTAAATAATCCCGTGTCCTCTGGAGGATATCGTTCTTATAGGGAACGGCTTAAGCTTTCGAAGTCATTATTCTTGCCGCCAGAGTTTGCAGTTTCTTTTCGCTTTTTGTCTGCAGTGATAGAGACCGAGCATTATCTTGGTCTATTTGAAAGGATGGGCACTGTACGGCCGCGTATATTTTTCAATATACATAGCTACCGCCGTCTCTTTCACGAATTTATGCCTTTGTTCGCAGATTTAGGGCAATGGTGGCTTCGAATACTTGTTTTTGATTTTAGAAGACTCAAAAGTTTTATAAGTACATCTACTTTTGTCATAATTTAGAAAAGTGAACCTTGTGATTAGGAAGTATATATTGTATTAAAGATGGAAAAATGCTGAAGATGATGATGATTATGAAATGTTTATTTGGCGTTGGTGCAGTAACATTTCAATAAAAGTAAAAATTGACTTAACATACATTCCAAAGATTTTTTGGAATGTTGGTTTAACTCCTGTTTTTTCACTGTGTACGGTGCACAGTATTTTCAATATAAGATAAGATATATATTTGATATACAAAATTAATTTAAATAAATAATGTCTCTATATTAAAGCATCATATAATATATGCAAACTATCTCAAGAACTAACGCTCACTCACATTTTTCAAATGGCATTTATTTAAATTTAGTTTCCATTAAGTTTGAAAAATTAATGTTGATAAGTTTAAATTACTACAACATTACTATGTCATAGGTAAGGTTTGTCCTTTGCTTCAAAATAGGCCTCAGTTTCGTCGATCACCTCTTCATTCGATGAACATTTCTTCCCAGCGAACATTCTTTTGAAATCTGAGAACATGAGATCTGTACATGAGACTGATCTGGAGAATTCGATGAATAAGGAAGAATTCGAAGCCCAATTCATAGATTTTTGATACGGTGCATTGTCTTGATAAAGCAGCACTTTCTTTTTCTTCAAATGCGACCGTTTTTAGGCGATTTCGTCCTTCAAACGGTCGAATAACGCTATGTAATATTCGCTGTTGATGGTCCTTACTTTTTCAAGGTAGTCAATGAAAATTATTCTATGCGCATCCCAAAATACAGACGCCATAACTTTGCTAGCGGACTGTTGCGTTTTTCCACGCTTTGGAGCAGGTTTATCGTGTGCAGTCCATTCGGATGACTGTCGATTGGACTTCGGAGAGAAATGATGGAGCCATGTTTCATCCATTGCCACATATCGACGCAAAAACTCGGGTTTATTACGCTTGATCATCTTCAAGCACTGCTCCGAATCATCAACTCGTCGTTGTTTTTGGTCAAAAGTGAGCTCGCGCGGCACCCACTTTGCACAGAGCTTTCTCATACACAAATATTCGTGAATGATATAACGTACACATTCAGTTGATGTTCAGTCATATGTTTAGATGTCTTCTATTTCAATCAGTTTCAATTTACGGTCATGCATAATCATTTTGTGGATTTTTTAATGTTTTTTTCGGTAACAACCTCTTTTGGGCGTCCACTGCGTTCACCGTTTTCGGGGCTTATTTCACCACGTCTAAACTTAGCATAATAATCCTTGATGGTTAATTTTCCTGGAGCAGTGTCCGGAAACTCGGCATCAAGTCAATTTTTTACTTCAACTGTATTTTTTCCCCTCAAAAAGCAAAATTTTATCAACACGCGAAATTCCTTTTTATCCATTTTTTTCACTATAACAAAAGTTGCTTCACTCAAAATGCTATAATTCACAAACTAATGATTCGACAGCTGTCAAATTTATACACGCATTTTTTGAGGGTTAGGGCTAACTAAAAAATATATAGATTTAATTCTATTAGCGCCATCTATGTGTCAAGCTGAGGACTTTTCAATTGACCTGTTATATACTGAAAAATCATAAATACGCCATGCTGATTAAAAGAATAATTACTTAAATTTTCAAATGAAATTGCATGGTTATTTTCTATTTGCTCAGTTATTCCACTGTTGAATATCACCCTTACAGATAGCACATCTTTAATTTGTCATATATGGCTTTCGTTTATCTACTGATTTGTACTTTGTCCTGTCATACGCGTGAACTAACGACTCACCAACAAATGATGAATTAATATTATATAAATTTATTTTATAATTATTAATTAACCTATTTATTATCTGCAATATTATGTTAATGCTTTGTTAAGAAATACACTTACTAAAGAAACCTGAAAGTTATCAGAAATTTAATAATAAGAATATAATTCTAAAATTTACAGAAACCTTTTAAAAACCTTTAGCATTATCTCTAGTGCAGTTTCTCCCTGTATAATATCCTGTCTCCAGAACTATATCAATTACTATCACTTTTTAAGCAAGAACAATATTTCTTAGCTGTTGTGACCGGAGAAATGTCAAATTAAATCAAGAGCTCACTTCGAAATTCTAAATATCTTGTAAACAAAGGAGTTAGACGATTTTTGTAATTCTCGGATATTGTTTAATTTATGTTGGGTTGGACAATACAATACGGACATAACTGAATATAACACAAATCTTAACACTGCATAAAATTAAATGACAAAATAATGTTTTAACACATTAATTTTCTTGATTTACGTTATTGTATATATATGTTTCATTGGAGTTTAGTTTTGTTTAGGACATATCACACAAACATTTTAGGTCTACAATTTCTTCCAAGACATAAGCTTTAAAATGTCTAGTCTCCAGTTATAGTTATCAACTAATATTCATATCTCTGAAGTACTTTAATAGCCATATTTATGCGCTACTTTTTCTGCATCTCAATTTAAAACTTTACGACTACAGGTTAACTTTAAAGGGTTGTGTCAATATCGAGACCGAACTCCAAAATAAAATTCTAAGGATAACGTGTGTGTTTTCTATTCTGTTTCCACCCCCACTTTTTACGATTGGAAAAAGCAACTCTTAGCGAAAAACAAAAAATTGCTGATACGTCAAGGGTCCACTTTCGGAGTCTCGGCCCCGGTTTCCTTTTTCCAGATAAAGATTTAAAAAATATCGTTTCCTTTCCAGTTCTTCAGCGCCCATAAATCATAAGGTCCCGTTTCCACTTGATGCAGGCAATGATTTGGTATTTCTTGGTTTTATCAATAATTTATCTTCACTACGCAAACAGTTATTTATGTTACATATATTAAATTCTAAAACATATTAATCAGTGGATATTAAACATTAGAATATTAGGATTATAATTATTATATAAACACAATTTTATAAAATACAATATAATTTTAATAGTATAATAATTTAGTACTAGGTATTTAAAATATGTTTAATTTAGTTTGTATGCGTATATTAATAACACTAATATATTAAATATATTTAATAACTCTATATCAGGCCAATCAGTTTTATAATCATTGTGGAATTATGTTAATTTATAAAATAATGGCTATTTGATTAGTAATTTATTTAAAAACTACTTTGTAACTTTCTTTATTTATTATGTAATATAAATAAATATATCATATAATTATATATTTTTTTCAGGTATGTACCATACACTATCTTACAGTCTTCTTGGTAAGAATTCTAAATATATGTATCATGTAAGTATATTCATAACATATCTATATTTTTATATTTTTTTTATATTATTAATATTCTATTAGTCAATTTCAATAAATCTAAGGTCTAACTAAAATAAAAAACAATTTTTTTGAAAGTACCAAAACTTGTTTCACTAAAACAACAGAAAATTTTAAAGAAATAGTTGGAAAGCAGATCCGGTTGAAGGAAATACAGATATAATATCACTTTATCATCAGTAATGCTAACAATAATAATCTTTTTCTCATATGAGACTCTGTGACTGATATGTCATATTGGATTTACAATTATTGGATCGTTTTATCATCTAGTTCAATTGAAAAATAAAATAATCATTTCATAGTCTTTTTCTACTTCATAACAAATAAGCTACTGTTGTTTCAATTCCAGTTTGGAACAAAGTTATTCCCCTATTTTTCAGTTGATTTTCTACTGTCTGCCCTTTGCGTTTTTCATTCAAAAAGGAAATTGCGCCATCAAAGTCTTTGAGAAGTTCGTTCATTATTAGTAATTTTATATGATATCTATGTGAATTTTAGTTTCGATAATAGTAAAATAATAAATTGAGTTATAAAAATTAGCAAAAAGTATGCAAAGCTAACTATATCCAGAATATATGGATGTCTCCCTCTTGAATATATTTTTTATACTTATATAACAGCCTTGGAGCATTTTAATTTGGCCAATGATTTTATCGTTCATATCTCTTGACATAATTGGTTACAATATTTTCAGTAATTCCGCTTTTGCTTAACCAAATTTCAGAGTAAACAATCATTTATTTACAAAATTGTTGCACACACATTATTTAATAGAATCTGCTCTTTAATGAGTACATGAACAGCCAACTGGTATAACCATACAAAAACTTTAAAATCTTCATCAAAAACAGCCCGTACACATCACAAATTTCATGTTCAAGTTCCAAAAATGTTCATCTATATGTAACAACTACCAACTTCCCTCTAATAAGTCTTTTGAACTTATTATCAAAAATCATTGAAGAACAAATTATCTACGCCCTCATTCAGGCTATGCATGTTCCAGGAGTTTTTAAAAATATTTTCAAACTAGCGTATAAGTCTAAAGTTAGAGTAAAATAATAACAATAACATTGCCAACTTATGGTAATATGCTGAAATATTGTTGCTTTCAGTTTTATTTATTTATTTTATTCTGGTCTATAACCAGGCGGTCGAATGCATTCGGGCAGCCGTTATTGGGCACGAGCACCCGGCAAAATCAGTTTCAGCCTGGATAAGGGGGAGGTTAGCGGTGACGCGGTGCTAAGCTCCGAGCATGCCGACCAGCTCGCGAACAAGCGCGTTTTCAGAAGAACTTGAGCTGAGTTCTTGTTTGTGGAATGATTGAGATATGAAATGTTTGGATTTATGGAGTGTCAGTTTCCCTATGGATTTGATTATTTCTGACAAGCCTTGGACGTTTAAGATTTTCCTTAGGAGCTTATTTTGGGAATCTTGAAGCCGTTTCACCTGGTTAGGTGTAACAAACTTGAAGTAAACGGACCGAATTAACATCTTGTAAAATAAACATTTGATGGAGATGGGAAGTCTGCTAGAACGGCAGACCAGATAAAATATCAGGTTTGCTATCCCCGAACCTTTCTAGATTGCTTTCTGGATTTGGCAATGCCAACCAAACCGTCGGGTGAAGTGGAGACCTAGGTTCGTGACGTTATCCAGCCATGGAATTATTGCGGTGTCGATCTTAAGTTGCGAGACGCGCAGTGCGTAATCCTTCTTTTGGAAAATGATCGCCTGGGTTTTCAAGGGGTTGATTTGCATCTTCGAGAATTTGAACCACTTAGCCGCATGATGGAACTGATTTTATAAACGTTCTTATATTGTAACCTCAAACCTGGAGGCTATGAAGAAAGCAGTATCTTGAACATAAAACGCGATCTGAAATAAAGAGGTTAAATAAAACTGGGGCCAGTGGGGAACCTTGAGGTACGCCAGCGTCGATTTTTTTTCGACGAAATGGCACTGAGAAGGTTGATAGGCCTGTAATCAAATCGAGATGATTTTGCTCCTTTCTTGGGGTCGGTTTTATTCCCAATGGGTTTGGTCATATTAGTGAAATTTCATCTCCATTCCTGTTAATTTTAACATAAAAGTTATATCTACTTTTTATGTATTTTTTTGAAACCAAATGCGCCAAACGCCTTCAAAGACGAACCGGAACGTTTGGGCAACGTACACGTAATGCAGAAATAATCCATGACTTATAGTTTATAGTTTTTAACCCAGAGCTTAATAAGAGAATTAATATTTAATAAAAGAATAGAAGACAATCTTGAATAAATAAAAACAGATATCAAAATAAATGATACAACAACTACTTACACAATAAGTAGAGGACGATAAAGTAGATAACGATAAATGCATAAATAAATAAATAAGTAGAGAATAATAAATAGAAAATAATAAATATGTTAAAGTATAATAAATGGAAAATAATAAATAAAATATAAAAAATGAACACTAAGAAATATAAAATAATAATTAGAACATAATACATGGAGATCTAATAAATAAAAAATGAGAATTAAAAAGAGAAATCTGGAATACTATGTGACCAAACTCATCATTTAATGACTCAACTCAGATTAGGCGGCACAAAACGCAGTAAAATAAACTGAATTAGAAAAATATAGACTTTGAACGTCGCGTCTTCACAAATGAAAACTTATGAAGCCCTCACGTCCCTTGGACATGTTCTGAAGACACATCAACAATGTTGCCACGATTACTTAAGATCTTGCACCGTCGAGACGTTTATCTGGGAGATAATTGAAGGATACTTTTGATCATTCAGGCACTGATTATAGATTTACTAGTCACTGGTTATAGATTCACTAGTTATAGGCATCGGTACCGCATATATTCTTCCATCATTATATATACATATATATATATATATATATATATATATATATATATATATATATATATATATATATATATATATATATAAGTATATTCAAGACCCTATGTCTTCTGTACGTGCATATGGTCAAACAAATATCCATCACATTTACGGACTATCCAAACTTGAAAAAAATTAAAACTTTGTTGTTCTCAAGTCAAACATCAATGCATTGCCATGATATTAATGTCCTTGTAGGTATCAAGAACTGATAAACTTGATTACACATCCCTCGGAATGAAAAATAACATTGAAACAGAACAACGTCTGTCGGATCTGCTAGTTATTTTATATAGGGTAAATGTTTATGTATTTTAAAAATGTATTGTTAATAAAATGGTATACAATATCCGAAAAAGTTGTAGCTTTTGACGAATATTTAGCAATAAACTTATATATAAAATATTTCAAGTGACCGTTTCAGTAAGCCGGGGCCCCTCTTTAGTCGTAAAGTCATAAAACCGGCAATCGCCAGTGCTCAAGCAAACGTGTTCTGAGGGCCCCACACAAATAAACGTAAACTTAAAACAACATAATATTTTCGGACCGGCGTGGAGCGACGCCCAAGAATAATCGTAAAGAACTTTCAGCCAGGGGGTGTTAGAGAAATGTTTTGGCCGTACGCTATCGCCGTCCGGAAGCCATTGGCTCGGTTATATACGGCGGCATCGTAGAAGTTAACGTTTTGTAGTTGACACAACTCTAATATTCCCCGAAAATATGGCCGTTTCTTCGAGTTTTATCTAAGGTTTAGCGGGGAAAAGTGTCGGCGAAAAAAGAAACCGGAACTTTTTTCAAAACTTTTAATAGGACATCGGAGTTTTTGAAAGGAGGAAGGTTACGCGATGACACTTCGGAAACAGGTTTATTTGGACCATTGAAGATCAGAAACCTGACGTTTAATATATTTTCCATTGTGACCTATCTTTCTTTTTAATCTTATACAACGTTTATTCTTTTTGATATTCTTCAAGATTATACGAATACAATGAAGATTAAATTTTAACAAGATAAATGAATATAACAATAAAGAAACGGTGACTCTTTTACATTTTACTCAAACTATGGTTAGGGTTCCCTATAGACTTGTGAATAATGTTTCTCTCTTGAAGTAGAATGAAATCTAATAATCTATCTGAATATATAACTAGACGAATATCAAATAGCCATATTTGCAAATTGAACAAATGCTTTTTTAATAAATTTTAAATATTTAAGAGCCCAAGAAGATCTACAGTAGTCTATGATGCGAATTAATTTAATAGCTTAAACACACGCAACATATATTATATTTATTAACTATTAACCGATGATTTCTGACAGATTAGCAGGAGATGAATCAATTATGAAGGAAAATTACCGAAAATGTCATTTCAGATCCTTTTAACATCGCGGTTTCATTGCTTGTCAAGGAAAAAAGCCGCCGAAGCGGAATATTTATTGTTATAAACTATTGCTGTGTTATAAACTATTGGGAGCACCAAGGTATAGTATATTACGAATTGCTAAACGTGAACAAAAATGGTTTCGATTTTTTTCTTTTTCAAAAATAACCAGCTAGAACCAAATGGTATTTTGCTGATGTCGCTTCGCGTTCGAAATAGAAAGGGTTTTGCGGACGACATAGACCCTGGAATACGATTGGGATTATCGTATTTGATTCCACTACAGGGGTGTGTGAATAGCTGGGGATTTGATCATATTATTTTCGTGTTCTAAGGCGCTAAGAGAGAACCTTACACTGAGCAAGTTTGTAAAGCTGTTTACGAATGGAATGCCTGGTTAGAGGTGAGTGTACACGTTCCTCATAAACAAGGGGGCATTGAGTAACGCGCGGATTTTTTCGACTGGAACACTTGGAGTAGTGCAAGTTGTCTCTCAGAGACGTGCCTGTACCACACCTGTGCTCCGTAAGGCAGACTGGACGGATTAGCATCTTATATAGAGTCGTTTTCTAGGAACTGGAGATCGAGGTATAAGACCTTCTGGAGTCAAGGGATAGGGACTTTTTCGATTTGGAGGTGATATACATGGAACTCCTTCTTACGCTGGAATAATATAGCCTGAGTTTTGCTCGAGTTAATCTGCAGCCGCCATAATGTGTACCACGCAATCGCCTTCTTGAGTTGGACTTGGTTTCTATCGCGAATGGTGTCGAGACTGGAACCAGTAGTGAAGAAAGCTGTGTCATCTGCATAAAATGCTGTGTGTGAATGTTGTTTGTTTCTACAAGTTATCGCTACGTTGTCAGAAATATGAGAACAGGTTACAAAAGGAAGCCATTTTTTTAAATTACCAATTTACAATATTATATTATTGGCTTTTGAAAGTAAAAATAATCATATGAAATAAATAATCATTTCTGAGTTCAATAATATTCTTTATTATTCAGTATAATCAGTACATAAATAACACTTTTTAAAACTGTTTTACTGTCAAATATTGTAGCTGTTTTTTAACAATTTGTTCTCACCTCGGAGATTGCTTAATATTTCAGGAGAGTGATTAATTTCCCATGATGTTATATGGATAGTACTGTTTTGTTGCTGAGGGTGGACCATCTTGAACGCCTTATATTTTCTGAAGTTCTCTACCGCAGCATTGATTTGATCTTGGTTATTGACGGCAATAAAATCAACATCGAATTTATTCTAACTTATTACATATTAATATTTCTCAATATACAATCATTCAAGTAAAATTTTGATGCTAATAAAGAGTCGAAATAAAGGCTATAATTACTTAATTAAAAAGATAATTAATAATAATGTATAGTTAATTGCTTTTTATTTGTTACTGGTATTATTTTTGAATTTATTTCCATAAGTCAGTATTTCCTTAGTATATTAAAGCTGTTCTATAAGATATCAATAAAAAATATTAGTTCTTCCTTGTATTTTAGTCAGCGATCTCTATTAGTAAAACATCAAAAAAAGTATCAAATTAAACAAAGGTTAAACAACATAACCTAACGGTGGTTCTGACCTATCCCTACATAAAATAACGGTTTATGATTCACTTCTTTTGATTTCAACAAATGTGCTTCTAGAACCTATCAAAGAACATTTGAAGATTTTCAAGAATCAAACTGGTTATTTTGATGTAAATGTGAAAAAAAAAAACGGAAGGCTAATTGGAAAATTATTAAAAACTATTTTTTGTAGCGTATTGTGGCTGGCTATGAAAATTTGATCTACTGTGACATTCCCAAGCGCAAAAATCATGAAACGGTCTAGGAGAGTCATCCTCATCGACAGCGAAGCGAAAAATGCACGCCATAAATTCTTGCTGCGCATATGGTGGAGTCAGCAACGCTTAGGGTATTATGAGCTGCTAAAACGGAATGGAGCTGTTACTGCAAATGTCTACCAAATCCAAAAATCCTAAGAATGGACAGTTATAGATGCAATGTCAGTGTCTTGTATGAAAACACTCGGCCATATGTTCCAAGTATCGTGAAGGATATACAGTTAAAACTCAAGTTTGAAAGTTCTTCTGTATCCAACGTAATAACTTCTTTAAATCGATACATCTTGGCTGGGCTTGCTCACGGTTTCAAAATTCTGCAAAGGTACAAAAATTGATCGACGATTTGATCGGTGTCAAGCCAACGTTTTTTGACTTTTGTATCGCCATGTTATCAGAACGATGGAAAAATTATCCATTATTTATAGTTTTAATAAATATCTTTTTTGGAAAAAGATAATATTACAAGCAAGCATAATACATGTTTATGTTAAATTTATGAATGTCATAAAACTAGACATATATAAATAATAGCTAAATTCATAATAATTATTTTCCTTTCAATTTATTTAAAAGCTTAATAATTTAAGTGAGCATCATTGCTATTATTATTTTTATTATCATTAATAGACTCCATTCAACAAAAACAAGTCTTTATTTAAAAAAAAACAAATATAAATATACCCTTTTAACAAACTTTTAATGGGCCTAATTTAAACTTTCCAGGAAACGTTCAGTGTAAAACTCATCATTGATTTATATCAAGTTTTTTGGCGAGATTTTCTTGTATTTTTCAACAAGATTTAAGGGTATTAATTTAATTTATTCAACTTTATAAAGAGCAATTTATTAAGTTTTTTATTCGGCATTATCCTGTTTATTGACAACAATATATTATTAAGAATTTATTATTTAATCTTTACTTAATTTATCGTAATTATAGTGCATTTTCTGATATGAAGTTTTGAATGTTTATTCTCTTCTATGGTTAAAGGAAGTCAATAAATTTTGGGATCCCATATATATTGACATATCCCTCTATCCCTTGGTTACGCTATGCCTTCAGGACGACTTTATTTCTAATAATTTTATTGTTAAGATTTTTAATAATGTCTAGGAGGCCTTTACGGAAACAAAAATTAAGAAAATTGTACAGAAAATTGGAAAATATCAAAAAAATTAACTAGTATTTAGCATCCGTGCGCTGCAAAATTTGATTAAAACCCCAAATTTAATTTTCAAGGGACTTTTGACTAAAAGCAGTGAATGAATCAATTGTTTCTCTGACGTTTATATGCTATGGTAAAGATTGATCGACATCTATCGATGAAAAATTAATTATTTAATTCATTTCTTAGTACACGATTTATTTGATCGCTAAGTTTATCTATTTTTGAGTTGATTGAGAGAGTTTTTTAAAAGTTTTTGTTCATCGCATTTGGTTCACGCATCACGTTATCAAGATATTTTAGAAAATGCTGTTAAAACTATCTACCAAGTGCACTGAATAACAACGGTTATTGAATAGGAATTCGAAGGAAAGAAGTACTGCTTTGCAATATTCCTAAACCTCTACCAAGCTTTTGACCGAGTTTAGAATTTGTGACTAATCTACAAGACAAGTAAGATGCTGTCATGGGACTATTGTCCACTGCTGCAGTCATACCTTCTCGATAGAAAATTTGAAGAGTTGCAGAAAGAGGCATTCTAAACACTTAAAACGATTTTGGCTGGAGTTCCCAGGGTGGCATCTTAGGACCACTTCTGACACAGTTGTTATGGTAAAATACGTAAGATATGTAACAAGAGCTACAAATGGATTAGAAATTGAAAATTACGATTTAATAACTCCATATCTGTCCATTTTAATTTTGCGTCGCGGCGAAATGACAAAGACTTAATGCTTTGATGGATGATCGATTCTTCAAGCAGAATCAGCTGAATACGTTAGCATCCATGTTAATGTTAGGTTAAATTGGAAACATCACAATAGATAAAAAGCAGAGCAGATCAGCGACCACACAACTGTACTGGTTAGTTGGAAGATACTCTTAACTTAAAGGTAAAGATATTGGTTTAACAATCAATCCATTTTCGGACCTACGGATTTCGGATTTGCACTAAAAGATGAAACGAACTGATAATTCAATATTGTCAAAATAAAGTTCTACTATTAATTACCAGCGACTGGACAACACGCAGGAAATCAGAAGATTGAAGCGAATCAAACCACACGAACCTTTATAGTGTATAATGTTTCTATCAACTTTAGCTAAACTAGTACTGTACTATACTGATGCAAATACACAGAGTAGTAGTAATAAATTAGTTTTTAAATTAAGATTGTATTAGGCATATCTAATGTAAGTTGAAATAAAAACAACAGTTGATATATATTTTAGTGTACAATATAATGCCCCTGAACTTCGATGTACTAATTGAAGAATTTTCTTCTCCAGTTAATTGAAAGAAGGAACATAAATTATACTCAAATTAGTAAATCTATGCACAAGGTTTATTTTAAATCTAAATATGTTCCAAAATCGTGATATTATGGATAAATCACAGAGAAACGTTGAAATTGATTTTAAAGCCTTTTAAACCTCTCATATAATAATCCGATAATAAATATTGTTGAATCAATAAATATTTTTTTAAAATTATTATGTTATATTTCTCAATACATAGCTAGTATAACACACCACCGTATTATCATATAACTCTATACTCAGTAATATTTTGGTAATAACTGACAACATTTAATCCTTGAAATAATATGTAAATATATTTACCGCGACATAAACAGTTAAGTAAACAAGATCTTAACTCACTTCAGCTTAATCCGCTTCATCTGAAGTATTAATCCTGTTTTACATGTCGGACTTAACATTCAACCTGTTGATTAATTACGTTTGCCAACTTTATAAGAACCCATAAACTTGAGGAAGTTCTAGAAACAGCCACATGTTGATACGGCTTTTCATAGTCGAATATAAATTGAATGGGATTTTGATTAGGAACAATTTAGATGCCAACGAAACAACTTGGAGGGATATTAAATGCTGGCTTTCCTCGGAGTTAAATTATTTTTAATTACTATGGTAGAAATTATTTTAGATGGATATAATTATGTTGGCGGTTGTAAAATGGTGGGTAACATTTTGCAGACACAAACCAATATATATTTATTATATTTTTTGTAATAGTAAATATTAATAATAAATTAATTTCTAATAGTTTTAGTTATTTTCAATTATTATTCTAACAGAAAAAATTAAATCGCCCTATGTTATATGTTAATTTATATATTTTACTCCAAAAGCGTTCATCAATTAGCCTTTAATAATAATAATAAAAAAGCATTATCCCTAAAATTTACTTTTCAAGGTAACATTAATGTACGGTACATGAATTCAAGATCATAAATAATTAAAAAATTCATAAATGATCTCTGATTAAAAGATTAAATATGGATTTAAATCAGTATGACGACTATATATCACCATGACCTGAACCACTATAATTACTGTAATTTTATAATACATTAATTTTTCACTGAGCAAGTGAAGATAATGGGCACGATGACTAATTTAATTACCCCATAATAATTTTGGAAATATTTAAATAAAAAAATATTTAAAAGAAAAATTCAAATCGTAGGTATGTTTTGGTACAAGTTTTATTGCTGTATTATTTTCATATTTTTTCGTTATAACTATGCATCATCGTATTTATCGATGACGTGCGGTTCCTCAAAGTAATAAAACATTGGTTAAAACACCAAATAAGTTGTTTTCGTTCGACGCAGAAAACTTTTAGGGATATACTAGTAGACCTGACAGCCGTTGTCATAGAATAAAAAACTTAGAAGCGCATCTCCCATGTTAAAATTAGTTCTAAGTTACGCTCGGATTCCCGGTGTGAGGGTGCTTACGCATGCGTCGTATGACAGTTAGTTACTGCGGGATATTTAAAAATATTTGACGGGAATTTTTAATTAATGATATAAAAAAAATTAATTTTATTGGGAAAATAAAAAACTAAATCTATTTAAATATATGTTATTGAAATATTACAATTACATTAATTTTCCTTGACCATAAATACATTAATGTAATCGCAGAAATATCTCCGCTACTCAAAACACGTAATCCACTGGTATTATCTTCTCTCTAATATTTAAAACGAAAATTAAAATAAGATGATATAATTATTAATGGTTGTATTGTTTCATATTATAGAATCAACTAAATTAACAACCTACCTAAATTCAGGTACATTTCATCAAATATGACAACTGCAGTTCGATTACTGCTCCAGCAGCAAAAAGGAACCTTATTCAGTATCTGCATTAATGTTCTTCTAGAAGTCAAGCAGAATACCTTCGAAAACAGCTTATATCATCTGTCACTGCATTTCAATAAGGATAAAGCTATTATTTTTTCATCCAACCTGATACAAGGCTGACGGGACAGGCTGAGTTAGCTGTAAATAATCTGTAAAGGAACATATAAATATAATTTCAAGTTAGTACCTCCATTCTCTAGTAATAAACATAAGTTTCTTGTTATATACTTACTTACTCTGGGTCTTGTTTAGATAGAAGAATCACCTATATATCTATCAGACTGAAAAAACTTATGTGATTGTAATATTGCCATTGGGGGTACATTTTCCTTGTATGGTAGTAAAGGTAAAGAATCTCTCAGTAAATATTGCTTAATTATTTCAATGCAATAAATCATTACAATTTAACAAAATCCTTACTATTTCAATTACAAGTAGGAATTACATCTTGTTTCAGCCACGGCTTTCCACATTTTGGTCTATAGTCTTCATCTTTAAAATGATTAAAAGCTTTCTTCGACCTGCATTGGAGATCATAAGAGATCCCCTTAAGGTTTTCTTTTTATTACACTAATAAATTAAAATACATAGAATAATCTAAAGTAATTGTTAAATATAAATAAAAAAACATACCGAATATGTCGTAAATAAACACCACAAATTATATCACCTAAAATGGCCCTTAACTGTTTAGGTTACAATTGTTAATACCGAAGCCGAACGAGAGAGAAACACACATAGAGTTATTGCATTTTTCGTTTACATTTGACCGCATAACGGGTATTCTGAAAAGCTTAAACGTGGGACCCGATTTGTCCATATAACTTTCACATCTATATTTCTTTCTTCTATGGACGTTGTCCTGTCCAAATGTCATTTTTCATACCGGGTGATATTTTATCTAGTTATTTAACAATTATAATTTACGTTTGAACACACGTGCGGTGATATCATGACAATGCATTAATCAATGTATTGTATCAATGAAATATATTGGTGAAATAGCTAGAGGCATCGGAGAATGTTATTTATTATCTTGGTAGGGATCATCTATATCGCGTTAACATTTTTATTAATTTCTGCGTCTAAACAATAAAAGAGATATAAGATAGATATAAATTATTTGTACAAAAAAGAAAATAATCTATATATTGTATCTGTCCCCGAAAATCTTTGTGTAATGTTTAAATGATACTTCTCCTTTCTTCTTCTCTTCTGCTATCTACTCATTTCCAAGATATCAATGAATATTCCAAAGTATCGTAAGAGCGATGATTGTCTTGAATTATCTGCGCTGTATCATCTTTACGCATATCTCTTTAAATGGGTCGCCATCCATAACAACTGTACCTTCATTAACAGTTGATACACTGTATCTTCCTAAGTGCTCTCCATATGGTACTTTGGTATGATCATAATAACGTAGTTGTTCTTTTGTAATCTATTGTAAATTATGTTGAACAACTGGGTCAAGTGGTTAAGATTATTTAAAAACTTCTCCAAATTTGCCACAATATTTCGCTCCTCCATCTGCTAGATGTAATTGTATAGACAGATTGCGTAAATTTTTGCTCACCTATAAAACGGATTTGGAAAAATATTTTGGTATAGGTCATAGGAAACAAAAAACTAATTTAACGGTAAGATTTAAATTTACTAATTTTATTCAAAAAAACCTGATGGCATATTTATTATTAAAAGTGAAACATTTTCTGATTCAGAATAAAAGTTCAGTGCATATGCATGTCAATGTTTACAATTTGCCCATGTTGTCATATTGACAAATAGTTTATTTCGCCGTCATATTCGAATGTAACGAGCCTCTCGTTGCTTGAATCTATCAGCTCGAAGACATTAATTATATTGCTGTCCACTTTCATTTAAACGTATGTTTGCAATCTGGTCTCTTAAAGTTACCACGACAATATCACTATATCAGATATTCACCTGTTGAAATCAAAAGAACTTGTAAAAATCCTGGAACCTTATCACAGCCAGTTGCCAGTTCTAGTTGAGACCAAAACCGTTTTCGAATCCACATAAGTACACAGTTCATATTATATATTTAAAGATGTTTCAGTTTCGCAGCTAATAATGAAATACATCTAAGATAGGTTCACCATCGATAGGCAGAACCACAAGTGTTATAACTAAAGACAACTAAATTAAAATAAACCAAGCAGTTATCTAGTTCAATATATAAGATCATATATGTTGTATTCATACATTTTTTAGCTTCATCTATATGTATATAAATAAAAGGAATAATCTAGGTCAAAACAAAAAGATTTGAATCCAAATAAAGCCCTTCAAAGTATACTTTTATTTTATTTGTCATATGTAGTATTATATAAAATACAAGGGAGAAATCTCCAAACATATAAATTTTCCATAAAACTTTTGTCGTGAAAAGCAGATCACGGATTGACCCGCTTGAAAAGATTTCGTTTTTTTTCTATAAGCCGATCCATTTCTTTCACTGCAGTTTCGGAGAAAGGGTCTACGGTTATGGTCGACTTTTACTTCCACTTTTATTCGTTTTAAAAGTACACTCGTTACTGGTTAGTGTTATTGGATCCTGGTACTATGTTACCTGGAATTGTTTTTTCTGTAAACTATTTTTGTTTGTGTATATTATTAGATAGTATCAGTTATAATAAACAACATTTAAATATATTTTCATATTGCGAGATTTAGAGCGAGATCATCTCATTAGACAAACTCATTAGAAAGTTTTGTGTTTCAAAAATACTTATAAATTGTGGGTGGCGTATAGCTAACAATAGAGCAAATTACATTAAAATACGATTTTTAAAAATTAACATACTTTTGTGCATAATTTCATCACTACTGATAAGAATTGTGTTTAGTATTATCATTTTCAATCAAATCTAGATTGATGAATTTGATAACTTGGTTCTTGAACGGTTAAGAAATTGGCCGCTAAAATGATAAAATAATATAACTCAGCTATTAGCATTCAGTACCTGTATATAGAAATTAGTTTGAAGAAACCTAAACCTATTTGCGAGCGAATTATATAATTTTTCATGAAGACAGCGCACTCACTCATATTACTTAAAACCCCGTGGTAAAAAGAATGTTTTAATTTATTCAGGAGTTCTTTTCATAACATTATGGTATTGTTAAAACACACACACTGGTATTGAATCATTATCTGTTTTCTATATCGTTATGAGAGAAATAAACACCTATATTTTCTTTAGATTGTCTATTCCATATATTCCAATCCATTAACCGAATGTCACCAGATTTGGTAACTACTAGAGTCATTATTTAATATTGGATAGGGAAAAAGTAATTTCGTTTATATTTTGATGTATATTAAGTAAATTTTATCATATAAATTTCAAAAAAAATACTATGCGCCCTTTTCCCCTATCAATGGACCAAAAATATATCACTGATTTGTAGACTCAAATTTAGAAACTCTTAACCGAGGACTAGTGCTTTCATCAAAGACTGGTGCTGATTGCCACCGAAAACAGGTTCTGCTATAGTGACTGTTATATAAACTGTTATAGTGATATGATATGATTAAAGACTGGTGATTTCAATGAAGGCAGATGTCCATTAATTTTGAAGATCCGTGTTCGACCAAATACTCTTCCTGCCCTAGTAGAAATACAGTTAATTCTGTCCAAGTCAGTAAGATGTTTGTACTCTAGCGTTGGTGAAAGTTATTGTCCTTCCAATTAATCAATTCTATATTTAGTTTTTCTCCCGCCTAATATATTATAGGGAAAAGTTTATGTGGTTCATATGCACAATTACATTTTCAGAAGTGTATGTTTACTCTCAGAGCTAATATAAAGAATCAGAACTCCCAAAGCTATAGAAGATATTAAGAGTGTTGCAGTAAATGCTCGTTGTTTACTAGACAGTTTGTACATATATACATATATATACACCCTAAATTTTTATTCATAATCGCCTTACCAGCTACGAAACATTTTTGAAACATAACTATATAATTAAGCTCGATATTTGTGCAAACAATTGTTTAGTATATATTCACTACTCAATTTTGTTTAATTGGGTTATTTTCCATAGATATATTCAGAGCACATTTATGTTATATAAATAACATTTTCCAATTATATGGCGTATATAACCATATGGGTATTATATGGTTCCAATTGATGATGATGCGACACCTTACATGGAGATAGCATATCTAAGATGGTTCTAAAAGACACATGTACTACATTCCTAATTTATCTACAGTTAGGAATGTAAAATTCAACACAAAGCTATCACAGTTATTCTAATAACCAAACTAGGTTTTATGTAATCTTGTTAGTTGGCAAATTTTATACTAATCTGGAGTTTTGTGCATTCGTTGCCTACACCAAAGTCTTTTTTTTTTAATTGAAATCAAATATAGTTATTGACGATTTAGTGACCTTAAATTATTGTTAATATAAATGTATCATAATTTAATAAAACAATCGAATCAAAACGGTTCAATTGATGCTCTAATTTATAAATTACATTTCGCTATCCGCAAAACGACAAAAAAACAATACAAGCTGTCGTGTTTCATTTTATCAAAATCCCTTTCATATTACTCCGGGGAAATTTTGTAAAAGGACGCTTCGTGACGATTATCTTTTTTTGATTCTTGTTTCGCAAGAAATTTGTTGCTTAACTGGGGCTGTTATATAATGCAAACTGTCGGATCCGACAATAAAATAATACATAATATCAATAAAAAAAAGGAAATAAAATTTATAAATGCCACAAGGAGAAATTTAATCTAGAAGAAGTGCCAATATTTTAGTTTTAAGTTAATATATCACGAACCTGAATTGATTCAAACTAGTTGATTAAATAAGTTAACTGGGATTATCCAATAAATTCGTCACGGAAACTGTCTTGTTCGGTTATTTTTCATTCAATGTTCTTTCCAAATGCATTAATTCCGAACTATTGGAATCTTCATTGGTTTTTAAAACATTTTCAAATAACTCATAATATATAATTTAGTACTATTATATAATATTAAGTTGTTATATTAAGTACTATTATATTAAGTTGCATTGATTTCCATGACTCTTAAGGACATCTTAAAATATCCTTTTATCTTCCGTTTATATTGAAAGACTATAACATTTTAAAAATTACTCTATCGAACTTAAGTTATATATGCCGCAATAGCGTACAGAATATAGTGTAGTATGTTGATGTTAACAGTATATAAAAATACTAATCATGGAAGAACTTACAATAGTAATTTCAGTATTCATGACAGGACTAAATCTCCTCTCCGAAACCTATGAAACACTTTTAGAAATGTATGAAAGCTACTTCGTCATATCTTAATTTCCGGTTTCGATTTCAGTGATTTAAGAGTAGTGATTTTGATGTAAATAAAAGAGAATGGTCTAGAGAAACAAAAAAGTTCGAACATATCAGATTAATTGAACGAAAACCCAACTTGAAACTCAAAAGAATCTTTCTGAGAGCTTAATGGTTCATTAATCCATTGTTACCACATAGGTTCCACATGAACTGACTGGATTTTATCCGTTTCAGCAGAACATGGATTTTTGGGATATATTGTTATTAAGGATAAACAATTGCGATAATATTAAGCCAAAAAAGTCATGGGTTAGTCTAAGAGATCTGTCCACATAAAAAAAGAAGCAGAATATATATTGTTATCGAATAAGTCGTGTTGTGTATATGAATATACATTTCTTAACAAAGATCTCCGGATATGGCGCATGCGCACTATCCTGCATAGAACAAACTAGATAAGAATATACTATATTAATGGTATTTTGTCTTCCTTCTATAATGGTGGTACATTTTTCTCAATCAAATTCAAATTGTTATGTTTTTCTTGGTGGTTTAACATACACTGGCTTTAAAATATGAAAGAACAAGGGTAAGTGTAGAATGTAGGATTAAATTTTTAGAAGTTATAACACCCAAACAGCATCAATTTTGTTTATATTTAGAATGCCAAAATTATGATACGAAATTTTCAATGACATCGAATAGGCATCAACATATGCCAAAATTTAGCGATAAGAAGAACCGAATACAGAATGATTCTTGTTGTGTTGGATGTAGTCAATTTATTATAGTAAAACATTTATTTTAAACATGACATATTTTAGTAATTATTTAATATTTATTTTATAGATGATAGGTAGCTAGAATTTGTTAAGAGTGAAAGTCGAAGAATGTAAAATTCAGAGAATCAAATAAGAAAAAATTAGACATGATTTTGCTAGGATATAAGAACTGTGATACAAGAAACTGAACAAGTAGGAATTGATATTATGGATTAATTACATTTGCTAACAAATGTAGAGCTGTATCAAATAAACAAGATATAAAATTTTCAACGACACCCTAATGATCTAATGACAAAGAAGAAAAAAAGAATACATTTTTATATAAAGTATAGGTAAATAAATTATTCTTTTGTAATAATAATGGTGTATTGACTGAAGTTTTCTTTCAGCTTAAATATATGGTCATTCATTCGTTTTAGGCTAGCAAATGTACAATATGGTAACCGAAAGCTCGAGCTAATCAATTTATTAGTGGGGTTTATGGATCAAAAATGGCAGCAAAAATTGCAATAGGGATCATAGTTGATCATATCTGGATATTTGTATTACAATTTCACTGTTTTCATATATGGTGGTGGCTTTTTCGTGTGGTTTTAACAATATTGACAGGATTTGATCAAAACTGGTCAAATTATGGTCTTGATTATGGTAATGGTTACATATGTGGTTCTTGAAGCTCATCTTAATTGTTCAAATGTGTAAATTAATTTAAATATGGAGTTTTTAGTGAAATAGAAAGGCGGGACATATAGTAATTATATTTTCATTATTTCATTTTATTCAAAAAAAATTTTTTTAAATAAAGTGTTATCTCAAAAATTTTGCAATGTTTATTTCCCTCTTTATATAGAGTCTCAACATTAAATCAAATATTTATCATATTTGTGTATATTTATTTATAAAAAATAATTCATATATAAAAAGTACTAAGGAAATGAAGCTGAATAGACGCATGCGCCAAACTTGAATTATTCTCTGAAAAATAAATGGAGCTCAATATGCGCATGCGCCAAATCTGAAGACATTTTGTAAGTAATGTATCCTGTGTATAGGAAAGTGTCAAGAGCGGTTAAATCCAGGTGTTACTGCAGATATCTACCCACATTAATAAAACTGAACTATGACGCAAAGTCATTCCCTTGTGTGACAAAGTTCAGTTGCACTCTGCGTATTCACAAGACAGAAGGATTTCTTATTAGTACTTTTCAGCCCCAGAGCAATACAACATGGGTTAGAACGTAATTGCTGAGGAAATGTAAATATATATCGAAATCTCAATATCTGCCAAACCATTATCGATCTTTTGGTTATTATATTATATGTTACCACATTTCCAGGAGAATTTGAAAAAGTTGTAGAGAATTATTTTAATTTGGTTTGGTTGTAGAAAATTATATTTTGATTAATACATAATGTACAAAATTTTCCCAATAAATGCTTTTTTAAGCCTTGCTAGTACATGTGATTATTGTTATCAATTGATTCAATTGTTAGTTAAATTATAAGAAAGTTATAAAACAATTGGAAAGAAAATGTCGTTTAACCCGCAAAAATTTATTGGTCGAATAATTTTTTGCCATAAAAAACGATTTAATAATGAATTGAATACTGTATGGCAGACTTAATGTAACAATAAAAAAACTCTGATTACAAATAATAGGTTGGTGGACTTTATATACTGTAATATATCTTTCTAGACTATTCAACACGGCCTAACTATTAATTGCCACTCAAGCCCATTATTTCGATATCACTGTAAATGAAAAAAGTATTTTACTATATTCTATCGTGTGTATTAACAGAAACTAATTTTTTTTATATACGTATTACAGGCTTTATTCAATCCGCCATATTATTGAAATATTTCGCCATATGGATATTGTTTATCTTTATGTCTGTTTAACTGTATACAAGAAATTGCGCCTAACACTAAAATCGCAGCTCATTATATTTCTAAAATAGAAATTGGTACTGGTACAAATAATACTTTCAGTGTTCTCATATTATACCGAAAAGAAAGTATAGTAACTGACTTATCTACTAAGGCTTGCCATTTTTCAAGTTTAAGCAAAGTAATTTTTTTCGAAAGGGTCTAAGGGTATTGTCGACTTTTAGTCAGTTATCTATTTTTTGGCCCTTTAAAGGTAAGCTTGTTTCCGGGGACAAGATTTAACTCCGGTTCTGGTGGGTCCATCGACAAGCGACGAATAATTGATTACGTATCTTATTTTTCACAAAGCTTTAAGATTCCTCTATGTCACATCCTTCGTGCGTCACTAACAATCTTTATACCGATCTAGTTTCAAAAAAGGAATAGTAACGATTTTTATATCTAAGACCTTGCTTTTAACTGAAAATCATTACAAGTCTGTATCATTCTTGTATGATATTATGCCTTGGTAATAAATGTATTAAAAATATATTTACATTGTAATAGGCAATTACTTGGATTATTAAGGAACCAGCGGGCATTCTACATGGCTAGTTTTTAATAATTAATTTCAAATTAATTCAAACATATTGTTATTTTTTCTTATAAGTGTCATTCAAATAACCCAATGAATTTAGTGGTTATTTTATTTAATATATTTTAAATAAAACTTTTCAATCTAGTCTTCTTGAGAAAAGTTTTTCGATTTATTTTCATGTTTTGTTAAGCTAATTTATTAATTTACATTTAAAGCATTGAAAAAATGTGCCATTTTAATGGAGGTCCTTTTGCCTTTTTCTGATTAAACCATAATTTTATCTATGTAAAACTTCTGATATTTCTGGGCGAGAAATTAAACCAACTGATTTTCACAAAACCCCTTTTGAAATCAACATTAGAGCATTAAGAGATTTGTTTAAAGACCAAAACAAATGTTAGTCACACGAGGCTTTTATTTTAACTTTTAGTAATATAGGGAGGAAACATCATTGATGTCTATCAACCGCTATATTCTTGATAACTCTGCCTAGGGTAGGTTTGTATATCACTAATATCACCCCTTTCAACTGGTCCTATCATCACTACTAATGTGACATTGAGTTTGATAATTTAGCACCAGTAGTGATTTATCCAGTTATAGTATTGGTGGACTGTTAAACAACGAATGGCACCTTTCCGTTCTTAGTGGCAGTCTACCTTGATTTTTGTTGTGGATCTGTAAAGAGATTTGAGAACGCTTGGATTAGTGGAACATCAGTTTCCGGCAGGATTGTTTCAGAATATTTGAAGGGGTGTCACCTGATATAATGAAATAGACTCTAGATCAATATAATACTATTGATTAGATTAGCATCTTATACAGTAAGTTGTTAATTCGTACGAAAAGCCTGCTAAATCTGCCCATGGGCGGTTTTAGAAGGTTGGCTACCTCGCCACATTTTTGGAAGTTTCCCAGCCTATAGCTCAATAGTTGGCGTTACTAAATACATATCTATTCTAGTGTTGACACGATGAAAGACAATTCCTTTACTATTAATCAGTTCTGCTTTTTTTAACAATTTGGATCAATCACATTAGTTAATGATACTAGGGTATTAATGATTTTGCGATGGCCGAGCAGCTTATTATGAACAATTCTTTTGCAATGACATCAAATACTTAGCACCACCTTCGTTGAAATAGAGCAGAACACCGCGTTAAAGCAAATTAAGCTTCGATCTTAAAAATCACGTTAACTTACATTCAACACTGAAACACTATTAAAATATTGTACATGCTGCCCGAAAGTACCGTTATTGGTACAAGAAAATGTAAAATGTATATTATTTACCCAAGTTTTCTTTTTTAATTTTTCAACATAAAGATATGCTCCCTCAAAATAATATACTTATGCCAACGTATCATACAATTGTTAATATATTTTAAATTTACTTTCCGGGGCCCAGTTTAACTTTCATATATATGAAAACATTCATAAACATGAATTTTCCATTATACCTTCTATTTACCAAAAATGGTTATTGAAATGATGTTTTAGTGAAATGGTATAAGTTAAGGAAAACTTCTTTCCTTGGAAAATAATGAAACCGGAATATGGAAACGGTTCTAAATGGTATTCGATCAATTTGAGTGGTAGCCATTTTCTCTCGTTTTGGATCTCCGCATAACTTAACCTCTAAAGTAAACGCCTGAAAACTGTTAATTCTTTAAGTGTTAGACTGTGTGATATTTCTTGTTGGTGTTGTTGAATTGAGTTTTCGCTGAATAAATCGTATGATTCATAATCTACGGACTTTTCTACTCCTCCTGAGCCTTTTTAGTCATTGACATCAAAATCACTAACTTTGCATCGTTAGAACTAAAACTTGCAAACGTGATATAATGGGCATCATCATTAGAAAGTTGTAAAAGTTATTCATGGATTTACGTAATAACATACCGTTACGTAATGGAAAACTGGTATTTTATGTAAAAAAGTGTAAAAACCATGTAATTAGCAGATATTTATAAAGTTACCTCGCATCCATCAATAGATATCATGGATCCAAATATATAAAAAAAACTATTTATATAATATATATATATATATATATATATATATATATATATTTGTTTATATGTATATATAAACTATATAATAAACGTATTAAAATCTAGAATTAATTATTCGTACATGTTTTAAAACATAATAATCTAGTATGATACTTTGCTGGAGCTTCCAGACCTGCAAATATATATATATATATATATATATATATAGAAATATAGAAATATAAATATATAATTTCAAAATTAGGTAGATAATTTCGTATGTCCCATTATTCTCTTTCAATCTTCAATGTAAGCATTTTTCTTTATCACAGCTCTAACAATTGCACAAATAAAGAGAGAAAGAATGAAAATAAAACATAACCAGCCTCACCCAATAAATATTTTTCATAAATCCGAGGTCGTGGAAAAAAGATCACGCTTGACCTGTCGGATAGGCTCTCGCATTTTTCACACATAAACGAGTCATTTTTTTACCTAACAAGGATCCTGTTTTCCAATAGAGCTTAAGGTCCCTTTCCCTTTTTATTTCGCTAAACTACTTTCACGCCTTCAAGGTTATCGATTCGCTTTCGTAAATTCTATTTTAATACATATATGTTTATGTTGGACAAATATGGACACCCACGCCAAAAATTATTTAACCATATACACAATAAAGGTATATATTATTTGTTACTATAAAAGTATATATAGCTTCGATCTAGATTACAGAGTGTGCGAGATACGTGTATTAAATGTTGTAACAGTTCAAATGAAAAGTTCCCTGCCTACCATAGTAAAACACTTTTTTTGGCAAAATTAGTTTTTTTTTATTCAACATAATTCCCTTCAATTGTGATACACTGATTATAGCGACCCTTCAACATTTCGATGCCATTTTTATAGTACGATTTGTCTTTTGCTTCAAAATAGGCCTCAGTTTCGGCGATCATCTCTTTCAATGAAAAGTTCTTCCCAGCGAGCATTCTTTTGAGATCTGTGAACAGGAATTAGTCGCTGCGGGCCAGATCTGGAGAATACGGTGGATGAGAAAGCAATTCGAAGCCCAATTCATGGATTTATGCCATTGTTTTCACTGACTTCTGAGACGGCGCATGGTCTTAGTGAAGCAATACTTTCTTTTCCTTCAAATGCGTTATAATATCGATTTCGTCCATCAAACGCTCCAATAACTCTATGTAAGAGCTGCTGTTGATGGTCCTTCCTTTTTCAAGGTAGTCTATGAAAATTATTCCCTGAGCATCCCAAAATACAGACGACATAACTTTGCCAGCTGATTGTTGCGTTTTCCCACGCCTTGGAGGGGGTCCATCGTGTACAGTCCACTCGGATGACTGTCGATTGGACTACGGAGTGAAATGATGGAGTCACGTTTCATTCATTGTCACATATCGACGCAAAAACTCGGATCTATTACGCTTGATCATCTTCTCTTCAACGCTGCTCCGAATTATCAATTCATCGTTGTTTTTGGTCAAAAGTGACCTCGTGCGGCACCCACTTTGCACAGAGCTTTCTCATACCCAAATATTCGTGAATGATATGATGTACACGTTCAGTTGATATCTTTAGAGTTTGTGTTATTTCTTTCAATTTCAATTTACGGTCGTCCAAAATCATTTTGTGGATTTCTTAAAATCTTTTTTCTGTAACAACCTCTTTTGAGCGTCCACTGCGTTCACCGTCTTCGGTGCTCATTTCACGACGTCTAAACTTAGCATACCAATCCTTGATGGTTGATTTTCCTGGGACAGTGTCCTTAAACTCGGCATCAAGAAAAGTTTTTGCTTCAACTGTATTTTTTCCCTTCAAAAAGTAATATTTTATCAACATTTCCGAAATTCGAATTCCTTTTTATCCATTTTTTTCACAATAACAAAAGTTGCTTCATCTTTTGAGGGTTAGGGCTAACTAAAAAACATGGATTTTATTCTAGTAGCGCCATCTATGTCTCAGGCCGGGGACTTTTCAATTGACCTGTTAAGAATATAGTCTGCATGAATTTTTATTAGTGATTACTATACATTTACATAAGCCAAAAAAAAGTCAACCTCGGAGTGGGGTGAATTAGGTTTAAGTTTTGTATAAACTTTAGCTTCGATATTCTAACTGTCGTGTAAAAAGTCTTAACTAATCTAATCAATCACGGTTCAATCAATCTAGTTTTCTATATATTAATTGGTATTTGCATCTAATATAATATTTACAAATTATACTATTTTTTATACAATTAACCGCTTTTTGATAGGATGGAGATCGCGCAAACATATGTTATATCGAAAATGTTTATTTTTTTATATATATTTCTTAAAGTCTCCTTTTGACCGAGGGTTTATCTGGACTGGTCCTACAGTTAAATCTGGGCTCCGAACACAGTCCTTGGCATTAAGCCTACCGACTAACGAGTGGCCAATTTAGAAATCATCCCAGAAGACATCCGGTCTTACCCAGATTGGTTACTGGCGTGACTGGGATCACTTTCTTTGTCGAATTTTGTAGTCTTGCTTAACGACAATCACAAATGCTCACTAATATACATTTACGACCATATCCCAGGATACGAACCCTCGAAGTTGTTTAATTATAAGTTGTAAATATTTTGTCTAATTATTAATAATGCCTATTTTTAAGCAATGTATAATTGTTAGTATCAGTTTTCACCTTCTTTGCAGTCGACTTCTTCAACTAATCTCTTGAGAATATCATATTCATTGTTCTCGATAATTAATTCAAACCTCCTAAGATTTCGGTTATGGTACTGCTAAACATACAAAAAGTTTCAGAATTTAGGCAAGCTCACTGAGAAGTAAACTAATATATCTTTTGCAAACGGTCTGTGTAGGCCATTTTAAACCGAATACTAAACTATTTTATATAGTAAGTTATGTTCTGTTTAACATCACATTCGTCTTATCAAAATTAGTTAAATTAGTTGAATATTGTACCAAAATTATTTTTTTAATATAATTTCAAAGATGTGTTCTGAATTAGTGCTGGTAGTAGAATTTATATATATATATATATATATATATATATATATATATATATATATATATTAAAAAAATATTAACTATTATAAGTGTAAACAACTGTTAAATAACCTAACTATTAAATTCGATGGTTTTAACATTTCTCTAGGTGAACTAATAGCTTTATATCGATTTACTGATAACAAATCGATTTAGTATTTTTTAATTATTCAGAGGATAAAGATATAATCATGAAATATTGAAAATTGCATCAATTACTTTTGTTATTTACGGTGATATTGTTCCTTCATATCCCAGTTGTCAGTTTTGGTTTCAATCATTTAAAAGTGGAAGTTTTGATGCCAATAACAAAGAATAATGGAACAAAGATATTATTGGACGAAAAACCAGTTATTTGCGGACGTTTACGTACGATTGAGGGACTCAAATGAGAGAAATATCTACCGTAGCATTTACCTTAAAATGTCATTTCGACGCGTTTTAGCATAACGATGTCATACGTGTATTGTAACGGACGATAAAAAATATATCTCCATCTGATGGGAATATTCGTGTGTTAGTTCAGAGGAGACACCCATATTCATACCGAAACAAAATATTCCTTTGTCATAAAGTCTTGCTGTACATGTTTTGAGATCATTAGTGTATTACGAGCTGTTAAAATCCAAATAAAGTGTTATTGCAGATATTTACCCATACCGATTGAACTAATTGAACGACTTATTGTTGAAAAAGGACTTGCAATAGCGAGTAACATACTCATAGTCATTTTCTTCCATGACCATGGTTGTCGATATAAGTTGTAAAGAATATACTGTTGCGACTGAAATGGGAAGATCTTCTGCATCCAGTGTACTTACCACACTGATTACGGCTTATTCAGATCAATGCAGTAGAGTTGTGAAGTGTTATTGTTATATTTTGAACGGGAGCGCACCCATCGTACTTACTACGCATATTGCCTTCTGATTAATAATTGGTCCAGATGGATGCAGCATAGCATGGTTGTCAGACGGTTTAAAAATACTGAACTGGACGCCATCAACCCAAGGTCGTTTTTCCTGCACAGTATTGCTAGACATATTTCCAAAAGTAGGAAATGATGGTTTGTTTTGATTAATATATATTATACCCATTTTTCACAAAAAAATGCCTTTATAAAATAAAACAATAATCAGAAGTACTTAATGTGTGAAATAAACAACTAATCAAAATTTAATTAATAAATATGTTTAGTATTCGAAATGTACCATAATAATTATTGCAAAGGATTGCTCTTTATACAGAGTTTAAAATTAATAACATTCCGAGATTTATTTAGTAATTATTACAAACCAATAAAATATTTATTTTTATTTAGATTTAGAAAAAATTCGTTTGAAAGTTAATGAAAAATAATAGTAAATAATAATCAAGTAAAAATTATCTGAGAATTAAATCAGATTTTGATGTTTAGAAGAGTCCATGATCCCATATTTTCATTAGTCAATAATGGTTTGTGTCATCATTAGTCAATAATTTTTGTATAAAATAAAAATTCATTTGAAATAAAATGTTTTTTATAAAAATGTTGTCTGCTATTTAACTTTTATGTTGCTATAAAAACTAAGGTAATAGTATTATACAAAGTTCAAAACACATTTTGTCAAACTAGCATATATGGAAACATTCGATACCATGATTTTAAACCAGAATATTTGGATTTCTGCGTTCCTCCTCTCTATGCACAACTAGAGAGTCGTATAAAAAAGGAAGCAAGGAAAAACAAACAAATAAATTCTCCATAAAACTACGCTCCTGAGACCTTGCGTTTTTTACACCGAAGTTGGTAATTTTTTCAACGTCAACGGTACGGCTAGAAACCGTGCCCAAAAAAAAGGTCTTAGGTTTCCGTTGACTTTTTAGTCGCCCATCTATTTTTACCCTTTTAAAAGGACGAGTTTTCCATGCACACAATTCAAGTCCGGTCCTGGTCCCTCCATTGACAAGCGACGCATAATTGATTACGTATCTGATTTTTTCCGTCAACGTTTTAGGGTCCCTTTGCGTCATCTTTTAAATCTTTTCGGTGTTCACGACCCCTATTTTAATATTTAAAGAAACGGGGATGCTTTTTATAGTACTTGGTGATTTTTCCTTTTTATAATTTTAGGCGATATATTTTATTAAGTTCATTGTCATCTCTTGTTTTGCATATATTTTTTTTAAAGTCTCCTTTTACCAACTATGGGTTTATCTGGACTGGAACCACGGTCCTCAGCATTAAGCCTACCGAGTGGCGAGTGACTAACTTTAGAAATCATCTCAGAAGACATCCGGTCTTACCCAGCCTGGTTACTGGCGTGACTGGGATCATTTTACTTGTCCGATTTTACACTCTTGCCTAGAACAATCACAAATTTTAAACAATCACAAACATAAATTTACGACCATTCCCCAGCAGGATTCAAACCCGCGGCTATCGCAATAGTAGGAAGACCGTCCTATCGCCTTTACCACTGCGCCAACAAGCCGGCATATTTGGCATATTAAAATAATTGTTATAAGATATTTTAAAATTTTATTCTACAATGATATATACAACCAGAACAGGAGACAGACTCAAACGAATCAGATTATTAGATTATCTTGTGTAGTGTTGTGTAGTGTGGTGCATTTTAATTTCTCTATTAAAATATAGCATCTTATGTATTATATGCAAGTATGTATTAATATGATATATATCTCAAAAATATGATAAAATAGATAACTAAGATACCAGAGAAGTTTGAACGTAGTAAAACAATTTGGAGAGATACGCAATGGAATACCATATTCTTGATTCTAAACATATTGCCATTGACAATATCTGAGGGTTGATGAGAAATTCAACGGGGATATAAAAAGCCTACAGTTTATTTTTTTTATCAAGAAAAGGATGACCTGACTGACTTCTTTATGCACGCAACCATCAACCTGTGCACTAGTTCAGCACTAAAACCTTTTGAAGGGCACGTTCCCACTCTATAGATACTAGCATCCACTATTAGGAATCTTGCAGTAGTGTATATCTTCTCCATTACGCTATTACAACCTATTTTTAATAAGATTCTAAAATATTAGTTGATCTAATTACTGCCTACTTAGATACTTAAATGATTATCAGGTTATTGGTTTCAGAATGTTGAAAATTCTACGAAGATAACCCAAAGCTCTTATCTAAAAAAAAGTGAAGAAAAGAACAATTTGTATGTACATTTAATAATAGATCAAGCAACAAATTTATATTTATCAGTCATTCCAGATAATATGTTAATGGAAAAATGTATGGCATTTTTCTTTGCAAAGTTCTTGTCAAAATATTAGTCTAATTTTGTAAATTTTCGGCTACCTAGACTTAATTTATAGTATGGTCAATATCCTATCATTACAACTCAAGATCACAAAGCAACGTTTTGTAATTTAAAATGGTATACCAATCAGTAGTTTAGGTTCGATATCACAGTGCAAGACTAACATATAAAAAAAGTATTTTTATGTCGATAAGTTCTTTTCAGTTTTTGTTTTTTTCGTTAAGGAAAACATGTAATTTACAATGGATACTAAAATGTATTTATTCGAAGCATTGGCCACCTTATGGACGGCAATTTCCACCTTTCCGGCAATTTATGGAGCAATTTTTTGTATTCAAATTGACTGAGTACTTCTCTGTAAGTAAGAGCCCTGTCGATGCAAAAAAGTGATAGTACTTCCCATCCAAGTAACTTCAGCATTTCCTTGACTAGTTTTGCTATAAGCGAAGAATATGCACGTTGTCATACTTTACGCTTAATGTGGACGCTTCTTCATCACAACACATTTCAAAGTGATCATTAGTATTTAATGATCAGTATTAACTACTTCTCCAGGTTTGAACAGTTAAAAATAACAACACCAACCTGATCCATCCAGACAGAGTATGATCTTGAGACCAAGGCGTTTTTACCTTACAGTCAATGTTTCCCATCGCTTTCTTCGGTTTACATTCAACTTTTCTGCCAATTTATATTTTATATGGTATTAGTCTTCATCCATTAACTCCTACAATCCCGCACCTTTAAATGTTTTCAACCTACCTGGGCGTTTCTTGCTTTAAACGTTAAAATCACCATATCTGAATTTTCGAAACCAAATTCCACATGTTCTTATGGTTAGAGCATGCTCATAGTAAGTTTCTACTGACAAGGATAAGATAGTGCCGCACATGGACCTTTTCAGGCACAGAACTAGATATTTTTAAAAAATCATAAATCTGTTAACTTGGCAGGATGTAGATTTTGTAGTTTTGAGTTTAATATGTGATAAAATGACATGTATCAAATTATAACATTACATTTTCAGATTATTGAAATCTGTTACAATAACCGGAAAGTAATTACCAACACATCGAGTATATTCGAGTATATAGATATGATTTTTTATAGATTGTTTAATATCAGCAGAACATTAAATTTCTCTTAATCAAAATTTGATCCATTGCTTTTTACAACATATTAAGTTTGTAAACAAATTTAATTCTCAAGAAAATAATTCAATATCCTCGGAAGTAAACCACGCTTCCACTCGCTTTCATATTTTTCTACTTTTTATAGGTTGGGAATGCTGTCTAGTTAGATTATCCGTTACTTGATTAAATAAGTATGTAAGGAGGAGTGATGTACGGTAAATAAAATTGTTGAGCTAGGATATATCGATAAAGCGTCTCAAATATGTTTTTAACATATTTTGTCATTCGTGGCTAGCCTTTATCGTTAAAAATTCCGATACTCTTCTTTTTATGATTTATGTCATAATTTAGGCTTCTACATTTTCTTCAGGTTATAAGAATTCATAATATATTATTTCCCTCATTATTCAATAAATTATATTTACTTTTATTCTTCCTTCTTTAAGACTCTTTCGCAATAGTTCATGTGTTGATATTATATTTCAAATGTATTTAAATAAATAGTATAGATATAAAATATATAGCTATATATATATATATATATATATATATATATATATAAATATATATATATATATATATATATATATATATATATATATATATATATAGCTATATATTTTATATCTATACATTATGGGGTAACATTTATCCAAACTTGTATATAGCACCCAGCATGGGCACCGAGCTTTTCTTGTTTAAAGTACTACTTTACTAAAGTATCTACTTTAAGTCAAGAAAAGCTTAAGGTCTTAGGTCTTTTGTGCATGCAGTCAAAATTAATAAACAACATCTCATACGGAAATATAATTAATGATTTTGGTGACTTAAAATTGTCATATTTTAATAAGGTGAAGCTTTCATAACTTATTCGAGCTCATTATCATCATCAGGTTGTTAACAGATAACTTAATAAATAAGTTGTTAGTGTTTATAGACTGTAAGTGCAATTAACTTTGCATAAAAAGGGATAATGACTTCATCTTAAGTAGAATTTTTCAGGTCAGAAGTTCAGTAATTCAGCGAAAAACTATTATTCGTGTAATATTAATTATATCATGGGTTGTAAAAATAATCTAGGAACTGACGCAACGATCAAAATATAACTTTTAGCGCGAAAGGCCGATTTAATGAGTACTGCAGAGAACAAATGATAAAGTTGCGCTTTTATTAACAGAAAAAGTGTAATGAATATGATGGTAAACTAGGATATCGAGTGTTTATAGACTGTAAGTGCAATTAACTTTGCATAAAAAGGGATAAGGCCCTCATCTTAAGTAGTGCATGATCGGGTTTTTCAGGTCAGAAATTCAGTAATTCAGCCAAAAACTATTATTCGTGTAATATTAACTAAATCGTGGGTTGTAAAAATAATCTACTAACTGACGCAATGATCAAAATATAACTTTTAGCGCGAAAGGCTGATTTGATGAATACTGCAGAGAACAAATGATAAAGTTGCGCTTTTATTAACAGAAAAAGTGTAATGAATATGATGGTAAACTAGGGTATCGAGTTGCAGAGGTTAGTAGAGACGGCGAAATTTAAAATAAAAAATGTGTAATTCTGATATTGCTATACAATATATTACAAAAAGTAACTTATTTACAGTAATTTAGTGCATTCGAACAGTAAAATAGAAATTATTGTTAAAGATCTTCATTGAATTAATTTATAAAATGAAACTTTTTGAATTTAATTTTTTAATTTTATTCATATAAATATCTGCGTGAGGCTGCTGGTTTCTTATTATAAAATACCTATAGAAGTAATAATTTAGCTTATTTTTACAGGTCACAGAAAATTTTTGGGTGTACATTATTTGTGTGTCTACTATAGTACTAGTAAGCAACATCATTCCTTAACGTCTCATATATACCGATCTATTGAGTACACATTCCATTTGTTTTCCATCCAAGTCTGTATTGGCTAATAGTGCCCGTTGTATCTTCGTATTTAATCCACCGAAGCGCTAGTAAGGTTTTCGTGTGACAAGTAATTAAGCCACATTATACCACTATTTTAAAACCTATATTAAACATCTGACCATCTGCTTTGAATTTCAGAAATTTAAAATATATTCTAAAATATTTCAATATTACTCTTTTTCCAATGCCAAACAATCAATATATACTAGTTTGATAGTAGTATATTAGAAACAAATCCAGAAAAAAGCTTAATATATTAGAAAAGAGGAAGTCTGATGAAGCTAAGTCTGAAGAATAAGTCGAGTGTTAAAACAATTATTACTTTAACTCGCAAATCGGAACAATGATTTCTTTATAACAATATTAATTTGACTTTACTGTTTTCGATGTTTAATGAATAATCCACGAACACGTTTACTTCTTTTTTTGAGGTCATGGTGATGGGAATCTTCTTTGTAATATTTAATAGAGTTTCCGTTTTATCAAGTAAAATTTGTACGGGCTAGGCCTACTTTTCAACGTGGACTCGAAAGCATGGTTCTCGGCGTTAATCCATTCCACTGGCGAGTCGCCAAATTAGAGGCCATCAGGATAGAGTATACAAAAGATAATTTTGGTACAGCACATGCGCATTGTCATTTATTTGAATTAGTCTGAGTGAACAACCGCTCCTCTAGCAAGCTCTCTGCAAGCGCCTTTTGTCTTGTAACTGGTATTAAAAGTTTTACTCTAATATATTTTTCTTTGTATATCGTTCAACGACGGAGAAAATTTAGCCCCTTAAAATTAAAAAACAATAATCAAATATATGTTACAATAGTAAAGGAAGTGCTAGGAACTCATTTAAATACTATCAAAGAGAGTAATAAGAAAAATATTATTAATTTTTGATGAAATATTTTAAATTAAACACTAATTAATATGCATATTTTAATAATTGAAAGTGTTGTAATTTTGTTTACCGAGCAAATAAATATTGGGAAATATTTGAAAATAAAAAGTTATATTCAATTAAAATTTTTTTATTGCAAATCTGAAACAAAAACGGAGTGAAGAACACAATATTTATATAGATATTATATTGAAATATGTTTACATCAAGTCCATGTACTGTAATTACATAAAGACATCGTATTGAAACATTTTAGCAAAAAGTCCAGAAACCATATTTGGATATGAAATTCATCAAAACAAAATCTTTTTCTAGAATACTTCATCAGCGGATAAATTCATAATTATTTTTAAAAAAGTATAATTTATTTACCTATGCTCTTTCATAAAAATTTGTTCTTTTTTCTTTGTTACACTCGCCCAAATTCAGAGTAGCAGTCATTAGATCATTAGGATGTCATTGATGGTTAACGGTATATGTTTTGTTTATTAGATTAAGGTCAACTCTTATTATTGAATTTTATCTTTTCAAGTCATCGTTGTCCACTATTCTTGCATATTACAAAATCCTTTCTAATTTATTCTCTTATTCTAATTTATCTTTCTTCTGCTTTTGCTCAATAATTTTCATATTTTAATAACACTTAAATGTCTAATTTTTATCAGTTACTGCAATTTTTACTACTATTTTTGATGACCATCTAGTTCTTAGTTGACGTATTGTACATTTAGTAATCTAAAACTAGTGAATAATTAATAACAACAAAATGTGTATGAAAGTTATAATTTCCTTTAAAGTTACTTGTAGTATAATTGTATATTATTTCTCCCATACCCTTTGCGACCTTTTTATTTGAACAAAAAGAATAATTTTCTTCTTTGCTTCTTGTTATTGTTTTCAAATCTGAAGCTATATAGGGGTGGCATATGTTGACTTCTATTTGATGCTCTTGAAAATGTTTGGTTACAAATTAGCGTTTAATGCTTTACATATCACTATAAACAAAATAGATTCTGATTGGATATTTTTACTTTATAAAACTTAACCCTACATTTAGTGTTTACCTTTTTTTATCCATATTTTAAAATCAATGTTATGTTATGTTACAACACTAATAATAACACAACAATTTAATTATTATAGTTATATATGCATCACAACTTCTAAATATTCTAGATTATTGGTTTTCAATCGTAAATTTTAGAACGACCGATTATACACTGTAGGCAGAAATAGAAAGATTATAATATAGCCGATAGTGCGCATGTGCCAGTTCCAACATTCCCTTCCGTTTATTATATTCTAGAGACCACCTCATAAGATATCCGGTCTCACCTAGCCTACATGCTGGTGTGGCACCACGGTTCTACGAAGCCCATTGACTCACGGCTTATCAATATCGAGGAAACGACAAAAGATCTTTCTGTTCTTTTTAATACACTTTAAAAACCGTATTAGACAGAATGTGTTTTTGTTGTATAGTTAGTGAATGCGGCAAGTATTGCGCACACAACAGATAAAATATGAAATAATAAAATAGCAAATATTGTTTAGTTCTACTTCTGACGAACTCCAGGAACTTATTAAACAAACGAGCGGATGTTAGTGTAATACTTAATGTTATTCACAATGCTGAAATAATACATCCTTCTATATTCAAAATAATAAATCTGTAGACCTGATTTGAAAAATAAAATCAAATTTTATTATTTTATGTCTTATGGCTATTCAGTATTTTCCAGAAGCGCGTGTGCCCTTATTTTATATAATAATTTCGCACGCTTCTTCCTCTGACCTTGGTTTGTCAAATATTGGACAAAAAAAAACAATTTGCTTTTTTTTTCAATTTTGTTTTAAGTAAAACATGTATATATTGGTGTTTGTCTTGGGTTTATATTTTGAACATTGTGAGTTATACTTCATAAATTTACTTTTATATATTTAATAATTTTTAGGATATGCTTTTCATAATTGTTTAGCCAAATATAATAGATTTAAAATTTTATACGTTCTTCTTGGTACAAGAGACTTTTAGCCAATGTCGCTTATTTTTTCTTCAAAAAATTTTTCTCAATGTTATACATTTCTTTTTTTAGTATTCAATAATTAATTTAGTTATTTAGCCATGATGTCAAGACTTTACACATATTTCCTAACCTGCGGCTGTTACATTTTATCTCTATGTCTGTATAGCCCTATGGTTAAAACTTTCGCCGATAAGGATAATAATAACGAACTTTACACTTGTTTCAGTTACATGACAGTAAATAAATTCCCTAAGATTATAATTATGACGCATTCAGAAAGAAAAAACATATTGTGAGCTCATCATAATATTTTGGCTTGTTTTGTAATTTCGCTTTTATTTTTTAATTTATTTGTTCAAAATATATCTAATATAGAAGGAGATGAGTTGTTTTTGTAAAGCTTAAGATTGTAATTAAAGCTACAATTTAAACTGACATCCAGAGTCCATCCATCTGCGCCTTACTTTTAGAATGTTTCTGTTTGACTCAGAGATCGTTGCAGTTCAAATTACAATTTCAGAAATTAAATTATTCGTTTATGATACCAAAAATCAGTGGAGAGTTGAAGAAGATATTCAAAGATCAGGTAGATTTCAATAGTTTGGATATATTTGTTTACTGAAGAGTGAATGACTTCATATAACGAAGCCGACCTTATTAGTGAAAACTGTAACAAAGAAATAAATACGTGTTATATAAATGATGATAGCGGTGGGAGCGAACTGAAACATAAAAGAGTGATGAAACTTTGTGAAGTCTTGCGGTACTCATTGCTGCGTATTGGTTACAAACACTTGAGAATTGATGATTATGATTGTTGTATTAAATTTGCAATCAACAGAATTCCATAATAGTCTGTTAAAACTTTTACTTGATTTCAAAACTTTGTAAGGTGTCTCTTAATCTCTGTCACGTTTAATTGCATTGAATAATAGAAATTTTTAAGAAGAACTATGTTAATTTTAATATCACAAGCACGTATAGTAATATTTCTGTGTTAAGCGACATTAATTTTTATTTTATATATTGTTAATAAATAAAATCCATTTTACATAATTATGGTGACCCTAATTTCATCTACTGTTTAAATTTAATCATTAATATCAGACCTAATATTTAACTTAATACTTATTTATTTATTCAAATATTTTTAGATCTATTAAAATATATCATAAATATCGAATGCGATTTTTTACAGAAATATTACCTACAATAAAATATCGGAATAAATCAGACTTAAACTGAATATTTTTGCAAGCGAATAACAGATTGAATTGAAATAGGACGATTATAATAATGGGTTCTATAAATGCTAATTAAACAAATTGCCAACGATGGAGATTTCAGATTATTGAAATCCCCATCACTAGCGGCGAGAAAATCCAGCCGATGCCATCAATTACAAATTCCATTTGTCTTTTTAGGACGTTCAAAATGTTCCCATTGAAAAAACAATCCAACTGAGACAGCTGCGTTTCATTTTACCAAAATCCCGATTATATAACCCTGGGGAAATTTTGTTAAAGGATACATTGGATCGATTATATTTTTTGATTTTTCTATCTTTTTTTTGCTAGACAAAAGAAGTAGTTGGTTTCGCGTACGCCCATAAGAAAGACATTTGGATCTTGACACTGACTTCGTTCCCAAACACTATACGTATATTATATCCGTTTTACGATATTTTTTTAGTGTATATTTTCTTTTTATGTTGTTACGTTCAAGCAAAATTCGTTATTTTTATAGTTATTTTCAAATTTTTTATTGAACGCAGCTTGGTACTAGTTACATTCCAGCTATACCTACAGGAGGTGAAGTAATTTGCACATCACGCAATATTATACATGATACACATTACATATTTTCTTATAACATCTTTATTGGATACGCTTATTACAATCTTAATTATGCATTAATTTATTACTACTTTTCATTTGTACTTAGATTAGTTCAAAAGCAAGACGAGTGTGAGAAAATACCTCAATATGTATCCCTCAATAATAAAATTATAATAACTTATAGCTATAGTTTACACTAAAGGTATACACTTACATAAGTTCGTATGGTTTGATTCGTTTCGATCTCCTGACATCCTGCACACTGTCCAGCAGTTGTATTGATTCCACGTTAATATTATCTAGTAATCTTCTTTCGTGTTTTATGGCGAAATCTTGGACAACTTCGCAAATCCATTTGATTTCCAGGTCATCGTGCAGTTCTTCGTTGGTTACATAGCGATAGGCATTGGTAATCAATCGAAGAACCTTGTTTTGACAGCGTTGTATGACTAGTTGATTTGAATTTTTAGTGCAACCCCAAACTTGCAACCCATAGGTCCAAATTGTCTTTATAATTGTATTATAGATCAACCTCTTTGATTTTAGATCAAGTTGAGAGTATCTTCCGACTAACCAGTATAGCTGTTTTATTTTGGTTCTAATGTGTTTTGCTTTTTGTCTAAAGTGATGTCACACATTACATGAACATATTATTATGCATGAATCATATATTGGCACGTTACTAATTTTGCTTCTGTTTAAATAATACAATACGTATGGTTAGGGTGTGGTGAAGATGATGATGGCAAAATACATCCATAACTAAATGGAATAATCCTTATGCTAAAGAGTGTTCGAATGTCACCAAGCATATTACACATATTAAGGTGATTGGGCCATTATGGTGATTTATGGAGAGAGCAGAATATAAGAAGTAATTTAATATCACTGGTAGTATAACATGGTTTACCTAAAACACTGGTGTTATAAGAAGACAACAGTAAAGCTAAGTAGGAAACTATTACATGAGCGATTACTACCGTAATAATAGATAGCAAGATATAAATGAGTTTAAGTATTGTTTACGTCAATTGATCTGCTAAGTTCTAACCCTGACTGATAGATGGATAGGAAGCGGATGTGAATCAGAACATCTTCTAGTCTTAATATTTGACAACCTTATACATAACTCAATCTTAGTTCATACGTTTTTTTGCAGACTGAACAGTCTTCGGATACTATCATTGACGTTGTGATGGATATAGAAGGTTTGCAACATGTTAATATAACTTATAATTTTGGGGCTATGACTCAATGAATCAGAATAATCATCCTGATTCTCAATTAGGTGATGTGAACGATGTGTAATTTCATAATTAATAAAACAGTGTGTTTCACAACCTCTTTCTGCTCGAGATATTTTCAGTAATCAGAATTAGCGGCTCAAATTACGAGATTTAATTAATTTATTTATTTTTATAGTGTTATTTAATACATATCAATCAACATTTGTGAGTTCACCATCAAAGCCGTAGTGTGCCTGGTTCTCTTCCATATATATCCTTTAATGAAGTACCGTGATTCGATAATTTTCTGGTGATCGGAGAGCATGGAACAAAGGAATGCTTGCTCCTCTTGTTAAAAAAAGTGATATTGAAAATTGTAAAAACTATCAAAGAATAAATATCCTATAATTTTCGTCGAATGAAGAGGTGATCGCCGAAAGTGAGGCCTATTTTGAAGCAAAGGACAAATCGTACTACAAAAATGGTATCGAAAATTTGGAGGGTATCTATAATCAGTGTATCACTCTTGAAGGGAATCATATTGCATAAAACGAAAGAAATAATTACTGAATACTATTACGTTGAAATGAATAATTTCATTTTAAATAAAATAGGATTATTTTTATATATGAAAGTCCTGTGGATCTATAAAAAGGAATGGAATAATGACCCCAAATATTTTTATCATATTTTAATAATATGTTAATTAATATTTTTAAATAACATACTATAGTAAATCTAGTTAATACAATAGAACTTAATCAAGATATAAAACTAAAGATGTACAATAACCTTAAATACTAAATAAAAACTAAATGTACAACTACTCATAGAAAATAAAAACTAATCCAGGACATAACTAAAAATTATCGCACAATAACTACCCTTTTTAAATAAAATAAAAGTTCCGTCTATTATTGAATGGAAATATTTCAAAATTACTGTTGAAAAATATGATCATTTTCAGTTTTTCTCAGCTAAATCGATTTATCGTAGAGTAATATATACTCTATTATCTAAATATAATTTTCAACATTTTGAGAAAGATGTTTTGATAATCAAAAGGCTTGAACAAAAATCGAGTGAGTTACATAGAAACGAAAAGTCAATCAATAAAATATTACTTATTATTGCGATATAACAATCAAAAGTAATTTACTATTGCCCATTTACAATTGTGTACTTTTTGCCCTATTACATTATTAATTTAATAAAAAATAGCGTTCCAAAATGCTACTATATTAATGTAGAATATATTGTTATTTACAAGCCAAGTACAATAAAATACATAAAACCATATATATTACATATGAATCTATGTAAGAAAATATTTGGCACATTATTTTCAAGGTCGCGGCTAGGACGGCAAAACGAGAATGTTAACAATCAGTCGAATGAACTAGTAGAACCGAAAAATTGTAACTAAAATGGCACGACTGAAACAGCCGATAGTAATAAGTAGTCAATTACTAAACTGTCGTTAGTCATTTTCGGTCGATAGTTCCCAACGCTACTATTCTGTATTTAATTCAATTTTTAAGTAAATTTTAGAACACTACATATTTGGGGAAAATACAGTGAAAACATTAATAATTTAATTTTAATCATAATTAAATTTATAAATGCGGCTATAAATATTTTTACAAGACATACAAGATACAAGATACTAAAACCACATATAAAACATTACTCTCTAAAATTTCTGTGTGTTATGTTAAGATAACAATAAGTATTATATCGTAAATATAAGTATATCAGTGTCCGATATTTTTTTGCCCAAACATTTATATCTATTAGGGCGCTACGACGAAACTTTATCTATATATTTTTTTCAATATTGTTACAACGTCCATTCGGCGTCGATGAACAATCCAGATAAGGTCCCCAATAAGGGATAAATTTATTTTTTTCGGACATCTTATCGTTATTTTCATCCCCCGGTATAAAGTAGATCGGGCACCGTTTGCCAATTTCCCTTTTCCGACTTGGCGAATAAAGGATAAAATGAAATTATTGCCGGTATCAAGTCAAACGAACTCGATGATTTATTCTGTCCCGTCGGGATAAGAATTTCTGTTTCTGCCGTTCATAAGCCGTCGGCTAGCCGACCGCAATGAAATATAGTCGCTCCCATAAAAACCGTACCACTCCATAATTCTTTCTCCGTCTAATAGATATATTTTTTGTTTACCGACGATTCCGCTCATTTATTATCTAACAAATTATTCAAAATTCAAATCAAAACCTATAAAAACATACTTTCATATTATTGCATCCGCAATTAATTATCCCATTTAATACATCGGTTGTTATAGGGCCTGCAGATCTGTTTTGAGTGTCCTGTAATTTTGAAACGTGTTCGCGTATAATGTATTAGTACACTCTCATCATTTTTTAACTTTAAGAAGGCATTTATTTTTCTTCCTCTTGGATCATTTGCACAGCAGGCCGATAAATAATTTATTGTCAACCTCTAAACTGTCTCAAAGTTCTTTGGAATTTTGTTCTGGGTTTCCATGCAGTACTTTTTGCCGTACAGAGGCTAATCATACTCAAAAATACTCAAAACTGCGTTTTTGATATTCATTACCTTTGTTATATAATTTCAAAGAATCTGTTACCGAAGCCCATCCAACACAGAAAGAAGAAACATATAGAATTTGGAAACATATGCCCACAGAGGAACAGAGATTTAATTTCATAGGAAATTTTGGGGAAATATTTCGCGACGTCCAACATCTAGATGTCGCTACTTTTAACTTAATACTTGTTTTATTTTGAACGCCATTTTCAGAATACCTATCCTTACGTCATAGTGAGTTTAGAGATTAAATTATTAGTTCATTAGTATAATAAGAAAGTAAAGTAAAGTAAAGAAATTATAAGTAAAGTGAATTCTCGATATAGGAAGTGTTGTGTACTCGATGCACAGAGAGTAAAAAAAACAGAATCGTTTTCGTTCGAATTGTTTCCGTTGGCTGGTTTTAAAAAATGGTTGATAATGTTAAAAATCCCAAACCGATAGGATTAAATATCAAAGAAATGTAAGATCGTTACAGCATGTTTTGTTGTTGTAATCTTCTTTTTTTGATTTATTCATATATATATATATATATATATATATATATATATATATATATATATATATATATATATATATATATATATATATATATATATATATATATATATATATATATATTTAATTCTGGTAATTTATCCCCTTCCAAAACAAACTATGCAAAAAAAACTTCAATCGATCAATAGTTGCAACTCCAATAAGATGATAGCTCCTGAATACAAATCTGTTAAAAAGGGATTAATGAAATTCTGTACAGGCGGAATTTTGGTATAAAATATGTTGCCCAAGTAAGAATGAACTTGTTATTTAGTAACTAACTTAAGGGGTTCATTTCATTAAAAAAAAGTAATTATCCGAATAAATATATTGGCTTAAGGCTACTTGATCAAGATAGTTTTGATTCTTTTTGGATCTATTAGAGTTCATGGATTCAGGAATATACATCCTTCGGAAGTATGTTTGAGAAATCATTTGAAGCGCTCAACATAAGTTCTCATTGGACTTTAGGAAATTGTGAAGAGGATGAACATGAGGGCTCTATATGATGACTTTGTAACTCTAATTCCGGATGTTCTTATATGAATAAACGAGTCGAAGCAATATCTTGAGGCATAGAAAATTGTTTTATTATACTGTCAGTAGCTCTCTGAGCTATCTCTATTATTTTATCCCGCGATATTGCCCCATCGATAATGCATTTAACATATTGTTTCTCAAATATCTTTAAATAATATAAATTTAAAACATTTTAATTGTACCTACATAATATTGGATATTCCAGATAGAAAATTACAAATATTAAGGTGCGCTTTATACTTTTGGATAAACAGAATTCTAACAGGGAAAGGCTCAAAGTATGCTTTCACTATTAGAAAACAAAAAGACGATCTCTAATACATTAAATTGATATTACTAAATAAATATGAGAGAGGGAAAACACTGAAGAAGTAATTTTGAT
This sequence comes from Rhynchophorus ferrugineus, assembly GCF_030347505.1. NCBI lineage: Eukaryota > Metazoa > Arthropoda > Insecta > Coleoptera > Curculionidae > Rhynchophorus > Rhynchophorus ferrugineus. The sequence goes on from NW_027472580.1 coordinate 56,658,243, forward strand.
TTGTTGAATCGGTTAATGAGAGAGTTTATTTACATTTTAATATATTTCTACTTTCATTGGTCACAAGCAAATATAAGAAAGAATTTTGATGTTTTAAGTGTCAACCATGACATTGAGAAAGAGAGATTTAACTTCATGGAAATTTTGGTGAAATTTTCGCGACGTCCAACATGTAGATGTCGCTACCTTTAACATATTACTTGTTTTATTCGCTATGCTAAGAGCCGCGACGGAATCTGATTGGTTCATTTCGTTCTATGGTTTGTTTCTTTTGCACGCCATTTTCAAAGTGCCCCATGTAGAGAATATTGTGGTTAGCTTATACATTAAATTATTATTTTGTTTTATTACTATATACAAGTAAGTAGTTCAAATACATTGCGTTCTAGGAAGTGTTGTGTGCCCGGATGCACAGGTAATGAGGAAATCCCTCATCGTTTGCCGTTAAAAAAGTGATCTTTAAGAAATGAGTAGAAAATATTAAAAATCCTAAACTGGTTGGGTTAAACATGAAACAGATTTATGATCGTTACCATGTGAGACATTTTTGTGATACATTTAAACTTTCCTTTAAGTACTTATGAACAATTTAGTGATGGTGAAAATAATACCACGAGCCAAGAATATGTACAAGCGGAAGTGGATTAAAATCAAAATTATATAGAAGGTAAATAGAAGGAGTCAGTCACATTTCTGTTCATAATTGTTGCCATAAATTTCTTAACTGTCTTACTATATTTGTAGTGCCTATTTTCATCGTTCCAGGCCCACAACCAGGGTGTTCCAAGCAAGTATCATCGACATTTGAACAAACTCCAAAATGTAATGGTAAAGTTTGTATTCTTTCAGCCAGAATCGCCCTTTCTGCTCATTCTTACTATTAATTACTTGACTCTATAACTTCAGTCCAGATGTTCCTATAACAGCAAACAAATTTTTACGTTGTAGCGTAGTATACATCTCAGGTTATTTAGTAAAACTTTTAAAAGAAGAAATTAAGTGTGATTTTTGTTTATATACAATTATGAATAAATCATTAGATACACAAATTGAGACTGATTCTATAGAAGCAAGACAATATCTCTTGCCAAATACAATATACTCTAACAAAATTGTTTTATTATACTGTCAGTAGGTCTTTGAGCTACGTCTTATTTTATTCAGCGATTTTGCCACATCGATAATATATCAAAATTTCTGTCAAATGTTAAAAAAAAATAAATTTGAAACACTTCAATTGTACATTCCATAATGATCTTTCGGATAAAATATTAAAAGTACTAACGGAAAGACGGAAGAGATAATTTTGATTTGAATACACCAAAGTTTTTTGCTTATGATTTTTTTATATATATGTATATAATATTTATATCTTATAAATATATTTATTTTTATATTATATTTATATTTTGTAGATATATTTACACTATAAATTTATATTTATTGTTATAGATTATATTTATATTTATTTATTTTTGAATATTTTATTTATACGTATATTTAATTGAATTTAATTTAATACATTTATTTCAGAAAAAAATGTTTTTATTTAAATTTAATCGGTCAATTGAACATGACGTTAAGGCTGTCACGTGCCAAACATTACTAACATTACTAATCAAATGTCTTCACAGTAAAATATTTTTCTTACAGGTACCTATAACGGAGATTTAAATTGACCAATAAAATTACTTGAATGGCCTATTATGGTTACCTCTGGAGGTTGGGCAAAGCAAAACTTTTTTCGAGTCCCCTATTGAGTTGCATCTCTATTACTCTATGACTATGACTAAAACATTAATTATCAATTTGCTTATATGGGTAATTAATAAAAACATTTTAGGGAAGTAAATTTTGTTTATAGACAAACAATTAAACTCTGATATGGAAATAATGTGTGTCCTAGCCGACTAACTCATAAATTGTTTTACAAAACTTGCGTGGCTGTACTGCCCTGGCTGCCAAAACTGTGTATTCGAAGACAAGCGACGAGTTTATATTAAGACTGAATGGTGGTGACGAAGGAGACGTCTAGACATAAAGGTTTTATATACGTTAAAATATATTTAAATCCTCAGTATCAATTCATTTCACAAGTCAACATGCAGATACTCCATGAAATAAAATAGTTTGTAAGGTTTCATAAAAATTTCTGCTACATTAAACATTCTATGTCTCGCAACTGGCGCAGAAAGTGCATTGAAGGTGCTGAAAGACCTCTAGCCATAAACTATTTCAATTAGGAAACATTAATTCTACAAACATTCAACATTGAAAACACTCCTAGTCCGTGGTTTTCTGGCACAAGCATGATAGTTCAAGGTGTAAGGCAGACTGATGTTGCTGGGAGCTAATATTGTCTACTAGAATTAGGACGGAGTCTTGTAGTTTAGGATGTATGGCCACCGTAGGCAGATTGCAGTAATTCAATTTCTTATCCGTAGAATATTCGAATCTGTCATTTTAAATTTTAATAATTAAAGGTAAACTGTTGAACAAAGATGCGGGCGCTACTCACAAATAATTTTACGACAACTATAAGTTGTCTACCGGACAACGACTACGTTTGGTCGTTTCTTTAGGAAAGAGTTGTTAATCGCGGGAGGATATTTCTTTGATTAAAAATGAAGTATTAAATATGAAATATTTCATTTTTAATAACTCATCTCTAGAAGTACTTATCGGCCATTACTTAGTCGCTACAGTAATAATGTCCATATATAAATTAAAACAGCTATTTTCTCTCTTAAATACGTTTTTTTGTGATGCTCGTGATACGACAACCATTTTACGTAGTAAATTAGGTTAATAAATAAAAACTTATGTAACTAAAATTAAAGAATGAAATGAATACCTCATCATAATACAACAGATTGCATATATTTGAAATTTATATTCACAGCGTAACATTTTAACCTTTCAACCAATATATAATCATAGGGTAGCAACTTGAAGTTTGTTATATATTGAGACAAGTAAATATAATCGGTATATTGGCATGAGCGTACTGATTTATAAATAGAAATATTATATTTATCACAAAATAACTTTTTTAGAGGCACAAATGAGAAGTTATTATCTAATTCTTTATATAATAATTAATGAGTAGATAGATTTTAATTAATAAGGTCGAAATAATACACTCACTTAGGACTTGGTCATATATTGTCTTAGTTAACATAAATCAATTAAATGATTAAAATGCAGAAAATTACATTTTATTGGCATTAATGTACTTTATTTTTGTGGCTATCGTTGTAAATATATTGTAAATATAAAATATTTCATTTTTAATAACTTATCTCTAGAATTACTTATCGGTCATTACTTAGTCTCTACAGTAATAATGTCCATATAATAATTAAAACAGCTGTTTTCTCTATTAAATACTCTCTTTTGTTATGGGCGTGATTCGACAACCATTTTACGTAGTAAATTAGGTTAATAAATAAAGTTTATATAACTAAAATTAAAATATGAAATGAATAATCATCATGAAAACATCATAATACAACTGACTTTAAGAATTATTGTCTTAATGTAATTAATTTCGAATGGCATATATTTGAAATTTATATTCACAGCGTAGCAATTTAACCTTTCAACCAATATTTCAAATATATAACAACAGGGTAGCAACTTGAAGTTTGTTATATATTGAGACAAATAAATATAATCGATATACTGGCATGAGTGTAGTGATTTATAAATAGAAATATTATAATTATCACAAAATAACTTTTTTAGAGGCACAAATAAGAAGTTATTATCTAATTATTAATATAATAATTCATAAGTAGGTAGATTTTAATTAATTAGGGCAAAATAATACAATTACTTAGGACTTGGTCATATATTGTCTTAGTTAATATAAATCAATTAAATTATTAAAATGCAGCAAATTACATTTGATTGGCATGTATGTACTTTATTTTTGCGGTTATCATTGTAAATATATCTAGGCTTCACTTTCAAATTTGACAAGGAAAGGCCATCCCAGTTACACCAGGCCCAGAACTAGGACCTGCAACCATGCTCAGTAAGACCAAATGTCTTCTAGGATAGTTTCGAGTTGGTCACTCGCCAATCAGTAGGCTTAATGCCGAGGACTGTGGTTCGGAGCTCACGCTAATAATTCTTCTATTTTATTTTTTATAGAAGACTTTAAAATATAACAAAAATAGCTATATATTAAATTTAATCGCCTCATTCTAAGAAAAACAAAGAGGATGTATTAGGATAATTTTTTTAATTCTAAAACACATAAAATATAATATTATACTTAAAAAATAAAATTAATTTACCTTAATCATTTATGCTTCAAAACTGATATCATAATGTACCTATAAATGTCGAAAATATGGACTTTTTTAAGCATATAATAAATGTAAAATGAGAAATCATTAGTGTCGAATTACAGAAAATTTTGGGAATGTAACAAGCTGAAACCGGCCGGAAATCCCATTGTATAAAGCGATGCGAGATCTAGAACACTATTACTCTTAATCAAGTTGTAAAATTAGAGGATGTCTAAGCTCATTGTAATCCTTAGAGCCACTATTATATATCCGACCCTTTTAAAATTATATTTCGATGGCGGGGACCTGATAAGGGTCATTCCGCAGAATTGGATCACTTTGCTTTTCCTAACAGAATTAAAATTGCCCCAAACTTAATTCTCCGGGTTCATTCATATTATTTCAGTTAATCTGAGTTATGTTTTAATTAAGGGACAACAAATCGCCACTCTCCAACTGTGCGGTCAGTCAATTAAAGGGTTTACTTTAAATCTCAGTGACATGAAAAGACGTTAAATCAGTTGCACTTAACGTTTTAATTTCGGCAAAAAAATTTATATTTCTGAATTTTACACAAAAATATATTTTATTTCAACTGACAATGTCAATATTAATTAACGCCAACTTTTGTTCAACCCAAACAATAGCCTTAGTTAATGCATTAATAAATTTTTAAACAATTACCCGGTAATATATAATTTAAAATGGCAATTCAATTAAAATAATGAAACTAATTCATATTAGTAAAATCCTTTTATTCGTTAATTATTTATTGGAAAATGTCTGCTTATTCTAACAGTTTTGATTATTCTGTCGCTTTAAGAAGACATTCGTTAAGAATAATCGATCCACTATATATATTAAGCAAAATATATTGATAACATTGGGACATTAACATGTCGAACCTTGTGTGTGGTGGGGTGACTCTTTCTGGATATTTCCACCCTCATTTAAAGGTCTGTAAATAACTTAGCGTGTATTACTCGCTCAACAGGCCACAAAAAACTCTTCTCTTTGCTAAGCAAGCATAATATCGCGATGTTGATACCGACCAAAAAGCTAATCAGATCGTGTGTGGTGTGGTGAGTGACATTTTCACTCCTTCTGGATATTTCCATCTTAGAAATCATTGCCTTCAAACTTTTTTGTCTTCCAGAAAATTCTTTGTCACTAACTTCAAAATCAATACTTTCAAATATTTCGAATCAAAACTGACAGTTAGGATCAAGTGGTTAGCGCCATGTAGACTAAATAACTCAATAGCACTAAATGGAAAATAATCAGATAGGTTGATTCTTTATTAGTTATTTACATTAATACTCCACATTTTCATTGCTTATAAAAATGCATACAAGCATCTATCTAATCATCGAAATAATAGTAAAGATATTCAACACAAAATTTATATGAACTTATATTGAATATGACTGCTGCTGTATAAGGAGGACAAAAGCTCCCACAGACCATAACTCACCATAAACTGTATTCAAATATGACTTTCAATATAGCCATAAGTCGATATAAAATCTAAATATAAATCCTGAACCAATTTAAACATTAACACCATTTTTAGGTAAAAATGCAAGTAATAAGAAGTGAAGAAACAAGGATACGATGTCTATAGAAAAAAGGATTCATCTGACACTAACTGCTTCTCATATTAGTTAAAATGAATATTAAAATCGTAACGTAATTATATGCTATTATGTTTGGTGCAAAACGCTTCTTGTGGAAGAAGATGGCCTGGGTTTCTGTGGGTGGAAATGCGACCTCCAAAAATGTAACCAGTGGACACTGGACCCATCGAGTTGTTTTTGGAATCTGCCTTGGACGTGCGTTGCTACACTTGAAGAAGAAAACTAAGCAGTGTCCTCTGCATACAAATCTTCCTCAACTTGTGGTCTCCTAGGAATATCTGAAAGAAAAATATTGAATAAAGCGGGTGCCAGTGGGGAGCCTTGTGGAACTCCTGCTTCGATGGTTTTCCGGCTGGAGAGAATATCTTTTATGTTCACCTGAAACAATCGTCCTGACAGAAATGATTTGATAAGAGCGGTTAGGTAGACCTAATCAAATGCATTTCACTACTAAGCCTTCATACCAAGCCTTGTCAAAGGCTTTGGTTAGTTCCAAGAAGACCGCTTCAAGTTTTTCACGTCGGTTAAAAGCGCAGTTGATTTTTGCGGCCAGCCGATGTGCCTGATGAACGGCTGAGTGCTTCGCGCGGAACCCGAATTGCTCTTCGTAAAATCGTTAAAAGCATAAGGAATTGCTCTTCCCGCAAGCTTGAAAATGAAACTTAGTAGGCTGATAGGTCTGTAGTTAGAAGGTGATGATGGTTTAGCTCCTTTTTGGGGGATAACTGCGAATAATACATGTTTCCATGTGGATGGGAAGTGTTGCAGCCTCAGAATGGCATTGATGATATTAGTTAGTTCGGCTAACTGCTTGTAGGGAAGCTTTTTGACTTGCGCTATCGAAATATTATCGAAACCCGAGGCTTTCTTGTTCCGAACCTTGTTGATCATTTGAGTGAGTATTTTAAGAATAAGTGGGTCTAGAAGGTAATTTGGAGGCACATGAGAGTGAACGGAATTGGCCTCCCTAATGATTTTGTCATTCTCGGAAACCTTTATATTTGTAGCAGGAGGGTGGCGTTCGATCTGGGCCTCATAGGTTTTAGCGAGGTGCTCGGCCTTTTCGTGGTAGGTGACTGCGAAAGTTCCTGTCTCCGCTGAGTTCAGGGGGGTATGACGCTTTGCGCCTTCCCCACGAAGCTTTTAGAGTGTCGCCAGAAAGTTGGAGGGCCATCCAGCCTTTGATCCGTTAGGTTATTGTTATGAATTGCCAGGCTTAAATAGTTTCCGTCACTTCCCGTTTTACTCTGTTGGCCTCCCTTTTGTCTGCCGAGTTGAACGTGGTACGAACTCTATGATAGAGTCGATTCTTGGGTCGGATCTGTGACTTGATGGTTTCAGGAACTAGTTCACTTTGAGAGTTTGAACAGAGGGAATATCGAATAATGAATTTTGATAGACGGACTGGATGTCTCGAGTTAGCTTCGACACAGCACGCTCGAGTTGGTCAGGCAGATCAATCTTCGAGATTGGACCGTATTCCAGGAAAATCTCCTGATATCTCTTCCAGTCGGTTTTCTTCCTGGCTTTGAGGCGAGGAATTTCGATTGCATTCGACTATTGATTCCCGAGAGCTAATATAATTGGACGAAGGTCCGAGTGTAACTCGCTGAGAACTTGTATATCAGAAGGACGATTGATGTTCTGGAGAATGACAAAGTCCAGAATGCCAGAATGCATGGAGTGCCCTGTTCTCCAATAGCGGGGGTATGGGTAGGTTCATCTGGCAGGGCGAGACCGAGCTTTAAGTTTGCGCTCAGTGCTGCGGTATCATTGCCTGCTAGATTTACGCGCTCGCAATCCCACATGGAATGGTAAGCGTTGAAGTCTTCACCTACTACTTTTGAGGTTGGGCCGTCGAAAAGAATTTTGAGGGCAGACGAGTCATGCGTGGAGCATTTCCTGTACAAAATCATCATCAAGACTGGACGATCATGAATTTCCACCTGGGTAGTGGTGTATTCGATGTTTGGTAATAATACATTTGAAGGCAGGAGGTTGTGATTGATTCCTTTTTTGGGCAGGATAGCAGTTCCACCGCCGCGAGCAGGCACACGGTCATTCCTGTAAACCGTGTAGTTTAGAAGGGAGAAATGATGAGAGGGTTTTAGGAGAGTCTCCGTCCTAGTAGTGACGTCCAGTAAACGATAAAAAAAATCTCGCAACAGAGTCGTTGATCTGGAATATTATTGAAGGGTACTTTGGATTATTCACACTATTGTTCAGTTCAGTGGTGCTACCATTAACTTCCCAAGCAGTCTTCTCAGGTAACACAGCGCTGTTCCTTTTTCATCTTTACGGTAATGTTATATGGCTGGGTGAATGGAGGTAAAACAAAATGAAACGGTGGTGTATACATTATGTGACCGTTATTTATTGGCAATATAAAAAAATTATAAAATACAAAATAGATAAAACGAATGGCATCGGTGTTACCTGGAGACGAGACTTGGGCAGTCGATGGTGGCACGTCTAAACCAAACGATGGTTGAGCACTGAATGAATCGAAATACCCTTCAATAACATCCCAGATAAACGTCTCGGGGTTGCCAGCTATTCGTTATCGGGTTCTAGTTGTCGCTGCTGGCACCCCGCCCGTGTTCAACATCTGGGATTATATTTCTGGGTACTTTGTTGACCGTTATTCCAGGATGTAAAATTCGACATGCCTCAAGGTCGCTACACATCTATTTGTATTTTCCATTATATTATTTTATTATATCTTATATTTACATTTAATGTCATTAAATTACGGTCACATCATGTAAACCGTAACTGTTTCATTTCATCTTACGTCCATTCACCGAAACACATAACATCCGAAAGTCCTTACAAATTTTCTGCTTACTGCAAATAGGTACTTTGGATTTTTATCAAAGTTCATTAAAAAAAACTATAATATTTAAATAAATAATAATCGGTATAATATATCATACCTTAATTAATTAAAATTAATTTGTAATTTAATTATTAAATATAATTTATGAAGAATTAATTTAAGGGACAAAAGTATCAAAGTGATGTTCTTTTCGAAACACCTTAACTGTATTTAATTAATCTCAGAAACAATTCAAACGCTCTAAACTAGGTACTTAATTATTTCCGAAACAACCCGTTCTTGAGGAATGACCGTACCTGATTATAAAATCGGATAAAGTTCAACGTCGTAGATACCTTAATAAAAGCGCTCTATTGAAGCGTGACTTTGATAGCGCCTGACAATAGAGCAGACAAGAACATATTATTATGAAGCGAAATGATAATTTTGTAATCTTGCCGGAACAATGGAAACGTATTAATTAATCTCGAGGAAAACGGATGCCGGCAGGAATAAGCCGGAACAAGGTTAAGCGGTCTGTTTTAAGAACGATCTCGGTCAAATTGGAAGACTTCTGGACGAATATTGTTGTTTTTAATTATGACAAGAATTACTAAGAAGTGGCCTAGTTAATTATAAAATAACATCCAGATAATTAGCTTGTATATTAGTCTTTTTTAAAGGTTTGCATACTGCTTATACTATACATTTTACAAGCCGTATTTAATATTTAACTCCTTTTTCTTATATTTATCTTAATTAAATTAAGTATCAAGAATATATTTTTTAATATTCTTTTAGCATTCTGTAATCTGCCCAATGAGCAATAAGTATTTGACCAGATTTATATTATACAATGACGTGTAGAAGATAGCTTCAATAAATGATCTCCTGTGCGATCTAGCATCGTACTCAATTAATCAGGTCGTATGGTAGTAAACGTTTTAACTTCCGCACTTCACTGGCATCGGACATTTAATTGTTTGGCGAGTGCATTCTGGTGCCTACACTGGTATTTCGAATAACACTCATTATGATTTCTAGGTGTACATCGCGCTGAATTAGGTTGTTACTAGTCAACGTTCGACTATTACAGAGTAAAGACGTGTTCGGAGGGACGGTCAGTGAAATGAAATAAAAGTGCAACATCTGGACGTCACAAATGCGGCGTTAAAAAAGTTTAACAATAACATTTTAAAGACTGGTGAAGAAATGATCGGAAAAAAGGTCAGTACAGTAGAAAATAAATGCAAAATGCCATAAAACGTTAAGGGTGAAAACTCGACATCTGGACCGCAAATGTAGTAGATAATTGGAAACATAAAAATAACCGTATTATTTCAACAATACGTAAAAAAATATATGGAGAAGAACACTGCACAAAAAACGGATAAAATGGAAATATCGACATCAGGCGTATCCCATATTGCAGTTTTGAATCTAGAGAACACAACTAGAACTCAGAACGAACAGGCATTCGGTTTGTTGAGGCAACGAAAACTCTGTGCGGGAGAGTCTTGAAATTACATTACCCAATATGCAAAAACAAATAAATGTCCTCCAGCTACAATTAAATAAACAAAGCTCTGTGGGCAAGGACAAAACAACGACAAACCACCAAGCCAACAAAAGTAGTCCAATTCCTCCAATTCTAACATATGAAACAGATGAAGAAGAATTGCAGAAAGAAGTAGGCTGGATTACGGTTAAAATTAAAAAAAGAAAAGTAAATAATTTCCCAGGATCTTCACCACAGTAAATAAAAATAAAACAAAACAATGAACAGAATAAAGAAATTAGAATGTCCAGGCACCGCCAATTATCGTAAGTAATTTTACCGACTTTGACTTGCTTTACGAAACACTGAGGTCCAACTATATAGTACTCAAAGCAACAGTACTAAACAATGGACAAATAAAATTGAACGTCGAATGGTACGACATTCACAAAAATAATAGATTGTTTAGAGTTTCTGAAACAGCACAAAATCATTTTTGATATTAAAAGAATTTTAGGGGTCGAAATAAAAATCGAACCTCTAAAAATATCGAACTTAATACCGCATTACAAAAGATGCCAATTGCATGGACAAACAGAAATTCTACAGAAGAGAACCTAGATGTGTAAAATGTTCAGGTAAACATATCACCACAGAGTGTAACCCAAAGAAGCTAAGCCGAAATGTGCAAATTGTAATGAAGCGCATCCGGCAAGTTATAGAGGATGTGTAGTTTCTAAAACAATACAAGAGAGGAGAAATAGAGTAGCTCCTCAAGTTAAACCTCAAGAAACAATGAGTGAGAAGAAACAATCGAACAAATATAAAAAAGTTATTGGTGAACTGACTTATGCCCAAAGTATCAGTCAAAATAACCAAAGAGACAAAAAAGGAAGATGAAGCAACTACCAACGAATTGCTACTTAAACTAATAGGAAAGCTGGACAGACAAAATAAAATGACTGAATATTTTTCCGAAAGGATTGAAAAACTAGAATTGAAAAACATTAGGCCAGTGGCCCTAAAAACCCGAAATGGCAAATAAAGATATCCAAATAGCAATTTGAAATGCTAATGGAATTCAGCAACATCACGCTACCCTACAAGTATTCCTAGATATGCAAAAAATAGATATTTGCCTAATATCAGAAACCCATTTAACAAAAGAATCCTTTATAAAATTTAGAAGATATACATTTTATCATACCATACTACCAGTTAACACCGCAAGAGGAGGAAGTGCAATAATAATTAAAAAGAACATTTCTCACCATCAAGAACCCGCGCTCAGTAAGTATTAAATCAAGTGGATACAAGGTTACAATAGCCGCAATTTATTGTCCTCCAAGATACGATCAAAAAAAGGAAAATTATTTGAATGGCCTAAGCAACCTCGGAGAAATATTTATAATTGGAGGTGACTTCAATGCAAAAAATAAAAGATGGGATCCGAAATGAAAACAACTAAAGGCATTGAACTGCATAAAGCAGCTGTTGAACTAAGATGTAATTACATGTCAACTGGAAAACCAACTTATTAGCCGACTGATCAAGAGCAAACCCCAAACCTGTTAGATTTCTTCATTATAAGAAACATAACATCCAGCTATATAAAAATCGAAGAAAATTTCAAATCATACGCCAGTGATTCTGAGGTTGAGCGAAAATATAATAAGAAAAGAAAAAAACCCAACGTTTACAGACAAAAGTACAGACTGGGAAGGTTTTGCTGAAGAATTGAACAAAAGAATTCAACTAAATGTACCCTTAAGACAACTGAACAATTCAATTTTGAAGCAGAAAAATTTATAGTAGATATTCAACAAGCTGCTTGCAATAATACTCCAGAAATTAAGAGTACAACTAAACGAACTTATTATCCAAAAGAAGTTAGCTGAAGGTAGCTGAAATACGTAAATTACGAAAAAAGGGGCAACAAAACAGAACACCTGAAAATAAAAATAATTTAAACAACATAATCCAAAGACTGAAAAGGGAAATACTGGAAATTAAAAACAAAACCATAAATGACTATCTGAGAAATTTAACAGATGATAAAGAAACTGATTACTCACTCTGGAGAGCCACAAAATATCTAAAGCCTATAAGAGACCTATGTGAGAATTGGGCACGTGACAATCACTAAAAAGCAGAACCAGTTGCTGAATATCTAGAAAAAACTTTCAAACCAAACGAAACTAATATTGAACATAATTTGCCGGACATAGAAGCTGAAAATTCGATGATTGAATTAGTCACGCCGAAAGAGTTGTTATTAAAACTGACATTAACCCCAGGAAATCACCAGGCTACGACTTAATAACAGGAGAACTACTGCAAAAACTACCAAGAAAGGGAATTATAAAACTCACCAACTTGATCAATAGAGCATTTAGATTAAAACATGTCCCAGACATTTGGAAGATGGCGGAAGTTATAATGATCCAAAAACCTGGAAAGTCACCAAACGAAATAAAAGCCTATAGACCTGTATCACTGCTGCCAGTAATATCTAAGGTTTTTGAAAAACCCCTGTTGAAAAGAATAAAACCGATGATAGAGAGATAGAGAAAAACTTAATACCAACACACCAGTTTGGGTTTATTAACTCAGCAATTAACTAAGCACTCAACAATTGACCAGGTCCACAGAATAACAGATGTTATTGAAAAAGCCTACGAAATTAAAACGTATGCTCAGCTATATTCTTAGATGTAGCACAAGCTTTCGATAAGGTTTGGCATGAAGGCCTTGTTCATAAACTACAAAAAATGCTACCAAAACAACACACCGATCTATTAAAATCATACATTACAACCAGAATGTTTAGACTCAAACAAGAAGAAGCTTACTCTACAATAAAATAAGCTAAAGCGGGTGTACCACAAGGAAGTGTACTGGGACCAATGCTTTGTCTACTTTACGCTTGCGATATACCACAAATGGAAAATATCACGATGGCTACATTTGCTGGTGATACTGCTATTATAGCTGTCGGAGACAATAGTGAAGAAGCCTCACGAAACTTACAACAGGCAAGTGACAATATAAATAATTGGACACAAGCTTGGAAAATAAGAATTTATGAAAATAAATCTGTACATGTGCAGTTCACCTATAAACAGACCGTACAAGCAGCAATAACATTAAATAATACTATCATTCCATATAGCAACAACGCTAAATATCTGGGAATGAATCTCTCACAATTGTCAGTACATTATGGGGATATTCACAAATAATTCAGAAACATGTAGAGATAGGGCCGATGGGTCCTCCTAGTTATATACCTAGATTTAAGTTAGCATAAAGACAAATTGTAGGTTAGACGGAAACGACTAGTAACAATGTATTAATTAAATAATAATAAAAAAGGGTTGTTACTGGCATAATATGGCACAGTTCGATACCATACGTTCATATAGGCTAAAGAATTATTCACATTTATGCCCTATGACCCAATACATCTCTCAGTTTAAGCCCAAGTTTTTTCCGCTTTATTAGTACATGTTTCTTCCAATTTAAGAGTCAATTCAGATGCATTCCCAGATATTTAACATTATCTACTTGCGGGTGTTCCTTCATGATTAGTCCTTCTACCCAAGATGAAACATATCATTTGTCCCACAAATGAATTTGAAAGCTCTTTAGTATCAATCTCTCAATCAATTTATCATCTCACAAGGATTCAATATCTCTGTAGCTGATATTGAATCCTTGTGAGATGATAAAATCGCCGTATCGCCAGCATATGTTGCTGTAGTAGTGGTGTTTGAGGTCGGTACGGCAGCTGTATACAGAAGATGTAATAGTAGGCCAAGGACACTGCTCTTCAGAACACTTGAATATATTATATGTAGTTGAAACTACGGATGGAGCAAAAGATTTCTCAATATATCTCGAAAATTGTAACTTGAAGTGCTGTGTGCCACCCCTTATCAAAAGCTTGAGGTATATCGAGGAATGCACCAGAGCAGTATTTTTTAAATTTATTTGATTGACCAATCTGTGGTTTTGCTATATTGTTCCTTGTTTGTTAGGAAGACCAAATTTATACTCTGGAATGATATTTCTTTCTTGTGAGATTACTTTTATAGGAGGAAACGTCTTCTTACTTTTTATGTGGTTTGATTATAATAATGATTTGAGAAATACTACGAAAGTAGTTTAGACGTAAAATGGCATTAAAATTAATGTTATTAACTTGAAGAACTTTTCTGACACGTCTAAAATTCTTCCAATTATTGGATCAAAACCGAGAGATTTTTTGGCATTAGCTTCATTAATTCTTGTTTGTAAAACGAGTATTTTTTTAGGTGGTAAATCCACCTGAAATGGGGTGATAAGAGAGTCAGTTGAATTGTATTCCTTTCTCTGTACATTTTGTATGGAAATGCATTAAATACGCTTTTTAGATGTTTAGAAAAAACATCCGCAAAAAACATTTTTCATTGTCATTCGTGGCCCAGGTATTTGAGGTAACTCTCAAATTATATAAATTCTGGCTCAAATCTGGTTCCAAACCTGTGACAATGCTTCAAGAAATTATTTTTACTCGTGTATTTATTAACTCAGTTTGTCCTAAGAAGAGTTCCAATGTATTCCAGAGATATTCAATTGAACTTAAGGATTTATTAAAGGTACTTTATCATCAGAACATCTTTCTTCTTAGTTATTTTATTACTTTAGAGGTATATTTGCGATTATTACAAGGATACATTATTCCATGTTTTGGACATAACTGAAAAGTATTTCATTTTATTTAGAGTAATTATTCCTTCTGTTAGTAATCATGGTTTGTAACAATTTTTGACTGAGGAAAGAAACAGTTTTTTAGATCCTCTGGATTTTAGTACTATAGATCAAGATCATCTAGGTTGTTTTTTCTGTAGGTGTTTGCAAATATCAAATCTTATTTTTAAATTCAATTGGTTGATATCTATAAATATCAATAAATATATCAATATCACTCACCAACAAATTATATTTGTCTGTAACAATTTGTTTTAAAACTATGTTAAATCATGCCCTGGTTTTAAAGAAAAACCTTCGTGATTATGTCATCATCACTAATTGAGGGATCAGTAATAAGTGAGCCGTCTAGAAGTTGCGGTTTTGTTTTATTTTAAAGTAGTCTACTTGAATTAGGACAGAAGTTTTCGGCCACCAAAAGCGGATTGCAGTAGTTCTGTTTTTCATATTTGATTCTTCATTTCCCCAGTTTGGTTAGAAATAGTGCCATTTCAAATATAATAAAATATAGTAGAAAATATCTAGTCTAAAATAATTCAACTACAACTACAAGTTGTCCAGATGGGATAACGACCACCTACACCCTTGGTCCTTCCTTTAGGAGAGAGGTATTATATCACGCGATTGATAAGGTTCTAGTATTAACGACATTTTTGTGTGAATTTATAGATTACGGTGAAGATTTAATATAATAATTGGCGACTTGTTTTCTTAAAATAAAAGTATTTGCTTTTAAACCCTTCACATTTGTTTAGTTCTTTTTTTGTTTGTGATTGTCAGGATGAGGTTTGAAAAAATTAATTTGAAAAATCTACGCTATATCATGTATATTATTTTAGAAATAACAGCAATAGTAATTTTTTAACTTAATAATCGTTGAGTCAAATGAGACTAAAGAAGGGTGTAGGCACCGTTTGGAGGCAAGAAATGTTATCTACTCTCTCAATATTAAAACTGAAGATATGGTCTCATGTTCTTCATTAATTTATTATTATACAGTTGACGATAATTATGACAAATAATGATATATGTTGGGAGATAAGAATTAATTAATATCCCTATCTTAAGTACAATATTAACAGGTTACCATTTAACAAATTAAAAGTGTGTTACTTATTGTATATATCAGTTTAACAAAAGAGATGAAACATTTTTTAAAAAGCTACGCCTGTCACTAAGAGGAACAATACCCTATACTTTCATCAGTATCATTCTTATGCATGTAATTTCTTTTGTGAATTGCTACGTTTGCAGAATATAAGCCGCAAGAGTTTTAGCATGAAACGTCCGTCGCTAATGTGTGCCCGTGTTGTTTGTAAGGAAGGCACTGTTCCTGATAGTGCACACTCGTATGCAGATCTTTTTTAATGAAAGAAAATAATGAACTAATTTGAATACGCGAGAAGCTCAATTTTTTAAAGTCAGAAAAAAGAGCAATTATGTGTTAGATGATATAATTAAAACAAGTCTAGTTTTTATAAAATGCAGTCGAAGAAAATAAAAATATAAGTAAAAGAATATATTTTTGTTATATCTCTAATGTAGATATTCTCTTTTTTGTTATTTTCGTTAATTGTATAACACTACAGTATATTATAAATGTATAACACTTAGTCATTAAAACGTATGTGCTGCTAAGTAGTAGTAACTAAAGTTCAAATTTAAATTTTTAAAATAATTAATTTATTTTGGTTTCAGGTAACATGCTGATTAGTTGAAAATAAATAAGTAGTTTTGCAAGTTTATTTATTTATCATATTCATCTACTTAGAAGGCTATATGTAAGTTTTCATAATTATTTTATTATATTTACACCTATTTAATGATTCGTATTTTGAAGTCTACATTCGCCATTTTAATGCATGGGCTGAAAATCCCTAGGCGTAACAAAGAAAACGCGTTTTTTTTGTTCAAAATTGGCTTTATTAATCAACGTTATCTTCGTCAATAAACCCACAATCATTCCAGCGCCGCTCTATTATTTCAATACCACTTTTGTAGAGTGATTTATCTTTTGCCTCAAAATAGGCCTGTCACCAGTTGCTGTCCACACAGATGATGATAGTTTTGATTCCGGTGTGACATGATGGATCCATGTTTTATCCATTGTCACTTATTGATGCAAAAATTCCAATTTGTTCCATTTAAGCATAGCCAAAAACTGCTCAGAATAATCAACACGTTCTTGTTTTTGGTCAACAGTGAGCAAACGCGGCACCCAATTTGAACAGAGCTTTCTCGGGAGTCAAATTCTCATGTAATATAAAACCAACACGTTCTTTTAATATATTTACAATGTTAACTAACTAACTCACGTAACTTCACTTTTCGATCATTCAAAACTATTTTGAGAGTTTTTTTTATATTTTCTGGTTTTATCACCCCATTTGGACGTCTACTACTCCTGCATCATCGGTGTCTCTACGACCACGTTTGAAGTCAGCAAACCAACGTTTTATTGTTGTTTCTGATGAAGCGGGGTTCTTATAATACTTTTCAAGTCATTGCTTCATTTCGATGGTATTTTTTCTCATCATGAAGCAGATAAAATTAAAACACAATTTTTTTATCCATTGTTTTTACAATAACAAAAGTAGTATCACTCTTAGCACAACAACTCACAAACTTATGGGTATACTGTCATGAAATTTTAACAGCCTTCTTCTGAGGGTTAGTACTAACTGAAAAAGCGGCGAATGCAATAAAACCAGTGCTATCTATATGTTAGACCCGCGATTTTTCAGTCAGTGTGTTAATTTAATGTTAAGTAAAGCAAATTCATTGTAATTGAGTTCGCTTAAGTAAAATAATATTTTGTATAGCAATTAACATAATGTCATACCGTAACGTGTGAAATTATGCTCAAATTAAAGCATATGTTTGCTTTTAAACACTTTGACTGTTTACATACTGGTTGCTAATGTTGGCATCTAATATCTGGTAGAAAATATAAATTGTGAATAAGTAAATTTGTTGTTTTATAATAAAGCACGATATATTATATATCTTCAATTAAATTAATACTCAATGATATCAAAACTGTTGTGTCCGTACACTTCCATCACTAAAGTGCTATGATATTATCCTTTAACGAAAATTGGTACCACGATATTTGAAAATATTTAGAACTAAAGTCAGCTAAATACGCCGAGTAATATAGATATTAGATATTGCAACAGTTCTTTAAATTTATTGTTTAAAAAATTTGGAAGTAATTAATAAAATGAATATAGCAATACTAACAAATTTTTAGTGTCACTCTGATGCTAATACTTTCTTTAGCGCCGTCTCCTAGTCTTTATCTTCATTCGATTAACTCTTATGGTGATAGTTGCTTGAATCGTGCTTGTTTTGGATCATTTTTAAAACAACATTATAATGTATTTTTGTTATAGTTTTAACAAATCCGACACATATTTTTTACGCAGCTTGTTGAAAAAGAAAACTCCAATTTACTTATTGGTCAGACTTTCTTGAATAGAGGTACAACTAAATATATCTTTATTAACTAACGCTCGATTAAAAAGTAAGACAACGAACCAATAATTTTAGAACACAAAACTTATAGAACAATCTATTATACTTTTTTTGGTGTCCCTTTCACCAGCGAGGCATTATTTGTAGTGGATCTACTGTTTAACAGGAGCTCCGAAATACGGTCCTCGGCATTAAGCCTACCGACTGGCAAGTGAAGAACTTAGAGATCATCCCAGAACACTTCCGGCCTTACCTAGCCTGGTTACAATACAGATATTTACAACTACAATCACAAACATAAAGTACATTCATTTCCCAGCAGGATTCGAACTTGCGACTATCGCAACAGTAGGAGAACCACCCTGTCGCCTTAACCACTGCTCTACCAATCCGGCCCACCTATTACACTTAAATCTTTAAATATCTATGTTTGTTTTCAAATATAATTACAGAATAAGAAATAGAACCTAGACGTCTAGTCAATTAATTTTTTTCGTGAAAATGTTTTCAAATATTCTAAAACCATCAGTCAAAAAGTCAAATCAGCAAAAATATAATGTTTAAACTATTTGAAGGTAATTAATAAAACTAATATAGCAATCCTAACAAATTGTTACTAATACTTTCTTTAGAGTCATCTAATACTCTTTATCTTCAATCGATTAACGCCTGTAGTGACAGTTGCTTGACTCGTGCGTGATTTGAGTCATTTTTAAAATAACATTATATAATATCTTTTTGTTATATTTTTAGCAAATGCGGTACATATTATTTACGCAGCTTGTTGAAAAAAAACTTCAGTTTACATATTGATTAAACTTTCTTGCATAGTTACATAGCTACAACTAAGTATATCTTTCATAACCAATGCTTGGTCAAAAAGTAAAACAACGAACCAACAATTATACAACCCAAAACTTATAGATCATTCTAATATACCTTTTTAATATATTTTAAAGTCTCCTTTTTACCAACAACGAGAGTTTATCTGGAATAGATCAACTATTTAACGGTCTAAATCACGGTCCTCGCATTAAGCCTACCGACTGGCCAGTGACCAACCTAGAGAAAATCCCAGAAGACATCCGATCTTACCCAGCCTGGTTACTGGCGTAACTAGGATGGTTATTTTCCTTGTCGGATTTTCCGCTGTTGCTTATAAGAATATCTACAATTACAATCACAAACATAAAGTGCATCCATGCCCCAGCAGGATTCCAATCCGCGACTATCGCAACAGTAAGAGGACCGTTTTGTCTCCTTAACCTCCGCTCCACCTTGTCGGCTCACCTATTACACTTAAATCTTTAAATATCTATGTTTGTTTTCAAATATAACTATAGAGTAAGAAATAAAACTTAAACTTAGACGAAAAAAGTCAACAATAATATAATCTTTAAATAAATGCATTTAAAATCAATTTAATCACTAATTAATATATTTTTCCTGCAAGATTTCATTAACATAATGTTATTTTTGTGTATTGCTTATAATTGCCATTAAGTTTACTTGCCTTAGTTTACAATACCAATTATCACTAGAACTTTTTCCAATTTATGATTTTTATTACTTCATTAGTCTTCTAGACTTTTTTCTAAATGGACGAACTTGTCGTTTTAGCAGCCTTTCTGTTTCGATAAATAGTTTTCCAAGGTGTAATATCTTATATCAAAGATCTTCATATCAAACATATAAGCCAGCAAAAATAAATCTCTGGGTACATTTTTAACAACGATTTTAGCTAATATTTCCTGGCGTATTTAATTTTTTCTCTAAATGTGTATATATAATTCAACTAGCCATCTATATGACAACTAAGGTGAAAACTAATGTTTAAAAACCTCTAGCAATATAATAACAATTATAATTTGAAGAAATTGAATCAGTGGAAAATAACATAATATTAGGTAGTTAAGTCTTGTTTGTTGTATATGCCGAACGCGTGGAGGTGAAAGAAATAACTCACAAATACGGTGAACAGGTTGATTGTTGTGTTGATTCATTTTGGAGAAACAACAGTAGACCATATTGACCGACTAGGCCATAATGCTAGAACAGATTTTATATTTCAAAAACATTAAGCTGGTACTTTCATTTAACTTTTATCTCATTAAGTTTAATATTTCTATATATGGCATAGAGTAGTGTTGGGAACTATCAACTGAAATCGACCATCAATTCTTTAGTAATTGACTACTTTTTACTATCGACTGTTTCAGTCGCTATTTTTGGTTCGACTGATTTTACTGTTTTTTACCAGTGACTGTTTTCCGTCACTATTTTCGGTCCGATAGATTTTGTTACTATTTACTATGGACTGTTTCAGTCGTGTACTTTTAGATACTATTTTAGGTTCTACTGGTTTCATTCGACTGATTTTTAACGTTCTGGCTCCGTCGTCCTAGCCGCGACCTTGACAAAAATGTGCCCAATTTATGCTTATATAGATTTATGTGTAATATATTAATGTAGTTTTATGAGTTTTTTTGGTAATTTGCTGGTAAATAACAATATATTAATATCATTGTGAATGATAATAGTAAAATACTGTTGACTGTTTTTATGGCAATAATAGGTAATATTTCGATTCGAAAAAAGCTCTAATAGTTATTGTGGGATCATTTTTAATTACGTCATGAATTAGATTTTTTTCTATGATTAGGTATATGTTTTATGTTTATTTAATATTTATGGTTATTGTACATCTTCAGTTTTTAGGTTTTGTTTAATTTCTATAGTATTGTCTATATTTAATATAGTATATTATTTGAAAATAGTAATTAACATATTAAAATACGACAAAACATCTATGGGGTATTATTCCATTCCACAGAAAAATTCGATTCCTTTTAACAGATCCACAGCACATTCAAATACAAAAGTAATTCTACTTCCTTTAGAATGAAATTATTAAATGCATGTTAATAGTATTCAGTAATTATTTTTTTCCTTTCATTTTTCAGTGATTTTTAAAGTTAGTATGTGAAGGAAGGTGTATATCTCCGCCTTCCTTCCTTGTTGGCCAATATAAGCACATATAAAATTAACTTCTCCAAGTAATTATCTGGGTCCTTTCCTCTCTCACAATTTATACAAGAAAGGGATCATACATCTTCGTCTGACATCAAAAATTAGACAAAGCAGTCGAACCGCGCATTTGACTGAAAATAATAATTACTAGTTTTTTGACTATCGACTATTTCGACTGTTTTCAGTCAATAGCTCCCAACACTAGTATAGGGGCTATGAGGCTTATAATTTTGAAGCTTAATTTGCTGGAATACTATTTTATATTAATGATAAGAAGTGACGACTTGTTGGTACGATTATGAGACACTACCGCCGCTCCAATATTATTTTAATATATGCTAAACCGTATCTCGCTATAATACATAGGTACACGGAAGATTAACATGATTTCGAGATAATTACGTTTTCATATTACTGGTTAATTGAATAAAGAAAAATCAGTGTTCAAACAGTATATTTTTAGGTCTGCCACATTACAAATAAAATTACTGTATCAATATGCTGACTAAAGAAGGAGAGGAATTCTATCTAGTTCCTAATGGATTTTGGAATCTATTGGAAACCCCTTTTTTGCAAGATTCAAATATTCGCACTAAATTTATCGAACCGAATCATTCACCCGTCCGTTTTCTATTCTCGTTCGCCATTTTCATTGAGGTTATCGGTCCAAACTAAACGGGGGGGTTATCTCGTTTTAATCAACTCCATTTTTGTCGTTGGTGAGGGGTTGCGCTTATAAAAATTTCTCCATCCGAAAAGAAAAGGAATAAAATTTTGATTAGGTTTAATTTTAATAAAGTGCTTTCAGGTGGAAGTTCAATCTGAAGCTTTGAGATTGTTCCTTTTTTATTCTTCCGCCTCTTTCGCGATTTTTTCCTCTCGTCGTCTTCTCGTCGGTCGCCGATCGTGAAGGGAAATTAATGAGTTCGCTGAAATATTTTCCTTAGTGATTGAAGCCGACGGGGTGTTATTCCGACTCCATTATGGGTCAAATAATTGTCACAATCTGTTTATTAATTGCTTTGTTCTGAGCTGCCACTTGCAGATTCGTCGATGTATGAGGAGGTAATAAAATAAATAAGATTTACTCTTCGATGTCTAATAAGTTACATAATTATATCTTTAATATGTAATATATTATTACATGTTAAACATTAATATATAATAAATTTTAATATTACTTTAAAATGGATTTACGATTTCTGAAATGTTCAGAATATCCAGAGCAAGTGAATTTTATTGTCAAAAGTAATTAAAAAAGTAAGTAAAAGATAGCAAAGATTAAGTGGAGGACGGTGAGCGTTTTGATCGTCATTTATCATCTATGGATAAAATCCACGTCAAAGTTATTAAAAATGTTTTACTTAAAATCGTCAAGTGGCAAAAGAAGATCTATTTCATCATCATCAATTCATAACCGGAGCTCTGTGATAACGCCGACTACATTATAAACATTGTAAACAATTTTAATACTTCATAACTGATCTTAAATATAATACTTTAAGTTTTTATTTTCTCTAATCGGATACCGTTAAAATTTACAGGTGTTCCGTCTGTAGGGCTTTTAACGCGCGATTTCGGCATATAATAGTATATTATATAATAGTATATAAAGTATATAATAATTAACACGAATCAAATATCATCGTAGGACCAATGTGCTTTTAATGTGCTCTTTATCTTTAGCAAATAATGAACTATGGTTTTAACTGTTTATTAACTTGTCCAAAATTCAGAAGATGAATGTAATGAAAAGCTACAAATCTTAAGCTTATCTATCTCACCCAACAGTTTTTTGACACAGAAATCATAGTTATTTAATGTTATAACATTAGAACCCTTTTCTTTATCAGTAGCAACTATAAGTGACCAAATTACCAAAAACTATGGTTTTAACTGTTTATTAACTTGTCCAAAATTCAGAAGATGAATGTAATGAAAAGCTACAAATCTTAAGTTTATCTATCTCACCCAACAGTTTTTTGACACAGAAATCATAGTTATTTAATTTTATAACATTAGAACCCTTTTCTTTATCAGTAGCAACTATAAGTGACCAAATTACCAAAATTTAGCGAATACGACGCTATACGTTATTACTTAACAAAAAGCCACAAAACATTTGCGATTGAAATACCATAATATATTCTTTGACACCACACAATTTATCGGTCTATGATGCAACAGTAATTCTAGAAATGAACAGTTATGATCCTGCATAATGGAATCCACCACTCCAATCCACAGACCATATAATGAATAGTTCGCAGTTAACCGCAAAGACTCATCTAAAATAATACGAACATATTTCACTACTGCGTTCTTCCCATAAACGCTATAATGACGTATGTAAATGTTCCACTTTTAATTTATTGAAATGATTCACTTCATGTTTACATTTTCTATTGGAATACAAATGAATATGTTCAATAAATTCACTTAAATAATATATACATACATATATATGTATATATATATATATATATATATATATATATATATATATATATATATATATATATATATATATATATATATATATATATCTTGTTACAACTAAACAACAGTACACAATTTTAAACACACATTCAGAATAGTCATTTAGCCTCAAAACTTTACCTGTTTAAATATTCTTTGAATCCATATGTTTCAAATTCAGTTTGTATAAGTCCATCAACCCAAATCCAAGTTCCAATTCCAAATGTAAAAAGCCAGCCAATATCCAGATATTCAACAGACTTTCGAAGGATTTTTCTTCCAAATTTTTTAGTTAATCAGCCCCAATAGCCAACTAATATTTTAATTAACTTAACTTTAACTAAGTGGTGGTTTCGTGTCGCCAAATATTTAAGTATATAAAAATTAATACTTGCATCAAATTTGAAGGATCAATTTGATTTTAATGTGCCCTTTATCTTTAGCAAATAATAAACTATGGCTTTAATTATTTATGGACTTTATTCACTATTTTTAACTATTACACATTATGTAAGATGAGGTGTATTCTATATATTTTACATGCTACTTGTTTCTTTATACTTTCTTTCTTAACCTAACTCTTCTGTACATTTATGTCAAACATTATGTCTATGTCAAGGGCATCTGAACTACTTCCAAACCATAGACGAAAGAAATATTATTGCCCCCCGACGTATACAATAGAAATAATAACTGCCTTTTTAAATATAACGACGCAACACCGTCACTTGTCAATATTTTGCTGTTTCCTTTATTTGTTGCCTTTCCATATGATAGTTTAATGCCAGCTACATTTTCAGTAACCTTCAAAGCATTAAAGCACTTCATATTAGACATCAGGTCTTTTAAATACTTATCGCGTAATTTCCTCTAATACTACGCTGAAAGGTTACATGTGCAGAGAACTCATTGAGCACTTGCACATAGATAATAGAATCATCATCAAATTCCTGGAGGACTTTAATACATTTTAAGTGAATATGTTCAGCTTCTAAACGGAAGGCCAGTGCATACAGTCGAAAGCAGATAAGAATGAATTAAAACAATAATCGCTTGCTTCTAATGTGAAAATGACACAGACAGACGCAAATACTTTTAAATTATGTCTGCTCTACCGGTCCTGTTTCCTCGTGAGATTTTAAACTTTAATTTTTATAGTTTTCATAAATATTTTTGCAGCAATTGCCCAATGGT
Organism: Rhynchophorus ferrugineus; assembly: GCF_030347505.1. Lineage (NCBI taxonomy): Eukaryota > Metazoa > Arthropoda > Insecta > Coleoptera > Curculionidae > Rhynchophorus > Rhynchophorus ferrugineus. The sequence goes on from NW_027472580.1 coordinate 56,683,425, forward strand.
TTCATTATTTCTTGTTGGAATTATGAAAGAGTTGTTAAACCTTGAGCAGATTATCGTTATAGCGCTGCACGAAGAACTCCATCTATCGCTTGAATTGCTCTTCGCGCTGGTAGACATAATTTAATATCACACATAATAATTATTTGTTATACGCAAAGCATATTCAAGTTTGGGTACTTACAATATTAACAATCCATTTTAAAGAATAATTAAACGACATGGAAGCTATCAACCGAATAATCAAATATCACGTTAGAAGTGATCTAGCCTGAAATCAAACAACAGTTTATTTTGTAGTAATATAGGAATTCCTTGCATTGGACCAAATTTTCCACAAACAATATAATTTGAGTGTTATATATTCAATAATTTTTTTGTTAAGATTATGTTTCTTTCTACACAGTTCTTAACATTTTTGTAGATTATTTAATTAATATAATTTCGAAATTAAATTATTTTCACCTTATTTTTTAAGTTTGGCGATTTCTCAAACCCAAATAATACTCGGATTCTCAAATTAGTGATCACTTCTCGAATTTACGTATTTAATATAAAAATTGATTTGTTTTAAGGCGTTACATTGGTTTCAGCAGTCAAAAAAGAATATTTTATCTATTTTTGTGTATAATTTATTAGAGTAGTAGTATTTAATCAATATTTTTTTAAACAGATATATTTTGTGAAATTTTTACCTTAATTTGACTCATACTGAAAGCTGAAGAGCCTTCTATTGAGATAAATTAGAACAATTCAAAAGTCACCACAAAAATAATGATCGAAAGAGTTTGTAGCCTTTCTCTCAACAATTTTCATACTTACATGTCAATGCTCTGTTGAATTAAGATATACTCTTTATTATTATATTATTTTTGTGATATTTTATCCAAAAGATATATCCAACTTTGCATCATACTCCAATGTATACGTTAAGTTGTAAATTACGTCTTGTTTTTAACTATAATGAATTAAGAACAACGATAAACAGTTAATAATAAGACAGTGTATGACTTAGATATCGTCAGTGAACTTATATGAAGTAAGCGTAAATTAATCCACAAATATTATACAGCACTGTTTTAACATATTTCTTGGTCCTATTCATAGACAACATTAAGGGTCGTGTCATAAAATAGAACGGCAACCCCAAGTCGCAGGACAAGGGGTATATAAAAGGCAAATGGCTCAACTTAGTACATTTGTACTATTGTCATGTCGGTATGGTTTGTATTGTCTCAATTAATAGTAACAAGAATGACGTTATTTCAATTTGAAATATTTAAATAAAATTTATGGTAATTTTTAACTATATTTAGGGTAAATTTGATATGGGCTCGATGAATGGAGGTAAAAAAACGAAATGAAACCGTGGTGTTTACATTATGTGACCGTTATTTATTGAAGTAATATAAAAATGTGGAAAATACAAAATAGATTAAACGGATAGCAGCGGTGTAACCTGTTGACGAGGCTTGGGTAGTCGATGGTGGCACGTCTAATCCAAACGATGGTCGGTTGCTGAATCATTGGAAATACCCTTCAATAACATCCCAGATAAACCTCTCGGGATTGCCAGCTATTCGTTATCGTGTTCTAGTTGGCGCTGCTGGCACCCCGCCCGTTTATGTTGAACACGGGACACTGGGATTATTCTGGGTATATTGTAGACTGTTATTCCACTATGTAAAAATCGACATGTCTCAAGGTCGCTACATATATAATTATTCACCCACGTACGTTAGTTAAAAATTTACAAAGTTTTCTACCTCAAGCACTTACAACTGTAACTAACTATATATATTTTTTGTTAAAGACAAAGGACCGGAATTAAACAACTGCACTGGTCAGCCAGAAGATACACACAACTTGACGATAAATCAAAGAGATTGAATTATTACTCCGATAAATAATAAAATCTATTTGGATTTAGGGGGTGCAAATATGAAGTTACACCAAGACACCTAACCGACTACCAACGCTTTTCGCTACATCAGTCAACTGATAACTGCAGTATAATCTAAATATAAAGTGGATCCACAAATTTCTCCAAGATTTTATGGATGCTAAGTCACTTCCATGTAGGCCAAGCACAGAAATTCTTAAGATTGAAGCAAATCACACTACACGAACTTATATAAACTGAATACTATTAACTTTGGTTTAAGTTAGCCAAATTTATTTTTTTATTGATATCATATTTCTTATTATATTGTAAGATTATACCAAAAGTATCTTAAAGCTGCATTAAAGAACTGTACTAGCCACTAATTGATCTGGTTTTGAACCCGCTATTAGGCATAATCTATTAGCAAGTGAGCATCTTAAAAATTTTGTAACTTGGAACATGCTTTAAATACATATTGTTAAGATAATTGATAAGGTGTTCAAGTTCTTCTTATTATATATTATAAATCTTCTTAGGCGGGAATCAAGTTGGCATAAACATAGGAACATTTGAACATTTTATTTCATTAAATAAATTTTAAAGATATTTAAATCCACTGAACATTTGATATATGTAACCATCGTTATTGTTGATCTATCATACTATGTAATGATTGTATATTGTTATATGAATTTACTTTAAAAAAGTTCTTCGAATAGTATGATTGTATTATTGTTAATGACTTTTACTTATTTATATACACTATATATTTAAACCTAAGTAATAAAGACAAAGAGAGCTTTGTGCCGTAATCTCAGCCTAATTAAAACGTTTCATCTTAAAGGTCTGCTGTTTGCTTTTTTTACGTGTAATGTTTACGTTAAGTATATTTATTTAAACGTGGCTTTTAGCGCCGTTCCCATCCAAAGTTTTTTGTTGAAAACTTTACCTTTGTTTTTCAGCAATGCGGTTTTATGGTTTTATATACCCAGAAGTATCGTGGTAAGGGAAGAAGGGTTAATCCCATCCCTAAAGCTAATTGATGTGTAGGTCTTAGCGGACTTGAAACTATGGTAATAAGTTTAATAGACCCCTTCTTAATGTTTTGTTAATTACCTAAGAAAATGTGGAAACTAGTATAAATATTGCATATCAAATTTGCACATTAATATTAAATATAACCCTACTAGTTATCCACGTCAGAGTTTGTCGGATGGATCAAAAACTTTAGGAATATTTTATTAATGCTGCTACGGTGATTAACGTGTTTGTTTTGCAAAAAATTTAAAGCGTTGGGAATGATTAATAAATAAATGTTATCTGTTAATCGTTTCCTCATTGTTCTAATTTATGTTAAACTTATTCCGAAATTAATTAATGAATTATAAGCACGAATATATCAATAGTAAAATAAATTGGAATCGGCGAAATTGTATAAAACTATATTCTAAGAATCTTTTTAGTATTAAGTATATTAGCCGATCATAAATTCGGCATTATTTTCTATATGAATTGCATCAATTTGCTGCAAAAAGTGCTGGAATCAAACTGTAGTGTTTTAATTATTGGTAAAAACTTATTTATTTTTTATTAAAAATAAGTTTCCTGAAAAATAGACAAACCGAAAATTAACTACATGTTCTTAAATAATTTGATTTATATTCATCGAGATACTTTTTACGGTATTTATTATTGAACCAATATAGTTGCAGATTTGTTTTAAACTATGTTTGAACTTCTGATCGCTGAATGGTCAAAATTCATCAGTACTTTTTTAGTTAATTATGTTTCTATTACAAAAAGTAAAGCAAATACGAGAGGGGAACTCTCCCATAACAAAAGATTATTATTCTCAAACAGGTCTATATCTCTATGTAAATTCAACTTTTCCAAAAATTATATTCGTAACACTTTTGATATCATAATTATCATAATAATCTAAGTTTTTCATGGAGACAGACCAACACAAAATTATAAGAGTAATACATAACTTCAAAATCAATAATACATTTCTACATATTAGAATAGGGTGTAAGTAAATAAAACAGGCTTGAAGATGTTCTTTTACCTCTAGCATGTAAAATAATGAAGAAAGATAGGCACTTTATTTCACAGTTTAGAAATTATTATCATACTGTGGATTAAAAGGACTTATTTACGTTATTAAATGAACTATTAATTTATAAGAATTGTGTTTATAAAATAAACGAAATATGACAAATTTCCAATTAAGGATATGCCATGTTGTATTTTTAATTTGATTGATAAATACCTTCTTCCTTATTTTATATATATTTTCACCTAAAATCCACATTAAACTACAAACAATATATCAACATTTTTCTGCAAAAGAATGTGCTATTGACCTATTTTCATAAATAAAATATCATTGTTTTTCCTCAGTTACCTCCTCTATTCCATATTTATGATTATATATGTTTTATATAATCTATATTATGTTATATTTGTTAATCTCAAATCCCCTTGTTTGCAATTACTAATTTTGCGTTGAAGCTAGCACCCCTCTTGACTTTGCCCTATTGACTTTTTGTCATTATTTTCCGTCACACTATGGCTTCTTATACATGTGTCAAAAAAGTGAACTAGCACTTAACCTATTAAATAATAACTAAATTATTACTAAAATTTTTCAATTGTTACGATCACTCACTTTTCAATCACTTTTAGTCTTAATATACAAAGCGACATTTGGTTGATTCTTTGTGCACTTAATTAATAAACAAGATATTATTAAATTAAGCAAAATTATTTGCCACCAAATGTCAAATTCATCAAATGCTTTAAACATATTTTTGCGGAACTAACTACAAAGATTATCTTCTTTCATAGACAGAGTACAAATGATTCTTCTTATTTTAAAATTCCGCCTTCGCATCTATTTCTGGATGAAATATTCGCGTACTCGTTGGTTTTTCACAGCTTAATATAGCCTTCGAAGGACGGTTAATAATAATAATTCACTAATTCACTACAAAATATGTAAAATGTTTTGATTTTTTCTTTTTGAGTAAGTCAAGTTGAAATTAAATTTTTTAAAGATTTTCTCTGTTTTTATACTATTTATAACTTATAATTAAGTAAAACAAAAATAGACATTATATTATATGACATTAAATTACATTATTACACAAGTTTAGCTGTCTACATTTCCTCTCTATATAAATTTTATTAAGGTATTAATATAAAAATATGTGTGACCTTCATTTGAAAGTCCATGGTTTTCTTTTACGAACTTTTTCTTATTTCTTTGATTTTGATAAAAGTGACATTAATAACAAGGATAATACATCAGGGCTTATTCATCACAACGTCTGGCACTGATAATGTATATATCATATGTCTGCTCTATAAATTGATTGATTTAGTATTTTTTCATAAATTTTAAAACCATAGCATTTTGATATTTTATCATAATATCATTGATCTTTTAAAGCATACATACTCAATATGCACCCATTATGCACACATTTTGATAGGTTGATACTTTATTTTATAGTGAATTAAACATGTGTTTTTTAGAAATACTTGTGACGATATTAAAAATGATTTCGTAAAATAACAATTTATGACTAGATTATAATGGAATATAATGCTAGTGTTTCTTTTATTAGTTGCTTGAAAGCACTTTGTTAGGCAATATCTATTTGTGTAAATGCCAAAACTCAAATTAATCAGCTATTAAATTTGATGACTTTTAAATAACTCAGCCTACATAAAATCATAGTTTATTCAATAGTACACTAATCATGGAACGCTTAAAATGCAATTAGTCATTTTTGTTGTTTAATTTTTAAAGGACCAAATATGTTCGAAAACTAAGAATTGCAAGGCTTAGATTTCCAGGTCGAAATCCCAATTGAAATGCTTAAAATTCAACTGTCGTTTAACATGTACATGCTAGGAAAAAATTCGAAACAAGGGAAAATTGCCTGAAAATGGCATAACAACTGATTCAACATCACGGTTTCATTGCGTATCAGACAAAAAGAATAGTTGTCAGTTAAAGTAGCGATATTTGTATTAAAATAAGTGTCAACTTATATATATTTGAAGGTCACCAACATTTTCTTACTATTTGAATTGTACAAGAATGCTAACTGGTTTAGCATATACTGAATATAATTGATACAAATTTATATATATATATATATATATATATATATATATATATATATATATATATATATAAAGAATAAATCAAGTCACCAATGCATTTTAATGTTTAATCTCATCCAGATTGCGGTTAAAATCTTACACTTTTCTCTCGATGACAGGCTAAAGTTTAGCGTAATATTAAGTTAGATCCCGTAATAACTCTTAGACTTACTGTACTTTGTTAGTAACGGCTTTTATCACTCCAGTAACTTTATATGCATTAGTAGTTGCCAGACTTCAAATCGACTTTCTGAGAACCTTCAGTGCAGCCCAGTAGCGTCTAAAACTTTTTCACAAGCTCAAATTATATAATTTGTAACATCCTTTTAAAATTACTGTGAATTAGATAATAATATTTAAAAAAAAATATATTATAATTTCACAGTAGATATTAGAGTATATTTTTGCTATATTTAATTTTTAATTACAATGAATGTAATTTTATGAATGTAACTAATAAAACCCAGTCTAATTATTATATCGGATTTAAATGGAATTACTACCTGATAGAAAAGTATAACATAATTTTATATTTAAATATAATAAATATTTGTTTAGAAATAAATCTATTAACTTGAGTAATCTATTTTTCTTTAAAGTCTCGCCAGTAATAACCTGCTTTACTAGTTTTGGTTATCAAGATTCTGCAGTCCCTTACCGTACCGTTGAAACGGTACAAGATGTATTAATCAATATATATTTCATTACTTTCTCTAATTTTATATCATCTAACGAAAGTTAAAAATGCAATACTGAACATGTCATGTGATAGACATTTCAATCACGTCATAGAACGCCAGCTTGTGTATAGACTGAGCAACTTTATAATGCTAAATGGTAAACTGTTATTTTATATAAAGAAATGTCAAACCCGTCGATTTTAAGAGCTAGGTTAGGTTATTTAGCAGTAATTGCTAAACATATATGTCGCTTTTTCATCACTAGATATAAAATTACATCATACATTTAACAGAAGTCAATATTTGTAGTTTAAGGCGAGCCTCTGTTGATGTCTGTTGAGACTCAAAATCTAAATTCATCTCCCGATAAGTTTCAGATCTTGAAGTGAAATTTTGGGAGCAAGGAAGGAAATCCATTTTATATACATAAACTTTTTATTTTTGTAGATACTCAGAATATAATTCTCATCAAACTTTGGTTTGAAGTAGTACTGCGTCTACTTGTAAATAAATCTTTAAATATACATTATGATTAATTGGGTTAAGAGAACCTTAAAGAAATCACCTCCAAGAGAATCTTAGAACCTACTTTTGCAAAATTGACTATATGACCTGGAACGTTTAACAATCAATTTCGTATTTCTGATTCACAGAAAATATAGCTGGGTCCTTTTTCTCATACTCTAGTAGCTGAAATCTTGAAAAATGGTTTAAATACTTTGTAGCGAACAACTAATTTAGGGAAATTGAAACCTCAAGCATATTAGATATGAAAAGTTACTTACCAAATTCACTTTATGGCATAAAATATATATCTGCTTAGAGCTCTAGAAAAAGTTCAAATGGTAGCCAACAAGAACCACAAATTGACTAGCAACTGAACAATATAGCTTAATAGCTCCGAATATATCCAAGTCACTTTGGCATTTGGCATTGCGTTGCGGCAAAACAAAGCCCAAAGATATTGGTTTAAAAGCTAATAACGCGAAAATGTTCTTGTGGTCTTGTATTAAACTAACCAAACACTACCAAAACAAGGTTCTTCTATTAATAACCAACGGTTTCAGTTACGTAACCAATTAAGAACTGCCCAGTAACCTAGAAATGAAATTAATTTACGAAGTTATCAATATGTCAGCTTAACCAGCTAAAGGTTACTAATAGGAAATAAGCTTACTAAATCACAACGACGTGGGCGCAATACAGAAACTCGAAAACACGCAGAAAATCAAAAAATTGAGGCGAACCAAATCACACGAACTTAAGTGGTTTAATTTAATTTTAATTTGGGATCCACATAGTGAAACTAATTTTTAAAGCAAGATTGTACTAAGCCTATCTAATGTAAGATCCAATAAAAATTATATAACTTAAATATCATTTATTTCAAAGTCGTTTTATGATATAGAATGAATACTGAACATTACCCTCTACACGTGTTAAATCTGATTTTATAAATCGGCATATGAAATGTCTCTGCATAAATCACCATCGCCTAAATATTATTTTCAAGCCACTTAAAGTTTCCACTCACGCCATGATCGCCACTTAATCGATAGGAAGAAGGGCCATTTAAAGAACCGGAATGTCTGCCACAGCCAACATAAAGCCTGGATGGTTGTACGTGCTCAACGGCCTAAACGAACGCGATTTGTTCATGGGATCCACTCAAAATTACCTATTTACGACCGTCATTTTCCAGGTCATTTTCTAATTTTTAGTTCGATCATCGGAACTGGGTCACAGATATTTTGAGCGGCTCCTTAAAATTTGCATAACGTCAATATTATTTCATACTAGAGAATTTTCGCTAAATAAAGATTATATAATTATGTGAAAATTTAAGTAAACTGTTTCGGTGAGTATTACTTCAAAAGTTTTGAATTTCTTGATCAGTGTCGTATATTAATCTACATCATGAACATGATTGGAAAAAAATAACTTTGCTTTATTCAAATAAATGGTATTAAGTCAAATATCTGTACCAGATCTACCGGATAGTCTTTACCGGTTTTGTAAAAGATGCAATGTTATGCAATGCGTCATAGATCTTTAAAAATGTCAAGTTTCGTGTGTGAAAATGTTCATTTGCTGAACGCATTACCTTTATTATTAAATCAAAAGAAAAAATCATCGTTTTCTGGTAGAAACTTACGGTGATCATGCTGTAACTTTAAAAAACATTTAAGGTAGAGTTACGAAAAATCAAAAATGGTAATTTCGATGTGCAAGACAAAGAAAGTTCTGATAGACCAAAGAATTTTGAAAACTGCAATAGTAATTGAACGAAATCCTAATACAAACTCGAAGGCAATTGGCAGAAGCGTAAAGGTGGCCCAGGAAACGATTAGCGACCAATTACGAGAAATGGAGAAAATCCAAAAGTCGGGAACAAGAGTGCCACATCAATTGAATGACAAGCAAATGGAAAATCGAAAAATCGTCTGTGAAATGCTGGCTCAAAGGCATGATCGTCAGTAATTTTTACATTGAATAGTGTCGGGTGATGAAAAGTGAATTTATTTCGAAAACCCTAAACGCTAGAAATCATGGTTATCACCTGGCAGAACCGGTCGATCGACTCCAATGTCGTCTTTTTGGTCACAAGACAATACTCTGTGTTTGGTGGGACCAGAGTAGCGAAGCGTATTACGAACAATTGAAACCTGGTGAAACAGTTAATAGTGATCGACAACAAATGATCAATTTAAAGCATGCGTTAATCGAAAAAGTCCAGAATGGCTCCGAAAACACGTTTAACGTAATTTTACAGTACTATAACGAGTCGTTTTATAATGCAAAACCGATCAAAGGAGTATTGAAAACCTTTGGATGGGACATATTAACATATCTGCCATACTCTCTAGATCTTACTCCGTCCGAGTGCTTTTCGTACAAGTTGTCGCATCAACGGAACATTCGTTTGCAGAGTAGCACGTTGCCAATTTCGAAGAAATTATAAAATTATTCGATGAATGATTTTACTTAAAGGACAAAGAGGTTTTTGTTGGAAGAGATGGGCAATATGTATATAATCAATTGGCCAAAACTTTGAATAAGTATATTTTTCGGTTTAAATGAAATTTATGTGGTTTTTTTTTTCAACCATTAATCAACCACCAAACCCTCAATTCAACTCTCTACTATCGACAAACAAACAAATAAGATTGTAACAGGCGATTCAATCAACACAACATAATTGATCAGTAGGAGGGACTTGTTCTCTTCTATAACAGCCCTAGACAGTACATGTCTTTAATGATTCAACAAATCTTGATAGAAATTGACTGGGAACTTCTAATGCATCCCTCCTATCTGCTAATCTTGTCCCATCTGACTTCTCTTTATTTCTCTCTCTGCAAACCTGTATTGATGGTGTAAATCTAACTTCAAAAAACCTGAGACCTAATTGTGAAAGTTACTTTGTTCAGTTTTTCGCTTTGAAATGTCAGAATATCAAAAGTTCTAAAATGGTAAGAGTTCATCAAGTCTGAAATCTACATGAATAAATTTGTCGTGAACATGAAAGACCCATCGTAATATATTTAATATGACGGCTTGGTTTGTGCAGTGCTGAAGGTGACAGGATGGGCCTCCTACTGTTGCAAAAGTCGCGGGCTTCAATATCGCTACTACATGGTTATAAATGTTTGTTATTTTATCTAAATGAGATGGTGTATAAGATAAGGATAAATACCATAGAAAGAATATCATCTCAGTCATGCGGGTAACCAGCCTGGGAAAAACACTAAGTCGGTTACTCGCCACTGAGTCCACGTTAAACTGTAGGTGCAGATAAACCTTAATTCGTAAAAAGGAGACGCTGAGTTATTACAAAAAGATCTATTTAATAAAATTATTGACGGTCACGGATGATAAATATTAAATTTAGATTTTCCTACTTTTAGTATTATCGAATATATAATTGTATTTAATTCTTCCTACATTTAAATAACAATTTGGCGGGATATGATTGGTTCACTTCGTTTTTATAGTATCTATATTGTTTATTAGTTTCTGGCGCCATTTTCAGTGTGTTTAGCCTTTGGAGATTAAGTTATTAGTTTTTTAGTATATATAAGTCAGTAGTACAATAAGTAAAGTGAATTCCCAATCTAGAAGTGCTGTGTATCCGGATGCAGAGATAGTTAAATAAAGAATCGTTTTGTGTGTCTGTTGAGTGTTGTTGATTTACAGTAATATATTGAATTGAGCACTAAAAATAACAATGCCAACAAATAATGTTAATAGAGAAACTAGACTAGTTCTCTCTTCGTCGTTGAAGAACTTCTATAGCGAACTGATGTTTGCGCTCTTTTATTTGTTTAATTGTGCTAATTCACTTTGTGTCCTGGTTAGTCACTGTTGACAATTTAACTAGACTTACTTGCAATTTTGTTATTATGATTATTTAATTATTACATTGCTACTAGTCGTTTCCGACTAACCTACAAGTTGTCTTTATTATAACTTAAATCTAGGTACATAGCTAGATGAACCCATCGGCCCTATCTTAGTCTCTGGTGAAATATTCTAATAAAATTAGACATGTCACTGCTGTATTTTTTATTATATGTATCTCACTACACAATACTACACAATATCAGACGGTTTGATTCTATTGAGTCTGTGTCCTGTTCTAGGGGTATCCAAAAGCTGCAATACTTCAATATTCTCATGTGAATGGAATCTTTCCTCATGTCCCCTTGCAATTCTCGTGATTCCTTGACTGACTGTGGGTATCTAAAGGTCTCGATGTAGGTAATCAGTCCTATAGAACTTTGTTCTGAAAAATTTCTATTTTATTTATGTTACTCTTTGCAGAACATCCCTATAATTGAACTCCGTATGTCCATATAGATTTTATTATTTGCTTATATAATAGCAATTTATTATGTACTGATAATTGTGATTTGCTTGAATGATATGATGATTTGCTTGAATGATAGAATGATAGTATTATTTAATGTTATTGGTGATTGTGAAGTCTGTTTGTGGGTGAAATACCCATGCACAGATTTACTTTCATTAATTTTTATTTTCCAAGCTTGTGTCCAATTATTTATATTGTCATTTGCCTGTTGTAAATTTCGTGAGGCTTCTTCATTATTGTCTCCGACAGCTATAATCTCAGTATCGTCAGCAAATGTAGCCATCGTAATATTCTCCATTTGTGGTATATCACAAGTGTAGAGTAGATAAAGCATTGGTCGCAGTACAGTTCCTTGTGGTACATCTGCTTTAGCTCATTTTATTGTAGAGTAAGGTTCTTCTTGTTTGACTCTAAACATTCTGGTTGTAATGTACGATTTTAATAGGTTGGTGTGTTGTTTTGGTAATATTTTCTTTAGTTTATAAAACTATAAATATGCGGATATTAAAAGCGGAATTTTGGGAAATAACTATTAGAATTTTACAAACATAATTAATAATTTTGCTCATTTATCTCTTCGTCATATTTAACATATAGCAATATTTTGAAATATTATTATTGTCAGTCTGTTATATTTATATTAGTGAAGTTTCGTCTAAATTCCACTACACAGTTCTTAACTATCCGTTTCTACTGTAACTATCGCAATGGCTCACAATCATTTATATATTATCGCGAGATTTGTTATAAAAGGAATCATGAGCAATGCTCTTGAAGCTACTATTTAAAATGAAATGGTTAAAGGTAAAGTTAAATTTAAGTAAGTAAGGTAAAACCCTTCAGTCTCACCCATTCCATTCAAACATATACAATTTTGGTTCGCTTGGCGTATGCAATGACCATATAAGTAATAGGACTAAATAATGTTTATTAAAGGATTAAAAAACATTAAAATAATTTTCACCTTTAAAAAATTTATATATCTATTTCTATATATTATATATTAGAAAATTTGAATTATATATACATAAATATGTATAATTAAAATATATAAATATATGATGAATTAGAAAATAAAATATATATATTAATAGATACTTATTCATTATGGAAGAAATATTGTTTCATAAATTACATATTAACACATTTATAATAAATATAATCAATAACACTCTATATAAACAAAAATAGATTTTTGCACGATTCTATTGTTTGCAATACCATTATAACAGCAAAACAGTTAATGTATATTATTTATTCACCTATTATTCATTCAGGTGAATCCCGCTGGGGCACATATATTTGCATTCGATGGTACCAGTTTTGTTTCAAACCTGCCGAATTGAAAAGTGAATATTTAAAAATTCAGTTGAAACTCTACTACTACTTTTATCGCTTTTACAATAATATTTAGAACTTGCTTTAATTTAACACTACTTTTTTATTCTTTTTATATTCAGTAACAGTAATTTTAAGAGAAATGAATTAATGATAAAATTATAATACTTCGTTATTAAATTCTTACACATCTAAAATATGGCATAGGTGTTCACCACCCTCTCCTAATAATTAATATACTTTACTATATTTAACTTTAATAAATACTTTAATTGCTTCACACATTTTACAATTATTTTATAGTTTGAGAACCAACTTACTATTTAATATAAACTTCCAGACGTTCAGAAATTTTATTTCAACAATAATATAAGTTATATATTCTATACTTGCAGTAACAACACGATGTACAGTTCTACTGCTACAATTAGCTTTTTGTTCGATAAAAACTCTAAATCGCAAATGCATTTTATTGAGGGTTATCCATTTACTTGAAGAAATATTTATTGGAAACCATTGGTACTATATAAATTAATCAAAATAAGCGCCATCATTTTCTACAACTTTTTCCCATCTTCCTAGCAACATGGCGGTACTGTGTCGAAATAAGGATGTTGCTCTGACACTGATCCAATTACTCAGGTCTGCAATAAAGAGCTGTTTGAGTATTTTCAATTTATATCCATGTATTTTGGTATACCGTAAACTAAAATAATATGAATGAAATATAAGACATGAGGATGTATTCAATATCCAATACAATACAGCACAATGGCGTTTTTTCATAGATTCATTTAAATGAGGCCTTACAGCTGTTCTGCTCCACAACGGCAATTTTTTTGTTTGCCTACCTTCCTGTACCAGCTGGGTTTACTAAATTCCGTTGCTTTTCGTGTCTCTATCTAAAATAGTTGGTCAACCAGGGAGCGCAAAGTTCGTGAAAAGAACGTTCATTATAAAACATTGGTACCTCCACATAATATTCTTTTGTCACCGCTGCACATAAAGTTGAGATTGATGAGAACAAAATGATGAAGAAGAAGATTGATTAAGTTAATGAACGAATTTGTAAAATCATTTCCCAAAGATGAAGATTTCTTCAAATTTATAATTTCAGTTTTAAGTTTTCAATCGTCCCCGAGGGACCATTAGGCGGCGTATAACTGAGCCACAGTTCATCGCTACCATGACTGATCCTTAAAAAATGGGTGTATTGCATTTATCGAGGTAACTTTTAAGCAACTATAACCTAACTGTTTTACCTAACTATAAATAACTCGTCAGAAGAATAATAAAAGCATTTCAAACTTTAAGTGGTTTAATGAATTTAAAAATAAATTTTCTTGATGAGCAGGATGATCGATTTTACCACAACATTAAAGAGATAGTAGTTAGATACTAGACTGCTGTTGCGAAAATATAAAAAGGGGATTGTCAGTGAGAAAATAAATGTATCGTTAACGATTTGCAAGTAAAAAAGTATTTTTCAAGTATATTCTCTTTTATTTTAATGTAATAACATGTTTAATATATTTACCCACATAGTCAAAGAACTTTCAAGTCACTTTTGTATTCAGCACATCCAAAAACGTTAAGTTTGTGTCACAAAATTTAAACAGCTTTTAGAATTTTCTTGCAGACCTCTGACGGACTAATAACTACATCCAATCGCTACATCTAGTGCTCTTGACACAAGTGGCCAAGCGTGGTCATGCAAGAGTATGTAAGAGTCTGTTACTCACTATTGCTGATCTTTTTATTCAGTTAGTGTCGGTCTGTGAAATCAATTTCAATCAGTTTTAGCAGCTCAAAATACGCCACACCTTGCTGAAACTATTTATTATAGGGACAGCAAAATCGCATTATTGAAATAGTTTAAAATGGAATTTTCAGTCAATTTGTGTGGTAGTCAGTAACCAGCTTTTTAGATCATTTTTTGGTCAGTTCAGGCAGTTAGAGAACAAAATTCCTGTTATCCCCTTAACAGTTACTTAGTTTTCTTCGGCGCTTTAACTCCTTTTACAGTTGATGTAACAAATTGACGCTACTCATTATCCTTTTATTTTAATATTTAAGGTGATAATGATTCATTTTGGTTTTGTCTAATTGATAATACAGAAAATAGAATTCAGTTATCTTAAACTTATTACATAATGTATAAGTTGCCAGTACTAATAAGATTAATTATTATTCCTCTGTTAATGTTGCTTTTAACCTTAATTTTTTTAAGGACAAAAAGCACTTGGTCTTACTATACAGCAATAAAATTTATACATCAATCTAAAGTTATTAATTTTTTTTAATTAAATGTAAAACTATCTTCTTATGATAATAATAAATATTTTGTTCCTTATTGTAATATCCGGTTGTCTCCAATTTAATCGGTCTAAAAATTAAAAAGACTTCTTAGCTAGGAAAGCGTTTGCGTATCTTGTTCAACCTCTCTTTACCTCCAGTCGTCGGTGCCGTCTGCGCTTAATGGAACAAAAACACAACGAAAATTTCAGCCATTTTCTTCTGCTAATCCAAGCGGAACTCTAATGGGAAAAAACAATTAAAGCGTTTTGAGTGTCGCTAGAAAAAAACCAAAAATAAAATTTTGAATTAATTCCTCGACAATTGAAGGGTACATAACAAGCATCGATTGGTTTTTAGATCAAAGACGGCAAAGAAGATGGGATAAAGACGACGACCAGCAGAAATTTTGCATAGTACGTTGTTCTGTTCGTTTTTCTTCTATTTACTCGGCGCCGAGAATTAATTATCTTTCACCGTCGGTAGCCCGTGCAGTTGTAAATAGTATTTCGTTGACACAAATTACCCGAACTTTATTTAGCTCATAATAAAGGAATTTGAAAGAGGGAAATTATCAAGCTCGCGCCATTTTACTGCTTTTCTCTTTATTTTACTTACGGCCACCTAATTTACTACGGGAAAAACAACCAGCCCAGCTTTGTTTTTGACATATCGTTGATTTGGTGGGTTTCATTTACAACACAAAAGTAAATTATTAGATATAAAATTAAGACTAGCTATATATAACATAAGTTTCTCCGTAACTGAAAAATTGATGTGAAGATGTAGGAGTTTTAGTCATTAACGGATTTTATTAAGTCCTTGTATATATTTTTATCTGCGCTATTTAACTGTTAAACCCAAACCTAAGTGCTGAATTCGATGGTTTTAACGTTTCTCTATAGAAGTTTTGTTTCCATTTAGATTGGTTGTTGAGTTGTTCAGTGTGTCAACTTTCATTACTTATGTTTAGCTTGAATTTAGTAGTGTAGTGTATTGAACAACGACGTACTGTTACAAACAAGATCAACCGATAGCGAGTATCAAACTTGACGATGCTCGGCCACGCATTGCAAAAGTTGAAAATATCTGTTGCACTCTGTGAATATCACTGTTACTACTCTCGTATAAAGTTCTGACACACCAAAGAGGCATAGCTCCTTCTAATTACAACTTGTTCAAATCAACTCAACATGACTTGACTGGTTTCGAAATGCTGAACTACGAAAATGCATAAATTATTAAATCGCTACGATTCCAATATTGTTCTTTCGACACGGTACCGTCATTTGCCAGAAACTGAAAAAAAAAATACAAAACGATGAGAAATATTTTGACTAATATATGTTGCACCAATATTTCTTTTATACAATGTTTTTGATCCAATATTTTTTTTTCAAATTTCTTTTTTAATTATTTTTATTTTTCTTAATATATTTTGTCATGAGTACCTGCACTTAGAACAAACAGTCATAAAACATTTTTAAACAAACAAATCTAAGTAAATTAAAAAGCGTTAAAAGAACCTCTCAAATCAGTTTGATGCAAATTAAGGCTTCTCTCCTATATATTTTAAAACATGTTGGAGAAAACTGTGTTTGAGAATATATGCAAGAGAAACTCGAAAGCCGTATTGGTTGCTCGATTATTCTGTCGTGATCAATACTTACTTAAATAGCATAACATATTTTGGATAACTTCAGTGACATAGTTCCCGCTATGAAGATGCAATCTGTAACAATTGAGAAATGTCGGATTGTTCCGTCGGTGTCGGTAGTCCATAAAAGTAGCTTTAGTCTAAAAGCCAATAATTCAAAGATAAATGACCGCGCAAAATCTCAAATCGAAAATTTCAATTCTCCACGGAGAATTTACTTAGAAGTTAGGAAACCAGGTGAATTATTTCATCAAATTCAAGTAATCCTTATACTTCCATCTGTTCATATTAATTCTCAAAAGGTTCCGGGATCAGAAGGTTATCTGGAAGCGTTTTTTCTTCGATGAACTTCCTTTAAATTTATCAAAGATTGATCTTCAATGATGAAAAGTACATATATCAATAATTTCCCAAAATTGTTAAAATTTAGACAGTTATTTTCAGACAGGTAATTGGATAAACGTTCTGATAAAAATCATGAGAAATTTAAGAAACTAAATCCTCATAAAACTCTGCTATTCACACCAGTATAAATCTTAGTAACCCAGCAGGTAGCCGTGCGGGCTAAAAGGCACAACACAATAGTTTACCAACAGAAGAATGCAGAAAAGCCACAGAAGGAGAGCAATATGTTACATAGCGCTAACAAAGTGTACTTGAAACCATTAATACGAAGTATAAAATTTACTAACGTGAATTGAAATATCATAAATAAGGCTATGAATCAAGATCTTCTTCATCGAATCTTTCAAAACATGATATCCACATATAACATAGAAAAAAACTCGACACATTAGAGATTTTACTAAACTTTAGTCTTGTCATATCTGCTCCTAAATTATATTCGAATATATGTTCTAATTATGGGAAAGCAAAACAAAACAGACACACAATTAATAATATTAGACTTTTTCCATTAACCTACACCGTTAATTATTATGCTTTTTTTGTTTTTATTGATACACCAACATAAACTGGAAAAATACACACATCGAATTTTAATTGAAATTAGGACATACAACTGGACAAAACACATTTGTTGTTTACGTTTCCGACTGCTGCTACTGTTTGGTCGGTTATTTTGTTTCAAATCGTTATTTTAATGAGTACATATAGCAGAAACCATCTATGTATATTTTAGAATATTTAATGTTTATCAAATTTTTTAAATTCATTTAATTTAGTTTTTTAATTTTTTTTGTTCATTCAAAACTACCATGTTGGTGTAAATAAATGAAGAAAATATTGGAAAATGCCCAATGGAATAAATTTATGCATGTATATAAAACATATTATTTTAGGCAAAATTTACTTTTGATATAAGAATAATTGATACTAATTAAGTAAGCAAAAGTATTGTTTGCAAATAAATAAAGTTGCCTCCCCATTAGATCAATTAAAGCATCATATTATAAGCGGTAAGCCAACAGAAATACGTCAGATTTATATTAGTATTTCTACCATAAACTCACGTATAAAAACCAAATATTAAATATTGACAATATAAATTTTTGACTCATTATATGTAATATATTATAAATATATAAATATATTATAAAACTGTTTGAGGACAATCACAATGTTGGGTTAGCCGAGTGTTGGAAATATTATCAATTTATGCACATCATAAACAAAATTAACCTAAAAATGACATCTAACCACTACTGAGACTGTCGTACTGAAGGCGTGGTAGAAAAGGACGCGAGTTGTGAAAACTGTCAGGCTAGATTATAACAAGTGCGCATGTGCAGTCCTAGCCAATAGAAACTAGTATAGGCATGGACGGCGAGGTCTTCTACTGTCGTCTATGTAATACCTCCCTCTAAAAAAAACGACAACGTGATAGTTGTCCCGTTTAGACAGGTTCTAATTATTATGAAGTTATCTTTATTTATTATCCTTTATTATTATTCGAGACACAATACTATGTCTACCCAAATTTCCATTTTATCCTCGATGGAATAGTTTCCCAAGTCTTGGTAATTTCCAAAAGTCTGCGGATGAGAAACTGCAACCCATCTGCGAATGCAGTTCACCTGTAACTGTAAGCTTCTGTCTAAATTCCAGTAGACTATGTTAGCGACCTTACGCTTTTTACTGTGATGCTTTTGCCAAGAATTCACAGACTATTTTTCAGTACTTGCATGTTTCGTAATTAGACTATGTCATGGCCAGGAGTACTTTTAATCCATATTTGGTAGCCTTACAGTTTCAACTAGGATATTTTTTTCCGAACTCCATTAAACTACAAGGAAGAGTGCTTCGAGTAACTGCTTAAAGATTTCCAAACGTTTAAATGTTTCACTTCAGCTCAAGATTTTCGATAACACTGCACCAAATTAACATTTATCGTTATATGTCAATCACTATTATCAAACAATGACTAATATATAATTTAATTCATACTTTTGAATACAGTTAATCTTTTGTTTTATTTTCAGAATATCCTATTTTACCTATTTCTCAAAGTAAATAATCATAATTCCGTATTTGGACGATATTGGGTGCAGCTCAAACCACTATTATCTATTTTTACTTCTTTACTTACCAATATTATTAATTTACTACTGATACTATTTTATCGATTAATCTATGGACACTAATATTACACACACTGACCACAATTTGGAGTTGTAGAATATTATAGAAGAAATATAATATTACAAAATACTCTAATTAGAGAATATTATAGAATATTAAGAAACATTGATATATTATTTGTAATATTCTCAATAATACAATCCCTTCTACAGAACAAGCTCAACTAAACTTGATAACATTTTCACATGTATCGGGTTTTTCTTTCACAGTTGTATATAACTTCAGATAAAGCAGGCACATTAAATTGTCTTCTCCACAAAGATGTAAAATATACCTTTATATATCCATTCTATCCTTAATTGTTTTATTTTTCAAACTTGTCATAATTTCCTAATAATTCACACAATACTACCGGAATAATCGAAATACGCAGTAACATAAAACATTGCTTAGAATGTTAAAACCGCACAGCTTACCAGCTTGGTTTGTTTATATATTTTCTGTCACCGATCTGAGAGCTAATCCAGTTTCCTCGATTTATTCATTTTTGGCTTTATTGGAATATATTTACTAAAAATGCTTTCTCCATATAAGCTTTAAACGTGCTAAATTTAACACCTTAACACCTTTTTCTCTTGAAAAAGGGAGGCAAAATTTTAACAAAACCGATTAACATATTCCATATTTTCGATAAATAAGAACATAAGAGATAAATAAAACAAAATAAAAGCTCGTAAAAATTTTGTATAAATGAAGAAGCAAATTGTCGAATTTAATTCCAAAACAAAGTTGGCGTCGTTCCTAATTTAAAACCCAACGAAAATCCGAAAACGTTTTCGGTTAGTTCAAGTCGGACTGAGATAATGTCGGATCGTTTTTAAATAAAAACAAAAGTTTGGCAGTAACTTCGTGCCCCACCATTTATCTACGATGGCCGATCGGATTTTTAGAACAATGGGATTGTTTTTCTTCTCTTTGACTCGTTCGTCCTAGTTTCTCGAGTAGATAAACACAGGTAGAGACGTAGAAAGTGTCATCTTGTTCGTTTTCGTGATTTCTGCTACCATACATTTTTGATATTGCTCGACACGGGAATAGGAATTCAGGTTTTATATAGATTTACATCAATATCATGTCACGAAACAACATTTGTAGGATATCTAATAAAGATATTAAATTAACTTTGGTTCTGTCTTGACGTAAAAGTATTATTTTATTATCAGATTTTATTTTTTATTTAATTTAAAACCTTAACCTCAAAAATACCCAGTTTACATCCAACAAACGAAGAGTTCAAGGATATTGATTGTATAACTTATGTTTTGTACTTCCTAAATACTGAATTTTAGTTAATTCGTTCATTAATTGCAGCTCTGTTATATTTACTGAGGAGTAAAAAATAGGTCAAGCCTTGAATATATTGAGAAATAGATAATACTAGCGACCCGCCCCGGCTTCGCACGGGTGCAATGCTGATTAAATATACTAAATTAAATACACTACAGAAAAAATATGAACGTTGTATATAAAAACATAGCGGCCCGCTCCGACTTTGCACGGGCATAAAATATATATGCCTATGTCACTCAATGAAAACATGATTAAAATCGATCCAGTATTTTTGGTTCATTCATTACTGCCCTTGGCCTGCACGCATTAAATTTGGAGTAAAACAATTCCTCTTCCCCTATACTTACTATGAAGATTTCCTGCTGTCTTTGGAATATCTAAATTCATACAATTTTTATTACATTACACATTTTTAAACGCAAATTTGTTTAATTTACATGCTGTAAGGAACCATATTCATCTATATTAATTGCGCACTGTATTTAAGGTACTTAATTCGATAAGGATTAATGCCGTATTGCTTAAAATAGCTTCGTAAATAAGCCATTTTCTCACGTAAAAAGTAAACAATAAAAATGGTTAATGTGGGTTATCCCTAAAAGATAAACATATACCATCCCGGACTTTTTTTTAGACCTTTTTATGGTGTACAATACTGTAGTACATTAATTTGATCTAACTCGTAGGGCTAGGCAGCGTTTTTGCTAATTGCTAAATAAGCCTAAAAAAATAGGTTAATTTACGACATCACGTTAGAAACCTCTAAAATTAGCAATGTTGCCTTAGTATATTATGCATGTATTATACATATAAACCTTCCTCTTGAATCACTCTATCTATTGAAAAAAACCGCATCAAAATCCGTTGCGTAGTTTTAAAGATTTAAGCGCACATAGGGATATAGGGACAGAAAAGGCGACTTTGTTTTATACTATGTAGTGATTACATTATTTTTAGATTATACTTTTAAATAAAATTATATTAAAAAATATTTAATTATATTTATTTAATTAGTTTTCTAGAGATTACCTTATAAAATGCCTACATTAGTAATACTAGCTTTAATTTGATCTATATTCTCCTATTACATACTTCAACAGTGTCATAATAACTTGTTTATTTTAGTTTTTTTTCAAGTCAAGAACTTACGTCATCAAAATTTATAACGTAACAATATCGCAATCTTATTACATAAACTTTAAATTTTAGTTTATTTTAGTTTCCCAGTTTAGAATGTTATCAAATACAATTTATTTTAAGGTTATAGTACATATAGTGCATATATTATTTCATAAAGTTTCATTCAGTTATTCTATCTTTTATTATCTCAGTCACTGTTCAAGTAATTTTTAATGCAAGCATCAAATGCTTGTTAATGATTATACCATTTGCAGATTTCATTAAAAAATTCTACCGAATTCTGCATGTCACTGCATTTCCCATATTGCATTTTCCATATCATGTGTAAAAAAGTTAGAATCCATTCTCGCTTAATATATTTTAACCAAATGCTCATGTATATTCTGAATAATTATACATCAATGCGCGCACTTCTTACACATTTTTATACCATTTTATATTTTCCTCTACAATTATCTTATGTTAACATTAATGCCTATATATTAATATTAGTAACTATTAATATTAATAACTTAATATTAACTAATAATTACTTAATATTAATATTAACTTATTAACATTAATAACTATATTAATCATAATTAATTGTTTCCTCACTTATCACATTCTCGTATCACTCTTCTTCAGTATTTGTCAGTGTTGGGCCTTAAATTCACCACAGGAAGATTTTGTTTAGTTACTGTTATATTCACTATTACAATCACTGGTCAATTACTAAATTGTGTATTTCTAATATATCTAACAATTAATCACAATTCACGATTTATCAATTGTATATCTGACAAAGTTCATCCAAACCGAAGATATTATTATAGACAATGCCTATTTCCACAAGTCTATACAGTTCTTCATTATGTATCCCTCTCGATCACATGTCCATTATAATATCTGTAACCCCGCTACACATTCGATAGAGTATTCTCCGTGACCATATTCTGCCATCTGATCTGTAGTCCATCTTTTCTGATACCTTTTCTTTATAAAAAAGTAGTAAATTAAAAATTAAAATTTAAATTTCATCATACGCATTTAATTTATATTTATCCAATAACAATTTCAAATACTTCTCTCTCAAAAAGATGCATATTTTTGAATTTTTTGGTAATATAACTTCGCAGATAAACAGTTTCCCTTGAAATAATTGCACTAAGCTATAATTATATCAAGAACACGATATATAAAGATATTCCTTTTTCACTTTTTTAATATATTAGATTCCGAGTAGACCCAACATCAAGGTGATGTTGAATCGCCACCCGCTTCGCATGTAGATGGCTTCTCTTTAGTGAATATAACTCATGTTATTATTTAATTTTTGAGGGATTTTAGTCACAATACTTTACTATATTTGGCATCAGCAGCTGCAACATGCTGAGAAATATTTCCAATAAGAACCCCAGCAACTTCATAACCCCTTACTACATAACACCCATTATATCGTTCCTGTTTGACGTATTTGATTAGAGAACAATGTGTGTGCTACTCTATTAATGGACTTTGGCATTTTCAATTAGAGTAATCACAAATATCAAGCAGCGATTTGGAAGTTCTTCAAAACAAGTAGTAGAGCGCCAAAATAACGTTTGCTAATTTTATAAGCTGTTTCGGTTACATGTTTCGGCGTATTTAACAGCACTGTATCACTTTTTAACTAGAATAAAGTTAGAAGGAAAAATACGGCCTGCTTTTAAAAATAATTTTCAAACTTCAATTGACAATAGATTCGACATCGTGATGATGTAAGTTTACTGCTGTTTTGGACAGATTATATGAAACATTTATTTGTTAATTTCGCTCGGTAAAGTATTCCTTCTCATTTCATTATGTTCTGTTTTGTTATCTCCTCACCTGTTAAATAGCACTCAGTTTGATTTTATCGAAGTTTTACCTATGTGTAATTCTAGATTTCCTCCTTGAATGTTCACAAGCTTCTCTATCAACATGTCACTGAATTTCCAAGTACTCTAAAATAATATTAGCACCTCCTTCTTCAGTACTAAATAATAAGAACTTGTTTGGAGCTAGCGAATATTTACGGGCACTTTGTATCTCCTCGAAATCTGTCTTTACTCCGCCATTCTATCGAAAATTGTTGACCTGATTTCTATCATATTTGCAGATTCGGATGTGTAACGAAATTACTTAATGGTTCTTGGTTCTGACCGACTGAATTAGTCCTCTCTAGTGCCAGCTAGGTCACAAATATTTTCATGCCACCTTACATTGTCCCTAATATATTGAATTGGATATCTAGACTTCCTCAGCCCATCCTATCCATCGCATATGCTGTCATGTTAACAGCATCAAATTAATCAAGGACTATTCCTGAAACTTCCTGCAGTCTACAAGAATTATCGCATTAAGGATGGTTATTCGCAGCCTGAGCTAATATCCTAAAACTGATTCAACTAAGCCGCTACAACATACCGTCTCCCATTTATCAATTCCTGATTGCCAAATTCCTTATATTCCTCAAAATCCGAAAGAATTTCAAACGACGAATCAACTGTTTCCAGTAGTTTACATCCTATGCGACGGATCTGAAAGAAGAAGGAATGTCTACCACACGAATTGATTGGATGGCAATCGACATAGACAGCAAGGCGGAATAGTCATGACCATTGTGCAGTTGATATGGTGTGATCAGCAACGTGTAGTATATTTAGAGTTGTTAAAAACCGAATAAAACTGTTACTGCATATATCAACTGGCATCAATTGAATAAACTATACGCATTACATCACACAATTTCTTGTCGACTTTCTTTTGTCTATTCATTGTAAACTTATAACCAATTAACATTATAACATGAACACAAAAAGGAAACTGTAAAGAAGCTAGAAATATTTACATATAGCTATAGTATATGTAAATAACGTTGTATTAGAAGAATAAAACACTTGTCATACCTAACGTGTCGTGCCAAATTCCCAAAGATTCAAATGTCAAGTGTTATAAATGAAAATACTCCACACCAAAATATGTAGATCTGTGTAATAATAATTTCAATTCAAATGCTATACATAAATATAATAATTATTCATATATTTAACACTATATTAATATCGATAAGATATAATTTAGATATATTATTAGATATAAGATATTCATAAATCAGCTTTTGTTAGTAATATATTAGCTGATATTATTAAGAGATTAAAATTCAAACGGACGCTAAAAGGTAATCCGCAATTTTTCTCGCAACGAAGAAAGACGCCCGCCGTATAATATTAAACGACCTTAAAACGCTTAAAATGAAAAATTTTAACTCCTTCACCTGCAGACGCATACTAGAGGAGACGTTTCGGATTACGGTTATTTACGGTTATGTTGCAATTATCTTCCGGTCGCTATTTGGCCGAGTAAAACCGAACGGAATATCAGTGGAACGTAAAAGAAATATAAGGGAAGTAACAAATTGTTACTTCTTGTAAAAAAAGTGTATTACAATATAACTATGCTCAGAAATAAACTGTACAACAAAAAGACAACAAGAAAGAAATGTATAGTCTGTTCAAAGTGTATTTGTATGTGCGTCATCGAAATTTGTGACGTCAAAACATCGCAATGTTGCCACATCAACTCTGAGTTTTAGTTCAGTTTGCCTTTACGTACGTACAACAAAATTCTAATCTAAATAAAATAATTAAACAAAAATAATGTTATCTAATATAAATTATTTTTAAAATTATAATACATCTAATGGATATATTATCTACAAGGACTAAAACCTACAATTAAGAACACAGGTGTAATAGTTTGTAGGTTAGAGTTGTTTTATTATCTTTACATTAAAATTCTTTTCTACACCACCCATGAGGTAGAGTTCTAGGCACATATTGTTAAGTAATGGTGTCCTCCTGGAGGCCTAATCCACCAAATTAACAATTATATATCAAAGTAATGTATTTTACTTTAATTCGACAGCTTATTTACCGCTTACGTATAGTTCTTGTTTCCTTTGATGGTGTGTTTACTTGTCAAGTCATCTTGATATCACTGAATCTTTTATTTCCTCTGCTATCTGTGTACACCATTCTTGATAAAATTAGTCACTGAATTCTGCCTAATTCTTATTCATTTTCATCCTGCCTATTCGTTCTTTCCTCATACATTCTAACCTAATACTCATTTTTAATTCTGAACAATACAATCATATCTATGCACACAAATATTTCGCTCCCTACAATACCATTTTCTTCAGTTAATATTATATTTATTATATGCATACCTTTAGTTGTTTTCACTCTCATCACTCTATCTCATGCATTTCGCAGCATTATCACATATTCTGAGTATCCTAAGTTTCCTAAACTGTTAATTTCCAATCTGTCTAAAACATGTTCACGATCTACCATTTATCAATTACTTCCTCTTTACAAATTTTAAATTACAAAAAACGCAATGAAACATTTTATTTATATTTATCTAGTAACAATTTGAGATAGTTCTGTTTTTAGCATAGTCTCTTCAAAACTCAATTAACGTTTTGAAAGCCATTCCTTCATTACAGCCTTTGTTGATGCTATTGTTGGGATTTTTTCCACTAGTCTGCTATGATATGGTGCACTGTCGAAAATAATAACTGATGGTCCCTCCCGGTTTTTTAACAATTGATTTTCAAACCATAACAAAAAGATGTTATGATTCATTTCTCCGTGGAGCCCTTGGACTTGTAGCTGCAATTAATTGTTAATAAATATTTTGATCAACAAAACCCAATGAAATGCTATTGTAACTATTACCTTTTTCCATAAATGTTTTTTGTTACTGTTTTGTCAAGAGTGCCCCAATAAACCATTGTGAAATATCCAAGTTTCATTAATTCTTTTATGTATACTTTCCAGACTAATAATTTGCTCTGAAATAATTTTATTTAATTATGTTTATATCGATAATATAGTTTGTGTACTCACTGTTCTTATACATTTCGTATATTTGATCTCGAATAGAGCTAATATCAAAATGGTCAAGATTCGTCACCCATTTCGTATGTAACGGGTTTTCTTGGTTGAATCTAAGGTATTGTTCTTCATTTTGTAAGCTGTATGTTATTCACAGTGGCCACACTAATATTCAGCGCAGCATCATGCTAAAAACATTTTCAATACAATTGCAGCAACTTATATTATTTAATGTCATCAATAATTACCTCTCTAACGTAATTTACGGGTAAAAGGGGCTTTCCTTATCTCGTTCTTTTCGAAATAACTTCGTTCGTTTTCGAACTAATCAGACAGCATTGTTTCTGTTCTTAACTAGAATAAAATGAGAAGGAAAATATTGTGTGGTTCTAAAACGAATTTACAAATTGCGGCAATAAATTAAACATATTAATGACGCACACACAAATAAACTTTGAATAGACTATAGATACACACTGTCGATACATAAATTGATTACATCCTTTCAACGGATGCTAAACTAGACAGATAAATTAGCAAATGTAATTAAATACAGCGTAAAACATGTTTCAGTAGAAAACGACATCCATAATATATAAAAGCTAATGCATTAGATTTTTTAATGACCAATCAATATTTCTTTACTCCATCGACTTCAATATAAATCGATTAACTTCTTTAGAGTGATATTGCTCTAAATTCTTACAACAAGAGTTGAAAACCGGAATTACTACACTGCTGTTCTGCAGTTCTGCTACAAAAATATGTGATTAATAGGCTTTCAGAAGAGCCAATTTTACCATCGATTGTAATATTTTCTCTTTTTCACACGAACCATCTTAAAAAAGCGTAAGGTTCTATAGCTAGTTGATCGGACTTGTTACCTCAAACCTAAGTGCCTGTATTACTCTTCCCAAGTACCTTCACTTGCTGAATATTAAAACTGGATGGACATATAATACTAAAACTGGATAAAATGGATAATAATAAATATTTGGTTGAAGCCATAGGCATCTTGGACAGTACAGCACAAACTGGTTGAAAACATTTAGAAAAAAAATAGTGAAGTAGAAGAATAAAAAAGTTTTTTGTAATTTTTTAATTTTATAAAGCTCAAAAAATAAATTAATTAATGAGTAGAGAAAGGTGCAAATTGTTGCAACCCATTTTAGAAGCATGTTTGAATCCTCTATAATTTCACTTTCATCTGAATTATATAGATTAATAGATCTTAATATATCCCTATCATTTGTTGACACTCTATCTGGTTTGCCAATAATGTTATAACGATAATTTGATTTAGTCCGTATTTCAAATTAGTTTTAGTTTAAAAGGCACAACGAAAACAGTGTAAAATTGGATTTATTCAATACATAAATTGAACGGCCACTGAAACAACTATATTGAACTTTAAGTTTAAGTAATAACACATTAAAGCAACAATAATTACATTTTATAATCTACGTGTTGCATTACAACTTTTTATCCATAAATTTAGCATCAAATGTACCGAACAATTTTAAAATATCGCTTTGGCAAGAAATAATTCAGAATTACAAAAGCGATACCTTTAAACCTACCACAAAATTACACTATCAGACCGAGAACGGTGGTTTGCAAGAAACGTTTCCAAGTTAATGTAGATATTTTAAAGTGTAAGTATCGAAGTTCAGTTCTTCCCGGCTAACAAAAGCCAAGCTAAGCGTTTTGGTTGTTTCAAGAACGACATCATATAATTTTTAAAGTATCCCATTACGTCTAACATTTCTATTGGTTTTATACGGATAGAATTTGTAACAGCTGTATAGTGGTGGTATATATAATTATAAGTATATATAGTTTCTTTAAAATTAAATTGAAAATATAATAGGACTATAAATTTGGTTCGTCGCTTAGTGCAACATCTGCTAATTTTTCGACCAACAGACAATGTATCTAATCCTAGGTAGGTGATTTTAATATATATGTAACTAAAGCCGAGCAAAATACAAGCCTTGCTCTAATGAAAATACAAATTACGCAATACTATCTCGCATATATTTAAAATACGAAATACAAATTACAAAATACAGCCAGGTGAATATTATTAATCCAGCCCAGCTTGTTAATTAATTAAGAAAATTAATAGAAGAATTTTCTTTCACGAACTCTATATTTTGTAAATTTTATATTCTTTGCGTCTCATCTATTGTGATTCTTCCTGGAAACTAACTCATTTTGTAAGTAGGCTGTAACATGGTAGCAATAAGGGAAATATGGTTAAGTTATTTTAAGTGACTATTTTCGTTCTAAACTCTCTTTTAGTTGTGATGCAGAAACAGTAAAATGTCTTAAAGTGCGATCCTGGATACAGCATTCGTACGTATACGTACATGTGGAGTGAAGTTGAACATTAATAATGACATTTGTACTAATAAACTTAATTAATAAACAGTAGTTTCGAGAAAACTAGCGTTTAAAAATAAAAATAATAATAAGCTAGATGACTGTAATGGAGATAAAATACTATCAGTATAACATTTGGCAAAAATATTAATAAATGTAGTTAATAGCTCTAATGAGTAACCAATAATAGCACAATCGTCACTTGGGAACTGTGAGAATAGTATTATTAAAATTAGACGTCCTGTATTTGCTAAGATAAATCAAATATCGATGGATTACAACAATGTTAGTTTCACATAGCTGGTAATAACTATAATAAAATAAAATGATTACGTTATATAAATTTAATGATTGATGTTTGATTTTTAGTAGCTCTATAGAACGAAAAAGTGTATCCGGTATTATATATGATAACATTGTAATATTTGTGTAAATAAATAGCCTTACAATCTTATAAGAATGTGCATTTAAACTACCATTATCTACAAAATCTGTGGTTATATATATTTCAACATATTAGTTTCTCCTCTAATTCTTAAACTAGATATCTGCTTAGATGCTTTTACTTTATTTGACTTCAGTGACAACAATTGGGTTCCTACATTGTCTGTACATAAGTATTCTTCGAAATATTTCAAACTTCTGTTTGCTATAACACACATGTAAATAGTAACTAAACACTAACATAAATAAAACATTAACTAATTTAATTATTAGCATAGTTGTAAAAACATATTGTTAACCTGGTGAAGTGTCCATGGAATTATTTGATGTACAAGAAATTTGATATTGACTTTTCGTAGTTTAATCATGATGATATTTGTTTGAAACCTGTTGAAGGCGTGATTTTAATTAATACTTTTTTATATTTTGAGAATATATCATCGTTCAGTATTGAAGTGAGTGAATGTTCTGTTAGAAGCCTTTTTTTTTTCTGTCTTATTAACATTCGAATCTTGTATGACTAAACCAGTCACATTATATTAAATATAATAAATTGCCAGCCGACTGTTGCGTTTTCCCACGCTTTGGAGCGGGTTCACCGTGTGCAGCCCACTCGGATGACTGTCGATTGGACTTCTAAGTGAAATAATAGAGATATGTTTCATCCATTGTCACATATCGATGCAAAAACTCTTTTTACGCTTCATCATTTTCAAGCACTGCTCCGAATCATCAACTCGTCGTTGTTTTTAGTCAAAAGTGAGCTCGCGCGGCACCCACTTTACACAGAGCTTTCTCATACCCAAATATTCGTGAATGATATACACGTTTGGCTAATATCTTTAGAGTATCTGCTATTTCATTAAGTTTTAATTTACTGTCATACAAAATAATTTTTGGATTGTTTTTATGTTTCCGTCGGTAACAACCTGTTTTTAGCGTCCACTGCGTTCACCGTTTTCAGTGCTCATTTCACCAGGTCTATTTTTCCCTTCAAAAAGCAATATTTTATCAATACGCGAAATTACTTTTTATCCACTTTTTTCACAATAAGAAAAGTTGCTTCACTCAAAATGCTATAATTCACAAACTAATGATCCGACAGCTGTCAAATTTATACACGCATATTTTGAGGGCTAGGCCTAACTAAAAAACATATGGAAACATAATTCTAATAGCATTATCTATGTGTCAGGCAGAGGACTTTTCCGTTGACTTGTTATAATTACATTAGAGGACCTCACACCATCGATACACACTAGAATATCAATCAATCAATTATAAAACAAAATTATTAAAATAACGTATAAATTAGTTCTGTACCCATGCAAACTGTCCAGTGCGACCGAAACAACTACGTCATGTTGAGATTTGGAGAGTTCTAGCGTTCATTTAAAATTTCACTATTCCATTGGTTCATTTTTCTTTAAAATCTATTTTTGCTTGTATTCCAGGTTATTTTACCTGCAATATGCAAAATTGTTATAAAGTAGGTCATCTAGCCTATTAATGAGATACTTGACAATTTGATTTACCGTAAAATTTCAATTTTGTGTTGCCAAGTTTAAAGATTGACATATTTAGCGGTCATCATTTTGCTTACGAAATCTGTCCAGCATTATTTCTTGCAAAACGCCCGTATTAATAATACCTTCAATTG
This sequence comes from Rhynchophorus ferrugineus, assembly GCF_030347505.1. Classification (NCBI taxonomy): domain Eukaryota; kingdom Metazoa; phylum Arthropoda; class Insecta; order Coleoptera; family Curculionidae; genus Rhynchophorus; species Rhynchophorus ferrugineus. The sequence continues at coordinate 56,714,750 of NW_027472580.1, forward strand.
TATTCATGTTCAAATGCCTCTTAGAACCATAAGTACATGAAATACTAATTACAAAATACCCCCAGGCATTTGAAATACATCTTTAGGAAATAATTGAAATGCAAATATTAAAAATATGTAATTTATAGGTTACATTTTAATTATATATTTACTTAGCCGGCTTGGTTGGCGCAGTGGTAAAGGCGACAGGATGGTCCTACTAATGTTGCGATAGCCACGGGTTCTGCCTGCTGTACCACCTGCTGGGGCATGGTCGTAAATGTATGTTAGTGTTTGTTTAAAATTTGTGATTGTCCTAGGCAAGAGTGTAAAATCCGACAAGGAAAATGATCCCAGTAACCAGGCTGGGTAACACCGAATGTCTTCTAGGATGATTTCTAAAAGTTGCCAGTCGGTAGGCTTAATGCTGAGGATCGTGGTTCGGAACCCACGTTAAACTGTAGGTCCAATACAGATAAACCCACAGTTGGTAAAAGGAGACTTTAAAATATATTTAAAAAATTACATATTTATGTTTTTAACACAAATGATTCAAATATTATCCAACCCTATATGTAGTCTATACTTCATCTGTACGTAGCTTACCCTTAATATATATCAGTAATCATTGTTCAACTTTAAAGTAATTTGATTCACATAAAACAGTAAGCTATCCCCCCGTCAATATTGTTTTAAGGTTTATAATAAAACGAGAACGGTTTTTTTAACGGATACGATGCCGAAATTTGAAACCTGGCCCTTATCGATATCGATATCGAGCAAGGATAAAATCAAAAGCGTAGATTGATGTCAGGGGATATATTAAGTGGAGGCGATTTTACGGAACGTGGATGTGGCTCAATATCAGGCAGGAATAAATATACAATAATCCCTTTCGCTTTTCGTTCACTTATTATGTCAAACTTGTCAATTATTATCCTCTCTATCGCTCTCTCTCTCTCTCTCTCTCTCTCTCTCTCTCTATATATATATATATATATATATATATATATATATATATATATATATATATATATATATATATATATATATATGTCACTACAATACAGGCAATTTGTAAAATAATACTAAAACAGTAGGGCTGAAGATATATTTTAACTGGAAATTCTAGATCACAAGCGGACATTTAATCACGCGCATTAGTATGACCACCAAATTCTAATTATGCTTTTAAACGTTTATATTATGCCGGCTCCGGATTGAACCGATATACTAATTGGAAGGCTAATTAATTTTAGATCAAGTCTAAATTGTTGCGTATTATTTCAAACCATCAGCACTATCGAAATCAACTATACTTTATTTAAAATATTTCTTTTCCTGTTAAAGTAAGTCTCATAATATATGCAAGATTTGAATTTTGCGTCATTACTGATAGATGGTAGTAAGGGTAGTAAAATGATAAAGCATTATAGATGAGAATCATTTCACCATTTTCATTATTGATTCATTGTTATTGTCGAAAAACAAATACAGCTATAATGCTACTGAGCAAATTTTAATTTGGCGGCATCATTAGGCATTACTTCTTCGAAAATGAAGTTAACCAAGTAGTGACAGCTGCTGCTGCTCCCTATGGAGTTATAATAACTGATTCCCTCCCATCTAAATTAGGCAATATTAATGTGGATCACATGTAGTTTCAACGAGACGATTCGATTAAGATATTACTTGAGATGGTTCGTACTGAAAAAGTAAGCTTCTATATCCCGCGATTTGTCACTACTTTATTTCTTTTTCTGGTGTCAATTAATTGAAGTAATGTGTCTATCCCAACAAGCCCACAATCTTCCTGGTGACATGGCGATAATATTTGGAAAGAATGGGGTTGGTTGGAAACTACCCTTTGGAGCTGGAATAGTGTACCCGTCAAAAATTTTGCACCGTGTGGCCAAGCAATTAAGATGATGACTTTGCTTCTGTTACTCGCTATTGCTGTTTTTCAGACGCTATATCCAGAGCCAAACTCTTTAGTCATGAATATTCCATCATGTGGCATAGTCTGGATCCACTTTTCATGTCCAGTTACTATGTTTTCAAATGGCATCCTGTTTTCTTCCTTTTCGATCTTTCCTGTATCATATAATATCTGAAGACAATTCATGAATTGCTCCCTGAAAATTCTTTGGGTATTTGAACCATTTTTTCATCCAATAAGTATTGCAATTCAAATTGTCTTCGAACTTTTTTGGCCCTTCAGGCCGTTTATTTTCACTGACATCAAAATTACCACCTTTTAATTGCTGAAACTATAACCGACAATTCAGATAGGAGAGAGCTTTGATACCAAAATATCTTCAAATCAAACAATTAAGGTAACAAATATTGAGAATGTCATTTTAGGCGGTCCATGATCCATTAGCATCTGTATACACTAAAAAACTCTATAATGCCAAAAGGAAAATTATTATTACATTTCTTGATATCAAAACTATAGAGTTTCATTTATATCAATATATTGATACTTGGGTATTTTCAACAATAAATATAGCTGGTCAAAATACATTCAAGCACTTAATATATTGTCACACACACTTAAGATTTACTTAATAAGAATTCATTTTACGTTATAATTCCCTGATTTCTTAATTTATCATATTTTTATTCTCTACTCTCATATCTTTGTTGTTACAACCAACGATGACTTACAAAACATGGTATTTGCAGTATACAAATATCAATCATTCATATTTTAAAACACACATCATTATCTTCTCTTTTCCTTCCTATCATATTAGAAATTGAACGATGAATTTATCACGATAGATAGCTCAATTATTCATCCACCCTAGTAGTTTCTAATAATATAGTTATCCCCGATGCTCACTTACCTTGTATCGCTCCATGAATATAAATATAACCTGTGTAGAGGCTGCTATGGTTATAAATTGATGTATATTTTCAATCTCATCACGTAACTTTTTAGCATGTGTAAAACACTGAGCTTTAGACGGATTACATATTTAATAAATTCGTATTCTGGCACGATACGCCTCTAGAATTTAATTATATGCTTATAGCTATGAAAGCTAAAAAGTTTAATTAAAGTTTTATTTCAGTACTCGTAAATATCAGTATCTTTTTTATCAAAAAGCGTATGAAATATATTCAACGTAAAACTACAGAATAGAAATATACATCTAAATATAGTACATTTATTTATTTACATTTATATTGAGTAATATTCTTTATTATAAGTTTATTATTGATATATACTCAGTTTTTTAGGAGTAATGTATATTAGATTATTTTATTGGTATTGTATGTTCAAATTAAACAATTCTGTGCTCAGGTTGCTGATTTCTATTCCACTAGCATTGAAAATATCACTATATACAAAAATATAATTTCCTTCTAGAAACATATAATTATTCCAATGCTTTGCATATTTAACTTTTTTCTACGCATTTTGTCGTCTAGATAGGTGTTAGTGCTTATGTAATGTAATATGTAATCCATAGTTTGTAAAACTTAAATGGTCCACACACTAAGTAACCTGTAATATTATAAGTTGTACTACAGATTAAACAGACAATCGATGGCAATCAGTTGCTTAGTATTTTTATCACACACATAAACGATCTAATCATCAATCGATTGTAATGATTTTTATTAGGTTTCAAGGTGTCTGTTTATTTAATGTAACTCTAAAGGCAAATATAGCGTCCACAAGATATATGTAACCAATTATTTAAAATATAGAAATATTTATCTTATATAATTTTTATATGAAATATACATATAAGAATATCTAGCATTTTAAACATCCAAGCAATTAATTAGTTACTTATTATAGTATCAGTTATTTTAGAAATTAGAATATATACTTAGGAATGAATATATACTTACGCAATCGAATTCCGAAAGATACGACAAAAGTACTACGAGGCATTTACAGTCATATTGCTACCTTTGCTTCTTTAAACTAAAGTAAGAAACAGTTTCTTTTTTTTACATATAGTCGATCCAAAGTTATTTTGTACATAAAATATCTAAATTTATTGCGTAAAAAGGTCACAAATGTTACAACTGCCATATAAACTCTGAGTTTTAGTTCAATTTGGGTTTGACAGGCAACAAAATTCTAATCAAAATAAAATATTTAAACAAGAACACTGTTATCAAATACAACTTATTTTAACATTATAGCAAATCTATTGCATATATTATTAAAGGACTTGAAACTACAATTTAGCAGCCAGTTATAATAGTTTATAGGTTAGGGTTGTGTTTGATTATATTTAGATTGAACATTTTTTCATAACACCTATGAGTTAGAGCTAGCCGCGTATATAGGCTCTAGTCGCGTTTATAGTTGTATCCCTTAGAGACCAAATGCACCTAATTAACAATTGTATATCCAAGTAATATATTTTTCTTTCACTAGAAAGTATATCTACCTTTAACGCTTAGTCCTGGTGTCCTTCGGTATAGTGATTCCTTGTAAAGACATTTTGATATCGCTGTATTTATCTTTCCTGTTTGTCCTGTTAATACCCGTGTACATATTTCTTAATAAAACTAGATTTAGTCACGGCATTCTTCTTAATGCATTTACCATATCTGCAAGAGAGTTATTATTCTTTCTCTCCTGACACATTTTAACCAAATGGTCATATATATTCTGTACAATCAAACACATATCAGTACATATAAATATTTTACACTCTACAATAATATTTCCTACAGTTATTATATATTAGCAATATACTCACCTTTATTTGTTTCCATTCTTATCACCCTGCCTTTAAAATTCGCCGCATTGAATCATATAATGTTTAGAATATTCCATTCAAGTGAATAAGTAAGCTGTTAATTTCCAATGTATCTAATATTTGTTCGCAATTCCGTCATTTGTCAATTTCTACTTCAATGTGTCTTCAATGAGTTCATCCAAACCGAAGGTGTTATTAATCATTCCCGTTTCCAACACGAGTATAATATATCTGCAATAAATTAATAATAAATGTTATGACCAATAAATCCTAATCAATTGTTATTCCAACATGTACCTTTTTCTATCAACTTTTGTTGTCATAATACTATTTTTATTATTATCTTGCATTTGAGTGACCGTTGGATATATTCGTCCAATTCTTCAGTTTTTCAAAAGTTTTCCTTCACTATATTAAACATGTTATTATTTCAACATCAATATCCGGAAGTTGCATTAGACCTCTTCGATACTTTTCAGACAGTTCCTTTTGAAATAGTTGTATCAAATTGTGTTTGTATCGAAAAAATACTCACTGTTTTTATACATATCATATATTTAATCTCTGATCGGGCTAATATCAAGCTGATCTAGATTTGTCACCCACTTGTATGAGGATGTTTTTTTTTCGGTCTATTCAAGATCATATTTCTTATTTTTTGAGATATTTCGGTGACCGTGTCCATACTAATATTCAGTGCAGCTGCAACACGCTCATAAATATTTTCAATAAAAATCGCAGCAAATTAATATTCAGCAGATAAAAATGCTTACCTTCATCAAACCAAGCAAAGCATTAAAATAATGTTTGCCGGTTTATAACCTCTTATCATTATTGTTTTGAAGAATTTTGCATGCTTTTGACAACTTTGACAGGCCAGTTCGGTTACACGTTCGAACATATCAGACAGGATTATGCCTCTTTTTAGCTAGAATAAAATTAAACTACTAAAACGAATGTACAAATTGCGGCAGGCAATACATTAAACGTTCTGATGACGTATGTACATAAAAACTTTGGATAGACTATATTACCATATAGTGATAAAATTACGTAAAAAACACAACACGCACACGCAACTCATTTACAGTATATTTAATGTTAATTTATTGATATTCCATATTCAAATTTTATGATGCGTGGCCAAACTCTATCAAATTCAATAATTTCATATACTTTATATTTTAAAAAATTTTATTCAAATAATTTGTCTGTTATGAATGGTGGAGGCTTCTGATGATGTTATATCGACAAATTTCTGAATTTGAGTATAGTCTAATCATACAATGCCCTTATCATACTTATTTTGCTATGAGTTAAAATACGTAAACAACTTTAGCTAGTATACTATTAGGTGTTTGTTTGTATTTTGATTATGAGCACTAATATAACCAACTGTTAAGCAGCCTAACCTAGTTATTCAAATCGATTGTTTTGGCGCTTCCTTACATAAAATAACAGTCACTCATTAAGTATTACTAAGTGAGTTAGTGTATATTAGTTAATTAATCAGTGTATACATGCACGAATCACGGACGGTTCAATATTACATTTTTGTCATTCATCAATTTTGGGTTTGATTTGAGGAAATCTCGCATCAAATATATTTTGAAATTTAGTTTGGTGGTTTTTCTAATGCGTTATATGGAAATCGAATCGATACTAATGCGAAAATCTTGGAGTGCCATGAATTGTCAGACTTATTTAAAGTAAACCCATTTCATACTATCAAAGGATTTTCAAACAGCTTAGCAACTAACAAAACAACTGTTTCCAGACTTTCCTGGCTATAAAATGGCCATAAAAATTTACCATGCGTATCGTGGGATCAGCAATGTATAGTGTATCTGCTAAAACCGATTGAAACGGTTATTGCAGATAATTGTCAATCCATACTTGCAATAGCAATCATTCCCTTGTGTGACAACGCTTGTCTATTGCTGTGAAGGGTACACTATTAAAGCTTGTTGCTGTACCCAGCATACTCACATTCTTACCTTGTATATTTAAACCGGCAGCAGTATTTGGCTGGCGCATAATTTCGAAATGCTAAGAAGTGTGAAAATAAATCGATAATTTGTTTCATTCTGGGGTGGGAAAAAGGTGCAGTATATTATGTAGTTCTCTAATTTTTGTCTAAAAATTCGAAATCATAAAATCTGTTACAATCTTTCTTACATTTCATCTTTCTTACATGAAAATATATATGACAATAGAAAAGAGGAAACATTTTGGATTAGTTTAAGAGCTGCTCATGTTTAGTATTCGATACGTTGAGCTACGAGGTGCTAATATCAAATGAAATCATATCTGCGAATATTTGCTATTGATATACAATGAACAATTTTCAGCTGCGCGACTTTTATCTTATACATACTTCAAAAAATTTCCTTTCATGCATTCCTTCCATCGGTCATTATTAAAATACGTCTGAGTGAAAGGACGCCCTCTGTTAGTTATTCCGCGGGTTACAGTTATCTTCTGAGTAATTTAATTGTAAATGATGCGGTCGCCTGAAATAATGTTCAATGATTAAAGCCCGTCACCTGAAAAACCGACAGGGCTCCCCTGTAAATTATGAGCCACTAATTAAATTCTGACATTAAATTTCCGCCACTGAAAATCTCACATAATCCTCTCCTTCAAATGCGGAGCTAATATATCAAGTGGTTTTTCGGGTCACGTTCTTTTTCATATCTAAGTATAACCTTACTATACATAAAATATATTTTATCCATGTTATATATATATATATATATATATATATATATATATATATATATATGAATAGATCGAAAAAAATACCATCCTCATACGAAGTGGGTGACAAATCTAGATCAGCTTGATATTAGCCCGATCAGAGATTAAATATAAGAAATGTATAAAAACAGTGAGTATTTTTTCGATACAAACACAATTTAATAAAATTATTTCAAAAGAAACTGTTAGTCTGAAAAGTATAGAAGAGGTCTAATGGAACTTCCGGATATTGCTGTTGAAAGAATAACATGTTTAATATAATGAAGGAAAACTTATTATTTCAATTTATGTATTTAGATGACCCGTGGCTATTTCAGAATTAGAAAATCTCACATAATACTCTCCTTCAAATGCCGAGATATATATATATAGAAACATATAAAGTCAACAAACTAAAAATTATGAAAACAAAATAGGAAAAAGGAAACAGGAATATGCTAATTAATTATTGTACAGAGAACCCATGAATTCTATCAGAGAAAATATTAGTTCCGGTTTCTAAAATCTAATAGTTAACTCATTTATCAATTATGGCTATTATTATTATTGGATGACATAAATGTACTTACATGCGTTTTCAAAGTATCTTCAAATTTTACGCAGCTAATTTTATCATTTGGCATACTCCAATATATATTTTTGTGTATTTACGGTCCTTATTTATTTTTATTATTCATATGATACCACCATAAAAGTTCTGTGCTTATCATGTCAAGACAAAGTGATTTTCTAGTTCTTTCTCTAGTTTCTAGTGAGTTCTATAGAGATCAAAGCAAACGGTAGTTGGTTAAGGCAAATAAGAATGCCGAAAAAATATCGATATTTCGATATGTGTATATATATTTAACTATCAATATTTTAGGCTTATATGTTTTTGACTTATATATCAATATTTTTGTTAGCCGATATTATTCAATATTTTTTGGAATTAAAAATATTTCCTTTTTATAAAAGTGAAGGTGGGGGATATGCGGTAGATCATATATATGCCAATACCACCAAACTTAGTATTGTATTTCCAATAAATTGCCTTTTAGACACTTTTTTGCAACAGGGATTCACAAATGGCTGGCCCATTAAATGTTTCACTATTATTTCACGTGAAACCCAAATTCGAGCTTCTTTTCGTATCTAAACTTATGTAATACGGTAAAAACTGTTTATGGGTAATATTTAGTTTCGTTTAGTAAGTTTGAATATGTCGGTCTATCTTGATGTTTTAAAGGGTCTCATTACCACTTGGATCGTTTGGTTCACTGGACTCTCAGATTTCATGTAAGGTTTATTAAATAAATAAGAATAGATAACAAATAGTCACTGTTGCGTACTGTTGTTTGTATATTAGAGAGAATTGAATGAGTTTTCAAGACTTTTTCCAAGTATTGTATTATACCGCTTATTATAAAAACCGTGTACATATTTATATATTTTCAGTTGTACGTCTTCACTTTCTTGTCTACTATTTACACTTTAAAATGAATAGAACTTAACCTCCCTAATTTTACTTTTCTTTATACTCCACGAAATATTTTTAATGTTGCCTTTTTAGATATCATTTATAATCTCAAGTCTGTTTATAATAACTTGAGACCTCTTCTTGTGAAGATATAAAATATATATCTCCACAAGAAGAGGTCTCAAGTTATTATAATATAAAATATATATCTCCACAAGAAGAGGTCTCAAGTTATTATAAACAGACTTGAGATTATAAATGATATCTATACTATAAAATTAATATAGGTTAACCTGTTTTTTTTTTCTGTGTTTTCTATTCATATATTTACAGTAATATCACATTTAGACGAAAGCCTATCGTTGTCCTACCAAGTAATTAATATCGATACTGATGGATAAAGTGTTTTTAAGTCATAAGTTATCATAACTTATCATTAATGTGATTTAAAAAGTTAATGTTTCTTTATAAATTCGTTAAATATATAAAAACCCAATTAACGAACCCAACATTATTAAATTATAATTATAGTATATCAAATAGAATGCTAAAAAGCATTATATTAATATGTAATATAATAATAAGTTGATATAGATACTACGCTGAATAGTAAACAAAACACTAAATGAGCATAAGATTTAACGTACAGCTCTGACCAATAAATCGTATGAAATAAAGGCTTTATTTAAAATTGATGAAAACATTTTATCTCAATTCTGAAACAACTTCACTATAATGAGATAGCTAGTGAGTTATTAACAAACTTTCAACTCACATAAACTATAACAAATGTATTGTTATTCATTTTCAGAAGGGTTTGAAGTCTATAAATGCTGCGAGCACGCTAGGGTTATCTGGATCGAAAAATTCTCGGTGTAAATCCAAAACATGTTATGTACGGTTGCCCTTTCCAGGAAATATTTCCATCTAGCGCTCCAGCAAAGCGTGTACGTGCAAAATTCCGTTATGTCTCCGGATTTTCGAACGCGTCTGTCTGCAAATGTAAAAATGTGGACAATGTGCGGTATCGAATGTCATTGAATTTCGCGGAAGAATGGGTTTTTATTACGATTTTTCGATTCTTGCGACCCTGTTTTCAATTTAAATCACTTTCTGTTGTCAATCGCTCTACAGGCGTACGATGGATTTATTGGATAATGCCTTTGTTAAATTGCAAATGGCTCTTTGCGTTTTCGCTTCCAGTTATTTCAAGTCATTGATCCATTTATCACTATAGTTGTCGAAACTTTCAGTTTTAAAATTCATAAAGTACAAATAAACTTGAGAAAACAGAAAATGCCGATAGCTTTGTCCATTTTATTATTTATGATGTTGAATTACATTAAATAAACACTGAATTATTGGAAAATTACTCCAAATATAACGTTTATAGATGGGCACTACCTTTAGACCTTTCTCTGTTATTTCTGTCCGATGCTGCTAACATGTGTTTATAATTATTATTAATTCATATTAAAGAAATATTGTTTCGCCATTAGCCGTTTGTACGGCCAATACGAATACAAATAAGAATGAGAAGTTTTTCATCATTCTTTTAAAATAAAATAATTGCTTAACTGTAGAGAATTTACCGGTCAAATCTTAAACCTTTATGCCTGGTTTACACATGCACATCGATTTTTCAAAATAACAAGGTCTTTATCAACCCGATGGTATCTATCTATCTTCCATCCTAATGAAACGACCAAATGGATAGTTCGTCAGCCAGTTTAGCTTTAAAAATCTTCAGCGCTGGAATAGCAGGCATACGGTTAACGGTTACATCAACCTTTGTTGTGTGATAGTTGGTAGTGGTAGTTCAAATGTGGTACACATATATGTGTGTATATGTGTGTGGGTGTGTATTCATATATAATTATATTACGAGAAAGATTGACATTTAAAATATAATCAATGGTTTTTGGGGTGTCTCATATACCATTGACAATAAGGAAGAGAATAGTGAATTTTTTATTTTCAGATAGTTTACCAAACTTATGAATTCGAAATAAAAATTCAAGACAGTCTGCAAACAGCACAACAATGTAATGGTCTTAACTTTGAAAAAAGGCATTGAAGTTATATGATGCTATACGATAACTTAATTTATTACTTGAGAAGGCGGAATATATAAATTCAAAGACGAAGCAATATAACCTTTAGAAAAATATTGTGAAGGTTCCATGAACGCTGCGAAAAGTTACAAGGGCATAGCCGTCACTTGGTTTCAACAATTTAGAACAGTCAGGCTTCAAATATATTTATAATAAGAAATATGCCTAATAAAACTACTAAAAATTTGCTCATGTCAGCTCGAGTTGCTTAAGTGAATAATTACTTTTATGATCTTTATGCTTATGATCTCGCTGAAAACTATCGACAATGTAGAACAGGCGAACGAATGATTAAATAATATATAGACAAATACAAAGACTGCGCTAGAATATGGTATAATACCCAGTATTCTAGAAATAAAATTGTCTTTAATAAAACCTCATGGTAACGAACGGTTCTAATCAAAGAATGGGAGAACGAGAATCTGAAATCACATTTCACAAAGCTGACACATACTAGTGCCACAAATTATCCTTTGTAAAAAGCTATTAAAAACCTAAAGCACCCCAAACAACAGGTTGCACCATTGAAAACACAAATGAGGATTTGGGCTCGCTCCGACTCTGAAAAAATTTGCACCTATACCAATCACCACCCTAGCAACAGTCAACATCTCACTGAGTTTATAGTCCTGTGTATGTATAAACTTTAATTATGTTAAATCCATACAGCATCAATTTTATTTATAGTGGGAATTTTAGCTGCCAAATTTATAACATATCGTTTTTAACGACCTGGAATAGGTATCAACATAAGCCAAAAATTAATGATAACAAGAACAGAGAAGAAAATGATTGTTGTGTTGGAAGTAAGCAAGTCATTAATGAGGTTTTCCGTCAAGAATATTGCAAAAACTGTAGTAACTGGTAATAATTAGACATTTATTTTAAACATACTATATTTTAATAATGATTAATATAAATTTTGTTCCAAGCCAAGATGTAGCTAGAATTTGTTGAGAGTGAAAGTCGAAGAATGTGACATTCAGAGAATAAGAGAATAAATTAAACAGCATTTTGCTAAGGTATATAACAGTGTACCGTGATACTTTGAAATAATTAAATTTGCTAACAAAAGTAGACCTGGATCAAATAACCAAAATATAGAACTACTAACGACACCCTAGTGATCTAATGACAAGGAAAATACAATGCATTGTTATATAAGAGTTTAGGTAAATAAATTATTGTTTTGTGAATATAATGATGTATTGATTGAGATGTCCTTCAGCTTTAAGGTATGATTACCCATTAATTTTAGACTAGTAAATGTACAATAGTTAATCGAAAGCTCGAGGTAGTCATTTTATTAATAGGGTTTCTGGATCAAGAATAGTAGCGATAATATTTGAAGATTTTTACGAAAATTTTACTACATTTATATATAGTGGTGGATTTTTAGTCTTTTTTGTGATAATGTTTATTTATATGGTTGTTGGAGTTCCTGTTACTTGTTGAAATATATAAATTTATTTAAATATACTGTTTTTATAAAATTAGAAGGGCATATAAGAATTATTTTTATTATTTCATTTTATTCAATAATTTTTTAAATAAAATGTATTATTTCAAAAAAACTTCAATGAATGAATGAATGAATGAATGAATGATTTATCAAATTTGTGTATTTTTATTTATAAAAAATAATGATAATTTGTAATATGATGTTTTTATAAAAATAAAATTGTTGGATATATATTAATTATATTTTTATTATTTCGTTTGATTCAATACTTTTTTAAATAAAATGTGTTATTTCCATAATTTTATAATTTTTATTTACGTCCTGAACCTATTTACCTGCATAATATATTCGACATTAAATATCGATAAAAATAAGTAAATAAAGCTGTATATACGCATGAACCAAACTCGGATTATTATCTGTTTTAAAATTAACTGGAGCCCATATGGGCATGCATCGGGGATGATGCTGAATAATCTATCCTGTTGTTGTTAAAGTCTTGTAATAGTTTTTTAGTAGACCATTGAACTCAGTATCAACACTTTTATAATGTTTAATGAAGTGGCAACCCCATAAACTTCTATAGGAAACTTTTTGTTTAATTTTTTTCAAACCAAACAGGAAAAAATCGTAAAATATGCAACTTTCAGCGATCTATTTTAACGTATGTAAGTAATAAATAAATACTTATAACGTTACTACATAAATATATATCTTTATAGAAGAAAATGTATGCGATACTTGAAAATTCAATTTTAATTCTGAAGTTAAAGCTTTTCCATATGATATCACGATAAAAAACTTATATATTTTTCATATAAAGTTAATATTGTCGAATCCAAATTCAGAGCTACAAACAGATATATATTCCAGATTTGTTTCATAAAAATATTAGAGCAAAAAGTGTATCTTGTTTTACATAAACAAGCATCCAGAGAAGTTATTAAAATAAAAATTATTATTAAAAAATTCTTATATTTCAAAAGCCGCTTCCAAGTTGAAAAAAGGTTTTTAATTAAAATGTAAAAAGTTAATATACTAGGAGCAGTGAAGTTTAATGGAATATCGAATAACTATTATGTTTGTTTATCCAGATAAGGGTCTGAAAATAGAGAGAAGCGACCAAAAAAAAATACTTTACGGAATATTTATAAGTGAATATCTATTACACCAAACGATATATTTAATAATACATTGTGTTGTCAAATATGTGCTGAAAAATAAGTTATTGGAAATATGTTTACTATTTTACTGTTGCAAAAGTAGCTTTATACCTTAATTTGTATGCAAATCATATATATTTATATATTTTATATAAACGAAATAGTATTTGTTTTGATTCTATTCTATAATTTTATGTCCCAAGTTAGCATAATAACTATCTATGCACATAAGCTATGCATAATTTTGTGTTTTTTTAATAATTTAGTATAAAATTTATTACCAAACTTATGAATTCGAAATAAAAATTCAAGACAGAAGTAAAATTAACCATTGTTGCTGCAATTTGCCATATATCTGTAATAATATGCAATAACAGATCAAGAAATCTGGCTTACTTCATATAGAATATACAATATCAATAAACATATATTATTTATACTTTTGTATCAATATTTTTGATATTAATCAATATCCTCATAGTTTCTTATAAAAAAGACAGAAACGAAAAAAGAAACTAGCATATTTTAAACCAGTTTTTTTACATATTTTAAAGTCTTCTTTTGCCAAATATAGGTTTATCTGGACTGGACCTTCTATTTAACGTGGGCTCCGAACCACGGTCCTCGGCATTAAGCCTATCGATTGGCGAGTGACCAACTTCCAGCATCCAGCATCCCAGAAGACATTCGGATTTTACACTCTTGTCTAGGACAACCACAAATATTAAACAATCACAAACATAAATTTACGACCATGCCCCCGCAGGATTCGAACCCACGGCTGTCGCAACAGTAGGGGGACCGTCCTGTTCACCAATCCGGTTTTAAACCAATTGGCGTGTCAATATATGTGTTTTCGCATACTTCTCTAATAATATACCATTATTCATGTTATTATTGTCAAATTTATCTTTTGTCAATATCTGAAGTTGTTAATATTACTTTTATATTTATATCTTAACTGATTTTCTTATGTAATTGCTTAACTTAAAAATATATCTAAAAAGTTAAAATTAGTTAAGTTATAAATTTAAAGAAGCAAAGTTAATTAATTTCTAAATTTGAATGTACAAAAGTACTAATATTATCACATAGACATATTTTTATTAGTGGGTTTTTGTTAAAAGCTTGATAGTTCAGAACATATAAACTAACCTTAATTATACAAATAGGTAAAACCCCCAAATGATATCTATAATTAACATAATTGCTAAGTTATTAAAAAAACCTTCAATATTTCAAATTTTGATGATATTTGGTTCGTTTTCTACTTGAAAATAGAAAATATTTAGGCAGTAATAGATACATATATATCGTATTTACAATTGCTTTGTATAGTTAGTATAGAAAGTATTGAAATCACTTAAAAAATATCTAAAGCAACTTTAATCAATTATAATTATTAATGCTAATTAACAAAATATGGCGTGTTTGAAAATGGAACAATCATATATTATCTCAATATTTTATGATATTGTGAATATATGATCTTTCTTAAAACGAAAACATTAATATTACATTTTTAATATTTAAACATCCATAAATGTATGATAGTATTTACAATTGTCTTGTAGCTTTATTCCAACTAATATTTGTAATGCAGACCATTATTATTCATAGCAATGATTGCCATAGAGACACGGTAATAATTTTAATGAAGCCGCTTCCTACAGGAGGACATTTAAGGCGTTTCTCCACTTTGTATAAAAGCACATTTGCATTTTCCAAATATCCAAAGTTGGCGAAACAAACCGCCGCCTTATCGCAAGTTTGTTTTAAATGCACAGTATGAGAGAGTGAGGTAGTCCTGCATCCGGCTCTATTAAGCACAGGTGCGTTATATCTGGTTTCGTTGCTGATGAGATGATGTTCCATTTCAATTCGGGAGACGTTCCTGCTTAACTGCCGTCTTAAATTTTCCAGAAATAAGCTTAGTATGTTGCAGTAGTTGAACATCTCTGAAAGCAAAATCGACACACTAATTAAATTGCATTGCTTTTCACCTGGATAGCACTATGTCTATGAATATTTTACTAGCATTATGAACAGACTCTTAGGATATTAAAACATGTAGATTAAACTAATTAACATGCAGAGAAACTTAAACAGCAGTTTCAAACATATAGTGAAAATGTTTGAAATTTAAGGAAGATGATTAAGAAAGGATTGTTTAAAATTTTTAAAGTATATTTGTTTTATGATATATATTGCTAATGTTAATTTATTACGTAAAATTTTAGATTTGTACACTGTATTCTGTGTTGAATATATATATATATATATATATATATATATATATATATATATATAGAACTATCAAGAACATATTTTCGGCAACTTTTTAAAAACTCAAATGCTACACAAGCAAAACATTTGTCATCAATCGGAACAAGCAGTAATTAAGATGGCGAATAAGAAGGCAGTGACAGGAATAGCAGGGCTAAAACTTCCAGTTAAATACTCTTTAGGGTATGTTATATGTTACGGAAATCGAGAGAAAACCAGTAAAGACGGTATCCGACCGAAGCTGTCCAATATGACTAAGAACGCGAGCGAAGGAAGACATTATGATTGTGAAAGAAAAAAAATTGGACAAAAAAATGAAATGGAAATAATAAAAGGAAACGTTAGGTTCATTGTTCCAGCACTAAAACAAAATTTAAAGAGGAACAAATGAAACAAAAGTCAAATCCAAAATATTCGTATTAAAAATATTGAGAATTTTGTATAAAAGGAAATATAACGGTCACATAAAATACAGTATGTTGCACGTACCCTCCATTCACGAGTCCAAACCCAATTTTGCGAAAGATCACGGCGGGGTCACCACTTTAGGGTATGTTATATGACTCAGTGAATGGAGATTAAACGAAATTAAACAATGGTGTTTACATTATATGACCATTATTTATTGACGATATAAAATAAAATGTGGAAAATATTAGTGATAAAAGGTATCTGCGCTGGATTTGCCTTTAGACAAGGCTTGGGCAGTCGATGGTAGCACGTCTGAACTCAACGGTCAGATACTCATTTATTAAAGAACCCTTCAATAACATCCTAGATAAACGTATCGAGGTTGCCAGATAATCGTTATCGCTTCATAGTTGGCGCTGCTGGCACTCCGCCCGTGTTCAACATCTGGGATTATATTTTTGGGTATTTTGTAGACAGTTATTCCACGATGTAAAATTCGACATGCCTCAAGGTCTCTCCAATTCCATAAAGGTTTTCACTAATTCTAGACCATGTATAATTTTATATTCAATATATTTTTTGTCTCACATATAATTTTCACACCTAATCATTTTACTATCCCCATTCTGTTGCAATACTCGTGAGTTCGAATCCTGTTTGGCTATAGTTGTAAATGTATGTGTAAGTTTATTTATAACTTGACTGTCTATAAGACAAGAATGTCAAATCTAACAAATAAAATCATCCCATTCACGCCAGTAACCAGGCTGGGTATCGCCGGATGTCTTCTGGCATTATCTTTAAGTTGGTCACTCCAGTCGGTAGTTTAATGCCGAGGACTATGGTTCGGAGCTGCGTTATGCACTAGGTCAATTCAAGATAAATGCTCGTTGTTAAAAACGAGACTCTGACATATATAGTTCACATTTTTATGGATGAAATAATAATGAATTGTCAGATTAAAAATACAGGGTTAGAAAAATATAAAAGGATATTGAAATGGAAATAATACATGAAAATTATATGAAAGATAGGAAAATTACTAAAAAATGTCAGAACGAGCTTTTGCTGATGATGCATTGACAACAAATGGTATCCAGTACACTTATAGAAAACTCTGAGTCGATGTATTACTGTACTGGGTGCATACGTAATAATACTGAGCAAAAACACAACGAGAGCGCGTTGAAAGTGAAAGCGCAACCCAAAGGCAATAAATACACAAATTGAAAAAGTAGAACGCCAGAACAAGTAAATATATTTATAAAAATATTTGGGGGTATAGCAAATTAATAGAAGCCGGGAAATGGAATTTAATGCTAGAATGAATAAGTAAATTCATACACAAAGAAATACTAATTCTTTCGCACGGTTGCGAGAAGACAAGCTTTCTGTATCAGAAATCTGGGAAGAGTATACAGGAAAGAGACAACTATTTGGTGGGGTGATGAATAGCACAGAAGAAGCAAGATATGTTAAGAAAGACTCTAAGAAACCATTATTGTCATTACCTTTATTGTAAGTTTGAGGTCATTCCATTTTCCATACAAGAAACAAGTTCCTGTCAGCCATTGTAGTTGTTATTTTCAATTTAAATTTTAATCTTTGGGTTAACTTTTTTCGATTGATTTTGATAGGCAACGAAGTACTTCCAACCATAAAATTGCCACCAACTTATTTTAAAAATAATTGAGTATTTGGAATGCACAGATATTTTAATATGCTAAAGGCAGATAAGAATATCTTTCATTCTCAAATTATAAATAAACTTGCCATTGGACTTGTATTCCTGGATCTTTCCGCTTTTAGTACCGCAGCAGAAATAACCGTATTTGTAAACAAGTGTTTTCTCTAAATTATGTTGTTTAGCATTACCAATTAGACTTTTTCTATTTTAATTTGTGTATAATAATTTGTTCTAGTTCAATAACAACCATCATGACCACTCCAGTAAACGGGCTAGGTAAGATCCGGTCGGATCACCAGACAACAAGTTTAATAACGAGAATTGAATGTCTCCAATGCACCTAAATAGGAACTATAAAATATCAATAACATTTTATAAATTGCCTTGTATTAATTGTAATGTATATATTGTAATGTTTTTTGTTATACGAAAGAAATAAATATTGATAACCCAAAAGAAATTATAGTTATAGTCTCAAACTACGCTTATAGTATTTTGGGACATCAAATGGACGACGTAGCTCTCGAACAAAACGAGATCTTCGTGGGCACTGATTTTTCCACAGCCTGGGGAATAAATAAACCAAAAGACAAAACGACAAACTTTTATGTAAGCACATTTGTGTCGGAAATAAAACTTACATCGGTATTGTAGGCAGAGTGTTCTTCTTGTTTCTGTCGCTATTCGCCGAGAAAAATGTGCAAATTTCCCATTGGGGGATAAAGAGTAACGATACGTATAGATATCGAAGAATTTTATGGATGAAAGCTTCTTAGGACGGTAGGTTTTTTTTCTATTATATGCCAGCAAGTAAATCAGGAAATATATCTTTTTGTTAAATTAAATTTCTTGTTTTTTGAT
Organism: Rhynchophorus ferrugineus; assembly: GCF_030347505.1. Classification (NCBI taxonomy): domain Eukaryota; kingdom Metazoa; phylum Arthropoda; class Insecta; order Coleoptera; family Curculionidae; genus Rhynchophorus; species Rhynchophorus ferrugineus. The sequence continues at coordinate 56,733,668 of NW_027472580.1, forward strand.
TTATATATTTTTATATTTAACATATATTACAAAATACTACGTAAAATGTCTCCGATTTTCCAACATACAATTTTAAATATTCTCACAAATATTCTAAGAAAATTTAAATACAACCCACCAAAACACCGTTCGTGAATATTTCTACATTTTCATACAATTAAATTTCTACTTTAATAGAACCTGTTTAATAAAAATGCTATTAAGATAATTGATATAGATCTGAGAGTATTGGTTTGGATGTTTAATAATACTGTTATTATTGACGAGGAACGCTCTGTTTATGGAAAAAATTCGATTCATTTAAAAAAGTTGTTATTTATCGCATTGGGCAGAATACTAATCAAAATGCGACACATGTTTGGACTGTCACCATCCTGGGTTAATCGCTAATCAACACTGCTATCTCATTTCTATATTTATTTTACTAACAACTCTATCTCACCGAATAATTCAGCCCGTTTATTTCCGCAGACTAGGGCACTATTCTCGTAAAGTTTGCTGTGGCTGTAAAATAAACTTGCTATCAAGTGAACAAGAGAAGGAGAAGAACAAAAGGAACACAGGGATTCTCCTCGATAACGGGATAAATTTGGATAAATTCTCAGAGAGAAATGTGCCATTGACTTAGGATTGCTGAAGATTTCACTGCTTCTATACACTAGATATTGGATGCCATATGCTGGGTGCTAGGTGCTGGACCTTAATTAAAGCTCAGTCCTAATAATGTCCCTTGGGACCTTCCCCTCCTGTTTCTACATAACCTCCAACTAGACCATAACATTTATGCATATATATGCTATCAAGCATATACTACAAAATAAGGTTGCAAAAATTAATAATAAATTAATGCAAATAACATTCGAATATTTTTAACAATATTAAAAAAGGCATGACATATGCGTAAATGTTTTCATTACGTTTCGTATAAATATGTTCATATGGATATGAATAGAGAGATATAGTAAGAAGTCTAGCCGATGGGAAAGTTGTGAAGAGACGAGAGATGCTACAGAAACGGTTTTGCAAGCGAAAACAAAATTTTGTGACCGAATCCTATGACTATGAGCTTACTATGCACTAGTGATGGTCTATAAAATTATCGAAAATCTTGGTATAGTCTACAGCAACAGGAAACACTTAACCTTCATTTGACTGTCATCACATGTAGGAGTCCTGAAAGAGAGCCATATCCCAAATATAACCTCTTTTCAATGTCGCGAGTGATCTTTTGTCTCTTATAAAATCAATTGATGTTATATACTTATACTGTAATAGTTGTTAGTTATATTCAAATTTGTTTAGACTGCCAATAATTGATATAAACGTATAACCGCATAACATATATATAGTGGCTAAAAAGCCCAAGACAATGACGGTCGCCCTATGTAAATAAAGAAAAGGTTCGAATATATAAATATTCGAAGTTTATTTGAAAACGTTTGATTTGAACATCGATGTAAAAACTATTGTCTTTATATAAATATAAACAACATATTTATAAATATAACAGACCGAAGCTGCAAAATCAATATTTCCTCATAAGCACCGTTCCTGGCTGAGCAATATTTTATGAACATGGCCTAAAAAATTAAGCTAATATATGTAAAAACTAAAACACGCTTTCTTTTCTTAGGTGGAATTCAAATAGATAAAAAGATTAGTCAACCATTGAAACTACTATCGAATATAATAATATTCGCAACTTATTTCAATTAACGAACATAATTTGCAAAAGCATCCATCAATACTAATTCATGCTTCTATATTCTAAATTATGATATACACCAACGATATTTTCAACATAAGAAAAATCAATATAAAAAAGTCCTCCGATTGGTAGTGTTCTAAAAATAAAAATGTCAGATAAGCCAACAAACAATTTTATACATTAGAATGTAAATAGATCAAAGTTTGATAAAATTATGGAAACTTGGGAGCCTATTCTTCAGGACTATCCATGATTCATCTCAATCAGCGTCACATTATCGCCAACTGAAACTCGCACCCTCTCTTCTTACGACCGCCGTTATTTGTTAAAGTTATCCCGCAGCATCATCGCAATCAAAGTTGCAAATACAGCTAATTTACCAGCAGAAATGTCTAAGCTTCTGCTCGTTTACTTAAACAAGACAGTTTTGCATAAATTTCGCATAATTCCGGAGATACGGGTCGCGGCGAATTCTGCTTTTAGCGAGTGTAAATCCAGAAATGTGTTAACGCACATTGGAGAAACGCCGCGCCCTCCATGGCGACACATTAGAGACGATTTAATTAGAAAGTCTAAGTAGAAACGACGACAGAGACACCTTGGACAACCATAAAATTTATTTCAGCATATACTTAAAATGTCGTGCAACAACTGTTTATACCATGTTCTTGGTAACGCCTTAGTATCTTCTCAATATCTACGACTAATGTTTTTTAAAGAAAAAGTAACACTACAGAAGATTATAACTTATATATTATGTTAATACTTATATTAAGTGGTTGTATACATTGTGATCATTTTTATCACTTTAAAATATATTAATATATTTTCCTAATTTTCTGTAACCTTTCCCCATCTCTCTAGTAACATGCCGATGTAGTGTCGAAAGAATGATGTTTGCTGGATAATATCACTTAATGCGTACGTTCGGTGCAGCAGACCTACCCATTCAAGCAGCAACGCTGTATTCTTCAACGTGGTTATACCAGAGGATGGTTTTAAGGTCTACTACACGCTATTGCTGGTTTCTTTTACAACGATAGTTTTAACAGCCCATAATACACTACACCTTGCTGCCCATGAATACTCCACACCGGAATTGATATCGTTGGCTGCTGTGAAGTAATCTTTGCATTTTTGAGCTTCGAATTGTTATAGTAGACCTACTTTTCATCGTCAGTCAGAGCTAATGCCTATGTATCAAGGAGTTAAGACAACTCGTATTTTCTCTGCTTTTGCATCTTTCACGACGTCTGGAAATAGTGTATTCAACAACTGATCAGTTGTCCGAAGTAAAGCTCTTTATGGAGTTATTATTTTGGGTAGCATAACATAGCATGCTTTATGATTAGAATAAATAATTTTAAAACAAAGCAATGGCTTGATAGTATTATTTGGACTCCGTACTATCGAGAACGACTGTCAATATTTTAAACTCAATTTCTCAATTCAAAAACTCAATATTCAGTTGCCCCAGGAAAGTTTAATTTCCTTGCTACCCACCATGTTGTTCAGATATGGTCCCCATGACTAATGAATCGATATCTCAAGAGAATGTCCCAGAGAAAGACGTTAGTACCGAAAAAAGAATGATGGAATATTTTAAAAGGAAACATAAATCATCCTATGAAAATTATATAAATATATAATGAAATAATTACATAACTATATAAGAAACATAATTAATTCCAGTCACATATGACTAGCATATCTATCTCTTGGAGATAGAGTCATTGATGACCGGCATATCCAGCATAGACGACAAGTATAGTGTCAATTGGAATTTGTAAACATTAAAAAAAATGTAAAATTCATTTTAAACCCGATTTAAAACCGACTTTCCTTCCTTTCGATGCGTCGGAAAAAGTAATTATAACAATCTAGAAAAGCAAATTTGTGTTGGTACTGGTTTCCATGTTGTCGAATGTCTGAAAAACTTTTCAAAACGTAGGTGTAATTATTGGAGGTTACAAACAGGCACCCGTTGTAAACTAAAAGTCCAATTTGATGCGGCAAAGTTACGACATGCGACGTCATAGATTTTAATGGCGTGCATTGGCTGTTTTATTGAATGATCTATATAATTACATCTCATGGACGATCCTTGCACCGCTCATATATTAAGAAATAATTCAATACCTGTCAATCGATTTCTCCATGTTTGCGGATGGCTCAGCATTTTTTATTACCAGTTAAATTATATCATAACACTAATGTTTAATTTCTTGTCATCACAAAAACAGGGTTTTATTTTTTTTTTCGCGCTTAATCCCAAATTAGAACTTTTTATCATTCTGGTATACCTATTAAGTTTTATTGATAAATGTATTTTCTTTTGTAATTTTGAAATCTCCAGTAAAGTATTTACAAGTTCAGTCGTTCAATCGTAAATCGTTTAATATCGAACTAAATAAACACAGTGAAAACTTCATCTATGGTTAGTTAATAAATGGCAATAAATATATGTGTTCTATTTTTTACGTTCATTTCTATGTTGATAAACTCTTTTGTATATAACAGGTCAATTGAAAAGTCTCCGGCCTGACACATAGATGGCACCACTAGAATTGAACCCATAATTTTTTTAGTTAGCCCTAACATTCATAAGATGCGTATATAAATTTGACAGCTATCGGATCATTAGTTTGTGAATTATAGCATTTTCAGTGAAGCAACTTTTGTTATTGTGAAAAAAAATTGATAAAAGGGAATTTCACGTGTTGAAATATTGCTTTTTGAAGAGAGAAAATACAGTTGAGGCAAAAACTTGGCTTGATGCCGAGTTTCCGAACGCTGCCCCAGCAAAATCAACAATCAAAGATTGGTATGCCAAGTTTAGACCTGGTGAAATGAGCACCGAAGACGGTAAGCGCAGTTGGCGTCAGTATTTTGGGATGCGGACGCTGACTATTACATCGCGTTATTGGACCGTTTGGAGGAAGAGTCGGCGAAAAACGGCCACATTTGAAGAAAAAGAAAGTGCTGCTTCCAAGACACTGCACCTTGTCACAAGTCAATGAAAACGATGGCAAAAATCCATGAATTGGGCTTCGATTTGCTTCCTTATCCACCAAATTCTCCATATATAGCCCATAGCCATTATTTCCTGTTCTCAGATCTCAAAAGAATGCTCGCTGGAAAGAAATTTTCGTCCAATGCACCTCTTCATTCGCCCAAACTGAGGCCTATTATGAAGCAAGGGACGAGTCGTACTACAAAAATGGTATCGAAAAGTTGAAGGGTCGCTATAATCAGTATATCACCCTTAAAGAGAATTATGTTGAATAAATAAAACTAATTTTGGCAAAAAAATGTGTTTTATTGTGGTAGGCCGGAGACTTTTCAATTGACTGTTATGAGGCTTTTTCCTGAACGCCATACACAATCATAATAGGGTACATTTTTTTTGTTGTACTCACCAACGTTCAGGTTTCCTAATACTGACCTTTGGCTGCCCCGTATTGGCTATATAGCATTTGTCCCTCCCAGTATGCTGATTTACTAGTTTTTTTTTATTATCCTTCAGTGACATCTGTAATTCTTGGCTAGTTAAAAAATATGTGCAAAGCTCAAGGTGTGGTATTCCTTGCTCAAACTGGAGGACCATAAACCCTGAAGAATAATAAACTCATTTTTTTGTATGAAATATGTGTCTGATTTCATAAAATAATATTGCATAAAATTTAATAACCCGGTTTTAATATAAAATGCGTAAAATAATAAATTAAAAATAAAATAAAATGGGTATCCGTATAAAGATATATAAACCAATTTAGAAAATTTTCAGTGACTTCCCATATATTATCATCCCCTCAGTTCCTTTACTCCCTACCTCACACACTCACAAGCCTGACATAAAATTACTGACTGGTTTGAATTATTCCCAATTTCCCGCAGGAAACAAGAACTGCGAATAAACAGAATTATTTATGTATATCAGTTTTTGTTTTATCGTTATATTTTTTGTTTGAAGATGCGAAGGGCAGGTACTACATATAGCTTTTTTGACATATATTCTAAGTTTATTTAATTTTTTATTTAAAGTAATTTTAAAAATAAAACTAATTTATAAACTAGAAGTGTAAATAAATTTCGCGGGTTTTTTGTATCATAAAAAAAGTATGAACAAGAACAGTTAAGAGTCATTCAACATCTAACACTGGGTGTTCTGTTCGAACATCTGCAATATTATAAAGGTATTTAACCGCATATATTTATAACTTTGTAATTGTATTGAAGCAAATTGTATTTTTAGAATATTTAACAAAAATTTAATTTTTTTTTATGGTAATATACAAGTCACTGTTGTTCAGAGGATGGATAATAGAGGTTAAAGGATAACATTTTACTAATAATTTCCACCTTAAAATTATTTAAGTTGATACATTTTCTAAAGAAACCAGGAATGGCCGAACATGCTGGACATTTGAGCATGCTTTACGTCATTGAAACTGCTCACAGCAGCTTCAGAGCTAACAATTGACTAACTTAAAGATATTTATTATTGTGAATCCATCTATTGAATTGGCTGTTTTGATGGTATATTCCCATAATGTTCAAATTCTCATTTGTAATACAATCTTTGTCACAAACTATGTCAAACTACGATGTCTATCTGAAGATCTAGATCTGATATCGAATTGACAATGTTTATGTTCTTGAATTACTGTATGATTTAGAATATCAGATACATTAATACATAATATCACTTTTATAATTGTTTTTATTTTTATAGTTTTAGTATATTTTTGTTACATAATTAATATATTTTTATGTTATTCTAGTAGGATTTTAAATATTTTAATAATGCCGGAACTCAAGTTCTCTGTACGGAATGGAAAATAGGCTATAACCTGAAATGAAATTTTTCTCAATTAAGAAACCGCAGGCAAATAATGAAGGTAATGCATAGCAAATTTCCATCCTATTTTGATAATGAAATGCGGCAATTCAGCTATAGTGTCGCAAAGAACGTTTCAGACTTGCAACTTTATTGGTCATTAGCATTTTAAATGTATTTTAATTCGCGCCAACTCACTCCGTGTCCAATAAATGAGAATGATGGATGGGGTTCAGGTATTTGAATTAGATTTTTTTCGCGTTCGCCAATTTTTCCCCATCAGGCACCGGCAGTTCTGTTCCTGTTAGTTCGTTTTATTTAGTAAATTTATTCATTCTTGGATTAACTGAGTCTAATGTATTTTCAGAAAGGAATGAGATTTTTAGGTATAAACTATAGATAGTTTTTAATTATTTTATGATTCAAAATGATCGTTTACCCTAATTATGTTATACTTTCAAATGAACATTTTTTGTATATATATTGTTAGTCTAAATTATATGATATCATTATTCGATTGGTAAATAGGGTTCGCTAAAATAAAGTACTTCATTAAAAATATACTGTCCTTAAGTAAGTTAGTGTTTGATGTTAGAAATAGAAAACTGAAATATTTTGTAAATATGTTAATAGGTAATTGAGAAGAAAATTGACAATTAATTTTTGTTTAATTTTTGTAAATTCGTTAATTAAAAAGTTATGAGGAAATAAGGGATATTGTATAGACACTTTGAGTCATATTAAAAATTTAAATATTAGTCATACTTTCTTTTAATCAGCAATATATTGTCTTTATAGCACAATCTAAGAAGATATAGTACTAACGTTTATTGAGACCATTTCACCTATACCGTAGTACATAGACGTTCACGAATATGTAACAATTAGAGCTCTACATAATCAAATAGAGTCTCTTAATTTACAGAATTGTTACTCTAATTATGCAAATCTTAATGATTAATACTGTTGGTGAACGCACCAATATTCCTTGGATCATTAATAAGTACTTCTAGTCCTTCAACTCTTCCATTTTCGTCTTCTGAAAGACCTGTAGTTTTATTCCTTATACATTGAACGATATGTGGGTGAAATTCATCTAAGTTTGGTGTGTTTGCACGTAACAATAAATTTGATAAACCTCTATAATTTACAGATCTATACCATTAAGACCACAGTGTCCAAGCCAATTCAAATTATTTTTGTTTTATTCAAGCTATAATAATTAAGTATTTCATCATTCTTTCTCGAATATTTAGTGGCTCATGTTTATTTTTAATATATGGGGATATTTTTTTAATGGAAAACATATAAATTAATAGATACCCTAGTAATTTGAAATATGTCGCACATTACTTTATATCCCGTTTATATATATATTTGAAGTTTTATTATGGTTTATTATATTATCTTCAACAATTCGTACTCCATTCTCCAACTGGTTGGGCAACCGTATATGTACCTAGTAATGGTATAATATACGTTTGGTTACGTAATTTAACGTAAATCTTGAATGCAATCAAATATACGCCGACAATGATCGATATGCACCAGCCTATTTTGATGATAAATAGTATAGTTTCATTTATAATACACTTAACTTTGTACAAATCCCAGGTTTGGTACCATTTTAGCCACTTGAAGGAAAAACACCGTTGTAATTAACAAAGGTCTGCAACAAAAATCTGTTTCAGTATTTTCAAATAATATCAATTATTTTAGTATACTGAAAATGAAAACGTCATTGATTTATTGAACCTTAATATTGTTGCTCATGCCAGATTTGATAAAGGCATTTAAGCTCCAATATGATATACACAATTGCGTGTTTCCACAGATTCATCAAGGATGAGCCTAGATGCAGCTCAGCTTCACAACAGTTTTTCACTTCGATTCCTGAATCTCATCCGGTACACTACAAAGAAACCTACAAGAACTTGAAATTTGTTCTGCGTACATTAAAATATTAAGAGCTTGGTTGGTAGAAATGCAGCGATTTTAAATGTTAACAAATGTCCTTGCCTTTGAGGTTCATGGGGTAACAGAGACTGAGAAAATCACTAGACCAAAAAGAGTTGCCCCCCGAGGGAGCTTAAAGTTGATGAAAAAAACTTTTCGAGAAACATCTGGACCTCCACATAAACTTCTCTTACCAACGCTGGACACAAAGTGGGAATTGATGAAACAATATATAAAATCACTTCCCAAGGATGGAGATAGCTTCAAATAAGTTCTTTCAAAGTTTTCAGGCCTCTTGGAAGCAAAGGTGAAGGAAGGTGTTTCCATCAGACCAGATATTAGGATTGGCGGACGACGATCACGTCGATGACAGGTCGTAAACAGAAAAAGTGCATTGGTTTTAGATATTTCATAATCACTCTAATTAAAAACAAATCGTCAAAACACGCTAAAAGCTTTTCAAGATTTATATCGCCTAAATACTATAAATGAAGATTTTCTTCATTCCTACTTCGACTACTTTCCGGAAAATTAGGCAAATGCTAATAAAGACCAAGGTGAACAATTTCACGAGGACATTAAATAGTTGAAGAAAAGATACCCAAGAAAATTAAGCATCTCAATGATATCAGACTATTGTTGGACGCTTTAGAGGGACATTACAGATTCGCCCGACAAGCGAAAATGTACAAAGATCTTGTACAAGCTTCACTGAAAATCAAAAGTTTTTGTTGTGTGGTAACGAACGTATATTAGATAAGAAATATATATAGTTAATGTTTTGTAACTAAAATAATATTTTTCAAATCTATTCTTTTAATTTTATTGTAATAAGTCGTTTGACATACATACACAAACTGTCAAGAAATGAGTTATCCTATGTCAAAAAAGGTTATTTTCGAATTCAGCGCACACAAATATATAAAAATTACGTCACAAAACACAGCTTTTAAAATCTATTTTGTACACCTGTGTTATAGTAATATTATAACTCTGTTTATTGAATAACAAAAAATAGTTGGTAATGAGGATCTTTCATAGTAGTAACCAAGAATTCCGTCGTTGTGTATATTACGTAGGTATTGATGTTGTTCATCATCTATCATGAAATATATTTACTTGTTTCTGTAAAAATTTTAGTGTGTCTTATTCATATTCTGAGAAATACCTTGATTTATTCATTATCTTTTGGTAAAATTAATTTTCAAACAAATATTTTATATCCCAACATAAAATTCATTTTTTTTCTGAAAAAAAGGAGCGTACAGCAAAATTAGGAACATTAACATAATCTCTTAATATGAAATTTAAAAAACCTTGAACGTCTGAAGATAAAAACAACTGAGCGATCTAAAATACCTTTTGCATTATTCAACTGACGATTTTCTAATATTTCAATATCGTCTGTTTTCGCGAATACAATTGAGGCGAGGACGAGATAAAAAATCGTTCCTCGCACAGATCAAGCATTTAGTTCTTTGTTTTCTGCGGTTTTCATTTCCTGGAGGGCCTAAAAGTAAATACTCCCAGATATATCTTTAAATAAAAATTCGTTGCCATATAAAATGGAAATATTTCGTTATTGTAATGTAAGTTATTGTTTCACTAATGTTTATATACTTGTTTCGAGTATTTAAAAACATTTTATTTCAAAGTGAACTATGTTTTCTCCGATGATTTCCATATTATGATGTTATGCAACCAGCCGATAAAATTTTATCCACTCAGTGAATTAATGAAGGTTGTCCATTTATTGACTGATTTAACATCACTTATAGTTAAATATTATTAACATATATCCAATTACTAATCACATTAGTGAATTTTAATAAGTTGAGTGACTGGTTAAGTTGAAAACTAGATAAGCATTTCCGATCAATATTTCAATTTGGAGGACAGTGTACTGAAGAGACAGATAAAAGCCAAAGAAATATAAATAACGCTTAAGTTTTCCATTTTTTTATGTCAACCAAGTATTTATGATATCTTTCATCTACTGGAAATCTAATGTAAATTTTTGAATTTATATGATATTTTTCCAATCTGTTGATAGATCTTATAAATATATTGTAGCGATCTTGAGCATGTCGAATTTTACATCGTGGAATAACGGTCTACAAAATACCCAGAAATATAATCCCAGATGTTGAACACGGGCGGGGTGCCAACTGGAACCCGACAACGAATAGCTGGCGGCAACCCCGAGACGTTTATCTGGGATATTATTGAAGGGTATTTCGGTCATTCAGTGCTCAACCCTCGTTTGGTTAAGACGTGCCACCATCGACTGCCCAAGCCTCGTCAACAGGTAACTCCGCTGCCATCCGTTTTATTATTTGGTATTTTCACATTTTTTTTATATTGCCAATAAATAACGGTCACATTATGTAAACACCACTGTTTAATTTCATTTACCTCCATTCACCGAGCCACCTCATTTTACCCTAAAATATGCTCAAAGATCCGATGAATTTTTTTTATTAACGTATATTAAATCGTACAGTATAATATATTACGCCATATATTTTCGAGTTTCAATTTTAACCAAAATCTTGGTGAATGATTTTAACTACTTCTTTTAATATTTTATTGTCACTCATCATCACTCATCTGCAATAAGTAGGGATCTGCTTCTCAACAAATACGATTCTGCTAGTGCCAGAGGAATTTGCCCATACTTCACCAGTTGTCACTATTACTAACGATTATGTAACATTATTTTGCTAATATATATACTCCTATAGGCAGTAATGTCTATTATGTCTGTCTATTAAAACGTCTATTATAACAAAGTGTGTTTCTGAAATAACTTCCTATCCCTGTGTGAGTGGTTTTAAAATATAAAAATTAGTTAATATTTAGTATCAAATAAAAGAGTAAAGATATTTTTTAATTAATGATTAAAAATGATTAATTAATAAATTTTGCGGAAATGGATTGAAATTACGGCTTTTTAAAAAAATAATATCACAAAAATATATGCAGGAATTACATCTGGACTCCAGGGTATTACTTGAGCCACCAATGATTATTCTCGAAATAATCAGCGAATATCGTTAAATGAGTCTTTCGTGACTTGGGAAGTCTTTCGTGACTTGGGAAGCATATTTTGTTCGAAAATTGTATCTAACTCTCTCCTATGTATGTTAAAACCACTATGCTTTCCGCGACTGTTTGGCAAGAAAAAAATATTGTTATAAAAACAAATTTATTTCTGAATCCCGTTATATTATAGTATTGGTATGGTTAAGTAAAATTTGTGATCTTTTAACAAGACTTACATGAGCATACATTGGCAGGCAAATTGCTCCATAGTCGATTGATAGTGCATTAGCTAGAAGGAACTGATGTAGTCTAAAGTAAAACTTATAAGACAGTTGAAAGGATTTCAAATTAATAGCACTATTATACAAGTTTTCTTATGATTCTTATGGATTTGTTGTATCAAATCTAAGACAGAGTAATAGTCAAGACACTGAAGCGAGCAAATCGGTTCTATCAAATATAAATATAGTATAGTTCTCTAAATAAATTTTTGAAACTGTGAATTGGGAAACATTAATTTGTGAGTTACGTATTATTACTACCTGAATAATGAAACGAATGAATAAAGAAAGAAAAGAAAATAATGAATAAAGAACAAAGTACCCAGAAAATGTATATTTTAAATTTATATGTTAAAATATAAGTTAAAAATGTGCTGGAATAAAAACAATAAAACTTTTAATTGACTATTTAAACTACTATATCTTACTGAAAGAAGGAAGAACGACTCCCTCCCAAAGAAAGGACCACAGGGATGGATGTGGTCCTTTCGCGCCTGGACTACTTATAGTTCTAATAAAACTATTTATATATTTTTTATTTGAGTATCGTTTATAGTTTCGTCCGCCAGTTTAACTTTTAAATGATACTGTCTCTATACAAATTTCGATGGTGTATCCCGTACGAAATGGTTTCGTCAAATTGTCTTCTGTCAAACGAGAACAGCTTTATTGTCTCCTCGGAATCCTACCGATTGCGCCAGATAAGAAATATGGAAAGGTTTAAAACTAAATTTTGCTTAAAAAATATTTTATAGAAAGAAGAGGTCTTGTGAAATGGCGATATAAAATGACTGAGGAAATACACTTGAACATAAACCTATGTCACACTCATCACTACAATTTAGTCTTAACAGAAACACCCCGCCTCTTCTTCGAATATGCACATTAAGTAGTCAAGCCCGTTAATAGTCGTGCGATATAACATATATACTCCAAATGAACTTAACTCCACTTGTATCGTTGCATTAATTTAGGTTTTTTCAAGCTAGGCTCAAGCTTTTATTTCAAGGTCAATAAAACGAAACAAAAAATAATTAAATCATCGATCTTTACTAATCAAACTTGCTTTGCCTTTATTCAGGACAATCCCCAATTCAGTAACCTAAATTTTTGGTATTCTTGGAACGTTAAGAACTTAAAGACTTTGCAGTAAAAGGATAATAAAAATATTTTAACTTTTTTATGTTAACTCTAAACTGAAATACCATTTTATATATTTTAGATATACACCTAATCATATTTTAAAGTATAATATTATGAAAATAAATTATTCCTCCCATCTGAATAAATACCAAAAGCTCTTTAGCTCTCTTGAATATTATTACATTCACAATTTTCGTTTATTAAATATTCAACTATTTTTAAACAATGATATACTATAATATCTCTAACAATGTATTATAATTTTATACGGAACATTTGTTTAAATTATCACACTATATAATATCTCGTTAAAAACGGAAAACTTAAATTCAACTTTTGCGGCATTATTCCATAAAACAATAAAAGTGAAATGGTATTATTATTAATAACCGTATTACAGAATCCGCACACGTAACAGCGCCGCACTAATTTCTATTATTTAACTTTATGGGCTTTTACTAAAGCCTACCCTTTATAAATTTAGGTGGTCTCGGACAAGGTGGTGTTAATGTGGTCCGTGGAAAATCAATAGTCTTCCATTTATTTTACTAATCTTCTAAAATTATTTATAATTTTGGATGCCTACATTAAATATATTATTTATTGTAGCTTATTTTTTGGTTAAGTGGGATATATTAGCCTAATTTTATATAAATGTAATTATAGGTTATTCCTAATTAGTGCTTCAGTAATTCTTTATTTATAAAGGTGTATATTGGACTAATATTAACAACTTAAATCCTCTATATATAAATATGAATTGATGTTCGTTAGTGCTCAAGATCGGCTGGACTAATTCAGTTAATTTTGGTTTTAAAATATTTATGGCGGTGCAGGGAAGATTTATAGATGAGAAAATATGGAATACTTGCGAGGAAAACAGTATAAAACAAGAATGTTGTTTTCTCACACAAAGTGCCAGTTTTAATGTCCTCAATCGATCGGCATTGCTATTGGTTGTCAAATATTTATGGGTACATTTTCAAAAATGTTGAATACTGATTAAAACTACCGGCCACTATTATCAAACTGCGATTATAATATATAAAGCATTAAACAAGATAATTGATACGGTACTGACCGTTTAATAATTTACCACGATTTATATTTCATACAAATGCAACAGGTTAATTGAATTAGTGTTTTCCTCTAAGTCCAAGGGTGACTACCATGGGGAAATATAAAGTATTTAATTGCATTTTATGTAATTTACTTTTTTAGAAATAAGCCTGAGAAAAGATACATGGTAGATCAGATTACTGAACGTTATGGCCACGGAGTATTAGGTCTTCCTCCCTATTCCTGCATATTTAATCCAATTGACTTGATATGGGGTATTGCAACAGAGGTTCAGGTCGAGAAGGATATTCAAACCAGAACTGTCTTGATTTATGGAAAGAGGCATTGTCGAAAATAACACCTTCGGTTTGTGTGAGCTCGATCAGACACATTGAAGAAGAAATTGACAAATGGTAGAATCTTGACCAAGTTTTTGATAGATTGGAAATAAACAGCTTAGTTATTAACTTGATTAGTGTTTCTGAAAGTCACAGCGATTAAATAAAACTTAATGAATCTTGGTTTATGATTCAATGCTGACAATTACAAAGACAGGGTGATGAAAGAGGAAACGACTAAAGGTGAGTATACAATTGTTATACTTTAATTGTAGGAAATTGTATTACAGAATGCGAAAGCTTTATAAGCAGGTGTGTTATTGTTCAGAATATATAATATATGTGCAGATAAGGCAATTGCATTAGAGAGAATGCAGTGATTAAATGTAGTTTTATCAAGAAAGATATCTATAGGTAGTAACAGGACAAACTAAAGAGAAATATAATAATATCATAATGACTTTACAAGGATACATTGCATCGAAGGTGGATTAGGCCTTCGGGGATTAGGACTCTAGTATAGGTTACTAGTGTGGAAAAAGTTCAATGCCTATATAATAAAATAACTCTAACCTATAAATTATTGTGGCTGTATAATTAATAGTAGTTTTTAGTTAGTTATATGTCAGAGCCAAAATATACTAAAACTCAGAGTTGCTGCGGCAACATTGCGACGTTTTGACAGGTCTCCCGTGTCAATACTCTTTTGAATAGACTATAGTTATAGAATCCATCGCTTTATGGTATAAGTTCTGCCACCTATGTCTCAATATAATCAATCAATTTTAATTTTATTCCGATATTATTTATAACCCAAGTTGTCCCATATTTGCTAGCAACTAGTAATCTCTAACAATGATCGGTCAATGGCCTTTTTATTATATTCGTATACGTTTAAAAACAAAACACTGAAAGGAACGTATTCCATACTAAAGAAAACATTCTCGTAATCGCGCCGACCTTAATAGAAATCTCTTTTTCGTCGAGCTCGGTATCGGGTTCACGACAAGAAAATTAAAACGTTTCGGGAGCTTTAAAAAAGCAATGTTTTATTTCAATACGCCTGCTACGGAATATCAGCGCTTGTTGGCACGTAGCGCCAAGCTTGTTATTTTGATAGCGCACAGTTGGCAATTGTGACAAAAGCATTTCCAAGCCCGTGCGAGAGCAGCCAGGCGAACTATTCGGGCCTTTTTGTTTTTTTTACCCTTGTTGGTCGATTGGCCCTGTTTTCGACGTGACTCTCCGCCTGATATGAGATATTTTAATACGAATTATGTCACGAGCTTTCTCCGAAGTCGAGCTGCATTGCATTATTGATATATGGAAGAGGAATTTAATCTCCGGTCTGGCCATGTATGCATATTTTTGTTCCACTATTTCGCCCGATTAAAATGCCACCAAGTTTAGCTGTAAAACGTAAGTGGGTTTATGGTGATCTCGTAAATCTTTATTACAGCCAATGACCGCTTTTATGGGATGTAAAAGGGTTTATTATTTATTTTAATATATGTTTAGCGTCATCCAGACATTCGCTTTTATATCTATTTTTATGCACTAACATTTTTGTATATATATTATCTTATTATGTATTAAATACAGTCGGTATTATTTATATCGATATTATATTTATATACTCTTATTAGTCAGTTCTAGCAATGTAATTGGTAGATTCCATAAAAATCATTAGTTGACTTAGTAAATTAATTTGTTAATTTAATACCTATTCTATTGATAATCCACCAGTTTATTCACATACAATTATATACAATAACAATATGATGATTATTCTGATGCACAACATTTTCTAAAGATTTTTATGAATTTTCCACCTTTTTCGCAACCGTATCGATGGAACGATTTTGATTTGGCAGTTATTCAACTATTGATTCATTTTCACTTCTTCAGCTTCTTGAAACCGTGTGCCAGCTAGGCTATGCTATGTTACGTTGACCTGAAAACATGTTTGCAAAAGATGCGATATCTAACGACTACGCCGTGTGCTTGTCATCCGATTTTCAACTGTATATGAATCACAGCTCATCTGTTTTCAAATATTTTGGTCCTTGATGGATGTAAAAGAATAGTCTTCCAATTAACTCGTTAAATAGTATATTTCTGTCAGTATCATTTATTTACTTAGTAATATAGCTCTATAATTTATATTAAAACCTGAATATTGGCACTCAGCTATAACAATAAAGAATTACTACATTGTTCGGATCTCCAATCTTCGTCAATTAATCATAATTCGTTAGTACAGCTATGGCAAAAAATTTCATAGACGTCAATTTCAACGCGCTCAAATTTGAGAAGCGTCTATGTTTTGGAGGCTTGTAGTTTCTATAGCAAAGAAAAAAATCAAACCAGAAAAATTGTAATATGGATCGTGATAATTGTTGTATTTATAACCATTAAGGACTCCAGTCCTACTTAGGATTATCGTAATGTCAATATTTATTCTGAATAAATTATTCAGTGTACAAAAAACAAGATCCCATTAACGATTGTGTTAAAATTATATGATTTAGAACATCATGTTAGAAGTTGAATCAAGAAATGTATCAACAATCTAAATTTCTATTATTAGTGTTCATATTTCTATTCAAGTTTTGGACTGAGGAAGCATTGCTTACATAGGCATTTTATGTTACTTATTTGAAGAAATTCTTAATTATTAATGAAATCAGAATTAGGCGACGAGTATAAAATATACAGTGAAAAATTCAAAATGTTTCTCAGATACTTGTATGAAGTAGGTATAGGTGGCAAGTATTATATTTTAGAACCCTCATTGCCTCTGAATAATGAATCATTGAAAAGAAAAGCGTTTTTATTAACGCAGATGATTTTTTTTGTTATTTTAAAGTTTTATTTTTACAAGCTAGGGTATATCTGGACTGGACCTACTGCTTAACGTGGACTCCAAACCATACTCTTCGGTATTAAACCTACTTGGAGATCGTCCCATCCAGTCTTACCCAACCTGGTTACTGGCTTGACTGGGACGATTTTCCTTGTCGAATTTTGTACTCTTATCTTATAGAGAATCACATACATAGTTTTACAACTATGCCTTAGCAGGATTCCTTTTTTTGCCTTTTGGCGTGTAAATAAATAATTTTAATGATTCTCTAAAACGGGATCTGACGACATATAAGTCTCACATCTTCATATTTAATTTGAGTGTCTTGGTGTATTTCCATAAAATGGATGACTTCAAATATTCATTAAGCTCGTCGGCTATTAGAATTTTGAAAATAATCTTTCTTATGACAATACTTTGTTGATTATTGCAACTTAATGGGAGTTAGTAAAAACAATTCAAAAAAGGTTAGTGTCTGCTACTTCTTGAGATAGCTTACGTATATTTTAATATGTTTTAATATTACTTTACTTAATATTATATATATATATATATATATATATATATATATATATATATATATATATATATAGTCTATTCAAAACAGCAGTCATCTGAATTGATGTCGCAATGTTGCCGCATCCGCAGTTTTAGTACATTTTGACTTTGGCATAAAAAAATTCAATTTAAAGAAAGTATTTAAACAAAAATGTTATCTAATATCATTTATTTTAACATTATAGTACATCTAGTGCACATACTATCGAAGAACTTAAAACTACAATTAATTATACACTCACAATAATTTAATATAATATTATTATATAATTTTTATATTTATATGTATATGTCTTGATGTATTGTATTGTATTTTTATTATCTTGATGTATTATTCACATGTACTTTGTTGTAATTATATAAAAAGAGTTTAATTGTACTTGTAAAATATGAGTACTTTATTTATTTTAAATTTCTAATATTTCTTATTTCTTATTTCTAAATATTTTAAACAATATATATATTTATTTAAAACAAACAAAAACATTAATCATTTGTGCCGAAGCAGAAACTGTTTACGGACAACATCCTTAAGCGCAGACGAAAATAAAATATATCGTGACAAAAAACCATTACGGCCGTTTACTTTGCAACATCATAATTTAGCGTTAAGAAGAGCACCGTCTTATCCTTATATTCGCCGGGGATTCCTTTCATTCTCTCCCTTCCTCAAACTCCGAACTTTATATAAAATAATGTACTGTTACGACACTGCAACCAGCAGTCGGGATAACACGCGTACGCCCATTCCCAGAAGTTTGCTCAAGAAGTTTTTCGCCCGATTTGCGTAGAAGACGAGAACGGCGACGGCGACGATGAGCGCTGCAAAGAAAACGCCACAACCTTATAATTATAACTTTAGTTTATTAACGGCGATTTAACGAGTCGAAATCTTGAGATTCACGGGCATCGCTTTCTTCGGGGCGTGTTCGCGTGTGAATGTGTCTGTTCTTCGTTTAATATGCCTGCGGTATTAGTTATTCATTGAAAAGGGTTGCCTGTTGGGAAATCCTATCTTGGACGGAATCGGGAGAATATATAATAGAGGCGGTGTACGCGGAAATGTTTGAAGGATGTTTATTTAAAGGTTAAAGTTTGTCTTGTATATTATCATTAACGAGGTCTAATCATGCAAAGTAACAATGGGCTGGTGAAAAATTAATTTAGCTCCTTTTCATGTTTTTTAGTAAAACAATGATCTCACGTCATTAACATTTATGACGTATATGAGTTATGATATGCGAAAGAGTTTTAAATAAAAAACTATTATTCTATAAAAAAAATGTTTTATTTTACGAAATGAAGAGGCGACTTGTTGAATGGCGATATAAAGCGACACTGGGGGTTCTTATCAATTAGGAAACAATTAACCTGTCTCACTCACTCGTTCAGTATTCAGGTAGTTTTAAAACAGATGGCCAGATAGTCAGGATATATCGAAAGACTGAAACGACAGCTAATTATACACAATAGTTTGTAATGTCATTTTCCTTTCATTAGAGACCATATTTAGCTATTTACGTTTAGTTCTTATTTCCTTGACAAGTAATTTTGATATCACTGTATTTCTGCTTCTTGTGTTACTACTCTTGTACATTATTCTCGAAAAAAATTGCGTTCTCCCTATTGCTTTTGATATATCGGAAAAAGAATCAATGTCACTCTCTGAGTCTAGTGACTCAGTAAATAACTAAACTATTAACTTAAAATCTAATACTTGTCCACGATTCCACTATTTGTGAATTTCTTCTTCTGTATATCTAATGGACTTTATTCAAACCGAAGGTGTTATTGAAGACAATGCGTCTTGCCACATATCCAGACAGTCCTTGCGTGTATATCCTTCTCGACCTGCGCATCCATTGTAATACATTCTTTACCAGACGTTATATTAATACGATAAGCAGTGATACAGAGGAAGACACAATATTATGGCCATATTATTCAGCCATCTGATTCACTATGTACTTTTTTTTGAGATTATTTCTCAAAAAGTAAATTACAAAATTGCAAAAGCATTTCATTAATATTTACCGAATAACAATTTAAAATAGTTCACTCTTTAGCGTGTTATCTTAAATACTTAACTAATGTTTTACTTAATTTATTCACAGCCTTTGTCGATTCGCTTATTGAGATCTTTTCCACCAATGTAGAATGCTGCATTGTCCATAGCAATAGCTGATGGTCCATTCAAATTTTTAGAACACATTTTCAAACGAGAGCAAAAATATGTTATAGTTCATTTCTCCATGAGAACCGCCCTTTGGCTTGAAGGAAAACACTAAGTGTGCGCCAGAAATAAAATCATTCCTGCTTCCAGCATGAAGAGTAATACATCTGAAGGAGTTATTAAAACATATTGTGACTGACAAGACTTAATCTAATATCATTTTGAATTTTACCTTTTTTTGTCAACTTTTATTTACACGCCTTTACGCTATTTTTATCATCGTCTTGATCTAATGTTCCATTGAGAATATGCATGTCTCATATATGTACACATTTTTAAATAACAAATCTTTCTCAATTTTATTACAGGTTTTTGAAAATTTTAGTCTTTCAAAAACAGTATCTGGAAATTCCATTAGACCTCTTCGTGCCTATACTAATATTCAGTGCAGATGCAATACTCTAAAGGCATTTCCAATTAAAATCCCAGCAACTTATTAACAATATCAATACTAATGTCTCTAACGCATTTGACTGGCAAGATAGGACCTCCATTATCTTGTTTCCTGTTAAAAATAATTGACGCCACATGTTTCTAATTCTTTCTAATGCCTTAGGCATTTTCAACCACAGTAATAACAATTAAAGAGCGATTTGAAATTCATCGAAATCAACAACAATTCATCAAAACAACAACAAAATCAATCATCAACAACAAGCACAAAACAGCGTCTGTTTTAAAGAATTTTGCATACATTTAACAACTAAGCAAATTTTACAGGCATTTTTACAGGAAATCAACAAAGCACAAAACATCGTCTGTTTTAAAGAATTTTGCATACATTTAACAACTAAGCAAATTTTACAGGCTGATTCGGTTACTGAATATTTTGTTTAGTACCAATGTCTATAGCTAGATAAGAACGCCAAACAATAAGTCTATGTGAATTACATAGTCCTTCAGCATAGCAACATTTACCATTGAAATTGATAAACAACAAATTCTTGTACAAATACCAACAAGCAGTAAATGCTTCTACAATAACAATTCTTCTTCTCGGTATAATTTCGGTATATTGAAACGCCTATTATTGGCATACGTATTTTATTTATGTAGTAGTGTTATAACAATTAAGTAAGTTAAGTAACCGGAGGGTACAATCCGAAAAGCAGTTTTCACCTCAAATAAGGAAACTCAAAGAGAGACAGAAAGAACACATAACCAAACACAATCTAAAAAAAGTTATTTTTTATTTAAAGTTGTAACAAATAACTGAAACATGAACGTCCCGGGCAGATCCTAGGCATATCTATACATAGAAAACAAAATAGGACAATCACAAGAAATGCGAGTTCTAAAAGCTGATTAGATGGAGATGGCGGAACGTTACAGCCATCAAGTTAACAAATTAATAATGAGCTGAATCACTGACAAACCCACCAAAAATGCAATCATCAACTCCTTTACCAATCTGATACGAATATTGAGACTTCTACAGTCTTCATGATATAGTTCGCACCGAAAGGCTATATGGCTCGATAATTAATAGAAAAAAGAAGAAAGCCCTGACAACTGAGAGATCTTCTCCTATAAATCTCTATGTTATCCAGTTGCAGCAAGTGTAGCAGTACTTGATTGATGAGAATCAGTAATGAAAATATTTTATATAAGAATATATAATAAAGAATTACTGTGTAACTGAGATTTGAGTTAAGAAAATGAAAATAGATGTAGAGTGATATATTTAATCAACTTTTAGTTTTATCCTCAGCTTCTACATTGATCGTGTAACTTAGATATATTAAAACTAGATACAAAATAGTGGTGAATAAAAATATGCTTGTTATAGTATATGTTACATAGAGTCTATTCAAAGTTTTTTTAGTAATGCGTCGTGTATATATGGGACGTCGAAACATTACAATGTCGCCGCATCAACTCTGAGTTTTTTTTCAGTTTGGCTTTGATATACAAAAAAATTCTAATGTAAATAAAATAATTGAACAAAAATGTTACCAAGTATAATTTATTTTAATATTATAGTATATCTAAAAACTACAGTTAATTATACAGCCAAAATAATTTACAGGTAAGAGTTAAAACCTCTTATAACTATTGCTTTCAAGAATTTTGCATGTCTGACAGCTGGTCGCCGTCCTGTTGTCAGATGTATGTTAAATTACTCAAAATATTAGTTATAATTATTACAGGTTATAAACCGGCAAACATTATTTTAGCCCTTTATTTTGACAAATCTTAAGTTGCTCCGTAATATGTCATATTACTTTGTTTGAAAATGCCGAAAACTAGATACTCAGGGTCACAAACTGACTGCGGCTTTAATAGGTTATTTCGAAAAGGAACAAGATAATGGAGGCCCCCTTTTGCCGGTAATTTTTAATTATTTGAGAGGTAATTATTGATGATATTAATAAATATAAGTCCCTACAATTTAATTGAAAATGTCTTTAGCGGGTTGCTGCCATGCTAAATATTACTGTGGGTACTGTGAATAACATCGCTTACAAAATGAAGAATAATACATTAGATTCATTCACCCAAGAAAACCCGTTAGCATACAAAGTGGGTGACGAGTCTTAACCACCCTGATATTGGCTCTATTCGAGACCAAATATACGAAATGTATACGAATCGTACACAAACTATTTTATCGTTAAAAACATAATTTAATAAAATTATTTTAGAGAAAATTGTCTCTCGCTGGAAAGTATACATAAAAGAATTAGGGTCATGCGCCTTTTTGAGGGATGTAAGACATCCTTTCATACACTCACAGGGCATAGGGTTTAAATGGTGTAAAGATAACCCCCGGTGAGGTTTAATGGAACTTCCAGACATTACCTTAAAAATAATTCAATTAAGGGCATAAAATAATATGAGAAACTTGAATATTTCAAAATCGTTCATTGTGGCACTCTTGGCAAGACAGTAACAAAAAAAGTGTAAATACAATACAAATTGATGGAAAAAGGTAAAAGTTACAATAGCATTCAATTGGGTTTTGTTGGTCATTATATTTATTAATAGTTAATTGTAGATATATTGCTGGTTGAGAAGGATATTCCATCAAACTGTTTGGATATCTGGAAGGAAGTGTAGGAATGTTCGTCGGGTCGGTTAGTCGGTCGAAATGTGTGGCTGTCGCTGTGATTATTTGTCAGAACACTCACTACTATTTTTGGAAGGAATTTACACGAGAACTGAAAAACACTGGTTTAATAATCTCTTGTTTATTTCGATATTGAGTGATACATGTGGTCGACGGAAGAATTGACAGGATATTAGGTTAGGTAGAGGAAGTACGGTAGCGCTGTGGAAGTGGTACTATTACAAGGGGACGGAGAAAAGAAAAGAGAGCGAGACGTCGTCGTAATGGTCTTTTATACCCTGGAACTGCATGGTACCAATCCACCGGCGTTGTCAACCTTTGTACTTGTTGATGAAAACGTGGTGGCCTAAAGGGTGGTGGCGATGCCACAAAAGCATTGTCAACCATAACACCTTCGGTTTGGATGAACTCGATAAGACATACAAAGGAAGTAATTGATAAAAGGTGGAATCGTAAACATGCTTTAGACAGATTAGAAATTAACAGTTTGGTGATTGAATTGGACAGTGTGACTGAAGGAAACTTTTCAGAATATGTGATAATGCTATGCAATACTGAGACAGCGTGATGTGAGTGGAAACAACTAAAGTTATGTATATAATTAATTAAATATAACTGTAGAAATTGATAGTGTAGGGCGTGAAAGATTTGTGTGCAAAATTAAACATAAGTATTAGGTTAGAACGTATGAGGAGAGAATGAATACTAACTGTTTTGTAGATATGGTAAGTGCATTAGACAAAATTCAGTGATTAATTTTATGAAGAATAGTGTACACAGAATAAATAAAAATACAGTGATACCAAGATGACTTGCAAAGTAAACACATATCGAAAGAAAGAAGAACTAAACGTAAAAACTAAATATGCTCTAGTATGAAAGTAAAATACGTTATTATACGTCTCAGATGTACAATTGTTAATTAGGTGGATTAGGTCTCCAGGGGGATAACAATACATAAGAAAACGCGCCTAGAAACTCTACCTCATGAATGGTGTGGAAAAGGGCTCAATGTAAACAAAACAAATCTAACCTACAAATTATTATTCCTGTGCTCTTAATTGTAGTTTTAAGTCCTTTAAGTATGTTAAAATAAATTATATTTGATAACATTTTTGTTCAATTATTTTATTTAGATTCGAATTTTCTTGTGTCAAAGCCAAACTGAACTAAAACTGAAGAGTTCTGTAACATTGCAATATTTCGACGTCACAAATATCCATGATGCATTACAAAAAACTTTGAATATACTATATATATATATATATATATATATATATATATATATATATATATATATATATATATATATATATATATATATATATATATATATATATTTACTTTTTTTATTACATGTTATAACATATGTTTGACTTGTTTTTAAATCAGGTCTTTCTTTGTAATAAACTTTTAAGTGTTTCAGATTAAACTTGAAAAGTACTATTTAACGAATATAACAAATGACCTATAGTTTTCCTACATGCAGTGGAAAATCTTTTAGTTACCGTATAATTTCTTTACGTATCTAGTAGCTATATTTTTGAAATTTTTTTGAATTCAGCTTGTTGTTTTCAATATAGACTTCATAACATTCAATAGCATAACCAGAAAAAAGTGTCCATTACATTTAATCCATTTAGCATTAGTTTGACGCACATTGAACATTTCACATTTACTCTGAAGTTCTGAATAGTTCTTATTTTTAAATTACCAACTCTTATTTGTAGCAGAGTATTATTTAGTTAAAGATGTTTATTATAAATATTACCAAAGCTGATTTCCAAATGTTATAATTCCAACATGCGAAATGCCAAAATGCCCTTTTGTTCCTGAAAGATTTTTAATTAAATTCCGAAATAAAACAGTTCACTGTCGGTCTCTCAGCCATTTTATCCATATTTGTAAAACTACGGAAGCTGTCATGTGCACGGTCCGACTTCGAAGTTTTTAAGATTACACCCGAGAACTATTGTTGCAGTTTTAAACCGCTGTTGCTTTTTCCACCAGCATAAGCATTAAGCGTTTGCTTTTATTTACAGGACTATGTATAATTGAAACAGTGCTTTAACAGTTCCAACTGATTTTAATTTTTGTTATGTTGATTGTCCCGACAATCCATGAACTACTATTTCGCCTATGGAAAAAATGTAAACGAAATGTTATTTTTGAACTGATAAATGATTATATTTATCATTATTATAGTTTAAAGTTTTATAAATTAAAGAGAATTAAAAAGTTAACAGACATGAACTTATATTTTCTTGGGTACTGTTTTCTATCTCTAAAATTTTGAAGTGTATTAAGTATTCAAAAATTCAAACCACATTTTAGTTTACCTAAACAGTTTGGCAGCGGATAATTTGACGTTCAGACTTCGTGAATTTCATACAAAATAGTTATTTCTAACTTCGTCTAAATATCAAGACTAGATTAATTTATGATGCTAGAATCACTGTGTAGAGAGGAAGAAGGGTGTTGAGAGACAATCTTGTACAGGAATTGTGTATTTCAAGAAGCTCTACAGTATCTCCAGGTCTATCTCCATATTTTAAAAGTTCAGTTAATAAATAAATTGAATCCTAATAGCCATGTCCAGCGAAAGAAGTTCACTTAACTGTGTATATTATCTTAAACCCAACTAAATATATTACTACTTGGTGCAGATGTTGGGTTAGAAGCATCATAGAAAATCATTGAAAATTTCGACAAAACTGTCCATAAATATTGTTCGTAAAGGTGGTAAAAGCTATTGGCCCGACATGCTATTGCTTAACAATAAAAACTTTAATAACTTATAAATGTGTTACGGACACGGGATTACATAAGTCAAATATATATTCAGTAAAAAGATAGAAAACTGCAGCCTCTGGAAGCAGCTTTTCGCTAGGTGTCTCTGACTAACAGAATAACTACTGCATAATATCGATTCACGTATGTAGGACTTCAATAATTTAGAAAAGGCCGAGATTGAACGACTTATATAGGCTTACAAATATAAATACACTGTGGTTGTTCAATTTACTATAGTACTTGCATAGATATAGAGAGATAGTCAATTTCCATTATAATAATTTTATAAGAATTATGAATTTACTTTAAAATAAGTTTTTGGAGCATTGTTCAAAAGATGGCTGGCCATTACTTAGTTTAAATATTCACTACTTCAGTCAAGAGACACTACAAATCAACGAATACAGAAATTCATTGAGAAAAATGTCAGCAGTAAAAGTTGTACAAAAACAAGGAAACTAATGATTGTCTCCGATATTATACGTATTTGGATACACCATAATGTTACTTCCTCCTATCATTTTTTGCGTACTAAACCTGCATAAAATATCACTTTACTATGTATCCGTTTAGAAACCATTGATGAGATTTTACATTTCTGCAGCAAAGTCACCATTTCATTTCCATTGTAATTGTTTTAAAAATACTACAACATAGACGTAATAATTCAGCATATTAATAGATATATCTGTGACACATGAAATATATATTTTTCACTAACTATTTAACAAATACATTATCTAGAAATATGTAATAGCTGTTATCAAAGATAGACAAAAATCGAAATACAATTTCTTAATTTAAAGCAGTTTATCTAAACTAAATATCAGAAAGTTCTAGTAATAAGAATGAAATTTATTTCAAAGTTTCGGTTAGTTTAAGGCGACAGGAAAAGTTCGAAAGCAGCAAGTCAGATATAAAATGTTGAAGATAAACAAGAAGTAAACTTTAATCAATTACATTTAAATTTATAATCTGCCCCTCTTTTTTCTTATATAGACGTCATTGCCGAACGACTGGATGTATAAAAGTAAAATATTTTGTTGAATATTTAGTTATTTTATACCAAATATTGATCATAATTATTTTAAGTTTTATCAATTTATTGGTGGGATAACATTATCAGTTTTAGTTCATAATGTTGGAGTTACTTAAAGCGTTTTTCCTTTTGCATGCTCCCTTATAGGACAACTATCGCCCAAAGTCTTTCCTGTATATATAATTACAAAATTCATCAAATAATGATTAAATTAAATCGACAGCCTAATGATTATGTTTATTTTATACATTGGTGTTACTGAAAGTGCTTATACATTGATAATACTGAATTTTATACATTGAAAAAAATTCTAAACAAGTTTCAACATAAATAAGAGTTAGAAAAAATTAACTAAATCAAAGCAGTATAGCAGAATAGTATGATCTTCGGTAATTTATTGTTATGAAAACCACTCGATATAAGTATTTTCAATTTTAAGTACATTTAATTAGACAATTCCAAGTATCTAATAAAGATAAATAACAATGTTGCTAAACTTTAAGGTTATTTCTTTTGTTTATTATGTATGCAATTCACTTCCAATTTCGTTCTCTTTACTAAATAATATCGAATATTATATTTAATATAATGTAATTGATATAATTTTACAAGTGTGTATGAAGTCAGTATATATTCCTAGAAGATTCGAATGACTACTAGACAGGAGAAAACAAGATTCTAAATCAACTGATACATATATTATATAAATAAATATTAATAAAATAAATACAATCATTTAACAAATGTTAATCAAATACTAGAGATGTTTATATCATAAATATCAAGTACCTGATATTTTGTGCATCAAATAGGTAGATGTGGTACATGTACGTTTCGTCACGTACATTTATGGCAGATAGAAGTTCTAAACATTTCGAATAATACTTAAGTAGAGAAAATGTACGAACCCAAATATCATAAGTAAACCCAGGAAAAGTAAAATAAACTACTAAGCGTAGTTCTAGTTTAAGAATTCAAAAGAGAATTTAATATGATAAATAAACAAAGATTTTGTAAAATATTATTAAAATTAAAACTTCGACATTAGAATGTGTCTATTTTATTTAACCAAATGTTACAAAGAATTTGATACAATACCAGATACATCGTTTTGTTTCGCAGATATGCCAAAAGTTAGCAAACATCCATCATAAAATATACATAATTTAATCTAGTATTGTAGCTACTATCAACTATAAAAAATATAACATTTTGGTAGACCTGTCAAAATATTACCATCTGAATCTTAAAATTATCTTTATAGAAATTTCTAGAAGGTTCACCATGGATAGAATTTTGATATGTCTATAAAAGAAAACAATGCGGGAAAATTATTTTCGATAATAATATTCTCTTGTAAAAGGTACTTAAAGAGTCGAATAAGAAGAAACCTTTGGGAGCAGTAAGAACCTGCAATTTTCTATACATATTCTTCAACATTCCACTATATCTTATTATCACTGCTATAAAAATTATATTTTTAACACATTAATTATGTATGGAATTAATTCTGTATTATATATGTAATTATTAATGGAATAATAGACTCCGTTTGATGCAGATAAAGCAGTACAATTTGGGTTATTTGCCTTGATAAATTCCTGTTCGAATATTTCATAGTGTTGGTAACACAAAACGAATTTTATAACTATGAAATTTATCATTTATCAGAATTTCATTAGGTAAATTCATCAAACATTTACCTTATAATAGCCCAAATAAAATCGAACCGCGCCAAAAAGTGTACACATAATCAAATGATTTAATGAGGAAATGATGGCCAGGAAAGGCTAAGTAACGTCATTATTTTGTTACTTCTTAGGTTAACTTTTTTTAGAATATTTAAATGCTATATTGTTATTATAAATTAATATTTTTTTTGATTATTTGGTACTGTCATAATGCCTATTGTTTCTAACATACACTTTGTCCAACAGAGGCTACAAAACTTATCTTTTGCAAATCAGGAATATTTGGAAATTTGATATAAATGATCTCTGACATAGTCTGATATGATTCTTTAATGAACAATCTTATTGAATGAACACTCAACACTTATATGTTATAGTTGCTGCGTTGACGTTAATATGGGTAATATGTCAGCTTTTACGTATCTTATACTTTTCTTCCTAACTTTAAGCCTTCCATTGCGTAGAATAGATGGGCTTAATATTATAATATTATTATAAATAATATTATAATATTATTATAAATAGTATTATAATATTATTATAAATAATATTATAATATTATTATAAATATTATTATAATATTATTATAAATAATATTATAATAATATAAATAATATTATAATATTACTATTAATTCAATAATATAATATTTCAAGCTGTTTAAATATTTAACCTGCCCTATTGCTCTGGAAACAAAACTGTTTTACGAAAATTTTAAAATTGTGGTACCGTACAAAAAACAACTTGTTCCATGCGCTGAATTTTACTTTATATGAACTGAAAATGTTTTGAAAATGATGATAATATAATTTTTAATATCTCTATTACCCTATGATATACCAATCAAACCAAAGATGAGCCTTGTATATTAATACATTCGATTTATTTTTTACACTATTACAGAAGATATATAATAATATAAATATCTGCCGGTCACTCTGAATCTTGACTTGTTTTATATCCGTATGTTAAAATTTGGATGCCAAAGTGCATGATAAATATTCATGAGATGCTTTCTTTTTAATGTATTATTGTAAACCTTCATCAAAATACTTTGAATACAAAACATACATTTAATTCCGCAACTGTATACATTTTTATGTAATTAGAATGCATGGTTACACTCCGATTTGTTCCTGAGTCCAGATCATTTTTCTCCTGTACAAAGAAAAAAATCCATTAAAACTTAAAAACAAGGGCTGCAGAACAAACAAATAATAAACTTTTTAGAATCCGTAAAACGGGCCTTACGCAAATACTCTTCTCCTTTTTTCTGTTTACTGAGCAAGTACGGGTCTACAGTAAACTTCCTTAAAGAGAAAAACTAAATATTTTTGTTGCGTATATACATAACTTGTGTGTATATAATTGTTACTTTTATCTTTTCCTTAACGCTTTTACGTGTTTTTAATAAAAACAAATCCATTAATTGAAACTTGGAACAGAGTCTTTTATTTTACAAATGTTGTTTGTATATAACTCTTTTAAAGGAAATTTTGAATCAAAAATATAATCCCTCGTATTTTAAAATAACATTGCTACTTAAATAATCTTAAATTCCCATTAAACTGTAATACAAACATTCTAATACTGACTCTGTCATCGGGTAACACCCCAATTCCTATACTATGCTATACTGTGCTAGTTAATCAACATGAGTGGAAGATCCAACCAAGAATAATCACCCTAGTCACGCTAGCAACCAGGCTGGGTACGATCGGATGACTTCTGGGATGGTCTCTAAGTTGGCTTACGTAAGAGCCCACGTTAAACAGTAAGTCCAGTCCCGATAAACCTTCGTTGGTAAAAAATAGTCTTTAAAATATACCAAAAAACAAAAAAATTATGATTATCACACAGTGAAGTAATGAAAAAGGTGTTATTAGACTATTATTTCATATATTTTACTTATATTAATTATCTGTCGTCGGGTTTAACCCTCTCTCTTTTTTGAGTTTTAAATTGTTTAAAAATTCAGATTTCGTCACTGGTGATACTTTAATAAAATTTTTGTTTTTCTTTTGTTTCTTGATATTTTATGTTGTTAACGATGGTTTTATATGAGATTATTATTCAACGTATTTTCCCTCACCAGTTGTGAAATGGTTTTTCCATATTATTTGAACTTTTGTGCTACGGAAATAAAATTAATTCATATTTTTAAGATATTATTTTTATAACACGTTTTTGGCAACTGCCATTTGCAAAAATAAATATCCAAGTTAAACAGTATTTCAGATTTCATAACAGAATTCTTGCAGGGAAAATATTAGGGTTGGGAACTATCGACTGAAAATAGCCGCAAAACAGTCGAACAGTCGATAGTAAAAAAAACTAGCGACTGATCGAATATTATACGAATACTCAGGTCTGTACCCACCATAAGTGTGGAAGAGAAGAAATAACAATAAAGATTATTTTATCGATATTTCCTTATGGCGCCTGTAGGCTTGAATTCTTTCAATTTTCTTCATTTTTAATTATGTCATGAATTTTTTTTTCTATGATTAGGTATATGTTTAATTTTTATTTAGTATTTATGCATAAAACACAAAGGAACACAAACACAATTCTCGATATTTTGTGCTATTTATGGTTATTGTACATCTTTAGTTTTTAGGTTTCTTTCAGTTCTTAAGTTCTACTGTGTTGTCTATATTTATTATAGCATATTATCTAAATATAGCAATTAACATATTAAAATACGATAAAACATTTGTGGGGTATTATTCCATTCCATAGAAAATTCCATTCCTTTTTTCAGATCCACAGAATATTCAAATATAAAAGTAATTTCCTTTAAAATAAAATTATTAATTGCATGTTAATGTTATTCAGTGTTAATTATACGTGAAGATATATACATCTCCGTCTCGCTTATACTACCGTTGGAAAATATAAGCACATATAAAATTAATAGCTTTAAGCAATTATCTCCGCCCTTTCCTCTCTCACAATTTATACAGGCAATGGTTCATACATCTTCGTCTGACATCACGAATTGAAAAAAAAAAATAGTTGAACCGCGCATTTGACTAAAAATAGTAATTACTGTTTTCAGTCGCTAGTTTTTTGACTATTGACTATTCGATTGTTTTGCGACTATCGACTGTTTTCACATGTGTCTTCATGTTCATGTTGTGTTTCATGTTGTGTTTCCTATTTTTTAATTAAATTGCATGGAATTATATTCATTGTTACCCTCCGTAGTATAAAGGGAAAATATTTTTAATAAATACAAGAATATCATATTACTACTAATTTTATTTAATTTATAGAACAATTTAAAAATTTTAAAATTATCAGACATATCGGAATAAAAGAATAACTACTCTTTAACAGCACTAAACTAAACAATTGGTTTTTTAGTTTCTTTTCAAAAAAACTACAATATTTTTGACATAAAATATAAAATAAACCCCATTAAGTACAGTAATTTTAGAAAAAAGTCACTTATCTATGTTTTTTTTGACAACAGCTATCCTGTCACTTCAGATTGAGTAACATCTTCCTAATTTTTGCCAAGATATGTCTCAAATATGTTTGATAGCAAGTTTATATTTTAGTTTATAGTCCTTATAAGAAGATACTAGCATAATATCTTCTTATAAGGACTGTGGCTTTTCCACCCAAATCATCTTGTATTGGTAAGCTTTTATATATTCATACTACTTAGCCGTTGGGCCTGAAATAATTTTAACACAGTTAACAAATATTTCACCATCGAAACATTAATTAAATTAGCATATTAGTATATAATCATACACCATGCAGTAAATACAAATTCCTACCTGTTGATATAATTCCTGTCTCTGCGCTTGACATATATGTCAGTTGCCGGATGACTTCATTTGTACATTTTGTGACACCAAAAAAAGATAATATCCTTAATTTGTGATTTTATTACGTTTGCCTCACAGTGAAATTTCCACATATACATATCGTTTTTCTATGGGCTAAATAAATCTTCTGATGATTTTGGATTAATTTGTAGTCATTACAAAACTGTAAATGTTTAAAATCCCTTCAAGTATCTATCAATAGTATCTATCAATAGAATACTATTAGATGTAAGAGTTTTGTGATATATTCTTACCATAGACTTTAAACGAATTCGATTTCAACGTTATTGTTATTTTCTTCGTTATCATAACTTTGTTTACTGCACATACCTTGAATAATTTGATATTCTTAAAAAAAAAGCTCAGACGCTACCATTTTAGCAAACATTGCTTTTTAGGAAAAGAACTCTGCACACCTACCGTCACCAGAAAACACCCCGAATGAAGTGCTGTTCGCCGAATCCATGCTGAAGTTTCCCCGAATGTTTGCGCATGATTTTGCGCAGGACCGGAACCATTCGGTTCGCTCATGTCTGAATTAACGATTACAGAAGCGAAACCTCCTACAGCTTGGCTGATTCGGCTTATTATTTCAACCATATATATGCCACTTTCTCCTCCTATAAGACTGATAAGTCAGCCAGTTGTCACTTTAGTTATTAAGGGTTTATTTTATTATTACTTCATCAATATATTTCTTCATTTATGTATTTTGTTTCAGGTAAACTTAAAATCGACTCAACTGACGGTATTGCATGTTTAAGGCAAGTACATTACTATTTTTATATAAAAATATAAGTATTGCTGAAAATAGTACTTCAATTTAATATACATTTTTGTTGGATGCTCAATGTTCAACGAATCACGAATAATACTAATAACTATCCAATTAAACAAGCTAGGTTTATTTTATAACTTAATGTTGTCCAGTAACGTTTGAATATTATTATTTTCAACGAATTGTGTTACGATTGTGTATAACGTGTGAATTGTGTTATAACGAACGTGTTATTTTGTCATAATTTGTCAGTTGCACTCTTATTATGAATCTAAAGAAATCAGCTTATTATATTCAGAATAATTTTTTAATATTTAGTAATTTCAACACTTAAGGTGTTAAGGGAACAATTAAGGAATTGATTAAAAATAATATTTAGCTAATATCTGTACATTGAATATTAGAGAAACTTGTAATTTATATTAATAGTTTTCCTCATAAAAATACATAATTATTGTATGATATAAAAAATATGATGTTAATCAATAGGTTTTTCAATAGGTACTGACTTGTAATATATGACGGTTTAGGTTGTGTTAATTATATTCTATGAACCACATTATTTTTGAAATTTATTTTGACAAAACTGATAACTTAAGTTTATTTTATTTAAGTTTGGAGGCAATTACACTTTTTGTTGGATTTCCAGATACTAGTAGCTTCTTAATCGAACTACTAGATTTGCGTAGCTCTGTAGCTCTTTATTTAATTCATGATAAAGAAATTAAATCCAAGTAATGAATCTGTACACAATTTTTATTATATTTTCTAGAACGCTTCAAACGCTTATGATTTATGAACTAATTTCTTTTAAAAAAGATATGTGTTATTCCATTATATTAAATTCTTTGCGTTTGCAGAACAATAATGTTCTTACTGCCAGCAATTCAATTGTCAATCAAATCTTTATATAATAAATATATTTTAATTATATAAATTTATTTTAATTACAGCAGTAGCATATCCAATAAGTGATTATAATTAATTCAAAGAAATTTACGAGGATGTTTTCAAAATAATAAGAAAAAATAAATTTTTAAATTAATATTGAAGTTTGCCAATGAATGTGAATAAAAACACTGAATCGCAAGACCTATTTCTGTAAATATATATGTCAAATATTGGTATTACATTTTATCATCTGTCACTTTTTCTGAAGAGCAACAAAAATTATGTTGTTCTATTAAAACTTGACCTTCGAAAACACACATTTTCACATTTTTTCATATAGAAAAGTTATAATATACATGGTTAAAAAAAATTAATAACAAAAAAAAATTATGATAAAAGACAAATGATCTCAAGTCTTCATAACTTATAAGATTAGGTTTTTTTAACGAGACTGGGGAACAATGTTAAACAATTATATAAAAATAATGTAAAATAAATTTATACAAATGTAATAAAATAATGTACTTCTTTTGTGTGCGTGTGATTATTCAATACATATTCAGTGAGACTTTAGTTTATTGACACCTTTAAGTCGGCATATGTTCAAAAACCAAGAAAAAAATTCAATTTTGCGCCTGTCAAATGTACATACTTTTTCCGACGTTTTCTCACTCGAAATTTCCGCCACTCTATTTCATCTACTACATATTTCGCCGTAGTATATTTATTTTATTCCGTTTTATCGTAACCGCAACACATTCCGGGTTGATTCTCGTAAGCTTGCGTACGTGGAATATTCGAGGGTACATATTTTGGTGCGAGCCTCGCAAATGGCCCGTTTGCATGCATAGCAGAAAAGCGGAACGCCGATAATTATGGAGAACAGGATAAAGTTCTGTTTGGTATCGGACTTAGGCTCAATATCTGGCAAATTTATAAAAGGAAAATGTCGAACCGATGAAAGAAAATTCCGAACTAAATTCCCTTTCGACCGGATGTCAAAAATATTAGGATGGGTTAAAATATATTAAATATCTCTTAGCGGGAACAATCAACGGTAAAGATTTAATTAGGTCGTATTGTTTAATTGTTTTATATCATATAGAGTATACTTATGTCCCTTTTTAATATAGTCAAATATACTTACGTTTTATGATGAGAAAGATGAATAATGGAGAAAATTTACAGATTATAGTTGTTAAATCTTTAAATATTCTGTTGTTATTGCTATAGTATCAATAAAGGTGTAGATATTTGTGGCAATACTATAAACTAAAGATAGTCCAATAGCCGAAATTCGACCACAATTTATTAAGATAATCAAATTCCTCTCATAATAAAGATAATAATTTTACATGATATGAACTGAAATTGATATGTTATATTACTAAAACTGTTTTTACAATATCTTCAATATCAGATCAGAAATACAGTCTGTTCAAAGTTATTTGGTGCATAGGTCATCTAAATTTGTGACGTCAAAATCTCGCAAACTCTGGCTTTTAGTTGAGTTTAACTTTGACATACAACAAAATTCTAGTCTAAATAAAATAATGAAACAAAAACCTTATCAAACCTATATAGTTTGTTTTACCATTATGTTACATCTAATGCATATATTATCGAAGGACTTAAAACTACAATTAAGAACACAGGTATAAGAGTTTGTAGGATAGAGTTGTTTTATTAAATTTACATCTCTACAGAACTCTTGTCCATGCCGCCCATGAGGTAGAGTGCGTTTTTATGTAGTGCTATCTCCCTGGAGGACGAATCCACTTAATAAAAAATTATATATCACAGTAACGCAATTAAAATACTTTTCTTAGAGAGCATATTTACCTTTTTACGTTTAGTTCTTGTTTCCTACGATGGTATATTTTACTTTTCAAGTCATCTTGATATCACTTTATTTGTTATTTCTTCTGCTACTACCTGTGTACATTATTCTTGATAAAATGATTATCTGAATTTTGCCTAATGCATTTACCTACAAATCAGTTAGAATTCATCCTCTCCTCATATATTCTAACCTAATGCGCATGGTTAATTCTGAACAATTGCAATCATATCGATGCACACAAATCTTTCACACCTTACAATAACATTTTCTACAGTTAAACTGTTAATTATGTGCATACCTTTAGTTTTTTCCACTCTCATCACTCTGTCTCAGGAATTTCCAGAATTGAACTGCATTATCACATATTCTCAAAGTTTCAGCAAATGTTATGACTAACAAAACTTAAGCAATAGTTATTCCAACGTACACCCTAAAAAATATTTTCAATAAAAGCGCGGGATTTTGAACTTTATTAAAACAAAGCTTTAAAACGTTTGACGATTTATAACCCGTAATTATAATATTTTGAATAAGTTTGCGTACGTTTGACAACCGGACGACTACACTGACAGGCTAATTTGGTTTCACGTTCAAACTTTTCAAACATCATTATGTCTCTTTTTAACTAGGATAAAATGAGAAGGAACATATTGTCTGATTCTGAAACGAATTTACAAATTGCGGCAGGCAATACATCAAACATCTTGATGACGTATATATAAAAAATTTTGAATAGCCTTTATAATATATATGATATATAAAGAAGAATGGTTCGAACACTTGTATAACTGTATAAGAATAATTGTATTTGTATTTGTATTAATCTTATGTTATAGATAATTAAATTGATTGAATAAGAAAACTGAATATGACTAATTATAAGGTACACAAGATCCAATAAAAACCAAACTAATCAATAGATTATCCAATAAAATATATGTAACATTATAAATTCAACATAAATTCTTCTTAATATAACAATATTAGATGCACCCATGTAATTTGATCATCGATAACTATTAGTGACTGTACAAAGTCTGGACTGTTACATGTCCTTAAAATAATTTTTAAGTTTGATAGGTCTTGATATTGCTCTACATAATATAGCAGTTTTTGTTTAGTACTATTACAAAGATGATAATCATAGACCGTTCAATATTGCATTTTTATTTGATATTGTTTGAAAAATATGCTCAAAACATGTTTTCAATTTATGGTGACGCTTGTCTGTCATATCCTAATAGTCGGATTTGGTTTCGATGATTTAAAAGTGGCGATTTTGATGTCTGTGGAAAAAGCTGCCTAAAAGAACAAAAAAGTTCTAAGACAACCATTTCAACTCTCTTCGAAACAACTCTCAAATAACATTCAGACAACTGCAAAGTACTGCACTGTTACTAGGAGTTTACATTTTAAGACGAAAAAAATCCAAAAAGAATGGAAATGGTTAGCACTCGAATTGATTAAAAACGTTATTTTAGACCGTTTAAGAGTCGTCGTTTTGCTTCTGTTCAAAACGATTTTTTGCAAATGCTCATAGGTTAGTCCAGGCGAGCCATTCATGTTGACACCAGATGGAATTTAGAGTATTTTCGTGCATATGGTAGAATCGGCAAGATTAGTGTGTTACGAGTTACTAAAACCGAATGAAACTCTGCTGAAAAGTCTGCTGAGGTCAACTGGACACATTAAACTACGTATTTTTGCAATAAAGACCAGCAATAGCGAGTTACAGACATGCCATCATCTAATACATTCGACATTGTAAGAGACATTATACTAAGCGTACTCACCAGGCTCGATGCAGTATACTTGCTTGGTCGGCATACGGTTTCAAAATGCTGAATGTGCGCAAAATCGGATCGCAGCCAAACCATTAAAATGTTATCGATAGCCATCACCATGTTGCTAGAAAATAGGAAAATTTACAAAAAAATATATAAAATGTCTTCATTAAGATACATTGTATCAATGTTTCTCAATAAATGTCTTTTTAAAATGAAAAATGATCAGAATACGTGCAAGTGTCTAATAATAGATATCTAATAATATAACAAAAATATATTTTTGTCATATTATGAAATAAATGTCTTATATCAACGTATTAAGATCGAATAAAAAACACAAGGCTTTATATAGCAAGACATATATTGCAAACCATTTCTATAAGAAATACAAAAAATAATAATAAAATAATAATAAAAATAATAATAAATATTGACACATTTAATTTGTTGTTGTGGGAATATGTAGAGATAAAAATAAAAAAAAAGAACTGAAATAATAAGACACTGGTGATTGAAATACTATATATTTTCTTATTTAATATACAATTCTTGAACTTCAATACTAATAATAATAATTGTTCCAGTAAAAAAATTATGCTAAGAAAAACACAACACGTATACAGGTATACCTTTTTATTATTAGCGTATGCCATATCCGATGCATACGTCTTGAGAGTGTTCCTCCAGAACCGTGCCTTGTACCTTTATATTCAATTTCTGTTGTCAATTTACTTTCTCAATATTTTTAATGACTCCAAATCTTCAAATGGATGAAAGATCTCCAAATGGTTTGAATCTGAAGGTTCTTCTAAATAGGAGCTCTTCTTGCAGTCGTTTGGCTTCACGGTGTCGCTTTTCTTCAGCAATAAACTACTTTTACTTAATTGTAGAACATTTTGATTTTCACTCCATTTTGGTTTAAGTGGTTTTATGATTAAACGATATGCTTTTAGTGCATTTAATTTGACTTTATCATTAATAAGTTTATTATTTCTACTTTTGTTTCTATTGTTTGTTTTATATCTATTTGTATTCTATTGTTTTAATTGTTTTATATCTATTGACTGAAATTTCCTGCATTTGCAAATATATTAAGCATTTATCGAAAAATATTTGGGACTCCTATTATAATTAATTTCTTCGAATTGTTATTTTGAATATGAGACAGGTTATAACTTATTTGTTCTCTTCATCGAGCTGCATTTAAGTACATACTCCAGACGATACAGCAATACATTTTCTTATTCAATGCTTTCAGTTCAGTTTCAGTTCTGACTTTCTAACAGAAGTACAGAGGCAATTAAAATTCCTATTTAATGTTATTCCTCAACAATTGTTAGTAGATGCGTCTACACATTTGATGATCAAATATGATAATTAGTATGGTCAAGGACAGTTTAATGAGTTCAACCATAATTTTAACTCATTAAAGTTACCAGTCCTGCATGAAAAAGTTAGGTGTATATATATTATAAAGTAATTAACACAATTAGAGCTGGCTTTATTGGCGCAGTAGTAAAGGGGACAGGACGATCCACAGGACGCTGCGATAGTCACTGGTTCGAATTCTGTTGTGGCTTAGATGTATTTTATGTTTGTCATTGTAATTGTAAATGTCTTTAGGCAACAGTGGAAAATCCGACAAGGACTTACCATCCCAGTCACGCCAGTAACCAGGCTGGGTAAGACCGAATTTCTGATGGTTTGGGATGGTTTGTGAGTTGGTCAGTCGGTAGACTTAACGCCGAGGACCATGGTTCGGAGTCTACTCCAGATAAACCCTTATTGATAAAAAGAGACTTTAAAGTATTAAAAAAACATAATTAGGTTAAATGCAACAACGATGTAGGGTGTTTATCGGACAATATATTAATTATAGTATAACCGCTTTGATGAAATATTTTCTTTTAATCTTAAATCAAGAAATATAAATGGTCTTTACAGAGAAATAGACAAATAGTATATTAAAATAACTACTTATAAATGTAATATTACGTTATTAACATACAAAGGTACGTTTTGATTTCGATCCAAAAGTGTGGAGAATATGTTTTCCTCTTATTGAACCAGCGTCTTCGCGAAGTTTATAATGTTTCACTTTAGCAAACTCGATTTGAAAACCTCCCCGAGAACTTATTGCATGTTAGAATTTACAAATTTCGTTTGAATGTGATAAAAACGACTTTATTTCTCTACGCTAAAAATGTATATATGCTAAGCGTTACTTAAAGTCCCGCATACGGACGTGCACATATAAAAGATAAAGACGTCGGAAATGGATTTTTCCTTTGCTTGCAAACATTCTTTGTGGTCTAATGCGATCGTGAAAATATTTTTGTGACGCGGGCGAAATTTTCACGTACGCAAAGAAACGAGTACGCAATTACTGGAAGTTGAATCAGAATATGTCGAGGGTTCAATGCAAAAGCAAGAGAAATGAAATACAAGGAAATTAACTTTTTCACTAGAAACTTGTTTAATAGGAATCGCAATGCCTGTATAATACTAAAATTAGCTTAGTATGATAGAATTTTAGGATCTTTAATAGTAGAAAATAAGTATTCTGTTCATGCTTAATTTATAGTGACAGTTTACAGGTCAATTGAAATGTCCCCGGCAAACCTGTCCTTACTACGGTGGATGAGGAAGCAATTCGAAGCTCATTTCATGGATTTTTGTCACGGTGCATTGTCTTGGTGAAACAGTACTTTCTTTTTCTCAAATGCGGCCACTTTTCGGCGATTTCATCCATCGATCGGTCCAATAACACTATGTAACGTCGCTGTTGATGGTCCTTCCTTTTTCAATGTAGTCAATGAAAATTATTCCATGCACATCCCAAAATACAGATGCCATAACCTTACGAGCCGACTGTTGCGTTTTCCCATGCTTTGGAGAGGGTTCATCGCTTACGCTCGATCATCTTCAAACACTGCTCCGAATCATCAACTCGTCGTTGTTTTTGGTCAAAAGTGATCTCGCGCAGCACCCACTTTGCACAGAGATTTCTCACACCCAAATATTCGTGAATGATATGATGTACACGTTCAGTTGATATCTTTAGAGTGTCTGCTATTTCATTCAGTTTTAATTTACGGTCTTGTGATATTGCAAGATTTTGTAGATTTTTTAAATGTTTTCGTGGGTAACAACCTCTTTTGTGCGTCCACTGCGTTCACCGTCTTTGGTGCTAATTTCACGTCTAAACTTAGCATACCAATCCTTGATGTTACTTCAATTGAGTTTTTTCCCTTCAAAAAGCAATATTTTATCAACACGCGAAATTCCTTTTTATCCATTTTTTCACAATAACAATAGTTGCTTCTATAGGCTATATATATATATATATATATATATATATATATATATATATATAAATATATATATATATATATATATATTTATATATATATTATATAATAAAATAATATAATATATTTTATATATATATAAATATATATATATATAAATACATATATATATATATATATATATATATATATATATATATATACATTTATATATATATATATATATATATATATATATATAAATATATATATATATATATATATATATATATATATAAATATATATATATAATATATATACATATGTGTATATATATATAAATATATATATATATATATATATATATAAAATAATAGGGCTAACTTAAAAACGTATGGATTTAATTCTAGTAGCGCCATCTATGTGTCAGGCAGGGTACTCTTCAATTGACCCGTTATAAATATATAAACTTCTTTTTAGTATTTTAATCATATTTTGCATGTGGTCATAAATGAAGAAATTAAAATTATAAATTTAAAAATTGTAAATCCCATTCTTTTCAACTTTCATATATTGGTTAAAGTATCTGTATATACAGAGGATAAACAAAACATTATTATCATCAGACAGATACACAATATTTGTTGATTAAGATCATGTTGAGCCACCATTAGAAAACATCCACTAATTGTTTCGATAATTTTGGAGATCTATTTTTCACTCTCTATCCTAATAATCCCCGTATCAATTCAAATATGTTGAGGTCTGACAATTGTTCAATGATATTATGATACTCTTCGAACCAATATTAGCATTTTGGATTTGTGTATGGGCGCCTTATCATCTTAAAATATGGCAGTGTTTGACTGCAATATACTAGTCATAGAACTTTGTCATTAAGGACTGAGATATTCACTAGCAGTAACCCGCCCAGTGATGAATAAGAGGACCAAGCACTTGAATAACATATTGCCGCACTAGTCATATCGGAACATCCGTCATGCTCTAGTGTAGATAGCACGTATAGTAGGCTTCTTTTGGAGTCCACCATACATAAGCCTAGTCTTTGAAGGAAACATTGATTCATTGGGCTTCATCACATTCTTCTTATCACCAAGTTTCCAATCTTTGTGATCTATGCACCACTTCCTTCGTTCCATGAATATTAACTTTTTGGAGCTCTTGTCAAGCTCTTTTTATCAAAATAGTGTTACTCAAGTGAAAATCGACTTCTGCTGTCGTTTTGACGTGGTAGTTTGATGTTTTCTAGCCACAATCATTTTTAGTGTTCATCGGTCTCTGTCAGTTAACTTTGGGTCTGGCCCATAATTCCTCTTCGCCAATGAAGTTTTAAGATGTTTTATGTATGTTGTTATTACCGTGGATACTGTCGCTCATGGGACGTGGAGCAGTTGTTTCATTCTTTTATTTTGCGCGAGGTTACTACTTCTACAATATAATTTACTGTAAATTTCATTATTGTAGGTTTTAGATTTTTTAAGCTATTGATGATTTTGCAAATAAGGTGCTTCCCAAATTTCCAAAGTTACTTAATGGGACATGCTTAAAACTAAAGTGCTGAGCAGTTTAACGTTGCCATCTCAACTTTCTTATAACTCTAATTAATATGAAATTTTATTTAGAACTTTTAATCCAAATCAAATTATGCAGATTTCTTTTCTCTAGAAGTTTGTGGGCAATTCCTTTTATTCAACAGATATGTCCAAACTATTGTAGTCTACGTCTCTGAATTTGTTCGTCAACTCTGTACTGAAGGGCTTTATTTCTAATAAGGTATCGAAGAAAAAAATATAGCAAAACTCATGCATCTTAGTCGATTCGGATTATTATTTGATATTATTTGAGTCCTCTCCTATATTACTGATCTATATTACTATACTGATCTATTACTTTACATTTTATTTTATTACTTTACTGATCAGAAATTCTTAAAATCTAGCAATTGCTCTAACAGCATCCCGTTGAGATTTATAGTAGCATGTGATTATTGAGCTCAGTCACCTTTCAATATTTAGATTTTCTGGTCGTTAATTCTTAACCAAATCTCTGCATTGCGAACTATATCAAACATCAAGTATCATTAGATGGGTGAAGCAGTTTGTAGCAACATATTGAGCGCTATATATGTTTTTAAATCATATAATTATATTCACTACTATGGTGAATAACAATGGAAAGACAATATCTTCTTGGCAGCACCGGCCCGGATCTCCTATGAATTCGAAAATCATTTCGCAAGTGTTGAAATATCATAAGATGGCAAAAAAGTTTAATAATTTTTAGACTTTTAATTTGTATCTTCTTCATAACCACCTTCCCAATAATTAATAGGGGACTTATACCATGGGCAAGTAAAAAAATAAGCTTCCCAACTCTGTAAACTGGCCTCGCGAGATACTAGGCGAAATCTGGCAAAACCGCCTTAATTGTTGGTCCCCTCAATCTATACCCACTACTGGGAGCGATCGCTGCGACGCCCAGTGCCGGCAGTGCAGAGATCGCTATCGCCGTCATCGCCAGGTGTGAAATCCGTTTAGTGATTCCATTTTAAAACGCGAAGAAGCTTAAACCTATTGAAGAAGTTTATGGCAAAGCTTGTATCACCGTCCGACACGTCCGCAAATGGTGCAGGGAGTTCTCCGGAAGACGCACAGACGTCCACGGCAAAGGAGCGGGAGGCCATCGATGTCCGACGTTGACGAAACTTAAAAGAGTCATCTAAAATAGCCGAAGAGGAAGACTGATTAAGGGCATTAGGCCGCACCACGACAACGCGCCCCCGCATGTCTCTCGACAGACCACCGCCTTACTGGACAAATTCGGCTGGAAATTACTTGATCATGTCCCCTACAGCCCTGATTTTGCTGTCAGTGACTTCCACTTATTTCCGAAATTGAAACAACACTTGGGTGGGCAACGATTCAATAAAGATGAAGAGGTGAAGGAAGCGGCCACCAAGTTCATCATTTAACTAGTCAGCAAAAATGCGTAGAAAAATCTTGTGACTATGTATAAAAACAGTTTAAAGTATAAGCTGTCATATGGTATACTTATTTATTGCAATAAGAAATGCCTTACGTTTAGAAAAAATGTGGGAATCTTATTTTTTAATTGCCCCTCGTACTTAGATCATAGGATAGCAATAGTTTTCTCTTTTTTTCATTCTGACGGTACTGCCAGATTTGTATGAGCAGTACATGCACTTTAACGATTTTTTCACTTCTTAATTATTTGACTATCGTTCCCAATTTGACCACTGTTGGTACGTAATCAAGAAATCAAGAATTATACTATAGCATTTATTATCGCCCCAGTTAATACGAGAGATTGTATTTATTTTATGTTTTGAATCAAAAAATAAGGAATTATCCTTCCATTGTGTAAAGAAAAATGGGAACTTGATAACAAATATGTTACTAAAATGACAGAAATGTTTACCCAAACAAGACTTACACATATACGACTTAAATCGCTGCATAGATTTTTTTAAGAAATAAATACGATAAAAGTAATATTTTTTGACATCATTGGAAATTTTATGTTCACAAGGAGACGATTCGTTGTTGGAATCAATTCGAGATGTTGAAGGGCAAGGCAGTAAAAGCGAAAGGAAGTAAAACGAGGTATGGAAAATGTTTTCTTTTTCTTTTATGTGCTGGTTGAGAGAAATTGTAATTGCGGAACAACATCTCATATTTCGATTTCTTGGTGAGATTTATTAGATCTATTTTTCCATCACTAATTGTGAAATTCCTAAAAACATAATATAATTTTTTTAAATATAGTTGTAATAATCTTAAAATGTGACAGCTTCAAAACAATTACTG
Organism: Rhynchophorus ferrugineus; assembly: GCF_030347505.1. NCBI lineage: Eukaryota > Metazoa > Arthropoda > Insecta > Coleoptera > Curculionidae > Rhynchophorus > Rhynchophorus ferrugineus. Next base: position 56,778,568 of record NW_027472580.1, read on the forward strand.
TTTTTAATAATTGAAAACTTGAAAAATATAACAAAAATTAAATAAAACTATTATTTTTATCAAATATCAAATAATTAATTATCATACGTGTGTAATATTTGTTACTTATTAAAGTAAATGACATAAAGATAATTATACAAATTTCTTATCATAATTGTTATATACATGACGTGTAAAGAATCAATTCATAATAAATTATGTGACATTACTTATGACTCAATCGAATTACCTAACAATTTCAATAATCCTGATTATGGCTTCTAAACGCTTTTTTGGCCAATTTCTTCAGTAGCCCTAACGCGCTTTCACGCTTTGGACTTGGCCCAGCTACCTAAATTCTGTCGTCTTCAGTCCCTCATTGCCCGTCAATTTGTTTATTTCTTTTTGTCCTCTTTAATTAACGAATAATGGCCATTGACAATTGGTTATTACTAAACTAATTTGTCTGTGTATTTATGTCAACATTAATTGTCAAATAAGGTCCAGATAACCAAACTCTACTTGATTTCATTGTTCATTTTTTATGCCTCTACCGACTTTTCCCGTATTTGATCAATCTGCCTCAGTGTCGGCGTTCCTAATTACTGCCTCTACCCAGTTATTGAACGGGTCTATATCTGAACTGTTATTGTTCCCTCTTGGTAAGACCCCACCGCCTTGCCGTTCAGTATTCTTCTTTTTCATCTTGTTCTTTCATCCAGGGTGCATTCGACCATTATGTGCTTGGTGTCCTCCACACCATTACCACATTCAAACAGGCCTTCACTCTCCCTTAATCTAAATCTGCTGAGGTATGCAGCCATATTTCCAGCCCTGTTGTTAGTTGTACCGCCTTTCTACTGCATGGAGAGTCCTGCCATCACTTGAGTTGTTCCATGCCAGCTGCCATTTGTCGATTGTTTCACTTTTTTCTTGCATTTGATGTTTAGCTATACTGCTAGAAGTGCTGAACGCTTCCAATGACTAAATGACTTCTAATATCTTATTCATAGCATAATATATAGTATAGCATCAGCTATTTGCAATTTCGGCAAGCATATTCCGCCAGGAGTTGACAACTATTGATATTCACTGGTAGGCATATTCTTCTACACAAAATAGAAGTTACATTTTGTTTTATTGGCATATTAAAACATAAGTTTTCCACTAAATTAACAAAATAATAATCTGCTATTATTGGATTTACGTGAGATGCTAACGCTGCCGTAGTCTATTTATGCAGCCACCGTACTGATTTTTTTCGCAGCAGCAATATACAAGACATACAAAAATGGACCCAATTAAGTGCCTGACCGAAATTCTGATTGTATATTCGTGGTTCTTATTTATATCGTCTTGTTATATAGGGCATTAATCATCAAGTATTGAAAAACTAAGTCCATTGTACCTATGTCTACAGTAAAGCATTACTATAATAAAAAACTAAAGCATGCATATAATATTCAAATAATGAGATAAAGAACTAACTTTAAAATATTGCCCTTTTGGTATTGATTTATTGCAGTGAAGGCATGTTTTATTAATTTTTACATAATGATGGAAAAGGTTCAATTTCAGCAGAACCAAAAATTCTGACTACTGGTTGCACATTTACACTCCCAAATTCCTGATCTACCTCAGTACCTCTAGCATATGCATTTCAAACTCATGTTTAGGCAGTATAGTAGGCATTCTTATAACTTTTTACTTCATGATTTTGAATAATATAAGTCCCTTTTAAGGGAACATTATCCTGTATGTAGAATGAAGAATAGCCACTTCGGCCAACATGGCTTTCATTTTGTTACTGCATGGTTACATTTCCCTCTATCAGATCTCTATCTAATATCAGCTTTTGAAAAATGCTCTGAAGCTATAACTAGTAAAATTGAAATTAATCCTCGTACAGTTGGAATTAAGTTCATAGCATGTATAAAAGTATTAATTTTGAACATCACTTAGTAGCTGCAGTGGGTGAGGCGAAAGGACGGTGCACCTATTACTGCAATAGTTATCGATTCGAATTTTGTCAGGGAATTGTAAATTTATTACAAAATTTAGTTATTTATTTGAAAAAAAGTTAGTTATTTACTTGAGTTAAGTTAACGTGCGTTAAAATCTGCTCTAAAATTGGGATTATCTATAAAGTTGGTCACTCGCCAATTAATTTTGAAAAAATTTAAAATTTAAAAAAATTTAATATTAACAAAAATATATTATTTTTTTCAAAATTTCACTATACCTCCCTACCATACCCTGCAAATCTATTAAATCTCAAAACAAGTTAATTACGTTAAATTCGAATTTATCAAACAAGAAGAGAAGAGTCAAAAATAAACATAAAAGCCACACGTTGGCGGTTTTGAAGTTAGTATTTAAAAATTCCAAATCGGTTCTGTAACTTTTGTCTTTCGCTTAGCCCCGAACAAGTTATTATTTCCTAGGGAAAATTTATCAGGATAAAGTTTTTTCAGCAATAATTTATTCCTGTTCGTGATTATATTCCACAAATTCGACCTCATTTACATATATTTTTGTATCAAAAAAAAATTAGGGAAAAATGGGAATATATATTTTTGTCATAGTTGTGAGCGAATTTTTTTTGTTCTTTTGAATATTTAAAATATTTAACCATGTCCTTATATTGTTTTGAGTTTAAGAAAAAGTTTTTAAAAAACATTAATTTAAACATAAAATTGAAATTTCATATGTATGGGATTTCGGAAGAAATAAAATATAAATTAAATATAAGTATTAGCTTGGAAATAAAATAAATCATGTTTCACAATCATTACTTTTGCCATTTTTTTTCTCTCGAGTATGGAAGGAAAAGCTGTAATTTAGAATTTTATTTCCGGAAAGAAATTAAAGCTCGATCCTCAAAGGGGCTATAAAGTTTATAATGCTGGTTATGTAATAATATGTATGTGTGAAAAGCTAGTAATGAAATTTTTTACAAACAATTTTATTATGAGATTATATTTTAAGGATATCGGGCATAATAACAGTAAAATGATTAATACATCTTGTACTTTTTGGGAACCAGATACTATTGCTTCGCCTTTAATTACCATATTTTTAAAACAAATATTCCTACGTCTACGCAACATTTTTTAGAAAATAATGATAACTCATTGGTGAAGGCAGCAGGAGGGTTCTCCTACTGCTGCGATGGTCGCCGGTTCAAATCCCATAGGCCATGGATGTATTTTATTGTGTATCCATGTATGTAAGTGTATTTATAAATGTTTCTAGACAATAGCGTAAGATATTCGAGGGAATAAGTCATTCTAGTCACTCCAGTAGTCAGTCTGGTTACGACCCGATGTCTAGAATAGTCTCTAAATTAGTTCCTGGCCAATCAGTAGACTTAATACTGAAGACCGTGGTTAGGAGCCAACGTTAAATTGTAGTTGAAGTCTAAATTAAACAATTGTTGGTAAAAATTACACTTTAAAATATTTTGTTTATATTAAATTATTCGTCTGTTTATTGTAAGTATATACCTATCTTCATAGTTCTTCATTGTATTTTATCTTGTGTATCCTTATTTTTCTTAATTATACCTTCATTTTAACACATTTAATGACTGTTAATATTTAAAAACTGTTAGCCTGATTTTGCAGTGTTCTCTTTTATTTATATTTTTTTTGTTTTTTCATTTTTGTCGTGTGTTTTAACACATATACATTCCATCTCCCGCTTTGTCTTTATTCTTACACTTACTTGCTGGTCTCTATAGATTTACTGTTTTTAACCGTATTAATTATATTAACAGATTTAACAACAAAGTTTCAAGAATTATAATGCAATGGTCAATTCAATAAAATAATGATTTTTGTTTATGATGAAAACCTGCAAAAACAATGAAAATGATATGAAGTGATGAAAAAAATTAGGATTCTTTTCCGATTAGACCAACTATATTTTCTACTAGGGTTAATATTTAATATACAGGGTGCTTTGCCAACTTTCACATGGACGGCCTCTAATCATCTACCCATTAATTTTGAACAGTCCCAAAATTTTTTTTAATAAAAACTGTTAGATCGTCATACAATAGATCGATTACAGATTCAAAGTTAATACATATTAAGTTTATAAGTAGCTCCATCTATCAGAAATTATGTAAAATTAACATAGTTATTTAAAAAATAATTATGCCTGGTGCCAAAAAATACCTGATGTAGTAATCAATTTAAATAATGATTTTGTTTTCTATATTTGTTTTAATAATTTTTAGTTAAAATATCAGTTTTCTTAAACATCGTTTAATGATATTAAGTTATAAAAGTAGCTTCTTCTCTCAAAGTGATATAAAAAAACCTTGGATATGAACATATATTTGAGAATGTAGTAAATGGAAATGTACCGTTCTTACTTAAAATTAAAAATTTCATATTTTACATTAAAACTAGCTTTTCTGTTTTTTAATTTCATTAATCTTAATTCCATTAATTTACATATATTCTTTTTCTCTATACTTGTGATATACCTGATAAATTACCATAACAAAAATCATAAAACACTATTAGAAGTAAAATAATAGGTTGTACAGAGAAATAACGAATAAAATTAAGCGAGCTCAAATCTGTTCCAACCAACTTAACCAATAAGACTAAATAACTCATCGGTCTTGAACTTTTGTACCATAGAACTATAGTGCCAAATGTTTAAGCATAACAATGCTTATTTTCAATTAGCATATTCATAGTATATTCAATTATTTTCGTTGAAAATGAAATATAGATAGCTACATTAGTTTCCTGAAAGAAAATCTGATATACCAATACATATTAAGATTATGATTTACAGTCACTAAAAATATGCTTAACCCAATAATATAAATATAATGTAGATAATATAGATATAATATAACCCATTAATAATAAATATTTATATAACTCACAACAGAGGGACTACACCTAGAACAGCACTACAGGTAATATTAAAATATATCTTGTATGTACCTATTCTAAACGTATATCGAGACCTAGGAATACCTATAGTTAAAAATTTTAAAAAATCACCAAGACATGTGAAGCCAATCTACACTTCCATGAAAAAAACATTGGCTGTGCAGCTACTACATGGGCAACATTTCGTTTGCAGACTGAAGAGAGACTCCGAAAACCTGCTTAACAATTCACCAGTGAAATGGTTATAAAGTGAGACAACAAAATTGCAGCTTATCGTTGGATGAACTAGTGTATAGTACTTACTGTATAAATAAAATAACAAAAACATGAAAGGTACCATCATAAAATTAAAATAATAGGTTACTTATTTTTCCTACTTTCATTTAGTTCTTTTACTAATTTGAATATTAAAATAATTGAACATAAAAAATATTATAAAATTATATATACTGAAGATGTTACATGTAATCGCCAATATTTTAGCACTAAATTGGATGCGAAAAGTGTGGGCTCAAGTAAATGGCGGCAACATCGCGGGCAGTTTCAGTTTCTAAAAGCGACCTCATTAGAAGGCGACACTGATTAACGCGTTAGGGGGCAAGAATTAGGCCAAAACCGCGTAAGCCGGCTCGGGAGGTTTTATCTCCCTTTGCATACCAAAACCCAATTGGAGTGCCGAATAAAAAGTTATGTTTAGCCATTTCCTGTAGAGAAGATATAACCCTCGTAGAGATTTGTATTCATTCTACATCGTTATAAATGTTATAATTTTAAATTAAGGTGTTTTATGGCATACTAATATATATATATATATATATAATTAAAGGCACTAATCATTAGTAATAAATTATCTCTCATTCTTCCTCTCTCTATTCTGCAAAGACGTTTGTAGTTTTAAAATATTTATTTACAAAATAATTTAAAAAGCGAAATTATAGCAAAGAGTAACTTAAAATAATCGTTCCGAATCGTTAATAATTTGACGCTAGCTTACTTAGTTTTTCCTAGATAAATTATGACTCTGCTTTAACACTAATAGTAACTTTATTCGACACTGGCGAGAATCTACCTCCTTTATCCGATACGAGATTGTTTGCTTGACTTACTGAATTCAGCGCGAACGGAGATCCTGCTTTGCTTCGATTAGTTTAATGATGATAATCAACCGCTTTGTTATACATATGTTATTAATATATTATTCGATATTTATTTTTAATAAAAACCCTCTAGATTGGAGGGACACCTCAAATTTTATATCCGATATATATACATATTCTTTATATATTTGTATAAGATTATAAAATAGGAAAAATCTATAAATATATAAAGAAATGTACATATTTAGAGTGAACTAAATATTAAAAAATTAATAAAATTTTGTAGTAGATACATGAAATATTGTTGCGTCAGAACATATATCTTTGTTGATATTCATTATTAATACTCTTGGTTCTTTCATCATGATGATGTCCATTATTACACAGCTTTTTGATGAAAAAGGCAACTCAATATTGTAAAAACTCTTATAACTGAATTTACTCCGTTCACGGTATCATTACTCGAAATTCCGTTACTTCTAATCATACTTTTGTATATTTTAGTGTATAATTAAGAATTATGTAGCTCTAAAATACTGCTCTTCAATTACAGCTTTGATCCAAAAATATTTACACCATTAAAATGAAGTGTTAAGTAGAGAGAGACTCCGGAGACTTTTCAAAATACAGATTATAAAATAGATTTTGTATATTTCTTATTCTGATTACCATACACGCCGATCATAGGATACACCCAGTGTTTGCTAAAATATACTATTTTATCGATAGGTTCAGATAAACGGCGTTCTCTATATAAACCTTCTGCCTAGAGAGAATATCTATTTCTCAGCTAATATGACTCTTATTAGTGACTATAAATATGACATTGATGCTGTTGGTTCGAGCACTTTTCACTAAATCTCGCTACTGTTAATGACCAGTCGCAACGGTTTAAGCATTAAAGAATGTTAGTCACTTATTTTTCAGATCGGTCTTTATGATCTTGATCCATGTCTTTTTTTGGAGTCGGCTTGCTTTTTCCATCCAAAAGATCGATTTAGCCACGCACAGAGCCATTTTGATGCACTCTGATTGCCGTATATCAAATTACTTCATTTCTAATATGATATTGGAGATAAATATGTAAAATTTATTTAAATCATAGTATTTAAAAAGTATCGGAACCCTACAGAAGGATTGGCAAAATACATTTTCGGCCCGGCCAAATTTTAGTTTTGATTGTAACATTTTACCGCTATTATAATTAAGTTTCAAGGAAATCTGACAAATTATTTCGCACTCGCGTAATGGATTCGTCGTAAGATGTCCGAAGACTTTAATTAAGTTTTAGCGAAATCACGTTCAGTTTCCAGACCTGCCCAAAGTGCGAGCCGGTGTACACTGTCGAATGCATAATGAAAATCAATAAAAGCGACAATCGTTTTCCACATCTAATAGGTTCCTCCATAATCTGGCGCAATGCGAAATCTTATCTACAAACCACTATTTAGACTAAATTCTGCCTTTTCTCGACTTACTTTGTGTGGCCTTTGAAGTATTATTTCTTCATTAACTTCGAAGAAAAAACAATCTATTTTTACACAAATTAATTTGTGCAAACATTCACAAAATGTTGAGGCTAAACCTGAATTTTGAGTTTATTTAACACAACCAAAGACAAGCAAGATGGGAATTTGTAAACTCAGACGAAAATCGTTTGGAAAATATAATAAATAGGATATGTTGTATAAAAATAAACATAATAATATCATTTAAAAAGATGATATTTGTTTATACATAATTATTTGAAATTAGAATATTCCCTCTAAAATACATACTCTACAGTAGTATTATCGAGACCTACCCGGAACACCCGTATCTTAACTTCGTGAACTAGTTAAAATGCTGGAAATTATCTTATCGTAATTCCATTCACCCATCCATTGTCACAAATATTTCATTCATTTTGGGGGCCGTTGAGAAAAAGTTTTCCCCGAATCGTGACGTTTGGTATGCAGACGGAGATAAGGCCTCTCGAGAAGACTCCGTGGTTTCGTGTCCCCTCCACGCGTTAATCAGTGTCGCCGACTAATGAGGTCATGTTTAGGAACTGGAACTGTCCCCATTGTTGCCGCTGTTTACTTGTGTCTGTTCCTAATAACATCTGCATAAATTTTAGTGTTACGGCAACAGGGATAATTTGTCGGATTGTTAACACAATATGAAAGATTAGATTCTGTCCCAAACCAGAGATTTCTTGTTTTCCTATTTACCATCTTTATGTATTGCCGGTAATTGTTTCGGTTTTTATTTTCATATTAAGCAGCTTTTCATTAGATCAATAGAATTGGCACTACTTAAGATCAAACGCGTCAAATTCGAAATTACCTCGTCATTAATTGCCATAGTATATCTAAAGAGGTTTATTTTACCAACGTAGAAATTGAAAAAAAAACCAAACGTATATATATATATATATATATATATATATATATATATATATATATATATATATATATATATATATATATATATATATATATATAGATTTATAGACTTCTTTTTTGGGCATTGTTCGAATTTCCAGTGTGCAATTTACGAGTTAGACTCGGGATTGTGGTAGATACCTCAAAAGATGGGCCAAGGACAATTTATATATTAATTTCTGGACAAGATACCTTGGGAAAGGTATTCTTAACCTTTATTATAGTAGCAGTTCCTTTTTTGCACTTTTTGGTGATTACACTTGTGAACTGAAAAATGTGCTACTAATTTCTTTAACATGTTACAATAGAACATTTTTTACCATAGTTGGTCGAGGCATTAGATGGGCGAGACTGTATAGGAACACAAGAATTTTGATTGACACAGGTATTTACTTGATATGATCTTTTGGAACAAAATATAACTTTGGAAGATAATAGGCTTGAAGTGCATGGAGAACAGCAAAAATTTGGTGGAAGGAGGAACCAGAAGTATGTTATAATAGCAAACAGCAGGCGGTTAACCGAAATATAACGTTATTTTCGTCAATATAAGTTATATAATTGTGGTTTTAGATTGGTGGTAAAAAGTTATTTCATGTATTGATTAAACATTGTTTTTTTGGTCGGGAAATATATTGTTGAAAGAAAACATTGGCCCTGTGAGCGTTATGACCTTGTATGAATTAAAAATTTGAATACTGTCGGAACTTAAAGGTAGTCAAATAGTAGCAGTAAAGGGGTTAAATACAGTCGTGATGATGTTGATTAAAGCTGATGATTTTGTTTGACGGTTCTGTGTATATGAATGACAATAAAGCACATAATTATAAAAATATTAAATATAGTAAAAATAGGAATAGACATTCGACTCCCATTATCTCTAATACATATTTGTTATCCAAAATATGATTTCCCTTTTTGTCTGTTTTTTCATGTTAAGCAATAGCTTCACCAATTCTAAGAAGTTGACATCACTCAAATCGTATTACTAATAACATATTGAGTTAAGTAACAGGTCAACTGAAAAGTCCCCGGCCTATCATATTAAAACACATTTTATTAACAAAATTTTTTTTATCCTACATTTTAATTCCGTTCAATGTGATCCACTGATTATAGCGACCCTCCAACCCTCCTATATATATATATATATATATATATATATATATATATATATATATATGTATATATATATATCGCAAAGTAGTTACATCGAAATAAAATCGTGTTAACGACTTTAGCTGTTCATAATAATAATAATAATATTAATGTAACTAGATTGCACATTTCTCACAACTATTTACCATTCTAAATAGATATTGTATTAAAAGAAGTTATTTTATAGTCTTAACACAAATTTAACATGACATCCATTAACATTTATCCGTATCTATACGAGTGGTATTTACATTTTACAATTACAGTGCTGCATGTTAATGATAGCATGTTTTCACAAAATGATAGAGATCTGAGATAAGATCTGTTTCGACCTAGTCGCCCATCAATGTCCTCGTTTAAACTTAAGTTCACTAATTAATTTATAATAACACACGAATTGTGGAAAAAAGAAGTGGAATATTGCATCACGATCACAACACAAACAAGGACCGAAAACAACCATCCTATTAATCTGATCCTAACCCTGACCCATTAAATCCAGATTCAGGTCGATATTTTTTTCTTTCCAACCCCAAAATCAACGCTTAGAGGCACATACAAACTAAAAATTTTATTCAACTATCGATTCCGGAGAATACATTTAAGAAGAATTTTTACAACTATTCGTTGACATACATTTATTCAAGTCAACATTCAACACAGAGCCATAAATTCATTTTTATAAATACATATTTTGGGTGCTTGTTGTGCAGTTTTGATACTTGTAAAAAATCGTAACCATTACTGAACCATTGTCTAAATATAAAATGGTAAAATACCAATTACCATATATTAACACAAATAATGTATAAGAAATCCATTACCAAGTATACAAATAATATGCATTATATGTACATGCAATAATATAACATTTATTTAATTAAAAAAACGTAATATTATTTTATTTTTATAAGAAATATCATAGCTTATAAAATTACATTTTTAATTTAATGCATTTATCAAGACAACTGTAAGATATCATTAAAATCAAATCTGAAAGCGTTTGATAACATACTTCATAATATGAAAAAAATATTTACTACTCCATAATTCTAAAAAGGGGGAGGAAAATGAGGAAATTAAAGATGAATGAAATTTTACAGTATGGCCCTTTCCTTTGAAGAGCTACACCAAGCTAATAAATCTTGTAATAACAAGAAATTTTTATTGAAGTACGGAAATGTAAGACGTTATAAAATTTTCAGTTAATAATTCTTTTTCCGAAATATTTGCTTGATTAATTTCGGCACAAAATTACATTCAAAATGAATTACGGGTTTACGGCTGGAATATAAAGGATCCAACAACGGTAGGTTATAATAGAGGAGTCCAGTTTAGTTTCAGTTATACGAAAAAACAGATTAATAGGAAAATGTTTCCATTATAGAGCTTTATATAACGATTAATATTTTATAAAAGTAATAATTTGTAAGAAGGCTGTTTCAGTTGTAGGCAAAAACTGCCATTGAATCAAATTCTGATAAAAAATTAATAAGAAAAACCATAATTTGGAAGAGTAAATATAAAGTGATTATATTTATAAAGATAAAAGCATATACTTCTAGGAATTTGATACTGTACACTTTTATGTCTAGAAGAGAAATAATTAAAGTTAAACCATTAGTATGACATTAGCATAATAGCCTTGCTTTCCTTTGTTTTTGTATATTTTAAAGTCTCCTTTTACCAGCGACGGCTTATCTGGACTGAACCTACAGTTTGACGCGGGCTCCGAACCACGATCCTCGGCATTAAGCCTACCGTCTAGTGAGCGACCAACTTAGAAATCATACCAGAAGACATCCGGTCTTACCCAACCTGGTTACTGGCGTGATTGAGTTCATGTCCTAACAGAATTCGAACCAGCGACTATCGCAACAGTAGATGGACCGTCCTGTCGCCTTTACCACTGCGCCAACTAAGCCGGTCGCTTTCCTTTTGAATAATCAGCCTAGTTGTATTTCTGGACACATATAATTGCACAGATTTATATTTCCTTTAATTAGCTGTTTTTATTTTATTGTTGAATAATTTAAATTTTAATTTTCCATGTCTCTATTTGATAGATTCCTAATACTTCTAGTGAATTATATCGAACTATTACTAAGTGAAAATTTATTTTGGAATAATGACTTAATTCTTAGGACATACCCATTATCATGTTAAAGGCTACTTAGTATTGATTTTTTTCTCTCTTACTCAATCATCCTCTGCTTCCAGAATGATATTAGTAACATAAGGTGTAAATGTTACTGCCCATTTTGAAATTCAATTTGAAATACGCACCACAAACGAGGCGTTTTAGAATTATGAAAATGTAGGTTTCCTTTGATGAATAACCGTTTTCCAGCCGAATAAAAACAATGGAGAACCCTCTTTATTGGAACGGCTGTAAAAATATGGAGTAAATTATCCACAAAATGCCTGTGTCGCCGCCGAATTCTCTAAGAAATGTTCCTTTTTAAACGAAAGAGAACGACAATCCAGCTAGCATGTTTTAAATTACAAACCATTTTTCTTTTAGGGGGTTTTACCAGTTGCCACCGGGAATATAATTCAAAATGAAAAAAGAATGTGTTCATACAAATAAACACAAACAGATACACAACTTAATATAAAGTTGCTCGAACAACATCTAATATATTTTTAGTTTTCACAAATATTTTATACTTCAGGACAACTTAAGAAATCCTTAAATAAAACTCTATTTAAATTCAATTTTACACTAAATTATATTCTAAATATGTATTTTTATTGTACATGTAGAAAATGTATAATAATTTAACTTTAATGTTACTAAACTAACACGTAGTAGTTACTAACAACAATATTACCCAAATAGGCAACTGTAAAAAATATATTCCTATATACCATATTAGTGCCTGAAAGATACATAGAATATAGTATATATAAGGGAGTATCTGGACCAATTCAAAAATTTGAATATTTTACGTGTAATAACAATTATTTACTCTCATTACAATTATTTATAATAAATAATACAATTAAATGTTCATCATTGAGAATGTCAAGTTATACTTTCACACTAATCCAACCAGTAATACCAATAGGAGAACCAGCTGAATACCACGATATCAAAAAGTCAAGTCAAGTCAACACAAGTCACCAAGTGACGTTGTCATCCAAATCAGGTTCATCGGTCTCTGTTGATTAACTTTGGGTTTTGTCCATTATTCCTCTTCATCAGTGATACTTCGCCATGTCGCATTATTAATATGGAAACAGTGTTAACAAAATGGAACCAGATGTACTATATCGCATTTTGTCTATCATCGGTATATTAAATTAATTGACTGAATAGAGTATATGGAAAGTCTACTTATTAGCCATAAATAAATTCCAAAAAATTCTGAACAATTCGTTGCCACAAAATAGAACATTATCTTTTATCTCGTCTCATTAAACATCAATGAATAGAATAAATATGCATAAGGAGATATTGGTTTTGATATACTGCTTTAGTGTCCCCAACTTCCAATAGTCTACAACCAAGCAATTGAAATGCTGGGCTACGTTAATCCACATAGGACTAGGTCATTTAACTTCTGTACGGCTTTGGAATATATGGACTAAGAGTATTTTTCAAGAATAGACGTTTTCTAAATCTATTTGTTCGTGGCTAGGTAACCTTTAGCACCTTCAATTTACCTGAACCTTACATTCGTTCGATAACTTTACAGTTTGAATTGCAATAATTTTGCCCAAAGTCTACTATATTATGTTAAGAAATACTTCAATTAGCTATGAAATGATTGTCATTCCAACGTATATCTGTATTCTTTCCCTGATAAGTAGTTTATTTTCTTAATAAGCAAGTTGATTCCCGTTAATTATTAAAAATAATATAAAATAGAATTGAGATAAGAACAAAATCTTTATAACACAAACACATCATTCGCTACACCACGTCAACAAATAACAAACGAATTTTTTAGTATATGCAGTGCAGTATTAGTTGAGCTATATGTCACATATAGTTCGAATAAAATAAAATAAGTACAGAGGATATTAAGGATAACAACGAATTGATAAAGTAATGTTTTTAAAAACACCTTTCCTTCTTTTTAACATTATTTAAAGTCGATAAAGTTTTTAGGTTATTTATTAATAGTTGCTGTATTTTGGAATTAATTACAAATATCAGAGGCACTTAATATTGTGTAGTTTTATGGGAGGCAAAATTAATAAAATGCATTAAAATGAAATGTTTTAAACAGTTATTCTTCTATAATAAATCCAAGTTAATGTCTATAGCAACTAAAAGCTTACAAATGGCATACTAACAGTTCATTTAGTTTAAATCCAATTGAAATGTATTCAAGATTTAAATTCGTCATATATGACCATGACATATGACCATATTGAGTATTTTTCAGCATGCATAAAATATTCATAAGGAATGCTAATTAAATAACACATCTACACAGTTTAAAATATAGCAACCATATAATATATAATATATCGTCATGGCTCATAAACAACTCAAATACATAACGAAATATATTCAATTTTACTGAATTTATGGCCAAACTTTCCATTACCCTTTGCCGAACTTCCAGTTTGCTCTTTACCCTTGTGTACAGGAGTTGAAGTAGCAGTTAGCTCGTAGGCATTTGACTTTGTTCTTGTTCGGTTTTCGAGAGACACGGCACAGAGCTAGATTAAAGGTAGATTATAGAATATACCTGTATACCCTTTAGCCAAAACTGTTCGTATATATAGTATATAGCTTCCAAAACTATTTCAAAGTGGAAATGCCATTTTTGTTTCTGAGCGTCTTTCGTGTGCATAGAATGAATACGTGGAAAAACATCTAAGATAATATTAATGCAGCTTCGGGGAACACGAGAGGAAAACGGAAGTAGTGTATACATATTTATGCCATCTTTTATATATATTTTTATATATTATATAGTATATATATATATATATATATATATATATATATATATTATTTATTTAATTAATATATTGTTACTAGTTATATAACTTAATTCTAGGTATATAACTAGGAGGACCCATCGGCCTTAACTCAGTCTCTTGTGAAATAATGTTTTTATATGTCACTGCTGAATTTTTTAATATATGTACCTCATTACATAACACTACACAAGATCAGATGGTTTGATTGTTTTGAGTCTGTATCCTGTTGTGGTGGTATCCAATAGTTGCAATATTTCAATATTCGTATGAGAATGGAGTCTTTCCTCATGTCCCTTTGCAATTCTCTTGATTTCTTAACTGACTGTGGGTAGCTGAAGGCCTCGATGTAGGTTATCAGTCCTATAGTAGTTGTGTGCACCCACAATACCTCTCAGGACTTTGTTCTGAAGAATTTGTATTTGATTTATTACTTATGTCCATATATGTTTTAGTGTTTATGCTGCACTTATGTAGAATAATTGTGATGTTCTTCCAATTAGCCATTATAATTTCCTATATTTCAAATCCAGTTATTTTCTTTTCTTCTTCATATTTTCCTTTCAGCGAAGTTTTACATCGAGATTAATTCCAAGATATTTAGCGTTGTTGCTATATGGAATGATAGTGTTATTTAATGTTATTGGTGCTTGTACGGTCTGTTTATAGGTGAACTGCACATGTACAGATTTACTTTCATTAATTCTTATTTTCCAAGCTTGTGTCCAATTATTTATATTGTCACTTGCCTGTTAACTGTAATTTTCGTGGGACTTCTTCACTATTGTCTCCGACAGCTATAAACGCAGTATCATCAATGTAGCCATCTTAATATTTTCCATTTGTGGTATATCACAAGTGTAGAGTAGATAAAGCATTGGTCCCAGTACACTTCCTTGTGATACACCTGCTTTAACTTCTTTTATTTTAGAGTAAGCTTCTTCTTGTTTGACTATAAACATTCTGGTTCTAATGTATGGTTTTAATAGTTCGGTGTGTTGTTTTGGTAGCATTTTCTGTAGTTTATGAACAAGGTCTTCATGCCAAACCTTATCGAAGGCTTGTGCTACATCTAAAAATATAGCTGAGCATACTTTTTTACTTTCGTAGGTTTTTTCAATAACATCTGTAATTCTGTGGACCTTGTCAATTGTTGAGTGCTTTTTAATAAACCCAAACTAGTGTGTTGGTATTAAGTTTTTTCTCTCTATGATCAGTTTTATTCTTTTCAACAGGAATTTTTTAAAAACCTTAGATTTTACTGGCAGCAGTGATATGGATCTATAGGCTTTTATTTCGTTTGGTAACTTCCCAGGTTTTGAAATCATTATAATTTCCGCCATCTTCCAAATGTCTGGGACATGTTTTTATCTAAATGCTGTATTGGTCAAGTTGGTGTGTCTCACAATTCGCTTTCTTGGTAGTTTTTGGCAGTAATTCTCTTGATTCTGTTATTAAATCGTAACCTGGTGATTTCCTGGGGATAATGTCAGTTTTAATAACTTTGGTTAACTCTTTCGGCGTGACTAATTCAATCATCGAATTTGCAGCCTCTATGTCCGGCAAATTATGTTCAATATTAATTTCTTTTGGTTTGAAAGATTTTGAAGAAAGAGTTTCTTTTGATTTTTTCTAGATATTCAGCAAATGCTTCTGCTTCTTGGTTATTGTCACGTGTCTTTGTTGCATATCAACTACGAATTTCTCTGCTTCAAAATTTAATTGTTCAGTTATCTTGAGGGGTATATATAGTTGAATTTGTTTGTTCAATTCTTCAGCAAATCTTTCCCAGTCTGTTCTCTTCTTTGTTAGCGTTGGGTTTCTTTCTTGTCTTATTAAATTTTCGCCCAACGTCAGAATCACTGGGTATGATCATAACTTATGTCAAAATTTTCTTCGATCTTTTTATAGTTGGATGTTATGTTTCTTACTATGAAGAAATCTAACAGGTCTGGAGTTTTCTCTTGATCAGTCTTCCAACAAGTTTGTTTGACATACATCTTAGTTCAGCAGCTACTTTATGCAATTCATTGCCTTTAGTTTTTGTCATTCTGGATCCCCATCTTGTATTTTTTGTATAGATATCACCTCCATTTATAAATTTTTCTCCCATGTTACTTAGGACATTCAAATAATTTTCCTTTTTTTTTGATTTTTTGATCTTGGAGGACAATGAATTGCGGCTATTGTAAACTTGTATCTGCTTGATTTAATAGTTACTGCTGTTACCTGATTTTTTGCTGTACTGAGTCCGGGTTCTTGATGGTGGGAAATGTTCTTTTTTATTATTATTGCAATGCCTCCTCTTGCGGTATTAGCTGGATGGATGTATGGTATGATAAATTGTATATCCTCTAAATTTTATAAAGGATTCTTTTGTTAAATATGTTTCTGATATTAGGCAAATATCTATTTTTTGTATATCTAAGAATACTTGTAGGGTAGCGTGATGTTGCTGGATTCCATTAGCATTCCAAATTGCTATTCAGATATCATTATTTGCCATTTCAGGTTTTTGTGGCCACAGGCCTAATGTTTTCCATTTCTAGTTTTTCAATCCTTTCGGAAAAATATTCGATCATTTTTTCTTGTTTGTCCAGCTTTCCTATTAGTTTAAGTAGTTTAGGGTAAATAATGATGTGGCTCGGTGAATGGAGGTAAAACGAAATAAAACAGTGGTGTTTACATGATGTGACCGTTATTTATTGACAATATAAAAAATGAGAAAAATACAAAGATAAAAAGGATGGCAGCGGAGTTACCTGTTGACGAGGCTTGGGCAGTCGATGGTGGCACGTCTAAACCAAACGAGGGTTGAGCACTGAATGACCGAAATACCCTTCAGTAATATCCCAGATAAACGTCTCGGGGTTGCCGCCAGCTATTCGGTGTCGGGTTCCAATTGGCACCCCGCCCGTGTTCAACATCTGGGATTATATTTCTGGGTATTTTGTAGACCGTTATTCCACGATGTAAAATTCGACATGCCTCAATTCGCTACAATACTCCCCTGCCAGAATTTTACATGAAATTACTTCAACAAAAATACAACAATGTTTGCAAAAAATATCAAATACAAAAAAAAACATATACCAAACAAAATGTGCTGTGTAAAATGGGATTTGAAAAAATATGATAGTTCGAACGGTTCTGGTTCGTACGGTTGCGATCTGGTACGGCTGTTGATATCTTCCGGTCCTACAGATACCGTTGCATCATCGTCGCTTTGGCACTTGAATGTGGTCCATCGACGACGTTGAAAACAAGCTATTCTTCAGACAGGGCTCCCGTAATCGACGCTGTGGGAGGATCGACTATTCGACGACGTGGTAGCTTATTTTCTTCGACGACGAGACGTTAGCAATTCTGGTACTTCGGCGAAGACATAACGAGTCTACGGTGACTGCAATCGGTACCTAGCTTCTGGAGCCGCTCTGTGACTAATCCGTAGTCACATACGTTAGGTTAATTCAGAAATAAACAAATAACGACGGTATCCGACCGAAGCTGCCCAAAGCCTTTTAAATCAAAATATCTGCCATTATGACGGAGACGGCGAGCGAAGGAAGACATTATGATTTAAACATAGCGCCGAAAGAAATGTTTAGCCGAGACGCTGATGATTAAGCAGTGACGTAAAAATATTCAAAAGATTGTGAAATAAAAATTTTGTCAAAACAAATTTAAAAAATGAATTGGAAATAATGAAATTAATCGGAATAAAATGAAAATGAATCTTGAAGGTAAAATTGAAAAGGAATCGAATTAAAAATATTTAAAATTTTGAAACAAAAAAAATATAACGGCCACGTAAAATACATACCAAACACCATGTTCCACGTACCCTCCATTCACGAGTCCAAACCCAATTTTCCGAAAGATCACGTCGGGGTCACCACTTTAGGGTAAATAATGATGTGGCTCGGTGAATGGAGGTAAAACGAAATAAAACAGTGGTGTTTACATGATGTGACCGTTATTTATTGACAATATAAAAAATGAGAAAAATACAAAGATAAAAAGAATGGCAGCGGAGTTACCTGTTGACGAGGCTTGGGCAGTCGATGGTGGCACGTCTAAACCAAACGAGGGTTGAGCACTGAATGACCGAAATACCCTTCAGTAATATCCCAGATAAACGTCTCGGGGTTGCCGCCAGCTATTCGGTGTCGGGTTCCAATTGGCACCCCGCCCGTGTTCAACATCTGGGATTATATTTCTGGGTATTTTGTAGACCGTTATTCCACGATGTAAAATTCGACATGCCTCAATTCGCTACAAGTAGCAATTCGTTGGTAGTTGATCTTCCTTTGTGTCTATTTGGTTATTTTGACTGATATTTTTGGCATAAGACATTTCACCATTAACGTTGTTATATTTTTTCTGTTGTTTCTTGAGGTTTAACTTGAGCTACTTTATTTCTCCTCTGTTGTAGTGTTTTAGCAACTACACATCCTCTATAACTTGCCGGATGTGCTTTATTACAATTTGCACATTTCGGCTTAGCTTCTTTGGGTTTTCTACACTCTGTGGTTTGCCTGAACCTTTTACACATCTAGGTTCTCTTCTGCAGAATTTCTGTGTGTGTCGATGCAATTGGCATCTTTTGCATTGCGGTATTAAGTTCGATTTTTTTAGAGGTTCAATTTTCATTTCAACCCCTAAAATTATTTTAGTACCAAAAATGGTTTTTGTATCCTTATCATGTTCAAAGGTTAACATAAATAGAGTTAATGGCTTCCTGTGGACTGAAATTTCCCCTTTGTTATTTTTGGTATTTTCTTTTTTAAAAATATTTGTTGCATTTAAGCATTTAAACCCATTTTGGTTTAGTTCTGCGATAATTTTTTCACTTTTATCTGTTGATGTTTTATCTGTTGATGTTTTATCTAGAGGGCTCCCTCTAGCCATAACTTTGATGTCTCTGTTTGTCTTCATAATAGTGCCATTGCAGTTTCAGCAACTCTAAACCATCCAGTATTTTTGTGAATGTTCTACGACATTCGGCGTTGAGTTTTATTTGTCCATTGTTTAGTACCGTTGCTTTGAATATTATATAGTTTGACCTCAGTGTTTCTTAAAGCAAGCCAAAGTCGGTAACATTACTTACGATAATTGGGGGTGGCCTGGGCATTCTAATTTCTTTATTTTGTTCCTTATCTTGTTTAATTTTTATTTACTGTGGTGAATATCCTGGGGAATTATTTGCTTTTCTTTTTTTACTTTTAACCGTTATCCAGCCTACTTCTTTCTGCAATTCTTCTTCATCTGTTTCCTATGTAACAATTGGACTGCTTTTGTTGGCTTGGTGGTTTACCGTTGTTTTGTCCTTGCCCTTAGATCTTTGTTTATTTAGTTGCTGCTGGAGGGCATTTATTTGTTTTTACATATTGGTTAATTCAATTTTAAGGCTCTCCCGCGCCGACTTTTCGTTCATCCACGTATTGTTGAGTGCCTGTTCGTTCTGGTTTCCACTTGTGTTCTCTTGATTCAAAATTGCAATATGTGATATTCCTGATGTCGATATTTCCATTTTATCTGTTTTTTGTGCAGTGTTCTTCTCCATATTTTTTACGTATTGTTGAAATAATACTGTTATTTTTATGTTTCAAATTATCCTACGCTGCATTTGTGGTCCAGATGATGAGTATTTGACTCTTAACTTTTTATGGCATTTTGCATTTAGTTTCTACTGTACTGACCTTTTTTTCCGATCGCACTTTCAGTTTTTCACCAGTTTTTAGAATGTTATTGTTACTTTTTTTTAACGCCGCATTTGTTGCACAGATGTTGCACTTTTGTTTCGTTTCACTGGCCGCCTCCCCGAACACGTCTTTACTCTGTGAAAGTCAAACGTCGACTGTATCTTATAAATGATCTTTATTTTGAAAGAATTTTTTAGGATACATAAATGGAAATAAAAGAAAATATGCATTTAGTTTTCCAATTCCGAAGTTACAACTCGGAAGACAGACCGTATTATTTTAATGATCCTAAGTCTCTTCCATGCTGATCATAACACAAAATCCTTCAATATCTTTAGGTATAATTTATGCAACAGTAAGATGAATTGTATTTTTGGTTAGCGCAGAGGGCGACAGGACAGAATCCTGCTGGGGTATGGCCGTAATTTTATGTTTGTAATTATTTATAATTGTGATTACCGAAAAGGCAAGAGTGTAAAATCCGGTAAGCAAAATGATAACACAACACACCAACTAACTGGTTAATAACACCAGTAACCAAGCTCGTAAGATCGGAAATCTTTTGGCGGATAATCTCTAAGATGCTCGTTCCGTACCGTTCCGTTCCGTGTTTATATCCCACTACCACTGGATTGGACCACCGATGTTGCTGCCATTTGAACAAAGTAATGAACTAATGGAAAGTTTAGTAGAAACTGGTAAGGAACTTAAATATTTAACTAAATCTTTCCAAGTATTGGGAGACACCAATGCGAAACAAATAAAATCTACGGCGATTTTATAAATAAGATATGAATTCAAGAGACCCAATCAATGAGTCCACAGAAATAATCGAAATATCAAAAAAAATGCAATCTCTTACCTTTCACAGAATTGTCTTCCCTTTCAATATTTCCTGTTCCATGAAAAGTCCTATGAACAAAAATCTTACTCCGCAATGGGTTTCTCCATATTTCCTATAGTACCCAACCAGTCTAGTCTAACCCGAATTTTCAACGTTCAAACACCTAGTTAATCATAGAGACCATGGATGGTTCTTCAGATTTCTTTCTTAAACGGATTAATTTGACTAAAAGACAATGGTCAGCTAGAATATCAGGTCTGCAGAAAATTAACACATGTAGACAAATATCTTCGGGCAACGTCAGACTCTCATCTATCCCAAGAAAGTTCCGCCCTGAATTCATTAGAGGTTTAATCACATCCAAATCAGATTTCTTATAAATTGAGCATATTACATAATTAATGATATATTGCTTCTAATAACATATACATGTTATGTGAGCAAACTTATCTGTTATAATTATTTAAACCCAATCACAATATAACAAATATCGCCATCTATATTTCTACAAATTATTTTTAAAGATCTTACAGTAGATGATGTTACTGTGTGTGAAATTGCATTTATGTTGTAATCGAAATGTGATTTGGAGCCAGTACTTTTCATAATATGTCATTTCTTTGAAGTGTGAGCAAAAAAATGATTCGAAAAAAATTCGTTGAAAATATCTGAAATTGTACCGAGTAAATTGCACTTGCGAGAAATGTTACTTCTTTATTCAATTTGAAGCAAAAGGTGACTGAAGATTAGCAAATGCTGGGTGAAGCTTATGAAAACCACACTCCATCGATATCAACAAGTGAGTACTGATTTAGATTTTTTAAAAATGGTGGTTTTGGCATTGAAGACAAATATAGTTCTGGATAGGCAAAAGAAAATTAAAAACAAAAATTTGAAAGAAGGGTGTCATTTATTGGAATTGCTATCGACTACAATTGGTGTGTTTGAACCGAGTACTTCAACATAACAACACTCGACCTCATGTTACAAAACCGGTGAAAACATACATGGGAATATAAAAATTTCAAGTAGAAAGGAACCCAACCTATTCTCCTGACTATGCTCCTTCTGATTACTTGTCTCGATACATGAGTATGTGCCGTTCTTCTTATGAAGATACAGTAAAAATGTGTCCATTCATGGACAGTCACAAAGGACACATCATTCTTTCGAGATGGAATCCGTAAATATTGTACAGCTACAATTGAATACATAATTTCCATTTATTCCCTTATCGTTTATATATGAATACTTTTGAAAGTTGTGAAATGGTGCTCTCCCAGATCACTACTAAAGTCTAAAATCTAACGTAAAATATTCTGAGATAAAATCTACCTAAATATCCTATTAATGCTTTATTCATTCATATACTGAGCATCTTTATTAGATGAAACAGTTTGCAAAAATGTCGACTAAACAATTCGGAATAATAATATGAAAGATGGTATAAAACTTCATCAATAATTCTTAAATTTTACAAAGTTATATATAGTCATTTAAATACAGGTTCACTCTTCATTATAATATACCACTGTGTAAATATTGCTAAAATTTTATGTTTATCTACTTGAAATTAGGCTGTCATTTGTTCAAATTCGACTAAATCAATACACAATGGAGAATGTCGAAATAAAATGGGAAGGGTCTTATTTGCTTTGGTTTGGTAAATATGTGGAGGTTTCATTAAACATTGTTTAATATGATTTTCCCTTTAAATATTTTTTGTTTCAAGAAACAAGTTAGTTCATTTTATAAATAAGAATTCCTTAATATAAATATTAAAATATACGGTAAATTAGATTGCAAAATTATATGTAAAAACCCGTATTTTAACCCTCAAATCAGTCATATTTATTATTTTATTTTACCACGTGTTAGTATTTAAGTTTTTACTTTCGGAAAAAAAACTTCAGTACAGGCTCATCGAAATGTTTGTGGTGTCTATGAAGAGAATGTATTAAATAAATACCAGAGTCAAAATGTCTGCTCATTTTTGTTACAGAACTTTCTCTGCCCGTTGAAAAAAGCTGTTTTCAAAAGAGGCTGATGGCAATGATTAATAATAATTTTAGCAGAAGAATTGTAACAGGTCATCACTTCAAATTCCATAATAATTATGAAATAAATTTTTTCCAAACCCATTATTAATAAATCGAAATATAATGTATGATCTAGCAAAAGTAATATCAATGATAAAGAACTAAAATAATCCGTTAAAACCAATATCAATAATATATTGATACAATAATAACGGTGTAGAGCTGTAATAGAATACAAATAAATTAACATAAAAACATAGGCAGAGAAGATAAAAGTAAATATAAGATGAAAATGTTCACATAAACTCGAGACCAATGGCGGACAGAGACCAATGGCAAAAGAGACGTGTGAAGGCCAAAAAAGCCTACTATCCGGGCTGCCTACTTCCTACAGTCAAGCATGGAGAAGGTTCCATTATGATTTGGATGGCACTATCGTGGTATTCAGCTGGTCCTCTCATGCATATTACTGACAGTATTACTGTGAATGAATACCCAATGACATAGACATCATCAATGATGAAGTTCCAATACTGTTATTTTCCAAGATAATATAGCACCAATACACGCAGCCAAAAGGTTCAGTCTTGGATTGAGGAGCATCAGAATACCATCAAACATCTTCCTCAGCCAGCACAATGGCCAGACCTCACCATAATTGAACCAGTATGGGAGTTCAAGAGCAGAGAGTGAGGATTACATCTCTATAATTTGTGATTGCGTATATTGCGAATAACTGCGAATATTTTGTTACAAGAATGGAAAAACATCCTTTTGGAATCCATACAAATACTCTACTACCCTATTTCACTAAAAATTGCAGATGTTCTAAAGCAAATTGTGTCACAACACCTTATTAATAAATAAATATATGACACATACACATGGCGGCTATTCATATCATCAGAAATTCATAAGATAGAGTTTAGCATTACATCTCGCATTACGTGGGAAACTTCTGTGGGAAATAATAGTACCCTAAAATTATTCATGTAGAATGACCAAACTAGCGCGCCTTTTGTAACATATAGCACCGTCCTGCTGGAACCATATGTCGTCGATATGCATATTTTATAATTCGCATTAGAGCGAATTTGGTGATTATCATTGGAAAACCTACTGATTTGTGATTTGGCAACGATGACTGTATAATAAGCAATAGGTTAAATACTGCCGAATTAACATAGCTACAAAAGCAACTTCTTCCTGTGATAATATTTTCTATTCTTATTAATTTTATTTGATCTCTATTCCTTCTCAGTCTTAGTTACAATTCTACTGAAAAAAAAAAGAACCGAATCCTTGATAAACACAAGGATATTGTGGGTCTCCAATATCGAATTCAAATTCGAAAAGAATGATAAAAATTAGTAGCTGATAATATGAAATATCTTGATGACATAATAACGTATCCAATATATCATATTAGAGTCCTGATTGCAGGTTGATAGTCTCCAAATTACTGTTTTTTTTTTGGGGGGGGGGGGGAGGGGGGGAATTTCTGTTTAGGTATATCCGATATATTAACGGTATTATAATTACGAGCCATATAGTTCAATAATAATAGCTACACAAACAGTATAGTTAGAGGTCGATCGATCACCGAACAATTCCCTCGAGGTAAACCTATCGTACTCTAAATTGAAATTGCAACGTGAAAAGCGCTGTTGGATATCGACCCTCCATCACTCCACCAATGCACCACCAACATTTTCCTGATTCTTTTGGATTCTTCGAGGCGGAGCACGTACCAGACGATAAATTTTCGTTGGCCACGCCAGACACATCGAAATAGAAGAGATTCACCTGTTAAACATGACCTCATTAGTCTGCGTCACTTATTACGGTGCCGGTGGCGCAGGAGCAAATAAGGGTGTGCTATTTAAATTCCCTATAAATCTTTCTTACGATCACAAGAGTAAAGTTCAATATCGTTTAATTTACAGTTTTGTTTGACTTCGTTTCTCGTGCGGGGCCATTTTTCATTAATTTGGAGTTTTGTGTGTGTATCGTGTAAATGAAATATTTCTAAAAACTAGCGTTGGGAACTAACGACTGAAAATAGTCGAAACAGCCGATAATTGGAAAATAGTCAAACTATTCGATAGTAAGAAAAACTAGCCACAGAAAATAGTAATTACTATCTCAATCAATGCAGGCTTCGCCTGTTTTTCTATTCATGGTAGCAGATGAAGATGTACGAATTTTTTCCGGTACCGCAGATTATTGTTCAAATTTCTATACTGTACAGATCAGTTCATTTTATATAATTTGAAATTGGTAAGTGGCATGGTGAAAAAAGAATGGATCCCAAATATATTGTTCGCATTTTAATTATCCGAAAGTAACTTTAACACATTATTAAGGAGACACGGAGATATACATATTCCTGTTTGAATTTTCTGTAGGAAAAAAGAGGAAAGATATAATTGCTGTAATTTATTACCTTCAACATTATTACCTTTTAATTTTGAATGATTTAAATTTATTATTGTATTTCATATATTTGACTTGATTGTGATGAGGAATGGAGTGATGATCACTAAATATTTGTATTGTATTTTCTCGATCAATATGTATCAACAATTTAACCATCACGCCCTTTTCGAATACAATAAAAAATTATTTATTGTTAACAAGGGATAGTTTAAGACTGTTATTCGTTTAAACTTGAATGAAAGAAGTTTTAACATTCAAAAGGCTTAGACAAACATCAAGAGACTTAGAATATAGAAAAACTTAACAAAAAAAAGACACATTAGTTGCAAGGTAACATAAATCCAGTCAAACTTATCAATCAAGCTGAGTTTCAAAATGCTGCTGTTTTAATGCCTGAACGTTAAAAATAAATCGAATGAACCTAGTAGGTAGTAAAAAGTGTAGTGGATAGTAAAAAGTAGTCAATTACTAACCAGCCGATAGTTCCCAACGCTACTAAAAACTAATATATAAATATATATATATATATATATATATATATATATATATATATATATATTACATTATTTAACATAATTTCATGTATCATATATATATAGGTGTGGAAATCGCAATATTGAATATATGTTATCTATATAAATTTGAAATATTAGTGATTTTGCATGATTTTGTACTATTTACTTTCATGTATTCTGATAACTTTTTTTAACTTAAAAAGGCATTTGTAAGTGGGTGTACCATTTCTACAACTTTTTCCAAATTTTCTGGTAGCATGGCAGTACCCTGTAACAGTATTCGTTTAGCAGCTATCCAATCGTTGATCAATTTTCGTACTTCTTCAGCATTTCTTAGTGATATTCAAAAGACTACAGTCTCTTGAGTACGCTGAAAATGGCAGCACTTCCTACTCGAGCTGTAATTGCGTCTTGTATTTGTTATTGCTAATCCCTTTTCCAACAATAAGTTTTTCACATACGTACGTTTATACAATTGACGTTGGTAGACAACTGCAGTAACAGTTTCATTCGTTTTTAAGAGCTCGTATTACACTCGTATTTGAACTTTTTTGGTTCTCAATCAATAATCAAAATCAGCATCTTTAAGTCGTTGAAATCAAAACCGTACTTATAACAACATATAACTTAAACATGATTATTGTCCAGTCTGCACAGCTTATAGTTGTTATAAAATTGTCTTTTGAGTATCGCTTGTATCTTTGTCAGCCAGTTTGCCTTTGAACAACTTCGGAATGGCACTATTTCTAAATAAATATCCATGGTTCCTTTATGGAATGATTTTCCATATATTGGTGACTTCAGATTCCAATCTCCAGTTAAGTAACTGAGCTACCACAATACGCTTTGATAACTGTTTACTTTGAACTGCAAGCTTCTGTACAAATTCCAGCAGACTATGTTAATTATCTACAACTTCAGTCTGTCTTTGGTGGTCTTGGACTAGGGATGCCGAAGAAATATCGATATATAGACATTTATTTCACGAAATATGGGCGATATTTTTTTTCGAGATTCAAATGAATTTTGCGTGACTAGATGTAGCCATTTTTTGTTAGCCGATATATCGATATATGGATAAATCCTAAAAATAAAATATCGATATAGATATATCAACATTTTATAAAATATCCGACCTACTGACAGAGGCCGATATGCACGCCTTACACCTCGAACTGTGACTAAGGGTGATTTTCCAAAAATCTGCCTTTTGTGACCTTACCTTAGAGGTTCAGCCGTGATCGTTTTACTCGAACTCCACTTAACTACACTATGGAATGCCTCGAATAACTGCGGCACGACTGCCAATACAACATCAAACTGCTTACTTCTCTTGACATGTAATTTCATTTCCATTAATTGGGAAAAGTTTTAGAAACAAAAACAATTAATTTACTTTAAAAACTCTTTTAATCAAAGAAAGAAGGGGCAACTTGTTGAACAGTGATACGAAACGACAGAGAGTTTTTATCTAGCAGAAAGCAGACCAAACCCATCCCACTTGTTCACCATTCAGGTAGTCTTAAAACAGATGTGCATTGCAGATGGCCATGTTAGTCAGGTCCGTAACACTGCATTATATAACATACGTATGTAATACTCAAAATTGTATTTTCAACATTCATAAATGTTCTCATTTGATTTGAAAAAAATCTGCTGCCAAAGCCCATCAAACACTAGAAACTTCTGATGATACTGTTCAGCCATATCCCGACTGTTTGTGGTTGCTACTATTTAAAACTGGTAATTTTGTTATCAATTATAAAGAACTGCCTAGAGGAGCAAAAAAATATAAACATCGAAAACAATATACAATAACACTTACTGGACGAAAACTTAACTGAAGTTTGAAAGAGCATTCATACAGCTTAGAAGTTCATGAATCAACTTAGATCTCTACTTGTGATATGAAGGGTTCAAAAGAAGGGAATATGTCTGCCTCATGAATTAACTTCGTGAATTAACTGAATATACTATTTCGAATAGCTTTTACATCTGCCATCAACTGCTTGCCAGGCAAAAAAGAAGCGTTTTCTGTGGTGTATTCTGACTAGGTATAAAAAGTGAGAACCAAGAGTCCTCTGCATAGGCCACTACAACTGTTTTTACAGATATATACCAAAGTTAGTTTGACCAATTTATTGCTGCAAATAAATAAGCGCAAAGTTACGCTCTTGTATACGAGGTACGAGGTGTAACAGTTCTGAAGAATACACTATTGCAGCGCGAATGGGAATTTTTGCAGTATTCATCGCGCCTTACTACCACAATGCTTGAAAACAGTAAAATCTCGGAAAATCTCAAATAAGTTCAAATGCTAAAATCATCACCATTTCCATTAGACACTTATACGTTGCAAGGTGACTTGATTGTAAATTAAAATATCTGAAAATCTGCTTGCCTCTGGACAGCTTCAAAACTTGTTCTGACTTAGAATTCAAATGCTATGATGCTATAGCAAGAGGCGAGTACGAAATACGAGAACGACACGATGAGTAGGACCATAAACAATTATTTTAAAGGAAAAAGATGGTAGGATTGGAGCTAATGCCTTTAGAAATAATAATATAGATGCTTTTCTACAATTCGCATATTTATAAGGAAGGTCCTCAGCTTTAACTTGGTCACAGTTAAAATATAGGGATTTGTAATTAATTTGTCATGAATGAGAAGTGCAATTCCTCTTAATTATGAGACCGAAGTATATTAACGTAATTCATGAATTCCTAAACAAATTGTTCTGATTCTAAGTGACATCAAAGACCTAACCGTGAAATTGAACTAAACAGATTCGTTTGTTAAAGTTCAGCGCTATTAGCCGTCGAGGTTCTAAAATTCTCCGTATGTCATCCCAACCTCACAGATGAGACGCCAGGTATTTATCGGTAATTCCCCAACAGGAAAATCCCTATATCGTCTTCGGTTCCCCCGCAGAAATTGCTCTAAATGGGAATTAATTCCGCGCGTGATTTATCGAGGTATTATCAGATTTATTCGAAACCCATCTCTGCTTCGCATCGATCATTTCAATTTCTATTAATACACTAAATATTTTGTAATTAAATTATGTGATATTTAACTGAATTCCGCCTATATTACAGTCTGAACGTAACACACTGGTATCGAAATATTATATCAAAGCCCTCCTTAGAAATTCCAGATGATTCGATTAATGAAAACCATTATATAAGGGCAATCTAGAATACTGAACATAAAATGTTCAATGTATGCTGTGGACCAGTTAATATGAGCATTAATGTTTTATCTCTTCGGGACTAAATTAAGGTCGAGACTAAATTAAGGGTTTAGTTATCTGAGAAAGGGAGATCTTTTTATTACCTTCGCTCACAGGTAAACGACTAAGATTTTTTAGAACTCTATTATTAACAAAATTTAAGTCACGCATTTGTCATTAATTATAACATTTTCTGTTAATACGCTTAAAATATTTATAAATTTTCTTGAATTTTACGTATTTTTGGTGGCTTTGGTCTTTAAAAAAATATTTATAATATTGAAGACAATAAACAATCAACAGACATATCATTTTTTCAAATATAATTGAACCAATATCAACATTACATGCTAGCTATATTTTAACTAGACTAAACTAGATTTGGCTGAAAAAGTGCAGCAGAACTTCCCATCCGATCTGCAACAATGTATCATTCACAAATCTTGTAACGTCTGACCGAACGCTGACATACAAAAGAATGACTTTGTTACTTTCTATTGCTGATACTCTACTCGTTTGGTAGTCATTTCCCTTCTTTTGGATTTTTTGTCGCATGGAGACAGTTTATTTCAACCAAAGCAGCAACAGAGAATTTAAGCCAAACAATCTTGCAGTTCATTGTCTTCGAACTCTTTTAGTCCGCCACTCCGATCTTTTTCATTGATATCAAAATCATCAAATTTAAATTAATAAAATCGCAACCGACAATTGGAAGATGAAACAGCACCATTGATAAACATTTCTAAAAGTGTTTTATAAGCTTGGGCAACACATTTCTGCAACAACAAAATTAATGAGTGTCGAAAATCCAATTTTGAGTAATAATTAGCGTCTGTATACACTGAATAACTGAACAATACTAAGTGGAAAACTATTACTTTATATAGAGAAATGTCAAAACCATCGAATTTATCAGTTGTTTACATTGATTTTCTTTTCAATCAATTTTCTCTAACAGACGTCGATCAAAATACATGTCTGTACCTAATAATATATAGAGATTGATCACATCATTAAATAAAATTAGTTTGTCAAAATTTCTATAATGTTGAAAATAAAGTAATCAAACATTCATTGATCATTGAAAATCAGACGCCTTGGATTTACACCTACCTGAAAAGCTGCGGTAGATATTTTAAGGGTGTTAGATGTGACGGTTCAATTACAAACTAATTTTTTTAATATATGACGCAGGGCCAGTGTTATCCCTTTTGAAGATTAACCATCGCTTATCAATGAAAATATGTTCGGATAATAGAATTTATACTATATAATACATACATAAGGCTCTTGCATGTATTTTAATCAACACTATTTAGTGATGAAAATTAGGACCAATTACCAGCTTAGACAGTCACAGAATTTTCAGTCTACTTAATAGTTTATGAGTCAACTGTTTACATACGTATAAGGACACATTATATAACTTATATACATTATATAAGTAAAAACAGAGAAACAAAATAATTACTATAACCTACTTACGCAATAAGTAGCAAAATAAATGTCCAGGTGCTTAGGTTATAATTCTGAAAACGAAATTAAAACATACCTGAGCAACCAATTCTCAGTGACAAGCGTAAAATTAAAAATAGGCATGAAATATACCAAAGACGGGAGATTATCAAGACAGATGCTTTTAATAAACAGATACAGATACAGTTAATATTACTGCCAATTAACATGTGTGTCATTAATTATGGTGACGGACCATAGTACTAATAAATAATAATACCGATAAATAAATGTACCGACAAGTAATGATACTGATAATGTATACTATTGGTTCTATCAATAAAAGGTAATGACAATGGTAGCCACTATCAATGACGGAATAGCCATGATGGTTAAGGATAATCTTAGACCATAATAGTCAATGACATTGAACAAATAACATAAAACAGATAATAGCAATAACTGATACTAGTACCTTAACACTAACAATAATGGACGTGCAATGTGATGAAGAAAAGCAGACGCGCGAGATTATGTCACTAAGGTAAGGCGTCGCTAGGGTAAAGCCAAAATCTGGAATAAATAAATAAATTAGCATTACTCTTGCAATTGTGAACTCACTTCTCTAGCTCCAACTATGATCAACACTTTTGGGACATTTTTGTTTCATTAACACTAATTTAAGAATTATGGGAAATATACGAATAAATAATAAAATAGGGAAGAGTGAAATAGACTAAAATAAATGTATACATAGATAAATAAATAATGAAAGAATTAGAAAATAATTAATAATTAATTAAAGATAAAATACTCAATCAACAAATTTACGATGTGATGAAACTTAGCTTTGGCAGCACAAAATATAGTTAGATCAACATAATAAAGAATAGAGAATCTTAACATCACGTCACTGAAGATATTACATCTGGCCGAGGGAAAATGACCAAACATATTGCCACTTAAGAAAATTGTTTCTATTTCTGGAAATCTTCAAGAGTGGCAGATCCCCCAAAAAGTACAGACGATAACCTCGCATTTTAGTTTCTCATCGTTGTGTCAATATATCAATCAATATGAATTCCCAGAACACATAAATGGTCCAAATAGTACGTTAGATCAAAATATAATATCAAATAAAATATCGAATTACCATTAAGAACATTTGCGATATTTTGCAAATACCGTAGGGTTTTTAATAACCGATTCAGGGGTCCCAGATTTCCTCGAATCACATGTGTTTTATGCTCGTTTTGTCAAGACAATTTTTAAAATAGTATGCGATTTCAACATCACGGTTTCATTGTTTTATTTTCTAAACAGAAAAGAGTAGTTTTCTAGTGACTTGCGATGTGAAGTGAATCATTACGATAATTCCAAACGCAAAAAGTCATGAGATCCACAGTGGAATTTTCATGACCTAAAATCTTAAAATTATATATGGCCGGATATTGGAAAAAGTTGTAGAAAAGGATGGAGAATATAGAGACTGGGTGATAGGAATGCTGAGATGTCGCTTTGACTGGAAATCATATAGTTTCTTAGAGTATCTTGTTGACGTAGTTAATAGACGAATATTTGACGAACGAGTTTTATTATACTCACCGTTGTAACCCCTTGTATATTCAAGATGGTGACCATTATAATGTTTTGTTGAGTATTTGTATTTTATTTACCAAGTTATGAAAATATTTCTTACACTCTCTCGGATGATATTTGTATAATCTTTCTAACATGAAATTTATATATTTATGCCAACTTTTATTTGAACTGATGTTAATATCATGTTTAAAAATTCTGATTGAATTATTTGCGATTTTCACATTAAACAAGAAGGAACTAAACGAAATGACAACTAAATTATGCCGTAAATACTTTACAAAGAAACAAGTTATACTGAAAAATGGCTTTCATTCTTTATTTTTTCGCAAACTCAGTTACGCACACGAAGTTCAGGGCCCATTATCGTTCCTTCCGCAGTTGTTGCAAAAGTGGCGAGCGTAATGAGTTGTATACAAGACAGTGACGCATAATCGATACAACAGACCATAATTCGCCGATGTCAACAGCCTGGAAGGCAGTCAGGTCGCCCGTAGCAGCCACTTAATATTAAATTACTCGAAAACGAGCAGACGGCGTTGGCCCGTAACAAAAACGACATCATCTAAACGTAATCATGTTGCGCAAATCATTTCGTTGTATAGGGGGCGCTCGAGGTGATGTGCTTTTTCCATGTATATTTTTTTTCGTTCCCTTTGTGACAGAACGCCAAATATTTCGAAGGGCATGATTAAAATTTATAATGCGGCGCTGCTTTCGAAATATAAAAATGTTTCCGGTAGGACGTATTGAAATGAAAAATTGCTATTCGATTGAAACGTTTCGGTATTGTTTAGGTTATAGTAATATTCCATCTGCCGCGAAGCTGTCCGATATATGATTTTTCTTAAATAAGAAATATTTGATATATTCTCGTAGGATACACTTCGTAAAAATTAAAATGTCATCGAGTGGTTTCCCAAAGAATGAAAAATATGAATGAGCGTTATACTAGGCCCTGGAAAACATCCATTATTTTTTAGGAAATTAGAAAGTTATTTCGCAACGTTTGTGAATAGATAATTCAATTATTGTTGAACCCACCTCAAATAAGGGTATATTTTAAAGTTCTCTCGCTATAAAGATGAAAACGCCAGATAGCTGAAAATATGAATAGTATTTATGGTTCTGATACTGTAACAGTTAGGGGCAGTTTTAGTTTCGTCGTTCCGATAATAATGATGTCAAAGGTGCAACATTATCTGACCAAATTCGAGCGTGATACATGCTCTGATTCTTCAGACACAAAAAGTTTCACATACAAAAACCCTTTTGAAACCATTGAAAACAAATTATTATGGATAGAATGTCCATTTGTGAATCATCGCTGAATTAATCATAAAAGAAAGGAATGATATGCTATAAGATGCAATCCTACAGCTAAACTATTAATTCAAAATTGTACTTGGCTTTGACCACTAGTGCAGGAATTGTGAGTCGCCAAAACAACACCAGGCTACATATATCCATAGCAATTCTCAAGAAGTTCAAAGAATTTACTTAGGAGGTTCTTATATATTCAACCTTATAGACCGGCTTTGTCACCGGTAATGCCACCAGCGGAACCACCTCTTCCTGTCCATGATTAACGTTTAGTTTTGATTTGTTTGATTATATTAGTTCCTGTCCATAAATAACGATTGATTTCGTTATTAAAAAATCGCCGCAAGGAAAGCTTATGTAAATCGATTATCCCAGTTTCAGTTTCATTCAAAATGACAATATAATGACAATAACTAATAGAAAGATGTAGAAATTCAAGTTTTACACTCTTTTCTGAATCATTAATAATTGAAGTGTTACGAATGAAAGACAATTGAATATGTCCATTTAACATTAATCTCGTTAATTAATTTGTATACTGATTTGATTTGGTTTTTTTTTTTTCAGATTTTTTTCAAATTTTTCTTTTACATCCCCTCGAAAAAAGTAGAACTAGAAACTAGTAAGGGACCAATAGTGATAAGTTTTATTAAAATTTAAAGAAAATGTGCTTGGGGTATCAAAAATTTTCCTGATGTATCAAAAATGTTCCCTTATCTTAAAAAATAACTCTTAATTATAAATAGACGAGCAAGACTAACTCAAATGCAATAAAACCCAAACGACCCGCCAAACATTTTGTTGTTAAATAAAAATGTATAAATTCATAAATATATCATTATACATAGTATATATTATAAATATCATCACACTTTTTAAGAATTACTTGCCCTGAAATTACTAAAGAAAATCAATTTCAAGCTCCACATATCAAGATATATTTATTTGAGACAATTGTTTAATTTTAAGTTTACGAGAGTTATAATGTTTTTCCTTTTGTGTAGTTTTCAAGGTCTATTTTATTAAATAATTTAACTGTTTTTTTTGTAATACTTGTGACATGGGAAAAGAGCTATGACTTGGGACAATAAAATATCATATTGTATCGAATGTCTGGTGAAGCCAGGCCCAGATAAGAAGGGCACCAAATGAATGATTCAAATGTTTAGAATTAAGGATTTCCTGTATATTATAATAGGATGGAATCGGTAGTATCTTTCTAGTAGTTGATTCAACAAATCCCCAATTCTTTCGGTTAAAATAAAATCAAAATATATTAAAAGAATACCTAATAAGAAGTTGTCAGATGATATTTTGTCTAAACATTGGTAAAATGTACAACCATCGCGACAGATAGAAAAATATCTGAATATATAATAACGCGTCAATTCAATAGTCCCCGGCCTGACTCATAGATGGCGCTACTAGAATAAAATCCATATGTTTCTACTTAGCACTAACACTTAAAATATTAGTATATAAATTTGATAGCTGTCGAATCATTAGTTTGTGAATTGTAGCATTTTGAGTGAAGCAACTTTTGGTATCGTGAAAAAAACGGCTAAAAAGGAATTTCGCGTGTTGATAAAATATTGCTTCTTGGAGGGACAAAATACAGTTGAAGCAAAAATTTGTATTGATGCCGAGTTTCTCGACACTGCGCTAGGAAAATCAATCATCAAGGATTGGTATGCTAAGTTTAAACGTGGTGAAATGAGCACCGAAGTCGGTGAAGGCAGTGGACGCCCAAAAGAGGTTGTTACCGACGAAAACATTTAAAAAATCCACAAAATGGTTTTGAGTGACCGTAAATTGAAACTAAATGAAAGAGCAGACACTCTAAAGATATCAACTGATCGTGTACTTTCATTCACGAATATTTGGGTATGAGAAAGCTCTATGCAAAGTGGGTGCCGCGCGAGCTCACTTTTGACCATAAACAACGAGTTGATGATTCGGCGCAGTGTTTGAAAATGATCAACTGTAATAAACCCGAGTATTTTCGCCGATATGTGACAATGCATGAAACATGGCTCCATCATTTCACTCCAAATTCCAGTCGGCAGTCATCCGAATGGATTGCACACGATGACAAGGTTATAGCATCTGTATTTTGGGATGTGCGTGGAATAATTTTTATTAACTACCTTGAAAAAGGAAAGACCATCAACGACGACGAGCCGAAAAATGGCCGCATTTGAATAAAACAAAGTGTTGCTTAACCAAGACAATGCACCGTGTCAAAAATCCATGAATTGTGCTTCAAATTGTTTCCTAATCCACCGTATTTTCCAGATTTGGCCCCCAGCGACTATTTCCTGTTCTCAGATCTCAAAAGAATGCGCTCTGGAAAGAAATTTTCGTCGAATGAAGATATGATCGCCGAAACTGCGACCTATTTTGAAGTAAAGGACATATCGTGTTATAAAAATGGTATCGAAAAGTTGGAGGGTCGCTATAATCAGTCTATCACCCTTGAAGGGAATTATGTTGAATAAAAAAAATTAATTTTACCAAAATATATGTTTTACTATGGTAGGCCGGGGACTTCTCAATTGACCTGTTACTAAAAGAAAAAATTCAATAACTTATTTATTTTTACTCAATAAACAAGATCCATTTCAAACAAAACAAAAAAAGCAGGGAACATAAAGAAAGTTAATAATGGCCGTTGTTTGATTTGGCGCGTCCACCTTTCCATTTCCGATCGTAAATTACTCAAATTAAAGAAAAGAAATAGAAGCGTTGATAGGAAAACTCCATTAATCTAATTTTCCGATATGCGCTGTCTAACATTGGAAACCGAGATCTATCGATTACCTACAATGTTTCCTCTTCGAACTTGATAATTAATGGGAAAAATCTCCTATCGAACAATTCTAGATTAACCTGTAAGTGTTTTCTTCTAGATGTTAACGAAAAATCACTTTGATGTTGAAAAGAGAAGAACCCAATATATTTCTATAGTAATAGGGTAGAAAACTCGCACGCGTGAAGAAATACGATTTTATGTCTTATTGTTTCTGTCAATGAAAATAAACACAAACTTAATTCTATCTGTCTATTAGAAATAAATTAACGAAACAATGGAATATGTGTACATATATAAGTTATAAAATGCGAAAGACATTTAAACATCAATAACATGTATATTCCTTTAAAACTATTTTATTTTATAGAAAGAAATAGAGACTTGTTGCATTGCCAGCAAAAACGACACAATACCACTGCTGGCTCAATCTTATTTTAGTAATAATGAACTCCTATTCCTAGATATTTTACTTATCACATCTTTCAGGATAACATAAACATATGGTCTGGTTCTTTCAAATAACAAGAGCTGTATCAGTCGCGTGATATAACACCTCTATCCTAAAGAAAAAATCAAAGGGATTTACGCCGCTGTCCAGTAGTAAAATTGTTTTTTAGTATCGCCCTTAATTTCATCCGCCAGTTTGTGTTTACTGACCTTCTGAAGAGCACTGTTTCTACCCAAATTTCTATGACATACTCCATATGGAATGATTTCCTACGTTTTGGTGACTCCAAATTCCAATACGAACGAGAAACTAAGCTGTTGTAATCAGCCTTTGGACTTCACGGACTGGAGATGTTCCGCAAAGCGTGGATATTTTCTAATTGTAATACTAAGGGTAATAGTTAAAGGGTTTTTTGTCCGCTTTTTATAACGTTAAAGCTCCAGGTTCAATACTTTTGTTCGAACTCTACTAAACCATACCAAAGACGGCTTCAATAAATCAAGATGAACTTTTCTTTTTTATTTGAGTTGCAAAGTTTTATGATTTCCTAGAAATCCCACCCTCTGCTTTATCTATAAAATGTGAAGGATTTGTGGACATCCTAAATCGACTATATGAAGGATACATCTTATTGCCAGGCATAAGTACACCATTTTTTAAAACAAACCGATCAGGTTTGAATCAATAGTAACATATACATCCCTTCATTCTTGGGGTAATAAGTCCTTATAGATATCACACCAATTTAAAATTGGGATAGTTTTAATACAGCCGGTCAAATGCCCGAACCCCGGCCTGACACATAGATGGCGCTACTAAAATTAAATCCCTATGTTTTTTGTTAAACCTAAACCTCAAAAGATGCGTGTATAAATTTGACAGATGATAAAAAAGACAGTTGATAAAATATTGCTTTTTGAAAGGAACCATACAGTTGAAGCAAAAACTTGGTTTAATGCCGAGTTTCCGAATACTGTCACAGGAAAATTAACCATCAAGGATTGGTATGCTAAGTTTAAACGTGGTGAAATGAGCACCGAAGATAACCGCAGTGGACGCCCAAAAGAGGTTACCGACTAAGACATTTAAAAAATCCACAAAATGATTTTGAAGGACCGTAAATTGAAACTGAATGAAATAGCAGACATAATATAATAGCATATATAATATAATATAATAGCATATATATGCATATAATAGCATAAATATATTAACTGATCCTGTAATTTAATTCACGAATATTTGGGTATAAGAAAGCTCCGTGCAAAGTGGGTGCCGCACAAGCTCACTTTTCACCAACAACAACGAGTTGATGATTCGGAGCAGTGTTTGAAGAATATCAATCATAATAAACCAGAGTTTTTGCGTCGATATGTGACAATGGATGAAACATGGCTCCATCATTTCACTCCGAAGTCCAATCGACAGTCATCTTAGTGGACTGCTCCAAAGCGTGGGAAAACGCAACAGTCGGCTGGCAATGTTATGGCGCCTGTATTTCGAGATGCGTATGGAATAATTTTCATTAACTACCTTGAAAAAG
This sequence comes from Rhynchophorus ferrugineus, assembly GCF_030347505.1. Taxonomy (NCBI): domain Eukaryota; kingdom Metazoa; phylum Arthropoda; class Insecta; order Coleoptera; family Curculionidae; genus Rhynchophorus; species Rhynchophorus ferrugineus. The sequence goes on from NW_027472580.1 coordinate 56,817,045, forward strand.
GAAGGACCATCAACAGCGACTATTACTTAGCCTTATTGGGCCGTTTGAAGGACGAAATCGCCGAAAAATGGCTGCATTTGAAGAAAAAGAAACTGCTGCTTCACCAGGACAATCCACCGAATTGCTTCCGCATCCACCGTATTCTCCAAAACTGCCCCCCAGCGACTATATGCTATCCTCAGATCTCAGAAGAATGCTCGCTCGGAAGAAATTTTCGCAGAAACTAAGGCCTATTTTTAAGCAAAGGACAAATCGTTCTACAAAAATGGTATCGAAAAGTTGCAGGGTCGCTATAATCAGTATATCACCCTTGAAGGAATTATGTTGAATAAAAAAAAATAATTTTGGCCAAAAAATGTGTTTTAGTATGGTAGGCCAGGGACTTTTCAATTGATCAGTTATAATTTTTATGCTCACTTGGCAATATTCAGCCATATTGGAGTTGTTCAGGTATAGCCTTCAAGGAAATAAATTATTTAATATTATTCCTCAATTATATCTACATTGTTTACTTCACTAGATCTTAGGGTCGTTTTATATTATCATTCGTTTTTGCTTAATAGAACAAATTATTAGTTATTCTTAAATAATATTTAATTTATGTAAATCTTATATTAGACTGGGTTATACCGTAGTAAAAAGCACATAGTAACATATAGAATATAGAATTATATCTTCAAAAGATTTGCACTAATGCGGTAAAATTTCAAATAAGTTTATTAAGACATTCCCATAAATCTTCCAACGTAAACGAGGCTATGTCCAAAATATGTTTTACGAAAATTCTTTTGTAACCCCTCCCGAATGCAGAGGAATTCTGCTAATAATACTAACGATAAAATACATCTAGTTGATATTATACATGTTAATGTATTAATTCATAATAAATTAATTTATCCAGTTTCAACTCTTTTAATATATCTTTATCGAAAAGGCAGTCATGCAACCAAACACTAAAGCGAAATTTATCGTGCAGCTCGAAAATGCTTTTCAAAACTGTTCTTAAATTATTGTTACATTATCAAATTTTACAAGTTTTTTGAATTTTTACAATTAACTACTCTGTCCTCCAATAATTTAATTCAGTGTAGCCAGCTGTCTTAGACAACACCATAAAAAACAAATATCAATATTCTATTCTGAATGGAAACTTTTTCTTTACAAGTATGAAGTATTGGGGTAATTATATAAGCGTACTATACATTTTTTGTTATACATTTCCAGCACAACATTTAATAAGAACTATCTTATGTTCTTCTAACTGGGGCTACAAACCCACACTGCTAGGAAATAGCGTTCTTAATAACACTGCTAAAATTGTATAACTTTGAATGAGTTTGATTCGGTTGCAAATGTGTCATTTTTCACCATCTTTAAAAAAATAGTACACATATTAAATGAAAATGAAATGAAATTTACAACATGTCTCTACTGGTGAACAAACATATTGGCCTTCAGACATAAATAAAAAACCAGATACTATAGATTTCTGTATTACAAAAAATATTAATACAAGAAAGTGTCATGCAGAATCATGTTTTGACCTGTCTTCTGATCATTCACCAATATTAGTAACAATATCAGTTACTAAAATCGTATCTCACTTATAGAAATTTTATTGTAAATCAAGGCGATGAACATACCGAATTAAATCCCATATATTCAGGAGTTCCCCAAATTAGTGTACTGGGTCCAGTACTGTATCTTCTGTATAGGGCCCATCCGCCCACCACAAAAATAACTACTGTGGCAGCATACGCAGATGACACAGCAATCGTAGCATCCCATGAAGATCCAGTCACAACATCGATAAACATACAAACCCACCTAGAGCAAGTACAATTATGCTTGAAGACATGGCGCATTAAAGCCAATGAAACAAAATCCACGCATGTAGCGTTTACCCTGCGTAGAAGAACATGTCCGCCAGTGAATATCAATCATCGTCAACTTCCCCAAGCAGAGCATGTTAAATATCTCGGTATGCACTTAGATCGACGCCCAACCTGAAAAAGCACGTACTCTCTAAACGGAAACAACTTGGACTTAAATTATATCAAATGTATTGGCTCAGCGGGCGCAATTTCAAGTTACCATTAGAGAACAAGGTATCGCTGTATAAGTCCATACTCAAGCCTATTTGGTCATATGGAATCCAACTATGGGGTACCGCTAGCAAATCTAATATATCCATCATTAAACGATTCCAAAATAAAGTGTTGCGTGCCGTTGTTGAAGCGCCGTACTATATTTCAAATCAAGTGATACAACGCGTATTCCTCTAGAACCTATAACGAGTGTAATTCAACGTGTTTGTATGAAGTACCTCGAAAGAATGTCAGTGCATCCCAATCTACTCGCTAATCCGCTAAATATGCGACGTGATAGTGAAGTACGTCTAAATAGACTAAAACGTTTAACACCACCGGATCTGATTACTGGACATATGTAGACTTTAGAATAAGCTTTAGAATAAGACTAATTAATTAAGATAATATTTTATACAGAAGATTGCTTAATGAAGTGATTTTCTACATGCCATGTATATATAATACAGACATAAGAAATTCTTATTTCCAATAGGAACTTGTGGACACACGAAGAGCAATAAAAAAACAAATATCAATATATAATTATTTAAAATAGGAAAGCAATTAACCTTCGAAATAAATCACATCTGTCTTTATTGCTTTTAGTAGTTCTCTACCTTTTGAGGTTATTATTCTTGAACGCCACATTAAATGTTTTGTATTGTTATCTCCTCTGGTTATAAATCTATTACCTAGGGTACTGAAGAATTCTTGAAAGTGTTCTGCATTGTTGTTATGTTTGGGTGGGCAATAAATCGCAGACATTATTAATGGTCCATGGACTTCCTCTATGGTAATACTGGTTGCTTGCAGGTAGTCAGAATTTTTCTTTTTCGAAATGCTTTATATCATCTGGAATAATTATGGCTGTACCTCCATGTGCTTTATCATCAGGGTGATCTGTATGATAAAGTTTATATTTGGGAGTTTTCAAATAATTTTTGTCCGTAAAATGTGTTTCGGAAACCATCATAACGTCAATATTTTGTTCAGTACGAACATTTTTAGTTCCTTTGCGTGTTGTTGGAGCCCATTGGCATTCCAGACGGCGATTTTGTTGCTATTAGTTTCAGGCATTACGCAAGTTTGCTGACGACGTTTGTGAATAGACCAAGCATCGTACTCATTTAATCCATTAGTTTGGCCATCATGTTTTCTAATCTAGAAATGTTGCTGCTAGTTTCAGTAGGTTGTGAGTTGGTTTCTCGATTTTGTGCTGAACCATTTTCAACCATTTCGGCATAAGTTTTGTCTGGTTGACTTGGTCTGGTGGGTAGACTGGTAGTTGGGTGTAGTTGCTTGGGAACTGCGCAACCCTTGTAGTTCGCTGGATAATTTCCGTTATAGTTAGCACATTTCCCTTTTTCATCGCGAACTTTACGAGTACAATCTCCTGTTTTGTGCTCTCCTGCACATTTTACGCATCTATATGATTTGCGACAGTAAGTTTTGTGTGCTCGTGCGCTTGACACCTCGTGCATTGTGGTATAATTCTTTTTGTATATGGTGGTTCGCATTTAGTAATATTATTTTCCAATTTGGTGATTTCATACACCGCCTTGTTATTTCCATTAGGTTTTAAATCAATATAGAACATAGGCAGAGGTTTTTTTGTGGCGCGATGTCGTATATTGTGAACATTTACGATCTCGTGGCCTTTTTCAGCTAGTGCAGTGCTACCTTGATGATGTTAACGTCCGTCCCGTGATGTAATCCTTTTAACTCGAATTTAAATGTTCCCTCGGATTTTGGCTTGATTGCATGGTATTGGGTGTTTCTTTCATCTAATTATTTTACTAGAACTTTAAAATGTTCCGCTTCGAACAATTGGATTTTTATTGTTTCATAGCTCACTCTTTTAATTGTGTAGTTCGTAGTAATGGTTTTCAATAGGTCATGGATGTGTTTTATTACTCCTACCTTATAAACTGTTATTGGTGGTGGTTTGGGAACAACTTTTTCAGGACTTGCTTGTATATTCTCTTCAATTTCTTCCGACAGGTTGCTAAAGTTGTTTTTTCTCTCTATTGGTTTCTGTAACCAATAGTCACTGATTCTTGTTTGTTTTCTCGGGATTTCTTCTTCTGGACTTCTCAATCGTTTTTTGTTAATGACTGTAGTCTATTCTGTTTGTGGGGTTTGGGTTATTGCTGATTGTTCTAATCTTATATCATAATGTGCAAGTGATTTGGTTGAATCGCTATGGTTCGCCATTTTTATAGTGTTAATTTTTTTTTACTTTCAAAAGATAAAAAAGTAAAATAAATATATTGTTTATTTCACGCACTTAATTTTTACTCACGTATTATTTCTTGCTAGTTTTTAACCAAAAATACTATAAATGAATTTCAAAAGGACTCTTGTATAGTAAGGGAAAATAATTTTAAAATACTAATAAAAATGAAATGCAGTCTTTTTGTCTGGTCGCGTAAACACGTATTCTACTATTACTACTATACTTTAGGTCCACTGAGAGATGGATAACCGCATCTGTTATGCGTTTTTAATACTCAATTAGATAACCGTAATAAAATACTGTTTCTTTTTTAAAGAAAGGTATCTCTCTAGAGCTTGGAGCGTATTGAAAATACGTCTTCACCCTACGAAGGTTGGAACCGAACTATTAAGTATTTCCAACACCGCTATAAATGTTTTATGAAATTATAATTTTCAATAATCTAATTTTCTGTGTTTACAATACCATTATAATTATCTACATTACTTAATTACTTATTAATATAAAATAGATATAAGAAATACAAAAGTAATTAGTATTTATTCTTATAAATGAACATTTTAATTTGAATTAGTTTACCACTTTTTGAAACAAGTATGATACATAAAGTCTATTCTGTATAAATAATTTAACTCCACGTTCAATATATAATTTATTATGCATAATATTAAGGATAATATATCATAATAAAATATATTCAAAATATAATATATATTATATTATTAAAATATATTAAGTATTACATCTATAGTATAACTATAAATTATCAGTTATTAAAAATGCTATTTTAGTATTTCGATTTCATCGTTAGAGGGGGCGACTTAGTTTACTAAATGAACAACAAGCAATCGCTCTCTGATTTACACTTGAACAAGTCTGCTTTGAATGATAGTCCCTCCAAAGGGAAGTCCATTTTCCTACTTAATTAAATGGCAGCTGTAATAATACCCTTCCAGTTGATTGACTTAATAGCCTCAGGCTAGATCTGATCTGAAATTGTATAGTCACTTAATAAAATAAACCTTAATATGCTCTTTAATAATGATTATATGCAATTATATACGATATTATTATTTCCTGAGAAATAAAAATATTATATCTAAAAAAAAAAAGATGTTAAGAAAAACCCCACTTTTCTGAATATTTTAACATTTTTTTAAATTTCATTTTGTTTCACAGGACATTCCAGTCATCTAAGGAAGGAATCTTGCTCTACGAATTTTCAATTGCTGATGAACAGCATGTAAAGTGGCTCTTTTTTACATTCACTGTATGTAATATTTTCTCTGTTCTACGCTGACCATCTGAAAGAACCGAAAGCAGCTTGGCCGATTCTCCTCACTATTCCAGTATAATTTATCCCAATAACTTAGCAACAATAGCAGGCGATCCATCATTTGTTACCTTATCCTTTTTTTCAATAATTTTCGAGCCATAACGCAAATTCATTATGGAGAAAAAACTAAGGAGAAATACAATGACATTAAAATGTCACAAGGAAACACTGTACCGAAGGACATAAGAATTAAGCGTAAAAGGTAAATATGATCTCTAATGAAAGAAAAATATATTATTTGTCTATACAATTGTTAATTAGGTTGATTAGACCTCCAAGGGATACAATTACATAAAAAACTTACCTAGAACCCTAACTCATAACTCAAGCTATTATTACTGTGTACTTCATTATTGTTTTAAGTCCTTCTATAGTATATGCATTAGATTTGCTATGATGTTAATTTATTAGTTAGTTATTTGTTACTATTCTTTCTCAACCTGACACATTTTAACCAAATGCTCATGTATTTTATGAACAATTACACACATATGTATGCACATAAATCTTTTACATTCTACAATAATATTTCCTATAGTTATCATATATTAATTATATACTCACTTTTACTTGTTTCCGCTATCATCATCCCATCTTAGAAATTGGCAGCACTGAATCATATCATATTCAGCAAGTTTCATTCAAGTGAATAACTGAGCTGTTAATTTCAAATCTATTTAACAATTGTTCAATCATTTGTTCATTTGTCAATTTCTTGTTCAATGTGTCTGATCCGGTTCATCAAAACCGAAAATGTTATTAACCGTTCGTGTTTCCAGCATGAAGTACAATATATCTGCAATGAATTATTAATAAAAATATATGACTAATAAAACTTAATCAATTGTTATTCTAACGTTCACCGTTTTCCATTAACTTTTGTTGTCATAACACCATTTTAATTAACATCTTCCCATGCATGACCATTGGGTGTATTGTTCCCATCTCAAATATCGAGGTCTCATCTAAATACATAAATTGAAATAACAAGTCTTTCTTCATTTAATTATATGCTTTTAAAAATTGTATTTTTTTGAAAGCAATATCCGGAAGTTCAATTAAATCTCTTCGATAATTTTCAGATTAACAGTTTCGTCCGAAATAATTCTATTAAATGTTCGGAAAATTCAAAAAAAGTAATAATAAGCAGCGATTTGAAATTTATCAAAACAAGCAAAGCATTAAAACAACGTTTGTCGGTTTATAACCTCTTATCACTATGGTTTTGAAGAACTTTGCGTACCAGTTCGATAGACAACTTTGGTATGCTAGTTCGGTTACACGTTCTAACTTATCAGGCAGCATTGTGTCTTTATTTAATTAGAAGAAAATAAGAAGGAAAATATTTTCTGATTCTAATACGAATTTACAAATTGCGACAGGCAGTACATTAAACATTTTGATGAATACTTCTTTCTTCTTTGGATAGACTATATGTACAGTCATGTTTAACACGGAAATACTGATTAATCAAATAAGATATTAATGCAAATAGAAATACTTAGAGATAAGTGACATTATTTTATATAGAAGGACTTCATGCCATACTCTATCAAAAGTCAACATCGACAAAGACAAGAAAGTGTCATTTCTAATTACCTTTACTTTTTAAATTGTTGTAACTTTTAATACCAAATCATAATTTGGATTTTGGTTCCGGATATTATATTATCTAAATATAGAGTAGGTAAAATAACAGATGGAATATTTAGGTATTAACTGTTCATCGTTTCTTTTTTTTAATCTATTGTTAGTCTTATAATTTGTAGACTCTCGCCTATGGCTAGGTCCACTTGTTGATTGTTTTTTTTTATATTTTATCCTGGAAATACAACTGAACATGGCTTACAACGTATGTATGTAGGCTGTGGCTTTTCCTGGTCCCCTATGTTCATGCCAAAATAATGAGAGTAGACAGTCTGTACAAGAGACGTCAAATTGCATTTCAACCGAAATGTAACAAATATTATAACCAAATTTACATCCCTGTGACATATTATGTAGCAAATTTTACACTTTAAAACAATTCAAAACAGGATATTCATCACTAGTTTCAAATAAAAATAAAAACAATTATAACAATTTCACAACCTGAATTAACAGGTGTGCTGATATCGAAAAGGAAACTCCCTCAAACTGATAATATAGAATATACAATTAATAAAATGTTAATTTTTCTTATAATTTCTAAAACTAAATATTAAAAATGATTTACTAAATTTAAAATTGTTTGTTAATAATATGTATATTCTATAGCATTTTCAATGCAAAGTTGATTAAAAATCAGCAATAAATAATGAACCAACAATATAATAAAAATTATTAAATCTGCTTAGCAATTTGAATGATTTTTATTGTTGAAATAAATTTTACAGTAGAGAGAAATTGAAAATTTAACAACCATTTAATTTAAAACATGTATTTAACATTCATATAATTGAAAATTCATCTTATTAATTTTCTGCAAAAAATCTATATTAAAATTAATAACAACTGTTTTTATTTACTAAATTTATGGTTATCTATGGAGATAGAGATGTAAACTTCTGATGTATCAATATTTTGTCAGTAATAGTAGTTACATTAATATTAAAAGTATTTAATTAATAGCGATATCTTGGTCGGAATCTAGGAGGGTGGATTTGATTTTGTCACTTAATTTTAGGCTAATTTTCACACTACCCCTTATTTTTGTAATTAGTGTTTCTCGTTGAGTTTCGGTCGAAAATTTAGTTCAACCCTAAATTAATTGTTGCATCTTCGCCTAGGGCCAAAACGAATGAAGCGGAAACTGATTTCCTATGCCATTAACAGACCCTCCCTCTTGTAATAGTTGTTTTTTATCAGTTAACTGCCTTGCCGATGTAATTTCGTAGCTCTACAGTCTGGTAAACATCGTCAAATTTTAAACTATATAACGTCAATATGACGATAGATAGAAATTGAATTGCGCTATGACCTATTAATATTTTCCTTTTATTTAGATAGGACTATTGATTTTTAAAATTGCGACTTCTAACATGATAACATGAACATGAACTTTTATTTCTTATATTTCTATTAAATAGTAACTGGATTCTAGTGAGTTGAGAATAAACTTTTTTTTAATATTTTTCAAAGAAGATGTATTCATATAAGTTTCAAAAACTAATCTATAATGATTGAGAGAATTATGCAAAACCTGGACAAATGGTAGTCGAGCGGGGTAAATTCTGCCCTATATGATGGATACATCGAAATTTTCCATCCCTCTCGGTTTTTGTCGACTCTCTCGCAGATGTCTCTGACCTAGTATTGCTACAGGGAAAGACAATGCTTTTCTTATTAATCAATTTATACTTTGTTTGGAATTGCCTGTTTCAGTCGTATTAGTTGTTTCAGAACAGACTCCAGTACCTCATAATAAATAGTTCCTTTTCGATCTAATCAAACACCTTCGCCTTTCAATAGGAGGCTTTCAATAGTTTGTGAAGATTCTCTGATATGATGATGCCACTTTCGATGATATATATGATAGCGCTATTTAACGCGCTTTTTGTTTTTTATTATTTAGATAATTTCTTCTTTTCGATAATGAATTCTATTAGGTGCTTGTATTAACGTAAACGTCTGCAAATTCCAGATAAAATGACAGTTTTGCATTTAATGTTAATGAGCCATTCAATGTCTGCAGACGCTAATCATGGAGCAAGAAAAATTGGATGTCTATATTAATTACCATTAATTATATTATATTAATTGTCTTTGATTTGAATATGCCTGCTGTTAAAACACTTTAAACTATATTAAAAACATATAGTGATGCTGCTATGTCATATCTTAATTGGTGGTTTTGGTTTCAAACATTTGAAAGTAACGATTCTTCATATCAATGATAAAGAAAGGCATGGACAACCAAGAAATTTGAAAACTATGATCTGTAAGACTTCAAAACCCAGCTCAAACTCTCAAAAATCTTTCTACTCGCAAAAAGTCTAGCAATTTATGAATGAACTATTTCGAGATATTCGCATGCGTTGAGGGGGATCCAGAGGGAGAGAAAATGTTATTCTGATTTTATCATTGCTGTGCATACGGTGGACTCAACATAATATGATGTATTACGGGCTGCTAAAGCCTACTAAAAATGTTACTGTGGAATCTGAAGACAATATTGCAATAATATAGTAATATAAAATATGAGACAGAAAATCATCATTTGACATGAGAACGCTCCACCATACATTTAAAAAGTTGTAACAGATGATAAATTATTGCACGTGAGAGACGCACGCAGAGATTCTGACGCACTCAACGTACACACCATACATAAAGCCTTATGTCAAACATCACTTGACTGACACCAACTTAAGTCAAACCAACGTCAATCTTTGGTGCCACAAATATTGTAAAAAATTATTGAAAATAAGAATTAAAAAATTAATTTTAAACGAATTAAAAAATTCGTCATATTTCAGTTCACTCCTTAGAGTCGAATTATCCAGAGAATATGACTACAAACTTTTTAAAAAAATAACGTCTCAAGACTGCTTCGATTTCTGACAGAACGTAAATCTTTTCTGCAACCGTTTTATACAAATCCTGAAGAATAATTAAAAAATACTAATACAATAATTAAGTTGTTACTAAAAATTGGTTTATTAGCTATATTGAAAATTTGTTTTTAGACAGCTGATGATTTTTGCAAACAAATTATCCATAAAAAGTAAATAATTTACGTAAATATGTGATTTTTACTGAATAAAATGTGAACGAAAACGCAATCCATTTAGTCGCCAACAAATTTCAAATTCAATTTTCTAAAGCTTAAATTATCGTTAGGTAATGTAATTATTCATAAAACCTGCCCACAACTGATTAATATTTTTTGTATAAAATATGTATTGAACAGTTTTACTTCCGGTAATGAAAATAGTAAATGTGAACGAATTCATCGGGATGGAAGCGTATACGCTAAACGATACATAATTCTATCGAAAAATTTCAATTATTACGTAATTTATTTGTTGGGACGACAAAGAAGATATATTCGTTCGATTATTGTTAATGCTTATTGTTCGATATAAAATTAATATTTAATTAAATCGATATAGAATTGTAATAGTATTAATGTATATTCTTTCAGTAGGTTTACGCTCTAAAATGAAACAAATTTACAGTCGATGCAACTCAAATATAATTAACGATATATGATAGGAAATAGAAAAAATATTAATTACAATTTTGTAGCTCATTCAATGCAGCTCGGAAATGAAAGAGGCTAAGTACCTATCAGCGAAAATGGTTTCAGCAATAAGTCTACATGTAGCTCTGCTGAAACTGTGATCCATATCGCTCCTTTGATGGGATACAAAGGTACACACGAATGGCCTTGAGCACAAAATATGTACAAAACCTTATTTTTAATTTAGTTTGTCTTTACATGACAGCTTACCACTGACAGCAGATATCTCTCAACTTGAAAAAAAATGGAGATAGTTGATTTTCGTCTGCTGATTAACCACTATTTCTAAATTTGTTAATCTTAGTTAAGCTAAATCAATTAAACCAGGAAAGGCTTAAAAATATCATAGGAATTCTGCACCCATCAGTTTCAGTTGTCTAGTGGGTTTTTGAGTTCCGTTATGGTTGTACCAGCATAAGGGACACCAAAGGTTTAGGTCGCTAAAAGGAGGTCGTCACGCTAGAAACAGTCAATTAAATCGACGGAACGATTTCGAATGTTTAGAGAATCAAATTACGAGAGATTGCCGAAGCTGCAGCTATTTCAACTGAGCGGGCACATCAAATTTTACATAATTATACACTACAGTCAAAATAGTTATCCGAGTGATCGTGCATCAAAGAATGGCCAGCTGTATTTGTCAATAAGGCACCGTTTTTTGGGACGCGCGCTAGGTAATTCAAATTGATTATCTTGAAAAACGTGAAACAACCACTGGCAAATTTTGTTCAATTTCCCAACCTAAAGAAATGACTGGGTGGTAAGACATTTGAATTGAATTAAGAAGCCATCACTGAAAAAGGACTCTTAGTTTAATAGCTTGAGAAATGCTATTATTTGGTAGCAATAAAAAAAATTAGACAAACACTGGACTAAATGTACTGAGCGAAAACAGATTATGTTGAAAAAAAAAAGCTTTTTTCTATTCCTTCAAAAAGTCACTGAACGAATTTTTCTAGATTTGTTATATTACATTACTAATTGGTAATATAAATTATTTTAAAATAAAAAATCTGAGATATTATCTGTATGTTAAATTGTTAATTAACATCATGAGTCTCTGAAATAATGGCAGTTAATTTCTGGCAAGACTTTTAGGTACCGTAAATCTAGAAACTTTATGTGGCAATTTTCTGCTGACAATATTTGAAAATATATATAACTGTTATTATTCATGTTTTATTTAGACGTTACTAGCTAGACTAAAGTATCGACTGATATATATATATATATATATATATATATATATATATATATATATATATATATATATATATATAACTTAACCCATGAATTGTCCACGAGTTTGTAAAACATACTTTGAGAATATGGAATGACATAAGAGATGATATCCTTTTTTTTTTCTTTTTTCCATTTAAAGTAAATGTTTTCATAAATCACTTTTCTCCTAAAGGTAAGATTAAAGCGAGGTACGTGGTCTATAAATCTTAATAGTTCTAAAATTATTTTTGAGAATAATAGGGTATAAGTAACGATTTCCATGTGTATTTTAATTTAAAGTAAATATATTCATAATAATTCAGCTGAGTAATATTGTTCAACTATATTAATATCACTAATGAGTACTTCTATGGCGTCTTTCAATAATCAAACACTATATTTTAGGAACCTTAAGATTTTAAATTAGACTTACAAAAATGATATTAATTGAACAGTACGTCTACATCCATCAATACGAAAACATATCCTACCGAATTATGTTAATACAGTAAATCTCAAATAACTTTTCTGACAACTAAGCAGTTGGAATCCATTTCCGTCCTTGCTACGGCGGCGAACAAATAGGGTTATGTCGGTTTCGACTGACTTAATACAGATTTTAGCTGATTGACTGCCGCGGCATACCTCGGGCGAACCAAATTCCTGCACAAGACAGGCCAATCAACTATACGATCTGTTTTCTCAAGTTTGTAATCTGCTAGTTTGAATTTGATTTGCATTGACGATAAATTTCCTTTCCGAAAATAAAAGAAATGGTCAGAAATAAAAAAGAGAACTTGGAAACGTTTTACAATTGTTTTACACTGTTTCGTTTTACTAGGTTCTGTTAACGATATTGTATTTTATTGAAAATATATACTATCTTTTTATAGTGTTATTTCCGGGCGGTTTTTCTATTATATATTAGGCATATGTATTGAAATAGGGTGGCCTTACGTTTTAATTAAAATATTGCCAGTTCCTAATCACCATTTTTGACCATCACCACGTTGAAAGAATCTTATCACTTTTAAGGTTACAAATTACTCGACTCAATATTTGATAGCCCCTGTAATATGATATAAAAAGATATATACGAAATAAACAGTAATCACAAAGTGATGTTATAATAAATTGTGCAAAAAATTCACTTCATTTTAAAGAGTATCTAGTAGTTTTCTTTTCGGAATACTTTGGAGAGTATTGCCATAAATTCCTAAAGATAAACTCACTTCCTTGTTATTTTTATCCCGCACTTGATAAAGAGCGATTACGAACTGAACTGTCAGTTATTTATTCAAGAAATTATTGCAGAATCTTAAATGGTGCACTACTTCTTCTAAAATTTTTAATAGCAAACAATCTAAGAGACACGTTGAAGGAGGCTAGATAATTATCAGCGAGCGTGGTAATAACTCCCATGACAACATCAGCGGCCGAAAGGTGTTTTTCAACACTAAAGCGCATTAAAACGTCATTATCTCAGAAATTTAGTGACCGAAGATAGTTTAACAGCTCTTTCAATGCTATCTATTGAAAATCAGTTTATCTCCGAAATAAACAATTTTAACAGCAAAGTGATTACCAAATTTGCTGGACTTAATTTACAAAAAATAGGTAATCTTTTTTGCAAAAATTGCAGAACACCTTAACATTTTTATCAGGAACCACCACTACAAGTAAGGTTTCTATGTAGAGTTACTTTTGGTCAAAATCAATTTTTTCTATTTCAATTCTAATATTGTCTTTCCTAAAAATAATTCTCTCTTTCAATTCTCAATAGAGTTTATTATTTATCTATAAGCGGAGCTATATTTTAACTATATGTTAGTCACTTAATAAAATTGACTTTTTTCATAACCATAAAACTGATTTAGCTGATAATAATTTATATAAATAATAATGATCAATGAAAAATGCGACCATGAGAAAGCAGAAAAAGCCAATGATATGAGTCGGAGGAGTCAGTTATTAGGCAGTTGCGTAAAAATGCGAAGTATCAATGACATTATTTATATACAATAACAGTATTCACTTTAGTACTACCAGTTTATACAGACGCTAATTACGAAATACTCAAAATTGCATTTTATGCCGAAAGCTTGTTTAATTAAATTGAAGAAATCTCATGTGGAAGTATATTAAAAACTTATAAAAACTTATGGTGATGTTACTCAGTCATATTCGAGTTGTCTGTTTCAACAATTTAGATATATTGATTCCGACGCCAGTAACAATAACGGCTTGGAGGAGCAAAAAAGTTGACCAAAATTAATTGCAAGACTACACAAGTTCTACACACATATTTTGTGACTAATGGCCATTTCAAATAATTTCAACATCGCGGTTTTTGTTGCTTACCGTACATAAAAAGTAGTTTTCTGTGATTCTAAAACTGAATAAAACTGTTACTGCAAATATCTACTAACGTTATGAAAGACTAACAATCACGCGTGACAGACGGTGTTATCATCTTGCATTGTCATGCTCGGTCACAGGTTGCAAGAGTTTTGAGCGATACATTATTGCAGCTAAAACGGGAAGTTGTTATCATATACCCAGTAGACTTATCAGACAGAGCACTTTCTAATTACCACTTATTCAGATCCATGTAGTATAACTTGGCTCGTATGCGGTTTCGAAATGCTGTAGTAGTGTGAAAATGGTTGGACAGCGACTAACCAACAGGTTACTTTTATTAACTAATGTTATTAAATACAACTCCCTAAGCTACGAGGGGGACTCAAATATAATAATTTTTAAATAGTAATTTTACTATTTAGCTTAGCACTTAATTTCGATCTAGAAAATTCGAGTGTTCCTTGGCTTATGAGGAGAGAGGAAACCGGTGTAGGTAGCAACTGTGCTCGGTTCTGTTCGCAGTACAGCTATGATTGAGCGCGAGGTACATTATGTATGTCTGTTTCACAACGCATAATCATAAAGTTTTCAACCTATGAAGGCGTTAAACCATCGAATTTTTACTTGTTTAAAGGCACACTTTAAGGATGCTACACTGTCTCAGAATTGAGTGTATACGTGGGTTAGAGAATTCAGGGATAGGCGAGAACATGTCGAAAGTGAAAGTCATGATCGACGCCCATGAACAAGTCTCACAAATAACAACTGCTTCCGTGCTGTTAGAGCTTATTAAAGGTGATCGCCGGTTAAGGACCGAAGAATTCTCATCAGAATTGGGCCCAGCTATGGAAGTGTTCAATCCATCATCTCTAATCAACTTAGTTTTAGAAAAATTAGTACTCGCTGTAATATAAACCCTCGAGCTCTCTCCTTATAGCTCTGACTTGTCATCTTGTGTTGATTTTTTTTGTGTCCTTCGATTCTACCTCGTATGTTAAACAAGAGCGACATGAATTTCAGCTATATTTTGTGGATGAAAAGCAATATATTTACTATCCATTTTTTAATAAGTTTTTCTTAATTTTTAAAGAATACATAAAAAAAAAAGAGAAAACTTTAAAAACCCAAAAAGATAGAGGCTAAAGAAATTGGAATCTAAAAAATTGGCACGTCTTCGTTACAACGATTGCAACTTTCCTAATAATTCGAGACTGGTTGGCATTTCTTTGGAATATCCGATTTACTTTTAAATAGTATTAAAATTCGAATTTTGTCATATAAAAATTATTTTGTTATTATAAAAAAATGTATAGAGAAACTCACTCCAAGTAAATCGATTGAGTATAACTTGGAATACCATGTCAACCGCCTCGAAAAAAGTAATTTCGGGAGAAACGCCTTTAAAATTTCAGGTAAAGTTAGGCTGCCTCTACTTCGAGAACTGATTTCTTTCATACGAGTGTTCCGGCCTTTTTTTTTTGAAGTGTTAGAAATACGTAGTTTTGATCTGCGCTCATTCCGGGTATTGTTAAGTTTAACAGCGAATGCATAGGCTTCTGGACCAATTGTTATTCCTATAAGGATGATCATTTTTACGTTAACGTTTTTACATTTAAGTTACACTGCTTACATTTTTTCGATCTGAGATCTCTATCCCATAAATTAGGCTGCCTCTACTTCGAGAACTGATTTCTTTCATACGAGGGTTCCGCTCTTTTTTTGAAGTGTTAGAAATTCGTAGTTTTAATCTGCGCTCATTTTGCGCTCAGTTTCAATGGTATGAATTCCAGCATATATATATATATATATATATATATATATATATATATATATATATATATATATATTTGGAAACATTATTAGATTTTTTAGATTATTAGATTAATTCAGAGATGTATTATTACCAAGTGTACCGCAAAGACATTAATCATATACATTAACACATTACATAATTTTCACGCAAATGGAAAAATGTATTTATTCAAAGTTTTGGCCATTGGATTCTGTACATCTTAACCATCTCTCAGCTACTTTATAGATGGCATCCCAACAAAAACTGCTTGCCCTTTGAGCAAAACGTCTTCAAAATTGGCGAAGGGCTGCTCTGCAATGGCGTGTCCCCTTAATGCCAAAAGTTAATAGTCGGACGAATCAAGGTCTGGCTTTCAATGCTTCCTTGGCCGGTATAGTAATAAGTAAAATCACATTATCACAACTTCGAGGCCATTCTCGACTTTTTTCGATCAATGCATAGTTCAAAATGGTCATTTATTCTCAGTAGTGGTCATTATTAACCGTTTCACCGTGTTTCAATAGTTCCTATTACACCACGCCAGTCTTGTCCACCAAACACAAAACGTTTTCGCCTTGGAGTCTATTGGCTAACTTCGCCATGTAATAACCATGATTTCTTGCA
Source organism: Rhynchophorus ferrugineus (assembly GCF_030347505.1). Classification (NCBI taxonomy): domain Eukaryota; kingdom Metazoa; phylum Arthropoda; class Insecta; order Coleoptera; family Curculionidae; genus Rhynchophorus; species Rhynchophorus ferrugineus. The sequence continues at coordinate 56,833,929 of NW_027472580.1, forward strand.
CTTAGGGTTTTCAGTTCATAAGTACTCGATGCAGAAATGACATCTGGTCATACCTTTGAAGCAGCATTTCACAGACGATTTTTCGATTTTCCATTGCCTGTTATTCAATTGGTGCGGCACTCATCTTCCCATCTTTTAGATTTTCCCCATTGCTATTAATCAGTCGCTAATTGTTTCTTGGGTTACATTAAACGCTTCTGACAATTGTTTTTGAGTTTGGGTTGGGTCTTCATCCAATAACTCTTGCCCTTTCGCATCGTGAAACTTTTTTGGTCTACCAGAACATTCTTTTTCTTGGGTACCACCATCTTGGGTACCAAGTTTCTATCGGCAAACTATAACTTTTAGCGGCTTATTTCTTTTAATTAAATAACAAAAGTAGTGCGTGCCGCAAATGCATGTTTTCAGCCACAAAACTTGATATTTTCAAAGACCTATAAATCTCTGACTAAGTTACTTTCGCCAAATATAACATATATAGTTTTAAAGTTTGTCAGTAGAATAAAATTACATATGTGTCAAATCAAATCATTGCATGCTTAAGCCGAACGACATTTGTTCGAAAACCGGTAATGACTTTTCGGTACACCGGATATTTTAGCTTTCTGTGGCTAATCATTAGGTTATTCGGAAAATTTTTCGAGCGAACGCTTAACGTTCCAGTCGTTCCGGAGAAGCCGGTTTAGATGGCGTGTCAGTAAAACAGCTATGTATCCAAAGAGAATTTACATTTTCAATAACCCTTCTGAAAGCAAAAGGGAGCAAAGGGTTAAGAATTAAATATGTTAAAAATAAACAACTGTTATCCGTAAGTTGTGGTACTTCAGCATAATCATAGAATCTTTTGATTTTCTGAAATGCCATTAGTATCCAAAGTTATCGGTGTAAGTAATTGCTCCTTTATCATTTAGGGTAAATGATGCGGCTCGGTGAATGGAGGTAAAACGAAATGAAACAGTGGTGTTCACATTATGTGATCGTTATTTATTGGCTATATAAAAAAATGTGAAAAATACAATTAGATAAAACGGATGGCAGTGGTGTTACCTGGAGACGAGGCCTGGGCAATCGATAGTGGCACGTCTAAACTAAACGATGGTTGAGCACTGAATGAATGGAAATACCCTTCAATAACAACCCAGATAAACGTCTCGGGGTTGCCAGCTATTCGTTATCGGGTTCTAGTTGGCGCTGTATTTGTTGGGATTGTATTTCTGGGTATTTGGTAGACCGTTATTCCACGATGTAAAATTCAACATGCCTCAAGGTCGCTACAATCATATAAATGCATGAGACTTGTGAGAATAAAATAATAAAAAGCTTATTGTCATTTAAAATACGTTATTTCATCAAGTTTGAAGTTATACGATAAGTAGTAAACCTACGTCCTTCTTTATTAACTTTGTAATCATTTGATGTGTTTATATTACCTTGTAATGTATTATTATTCAATAAACAATGAACGGGTTCAGTAATTAAATATTCTCATAGGTATAATTAAAAATTATTCAATAAACAACCCCAGCCATAATTACCCTCCACCTACCTGACACACGAACTTACCAATATTCCAATTAACATTCTCGACCTGAGCTCGGTCACGGGCCATTCGTTACCGAATTTGAATGTTTCACGCTTCATTTACACGAGAATAATTCAGCCCGACCTAGTCGACGGCAATAAACCAGAAATATCGCGATAAAATTTTTAATTAACCTCGTAACTCTCTAAGTGGTAACAGTTAATACTACGGAAAAACTTTTAGATGCAGTAAATCTAGAAAAATCGCCATATAAATTTCCTACCGAGAGCTTTTAAAAACATCTGTTCGCATAACATTAATTTTATTTATTTAGATGTTACGGGCTAGTTTAAAGTTACAATTAATTTACTAGCTAAATTGTACTTATGTACGTTTTAATTTAATATACGTCTAAAATGCAATTGTTTTTTTGCCATTAAGTGCTGGTGTTCATTATCGTATCTTTTACATTAACTAACCTTTTTGAAAAGTAGCTGGATTACTGCTACAACGTAACGCTCTTTAAAAATATGTTCTCTCTTTGGGTTTTCTACCTTTCAGCAAATTAAAGTTTAAAAAAAGTTGCTATCCAAAAAGTGTTAATAATAATATGCGTGTGGACTTTAGATATATTAAACAATTAAATTCTACTGACAAGGCATATTGCTTAAAATCAATAATTTGTGAAGCCTACTGATTAGTATGTGGCATTACTATAATTCCTAATTCATGTCACATTTTATAATATTGTTAAACCAGTTTCAAACAGCACAGCGAAAACTTTAAAACCACGACATTTCTGACAGTGAGCGGTTTGATCCCCTTTACCACGATTCATTTTGCTCATTTTTTTTAATGTATTTATTACCTTGTGACTAGTCATTGCCATAACCTACAACTTGTCTTAAATAACCTATATTACACTACACAACACAAAATCAAAAGGTTTGATTCGTTTGAGTCTCTGTCCTGTTCTGGTTTATCCAAGAGTTTACTTAATAACTTCGATATTAACATCAGAATGGAGTCCTAATGTCTCCTTGCAATTATCTTGATTTCCTGAGTGATAGGTATCTGAATGTCTCGGTGTAAGTAATCGGTGTAGTCCTGTAGTATCTCGGTACACCAACAATACTTTTCAGGACTTTGTTCTGGAAAGCTTGTATTGTATTTGTAGGAATGTCCGTCTGGTCGGAATGTGTGACTATCTATTCAATTGTTTTTCCGAACACTCACTACTATTTTGTGTAACGAATTCGTACAGAAACTGAAAACACTGGTTGAATAAAAACTTGTTTATTTCGTTGTTAAATGATACATGTGACTTTTTTTGTGATTTGTTTTTACCTATAAGTGTGGTGACTTACGTGTCCCCTTTCGTGGTGCAAGTGTTCATGCATTGAGGTCATGCACGACGTGCTTCTGTAGTCTTCGTCGATCGCGTTAGTCTCGTGGGATAACGCTGACTATGTGATTGTGATGGTTCCTCGCGCTATCCTTCCATGAACGTGTTGAGTACCTGTCGAGTACCTTCTGTTGAGCTCGTTTATCTGTTAGGTACTTCGATCACGTCGGGATCACCAATTGTAGGAATGTTCGTGTGGCTGTCGATGCGATTTTGTGGAAGGTATTCGCGCGGAAATTGAAAACACTGTTTGAATAATAACATTTCAATGTTAAATGATACATGTGGTGAACGGGAGAATTGCCAGGATATTAGGTTAGGTAATGGAGGTACGTTAGCGCTGTGGAAATTATACTGTTACAAGGGGCTAGAGAAAAGAAAAGAGAGTGAAACGTCGTCGTGGTGGCCTTTTATAGCCAGGAACCGCATGGTATTAATCCACCAGCGTTGCCCACCTTCGAACTTGGTGTAGCTGAATATGTGGTGGCCTAAAGGGTTGTAGCGGTCGCTACATATATTAGTTTTATATCGTATGTCTATATAGATTTTCTTCCAATTAGCCAATACATTTTCCTATATTTTAATTCCAGTTTTTTTCTTCTCTTTTTTACATGTCCCTTGCAGCAAAGTTCATTCCGAAATAATTTTTCATTTGTGGTATATCACATGTGTACAGTAGATAAAGAATTGGCCAAAATACACTTCAGTTTTTCAAATATGTCGAGTCAATAAATAGTAAGTATCGCTATTCTTCTTAAATATGCAGCAGTTCCTGGCCTAAGCAAAATATAACTATTCTAGAAATATAGATACAGATAAACGGAAAAGCATACTGTGGTTAATGGATGCCCGAAGGGTCCTACAGAAAAATTATTTCGGGAAAAACTGCAATAATAAATTAATATAACGGCGCAACTCATTGCCTATTATCAATAGTCGCTATGTTCAATTCAATGTTTGTCCGCTCTTCTGGTAAAAAAATAATTTCGTCACTGTAAAACTCTCGAGATCATAACAAACAGCAGTAGAGCGGAAAAAGGCCCAGATTATATACGGGGGATGCATGAAAGTTTTCCAGCCAATCTCTATCCAATCAATAATATATCTCTCTATTTTACTAAATCAATAGAGTCAAGCCTTTTTTCATGTCTATATTTAGTTCCGTAATGACGTACCAATATTTGTAAGGCCTTCATCGGGCTTTTCAACCAATTACCGACCAAGACGGAGTTCATCTTTAACATGGAAATTTAGAAAACATATGCAAACCAATGCTGATTCTGGCCTTCACTTAATTTAAATTAAGTAAAATAATTTTACCTTTCCGGGAGTAAAAATCAATAAATAAATATCGAATGAGCTACAACTATATTAAATAGTATGGATTAGTTCCGGTGCATCATTATAAAAGCGGACATTGCTGTATGTTGACATATACCTTGAATATGTTGTTTTAACAAGTTTGACGAAAACGTCTATCTCTATAAAAAGACTATGGTGAACAACTATGGAAAATATGCTAACACTAAAGCCAAAAAAAAAAACGACTAAAAACTAAAGATAAGAGGACGAACTTAATAATATTATATCTTATCGAACACAAAACTGAATGAAGAGGCATTATACCCTAATTTATTACACAGATCAACACAAATTTTAACTGTGATAAGGGAGTATAAATTTTCTATAGATTTATTGATAGTTGGAGCGAAAACAAAGTGGGCTCAAGTTTGCTTTTGTATCCAAGAGAAGAATTGATCAATATTTCAGAAAATCCATAGATTAAATTATTATTGATTTATAAATCGAAAAAAAAAAATATATATATATATAAATGTTAATCAACCTTTACTAACACATCAATTTATAAAAATGTAAAATATTTTTAAGTGGTTCCTATTACTTTATTTTACTTTCCATGATATCTTGATGGAAACGCTCTTCTTTTTATATTCTACAATTATTAAATAGACCAAATAACGCACTTAAATATTCCTTTAGATGTTAGCAAAATAATTATGTTATCTGACTTAGAGATATTTTCTTAATCCATATGAATAAGCGAATTGCAACCATTTCAACTATACACTCTGGACATGATGCAAGGATTTTTATAAAACAGCTGAAAGTGTCATTATAAAAAATATATTTATATCTATTATTGCCGTCAAATTAATTTAAATTTCGTTTTTGTCAATATTAATTCAATTACATTATTTTAGTTATTTAAGAGGAAAAACGTATATGCGAAAATGTGTTTACTGATCTGTTTGTGCTCAATTTTTGTATTTTGTGATAACTTGGGTAAATAAAGATTTATAAGGTTAAAAGAAAAAGGTACAAGAAATGTACGCCGTTAAGATATTAAGAAAAAAGGAAGGCTCTGACGATTTTCGCGAGTAATGAATCTTAAACATAAAGCATCTGAGAGCTACCATTATCCACTCGTCTTTATATTTCGCTGTAAAATGATGGAGTATTGTGTTCTCGACTCTACGTTCTTCAACGCTTAAGATAAACCAAAGTATACGTTTTCTAATGCAATTTTAAATATATTCTCGTTATCCCTCGCCAAGTGCTGTATATGGTATCCATTATTTCAACTTAATAGATGGTTCTTATAAGGCATATTTTTGGTTTGTTTTATCCTTTTTAAGTATATTTTGTTTTATATTTGGAGCACGTATAGATTAAGTTTCTAGCTAACTTTTCTTTATTTATTTTTTATTAAATGCCCTTTTGTTTAAGGCCTAGTGCATATTTAATTTTTTTTTTCTCTAATTTTTATCTTTGATTAGAAGTATCATGCATATAAAATAGTATTCAATATCCTTTACCTTAATAAATAAAATAAAATATAATCTAATAATCCATTTTGGCAATGTAAAACCATCATGGAAAGGATTATTTCTTCAATTTCTAGTTAATGCGAAGTAAACTGATTTGAATTTAATTTAATCATCTTCCTTTTCCAATATCCATGGCACTCTATATATTTGCTTTATTACCTTGATTACTATGAAAATTATATATACATTAATTATGGAATTTCAGTATTTATATGGAAATAAAGGAATTCAAGTAAATTAATAGCATTTAATCATTCTGTTTTCTCGATTGCTAGCGCGCCTATTATGGTCTGAAAACAACAATAAATATTAATTATTGAATATAGCCGATAAAATGGTAAATATAATAAATTAAATAGAGAGAGACCCAAAGATTATATGAGTGCTCGATAATTATTCCCGGTAATACAATCGCTGCGAAATAATGGTAAATAGGTCTTTGTGTTCTAGGTATTAATGCAATATATTTCGATCTAAAATTGTAACCAAGAGTAAAAAAAAATATAAATAATCGTTTTGTTTTGGTACAAAAGATAGTAAATTATAGTGGAAATAATATGTTCGTGTTATAAATATAAACATTTCTTGGATGTATCAAGAATTCAAATTCATATTATAATGAAACTATGTAATAATTCCTATAAATGAAAATAACATAATTATAACTATGTACATATAATACTTGTATGACAGGTGATATTGGCTGACATATTGTTTTAAAATAGAAACGTAAATATCATGTTGAAGTGAACCAAAGTATGCTTTAATTAACTACAAACTGGACAAATATAACTGACACAACATTCATGCCATTTTTGAACGATAATCACTTTATTATATATAACATGTATGGAGTTATGCTTCCCTCACAATGGTTTACGTTCTGACATATTTACCTTTATACCTCATTCTCAATCTTCTATTTTTAAGTAACATGTTACTTCTATTATTGCTATTTTAATTAGGACTATAAGTTTTGACACTTGATATTGAACTAAGGAGGGGAAAGTGGACCAAAAGCGGATTCTAATGTATTTTACATTAATAATTTCTAACAAGCTATAATATATTATATTTCAGTAATTAGACATATTAAGTAACTGTCTAGAATAAATTAATTAATTCAAACATAAATAATATATATTTATTAAACCCATTATTTTCACTAATTCAAAAAATATAGAAATAGAGTTCAACACAGATTGACGAGAATATTTATGAATCTTATGTAGTAACTAACGTATAGCCAACTTAATAAATGGTTCTTATAAGGCATATTTTTAGTTTGTTTTGTCCTTTTTAAGTATATATTGTTTTATATTTGGAGCACGTATAGATTATGTTTCTAGCTAACTTTTCTTTATTTTTTTTATTAAATGTCCTTTTGTTTAAGACCTAGTGCATATTTAAATATTATTTATTATTTTTTTCTCTAATTTTTATTTTTGATTAGAAGTATCATGCATATAAAATAGTATTCAATATCCTTTACCTTAATAAATAAATTGAAAAATAATCTAATAATCCAATTCGGCAATGTAAAACCATCATGAAAAGGACTATTTCTTCAATTTCTAGTTAATGCGAAGTAAACTGATTTGAATTTAATTTAATCATCTTCCTTTTCCAATATCCATGGCACCCTATATATTTGCTTTATTACCTTGATTGCTATGAAAATTATATATACATGAATTATGGAATTTCAGTAATTATATGGAAATAAAGGAATTCAAGTAAATTAATAACATTTAATCATTGTGTTTTCTCGATTGCTAGCGCGCCTATTATGGTTTGAAAACAACAATAAATATTAATTATCGAATATAGCCGATAAAATGGTAAATATAATAAATTAAATAGAGAGAGACCCAAGCATTACATGAGAGCTCGATAATTATTCCCGGTAATACAATCGCTGCGAAATAATGGTAAATAGGTCTTTGTGTTCTAGGTATTAATGCAATATATTTCACGTATAGATTATGTTTCTAGCTAACTTTTCTTAATTTTTTTTTATTAAATGCCCTTTTGTTTAAGGCCTAGTGCATATTTAAATATTATTTATTATTTTTTTCTCTAATTTTTATCTTTGATCAGAAGTATCATGCATATAAAATAGTATTCAATATCCTTTACCTTAATAAATAAAACGAAAAATAATCTAATAATCCATTTTGGCAATGTAAAACCATCATGAAAAGGACTATTTCTCCAATTTCTAGTTAAAGCGTGGTAAACTGATTTGAATTTAATTTAATCATCTTCCTTTTACAATATCCATGGCACCCTATATATTTGCTTTATTACATTGATTGCTATGAAAATTATATATACATGAATTATGGAATTTCAGAAATTATATGGAAATAAAGGAATTCAAGTAAATTAATAGCATTTAATCATTGTGTTTTCTCGATTGCTAGCGCGCCTATTATGGTTTGAAAACAACAATAAATATTAATTATCGAATATAGCCGGTAAAATGGTAAATATAATAAATTAAATAGAGAGAGACCCAAATATTATATGAGAGCTCGATAATTATTCCCCGTAATACAATCGCTGCCAAATAATGGTAAATAGGTCTTTGTGTTCTAGGTATTAATGCAATATATTTCGATATAAAATTGTAACCAAGAGTAAAAAAAATGTAAATAATCATTTTGTTTTGGTACAAAAGATAGTAAATTATAGTGGAAATAATATGTTCGTGTTATAAATATAAACATTTCTTGGATGTATCAAGAATTCAAATTTATATTATAATGAAACTATGTAATAATTCCTATAAATGAAAATAACATAATTATAACTATGTACATATAATACTTGTATGACAGGTGATATTGGTTGACATATTATTTTAAAATAGAAATGTAAATATCATGTTGAAGTGAACCCAAGTATGCTTTAATTAACTACAAAGTGGACAAATATAACTGACACAACATTCATGCAACATTCTGACATATTTACCTTTATACCTCATTCTCAATCTTCTATTTTTAAGTAACATGTTACTTCTATTATAGCTATTTTAATTAGGACTATAAGTTTTAACACTTCATATTGAACTAAGTAGGGGAAAGTGGACCAAAAGCGGATTCTAATGTATTTTACATTAACAATTTCTAACAAGCTATAATACATTATATTTCAGTAATTAGACATATTAAGTAACTGTCTAGAATAAAATAAATTAATTCAAACATAAATAATATATATTTCTTAAACCCATTATTTTCACTAATCCAAAAAATATAGAAATAGAGTTCAACACAGATTGACGAGAATATTTATGAATCTTATGTAGAAACTAACGTATAGCCAAAGTAACGTAAAAGCATAAATTTCTTTCAACAGAAATCGATGATTCAGTCCAGTAGAAAAAATATCTTTAGTTAACGTAACTTAATGAAAAAGACATAACTTGTCTTTTTCATACTCCACTTACAACTGCAAAAAATAGATTATTTCTTTGCTAGATACTACATGCTGTCACTATTATTTCATTTCCAAACCATAGATTTTGTTCTTAACTTTATTTGTTATCATTCATATCTCGCAACCAAATGTTAGAATTGGTTAAAATATTGTTTTGTATAATTCTCCATTCGCTTTGTTACATATCTTATTTCCTGAGTAAATTTATTGTTCACTGGTAATTTTTTTTAATTCTGATATTAATTTCCTTTTTCTGTCTTCCATTATTTTAAAAGTAATCTTTAAAAATATATTTATATGCCTTTATTTGTTAACTCTTCACCTTTTTAATTTTCCAATATGGTCTTGTATACTTCTTTATTTTCATAAGCAGCTCTGTGATTATGTGTATTACCTATTGCTGACTCTAGACGAATTACGTTAATTTTTTTAAATATTTTTTCTTGCTCTGGACAGCAAAGTAATTCATATATAATATTGCGATTCCTTCTGTCTCCCTTTTTATCTACCGAAACAATCAGTGCCATTTTCCAATCCCGCCGGGTCGTAAGATTCCAATATCTCAAATATCCAGTGCTCCATTTTTCAATACATTTTCGGTATTATTTAATCTTGACTCCGTTCCTTATTTTCCTCAGTTTGCATTACTTCTGTGTAAAATTTCTGATTATCGTGGAAGTTATTATTGGTCCCTATCCTCACGTCAAATTGTAACCATGTTTTCTTCTGTTTACATGACCTACTTTTCATATTTATTTCGTAATTGTTTCGAAGATGGTTACTACTATTACCATTTCTTCAAACCGCCATCCTTTTTTGGAGAAGATTTCCTTTTCCTAATACAAATTTTCTATTCATGTGCACTTACTACTGAATTCTTAGTAGAACGTCCATTTAAAAATCCTAAGATTATTTTTAACAACCCTATAATATACTATACGTTATACTTTTGCAGTTGTATGTCTATAGATATATAAATATAATGCGTCTACTTGCTTAACATAAAAGAGCAACCGATATTTCAACATTAAGCTCATATTCTCCTGATTTAGCTCCTTATGGCTCTTCGCGAATCTCAAAAAAATATTTCGTGGAAAACTATTTTCTTCCAAAAAACCCTACAGATGGATACTTTGTAGGTTTTTTGGCCTTCTTAATGTGATGGGACTTTTAAAAATATTTAAAAAATAACTAACTAAAAAGTAAGTGTATTAAAATTATATTGACATATAAGTCATATTTACAACTATATATCCGTGTTTGCCCTTTTCCGTTTCATTTCTGAAGAGTTATTGAACTATCTAGTATAAAATTGTGTTTAATACTATTACTATAAATGCTGAATTTTAGATTATATAATTAACTCTTGTTGCCTTCCTAAATAATTTTCTTTAGTTTCATGATTGTTCAGTCATATTCATCTCGCGAAGAATATTCTTTGATTCTTGCAAATTGTCATTGAATATTAACGTTTATATAAATCCCGTTTGTTAATGTTATTAATGCTTTTAAATATGTTAATTGATATGTAACACCAACATTAATGTCAATGAAACATTGTATGTTTTAGGTAGTAAATGGATGACGTTATTTATTAATTTACTGTTGTAGCTAATAGTAGTAAACAGAACTTCCATTTACTATATGAACCCACATATCGTTATTTTTTTATTATTTTACTATATGATGTTAAGTAATAACTTTTATTAATATTTAATTTACTAAACTAATACTAAATGATAGTGTTAAATTTGTATAAACAGTCATTTTTCAAAAATACGAAATGGTATTATCTATAACTATAATAATCATCATGATTATCAAATCGAGTTTGCAGCGAATCAATCAACAATTACCGGCAACCATTCATTTTAACAATTTTCCATTATAACATCTTTCTATATTCTGGTAAAAAGCCTCTGTTTATAAAAGACATTTAAGTACGAATATAAAAAACATACATTTTGGAAAACATTTAAATATTTCAGAGCTTATTCAGAATGGAGTTATTGAATTATTTTCTGGTAGTTGACAACTTATTTGTTTCCCAAAAAAACATGACTATCTGTGAAATATTTACACATTTCAAAGCTTTATATGCAGAGAAAAAGCATTGAATGGCTTTTATAACAGCCCTTGCTTGTTTTCAACTTCGTAACAATCCTCCATCTCCTATTTAAGTGTTGTATAAAACCAAGTTTCCCATTATCTACTTCAATATATCCCATGCACTTATAGCAAGAACAAATTTTTTCTAGTAATCCACTTAACATTGCAAGAATTGAGAGTATTTAATTTTTTTAGAAAATATTTTTTTCCTAATTTTAACTTTGATAAAATCCATATTTCTTATAAATGTGATTACCAATACAAAACAATATAATTTTTTTAAATACTTGTAATAACGCAAAACAAAAACAGGCAAATTTTTCAATATACTGACTATCTTCAATACAGAGTGAGGTGGGTAAAAACATGAAAATAACATGGGGTTGTTTATTTATCTCTCCTATTAAGCCGTATTATAAACATTATTTTTTATTGTTGAAAAATGTATTATTTCAGTAAACATCATCATTTGTTCCGTCTAATTATTAACTCAAACTGCAATTTATATATTGATATTATTTCATTATTATGAAAAATATATATTAAATTAAATTAAAATTGAAAGGAGTGTTTTGCATCGTTCTGCGAATCACCGCTAAAACTGTATTCAGTCAGTTTTAAAACGAATGGTCATGTGAAATGATAATAACATGCGAAAGAAATACCTGAAGAAACCTTATTTGTAAGAGTTTGGTGAGGATGCAAAAGAATTGTTCATAATGAGCTGCTCAAATCTAGCCAAACCATTAATTCGATCGTCTCCTGTCAACAATGTAATGTAATTGGAGTAGGCGAAAAGACAGTGACAATTGGTCAATAGAATAGTTGTTGCATTCCATTGTAGCAAGATTAGACTACATCTTTAATATATCGGCAAAATTAAAAGTTGTAGGCATCTACCATACAATCAGCAACTTGTGAACCGACTGTCATTTGCTAAGCTGTCTTATGCAAAATTCTCTTAATCGTGTAATCAAATTGGCTTTAAATAAAGGTTTATCAAACTTGGTTTCATAAAAATAATTCAGTTTTTGTCCGGGAAATCTCAGAAGAATATTAGAGCGGAACTACAAATTTACCAAAGAAATGGTAAAAAGCAATCGATCAAACCGGGACATATATCGCTCACTAGTTTTAGAAAGTAAACTCCCTTGAAAAATACCGAAACTCCTTTTTCACCAACCTAATATTGAATATATAGTCTATTCAGAGTTTTTTTAGTAATGCGTCGTGGATATTTGTGACGTCGAAACATTACAAGCTTGCCACACCAACTCTCAGAGTTTTTGTTCAGTTTGGCTTTGACATACAAGAAAATTCCAATCCAATTAAAATAATTGAACAAAAATGTTACCAAATATAATTTATTTTAACATTATAGTACATCTAATACATATATTATCGAAGTACAATTAAGAACACAGGTATAATAGTTTATAGGTTAGATTTGTTTTGTTTACATTGAACTATCCATGAGGTAGAGTCTCTAGACGAGTTTTCTTATATTGTGTTATCCCTCTAAAGGCCTAATCTACCTAATTAATAATTGTATATCAGAGAAACGTATTTTACTTTCATTCGAGAGCATATTTACTTTTTACGTTTAGTTCTTGTTTCCTTGGATGTTTACTTGGCAAGTCATCTTGGTATCACTGTATTTTTATTTCTTCTGCTACTACCTGTGTACACCATCCTTGATAAAATTAATCACTGAATTTTGTCTAATGCATTTTCCATATCTACAAAACAGTTAGTATTCATTCTCTCCTCATTTGTTCTAACCTAATGCTTATGCTTAATTTTGAACAATTACAATCATTTCCAGGATTTTCTAACATTATCACATACCCTGAAAGTTTCTAATCTATCTAAAACATGTTCACGATTCCACCATTTATCAATTACTTCCTTAGTCTTATCGAGTTCATCCAAACCAAAGGTCTATGGTTGATCTATTAATTAATATTAATGTATACTTGCCAGAGAGAGAATTTTTTCTCTAAATTATGTTTATATAGATGAAATAATTTGTGTACTTATTGTTCTTATACATTTCGTATATTTAGTCTCGAATAGAGCTAATATCAAGAAAGTCAAGAATCGTCACCCACTTTGTATGTAGACGGTTTTTCTTGGCTGAATCTAAGGTATTATTCTTCATTTTGTAAGCGATATTATTGACAGTACCCACAGTAATATTTAGCACGGCAGCAACCCCCTAAAAACATTTTCAATAAAATTTTAGGGACTTATATTATTTAATATCATCAATAATTACCTCTCCGTTATCTCGTTGCTTTCCGAAATAACCTATTAAAGCCGTAAGCAATTTGTGATCCTGAATATCTATTGTTTTCGGCATTTTCACAGAAAGTAGAATAATATATCACAGAGCGACTTAAAATTTATCAAAATAAAGGGCTAAAATAATGTTTGCCGGTTTATAACCTGTAATAATTATAACTAATATTTTGAATAATTTAGCGTACATCTAACAACCGAACGGCGACCATATGTCAGGCGTATGCAAAATTCTTGAAACCAATAGTGCTAAAAGGTTTTAAACTCTAACCTATAAATTATTGTGGCTGTATAATTAACTGTTGCTTTTAGATATAGCATAATGTTAAAATAAATTATATTTGATAACATTTTTGTTCAATTATTTTATTTAGATTAGATTTTTTTGTATGTCAAATCCAAACTGAATTAAAACTGAAAAAATTGAGTTGATGCGGCAACATTGTGATGTTTCAACGTCACAAAAATCCACGCATTACTAAAAAAACTTTGAATAGACTATATATATAGGCGACAATATTCATTATACAAGGCTTTAAAAATTTAATTTATTAATACTTAAAAAGGTAAATAAGAACTCTATGTATATGTATTCGTATATTAGGAATGAACCTTAAATAAATATAAATTTCTCATTGTTGTTTTTTTAATAACACATAATTGTTATTAATAAATGAAAAGTGAGGAAGCTTTATTTACAGTACCGTGATTCGATAATTATTTCTCGTGTATTTATTTACAATATTGATAGTAATTGATATGGCTATATAGACATAGTATGCTAGAGCTAATTCTAATGTTTATTATGATTTTTTCTGTAATTTTTAGTGGTAAATTATTTCTTTAGTAGATGCATTTCTTAACAAAGTACTAAAGTATATTGAATGTTACCACAAAAAGCAATTTAAGAACGAAGAATCCAATAAATAAATATGCAAAGAATTTATTGATGCCATTTATTTAAAAATGTTAGTAAAGAAATTATTTTTTTTTATCAGTCTCGTGTATTTATTGTTTTTGCTATATACATTTTATGTATGTCAAATCCAAAGTGAATTAAAACTGAAAAAATTGAGTTGATGCGGCAACATTGTGATGTTTCAACGTCACAAAAATCCACGCATTACTAAAAAAACTTTGAATAGACTATATATATAGGCGACAATATTCATTATACAAGGCTTTAAAAATTTAATTTATTAATACTTAAAAAGGTAAATAAGAACTCTATGTATATGTATTCGTATATTAGGAATGAACCTTAAATAAATATAAATTTCTCATTGTTGTTTTTTTAATAACACATAATTGTTATTAATAAATGAAAAGTGAGGAAGCTTTATTTACAGTACCGTGATTCGATAATTATTCTCTCGAACAAAATCGGCCCCAAAAATAACGCTAAAAGGGTTTTTGTGTTATGCGTTTCGACACAATAATAAAACACGAAACGACGCACCGGACAGAATATTCTGAAATATGCATTTTGTTTTAAATATTTTCTTTTCCGGGGGAAATCAGCGAGTAAAATTGAAGCAGTGGTTTTACTACATTTACATTTTCAATTAGGAATTTTTCAGCGTTAAATGTATTTTCTCTTTACTAAATTTGTTGTTTTTTCTGTATATCATACCAAATATTAACGATTATCATTGAATCATGAAAACATCATTTTTAATTCACACTTGTTTGATATACCCTCCGAATATAGTTAATATATTTCTACATTTTTAAAATATAATAATAATAAACTGAATGTAGATTTGATGGTTTTGCTTTTTGTTGTATACACAAAGATAATATTTATAATTTTCTAATTTGTATTTGTAGTCTATTTCTTCTATTCATAAAGTAAAATTATATTTTAACATATTTAAATATAATACAAGCAAGTGGTAATAAAAAATATTTATAGCCATGTTATACTAATTAGTACATGATTTTTTCAATTATCAAAATAATACATATGCCTTGTTAACAATAAAAGAGCAATTCAAGTTCTTTCTAAGAAATATTTGTATAAATTCCAAGGTTCACATGCAAAACCACCAATATGAAATGAAATACACACAATAACATGAAACCAATCAACCTTTCTGGACGGCTATAACATGATGTATTTAAGTAATATTATCAGTAACATCATATTAGATAAAAAGCAAAACATATTAGAATCAAAATAAAACAACCATACTGGTTAGTCATGAACTAAAATAAAAGAGATAGATTTATCATAAAGCCACGTTGGAAAAATTTTAATCAACTACTCATCCACGGCTACCAAAACAAAATTCCTAATACCTATCGCTACGTAACTAACGAAGAACTATACGATGACCTGGAAATCAAATGGATTTGCGAAGTTATGCAAGATTTCGTTTTAAAACACCAAAGAATATTACTAAATCACACTAACGTGGAAGCAATACAACTACTGAAAAACGCACAGGAAATCAGAAGATTGAAACGAACCAAACCATACGAACTTACATTAAGTGTATACCTCTTGTGTAAACTATAGCTTAAGTTATTATAATTTTATAATTGAGGTATACATATTGATGTGTTTCTCACGCAATCGTCTTTCTTATGATAGCCCAGACATGGACATCGTCAGTTCTACTTCTTTGTCTTTACGATATCAAGACCATCCTCAAGAATATCTGTTTTGGATAGATTTGAGCCAAACTGATTCAACCCATGCTAATCCAAAAACTATATATAACGAGTTTTGGACTATGTAATTAATTCTGAAAGAGTATTTTAGGGCCTCGCGCTATTAATTCTTATTGAATATTTAAGGTTTTAATGTAATAATGCCTAGTTGTTCATACTATTAGGGCAATTAAGTACCTTAATTGATATGCCATTTTAAAACTCCAAGCATGATACCAATAAGTCATAATATGTCGGTTGCAGTTAGACAACAAATATACAATGTTATTTGTTAATTATTTATTGTAGCTCATATTAATAAACACAGCCTCCATTCACTATATAAACCCACATTATCTTTCTTATCCTTCTATTCTACTGACAGTCTCTTCGTCAAGTCTAATATGATACTGCGATTATAGCAGTCGGAGACAATAGTGAAAAAGCCTCACGAAAATTACAACAGGCAAGTGACAATATAAATAATTGGACACAAGCTTGGAAAGTAAGAATTAATGAAAGTAAATCTGTATATGTGCGTTCACCTATAAACAGACCGTACAAGCACCAATAACATTAAATAACACTATCATTCCATATAGCAACAACGCTAAATATCTCGGAATGAATCTCGATGCAAAACTTCGCTGGAAGGAAGAAAAGAAAAGTACTGGAATTGAAATGTAAGAAAATGTACTGGCTAATTGGAAGAAAATCACAATTATCAGTACATAATAAATTGCTATTATATAAGCAAATATTGAAACCTATATGGACATACGGAGTTCAATTATGGGGATGTTCTGCAAAGACTAACATTAATAAAACGCAAATTTTTCAAAACAAAGTCCTGAGAGGTGTTGTGGGTGCACCCGAATACTATAGGACTGATTACCTACATCGAGACCTTCAGAAACCCACAGGCAGTTAAGAAATCAAGAAAATTGTAAGGGGGCATGAAGAAAGACTCCATTCTCACACGAATATTGAAATATTACAACTATTGGATACCACCAGAACAGGACATAGGCTCAAAAGAATCAAACCATCTGATCTTGTGTAGTGTTGTGTAGTGAGGTGCATATATTAAAAAATTCAGCAGTGACATGTATAAACATTATTTCACCAGAGACTAAGTTAGGGCCGATGGGTCCTCCTAGTTATATACCTAGATTTAAGTTAGCATAAAGACAAATTGTAGGTTAGACGGAAACGACTAGTAACAATGTATTAATTAAATAATTTAAAAAATCTAATATTTAGAAAGTTTTACTCTTCTGATAATCTATTAAGGCTTATTACGTGGCATATTTAACTTCTTTTAATTTTGTCTTTAATTGTCCTGTTTTCTATTAATATAACACTTTTGTTGTTTTTTAACCATGTTTACTGCATGATCTTCAATTAATTATTGTTTATTGCACTTAATAAAGGGCGATTTTTTCAAACTGAGTAATACTGTCTATAATAATAATTGATAACATGGTAACTTATTGTCAATTCCAGTTGCCACTGTATCAGTCGGTGTAGCAACAAATTTTGTAAGCTGTAAGCTGTTGTTTGTTCACTGTTGTAAGATCTATCAAGATGCGATATGTCCTGGTAAAAACTCACATCATAAATGGAAACTATTTTGAAGAATTATGAGCAGATAAAAGCCGTCGAATCAATTTCTGATAGTTATCAACTTATTTGTTGCCCCAAAAACTGAAATTTACTTTAAACAAACAAACCTTATTCAATTTTGCATTAAAATTCAATATAGTATCTTCTTCTATATATTAAACGGCTTAGCGAAAATCTTGCCTCCCTTTTTGACGAAAATCTTGAGACGTAAAATTTGATAGGGTTAAGGCTTATCCATATAAGCATTCTTCAACCATATGAAGAATTTTTTGACGTAAATTTGTAAATAAGACGAAATATGCCCAAATTGAGCCATCAGGAATAACTGTTAGATCAATGACAAAAGATTTAAACAAATATATTAAGCTTTGGCCGACCCGCTGCGATTATTCGTCGTTTCTGTTGTACGTAGTTGACTACTGATGTGCAATTTTTAATGAGAATTAAATCAATTAATCAAATATTACTTTTGAAAGGATATTAAAACTGAAAGTTAGTGTGTTAATATATTATTGAATAACAGAACAAATTATTGTATCGACTTTATCATACATAGTATATACAGCTGTGAAAAAAAATCCGACACATGCGAAAATTTCATTGCAACAAAATTGAGGAATAACAAAAATCATCTGTACTCTTTATTTACAATATTGATAGTAATTGACATGGCTATATAGACATAGTATGCTAGAGCTAATTCTAAAGTTTATTATGATTTTTTCTGTAATTTTTAGTGGTAAATTATTTCTTTAGTAGATGCATTTCTTAACAAAGTACTAAAGTATATTGAATGTTACCACAAAAAGCAATTTAAGAACGAAGAATCCAATAAATAAATATGCAAAGAATTTATTGATGCCATTTATTTAAAAATGTTAGTAAAGAAATTATTTTTTTTTATCAGTCTCGTGTATTTATTGTTTTTGCTATATACATTTTAGTTGAAAAATATGTATAAAAGATAAAGAGACCATGTGAATAAATAAATAAAAGTAATGATAAAATGCAACAGTTAAAATGAAACTAACCACATAATTTGCATAAATGAAACACATAAGACAAATAGCACGAATTATGAAATATTAATAGTAAATTTGTAAATATTTTAAAGCATTAATAAATGTTAAGGCGTTTAACGGTTAATGTAATACCATATGTAATTTTTCATGATTATTATATGATACATTTATATGATTTTTATTGTTTGAACTGTGTACCTGTTGTTTGGATTATTTACTTTATAGGCTTAAATTTTCAAAAACTAATAGTAAATTTAATGATTGTAAATATATTTATTATGTATTTACTTATACTTGCTAAACCCAAATATCAGTTTCAAAATCTAAAAGAATCTATTTTGAGTCAACCGGGGCCATATTAATCCAGGATGAACAAGAAATAGTCAATCAATTTATATTCGATTATATTTTGTGTAAACCATTCGTTTTATTATCTATATGAAGTAATAGGTTTTAATTTTGCATTATTGAGTTATTCAGGATATACAGTCGCTAATCATAGACCTCTAAGAATACGCTTATTTTTGAAACTCATTACTTAGGTTATATAATAAAAAAATTTCCGGACTCACCTCATCAAATACTTTTAGAAGCTTGCTGCTTCTTCATATCCTAATTGTAGGTATTAACCTGAACGATTTAAAAGTGGCAATTATGGATTGAAAGACAATTAATTACAAGTCTTTTTGGACGAAGATTGACTTATGTTCTACTCTCAAAAAGCCGATAGAAACGAACAACCGGTAGAAAAATAGTCACCCGCATAATTTGACCGAAAATCCTTTGGAAAAGGCCTTTCAAAACTATTGCGTATTGTAACTGGCGATGAAAAGTCTACGATAGCCTCAAACAGTTAGGTTATTCCATGCGAATTATCCACATTAACATCTAAGCACGAACATTCATGGTCATAAAATATTCCTGTGCATATAGCGGGATCAGCAAGTTGCCAAACCGCATGAAACTACTACTGCAGTTCTCTAGCGACGTCAGTTGGACAAACTGAACAACGTATTATATCAAAAAATACCGGTAATATAGTGTAACAGACGTAGTGATTTATTTGCTTAACAACACGCGGCCATAAGTTGCAACAATTGTGATTGTGTCAACATTGTTGCAGATCAAATGGAAATTTCAACCACACCTAGCTTACACACCCGACATAAAGCTTTCTAATTAGAATTTGTTCGAATTGTTGCAGCATGGCTTGGGTGACACACATTTTTGAAATGCCGGAGAAGTACTCGCTAAGCTAATGGATGGGTCGCTACTAAACCAACATCATTCTTTCGGCACGGTATAGTCAAAGCTTTAAATGTTGGAAAATATTTTGATTAATTTATGTTCTACCAATTTTTCTCAATAAATGTATTTTTAACACAAATTCACTCCCCCTCCCCCTAATACGACAAAAGGAAATCGACAAAAGCTTAATTTTACATCCATTACTAAGCTATTTAATTTATAAATATTTTATTGTTTTAGAATTACTATCAGATATACTGTTTTTAGTATTAAATAAACCTTTGAAAAAATGCAAACTGTAAATTCTAAACATAGAATTCTAAATGAACGTAATAACATCATTGATATCGAAATTAATTATTATCTTCGAACAAACACACATTCCGCGTTTATTAGCAGCCGGCATAAAGTCACGATCTCTATTACGTGACCGTGCAAATTTTACGAATTGTAATTTTCCATAGTTTGGTATTCCGTTTCGAGTACAAAAGCTTATTTGCGTTATATGTTACGTATTTTCGGTAGTAATAGTTAGTTAATTAGATTTAGTCGAATTTAGCGAAGCGAACAGATTTAAAAATTGGGAAAATTATGTTGTTGAAGAAACAGAATGAATTATTATTTTAATAAATTTTGTTACGTTTTTGCACAGTATATGTTGAGGCGAAAAACAAATTATATATCAGATTTATATTAGAAATAACATCAATTTTTTATTTTAAAACATTTAGTTTTATTTTACTAGTGTATTTTGTATTTGTATTTGTATTGAATTATATTTATATATTTATATATTTATTATTTATATTACATAGAATTGTACTCAGTGTAGCTTTTTGTAGACTCAGTGTTTATATGAATATGGCCTACTATTTAAAGTGGGCTCCGAAATAGGATTCTTGGCCATTTACCCTATCGACTGGAGAGTAACCAACATAGAAACTATCATAAAAGTCATCCTAATTTAATATCGAATATTATTTTGCCTATGTATAATCATCATTAAACCATAGCTTGAACCTTCAAATACACTTCAACAGATCTCGCCACCGTTAAAGACTGGTGACCGTTCTGGTCCTGGAAAATGTTAGCATACAATTTTTTAGACCACTCCTTATGTCTCAATTAATATCTTTCTAGACATTTCCGTTCAGTCTTCATTCAACCAATATGTGGAACCATTACAATTTGTATTCCTAGATTTGTTATTCCATAATGCACTGATTATCGCATGTTAATCGGATTGTACCATTTCTTATATGATCTTGGAGAGAAATACGTATAATTTACCTTAAACTTTGATTCGATGTATTACTTCAGCTGAAGGCGCCAATTTCTTCTCTATTACATATCCCAAGTACTTGAATTCCTGAACTTGCTCCAGCTGGATGCTGTTAAGATTTACAATAACAATCGATTATCAGTACTTTCATTTGATCTTCATTCATTCTGACGCCATTTACAAACTATAGCTGTGCTATAAAGGCTCAGTATTTATATCAGTGAACATTAGAACGGTCAACAAGTTTGTACCATTGTATTCAACGCTAGGCATCTTTGTAAATACAGTTCACTCTATTATATCTAGTTATAAATCCAAATCGAAAAATCAATCTATCATGAGTAATAACAACTACAATCAGACATATATTCAGATCGATCGGGCGGTGACCATGATGATGTGATCCATGACTATATATGCTTTCTTTCTGCTAGTGTTATATCGATAAATATCCATCAAATATTTACATAATTGTGGATGAACTACACAGACGTATGCAATGAGTGGCTGAATAATAATGAGCAGGTTAAACCGACTTCGCTAAAACATCATGGCCACCACAGGCTTCCATATAGAGATGTTCCAAATGAAAAGCCATATATGATTCTTGTCTATAACTATGTATCATTCAATTACCCACTCAAACGCATAAATTGAAATTTTAAATTATTTATCCTATTTCTATGATTTATAAAAAATCATGATTAAAAAAATTCTATGATATTTCTATGATCTTGATTTATGTTTCTTTTGAGGCTGTTCGCTAAATATTCCAGCCAAAAGGTAATTTTCGCCATATAAATCCGTGAGAAATTCGAAATGTCCAAGCCATTATCATCTGCGTCTCTGAATTTGTCCTTTTCGTATCTACCGAGTGTCGCATCCTAAACAAATGACTTCATTTCTAATGAGGTATCGTAGAGAAACATATAGGCATAGCGTTTGAAATACTATAGCTTACAGATGTCAGACTGTAACAGTGTCCAAATTTCGAAGCCGTCTACACTGATACAACTGGTAAAATGAGCATTCGAAAGAGGCGGATTTTAGTTTTGTTTTAATATATATTATTCCCAACTAGCTTAGTTTAGTATTCTTAGGTAGCATGAGAGAAATCATCCAATCTAAAGCGTCGAAGTTAATACTGATAGAATTTTGATGGTGGAGTGTATAGTGTAAGTTTTAACTATCTACCGATGGTTTTTGACATTTCATATTTATTATACAGATACATTACCAAAACCTATATTGGCTCCAAATTTGATATATTCAGAATAAAGAAAATTTATGTTTATATTTTCGTAAATTTATACATAATAAGAAGAAAGTTTATCGTTATGGAAATAACGTGAAGTATATATTTATGTAGACAGATCAATATAATATTAAAATAGTCAATAATATAGTCCATATTTTTTGATATTTAATAGTAAAATTATTGTGGTACCAAAATATTATTTAATAATTTTATCTATTATATTAATTATTTCATAGTACTTAAATAGTTCCTTTTATGAAATGCTTCATTGTTCTCGTATCTTTTATTCGTATCTTTAAAGCTGAAATATTGCTTTAAAATGTTAACGCTGGCGATGAAGATTGCCTAAAATGTTTGTAGTGATTTAACAATTTAAGTGCATTGCTGGTTATTTTCCCGGAGCCATCAACTGAGACATAATTATCATATCTTTCGAGAACCAGCTCCAGAATAAGGCTGCATCTTAAATATTTATACTAAACCTATTTTCTTGAACAGCGTAGCATTTCGAGTCACGTAACTCGCATTCAATATATCCACTTTCTTAAGAGTATGAGCTGATAAAACTACGGGATGCATTAGACGAAATGGAGATGCAGTTTGCGAAATTTAGCTGCATCCATCCATCAATAATGGAAACAACAAGGCGGCACCGTGCGTGAAGACGCGATTCTCGACCAGACACGGCCAATTTAAAATGGCGCGGCACGTTTCCGGTTTAATTCCGTTCCCAACGTTTTGAAAAATTGTAATTGCCTTATCTTCTTGAAATAGATTGGCCACGGGAGATTTTTTACGTGCCGCGATTTATCAACTTGTTCTGTTTACGTTCTGCAGCCCAATAAATCAAGGCCAACATAGTTTTTCAGTTGCAAGTCAGGCGTATGCAATTTTCCCGATTAGTCACTTGAAATGTCATCGAAAAAAATCACTGTTATCCCAAAAATGAAAATAAAAATTCGCTTGATAAAAACGTACGTATATTCAGTTATAAACCCATATTAGAATGCTATATTCTCTGTATATATTGCAAAATTGCGTGCACGTTGAAACGATAGGAAAATTTAAAATTGTACATAGTGAGACAACATGAAAGAAAATAGACTGTTAAATCATTCATAGTGTTTTACAAATTAAGATATTTTTGGAAAAGTTTTAGTTCACTAGGCCTAGTTAAATTACTTTCCCGGACTATTTTAATGGCAATTCGTGCTTTAGCTACATCACGTTAAAGAAAAATTGGAGCAGATCAGACTCTAAATGAAGAACTGTACTGGTTAGTCGGAAGATACTCTTCCATATATACCAGCTTGACCCAAAATTGGAGATATTGATTTATCAGTGTATTGTAACGCCTATTTGGACTTATGAATTTCAAATATAGGGTTGCACTAAAACGTCAAACCAACTTGTAATCCGACGATTCCAAAACAGAGTTCTTGGATTAATTATCAATGCATTGCTATGTAACCAATAGAGAGCTATAACTTATCAAAGATTTCGCCTTAAAATATTGAAAAAAAGTTATTAAATCACAGCAACCGGACAACAAGTAGGAAACAGAAGATTAAAGGCAAACGAAACCACACGAACTTGTAACTTATAAAGTATTACTCTTAACTTTAGCTTAAGTAGTTGAATTTTATTTTAATTTTTGAAATATATGCTCATATATTTATTGCACACTCATCCTGTTTATCTTTTAATTTTAATGCAAGTACAACAGAACAATGGTAACAAATTAATTTTATAAATTAAGATTGTACAGCATATCTAATGTAACCAATCATTATCTGACCAATTCTAAATGTATGATTTTTATTTACAAACAGAGAACTATTTGGACGCACAAAGTTTAATAAAGAAGAAATGAGAAATGTTTTGAAATACAAACTCGTGTCAGATTAAGGTTCTATTTAAGTAAAAAACCATTAACATCAGTAGCAAAATGAAATATCCACAGGTCCTAAATATCTTTGTGAATTTAAAAAATTTTAGTCCACTATAACCTCTAAAAACTAAATAAAACCATAGCACTAATCGCTACCAACTACGATTGATGCTAGAACAAATGTAGAAGCTTTAAAAAAGTAGAAGCTTTAAGAATGTAGAAAATTAATACTATTGCAAATATCTACGTCATCCAATTAAACCAAGTGCAGCAGTAAATGTACCTGTTCATGTACTAATGATCAGTAATACAGAAGAAAATTAACTTTATTGTAAATATAACTAAAAATAAAATCTACTGCTAAATTAATAAACCGAATCGGCCAAGCTCTAAGAGCTTTTGCTTCTCTAATTTGGTGCGTTTGAAAAAAGTGAAGAAAGATTGATATTACAATCAAGATTAAAGCCCTCCTCATTTGAACACTTATGATGCCAATCCTTCTGTATGGCTCTGACGCTTGGACATTGTGACTAACATCTGTATGCTTGAGGCCTTTCAAGTGGAATGTTTAAAACAAATTTTTCAGGTTTGTCTCCGAAATGAATTAATATACGACAATCACTGCACAGTTGATGAACAAATCTACGCAAACTAAAATAGTTTGAACCAGAGCTGTGCAAAATGCATGCTTTGCTTTAATTGATATATAAATTACTATCTCGCATGTATTTAAAACGCAAAACACAAAATATAGTATATAATAATTTTTATTGTAAATGGAAATTACAAATCACAACTTACAGTCAGGTAATCAGTTATAAGAGACTTTCCTTTCACGAACGTTATATTTTTAGATGCACTATCAGACTTGTTGGGGCATATGGTAAAACCTACTAAAGAACATTCCTTGTAGAGGTCCTGATGATCACAAACTTGTTCTATATTATATGAAGGCATATTTTATATTTATATAGCGTTCAAGGATGATAATTCTAACGGCATTCTTGGGTTTTACTATCCCTCTCCGCAAAAGCAACAAAATAATTATCTTCTTTACAAGTACTGTTGCTTCTGTTATTATCAGGCATTATTTCATGCATTTTTTTCTTTGAGCTGTGAATTGCAAAATTTCTAATTATTTGCCTCTTATCTATTGTGATGCTTTCTGGCAACCAAGGCATCATGTAACTAGGATGCATAATCTCAATATGGCTCTATTTATTTCAAGTAACAGTTTAAAAAATTTATGAAATATGCTTATGAAGCTCTCTTTCAGTTGTAAACATAAACATAACTGTAAAGTGCCTCAAATTGCAAACCTGCAGTCGATCTAATATGTTTCTGTGATTTACTAAATAGGTCGTAAATAAAATATTTTATATAATCTGACAGATAAAATGAATTAAAATGCTTTAAACTAATATAAAAGTACATATTCTGGCATATAAATAAACAAACAATAAAGAAAGAATTGATATTTGATAAACAACAAATACACTGTGTTGCTTCGCGAAAGATTGATATATATGGTCGCCATGGGATTTTGTTTATGAAACCTATCGAGCGTTATTTTCTGTAGAACGTACCCAGTAATAAGATCACTGAATGTATTTATGTAGTAATAGCAAAATAACTAAAAACTAACTAATATTGATAAAAAATCTGTCGGAATTCATCAATGGGAAAGGCGTTCTCTTCATCGCAACAACGCTTAACTACTCATATATCTAATGGCTAAATAAGATTTTCGAGAAAAAAGGGGTTATCTTAGAAGTTTTGATCCACTTTACAATCCAGATCTTGCCTCATCCAGTTACAATTAGTTCCAATCTATGAAAAAACTTTCTTAATTATACATAGCTGGCATAAAGGCAAGCTGGACCCATTAAAATGTGTCACAGTTAATTAAATAGTGTTAAAATATAACAACCTAAGCAATAAATTAAAATAAAAAAGAATAATTATCCAACAGAAAGAGAAAAGTTAAGATACAATGCTTATAAAACATTATCTTATTGTAAAATTGACAGAAAGGATCCCATTTACAGTTTCTAAACCGTTTATGGGCATTTTTATTGTACACCATCCGAGATCTACACCATTAAAGGAGATTCGCGTATCCAGATCGCTAAATCGGAGTGTTTTTTGTCGGCAAAGTAATTTTCCTTTGTCGAACGCTACCTATACGGTGGTCGCGTCTATAAATCAGACCCACGACAGATAAGGGCTTTTTACGCCCAGCTTTTCCCGTCTGCCAAACATAAATACGACCATTAACAGATGCAAAGCGCGAACGGTCGTGTAGTTGTGTAAATCGGACGGGCTGCAACTGCCCAGTTTTCTATCAAGGAGATACACGGTTCAAGAAAAAATGCCGCGTCTCAGGGCATTTATCATTTTCCGTCGTCGTGGATAAACATGAAATATTGAGACGGCAAAATATCCGCGATTTTCGTTCGAAGTGCTTCAATGTTATGAAAAATGCGTAGGGTAGGTTATTTTTTATGAAGTTTTTATATTAGTCTTTGCACATACACATAGGCGAACCGGCAATTACAGGAGTAAGTAGTGAGTGTCCTTAAATAGTGTTCGAAAATGTCATTTATATTATTACCTAAATTCACCAAATGTATTTTGTAGATAGACTTAGTGCGTTAATTATATAGAAAATTATAATTTTATATAGTAGATTTGGTATAATTAATAAGCTTATTGTAGTAGTATATAGGAGTATATTGTATAAAGTAATTAATTATTAAAGTATATGAAATTTCTGAATTTTTAGAAATTTTCCAATGAACTGCGTATCACCTACAACAATTTTGCAAATTTTCTCCGGTAATAACAATAGCCACTTCGCGGATTGTCTGATGTTTGATGACGATATTATGGCAGGTGGCATTCGGTCCAATGCTGCTCTTTTGAACATTTTCAAAACGTCGTCGGTATGATGAATATACCTTTGTAGTTCTTGTACTATAGTTCACTATCGCACACTACTATTCTTCACTGCTAGATCTTGAACACAATGCCTATCAATTTCTGCATGTGGATTGCCCTTAAAATAAGTTTCTAAGAATTGATGATCTTCATCTGATAGTGGTTGACAGCTCTCCCAGTAAGTGATAAATTTGTCCTTGTATCTACAGTTACTTATTATTGATATAAATTGTGATGTTACCAAACAATTTTTATAGTATAATAGTTGAAAGTGGTTATGAAATTTTTCTATATAATATTTGTTTCGTCAATCGACGTTATTTGGAAACACGATCACTTAATGCTTTAGAATATTGACAAACAATTGTCATTTCCTCAATTGTAACTGATTTTCTGGGCCGAAGTAGAATGCTGTTCGTTTCTGGATAGTAGGAGCAATGCGTCTGCGAAAATTTTCAATTTCATTCTGTCGTGCTCGCTTATGTGTTGACGTTCATAGTCGCATTGCTGAGCTTATCCAATTCATTTCTAGTTACACACACTGGCGCGCAGTAACTCACCATTTCTTCGACTTTGACAACCTAACTCAAATCGTTTTCCTTCGCATTGTTAGTAACATATATAGAATATAAAAAATACTACATTGAACTTGAGAGGGCGCCATAATTGGCCGTTCAAGTAATTTGATTGGTCAATTTAAATCTCCAGTAAAGACATTTGATTGGCTCATTAGTAATGTTTGGCACGTGACAGCCCTGACGTCATGTTTAATTGACCAATAACATTTAAATAAAAAGCAATGTTTTTCAGAACTAAATTTATATAAACAAAAAACTTTGGGACATTGCAAATCAAAATTATCTCTTCCGTCTTTTTCCTTTTTTCATATTTGTTTAGTACCATCAATTTAATAGGATCTATCAGAGGTGGCAAAATCGCTGAATAAAATAAAAGAGATAGTTCAAAGACCTACTGACAATATTTTCATTTCATTCCCGGTTATTATAGAATATAAATAGTTAGAGCCCTCATGTTCATCCTCTTCATAATTACCTAAAGGCCAATGAGATGAAAAAAATTATATTATGTTCAGCGCTTCAAATGATTTCTAAAACATACTAGCCGAAGATGTATATTCCTGAATTCATGAGCTAGATCCGAAACATACTATCTTGGTTAAGTAGCTTTAAGCAAATATATTTATTTGAATAATTACACTCAATTTTCTTTAATGAAATGAACCCCTCAAGGTAGTTCTTAAATTGACTACACTTTAACAAATTTGTTCTTACTTGGGTAATAAATTTTACACCAAAATTCCTGGTGTATTCAATATCGGTCAATCCTCTTTTAATAAATTTGCATTCAGAAGCCATTATTTTATTTGAGCTGAAACTATTGATCCGAGAAGAAAAATATATAGCCATATATATGCATAGCGTCTTTCGGAAGGGTATTAATTTCTAAAATAAAAAAAAAATATTTGATATTTATATATATGAATAAACTTACCCCAACTTACAACAACAAAACATACTGTCACGATCATAAATTTTCTTTGATACTTAATCCAATCGGTTTGGGATTTTAAATATTTTCAACCATTTTTTAATGAGAGCCGAATACTTCTTCGAACGAAAACGCTTCTGCATTTTCTTACTATCTGTACATTCGTGTACACAACACTTCCTAATTCACTTTACTTTTTGTACTACCGACTTATGTATACTGAAAATGGCGCTCAAAATAAATAAACAACAAACGCACCATAGAAACGAAGCGAGCCAATCAGATCCCCTCCCGGCTTATAGCGCAGAGATTAAAGCAAGTAATAAGTTAAAAGTAGCGACATCTAGATGTTGGACGTCGCGAAACATTTTCCCAAAATTTCCTATGAAGTGAAATCTCTATTTCTATATAATAGTACCCAATTTCAAAATCCCTAGTTAACTAAAATATTACTCTTGCTATACTACTATAGTATCTCTGAAGCTACATTATTTCTTTGCCATGGTCTCAATATTTAATTACATTTTACTTACAGCTTTTACAACTTTTAAAAATAAAATATCAGTATTCCATAATAACACATTCAGAGAAGTTAACTATTAAATTAAGATTTTGTTAGGTGCCTGTATATTTTTATTAGAGATATCTGTTAGTGAAACTGCGCGGTATGTATGAAAATAACTGCTGAATTCGATGGTTTTGACATTCCTTTATACATAATAAGAATTTTGCATTTACTACTGTGAGTTATTCATTACTTTTGTTGCTTTGTTTGAAAAAATCTGTTTGAAGTTTTTCTCCATCTTGCTTTTATATAAGCATAGTAATTGTCATATGCCAATTGCCGTCTTTAGTTTTAAAGATTTAAAAGTGATTTTAATTTCAATGACAAGAAATCCCTCAGAGGAGGAATATTTATTTATAAATACGTATTTAATGAAATTATATTATTTTAGCAAAAATGTTTTCTTAGTTATAGAAATTAAAACCTTCACAATAAAAATGTCAGGAGTAGCCGTAATATAGCTAACCAAAACGTCAAAACAATAAACTGCTGAAATCTACAAAACATTAATATTTTTTGAGCTGTGTAAGAGATTGCCTTATATTGGTAAAATATATTTTTGTACGCCAAATGTTTCCTTTCATATTTCTAAACCCAGGTAGCCCCAACGAACATAACAATAGTCTGGGTTTATTATTTTTCACACCATTCCTCAGCCTCTAATTTTGAGTATTTTTATTATAGAATGTGCACCCCAAAATACTATAGAGAATGGTATTTACTTCCCTTGATAAACCCGACTAATATTTGGTCTTTGAGTTTTATCCATCTTAACAGAACCACTCTTTGATTTTACTTATTTATCTGATATAAAGTTTTACATGGTCGACGAACGATTAACAAAAATAGAGGTTAAGATTATTTTATTTTGTTGTCGTTAAAATCCAGCGGGACGTATCTTTATACGTTTGAGGACCATGGAAGCGTCTTATACCTACATATTTCCACCAGAAAATTAGTAGATATATAACTATTTGGAGGTATACAGATTCAGATTAATTTAGCACTTTTTTTTTCTTCTTTTCCGGTCTTCTCTCTATTAACAGATCGTATATAACATATATGTTTAGTTATTCCAGCTTAAATAGTAACTAACCAGAATATCGTATGTTGCCTACTCAGAATTCGATACATTCTTTAAGTATTTCTTCCGCGATAGCGTCAGGCACATAAAATTTCAACTTTTTGTTGAAACTCAAATTTCACTTGATTGAGTATGAACAGGAATTAAGTTGTTTCCTTGAAATAGGAGAGCGTGGAGTAGTCGTTTTGGCTTTTTACAACAACTGACCGCATGGTATTAATCCTGGTACATTAGATTCCGCTAGTGCCTCGTTGATGAACGTTTGGTGGCCTATATTATCATGGCGTCGCCATAATATCGAAACTGATAATGAAGCGCCATGTCTTACCAAACTCAAGACTCAGAATGGTTTAATTAATTTACTTATAAAAATGAACTAGTATTGTCCATCGAAAGTCGCCATCTCGAAAACGGTGTATCTTTTGAGGCTATCCACAAAGCAACCCTTTTTTGTTAACTTAATTAAAAGTTAAACACTGCTCAGTCTGGTCACTGCTACTCATATGTCAGAAGAAATTGTAACCAGAAGGAGCAATAACTGTAGAATACGGCGGGTGGGGTGGTACTTCCTGTTTCAATGTTTCCAAGTATGTTTTCACCGAATTTGCAATAACAGGTCAATTGAAAAGTCCCCGACCTACCATAGTAAACTCTTACACTCATACACAAGAACTCATACACTGAGAACAAGAAATAGTCGCTGGGGGCAAGATCTGGAGAATACGAGAATAGTGGTTGAGGAAGCAATTCGAAGCCCAATTTATGGATTTTTGCCATCGTTTTCACTAATTTGTGAGACGGTGTATTTTCTTGGTGAAGCAGCACTTTCTTTTTCTTCAAATGCGGCCGTTTTTCGGCGATTTCGTCCTTCAAACGGTCCAATAACGCTACGTAATAAGCGCTGTTGATGACCCTTCCTTTTTCAAGGTAATCAATGAAAATTATTCCATGCGCATCCCAAAATACAGACGCCATAACCTTGCCAACCGACTGTCGCGTTTTCCCACGCTTTAGAGCGAGTTCATCGTGTGCAGTCCACTCGGAAAATTGTCGATTAGATTTCGGAGTAAAATGATGGACCCATGTTTCATCTATTGTCACATATCGATGCTAAAACTCTAAAAAAAAAAAGGTTTATTACCCACTTTGCACAAAGCTTTCGCGTACCCAAATATTCATGAATGATATGATGTACACGTTCAGTTGATATCTTTAGAGTGTCTGCTATTTCATTCAACTTTAATTTACGGTAATTCAAAATAATTTTGTGGATTTTTTTGTTTTCATCGGTAACAACCGCTTTTGGGTTTCCACTGCGTTCGCCGTCTTCGGTGCTCATTTCACCATATCTAAACTTAAAATACCAATCCCTAATAGTTGATTTTCCTTGAGCAGTGTCCAGAAAATCGGCATCAAGCCATTTTTTTGCTTCAACCGTATTTTTTCCCTTCAAAAAGCAATATTTTATTAACACGCGAAATTCCTTTATATCCATTTTTTCACAATAACAAAAATTGCTTCACTCAAAATGCTATAATTCACAAACTAATGAGCCAATAACAGCTGTCAAATGTATACACGCATCTTTTGAGGGCATGAGGGATTTAATTCTAGTAGCGCCATCTATGTGTCAGGCCGGGGACTTTTCAATCAATTGACCTGTTATGTTGTCAGATGTTATAAAGGGGAAGGTTAATGGCCATTTTTCGAGTAATTCTCCAGTCAAACGCATCAATTATAATCGATAGCGATCCTCATTGATGGTTTCATCGGGTAGTGCCTTCAAATCCTCGGTTTCAATTTTTGTACTAGTCCAAAAGGCCGCTTGAATGCGGCGTCAAAATCAGCTCGTTTTGAAATGGGGAAACCAATATTCGCATATTAAAATCGAATTAACATTATTACCACAAGCTTCGCACAGGATGCATGTGACGTTTAATCGCCTTTTTCTTCAAATTGTAAAAAGTTAAACTTAAGGAGTTTCAAAGCACTGAAAAAAATTTGTTCAAGCTTCGACGAAATAATGAAATGAGAAAATGATGAATGATGAAAATTGAGACTTCCACATGGAGTTGGTTAGAAATATACCCAATGCGTTAATATACAACAACACCATTTGTTGTAAATTCTTTGAAATTAATTTTCTATATATAAATAGCTTATATCAATGCTCATATTGCATACCTAATGAATTTCATATTCATGGTATTAGCCATCAAATTCTACAAAACCTACTCATTTTTTGAAAACATTTAAAATAATAAAACAAAATACATTCTGTTACTGAAAGGGTTTAAAACAAGCCGAGTTAACGTTTTGGGCTATTCGTCTATATTTTCACAAATCCAATCTCGAGCAAGCACCAAAGCGACATGTTTTGTGGCGATATGAAACGGAGACAATTCTAGTTTCCATCCAGATTGTTCGATGTAATGAAAAATGTATGACTAGTTTATTCAAAAGAATTGAAGGAGAGAATATAGTAGTATTTCATCTGGTTTTCTACGCACAACACAACGCTGGGGAATACGATTCAGATTGAAAAAAAACGTCTCTTTTCTGAACTCGCAATTCAACATGGAATTCATCATTCGATATGTCGGCGAAGACGTGTTTATCCATACTACACACGATTCAAAAATAATATTTTTTGTTAAGCAGTGCGATTTTATCTATCAACTCTAAACGAAAAAATATTCTTTAAGTTTAAGTAACAATAAGATTTTTTTCGAATTATGGTTTTATTATTATAAATGCATAATAGATATAGTAACACTGTAACATTGTATGTCAACTAAACCCATATTAAATTATTAGATTTTACTTTTTGTGTTATTTCATATTTTTATTGTTTTTGGCAGTTTATTGAAATTTTGGGAACTAAGTACCAATGTATTTATGCCACACTTATCTCGTATATGAATTGATCTAAGCACAAATGAAAAGTAGTAAATAAAATAATTATTTTGATAATTAATATTTAAAAATAGTGATAAATTATTGAAATATTCCAGTGCTAGTTAATGTATATTTTCTCAGTTCCGAAAATCGAACTGTAAGTCAAAAAACACGATTTAGTGAATAGTAAACTTATCATTAACATCCATAAACATATTTGAACACAAATATGATAAGTGAAGAAACAAATATCGACAACTATTGTAACTCCAATTCTAAAATATTACATAATCAGTGTAATTCGATGAAATATTTTTATATCATGATTTTGTTTTTCAAATCTGTTAAAAATCTGAAAGAGTATACTGAAAGTCTATCCTATAAAAGAGTAAACTCACGTCATCTAAATATATGACGTCAAAACGTCGCAATGGTGTTTTTTGGCTTTAATATAGAACTATATTTATTTTAGTATATAAAATTACTAAGTAAAAGTGTTATAAAATATAATTCATTTTAATATTATAGTACATCAAATGCATATTTAATCAATGTACTTACTACAGTTGGTTTTACAGCCCCAATAGTTTAGTTAGTTAGGTTAGACTTATTATATTTACACTTAACTATTTTCAAAACTACCTGTGGTATCACCTGGAGGACTAATATAAGCAATTAAAAATTGCATATCCAAGTAATGTATTTTACTTTCATTGGAGAACATATTTTTATGTTTAGTTCCTTGCTTCATCCGTTCGTTGCTGTATTTCACCTTAGTTTCATCTTATTACCTGTATACATTTTTCTTGTTAAAATTAAATTTGATCACTGCATTCTCTCCAATGCATTTGCCGTATCTGCAAAATACTTAGTGTTCGTTTTCTCCTCGTACATTTTAATCAAATGTACATAAGTATTCTGAGCAATTACACACATATCCATGCACATATCATCTTTCTAACTTCTTTCAAACTATACAATACGATTTTCTACAGTCTTCCTATATCAATTATATATCCATCTTCAGTTGACCACTCTTATCACCCTGTCTTTTTATTTTAATAATAATCCTACACCCAAAAATTTAATTCAATCACTGCCATTTTCTGAACCACTATTTAAGTCAATAACTAAGCTGTTAATTTTCAATCTAAGCGAAGAATGTTATTGTAAACTATCCTTTTCCAAAACAATATCCAAACGGTTCTTGCTTGTATATCTCTTTCGATCTGCATGTCTAATGTACTGACTCTTTTTCACTTCCCATAACAATTCAGTTTAATTGATTATGCAGTGATTTTCGACATATTGTTAAGCCATCTGATATACTCTGCATCTCTTCAGGCCCATTTCTAAAATAGTAAATTACACAATTAAACCTTTGATTTATATTTACCAAGTAACAATTTGAAATACTTCTCAGTGAAATATTTTTGATTTTAGAACAAGTCGTTACTTTGTTTATTCTATCTATTAAAATAAAATAAATATATTATTCCTGATGACAAAATATGGTGGGATTTTTAGTAGGTATATTATAGTAAAAATCAAACAAACATTTATTTGTTAAATAAAAACTCTGATTTTACACGAGATGGAAAAACAATTATTTAAATTTATATATTGAATATACATATATTTTTATAAAAATAAAACTCTACCTAAAAATGACACAAACTGTATCAAAATATAAACCGAGTGGTTGTTTTAAAAGCGATAAAATTTAAACCCGAGAGCACATTTAAACTAAATTTTTTATTTTGTTTTCGTATCAACTATTACAACTAAATAAAAATTCTACATAAAAAAATATCCAATTATTATAAACAAGTATACAATTGCAAAAATACTTCTACTACTACTAAATAAAATATTACCGAAGCATTACAGTTGCTAAGTACATTGAACTCTTAAATACCTACATCTCAGCCAAAATGTTTAGAGTTAAACAAGAAGAAGCTTACTCAACAATGAAAGAAAGAAAAGCAGTTATACCACAAGGCTCTATTTTAGGTCCTGTTCTTTACCTACTTTATAAATGTGGCATCCCACAAATAGAAAATGTCACTAAGACTACGCTTTCAACGAAGAATCAACCAGAAAACTGTAACGTATGTAATAATATAAATAAGTGAACCCAGATATGGAGGATAAAAATCAATAAGAATAAATCACTGCATATTGAAGTCCCCTACAAGCAAACTACTCATATATCAATAAATATGAATAATTTTTTATCCCAAAGATTAACAGTAAATGTTACGTTATGTAGTGAAGTCCACTAAATGGTAAAAATACTGAAAATCGCTAATAACTTAATTTATTAAAGACTAAATAAAGGTTAATCGGTCTTCTTATATAAGTATCTAGTATTAATTCATCTCAATAAAGATACATTGTAAGTTATATCGGATAGTAATAATATATTAATAGATTAATAAAACACATCTTAACACAATAGTCTTCATTAGATAAGACTCCATTTGCATTTTTACCAGAAAATTAACTCATGAAAAATATCGTAAAAAGTTTTAAAATGTCTGCCAATAGTTAAAATAATTACTTTTATTATATTAAATATACAACAATGAGTCCTTTGATGACCGAGAGGACGTTGAAGATTATTTAAGCATGCTATCTCAGTCTTGACATTTTTTCCATATAATTATTGATTTACAATTCTGTGATTGCGAAGAGATATTGTAGATTTAATAAATTATCAAATAATGCTGAAAGTATATGTTACTTAATTCATTTATTTTATATAAAGGTCAATTGAAAAGTCCCCGGTCTGACACATAAATGGCGCTACTAGAATTAAATCTATATGTTTTTTTGGTTTTTAGTTAGCGCTAACCTTCAAAAGATGCATGTGTAAATTTGACGTGTTTGAATTTCGCGTGTTGATAAAATATTGCTTTTTGAACGGAAAAAATACAGTTGAAGCAAAAACTTGGCTTGATGCCGAATTTCCGGATACTGTCCCAGGAAAAGGAACCACCAAGGATCGGCATGCTAAGTTTAGAAGTGGTGAAATGAGCATTAAAAAACATTTAAAAATCCACGAAATCATTTTGAATCACCGTAAATTGAAATTTAATGAAAAAGCAGATACTCTAAAGGTATCAACTGAACGTGTACATCATATCATTCACGAATATTTGGGTATGAGAACGCTCTGTGCAAAGTAGGTGCCGCGCGAGCTCACTTTTGACCAAAACAACGACGAGTTAATGATTCGGAGCAGCCTTTGAAGATGATCAAGCGTAATAAACCCGAGTTTTTGCGACGATATGTATCAATGGATGAACCATGGCTCCATGATTTCACTCCGAAGTCCAATCGACAGTCATCCGAGTGGGCTACATAGGATGAACCCACTCCAAAGCGTGGGAAAACGCAACAGTCGGCTGGCAAAGTTATTGCGTCTGTATTTTGGGATGCGTATGGAATAATTTTCATTGATTATCTTGAAAATGGAAGGACCATCAACAGCGACTATTACATAGCGTTATTGGACCGTTTGAAGGACGAAATCGCCGAAAAACGGCCGCATTTGAAGAAAAAGAAAGTGCTGCTTCACCAAGAAAATACACCGTGTCACAAGTCAGTGAAAACGATGGTAAAAATTCATGAATTGGGCTTCGAATTGCCTCCTCGTCTACCACATTCCCCAGATCTGCTTCCCAGCGACTATTTCATGTTCTCAGATCTCAAAAGAATGCTCGCTGGGAAGAAATTTATGTCGAATCAAGAGGTGATCGCCGAAACTGAAGCCTATTTTGAAGAAAAGGACAAATCGTACTACAAAAATGATATCGAAAAGTTGGAGGGTCGCTATAATCAATCACCTTTAAAAGGAATTATATTATTAGCACTTAAAGAGTATTTCAAACATTCAATATTATTAACACTTATATGAAAAGCAAATATATTTAACATTTCAGTGTATTTCCAAACAACTTTACTTTTTATAACAAAACTTTTTCATACACCTGATTTAACAATATTTGATTTTGTTTATCTTGTAGGTATCATTTGCTTTTTAGTAAAAAATATCGTATTATTAACTATAAAATATCAAAATGTCATTGTTCCTATATACATTTTCTAAACAAAATAATAACTATTAATATTATTTTTATTAATAAACGAGAATATTGAAATTTAAAACGACCCATCATTATGTATTCAGAGATATAACATTCAAATATTTGATATCAATGGAAACTACCTGAGTAGAATAAATTTTCCTATACTTATATAAACCTAAATTGCCTTCAATTTGTGCTCTGTGAAATATCTAGATATATATTTCATTTTCCAAATGGCGAGTGTTTCCTTTGCAGTCGGCGAGTTTGAAAACAGTTTTAGCCTTTCAAGTTATTTTCAATATTAAATGCAAAAATGATTGCTTTTCCAATCACATTTCATACGGCACTATTCAAAGATTAATTTCAATATATTATAAATATAGATTGAATAACCGAAATGCGAATACGCTGAATTAGTTATGTTTTATTGGCATTTTAGGTAACGTATAAAAATATAATATTGCTTCGATCTATGGATAAAACATGAAATCAAATACAGTACAATCAAAAAGTATTAGTTCGGCATCGTAATGCTAACCTTATACATTAATAATTATAATTCTTAATAATTCAACTTGAATTTTAAGAAATGTTATGTATTTTGTATAAGCAAAATATATGGTAGTAGAGAAAAAACTAGCTTGGTTGAAGAAATTATGCTGAGAGTAAAAATTCAGAAGCTATTCAGAACCCTGGGGTCCGCTACCTAGTCTAGGTGATTTAACAAATGTTCCAATCAAACTAGAAGAAAAAACTTCTGCCCCGTTGGAACTCGAACCCATGACCTTTACGTGTGAGCTTAATGTTCTAACCATTACACCATAGAAAGAGTTGTCTATAACGTTTCTACGACTTCTCATATGATATAATTAGTGCTTAAGAAACAAACTGAATAGCTTTTACACTAGACTACTGCCGTTTTTTCGTCACAATAATTTATTTTATATAAAAAATATGTGAAAACCTTGTACGTGTCTTTGAAATTTGAGGTTTTCCTTCGATTTCTTACCTTTCCTCACAACAGATCTTGATTTGGTTCCAATGGGACCGCCTCGGAAGTGCACTCTTTCGAATGATAAATTTGAATAATCATTCTGAAAATCGGTCAATTGGAAAGTCCCCGGCCTATCATAGTAAAACACATTTTTTTGCAAAATTTTTTTTATTCAACATAATTCGCTTCAGGGTGATCCAGTGATTATAGCGACCCTCCAACTTTTCGATATCATTTTTGTAGTACGATTTGTCCTTTGCTTCAAAATAGGCCTCGGTTTCGGCGATCACCTGTTCATTCGACGAATATTTCTTCCCGGCGAGTATTCTTTTGAGGTCTGAGAGCAGGAAATAGTAACTGGGGGCCATATCTGGAGAATACGGTAGATGGGGATGCGATTAGAAAACCTAATTCATGAATTTTTGCCATCGTTTTTACTAAGTTATGACACGGTGCATTGTTTTGGTGAAGCAGCACTTTCTTTTTCTTCAAATGCGGCTGTTTTTCGGAGATTTCGTCCTTCAAACGGCCCAATAATGCTATGTAATAGTCGTTATTGATGGTCCTTCTTTTTTTAAGGTAATAAATGAATACTATTCCATGCGCATCCTAAAATAGAGACGCCATAACCTTGCCCGCCGACTGTTGCATCTTCCCACGCTTTGGAGTGGGTTCGCCGTGCGCAGTCCACTTGGATGACTGTCGATTGGACTGCAGAGTAAAATGATGGAGCCGTGTTTCATCCATTGTCACATATCGATACAAAAACTTGGGTTTATTACGCTTGATCATGTTCAAACACTGCTCCGAATCATCAACTTGTCCTTGTTTTTGATCAAGTGATCTCGCGCGGCACCCACTTTACACAGAGCATTCTCATACCCAAATATTCGTGAATGATATGATGTACACATTCAGTTGATATCTTTAGGGTATCTGCTATTTTATTCAATTTCAATTTACGGTCATTCAAAATCATTTTCTGGATTTTTTTAATGTTTTCGTCGGTAATAACCTCTTTTGGGTATCCACTGCGTTCACCATCTTCGGTGCTCATTTAGCTATATCTATTGGTGAAAATACAAAAATCAACTTGAACGACGGTACCTAACTGTTGTTTCTAACTTCTGCTAATTCTGTTGCTTTAATATTTCCATAAGATAACAGTTTTTCATTTGGTATTATTGAATTATTCAGAGTACAAGGACTACTTATTCTGATGCCAAATCCTAGTCAAACACTTTTTATATGGAATTTATGGAATTATTTATCAAATTTATGGCGAGTCATTAGTATGGCCTTCATTGTTTTCTAGGCAAAGCTGAACTATAACATTTCGAAACGCAGAATGTCGTAAATTATTTCAGAAGTATAATTATTAGTTCACCCTTATTGATACCGAAGCCATAAGGAGTAGCGCTACGAGTTGCTACAACTGAATGAAACTCCTACTTCAGATGTCTAGCAACGTGAATTGAACAAATTGAATGACGTATTTTTGCAAAATATACTAAAAACTTCGACTTGCATTACAACTCTCAGCCATAGGTCACTGAAGGATACAACGGGATACACTGATGCAGCTCGTATGGGAAGTTTTGTCGCACCCAGTATACTCACCAGACATATGAGTGTCACTTGTTCACATCGATGGCTCAACTGAAACACTGTTAGATTAACATGCATAATAATATTTTATAACAATTGTTCTCAATAAATGCGTTTTTAAAGTAAAAAAATATCAGAATACATGCTAGCTCCTAATAACATAGA
Source organism: Rhynchophorus ferrugineus (assembly GCF_030347505.1). Classification (NCBI taxonomy): domain Eukaryota; kingdom Metazoa; phylum Arthropoda; class Insecta; order Coleoptera; family Curculionidae; genus Rhynchophorus; species Rhynchophorus ferrugineus. The sequence continues at coordinate 56,874,401 of NW_027472580.1, forward strand.
TTAAATTTAATAAAATATATGATTTTTAAATTTATTAATATTTTGAATCCTTTGCATAATTTTCTTTTTAAAAACCAATGTTTTATCTGGACTAAATCTACTGCTTAATGTACGCTGTAAACTAATTTAGGGACGTCCGATCTTACCCAGTATGGCCACTGAGATGACTAGAGCTCTATTTATAGCATCAATTAAAGTAGAACCACCCATGTTCTACGTTGTATTCGAACATGCATCAAGTGCATCAGTAGAACACCTTCATTACTATATTTTTTAACTGTCCTAGTCAAATTTTGCCAAACGTTTAATAGAAGAATAAAACACACTATAATTTATCTGACATCTATTATGATTTTATAATAAATAAGCTTTCTTAGAAAAAATATTTTAGTCAATTTTTTATCCAAATATGTTTAATAATTTTTTATGTTACGAAATGCGACCCCAATATATTTTCTAGAAAACCAGTCCATTTTTTGTCCAAGTACACTAAGTAAAAACCAACTTTTAAAATATTTATCATTTCCTTTTGCCACGGAATAAGATAAAATATTGAGACAGCTACGGTTTTCACCCCGAACATTCAATGCCATGAAAAATGTATCGAGCAGTTTATTCAAAAGAATTGAAGGCGAGAGAATATACGAGCATTCCATCTGTTTTTCAGCACGTGTGGCAGCCACCTGAGGGAATAACGCTTAGATTGAAAAAAAAACAAATTTCTTCTTGGCTTGGTGACTGTGTCTTACACACAAAATAAAATTCATCATGTGACCCGTCAGCAAGAATATCTTTATATATACATCTTTTTCCTCGCTTTATTATAAATGTTAAAAGATATATATGTAGACGTCTACCATTAATTATGTTACACAATTGAATTATTAAGCAAGTTTTTCAATTTTACAGCAACCTTTCAAAATTGTTAACTCGAGATAATTGGGTAGCAATTTTATGTACGTTTATGAGGATTTATAAGATATATTTAAAACTATACATTACTTAAACAGCAGTTTGACATTAAGTTACATAACCTCTGGAAAAATTATACTACAAACGTTTTAAAAAAGTATTTAAATACTTTTTGTAAAATAAACTCAAATTTGCTCTGATATTCCAGACAAAATCATCTCAAGATGAATACAGATCTGTAAGATTCCAACGCTTAATGCGCATGTTTTGCTTAATTTCAACGTTTGTCGTTTTAACTAATACTATTACCATGTTTTTGAATCAAAACATTTTATTTAGTATCTAACAATAGTAAATAATAAATACGTATAGTTCTGTAAAAGTGTAATTAAAAATAATGACAAGTTTTCTTTGCAAGAATCTTGCTTCTAAAGTATGGAATAATATTTAACTTAGTAATAAATCTATTTTACATATGGCAATTATCAAAAAAATAAATCTGTCATAGAAATATTTTGAACGTATTGTAAGAACCACAATTAGTAATGGAGGAACGATTGGGAATAGTTATTCTTTTTCCGTTACATTGGAAGGAATTACATTTGTAAAAAATAATTTCGTATTCGTCGTACACTTTTCGTAGCATAAAACTTACAAACACGTAGTATAATAATATAAAAATAATACAAATAATATATAAAAGCTATCTTTTTAACAACAGGTGAGGGAAAATACGTTCAATAATAATCTCATATAAAATTATTAATAAAATTAAGTTTACCAAAGGTTATCGGAATATTATTTTTCAATATATTATACTTTGGAAAATATATGAAAATTTAGCAAATTTTTCAAATAAAAATATCAATTACAGTTTTATGTTACTATTAATTTTATTGAATTCATAGAACAGTGCAAACATTTTAAAATATGTGAAAGACATCAACAGGTCAAAAATAACGCGCCACTAATCTCAATATATTTAATATTTGTTTTTAGCTACTTTCTCATCCCTACTAGTTATAAATGTATTTATTTAAAAACAACTTTGAGAGTATCATATTTCCTATCTGAAATATAGAGCGAATCTCATTAAATACGGTAATTTCTATAAATTAGTCACTTACATGTTATTCTTTATGCAGTAGTTACCAAATTTTTATTTCATCTTTTTTCGAACATACTCGCAATGGGATTGTTAGCAGATTTACTTTTTAATGTATTATTTTAAAAGATTCTAGCATAATACCTTATTATATGGACTGAGAATTCATCCAAATTATTTTGAACTCGTTAATTCGTTTTTCATACTACTTAGTCGTTGAGTCCGGAAGCGATTCAACACAGTTAACAAATATTTCACCCTTAAAACAATTATTTACTAAAACATAACCATACACATTGGTGGCTCATTGGAGCAAGTATAAATTTGTAACAATCTCTATAATCTTTGTTTATATAACTGACGGATGAATTACTTGATCACTCCACAAAATAATATCCATTATTAATATTTTAATACTTTACCATGACTTTACTTCAAGGTCTTGACTATACAATTACTACGAACTATATTCACCTGAATATATGTAAAATTCAACATTTTTCCAGATATTTCGGCGTTAGTTATGTTTCTTTTGCGCTTTTTTAGATATAAATTTTAATTCTTCATTACCATTTGGTTGTTAAAATGAATTTAAAATGAGATTTAGTTTTAGGCACCATTTACAGAAATAATCATTCACAGTATTTGGATCTTCCGTAACTAATTTCCACCCTCTCCTGTAAGTTAATGTATCCATATATATCTTATATGTAATTTGCTATATATTCCAAATACTGGAACATACGCCCTTTTGTTTCTATCTAGATAGTCTATCCATAGGATATTGTACGCCGCTAATATATCGTCAATTGGTTTTAACTTTGTTTTGACATCTGATGAAGTTATAAGTGCTAACTCTTGTTCCTCACATCCGAGAATATCTATAAAACCAGTTTGTTTTATAGGAATCAGCTCTTTTACTTTGTATATGTATTGTTTGGTTGTATCCCTATAATTGTATTTAAAATGATATAATTAATATTCAACAATGATATAGAAGTAGGATACTAGAATACTCTGCGGGCTCCATCTTTAAGTAACAGAATTGCATTTTTGAATGCAATCATTAATAATTGGAATCATTATAAAACATAATCAACCAAGTTATCAACTCTAAATATAAAAAGAACTATCCATCAAAGTATAATCCATCAAACATTCGATATTGCTAAACCTTATTCTTAATCGCAACATAAACCTCATTATGTTTTTGAAGCTCTTTCATATAGTTCGGTATATGTTTTTATCCGAATCATGTTACATTGTTACATAACAGTTCCTCTGCTATGATAGAGTATCACAGAAGAGAAGTTCAGATACAGAATATTGGAAATAAATGTTACGACAAGATGCTTTTATCCTACAGCAGGTACTAAAAAAAATTAAATTGTTAGGTCAATTTAATCTAACTTCAAGCCCAATGGTTTATGTTTTAAACATAAACATACCAAATTCACTTAACATAATCAATAGTCGATACTGTTAAGGAATTAAGATGTATAAAATAAAACATATTCATCAGTTAGTCAGGCATAAAAGAAAATTCGATCCAATGAAATGTTGAAATAAAATTTAATTGTATCAACAAACGAATAATGTGTGTGATTTTAAAACAATTTTTTAATTAAAATCAATTTTTAAAGCCGTATATCGCTAAGTCAACAACTTCAAATTAGATTATTAGGAAGCACTTAATACCTTGTCCATCCAGCCCCAAATGACAGTTTAATTAAATCATATGTATATCCTGTAAGCTTAATTTAATTAATTGAATTTGGGATATATCCTTTATTATGTAGGTTATGAAATAGTAAAAGTTCTCTAAAACTAGAACTAACGTAATATTAAAATGGTGCCAATAATAATTTTGGAGATAGAGAACATATCATAATCATTACTGCGAGAACTGCAAAATTCACAGGAATGAAGTTAAATAACATCCGCATCCTTAGTAGTTAACATTATAGTTACAATTAAGTTGTTTATAGCGATCAGTTGTAATTTGTATAGCCCATGGCATTTGAAGCAATATTTTACCAGTCACTAAACATATTTTGATACATTTCCTATTATTCTCTATAATATGATATTCACAATGCATACCGTTTATTTCCAAAATATATTGGGAGCTTGACATATATTACTTTCTACCAAATTGATAAATAACACTCTTTTAATTTGCCACTTGCCATATTCCAAAAACAAAGTATTTACATATGAAGTCGATATATTGATTTATTAGGTTTTAGTTAGCTACTTATTAAATAGTTTGTTGTTCTATAAGAATTATAAGTATTTTATGATGTAAAATATATCAGATTATAATAATCACTATATTCTCGGTGGGCTTAATTGTCCGGTAAATGACCGGGCACACGGGTATCCATTTCAATCCGCAGGTAAAATATGTTAACTTAAAAAAAAGGTAAAATATACTAACTAGCCACCTGGATCTCCAAAATTGAGGTAATTTAACACTCATTCTTCGTCAAATTTTTTGACAATCAATTAATTAATAAAAGCTATTAACTATCAAACTTTATATATGCCGCCCGTTCAATATCCCGGTACCCGGGTACCCACTAAGATTAATGTTTATGAACGATTTAGGGTTTACATACTTCAGAGACTGCTTATTAAAGTACTTAATTAATTTGACTTTTAAATTGATAATAGACAATATATTTTGTAATTGTTTTTATTTAAACAATAATTAAACAATAATTCTTATTATAAACAATAACAAAAATAGTAAGTAAGAAATATATAACTCCGTTTTATTTTATTTTATTTTATTAATATCGTTTTCCATTCTTTTACTTTTTATTTATTTACATTATTTTATTTATTATGATACAGTGCCATATAAAAATGGAAGTACATTAAATTATTTCGTACATCCTTCACATGTCGTGATTGTAATACAGTGTTCGTCACAAATAGGGTTCTCACATACCGAACATATTTTTCTAGTTTTGCGGCGTTTTTTAAATTCACTTTGGAGACATTCATAGCATACACCAGTAATTTTTCCTCCCAGTTGAATCGAGCTGCGTCTTCTGCGTCGAAATATTTTCAACGAATGGATTAGATAGCTTTCTGCCCAATTTCCGATAAAATAATCGTCGTACATACGAGTTTTTAACAATCATTTTATTATTCTCATAATACAGAATATATGGTGCAAGACAGGCAATATAGAGAATATTGTAAAAAAATGCTAGAGGCCACCTTTAAGTTTATGTTCTTGTAGTATGTCTACCAAGCATTTTATCCATCGTGTCTACTCCAGCTTTAGACCAATTATAAAACTCAATAATTTCAGGATTTTTCTTTACACTATCACTAATTTTAGCTTCATGATGCATTGACGATAACATAATTACTACCTTGTTTGTTTTTGCCACATAACTAGATAGGGTAACTTTTCATGAAAGCCAAACACAGTGGATAATTCTTCTCGCGTTTTTGATACAGCCATTGCTGGTGGAATATATGCTTATTTTTCTTGAAGGTGCCAACAATTGTCAAGTTCCAAGATAGTAAAAATTTTGCCAGTGGAAGAGTAGAGAAGAAATTATCCATTGCAATGTTTCTACCGGATCCTCTATACGGTGCCACCAAGTCTTTGACAACTCTTTCACCAAAGTTTTTCCCACGACCATCTTTCGATTTTCCAGTGTAAATCTGTCCAGTAAGTGGATACGAATTTTCAGCATCACATATCCACCATACTTTAATTCCATATTTAGCTCGCTTTGACGGAATATACTGAGTAAATCTAGTTCGACCGCGGTATGGATAAAGTTGCTCGTCAATTGTCAGATATTCTGTTGTCTTATAATGTTTTTCTAAATTACTATTCAACATTATCCAAATGTCTCGTATTGGAGCAGCTTTATCATTCTCCAAGCGCTGAGCTCGAGTATTGGCATCATCAAATCGCATAAAACGAATAATATTCCAGAAGCGATTGATACTCATTGCTGCACGATGCAATGGATATGAATAGGGCTGCCACATTTCCCTTGCATTGTCAGTATTGGAGTATTGCAGCTCGAGATTTTTCCACTCTAATTAATATAATATATTAATAACATTAATAATTAATATTAATTTTGTATATTTTCTTTTCCCTTTCAGAATATATTTTATAGTCTGTTCACTATGCTTGTAGAATTTCAACTGAACACGTTTTTTTCTTTTCGTACGACATGAGAAGGGGAAAGGAACATCTCAGATAACTAAATATCGATTGGCTTGGCATTACGCTATTGTTATTTTTATGAGGACTATAAACTGTGTCCCTATAGCTATTTCATATGCCACATAGTCAGTTTGCAGAGAATTTCTTTTTATTCAGTACACTAATGACTTGCACATCACCCCGCATTGCATAGGTGGGTACCCGGGTACCTGGTACTTGAACGAATGGTGAAAGTTTGGTCAGTGACCGGACGGTTAAATAATATTCGTTCAATATAAAACTTTCACATGCCTGAGTTAAGATGAGAAACCAGACAAAGCTCAGAGACAGTAATATGAGAAATTGGGAAAACGTTACAAAAACTCATATTTTAATTCGCCGACTTGAACGTCTTTAAAATGTTTGTATTGTACATATCTTGATGATTTTTCTCTTTTTTTTTCTTTTCCAAATAAAGTCTGTTGAATTTTTACATTTAGCTAATTCAAATTTCAAGTAATTCCGACGAAGAAAAATATTTAAAAATCTTTATCATCCTTTCTAAAATGTTGCAGGGATTCTTTTAGTTTTATTTATACTTTTTGGTATATTTTAAAGCCTCCTCTTTTTACCAACATGAGTTTGTTGGCGAGTGATCAACTTAGAGAAGCCACAAGACTTCCGTTATTACACAGCCTGGTTTGTGGCGTGAATGGGGCCATTTTCCGTGTCGAATTTTGTACTCTTGACTTATGGATAATCACATTTATAAACAAACACAAACAAAAAATTACAACCATGCCCCAATAGGATTCGAACCCGCTACTATCGCAGATGTAGAAGGATCGTCTTGTCGTCTTGACCACTGCCAAGCAAGTCGGCTCATCCAATTATGGATTATTTTTTATACTGCGGCGTTTTTGCGTTTTTGTGATGTGCCAGTTTGATGATTTGATAATCATTGATGATTCATATCAATATTTTGGTGGAACATAATTAAATGTTTTGATTAGAATATTTTTGCTGCAATTTCTTATGCTATTATACTTTTTGCAATTCCAACGTGTGAATTTCCAACGTTTTCAAAACTTGTACATCCAAGTTAAATATAGCAAGCCATTTTTATTGAAGAAATTATAGTGTTTAGATAGTATAATTTCTATAAAAATAAAACTACGAAGCATTGTTTTGACAAAAGGTATCTAATAACATGTTATTTATACATATTTAACGTGTAAACATTTTTATTTAATAGAACTGACAAAATTTATTGCATTCAATAAAAGGTTACTGTGCATTATAATCATTACAAAAATTATTTTACTAGTACATAGTCGAAATAATTTGAAAAGGTAATATGTTAGTACACTAAAATTTATTTGTTCCTCATATCATAAAATAACTTCAAAGTTTAACAAAGTTCCGAAAACAGTTATCTTTAATTACCTACTTCCTAACACTTTTGACATCGCAAATAAATTATAAAAATACCACTTAATATAAAGCACTAAAAATTAATGGTTCTTACACAATGTTTAATTTTTTAAATAACAAACTGCGCTATAGCGAATAGCTGTAACTAGTTATTGTATTAATAGAATTGAGAGAAGGTATTACATTCACTGAACGGTTACTTGTGCATTATTATTACACACACCTGAAGAGTCTTTTACTGATACATAGTTAAATTATTTTGAAAAAAGTCTTGAAAAAAGTCGCCCAAGTCTTGGAGGAAAAATCAAGATGTAAATGTAGAAAATATATTTTGAGGATATTCGATGTGATTCATCTCCTTCTTTTGTCCTCAGAGACAATGAAAATCATATAATTTCACCAAGTGACCATTCCTTCAACTTTGTTTAGCACGCCTTACAAAAAAAATTCTATACCCATGATTATAGCAAAACCAAAGTACTCGACATACGTATCTCTAAGTGCATTTTTTATGATTTTTTCACGTTTAGAGAGCATATATCATCTACAAACATCACAAAAACAACTTGAATCTACATTAAAATGCTGTCTTTGCATTTTCACACTTTCCAAAACATAGTCACAGTCACAATAACAAGTTCAAAATGATGTTTAATGCAACGTTTTTAGCAAACACCATACGTGAACTCGAAAACCAGAACCAATTTTGACACACGGATTGAAGACGAGTTCGATCGAAAAATTTACCCGAGTCTGTAAACTTATTTTATTGTTACAAAAAACAATCAGTGTTAATAATTCAATTTTTAATAACTTTATCAACGTTTATATACAAAATAACAACAATCTACCTAAATAATACACAATTTATAAATATAACCACTGATTTATGTCTTCAGTTGTACAGGTTATTTAAATGCAATTTCAAAAGTTATTTTACGAAAAATATTAGTCGAAAAAAAACTTCAAAGTAATGGAAAAATATATACACTTCGATGGCGAATTATCCATTAGCGCTGACGTTTCCAGCACCTTTGTCGGCAGCGCCGCAAGCATCTCGCCTCCTTCAGACGTTCTGTTTGCGTGTCAGTACCTCGTGTGAGCCCATTCCCCGTGAAATAGGGAGCATGTTCATGCATTTCTTCCCGAGATTAAACGATTCGCTCTAAATTGGAGTTTAATTAAAGACCCATCTTCCGGATAGACATGGATTTATTGGCGGAGATTTGGTGTAGATGGCGAACTTCGAAAATTGTTTTGCCAGGAACTGTTTTAGGGTTTTAGATAAGTAATTATTAGTTTTATTACCCCTTAATTTACTTGTCGGTTTATAGTTAATATATTAACCAAATTAAACAGTTATTATTAGAATGCGGTGTATTTACACTGTAATTAACTTAAACATGAGAATATTAGGGGAGTACGAACCACGAATGTGAACTAGATTTAAACCCTTTTATTAGGGATATATTATGAAAACTTTTTTAAAATTTATATATTATTTAGTTATATTATTTATGTAATATTTATTTACTTTGGTTTTCATTTTCATTGTAAATCTTACATAATTTTTCATCATATATAATACGTACTATTTTGAAAACTAAAAATCTTTCTAATATTCATATATTTACATGGATTTTTCATTCTAATTATATTAATTTGCTACTGATCATTAACATAATTTTTTAGCCTTTGCACGTCATAGATGGCGTTGAATGTAACAGGTCAATTGAAAAGTACCCGTCCTGACACATAGATGGCACTACTAGAATTAAATCCATATTTTTTAGTTAGCCCAAACTCTCAAAAGATGCGTGTATAAATTTGACACCTGTCGGATCATTAGTTTGTGAATTATAGCATTTTTAGTGAAGCAACTTTTGTTATTGTAAAAAAAAACGGATAAAAAGGAATTTCGATAAAATATTGCTTTTTGAAGGAAAAAATACAGTTGAAGCATAAACTTGGCTTGATGCCTAATTTCCGGACACTGCCCCAGGTAAACCAATCATCAAGGATTGGTATGCTAAGTTTAGACGTTGTGAAATGAGAACCGAAGACGGTGAATCCAGTGGACGCCCAAAAGAGGTTGTTACCGACGAAAACATTAAAAAAAGCTACAAAATGATTTTGAATGACCGCAAATTGAAATTGATAGCAGACACTCTAAAGATATTAACTGAATGTGTACATCATATTATTCACGAATATTTGGGTATGATAAAACTCTGTGTAAAGTGGGTGTCGCGCAAGCTCACTTTTGACTAAAAATAACGACGAGTTGATGATTCGGAGCAGTGTTTGAAGATGATCAGGCGTAACAAACCCGAGTTTTTGCGTCAATATGTGACAATGGATGAAACATGGCTCCATCATTGTACTCCGAAGTCCAATCGACAGTCATCCGAGTGTTGGATGACGTTACAGTCGGCTGGCAAGGTTATGGCGTCTGTATTTTGGGATTCCCATGGAATAATTTTCATTGATTACCTTGAAAAAGGAAGAACCATCAACAGCGACTATTGCATACGTTATAGGACTATTTGAAGGACGACATCGCCGAAAAAACGGCCGCAATTGAAGAAAAAGAAAGTGCTGCTTCACCAAGACAATGCACCGTGTTACCAGTCAGTGAAAACGAAGGCAAAAATCCATGAATTCGAGTTGCTTCCTCATCCACTGTATTCCCCAGATCTGGCCCGCAGTGGCTATTTCCTATTCTCAGATCTCAAAAGAATGCTCACTGGGAAGAAATTTTCGTCGAATGAAGAGGTGATCGCCGAAACTGAGGAAAAGTTGGAGGGTCCCTATAATCAGTGTATCACCCTTGAGGGGAATTATGATGAATAATAAAACTAATTTTGCCAAAAAAGTGTGTTTTACTATGGCAGGCCAGGGACTTTTCAATTGACCTGCTATTTATAATTTCAGTTTGTAAATAAGTAAAATTTGTTTTAAAACCCATCTCATTGTAGGCTAATGAGGCGGATACATCTTCCGGGGTGACTCTTTAAAATTCGATGTGAGTTTGTACTAGTGGACCATGTTGACAAAGGTCTGCAAGAGGAGGGCTCTGTATTAGAAAAGGTTATTTGTAAATGCATTATTTGAACTTCCTGCCTAACAAAAAATTAAACTTTTATTACTAAGAGTCACATTACTTAATTTAATTCAATAACACTAAAACTAAACATCTGTCACTTTTACTGGGAAATTACATTGCTTGCATTTTGGCCTTAGAATGCTTCCAAATTTAAAAAATTACATGTTTGTGGTCGATATATGTCAAACAGTGACAGTGAAACTTTTTACAGATAACTGGTAGATCTGGTAACACCGTCGTTTTGTACAAACGTACCTTGTAAAACAGTGTCGGGAGTGGGTTGGGGGTCGAATTCATAAGCCATACTTGGTTTCGTGCCATAAATTTTATTTATTTATTATATTTATAAACTTCAAAGTTCTAAAATATCAAAGTTCTTCGTACGCGCAATATAAGAATCAAAATATTTTAACGTCCATTTTCATCGTTTCATTTTTAAATCTCTGTATAATACTGTGCATATATATATATATATATATATATATATATATATATATATATATATATATATATATATATATTATACATGTTCCGACGCATTAGGCAGCATTCTGTTTATTTTAAACTAGCCTACAATGAGAAGGAAAATCTGCCACGGTTTTAAAACGTATTTTACATTTTTACAAACTGAAATTATTAATATATTCAACGCCATCTACGATGCATATTACGAATTAATCCATAGCACCTAATATGTAATACCTTATCGCTCATAAAACTTAGTAATTAATAATTAACATAATTAGTCGTTAATAAAATATTATGATATTAAAATTGTTTTCATATTAAAAATATAAATTAATTTATAATACTACATTAAAGTTGATTAAAGCTTGATAATTTTAATAAAAGAGTAATTTTTGATAAAAATTAATATACAGATAATTAATAGTAAACTAATTAAAATAAAAATATGTTCATCTCATACAAGTACATTTCATGAATAACAACATTATAAGATGCGACTTTCGATAAACTTAGCTAAAAATAATTATCCATAAATTTTAGCAAAATCTGTAATGAATGCTAAAATATCGATAGCAAACAACCTCTTTGATAGTGTATATAAAACAGTTTTGCTGGTTTGACAGCCAAAAAATAGCGCCAACTAATTAGGTAAACTTCAATCCCAGGCCGGAGACTCTGCGGTTGCTTGGAAGTTATAGTGTAATTCGTCACCTGCACTTAACATGCTAAAGAGCTTATATCCCGGCAAGATGAACTTTTCCTAACGGTTTCGGAGCTATTGGCTTAGTTTTCATGTTTGAGCTTAATTATTCAACGTTTTTCATTCTCCAATATATTTATACTATATTTATAATTATAAAATAAATATAATTATAAAAACAATGTCAAAACTGTATACCTGTGAAGTTGGCAACATATAATTCGAAAAAATTATCTTCCCAGCAATTCGATACACGATTCATGTTCCTTGTTAATCTATTAGAAATTATTTTTTTATTAATCACATCTTACATCAAATATTCTTAGTACAGCATTAATTTACAAACTAATTTATTACTACTCTTATGTTGTACATGTATTAATACACACATGGATTAATACACCAGTATGTATTTGCCAAATTAAAATAAAACTAAGGTACTAAGCTGAAATTATGAATAAACTTACATAACAGGTCAGTTGAAAAGTCCCCTGCCGGACACATAGATGGCGCTACTAGAAGTAAGTACATATGTTTTTTAGTTAGCCCTAACCTTCAAAAGATGCGTGTATAAATTTGAAAGCTGTCGGATCAGTAGTTTGTGTATTATAGCATTTTGAGTAAAGCAACTTTTGTTATTGTTGTTGTGAAAAAAATGGATAAAATGGGATTTCGGGTGTTGATAAAATATTGCTTTTTGAAAGGAAAAAATACAGTTGAAGCAAACACTTGGCTTGATGCCGAGTTTCCGGACACTGGCCCCGGAACCATCAAGGATTGGAATAATGATTGGTTTAGACGTGGTGAAATGAGCACTGAAGACGGTGAACGCAGTGGACGCCCAAAAGAAGTTGTTACCGACAAAAGCATTTAAAAAATCAACAAAATGATTTTGAATGACCGTAAATTGAAATTGAATGAAATGGCAGACACTCTAAAGATATCAACTGAACGTGTACATCATTCACGAATATTTCGGTATGAGAAAGCTCTGTGTAAAATGGGTGCCGCGCGAGCTCACTTTTGACCAAAAACAACGACGAGTTGATGATTCAGAGCAGTGTTTGAATATGATCAAGCGTAATAAACATGAGTTTTTGCGTCGATATATGACAGTGGATGAAACGTGGCTCCCTCATTTCACTCTGAAGTCCAATCGACAGTCATCCGAGTGGACTGCACACGATGAACCCGCTCCAAATCGTGGAAAAACGCAGTCAGCTGGCAAGGTTATGGCGTCTGTATTTTGGGATGCGCATGGAATAATTTTCATTGACCAGCTTGAAAAAGGAAAGACCATCAACCGCGACTGTTACGTAGCGTTATTAGGCCGTTTGACGGACGAAATCGCCGAAAAACGGCCACATTTGAAGAAAAAGAAAGTGCTGCTTCACCACGACAATGCACCATGTCACAAGTCAGTGAAGACGATGGCAAAAATCCATGAATTAGGCTTCAAATTGCTTCGAAGATCTCAAAAGAATGCTCGTTGGGAGGAAATTTTCGTCGAATGAAGAGGTAATCGCCGAAACTGAGGCCTATTTTGAAGCAAAGGACAAATAGTACTTCGAAAATGGTATCGAAAAGTTGGAAGGTCGCGATAACCACTGTATCACCCTTGATGGGAATTACGTTGAATAAAAAAAAATAATTTTGTCAAAAAAATTTGTTTTACTATGGTAGGCCGGGAACTTTTCAATTGACTTGTTACTATACAAGTTCGTGTGGATTCGTTCGCTTCAACCTTCTAATTACCTGCGTGTTGTTCAGTAGTTATATTGCTTTCACATTTCTGTAATTTAGTGGCCTTATTTATTTTTTTACGGCGAAATATTAGATCACTTCGTATATCAATTTGATTTGGAGGTCATCGTGCAGCTTTTCTTTGGTGGAATAGCAGTACGTATCAATAATTAATCGTAGAACTATCGTAGCTTTATGATTGTTTGATAACCAATCTCTTTTATTTTAGATCAAGTTAAGGGTATCTTCCGACTCATCAGTACAGTTGTTGTCTCACCTGTTTTCAATTTAACCCACCATTCATATAAATACCGAGGTATTTAGCGGCCATTTATTCGGCTATCTATCAGTGATATAATTAGGTTTTTGCCATTTCGTCGTAACACAAAATTAGCTTGGATAGATTTGGAGCTATTAGGCTATATTTTCTAGTTTCTAGTATATTTGTAGATCTTGTTGACTTCTACTTGTACTTTTTCTACGGCCTTAGACAGAGAAGTACTATTTACATTGTTGTTGGAATATCAGCGACATATAGCAGCCACAGGTGTAGTCCAGAAGTGTTAATAATGTCCCTTTTTTTGGGATGTTCAAGAATATTGTAGGGCAGTAGGTTTTCTCTTCGAATGCCTTTTCAACAACCGCTGTTATTCCGTACACTTGGTCGATTGTTGAGTGGTGATTTCGAAATCTAGACTTGAAGTCTGTTATTTTTATAAATGATTTAACACGTTTTAAAAGCAGTTTCTGAAATAATTTGATTGATATCGTAGGTAAAAGGGAAATGGGCCTGTAACATCCGGCTAGTTCTGACGGTTTGTCAGGTTTTTTAGCATAATTATTTGAGCAACCTTAGAACATAACGGAGCATGCTTCAATCTCAAACAGGTATTGAGTATCTATTTCTACACAATGATTGCTCTTCGTGTCTGTTGTTTCAATAACCAGGTAAAATATCATCAATTCCAGGACCTATTTAAGATTCAGTTTGTTGTCAATTTATGTGGCAACTTCTATGAGGGAAATTAGATTTCATCAAATCGGATTTTATTTATACATTTTTAGAGTAAATTTTATATGGCTCGGTGAATGGAGTTAAAACGAAATGAAACAGTGGTGTTTATATTATGTGACCGTTATTTATTGAAGTAATATAAAAATGTATAAATACAAATGATAAAACGGTTGGCAGAATGAATGGAAATACCCTTCAATAACATCCCAGATAAACGTCTCGGGGTTATCAGCTATTCGTTATCGGGTTCTAGTTGGCGCTGCTGGCACCTCGCCCGTGTTCAACATCTGGGATTATATTTCTGGGTATTTTGTAGACTGTTATTCCACTATGTAAAATTCGACATGCCTCAAGGTCGCTACACATTATTTTATTAATTAAAAGTGCTGCAAAATATATCATATAGATCTTCAAATAGTGTCAAACTTATGTGAACAAATTCGCTTCGAAATACCCGAAAAATAGGAAATGACTTATATCGGAAATATAGATCGATATTTCAAAAGTAATATGAGTGAGTGGTATGGACGGGTATTGTTTTGACATTAAAACTGAAACTAAAAACTATTGGCAATCTCCACTGAAAATTTAATAAGAAAATAAAATCCCATTGCACGGTATTGTTTCAATATCAGATATTATTTTTCATGAATGCCGAAAGACAAATCTATACAAAAGTTTGTCTCGTCAATGGTCTTTACCAGACAGCCTTTACGAGAGCCTAAACATAACACGATGTTTTTAGGGTCAAACGCAAACTGGAAACACAAAATCGGCTTTATGTTCTATTTACGAACACAATGTTGGTAAATATTTTTATCTTTGGCGATACACGGTTTTAGTATCACATATATTGTTAAATTTATTGGTACGACGTTGTTTCTTGTTGAAAATATCATTTAGTTTATTATAGAATATATTTTCAGTTAAAAATATACAAATCTATTTATAAATACTGTAAATGTATTTTGCAGAATCCCAAGTATCTATATTTAATCAGCCATGTTATATTTAAATATTTTTCTATATTTATTCACGTCTATATTTACTTACGACGTAATTCAATGCTTAATCTTTTGCCATGTAGAACAAAATTACTGCTACTAAATATTCGGAGCTATTGCAAATATATTTTTATTGGTGATGTATGTTCATGACATTTTTCAACATACCATATAGAAAACATCGTGTTATGTTTTGGCTCTCGTAAAAGCTGTCTGCTAAAGACCATTGACGAGACAAACTTTTTTACAGATTTGTCTTTCGGCATTCATGAAAAATAATATCTGATATTGAAACAATACCTTGCAATGGGACTTTATTTTCTTATTAAATTTTCAATGGACATTGCCAATAGTTTTTAGTTTTAGTCCATACCACTCACTCACATCACTTTTTACATAAGTTCGAAACACTACTTAAAGATATACATGATATTTTGATATATAACATTTTGCGAATTTTCATGTGGAGCCATTGTATTGTGTTTCTAAAATAATTGAATGATCACTTTTTTCAATAAAGTAAATCAAATTAGTAATAGGCTGTATTAACATAAAAATTCGCAATAGACACTATGACACCATTTTCGCTTTTTCAGAACGAAAAAGCAAGGTATAATGGAAACAGCCTCCGAGCTCTCTATTTCCAAAACACAATAAATATTGATTGAGTGAGACGAAGAGCCCTTCTTTTATATGTAATATTTTTTTTACCTAAGGAACTAAAGCATGGCTTTACTGAATAGATATTATCAGACCATCTTTTAATATATTAGGAGAACTGAAATTAGCTTTCCCCAATCTTATATAGACTATTCTATAGTACTTCTAGTAACAATGAACAGTACAAGATAGTAACAATGAAAACGATAGTGAACTTAGTCATTAAAATTAATGATGTCACATGATGTTGTTGCCGCATCAACTTTAACTTTTAGTTTATTTTGGTTTTGGCGTAAGAAAATTCACAATCAAATAAAATAATGAAACATAAATAATGTCATTAAATACTTATTATTTTTATATCTAATGCATATATTATCGAAGAACTTAAACTACAGTTAATTATACAGCCAAGAGTTTGAAGGGTTATTTTATTATATTTACATTGAACTATCTTCCATACCTATGAAGTACTAAGTGCGTTTTTTATGTAATGATATGCCCTGTAGGCCTAATTCACCTACTTAACAGTTTTATTTGAATGATACCCAAGTAAAATATTTTATTTTCATTGGAGAGCATATTTACGTTTTTACGTTTAGTTCTTGTATCCTTCGTTGCTGTTTCCATCTCACGTTTCCTTCTCAAGTAATTTTGATATAAGTTTCTTTCTAACTAAGTCTGTCTTTATCCTCCCTTCTTCTGTTATTAACTGTGTATATATATTTTTTTTATAAAATTCACCCAATATCTCTATATCTTCTAATTTAATAAATGCCTCTAACACATTTACCATATTATCTGTAAAGTATTTAGTATCCTTTATCTCCTCAAACCAAACTACTTCAACTAAATGTTCATCTATATCTCAACAATTACAAACTTGTCTTATATCACTATCACAGTCACTGTTCAAGTCCATTACTAAATTGTTAATTTTAATCTGTCAAACGTTTTGCTGTTCCATCACAATTCCAATCGATTACCTTCTTCTGCATATCTTATGGAGTTCATCCAAACCGAAAGTTTTGTTATAGACACTACATATTTACACAAGTTCAACAACAAACCAAAACAACCAAAATATATCCCTAGCATGCCCATTAGAATAATTATGTATGTGCCACCTTCTATGTCAATTCGATGATATTAAATATATCTAATAGGAAGGAATAGGAGGAAGGCGTAATAACTCTGTGATCATATTCTTCTGCCATCTGATCTACTATGTATCGCTTTTCTGGCTTATTTTAAAGGAAAATTACATAAAATACGTTTATATTTACCAAGTGAAATTTTTAAATAGTTCAAAATTTAATTTAAATTTAGCAAACCTTTCGTTGTCGGATCCACATCGGGACCCGTAATAATAACTGATGTTTCTTCAAAATTTTTCAACAGTTGATTTTCTAATTATACCTACGACGTTTAGACTTGGGTAAAGACTAATTCAGCTTCAGGATTAAAGTCATGCATGAACTATAATATATCTGCAATAAATTATTTTAAGAAATACGACCAACGCTTTCGTATTTTTCCATTAAATGTTGTTACCTTTACAATAGTTTACTATAGTCTTGCCATGAGTAACTCAATTCCCAAGTTGCATCTAGGAATATGAAACTACATAAGGAATCTTCCTTAATTTGATTATATGCTGAAAATAATCCAATTTTTAAAAGCAGTGTCTGGAAATTTAATCAGGCCTCTTCGTGGGTTATCTTTAAATAATTTGAAACATATGGCTCCTAACAGCATATAAAAGGATTATCTACATTTTTCGAAATTCTGAGAATACTTCCCAGATTAACAGTTTCCTCTGAAATAATTGTATTAAATTTTGATATTATACTTACCATTATAATAGTATCAATACTTAACTCTTTAATGCATTTTATTGGCAAGGGGGACCCCCATTAGCTCCTTCCTGTTCGTAGTAATTGACTAAAGACGCAATTTGTTTCTGACTCTAACTAATTGCTGGATTTGGACTTTTCAATCAGAGTACTTACAAATATGAAACAGCGATTTGAAATTTATGGAAACAAGCAGATTGTCAAAAGATGTTTGCCACTTTATAACCTCTATTTATTATTACCGTTCTTAACCCGCGATTTCGGTTCGTCAAATATATAAGTTATCTAGAATTAAACATGAAGGACCAATTTGCTTTTAATATGCTTAGCAAAAAATCAACTATATTCTCAATTATTTATGGACTTTATTCACTTATCTTTAATTATTACACATAAACCTAGATGACTTGTTATTTATATTTTATGTACACTACTTGTTACTTTAGCACATCTCTTAATTCTCTATCTTATTCTAACTTTTTACATATATGTTAACCCTTACATCTAACTACGTCGAGGGCACCTGAACTACTTTGAACCATAGAAGAAAGAAATATTGCCCATCGCCGTATAAACCACAAATAATAAAAGCGTTTTTATGCTTATAAAAACGTAATAATTATTACTAATGTTTTGACATTTTATAACCAGACAAATTTTATAAACTGCTTATAATCCCATTATATAGTGCTTGGGCACATCAGACAGCATTTAATATATTTTTAACAACAATAATAAGAAAATAACAAATTACAAACTTCAATTATCAATACATTCGACGTCGTAATGACATCTATTTACTGTTATTTTGGAGGACTATATTTTTGATGTTATTATAAATGTCAAGTATGGTTCCTTGACAAAAATCCCCTATGGATGTATTGCATGTATGTCACTGGTTTTTACTCTTCGGAACAGTTGCTGAATTCTGTTCGGAATCGACTTAAAAACCTTCTTCAATTATAGCCAGAAATTCAACAGAGCTGATTTAATAGCGTATAAGTTAGTTACGGAATAAAGTTACAAGCGCAACCTTTGATAAAAAAGATATGAAACACGCTATAATAATTTGGAAAATTTTCATTATCACATTGATTTTCGACTTCTTTAGTGCAAAATCGACCAAAGCAGTCAATTTTTTGTTAGAAGAATATTTTTTGTAAAATAACACCAGAATAGTAAAACTGTGAACTCTAAATATTAACTTATTATTAATTTATTGACCGTTCACATGAATAACCAGAATTAATATGTAAAGATTCGCGAAAATGGGCCAGAAAATTATTCCTAATATTTGTGAAATAATTTAGAAGTTTATAGGCTTTTATGTTATGAAAACGATTGGAATTAAACGAAAAGATAAAAGTAGTTAGATGTTAGTGGTATATTTTTCAGGTGTTCCGTAAATTCACTACAGTGTTAATATCAACAAGTTGGATATTGTTGAAATAAATATATTGAAGTTGAGGGAAATAATACGTTATACAATATAATTTTTATATAAACCCATTTTTTTATTCCCACGATTTGATTGGACATCCCATTATATAGATATACGTGGGTGTGTTTATGTAATAAAAATATTAAGACGTGCCGAAGCTTCGAAATGAAGTTTTAACCGGTTTATGTCTGGTAGTCGACGTAAACTGGAGGGGAAGTTCTGTATATGTAGACATCAGACGAGCAAGTAATAACATTATCTGTTTAAATTTTCGATCAATCACCACCTAGGAAATTCGATTGACAAGGCGGATACAAGTTATCAGCTCGTCGATGAGATTTTATCAATATAAACGGATTTGGTTTCGTAACGATGTACAGTTTTAGAGCCTACAAGGAGAATTATTGGATCTGCAACGCATATTGACAGATAGGAACTGATGAACCTTTTCAGCGATAGTTAAATATGTTAGTACAGTTGAATGGTCGCAAAAGCCACACTCGTTTTTGTGAGTGTTCTGTTCGATGATGATACGTACTGTTGAGAGTATATTCTCGTTATTTTCAACTGGTTTTAATACCTACGATGAGTATATAACTAATATAAATGAAAATGAAATAATTTTAATATGTATGAATATATTTATACAATATAGTCCGAATGATTTATTACATATTTTAAATTACATCTCATATGCACAATAATTAATATATATATCGCGATTTGATATTTAATTTACAGGTTATAAATATACTTATCCTGTAGTTAATAAAGGCTGGGGAATATAATTTCGGATTTTCTTAATAGATTAATTTGTTCAATGAATAGAATATTCTAGATATAAAGGTTCTTTTTTACTTTCGAAAAGGAAACGATGAAAGCTTGTAAAGTAAGTGAGGCATAAGTCTGGATATCAAAAGAAAGTCGGCATTTGAGTTCCACATTAATTAAAAAAAAAAAAAATTAATGAACCGAATATCCGTTTGTGAATCGCTGCTAAAAATCAAGGTCCAGAGAAGCTTCAAAAAGTGTTACAAAGAACACATTAATACATTTCTCACAATAAGGTGTTTGGAAATTAATCATTGGATTGGAAAGAAGTTGTTCAAAATGAGGTGCTCCATAAATCTAATCAAATCATTAATTGAAGCTTGTATTATCAACAAGTAAAGCGCTTGAAGCAGGCCATTACAAAGAAACTACTATAATTAATCAATAGGAAATGGCTATCAAAATCAATGGAAATCAAATCATCATGGCTGAGATGTCTTGGTGCGGTTATCCTAATGCACAAACCTTGCCCTTCTATCTAAAATTTGTTTCGGTCTCTGTATAACTCTTTTGATAACGTTTAACTAACTTGATTTGAATATTACTTGATTCAATTATTCGCTCCCAGAATTTCAGTAGCTTTATAATAATTTTAGACGAATAAATTTACAGAAAGAGGAAAAAAATTAATTACTTCTTCCCAAACCCACTATATTACTATCAACATTTATTAAGCTGAGATTCTTATTATCACTGTATCTACATAGACTTGTCATTCAAACAACTGCAAAAAATGGAGAGTCAGAGCCAGCAGCTAGAGGATACTAAATATGTGAAATAATCTGCATATTAAAATAATTAATATTCTAATATGTCTATTTTTTTATAACTTTTTGAGTTATATTTTGCAAATTAAATAAAATTTAATTGATTTAATTAGTTTTTGGTTCACTTTTTTAAAAAATAAATTTATTGCAAAATATCATCAAACATTCATCATTTAGTTTCTTTTCTTGACTCATTATTATTGGTATTGATTAACACATTTATTCACATCCTGCATTTACTACAGGAATTGTTTTACTCTATTGTTTATCTTGTATTAAATCTATGACATCTATTGAATTCTAGGTATAGAGAGTATCTTTTTAATGACCCCTTGTAAGTGCTTAGACTGTTTGTCTTACTGCGGAATTTTTTATAATAGACTAGAATGTCAATCATCACAATCCACCATCAATCAGACTAGATAAGGCCAACGGTCTTCGGGTATAATTGTTGAAAATATCCAGATCGCGATGTGACTAGTTTCCATATATATGCGTATACTGGCAAAATTAAAAACTATACAAAAAATTCGCACTATGACTATGATCAAGGAGCAATCATTATATTAAATGTATTTAAATATAAACTATTATAGTACCACATAATTAGTCGACATAATGAAATAAATATAAAATAAACTACTGAAATACTACTTATACTAATAAAAGGTATTTTCTATATATTATTATGAAGTATTCTGTTATTTGCAGTAAAGTAATTTTCCTTATATAAGTTATATTTAAATCAATCGTACACGTTATTAACATAGTATTTAAGTTGTGATCAATTAAATAGAATCAGAGGGTTGAACATGTTCCTCAGCAATAGTCCGAATATACCAGTTTTATTAATTATTACAAGCGCTGTCTCATTTTTGCAAAGTTTGCCGCCCAAAAGTATAAGAGTATATATATATATATATATATATATATATATATATATATATATATATATATATATATATATTTCAATAAGGAGTTAATAAAGAAGTTCCTTATTTTACGTGTGAAAAAAACATCCATTGTTACTTTTATATGTTTTTAACTCTGTTGTTCTTTTAGCAATATAAATACAATGCACACATAATACAAATGTATATCACGTAACAAATAGTTGTTCTAAGAATAATCGATTTTGAATCGAAGTCGAAAAATTAATAATCGAAATAATCAAGAAGTTTTTATATGCTGTGGCGAATGAGATGTTTTTAATTTGACAGAGTCAGTCGTTCTGTTGATCAACTACTCACCACTTCTACTCACTACTCTCCATTCACCACATCGATTCCAAGTTATTCAAAAGCTTCCTTAACATAGTTTATTATATTAGAAAGACGAAATATTTAGGATAATTAGGATACAGGACCACCAAATTCAATTACTCAGCCGTCGACTATTGAATTTTGGGAATAGCGAAGCTTTAAAAATTGCGTCTTCTGTTCTACTGTATGCAGGTGTCGCAGTTCAGTATACTACCAAAGGCTACCAAAGTTACTGAAAGTAACCGTGAACTATCGGAATTTGAAAAATCTTAAATTGCGAAAACATCTCTTCTACTAGTCTGTTTTCTACTACGAATTAAGCAGAGTTTCAAGGTATTCAGCCACCTAAAGCTAATTATTGCTCAATCGTAAAATATTGGAATTGGATTTGAGAATAACCTGAATACTATCGAAACATGGATAAAATCATTCTGCCCAGTTTTGGCTACGACGACAGTCAACCCCTTGACTTGTTTGTCTTCAGGAAGGTGTTACATCCTACTACTAATCTGTCATCATACATGTTTGGTGATAAATGTCTGGCAATTGATAGTGCCACTAGCATGGATTTCTCTCAGAATAACATTTTTATGGGAACCGCATTAACGGCGGTTGCTATATGTACAATAAATTAAATATTATATTATATTCGACAGTAAGAAACTTATCTTGCTTACTACCTTGCAGATATTTGGGAACTTAACCCTTTAACGGGATATAGTGTGTGTTACATTATAAAGTGTTTGTTAATTTAAAGTAATATATTAATTAATAAAAATAATATTACTACCATACGGTAATATATATTGTCATTGTCAGTTTTATTTCCAATCTGTTTAGTTATTTAGTGAAATTTCGTCTACATTCATGTAATTTTACAATCAATTGTACACAAGGTTCACAAGAATATTATACAAGAGTTAAGTCGAGAGTATCACAACGGACGTCTTCGAGCTAATAGATTGAGACAACGAGACGTATATCAACTAAAGAAATTGGAAAAATATTCACTTCCGATATTAAATATGCCACCAGAATCATTGAAAACGCTATTAGCTGTAAACTGTGTAAATGTAGACAAATCTGTAGATACATCACAATGGAATTTGTTTTCGTAAAAGCCGTAAGTTCAGTTCCTGCTTCTAAATCACGTTATTTGCAGTAAAGCAATCGTGCAGAATGAGGATTGTCATTATTTTGAATCATCATATAAGATTCAGAGCCAAGTATACCAATTGAGACTGAGACGTTTGCAAATCTATTTTATGGATGACGAGGAACATCAAGTTAATACACGCTCTCTATACATATCGAGCAAAAGCAGAAAAGAGATACTGTGGCAACTTTGGGTACATTGTTGCAAAATCATAACCAATTAGTCCAAATATTCCATATCGTTTCCAATATATTACAAATACAGGACAACGTCTGTCAGGTCTGCTAGTTATATATAATACTATATTTAATAAATATAGTATTACAACTAAATTAATAAATTACTATAACAATTATTATCTGTATGAGAATTAATTTTCAAGTTCAGCAATTTATAATAGTTAGGAGCAAAAGACAATTATCCAGCAGTTTCAATTATCAATCTATCTACCCTAAAGGGCGAGAAAAACAACATTTAATTTTAACGCCCTCTTCAACGGTTTTTATCGGGCTCAATACCGGCGGAGTGAAAATCGAAAAAAAAACCCGTACGTTCCGCTGAAACAAAAACAATAAAGTTACGACTACAAATTCGACTCACCGATGCGATGTTTCTAGTTTGGTCGATGTTGTTTTATGTCGACTTTTGTGCTGCTTTTATTTTAGTTTGTCGCGAGATTGCCCTCGGTGCAAATGAAGGAACGGAATATGACGGCTTTTATTAGGCAGACGGAGACTGAATTCGAATTATGTTCCAGACAATCCAACCGCTATTTATTTTTCAAGGTTAATAGCCTTCTTATAAGGAATATTACTTTTATTTCTAGGCAAATAAAGCTAAGATGATTATTATTCATTGATGTGGCATTAGTTGACACTTTATCCAAAATAGATATAAAAATAAATTTTCAGATATTTTAATAAACACGGAAATACTGCCCTGTGGCTACCAGATCTTCCATAGGATATAGCATTTAGAACTGACGCATACAGGAGATGGACAATGTAATATGAATACCATTCAAATTCAATTGCAAATTCTTGTTGCATGTTGATAACACTGCTTCCGAAAATAATGCGACGCGTATGTATTGCTCAATATGCATGCGAAGTCTTATAAGTTAGATTTCAGTATATTATACACTTTGATCTGCGATGGTTAAAAGAAGCCGTGAATTGTGTGATCTCTTAGATTTTTCAGGTGTTTCTCAAGCGACAGTACCTACGGTAATGACAGCATACACAAAATATGGCAAAACATCATCAGCGAAGAGAAATAGTGTACAAAATCCAAACTTAACTGACAAATGTCGACTAACATTCAAAATTATTGTGGGCAGACAACATAAAACTATCGCAGCAAAAATTGCAGCAAAGCTCAACACTCACTTAAGTAACGGTGCTTCGATAAAAACAGTACGGCTGAATCGGTAGCCAAAGGTAGCCAATGAAAAGCTGCGAAAGATGTAGCACTTCACTGATGTAGCCATCATAAAACCTGAACATGGGAAACTACAAAAGATGCCTACATTCGAGAATTTTCGAAATTACGACAGAAATTGTATTAAAAACGATTTAATTATTATTTATTTATAGAAAGTAGATTTCAATCTCCAATATCACTGAAGCAATTATTGGATGTTTTAGTAGAAAGATGGAACAATATTTCGTTGGATTCTGGGAAGAATTGCAGCTGATTTAAAAAAATGGTGTTTCAGCATCTTATTAATAAATAAATTGTATAAATGGCAGGTGTTCATATTACTATACCCACACCCTTTAAATATAAACTGATGGCACAGAACTGTTGTTAATTCCTGAAGTTGTTTTCGGAATAGCAATGTCTTGGAACCATTCATCATAAAAGGCAATACAAAATCTATCCTAATCTAACTAGATGATTTTATACAACAAGCTGAATAGATCGGGCTCAAAATTAGGTAGCTTTTGGTTGATTAAAATATGCCAACAAATTGTCTTAAGTTAGAGTGTTTTTTTACAGAGATTTCGTACTAAAAAGCTTATTCGCTAATTTTGTGAATAGCTGACTGAGTTTTGTTTGAGATAACGTGTAATATAGGAACCATAAAAAAACGCCATATTACAATTTTTTCGTTAAAATGAAAACGTAATCCAGTAATTTCGATATGAAAAATGTACCATGGTCTTCAAAGTTCTGTTGTCCAAAACTTGAACATTTCACGAATTTTCATCTATTATACACTGCTAAATCGCAACCAAATGTACCCATATCTAAAGTAGATACTGGCTAGTGATGGAATGTGGATAACTTATGAACGTCAAGCGAAAATGGTTATGATCGAAGTGGGATGAGTCGACCCACTCGGTTACTAAGCCAAAATTGGCGACCAAGAAGCCTTGACTGTGTATCTTATGGGATTTACAAAGAATTATACACTATTACCTGCGCTCCTAGAATGAACCATTGGGCCATCTAAAGAAAACAATTGCCAACTTTGGCCACTAGGATAAGTAAAGTGTTTCTTTAAAACAAATTAGATCATACATATTTATTGTTAGTCACCAAAAAGTTGGGAGGTTATTATACATTCACCTTATAGTTCGGACATGGAACTATGTTATTATTTGTTTCTATTCAGGACGAACTATTTTGCTGGAGAAAAATTCGACTCAGAAGTGGCTTGTGAAGTGGCTCAGTCGATTCAACCAGAAAGAGAGAAAATGAGAAAATGAATAATTAACTTCAAACTGGCAACAAACTATCAAACAAAACGGCGGACCTAAATCGGATCGTTCTATGTATGTTAATAACGCCTTCAAATATGCAAAACTGATGTAATTATTTTTACACCTATTACTTATGGTCGAAAACCTTGAAAATGCCGCCAAGAAATTAAACATTATTCATCCATAGAGCCGCCAACAATGCAACGCCCAAAAGCAAAGAAATCTCCTTGAATTATATACCCCACCATTATATACCACACCCCATATATATTATATATAGAAAAAAGAAAACTTGACATACTACTCGATACCCAAAAACCTTATTTAATACATGTTTGAAAGAATTGACGATTCTTACAGAAGTTCAATTCAGAAACAACAACTTCCAGAATTATCTGTCATTAATTACACCCACAGAAGACACGAATTTTTCACTGTGGAAAGCGACTAAAACGATAAAGAAACCTAAATCTCAAATAACGCCTATTAAAGGACAGTTCGGAGAAAGCCAGTTCCTTTACTATCTGAGTAATGTATTTGAACCATTCTCGGAGTCTGATCAGAAACACACAATAGAAATAAAAGAATATCTTACATCTGCTATTACTTACACTCTGAGAAAAGGAACATGTCCTTCGTAAAATTATATAACGAAAACAACCCATAAGAGGAACATACTCGGGCTTTCACTTAGACTTAGATTAACTTGGAAAAAGCACATCTGGATCACTCCCATTTAAACAATGAGAGCGAAATGAAAGCAATCTTGAGATACATTATTCAATTATGGGACAGAGCAAGCAACATTGAAGTATTGGAAAGGTAGAGCATTTCAGCATTGCTCAAAGCATGAGAAACAACTATCTGGATCTCGGAACGCGAACAGTAAGGCAGAAAATAAGCCAATATAGCAGAAAATACTTAGCCAGAGATATAAACGAACCGGCATTGGCGCTAAGTCTTGGTGCTTGGCCCTTCTAACATGATTGGCGCATGTGAGGCTTAAAATATGCGACATTTCACCAACAGATTCCTGTGGAGGGATGCTCTCTTATTAAAAATAATCTGAAATTGATATTCTGATGAATGATTCTGATTGAATTCTGAAACTGATACCACCGAAGAGAAGGAAAAAAGCCTCGTTGGGCCTACGGGCTACAAATTTCGAACTGTGAACTTATAGAGTTCTCCAAGGATCATCTTTCATTTTACAGTTTTGTGTTATCAATCATGTAAAAAGTAAGTATGCCGGCTTGGTGGCGCAGTAGTAAAGGCGATGGGACGGTCCTCCTACTGTTGCGACAGCCGCGGGTTCGAATCCTGCTGGGGCATGGTCGTAAATTTATGTTTGTGATTGTTTAAAATGTGTTAATGTTCGAGACAAGAGTGTTAAAATCCGACAAGGAAAATGATCCCAGTCACGCCAGTAACCAGGCTGGGTAAAACCGGATGTCTTCTGGGATGATTTCTAAAGTTGGCCACTCGCCAGTCGGTAGGCTTAATGCTGAGGACCGTGGTTCGGAGCCCACATTAAACTTTAGGCCCAGTTTAGATAAACCCATAGTTGGTAAAAGGGGACTTTAAAACATATTAAAAGAAAAAGTAAGTATAACGTGGCAAGTACAACTTATAATCAACATATCCTAAGAAACGCTGCACCAAACTAATTTGATTCAAGACTATCGATATTTATGAGGCTTAAAACGCCACGGAAACTACCGAGAAAAAAGAGACTACTGAGAAACTGCGAATAATTTCGAAAACTATTGCCTCGTTCAAATAAGTGGCAATTAAATGGGGCAAAGTTGCGGTTGGAAATTGCCAAAGTTCGCCGTTCCGAGTATTTCTTTTTATGATCATATGCATTCGGTTTACTTAGTAAGCCGTGACGGCGGTTTTCATAAATTTTAAACCAGTTCCACAAAGTTGTTTAATAATCTCATCATTCCCGACTAATTTCCCTCGAGTTATTCAAATATTGGTTGTTTTTCCGGCATACTTTTAGGTGAGAACATTTAATTCCGGACTGTTTTTGTCGGTTAAATGATTTGCAAATTTCGGAGGGGACGTAAACTCCCAAGAAAATTAATTAAATATTTAATTACCCAAGAAATGTTTTCGTTTCCAATGTTTTATTACGCGCGGGCTAAACAGATATGCAAATAGAGTCATAACTTTTTTATGATTAATCGTAATTACTTTCGGTTTGTTAATATAGAAAACATAAAAATATGACAGAGAAATTTTACACATAAATTACTTTTGAAAGGATTTATTATTGAGAGAAATGTGTACAATATATATTAATGGATATATTCCATCATTTTCTACAACTTTCTTTCAGTCAACGTGGTAATACCCTGATGAAAGAATTTTCTTGGTTTGGCTGCTATCGAATCATTGCTGCCCTTTCACACATCTTGAGCATTTCGAAAATACTACACCTTGGTGATCCATCAAATGCACAGCAAGACATTAGCTATATATATTGCTCTTTGGAGTGTATGCTTCTCCTGAACTAACCCACAACATTTTACACTCAGAATTATCGTGGTAGATTCACTTTTCCGG
Organism: Rhynchophorus ferrugineus; assembly: GCF_030347505.1. Lineage (NCBI taxonomy): Eukaryota > Metazoa > Arthropoda > Insecta > Coleoptera > Curculionidae > Rhynchophorus > Rhynchophorus ferrugineus. The sequence continues at coordinate 56,903,326 of NW_027472580.1, forward strand.
TCACAATAAACCACAGAAAACTCTTCTTTTTTTTTCGGGATGACTTTCATATAGATTATTTTAATATGGCATGTAAACTTTTGTTTGATCAATTGCTAAGCTGTTTAAGACTTCGTTGAGAGTTTAGCTAGGTTTTATTCCAAATCTTTCAATGAATTTTTGTCATTGGTAGACTTTTTTAATATCAAAATGAAATAATTAATGTCGAAAATGTAGTTTTGACCATTCCATGATTAGTGTTTGTATATTCAATAACTCAACAGTATTTTGTTGTTTCTTTTCACTCATTGTTTCTCTTGAGGTTTAACATGAGCTACTTTATTTCTCCTCTCTTATAGTGTTTCAGCATCTACACATCCTCTATAACTTGCCGGATGCGCTTTATTGCAGTTTGCACATTTCGGCTTAGCTTCTTTGGGTTTTCTACTTGTGAATGGTGATATGTTTACCTGAACATTTTACACATCTAGGTGCTCTTCTGCAGAATTGTGTGTGTCCATGCAATTGGCATCTTTTGCATTGCGGTGTTAAGTTCGATTTTTTTTAGAGGTTCGATTTTTATTTCTAGTCTTAAAATTCTTTTAATACCAAAAATAGTTTTTGTGTCCGTATCATCTTCAAAGGCTAACATAAATAGAGGTAATGGCTTCTTGTGGACTAAAATTTCTCCTTTGTTATTTTTGGTCTTTTCTTTTTTTAAAATATTTGTCGCATTTAAGCATTTAATGCCCATTTTGGTTTAGTTCTGCGATAATTTTTTCACTTTTAGCTGTTGATAGAAGCCCTCTTGCCGTAACTTTGATGTCTCTGGTTTGTTTGTCTTCATATGAGTGCCATTGCAGTTTCAGCAACTCTAAACAATTTATTATTTTTGTGAATGTTGTACGACATTCGGCGTTCAGTTTTATTTGTCCATTGTTTAGTACTGTTGCTTTGAATACTATATAGTTGGACCTCAGTGTTTCGTATAGCAATTCAAAGTCGGTAGTATTACTTACGATAATTGGGGTGGCCTGGGCATTCTAATTTCTTTATTTTGTTCATTATTTTGTTTTATTTTTATTTGCCTTGGTGAAGATCCTGGAGAATTATTTGCTTTGCTTTTTTTATTTGTAACCGTTATCCAGCCTACTTCTTCGTGCAATTCTTCTTCATCTGTTTCGTATGTAACAATTGGACTGCTTTTGTTGGCTTGATGGTTTATCGTTGTTTTGTCCTTGTCCTCAGAGCTTTGTTTATTTAGTTGTAGCTGGAGGGCATTTATTTATTTTTGCATATTGGTTAATCCAATTTTAAGGCTCTCCCGCGCCGACTTTTCGTTCATCCATGCATTGTAGAGTGCCTGTTCGTTCTGGGTTCTAGTTGTGTTCTCTAAATTCAAAACTGCAATATGTGATACGCCTGATGTCTATGTTTCCATTTTATCTGTTTTTATGCAGTGTTCTCCATATTTTTTATATATTGTTGAAATAGTGCTGTTATTTTTATGTTTCAAATTATCCTACGCCGCATTTGTGGTCCAGCTGTTGAGTTTTCGACCCTTAACGGTACTGACCTTTTTTTCCGATCGCACTTTCACTTTTTCACCAGTCTGTAAAATGTTATTGTTAGACTTTTTTTTAACGCCGCATTTGTGACACAGATGTTGCACTTTTGTTTCGTTTCACTGACCATCTCTCGGAACACGTCTTTACTCTGTGAAGGTCAAACGTCGCCTATAAAACGAAATATAATAAAATATAATAATAACATAAAATAAATAAATTGGCAATATCTGATACTATTACATCTTTTTTCCTCACAATTATAAAAGAAAAACTGACAAAGTCACAAACGAATTTGTTTACAATAAAACGTATTAGTTACAAATATTAGACGGGTATAAACGATTAATAACGACGACCTGCCCTCTATCAAAGTAGCACCAACTGAATGCCCCTTGTGTATGTGTGTTGTATATGCATAGTATTTTATTTACATGAAAACTGTGTTTGACGACTATATTTGAAGACTTGTATGTTTTGTACGAAGATTGTGGATAATTAGACGGGTATACCACATTTTATCGCCTATTGGTTATCCCTTGGGTTCCTTGTACTGTGATAGTAGGCTGGTTTAACTCTGCTTCTCCCAGCGTGATCAGTAATTATTTTTTAGGAGAGAAAGACCTATCCAATAAAGATTTCCTTGCCTCCAAGAAAATATACATCCAAAAATTCCTTGAGATAGCTACCTATAGGTTTCTTAGGTCAACACGCTTCTCGATATATATTTGCCTGTTTACACCATCGGAGGTCTTCCAAGGGGATGAAATGTTAACGTATTCCGTCTGGCTCTTGACGTCTGCACTTTCCCTTTCTCAAGTATCTCGTTCGGTTCCAAATACGCCTGGTTTTGCAGCTTATTTTTCACACACTCTAATAGGATCGATATATTAGAAATTAGCTTATCTAAATATTCCGAACTGATGCATGTGTATTTCGAGTATTTTTGTTGTTATAAATAAATCTTGATATAAACTTAAAAACAAGTAACCAATAACAAACAAATGATGAAATAAACACCAAACACATAAATATATTATACTACAAAGTTAATTTTTACTGATATATAAAACTATTTTAGTATAAAATTTTCTCAGTTTATAATTTTGCATCAAAAAATTTTAATTTATCTTATTTTATATATTATAAAACAAAGTTTCCGCTTAATAGTATCTACCATCAGTTTTCATCTACCTTACAAGGAAAAGCTGTCACATTTTATATTAAAAAATATCAAGCTAATGCTTTTTTCTCCTTAGAAAACCGCCAGTAAATAGAAAAAGGCTTAACCTCACTACCGTCTGACTTACGCTACTGAAACTTCGGAAACTTACCCGAGCAACTTCATTCTTTCTACCAACATCTCCGCCAACTCTTTTGCAAACTAGATTTTTACGAGTTTCAATTAAATTTTGCACCGGCCATGTTTCATATTCTAAGACGACCCTATTTTCGTTCTCGACGCAACTTTGTTATTCAAATTCGTTTGCATTAAAAACGTCTGTTTACATCTGATTTAATTAACTCGAGTGCTCGATATAGCAGTCTCAGCTTGCCTCTCGATCTAGATATAGCACGACCTTAAAGGCTGTTGGTTATTTCCATATAGAAGGTATTTTCTTCCTTACTTTACTGACACTTACCTGATCTTAAATATACAAGACTTATTGAAAATTTGCTATCGTTTCGAGATTATTGTTTAATTAAACTTTCAAGTATACAACAATAAATGAATTTAAATATAGACTGTTACACGTGAATAGAATAATTAGATCAATAAGAATTTTATGAAAGGTTGCGTAAGTAAATCAGTATGTTGCTGTTGCACCATCAATTTAATTATTTCAGTTATAACAGCAATTTCATATCAGATTTAGTTATATGTCTTATTTTTGCCGACTGTTTAGAAGAATTTTTTAATTTGTAACTTTCTATAACTATTCAGCGATAGAAATAAAAATTCGTAAAATGTAAGTATTGTAATAAATTAATGTCCTTGCCTTGATTAGAAAATCAGTTCAAAATATATCTAAAAATAGTTTATTTTTAATTCATTATTTTAATTTATTATGTTTTCCCAGTATCTTCTATTCTATTATATATATATATATATATATATATATATATATATATATATATATATATATAACAGGTCAGTTGAAAAGTCTACTGAAAAGCCCTGGCCTACCATAGTAAAATAAATTTTTTTGGCAAAATTATTTCTTTTGTTCAACATAATTCCCTTCAAGGGTGATACACTGATTATAGCGACCCTCCAACTTTTCGATACCATTTTTTAGTACTATTTGCCCTTTGGTTCAAAATAGGCCTCAGTTTCGGCCATCACTTCTTCATTTGACGAAAATATCTTCCAGAGAGCATTCTTTTGAGATCTGAGAACAGGAAATAGTCACTGGGGGCCAGATCTGGAGAATACGATGGATGGATGGATTTTGCCATAGTTTTCACTGACTTGTGACACGGCGTTCAATAATGCTATGTAATAGTCATAAAATGTTGATGGTCTTTCATGTTTTATCCATTGTCATATATCGACGCAAAAACTCGGGTTTATTACGCTTGATCATTTTCAAACACTGCTCAGAATCATTAACTCGTCGTTGTTTTTACCCAAATATTCGTGAATGATATGATTTTTTAAATGTTTTCGTCGGTAACAACTTCTTTTCGGCATCCACTGCGTTCACCGTTTTCGGTGCTCATTTCACCACGTCTAAACTTAGCATACCAACCGTTGATGGTTGATCTTCCTGGGTCAGTGTCTGGAATCTCGGCATCAAGCCAAGTTTTTCCTTCAACTGTATTTTTTCCCTACAAAAATCAATATTTTATCAACACGCGAAATTCCTTTTCATCAATTTTTTAACAAAAGTGGCTTCACTCAACATGCTATAATTCACAAACTAATGATCCGACAGCTGGCAAATTTATACACCTATCTTTTGAGGCTAACAAAAAAACATTTGGATTTAATTTTAGTTGCGCCATCTATGCGTCAGGCCGTGGACTTTTCAATTGACCTGTTAATACATTTCAAACTTTACCAGTAATATTTACATGAGCTATGAGGTGAGGGTAAATTTTTTTCAGATTTTTTATATTTAACATTAAATCTTGCCACTATCGTAAGTCAGTAGCAAACGGAGCACTAGGTGTTTAAATTGTCATGGATTTTATAAAAGAGTACAGTTTCAGATGTTCACTCTGAAATAAACTTATAATCGGTCGTTTTCAGAGCTCTGGATGCAACAGACAACAGTTGGATTTCTCTGGGTAAAGACATAAAACCATATCAAATAGAATCGTTAAAATTATATAAAAGAGGAGATAATGGGTGTCTGATAACCAGTTCCAAAGAATATAAAAGACAAAACGAAAAAAGGAAAAAAAAAACATATATTATAGGATACATAAACAGAGGAGAGAAACAGTGTAATGATCCAGGATGATATTGAAAGTATGGGCAAACATAACGTATGGGTAATAGAGTTTTCATCAGGCTCTTGAAAAAGATAATCAAAATATAAAAGAAATCTTAGCAAACATTAGACTTCACCACCTAGCATATAATCTGAGATTTTTATTATTTACATTTTACATTAAATATACCTAATACAATCTTAATTTACAAATTCATTTTTCACTACGGTTTTATTATAATTGCGTCAATTCACAAGCAAACGAGTTCGGAATAAATACATCATTATGTATATCCCAAATTAAAAAAACTTGAACTAAAGTTAAAATTAATACTTATACGCCACACATTATTCGAGTGGTTTGGTTCGTTTCAATCTTCTGATTGCTTGTCATTCAGTAGCTGTGTTGTTTCCACGTTGGTGTGATTTAGTGACCTAAGTATTTCATGCTTTAAGATGAAATCTTAGATAACTTCAACAATCTTTTGATTTCAAGGTCACCTTTCCTTTCACTCTTCGTTGGTCACAAACGTTGCTAATTAATCGTAGAACTTTATTTTGGCGGCGTTGGATTTCTAGTTGGTTTGATTTTCTGACCAACCAGTGCAATTGCTTGATTTTGAATCTGATCTGCTCTGCTTTTGGTCTAACATGATATTTCCAATTTAACCTGCCATCAAGATTGGTTCCGATGTTTTTAGCTGATTCTACTTAAAGAGCCGGGCAATATAATTAAGTGTTTTGTTATATCGTCGTAACGCAAAATTAACGTGTACAAACCTGGAGCTATTATTGATTTTGTTCACTATCACATTTTCTTTATACAGCCTTAGGTAGAGATATACCTTGTGCCATAATAACAGTGTCGTTGGCAAGTGTTTGATCAGCATATGCTCTATAAATAATTAATATGTGATTTTATTCATTAAGGATAGGTCTTTTAGGGGATTTTGGCGGCATATTTTTATCGTCTTGTCTTGTGATTATATACAGAAATTAATCTATACAGCGAAATGATAAAACTTTAATAAATGAGTATTCGTTAGGCCCAGTTGTGAGCGAAAAATCATCTTATGTAGTGGAGAGCTGTTTCGGATGAATTTTGAATTCTAATCTTTGAATGTTAGATAAAGATTAATAAACATAATTGTTGAATTTCTTTTAAATGACATGTGGTTCTAGGAGGAAGTCGTTACGTGTTATATTTCATTCGCCACTATGGACATTCTGACTATTGCAGATTACAAAGTTAGTTGACCACCCAAATTATGAGATCCTATTAAAACCGTGAAAACTATCATATCTTAGTCTATTGTTCAAATTTAACCACAAAAGGCATTCTAGCGATTTTATATTAGCATGCGATAATAACATATATAGCCTTTTAAACTAAAATGTTATATACACTAGAACGAATACTCTGCTGATTCTTAGATGCTGAACCCTATTGAAAGTGTTATTCCAAGTCTCCAAAATTGCTATGAGTAATACAAGAAAATTTTATTGTAGATCCTTGTGTCAACTTAATTTTATTAATAGAAGCCTATAATAGCTTCTAATTCATATTTATGATTCTGTATAGACAAGAGTACAAGACATGACAAGGAACAACCTAATTATGCCATATACAATATTAAGTATATAAAGTTACTAATAAGGAAACTTCATAACATAACATAAATCATAACAGTACTAAATAATAACAATAACTTCTTTTAACATGTAAGATCATTGTAAGATCTCATTTTTGGGAAATACCAATATTCATAAATAAATATATTAAACGTTTTAAATTATACAATATTACGGTTCTTTTATTAAATCGTTCGGGTAAAATACGTGCCATAAAGTATATTTCAGCGCGCAATTCGACTTTTTGTACGTGTCGAAAATTCATAATGAAAAAGCCGGTTCGTTCGGGCCGAAAATTTTCCGCATAATTAATAAGAAACCGCTTGTTTCAGAATGCTGCTGTTGGCGTGCGGCATCCTGCTCCTGTTGGGGGTCCCGCAGGAAGTCAGTTCTGGCGCAGCGTGTCGGATTAGCGAATTTCCGTGCCGAAATGGCAAATGCGTCCGCCTTAACGGATATTGTGATGGCAAGGACGACTGTGGAGATATGTCCGACGAGCCGATGTACTGCACAGGTTAGTAATTCCCTTCGAGTTACTTCCAGCTTACAGGTTACTTGAACTACTGCTGAAAGTTATCGTAGATGTCATAATATTTGTCTGTTGTTACTCAGCTAAAAAGAATTCGAACTACTATATTACCAAAAATGTATGACTGGGATAAATAAAATAGGACTTGACGACTGAGACTTGTTTATTGTTAAAATAAAACGCCTTCTGATGAAATTGATAATCAAGATAATCTGAGTACGACGATAGCGATCCTTTCCTACTACAATCTCATTAAACAAATTTAAAATATGAAGTATCCCAATAGGCACCCTTATGATTTTTTACTCTGATCCCCTTATAGCTTTTGTTATAGTTTAAGCTTCAAATATTCTTCAATTCACGATATTTAATTTTAATTGATGTTTAACATACAAAAACCATCACTTATAATCATCAAATGATTTTTATTCCTAGACAAAATATTCAAATTGATTTTCAAGAAAACGTCTAGTAAATCGAAGGATGATTGACGCATACTTTTTATGTTCTGTATAGACTATTCTGCTTCAATTATCAGTGCTACTTATCTAACGGCATCTTATAGACTGCAATATATTCAGGTTCAGATTTTTTTCAGGATCTGATTATTAGTACCTTTAAATTTGCAAGCTACCACACATATGTCCTTTGTAAAATATTCATTTTTATAACGCAAACAAACTTCAAAATAGTATGTAAAACTCGCTTCTATCTTAAATAACTTACTTAGATTTTTGCCTTTTTCCATAATTACTTAAAACATTTTTGATATATGCAGTAAATTAGGGATATTATCTATGAAGTAGGAATATTTTATTCTTCTAAATGTTCGTTTTATAAGTTTATACTCTTATTCTCTGCTTTATGCAACTGTTGAGCATTGTTCTTTCTTATTTTAACGGGGACATTTATTAATTATATATTTTCTATATTTTCTATATTTTAAGTAATTACTATTTTCAGTCAAATGCACGGTTCGACTGTTTTGTTCAGTTCGTGATGTTAGACGAAGATATACGAACCCTTTCCTTTATAAATTGTAACAGAGGAAAGGACGGAGATAATTGCTTACAGCAGTTAATTTTATATGTGTTTATATTTTCCAACGGTAGTATAAGCGAGACGAAGATGTATATATTCCTTCACGTACTAACTTTAAAAAAAAAAGAAAAAAAATTACTGAATACTATTAACATGCAATTAATAATTTAATTTTACACGAAGTAGAATTACTTTAATATTTGAATGTTCCGTGAATCTGAAAAAAGAAACGGAATTTTTCTATGAAATAGAATAAACCCGACAAATATTTTATCGTATTTTAATGTGTTAATTGCTATTTTTCAAATAATATACTGTAATAAATATAGACAATACAATAGAACTTAAACAAAACCTAACAAAACCTAGAAACTAAAGATGTACAATAACCATAAATACCATATAAAAATTAAGCATATACCTAATCATAGAAAAAAACTGATTCATGACATAATTAAAAATGATCGCACAATAACTACTAGAACTTTTTTTACTAATGCTTTATTTATTATTGAACGGAAATATTTGTTAACAAAAATCAAAGGAGTAATCGAAATATTACCAATTATTGCCACAAAAACAGTCAAAAGTATTTTACTAGTTAAAAACCGCGAAAAATATCGTTCCAAAAAGCTGCTATATTAATATGCAATATATTGTTATTTACAAGCAAACTACCAAAAAAATTGATACTATATATATTACATATAAATCTATGTAAGCATAAATTCGATAGATTTTTTTCAAGGTCGTGGCTAGGGCGACAGAACCAGAACGTAAAAAATCAGTCGAATGAAACTAGTAGAACATTTTTGGTTCTAAAATAGTAAAAAGTAACTAAAAGTACACGACAGAAACAGTCGATTGAAATAGTCACTGGTAAAAAGTACTAAATTCAGTCGAGTCAAAAATAGCGACTGAAACAGTCGATAGTAAAAAGTAGTCAATTACTAAATAGTTGATAGTCGATTTCAGTCGATAGTTCCCAACACTAGTTATGAGTAACAAAACCTAATAGATAGTTATTCCAACATTTACATTTTTCCATCAACTTTTGTTGTCTTTACACTATATTTAGATAACACTATATGATTAAAGCCTGTATATCCGAATAACTCAATAGTATTAAATAGACAGATATTATTTTCTGTAGAAAAATGTAAAAACCTTCCAATTTAAATGTCAGATTAGGTGATTTAACAACTACGTTTTGTTGATACCAAATATATCGTATCAAAATACATGTAAGCACCAAATAGTTTATTTTATTCCAGTAGTATATTATATATTATGTTATATCGGTTCTCGATAATTATTGTATTCCGAAGTCTATCATTAATCATCTGCTTTTCATTATCAGATATCCACTTCTCTCATGCAATTTGCAGCGTAATAAATTTAAGAGTTTCGCAGTTTCATCCGCTGAACATTAAAACATTAACTCTCGCAATATTTATTTTAAAAGCTGCCGCACCCTTCCGATGCTTAATTTAATTCGACGAAAGACAATCTACGAGTATAAGAATGCGCCCGCCTTAATATAACTTTCAAATTTTAATTTGAAAAGTTTAAATTGCCTCTTGTTCTGATTTACCTGGCGAACATCGGGGTCCGGGGTACGTCGACCGTTTTTCTTTTGATATTTTTAGTAAATTGTTTAGAGTACTTCCGTTCGATTTAAGACCGTTAAGTAAATTAAATAACTTTTGCAATACTCAATAAACTAATCAATTCCCAGAGTCTTATTGAAGTTAGTTTCTTATCGAATGTCCGAACCACCGGATGTCGAAGAACCAAGTCGATTAATAATTTATATTGAAAAAATTGTGTGAACAATTAAACTTACTCAGCTTTGTAAATTGTAGATTGAGAGAGAAAAGAAACATTAAACATTTACAATTAGAATTCTGGTTTCTTTTAATCTAGTTATAAATGGTTTTCTCATAATTATTACTAAACAGGATATTACTAACCATTTCTTTCTATCATTCTATAATGTAATGACTAAGTTCTAAAGTCCACATTCTTTAAATTCGTAGTCACTGAAACAAATATTTTTAAACGAGGCGCCATGGTTGGTAAATAATATATTATCAACAAACCCAAATTCAAGGGAAAAACAAAAACTAATTATCACATATTATACAGTGTGTTGTTCATGTTATTAGACTACGTCTTAACATGTTTTTCATTAGTCGGTTACTGACACCAAATCATCATAGCAAATTAGGAGAACTCTGAAGATAGCTATTTCTTCGCCGTACACAAGAACTCATTCTTTAGTAGATTGCAGTTTGATGAGTTATCTGCCCTTAATTTAAACCTATACCCACACAAGTTTCAAATTACCTAAGAGTTCAGAGTTAGTAATCATTGACAATGCAATTTAGCCAATGACCATACTTCATAGCGTTTTGAAGACGACGTAACCTTAAACCAAAATATTATTTTTAACTACCGGATCCATTTTTGGAGAAACAAATATATTAACAAACATAATTAACATTAATCTAAATGAATTACTATTTTTCGTTGTTGGTCGATATTTTTAATAGCATTATTGGTGAAATTGTCATCATTCATGACAGCCACTACTCAATGATGGCAACAGCCCCTATTGAACTTCGATGATATGTGGTTCCAATAGAACACCATGATGGATATTCTGTATGAACAAGGATATGGTTATATGTCAATAACATGCTGTTAAAGTCAACGTAACTCAGTATCTGCAGCAAAATAATTTAAAATTGGGCTACTCCGATTTATACCACGATAAGAAACTTATGCGAATTAGTCGATCTTATATACTATATATAACGACATACATGGACCTCAAATTTAAAAAAAAAATAAAATAATTTTGTTTTAAACAACTAAACAACCTAACCTGTTAAATCTGAGATCTCTATACATAAATAAAAGTTTTCCAACTAATGTTAGAGGGTTATTCAGAGTATGCAAGCATATTAGGAGTATGCATAATACTCAACTATGTCCAGATAGTTAGGTATATGCTATGCCATACATCCAAAATGAGTGAAAATGGTACTACGCGAAATTTACTAAAAATGCAATTACAAACCATTTCAATATCGTGGTTTCTTAAAAAAAGTTTTTTGTGACCTATATAATCTGTTATCTTTTGAATTAAATCAATTTACCTAAATTAAATTAATTATCGAGAAAATAAGAGAGATAGACTTTGGACTAGCAATTGATCCACAATTATTCGAAGGACTTCTTAAGTATCGCTGATGAGCTATAAGGTCACAATACGTAGATTGAAGTGGAGGTACTCAAAGACTCCTACTTATAAACTATTCCAATTAGGAAAAGTGCAAGTATTAGAAAACATCAAACTCATAAAAATACCGCAGCTCAAGCTGTACCAAAGATGAATTGCAATTTTTCAGTGTCTCAGCTGTAGACTATTTAAAATTTGGGTAAAAACAGTACTATTCGGTAGATTACTAAAGGCAAAATAGAGGACGAAAGTAGGTACAGGCGATACCTATAAATAATTTTATTATAACAATAATCTGTCCAGATGGGACAATGACCACGTACATCCCTTTGCTGGTTTCCTTTGGACGAATATCTTATCTCACGTAACCGACACGGCCCTGTATATTTCAAAGAACAAGACTGTGTATTTATGTTAAAACTGAATGGTGACATAAGTGAGACGTCTGGATTTAAAATATTAGTGTCATTTTATGCTCGCCGTTCAAGAGATGCCATTTTTTTTCCGCAAAAAAAAACAGTTCTTAAAGTAAAATAAACCTTTTCAATGTTATAAACCCTTCACATTTGACAACTTCCATATATTCACAGTTCAACATACACCATATTCATGTCAGTTACTATTCAGTCACTATTTCCTATTTCTATATCACGAATTGTTGAAATCGTTACTGACATACTATTGGAAGCGATTTTTGTTGAGGAAACATTATTTAAAAGACATCTTTTTACAGATATCTTATACACCATTTACTGATCTTTCTTTCCTGATCTATCAGATATTGGACTTCTTTCTAATAATATTAACTACGCATCTTTCTCCTACTGTAACAATGTTGTATAAAAGTTTAGAATTATAAACAGTGGCTTCTAGCGATACATAAGATACGAAATTCTGAAATACATTTATTTTTGAGTATTTATCTATAACTGCCAAACTATTTCACTACTAATATTTTCTGGTTCTCTTCGTATCCACAACTCATATAAACTTGCTTGAGGATCAATCAAACATCTGCTTAATAAATTCATATAATGTGTTTCATATTATGGCCGAACATTTTTTTTCTATTATTCTTTCTATCTAAATATATTTATTAAACCTTTTTTTAATGTCACTATTCTTGTATATGATAACGCCATATATAAATACATTACCAGCAATATTGTTACTACCTTCCTTGTAAATCTGCTATATAGTTTAACTTGCATAATTTCACATTCATATTTGAACAATCACAAGGCGTGAATGAAATTACGTCAAGGGAATTGGTCAACACAGACATTCAGGACATTGGCCCAGTCTTCAACGTCGATAAATCCACGTCGCAAATTAATTTAAAACTTCGAGATTATATAAATGCAATCGAACTAACTAACATTAGTGGATTAAACTAAAAGTTGTCGTTTAGTTGAACGTCTAAACGGGTCTAAGATGAAACCAGCTCATGTAAGAAAATAATCCATAGTTTATAGACAAAGTTTCAACCGGCTTGCATTTTCCGAAAGTTTGCATTCGACGGTGAAAGGTCAGTTAATTAAAGCAAGCGTATATTCGTTTCGTTAAGTTTATTTAGTTGCAATATCATTTCAGTTTGTAGGCTGATTTTAAGAACAGATTTCGCAGGCTTTATTAAATTTTGTTTAAGGCAGTATTCTAGTTTATAAATTAAAACTAATAAAAAAAGAAACTCTAGAAATAAATATTTAAGAATATGTCCTTAAGAAGATTCTAGAAAATCTAAATTATTTTCGGAATTATGCATGTGTTAGTAACGCTGCATATACACTGCGCGTAAATTTATTCGAAATTATTCGTATTTTAGTAAGTTTTATAGTTTCATATTTTAAATGCTTAACTCTATAAGAATATGCCCTTAAAAGTTTTAAATCTCATTATAATGTAAATCGACCCTTATAACATAAAAACATCACTCGTCACATCATCGCCAGATGCCAGATATCACAGAATCCAATCCGTGAATCAATCCTGTATTAATTGCGCTATATAACATGTATAAGTATGTCCTATTCTAATGAAAATGTAGGAGTATATATCCTAGGAGTGGGAAAGCATTACCGTCAGAGTGGTCAATGAATGTTCAAAAGACTCTATAGAAAGCTGTTGCACTACTGCACAATGAATCAGTTTACCAACAGACATTCAAAAAATCGCAACCATAGATGCCTGTTGCCATTTCTCTGATAAAACTATAGTATTTAAAATATGTGGAAGGGTTTCAATGACAAAAACTATTAATTTACTTTAAAAACTGACTTATTCAAGGAAAGAAAAGGCGACTGGTTGAATGGCGTTAGAAAGCAACAATTAGAGTTCTTATCTATTAGAAAACACACCCCTCCGACCCCTCACTCATCATTCAGGTAAAGGTTCAAGTTTAAGTAACAGTAACAGATGGGCGGATAGTCTGGGCCGTATTACATAATATACACCTTACTATAGAACTGCCGAAATTTTTGGACAAAAAACTGAAGCAGGTACACACATTTTTCACAAGCTTCTTCTGAAACCATATTTGCATCATGAAGAGAGTTATTTAATTTATGTAAAAGCTTCAAGCTTCTTTAGGTGTCCGTTATTCATTCATCTTTAACATCAAAATTTCCAAAGCGAAAGCGAGCAAAGCAATTATGTCATATTTAAGATCACTTAAGTACTTATCACTATAATTTTTCAATAAGACTGTGGTGCACTTTTCGAAAACTAACGAATGACGCTAACTACATCTAGAATTTTCTATGAGTTCAATCAAGCGAGAGGGAGAAAGGAGAGGAATTAGTTTTTTTTCGATCTTATATTTTATATTCTAGATATTATAATTAGATCTTATATTAAAACTGACACTAACCCCAGGAAATCACCAGGCTACGATTTAATAACAGGAGAATTACTGCAAAAACTACCAAGAAAGGGAATTATAAAACTCACCAACTTGATCAATACAGCATTTAGATTAAAACATGTCCCAGACACTTGGAAGATGGCGGAAATTATAATTATCCCAGAACCTGGGAAGTCAACAAACGAAATAAAATCCTATAGACCTATATCACTGCTGCCAGTAATATCTAAGGTTTTTGAAAAACTCCTGTTGAAAAGAATAAAACCGATCATAGAGAGAAAAAACCTACTACCAACACACCAGTTTGGGTTTCAAACACTCAACAATTGACCAGGTCCACAGAATAACAGATGTTTTTGAAAAAGCCTACGAAAGTCAAAACAACACACCGAACTGTTAAAATCATACATTACAACCAGAGTCAAGCAAGAAGAAGCTTACTCTACTATAAAAGACGCTAAATCGGGTGTACCACAAGGAAGTGTACTGGAACCAAAGCTTTATCTACTTTACACTTGTGATATACCACAAATGGACAATATCACGATGGCTACATTTGCTGATGATACTTCGATCATAGCTGTCGAAGACAATAGTGAAGAAGCTTCACGAAAATTACAACAGGCGAGTGACAATATAAATAATTGGAGACAAGCTTGGAAAATAAGAATTAATGAAAGTAAATCTGTACATGTGCAGTTCACCTATAAACAGACCGTACAAGCACCAATAACATTAAATAACACTATCATCCCATATAGCAAGAACGCTATTAAGAAATATCTCGGAATGCATCTTGATGCAAAAGTTCACTGGAAGGAACATATAAAGAAGAAAAGAAAAGAACTGGAATTGAAATAGTACAGTACAATACATTTTCCTATATGTACTGGCTAATTGGAAGAAAATCACAAATATCAGTACATAATAAATTGTTATTATATAAGCAAACATTGAAGCCTATATGGACATACGGAGTTCAATTATGGGGATATTTTGCAAAGAGTAACATTAATAAAATACAAATTTTTCAGAACAAAGTCGTGAGAGGTATTGTGGGTGCACCCAAATACTATAGGACTGATTACATATATCGAGACCTTCAGATACCCACAGTCAGCCAAGAAATCAAGAGAATTGCAAGGGGGTATGAGGAAAGACTCCATTCTCATACAAATATTGAAATATTGCAACTTTTGGATACCACCAGAACAGGACACAGACTCAAAAGAATCAAACCATCTGATCTTGTGTAGAGTTGTGTAGTGAGGTGCATATATTAAAAAATTCAGCAGTGACATGCATAAACATTATTTCACTAGAGACTGAGTTAGTGCCGATGGGTCCTTCTAGTTATATACCTAGATTTAAGTTAGCATAAAGACAAACTGTAGGTTAGACGGAAACGACTAGTAACAATATATTAATTAAATAATAAAAAAAATTATATTCGCCCTATGTTATCTACACACCTAGTGAAACCTAAAAGAATTTTGTTAAACCCTCAAGGTCTTTAATTTTATTCGATAAAGGACAATCTACGAACATAAGAATGCGCCTATAGTAACTTTCAGATTTTAATTTGAAAAGTTTAAATTAGTTTTTGCTCTGATTTACCTGTAACAGATTCAATACTGCTGCTTCGGTCGGTTTTTTGCCAATATGTTTGATAAATTGTTTAAAGTACTTCTATTTTAATTTAAGATTGTTAGATAGGTTGTAGAAGTTTCGCCTTAGTTGTTAAATTAAATAATGAAGGGCGAGTAGAGGAAATTTATGAATTTTTGAAGAAAGTTTATTTTCAATAACAGTATCCGAATATGTTATACGTAAAGATGATTTAAAGTGTTTATTTGCAGTTATATCTTTCTATGTAATTGTATTTATAAATTCAATAATTTCTATACTTTGGAAGTGATAAAGGTTTTTTTTATTTAGACTTATTTATTAAAAATAATTAATAATAATATAAATTAATAAAATATTGCTTATTCTATATTATCATTTGTCAAAGGATTGTTCCTGAATAACTACTATAATTTTCTGTCATTATTTATATTTCACTTGTCTTCATAAAAAACAGATGAGCCGATCGTTATAGCTGCACATCAGAAAGGAAAACCTGTAACAACAATTAAGTTACCAATCTAAGCTTTTCTATCTTTACTTTCCATTTGATTTCATATATAAAATAGACAACAGTAAACTTAAACTTGAAAACAGTTCTTGGAGCACTAGTGGGAATAAATACAAGTTCATGAAGAAAGTACGTCATATACATAATAGCAAAAATCAGGGAAAATGTATTAAATGGATCAATTATGGCGAAGCAGCTCTATATTAACCGCAAATATCCATTCCTCAGATATATGTAACCATAAAACTAAAACGTAACATCGTAACCGTTGAGATTTTATAATCGAATTAGATCGAAATGGAATCGGCAAAGATTGGAAATGTACTTGCGGCTTGAATAATTTTCATTCGACTTAAAAGCTTATTGGTGTTTCTGCCAAGTTGCAAAATTTTAATTGGATGCGCCATCACAATCCATTCTTGCAGCCAAGTCATCAGAATTTGGCATTTTGATTGAAATCTTAGAAATTCCCATTTTCTATTCAATTATTATGAAATTAATGTAGTGTTATACATCGACTGCCAACAAAACAGTTTTCCAAATCGATTTCAACTTAAGCATTCGTATAATTTTACCTCTTATATAAATAATCAAATACTTATGATAAGCAATGTTAATAGGGGTTTTTAATTCATATGAATTGGCGCCGTTCCATATAGAGCAATTATGCTTATTAACCTAACCGTTCATACTAAAATGTGTGTCGTCGCTAAAGATGATTTTAGGTCAAAATTGGGGTCCTAACAACAACCCATTTTAATAAGTTTTATCATTTTGTCTTAATTAAAACAATAAACAAAACTCTGGCTCATAAAAAACTGAGCCGATCTTATTGGAAAACAATTATATACGAAAATTTTATAATTGATTAATATTTATTCTAAATAAAAAAATGCTTCTATAGTTTTATGTTAAATATGCTTACTACGGTATGTTATTCATTTATTGCACGGATATATTATATCTTCTGATAAATTTTTCCATTATATTAAAAATATTCAATAGCGTCATTGAAACCTATAACCTATTGTCTAATCGAAGTAGTTTAGATTTGTACTTTCGCTTTCACAATATTATTTTGCTGAACATGATATATGTAATTACATCATTATTATATTAACATTCAGTTAATATAATAATGATCTCATTATAATTTAATTTTCATTATTATATATAAAAACATTAATTGTTGAATTTTCGTTTGTTGAAATTTTGTGCCTCTTTCTTTTTTATGTTATATATATATATATATATATATATATATATATATATATATTCCTATAACGATATATATATTATAGTATATTATATATAGGAATTATACCATATGCCCCTTCGTTTGTTCATTATGTAAATATTTTGAAGTAAATATTGCTAGTCGGTGACTACTAATTAATAATAATCGTATGTCAATCAAGCTATATCTATTTTTAAAATATTTTGTTATAATTTTAACAATGTCATATAAGTAGGCCAGAATGACTTGCCCAATAATAAAGGAAACACGACATTAGTAACGAAGGAAAAATGTGTTCCAGCTGAGGTTATCTACATTAAATATTAATATTCCCAACTGTGAACTCAATGATAAGGCGTCCCAAATATGATATTAAACATATATAATTTATATTATATAACCAAATCCTAAGATTATTCACACCCTTTATTCTGGTTATATGTTTGTTACGTACCTTGTTTAATATTGAATTACCTTATCGACAGAGAATTATGTACGTACATTAGATACATTTAATTCTTGTCACTGTCATCTCCATATATATCATTGTAGCATTGTGTAACATATAGGTTAACATATAACATTGATAAAATAAAACCCACGCGACTTATTACTTTGTATTATTTTAATGTGTTATTAATCATCGAGGCCTTTCTTAAATTCGATTTTTGATTCGAATTTAAGATCCTCATTCAACTCACATATTTAAAATGTAAGCAAGGTTTTTAAATATAATAACCAATCCGACTGGGCCTAATCAAGAAAATGAGATAGTTGCAGGTATGAGTTTGATTTTTTGTAAGAGATCCACGAAGAACTAATGCGGAAGGAAACTATATTATTTATTTATTTCTGTTATATGTTAATGTCTATTTTTTATTACCTAGGGTTTATCTGGTCTGCTTAACGTGGAGTCCGAACTAAAATCCACG
Source organism: Rhynchophorus ferrugineus (assembly GCF_030347505.1). NCBI lineage: Eukaryota > Metazoa > Arthropoda > Insecta > Coleoptera > Curculionidae > Rhynchophorus > Rhynchophorus ferrugineus. Next base: position 56,921,928 of record NW_027472580.1, read on the forward strand.
ACTTGAATTAACTAACTAGGAAGTGACCAACTTATAAATCGGAAGATATCCGGTTTTACCCAATCTGTTTACTGGCGTGTCTTGAATTATTTCCCTTTTCGAATCGAATCCACTATTTAACCATAAGGACGCATGCAGTGGAAAAGATCCAATATGAAGTAAAATTGACCACATGAAATGACTAAAAACGCCATTATTAAATATTTCAGAATAGCGGATTCATTTATAGTCCCAAAAGAAATTTTTTCTGTGAGCTTATTGTGACTGTCAATGAAAAATGTATCTACTACGACAATCTGTAATACAAAATGTAATGAATTAACAGGTCAATTGAAAAGTCCCCGGCCTACTATAGTAAAACACATTTTCTTGGCAAAATTAGTTTTTTTTTATTCAACATAATTCCCTTCAAGGGTGATACACTGACTATAGCGACCCTCCAACTTTTCGATACCATTTTTGTAGTACCATTTGTCCTTTACTTCAAAATAGGCCTCAGTTTCAGCGATCACCTCCTCATTTGACGAAAATGTATTCCCAGCGAGCATTCCTTTGAGATCTGAGAACAGGAAATAGTCATTGGGGGCCAGATCTGAAGAATACGGTAGATGAGGAAGCTATTCGAAGCCCAACTCATTGATTTTTACCATCGTTTTCATTGACTTGTCACACGGTGTATTGTCTTGGTGAAGCAGCACTTTCTTTTTCTTCAAATGCGGCCGTTTTTCGGCGATTTTGTCCTTCAAATGGTTCAGTAACGCTATGTAATAGTCGCTGTTGATGATCCTTCCTTCTTCAAGGTAGATAATGAAAATTATTTCATGCGAATGACAAAATAAAAACGCCATAACCTTGCCAGACGACTGTTGCACTATCCCACGCTTTGGGGCGGGTTCATCGTATGGAGTCTACTCAGATGACTGTCGATTGGAGTTCAGAGTGAAATGATGGAGTCATGTTTCATCTATTGTCACATATCAACGCAAAAAATCGGGTTTATTACGCTTGATTATCTTCAAACATTGCTCCGAATCATCAACTCGTCATTGCTTTTGGTCAAAAGTGAGCTCGCGCGGCACCCACTTTGCACAGAGCTTTCTCATACCCAAATATTCGCGAATGATATGGTGTACACGTTCAGTTGATATATTTAGAGTATCTGCTATTTCATTCAATTTCAATTTACGATCATTCAAAACAATTTTGTGGATTTTTTAAATGTTTTCGTCGATAACAACCTCTTTTGGGCGTCCACTGCGTTCACCGTCATCAAGCCAAGTTTTTGCTTCAACTGTATTTTTCCATTCAAAAAGCAATATTTTATCAACACGCGAAATTCCGTTTTATCCATTTTTTTTTCACAATAACAAAAGTTGCTTCACTCAAAATGCTATGATTCACAAACTAATGATGCGACAGCTGTCAAATTCATACACGCATCTTTTGAGGGTTGGAGCTAACTAAAGACATATGAATTTAATTCTACTAGCGCCTTATATGTGTCAGCTCAGGGACTTTTCAATTGGCCTGTTAATGTAGGAGAGCCATTCACCTCGACAAAAATTCCTCACCATGAATATTGGGCATGATGTATTTAAATTATATTATATAATGTCTGTTAAAGCTGATTGAATAAACTGAACTATGTACTGCTAGAAAGAAGCCACCAATATCGAATAAGAGACGCAAAATCGTAATCCTCTTGCGTACTTTGCCAGAGTTATAATGTTCCAACTTGAATGGGAGGTTATACGCACCCAGCGAGCTCACCACACATATAGCATTGCGAAAATGGATCGATGGTTGTTTCATTACCAAACCAATATTACCCTTTCGAAAGTATATTGCTATATATGCTAGAAATCAATCGCCAATCGGTAGGCTGAATTCCGAGGATCTTGGTTCGGAGCCGGAGAGCACGTTAAGCAGTAAATTCAGTCCGGATAAACCCCAGTTGGTAAAAAAAAGACTCCAAAATATAAAGAAAATAGGTTTAATTAATATTTTTAACAAAAATTAATTATCATTATTTAGAAAAATCTATTCTAATTTATTTATAGTAACAAAAAAATCACACCAAAAATGTCGTAGTTTAATGTGAATGTGATAAGATTAAAAAGTCACTTGAGGATTACTATTTAGTTTTTATAATGGCGTAAATCCTAGGAAGAGAAGCTGGCAGATTGAACAAAGCCGCACCGACAGAATCGGTCCATTTATGTGACATGCAGGACTTTTTTGTACACGTACACGACTTTTGACGAAATAAACTGCCGGCAATTTTAGAAATCCCATATAATAGAATGAAAGTTTGTTTCAAACTTTGATATATTTTTAAAGTAATCGGGATATACGACATTCGGGAATTATAATTAAATATTCAATTCGAACGAATAAACTGGTCTACAAAACTTATTTCCTAATGATGACAATCTTATGATTTCTCCTTCTGTCTTACTCTAATTCCAATATACATACAAAACGATGCATTATAGAGATTTTTTAGAGAATTTTGTCGGATCGATATTAATGCGGTAATCATGTTGTGTTCATTATTCAGCCACTAATACCAACCCACACAAAGTTTACTAGTTAACAATACAACGTACGGATCAATGCAATGTCTGAATCCAATAAGTGAATCCTCAAAATATCCGATGTACTCGCCTTCAACAGAGAGTGTTACAATCGGAAACTGATTTCTTTGGGTCCATTCAAACAATGTCGATATGATTCCGTGCTACATAGCAAACATTACGATGGACATTCTGCATGAATGATGATTGATAAATATTCTGGTTTTTCACTCCAGCTAATTAAATGTGTATATATGTAAATGTGTATTTATGTAACTTAACGCTTGACATCATGACGCTGATATGCAAATAGGTACTCTTACTAGTAATTGTGTGAATTGTGTGAATATATGAATTCCCGATTAATCTCCCGTCTTGCATGACACCCTGACAACGATAAGAAACTACATATTTTGTTTCATTCAAACTAAACATCGAACTCCTTAACAGAATCAAAAGGATAAAAACCTTGTTCACATCTCTCTTACAATACTCTCCATCTGTACATATAATTTCGTTCTATATTTATATAAAAGTGTGATCATGCGGTGCCTAATGATGTCAGGGTGATCACCACATATCATAACGAACTATATTTACACCAAGACTCAATCATTTTTTAGATATTTACGCTTATCGCTTAGTTCAAAAATACCCAATTATTGCTAATAGTCATCAAGGCCGCAAGTCCGCAGGCTGCAACTATCTACCCAAATTCGAGTGGATTATGTTAGTTCATAGCAGTTTTAGTCTGCATTTGGTGGTCTTGTGCCACGAACTGCGAAGCTAGTGCCTGAAATCCAGGAACCAGTTGTATTCAAGATTGTTTTTAACAGCTTGATGTTATCTAATTTTAATAATGTATGGCATCTTCAATCGACTTTTGGTGAACTACGCTTTTTGGCCCGAACTACAGTTAACTATGTAATGGAGTGCTTCGAGAAACGACTGCTGATCTACGTCAATCTATATTCTTTTCTTGATAAATTCTTTATTTTCCACATAAGTAAGTTAATTCCTACTAATTAAATGAATTCAAAAGATAACAGCTTCATAACGTCTGCACCAGTTATGAAGTTCAATTCTAACATAAACAAAGCCGTTAATCCTAAACACTTTACTGACCACATTGCTAAATATAAACATTTTTTCGAACAATGAATACCAACTCAGTCGCGCTATATGACACTGTGTCTTATGTTTAAAGTCACCTAACGAAGTCACTAAACAAGTAAAGTTAACCTAGAAAATCCCGAATTTTAAATTAAATTTAATAATTTAAAAGAAAATTTTAAATTTCAAAGCTCTTACTATTTTTGATCGCAGTGACATCTTAAATTTTAACTTACATATACGTTCATATTATTTATATAGTTAGTATGTTTAATATTTCAACATTGGCATAGGAAATGTAGACCATTAGGGGCAACTTTGATCCGAAACCGTTCTAGACTAAACTTATAATGACATGAAACCGATTTTGACAAACCGAACTTTTGCCGTTGTTTGGTCAGCAGTAACTTCCAAAATGCATCCCGGCTATAACTTCCTCTATAATAACAGTAAAAGGATTATTGCCTCGAACGATGTAACTAGTTCCATCTCGGTTTGTGGATACCATCTGGAAAACTAAGTTTAAATAAAAGTCTACCAGTGCTGTTTTATATTGATTACATTGGATATGAAGATAAAGTTTTAGATTAGATTGCCATATCTCCCTTATATGGAATTTTTTCGCATAGACTTCTTATTTTTGGTTTACGAATCAGAGCTGAATTAACGTAATAGTATTGGTTTTAAAATTTTGAAATTAATAATTCCATTCTTATTATAATGGGTGTAGTAAATAAAAATGCATTATTTTTGCATGGAATTGAGGGCATTGTTCAATACACTTAGGATGATCTGACATAGGTCAAATCTGCACTGCTTTCTTTGATGCCCTGTAGTACCTCTCCTCTCCTATCAAACGCCCAGCAAAACTTTTTGGCCACCAATCCCAGCTTTGATATTATCGTAAGTGATGAACTCAGCTGATACTGCCGCGATTCATAGATGTAACAGGTCAATTGAAAAGTCCCAGGCGTGACACATAGATGGCGCTACTAGAATAAAATCCATACGTTTTTTAGTTAGCCCTGACCCTCAAAAGATGCGTGTATAAATTTTACAGCTGTCGGATCATTAGTTTGTGAATTATGCATTTTGAGTGAAGCAACTTATGTTATTGTGAAAATGGATAAAAAGGAATTTCGCGTGTTGATAAAATATTGCTTTTTGAAGGGAAAAAATACAGTTGAAGCAAAAACTTGGCTTGATACCGAGTTTCCGGAGACTGCCCCAGGAAAATCAACCATTAAGTTTCGGTATGCTAAGTTTAGACGTGGTGAAATGAGCACTGAAGACGGTGGATGCAGTGGACGCCTATAAAAGGTTGTTACCGACGAAAATATTTTAAAAATCCACAAAATGATTTTGAATGGCCATAAATTGAAACTGAATGAAATAGCAGATACTCTAAAGATATCAACTGAACGTGTACATCATATCATTCACGAAAATTTGGGTATGAGAAAACTCTGTGCAAAGTGGGTGCCGCGCGAGCTCACTTTTGACCAAAAACAACGACGAGTTGATGATTCGGAGCAGTGTTTGAAGATGATCAAGCGTTATAGACCCGAGTTTTTGCGTCGACAGTCATCCGAGTGGACTGTACACGATGAACCTGCTCCAAAGCGTGGGAAAACGCAACAGTCGGCTGGCAAAGTTATGGCGTCTGTATCCTGGGATACGCATGAAATAATTTTCATTGACTACCTTCAAATAGAAAGGACCATCAATAGTGGCCTATTTTGAAGCAAAAGACAAATCGTACTACAAAAATGGTATCGAAAAGTTGGAGGGTCGCTATAATCAGTGTATCGCCCTTGAAGTGAATTATGTTGATTAAAAAAAACTAATTTTGCGAAAAAAATTTGTTTTGCTATGGTAGACCAGGAACTTTTCAATTTACCTGTTAAATGCAGACCTTGAGGATTTTTTTGTTTAACTCCTATGGCACCCCTACATTCTTTTTTATGCAGACATCCTAAACATTTTTTTTGTAATTACTTGCTCCTGCAATACTGTTACAATGGACAGCTCTTATATGACTGTTGGACTCGGCTATATCCATGGTTTTATCTATAATTTAGAAAAGCATGCTTTCATAGTGGTGCACCTTTAGCGCTCGATTGGTTGTTACCGTATTAGAAACATAAACATTATTCAAATTTTCACCAGCTTGCGTTCTCACCTTTGTCGAAGGAAAACTATAAAAACTTTTTTCAGTATGAAATTATCTTAGTACTATATATTTATTGGTATATTTTATTAAAATTATCTATTAAAAAAATAATATGTTTGTTTTTGCTAGACCTAATATATCATTGCTGCATAGGTATACTTTGTAATAGCTCCAATTTGTCATAGAGCAATAATTAGTTGACATTTAAATATGAATTAAATTTGAAACGTCTTAGTAGATTGAAGAAAAATTTTAATGTAAGGCACAATCTATTTCTTTTTATATATTTTTCCAATCATTCTGTCAGTGCTTTAGTTCACGTCGGTGAAATAATATATTTTTAAAAAATTAACACCACTATATTTGAAAGAAACAATACCATCACTTTAGTAAATACTTAGTTTCCTATTATAACTATTTTAACACTTGAAAGGTTTTTCTCTTGTTTTTAAAATATCGAAAGTATTCTCATCATAAGCATGAGGGAAAAACCATCCTATTCATGTCAGCAACCAGGCTGGGAAACACCGAATGTCTTCTGAGATGGTCTAAGCCGGCCACTTGCTAGTCGATTAATACCGAGGACCGCGGTTCGAAGTCCAGGTTAAACAATAGGCCCAGCCCAATAATGTGGTGTCTGGTCACGTGAAGTTACTTAAATTATAAGGTTATTATATGTTTTAAAAAACAGATACATTAAATAGAGATATAATTTTTAAATGAGGCTTCAGTATGTCTTCAACAAATAATTAACAAACTAACTACTATTGGATTATCCGTTTTCTTCGAAAATGTTTCAGTGATTGAGTTTGTGAATTGTCAACTATATACCGATATGTAAGTTACGAAAGGTCTATTCCCTTTTAGTTATCTAAAAGTCTATCTAGTTTTAGTTATCTTATCCAGAAATTAAAATGCTACATTGATCGATCTAATAACTTTTGAATCACCAAAAATGCTCAGATATGATGTTGATTCAGATATCTTGACTGATATGGCTGATATTGATTGAATGATATATTAACTATCGATTAGAGAAAAAATTTTGTTGAGTTCTTGCCGCATAATAGCAGAGATCATTACCACACTTCTGACTTTGTAAAATTCATACATTCTAATAATATTCTTACTCCATCCAAACAGACATCAGCCTATCTAAAAACTGACGAAACTTAACGCCAATAAGTCAGAGTTTATACTATTTCAAGCTGATTTTGAACTAAAATAATATTAAAATTATTTTTGCACTGATATGTAAGTACTGAAAAAAAACTAACAGTAATCCTATAGTAAATCTGGTCGCTATACACAGTTATCGATATTTTTAACCGCCTGTGTGCCAACTGTTTTCAAACTTTCTCTTCGAGGGTGGTATAATGTGTTAAAATGCATACAAAAGTCTAATAAAACAAATCGCTCCATCATATAGATTTTTATTGCAACTTTTATTATTTAATTAAGTAGCTACAAATTTATCATTTCTCATCATCACTTTATAATTGCCAACATTTTTGGGATTTTTTTAATTAAATTAACTTGAGATTGTCTGCAATATTAAAATCTCAAAGCTGTATATTTAAGATATATTAATATATCGAACATAGACATTGCAGCTTTTTGTCGGAATCAAAACAAAAGAAAACGTGTAAACTTCGCTATAACTAGCGAGAAACTATATCAAATATATCGTATAGAGTTTACAATTATTTATGCAGGTGGTAGTTTCCGAAATGTTGGAAAATTAATTACAAACTATGGGCCATCAGAGTTAACTTCAAATTATAATGATATGAAACCAAATTTAACAAACTTTTGCCATTGTTTAGTTTGGCAACTTCCAAAATATATTCTAGATACACACTCATTCGGCGTAGGAGTAATGGTTGATTCTTTATTAAAATTTTATCAAAAAAAAATTAAATATCTAAGTTCTAATATTTACCAATAATTAATTTAATGATAATAGCACATAATACAACTGTGTATGTATCTCTGTATACAACTATATGCTATACTATGTCTCCAGAACTTTATCAAAATGACTATAAGTTTTTAAGCAAGTACAATATTTCTTAGCTGATCTGTTGGAATTCTTAAAACTAATAATGGATTGATTAATATTTATATTATGAAACTGAAAACTCTCGCATATGTTATGTTTTTCTTTTAAATCTGAATATACATTCCAATAAAACCAGTTTTAATTAGACCAGTAATGTATAATTAAATTTGGGGATATGGCACCCTCTGATCGGGCAGCCGTTATTGGGCACGAGGGCCCGGCGATTCTATTGATTCGCGAACCTGAGTTAACACACAACTGGGTACTGTTGTATGGGGGCAAAAGTTATGACTGTAGCGACGGATGAGGTCGTTTCAGCCTGGAAAAGGGGGGAGCTTGGCGGTGACGCGGTGCTAAGCTCCCAGCATGTCGACCAGCTCGCGAACAAGCGCGAAGAACTTGAGCTGAGTTGTTGTTTGTGGAATGATTGAGATATGAAGTGCTTGATATCTGGAGTGTCAGTTTCCCTATGAATTTGATTATTTCTGACAAACCATGGAGCGTTTAATATTCTCCTGAGGAGCTTATTTTGGAAAACTTGAAGCCGTTTGACCTGGTTGGGGGTAACAAACTTGAAGTAGACATTAGATCCGTAGAGGAGTACGGACCGAATTAACATCTTGTAAAATAAGCATTTGATGGAGATGGGAAGTCTGCTAGAAGGGCAGATCAGAGAAGATAGCAGGTTTGCTATCCCCGAACCTTTTTGGATTGCTTTCTGGATTTGGGAATGCCAACCAAACCGCCGGTCGAAGTGAAGACCTAGGTACGTGACGTTATCCAGCCGTGGAATTATTGCGGTGTCGATCTTAAGTTGCGAGACGCGCAGTGCGTAAGGCTTCTTATAGAAAATGATGGCCATCTTAATATGATCGTACCTTTCTTAATCGTTAAATCATAACTATCATAACTCTTTAATAGTTCTAGTAATAAGGCAATGACCACAAGTAATACAAAACCTTCAAAACCGCTTAAAATTAAATAATTTTTTTAATAATATCTTGTTAATACCGTTTCAAATACAAAACGTAAGAATTTGTCTTCCGATTTTTTTTTAAATATATTTTAAAGTCTCTTTTACCAACTATGGATTTATCTGGACTGGTCTTACAGTTTAACGTGGGCTTCAAACCACGGTCCTCAGCATTAAGGCCTACCGACTGGCGAGTGACCAACTTTAGAAATCATCCCAGAAGGAATTCGGTCTTACCCAGTGTAAAATTTAGATGATTTACGTACAACAGAAACGAATAATCTACTGTATTAGAGTTGGAGCCGGCAGCGTGTCGGCCGGGTCCAATAAAAGTACAGACCAAAATATATATTTTTTATATTCTTATGTCAATCATCTAACGGCTAGTTATGATTGCTTGATTTCGGCGTATTCAGTTTTACTGGAATTTACTTAATTTTAGCGAACATTTGGGGCCTAAAAATTCTTCCTTTAACCATACCAAATTTGCTGGTGGTTGCAGATGCCCCCGTTTACCTAAAAAAAAATCGGCAAATTTTTCACAAACCCGATTAATATATAGATTCAAAAGAGAACAGTTTTATGGCCTGAAAGATTGAAAACAACAAAAACTTATTTTACTTTAAAACCATTGTATATATTCTAATGAAAACCAAATCTATATCTCTATACGTTACTAATCAGGCTATTCAGTATCAACATAAACACACAGTGTCCTTCCGTCGCGCGATTTAACGTACTATGTATATAGTCTTGTTCGTAAAATGGTAACAATTATAAATTCTTACCATTTCTAAGTCGTTTAGATTCATGTATACAAGCGCTTTTATGAAGAAAATTCTAACTATAAGAATGTTTATAAATGTTAACATTGATACTGAATCAAATTTCAATAATAGTAAGACAATTAGTTCCGCAGACTAATTTAAAGATAATTTATCATGACATGACACATATACATAAACATAACGTGGGTGATGTCATTGTTCAAATGTTCTACATTAACTTTCTCTTATCACTATCTCAAATAATTCATAGAATTATGTTTATCATTGTTATTTTGAAGGTTTATAAGAATCATCCTTATCATTGTTTATTTATACCGATGACTCATTACTCATTGAAATACTGTACATATTATATTAGATGCCTATATCAATTTTATTAAAAAAATCTGCATTTTATTAGTGATTTTTTTTAAAAATAATTCGATAAGGTCAAGATAATTTAGAGTTAACTTTCATGTGATTCTCTGTTTATATTCTTTCCGCACCCTAGTCTTGAATTCCGTTCGGTTTGAGATTTCAGATTTCCTAACGTTCTCGTAACGCCATCTGGGAGATACTTCAATCTGGTGCTAGACCCCTTGTCAAGCGGCTTAACAAAATTGACAGTTCCAAATAAGTTGTTTAACAATGTTATTACTGGTCAGGAACTTCATTCTATTTAGACTTCTATTTTAAAAGTTAACAGTACTTTGATGTATATTGATTGTTTTTATACCGAATAAGTGTTATATAGCTGTTTTAAATAATCCCACATTTTGCATATTGACATAATTCTGTAATTTTGCATTGTTTTACACATAATAACTTTATGGGTTTATACTTGTGAATTTAACATATTAAATAAACAAAAAAGTTTGCCTCATATTCCATTTAAAAACCTACTGTGCAATTATATCGATATCTAACAACACATTTTACCAAATCATAATTTACGTTTCAGAGTAGTATATGTATTAACGTTACAAATGCTTTATTGGGTATAAATTCATTATTTTCTACTTACAATACTAAACCTGATTGATATTGTAGACGAAAATCTGGGAAAAAGACCTTATTATTATTGAGATTAATTATTCTCAAGTGCAGTGTTCGAGGTAAAATGTCATCTGCTAATTCAGTTGTTTAATTCTTCAATTCAAAATACATTAAATTTACCTCAAAAGGTCCTCTACGACGAATATTGAAAATAATGCAAGCTGTAATTTTATTGTCAATATTGAAATATGCTAATTTTAGTTAAAGCTAAATATCACATTATTTGTTAATGTATTGGTCTATTGAATGGTATTTATTGTTAATTTCAAATAGCATGGATATAAAGTTGAATCTGTTGGTGAAATCAACTATAGTTAATACAAAATAACAGTAAATTTACGTCACCACGATGAAAAGGAGAGAGAATATTGTCTGACTCGTCGGAACATATAACCGCATCACCCTATAAGTTTTTTTTTAATGTTTGTCAAATGTCTGCAAAATTCCTAAAGTAGTGATAATTGTATGTAATCATTTTAGTGACAATTCTAGTGGTAACTGGAGGTTATAAAGGGGCTAACGTTCTTTTGACGCTTTGTTTGTTTTTAATAATTTTATATCGCTGATTGAAAATAACGAAGCCGATAAATTGTCAGCCAGAAACAAGCTACATTTCTAATGAGTTAGTTCAAACAGGAACGAAATTATGCAAAGCTAACAACTACCAAGATGGGGTGATGCGAGTGGAAACAACTAAATCTGAGTATATAATTAATATAACATAACTGTAGAAAATTGTATTGTAGAGTAAGGTTAAAATATATGAGGAAAAAATAAACCGTTTTACAGATATCAAAAATTCATTAGCAAAATATTATGAGTAGAAATATAAACAGATATTAAAAGAAAAGAAACAAGAAGAAAAACAGTGACATTACTATACAAAATTACTTGACAAAGAAACACAGCAACGAAGGAAACAAGAACTAAACGTAAAAAGTAGCTTTGGAAATTTTCAACTGAAATTGACTATCGACTGTTTAGTTCGATTTAGACTGATTTTACTATTTTTTACTAGTGACTGTTTACAGCCGCTATTGTCGGTCGGACTGATTTTGTTACTATTTGCTATAGACTGTCTCAGTCGTGTACTTTCAGTTACTATTTCTGGTTCTACTAGTTTCATTCGACTAATTTTGAACGTTCTGGCTCTGTCATTCTAGCCGCGATCTTGACCAAAAAGTAACGAATTTATGATTACATAGATTTATATGTAGTATATATAGTTTTATGATTTTGGTAGTTTGCATGTAAATAACAATATATTTTACATTAATATAGCAGCATTTTAGAACGCTATTTTTCAAGATAGTTAATGTAATAGAGTAAAGAAATTAAAATTGTGAATGATAAATAGTAAAATATTTTAGACAGGTTTTATGGCAATAATAGATAATATTTCGATTACTCTCTCGATTTTTGTTAAAAAATATTTCCGTTCAATAATAAATAAATCATTTACATCATTTCAAAAAGCTTTAGTAGTTATTGTGCGATCATTCTTAATTATTCCATGGATTAGTCTTTTATGATTAGGTATATGTTTAATTTTTATTTCGTATTTATGGTTATTGTACATCTTTAGTTTTTAGATTTTGTTTAAGTTCTATTGCATTGTCGATATTTATTATAGTATATTATTTAAAAATAGCAATTAGCATATTAAAATACGATAAAACACTTGTGGGGTATTATTCCATTCCATAGAAAAATTCCATTGCTCCACCGAACATTCAAATATAGTAATTCTACTTCCTTTAAAATGAAATAATTAATACATGTTAATAGTATTCGGTAATTTTTTCCTTCTCTTTTTTAAAGTTAGTACATGAAGGAATATGTATATCTCCGTCTCGCTTATACTACCGTTTGAAAATATAAGCACATATAAATATAACTGCTCCAAGCAAATATCTCCGTCCTTTCCCCTCTTACAATTTATTCAGGAAAGGATTCGTACATCCTCGTCTGACATTTCGAACTAAAAAAAACAATCGAACCGTACATTTGACTGAAAGTGGTAATTATTATTTTCAGCCGCTAGTTTATATATATATATATATATATATATATATATATATATATATATATATATATATATATACACAATCCATTATGGCTCTATAATTAACTGTAGTTTAAGTCATTCGATAAAATATGCCTTATATATGCTATAATGTTAAAATTAATTATATTTGATAACATTATTTATGTTTCGTTATTTTATTTAGATTTACGGAATTGTTATATGTCAAAGCTAACATCAATTAAAGTCAAAGTTGAGCCGGGAACATTGCAATGTTTTGACCTCATTTTGGGTGACATGAATTTACTCTTTTATTGGAGAGATTATGTGTATTTTACTTTTAGCGGTTTCTTTCACATCGACTAAGACTGTCAACTAAGAATTAAGAACAACAAAGCGAATTATTACGGAAGTATTGATTGAAGTCAAATAATAATCAATGATATAGTCAAATAGAAGCTACTACAAGCCTCACATAGTCGTCGAAAATTCTTTAAAATAATATCAATGCTTCAAACCATGCATTTAATTCACGTAATATAGCGCTAATATAATCCGACGATATACAATTAATATCGTTGCATTTATATATATTAATTTAGGTAAAGAATGAAAAAATCAAATAATATTAAAAAATTGTGTCACATATATTTCTAAATACAAAACACGAAATTCACAATAATAAATTAAAGTAAAACATTTTTAAATTATATTAGGATGCACTCACTTATGCTATATTTACAATAAATTAATGGTATTATTCCTACTCACGCCCATTCTAAGTCGTACCTCGTACCACAGGCTATGATAAGTTTCTCTTTCAGCAACAACAACAAATTATCATCTTCATCTGAGCGTGAGTAGTTCACTTAAGATTACTAGACAGGAAAACGCTAAACTACTCATTTTGGTTTCGTTTTCGGACAGGAAAGCTTTATCTTAACATTAGTGTTTAGAAAAATTGTTTTGTTACGAACACACTGTTTCACCTCACCGACGGCAACACTTTTTACCATTTTCACAACATCGACGTCAGGACACTTCATTCGACGATTTCTAGTTAATTTAAGCACATTAACTGCTTGCAGAGATTTAAATAAGCTTTTCGGAATTTCCGTTAAGTTGTTATGACTTAGTGATAAGGTATATATTTTTCGGACACCATCGAAAGCCGATTCGTCAATATTAATTAACTTATTTCTGTCCAAGTAAATATGACAAACGTCTTTCAATCCGTTGAAAGCCCCTGCACTGATTTTCGAAATTTTATTTCTACTGAAATATAATTCCACCGTATTTTTAAAATTTTTAAATGCATTTTCGGGTATTTCTTTCAAAAGATTTCTTCTCATATACAACGTCTTGAAAGACGGGGTGTTGGTAAACCAGTTAGCATCCCAGGATGAAATCTTGTTCGAATTAAGCTTAACCATGGTTAATTTAGGCATGTTATCAAAGGCTTCCGGCTCGATGTACATTATTATGTTTTTGTTGAGGAACAACAGCGATATGTTCAGATGATTGAAGACTCCTTTTCGAATGGTTTTCAATCCATTCTCTTTAATATTTAGATGCGATAAACGTGGTACGTTCTGGAACGCTCCCGGATATATATCTTGAATCCCACATAAAGACATTATCAGGATCTCTAATTGTTCTAAGTCCTTGAACGAACCATGCGGTAAATCGGACATAATGGAACTAATTCGGAGATATCGAGATACATTTTTGGAATCGATGCCGTCGTCCTTCGGTATGCGGGTTTTGGGCGATTTCCGCTGCAACTGATACCATCCGCCAGAAAATAACGAAGCGTCCAACGCGAAACAACACTCGAAAACAAAAACGACAACGCACAACACGGATATCGCGTTCATCGTACCGAAAACAATACCGGCGAAAAAAACTGGTCCAGAAACTTTTCGTAGAACAAGGTCGAACTGATCGCGTCGTGTTATCGTCGAGATTAATTACACGAACGTTGTAATTACATTAAATTGATGAAGGGAACGCGAGCCGTTTTAATTTTTCCCGTTCTTATGATACTTCACAGCAGTAAGGCGGACCGATGTCTTTCGACTAAGTGCTTTTTGGCGTAAACAGCAAATAAAATATTTTCTTGGAAACACGATACTTTGCAGACTAACGATTATATGCCGTATGATTACCTCTGAAATATTTATTTTAAGCGTAAATATAGTGTGGTTAAAGTTGTTATTTATAAATACAGCTGTGTAGTAAGATTTATGTAAATATATTTATAGTATTATCTAAAAGTCATTATATGTGACTAATATGTTTCGGTATCCCAGATTGGGAGCCTATATTTTTTTAGAAATGTTTGTTCGTGGTTTAGTATTTTCACGATAACGTTCAATAGTACTCATTAAAATGTAAAACTTCGAACAAATTATGTTTCGTTAGCCAATATTTCGAGTAAATCTGTGAAAAAATATATCAAGAACTATAAAACATATTTTCATTACTTAGTATTTTTTTTTATTAACCTCTGAGAACTTCAACAATCTGTACTAACATGTAGAAGACAGCTTCAGTAATCTACTGTACAACTCTATGTTTTTATAAATCAGTTCGTATGGTACTATCCGTTTCGACTAAAGGAGTCACATTATATAAAATATAATTTTCTATATTAATTGGTAAATAAAAAGGGCTCATATTCACAATAAACTAAACAAATGAAACCTCACATCAAATATTATCAACAGTGCTATTTACCTCGATATTACGTTAATTACACTTTAGACATAATTAAAGGCACTTAAAATAGTAAATATTTACATTATAATCATCCTTTTGCTGTTAATACCGATGGCCGATGTTTAAATTATACTGGTTGGTTCTCGCCTTGTAAGAATTAATCTCATTTTTCTGCCTTTGGATGAAAATTCACTTGTTTAGAGCTTTTACCGATGTACATTCAAAACTTTCCATTTTACTAGTAGAGATACATTTTATTCTGAATAAAGTAAATACGTACAATTGTCGTAGGATTGTATTTTTTTTTTAAATCATGCAACCTATTGTTTGTTCGAACTTGAGAATTCTTCCGATAACGTTCATAATTTAAAAGACAATTTAGAGAACTTGTCTAGTTGGCAAGCAATTGGATGAACACATATGAAGTGTAATTTATGTAGAGAGAGAGAGAGAGAGAGAGAGAGATTAGAGGAAATAAAATGTCCCAAAAAGGGTACGATATGAAAATAATTATAAATTTACCGAACGTAATCAACAATAATTAAAAATACTCATCGCAAGAAATTATAATATTAAGGAAATGAGATGTTGGCAATATTATTTTATTGTTCAATATATCACTTATTAAGATTTTTTAAAAACTTGATTGAGAACAATCTAAATATTAGGATGGCCGAATGTTGGCAATCACAAATATTTATTTAGGATGTTACTCTAAGATTATTAATACATACTCGGTGCTAAGGAGGTTAGAGGGGCCAGCATTTAACTAGATCAAATGAAGTAGACTTTGCCTTTATAAAGCGCAGTATAAGTTAATTTGTTAAAAACAGATCGTTTTAATTTAAATTACAAATAATATGCATATCTTATAATATTTCTCGAATACTACTTACACATGTAGAACATATAGTTCTATTTGACGAATAACATACATAATTTGTTGTTGATTGAAGCAACACTGGTCCTTAAAACATTGTCACAAAATGAATAACATGCTTAATGCATAAAATATAGATTGTTTTATGCTTGATTTTACACGAAATTTACCTTGTTGGATCATAGCTAATATGTTAGAAGTCTAAATCAATTTCATTAGTTGGATTTGTTTAGGATGACATACTTTTTCAATATTTTCCATCGTTGCTATACTATGTATGTCTAAACCACCATATTTACTTAACAATCTGAACAGGTCAATTATTATTATTATACAATTAGATCGATGTGATACAAACATTTATTTATACCTACAAAGGAACTAGTATTTTTTATTCCTTGGTAACAATCAACTTTGGTTTTATTCCATTATGAACTTGACTTTATGCGCATATTTTTGATCTTACGTAAGTACTATTAGCAAACCTGCATTAAACCATGTAGATGTTCAAAGTAATTTGGGAATTGTATTCTGTGCGTGTTGAAACCGTGAGCTTTAGTGTAAAGTACTCTGAAACTATGGCAATATAGCACTTTTCGCCCCATTTCAATTAAGTTGACTAAAATAAGACTTATGGTCGAATACCCCTTATATATTTCTAAATGACAACAACGACTAATTGAAATGAGCTGTAACCATAATAATAATTTTGTCACCTATTTCTATTGATTATTATTTATTACTGCTTCATCAACAATTAACACCAGTTTCAAAGCAAAATATCTACTGGTTTAATATTATAACATATTGTGTATTGGATAAGATTGAAAGGTTATATTTTGAAACAACTGAAACCATACGGGCAGGCGCAAAATGGGAGGCAGCTTGGTGAGGTGACACAGTGAGGGTTACGACAAGTGTTCGCGGGTTAAGTCTCCCAGACGCCGAAACTGCGCAAATACGATTTCGAATTCGAATCTGGAATGGTAATGTTTATTTCCCAGATGGCTACTAAAAGGTAACTGAAGTTTGTATCTAAAAATTAGAAAGTATCACGAACAATTTAACAGGTCAATTGAAAAGTCCCTGACCTACCATGGTAAAACACATTTTTTTGCTAAAATATTTTATTTTTATTCAACATAATTCCCTTCAAGGGCGATACACTGATTATAGCGACACTCCAACTTTTCGATACCATTTTTGTAGTACGATTTGTTCTTTGAAAATAGGCCTCAGTTTCGTCGATCACCTCTTCATTCGACGAAAATTTCTTCCCAGCGAGCATTCTTTTGAGATCTGAGAACAGGGAATAGTCGCTGGGGGTCAGATCTGGAGAATATGGTTGATGAGGAAGCAATTCGAAGCCCAATGGATTTTTGATGCCGTACATTGTCTTGGTGAAGCAACACTTCCTTTTTCTTTAAATGCGGCCGTTTTTCAGCGATTTCGTCCGTCAAACGGTCCAATAACGCTATGTAATAGTCGCTGTCCTTCGTTTTTCAAGGTAATCAATGAAAATTATTCCATGCACGTCCCAAACTACAAACGCCATAACCTTGTCAGCCAACTGTAGCGTTTTCCCACGATTTGGAGATGCTACTCGGATGACTGGACCTCGGAGTGAAATGATAGAGCCATGTTTCATCCATTGCCACATATCGATGCAACAACTCGGATTTATTACGCTTAATCATCTTCAAACACTGCTCCGATTCATCAACTCGTCATTGTTTTTGCTTAAAAGTGAGCTCGCGCGGCACCCACTTTGCAGAGAGCTTTCTCATACCCAAATATTCGTGAATGATATGATGTACACGTTCAGTTGACATCTATAGAGTGTCTGCTATATGATTCAGCCTCAACTTTCGGTCATTCAAAATCACTTTGTGGATTTTTTAATGTTTTCGTCTGTAACAACTTCTTTTGAGCGTCCACTGTCTTCACCGTCTTCGGTCCTCATTTCACCACGTCTAAACTTAGCAAACCAATCCTTGATAGTTGATTTTCCTGGGGCAGTGTCCAGAAACTCGGCATCAAGCCAAGTTTTTGCTTGAACTGTATTTTGCCCTTCAAAAAGCAATATTTTATCAACACGCGAAATTCCTTTTCATCCATTTCTTTACAGTAACAAAAGTTGATTCACTCAAAATGCTATAATTCACAAACTAATGATCCGGTAGCTGTCAAATTTATACACGCATCTTTTGTGCGTTAGGGTTAACTAAAAAACATATGGATTTAATTCTAGTAATGTTATATATGGGTCAGGCCGGGGACGTTTCAATTGGCCTTTTATTTTAATTAAAGAATTTAGTGAAAAATTTCAATTAAAGAATTTAGTCCTCATATGATCTACATGACTTTTATCGTATAAAACTTAACCAAAACTCTGTCACGGCAGGCTGCGAGGCAATGTTGCGCGGTAGCTACCGTTCTTTAAACACACAAAATCTCGCCGTGACCTCACCAAGCTTCGTTCCATTTTGCACCTGGCCCAAAATTCTTCACTAAATTCTTTAGTTAATGTAAATTATCCGTGAGTGTATGTTCTCTTTAGATGCAGCTTCTCAGCTACCTTTTACTGGCCATCTGGGAGATAAAAATTACCATTTCAGATTCGAATTGGTCTTCCGAATCAGATTCAGAACTAAATTCCTTTTCAGTCGTTATTTGTGCAGTATCAATTGCCATTGTGCCATGCCTGCTATTGTGTACAGCTTTATTGAGAAGCGAGAACTGCAGACGTATTTGCGCGGTTTCGGCGTCGGGCAGTTTTATCCCGCGTACACTTGCCGTGACCATCACTCCCTCACCTCACCAAGCTGCATTCCATTTTGCGCCTGGCGTAACTGGCGATTTCTACACTAAACTTGTTCTGTATAGGAAACATTGTCTAATAGAAACATAAAACCATTGTTTATATTAATTTAGCACGACAATATGCGACTCAAAGTCGACCAATATTTCGAAACACTTAAATGTGATCCTACTCTACTCACCTTATTATCCATATATTGTTGCGTCTAATTACCAATTATAACTCTTAATAGAACATGAACTGACAATGTTGCATAATTTTTATTTTAAACTATACACTTTTTATAACGGTAAGATTCCCGAATAGATTATAAGGGGATTCTTTTTTAATTTATGCAATTAACTCAAATCAACTTACTTATCAAAAAAAGAATATGGGTTGGCGTTAGAATGGCAATCGGTCCGCAATTACTCGAAGCGTTTATTGACATAGTTTAATGAAAATTAGGATATACCATCGCAGGTCAAGCTATAAAGTTACCGAAGATTCAATGAACTAGTTGAATTAGAAAACATTTATGTTAATAAACACTCTTCGCAACACAGTTCAGGGCGTCAGGCAACCATAAACTGACTTAAGTTACTGTGAACTCAGAGTACCTAGTGGAATTTAGACCAACACTTGCCGATCAGTTTGTACGGATACCAAATATGGATTGAAGTAACTCAGTCACTCAGCTGGAGACTATTTAAACTTGAGAAACCATTTCATACAAAATATACCGTTAACATTTGGACAAGAACAGTGTAATTCGGAAGATCTGGCAGACGATGGTACAGTTGATACTCGCAGGAAAGACGACCACGTACACAACTTTAGTTTTTTTTCAATACGAATTGTTATAAATAAGGATAGTAGAAAGATAAATTAGTAAAATGGTGAATTATGTTTATGAAATTCTAATATTTAATTCCCTAAATATCGTTTTTATAGTCTCTCTATTTTTACAGCTTTTTGACGATATTTTGGATCTCTCTGGCAAATTGTCGGTCCTTGGGTATTCACACTTAGTGTAGTTCACATTTTGTCATAATGTTTAATCACATTTTATTGCCGCTGCCTTGCCTCTACTTTATTTGGAACAGGGAAAACCCTTATAATTGGCTATTGGTTAGAAGGAAGGGTGCTTGGCAGATACAGTATGCTTTCAGAGTCAGTGTGACATACATGCCATTTTAAATAGAGTGAAGCAGTTTACTATTCACGTCGCAATTAAGTTTAGTTTACTATTCACGCCAAGTTATTAATCAAATAAGACCGATGCGCATGATCAAAGGTAGTTCGGGTATTTCAATGTAATTGGAGGAATAATTATAATATCTGTAGCTAAGATACGGTTTATTTCAAGAAAAAAAGTGAATACCTAAGGAGCTAATTTATATGAGTTTCAGGACTGAGTGATATTCTTCAGAACGACCTATAATTAATCCTAGTGAACCAGTGTCTGATTATTAGTTTATGAATTATACAAAGTTATTCAACTTGGTCTTTCACGCTGGATAGAACTGGCAGACAAAAGGACATTCATAGTTCCTCGAACTTGATACGCGGGTTATGAATTATTTACTAACTCTATTAAATCAGCGTTCCGATTATTATTTTATGAATTACACCAAGTAATTCAACATATAGCGCGACTAATATGATACTGGATAGTCAAATTAATCTGGGTGGTATGTGATGAACGTGCCGTGTCTACTGATCTCTCTCAGTCAAAAATGGTGGATCCATCTTATATAAACAAATACAATAAAATATATTTAAACCGTATAAACATTCTCAAAAATAAATATATCAACAAAAATAAAAATTATTCTCATCTGGCAAAACAACCATTACATTAAAATTGTCTTTATATATTTGTTCAAAGATTAAATAAAATCCGCATTGAATGCAAGTAATTTGTATATAAAACAGCAATATCTTTCTGGATTCGGTACAGTTTGTTACGAGAGATTTTAAAAGCGGAAAATTTCATTGAGCTATATTAAATTGAAGGCGAAGGAAAACAGAAAAACAAGATTATTTCGCTTTATTTCGCTTTATCAAATCAACTGCTCCTTAATTTCCTCGAAAGGCGGCACCGACACACGAGAAGAAGGAGAATAGTTAAGTATCTGATTCAGCATGTAATAAATTGCGAAAACTATTTAGGGTGCTTTTGTTTATATCGTTCTAATCAGCTGGAAAATCCTACGTTCGAATAATACTGTGTAATAGAACGCGTACGTTCCTAAGAAACGGTGAATCCTCTCAAAATGTCTAGAAATATTTATTAAGCAATTAAATAAATACTTAATTTATCGAAAAATGCTATTTTCTCTGAGCACGTATGTAATTGGATGCTTTGCTTTGGTGAAAGATTTTGTTTCTTGTCATATGTAGTACATTATTTTTTAATTTCATCAGTCATTAATCTTTTATATGTATAAAATGAATTGCTGTTCGTTAGTATGGACCGATTTGGTTAATTTTGGTTTTGCTATATTTCTAAAAGTTCACGAAAGCTTCATATGGCGAGAATATGTATTAAATTTCTAGAAAAATATAAAAACAATAATTTTGTTACTCAATACATATTGTCGTTGTTACTGCCATTAATAGTTTCACTGTTAAAAAGATCGGCAATTTTACAGTCGGCAGTTACAACAAAGATAATTTCCGCTTAATACTTCACTGCGGTTCATATTTCATATAAATGTAGGTGTTTTTTTTGTAGGTTCGTCGATTCTATAATGTAAAAATCAAGTAAAAAATAAAGACATGTATGTCAAATATGATATAACTAGCGTTGGGAACTATCGACAGAAAACAGTCGAAACAGTGGACAGTGGCAAAACAGTCGATAGTCAAAAAACTAGCGACTGAAAATAGTAATTACTATTATCAGTCAAATGTACGGTTCGGCTGTTTTTTTTTCAATTCGTGATGTCAGACGAAGATGTACAAACCCTTTCCTGAATAAATTGTGAAGAGGGGAAGGACTGAGATAATTGCTCGGAACAGTTTTCATTTCAACATTTTATATGTGCTCATGTTTTCCAATGGTAACTAGTATAAGCGAAACAGAGATATACATATTCCTTCCTTAATTCTAAAAACTAAAGATGTACAGTAACCATAAATATTAGAAACATGTACCTAATCATAAAAAAAATAATCCATAACATAATTAAAAATAATAACACAATAACTACTAAAGCTTTTTTTAAATGAAGTAAATGCTTTATTTATTATTGAACGGAAATATTTTTTAACAAAAATCGAGAGAGTAAACGAAATATTATTTGCATAAAAACAGTCAATTTTAATCTTTTTACCCTATTACATTAACAATTTTGAAAAATAATTATTTATTATAATTAATATTATAATTATTATTTACAAACAAACTACCAAGAAAATCATAATATCAATATATATATATATATATATATATATATATATATATATATATATATATATATATATATAGATCTATGTAAGTATAATTTACATATTTGTCAAGGTCGCCGCTAGGACAACAGAGCCAGAAAAAGTACACGACTGAAACAATCGATAGTAAAAAGTAGTCAATTACTAAACAGTCAATAGTCGTTTTCAGTCGATAGTAGATCCCAACGCTAGATATAACTATGTGCTGACTTTAATTTCAAACCGTGTTATAATTGCGGTTGAGAAAACATTTACCAAGAATAGAGCTGATTAAATTAGTGACTGTTTATGGTAAAGCATACTTGGTAAGCGTATTTCAGGTTTGTTATTACTTAAGTGTAATTTCTTTGGTAACATCCAAATTTCTATCAGAAATATGTTTAGAAAACATTACCCAACAATTGGCGAATTCGCTATTGTTAGTATCGGAGAAAATTTCCAGAATAATTGTAGGTGATTCCATAGGTTCAGCGGGTCAGAGAGTACATAGTTTATTCAAATAAGCAGTGAACACACGTCATCAATATGATGCTGTCGCAAATTGTACATTCGTTTTAGAGTCAGAAAATATTTTCTTTCTTATTTTATTCGATTTAAAAAGTAGCCGCTGTCTGTGCTGTTTGGCAAGTTCGAACATCTAACCGAATCAGCCTGCCTAAATCGTCCGGTTGTCGAACGTCTGCAAAATTCTTCAAATTATGTATTATAATAACTACTGCAAGAAATACTTTTATTTATTAATAAATTAAATACGAATATTCAGTAAAATATTATATTGGTCACTATCTTGATATTATACAAGGTATTAAAAAGGTGATTACAATAACATTCGGCTTTCAATTACGTCAACAACATAATCTTCGAACGACTCTTAGAAACCATATCCTTTCTAATCAAGGCGCCAGCCTTTATACCCAAAAGTGTACATCTCAGAATATCCATCGCCCGGTCCCGATACCACGCGCGCCTCGGTTAGCGAATGAGTCATCAGCCTTACGTAATTCCTCAACAATGCCGTTCTATATTTCCTTACATTCGGCCATCCTGAAGTCGGTTCCGTCCTCAGAACTGTAAAAGCATAACATATATCAGTTTTCGACATAACAATTTAATTAGATATATTTCGTCAAAACAAATAAACAAAACTGCATAAAACAAATGCTCAAAAGTCAACCATTGGAAATTGTTTCAAAATCGCAATCAAATTCTAGACAACTACTAATATCATACTGCCGAAACCTTAACCATGACCATAACATCTTTGTCCGTTCGCTCATCCTGAACTATCAAACTATCATCAGATTTCAGTGTCGAAAGGAATATAAAAGCGGAATACTTAATTATCTCATTAAAACATTTAATATACATTTAAAAAACAGTCATTTTCAACATTTTCCTTTTATAAATAGCAAATATTCCAACTTCGTTGACCACAAATGCCTTATTAACAGCTAAGCCTGCTCCTGCAAGGCATTCATCGATTCTGGGCTGGACATTTATGTACCCCATGCCCAGCTGACTCCGTAGAGCTACTACACCTCGTTCGGTCCTACCCAATCGGTCTTGACTTCTTGCTCACCAATGACTACTGCTCTCATAATGGCATGACACCTATCTGGTCTTCCAGGTCCCGTACATTTATCAATCTTCATATACCGTTCATAATTCTTGCTTCTTGAATGCCGCTAATCTCGCTGTTTAAACGTCGTTGTATCATTGTAAACTTGGAATAGCATCGTAATCACAACCGTGTAACTCCGTCTGTATGCATAAACTTCAATAGATCATGAATTATCAAATATCTCGTATCAACAATTCAACATACTGCATATAAAACTAACATTGTCTTTCACATGTCAAAACCATCTTATTGTTCTCTTTCTCAAGATCACTTCGAATCACTGTTCATCAATTTGGTTAACGTTTACAAACTATTCTAATAATTGTCCATTAATTTTTAAAAATATCCGGACCACATCAAAGTTCTACACATTTCTTTCACTATTCGGTTTATTCAAAATTTCAATTGCATCGATTTACGTAATACTGTTCTTATATGATCATCGTTAACATCACATGATTGACATGATCACAAACGTCAACGTAAATACACTGCAGTTAATGTCAGAAAACTTACGATATTTACTAAGTCTCTCCATCTTATTCTTCCTTATGTCTTTATCGCCTTATGTCTTGTGTCCTTATCGTCTTCTTCATAAAGTCTCGCCATCTGGTCAATCGGTCGCAGCTGTCCCTGCAACTCCTAAACTTTTGATTGTCCCGTATGATCTCTATTCATCCAAAATATCACTTCACTGTATTCAATTTCTCGTTAACTCCTCATTCGATAAAGATATCGAAACCATTTCAATGTATTCTTCGCACCCTACTCAAATAATTTCAATTAAACATCTAAGCCAAGACACTTGCTGATAGTCAATGTCAAATTATCTTTACGAAAGCTCTTAATCAGTAGACGTACTCATCGTAAATTCGCATTGCACACTATACTATGTTCTACGTGAGTTTAAACAGGTGGTTATTTTAGTCGTTAAACCTATTAACTAGATTTTAGTTAATGAATAATATTGTTCTTAAAATATCACAGTATAAATCGTGTGAAAAGTTAGAAAGATAGTGTCTTAGAAGATAAATCAATTAAAGTAAGAATATACATTTATTTCATTTTTTACTTCGAACAGATCCAAGTCAGTGGCAATCCATTTATTTTCTCCTTAAACAAGATAGCATATTTTCCTTAACGGCGTTATTCAAACATATAAAAATCCACGAGGTTATAAATCAACAGCAAGTAACACGGCGATCACATATACAAATTCCTAGGACAACAGCTTATCAGTTATTCCAATATATATTATTTTTCGGTCACGAATAATCGGTATCACTTCTATAAACAATCGATCCGTTTGTAATTAGGCTGGTTTTCATTTTGGTAGCGTCAGGTTAATCCACAGCCTACGTCGGTATCTCGGAACACACAAAGAAGTATTTCACAGCGGCACCTTTCTTCACTATAAATATTTCCAATGTTTATTTCAACCTTATCGTCTTCTCGAATTGTCAAACAGTCAAAATCGTAAACACGTACCATGTCCATTTTATTTTCTAGCACCATAATTTGTTCTATATTTTTCAATAACATCACATTTTAAAAATCTTTAAAGCCTCAATCGATGATACGATCATCTGACACGTCGTTACCATGCACTACGACAACGTTATATATTGCACTGAGTTGACCCAGTTTACAATCCAAATAGGACCAACACTATTCCCCGTAAAACCGTTCAGCAAAAAAGTTATAGTCCATACATATTTTTCCAGATTTTCAAACACATGGTGCAATAACAATAAGTAAACTTTCATTGTGAACTAATAATTCACTTCGCTTCTCTACATGATCATTTACTGTGTATATCATCAAAACGTTTACTGAATCACTTCAATCTGGGTACGAAACTGTCTCTGACGCACGACGGGTATTGTCAATTAAAGCACCGAACTTGTACTTTATCGTTTTTTTCCAGCTTAATAACTTGTAACAATGGATCACTAAACATTCTCTTCTTATTAAAAATTCTCAAATATCTCGGTAAATAGTTAGTACTCTTTATATACCTTCAACTTATTCATTTTCATCAAACAAAACACTCTCGCAGTGCTCTTGTCAAGAATTCATCCTATCACTTGCCAGCTAAACAACTTCTCAAAATTGTCTTTTCGCCATATGCCAATTCCGTCTTCTTGGTATTCCCAACAAACAATCGATCTTCTTTAACATAATTTTCCCTTAGAATAGTACGTAGATCAACCGCGACATAAAAAATCTGAGTCTCATTACATTTTTCTCTTGAAACATCAATTCGAACAAAGATCACAAACTCCACAATTAGAAATAACTAACTCCTTCTCCGGCTTTTCGTAAAACATCAAACTGGAGATAATTTAACATCTTTCTTTGAAAACTCAATCCGGACAGTCACAAATTAAACGAACAAGAGCATCACACGTTGTTTCATTTCATGATTTTCATTCCTCTTAATTCTTTTATTCTTGAACCCCAATCATCAACATCATCACATCAGTCCCTGCTTTTATTCTTCACGCCCAACGTCTCGTGATTTTCCAGCAGGCATTACGGTACTAAGATTTTCCATCGTTTAACTTGTTCAACGACTAGACAGTATCGGTCTCGGTTGTTATTTTTCCTAGCCTAAACGCCTTGCGACCCTTGCCAACGTCTCCAGGACCTCAGGACATTAACATCTTCAAACTTCGTTGTAATCCATAATAATGCGTTCACGTCAACTATAACATCTCTCGTCTTGATGTTCCAGTTCATCTCCGTCACTAAACCTTACTGTCAGTCACTGATTTGATTTGTCCTTCAAACTTCTGCATCAGTTTTCACATGCTTCTGTAGCTTCAATACTCATCATCGGAATACAGAACAAATTTCACTTTCCCGTTCTTATCGTAATGTTATTTCTGTTTCATTAATTTGTAATATATTCTCAAACTATGATTTTGAAATTTAATCCCATTGAAGTGGTCTATCGTCGATTTTGTCTATTATTTCTTCAGACACAAACATAATTCTGTAACTCTGGTTTCACTGCTTGCCAAATCCACTGTATTCGCCATATCTTCGTAAAGTCTTTGCGGTAAATATACTTCTATAATCGCCAATTATTAACTAACACCATCAGCGTCATCTTCATTGAGCAGCTTCTTCTTTCAGGGCTCAATGTATAATTGCACAACCATCTTGAATGCATTTTGAGTATAATCCCAATTCTGATTTGTAAGAAATACTATTATTTCTTGGTAAATTAAATACGAATATTCAACAAATCATTATATTGTTCACTATCTTGATATTATACAAGGTATTACAACTGTGATTACAATAACATTCGGCTCAGTTAGTTACCTTAGTTCTTATCAGTTACGTCAAAAACATACTCTTCGAAAGAGTCTTAGAACTATATTCTTTCTAATCAAGGCGCCTGCTTTTATATCCAAAAGTGTACATCTCAAAATTCGCATCGCCCTGTCCCGATACCACGCGCGCCTCGGTTAGCGATTGAGTAATTAAGTGCTCCTTACGCAATTCCTCAACAACGCCGTTCTATATTTCGTTACACTGCAGGTTACCAAACAATACAGAACATTTACTTTTTTAGTTACGAAACAGTATTAGTTATTCCTTGTTTCCAACCGGCAAACGTTTTCTGAAGGCTGTGTTTGTTTTGTTAAATTTTAAATCGGTGCTTATTATTACTCTGATTCAAAATACCGAAGCCAGATATAACATATTGCGTTCCTAATCAGTTACTTCGAAGAGGAATGGGATAAAGGAGTAAAAAATTGCCGGTAAAATTATTTATTTTTAAGGAGATTACAATTATTAAAGATGTAAGCATTTTTACTGTTAATTATTATGTTGCTGCGGTTTTTATAGCCATCACATGCATAAAAACAGTGAGTAGTTTTTTGAACATAAACTTAATTTAGTACGATTATTTCAGGGGAAACTTTTAATCTGAAAAGTATCCATCGAAATCTTAGAGATATGCAGCTCTTTGAGGAATATAGAGCATTTTTCATTGACTGTTAAGTAATATAGGATTTAAATGGTGCATAGAAAACCCACGAAAAGGACCTCCAGACATTGCTTTTAAAAGAATATACAACAATTTTTAAAAGCATATAATAAAATCATGGACTTATTATTTCAGTATATGTATTTAGATGGGACATGAATATTTCAGAAGGAGATCAATATATGTTAGATAGATTGGAAATTAACAGGTCAGCTATTTACTTGAATGAAACTTTTTGAACATAGGATTCTGACTCAATGCTGAAAAATTCCAAAGCAAGGTGATGAGAGTGGAAATAACTAACGGCGTGATATAATTAATATACGATAATTCTGAGAAATCTTATTGTAGAGTGTGTAAGTTTTATGTGCACAAATATGTCCATAATTGTTCACAATATACATGAGCGTTAGGTGAAACTGTGTGAAGAGAGAAAGAATACTAACTGTCTTGCAGATATGGCAAATGTTTTAGGGGGAATGCAGTGACTAAGTCTTGTTTTATCAAGAAAGATGTATACAGGAAGTAACAGAAAGGAGAACAAAGGAGAAATACAGTGTTCTCTAATGAAAGAAGAAAAACATATTACTTGGATATGTAATTGTTAATGGGGTGAATCCAGAGGATACTACTACATAAAAAACGAGCCTGAAATTCTAGCTCATAGGGGCCATGAAAAAAAAACAACGTAAATATAACAAAACCCTAACCTATATACTGTTATAACTGTATTAATTGTGGTTTAAGTCCTTTAATAATATATGTTATGCATTAGATGTACTGTAATGTTAAAATATATTATATAATATTAACTCAATGTTACGTATGTAACATTGCGACGTTTTGATATCGTCAATTCAGATGACGTGCGTTCACTGATATTTTGAATAGACTATATATTATGTAGATCGATTATTACTACACTAGATATTCTAAGAAATCGGTCTGGCCTTTGGCAATTTGATATAACGAATGATGTGTTTAAATCATAAACGTCTTGTTTACCTTAAGATAGGATTGAACAGTGATCAGTCCTTCAGGGCTATCTAGGACAGTGTTGGTTATTCAGTCATTCCAATGAAACGTTCGGTAAAAAAAGACAACACTAATTTGTGTATTCTTGACACAAGCATTGCAGCTTAGGCTATATTGTTTGCGATGCGATGTTGTGTTACGGTGTTTTCATCATATTAGTATAGGGTATCGTTTACATTAAGACAGGATTGAATCGGCAGTGTTGTCTGTTCAGTTGTTCCAGTAAAATAAAATGGTTTCAAAGTTTTTGTTTTTAAACCTTATACGTTTCATTACTTACTAATTCATATGCTTTTTAAGAAATCTTATTCGTTACTGAAAACAAATAAACAATCAAGACAAAAAATCCATTTTCATTGCTTTAAAAATAACAATCGTAAGTTATATCCAGGACCAGGTGACAGTCGAAGCCACAATTGCTTTGCAGCATTACTGTGAACATCCCATCGTTTTGAATACTGTGGGTGCCAAACCAGAGAACCCAGAAGTCCAATAAACAATATTGGGAGTATGGTGGATGGTATTTATTCATTTTAATTAACGTTTTTCAAAATTTGAAAAGCCTCTGTCTACAGTCTACACCAATCTAAAGAAATTATAATCAGAAGGCTCAAAGCTTATTGAAGAATATTAAGCGAATTTGGTTTTTTATACAAAAAATGCAAATGTATCATTTTTAAATATTATATGGGTTATAGGGTTATACATTTTCTCACCAACTTATGTTATGATTTGGCAACGAAATAAACTCATTCTAATTAGGCATGAACTATTTAACTTTACGAACTTAGATACAGAAAATCTACTAAAGTTTGAACGAGAAGAAAATAAAGTATCTACTTCTTTTAACAGTTTACCTTTAAATTCGTTAATTAGAGCAAACAGAAAATAAATACTAACTTTTCTTAACTCCTTAAGCATGCAGACGTTTTGTACTACTTTAATAGCACCGCAGTATAGAAAGAAAAGCGTATAGAGAAAAAATCAGCAAACAGTATATGTGATTAGTATTTTACATCGACAATATTGGCGTTCGAAATAGTACAAAATCGGACATTCAGTAGAAACCAGACTACAGGTTAAAATCAGATATTTTCTGAATCAAACTCGACTGCTAATTAGTAGCAATTTATATAACTTGATACCACCTCGCCAATTATGATATATGTTGTTTTATGAAATATATCCTAGTATGTAATATGTCCTAATTACAAGATTATCCTGTGTTGAACATGATCCGCACCAATATATTGTACTGCTATGTCACGTGTTCATATTCCTTTAATATTAAAAAAAGATTGATAATACTACCTACTCCACGATGTAGTCCAGTGACGTCAATTGATAGTCAATCGGTCATAGCTGCTCAAAGCACTTGTTAATCGAGTCTACTATAATTTAGATAAAAGCATCGCTGTTATGGCATCTGGATACAACATTGAGTACAAGATATTGCGAGGACTATTTGAGTTAGGCTAATCGCTCAAAATACTACCAACTAACGAATGAAAGGACAATCTTTTGGGTATTTTCTTAGGTGGGAGATTTTACGCCAACCCGCTGCCATGCCACTGGTTATTGAATGAAATCAATGAAATGCTAAAATCAGTGCAATATTTGTTTAGAAAGTGATGACAGATATGTTTAGAGTATTTTTTAAGGTTTTGTTCATATTAAAATAGCATTAGATTGGCAGTACCAGATTTATTTTGTGATAATCGCTCAGTTTACATGCTAAGTCTTGTAGGTTATATTTCATTATTTTAAATATTTTGCTCTGCAATGGTTGTGACAAGCTATCGGTAAAATATGTGATCTCTTAAACGAACTAAGGCAAATCGTTTGTGGTCGGTTATCGTGAGCCTTTGAGATAAAACCAGCTGAATTATTTAAGGTTTCACCAGCGATAGTATCCACGGTGACAGCATACACGAAATATGGAGAAACATTATAGATGAGGAGGAATAGTGAGTGAAACCCGAAGTTAACTGACAGAGATCAACGAACATTAAAAAGGATTGTGATCCGACAACATATATAAATACTGAAACAAAAAATAATATTACGAATAACTTATGATTCGGAACAGAACGGAATTAATAACACCACTTATGGCTTTGGAACAAAAAAGAAACTTTATTTACATCTATGCTCTTTTATTCATTTTTGAACTTCTTCTTCTTCTTTTCTACAGTGGCTCTAGTATCGATATAAATCATATATGTAACAAATAACAACAACATTATCGTCATATTCAGCTGGTCGTCTTATTCACATCACTGACCGGATTGCTGTTACACTGCCTTAGTATAAGGCGCATCATCAAATCTTCATCATAAAATCTTATCTGATCAGCACAATTACAGACCTCAACTTAATTCAAACTGTTATGGGGAATAGATTTCCACCTCCAACATCACTTGAGTAATTAACGGATGTTTTCGTACAAGAATCGGGTAACATTCAGGCACTCTACGAATCTATTCCGCGAATACCTTATTAATAAAGAATTATTGTGTTTATGTCAGGTGGTCATACTATTTTGTCCATCCCTTATATATTAAAACTTAAAACCATTATGCTTCAAAATACGACGAAAAATTTTGTATAAAAAGCAACAAATGTTAAATCCAAATAAAATCATGAAAATTATTTTTACTAACTGTAATAGAAACCGCCATATTATTTTGCTATATCATACCATAATATTGCAACTTACAGTTTTTTGTTTACTATAGCGAACAACGCCGTTCGTATTTTATTTTAACAACAAATATATGTACCGTATTACTGAGAATGCACGTTGCATAAAATAAAAGTAATTTGCGACAACCGCAATATTTCTTTGTTATTCGACACGACAACATCCGCATTGACAAGACATCATCAAGGCGAATTCCGCAATAGAAAAAAACAGCAAACAGAAAACAAAACACACCCGCCAGCCATTGGAACGACGTTTATATATGTACATACATATTTTACGGGTGAAAATACGTTTTGCAAGAGAAATGTAAATGTTGTGCGGCGGAAATGGATTAGAGGCGGAGGCAAAAAGGAAAAAATCTCATAAATTGTCAGCTTATATTTAGAAATCGCTTAACAAAAGAGCGGGGAAAGCGACCTCTGTCGTACTAATCCAAGAAAAGAGGTGGAGAAGTAAAAAAAAGTTTAATCTCCGTAAAATATTGCCAATGCCGGGCATAAATTTATCTTAAGGTGTGTCAAATGAGTTTAAGTCATCTTATCTGTAACTGCTTCAAAGGGTTTGAAAATTCTATTTTAATCCGAGATTTTTTTATTCCATTTAACATAATATATGACAAAAGTTTTCAATATAACTTTTAATAGTATATACAATATGTAAATACATATATTAATATTTCCAATTTGAACCTTGAGAATTTTTAATACAATTTATACTAATAATTACCGTCAGTTTTTCATACAAATTTTATTACTATATGAATGGTTTTAGCAAATATTTTGGAATCTTTTGTTATTACTATATGAATGGTCTTTGATGGTTTCAGCAGCTCTAATTTAGATATGTCAAAACTAATTACACATAAAGATTTTGAGTAAAATTCATTCATGAATGATCGTGTTTTGGGAAGTCAACTATTATTTTAAAGCTAACTATTAAATATTATGAAAACTCGGTAATCTGTCTCAAGGTTAGACTAAATTATTTATATTTTCAAATTTTAAGATATTTTACCCCTCAAAATTTATCCTCAACTGATATTTAATAAATAATATCATACTTTCTTTACAGCTAGTTTATAGCTTTACTATAAATAAGTTCTAAAGGTATACACGTATTAGATATTGTTGATAGTTTCAACATTAAATAATTGAAAGTGAAGTACATGAAGGAATATGGCCGCTGTCCTGATTTTCTCCAGTTGCTAATTTATTTTTAGACACAACTACCAACATCATTTATGTGTTTTTTTGTTTTTACTTTACTTATTTTGTCTATTCTTCCTCGTTATTCTACTAATTTTTTTGGTCGATCGTGTTTGTATTTGTGTTTTATGAGTTCATTCTTGCCATTCTTATTAACTTTTTGGTCAAATATTTATTATTGATATTCCCTTGGTCTTGTAATCTCTTTTTATTTTCCTTTATTTTCACTTTTTTTTTCTTCTGATTTTTCACATCTTTGGGTCCATAATTTATCTTATCTTATATCTATGTTCTTCGTTATTTTCCTCTATTATTCCTTATATTCTCTCTCCCTTTATTTAACTTATCTCCTTTTCACCCCTTTAGCTTTTTTAATTGACATATCATTGACGATCGTTTCTATCCGGGACCATAGCCCGATATCTATGTATTTTTACTTTTATTAGATATGGTTTTAATGATTTTTTGTTCATTGCCATCTCCCACTCTTTTTTGCTATGTCTCAACCATTTGTTTTATAATTTCCATATTGAATTTTGTTTCGTAATTATTCCATATTTTCTATCTCTTATAGCTCCACTCTATATGATATTAGCGATGTTTTTATACTTTCTCTAGTTCTCTCGGATATAATACAATCCCAGTACATTTTCTGATTTATAGAGAATAATATTTGATACAAAACTATGTATATAAAAATAGGTAATAAGTGATACAGGTCCGAAAACGTCTACGTATGAAAAATTGTTCAGTTCCATATCATGGATCCTCCCAAGGTATCAAAACAAACGGTATCAAAAAGAATGCTATTTTAGATTTTTTAGATTTAGATGTTAGCTCTTAAACTCAAACTGTTAAAGAACATTGAGATAGCTCAGCGAATAATCAAGTGTTTCCTGGCATTGGATGTGGCCCAAAAGGAGGTAGAAAAACAACCACAAAAATGAAATGGATATTCTATTTCAGGTCATTTCAATATCGTGACTTCATTACTTGCTAAACAATAATGAAGAGTTTTCTGGGGCATATTGTGACAGGCGATGATTGGTTGCTCTACTACTAAAAAGTCACGATTTAAAAGAGCCAACCAAATCGAAATATTCATGGCCATAGCCATGAATATTCATTCATTCATTCATACGAAATATTCATGGCCAAGTCTTGCTATGCGTATGGTGGGATCAAGAAGGTGTAGGTGTAAATTGTTACGGCACATGTCTGGCGTTAATTGAATAAATTAAACAAGGTTTAGCCATGTGTTGCAGGATTTATGAAGGATACACTTTTCCGGATCGAACGAGAAGATGCGAGAATTGAACGACGATTGGATTTTTGCAAAACCAATATCATTCTTTCGACACAGTATCGTCATGTAACCAGAAATATGGCATAGAAAAACGTATAAAATCATTAAAAATGTTGATTAATACGTATTGTATCAAAATATATCAACGAAAACACTTTTAAATTGAAAAAATGATAAGAATACATGCA